>NC_069787.1:17281268-26621268 GCF_027406575.1 Nycticebus coucang
AAGTTGTCAGTTTAGTCTTTGGAGCATTTGAATGCTGATTGGCTACTCCCTCACCCCCACCCCCAATGAGGGAGGGTGATTGGCACAGGAAGAGCGAGGAAGGTGGGAGGATTGTAAACACTCCCTCCCTGCAGTGTCTGAACAAAGCAGGGCCACAGGCTGGACTCCTTATTAAGCTTACAGAGGCCCAGTCACCAGATCTTGGGACAAGACAGAGACAGACCATTTCTTTGTGCTGTGACAGGACAGCAAAGCAGAGTGTAATTATTCAACAAACGTAGTATTTAACAAAAAATAGAAAGTTATAGAATCTGTAGGGATGTCAGAAGATTTTCGAGCAAATGCAAAGAAGAAAGCTTTTCAGACTATTTCCCAAAGATAAGATTGAACCTCACCATAAGAGACTGACCACCTCTCACAAAAGCCAGGTCTCCTTTCAAAGCTGTATTTGTTATAAATTTAGTCCTCATGTTTACCTGAATCTGGATCTTTGTAATTCTTCCCCTGGTGGCCTTGCCTTCTCTATCTATCCATAGAGAACATGGCCAGTTTTGTCTACAGTAGAATTCTCAAGCCTGGAGAGTTCTTAAATATCATGCAGCTCAAACCAATCATTTTACAGTTGAGAAGACCTTGGCTTAAAGAAATTCAGTGATTTGCTCACAGTCACAGAGCTAGCTTGTGGCCATTACAAATCCAAGTTGCTCAACTTAAATTTCCCCTATCATACTTAAGAAAAAGACCCAAGTAAAAGGACTCTGTATGTTAGAACATATGGTAATAACCCAACCTAGGTTGCTATCACTGTTCGAAAGAAAAAAATGAATTTTGCAGTGAAAAAATCCTGGGTTCTAATCAGTCTTACAACTTATTACGTATTTGACTTTGAGTGTTTTTCTTAACTTTTCTTATCCTCAAGTTTCTTCATTAAGGATAATGAGAATTACCCTGAGAGAGAAATGAGGTAATAATACTATGAAGCTCCTAATGTGGTGCCTGATATACAATAAACATAAATACATATTATGATTCTTATTTGTTAAAGTCTTTCAGCAAATATTTGTGAGTGTTCCCTGGGGTCTGGGCACTGATATAGGTGCTGGGCATGTTGAGCTGAACCAAAACATGTCTAGCCTCTGTCTTCATAAGAAGAGAGATAATGGGCAAATAGATAGGTATATCTAAGCTGGGTTTTAATAAGCCCTCTAAAGAAAACACAGTAAAGCTCATGGGATAGAGAGTAACAAGGTGCTCTTTTCTATGGGGAGGTCAGGCCAGCACCACTTGGGAAGTGACATTTGAGGAGATACCTGGATGAGCTCAAGTTCTGAACCATATGAACATCTGGGGAATAATATTCTAGAAGGAGGAAACATAAAAAGTTTCTGAGGCATATAGATGCTATTGGAGATGTGCCAGGAGTACCAAGAAGGCCATTGCGGCTGGCACAGAGAGCCTCAGGGGTGTGGTTGTTGTGGAAGGGAGTGACAGTCAGGGGCTAGATCCTGTAGGAGACACTTTTGGGCTACAGCAAGGACTTTGAGTGTTGTTCTTAATATGGTGGGTGTTCTCTGCCTGAATGTGACATCATACAACTTATTTTTAAAACAGTAAGTTCTCAACTCTGCCTGTACACTGAAATTGGTTGGAGATTTTTTTTTTTTTAATACCAGTGTTTAGCCTTATTTCTAGAGTTGGGTTTAAATGGTGTGGGGTGAGGCTAAGCACCTGTGTGTTGTAGAAGCACTCCCAGACATTCAAATGAGCACCCAGGTGGAGGGGCACAGTTACAAAGGCTGTCAGTGCCCAACAGAATAAGAAATGTATATGAGGGCGGCGCCTGTGGCTCAGTGAGTAGGGCGCCGGCCCCATATGCCGAGGGTGGCGGGTTCAAACCCAGCCCCGGCCAAACTGCAACCAAAAAATAGCCGGGCGTTGTGGCGGGCGCCTGTAGTCCCAGCTGCTGGGGAGGCTGAGGCAAGAGAATTGCGTAAGCCCAGGAGTTAGAGGTTGCTGTGAGCCGTGTGACGCCACGGCACTCTACCCGAGGGCGGTACAGTGAGACTCTGTCTCTACAAAAAAAAAAAAAAAAAAAAAGAAATGTATATGATGAGCCAATGAGTTTGATTGTGTGCTGAGGTAAGTGCAGCTCTGATGCTGTGTGAAAATCAGTGTGATCAGATTATTCCCTAAGGATGAATGATCCAAGAGAGATTTTTAGTCTTGGTCAAGAATCAGGAAAACCTTGACAAGGAAAGGGATATTTCTCACTCCCTGAGCTTGTCTTGCAGGCTTTTTTTTTTTTTTTTTTTTTTGAGCTGTGGAAAGGAAAAAGGGAAGGAAGGCCAGAAAACCAGGAGGGCAGAATATATCCATGAGAATGGGCACCTAGAATTTTGTTTTTTGAAATCATTTTAAATATAAAGAACTTTCTTGTTCTCCATTCATGGTTGAAACGGTGGTTAATTTGGGTTCCATGTTGGTCTTTACTTGCTTAATAACTGTGGCTTCCATTGTCTTGCATACTTATGAAAAAATTACATAAGTATCACTTAGCCTTATGTTTTAGTCAGTCTACATTGTTTTAAATATTGATTCAGAAGCTTAAAAATCAACTAGTTAAAAGTGTCATGGTTGCTCATTAGTTTTACTGTGGACGGTTTCATTCTTCATGGGACATTTGGCAATTTCTGGAGAAATTTTTAGTTTTTACAGTTGGGACAGGGATGCTATTGGCATGTAGTGAGTAGAGATTGGAGATGTCCCCAAAGTGTCCATATTGACAAAGTTGAGAAACCCTAGTTAGGGTCATTGTCCTCTATGTTGAGAGAAAGGAAAATCCAATTCTACATTTTCTGCTAATTAGCTGTGTAATATTGGGCCAGAAGTTTGATTTCTCTTAACACAGTGTGTGTGTGGAAGGGTGTCTGAAAATAAGCTCTTGTGTTAGGTTCAATACAACTGAACAAAATGTAGGTGGCTATTTAGTGCCTGTCACTGTGCTAAACTAAAACATAGAAATGTTCCTTCCCCTTTAGGAATGCAACCGTCTGTGAGTGTATGTCAGCCATGATATGCTGCACAACAAGCCACATCAAATTTTGCTGACTCAAATCATCATCATATATTTTTACTCAGGAATTTTCAGATTGGTCAGCCTTAGGGATCCAGTTGTGATGCTCTATGTGACTTTCATCTTCTTGGACCACTCGCTTACTGAAGGCAGATCCTTTCATGGTGATGGCAGAAAGCACAGGCAACAAATAGAAATATTCAACACCTGTCAAGGCCTGAACTCGAAATTGTGTCACTGTCCTAAACACATTCTTTTGACCAAAGCTTGTCATATGGTTAGGACCAGAATTATAAAGGTGGTGAACTATATTCTACATCTAGTGGGAAAAATTTAAAAATCATACATCAAGGGGCACAAATATCAGGAGAGGTGAGAATTAGGAACAATAATGCTGTCTGTGCATAAAGACTCTGCGACTTTAATATGCAAGAGTGTTAAGACGATATTCTTGCTTTGCATGTTTTAAGGGATTTTTGATTTATTAAGTTGAATTCAATGGGGATTCTTCATTTAAAGTTTATGTAAAGAAAAATTTCCACTTTGATTTCTGAGATCTACCTAAGCTTCCTTTGCAATCATTTCTATGGACAGGAAAGCCTAGTCAGTTCTCTGTCCCCAACTTTGTTCAGCTTGGTTTATTTCTTCTACCATGGAGGCTTGCTACAAGAAGGGGTAAAACTTGATTGTACAAAAGGTAATTCATGATTCTATGGCAGTGAAAGGGAAAAACTCCAGATGGCCAGCATCATAGTACTACTCCATTCAGTATGTCAGCTGAGCGACATTCAGATTTCTCCCTCAACAGTGGGCAATAGCTCTCTTCCATAGACTGCTCCTTCAATGTGGGCACCAGCCAATTTTGTTTGTCATAATGGTTCTTTAATGTGCTTCCCTAATAACAATGACCATGGACTAGGTGCTTTACAAACATTAACCCTGTACCTCACAACAACCCAATAGCTAAGTATCAGATGTAATTTTAAAATGTGTATGTGAGTAAATGTATGTGTTCATAAATGCATAGAATAAATATCTCAAGAAGGGAACTCATGATTTAGGTAACAGGGGTCATACCAGGGAAAGTATGGAGTGCCTATTGGACAGCAGAGGGAAAGAAAAATTTTGTTTCACTGGATCTTCTTTTAAACCTCATATATTTTGTATCATGAGCATATGACACCTATTCAAAATATGTTAGAAAGATGAAGGAGGGCACTAATATTCACATTTTATAATTGGGAGAGCTGAGTGAGTTACTGCCCTATTCAGAGCCTCAAAGCTGTATTTTCTAGAAAAATGGCAGAACTAGGATTTGAATGCAGGCCTCTGTAACTCTAAAGACTTATTTTTTAGAAGCTTGCAATAAAATTACTTTTGAAAGTTTTCTGGAAGTGGATAACAATGCACTCATTGGCCTTACTGTTCACAGACACGCAGGCATTTTCATCAATAATGTCTCCATTAGCTTGGTCATTAAGTTTCTGCTTGCCAGGGGTTCTATTTGATGGGCTCTACAAAGCCCATTAAGCAGTCTAGTTTATCACGGTCTCCAGTCTGAGTGTGGATTCATCAAGGCATTACAGTTTCCACATTCTATGAAGTCATCCTCTAAAAGAAGCTGAGAAGTCTAGTTTTACAACACTTTCATTTTTATTCTGTCTATTAAAACAACTAATAATAACATGTTATACCAATATTGATCACTTGTGTCTTCTGGGAACAATAATTTCTTGAAGAGTTATCCTAATCTCAGTCATTTTCTGGAGACTGTTTCTCTGGTAGTAGGGAATGAGCACTCAAGAACTCTAACATAAAATGTTATTAAAGGAGAAAATCACCCAAAGGTTGTAAAGTGATTTTTCACCAAATATCCAAGTGATCCAGTTTTCCCAAGAACATATCAGGAGATGAGATTTGGTTGGAAAATAAACTAAAGGATAGTGAAATAAGAAATGGATGGTGAAAATTTATTGTCCTGAGAACATTTTCACTTCTGTGGAATAGACGTTTATAAAATCAGTTATCCTTCCCAATAGTTGCTGATTGATTTTCAACAGGAAATCCTATCAATACTTGTAGCTCGCGTTTAGTTCCTTGTAGGCTGGGGGCATTTTGTTGTTTTGTTTTTGTTTTAATCAGTGTTTATGGAAGAGAGAGAATATGACATTATGGTGAAATCCATCAGTGGAGAATTATGACGCTGGGATGTGAGTCTTCTCTTTGCCTCCAAGATTCTGGAGGAAAGTAAATCTCCTCACTTTGGTCCAGTTTCCCAGTTCTAAGAAGAGTTGACCTGCATGTTCTCTAAGCTCTCTTCTATCCCCAGCATAACAATGTTACAATTTCATCCCCCACCCCAACCCCTGTCTCCTAGGGCCCAGGAACTAAAGAGCCTCAGTTTCTCACCAGAAATAGTCCTAAATAAAACATTACATTGTTCATTTTTTTTTCTTTTGTGGGATTTTATTTCCCTGTTCCTTTGTGTCTCCTCCTTTTTTCTGCTTCCTCCTAGGTCTTTATAACAAAGGCTCTTCATACCAGCCAGGGCAGAAGAGTGCAGCAAAAAGAACAACAGATTTGGAGTTATTCAGGAGCTGGTTTTATTTTCTGCTCTTTCAGGAGCTGTGTGATCTTAAAAGAGTTACTCAACTTCATCAGCAGGATGACAGGGGTGACCTAGATCTCTGTCACTTCTTCTAAGCTCTAAAATAACTATTCTAAGTCCTGCTAAAGTGTTCTTGTATGATGCTGTCTTTTTCAAACTCTTTACCCCCAATAGATAATTTTATATGGAGTGTATGTTTTTCTCTCTTGATTTAAATTTATAACAAATAATAAGGAAAGGAAACCCATCCCACAATTCCATCACTGTGACACATTAACTGTCTTCATTGTTCCATTTGAACTTTTAGTTCTTATCTATATGCATGATTTCTGATACAGTTGGGCTAGGAATCTGGTTCACTGTAATGTGTAGTGGGACAGTAAGTTTTTGTTTAAGGCTTCCTACCTGGCCTTGTTAAATCCATGTATAGCCATTTGACTGGTTGTAAAAACAACATGTTTCTTGTGATAGGGTTAGGCCCTCTGTGTCTGTGCTACCTATAAGATCTGAGTAAGAATGCCTTATAGAAAAACAGCTTTCAAAATTATTTGATGGAGACATGCAATAAGAAATATACACAGATGAAATGTTTTCCAAAACAATCATTATCCTTACTATATGCAATGAATAGTAACTTTTTATTCTGTTACCTTACACACATGCATGCCACGGTCTGACTTATTTAAACTGATTTCATGGCCATCTAATGGGTCCTGGCCTATCATTTTGGAAAATAGTCACAGCCAATTTTACCATTTAGTGAGAATGCCCCACAGACTCAAAACCATCTTGGCTCAGTTTTCAGCAAAGAAGTAAATAGATTCATTAAAAGATATAATATATATTAGGTAGAGTGTGGTAAAGTGAAGAACTTCTCAAGTAGTGGCAACCCATCATCCTCATGCATAGGTAAGTGGTCTCAACCCCCTGGAGAATCTTTCTAGAACTGTCATCATGCTCTATATGTTTTCCTATTTTTTCTTATTATAAGAATTTTTTATCATTTAACTTTGCCATCCTGGACGAGCTCCATTGCTTAAGTTCATCAAGACACCCTGGGCATACTGCCCCATATCTCTCTATTGTGGTGACTCCAAGTGGAGACACAGGTACCATTGGCCCAGAAGGGAAAAGGACTAAAGCTCTGACAAACTAGCTGGAGGGCTGTTGGACAAGCTATTTAACCTCTCTGTGGGTTAGTACTCCATGAAAGAACAAAGTAGTTGAAATGAGAGTCTTTCACTGTAGCCTTTGGCCCACTTGAAGCTTTTAATCAGATTCTAACAATTTTATATCTCTGGAGAGCTCTCTTAAGCCAGAATCCTCACCATGTTGGTACATGGAAATTATATCTGTACCACTGAGTCTGAACTTTCAAAGATAAAAGCAGTTTTCCAGGACAGATTGATATTTCTAAAAATGAAGTAGAATTGAGGATATGTATAATGATCCCCAACCTCAAGAACAGTGATTTTCTGGTGTGCTGTGAGAGGATCTTAGGAGTATGCAAAAATTTCTAAGATTATTAATTTAATTATTTTTGAAAGAAGTTCGAAGTACAGTAAATATATTCTTTTGCTTTTACTCTTTTTTTTTTTAATCTACATAATTTAAGTGTGCCGCAGAAGTTTAACTACAGGTTCAAGTGTGCCATGAGATAAAAAAAAGTTCAGAAACACTGCTTAGAAGGACAGTGATTTGTGGAAGGTAGCAGAAGGGTTGAGACTCAAAACATAAGTTTTTGACTCATAGATTTTTCACAGCATTTCCAGATACCCTAAGAAGCTACCCATCTCCTGAAAGATACAACTTTGATAGCCCTGGATTTTGAAATTATCTTATTAGAAAGCTTAATGTTTTAAAAGATATACCCATTTCATATCTTATTTTTTATCATATCTTATTTTTAAATACCAGAATGATGTTTTTCAGAAATCTCTTTTATGATAAGAGGAAAGCTAAAAAACAAAAAAGAATGAGGCATTAAAATTATATGAGAAAAAAAATCTGCCAGTGTTAAATTAATGTCATGCTACTATTTTATGAGCACTGTTAAAGGCATATTTTCAGTGGGTAACCAAGTGCCAGAGCCAGGCCTTAAACTTGGGCTCTGCTGCCTCTGAAGCTGACTGCCCACACAACCAGAGGGAAAAAGAACTTCAGGCTTCCTTTTCTCAAGGGTGAAATGGGGATCATTACACACTACACCTGACAGGGTAATTGCTGAGATTAAATAAGATAAAATTTTAAGCACTTAGCATAGTATTTGACTTGCAAAGTATTTTAAGCAAATGTTAATTGTATCATGAGATAATTATGAGGTAGGAAACTAATAGTTTTTAATGATAAAACACTTCAAAAATTCAATAACATGAATAAAAACTTTAAATGTAAGGAGCTAGGTAAGTTACAATTGGGATATTTATTTTGCATATAAAATATTTGCATATGTAATATGTATATATAAACTTGCAAATACATGTATATAAATGTATGTATGTATAGTTTGAAAAAGTTTACATATCACTCTGTAACTAATTTTTTTTTAGTTAAAAGATATAGTCGTATATTCTTTTATATTGGGACTAAAAATGTATTTTATTCTCTATAATATTTTCTCAGTATTCCATTTATAAATATATTGTCATTTTAAATATCTTATTGATGAACATATAGATTGTTGCCATGTCTGCACCTTTATAAATAATATATTTTAGTAAATAATTTTAATCTACATATCCTTTATTCTTGTGTAAATTATTTCATCAGATGAATCTATAGAAGAGGAATTTATGAAATAGATTATTCCTATGTTAAGAAAAAAGTTAGCACAATAACCAAATCATGTTCTATGCATGTTATGGTTATCAACAGTTACAGGGATACTGCTTTTTTTTTTCCCCATAATTCCAAACAACAGTCTTTAAACTTTTTCCAATCAACTAAATAACTATTAGTTTTGTATGTATAAATTTGCATATCTTACTGATCAGTACAAAAGAAAAATACCTCAATTAAAAGGTAGGCATAGAAGGATTCTTTTTTTTTACTAAGTCTTTTGTACCCAGAACATAATACATTTATGCCCATTTCAGTGTGTTGATTATTTGTACAAATTGGAGTGCTTACATCATACTAATCAGCATAGCTTTCATCTCATTTACCCTATTATAGCATTAGGATGTTTGTGTTCTACACATGATAGAACCAACTTGTAATTGCAATGTGCTCCATAGTTGCGGTCCCCCTACTATCCCCTACTATCCCTCCCACCCTCTCACCCCCCTCACCCCCCACAGGGCATAGAAGGATTCTAAGAAGACCACAGAGTTGGAAGCATTAGGAAACTGTCTCCTCATCCAGATGATAATTGCACTGGTAGATTCTGTCTGATGTTACTATTTTGGAACTCTGGAGTCTATTAAAGGCTTGCAATTTTCAGGGGAAGACTTGGGAAGCAAAGTAGTTAATTTCAATCAATTTAAGCTCTTATAACACTAGCAGCTGTGCATCTCTCATCCCTACATAAAGAAGTTTGGACATTTTTCTGGAGCAGTTTGTACACCACTAACAAAAGACAGGGTGGAAGAAGGAAGACCTTATCTTCTGAATATTTATAGTTGATTATTGCTTCTAATCATGGAAGTACAGAGAGACTATTGTTGTGCTTACCCAAATTATTACAAAAAAAAAAAAACTCACAAAGTCAAAGGAATAGGGAGAGTATGACACATTGAAAAAAAGAAAAACAAAACAAAACGGAAATGGTCTCTGATAAACAAGATCTGTCTTGATGGCAGATCTACTAGATAAATACTTTAAAACAACTGTTTTAAAGATACTCAGATTAATAAAGGAAGAAGTAGAGAAAGTTAAGAAAATTATGTGTGAAAAAAATAGAAATATAAATAAAGAAAACCTAAAAAGAAACCAGAAAGAAATTTTGGAACTGAAAAGTACAATAACTGAAATTAAAAAATGCACTAGACGGATTCGAACAAAGATTTCAGTAATCTCAATAAAAGTGGACTTGAAGATGGGACAATGGAAATCTTCAAGTCTAAATAACAGAAAGAAAAAGGATTGAATAAAAGTGAAAATAGCCCTAAGGGAACATGGGATGTGAATTGTGGGAGTCCTCAGGAGAGAGAGAGTGAGAGAGAGAAGCAGAGAGAATATTTGAACAGTGGCAGAAAACTTCCCAAATTTGATGAAATACATGAATATTAACATTAAAAAAGCTCAATGAACTCCAAGTAAGATAAACTCAAAGAGATACACACCAAGACAGAACATAATCAAACTTTCAAAAGACAGAGAATCTTGAAAGCAAGAGAGAAGTGATGTTTCACATACAAGGGATTTCCAATAAGATTATCACCAAGTTTTTCATCATAAACTTTTGAGGCCAGAATTAGTGGGCTAATATATTCAAAGTACTAAAAGAAAAAAAGAAATTGTTTCATTTCTCTTGGATAAATATGTAAGTGTATGACAACTTTTTAAGAATGTACCAAACAAACATGGATTAATCTAAAAATAACTGTGCTAAGTGAAAGAAGCCAGAAAAAATATGCTTACAATATGATTCTATTTAGAGAAATTTCTAGAAAATTCAAAATAATTCATAATAACAGAAATCAGATCAGTGTTTAGAGGAAAGAAATAGAGATTAAAAAGGGGCACAAAATTTGGGAGCACATTTAATATATTCATTATGGCAATTAAGTTTGATACCTGGAGACATATAATAAAACTTATCAAACTGCACACTTGACATATGTATAATTTACTGTTGTTAATAATACTCCAGTAAAGCTGTTAAAATGCAGTAAATGCTTGCTTTCACATTAGTAATACAAGTTATTAAGTATGTAAGATCAAATGTAACAATGCATAATGCAGAAATTATAAAATTATCTTAAAGGACATAGATCTGAATTAAAAGTATGCCATGTTTCTTCATATATATATTCAGTATTTATGATGTTTAAATTCTTCTCTGAATTAATATATTCAAAGTAATCACATTCGAACTTCTCTATTTTTTTGTGTTGTTGGGGAACTTGACAAATTGATTTTAAACTTTATCTGTAAAAGGAAATTTTAAAGTCCAAGAAAGTTTTGAAAGAGAAGAGTTATGAGGGGCATGCCTTCTTGGTTACTAAAACATATTTTCACTCTACAGTAATCAAAACAGTGTGGTATAAAAATAATATACTCACATAAAGAGAGACCCACATAAATGAGAATTCAGTATGCTACATTTAAGTTAACTTTTTAAAATCAATAGCTTTCTATTTGGAATACTTAGCTGTAGGGTATAGACATGAAAGTTTGAAATTTAAAAGACTTTAGTTTTCACTCTACAACTTTCAGTCCTGTGTGATTTGTATAATAAATACAGATTATTTTTTAAAAATAAATAGATATACAAGTGCATATATGTGTACATATTAGCAGATGTTAAAGGGTGTAATGTGGATTTATATACATTGCCATGGGAAGATTTTTGAGGTACATTGTTGAGTGACAGAAATGAATCACAGAATTGTGAGTATAATGTGAACTAATTTATATAAGAAGAAATTATATGTCCACACATATGTATATGTGTAGTATTAAATGTATTTAAACAATACTTCAGGAGATGTGTTCAGAATTCCATTGGGGAGGGTGAAAAAAACTCTTTTATTGAATTATTTGAAGTTTTGCAATAAATATATTTTACTTTTGTGACATAAAACTTTGAATTAAAAAATAATCAATGGGGAGAGTGGATACCTCATTAATAGACATTGAGATCACTTGGCTGGCATTTAGAAAAGATATTTAATTAATACTTCATACCACATAGAAAAATAAATAGATTTGGGGATAATCCTTACTGAATACTTAATGCTATGTTAGATACTATGCTAGGATTTTTCTAAATACTCATTTACTTATCACAACCAAGAGAACATGCAGGGTAGTACATTCCATTTTATAAGAGTGAACTAAAATAGGTTACAATATAGCAGATCTGGGATTTTAATCTACATGCTTCTTTCTCTTCTTCTACCTAAGTGTTTATTTACATTTCCCTTAAGCATTTCAGAAAAGTACAAATCAGTTTTGGGTGAAATATAATACATCATATTGCTTTTTAAAAAGTGGCCTAAGAAAAGTTCTTAAACTTCATTAGAAAAGATAAGAATGATAAAAATAAAGCTTATACTCTACCTTCATATTGTCATTTCTTTGTTGGAGCAAATGTATTTCAAATAGTCTAGAATTCAATGACAGAAGATTCTGATTACCATAATTTCTAAGTGGTATGTCTAAATTTGACTCTGACATTGAAGCCTTCAATCATGATGTTATGACATGAAATCAGAATGCAGTGTCATGATGTATTCTGTAAATAATCATGTCATTATGTCTTCTAGACTCTTATAAACCACTATTTTCCCATGTAGTGACTTGTACTAGCCAGCATACTTTATTTCCTTTTTTATCATAAAAATACTGTGTGCCCATTATTAAGTGTTTTAAACAATGTGATTAATATCAAACTTCCAAAGTATAGAAACTTGACATTTTAGTGTTTAACTCCCTTTAGTTGAAAATGTAAGATCCCAGGAGCCATGTCTATTTGTTTATCACTATATCCACAGCTGGGTTTGTAGTAGTTGTTCAATAAATATCTAAGTGAGTAAATTAAGGTATCTTTTCTAGGTCCCTG
The DNA here is from genome assembly GCF_027406575.1 of Nycticebus coucang. Taxonomy (NCBI): domain Eukaryota; kingdom Metazoa; phylum Chordata; class Mammalia; order Primates; family Lorisidae; genus Nycticebus; species Nycticebus coucang. The sequence continues at coordinate 17,293,677 of NC_069787.1, forward strand.
GCCCCCAGACTCCTTTTTCTTTGTTTTGTACTTTGGAAATACACCAATTGTAACATAATCTATAAGAAATAATTGAATCCTATTTATCTTAATATCTTCATTATCTCTAAGGGATTATTTATCCCTCCCGTGAAACAGCAAACACCAAAAAACAATTCTACTTTATCTTGCTCATTTATTGCATAGTTTTAATGCTTTTCCCATTGGAGTTCTGAGAATTGTATATCCAATTAGGAGATTAGAAGCATATATAATAATAAAAACAGAACTATGAATCAGAAGACACGATCATCTCCACATACCCCACCATCTACCTTGTGACCTCAATTAACTTCCATCAAGGCAGTTCTCTGTTTTATTCACAATCTAGCCAACGCTTGCCTAGCACATATGGGTAAATTGAAAATTGTTTATTCATCCTAAAAAGAAAACTAAAACCCAATATTACTTACATTTCTGACCTAAAAGTAGGCATATTTCTTAATGCCATTCTCAAATCACTAAAGACACAATAATCAGTGAATGAAATTCCTCTGAAAAGGGATGGAGCTTTCTTTGTAAGAACCAATCTCAGCAGGCTTTTGAGGCCTTTTCTAGGTCCCAGGCCCCCAGAGTCCAAGCAGCAGGCATTTTTACAGAGCTGTGCTCCAGAAGGTGAGAGACTCCCTCTGTGGGTGCCACATTTTGCCTTTGCTTTTGAACCCCCTAAACTGAGATTTTGTGACCTGGTTTCTTTCGTGATATCTATATCAATTCCCCTTGTACTTTGGATTAATTATACATGTGCCTAATTCTCTTGGCTCCTTATCAGTTTAATTTCTATTCCTCTTCCCACACTGTTCAATTTTTCCTTGACAACGCTCTATCTCTCACTCTCTTCCTTAAACTTGTCCTTCCTTACATCTGCACCCAGGCCAGGCTCCCACACAATATAATAAATTGTTATTAAATTGGATCCTACACGAAGCCTCTGGGATATTGTTGTCTCACATCTATGCAAGTGAGGAGACATTCCACAGAGGATAATATAAAGAATAGCATCAATTCTGCCAGACCTTCCTTTAGGTACCAGACCTGCGGCTCTAGCTGTTAAACCAGCACACGTGGTAACACAGAAGGTGCTATGGTATTTATGCCAACCACAAAAGTCTCATTGACCTGCAACCAGAGCATTGACTCCAAGGGTGGGACTAAATATGTTTATTTACCTCTAGTGCTTTCTGGACTTCACTTTTTCTAGCATTGTTACATCTTTGCCACTAAAAATTCACATGAGTCTTTTTTTGTTTGTTTGTTTTGTTTTTTAATTTGAGACATAGTCTCAAGCTGTCACCTTAGGTACAGTGCTGTGGCATCATAACTCACAGCAACCTCCAATTCAGGCTCAAGCGATCCTCTTGCCTCAGTTTTTCTATTTTTAGTAGAGACAGGATCTTGCTTTTTGCTCAGGCTGGTCTTGAGCTCGTGAGCTCAAGCAATCCACCCACCTCAGCCTCTCAGAGTGTTAGCATTACAGGCGTGAGCCACCGCGCCAGCCCCTACATGAGTCTTGAAATAAGAAGATGCTGATGATTTTATCTTTCCCCTTATGTAGTTAGGTGTCTTCATTTAACTTTTAAGGTTAAAAAATGAAATTATTTGTTTCAGCTAGGCAGCACTTTTTAAAAATCTTTACTAAAATATTTCCACATAGTCTAATTCTGTGTGCCACAGTGACTTAAAAGCATTCCTTGAAGTGTTTTACTTTTGCTTTTTTTAAATTAATGTCTTGCCTGAGCCTTCATTTAACATCTGCAAAATGAGGATACACAGGACAGCTAACATTTATAGAGGGCTTTCCATGCCATGTTCTTGCTTTGCAATTTATAACAAATGTAGTTCTGGCCAAACTAAAATTTTTCACATGAGGTCATTACTGTCCTTGCTGGCTTTAAAAGGACAAAGAGGATGTTGGCTAAGGTTCAGGATTTTGCTTACCTGTTTGACAATATATCAGGTCTCCTGACTCTCAGAGTAAAGATGTATAGTCTTTGAGGAGCAAAGGTTGACTCTGAGAGACACAAGGGCAATGAGGAGAGTTAGGGAAAGCACTGGTTATTTTCCATTTCATATTATGTTGGGTGGATTTGTTCTCTTCCTTCATCTTTGTTCAAAAGCAGATTGTCACTTCTTCCATGTCTTCCAAATTCATGTCTTGACATCACAGTAAACGTCACTTGAAAGAACCATACAACACTGATATTTTCCTGCAGCACCAGTATCGATGGGGTGCAAGCACATCACTCTCACATTTATTAGAGTTATTTTGTTTGATCTGACCCCAAAGCTAAAACTGACTAGCCCTATTTGTTGCCTTTTTTCTTCTTGAACACATATGAGACTTTACTTTTTATTAAAGATGGAAATCTCTCCTTGAAGTAAATCAAATGCAGCATTAACCTCGTAATCATAGACTTTGGAAGTTTTTTCAGGACTTTGAAATTGAGGCACAATTGACACACTGGCTGTAACCAGATCCACCCTGGAAAGCTATTTTCTGGAGAAAGTAGCATCATACATATAAATAAGAGAATGAATGATGGTCATAATACAAACATAGTAGGGGTAACTAAAGGATTCAGAGTTCTCATGCTTCTGTAATTGTTTAGCAGCTAATAACAGTTCATAATGAAATACATTACTTTATAGATATCCCTTCAATAATAATAATTATTACTGGCCTGTTATAATTATTAATGATCCACAATACGTCTAGCCATCTACAAAGGCATGGCAGTGAGTTGAACAGTGTCTTCCTCAAAGTTCATGTCATCCAGAACCTCAGAATGTGACCTTATTTGGAGACAGGAGTTTTGCAGATGTAGTTAATCTAAAATTAGGTCATACTGGATTAGGGCAGACCATAAATCCAATTACTGGTGTTATTCACAAAAAGAGGAGAGGACACACAGAGATATTCATGGGAAAGAAGGCAGAGATTGGAGTGATACATAAAGTGAAGGAATGGTAATACAATGCTGAGAATTACCAAAGGCTAGGAAGAAGTAAGAATGGAGGCTTCCCTCAACACTTTCTGGGGACTTTTAACTACCAGAAACCAGGAGACAAAACATTTTAGTGTCTAGTGGTAATTTATTATGGACTCCTTAGGAAATTAACACAGATAACAACTTGAAAATTAGGCATTGGGTTTGAATCTGGCTCCCCCAATTATGAACTGAAATTGTTGAGCAGGTCACACTCCCCCTCAAAACTTACTGCCTCCCAAAACCAGAGATGTTGGCGTGGATGTGGAGAAAAGGGTACACTTCTACACTGCTGGTGGGAGTGCACACTAATACCTTCCTTTTGGAAGGATGTTTGGAGAACACTTAGAGATCTAAAAATAGACCTGCCATTCGATCCTATAATTCCTTTACTAGGTTTATACCCAGAAGACCAAAAATCACAATATAACAAAGACATCTGTACCAGAATGTTTATTGCAGCCCAATTCATAATTGCTAAGTCATGGAAGAAGCCCAAGTGCCCATCGACCCACAAATGGACTAGCAAATAGTGGTACATGTATACCATGGAATATTATGCATCCTTAAAGAAAGATGGAGACTTTACCTCTTTTATGTTTACATGGATGGAGCTAGAACATTTTCTTCTTAGCAAAGTATCTCAGGAATGGAAGAAAAAGTATCCAATGTACTCAACCCTACTATGAAGCTAATTTATAGCTTACACATGAAGGCTGTAACCCAACCATAGCACAAGAATGTGGGGAAAAGGCCAAGGGAGGGGGAAGGGAGGGGAAAGGTTAGGGTGGAAGGAGGGTAATGGGTGGGGCCACACCTATGGTGCATCTTAGAATGAGTACAGGCGAAACTTACTAAATGCAGAATACAAATGTCTACATACAATAACTAAGAAAATGCCATGAAGGCTACATTACACAGTTTGATGAGAATATTTCAGATTGTATATGAAACCAGCACATTGTAGCCCTTGATTGCACTGATGTACACAGCTATGATTTAATAATAATAAAAAACCCTTACTGCCTCATCTATAAAATGGAAATAATGGTATGTGGGTCATTATGAAAGGTTTGAGGTACACAAATAAAGGAAACAAATGAAGCCCTCCCAGCAACACTGATCAGCCAAGCAAGTTGAAACTTGCACAAGTGAAACAGAAAGGACACTGTTGACTGTGTTTCTTGGAAGTGAAATAATGGACCATACGACAGTCTGACTGAAACTTCCATAGAGACTACGTATCACCTCATGTTTGCAGTAAGGAGTAAGTGAAATGATATGTGAAACACTGAGTAAAATTCTAGGCATGAAGCCAATACTCAGAATAGCAATAGCAGAAATTGCTGTTATTGGTCAGTGTGACAATAGTGCAGGTGATAAAGGCCAGATCTTGTAATTAAATCATCTTCTAGAAATAAGTGAGTTTTACACCTCCCTTACCTGAGTGATGTAGAGAACAAAAACAGAAAGCTGGCCTTTGTCACAGTAGTAACTAGCAGTAGTTTATCATCTGAACCATTTGCCATAATCCATCTCAGATCTGAATCCACGCTGGCTTTCTGAGCCCTGCTGAATGTCCTTGATACTCACTTTTGATCTTATGATCTTCATTTGTCTCTGACCTTTGACATATTTCTATAGTCATGACCTTTAGCTGCCCAACCTTACTATCACAAGATGCTTCCTTTGGTAAGCTGTTTCTGTGTACATTGCTCTCTACAGCTTCCTATCAACATCAGGTGAGACAGAAAGTCCAGGAAAGGAAGCAAGAGTGTGATTATCTGTGGGCTCAGTCAATAGACAATTAGATGGCAGCTATGGAAATAGGCTGCAGGGAAAGTGATTGCAGCTTGGTGTTTTGATAATCTGTCACTAGTAGGCAGTTATAAAACATTTCTGATCCCCTGGTAAACTGAAGACCAAGTATAAAGAATAATGGGTAAACATGTGATATTATCAATATATTTTGAGATGTCACTTCATACTATAATGTAATTTGTAGAATCTTAGAACTTGGGTAGATATTAGAAATGATATAGCCCAGAAATTCTTAACTGATCAAAGTTAGGAATTCTTTCTATACAATAATGCCCACAATATATGCACACAAAATCATACTTGAAAATTCTCTTCCTGAACTTAGATATCAGACATCACATATCAGATATCTGACTATACTTTGGGAGGGCAAGGCATAAGGATTAATTGAGGCCAGGACTTCAAGGCCAACCTAGGTAACATAGCTTGCCTCATCCCTATAAAAAATTTAAAAATTAGTCTATAGTCCCTGCTAGTTGGGAGGCTAAGGCAGAAGGATCACTGGAGCCTTAGGAATTGGAGGTTACTGTGTATTATGATTATGCCACTGTACTCTAGCCTGAGCAATGGAGATAGGCTTTTTTCTTTTTTATACAAGTAACCCTTCCACCCTGACTAACCCCAATGTTAGAAATATGAGTGTGTTTCAATGAGGTAATAGAAGTCTAGCCAGGATACATAATCTACTAAAGATGGCATGGAGTGTACAGTACCAGGGCTAGAGCCTGAATCTCCTAAATGCTGCCTCTGCAGATTATCAACAGAGAGCAAAAAAGATGGTGTTGATATTAGTCAGGAGATAAGCCTGAAACAATCAGAGAACCAATTTTGGGTGGTAAGGGGAGTGAATTTAAGCCTTTGGGTTTTTTTTTTTTTTGGATTGTTGTTTGTTTATTTTTCTTTTAAGAAAATAAGAAGTATAATTGACATACAAACATACTGAGTGTTGGTAAGGTAGAAAAGCAACTAGAACTATTGTAAACTGCTACTGGGAGTGGGAATGATGAAATCACTTGGGAAAACATTTTTCAGTTTCTTTAAAAAATATTTACTTGTGGGGAGGCGGAGCAAGATGACGGCGGAGTAACAGCTTCCTTGCATCTGGGCACCATGAGTCTGGGGAGATAGGATTCCAGGCACCTCTGGCTGGTGGGATCTGCCTATCATCACCCCTGTGAGGATATAGGGAGTCAGCGAGAGACTTCTCCCGAAGAGGAGGACTAAAACAGTGGAAAAATGGCAAGTCATCGCTTGTGTTCAATCCGTCTAAACCCGCCCGCAACTGTAAGTTCAGTAGCAGCGAGATTGCAAGCCAGAAAGGCCTTACCTGTGAACTGTTTTGGTGTCTTTGGACTTGGCACTCAGTTGAACTGCCTTGGAGAGAGCCTGAGCGGGAGTGCGGAGAACTTTGGCCGTTGTCTAGGGCCCCAGTCTGAGCCGCTGAGCCAGATGGAGCTAATAGTGTTTGGCTCTGGGTCACAGGGAGCCATTGTGAGCCATCTGCCCTGGCAAGCTCTGCCCTCAGGGTCGCAGAGCTAGAATTGGGTGGGAGCTGGTAACCCAGCGACCAAGTAGCCTAAGGGTGGGGTCTGAGCCGCCTTGCAGCCCTAACACTCAGGGGCAGAGTGAGACCGGTTTTGGCACACTGGATAAGTGGATAGCCACTTCAGCAGTGATTCCAGCGACAAGCACTTTCCTGGGAAAGCTTCTGCTCAGCAAGTTTACAAGTTCAAAGTGCCTTTTAAGTGGGCTGAAGAGAGATTAAGGGTGTCTACCTGCTGGGGTTTGAGAAATCAGCAGCCTCCAGTCATATCAGAACTGTGATTAACATCTCATACCCCAGAAGACCACGTGTTGCCCAGACAATATTCAATAACATAATAACATACACATACTGCTTTGTTTTCGGTTGTTTTTTGTTTTTTTTTTTGGTTTTGTTGTTTTTTTTTGTTTATTTTGATGTTGTTGATGTTGTTTTGTTTTTTAATTTCAACCTTTTCAATACAGATCCTTTATCTTTCTCAATTTTTCTAGTGTAACTATAATTTCACATTACTGCCTTTTTCAATAACTAGAACTTCATTTTTGCTAGTGTTTCTACCGCTATCATTTGGTTTTTCACCCAATTTTATCCCGTAAAATTTTCTGTTTGCTTGTTTTGGTTTGATTTATAGCATTTTTGTCTTTCTACTTGGTGGAGTGGGGTACTGTGTCTGATCAGGTTAGCAAAGAGCTGCTGACCTCAAGGGAACCACCCAATTGGGCACCCCCAGAAGGTGGGGTTTTTTAAAGGTAGTGTCAAAGTACCCTACTGTACACCTATATTGCTCTGTCTCCCTCTTTCTGTGCTTCTCTTCTTTTTGTCAATATTCCTTTTACCCACCCCCTATCCTTTCTCTATTTTTATTTGTTTTTCTTATCACTCAGTCCTCCTTTCTTTCATCCCTTTTTTGTGCTTCAACCTTCTCACCTTTCTGGTCCTATAACCCGTAGTCCACAGGCATGAGAACTTAAAGAGCAAGAGGAAGTGAAAGGAAAATTAGGGCAAGGAAACAGATAAAAGAAATCACTCAGGAGGAAGAATCAGCAGAAAACTCCAGGTAACATGAAGAACCAGTCCAGAACAACCCCGCCAAGGGACCATGAGGTAGCTACTGCAGATGATTCCACATATAAAGAAATGTTAGAAATGACAGAAAGGGAATTTAGAATACACATGTTGAAAACAATGAAAGAAATGATGGAAACAATGAAGGAAACTGCTAATAAAGTGGAAAATAACCAAAAGGAAATCCAAAAACAGAATCAAATAAGAGATGAACAATATGAAGAATATAAAAAGGATATAGCAGAGCTGAAGGAACTGAAACAGTCAATTAGGGAACTTAAAGATGCAATGAAAAGTATCATCAACAGGTTAGACCATGCAGAAGAAAGAATTTCAGAGGTAGAAGACAAAGTTCTTGAGATAACTCAGATAGTAAACGAGGCGGAAAAGAAGAGAGACAAGGCAGAACATTCACTGTCAGAATTATGGGACTTTATGAAGTGATCCAAAATATGAGTTATAGGAATTCCAGAAGGGAAAGAAGAAAGCCCCAGAGGAATGGAAGCCATACTAAAGAATATTATGAAAAAAAATTTCCCAAATATCACCAAAGATTCTGACACACTGCTTTCAGAGGGAAATCGGACCCCAGGTCACCTCAACTCTAACCGAGCTTCTCCAAGACACATTGTGATGAACCTGTCCAAAGTCAAGACAAAAGAAAAGATTCTGCAAGCTGCCAGGAGTAAGCGCCAGTTGACCTACAGGGGCAAATCCATCAGAGTGACCGCAGACTTCTCTAATGAAACTTTCCAAGCAAGAAGACAATGGTCATCTACCTTTAATCTACTTAAACAGAACAATTTTCAGCCCAGAATTCTGTACCCTGCTAAGCTAAGCTTCAAAATTGATGGAGAAATCAAATCATTTATGGATATACAAACATTGAGGAAATTCGCCACAACAAGACCAGCTCTACAGGAAATACTTCAACCTGTTCTGCACACTGACCACCACAATGGATCAGCAGCAAAGTAAGAACTCAGAAATTAAAGGACAGAACCTAACCTCCACACTGATGCAAAAGATAAAACTAAGCAATGGACTCTCACCAAATAAGATGAATAGAATACTACCACACTTATCAATTATCTCAATAAATGTTAATGGCTGGAATTCCCCACTGAAGAGACATAGATTGGCTGACTGGATGAAAAAACACAAGCCATCCATTTGCTGTCTGCAAGAAATACACCTGGCTTGAAAAGACAAATTAAAGCTCCGAGTCAAGGGTTGGAAGACAATTTTTCAGGCAAATGGCATTCAGAAGAAAAGAGGAGTTGCAATCTTATTTTCAGATACATGTGGATTTAAAGCAACTAAAGTCAAAAAAGACAAAGATGGTCACTTTATATTGGTCAAGGGAAAAATACAACAAGAAGACATTTCAATTCTAAATATCTATGCACCCAACTTAAATGCTCCCAGATTCTTGAAACAGACCTTACTCAGTCTGAGCAATATGATATCTGATAATACAATAATAACAGGGGACCTTAACACTCCTCTTACAGAGCTGGACAGATCCTCTAAACAGAAATTAAACAGGGATATAAGAGACTTAAATGAGACTCTAGAACAACTGTGCTTGATAGACGCATATAGAACACTCCACCCCAAAGATAAAGAATATACATTCTTCTCATCACCCCACGGAACATTCTCCAAAATTGATCATATCCTGGGACACAAAACAAATATCAACAGAATCAAAAGAATAGAAATTTTACCTTGTATCTTCTCAGACCATAAGGCACTAAAGGTGGAACTCAACTCTAACAAAAATGCTCGACCCCACCCAAAGGCATGGAAACTAAACAATCTTCTGTTGAATAACAGATGGGTGAAGGAAGAAATAAAACAGGAAATCATTAACTTCCTTGAGCATAACAACAATGAAGACACAAGCTACCAAAACCTGTGGGATACTGCAAAAGCAGTTTTGAGAGGAAAATTCATCGCTTTAGATGCCTACATTCGAAAAACAGAGAGCACATCAACAATCTCACAAGAGATCTTATGGAATTGGAAAAAGAAAAACAATCTAAGCCTAAACTCAGTTGAAGAAAAGAAATATCCAAAATCAAATCAGAGATCAATGAAATTGAAAACAAAAGAATAATTCAGAAAATTAATGAAACAAGGAGTTGTTTTTTTGAAAAAATAAATAAAATAGATAAACCATTGGCCAGACTAATGAGAAATAGAAAAGGAAAATGTCTAGTAACCTGAATCAGAAACAATAAAGGGGAAATAACAACTGATCCCACAGAGATACAAGAGATCATCTCTGAATACTACCAGAAACTCTATGCCCAGAAATTTGACGATGTGAAAGAAATGGATCAATATTTGGAATCACACCCTCTCCCTAGACTCAGCCAGGAAGAAATAGAGCTCCTGAACAGACCAATTTCAAGCACTGAGATCAAAGAAACAATAAAAATCTTCCAACCAAAAAATGCCCTGGTCCAGATGGCTTCACTCCAGAATTCTATCAAACCTTCAAGGAAGAGCTTATTCCTGTACTGCAGAAATTATTCCAAAAAATTGAGGAAGAAGGAATCTTCCCCAACACATTCTATGAACCAAACATCACCCTGATACCAAAACCAGGAAAAGACCCAAACAAAAAGGAGAATTTCAGACCAATCTCACTCATGAACATAGACGCAAAAATTCTCAACAAAATCCTAGCCAATAGATTACAGCTTATCATCAAAAAAGTCATTCATCATGATCAAGTCGGCTTCATCCCAGGGATGCAAGGCTGGTTTAACATACGCAAGTCTATAAACGTTATCCAGCATATTAACAGAGGCAAAAATAAAGATCACATGATCCTCTCAATCGATGCAGAAAAAGCATTTGATAAAATCCAGCATCCTTTTCTAATTAGAACACTGAAGAGTATAGGCTTAGGTGGCACATTTCTAAAACTGATTGAAGCTATCTATGACAAACCCACAGCCAATATTTTACTGAATGGAGTAAAACTGAAAGCTTTTCCTCTTAGAACTGGAACCAGACAAGGTTGGTTGTCCTCTGTCACCTTTACTATTCAACGTAGTGCTGGAAGTTCTAGCCAATACAATTAGGCAAGACAAGGAAATAAAGGGAATCCAAATGGGAGCAGAGGAGGTCAAACTCTCCCTCTTTGCTGACGACATGATCTTATACTTAGAGAACCCCAAAGACTCAACCACAAGACTCCTAGAAGTCATCAAAAAACACAGTAATGTTTCAGGATATAAAATCAATGTCCACAAGTCAGTAGCCTTTGTGTACACCAATAACAGTCAAGATGAGAAGCTAATTAAGGTCACAACTCCCTTCACCATAGTCTCAAAGAAAATGAAATACTTAGGAATATACCTAACGAAGGAGGTGAAGGACCTCTATAAAGAAAACTATGAACTCCTCAGAAAGGAAATAGCAGAGGATATTAACAAATGGAAGAACATACCATGCTCATGGATGGGAAGAATCAACATTGTTAAAATGTCTATACTTCCCAAAGCAATCTACCTATTCAATGCCATTCCTATCAAAATACCAACATCGTACTTTCAAGATTTGGAAAAAATGATTCTGCATTTTGTATGGAACCGGAAAAAAACCCGTATAGCTAAGGCAGTTCTCTGTAACAAAAATAAAGCTGGGGGCATCAGCATACCAGATTTTAGTCTGTACTACAAAGCCATAGTGGTCAAGACAGCATGGTACTGGCACAAAAACAGAGACATAGACACTTGGAATCGAATTGAAAACCAAGAAATGAAACTCACATTTTACAACCACCTAATCTTTGATAAACCAAACAAGAACATACCTTGGGGGAAAGACTCCCTATTCAATAAATGGTGTTGGGAAAACTGGATGTCTACATGTAAAAGACTGAAACTGGACCCATACCTTTCCCCACTCACAAAAGTTGATTCAAGATGGATAAAGGACTTAAACTTAAGGCATGAAATAATAAAAGTCCTCCAAGAAAGCATAGGAAAAACACTGGAAGATATTGGCCTGGGGAAAGACTTCATGAAGAAGACTGCCATGGCAATTGCAACAACAACAAAAATAAACAAATGGGACTTCATTAAACTGAAAAGCTTCTGTACAGCTAAGGAGACAATAACCAAAGCAAAGAGACAACCTACACAATGGGAAAGGATATTTGCATATTTTCAATCAGACAAAAGCTTCATAACTAGGATCTATAGAGAACTCAAATTAATCCACATGAAAAACGCCAACAATCCCATATATCAATGGGCAAGAGACATGAATAGAACTTTCTCTAAAGATGACAGATGAATGGCTAACAAACACATGAAAAAATGTTCATCATCTCTATATATTAGAGAAATGCAAATCAAAACAACCCTGAGATATCATCTAACCCCAGTGAGAATGGCCCACATCACAAAATCTCAATACCGCAGATGCTGGCGTGGATGTGGAGAGAAGGGAACACTTTTACACTGCTAGTGGGACTGCAAACGAGTACAACCTTTCTGGAAGGAAGTATGGAGAAACCTCAAGGCACTCAAGCTAGACCTCCCATTTGATCTGGCAATCCCATTACTGGGCATCTACCCAGAAGGAAAGAAATCCTTTTATCATAAGGACACTTGTACTAGACTGTTTATTGCAGCTCAATTTACAATGGCCAAAATGTGGAAACAGCCTAAATGCCCACCAACCCAGGAATGGATTAACAAGCTGTGGTATATGTATACCATGGAATACTATTCAGCCATTACAAAAAATGGAGACTTTACATCCTTTGTATTAACCTGGATGGAAGTGGAACACATTATTCTTAGTAAAGCATCACAAGAATGGAGAAGCATGAATCCTATGTACTCAATTTTGATATGAGGACAATTAATGACAATTATGGTTATGGGGGGGGAAACAGAAAGAGGGAAGGAGGGAGGTGCGTGGGGCCTTGGTGTGTGTCACACTTTATGGGGGCAAGACATGATTGCAAGAGGGACTTTACCTAACAATTGCAATCAGTGTAACCTGGCTTATTGTACCCTCAATGAATCCCCAACAATAAAAAAAAAAATTGTATATTTCTTTGTGTATTATGGACATTTTAACAATGTTGATTCTTCACAGCCATGAACATAGTATGTTTTTCCATTTGTTAACATCTTCAGCTATTACTTTTCTTAGAGTTTCATAGTTTTCTTTATAGAGATCTTTCATATCCTTTGTTAGATAAACTCCCAAATATTTCATCTTCTTTGGCACTACTTTGAATGGAATAGAGACCTTGCATGTTATTTCAACTTGACTATTGTTGGTAGATATAAAGGCTACAGATTTATGAATGTTGATTTTGTAATTTGAGACACTGCTGTATTCCTTGATCGCTTCTAAGAGTTTTGTAGTAGAAACCCTGGTGTTTTCCAGATATACAATCATGTCATCTGCAAAGAGTGAAAGTTTGATCTCTTCTGACCCTATATGGATGCCCTTGATCGCCTTTTCTTCCATAATTGCAATGGCTAAAACTTTCATTACAATGTTAAAGAGCAGTGGAGACAATGGGCTACCTTGTCTGGTTCCTGATCTGAGTGGAAATGATTTCAGTTTAACTCCATTCAATACGACATTGTCTGTGCGTTTGCTGTAGATGGCCTCTATCAGTTTAAGAAATGTCCCTACTATACCAGTTTTTTAAAGTGTTCTGATCATAAAAGAATGCTGGATATTATCAAAAGCTTTTTCTGCATCAATTGAGAGAATTATATGTTTTTTTAATTTTTTTTTATGTGCTGAATTATACTTAAAGATTTACATATATTGAACTAGCCTTAAGACTGTGGGATAAAACCCACTTGGTCATGGTGTATAATTTGTTTGATGTGTTGCTGGATTCTGTGTGTTAGGATCTTGTTGAATATTTTTGCATCAATATTCATTAGTGATATTGGTCTATAATTTTCTTTTCTTGTTGGGTCTTTTCCTGGTTTGGGGATCAGGGTGATGTTTTCTTCATAGAATGTGTTGGGTAGCATACCTTTTTTCCTATTTTTTGGAAAAGGTTGAATAATACAGGTACTAGTTCCTCTTTAAAGGTTTAGTAGAATTCCGAGTTAAAGCCATCTGGTCCCGTGCTTTACTTTTTAGGTAGCTTTTGTATAGTTGATGCTATTTCAGAACTTGATATAGTCCTGTTAAACATTTCCACTTGATTCTGGCTAAGTCTTAGATCGTGGTGTGCTTCCAAGAATTGGTCAATTTCCTTCAGATTTTTATCTTTCTGAGAATAAAGTTTCTGGTAATATTCATTAAGGATTTTTCTAAATTACTGAGGAGTCTGCTGTTATTTCGTCTTTGCCATTTCTGATTGATGAGATTAGAGATTTTACTCTTTTTCTCCTTGTTATGTTAGCCAAACGTTTATCTATTTTATTGAACTTTTCAAAAAAACAACTTTTTTATTATTGATCTGTTGTATAATCCTTTTGTTTTCAATTTCTTTTAATTCTGCTCTAATTTTGGTTATTCCTTTTCTTCTACTTGGTTTGGGGTTGGAATGTTCTTCCTTTTCCAGTTGCTTGAAATGTCCTATTAAGTTGTTAACTTCCTCTCTTACCATTCTCTTGAGGATGGCTTGCAGTGCTATAAATTTCCCTCTTAGGACCCTCTTTGCAGTATCTCAGAGGTTCTGATAATTCATGTCTTCCTTGTCGTTTTTTTCCCTAAAATTTAGTAATTTTCTTCTTAATCTCATCTATGACCCAGCTATCATTCAGCATACGGTTATTTAGCTTCCATGTTTTTGTATGAGTATGCAGATTCCTGTTGTTATTGAGTTCAACTTTTATGCCATCATGGTCTGAGAAAATGTTAAGAATAATTTCTATTCCTTTAAATTTACTGAGGTTAGACTTGTGACCTAAGATGTGATCGATTTTGGAGTATGTTCCATGGGCTGATGAGAAGTATGTGTATTCAGTTTTGTTGGGATAAAATGTTATGCACATTTTTGTTAAATCCATATTTTGAATGGTTACATTTAAATCTAAAATTTCTTTGCTCAGCTTGTTATTGAAGGATCTATCCAACACTGCCAAAATATTAAAATCTCCAACGATTATGGACCTGAAGGAAGTCAAGTTGCTCATGTCTGTTAGAGTTTCTCTTATAAATTGAGGCGCAATCAGGTTGGGTGCATAAATATTAATAATTGAAATCTCATCATATTGAGTATTATCCCTAACAAATATGAAGTGACCCTTTTTATCCTTCCTTACTTTTGTTGGTTTAAAGCTTATTGTATTTGCAAATGGAATTGCAACACCTTCTTTTTTGTGATTTCCATTTACCTGAAATATAGATAACTATCCTTCACCCTGAGTCTATATTTATCTTTTAAGGTACCATGAGATTCTTGTATGCAGTAGATATCTGGCCTGAGTTTTTGTATCCAGTCAACCGGTGCCTGTTTAGAGGACAATTTAAGCCATTCACATTAATGGAGAATATTGATAAGCCTGGTAGAATTTGAAGTATCGAATTTTTTGAATGTCCAGTGGACATTTTTAATCCTTTCCCCACTGTGGAAGTTGGAGTTTAATCAATAGTTTCTGAGTGAGTTTACTTTTGTGGTGGCTGATTGAGCTATTCATTATGGAGGATAGGTCTGAGAATATCCTGGAGAGCTGGTTTATTTATGGCAAATTTCTTCAACATATGAATGTCATTAAAGTAGTTTAATTTCTCCATCATAAATGAAACTCAGGATCCTGGGTTGACAGTTATTTTATTTTAGGAGATTAAAAGCTGATGACGACCCTCTTCTAGGTTGAAAGGTTTCAGCTGAGCGATCCGCAATCATTCTAATATTCTTCCCTTTGCAGGTTATGTTTTTCTTATATCTGGTTGCTTTCAGATTTTTCTCCTTCATATTAACTTTAGTGAAGTTAATTATGATGTGCCTGGAGGATGTCTTATTTGGGTTGAGTCATGCTTGGGGTTCTGAAACTGTCTGCTATCTGAATTTCAGAATGTCTTGGCTGTCTGGAAAGTTCTCCTTCATAATCTCATGAAGAAGAGCCTCTGTGCCTTGCAAATCCACTTCATCGCCTTCAGGGATTCCTATGAGGTGAATATTAGTTTTCTTCAAATTTTCCCAGAGCTCTCTGAGAGAATGATCTGTTTTTCCTCTCCATTTCTCTTCCTCTTTGATAGTTTGGGAGTGTTCAAAAGCTTTGTTTCAATGTCAGAAATCCTTTCTTTTGCCTGTTCCATTATGTTACTGAGGGATTCTACTGTATTTCTCAGATCTTTGAGGGCTGCAAATTCTTGTCTCAATGTGTCAAAATATTTGGTGATTTTGTCTTTGAATTCATTGAATTCTTGAGACAACTTTTGAAGTCCTCCTTGAATTTCTATTTCCAAATTTAACTCCATTCTATTAATCTTATTTGCAATCTAAATTCTGAATTTGATTTCTGACATGACAGCCTTTTGTTTATGAATGGGATCTTCAGTTGTGTCTGCCATATCATTTCTTGGGGGAATTGATCTACTTTGCTTATTCATGTTACCGGAGTTTTTTCTGCTGATTCTGCCCCATGATTATTTTACACTGTTTGGCTAGATGAGCAGATTAGGTGAAGTTGGGCTGGGGGACTCCTGGAGTAGTGATTAACTTTTCCTAGAAGCTGGGACTGGTGTCTGTACCTTTTCTTCTAGAGATTTGCAAAGGACCCATACAGTGCTACAGCCTGAGACACTGGGGCCTTTCTTGGTGTGTTGGGGCTAAGTGGCTCTCTCTTGTTTTCAGCTGGTCTCTGTCCTACCCTAGTGAATCAGTTACTCTGAGTTAAAGTCTCAGCTATGGAGAAATACCAGCAATTAAATCACCCCCCCATGGCTGACAACTGGAAAAGGAAAATCAAATCTTCCCACAACCATGCACCCAGGGTACCACTTTGGATAGTCTTCAGGTCATTGGTTCAGTTTAAGAGGTCCAAATCATTTGTCTCAGTCAGCACCCAGTCTCAAGTGGGAGAGTTCAAAATGTCTCTGGCAACTAGATAGCAGGGGTCTGCTGGCAGCTTGGGTATGACTCATTCTGGTGCTCCATGGAGTCAGAAAAAAACCCCTCCTCAGCAAATGAATTAGTCTTGGAAGGTTGATGTCTCCTTCCCCACCTTGTACCTCTGTCACACCTAGTCACTGGTAATCCCACAGTGCCGTGACCCAGTTCCCTCCAATGAGCAGATGCTCTAGGGGTTTGCACCTGCCTGAGTCATAGGGAGATCCGTGTCTCCTTGGCCAGGCCTCCGCACTCTGCCACCATCCACCTGGGGGAGGCGAGGCCTGACAACCTGGTTAATGGAAGTTGGGGTGGTTCACTCAGTTCCATCCCTGCTTCTGATTGATATTGCTGACACTTATATTTTCATAGAATTTGTGGTTCTGTCCTGGCTATATTCCCTTGCAGACAAGACGTTGCTTGAGTTCATAGAAACTGCGACTCAGCCCAAGTCTGTGCCACTGCCTGGAGCTGGTGTGTCTGTTTCCACTGCAATCTGTGTTGTGGTGGGTGCAGTTAGAGCTCACAATCAGTAATCAGGTCCAGCCCTACCCACCTGCTCCTGTCTTAGGTATGATCCCCTGGTGGATGGGTACTTTTTAGGCTCACTAAAACAGTCCTCTGGCTGAGCCCCACCCTGGGAGTATGCCGTCTCTGCACGCATGTCTTCTATTCGTGGTCCCTGCCCACACCCCGTCCATGTGGGGTTTCCGTTCCAGATCTGCTCCACCACTGTGTGCCTGGAGACAGGAGAAGATACCTGACTTTCTCTGGTTGCCCAGAGAGACAGGTAGTGTCTGTCCAAAATATTCCCAGGGATGTGAGTCCTGTTGTTCCTGCAGCTGCCGCTGCTGCTCTGTGCTGCAGGGCACCTCCTCTCCCTGTCTCACATGGTTCCTTCATTCCACCATCTTATCCCTATTCCTGTGTCGCAGAATCAGCACAGACCTTCAATAGCCCATGCTGTGTCCACACCTCTCGAGAAAATGCCCAAGAATCTAGAGTCCATGGGGGCAGGCTTCCAGACCTTGGGGTGAGAGTGGAAGGGAGTACTGGGCATTCAGAATTGCAGGTAGAGAATATATACAGTTTTATATCATTTTATGCCTGGCCGGGGAGTGCCATGGCACCCTAGTAGGGGAAGGAGGTCCCGTTTTTAGAGGATCTCTCCTGTGGGATAAAATAGGAGGATTTTTGAACTCTGCTCGCTTGTTTGTAGAAAGTATACTGTGAGTGTCCTCATGGGGAAGGGGACTCCCATGTGCTTGGTGATGGATTTTTTACCTATTGTTTGTATCTTTGGGGTTGCAGCTTGCCTCAGCAGGGTTGATGTGCATTCTTCAACCTTCTCTCTTGGCTCAGCTCCAAACCATCAGCTTACTTGCTAAACTTCTGTCCTTTAACTCTCCTTCTGGATGGGAGCCTCTGTGGAAAGCTGGCTCCAGTCAGCCGTCTTGCTCCGCCCACCAGATAAATTGTTTTTAATATTTAGCTCCCACATGTAGTGAGAACATGTGATATTTGTCTTTCTGTGCTTGGCTTATTTCACTTAACTTAATGTTCTCCAGTTCTATCTATGTTGTTGCAGATGGCAAGATTTAATTCTTTTCTTGGTTGTGTGATATCCCATTGGGTATATATACCACAATTTCTTTTTTCACTCATCTGTTGATGGACACTTACACTGATTCCAAATCTTGGCAATTGTATATTCTGCTTCAATAAACATGGTACAGATATCTTCTCAATATACTGATTTCCCCTCCTTTGAATATACACCCTGCAGCAGGATTGCTGGGTCATATGATAGTTCTTTTTTCATTTCTTTTTTTTTTTTTTTTTTTGTGGTTTTTGGCCGGGGCTGGGTTTGAACCCGCCACCTCTGGCATATGGGACCAGCGCCCTACTCCTTGAGCCACAGGCGCTGCCCTTCTTTTTTCATTTCTCTAAGGAGACTACATACTGTTCTCCATAGTGGTTACACTAAAGTGCATTCCCATTAACAGTGTGCCAGAGTTCCTCTTTCTCTGCATCCTCTCCAGAATTCATTATTATCTGTCTTTTTTGATAAAGCCATTTTAACTGGGGTGAGATGATATCTCATTGTAGTTTCAATCTGCTCTTCTCTGATGACTAATGATGTTCATCATTATTTCATATACCTTTAGAAATTTGTATGTCTTCTTTTGAGAAATGTCTATTCAGATTCATAGCCTACTTTTGACCAAATTATTTGATTTCTTCCTATTAAATTGTGGGAGCTCTTTGTGTGTTATAGTTATTAATCCCTTGTCACATGGGTAGTTTGCAAATATTTTCTCCCATTCTGTGGGTTGTCTCTTCCCTTTGTAGATTGCTTCCTTCACTTGTAAGTTTTTAGCTCGATATGGTCCTGTTTGTCCAATTTTGCTTTGGTTGCCTAAGCTTTGGGGGGGGGTTTACTCAACGTAATGCCCAGACCAATGTCCTGAGTATTTTCTCATTGTTTTCTTCTAGCATTTTTATAGTTTCAGGTCTTAAATTTACATGTTTAATCCATTTAAATTAGATTTTTGTATATGGTGAGAGATAAGGGTCTATTTTCATTCTTCTGCATATGGATATTCAGTTTTCCCAGCAACATATATTGAAGAAATTATCTTTCTCCACTGTATGTTCTTGGTAAGTAAAGATAAGTTTAAAGTTATAATAAATGTGCAGATTTATTTTGGGGTTCTCTATTCTGTTCCTTTGGTTACGTGTCTGATTTTATGCAAGTACCACACTGTTTTGGTTACTAAAGCTCTGTAGTATAATTTGAAGTCAGGTAATATAATACCTACAGGTTTATTCATTTTTTACTCAGTATAGCTTGGGCTATTCTGGGTATTTTGTGGTTTCATATAAATTTTAGAATTATTTTTTCCATATATGTGGAGAATGTTTGGTATTTTGGTGGGGGTTGTATTGATTGTATAGATTACTTTGAGTAGTATGGACATTTGAGCAATATTGATTGTTTCAATCCATGAGCATGGAATGTCTTTCCAATTTTTGTAGCCTTTTTAATTTCTTTCATGAATATTATATAGTTTTCATTGTAGAAATGTTTTACTTCTTTAGTTAAGTATATTACTAGGGATTTTATTTCATGTATAGCTGTTATAAATGGGATTATTTTCTTGGTTTCTTTTTCAGATTGTTTTCTGTTGGCATATAGAAAAACTACTGATTTTTGCAACTGTACCAAATTCATTAATATTAATTTTTTTTTGGTGTGGAGTCTTTATGTTTCCCCAGTTTTAAGGTCATGACATCTGCAAACAAGGATAATTTGACTTCTTCCTTTCCAGTTTAGATGCTCTTTCTTTGTCTTGGCTGATTGCTCTAGCATGAACTTCCAGTACTGTGCTGAATAACGAATGGTAAAAGTGAGCATCCTTGCCTTGTTCCAGATCTTAGAGGAAAGGCTTTTAGTTTTTACCCATTCTGTGTGTTACTAGCTGTGTGTCCATCATATATGGCTTTTATTATGTTGAGGTAAATCCCTTCTAAACTCAGGTTTTTGAGAGTTTTTATCAAGAAGGGATGTTGAATTTTATTCAACGCTTTTTCAGCATCAATTGAAATGATCATCTCATTTCATTTTTTGTTCTTCATTCTGTTGATAGGATTTATCACATTGTTTTGCATATGTTAAACCATCCCTGGGATGAATCCCACTTGATCATGATGAATAATCTTTTTAACCTGTTGTTGAAGTTGGTTTGCTAGTATTTTGTTGAAGATTTTTTGCATCTATATTCATTGGAGATATTGGCCTATAGTTGTCTTTATTTGTGTGTCTTTGTCTAGTTTTGGTGTCAGGGTGCTACAGGCTTCATAAAATGAGTTTGGGAGTAGCCCTACCTCTTCTAATTTTTTGAGTAGTTTAAGTAGGAATGATATTCTTTGAATGTTTGGTAGAATGCAGTGAAGCCATTGGCTCCTGGGCTTTTCTTTGATGGGAGACCTTTTATTATGGGTTCTACCACTTTTCTTGTTACTGGTTTATTCAGGCTATGGATTTCTTTCTGGTTAATCTTGACAGGTGGTATGTGTCTGGGAATGTATCTATTTCTTCTAGGGTTACCAATTTATTTGCATGTAGTTGCTCACAATGGTCTCTAATGATCCTTTGGATTTCTGCACTATTAATTGTAATGTCATCTTTTTCATCTCTGATTTTATTTATTTTGGTCTTCTCTCTTTTCTTAGTCTGGCTAACTGTGTGTTGATTTTGTTTATCTTTTCAAAAACCAAACTTTTTGATTTGTTGATCTTAAGATTTTTTTGTTTGTTTGTTTCAATTTCATTTATCTCTGCTCTGTTCTTTATTATTTCTTCTACTAATTTTGAGTTTGGTTTACTCTTATTTTTCTATTTCTTTGAGATACCTTGTTAGGTTGTTTATTATATAAGCACTAATTATTTTAAACTTTCCTCTTATTACTCTTCTTATATCCCATAGGTTTTTTTTTTTTAATTTTTTTATTAAATCATAACTGTATACAATGATATGATTATGGGGCATCATACACTCACTTCATAAACCATTTGACACATTTTTATCACAGCGGTTAACATAGCCTTTCTGGCGTTATCTCAGTTACTGTGCCAAAACATTTACATTCTACATTTACCAAGTTTCGCAAATACCCCTGTAATATGCACCACAGGTGTGATCCCACCGATTCCCCTCCCTCTACCCACCCCCCCTCTTTCCCACTTCCCCCTATTGTTTTGATATGCTGTGTTTTCACTTTCATTTGCTTTAAGAGATTTTTTAATTTTCTTCTTAATCTCTTTATTGATTGACCTTACCAGTCATCCAGGAGAATATTGCTTAATGTCCATGAGTTTGCATCATTTCTGATTAAATTTCTTATTCTTTATTTCTAGTTTTATTCCACTTTGGTAGGGAGAAATGCTTGCTATGTTTAATATGATTGCAATTTCTTTTGAGATTTTTTGTGGCCAATTATATGGTCTGTTCTTGACAATGGTCTATGAGCTGAAGAGAGGAATGTGTATTTTGCAGCTATTGAATAAATATATATTTGGTCTACAGTGAATGTTTCTTTGTTGATTTTCTGTCTGGATAATCTATACAATGTTGAAAGTGGAGTGTTAAAATCTTCAATAATTATTGTATTGAGTCTCTCTCTCTCTTTAGATCTGATAATATTTTCTGTATTTATCTGGGTGCTCCAGGGTTAAGGGATTATATTTTTAGAATTGTTATATCCTCTTGCTGAATTGACCACTTTATCATTATATACAGACCTTGTCTCTTTTTACAGTTTTTGTCTTAAAATCTATTTTATCTGATAGAAGTATAGCTAATCCTGCTCTTTTTTGTTTTCTATTTGCATGGAGTAGTTTTTCTATCCCTTGATTTTTCAGTTTATGTGTTTCCTTATAGAAACACATATGACAGGCTAATTTTGTTTTTAATTTATTTAGCCACTGTATGTCTTTTGATTAGAAAGTTTGGTCCATTCACTAAAAATATAGTAATTACTGTTTATACTATTAATAGTATGTTTAACAGCCACACTTGAGAAACAAGTTCTTGTTCTACTTCTTTTTCTAGCCATCACTAAATATTCTTTCAATGTTATTATTGATAGGTTAGGACTTAACTACTGCCATGTTGTTATTTGATTTCTGGTTGTTTTGTGGTCCTCTCTTCTGTCTTTCTTTCCTTCCTGTCTTCCTTTGTTAAAAAGTGATTTTTCTCTGGGACTATATTTTAATTTCTTGTTTTTTATTTTTTGTGTATCTATTATAGCTTTCTTTGATTTGAAATTACCACGAGGCTTTAACAATACATTTTACAACCAATTAATTTTTAAATTCTGCCTATAAAGAAGCAAACAATAAAGAGAAATCTAACATAATTTCTACACTTAAAATTCATCCCCTCCATGCTTTTTAATTTTTTGTTGTTCCCATCCATATCTTTTTATACTGTCTATCGTTTAAGAAGTTGCTATAGTTATTTTTGATAGGTTTGTCTTTTAGTCTTCCCACTCATGACATATATCATATTTAGTTTAATATAAACTAAAATGTGGAGAAGTGGCTTCTGATACTATCTTCCAGCACATGACAGAATGATAGAGAAAAAGATACTTTATTTTAGATTAAAGACAGCATGGAGCAAGATTTTCAATTTCAGCCTGCAAGATGTACGTTAGAATGTTTTCTTACCTAATTAATTATAGGGTTTATGAGAGCAAAATGTCTGTAGAACTATGTTCTTTGGAGCTTTTTACATATTTCTCTGATCCTTAAAACCTGGGTTGATGAAACAATAGTCTAGACATAGTTTCAAATCAGGTGATAAAAACATAGCTTATTCATATGCTATGTGAAGCTTATGAGTCTGTATTGTTTGCAGTATAGAAAGTGCTTTCTTTTTCTTCTTTGCCTGACCACATCTAAATTAATTGAGGTATAGGGACACAAGTGAAAACCATCCGAAGCTTATTCACTACTATGGTAGAGAGATATACACACATGGATGTAGATATATGTGATATACACACACACACATACAAAGACAGTTGAAAGTCTTAACAATTGACTGAATTCTGATCTTTCTCTTTTCTTTTTGCTGCTTTGATGCAGAATAGGTCTATGAGTTCCCAACCCAAAGGAGACTAGAAGTGGATTCCAGTCTGGATTTTGTTTCCATGGTAACTCATCAGCAACCATAGCTCATTCTACTTTTTTTCTAGCTGTTTAATTGACTTAGACCTTTATTTTAGTGTAGTAAAAAAGATTTTATTATTTGTAGAAGTAATGCAATGTACAGAGAATCTAAGAAGTAAGAAAAGCTTGATTTCCAAGGGGGCAAGGTTATTAGAAATATGAATGTTATTGATGCTGATCTTGCCAACATTGTCAGACTTAGAAACCGAGGATATGATTAGACTGCATTTAACTAGAGAATGTAGGATGATCTTCAGACCCTCTACTGCCAATTGATAATCTCTGCAAAGGTTCCTGAAAGGCAATTACAAGTTTTCAGTCAGTCAAGAGTTTGTGATTAGTTTATGTCCCAAACCAGTGCAAAGGCAGAGAAGCAGCACCATGTGGAACTCCACTTCTTCCCAAGCACTTTCTCAAGAAGCAGAGGGCAAGTTCTTATGTCTGCCTTACACCTCTGGTCCCAAGCCCAAAGGTCAAGCCTCAGCACTCTACTGGGTAAGACAGTGGGAAAATCACCCTCCAACTTTGTCAGACAAAGAAAGTGAAAGAGTTTGCCTCCAATGCTTGGTGGTGACTTGTGGGTTAGGATATAGTCTCCATGAGAGGCAACTCAGCTATGGTTTGGTTCATTTTCTTAGAAGAAATAGTGTACATGCAAGAAAGGCTTGACATATACATCTGTGCTGATATTTTGATCTGTGGTGACACCTCCCACTGGTGAAAAGACACTGTCCGAATGAAAGAATCTGAACTGTGAAAGGTGACAATGAAGGAACCAAGTTATCTTCCCACAGAAGTAAATGGGAATGAACACTAGGTTCCCATTTTCCTTTTTCCAACTTGCTGTATCATTTACCATTGAAGAATTAGTTGGCCATCTTGAGGGAGGAAGGTCACTCAGAGACACGTTGAATGTTGAAGCCCAGGGGCACATTTGCAATCATGAATCCTACCTATCTACTTCCCAACAGATGTGTGCTCAATCTCAAAAGGTGAAGTTCAAGCCAGGACTGGGACTAAGTGCCCATCTCCATTGATCCCTACTCTGCTTCTGTAGTTCACTAGCTCTTTCTCGCCATCATTTGTTTCCTTCATGTTCATTTGTTTCTTTTAATGTGGCAGTTTTCTGGGCTATGAGTCCAGCTTGGTCAACATTTTATGTATTGGCTGGGCATGGTGGCTGATGCCTGTAATCCTAGCACTCTGGGAGACCAAGGCAGGTGAATTGCCTGAGCTCACAAGTTTGAGACCAGCCCAAGCAAGAGAGAGACCCCATCTCTAAAAATATCTGGATGTTGTGGCAGTTACCTATAGTCCCAGTACGTAGGAGAGTGAGGCAAGAGAATCAATCACTCGAACCCAAGAGCTTGAGGTTGCTATGAGTTATGATGCCACAGAACTCTACCAAGGGTGACAAAGTGAAACTCTGTCTCAAAACAAAAAAAAGAAAAATTGTATTTATTAGTTAACACCCCAGATGCTGTTAGAGATAGGACCTCCATATTGTTAGTGAATTTTATAAGTGTATGAGGCAAATGAAAATATAAATTTAAGGACCACAGAAGTTCGTTTAATATTAATGCATACAAAAAGATGATAGGACCTTATTGCTGTGAAGAGGCAGGTAATATAATTAAGCACATGTGCTCTTTGAGGAGAATGCTCTACTGATCTTCATTCGTCCAAGGAAGGGTTGTCTCTGAGAGGCTTTTCCTGCTCCACTTATAGTATTCTTACCCTTACTCTGTGTTCTTACAATAAGGGCTAAGAGGCAATTATAACATTTTCTACCTTGTTACAATTTTCTATTTCCATGTAAACTGGCTTAGGCCATGCCCTACAATGATTTTCTACTGTATGAGGCCAAAATAGATCCCTTAAGAATGTGGTAGAAGACCCTCTGTCATCTGCTCTTCATTATCTTCTTCAGCTTTATTTAGTGCCTCTGCTGCCCTCACAGCACTCTGGACCCAATAGCCTGCTATTGCTCTCATGACCCGTTTACTTTTTATAGCACTTACTTTGCTTTACACATTTATTTCTGTGATTATTTATTGATGCTGAAGGAAAGACAGGGTAATTCTTGAAACATGATCTACAACCAGATGGATCAAGATGCCCCCCCACCCATGGCAAGGGCAGAGCTAGAAAGAAGCACAGGAGGGGGCCTGATAGAATCCTGTCCACAAAGCATGGGAGGAGGAGAGGAGGAGAGGGGTGAGTTACAGAATACTTACTCATATGTGACTTGGTTTCTTTAGCCATAATAAGAATAATGATAGGACCTCATTCATAGGATTCCAGGAGGACTAAGTGAAGATTATACATAAAAGCCCTTAGGGTGGTGCCTGGTGCCTGGTAAGCCCTACAAATACACTGAAAGCCCTGGGAGGGGAGGGAGCTTGATACTTCACAGTACCTTAGATGATCCAGGTTGATTTGGGGCCCCCTAAAATATACATGTTGAAGTCCTAGTCTCCACTATCTCAGAATGTGACCTTATTTGGAAACTGTTATTGCAGGTGTATTTAATCAAGTTAAGATATGGTCATACCAGATTAGGGTGAGTCCCTAATCCAACATGACTAGTATCCTTATTAAAAGGGGAAATTTAGATAATATTCACTCAGATGGAGAGAATGTCACATGAAGATGAAGGTGGCACACAGGGTAATACATGGCCTTCAAGCCAAGGAGCACCAAAGTTTGTCAGCAAACCACCAGAAACTAGGAGAGAGGCCTGTACAGATTATTCCTCACAGCCCTTAGAAAGGTGCTTTCTACCTACCACCAGCTTGATCTTGGACTTTCAGCCTACAGAATTGTGACACAATACATTTCTGTTGTTCAAGCCACCTAGTTTGTGACACTTTGTAATGGCAGCCCTAGAAAACTAACATAGGGTATAATAGCATAGGTTTTGGAGAATAATTGTCTTGATTTAAATGAAGGTTCCATTATCTATAGAACATTATATATAAATAAATTATATAATACTCTGCTCTCATGTGTAAAGGTGAGAGAACAGTAGCAAACATGTAGTGAAAACTTGCTTTGGGTGCCATTTTCTTAAATCTCATAGTATTTCATGTCATGCTATATCCCCAGTACTAATCTGTTCTCTCATATGTTCTTTACAACCCTGGAAGTAGATCCTATTAGCATCTTTAATTTATGGCTGCAGAAGCAGCAGCAGAAAGGTAAGCAGGTGGCCAACCAGGTCATCTAGTTTTAAAGCTCACCATCTTATCTACTCTTCCCCACCACATCCTGGCACCAAAATCACAGGTGTGCTAGAAAGATAAAGTGAAGTGATGCTTACAAAGCACATAGAATAGCACCGGGTGTGTAGCAAGAGAGCAATGAAAGATTAGCTGTCTTATTATTTCAGGAGAATAAGGAAGGATTGTGGTTGATGTGTGGATAACACAACAGGCTCCTTATCAAGGAAAAATGGGGAGATATCTTGGCAATGTTCGGTGTCCACTTTGAGAAAAGTTTGATTACTTAACTTTTATCTCACAATGTTTATATTTTAGAAAGGATTTAGTTCCTATTTGAATGTGATTATGTGAAATAGTAATTTCCTTCTAGGTATTATACTAAAGCAAAAAGATGAATGGGGAAACCTGGTAACTCTGTTTTCAGTGAAGTAGATGGTAGATGCGATGTGCTGAGTCAAAAGTGCCGCCAGACTACTAGCAGTGACTAAGATCATCATAGAAGCCCTGTGGGATGAAATGCAACACCCCTTTACCACAAAGGTGGGAGTCCAGAGAAGAAGGAGAATGAAAAGCAAAATTGAAAAGAGAGAAAAGAATATTTACACTAGCTATAATAGCTGGAAGTAAGTCATGCTTAACACATTGCTGATTGGTCATGACTTACCTGGTAACGTGGATAGTTTCTGCATAAATTGCTGGTCAACAGTATGTTAACACAGCAGTTGTTTCTTGATTCATTTCTCCCAGTGTCAATTCACAGTTGCCCCCAATTCAGCCTATTTTATTCTTTCTCCCCTCTTCATCTCTCAGCTGCTTATAATATAGAATCACTTGGTGTTTCTAACATATTAATACAATTTTCAGGGGGAATTTTACACAGAAACTATCCATGTTACCAGAAAACTCAGTGAGTAATGTGTTAAGATGTTTGACAGACTTAGCTATGTATGATATTTAAAACATAAATCAAAATAGAAATAGATAAATACATTCTTGACATTATAAAACTGCATTTATCTCAACTCAAAAGCCAACATCAAACAATAGGACAACGGAAGACTCATTTCTAACTAAAGGTCGGAACAAAATAAGGAGGCCCCTATCACCACTATTATTTGCCATTTATTGGAGGTAAAAATTGATAAGAAAGGGAAAGACGTTATATCTTAACAAATTTTAAAAGGAGGTAGCATGGTGAATTTTATGGTATGTGAATTATACCTAAAGAAAGCTGTTATTTAAAAAGTGGCAAAATTAATTAACTATTTTGTAGATGATATCATACTATGAACGCATGCCTGAAAACTTTAGGTAACTAAAATATTAAGCTTTTAAAAGTTGACTTAAGAACTAGAGTACAATTAATATGCAGATGTCAATAGCTTTCATATATTTGAACAGCAAGCCAAGGAGGCATTTCACACCATACAGCAGCAGTATGACAGACAAGCATGCAATGCAACAGGTAAAACTCAGTGGTATTCCAGAAAAAAAATTAATTAAACCATCTCAGACACCATATACCAAAGAAAATTCCAAATACATTAAAAAGTTACATGGGCAATATGAAATTATGAAATTTCTGGAAGAAGACATGGAGGCCTTATGCCCTGGAGCAGAGGTCTTACTAATATCTCTCAAAATCTTGAAGATATAAAAGAAAAGATAGAATTCAATTATGTACATTTTTTACAAAAAGACTTGCTTAGCAAAAACCAACACAACCAAAAACACAAATGACTAAACAGAAGAAAGCTTTGTAACTCACTTCTGGATAAAGACTCATTCATATCTGCTGGGCAGATATGTCCAAGAGTGAGGATTCTTACCAGTAACTAGAACTGAGAAAATTTCTGTTTTTAGGTACTTATGTCCCAGTTACTTTACAACTCGTGCCTTCTTTGTGTATGACGACCTCCAGAAATTGATACAAATAAGACCAACAACTTAACTGAAAAGTCAGAAAAACATAAACAGTTGGTTCACAGAAAAAAAAAATACAGTACAATGAGTTAACTATACAATGGCTCTTGACCAATAAAACAACAACAAAAAAGATCAACTCATAAGAGAAATATAATTAAAAATATACTCAAGCACCATTTTTTTTTTTTTTTTTTTGTAGAGACGGAGTCTCACTGTACCACCCTCGGTAGAGTGCCGTGGCCTCACACAACTCACAGCAACCTCCAACTCCTGGGCTTCAGCGATTCTCTTGCCTCAGCCTCCCGAGCAGCTGGGACTACAGGTGCCCGCCACAACGCCCGGCTATTTTTTTGTTGCAGTTTGGCCGGGGCTGGGTTTGAACCTGCCACCCTCAGCATATGGGGCCAGCGCCCTACTCACTGAGCCACAGGCACCGCCCTCAAGCACCATTTTTTACTCATACCAACAAAATCCAGAAGCTTAACAAAGCCGGAGAGTCTACAACCTCAATTTGAAGGCAATTTGTAATATCTTTTAAGAATATAATAGCAACTCCAATTTTCTTTCCATGCTTTACCACGTTTCCCCTAATAGATTAACTAAATATGTGTTATACAAGCAACTCCTCCCTCTCCCACTTTCCAAACACACGGAGGAGAAAGTATAGGGAGAAAGCAGAGAGGCAAGACATGGTCCCAGATTTCAGACTTTGGAGAAATTTTTGTTATAAGATAAAGCAGCTGTTCTAGATATCTACTGAACTTTGAAAATGCAGTGGATAAAACTAGAAATTATTAATATTGACCACTTGTGCATGCCCAACGTTCTTTTGGGCATCTTGAACATAGTCATGACCACCCTGTGTGGCATCATTCTCATTTTTATAGATAAAGAAATTCTGGAGGTTGGTGGCACCTGTGGCTCAGTGAGTAGGGTACCCATATACTGAGGGTGGGGGGTTCAAACCTGGCCCTGGCCAAACTGCAACAAAAAAATAGCTGGGCGTTGGGGTGGGCGCCTATAGTCCCAGCTACTGGGGAGGCTGAGGCAAGAGAATAGCCTAAGCCCAAGAGCTGGAGGTTGCTGTGAGCTGTGATGCCATAGTGCCTTATGAGGGTGACAAAATGAGAGTTTGTCTCTAAGAAAAAAAAAAAAAAAGAAATTCTAGAGGAGAAGTAACCTATACAAGGACACGTAATTACTGGCAGAGCCAAGATTTGAAATGTCTCTTTACTATTCCAAACTCCACGCTCTGGACCACATTTCACTCCATTGCCTTCAAATCTTTACATATAATGAGCTTCCAACAGGATTTTTTTCGGATGACATATCCCTATATAAAATGCTGGGTCTTTCTTACAGCAACATCACTGTGTGCCAGTTTAATATAACTAGCTGATGCACTTTTCATTTTACATTACACAACTATCAGAGGAAAGCCATTCCATTTGAATAAAGAGGGATATCTCAGACAGTGAACAACTGATCCGGGTGTGAGGACTGCTTTTTGATGGTGGGGAGCAGGACAAAAAGGAGCGTTGGCTTTCACATACTTGCTTGATTCTCTTTATACCTATTTTATGATTAGAAAGTTGTGCCTCAGAGAACTGAAAAGATCTGCCAAAGTCACTCAGAAATTGGCCTAATCCTAAAATCGTGTCTTTCCCCTTATACCACCCCATTGTCTAGAAGTGTGCAGTTAATCCATTCCCTCCTGATGGCTTTGACTGACACGTGGACTGTGCTGTACTGTTGTCTTTTCTAATTTGATTCCTGATATTGCCCTGTATTCTACCCCTAGTCCAGCCCATGCACCCCACCTTAAACCCTTGAGTAGTAAGGATGCTGCAGCATTTTTATAATGTTATCTGTGTCTGGTGAACCAAACAGTTACTAGATTACTTCATGCAACACTACAGTTGTAGCACTGTAATGTTACCCACCAAAACTGGAATTTTCAAGGAACATAAGTTGATATCAAACTACTCTGAGATTCACAATTTATGAAAATGGAAGTTTTGTTCAATGGGTTATTACTGTTCTCAAGGTAAATATTAATTTATTCCTATAAATTTTCCCTTTGTACTAGTAAATTGCCTTGATCTGCTTTTGAAAAAGATATACATTGCCTTCTGTTTCCCAGTTCTTTGAGTTTTCATGTAAATTTGAGTCTAATAGTAATAAGAAATGTACACTGAAACTGGGAATCTGTTCTGGAATGTAGTTACTTTTCTAGCATTTTTCATGTGCTATGCATTTCAGCACAAAACAGTAAGAAATATGACACAATTAAAATCTCAACAACTATATTCCTGCAAAAAAATAATAAATTTAGGGGCTGGGCACAATGGCTCATGCCTGTTATCCCAGCAATCTGGGAGGCTGAGGCTGGTGGATTGTTTAAGCTCATGAGTGCAAGACTAGCCTGAGCAGGAGTGAGACCCAGTCTCTACTAAAAATGAAAAACTGAGGCAGGAGAATCACTTGAGCCTAAGAGTTCATGGTTGCTGCAATGCCTTGGCATTCTACCCAGGGCAACAGAGTGAAACTGTCTCAGAAAAAAATTTTTTTTAAAATAATAAACTTAAAAAACATGTATAAAAGCAAAGACCCTTTAAACCAAGAGTTTTTCTTTGAGAAATTTAGACTCAGATATTTTTATACCTAATAAATGGGATACGTACAATGTAATTTGTTAAAGTTCTTCTTATAAAAGCAAAGGTTAGAGGCAAGGGGATTAAATTACAGTACTCATATCCCTCCAAAGTCAGGGAAGCTCAGCCCACAGGCCAGGTCAACCTGTGTTTGCATGGTCCCCCAGTTAGGAATGGCTTTTACATTGTAAACAGATTTTAAAAGAATCAGAAGGATAATATTTTGTGACACATGCAAACCACATGGCATTCTGATTTCAGTGTCAGTAAAGTTTACAGGAACAAAGGCATCCTTGTTTGGTTACGTATTATCAGTGGACTCTTCTAGGCTCTGGAGTTGAGTAGCCACGGTGGAGGTCCCAAGTGTCCCTCCCATTGTTCACGCTCCTGCTCAGCTCACTGCAAATCACAAGGATGCAATTAGAGCTTGACAATGTTTCAAGTATCATACAGTTAATAACATTTCATGATCTAAATACAACAATCAAAATTATAAACCTCTGTGTATGCAAGCACAACTTTCATTTGGAGGTAATATTTATATTCCAAAGACTTCTGGAAAAAAACAAAGGAACATTCTATAACATATGGGTACAACTTACAAAATGATTTTTTCCTGCCACTTTTTGTTATCATTTAGATCATTTTCTAGAACAACAAAAAAAAAAACAAGCATAAAATATCATTTTACCAAAACGTAGATAGATGTCTAGACTATCATCTCAGAACTATGCAACACACGTACTAGAGAATGAGGAATTAATTGGGAATTTTCAGCTGACTGAAGGGAGACTTCAGATACTTTGAACACATACACTAATTCTTAAGATTTGAAATCATGAGTGACATTTTTCACAATGCTGAGTTTTACAACACACATTTATATCTGTTACAAACCAGACTTTTGGCCATTTTCTGCCAAAATAAACACAAGCTCCAGCATTTGTTTTCATGGCATTCTCCTTGCATTTTTCAGCCTTCATCAGCATTTGCTATTTTATTTTCAGTCTGTGATTTTTATGGAAACCACTCCTACTCTCTCCTGAGTGTCTCACGTCCGCCTTTCAGGTGTAACTCCATTAACGCCCTGCTAATTTATCAGTGGATCAGGTAATTACTAAACAATTTTGATCCAAAATCTTCCCATCATCTCTCCTGTAAGCAGTGCAGCCAGAGCAACTTACTGGTCTCCAGATGTCAGTTTCTCTATGTGCTTGGTTTTAAAAAGATTTAATACACTTGTGGGTGAAAAAAATTGAAGAGGATGCTTAATGAATCAAAACATACTCAGGTTGAATAATTAGTAATTCCCAGTTGATTACTAGAAAAGAATTAAATTACAGTTCAGCTTTTACGTGGGTTACTGGAGTGAATGCTAGGATGGGCCCTTTCAATCATTTTTCCTTTAAAAAGCAGCAGGGACATTGAGAGAGGTAATTTTCCCTTTTTTACCCTTTCTAAGCTATATCATTTAAATTTTGTTTTACATCTCAGTTGCTTATTCAAACAACTTTGTATGTCAGTTGGCTTTGGGGATGAAAGCTCAGCTTCTGGATATACCAAGAAGCACTGGGAATTTCTAAGTAATTATTCAGGAGAAGATTTATAGGCATCTTGACTTCCGGGTTATATTTATTTAATTGAGAGTTCTTTAGAAATTTTAGTGGGATTTGGCCATTTGAAAGAGGACTTTAAGAAGTTATCTACTTTGTAGCCATGGGAATAATTATAATTAAGAATCACAGTTAAATTTTGTTTAAAATAGAAAATAGGAAGGGAGGTATAATTTTAAGCCTAGAATATGAGGCAAGCCAATGAAATTTATCCATTTTTTTTTAATCTTGCCTTGCAGTTATATAATAATCAACAATTAAAGGCAGGAAGGGAGGGGGGGTGGGAAAAAGGAAGGTGGGATTAGAAAATGGAGTAGAGGTGAGAGTTAAGATAGTTGAAGGATGAGAAGTTCTTAGGACTCTATACCAGGGCCAGTCTCAAACATGAATTGCAGAGTTTGTCTTTTAAATTATGGGACACAGAGACACATGGACAGATGCCTCAAGTCCCAGCATTAGGAAGTTATATTTTTAGCAAGCTTGCTTGTCAGCCAGCCTCTTTGAAGTGTTAACATTCCCAGGAGAGAGGTGATTAAGTTTTCCTTGTCAAAATGGGTGAGTGCGGCAGGAATGCTGGCCACATAGGCGGAGAAAACTGAAAAAGAGAGAGGACAGGAGTGGGGGGCATTGCTGAAGACCTCCATGTATGTGGTTTTGTTAACATTCAGCTCTGTTCTTGGGTCTCTTTAAGTCTATGGATAAGGTGGGCTATTTCCATGCGTTAGTGTGTGGTATCTTCTGAGACTGTGCTTCTCAGACTTCAGTGTGCATCAGAATCACCAGCAGGGCTTCTTATTAATAAAGGCCCATCCCAGAGTTCTAATGCAGCAGGTCAAGAAACAGCCTAAGAAATGAGGCCAAAGAACCTGCATTTCTGTGAAGTTCACAGGTGCTGGTAATGCCGCTGGTGTGGACCCCCCTCTGAGAATCATTGTGAGGTATGTGACTGGCACACATTTGATAGAGAAGAAAGGAGACACATTCCACTAAAAATGTGAAAGCTTGTTGCTGGGATCATACAGGTTTTCAGATGTTTTTTAGCTGCGTGAAGGGTAAATTGAGGGAAAAATGGGAAAGTTGTATGTAAGAAAATATTGGCAACTTATTGTAAATATTTTACCAGTTGGAGAAATGTGTTTCTCATGTTTTGCGCCCATTAACTGGCTAGTAGTGAAACGATTTCTATCAATATATCCCTGCCAGTACTATCAGAATGTGGTCCTCACTCACTTTACTACCCTAGTGTCAATCTGTGGGTGAAAAGACCAGATTTAACAATGGACTGATAGCTACTGTATTAATTTTTTTTCATTTTATGTTATGTCTTAGAAAACTTGGTTAGTCAGTTTTATTGGCTCTACAGCCTTCACTGAGTGGGACATCAGGAAGGCTTCCAAAAGTGGAAT
The DNA here is from genome assembly GCF_027406575.1 of Nycticebus coucang. Classification (NCBI taxonomy): domain Eukaryota; kingdom Metazoa; phylum Chordata; class Mammalia; order Primates; family Lorisidae; genus Nycticebus; species Nycticebus coucang. Next base: position 17,327,760 of record NC_069787.1, read on the forward strand.
TTTGAAATTTTATAGATACTAGAGTAGCAATTGATTTTCAAAGTCAGCTATGAATCAGAATTATCTAGCATGATAATAATAAAAGACAGAGGCCCAGGATCACTGACATAGTATGAGGCCTGGGTGTTTCTCTTTTTACCAAGTCCCTAAGGTGAGTCAGCAAGGTTTAAGAACGTCTGGTTTAGAGCGATGCTTTTCAAACTATGGTGAAAACTAGACCTATTTTTTTTTTAAATCATCATAGGCTAATGCTTTTATTAAAAAGAAATAAAATTAATTATTTCAAAAAAGTAATTTTAAAACAAATATAACACATAAGTCCCTGAGGGTGGTAGACTATGACCTTAACTGGGGGGGGCTTCTGCTACAGAGAGAAACTGTAAAAGCTGGAAGCATTGAAGAGTGAACAAAATCAGACAGGTCCTGTTGAGTAGTATGGGTACAAAGGAGGGAAAGAGGCAGTGATCTGAGGTAAGTTTCCTATTTTTGTGCCCTTTACCCTTATCCTATGTGTAGTCAATTCCAGCATACAGTGGTACTGGCAGCTTTGAGACACTGGTGGGATTGAGAACAAACCTTAAACCTCAGGGACTGAATGGTTGGAAGGATTACTTTGGGCATCATCCTGGGTTCTTATGGTGATTATTGTGGAGCTTACCTGGCTGTATCCAGCAACCAGAATTCACCAAACTGTGCATCTGAAATGCACGTACATATTGTAGATGAATTATACCTCAAAGCTATTAAAATCCATAGAATAAAATCAATAAAATAAATACATTAAAAATATATTAAGTTCCAGGGTGACACCTGTCATTCAGTGGGAAGGGCGCCGGCCCCAGATACTGAGCAGGGTGGGTTCAAACCTGGCCTGGCCAAACTGCAACAAAAAAATAGCTGGGCGTTGTGGCAGGTGCCTGTAGTCCCAGCTACTCAGGAGGCTGAGGCAAGAGAATCGCCTAAGCCCAGGAATTGGAGGTTGCTGTGAGCTGTGAGATGCCATGGCACTCTACCAAGGGCAATAAAGTGAGACTGTCTCTAAAAAAAAAAAAAGAAAGAAAGAAAGAAATATATTAAGTTCCTAGGAAATTAGAAAATTATGAAGACATTGAATAGGTTTCCAAGAAATACAGATTGTTTTTTTTTTTTCACCTTAGAAGCATTTAGTATTTATTTAAAGCACACACAGAAACTCAACACACATAAACACATGCACTGAAAACGAAGTCACTACTTAGCCTAGTGAAATGCTAACAGAGGAAAGCTGCTTTGAATAGGACTTTATGAAATTATGCTTACACTTTAACAAGTAGGTGAATTGTAAATGGTTCTATTTGTGACTCTGGAGTCTTTCCTCTGGGTTCATTAACCATTTTTCTCCTCCTGATCCCACAAAACAGATAAAGACACAAATGCAAAGTGAGTATTTAAATCATATTTTGAGGTTGTTAAGTTAATCATTACATCTATTCATACCTGTATTATCTGTAACATTTATAGGAATATAAGCTGGTATAATAATATAGTGCTAGACTAATCAGTTCTGTTTTGCATGTAATACCATCTTAGGAGTTAATAATGCTAATGATATTTTTGTAGAATTGTGACTATTTTGAACTTGGCTTAGGGGCTTCTATTTTTATTTATTTATTTATTTTATTAAATCATAGCTGTGTACATTGATATGATCATGGGGCATCATTCACTAGCTTCACAGACCATTTACCAAGTTTCACATATACCCTTATAAGATGCATCGCTGGTGTAATCCCACCAATCCCCTTCCCTCTACCCACCTCCCCCCTCACTCCCCTCCCTTTCCCCCTTCCCCCTATTCTTAGGTTGTAACTGGGTTATAGTACTCAGCCCTACTATGAAACTAATTTAGGGTTTTCACATGAAAGCTATAACCCAGTTACAGATTAGTTTTATTGTCTTCATTCTTCAAATTGCAAAGACAAATAACATCAACAGAAGAAGGTACCTCCCTCTAACATTCTGAATTTTACAGAATGAATGAATGAATGAATTTTACCCCAATGCTGGGGTTCTTGCAAATAGATCAATGTTGTGATGAGAGATAATGTAATATTTGGCTTAGTTTTAGGGGTTTCCAGAACTGACGAATACAGGCACATAAAATATTCATAATTCATTGTTAGTGTCAATAAAATTTAAAAAAACATAAGCCTCCATATATTATTGCATTCAATAGACATAAAATTACATAATCAATATTTTATGAATGTTTCTAAATGTTTACTCCCAATTTCTGTCTCTTCCTATCTCACTGAGGACCAGAAACACACAAATTGCAAATAGGCCCATGTCTATGAACCACACTTCAAGCAACTCCAGTCTAGAGGATTGGAGTCAACCAGTTGTTCCAGGCAGTCACCAAAGGTGAATTTACAGCTTCTGTTCAGGGGCAATGCAAGTAATTCATTGTATTTGGCCTGTATCCATTTTGTTGCTATAAAACCAAGGCAATAATTTCTGTAATGCATTTTATTGTCATAGTTATTTGAGTACATATTTATCCCCATTACTACCAGTTGCTTTAAACAGACTCATAACCTATTCAATTCTCTTCAGAAGAGCCTGGCACAGTTTTGTAAATTGTAGCCACTCAAATATAATATTTGTAGAACTTAATGTTTGTTGAAAGAACACCAGCTGTGTTTTAGTTCTTTATACCATCACCAATAAAACTGACTTGTAATTAAAGCAAAGTATTATTTTTAACATAACGGAAAATCTTGGTGGAGACAAACCAAGACAGAGTTGTAATTCTGACATTAATTATCATAAAACTACAGCAGCAAAGCAAAGATACATGTGAACTCTTTGATGTTATAAGATGATTAAATATGAAACTGAATACTATGGGCAATTGACACAGTATACTTAACTCAGATCATGAATAAGAAACCAAGACTGTGTCAAACTACACTGTAAAAGTAAGTTATGTAACTCTTTAACACAGTAGTAAATTCTTGCTGACAAACCAGATATTTTGCTGCTTGGAACACATCCATGCCTCAGCTTGCTCTTTTATTCAGAAGATATACTTCAGAAATGTACACTAAGAAGATCAATACACAATATAATTCAGGTAGAGCTAAATCAAATGTGGGAAGTGAAGGAACATTCAAGGTAAGTCTGGAAATTCACCCATTGATGGCCATCTTAAAACCTGGCTGCAATTTCACTAATATATTATAACAATATTGCTTATTGCTTATATTTCTGACTTCAAAGAAACCTTAATAATCTTAGACAGTATAATATTTTCTCGGTTCCATTTGGCACCATGGAGGCAAGCATGGGGACCATGATCAGAATGGGACTGGTAATTAGGACATACTGTGAAGCTGGCTGAACCGTGAAGCTGGCTGAAGTAGGTTTTCTGAGAATAGGAGAATGAGGGAAAAGAATAACAGATAGTCCCTATAGAGAGGTATGCAAAGGCAAAAGACAAGGAAAAGTAGCATAAAGGCATGCAAAGGAATTGGGAGAGGGACTGTGGGCAGAAGTCATGGGATTCTGATTCATGCAGTGACCCAGAAACAGATATATTCTTCACTCCTTAAGTTTTTGGTAAATATCCAAGCTTTATTTACCTGCTTGTAATGACCCTCAACAAACTGTTCAATGCCTCTATGCCTTAGGTTTACCATGTATAAGACATGTCTTTCTAAGTTGGGAATGAACAGGGTAACACAAAACTTACAGAGTGTGTGGCTTATCTCATACCCACTGAATGTTAGCTTCTTGCCCTCGTGATGGTTGTTTGTGTTAATTTTATCATCATTGGGCGTCTGTTGTACACTAGACACCTTCACTAACCAAGTAAAATGAACGGACAATCATGTCCTTAAATTTTTACTAACTGATATAAAGGAGACAAAAAGGATGGTGGGAGAGAAGAGGGGAGGGTCCTAAAGTCATCCAAGAACTCATCTAGAAGAGGAGAAACTCCTCTCTCCAGCCATAACTGCAGAAAAACTACAAAGAAAAGATTGATATTTAGATGTGTAATTAAAGGATAAGAGAAACAGCCTAAATACCCACCAACCCAGCAATGGATTAATAAGTAGTGGTATATGCGTGCCATAGAATGCTATATCTCTTTTAATTCAGCCCTTAAAAGAGATAGAGACTTTACATCTTTTGTTTACCTGGATGAAGGAGGAACACATTTTTCTTAGTAAAGCATCACTTTACTACACACATTTCTACATTACTATATTACTACACTAATGTGTACACGCATTACTACATCACATTTCTCCACAAGAATAGAGAAGCAAGAATCCAATGTACTCAATTCTGATATGAAGGCAGTAGATGACCTAATACATGGTAGGGGGGTAGGGGAATGAGATAGAAGGGAAGAGGGAGATAGTTTGGGGGTCACTGTGTATGGCACACCTCTGGGTGGGGGACACAATTGTAAGAGGGACTTTAACAAATGCAATCATTGTAATCTAATTCTTTGTACACTCAATGAATCCCAAACAAACAAACAAATCAATCAATAAAATGGAGTGCCTGCCCCCCAGAGAAAGAGAGAGATTTTCACTGGAGCAGAAAGGCCTTGTTTCACAAAAATACATGTTAGGACCACAAAAATTAGGACAGTGATCTACCTCATGAGGAACTGAGCACTCTCATTACGAAGTGTTTGAGCAATGTAAAGACTAAACAAGTAGTCAAAAGATCTAGAGAAGGGATCCAGCATTGAACCAAAAATTGTGCTCAACAATCTCTTACATCTTTGATACTCTAGGAGTCTGTGTTTTCCTAGTACTTTTTTTTTTTTTTTACTATATTCCTTCATATTATTTTTTGATCTTTTTTCAATATATATGCCTGTGACCATCAACTCAGAAATTTTCCATCACTTCAGATGAAATAAAAGAATGTTAGTATTATATTGTCCTGCTAATCTACCTCTCCTTATTCCTTTTTCACTAGTTATTATATTTATTTCATCTAGATACATTATAAACCCCAAACTAAAATTTCATGATATTTGCTTTAAACATTTACCCAAGTTTTGAAGATATTAGAAGGAAAAAAAGGTGATCATTTGTATTTACCCATGTATTTAATATTTCTGGTAATTTTAATTCCCTCCTAGGGATGCAAGTAGCATTTACCTTTTGTCTGAAGAACTTCCTTTAGTGTTTTGTGTAATAAAAGTCTGCGATGGTGAATTCTTTGTTTTCATTTAGCTAAAATTCTATTTTGCCTTCATTCTTGAGGGTTATTTCTGCTAGATATAGAATTCTAGGCTGACAGTTTTTCTCTTCCTTTCAGCCCTTTCTACATGTTATTACACTGACTTCTGGGCTGCATTATTTTTCTGAAGGAAGGGTGGGAGTAAGTGGTATTGTTGGCCCCCTGCAGGTATTCCGGTGTTTTGTCTGGCTCATTTGAGGGTTTCTCTAGTCTTTGGATACTTGCAGATTGATTATGGTAGGTCAAGGTATGATTTTCTTAGTAATTATCCTTCTTAGGATTTGCTGTGTTGCTTCAATCTGTAAATTTATGTCTTTTACCAAATTTTGGAAAAAATTTTGCTATTATTTAAGTATGTTTTCCTGCCCAATTCTTTTTTCTTTTCTGGAATCCAGTTACTGTATAATTAGATTACTTGATATTGTCCCATGGACAATATCAAGCCTCTGAAGCTATGTTTTATTTACAACTCTTTCCCTCATCTGTTCTTGTGGTTAGATACTTCTATTTGATTTACTTTCAAAGGTATTGGTTCTTATGCCATCCCAAATCTACTATTAATCTCATGCAATTAACTATTTTCACATATCATATTTTTAGTTCTCAAATTTCTATTTGTATACTTGATTTCTTTGTATACTTGTATACTCTATTTCCCTGATAAGATTTCCTATTTGTTCATTTACTAAACACATTTTCCTTTATGATCTTTAGCATAATTCTATTAGTTATTTTCAAATTCCTGCTGCTAATTTGCTGCTAATTTAATACCTGAGTCATCTCAAGTTCAATCTACACTAATTCCCTTTTCTTTTGATGATAAGTCATATTTTTCTGTTTCTGCATGTCTAAACTTTTAAATTTCATCCTTGATTTTGCCAACGACATATCATGAGAACTTGGTATTCTATTATATTCTACTGTCAAATTTTAACAACTTTTGGTGGAGAATTAACTTGGCTAAATCCAATTCCAAAGCCATATCTCCTCTTTTAGTCTTAGTTGGGCTATTTGGAGTTTGTTCCCTTTATGACGTCAGCCAGAGATTTGAATAGAGTATATACCCAAATTAACTTTGTGGTTATATTGTTACCAGGATGCCACTTAACTTTCTGCTTGTTGTGGGCACTTCAAACTCTATCCTTTGGTTGAGACAGCAAAACTGCAAGTTTTTAACTAAATTGTAATATCCTCCAGGGTACTATTGAGGCTCTGACTCATTTTAGAAGGGATAGAAAACCAGGATCTTCACTACTATTGTGCCATTGCCTTCTTCCCAGTACCATTTCCCCTATTGCCAATTCCAAGTGCCTTTTTTTTGCTCTTTAGTGCTTTCAGGTAATGTTTTTCAGAGTTCATAGTTTTTCTCTGTGATCTGATAGAAACTATGAAACAGTAACTAGAAGCAAAATTCTCTTAATATCCTTGAAAAGACAAGGGTAACAATGTTTTTAGTATTGATTTTAATTAATCTGCAAAGCTGTGATATTGAAACAAGATTTCTCTTGTTATGTTGTTACTGAAGTTACTCAGATAGAATATTCTGTGTATCCTTGAATCTGGTTCCATCAAGAACAAAATGAAAGAGCGATACATATATAGAGATTCTGTAACAGAATGACTTGGGGGGAAAGGGGTAAAAACGTTTTTGCTTCAAAACTCCCTTACCTTCTTTTGTGTAGGGGAGGAGGAGGGACTGAAACCTAAGTCCTTACCTTAGGGGCAGGGAAATAAATATCTTTTGTTCTTTGTACCACAAGAGATAGCAAAGGAATCCTCTGGGCAGAGGTCATGAGATTATTTTAGCTGAAGATGGGATTAATTTGGGTCACAAGACTGTTTTAGTCCCAAATGGGATTATGGGATTAATCAGAACCTTTGAAAGCTCTGTGCTTCTCTGTTCAAGGGGTGGGGGATGCTGGTATTTTTTGAGACAGGAGTCTGCCAGCCTCCCCATTTGCTGGCAAAGTAATAAACTTCTTTTTCCTTCTCTTCATACCACCTGTCCCTGTTTTTCTGATGCAGCTTTGCGGAACAAGGGCCGAGCTTGAGCTTTCGGTAACAACAATGCATTTATTTGAGACTACATCTACTACGTCCCAGATCTGTGATTCACTTTTATGCTGTTGAGCATACTTTTTCAAAAAACAATCACAACCAAATCTAGTATTATTAGAAAAGTGGTGTATAATTGTGGCATTTGCAGAAACTTCAGCATCCAAGAACAATTTAAAATAGCTTAACATCAATTACTCTGTTTTTATTAAAGAAAATGCTTCTTCTTTTATGATTTGTTGAGCTGAAAATGCCATCTTAAGAAAATAAATCAAACTCTAGGATATTTATTGGTTTACTCTGAAATGTACCGAAGAAGTTTACTGAAAAACCATTTCTGTGGTCCCCTGATTTTGTCAGTGATCCCATGTCATTAGGATAGAGCAGGGAAGCTCCCAAGCTGTACTTAATTTAGAGGTTGCCATTTTCTGGAAAATCCAATTAGCCTTCTACTCAGCACTTCTCATAATGATGATAGCTGAGATATAAAGAGTGCAGGGACTGGAAATCTTACATTACAAATGTAAAGTTCTTTCTAGAATCTCCCCAATTTTCCTGTATGAAACTCAGGGACTAAATGCTTGGCTTGGAGGTCATCATCCCTTTCCCTTGATTTTTAAAAAATAAGTTAAGGCATAAGTCTAGAACAGAGTCCAAGATAAAAAGCTATTTTTCTTTAGTCTACTTGATTTTATAAACTTATTCTATGACAAGGTTGGAATAAAAAATAATGGAAAAAAAACATGTATTTCTGCTCTGTAGTAAATGATAATATTTGAGTCCCACTACACTGGCAATATAAGTGAGACTGTGATAATGAGAAATTTGGAGCTATTTTTATTTTAGGGAAATGCCTTTTGAGAGAGTGAAACTTTTTTCCTGTTTTACATCTTCTTAGAGTACTTTGACATGTCCTTAGGACTGATAATGTCAAAATTGCACAAATAGATTTTAATAAGAATGCCCTTATAAAGAATTCATTGCAATCTGGATAATTTTTAGACTCTGGGTCTCAATTCTGACTAATTAATGACTCTATATTGATTTTGTGTGTGTGTGTGTCGTTATAGTTAAAATGTGATAATCTGCTGTTATATTGACCATCTTTCTTCGTTAAGAATGGCAGATTACTCTCCAGACAAGTTACAGACTTAGATATTTTTGGTATCTTCATGTAAATGCTAACGTCTTAAGACTGTGCTACATGACAGTTGAATTTTTCATAAAGAATTTTTAGCTGGTATTTTTCTTGTTTATTCACAGAGCTGCCAAACTAAAGGCTTTTATCAAAAGACTTTTTTGGGAGCTACATCTTCCTAACACTGCTCCTTCAAAAAGATACCAAAACCCAAAACGATAGGTTTTTATTGGGGAGGTGTTATCAAACTACGCGATTAAAATATGTGATTAAAAGATATCTTTACCATCAACTAGTTAAATGGTCATGAGACATCAAGAAGCAGACAAGGGCAGCCCATCTTGGAGGGAGGATACACACTATGCGTTCCCTTTGTTCAAGCCTGGCTCCATCGCTAACTGAATGACAGCGGGCAAGTCCCCAACACATCCTGTACTTTTATTATTCATATTAATTATTAATGATATGAACATTATCATACTAATATCAATTAATATTACCTACCTCAAAAAATGATTGTGAAAATTAGACAAGTGTAGATGGAATAAAATATGATCAGTCAATAAATATTGGGTTTTATTATTGCAATCAAGTCCAGAAGACAACTATATTCTCTTTTTTAAAAAATATTAAGGAGAAGGAAGAGGGGAGAATGGGTGGAGAGAGGGTCATTGTGGGAACACAACTATGGTGCATTTTACAAGGGTACATGTTAAATTTACTAAGTGTAGGGTATAAATGTCTTAACACAATAAGTAAGAAAATGAGGTGAAGGCTATGTTAACCAGTTTGATGAAAATATTTCAAATGGTATATAAAACCAGAACATTCTACCCCATAATTGCATTAATATACACAGCTATGATTTAATTTAAAAAATTTATATTCTCTTAATACTATTCTCTTAATGGTCAGTTACCTTTATAAAGGTTAAGCTTAGTAGCTGGTGATTATTTCTAATAATGATTAGATTATTTCTAAACATGTGCCAGAACTAAACAGTAGTCAGAATGCATAATTTCTTCTGGATCAAGAAAACACTGAAACTCCAAAGCAAATTGTCACATGGTTTTGCCTCATAAATGGATTTCTTTTGTTAATTTCCCTTATTCCAGTAGAATCTACTTAGTTTTGACGATGAGATTCAAGGTATAGATTTTTTTTAATTATTAAATTATAGCTGTGTACATTAATGCAATCATGGGGCACAATACACTGGTTTTATAGACCGTTTGACACATTTTCATCACTCTGGTTAACATAGCCTTCCTGGCACTTTCTTAGTTATTGTGTTAAAACATTTACATTCTACATTTACTAAGTTTCACATATACCCTTGTAAGTTGCACTGCAAGTGTAATCCCAACATTCACCCTCCCTCCCCCCCTCCCTCACCTCTCTTTCCCTCTTCCCCCTATTCTTAGGTTATAACTGGGTTATACCCTGTTTCCCTGAAAATAAGACACTGTCTTATTTTAAGATGTGCTCCCAAAGATGTGCTAGGTCTTATTTTCAGGGGACGTCTTATATTTTCTGTAAGTAGGTCTTATTTTCGGAGGATGTCTTATTTTCGGGGAAACAGGGTAGCTTTCATGTGAAAGCCATAAATTAGTTTCATAGTAAGGCTGAGTACATTGGATACTTTTTCTTCCAATCTTGAGATGCTATACTAAGAAGAAAATGTTCCAGCTCCATCCATGTAAACATGAAAGAGGTAAAGTCTCCATCTTTCTTTAAGACTGCATAATATTCCACGGTGTACATATACCACAATTTATAAATATACCATGATTCATTAGTGGATCGATGGGCACTTGGGCTTTTTCCATGAATTAGCAATTATGAATTGGGCTGCAATAAACATTCTGGTACAAATATCTTTGTTATAATGTGATTTTGGTCTTCTGGGTATATGCCTAGTAGAGGAATTATAGGATTGAATGGCAGATCTATTTTCATACCTCTAAGTGTTCTCCAAACATCTTTCCAAAAGGAATGTATTAGTTTGCATTCCCACCAGCAGTGTAGAAGTGTTCCCTTCTCTCCACATCCGCACCAACATCTCTGGTCTTGGGATTTTGTGATATGGGCTTATCTTACTGGAGTTAGAAGGTATCTCAAGGTAGTTTTGATTTGCATTTCTCTGATAATTAAAGATGATGAGCATTTTTTCATATGTCTGTAGGCCGTGCGCCTGTCTTCTTCAGAGAAGTTTCTCTTCAAGTCCCTTGCCAGCTTGAGATGGGATCACTTATTCTTCTCTTGCTTATATGTTTGAGTTCTCTGTGGATTCTGGTTATTAAACCTTTGTCAGAGACATAACCTGCAAATATGTTCTCCCATTCTGAGAGCTGTCTGCTTGCTTTACTTACTGTGTTCTTGGCTGTGCAGAAGCCTTTTAGTTTCAGGTCCCAGTAGTGTATTTTCGAAGCTGCTTCAATTGCCCCAGGGGTCCTCCTAATAAAATACTCACCCAGACCAATTTCTGCAAGGGTTTTCCCTGCACTCTCTTCTAGTATTTTTATAGTTTCATGTCTTAAGTTTAAATCTTTAATCCAGTGAGAGTGTATCTTAGTTAATGGTGAAAGGTGTGGGTCCAGTTTCAGTCTTCTACAGGTTGCCAGCCAGTTCACCCAGCACCATTTGTTAAATAGGGAATCTTTTCCCCACTGAATGTTTTTAATTGGCTTGTCAAAGATCAAAAAATGGTAAGTAGCTGAATTCATCTCTTGGTTCTCTATTCTGTTCCAGACATCTACTTCTCTGTTTTGTGCTAGTACCATGCTGTTTTGATCACTATTGATTTATAGTATAGTCTGAGGTCTGGTAGTGTGATTCCTCCTGTTTTGTTTTTATTTCTGAGTAATGTCTTGGCTATTTGAGGTTTTTTTCTGATTCTATATAAAATGAAGTCTTATTATTATAATTATTTTGTAGAGACAGTACTCACTTTACTGCCCTCGGTAGCATGCCTTGATGTTACAGGACTCACAGCAACCTCCAGCTCTTGAGCTTTTGCGATTCTCCTGCCTCAGCCTCCCAAGCAGCTGGGACTACATGCACCCACCACAACGCCCAGCTATTTTTTGGTTGCAGTTCAGCCGGGGCTGGGTTTAATCCCACCACCCTTATTTTTCTAAGTTCTTTAAAGTATGACAGTGGAGCTTTAATAGGGATTGCATTAATTGTATATTGCTTTGGGTAGTATGGACATTTTAACAATGTTGATTCTTCCCAGCCATGAGCATGGTATGTTTTTCCATTTGTTAACATTTTCAGCTATTTCTTTTCTTAGAGCTTCATAGTTCTTTTTATAGAGATCTTTCATGTCCTTTGCTAGATAAACTCCTAAATGTTTCATCTTCTTTGGCACTACTGTGAATGGAATAGAGTCCTAAACTGTTTTTCAGCTTGACAATTGTTGGTATATATAAAGGCTACAGATTTATGAATGTTGATTTTGTAACCTTAGACACTGCTGTATTCCTTGATCACTTCTAAGAGTTTTGTAGTAGAATCCCTGGTGTTTTCCAGATATACAATCATATCATAGGCAAAGAGCGAAAGTTTGATCTCTTTGGACCCTACATGGATACCCTGGATCACCTTTTCTTCCCTAATTGTGATGGCTAAAATTTCCATTACAATGTTAAAGAGCAGTGGAGACAATGGGCAGCCTTGTCTGGTTCCTGATCTGAGTGGAATTGATTTCAATTTAACAAAATTCAATAAGATATTGACTGTGGGTTTGCTGTAGATGGCCTCTATCAGTTTAAGAAATGTCCCTTCTATACCAATTTTCTTAAGTGTTCTGATCATGAAGGGATGCTGGATATTATCAAAAGCTTTTTCTGCATCAATTGAGAGAATCATATGGTCTTTGTTTTTTAATTTGTTTATGTGCTGAATTATACTTATAGATTTACGTATATTGTACCAGCCTTGAGACCCTGGGATAAAGCTGACTTAGTCATGATGTATAATTTGTTTGATATGTTGCTGGATTCTGTTTGTTAGGATCTTGTTGAATATTTTTGCATCTATATTCATTAGTGATATTGGTCTATAATTTTCTTTTCTTTTTGGGTCTTTTCCTGGTTTGGGGAAAAGGGTGATGTTTGCTTCATAGAACGTGTTGGGTAGTCTTCCTTCTTTTTCTACATTTTGGAACAGGTTGAGTAATACAGGTACTAATTCCTCTTTAAAGGTTTGGTAGAATTCTGACGTGAAGCCATCTGGTTCTGGGCTTTTCTTTTTAGGGAGATGTTGCATGGTTGATGCCATATCAGAACTTGATATTGGCCTGTTCATCATTTCCACTTGATTCTGGCTAAGTCTTAGAAGGTGATGTGTTTCCAAGTATTGGCCAATTTCCTTCAGATTTTCATATTTCTGAGAATAAAGTTTCTTGTAATATTCATTAAGAATTTTTTGAATTTCTGAGGCGTCTGTTGTTATTTCATCTTTGTTGTTTCTGATTGGTGAGATTAGAGATTTTACTCTTTTTTTCCTGGTTAGGTTAGTCAAAGGTTTATTTATTTTATTGACCTTTTAAAAAAACCAACTTTTTGATTTATTGATCTGTTGTATAATACTTTTTTTTCAATATCATTTAATTCTGCTCTAATTTTGGTTATTTCTTTTCTTCTACTGGGTTTGGGTTTGGAATGTTCTTCCTTTTCCAGTTGCTTGAGATGTCCCATTAAGTTGTTAACTTCCTCTCTTTCCATTCTCTTCAGGAAGGCTTGAGGTGCTATAAACTAACTTCCTCTTAGGACTGCCTTTGTGGTATTCCAGAAGTTCTGATAATTCGTGTTCTCATTGTCGTTTTGTTCCAAGAATTTGGCAATTTCCTTCTTAATCTCATCTCTGACCCAGCTATCATTCAGCATGAGGTTATTTAACTTCCATGTTTTTCTATGAGTATGCAGATTCCTGTTGTTACTGAGTTCAACTTTTATTCCATGGTGGTCCGAGAAAATGCAAGGAATTATTATTATTCCCTTAAATTTACTGAGGTTAGACTTGTGACCTAAGATGTGATCAATTTTGGAGTAAGTTCCGTGGGCTGATGAGAAGTATGTGTATTCAGTTTTGTTGGGATGAAATTTTCCGTAGATGTCTGCTAAATCCAAATGTTAAATGGATAGGTTTAAATCTAAAATTACTTTGCTCAGCTTCTTATTGGAGGATCTATCCAACACTGTGAAAGGAGTGTTCAAATCTCCGACTATTATGGAGCTGGAGGAATTCAAGTTGCTCATGTATGTTAGAGTTTCTCTTATAAATTGAGGTGCATTCTGGTTGGGTGCATAGATAATGAATAATTGAAATCTCATCATATTGAGTATTACCCTTAACAAATATGAAGTGACCATTCTTATACTTCCTTACTTTTGTTGGTTTAAAGCCCATTGTATCTGCAAATAGAATTGCAACACCTGCTTTTTTCTGATTACCATTTGACTGAAATATGGACGACCATCCTTTCACCCTGAGTCTATGTTTATCTTTTGAGATAAGATGTGACTCTTGTATGCAGCAAGTATCTGTCCTGAATTTTTGTACCCAGTCAGTAACCTGTGCCTCTTTAGAGGACAGTTTAAGCCGTTCACATTAATGGAGGATATTGATAAGTTTGGTAAAATTTTGGGTATCGAGTTTTTCGAAAGTCCAGTGGACATTTTTAATCCTTTTGCCACTGTGGAAGTTGGAGTTTGATCAAAAGTTTCTGAGTGAGTTTACTTTTGTGGTAGAGGATTGGGCTGGTCATTATGGAGTAAAGGTCTGAGAATATCCTGGAGAGCTGATTTGGTTATGGCAAGTTTCTTCAACATATGAATGTCATTATAGTATTTAATTTCTCCATCATAAATGAAACTCAGTTTAGCTGGATACAGGATTTGGGGTTGAAAATTATTTTGCTTTAGGAGATTAAAAGTCGATGACCAACCTCTTCTGGCTTGAAAAGTTTCAGCAGAGAGATCTGCAGTCATTCTAATATTCTTCCCTTTGTTGGTAATGGATTTCTTATGTCTGGCTGCTTTCAGATTTTTCTCCTTCATATTAACTTTAGTGAAGTTAATTATGATATGCCAGGGGGATGTCTTATTGGTATTGAGTTGTGCTGGGGTTCTGAAACTGTCTGCTATCTGAATTTCAGAATCTCTTAGCATGGCTGGAAAATTATCTTTCATAATTTCATGGAGAAGAGTCTCTGTGCCTAACAAGGCCACTTCGTCACTTTCAGCTATTCCAATAGCCTTATTCAAATTATCCCAGAGTTCTCTGAGAGAATGATGCATTTTTGCTCTTATTTCTCTTCCTCTTTGAGAGTTTGGGAGCATTCAAAGGCTTTGTGTTCAGTGTTAGAAATCCTTTCTTCTGCTAGCTCCACTCTTACTGAGGGATTGTACTGTATTTTTCAGATCTTTGAGGGCTGCAAATTCTTGCTTCAGTGCATCAAAATCTTTGGTGGTTTTATCTTTAAATTCGTTAAATTCTTGAGACAACTTTTGAATTTCTCCTTGAATTTCTAATTCTGACTTTTGAATTGCTGCTTTAATTTCTAATTCCAAATTTTCCTCCATTCTATTAATCTAGTTTGCAATACAAATTCTGAATTCAATTTCTTACATTTCAGCCAGCTGTTTACGAATGGGATCTTCAGTTACATCTGCCATATCTTTCCTTGGGGGGTTGATCTATTCTGGTTATTTATGTTACCAGAGTTTTTCTGCTGATTCCACCCTATGATTATTTTACACTGTTTGATTTTTCCCCTGAAGCTTTGTTGAGGACCCTTACAGTGCTATGGCCTGAGAAACTGGGGACCTGTTTTGTGTGGTGGAGCTAAGTGGTTCTGTCCTGTTTTCAGCTGGTCTCTGTTCGACCCTAGTGAAACAGTTACTCTGGGTTAAAGTCTCAGCTATGGAGAAATACCAGCAATTAAGTCACCCTGCCCTCCACAGGTAACAATTAGAAAAGGAAAATCAAACCTTCCTATAACCACACACCCAGGGCACCACCTGAATAGTCCTTGGGTGTTGGCTTAGTTCAAAAAGTCCAAATCAATTGTCTCAGTCAGCACCTGTCTCAGTTCGGAGAGTTTAAAAGGTCTCTGGCAACTGGATCACAGGGGTCTGGTGACTATTCAGATATGGCTTGCTCCAGTGCTCCATGGAGACAGGAGGACCCACCTAGAAAATAGATCAGTCTGGGAAGGTTGATGCATCCTTCCCCACCTTGCACCTCTGTCATACCCAGTCACTGATAGCCCCCAGGCTTTGACCCAGTTGTCTGTAGTGAACAGATACTCCACGGGTTTGTACCTGCCTGAATAACAAGGAAATCTATTTCTGCTCAGCTGGCCACTGCGGTCTGCCTCTATCTAGCAGGGGGAGGTGAGGCCTCGCAGCCTTGGGTGCTTGATGGAGGCTGGGGGGTGTTCACTCAGTTCCAGCCCTGCCCCTGATTGATGTTACTGACAGAAGAGAACAACTTTGTGGGAATTTGTTTCTGTCCCTACTAAATTCCCCTGCAGAAGAGAAGCTGTTTTGAGTTTCCAGAGCCTGTGCCTCAGGCCCTGCCTTTGCTCCTGCAGGTTTGTATTCGGTTAGCTGTCAGTTCTAGCCTCCTGCCTTCCTTTGTCTATTGGCTGACAATCCCCTGAGGGCTGAGTGCGTTTTAGGCTCAGTAAAGTAGTCCTCTGGGTCAGCCCTGCCCTTTGAACTTCCTGGCTCTGCACATGCATTTCTAGTCCCCATGCTCCATCCAGGCCGGTACTGCCTCAGGCAAACCCTTTACTCACGGGGCCTTCGTTTCCATCCCAGATTTGTTCCACAGTGGTTGCCACCTGAGAAGATGCCCAGCCTCCTCTGATTGCCCAGGGATACAGGGGGTGTGGCTTCAGAATATCCGGGAGTGAGCCCTATTGTTGCCCAAAACAGCTGCTGCTCTGCACCTTGGGGCACCACCGCTCCGGTGTGGTTCCCTCTCAGCTGACCGTCCACTCCTCACTCCCGTGCTGCAGAATCAGCACTGACCAGTTGCAGTCTAGGCCCTGTCCACACCCCTCGAGAAATCACCCAAGAATCTGGACTTCTGGGGGACAGGCCTCTAGACCTCAGAGTGAGAGTGGAGGGGATTGCTGGGAGCTCAGAGTTGCAGGTAGAGAATATATACAGTTTTATGCCTGGCAGGAGAACACTGTGGCACCCTAGTAGGGGAAGTAGATCTAGTTTTTAGAGGGTCTCTCCCGTGGAGTTTAGTGGGAGGACCTTTTAACTCTGCCCATTTGTTTGTGGGGCACTCCGAGCTGTTCTCATGGGGTAGGGGACTCCTGTCCACTTGGTGATGGATTTTGTACCTTTTGTTTGTATCCTTGGGGTCGTAGCTTGCCACAGCAGGATTAATGTGCATTCTTCAACCTTCTCTCTTGGTGCAGCTCTAATCCAGCAGGTTACTTGCTAAATTTCTGTCCTTTAACTCTTTTTCTGGACGGGAGCCTCTGTGGAAAGCTGGCTTTAGTCAGCCATCTTGTCTCTGCCCCCCCCCTCCAGTTATGGATTTTGGTGGGGAAATTGAAGTTTTTTCCTCTGTGTTATCTTCTTTTATCATGGAAAATAAAAGACGATAACTCCAGGTAGCTCAACCGGAGTGTGATTTGAAGTAGTGGTTTTAAAATTGTCATGTGAGATTTAAGGAACAACATTATACATTTAAAAAAATCTATTCTTTTAAAGATCAATTTGATCAATAGATAAAAGAAAAAAAAGTGATAAAAAAGAATTTGAAAGTTTTATCTGAAAAGACTTTGAATTGTTTAATGTTTTAAAAGGAAGGAACTACCTAGCAGGTAAATAAGGAATTGAGGAAAAAAGAGACCAAGGAGCTCTACTGATGCAATTGACTTTTCCTAGATTAGCTGCATTTCTCCAGGGCCACTTCATTATCCAACATCCCATATTACTTATGGATTCAGTGTGTTGTGTGTGATTTCACACTTATTGGTAGATTTATTTTTTTCTCTTGTTATGGAGGAAAAACCTTGAATGGGCTGTGGACTCCAAGAGTTTTCAGTTCTTGCTCTAATGCATTTTAATCATTTAGTACCTGTCTCTGCATCTACCATTTGAAGAAAATAGTATGTACCCTCCCCAGATGGGCGGTCTAAATTAACTAACGCAGGGACAGTGTGTGTCTCAAAGAGAGCAGGCACTTGATAATTTGGTATTGTTATTTTATTCCATTACACCAAAGTTTGGCAAACTTTTCCCGTGTCAGGCCACAAATATTTTAGTCTTTTGGGGTCACATGTTCTCTGCTATAACTACTCATCTCTGTTGTGACAGAGGGACAGTAGCTGCAGACTAAATGTGAACAAACTGTGTCTCAATGAAACTTTTATTTATAGAAATTCAGTTTTAAACTTCATATAATTTTCACATGTCCTCGAGCATTATTTTTCTTTTGATTTTTTTCAACCATTTAAAATTTAGAAATCATTCTCAGCTCTCAAATAGTATAAAAACATGTGGGAAGCTATGCTAACCTCTGTATTACCCTGAAAATTATAAGGGAAGCAAATAATGAAATTCAGAAGGATTATAAGCATGGTATATTTCTGTAATAATGAAGAAAGTAAAGGCTGTGTATTGGGGGAAACTGAGATAGATGAGTTTTGATTAAATATGTAGAAAATAGGAAGTATTGACAGCATTCCAGGAGAGTTTTCTGTATGGTATTTGAGAGAAAGGATTCTGGCACTTGATAATCAAAAAGTCACAGCAATGGAAGCCGGTTTCACAGCTGCTCTTGTTGTTGGGGTATAAGGTGGTGAATCAGGGGAACCAAGTAGATTAGGAAAACACTTTAAGTATTTGATAAGGTTGTTAAGGTTATAGACTATCTCTTTGCTTTTACTTTTCTCTGGAATATGGTATAAAAGAGATACTCAGTGGGCGGCGCCTGTGGCTCAGTGAGTAGGGCGCCGGCCCCATATACCAAGGGTGGTGGTTCAAACCCAGCCCCTGCCAAACTGCAACCAAAAAAAAGCCAGGCACTGTGGTGGGCACCTGTAGTCCCAGCTGCCCGGGAGGCTGAGGTAAGAGAATCGCGTAAGCCCAAGAGCTAGAGGTTGCTGTGAGTCCTGTGACGTCATGGCACTCTACCAAGGGTGGTAAAGTGAGACTCTGTCTCTACAAAAAAAAAAAAAAAGAGGTACTTAGTTATTACTGCCATTCCATTCACTGATTATTTAACAGTTATATGGGTAAGCAGTAACATTGGTATGAGCTAAAATTGAAGTCTCAATTGAAAGTATTTATAAGTCATTCACTGAGAGTATTCAGCATGTCTTATATTTTGCTAAACCTGGAAGATGCAAAGCTATATAACAATATGTACTGTATAAGTGTGTTTTAGTCAACAGTGGATGCATATATGACAGTGGTTCCCTAAGATTATAATGGAGCTGAAAAATTCCCATCATCTGGTGATGTCTTGGTGTTACTGACCCTCTGTAGGCCCAGGCTAATGTGTGTGTTTGTCTTGTTTAGCAAAAAAGTTGGAAAATATTTAAAAAATACATTTTAAAACTAGAAAAAAGCTTCCACATGTAGAATGAGGTTATAAAGAAGGTACTTTTGTACAGCTGTACAATGTGTGATTTAAGCTAAGTGCTCATACCAAAGTCTCAAAAAGTTAAAAAGTATATAAAGTAAAAATGTTACAGTATGCTAATGTTAATTTATTATTGAAGAAATACAAACTTTTAGTAAATTTAGTGTAGCTTAAGTGTGTTTACAAAGTCTATGGTAGTGTACAGTAATGTCCTAGGCCTTCACTTTCACTCACCACTCACTCGCTGACTCACCCAGAGCAACCTCCAGCTCTGTAAGCCCCTTTAGTGGTGTTACCTTTACAGGTATGCCTTTTCTCATCCTTTTCTGTGTTTTTAACTGTACATTTTCTATGTTAGAAAGTTTAGCTACACAAATACTTACCATTGCATAACAATTCCCCTGCAGTATTCAGTATAGTGGCATGCTGTATAGGTTTGTAGCCAGGAGCAAATCTACATGTAGCCTACAGGACCATGTAGCCTAGGTGTGTAGCTGGCTGCAGATTTAGGTTTATTAAGTACACTCCATGATGTTTGCACGACAAAATCGCATAAGGGCACATTTCTCAGCATATATGTCTATTGTTAGGCAATGTATGACTGCAGAGCATGCCTGATAAAGGCCTCATGTTTGATGGTTAAGAGTATGGACCCTAGAATCTTACTAGCCTGGATTGGAGCCTCAGCTCTGTCACTCGCATGCCCTCAAACCATGCAAGCCAGGGCAGGTAAACCTCTTGAAGGCTCACTTTGCTCTTCTCTGATATGAAGATAACAATAGTATAGCCATTATAATCAAGGCTTGAACAAGATGTTGGGCAGGGGTGTGGTGAATGGGGATGAGGAGGCCTTATATCCTCTAGAAGGGGAGGACAGACTTCCCAGAAGACAGCCAGGCACCCTTCAAGGAGGGAGAGTGAAAGATAAGCAGGAAGACCAGCCAAGGGATGGGGTAGAAAGAAAAGCCTCAAGTGCTAGATTTACTATTTAAACAATCAAAGATATTTGCACATTTATATATTATACAAATAAAATGTAGTTAAGGTTCTACATTTTGTTGACTGAATTGCACAGAGCTGATGTGTTAAAAAGTTCACAAAATCTGAATTACTTCCGTTTGAAAGATAAAACAGTGCCTCATAAGTTTTGATTTCTGCTAGAGTTTCAAAAAATCTAATGTAACAAGTCTACAGGTAATAGACCACTTGCTTGAGAAATAATTGTGTGATAAAATGGCATCTTAAAATAGCATCCCACGTATCTCTGCTGTTTCTCCAAAGATATTGGTAATTTTATCAACATATCGATAAGACGTATTTCATCTCATATTTTTACTTATCAGTATTAAACAATCCATTCAAATCCATTCAGTATCTACATCTACATTACATCATGAGGTCTGTAAAATGCTTTCAGATGTTGAAGGTAGATTCCAAATATCTTAAACATGCACTGTAGAGCTAGAATCTTACCAACAACCGTATTTTACATTTCTGAAACACTGTGATCTTTTTCTGCCACTTTCCAAATGAATTGCAGAGTGGGGTTGATTTTCTATAGTCTCAAACAAGCCTGTGTTCAAATTTGTACCTCATCTTTTGAAACTGAGACCTTGATTAAGTCATGTAAATTACTTAACAACCAATTTCCTTTCCTTTTTTTTAGAAAACAACATTTTCTATTTATTTTCCAAAATTAGTATACCCTGATACCAAACTTTGAAGGTAGTACAATAAATGATACTAAATTCCTAAAAAATAATCAGATTTAACCTAAACATACAGTTAAGGAATAAAGGAATAAAACCAAGTATTGTATTTTCTTAAAATGTGAGAAATTTTTTTTTATTTCAATAGATTTAGGGGGTACAAGTTGAATTCCCTGTAGTGTGCCTGACCTGTGGGGGTAGGGTATTAGGGTGATTCGAGGCATTGTATAAGAAATGTAAATAGAGTACAATTTCTAAACTATAGTACTCATTCTCTAAATACTGACCATTGCTGTCATTATTATCATTATTTACTATTACAAATAGTAATCTGATTTCTCTTTGCCACTTTTTAGCCTGGATTTTACACATCGAATAAGGTTCACCTTGGCTACTAGGGACCCAGTTAGAGATTCCCCAGCACAACTATTTCTCTTAAACATTTTCTTGATCTCCAATCTTAATGGTACTGAAAAGGGGAATAAGCAAACTAAATCTCCTTGTTTTTTATTTCAAAGTACCAAATGAGTTTTCTTAAAAAATTTTTCAGGTCATACTTAGTTTCCTATACATATTTCCTTTTCATGCATATAGAAATTCTAGGGATAGGTGAGAACCAGCATAATTATTTTGCTTTTCTGTCTTTCAAATTAAAGCCTCTGTGCTCTAGCATTTTATAGTTTGAAAATAAGGACCACTACTATAAACTTTGCCTCAATTCCTGAAATAGCTCCCCAGTACATCTCTATCCATTATCTCTCCCCCCTCTGCCAATCCATCCCACACACACCTGCCAGAATAATCTCTCATAAATATTCTTTTCTTTGTATCTCATCGATATTCTAGAATCTGCAGTGCCTCCCTGTTATTGTTCTGTATCTTAACTTAACATTCCAATATTATCATCAGCTTCTCTTTTACCTTAATCTACTTTATGTATAATTATTCCTTCATAAAACAAATCAGTTCTAGACAAGTCAATCAATTTTCCATGACAAGAAAAATTCCTCCCTCAACCCACTCTGTCTCATGCCTTTATAACTGTGATAACATTTTCTTAACCTATATCCAAACTAAACTTTCATTGTTGTTGTTAATATCTATAAGCCAGAACTCACTTTCAAAAAAATCATTGTTTTTGGCTCCTGCCCCTTTCCCTTACTTTTTCACAGCTGAATCTGATGATATTTTTCTAAAAGAGTTTCATTGGAATTTAGATTAATTAATCCTTCACCTGGTGAGTTCGTATGAGGTTTTTGAGAAGAGGAATCTATGTATCTTAGTCAATTTCAACTTTGTGTCCTTAATGTTTAATGCCATCGCTTATTTCCAGAGGTCTTCAATGAATATGCATTGGTAAAAAGGGCTTGGAGGATTTCTGGAGTTAAATGACTTCTCATTGTCAACCCTATGCCAAACCACAGGACCAATGGCACAGTTATAGATACTGTAGTTCTGCATTAGCTCCTTACAGTCAAACTTTTTGTATAAGATTCCATTATGCCCACAGTAATCTCTCCAGAGTTCAGCCCCCCAATGGCATCATGTTGGTTCTGACAATAGTACTAAACCCTGCCTACCCTTTTCTCCTTATCTTCTTCCATATGCCCCAAGAGTAGAGCTTGTTGTAACTCTAGGTCTTAACTGGGATTCCAGAACACACAAATCATGCTTGGTAATGTGATTCTCCATCACTGGATCCTATCACTTTGCCTCCAGCCTGTAACTTTAATAGGCCTGGATTCCCTGCTTTACTTCTTCTATACATATTGATGAAAAATAACTTTTTACATTATCACTGGTGCTCTCTTCCCAAAGTAATTAATCTTTGAGAAGTCAAAGGCAAAATAATTGAGAGATGATACCATTGAAAATAAAGCAAGCTTTATTTGCCTGTTACAGCAGTTTTCAACCTGTGGGTTGTGACCCCTTTGTAACAATGAAAATACATCACAGCATTAGGAAGGTTGAGAATCACTGGTTTAGGAATATATATTTCTAAACTTGACTGTTTCTTACAATGAACTAGTAAATTTCTGAGCTTCATTTAAAATGTGTATCACATCAGCAAGATGTCAAAGAGCTAGAATCCTGGTAATTGTCTCATCAAAAAGGATCATCCACTTTGTGAAACTTTGAAATCAGATTTGGCCCCGAACTCTGAGTTCTCTTTCCAAGAAGCTCATTTACCCTTTGACTTGTGATGGTTGTATGCTTTCTCATATAAGGTAAATGGGAAAGTATTCATTCATTCAACAAATAGTAAGCACTTGTTATGTGTAGAATTTTTGGGTCACCCTAGGAAAAAACTCCCATTTGCATCTAAACAAGAAGACTGACAGCTATGTAAAGGTCTTTTATGTATTTAATTTCAAATTACTATGATTTAATTAGCCATGATCTTGGTGATGACTTACAGACAAGTAAATGATTATCCTTTCTCCAGTGGGTCTCCACTGAGTCCTTGTCTCCCACTTCTCCCCACTAGCTCCATGTTCCATTAAGACCAGTAAAGATTCTTTATTGACTTTCTGGTCTCAAGTGGCTTCCTGTTCCCAAATCACAGAACCCAGAATTTGAGTCTTGGAAGTTTCACCCTTATGACACAGTCTTAAAAATTGATGTTTATCTTATTCAAAACAGCATTCACTAAATAATACAAGTACTGAAGTCCTAGAAAACCCGGCATCGTGGACTTTCCCAATCTCAACACCTCTTGCTCTCCCAGTTGATCTAGCTAACCCAAACAGATTTTTAAACTCTTATTTTAGCTTTTTCCCTCTGGTTTTTGTATTAAGGCAAGACCAGGAAATGTGCCATTTTCATCGATCATCTTCCCAGCACCTACAAAAATGCCTCATTCACACTGGGCCTCCACAGATGCTTTGCAAATGGAATTATTCCCACGGGTGTCACTGATGTGTTTTTTATGGAAATGTTGAACCCTCTTCATACTTCACAAAAAGCCTATGGTCTGGATATTGTTTAAAGGCGATTGTAATGGGTTCCAAGAGTGATAGCTACAGAATCATAGAAGTTTTCAATCTAGAGAAGAACTTGACTCCCGTGAATTCTGCACTGTTATTTTTTTAATAATAACTAAAGGCCCAGTGAGAAGGAGGGGGTCACTCAGAGGTATCCACCTTAAAGGTGACAGAGCCAAAACTGGGAAATAGTTCTCCCCACTGCCGTGATGACCTTTTCTTATTATTGTGTCATCTAAGCATTTAGAAATATGACAGAGAAAACATGAGATAGTGCTCAAGTATTTCTGGAAGAGAGTTAAATATGGTGAAAATGAAGCAAAAATTAGTGGAACCTAATGTATAAAATATTTTACTTTTAGAAAACATTAAAGTGTGATTATTTACAGAAAACATCTGATTTTGGTATGAGCATACTTGATTGTCTATATTCACTGAGCATTTTATTTGATCAGTTTTATGATTCATGACAGTGAATCTAGGGGAAAATGAAACTAGGGGGAAAAAATTGATATACAGTAAAGGATGCCCAAAGCCCAAAACCCTCTTAAATCCTCATGTACTACATGTTTCTTTGTCAAACATTAGATAATTATTTTCTTACTGTAACTTAGATTCAGAGTACTTGTTTTTAGAAGGCATGAAAAACTTATCAAGGCATTTCAAGTATACTTTTTTGAAATGTGGTCAAAAAATAAAAATTTCATTACCTAAAGTGTTATACTTATTGTATGACATCATACATTACATTATGCCTTTTATTAAATATTATACTGACTCAAGTATTTAAATCACACAGGCATTTTGGGGAAGTACAAGAAGTCTTTGTGGCTCCTGATGAATAACTGTGCATGGAAACATTTATTTATCAGGTATTTATTGAGTGCTTGCTTTGTGCCAGGCAATGTTCCAAGTGCTGACTGAGCCATGTACCTTGGTAACTAAAACTCCTGGCTTTGGAGTCAGGCCAAACTGGGTACAAATCTCAATTGGCTGGTTGTGTGTTTCTGAGCATGTTACTCAACCTCTCTAATATTCTATTTCCTCATTCAGTAAAATGAGGATAACAAGAGTATTTACCTTCTAGCTTTGGAAATTCGGGTGTGCAGAGTGGCTTAGAATCATTCCTGGAAGTCAATAAAACATTAAGATGGTAGCTCTAAAAATGTGCATAACAATAGGACATTCAAAGGCACAGCATCCATGGCATTGTTGAAAGCTTTTTGCCACTTCAGAGTCAGCTCAGATTTATGTCAGGGCTGGTGCAGTCCATTTTACAACCCTGCATTCATCTGTAGGATGTCAACAGATGATGGTGTGTTCTTTTAAAAGTATTCTCAGGTTGGTACATGGGCAAATAGTCTTCCAGTCCAACCAAGTGTCAGCATTATGTTTCTGCTTCCTTTGTTAGGAGGGGTGATTTTTTGCAGTTGGCACTTAACCCTTGTTGCTTATCCAACTGGCCATCAATAGTAAATTAATTCCCTAAGAATTCTCTAACAATTCCCAGCCTTTCCACACAGAAAGTTGGTGCCCCTCAAACAGAGATACAAGACAAACAAGAAATGGTGGGAACTACTTGAGTTTTTTCAACTGAGACAAAAATGGATTCCTGAGGAAAATTCACTTAAAGTTACATATTTAATCTCCAGCAAGCCAATTTAAGCTTTCCCAGACCATGTATGTTCAGGAAATGACTGCTTTTCATATGGGGATTTAATGTGCAGTCATACAGTAAATAGGATGTCAGCTCCTCTACACTGCTTTGGCATTATGAATGCTATTGTGTTTGCCATGAAAAAAATACTAGTAAACTGTGAAATTGGAATTTAATTGTGATAAGATACTCTCTCAAAAAAATCACTTATATACAAGGTTTCCTTACACACTTGCCTCTACTTTAATTTATCATAGTGACAAACTCTCAGCAGGTGCTTGTCTTTATAAGCCACTTAATATATGTGCTTTTCTGTCAGCCACCAGTGGGTGAAATCACTTTGGGATCTCGGAAAAAGGTGAAGAGTCCAGGCATGTTTTAGGTTGTACAGGTCATTAGGAAGGGAGAGATGAAAGGCTTTCAGCAGCATTTGTGCCCTAAGTGTGTCATTACATCGCTGAAATTTAAAACAGCTTTGATACTTTGGGGAAAACTACCAACTTTTAAGAAGTTACTTATCAAAAGCCTGAAGACTGATGGCCACCAAGGGTGTTTAATTTATTTTTTATTTAATTATTATTATTATTTTGATACAGTCTCAAGCTGTCACCCTGGGTAGAGTGCTGTAGCATCACAGCTCGCAGCAACCTCAAACTCTTGGGCTTAAGTGATTCTCTTGCTTCAGCTTCCCAAATAGCTGGGACTACAGGTGCCTGTCACATCTCCCGGCTATTTTTTGTTGCAGTTGTGGTCATTGTAGCTGGCAGGGGCTGGGTTCTAACACCCTAGGTGTATGTGGTCAGCGCCTTACCCACTGAGCTATGGGCACCACCATGGGTGTTTAATTTTAAATACTGGCCTTATTGTTCCACATTTTCAGTTTATTGCTAAAAAGAAGGAAAAATATAAATCTAAATTTTTAGTTTCTTTTTAAAAGATGGAGAACTTGCAACATGGGACCCTGCATTTACCTCTGACATCAAGTACCATGAGCTGAGGGGCACCTGCCCCTTCAGTTATTAGGGTACATGTGTCCTTGTGTCCCAGTTTTCACCATGTCCTGTAGTGTACCTGGTCTTAACACTGTGTTACTTACCATTTGACTATAAACCTACAATAGGTTTTTTATTCCCCCCCCATCATAGAGTGAAAATTCTATCAATGTCTTTAAAAAGTTTCTGTTGGTGTGAATGCCAATGCTGCAGAAAGACAGCCTTGCACCCTTCAGGGATAAGCTCACTCCTGCAATGTTAAGAAATGAGGGCAAGAAACAGACAACATAGCATGGAATGGCATGTAGCAAAGTTCTTTATTCGGGGGTCTGATTTCATACACTTTAAGTCACGTATACACTTAATTTTTCTGTTAGTTTCACCATTACCTCATTTTACCTATCTGAAATTAACTTGTAAGGAAATATCCTGTTACCACAACAACACAATCACTTCTGCAGTAAACATTCTTTTCTAGACACTGACTAATCTCTTGGGCAGGTATCTAAATAAAGATCACAAAGAAGAAAACAGCCACAGGGGAACAGAGTTAATGGAAGAGTACCTTAAAGCATTCACTCAGTTTACCCAGCATGAAGTAATGACTGTGTTTCTCCACAGGGCAGAACACCTATAGACCTCTGACAATATGTTTTTTTTTTTGTAGAGACAGAGTCTCACTGTACCACCCTCGGGTAGAGTGCCATGATGTCAGATGGCTCACAGCAACCTCTAACTCTTGGGATTACGCAATTCTCTTGCCTCAGTGTCCTGAGCAGCTGGGACTACAGGCGCCCGCCACAATGCCTGGCTATTTTTTTGTTGCCCAGCTATTTTTTTGTTGTAGTTTGGCCAGGGCTGAGTTTGAACCTGCCACCCTTGGCATATGGAGCTGGTGCCCTACTCACTGAGCCACAGGCATAGCCCTGATGATGTGTTTTTAACATACGTCAACCCTCTGGCCCGTATCTCTGAGGAGGGGCCGCATGCCCTTTGTCCTCAGGCTTAACAGGGTGCACAACTTCGGAAAATTGACTTGTGGAATTTTAACTCCAGGCAAGTCAACTCTGTGTGTGCCTCAGGGGGGCCCAGGTCCTTTAAGCCTCTGTAAGAATAGCAAGTGGCTTTAAACTCACACTGAGTTCACTTTGTAGGATATGTTTATTTCTAAATATTATCCTACAGTTTCAACCAAAGATATAGATTGAGAGAGTTGCATTTTTCAGGAAAAAAGGGAGGAATAGTTTTAGTTGTTGTTGAAAGTATATAACTTTCCCATGTGTTCAAAGAAGAAAATGAATGTGTAAAAATTCACATCATACTATTTGGCTTACATTTCTTCCTTGTCCCTATATAATCAATCTCTGATATAATTTTTTCCTTGCTTTGTTGCTTTGGGTTACTTGACTAAAACAAATTATTTCGATATTATTCAGATAATAAGTTAACATTAGAAACCCTCAGGATTTTATTCTCTACATGTTTTCTTTTCTTCTTCTTCTATTTAGGACCCTGGGAAATACCGCTTCTCCCATAGATTAAGATACTAGGTGTTAATGACTCCTAAGTCCTACCTATATTTCTTTTCTAGGCTCTTATTTTTATTTCATCGTGCCTCCATCTCTGATTACTTGCAGAAAGTTACTCAAATGAATAGAGTTGACCTCTTTAGGATCTATGGAATTTATTTCACGCTTTCCACCTTCGAAACCAAAAAAATATTTATTGAATTTTTCCAATATTTTAAATATTTCTTACAGGCTTATTCTTCATCATCATTTACCATGTTTTTTTTAGCGGTCCCTAAAACAATTTTAGACATTTTGTTAAGAAGAGCCGGGGCATAAATCTTTCTGGTTAGGTACAATTGAGGGCCCTGGCCACAAAAAGAACCCTGACTCTAAACATCCATGTCATACTTGATTTAAGAGGGTGCCCTTGACCTTCTTAATTGAAAACTGCTGCTGCTGCTTCATGAGACCTCCTTCCTAAGAGGCTAGGATTATACTGGAGAAGCAGAATGGGGAACACACAGGGTGGCAACAAACCAGAGGTATAAACAGATCTAGTAAGATATATTCCAGCATTGGCTTCCAATTATGTGTCTTAACACCAACTATAAAATGCAAGATGAAGGAGAAATAGTGCATCAAAGTATAATAATAATGTATCAAAGAAGTTCCATGATATTTTTAAAATTACTTTTTATTTTAGATTAATAGGGTACAGATTATTAGGTTTCATTGTTTGTACTTGTTCAGTAGAGTCCAAGTTGTAGTTGTGCTCCTCACCCAGGAGGTGTGCGATATTACCTCTCCATTGTACCTATTAGGTGAGAACTCATCAATCCCTCTTCCTCCTCTCCTTGACTCCTCTCCCTTCCTCCCTACTTGAGTTTAAATGTTTTTTTTTTTTTTTCCTGTGGTGTAGGTATGTATTTGTTCATAACCAGTTTCACATTAATATTGAGTACCTTGGATACTTGATTTTCCATTTTTGTGATACTTTACCAGGGGAATGTTCTCCAACTCTATCCAAGTTAATATAAAAGATGTAAAGTCACCATCTTTTTGATGACTGAATAGTATTCTGTGGTATACATGGACCACAGTTTATCAATCTGTTCATATGTTGATGGGCACTTGGGTCGATGCCACATCTTGGTGATTGTGAATTGAGCTATAATAAACATTTCCTTATGGTAAAAGGATTCTTTTTTCTTCTGAGTAGATACCTAGTAATGTAATTGCAGGATCAAATGGAAGGTCTACTTTTAGTTCTTTGAAGATTCTCCATACTTCTTTCCAAAGAGGCTGAAATCCCACCAACAGTGTAAAAATGCTCCCTTTTTTTCCCCATCCTCACCAAAATCTTTATCTTTGGGACTGTGGGCTACTCTTTGGGGTTAGGTGTTATGTCAAAGAGGTTTTGAATTGCATTTCTCTAATAATTAGGAATGATGAGGATTTTTTTCGCGTGTTTTTTGACCTTCTTCAGAGAATACTCTATTCATATTTCTTGCCCAGTGATAAAATGTGATTGTTTGCTCTTTTTTAAAATTAATTTGAGTTCTCTATAGATTCTGGTTATCAATTGTAAAGGTTGTCTATTTTCTTTAATTATTGTATCCTTAGCTGTGCAGAAGTTTTTAGCTTAATTAAATCCCATATATTTATTTTTGTTGTTATTGCAATTTCCAATGAAGTCTTCTAAAGAAGTTCCATGATCTTTACTTGACAGTGAACTCAAAAGTGGTCACATGAATGGTGTGGGTATGCAAGACGGTTATGCATTTTTGGGTTACTTAGATGTAAACATGGTTTATGGAATGAGGAAAATAAAGTATTATTGTTTGCTCTGGAGAAGGAAAGAGTAGTACTCACACCAGAGCTGGGCTTCTGAAGTAGGTTCTGTGCAAAATAACTTAAAAATGAGATAAAGACCAACAAGAGCACTTCAGAATAGATCAGCATGACGCAAACATTAAAGCTTGTTTTAGGAGGAATGATTGAAAGAAGAAAAGATATTTAAGCTAAGATAAAGGAATACTCATGGGACCATGATAATTGAAAAATATGTAGACGTTAGAGAGGGACAGAAAATTTTTTTTATAGTAGAAGCCAAAAAAATTGTATGTGAGAGAGAAACGGGAGAGAGAGAGTGAGAAAGTTTCTTGGTTTGGGCAGTTTCACCAATTTCAAACCAATGGTTGTGGGATATTTTCTTTACAAAAGGGCCCAGTTTCCTTTTTTCAAATTGATGTCCTCACTCACTATCGGCCAATGCAGCATATTGTGGGGTACTGTGAGGGATCTACCTCTGTAACAATACATAAGGCCTCCCTTATTCAGCATCACTTTTCAGTTAAGCCACTGAGGGCAAATCTTCCTTTCAAAAGGTTGGGTCTGTCCAAAGTGACTTTGCATGTGATGTGGGAAGAAAATGCATTCCGCACTGTGCTAAGAATCATCCTAAGAGGAAGTTAACAGCCTTGGAATGTATAAAGCTCCATTCCTGGGAAGAATCTTGAACACGCTTGGCTGAAACACCGTAGGTGTGATTCAAGCATCAGCTGTTGGTAGGACTTAGACTTCTGAGATCTCTTTGGGCCACAAAATCATGCCAAAGCCCAGAACAAATAAGGCTTCAATCCTGGAAAACACACTCAGATCACATCCCTGGATATCGTCAACTGGTGTGGGAAGAAAGGCTTTTGCCAGCTTATTGTCTAGTTAACTTTCCTTATTTGGTGGGTTTAAGGTGACTTTAACATAGGAGGCAATATAGTGTGGCAGTAAAGGTATGCCATGAAGTCAGACAAGTCTGGGATTGAATTCTGGGTCAGCTCAAATGCATAGCTATTACTTCAACACATCTAAGCCTCCAATTCCTCATCCATAAAAAGGACACAGTAATGGCCACCACATGGGAGGATGAAATGAGATAATGGATATGATGTACTCAGCAATACGTCCAACCAGCAATCTGTAATGACAGCTGTTATTACCGTGACTGTAACAGTATTAAGAATACTTTTTATGCTCTAGTATTATTACTGCTATTGACTTACCTCTATGTCTTTAATCTACTCCATGTTTCTTCCTGGTCCCCCCAGCCCAGTGGTTTAGTTACTAAGTATAGAGAGATTGCTCTTACATCACATCATCCACAGAGAACATGGCTTATGCAAACTCTCAGTGGTGCTCATAAATAAACAAGAAAACACATTTGCCTGTACAGTTTTCAAAATTAAAAGTGACAGTTATGTGTCCTCTTGTAGGAAAATATTAATATATTCCATTAGTTTTCATAAGGAAAAAGTAGGGTAAGAAACTTCTTGTTGGGCGAGGTAAAAGGCATTATGGAACAGGGATTTCTACTTTATTTTTTAATCATAAAGCATGCAGTTGGATTTTATTTTTATTTATTTATTTTTTTTTATTGTTGGGGATTCATTGAGGGTACAATAAGCCAGGTTACACTGATTGCAATTGTTAGGTAAAGTCCCTCTTGCAATCATGTCTTGCCCCCATAAAGTGTGACATACACCAAGGCCCCACCCACCTCCCTCCTTCCCTCTTTCTGTTTCCCCCCCCATAACCATAATTGTCATTAATTGTCCTCATATCAAAATTGAGTACATAGGATTCATGCTTCTCCATTCTTGTGATGCTTTACTAAGAATAATATCTTCCACGTCCATCCAGGTTAATACGAAGGATGTAAAGTCTCCATTTTTTTTAATGGCTGAATAGTATTCCATGGTATACATATACCACAGCTTGTTAATCCATTCCTGGGTTGGTGGGCATTTAGGCTGTTTCCACATTTTGGCGATTGTAAATTGAGCTGCAATAAACAGTCTAGTACAAGTGTCCTTATGATAAAAGGATTTCTTTCCTTCTGGGTAGATGCCCAGTAATGGGATTGCAGGATCAAATGGGAGGTCTAGCTTGAGTGCTTTGAGGATTCTCCATACTTCCTTCCAGAAAGGTTGTACTAGCTTGCAGTCCCACCAGCAGTGTAAAAGTGTTCCCTTCTCTCCACATCCACGCCAGCATCTGCAGTTTTGAGATTTTGTGATGTGGGCCATTCTCACTGGGGTTAGATGATATCTCAGGGTTGTTTTGATTTGCATTTCTCTAATATATAGAGATGATGAACATTTTTTCATGTGTTTGTTAGCCATTCATCTGTCGTCTTTAGAGAAAGTTCTATTCATGTCTCTTGCCCATTGATATAAGGGATTGTTGGCTTTTTTCATGTGGATTAATTTGAGTTCTCTATAGATCCTAGTTATCAAGCTTTTGTCTGATTGAAAATATGCAAATATCCTTTCCCATTGTGTAGGTTGTCTCTTTGCTTTGGTTATTGTCTCCTTAGCTGTACAGAAGCTTTTCAGTTTAATGAAGTCCCATTTGTTTATTTTTGTTGTTGTTGCAATTGCGATGGCAGTCTTCTTCATGAAGTCTTTCCCCAGGCCAATATCTTCCAGTGTTTTTCCTATGCTTTCTTGGAGGGTTTTTATTGTTTCATGCCTTAAGTTTAAGTCCTTTATCCATCTTGAATCAATTTTTGTGAGTGGGGAAAGGTGTGGGTCCAGTTTCAGTCTTTTACATGTAGACATACAGTTCTCCCAACACCATTTATTGAATAGGGAGTCTTTCCCCCAAGGTATGTTCTTGTTTGGTTTATCAAAGATTAGGTGGTTGTAAGATGTTAGTTTCATTTCTTGGTTTTCCATTCGATTCCAAGTGTCTATGTCTCTGTTTTTGTGCCAGTACCATGCTGTCTTGAGCACTATGGCTTTGTAGTACAGACTAAAATCTGGTATGCTGATGCCCCCAGCTTTATTTTTATTACAGAGAACTGCCTTAGCTATACGGGGTTTTTTCCAGTTCCATACAAAACGCAGAATCATTTTTTCCAAATCTTGAAAGTATGATGTTGATATTTTGATAGGAATGGCATTGAATAGGTAGATTGCTTTGGGAAGTATGGACATTTTAACAATGTTGATTCTTCCCATCCATGAGCATGGTATGTTCTTCCATTTGTTAATATCCTCTGCTATTTCCTTTCTGAGGATTTCATAGTTTTCTTTATACAGGTCCTTCACCTCCTTCGTTAGGTATATTCCTAGGTATTTGATTTTCTTTGAGACTATGGTGAAGGGAGTTGTGTTCTTAATTAGCTTCTCATCTTGACTGTTATTGGTGTACACAAAGGCTACTGACTTGTGGACATTGATTTTATATCCTGAAACATTACTGTATTTTTTGATGACTTCTAGGAGTCTTGTGGTTGAGTCTTTGGGGTTCTCTAAGTATAAGATCATGTCGTCAGCAAAGAGGGAGAGTTTGACCTCCTCTGCTCCCATTTGGATTCCCTTTATTTCCTTGTCTTGCCTAATTGTATTGGCTAGAACTTCGAGCACTATGTTGAATAGTAAAGGTGACAGAGGACAACCTTGTCTGGTTCCAGTTCTAAGAGGAAAAGCTTTCAGTTTTACTCCATTCAGTAAAATATTGGCTGTGGGTTTGTCATAGATAGCTTCAATCAGTTTTAGAAATGTGCCACCTATGCCTATACTCTTCAGTGTTGTAATTAGAAAAGGATGCTGGATTTTATCAAATGCTTTTTCTGCATCTATTGAGAGGATCATGTGATCTTTATTTTTGCCTCTGTTAATATGGTGGATAACGTTTATAGACTTGCGTATGTTAAACCAGCCTTGCATCCCTGGGATGAAGCCTACTTGATCATGATGAATGACTTTTTTGATGATAAGCTGTAATCTATTGGCTAGGATTTTGTTGAGAATTTTTGCGTCTATGTTCATGAGTGAGATTGGTCTGAATTTCTCCTTTTTGTTTGGGTCTTTTCCTGGTTTTGGTATCAGGGTGATGTTTGCTTCATAGAATGTGTTGGGGAAGATTCCTTCTTCCTCAATTTTCTGGAATAATTTCTGCAGTACAGGAATAAGCTCTTCCTTGAAGGTTTGATAGAATTCTGGAGTGAAGCCATCTGGACCAGGGCATTTTTTGGTTGGAAGCTTTTTTATTGTTTCTTTGATCTCAGTGCTTGAAATTGGTCTGTTCAGGAGCTCTATTTCTTCCTGGCTGAGTCTAGGGAGAGGGTGTGATTCCAAATATTGATCCATTTCTTTCACATTGTCAAATTTCTGGGCATAGAGTTTCTGGTAGTATTCAGAGATGATCTCTTGTATCTCTGTGGGATCAGTTGTTATTTCCCCTTTATCATTTCTGATTGAGGTTACTAGAGATTTTACTTTTCTATTCCTCGTTAGTCTGGCCAATGGTTTATCTATTTTATTTATTTTTTCAAAAAACCAACTCCTTGTTTCATTAATTTTCTGAATGATTCTTTTGTTTTCAATTTCATTGATCTCTGATTTGATTTTGGATATTTCTTTTCTTCTACTGAGTTTAGGCTTAGATTGTTCTTCTTTTTCCAATTCCATAAGATCTCTTGTGAGATTGTTGATGTGCTCTCTTTCAGTTTTTCGAATGTAGGCATCTAAAGCGATGAATTTTCCTCTCAAAACTGCTTTTGCAGTATCCCACAGGTTTTGGTAGCTTGTGTCTTCATTGTTGTTATGCTCAAGGAAGTTAATGATTTCCTGTTTTATTTCTTCCTGCACCCATCTGTTATTCAACAGAAGATTGTTTAGTTTCCATGCCTTTGGGTGGGGTCGAGCATTTTTGTTAGAGTTGAGTTCCACCTTTAGTGCCTTATGGTCTGAGAAGATACAAGGTAAAATTTCAATTCTTTTGATTCTGTTGATATTTGTTTTGTGTCCCAGGATATGATCAATTTTGGAGAATGTTCCATGGGGTGATGAGAAGAATGTATATTCTTTATCTTTGGGGTGGAGTGTTCTATATGCGTCTATCAAGCACAGTTGTTCTAGAGTCTCATTTAAGTCTCTTATATCCTTGTTTAATTTCTGTTTAGAGGATCTGTCCAGCTCTGTAAGAGGAGTGTTAAAGTCCCCTGTTATTATGGTATTATCAGATATCATATTGCTCAGACTAAGTAAGGTCTGCTTCAAGAATCCTGGAGCATTTAAATTGGGTGCATAAATATTTAGAATTGAAATGTCTTCTTGTTGTATTTTTCCCTTGACCAATATAAAGTGACCATCTTTGTCTTTTTTGACTTTAGTTGCTTTAAATCCACATGTGTCTGAAAATAAGATTGCAACTCCTCTTTTCTTCTGAATTCCATTTGCCTGAAAAATTGTCTTCCAACCCTTGACTCGGAGCTTTAATTTGTCTTTTGAAGCCAGGTGTGTTTCTTGCAGACAGCAAATGGATGGCTTGTGTTTTTTAATCCAGTCAACCAATCTATGTCTCTTCAGTGGGGAATTCAAGCCATTAACATTTATTGAGATAATTGACAAGTGTGGTAGTATTCTATTCGTCTTATTTTGTGAGAGTCCATTGCTTAGTTTTATCTTTTGCATCAGTGTGGAGGTTAGGTTCTGTCCTTTAATTTCTGAGTTCTTACTTTGCTGCTGATCCATTGTGGTGGTCAGTGTGCAGAACAGGTTGAAGTATTTCCTGTAGAGCTGGTCTTGTTGTGGCGAATTTCCTCAATGTTTGTATATCCGTAAATGATTTGATTTCTCCGTCAATTTTGAAGCTTAGCTTAGCAGGGTACAGAATTCTGGGCTGAAAATTGTTCTGTTTAAGTAGATTAAAGGTAGATGACCATTGTCTTCTTGCTTGGAAAGTTTCATTAGAGAAGTCTGCGGTCAATCTGATGGATTTGCCCCTGTAGGTCAACTGGCGCTTACTCCTGGCAGCTTGCAGAATCTTTTCTTTGGTCTTGACTTTGGACAGGTTCATCACAATGTGTCTTGGAGAAGCTCGGTTAGAGTTGAGGCGACCTGGGGTCCGATATCCCTCTGAAAGCAGTGTGTCAGAATCTTTGGTGATATTTGGGAAATTTTCTTTTATAATATTCTCTAGTATGGCTTCCATTCCTCTGGGGCATTCTTCTTCCCCTTCTGGAATTCCTATAACTCGTATGTTGGAACGCTTCATAAAGTCCCATAATTCTGACAGTGAACGTTCTGCTTTCTCTCTCTTCTTTTCTGCCTCTTTTACTGTCTGAGTTATCTCAAGAACTTTGTCTTCTACCTCTGAAATTCTTTCTTCTGCATGGTCTAACCTGTTGCTGATACTTTCCATTGCATCTTTAAGTTCCCTGATTGACTGTTTCATTTCCTTCAGCTCTGCTATATCCTTTTTATATTCTTCATATCGTTCATCTCTTATTTGATTCTGTTTTTGAATTTCCTTTTGGTTATTTTCCACTTTATTAACAGTTTCCTTCATTGTTTCCATCATTTCCTTCATTGTTTTCAACATGTGTATTCTAAATTCCCTTTCTGTCATTCCTAACATTTCTGTATAGGTGGAATCCTCTGCAGTAGCTACCTCATGGTCCCTTGGCGGGGTAGTTCTGGACTGGTTCTTCATGTTGCCTGGAGTTTTCTGCTGATTCTTCCTCATGGGTGATTTCTTTTATCTGTTTACTTGCCCTAGTTTTCCTTTCAATTCCTCTTGCTCTTTAAGTTCTTGTGCCTGTGGACTAAGGGTTACAGGACCAGAAGGGTGAGAAGGTTTAAGAGCAAAAAAGCGATGAAAGAAATGAGGACCGAGTGATAAGAAAAAAAAAAATGAAAAAAAGAAAAATAGAGAAAGGAGAGTGGTTGGGTGAAAGGAATATTGACAAAAAGAAGAGAGGCACAGAAAGAGGGAGACAGAGCAATATAGGTGTACAGTAGGGTACTTTGATACAACCTTAAAAAAAAAAAAAAAACACCTTCTGGGGGTGCCAAGTGGGGTGGTTCCCTTGAGGTCAGCAGCTCTTTGCTAACCTGATCAGACACAGAACCCCACCTCCACCAAGTAGAGAGGAAAGACAAAAATGCTATAAATCAAACCAAAACAAGCAAACAGAAAACTTTACGGGATAAAATTGGCTGGAAAAACCAAATAATAGTGGTAGAAACACTAACAAAAATGAAGTTCTGATTATTGAAATAGGCAGCAATGGGAAATTATAATTAAACTAGAAAAATTGAGAAAGAAAAAGGATCTGTATGGAAAAGGTTGAACTTAAAAAACAAAACAACAATCTAGAACGTCAAAATAAACAAAAAAAACAACCAAACCAAAAAAAAAAAACCAAACAAACAAACAAAAAAAAACACACATGCAACCAAAAACAAAGCAGTATGTATATGGAATTGAATATTGTCTGGGCAACACGTGGTCTTCTGGGGTATGAGATGTTAATCACAGTTCTGATACGACTGGAGGCTGCTAGTTTCTCGAACCCCAGCAGGTAGACACCCTAAATCTCTCTTCAGCCCACTTAAAAGGCACTTTGAACTTGTTCACTTACTGAGCAGAAGCTTTCTCAGGGAAGTGCTTGTTGCTGGAATCACTGCTGAAGTGGCTATCCACTTACCCTGTGTGTCAAAACTGGTCTCCCTCTGCCCCCGAGGGTTAGGGCTGCAAGGCGGCTCAGACCCCGCCCTTAGGCTACTTGGTCGCTGGGTTACCAGCTCCCACCCAATTCCAGCTCTGCGACCCTGAGGGCGGAGCTTGCCAGGGCAGATCGCTCACAATGTCTGCCTGTGACCCAGAGCCAAACTCTATTAGCTCCGTCTGGCTCAGCGGCTCAGACTGGGGCCCTAGACAAAGGCCAAAGTTCTCCGCACTCCCGCTCAGGCTCTCCCCAAGGCAGTTCAGCTGAGTGCCAAGTCCAAAGACACCAAAACAGTTCACAGGTAAGGCCTTTCTGGCTTGCAGTCTCGCTGCTACTGAACTTACAGTTGCGGGCGGGTTTAGGCGGATTGAACACACGCGACCACTTGCCGGTTTTCCACTGTTTTAGTCCTCCTCTTGGGGTCCAGAAGTCTCTCGCTGACTCCCTGTATCCTCTCAGGGGTGATGATAGGCAGATCCCACCAGCCAGAGATGCCTGGAGTCCTATATCCCCAGACTCACGGTGCCCAGATGCAAGGAAGCTGTTACTCGGCTGCCATCTTGCTCCACCCCCACAATTTCTTTTCGCATGCAGTTGGATTTTAAACATGACTTTGCAGATGAGAAGCAGGACAAAAAACAAATTTCAGTATTTCTTACTGATTGCTATGACCATGCATTATCAGTGGCTTCTGTTAACATATCCGAAGACATAAGAGTGAGAACTCCCAGTTATCATTAAAAATGCAATATTTAGAATGCTGGAGTAGGGTGCAGAAGGGCTCAGGTAGCTGCCTAACTTGTGAACTTCCAGGAGCTAAGCTGGGAATGGGGTTGCAGTCTTCTTATTTGAGGTTGGTATTCCATTCAAGCAGTAAGCATGACTGCTGCTGATATGTTATATCCAAGAATCAACTAATTACTGTTTTCAAACAGAATCCATACATTATTTGATTAGCAAGCACAATCATTTTCTTGATCACAAATAGCAATATTCATGCATGTTTAGAAAGCACAAGATTAGAAGTCTTCAATTCAATTGCCTGATTGATTTTTTACAATGACAGTCGATAACCTAAATACATCTGTCTTACTTTTTGTCTTACCTCATCTACATAACTTCCTCCTTCCCTCCCCACCCCTGAGACTGTCTCAAAAATATATACATTGCTGTGTTGCTTCCCTAGAGCTTGTCAGAGGGAATGGTTTTGTCATTTAAAGAATGTGTTCATGATGCTGTGACAGATTTGCAGCATCCTCCCAGAACACTGACTAGGATGTGATATATTCAGAACACCCTTTTCTTTCCCAGATTCCCTCTACTTTTTTATTCTGAAATTGTTATTTGCCTAAAGGATAACCAAATCAGAACATTTTGCTACAGAAAATGACCTTGGGTGAACATTGAATCCTTTTGTTGCCAACCTCTTCCTTTTTATGGAAATTATGTTTTCTATAATTTCTTTGTACTTCTCTCTAAGCATACTGTTTAAGACATTTAAAAAGAATCCCCAAGCTAAAATAAGTCAAAATTTATATGCAAAGAGCTACTAAAAACTCATCTATTTCCAATAACTTGCAATGTTCTCAGTTATCAATATATCATTCTTTGGACACTTAATTGCATTAAACCTAAGAGCAGAAGTAAAGATGTTACCTACCTAATAAAAAGGTTGACATTTTACAAATATCAGTGCTTAGTATCAAGTCTCAACTTGGAAACTTATCTCTGTTTTAGTATTAGGTTTTTTCATGTTCTGCTCTTCTCACATCTCCCCCCAACCATGCTGGGACCACTTGGTGGGCATGGATAGACCCGGGCTGGGGTCCACTGACTCAATCCAGCCCTCTGTCTCTGATGTCTGGGTGGCTGGTTTCTGGTTTACCATCTCTAGTGAGGAAAGTCTCAATACCCCAAGAGAAATTGAATTTTACTGGGAGTAGCTCTAAATATCATAATGCTCTGTCTTATTTTCAACAACATTCTAGGTCCTTGTTACTTATTTTGGAGTTACACACAATACCTTTGTTCCCTTTTCCACATTATGATCTTTTTCATGATAATATAGCATTGAAAGAGTACTTACTAAGTGGCAGGTTCATCACAACCAAAAATGATCTCATTCTAACCGTACTACTAAAACACAGAAAGATCACAAATTAACGATCTAATGATACATATCAGGGAACTAGAAAAGAAAGAGAAAAATGAAACCTATAGCCAGCAGGATAAAAGAAATAGCTAAGTTAGAGCAGAACTAAACAAAATGCAAAACAAAAACAATACAAAGGATCAATGAAACAAAAAGTTATTTCCTTGAAAAGATAAAATTAATTGACTTCTTGCTAGATTAACCAGGAATAGAAGACAAAGAACTCAAATAAACTCAACCAGAAATTAAAAAGGAGACATTTAAAAATGGTACCACAGAAATACAGATATCATTTGTAAAAAGTATGAAAATCTCTACACACGTTAATTAGAGAAGAGGGTAACACATTATCTCCTAAGACTCATTCAGGAGGAAATAGAACTCTTGAACAGACCAATAACAAGCAGTGAGATCAAAGCAATAATAAAAATCCTTACAACAAGAACAAAGCCCCAGAGCAGATGGATTCACAGCTGAATTTTACCAGATCTACAAAGAAGTGTTGGTACCCAGACTGCAGAAATTATTCCATAACACCAGGAAGGAGTGAATCCTCCCCCAACTCCTTCCACAAAGCCAGTACCACCTTGACACCAAAGCCAGGAAAGGATACAAGAGCTACAACAACAAAAACAACTTGGAAAACTATAGACCAATATTCCTTATAAAAGTGGATGTAAAAATCCTCAATAAATTACTAGGGAACTGAAATCAATCCCACTTCAAAAAACTAATCCACCAAGACCAAGTAGGCTTCTTTCCAGGGAAGCAAGGGTGGTTCAACATATGTAAATCAATAGATGTGATTTACCACATCAACACAAGCAAAAACAAAGACCATATGATCATCTCAGTAGCTGCAGAAAAAGCAGTCAACAAAAATCCAGCACCTTTTCATGATAAAAAACCCTCAACAAACTAGGCATTGAAGAAACATACTTTAAAATTATATAAGCCATATGTGGCAGACCCACAGCCAACATAATATTGAATGCAGAAAAGTTGAAAGCATGCTCTCTAAGAACTGGAAAGGTGCCCACTGTCACTACTTTTATTTAACACTGGGTGAGAAGTTATAGCCAAAACAAGCAGGCAAGGGAAAGAAATAGAAGGCATCCAAATTGGTAAAGAGGAGGTCAAACTATTGCTTTTCACTGACAATCTGATCTAGTATCCAGAAAAACCTCAAAGACTCCACCAAGAGATTCATGAAATCCATAAATAAATTCAACAAAGTCTCAGGTTACAAGATCAATGTACACAAATCAGTAGCACTTCTATACACCAATAAAAATCAAGCTGAGAGTCAAATCAAAGACTCAGTATCATTCACAATACCTGCCAAGAAAATAACATACCTAGGAATATACTTAACTAAGGAGGTGAAAGCGAACTCTGAAACAGTGAGCAAAAAAAAAAAAAAAAAAAAAAAAAAAAAATCACACGACACAAACAAAAGCTAGGCATTTTTATTCCTGTGTTGCATATGAAGATTCTAAGTAAGTAATGTGCCCAATACCTTCCTGTGAGGGGCTGTGGAGATAACATTCAAACCTAGGACTACGTAAATTCTCAGATTTTTCTGCTAATGTGGAGTATTAATGAGATCTGTGGTGAGCTTTGGGATCCATGAACTCCCTGAAATTGAACCCCCAATTTGGTTTGTATATGCATTTTATTGCAAAAGCACTTACAGTCCTCTCTCATCTGATTTTCAATTAGGTATATAATATCAAACAAAGTTAATACTATTTTATGCATTCGCCCTCCCCCCCTTTTATTTTGCTCAGTCATATTACAAGAAAACTCTATGCTGTTGTTCACATATGTTAGTTATACCTCCTTCATTCTTTATTTTTTTCTTTCTTTTCTTTTTAACCCCAAATTTAGGACTTACATCTATTTCTACTATATTTAATTTTGTTAAATTCAAGGTTTTGGGATCCTGATTCTGCTGTCTAGAGTTTGTACTACTTATTTATCTGCTTCATGTCCTCTGTCAATTTGTGTTATAAAACTTAATACAAAAAAGGATAATTTTCAACAATTCTGGACCATGAGACATGGCTAAACTTCAAGGATCTAGGGTAGAAATACTTTTTCTCTCAGGCTTCTGATAAAATTATTCCTTAAAAAGAATTTCTTCAGGAGTAACAGATTCCTTGCAACTGGACACGGTGAGTCTGGGGAGACAAGACTCCAGGCATCTCTGGGTGGTGGGATCTGCCTATAATCATCCCTTTGAGGACACAGGGAGTCAGCAAGAGATGTCTGGACTCCAAGAGGAGGACAAAAGCAGTGGAAAACTGGAAAGTAGTTGCGTGTGTTCATTTGATCTAATCCCACTGGCAGCTCTAAGTACAGCAGCAGTGAGATTGCAAACTGGAAAGGCCTTACCTCTGAGCTGTTTTAGTGTTTTTGGACTTGGCACTCAGTTCAACTTCCTTGGGAGAGCTTGGGCAGGAGCACAGAGAACTCTGGGTGTTGTCTAGGGCCCCAGACTGAGCCGCTGAGCTGGTCGGAGATAATAGTGTTCAGCTGTGGAGCATGCAGAACAATTGTGAGAGAACTGCCCCAGCAAGCTCCGCCCTCAGGGTCACAGAGGAAGGATTGGGTGGGAGCTAGTATTCTAGTGACTGGGCAGCCTTACAGCCTTAGCCCTCAGGGGTAGAGTGAGACTGGTTTTGGCACACTGGGTAAGTGGATAGCCACTTCATCAGTGATCCCAGTAACAAGCACTTTCCTGGCTAATCTTCTGCTTAGCCAAGTTTAGCAGTTTAAAGTGCCTTTTAAGAGGGCAGAGGAGAGATTTAGGTTCTCCATCCTGTGGGGTTTGAGAAATCAGCAGAGGCCTCCAGTTGTATCAGCATTGTGATTAACAACTAATACCCCAGAAGATCACCTGTTGCCCAGACAATATTCAGCAAGACATATATACTGCTTTGTTTTTGGCTTTGTTTTTTGTTTTCTTATGTTTTTGTTGTTGATGTTTTGTTTTTTAATTTCAACCTTTTCCCTATAGATTTTTCTTTGCTTCTTTTCTTTCTTAATTTTTCTAGTTTAAATACAATTTTCCATTGTTGCCTTTTTCAATAATTAAAACTTCATTTTTGCTAGTGTTTCTACCCCTATTATTTGGTTTCCCCCCAATTTAATCCTGTAAAGTTTTCTGTTTGCTTGTTTTGGTTTGATTTATAGCATTTTTGTCTTTCCTCTCTACTTGGTGGAGGTGGAGTACTGTTTCCAATCAGGCTATCAAAGAGCTGCTGACCTCAAGAGAACCACCTAACCCAGTACCCCCAGAGGTTGGGTTTTTTTTTAAGGTTGTGTCAAAGTTCCCTACTGTACACCTATATTGTTCTGTCTCTGTCTTTCTGTGCCTCTCTTCTTTTTGTCAGTATTCCCTTTTACCCACACCCCTCTCCTTTCTCTCTTTTTCTTTTCTTTCTTACTTTCTTTTTTTTTTATTTATTTTATCCCTTCCTGTTCTTCAACTTTCTCATCCTTCTGGTCCTGTACCAAAAGGACTCATCAAAACCCTAGTCCACAGGCACGGCAACTTAAAGAACAAGAGGAAGTAAAAGGAAAATAAGGGCAAGAAAACAGATAAAAGAAATCACTCATGAGGAATTATCAGCAGAAAACTCCTGGCAACATGAAGAACCAGTACAGAGCAACCCCTCCAAAAGATCATGAGGTAGCTACTGCAGAGGATTCCACCTATAAAGAAATGTTAGATATGACAGATTTAGAATACACATGATGGAAACAATGAAGGAAATGATGGAAAAATGAAGAAAACTGCTGATGAAGTGGAAAATAAACAAAAGGAAATCCAAAAACAATCAAATAAGAAATGGACGATATGAAGAATATAGAAAGGGTATAGATAGCAGAGCTGAAGGAACTGAAGCAGTCAACTGGGGAACTTAAGATGCAATAGACAATATCAGAAACAAGTTAGACCATGCAGAAGAAAGAATTTTGGAGGTACAGGACAAAGTTCTTGAGATAACTCAGATAGTTAAAGAGGCATAAAAGAAGAGAGAGAAAGCAGGACGTTCACTGACAGAATTATGGGACTTTATGAAGCATTCAAACATACAAGTTATAGGAATCCCAGAGGGAGAAGAGGAATGCCCCAGGGGAATGAAAGCCGTACTAGAGAATATTATAAATAAAAATTTCCCAAATATCACCAAAGATTCTGACACACTCCTTTCAGAGGGATATTGGACCCCAGGTCACCTCAACTCTAACTGAGCTTCTCCAAGACACATTGTGATGAAC
Source organism: Nycticebus coucang (assembly GCF_027406575.1). NCBI lineage: Eukaryota > Metazoa > Chordata > Mammalia > Primates > Lorisidae > Nycticebus > Nycticebus coucang. The sequence continues at coordinate 17,371,635 of NC_069787.1, forward strand.
CTGTCCAAAGTCAAGACAAAAGAAAAGATTCTGCAAGCTGCCAGGGGTAAGCACCAGTTGACCTATAGGGGCAAATCCATCAGAGTGACTGCAGACTTCTCTAATGAAACTTTCCAAGCAAGAAGACAATGGTCATCTACCTTTGATATACTTGAACAGAAAAATTTCCAGCCCAGAATTCTTTTTTTTTTTTTTTTTCAGTGTTTGACTGGGTTTGGGTTTGAACCTGCCACCTCTGGCATATGGAGCCGGTGCCCTACTCCTTTGAGCCACAGGGGCTACCCACTAGCCCAGAATTCTACATCCTGCTAAGCTAAGCTATAAAATTGATGGAGAAATCAAATCATTTACTGATATACAAACATTGAGGAAATTCACCACAACAATACCAGCTCTACAGGAAATACTTCAACCTATTCTACACACTGACCATCACAATGGATCAGCAGTAAAGTAAGAACTTAGAAACTAAAGGACAGAACCTAACTTCCACACTGATGCAAAAGATAAAACTAAGCAATGGACTCTCACAAAATAAGATGAATAGAATACTACTTCACTTATCAATTATCTCAATAAATGCTAATGGCTTGAATTCTCCACTGAAAAGGCATAGATTGACTGATGGGATTAAAAAACACAAGCCATCCATTTGCTGTCTGCAGGAAACACACCTGGCTTCAAAAGACAAATTAAAACTCTGAGTCAAGGGTTGAAAGACAATTTTTCAGGCAAATAGAATTCAGAAGAAAAGAGGAGTTTTCAGATACATGTGTATTTAAAGCAAATAAAGTCAAAAAAAGACAAAGATGGTCACTTTATATTGGTCAAAGGAAAAATACAAGAAGACGTTTCAATTCTAAATATTTATTCACCCAATTTAAATGCTCCCAGATTCTTGAAACAGATCTTACTCCGTCTGAGCAATATGATATCTGATAATATCATAATAACGGGGGACTTTAACACTCCTCTTACAGAGCTGGACAGATCCTCCAAGCAGAAATTAAACAAAGATAGAAGAGATTTAAATGAGACTCTAGAACAACTGTGCTTGATAGACGCATATAGAACACTCCATCCCAAAGATAAAGAATATACATTCTTCTCATCACCCTTTGGAACATTCTTCAAAATTGATAAAATCCTAGGCCACAAAACAAACCTCAGCAGAATCAAAATAATTGAAATTTTACCTTGTATCTTCTCAGACCATAAGGCACTAAAGGTGGAACTTTAACAAAAATGTTCAACCCCACACAAAGGCATGTAAATTAAACAACCTTCTGTTGAATGACAGATGGGTGCAGGAAAAAATAAAACAGGAAATCATTAACTTCCTTTAGTATAACAACAATGATGACAGAAGCTACCAAAACCTGTGGGATACTGGTTTGAGAGGAAGATTTATAGCTTTAGATGCCAACATTAGAAAAACAGAAAGAGAGCACATCAACAAACTCACAAGCCATCTGATAAAATTGGAAAAAGAAAAACAATCTCTGCCTAAACCCAGTAGAAGAAAAGAAATATCCAAAATCAAATCAGAGATCAAGGAAATTGAAAACAAAACAATCATTCAGAAAATTAATGAAACAAGGAGTTGGTTTTTTGAAAAAATAAATATAACAGATAAATCTTTGGCCAGAATAACTAGAAATAGAAAAGTAAAATATCTAGTAATCTCAATCAGAAATGATTAAAGGGAAATAACAATTAATCCCACAGAGATACAAGAGATCATCTCTGAATACTACCAGAAACTCTATGCCCAGAAATTTGACAATGTGAAGGAAATGGATCAATATTTGGAATCACAGCACCTCCCTAGACTTAGCCAAAAAGAAATAGATCTCCTGAACAGACCAATTTCAAGCACTGAGATTAAAGAAACAATAAAAAAGCTTCCAACAAAAAAATGCCCTAGTCCAAATGGCTTCACACCAGAATTCTATCAAACCTTCAAGGAAGAGCTTATTCCTGTACTGCAGAAATTATTCCAAAAAATTGAGGAGGAAAGAATCTTCCCCCGACAAGTTCTACGAAGCAAACGTCACCCTGATAACAAAACCAGGAAAAGGCCCAACTAAAAAGGAGAAATTCAAACCAATTTCATCATCCCTATCTATTAGAGAAATGCAAATCAAAACTACCCTGAGATACCATCTAACCCCAGTGAGAATGGCCCACATCCCCAAATCCCAAAACTGTAGATGCTGGCGTGGATGTGGAGAGAAGGGAATACTTTTACACTGCTGGTGGGACTGCAAACTAGTACAACCTTTTTGGAAGGAACTATGAAGAAACCTCAAAGCACTCAAGCTAGACCTCCCATTTCATCCTTAAATCCCATTACTAGGCATCTACCCAGAAGGAAAAAAATCCTTTTATCATAAGGACACTTGCACTAGACTGTTTTTGCAGCTCAATTTACAATCGCCAAAATGTGGAAACAGCCTAAATGCCCACCAACTCAGGAATAGATTAACAAGCTGTGGCACATGTACAGCATGGAATACTATTCAGCCATTAAAAGTTGGAGACTTTACATCCTTTGTATTAAGTTGGATGATAGTGGAAGACATTATTCGTAGTAAAGCATCACAAGAATGGAGAACCATGAATCCTATGTACTCAATTTTGATATGAGGACAATTAATGACAATTAAGGTCATTGTGCGGGTGTGGGAAGGGGAGAGCAGAGAGAGAAAGAAGGAGGGAGGTGTGGGGAAAGGAAGAGCAGAGAGAGGGAAGGAGGAAGGGGGTGGGACTTTGGTATGTGCCACACCTTTTTGGGGCAAGACAGGATTGCAAGAGGGACTTTGCCTAACAAAAGTCAGTGTAATCTGGTTTATTGTACCCTCAATGAATCCCCAACAATAAAAAAAAAAATGTTTACAAGAAAAAAAAATAATTTCTTGAAGAGTTTAACCCTTCTAGGTCTTTTTCATCAGGGACTAAGTGGGTATGCCAGTACAAACATTGGACCCTATGCTGGATGGAAACAGATGGGTTTCTCAGCCTAACAATTTGGATGTACCCCTTCAAATTGATGTACTGTGAATAATTGTTTAATATTTATCTAATAGACACCCAAATAATTGGCTTTTCTATTTTTCTATATATACTCTATAGAGTATATATATTTTCTGGTCAATTTTATAACTTGTTTGGAATTATTTGTTTTTCAGGGTTTTTTTCCTTAAGTCACTGATAGCATCAGTAATCCATTAATCACAAAGAAAAGGGATAACTTATAGAATACATATGTTACATTTTGTTCAAAATATATCCCCCAATTCTATTTTTTTGTTGTTGTTTTCAAGTGGTTTGAAATTGCTCATGTTTAGATATGAAAAAAAAAAAAGCAAACATTTGGCCTTGGCTTACTGAGTTTTAGACCATCAATTGACTTTCGATTGGCATGTCTCAAGGCCACTTGAGCGTCCTGTAATTGTAACATGCAATTTGCAATTATGCTTTGCAAAATAACTCCATAGAACAAGTTCAGCACCAGAAGAAATTTTTAATGTTTTTGCAACTTTTACTTGAGCATGTTGCCTACTTTGCCAATTAAATTTGTAATTTCATGTGGATACCAAGTTAACTAGCACTGTATGTATACTTTTCTTTTCTTTTTTTTAATTAAATCATAGCTGTGTACATCAATATGATCATGGGGCACCATACACTTGTTTCATAGAATATTTGATACATTTTCATCTCATTAGTTGACACAGCCCTCCTGGCATTTTCTTAGTTACTTTGCCAAGACATTTACATTCTACATTTGCCAAGGCTCACACGTACCCTTGTAAGATGCACCACAGGTGTGATCCTTTCAATCCTCCTCCCTCTACCCACCTCCCCCCTCCCTCCCCACGCTTTCCCCCTTCCCCCTGTTCTTAGGTTGTAACTTGGTTATAGCTTTCATGTGAAGGTCCTAAGTTAGTTTCATAGTAGGGGTGAATACATTGGATATTTTTTCTTCCATTCTTGAGACACTTTACTGAGAAGAATATGTTCCAGCTCCATCCATGTAAACATGAAAGAGGTAAAGTCTCCATTTTTCTTCAAGGCTGCATAGTATTCCATGGTGTACATATACCACAATTTGTTAATCCATTTGTGGATCGATGGGCACTTGGGTTTTTTCCATGACTTAGCAATTATGAATAGGGCTGCAATAAAGATTCTGGTACAAACATCTTTTTTATGATGTGGTTTTTGGTCTTCTGGGTATATGCCCTGCAGAGGAATTGCAGGATTGAATGGCAAATCTATTTTTAGATCTCTAAGTGTTCTCCATATATCTTTCCAAAAGGAATGTATTAGTTTGCATTCCCACCAACAGTGCAGAAGTGTTCCCTTTTCTCCACATCCACGCCAACATCTCTGGTCTTGAGATTTTGTGATATAGGCTAGTCTCACTGGAGTTAGATGATATCTCAAAGTAGTTTTGATTTGCATTTCTCTGATGATTAAAGATGATGAGCATTTTTTCGTATGTCTGAAGGCCATGTGCCTGTCTTCTTCAGAGAAATTTCTTTTCAATTCTCTTGCCCAGCCTGTGATGGTATCCCTTGTTCTTTTCTTGCTAATGCATTTGAGTTCTCTGTGGATTCTGGTTATTAAACCTTTGTCGGAGACATAACCAGCAAATATCTTCTCCCATTCTGTGGGCTGTTTGCTTGCTTTACTTACTGTGTTCTTGGCTGTGCAGAAGCTTTTTAGTTTGATCAAGTCCCAATAGTGTATTTTTGAAGCTGCTTCAATCCCCCCGGGGGTCCTTCTCATAAAAAACTCACCCACCCCAATTTCTTCAAGGGTTTTCCCTGCACTCTCTTCTAGTATTTTTATAGTTTCACATCTTAAGTTTAGGTCTTTAATCCAGTAAGAGTCTATCTTGGCTAGTGGTGAAAGGTGTGGATCCAGTTTCAATCTTCTACAGCTTGCCAGCCAGTTCACCCAGCACCATTTGTTAAATAGGGAATCTTTTCCCCACTGGATGTTTTTAATTGGCTTGTCAAAGATTAAATAACGGTAAGTAGCTGGGTTCATCTCTTGGTTCTCTATTCTGTTCCAGACATCTACTTCTCTGTTTTTTGTGCCAATACCATGCTGTTTTGATCACTATCGATTCGTAGTATAGTCTGAGGTCTGGTAGCGTAATTCCTCCTGCTTTGTTTTTATTTTTGAGTAATGTCTTGGCTATTCGAGGTTTTTTCTGATTCCATATAAAACGAAGTATTGTTTTTTCAAGATCTTTAAAGTATGACAGTGGAACTTTAACAGGGATTGCGTTGAAGGTATATATTGCTTTGGGTAGTATGGACATTTTAACAATGTTGATTCTTCCCAGCCATGAGCATGGTATGTTTTTCCATTTATTAACATTCTCAGCTATCTCTTTTCTTAGAGTTTCATAGTTCTCTTTATAGAGATCTTTCACATCCTTTGTTAGATAAACTCCCAAATATTTCATCTTTGGCATTACTGTGAATGTTATAGCGTCCTTAATTATTTTTTCAACTTGACTATTGTTGGTATATATAAAGGCTACTGATTTATGAATGTTGATTTTGTAACCTGAGACGTTGCTGTATTCCTTGATCACTTCTAAGAATTTTATAGTAGAGTCCCTAATGTATACTTTTCTTTAGGGATATTTCTGTGTGCTGTATGAACTGATGTCCCAGGCAGTTTTCCACCTGATTCCCCTTTAATTTAGCTCTATAGACAAGAATGCCATAAAGATTAAATAAACATAGCTGTCAGGCATTCCAGAAGAGCAGTGAAATCAGGCAATACTAGAAAGAGGAAAACTGCTTGTATTAGACAAATTTCAGTACATCCTTAGTTTCTTTGGAGCAGTGGTTCTCAACCCTTGGGTCATGACCCACAGGAACTGTATTAAAGGGTCACGACATTAGGAAGTTTGAGAACCACTGCTTTGAAGGAAAAAGAATGTTATTCATCATACCCCCAACTTTGAAATGTTTTTCTAATTAAATAGTGTTCCCATGGAAGATTGGGAGTGGTAGTTTTGGGTATATTTTGAACCAAATTTTATCAACCCATATCCATTACTCTTTGGGAGCTATTGGATATGCACAGCTTCCTTCCCTCTGGGACTTCCACATGCCTCACAGGAGCAGAAGGGCCAAACATGGAGGGGTCTCTCTGCCACGTAGCAGCTTACATATAACTCTGAAGGATCATAAGGAGAGATGTGATGTGATTGGAGAAATGGTGATGGAGAATTTAGCAGGAAGAAGAAGGAGCCGAGGGCCTAGGAGCTGGTGATGGTCCAGATGAGAAATGATATGGACTTGAACTAAGATAGCAGTGAGGATGCAATTGATCTCTGGAAAAAAAGAAAACTCCCATGACATCTTTCAATTAATGTTCCAGTCTGTACTCTAGTTTTAGTAAAAATCACAGATTAGGAAATCAACAGTAAGGAGAATAGGAGAAAAGTGTAAACTACGCTTCATCTGGTAAAAAGACGCAGCAATTTCCTGACTGATGAATAAAGAATAAAAGGATATCTTCCCCAAGTTTTCCACTCAGAAGCTGACCCACTCCTCATCTGCTCCCTAGACTGGGTGATGGCAGGAGAACACCGTCATACATGTGGCTCAGAACTGGATGACTAGCCTATGAAAATAATAACTTCACTCCATGTACCTGAGCCCACGGGGAAAAACTCATTTTAATTCTGCCATGGTTTAATGATATTTAAATGACTCAAATGGTTTTTATAAGTGAATATATTACAAGGTTCATGTTCAGGAATCAGCAATAAGCCATAATGGACTTCACAGTTTATTAATTTCATAAATGTCACCTTGTTATTAACAACACAGATAAAACAACTTGACAAAAGCTTCCATTATCATCCATCGAATGAAACACAGAATTTCTTGAGCTAAGTGTTAGGTATTCTCATTTCACCTTTGTAATTCAACTTTATATTGAGACTCACAATTATAACCTGTGGTTTTTAAAACCTTTATGATTCTGTTTTCATGTAAAGATGCAGTGTCTAAACTAAACAGAGAGAACTGCTCTTGAGAAACATTCCCAGCCCCTCCCCTAGCCTACCCTCTTCCCCCTTCTCTTCCTTTCCCCAGATAGAAGTATGGGAACTGCATAAAGAAGTTGGTCGTGTTACTAGTGCTTACTCTTCGTGTGTGTCTTTTGGGAGCTATGATTTGGTATTCCTCCTAGGAATATGCAACAGCTGTGTTCTACCACATTTTACCAGGGGTTCTCAAACTGCGGCCCGCAGGCCACATGAGGTGGTGTGATTGTATTTGTTCCCATTTTGTTTTTTTACTTCAAAATAAGATACGTGCAGTGTGCATAGGAATTTGTTCATAGTTTATTTTTTTTCTTAAACTATAGTCCAGCCGTCCAATGGTCTGAGGGACAGTGAATTGGGCCCCTGTTTAAAAAGTTTGAGGACAACTGTTAGTCACTGCAATAAGTTAAGGGCAATCTTTTTTCTCCTTTTCCCAACGTGATGAAACCAGGTCATACTCAGATTTGCACTGAACAATCTCTTGCATGTGGTGATTCTAAAAAGCCTTAAATGTTACGTTAGAAAAACTTGTCAGCTTTGGTTAATGAGAGATCTTACTTTGGGAGACTTTTGTTAATAGACATCTGGAAAGTGAAGTTGTTGAAACTGTCCATACATTAATTTCAAGAATACACGGAAATTTATGGTAATGAGATTTTCTACTGGTGACCCATTGTCTAACTAGAAATGAATGTAGAGGGAACCCTTGATTTAGCTTTCCCATGAGCTTTAACCACCAAACTTGGAAGTAGCCTCAGGCGCACCTGTGCCTGCATCACCAGCTTTGCCTGCCTCCCTGCCTCCCTGCCTCGCAGCCACTTGCTACCTTAGCTAGTCATTATTCCCTCAACAAAGACAGTTTTACAAGTCCAAAAAATCAGGCACTGTCTTGGGAACTGGGGAGGCTTTATGAGTAAGTGAAAGCTCCAGTCCAGCAAGGGAAACATACATTAAAAATAATTGTAAAAAATGATGGCAATTGTAATGAGAGTTAGAAGGAAAAAAATATTACAGAAAAAGCTCTAGTAATAGCATCTCAAATTGTCTGAAAGAGGAAGAGAAGGCTGCTCAAGAGTAGGGACGGTGTGCATGAGGTGCGGAGATGAAGAACACCACTGGTCGGAGGGACAGGGACGTGCAGAGTGGCCCCACACAGAACATGGAGGGGCCCAAGGTCTAGCCCTCTCCTACCCCTTTTTTAAGGCTCTGAAGGATTTGGGGCACTTTCAGCAAAGAAATGACTAATCATTAAAGAGTTCAAGCAAGGAAGCAACATGATCAGATCTGTGACTGCTACAAGTTAAAGGAACAATACCGCGTGGATTCTCCAGTACATGCCTTCTTGTGAAGATGGCTCTATGGATTGTGGAGCTTCAAAGGAGTCCATAGTAAGTATCCCTTATGGGTTGTGGAATGATTTACTTTCAGCCTGTATAATTTCTTTTGGAAATCAGTGAGTAGACTGTTGGCTAGTCTCATGTCTGTGGGATTGGGCAGTGGGAAATAACCTAACCCAGGCTGTGACAGCAGGGGCCTCTTGGAGAGGAGCCTGGACAGAAGGTCCCCTATTTAGAGGGTCCACGCCTTCTAGGGGATGATTACTTTGCCTGTGCTCCTTCTTGTGTGAAGACTCGCAACCCCGCCTTTCTCTGTTTGGTGAATCTTTGCTCAGACAGGCTATTTTTCAGGTTTTAGCTAAACATCTAACATCAAAGTAACTGAGATGAAAGCTCAATCACAACTCCCAGTCATCAACCATGCCTCTTTGAGGCCACATGTTTGGACAAGATACTCGAAGACAAGGCCTGTGCTGACAGGCCGAGCACATGGAAGAGTCACATTCAGGGATTGGTGCAGGGCAACCTGCTCAACTCACACAGACCCATCTGAATCATCTGCTTATAGTTCTGGTGCCTGGGCCCTGGATGTATTTATTCCTACATATTTGATTTGTCTCACAATAACCAGTTTTTACAAAGGAAACCAGGACATGCCATTGAATTACTTATTTTGATTATTTCACCTGTTTAATTCAACTAGCTTAAAAGGATGTTACTGCTTTCCTATTTCTCAAATATATATCAGATTGTGTTTAAGCCTTTCATTACAAGTTGGAATTTTTATTCTTTATTTATTAGGACTTATTTAAATCTGTATGAACAGTCTCAACTCACCATGACATTCAAATTCACTATTTTGGGGCTAAAGTATAAAAAATCATTTATTTACCAAATTTTATCTTTGTTTTAATATGGAATGGACTATGTTGAAATATTTTGAGAGAAGGATTTCTTTCCCAATGTAATTCATGACCTACCTTTAAAAAATCTATTCCTGGTGGTGCCCATAGCTCAGCGGGTAGGTCGCCAGCCACATATACCCAGGTTGGCGGGTTCAAACCCGGCCCGGGCCAGCTAAACGACAATGACAACTGCAGCAAACAAATAGCCGGGCATTGTGGTGGGTGCCTGTTGTCCCAGCTACTTGGGAGGCTGAGGCAAGAGAATTGCTTAAGCCCAAGAGTTTGAGATTGCTGTGAGCTATGACGCCACAGCACTCCACCAAGGGTGACATAGTGAGAGTCTGTCACACACACAAAAAAATAAAAATTAAAAATAAAAATCTAATCCTGTCAGCATGTATTCATGGAGCTACAGACCATTTGGGGAATAGAAACATGGTAGGTTTGAAAGTTAAGTCTTAAATTGTTCTGTTCTCAAGTGCATGTGAGGGAAGCCTGGGGAACATGAAAACAAAACCCTCTTCCTAGCCACCTTCCATAAGCTTTGTCTTAGATTAAGCTGGGAATAGACACTCAGTTCAGTCAGCCTTCTGAGCTGTCTCCTGCTTCCCTGGCCCCAGGCATTTCTGGTGGCTTCATGTAGATGAGAAGGTTTGGACAGAGGTGAGCTTCTGCTCAGTTGGAACTGGTTGAGTGTGAGTTGACTGTGCACCCACTCTGACTAAGGTGTTTAGTTGAATCATCAGAATGGATGAAGCTATGTTTGGTACACAAAATGTTTTCCCGGTGGGAGGGAGACAAGATGGCGGACTGAAGCCAGCTTTCAACAGAGGCTTCCGTCCAGAAGGAGAGTTAAGGGACAGGAATTTAGTAAGTATCCTGGTGGACTTGAGCCTCACCAAGAGAGAAGGTTGAAGAACGCACATCAACACCGCTGAGGCAAGCTGTGATCACAAGGACGCAAACAAAAGGTACAAAATCCACCACCAAGCGGCCGGGAGTCCCCCTCCCCCATGAGACCGGCTCAAGAGCCCCACAATTGAACAAGCAGGCAGAAATTAAAGGCCCTCCCACTACACTCCAGGGAGAGACCTTCTAAAAACTGGACCTACCTCCCCTACTGGGGTGCCGTGGCATTCTCCTGCCGGGAATAAACCTGAATAAAACTTTGGGAATCCTTTGCCGGCAACCCTGAATCCCCGGCGCTCCCCTCCCGCCCACTGAGGTCTGGAGGTCTGTCCCCCAGGAATTCGGATCCTTGGGTGATTTCTCAAGGGGAGTGGACAGTCCCCGAGTTGCGACTGGTCAGCATTGACTCTGAGGCGCGCGAGTGAGGAGAGGGCACCGGGCTGAAGGGGAGTCACACCTTGGTGGCACTTCCCTGCGGTGCAGTGCAGCAACCCTCCCTGGGCAACATTACGGGGCAGGCACAAGATTGAATAAGACTCTAGCTTCCCCGCTAAGAGCTGAGAGCCCCTACTCTCACTCGGGGTCTGAGGGCCCATCCCCCAGGAGTTCGGATCCTTGGGTGATTTCTCGAGGGGAGTGCACAGTGCCTGAGCTGCGTCAGGTCAGCGCTGACTCTGGGACACGTGAGCAAGGAGAGGGCACTCTGCTGAGGGGAAATCAAGCCTTGGTGGCACTTCCCTGCAGTGCAGTGCAGGAGCCCTCCCCAGGCGTAGTGTTGCATAAAACTGAATGAAACTCTAGCTTCCCCCCCCACTCCCAATCGGGGTCTGGGGGCCCATCCCCCAAGAGTTCTGATTCTTGGGGGATCTCTTGAGGGGTATGGACCCAGCACAAACTGCGGCCGCTCAGTGCTGACTCTGGGGGCATGGGACAGAGGAGAAAAGGGTCGCCTGAGTGCCCACACCAGAGCAGCAGTTCCCTGGAGGTAGATCAACAGCCATTTTTTCCTTAACGGCAGAACGCTCACTTCTGGATATTCTGAGGCCACACCCCCTGTCTCCCTGGGCAACCAGAGGAGGCCACCGGTGAGCGGGGGATTTCCTGACACGGCTCACAAACCCGGGAAGCTTCCAGGGCGGGGCCGACCCAGAGAGGTGTTCGAACGCAAATCTCCAGCAACAAAGACGTTTGAACTCAAAACAGCCCGTCTTCTGTAGGCGATTTCGACAGGAACAGAGACAGAACCCCGAAAAGTTGTCTGTTCTGTTCTGTTCTGTTCTGTTCTGTTAGCAGCATCCATCAGGGGCGGGGCTAAGCCTGAGTGAACACCTCCTTCCCATCACCTGCATCAAACACTCAAAGATGTCAGGCCCCATCTCCTCCTCTAGATAGCGGCAGTCTTCGGGGGCCTGGCAGACTTCCTTGTGATTCAGGCAGGTGCAAACACCTGGAGTGTCTGTTCACTGCAGGCAACTGGGTTAGCCATCTGCAGAGATACCAGTGACTGGGTCTGACGGACGGGCAAAGTGGGGAAGGAGACGTCAACCTTCCTAGACTGCTCTGTTTGCTGGGTGGCTCCTCCTGACTCCACGCTGCACTGGGGTGAGCCGTGTCAGAGGAGTCACCAGGCCCCTGTGATCCAGTTCCCAGAGACCTCTTGAACTCTCCCACCCGAGACAAGTGCTGATTGAGACAGCTGATTTGGACCTTTTGAACTCGGCTAATAGACTGAGGACTTTTCAGGCGGTGCCCTGGTGTGCGATTGTAGGAAGGTTTGATTCTCCTTTTCCAACTGGGACCAGAGGTGGGCAGGCGGGGTGACTTAATTGCTGATTTTTCCACACAGCTGAGACTTCAAGCCAGAGTAGAAGTTGCAATAGGATCGAACAGAAACCAGCTGAAAGCAAGACAGAACCACTTCGCCTCACCACATAAGACAGGGCCCCAGTTTCTCAGGACACATCACTGTATGGGCCCTCGATAAAACTCCAGGGGAAAAACCAAAGGGAGTAAAATAACCATGGGGTGGAATCAGCGGAAAAACTCTGGTAACATGAATAACCAGAATAGATCAACCCCCCCAAGAAAAGATACGGGAGATATGATTGAAGATCCCATTCATAAACAAATGGCTGAGATGTCAGAAATCGAATTCAGAATTTGGATTGCAGACAAGATCAATAAAATGGAATTAGGAATTCGAGGAGAAATTCAAAATTTGTCTCAAGAATTTAACGAATTTAAAGACAAAACCACCAAAGACTTAGACACACTGAAGCAAGAACTTACAGCCCTCAAAGATATGAAAAATACAGTAGAATCCCTCAGTAATAGAATGGAGCAAGCAGAAGAAAGGATTTCTGACATTGAAGATAAAGTCTTTGAACGCTCCCAATCTCTCAAAGAGGAAGAGAAATGGAGAGCAAAAACGGATCACTCACTCAGAGAACTCTCAGATAATTTGAAAAAAAGCAACGTAAGGATTATAGGAATTTCTGAGAACAATGAAGTCGCCTCCGAGGGCACAAAGGCCCTTCTGCATGAAATTATGAAAGAAAATTTTCCAGACATGCCTAGAGAATCTGAAATTCAGATACCAGACAGCTTCACAACCCCAGCACAATTCAACCCCAATAAGTCATCCCCCAGACATATCATAATTAGCTTCACTAAAGTTAACATGAAAGAGAAGATTCTCAAAGCAGCCCGGCGAAAGAAAACTATAACGTACAAAGGTAAGAATGTTAGAACAACTGCAAATCTCTCTGCTGAAACTTTTCAAGCAAGAAGAGGCTGGTCATCAACTTTTAATCTCCTAAAGCAAAAAAACTTTCAACCCAGGATCTTGTATCCAGCTAAACTGAGTTTCATCTATGATGGAGAAATTAAATACTTCAATGACATTCATATGTTGAAAAAATTTGCCATAAGTAAACCAGCTCTTCAGGATGTTCTCAGACCTATCCTCCACAATGACCAACCCAATCCTATACCACAAAAGTAAACTCACTCAGAAACTTCGGATCAAACTCCAACTTCCACACTGGCGAAAGGACTAAAAATGTCCACTGGACCTTTGAAAAACTCGATACCCAAAATTCCACAAGACTTATCAATACTCTCCATCAACGTGAATGCCTTAAACTGTCCTCTAAAGAGACATAGGTTAGCTGACTGGATACAAAAACTCAAGCCAGATATTTGTTGCATACAAGAGTGACATCTCAACTTAAAAGACAAATACAGACTCAGGGTGAAAGGATGGTCATCCATATTTCAGGCAAATGGTAATCAGAAAAAAGCAGGTGTTGCAATTTTATTTGCAGATACAGTAGGCTTTAAACCATCAAAGTAAGGAAGGACAAGAATGGTCACTTCATATTTGTTAAGGGTAATACTCAATATGATGAGATCTCAATTATTAATATCTATGCACCCAACCAGAATGCACCTCAATTTATAAGAGAAACTCTAACAGACATGAGCAACTTGATTTCCTCCAGCTTCATAATTGTTGGAGATTTCAACACTCCCTTGGCAGTGTTGGATCGATCCTCCAGAAAGAAGGTGAGCAAAGAAATCTTAGATTTAAACCTAACCATCCAATATTTAGATTTAGCAGACATCTACAGAACATTTCGTCCCAACAAAACTGAATACACATACTTCTCATCAGCCCACGGAACTTACTCCAAAATTGACCACATTTTAGGTCACAAGTCTAACCTCAGTAAATTTAAAGGAATAGAAATTATTCCATGCATCTTCTCGGACCATCATGGAATAAAACTTGAATTGAGTAACAACAGGAATCTGCATACCCATACAAAAACATGGAAGTTAAATAACCTTATGCTGAATGATAGCTGGGTCAGAGATGAGATTAAGAAAGAAATTGCCAATTTTTTGGAACAAAACGTCAATGAAGACACAAACTATCAGAACCTCTGGGACACTGCAAAGGCAGTTCTAAGAGGGAAATTTATATCACTGCAAGCCTTCCTCAAGAGAACGGAAAGAGAGGAAGTTAACAACTTAATGGGACATCTCAAGCAACTGGAAAAGGAAGAACATTCCAACCCCAAACCCAGTAGAAGAAAAGAAATAACCAAAATTAGAGCAGAATTAAATGAAATTGAAAACAAAAGAATAATACAACAGATCAATAAATCAAAAAGCTGGTTTTTTGAAAAGGTCAATAAAATAGATAAACCTCTGGCCAACCTAATCAGGAAAAAAAGAGAAAATCTCCAATATCATCAATCAGAAACAACAAACACGAAATAACCACAGACTCATCAGAAATCCAAAAAATCCTTAATGAATATTACAAGAAACTTTATTCTCAGAAATATGAAAATCTGAAGGAAATAGACCGATACTTGGAAGCACGCCACCTTCCAAGACTTAACCAGAATCAAGTGGAAATGTTGAACAGACCCATATCAAGTTCAGAAATAGCATCAACTATACAAAACCTCCCTAAAAAGAAAAGCCCAGGACCAGATGGTTTCACGTCAGAATTCTACCAAACCTTTAAAGAGGAATCAGTACCTATATTACTCAACCTGTTCCAAAATGTAGAAAAAGAAGGAAGACTACCCAACACGTTCTATGAAGCAAACATCACCCTGATCCCCAAACCAGGAAAAGACCCAACAAGAAAAGAAAATTATAGACCAATATCACTAATGAATATAGATGCAAAAATATTCAACAAGATCCTAACAAACAGAATCCAGCAACACATCAAACAAATTATACATCATGACCAAGTTGGTTTTATCCCAGGGTGTCAAGGCTGGTTCAATATACGTAAATCTATAAATGTAATTCAGCACATAAACAAATTAAAAAACAAAGACCATATGATTCTCTCAATTGATGCAGAAAAAGCTTTTGATAATATCCAGCATCCCTTCATGATCAGAACACTCAAGAAAATTGGTCTAGAAGGGACTTTTCTTAAACTGATAGAGGCCATCTACAGCAAACCCACAGCCAATATCATATTGAATGGAGTTAAATTGGAATCATTTCCACTCAGATCAGGAACCAGACAAGGCTGCCCATTGTCTCCATTGCTTTTCAACATTGTAATGGAAGTTTTAGCCACCGCAATTAGGGAAGAAAAGGCGATCAAGGGTATCCATATAGGGTCAGAAGAGATCAAACTCTCGCTCTTTGCAGATGATATGATTGTATATCTGGAAAACACTAGGGACTCTTCTATAAAACTCCTAGAAGTGATCAAGGAATACAGCAGCGTCTCAGGTTACAAAATCAACATTCATAAATCGGTAGCCTTTATATACACCAACAATAGTCAAATTGAAAAAGCAGTTAAGGACTCTGTCCCATTCACAGTAGTGCCAAAGAAGATGAAATATTTGGGAATTTACCTAACAAAAGACGTGAAAGATCTCTATAAAGAGAACTATGAAACTCTAAGAAAAGAAATAGCTGAAAATGTTAACAAATGGAAAAACATACCATGCTCATGGCTGGGAAGAATCAACATTATCAAAATGTCCATACTACCCAAAGCAATATATAATTTCAACGCACTCCCTATTAAAGCTCCACTGTCATATTTTAAAGATCTTGAAAAAACATTACTTCGTTTTATATGGAATCAGAAAAAATCTCGAATAGCCAAGACATTACTCAGAAATAAAAACAAAACAGGAGGAATCACACTACCAGACCTCAGACTTTACTACAAATCGATAGTGATCAAAACAGCATGGTATTGGCATAAAAACAGAGAAGTAGATACCTGGAACAGAATAGACAACCAAGAGATGAATCCAGCTACTTACCGCTATTTGATTTTTGACAAGCCAATTAAAAACATTCAGTGGGGAAAAGATTCCCTATTTAACAAATGGTGCTGGGTGAACTGGCTGGCAACCTGCAGAAGACTGAAATTGGACCCACACCTTTCACCATTAACTAAGATAGACTCTCATTGGATTAAAGATTTAAACTTAAAACATGAAACTATAAAAATACTAGAGGAGAATACAGGGAAAACCCTTGAAGAAATTGGTCTGGGTGAGTATTTCATGAGGAGAACCCCCCGGGCAATTGAAGCAGCTTCAAAAATACACTAATGGGACTTGATCAAACTAAAAAGCTTCTGCACAGCTAAGAACACAGTAAGCAGAGCAAGCAGACAGCCCTCAGAATGGGAGAAGATATTTGCAGGGTATATCTCTGACAAAGGTTTAATAACCAGAATCCACAGAGAACTCAAACGCATCAGCAAGTAAAAAACAAGGGGTCCCATCGCAGGCTGGGCAAGGGATTTGAAGAGAAACTTCTCTGAAGAAGACAGGCGCACGGCCTTCAGACATATGAAAAAATGCTCATCATCTTTAATCATCAGAGAAATGCAAATCAAAACTACTTTGAGATATCATCTAACTCCAATGAGACTAGCCTATATCACAAAATCTCAAGACCAGAGATGTTGGCGTGGATGTGGAGAAAAGGGAACACTTCTGCACTGCTGGTGGGAATGCAAATTAATACATTCCTTTTGGAAAGATATATGGAGAACACTCAGAGATCTAAAAATAGATCTGCCATTCAATCCTGTAATTTCTCTGCTGGGCATATACTCAGAAGATCTAAAATCACAACATAACAAATATATTTGTACCAGAATGTTTATTGCAGCCCAATTCATAATAGCTAAGTCATGGAAAAAGCCCAAGTGCCCATCGATCCATGAATGGATTAATAAATTGTGGTATATGTATACCATGGAATACTATGCAGCCTTAAAGAAAGATGGAGACTTTACCTCTTTCATGTTTACGTGGATGGAGCTGGAACATATTCTTCTTAGTAAAGTATCCCAAGAATGGAAGAAAAAGTACCCAATGTACACAGCCCTACTATGAAACTAATTTGGGGCTCTCACATGAAAGCTATAACCCAGCTACAACTTAACAATAGGGGGAAGTAGGAAGGGGGGGGTAGAGGGAGGGGGATCGGTGGGGTCACACCTGTGGTGCATCTTACAGGGGTATTTGCGAAAATTGGTAAATGTAGAATGTAAATGTTTTGGCACAGTAACTGAGATAACGCCAGAAAGGCTATGTTAACCACTGTGATAAAAATGTGTCAAATGGTTTATGAAGCGAGTGTATGATGCCCCATGATCATATCAATGTATACAGTTATGATTTAATAAAAAAAAATGTTTTCCCCCCAAATAACAAAAGTTATTTATGTTTATTTCCTGGTTATAAAGTTTTTTTTGAGAAATATTTTGATTTTTTTTTTTTTGTTATTTTGAAATAAAGTAAGTGTGACAAAAACCCTACTCTAATATCCAGAGATGATCACTATTAATGTTGGGGTTAACATTAGCACAGAGTTATCTACCAACCCATCTTTCCAACAATCCCTCTGCTACCTGAGTCATGGGAAATTTCCTTAATCTCTCCCTGTGCCTCAGTCTTCTTATTTGGTACCCTTCCATAGAGGAAGGATGAAAGGCATTAAAAGTGGAGCCCTCAGACCAGTTCCTGGCCCCTGGGAAGTGCCATCTAAGTGCTGGCTACTATTACATATCCATTCTTTTAATATAGATTAGTTGTATTACAGATTGTTTTGCAACTTGTTTTGTTGTATGTTATTATTCTTTAATGAATACTAACTCTTAAGATAATGAAAATACTTTTCTATCTTATTCCCTAACACTAGAGTCCAAAATTAATTTTCTTTTTTTTTAATTTAATTTAATTTTTTTTTAATGTTGGGGATTCATTGAGGGTACAATAAGCCAGGTTACACTGATTGCAATTGTTAGGTAAAGTCCCTCTTGCAATCATGCCTTGCCCCCATAAAGTGTGACACACACCAAGGCCCCACCCCCCTCCCTCTGTCCCTCTTTCTGCTTCCCCCCCATAACCTTAATTGTCATTAATTGTCCTCATATCAAAATTGAGTACATAGGATTCATGCTTCTCCATTCTTGTGATGCTTTACTAAGAATAATGTCTTCCACTTCCATCCAGGTTAATACGAAGGATGTAAAGTCTCCATTTTTTTTTAATGGCTGAATAGTATTCCATGGTATACATATACCACAGCTTGTTAATCCATTCCTGGGTTGGTGGGCATTTAGGCTGTTTCCACATTTTGGCGATTGTAAATTGAGCTGCAATAAACAGTCTAGTACAAGTGTCCTTATGATAAAAGGATTTTTTTCCTTCTGGGTAGATGCCCAGTAATGGGATTGCAGGATCAAATGGGAAGTCTAGCTTGAGTGCTTTGAGGTTTCTCCATACTTCCTTCCAGAAAGGTTGTACTAGTTTGCAGTCCCACCAGTAATGTAAAAGTGTTCCCTTCTCTCCACATCCACGCCAGCATCTGCAGTTTTGAGATTTTGTGATGTGGGCCATTCTCACTGGGGTTAGATGATATCTCAGGGTTGTTTTGATTTGCATTTCTCTAATATACAGAGATAAGGAACATTTTTTCATGTGTTTGTTAGCCATTCGTCTGTCATCTTTGGAGAAAGTTCTGTTCATGTCTCTTGCCCATTGATATATGGGATTGTTGGCTTTTTTCACGTGGATTAATTTGAGTTCTCTATAGATCCTAGTTATCAAGCTTTTGTCTGATTGAAAATATGCAAATATCCTTTCCCATTGTGTAGGTTGTCTCTTTGCTTTGGTTATTGTCTCCTTAGCTGTACAGAAGCTTTTCAGTTCAATGAAGTCCCATTTGTTTATTTTTGTTGTTGTTGCAATTGCGATGGCAGTCTTCTTCATGAAGTCTTCCCCCAGGCCAATATCTTCCAGTGTTTTTCCTATGCTTTCTTTGAGGATTTTTATTGTTTCATGCCTTAAATTTAAGTCCTTTATCCATCTTGAATCAATTTTTGTGAGTGGGGAAAGAACATACCATGATCATGGGCGGGAAGAATCAACATTGTTAAAATGTCTATACTTCCCAAAGCAATCTACCTATTCAATGCCATTCCTATCAAAATACCAACATCATACTTTCAAGATTTGGAAAAAATGATTCTGCATTTTGTATGGAACTGGAAAAAAAAATCATATAGCTAAGGCAGTTCTTAGTAATAAAAATAAAGCAGGGGGCATCAGCATACCAGATTTTAGTCTGTACTACAAAGCCATAGTGGTCAAGACAGCATGGTACTGGCACAAAAACAGAGACATAGACAGTTGGAATTGAATAGAAAACCAAGAAATGAAACTAACATCTTACAACCACCTAATCTTTGATAAACCAAACAAGAACATACCTTGGGGGAAAGACTCCCTATTCAATAAATGGTGTTGGGAGAAGTGGATGTCTACATGCAAAATTAATTTTCAGTACTGAAAAAGTAAAAGTGAAAACAGGAGACAAATGAAAAACCACTGCCACCACCACAAACATGGAATCAGGTCAGCAATTAAAAGTGCTGTCACTGGGCTTTCAACCTACAGTGACAGAGTCAAGAGATAATTTGTTACGTGTAGACCATTTTATGTTGTGATTTAAAAAAGAAATCACCAAAAAGAGTTTCACTTCTTTTTTGCAGTTTTTGGCCAGAGGCCGTGTTTGAATCCGCCACCTCCGGTGTATGGGGCCACCACCCTACTCCTTTGAGCCACATCGCTGCTTTCTTTCTTTCTTTGTCTCTCTCTCTCTCTCTCTCTCTCTCTCTCTCTCCCTCCCTCTCCCTATCTCTCTTTCTTTCTTTCACCTTTTCCTCTGTCCTTTGCTCTTCTGCATCCACATTAGTAATTCTCCTACCCTTTTTCTGTCTTACTGATTAGCCGTCGGGTGAGGTTTCTACCTCACATCCTGGCAGTGTCTGTGTGGTGCCCACTTTTCATTCATCTTCTCCATGTGCTGTTACGACCTAGACTTTGTTTCTGTGACTAAGTAAGGGAATTTTTACCTTTAACCCAAACCACTTTTTTTTATTTCTCAAAAAGACAAAAAAAAAAAAAATCAAATGTTTGTAAGCCTTTATCAGAGCCACTTGAAAAATTCATTTTTCTCAGGTCTAAGAGTGAGGGCAAAGAGAACTTTGTCACTATATTGGAATTCTAACAAACTCTCTGTCACTCTCTAGAAATTGGCCAGTTGGAAAGAAAAAAGTTGTGTTATGATAACCTTTAGAAAGTCAAGTGATTGAAAAGTAGACATTCTGAGACAAAATATAACCTCTAAAGAATAGGATGCAGGTAAAGCAATTTTTAAATTATGTGGAGAGGAGGGGAAAGAAATTCGAAGTTCTTTTATAGCATTTGATATATCTTTGCAGGCATGTTGTTCCTTCTGTTATCTGGGGAATACCTC
The DNA here is from genome assembly GCF_027406575.1 of Nycticebus coucang. Classification (NCBI taxonomy): domain Eukaryota; kingdom Metazoa; phylum Chordata; class Mammalia; order Primates; family Lorisidae; genus Nycticebus; species Nycticebus coucang. The sequence continues at coordinate 17,392,214 of NC_069787.1, forward strand.
CTTTACCACAATTCATACTGATACTTTGCATTTATATAGCATGCTTCATGCCCTGAGCATTTTAGTAGCATGAAGTATAAATGGCATGCCTACAAGCGAATATTTTGATACCACAGATGGAGAAGCCCCAGTGCAGAGTTGTATTACCGTGGAGTTCTTAGTCACTGTGGGAAACAAATGGGAGCTCTGAGTGGTTTTCTGTATTGAAAAACAATTGGTCTGACCTAAAAGTTCAGATTGCTTCTGCCTGTTAAGCATTTGCTATCTAGAAGCAGCATCCTGAGATTTTTTTGGACACTTACTTTCTGTCCTCATGTTTGGGGTGAGGTTGAATCCCTGACTCTAAGGGTGAGAATATGACCCCAGAGTGGTTACTTTGTAATAGTTCATTTTCCTGAATATTCAAGTAAGAACAATCTCAGAATAATGGCAGTAACCATTGTTTGAACTGTTGGAGCTTCTTTTGCCACCGAAATTACTAGAAAAATATTCTACAGGCCTGATACTGCAGGGCACAAGCAGTGAAGAAAATTCTAAAGGAAATCAACACAGCAGTAAGCTGAGCCAAATTTTTTTTAAAAAGTGATAAGTTCTGAGGCTGTATGTTGACTCCTGGATCAATCTATAACTGAAGACAGAACCCTAGAATTTTAGTTACACAAACCACTAAATTATCTGTTTCACTTAATAAGTGTGAAATTCTTTTATTGGTGAACTGAACAGATCCTATATAAGTTTATTAGAGTATTTAAAAATTGATCTTTTAGGTTAGAACGAGAATTAATCTTTAATCAAAGATTTTGCAACATTATGTACATTTCAAGAAAGTATCAAGCAGTATTTAAAGGAGAAAATCTATTGAATAAATAACAGAGGATAAAGTTGAAAACAGTGAAATTCTGAAAGATACAGGAAAAAGCCTCAATTACATTTTTATAAGAATATCATTGTTAGATTTTATTTTCAGAATTCACTTTGAAAGCCATTAATTGTCATCACATGTTCAGTGATAGAGCACATCAATTGTTCTGATGTTGGGACTGGAGCTCCCATTGTTTATCTGTTTCATCTTAGATTCTTCAAATGACCTTTTATTTTATGAAGCAGTGATGTAAGTTCATGTATTGCTTGTTTATAGACAGATACTTGACAGAAACAATCCAAATGTTTGTACTGTAAAGGCCAAAGCTGGACAGGGATTAAGAATGAGCTCTGCTTGCTTCCATGCGTAAACCCCTCCTTGGATGGGGGGGTTTCTTAGAGTCCATTTATGTCTCCCCAAACCTAAGTGAGATGGAGAGTTTAAGTTTCAGATTCATCCTAATCATGGATAAGGTTTATTAGGCTAATGCTTGGCCCTAAATAGTATGAAAACTATGAGAAATGAGTTTTCCACCTCAGTATCTGAATGATTTTCAGTGTTGGGGAGTGTAATTATCACCTTTTGTTCTCTTCTTGGGTAAAGCTTTATGCAGGTCTCTGATCTCCCTCTAGTTGGGGTGGGGTGCCAGCCCTAACTTCTCCTGAAAGTCAGGGGCAGGGTAGTAGGCAGGAGTGGAGGTTTTGTATACCTGGCACAATGCCTGGGCCAATATCTGAACAGCATCGGGGCCAGTATTCAACTTTCAAAGTTTTATCATTTTGAAGTGAGGCAGAGTAAGATAAAGGAACATGACTTTCAGGGTAGTAACTTTCTTTCTTTCTTTCTTTCTTTTTTTTTTTTAATTAAATCATAGCTGTGTACATTAATGTGATCATGGGGCACCATATACTGGTTTTATAAACCATTCGACATATTTTCATCACACTGGTTAACATAGCCTTCCTGGCATTTTCTTAGTTATTGTGTTAAGACATTTATATTCTACATTTAGTAAGTTTCACATGTACTCTTGTAAGATGCACAGTAGATGTGATCCCACTAATCACTCTCCCTCCTCTCATCCTTCCCCCTCCCTCCCCTCCTTTTCCCCCTTCCCCATATCCTTAGTTTATAACTGGGTTATAGCTTTCATATGAAAGCTATAAATTAGTTTCATAGTAGGGCTCAGTACATTGGATACTTTTTCTTCCATTCTTGAGACACTTTACTAAGAAGAAGATGTTCCAGCTCCATCCATGTAAACATGAAAGAGGTAAAGTCTCCATCTTTCTTTAAGGTAGTAACTTTGAGTAGCTTACACCCATTAAAGTGCAGTTAGAAAAAGGGTTTCCCTATAGGTGTAGGCATAGCATGCTGAGCGGGGGTGGTGGCAGTGCTAGAGGACAAGGGGGAGTGGCCAATGCAAGTACCCCTGAGGAGGTGCTGATTATATGAAACATAGTGACATTTCAATGTGCCATCTCATTCCATCTTCACAGTATGACCATGAGGGATATGTAGGGACAGTTGATACTTCATATTCTTTGGTTCTTCATCTGTGGATTCAACCAACTGTAGATTGAAAATATTTGGAGGAAATAAAACAAAACAAAAAACTTGTGTCTGTATTGAAATGAACAGACTTTTTCCCTTATGCTCTAAATAATACAGCATATCCATTGTTTATATAGTATTCACATTTATTAGATATAAATAACCTAGAGATTAGAGTATGTGGGAAGATGTGTATAGTTTAAATACTACACTGTTTTATATAAGGGACTTGAGCACCTGTGGATTTAGGTATCCATGAGAGGATACCAAATCCCCCACAGAACCAATCCCCTACAGGTACAATGAGATGACTGTACTTCATTAACCCCATTTTACAGATGATGAAAGTGAGGTTTAACAAGGTTAAGTTGATAACTTCCAGTTCATAGTCACTGTGCTCCAGTTCATATAACAAGTATATGGCTAAACTGGTGTCAAGCGATCTGCCTGCCTGTGTTCTTTACCAATTTATGCTACAGCCTCGATCTGTTAAAGGAAATATAATAATAGCATTGCCACTAAAAGCAAGGGACAGTGGTACTGTGAAATACTTTCCTCAACCTGAATGAGGAAGAATTAAGGGAATCAGAAATCTCATGCATATTCTTAACACAATCACGGTAATTATGCTTCTTTTTTTTTTTTTTTTTTGCATTTATTTCATTTTCATTTAAACCAGAGCTCTTGAACCCCTTTTTATTCTGCACATGCTGAGAGGATCAGAGGAGACAGATAGTCATGTGAGTATGACCTCGGTCGGAACCAACTGGGTATATTTAGTGCAGGGATCCTGCAGAGAAACTTCAGTAAGAATGTTTTCAGCTTTCCAGGCCTCACTGTTCTTGTCTATAAAATGGCTCTTTTTGTTCTAACTCTCTGTGCTTTGATACGGTAATGCTGTAATGAGCCTACTGACTTTTCCTTCCATTTTGGCAATTTAAAGACAAGCTTTACTAATTTTATGCCTGATTCAAGGAAGTAATTTAACTAAACCATCCAGAACTTCTGGACCTGGTGTCTGCAGCTAGAATCCATGCTGATTAGTGGCTTGGTAGTAAATATAAATACACAAATATATATATTTGTGTCATATATAAATATCACTCATCTTTTAAAAATATTAGCTCTTATTTCCAATCTTTCAGCAATTTTTTTTTAATTGTGGTAAAATATATAACCTAAAAATTTGCTGTGTTAGCAATTTAAAGACTGTTCTGTTGTGGGACCCTTACAAAATGAAAGCTGTGATCTTAAATTTTAAGTGTACAGTAGACTTTTTTGACTTAAGGTACAGAATGTTGTACATCAGATCTCTAGAATTTGTTCACCTAGCTTACCTGAAGTGTTATACCATTGATTAACAATTACCTGCTCCCTGCCCCAGGCCCTTCCCACCATTCCACCCTTTGATTCTATGAATTTGGATATTTTGGATACCTCATGTACAGTGGAATCATGCACTATTTGTCTTTCTGCACCTGGCTTATTCCACTTAGCTTAATGTCCTGTAGGTTTGTCAGTGGGGTTGTATATTGTGAAATTTCTTCCCTATTTAAGACTGAATGAATTCAGTTGTATTTGTATGCACATTTTCTTTACTCATTTATATGTTGAATTTAGGTTATTTCCATACGTTGGCTATTGTGAGTAGTGCTATAATAAACATGGGAGTGCTAATATCTCTTGAAGATCCTGATTACATTTTCTGTGAATACATATCCAGAAGTAGCAATTCAGGATCATACGGTAGTTCTATTTTTAATTTTTTTATTTATACATCATAGATGTAGGAGTGCAAGTTGTGTCTGGTTGCATATGGATGAATTAAATAGTGGAGATGTCTGGGTTTTTAGTGTGCCCATCACCAAAGTAGTGTACCTACCGTGCCCTGATGGGTAGGCCTTCTTCCCTCAACTCCTCCCTAACTTCCCCCATTCTGAGTCTCTAGTGTGCATTGTACCACTGTATGCCCCGGTGTGCCAGAAGCTTAGCTCCAACTTGTAAGTGAGAACATGCAGTAAATGGTTTTCAATTCCTGTGTTAATTCACTTTGGAAAATGCCCTCTGGTCTCATCCATATTGCTGCAAAAGACATTATTTTTTCCTTTTTTTGTGGCTGAGTAGTATCCCATGGTGTATATGTGAATATGCCATATTTTCTTTACTCATTCCTCAATTGATGGATTGATTAGATTCCATGTCATTACAAGTGTGTATTGCTCTGTGATAAACATATACTTATAGGTGTCTTTTTGATATAATGACTTTTTCCATTGGGTAGACAGATCAGCTTTCAGTTCTTTGAGAAATCTCCATGTGGTTTTCCTAATTTACATTCCCACCAACAGTATAAGTGTTGCCTTTTCACAACATCTGCCCTGACATTTACTGTTTTTTGATTTTTTAGTAATGGCCATACTAACTGGACTAAGTTAGTATCTTATGGTTTTAATTTGTATTTCTATGATGATTAGTGATTCTGAGGATTTTTTAAATGTTTATATATCTTTTTTTGAAAAATGTCTGTTACATTGTTTGCTCATTATTTAATGGGATTATTTGTTTTATCTTGCTGAGTTATTTGAGGTGCTTGTAGAGTCTAGATATTAGTCCTTAACAGATGTATAGTTTGCAAATATTTTTCCCATCTGTAGGTTGTCTATTTACTCTTCTGATTATTTCTTTTACTGTGTTGAAGCTTTTTAGTTTAATTAAGTCTCATTTGTTTTTATTTGTGTGGAGTTTGCTCTGAGGGTCTTAGTCATAAAATCTTTGCCTTAGCCAATGTTGAGAAGAGTTTTTGCTAGGTTTCCTTCTAGAATTTTTATGGTTTCAGGTCTTACATTTAAGTCTTTAATTTATCATGAGTTAATTTTTGTATATGGTGAAAGATAAGGTTCTAGTTTCTTTCTTCTGCCTGTGGCTATCCAAACACCATTTATCGCATAGTCTTTTCCTCAGTGTATGTTTTTGACTGCTTTATCAAAGATCAGTTTATTGCAGGTGTTGGGCTTTATTTCTGAGTGCTCTATTTAGTTCCATTGATATATCTGTCTACTTTTTTGCCAGTATCATACTGTTTTGGTTGTCATGGCTTTGTACTATATAATTTGAAGTCAGGTAGCATAATGCCTCTGAATCCCCCACACCCCCCAACTTAGGATTTTTTTTAGCTATTTGGACTCCTATTTTGATTCCATATGAATTTTGGAATTATTATTTCTAATTCTATGAAAAATGTCATTGGTATTTAATAGGAAGTGCGTTGAATGTATAGATTGCTTTGGGCAGTATGGTCATTTTCATAATACTCATTCTTTTAGCCTGTCAGCTAAATGTTTTTCCATTTGTTTATGTCACCAACAATTTCTTTCATTAGTGTCTTGTAGTTATCCTTATAGAGATCGTTCACCTACTTGGTTAAGTATATTCCTAGGTATTTTAATTTTTTAAAGCTATTGCAAATTGGATTGAGTTCTTGATTTGGTTCTCAGCTTGGTTGTTTGGATGTATACAGTGCTACTGATTTGTGTACTTTGATTTTCTAACCTGAGATTCATTAATGAATTCATTTATCAAATTCACTTGCCTTTTGGAGGAATTTTTTGGGAGATTTAAGTATAAAATCAGATTATAGGCAAATAGAGATAGTTTGACTCTTCTTTTCTAATTTGGATGCCTTTATTTCTTTCTCTTGCCTGATTGCTTTTGCTACAACCTCCAATACTGTGTTGAATAGAAGTGGTGACAGTGGAGTCCTTATCTTGTTCCACTTCTTAGTGGGGATACTTTCAATGTTTCCTCATTCTGTATGACATAGGCTTTTGGTTTGTCATATATGGTTTTTATTATTTTGAGGCATGTTCTTTCTATGCCTGGTTTGTTGAGAAGTTTTATCATGAAGTCATGCTAAATTTTATCATTTTTCTGCAGATATTAAAATGATCACATGGTTTTTGCTTTTAATACTGTTGATGTAATGAATCACATTTATTGACTTGTATATGTAGAACCATCCTTGAATCCCTGGGATGAATCCTACTTGATTAGGGTAAATTATCTTTGTTATGTGCTATTGAATTAGGTTTGCCTGTATTTTTTTTCAGTTTTTAGTTGGGGCCGGGTTTGAACCCACCACCCCTGGTATATGAGGCCAGCGCCCTACCCCTTTGAGCCACAGGCGCCGCCCGGTTTGCTAGTATTTTGTTGAAGAATTTTGCATCTGTATTTGTGAGGGATACTGCTATGTAGTTTATGTGTATGTGTGTCCTTGATTCTGGTAGAATTTGGCTGTGAGTCCATAATGTCCTAGACTTTTTTGTTTGGCAGATTTTTAAATTACTGATTCAATTTCACTGCTTGTTATTGGTTCTTACACAATTTTTATTTAAGTATGTGTCCAGGAATTTATCCATTTCCTCTAGATTGTCTATTTTGTATACACCTAAGTCAGGTAATGTGATGTCTAGTCATAGCAGTCTTAAATGATCTTTTGTATTTCCGTGGTATCAGTTGCAATGTCTACTTTCTCAGTTCTGATTGATCATATATGAGTCCTCTGCCTTTCTTTGGTTAAAGTAGGTAGTAGCCTATCAATTTCATTTATATTTTCAAAAAAAAAAAACAACTTTTCATTTCATTTATACTTTGTATTTTTGGTTTCAGTTTCATCTAACTCTCCTCTGACCTTTATTATTTTCTTTTCTTCTGCAAGCTTTAGGTATTTGGTTTGTTCTTATTCTTTATAGTTCCTTGAGGTATGATGTTTGATTGTTAATTTGTGAATTTCTGTTTTTCTGATGTAAGCATTTAGCAATATGAAGTTCCCTCTGAGCACTGCTTTTGCAAAGCTGAAGCAAAGTTATCAGAAGTTTTGATAACTTTTGTCACTATTATCATTTATTTCCAAAAATATATCAATTTGTCTTGATATCATTTTTGGCACAGTGATTATTCAGTAGCAGGTTGTTTAATTTCCATGTATTTTTGAGATTTTCTCTTAGAATTGATTTCCAGTTTTATTCTGCTGTGGTTTGAAAAGACATTTGGTATAATTTTGATTGCTTTTTAATTTATTGAAACTTGTTTTATGGGCTGTCATACAGTCTATCTTGAAGAATGCTAAGGAGAAAAATGTATATTCTGCAATTGTTCAGTAGAATATTCTATAAACATTGTTAGGTTCATTTTTCCTAGAGTTCAGTTCAAGTAGTTAATGTTTTTTTGTTGACATTTGCCTCATTAATCTCTTTAGTGCTGTCAGTGGATTATTGAATTTCCCCACTGTTCTGTATTGCTGTCTATCTTTTTCCTGAGGTCTCATAGTATTCATTTTATGAACCTGGGAGCTCTTCTGTTAGGTGCATATATTTTTAAGATTGTTATATTTTATTATTGGATTGCTTCTTTTATAATTATCTTTTTACTGTTGTTGATTTAAAGTTCATTTTATCTCACATAAGGAAGCTACTCATGCTAGCTTTTGGTTTCCATTTGCCTGGATTTTTTTTTTCCACTCCTTTACTTTCAGTCTATGTGAATTTTTATGAGTGAAATCAATCTTTTGATGGCAACAAATAATTTGGGTTGTGTTTGTTCATCCATTACAACAAACTATATCTTTTAAGTAGGGCATTTAAACTATATTCAAAGTTAATATCTATATTTGAGATAATTTTTCTAGTCATCATGTTGATTGTTATTTACTAGCTTTATATTCTCCAATGTGTTATACTGTTGATAAGTCAAATAAATTTTATATTTTTGAATGTTTTTATAATGGTGTAGGTCAATCTTTTGTTTAGAATTGCTTTCAGCATTTCTTGTAGGTCTTGTAGTAGTGACAAATTCCCTTAGCATTTGCTCATCTGGAAAGAGTTTATTGCTCCTTCATTTATGAAACTTAGATTTGTGGGATACAAAATTCTTGGCTGACAGTTACCCTTTTTAAGAGGATTAAAGATAGGGCCCAATCCCTTCTGGTTTATATGGTCTCCACTGAGAAGTCTGCTTTAGTTTGATGGGTTTTCTCTGTAAGTCATTTGATGTTTTTGTCTTGCTACTTTTAGGAGTTTTTCCTTCATATTGGCTTAGTTAGTCTGATGATGAAGTACCTTCATGGTGTCCCTTTTATAGTGAATATGCTTGAGGTTCTCTGATGTTGTTACATCTGGATATCTAAATCTCTGATGAGACCAAGGAAGTTTCCTTCAATTACTCCCTTAAATAGATTTTCCAAACTTTTCTGCTTTTACTTTTCCTTCCTTTCAGGTTATCTGATTCTTAGATTTGGGTGTTTTGCTTACTCTCCTATTTCTTGGATACTTTATTCATTTCTCTTAATTCTTATTTCTTTATTTTTGCCTGATAGAGTTAATTCAAAGGCCTTTTCTTCAAGCCCTGAAATTCTTTCTTTTGCTTAGTCTAGTCTATTATTAAAACTTTCCACTGTATTGGTTATTTCTTAAATGAGTCTTCCATTTTCAGAAGTTCTGGGAGGGGAAGGGTTAAATATTTTCTTAGTAAGTTTTTCATTTATTTTCCGAATTTGGGTACAGTAGTTTTTGTGTTGAATTTTAACTTTCTGTTGGATCTCATTGAGCTTATAATGCAATCTATATTTTGAATTCTATAGCTGTCATTTACAATATTTCCTTTGCTTAGAATCTATTGCGGGAGATCTAGTGTGATTCTTCGAGGATGTCAAAATAGCATGTTTTCTATACTGCTAGAGTTCTTTTGCTGGTTCCTTCTCAAGTGGAAAAGCTCTTACTTCTTATCTTTTTTAATTTACTTTCATTTGGATGGGATGTCTTAATTTTTTTTTTTTCTAAAAAATCTTACTTTATTGTTCTACCTCATGGGTGTAAGTAAATTGTATGTTGTGTTTGTTTATTGGTTTTAATTTTGTGTATTTTCAGGGGGACAAGGGTCTGGAAGAGTTCCTCCATCATAATGTGGCCTTTGTGAATGGCTTTTTCAGCTGCTGACTGCAGTTGAGATGTAGTGGATATATTATTAGCCTCACTACCTTCTACAATACTGAAATTATAGAGGTCTCAGGAAGCTTATTCTCCAACATTGCCCTTCTGGTAACTGGTATTAAATTGGGTTGTACATTTTAATCTCCTAGGACAGGAGGTAGCACTTTCACATAAGATACAGGTATAGCAGAGGCTGGTGGGTGAGTGTTTGAATTTGTTTACTATTAGGGGTTCTCTGTTGTCTCAGATGATGGACTACTCTATGGAAGGAAGGTGATCCACTTTCCTGTCTCATTCCTGTCCTGAGGTCCTTGATTCTCAATTCAGTTAAACCCTATCATCCATCTCTAGGCCACACTGTCCCTGACATCTGCAGAAAATTCCTTTCTGACACCTCTCTGCCTGAATGGCTTAGGAGCTAAGAAAGCATCTTCTCTCAGCTCAAAACAGATGTCTTTGAAGCTCACCATTTCTCTATGGAGAACAAGGCTGTTCTGTGTAGAGAGGTAGAGGTGCACTACCTTTGGGCTCCTACAGGTGAGCATCCACTGTGGTGTTGCAGCAGCTTGGATCAACCGGACCTCAGACCCCAGGGGGAGTGTTCAATTAACATCTGTGGTGGACTGGGTAAGGTAATTCCCAGTATCCATGACCCTGAAGGTCATACTGGAGTCCTTGGGAGACCAGATAGAGACTGAGCTGGTGAACTTTTCTTCCAGCCTTCCTGAGTTCAGGTACTGACTGTGATAGAAAGGGGCAGGGTAATCTCCTGGTCCAGAAGAATGCTCAGGCACAGTGGATGGCTGCAGTACAAGCCTGTCACTGGGCAGGGTGGGCCCCTCTTGGTGAGATTAGTGGGATGTACAGGCAGCTTGTACCCTCCACAGTAACAGCAGGTTCTGTCTTTTGGGGGGCACAAAACCCCCCGATTTCTAACTTCCTCTCTGGCCTTGCAGCAGCATTGGTGGTAAAGGCAGCTCAACCCACTATGTGCAGGGCTCCCAGAATGGCTGCAGGCTGCTGTTAGAATTCTTTGATAGGGGAGTGACAGTTGCCATAGCCTTGCCTCCAAGGATAGTAGGTACCTCACAGAAGAGGCAGGCTCTCAGGCATGGATTGCTCACCCTACCCTCCCTTAGTAGCAGCTACAGTTTCTCTCCATGGGGTGCAAAAGAGTGCCTTCTCCTCTGCCCACTCCTTAAAGTGGCCCTGTGGCTATGGCTGTAGCAGAGTAGGAGGCCTCCTCAGAGCAGGACAGAGACCTCTGTGGGCTACACTCTCTGAATGGCTTGGAGCAAAAAACAAGTAGGACTTTACCTGAGTTCCAGCAATGCATCTGCATACTCTCTAGGTAGGCTCTGTTTGGGGGTCCCTAGGGCTTAGGGCTCTCTCATAGCTAGGATTTTAAAAGTCTTGGCAGAAGAGTGGAAACCAAGGAATCTCTCACTCATATATTTTTAAAAACCTTTAATGTTTAATTAAAACCTTAATTGTATACATTTATGGTGTACAATGTGATGTTGTGATATACGATGTGGAATGCTTAAATGCAACTGATTAACAAAGCCATCACCTCATTTATTTTTTGTGATAAGACGTTTAAAATACACTTAGTTATTTTGAAATATACCCTTGCATTTTGCACATTAGATGAGATCCCACCAAATGCCCTCTCTCCTCTCACCAATTGCTCTGCTTCTCCCCTCCCGTCTCCCTCCTCGCCATTCCTGCTTGCTAGACTATATTTCTGTTTTATCATTGATATGAGTAAGTGTTTATATATTGGTTTCATAATAGTATTGAGTACATTGGACACTTCCCCCCCATTCTTGAGACACTTTATTAAGAAGAATGTGTTCCAACTCCATTCATGTAAACATAAAAGATGTAAATTCTCCATTTTTTTATGGCTGAACAGTATTTTATGGTATATATATACCACAATTTCTTAATCTATTCATGGGTTGATGGGCATTTGGGCTGCGTCCCTGACTTGGCAAATGTGAATTGGGCTACAGTAAACATTATGGTGCAAATATCTTTGTGTTAAAATGATTTTTGTTCCTCTGGGTACATACCAAAGTAATGGAATTGAAGGATCAAATGGAAGGTTAACTTTTAGTTCTTTGAGGATTCTTCATACTTCATTCCATAAAGGTTGTATTAGCTTACAATCCTACCAGCAGTGTAAAAGTATTCCCTCTTTTCACATCTACACTAGCATCTGCAGTTTTGGGATTTTGTGATGTGGGCTGTCCTCACTGGGGTTAGGTGATATCTCAAAGTGGTTTTGATTTGCATTTCTGATGATTAAAGATGATGAGCACTTTTTCAGTGTTTAAGGCCATTCAACTGTCATCTTCAGAGAAATTTCTGTTCAAGTCTCTTGCCCACAAAGAAATGGGGTTGTTTGTTCTTTTCTTATTGATTAATTTGAGTTCTTGGTAGATTCTGGTTATCAGACCTTTGTCAGACTCAAAATATGCAAATATCTTCTCCCATTCTGAATGCTGTCTGTTTGCTTCAGTTGTAGTGCCATTAGCTGTGCAGAAGCTTCTTGGTTTGATCAAATCCCAGTAATTTATTTTTGGAGTTGCTCTAATTTCCAGGGGAGGAGGGTCTTCCTCATATAATATTTTCCCAGGCCAATATCTTCAAGCATTTTCCCTGTACTCTCTTCTAGTATTTTTATAGTTTCATTTCTTAAATTTAAATCTTTTATCCAGTGAGAATCAATTTTTGTTAGTGGTGAGAACTGTGAGTCCAGTTTCAGTCTTCTATAGGTCACTAGCCAGTTCTCCTAGAATCATTTGTTAATTAGATATTCTTTTCTCCAATACATTTTTATTAGACTTATCAAAGATCAAATGATGATATGTGTCTGGGTTCATCTCTAGATTCTCTATTCTATTCCATAAATTTACATCTCTATTTTCGTGCAAGAACCATGCTGTTTTGATCATTATTGATTTGTAGTATAACCTGAAGTCTGCTAGTGTGATGCCTTCAGATTTCTTTTTACTTCTAAGTAATTACATTGGCAATACTTAGAATACCTTTTCTGATTTCATATAAAACAAAGTACTATTTTTTCAAGTTCTTTAAAGTATGACATTGGTGTTTTGATGGGGATTGCATTAAATCCTTAGATTGCTTTGGACAGTATGGGCATTTTAACAACATTGATTCTTCCCAGCCACAAGCATGGTATGTTTTTCTTCAGCTATTTCTTTTCTCAGGATTTCATAATTCTCATTATAGAGATCTTTCTCTTCTTTGTTAGATAAAGTCCCAGGTATTTCATCTTCTTTGGCACTACTGTAAAAGGAATAGAGTCCTTGACCATATTTTTGGCCTGACTATTGTCGACATATATATAAAAGCTACTAGAGAGCAGCGTTGTGTCCGGCTGGAGCTACGACACCGGGCGGGTCTCGGCAAGGTGAGGAGCCGCTGCAGCCGGGCTTCCCTCTCCACGTGCCTCTGTCGCTGGTCTGTGTGCTGCCAGCATCCTGCTCTGGGCAAAGCTGCGGCTGGATGCCCTGGTCCCCGCTGGCCTCCTGCCCGGTTTCCGTCGCGGCCAGGCATGTTGTCCAGGGTTACCAGTCGGAGCGCTCTGCACCTGATGCTCCCAGTTTTCTCTCCTGCGCCTTGCTGCTGGCTGTGCTGTGCGTGTGCGCTGCTGCAGCCAGTGCGGTTGGTGTCGGTTTTCTGGATGACAAACAGTGGCTCACTACCATCTCTCAGTACCACAAGGAAGTTGGACAGCGGAACAGATTCTGAGAGCTGGAGTCCAGAAAATGTGACAAATTTTGGATCAAGATAACGGACATAATTTGGACATGGCTGCCCACAAACTGTCACTACTGTAGGACTGAACTTAGAAAGCTTGTAGAGGGAGAGAGAAGACGGCGGACTGAAGCCAGCTTTCAACAGAGGCTCCCATCCAGAAGGAGAGTTAAGGGACAGGAATTTAGTATGTATCTGGGTGGATTCGAGCTGCACCAAGAGAGAAGGTTGAAGAATGCACATCAACACCACTGAGGCAAGCTGTGATCACAAGGACGCAAACAAAAGGTACAAAATCCACCACCAAGTGGACGCAAGTCCCCCTCCCCCATGAGACTGGCTCAAGAGCCCCACAATTAAACAAACGGGCAGAAATTAAAGGCCCTCCCACTACACTCCATGGCAGAGACCTTCTAAAAACTGGACCTACCTCCCCTACTAGGGTGCCATGACATTCTCCTGCCAGGCATAAAACTGTATAAAACTTTGGGGATCCTTTTCAGGCAACCCTGAACCCCCAACACTCCCCTCCCACTCACTGAGGTCTGGAGGCCTGTCCCCCAGGAGTTTGGATTCATGGGTGATTTCTCAAGGGGAGTGGACAGTCCCTGAGCTGCAACTGGCCAGCGCTGACTCTGAGGCATGCGAGTGAGGAGAGGGCACGCCTCGGTGGCACTTCCCTGTGGTGTGGTGCAGCAGCCCTACCCATGCATCAATACGGCCAGGCATAAAACTGAATGAAACTCTAGCTTCCACCCACTCTCACTCGGGGTCTGGGGGCCTGTCCCCCAGGAGTTCGGATCCTTGGGTGATTTCTCGAGGGGAGTGCACAGTGCCTGAGCCACGACTGGTCAGCGCTGACTCTGGAGTTAAATTGGAATCATTTCCACTCAGATCAGGAACCAGACAAGGCTGCCCATTTTCTCCATTGCTTTTCAACATTGTAATGGAAGTTTTAGCCACCACAATTAGGGAAGAAAAGGCGATCAAGGGTATCCATATAGGGTCAGAAGAGATCAAACTTTCGCTCTTTGCAGATGATATGATTGTGTATATGGAAAACACTAGGGACTCTACTACAGAACTCCTAGAAGTGATCAAGGAATACAGCAGCATCTCAGGTTACAAAATCAACATTCATAAATCGGTAGCCTTTATATACACCAACAACAGTCAATTTGAAAAAGCAGTTAAGGACTCTATCCCATTTACAGTAGCCAAAGAAGATGAAATATTTGGGAATTTACCTGAAAATGTTAACAAATGGAAAAATATACCATGCTCATGGCTGGGAAGAATCAACATTATTAAAATGTCCATACTACCCAAAGCAATATATACTTTCAGTGCACTCCCTATTAAAGCTCCACTGTCATATTTTAAAGATCTTGAAAAAACAATACTTCGTTTTATATGGAATCAGAAAAAACCTTGAATAGCCAAGACATTACTCAGAAATAAAAACAAAATAGTAGGAATCACACTACCAGACATCAGACTTTACTACAAATCGATAGTGATCAAAACAGCATGGTATTGGCACAAAAACAGAGAAGTAGATATCTGGAACAGAATAGAGAACCAAGAGATGAATCCAGCTACTTACTGCTATTTGATCTTTGACAAGCCAATTAAAAACATTCAGTGGGGAAAAGATTCCCTATTTAACAAATGGTGCTGGGTGAACTGGCTGGCAACCTGCAGAGACTGAAATTGGGCCCACACCTTTCACCATTAACTAAGATAGACTCTCATTGGATTAAAGATTTAAACTTAAGACATGAAACTATAAAAATACTAGAGGAGAGTGCAGGGAAAACCCTTGAAGAAATTGGTCTGGACGAGTATTTTATGTGGAGGACCCCCCGGGCAACTGAAGCAGCTTCAAAAATACACTACTGGGACTTGATCAAACTAAAAAGCTTCTGCACAGCCAAGAACACAGTAAGTAAAGCAAGCAAACAGCCCTCAGAATGGGAGAAGATATTTGCAGGGTATATCTCTGACAAAGGTTTAATAACCAGAATCCACAGAGAACTCAAACGCATCAGCAAGAAAAAAACAAGGGATCCCATCGCAGGCTGGGCAAGGGATTTGAAGAGAAACTTCTCTGAAGAAGACAGGCGCAAGGCCTTCAGACATATGAAAAAATGCTCATCATCTTTAATCATCAGAAAAATGCAAATCAAAACTACTTTGAGATACCATCTAACTCCAGTGAGACTAGCCTATATCACAAAATCCCAAGACCAGAGATGTTGGCGTGGATGTGGAGAAAAGGGAACACTTTTGCACTGCTGGTGGGAATGCAAATTAATACATTCCTTTAGGAAAGATATATGGAGAACACTCAGAGATCTAAAAATAGATCTGCCATTCAATCCTGTAATTCCTCTGCTGGGCATATACCCAGAGGACCAAAAATCACAACATAACAAAGATATTTGTACCAGAATGTTTATTGCAGCCCAATTCATAATTGCTAAGTCATGGAAAAAGCCCAAGTGCCCATTGATCCACGAATGGATTAATAAATTGTGGTATATGTACACCATGGAATATTATGCAGCCTTAAAGAAAAATGGAGACTTTACCTCTTTCATGTTTACATGGATGGAGCTAGAACATATTCTTCTTAGTAAAGTATCTCAAGAATGTAAGAAAAAGTACCCAATGTACTCAGCCCTATTTTGAAACTAATTTGGGGCTCTCACATGAAAGCTATAATCCAGTTACAACCTAACAATAGGGGGAAGTGGGAAAGGGAGGGGAGGGAGGGGGGTTGTTGGGTAGAGGGAGGGGGATTGGTTGGATTATACCTGTGGTGCATCTTACAGGGGTATTTGTGAAACTTGGTAAATGTAGAATGTCATGTTTTGGCACAATAACTGAGATAATGCCAGGAAGGCTATGTTAACCATTGTGATGAAATATGTCAAATGGTCTATGAAGCGAGTGTATGATGCCCCATGATCATATCAATGTATACAGTTATGATTTAATAAAAAAAAAATAAAAGCTACTAATTTGTAAGTATTGATTTTATATCCTGAGACACTGCTGTATTCCTTGATCACTTCAAAGAGCTTTGTAGTTGAGTGCCTGGGGTTTTCCAAGTATAAGATCATGTCATCTGCGAAGAGTGAGAGTTTGACCTCCTCTGACCCCATCTGAATACCCTTGATCCCCTTCCCTTGCGTGATTGCAATGGCTAGGACTTCCGTTACTATGTTGAATGGCAGTGGTGACAATGGGCATCCTTGTCTAATTCCAGATCTGAGTGAAAATGTTTTCAATTTTACTCCATTCAATATGATACTGGCTGTGGGTTTGCTGTAGATGGCCTCTATCAGTTAAAGAAATGTTCCATCTAAGCCTATTTTCTCAAGTGTTCTAATCATGAAAGGATGCTGGATATCATCAAAAGCTGTTTCTGCATCAATTGATAGAATCATATGCTCTTTGTTTCTCATTGTGGTTTGATTTGAATTTACCTGATTATTAGTGATATTGAGCATTTTTTCATATTTTGAGCCATTTGTAGATGTTTTGGAAAATGTCTTTTCATGACCATGGCCTTTGCTTATTTTTTAATAAAGTTATTTGGGGGGTTTAATGGTTGAGTTGTTTGAGTTCCTTATAAATTTTGGATATTAGGCCCCTGTTAATGCAAAGTTTCCAAATAGTATATTCTCTAATTCTGTAGTTTCTTCACTGTGTTGATTATTCCTTTTGCTGTCCAGAAATGTTTTAATTTAGTGTAATTTGTTTATTTTTGTTGTGTGTGCTTATGAGGTTTTACTCATAATTATTTTGCCTCCACCAATGTCCAGATAAGTGTACCCTAGTTTTTCGTAAAATAGTTTTATAATTTTGGTTATTACACTTAAGTCTTTAATTTATCTTGACTTGGTTTTTGTGTATGGTGAGATACAGGGGTCCAATTTTATCCTCCTACATACGGTAATCCAATTTTCCTAGTACCAAATATTTAAAAAAATATTCTTTTCCCACTGCATGTTCTTGTCAATTTCATGAAAGATTGGTTAATAGTAAATATGTGACTTTATTTCTGAGTTCTCTATTCTGTTCCATTATTCTGTGTATCTATTCTTATACCACTACCATGGTATTTTAGTTACTATAGCTTTTTAATATAATGTAACGCATACAGCTTTGTTCTTGTTGCTTAGGATTGCTTTGATTATTCAGGCTGTTTTTTCAATATGAATTTTAGTATTGTCTTTCCCTACTTCTGTGAAAAATGACATTGATATTTTCATAGCATTTACACTGAATTTGTAGATTGCAGTAGGGTCATTTTTACAATATTGATACTTCTCATCTATGAGTATGGAATGTTTTTGCATTTGTGTCATCTATGATTTACTTCATCAGTGTTTTGTAGTTTTTCTTTTAGAGCTCTTTTATCTTCTCATATAAATATATTCCTAGTGCTCTTTTTTAGTAGCTATTGTAAATGTGATTGCCTTCTTGATTTGCTTCTCAGGTAAATCGCTACTGGGATATAGAAAGGCTACTGATTTTTATGCATTGAATTTGTATTGTGAAACTTTATTGAATTCATTTATCTCCGAGCTGATGATGCAGTCTACGGTTTTCTAGATATAATATCATATCATCAGCAAACAGGGATAATTTGACTTTCTCTTTTGGTATATGGATGCTATTTATTTCCTTGTCTTGCCCGATTGCTCTGCTGAGGACATCCAGTTTTGTCTTGAGTAGGAGTGATGAAGTTGGGCATCCTTGTCTACTTCTGATTTTTAGAGGGAATGCTTTTTGAGTTTACCCTGTTCATAGTGATCTTAGCTATGGACTTATAATATATGACCATTCTTATTTTTAAGGAAGTATGTTTCTTCTATGCCTAGTGCGTTCAGGGATTTTTATCATGAAGGGATTCTAAATTTTCTCAAATGCTTTGTTTACATTTTTTGAGATGATCAGATGGCTTTTGTCTTTAATTCTGTTTATGAAATAGGTCACATTTATAGATTTGCATATGATGAGCTATCCTTGAATGCTTGGTATAAAATCCTCTTGATCATATTGTGTTATTTTTTTAATGAGATCCTGAATTTGATGTACTAGTACTTTGTCGAAGATTTTTTTAATCCGTGTTCATCAGTGATATTAGACTCTAGTTCTTTTTTTATTGTGCCCTTGTCTTGTTTCAGTATGAAGTTTATACTGGCCTCATAGAAGGAATTGGGGAGAGTTCCCTCCTTGATTACCTGGAAAAATTTTGGGACAAATAGTATTAGTTTGTACATTTAGTAGAATTCATCTGTAATTCTATCCAGTATTCTGCTTTTCATTGTTGGGAGAATTTTTACTACTGATCCAATTTCACCATGTATTTTGGTATTTGGATTTCTATGTCTTCTGTTTCAATCTTAGTAGGTTATATGTTTCTAGGAATTTATGCATTTTCTCTAGGTTTTCCAGTTTGTGAGTGTAGAATTATTCATAATAGTCTCAGATGATCTTTTTTTCCCCTGTGGTGTCAACTGTAATGGCTTCTTTTTTCATTTTTATTTTATTTTGATCTCTCATCTTTTCTTGGTTAGTCTACTTAGAAGTTTCTCAGTTTTGTTTACCTTTGTGAAGAACCATATTTTCATTTTGTTTATCCTTTGTATTATATGTTTGGTCTCTATTTCATTTAGTTCTACTCTGATGTTTAATTTTTTCCTGCTGCTAAGTTTGGCTTTAGTTTCTTCTTGCTTTTCTAATTCCTTGAGGTGTGAAATTAGGTTGTTAATTTTTGATCCTTTTGCTTACTTTTTTGATGCAGGCAGTCTATGCTAAAGACCTCCTTAACATGGCATTTTCTGTATCCCAAAGATTTTGGCATGTTGTGTTTTCATTTTCATTCATTTCAACAATATTTAAAACTTTTTAAACAATGTCTTAACATTGTTTTTAACCCAAAAAACATTCAGTAGTATGTTGTTTAATTTTTATTTATTTGTATACTTTCTCAAGTTTCTCTTTATATTGATTTTTAGTTTTCTGCTGTGGTCTGAGAAGATATTTGGTATGAGTTCTGGTTTTGTTTTTTTTTTTTAATTTGTTGAAACTTGTTTTGTGCACTGATGTATGATCTTAGAGAATGTTCCATGAGATTATCAAAAGAATGTATATTTTGCATTTCTTGGGTAGAATGTTCTGTAAATGTCTATAAGTCCATTTGATCTGAAGTCTGATTTAAATCTAATGTTTTCTTGTCAATTTTCTGTCTCAATTATCTGTTATCTTTAATCACACTGTTAACTTTATTGCTATCTAGCTCTTTCTTTAGGTCTAGTAATATGTGATTTGTGAATCTAGGTGCTATAGTGTTGGGTCCATATATATTTAGGAATGTTATATCCTGTTGCTCATTTGATACCTCTATCATCATGTGATTAACCTCTTGTTTTGTTTGTTTTGTTTTATTTTTAGACCATTTTTGGCTGCAAGTTTTTGTGTTGCTATGATAAGTGTAGCTACTCCCACTCTCTTTTGGTTTCCATTTGTGTGGAATATCTCTTTACATTCCGTTACATGCCATCTTTATGTGTTTTTGTGGATAAGAAGATTTTCTTGTGAGCAGCATATAGTTTGATTATGTTTTTTAAAATTCATTTTACCAATTTAGTCCATTGACATTCAAGGTTAATATTGATATGTGAGGTTTTATTCTTATAACTTCAATTGTTTTCCAGCTATTTTATGAATTATTTGTTTATTTTGCTTCTTCTTTGTGGTTTGGTGGAATTCTGTTGTGTTGTCCTCTTTCCTCCTCCTCCTTTGTGTGTTTATAAGATCTTTGAGTTTTATACTTATGTGTATTTTTATAATGGTGAATACTGATCTTTTCTTTCCACATCTATGACTTCTTTGAGCATTTCTTATAGGGCTATTTAGTTGTAATAAATCCTTTATCATTTGCTTGAATGGGAAAGACTATTTCTCCATATATGAAGCCTAAATTAACTGGATATAAAATTATTGGATGGCAGTCTTCTTTTACCACTTTGAAAACGCCATCCTATTTTCTTCTGATCTGTAAGGTTTCTGCTGAGAAGTATACTCTGGGTTTGACGGGATTCCCTTTATAGTTTATGTGATTCCCTTTATAGTTTACTATATGCTTTTGTCTAGCTGATTTTAAAATTATCTCCTTCACTTTGACTTTAGACAGTCTGATGACAATATGCCATAGTGAAGTCCATTTTGCAATATATTTTCCTGGTGATTGCTGGGGCTCCTGTATCTGGATATCCAAATCTTTAGCTAGACTTAGGTAGTTTTTGTCAATTTTTTTTTTTAAACACGTTTTCTATACTGCTTAATTTTTTTCTCATGGGAATACCAATGATTCATAAGTTCAGCTACTTTATGTAGGGCCATACATCTTGATGCTGTGTTAATTTTTTTTAAATCTCACCGTATTATTTTAGAAGATCTGTCTTTTATTTTTGAGATTCTTTCTTGTGTTTGGTCTAGTCTATTGTTGATATTTTCAAATGTATATTGTAATTCCTATAATAAATTTCTCAGTTCCAGAGTAAATTTCTCATTTGCATCCTATATTAATTTTCTGATTTATTTCATTTTTCTTCATATTTTTCTTACAGCTTACTGGGATTCTTTATAATCAATATTTTAAATCATTTATTATTTTAAGGCTTTCTGTTGGGGTAGGATTTATTGCTGGAGAATTATTGTGATTTTTGGGTCATGATAATTCTTTGATTTTTTTATGGTTCTTGTATCTCCACATTGATTTCTTTATATCTATGGAAAGTGTCACTTCTAGCTTTTGACATTATTTTGGGGGGGACTTCTTTTTCTTAAAGATGTGACTATGATGAATGTTGGGTAGGGCCTTTTGGCTTTGCTTCTGGATGTGTGAAGTGCTAAAGATTCTGTATTATTTCCTTGGCTATAAATAGCCTCAGTGTTGTGGCTTTCTCAAATTCTGGTTGTAATAGCAGTCAGTATATCACAGGGTGAATAGGCTCACAACCTCATGAATATCTGGGGTGGCATGGACAATGAAAGCAGCACGGTCTTTAGAAGCTCTTCTCTGTCCTCAGTTCTGTATTCTCATGTTAGGGGCTCCCTTTGCACATTTTCGAATTAGGTTGTTTGACTTTTTGTTGTTGCATTGTAGGAATTTTTTATATATTCTGGATGTTAAACTTTTATCAGATATGTGATTTACAAATATTTTCTCTCGATATATGAATTATCTTTTAACTTTCTTGATTCTGTCCTTTGTTGCATATTTTTTTTTTTATTTTTGATGACATCTAATTTCTCAATTTCTTCTTTTATGTTTAATCCTTTTGGTGGCATATTTAAGGATCCATCACCAAAGATTATGAATATTTAACTCCATGCCTTTTTCTAAGGGTTTTAGCTATAATATTTGGATCATTGATGCATTTTGAGTTAATTTTTGCATAACTGAAAGGGGTTATGCAAAATTTATATTGAAGTACAGGTCCAATTTTGCTTTATTACATGTTAA
The DNA here is from genome assembly GCF_027406575.1 of Nycticebus coucang. Classification (NCBI taxonomy): domain Eukaryota; kingdom Metazoa; phylum Chordata; class Mammalia; order Primates; family Lorisidae; genus Nycticebus; species Nycticebus coucang. The sequence continues at coordinate 17,413,950 of NC_069787.1, forward strand.
AATTTATTTTTCCTAGGTCTATCTGTTGATGAGACTAGTCTCTAACCATTGAATGGGCTTGGAATCTTCGTTGAAAATCAAATTGGTCCATATATTTACCCTTATGTCAGTACTACACTGTTTTGATAACAGTAGCTATTGTAACATTGATTACTTCTATTTGTTTTAGTGTTTTAGTAATTGTGTTGGTCATTCTTTTGCTAGCCCATTTTAGGCATTTTATTTCTAATATATATGAGTTAAAAACACCAATCAATCAGGTTTATTATATCTACATATTACTAGAGTTTTTGAGCCTCCCTTAAGAACAAATTGGATTTGGTACACTAGCTTGGTGACGTAGCCTAAGATAGTAACCTATTCTCTTTTTTTTTCCTCTTACAACAGAACCTTAGATAACATATTAGATAAAAATAGAAGTGTTCACATTGAAAGGCAGGAAGGATAAGTTTCATGTACCCAGTCTCTCCTGTATCCACATGCTCTAAAAACTATTATGGCAGAGGTGACATTATGTGAAAACCTTTATCATCGAGGTATTTTAAAGTTATTTTTCTATAATGTTTTATATAGTTGTAGTTTCTTGAAATTCACCACCATTAATTTTTAAAAAATTAATATTATATTCATTTTTAAAAAACCTACACTATTGTGGATTTTTTTCTTTTATTTCTAACTTTAGAGAAAAATGTTTATGTACGTATTTATATACAATTACAATTGTGATTTACATATTCCATAGGATTACCTTTCACAGAAGTGTTTTACTGATGCATCTTAAGATAGCAAGCCATTTGTATCTGACTCTTCAGCCTGTGTCACCACATAGGTCACCTTGAGCACTGTGTGTTAGATGAGAGTACATATTACCTAACATCATGACTAGTCTCAAGTTCATCCTTTTTGAAGCATGCACTTTAAGTAACACCATATATACAAAATAACAAACTAAAACTAGTGACTCATGCTATGGTGCAATAGAACCAAAATTTTAAGTTGTTTCAAATAATGTTACAGTATGCTCCATAAAGTCACTAAGATGACCCAGGAGTGTTTATTTGAATTTACTTTAGCCTCACTTATTGTCACTTAACAGAGTAAATGAGAACTGATGGCTCTTCAAACACTAATAGTAAATTATAGTTATAGTGAACACAAATGCCTCATTATATCTAGTCAAGGTCTATTTCCCTTTTATAGCGCTAACTGGTGGAAAGCATTGTTTTTAATTTATGAGTGAATATGCATGGTAATTTTAGCTATGCTATTTACATAAACCTGATGGACAATTAATCTTCAGTAAAATACCTGGAGTAGGCTTAAAACTGAAAACCACAGCTAATATAAAAAATGTAGTCTGAAATATTGACTATCTTGGAGACCAACATGCTGTTTTTATTAGCCTTTTATTATCTAATCAGTAAACTCACAAAACTGGTAACAATTTAATGAGATTATAAGGCATACATGCACTTGAGTTAAATAAATGAATAAATCAATTAATGTTGGTTAATTAAACACTGAAAAGGTCATTTAAATAATTGGAGTATTTAAAAAATCCTGTAAAGGGTTTTCCCTGCACTCTCTTCTAGTATTTTTGTAGTTTCATGTCTTAAGTTTAAATCTTTAATCCAGTGAGACTCTATCTTAGTTAATGGTGAAAGGTGTGGGTCCAGTTTCAGTCTTCTACAGGTTGCCAGCCAGTTCACCCAGCACCATTTGTTTAATAGGGAATCTTTTCCCCACTGAATGTTTTTAATTGGCTTGTCAAAGATTAAATAATGGTAAGTAGCTGGATTCATCTCTTGGTTCTCTATTCTGTTCCATACATCTACCTCTCTGTTTTTGTGCCAGTACCATGTTGTTTTGATCACTATTGATTTATAGTATAGTCTGAGGTCAGGTAGCGTAATTCCTCCTGTTTTGTTTTTATTTCTGAGTAATGTCTTGGCTATTCGAGGTTTTTTTCTAATTCCATATAAAATGAAGTATTATTTTTTCAAGATCTTTAAAGTGTGACACTGGAGCTTTAATAGGGATTGCATTAAAAGTGTATATTGCTTTGGGAAGTATGGGTATTTTAACAATGTTGATTCTTCCTCAGCCATGAGCATGGTATGTTTTTCCATTTGTTAACATTTTCAGCTATTTCTTTTCTTAGAGTTTCATAGATCTCTTTATAGAGATCTTTCGCATCCTTTGTTAGATAAACTCCCAAATATTTCATTTTCTTTGGCACTACTGTAAATGGAATAGAGTCCTTAACTGTTTTTTCAGCTTGACTATTGTTGGTATATATAAAGGCTACAGATTTATGAATGTTGCTTTTGTAACCTGAGATACTGCTGTATTCCTTGATCACTTCTAAGAGTTTTGTAGTAGAGTCCCTGGTGTTTTCCAGATATACAATCATATCATGTGCGAAGAGAGAAAGTTTGATCTCTTCTGACTCTATATGGACACCCTTGATCACCTTTTCTTCCCTAATTGCGATGGCTAAAACTTCTATTACAATGTTAAAGAGCAGTGGATACAATGGGATGCCTTGTCTGGTTCCTGATCTGAGTGGAAATGATTTCAATTTAACTCCATTCAATACGATATTGGCTGTGGGTTTGCTATAGATGGCCTCTATCAGTTTAAGAAATGTCTCTTCTATACCAATTTTCTTAAGTGTTCTGATCATGAAGGGATGCTGGATATTATCAAAAGCTTTTTCTTCATCAATTGAGAGAATCATATGGTCTTTGTTTTTTAATTTGTTAATGTGCTGAATTATACTTTTAGATTTACATATATTAGACCAGCCCGAGACCCTGGGATAAAACTGACTTGGTCATGATGTATAATTTGTTTGATGTGTTGCTGAATTCTGTTTGTTAGGATCTTGTTGAATATTTTTGCATCTATATTCATTAGTGATATTGGTCTATAATTTTCTTTTCTTGTTGGGTCTTTTCCTGGTTTGGGGATCAGGGTGATGTTTGCTTCATAGAACATGTTGGGTAGTCTTCCTTCTTTTTCTATATTTTGGAACAGGTTGAGTAATATATGTACTAGTTCCTCTTTCAAGGTTTGGTAGAATTCTGACATGAAGCCATTTGGTCCTGGGCTTTACTTTTTAGGGAGATTTCGTATGGTTGATGCTATTTCAGAACTTGATATTGGCCTGAAGAAATCAGTCTGGGCAAGTATTTTATGAGGAGGACCCCCTGTCAATTGAAGCAGCTTCAAAAATACACTACTGGGACCTGATCAAACTAAAAAGCTTCTGCACAGCCAAGAACACAGTAAGTAAAGCAAGCAAACAGCCCTCAGAATGGGAGAAGATATTTGCAGGTTATGTCTCCAACAAAAGTTTAATAACCAGAATCCACAGAGAACTCAAAAATATAAGCAAGGAAAGAACAAGTGATCCCATCGCAGGCTGGGCAAGGGACTTGAAGAGAAACTTCTCTGAAGAAGACAGGCACACGGCCTACAGACATATGAAAAAATGCTCATCATCCTTAATTATCAGAGAAATTCAAATCAAAACTACTTTGAGTTATAACCTAAGAATATGGGGAAGGGGGAGAGGGAGGGGAGGGATAGAGGAGGATGAGCAGAGGGAGGGTGATTGGTGGGATTACACCTGCGGTGCATCTTATAAGGGTACGTGTGAAACTTACTAAATGTAGAATATAAATGTCTTAACACAATAACTAAGAAAATGCCAGGAAGGTTATGTTAACCAGTATGATGAAATGTGTCAAACAGTCTATAAAAGCAGTGTATGGTGCCCCATTATCGCATTAATGTACACAGCTATGATTTAATAAAAAATAAATAAATAAAAAATCCCATAAAGAGTTTATAAAATGCAGCTTGAACTTTTCTTGAAATTTGTGTTGTTAGGTCAATATAATTTAAAAAGGATTTTTCCACAAGAATGAGGCATGACAGAACTTTTGCAGGTGATAAAAATGTTCAGTCTTTTTTTTTTTTTTATTAAATCATAGTTGTGTACATAATGTGATCATGGGGCACCATACCCTGGTTTCATAGACAAAAATGTTTAGTCTTGATTAGTATGTTGGGTAAATAGTTTTATACATTTGTAAAAACTTATTGAATTGTGTATTTAAGATTTAGATCTCTCTCTCTCTCTCTATGTCTCTCTCTCTCTATATATATACATATATGTGTGTGTGTACCACATAGGATATATACATACACACATGTGTATCCACCTTTTATACACACATACACAGAGAGGAAGAGTTGAAATCTCAAAAATATTCCTGGAGCCTGTCATCTTTGTGTCTGGAGTCATCTTTCTATGATTTGGTATACATATTGATAAACTTCCTTATGTATAAGTCTATTTTAATTCTCTTTATTATTGGCAATCAGAAGAATCCTAATGTAGATTTCAACCTAATGTAGATTGCTGAGCCTTTTATTTTTTTTTCTTTTTTCCCCACCCCCTCCCTATCCCTCTCCCTCCCCTTCCCTCCTTCATCATAGCCTAAAGTTGTGTTTCATTTTTCACATGCAAGTGTGAGTTATTATAAATTGGTTTCACAGTAGTACTGAGTACACTGGATACTTTTTTTTCATTCCTGAGATACTTTGCTAAGATAAATATTTTCCAGCTCCATCCATGTAAACATAAAGGAGGTAAAGTCTCCATTTTTTTTTTACTGTTACATAATATTTCATGGTATACATATACCACAATTTATTAATCTATTCATAGGTTGATGGGCACGTGGGCTTCTTACATGACTTGGGAATTATGAATTGAGCTGCAATGAACAATCTGTTGCAAATATCTTTATTGCCAAATTATTTTTGGTCCTTTGGGTATACACCTTGAAGAGGAATTGCAGGATCAAACAGCAGGTCTACTTTTAGATCCCTGAGTGTTCTCCAAACTTCATTCCAAAAGGAATGTTCCAGCTTGCATTCCCACCAGCAGTGCAGAAGTGTTCCCTTTTCTCCACATCCACATCAACATCTGTTGTTTTGGGATTTTGTGACGTGGGCTACTCTTACTGGAGTTAGATGGTATCTCAGTATAGTTTTGGATTGCATTTCTCTGATGATTAAAGATGATGAGCACTTTTTCCTGTGTCTGTATGCCATTCCCCTGTCTTCTTCAGAGAAGCTTCTGTTCATGTCTCTTGCCCACAATGAAATGGGATCACTTGTTTTTTGCTTAGCAATAAGTTTGAGTTCTCTGTGGATTCTGGTTATTAGACCTTTGTCAGTAGTATAACTTGAAAAAACCCTCTCCCATTCTGAGGGCTGTCTATTTGCTTTACTTAGTGTGTTCTTGGCAGTACAGAAGCTTTTTAATTTTATCAGATCCCAGTAATGTATTTTTGATGTTGCTTTAATGGCCCGGGGTGTCTTCGTCATGAAGTATTCTCCCAGGCCAATTTTCTCAAGTGTTTCCCCTGCACTCTTGCTAAGAATATTTATAGTTTCATGTCTTAAGTTTAAGTCCTTTAACCAGTGAGGTCAATTTTTGTTAGAGGAGAAAGGTGTGGGTCCAGTTTCAGTCTTCTACAAGTTGCCAGCCAATTCATCCAGCACCATTTATTGAATAGGGAATCTATAGGACCAGAGGAGATCAAATTGTCACTCTTCACAGAAGATATGATTATATATCTGGAAAACCCCTGGGAATAAACTACAAAACTCCTAGAAGTGATCAAGGAAAATATAGTAACGTCTCAGGATACAAAATTAACACTCATTAATCTGTAGCCTTTATATGCACCAACAATAGTCAAGGGGAAGAAACAATCAAAGATTCTATTCCCTTTACAATAGTGCCAAAGAAGATGAAATATCTGGGAGCGTATCTAACTTAGGATGTGAAAGATCTCTATAAAGAGAACTATGAAACTCTAAGAAAAGAAATAGCTGAAGATGTTAACAAATGGAAAAACATACCATGCTCATGGCTGGGAAGAATCAACATTGTTAAAATGTCTGTACTACCTAAAGCAATTTACAGATTTAACATGGTCCCTATTAAAGCACCTCTCTCATATTTAAAAGACCTGGAAAAATTAGTACTTCGTTTTATATGGAAACAGAAAAAAACCTCAAATAGCCAAGACATTAGTCAGAAATAAAAACAAATTTGGAGGAATCACGCTTCCAGACTTCAGACTATATTATAAATTGATAGTGATCAATACAGCATGGTACTGGCACAAAAATAGAGAGGTAGATGTATGGAACAGAATTGAAGACCAAGAGGCGAACCCAGACACTTATCGTCATTTGATTTTCAATAAGCCTATTAAAAAAATAAATTTGTATTGGGCGGCGCCTGTGGCTCAGTCGGTGGGGCGCTGGCCCCATATACCGAGGGTGGCGAGTTCAAACCCGGCCCCGGCCAAACTGCAGCCAAAAAATAGCCGGGCATTGTGGTGGGTGCCTGTAGTCCCAGCTGCTCGGGAGGCTGAGACAAGAGAATTGCCTTAGGCCCAGGGGTTGGAGGTTGCTGTGAGCTGTGTGAGGCCACGGCACTCTACCGAGGGCCAGAAAGTGAGACTCTGTCTCTACAAAAAAAAAAAAATAAATAAAAAAAAAAATAAATTTGTATTTTGTTAATCCTCTCTCTGAGACTTGAGATAATACTCTTTGTACCAATAAATACTCTACTCTTAGAGGATATTTCCTTTACACTGGGCCACTGGACTACTCATAAAATTACTCATAAAATCCTAAATTAGAGTGGTGTTGAACCTCTCTCTTCATGCCATTCTGCCATTCCACCAGGTGGTAGAGCTTATGGCTGCCAGTAACAGTGTCTTTTTCAATGTATTTGCCATAGCTATAAATTGTTTTTCAAAAAAGAATGAAACCTCAAGCCAATGATACCACTTTTCCTGTGTGTGTGTATGTGTGTGTGTTTAAGAATTGCTCTTACCCTAGAGGCAACAGACCACAGAGATCTATAGTCAGTGGCAATTCATTCATGTACTTCATTTGATTCATCTACTTACAGCTTACTCTGTACTTAGTCTTGGGCTTATAAGAACAAGAAAAGTGATCAGTAGTTACCTTGGTTTCATAACAAAAATAGTAGTAATACCAACACAGGAGAGAGGTTTAGCCTAACTAAATTTGAATTGATAATATTTAATTACTACCTCGATGAAACAACCCAAATTTTAACAACTGCTGATTTATTGTGACCACAGGTAGTTTTTGCCCTTAAACTTTACAAAATTCTGTAAGAATACGATTATCACCCATAGTTTTTTTAGATTCTAGGTCCCCTAAGGGCAAGAAACATGTCCATCTTACCCAGAGTAGGCATCAGATATTATTTGTTAGCTGATTGTGTCAGAGAAGTTTTATAATTTACCAGAAGGTCATGGTACAGCATAGATTTTAATATTATTTTCATATCAGTGCCTGTTAACCTAATATTTAGAATGAAAAGTCAGAGAAAATTGTCTTTGACCCCATCCAAATTCCCTTTTCTTTCTCCTCTCTCATTATTAGACACCTTTTTCTCTCAGATCAAGGGCTTGGAGGCTTAGTTATTGCTACAGGCCAAAGTAGCTGAGGCCGCTGAAAACAGGATGCAACAGCAGATGACCCATGACTTAGAACAAATAGTGTGCTTATCCAAAAAAGGATTGGTCACAGAGAAAAAGCATTGTGTTGAGAAAACGATAATGACGTTTTAGTATAAGGGAGCCATCAGGACAGAGAAGTCACTGATATTAATCAAAAATTATAGCCATACAGGAAGAAAAGATCAGACCAAAGAGGAAGTAGAAATCCAGAGAAAAGGTAACACTTACCAAGAACATTGTCTCTAAAGTCAGAAAACCGGGTTCAGATAGTAGTTCCATGTACTTGAGGTTATGTGATATTAGATAACTTACTCTGGTCACTGTCTGCAAAAGAATAGATTGTTTTGAGAATTAAATAAAATAATCTGTAAGATACTTGATGGGCTGTCTGGAACACAGTAGGGGCTTGTTAACTGATGGTGAACATGATGCTGGGGTGTTAATTCATGTGGAGCTAACAAATAACAGTGAAGGAAACGGTGACTTGCTAGGAAATAGTTAAGTTTTAGGAGGGTCCCCACTGATAGTTATGCAGAACAGACCCTGGGAAATTTTTTTCTAGTATTTGGATCCTAAGAACCATCAACTTCCCCAAAGTGCCCCCTTGTCCTACTAACCCATTCAATTTTGCTCTCCCTGGCAGGTTCTAAGCCCTTCATCCTCATCAAAATATTCATTCCTTCAATGCAGATATGCCCTCAACACCTTCCTAACCTCAAGGTGTTAGGAAGTAGTGTTACCTCATTAAATTTGTTAATTCAAAAATGGGAATATTTAATTAATCATTCATTTTGCCTAGCTTTTTTGAAAAGATGTAAGTTTATCTGAATATCCTCATGTATAAAAGTACTGAGTTCCAGATAGTATGGAGAGATACTTCAGCGAGGGAAGTTGATGTCGTATCCCTTGTATTTACAGCCAGCTCAGTTTTAGCTTTCATTTCTAAATGTTCTCTACAAGCAGCTGAATGTATTTTTATTACACCCTCCATCCCAAATTATTATGAAATCTGAGACATCTGTGTTTCATTATATACACAGCCAGCCTAATCTCCTTGTTAATTAAAATGTAAGTTAATTTGTTACTGCAAAGCGATACAGCCTTAGTGTTTGTCACACTTTATGGGGGCAAGACATGATTGCAAGAGGGACTTTACCTAACAACTGCAATCGGTGTAACTGGCTTATTGTACCCTCAATGAATCCCCAACAATAAAAAAAAAAAAAGAAAAAAAAATTAAGTATTCCTCCTTTGGTGACTAGCTTACTGTTTCAACTTAATCTGACACTTCTTTAGAACTAAGAGTGTAACTGTTTAATCTGACATGTTAATCACCAGTCTTGATCGCTGCCTGAAGTTAGTGGTACTGTCTATGAAAGGGATCATGAGCTTAAGCTTTGAGTACTCAATACTGTGCCTTAAGTTTTAGGCACAGGTCTTCAGAACCACGGAGTGACTTGAGACAACTGCTAGGTAATTCTCTTTTCCTTCCTTATCCTTCCAGAATTGTTGCTTTGCATGTGACCTGGGCACAGGCTCTGTGTATTGCAAGGTATTTGTTGTGCGAAGAAATATGTTTCATCAGCTTATTTTCTTCTTTTGAAAATAGTTTTCCTATCTTTTTTTTTGGTAGCAAATTTGTTCTTTGTACTTATAAAGAATCCTTTAGAAGCCTAGTTAAATGTGTCTGTCAAGACAAGGGTAGTTGAATTTTGCTTTTTCAAAGAGTGATTCTTTAGATCAAGGATTTTTCTTTTTCTTAAATTAATGTGGATACTATAGAGCAAAGGACTTTTTTAGTCATCCACACTAAATCATTACTCAAGAAGATGGGAAAGGAGCATCTAAATCTGCCTTGAATATTTGACAATTTGCATAAATATTTCCAGTGACTCTTTGCTAGGAAGGGATTTTTCTCCTTCAAATTCCCATAATAATTGGTTCACATATCTTTTATAAAATGCATTAATAACTTACATTTATATTGAAAGCTTTGGCATTTATGGATTTAATATAAGTGACTGTTTTGACTGTTTCAGATGACCCTAATAATCTATGACATGCTTTGATTTCAAATTTTGCTGAGGTGCATATTCAAACTGAACACACAGATAAGCTGATGTGTGGGAACAAGTCGTATAGCTGATGGGTAATTCTAGCTCACTGCTGACACCCATATTTCAATATGCTTATATTATTTTCTCCTCACTGAATATATGGCAATTCCTCTGTATTGATTGAAACCTTTGCTTTTTGTGTGGAAAATTGTCATAAATTTTAGAAAGCTCTTCAATACGGTTTAATATAGGTTAACCAACATTACGAAGATACACAAAAAAGAAACCAAAATAAAACATGATTTCAGAGGAATTAAAGAATCTATACAAACCAGCATTCACAATGGAAGGATTTTTAAAGATAAGACATATTCATCCACAATTATGAACTTAATTCAGGGATGAAAAGAATCTTTCAATTTTGATAGCAAATTGTGAGGCTTTCCACTTACTTGTTACACCTTATGTTGCAGTTATTTTTATGTTTTTATTGCCCTATCATCTACCACTATTCAAAAATAAATCGCAAAATCCAGTTGCAAGATATAGTCCGTTGTTCACTCATACAACATTCATGTCTATTGTTTTCTCTTACTGACAGAATCAAATTTTTATTTTTTAAAATCAAATCCTCCTATAGACATAGGAATGGGGATACTTCCTATTGTTATTCTAAGCCAATTTATGGCATTCCTCTTGGAATCTTTCTTGGTCCAGTGTATCTTAATTAAAATGACCCCACCAAGTGAAAGAGAAAGGCTTATAATCATCCCCTCTATAACAGGAGAATCACTTTTTTCTATTTTCTTCCATCTCACCTCTTCTCCCACCCTAGTTCTCCTTAATTCTCCTTTTCTTGTTCACATTTTCACATATACTCGAATATCAAGGAAAGCACATAGTTTAAATCAGCAGTTTTCAACCTGTGGGGCGTGACCCCTTTTTAACAATGAAAATGCATTGCAGCATTAGGAAGGTTGAGAACCACTGGTTTAAATTGTCACTATAGCCCTCTTGTAACCAAAATAGGAACCTGCTTTAGGGTGGATCTGAAGTTAAGAATATCAGAATAAATATTAGAAATAATTATAACTTCAGTAATATAATTGAGTCACTTGTTAAATCATACCCTTCCAAAAGCTGTTCTAGCTAAATTCTACTTAAGAGAAATGGTAAATTTATTTTTCTTTTAAATATATTTGAGCTGCATAGTATTCCATGGTATACATATACCACAATTTATTAATCCATTCATGGGTCGATGGGCACTATGCAGCATTAAAAAAAAATGGAGATTTTATCTCTTTTCTGTTTACATGGATGGAGCTAGAAAATATTCTTCTTAGTAAAGTATCTCAGGAATGGGGAAAAAATATCTAATGTCCTCAGTACTACTGTGAAACCAATTTAGAATCACTCACACTTGCATATGAAGAATGAAACACAACTATAGCCCAAGATGAAGGAGGAAAGGGGAGAGAGAGGGGAGGGGAGGGGGGTGGGTTGATAGAGGGAGGGTTTTGGGGGGACCACACCTATGGAGCATATTGCAAGTACAAGTTGGATTTATCAGGTGTAGAACACAAATGTCTTAATGCTGTGATTGGGTAAATGAGGTGAAAGCTATGTTGATTAGTAGGATGTAAGCACTCCAATTTGTACAAATAATCCACACACAGAATCCCATAGTGGCATAAATGTATTTATGATCTATGTCCAAATGACTTAATAAAAAATAAATAAATAAATATATTTGAGCCAGTAGAGTATATTCTGTCTCTATAAGATAAAAGTTTCCTAGGATATTCCCTGAAGGTAGGAACTTTATCCTTTTCATCTTTGGAGCCCTTCTAGTACCTAGCACAATGTTTTGCATGCAAAGTTATTTACTTATAAAATCTCTATAAATCTTGATCTAGATACATCAGTTTCTTTATGAATAAACTGAAGAACTGTTTCTTCAGTTGTCAAATCCCCTTAATAGCTGTCTCCCTTTACCCCATACCTTTCTTGAGCAATCTTCCAGAATATTGAGCACATTTGGGGATATATTAGCTTTACATTTTGTTTTAAAAAGGCCTTACAACGATTAGAAACTTAAACAAAACTTAGTTGCAACTGTGAAAAACAATTTCAACCAAATCATTTGTTGATATACTGACACCTTGATGTACTCATTTTCATTGTGGTTTTGTCCATGCAATTCCCAGGAAATCTATAAATCTGCTTCATTCAATTAGACAACTTGTTAATTCATCAGAGAAAAACAGTAAAACCATGTATTTGACTGGATTGACCAGCCGGTTCAATTGAAATAGCAAATCTATCACTTCTATGGGGATAAAATTGGCTAGATATTTTTCTTTCCTGATGAAAAAGAAAAGGACAGGGTTTTACAAAATTGACTGACGGACTCAGTCAAGTAATCTGGAGATGCAGCGTTATGCCACATTTGAACACAAGTGCTATGTTTCCATACATAGTAATTGGAAGGTTTTAAAGATCCAGGAGGATAAGAGAATGAGAATGGACTTGAAAATGGCTTAGACCTTTCCAGCATGATGAAAAAATAGCTTCTTACACATCTGAGAGAGTCGCATAAGTGAGTCTTCTTTTTATGAGGGGGAGGACTATGATACAGTCCATTTCCAGACCACACCAGAGAAGTTTTTCCTGGAGAAGCCCGAGATTGATAGAAAAGCATAGGCAAGGAGGGAATCCAGTAGTCAGAGAAATATACTAATCCTTATACCTCTGGGGTGAGGTAAGACTCAAAGTGCAAAAAAAAGAAACATTTCTGTTTATCAGGAGGCCGAAAAACGTGATAGATGGGGACAAACTGTTCAGCAAAGATGCTTTTAACAAAACAGGCCTGCTAAAGGCCCACTTACAAGGTATTAAGGGTGTGTGTATCCAGGTATTTTCTCAATTCGTATCGTCGCTATTTGACTTTCTTTTTTTTTTTCAAAGCATCACCTTCCCTAAATTCTCTTTGGAAGTATCTTCCATCTCTTCTCACTTTTTCTCCTCTGCTGTCTCTGATGAAGTGGTATTTCTCCTGCATTCCAAATCCAATCCCTTATACACGTGTTACTTCATTCTTTTGCAAGGATTACAAACACGGACATTTTCCCAAACCAGGGAAGTGAATGAAATGATCTGGTGGAAAATGTGAGGAATTGGTGGGGATTATGAAGAGATAGAAAGTGTGTGTCTCCCATAAAAATATACAATTCTGAATACCCCTGTGCTGGATGAACAGGCAGGTCTGCTGGCTACACTGGGCTCAGCAGTCAGCAGTTTGTGATGTCTGCTTTTCTCAGACTTGAAAGTTTCTCTCTGCCTTTTTGTTCCTTCTACCCACAGGATTTTCTTTAAGAATGACATCTTAGTGTGTGTCACACTTTATGGGGGCAAGACATGATTGCAAGAGGGACTTTACCTAACAATTGCAATCAGTGTAACTGGCTTATTGTACCCTCAATGAATCCCCAACAATAAAAAAAAAAAAAAAGAAGAAGAAGAAGAAAAAAAATGAATTAAAAAAAAAAAGAATGACATCTTCCTTCAATCTCGTCTTCATTACACGGCATGTCCCTTTCATGGCCACATCTACTCTTACTGCTTTTGCTCTCACAGTATCTTTTCTCCCCCACCCCAACACAATTAATTAAAAAAAAAATTTAAAAATACTTAGGGCTTATAGAAAAGTATAAAAGGAATATCATTTACTCCCATATGCTTCTTTTTCATCTTTAATAGATGCCAATGTTTTCTCACGTTTAATTCCCATAAGGTTTTTCCCTGAGAAAGAAACTTGAAGATCAATTCCTCTTCTTTTCTTTCCCTTCTTGGAAGGAAGTTCATGTGTATCATTCCTGTCTCTATGTTGTGAATCTTTAAAATATTTGAATCTTTAAATCTTTAAAATACTCCAGAGCCCATTGGTTGAATAGGAAAAAAAAATTACAATGAAGAAATATTTTTGGCATTAGAAATAAAATATCATAACATGACCATGTCACTTTTCTTGTTTAGGGTAAATTATACCAATATATTTCCCAGATTATTTGCAGTGTTGATATAAAGGAAAATACCATATTTCACAGACTTAAGTCTGCAGTGGATTGATTTGTTGCCATGGACTTTAAAAATCCATTAAGGAAGGAGTCAGAAATAGTGCATTAATTTGAAATCTTTTGTTGGTCTGGATGAAGTGTGAAAAGTATTTATAAAATCATTAATCATACTTCAAATACACTTGAAAATAAATTGGAAGACAGATGTAATAACTGTATTTTCATTTTGTTATCCTGTTAGAAGTCCCAGAACTTTGGAAATCTTATTTAAAAATTCCTGGATATTACTTGTTTTTTTCCATTTCTTTTATTTTAATAAATATGTCTTGTCATAGAGCCATCTGTGCCATCATGAAAAGTAGATTGTTATCAAATATATTAGGTCTATATTTAGTTTAAATGAATACAAAATTAAAAACCCAATAAAACTTAGAATCATAAATAAAGGCAAACATAATTCATATAATAAGCTCTCTGAAATCACAACTCTCTTTTCGCTACTAAAGTTAGCCATATACCAAACTTTCTACAAGAGCCATTTTTTGGAAACTTTAAACTATAGTTCCAAAGCCAACCTCAAGTTAATAAAACATTTTAAGAGCAAGGTGCTGGTGGGTTGCTTGAGCTCAGGAGTTTGAGACCATCCTGAGCAAGAGCAAGACCCCGTCTTTACTACAATAGAAAAAACTGGCCATGCATTGTGGCAGGTACCTGTAGTCCTAGCTACTTGGGAGGCTCAGGCAAGAGGATTGCTTGAGCCCAAGAGTTTGAGATTATGAGCTATGATGCCATGGCACTCTACCTATGGCAACAGACTAAGATTCTGTCTCAAAACGTTTTTTTGTGTAATTTCATTGGTATTTATCTAAAGTAAAAATAAGGGAGGAAGCTATGATGGTTGTCTCTGAGAAAAAAATGATACCATAGAAGTACTACTCCTTATTTATTGGTTTAACTCGTAATTACTTTTCTGAACACGATTGCTGGTTCTGGTTCCTGAGAGTAAAGCTTGAGTTCTATTTACCATACATTGTTCAAATAGTATTTTAAATATAGTCATTCAAAACTCAGCAAAAATCAAAGCAAAATAAGAATAGAAGGAAACTTCATAAATATGATAGAATATTGAACAGAAACCAAGAATGAATATCATACTAAATGGCAATCCTATTGAAATCAGAAACATGGCTGTTATGGTCACTTTTATCATTATCATTCAGCATCATTTTGGAAGTTCTAGTTAATTTATTAAGACAAACCTAGCATACATGCAGTAGATATTTGGAGGGAAAAGCATTCATTATTATTGTTAGCAGATTATACAATCCTATACTTCCCCAATAAGGAAATTAGAGTAAAACCAACAACATATTTAAGTAAAGTGTCTACGTGAAAGATAACTACCACAAAAGAAGCAATACTTTCTTTTTATATTAGTAATACTAGTTAGAATTGAAATGAGAAAAAATTATTCACCATAGACAAAAATTTGGGAGACCTAAAAACAAATTGAACAAGGACAGGACCTACTTAAATGTAAAACATAAAGTTTGATTGAGGAGCACTAAATTAGACTTGGATAGATAAGTATGTGTGCTCAAAAATCACAATAATATACACGTCATGCTTTCAAATTAATTGTGAATGTATTAAAATATTTAGTAAATCTAGGCTTGTATGGATGTTTCAGCACTTGATATAAAGTAGATTTCACAAAAATGAAAACTTATTTTTTTACTACAGTGTTTAAGCTATAGAGTCTTTTGCGTTGACATGTCAAAGACTTTGGGAAATTCCATGTTATAATGGAAGAAATTTAAATTGTAGGGACGTTTTAATTGCAAACAATCAATGGCTTTTAATTGTGAAACAAGCATCCATTATAAGCCTTAGCTTTTTCTGACAAAAGGAAATCTTTAATTTCTTCAAATGATTAGAATACTTAATGCTTTAAATAACTAGCTATAGATTTTCTTTTATAAGAAAATATGACATGAATAATATATTGAATTAATCCATTGGTTTCCCCCTTTGTATCTGACTTTATATTTTTAGTTAATGTTTCTATTCCCAAACCTAGAATTGTGCCTTATATTTGCCTGGTGACAAATTCCTTGGTATCTTTCATCATACCCAAAATAGTGTATCTGTACGCCTTATATACACATGGTAGGTATTGAATTAGTGACCTTAGAAGAAATTAATCTGTTACAAGCATATAGTATAAGGGAAAAGTGTTGTTGCTTTTGTGGTAAGCATCTTGCATCTAGCTACTTTACTAAAATCTCTTATTTTGGATTAACTGGGGTTTTTAAATAGCAATACATAAAGTACTGAATAAGTGAAATATTCAGTGCTACTGTGATCACTCAATTTAGGTAGGATGAATCTTACTCAAAATTTGGTTCAGATGTTAATACAAACAATGGCACACATGCACCAAGGGAGTAAGAAAACGATTATTACTCACAAAATGAGCCTTTATGGGGAGAGCGAGCAAGGCTCCCAAGTAGGTCTGAAAATGGCTTGAGAGATCAGAGAAGAGAGTCTGGTTTGGGATTCTGTGGGGATAGGGAGGGGCTGAGGGTTAGGACTTACTTAAGTGGTTTGAACTTCCCACTGGTGTCAAAGGGGTGCCCAGATTACTTACCAGCTTCCCTAGAGGCATCAGGATTTCTAATCAGCCTCATGTCTCTGGACTTTCTTTTTTTTTTTTTTTGGCCAGGGCTGGGTTTGAACCCACCACCTCCAGCATATGGGACTGGCGCCCTACTCCTCGAGCCACAGGCACCGCCCTCTCTGGACTTTCTTAACAGCTTGTCCAGATAAGGAGCAGAAGGGAAAGACAGGGAGATGTGGTGCTTGAAAGCTGTCAGCAAACAACAAAAACAAAATTGGACTCGTCACAGATATATTGTTATATAGTTTGACAATGTAGAATTTCACTTGTGCAACTATCTATTCATTGTGATATACACTTCAGGACAGTAAAAGTCTTTGCCGTTTATGTTCTTGTGGATGACATGGATCAAGAACATAAATTGAAAATTTGCCTTTGTGGAGAAAGCATGTGATTTCCAGGCAGATTCACCTGTTAGCCACTAGCCTAACTTTTTCACTTTGGAAAACATATTTAACAACTCTGAGCTTCAGTTTTCTTGTTAAGAAATAGACAAGTACTCTACCTCATAAGATGGTGAGGATTTAACCAGGTACGGGGCTGTCTGGAAAGTAACCATTCCATGTGGATCTCTATTTTTCACACAGTCAGGCAGCCCTCATATATGTGAAACACTTGGCACACAGTATGGCACATTCTAAGTGCTGAACTAAATGACTTTAATTGTTATTGTTACTGTTATGCAGAGAAGATAGAGAAAGTAAGATAGATACTAAAAGAGCAAGCTCTGAATAAACAGAAGAGAAAGTCTAATATCTTAAATATGGCAGCACCTCTCAAATAAATACATACATGTAATGTGTTTCCAGTCAGAATCCCAATCAGTTTGGAGAAAGTAAACAAAATGATGTAGATATTCTATTAAAGAATAAACATATGAGAATTTTCCTAAAAATTTGAATATAAATTTGCCTACAAGATGTCAAAATTTTAAGTGTTGCTAGTATGACCAAAACGATGTGAATCTGGCACAGTCACTAAAACAGTGGAGTGGACTAGTGGAGGTTGTGAGAACAGATTTTAATATAATTTGTTTCCTTTCTAAACTTTTATATCTCATTTTATACAATAAAAAAATCATGAGGAATGCTCTCTGGACTTTACCGGACTGTCAAAGGGACACAATAAAATTAAACTAAAAAGTTTAAGAGCCTTCTAGAAACAAGTCGAAATTAATAAATTAGTGATCTAAAGCTGCATAGCATATTGCCTCAAAGCTTCATGTCTTAATACAGTGGTTCTCAACTTGTGAGTCGTCTTTGGGGGTCGAACGACCCTTTCACAGGGGTCGCCTAAAAACATCCTGCATATCAGATATTCACATTACGATTCATTACAGTAGCAAAATTACAGTTATGAAGTAGCAAGGAAAATAATTTTATGGTTGAGGGTCACCACAATGTGAGGAACTGTATTTAAGGGTCGTGGCATTAGGAAGGTTGAGAACCACTGTCCTAATACATTTACATTTATTATCTCACCCTTTCTGTGTCTTGGCAATCTAGGTGTGACTTAGCCCACAAGCTGAACTTGTTCTCCCACCAACATTTTGATATTCTGGTTGCTCCAGACCCTCACCAACATTTAATATTGTCAAATTTTCTAAGTTTTGCCTGTCTCTAGAAGTAGCTTCTCACTGTGACATCAGTTTGCCTTTCCCAATAACTTGTGAGGTTGAGCAAATTTTTATATATTGACAGGCCATTTGTGTTTCTTTATCTATAAAATTCCAATTTTTTTATTGTGCTCATTTTTCTCTTTTGATTATCTCTTTATTGACTTATAGAAGGTTATTATTATATATTCTGTGCAGTAATCTTTTGTCAGGTATACATATTGCTAGTATTTTCTCCTGTTAATTGGTTTATACTTTAGGAAAATTCATAATCCTTTTTTTGTTATACCCAATAACATCCATAATTTTTTTTTCAGAGCATAAAATCTTTATATCTCCTGAGAATGTGATGCCATAGAAGTGTTTGGGGGAAAATAGTGTTCCAGGATGAGGAATTAAGAAGTGCAAAGACCTTGAGGAAGCTAAAAACAAAGTAATTTTTAAAGCCATTTTGCTGTGTAATATATCATAAAACTTGGGAGATTTTTTCCACAAAAGACCTAAAAGGATTGTTAAGGCATTTTGGTTTTCTCTCAGCATTTTCCTGTTCAATAAACATCTTAGAAATAACCATAGATTAATCATAAAGAAGCTGTTATAAATGCATTTGCTGTAACAGTTTATTGCTAATGCACCACTTCAGTTTAGTACACGTTACTGACGTTTACTGGATTGACTGAAATTTGCCATTTATATATTCAATGTAAATATATTTAACCCTGATTCTCCATCATATTTTTTTATGTGAGTCAGATAAAATAGCAAACAAAATAGGCAAAGTCCATGCTTCCATGGAATGTACATTCATGTGAAGGAGATAAATATTAAAGACACAAATAACAATACAATGATTTTATAAGCAATATATAATATTTACATAAGTATAAAATATCAGGTAGTACAAAATATCAGGTATGTATGAGTATCAGTGTTAGGAATAAGATCTCTGGAGAAATGTGAAGCAGAGTATTGATTGAGTAGTTAGTGATCAAAGCAAGGGAGTGATATGTGATATCTGCAGAAAGTATGTCCCAGACTGAGGGTCCTATACATACAAAGATCTTGAGAGGGGAGCATGGATGACATGTTCAAAGAACAGCAAAATTAGTAAGGAGTGGTAGGAAATGAAGCAACAGAGAGAGACAGAGATTATGAGTGTGAATGAGCATGCCATGTCACACAGAGCCTGGTATCATGTACCTTGTCACATACTTTGGCTTTATTCTAGGTCTGATAGGGAACCATGGGAGAATTTTGCATTGGAACATGTTGTAATGTAATTTATAGTTTTACATGTCATTCTGGATGCTCTATAGAGAATAGGGGATAGATAGCAACATTAAGAACAGACACAGAGCACTTTTTTCCAAGGTAACTGAGTAGAACTTTTTCTAGCGTGCCTCATTCATGGAGAAGAATCAAACTAATGTGTAGACAATCACACTTTGAACAATTATCCAAGAAGGAATGTAGGAGTTCAACAGAAAGTGAAAGGAAACTCCAAAATCTGGGAAGGAGTAGGTAAGCTCAGAGCCATGAGCAGCTGTCAATTGGGATGTGAATATCCAATCTAAGAGAGCTTAAGCAAATGTCTCTCTGCAGTCCAATTCTCCACCAAGGAATTGGGTAATCCAGGCCATGGAGAGCAGCTTGACCCTCCAAGGTGTGGGATCTAATCTGGGGAGTGTCTAAGGAGACTATGAGGAGAAACTGTCCCATGTACTGTCCCAGACCTAGTACCTATAGTAGAATGCCACTCTTGATCTTAGCTCTTGGCCAAATGTGTAGGGTATTGGGAGCTAGAAGTAGTGGCAGTTTTGGACATTAACAAGATAACAAAGCCACAAACAACATCATGCTAAATAAGCAAAAGTTGAAATCTGTCAGGCACACAAAGAATAATTAACACCAACCCTACTGAAAATGTTCCAAAAATCAAGGAGGGACTACTCCCTAAGTCATTCTATGAGGTGGTATCATTCTGATGCCAAAACCAAACAAGCACATAACAAAAAAAGAAAACTACAGACCAATATCTCTCATACACATAGATGCAAAACTTCTCAACAAAATACCTAGCAAATTGAATTCAACAGCACTTCAAAAAGATAATACACCATGGCCAAGTGAGTTTTATACCAAGGATGCAGTATGGTTCAATATGTACAAATCAATAAATGTAACACATGACATGAATAGAATTAAGGACAAAACCCATATGATCATCTCAATAGGTATAGAAAAAGCATTTGATAAAATTCAGCATCACTTCATGAGTAAAACTTTCAAAAAACTAGGCATAGAAGGAACATATCTCAAAATAATAAAGACCAGAAAACCTTGAGCTTGGAAATTGGATTGGAATCACCTGTGTCCTTTCTTATGGACTACAAAATTTTAGAGCGCTGATCACCCCATAGGTTAGCTGGGCCAGTCTTCTTACTTGACAGGTGAGGAAACTGCAGTAGCCCACAGGGATTAAGTGCCTTGCTGAAGGAAGAGTCTGGACTGGAGCCCAGGTATTCAGGTGTCCTGTCCACACCTCATCTGGGCTGCCTGGTCAGGAACAGAAACAGGGGTGTGTAGGGAGAAGCCTGGGTAAGGCTTCTCTCACCCTGTGAAGGCCCTGGACCAGGACCTTCCCTTCCCAGTGCCTCTGAGTCAGGGTCTGGGTGAGGGCTAGGCTGCCTCCTACAGTTGTGCCTCTCCTGAAGCTTCTTTGCAGAGATTCAGCTACCTCTCAGAACCCATGCAGGAAGATGTCAGACTTGGCCCCACCTTGGTTGAGCAGGGAGTTCAGCCTGGCCCATACCTTATTCTAAAGTCCCTTATCCTGCCTTCTCAGGACTTAGATACACTTTTTTACTGAACATATATGTTAAGCACCTGCCATAGGCCAAGAGTTAAGAACCAGATGTGAAATGGACTCATGGAATTTAGATTCTAGTGGGAAAGGGACAAACAATGACAATGGGGTGAATGTTAGAAAGGGGAAGGGCATGGGGTGACTGCCACTTTCCTGCTATCTTAGGGAACACAGCTGGGTCCCAGACAGGGTAAGAGTCTTGGAGGAACCTTTGCAAAACCTTAAGTGGAAAAGGACTGGGAGTCATTTGCACCAGTGTGGGTTCCCTAAGGCTTCTCATGGTTCCAGGATGGAGGTGCTGTCTCTATATCAGCTTGAGGGAGAGAAGCAGGTAGGGCTGAGAAAATGGCCATGTTGGGTTAATCCACTGGTTTCAACCAGTTCAGGAGCAGGATTATTTGGCCACGACTGGCTGATCTTAGGCTTAAGGATCTGCTTCAAATGCACAGGCCTAGTTGAAGTTTAAACCCCAGCAAAACATTCCTCCCGGTAAATGTAAAATCCTACTCCCAATCCTTTTTTCTCTCCTGAGGGCAATAGATTAGCAGCTTCCTGTCACTACCCCTTCCCATTGCATCCCCTCTTTGGGACAGGGTGAGACCTTTGAGGAATCTAAAGCCTACTTGGATTTAACGTTCCTGGCTTATATCAGTGGGTTTCACCATTTACATTGCTGCAGAAAGCCTGAGCCTCCTTATGGAAAGAGAGCAAGGGGGTGTGTCTCCAGCTTCTGGGAGGCAGGAAAGAGGATTCTGTCATAGATTCGGGGTGGTGTCTTGGGAAATACCACCAGTTCCTTTACTGCTTCTTGGAACTCCTGGAAGAATGTCTCAAGAGTGGTCCCTGGAAAGGGGACATCTGCATGTATTTCAGGTTGTGGTTTTTGGCTCCATGACTCTTACTTCCCTGGCTAGGGAATTAACTTCTTGAGACTTCAACTGTCTTTCTGAAAGACCAAATCTAACTAATGTAACCAGTAAGGTGGGAGCTTGCAAATACAGCTCTACAGTTCCTATGACTCAAAAGAGAGTTTGTTGTGCAAATTCAGGTATATGAAGTATGTGTGTGTGTGTGAGAGTGTGTACGGGGTGGGATATCATCTGTACAGATCAGAAATAAACTGAATAAACTTAAAAAATATAATAATAAAGACCAGAAATGACAAACCCATAACCAACATCATGCTAAACAGGGAAAAGTTGAAAATATTCTAGTAACTGAAACAAAACAAGGATGCCTACATTGACCATTTCAATTCAACACGGTACTGGAAATCCTCACCAGAGCAATCAGGCAATAGGGAAAAAAAAGGTGTACAAAGTAGAATAGAGGAAGTCAAATTATTCTTGTTTGATGATACAATGTTATATATGTATAGCTATAGAATTCTAAAGACTCCACCAAAAACTTCTTGGACTTGATAAATGGATTCAGTAGCATTTCTATACTTCAATGATGATCTAGCAAGGAGACAAATTAAGAAGACTTACAATAGCTTCAAAAACAAAAAACAAAAAAAAAACTACAAAAAAATAAAATACCTAGGAGAATATTTAATAAAGAAGATAAAAGAGCTCTACAAGAAAAGCTAAACAACACTATTTCTTAACACTAAAAGAAATCCTAGATGATGCAAATAAATGAAAAAACATCCTGTGCTCATGAATTTGAAGAATAAATATTGCCTGAAGAAATCTATAGATTCAAGATAATTTCTTGCAAGATAACCATATCATGTTGCATAGAATTAGAATAAATTATTCTAACATTCATAGGAAACCAAAAAGAGCCCATATAGCCAAAGCAATTATAAGAAAAAAATAACAAAACTGAAGATATCACATTACCTAACTTCAAATTATAACTCGAGACTATAGTAAATAAAATATCATGGTACTAGAATAAAAATAGGCATATGGATCACAGGAATACGTTAGAGAATCCAGAAATAAAACCACATATCTACAGCCAACTGCTCTCTGACAAAGTCAACAAGAATATAATGCTGGGGACAGGACCTGCTTTTCAATAAATGAGGGTAGAAAAACTAGATGTCTACATGCTGAAGAATGAAACTGGATCCCTGTCTCTCACCATATACAAAAATCAAGTTAAGATGATTTAAAGATTAAATATAAGACCTGAAAATATAAAAACACTAAAAGAAAACCTAGGGAAAACTCTTCTGAACTTTTGTTTAGGTAAAGAATTCATAACTAAGACTTCAAAAGCATATGAAGCAAAAGCAAAAATCGAGAAATGAGACTTAATTAAATTAAAAAGCTTCTGCACAGAAAAGAAATAATGAACATAAAACCTGAATGGGAGAAAATATTTACAAATTATGCATCCAATAGGAAACTCATATGTGTAATTTATAAGGAACTCAAGCCACTCAATAACATAAAAAACAAATAATGCCATTACAAAGTGCGCAGAGGACATGCATAGATGTTCAAAAAAAGACATTTACAAATGGCCAACAGGCATATAAGAAAATGGTCAACATACTACTTACCAGAGAAATACACATTAAAACCACAATGAGATATCATTATATAACTGTCATAATGGCTACTATTAAAATGACCAAAAAAAAAAAATTGTAGATGTTTATGAGGATGCAGAGAAAAGGGAATAAAGGGAATACTTCTTTAGAGTGGGGGGATATCATAGTGCAACTTCTATGGAAAACAGTATGAAGATTTCTCAACAAACTAAAAATAGAACTACCATTCAATCTGGCAATTTGACTACTGTTTCTATACAGGATAGGGGGAGGACATCAACAGGTGATTGGATAAAGAAAATAAGGTTTATATGCACAAAGAAATATTATCCAACCATAAAAAGGAATGAAATCATGTCTTTTGCAGCCATATGGATAGAACTGAAGGCCATTATCTTATGTGAAACAAGTTATGCACAGAAAGATAAGTACTGCGTGTTCTCACTTAAAAATGGGAGCTAAATATTGTGTACATGTGGATGTAGAGTATTGTGTACATGTGTATGTAGAGTGTGACATGACAGACACTGGAGACTCAAAAGTGGGTGGGGGGATAGGGGCTATGAATGATGAGACACTACTTACTAGGCGCAACATGATGGATAACCTAAGAGCCTTGACTTCACCACTATACAATATGTCCATGTAACAAAATGACATTGTGCTCCATAAACTTATACAAACAAAATTAAAAAATAATGAATAAGCATAGCTACAGAGCACTAGTTTGAAGGCATTTGCTATATATAAATAAAGAATTATTGCTCCTCGGAAATGGGTGGTGGTGTGAGCAGTATGTTGAGATTTTGGTAAGCAGTATGTTGAGATTTTGACTAGTGGGCATCCAATGAGGTTGAGCTAATGGAATTTCTTAATAAATCTCCTGTAAGCTATAAGAGAAAGAGGGGACCAAGGTTGAGTCCTAGGTGTTTGAACCAAACATCTGGTAAATAGTGGAACCCTTTGAAAAAATGGAAAATCCTTAGGAGTGAGCATATTTGGAGGCAGGTATGACAATCAAGGATTCAATAATAAGGCATATTAACTTTGAAGTGCTTATTAGCAGGTAAGTGAAAATGATGAAAAGGAATTGAATATGAGCATGGAATCCAGGGGAAAGGTGGAAGGTGGAGATTAAATTTGGGGTACATCTGCACAGAGATGATATTTAAAGCTGTGGCATTATCCAGGGAGTAAGCATGGATTGGCATGAGAACTTACCTCTTAGACATTCTCCAATTTGGAAATGGGGAAGATGACGAGAATCTAGCAGGGGTAGACAAGAAGGAGCAGCCACTGTACTGGAGGGAAGCAGAATTTTGTGGTTCAGACACATTTCAAAGAGGAAGTGACTTGATCAAAGTCAAATGCTGCTCAGAGCTTGAGGCAGATGAGGCTTCAGAAACAATTGTTGATTTGGCTGTATAGAAATGCTGGTGACTTTGACATACATGAAACTTGAGTGGAGTGGGTGGAGGAAATGGACAGGAGGAAGTGACCAAACGAGACCACGGTATATGTAATCACTTAGGAGAAATTGCCTGTAGAGGAAGCAGAGAGATTGTGCAGTTAGATGAGTTTTTTGTTTGTTTGTTTTGCAGTTTTTTGCCAGGGATGGGTTTGAACCTGCCACCTCCGGCATATGGGGCCGGCACCCTACTCCTTTGAGCCACAGGCACTGCCCATTAGATGAGTTTTTTTAAATGGGAGTTCATACAGTGAGTTGATATGCTCAGAAGAATGACAGTGGGGACTGAAAGTGCAGAAAAAACAATGGCTGGGACATTGATCTTGAGTGGAGGGTTGAGGCACAAGTGGATCTGGTGCATAAGTGGGAGGGCTGCCGTGGGGAGGAGCTTGAGGTGGTTAACACACTGCGATAGGAGGTGAGGTAGACAGTGAGGATGGAGATGCAGGTGGGTTGGTAGATTTGCTAAGGAGATGGTGAGAAATTTCTCTTCTGAGAGTTTGTAACTAAATCCAGTGTGGAGACTTCACTTACCAAAATGAATAAGAAGTCCTAACTCAGTTGCCTCTTTTACTCTTATCCCAAATCTGGGGTGATAACAGGATTCTGCAATTAAGGCTGGCCTCAAAACTTAAAGGAGAGACTCCTGTATACCCCTCACTTCCATCTTTGTTTGTTCTGTACAGGATGCAACTGGTGAGGGCTGAGACCTGCTGACAGCGAGGCTCTGCTACTCTTGCCAGCAGCCACTTGCAGTGATTCTTTTCATTGATCACAGGCTCAGTATCAACCACCCTTCTTGAGTCCCTGCTCCCAAGGCAACAGGCCAGGCCTCTAGTTGCAGTGTGCATCCCCAAGACTGTACAGCACCTGAAGTCCTCCCAACTCTGAACAAGTGTCCTGTGATTAGAGCATGATATCCTTCCTTCCACAGACATACAAATCCCCACCACTTTTCTTATCTCTTGATCCAAACTTCAAAGGTCAGGGAAATTTCCTCCGTGCACTGTAACCTCTGCCCTCTGACCTATCTGGAATGGGAAAAAGACCATGCTTAGGCCTCTTTCTGACCTGAGGAGTGGAACCATCTAAAATCTATCCTGTAGGTATCATTTTTAACTTTTCTTTTTTATTTCTCCTCTATCTTTGTAAAAGTGTAATCTGAGAAAGACACAATTAATAAATGTCGCTGGGTGATCTGAATGAGGAAGGCAGGGATAACTATGACCTGACCTGCAGTTCTGGCAACTCCCATTATCTAAGGTTGCTTCTCTGTGTGCAAGAGAGCCACATTGTAAGGAGCTGGCAATGTATGAATTTGCAATTTACATAAAACATGGGGAGAAAGTAGGTCAGGGATTCGCTCTTCCTGTTAGGGAGTGAAATCTCTGATATCTCCACCTCATTTTCCCAGAAGGTGGAGAGCAGATGATCACTCTCTTGGATGCTTCACTCTGTTGTCATTCATTTATTACACACGTCTCGACAGCCTGGTACTGAGTCTCAAGAATCTCACAGTTTGAAAAAAGTGGAAAAATCACTGCTGTCATCAACACTGGCGTTTGCAATGAAGTCATGGGCCTTATGCTGCTTGAACGGCTGTCTAGAAATATGCTTCTATCCACGTAAGAGTAGATGCTTCTGGTGCAAGTGTGGAAGCTTTAAATGAAGTCTCAAAACTAAAAAAAATAGATCGTAATGCGTTACATGCAAGAGAGATAAATTGATTATTAACTTAAACAAGCTGAAATTAAATATTTACAGCAATAGGAAAATATAAAATTCTGATTTGAGAACTGAAATCCAAAACCTTGGGGCTGATGTAAAGGATCAGCTTTGGTTTTAGAGCCTAAGGTGTTCACTTACCCTCTTATTCATAAGTAATCCCCTGCTTGTATCCCCACATGGCCTCAGATTTTCCCATTGCTGAGCCATTATTTACCTGTGCAACTACAGGCCAGCGGCTTACCTTTTCTGATCCAAACCTTGACTTATTTGTAAAAATGCAACAACACAAACTAAGGTTTTCTCCATGTTATTATTCTGTAAAGCTAAGAATTTCCTATTGTTTTATTGTTTCAATAACACATACCCTATATGTTAATTTGAGCTCCATCAACACTTTAGTTGATAACTAAATGTGTATATCCACACATAAGGAAGAGGAATCCTGGCATTTAAGAAGTCCAGGGCTTTCTAGTCTTCTATTGTTGATGGAAAATTGTGTTCAGAAGAGTACCCATGTTAGCTTCCACTCTGGAGGTAGTCTAGACAGATCACCTCACAAAGGCACCTGCTTACCAGGCTCATTGAGGTTGTTGCTAAGGCAGGAGAACAAAAAAAAAAAATCAATGCTTCTCTGGGCAATGTATCCATATTGCCTGGTAAACACTTTGTGATTTTCATTTCTACTTCCTAGCCAACTTTTGTGGACAGGAAAGCGTCTCTACAGTGATATTAATGAAATGTCCTCTGAAGCCCATAGATTAAAGGTGAGAACTCTACTCTTGGCTGTGCACATCTTAAGGTGCAACATGAGCAGCTCTAGCAAGTATGTGTGGGTATGTGTACTTCTTGGAGGGAGAAAGTATTAGAAGGGAAGTGCTGTCAGAAATGTAAGTAGGAAGGCGTATTTAGAAAGTCAGCAGGAATATTCTGTAAATATTGCTTCCCTGCTAGGTTTAAGGCATCAAAGTATCCTCTTTCCACTAAAAAATAGTCACCTAGACTCACTAACTGGGGAAGTGCTGGCATTTGTCTCAAAAGGTTTGTTAACTCCCCTGATTTCTCTGTAGTTAGAAGATCCAGTCATGAGTAATGTGTGTCATATGTATCTTAAAATTGCTTTGGTTATCAGCAAATGAACTGGAATTTTGACTTTTTAGGTGTTATTCTAGCCCACATGGAGACAAGCTGCTGACACGTGAGCACGTGCTGTATTGCAGCATGTCAGAGGCAGCAAAGCTCTCTGTCCTGTCAGATAACTACAGCTTTACTCCCCAGTCCCTGGAAATGCCCTGCCTCTAGCTGCCAGCTCAAGGAAGATGGTGACAGAAGATCATTACTTTTAATTCCTTGATTTGTTCTTAAATATTGGCCTTAACAAACACAAATAATATAGTTAAAAGATGTGATTTTTAAAAACTCTAGGTCTACCCAGGCATTCTCGCACTTGCCTATTCAAAATCAATACATATATTTTGCAACAGCCAAAGAGATGCACCAAGTTTCTATTTTTGGGGGGGGGTATTCATGATTTCATGGGTGTGTATGTAGGTACCAGGTAGGTAGACAGGCAGGTAGATATTATAAAATAAGAGTAGGAACACATTGGATTCATATAAGCTGTGCATCTTGAAAAAGATGGGTAGAACTTACCTCTTGCCCCATGTATATCAGCTGCTCAGGAACTTTTCCCTTACCAAAGCCCCCAGTCACAGCTTCTCAAATTCAGGTTACCTAGCTCCATCTTTTCTCCTCCTGTGCCCTCTCTCGTCTGGTTTCATTTTTTTTCTCCTTCCCACACACTATCTGCTGATTTCCAATTTCAAAATTCAAGGGACCAGATAGCAAAAGGAGTAGACAAAGAAGAAATCCTATTTAACAGGAAGAGGGAAAGAAAGAAGTCTGAGCACCTTCACAAATAAATATTTAGTCCTGTCACATGTACAGTGAAAATTGTAATGAAAGAGAATTGTAAGTGCTAAAGTTTGTCCACGTTAAGGTAAAAGAAAAAGATGCTTTTTTGGCTTGGAGCATAAGACACAGGAAGGAGGTGGGAGAAATAGGAGTAACAGCAGTATTGATACAGACAGTATCGGAGTAATCTTCATCATCATCATCATCATAGGAGCAACTGTATTTAATGAGCATTTCCTTATGTACACCATGGAATATTATGCAGCCTTAAAGAAAGATGGGACTTTACCTCTTTCATGTTTACATGGATGGAGCTGGAACATATTCTTCTTAGCAAAGTATCTCAAAAATGGAAGAAAAAGTATCCAATGTACTCAGTTCTACTATGAAACCAATTTATAGCTTTCATGTGAAAGGGGAGATGAGGGGAGGGGCGGGGGGAGGATGGGCGGAGGGAGGGTGATTGGTGGGACCACACCTATGGTGCATCTTACAAGGGTACATGTGAAGTTTCCTAAATGTAGAATATAAATGTCTTAATACAATAACTAAGAGAGTGCCTTGAAGGCTATGTTAACCAGTTTGATGAAAATATTTCAGATTGTATATAAAACCAGTGCATTGTACCCCATGATTGCATTAATGTACACAGCTATGATTTAATTTTAAAAAATGAGCATTTCCTATATTCCAAGCACTGAATTGGTCATATTGCATGAATTGTTTCATTTAATTTTCACAGCAGATTTGGTGTGGGGGAGGAGGAGAAGCTACTGTCATCTCTATTTAGCAGATGAAGAAACTGAGGTTCCTAATGGTTAACTAGTGCAAGTTGATGTAACCAGCAAATACTTGAGCTATAACTTGAACCTGAGATTCCTGATAAAGTCTCTGCTCTTTCTGCTGAGTTGCTTTGTCTTCCAGAAAGTAACAGCAGAACAGAGCTGATGCGGCTGGTCGTGGTTGATTATAGGGGCTAAATATTCCTTTATAACTTCTTTTGGTAAATTTCCTCACACTCCTTGCCCACTCTGTGCAGTACTTCTGGCAAGGAGTAACGACCTAAGGAGAAAGGACCACCAAAGGGCAGAATGAGGCTTGAGCAAAGTCATTTCAGGCCTCAGAGCTAAATCGAGCTCTGGACTTCAGCATCTTGAGCCCAGCAATCCCTGTGCTTTAGTTAAGCTCACTGAGCTTGGGTTTCTGCTGCTCATAACTGAAAGGACCATTATAAAAAGCCCGGACTTTGAGGGGAAGAACAGTTGAGACAGAGGGAAAGAAAGGAATAAAGGGAAGAGAGAAGGCTCAGGGCCAGTTCAGAGAACAAAGTGTCCTGATTGAGTGTTGTTGTAAGTTGGAGAGGTGGGTGGGCGGGGCTGACATCTGGAGAAACAAAAGCAGGTGACACTGGGAGACCTCAGGACGATGCCTCTGTTAATACTGAATATGTGGAAACCCAGGGGAGTTAGAAATGTTGCCCTTTCACAGTGAACCTTCAGCCTTGTTATCCATAAAATGATTGATTTATTTCATTTTTATCTGCCTGCCTTTAGCCCACACATTGGCAGTAGTCCTCAACCTCATTTTCTCACACACAGTCTTCTCCTCTCCTTTGTGGTGTCGACTGACCCCAGAAAGGATTCCAGATCCTATTACTACTTTCTATCGTGTCAGTCCCCAGCATTCCAGTTCAGTAAAATTAAAGTGTGTTATTTCCCCAAACCCTTTGCATCACATCACATACTGTGTGCTTGCTATCAGGCTCCTGCCACTCTTGTGCACCAGTGAATTTAGTCAAATTGTTATGCTTGTCATGTTTATTTTGGACTGAGGAATGTCCTGTGTTTTCCACTCTTCCTAAATCCCACCCAACTTGGCAAGCCTTCCTGAGACCTCAGGTCCATCAGGCACCTTCTCTGATTCCTTCTCAACATTTTTTCTCCCCTGCCCAGACTCCACGGACAGCTAGAGAATTGCTTCCTGTAGCTCATGTTAGTATACAAGTTTAGCTCTTAGTTATACTTCCTTTTATTATTCATTTCATATACTTAATTTCTATTTATTCAAGGAGATTGTTGAAGGCAGAGATCATCTCCACAATGTTGAGGACACCACAAGATCCCTGATGCACTTAGTGGTTTATGATAATAAGGCAAATAATCCACTTTCTGTCAATAAATCTCTAGTTTACACAGGAACCAATTGTCGTAACAGTAGAATTAAATTTTGGTCAAAATTCAAGCTTTCATTTGATCAGCCTGAGAGAGGATGTTATACTGAACACAGTTGGTTTCTAACTTGGATCCAGGCCCTCCAAGTCAGAAAATGAAACATTCTCATCTTCTGAGAATGCAAAAAGCCTTAACGTGTGAGTCAAAGTGGGGCCTAACTTTGATCTTGCCTTCTATCCTGTACAAGCAGTCTTTATACTCAGCTGTTTAAAGTGAAGAAAATAAGTTTTGATCTAGTAAGACACATCTTCCAAGGACTCCTGTCTGTTCTTTTCCAGGAAAAGCTTTAGAAATGATATAATTTTCAATTTTAATTGTCTTTGAAATGAAAAGACATCTTAAATAAAACATCTTCCAAATAAAAGTGGAAACTGGATTCTAGGAAAAGAATCAATTTCTGGGGCAGTAACTCTCTCGTTTTTTTCCTGTTCATCCATATTCTGCTTATGTTTAAGGTCTATCTCAAAACATTCTCTATAGTCTGAAGTGATGACAAATTCTCTGAAAAGCAGGTAAATTGCCATAAGCAAGTCCTTCAGGTGGTGCAGGAACACACATTGTTAAGT
The DNA here is from genome assembly GCF_027406575.1 of Nycticebus coucang. Classification (NCBI taxonomy): domain Eukaryota; kingdom Metazoa; phylum Chordata; class Mammalia; order Primates; family Lorisidae; genus Nycticebus; species Nycticebus coucang. The sequence continues at coordinate 17,445,252 of NC_069787.1, forward strand.
GAATTCACGTTGTGTTGAAAGTGGCTTAATGATTGAATCTTCCAGGGAGTGTATTTATTCAGATGGTTTGACTTAGGATCTTTTTGACTTTACAGTGATGCAAGAGTCAGACCCATTCGGTAGAAACTACACTTCAAATGTGGAGTTCGGATCTTTCCTGGGCTGGTGATACACAGTATGTTCCTCTCCCAGAAGGCTGGGCATCCGCAGAGAGCTGAGCTCCAACCCAGCCCTGCCGGCTGGAGGGTAAACGACTGACACTCTGCAGGGCATTGTCCTGCAAGACAATTCAGCCCAGCCATAGGCTGATGTAAGTGTTCCGGGCATGTTTAATGAAGGCAGGCTAAGCTATGATACGCAGTAGGTTCAGTGTATTATGAAATCCATTTTCAACTTAGTACATTTCCAACTTTATCAGGATGTAACCCCATCTTAAGTTGAAGAGGATCTGTATTCTAAATGGAGGACACCTCCAGAGAAATCACATGTTGAAATTTCAGGCACCTCTGTACTTGCACCAAAAAGGCATTTTTTGGAAAAAGCAGCCAAATGACAGTCTTTGAGAAGCACATGGTAGGTCGCTGTTTTTCAGAGCACCGTTCAAGCAATTATTCACCCACAGGGGTGGCCACAGAGCAAGCAGGGCTTAGCATCTACAGAACAATCTCAAATCACCCTTGCATTTCACTGAGTCCCTGTGAGTGCCTGTGGCCCCCAAACTTCTGACAAGGACAGAAATAGGACTGTGACTTTCAGACATCTGCTGACCCACGTGCCTGAAAGAAGCAAAGCTTACAGCTTCTAAATCTCTAATCAGTTTTTTATTTTAAAGCATTTGCACCCTCCCTCTAGTTACTTTAACAAGAACTATCATTTCACACACCTTTGCCCCCCAAATGTAATAGTGTTGGTCCTGCATGTAGATGGGAAGGGCTCACAGCTCGTAAGTCCGTAATGGGTTCCTATATTAAAACATTCGCTTCTCTAGTCCTGTGATTTCAGTCCCCATCGTCATTTCACATACTGTTGTCTTGGAAACCCGATGGTGTTTGTGGAACTTCGCCGCATCTCCTCGGAGACCCAGTCCTGCGCTCTGTCTAAAAGAACGTGAGTGACATGGGTGTGACTTTCACTCAGAGTTGACTTGTAATGGGTATTTTAAAACATTGCTTGACTGCGTCCAGGAAAAAGCCCTGCAGTGCTCTGACGATGCTGGCTTTTCCTTATTCCCTCACCTTCTCTGAGGTTAAGTAAATAATATGCGTAAGAGAGTTTAGAAAGCATTGTGGAAATGTAGGTATTTCCCACACACTGGAATGAGGAATGTTTAGGTTTTGGGCAATCATACATGATTACACCTTCCTCCGTTGGTAAGTGACTAACTAGAATCTTCTTGTAACAGTTTGGGTTGCTGAATTTCTACTATATGACAAGCATTTCACGTTTAATTCATTCAACAAACCCAGGAGGAAATGACAATATCCCAGTCTCTCCGGTTAGTAAGGTCATTCCTTTAGAATCAAGATTTAAGCCTGGGGCTGAGACAAAGTCTTTCTGCAATATTACATCACCTATCGCCATTTATGTTGTTTTAAAGCACCAGTCCCTTCTAGAAGAGAATCAAAAAATAATCACACTTGCAGGAGGAGGTGCCATTTAAATTCTGGTAGAGGAAACGGCCCTGAAATCCAGTCAGAAAACCGGATTTTGCTCCCACCTGGCTGTGTCCTCTTAGACACGTCATTTAGCCTCACAAAATCAATTTCCTCAGCTAGGTTTTCATAATATAAATATGTTATGGTAGGTGATCTTTAAGTTTGCTTCAACCTCTGTGAGGTTTTGTGATTCTTGGAGGTGGGTTGAATTTACTCTTTGAGGCACGTTTCTGAACGCCTATGAGGAGGTATTCTAAGGATACATGGTACAGATTTGATCTTATTTGCCATATTTCACCAGGGGTTTCTCTTGCTCCATTTGCCCTCACTGGTCCTGAGCTTCAGTTCTGCGCTCTGGGGAACCCGACACCACCCCCAGAGTCTGGTGCGTTGAACTGCTGCCTTTTTTTGTGCAGATCTTTAATCAATACTTCAGGTCCCTGCTGGATGTCTCCGGACCAGGTGAAGGAGAGAGAGAAGAAGAGGAGGACTTGTCACAGTGGTCTGACCTCAGCGGGTGGCATCTGTAATTTCTGTCACTCATCTCACTCTGCTCAACTTATCCTCGGATATACCAGGTTAAGTTCCAGCCTTTGGACTCAGAGCCCTTGCCTGTGCTGTTCACACTGCCTACACTTTTATCAGGTCTTAGCTCAAACCTTCCACTGAGGCCTACTCTGGCCAACCCATCTAAAATTCTAAACTGTCTCCTTTCCTTCCTATCATCACTGCCTCAACACTCCGACTTTACTTTTTTTATTATAGTGTAGTAGCTTTATATGTGTAATTAATTTCACATATACATATGTAAAGTCTCCTATATTACCTATTACACATTATATATTTTAGGCAATCTTCCATTGCCTGTCTCCCCCGTAAGTATGCAAGACGTTCATGAAGGCATGGACTTTTTTTTTTTTTTAATTTTATGGTATGGACTTTTGTGAGTTTTCTTTGTGCTGTCCACAGCTCAATGTCCAGTGCCATGCTTGATACACTATAATTACCAGCAAATATTTTTAAGTGGAATGCCCAGGAAATAGTGGCTATGGAGTCCTATCACCTTTCCCTTAAAAAAGACCCTTTCCTTCCTCAATACGCCCTAAAGAAAAAGAAATATAGGGCGGCGCCTGTGGCTCAAGGAGTAGGGCGCTAGTCCCATATGCCGGAGGTGGTGGGTTCAAACCCACCCCCGGCCAAAAACCAAAAAAAAAAATAAATAAATAAAATAATGAAAAAGAAATATTTATAAGCAGTTGATATTTTCTCAACATTATATGTAACATGAATAAAATCATCTTTAATAAATTTTGCGTTTTGTAGATTCCCTTCCATTTAAATGTAAGAATAACTTCCTTGTGAAACAAATACAGTTGGTGACAAGTTGCCAGCTTCCTTTCTGACCGGACTGCAGCTATTATCATGCTCCCTTCCATAGAAATTCTGGGCTGTCACTGTGAAATGGTATTTGTTTTCCATTTTATACTAAGAGAAGAAAGGACAATTGAGGGAGAAAAAAAAAACAAAACACCACAAAACCCCCGCTGCCACTGTTATGCTCACTATAGAGTCAAATTGTGTGTGAAACTAAGCTTAATTCATTCAAATAAATTAATCTAAGCAAAAATCTAACCTTTTATTTTTTTTTTCTTCTGTGACTCTTCAAATTGTTTGCAAGGTCATTGCTACTCAACTTTGAGAAAATGTCTCTATTCTCAGACCAGTAAGTGCTCAGCATTCAACAAAAAATGGTCTCGGTGAACTTCTCACAGTGTGAGCTCCAAATCATACTCATTCCAAGCGAGAAATTATCTTTTGAAAAATGAAAGATAAGAGACCTATGGGTTACATAAATTTTTCAAGAGCTTTAGATAGATGATGAAAAAGGGCAGATCTTATTTGTCCTTGGTAGTAGGTCCCACTCCTCGCTTAAAGTATAAAATAAGAATTACTACTCCAAATCTTAAACCAAATTTTAAGAATCAAATGACCATTACATTTTCTAAGAAGAATTGTACAGAAATTTAATCATGAATATTTACCAACTTTACCAGATAATATATAAAAATCCCTCTCCCACCTCCCACTGATACATTTCACCTAGTTGATTTAATACAGAGTACATAAGTCTATTAAGAGAACTTTCTGCTTACATATAGTAAATGACTCTAAAATCTTAGTGGTTTAACATAGTAAAAGCATGAAGAATGGCTCCTGCTACCCGCTTTGTGCTCTGCAAAAATGCAGTCTCCTTTACATAATGCCAAAGACTTGAATGTGACATTGCCACAGTTGCCCCCAAAGCAGTCTTCTACAAGTCCTTATCAACACTTCAGATGACCTAATGCTCAAATAAGAAGAAATGCTACAGTTACTGGTCATAGTGGTAGAAAGAAATGATAATCGAGTCAAAGAAAAATGGTTGGATTGAGCATCAAAATCCGTGACTCCACTAATCTCTCTTGCTTAGCTATTTACCTTTGCTGCCAAACTGTAAAACTAGGCTGAGAAGATTATCAATTCCTTGGCCTATAAAAGTACCCCCATTTCTACTGACTGATGATACTTACAAAATAGATCTTTGATGTTAGCTTAGGTTAGGATTTGGTCTAAATACCACATATGATGAAATATTCCTCGGCTTAAACTTTTCAATTCTATGGCACAAAGCATTTCATGACATGGTAGTAACCATGTGATCAAAGGAAACTGGCTCTATTCCCAACCCCTTGTGAACTCTGGGAAGTCTTTCCCGAATCCTTTAGGGTAATTCTTTCCAGAAGCCTTGGTGAGGCAGCTCTCTCACGTACGGTTACTGACTGATGCTCCACTGAATACCCCCAGAGACTGTCTGCAGATCCCTAAAATCCTGTCTGCATGGCTCTCTCCTCTGCAGTATGCTGTCTTGAGCTCCAGTCTTCAGGATTTCCCCATCTCCTTAATCCCAGGAGTCAGCCAGGCTCTGTGTGGGTTTCCCCTTCCTCTCCTGTGGCCTGGAAGCTCTGGTGGGCAGTATGCTCCGTTATCATAGGGCTCACCTCTTTTGTCTCCTGTCTTTTAGAGATCACTGTCCTTCCTTTATTGCCTGGTATTCGGTGTCTTGAAAACCACCTTTGGGTATTTTGCCAAGTTGATTTTTTTAAGTCGTTTCAGGCAGGAGGGTAAATCCGGTTACTGTTACTCCATCTCATGTGGAAGTGGTAAGTTCCCTACCCTTTCAGAACTTAGGGGGGCTTTTTTTGGTCCTGTAACATGGATGTGATATTGCTTTATAAACCTGCGTATATTGCTTTCTTCCTGGCAGGCTCATTGTTTCATTGACTTATTCACTTATAAAATTGTCAATTTGGAACCAACATGTGAAAGGACTTACGTTCTCTGTTTCTCTTTTTTAGGAAGCAATGGCTATCATTTCTCAAGCTGTTCTTTAGGTAGTAGCACATCTTTTGAAAAAATTTGTCAGAATGGCCCAATAAACATGTAGGCACCCAAATATGTTGAGATGAAGGAAAAATGATACAGAAATTCTTCTCTCTTAAGGACTCCCCAAGAACAAGTGTGCTGGCCTAACATAGTTAATTCTGTCTGTTCAGTCTGGACACTAAGCAGAAGCCAGAAATAGCCTCAAAGGCTTTCCTGAGCCAGAAAAAGGAAGACTTAGTTGAGGGTGTGATCTCTTAAGAGCGCTTTTTGTCTGCATCGCTGATTGTTTAGCCTTACACCACAGAAATGTGTTCTTGATGTTGACAGCCCGGCAGACAGATCATCTTGATCAAAGACCTACTTACAACATTTACTGCCGTCTTGAAGCAACCTGAGACAGTAAACAGCAGAGGAGTCCCAGATTCCCTTGGGAGACAGAAACCTGGTCCTTAACTACTTTGCAGTAAGGTTACAAAGCACTGTCTTGGCAAAATGCATCTAAGGAATTTGTTTTTCTAACATAAAATTTTAATTATGGCTATTTGAGCATGATCTTTAGATTTAAAGTGGTTTCATGTCTGCTGAATCAAAACCACTCTGGGACAAATTTAGTTTGGTTGGTAACCTGGGAGACAGGCCAATTACAGACTTCATAAAGTATTCCACAAAGAATTGGGGTCAATGCTTTATAGCAGGAAAATCTGCATATCTATCAAACACCAGCTCTTTAGTGCAGATGTAAAATACTTTGACACAGAATAGCAAAAGCTATTTTGCAATAGCTTTTCCTGAATTTTTTTTTATCATGTACAGAATGAGGTCTTTATTCAAGGCTTTCCACACCTGAACTCAAATCCAACTGAGAGCGTGTTTTCAAACATGTTTAGGAGGATCAGACAGAGAAAATGTAAAAGTCCCTTTTGCTGTGGAAAATACAAATGTTGCTATGGCTGTTTTTGTCTACTCTGAACTGTCTCACGCCCCTCTTTTGCTAAGAAAACGGTTCATCCCTGGTCAAGACCAAGACTTATATTATATTATATGTAATATGGGAGACTTTGGATGACTCCCTATTATGTCCATTTCACTGAGAGTGGAAATTGACTTAAACATAGGCACATGGCCCAAGCTAGGCTTATCACAGAGTTTCTCCTCAGGTCTTTTCTAAAAGAAACTGTCAAGAAAGAGGCTTTTTCTTTATTTCTTTTTTCTTTGTCTACCTTGTCAGGGATTTATTAGGATATATTTTTATGTGGAGGAAGATATTTAAGGACGGAAAGAATAAAGCTGGCATGCTGAAGAAGCAGGGAAAGAGATGGAGAGAAGGAAAGTGCCAAGCACATTTGAGTCTTTTATTTCATTCCTTATCCTTCCAGAAGATTAGGAATATGAAACAAAGTTACTGTATTTTATACTGTTCAACATTGAGTTTTTGTCAGCTGATTATATATTAGAGTTCTAATACAAGCAGATAATTAAATAAATATATGAATTTATGTTTTTATCCTGATTAAAGATATCACTGATCATTTTTTAAAATTTTTAAGCAGAAGGAAAACCACTCATTGCTTAAATTTAAGAGATGGGATGTTTTAAACAGGGAGATAGTTGAAAATAAAATACACAAAGCATGAACAAAAGCCAAATATAATCTTGTCCTTATTGATAAAAAAACCGCAAAAACGTTAATATCAACTAACTTTTCATAATGTGGTCCTTGAAATTTTATATTCTTTTGGCAAAAGTTTTAACACTGTATAAAACATGAGAAACCAAAAATCCCTAAGAGAAACTCTCCTTGCCTGAAATATAAAGGAAAAGAAGTGAAGGGCTGTAGAGTGTCAAAGCCCTAAAAGGGGGAAAAAACAAGCAGAAGGCAGAAGGTCAGGTCTCTGAGATGCCTACGTGGTTTCCAGGGTTGCGTTTCCACATTTTATTCCCTCTTTCCTTGCAGGGAGTCTTTACTCCTTCCAGACCCGTCTATGGTGGCTTCAAGTCTCACATTGGGGGGAGCCTTTCCGCATCATCCGAGTTGCCCTTTCTCTCACTCCCATGGGTCAATGATGCCGATTTGGTGCTTTTGATTAGCTTTAAAGGAAGAATATTTGTTAGTTTTCCTATTACATATAAAAGCATGCTGAAAGCAAACAAAACACTCAGAAAATACAAAGAAAAAGAGTCATCCTAAAGTCTCCCATCTCAGTAATAACTGTTAAGAGTTTGGTGTATTTCCTTGGATAGTTTCCAACTGGTTGATGTAGTGATAATCTTACTACATACAAGTTTGTATTTCTTTTTGTTTTCCTCTGAGCCTTGAAACAAAAGTATTTTATTCTGGTAACCTTAGCTCTTCATGTCTATATTTAATTTACTGGCTAAAGAATGATATTGAATATTTATGGATTTTTTCCTTTTATTTTTACAAATATAAGTGATGACATCATTAGTCATCTCTATACACAAACATTTTCCAGTAATATTACCCCTTAAGAGTTGATACGTAAACTTCTTAGAAATAGAATTGACACAGAGAAAAGCTTCAGAACGTCACATTTCTTTTACCTAACAGAAATCATCAAAAGAACAGATTAACTGATATGACTATCTTTTTTTTTTTCTTTTCAGTTTTTGGCCAGGGCTGGGTTTAAACCCACCACCTCTGGCATATGGGGATGGCACCCTACTCCTTTGCACCACAGGCACTGCTCAATATAACTATCTTTTAAAAACTATTGGAAGAAAACATCCCTGAGATTTTAAAAAGAGGACAAGGAAGTATTTTTTTTAAATATATTGGCCAACCTTTCCAACTGATACATAAATAAATATATGCTTATACTAGTAGAATTTCTGAATTCCCATCATAAAAATATGTTCTTACAGACAAAAAAAAAATTCAATATGGCATCAGACTGCTAGCATTTATTGTTTCAGTTTCAGGTAAAGCAATATTAGGAGACTGTTCAGTAAATGACATTTGGAAAATTAGATTTTAAATTTAATTTTTTATTGTGAATATTCTCATACTTTATTTGAAATATATAGTGTATATACATATAAATTTAGTTACATTTACATATCACATATATAAATACATCTATACATACACCAAAACGAGTTCTAGTCACAACCTTTAACTGAGTAGTGGAAGATAATCTAAACTATTTTTTTGTTCTATCAGGGATTGGAAATTATAAAGAATGATTTGAATGATATGGTTATGAAAAATTATAAAATTTTACATAGTAAAAAAAAATCCCACCACAGAAGTCACAAAAATCAAAAAAAGAACACATCTATGAGCTATCACTTAGAGAAAGTTAGTAACTTCTTACATATGGTTATACAACTCCATTAAAAAATTGAAACCCAATCCCCAATGAAAAGTGGTGGGAAAAATATATACCTTGACATTTAAAACAGAGTGAGAATAACCAATAGACACATAAAAAGACATACACAAATAAGTGTCCCTTAAGAGATGAAGGATATCTTTAACCGTCTGTTGAGTAGGTAGGTAGTCTTAAAAACACATTTGAGAAACACTGGCCTCCCATGCAGGGGTGGGAAACCACAGCCTCAAGCCTATATGTGGCCCTCCAGATCCCCAAGCGTGGCCCCTCCCAAACCCAAACTTCCTTTATTAGAATAATTTGTTCTGTAAAATTTGAATTCAGCCAGAAGCCTCACTCAAGGATCCAGAAGGCCACAGGTTCCCCATGTCCCAGAGAATAAGCCCTCTTGTATGCTATTGGTGAGATAGTAATTTCTCAGAACCTTCTTTGAGGGCTATCTGGCAATAAATGTTAAAATTTTAAGTTTGCTACATAGCAGCAGATCCAATGCTGTTTTGTCTTTTTCCTTCAGGTGCAACTGTAATTCATATTTTTTTAAGGTTAGGAATGCAAAGCCTATGACCAGCTTTTTAGTGGATTTGGTCATTGTGCTCAAATTATACATGAATTTTACCTGAATTACTTGGAGCTAAGCAATAAAAAAAGGCTGTCTTAAAGGTTATTGAATCCAACCTTATTGGGATTGAGATAATAGTTTTAAATTAACATTTACGTTGAACTTTATGAGTATGCAGTTCATAAATTATTGAAACTGGTTACACAAATCATAGAAATGGCATCTCAGCTAGATCTTCTGGCCTCCAACCCTTTTCTTCTCTCACTCATTCATTATCTTGTCTCTAAGACACAGAGTTACGTGTCTTCCTGCTTGGAAACTGGATATGATTCCTTCCAACCCACAGAATTAAGTTCAAATCCCTTTGCTTAGTGTTCGAGGCTATTTATAATCTCAAACCAACCTACCTCTCTAATCTCATCTCCTGCATGCACTCAATTTCTCCCACTCCTGCCTTCTACACACAAAACTTAGCAAACAAGCTGTAATTTTCTGGTCATCTACATATTTTTATGTCTCTATTCTTGTGTTCTAGCTTTTTGCTCTGTCGAAAATGAGCTTCTTCCCCCTTTTCATTTGGTTAAATGCAGTTCAACCAAGATGTCACCTCCCCTGGGCAGCCCACCCTGACTTCTTCCTTACCTCAGAATGAAGTGATCATTTTCCCTTCTGATATATAGTATAAATAAAAAGAACGCTATTATTAAAAAGTAAAAATAAATTTATTTCCCCTGTACTATCAGTTAAGCCATTGAGTGTGTAATATTTTATGATATTACGTGTATTTTAAACTGAAAAAAAAATTGCCTACCTTTTGATCCAGCGATACTACTTCTTAGAATTTTAAAACAATATTTGTTATATTATTAAGGAAATTATCTGCTAATTATACAAAGATAGATATAGTATTGGTTAGAGTGATATTTATATTAACACAAACCTAGAAATACCCTAAGATTGATTATGTTATGGTACATTCATTCAATAAAATACTAACCTACCATATAAGGAGTGAGGTAAATCTGCATTGTTATTGCAGAAATAATCATGAAGTCCTGAATGTATATATAGAGAACAATATGTAAGGTTTGATTCCAAGAATGTATATGTGTTTAAATATAGATAAAAGTCTCAGAAGTGATACATCATTCTTAATAATGGTTCTTCCTTGGGATATTTTTATGCCTATTTTATATATTGAAATACTATTTGCTTTTAAGTGTGTGTGTGTTGTCAGTAAGCTATAAAAATGCTTTTAGGTAGCTCTGTTCAAAGTAACCCTAGACTATTCACAGTTGAGAAGAAACAGTTTGGGAAATAAATAGTTTCAATAAACTTGTCTCATGTAAAAAGAGGCAGGTCAAATTTATGAGGACTGACTTAAGTCTGCTTCAGTGGATAGGGTAGGATCAAGCAGACTATATTACAAAACAAGTACCTCACAAATTAATATGGTTCTTCAAGAGATAGGCTTCAGTCAGAGTTTTTGACTGAATTTAGAATGTGACTCAATTCAGAGGAGAAGAATAGTCAGTTGTCTAGAATTGTACGGCTTAAACCAGTTTGTGAGAGGTGAAATTAGAACATGCATTACCAGGAAATATCTAATGCAGAAGAAAAGTTTCTCTGTGACTCTCATAAAAAGAACATCATAATAGAGCAAAATTAAACATTGATAATCTTTTTCAAAAAACGAAAGGCTGCATAGTGGGATGTAGAAAATTTATTAAAATTTCAAAAAGACTGCAGCAGAATTCATTAAAAGCTACAGCTCTAAGTTCAAGAGCAGAAAATGTCTTTAGCTTTTAAAATTTAATTTGGTTTATTATGAAAGAAATAATTAAAATGTAATTTGGAATCACTATCTTTCATTTTCTTAAAGTCAAACAGTAGCAAGATGGCCTGTGGGAAAAACCAGGGCCAAGAGGCAGAGATCTGATAAAAAAATAATCCTCAGGGCTTACAGACTCATAAAAATTAACCTTTCTTGGGTATTAGTATGTAATTCCCATTCCAAAGATGAGCAGTGTTGTATTTTAAGTGGCAAATAAACAAACAGTAACAAGCTTACTGGAAATACGTATTGCTATCCATTAAATGTCTATACAGTACTATATGCATAGTAGTGAGGTGTCATTTAACTGAAAGTAACAGATACCCAGTTTAAACTGAAGAAAATAAGAAAGTGGGGAAGAAAACTGACTGTTCTCTCTCCTTCCCTTGGCTGTGTCTTCTCCTGTGCTGATTTTATTCTCAGATGGGCAGCAGTTCACAGAGTCCTAATAGAAATGCCCTTGCCCAAAAGCTTCAACTCAGCATCTTAGGAAGGGCTCTTATTGGCCTCTCAGGGTATGCTGAACCCTGAGTTAGGAAAGTTGGGGCCACAGGAATGTCAGCTCTCACCGGTCAGGAAAGGGAAAGTTCCCCAAGTAAGAACTTGCTAGATGCTCTGAAAGTAACAGCAGTTCTCCATATCTATTAATCGATCCTTACGTGGGTGGCACCTGTGACTCAGAGGAGTGGGACACCGATCCCAGTCCCATATACCAGAGGTGGCAGGTTCAAACCCGGCTGGGTTAACACTAATGTTATCATGTATACCTGAGGATGGTGAAGATGAGAAGTGCAAAAGGAGCTGAGAGTTGCCTAGAGGAGGTAAGGATTGAACTATCAAATTTGCACAGGAACAGTGCTAAAAAAAATATGAAATATTTTTCATATTTTGAAAAATTAAATAATCTAGAATGACCAATAAGGGGAAAATATGCCAATGACATTACATTTATATATTACTGTATGCAACTATTTAAAAATGTCCAACACAAAAAGAAATCCTTTTGAAATATTGGATTGATCATTGTCACGTCAGCTACAAAAAAGCAGTATACACAATCGTGTGGACCTCGGTAAAGGTTTATGCAGTGAATTAAGTTCATAACTGTGTGGATGAGTGTGAGTATCATGTGTGTGCACATGTGCAGAGAAACAGAGACACAGAGAAAAGATGGGGGAGGAAAGAGAGAAAACAATGGATGGAAATAATTGATGGTAATTGTAGTTATTCATTCTTTCCACAACCTTTTATCACACCCTGATCTGGTAGACATGGTAGAAACAGGGTTAGTACCAGAGGTCAAAAGAACAAACATAAGGGAAGAAAGACACAGAGAAAGGAAGTAATGAGAGAGCCGGTGAGTAGGGCGGAGGAGAAATTCACATGCACTGTATACATGGTGCACAGACATTGCTTAAGAGGCGCACTAGCCCAGCCTGGGCAGTCGGGACAGCCTTCTTGGAGGAAGAGATGACAATTAAAGATGGGAGAGAGGAAGGACAAAGATTAGGGTGCCCTAGGTAAAGAGGAAGGACAAAGATTAGGGTGCCCTAGGTAAAAACTTGAGGTGGGGAAGAACAAGGTACTTGTAAGACTTGAAACAAGGGCCTTCTGCCCTTGTGACTTAGACAGCAAATAGTTTAAGATGTAGCATAAAATATGGGCAGAGTCCAAACTTGTGAAACCTGATAGAGGTGCTATACCATTGGGTAGTGAGTTTAGTGGAGTGTTGGGATGCTTTTCCCTTCTTCATAGTTTTCAGTATATTTTACAATTTTGGTATTGCGTGTATATGCTTGCAGAGGTCCTCAAACTTTTTAAACAGGAGGCCAGTTCACTGTCCCTCAGACCGTTGGAGGGCCAGACTATAGTTTAAAAAAAAACAAAAACTATGAACTAATTCCTATGCACACTGCATATATCTTATCTTGAAGTAAAAAAAAATATATATATATGGAAACAAATACAATCACACCACCTCATGTAGTTTGAGGACCCCCTGTAGGGTGTCACAAAAGTCACCACACATAGGGAGATCAGGAAAGTATAGCTAAATGTACGATTATTTACAAAATATTTTCTGTGTTAGCCATCTCTTTGTAAAATTTTGTAATGAATATTTTGTAAGTAAGGTACATTTTGCTCCAAATTTTTTTTTTTTTTTTTTTTTTTTTTTTTGGTTTTTGGCTGGGGCTGGGTTTGAAACCGCCACCTCCGGCATATGGGACCGGCGCCCTACTCCTTGAGCCACAGGTGCCGCCCTCCAAATTTTTATTTTTCCTGTGTATGGTGACCTTGGGATGCCCTGTACAATTAGGGGAAAAAAATGTAATTTGGAAGATAGTTCTTTAGACACAGAGGAAAGGACCCTGAGCTAGTGGACTCTACAACTCTCTTGCCTTGTGAATGTCAAGGTGAAAGGGGATTTCCAGTAACCATGGTGCCACTGCAATAACCACTGACCCAGCTCTCCAGCCCGCCTCTGTCTCGGTCTCATCCCTCCCTTGACCTTGTGTGCATGGCTGAGTATCACTTTCTCACTCGGGTGTTCTTAACACCATAGTTTCTTTGTTCTGAGAAATGTGTGAGGAAGGAGCCACTTTATTTAAAGAATTAAGCAAACCTGGAGTTAGGTGAAAGGGGATGAAGGGAAAAAACTCCATCAAGAAATGATCACTTAGTAGTTTCTATCTAAAAGGCTCTCTAATTAGCAAGAGAACATAGAGATTTGCCTTTATCTGAGGGTGATTTATCAGACTTTCAGTAAAAATACCAAGTGGGGGTGAGACGCTCTGAATAACAGGTGTGGACAACGAGGGCAGATCATGAAAGATCAGAGGCTTCAGAATCAGAACACAATGACCAAATCATAGCCGGCTGTGTTAACATAGGATGTTACACCTTTTCTGCACTTTCTTGTCTTCATTTTAATTCCTTCCTCACCTCATGGAGATAATATACACTGAAACACTGGACTCTTAATGTATACTTAGAAAATGGTGATGCCCCTCCCAGGGGACTTCAGAGAAGTCTGGGAGTTGGCTGGAAGCTAAGAAAAGAGGTCTTGAGATTTGAACTTGTCCTTTAATGTTTGGGTAAATCTTAGGTCAAGATGAGGATAGAATATTGTCATCAAGGGTGAGGAAGAAGGAGGGATAGAAAAAGGAGAGATAGGAGAAGCAGCAAAGAACCAGAGAACCCTTATGAGGGTACAGTCTGGAGCAAACTTAGCTCTTTGCAGAGTGGCAAGAAATGGGAAACAGGCTTCCACAGGAGGTTTGGAATGCCGGCTTCCAGAGGAGATGACCCTGTGTTGGGAAGGCCTATTTACTTTCTCTAGACTCAGTTTTTTTCTTTCATCAGCCAAGGAGCAACTTCCAGAGACTTTCAGGAGTTTGTCCTTTCTGCTTTCACAGATGAGCACTGTGAGTTGCATGGTGCCTGGCATGGGGAAGAAGGAGTTCCTTGCATGTTGGTAAAGCTGAATTGAAACCAAAGTTGAACATATTTGTTGACTGAAAGAATTGCAAACTCATTTCTCTTTAACTGACTTTCCTGACCCCTTGCTGCTTGCATATTTAATTCTTCACTTTCTGGAAGAATTTCTGAGCTGATGTAAGATAACAGATTAGAGAACTGTATGTTTAATCCAGTCCTTTCACAGAGAACCTTCCAGAACGTTTTAATAACAGAAGGAAATGTATTAGGTCTGTACACTTTTGGCAGCTTTACTTGGCACTAATTTCTTTTTAGGCAGCTTCTGTAGAGCATGACATAACATTTTGTGAAATTATTTCTTCACCATCTTGGATCGCATTCGGTAACTACAGAACATCGTGACTGTTCCCACATGGCTTTCTAGGGAATGACAGTGGTGCCTGGCATGTGGAAGGAGGCATTCCTTGCATGTTTGTAATTTCCTATGAACATACTTGAAGTAACACTGTAGGATATACTCACAGTTTAAGGTTTATTGTTCATTTAATCCAATTTATAAAAATTACTTCTTAAAATGTTGTCTGCCACTTTGACATAGGGATATATGTACATCAGACTATACATGCAAGTGTCTCTAAAATAACCTTAGTCTTCACTTTCAGGAGCTTTCCAAAATCCCCAAAGCCTGAAATGAATTTCTGTTTCTTCTACTGTGGCCAGAGGGGAGGACCTTAAGCAGAACTTTTCTAGATTGCTTTTTCTTGGTTGTCCTGTCCCCCCCAGCCCCCATGCTAGCGTGAGTGCTGAGCTCTGGGATCAGGTGGAAACATTCTATAATCTTTTCCTGCTCACATGCTGGGGTCGGTGATAGGCTAGGACAGCAAAGGGGTGGGATTCTCTGCAGAGAGTTTAAAATGTGGAATATAGTAGAGACGGAGCAGAGAATATGTTGGCAAGAAAAAGTATTAATTGTAACAACACCCTCAAAATCCCCAAGATATAGTTAAGGTTGAAGTGTGTTTTCCTTTGAAGAAGACACGGAAATTATGTATTTTTTAGAAGTCTCTTTTACTCCCAAAGTGACCAAATTATAGCAACAGAAAGCAGACCAGGGGCTGCCAGGAGTTAGGGTCAGGGGAAGGGTGCAATTATTAAGGGAGAACACGGGAGACAGTCTTAGTGGTAACAGACCACTGTGACTATGGCAGTTCCATATGCCAGCTGGGGTGTTGGTTACTAGAATCTAATTATTTGGTAAAATTTCATAGAACTATAATTAAGAGGGTAAAACGTCATGTATTCGCTGGTGAAATCTGAATAAAGTCTGTATTGTATGAATGTCAATTGCTCAGTTTTGACAACTTACCACAGTCCTCTAAGATACTATTATTGGGTAAACTGAGTGGAAGGAACACGGGAACTTCTTGCAAGTCAAACTACCTCAAAGTAAAAAGCATTTTCGAAATCTGTTTTTTACATGATAAAATGTAAAGCCCAGTTGTTACCCTATATTTTAGATGAACAACCTGAAACCCACCGCAGATGTGAGCTGTTTGAGACCGTTAGATTCGGTGTCTATGCCCAAATCGAATGAGTTCCTCGGCTCATTTCTATGTCTTAGGAGATTGACCTCTGACATGAGTAGGACTGACTGTGAGCATGAAATTTCCTTTGCCGAGGGGTGGGGATACAGTACTGGAGGGAGGGATAGTTCTCACTTTTTGCATATATTTGCTGGGAGACCCAGAATTGACACTCAATTTGCTATTTTAGAGACCTTAGATAACTTAGTTCTGAGTCCATACAATATGCTCTCTCCAGTTTGCTCTTTTTCTTTTCTTTTCTTTTCTTTTTTTGAGATGGAGTGTAGCAAAGATCTTTATTTAGGGGTTTGAATTTATATTTTTCTAGTCATGTACACATTTAATCTATTATCTATTAGTTTTACAATTCCCTCAATTTACTTATCTGAAATCAACTAAAAAGGAAATATCCTGTTACCACATCAACAAAATCACTTTTGCAGTAAACATTTTCTTCTAAACACTGACTAATTTCTGGGCAGGTGTGTAAACAAAATCATAAAGAAGAAAGTAGCCACAGGGGAACAGGATTAATGGAAAAATATCTTCAAGTATTCACTCAGTTTACTTAGGATGAAGTAATGACTGTGTCTTCTCCTCAGGGCAGAGCACCTATAGACCTCTGACAATATGTTGTAAAGCAACAGGCAACACCATTAAGCAAGATTTGCTAAAGGCCCTTTTTGTGTTTCTTCTGTCCTGTTCCAATGTCTAGCTCAGTGCCTGGCAAGCACAGGTGTTCAGTAACTGACGGTAACATGGAATGCAAGTTCAATGAGGTCAGGGACTTTGTCTTTTTTTTTTAATTGTTGGGGATTCATTGAGGGTACAATAAGCCAGGTTACACTGATTGCATTTGTCAGGTAAAGTCCCCCTTGCAATCATGTCTTGCCCCCAGAAGGTGTGACACACACCAAGGCCCCACCCTCTCCCTCCTTCCCTCTCTCTGCTTTTCCTTCCCCCACCATGACCTTAATTGTCATTAATTGTCCTCATATCAAAAGTATACAAGTATATAAGACTTGTCTTATATACTCCTGAATCACTGACACCTAGAAATGGATCTTATACGTAGAAGGAACTCAAAACTTGTTTTATACTACAGAATGTATTCTGCTTTTTCAACATTGTTAGCCAGACAGTTTTCATTCTGCTGTTGGAATGATCCTGAGAGAAACTTCAGGACACCCAGAAAGAAAGAAATGAAAGGAATTAGCCAACAATCAATGATTAAGTCACAGCTGTGATTGTCTCTAAAATTGGGGAATAACTGTTGAATATGATAATTGTAACTCAGGAAAAGAGAAAGTAAAGAGAAACTGGGCATATATATGATTGTGCCTAAAATCTGATCTGAACAGGGGTTCCTGCCCCCATAAACCCCTTGGTGTTTGTCTAACTTCCCTGTCTCAAGATCTGCCCTTTCTTGATGTCCTTTTCCACAAACTATAACCCTCAAAAGCCAAATATCTGGGACTTTACTTTCCAGAGAAAGCTCCTTTTTTTTCCTAACAAATCAACACTGTGCTTAGGGACCTCATCTCTCTTGGCCCAGTGGTCCTCCAGCTGTGCTAAGACAGACAGCTGCCCCCTTCCTGTAATTCAGAGCAAGTCAGGCTAGTTCCACTACATTGGGGGTGGCGGGGGTGGGGCTAGTTAGTTCTTCTCATTACTATAATATAATTTACATACTATAAAATTCACTCTTTTAAAGCTTACTGTTCAAAGTTGCTGAAGGTTGTACAATTATTCCTATGATCTAATTTCAAGACATTTTATCAACCCAAAAAGAAATACTGTGCCTGTTACTAATCACTCCTCATTTTCCCTTCCCCCCAACGTCCTGGCAACCTCAAATCTATTTTCTGTGGATTTGCCTATTATGGACTTTTCATAGAAATGCCATCATATGCTATGTGGCTTTTCCTGTCTCGTTTCTTTCACTTTAAGCAATGTTTCCGACATGCATCCATGTTGTAAAATGAATCATTGTTTAAATTCCTTCTATGGCAGAATAATGTTTCATCATGGGGATATAACTTCCTCTATTCATTCCTTATGAATGTTGATGAACATTTAGGTTGTTGCCAGTTTTTTAACTATTAGAAATAATGATGTTATGAATATGTAGGTAGAGGTTTTTATTTGGAGATGTCTTAGATTCTCTTGGGTATGTCTGGTTAACTCTGTTATTCTCATTTCTGGCTCAACCCTCCCTATCCTCAAAGAAATTTTCTCTGATCCCACATGCTGTTATGTTTCCCTCTGAGGAATTATATGTGTGTGGTACCATATGACTTTCCTTTGGGTGTCTATCACGGGTATGATTTACATTATTTGATGGATAATACCAACAAATAATACCAATTTGTTGTCAATACCAACAAATATTTCCTCAATTAACCCAAAAAGTCCATGTGTGGAAACATGAACAAATCATCCCCTTTTTAATAGATTATTATTCACAGAAATTTCTAGGTGTAATGGCAAAAATATTGACCATGAGCCCATCTATAGTCTAGAAGCACAAAGTGCTTTGCCCATTTTTGTCTGGTGTTCAATTTTTTGTTTTCTATAACTAAGAAAAAAGATTTTAGGTGGGGAAAAATTAACCACCTACATAATGCTTCCCACACTATTGAATTTATTTGAAAAAATAGAGAATTAAATGTTTTTACAATGTGTTCTTGACAAAATCATTTATAACAACAGCAATACATTGTACTTTTAAGTATTTGTGATTTTCTTGGGGTTGAAACAAAACCATCTTAGAAAGTTAACCCTTGTAAAAATAGAATTACTAATTTTTTTCTGTAAATTTTATATCTTGAGTAACCTCTGCATAGTATGAATAAGCAATCAAAACTTCTCTCTAAATGCTCTGAACATAAAATTAGCAGATATAACCTTTTGTCTTCTAAGTTAGATCCTATCATAGACTGATTAATGATCATGTAAAATAACCAATTAAAATTTTAAAATATTAAAAAGTAATATGTGCACTAATTATACTTTAGTAACTTCAGGACTGTAAAGCCAAAAATCTTACTTGGAAGTTGTATGTCCTATAAAGTATTTCAACGTATATCTGACTATGTGCATGTATGTTGCATGTGTATTGAGTTTTTGTTTTGTTTCATTTTGTTTTTATTATTCTTTCTTCTCTTTTATATCCTTTGTACCATCCTATCAAGGTAGCACACTTGCCCGAAACCACAAGTTCTCACATTTTTCAAGGCTTACTACACAATGCAGCTAACATTGTCTTTGGAGAGGCATTCCACGGAAATACCTCCATTTTGCTGAAACTGTGTTGTTGTTTTGAACTTTTTATTCTCAAAGGATAGCAAATCCACAGAGTGTTTCAAGAATATAGCAGTATAGTTTTTCTTCATTTTTATAGTATTAAAATACACATAGTGCAAAATTTACCATCTTAACTATTTTCTTTTTTTTTTTTTAATTTTTTTTATTAAATCATAACTGTATACAATGATATGATTATGGGGCATCATACACTCACTTCATAAACCATTTGACACATTTTTATCACAGTGGTTAACATAGCCTTTCCGGCGTTATCTCAGTTACTGTGCCAAAACATTTACATTCTACATTTACCAAGTTTCGCAAATACCCCTATAATATGCACCACAGGTGTGATCCCACCGATTCCCCTCCCTCTACCCACCCATCCCCTTTCCCACTTCCCCCTATTGTTAAGTTGTAGCTGGGTTATAGCTTTCATGTGAGAGTCCCAAATTAGTTTCATAGTAGGGCTGTGTACATTGGGTATTTTTTCTTCCATTCTTGGGATACTTTACTAAGAAGAATATGTTCCAGCTCCATCCATGTAAACATGAAAGAGGTAAAGTCTCCATCTTTCTTTAAGGCTGCATAGTATTCCATGGTATACATATACCACAATTTATTAATCCATTCGTGGATCGATGGACACTTGGGCTTTTTCCATGACTTAGCTATTATGAATTGGGCTGCAATAAACATTCTGGTACAAATATCTTTGTTATGTTGTGATTTTTGGTCTTCTGGGTATATGCCCAGCAGAGGAATTACAGGATTGAATGGCAGATCTATTTTTAGATCTCTGAGTGTTCTCCATATATCTTTCCAAAAGGAATGTATTAATTTGCATTCCCACCAGCAGTGCAGAAGTGTTCCCTGTACCGTTCAGTGGCACTAAATACATTTGTAATGTTGACCAATTATTGCCACCATCCAAACTTCAGAACTCTTTCATCATTTAAAACTTAAATTCTCTACCCATTAAACAATAACTCCACATTTCTTTTTCCTCCCAGCCACTGGCAACCACTAATATACTAACTGTCCCTATGATTTTGACTAGTCTAAGGACCTCATATAAATGGAATAATACAAAATTGTCTTTTGGTGACTGGTTTGTTTTACTTAGCATAATGTTTTTAAGATTCATTTATGTCATAGGGTATATAAGAATTTCCTTCCCTTTTAAGTCTAAATAATATTCCAATTGTGTACCATAATGTGCTTATCCATTCATCCATCAGTGGACACTTGGGTTGCTTCCGTGTTTTAGCTATTGTGAATAACGTTGCTATGAACATGGAAGTGCAAATAGCTCTTCAAGATTCCATTTTCAATTCATTTGGGTATATACCCAGAAATGGAATTGCTGGATCATATGGTAATTGTTTTTAATTTTTTTAGGAATCATCATACCATTTTCCACAGTGGCTGTACCAGTTTAAAATCCCACCAATAGTGTACATAGGAATTTCAATTTCTCCATATTCTCATCAATACTTGTTTTTTTTGTGTTTAATATTTTGTTTTGTTTCTCTCTTTTTTTTTTTTTTTGAGATAGAGTCTCATTTTGTTGCCCTTGGTAGAGTGCCGTATCTTCACAACTCATAGAAACCTCAAACTCATGAGCTTAAGGGATTCTCTTGCGTCAGCCTCCAAAGTAGCTGGGACTACAGGCCTCTGCCAGAACACTTGGCTATTTTTAGAGATGAGGTGTTGTTCTGGCTCAGGCTGGTCTTGAACTGAACTCATGAGCTCAGGAAATCCACCCACCTCAGGCACCCAGAATGCTAGGATTACAGGCATAAGCCACTGCACCCAGCCCTATATTTTTTTTTATTGTAGCCATCCCAGTGGGTGTGAGGTGCTATCTCATTGTAGCTTTGATTTATATTTCCCTAATGATGAGTGATGGTGAACATGTATTTGTTATTATTGGCCATTGTATATCATTTTCTGAGACATGTCTATTCAAGTTTTTTGCACATTGAATTAGCATTTTTAGTTTTGCTATTGTTGAGTTTTAGGAGTCCTCTGCATATTCTATGTTAGTTTCTATATTATATCAGATATAAATAGAAATATATTTATTTATTTATTATTATTTTTATTTATTTATTTATTTTTTTGAAGACAAGGTCTCACCTTGTTGCTCTGGGTAGAGTGCTGTGGTGTCATAGCTCACAGCAATCTCAAACTTGGCCTCCAGCTATTATTATCTTGCCTCAGCCTCCTGAGTAGCTGCGATAACAGGTGCCCACCACAATGCCCAACTTTTTTTAGAGATGAAGGTCTCACTCTTGCTCAGTCTGGTCTTGAACTCCTGAGCTCAAACAATCACCCTCAGTTTCCCAGAGTGCTGGGATTACAGGTGTCAGCCACCATACCCAGTCAGAAATATATTTTTAATCAGAGCTTCCATTTTAAAATTTAACTTTGTATTGAGATAACATAGGATAATATTTTCCTAAAGATGTTTCTTTTTATCCATTTAGCAAATATTTATGAAGCAACTACTCTGTGCCAAGCACTTTAAAAATTATTGTAGAGAGTGGCACCTGTGGCTCAGTGAGTAGGGCGCTGGCCCTGTATTCGAGGGTGGCGGGTTCGAACCTGGCCACAGCCAAACTGCAACAACAACAAAAAAAATAGCTGGGCATTGTGGTGGGTGCCTGTTGTCCCAGCTGAGAATCGCCTAAGTCTATGAGCTGGCGGTTGCTGTGAGCTGTGATGACACAGCACTCTACTGAGGGTGACAAAGTAAGACTCTGTCTCTTAAAAAAAAAAAAATTATTGTAGATAAAAATAATGATCAGTTCAACACCTGCTGCAAACCTTACCAAACTGCAGTTTCTTCAGGGTAAAGCCAACTAGTTCTCCATACCAATCCTGTGAGCCACTGAAGCAGTATCCTGTTCTGCTTGAACAAAATAAGGCTCTGGGGAGTTGGAAAGCATTTCATACCTAATTTGAGGCAGATCCTAAAACAAGACTCAGATGTTTTGACTTCCAGGTCAAAGTTCATACCACATAAGGACTGTGAAGTCATTGTTTGTTAAGCAAATAAAGAATGCATAAAGATTTAAAGGTAAACATCTCCCTGACTGTGAGAAACCAAAGAAAATTGTGTTTTCAAGATTTTTAGGAACGTTAGTTAAATAAAACAAATGGAAGAGCAATTCAAAACTATGTTACTGTATTTGTTAAAGAGTGTCCATTTCAGAAAATATTTGTTTCACTTAGTCCTGGATAGATAATATGCTAAGTACATATATACAGAGATTTAATCGGGTTTGAATTTTGTGTGCATTTATTTTTCCAGGAGTTTTACTCGTTCAGACTGGCTGAACTCCCAGTGATTTGGGAATCAGTAATGCTTTGTACCTTTCAGAAAAATTGAGTGCCTCACTTGGCTTGCCCTTTTATTTGACATGAAGGAATTGGTGGACATAAGAATAAGGCTGAGCCAAATGAATTCATTTGGTGAAAGGGAAAGTACTGGACTGCAAAATAAGAAAGTCTTAGCAAAAAGGCTGAATTACAGCCTGCTCACTGAAGTGAGTCACTTTCTGTTCAACTTTGGAAATTTAATAATAGCTTTATGAGAGTCACTACTGCAGCCATGGCTGAAATGCTCTGGCCTAGAAGCTGTGGGGAGTTTACAAAATCGTGAGCTTGGTGGGTGAGAATTCTAATAGAAATTGATTGAAATTTAACTCTTTAAGGGGTTGAATTTTATCCCTTCAAAAAGATATGTTGGAATTCTAAGTCCCCAAGTGGCTCAGAATGTGACTTTATTAGGAGAGAGGTTATTACAGAGGTGATTGAGTTAGAGATGAGGTCACTGGGGGTGGGTGCTAACCTAGTAATGATTTCCTTAGGAAAGGAGAGATTTGAACACAGAGATAAGCTTGCACATAAGGGGAGAATGCCCGTGAACATGAAGATAGTCCAGGAGAGAGGCCTGGAACAGATTCTTCCCTCAAAGTCCCCAGAGGTAATCAACCCTACAGACCTCTCGATTTCAGATTTGTAGTCTTCAGAAGACAATAAATCTATGTAGTTTAAGCCTCCCACCTCCCCCTCCGGTTTGTGGCACTTTATGATGACAGCCCTGGGAAACTGATACCGGCCCCAAGGTCACACTCCTTGCTGCACTTTATCAGCTGTCCTACCTGTAGGCGTAAATCCAATGAGACTGTAGTGTGTATACACCCCTGGGCAGTGCTGAAGAAACGCTAAAGAAATGAAAAGCACAATCCTTACTGCACAAGAGCTTTACAGTCTCCTGCAAAAAACAATTGGGGAAACTCAACAACACAAAATAAGATTCAATGGACAGAGTAACACTGTATACCACTGTCTCTCAAATCTAAGTAACACACAGATCCTCCTTTTTGATAGATTTTTACAGCTTTATTTAAACATAATTCACATATTGTAAAACTCTCCCATTTATAGTGTACAGGTTAGTAATTTTTAGTATAGTCCACACAGTTTGTAGTGCAGTCTATACTATACTAGAAACTGCAAATTACAGAGTTGTACCAACACCACTATCTAATTCCGAAACATTTTTATCACCCTACTGAGAAACCTTATACCATTACTAGTCCCTGTTTTTCCCTTGCCCTCATGCCTGGTGACCACCAATCTACTTTCTGTCTCTGGATTTGCCTGTTGTGAACATTTCACACAGATGGAATCCTAAAACATATGACCTTTTGTGACTGGCTTTTAAAGTAGCATAATATTTTCAAGACACCCCTGTTGAAGTAGGTAGCAGTACTTCATTCCATCTTATTGCTAGAGAGGAAACAGAAGTTTACCTCTCTAAGTTTTGGGCTGGGGCTGAGAATTAAACTGACATCAGAAAAAAATGCACATAAAGTTTCGGGTGACATAGGAGCACTCATAAGGAATTGCAGACCCAAAGAACTGGCGAAAACCTAAGTGTTTTTATACCAGATTAAACAGACAGGCAATTGGGGAAAAGTAGCTAAACTGTGTGTAGAGACTAAAGGAAGATAGAATTATTTTAACAGGGCCTATTTATAAGGGACTTTCTCTTAGGGCGGTGCCTGTGGCTCAAAGGAATAGGGTGCTGGCCCGTATACCGGAGGTGGCAGGTTCAAACCCAGCCCTGGCTGTGTGTGATTCCCTGGCAAATGTTTTCTTTCACATGGGAGTTTCTAGTTCCTGGTTTTAGGAAGAAAATGGGAGATTAGAATGCCTTTCTTGCATCTTCTGTTTTTCAATTGCTTTTAGCTCAAAATAACCCTTAGGAGTAAGTGGCATATTTTGGGATGGGCTATTCTACCACTCTTCACTCCCAAATAATATTCTCTCATGGGACTGCACCACATTTTGTCTATTTGTTGTTTGGTGGTCAGTTAGTTTGTTTCTGCCTTTGGGCAATTATGAATAATTCTGCTGTGTACATTGTACACATTTTTATATGGACATACATTAAATTGCTGGATCCTAAGTCTAACTCTATGTTTACCATTTTAGAGACCCATTTTAAAGAAAAAAATGTATCATTTGCTTCTGTTGTTTTCTTTATATTTATTATCATCTCTATTTAAATACATATATTCAAACATCCTCTCTCCTCACAATCTCTCTACCACATGATCCTGTTTAACCTCCATCATGGTGTTTCTCACTATCTGAAATTTGCTTATTTATTGTTCTCACTAGATATCTGTTTATTATTGTCCATTGCACATTTCTCACTGGAATATAAGCTATGTAAAAAAAAACTGTCTTGTTCATTTTTCTATTTTCAGTACTTAAACATTCTGCCTGGTACAAAGTAAGTGCTCAATAAATAGTTAACTTAATATAGGAATACCGTATTCAAAGCCTCCTAGAGATACCTTGAAGATCCTGGAGAGTCTTAAATTCCAGTTTGAGAAATTCTAGTGTATGTAGTTTGTCTTAATAAAATGTTCCCCCAAAATGGACGAGAGAAGCTCACAGAAAAAATGACATAAAAATTACCTGGGCAGAGGAGAGAGATTTTACACCAGTGGTTCTCAGCTGTAGGAAGGCTGAGAACCACTGTTTTAGACAGACAGACAGCAGCATGACCAAAATCTACAGATTTGAGGATTCACATGGAGTATTCAGAGTCTCACTACTGAATAGTTTTCCTAAAGTTAGTCAAAATGTGGATTATGGAGTAGGCTTCTGTGATGCATGTCACAGAATCCAAAGTCAAGTTCACATAACAAAATATCATATCTTGATCTACATAACTCTGAAATTCAGGATTAACTAAATCTCAAGCCCCACTGGATGCAGAAACCTAAATGTCCTCTTCCAGAGTGTTGATGCTCTCTTTCAACTCTGCTCACCTTTGTGTGTTGACTTTGTTCTCTGGCAGGTTTATTGCCATTTGTAGGGTGATCTGTTGTTGGTCATCCCAAGCCTTTCTCATCATGGCTGATGATTCAAAAGGGAAAAGTAATTTCTTCCTCTAAGTGCTCGTATACCAATAGCAAATCTCACCAAAGTTTGCAATTGACACTAAGTCATGTGTCCATGCCAATAACTATTCAGGACAGAGTGTTCTGATTGGCTGGGCCTGGCTTATGCCTGGAAGGGGACATATCTTTCATATCATATGTCAGAGTGGGTTTAGTTCACCCAAACCAGATGGAATAGAATTCTTACTAAAAAGAAGCATTCTGTTCTCAGAAGGGTGAATGGTGTTGAATAAAACTAATAACAATGATAGCAGAATAATTCAACAGTAAAATAGGCATACAAAACTTTTATGGAAGGGAGACACTAGATTTTTTTTTAGACTTAAGAGAGGATGAAATTTATATGCACAACTTTGCTAGAAAATTCTTCCTTATGATTTTTCTTTTAAACAGTCATATGTCTAAAATCCAGCAGCAAGGCTTCTTTTTGAAGATGAAAAGCCCTGCATATGGGCTGCAAACTTATGATTAACTGAGCGTAGGATTTGATAAAGAATTCTATATTCATTTGGTCTACACATTTTTTAAAATGTGAGTCTGTCTCTAAAAGGACTCATTTTTATTTCTCTGAGCCCTTAACACAGAAATGTTTGCCTGTTATGGGAAAAGTCCACAATTGCTTTTCTATGTTTATGTCCATATGAGCATCGCTCCCTGGAGGAAACTGGCCTCTGAGAATCTCTAGACACTCACTGCACTGACTCTGTCTACTCCAGGTTGTTTTTCTTTGGAAAGCAAAACAAGAAACACCATTAGTGGGAGCACCAATTATGAAGCTCCAGTGGACAAAAAGGAATTAAAATAATACTCATTCTAAACATTTACATCCATTAGCCTGCTTCTCTGCCCAAATTCTGTTCATTCATAGAGGTTAAATAAAAGATCTGTTGCTTTAATTAGCTCAATGAATAGTATTAAAAAAATAACAAATATAAAGTAAATGAACAAGACCTAAATATATTTTTCTAAAACTTGGGTGGCTGGTCATAAAATTCAGTATCTTTATTGGTAATCAAGGTGACAATGCTTTAGTTACAGATCTGTCCCCTTTATTAAAAGATTCATTCACTAAATCATTAAAAAAAAAGATATTGACCACTACCACACTTCTCATGCTAAAGGGTGGGCACATAATATGTCTTTCAGCTATTCAGACTTTGTCTCAGGGAGTACACCAATAGGAACAGAAATTGAAAAGAAAAAAAATTGACCCAAGTCCAAAGTAGAATTTCTGAAAGTGCTTTAAAAAAGATATGCAGTCAGATGTAGTTGCATAAAATCATACTGAAACTAAGTAAATAACAATTTTGAAATAAGAAAATGAGGTAATACTTAGTTAAATAGACGGTGTTTAAGCTGGGATTTAAAAGACGAGTACATTTGTAATAGGCAAAGGAGTGAATTTTTTCTTTGCCAAACTCATTCCTGGTTCTCCTTAGTCTTTTCTAAATCTTGACAAACAAGTTTTATTTATTAATGGTGCTTCTCCTTCAATCTTGGTGGCTTTTGTCCTAGCAGATCAGAGTTCATTCATGGGCAACATCTGCAGCATTTGCAGAGTTTGAGAATCTTACCCTACAATGCCACTAATCACAGCTGCCTCTGCAGCCATGGCACCAGCAACAGAAGCCAGTCAAGGAGACTTTAATCTTTGTGTACATAAGGGCCCTAGTTTGTCATTACACTGCAGGGGCCATTTGTAATTTGTGGGCTGTGCACAGGGTGATGCCTCAATCTGTCTGGACTCGAAGTCCAAGGACCAACATTCAAGTTCGTCAGTAACTGATGAAGACTCTGACCATGTTTTCCCTGCTCAATGGTCCCCTTCAAGACTAGAGACTGGATGATCTGAGCCATGGCCCAGTTGCCAACATTTAATGTTAGAAATCACACAGTGGATCTCCTTTCCTGTATTTTCAGAAAAACAATATTGAGATGTGTTGCAAAGGCAGATGGAGGAAATGGTAATCCAGCTTCCACTGAGAGGCTTGCAACTTCAGATCCCTGCAGTGAAGAGTGAAATTCTTCAGAGAACATTTCCAGCCTGACAATATACAGTCTGTGCCACGTTAGTCTCATTATGAGGCTACATGCTCTATAAACTATTTTTTTTCCTTTTATCAAAATTAGGTATGGCAGCTAAGGATTTAACAAAATTTAAAATTCTCCACCTCCACCACTCACAGGCTTGTCAGAGCTCCTCTAATTAGGTCTGTCTACACAGACTTTTTCTCTCCTGGTTGTTCAAAATGACTTAAGAAGTCCATGCACTGTGTGTCTTCCGGGTGTGCCGATATTGTCTTATGTTGCTTCTGATTAAGTTGCTTGCATGTGCGTGATGGAGTCTCCTTCATTCCTAAGGTCACAGTCATTGACAGACAGAAGTTCCATGCCATCAGCTTGGAGAAAGGCTCTGGCTGCCTTCCTGCTTGACGGAGCAGTGAGAGATGAATTCTGCTTAAACTGACAGTGGGATGCTTAACAAACAACCCAAGCCATCAGACTGTGTTATTTTTAACCAATGAGCATTATTCCTCCTGAAAATCTTCTCTTCATACTTTTCCTTCCCCAAAGAATGCATTTTCCTCTCTGTAAAGGGCTCTGCTACCTCTCCAAGGTGCTCAGCACAGACAGTTATTGCACTAAATGATGGATGGGTTGGTTCCCCGGCAGCTTCTCTGTGCTGTAGTCAGCAGTGCTGGGCCATCTAGCAAAGCTCCTGTGTCCAGCAGGGCTTTCTGAGAACTGCTGCTGGCTCTTCTCAGCTGGGCTGGAGTAATTCCTCTTAAATCTATGTCCCTGATCTCAGCCCTTCTCTCTCTCCAGCAGTTAGGTCTCCTAAGCCTCCCTAATTTCCCTGAAGACTCAGCTCCTGGTAAAAGTATTGAGCACCCACTTTGGGCCAGTTGTTGTCTCCACGTGACTGACAGCTTTCCAGAATGGTAGGTTTCCCGATGGGTCTAGACTAGTGGAAACATTCTACTCCTCAGTGGAGTCGCAATCTGTAGAGGGATTGGGTTCAATGTCCTCAAATAAAGAAAAAGAATCATCTTGAGTCAAAATTAACTTTGAAAATAACATATTGGGGACCACACACCAATCCTAATAGGGTCAACACAACCAGACTTTCCTTCTGGGTTGGAACACATTGCTATGTATTCATCTGGACATGAGATAAACTAGTTTTATTTTCATAGCCATTGTATAAAATCTCACAGAGCAGGGCAAGCAACTCATGCTATAGGACAAGGAGCAATGACACTCATCTGCAGTGTTAGCCTGGGGATGCCTCACCATGGTCATCCTAGGACTGGAATTAGGGCCTCCTCTCCCTCTCTACCCCATCCCTTTACATCTTCTCTTCTCTTCTCCCTCATTTTGTCCTCCCCTTTCTCCTTCCTGCCCGCTCTCCTGCACACTTAGAGGGCTCATTGGATTTATTCAGAATGTCTTCAGGTACATGGATGAGAAAGCTGAATCATCCATTTCTACTCACTTCGAGTCCTTATTTATAGGCCCTGAAAGCTTGTCCTCTGTTTACTTCACTGTTACCTGTTATTTTCTTCATTTCCACTCTCTTTTTCCATCCCTTGGACATACGCACATCAATCTTACTTCTCTGTCTTTACTCTTGCAGAGGTCTTGATGTCCTTTCTTCTTTTTCTATTCCTGATAAAACACTTGACTGACAAACTTGAAGTTGATTTTTAAATGATCCCAGGGGACAGGCCAGGGGACAATTTGTCTTCTGTGTCCTGTTGACCCTGGGTTTAATTCTGTTTCACGAACATTGGCCAAACATCTGTAGTGAAGAAGGCCTTTCCTTCCAGCAGAGCTGACCTCCTGCTCTGTGTGGCAAAGCAATGTCCTTTCCCCATCTCAACAGTTCATCTGCTTCAGATGTGCCCCCCTCTGACCTCCCTTAGGACTTGGCTAGTCCACGTGTGACAGGTGCTTCCAGAGCATCAGTTCCAAAGATTAGGCTACCAGTGACAACATCCTCCTTACTTTCTCCTACTTGATCTGTCCAGTCCTATTTCCTTTATCCCCAGAAAAATGCATTGATCATTTCTACCAGTCATGACTTCATCTCGTACATCCTTGTTTTGGCCACAATATTCCACTTTCCCTCTGCCTATCTAAATGATATTCACTTTCCAAGGATCAACTTAAGTACTAACTGCCATCATCTTCTATCAAACTTGCTCTGAAAGAATTGCTGATTCCTTTTCTCCACTTCTCTAATACTTGAAGTCTCTATTTAGCAATTAGTGATAATTAAATGATGTCATATATTTCCCATCTTCTAACAGGCCAATGGCAAGATTTACTTAGCAAATATGAGTTATTTATTTATTTTTGGCCTGTCTTATGTTTTAAATTTTTTGAGTTAGTTCTAACTAGTATGAAATGAAAATATGTTGTATTTTAATTTTGATTTCCAGGTTCTCCTCACCCTACGTAAAGGAGATTTGCAACATAGGACATTGTCTTAGTCCTTTTGCATGCTATAAAGGAAGACCTGAGGGTGGGTAATTTATAAATAACAGAGGTTTAATAGGCTCACAGTGCTGCAGGTTGTATAAGAAGCGAGGTCTCACAAGATGGCGGAATGAAGCCAGCTTTCCACAGAGGCTCCCATTCACAAGGAGAGTTAAAGGACAGAAATTTAGCAAGTAACCTGGTGGATTAGAGCTGCACCAAGAGAGAAGGTTGAAGAATGCACTTCAACCCCGCTGAGGTGAGCTGCGACCCCAAGGATACAAACAAAAGGTACAAAATCCATCACCAAGTGGATGGGAGTCCCCTACCCCATGAGAACGACTTGGAGTGCCCCACAAACAAACTAGCAGAGTTCAAAAGTCCTCCCACTACACTCTACGGGAGATACCCTCTGAAAACTGGACCTACCTCCCCTACTAGGGTGCCACAGCATTCTCCTGCCAGGCATGGAACTGTGAAAAACTGTGTATATTCTCTACCTACAACTCTGAGCTCCCAGCACTCCCCTCCACTCTCGCTCTGAGGTCTGGAGGCCTGTCCCCCCGGAGTCTAGATTCTTGGATGATTTCTTGAGGGGTGTGGACAGGGCCTAAACTGCAGCTGGTCAGTGCTGACTCTGTGGCACAGGAGTGAGGAGAGGACAGTCAGCTGAGAGGGAACCACACTGGAGCAGCGGTGCCATGAGGTGCAGAGCAGCAGCCGTCTTTTGGCAATAATAGGGCTCACTCCTGGATATTCCAAAGCCACACCCCCTGTCTCCCTGGGTAACCAGAGTAGGTCAGGCATCAACTCACAGAAAGGATTTGGGACAGAAACGCAGGCCCCACGCGGAAAGGGTTTGCCTAAGGCGGTACCGGCCTGTGTAGAGTGCAGGGACTAGAAATGCACATGCAGGGCTGGGAAGTTCCCAGAGCAGAGCTGACCCAGAGGACCGCTTTAATGACCCTAAGATGCATGCGGCCCTCAGGAGATTGTCAGCCTATAGACAAAGGAAGACATGTAACCAAATACAAACCTGCAGGAGCAAAGACAGGGCCTGAGTCGCAGACTCTAGGAACTCAAAACAGCTTCTCTTATGCAGAGAAATTTAGCGGGGACAGAAACAAATTCCTGCAAAGTTGTTCTGTTCTGTTCTGTCAGTAACATCAATCGGGGCGGGGCTGGAACTGAGTGAACACCCCCAGACTCCATCAAGCATGCAAGGTTGTCAGGCCTCACCTCCCCCTGCTGGATAGAGGCAGAGTACAGTGGCCTGGCTGAGCAGAAATAGATTTCCTTGTGATTCAGGCAGGTGAAAACCCCTGGAGTATCTGTTCACTGCAGGCAACTGGGTCACAGCCCTGCGGGGCTATCAGTGACTAGGTGTGACAAAGGTGCAAGGTGGGGAAGGAGGCATCAACCTTCACAGACTGATCTATTTGCTGGGTGGGTCCTACTGACTCCACGGAGTACCAGAGCAAGCCATATCTGAGTAGTCACCAGACCCCTGCAATCCAGTTGCCAGAGACCTTTTAAACTCTCCCACCTGAGACAGGTACTGACTGAGACAATTGATTTGGACCTTTCTAACTGAGCCAATCACCCAAGGACTATTCAGGTGGTGCCCTGGGTGTGTGGATGTAGGAAGGTTTGATTTTTCTTTTCCAATTGTTGCCTGTAGGGGGCGGGGTGACTTAATTGCCAGTATTTCTCCAAGGCTGAGACTTCAACCCACAGTAACTGTTTCACTAGGGTCGAACAAAAACCAGCTGAAAACAAGACAGAGCCACTTAGCCCCACCACACCAAACAGAGCCCCAGTTTCTCAGGCCATAGCACTGTACGGATCGTCGACAAAGCTCCAGGGGAAAAATAAAATAGTGTAAAACAACATGGGGTGGAGTCAGTGGAAAAGCTCTGGTAACATGAATAACAAGAATAGATCAATGCCCCACCCCGCCCCGCAAGGAAAGATATGGCAGATGTAACTGAAGATCCCATTCACAAACAGCTGGCCGAGATGTCAAAAATTGAATTCAGAATTTGGATTGCAAACAAGATTAATAAAATAAAATAAAATAAAATGGAGGAAAATTTGGAATTAGAAATTCAACCAGCAATTCAAAAGTCAGAATTAGAAATTTGAGGAGAAATTCAAAAATTGTCTCAAGGATATAACAAATTTAAAGGCAAAACCACCAAAGATTTTGACGCACTGAAGCAAGAATTTGCAGCCCTCAAAGATCTGAAAAATACAGTAGAATCCCTC
Organism: Nycticebus coucang; assembly: GCF_027406575.1. NCBI lineage: Eukaryota > Metazoa > Chordata > Mammalia > Primates > Lorisidae > Nycticebus > Nycticebus coucang. Next base: position 17,477,647 of record NC_069787.1, read on the forward strand.
AGTAACAGAGTGGAGCTAGCAGAAGAAAGGATTTCTGACACTGAAGACAAAGCCTTTGAACAATCCCAAACTCTCAAAGAGGAAGAGAAATGGAGAACAAAAATGGATCATTCTCTCAGAGAGTTCTGGGATAATTCAAAGAAGGCTAATATCTGCCTCATTGGAATCCCTGAAAGTGATGAAGTGGCCTCGCTAGGCACAGAGGCCCTTCTCCATGAAATTATGAAAGAGAATTTTCCACACATGCCAAGAAATTCTGAAATTCAGATAGCAGACAATTTCAGAACCCCAGCACGACTCAATCCCAATAAGACATCCCTCAGGCATGTCATAATTAACTTCACTAAAGTTAATATGAAGGAAAAATTCTCAAAGCAGCCAGACGTAAGAAAGCCATTACCTACAAAGGGAAGAATATTAGAATGACTGCAGATCACTCTGCTGAAACTTTTCAAGCCAGAAGAGGATTGTCATCAACTTTTAATCTCCTAAAGCAAAATAATTTTCAACCCCAGATCCTGTATCCAGCTAAACTGAGTTCCATTTATGATGGAGCAATTAAATATTTTAATGACATTCATATGTTGAAGAAATTTGCCATAACCAAACCAGCTCTTCAGGATATTCTCAGACATATCCTCCATAATGACCAGCCCAATCCTCTACCACAAAAGTAAACTCACTCAGAAACTTTTGATCAAACTCCAACTTCCACAGTGGCAAAAGGATTAAAAATGTCCATTGGACTTTCGAAAAACTCGATATCCAAAATTTTACCAGACTTATCAATATCCTCCATTAATGTGAATGGCTTAAACTGTCCTCTAAAGAGGCACAGGTTAGCTGACTGGATACAAAAACTCAGGCCAGATATTTGCTACATACAAGAGTCACATCTTACCTTAAAAGATAAATATAGACTCAGGGTGAAAGGATGGTCGTCCATATTCAGGCAAATGGAAATCAGAAAAAAGCAGATGTTGCAATTCTATTTGCAGACACAATGGGCTTTAAACCAACAAAAGTAAGGAAGGATAAGAATGGTCACTTCATATTTGTTAAGGGTAATACTCAATATGATGAGATTTCAATTATTCACATCTATGCACCCAAGCAGAATGCACCTCAATTTATAAGAGAAACTCTAACATACATGAGCAACTTGAATTCCTCCAGCTCCATAATAGTCGGAGATTTGAACACTCCTTTCACAGTGTTGGATAGATCCTCCAATAAGAAGCTGAGCAAAGTAATTTTAGATTTAAACCTATCCATTTAACATTTGGATTTAGCAGACATCTATGGAACATTTCATCCCAACAAAACTGAATACACATACTTCTCATCAGCCCACAGAACATACTCCAAAATTGATCACATCTTAGGTCACAAGTCTAACCTCAGTAAATTTAAAGGATTATAAATTATTCCTTACATCTTCTTAGACCAGCATGGAATAAAAGTGCACTCAGTAACAGCAGGAATCTGCATACTCATACAAAAACATGGAACTTAAATAACCTTATGCTGAATGATAGCTGGGTCAGAGATGATATTGAGAAGGAAATTGCCAAATTTTTGGAACAAAATTACAATGAAGACACAAATTATCAGAACCTCTGGGATACCACAAAGGCAGTCCTAAAAGAGAATTTATAGCAATGCAAGCCTTCCTCAAGATAACGAAAAGAAAGGAAGTTAAAAACTTAATGGGACATCTCAAGCAACTCGAAAAGGAAGAAAATTCCAACCCCAAATCCAGCAGAAGAAAAGAAATAAGCAAAATTAGAGCAGAATTAAATGAAATTGAAAACAAAAGAATTATACAACAGATCAGTAAATCAAAAGGTTCATTTTGTGAAAAGGTCAATAAAATAGATAAAACTTTGGCTAACCTAACCAGGAAAAAAAGAGTAAAATCTCTAATCTCATCAATCAGAAATGACAAAGATGAAATAACAACAGACTCCTCAGCAATTCAAAAAATTCTTAATGAATATTACAAGAAACTTTATTCTCAGAAATATGAAAATCTGAAGGAAATTGACCAATACTTGGAAGCAAGTCACCTTCCAAGAACTTAGTCAGAATCAAGTGGAAATGTTGAACAGGCCAATATCAAGTTCTGAAATATCATCAACCATACAAAATCTCCCTAAAAAGAAAAGTCCAGTACCAGATGGCTTCTCATCACAATTCTACCAAACCTTTAAAGAGAAACTAGTACCTATATTACTCAACATGTTCCAAAATGTAGAAAAAGAAGGAAGACTACCCAACACATTCTATAAAGCAAACATCACCCTGATCCCCAAACCAGGAAAAGACCCAACAAGAAAAGAAAATTATAGACCAATATCACTAATGAATATAGATGCAAAAATATTCAACAAGATCCTAACAAACAGAATCCAGCAACACATCAAACAAATTATACATCATGACCAAGTCGGTTTTATCCCAGGGTCTCAAGGCTGGTTCAATATCTGTAAATCTATAAGTATAATTCAGTACATAAACAAATTAAAAACCAAGGACCATATGATTATCTCAATTGATGCAGAAAAAGCTTTTGATAATATCCAGCATCCCTTCATGATCAGAACACTTAAGAAAATTTGTATAGAAGGGACATTTCTGAAACTGATAGAAGCCATCGACAGCAAACCCACAGCCAATATCGTATTGAATGGAGTTAAATTGGAATCATTTCCACTCTGATCAGGAAGCAGACAAGGCTGCCCGTTGTCTTCCTTGATCTTTAGCATTGTAATGGAAGTTTTAGCCACCGCAATTATAAAAGAAAAGGTTGATCAAGGGTATCCACATAGGGTCAGAAGAGATCAAACTTTCACTCTTCGCAGGTGATATGATTGTATATCTGGAAAACAGCAGGAATTCTACTACTAAACTCTCAGAAGTGTTCAAGGAATACAGCAGCATCTCAGGTTACAAAATCAACATTCATAAATCAGTAGCCTTTATATATACCAACAATAGTAAAGCTCAAAAAATAATTAAGGCCTTTATTCCATTCACAGTAGTGCCAAAGAAGATGAAATATTTGGGAGTTTATCTAACAAAGGATGTGAAACACCTCTATAGAGAGAACTATGAAACTCTAAGAAAAGAAATAGCTGAAAATGTTAACATATGGAAAAACATACCATGCTCATGGCTGGGAAGAATCAACATTGTTAAAATGTCCATACTACCCAAAGAAATATACAATTTTAATGCAATCTCTATTAAAGGTCCACTGTCATACTTTAAAGATCTTGGAAAAAGAATACTTCATTTTATATGGAATCAGAAAAAAACTCAAATAGCCAAGACATTACTCAGAAATAAAAACAAAGCAGGAGGAATCACGCTACCAGACCTCAGAATATACTATAAATCGATAATGATCAAAACAGCATGGTACTGGCACAAAAACAGAGAAGTAGATGTCCGGAACAGAATAGTGAACCAAGAGATAAACCCGGTTACTTGTTGTTATTTGATCTTTGACAAGCCAATTAAAAACATTCAGTGGGGAAAAGATTCCCTATTTAACAAATGGTGCTGGGTGAACTGGCTGGCAACCTGTAGAAGACTGAAACTGGACCCACACCTTTCACCATTAACTAAGATAGACTCTCACTGGTTTAAAGATTTAAACTTAAGACATGAGACTATAAAAATACTAGAAGAGAGTGCAGGGAAAACCCTTGAAGAAATTGGTCTGGGTGAGTATTGTATGAGGAGGAACCCCCGGGCAATTGAAGCAGCTTCAAAAATACACTACTGGGACCTGATCAAACTAAAAAGCTTCTGAACAGCCAAGAACACAGTAAGCAAAGCAAGCAGACAGCCCTCAGAATGGGAGAAGATATTTGCAGGTTATGTCTCCAACAAAGGTTTAATAACCAGAATCCACACAGAACTCAAACATATAAGCAAGAAAAGAACAAGTGATCCCATCGCAGGCTGGGCAAGGGACTTGAAGAGAAACTTCTCTGAAGAAGACAGGCACGTGGCCTACAGACATATGAAAAAATGCTCATCATCTTTAATCATCAGAGAAATGCAAATCAAAACTACCTTGAGTTACCATCTAACTCCAGTAAGATTAGCGCATATCACAAAATGCCAAGACCAGAAATGTTGGCGTTGATGTGGAGAAAAGGGAACACTGCTAGTGGGAATGCAAATTAATACATTCATTTTGGAAAGATGTTTGGAGAACACTTAGAGATCTAAAAATAGATCTGCCATTTAATCCTATAATTCCTCTACTACGTATATACGCAGAAGACTAAAAATCACGTTATAACAAAGATATTTGTATCAGAATATTTTTTTGCAGCCCAGTTCACAATTGCTAAGTCATGGAAAAAGCCCAATTGCCCATCGATCCACGAATGGATTAATAAATTGTGGTATATGTACACCATGGAATATTATGCAGCCTTAAAGAAAGATGGAGACTTTACCTCTTTCATGTTTACATGGATGGAGCTGGAACATATTCTTCTTAGTAAAGTATCTCAAGAATGGAAGAAAAAAGTATCCAATGTACTCATCCCTACTATGAAACTAACTTATGGCTTTCATATGAAAGCTATAACCCAGTTATAACCTAAGAATATGGGGAAGGGGGAGAGGGAGAGGAGGGAGGGGGAAGGATGGGCAGAGGGAGGGTGATTGGTGGGATTACACCTGTGGTGTATCTTACAAGTTTACATGTAAAACTTAGTAAATGTAGAATATAATTTTCTTAACACAATATCTAAGAAGATGCCAGGAAGGCTATATTAACCAGTGTGATGAAAATGTGTCAAACCGTTTATAAAACCAGTGTATGGTGCCCCATGTTCACATTAATGTACACAGCTATGATTTAATATTAATAAAAAAATAAAATGGAAGCGAGGTCTCAGCATCTGCTTCCAGTGAGGGCTTCAGAGAGGTTCTACTCATAGCAGAAGGGGAGCCAGGGTGTCACACGGTGAAACACAGGAAAGATGGAAGGAGGTATAAGGTCTTTTCAACAGGATGTCACCTTGATCTTTACAATGCTAAAGATCAAGCCATTCATGAGGGAGCCACTCCCCTGGTTCAACCCTTCCCACCAGACCTTGCTTCCAATAATGAGGATCAGATTTCAATAGGAGATTCAAAGGTGAGAAATATCCAAACTCTTTCAAACCTCCATTTCCCTTGGCAGAAATGAACTGGGAGAGAATAGAGGCTGCACTCCCTGCCCCATTCATCTAGGGCAGGGCACACCAGTTCCCCGCAGTCACATCCAGTTGCCTTTACTCATTTACATTATCTAGCCTTGTCTATGTAAAGCACTTAGCACAAAGTCTGGCAATAACTGATGCTGTCTTCATGATCCTAATTGTAACCTGACATAGCTCATATTTGTTCCTAACTATCTTCTTACAGTCCTACTAGATTATGAGTTCCTTGAGAACAAGAGCCATATGTAAGGAGATGATCAAAGACTACTTTTCTGGGGGAAAATGGGACTTACTGAGATTGGTAGGAGATTTTTCTCATAGGCAAATAATGTTACTTGAGCCTTTATGAATGAAACAGGAGGGAGAGAGATAAACATCCTCCTGGGTAGAAGAATTTAGGAGCCTTAGTTGCCAAAATAAAGGAAAAAGTGTATCTACATGGCATTTTTTTTAATGTAAATACACTTTCCACTTGAAGGAAAACCTGCAGGTTTAAATGAATGAATGTGTGTAAAATCAGATCTAGTTTTATTCAATTTCAGTCACTTAGTTAAGGAAGAGTGAGTTGGCACCTATAGCGTGGTCTTCAGGGTGCTGAGTCCTGGTGATGCAGGAATACATAAGACACAGCGTCCTTACCATTGTACTGAAAGTTTAATCAAGAACAGAAAAAAGCCTAGGAATTATTTTTCAGATTCATTAAACTGTCTCTTTTGTTTATATTCTTTATTCTTGTTACCCTGGCTACTCCCAGAAAAATATACATCAAAATGAGAGGTTGGATAGAAAAAGTGATACAGAAGCAAGTGGAGCATCTCACAATTTTGGAACCAGAAGTCACACTAGCGATCACTAAGAACATAGTCCTTATTTATAGATAGATACTGAGGCTGAGCCTGGTAATGTGCCACTCACATCTCCGGCTGAGGGGACTGTGGTTGAATCACATCCCCAGTGCATATCCCCTGGCCCCACCCCCACGGTCCTGCCAAGCCTCCCCAGGTTGCTCCCAGCTAATGACTGAGGCAGGAGGAGATTCAAGTGGAGACATCTCTCACAAGTGACTTGGTTTGAGGACTTTCCATTGGCCTGGCCTAACCTTTCTTACAATCCAAATACAATTCTCTTCCCTTCCCAGATCCTTCCCATCCTTTTGTAGATGTCAGGTCTGCGTTGCAATCTGAAGACTCTCGCTACCTGCTCCTGCTTTCTCTAACCTTCACAGGCACCTCCCCAGTCAGTCTCTTCTACCTGTCTTGGTATCTGTTTCTTGGGGAACCCAAACTGCCACACTAAGCACTAATGTCGCTTGAGCATGTTCACACAACTGGTGAGTGGCACAGCTGGTGAGTGGCACGGCTGGTGCCTGGACCCAGGCTACTTGACACCCAATCCTGTGTTCTTTCCATTAAACCTCAGTCCTGCCATAATCCAAGGGTGAGAACCTCCTAGGTGGGAAAGATGGTGCTGAATTAGAGAGAAGGAATGGGGAGGGTAGCAGCTACTGTTCTTAGGAGAAATGAAAAGCAGATTCTGAGAAAGAGCCTACACTAGAAACATTCCCTAGGTTTTGAACTAGCATGTGGCCCATATCTTTTCCACCATATCCTATTACTAGGAGAAAACCTTCACAGACAGAGGAGAGATATGAATTCAAATTCCAACTGTGTAATTTATTAGTGATAGTTAATATGATAAGCTAAAATGAAGGACAAATTAATTTAGTTAAAGGCTTAGTGAGGAGAGGACTATTCATGAGAGAGGGAGCAGCGCATGTGAAGGCTCTGAGGTGAGTAAGAGCATTGCTACTTCAGGAAACCTAAAGAATCCCTCGATGGCTAGAGCTCAGAGACTTCATGAAAGTAGTGTAAAGGAAGGCCAAAACAGTTGGCAAAGGTGAGAATGTTCAGGACCTCTTGGGTACTGTATGGATTTTTTCCTACTGAGAACAATTGCAGAATACTGTAGGGATTTTAACAAGTGTGTGGGGTTTGGGAAAGATAAAATCAGGTTCACCCTTGAACATACCATTACAACTCCAGCAAGAACAATGGAAGAGGGTCAGGGTGGATGCCAGGATGTACCGGAGACAAAGGCAAAGGAAGATGGTGGCTTCATCCTGGGTGATGAAGACCAAAGGAAGTGGTTTGATTGAAAAGGAGTTTGGGAATTTAAATTAACAGGTTTGTTGATTGATTGTACACGGGGTGGGACAAAGTCAGTTCAGAAATGGTGCAGTTCCATTGACTTGGCATTTTGTACCATGCTGCCCCCATGATAAGTACACACTGAACTTGCTGTTTGATGAAGAATAAAGAATCAGGCATAACAAGCAGGTAGTTTTCATCCCACCTGTCCTGGAAAGAAGAGAAATTCTAATTCGCCTCACCTCACAGAGCTGGCAGAACATGAAGAAGCAGGTGTGTGCCCCAGAGCAGAAGCGATTTTTTTGGCAAGGGAAGACATTAACTAGGGCTCCAAATTCATCGTGCTGACCTTATACAATATGTTCTTCTGAGCAGAGGGGGAGAAATAAGTTCATGGGATAAAGGCCAAAAATGATGTAATGGTAAAACTTCTTCAGATATCAGTTTTACTCTGGCCAAGTGGCAATGATCAGAAAATAAATTTGAAAGGCAAAGAACACTTTCACTTTTATCACATTCCTATGCCCCAAACCTGGCTTAACCACATGCCAAGTTCTTTATTAAGCTATGCTCTCTGTTGAGTGCCTACTTTGTGTGTTCCAGGTATTGTAAATTTATGGAGCTGAGCATTTCATGGGAGACAGACATTAATCACATCTTCACACAAGTAATATATAATTGCAAATTGAGATGAGTTCTGGGAAGAAAAGGTGTATGCTGCTGAGAGAATATCTGTGGGAATTCTTGACTTAGACTACTATCGGGTCAGGAATCTGAGCTCTAAAGAATACCTTGACATTGATTAGGTGAAAGGGATGGAGGGCACCTCATAGTAAAGCATTGGAGGAGGAGCGAACAGCCCAAGAATGGTATGTATTGCTGGAACTTGCCTTTCCAGTGTTCTTTCTTTTGCTCCAAATAATCTTCCCATTAGAAAGATGACTTAGTGAGGCAAGGTGATAGAAATCTGTAAGTCAATTACCACTCAGGATCAAGGTAATGCGTAAACAGCAGCTCCACATTCTGAAAAATGTCTCTATGCTTGTCGAGAAACACTATTCATCATGCCTTGGGTAGTAGCTCAGCAAGAGCTATAATTATGACTTGTTTTCTTTAGAGGGCACAACATGGGCAACCTGAATGTTAATAATGAATAGAGGCAAAGGTTAGCAGCCTTTGTTCTGTAGCCAAAGGTAACATGGCTGCTTCCCGAGCACACTGTAAGCTTACTGAGAAAGATCATGTTTGTCACTGTGATCCCTGACTCCCAGCCACCAAGCAAAATGTTCTGACCTATTTCTGACATTTAATAAAAGTTGGTTAGCAAATATTGATATTCTGAATTTACATTACTATTTTAGTATGTAGGGAATTAACTGAAAATACATCTTTCAGGACCACTTAGAAGTCACTTCTCAAGTCCGTTCTTCTTGGGAGGCTATTATAGTGGGTATCTAGAACTTGAATCATTCATTCAACAAATATTTATTGAATATTTGCAAGGCATGTGGATACGGTATAACAGCTGAGACAGGGGTATAGGTAAGTTATTATAATAAAACCTAGTGGGTCTTAACACATACAGAAAATAGAAGAGAATTTTCTAAATTATAGGTAGTCTTTGCTTTGTGTGATTTTGATATGCCTAAGTTTTAGTTACTGAGGTTTAGTTAAACAACAGAAGTTCCCCAACAGCAAAGTTCTAATTGTAGTTACCACAGTATAGTAAGTGTGACTAGCTGCATAAAGTATATACTTCATTGTTAGATTTTCAGTCTCAATGTGAATGACAGATGTGAAACATAGTCAGTGACTGATCATGTCATGTTTTTCAAGTCTTCCAGTGATTCATCTCTGAGCATCTGTGTTCAGTTCATGTGCAGACAGCAAAGCATGCAGTCTGCAAGTCATAAACACGTGACATTTTACAAAAACGAGTACATACAAGGGAATTGGCCAACAAAGATAAAAGTGAAGCAAAAAAACTTAAAGTGATAATGCTGGCAGTAAAATTTAAAATAAATATAAAAGGAGTTATAACAGAAACAGCCATGGGAATGTTGATTCTAGATATGTGTGTACCATGAGAGACACTTAGTAATGGCAAAGTGTCAATGTAAATGAGGAAAAGAGTTGTATTGAAAAAAAAAACAAAGATGTCGCAGAGGAAGTGAGGTGGACATATAGCCAATCCAAACCAAAGCCCAAACAAAGTTTCACATAAAAGAATCTTTCAAATATATGTCCCAAGATATTTGGAAGCTGAGTCAAACATAAAAAGAAGTGTGACAATTCAACAAGTCACAGGAAAGATGCTTCCTCTCCATCATAAGTTATACAAGATAACAAGCACAGGCAAACTATTCTTGATAACGTTAATGTTTTAAATCACAATGTAGTGAATAAATATTAATGTTACCATTTAAAATTTTTTCTATACATTTTCAACCAAAAGTAAGAGAGTATTTAATGTTTTGACAAAACATTTTCATTTTTAAATGTATTATTATTATTTTTAGAGAAAGGGTCTTGCCATGTTGCCAACTCTGGCCTTGAATTCCTGAGCTCAAGTGATCCCCCTGCCTTAGTCTCCTGAGTAGCTGGCATTACATGCATGCGTCATTTTTAAAAGTCATAGAACAGTTGTAATTTTTCCTATTGATTGTAGAGTTTCAGCTTGCATTATCATGTTTACAAGCCTGCATTGCTAGGAAGAGCAAGGGATGCCTTTAGTACTTTATATATCAATACTGCCAATTGATGTATATTATATATAGAAAAATGCACAAATCACAAATGTCCAACTTAATGTTACAAAGCAAATACTTTGTGTAACTCCACCAAGATCAAGCATAACATTACTCATATCCCAGAGCTTCCCTGTAGCCTCTCCCCAGTGGTAAGTCCTATCTTGATTTTTGATACCATAGAGTAGTCTAGTTTAGTTTTGAAATTTATATAAATCGAATCACTCAGCAAGTACTCTTTTTCTCACTTAACACAATATTTGCAGGAGTTACCATATTGTTTCCTTTGAAAGTAGTTCATTCATTTTCTTGCTATACAGAATTCCACTGTACAAATTTGCCACAATTTTTAAAATTCATTCCAAATGAATGAACATTTGTGCTGTTTCCAGTTTGGGGCTATTGTAAATAATGTTGCAATAAACATTCTAGTGTATTTCTTTTGGTTTTCATATTCAGAGATTTCTTTTGATTATATACTTAGGAGTGAAATGTTAGGTTATAGGTTAGACACAAGTTCATCTTTTAGAATACTGTCAATTTGTTTTCCAAGGTGAGGGTACTAATTTTATTTCCATTCAAAATACACAATTGTTCCACATTCTCACCAACAGTTGGTATTTTTTGTCATTTGTTCGGTTTTTAAGAGTCATTTTAATGGGTTTACAGTAGTAAACATTGGGGCTTTACTTGTATTTTTCCATGACTAACAACATTGTATACTTTTTAACTATCTTATTGGCTATTTGAATATATTTCTCTGTGAAATAATTTTTCGTATATTTTGTCTATTTTAACTGGCTGTCTTTTTTCTTACATAGTTATTGGTGTCCTTATATTTTATGGTTAGAAATCCTTTGTTGGCTATTTTATCATGATCGCTTTACTTGGAGTATCAATTTCTTAAGACTTTTTAAATAATCACTTTTTTACTATTGATCTATTGCTTCTTATTTTTCCAACTCATTTATTTTACTTACCTTTATTATTGTACTTGGGGATATTAACTTGGCATACCTTATATAATTTCTTAAAATTTATACTTATATAATTGATTTTCACTTTTCTAATACACATAAGGCTATCTATGTTATTCTAGTCGTGACTTTAATTGCATCCTACATTTTTTTTTGTATTTTTTTATTGTCATCCAATTCAAAATATTTTCTAATTTGTACTGTGATTTCTTGTTTTATTCATTGGCTAATAAGTATAAAACTTAATTACCAAATATTTAGGGAATTATTTACTCTGTTTAAAATTGATTTCTAGTTTAATTCAACTCTGGTCGGAAAAGTATGCTGTCTGGTTTAAATTCTTTGTCATGTGCTGATGCGTGCTTTATGCCCATATTGTCATTTTTGATAGAAGTTTGGCAAACATTTTAGAATAATGCATATTCTGCTGTCTTTTAAAAAGCGACACTCTTTATATGACAATTAGCTCCGTTTCTTGTGCTTCTTAAATATTTTATAACATACTGATTTAGGATTGTTTGTCCTGTTTGGTGCAGATGGAAGTGTACTAAAATCTCCTACCATGCTTGGCCTTCCTTTTTTCTTTTGGTAAATTTTGGCTCATTGTATTGAGGATGTTTTATTACGTGTGTACAAATCTGTGATTTTAGTTTCCTCATGGACAGACTCTTTTATCACCACGGAATGCTTCTCTTTGTCTCCAGTGATGCTCCTCATGTTCTTTTTTTTTTTTTTTTGTAGAGACAGAGTCTCACTTTATTGCCCTCGGTAGAGTGCCGTGGCCTCACACAGCTCACAGCAACCTCCAACTCCTGGGCTTAAGCGATTCTCTTGCCTCAGCCTCCCGAGTAGCTGGGACTACAGGCGCCCGCCACAACACCCGGCTATTTTTTGGTTGCAGTTTGGCCAGGGCCGGGCCTGAACCCATCACCCTCGGTACATGGGGCCGGCGCCCCACTGATGAGCCACAGGGGCCGCCCCCTCATGTTCTTGTAAACAGTATTGCTATAACACTTACCTCTTGACATAGCTTTTTCCAAATCACATGGCATAATTTTTTTTGCTATCTTTTAATTTCAATGGTTTTGTATGTTTATATTTAAGGTATGCTCTTGTGAGCACCACAGAACTGAGTTTTTAAAAATATAGTCAGATAATCTTCTCTCTGAATTGGAGCGTTTATTCTATTTACATTCCATGTAACTACTGAAATACTTCAGTGTTCTATCTGGCTATTTGTTTTCTAATTGGAATGCTAGTGGTGCTATGTTTTGTCTCCTTTCTGGCCTTTCATATTATTCCTTTTATGTTAATTATTACTTCATTTCCTCCTGGGGCTTTTTAGTCATACGTTATTTCATTTCGTTTTTATGGCGACCCTATTACAACACTCACATTGACTGATTAAAGTCTAATGTAAATGAGAAAGTTCACCATTTATCTGGTAATGCAAAGGTGTTTTAGCCGTTCCCAACCTTTGTAACTGTGGCAAAATACTCCTCCTCCCAACCTTTCGTACTATCATATTTACGTATTTAATTCTACCTGTATTCTAAACGCCCTGAGACATTGCATTTAGTGCATGTTCCCACACAGGCCCCACTCCTTAGACCTACTCATATATTTGTCCATTCTGTTGCTCTTCATTCTTCCTATATTTTTGAGCTTCTATCTGAAATAATTTCTTCCTCCTGTAAGAATTCCCATTAGCATTTCCTTTAGTGTGGGCCTGGTGGTGACAAGTTGCTGCAAATGCCTTTTTTTCACATTCCTTCTGTGAGTATAACTTTCCATGTTGAGAATACTTTTCTTTCAGCATTTAGAAGATGCCATTCCACTGTCTTCCGTCCTTTCTGGTGAGAAGTCAACTCCCAATCTTTCTTACTTGAGGGGTAAGCTTTGCTTTATTCCTAGCTGCCTTTAAGATTTTTCCTTCTGTTTGGGTTTTAGCAGTTTTATTCTCATAGGCTGGGTGTTCATTTTCACTGGGTTTCTAGCACTTCATTACTCCATTGGGTTCCTGGCATTTCTTATGGTATTTTGCCTATTTGGGGAAATTCTCTGTCATCATCTTTTCAAATATTGTTTTTGTGTCATTCTCTCTCCTTTCCTCCTAGAATCCTAAACATACACAGACCTTTTCATTGAATTCATGTCTCTCTCACGTACTTTTCTCTATGCTCATTTACTCTCTTTGTGCATCCATTCCTTTTATCCACTAGTTCACCAGCCCTATTCTCACGTCTCCAATCTCTGTTGAGCTCATTCTTGAAGTTCTTAACGTCTATTTTTAGCAGCATAATGTTTATTTGATTCCTTTTCACGGTTTTTAGTTCTCAACAGAAATTTTTCTACTTTGTTCTTCATCTTCATAAACAGATCTATTCCCTTGGTACGCCTCATTATTTTGAATAAACGCTGAATATTGCATATGAAAAATGATCAGGGTAATTTGAGGATTCGCATGATGTTCTTCTTTTTTTCTAGAATGGAAGTGAGAAAGGGCCACAGAGCAAATATCAAAGGCAAGAAACTTTCAGGGAAATATTTCAGCAAAAATGAGGATAAGACTATAATTATAAACTGAATTTTCAAGAAGATGGATTTAAGGTGGTATTTCATACACTCTTCTAAATAAAGCCTCCTAAGGATGTTAAGGGAAAAAAATCTCACAGATCCTTTCTATTAAATAATTTGGCTTCTGTAAATATTGTTTTTATATCATTCTCTCCCCATTCCTACCGAAATCCTAAAAACACAGGTAGATATTTTCATTGAATTCCACGTGTCTCTTACACACTTTTCTGTATCCTCTTTTACTCTCTTTATGCTTCATGTTCTTTTTATCTGCTAGGTCATCAGCCCTATTCTCATGTCTCCAATCTCTGTTAAAATCATACTTGAAGTACGAGTAGTTCCAAAGGAGTAGGGATAGAGAGAGATACTCATGTCAAAGATATCTGTGAGTGTGGCTTTTGTTTAGTAGGAGAGTTTTTAAATTTATACATAGGAAAGTCTCCATGCTTTTAAAGAAATTGTATCAGAAGGCTGGGCTTGGTGGCTCACGCCTATAATCCTAGCACTCTGGGAGGCCTATGTGGGTGGATTTCTTGAGCTCAGGAATTCAAGACCAGCCTGAGCAAAAGCAAGACCCCAAAAACTAGCCAGGCATTTTGGTGGGGACCTTTAGTCTCAGCTACTTGGGAAGCTAAGGCAAAAAGTTGCTCAAGGCCAAGAGTTTGAGGTTGCTGTGAGTTATGACACCATGGCCCTCTACCTAGGGTGTGAGAATCTGTCTCAAAAAAAAAAAAATGTATCAGCTTGCGTTGAAAAGGACAGAGATAATACAAAATGAACAGAGGCAGTAAAGAGAGGGAGAATCGCACTCAGTTCAAACATGGGCCATTTCTTGTGGAAACAGAAGGATGACTGAGAAGGTAAACCAAGAATCCAGAAGGAAAGTAAAGATCTTTGGAAAATAACTGAGCATTATTCAAGGAACTGGAAACATGTCTGATAGGATCCTAAACTACCTGCAGGCCAGGCACTGCTTCTCCCTCCCGTCCCTCCCTTTGTAAATGGGAGCACCTGCCGTGGTTATCCTATGCCTGTTGGCAACTGTAATATGTGGGGCAGGGGGCAGATAACTTACTGCTTTAGTTCATGGGTCTCCAGATCCAGAGGATCCTACTCAAGGAGTCAAACCTCAGGTTTGTCATCCACATTAGACCTAAATTAGATGACGAGGCTCTAGACTTCAAGTTGATGTCACAAGAGGAGACTTTGGAGATTTAGGGGGAAGAAATGAGTGTACTTTGCAAGTAGAAGGAATATACATAATTTGCATCCAGAAGGAAGAAAGGTTTTATGAGAAGAAATCACAAATTCTAATTCTCCCATTGAATGATAGAATCAGAATCCCCTCCTTCTGAAGGGCTTTGAGTACATCTGTGACTACTTCAGCCAGCAGATATGGCAGACATGATACTATGGGCTTTCTGTGGATAGGCTGGGAAAACTAGACGCTCCACCTTGTTCTGTTGGACACTTGGTCTGGGAGAAGACAGCTGCCATCTAGAAAGTCTAACTACAGTACCACCACTATGCTAGAGGCCCAGAGACGTGCTCTGGACAACAGCCCCAGCCAGCTTAGGCAGCAGTCAGCATCAAGTGCTGGCTGTGTGAACACACCATCTTGGATGTCCAGCCCAGGTGTTCCTTCAAATGAGTATAGTCTCGGCCAATACCTGATCCCACCCAGGTGAGAAACTAATGTGGAGTGTCCCATCTGAGCCTTTCCTGAGTTCCTGACCCAGAAAACAGTAAGCAAAATAAAAAAATGAATGTTTAAATCACTAAGTTTTGAGATATTTCTTGTGCAGTCATAGCCACAGTAACTATGTATTAATTACTATAGGTGCAGGGCCTAGGAATCTGCATTTTAACAAAAACAGTTAAGTGTT
Source organism: Nycticebus coucang (assembly GCF_027406575.1). Taxonomy (NCBI): domain Eukaryota; kingdom Metazoa; phylum Chordata; class Mammalia; order Primates; family Lorisidae; genus Nycticebus; species Nycticebus coucang. The sequence continues at coordinate 17,493,212 of NC_069787.1, forward strand.
CTTTATACACAAAGAAATCTAAAATTTTTGCCACGGGGTGTCATGTGCATTGACATAGTTCCTTCTGTTTATCCTTCCCATGGTAGTAGAAGTGGCCACAGAGCAAAGAAATCACACCAACCTCTGTCTCTGGAGGTGAAACACAAACAATTCAACACCTGGATAAGGAATAATCTTATGACTAATGGGAAAGGCAACTGCGGGCCTGCCTCTGTTCTTTTATTTAATGTTCTGGGAAGAGATGGTTTTCTTTCGCAGGCTGGGCCCCCTGCTGCCTGCTCAAAATATCTGGAGCATAAAAAATTTTGCTTGTTTCTATTTTCACTCCCATTGGGCCAATGAGAGGGCAGAAAGCAGGGTTTGAGTCATTCATTATCCAAAAGCACTGCCGTGCCTGTCTCTGAGGAAAAGGCATTCCTGAAAGGGGGTTAGCACTAAAATGGTCTCCCAGATAAATGAGGAGTTGAATTCTATTAGTATTTGCATTCAGAAAGATTAATATTTTTCTAATGCTTTATAATCATATGTTGGTTATTTGCAATCATTCGGATTGTGTGTTACAATCATTCATTAGTTCCTTTTAATGATCCCGCACACCTGGTAACGTTCAGCCCCAATCCTCATTGCTTTTATTTGCTGTCTGCCAGTGATTGGAGATGATAGTGATAGACACAAGAAAGAGTGTGTCTGCGAGCTAGGGAGAGACCAGATGCAGGTGGTGATTAGATTTGAGTTGTTCACCTGGGCTCATTCATCTCTTTCTCTTTGCACTTGAAGGGAAAGAAAGATGTTAAGTCTTAAAGGTAATGCTTCTTTTCTAAAACTAATTCTCTCATCTAGTGCAGATTTTCCTGAATGACAGGAGAGAAAAGAAGATGGGAAAGTGTGTATACTAACAATGTCTACTGTTTCCAAGGTGATGTACTTATAGTGAGTAATTTGCTGTATTTAACTTTCCTTCTCTACAGACTTGAGTATATATACCAAGTTACTTATGTCCTCAGAAAATAACTTAGGTTTCCTTAATTTGGTTAAACAACACAGGCTTGGCTACATTTGTTTTCTTTTTGTTTCCCTTTTCTTTTTTTCCTCCCAGAACATACAAGGCTGTCATAATCATACAGATATGGTATAGATTTGGACACAGAAAATGCATTGATGGAAGAAAAATAATGTTTAATCAGTCCCCATTTTTAGAACCAACACTTCACTGTTTACTTTATTGACCTTGAAAGTAATTAAACATCATTTTATAAGTAGATTTTTTAAAACTGCTCCTCTATGCTTACATTCAAAACATTAACATAAATCAGAAACAAAGGTAGGGTTATAATGCTAATTAGAGCATGCCTTTTAAAATGTCTTAATTTTAGTCATTATTCTTATTATTAAATAATGTACTACATAGTTAAAACATGAAGTCAAGAAATAGATACTTTGCTAATTAGTTATTTAACAATCAGAAGAGGAACATTGCAGCATGGGGGAACTTTTTTTCCTTTCCATACCTTGTCATTTTCTTATTAATAAAGATATTTATCCTAGATTTTGCAGATCATAGAGCTACTTAGTTAACTTAGTGGACTCCTAACAACATCAAAAATCTGCCTATCTGTGGGAAGGTTTTTAGAAAAAAAATTATTTGCTCTTCTTTCCAACTGAGACTTTTGGTCTGCACCTGTGAATATCTATTTGGATTTTGCATAGAAATAGAAAGAGAAAATGAGAGAGTAATTGTGGTTTGCATAGACTCATTAAAATATTAGAAGAGAATTCCACATCAATAGAAAGGGTATATATAAAATGTGAGAAAGGCTCATAAGAGGATTATAAAGAGAAGGAAATTAGATCAGTGACATATAATAACACTACTAGTGTGTTACTGTATACATGTGCTGTGTCTAGATCAATGGTACGTGATACACAGTAACATTGTAGGAAAAAGAACCCTGGATTGGGGGTAAGATACCTACCTCTGTGTAGGTCTAATTGAGTAAGCTTGGACAAAGCACTTCGACTCCCTGAACGTTCGCATATTTATTATAAAACTACCAATTTGAACATTATCTCTTTGATGGAGTCTTGTAATATTGATCTTAAGAAATGAAAGTTTAACTGTATAATTATTTCATTTTTTAAATACTTATAAGTGGTAAAATAACCAGTCCAGTTTGAATATCCAGATTGAGGTCAGCTGACAATGAGACCCTAGTGATGTGACTAGACAATGATTTGTAATGGGAAGTCATTTTCTATTCATTTCTTAGTTAGCCTTGGATGGATATAAATATCAAGCTCGCTGCCATAACTAACCCAGAGACACAGTGTCATTCTTATGGCAGAATGATATTCCATTGTAAATATATACAATATTTTCTTTATCCATTTGTTGATTCCATGTCTTAGTTATAGTGAATAATTCTGCAGTGAATATGGGGGTGCAGATACTGCTTATTATTCTGATTTTCTTTCATTTGGATAAATACCCAGTAGTGGGATTGCTGGATTGTATGTATTTTTAGTTTTTTGGAGCAACTTCCACACTGTTTTTCATAATGGCTGGGCCAATTTCCATTCTCACTAACAGTGGATAAGAGTTCCCTTTTATCCATATCCTCACCAGTATTTGTTATTTTTTGTCTTTTTGATGATAGTCATTCTAGCCTGAGTGAGATGTTATCTCATTGTGGCTTTGATTGCATTTCCCTGGTTCTTAGTGATGACCATTTTTACATATGTACAGTGTCCTCTTTTGAAAAGTGTCTCTTCAGTTCATTGTCTGCCTTATAAATTGGATTGCTTGTATTTTTAACTGTTGAGTTGTTTGAGTTCCTTGCTGGATGAATAGTTTGAAAATTTTTTGTATCATTCTACAGGTTGTCTCTTCACTTTTTTGATTGTTTCCTTTGGAATCAGAGAGTAGAACTGTGTTAGAAGGGAGGATGGGGACAGGTTGATTAATTGATATAAAATTACAGCTAGATATTAGAAATGAGTTCTGGTGCTCTATAGTATGGTAGAGTGAATATGGTTAACCAGGATTCATTGCATATTTTTGAAGAGCTAGAAGAGAATTTCTGAATGTTTGCAACATAAAGAAATGATAAATGTTTGAAATGGTAAAGAGGCTAATTACTCTGACCTGAGCATTACACATTGCACATATATATGAGACAATATTCTGTATTCTATCAGTATGTACAATTATTTTGTGTCAACTAAAAAGAAAAAAAAAGATAGGAACGTGACAAGCAGGTTGTTGTAGGGGCTACTATCATTATCCATATAGTTTATCTATATAATAAACCTATACATATTTATGTTTTTTCAAATTTTAGGACTTTATAAAATAGATATGTAGAATGTTATTGATACTTCTAATGAAAATAATCCTATCATAAGAATCAACAGGGTAAGAAAATGCACTTATAAAATGAAATATTTACAAGGAAACACACTTTTTATGTACTTTAAAACTATCTATTTGCTTACCTACAAATGACAAAATGACAAATCACTTTTAGCCATAATTTTATTTAATTTATTCAAATAGAATGGAAATTCTATTGTGACAGGTACCATGATCATTTTGTTCATTGGCGTATGCCCAGCACCTAGAAAAATGCTTGACATGAATAAATATATGATTAGTTTTAGAAGGATTAATTCTGTATATCTTCTTTAACATTAAAGTTGTTTAAATTTATTAAAATAATACTAAACACAGTAAAAATCTCTATATATTCTTAAAGAAAGTACTGTGTTTTGTGATGCTACAGAGGATGTCTTTGCATGAGTATGCAATACTAAACGGCATTTAAATAATTCTGGTAGCAGAAAATGGAAGCAGCGTAGTACTTTTTTATACTTGTTTATATAAAGATAAATTTTTAGCACAGAACTTTTTGAGTCAAAAGAATGTAAATTTAAAGTTGTATTAGATTTTATTAAAGTACCCAGAAAAAATTGCCCAGAAAATTGTTAAATTATCTAGAAAAGTGTCAACAATTTACATTGTCTGAAAAAGCCTACTTCACCTCAGTTTCATCCACTCTGGAATTTGTCAATATTTCAAATATTTACTAATCTAGTATTTCAAAGGAAGAACTTGTAAACATTCCTGCATTTCGTGTTTGTTTCTGGTGGTGTGTTGGTGTATTTTTTTTTTTTTTTTAAATTCTTCCTTTTAGTGCCTTGTCTGCTTGTGCACTTATTTGGACTCATTGTTCATAGAAAATTATTTCTGGGCTTTCTTCATGGCCTTGGTGAAAGTGCTTTCATCTATAAAGCCTCTATGTCTGCTGCTCCCAGGCACCAATGTGCACTTATCGTCAAGGAGTACTTTTACCTAGACTCCAATGAAGTTTGAAGGACTACAAAAATGTTATAAATTGTTGCCATATAGTAGCTTGAGTTCTACTTGCAGCCTTGAATTTCTTTGAGAATGGTTCCTACATAATACCTCTTTCCTTATAACCCATGGAACTCTATCTCAGCAGACAGAGTAAGACTCTGTCTCAAACAAACAAACAAACAAAGGGCAATGTGGCTAACGTGGTGTCAGTGCTCTTCTCACTTCCTAGGATTCATGCCTTTGCTTAGATTTAGTTCTGGTAATTTGTTGATCTCTTGTGAGCTCTACATTTCTTTTATAAAAACACCTTACCATATTTTATCTATCCTGTTTAATTGTTAGCAGAAAGTTGACCTAGATACCTGGCTTATCAAATTAACACACACAGAGAGAGTATCTTCTACGTCTATCAAGCTGTCTTTTATATATTTTTTATATTTTCCCCTTCTTGCTCTCTCTGTGCTTCATGTTGCATACTTTCTTCATACTTAGTTTCCAGTTTTTTTGTTTCATTTGCAAGTCACTTTCTTTCTTTGTTTTAATTATTAAATCATAGCTGTGTACATTAATGCAATCATGGGGCACCATACACTGGTTTTATAGACCATTTGACATATTTCATCATTCTGGTTAACATAGCCTTCCTGGCATTTTCTTAGTTATTGTGTGAAGACCTTTATATTCTACCTGTAGAAGACTGAAACTGGACCCACAGCTTTCACCATTAACTAAGATAGACTCTCACTGGATTAAAGATTTAAACTTAAGACATTAAACTATAAAAATGCTAGAAGAAAGTGCAGGGAAAACTCTTGAAGAAATTGGTCTGGGCAAATATTTTATGAGGTGGACCCCCCCGGGCAATTGAAGCAGCTTCAAAAATACACTACTGGGACCTGATCAAATTAAAAAGCTTCTGCACAGCCAAGAACACAGTAAGTAGAGCAAGCAGACAGCCCTCAGAACGGGAGAAGATAGTTTCCAGTTTTCAAATTCTTGCCCACATGCTACCTCACTACCACCTGCTCATCTGCCTATCACTGGCATGGCCCTGCCTCTGTGGGTGCCTTGACCACCAGCACACGTTCTTTGCCTTCTAATACTACTTGTGCTATTCCTCCTCCTCTTCATTTACAGTAATTATTTTTTGCTTGATAGTTTTCTTCATAACATTTGCTGGGCTGGGCATGATGGCTCACACCAGTAATCCTAGCACTAGGAGGCCAAGACAGGCAGATTGCTTTAGCTCAGGAGTTTGAAACCATCCTGAGAAAGAACAAGAGCCTGCCTCTACTAAAAATAAAAAAAAAAAAAAAACAGCGGGACATTCTGGCAAGCAGCTGTAGTTACTGCTACTTCGGAGTCTGAAGCAAGAGGGTTGATCATTTGAGCCCAGGAGTTTGACGTTTCAGTGAGTGAGCTACATTGATGCCATTGCACTCTACCCAGGAGACTGGAGCAAGACTGTCTCAAAAATGAATGAAAAAGAGAGAGAGAGCGAGAGAGAGAGAGAGAAGGAAAGAAAGAAAGAGAGAAACATTAAAACTCTTATTTTATACTGTTAATTTTCAGTATAAATTTTATTTTATTTTATTTTTTTTTTTTTATGATTTTAAACTTTGTTTATTCTGCTTGGGGTTCACTGAACTTTTTCAATCCAAAGACTAATTATAGTCTTATTAAAATTTTTTTTTTTTAACCATTTGACACATTTTTATCACAGTGGTTAACATAGCCTTTCCGGCGTTATCTCAGTTACTGTGCCAAAACATTTACGTTCTACATTTACCAAGTTTCGCAAATACCCCTGTAATATGCACCACAGGTGTGATCCCATCGATTCCCCTCCCTCTACCCACCCCCCCCTTTCCCACTTCCCCCTATTGTTAAGTTGTAGCTGGGTTATAGCTTTCATGTGAGAGTCCCAAATTAGTTTCATAGTAGGGCTGTGTACATTGGGTATTTTTTCTTCCATTCTTGGGATACTTTACTAAGAAGAATATGTTCCAGCTCCATCCATGTAAACATGAAAGAGGTAAAGTCTCCATCTTTCTTTAAGGCTGCATAGTATTCCATGGTATACATATACCACAATTTATTAATCCATTCGTGGATCGATGGGCACTTGGGCTTTTTCCATGACTTAGCTATTATGAATTGGGCTGCAATAAACATTCTGGTACAAATATCTTTGTTATGTTGTGATTTTTGGTCTTCTGGGTATATGCCCAGCAGAGGAATTACAGGATTGAATGGCAGATCTATTTTTAGATCTCTGAGTGTTCTCCATATATCTTTCCAAAAGGAATGTATTAATTTGCATTCCCACCAGCAGTGCAGAAGTGTTCCCTTTTCTCCGCATCCACGCCAACATCTCTGGTCTTGAGATTTTGTGATATAGGCTAGTCTCAGTGGAGTTAGATGATATCTCAAAGTCCACAGAGAACTCAAACACATCAGCAAATCAGTATAAATTTTAATCAGAATCCTTGATAATTAAAAAACATGGTAAGAAAAAATGTACAATTGAGTTATTTTCCATTGTTTTCATTGAGTGATATTGACCATATTTTAAACAATTCATTGGCCATTTATAATTTTCCCATTGCATTCCTGTTCTTTTATTTTCCATTTGTTCATTGGGTTATTTGCCTTTTTCTTAGATTTTTAATTCATTTTTTATTGTATATTTTAAAGTGTACAAGGAAATTTTTATATTATTAAGTCATATACACATAGATCATGAATACATTTATGCATACGTGGGTTGCAATGTGTTGATTTTTTTTACACAATCTGATGTACTTACATCAAACCAATCAACATAGCTTTCACCTCATTTACTTGATTATTGTGTCAAGACATTTATGTTCTACACCTGACAGATTTGACTTGTACCCTTGCAATATGCTCCATAGGTGTGGTACCACCTCCCTCTATCACCCTCCCTCCTCACACCCCTCCCTTCCCTCTCCATTTCTCTCCTTCATCCTGGGGTATAGTTGTGTTCTATCCTTCATAAGAAAGTGTGAGTAAATATAAGTTGGTTTCATAGAAGTACTGAGTACATTGGATACTTTTTCCTCCATTCTTGAGATACTTTACTCAGAAGAATATGTTCCAGATCCCTCCATGTAAACATAAAAGAGGTAAAAGCTCCATCTTTTTTAAGGCTGCATAGTATTTCATGGTATACATATACCACAATTTATTAATCCATTCATGGGTCGATGGGCACTTGGGCTTCTTCCATGACTTAGCTATTACAAATTGAGCTGCAATGAATAATCTGTTGCAAATATCTCTTTTGCAAAGTGATTTTTGTTCTTTTGGATATACTCGTATTAGAGGAATTGCAAGATCCAACGGCAGGTCAATTTTTAGATCCCTGAGTGTTCTCCAAACTTCTTTCCAAAAGGAACGTATTAGTTTGCATTTCCACCAGCAGTGAAGAAGTGTTCCCAGTGTGCCATCTGGAGTTAGATGGTATCTCAAAGTGGTTTTGATTTGCATTTCTCTGATGATTAAAGATGATGAGCATTTTCTCATGTGTCTGTAGACCATGTGCCTGTCTTATTCAGAGAAGCTTCTGTTCAGGTCTCTTGCCCATAGTGAAATGGGATTACTTGTTCTTTTCTTATTAATAAGTTTGAGTTCTCTGTGGATTCTGTTTATCAGACCTTTGTCAGAAAAGTAACCTGCAAATATCCTCTCCCATTCTGAGTGCAGTCTACTTGCTTTACTACAGTGTTCTTGGCAGTGCAGAAGCTTTTTAGTTTGATCAGATCCCAGTAATGTATTTTTGGTATTGCTTCAATTGCCCGGGAGGGTCCTCCTCATAAAGTTTTCTGCCAGGCCAATTTCTTCAAGTGTTTCCCCTGCACTCTTTCCAAGAATCTTTATGGTTTCATGTCTTAGCTTTAGTCTTTTATCCAGTGAGAGTCAATTTTTGTTAGAGGTGAAAGGTATGGGTCCAGTTTCAGTCTTCTACAAGTCACCAGCCAATTCACACAGCACCATTTGTTAAATAGGGAGTCTTTTCCCCAATTTAAGTTTCTGATAGGCTTACCAAAATGTTTTGATATACACAGTTGATGAAATGATTACTACAGTTCATGCAAATTAACATATTCAGCACTTTGCATAGTTTCTTTTGTGTGTGTGCTGTAAGAACACCTAAAATCTCTTCTCTCAGCAGATTTTCGGTACACAATACAATACTATTAACTGTAGTTAATAATAGTCTTACTGCTGTATATTAGATCTCCAGACTTATTTATGCTACATAAGTGCAATCTGTACCCTTTGACCTACATCTTTCTTTTTCTTATTATTAAATTATAGCTGTGTACATTAATGTGATCATGGGGCACCATACACTGGTTTTATACACCGTTTGACACATTTTCTTCACACTGGTTAACATAGCCTTCATGGCATTTTCTTAGTTATTGTGTTAAGACATTTATATTCTACATTTACTAAGTTTCACATGTACCCTTGTGAGATGCACAGTAGGTGTAATCCCACCAATCACCCTCCCTCTGCCCATCCTTCCCCCTCCCTCTACTCCTTCTCCCCCTTCCCCCTATTCTTAGGTTATAACTGGGTTATAGCTTTTATATGAAAGCCATAAATTAGTTTCATAGTAGGGATGAGTACATTGGATACTTCTCCTTCCATTCTTGAGATACTTTGCTAAGAAGAATATGTTCCAGCTAGATCCATGTAAACATGAAAGAGGTAAAGTCTCCATCTTTCTTTAAGGCTGCATAATATTCCATGATGTGCATATACCACAATTTATTTATTTTTTTGTGTGTGTGTGGTTTTTTTTTTTTTTTGGCCGGGGCTGGGTTTGAACCCGCCACCTCCGGCATATGGGACCGGCGCCCTACTCCTTGAGCCACAGGGTCCGCCCGGCTATTTATTAATCCATTCGTGGACCGATGGGCACTTGGGCTTTTTCTATGAGTTAGCAATTATGAATTGGGCTGCAATAAACATTCTGGTACAAATATATTTGTTATGATGTGATTTTTGGTCTTCTGGGTATATACTTAGTAGAGGAATTATAGGATTGAATGGCAGATCTATATTCAGATCTCTAAGTGTTCTCCAAACATCTTTCCAAAAGGAATGTATTAATTTGCATTCCCACCAGCAGTATAGAAGTGTTAACTTTTCTCCACATCCACGCCAACATCTCTGGTTTTGGGATTTTGTGATTTGGGCTAATCTTACTGGAGTTAGATGATATTTCAAAGTAGTTTTGATTTGCATTTCTCTGATGATAACAGATGATGAGCATTTTTTCATATGTCTGTAGGCTGTGCTCCTGTCTTCTTCAGAGAAGTTTCTCTTCAACTCCCTTGCCCAGCCTGCAATGGGATCATTTGTTCTTTTCTTGCTTATACGTTTGAGTTCTCAGTGGATTCTGGTTATTAAACCTTTGTCAGAGATATAACCTGCAAATATCTTCTCCCAGTCTGAGGGCTGTTTGCTTGCTTCACTTACTGTGTTCTTGGCTGTGCAGAAACTTTTTAGTTTCATCAGGTTTCAGTAGTGTATTTTTGAAGCTGCTTCAATTGCCCGGGGGGACCTTCTTTTAAAATACTCGCCCAGACAGATTTATTCAAAGGTTTTCCCTGCACTGTCTTGTAGTATTTTTATAGTTTCGTTTTTTAAGTTTAAATCTTCAATCCAGTGAGAGTCTATCTTCGTTAATGATGAAAGGTGTGGGTCCAGTTTCAGTCTTCTACAGATTGCCAGCCAGTTCACCCAGCACCATTTGTTAAATAGGGAATCATTTCCCAACTGAATGTTTTTAATTGGCTTGTCAAAGATCAGATAACATTAAGTAGCTGGATTCATCTCTTGGTTCTCTATTCTGTTCCAGACATCCACTTCTCTGTTTTTGTGCCAGTACTATGCTGTTTTGATCACTATCGATTTATAGTATAGTCTGAGGTCTGATAGCGTGATTCCTCCTGCATTCTTCTTATTTCTGAGTAATGTCTTGGCTATTCAAGGTTTTTTCTGATTTCATATAAAATGAATTATTATTTTTTCAAGATCTTTAAAGTATGACAGTGGAGCTTTAATAGGGATTGCACTAAAATTGTATATTGCTTTGGGTTGTATGGACATTTTAACAATGTTGATTCTTCCCAGCCATGAGCATGGTATGTTTTTCCATTTGTTAACATTTCCAACTATTTCTTTTCTTAGAGTTTCATAGTTCTCTTTACAGAGATCTTTCACGTCTTTGTTAGATAATCTCCCAAATATTTCATCTTCTTTGGCACTACTGTGAAGGGAATAGAGTCCTTACCTTTTTTTTCAGCTTGACTATTGTTGGTATACAAAAAGGCTACCAATTTATGAATGTTGATTTTGTAACCTGAGATGCTGCTGTATTCCTTGATCACTTCCAAGACTTTTGTAGTATAATCCCTGGTGTTTTCCAGGTATACAATAATATCATCTGCGAAGAGCGAAAGTTTGATCTCTTCTGACACTATATGGATACCCTTAATCGCCTTTTCTTCCCTAATTGCCGTGACTAAAACTTCCATTACAATGTTAAAGAGCAGTGGAGACAATGGGAAGCCTTGTCGGGTTCCTGATCTGAGTGGAAATGATTTCAATTTAATTCCATTCAATATGATATTGGCTGTGGGTTTACTGTAGATGGCCTCTATCAGTTTAAGAAATGTCCCTTCTATACCAATTTTCTTAAGTGTTCTGATCATGAAGGGATGCTGGATATTATCAAAAGCTTTTTCTGCATCAGTTGAGAAAATCATATGGTCTTTGTTTTTAAATTTGTTTATATGCTGAATTATACTTATAGATTTACTGATATTGAACCAGCCTTGAGACCCTGGGATAAAACTGACTTGGTCATGATGTATAATTTGTTTGATGTGTTGCTGGATGATCTTGTTGAATATTTTTGCATCTATATTCATTAGTGATATTGGACTATAATTTTCTTTTATTATTGGGTCTTTTCCTTGTTTGGGGATCAGGGTGATGTTTGCTTCATAGAAGGTGTTGGGTAGTTTTCCTTCTTTTTCTACATTTTCGAACAGGTTGAGTAATATAGGTACTAGTTCCTCTTTAAAGATTTGGTAGAATTCTGACGTGAATCCATCTGGTCCCTGGATTTTCTTTTTAGGGAGATTTCATATGTTTGATGCTATTTCAGAACTTGATATTGGCCTGTTTAACATTTCCACTTGATTCTGGCTAAGTCTTGGAAGGTGATGTGCTTCCAAGTATTGGCCAATTTCCTTCAGATTTTTGCATTTCTGAGAATAAAGTTTATTGTAATATTTATTAAGGATTGTTTGAATTTCTGAGGTGTCTGTTGCTATTTCATCTTTGTCATTTCTGATTGATGAGATTAGAGATTTTACTCTTTTTTTCCTGGTTATGTTAGCCAAAGGTTTATCTATTTTATTGACCTTTTCAAAAAAACAACTTTTTGATTTATTAATCTGTTGTATAATTCTTTTCCTTTCAATTTCATTCAATTCTGCTCTAATTTTGGTTATTTCTTTTCTTCTACTGGGTTCGGGGTTGGAAAGTTCTTCCTTTTCCAGTTGCTTGAGATGTCCCATTAAGTTGTTAACTTCCTCTCTTTCCGTTCTCTTAAGGAATGTTTGCAGTGTTATAAATTTCCCTCTTAGGCCTGCCTTTGCGGTATCCCAGAGGTTCTGATAATTCATGTCTTCACTGTTGTTTTGTTCCAAAAATTTGGCAATTTCCTTCTTAATCTCATCTCTGACCCAGCTATCATTCAGCATAAGGTTATTTAACTTCCATGTTTTAGTATGTGTATGTGGATTCCTATTGTTACTGCGTTCAACTTTTATTCAATGGTGGTCCAAGAAGATGCAAGGAATAATTTCTATTCCTTTAAATTTACTGAGGTTAGACTTGTGACCTAAGATGTGATCAATTTTGGAGTATGTTGTGTGGGCTGATGAGAAGTATGTGTATTCAGTTTTATTGGGATGAAATGTTCTGTAGATGTCTGCTAAATCCAAATGTTGGATGGTTAGGTTTAAATCTAAAATTTCTTTACTCAACTTCTTATTGGAAGATCTATCCAACACTGCCAAAGGAGTGTTGAAATCTCCGACTATTACGGAGCTGGAGGAAATCAAGTTGCTCATGTCTGTTAGAGTTTTTCTTATAAATGGAGGTGCATTCTGGTTGGGTGCATAAATATTAGTAATTGAAATCTCATCATATTGAATATTATCCTTAACAAGTATGATGTGACCATTCTTATCCTTCCTTACTTTTGTTCGTTTAAAACCTATTGTGTCTGCAAATAGAATTGCAACACCTGCTTTTTTCTGATTACCATTTGCCTGAAATATGGGCGATCATCATTTCACCCTGGGTCCATATTTATCTTTTAAGGTAAGATGTGACTCTTGTAAATATCTGGCCTGAGTAGCAAATATCTGGCCTGAGTTTTCGTATCCAGTCAGCTAACCTGTGCCTCTTTAGAGGACAGTTTTGCGGTAGCCTGGACCTACATCTTTCTATCCTCTCACTCCTGCTTCTGCTTGTAACTACCATTACACTTTCTATTTTGATGTATTTAACTTTTTCAAGATTCAACATACAATTGATATTATTCAATACTTGTTTTTGTGTGCCTCACTTATTACACTTAACATACTGTCCTCTAAGATCATGCATGTTGTCATAAATGCAGTATCTCCTTCTTTTCAAAAGCTGAATAATATTCTGTTGTGTATACACAGGGTGGCCATAAAGTCCATGTGCAATTTTAAATTGCACACTATTTTAAATTGCACATGGACTTTATGACCACCGTGTATACACTATAAATTCTTCATCCATTCATCTTCTGATAGACCCTTAAGTAGTTTCCATATTTTGGCTATTGTGAATAATGATACTATGAACATAGAGCACATATATCTCTATAATGTTCTGATTTCATTTCCTGTAGATATATACACAAAAAAGAGACTGCTAGATCATTTGGTGGTATATTTTTAAATTTTGAGAAATCTCAAAAAATTAAAGATGTTTTGATTTTTTCTTTTTTAAAAAATTTCAGATTCATATGCAGGAACAAATGATTAGGTTACATTGTTTGCATTTATTTGGTAGAATCCAAGTTGTAGTTGAGCTCTGTACCCAAGAGGTATGCTATATACCCTTATATTATGTCCATTGTTGGACGAGAGCTTACCAATCCCCCCACCTTCCCTCCATTTGAATTTAATTGTATTTTTCTCTTGTGTGGGCATATAGTTGCTTATCTATTAGTTACATATTAGTATTGAGTACATTGGATACTTGCTTTTCCATTCTTTTGATACTTTACTGAGGAGAATGTGTTTCAACTCCATTCAGGTTAATAAAAAAAATGTAAAGTCTCCATCTTTTTTATAGCTGAATAGTAGTCCATGGACTACATATACCACAGCTTATTAATTCATTCGTGTGTTGATGGGTACTTTTGGTTGAGACGACATCTTGGCAATAGAGAATTGAGCTGTGATAAGCATTCTAGTGTGAATGTCCTTATGGTAGAACAATTTTTTTGTTGTTGTTATTCTGGATAGATACCCTGTAATGGGACTGTGGTATCAAATGGAAAGTCTACCTTTATCTCTTTAAGGACTCTCCATACTTTTTTCCAAAGAGGCTGTATTCATCTGTAATCCCACCACAATTGTAAGGGTAAGTGGGCAAGAGGCATGAACAGATCCTTTTCTGAAGAAGACAGATGAATGGCCAAAAACACATGAAAAATGCTCATCATCCCTAATTATCAAAGAAATGCAAATCAAAACCACCTTGAGATATCACCTAACCCAGTGAGAATTGCCCATATCACAAAGTTCCAAAGCTTCAGATGCTGGCATGGATGTGGAGAGAAGGGAACACTCTTACCCTGACTTTTTTTCCTATGTTTTTTCTTTCCTGAACTGTTTTTCTTCCTTAATTTTTTTTTCTTTAAATTGATTTAGGCCACACACAATTTTTTTTGTTACATGGATGAATTGCATAGTGAAGAGTAATTTTTCATCCCATACCCACCTCCCATCTTCCCCCTTCTGAGTTCCCCAAGTCCGTTAAGTCATCCTGTATGATTATGTACATGCATTGTTTAACTCTTTATAACTGAGAAAATGCAGAGGGTTTTGTTTGTTTCTGGGTTACATCTCTTAAAATAACAGCCCTCAGTTCGATCCAATGTGCTGCAAAAGAACTTATATCATTCCTTCCATTGGCTGAGTAGCATTGTGGTGTGTGTGTGTGTGTGTGTGTGTTTGTGTGTGTGTGTGTGTGTGTGAAATTTTCTTTGTTGACTTGTCCACTGATAGACACTTAGGTTGTTCCGTATCTTTGCAATTGTGAATTGTTCTGTGATAAACAGGCAGCTGCATGTGCATTTTTTATAACATGATTTCTTTGCCTTTGGGTAGATCCATCATAGTGAGATTGTTGTATAAAGTTGTAGATCTACCTTTAGTTGTTTAAGAAATTCCCATACAGGTTGTATGTTTGTTTCCATACAGGTTGTACTAATTTTCATTCCCATCAACTGTGTATAAAAATTTCTTCACTGTATCTGTGCTGACATCTTTTTTTTTTTTTTTACTTTTTAATAATGGCCATTTTGACAGGGGTAAGGTGGTAACTGATTGCAGCTTTAACTTGCATTTCCCTGATAATTGGTGATTTTGAGTTTTTTCCAATAAGTTTGTTCGAAAATTATCTATCCTCTCTTGAAAGATTACTGTTGTGTCTTATGCTTATTTTTTAGTCCTTGTGGATTTTGTGTATTAACCCTTTGTTGGGGTTACAAATATTTTCTTTCAAATATTTTCTCCTATTCTGAAGTCTGCCTCTTTACTCTGTCAATTATTCCTTTTGCTGTTCAGATAATGTTTAGTGTAATTAAGTCTCATTTATTTATTTTTATTGTATTTACTTTTGGAATTTTGTCATAAATTTTTGACTTGGCTAATGTCCAGAGGAGTTTTTCCTAACTTTTTTTTCCTTCCTTTCTTTCTTTCTTTCTTTCTTTTTTTTTTTTTATGGTACAGGTCTTACGTTTATGTCTTTGCTCAATCTTGTGTTAACTTTTGGTGAGATACAGGGATCTAGTTTCATTCTTCTGCATGTGGTTCTCCAGTTCTCCCAGCACCACTTATTGAATAGGGCATCCTCCCCCTAATGTATGATTTTGTCTGATTTGTTGAAGTTGATTGTAGGTATATGGTTTTATTTCTGGGTTCTCTATTCTGTTACATTGATCTATGTGTATCTGTGTTTACACCAGTTACCATGCTGTTTCACTTAGTAAACCCTTGTAGTATAATGTTAAGTTAGGTAGTGTGATGCCCTCAGATTTGTTCTTTTTGCTTAGGATGATTCTGGCTACTCCAGCTCCTTTTGATTCCACATAAATTTAGAATATTTTTTCTAATTATGTGAGAGATGATGTTGCTATTTGATGGAAATTAAATTGAATCCTATAAATCACTTTGGGCATAATGGACATTTTAACAATATTTGTTGTTCCAATCCATTAGCATGGATGTTTTTCCATTTATGTCATCATTTCTGATTTCTTTCATCAGTGTTTTATAGTTCTTCCCATAGAGATCTTTCACCTTCTTGGTTAAGCATATCCTTAAGTATTTTATTATTGCAGTTATTGTAAATGAACTTCTTTATTTGATTCTCAACTTGGCTGTTATTAGTGCAAAGAAATGCTACTCATGTTGTACATAATTTTTTTAATCTGAGAGTTTACTGAGTTTATTAATTCTAGGAGTCTTTGGAGGAATATGTAAGGTATTCTAGATATAAAGTCATATCACCAGAAAACAAGAATAGTTAGATCTTTTCCTATTTGGATGTCCTTTATTTGTTTCTCTTGCTTGATTGTTCTGGCTAGGATTCACAGTACTATGTTAAGTAGAAATAGTGACAGTAAAGGCTGGGCACTGTGGCTCGTGCCTGTAATTCTAGGACTCTGGGAGACCGAGATTGGTGGAAAGCCTTAGCTCAGGAGTTCAAGAGCGACACTGACACCTGAGCAAGAGCGACATCGCATCTCTAAGAAAAATAGTCAGGTGTTGTGGTGGGCACTGTAGTCCCAGCTACTGGGGAGGCTGAGACAAAAGGATTACATGAACCCAAGAGTTTGAGGTTGCTGTGAGCTATGATGCCATAGCATTCAACCCCAGGGCGACTGAATGACCTTCAGGAATGTTGAAGTCCCCTATTATTATCTATCATGTTGTTATTTATTTCATTTCTTAGGTCTAGTAGTATTTGTTTTATGAATCTGTGAGGTCTGACGTTAGGCGCATATATATTTAGAATTGTTATACCTTCTTGTTTAATTGGTACTATTATCATTATATAGTGACCATCTTTGTATTTGTTCACTGTTGTTTATTTAAAGTCTTCAGTGAATTGAAGTGATCTTACCAACAGTGACTTGCAGATAAATTCTATTTCCATTTTTGTATATCTGTATATATAATAATAGCTACTGCAACTCGTTCTGGGTTTCCATTTGCACAGAATATTTTTTAACTTGAACCCGAGTAGTTATGAGTTAATTAGATTTGATGTAAACAGATATATTTGGATTTTTTTTTTTTTCAGACAGTCTCACTTTGTCACCTTCAGTATAGTGCCATGGCATCATAGCTCACAGCAACCTCAAACTCTTGGGCTCAAGCAATTCTCTTGCCTCAGCTTCCTGAGAACCTGGGACTATAGGTGTCCACCACAATGCCAGCCATTTTTAGAGACAGGAGTCTCACTGTGGCTCAAGCTGGTCTCAAATCGGTGAGCTCAGGTAATTCACCTGCCTTGGCTTCCCAGAGTGCTAGGATTATAGGCGTGAGCCACTGAACTTGGCCTATTAGGATTGTTTTATGTTTTTTAGTTAATTTAAAACACTTGTATTCAATGTTAATATTGATCAGTGAAATACTGTTCCAGTCATTATGTTCATTGTTACCCATTTTGTTTGTATTTTCCTTGTGTTACTGTTGTTTAGGAGCTGGGGGTTTTACTTTTCTTTTCTTTTCTTTCTTTCTTTATTTTTTTTTTTTATTTATTTTTTGTCGCCCTCAGTAGAGTGTCATGGAGTCACATCTCTTGGGCTTAGGCAATTCTCTTGCCTCATCCTCCCAAGTAGCTAGGACTACAGGCACCCACCACAATGCCTGGCTATTTTTTTGTTTCAGTTTGCCCAGAGCTGGGTTCAAACATGCTGCTCTTGGTATATGGGGCCGGTGCCCTACTCACTGAGCCACAGGCACCACCCTGGGAATTTTACTTCTGATTATTTTTACAGTAGTGCACATCAACTACCATTTTCAGTGTTTAGAGCACTTTCAAGCATTTTTTGTAGGGCAGGTCTGATAATGACAAATTTCTTTAGTGTTTGCTTCTTCAGGGAAGATTTTATTTACCCTTCATTTATGAAATGTAGTTTTGTAGGATACAGAATTCTTTGCTGACAGTTACTCCATTTAAGAGTATTAAAGTTGAGACCCTACTTTCTTCTGGCTTATAAGATTTCTGCTGAGAAGTTTGCTGTTATCCTGATAGGTTTTCCTTTGTAAGCTACTTCACATTTTCAACTTGCAACTTGTAGGATGTTCTCCTTCACTTTGATGTTGGCAAGATTGATGACTGCATGCCTTAGTGATGTTCTATTTGCAATAATTCTTCCAGTAGAGTATTGACCTTATATCTTAATGTCTAAATCTCTAGCTAAGGAAGTTTTCCTCCATTATTCCCTCAAATAGATATTTACATTCTACAAGCCTTTTCCTCTTCTACCTCAAGGATATGTATGACTCTTATGTTTGGGTGTTTATATAATCTCATATTTTTGGAGACTTTCTCCATGTCCTTTGATCTTTTTGTATTTATTTTTACTATGTAGGTTAATCTGAAATCTTTCTTTCTGAGCTGTGAAATTTTTTATTCTGCTTGGTATATCTGTTGTTAAAATTTCTCATTATATTTTGAAATTTGCTACATGACTCTTTCATTTCCAGGAGGTCTGTTTTATTTTATCTTTTTAACTATGTCTTTTGTGAATTTTTCATTCATACCTTGAATTATTTTCTAGTTTCTTCCTGTTGGTTTTCAACTTCCTCATTGATCCCATTGAGCTTACTTGCAATTCATATTTTGTATTCCACATCTGACATTTCAAAAATTTCCATTTAGTTAGTGTTCATTATTGCAGAGTTAGTTTGATCCTTTGTGGGTGGAATCAAAGGAGCCTGTTTTTTAATATTCCCAGCATTCTTATGCTGATTTACTGTCATCTAGAATCTCTTTGCTTAAGCTCAAAATAGATACTTTTCTAGGTCACCTGTTCTCTGCTGGGAACTCTGCTGCTCTGGAAGAATACTCAGGCAGGAAAAAGACAGATGCATTGTGAGCCTGGGACAGGAGAGATGGATACAAGATTTGCAGAGGCTGACAGCTATGGGACCACAGCCACTTATGCCTCTCAATTTCGACTAGGTTCTGTATGTGTCTGTTAGGTCCATGTGGAACTTCTTCAGTGGTCTCTGTCCTGCAGGGACCCAAAAGCACCAATATGCCATTCCCACCATGGCAGAGCTGCAGCAGAGGTGATGGGGGTAGCTCAGCCTGCTGTGTGCAGTGCTGTCAGGATGGTTGTGGAATGCAGCTGAAGTACTCCAGCAGAAGAGATGTAGTTCTTTCAGAGAGGCTTCTCCCGAAATAGGCAACTTGGAGAGAAGACTGCTAGCCCTGAGGGAGGTGGTAGATTTTTGTCCTTGAGTCACTCAAAGGCACTTTTCAGAGGGAAAGGAGCAAACCCCAAGCTCCATGGAATTCTGTCCCCCATGGCTGCTGCAGTCCATGGGGGCACTAAGAAGCACTGGCTGTGGATCCAGAAAAATTGAGACTCCAGGGCTGAGACTTCTGGTTTGGAAATACCATGACAAAGCTCATGCTTGGGAGCTAGGTCTCAGCTCTGGATGGTTAGTAAACAAGAGGTCCCTATCTCCACATCTCTTTCCAAGTTCTGGTGCAGCTTCTGCTCTGGGGTGAGCACACTGTTCTCATGTATGACTCCTCTCTGCACTTGCATAAGTGGGGTGCAGACAACTTCAGATCATGAGCCAGGTACTCTCTGGGTGCAGGAGAGTGCCCTCCTCTGACCTAAGAAGCATTCACAACACTTCCTAGTCACCTTGAGGGAGCCTACCCTAAAAGTTAGAACTCTGGGAAAGATGCTCCTCTCCTATGCCCCACCCCTAGACACCTGTGGTTGTCACAATGTAAGCAAGTTCTGGTGGATGTTCTTGTTCTAAGCAAGTTCTGGAGAATGTTCAGTTAGGGAAAGAGCAGGACCCCCTAAGTGGTGGCAATAGAGGCTGCGGGTTTATGGGGGTTTGCTCCTGCTTGGTTCTACAGCAGCAATAGTGAATGGGCAGGCCTGTATAAGTGGTGGCAGTGGAGACAGGGAGGCATGGGGTTTTCTCCCACCAGGGTGCCACAAAAGGAGCAGTTGTAGTAATGGAGCAGTAGAAGTAATGGTGGCAGGTGACTGTCAGGTTTGCCCTCACCTGGATTGTCCAGCAGCAGCAGCAGCAATGGCAGGGTTTGCCCTCTTCCATACCAGGAACTGGTCAGATGTGAGAGAATTTTCTCCCACCTGGGTCCCACAGCATCAGCAGTAGCAACAACATGGCTGATAGGCCCTGCTGTGTGCTGGCAGTAGAGGCAGAGGTTCTCAGGGGTTTGTTCCCAACTGAGTCCCCAGCAACAACAGCAGTAGAGTGGGCCTCTATGAGCAGTGGCAGCAGAGGCAAGTAGCCATGGCAGTTTGGTGTCTGAGTGCCTGGCCTCCTTACTCCCTCTCTGGCTCAGCAATGGTGGTGAGGATTTGGCAGTGGCAGCTCTCACTGCTGGGCAGTTGCAAAACTCCAGGGCTGGGCTCTCAAAGCGACTCTGGCTGCAGAACTCAGGTCTCCAAAGCCTTCAGGATTCTGCTATAACTTCTTCTTCTTTTTTTTTTTTTTAGTTATTTAACGCTAAGCCAAGTGTGTGATTTTTTTGCTTATTTGAATGGCTGGGGTTTTTTTGAATTTTTTAAATTATTGTTAAATCATAGCTGTGTACATTTGTGCAATCAAGGGGTACAATGTGCTGGTTTCATATACAATCTGAAATATTCTCATCAAACTGTTCAACATAGACTTCATGCCATTTTCTTAGTTATTGTATGTAGACATTTGTATTCTGCATTTAGTAGGTTTCGCCTGTACCCATTGTAAGATGCACTGTATGTGTGGCCCCACCCATTACCCTCCTTCTACCCTAACCTCCACCCTTCCTTCCCCTCCCTTGGCCCTTTCTCCATATTCTTGTGCTATAGTTGGGTTATAGCCTTCATATGAAAGCTATAAGTTAGCTTCATAGTAGGGCTGAGGACATTGGATACTTTTTCTTCCATTCTTGAGATACTTTGCTAAGAAGAATATGTTCCAGGTCCATCCATGTAAACATGAAAGAGATAAAGTCTCCATCTTTCTTTAAGGCTGCATAATATTCCATGGTATACATGTACCACAATTTGCTAGTCCATTGGTGGGTCGATAGGCACTTGGGCTTCTTCCATGACTTAGCAATTATGAATTGGGCTGCAATAAACATTCTGGTACAGAATGTTATTGTTATATTGTGATTTTTGGTCTTCTGGGTATATACCTAGTAAAGGAATTATAGGGTCAAATGGCAAGTCTATTTTTAGATCTCTAAGTATTCTCCAAACATCCTTCCAAAAGGAATGTATTAGTGTGCATTCCCACCAGCAGTGTAGAAGTGCGTCCTTTTCTCCACATCCCCGCCAAAATCTCTGGTTTTGGGATTTTGTTATGTGGGCTACTCTTACTCTTACTCTTATCTCAAAGTAGTTTTGATTTGCATTTCTCTGATGATTAAGGATGGTGAGCTTTTTTTCATGTGTGTGTAGATCGTGCATCTGTCTTCTTTGGAGAAGTTTCTCTTCAAGTCCCTTGCCCACCCTGAAATGGGGTCACTTGTTCTTTTCTTGCTAATATGCTTGAGTTCTCTGTGGATTCTGGTTATTAAACCTTTGTCAGAGGGATAACCTGCAAATATTTTCTCCCATTCTGAGGGCTGTCTGCTTGCTATACTTATTATGTTCTTGGCTGTGTGGAAGCTTTTTAGTTTGAACAGGTCCCAGTAATGTATTTTTGATACTGCTTCAGTTGCCTGGGGAGTCCTCCTCGTGAAATATTCACCCAGGCTGATTCCTTCAAGAGTTTTCCCTGCACTTTCTTCAAGTATTTTTATAGTTTCATGTCTTAAGCTTAGATCTTTAATCCAGTGAGAGTCTATCTTAGTTAATGGTGAAAGGTGTGGGTCCAATTTCAGTCGCCAGCCAGTTCACCCAGCACCATTTGTCATATAGGGGATCTTTTCCCCACTGAATGTTTTTAATTGGCTTGTCAAAGATCAAATAATGGTAAGTAGCTGAATTCATCTCTTGGTTCTCTATTCTTTTCCAGACATCTACTTCTCTGTTTTTGTGCCAGTACCATGCTGTTTTGATCACTATCGATTTATAGTACAGTCTCAGGTCTGGTAGCATGATTTCTCCTGCTTTGTTTTTATTTCTGAGTAATGTTTTGGCTATTTGAGGTTTTTTCTGATTCCATATAAAAGGAAGTATTATTTTTTGAAGATCTTTAAAATATGACAATGGAGCTTTAATATGGATTGCATTAAAATTATATATTGCTTTGGGTAGTATGGACATTTTAACGATGTTGATTCTTCCCAGTCATGAGCACGATAGGTTTATGCATTTGTTAACATCTTCAGCTGTTTCTTTTCTTAAAGTTTCATAGTTCTCTTTATAGAGATCTTTCACATCCTTTGTTAGGTATACTCACAAATATTTTATCTTCTTTGGCACTACTGTGAAAGGAACAGAGTCCTTGACTGTTTTTTCAGCTTGGCTATTGTTGGTATATATAAAGGCTACAAATTTATGAATGTTGATTTTGTAGCCTGAGATCTTGCTGCATTCCTTGATCACTTCTAAAAGTTTTGTAGTAGAATCCCTGGTGTTTTCCAGATATATGATCATATCATCTGTGAAGAGTGAAAGTTTGATCTCTTCTGACCCTTTGTGGGTACCCTTGATTGCCTTTTCTTCCCTAATTGCAATGGCTAAAACTTCCATTACAATGTTAAAGAGCAATGGAGACAATGGGCAACCTTGCCTGGTTCCTGATCTTAGTGGTAATGATTTCAATTTAACTCCATTCAGTATGATATTGGCTGTGGGTTTGCTGTAGATGGCCTCTATTAGTTTAAGAAATTTCCCTTCTATACCAATTTTCTTAAGTGTTCTGATCATGAAGTGGTGCTGAATATTATCAAAAGCTTTTTCTGTATCAATTGAGAGAATCATATGGTCTTTATTTTTTAGTTTGTTTATGTGCTGAATTGCATTTATAGATTTATGTATTTTGAACCAGTTTTGAGTGCCTGGGATATATCCCACTTGGTCATGGTGTATAATATTTTGATGTGTTATTGGATTCTGTTTGTTGGGATCTTATTGAGTATTTTTGCATCTATATTCATTAGTGATATTGGTCTATAATTTTCTTTTCTTGTTGGGTCTTTCCCTGGTTTAGGGACGAAGGTGATGTTTGCTTCCTAGAATGTGTTGGGTAGTATTCTTTCTTTTCCTATATTTTGGAAGAGGTTTAGTAATATAGGTACTAGTTCTTCTTTAAAGTTTTGGTAGAATTCTGACATATAGCCATTTGGTCCTCAGCTTTTCTTTTTAGGGAGATTTTGTATAGATGATGCTATTTCAGAACTTGATATAGGCCTGTTCAACACTTCCACTTCGTTCTGGCTAAGTCTTGGTAGGTGGCGTACTTCCAAGTATTGGTCAATTTCCTTCAGATTTTCATATTTCTGAGAGCAAATTTTCTTGTAATATTTGTTAAGATTTTTTTGATTTTCTGAGGGGTCTTTTGTTATTTCATCTTTACCATTTCTGATTGATGAAATTAGAGATTTTACTCCTTTTTTCCTGGTTAGGTTGGCCAAAGATTTATCTATTTTATTGATCTTTTAAAAAAAACCCAACTTTTGGATTTATTGATATGTTGCATAATTCTTTTGTTTTCAATTTCATTTAACTCTGCTCTCATTTTGGTTATTTTTTTTTTCTTCTGCTAGGTTTGGGGTTGGAATGTTCTTCCTTCTCCAGTTGCTTGAGATGTCCCATTTAATTATTAACTTTCTCTCTTTCTGTTTTCTTGAGGAAGGCTTGCAGTGCTTTAAATTTCCCTCTTAGGACTGCCTTTGCAGTATCCCAGAGGTTCTGATAATTTGTGTCTTGATTGTTGTTTTGTTCCAAAAATATGCTGATTTCCTTCTTAATCTTGTCTATAATAACCCATCTATCCTTCAGCATAAGGTTATTTACCTTCCATGTTTTTGTATTGGTAGGCAGATTCCTGTTGTTATTGAGTTCAAATTTTATTCAATGATATTCTGAGAAGATGCAAGGAACAATTTCTATTTTTTTTTTTTTTAATTTGCTGAGGTTAGATTTGTGGCCTAGGATGTGCTCAATTTTAGAATATGTTTCATGGGCTTATGAGAAGAATATGTATTCAGTTTTGTTGGGATGAAATGTTCTGTAGATGTTTGTTAAATCCAGATGTTGCATGATTAAGTTTAAATCTAAAATTTGTTTGCTTAGCTTCTTTTTACAGGTTCTATCCAGCATGGCTAAAGGTGTGTTAAAATCTCCAACTACTATGGAGCTGGAGGAAATCAAGTTGCTCATGTCTGTTAGAGTTTCTCTTATATATTGAGGTGCATTCTGGTTGGGTGCATAAATATTAATAATTGAAATGTCATCATATTGAGTATTACTTTTAACAAATATGAAGTGTCCATCCTTATCCTTCCTTATTTTGGTTGGTTTAAAACCTATTGCATCTCTGAATACAATTGCAATGCCTGCTTTTTTCTGCTTTCCATTTGCCTGGAATATAGATGACAATCCCTTCACCTTAAGTCTATATTTATCTTTTAATGTTAGATGAGATTCTTGTATGCAGCAGATATCTGGCTTGAGTTTTTGTGTCCAGTTAGCCAACCTGTGCCTCTTTAGAGGACAATTTAAACCATTCACATTAATTGAGAATATTCATAAGCCTTTCGGGAGTCCGGCGGATATTTTTAATCCTTTTGCGACTGTGGAAGTTGGAATTTGATCAAAAGTTTCTGGGTGAGTTTACTTTAGTGGTGGAGGATTACGCTGGTCTTTATGGAGGATAGTTCTGAGAATATCCTGGACAGCTGGTTTAGTGATAGCAAATTTCCTCAACATGTGAATGTCATTAAAGTATTTAATTTCTCCATCATAAATGAAACTCAGTTTAGCTGGATACAGGATTCTGATTTGAAAGTTATTATTTTTTTTTTTTTAGGAGATTAAAAGTACATGTCCTTCCTCTTTTAGCTTGAAAAGTTTCAGCAGAGAGATCTGCAGTTATTCTAATATTGTTCCACTTGTAGGTTCTGGTTTTCTTTTGTCTGGCTGCTTTCAGAATTTTCTCCTTCACATTAACTTTAGTGAAATTGATTATGATGTGTCTGGGGAATATCTTATTTGAGTTGAGTCATACTGGAGTTCTGAAACTGTCTGCTATCTGAATTTCAGAATCTCTTGGCATGTCTGGAAAGTTCTCTTTAATAATGTCATGGAGAAGAGACTCTGTGCCTTGTGAAGCCACTTCGTCGCTTTCAGGGATCCCTATAAGATGAATATTGGTTTTCTTCGGATTATCCAAGAGCTCTCTGAGAGAGCGAATTGTTTTTGCCCTTCATTTCTCTTCCTCTTTGAGAGTTTGGGAGCATTCAAAAGCTTTGTCTTCAATGTCAGAAATCCTTTCTTCTGCTTGCTCCATTCTATTATTGAGGGGTTCTACTATGTTTCTCATATCTTTGAAGGCTGCAACTTCTTGTCTCAATGTGTCAAAATCTTTGGTCATTTGGACTTTGAATTCATTTAATTCTTGAGACATCTTTTGGGTTACTGCTTGGAATTCTAATTCAATCTTATTTGCTATCCAGATTCTGAATTCGATTTCTTACATCTCAGCTATTTGTTTGTGCATAGGATCTTGTGCTGTGTGTGCCTCAGTGTTCCTTGGGGGAGTTGATCTACTGTCATTATTCATATTGCCAGAGTTTTTCCATTGAATTAACCTCATGATTGTTTTTCACCATTGCCTCTGGCTGTCCTCAGAGTTGGGGAAGTGTCTCTCCAAGATTAGACCCCCGCGGGATCACTCTATTGTTGCTGGATCTTTATAGGGAGTCACCCTGTGTAACTCCTCTTGGGCTGCCCAGCCAAGGATTTCTTGTTGTGAGAGTAGCTCTGGAGCATGACACACCCAGATCCAGCAATAGGGCGAGGGGTGGTGCACACAGTTCTGGGAGTTCCTGGTGCCAGTCACTTTGGCACAAATAGCCCAAGACTCCATCAGTCTCTGGTGAGGAGATGGGCTCCACACAGAGGCAGGATGGCTCTGGATGGCGCACTGCTACCAGAGTCCTTGGCCCAACAAGTGGGCCAGTGTGGAGGCAGGGTGGGTACAGGAGAGAGGACGTGGGTTGCGTGGCTCCCGGAGTTCCTGGTCAGGGCATGCGGAGGCCCAGTGGGTGCTGTTCAGCCGCTGGCGAGTCCCTGGCCGGGGTGTTCCTGCCCAGGGCAGGTGTACAGGGGTCTGGGTGGGTGCATGTCATGGGTCACAGGTCATGGCACTGCTCGTACAGAGGTCCTGGTGGGCACCACTCATACGGAGGTCCTGGCAGGTGCAGGTTGCAGGGCACTATGCCACACTGCTGCCAGTGGAAATCCTGGTTCGGGGGGGGCTCGGCATGGCCCCCAGAGTATCTTGCTGGGGGGCACTAGGTCCAGCAGACAGGGATGGGGGGCACTGTTCCAGAACCTCCTCCCTCAGTCTCAGCAGGGGTTAGGCTTCTGGTTCATCGGGTCGGGGGGGAAGGGCGTACTGGAAGTTCAGAATGGCAGGGAAGATCTTAGTTCGATATTTCTGCCTAGCAAGAGATTGTTCAGAGTCACGGCAAGGTCCCTCTGAGGAACTAGTCCCCACCTCCCACAGCAGTCACCCGTGGGGTGAGGCAAGAGTCTACACTTCACCGCTTGTCCATAGAAAACCCACAGAAGCAAACGAAGAGAGAAAAGAAAGGAGGCAGAAAAACAAAGAAAAACCACAGATTTCTTGGGGGAGGGGATGGACACTCCTCCTTCCAGATGAATTTTGTACCTGAAGCTTGGTTTCTTGGAGTCGCAGCTTGCCTTAGCAGAGGTGACCTGCAGTTATCATCTCTCTCTTGGCTGGGCCCCCAGTTTTCAGCTTAATTGGGCTGCTTCTGGGCGTTATCTTTCCTTTTGGACAGGAGCCTCCCTCGGAAGCTGCTCTCAGTCGGCCATACTGCCCTCCCCCCTTATATAACTCCTTTCTGAAGCAATATTGGTGTGCAGTCTCTAGACAGCTCCCTGTGCTTTCTGAAGGCCTGTGAAGGTGGAGGGCCCTCCTGTAGCAAGGATTTCAAAGTCTTCAGTAGAATTGTTGTGTCTTGGAAGTCTCTCACCTACCCTCTACCCACATGTGGGAACTCTAATCCAGCTGAATGAGTCACCCCACTTCCCCCTCCTTTTTTCTGTGTGCCTCCTGAATCCTAGTGCTCATTTCTAATTAGGTTTTTATTTATTCATTTATTTTCTATTGAGTTGTGTGAGTTCCTCACGTATATCGGATCCTCATTAGATACATGGTTTACAAATATTTCTTCTCATCCTGCATGTTGCCTTTTTATTTTATGATTGTTTCCTTTGCTGTGAAGGTTTTTTAATTGGAAATAGTCCTACTTGTATATTTATTTATTTTTTTGCCTATACATTTTGTTTTTTTTTTGTAGAGACAGAGTCTCACTTTGCCACCCTTAGTACAGTGCCATGGCGTCACAGCTCACAGCAACCTCCAGCTCTTGGGCTTAGGCAATTCTCTTGCCTCAGCCTCCTGAATAGCTGGGACTATAGGACCCACCACAATGCCCGGCTATTTTTTGTTGCAGTTTGGCCAGGGCAAGGATGTAACCCACCACCCTAGGAATATGGGGCAGGTGCCCTACTCACTGAGTCACAGGCATTGCCTTTTGCCTATGCCTTGTAAAAATATTGATTTCCAGTTTTATACTACTGTGATCAGAAAAGATAACTGAGATGACTTCAATCCTCAAAAATTTTTTAAGACTGGTTTTGTGGCCTAATATATAATTATCTTGGAGAATGTCTCATGTGCATCTGAGAAAAATAGGTATTCTGCTGCTATTGGATGGAATGTTGTGTCTAGGTCTATTAGGTCCACTTGGTAAAGTGTGGCTCAAGTTGAATGTGTTCTTATTGGTTTTCTGTCCAGATGACCTAATTGGTAAAAATGACCCCATTGATAAAATTGGGATATTAAAGACTCTCACTGTTATTGTATTGCTCTCAATTTCTCACTTTAGCTCTATTAATATATGCTTTGTCTATTTAGGTGCTCTGATGTCAAGTGCATATACATTTACAGTTGTTATATCCTCTTAATGAACTGACTTCTTTAATATTATGTGATGATCTTCCTTGTCTCTAGTGGCACTTTTTGTAGTAAGGCCTATTTTTTGTGATATAAGTATTGATAACCCTGCTCTTTTCTGGTTTCCATTTGTATGGCATATCTTTTTTCATCCCTTCTCTTTAAGTCTGTACGTGTCCCTATGAGTGAAATTAATCTCTTATAGGTGACATATAGTTATGTTTCTTAAAACATGTATTCAGGGTGGCACCTGTGGCTCAAAGGAATAGGGCACCAATGCCATATGCCAGAGGTGGCAGGTTCAAACCCAGCCCTGGCCAAAAACTGCAAAAAAAAAAAAAAAAAAGAAAAGAAAAAAATATATATATTCATCCCCTCTATGTATTTTTATTGGCATGTTTAATCTATCTATATATAAAATAATGATTGATAAGTAAAGATATGCTATTGCCATTTAAAAAAAATTTTTTTTTACTGGTTTTATATACCATTTATATATTTTCATCACACTGTTTAACATAGCATTCTTGGCATTTTCTTAGTTATTGTGTTAAGACATTTATATTCTACTTTAGTGAGTTTTACATGTACCCTTGTAAAATGCACTGTAGGTGTGATCCCACCAATAACCCTCCCTCTGCCCATCCTCCCCCTCCCCTCCCCTCCCTTTCCCCTTCCCCCATATTCTTGGGTTAAAATTGTTTTCTTTTCTTTTTTTTTTTTATTAAATCATAACTGTATACATTGATATGATCATAGGGCATCATACACTCGCTTCATAAACCATTTGACACATTTTTATAACAGTGGTTAACATAGCCTTTCCGGCGTTATCTCAGTTACTGTGCCAAAACATTTACATTCTACATTTACCAAGTTTCGCAAATACCCCTGTAAGATGCACCACAGGTGTGATCCCACCGATCCTCCTCCCTCTACCCACCCCCCCCTTTCCCACTTCCCCCTATTGTTAAGTTGTAGCTGGGTTATAGCTTTCATGTGAGAGTCCCAAATTAGTTTCATAGTAGGGCTGTGTACTTTGGGTACTTTTTCTTCCATTCTTGGGATACTTTACTAAGAAGAATATGTTCCAGCTCCATCCATGTAAACATGAAAGAGGTAAAGTCTCCATCTTTCTTTAAGGCTGCATAGTATTCCATGGTATACATATACCACAATTTATTAATCCATTCGTGGATCGATGGGCACTTGGGCTTTTTCCATGACTTAGCTATTATGAATTGGGCTGCAATAAACATTCTGGTACAAATATCTTTGTTATGTTGCGATTTTTGGTCTTCTGGGTATATGCCCAGCAGAGGAATTACAGGATTGAATGGCAGATCTATTTTTAGATCTCTGAGTGTTCTCCATATATCTTTCCAAAGTTTGTTTGGGATTTTTTTTGTAGCTCTTTTGTTTCTTCCCCCCCCCCTTCTCTTCCTGTTTTCTTTTTGTGTTTTGATGATTTTTCTGTAGTGGTATGCTTTGCTTCTTTTATCTTTGTCTTTATTCTTGTTTCTGTTCTAGGTTTTTCCTTTGTGGTTACCATTTTATTTTCTGGTTTCCATTTGTAACTAAAATATAGTTACACCACTCTATTTTAAGCTGATAATAACGTTAACTACTTGCAAAAACTCTGTCTTTTTACTCCTCTTCATTTTATGGTTTTGATGGTACAATTTCCATCTTTTTGTATTGTGTATAAATTAATAAGTCTATGTAACTATAGTTAATTTTAATGCTTTTGTCTTTTAACCTTTCTACTAGAATTATAAGTGATTTACACACCATCCTTGCAGTGCTTTAGTATTCTGAATTTGACTATATGTTTACCTTTGCCAGTAAGTTTTATATTTTCATGTTACTTATTAGTGGTACTTCAGCTTGAAGAACACTCTTTAGTATTTCTTATAAGGCGGGTCTTGTGGTGATTAACTCCTTCAACTTCTTTTTGTCTGGGAAAGGATTTATGTCTTTCTTTATTAAAGAACAGACTTGCTCAGTAAAGTATTCTTGATTGCATGTTTTTCCTTCTAGAACTTTGACATACCACTTTCTTCTAGCTTGCAAAGTTTTTGCTAAGAAATCTATGACAACTTTATAGTATTTCTTCTATATGATTCCTTTTTTCTCTTGTTGCTTTGAAAATTCTTTCCTTGTGTTTGATTTTTGACACATTAATTGTAATCTTCTTTGGATTAAATCTGATTGTAAACTTTTCAGCTTGATATATCTGGATGTTTATCTTTCCCAATTAGATTGGGGAAGTCTGTCACTATTATTTCTTTAAATAAGCTTTCTATCCTTTTCTCCTTCTCTAATTACTGTTAAAATGTTTGCCTTCTTGATGGAGTCTCATAGGCCTGGTCCTGTAAGTTTTCTTCATTCCATTTCATTTTTTGTTTGTTTGTTTGCTTATTCTCTGCTGACTAGATCATTTAAAATAATCTATCTTTAAGTTATATCTATCTTCTTTCTTATGCTTGATGTAGTCTGCTGTTGAAGCTCTCTATTGAATTTTGTAGTTCAGTCATAGTGCTTTGCAACTTCAAATTTTGTTTGATTCTTTTTAATTTTTTTCTCTGTTGAGCTTCTTGTTTTGTTCTTGTATTTCCTGATTTTATTAAATTGTTTACCTGTCTTCCCTTTTGATTCACTAAACTTTAGAATCATTATTTTGAATTATTTGTCAAGCACTTTGTAGATCTTCACTTCTTCTGTGTCAGTTACTGGAAGTGTATTGTATCACGTTTTCCTGATTCTTTGTGATCTTTGTAGCCTTGTGAAGGTGTCTGCACATTTGAGGAATTCACCTGTTCCAGACTTTATGAACTGCCGTCATTAAGGAAGAAATTTTACCACCAGGGGTTGAGGGGGTATGTGCTGTGGCACCAGTTCTGGTGATTTGGGACACCTTATGGGGGAGGGGCATCTGCTGCTCCAGGTCTAAGGGGTTTTGCAATATTTCATCAGCTGAGATAGCTGGGCTCTATAATATCAGCTACTAGGTAGTCCTTGGTGGGAAGAACTATGTGAAGTCCACAGTGGGAATGACAGTTGTTGAGTTCCTCAGTGACTTCTCTGTGTTCAGTGGCAAAGATTTATGGTAGGCAGTGGTAGAGGTCAATGCACATTGTGTGTGAGGTGGGTGGATCAGGACCAATTGCCAGCACATGTACACTGGCTGCACTGTGACCTTGGGCAGTGGCGCTGTGGTGCACATATCTGGGGTGACTTTGGAGTGAGAGTGTATGGAATAGACACCATAAGACTATGCTGCATCTCTGGGCTGGGATTCCCACTGTGACAACAGATAGTGTGGCTCTATCAGGGAGTGGCAAGGGAGAGGGGTTGTGACTCAAGCACTTGAAGACTATGAAGGTGAAAAACTGCAGGGCTTTCAGGGATGAAAGCTACAGGGATTATCCTATAGCTATCCTGACTGTTTTGTCTGCAGCAAAATGCTCCTCGGGTCCTCTAGGGAGCAAGGCACTGGGGTCCTCTGAGGAGCAAGCTGCTGAAGTCTGTAGCACCGAACACTTCAGTGTCTTCAGTGGTAAAAGCTACAAAGAGTGCAATGTCTCTCGTGGTTATTAAGGTGCTAAGCAGAGAAGTCTGCTAGAGTCTGGGACAGAGAAGGGCAGTGGCAACTGTAATGACTCCCAGTATGCAGTTGATACTGATAGCTTTCATTTCTAATTTCGTCCCTCACCTTCTTCAGATGTCTCAAAGGTGTCAGTTTCCCAAGAAATCTAGGTGAGGTGAAACTGAAGCTGGGTATTTAAGCAGCACCTCAAAAGGTTTGGCAAGTGGGTTGCTTACCCCACTTTCCAGTTACCTGTGAGAGAGAATTGCAAGCTCAGGAAATCCCTCTCTATGTAGAGCGTGGAGAATGGGGATGCAGGCAAAATGAAACTGTTTTATTTGTGTGTGTGATTATTCTCCCCTCCCCCAATCTATTGCTATATAATTTCTTAGATGGAGTCACAACCCCTTCCAGAGTTATTTTCATTCACAGATAGCTTTCAAATTTTTGTTTTTTGTTGGGGGAATGAAGGTTGTTAACATTTACTCTGCCATCTTGCTCTGTCCTTTACTTAATGATTTGTAAAAACTCTTTATGTATTAAAAGGAAAGTGGTCTTTTTCTTTGTTTTTTTTTTCTTTCTTCCTTTTTTATTAAAATGTCAGATTAATATGAGGATACAATCTATTAGTTTACAATGTTTGCATTTGTTGGGTAGTCTCTCTTGTGGTTCTGTCCTGCACTTAGGAGGTATGCCATATCCCCTTAAATTGGCCCATTAGGTGGGAGCTTCCCCATACCTCTCCCTCCTTTCCTCTCCCCACTCTTCATCACTCCTCCCAACTTGAATTGAATTTATCTTTTGTGTGGGCATGTATTTAATTGACTATTGACTTCATATTACTATTGAGTACACTGGATACTTGCTTTTCCATTCTTGTGATACTTTACTAAGAAGAAGGTGTTTCAACTCTATCCGGGTAAATACAAAATATGTAAAGTTTCCATATTCTCTCATGACTGAATAGTATTGCACAGTATATATATGCCACGCTTTATATATAATCCATTCATCGGTTGATAGGCAATTTGGTTGATTCCACATCTTCGCAACTGTACAGTGAGCCATGTAACAAACTTTCTTTTTTTTTTCTAAATTTAAATTTTTTTTTTAATTGTTTAGGATTCATTAGGGTACAAAAAGTTAGGTTGCACTGATTGCATTTGTTAGATTAATGTTCCTCTTATAATTGTGTTCTACCTTGAAGAGGTGTGCCATACACCATGACCCCAATCCCCCTCCCTCTTCTTCTCTCCCCACTTGCTCATTCCCCTAACCCTCTCACTCCCTGTATTACCTCATCTACTGACTTCATATTATAATTGAGTAAAGTGGATTCTTGCTTCTCAATTCTCGTGATGCTTTACTAAGTAGAATATGTTCCATACTATAGAATATTATTCACCCATTAAAAAAATGGAGAATTCACAGCATTTGTATTAACCTGGATGTAAGTGGGACACATTATTCTTAGTAAGGCATCACAAGAATGGAGAAGCATGAATCCTATGTATTCAATCTTGATTTGAGGACAATTTATGACACAGTGGCAGTGGGGAAAGGGGAGAACAGAGAGAGAGAGAAGGAGGTGGGTGAGGGAAAGGAAGAGCAGAGAGAGGGAAGAAGGGAGGGGGGTGGGGGTCTCAGTGTGTGATACATCTTGTACCCTCAATGAATCCCCAAAAATAAAAAAAAGAAGAATATGTTCCACCTCCATCCTGGTTAATATAAAAGATACAAAGTCTCCATCTTTTTTTAATGGCTGGATAGTATTCCATGGTATACATATAGCACAGCTTCTTAATCCATTTCTGGTTTGGTGGGCATTTCAGCTGTTTCCACATTTTGACGATTGTAAATTAGTCTGCAATAAACAGTCTAGTGCAAATGTCCTTATGATAAAATGATTTTTTTCTGGGGCACCACCTGTGGCTCAAAGGATTAGGGTACCAGCCCCATATACAGGAGGTGGCCAAAAACTGCAAAAAAAAGAAAAAAAAGATTTTTTTTTCTTCTGTGTAGATGCCTAGTAATGGGATTGTAAGATCAATACTTCCAAAAAGGTTGTATTAGTTTGCAGTCCCATCAGCAGTGTAAAAGTGTTCCCTTCTCTCCACATCCATGCCAGCATCTGTAGCTTTGAGACTTTGTGATGTGGGCCATTCTCACTGGGGTTAGATGATATCTCAGGGTTGTTTTGATTTGCATTTCTCTGATAAGTAGGGGTGATCAGCATTTTTTCATATGTTTGTTAGCCATTCATCTGATTTTTTTAAAGAAGGTTCTATTCATATCTCTTGCCCAGTGATATATGGGATTGTTGGGTCTTTTTTTGCTGAATAATCTGAGTTCTCTATACATCCTGGTTATAAAGCTTTTGTCTGATTCATAATATGCAAATATCTTTTCCCATTCTGAAGGTTGTCTATATGCTTTGGTTGTTGTTTCCTTGGCTGTACAGAAGCTTTTCCGTTTAATTAAGTCTCATTTGTTTATTTTTGTTGTTGTTGCAATTGCCATGGAAATTTTCCTCATCAAATCTTCCCCCAGGCCACTATCTTCAAATGTTTTCCCCACACTTTCTTTGGGGATTTTTATTGTTTCATTTCTTATATTTAAATCTTTTATCCATCTTGAATCAATTTTTGTAAGTGGTGAGAGGTGTAGGTCCAGTTTTAGTCTTTCACACATGGTTATCCAGTTCTCCCAACACCATTTATTGAATAGGGAGTCTTTCCCCAGTGTATGTCCTTGTTTGGTTATCAAAAATCAGGTGACTGTAAGATGTAGTTTCATCTCATGGTTTTCTATTCAGTTTCAAATGTCAATGTCTCTATTTTTTGTGCTAATACCATGCTGTTGTAATCACTATGGCCTTGTAGTTTAGCTGAAAGTCTGGTAGGGTGATACCCCAGCTTTGTTTTTATTACTAAGAATTTCCTTGTCTATATGGGGTTTTTTTTTGGTTCCATATAAAATGAAGAATTATATTTTCCAAATCTTGAAAGTACGATGATGGTATTTTAATGGGGATTGCATTGAATCTGTAGATTGCCTTGGGAAGGATAGACATTTTCACAGTGTTGATTCTTCCCAGCCCTGACGTGGTATGTTCTTCCATTTGTTAAGATCTTCTGCTAGTCATTTTCTTAGGGTTTCATAATTTTCTTTGTAGAGGTCCTTCACATCTATTGTTAGGTATATCCCTAGGTTTTTTTTTTTTTTTTTTTAAGCTACTGTGAAAGGAATTATGTCCTTGATTAGCTTTTCATCTTGGCTGTTATTGGCATATACAAAGGCTACTGATTTGTGGACATTGATTTCATATCCTGAGACATTGCTGTATTTTTTGATCACTTCCAGGAGTTTTGTGGTTGAGTCTCTGGGGTTCTCTAAGTATAAGATCATATCATTGGCAAAGAGGGAGAGTTTGACCTCCTCTGCCCCCATTTGGGTGCCATTTATTTTCTTCTCTTCCCTGATTATATTGTCTAGATCTTCTAGCACTATGTTGAATAGTAGTGGCAACCTTATCTGGTTCTAGTTCTAAGTGGAAAAGCTTTCAGTTTTATTCCATTCAGTATAATAATTAGCTATGGGTTTGTCATACATGGCTTTGATCAATTCAGAAATATCCCACCTATGACTACTTTCTTAAGTGTTCTAATTAGAAAAAGCTGATGAGTTTGTTCGAATGCTTTTTCTGCATCTATTGAAAGGATCATATGGTCTTTATTTTGCTTCTGTTGATACAGTGAATTACATTTATGAACGGGTGTATATTAAACCACCAGTCTTGCATCACTGGGTGAAACTTGGTTGTGATGAATGATTTCTGTAATGTATAAATGTAATCTATTGGCTAGGATATTACTGAGAATTTTTCATCTATATTCATTAATGAAACTGGTCTGAAGTTCTTCTTTTTAGTTGGGTCTTTTCCTGGTTTTGGTATCACGGTGATGTTTGCTTTGTAGAACATGTTAGGGAAGATTCCTTACTTCTCAATTTTTTGTAATTATTTCTGCAGTGGGTGTATAAGCTCTTCTTTGTGTGTTTGATAGAATTCTGGCATGAAGCCATCTGGCCCAGGGCACTTTTTTGTTGGGAGATTTTTTATTATTTCTTCCATATCAGTTCTTAAAATCAGTCTGTTTAACAGAGCTATTTCTTCTTGATTAAATTTAGGGAGAGGGTGTGATTCTAGGTATTGATCTATTTCCTTCTCATTAAGATATCTGGAACTAGTTTTTCTTGTACTCAGAGATGATCTCTTTTGTCTCTGTGGCATCTGTTGTTATTTCCCCTTTATAGTTTCTTTTTTTTTTTTTTTTTTGTGGTTTTTGGCTGGGGCTGGGTTTGAACCGGCCACCTCCGGCATATGGGACCGGCTCCCTACTCCTTGAGCCACAGGGGCCGCCCCCCTTTATAGTTTCTGATTGAGGTTATTAGAAATGTTACTTTTCTATTTCTAGTTAATCTGGCCAAAGGTTTATTGATTTTATATATATTTTTGAAAAACCAAACTTTTTGTTCATTAATTTTCTGAATGATTCTTTTATTTTCAATTTCATTAATCTTTGATTTCATTTTGGTTGTTTTTTTTCCTACTGCTGGGTTTTGGATTAGATTGTTCTTCTTTTTCCAATTCCATAAGATGGTTCAAGAGTTTGTTGGTGAGCTCTCTTTCTGTTTTCAAAGGCATGTGATGCGATAATTTTCCCTGTTAAGACTGCTTTTGCTGTATCTCACAGGTTTTGGTAAGTTGTGTCTAATTCATCAGATTTCCACTGCTCTAGATCACATACCCTATCCAGCTCACCACCTCCTCACTGTGCTCCCTGAGCTATGACTCTGGGTAAGGTCCCTTGTCAGATATGGCTGAGTTCTGTCTTTTTCCCAGTCATTCTAGGACAGCTCAGTTGAACAATCCTTCTTATCAGCCATCTTGCTCTGCCCCCTGAAAGTGATCGTGCCAGTTTGTCCTTGGTACTTTTAATTGTTTTATCATAAATTTAATTTCTTCAAAGTTAAATATCTGATATTCTATCAATAGAATTAATCAATTAATTAAACTTTTTAAGTGCCAACTGTGTGCCAAGTACTATTCTAAGGGCTTAGGATACTTCAGTGAATAAAAAAGACCAGTATCCCTGA
This sequence comes from Nycticebus coucang, assembly GCF_027406575.1. Lineage (NCBI taxonomy): Eukaryota > Metazoa > Chordata > Mammalia > Primates > Lorisidae > Nycticebus > Nycticebus coucang. The sequence continues at coordinate 17,530,074 of NC_069787.1, forward strand.
CTTCATGTAGTTTTACTTAAATGAAGAAGAGGGCATTAAAAATATGCATTACAAATAACAGTAAATAAATTATATGATATACTAGAAGCCAACTGTATGGGAATTCAGGGAGATCACATATTGCCCAGAGACCTGTTTAATGACTGTATTCTGAGTGAAATGAGGAGATAGTAATGATTTACATTGATAGATCCATCAGGAATAGAAGAAAATAGAGGTAAAATGTAGGGGAACAAAAGTATAAACTAGAGATATGTAAGAGACTATTGCAGTGTTCTCTCCAGTGGCTTAGAACAACATTGGAGAAAAATAGGCAGATTCTAGATGCATTTTAAATATATAGCTGGCATTAGTTCATTTAAGTATGAGAGAAAGATAGATGTCAGGTATCATTTAAGTATGAGAGAAAGAGAGATGTCAGGTATAACGCTATGATTTTTGGCCTGAACAACGAGGATTTTAGAGTTATAATCAACTGAGATGTTGAAGAATATAGGTGAGGTAGGTTTAAGAGTAGATTCAGGCATTCAATTTTGGACATGTTGAGTTTTTGCTGTTAACCTTGGAGTTAGGAGAGGTACCAAATATACAGGTAGACTTATGAGTTTAAAGATTAAAAGAGTAGTTTGACCTAAAGAAAGAAATTTTGGAATAGACAGGTTGTGGAAGATAATGCTTAAGGCCAATAGACTGGATTATTTCACTAAGAAAGTGAGTGTTGATAATTACATGATGAGAACTGGAAACTGAGTACTCTAACATTAGGAGGCTAAGGAGAAGTTAAGGAAACAGCAAAGAAGACTGAGAAAAAGTAGCTAGTGAGTTGGAATGAAAACCAAGAGCAGGTTAGTTGCTGAAGAGCTGCTTCCGATAAGCATGAGCTTGGTTCCCTTCTCTCTCTGTCACACGTACCCTCTTGCCCTTCCACTTTCTGCCACACCGCGGGATGACGGAGCACAAGGGCCCTGCCACATGTGATACCTTCCAGCGCAGATTTCCCAGCCTCCTAAACTAAAGAGGATTCTCTCAATATTTTATCCTATGGAGAGGAGAGATTAAAGATGGCGGCTGAGTAACAGCTTCCCTGCAACTGGGAACAGCGAGTCTGGGGACACAAGACTCCAGGCATCTCTGGCCAGTGGGATCTGCCTATAATCATCCCTTTGAGGATACAGGGAGCCAGCAAGGGACTTCTGGACCCCAAGAGGAGGACAAAAACAATGGAAAACTGGCAAGTGTTTCTGTGTGTTCGATCGACCTAATCACCCCAGCAACCGTAAGTACAAGCAGCAGTGAGACTGCAAACCGGAAAGGCCTTACCTGTGAACTGTTTTGGTGTTCTTGGACTTGGCACTCAGTTGAACTGCCTTGGGGAGAGCTTGAGCAGGAGAGTGGAGAACTTTGGGCATTGTCTGGGGCCCCAGACTGAGCCACTGAGCTGGGCGCAGGAAACCATTGCGAAAGAACAGCCCCGGCAAGCTCTGCCCTCAGGGTCTCAGAGCAAGGATTGGGTGGGTCAAAGTATCCTACCGACTGAGCAGCCTAAAGGCGGGGACTGAGCTGCCTTACAGCCTCAACCCTTAGGGGCAGAGTGAGACGGTTTTGGCACACTGGAGCCTTGGGCTGTTGCCCTGGGTAGAGTGCCGTGATGTCATAGCTCATAGCAACCTCAAACTCCTGGGCTTGGTGCCACCCAGACCTTCATAAGAGCTATGCAGCGACCCCCGACTGGTGACCCATACCCACCAGGCCTCCGCATTCCCTGACCAGGAACTGCGGGAGCCACACAACCCTGCATCCTCCCTTCTGTGTCCTCCCAGCTTCCACACTAGCCCATTCATTTGGACAGGGACTCTGGTAGCTGCATGCACTTTGGAGCCCTCCCTGCCTCTGCGCAGAGCTCTTCTCCTGGCCAGAGACTGCTGGAGCCTTGGGCTCTCTGTGCCAAAGTCACTGGGCACCTGGCACTCCCAGAACCATGTGCACCACCCCCAGCCCTGTTGCTGGATCCGAGTGTGTCACAAACCGGAGCTGCTTCCACAACCAGAACTCCCTAGCTAGAGCAGCCCAGAGGAACTACACAGGGTCACTCCCTAAAAAGATCCAGCAACAATAGAGCGATCCTGCTGGGGTCTAATCTTGGAGAGACACCTCCCCAACTTTGAGGACAGCCAGAGGCAACAGTGAAAAACAATCATGAGGAGAAATTAACTGAAAAACTCTGGCAATATGAATAATCATAGTAGATCAACTCCCCCAAGGATCAATGGGGCAGAAACAGCATAAGACCCCATGCACAAACAAATAGCTGAGATGTCAGAAATTGAATTCAGGATCTGGATAGTAAATAAGATCAAATTAGAATTCCAAAAGTTATCTCAAGAATTCAACGGATTCAAAGACCAAATGACCAAAGATTTCGACACATTCAGACAAGAAGTTGCATCCCTCAAAGATCTGAGAAACAAAGTAGAATCCCTTAGTAACAGAATGGAGCAAGCAGAAGAAAGGATTTCTGACATTGAAGACAAAGCTTTAGAATGCTCCCAAACCCTCAAAGAAGAAGAGAAACGGAGAGCAAAAACAGACCACTCTCTCAGAGAGCTCTCAGATAATTTGAAGAAAACCAATATTCGTTTTCTAGGGATCCCCGAAAGTGACAAAGTGGCTTCACAAGGCACAGAGTCTCTTCTCCATGAGATTATGAAGGAGAACTTTCCAGACATCCCAAGAGATTCCGAAATTCAGATAGCAGACAGTTTCAGAACTCCAGCACGACTCAACCCAAATAAGACATCCCCCAGACACATCATAATCAATTTTACTAAAGTTAATATGAATGAGAAAATTCTGAAAGCTGCCAGACGAAAGAAAACCATTCCTTACAAGGGGAAGAATATCAGAATAACTTCAGATCTCTCTGCTGAAACCTTTCAAGCTAGAAGAGGATGGTCATCGACTTTTAATCTCCTAAACAAAATAACTTTCAACCCAGGATCCTGTACCCAGCTAAACTGAGCTTCATTTATGATGGAGAAATTAAATACTTCAATGACATTCACATGTTGAAGAAATTTGCCACAACTAAACCAGCTCTCCAGTACATTCTTAGACCTATCCTCCATAAAGACCAGCATAATTCTCCACCACAAAAGTAAACCCACCCAGAAAATTTTTTATCAAATTCCAACTTCCACAGTCGCAAAAGGATTAAAAATGTCCACCGGTCTCTTGAAAGGCTTATCAATACTCTCAATTAATGTGAATGGTTTAAATTGTCCTCTAAAGAGGCATAGGTTGGAGGACTGGATACAAAAACTCAAGCCAGATATCTGCTGCATCCAAGAATAACATCTTACATTAAAAGACAGATATAGACTCAAGGTGAAGGGATGGTCATCTATATTCCAGGCAAATGGAAAGCAGAAAAAAGCAGGCATTGCAATCCTGTTCGCAGATGCAATAGGCTTTAAACCAACCAAAATAATTAAGGATAAGGATGGACACTTCATATTTGTTAAAGGTAATACTCAATATGATGAGATCTCAATTATTAATATTTATGCACCCAACCAGAACGCACCTCAATTTATAAGAGAAACTCTAACAGACATGAGCAACTCAATTTCCTCCACTTCCATAGTAGTTGGAGATTTTAACACCCCCTTTAGCAGTCCTGGATAGATCCTCCAAAAAGAAGCTAAGCAAATAAATTTTAGATTTAAACTCAGCCATTTGACATCTGGACTTAACAGACATCTACAGAACATTTCATCTCCAAAAAATTGAATACACATTTTTCTCATCAGCCCACGGAACATACTCCAAAATTGACCACATCCTAGGCCACAAATCTAACCTCAGCAAATTTAAAAAAATAGAAATTATTCCTTGCATCTTCTCAGACCGTCATGGAATAAAAGTTGAACTCAATAACAACAGGAACCTGCATACCCATACAAAAACATGGAAGCTAAACAACCTTATGCTGAGGGATACATGGGTTATAGACGAGATTAAGAAGGAAATCAGCATATTTTTGGAACAAAACAACAATCAAGACACGAATTACCAGAACCTCTGGGATACTGCAAAAGCAGTCCTAAGAGGGAAATTTATAGCACTTCAAGCCTTCCTCAAGAAAACGGAAAGAGAGGAAGTCAATAATTTAATGGAACATCTCAAACAACTGGAGCAAGAAGAACACTTCAACCCCAAACACAGCAGAGAAAAGAAATAACCAAAATCAGAGCAGAATTAAATGAAATTGAAAACAAAAGAATTATACAACAGATCAATAAATCCAAAAGCTGGTTTTTTGAAAAGATCAATAAAATAGATAAACCTTTGGCCAACCTAACCAGGAAAAAAAGAGTAAAATCTCTAATTTCATCAATCAGATATGGTAATGATGAAATAACAACAGACACCTCAGAAATTCAAAAAATCCTTAATGAATACTACAAGAAACTCTACTCTCAGAAATATGAAAATCTGAAAGAAATCGACCAATACATGGAAGCACGCCACCTACCAAGACTTAGCCAGAATGAAGTGGAAATGTTGAAAAGGCCTATATCAAGTTCTGAAATAGCATCAACTATACAAAATCTCCCTAAAAAGAAAAGCCCAGGACCAGATGGCTTTACGTCAGAATTCTACCAAACATTTAAAGAAGAACTAGTACCTGTAATACTAAACCTCTTCCAAAATATAGAAAAAGAAGGAATATTACCCAGCACATTCTATGAAGCAAACATCACCTTGATCCCCAAACCAGGGAAAGACCCAACAAGAAAAGAAAATTATAGACCAATATCACTAATGAATATAGATGCTAAAATACTCAATAAGATCCTAACAAACAGAATCCAACAACACATCAAAAAAATTATACACCATGACCATGTCGGAATTATCCCAGGGTCTCCAGGCTTGTTCAATATACGTCAATCTATAAATGTAATTCAACACATAAACAAACTTAAAAATAAAGACCATATGATTCTTTCAATTGATGCAGAAAAAGCTTTTGATAATATCCAGCATCCCTTCATGATCAGAGCACTTAAGAAAATTGGTATAGAAGGGACATTTCTTAAACTAATAGAGGCCATCTACAGCAAACCCACAGCCAATATCGTATTGAATGGAGTTAAATTGAACTCATTTCCACTTAGATCAGGAACCAGGCAAGGCTGCAAATTGTCTCCATTGCTCTTTAACATTGTAATGGAAGTTTTAGCCATTGCAATTAGGGAAGAAAAGACGATCAAGGGTATCCACACAGGGTCAGAAGAGATCAAACTTTCACTGTTCGCAGATGATATGATCATATATCTGGAAAACATTAGGGATTCTACTACAAAACTTTTAGAAGTGATCAAGGAATATAGCAATGTCTCAGGCTACAAAATCAACACCCACAAATCTGTAGCCTTTGTATATGCCAACAATAACCAAGCCGAACAAACAGTCAAGGACTCTATTCCTTTCACAGTAGTGCCAAAGAAGATGAAATATATGGGAGTATACCTAACAAAGGACGTGAAAGATCTCTACAAAGAGAACTATGAAACTCTAAGAAAAAAAATAGCCGAAGATGTTAACAGATGGAAAAACATACCATGCTCACGGCTGGGAAGAATCAACATTGTTAAAATGTCCATACTGCCCAAAGCAATATATAACTTTAATGCAATTCCTATTAAAGCTCCATTGTCATACTTTAAAGATCTCAAAAAAATAATACTTCATTTTATATGGAATCAGAAAAAAACCTCAAATAGCCAAAACATTACTGAGCAATAAAAACAAAGCAGGAGGAATCATGCTACCAGACCTGATACTGTACTATAAATCCATAGTGATCAAAACAGCGTGGTACTGGCACAAAAGCAGAGAAGTAGATGTCTGGAACAGAATAGAGAACCAAGAGATGGATCCAGCTACTTACCGTTATTTGATCTTTGACAAGCCAATTAAAAACATTCAGTGGGGAAAAGATTCCCTATTTAACAAATGGTGCTGGGTAAACTGGCTGGGAACCTGTAGAAGATTGAAACTGGACCCACAGCTTTCACCATTAAATAAGATAGACTCTCACTGGATCAAAGATTTAAACTTAAGACATGAAACCTTAAAAATACTTGAAGAACATGCAGGGAAAACTCTTGAAGGAATCGGCCTGGGTGAATATTTTATGAAGAGGACTCCCCAGGCAATTGAAGCAGTATCAAAAATACACTACTGGGACCTGATCAAACTAAAAAGCTTCTGCACAGCCAAGAGTATAGTCAGTAAAGCAAGCAGACAGCCTTCAGAATGGGAGAAAATATTTGCAGGTTATACCTCCGATAAAGGTCTAATAACCAGAATCCACAGAGAACTCAAATTTATTAGCAAGAATAGAACACGTGACCCCATTTCAGGGTGGGCAAGGGAATTGAAGAGAAACTTCTCTAAAGAAGACCAACGCAAAATCTACAAACACATGAAAATAAGCTCATCATCCTTAATCATCAGAGAAATGCAAATCAAAACTACTCTGAGATATCACCTAACCCCAGTAAGAGTAGCCCACATAACAAAATCCCAAAACCAGAAAAGTTGGCGTGGATTTGGAGGAAAGGGCACACTTCTACACTGCTGGTGGGAATGCCCACTAATACGTTCCTTCTGGAAGGATATTTGGAGGATACTAAAAATAGACCTGCCATTCGATCCTATAATTCCTTTACTAGGTTTATACCCAGAAGACCAAAAGTCACAATATAACAAAGACATCTGTACCAGAATGTTTATTGCAGCCCAATTCATAATTGCTAAGTCATGGAAGAAGCCCAAGTGTCCATCGACCCACGAATGGACTAGCAAATTGTGGTACATGTATACCATGGAATACTATGCAGCCTTAAAGAAAGATGGAAACTTTACCTCTTTCATGTTTACATGGATGGAGCTGGAACATATTCTTCTTAGCAAAGTATCTCAGGAATGGAAGAAAAAGTATCCAATGTACTCAGCTCTACTATGAAGCTAAATTATAGCTTTCACATGAAGACTATAACCCAACTATAGCACAAGACTATGGGGAAAGGGCCAAGGAGAATTTCTTGAGTGATCTTTGAAGGCAAGAACAAAGAGGTTAGTATTGAATAAGAGCATAGACACTCATCTGAGTTGTGTGGAGGGACTTGAGAGTTCTCTTCTGAGCACTTCATTCCCCCCAGGGAACTACTAAGAAAGGCCTTCCACTCAGAGGAAGCTGTTGAAGCAAGCTTTGTTGGTTTGAGAACAGAGGAGAAGGTATGAAATAGTGCTCCAGAGTGGGAAAGTGTGCTAGGCAAGTAAGCTAGGGAGGAAGACCCTTAAAAATGGTGGCCCCAAACTGCAGAAAATCAAGAAAGACATGCAGAATCCAAGAGTATGTCATTTAAATATGGTAAAAGGCTTAATGACAAGTAAAATTCAAATTAGAGCAAAGAGTGTCAGATACTGGCTATCTGAAGGAATACAGCCCCATCATAACTTAAGAATTCAGTATTAGATGACTCAAATCTTAAGGATGCTGGCTGCAGACTAGCTCATTTAGAGTGGGGGGAATTTGGATTTCCTATGCTAAACATTTTTAAACTGAGCTTCCTGTTGTCCTAAGGAAAAAAAATGCCTTGAGTTTTTGTAACTCCAGATCTCCCAAATTTCTGATCAATATTCATTTTTAGTTGACTAAAATGATATCCCCTCAAAATATTTTTTGGTTAATATAACCGCAGAAGAATTTTGATTGACACATTGCTTTTTTAGTAGGAAAATATTTTTTAACATTGGGGAAATGTAAAATTAAATATACGGATTATGAAATAAATATATTATCTATATTTTTATAAATATTATGAAATGAATAGTCTGAAGTTTTGGTGAAGGAGTAGAGCTCACTCTATGGTCCATAATCTACAAAAGTAGCTGCAGCTATTCCTGTAGCTAGTCATTTGTGGGCTGCATGGGCCATGGGGAGTGTTGGTTTGTGGCCCTCTCTTCCCATAATAATAAAATCTAGTAACTATATTGAAAAAAAAAGAATATATATATATATAAACAAAAGGTTTTTCTGTTTTGGCTTTTTTTTTTTTAGCCATGTAATGTGCATGTAATGTGACGTAGGAGAGTCACAAACTAGCCATGTAATGTGCATGTAATGTGACCTAGGAGAGTCACAAACTAGCCTTGTGGATTCAATAAAACATTCAGCTGAGTTATCCTTTGATCATGAATTGCTATTGTAAGTGGAAAGTTTGTAAAATAGTCTGAAATACTGTCATTAGCATATAATTTCTCAGGCTTAAAAGTTTAAGGTTTCAAGGTTTATTTAAGGACTCATGTTTTCATATGTTAATAAGACTTTTAAGATTCTTAAAAAATATATCAAATTTATAAATGTAATTTTAAATGTTAGAAAGTATTAATTTGTAAGCAAAAACCTCCTTAAATATACTTGATTAATTAATGGACTTATAGAACTATTTTAAGATGATCTTTTTTTTTGTAGAGACAGAGTTTCACTTTATTGCCCTCGGTAGAGTGCCGTGGCGTCACACAGCTCACAGCAACCTCTAACTCCTGGGCTTAGGCGATTCTCCTGCCTCAGCCTCCCGAGTAGCTGGGACTACAGGCGCCCGCCACAACGCCCGGCTATTTTTTTGTTGCAGTTTGGCCAGGGCTGGGTTTGAACCCGCCACCCTCGGTATATGGAGCCGGCACCCTGCTCACTGAGCCACAGGTGCCGCCCTTAAGATGATCTTAAAAGCTTCAGGAAGAGCTAGGTCTGAATTAGTAACTAAAATAAATTAAATATAATTTTTAAATCAATTATTCTGGACACCAATTTTGCTGTCAAGTCAATCTCAAAATTCACATTAGACACTTTTATTTTTGACTTATGAGATTTTTTTCTTTGGTTCCATGGAATTTAGTCTGAAGTCAAGTTAGGGAAGGACCCAGTATGTTTTTCTACTTGTTCAATCAATGATTATACCACCCTATTTTCACACCTGATTTGAACTGTAATCATCTACTAAAGTCCTTGATGTTTGTTTCTTGATTTTCTAATTGCTTTTATTGTTAAACCTGTTTCTTCCATAGTCCATGGGGATTTTAATTATTCTTGTTCTATAATGTTATACTTTCCTATAGGATAAAACCATATTTTATTCTATAAAACTTTTCTAGATATTCTCACATGTTTATTTTTTGGGTGATCTTTAGTTTCATTCTGTTACAATAAAAATGTTTAAATGGTAATACTTCAATGTGAAGAACATTGTATTTGTAGTTTATTACTTACACACAGTTAAATCAGGAATAGTGTTTATACTGTGTCAATTGGCTTTTATACTCATTGATATCATAGTTTTTCTTCTTTGGATCTATTAATTTAATGAACTGTATTAATCAATTTCTTTGAGTTGAAATAATCTTGCATTCCTGAGAAAAACTCCTTAAATTTAATGCTGAATCCTATTTGCTAATATTTGCAGATTTTTTTCCTAGATTATATTCATTGCTATGGGTCTATTAAACTTACCTACCTCTGTTAGGGATAATCTTGCATTCTGTATTTTACTAGAAAATCACTTATTTTAGCTATGTGTGTGTGTATATATAGTTGGTTTTTTTGCTTAGATGTTTTAAGATACCATATAGTTCTCTTTATTTACACTGTATCTTAGGGTGTTTTTCTTCTCTTCATTTGGGTTTATTGATGCTTTCTTTTTTTTAATTATTAGCGTACCTATGGGTTATCTTATCATTATTCCTTGGCTGGTCATCAGTCTTTGTTTTAACTCTATTTAAGTTATCTTTGTAATTTCTTTATATTCATTCATAGTTTCTTTACTTTTGCTTTCATTAGGTTTAGTTTGTGGGGATTTTTCCTGAACTTTTAATGCTAAAACCATGACTTGTTTGTCTCAGTCTTTCTGGTCTGATGTGTTTGTCTGTGATTTCTTCCACTGAGCATATCCTTATTTGTGTTCATAGGTCGTACCATTTTTATTTTCATCATTACTTTCCAGATAATTTTTTACTATATTTCAATTTTCCCCTTCAACCAAGAGTAAAGTGAGGGTTTTTTTTTTTTTTTTTTTGCATTTTCCAAGTAGTTGGTCAATAATACTTTGTTCTAAAAAAGAGAGCTATAATTCAACCTTCACTGATTTATGCTTCTTGGTGCTAATTAATGAATGAATTTACCATAACATACATTAAAACATGTGCGATTAGTAGCAGAAATTTTTTTTGTTTACATGATACCAACATGAATGTAAATTAAAGAAAAAGTAAAAATGTATTCCCCACCTGAGCAACATATTCTTGGTTAAAACTTATCCTGTGTGGGATGACGACTGTGGTTCAAAGGAGTAGGGCACCAGCCCCATATACTGGAGGTGGTGGGTTTAAACCCAGCCCCGGCCAAAAACTGCAAAACAAAAACAAAAACAAAACAAAACAAAAACTTATCCCACGTATATTGGCTGTTTCTCTTCCAAATTTCAATTTTCTTTTTAAATGAAAATACAATGTATAGTTCTAAGGGTTTTGAAGGAGAAATAATATATTGTTGGCCACAGATTAAGTCTGGAGATTATAATTAGTAGAGCTTCAGACCACTGTTTCCAAGAAGTGGTATTTGACTTCAAACTTTATCCTTTCATAGTCTTTGAAAGAGCAGAAAATTAATCTGACAGGCTGAATTCTATTAAACTCTTAACTTCTGGGCCCAATGCTAATTCTTCCCACTTACTAATTTGCTGCCTCCTGATTAGCATGTTATAACACAGAAGAAAGAAAAATAAATTTCCGTTTTTCTACCACCCACAGAAAATAATTTTAACATTTTAAAGGTTCAATTAGTATCACATATATAATATTCCTAATGAAAAGAAATAATTTCTTAAATCTTTTTTTGTTTTTACTTTTGAAATCAGATCATTTTGCTACCGGGTGTTCACAGTCACTATCTCAGAAAAATGAATTGCTGTGTTTTCATTTCTCTAGGAGTAAGAAGACAAGATGCAAGTAACGCCTTCATGGTCCCTAGGCAAATAAGCAAATGGGAAATTTTTTTTTTCTTTTCTGATTAGTAGCTCAGTACCCAAAGTGACTTTCCTGGACTTGGGAAGAGAAGAGATCATCCTTCTGCTAAGAGGAAGGCCACGGATGCAGAAAATCAAAAAAACAGTAAAGGGCTAAATTATTTTTACTGGGATTATTTCACTTTAATAAATGTCGTTTTGTCATTTTTATAGAAGCTACATTATCTCTTCTAACATTACTGAAATAGATTACAAAATTTTAGCCATGTTAGTAATTAAGTCTGTTAAACAGTATTTCCCCATAGCCAGAGAGATATATTTGAAGATATCGGAAATATTCTACAGTAACCAAGTATTCATTCCAAAAACAATGTGTGATTTCTCAGAAATCAGAGTTAAATCACAGAAAAACTGTTCTATACCAAAGGGGGTCGTAACAAGATTCTGTCTCATGTGTCAAAAGTATTTTATCAGGTTAGTATAGCCATAAATTTTGATCAGCTCAAAATGGCAAAAGATGGACCAAAAAACCCCTGCTTGTCTAGACTTGCGTTTGATCAAAGAATAGAAGGAAATGAAAAGGCTGTTTGCAATATTCTTTACATTGGCTGGCATTTAGTCAAGCTGTGTCCCTCACTAGAAACAGTCACACAATATTTTCTGGAGGTCACACTATTTTCTGAATAGGCACAGCCTTTGTTGCACACCTAGCTCCACCCTGTGAAGGTGGGCAGAGACCACTGAAGAAGAGAGGGGTGGCAATGGTTATGGTGATCGTAGTGATGGTGATGTCTGTCATGTACCATACTCTCCCTATGTTCTAGACATCATGGTAAGTTCTTCATCTTAAATACGTCATTAAATTGCATAGTACTATGTATTTTCTGCAGTTGCTATGTGACTCAATAGCACACAGTGACAATGTACAAAATATTGAATAGATATGATGGATAAATATTCTCAGAAACACGAACTATGACAAAACCACAATGCCTTCAATATTGCATCTTCCATATACAGCCATCGGTTAATTATGCTACTCATTACCCGAGGATGAGAGGCACATGTTCATGGCCACACCAAAACTAAGCACAGAGATCACCTTCAGCTTGGTATTTACCACAGACTAAAAGATTCTGAAATTTATTCCTGTAGTCATTCATTAATTCTTTCATTCAATCGGCAAACATTTATTGTACATGTATGTGCAAGATACTATGCTAGTTTCATAGCAGAGTCAAATACAAATCAAATACGGGCACAAGTAAATGCAAAATTATAGCTCGACAATTGCCATGAAGACAAGTTTCACAGGGATATGATAGTGTATGTATACTAGAAAAATCTAACCTAGCCATGAAGTTGGGGAGAGTTTTCCTGAGGAATCATGTTTGAGTTGAGGTCTGAAGGATAAGTAGGCATTAACTAAATGAAGAAGAAACAAGCAAAGAGTAACATGAGCAAAGACCTCCTGAGGGTAAGAGAAATACATATATGAAAGGTGCAGGAGCCCTTGAGTTCAGTGCTGAACAAGTTGGAGTTATCTTTGAGACGTTCAAGACAAAATTCAGACACTGTAGATATATCTTTGTGAGTCATCTGCAAATTGAGAGTAACTAAAACTGATGGTGTAAGACAGAGCCAGTTCACATCCTTTCTTTGGGTGGAAACAGCTCAAACCTTTCCACATATTTCCAACTTCTTAGATATGAAAATAATATGGAATTATTTTTCAGCTACTATTTTCTAGAGCTCAAGGTATTTAGATATCTCTTTGTTTCACAGACATTTTATGAATACTTTTTATGGTGAAGAATATAGGCTCAAAGTTTACTATTTTATTTTATATAAAGGAATTTATAATGTTTTAGGTATTTCATCTTTAGTCAACACAATATGAATAAAGAACAGCCAGATGAAGAATATTATATTCAAGAGGTTGGTAGCAAACTTTTCATTTTAGAGTCTTGGTTCTCCCAAATTTAGGTTTCGTTTTGAAATTTCCCCTAGTGAGTATGGAATCTTAAAGAATATGAAATCTCGTGCTTGTGCCTAAGCAAAATTTGAATTATGGCTACCTGTGTTTTGATAAATTGTTCATATCTAGGAAATTTGTAATGAAAGTGACAGTCACCATTTTAAAGCATTAAGGGACAGTTATGTGCAGATGGTATACATAGTCATTCCTGAGTGTACAGGAGCCTGGGGTAAGTTGATACATGATTTAATGATTTCTATCAGAATGAAATAAGCATTTGATCTTTGGATTTGATCAACGTCTATCTGCAGCTGCGCCTCAACTAGCAATTACTTCCTGCCTGGGCTCTTTGCCCAGGCAAATGGGGTTTGTCCTTGTTTCATGTCTCACTGACTTCCCCGATAATAGACATAGTAACTCTTTGAACTATTGCTTCCTCTGGATTTCACAGCTCTAAAAGTTTCAGAAAGGGGATTTTTCTCCTATCATTTTTTTTCTGTCACAATAAAATGCTTCCTCTAATAATATCCTTTGGAAGCTGTTTCATTTACTTGCCATAAAAACTTAAAAGCAACCTTTTGAGAACTGTTCTTTACAATTGTTTTGTATCCTAGAGTAATGCTTTTATTTGAAAAGAAAAATACAAGATCAAGATGGTCTGGTAACACTCATGTCTGCTCATTCACTTCCTTCTTATTGATATTATTTCAATAGGCTTGCTGTATGTGGTTGAAATCAGCCATATTTTTCAGCTGCCAAACACATGTTGCTTAAGGCAGAAAATGAAAGAATTTTCCTATACTTTTCTTATTCCTTCTATGACTCTTTGTATTTGTTGCTCAATAATTAAAAGCACCATTTCTGTTTTACAGTGTAGTATTTTGTCCTTCAGTGATTGTTTCAATTGTGAATGAAATAGGACCCGTGACTCACCATTTGTCATGGGTATTCAGGGGTTTCTGATTTCAGATGCAACACATTAAACAGATTTAGCTTTGCAGATGGAAAAGTTAATAAGATACATGCAGTATTTATATTCTCTATCCAGGTTTGCTAAATCATATCTATATTCTGAATAGCATAATTTCCCTACCTTCCTCATTAAAACATTAGCCTAATTAAAATGGTAACTACCCAATAACAACAGAAAAATTTGTTGCCAGTTTACATCTTGTATGTAGTTATCTGATAAAATGACTCCATTTACAAAATTTTATTAGTGATCTGATAAACTGGCTCTCGCAGCTCTCCTTGTCTGTACGTATTCAGTAGATTAAGGACTGGGATCTTAATCTACTGACTGTCACAGTGATCTGCCATCTGTGGTTCCAGGTGCTGCCTGGTTTTTAGGAGCTGAAAGGTGAACAGTCTTCCAACTTGCATGCATTGGCAGAAGTCTTCTCAGATACTGTGGTCAAATCTTTGATTTGATATATTTATGAGACTTGCAGGGCAGTTGTGAGCCATGTGGGTATGTCATACGTAAAGACTACAGGTGTGCAAGGTGGAACGTCACCACTCACACGAATGAAACGGTGATTGTAATATCCCAACAGGCCAATGGAAAAGCACAATAAGAAATCCAGAGAAGTATTTCATTGGATTGAGAAATAAATGTATTGATTTATTCCAATGAATAAATATTTGATTACCACTGATGTGTTTGAACTTTAGTGAAAAATTAAGTGAGAAATGTTTAACTAAATAATTAATTTTTTAAAAGTTCTAATACGTAGCACTTTAGTTGGAGGACCTAGGAAATAAGTTTGGAGTTACAGATTCAAGTACTCCATTAATTCAATGTCAAATTTATTGAGACATAGACACACATGCACACGCAGCAGAGTACAGCTAAATGCGTTCAGTGAATGTTCACAGAGTGAGCATATCCACATAGCTCAGGATCCTTCTCTCACCCCCCACCACGTACCTTGCTAATGTTTGATTTACTTTTGGGAGGGGTAAAAAATTGCGAATGATTTATTGAATTATAATATATGCATATAAAAGCACACAAATGATAAATGTATAATTCACATTTTCAGAAACTAACAACACCCAGAAATCCAGATCAAGAAACAGAATTTTCCAGCATCCCAGAAACACTTTTGTACCCCAGAAAACCACAGCTGTCCACCCAGGCTACCCACTCCAGACCTCCACCAGTCTAGTTTAGTTTTGTCTGTTTTGTTCTTTACATAAACTGAATCACGAGGCAGGCACTCTCCCTCTGACATCTTTCCCTCAGTGTTACCTATGTGAGAATCAGCCACATGGTCACATGTTATTCTAATAGTTCATTCCCATTTCACTGGGTGGCGATACTGCAATTTATGTACCCACTTGGTGGTGGTGGGCATTTGGGTCATTATAAATAGTGAAAACTCCATTTTTAACTTATCTTTAAAGTCAGAATGAGTTTTATTTCTGTGCATCCTATGGCAACAAAGCAGGATGAACAGCAAGTCCCAGGATGGCAAGAGCATCTTACTTACCCTTAAGATGATGCTCTTGCCCTCCTGGGAGTTGCTGTTCGCCCTCTCCAAAGTACTCTTATAATATGTCAAAGCCTTCATTCCCTCATCTTCTAAGGTCTGGTCTTCTGATTTTAGGGTCTGAGAAGAGCTCAGTATGTTTCTCTGGATGTTTAATTGGTAAATCATCAAAGGACTGTGACATTTTGAATCAATTAACTATAGTTTGTTGAGTCATTTGAATTTAGTAGAATATAATCAGGAATTACCTTTAACTTCTCAATTATTACCTGCAATAAATGGATGTTTCTCCTTTACCCTTTAACACTATAGTTTTCTCATGTACAAATATTGAAAATTTTGGTCTGGCCTAAGTTAAATTTCAGTCTCCCAGGCAATCGAACCTCCTCTCCTCCCCTGCCCTAGCTCAGGCTTCATGCCTTTGCTCAGAGACATAACTGGCAGGATGGCCTGGTCTGTATTTTCATGTTCCTTTTTCCCTGAAACTCTTTTTTTTGCTCTATATTTTTGAAAGTTGATTTAATGTGATATTTGAAAAGAGGGAAAGGAGAAGGTGAAAAGTGAAAGAATGAAAAGAAAAACAGGTAAATGTTTCTTACTGACTGTGTTTACAGTTCTTTTGTTAATTGTCTAATAGTTTCTGTTACAAGAGTCATCAAATTCTGGAGCTTCTGTAGGGTGCATAAGTAATTATTTAGATATCCCAGTGATACTGATTCAAGTGGTAGGTTCTCCAGCCAACCTTCCAGAGAACCCCCTTTAGTGGTTTCTATCCTCAGAGGTCCCCTTGCCTTGACAGGAAGCTCTTGGTTAATATCCTGTCAGCATATTGGGATTCATCTGATACTCAAGAATTCATTCTTTTCTCCCCCTGAAAACCATGTAAATACACCTGTTGAGGCCTCCCTTTCCTTCCTGACATCATGGAAAGCTTCGGTCAATAAATGTGGTGCCCTTTTCACAGGTGCTGCAAATACTAAGGGAAGGAAAGGGGAGCAAGTATCTCCCTCCCTTCGTCACGGGAATTTGTTTCAAAGCATCCCTCCTTTCAATCTCTCCATTCAACCTCTAGCCTCCTTTATTTCCAGCCCAGATGGGGGTAGCAGTCATTAGACTGGTTTTCCTATCTTTATTAATATCTCAAAGAGATATAGATCCATTGATTCCAAAGATCCACTGATCTCACTTTTGAAGCCTTAGCCAAAATTTTTAAGCAACAATAATAAATCTAGTTAATACCCTGTTATTGAAGAGCAGAGACAAGTTTATATTAGGCTTACTTATGGAATGCCTATACTACTCACAGCCACTTCAAATACTTGTAGAAAATAAGATTCATCTGGCTAACTCATTAAAAAGGTACAAATTCTTTATACCCAATGCTGTTCTAGGCCACATGGAGACTTAAAGACATGTGAACTCTCAATGAGTTCTTGATCACACTTGAAAGAAAAAATTTGCATTCTTAAAACTATTAGCTGATTTTGATTGTGCTTTATAAAAGGGAACATGTAATGCTAGCAGATAAACCATTATCCAGAAGTTAAACTGAACACGAAGGCATTCCAGCCATCTCTCCTTATAGTATCTGAGGAGCTGTAGATTCAGACTCAGGTTTTGTCAGCAATACATTAAGGGAACTCTGTACTCTGTATTGAAATACCAGGAAAGAACAATCAGCACAGGCGGGAAACCATAATACTGAGTCTGTGAAGGAAAAGCTTTCTATTTTCTTGATTTAGTCTATGCCATGTAGGATTGCTCCTTTTGATCCACCTCAAACTTTTTAGCCAAAGAATCTCTAAAAGTAGAAAAGTATAAATGATCGATTACCCCTCATGTTTCTACAGGCTTGGCTTATAGTAGGCTATCATAAATTTGAAATGTGTCTGACATTTTCTATTTTATTTCAAAAATTTATTTGAACTTTGCATTTAATCTGCTGCTGTGGTTTGAATATTTGTTCCCCCCAAACTCATGTTGAAATCTAATCTCCAATGCAGCAGTAATGAGAGGTAGATCCTTTAATAGGTGATTGGACTGTGATGTCCCTACTCTCAGGAATGAATTAATGCACTCATGGACTAATGGACTAATGGGCTCTCATGGGAGTGGAAGTGGTGGCGTAATAAGAAGAGGAAGAAAAGTAGCCAGGCATTGTGGCAGAGGCCTGTAGTCCCAGATACTCAAGAGGCTGAGGCAAGAGGATCACTTAAGCTCAAGTGTTTGAGGTTGCTGTGAGCTAGGTGCCCAAGGTGACATAGTGAGACTCTGTCTTAAAAAAAAGAAAGAGAGAGAGAGCTAGAGCTGAGCTAGCATGTCAGCTCCCTGCCATGTGATGTCTTGTGTTACCTTGAGACTCTGCAGAGCCCCTGACAGCAAGAAAGCCTTCACACCAGATGTGGCCCCTTTACCTCGAACTTCTCAGACTCCATAACTGTATGAAATAAGTTCCTGTTCTTTATAAATTATCCAGTTTCAGGTTTTCTGTTGTAAGCAATAAAAAATGGACTAAGACAGTATCTCTGATTGTTTTCTCAAGCATTGCTACTCAAATATTTAAAAAGTTAAAATATTGTTAGTTTTATTTTAGATTTTAAAACATATACATAAAATTAAAGAATTGCAGTATCTTATTTGAAATGCATTTAATGTAACATATATTAAATAAATGGTTTTATATTGTAAATATCTCTGTAGATTTGCTGTCTTAGTTAAATATTAAAATTTGAGATCTATATTGAAAAAAAAAAGACTTAAACTATTTGGCATCAAATAAGGCTGCTGCCATGTATGTTATACCCACAGGTACATTACTACTATATACCCTAAGGGTTATATTTCCAGTTTGAAAAGATAGATGCTATGCTCTAGGGTTACAGTTTCTAGCCCAAGTTTACATCTAAGTAATACTTTATGAGAGTATGGAGTATTACTTAAAATGCTTTTAAAAATTAGCAAAGGAGGGCAGCACCTGTGGCTCAGTTGGTAAGGCGCCAGCCCCATATACCGAGTGTGGTGGGTTCAAACCTGGCCCCGGCAGAACTGCAACAAAAAAATAGCTGGGTGTTGTGGCGGGTGCCTGTAGTCCTAGCTACTTGGGAGGCTGAGGCAAGAGAATCGCTTAAGCCCAGGAGATGGAGGTTGCTGTGAGCTGTGTGATGCCACGGCACTCTACCTAGGGCCATAAAGTGAAACTCTGTCTCTACAAAAAAAAAAAAAAAAAAAATTAGCAAAGGAGCTCAAACATGATATCTCATGAATAATAGTATGACAGCAACTCCTGACATTTTAAAAACATAGTCATGTATCCTAGACCTTGTAACTCTGTTACATAGAGGAAGATTAAGATCTCCACCTGATAGATAAGAAAACTGATGCTTACATTGATTAAGTAACTTGCGTGTGCTTACCACTGAGAACATACTAGCCTGTCAACATCATGGGCAGGGACCTTGTCTATTTTGTTTATCAGCCTCCAGCACAATGCCTGACAAACATTAGGAACTCAATAAATGCTTAATGAATTAATTAATCTCCAGGTTTCTAGTTCTAACTACTCAAGTCCTGAGTAATTCCTCCAAAAATAAAATGGCAGAAAGAAGGTCAATTGAAAAACCAAAGCCAAATCAATCCTCTTTTCCAATTTTCTAAGGACTGATCCTGAAATTGTTTGTAAGAATGGAAAGAAAAACCACAACACTCATTTTCTAGAAAGAGCTAAACATTTTTAGGTGAATTTGTTACAAGTATTTCTTTCCTAAGTGGCTTCCCTTTTCAGTGACACAATTAGGGCTAAAAGTACAGGTTCTGAGTGGGCAGAAAAAAAGAATGACTTTGTGGGATTTTTGAACAACTTGGAGTGAAAGGAGGGTACAGTGAACTCAAATGCCCTTTGTCATGGTCATCCTTGAGAGCAAAAAGTCTAAGGTCTGGATTGCTTATTAAAACTGAACTAGCAACAAACTCTTAGAGAGACAGACTGAAAATCAGCATTGGTGTGCTTCCATATCCCAGCGATGTCATTGTCATTCAGTACTAGGACTACAGCATAGTGGCAGATGTGAGGGTGACATACTGAGGAAGAGAAGAAAAGCGTGTACAAAGAACATGCTGAAAAGAGACCTGTGAGCGGGAGGAGATACACCTCGGATTAGATAAAGAAAGAGTCTTGTTCCCCAGGACTGATGATGGCCCTCGGTTGTCTCTTCTCCATGGAGTGAGAGAAAAAGGCATCGCTTCAAACAGGGGTGAGCAACCCCGGCCCATGGCTGGCTATGAATGCTTACTTGTGGTGGAAGATAGCAGGAAATTTATGCACAGACCTTTTCCCTTGCTATCATCTTTCATTAACACTAGTGTGTTTAATGTGTGGCCCAAGACAATTCTTGGATAAGCATTCATAGCCAGCCACAGGCCACAGTTGGACGTCTCTGGATGGAAACCAGAATCATTGCAAACTAAATAGTGAAGACTATAAATAGTTGTGCAGAGTCAGGGACCTATGGAAATCCACCACTCATCTGTTCTCCGTGGGAACTACCAAGCATCCAGTTGTCCCACAGCCCCAGAGAGCACATCAGAATGCAAGGAGTCTCATATTCACAGGCAGAAGACCTGGGTTTTCCAGACTCTCGTTCTGCCACTCCCTAACTCCTGGGACCTGTGGCATTTTGCTTAAACCATCTAAACCTCTTCTTTCCTTGTCTTGTGTCTGTGGGAAAAATAAACCTGATTTCTCATGCTGTTCTGAAGAATTCAATGAAAAAATATAAAAGAAAGTTCTATGTAAATTATAAAGCACCCTACAACTCTCAGATTATATTACTGTGGTTGTCTCCCTTCCTGGAATTAACCACTTCAGACAGCAGCACTAAGGAAGCAAGGCCTGGAAGGAGGAAGGTGTGAAAAAAGCCAGTAGTTCTGCCCAGGTATGACTTTGATTTACATCAAGAACATTTTTGTAGGTGAATAACTAAAACAAAATGGTACTCACTTGATGTGCCAGGCAATTGCTAGGTGCCTTAAATGTTTGATCTCATTTCATGCTTTCAAATATACAACACCCCTGTTACATATAAGGAATTGGAAACTTAAAGGGATTAAATTATTCACCTATGGCCACACGTCCTTTAGGAGAGAGCTGGAATTTAAACCTAGACATCTGGCTCCAGAGACATCTCCCTAAGGTGATACAGGTTATGCACCTATGGCCTTAGATTGCATAGATCAGTTGACTGGGGGTAAGATTTTTAAGCCTTTTTAATTCAAGCCTAGTGCCAACTTGCAGCAGCA
The DNA here is from genome assembly GCF_027406575.1 of Nycticebus coucang. Taxonomy (NCBI): domain Eukaryota; kingdom Metazoa; phylum Chordata; class Mammalia; order Primates; family Lorisidae; genus Nycticebus; species Nycticebus coucang. Next base: position 17,550,935 of record NC_069787.1, read on the forward strand.
AAAGCAAATAGCTGCAAGGTTAGCTGTCTCTGAATTAAAAGAACACAGGGTGTGGCTTGGAAAGGTAAAGCTGGAAAGGGCCAGAATTTTCTAGATCCTAAGAAATTAGCCATTGTGAGGAAGAAGCTGAAAATAGCAAAGAGGCACTGACAGAAACAAAGAGATAAAACTCACAGGCAATGGGACTAAACTCAAGAAGAGCGCTCGGAGGGCAGCGGGCAGGCTGACCGCAGGGTGTGCTCAGTCTTGCTCTATAGGGGCCCAGAGAGGCCAAATTTAAGGATATCATCTTTTCCCTTTTCTGAGAGATTCCCTAAAATTCATGAGGTCAGTCTTTAGGCATAAGGAACATTACTGGTTCACATGATTTCCCCTTTCTCCATCTAGAAGCAACTGTCAAAGATGCAGTATAATTTTTTTTTTAATAAATCCAAACCCCAGTACAATTCCTACCACCAGAGCTGGTGCAAGTCACATTCCATCTACCAGGACTAAGCCGTGCAGTGGGAGTCTGTTGTAGGCCTGTGGAGGGCACTGAAGCAACTTCTTAGAAAGCTGGCAGCTTCTGCTGCAGTGTTTGTGGAGGGATGAGGACCTCAGTGTGTGTACATGTGTGGCATGCACAGAAGTGTAAGGATCTGGCTTCAGCCATCACGGAAAAGACATTTCACAGTTATAGTGACAGTCCCTCTGCCGGGTCCTCCAGCAGTCGCAGTTGAGGGAAGATTGGGGCCAGCCTGATCTCGTCCCAGGGGCTGAACAGGATGGTGAGCGTAGATGGCCCGAACAGGAACACAGGGAGCCGGGAGTCTGTCGAAGCAGGACCTCAACTTTATTGCGGCAAGCAGCCACTTATATAGGGTGTGTGGAAGGGGCGGGGAAAGGAGGCGGGGACTGAGGTGGTGCGATGGGTGGTAACAGGGTTGGACCAATGGCATGATGCCACATTGGCTATATCTAGGTAGAGGCAGTTTTAGGCCGGGCCTTGCTGAGTCATTGCTATGAGAAAGTAGCTCGATGGATCTACTTCTGGTCAAGATGGGGAAGTTGCACTAGCGCTCAGGCACATGCCACGGCCCAACATCCCTCTGGCACTAAAGTAATTTTATGAAAGATGAACACTGTATGTTTGCTTTTTTTTTTTAACAATTAAACAAAGATGGGCATTCAGATGAATCCCAGATTATTTCACTTACAACCAAGAAAAAAAAAATTTGTCTGAATAATTACTACACAGACCAGGGTTCCCTAGCACATTAGTACAAAATTATACCCCCCAAAAGGGATTTTTGATCAAATAAATGTAGAACAAAACTGGACACAACATATTGCTCTTGAATATTTAAAGATATGAGATGTAAGTCTTATGGTAAAAACATGATTCAGTTTGCAAAATGTGAGGTTAAAAAACATATTTGACTGTAGACACCTTCTCTGTCCTGTGAGGCCAGGAATGGTTCTGAGCACTAACAAAACTACTGACAGCTGGCAACTCTCTCAGAGTCATTAGGAAACTACATAATTCTACATCAGTCAGCAGATGTTGATGAAGAACCGGAGGCTACAGTCTTCCCAGCATTTCCACACAGAGCACTGCTCAGCGCACTCTAGTACCTGGTAGAGGAGGTACGTGGACTCCACCAGCTCCGGCCTCAGCGGGTAGAAGAGAACATCAGGGGCCTGCAGCTGCCAGTTATACCGCTCAGGGAGGGCACCGCAGTGCCTCCATATGGCATAGTAAAAGGCGTGGAGGCAGATGGCGTCTTCCACGACTCCTATCAGCTCCTGAGGAGAGGACACAGGTCACCTGGCTGAGACACTTCTCCCAGAGTGGCAAGACATGACACAATGGCCCTGAGAATTCCTCCACTCCCCCAGTTCTTATCTGACCTACAAAGATGGTGAAGACAAAACCAGTGCAAAAGTGAAACCCCAGTCAAACAGACACCCCCCTCTGGCCACCAATGCTAAACTGATGGGAGGTGCACAGAAAAGAGGTTAAATATACTAATGAACGAGGAATAAACAACTGGGACATGCATCATTTAAACATCACACAGTTACCTTTTAAGTGAGGTTTGCACTTATGTAGTATATTTCTGTTCGGTGCTCTGGGGGCTAATTTCACAAACAGAATGAGCAAGACATTGTGCTATTAACCTCCCAAATCCAAAGGAGCTACAGAACGCTCTGCTATTAAAAAAGGAAAGTGGGGAAGTGAGGCCCTTTGTGATGTCACTGAGAAAAGGGAATGTGTAACTTCATGTAATATTTTTTCTTACTTCCTATAATTTTAATCATACAAATTTAAATACCCACTCTGTAACTTGGATCAATTTACTTAATTTCTCCAGCCCTCACTTTGACTTTCTACAGAACTTCCAAATCTACCACTTCTTTCCATCTCCTTGCCAGCACCCTAACTCGCTCATCCCAGCTACTCAGGTGTCTATACTCTGATTCCCATAGTAGCCTCCTAATAAATGGTTCTTTCTGATTGTAAATTGAGAGCACTTTTAAAAATAAAAATTGAATTAAAAAATCTGTCAGTGGCTTTCCAGTACTCTCCGGATAAAGGCCACAATTGCTTACATGGGCAATTTATGAGGCCCTAGGGCAGTGGTTCTCAACCTTCCTAATGCCGCAGCCCTTTAATACAGTTCCTGTGGGTCATGACCCACAGGTTGAGAACCACTTCCCTAGTGACTGATCTCAACCCTCCTACATTTCCAGCCTAAATTTTCACTGTGATGGCTTTGCCCCTGAGCTCCTGCCATTCTGAGTTTTCTCTGTCCCTTGAAGTTCCATGTTCCTTTCTTCCCGAGTACCTTTGCACAATCCTCTTATCCCATTCCTTGCCCTCTCGCATCCACTTGTCTCCTTTTGCCACAGTAACTATTTTACATCCTTTACAACTCAGCTCAAGCATTACTTCTCCAGGGAAAACTCCAATGTTGGCTTCCATTCTCTGTTATAAAGTCTCTTAGAATTGTAGTTCACTTCTTCAGAGCACTACCAACTGCCAACTTCGAGTTAATTGTTTACCAAGCCAAGACAAAGAACAACCTTGTCAAAAATCTTAGTAGCATGTCTGAGGGAGAAGGCAAAGGTGGGGTACTGAGAAGATTCAGGAGACCGGTTTAAGGCAGTTCTTTCCCTGCCAGGTCAGGTGGGGCTTGGACAAAGTTCACAGAGTAATCACTTAGGATTGATGGACACAGAAAGGCAAGGGTCTCCAAGCAGTCTTGAAAAGTCATTTGATGAGCCTGATTAAGCAACCTGTTATCCTGAGAAGGGATATTTACCCTAAAGAATGCTTCTTGGGAAATCTACCACATGGATAATTGGATTTTCCCAAATAAACTACATAGCTATTTGCAACTTCAGCTTCCAGCACATGAGTTTTCTGGAATGATAATGTGGATAGTCAATAGAAAAGTTTTGTTAATGAAGATGGTGAGCTGAGTGCTTGTGGATAAGAAATAAAGCTCTCCTTTCCAAATTTATGAACTTCACCATTCTTCAGTTGACAGTAGTTCTCAGCACATATGAGAATTTGTAATTATATAGTTGAGTGGTTATTAGATTAACATCTCCCTCTTCTTCTAGGCTGCAAATTCATGACAGCAGAGGCTATAGCTGTTTCTTGAGTCAGCTCTTATCCCAACAATCTGGCATGGTGTCTGGCAATGAGAATATTTGTTTAATAACTAAAAAATAAAGGTAAAATCCTCAACTCCCACAACTGACTCAGTGAACCCCCTCTTGGCCAAGGGACCCCGAAAAACCTTAAAAGCTGAGTTTCCAGCCATGATAGGACTGGAGACACACCACATTATACCCCCTCCCTTGTTCACTGCTATTAGTCTCTCTTCACTAAGGGTTAAACAGAACCAGCCCTATGGAAAGACTTGCTCCACCACTGATTTCCACCAACTATCTAATGCTGCTCTTCCGTTTTTTTCAGTTACAGCCCAGATGACCAGCATTCCTTCCTAAAAGGGGGCCCCTGACCATGGATGGAGTGGTTCTGGCCAGTCTATGGAGGATGCACAGTGAGGATTTTTATATCTGCCTTTTGACACTAGAGGGCCAAAATCTCCACCCAGACTCACCCAGACCATGGGAACGCTGCCATTTTTGCACATGTGACCTGTGCAGGGGCAGGAAGCTGAATTGTATGTGTGCATGTTTCTCCTTTCATAAATGCTTACGACTTCTCCTACCACTTGTTCAATACATCTATTTAGTGATAGTGGCCACCCCACTCAGCATAACTTCCTGTTCTCATTGCCTTTCTTTCAAAGTACATGCTCTGAGCTTCTGCCCGAGGCAGTTTCCCAGACTGTCAGAAAGGCCACCCTGCAGGCTGCAACCCTGTAGGAGAAATGAAGCTCTCCTCTCCAAATTTATAAACCTCAAGCTTAAGCAAAAGAGCAGTGTATTTTGGCCCTTTCTAGGAAGTCCAAGGCATGAGTAGACATGGGGCTCATACTCCACCCTGAGAAGACTGTCTCTCTCCACTTCCTTGGCTCTGCTAATTTCATTCTCAGGAAATCTCCAGGCTCACTTGATCCTCTCTGTTCAAACTCAAATGGGACATTTCCTTTCTTATTCCTTATCCACCTAATCCCTGCAAATGCCTCTGACTGTCCCTACCAAAGTCACATACCAACCTGTGGCCTACTTACTGGTTCTCTGACCAACAGACGATCCATCTCCACCCTTGTGCAGTGGTGTTTTGGCACCCTTGGTTGGCAGCCCCACACACCACACAGGATGTGGAGGGGGTGGTACTCAGGAGGGTCTTAGAGAACAAAGCATGGCAGATGTCCCCTGCTCCAGTGCTATTGTACATGAGTCCCAGGGACCAGGATCCTCAGCATAACTCCAGAGCTAGTTGGAAATGCACGCTCCCAGGTCCTGCCCCAGACCTCCCGATTCAGAATCCCTGGGACTGGAGCTGAGAGCCTATATTTTACCAAGACTCCCGGTGGTTCTGATGCATGCTAAATCTGTGTACACCTTTCCCCACCAGTCAGATGTCACAAAGTGAAGAGTAGGAGTGCTCCAATGAGAAGTCGCACCTGGAAACAAACATAAGGAGTCTCAAGGATCTTGCAGCCTTTATAAAGGCTTTTCCATACTCTGGTGATCACTCAAGGGACCCTACTCTGTGTCAGGCCCTGAGCTAGATTCTGCAGATCTAGAGACAGATATGGAGCTTCCTTAGTCATCGAGAACCAGGGAGTTTCAGTCTAGAATGGGCTTCCTACATGCATTACCATATTCTGTTGATGAGACTGTGAATGGATATAAGGCTTCCAGAAGAGAATCAGAAAATATCTACTGGGAATCATGACAATATGTGTGCTGTAACAAGTCCATTTCTAGAAAACAATCATATAGAAAGTAAATAATGATGTGGATGAAAGTTCATATCCAAAACTTGGTATCATTACTCATCGTGGAAAAGAATGACAGCAATCAAAATGGCCAATAATAGGAGAAAAGCTAAATAAATTATGATTAATTTATGAAAAATCATGTTCTGGCTGGTTTTTGATTATCTGGGGAAAATGTTACCATATAATACAAAGTTTTATGAACATATGATACAGGGTCTGTCTCAGTTTCCACCTCCCAGAACTCTTTGCATTAGTTACCCACTGCTGTGTAGGGAATTACCCACAGACTTTGCTGCTTAGAACACCACCGCTGATTATGTCACAGCTGCTGTGTCAGGAATTCAGTCATCTCAAGACTCAATGAGGGCAGGATCAGCTTCCAGGCTCGCTGTCTCTGTGGACATAGGCCAGATGAATCCTTCAGTTCCTCATCACGTGGGCCTCTCCCCTGAGCTCAGGTTCACACTATGACAGTTTGCGTTATCAGAGCAAGCAAAGGGCAAGGAAGAGTATGAGTAAGATGGGAGACATAGTCTTTCAGAGCCTGAATTTTCTTTTTTTTTAATTTATTTTTATTGTTAAATCATAGCTGTGTACATTAGTGCAAACAAGGGGAACAATGTGCTGGTTTCATATACAATCTGAAATATTCTCATCAAACTGTTCAACGTAGCCTTCCTGGTATTTTCTTAGTTACTGTATGTAGGCATTTGTATTCTGCATTTAGTAAGTTTCGCCTGTACCCATTCTAAGATGCACAGTAGGTGTGGCCCCACCCATTACCCTCCCACTACCATAACATCCCTCCTTCCTTCTCCTTCTTTGGTCCTTTCCCCATAGTCTTGTCTATAGTTGGGTTATAGCCTTCATGTGAAAGCTATAATTTAGCTTCATAGTAGAGCTGAGTACATTGGGTACTTTTTCTTCCATTTCTGAGATACTTTGCTAAGAAGAATATGTTCCAGCTCCATCCATGTAAACATGAAAGAGGTAAAGTCTCCATCTTTCTTTAAGGATGCATAATATTCCATGGTATACATGTACCAAAATTTGCTAGTCCATTCGTGGGTCGATGGGCACTTGGGCTTCTTCCACGACTTAGCAATTATGAATTGGGCTGCAATAAACATTCTGGTACAGATGTCTTTGCTATATTGTGATTTTTGGTCTTCTGGGTAAAAACCTAGTAAAGGAATTATAGGATGGAATGGCAGGTCTATTTTTAGGTATTCTAAGTATTCTCTAAGAATACTCTAAGTATTCTCCAAACATCCTTCCAGAAGGGACGTAGTAGTGTGCATTCCCACTGGCAATGTAGAAGTGTGCCCTTTTTGCCACATCCATGCCAACATCTCTGGTTTTGGGATTTTTGTTATGTGGGCTACTCTTACTGGGGTTAGGTGATATCTCAAAGTAGTTTTGATTTGCATTTCTCTGATGATTAAGGACGATGAGCTTTTTTCATGTGTTTGTAGATTGTGAGTCTGTCTTCTTTGGAGAAGTTTCTCTTCAAGTCCCTTGCCCACCCTGAGATGGGGTCATGTGTTCTTTTCTTGCTAATACGTTTGAGTTCTCTGTGGATTCTGGTTATTAGACCTTTATCGGAGGTATAACCTGCAAATATTTTCTCCCATTCTGAGGGCTGTCTGCTTGCTTTACTATGTTCTTGGCTGTGCAGAAGCTTTTTAGTTTGATCAGGTCCCAGTAGTGTATTTTGATACTTCTTCAATTGCATGGGGAATCCTCCTCATAAAATATTCACCCAGGTCGATACCTTCAAGAGTTTTTCCTGCACTTTCTTCAAGTATTTTTATAGTTTCATGTCTTAAGTTTAAATATTTGATCCAGTGAGAGTCTATCTTAGTTAATGGTGAAAGGTGTGGGTCCAGTTTCAATCTTCTACAGGTCACAAGCCAGTTCACCCAGCACCATTTGTTAAATAGGGAATCTTTTCCCCACTGAATGTTTTTAATTGGCTTGTCAAAGATCAAATAACAGTAAGTAGTTGGATTCATCTCTTGGTTCTCCATTCCGTTCCAGACATCTACTTCTCTGTTTTTGTGCCAGTACCATGCTGCTTTGATCACTATGGATTTATAGTACAGTCTCAGGTCTGGTAGCGTGATTGCTCCTGCTTTGTTTTTTATTTCTGAGAATTTTTTGGTTATTTGAGGTTTTTTCTGATTCCATATAAAACGAAGTATTATTTTTTCAAGATCTTTAAAATATGACAATGGGGCTTTAATAGGAATTGCATTAAAATTATATATTGGTTTGGGTAGTATGGACGTTTTAACAATGTTGATTCTTCCCAGCCATGAGCATGGTATGTTTTTCCATCTGTTAACATCTTCGGCTCTTTCTTTTCTTAAAGTTTCATAGTTCTTTTTGTAGAGATCTTTCACATCCTTTGTTAGGTATACTCCCAAATATTTCATCTTCTTTGGCACTACTGTGAAAGGAATAGAGTCCTTGACTGTTTTTTCAGCTTGGTTATTGTTGGTATATATAAAGGCTACAGATTTATGGGTGTTGATTTTGTAACCTGAGACATTGCTGTATTCCTTGATCACTTCTAAAAGTTTTGTAGTAGAATCCCTAGTATTTTCCAGATATACGATCATATCATCTGCGAAGAGTGAAAATTTGATCTCTTCTGACCCTATTTGGATACCCTTTATTGCCTTTTCTTCCCTAATTGCAATGGCTAAAACTTCCATTACAATGTTAAAGAGCAATGGAGACAATTTGCAGCCTTGCCTGGTTCCTGATCTAAGTGGAAATGATTTCAATTTAACTTCATTCAATACAATATTGGCTGTGGTTTTGAGGTAGATATCCTCTATTTTAGTTTAAGAAATGTCCCTTCTATTCCAATTTTCTTAAGTGTTCTGATCATGAAGCGATGCTGGATATTATCAAAAGCTTTTTCTATATCAATTGAAAGAATCACATGGTCCTTAATTTTTAGTTTGTTTATGTGTTTTATTACATTTGTAGATTTAAGTATATTGAACCAGCCTTGAGATCCTGGGATAAATCCCACTTGGTCATGATGTATAATTTTTTTGATGTGTTATTGGATTCTGTTTGTTAGGATCTTATTGAGTATTTTAGCATCAATATTCATTAGTGATATTGGTCTATAATTTTCTTTTCTTGTTGGGTCTTTCCCTGGTTTGGGGATCAAGGTGTTGTTTGCTTTGCAGATTGTGTTGGGTAATATTTCTTCTTTTTCTATATTTTGGAAGAGGTTTAGTAATATAGGTACTACTTCTTCTTTAAAGGTTTTGTAGAATTTTGACGTAAAGCGATCTGGTTCTGGGCTTTTTTTTTTTTTTAGGGAGATTTTGTATAGTTGATGCTATTTCAGAATTTGATATAGGCCTGTTCAACATTTTCACTTAATTCTGGCTAAGTCTTTGTAGGTGGCGTACTTCCAGGTATTGGTCGATTTCTTTCAGATTTTCATATTTCTGAGAGTAGAGTTTCTTGTAGTATTCCTTAAGGATTTTTTGAATTTCTGAAGGGTCTGTTGTTATTTCATTGTTACCATTTCTGATTGATGAAATTAGAGATTTTACTCTTTTTTTCCTGATTAGGTTGGCCAAATGTTTATCTATTTTATTAATCTTTTCAAAAAACCAACTTTTGTATTTATTGATCTGTTGTATAATTCTTTTATTTTTAATTTCATTTAGTTCTGCTCTGATTTTGGTTATTTCTTTTCTTCTACTGGGTTTGGGGTTGTAGTGTTCTTCCTTCTCCAGTTGCTTGAGATGTCCCATTAAGTTATTAACTTCCTCTCTTTCCGTTTTCTTGAGGAAGGCTTGCAGTGCTATAAATTTTCCTCTTAGGACTGCCTTTGCAGTATCCCAGAGGTTCTGGTAATTCATGTCTTAATTGTTGTTTTGTTCCAAAAATTTGGTGATTTCCTTCTTAATCTCGTCTATAACCCATCTATCCTTCAGCATAAGGTTGTTTAGCTTCCATGTTTTTGTATGGGTATGCAGGTTACTGTTGTTATTGTGTTCAACTTTTATTCCATGATGGTCTGAGAAGGTGCAAGGAATAATTTCTATTTTTTTTTAATTTGCTGAGTTTAGATTTGTGGGCTAGGATTTGGTTGATTTTGGAGTATGTTCCGTAGGCTGATGAGAAGAAGGTGTATTCACTTTTGTTGGAATGAAATGTTCTGTAGATGTCTGTTAAGTCTAGATGTTGAATGGTTAAGTTTAAATCTAAAATTTATTTGCTTAGCTTCTTTCTGGAGGATCCATCCAGCACTGCTAAAGGGGTGTTAAAAATCTCCAACTACTATGGAAGTGGAGGAAATCTAGTTGCTCAAGTCTGTTAGAGTTTCTCTTATAAATTGAGGTGCGTTCTGGTTGGGTGCATAAATATTAATAATTGAGATCTCATCATATTGAGTATTACCTTTGACAAATACGAAGTCTCCATCCTTATCCTTAATTATTTTAGTTGGTTTAAAGCCTATTGCGTCTGCAAACAGGATTGGAACACCTGCTTTTTTTTGCTTTCCATTTGCCTGGCATAGAGATGACCATCCCTTCACCTTGAGTCTATAATTGTCTTTTAATGTAAGATGCGATTCTTGTATACAGCAGATATCTGGCTTGAGTTTTTGTATCCAGTCAGCCAACCTGTGCCTCTTTAGAGGACAGTTTAAACCATTCACATTTAATTGATAATATTGATAAGCCTTTCAAGAGTCTGGTGGACATTTTTAATCCTTATGCGACTGTGGAATTTGGAATTTGATCAAAAATTTTTGGGTGGGTTTACTTTTGTGGTGGAGGATTATGCTGGTCTTTATGGAGGATAGGTCTAAGAATATCCTGGAGAGCTGGTTTAGTCATGGCAAATTTCTTCAACATGTGAATGTCATTAAAGTATTTAATTTCTTTGTCATAAATAAAACTCAGTTTAGCTGGGTATAGGATCCTGGGCTGAAAGTTATTTTGTTTTAGGAGATTAAAAGTTGATGACCATTCTCTTCTAGCTTGAAAGGTTTCAGCAGAGAGATCTGCAGTTATTCTAATATTCTTCCTCTTGTAGGTAATGGTTTTCTTTCTTCTGGCAGCTTTCAGAATTTTCTCCTTCATATTAACTTTAGTGAAATTGATTATGATGTGTCTGGTGGATGTCTTATTCGGGTTGAGTCATGCTAGAGTTCTGAAACTGTCAGCTATCTGCATTTCAGAATCTCTTGGCATGTCTGGAAAGTTCTCCTTCATGATCTCATGAAGAAAAGACTCTGTGCCTTATGAAGCCACTTCGCTGCTTTTGGGGATCCCTATAAGACGAATATTGGTTTTCTTCTAATTATACCAGAGCTCTCTGAGAGAGTGATCTGTTTTTGCCCTCCATTTCTTTTCCTCTTTGAGAGTTTGGGAGCATTCGAAAGCTTTGTATTCAATGTCAGAAATCCTTTCTTCTACTTGCTCCATTCTGTTACTGAGGGATTCTACTGTGTTTCTCAGATCTTTGAGGGATGCAACTTCTTGTCTCAATGTGTCAAAATCTTTGGTAATTTGGTCTTTGAATTTGTTGAATTCTTGAGATATCTTTTGGGTTACTGCTTGAAGTTCTAATTCAATCTTATTTGCTATCCAGATTCTGAATTCGATTTCTTACATCTCAGCTATTTGTTTGTGCACAGGATCTTGTGCTTTGTCTGCCCCATTGTTCCTTCGGGGAGTTGGTCTACTCTGATTGTTCATATTGCCAGAGTTTCTCTGTTAATTTAGCCTCATGATTGTTTTTCACCCTTGCCTCTGGCCGTCCTCAGAGTTGGGGAGGTCCTCTCCAAGAGTAGACCCTAGCGGGATCACTCTATTTTTGCTGGAATTTTGTCGGGAGTGACCCTGTGTAGTTCCTCTGGGGCTCCCCCAGCTAGCAAGTTCTGGTTGTGGAAGCAGTTCTGGCATGTGACACACCGGATCCAGCAACAGGGCGGGAGGTAGTGCGCATGGTTCTGGGAGTGCCTGGCGCCCAGCGACTTTGGCACAGAGAGCCCAAGGCTCCAGCAGTCTCTGGCAAGGGGAAGGGGTCTGCACAGAGGCAGGGAGGGCTCCAGAGCGCACGCAGCTAGCAGTATGCCTGGCCAGATGAATGGGCCAGGGTGGAGGCCTGGAGGACACAGGAGGGAGGACACAGGGTTGCGCGGCTCCCGCAGTTCCTGGTCAGGGCATGCAGAAGCCCAGTGGGTGCGGGTTGTGGGTTGGGGGTTGTGGCACAGCTCTTATGGAGGTCCAGGTGGTGCCAAGCCCAGGAGTTTGAGGTTGCTATGAGCTGTGACACCACGACACTCTACCCAGGGCAACAGTCCAAGTCTCCAGTGTGCCAAAACCCAGTCTCACTCTGCCCCTGACGGTTAAGGCTGTAAGGCAGTTCAACCCCTGCCTTTAGGCTGCTCAGTCACTAGGTTACTGAGGCTGCTCAGTCACCTGGTCCTTGCTCTGGGACCCTGAGGGAGAAGCTTGCCAGGGCAGTTCTCTCACAGTGGCTTCCTGTGACTCAGCTCAGTGGCTCAGTCTGGGGCCCTAGACAATGCCCAAAGTTCTCCGCACTCCTGCTCAAGCTCTCCCTAAGGCAGTTCAACTGAGTGCCAAGTCCAAAAAGACCAAAACAGTTCATAGGTAAGGCCTTTCCGGTTTGCAGTCTTACTGATACTTGTACTTATGGTTGCCAGCTGGATTAGGTCGATCGAACACATGCAACTTCTTGCCAGTTTTCCACAGTTTTTGTCCTCTTCTTGGGGTCAGAAGTCCCTTGCTGACTCCCTGTATCCTCAAAGGGATGATTATAGGCAGATCCCACCAGCCAGAGATGCCTGGAGTCTTATCTCCCCAGATTCACCATGCCCAGTTGCAGGAAAGCTGTTACTCGGCTGCCATCTGAAGCTGTTTCCACAAGAGCCTGAATTTGGAAGGAACATCTCATAACTTCTGTCAAATTCTATTCACTAGAAACACCTGCTGGTAGGTGTCCACACTGGGAAAGTTCTTGTAGGCAGTGTCACAGGTCTTTCCTGGGACTAAGGGTGATCCCACTGGCCTCTGGAGCCACATTAGCAGATTATACTTGGGATCCACATGAGCTTGCAGAGACCCCTAGATCCAGCCCACACAAAAGAAATGGAGATTCTATAAGGGTGTGAATACCAGTAGGGGGAATCATGGGAGCCACTCCGAACAGATGGTTCACCTCAGTGGTCAGCCAGAGGCCTAGCAGGGAAAGCTCACCCAACCATGCCCACCACCTTCAACCATGCTTAGAGAACAAAGCAGACTCTACGTTAGTTTTCATGTAACCTGAGGCCAAGGAGAACGGGGTAGCAGCAGATACAAACAGTGAAGAAAGAAGGAAACATTTGGGAAGGGAGTCTCATGTAAACACAGTCCAGAGATCACAAACACTGGGCACAGATTAAGCAGCTGTAAGAAATGCAGGTCCCTGGGTGGTGCCTGTGGCTCAAGGAGTAGGGCGCTGGTCCCACATGCCGGAGGTGGAGGGTTCAAACCTACCCCTGGCCAAAAACCAAAAAAACACAAAAAGAAATGCAGGTCCCTGACTTAAGGTTAAAACTCCCAAGAACTGGCCAGGCACATGGCTCACACCTCCAGTCCCAACACTTTGGGAAGCTGAGGCAAGAGGATTGCTTGAGGCCAGTTCTTCCAGACCAGCCTAGAAACATAGTGAGACCCTGTCTCTACAAAAATTTAACAATTAGCCAGGAGTGATAGTGCATACCTGTAGTTCCAGCCACTGGGGAGGCAGAGGGAGGAGGATGGTTCTAACCCAGTATTAGGAAGCTGCAGTGAGCTACGATAGTGCCACTGCACTGCAGCCTGGGCAACCAACAGGACCTTGTTTCTGAACAACAAAAAGTCACTAGAAGCATAGGCTCAGGGCCAGAAAAGACTTGTTCATAGAATTCCAAAAAGAAAGAAAGCAGACACTCAGAAAGGTGCTACTCAGAGGCTCTGTGGTGCCCACCAGAACTCCTTTCCAGTTAGGGACCCCCTTGCTCCACCATCGCACACTACCCACAGGGAGTGTTGCCACTGATGGTACACAGTGGCCCCTTCTCTAGAGAGTTGTCCTCAAGCGCCACAAGCCAACTCTCCCAGAATGCCACATGCACACCCCCACCCAGAGGTGGCCCCTGCTGGGCAGGGGAAAGCACCCTAGTGTGAGTCTAAACCACCTAGACCTCCATCCTTGCTCAGCTCCTTGCCCTAAGCTGTCCTGCTCCCTCCAGAAATACACACATCCAAATGCATCTCAAGCTCCAGGAAAACTGAAGTAAGACAGTGAGGAAAGGAGAAGGCACCAGGTGCTGTGGAAATGGCTGGTCCTTCAGGACAGAGACCTAGTGCTGGAACACTTGCTCACTACTATTGATAAAGGCCACTATCCAGCACCAGGGGTCAGTGCGAGGGAAGGTACAGAACGGTCCCTGAGGAATTCTTGCTACCGATCAGTGAATTGGCATTATAATCTTGGGTAGGAGAAAAGGGCAGAAAGCTGCTCAAGAATGGTGCCACCTTTCTTCTTACCAGTCCTGAGATGGTAGATAAAAGGACTGATATATTCCAGAGTATCCTTGGGTGGAAGAGCCAGTGGCTGCCTAGAGCATCATGGCAATATGGTCTGGTCCTCACCTTCATATTAGGTAAAGAACAAAAGGTAGAATCAACAGAAAAGATCAGTAATATGTGACCTCAGTGCAGGGGGGAAGGCCCACGTTTACATGCTTTGAACCAGTCATGTCTGCCTGTAGACGTGAGAACTTTGCTGAAATGTGGGAGAACAGCTACTTCCTAGCCCTGGGCCTCAGGCAAATGTTCCTCTCCTCTCATTCAGTGTGATTTTTACTATAGTTTCGTGACAAATATCTGCAAACTCGGTAGGCTAAAACAGTGCCCATGTGATCTCTTACAGTTCTGGAGGCCAGAAGTCCAGAAGTCACAGATCAGGCTAAAGTCAAGTCACTGGCAAGCGGGGCTGCCTGGAAGCTTGGACATAGAATTTCTTTCCTTACTGTTTTCAGGCTCCAGCACCTGCTGTATTTCTGGCTCCTGGCCTCTTCCTGCATCTTCACAGTACATCACTTCCATCTCTGCTCACATCGTCTTCTCTTCTGTGCCTCCCTCTCAGGACACGTGTGATTACACCCATAGACCATCCAGAAAATCCAGGCTGTTTGCCACAAGATCCTTATTCACATCTCCAAAGTCCATTTTGCTGCAGGAAGTATCACTTACATACTCAGGGATGAGGGGACCTGCCATGCTCACTTTACTCCTGGTGGGCAGTGGGAATCTGCCTGTCTCCTCAAAGAGTTGTTGTAATGATTATCGCTCTCAAACATAGGCCCCTCTGCTTCCTCATGGGACGAAACTTTGTTCAAATCCTAGCTCCACCATTGCATAGTAAAGAATGTAGCCTTGCCCGGAGAGGCTCTGTCCTCTGTCCTTGGCATCCACTCAAACTCCATAAACAGCAGCCTTGGATCTGAGTCCAGGGAGAAATCTGTTCTGGCCTACAAGCTATAACCCCAAAAGTACAAATATCTTCAGCAAAGTTAAGTGGTCCAGTGTCCAGTGTCTAGTATCCAGCAAGTGCTCAATGCATACTTGTTGAAATAGCATGACCTGCAAGTCACTTTCAGTAACTAAACTCGGGGGAGGAGTGATCCCTGCAGTGCACCCACCTTGAAACCAAAAGACATTAATTAAACATACCTATGACCCAAGCAAAGTCTAAAAGTATGAGTGCAAATGCATTTTATGGCATCTATGGTTTAGAAAGTGGCCACAGTGAGACATGGAAAGAAGACTGTACTCAGGATAAAAACCTAGGACTTAACCCGGGGACTTAACCAAGGGGAAGCGCCCATCACTCAGGAGCACAGAATGCAGAGGTGAGTGCCTTGATGTGATGGGAAGGCACAAGCCTAAGTCAGGCAGAGTTCAACCCCTGAACCCTGTTGAAGCCTCATGGCCACAGTGGAGTGAGTGGAAGCATGGCCTGGACTCTACCTACCCCCCTCCCTGACCAGGGGACAGCCATTGAGCCTGTACTGTGACTCCTGGGCATTTGTCCCCTCTCTACCCTTCTCTGCCTTTTATTCCACGCTGTGGGGGGGGGAGCAAGAAAGTTCTTAGTCCTTCCACTCCTGTTTCTTCCAAATCAGTACAAATCAATGTCAATACAGAAAGCTGAGTCCTGGGTATTTTGCTGTTTTGGGTCCTACCTGTACAGCTGGGGCTGTGCACACCCTGGTGTAGGCTGCAGGAGGAGCTTAGTACTTGGAGTTAATGAGAAACACTCAGTGGAAAGGGGCCTGGAGGGAACTACCAAGGTCACCCCAACAGCCACACAGGGATCTCTGGGTCATGTGCAGGGCAGGAATGCACACACCTGTGGGTGACCTTTCTACCGTGATGTCACCTGGGTAACATCTTCACAAGGAACAATGGGGACTTGAGATCTTGCTGGCCTGTGTTGATTATCCTAAGTAGTGTAACAAAGTCGAGTGAACAAGACTGTTTAGGGATTCAGATAGTGACATGGTTGTGTTCTCCAAAGTGCCCTAGGGGATCACTTGTCATGCTGTGTTCTGACTAAATAGTGTAACACTTGAACTTTTCTCTGTGATCTTTCATCCTTTTTATAACTGTAGCACAAGTGGGTCCCTCTAAGAGGCCTGAGCCAGGCGTGGGCCTTTGGTCCCAAATAAAACCATTATTCTGCATTCAGTCCTTTCTTTGCAAAAACACGTTTCCATATTCATAAGCTGTTTTACCTCTCTTTTTATTTGTTTTTTTAAATCTATACATTTGAAACAACCTCTAATGTAGATGGTATTATACATGTATTTCCTCACTAGGGGCATGTTTCATGCCTTTTTCATAATACATCCTCCTCCTTGGTTCACCCCATATGCCAAACCACGTGTATCCAGACTCCCAGACTTCCCATCACCAGCAAGTTTAAAGTGCAGTGAAAACCCTAAGAAAGGAAATTCTCAAATCTCCTTTACAGAAATTGTTGTACTCATTTGTCACCTGTAAGAGACACTCATACCCCACTTCATGTATAAATCAGATGATGATTTATTACACCTGCATAGGCGGATTGTTGCCCTAATGGGCAAATGGCTCTGAAATGAGAAGTAGGCTGATTTTTATACCATTTTTGTGCTCTGTTGGCAGGCAAGCCAGCAAGCTCAGAAGCAGAACGTGGCCAGTTAACCTAGGGGCTGGATTACAGAGTTGGCTCAGGGGGAGCTAGAGCATGGCGGTGGTCACAGGGACAAACTTAGCTTGGGAAACTAAGCTTCAGTAAGCGTTCACCATTGTTTC
This sequence comes from Nycticebus coucang, assembly GCF_027406575.1. NCBI lineage: Eukaryota > Metazoa > Chordata > Mammalia > Primates > Lorisidae > Nycticebus > Nycticebus coucang. The sequence continues at coordinate 17,567,739 of NC_069787.1, forward strand.
ATCTGTGGCTAAATGTTTTTGAGAACTCAGGGAACTTCCTTATTCTATTCTGAAACCTGTTCCCAGATTTTGCAGGGAGGAGGGTGTTGAGATGTGCAGAAACTCAAGCTAAGACAGTTAGGGACCTTTAGGTGTCCTTTTGCTGGGTATTACATTCCCCACTGGTATTTTGGGGAATCAAATCCTTGATCAGCTCAGAATAGGCAGGTGACAAAGTTGAAGCAGGGACATTTACAAATTTGTTTCACTCCATGAATGTGTGTGTGGGGGAGCGAAGCCCCCCCTATTGTTACCCATCTCAGTACTTCTTTAAGCATTCATGTGTATACAATCCCAACCCATTTTTTAACCATGGCAGCCTCGATTTTTACTGGAGCTGCCACTTAGCCATAGGAGGCAAACTAAAACTCTCTTACATCCTGTGAAGGGAAGAAGTCTAACTCCACCCTCAGAGTTTTCTCAGTCATACCACACCTACACACTCCCATACACTTTTTAACAGACCTGCCGGTGGTCTACTGTCCAAGGAGTTGATTTAGGGTCTTCATATCAGCTTGTTTCTGCAGGTGCTGATATTTTAGCACTGAGGTCTTAGGGACTGTGACTCTTCTTGGGTTTTCTACTTAGGCCTTAATAGTACTGTGGTGGTGGGCTAATATACATATTAGTTTTTACTTTTTCCTGTAACATTTCCCCACCTTTTCCCAAAGTCCAAAAGTCCAATTAAGACAAGTCTCTTGAGTAGTTTCCTCAGACTTCAGCCGTGTGTTGACCAGCCAGCTTTATGTGGCCGGAGCAGGGCATGTTGGCTGTCTCTGGATGTCATCTTTTAAGTCCAGGCAAGTGGGCCACTTGGCTTCTACTAGCAGCAAACTCAGCAGGGTATACAGATTAGGCACAGTAGGATGAAGTGTTACAGTTATATCACTAACATTTGATACTATACAAATTCTCCAGTGAAGCTAACAGGTGATCTTGGTTGAGTCTTAAGGTCTCAGAGTAAATATAACTACTGTTATACTATACTCTTTGACCAGAATCTTAGCCCCATTTAACAGATTAGTTTTGTAAAACAGTTATGTCTCATGTTATGAGTTGACATTACAGACAAGGTTGGGATTTAACACAGGTGGGTTACAGCCTTTTCTCTTTGAACTATTTTTTTTCTCTCCAATTTCTCTCTTTACTAAAAACAAAATTTAGCAAAACTAACTTAGTTGCTAAAATAAACTGTACCTTCAGTATACTGGATTTGATTATTTGCATAGTGTAGTAAGAATAATTAATTATAAGTTATCTAGGTTCTTTTTTAAAATTTGGCTTTGCTGGAATCTTTTATAAAGAATCTCAGTTGGATTTAGAGCCTTTCACGAGGCCAGGTTTCATTTGTGCCATTAGATACCTGCATGCATTTGGTAAATTTCTCTTCTCTTGTGGTCCCCAAGCATATTTTGATTCCTGGACCCGTCAGTAAGTGACTTTCATCACTTACTACAGATCACAAAACATTACTGATGGGGCATTGCTTGTGGCTCAAGGAGTAGGGTGCTGGTCCCATATGCCGGAGGTGGCAGGTTCAAACCCAGTCCCAGCCAAAAACAACACACACAAAAAGGAAATGTTACTGATGGGTATCTGGCCAGTGCCTTTATTCAAAGGGCTTTTTTATTGGCTTTATAAAGTCAACCATAATTCCAAAGTGCAGTTTGGACACTTCTGGAAGTGGTATTCCAGATAAAGCCTTGGTAACTAGTGTCTTCATTATTTTATACAACAAAACAGATTATTTTTGAACTTATGCAAATAACCGTATTGCCAGGAATTAAGAATATTTAATAATGGCTTTTAAATTTTGGAGAAATCAAGAAGAGAGAAAAACTACACGTTTCGAACTTTGCTTATAAGTACATACTTGAAAAGCTGTAAATAGCTCAAAAGACAGAAAATTATTTTCTTGACTTTGGGAAAACAGAACATAGAAAGAATCAACAATATTTAAAACAAAAAGCCATTACAAACTAGCCCAGTTCCATGTAAGTGATTTCTGTTCTGTTTGAAGTTAGGTTAGCAATACTCATAGACATGTTATTTTTCCAATGAAAGTTAAAGGAAATACATAGTTAACTGGATTACATGCAAACTTCTTTATAAGTTTCATTTAACCTGCATAGACATTTTACAAATATTTTAGAATTTTTAACCTTTTTCTTGCCTTTAAAGAAGTTAGGTGTTTAACTCAACCTTAACATTCCATATGAACAGTAGGGGAGGGTAGTTAAACTTTATTTTCCTAGGGGTGAGGAAGTTGTGGAATACACAGGGGGTTGTATTTTACCTTTTACTTCAGAGATGGAGTTAACAAAAGTGGGTTTATTGTCAGAGCCTGCTCTTCCTCTGCATGTTCATTTCTCTATTGGTGGGCTGCTGTCACAGAGGACCACCACGGGACCTTCCTGCCATCCTGCTGGGGCCCCCCTCTCCGTGTAATTAGTAGGGGAGGGCTCTTAGGGAATGGTGTCAGTCAGGGTGCTGGGGAGTACTCTCATCAGGGAACCAGATGTTACAGGGAAACAGTGAATTAAAACAGATAAACATTTATGCTAACAATATAGAGGAAAAAACCTCTAATTGCTGACAAGAACTAGAACTCAGGTGTCTCAGTTATAAAATGCTGAGTCCTAGGGAATCCTTTTAAAACTCTTTTATACTTTTTTCCTTTCTTTCTTTTTTTTGTTTTTGTTGTTTAATACAAGATTGTTTTAGGCTGAGACCAATCTTTTAAGAAACACTGAATAAATGCAATAAAATGACACGGCAGACAAGGGACTGACATGAATAATGTCTAAAAGTTGTGTTTTTAAAATAAACCAAAAAGTAAAAAACAAACACTTCAGCATTTAAAATATATTGCTCCTGCTGTTTATAAAATGAGTCTTTTCTTCCATATCCACATTGAGATTCTAGCACATTGATTAAATAATTAAGATTTTAAAAATAAATAAATAAAAGTTTACATTTACTCTTACACTCTCATATTCTCAAAACTAGAACCAGAACACTTTCTCATATAGTTTTTAACAGGTCTATGGGTGACTTAACACTGCAGGGGTTGATTGGACGCCTGCTTTCATTTTAATGGTGTTTCTGGTGACAGGCGCAAACATACATTTCTGGGAGCCTCCGACTGGCCAGTAGGGTTGAGGCTTCTCATGCTTCTAAAAACATTTGACAAGCTAATAGCCCAGCAACCTGAGGTCCTGGTCTCTTTGGCTTTCCCTCAGAGGCTCTACACAAATTATAACAATTGAATTCAACAATCAGTTACATATTTTTCTAACAATTCATAAAAAATAAGCACAATAAAAATACCCTGAATAATTATATTAATGTCTGCTGACACTAGTCAAAATTAGATTTTAAAGTGGCTTACCTCTGGAAGTAGACTTTCAGGTGAATATAGGAGTGATCCTCAACCAGTGTCCTGGGGGCTCCAGGTTCTCTAGGGAACCTGGGATATTTCCAGGTGGCACCTCCCATAACAGGGACCACAGCCTGTCCCCCTTCTTGAGACCGCCTTAGGATCGGTAGAATGTGTGCCAATTAGAGTAATGCCAAGTGGCTGCTGTATTAAAAGGTAAAGAGGACTGTTTCTTTTTTTCTTTGTCTTTTTTTCTAAATGAGTAATTGACCTTGGGTCTTTTGCTGAATGCTAGCACCTTATGTTAAGACTATTTGTAACATAGCAACCACAGTTTTTTAGCAGTCAAAAGGAGGAACAGTTTTACTAAACTTTGTAGTCACTCTTTAATTGCCAGAAAGAGAGGGTTTAAAATGCAGGTGGGTTATTTACACTATAATGTCAATTTAAAATGAGCAAGTACAAAAGGGTCATGTAAGAAAGATCTAACTCCCACCCGGAAAGCGATGTCAAGAGCAGTGGGAGACATAGAGGATGTAAGAGAAGGTAAACAGGCTAGTTGGCAGGGTGAGGCAGGGGGACAGAGTCGGTCTTTCACCAGGGGCTGAGAAATTCTCAGCGGCCACCCCCAGGGTGAAAAGTGGCTCTTGTGCTCTAGCCACAACCAGTGGCCATAGCCTGGGTTAAAACAAATTGTACATTGACATGTTGACAGGCAAGAAGAAAACAGAGATGTTGACACCTAAACTTGGAATTGACAAATCTTTGAAAGGAATTCTGACAAACCACTGGAAATGGCAAACACAAATTTGACAAACAACTCACACACACTAGCCAAACAAACCGAAGACCCACCCTCTGTGAATCCTAAGAAGAAGACGTGACAGACTAGGGACTCACCCTCTGTGAGCCTACAGAAGAGAAAAAAACAGACAAAACAAAAAACCTTCTGTGAGTCCTAACAGGAAGGGCTGACAGACTAACAGATCTACACTCTGTGAGTCCAAAGAAGAGAAACTAACAAACTGGGTATGGAAAAGACTGACAAGTTTCACACAATCTCACTGACATGGAAGAGGGTGTTTACCAAGAGATAGAAAGACAAAAACAAATACACAGTGAGGACTCACATCTGTGAGTCCCCCACGAGACCCAGAACTCACTCCTGTGAGCCAGACACAAGACCCAGGACTCATGCCCATGATTCAGAAACAAGACTCAGGACTCACTCCAATGAGTCAGACACAAGACCTAGGACTCACTCCTGTGAGCCAGACACAAGACCCAGGACAGGGAGAGACATCTCACCCCCATCTGGAAACAGACCGTGTAGTTGCATCCAAATGGTTTAGTTTCCCCCAAAATACCTCTAGAGATCCAAACAAACTTAGAAAACTCATCTGGATGTTACTGATTTATCACCAATTTAAAAGTTTTGAAAACTATGCCCTGGCTCCACACGTCAGAGGACTCGGGGGTCAGAGGAATGTCTCTCTGAGGCCTTCCCCTGCAGATGTTGGGCAGCAGCAGTCTAGGTGGGAAATCTTGCTGGGGCCTCCAGAAATGTTGTATTCATTTGCCACCTGTAAGAAAGACTCGGACCCCACTTCAGCTATAAATCAAATGGTGATTTATTACACCTGTTCAGGCGGGTCACTGCACCAAAGGGCAAACAGCCCTGAAATGAGGAGTAGGCTGATTTTGATACCATTTTTGTGCTGTGTTGGCAGGCAAGCTGGTGAACACAGAGCAGAACGTGGCCAGTTAGCTCAGGGTTGGGGTTACAGAGTTGGCTCAGGAGGGGGCTACAGCGTGGCAGTTGGCACTGGGACAAACTTAGTTTGAGAAACTAAGCTTGAGTAAGCTTTCACCATTATTTTATCTGTGGCTAAGAGTTTTTGAGAACTCAGGGAACTTCCTTATTCTATTCTGAAACCTGTTACTGGATTTTGTCATGGCTGGGGAGTTGGAGATGTGTGGGGACCCAGGCTGAGACAGTTAGGGGGCTTTAGGGGTCCTCTTGCTGGGTATTACAAAATAGGTATATGAATTAATATGGACTTGTAATAAAAAATTAGCCTAGGCCCACGAGATATTAGCCTTCATAAAAATACATTTGCTAATAGAAATCAAGGATGCAGCTGGAAGCTTATGTATGACCCTTTGCTTTCTGTTTTTTCTGACACTTCAAAAATGAAGGTAGCGCTAATCAGTTCTGTCTTCCATTGAATTGTTTGAACCTAATATGCTGACTTAGGACAAATAAGGCTAATGAGTGAGTGCAAGATTTTGAAATTACAAAGGATCTATCTATCAAATAAACTGCTGTGGGAAATGCATAAACTTAAAATTATTTGGGGTTATCTGTGGACTCAAGCTATGTGTATCTTCCTGTAATGCGTGGTTGATAAATCCATATGTTCAACAAATATTTATTGAGCATATATTATATGCTTGGACTCAGGAATTTGGAATCCTAGGAAGATAAAAGTGAATGAAATAGACATGGTCTTCCTAAGGCTTTCTGTATACTTTTAAACATGGGCATTCAGAATAATAATTACACAAACTTTTTGTTACAACTTATTAAGTGATATAAAAGTTGAAAAAAAGAATGTTTTGAGAATTTGGTGTCTTCATGCAATAGAAGATAAATCAGAGTGGCTAGAGAGATAGTTAGGAGAAGGGCCACCTCTGTATTTTCCTCGAATAGAATACCATATGGCCCTCACTAGCAGGGTATAAAAAAATCTGAAGACATTGTATCAGTTTTATTTATATTTATCCAATTTATTAACCTGTGACCTAAGAAATTAGTCATTCACACTAAGAAGACCTACACAATTAAACACACAAACATCTTTCTCAATGCATACAACTCAGATGACTTGGCTTCTCTCATCCAACCAATGATAGCATAAATAGTCCTACTTATCAAAGATCACACCAAGACAAATCCAGTGTTTTACCCCAACTTGCAGTCAGCAGATATAAAAATGAGCCATTTTTTCCCCAGCCCTTCCTAACCATTCCAGTTGCTCAGGAGGCAGTCTAGTGAGGAGTGCCTGCAAAGCTCCACTATACCATCTTGAACTGATATTTTGTCAGACACTGGGATATGGAATCTCCTAAACCTCACTGAGAACTATTCTGTTTCCACCTTCCCTCCTCCGTCTCACTTAGCAGAGCAATAATGTTCAAACCCAGCCAAGTCAGAATTAGTGCAGCTGGAAAACAAAAACAGAGGCTTGCCCAGGAAAGTTCCAAGACAGTGACACAAATGTCGCAATATCCAGAGGACAGCTTTTTCAGTTAGGGAGGAGGACAGCTGGGAAGCACCAGAGAAAGAGTGAGCTGAACTCAACCAGAGAAGCTATGGAATCCACACAGGCTTGTAATTTACCTTCCCCATCTCAGAGGTAAGAGAGGGAGGTTCTACCAGTTTAGGGATTGAACACAGGGAAACAGGAATCAGGAGGCCATAAAAACAAGGTTGTTCAGCCTAATTCCACAAACAGAAAAAGATGGTGTAATTTGAGAGTCATTTGTACTGGAGGTACCCTTCTCAGGCTTCCATGGTTTCCCTCTGCCCAGATCCCAGGGTCCATGCCCTCTACACCTACAGGACATTGTTGTTCCCTGTTACAGCTGTCTCAAGGGCTGTTCATAATTGTCTAGGGTTGCAATTGCAATTGAGGCCCAATTTGTGTAAACACAATCTTTGTAACAATTTCATTGAAACCTATGAGACAAGCAGAATTTGGTGGCTGACTAAGTCCTTTCCCAACTACATAATAACGTGGGGTATAATGCGTCCTGCTGAGGCACCCATCAATGCCACAGCTATACAATGAGATGGCAAGGTTACCCAGGGTTCTTCGTGTGTGATTTGGAGGGAATGAGTGGGATCCAGTGTGGAACCCTGCCACTTTAGGTCTTTTCCTTTACGACCATGGCCACTGGATTCTGGACAAACCCCCTTGGCCTCCTGTGATGGAGGGACATTCTGTGCCCAATAACCATGAATTACCCATTTGGGACAGGGCCACCAGTGCTTCAGGGCTTTTCCCTCCTCACATTTGGTCCTTCTGGGGCTGGTATTACAGCTGATGTGAAAAGTGTCCAGGTTTCCCACAAGGGTGTCAGGTCTTTCCACCATCCTCAGGGCACCTTGGAGTGAGTGTCTAGGGAGGATATTGCTACAAAAGCCATCCCCAATAATTTGGCCTTTTGGCACTACCCTGTGTTATATATTCTGGTTCATGGAAACAGTGATGGCCAACAACAGTAGTTGGGACATGTCTGGGGACCCAAGGCCAACTTCTGGAGTTTCCTATGTGTTATCACAGTAAGAGGTGGCAATTGTGTATTAATCACTATTTCTGCCTTGGCTGATATGGGTGCAAGTTATCCACCTTCTCAGAGCTTCAGTGATTCTTTCTCTACATGTTGTTGGGCTTTCCTCCTTCCCTGAACCCCTCTGTTAATTTGGAAAAATGGAGTGGTTTCACCTGAATAGCTTCCATATCCTTAGAAAACACATCAGCAATTGGCTGTGGAGATGGATCCTCTTTGACAAAGATGAAGATTCCATCCTGGATCCCCTTCAACTGTTTGATTTCCAGGCAGGAGCTTTGACTAGGGCACGGAATTGTTCCCCTTAGACCTGACCAGCTGTCCAAATCCTGTTTCTCTCATCTACAAACATCAATGTGAGAGTAAGACACATGCATCCTTTCAGGTCAAATCAAAAACAATAGCCAGGTACTCACATTCCTCTGTGAATTTCCCAGGGGCAGCAGATAAATTTCATTACACACCTCTAGATCACCCATTGAAAATAGAACACTAACTCTCACAGGCTATACTGTGGGTCCTGATACCTCCTGCCATGGACATATAGAAGAAAAGCTAAGAACGTCCAGAAATGGGGCTAAAGAGAAGGGGTGGGATCTTATGATGGTGGGGCTGAGCCTCCAGCCTCAGCAGCCAAAGTCCTGATCACTGCCTCAAAGTCGCAGGCCTGTTCAAAGCCAAAGAGGCACTCGGATATCTCCCTGCTCACTTAAGCCAACACTTTCTGCACAAATTCACTATGTAAGGTTTGATCCCTCAGGACCCACCAGCAGGAAGTATCAGGACCCACGTTGTCCTGAAGCTTCCCTCTTGCATTTACTCCTAGGAGTTTTATACTGTTAACTCTTCACATTTAAGTCTTCAAGTCACTGGGAGTTAACTTTGTGTATGATATTAAAATGTCACTGTCCAGTGAGAATAGCCCACATCACAAACTCCCAAAGCAGCAGACGCTAACCCGGATGTGGAGAGAAAGGAAAAATTTTACACTGTTAGAAAGACTGCAAACTAACGCAGCCTCTTTGGAAAGAAGTATGGAGAATCCTCTAAGAACTCAAACTAGACCTTTCATTTGATCCTGCATTTTCATTATTAGGCATCTACCCCACACAAATAAGAATTATTTCATCATAAGGATTTCACTAGATGTTTTATCAGAGCTCAATTTACAACTGCCAAGATGCAGAAACAAACGAATTGCTCATCAACACATGAATGGATTACTGAAGTCTGGCATATGAGTATCATGGAATAGTATTCAACCATAAAACGATGGAGAATTTATATCGTTTGTATTAACCTGGGTGGAGTTGAAACACCTTCTTCTTAGGCAAGTTTGTCAAGAATAGAAAAGCAAGTACGCAATGAACTCCATACTAATATGAAGCAGTAGGTGAAGTAATACACGCCCACCCAGGAGAAAATCTCAAGTTATGGGGAAGAGAGAGGAGAAGGGGAGGCGGGATTGGTGTGTTCCCAGTGAATGGGCACAATGTAAGGGTACATGGCACACCACCCGGGTGTAGGACACAGCTACCACAGGGACTTTACCTAACAAATGCAAACATCATAACTTACTAATCAGAAATAAAAAAATAAAACTGAAAACCGAGTCTGCTGAGGTCATGTGAACTATCAGCCTTAACAAGCCCTGAACAAGGTTCCTGGAGGAGCTGAGATGGGGGGAACGCACAGACTCAACTTTTGGCTCAAGGATTCATGGAAGTGCCTTGGTATAAAGCAGCACAGGTCCCAGAGCCAGACAGATCGGCTACACACCCTGCCACTAGAGCCTTTCCTGCCTAAGCCTCTAGGTCTGACCTCACAAATGTCTGTGCAGGCTTGAAGGAGAGTGGTGAGCTCACAATGAGCAGTGCTCAGGACTGGCTGCAGAGTGAATAGACACAGACACCAGCGGCTGTTAGCTGCCTTCCAAGTTTCCACATGCCCCTCTTCCATAAGAAAGGATCCCCTACATTTGGGGGGTACTAATGTTCCAGGGAAAACATTTCCAGCTTCTCTTGCCTCTAGATATGGATAATGGGCAATTTTCTGGTCAATGAGATGTAGAGAGAAATCATTCTAAGCCCCTGGCAAGGCTCTTGACAAACAACTAGGTGAGCTGAAACGTGAGCTCTTTAACTATGAGGCTATGTGGAAAGCAGAGGTGACAGCTGGAGCTCCAGCAAGCATTTTAGACCCCAAGTGTCCTAATCTATGTAAGCCACATACTAGCACCATGACATAGAAAGACAAGTCTGGACCCCTTATAAGGAACAGCCAAACTACCCATGTATGAAATGTCACACACCTGTGGCTCAGTGAGTAAGGCACCAGCCCCATATATTGGAGGTGGTGGGTTCAAACGTGGCCCCGGCAAAAAAAAAAAAAAAAAAAAGAGAGAAATAAAATTCTCTATTGCTTAAGGTGGGGCCATTATGGATTTTATTGCAGAAAGTTGAATTAATTCATCTCTATGTTCATCCAGTCAGGAAGCTGCTAAGCTAAAAACCACAACTAACTTTCTTTCACCCTTACATCCCAGATAGCAACAGTGAGCTCAAGCTTGGTCTCTGCTGCTTCAGCCAAGCAGCCAGGAAGGACCCTGACTCCCTCCCTCCCCTGGATCCTGGTGAAAAGCTCCATCTCTGTAAGACATGGCAAGGTGTTGCCTAAAAATGACTTCTGGCCTAACTGGGATTTCTATAACCAGGTGGTGGTGTCAATCTCTCTCTCTCCCTCTGAGTCGCAGATCACAGGACAAAGATTTCTGTGTGTTTTCTGCTCTGTGGCATCCCCTGATCTGGAGTAGGGACAGGGAGGTCTCACAGACACGCGCTTCATAAGTTGATGGCTGGTCAGGAGGAGCAGGGTGGGCATCTGCTCAAAGCTGACACGTGCAAAGGGCTGCTGAGTTTGCTCTGGGGGTCAGGACGCATTGCTTTCAGCCCTGCTGGGTGACGCTTGGCCCATTTCCTAACTTATTCACCCTAAAATCCCTGACATGGGAAGAGAGATTCACAGACATCAGGCAAGGGACACCCTTGGCTGGACTCTGTTCTGTATCTGGCACTATGCCCAGGGCTACAAGTGCAGAGATGAAAGGTCCTAAGGTCACTGAGCTGGCCTCCAAAGGGAACAGAGGGAGAAATAAACATCACACACCATGGGGACCAGCACTGTGTCACCCTGGATGGTAGGAAATGTGAGGGCTGCCCGGCCCATCCAGGAGCTTGGGGGCTCCCCCGGGAGAAGGAACTCCCACCAGCTCAGCCCCTCTGGGCCTCTTGTGGATTAGGCGGGGTTCAGACACAGGCAGGGCAGGTCTATCGAACCGCCTGCTGTGCGGGAACCCTTGTGTGAAGCCTTCGCAACCTCCCTCGGTGGGAGGCCAAGTCCTCGTCCTCATGTTTTACTCACTGACCCTCACTGAGCACTCACTACCTCCCAAAATGCTTTCTACACCCACTCTACTCATTAACTCAGTAATTCTCACCACAGCCTATAAGATAGCTATCATCTCAGCTCCATCTTACAGGTGAGGAACTTGAGGCCCAGAGCTGCTGTGTGTCAGACCCGGACGCGGTCTTGGGGCTGGTGTGGAGCTGAGCCCGTGTGCTCCACACTGCACATGCCACGGCACCTCCCTCCTCACTTGGGAAGAGGGATTCACAGACACCAGGCAAGGGGCAGATTCCACCCCAGAACCATGTGCGAGGAGGCCTCAGAATCTAACACACCAAAGACCACTGTTCCGGATATGGGTCTCTGTGGGGAGTCCAAGAGGACTGGAGTGGACAAGAAGAGCCCCTCTGTCCTGACCCCTGTTGGAAACATTTCAAAGCCTTTGGAGCCCACATTATTGCCTTGGACAGGACACCCAGGCAGGTCAGCACACTTTAAAGCCTGCCAATCACTGTCCATGTGAACATGTGGCTGTCAGCACCCACTGTCCCAAGCGGAGGAGGCTCTGCTCCTCTACATCAGTTCCTGCTGTCAGCCAGAAAGTCACAGGCAGAGGGAGGGATGCCAAAAGCTATTGTGAATAATTGGGGCTTTCTTAGGAATTCATCAGAGCAAATGAATAATTCACCTCCAGGAAGGAGATGGAAGGAGCTATGGGAGGGGCAGGGCCCCAGCTCACCTTGAAGAGCAGGTAGGCAGCGATGGTGATCCTGGCACTCAGGTGGACGTGGCCATGCCGTAGTTCACCAGGAGTGTGCTGGAGCCCTGGCCTGGGCTCTCAACTTGATGCCACTGCAGTGCTTAGAGGCCGGTGGCAGCCTCCCTGCACCAAAAAGGAGAACTACATGGTCACCATGAACTTGCCCTTGGTGAACAAGGCAAGGCAGGCTGAGGGTCCCTCTTTCATTCTAGGCTTGATAGGAAATCTGGTGATTTTAACAGTCATTTTTAATTTAAATATACTTCACTAGAATATACAACTTGCACTTTTTGTTTATTTTATACAACTTCCTTTTTTTTTTTTTTGGCACATATTGAACACACCCTGTATCTAGCACTCAGATCAGGAAACAGATTATCCGCACCCCAAGGTCTCCCGGAGACCCATCTGATGCTAGCCTGTCCCCTAGGGAAACCCCTACCTTGACTTCTACCATCAAAAACCTAATGTTGCCTGATGCTTTAGTTAAACTCTTCCATATCTGGCTTCCTCGGCTCCACATTGTTCACGAGCTTCCTCATCTGTCACACATTGCAGGTCCCTATGCACATTTCCATATATCACGCCATTGTATGGACACAGGGCAGTAGACTGACCCACGCTGCTGTGCACATTTCCGTTCCTTCCAGTCTGGGGCTCAGATCCACGGGACTGATAAGAACATCCAGGCACCTTCCTTTCCGAGGGCATGCTTAGGAGTTTCTGTTGGGTGTCTCCCCAAAAGTGAGTCTTCTAGGCCATTGAGCATGCGATATTATTGCAAAATAACTCTTTCAAAGTGGTTCCACCAATGGATACTCCTCCTAACAGTTGCCCTATATCCTTGCCTTTGTTTTCTATCAATGCCTTAATGCATTTTTAAAACATTCTTTTGATTCTGAAAAAACACACATGACATAGTATATCTCCACCTTGCTCCTTTTCCATGTACAGTTCACAGGTGTGACGGACACTCACACAATGTGCTACTGACACCACCATTTCTCTGTACAACTCTTTTTGTAAGTCTGAAGCTCTGTACCCAATAAACAGTAACTCCTGAATTCCCACCACTCTCCCTGCAGCAGCCCTGCCCTACAATGCAAGGAGTCCTTCTGGTTGGATAGAAAAGACACTAGATAGGAACTCAGAGCTTGATAAAGAAATAAACATGTCTGGTAAGGCAAATACACCATTTTACATTCCCTCCTCCACCAATGCACAAGAGTTCCACTTTCTCCCATCTTCACCAACACTTACTGACTTGTGTTGCTGTTTGGATAGTAGCCATCGTAAGGAGTGTAAAGCGGTTTCTCCTTGTGGTTCTGCTTTGCAGTACTCTGATGATTAGTGCTGTTAAGCATCTATTCATGAGCATCTTGGCCATTTGTGTACCACCTTTGAAGGAATATCTATTCAAGTCCTTTGGCCACTGTTTCATTAGGTTATTTTCTTTTATTGTTGTAAACATAGGAGTTCTCTAAATATTTTCCATGTGAACCTATTATCCGGTATGATTTGAAGGTATTTTCTTTTGAAGCACACTCTGTTGGATATTGGACTCTCGGTAGACAGACCTTCCAACTCACCCCATGATTTTGAATTTCAACCCATCGATATCCAGCCTCCAAGGTTGTTGGTGACAAATATGATGTTGATCATGTGGAAAAATGATGGTGAGAGTCATCTTCCTCACAGCTCCTTGACATTAACAATGGAATTTATTGTGTATCGCACACCCCAAAACACTTCTTCATCATATCGTGATGACAGCTATTTATGGCATCTTTCTGACCAGAACCCAAATTTAAAGAAAAAATACTGAACACATCCCCGTATAGACATGATGAGGTCTCTAAAGACCTGAAGTTATTATATATTTTCAAATAATAAGGGATAAGGCCACTGAAATGTTGCACAGGTTTTAATTTCTAATAAACCAAATATCAATCTCTATAATCCATGTAAACAAGAAGCCCTTGTTTCACTTTCAAGGGTTAAATGTTTTTGTGCTCATAAAGGGAAAACAAAAAAAGAAAGAAAGAAAAAGAAAGAAAGAAAGAAAGAATGAATGAAAGAAAGAAAAAGAAAGAAAGAAAAAGAAAGAAAAAGAAAGAAAGAAAGAAAGAGAAAGAAAGAAAGAAAGAAAGAAAGAAAGAAAGAAAGAAAGAAAGAAAGAAAGAAAGAAAGAAAGAAAGAAAGAAAAAAGAAAGAAAGAAAGAAAGAAAAAGAAAGAAAGAAAGAAAGAAAGAAAGAAAGAAAGAAAGAAAGAAAGAAAGAAAGAAAGAAAGAAAGAAACCCACTCTGTGTTATCCCCATCCCTGATTGGTCCATTTCCCCCTGCCTCTGACCTCATAGAGAGCCATTGAGGCTGAAACCTATATAAACCCCTGTCTGGGCCTGTGTCTTTGGTCATTACAGCCCAGGAAGCTCTTTTGGTGACCTGTGGACTAGACCTCAGATAGCGTGTTTCCTTGATCGTAGTTCTTGCAGTTATCCCAGTGAGTAGTTTAGTATAGCGGAGACAGTATTTTTAGCGTAGTGTTATTTGTTTTCTTAGCATAAGTTGACATATTATTTTTATCCTAGTTAGCTTTCATTACTAGTGTTAGCCTATTTAGTGCCCCAGTTAGTATAGTTTGTTAGTGTTTTTAGCATAGTGTTAGTTGTTTTTGTTGATTCCTTATTTAGCGTAGCTTATCTAGCACAGTGCTAGAGTAGTCAGGCTCCCCATGACACCTGGGGTGGCCTCCGTGTCTCTGGACAAGGAGGTCCTCCAGGACTATGAGTTCTTGAAGACCCTTGGCCGGGGCAGCTTCGGTGAGGTGAAGCTGGCTCGGCACCTTCCAACCGGGACCAAGGTGGCGGTGAAGATCATCAGCAAACAGCGTGCTTGTGCCTCTTCGGAGCCTGAGATCATGAAGTGCTTGGACCATCCCAACATCATTAAGCTGCTGGAGGTCATAGAGGGTAAGGATCGGGTGTACCTCATCATGGAACATGCAGGTGGTGGTGACCTGGCTAACAGAATAGACACATCTGGCCAGATGGAGGAGGGGGAGGCCCGAGCCATATTCTTGCAGATACTGAAAGCCGTGGAGTACCTTCACGAAGAGGGCGTCTTGCACAGGGATCTGAAGCTTGACAACGTATTATTGGACTCCCAAAAGAATGTGAAATTAGCTGACTTTGGCTTGGCCACAACGTTCACCGAAGTTGAGATGTTCACGAGCTGTTGTGGCACCCCTGCGTATTGGGCCCCAGAGATTTTCCTGCTGCAGCCCTACAAAGGACCAGAGGCAGAAATCTGGAGCCTTGGCGTCATCCTCTATACAATGGCCGCCGGGACCATCCCATTTTTCGGACGGGATTCGGAGGAACTGGGAAGGTCAGTCTTAAATAACACCTATACGACACCTGCTTTCACTACCCCCGAATTAAAATCCTATCTCCAAAAGATCCTAAACCCTGACCCCAGCAAGAGGCCCACCCTCCGTCAGATGATGGAAGACCCCTGGATCCAGGCTGGGCAAGACAGCCAGAGGCCACGCTCGGCAGTGACAGACATGCCACCAGAGACCGCCACTCCGCCAACTCCTAGTCCCACTTGTGCCCCCCAGCCTGGTCCGGCGTCCTCTCCCTCCCCCAGCACCAGCCGCCTTAGGGGAGGCCCAGCGGGAGACGCAGGAGCTCAGGCCGGTCCCGGACAAGAGCACTCCCTCCCGGCGGCTGGGCAGGTAGTGGTAGTGGAAGAGGACAGCACTGAAGCGGTCCAGGGCCGGCGGGGGTGCGCGAGGAGGATTGCCAGTTTCTTTTGTAAGATGTTCTGCCTCCCGCTGGCCCAGAAGTTCCACCGCCGCAACAAGGTGGTGCCTGTGACCAGCCTGGAGACCTGAGGCCCAGACCAGCCAGGGTGAGGCGGCCAAGCTTTCTCCTTTCATGTCTTAGAGTTTTAGAGGATTTTCAATAAACTGACATTGACATTATATCTTTCTCTGTGTGTACACGGGTGGGGCACAAGGTGAAGTTCAGGTGCGTGCGGAATGCAGACATAAAGCTAACACCCCCATCCCTGCAGGCAGATGCAGCTTGCTGTCAGAGATGTGTCGCCTCCGAAGAGCTGACCTCATTGATTGTGACACGGATGGTGGGCGACATAGGCAGGGATGGGGTGTTGGCGGTGGTCACAGGGAACCAAGTTTCAGAAGTCCAGACACCCCAGTGGAAAGGGGCCTTGAGGGAACTGCCAAGCTCACAGCAACACCGGAGTCTCTGGGCTGTGTGCAGGCCAGAGACGCGCACCCCATGCGTGGGCCTCCCCACACTGATGTCACTCGGCTAATTTTTTCAGAAGGAACAGTGGACACTTAGGTTCTATTGGCCTGTGTCCACAGCCTGTGTTGCACAGCAGGGTGACCAGGTTTAGGAAAATGTAGGGCACATTTCAAATTACCCGAGAGCCCACTTCGAATGTCTCCTTGGAGGGCAAGAAGGCCCTGAGCTCCCAGGATCCGGAAACACGGTGTGGGAGGTCGGCCAGGCAAGGACTCCCAACTGGGTGGGGGGCCAGACAAGCAGCCTGAGAGGAGTGAGCGGGAGCATGGCCTGGCTGCCTACCCCTGACCATGGGACAACCATTGTGGCTGGACCGTGACTCCTGGGAATTGGTCTCCTCACTGCCCTTCTCTCCCTTTTCTTCCATGGTTGTGGGGCGGGCAAGAGGGTTCTTAGTCATCCCACTCCCGTTTCTTCCAAATCAGTACAAATAAATGTCAATCCAGAAAGCTGAGTTCTGGGTATTTTCCTGTTTTCGGTCCTCCCTGCGCAGCTGGAACTGTGCACACCCTGGTGTAGGCTGCAGGAGGAGCTTAGTACTTGGAGTTCATGAGAAACACTCAGTGGAAAGGGGCCTGGAGGGAACTACCAAGGTCACCCCAACAGCCACACAGGAGTCTCTGGGCGGTGTGCAGGGCCGGGATGCACACACGCGTGCGTGGCCTCCCAACCCTGATGTCACTGGTTAACATCTTCATCAGGAACAATGGGGACTTGAGGTCTCCCTGGCCTGTGTTGATTATCCTAAGTAGGATAACAAAGTCATGTGAACCAGACTGTTTAGGGAGTCAGATAGTGACATGGCTGTGGTCCCCAAAGTGCCCTAGGGGACCCCTTGTCCTGCTGTGTTCTGACTAAATAGTGTAACACTTGAACTTTTCTCTGTGATCTTTCCTCCTTTTTATTACTGTGCAGCACAAGTGGGTCCCTCTAAGAGGCCTGAGCCAGGCATGGGCCTTTGCTCCCACACAACACCGTTCCTCTGTGTTCAGTCCTTTCTTTGCAAAAACACATTTCCACATTCACAACCTGTTTTGCCTCTCTTTTTATCTTTTTTTTTCAAATCCATACACTGAATCAACTTTGAAACAACCTCTAACTTAGATGGTAGTATACATATATTTCCTCACCAGGGGCACGTTTATTGCCTTTTTCATAACACTTCCTCCTCCTTGGTTCACCCCATATGCCAAACCACGTGCATCCAGACTCCCAGACTTTCCCTCACCAGTAACACTGAAGTGCAGGGAAGACCCTAAGAAAGGACATTCTCAATTCTCCTTTACAGAAATAGGTATGTGAATTAGCATGGACTTGTAATAAAAAAGCTTAAGAAATTAGCCTAGGCCCGGGAGGTATTAGCCTCCAGAAAAACACATTTGCTAATAGAAATCAAGGATGCAGCTGGAAGCTTATGTGTGACCCTTTGCTTTCTGTTTTTCCTGACACTTTGAAAATGAAGGTAACGCTAATCAGCTCTGTCTACCTTAGAGTTGTTTGAACCTAATATGCTGACTTAGCACAAATAAGGCGGATGAGTGAGGGCAAGTTTGGATGTTACTCACAGAGGATCTACCTATCGAACAAACTGCTGAGGGAAATGCATAAACTTGAAATTATTTGGGGTTATCTGTGGACTCAAGCTATGTGTACATTCCTGTAACCCGTGGTTGATAAATCCATTTGTTGAACAAATATTTACTGAGCACCTATTATGTACTTGGACTCAGAAATGTGGCAGTGAATGAAACAGACATGGTCTTCCTAAGGCTTTCTGTTTACTTTTAAACAGGGGCATTCAGTGAATAATTACACAAACTTTTTGTTACAACTTATTAAGTGATATAGAAGTTGAAAAGAGAATGTTTTGAGAATTTGGTATCTTTGTGCAAGAGAAGATAATTCAGAGTGGCTAGAGAGATAGTGAGGAGAAGGGCCACCTCTGTAATTTCCTCGAATAGCATACCATATGGCCCTCACTAGCAGAGTATAGAAAAATCTGAAGACATTGTCTCTGTTTTATTTATATTTATCCAATTTATTAACCTGTGACCTAAGAAATCAGGCATTCACACTAGGAAGACCTACACAATTAGACACATGAGCACCTTCATCAATACATACAAATCAGATGACCTGGCTGCTCCCACCCAACCAACCATAGCAGAAATTGTCCTACTTATCACGGATCACACCGAGACACATCCAGTGTTTTACCCCAACTTCCAGTCAGGAGACATAACACTGAGCCATTTTCTTGCCAAACCTTCCTAGGCATTCCAGTTGCTCAGGAGGCAGTCTAGTGGGGAGTCCCCCGCACCCCATCCTGAACTGACATTTTGTCAGACATTGGGGTAGGGAAGCCCCGAAACCTAGCAGAGAACTACTATGTTTCCATCTTCCCTTCCCCCTCTCAGTTAGCAAAGCACTAAAGGTCAAAGCCAGCCAAGTCAGAATTAGTGTGGCGGGAAAACAAACGCAGAGGCTTGCCCAGGAAAGACCCAACACGGTGATACAAATGTTGCAATATCCAGAGGACAGAGTTCTAGTTCGGGGGTAGGGCAGCTGGGAAGCACCAGACAAACAGGGAGCAGAACTTAAGCAGAGAAGCTGTGGAGCTTGTCATCTACCTTCCTCTTGGCAGGGGGAGGGGAGGGAGGAGAGAGACAGAGGTTCTGCCAGTTTAGGGATGGCACACAGGGAAACAGGAATCAGGATGCCATAAAGACCAGGCTGTTCAGCCTCCTTCAACAAACGGGAAAAGGTGGCCTGGCTTGAGAGTCGCCTGTCCTGGAGGAACCCCCTCAGCCTTCCCTGGCTTCCCTCTGCCCAGGTCCCAGGGTCCACGCCCTCTACACCTGCAGGTCATTGTTGTTCCCTGTTACAGCTGTCTCAAGGGCTGCTCATAATTGTCTTGGGCTGCGATTGTAATTGAGGCCCAATTTGTCTAAAAAGACTCTTCGTAGCAATGACATTTGAACGTGTGAGACAAGCAGAATTTGGTGGCTGACTAATTGTCCTTTCCCAACTACATAATAACGTGGGGTATAATGGGTCCTGCTGAGGCACCCATCAATGCCGCAGCTATACAATGAGATGGCAGGGTTACCCAGGGTTCTTCGTGTGTGATTTGGAGGGGATGAGTGGGATCCTGTGTGGAACCCTGCCGCTTTAGGCCTTTTCCTTTATGACCATGGCCACCGGGATCTGGACACCCCCCTTTGGCCTCCCCGTGACCGAGGGACACACCATGCCCAAACTCCATGAGGTCCCCATTTGGGACAGGGCCACCAGTGCTTAATGGCTTTTCCCTCCTCAACTTTGGTACTTCTGGGGCTGGTGTAACAGCTTCTGTGACAAGTGTCCAGGTTTCCCACAAGGGTGGCAGGTTTTTCCACCATCACCAGGGCACCTTGGAGTGAGTGTCTGGGGAGGACATTACTACAAAAGCCACCCCCAATAATCTGGCTTTTTGGTGCTCCCCTGTGTACATATCCTGGTTGATGGGGACAGTGGAGGCCAACGACAGTAGCTGGGAGATATCTGGGGACCCAAGGCCAACTTCTGGAGTTTCCTATGGGTTATCACAGTCAGAGGTGTCAAGCGTGTATTAATCACTATTTCTGCCTCAGCTGATCTGGACCCATGTTGTCCACCTTCTGACAGCTTCAGTGATTCTTTCTCTACATATTGCTGGGCTTTCCTCCTTTCCCTGAACCCTCTCTTACTTTTGCAAAGTTGAGTGGTTTCACCTGAATAGCTTCCATGTCCTTATAAAACACACTGCATTTGGCTGCGGAGATGGGATCCTCTTTGACACAGATGGAGATTCCACCCTGGATCTTCTTGAATAGTTTGATTTCCTGGCAGGATCTTTGACTAGGGCATGGAATTGGTCCCCTTAGACCTGACCAGCTGCCCAAATCCTGTTTCTCTCATCTACAAACATCAATGTGAGAGTAAGAGATGTGCATCATTTCAGGTGAAATCAAAAACAATAGCTAGGTATTCACATTCCTCTGTGAATTTCCCAGGGTCATCAGATAGATTCCCTAACTTTTCATTACACACCTCTAGATCACCCATTGAAAAGAGAACACGAACCCTCACAGACTGTCCTGTGGGTCCTGATACCTCCTGCAAAGGACATATAGAAGGAATGTTAAAAAACTCCAGAAAGGTGGCTAAAGAGAAGGGGTGGGATCCTATGCTGCTGGGGCTGAGCCTCCCTGGGGCTGAAGCAGCAGCCACAGTCCTGATTACTGCCTCAAAGTCTCAGGGATGTTCAAAGCCAAAGAGGCATTCGGATATCTCCCTGCTCCCTTAAGTTATATTGGGTTTGATCCCTCAAGACCCACCAGCAGGAAGTATCAGGACCCATGTTGTCCTGAAGCTTTCCTCTTGCGTTTACTCCTAGGAGCTTTATACTGTTAACTCTTAACATTTAAGTCTTCAATTCACTGGGAGTTAATTTTGTGTATGATGTTAAAATGTCACTGTCCAGTAAAAATAGCCCACATCACAAACTCCCAAAGCAGCAGACGCTGACCCGGATGTGGAGAGAAGGGAACACTTTTACACTGTTAGTAAGACTGCAAACTAATGCAGCCTCTTTGGAAAGAAGTATGGAGAATCCTCTAAGAACTCAAACTAGACCTTTCATTTGATCCTGCAATCCCATTATTAGGCATCGACCCCAAACAAAAAAGAATTATTTTATCATAAGGATATTTTCACTAGATGTTTTATCAGAGTTCAATTTACAACTGCCAAGATGCAGAAACAAACTAATTGCTCATCAACACATGAATGGATTACTGAAGTCTGGTATATGAGTGTCATGGAATAGTATTCAACCATAAAAAGATGTTGAATTTATATCGTTTGTATTAACCTGGATGGAGTTGAAACATTCTTCTTAGGCAAGTTTGTCAAGAATGGATAATCAATTATGCAATGAACTCCATACTAATATGAAGCAGTAGGTGAAGTAATACACGCCCACCCAGGAGAAAATCTCTTATGGGGAAGAGAGAGGAGAAGGGGAGGTGGGGATTGGTGTGTTCCCAGTGAATGGGCACAATGTAAGGGTACATGGCACACCTCCCGGGTGTAGGTCACAACTACGACAGGGACTTTACCTAAAAAATGCAAACATTGTAACTTATTAATCAGAAATAAAAAAGAAAAACTGAAAACTAAGTCTGCTGAGGTCATGTGAACTATCAGACTTAACAAGCCCTGAACAAGTTTCCAGGAGCTGAGATGGGGGAATGCGCAGACTCAAACTCTTGGCTCTAGGGGTTCATGGAAGTGTCTTGACACAAAGCAGCACAGGTTCCAGAGCCAGACAGATCTGCTACACACCCTGCCACTCGAGCCTTTCCTGCCTAAGCCTCTAGTTTTGACCTCACAAATGTCTGTGCAGGCTTGAAGGAGAGTGGTGAGCTCACAATGAGTAATGGTCAGGACTGGCTGCAGAGTGAATGGACACATGGACCAGCAAATACAGGTGGCAGCAATGGCTGTTAGCTGCCTTCCAAGTTTCCACATGCCCCTCTACCTTAAGAAATGATCCCCCACTTTTGGGGGGTAGTAAGTTTTCCAGAGAACACATTTCCAGCTTCTCTTGCCTCTAGGTATGGATAATGGGCAAACTTCTGGTCAGTTAGATGTAGAGAGAAATTGTTCTAAGCCTCTGGCAAGGCTAATGACAAACAACTAGGTGAGCTGAAACGTGAGCTCTTTCCCTTTGAGGCAATATGGAAAGCATATGTGACAGCTGGAGCTCCAGCAAGCATTTTAGACCCTGAGTCCTCTAAACTATTTAAGCCAAGTAATAGCACAATGACATAGAAAGACAGAAGTCTGGATCCCTTATCAATAAGAAGCAGCCAAACTACCCCTGTGTGAAATGTCACACCTGACAGAGAAATAAAATTCTCTATTGGGTAAGGCAGAACTATTTTGGGCTTTGTTCACAGTAAGTTGAGTTAATTCATTTCTATGTTTATCCAGTCAGGAAGCTGCTAAGCTCAAAAACACGACTACCTTTCTTTCACCCTTACATCCCAGGTAGCAACAGTGAGCTCAAGCTTGGTCTCTGCTGCTTCAGCCAAGCAGCCAGGAAGAGCCCTGAAGCTCTCCCTCCCCAGGATCCTGCTGAAAATCTCCATCTCTCTAAAGGTATGGCAAGGTGTTGCCAAAAATTGGTTGCTGGCCTAGCTGGGATTTCTATCAGCAGATGGTGGTGTATATGTGTGTGTGTGTGTGTGTGTGTGTGTGTGTGTGTGTGTGTGTGTGTGTGTGTGTGTGTGTGTGTGTGTGTGTGTGTGTGTGTGTCTCTCTCTCTCTCTCTCTCTCTCTCTTTCTCTCTCCCTCTCTCTCTCTGAGTGGCAGATCACAGGACAAAGGTTTCTGTGTGTTTTCTGCTCTGGGGCATCCACTGACCTGGAGTAGGGACAGGGAGGTCTCACAAACATGCGCTTCATAAGTTGATGGCTGGTCAGGAGGAGCAGGGTGGGCATCTGCTCAAAGCCAACACCTGCAAAGGGCTGCTGAGTTTGCTCTGGGGGTCTGGGCGCATTGCTTTCAGCCCTGCTGGGTGATGCTGGGCCCATTTCCTCACTTATTCACCCTAAAATCCCTCACCCATGGGAAGAGGGATTCACAGACATCAGGCAAGAAACATCCTTGGTTGGACTCTGTTCTGTATCTGGCACTATGCCCAGGGCTACAAGTGCAGAGATAAAAGGTCCTGAGGTCACTGAGCTGTCCTCTAAAGGGACAGAGAGAGAAATAAACATCACACACCATGGGGACCAGCACTGTGTCACCCTGGATGGCAGGAAATGTGAGGGCTGCCTGGCCCATCCAGGACCTTGGGGGCTCCCCCAGGAGAAGGAACTCCCACCAGATCACCCCCTCTGGGCCTCTTGTGGATTAGGCAGGGTTCAGACACAGGCAGGGCAGGTCTATCAAACACCCTGCTGTGTGGGGATCCTTGTGCGAAGCCTTCACAACGTCCCTTGGTGGGAGGCCAAGTCTTTGTCCTGTTTTACTCACTGACCCTCACTGAGCACTCACTACCTCCCAAAATGCTTTCTACACCCACTCTACTCATTAACTCAATAATTGTCACCACAGCCTATTAGGTAGCTATCATCTCAGCCCCATCTTACAGGTGCGGACTGTGAGGCCCAGAGAAGTTAAATGAGCCAGAGCACAGAGCTGCTGTGTGTCAGATCCGGATGCAGTCTTGGGGCTGGTGTGGAGCTGAGCCTGTGTGCTCCACTCTGCACATGCCATGGCCACCTCCCTCCTAACATGGGAAGAGGGATTCACAGACACAAGGCAAGGGGAAGATTCCACCCCTGAATCATATCCGAGAGGCCTCAGAATCTAACACACCAAAGACCACTGTCCCGGATCTGGGTCACTGTGGGGATTCCAAAGGGACTGGAGTGGACCAGAAGAGCCCCTCTGTCCTGAGCCCGGTTGGAACATTTTTGAAGCCTTTGGAGCCCCATTATTGCCTTGGTCAGGACAGCCAGGCAGGTCAGCACACTTTAAAGCCTGCCAATCATTGTTCATATGAACATGTGGATGTCAGCACCCACTGTCCTCTGCGCGGGAGACTCTGCTCCTCTACATCAGTTCCTGCTGTCAGCCAAAAAGTCACAGGCAGAGGGAGGCATGCCAAAAGCTATTCTGAACAATTGGGGTTTTCTTAGGAATTCTTCAGAGCAAATGAATAATTCATCTCAAAGAAGAAGTGGGAAGCGGGTGTGGGAGAGGCAGGGCCCTGGCTCACCTTGAAGAGCATGTAGGTAGCAATGGTGATCCTGGCACTAAGATGGACGTGGCCATGCCGTAGTTCACCAGGATTGTGCTGGAGTCCTGGCCTCGACTCTCACTTTGATGCCACTGCAGTGCTTAGAGCCCGGTGGCAGCCTCCCTGCACCAAAGGGAGAACTACATGGTCACCTTGAACTTGCCCTTGGTGAACAAGGGATGGCAAGCTGAGGGTCCCTCTTTCATTCTAGGCTTGATAGGAAATCTGGTGATTTTAACAATAATTTTTAATTTAAGTATACTTCACTAGAATATACAACTTACACTTTTTGTTTATTTTATACAACTTACTTTTTTTGCCACATATTGAACACACCCTGTAACTAGCACTCAGATCAGGAAACAGATGATCATACCCCCAAGGTCTCCTGGACACCCATCTGATGTCTAGCCTGTCCCCTAGGGAAACCCCTCCCTTGACTTCTACCATAAAAAGCCTAATGTTGCCTGATGCTATAGTTAAACGCTTCCATATCTGGACTCCTTGGCTCCACATCGTTCACGAGCGTCCTCATCTGTCACACATTGCGCGTCCCTATGCACATTTCCATGTATCATGCCATTGTATGGACATAGGGCAGTAGACTGACCCATGCTACTGTACACATTTCCATTCCTTCCAGTCTGGGGCTCAGATCAATGGACTGATAAGAACATCCAGGCACCTTCCTTTCTAAGGGCACACTTAGGAGATTCTCTTGGGTGTCTCACCAAAAGTGAGTCTTCTAGGCCGTTGAGCATGCGTTATTATTGCAAAATAACTCTCTCAAAGTGGTTCCACCAATGGATACTGCTCCTAACAGTTGCCTTATATCCTTGCCTTTGTTTTCCATCAATGCGTTAATAACATTTTTAAAACATTATTTTGATTTTGAAAAAATACACAACATAGTATCTCCACCTTGCTCCTTTTACATGTACAGTTCAGTGGTGTAAAGGACATTCATACTTTGTGCTACTGTCATCACCAGTTCTCTGTACAATTCTTTTTGTAAAACTGAAGCTCTGTACCAAATAAACAGTAACTCCTTAATTTGTACAACTCTCCCTGCAGCAGCCCTGCCCTACAATGCAAGGAGTCCTTCTGGTTGGATGGAAAAGACACTAGATAGGAACTGAAAGCTTGATAAAGAAATAAAGATGTCTGGTAAGGCAAATAAACCATTTTACATTCCCTCCACCAGTGCACAAGAGTTCCACTTTCTCCACATCTTCACCAACACTTAGTGTCTTCTGTTGCTGTTTGGATAGTAGCCATGCTAAGGAGTGTGAAGTGGTTTCTCCTTGTGGTTCTGCTTTGCAGTACTCTGATGCTTAGTGCTGTTAAGTATCTTTTCTTTCTCTCTTTCTTTTTTTTAAATTAAATCATAGCTGTGTACATTAATGTGATTGTGGGGCACCATACACTGGTTTTATAGAAAGTTTGACACATTTTCATCACACTGGTTAACATAGCCTTCCTGGCATTTTCTTATTGTGTTAAGACATTTATATTGTACATTAAATAAGTTTCACATGTACCCTTGTAAGATACACCACTGGTGTAATCCCACCAATCACCCTCCCTCTGCCCATCCCCCCCCTTCCTCTCCCGCTTCCCCATATTCTTAGGTTATAACTGGGTTATAGCTTTCATATGAAAGCCATAAATTAGTTTCATAGGAGGGATGAGTACATTGGATACTTTTTCCTCCATTCTTGAGATACTTTACTAAGAAAAATATGTTCTAGCTCCATCCATGGAAACATGAAAGAGGTAAAGTCTTCATCTTTCTTTAAGGCTGCATAATATTCCATGGTGTACATATACCACAATTTATTAATCCATTCGGGGATCGATGGGCACTTGGGCTTTTTCCATGACTTAGTAATTATGAATTGGGCTGCAATAAACATTCTGGTACAAATATCTTAAGCATCTTTTCATGAGCGTGTTGGCCATTTGCGTACCACCTTTGAAGAATTAACTATTCAAGTACTTTGGCCACTGTTTAATTAGGTTATTTTGTTTTATTGTAAACATAGGAGTTCTGTAAATATTCTACATGTGAACCTATTATCCGGTATGATCTGAAGTATTTTCTTTTGAACCACAGTTTGCTGGATATCAGACCCTCGGTAGACAGACATTCCCCCCCACCCCATGACGCTGAATATTTCAACCCATCGATATCCAGCCTCCAAGGTTTTTGGTGACAAATCTGATGTCGATCATGTGGAAAAATGAGAGGCATCTTCCTAGCAGCTGACTAGACGTTAACAATGGACCTTATTGTGTATCACACACCCCAAAACACTTCTGTATGGTAACATGATGGCAGCTACTTCTGGTATCTTTCTAACAGCAACTCAAATTTCAAGCAAGCAAAATTGAACACTTCCCATATAGACATGAGGTCTCCCACCTCCAGTGCACAAGTGTTCCACTTTCTCCAGATCTTCACCACCATTTATTGTCTTCTGTTGCTGTTTGGATAGTAGCCATCCTAAGGACTGTAAAGTGGTTTCTCCTTGTGGTTCTGCTTTGCAGTACTCTGATGATTAGTGCTGTTAAGCATCTATTCACAAGTGTGTTGGCCATTTGTGTACCACCTTTGAGGCAATATCTATTCAAGTTTTTTGGCCACTGTTTTATTAGGTTGTTTTATTGTTGTAAACATAGTTCTCTAAATATTTTCTATGTAAACCTATTATCTGGTATGATTTGAAAGTATTTTTCTTTTGAAGCACACTCAGTTGGATATTGGTCTCTCAGTAGACAGACCTTCCCCCCTCACCCCATGACTTTGAATATTTCAACCCATCAATACCCAGCCTCCAAGGTTTTTGGTAACAAATCTGATGTCGATCATGTGGATAAATGATGAGAGTCATCTTCCTAACAGCTCCTTGATGTTAACAATGGAACTTATTGTGTATCACACATGCCAGAACACCTCTGTATTGTATCGACAGCTATTTATGGTATCTTTCTCACCACAAACCAAATTTAAAGAAAAAACATTGAACACTTCCCATATAGACATGAGGTCTCTAAAACCCTAAAGTTAGCATAGATTTTCAAATTATAAGTGATAAGCCCACTGAAATGTTGTACAGGTTTTAATTTCTAATAAACCAAATATCAATCTCTATAATCCATGTAAACAAGCACTTGTTTCTCTTTCAAGTGGAAAATGTTTTTGCACCCATATAAGGAATAGAAAACCCCACCCTATTATCCCCAGCCCTGATTGGTCCATTTCCCCCTGCCTCTGACTTCATAGAGAGCCACTGAAGCTGACACCTATATAAGGCCATGTCTGGGCCTGGGTCTTTGGTCATTACAGCCCAGGAAGCTCTTTTGGTGACCTGTGGACTTGACCTCAGATAGCCCGTGTTTCCTTGATCGTAGTGCTTGCAGTTATCCCAGTGAGTAGTTTAGCATAGCATAGATAGAATTCTTAACGTAGTGTTATTTGTTTTGTTAGCATAAGTTCACCTATTATTTTTATTGTACTTAGCTTTCATTAGTAGTGTTAGCCTATTTAGTGTCCGAGTTAGTATAGTTTGTTAGTGTTTTTAGGATAGTATTAGTTGTTTTTGTGGATTACTTATTTAGTGTAGCTTATCTAGCATAGTGCTAGAGTAGTCAGGCTCTCCATGGCGCCTGGGGTGGCCTCTGTGTCTCTGGACAAGGAGGTCCTCCAGGACTATGAGTTCTTGAAGACCCTTGGCCCGGGCAGCTTCGGCAAGGTGAAGCTGGCTCGGCACCTTCCAACCGGGACCAAGGTGGCGGTGAAGATCAGCAAACACCGTGCTTGTGCGTCTTTGGAGCCTGAGATCATGAAGTGCTTGGACCATCCCAACATCATTAAGCTGCTAGAGGTCATAGAGGGTAAGGATCAGGTGTACTTAATCATGGAACATGCAGGTGGTGGTGACCTGGCTGACAGAATAGATACATCTGGCCAGATGGAGGAGAGGGAGGCCCGAGCCATATTCTTGCAGATACTGAAAGCCGTGGAGTACCTACACGAAGAGGGCATCTTGCACAGGGATCTGAAGCTTGACAATATTTAATTAGATTCACAAAATAATGTGAAAATAGCTGAATTTGGCTTAGCCACAACCTTCACCAAAGTTGAAATGTTCATGAGCTTTTGTGGCACCCCTGCGTATTAGGCCCCAGAGATTTTTCTGCTGCAGCCCTACAAAGGACCAGAGGCAGAAATTTGGAGGCTTGGCATCATCCTCTATACAATGTCCGCTGGGATCATCCCATTTTTCTGATGGGATTCGGAGGTACTGGAAAGGTCAGTCTTAAATACCACCTATATGACACCTGCTTTCACTACCCCCAAATTAAAATCCTTTCTCCAAAAGATCCTAAACTCTGACCCAGCAAGAGGCCCACCCTCCGCCAGATGATGGAAGACCCCTGGATCCAGGCTGGGCAAGACAGCCAGAGGTCACTCACGGCAGTGAAAGACATCCCACCAGAGACCGCCACTCTGCCAATTCCCAGTCGCACTTGTGCCCCCCAGCCTGGTCCGGTGTCCTCTCCCTCCCCCAGCACCAGCTACCTTAGGGGAGGCCTATAGGGAGATGCAGGAGCTCAGGCCAGTCCCGGACAAGAGCATTCCCTCCCAGCTGAGCAGGTAGTGGTAATGGAAGGAGGACACCACTGAAGCGGTCTAGGGCCGGTGGGGGTGCACTACGAGGATTGCCAGATTCTTTTGCAAAATGTTCTGCCTCCCACTGGCCCAGAAGATCTGCTGCCGCAACAAGGTGGTGCCTGTGACCAGCCTGGAGACCTGAGGCCCAGATCAGCCAGGGTGGGGTGGCCAAGCTTTCTCCTTTCATGTCTTACAGTTTTAGCGGATTTTCAATAAACTGACATTGACATTGTATCTTTCTCTGTGTGTACATGGGTGGGGTGCAAGGTGAAGTTCAGGTGCGTGTGGAATGCAGACATAAAGCTAACACCCCCATCCCTGCAGGCAGATGCAGCATGCTGCCACTGATGTGTTGCCTCTGAAGAGCTGACCTCATTGACTGTGACACGGATGTGGGCGACATAGGCAGGGATGGGGGGTGGGGGCTGGTCATAGGGAACCAAGTTTCAGAAATCCAGACACCCTGGTGGAAGGGGGCCTGGAGGGAACTGCAAAGCACACAGCAACACTGGAGTCTCTGGGCTGTGTGCAGGCCAGAGTTGCACGCTCCATGCGTGGCCTCCCCACACTGATGTCACTTGGTTAACCTTTTCAGAAGGAACAGTGGATGCTTAGGTTCTATTGGCCTGTGTCGACAGCCTGTGTTGCACAGCAGGGTGACCAGGTTAAGGAAAATGTAGGGAACATTTCAAAATACTTGAGAGCCCACTTCAAACGTCTCCTTGGAGGGCAAGAAGGCCCTGAGCTCCCAGGATCCAGAAACACAGTGTGGGAGGTCGGCCAGGCAAGGACTCACAGGTGGGTTGGAGGCCAGACAAGTTGCCTGAGTGGAGTGAACAAAAGCATGGCCTGGTTTCCTACCTGCGACCATGGGAAAATCATTGTGGCTGGACTGTGACTCCTGGGCATTTTTCCCCTTACTGCCCTTCTC
The DNA here is from genome assembly GCF_027406575.1 of Nycticebus coucang. Lineage (NCBI taxonomy): Eukaryota > Metazoa > Chordata > Mammalia > Primates > Lorisidae > Nycticebus > Nycticebus coucang. Next base: position 17,597,456 of record NC_069787.1, read on the forward strand.
TCCTTTTTCTTACAAGGTTGTGGGGGCAGGCAAGAGGGTTCTTAGTCATCCCACTCCTATTTCTTCCAAATCAATACAAATTAATGTCAATCCAGAAAGCTGAGTCCTAAGTATTTTGCTGTTTTGTGTCCTCCCTGTACACCTTGGAGTTAATGAGAAACATTCAGTGGAAACGGTCCTGGAAGGAACGACCAAGTTCACCACAAGAGCCACACGGGAGTCTCTGGGCCGTGTACAGGGTAGTGATGCACACACCCTTGGGTGGCTTCACTACCCTGATGTCACCTGGTTAACATCTTCACCAGGAACAATGGGGACTTGAGTCTTGCTGGCCTGTGTTCTTTATCCAGAGTAGGGTAACAATGTTGTATGAACCAGAATGTTTAGGGAGTCAAGAGTGACCTGGGTGTGGTCTCCATGGTGCGGTAGGGGCCACTTGTCCCTCTATGTTGTCTGAATAATATAACACTTGAACTTTCCTCTGATGTTTTCTCTTTTTTATCACACTGATATGTAAGGGTTCTTCTAAGATACCTGAGCGAGGTGTGGTCTTCCAGCCAGCTGGAGGGAAAAGGGTGCTTCTGGTCCAACCAGACGTCCTAGGGGTCAAAGGGAGGATGGATCCTTGGAGACCACAGTCCAAAAGAATGGGAGGTGGTGGGAAGGATGGCTTTCATAAGATAAGTTTCACCTTCTCAGGGCCCTGGTATTTGCATGGCAGGCATAGATCTGTGGTTTTAGACACCCCTGAATCAGCTGCCTCATGAGGCCCTAGGAAACCTAAGGAATGTCTGGGAAGGCCCCAGCCCTGGGGCATGGACTGGCCTCATGGTGTGAGCAGTCTATAACGTGCAGCGGCCCTGACCACTATAACAATGAGGGAGATGACTCTCCTGTACCCCGAGAGTGCAAGACCAGGGAAGCAAGAAGGATCTGAGGACATTGTGGGAGTCTTGTGAGTCCCCTTTGTCCCCCAGAGTGGAATTTCTTTGTGCCTCACAGCCCAATTAGTGGTCAGCCAGTGTTGCTGCCCTTAAATCCCCCCGGGCTCTCACCCCTTCAGGGCAAGTCCCAGTTCCTCAGTTGACTTTCAGGTCGCTCCATGTCCTGGCCCCTGATGACTTTTCTCCTGCCCCAGCCAACCCTTTCCACTACACACACTGAGTCTTCCAGTTTGCCACAGAAGTCATCACACCTCCTGCCTCTGCACCTGTGGTTTCCTCTCTGGGCAGCCCACATGCCGGCCATCAAGCCAAGGCCCACTGGGCTGCCAGAGATGGATCAGACACAGATGTCCACACTGTGAAGACCTTGCTGCCCAGCTGGGAAGATGAGACAGGGACCTAACTAACTACAGCACAGCTACCTGTTCACAGGTACAAAGGACAGACATGTGGCCCATGCCCACCTGCTGCTGAGGGATCAGGGCAGCTTCTGAAGGAGGTGGGTCTGGGGGTTACTCTGCCTGTGTGTGACCACAGAAGATGTCCAGGAGGCATTCCAGGAAGAAGGAAGCCTGGATGACAAGGACACCCTGGGCAGAGGTGGCAATAAGACTAGGGGTTAGATGGGCCCCATCACTGCTGGGACAACCCCCCCGGGGTACATCTTGCTCTAGGCCTGCACACTTACCCATCCCTCGTCTCAGCTCTGATGACTCGACATTCTGCTGATGAGCCCTTCTCTCCGCTGGTGCTTCAGGCCTGGGCTGGCTGCACCAGTGGCTGCCTTTTATGTCCCTCATTAGTCCAAGCTCGAGTTCATGGAGAGTAAAAGGTTGCAATTAGCTTTGTTAATTTATTAGGTAACTTGGCTTCCTGGAACTTGTAAATGCAAGTCCCTACATAAATTCCCCTTCTGAGGCAATCTGTGGAGACACTTGAAGGGTCACCACTTGAGTAAGTTCCAAGGATTGATGTCAAAAGGAAGAGATTATGGAATGCTGGCTTCAGCAAATCTATCAGAGGCATCAGACCTCCAGTGTGACTGCAAATTTCCTCTTAACTCCTCAGGTGTTCCCAAAGACACCCAAATAAAGATGGTTCCACTCAGCCAAGTAGTGACTGTCTGGTCTGCAAATAAAGTGTGGGCTGAACAGGCTGTAAGAAGGGCACCATTCTCTCTAGAACCTACTTGGCCCACCCCTTCTCCTGGGAGCCCTGGCTCTGCCATTCAGTCACAACAGTGCCTGGTAAGGAATATTTTCTCCATAAACACTAGTTGTCATTTGTTCTCCTTCCATGTAGGCAAAGACCTAAGCAGTTTTTGCCTCTTCCCAGATCTTTCCTAGTGGCCTCCCTTTTCTACTCTATCTTGGCCATGTTGGTCGGACATAATGATTTCCTAGTTCCCCTCCAACGTTGTCACGAGAGACAAAGAGGAGTTGTACATACTGATCATAGGGTCTTTATTCCAAGAAAACAGGATAATCCTTGTTGTGTGTGCACCCAACAATGGAGCATCAAAATATGTGAGGCATAAACTGATAGAGCTGCAAGGAAAGATAAATGAATATGGCATTAAGTTGGAGATTTCAATAACATTCCATTAGAAATGTATAGATCTAGCAGGCAGAAAGTCAGTAAGGATATAACTGAACTCAACAGCACCACAGCTGTAGACTATTACATCCAACCACAGCATTGACACACTCTTCAAGTTAACATAAAACATTTACCAACACAGAGCATATTCTGGACCATTCACCACATCTTAACAAATTTAAAGAATAGAAATTATACAATATCTGCTCTCAGTTAATGAAATTATACTAGAGAAATAGCTGAAAAATCACAAAATGAGTGGAGACTAAATCACACAATGCTAAATAACACATAGGTCAAAGAAGAAATCTCAAAAAAAAAAAAAAAATACAGTCCCATAGTAGAGAGTAAAATACTGGTTACTACAACCTGGGAAGCTGGGAGAATTAACAACAACAAAAACCCTACAACTAATTAATACACACAAAATTAATTGAACCAAATAAAGTTAAAACACAATCTATTAAAAGGATAATAAAGAAATATTATAACTGGTCTATGACCACAAATTTGATAACCTAAATGAAGGGCACTGATTCCTAAAGACACCTTATATACCAAAACTCACATAAGAAAAACAATTTCAGTAAGCTTTTATCCATTACAATAGGGATGGAAGGTAGAAAGGTTGGATGGGGAGAGTTACAGTTAGGAAAGGAGAAAAAATGCTGGTATTGTTATTGGTTATAGTTAATAATATTGTATTGGATCTTTCAGAAAACTTGAAGATAGGATTTTGAATGCCATCACCACAAGAAAATAAGTATATATGTAATGGATATACCAAACACCCATATTTTATTACTACACAATGTTTACATGTATTGAAACATCACAAACATCACATTATACCCCAAAAATATGTACCATGATTATGTGTTAATTAAAAATTAAAAGAAGAAATATTAAGATAAATTTTAAAATATTTTTGAACCAAATAAAGTTAAAACACAATCTATTAAAAGGATAATATAGAAATATTATAACTGGTCTATGACCACAAATTTGATAACCTAAATGAAGGGCACTGATTCCTAAAGACACCTTGTATACCAAAACTCACATAAGAAAAACAATTTCAGTAAGCTTTTATCCATTAAAGAAATTAAATTGATAATTAAAAACAAATTGAATTACCTACCTAAACAGAAAGCACCTAGCCAAGACAGGTTTACTGATGAATTCTATCATGTTTTAAAGGAAAAATTTGTACGAATTATCAACAATCTCTTTCAGAAGATAGAAGCAAAAAGAATACTTCCAGTGACAAAGACATTACAAGACAACCAAAGACCAATATTTTTCTTGAAGGCAGAAGCAAAAATACTCAACAAAATCCTAGCAAATCAGATTGAATGATGCATAAAAAGAATGATATACCATGACCCTATAGGGTTTATCCCAGACAAGCAAGGCTATGTAATCAAACACATTAACAGGCTAAAGAACAAAAATCACATGATCTTACAAATTGATGAAGGAAACGCTTTTGACAAAATATAATACCCATTCATGATAAACATTCTCAGTAAACTAGTAATACAGACTAGCATTAACTAGATAAACAACATCTACAAAAATCCTATAGTTAGCATCACAATTAATGGTGAGAAATTAGAAGATTTTCTGCAAGAGTACGATTATGGAAAGAATGTCCCTTCTTACCCCTGCTTTTCAACATCAGACTGGATGTCCTAGAGAATCCATGACACAAGAAAAGGAACTTAGAGGTACACATATTTCGGGATGATGAAAAAAGACTGTCTTTATTCACAGATAACATGTAGAAAATCTAAAAGAATCAACAACAACAAAAACCCTGCAACTAAGTAATATACATATAAAAAATTGCTTTCCTACTTACTAGGAACGGACAAGTATAACTTGACATTAAAAACATATGAATAGGGCGGCACCTGTATCTCAGTGGGTAGGGCACTGGCCACATACACAGAGGCTGGCAGGTTTGAGCCCGGCCCGGGCCTGCTAACTAACAGTGACAACTGCAACAAAAAAATAGCTGGGCACTGTGGTGGGTGCCTGTAGTCCCAGCTACTTAGGAGGTTGAGGCAGGAGAATCGGTTAGGCCCAAAAGTTTGAGGTTGCTGTGAGCTGTGATGCCACAGCACCCTACCAAGGGCGACAATGTGAAACAAAGTGTCTCAAAACAAATAAACAAAACCCCCCAAACATATTAACATTTGTACTAGCACTCCCTAAAATAAAATGGGTATGAGTCTAAAAAATATGTATACAAATTATGTGAGGAAAACTACAAAACTTGGATCAAAGATATCAAAGAATGAAATAAATGAAAAGATATTCTATCTTCATGAATAGGAAGATGTAATATTTTCAATATTAGTTATTTCCAAAGTGATCTGTAGATTCACTGCAATATCCCATTTAAAATCCCAGCAAGCTATTTTTCAAGTATCAACAAATTGATTCTAAATTGTATATAAAGAGATAAAAGACCAAGATTAGCTAGATCAATGTTGAAGCAGAATAAAGTCAGAGGATGGAGTCTACCTGACTTCAAGATTATTGTAAATAATCATTAATCAAGACAGTAAGGCTTTGGTAAGAACAGACAGATAAACGGAATAGAACATTAAGTCCAGAAATAGATCTATATAAATACAGTCAACTGATCTTTCTCAAAGAAGCGAAAGCAATACAATGGAGCAATGATCATCTTTTCAACAAACAGTGCTTGAACAATTGTACATCACAGGCAAGAAAAGAAAAGAAAGAATGAACAATTGTACATCACAGGCAAGAAAAGAAAAGAAAGAAAGAATGAACAATTGTACATCACAGGCAAGAAAAGAAAAGAAAGAAAGAGAGAGAGAAAGAAAGAAAAAAGAAAGAAAGAAAGAAAGAAAGAAAGAAAGAAAGAAAGAAAGAAAGAAAGAAAGAAAGAAAGAAAGAAAGAAAGAAAGAAAGAAAGAAAGAAAGAAAGAAAGAAAGAAAGAAGGAAAGAATCTAGACACAGACCTTAAATCCTCACAAACAGTAACCCACAGGGGATAATAGAACTAAATGTAGGTGGTGGGCATGGTGGTACAACTAGTCAGAAGGCTGAGGCAGGAGGATCATTTAAGCCCAGGAGGTCGAGGTCAGCCAATCCATGAAAACCCCATCTCATCAAAAAAAAAAAAAAAAAGAAAGAAAAAGAAAAGAAAAAAGATCTAGATGTATGTAAAGTATGATATTCCAAAACTCCCACAAGATCAAATAGGAGAAAACCCAGATGACCTTGGGCATAACTGGGTAAAATAGACTTCATTAAAATTAAAATCTTCCCTATGAAGACAAACCACAGACCAGAAGAAAATATTTTCAAAAGATATATCTGATAAAATTCCGTTATCCAAAATATATAAAGAACTCATAAAACTCAACAATATGAAAATGAACAATGTAATTAATAAATGGACAAAGGACTTGATAGACACCCAAAGAAGGTACACATATGGCAAGTAAGCATATGTGAACATATTCAACATAATATGTCCCCAGGGAAATGTAAATTAAAACAACATACAAAAAAAGCTCAATGAAACACCACTACAAACTTCTTAGAATGCAAAACCACCAAACACAGCATCAAATGGCACAGCAGATATAAAGCAACAAGATTCCCATTCACTGCTGGTGGGGAATTAAAATGGTATAGCCACATTAGAAAACAGTTTAGCAGTTTCTTAGAAAATTAAACACAGTTTTACTACATGTAATTTAGCACTTGTGCTCACTGATATTTACCAAAATGAATTAAAAACAAACCGATGTTTAAAACTGCTTTATTCATATTATAGTGGTTCTATTCATGATTACTAAAACTTGGAAGCAACCAAAATGCTCAACAGTAGGTGTGTGGATAAACTGTGGAACATAAAAGTAATAGAATATTATTTGGTGCTAAAGAGAAATGAGCCATCAATCCATGAAAAGACAGGAGAAACATTAAATGCATATTACTAAGGGAAAGAAGCCAATCCGAAAAGGCTACAGACTGTTTGATTCCTATTATATTTCACAAATGAAAAAACTATGAATACAGTAAATAAAAATCAGTGGTCTTCTAGAGGATGAGGGAGGCAGGAATAAAGAGGTTAATCGTAGAGGATTTTTAGGATAATGAAACTATTCTATATAATATTGCAATAGCAGATGTCAAAACCCACACAACTACAACAGCAAGAGTGAACCCTAATGTAAACTATGGACCTTTGGTAATAATGATGTATCAATATAGGTTCTTGGATTGTAACAACTGTACCACTCTGAGGCAGGATACACCACTCTGCAGTAATATGCCAAAGGCAGAGGGCTTGTGAATGTGTTGTGATGTAGGGCATATGGGAACTCTCTGTGATTTCCATTCCATTATGTTGTGAATCTCAGAACTGCCCTAAACAAGTAGAACTTACTAATTTCTTTTTAAATGTGAAACAGAATTCACCACATAAGTAGAAGCAAAAACAAAGACCATCTGATCCTTTCACTAGATACAGGAAAAAAAAATTCAAAAAAATTCAGCATCCTTTTCTAATAAGAATGCTAAAGAAAACAGGCAAAAATGGCTCATTTCTTAAACTGATTGAAGCTATCTATGACAGACCTACAGCCAATACCATACTGAATGGAGTAAAATTGAAAAATTTTCCACTTATGGAACCAGACAAGGCTGTCCACCATCACCACTGCTATTTAACATAGTGCTTGCAAGTTCTAGCCAAGGCAATCAGGCAAGAGAAGGATATTAAGGGCATCCAAATAGGGGCAGAGGAGGCCAAACTCTCTCTCCTTGCTGACAATACGATCTTATACTTAGAAAACTTCAGAGACTCCTATTAATGACCAAGAAATACAGTAACAGCTCAGGGTATAAAATCAATGTCCACAAATGTAGCCTTTGTATATCCCAGTAACAGTCAAGTTAAGGAGCAAATCAGGGACATAATACCCTTTATAGTAGCTTCACAGAAAATAAAATAATTGGGAATATTACCTAACAAAGAAGGCAAGGATCTCTACAAAGAGAATTATGAAATCCTAAAAAAAGAAATAACAGAAGATGTTAACAAATGGAAGAATATATACCATGCTCTTGGCTGGAAAGAATTAACATTGTTAAAATGTCTATTCTACCCGAAACAATCTACAGATTTAATGCAATCCTCATTAAAATACTAACATCATACTTCCAAGTACTGGAAAAAAACAGTTCTTAGTTTTGTATGGACCCAGAAAAAAACCCGTATAGCCAAGCCAATTCTTAGTAATAAAAACAAAGCCAAAGGGATCACTCTACCAGACCTCAGGTTATAAGTCCACAGTGATCAAAACAGTATGCCATTGGCACAAAAATAGAGACATGGACATACGAAACAGAATAGAAAACCTAGAGATTAAACCAGCCTCATATTGCCATTTGATATTCAATAAACGAAACAAAAATATTACACTGGGGAAAAGAATCCTTATTCTGCATATACAAGACTACATGGTAAAACTGTCAAAGTACAGATTTCCTACCTCATCTATCCCCCAAGCCTTTAATTCAAAGGTTGCCTGTGAATTGCACACTCGCCTGGGAGGCAGGAGTCACTTTCTTCACCTTAAACGTTAAAACACTGAAGCTCAGCGAGGCTGCCCTGGCAGGACACAGACCGGCCGCTGCCTCCTCCTGCCCGGCCCAGGGCCCCGCCACCTGCTCACCTTAAATAAGCTGAAGTTCCAACTTCGGGGCTCTGCTCAGGTTTCACCTGCGCCAGGGCCTCACATCATTTCTGGGCCTGCAAATGTGGCATCTGCCACGTGAAGCACCGGGAAACGCTCTGTAAATAAACACAAGCAACACTTATCGTCCTGAAGAGCAAAATGTCCACACTGATTTTCCCCGAACACTCCCCACTGGCCCCCTCCCACCAACCCCTACACCCTGAACCGAACTTGGCGACCCTAAGGGAAGACTGACCATCCCATCCCACTGGAGGGTCTGAGAAGTCCACCCAGGCGTGGGGGCCTAAGAAAGGCGGCGCCACCAGCCTACTCTGCCTCCCTCCGCTGCCCTAACTCGGTAAACGGAGAAACTGAGGCGCCAGTGGAAAAGACGCTCCTCTGAGGTTACATCTGCGACTGGACCCAGGAGTCCTGCTTTCCAGTTGAGTCTGAAACAGAGGATAGGAAAATATTTCCAGCCGCGCCACACCTCTATCAACTCCAACTCCCACAGCCTCCAGCCGGCCGGACCGTTCCGCCTCCTCTCGCCAGTTGGACTCCACGGGCCGAGCTCTGCCGCGCGCGCTCCCGCTCCAACGGCTCGCCCCGCCCACCGGCCCCAGATCGGCTCTGCCCGGCCCCGCCTCCACTCTGTTCGGCTCCACTCGGCCCCTTTCGGCTCCAGGTAACTGCTGCGGCCAACCCAACCCACGTGCACAAGTCCGCTGTCTTCCGCAAGTGGAAAAAGGCGGGTCACCGGTACCCACAGCGGGGAGGGATCCAGTAGTTTGCACCTTCTGGCTCAGCCCTCTTTGACCCACTTGGACTCACATCAGCTCCGTTTGGCACAGCTCGGCTCCACCCGGCCTCTCCAGTCATGCAGGAAACCTCTGGGGGAGCTTAGTTCCAAACCACCGCGGAGGGACCTCACGAAATGTTGGTCACCACAGACACCGCGCGAGCTGAGGGACGTGCCTGAGTTCTGGAGTATCACTGAGGGCATCGCTGCCGCGCCCTGTACTCGCAACTGGACAACCTCAGACCCCTCTTCTCACCGCGGAATCTTCAGCCGCCTCTGCAAAACGCAGCTGTTTATCCTTGGGCTCTACCGGCCTCATAGAAGGAGTACTGGGTGGACACAGAAGAGACCGGAGTAAGACAGCGAGGTCACTGCCCAGGATGTGGATAGACTCACTGAGGATTAAAGGAGGATGTGTTTGCAAAACCTGTCCCTTACCCTTTCCCCTGGCTCTGTGGCTTTGAGCACATCTCTCAGTCCCTCTACCATTGCCCTTCTGTAAGATGTCCAGAGCTCCTTTGCAAGCATGCATTGTGTGTGCCTGCCTTGCCCTTCAGCCCCAGTATTCTCAGATGGTGCCCAGGTGTCTGTCACATGCCCCATCCTTGAGAGGGTTGGGTTGCAGTAAGGTTGACCTTTGATAATGACTCTCTGTGTAACTACAGTTCATTCCACAAACCCTTGGTGGCATGGAACTCAATGGTTAGGTCTTTGCAAGCAGCAGAAACTCAGTTGGCTGCTTTAAATGACAATAATTTGTTGGAGGGATACTGGGGAAGTCATGGAATAAGGGAAACTTGAAGACAAAGTTCCATAAAGTGGGACTTGGGCTGTACTAGGCACCCTTGATGCCAAAAAGGTCTGACCTAGACACTGCTGCTGCTTTTTCTTTCTTTTATTTTCTTTTGTTTTTGCAGTTTTTGCCTGGGGCTCCAGCACATGGGGCCAGCGCCCTACTCCTTTGAGCCACAGGTGCCGCCCTGCTGCTCTTTCTTCTGTCCGTTTTCACTGCTCAGATTCTAATTGTAAGAGAGAAAGTCTGATTGGCTGGGCGAAGGTGTCAGCACATTCTTCATATTGAACTAGATCTTGAAGGAAGAGTAGAAATGTGCTAAAGGGAAAAGGAAAGAACATTCCCTGTGGAAAGAACAGCATATGCATCAACCGAAAGATGGCGTCAGCTTTGAATGGTGCTTGCCACATGCCAGATGCTTTTCTATTCATGTCATTTGCTCACTGCTCACAACCTTATGAAAATACATGATTAATTTTTTGAAAAAATTGTATTGTTTTTATAAAAATGTTGTTGTGCTTTTACAAAGAATTCAAGTTATATGGCAGAATGCTGCAAAAATGGGAGAAATCAACTGCAAATCCTAGTGCCCAACACCATCAGGTAACAGCATTCCAAATATCTTTCCGGGCATACATTTGGAAGAGAGGGAGGAAGGGAAAGAAAAGAGGAAAGAGTAGAAGTGGTAGAAGGAAGGGAAGAAGGTAGGCAGGGGGAAGGGAGGAAAATGAAGAATTGTATTAAAATGAGCTTGCAATGCATATGCCAATTTTTAAAAAATAAATATGTGGGTCTTATTTTCATATGAATTCAACAAAAGCAAAAGAAATTTAAATGAAATAGAAGCAGTTGCTGACTTTACATACTGGTTTTATTAACAAAATGCATATTTCTTAGATCTCACCCCACATAGAAAATATAAAGAGACTAGGGATCTTCTTTTTTTTCATAAATTGCATGTTTCAATCATAGCATTTATTTTTGCCTGTTATGAAGGATGAGAAAATTAAATCCTTCATTCTTTCTTCTATAGTGCTCTCAGGCTTTTGTTTTTATAATGCCAGCATCTATAAAATGCACATCTGCTCTTCCACTTCCCTTCCCATGGATCCCTAATCCAACCTCTGGGTTGGTTTGTTAGCGCTGTTCACTTCCAGTCTTGTTACCTTGACTTTTCCCTTTCTGAATTTCTTGTTTAGATTTATCTCTTGGTTGGCATAGCCCCACCTTGTAGAAGGGAACCTTAAGGCTTGCTCAAAGTGACCTTGCCCATGGCAAATCAGTGCAGGTGTCAGGGTTCTGACCATATTTGCCTGACTCCAGAGAGAGTATTTAGGAGAGCCATAGCAGCTGTGAGATTTTGGTCTTGGGTATTGTATCCAGGAAAGGAAGGAGGACTCTTGCTACTTTAACCTCTGGGGCAACCAGAGGAAGCTAGACAAGACTCAGACTAACTGTACCTCTGGGAGTCATGGCACAGGCTGGACAGGTTTCCTGTGGTGCCTCTACCCCAGCTCTGAAGATTTGAGGAATTAGTGACAGACAGCTGGTCTTCGTGTCCTAGATTGTTCTAGAAACTGAGAAAAGGGAAGAGAAAGGACAATGAGGCAGCCCAGTGCATCTGTTTTCTTTCTTCTAGAAACAACAAAAACATCCTCCAACCCAGGACCTAAACAATAGATTTTTAGTGATTGATATTCCATTGAACTGATTTATTTTATTTTGCACACCGCTAGTCATATAGATGGCTTGCCAGGTTTTGCTATTAGAAAAAATCCTGCCAAAAATAAATACCTACCCTTGGACACATGTGTGACTGTGTCTGTGAGGTCACAGCTCAACCACCATGCTTATCTCTGGCCCATTACCAGATGATTTTCAGGGACCCTTCTAAATCTATAATCCTGATTCCTTTCATAAATTATCTAGTTTCCAGCAACATTAGGATATGTAGTTAACTTTCATTAATAAAGAAGAAACCTCACACAATGCCTGCCAGCTTTCTGCCTGCAGTGATGAAATACCGCACAATACAAATCAGCAGAGAGGAAGGTGTTTAAGAAGCTAGAGAAGGATGGGTCAATGAGTGTGAACTCTTCCAATAATAAGTTTCACATCTTTCTCCACTTTGCAATCATCACTTTCTCTTACGAGATGACCTAGGAAAAGAATGCATTAATTTTCTTTTCTCCTAAAAATGTTGTTTAAACTCAAGTGTTTCTGAGAGGTCTGTGTTTTCTCTGGTTTGGTTTGCTTATGTGTGTAACACACATGAAGTATGGCTTGGTGGTTTTTGTGCTTTGTGCCTCGAAGTGACCTCACAGCATTTGGCAGGATATACACACACACTCATACTCTGTCACATTCATGCATCATTGCTAAGATTGTGTGAGAAAATTCTCCTGCAGCCAGGTTATGGACAAGTTTTTCTTTGCTTCTATAAGATGAAAGACTCCCTGACAAGGATTTTATTTTCATTGTAGTGGGCTGTCAGCACAGCCATTTATCATGGTCCAAATTAATAAGGAAAGAACAGAAGAAAGATGGCTTGCTGCCAAACAGCTCGGGGATGTTGGGGGCTGCACAGATCAATCAGCTGGGCACACTGGCTGTTGTCTATTCATCAATTCATTTTCACTGAGTTTCAGGACAGATAGCACCAGGCCTCTTTCTGAGGCATGGTCCTAAAATGACCATACCTACTTTCCATTCCAACCTTTTAGTTCCATAGGACACTTATCAAGGTGGCATATTGTGTTTGATTAAGATACTTCTCTAAAAATCAACTTGTGGCATATTACTGCACTTTTCCACTGCCCAAATGCACAGAAGTCTTAAGGCCCTTTCAAAACAATAGGCAAAACTTATTATCATCAAACACATCTGAGATGCAACTTGTGCTCTTGTGACAACATAATAAATTAAATTTAGATTCCTTTTTTTCTGCTGATGCATCAGTTATAATATGATATAATTGATAACTGATGTATCAGCTGAAAAAAAGGAAGCCAAATTTAAAATGTTTTCAAAAGGTCATGAAGGCCACAGAAGAAAATTACCACATTCATTTCCAGTTGGCTAGAGTAAGGAATATTTTTTGCATTCTTTTACTCAGAATTTATTCCCTTTCTACCAAAAACTGCTTTCTGATTTTTCTCAGCAAAGTATATCCTCTGCCACTTTCAGACCTCATGCTTCCGGTTGGGCTTTACACCCTTACAGGGTTAGAGCAATTGACTTCCGTGTACTACATCACAGCATCTCATTCCTCAGGAACCAGTGATTAGTTCATGGCTGAGCCAGTGACCCACCAGAGCCAGTGAGATAGAATTTCTGGGATTCTTGGACCCTTTTGGTGGCTGCAAAATAGTGAGGATATAAAGATGGAGACTCAAGAAGCTGCCACATACAACTTGAGAAGGAAGCCAGCATGGTAGAAAACTGCCATAATAGGCAGACCGAAATTAGTCCCGATGACATCTTTAGAGCCCCTGGAAAAAAGCTCCATCTGAAGTTAGTGTCCTCTGGATTACATGAACTAATAGAATCTCCTCATTTTCAAAAAAGTGCCAGTTTAAATTGGGTTTCTATTATAATAAAAATCATTTTCATTAATATAAGCAAAATTTTATTAATTGTGTTTATTTGATTTAGAGCCCTTGAATACAAAAGCTTCAAAATGGTCCCCAAAGTGTCTTCTTCTTTTTTTGGCAGAACCAAATAGCTTTTAACCCGGAAAACATTTTAACCTGGAAAACTGAACTTTCTCCATAATATTAGTCCTACCCTATGCTGTGAGAAGTCAGGAATAGGGCCTTTGCTTCTAGTACTTGTTGACACTGTGATTTGACTAAGATATTTTTTTAAAGATAACATTAAACCTGGACAAAATAGAAAAATAAAGGCATTGGTATGATAATAAAGGGAAGAATCTAGGCCTAGACCTAGGAGAAGATAGCACTCAAGAGCTGTAGTTCTCTAAATGTTCTCCATATCTCTTTCCAAAAGGAATGTATTAATTTGCATTCCCACCAGCAGTGCAAAAGTGTTCCCTTTTCTCCACATCCACGCCAACATCTCTGGTCTTGGGATTTTGTGATATAGGCTAGTCTCACTGGAGTTAGATGATATCTCAAAGTAATTTTCATTTGCATTTCTCTGATGATTAAAGATGATGAGCATTTTTTCATATGGCTGAAGGCCATGCACCTGTCTTCTTCAGAGAATTTTCTCTTCAAGTCCCTTGCCCAGCCTGCAATGGGATCCCTTGTTCTTTTCTTGCTAATGCGTTTGAGTTCTCTGTGGATTCTGGTTATTAAACCTTTGTCGGAAACATAACCTGCAAATATCTTCTCCCATTCTGAGGGCTGTTTGCTTGCTTTACTTACTGTGTTCTTGGATCTGCCATTCAATCCTGTAATCCCCCTACTGGGAATATACCCAGAAGACCAAAAATCACACCATAACAAAGATATTTGTATCAGAATATTTATTGCAGCCCTATTCATAATTGCTAAGTCATGGAAAAAGCCCAAGTGCCCATCGATCCATGAATGGATCAATAAATTGTGGTATATGTACACCATGGAATATTATGCAGCCTTAAAGAAAGATGGAGACTTTACCTCTTTCATGTTTACATGGATGGAGCTGGAACATATTCTTCTTAGTAAAGTGTCTCAAGAATGGAAGAAAAAGTACCCAATGTACTCACCCTTATTATGAAACTAATGTAGGACCTTCACATGAAAGCTATAACCCAGTTATAACCTAAGAATAGGGAGAAAGGGGAAAGAGAGGGGAGGGAGGGGGGAAGGAGGGGGAAGGAGGGGGATTAATAGGATTACACCTGCGGTGCATCTTACAAGGGTATATGTGAATCCTAGTAAATGTGGAATGTAAAGGTCTTAGCAAAATAACTAAGAAAATGCTACAAAAGCTATGTTAACTAATGTGATGAAAATGTGTCAAACGATCTATGAACCAAGTGTATGGTGCCCCACGATCATACTAATGTACACAGTTATGGTTTAATAAAAATAAATAAAAATAAAAATAAATAAAAAAAGAGCTGTAGTGTCTGATAGTTGCCATCCTGAATGAGAAAGCTGTGAGATTGAGAAGTACTTCTGAAGGCTTACAAATTGAAAATTCAGGACTTGCTAAAGGAGGGGCTCATGATTAGCTCCCTGCAACTTGTGTTGGGGCTCTGACTGGCTGTATCATAAGTTGGAAGTAATTCATTTCTCACACTGATCTGAGGTAGAAGACATCTTGATAACCTGGAAAATTAACCACCTCTGAAACTGATTTCAGATTACTAAGGTCAATCCATGTGGCAGACAAAAACAAAAACATTTTTTGGACAAACATCATCATCTTAGGCCATAAATTATTTCTACAATTCTTAAAAACAATAGCTAGAACACACTTGAAGATAAGAAAACAAGCGCAATAGGTGGAACCTGTACCTCGAGTAAGGCACTGGCCACATATACCGGGGGTGGCGGGTTCGAGCCTGGCCCCGGCAAAAACTGCAAAAAAGAAAACATAAATGCAAATAAGACAACGTGAAAGAGAATCACCATGAGGGAAAACAAAAAGGAAAACAGAAAGCAGTCTATAAAGTCTTCAGCTACTGGAGCTACACTTTAAAACAGCTACAGCTATTATTTCAAGGAGCTAAAAGGTATTATGGAGATATCAAAAATATCAAATAAAAATTATAGTATGGAAAACTACTGAAATTAGCAACTCATTGGAAAGATTTGATAGACTCTGCTAAAGAGAAAATTAGTGAAATAAAAGGCAAGTCAGAAGGTAATATTCATTATGAAACATGGAGATGGGGAGATAAAAAGATGCAAAATGCAGAAGAGAGGATGAGAGGAGATACAGTCCAAAAGTCTAATGTACATTTAAACTGAGTTCAGAAAATACAGGAGAGATGACAAGAATGCAGAAGCAATATTCGGTAAGTTAGAGCTAAGAACAGCCCCAAGCTTAAAAAATCTATCACTTCACAGACACCGCAAACCCTCAAGAAAGAAAAATTAACAGAAATACACCAAGCCATTATGAAAAACTGGAAAAAAGTACTTCAGAGAACCCAAATAGTACAGGGAAGATTGTGTCCAAAAGAATGTCAATGATACTGATAACTGACGTATGGGCAGAAAAAAAGGGAAGCTAAAATGCGAATTTTATCTGCCAAGTGCTGAGAAAAATATCTATAATTAAAAACTCAGTAAAATAATTATCAGAAACATGAACAAGAGATATTTTTAGGTGAATAAAAACTGTGATTATTTATTATCAGTAGACTGTCAGTAAGGGAAATACTTGAGATTTTTTCAGAAAGAATAGCCCCACATGAAGATGAGATACAGAATGAAACCTAAGAAAATTGATAAAAAGATGGGCGAATCAAAAGTGAATATTGGCTATTTAAGCACTGTTTTATGTGATTCAAAATAAATAAACAATAAAAATATATAACAATAAAAGCACATAAATTGGAAGAAGAAAAAAGATGCAAAAGTATTTCTAGGTACTTGAAATGTTTAGGAAGAAGGCAAAAGTAGAATGCTACAAAACATTACTAATAGAAGTTACAGAATATTACCCTTCCCTACTCATCAGTGGAGAAATATACAATATTCACAGAGTGAAATACTCAATTTTGTAAAAATTTTAATTATTCCAAAATTAGATTGTATGTAATCTCAGTAAAAATCTCAAATGTCATAGTGTGAAACTTGGCACACTTATATAAAGCATGTCAAGTTTTCTTAAAAGGCCACCGATTATATCTGAAAACTTTTTTCTTCTTTTTTTGCAGTTTTTTTACCGCGCCCGAGTTTGAACCTGCCACCTCCAGTATATGGCCGACGCCCTACTCCTTTGAGCCACAGGTGCCACCCATATCTGAAAACTTTTTATATGACAGTAAATTAAATGGAGGAACAAGTCCTGGTGTAAGGATAGACCTATAGGCTAATGGAACAGAAGAGAAAGGAGCGAGAGAGACTGACTTACTTGGTTTATAATAAAGGTAGCACTTTGGAGTAATGAGGAAAGATGATCTTTTCAATTAGTAGTGCTAGGAAAAGTAGAGACAATGTAGAAAAAACTTGACCTCCAGCTCATACCGTACACTCAGACACACACATATAATTATATTTGATTGTTGATATAAATATGGAGGAAAATAAAATAAATATTTCAGAAGGTAATTTAGGTGACTATTATCATAACTTCAGAAAAGGGGACCACTTTAAAACAGGGGCACGAAAAGCACTAACTTAATATACACAACAGAATACTCTTCAGTCATAAAGGCAGAAGACAATCTTGTAATTTGTGACAACGTAGGTAGATGAACCTGTCAGACATAATGTTAAATGAAACAATCCAGGCACACACAAAAACAAATACCACATGATCTCACCACACACAAAATCTAAAAACATTGATCTCTTGGAAGCAGAGAGTAGAGCGATAGTTACCAGGAGCTAGGCTGGTTGTGGGGAAAAGGAGGAAGGATAGAGAAGATGTTGAACAAAGGACAGGAGGTTTCAGATAAGAGAAACAAGTTTGGGAGATATGTTGTACAATAGAGCGACTATAGTTAACAAAACATATTCTTAAAAGTATCAAAAAGAATGGGTGTAAAATATTCACATCACAAAAGTGACTGCAGAAGGAACAGCTAGAAGGAGAGCATGTGTTAATTAGGTAGATGTCGTCATTCCACAGCCTACGTATTCTTTAAAATATGTTGTATACAATAAATACAATTTTATGTGTCAATTTAAAATATTTTAAACTAATATTTTAAAGACCCAGAAAACTTCATTCTCATATTATTAATATAATGGGCAATTAAGATTGAATATTGATCAATCCAGAACAAAAAGACTGCTTAGATTTAAACCAATTCTAACATAAGATTTCAACACGTTTTGTTTTTTTTTTTTCATTTTTTATCTTTGATTTCATTAAAAAATGATCAACCACTGAATTACTAAGCTTCAAATAATGAAATTATTTGCCTGGCATTTTTCTTTTGGGCCTTTAGCCTTCTGCTTATGTTCCTTTGTCCTGCACAGAATGTTCTGGTTCCTTTGCCTGGGGAGCAGCATCTTTGGTTACCAGCTCCAGTGCCAGTCACTGCCCTGCAGAGACTTGTGCTGTGCCCACCCCCCTCAGACAGAGCCTGCCTTTACCTCACTCCCCAGAGCTCCCTGATGTATCTCTATTTGAGCACTTGGCACTTGATTTTCCAATTGTTGATTTATTTTCCTGAGTCCCTCACGTGATGATGAATGAATTGGGGATTATGAATTCTCCGTCACTGATGATTATGCTGAGAACATAGTAGGCCCTTGAGAAATGCATAAGCAAGGCAAGAAGGCAGAGAGGGAAAGAAAGAAATTTAATTTCTGTGCATTTTAGAACCAAGAGAATCAAAATACAAGAATATAGATTTGTAATGTTAAATACTTCTGTTTGTCTGAACATTGTTTTCCATATATTTATAAAAACACACTTTGAAATAGGAAGAAAAACAGCATGTTATCAACACAATACTTTTATTAGTATATTTTGGGCAAGCTGATAAACATTTTATGATTTTATGAAAAGTGATTTCACATAAATTATTGCCTGGGATTTGTAGCATATAATTGTCTTTGTGACAATTAAAGAGGCAAATCTTTTCTGTAAACTTACATATTAAGGCAAATGAAATCTCAGTACTGCTGCCTGCTCTGTCCAGAAGACAGGTTAATAGCTAAAAGTAAAATGATTTAGGCATTTTTTTCACCAACATCGATGCTAAACTTTTTCTCCTATGGGATTCCTCTTACCCTCTGACCTACCTGCACAGTCTTGACCGTCAGCATCCTTGAGTTACAGAGTTGGGAGGGTTCTTGGTGGGGATAATTCTAGCTGTTCCCTGACTAATATTTCCAAACAGGATAAAATATGACTCACTCAAGGTACAGTCACCAGTTTATGAATAAACTGCTGTCATTTCATTGTTGGGAGACACATTAACTTTTTTAAGTAGAAGTATCACTGAACACAGTCCTGTCCACAGCCCACAAAAGCCTGTTTACCTCATAACAGGTCATTAGTGCAGCATTTAATGGTAACCAAGAACCAAATCTTAAGATGAAAAAAGATTCACTCACGAAGCCTTTATAGAGTCCTGGCTTTGCTTGTGGAAAATAGATCTTCCTCTACCAGCCTGGCAACTTGAAGGACCCTGTGACTTCCACACACGGTGTGGTATCCCTCATGGTGTGGGTCAGGAGACCCAGTAAGGCAAGAGGAGAGAAGTAGTAGAGAAGATCTAGGTTGCAGGAGTTAAAGAGCTATAAGAAAAGAGGCTTCTGTCAATGAAACCCATTTTCTCAAGTAATCACCTTTCACCCCTGTATCATTTTTCCACTCTTCTAAGAAAATTTCTTGACTTATCTCTATTACTTAGCCTCTCTTTTAAAAACTTTTTGAAAACTCATCAGGTATCACTCTACTATTGGCTTTTTATGTTCCAGCCCAAAATAACTTCATTCCCCTCCATCCACCTCATTGCAGGGCCTTTGCACGTGCTGCTACTACATCCTCCTGAAACTTTGTTTTTCCCTTACCCATCTGTTATTGGACCTTCACCTAGTTAATTGTTATTCATTGTAATTAGGTAAAACTCCCCTCTGACATTCTGCCCTTGCTCCAAGAGCTTTCTTCCTTAGCACTTATCACAGCTACAGTTTTTTTTTCATTTATTTGTTTTATTATGTAATGAATTCCTATAATTTCCAATAAAGTACAAGCTCATTGAAGAGAGGAGTCATATTGCTTTGGGTTCATCAGTGTATGCCTAGTACATTGCCTGGTATAAGAGAAACTGTCAGGGTGTCTATGAAACACACACACAGTAATGAAAGCTGATTATCCAAGAAAAGATTCATGCATACATTTTGTGATATCCAATACCACAAATAAGCAAAAGACATTCTCACAAAATCAGCATGTGGCCCGTAGGCCTGCAGGTTGGACAGGAATTTATTTTGAGGCAAATAAGTAACATATAATAAATATTGAGTAAAATAAATACAAATTAATTACCAAAGGCAGAGTTAATCATTGAGTTAATGATCAATACTTGCATCTTTTCTTAAAGACTTCTTTCCACAGTACTCAATTTAAAGCTTTGCTGCACTCTTTATGCCTCCAAACCAGTAGATAGTTTTTCTCAGGTTATTACAGCACAGAAAATAATGAGCTGCCACCTATTTTCATCAATCCAGTGGAATGAAGGGGGCAAGAACTGGCAGGCCTGACTCTGCCTCCTGCTGACCTGCAGATTCCTTCTTAACAGGCTCTGCAGGCAAAAGCTACTAATTGACTTTATTGGCATCATGAGAGGAAGTTGACTTTCAGTCCCTCAAAGAGATTAAGAAAAATCCCTTTTCTGTTTCGGCAATAAAAACTTTTCTGTACACAGCTATGGTTTAATAAAAAAAAAAAAAAAAACTTTTCTGGTGAACAACAATGAGAATGTATTTTCTAATCACCTATATTGCTTTGGTTCCAATTAAGAATAGCTTACATTAAGAATAGCTTTAATGGGCAGTGCCTCACACCTCCGGCCTCTGAACCTGTGGGTTCCTTGCTGTTCAGCCCACATGCCGGCCATCTGGCCAACGCCCACTGGGCTGCCAGAGATGGATCAGACACAGATATCCACACTGTGAAGACCTTGCTGCCCAGCTGGGAAGATGAGACAGGTACCTAACTAGCTACATACAGCCACCTGTTCACAGGTATAAAAAATGGACATGCACAGCCCCGCCCATGGTCACCTGCTGTTGAGGGATCAGGGCAGCTTCTGAAGGAGGTGGGTTTGGGGGCTCCTCCACAGGAACTGTCCAGGAGGTATTCTGGGCAGAAGGAAGCCAGGATGATAAGGACCCCCAAGGCAAAGTTGGCAACAATCCCAGACGTTAGACCACCTGCCCTCATTACTGAGACAACCCCCCATGGGTGCATTTTGCTCCGGGCCTACACACTTTATCCATCCCCCAGGAGGGCCCTGATGACTGGACATTCTGCTGATGAGACCTTCTCTCTGCTGCTGCTTCATGCTGGGCTGGGTGCTCCAGTGGCAACCTCTCATGTCCCTCATTAGTCTATGCTTGGCTTTATGGAGAGTAAATGGTTGCAATCAGGCCCTAAATTAAGTCATTGTTAATTTATTAGGTAACTTGGCTTAAGTCAGTCACAACAGTGCTGGGTACCCAGTATTTTCTCCATAAACGCTAGTTGTCACTCATCCTCCTTCAGCCTAGGCAAAGACCTAGGCAGTTACTGCCTTCAAGAAATATTACACTCTAAAAAATTATAAACAGAAGAGAAACAAAAATACGAATTATGTAACCTAAAATAGATAATAAAATCCTCAGGTGAATTCATATGTAAGTTTTTCTTTTTTAAACTTCAGGTATAATTACAAGTAATTCACCAACCTCTTTCCCACCCAAAATAAAGAGCTAGAGAGTATGCAGATGGCAGAAAAATTGGATTGGAAAGGATTTAAATATCACCTACCTGTTTTAAATGCAGCACAACCACTAAACAGCAAATATAGCCTGTGAACTCCTATGTGCTGATGTTTGGTTCCCAGGTTTTACTCTGTATGTGCACTTCCTATAGTACATTGTGTGGACTTGTCTCATATAATCTCATGTAATTCCCTTTGAAAAGGAATTCTGTTGCCAAACAACTTTGAAAAATGATTCATAATATATATGTCCCTCAGAGAGTCATAATACACAGTGCAATGCTGAGGACTCTGAGAACTTCTATAATAAAGGAAAATGGTTGAATTCATCTAACCCAGTTTATTTAAAAAGTGGATACTCTATGTTGCATATCTTTCTTTTTTATTAAATCATAGCTGTGTACATTGATATATGTGAAACTTGGTAAACGGTCTGTGAAGCTAGTGAATGATGCCCCATAATCATATCAATGTTGCATATGTTTTGATAGTAGAACTTCTGGGAGATATCGCCCTAAAGCACGCAGCAAGGTACTAATGGAGACATAGGGAGGAAGAAAGGAAGAGCATTTAATCATCACCACAGCCTCATGTGGTAGATATGACTGCCTTTTTAAGAGTTAAGAGTCAGGCTCAGAGAGGTAGAATGTCTATTTTGGTGTTGGTGACCAGCTGGAAAATGATGGGGTTATGAATTGATGTCTTCTTCCTGGCTCTAGGAAGTTGCTGTTCAGTCCAGTTCTCTCCACTCATTCTAAACATTTCTTCCAAGTTACTTCAAAGCCTGATTTTCTGCAGGATTTTCCCCATGTCTCCAGCCACACCTGCTACCCAAGCACCCTCCTCTTGTTCTTCACTCCATTCTAAGTCCCTGGTTGTCACTTTCCTTGTCTATTGCTATTAGTTTTGATTTCCAGAGTTCCCATATCTAAGTTGTAAAGAACTTAACAGCAATCAGTATTAAAAACTATTATAAAAGAAGACTGCTACACACACAAAGTAAAAGAAATCCATGAACCACAATAAATCAGCAACTGAGAATAATACTGGTAGAACCATTATGTCTTTTAAGTGTTACTGTAGGCTGCACATCTCAGCATCTTAAGGAACAGGCTATATGAACGATATTTAGCACCACTTTGATGCCAAGTATATCTCTGCTGGCTCATCACCACAAAGATGTGCTATTTTCAAATAATCGAATGAATGAGGCAGTACAGCGTTAGTAATGACATATTCATGTATATACACGTTACATATATGTATGCGTGCACACATAATTATATGCACATGCGTATTTATGCTACGTATTAAATACACTAACATATTACATACATGCATGCATATACACTTAATTACATGGGGATATATTGTCATGATACATTTACATGTACATCTTTGTGTGCGTTTAAATTTTTGAGTTGCTTTTACATTGACAGTTTAGTAAAAGTGTTTTTTTGTTGTTGTTTTTTTTGTCAGACTGCCTGGCTTTTATTTCTGATTCTCCATTCACTATGAATGCGGCAAGTTCCTTGAACTTGCTGTATTTGCTTTCTGTTACTGCTATGGCACAAACTTAGTGGCTTACCTAAACACAACACGGGTCAGTCAAAACCGAGGTTTGAGCAAGGCTGCATTCCTTCTGGAGGCTTTAGAGAAAAAACTGTTTTCTTCCCTTTTCAGGCTGCTGGGGGGTGACCACATTCTTCAGATTGTGGCCGCTTCCTCCATCTTCAATGGCCAAGTGCTCTATTTCACTGCACCTCACTCTGACTTTTCTTGAACCACAATAAATCATCAACTGTCTCATTTCCACCTTTGATGATCCTTGTGAGTACATTGGCCCTACATAGATTTTCCAAGATACTTTCCCTGCAGCAAGATCCATAATTTAATCACATCTTTAAAGTCCCTTTTGTCATGTGAAGTAACATATTCACAGGTTCTGAGGATTAGAGTATAGACACATTGGCAGGGCCATTATTCTGTGTGCCATGTTGATCTAAGATGTTCCCTTGTCAAAATGATGGAGCCTTCATACCAGGATTCCTGTTTAAGAGAATTGTGGTAACTGAGACCGTATCTGATACTCATTATTAGAAGAAAGTGTTGAAATTAAACATGTTTTTGTGGAACATGTTTAGAACAAGGCTATGGAAAAATTTAAACCTATTCTTTTTTCTTTTTTTTTTTTTAGAGACAGAGTCTCACTTTGTCACCCGCGGTAGAGTGCCATGGCATCACACCTCCAGCTCTTGGGCTTAGGCAATTCTCTTGCCTCAGCCTCCTGAGTAGCTGGGACTACAGGCGCCCGTCACACACCCGGCTATTTTTTTTGTTGCAGTTTGGTCAGGGCTGGGTTTGAACCTGCCACACTCTATATGGGGCTGGCACCCTACTCACTGAGCCATAGGTGCCACCCAGACCACTGGTGGGACATGGAAGAAACTGAAACGGCACGAGCAGTGATACAAGTGGACACTTCGCGTGGTGTTGTTCCGGCTGCAGTTTGCTGTAATCAGAAGTGTCTGGACGCTGCTGGTGGCCACTCTGAGCACTTCTTACAATTGCAAAAGTCAAATGTAATTTGTATTTATCTTTTATTGGTATACTCTGAGTATTAAAATTTCAATGTACTTTTTTTCTTTCTTAAAACATGTATGTATGTATTTTTGCACCCTCTATAGTTTAAGAGGCTCAGCTACCTTTGTGGTCTCAGGCTGTTTTCACCCTTCTACTCCTCTACTGTCACCCTGTCGACCTTTGGTTTCTCTTGCCTGTTGGTCACAAGACAGCTGCCTAAGTTCCAGGAATCACACTCTTAGAGCACATCATCCAGAAAGTGTGAAATCACTCTCAAGTTTCTCTTTTATTAGAAGACATCTTATGTTTTCATCCTCTGTGATGAGAGGCAGGAAGGTTGTAATGAGGAAAACAAGAGAGCCAGACAGTGTGCTCTGCTCGCCTCAGCCAGCCGTTTCTTCTTTCTCTTCTTTCTCCCCTCCCCTCCCCTCTTTTACTCCTTCCCTTCCTTTCCTTCCTTCTCTCCTGTCCCTCCCTTCCTCGTCCTCATCTGTCCCTGTCACTCCCTCCCTCCCACCATTCCTTCCCAGAGACAATGTCTCACTCTGTCACCTAGGCTGGAGTACATTGGGGTGATCGTAGTTCACAGAGATTCTCCTTCCATGTTTTCCCAAGCAGCTGGGACTACAGGTGTGTTCTACTGCACTTGGCTGATTTTTCTATTTTTTGGTAGAGATGGGGACTTGCTCTTGCTCAGGCTGGACTTGAACTCCTGACCTTAAGCGATCTTCCTCTTTCAGCCTCCCAAAATGCTAGGCTTACAGGCGTGAGCCACCACACACAGCCAGGAACCTGTACTTTTAGACTCCTCCTGGGTTGCTGTGGGTCTCAAAGACTTCACTCTGAGAAGGCACAGTGTATTTCACTGGGTACATCCTCACACGATCCAGGGCAATGGTGTGGCCAGTTCTGTGTCCTTCCTTGATGAGGTAATAGGACAGGGAGCCAGGATGCAGGCAACACCAGGAAAGGGCATTGTGGTTGCAGGCTGTCTATCAAAAGGCAAGCAGGACCAAGAGGGCTGTGCAGCAACATGGCCTGACCCCACCTCGGTGTCCATGACACTGTCTCATCTTGTTTAAGTGGCAGGAATGGCCCTGCCACAATTCTGCACGCCTCATGGACAGTCATTTTTGTCTAACCCAGCTCTGCTGTAGGACTCCCAGGTGTGTCCTTGGTTTAGCCTTTCCTCCTTTGCTCACTTGCTCACCAACAAACACAGCCTGAGCCCTTCTTCTGTGCCTGTCCTAACAAATGTTGGTGCCTTCCATGTGCCAGGCTGTGTGCTAGCAAAAGCATCATGGCCAAGTCACTCATCTGAACCATTTGTGTAAAGGGAAAAATAACCACATTTAGAGAGTAATGGCAGGGATTCAATGAAATAATGCATGTCAAGGGCTTGGGCCTGGCCACTGAGTGCCAGGACTGGTCACTGTTCCCTGCAACCTGTGCTTCCCATGCTCTGTCTCACTGAAACCTATGGGGCAGGCAGCCTTGGACCTGCCTTAGGACATGGGGCGTGGATGCCCCCAGCAGGAAGGACCCATGCAGAGCTGCCGCCACTTTGTCCTTCCTATCTTCTTTTTGCTTCTCCCTCCTCCTCCTCCTCTGTCTCTCCATCTTCCTCCTCCACCCTTCTGTGTGTGGATCCATCATAGCAAAAAGCTGTGTATTCCTTTGGGCAACTCAGATGATAAAAGGAAAAAATGGCATTTTTTCTGGAAACATTTGGAGTATTTTCCTTTTGGTGAATTCTTTAAGTAGCACTAGACACACTGACTTCAAGCAAAAATTTCTGTCTGCCTTAGGTGGAGAAGTCAGGGCAGGCTGCACTCCATAGAACAGGGGCCCTGGATGCAGTCAGGGCAGCCCTGACCTCGCAGGGAGGCGCAGGGAAAGGGGCCCAAACCAGAGATTTCCTGATCTACATTGGGGCTTTCTCCTATTCAATGTTTGTCAGGTCACAGCTGCTCCCTGCTGTGGGGTTAAAGCCCAGATTCTGTCCCCAGGTTCTCAAGGCCCTCTAGGAACTGCCTCCTGCCCACACTGGGCAACTTGTAGAAACCTGTGTGTCCTGGACAAACAGCTCCTCAGTACCAGATTTACTATTTCTGGACCACCACTTTCCCCCATGCACCTGTATGGCCGGTACTGTCACCCATAGCCCTGTACTTCCTTATACACAGGGCCAAGCTAATACCCTCCGCCCTCCTAGGCACAGTCACACACCTGTATGTGCTCATACATACCCTTCTGGGCACAGCTGTATATGGTCATATATCCCCTCCCCAGGCACAGTCACACACCTGCAGGTGCTCAGCTGTCCTCTCCTTGAACTCAGGGCTGACACATCCCTTCTATCACGGGCATTTGAAGAGCAAGCCCCTTTCAGAGGAGGAATGGCACAGCTTCTTGCCCCTGACTTTCTCTCCCAGGTACTCTCTGGGGACCCTCCTCTCCCAAGCTCCATAGTTGTGCAGACTTAGGGTCAGTGGCTCCTGCTGGGGGTCTTTCCTAGAGTCCAGGTTGAGTGGGGACTGTGGTCTAGAGTGAGGCGGGCTTGTTACTTCAATTATGTGTAGAAGGAGGTCTGGGAAGCCTGTCTGGCAGGAGGGCCATGGAGCCACTGAACCCTGGTGTCCCTGCTAGCTCTGGAGAACCACAGACTGGCCTTGGCATTCATCCTCTCATTCACCTTTCTACTCCCTGTTAATCCCTGCCCTTGACCAGGCCCTGAGGCTAGCGGCCAGGTGAACATAACCAGGCAAGTCCCCTGCTCCCTAGGAGCTTACACTCTGCAGGGGAAGTGACCACACAGCCAACTGTCAACACCAGCATGAGGCTGACCCTATCTCCACCTCCTGTGGTCACAGGTGACAGCGGTTCCCTGCCCATAATTTGACTGGAAAATATTTTTAAAACAGAAAAATCCAAATCAGGATATTAGAGGCCATCGAAACGTTGTTCCCACTGCTCAGGGTGACAGTGATACTGTAGTTATGTTTTTTAAGGGTCCTTATCAGAGATAAGGTCTAGAACACGTGGGTGAAATAGCATGATGTATGGCATTTGCCCTGAACTGCTCCAGTTGTGGGGAGCTGGGGTGGGGTGATAGCGATGTCGAGGACTGGTCCAAAGGCTGTGGTGGCTGAAACTGGGGTAGGTACAGGGGCCTCATGCCATTCCCTACCCATCTGTCCCCCAGGCATCCCCGTGGCTCACACTATTGCCTCGGTCTTTGCACATGCCGTCCCTCGGTCTGAAGTACCACCTCCCCCATGCGCCTTCCCTCATTCCTTCCAGCCTTCCCTCAAATCTCACCTTTCCAAGGACACCTCCCCTGACCCCTGCCCTGTCTCTCCCCAGGCCCATCCTTGTTTGTCCTGCTCCCTTGTGTGTAGCAGTCTGACAGGGCACATTCCGTGAGTTGGGTTTGTTGTGCGTATAACAATGTTTGAACAGAACAAAAACACACACTCTGAGCACTGGGTTTCACAGTGTCTCCCATTGGAACATAGCAGCCCAGAGACCTGGTCTGTCCACCTGTGTCCCCAGCACCTAGACCAGTGACAGAGCATAGCTATGCTCAGCCAGTACCTCCTACGTGAGTGACTGAGGACAGCAGCAAAGGAACCCAACAGGCCGAGTAGGGGAAGAAGTGACGCCCTTGAGCTAAGGGTGAGCCGTGGAGGAGGAGCCCAGGCAGAGGGAACGCAGGGGCAAAGGTTGAGTGTAGAAGGGATCGGAGGGGCCACGGAACTTGAAGGAGGGCCTGGGCCAGGCTGGAGGACCAGCTAGGGCTGTGTCCTGCCAGTTCTCCGTTGGAAAAGAGGAACATGAGTCTGAGGGCATTTGAGAAGCTCCCTCAGGCATCTGAGTGAGGCATCTGAGGTGGAGCTCAGTCAGGCAGAGCTGGAGAAAGCAAACAGAGAAGCGTGCAGAAACCAGGGCACTGCCCAGCCAGCTCCCAGGGCATCAGTTCACAGTGCATCAGCTGGGAACTGTCCTCCTGACCAGGGCCAAGCCAGCACCCAGAGCACCTGCTCACCTGCATGGCTGAGGCCGGCCTCCTGGGGGTAGCACCGGGGGACCCAGGACACCCTGACCCGTGCTGCTCAGCTGGGATCTTTCAAGACCAACCCTAACGATGGGGAACTGCAGAGACAGGTGGAGCCTCACCACAGGAACAGTGTGTCACACCAGAACCACATATCCACACAGGAACGTGTCTGTGAATGTTTCTAGCAGCATTATTCATAATAACGAAGAGGTGAAACAAATGTCCATCGACATATGGATGGATGAATGTAATGTGATCTATCCACGCAATGGAATAGAATCCAGCCATAAAAACGAGTGAAGGACTGACCATTCTATGGCCCTCTGTGGATGGACCTTGAAAACATGCTGAGTGAAAGAAGCCAGGCTCAAAAGGCTCCTGTACGAGTCTGCTCATGTGTAATATCTGTAGAATAGGTGAGTCCACAGAGACAGAAAGCAGGTTAGAAGCTGCCAGGGAATAGAGGTGTGGGATTTCTTTTTGAGGCCATCAAAAGTTTTAAAATCTAATGTGATAATGGTTGTACACACTGAATACATTAAAAACCACTGAAGTATACATTTAAATGGTGATGTATGGTATGTGAATGATACCTCAATAAAGCTGCCATTAAAAAAAAAATTCCTGGGAACTTGGGCCCACAGGGCTCAGATGCTTCTGCAGTGCCAGCTCTGATGTGGCCTTTCCCAAGCTGACAGTGTTCCTCAATCATCTGTTTCCTGAGCACTTAAGTTATTCTTATACATGTGGTGGTGCCTGTAGGCCTAGCTGCTTGGGAGGCTGAGGCAAGAGAATCGCGTAAGCCCAAGAGTTTGTGGTTGCTGTGAGCTGTGACCCCATGACACTCTACCAAGGGCGACATAATGAGACTCTGTCTCCAAAAAAAATTTGAATTAAAAAAATTCTTCTTATGCATATCCAGCGAGTGAAAAGTATCATTGTGGTGAACTCTAAGTTAAATATTCCTGTACCACCTAACAATGTTGTATGGTTTCAACTGGAAATCTCAATTCTGTATTAACTACTCATTTATACATTTTTATAGTGAAATTTAAGGCTAACATAATAAAACAAATTCTCTTGAATATTTCAATTACATAGAACACCATATTATATAAGATAGCAAACCAGAAGAGTCTTTAATTCAAAAGCTTATTGCTTGACTCTTATACACATGCCTATATATTTAAGAGTTGAAATAAATTTGCCCTCTTGGGAAACTAAATTATCCCATTACTTGGGTAAGTTACCGGAGGTTCCAGCTCAGCCTATTGACTGGGTTAACAGTCAGGGGTTATCAGAATGTACTACTGTTGGTAAGAATTGTTCCATCGCGTATTCCAAAAGCCCAAAGGGAGTGTGGACAGATGGGCTATATGCCTGCACTCAGGTTACACCCTACCTGGTACTTCTTTGACAAGTCTAGAGCCCACCCCAGATGGTCCGCCTCATTCACAAGTTTTAGCATTTCTGTAGCATTACTTAGACTGATGTTCCCATCTAAGGTAGAGCAGTGCATTTTTTCATATTCTTAGGGGCATGCAGATTTTTTCTGGAAAGCATAATGATACCTAGATGATTTGGGCTATCTTGTATGTGTTAATGGTAAAAAAAAAAAAAAAAAAAAAAAACTCTGTAAAACAATTTAAAGAGATTTATTCTGAGCTGAAGATGTGTGACCAGCCTGGTGCACATGCCCTCAGGAGCTCTTGAGTAAATGTATTCATTTTGGACAGATTACAGTTTGGTTATATACATTCAGGAAGAAAACAACTACACACAAGACCCTAAATCAGTGTGTGAATGGGGAACATTGGTTTGGCCGGAAAAAGTCAGTGGGGGAGGGGCGGGGGGTGCTTACAGGGTATAGGTGGGTTAACAATTCTTTGATTTGTTATTGGTAAAGAAACTTAAACTTTATCCAAAGGTTTAGGGTATTTTAACATAAGGAAGTCTGTTAATCAAAGACAAACTCCAGGACATTTAACAAAACTCAAGGGATCTATTTGTTGGTTAAGCTTTGTCTGGCATGGCCCGAGGCCTGTTAATGATTTAGTACCCAAAGTATTTAAATGTTACAAACAGTAACTCCTAAAAAGAGAGAGTGTGACCAGGAGATATGTCTGTGCCCTCTCCCCCCAATTATCTCACAGAGGGCAACTCGGCTTTATGTTTTGGGGGGTCAAAGGGGTCCATTCAGTCTGCTGGAGGCTTATGATTTTGTTTGTTCACACATGGCTCCACCTGACCATGTGCTCCATTTCACAGGACTTTGAAACCATAGATTGCCCTTGCAGTTTTTCTGATTGCTGTTACACATTCTCACATTTATGCCCACCTCACATTGTTCATCCTTACCTAGAAGGTTCTCTCTCTCTCTCTCTCTCTCTCGTCAACAAAGGAATTTCATGAGAATCACTGGGGAAACCTTTAAAATATAGATTCTCGTGACTTTTTCTTTTTAGATCCATAGTTTTGCTTGGGAACTAATGGTCTAAAAAGCTCAATTCATGCCCAATTTCCATGTGCACACATCCTCAGAAAATGGCCCCATCTAGGAATGAAGCGATCTGATTTCTGGTACTAATTTTCCCACATGATCAGCTGTATAACTTCTGACAGTTCACGTCCCCTTTAAAGGCATATATTTCTGCATGAATTCTTACTAGCATTTGTTGAGCATTTACTGTGTACCAGGCACTGTGTGTGGACTTCTTACACATGACCACATGTGATCATCACATCACTGTCAGTGCATTTGCTTTTAATTCCATTTTACAGTTGGGAAGCATGGAGAGTTTAAATCAATTGCCCAAGATTAGTTCCATGATTGATAAATGTTCTCATCTACATTCAAATCCAGCCCTGCTGACTTCGAAGCTCTCAGACCAAACCAGTAGCCACTGATTTCTATAAGCCCATGAAATATAATTTACTGGCCACTTTGGGAGAAATATGTGTTGGGCCTATTACGACTGAGCCACATTTCCAAATGGAAATAATATTGCTCAGGATTTGGAATTGATAGGAAACTGCAGGTAGAAGACTGCATGGTTTTTTGTTGTTGTTGCTGTTGTTTGTTTAAAGCTAATTAGATCCTCTTTTGATATTTGGCTCAGGAGGGCTCGAAGCTAAAAGAAGTAGTAATTTTAGGGCATTGAGCTTGGGAATGTTTAAGAAACACCAAAAGGAATCCCACTAACAAGCAAACAGCAATTGTTCACCTCAGCCCCGCCTTAGACCGTCGAGGAATACTGTATATCAGTGTGTACCGGGGACAGGCAGGATTCAGGGAGAGCCAAGGATAACAAGAGACGTGTTTAGTAAAATGCCCCAACAATTTTCCAGCTGAGCTGCAGGGACTTTCCTTTCTTTTTCCTCCTCCAGGGCAGGCTATAAACTGATTAAAATTCAATCATATGTGATTGAATTTCTCTGTTTACTTGCTGTTCATTTTGCAATGAAATAAGCTGTCCCTCCTCACACTCAGCACTGGAAAGGGAAGAAATTATTTGCCAGGACAGAGATGCGCTGTAGTTTGCAGAAGATGGAAGCAAGCTCAGGAGGTTCAGCCTCATTTACAGAGAAGGGTGAGAAATTCATCATGGCTTATATTGTGGCTTTGGGAACTGTCCTTGCAGACATAAAACAAAACCATCTACTGCACCACAGCTTTGCATTTAAGGCAGCAGCCCACCAGCCCTCCTGGGATTTCCGAGCTTAGGTTAGCCTGTCCACTGGGAGCAGGTTAAGAGAGATTTGGCTCTTCATTGTCCTCTTAGGACTTTGCTCTCAAGTCATGGGAACCCAGATGCCATGTAAAAATAAAAGCAAAAATTCCCAGGTCAGAGTCATTTAAGGCTAGGCCAGTGGTGTCTCTTGTCCCACCCTGCTCATCCCAGGAAGTCAAGGGAAGTTTACACTCAGTCTGCACTTTGCCCTCTGTGATGCTGATTCCTATGCAGGAAGAAAAATCTATCATAATGCTTGGGGTCCAGAAAAGAGAAGTAAAAAATGAATCAGAATAAAACCATGCCTGTGGAAACATTCTGGGAGGAACAGTCATACCATGAAAATTCTTTAGAGGAACTGACCCCCCCATCCCAGCCATTGAGGATTATATTTCATGCAGGGGAATCTTTAAAGTATTGTTCTTTTACATATTTAAGTTACAGGATCAGCTTCTGAGCACCCCCTCTCCCCACATATCATGGAGCATGGCACTGAGATTTGAGAAGACTTTGTCTGTCTCTCTGCAAGGCATAAAGGGCCAAAGGGTATAAAGCTTTTCCCACCACCCCGCAGCTCATGCGCACACATCTGCAGGTCAGCCCCAAAGCTCTGGGTGGAGATGAGTTGAAGTATCTGCTCCTTATAGAACTCATCACTCACCCTGATTTCTGTTTCTTCTTCTGAGGGTTGGGTAGCTCCTCTTTCAAGTCTTCAAAACACAAACTGTCTTTAACCATATGCTTTCCCTGGAAAATGGTACCAGCCCTTCCAAAGTCTATCCTTCAGAGGGCGGGAACCTTTATAAGTTGCTTTTTACCTTTTTAAGGGAAACCATTGTCAGTGACTCAAAGGTGAAATTGGCATTATATAGTGACTTCTTTGTGGTTTTCTGGTCCCTTCCTTGTTGAAGTAGTGAGGTAACAAGAGGAACCAAAGTGCAGTCTCCAGCAGGGCACCTCCATTAAACCAGGCAGCAGTCTGGCTCCTGGTGAGAGATGAGAAGGGGAAAGAGGGAAACACAGGAGTGCCGCATGTCAAATACTTGGGCCCAACTCCAGCTTGTTATTTAATGTACTGGGACACTGAGACAAGCCACCTCATTTTCCTGAGTTCCTCTTTTATTATCTATAAACAGGATAAAAATACTTCTTCCTATCTGCTTTAGATAATAATAGCAGGCTAGAATTAATTAACAATTATATTCTGTCTCTCTCTTTCTCATTTTAAAGCTCAGAGTACAGTTGGTGGGACTAGAGAAAGTATATTACTATGTTACTTTCCGATTCATTTACAGAAGAGCTTTGGTGTGTGAACATGATTAGGGATGAGTCTTTTTTTGGTATTGATGACCAGGCCATAGACTACCCAAATACCTCTTTCCACTCCCAAACTGAGGGTACTTGTGTTTGGAGGTCAGGGTTAATCTCTCACAAGGAAGCATTATCTGGTAATAGTCAAAATTATTATAGTGCTAAAACCTTTGTAAACTGATGAGTGTAAATAATAATAATGTTGGTAATAGTAGTAATAATAATAACTAAGTACTTAAGATTAGATAATGCTAACAGCATGAAGATTTTACTTAGACTTAGCCAACGTTCAGTTCAACCCCTGTCATATATCAGGGCCTAGGGTAAGAAATGAGTATCCTATATTTTATTTTATTTTTTTTTTATCCTAACAACAAGATAAATAAGTGCCATAGCCAGCCTCCTCCAGTGAATCCCACCTCCTGGTATTTGTGCCCAGGTGTAGTTCCCTCCCATATAGTGTACCTATCACCAAGGAAAACGAAAGAAGTGATGGCGAGTAACTTCCAGGTTAGTTCATAAAAGGCACTCTGCTTTCCATCTTGCTCTCTCTTGGGTCACTTGTTTTGAAAGAAGCCAGCTGCAGTGTCAAGAGGATACTCAAGCATCCTTATCGAAAGTTTCATGTGCTGAGGAACTGAGGCCTCCTGCCAACAGCCACCCAAGGCGTCAGATGATGGCCTCACTGAGGCCCCTGCCCCAGCCAAAACTTCAGAAGACTGTGGCCTCAGCCTGCATCTCTGCTGCAACCCCTAGAAACATTGAGCCAGAACCACCTCGCAAAGTTTCTCCAGAATTCTTGGCTCTCTGAAATTATATGAGATAATAGATGATTGTTGTTTCAAGCCATCAAGTTTGGGGATAATTTATAGCAATAAATAACTACTATCTAATATTTTACAGAAATGGAAACAAATTCAGAGAGTTCAATTAGCTACAACCACAATCCCTGCAAATAAGAAGACAAAACAGAAACCCAGGACATTCTGGGTCCAGAGCCCCTTTTCTCAGTCATTTTATGGTTCACTCTTCAAGGGGAAGAAAATGACAATAGAAGTCCCCTGACTATGCCTTAAATACCAGGAGTCTGCAGAAAATTTCAAGCACAATTGATAAATTGTTGCTGATTTTTAATTACTGTCCTGTCAATTCTCATTGACAATAAATGTATTTAAACTGGAACTATTTTCAACATTTGGGAAGAAGGCCCCCAAAGCATCCGTCTATGACACACTTCTCACCCTGAGTCTGTTCGGTTTTTCCAAATTTGAGGGCAACAGCACTTTTCATCTCTCTACAATACTTTGTCTGAGGCACTCATTCTGGTGTTAATATCTAATGTGAAGCTCTGAGTCTTGGATAACTTCAGAAATAGTTGCTCTCTCATTGCTACTCTCTCTCGGCTCCCTCTCCAGTCTTCTTAGGGCCATTTCTTATCTTTTCATCTAAAAAACGTACTCAGCAATTTCTAAGCTCTCAAGAGCTGATGTATGCTAACCAGAGGACTCAAAGATTAGTCTGTGGCATTGGTGTTTTAATATACAGTGAAGATCAAATAAATATAATATTATAGTTCACTCTCTATGGCACAGCCTGACCTTTATGAGCTTACCTAGAAAAGTAGGCCTGGGAGAATACTTTATGAGGAGGACCCTCCACCCCGGGCAATAGAAGCAACATCAAAAATACATTACTGGGATCTGATGAAACTAAAAAGCTTCTGCACAGCCAATAACACAGTAAGTAAAGCAAGTAGACAGCCCTCTGAATGGGAGAGGATATTTGCAGGTTATGCTTCTGACAAAGGTCTGATAACCAGAATCCACAGAGAACTCAAACTTATTAATAAGAAAGGAACAAGTAATCCCATTCCATTGTGGGCAAGGGACTTGAACAGAAGCTTCTTTGAAGAAGATAGGCACATGGTCTACAGACACATGAAAAAATGCTCATCATCTTTAAACATCAGAGAAATGCAAATCAAAACCACTTTGAGATATCATCTAACTCCAGTAAGAGTGGCTCACATAACAAAATCCCAAAACTACAGATGTTGGGGTGGATGTGGAGAAAAGGGAACACTTCGGCACTGTAGTGGGAGTGCAAGATAATACATCCCTTTTGGAAAGAAGTATGGAAAATACTCAGGGATCTAAAAGTAGACCTGCCATTTGATCCTGCAATTCCTCTACTAGATGTATATCTAAAAGACCAAAAATCACTTTATAACCAAAATATTTGCACCAGATTGTTCATTGCAGCTCAATTCATAATAGTCAAGTCATGGAAGAATCCCAAGTGCCCATCGATACAAGAATGGATTAATAAATTGTAGTATATGTATACCATGGAATATTATGCAGTCTTAAAAAAGATAGAGACTTTACCTCTTTTACATTTACATGGATGGAGCTGGAACATATCCTACTTAGTAAAGTATTTTTCAAGAACTTTCTCTAAAGATGACAGACGAATGGCTAACAAACACATGAAAAAATGTTCATCATCTCTATATATTAGAGAAATGCAAATCAAAACAACCCTCAGATATCATCTAACCCCAGTGAGAATGGCTCACATCACAAAATCTCAAAACTGCAGATGCTGGCGTGGATGTGGAGAGAAGGGAACACTTTTACACTGCTGGTGGGACTGCAAACTAGTACAACCTTTCTGGAAGGAAGTATGGAGAAACCTCAAAGCACTCAAGCTAGACCTCCCATTTGATCCTGCAATCCCATTACTGGGCATCTACCCAGAAGGAAAAAAACCCTTTTATCATAAGGACACTTGTACTAGACTGTTTATTGCAGCTCAATTTACAATCGCCAAAATGTGGAAACAGCCTAAATGCCCACCAACCCAGGAATGGATTAGCAAGCTGTGGTATATGTATACCATGGAATACTATTCAGCCATTAAAAAAAAATGGAGACTTTACATCCTTCGTATTAACCTGGATGGAAGTGGAAGACATTATTCTTAGTAAAGCATCACAAGAATGGAGAAGCATGAATCCTATGTACTCAATTTTGATATGAGGACAATTAATGACAATTAAGGTTATGCGGGGGGGAAGCAGAAAAAGGGAAGGAGGGAGGGGGGTGGGGCCTTGGTGTGTGTCACACTTTATGGGGGCAAGACATGATTGCAAGAGGGACTTTATCTAACAATTGCAATCAGTGTAACCTGGCTTATTGTACCCTCAATGAATCCCCAACAATAAAAAAAAAAAAAGAAAAGAATGAAAGAAAAAATATCCCATGTACTCAGTACTATTATAAAACCAATTTACAATCACTTACACTTTCATATGAAGAATAGATCACAACTATGGCCCAAAATGAAGGAGGGAGGAGGAGGGTCTGGAGGGGAGGGGGGAGGTCAGATCAAGGGAGGGTGAATGGTGGGATCACACCTATGGTGCATAATGCAAGAGTACAGTCAGATCTATTAGTATAGAGTATAAATGTCCTAACACAATAATGAAGTAAATGAGATGAGGTATATATTAACCAGCGTGATGTAAGCATTCCTAATTCTATATGAAATCAGCACATTGTACCCCATAAATGCATTAATGTATACATGATCTATGTGTTTATGACTTAATGAAAAAAAAAGAGAGAGAGAGAAACACTGTTAAACCCAAGTGAGAGGGGGAGGGGGGAGGGAGGAGAGGGAAAGAGGGAGGACTGATGTGCTCTCACCTAACAGGCGTAAGGCGGGGTATATGGCACCCTCCTAGGTGAGGGGTATAACTAAAATTTGGACGCTAAGAAAGGCAAACAATGTAACCTAATCATCTATACCCCCATATTCATCTGATATTAAAATTTTTAAAGTTTGCTGAGATAATTGGAAATGAAAAAAATAAAAAAGAAAAGTAGGTAAAATTTTCAAGTTAGTTTTTCAAAAAGCTTCAGGGAGCCAACAAAGATTTTCTTTTTTTTTTTAAATGATCTGAAGGAATATTTCACTTCATCACATGAAACTTTTCT
Source organism: Nycticebus coucang (assembly GCF_027406575.1). Lineage (NCBI taxonomy): Eukaryota > Metazoa > Chordata > Mammalia > Primates > Lorisidae > Nycticebus > Nycticebus coucang. Next base: position 17,634,579 of record NC_069787.1, read on the forward strand.
AGTTATCCTCTTATCTTTTACCTTTGGACAGGGCTTGTTATTACCGCATACATTTCAAGTTGGTCAGGGAAGCCCCAGAACAACTGACTACAGCAGAACTTTCTGTATGCAACTTAGGGACCTGCACTTCTCAAGACCTGCCCTTCTTATCGTGACTAGCTGTGGGAGACCCTGAAGGCCCCTGAGGACCATATTTACAAGTGTTCTCCTTACCCCATAGTTGGCTAATCTCATTCATTTTATGTTTGGTTCTTATGAGTTGCAGTTGAAGAGGATAACCTTTTTATAGTCTGTTTCTCCAATTCAGGAGCCAAAAGAGATCTTTGTGACACTCCATTTTCAACTGATTTCATAAAGAAAGCAGTCTGTTTCCTGTCTGTTACCAACTGATCTCAATAGTAGTCCCAGGAGAATCAATTGTACGCTCACTTGCTTTTTTGAGAACCCAGAAACCTTAAGCAAAAGCTCAGCTTTCATGTAGATAGGAAAAGCAGCCACCTGTATTAGCAGAATCACTTTCAGATCCTACTGCCCAGCCTACATACTGCCTGAAATCCCTGTCATTATGGTAGCAGTTTTTATTGAGTATCTTTCTACCAGGCACTGAGCTTGTGGTTTTATATACATAATTACATTTAATCTTCACAAATTCTCCTATAAGATGAGCAGAAAAGCCTATATGTTTTCAGTGAGAAAACTGAGAATCAGAAAGATAAAGAAAATATGTCCATGGTCCCAGGGATAGAAAATAATGGAATAAGGAGTGTCTCTTTCACTCCGACTTCAAGAACCCGGCTCTCTCTACCACACCACAAACCTACCTAAATTTCATAGGGCTTGATTGAACATTTTTGCCAGGATAAGTAGCTAGTTCTGGGAGAGATAATTAACTACTAGTTGACAATAACTTCCCATAAAGGTAAGACGTGATATATATTATGCAGTAAATATGTTAGGCACAAAATGACGTATCATCTATACCACAGCCCTGAGTTAGGTAGAATTATTGCCATTTTTAAAGTGACACTTAGGCTAACTGTGAGAGGCCATGTGACTTGTCAGTGGTAGGTCAGTTGACTAGGTAAGCCAAGTCTTCTGTTCATTCCTCAATACCATCCTGCCTCTCCTTGACTAACTTGGACCTCCTATTTTCAATTCTAAAATGAAATACAGGATAGGTAAATTTGAGAAAAAGATAGAGGAATATCTAGATAAGTAGACTATTTCCCGGGTGTAGTGAAGGCACATGTTAAGAGGTAATCAACCCCGTGAGAGTACAGAGTTCTGGGTTAGGGAGTAGGAGGGCTATGAGGATACTGTCCGCTGTGAAACAAGTCATGGATGTCCCAGTGTCAGGCAGACAGAAAAGTTCTTTGCAGGCACTTATTTCATTAATTTTCTAACAGCTCTTTGAAGTAGCTATAATTTTTCTCTTTCTTCCATTTTTAGTAAAAAAAAAAATGGAGATTCTGTGACTTTAAGTAATATGTTCTTATCCAAGTTCATAGACATTTAAGAGCAAGTTCAGGATTTGAATTTGGGTCTCTCTCGGGTTTAGAATTCTTGATCCTTTTACCAAAACCTTAGAATGAGAGAAAAACTGGACAGACTACTAACTTCCCAATTTTTGCCATAAATAATTTCTGCTCAGAAATCCTTTGTATCTTCTTAAAAGCACACTGTCCAAGTAAGAGTTTTTCTTACATTGTGAATGTACTTTGAGAAAGTTTGTCTGAAAAGGTAAGGAAAAAAGAAAAAGAAAAGTTGCAAAACTTTGTAGCAACAGACATACTATTTCCTATTCTTTCAAGAGAAAAAAAATCAAGTATTTTGTTCAGTGGATTTGAAGCTACTTTTGTACATCAAGAGCCCCTTCAATTCTGCTTCAAATAGCGAATGTCCTTTTTTCCCACATTAGTAGAAACATCCTGATCTCAGATCTTTAATTTCTACTTCGTGAACTACACGTAATCTGAAACTGAAATTCTAAAAGCATTCTAAATATAAGGAATCTCTGTTGTACCTAAAATACAGGAGGAACATATTAGTGTTTTCATGCAATTAACCTATCAAGATTAGAAAATAAGGGCCTCTTAGGGTGGCACCTGTGGCTCAAGGAGTCGGGTGCCGGTCCCATATGCCAGAGGTGGTGGGTTCAAACCCAGCTCTGGCCAAAAACCACAAAAAAAAAAAAAAAGAAAGAAAGAAAAGAAGGGCCTCTTTATGGAAAACGTTGTCGGCCTCTGCATTAGTAACTGTTATCTGGTGGTTTTCTCATCTGGCAAATTTTGTCATGGTTGTTACATGGCAGTAGAACTTACCATTGATTATGATGTATTGATTACTTCATAATTAATTATACTATATTATATTATTAGTGTGCTATTAGGTACAACATAAACCTGATTCTCTTCTACACATCTGGGGATGTGGAAGTATCAAGCCAACTTATTGTTTTGTAACTTGGAAGGTTTAAAAAAAACATAATTGAATGATTTTTATTTGTACTTAGTCCTTGAATGTATGTAGATGGATATGGATGAGAAGGGAGAAAATGGTATTTGTTGGGCTCATTTCATGTCTCCAATGCTCTTCTCAGCATGTCACATTTTCCTTACTGAGCTGGTATACTTATTCATAGCCAGAACTCCATAGTTTGTAACTCACAAGGAAAGCTTCATTGGAGATACACAACAGAAATATCTTTCCACTCAGGATATAAAATAAAGCACATTTTCAAATATGTTAATGTTTTCACTGCAATTTTCAAATATGTTAATGTCATTCCCAAAAGATGATCTTTAGGAAGTGGCATTCTTAAAGTTTATTATAGCTTATACTTTCGTAATGCTTTTGGAAACAAACAATTAGATTCTAGCAACCATGACAACTCTACTGCTGCAATGAGGAATGAAGGAACTGTTGTGTTGGGAGGGAGGCATTGTGGATCTGGAAGGTGTGTGTGTGTGTGTGTGTGTGTGTGTGTGTGTGTGAATTCATGTTAAGGAACTACTCTGTGTTGATTTCCAGAAAATTAGGACATCTGTTTCCTCATATGATTGGATAAAAACAATCATATACTTTGGCTTTTTTACAGGCAATTGATATTGTAACAAACTGGTTATGTTAAAAGTTAGGATGCTAGTAGTAGGGGTAGCAATTACTATTATTATTGCGGTTACCAATTTATACATAACAAAAATAATAGATGTTATCATTTATTGAACACTTAATATACATTAGAAATAATATTCTTTGCATCCATTCTTTCTCGTTACACAAAATCAAAAGTTAAGTCCAAGAGATTAAGTGATTTACCTAAAGTCATATGTATGAGAGAAACAGAAGGCCTAGAACAATTCCAATATCATCTGTCTCCTAATCTTGGGCTTGGTTATATCATCTATAATATTTTTTGAATATTTTAGGTGAAAGCAACTGAAACTCCAACTCCAACTTGTTTATATAAAACTGAGAATTTATTGATTCATGTAATTGAAAAGTCACAGGTATTGATGCCGTCGGGTCAGGCTGTATCCAGGAGCTCATGTGATACCTCACTCTTCTCTCACCCTTACACTCCCCTCTCTCCATCTCTTGTCTCTGTTTTCTTCTCTAGTGTCTTTATTCTCCTACAGAAAAGAGAACCAGCAGCATCTCTAGGCATATATTTTATCAGCCAAGTAAACAGAGGAAACAGCTTCCCTCCCCTCCCCACCAGTGATTCCAAGGAAAACTTCCATGGAATAATTGGCCCACCTTGCTTCATACGCCCACCGTTCAACCAATCACTGGACTGGAGAGGGACCGCTCTGATTGCCCAGGCTCACTCAGGTATGCCTACCATGAGTCCAGCGATCACCTGGGTGGGCAGTATCATCCAGCCAAATGGAGCAAGATTGAATGGGGATTGCTTCCTCACAGAAAAACAATGTTGTTTTATCAGAGGGGAAATGGATGCTGCCAAAGTTCACAGATGTCTAGCCTTCCTCCTAGACACAGAAACTCCTGTGTCTCAGACTTGAGACATCAGAGATCAACCCCCATTTATGAGGCTGGGTGGCTCAGTTGCATTCAGCCCAGAGTTACCATCACAGTAGATTATCTAGCTTATGTGTCTAGAAACGTATTGAAAAACTTCCAAATGGCAAAATGTACAACTGGAAAGAATTTAAATTGTATAAAGTGACCCTTTTCCACAACTCATTAAAAAGTCCAGAGTCATAAATAGAAAAGGATGAGGCCTGAAGTTAATAGTACTTCCCATGAGACTGAATAAACCAAAAATTGTAATGACAATGGGTCTCTGGCCAGTCATGAAATGTTAAGCAGCGAAGATTCAAGATACATTCAAATCTAAACCAGCAGAGGATTAGGTCAGATTAGTAGCTGGTGATGAACAGATAAATGTAAAAGATAACAAACAAAAATTAATCTGCCTTAATACCATTTGTTTTTCTGTATATTTATTCTTCCTGAACTGGCTCACTGCTGAAACAGGAGCTTCTGGAGTTTGTAACAGTGCAGGGTTACAAGGGAGAATGCTGGCAGCTGCACAAATAACAGAATAATGACTCAATGGAAAAACAGCTGAGTGCTCTCCTTACAGACAATATGACCACATCAAAACCAGGGTGATGAGCTCTCTCTGTTTAATAGTCTGCAGACTGCCATCTCTGGCTGTCCATCCCTCTGACTTTACAAGCCAGCTTTGCCACATTTAATTCCAACCAGAAAGAAGTGGAGAGAGTAAGGATCTCACTATACTTTTTTCATACACTGTGCTGAGTCTTCTGTAGCCTCCCCGCTGGCAAACAGAGTGATGCCAATATACAGAGACTGGCTTTTCTGCCAAAACTCTTGCAGCTGCCCCCCTCCATTTATGGATAACTGATTCATCAACAGAAGTCTAATTGCTGGAGTAATGATCATTGATAACCAAAGCCCCTGACATCCTGTGAAGATTAGAGATGAAGTATCTTCCCTCAAAATAGCCATATGTCATTGTGATCCTTATGTTGAAAGCCCCTAATTTACTACTATTCTCTCATCTCCTGCTTATGGCTACAGCACAATTTTTTGCATTTCATAAGCAGGAATTACTTGCTCCTTAATACCATTAGAGTTCATGTTGCTGCTTCAAATTCTGTTTTTATTTACCCCCAGCTTGAGACAAAATGCTTTCTTCTCTTTGTCCCTCCCAGCAATTTCCAATCACAAATGAACTTAATATTTCACGGTTGTGTCATTATGAAATTGCCAAGCCCAGAGGACACTTCTTGGTGGGATAGTTATTACATGTAGTATTGCATGCTTGAGTTATATTTTATGCTTGTCATAAAAGACATTGATACTTCCAAAGGTTCAGGAACATCATTAAGAAGAAATTGTGTACTTGGAGCTCATGATTTCATTTAACCCTCATGGAAGCCTTAGGAGATCATCACTATTTCTGATCTCTCCATTCCAAAAATGAAGAACAAGGAAAGTGAGACTCCCAGAAGTTAAGTGACTTGACCAAGGCTACACAGGAGCAGCAAAGACAAGATTTGAACTCAATTCCTCTTCCAGACAAGCCTGTATTCTTTTTGGTCTGAACAGCCATTACCGTTCTGAACACCCTTAAATTATTTCCATCCATCCCTGGATGGAAACCTGCTCTCTGGGCCCTTGTCTCACACTTAGCTGGCAGTCATTACACAAGTAGTACGCATCTCTTTTATTTTATCCTAGGGTGTTCATGTTTTAGCCTTGCTCAGATGTGTAAGCCATTGGTTCCCAACATGGCTGTGCATCAAAATGACCTGGAGAGAGATTATTGGTTTTGTTTTCAGTAGAAATTCTCCAAGCTAACATCCAGGTGAGATTGCTAACTCATTGAGATTAAAGAGGACTTACTATGACAAAGGCCAGAAGCTATTCTGAAGTCCAGACAGGTTAGAGAATAATTCATTTTAAAAGAATCCTGTTTCCTTGGTGGCCTCAGGCTATAAGCAGGAGAGGTTTGAGGAAGCTGTTGAGCCAGAACATCTGAATTCAATGGACCTAAGTTATTGATTTCTTCACCGTTCTTGATTATTCAAATAGCTGTGAACAAAAGAATATTATCCCAAGATTCTTGATAGTCTGCAAAGCGTCATGGCATTAACAGAAGTGCCAGATTTTGAAGTGTCATTATTGTAGTCCTTTCAGGCTTCTGTAAGAAAATACTGTAGACGGAGTGGATTCTAAAGGACAAGAAACCCCTATCTCATAGTTCTGGAGATGGTGTCTTCTCACGGTGTCCTCACCTGGGGCAAGGAGCAAGCAGGCCTCCCTCAAGCCTCTATTATAAAGGCACTGGCACCATTCACAAGAGTGCTGCCTCATGACTCTGTCACCTCCTGAAGCCTCCCCCTCTTATTCCTATGATGTCCAGGATTAGATTTCAACATACTGATGTTTGAGAAGTGCAAACATTCAGACCACAGTGTTCCACCCCTGGCCTCTGATCATTCACGTCCTCTCCATCAATAGCCCCAGAAATCATTCTTTTCTTTTTTTATGAGACAGAGTCTCACTCTGGCATCACCCTGTGTAGAGTGCCATGGTTGCTATAGCTCATAGCAACCTTAAGCTCTTGGCTGAAGTGATCATCTGGCCTCAGCCTCCTGAGTAGCTGGGACTATAGGTGCCCACCACAATGCCCGGCTATATTTTTTAGAGCAGGGGTCTCACTCTTGCTCAGGCTGGTCTTGAACTCTAGAGCTCAAGCAATCCACCCACCTCAGCCCTGCAGAGTGCTAGAATTACAGACATGAGGCAATGCACCTGGCCAGAAGTCTTAATTTCTGCCAGCATCAACTCAAAAGTCTTATCTAAATATCACCTAAATCAGATATTGGTGAGAGTCAAAGTAGGCTCATTCTGAGGAAAATTCCCCTTGAGCTGTAAACTTGTGAAATTGAACAAGTTATGTGCTTCCAATATTCAATGGTGGGACAAACATTCCTGTTCCAAATAGTACAACCCAGAAAGAAGGAAGGAGTAACAGGTTCTGAAAATCCAAAAGGGCAAATGTCATTGTATCTTAAAACTCCAGAGTAATCTGCTTTGAAGTGAGGCTCTGCCCTCCAGGCCCTCTTGGGCCTGAGGTCCTGCCTCTACAGCCTTGCTCTGGTGGCTTTGGGAGCCCATAACTACACGGCTTTGCTGAGGGTAGCCATTCCATAGCTGTCATGGGTTGGAATGTTGAGCCTGTGGCTCCCCTAGGCTAGAATTGCACACTGGTGGTTCTACAGGTTTGATGCCTGGGAGCAACCCCACTTCCATAGCTCCAATGGGCACTGCTCTCTGCCTGGGTCATGCACCTGCCCATCTGGGCAACTCCATCCTTTGAAATCTGGGTGGAAGAGGCCCCATGCCCATGGTTCATGCACTCTCGGAGTTGGCAGAGATGACACCTTCAGGATGCTGCCAAGACTTTCCCTGTGTGTCCACCAGATAAGGAGCAACCACCAGAGCTTCCAACACCCCTACAAGCACTGGAGCCAAACCTGGGGTGGCTTCAGTAGTAGTGTGCAAATTTGAGAACAGAGACTTGAGAGTGAGTCCAAGTTCTCAGAGGCACACTCATCCCCTCCTTCAAAATCGATCTGTCCCCAAGGTCCTCAACACTCTTGGGCTGTGATGGGAGGGCCAGCATTGATGATGTCCATCTTCATGGTTATTCTTGTATTATTTTGATGAATAGTACTTGAATGGCACATACGAATATCCTTGTAAAACGGTTCTTGGCCACACCTTTGGTATTCTGTCTTGAATATGATTTCTCATTTTTTTTTTTTTTTGCAGTTTTTTTTGGCCAGGGCTGGGTTTGAACCCACCATCTCCAGCATATGGGGTCAGTGCCCTACTCCTTTGAGCCATGGGAGCTGCCCAATTTCTCACTTTTTATAACATGGACAGGCTGAGAATTTTTGAAATCTTCATGTTCTGCTTCTCTTTGGATTAAAAATTCTATCTTTGAAACATTCCTCTCTTCTGGCATTTTACTATAATCAGTTAAGAGAATCCATATCATGCCTTTACAACTTTGCTTAGAAATTTCTTTCACCAAATATCCTCTTTCATAGCTCACAAATTCCGCCTTACACAAAACACTAGGACATGACTGTCATTTGTCCAAGTTCTTTGCCATTTGGCAACAAGGATCTTTTCCTTCTGGTTCCTACAGGAATAATTTTCCTAACTTCTGCTTGAGATCTCATCAGAATGGCCTTTCTTGTCCATAGTTTTAGCAGCATTTGGTCACAGCCACTTAGACGTTCTTGAAGAGTAAGAATTTCTCTACAGCTCTCCTCTTCCTCCTCAACAGGATCACCTTCAAATGTCTATTTATAGCACTATAGAGTTTTTTTAGCATATGCTTCAGAACTCTTCTAGCCCCTGTGAGTTTTAAAGCCATTTTTGTATCTTTAGGTATTTTTTTGTAGCAACATTTCTTTGTACCAATTTCTGTCTCAGTATTTTTAGGCTGCTCTAATAAAATGCCATAAATTGGGTAGCTTCTAAACAACAACAAAAAAATTATTTCCCAGAGTTCTGAAGGCTGAGAAGTCCAAGATGAGGGTTTTGGTGAGGGCTACTTCTTGATTCATGGATGGCCATCTTCTTGCTCTGTCTTCACATGGGGGAAAGGGTAGGTAGACCCCCTGCAGCCTCTTTTATAAGGACACTAACACATTTATGAGGGCTGTGCCTTCATGACCTTGTCACCTCCTAGAGGCCCCATCCCCCTTAATACTAATACTAGGCCTACCTGGGTAACCCAGGTAATCTCTCAATTTTAAGGGCAGCTTACCTTAGTTTTATCTACAACCCTAATTTCATTTTGCCATGCAAGATGACATATTCACAGGTTCCAGGGATTAGGATATAGGCATCTTTGGGAAGCAGGGTATTATTCTGCCTACCACATGAGTATATAAATCAGTGAGACTGAATGAAATCACCTGGGGCACGAGTAAGGCTGAAGAAGAAAATCAGTTTAGTGCCCGTGACTGCTGGGGAACCAGCAAAAGAGATTAATAAAGTGCTGATGGACCAGAAAGAGGAAAAATAGGCAAAATAGTGTTCCGGAAGCCAAATGAAGAAAGTCTTTCAAGCAAGAGAGAATGCCCACTGTACCAGTGCTGCTGTGGGTTAAGCGAGGGTTGCGGCTAAACCACTGGATTTGGCAGCGTTTGAGCCACTAGTGACCTGACAAGTTCCATTTGGATGGGGAGTTCCATGGAGGTTTGTTTCCTGCACTGCTCACCAGCACTATTTATGTTAGTTTCCCAAGCACTGGAATGAAGTAAAGTTGTTCGTTCCTTAGTGGCCAGTGTCTTTTTCTTTGTAAATCACCATTTCTGCCATTCTATTTTTCTTTTCCTCTTCTGGCAAAACTTCTGGATAGCGCTGTCTTGTTGTCTTGGCCTCCTGGCTTCCTTTTCTCTCGTGAACCCATTTCGATCAAGCTTTTGTTCCCACCTCTCCACCAAAGCAAGAGTGGAAAATTTCTGTTGCAAATAAAAACAAGGTTGTGTCTAGGATGGAACAGCCAGGTTGGAAGGGAAAGAGTATGCTTCATCTTCTTAGAATAAAGTAGAAAGTTTTATTCTGATAGAGAAAAAGAAAACCATAAAAACTTAGTGACCATGCTTTGACATTTCTCACTGACACCTCCTTGCTTTTGTAACTTTTGTCCTGTTTTCTTGCTGATTAAAGCTCCGTAGAGGCAGGAAGCAGACATTCTGGTTTTCCTGTGTGCTGTGTTGCACACCTATTATGCCATGAATTCATGGGGAATAGGTTCCAGCACTTTATGCTTCAGCTCAGGGGGTGTCTCCTATGGTTGGCTCTCCTGTGTGCTGTGTTGTACACCTATTATACCAAGAATTCATAGGGAATGGATTCCGGCAGCTCAGGCTCCTTTCCACTGTTTCTCATAAAGTGAGCTTCTCTGGGTGAAGCAGGCTGGTGCTTCAGTTAAACCCAGGTACCTTTCTTTTTGGCTTCCTTCTTTTTTCTGATCATTTTCCTTCATGTGTTTAAGGGAGCTGTCTCAGCTCTTAGAGTACTTAATATACTCAATGTGAACATTAATCTTCTTGGTGAGAATCTTGCCCTTAACTTGTTTGTTTACAACAATGCCAACAGCATGCTGGGTAACATTGTAGACACTTCCAGTTTTGCCATGGTGACATCTGTGTGGCATGCCTTTTTAAACGATACCCATTCCCTTGATGTCCAATATCACCTTTTTTTCTGGATTCACATATATGTGGCCAATGGAGCAACTCCATGTGTTCTAAAAGGCCTAGAGAATGTGTATTGGGGGCCTGTCCTCTTTCCCTTTGTGTTTGACATTTTGGTGAATTCCTAGAAGATGGTGTCTCTGGCCAAAAGGCTCTATGACCATCTTTGAAGGAATAAGGACACTCTTACTGCAGTGACTTAAATTATTGACTGCTGAGATGTGAGCAAGCTGGAAAGATCTTTAATGACAAGAGCTTAAACCCTGGAGCCATGCACTAAACTCCAGGGAGTCTGAATTACAGTGAAGGGTGCAACTGTTTGGCTGTGTTCTGTTATATTCAAATTGCATATAAGTTCTCAGAAGGAAAAATCATGGAAAGCTCTTTCATTAACATTGCTACCACAAATAATACTTACATTACATTCTCTGCAGCATGCCAGGAAATTTTACAAGACTAAGGACTAGAAAAATCACTTATTTTTAATACCCAACTAGAGATGAGGAGACAGAGTTCTGCCTAAGATTCCACAGCTATTAGGTGATCATCTTGGACAGGCCCACAAGGCTGGGCTGAAGCTGGAAACTAAGTTTGGAGCATTTTGTGAGAGAATATGATCAACGGTAATTTAATTGGAAGAATGGGGAAGACTTAGACTAGTATAGAACTAGAAAATTCCTTTCTCCGACTGCAGAAGTCATCTCACAGAATAATATATAGCTGGCTATTGTACTCCCCTTGTGGGTCTTTAAGTAACTTTAAAGTCAGGAAACAAACCTTCACCCTCTTCACACACCACATTAAAATAAAATAAAAAAATTAAAAAAAAAAAACCTTCAAACTGGACTATATATTTGTGGACCTAAGTGTGAGACATAAAGTCATGAAATTTCTGGAAAAAAGAAGTAGGAGAAAAATATTTTTTCTTTTTCTTTCTTTCTTTCTTGTTTGTTATTGTTTTAGGTAAATTTGAGGGTATGAAGAATTAATTATAGTGTTTGTATTTGTTAAGTAGTCTCTCTCTTAAAATCATGTTCCACCCCCAAGAGGTGTGTTGTACACCTTAACATTGTGCCCATTGAGTGGGAGCATACCCATCTCCATTCCTCCCTCCCTCTCCCCACTCCGTCATTCTCCCACCCTCCACCTTGAATTTATGCAAGTTTTTCTCTTATGTGGGTGTATCTTAAATTATCTTCTGGCTTCATATTAGTATTGAGTACATTAGATTCTTGCTTTTCCATTCTTGTGACACTTTACTAAAAAGAATGTGTTTCCACTCCATCTGGGTTAATAAAAAAGATGTAAATGTTCCATCTTTTTACTGGCTAAATAGTATTCCATGGTATACATATACCACGGCTGGTTAATTCATTCCTGGGTTGGTGGGCATTTAGGTTGTTTCCACATTTTGGCAATTGTAAATTGAGCTACAATAAAAAATGTAATGTAAATGTCCTTATGATAAAATGATTTTTTTCTTCTTGGTAGATCCCCATAATGAGATTGTAGGATCAAATGAGAGATCTAATTTGAGTTCTTTGAGGATTCTCCATACTTTCTTCCAAAGAGGTTGTATTAGTTTGAAGTCCCATCAACAGTGTAAAATTGTTCCCTTCTCTCCACATTCATGCCAACATCTGTAGCTTTGAGACTTTGTGATGTGGGCTATTCTGACTGGGGTTAGGTGATATCTCAGGGTGGTTTTGATTTGCATTTCTCTGATGATTAGAGACAATGATCATATTTTGAAATGTTTGTTAGCTATTCATCTGTCTTCCTCAGAGGAGGGAGGTACTGTTTATATCCCTTGCCCAGTGCTAGATGGGATTGTTTGCTCTTTTTGGTTGATTAATTTGAGTTCCAGGAAAAAAATATTTATAACCTAGTTTAGGCAAAGATATTTTTGTTTTTGATAAATCTTAATGTATTAAACTTAAATTATATTTAAAACTTCTGTATATATAAAATATACACATATACCACCATTTTACAAAAGTAAAATATATTTTAAATATCTGTTCTTGGAACACTGTAAATATTAATAAGATGAGAATAAATGACACTGGGGAAAATATTTTCAAACTCATATTGTGTAAATAATTTGTGTCCAGAATATATAAAATTAGTCTTAAACTCAACAATAATCCAATAAACAAAGAAAAATATATGAATGAACTCTTGTCCAAAATAGATATTTGGATTGCAAATGAGTTCATGGAAAGAGTTTAATATTATTCATCATGAGGGAAATGCAAAATAAAACTACAATGAGATACACTACAAGATGAGGAGTAATTGGAACTCTCATTTACTGCTGATGGGAATGCAAAAGTCACTTTGGAAAACAGTTTGACAGTTTCTTACAAAGAAAAACATGGACTTAATATGACTAATAATTCTACTTCTGGCTATTTACTCAAGAGAAATTAAAACATGTCCACAATATAACCTGTATGTGAATGTTTATAGAGCTTTATCCTTAGTCAAAATTATTATAAAAAATAATGAATGACCCAAAATAAATTCTAGTACATCTGTACAATAGAATATTACTTGGTAATGAAAAGGAAGAGACTATTAATATATGCAACAACATTTGGGAAGAGGCAAAACTGTAGTGCTGAAACACACACCAGGATTTCCGGAGGATGATGGTCTGGGGAATCATTACCTATGAACAGACATCAGGGAACTATGGGGGGTGAGGGAAATGTTTTATTTTAATTATAGTTGAGTTTGTATAACTGCGCACTTTTGCCAAAGCTCATCGAACTATACCATTAAAAAGGGTGAATTTCGGTATGTACAAATTTATTTCAGGGAACTTGAGTTGGGTCAGAAGACAGAACTTAAAGTAGAAGAAAGCTGGGGAGAAACAAAATGGGTAGAGGTTTAGCGAAGAGAAATTAAAAGAAAGAAGTCATTAATTTAAAAATAGAATTTTTCAAATTGCTGTCCGTGAAGTACAATTTAGGCATTTATCATTTTTTTTGTTCAATGCAGTGTTTCCACACTATGCATGAGTGAATGCTTTTAATGGTTGTCCAACATCCCAAAACACAAGAGATTTCACATAAAAGCCCACTTTTTTTTTTTTTTAATAAAAGTGATGTAAGGATCTGGTCACACTGGAACAACACTGCAACATGGCAAAGCTGGCTCAGTTGAGTAATTCTGAGCTGCTTCTCCCTCACCTGTCTGACTCCTGTCGGCATTTCTGTTTTCCACTGTGGCTTTAATTCTTAAAACAGCCCAACTATTGGGATTCTACAAAGACCACAATGTTGAGTAACCAGAAATAGTAAACTCAGCATGTGCCGCCTAAAATGCTGAGCTTTCATATGTGAACCAAAAAGATTCTTTTTGAAAAAAATTATTTCAAGGGCGGAGCCTGTGGTTCAAAGGAGTAGGATGCTGGCCCCATATGCCGGAGGTGGTAGATTCAAACCTAGCCCTGGCCAAAAACTGTGGAAAAAAAAAAAAAGAAAATTATTTCAATAGATCTAAGGGGGTACAAATAGTTGAACTGTGAGTGTATATTGTACGCAATAGGTCATTTTTCACCCCTTGTCCCCTCCCACCCTCACCCTCTGAATCTCCAGGGTCCATTATTCCATTTCTATGACTGTGCATACCCATAGCTCTGCTCCCACTTATCAATGAGAACATGTAGTATTTGTTTAGGATAATGGCCTCCGGTTCCATCCAAGTTGCTGAAAAAGACACTATTTCATTTCTTTTTATGGCTGAGTAACGTTCCACTGTGTGTGAGTGTGTACACGTACCATGTTTTCTTTATCCACTCTTCAGTTGATGGGCATGTAGGTTGATTCCTTGTCTTTTTAATTGCAAACCATGTTGTGATAAACACACAAGTACAGGTGTCTTTTTGATATAATGACTTCTTTTCCTTAGCATAGATACTCTGTTGTGGGATTGCTGGATCAAAAGGTAGATCCACTTTTAGTTTTTTGAGGAATCTCCGTACTGTTTTCCATATACTGTTAGAGGAAATGTAAATCAGGACAACCACTGAGAGTCTCGCATGTAGGTGTTAAGTTTTAGAAGTTTAATTGGGTTAGAAAATATTGAGTTTAGTTATAGAGAAGACGAAAGTCTTCCCAGAGTTATACCTCCTAGAGTAATTATAATTTTAGGAGATAAGAACTAGTTATCAATTCCATCTCCTGGAAATATCAACTGGAATTCTAGACTAATGGTTATAAGTACTTAAGCAGAGTTTCAGTATACATGCCTTACAAAGTCAACATTTTTCAGTGATACTCAAGTCAAAATTAGAAGGGAGCATTTAATTAAAAATTGTCATGATAAAGAATAGTTAACAAATTTGTAATAAAGATACATTTTTACCTATTTTTTTCTTCCTTCATAACTTCCACAATAAAAAGTATCCCCTATAGCGATTAAAACTCATAAAGTTCATATGTTTTTATAAAGACTTACATTGTGAGATTGATAACAGGTTACACAGAAAAGACAACCTGAGCTACCTGGCAGTGATGTGTAATTACCAGAGAAGTTTCTAACAGATGGGAAAAGCAGCACTTCAAGGAAGGGAATCTCTCTCGCCCCCATTCCATGTCACGATTAAGAATATTTCCTTGCAGAGCTAGAATGTTCATTTATGGATAGAAACTTTGAGGGTTACTTCTAGTTTGCTTTACCTTGAATCCAACCATGCCATTGTCACATATCCATTGTCATGCAGCTCTTTAATTAGTAGGCACTGATGCAAATGAAGGACAAAGGTTTTTGAGAAGGCATAGAAGCCTTGACAAACTTACTTATGCAGTCCAAAGTTAAATAATATGATTCTTCTTTTTTTTTATTAAGTCAAAAACACAGATCATGAATCATTTGTGCACATGTGGGGTACAATGTGTTGATTTTTTTATACAATCTAACATGCTTACATCAAGCCAATCAATATAGCTTTTGCCTCATTTACTTTGCACCAGATTATTCATTGCAGCTCAATTCATAATAGCCAAATCATGGAAGAAGCCCAAGTGCATATCAACCCATGAATGGACTAATATATATGTATACCATGGAATACTATGCAGCCTTAAAAAATGTTGAAGACTTTATCTCCTGTATTTTTACATGGAAGGACCTAGAACATATTCTCCTGAGTAAAGTATCTCAAGAACGGAGGACAGCGCCTATGGCTCAGTGAGTAGGATGCTGGCCCCACATACCGAGGGTGGTGGGTTCAAGTCCAGCCCCAGCCAAACTGCAACAACAACAACAAAAAAAAAAAAAACAAAAAAAAAAACACTTTTTTATGAAAGACAGAACACAACTACAGCCCAGGATGAAGGAGAGAAATGGAGTGGGAAGGAAGGGAAGGAGGAGGTTTGATAGAGGGAGGATAAATGACGAACCACACCTATGGAGCATACTGCAGGGGTACAAATCAAATCTGTCAAGTGTAGAACATAAATGTCTTAACATAAATATGATTTTTATAATGAGGAAAAAATATTTTTGTAGTATGGGGAATCAATATTTAACCAAGTTACCAAACATTGGAGAGGTTTAATGTCAGGAAATGTCAACCTACTGATGACAATTCTGCTTTTTACTTTAAGTCTTGACGTTTGTGTCACGGAGCCAATGCACTGTGTGAGTATTCTGAGCAGTGTTATTTTCAATAGACAGACTTAGATGCTCATAATTCAGGCTATCTGGTTTTATATTATCTTTCTGACATGGTACAGAGCCACTAGACTTCACACAAAGATAAATGCATATATGAGACTTGCAATTCTTCCTCCATCTCCAGCATTTGATTTACGCTTGCGTACCACAGCACAGTCTAATTCATGTCTGTCAAGTGTTGCCAAGAGTCATTTTAAACTCCTGAGGTAGATGAAGGCAGGAGGATACCAAGATTTGTGACTGAGACCCTGTCTGGTTCATGGAAGTCGTTGCCCCTCTTAGTGAATATAGAGCTGCAAACGCTAAGAATAATGACTAATAAAAAAGGTCAGATTCCAAGGCTGCTCCCTTTGGAATCTGTTTGAGCAGTTTAATAAACTGCTAAAAATGAAAGAGTGCATAAGACTTTCTTTCAGGATGTGAAAGATTTAAGAAATAGAAAATGTCATTTAAAAGTTGGGAAATCAAGGCAAATAAACACCCTGTCCTCAAGAAATGCTTGGGTCTTATGCAGGTCTGTTCCCTCTCCCACTCTCCAGAACTATTCCCGTAGCTTCCCAGAAAAATGAATGCAGGCCATTCCTGATGACCAAGAGTAAGAAGTTAAGTTTAGCAAAGCTTCCAAATAGCTGAATTTGCCAGTGTAGACTAATAAGGAGAATGTTTCTTTCTTTTTTAACTCCACTATTTGAGCTGTTTTTTCTTCCCTTTTCTAACACATTCTCTTGCCCTTGTACTTTTATAGGGGCTACGCTTTGCTTGAAATGCCTTTTTCATTCTCCATAATCTAGAAACTGCCAGGGAGCCTTCCCTGACCCCTGAATCTGATTCACATGCTCTATTTCTGGGTTCCCATGACACTCTGTTCTTATGCACAGTATCACAGTCATGGGTTAACTTAGCTATCTCCACTGAATACTGCAGCCCCCTTTAGGACAGTGTTCCATATTGCATTTGACTTTGAATTTTGTACTTGGTATAATGCATGAAGCAGGCACAGAGCAGGCATCTGGAGAGTGGATGAATAAAGCAGAAGCCATTTCAGAAAGACACTCCACAGGTTTTAATTTGTTTGTTGTTATCCTGTAAACAAAGATCCATCAAATTGCAGTAAATGTCAGTGCTTTTAGGAAAGTAGGAATACCCATGCTGCGTACACATTTACAGGTCTGGCAGCAGGTATGTTGACATCAGATCAGACCACCTACCTTGATGCTCCTATTTGTAAAATATTAAATTCAGACACAAATGAAAACACCTCGTAGGAGCTGGATATGTGCAACCTGTACATTTTGATGTTTGAAAAAGAGCATGTAACCGATAGAAAGCACTCATTTTTGCTAAGTTGAAAACATAACCATATTCCTGAATAGAAGATCAATAGTGCTGGGATAAAAGAAAAGGAGATGAAACTGTTCCTTTGTTTTGTATTTTTCTGTCCAGTCTAACAAGCCAGAGTGCTACAAGACAGAGAGAGAGGAAGGGATTTCTGAGGCTTTTATGCTTATCACTGCCCAATTATTTAGGAAGAGGGGAGATGGGGAGCTGATCTCCTGATAATCAGTTTCTCATCTCTACTCCTGAGATGAAAGCAGTGTATAATGGCATGGACCTTTGTATTGAAGAACTGGACATAACCATCAGCTAATTGTTCTCATAAATGAGTTTTATACTATTTTAGAATATTTCCCCAATACCTAGAGCCAAAAAGTGCAGATTTGCAGGCAAGACAGGAAAGAAGCCAGTGGCTTGAGTCATATAAATGATGAGGAGTAGGGTAGCTGAATTAATGAGGCGGGCAGTTTTGGTAGCTGTAAAATGAGAAGGTTGAACAAGATTATGTTTGAAGAGTTCTTTTGGCTATAAAATTCTATAATATTATGATTCTAAGTCAGCCATGCTGTCAGTAGGAAATGAAGGTCATCATGCCTAACGATTTTTACATCCTTACAGATTCTCACATCCTTTCCAAATGCTGTCAACTCTTAAGTTTCACTTGATAAAAAGAACTAGATTTTTTTCTTTAATAATGTGTATATCTAATCCATTTATTCATTTGTTTTGTTTCTACAAATGGTCCAATGGTTTGCATTCTGTGTTATCCAATGGTGCTATCAGCTTAGGAAACAGAAATGAACCTAATATAGGCCCTGTTTTTATAAAGTGTACAATTTCATTGGCTAGACATTAAAGATAATCCGTATAAAATATTAAGTATAATATAGATATTGATATATATGCACAAAGTATATATACAAACATGTACATGTATAATTACAAGTCTTGAAAATGATATGAAGGGAAAAGAGTTCAATGAGTGAAAACACAAAGATGAAATATTTGTAGACAGTGTGATTGAGGAAAGCCTGAGGGGCTAACATGTGAGCTGAGACTGGAATCACGAAAAGGACACAGCTTTTCAAAGAGCGGGGAAAGAATGCTCCAGGTAGGAAGAGTGGCATAGACGAAAGGTCTGAGGGGGGAAGAAGGTGACATGGGGAAGTCCCTGGATGAAGGCTGGTGTGGCAAGAGCAGGAGGAGAAAGGGGAGGGGTGGGAGAGAGGGTGAGACTCAGGCAGTGTCCCCCGGGTCATAGGAAAGAGTTTAGATTTCATTGCAGGTGCAAGGGGAGACAGGAGCACGTCTTACACAGGGAGCACCGTCTCCCATGCTTGACAGAGTCCCCTGACTTCTGATGGAGGAGAATGGCTGTCTCTGGTGAGAGAGGACACAGAAAAGCAGCCAGGAGACTTGCACACCAGTACCTGAGAGGGACGACAGTATGGCAGCTTAGACTGGGTGGAACAGAGAGAGGAAGGATCGATAGGCTCTGAGTGTGGGACACAGGGCAGGAGAAATCAGGTGTCACAGAGGTTTTTCTCATGAGCAATTGATGTGATGGAAGTTTTCTTTACTGAGACATCCCCCAGGATTGAGGGAGAAAGCAGAGGAGTAGAAAGGTGGGATTTGCTTCTGGGTTGCCTGAGAACTCTCCATATGGACACTGCCAGGAGGTAGTGGGACACACTGGGCCAGGAGCTTATAGTGGAAGTCACACCTGGAGATGAAATTTGCAACTTATAAGCACATGAATAGTATTTGAAGACATGGGGCAACAAGACAAAGAAAATTATTATGAGGCAAATAGTGCTGTTCTTCCTGGGAAACTTAACAAATTAATTTTTATTGTGGTCTAATACCTATAACATAAAATTCATCATCTTAACCTTTTCTTGATGCAGGAAAATCTGAGAAAATTCTTTAATATACTAATACTATTGTCTCTTCTTGTTATGACCATGAATATTTTTTTTTCAATTTTTACATTGTGATAAAATACATATAACATAACATTTCCTTTTTTTATATTTACAGTTCAGGGCACTAAATGCTGTACAACCATCACCACCACTCATCTCCAGAGCTATTTTCATTGTGCAAAACTGAAACACTGTACTCATTAAACAATGGCTTCCCATTTCTCCCTCATCCCAGTCCCTAGAAATCACCCTTCTATTTTCTGTCGCCATGCTTCTAAGTACCTCCTATCAGTGGAACACAATATGAATCTTCTTATGACTGGCTTATTTCACTTAACTTAATGTCCTCACAGTACATCCCTGTTGTAGGATGGGTAAGAATTTCTTCCCTCTGTAAGGCTGATCAATAGCCTGCTAGGGGTGTCCAACCTGCAGTCTGCAGCCCGCCTGCTGATTTTGTGAGGACTTTTTCTGCTTGTCTGTGGTGTCGGATACCATGAAAAGTATGCACAGACCTTTTTTTCTTTTTTTGCTAATCAGCTTTCATTAGCGTTTGTGTATTTTATGCATGGCCCAGATAACCCTTGTTCTTCCAATGTGTGGTAGAAAAGAAAAAATGTTGGACACCCCTACTCATCTATTCATCTGTGGCAGACATCTGGGTTGCTCCCACATTTTAGCTCTTGTGAATATTTCAGACCACCTCATTTTTAATCTATTGAATCCCACGTGCCCATCAGTCTGCCAAGAGATGCTAACATCTCTTATGTGCATGGCACTGTGAGCAAGCCATGACTTCCAATGTTAAAATTTATGAGTTTTAATATTCTGATATTTTATAGCAAGTCAAAACTCCTATGTTGGGTATCGACGGTATGGATTTTGCTATGTATTTCACTTGTATTCATCAAAATCACTACAATTTTTGTAGAATCGACTTAGATAGCACTATTCACCAAGAAACCTTTCTGCATGAAAGTCGAATTTGGGTTCCTTTGGTATGCTTTTACAAAATGGCTAGCGTAATACAAACATAATTTTTAAAAATATATACATATATATTGCATATCACATTTAAGATGATTCATGTATGTTTATCTTCCCTTTTTTATAGGCCGGAAAGGTAGAAAGAATGTGTATAATCAGCCAATTTTCTCTGAGAGAAATAGTTACTTTACCTGCAAATAAAATTTACTGCAAAATTCTACATGAGAAATTGTAAGGGAAGTGTTCACAATTGAAACTTTACTGTAGGCATCTATTAGGGAGGAATGTAAGCTAGAAACTCAATTTCCATATACAATAACCACAAAAGCAACAAGCATTTCTAATAGGCACATCAGAAAGTTGCCTTAAGCCATATTTGAGTTCATGAACGCAAACTCAGGATATGTTGTCAACTGCAGGAAATGTTTACAGAGCCCATGAGATAAGGTTTTAAGCAATTTGCTACATGAAGAGGGATTTTATTTGTGAATGAAGTATATAAACCTTGACATAAGCAGGCATAAAAAGATACTAAATGATTGTGGTGACTCCAGGGAATTTTATTTATTATGCAATTTTCTTTTTTCTTCCTTGAAAATTGATATTTAAGATGTTTTTTGCTGAGACACTACCTTACACTGAAAAATCTATGTTCATTCCTTACTAGAATGAGTGAAAATTTTATGATAGTATCTGAATAAAAAATGACTGCTTCTATGTCAGAAGGTTGTTTTCCAGAATCTTACACACAAGTCCTGGGCCCACTAATCACAGACACACAATCTATGCGATGAAAATAAGCTCTGTGGCTGCACTCACTGGTGACATCATCTAAGTGTTTTCTCCACAAGGCTATAAATGCATTGCTTGGCCGAGTTGAATATTTGCTGATGGAATGTCTAATTGAAATATGATAATGTGCTGCTCTTCTCTCCTTGTGATTTCAACACCCTTCAAAGCTTTTGCCAGACAGGTCAGCTGTATTGGATTGATCTTTGCTTTCCCTTCCCCTTAGAGATTCAGCGCATGGAGTCTTCCCTTGCCAAGCAATCACAGCAAAAATCACTTCACAGGGAGCAGAGTAGGAAAAGAAATACCTTAAATACTGAATAATATTGCCAATATCGGTTTTAATCATTTGAATGACAAGCTTAGTTTCTTAATGCTGAAAAAGCCATCAATATATACTTCGGGTATAAGTTTTTAGCTAAGGGAACCCAGACAATCCTGGAGACAGGCTAATGAGAGAGTCCAGCCTAGGGAGATACATTGGCTGTAACGCTGACTCAACTCCATGAGTCAGCTTTGTTCTTACTCAAAAAGCTTTCGATAAGGCAAGGCATGGTGGTTTACTGTGCGAGGCTGAGGCAGGAGGATTGCTTGAGCTCAGGAACTCAAGACAAGTCTGAGCAAGAGCAAGACCCTGCCTCTACTAAAATTAGAAAAACTAGCAGGGCATCATGATGGGCACCTGTAGTCCCAGCTACTGGCTATTTGGGAGGCTGAGGCAGGAGAATCACTTGAGCCCAGGAGGTTGAGTTTGCTGTGAGCTAGCTGATCCCACAGCACTGTAGCCTGGGTAACAGAGTGAGACTCTGTCTCAAAACACACACACACACACACACACACACACACAACCAGCCTTAAGTAAGTTAGCCTCAGACCTGCAGCTGCCCTGCAGTGATTAATATGTCACCTCATTGCCTGGAGAGAGGATCCTCAGGGGTTAGATTGGAGCACGATCTATTTACTGGATATTTAAGAGACTAATTATAATACAGCTGTGCTATAGCACCTTTCCTTTCTAACTCTTTTTCCTTTCTGTATGAGTTTACATAATTCTAGGCAAAGAAAAAAAATGATATATCTCAGCAATCATCTCAGCTAGGTCTGTAACTTCCTAGGCAGGTGCAATTCCACTAAAGCCTCTAAGGATTTGTTTTCTTTGTTTTAGCAATCTCCTTCCACTCTCTTCTCCCAATCCTCTTTACAATTCCTCCAGCATTGCTTCCAACTCTGATCCATGTATTAAATGTTACATCAACACGTAAAGCCTCATGTATCTAGTGTATAAAGAGATTTCACTATGTGGGGAACAAATGCACACCCGGAATACTGTGGAAGGGCAAGGTTTCTATGGTTACTTCTGATACCAGGCATCTACTTATGTTAATTGTCTTCAGTGTTAAGTGTGCAAGGGAAACTGGCCTCTGAGGACACTTAACCAACATCCTCAAAACACTTCATTCAAAGCCTAATTTGCAGCTGAATAAAATCTTGCCTCCTTTCTCTGCTTCCCCAGTTATCTTTTTAAATCACTTTGTTTATATTTGAACATTCTCCTCTTTCTGTTCCTTCCCCCTTAGTCCTCTGTGTGAACCAGTGAGATGGATAAGATTGAATAATAACTAGAAGTCTTTTTGTATGTGACATATTACCAAAGTCGACTGACGGTTGAGCATTGTTGATAGATTGTAACAGGGAGTAACACACACACACACACACACACACACACAGACGAAGTACCCAGGGATCCAAGTATATAAATTAATGAAGAACAATGTGGTTATGGTCACGGTGAATTAAGAAGTATGAATTTCACCGCTCAGACTGTCAGAAGTCACACCATTTGATTTGCTCATTTCTATAAAATAATTTGTTTCCATTTGCCAGAATGTAGAAAAGAGACTGCTTTGGCTTAGGAGGGAAAACACCCTTGAAAAATAAATACCATGATCGCATTAATGTACACAGCTATGATTTAATAATAAAAGGAAAAATATATAGACCATTTGTGAAAAGACACCATCAAGAGAGTGAGGGTAAGCCACACGGCAGAAATGTATGTATGCGCACATAGATATGTACATGTGTGCGTGTATGTGCATATGAAATCTTCTGCACCACATTCAAATCCAGAATACATAAACGCATGACAAAGTATTCAGCGTCATTACTCAGGAGAAATGCAAATTAAAACCACAATGAGATACTATTACACACACTCCAGCTTGGTCTAAATGAACAAAAACAATGCAGTAGCTCCTCCTACCCACAGTTTCACTTTCTGCAGTTTCGGTTACCTGCAATCCAAACATATTACATACAATGAGATAGTTTGAGAGAGAGACGACATTCATGCAAACTTTTATTACAGTATAGTGTTGTAATTGTCCTATGGTATTATTAGTTACTATTCTCAATCTCTTGCTTTGTCTGGTTTATAAATTAAACTTTATTATAGGTATGCATAAGATATAATACAGTGCACATAGGGTTCAGTCCTATCTATAGTTTCAGGCATCCTCTGGAGATACACCCCCCTTGGAGAAAGGAGGACATCTCTACCAGGTGTCAGCAAGAATGTGAACCACCTGGAACTCTCACAGGCTGCTACTCACAATGTAAATTAATACATTGTTGGAAATTTAGCTGGTGGTATCTATTAAAGCTGAACATAAGCATTTCCATGACCCAGAAAATCTATTCCTAAGTATATACCCAACATAATTTCCTGCAATGGTCATCAAAATATTGGTACAAAAATAACTAAAAGGGTGTTATTCTTTATAGGCCCAAACTGGGAATTGCTCAGCCATCATTCAAAAAAAGAGAGAGGGTAAATGAATTAAGATATATCCACACGCTGGAATACTGTGGCACCATGAAAGCCCCGTAGGCTCTGACACTTTTATGAAGTCAGGATGTGGCTGTTGAGGACAGTGATCCTGGGAAGGAGATAGAAAGTGAGCGGGGGAGGGGGGTGTTATGGTATCCTCCTCTTTGATCTGGATGCTGGTGACTTTAGGAATTAAATACTTATTGTAATTTATTCCACTAATGAAAGAGCCTCATCTTTTAACTCTCAGACCTTTCAGAGGAATCTACCCAAGAGAAGCTGGTTAGAAACACGGCAGACCTTTTAAGTTAGAAGAAACCATCTGGGAATGTGAAGTGGAAGGAATGGCTGGAGCCAGCTGAACACACACGGCAGACACTCTGCGGCCCCTCAGGTTTTCCTTGCTTTGCATGACCAGATGGCAGAGTACCCGGGGGTGTCAGCCTTGTTGGCTTTTTTCCTAAACATTTCTTGATGACGCTTGGAATCAGAGTTGCCTTTCTTCCGTGTCACTCTGCTACTGAATTCCTTGTTAGGGAAACAACTCACCTCATGTGTAACACAGTGGATTTGAGATTCAGCAGTTCTCAGGCCCCGTTCCCAAATGGCCGACCCTGGGAGTGAGGACTTTTCCAAGTGATCTTTGGGAAACAAGAAAATCTGATTGATCTGGGCTACTTTTCTACTTCTCTAGGATGCCAAAATAAACTTGCCTTAGTGGCAAATCGGAGTCTGTCAATGGCAACTGACTGCATGAACTTCCGAGAAGCAGTCGTCTGAAACATCGGTAACTAAGGAAAGGAGGATCAAATGCGAAGACAGCAGTCAGAACTCCACCACAGGGGCACACTTTACTTGGAAGAAGAAGAAGTCGGACTTTTTCTTAAGGGCTTTACTGAGCTATAATTCACATATAATTCATGTATAATTCACCTTTTTAAAGTATAATTCAAAAGTTTTTGATATTACAATATTAATTTTCAAAATTTATGGTTAAAACATATATAACATACTGATAGGTATGGCATAAAACTTTTCCGACCCCTGTCCCTTTGAAACCCCTGTGAAAGTGATTCTCAAAGTGTGGCCAGTGGCAGCAGCGTTGATATCACCTGGGAACTTACGCAGAATGAAATTCTCAGCTCCCACGTTACACCTGCCGACTCAGAAACTGCAGGAACAGGGCCCAGAAATCTGTGTTTAGAAGCCTTCCAGGTAAGTCTGGTGCTTTCTGGAATTCAGGACCAGTGTTTTGTCAACTCCAGTCTTCAATATATTTAGTAGAAAGGGAAAGGACATATAATATAACTTGTGTATTCTTCAGTTTGGGGTGTAGGAGAGAAATATCTAGTAAAGGAAAACAGTTAATTTGTTTCTTCATGGCATGTACAAGGAACTCTATGTGCAGAGGGCCTTAGGCTGCCCATCAGAGTCACAAGAGGAGATTTTTAAGAATGTTTTCCCAGGCCTCGTCCCCAGAGACTCTGATTTTATCAGTCTTGGATGAAGTCACCCTGTTTTTTAAAAGTGCCTGCCTTGGTGGGTTCAGGCTGCTATAAGGGAATACCATGGACTGGGTGGTTTCTAAGCCAGATATGTTTTCCTCACATTCTGGAGGCTGGAATTTGAGATCAGGGATCAGCATGACTGGGTTCTGGTGAGGACCTGTGTCCTCACATGGCAGGAAAGGCCAGGGCACTCTCTGGGGTCTCTCATCAGCAAACCAATCCCATTCACGAGGGCTCTTTGCTCATGCTCTGGTCACTTCCAAAGGCCCCACCTCCTAAGACCAGCACTTTGGGGTTTGGATTTCAACGTGTGAATTTTGCAGAGATACAAATATTCAGTCTATACACATATCCCAACTCTGACTTTAACATACAGCCAGGGTTGTGTGCAGTTAGTGTAGGTCACTGGACCCCTCACACCTGCTGATAAAATCACTCTCATTTTGAAAGGGTTGCTTCCCTGGGCTACCTGTTCTAGTATTTGGTTTTCTGTTCATTTTCATGTCTAATTAAAATCTCTCTTTCTATTGTTTGGCCAATTTGAATCAGTTAAAAAAAAAGTTGTGGGTTACCTTTAATGTGGTCAGTTCTGGCCCATAGGGTTCTCATCTGATTCATCAAAAGTGAGAAAATGAACTTTCTGTGTGTAGATGATTCACTTGGGCTCTGGAATGAAGCAGTTCTGAATTTGAGCACCAGCCCCATCCCTGACTGCCTTTGATTTTGAGCCTTAGTTTCCTCATCTGTCAGAGGAGGCTGGCTCAATGTCAGCTCACTGGCATTATTGTAAAGACAGGATGAGATAACTAAGTCTTCCCGATGCTCAGGAAACATGCCTCTTTTCTCCAAAGGTGGTTAAACTCTATCAAACCTGCTAATACCTCTTCCTTCCTAGTGGATTCTAATTTGAGAACCAATATGAGTCATTCTTTTATCTCCAGTGCTTGGAATCTAAAATATCCTTTAAGCCCATCTGTGAAGGAACCAATTCAATTAAAGCTCAATATCAGTGTGTATGAAGCATAATTGAGAAAAGACAGGAGAATCTTGCCTTAAGAAATGATAAGGAATTCTTGGTTACTGTGGGACTACATTGTGTGACTGTCTGTGTTCTAAATGTGCCTGCTATTCCTGAGTCACACTGCCTTATGCCAGTTTGTGCAAACTGTTGTCAGTGCTGGCAGGGTGATTACCCCGTGTCTGCATGACAGACAGGATAGTTAATGGGAGTTCCACGTGTTCCCTGATTGGAGAAGCGCTGGGGGAGGAATTACAGGGATTATCCTAAACATATCCATTAAGAAGATTTGAATAGAGTCAGAAGTCTTATGTGAGTCCAACAGGAGCTAACATTTGTCTTTATTCCCAAAGCTTACTAGCAGTATATTTTGCAACATTTCACTGATAATCAACCACTAACTAATGCAGGCTTGGATTGTCAACTTCTTGTGTTGCCATCAGAAATTGTTATGTCTTGGAACAACCCTTCGCAGTGGTCTAGCCCTTCCTCAGCTTCCTATTTTTGTTGGACTTTCTGAGTTGAAAGGAGTTTTGAAGGTCATAAAGCCATGCTTTTGGCTAAAAATTCACACAATTCACAAATTCACAGGGAGCCTGAGTAAATATCTAGGCCTTTCTGGAAATCTAGTATGGCCAACTCTATTTGAGGTCTTCTTAAGGGGTAAATGTCTCTGTTCTGAGAAGATTCATGTTGATTAAAATACAGTGACTCTTCGCGTTCCACAACCAGACCTTTTTTGATACTGACTTCAACATGTCTTCACTGCCGTGCTCCTGCTTGCCAAACTCCGAGTTCACTCCCACCATACCTCCAGCCCAAGCCTGGGACAGCCCTAGGCCAAGTGTCCTCTCCATTCCTGCTCTACTTCCCCTGGGTCCTGCTCTAACTGCCTCCAACCCTCTACCCCATTTATGTGGAGGAATCGATCAATCGGTGACATGTATCTCCTCTGTCTGCATCCTGGGCAAATCATCCACATCACATCCGCAGATCAGCTATCAATCCATGGGGGCAACTGGTCACCTTTTTAAGACCACTGATTGTCAAATGAGTTAACTTTTCTGACACTGACAGCTGCACCTCTGCCATGGCAAGATACCTTCATGAATAAGTACAAGCGTTTGCATGTCCTGCTGACCTAGGTTCTGATCCTAGCTTCACCACCTCTGTGATGCTGGCCCTTTGCCAAATTGCTCAATATGTCCACACTTCAGTTTTCTGGTCTTTAAAATGGAAATAGTAGCCATAAATATTTTATAGGGATGTTATAAATATAAACTAAGATGTTTAGAAAGCTCTAGCACAGTGACTGACACAGTTTTATTTATTTATTTATTTATTTTTATTTCAGGTTAATGTGAGGGTGCAAGCAACCAGGTCACAATATTTGAATTTGTTAGGTAGAGTCCTTCTTGTACTTGTCACATAAAGGTTCTTACAGTTTTTTTTGTAATTGTGTTGCTGTTGTCGTTTAATTTTTCTTGTTAGAGTAATATGTAACATGTGACTCTATGTCACATCTTCTAAATAACAGCCCTTCAGGCAGTGACTCTGGCTCAGTGAGTAGGGCACAGACCCCATATACCTAGGGTGGTGGGTTCGAACTCAGCCCCAGCCAAACCGCAACAAAAAAATAGCCAGGCATTGTGGCAGGCACCTGTAGTCCCAGTTACTCAGGAGGCTGAGGCAAGAGAATCACCTAAGCCCAAGAGCTGAGATTGCTGTGAGCCATGACGCCACAGTACTCTACTGGGGGTGAAAAAATGAGACTCTGTCTCTAAGAAAAAAGAAAGACAAGACAAAAAATAACAGCCCTTCATTTGTTGGAAGACGATTTTATATTCCACCTAACAATCAGTTTTTCCAGGATGAACATTCCTACTACTTGAATAATTTCTTTTGTGAAGTAGATTTGAATTTCTTTCTTATAGATGATCAGAGTACAGCCAGTCCCTGGGTTACAAATGAGACAGGTTCTGTTGGTTTGTTCTCAAGTTAAATTAGTAAGCAAGTTGGAACAGGTACATTTCCCTGTTACCTGTAATAGCCTCCATTCATAAGTGCCAGTCATGTATCAGACGTTTCTAACTTGGGGACTTACTATAATAGCCTCTGTTCCTAAGAGTGAGTTGTACATAAGTCAGATGTTTGTAATGTGGGGACTGCCTGGCTTGGGTGGAGACTCAGAGAACATGGGTTCAAATATCATCTCCGCTTCTTATTAACTGTAGGAACTTAAGCAAATCACACACACTCCCCTTTGATAAAAGCAGTTTAATTTGAGCTGAGGTTGTTTTGAAGGTGGTTGTACTGGTTACCACATTTAACTCACCAGCACACTTCTGTGTACAATGACATAACCAACCACTCAGCATCTGCACTCCTATTTAGTATCCCCAGGTCTTTTTCACATATGTGGTGTATTTTTGCAGCGGGTGTCTGTTTTAGAGGAATGGTAGGGTAAGATGGGGTGGTAGAGAGGGGGGATAGGCTTAGCCTAGGAGCCCCTAAAGAGAGCAGGAGTGGGGAACAGACAGGGAGGAAGGAGGTGGAATGCAGGGAGGCAGGCCTGCTGACTGACAGGTCTCCTAGCCCACCCGCTTCTGTGAGGCTGCATCACAACGGCTTCTCAGGACCATGAGAAAAGAAGTTCTACTCATGTCAAGTTCCATTTTCAAAGGCCTGCTCCCTGGGGCAGTCATTCCCCCACATGACTGGCACTTACGCATGCTGACCAGATCTTCAGATGTCCAGTTCCCAGAGGAGACAAGAGGTGGGTGCCCCGGATACAAGGCAAAGTGCAGTCAGTTGTGCTCATCTGGAGCTGATCAGACAATATCAAGTGCTCATCACCCGAGAAGTGGCTGGGGCCAGAAAAAAGGACCAGGGCCCTGGAGACCAGTGACATCAAGAAGTCCCCAAGTGCACCGTAGCGTGTCATGGCTGCTGTTTCACTCACACAACTGATGCCTTTAACCTACAGCAGGACTTTCACTTTGTCTACTATGTGCCTCGTATTAATTGTGCCAACTTCCAACTTCATGATACTGTACTGAGTCTGCCGTTCAGTGTGGTCACTATGGCTAACATACCCACTGCTGTACTCCAAGTGGCTCTATAAAATAACAGGGGCAAAAACATGTTGAATGAGAAGGAGCCTGTCAGGCATTTCATCTTACTGTTTTTCACCAAGTTTCTGTATGTCAATGAAAATCCCTTCTTTTATTAAAATTGGTCCTAATGACCATTTCCAAATATCACCCATTTTCTGGTATGACCCCTCACGTATTTATACATAACACCAGATTTTATAAAAGAAAATAGCCATTAAGCTCTCTGAGTATGTAAAATGTTCTTTCAAAATGGGCTTGCCTCAATCATGTCTACCATTTGCCTTTCAGCCCCATGAACCAGCCAGTGTTTAAGTTGCCTAAAGGAGTGTCATGTAAACACAGCATCAGAGTAGACGGTGATTCCTACTTTATGTGACACAGATCCTCTGCGCTTACCATTTTTGAAGCCTCAACAGCAGAAACAAAGATACCAAGAGGCACACAAGGCTTATAGGTGCGTTGAGAGACATTTAAACATTAGAATCCCCTAGGATGTATTATTCTTGTAAACATTTCCATCTAAGTTATACTGATATATTTACATAAGTGTTTCTATTATTCCTTTAATTTGCCATTTTTAATAAAACATTAAAAGGACTAAAATATTGTAGATCCCACTTCTTCTCACTATCGAGTAAATATAGAATAAACGGTAATAGAAATAATTTTATTTACTACATCTCGACATCTCATAAACAAAATGATTATTTTATGTCAATATTTTTTCTCCTTTTAACTCAGTTTAAATGAGAAGATTGAGAGAAGCATCTTCTGCAGCAAACAGTTTTTAAAAATGAAAGACAAAAACAAAATATAGAGAAATGAGATTCTGTCTTTATAGCTGTGGGAAAGTCAAATTCCTTTCTGGGAATAAGGATGTGTCCAGGGTGAGGAAGGTAATGAAGTGATGAAATAAGAAGGCATTTCTTTACATTCCTCCTCCATATGTCAAATGTAAGTTGACATGGAGTCCCTCTAGATTAATTTTCATAATGTATTATCATATTAAAAAGTTCTAGAAGAGCAGGACCGTATTAGCCTGCCCGGCTCTGAATGGCACCTTGCCATTCACAGAACTGCATTAATAAATCTTTTGAAGATCATGGTAAATGCAGAGACTCTCTGTCATTTTATGGTAGTTCTGTCAACATTCGTTCTGTTTGCTCCACAGTTGACAAAACACTTTTGTATATATTGTCTCATTTCCACTTTACAGTTATATGCTGATAGAGGCGGGGAAATATAAACCGTACTTCACACATGGATAATCTGAGTTTAGAAGAGATTATGTTCAGCAGTGGTCTGATGACAAATAAATAAATAATATGGGAATATTTGAGATATTGCAAATTTGGGAAATTTTACAAAAGACACTTAAACGCAGACTGAGATTTAAGATGGTGAGATTATTAAATTTTATTTTGTTGCCTCAAATATAAAAGACAATAGAAGTAAAATACTTAACATTTTCAGTAACAGCTGTCAACCACAGTGAGCCACATAGAGTGGGGCTGCATATGTCTAAGAGAGGGGATTTGAATCCACACAACCTGACCCCAAAGTAAAGGAAATAGATAGTAAGGTTCAAACATTTCTAATCTGTTTTTAGAGGGAAGAACAATTATTTTAAAGTAAATGAGTTCTACCACTAATTAGTTGTGTGACCTTGAACACATCTGAGCCCCTTTGGATCTTGGTGTTTTCATCTATAAAGAAGATATTGATACAGATCACTGGGAAAGTCTCTTCTGGCTTAATAATTAGTGAACTAATGACTTGCCTGGGGCCAGATTAGCATTAAGGTAAATAGAAGCACCACCACTCAAATCCCCGTCTTCTGAGCTCTCTCTCCATCCCATGGTGTGCCATGACAGGCAGGGGCACTGAATGGCTGAGGAGCACCCAAAGTGTGTAAATAAAAACCAAATCATGGCACAAAAGAAATTCAAACAATAGATGCTAGAGCTGGTTTCTATCTTAAATGTGCTTCCTTTGTGGAGACTAGCACACCAGTGCTTAATATTTCTGTTAATCAAAGTGGAGATGAGAGTACTAGGTCGATGCTGGTTGTAAATATTAAATGAGCTCATGCATTTGACCACTGAAATTATGGTAAAGTTATTGAAAGTCCTTTCTTATTACTTGCTGTCCTAGGGTAGCACAGGATCTGAATTCAGGTCAGTGTGGTTCTTAGAGACTGAGCTTTTGGTCATTTCCCTCTGCTGATGCTCTGTGTGTATACATCTCTGTGCAACTGGGAGAAAACAGAAAGAGAACAATGAAAGACAACTGCATTGCGTGCTGTGAACATATGGCTTTCTCCTCTATATCAATACTTCTCTAATGTTCTTTTCATTAGTGTACATGAAACAGGCCTTCTTTAAAACTGTGTAAATGTCCAAATTCATGATAGGTAAGTGGACTTAAAAATAAAACCACTACTAGTTCCATGATGACAGTGGACATGTTGCAGACAGAGCTGATGATATTTTTATTATAGATTTTATCTATAATTTATAGTACATATAAATATATATCATATATATTATGATGTATTATTTTTATTGATTTTTCAATAACTACATTTTCCTGAAACTGGGCACCTGATTTCAGAAAACTAAGAAAAAGGATAATACAGGTACGGGAGATTAGGTTTTGAGAAGTGTTATAGTTGGAGCTGTTTTTGACATCTGATCACACACACAGATTTAACTCCACCTGTGTATTCTTAACACTATATTTTTGGAAACTCTTAAATGATGAACTGAGTATTCAAATATCACGTGTTATTAATCTCTTGAGGGCAGGGATAGTATCTCATTCAGCCTTAGTTCTTCACTAAATATCCTTAGTAGGTCCTTCATAATTACTAAATGGGTGAGTGGGAGATAGATTAATATTTGGATGGATGCATGGATGGGTAGCTGGAAAGCTGGGTGGGCAGGTAGGTGGGCAGCTAGATGTATGGGTGCCTGGATGGATGGATGGATTCCTGGATGGATGGATAGATAGATGAATAAATGGATAGATGCCTGGACGGGTGGATGTATGGGCACATAAATGGATGAATGGGTACATAAATGGATGGATGGGCAGATGGCTAAATGGATGGAAGGATTAGATGAATGAACAATAAAACCAAAAAAAAAAGGTACATGGTGATGGAGAGCTTTACATAATGAACATTAGACTAGTGGTTAGAAAACCTCAATTCTAACCTCAAATATTTAGTTAACATGCCTCTAAAATTGGATAAGACCCTTCTCATTTCTAGTTCTCAGTGCCTTCATGTGCAAAATGACTATGATTCTATTAGATTTAAAACATAACTGAAACATGATTAGCTTCCTCAAGGTGGACTTAAACATGCTCCCACCTGAAAAAGAATAATTTTTCCCATGTTTTGTACCTTTCCTCAGTAATAAGGTGATTCAGTCAGAGCTATTGAGTCGTAGATAATAAGATGGCATCAGTTACCAATGACCTACTAATGAAGGCTAATGGTTGATTGCAATACTTCCCAGATGAAAAGGGATTATTTTTTAATTTGCTTTCTGCTGCTGAAGTAAATACTTGCTAATTTGCCTGAAAGTTCTGGATTCCCCTTCTAAAGGTAGGAAGAGATAGTATAGCAGAGAGAGGCCACAGTTGGCCCCATGAGCAGGGAGTTTGGCCATCAGGCCTGGGAGGCAGCTGAGTGTGGTTGTGAAGAGCATGAGCCCTATTCAGAATTACAAGGCTTCAAACTCAAACTGAGCCACTTGGATGGTTCCTTCAGTAACTTCGGGATAATCATGAAAGATACCTCATAGGGCTGTCCCGTTAACTGGAACCATCCATGTAAAGGACATAGCATAGGGCCTGGCTCATAGGAAATATCTCATAAATATAAGCTGTTTGCAGCATTTTCATCATTTTTCATTATAAGTTGGGATGCATTAGTTTCTAAGGCTGTTGTCACGAATTAATGAAAACTTGATGGCTTAACACAAAATAAATGTATTCTCTCACAATTCTGGAGGCTGAAAGCCCAAAAACAAACTGTTGGCAGGGCCATGATTCTGAAAACTTTGGGGGAGGTGCCTTCTTTGCCTCTGTCTACTTCTGGTGGTTGCTAGAAATCTGTGGCATTCTTTGGCTTGTAGTGGCATCACTCAGATTTCTGCCTCTGTCTTCATATAGTGTTTTCTCTCTGTGTGTGTATGTATGTGTGTGTATGTGTATGTGTGTGTATGTGTGTGTTTGTGAGTGTGTGTATGTGTACCCACTTGAGTTTCTTATAAGGACAATAGTCACTGGATTTAGGGTCCACCGTGATCCAGTGTGATCTCAACTTAACCAATTACAACTGAAAAGACCTATTTCCAAGTAAGGAAATAAATTTTATCCTGAGGTTCCAGGTTAACATGAAATACAGGGGGACTCTATTCAATCCAGTACAGGAGACTAATAGTCTTGCCACAACTTCTTCATCTCTGTCAGGTCTCTGCTCATGTCTCAGATCTCTACTAGGATGCCCTATCAGCCTGGAAACTTCTAGTGCTAGTAAGAGTCGGAACAGGAACCAGAGACATCAGCCTACTAATCCTAGGTGCCCTGCTTCTAGTTTTCTAACTACTTACAGGGCTTTTTCATATCTAGAATGAAAGAGCTGAAAGTGACCCTCAGATTCCTTCCAACTGGCCAACTGTAAAATGATTTTTTCCCTCTACTCCAATTATCTGTGAGTGGGTAGAAGAATGGTTTTTAACCGGTGTGTCACAGCACACTGATGTGCCCCAAGAAGACCTTAGGGTGCCACAAAATTTTATAAAGATCATTAATTAAATTATTTTCTAAAGAAGTTCAAAGCACAGTAAGTCTATTCTTTTTTTTTTTACTCCTTTTTTTTACTTTTTATTAAATCATAGCTGTGTACATTGATATGATCATGGGGCACCATACACTCGATTCATAGACCATTTGACACATTTTCATCACAATGGTTAACATAGCCTTCCTGGCATTATCTCAGTTACTGTGTCAAGACATTTACATTCTACATTTACCAAGTTTCACAAATACCCCTGTAAGATGCACCACAGGTATAATCCCACCAATCCCCCTCCCTCTACCCACCACCCCCCTCCCTCCCCTTCCCTGTCCCACTTCCCCCTATTGTTAGGTTGTAACTGGGTTTACTCTGTTTTTGGATCAACGTAATTCAAGCGTGCCAAGAAAGTTTAACTATAGGTTCAAATGTGCCGTGAAATAGAAAAGATTGAAAGACACTGGTTTAGAAGGACACTAATCTGAGTAGTGTTGATCATATGTGAAAGGAGTAAGATTGCAAATACTCAGTAAGCATTTTCAGAATGTTGATAAATGTGCAAAACTCCTATGGCAGGTGCAAGAGAAAGTGCCCATTAATAATTAGCTGCCATACACATTTATAGATTGTGTTGTTGACTTCAGGATTTGCTGTTGCCTATTAAAGCAGGAGTTGACAGGTAAATTTCCTCTGCTGGATTCCTCTTTAGGTCAGAAAACAGTCTTACACAGCTTTTGGAATTCATCCAAACTGTTTAATGACTTCTTTGTTGGCTATAGATACAGTAACTCAGCCTGTTTGCTTAGTTTAAGGAATAAAATAAGACAAAATAAAATAAAATAAAAAAGCTGTTGTTGAAAGTGGAAATATGCCCTGAGATGGTGTTTAAGAATCATAGAAACAGCAGCTGTCTGCTGAGAGAAATTAAAAGTCACCTGGTCACTCCAGTCATCTTTAAAGCTTGCATACCTGCAAGAAATTTCTTTGTGTTATTTCTTAGTATAAATGAAAAATGTGTGAATATTAGAATCATGTTTTGAACTGTGAGCACCGTCTTAGACATCTCATTCTCACCTGATCCAGCTCCAAGATGGTTGCCACTTACACGTTTCTTCTCTGCCTTCTGAAGGTGTATGGTGTGTTGGGATTCCGCGTTGAAACAGGAATTTTACCTGTAGTGGTAGTGCCTCTCCCGTACAGCCATAGAACCCTCACCAGTCTATTAATATAACACTTAACTCTGCACTAGATGGTGACCTTAAACCTTCAGAGAAGTGAGAAGCAGCTTCACCAAAAGGCTGCAGAGTCATTTACAACAGTGATCCTCAAACCTGCATAGGAGTTACTCGGGATCTTATTAAATTGCAAATTCTGATCCTAACATTGGGGACAGAGATTCTGTATTTCCAGAAAATGCTCATGCAGTATTAATAAGAATTTATAGAACATATTGGGATTGGGGTTCCTATGTGAGTAAAAGCAAAATTTCATATTTGTATTAGTTCCCTGTGCCTGCTTTAACAGATCACAAGAAAATTTGTTGTGGTTTAGAATAACAGCAATTTACTCTCTTACTCTCTTACTCCATACATTATGGAGGCCAAACGTACACAAAATTAGTTTCACTAGGCCAAAATCAAGGTGTTTTCTCCCTCCAGAGGCTGTAGGGAAGAGTTTGTTCCTGGCTCTGGCAGTTTCTTGAGGCTGTTGGCTTTTCTTGGCTTGAAGTCACATCATTTCAATCTCTGCCTCCATGGTCACATTGCCTTCTCCTTTTCTGACTAAACTCTCTCTTCTTCCTGTGGATTACTGTTAGAACCCACCCAGATTATCTAGGATAATCTCCCCATCTCAAGCTCCTTAGCTTAATCCTATCTGCAAAGACCCTTTTTCCATATAAATTAATATTTGCAGCTTGCAGGGATATAACTTTATATCTTTGGGGTATAACCTTATATCTTTGGGAGACATTATTTATGCTACCACAATATTCCTTTTGTAAAATTCAAACCTCTTATGTGGTTTATAGGTAATGATAGCAGAACATTTTTCAAATAGGTTTGAGTCAGTCATAGAACCCTGTTTCATTGTATGAAATGGAGGATGTTTTTCTTTCTTGTAATTTCTCATTTGGACACAGCGCTTTAAAGCACCTTGTTTGTAGGTATTCCTTCTTCCTTTTTTGTCTTTTTTCTTCTTTTTGCAGGGAATTTAGGGACAAACATCCCTCAATCTTTTTTTTTAATCCACATAAAGGTATATAAAAACAATACCAATAAAGTATGAAGCCAAGGGGTTGTAATTCCAAGCATCTTTTAGATCCTCACTGTTAAGCCTCATAGCCAAAGATTATGGAATAGAAATTTTCAGGGAGGAGAAAACCTAATCTATGTTGACTTTAGAGAGAGAATTCTAAGAGATTACTACTAGTTCTTATATTGAGTAGCACACTATTGAATTTATTATGTTGCATGATATTTATGTATTCATTCAAGTAGTATTAATTGAGTCAGTGTTGTACTACCCCATTTCCCCAAAAATAAGACAGTGTCTTATTTTAAGGTGTGCTCCCAAAGATGCACTAGGTCTTATTTTCAGGGGACGCCTTATCTTTCCTGTAAGTAGGTCTTATTTTCGGAGGATGTCTTATTTTCAGGAAAACAGGGTAGACACTGTGCTAGGGACCTTGAAAGGTTGAGAAGTGTCAAGATGTAGTGTTTGCCCTTAGGATACATATGCAGTGTGTTAGTTAAACCAAACCAAACAAAAGAAGAACAGAGTCAGTCATGTAAAGATATTAGGATTTTTAAAATTTTTGCTTAAAAATGTTTCTTTTATCTGGCAGTACAATTGCTGCCAATTATGAAGTTTAAAAAACCATAATAAACCCTTCAAAGAAAAAAGGCCCTTGTCAGTACAAGGCAACCACTCAAACACTGTACCATTCAGCATTAATATTAAAATTATAGCTGTAGTTTCTACAGTTCATGTCTAGTTTTCAAAAGGCATTGAATGATTTTATTTTTTTTCCCTTTTTTAAACAATTATTTGGAACAGGGAATAGTTAAGGTCTAATAAAACATACAATATCTTATCTATCTTGGAAAGCAAGGATTGCATAAATAATTTCAAACAGATTCTGAGTTTATATTCATGTGTATGTGTTCATCAAACTCAGATGATATCCTCTCTGCCCTCTAATTTGACTCAGATAGTTCTTTAAGGTCTGTCAAACAAGAGTGTAATCTAATCACCATTTAGTAACAATTAGCAATCCATCCTTTAAAGGATTCACAATCCAAGTCCACCCAGTGGATAATTGCAACAATTAACTCCTTGTACCTTTCTGTAGTTGTAGACAAGAGAGTCTTTCTTTCATTATCAAAAGCCTACCTCCAAGAGAAACCAACAAGGGCTGAAAGTTAAAGCAGAAAATATTTATATTAATAAAAAATGACTGTTTTCAACTATCCAACATCCACAAATTATGAATAACTGGTATTCCTCATGTTGCATAAAGTATCCATGGATGGCATAATAGTTCAGAATTCACTCTTCTTATTGAAGTAGCTATCCAGGAATAGATACATGCATGCATATCAGCCAAGGGCAGGCAATCACATGATAAGAAACTGAGAACACGAGAAATCTAACAATGTGGTTTGTTTGTGCTAGGCTGTAGGCAGAATAAAGTGATGTTATAAGAATGCTGTAGCTAAAGACAAAGAAATTGATTTAAAACTATTAGAAGGATTACCTGATATTAATTTATTCATTCAAGAGACGATAATGAATTTATTGGTGATGATGATTGATAGGAAATGGACATCATAGATCATGTGATGAATAGGTAGAGGGTTACTAATAGATTGATATACAGATAGGTGGACAGATAGAAAGATAGATACTGTGAGTATTCCTACTGCCTGCTAGACACTGTGTTAAGCAATTCTTATTTTATACAACAACTTTATGAAGTAGGTTATTAGCATTTTACTAATGAAAAAAATAACAAAGTTTAGTAAATAAATTTCCCAACAATTTAGGAAGTGAGGTGCTAGAATTTAAATATAGGTAATGTAAAGGGTGGAGCAAGTTGGTGGACCAGAGGGGCCTTTCAACGAGCTATCCTGGAATGACTGGGGACAAAGCAAGAACTCAGCCATACCTGGCATGGGGACCTTACCCAGAACCATAGCTCAGGGAGTACAGCAAGGAGGTGGTGAGCTGGATATGATATAGACTGATGGAAATCTGATGAAGTAGGCAAGTGATTGTGACATGCTGGAATTGGCTGGTCCTGCATGGAGGTCAGGGACAGGAGGAAACCTATCTGGAGTTTTCAGTTGGTTGGGGAAGCTTCCATTGAGTGGAAAGCTTGGAAGAGTGGGAAGACTGGAACAGTACACAGCAACCACATTTGAATATCACTTGGAGTGGATTTGCCATAGGTTTAGTGGCTGGTGGGGCAGCTATACTGAGAAGGTATTGGCAGCCAGGGGGCTGCCATAGTAGGAAGGTAGTGAGAAGGACTTAGAAGGGGCCTATAGTATAGCTGTCTTAATTCTGTTTGCTGGGATTAAAACTTCACTCTTGGGATAGGCTGAGGGACTCCCACACCCAA
Source organism: Nycticebus coucang (assembly GCF_027406575.1). Lineage (NCBI taxonomy): Eukaryota > Metazoa > Chordata > Mammalia > Primates > Lorisidae > Nycticebus > Nycticebus coucang. The sequence goes on from NC_069787.1 coordinate 17,673,489, forward strand.
GGGGGACTGGAGTCAGGGGGTACTAAGAGACTTGCCCCTGAAGGATTCTTGTGAGATTTAGGATCCCAACCCAGCAAGGCCTGAATGCTGAGGAAACAATCAGGCAATCACCAAAGGCAACTAAGATAGGAATAAGGACCCTAGAGATTGCTGGCTATGCTGTCCCCTAAAAAACCACAGCGCCACCTGGTGTCTTGGTGACATATTGCAACATATTGTCATCAAGAGCAAGGAATCCTATTTTTTTGGCCAGGAGGAAGAGTTTGGCTTTGCTCAGGCTGAGGCCAATTCAAGACCTAAGCTCTGAGACAAGGTAATTTGAAGCAAAGGAGGAAGTTAGAAGTATGAAGTAGGACAAGGAGGTGAACAAGAAGAAAGAACACATGAGAAGGAACCAACAGAAAAATTCAGGCAACATAAAAAACCAAAACAGAGCAACTCCCTCAAGGGACCATGAGGTAACTACTGCAGAACAATCCACCTATAAAGAATTAATGAAATTGACAGAAAGAGGATTAAAATTGTAGATAATAGGGGTGGTGTCTGGGCTCAAAGGGGTAGGGCATTGGCCCCATATGCCAGAGGTGGTGGGTTCAAACCCAGCCCTGGCCAAAAGCTGAAAAAAAGAAAAAAACATGATGATGAAGATAATTAAAAAGAATTAACAAGAAAATGGAAAGACAGAAAGAAAATTCAGTTGCAAGATATGTAGATAATAGAAAGACTATAGCAGAGATTAAGAAAATGAAGCAGACTATCAGGGAATATAAAGAGGCCCAGAAATTTGACAAGGTGGAGGAAATGGATCAATACTTGGAATTGCACCCCCTCCCTAGACTTAACCAAAAAGAAATAGATTTCTTGAGCAGACTAATTTCAAGAACTGAGTTGAAGAAAAAATAAAAACTCTCCCAACAAAAAAAATGCCCTTGTCTGGATGGCTTCACACCAGAATTCTATCAAACCTGCAAAAGAAGAGCTTATACGCATACTACAGAAATCATTCCCAAAAATTGAGAAGGAAGGAATCTTCCCCAACACATTCTATGAAGTAAACATCACCCTGATACCAAAACCAGGAAAAGACCCAACTAAAAAGGAGAACTTCAGACCAATTTCACTAATGATGCAAAAATTCTCAATAACATCCTAGCCAATAGACTACAGCTACACATTAAAAAAATTTTTTTCATCATGATCAAGTAAGTTTCATCCCAGGGATGCAAGGCTGGTTTAACATACGCAAGTCCATAAACATAATTCAGCATATCAGCAGAAGCAAAAACAAAGACCATATGATCCTCTCAATAGATGCAGAAAAAGTATTTGATAAAATTTAGCATCCTTTTCTAATTAGAACATTTAAGAATATAGGAATAGGTGGAACATTTCTTAATTTGATCAAAGCTATCTGTGACAAAACCACAGCTAACATTATAATAAATGGAATAAAACTGAAAGTTTTTCCACTTAGCACTGGAACCAGACAAGGTTGTCCTCTGTCATCACTACTGTTGAACATAGTACTAGAAGTTCTAGCCAATACAATCTGGCAAGAGAAGGAATTAAAGGGTATCCAAATGGGGGCAGAGGAGGTCAAACTCTCCTTCTTTGCAAACAATATGATCTTATACTTAGAGAACCCCAGAGACTTAACCCCTAGACTCCTGTAAATGATCAAAAAATACAATATCTCAGTATATGAAATCAATGTCCACAAATCAGTAGATGCCCATAACAGCCAAGATGAGAAGCTAATCAAGGACACAATTCCCTTAACTGTAGCTTCAAAAATAATTAAATACCTAGGAATATTCATAACAAAAGAGATAAAGGACTTCTACAAAGAAAATTACAAAACCCTAAGAAAAGAAATAGCAGAAGATATTAAGAAATGGAAGAATACACCATGTTCAATACTGGGAAGAATCAACATTGTGAAAATGTCTATAATTCCCAAAGAAATCTACAGATTCAATGCAATCCCCATTAAAATGCCATCATCATACTTTCAAGATTTGGGTGAAATAATTCTTCATTTTGTATGGAACCAGAAGAAACCGCATATAGCCAAGGCAATTCTTAGTAATAAAAACAAAGCCAGGGTACACCTTAACAGACTTTCAGCTATATACAACGCCATAGTGATCAAAACAGCATGGTATGGGCACAAAAATAAACACATTGACATTTGGAACCTAATAGAAAACCATGTGATTAAACTAACGTCTTACAGCAACCTGATCTTTGATAAACCAAACAAGAACATACACTGGGGAAAAGAATTCCTATTTAGTATATGGTGTTGGGAGAACTGGATAACCATATGTAAAAGACTGAAACTGGACCCACAATTCTCACCACTTATAATAATTGACTCAAGATAGATAAAAGACTTAAATATAAGGCATGAAACAATAAAAATCCTCAAAGAACATACGTGGAAAACACTTGAAGGTATTGGCCTCGGGGGAGATTTTGTGAAGAAGATTTCTGTGGCAATTGCAACAATAACAAAAATTTAAATATAGGACTTAATTAATCTGAAAAACTTCTGTATAACTAATGAAACAACAACCAAAGCAAATAGACAACCTTCAGAATGGGCAAAGATATTTGCATATTATATCAGGCAAAAGCTTGATAACTAGGATCTATAGAGAACTCAAATTAATCAACAACAATCAAAACAGATCCAACAATCCCATATACCACTGGGCAAGAGACATGAATAGAATCTTCTCTAAAGAAGACAGACAAATGGCTAACAAATATATGAAAAAATACTCATTGTCCCTAATCATCAGAGAAATGCAAATGAAAACCACCCTGAGATATCACCTAATTCCAGTGAGAATGGCCCACATCACAGCATCTCAAAACTGCAGATGCTGGTGTGGATGTGGAGAGAAGGGAACACTTTCATTCTGCTGGCGGGACTGCAAACTCTTTGAAAGGAAGTATGGAGAATTCACAAAGATCTCAAATTAGACCTCCCATTTGATCCTGCAATTTCATTACTAGGCATCTATCCAGAAGAAAAAAATTGTTTGCCCATAAGGGCATTTGCACTAGATTGTTTATCATAGCTCAATTTATAATTGCCAAAATGTGGAAACAACCTAAATGCCCACCAACCCAGGAATGGATTAACAAACTGGTATATGTATACCATGAATATTATTCAGCCATTAAAAAAAAAGATGAAGACTTTACATCTTTTATATTAACCGGATGGAGGTAGAACATTTTCTTTCTTTCTTTCTTTCTTTCTTTCTTTCTTTCTTTCTTTCTTTCTTTCTTTCTTTCTTTCTTTCTTTCTTTCTTTCTTTCTTTCTTTCTTTCTTTCTTTCTTTCTTTCTTTTTTTTCAAACAGAGTCTCAAGCCTTCACCCTGGGTGGGTAGAATGCCACATAGCTCACAGCAACCTCCAAATCTAGCTCAAGCAAGGCTCTTGCCTTTGTTTGTTTTTCTATTTTTAGTAAGGATGGGAGTACTGCTTTTGTTTAGGCTGGTCTTGAACTCATGAGATCAAACAATCCATCCACCTTGGTCTCCCAGCGTGCTAGGATTACATGCGTAAGGCACTGTGCCTGGCCTGAATACATTCTTCTTAGTCAAGCATCACAAGAATGGAGAAGCAAATATCCAATGTATTCAATTCCAATATTAAAGCAGTAGATGAGCTAATACAATGGGGGAGGGTATGGGAATGAGCAAATGGGGAGATGGGAGTGGAAGGGAGGGGTGCATGGTCTATGGCAGATCTCTTGGGGGTGGGACATAATTATAAGAGGGAGTTTATCTAACAAATGGAATCAGTGTAACCTAATTCTTTGTACCCTCAATGAACCCCAAACAATAAAAATAAATAAATAAATAAAATTTTAAAAATAAATAAATATAGGCAATGTGATGTGGGCAGCCAACTTTCATTCATTCATTCAACAAATATTTATTGAGCACCTACAAAGAACAAGGAACTCTGCTAGATTGGTGAGGTAAAAATTAATCAAGTAAGTAGATAGGAATTTCAAATAATGATTGTGCTGGGAGAGGAAAAGACAGTCCTGAAGTATGGGGTGAGAACAAGTGTCTGTACTGTCAGAGGGATCAGAGAAAGCCTCTGTGAGGAGGTGATATTGAAGCTGACACCAAAAAATGAGAAGGAATGAGCCACAGAAAAGAAAATGCCAAACAGAGGAAACACTGATAAATAAACAATCATGGGCCTAAGCAGGCTTTATGGAGAAGAAGGGGAAAGGAATTGTTCAATCCTGGAAAGATTTTTACCAAGCAGGGGGGATTATTTAGGTGAGCAAAGCAGAATACTGCGTATTTACACTTACGGAGCGAAATCTGAAGCCCTTCTCTTGAGTGCACAATTCAATTGCAGAAGATGTGAAAGGATTCAAAGTCATTTTTAATGTTCTCAGGTTGCAGTGATATCATACTTTTTCCTGTCTGAGAGTGGTGAGAGCCAAGGAGACCTTCATGTGACTTATATACTGCTAAAGTATTTTCTCATGAAACAGTCATCCATCCGGCTGGCTCCAGCCACAAAGCAGCAATTAGCAAGGTTAACCTCTGCCGCACAGGCTGGGCTCCCTGCTGGGTCCTAGATGTGGCAAGATGGGAGGTTTTCAAGGGAGGCTTTCACCACAATGAGACTAAAAATAGTCAATTAAACCAACAAAAGTTTGAAAGAACAGGAAACTCTGGCAAAGCCTAAAGATCAAATCCATCCTGTCACTCATTTCTGTATAATTTGCAGCGAAGAATGGCCTTTCAATAATTAAATGGTCAGAAAATATATCAAAAGAAGAATAATACTTCATGGCACATGAAAATTATAAAAAATTCAAATTTCAGTATCCGTCAATACAGTTTTATTGGAACATGGTCACATCCATGGCTGATAAGCTACAGTGGCACAGCTGAGTAGCTGTGACAGAGACCTCATGTGGCCTGTACAGCTGGAAATATTTTCTTTCTGGCCCTTCATAGAAAAGGTTCTCTGAGTCCTGGTGCAGGTAGTTGGAGGGGCAGGTGCTCATCACAGACCATCACGGAACTCAGATGCCAGGATCAGGGAGTCTTCCTGCAGCTGGAATTGGATCTGGCTCTTCAGTATGAGAAGCCAGCCAGATACAGAAGAGATGGGGAAGAGTGTTACAAGGACAAGAGAAGAAATTAGTTCCTTTAGTTGTGATGTTAAGATGACAGTGGCTCTTGAAGGCAAAACAGTTTGTCATCTCCAGGGACATGAAGATAAGCAGGGATAAAGATCAGGACTTTTAGTGGATAGCAGTGTCCCAGCCCTGCCACTGTACACCTGCCCTCCTTCACCCACGACACATATACACTATGTTGGTGACATCAGACGGCCAAGTTCAGTTCATCACCAGAGAAATAGGACAAAGAGCAATGGCTGTCAGCTCAGAACTCATCACTGGAGGCTGGTGAGATGCAGGAGGGTTCCATGGAGGACAAGGCAGAGGGGGAAGAAGAGAGAGAATCTGTGCAGACTTTGAAAAATCTGAGCAGCCCAGAGGGCCTCCCAGATCATCAGCAGTACACAAGGACTCAGCTTCCATGTAAGCAGATTGTTTTCATTTAATTGTCTGAAGGCCCTTCCCTCAAGCATAAGATTCAATTGAAGAGGATTTCAAAGGATTCAAGCCACTCTTAATGTTCTCCGATGCAGGGAAATGGCACTTCTCTGTGTGTGAGTTTGGGGGGAGGTAGCCTTCAAGTCAATTAAACCCAGGCTTGGCATTTTCTCATTAAATACCTGAGCAGCTCAATCCCACAGGTCTGTAGAAGGACCACGGTAGACAGAGCAGGTGATGAGCAGTTTTAGAACAATCAAAAAGATGCCCACAGTACATGACTCTTAATTAATAACTATTCTGCATCTAGCCATTTATCTCAAGCATCTGGGGGAAGTTGAAAAGTATTTATCTTCACACAGATGTAGTGTATATCAGGGTTAAGGATGAGCAAAGCTCATATAAAAAGATAATGATGACTGTTACTGGAGAACTAGATCTCATTTCCCACACATTAAACTTAAAATCACAATGATAAGCTTGACTTTCAGAACCTTCTGGAATTATAAACAAATATCATGATTGGAAAAAGAAAATGCATCCAACTGTTCCTATTTTTCTCAAGGGACAGAAATAAAGTTTCACGGGGCCACCCCTGCTTAGACACATCTCAGCCAGTGTCCGTGTGGGGTTGGATGAGTGTCTCACATGGTCCCTGAGCTTAGGCTTCTTCTTTTATAAGATAAAACTTACCGGAAGGTGGGACAAGCAGGAGAAAAGTTCATCTGCTGAAAAAAGGTTCCTTTGTTTGTATGCAAGACAATCTTAGATGAACGTGTGGTGATTTACAAGAGACAAGGAAAGAACTCTAAATGATATTGAGGTACTGATGGACACAAAGTTAAAAAATAAAAAAAATTAATAAATGGTATTGATATGTATCATAAATAATCCTTGTATCATGAATTTCTCCCTTATATTCAATTATCTTTCTGTAGTTTCTACATTGAGGAAAAAGTCTCAATTAAATGCTAGAATATCTGTAATACTTCCTAATCTCTCTATTAAAAATTTAAAAATAAGGAAAAGCAGGATTATGGGTTAATAAACTATGGTATTTGTACACCATGGAATACTATTCAGTCACACAAAGATGGAAACTTCACACATTTGTATTTACCTGGATGAAATTAAAGCACATTCTTCTTAGTAAAGTATCATAGGAATGGAACAGCAAGTATCCAATGTACTCAATACTAATATGAAATCAGCAGATAAATAACTACACACCCACACAAGAGAAAAACAATTATATTCAAGTTGAAGGGAGGGGGAGGAGAGAAAGAAGAAAGGGGAGAAGGGAGAAGGTTGGTAAACTCTCACCTAATGTGCACAATGTAAGGCTATGTAATAGAACCCCTAGGTGAAGGGCTCAACTACAACTTGAACTTTACCTTAGAAATGTAAACAATATAACCTGACCATATTTGTGCCTTCATCTTAATCTGAAATTAAAAAAAAATAAAAATAAAATAAATTAAACTGATAGAAACATTTTTAAAGAGCAGGCTTGTACTTAAAATCTTTTCATATAGGGTTGCTAGATTGACCAAATTAAATTACAGTTAAACTTTAATTGCAGATAAACAACAAGTCATTTTTAGGGTATATGTCCTGCAATATTTGGACATACTTCTGGTAAAAAATCATTTGTTGTTTATCTGAAATTCAATTTTAACTAAGTATCCTAATTTTTTCTGGAAACCCTGTTTCTGTAGGCAGGAGTGGCTAACTAAATTTTTCAACTGTTGTCTTATTTCCATTGTGTTGATCATCCCTTTTCACATGGGGTATTAGATTATTACTCAGGAAAGACCACTGCCTACTCCCTCTCCCACTTCTATGAGCAAAGCAACTTTCCTGACCCATTGATATGGGGGTTGGCTGGGTGACTTGTTTTGACCAATGGAATGTGGGTAGACATGCCAGTTTCAAGCCAAAGGCAGCCTCTGCTCCTTAGTTCTAGACCCCAGAATGAGACATATCAGCAGACCTGCAACCTAGAGCCTGGACAGCTAAGCACAGCTCTGTTACCTGGACTAAGTCAGTCTGTGCAGGAGACAATACACACATCTTACTAGAAGCCACTGAGCCCAGGGTGGTTCAGTAATAGGATTATTGTGAAAATAGTTGAATAACATACTTCTTGTTAATGGTAAATGATACTAACTTTTCATTTATGGTAATGATACAAGCCTTTTTTAAAAATATAAATACGTTTTATTAAAAAAATTCTGAATCAATTTAAATAAAAATAAGTCATACCAGTTTAGGTGTTACATGGATATGTTAAAATTTATGGTGATAGCATTTGAATGCATTTGAATGACTGACTGACACTTGGGGAATGCTTCATTTAATGAACTTCAAGTTCAATTCTAGCCTAACATTTTAGGCACAGTGCAGGGGAGAGAGTGTGAGACTTGCAGTGATGTGAATCTTAACCTTAACTCCATCTGAGTGACCCTAGGGGATTAGTAAGTGACTGGTATATAATGAGCCTGGGCAAGTCACCTCATTTTCTCAGTTGCCACATTTCTTTTTCTTTCTTTCTTTTTCTTTCTTTCTTTCTTTCTTTCTTTCTTTCTTTCTTTCTTTCTTTCTTTCTTTCTTTCTTTCTTTCTTTCTTTCTTTCTTTCTTTCTTTCTTTCTTTCCTTCCTTCCTTCCTTCCTTCCTTCCTTCCTTCCTTCCTTCCTTCTTTCTTTTTCTTTTTCTTTTTTTAAATTAAATCATAGCTGTGTACATTAATGCGATCATGGGGCACCATACACTGGTTTTATAGACCATTTGACACATTTTCATCACACTGGTTAACATAGCCTTCCTGGCATTTTCTTAGTTAATTTGTTAAGACATTTACATTCTACATCTGAAGTTGAATAACAGTGCCAACCTCAAAGGGCAAGGCATTGTAGAAAACAGTATGGAGGTTTCTCAAAATATTAAAAATAGGACTACAACATGATCCACCAATTCCACTTCTGGCTATATTATATCCAAAGAAAATAAAACCAAGACGTTGAAGAGATGTCTACATTCCCACTGTTGGGTACACAAAGACAAAATTCCGTAGGGTGCCTGGCAAACTTTAAGTGCTTGATACTAGCTCCTCTCCTTTCCCAGTGATTGACATGGGTACAGATCACAAAGAAGATTAGAGAAATTTCTATAAGTCTCAATTCAAAATTAGTCTATGCAGGGGGATGTGGGCAGTCATGGGCTTGTGTTTGCCAAATAAAGTAAGAGAACAAGACTTCAACTAATCCTTTAGTTGAAGAACTAATCCTTTAAATGTCCTCTGGTTTTTTGCTTCAGAGATGACGTTTCTTGTTCCTGAGAAAGCAGAAATTAGTAAGAAAATTACCTAGTTTTCTCCTTTTTTTTCTTTGATTTTCTTTTCTTTCCACACAGTGACTCACAATGGCATAAATTTATATTTAGAAATACCATCTAAGTTTGGGGGCTTAGATGGCTAGACCAGAAACTAGGATCCTTTGTCCCACCAAATAGTTTAGGGTTGGCCTTTGTAGAAGCTGAAACTCCAATATCTGGGGGAAAACAAGACTTGGGGCAACCTGTCAAAGGAATGTTAAAAGAGTGTAGGCTACAAAGATCAGACGCTGTACTGCTGACGCAAACCCTAAATGACAATCAAAGCAAGTCCAGGCCTGTGTCATCAGTCCCGTTCCTGTTGAGGAACACTGCCATCACCGTTAGACTGACAACTCTTTCAAAATCTGTGAAATGAAAAAAATAGAGCAGATTCACAAAATTTAAAGCTGATTCTTTGAAAATATTAATGCAAATAAGAAAACAAAATATAGAATGAAAATGTATATGTAAATGTATAAAGTGGAGTAGCAGCTGCTCATGGCTGGGCATGAGACCTGGAGCGGACAGACAGACAACACCCCCACCCCAAGTTGGGACCTTCTAACAGTGGATTGGGATGATGGTTGCACAACTCTGTAAATTTAATAAAAAAAGTATTGAACTTACACTTAAAACAAGTGAGTTTTTCCTAAAAACTATTAAGAAATATATAATGCAAAAAATCATAGATATAGCTGTCATAAAAATACAAAAGATTATCAATAACTATATGCTATTGCTTTTGTAAAAATAATCGCAATGGATAAATTCTTAGAAAATTGGTGCAAGATGTCTTGAATAGTCCAATAATTATTTTTAAGTGGTAGACAAAGATTATTTTCTAAAATTGATCCCAGACCTAGATGTGAACCAGTCTGTGAACAAGAACTTGAAATCACTTATTTATACAGTAAGGTTCTAAGAAGGACCTCCCCTCCCCTTGCATCTGAAATCCCTCCTTCACTATACTTGCAGGAAACCTTGATTTCTAACTTACATAAGTTGTTTAAGAAAAAAAATAATAAAAAGTGGGAAACAAAATCTAGCTCACTTTGTGGATATAGTGTATTCTGAATTCCATAAATAGATAAAAGATGAAAGTCAGAAAAAATTTATAAAAATTATAACACATTTCATTTATGAGCACAGGTATAAAAACACATTAACTGAATTCAATAGTGTATAAAAATATATCAATATCAAGTAGAATATCTCAGAAATATAAAACACTATTAAGCAGCAGAAATCTCATATTATGACAGCTGAGGTGCAAAGATTTTTCAAAATGGTTCTTGAATCTCCAGGATCAAGCAAGAAAGTCCTTGTCTGGAACACAACCCAGGGAACTCTGACCCAGGTCCTTAAGGTGACATGCCTGGGAAGGTGCATTGCCAAGATATCTGAGGTACTGCGGAGCTGGAGACAACCTGGGTGTCCATTTCAAGAACAGTGGTGAATACACCATGATAGGTGCACACCTGGGAAGACAACCAGCAGAGAAATCCTCAGAGCAACCCAGAGCTTAAAAACAGAGAATAATAAAATAGGTAACACCACCATGTACATAAATTACAAATACAAGCACACTAAATAGTGCAAAATTTGCAATGATATATAAAATAAACAGAATACAATATAACACACTGAAATGCTGGAGGAGAGAGCATGGTGTGGAGCGTAGGTGGACATAAGGTGTCAAGAAAACTGCCCAGACACTGATCAGTTACTATGAACCTGATTCACTCAACCACTACACTGGATCTAACAGAAAAGTAACCTGTTTCCCAAGTTCTTTTTGGGACTGAAGTGTCTGTCTCCTGTGCTCTTAAGACTAGTCACTTCGTTTAACATTTGACAGGGCTAATTTTACATATGGATTCAGTTGCTCATTATTCAACATAGTGATTCTCAGACTTTCGGATTTTAATAACCAGAGCATTATTTTTAAACATGGATACCAATAGAATGATCTCATGTTTAATTTGCTGAGAAAGTAAAATCTCAAAATCAAAAAGTAAAGTATAAGATTCTCCAAAAAACGCTGTTAGCAAAATCATCCATATTGTCTATCTTATCCCTCTACTCTATGCAGAAATATATAAATAAAGATGCAATATCATAGATACCTATTTTTCTTTGGGCTGGGAAAATAGCCTCCTAACCAAGTGTTTCCCAGCCTTTTCTACATCATCATCTTTCTTTCCCCAAGGAGTCTATTTAGATATTTTTTCTAATCACCACCCCTCCCCATGAAATGTTAGTACCACAGATATACTGTGTTTCTCTTTATGTACCATGGCCCTTTGAAGGGACAAACTGTTGTAATAACTGAGAATTTGTTCACTCCTCCCCCATGAACCAATTTCCACCTTCGTGGTAAAAATATCACTCCCACTGACAATGCTTACCATTAAAGCCAGTCTGCCAACCAGGAATTGAAACCATTTATTTATGAGATCAGATTCTAAGAATTATTCCCCTATGTTTGAATCTGAAGTCTCCTTCAGAAATTTGTTATGTTTTCATTATTTACAATTTTCATCCCATTTCCCTTCTAAGGAGGAAATATTCTGAGACACAATACATTAAGAATATAAAACATTATTAATATTTTTTTGTTTTGCTGTATGTTCACACTTTTTTTTTATTAAACAATAGCTGTGTACATTAATTTGATCATGGGGCACCATACACTGATTTATAGAACGTTTGACACATTTTCATCACACTGGTTAACATAGCCTTCCTGGCATTTTCTTAGTTATTGTGCTAAGACATTTACATTCCACATTTACTAAGTTTCACATGTACCCTTGTAAGATGCACCGCAGGTGTAATCCCACCAATCCCCCTCCCTCTGCCCACCTCCCCCCTCCCTCCCCTCCCTTTCCCTCTTCCCCATATTCTTAGGTTATAACTGAGTTATAGCTTTCATGTGAAAACCCTAAATTAGTTTCATAGTAGGGCTGAGTACATTGGATATATTTTCTTCCATTCTTGAGATACTTTACTAAGAAGAATATGTTCCAGCTCCATCCACGAAAACATGAAAGAGGTAAAGTCTCCATCTTTCTTTAAGGCTGCATAATATTCCATGGTGTACATATACCACAATTTATTAATCCATTCGTGGATCGATGGGCACTTGGGCTTTTTCCATGACTTAGCAATTATGAATAGGGCTGCAATAAACATTCTGGTACAAATATCTTTGTTATGATGTGATTTTTGGTCTTCTGGGTATATGCCTAGTAGAGGAATTATAGGATTGAATGGAAGATCTATTTTTAAATCTCTAAGTGTTCTCCAAACATCTTTCCAAAAGGAATGTATTCATTTGCATTCCCACCAGCAGTGTAGAAGTGTTCCCTTTTCTCCACATCCACACCAACATCTCCGGTCTGGGGATTTTGTGATATACGCTAATCTTATTGGAGTTAGATGATATCTCAAAGTAGTTTTGATTTGAATTTCTCTGATAATTAAAGATGATGAGCATTTTTTTCATGTCTGTAGGCCTCACACCTGTCTTCTTCAGAGAAGTTTCTCTTCAAATCCCTTGCCCAAAATGCGATGGGATCACTTGTTCTTTTCTTGCTTATACGTTTGAGTTCTCTGTGGATTCTGGTTATTAAACCTTTGTCAGAGACATAACCTGAAAATATCTTCTCCCATTCTGAGGGTTGTTTGCTTGCTTTACTTACTGTGTTCTTGGCTGTGCAGAAGCTTTTTAGTTTGATCAGGTCCCAGTAGTGTATTTTTGAAGCTGCTTCAATTGCCCAGGGGTCCTCCTCATAAAATACTCCCCCAGACTGATTTCTTCAAGGGTTTTCCCTGCACTCTCTTCTAGTATTTTTATAGTTTCATGTCTTAAGTTTAAATCTGTAATCCAGTGAGAGTCTATCTTAGTTAATGGTGAAAGGCTGGGTCCAGTTTCAGTCTTCTGCAGGTTGCCAGCCAGTTCACCCAGCACCATTTGTTAAATAGGGAATCTTTTACCCACTGAATGTTTTTAATTGGCTTGTCAAAGATTAAATAACGGTAAGTAGCTGGATTCATCTCTTGGTTCTCTATTTTGTTCCAGACATCTACTTCTCTGTTTCTGTGCCAGTACCATGCTGTTTTGATCACTATCGATTTGTAGTATAATCTGAGATCTGGTAGCATGATTCCTCCTGTTTTGTTTTTATTTCTGAATAATGTCTTGGATATTCGAGGTTTTTTCTGATTCCATATAAAATGAATTATTGTTTTTTCAAGATCTTTAAAGTATGACAGTGGAGCTTTAATAGGGATTGCGTTAAAATTATATATTGCTTTCTGTAGTATGGACATTTTAACAATGTTGATTCTTCCCAGCCATGAGCATGGTATGTTTTTCCATTTGTTAACATTTTCAGCTATTTCTTTTCTTAGGGTTTCATAGTTCTCTTTATAGAGATCTTTCACATCCTTTATTAGATAAACTCCCAAATATTTCATCTTCTTTGGCACTACTGTAAATGAGATAGAGTCCTTAACTGTTTTTTTCAGCTTGACTATTATTGGTACATATAAAGGCTACCAATTTGTGAATGTTGATTTTGTAACCTGAGATGCTGCTGTATTTATTGATCACTTCTAAGACTTTTGTAGTAGAATCCCTGGTGTTTTCCAGATATACAATCATATCATCTGTGAAGAGCGAAAGTTTGATGTCTTCTGTCCCTATTTGGATACCCTTGATCGCCTTTTCTTCCCTAATTGCGGTGGCTAAAACTTCCATTACAATGTTAAAGAGTAGTGGAGACAATGGGCAGCCTTGTCTGGTTCCTGACCTGAGTGGAAATGATTTCAATTTAACTCCATTCAATATGATATTGGCTGTGTGTTTTTATAGATGGCCTCTATCAGTTTGAGAAATGTCTCTTCTATACCAATTTTTGTAAGTGTTCTGATCATGAAGGGATGCTGTATATTATCAAAAGCTTTTTCTGCATCAATTTAGAGAATCATATGCTCTTTGTTTTTTAATTTGTTTATGTGCTTAATTATACTTATAGATTTATGGATATTGAATCAGCCTTGAGATCCTGAGATAAAACCAACTTGGTCATGATGTATAATTTGTTTGATGTGTTGCTGGATTCTGTTTGTTAGGATCTTCTTGAATATTTTTGCATCTATATTTATTAGTGATATTGGTCCATAATTTTCTTTTCTTGTTGGGTCTTTTCCCAGTTTGGGGATCAGGGTGATGTTTGCTTCATAGAACGTGTTGGGTAGTCTTCCTTCTTTTTCTACCTTTTGGAACAGGTTGAATAATATAGGTACAGTTCCTCTTTAAAGGTTTGGTAGAATTCTGACGTGAAAACATCTGGTCCCAGGCTTTTCTTTTTAGGGAGGTTTTGTATGGTTGATGCTATTTCCGAGCTTGATATGGGCCTGTTCAACATTTCTGCTTGATTCTGGCTAAGTCTTGGAAGGTGACGTGCTTCCAAGTATTGGTCAGTTTCCTTCAGATTTTCATATTTCTGAGAATAAAGTTTCTTGTGATATTCATTAAGGATTTTTTTGATTTCTGAGGAGTCTGTTGTTATTTCTTCTTTGTTGTTTCTGATTGATAAGATTAGAGATTTTACTCTGTTTTTCCTCATTAGGTTGGCCAAAGGTTTATCTATTTTATTGACCTTTTTGAAAAACCAGCTTTTTGATTTATTGATCTGTTGTATTATTCTTTTGTTTTCAATTTCATTTAATTCTGCTCTAATTTTGGTTATTTCTTTTCTTCTACTGGGTTTGGGGTTGGAATGATCTTCCTTTTCCAGTTCCTTGAGATGTCCCATTAAGTTGTTAACTTCCTCTCTTTCCATTCTCTTGAGGAAGGCTTGCAGTGCTATAAATTTCCCTCTTAGGACTGCCTTTGCCATATCCCAGAGGTTCTGATAATTTGTGTCTTCATTGTCGTTTTGTTCCAAAAATTTGGCTATTTCCTTCTTAATCTCATCTCTGACCCAGCTATCATTCAGCCAAAGGGTATTTATCTTCCATGTTTTTGTATGAGTATACAGATTCCTGTTGTTACTGAGTGCAACTTTTATTCCATGGTGGTCCGAGAAGATGCAAGAAATAATTTCTATTCCTTTAAATTTACTGAGGTTAGACTTGTGACCTAAGATGTGATCAATTTGGTGTATGATCCGTGGGCTGATGAGAAGTATGTGTATTCAGCTTTGTTGGGATGAAATGTTCTGCAGATGTCTGCTAAATCCAAATGTTGGATGGTTAGGTTTAAATCTAAAATTTCTTTGCTCAGCTTCTTATTGGAGGATCAATCCAATATAGCCAAAGAAGTGTTGAAATCTCTGACTATTATGGAGCTGGAGGAAATCAAGTTGCTCATGTCTGTTAAAGTTTCTCTTATAAATTGAGGTGCATTCTGGTTGGGTGCATAGATATTAATAATTGAGATCTCATCATATTGAGTATTACCCTTAACAAAGAAGAAGTGACCATTCTTGTCCTTCCTTACTTTTGTTGGTTTAAAGCCTATTGTATCTGCAAATAAAATTGCAACACCTGCTTTTTTCTGATTACCATTTGCCTTAAATATGGATGATTATCCTTTCACCCTGAGTCTATATTTGTCTTTTAAATTAAGATGTGACTCTTGTATGTAACAAATTTCTGGCCTGAGTTTTTGTATCCAGTCAGCTAACCTATGCCTCTTTAGAGGACAGTGTAAGCCATTCACATTAATGGAGAATATTGATAAGTCTAGTAAAATTTTGGGTATCAAGTTTTTCAAAGGTCCAGTGGACATTTTTAATCCTTTTGCCGCTGTGGAAGTTGGAGTTTGATCAAAAGTTTCTGAGTGAGTTTACTTTTGTGGTAGAGGATTGGGGTGGTCATTATGGAGGATAGGTCTGAGAATATCCTGAAGAGCTGGTTTGGTTATGGCAAATTTCTTCAACATATGAATGTCATTAAAGTATTTAATTTCTCCATCATAAATGAAACTCAGTTTAGCTGGATTCAGGATCCGCGGTTCAAAGTTATTTTGCTTTAGGAGTTTAAAAGTCGATGACCACCCTCTTCTGGCTTGAAAATTTTCAGCAGAGAGATCTGCAGTCATTCTAATATTCTTCCCTTTGTAGGTAATGGCTTTCTTACATCTGGCTGCTTTGAGAATTTTCTCCTTCATATTAACTTTAGTGAAGTTAATTATGATATGCCTGGGGGATCTCTTATTGGGATTGAGCTGTGTGCTGGGGTTCTAAAACTGTCTGCTATCTGAATTTCAGAATCTCAAGGCATGTCTGGAAAATTTTCTTTCATAATTTCATGGAGAATGGCCTCTGTGCCTAGCTTGGTCACTTCATCAGATTCAGGGATTCCATTGAGATGGATATTAGCCTTCTTCGAATTATCCCAGAGTTCCCTGAGAGAATAATTTGATTTTGCTCTCCATTTCTATTCCTCTTTGAGAGTTTGGGAGCATTCAAAGGCTTTGTCTTCAATGTCAGAAAGCCTTTCTTCTGCTTGCTCCACTCTGTTACTGAGGGATTCTACTGTATTTTTCTGATCTTTGAGGGCTGCAAATTCTTGCTTCAGTGCATCAAAGTCTTTAGTGGTTTTGTTTTTAAATTCGTTAAATTCTTGAGACAACTTTTGAATTTCTCCTCGAATTCCTAATTTTGACTTTTGAATTGCTGCTCGAATTTCTAATTCCAAATTTTCTTGCACTTTATTAATCTTGTTTGCAATCCAAATTCTGAATTCGATTTCTGACATCTCGGCCAGTTGTTTATGAATGGGATCTTCAGTTACATCTGCCCTATCTTTCCTTGAGGGGTTTGCTCTATTCTGGTTATTCACATTACCAGAGTTTTTCTGCTGATTCCACCCCATAATGGTTTTACTCCCTTTGATATTTCCCCGGGAGCTTTGTTGAGGACGCATACAGTGCTATGGCCTGAGAAACTGGGGCCCTGTTTGGTGTGGTGGGGCTAAGTGGTTCTGTCTTGTTTTCAGTTGGTTTCTGTTTGACCCTAGTGAAACAGTTACTCTAGGTTGAAGTCTCAGCTGTGGAGAAATACCAGCAATTAAGTCACCCCACCCACCACAGGCAACAATTGGAAAAGGAAAATCAAACCTTCCTACAACCATACACCCAGGGCACCACCTGAATAGTCCTCGGGCGATTGGCTCAGTTCAAAAGGCCCAAATCAATTGTCTCAGTCAGCACCTGTCTTGGGTGGGAGAGTTTAAGAGGTCTCTGGGAAGTGGATCAGAGTGTCTGGTGACTACTCTGATATGGCTTGCTCCAGTGCTGCATCGAGTAAGGAGGAGCCACCCGGCAAATAGATCAGTCTGGGAAGTTTGTTGCCTCCTTCCCCACCTTGCACCTCTGTCACACCCCATCACTGATAGCCTTGCAGTTGGTTGACCCAGTTGCCTGTAGTGAACAGATGCTCCAGGGGTTTGCACCTGCCTGAATCACAAGGAAATCTATTTCTGTTCAGCCAGGCCGCTGTGCTCTACCTCTACTTAGCAGGAGGATGTGAGGCCTGATGACCTTGGGTGCTTGATGAAGGCTGTGGGGTGTTCATTCAGTTCTATCCCCTCCCCTGATTGATGGTGCTGACAGAACAGAACAGAACACTTTTGTGAGATTTTGTTTCTGTTCCTGCTAAATTCCCCTGTCAGTTCTATCCTGCTGCCTTCCTTTGTCTATAGGCTTACGATCCCCTGAGGGCCAGGTGTGTCTTAGGCTCAGTAATGGGTCCTCTGGGTCAGCCCCACCCTGGGAACTTCCGGGGTTTGTGAGTGCGTTTCTAGTCCCTGCGCTCCACCCAGGTTGGTACTGCCTCAGGCAAATCATTTACTCACGGGGCCTGTGTTTCAGTCCCAGATCTGTTCGCGGTCGTTGCTGGCCTCCTCTGGTTGCCCAGGGAGACAGGGCATGTGGCTTCAGAATATACATGAATGAGCCATATCATTGCTAAAAGATGGCTGCTGCTCTGTGCCACAGGGAACCACTGCTCCAGTGTGGTTCCCTCTCAGCTGATCATCCTCTCCTAGCTCCCATGCACTGACCAGCTGCAGTTCAGGCACCGTCCACACCCCTTGAGAAATCACCCAATAATCTGGACTCCTGGGGGACAGGCCTCCAGACCTCAGAGTGAGAGTGGATGGGAGTGATGGGAGCTCAGAGTTGCAGGTAGAGAATAAATAAGTTTTATAGAGTTTTATGCCTGGCTGTATTTTTGCAAAAATGGCTGTTGCTCTGTGCCCCAGGGAACTGCCACTCTGGTGTGCTTCCCTCTCAGCCAACTGTCCTCTCCTAGCTTCTATGCCCCAGAATCAGCACTGACCAGCCGCCACTCAGGCCCTGTCCACACCCCTTAAGAAATCACCCAAGAGTCCGGACTCCTTGGGGACAGGCCTCCAGACCTCAGAGTGAGAGTGGAGGGGAGTGCTGGGAGCTCAGAGTTGCAGGTGGAGAACATATACAGTTCTACACAGTTTTATGCCTGGCCATATTGCCGCTAAAAGATGGCTGCTGCTCTGTGCCTCAGGGAATTGCTGCTCTGGTGTGGTTCCCACTCAGCGGACCGTACTCTCCTCACTCCCATGCCCCAGAGTCAGCACGGAGCAGCTACAGTTTCAGGCACTGTCCATACCCCTTTTGAGAAATCACCCAAGAATCTGGACTCCTGGGGGACAGGCCTCCAGACCTCAGAGTGAGAGTAGAGGGGAGTGCTGGAGTTCAGAGCTACAGGTAGAGAATATATACAGTTTTATACAGTTTTATGCCTGGCAGGAGAACACCGTGGCACCCTAGTAGGGGATGTAGGTCTAGTTTTTAGAGGTCTCTCCCATGAAGTGTAGTGGGAGGACCTTTGAACTCTGCCCATTCTTTGTGGGGCACTCCGAGGCATTCTCATGGGAAAGGGGACTCCTGTCCACTTGGTGATAGATTTTCTACATTTTATTGTATGCTTGTGGTCGCAGCTCGCCTCAGCGGGGTTGATGTGCGTTCTTCAACCTTCTCTCTTGGTGCAGCTCAAATCCACCAGATTACTTGCTAAATTTCTGTCCTTTAACTCTCCTTCTGGATGGGAACCTCTGTGGAAAGCTGACTTCAGTCAGCCATCTTGTCTCTGCCAAAACATTATTTTTTGAATTAAAATATATAGATCACCTGCTAAGAACAATGTGCTTTGTGAAGCACTAAGAAAGATGAAAAGTTGACTCAGCTGCAACCTTGTGCCTTAGAAGAGTTCAGAACTGGTGGGACAGGGAATTGAGTGCAAGAGAGGGAATGAAGGTGGTGGGGAGGGACCTATCCTCAAAGGGTCAAATGAGAACAATGATGTCCATCTTCTAACCAGCAGGGAGTAAATAGGAAGGGGATGAGAGGTATGGGTAGGACAGAGGTGCGTGTTCATTTATTCATTCACTCCTTTATCCACCCACATATTTCCTGAGAACACATCTTGTCCCAAGCACTGTATTGGGTGCTGAGGTAGTGGTCCAGTGTAGAGTGTTATATCTTTACTCTGAAGCCCTTTCTCCTAGAGAGGATGAGCAGGTCCCAGGAAAGCTAACATTCTAATAGTAAGGAGAGCTCCTCATTCTGTTAGTAGCTGCCATGCAGGCACTTGCAACAACTCTTCTGAAACAAGTTTTGTTTCCTTTCTCAGCCGGGGCTGTCAGTAACACAGTAATGAGATGGGTACATTGTGTAGCAACCCAGTGTCCCATGCACCTGTCTGACAGTGCTGAGAACCATTTGTCCCACAACTAAACAATGAGCTTGCAGCTTTAGCAAGGTGGCAATTAAGAAAATCCAAGCATATTTTCATTTACCCTGGTAGAGTTCGTTATTCTTGACAGTTTGTGAAATTACAATGTTAAGTAAAGACATCATCAGAATGTTCTTAGCCTATTTGAAAACTCGTTAACTAGAAATAATGAAGTAAATTTGTATGCCTAATTGATATTTACAATTATGTGGAATGGGATTCCATGTCTGGAATGGGATTTTTTTCTTTTGTCTTTCTGTCTTTCTGTCTTATTTTTTTGATGCCTTCTAAATTTCAGGAGTTTTTGTTTTATTTAGTTTTTATCTTTGATTTTAAACACAACAGTATGTTTGGTGCTATGTAAGATGAGATATGCCTTCTGCAGAATATGAAAGACAAGTTTATGGAAAGTCTAAACCATTGGGCTAGGCTTTGCTTGAGGAATTGTACTTTTAATTATTTCTACTGTACAAATGATCCATGGTGTAAGTAATCCTTAAATCCTTTCTAATTGGTTTTGGAATAAAAACTAACTGAAAATATTAAAAGCCCTGTCCTCTCTGCTCAAGTGGTAGATGTCATTCTCTCTGTACCTCATTATAGCTGAAATATGGTTTGTTCAGTGTGGTATGTTGTAGAAAAAAAATCAGGTCAAGGAATCAGCACTAAGATTTAAAGCAGCTTAGTTATGTATTTGTTGGGTAATCCTATAGTCAGTATACTCTATATGATGCTGCAGTAACAAAGGACCCCAAGTCAGCAGCAACACAGGCAGCTTACAAGAGCAAAGGTTTATTATTTATTTGCATTGGTAGGAGTTGGCCACAGCTCTGCCTCCCTTCTTGTTTGATTTGGTACTTCAGTTGCAGATATAGTCCTGTCTCAGACACTGCTTGTCACATAGAAAGAGGTAGAGAACATGACAGAACCTCTTGATGGATCTTAAAGTCTCTGCTTGAAACGACATACATTATGTCTTCTCATATTTCATTGGCCAAAGCAAACAACATAGACAAACCTGATAACAAAGGAGTAAAGAAATTAAGTCATCCCACAAACAGGGGCAGCAAGTATCTTGAAAACCAAAAATCCACTGAAGTAATCTTTAGCAAGATGCTAAAATTTAGCTCATCTGTAAAATGGGAGGATAGGACTGAGCATCTCAGAAATCCTATGCTTCTAACAGAATGACTGTGTAATGTTTACAAAGCTGGGAAAGGGTGCAGATTGGGGAATTCAGGCAGTGTTTAAATACTGACTCTGAAAAAAAATGTATGAAATAGGCAGGCACCTCTTCTAGAAAATACAATGTAAGGCTTGTATCACATGAATTGAAGTAAGCAACAGTCGCTTGAATTCACTAGTTTCAGAGTGTCTAACTAAGCCATCCAAATGGCATGATTTGAGCTATACTAAAATCCTCTCCTGCTGAACCAGCCACAGAACCAGAGATTCCCATAAGTCAAGACATACCTTTCTGCTTTTCCAGGGTGCCCTCAGGATGAAAGGTACAGAACCACATAGTGACACTATTACCTTTGCAAAAGAATATGTCCATATTATTGAAGGTGAGAAAGGATTGGACAGATCTCAGACATTTTGAGAGAGACCCTCAGTAGGTACACAGAGGGGTACACTGCAGGTATCCAGGTGCTGTAGAAGATTAGACCTAAGGACCAGCTCTGACTGAGAGCAAAGGACAGCAGTCATCCATATTACAAGTAAAACTCTCTTTACTTTGTGAGGATTCCTAAAGCAGATGATTTGGACAATTTTTTCCACCCCAACTTGACTGTTTCCTGTTATAATAAAAATCTAGCACAATGAAATGTTACCATGTGTTTAACAGAGAAAGAGCTGAGGTAACAGAGAAAACTCACATTACTTCAAGGTCATGTGGACCTTATGGGTAGGAAACTTGCTGTGTTATTTTTATTGTACTACAAAGCAGTCACCGTCTGCCTTGCACAACGTAAGGTAAATTGTTTGTAGGACTAATTCGAGGCATAAAGAAGCAGTATTTGTGCATGGAAAGCAGATGTTTTTAGCACATCTGTTCAACAATCTCATGCTTTCTTACATACCTACACCTTTGTCATCTGGATGAATAAATATTTTCAATTGTAAAGGCTAAGTCACTTAAACTTCCAGGAGCTGGGAACTGGAAGGAAGGAGCTGGGGTAAATTTCCCAGTTGAGCATCTTTTGGCCAGCAGTGTCCAGAGTGACAATTTCTCAGCTGTCTCTCCCCAC
Organism: Nycticebus coucang; assembly: GCF_027406575.1. NCBI lineage: Eukaryota > Metazoa > Chordata > Mammalia > Primates > Lorisidae > Nycticebus > Nycticebus coucang. The sequence continues at coordinate 17,695,516 of NC_069787.1, forward strand.
AGGAGTGCCTTCCAGCCAGCAGGCAGGTGGCGATGATATATGCTCCTTGCACTGAAGAGCAGACAGAGCGAGAAGAAAAATGAAGGGATTTGCCAAGCCCTTTGTGTGGAATAGAGACCTCAACCAAAGGAAGTGGAGCGGAGCCATTCATCTTGGGCCTACCATGGCAGCTCCTTTTCTGGTGCTCTTGTGACTTGCCTTTTGAGTTCTGTGTCAAGGCAGTTTATAATGTAAGACCTAGGACCAGAGTTTTTTAACCTTGGCACTATTAACATTTGGGACTGATAATTCTGTGTTGTGGGGAGCTGTCCTGTGCATCACAGAACATGTTGTTACTCCCTACTTCCTACCCACTAGCACCAGCAGCAACCACCCCTCTCTAAGTTCAGACAACCCAGAATGTCTCCTGCTGTTGCTAAATGGGGATAAAATCACCTCCAGTTGAGAACCACTGATCCAGAGGATGTGATTTTTGAGCCACCTGAGCCAGTCACTTGTTGGCTACAGCAGACAGCATGTGGCTTAAAGTGATGAGCTTCAGCATACTTCATGTTGAAAAGTATAAAAGAATGATCAAGAGTCTGGCTCTCCCAGGTTAGTAATTACCTCTGTTGTTATTAATTTTCCAAAGTAACCCAGTCACATGAGTCATTATTATCTCAATCCCTCTGCCACGGCTGATTGATTTTGTCCCCCTATTGTTTCTAATTTCATGTAATGTCTGATTACACAGAGAAGCATTCAATACAATTCTCATGTAAGAGTCATTACAAATAGGCTTATTTCTCAGCTGCAAGTAGGGACGGATGAAAGGTTTTATATCACTTTATTGAAATAAATGTCTTACTACTCTGTTTCCCCGAAAATAAGACAATGCCTTATTTTAAGGTGTGCTCCCAAAGATGCACTAGGTCTTATTTTCAGGGGATGTCTTATCTTTCCTGTAAGTAGGTCTTGTTTTCGGAGGATGTCTTATTTTCGGGGAAACAGGGTAGAAGTAAAATGCTCAAGCCCTCCACAAATTGATAGTGTGGTACAAAAAGCCAACATAAGTCAATACAGGCACCTGATGATTTTTAAATATGTTTAAGATGCATATTTATGATTTGCTTGAACTTATATTGTACAAATTTTAGGGCATTGATTCAGTGAAAAACACTTTGAGTAACACATAGTTCTTCTCATTGGAATTCTTAGTATGCATCTGTTGGATCTGTGTGGTATTTACACCTATCTGAAAAGACATCAGGAGCTTCCCATCTATCTTGGGGACAAACTTTGACATGTGTATAAAATAGTATAAAAGGAAGGGGCTCTTAGCCCAGTGAACATCTGACTCCTTGGCAATACATTAGGTATGTGGGTGCCATATTCCCTTGCTCAGTTCCCTAGACGCCTCACCGCTTATGACATTATCAGGAAAATACCTGGCCATACCTGGCCATTGGCAGTCTCAGGACAAATGTAGGTTTGGTGACTACAATGCTGTCTTTTCATCAAGTGATCTGACCATAAAATGGCAAATACCAGCCAATCAGTGGGGACAGGGGTGGCAGAAGAGGGGTGCATTTGCAGGTGGTGAGTGGAAGGAATGGGAAGAGAAGGATCTGGTGAACTATAGCCAGCTACCTGATGATGCCCAGCCTCCAAGGACGATGTCTGTGGCTCTCTTCAAGATTAGAAGTTCTTCTTCCCTGAGACTGTGCTTGTGGCTTTAATGTTGAGCCCATAGTTAAGCACTAGGATTCATTATTTTAAAGGAGCTGGTATGAGATGTTTTTCACAATTACTATGTGGCCACAGACTTCAACTAGCATGATTATGTAGTAATAAGGAGCACAGATTCTGTGACCAGACTGTGTTCAAATCCTGGCTCTGCCCCTCACTAGCCTCCACCTTGGGCAAGTTACTCAGTTTCTTCCTCTCGGAAAAAGAGAATAACATAATAACCCCCAAACCATTGGTTTTGTGAGGATTAAATGAATCAAAACATGTAAAGTACCCAGAACAGAGCCTGGCACATAATTAATACCATATGATATTGATAGGAAGGTCTTCAACACTTGCTAATCTCCTTTTTTTTTAAGGCTAGTTTAGACTAAGAGTCTTTTGTGTAGGAGTTCCAGGCTTAATAAGAAAAATATGAAATGCCCTGTTAAATTTTAATTTCAGATTTAAAAAAAATTGTGTATACATACATGTTCCAGTCAATAGTTTGGAATTTTCACTCCCAAATTAACAATTGCTACTGCTGTAGTTGTTTACAAGGCTTAGTAAGAAAAATATGAAATGCCCTGTTAAATTTTAATTTCAGATTTAAAAAAAAATTGTGTATACATATATGTTCCAGTCAATAGTTTGGAATTTTTACTCCCAAATTAACAATTGCTACTGCTGTAGTTGTTTACCAATCCTTGAAAGAAATAAATGTGTCCTGTTCTACTTCATTGACATTTTAGTTAGTATACAATGATATATTCTTCAATCATGCCACAAAATGCTGTTTCTGGCCCTTGTTTATAAAATACTTTCATCCACCACCCCAAAACACATGCAATTCTTCAAGTACTCCTGAATACATAACATATTCCCTACCTTCCAGAAAAGCTCAACTCAATCTGTACACTTTCCCTTATTAATTTAATATATTTCTCTTTTTCTTTGTAATTTTTATTCTATCCATTATAATAATTAGTAGTATTTAAGTGATCACTTGAAATGTCTTTTTTATTTCTCTCATAGACTTCCAACGTGTTACTTTATAACTTGAAGCAAGAACTATGTTTTACATTTTCCCATAAGATCTATTTCTCATCTCTGCATACAGCAAGTGTTCTAAAAGGGCTGATTGATGCTGTTAATGGACATGATAACCCCAATTCCCTATAGTCCAGTGCTTTCTTTGCTTACATTTGAGTTGCATTGGCTTAAAGGGTTTTTAATAAGGTGGCAGAATGCAGATTATTTGTTGAATTATAACCCTTTAAAAAGGAATGATTTAGGTGTATTTTTTGGCAAGTGTGGGTCACCTAAACTCATCTTTCTCAGAGTCGGGTTTGCTTTGGGAAAATATGAAGACATCCATAATTCACAGCATAACTCTTAAGTATATTATACTGCCTTATGCCCAAGGTTTATGGTAAAATGACAATATAATTTTCCCTAGAGAAGTTGGTAGTAACATAAAGTAAGTGGATCTCTTAAAATTGTTTTAGTCTAACTTGTATTCTTTTTAGATAAAACATCATTTGGGGAAGCATAAAGATAATTTTCCCATGCTTCTTTTGGGTGACATTGAAAGACTCTGATGTGACCTAGAATGTATTTTCTTAGACCTACTGAGGCCAACAGTATTCAATACCAATATTTGTTTTGCAAAACCCTGCAACCAAAATGCTAATTTTGTCACATTATGCTTCACAATCTCATTGAATGTTAAATCTGAAACTCGTGTCTCACCTCTCTCCCCATTTTTAACACCTAAAAAAACTGACACCCGGAGGGGTGATATAAATTCTCAGGGTCACACAGCTTGAGAATGTCTGTGTTCTTTTCTCCTTTACAGGAACAGGGTAAAGGGAAGTTGTAGTTAATTTTTTTAACCTCTTTAGAAGAAAAATCCATAGAAATGGAGGCATGGTTATTAATAACACTTTCCTTACTGTGCTTGGAATGGTGTGTGGGCTCCCAATTCACAGTAGCTTCAGTGCAATGTGGTGGGTGGTTCCAACTGTCTTTGAACTAGGTGTTGACAGAAAAAAAAGAAAAGAAAAACACAGCACAGCAGGACTATTTAGGGAGGAGTCCCATGAGGACATGTGGGACATGCTTCCTCAGCATCCTCTCAGTTGTAAGTGATAGACTCTAACTCAAATTCTCTCAAGAACAAAGGGAAAATATTCTGTTCACTTAAGTGGGAAATCCATCTGTTAGATTCAGGATCACCTGGAGACAGAGGTTAAAATGATACCATTTAAACTCTACCTCTCTGTATCCGGATTCAGCTTAATTCTCAGATAGGCTGTCTCCGTGCAGTGACAAGGTGGTCACCAAAGTCCCCAAGTTTACATTGTTTTTTTGGTTCCAGAGAGAGTATATTTTCTCACAGCAACAGGAGAAATCATTGAGGGGATTCTCATTGGTCTAAAATGATACAGTTACATATCCCTTAACCAATTACTAGCCAGAAAAATGGAGTGATCTGATTGGCCAGGCTAGAGACAACTAGTGGTGTTGTCTACCAGAGCCATGTATATATGCTAAGAATTTTTCCCCAAAGAATGGAAATTAGATTACAGGTGTTCTGTCTGTTTTCTATATATTTATTCTCTCTCTCACACAAACACACACACACACACACACACACACACATCCCTGTAGACACACACACCCCTGTAGCTGCTGTGCCTGTTCCTGAGCGTTGCCTTAATTCAGCCTTGGGTTCAACAGCAGAAATCAAGGTACTTATAGATAGTGCTTAGAGACAATTACTCTTAGCTCTCAAATTCCCTTAGCTCTGTAAGATCTCTTTTTCTACTTTAAATAATGAGGAAAACTGGTTCTGTGTCTTTAGTTGTTGCCATACTTATTACCTTAAAATTGTTTCAGTCTAACTTGTGTTTTTTTTTTTCTGACTCAAATAGTGGCAAGGTGCACTTGGTTTCATATAGCTATTTCCTTAGTGGCAAATAAGATTGTCGAATACCTGAAACCGACCACTGACCTTCAGAGACTCACAAGGCATGAGACCTGAGACCCAGCCTGATTACTAATTTGCAGGACATTATGAGTTCTAAGAGAGGCTTAGAGACTCCATCATTTACCACATGTTTACTGAGACAAACTACGTGACAGACATGGTTTGAGGTACAGTGCTCAGGATGGTAAACAAAGCACAGTGGCTCTGTTCTCCAAAAGAACATTCTGGCAATATGGGGGACAACAAACGGGTAAAACCAATAAGAGAACAAGAACAGGGGGCTCGAGTACTGAGAGGGCAACTCCGCCATGAAAGTCAGGAAAAGGCTCTCTGGGGAAGCCAGCCTTGCCCGACAAGGGGATGCCCTCCCTCCAAAGACCTAAGGAAGGAGCAGTCCTCGCAAAGGGCAGTCAAAAGCCGTGAGGTGGGAAGAGCTGGTGTGACGAGTGATGAACAAAAGGCTCAGTGAGCAGGAGGAAATGAGGTGGGAGAGATCGGCAAGAGCCACATCAGAAAGGGCCTCAGAGGTTTATGTAATGGGCATGAATGGGAACGCACCGCAGGCTGTGTGCACGGGAATGACTGAATCTGATTAGGGTTTAGGAGAGAACACGCAGGCTGAAATAGCTGGTGTAGAGCAGTGGTTTTCAGCGTGCGGTCCCTTGGTTAGTAATAGTAGCATCACCTAGGAACAGGTTAGAGATGCAGCCTGCATCTCAGCTGCAGCCTGAGAATTTGCTGAATCAGAAACTCCAGGGTGGTGCCCAACGAGCTGTGCTATAACAAGCCCTCCAGGGGACTGTGATGCACACGCAAGTGGAGAACCACAGGTGCTGAAGTACGACAGGAGAAGGTGACTGTGCTCACCCAGGCAGGCATAATGGCAGCGTAGACTCGGTGGCAGCTGTGGAGATCAAAATTGGCAAATCCAGCACTTATTTTGTAGGAAAATTTGAGAGCACCTGCTAAGGGACTGCGTGCGGGGGTGAAGCAGAAAAGGGCTAACTCACCAATATGGGGTGTGCATTGCGGCTCTCACATCACCTTTGCCTTCCACAGGGCATGAAAGTATAGACAAAAAGGCAAAGACACGGAGCCCAGTAAGAAAGAGCAGACAGAGCCGATGACTCAGTTACGTCCTGGCTTCGTATTCAGTAGTTCTGTTTCCTTGGGAAAGTCACCTATACTCTCGCAGCCTTAGTTTTCTCTAAAACTATAAACCTGTAAAACTGAATTCTTTTTTTTTTTATTATTAGTATTAGATCATAGCTGTGTACATTAATGCAATCATGGGGCAACATGCACTGGTTTTACAAACAGTTCAACACGTTTTCATCACACTGGTTAACATAGCATTCCTGGCATTTTCTTAGTTATTGTGTTAAGACAATCATATTCTGCATTCACTAAGTTTCACATGTACCTTTGTAAGATGCACCGCAGGTGTAATCCCACCAATCACCCTCCCTCTGTCCAACCTTCCATCTCCCTCCCCTCCCTCTCTCCCTTCCTGATATTCTTAGGTTATCACTGGGTTATAGCTTTCATATGAAAGCCATAAATTAGTTTCATAGTAGGGATGAGTACACTGGATACTTTTTCTTCCATTCTTGAGATACTTTACTAAGAAGAATATGTTCCAGCTCCATCCATGTAAACATGAAAGAGGTAAAGTCTCCATCTTTCTTTAAAGCTGCATAATATTCCATGGTGTACATATAGCACAATTTATTGATCCATTTGTGGATCTATTGGCACCTGGGCTTTTTTCATGACTTAGCAATTGAGAATTGGGCTGCAATAAACATTCTGGTACAAATACCTTTGTTATAATGTGATTTTTGGTCTTCTGGGTATATACCTACTAGAGGAATTATAGGATTGAATGGCAGATCTATTTTTAGATCTCTAAGTGTTCTCCAAACATCTTTCCAAAACAAATGTATTAATTTGCATGCCCACCAGCAGTGTACAACTGTTCCCTTTTATCCACATCCATACCAACATCTCTGGTCTTGGGATTTTGTGATATGGGCTAATCTTACTGGAGTTAGATGGTATCTCAAGGTAGTTTTGATTTGCGTTTCTCTGATGATTAAAGATGATAAGAATTTTTTCATATGTCTGTAGGCCATGCGCCTATCTTCTTCAGAGAAGTTTCTCTTCAAGTCCCTTGCCCAGCCTGACATGGGATCACTTGTTCTTTACTTGCTTATACATTTGAGTTCACTGAATTCTTGATAACCTACCTCAAAAGGTAAATATTAGGAGTCAGCCTTGACTTAGTGAATGTGAACTACTGCACATAATGGAAGTTGTCACTAACATTGTTCCTGCTGGGAGAGAAGAGCAAGGACAGGGATCTGCAGCCATTTTTGCAGAATTCCACTAACCCACCCACGTAGTGCTGCCTGTTAGTGCTTATGCTGAATTCCAGTTTATAGATCGCTGTAGCTCCAACAAAATCATTTTCTTGTACCTTGTGTGCTGTGACTAATTCCTATACTTAGAAAGTATTTTTCTGCAATGAATAAAACTATTTATTTGGAAGTGCCTCATACTCATCCCTGTGTAGAATATAAAGACAAATAAAATCTACTTAAACTCTCAAAGAAGAGTTTATAATCTAATAAATAAAATCAACTTAAACTCTCAAAGAAGAGTTTATAATCTAATAAGAGAGAAAACATAGATGGAATCTTAAAAGGGCATTATTACATTCCATAGAAGTTCAGAAAAACATAAAGATTTCCAAAGACTTCATCCTCCTTAAAACCTGCTTATAATTTAAGGTAGCACTAACCTCTAGAATTCCGGGATATGTTCCATACTTCTGGGAAACATCATAAATCTTAAAAGAAAATAAATATCATGCAACCTATTCAGAAGCCCAAATATTAGCAAGTCTAGTTCTGAATTTTAGAAAGAAGAATAAAAAGTAGACTCAGTATACCATTGACCAGGGTATTAGTAATAATCTCGGGAAATGTTGACCATGAAGGAATGGGGGTAGGCCTAAACATTTCATCTTAGATTCACCTAAACTTGGCAGTTAGCACTCAGATGTGCTGAGGTTGTTTCTACTAATTGACTATATCTGTTGAATAGGTGGCTCGTAGTCAAAATCTTCAGGGCAGTTAGAAGGCAAGGAGGCTTATGAGGACCTTTGAGATTAGGGTAGTGCAAGATTTTTGTATACTGAGGATTTAATACTGCATGAAATGGGTACCAGTCTCCATGGAGCATTTTGAGAGACCTGGGATGTTAAGAACCTATTAGAGCAGAACCTCCATAGCTGACCATCTCCCTACATTGACTCTATCCTTAAGCTGATCTAATTTTCATAGACCAGGCATGCACCACATGTATGTATCAGTATGGTAGTTACTTATGTTGACCACCTCTGTATGTTGACCAGTTTGTTATAGTCCCTTGGGTGGTCAACTGCTGCTTTTAGTAGTTGCCTCTTACATCCAAAAGACCACCAGGATGGCTGTGTAGTAGCAAGGACAGCTTTATTGGCAGTATCAGTTTGCAACCAGGGAAGAGACAGTCTCCAGCATGTACCTAAGATGCTTTCTTTTCAAAGAGGGGAGAACAAGCCTAATGGTGCCTTTTACACCTATTTGGCAGATTTTGGGGAACGACATTATGTGTATTTATGAGGGGTAGTGAGCGCAGGCACCATGAGTAATCATGTACGTAACATATATCCCATATTCACTTTGCAGTGCAGTTTTAGCATTTATATAAGGTGGAATTTGGCTGTTATGTCAAAAGGTGAACTACAGGACACAAAAACAGTTGGCTAAAAACTGGCTTACTTCTGCAATAGCTTATCAGAAAAGAATGTTTGTAAGGTTGGTCCTCTGTCCAATCAGACTTGTAGTGGCCTGGGTTATAAATCAGCCTGATAACACCTATTGTTATGGAGTTCCCCAAGGGTTTTTCTTGTATCCATAGTAATTTAGGAATTTACCATGCCAGCTGGGCCCTGAATTCTCAACCTGTAGGTAACTTTTATTTCCTTAGCATTAGGACTGGTCTTAGTTGACAAAGGGACATCTGTTTGGTCTCACAGATCACAGATAAATTTCTACACAGATAAGTTTCCTTATCTGTTGCAATTAAAAGCCATTACAACTTTTTCCTGTTTATGTCAGTGTCTTTTCATGAATTACATACATTGTAACAAGTAGGTAGGTGGTTTTGGAGCTGTTAAAAAAGGAAAGAGTTACCACAGGCACCAAATACCATACCAAATCAACCCCATTTTCCTTCTTAAAGGGTTTTCAGAACAAAGCTTCAATAAATTTTGGGAGAAATAGTATGTTAAGATTCCAGTAAGGAATAGTTCTTCTAATTATAGATACAGACGTATGTATTAGAGGACAGTAACAACTGAGAGGGTTTATATGTGGTTGAGAACCCAACTCTAAGTGTCCAGATTGGCCAAAATTCGCATATTTCTAATCTCATGTTTTGTGATTTGGTGCAGGGTAATTTATCTAATTTATCTATCTAGTTTCACAGGGCACGATGGAGCAGGCTTCAAGGACATGCCAAGTCAGCACCAGGTAGGCACGAGTGAACAACAGTTTAGTTCCATCTGTGTTACACAAGATAGAAAAGTGAAGGGTCAGATAAAAAGATTTATAAGATTCAAAGCCAATCCAGAGTAAGTCCAAATCTGAAGACCAAGGGCACGGCATTAAAGGTTCCAGTCAGTTATCAGAGAACAAGATTTAATCAAAGCGTAAGTCAGACAATACCCCCAACATAATTCTTAGCACGCCAGGCACTTTTTAATAGGACTGTCTCATGCAGCAGGTTTTATCAGGGATATCGTAAATGTACTTTAATTAAAGCAGGAAAATCCTGAAGTAAGTAACCAATACAGTGAATAGGGTGGCCCGTCGTCCCAGTTTGCCAGGGACTGAGGTATAGTCCCAGGATGTGGGACTTTCACTCATAAAACCAGGACAAGTTGGTCACTCCTTAATGAAGAGATGCAAAGCCATGTTACATGAGGACATATGGGGATTGTTTCATCAGAAACACAGTCCTAACATTAATAGTAATAAATATCCTTTACTGAGCACTTGCCATTTGGCAGACTGTGAAGGACTAGATCAATATCCTCATTTAATCTTCATAGTCACCCTGTAAGTAGGCATAAGTATTTCCTCAGTTTTTTCATGAGGAGGAAACCAAAGTTTATGATGGCTAAATAATTGCCCAGTGACTCATCTAGTTAATGATAACACCTCAAACTGAACCTGATCAGTTGGATTCCAGAACCCACTATCCCAGACCTTGGAGATTTCAGAGAGTCAACAGCTGCTCCAATACTTGAAGGGCTGTTCTAGAAGAAAGATTGAGCCAAATTTATGAAACCATGGAGGTCACATGTGAAGTCTTGCAGAGACCGAGTTCTGAATTCCTGAACTTTCCAGAATAGAATAGGCTGCTCCAGAGATTTTCCCTGCACTGGATAAAAATGCTGACAGAAGCACAAGCATTGCATAATTGGCGTAATCTTTAAAATCTCTCCTAGCAAGAAGATGCTATATTTTTATTTATTTTTCTAGCAAGGTTAAAATTAGAAAGGATTCCTCCACACACATCCTCACAAATTTAGCCATAAAAACATAATAGAAAGGCAACTTACTTGATTTTATAACAAAAACTTATAATTTATCATATATTCCCAGGCTTTTAAAATAAATATTGATATGCCATATGTCCCCTTCAGTTCAAATTTGAGTCTAAATCATAAAAAGTCCATAATCGAAAACACTTTATGTGTTTTTATGATCACAGAAGACTGCCTTGCCTTCCATTCATGATTAATTTTTTTCGATGGCTCCCTCTAGATCTTAGAAAATAATTAAAACTAATGAACAATCCACAATGGCACTAAAGCAAGGAGCATATTGTTTCCTGTCTGGGCTCCACGTCTGATCAAAAGGAAGACTGGCTGAGATGCAGACACTGATGTTTTGCACTTCACTTCCTGACCACCCACTGAGACCAAATGACAGCTTCAGGGGAAATCATGAATTAAGGGTTGTTTTTTTTGTTTGTTTGTTTGTTTTTTTAATCTCTTTATAGAATAGTTAGAGTTTGCAGAAATACAATTAGTCAGTGTAACTGCTGATTCCCCAACAGAGAGAGATTCTTAGATATGTGCTTTTTATTTTCTCTTACCACTTTCCTGTGTCATGAGTAGAATAACGTTTTCATTGAACTAGGTCTCTTCCTAACACAGATCACATAATCACATAAGGCAGTGTGATATGACTGCCAAAAAAAAAATAAAAAGAAATGACTTTTACAAATTATCATTTTGTCATATTTTCCCAAGTTTGATGATATGTTTCCAACGGATATTTTATTAATTTTTTTTTCTTTGAGACAGAGGCTCACTCTGTCACCAGGCTAGAGTGCCATGGCATGATGCTTACAGCAACCTCAAACTCTTGGGCTTAAGAGATCCTCCTGCCTTAGCATCCTGAGTAACTGGGACTACAGGCTCTGGCCACCAGGGCCAGCTAGCTTTTCTATTTTTAGTAGAGACTGCGTCTCACACTTGATCAGGCTGGTGTCGAATGCCTGAGCTCAAGGGATTCTCTTGCCTCACCCAGCCAAAGTGCTAAGATGACAGGTACGAGCCATCACACCTGGCCCTTCAACAGGTATTTTAGAGAGCATTTTGTTCAATCTCTATTTCACATAAGAAGAAAAGCAAAGGTTCAGGTTAAGTCAACTGGTGTGGCAGGATGGAGTACAGGAAGACTGATTTGTGGAATGCTTCTGTAGAAAGTAAGAGGGAAGTAGAAATTTGGGGGAGGATGAATTATTCCATCCATTTCATATCCTGTGGCTTCATCTATAGAAAAGCGCTTGACTTTTTTTGGTTAACTTGACACTCAAGTCGATCTAACTTCACTGGTCAAGCAATTAACAAATGTGATCAAACATAATAGAGGAGTTTTGTCATCTTTTATTTTTATTCTGAAAATGACTTTAAAAAAATAAGTCTGATACATTAAAGATACAGCCCAAGCTTTTAACAGTGGCCACAAAGGGGATTTAGATGAAAATAAAAATATAGTCAAATTCTCAGTTGCTCTAAGCTGATTACATGTGAGGCCTTCTTAGGACCTTGAGTTTCTTCCTTCTTGCATTTCCCCTCTTTATGTTTCTTGGCTCCAAATGGGAAGGAAGAAACCACAGACACTCCAGAAGCACTTGTTACATGACTCTGACACAGCAGAGTTGCCAGGAATTGTTAGATTTGAGTCATCCAAGCTTTCTCCACTGGAAGGTGGCATAGCAAATTGAAAGTTGGCAATACAGTTCTGGAACCATAAGTTAGGAAGCCTCTTTAGTTTTGCAACCAGCATTGGCCCCAGGCAAGGCAGTGAAAGTTCTCTGTGCTGCCTACACCTTAGTCTCTTTTACAGAATCTTAATTAAAGCTTGAGAATGGAAAAACCTAGCTGTTCCTTCCCTAGCCCTTCAGATCAAAACTTGCTCTCAGAAAAGGATCTGACACCTGCAGAATCGCAGATGAGTTTTCTAATCTTATTTTGTTCCACAATAAATACGAAGGTGTTGGAAGGACAGAAAATAGCTGTGAGTTGGTAGAAAACAAATCTTCAGGGATGGGAATATTCACCTCAAGTGCCAAAGTCACACTTTATCTTAGCCTTTATCTAACCTTACCCCTGTTCCTACATCTAAGCAAGGGCAGAGTTCTTACCCAGGGTCACTTGGCACAGTCTAGTTCAGGACTCAGCAATCTGTGGTCCACAGGCCAAATATGTTCACCAACTGTTTTTATATGGCCTGTGAGCTAAGGATGGTTTTTATATTTTAAAACATGTGGAAAAAAGATCAAGAAAATAATAGTTTGTGACAATCAAAAATGATGTGAAATTCAAATTTTAGTGTCTATAAATAAAGTGCAGTCATTTATATAGTATACTACAAATACAGGGTTAAGTAATTGCAACAACCCATGGAACCTAAAATACCTAAAATGTTTACTAGTGGGCCCTTGAAGAAACCATTAGCCTAGGTGTGGGTCAATGTTTTTTCTCTCTTTTTTTTTTTTTTTTTATTTTTGGCCGGGGCTGGGTTTGAACCCACCACCTCCAGCATATGGGACCAGCGCCCTACTCCTTGAACCACAGGTGCTGCCCATGGGTCAATGTTTTTAAAAGAGTGTCCTAAGGATCCTGATGGTTCAACAGACCTCATCTCAGAGCAGTGAGGGGGAAGGATAGCCTGAAGAAAGGGCCATCTAGAAGATGTACCATATTCATTCAACCATAATCATTCTGCTTTTATCTCTTTTATACTTTGGAAATCAAAAATTGATTTTATAAATGTTTATAAGAAGTTTACAACTGTGGCAAGCTGAGTTTTTAAATCATAACAATTTTCCAGTCTTTTATTCTTAGTACTTTCCAAACTAAATGCTTACTAACAGGCAATACACTTTCCAGGAATCTGTTATCATTATTTCACCACTTCTCTTCTTCCAGAGAAGTTAGCCCTGGGGACTTGTCAGGGCTTGATTCATTCACCTTTTCTCCCCACGTCCTGGTGCAGCTCTTCCCATTGTCACCTCTGCCTACATCTCTTTTCCTCCTCTTTCTATACCAACTTTCTCAACTTCTGCATATTTTCTCACTCCCTTTTAAAACAAAGCTTACATGTGACTCAGGCTGACTATAACATCCTTATAACTTCTGCTTCACTACTATTTTGCGAATTCTGTCTGTTTCTCTCCAAGAGAGAAAAAACTAGTAGGTTAATTGCATGAGTACTGTAGTCAGACTGTCCAGATTTGAATCTTGGTCCTTCGACTTAGCAGTTCTTCTGTTTACCAACTGGGCAGGTTATTTATCTGTGTTTCAGTTTCCTCATTGAGTATAATAGAGCCAACAATGGTGAGTGTGTCCTCAGGTCATTGTGAGAATTAAGTAGATATGGATGATAGTTAGAGCACTGGCTGGCATGTAGTAAGCATGATGAGGTGTTAGCTCCTATTAGTATCTGATTGGCTCACTCAAGCCATGCGTAGGCCCCTTGTCGACCTCAAAGTATTTTAGGGCTCATCTCTCATCAACTACCACCCATAAGCCTAATCAGCACAGGCTGGATGATAGGACATGGTAGATTACATTAAAGGCCTGATTCTTTTCCCTCCCTATATCCACTTGCTTTTTTTGTGTAAATTTTCAGTATCTTCCTATTTGGGTAGGATGTGCTTCTCATACCTTAATGCTAGGTTTTGTATGTGACTTTATTTGGCTAATGGAAAGTTGGCAGACATATAACTAATGCAGAAACTTTAAAAGCACTTATACAGCTGAGATTACCCTCTTGATCTTCTGCCATCATCATGGGAAGGCCATGCCCAAGTTGATCTGTTAATTCCAGAGGATAAAGAAAAGCATGTGGGGCAGAGCTGTCCCTGGCTAAGCCCATGTAGACAGCCAACCCCATCAGCCTGCAGACTGATGAGGAATAAGACATTATTGTTGTTTATACCACTGGGCTTTGGGTGGTTTGTTACATAGCGCAAGCTATTTTAGGAAAAAGATACATGTCTGGTTGAACCTTGTAATGTATCAATTGATTCAGTTAAAAATCACAGTCATATACTTTTATAAAATATTTTTTACTGACTTTGGAGCAAGATGTCAGCCAAGTAGCACCTTCCTTGTATCTGGGCACCGTGAGTCTGGGGAGATGGGACTCTAGGCATCTCTGACTGGTGGAATCTGCCTATAATCATCCTTGTGAGGATACAGGGAGTCAGCGAGAGACTTCTGGACCCCAAGAGGAGGACTAAAACAGTGGAAAACCGGAAAGTGGTCGCGTGTGTTCAATCCGTCTAAACCCGCCAGCAACTGTAAGTAAGTACAGTAGCAGCGAGACTGCAAACTGGAAAGGCCTTACCTGTGAATTGTTTTGGTGTCTTTGGACTTGGCACTCAGTTGAACTGCCTTGGGGAGAGCCTGAGCGGGAGTGCAGAGAACTTTGGCCGTTGTCTAGGGCCCCAGTCTGAGCCGCTGAGCCAGACGGAGCTAATGGTGTTTGGCTGTGGGCCACAGGGAGCCATTGTGAGTGATCTGCCCTGGCAAGCTTTGCCCTCAGGGTCGCAGAGCAAGAATAGGGCGGGAGCTGGTAACCCAGCGACTGAGTAGCCTAAGGGTGGGGTCTGAGCCACCTTACAGCCCTAATCCTCAGGGGCAGAGTGGGACCAGTTTTGGTACACTGGGTAAGTGGATAGCCACTTCAGCAGTGATTCCAGCGACAAGCACTTTCCTGGGAAAGCTTCTACTCAGCGAGTTTACAAGTTCAAAGTGCCTTTTAAGAGGGCTGAAGAGAAATTTAGGGTGTCTATCTGCTGGGGTTGGAGAAATCTGCAGCCTCCAGTCGTATCAGCACTGTGATTGACGCTCATACTCCAGAAGACCACGTGTTGCCCAGACAATATTCAACAACATATACATACTGCTTTGTTTTTGGTCGTGTTTTTTTTTTTTTTTTTTTTTTTTTTTCTGTTATTTTGGTTTGGTTGTTTTTCTGTTTATTTTGATGTTGTTTTTTTAATTTCAACCTTTTCTGTACAGATTTTTTTCTTTCTCAATTTTTCTAGTGTAATTATAATTTCCCATTGCTGCCTTTTTCAATAACTAGAACTTCATTTTTACTAGTGTTTCTACCGCTATTATTTTGTTTTTCACCCAATTTTATCCCATAAAGTTTTCTGTTCGCTTGTTATGGTTTGATTTATAGCACTTTTGTCTTTCCTCTCTACTTGGTGGAGGTGGGGTACTGTGTCTGACCAGGTTAGCAAAGAGCTGCTGACCTCAAGGGAACCACCCAACTGGACACCGCCAGAAGGTGGGGTTTTTTTAAAGGTTGTGTCAAAGTACCTTACTGTACACCTATATTGCTCTGTCTCCCTCTTTCTGTGCCTCTCTTCTTTTTGTCAATATTCCTTTTACCCACCCCCTCTCCTTTCTCTATCTTTTTTTTTCTTTTCACTCATTCCTCCTTTCTTTCTTGCTCTTAAACCTTCTCATCCTTCTGGTCCTGTACCAAAAGGACTCATCAAAACCTTAGTCCACATGCACAAGAACTTAAAGAGCAAGAGAAAGTGAAAGGAAAATTAGAGCAAGGAAACAGATAAAAGAAATCACTCATGAGGAAGAATCAGCAGAAAACTCCAGGCAACATGAAGAACCAGTCCAGAACAACCTCGCCAAGGGACCATGAGGTAGCTACTGCAGAGGATTCCACCAATACAGAAATGTTAGGAATGACAGAAAAGGAATTTAGAATACACATGATGAAAACACTGAAAGAAATGATGGAAAGATAAAGGAAACTGCTAATAAAGTGGAAAATAAGCAAAAGGAAATCCAAAAACAGAAGCAAATAAGAGGTGAATGATATGAAGAATATAGAAAGGATATAGCAGAGCTGAAGGAACTGAAACAGTCAATTAGGGAACTTAAAGATGCAATGGAAAGTATCAGCAACAGTTTAGACCATGGAGAAGAAAGAATTTCAGAGGTGGAAGACAAAGTTCTTGAGATAACTCAGATAGTAAAAGAGGCAGAAAAGAAGAGAGAGAAAGCAGAACATTCACTGTCAGAATTATGGGACTTTATGAAGCGTTCCAACATACGAGTTATAGGAATTCCACAAGGGGAAGAAGAATGCCCCAGAGGAATGGAAGCCATACTAGAGAATAATATAAAAGAAAATTTCCCAAATATCACCAAAGATTCTGACACCCTGCTTTCAGAGGGATATCAGAACCCAGGTCGCCTCAACTCTAACAGAGCTTCTCCAAGACACATTGTGATGAACCTGTCCAAAGTCAACACAAAAGAAACGATTCTGCAAGCTGCCGGGAGTAAGCGCCAGTTGACCTACAGGGGCAAATCCATCAGAGTCACTGCAGACTTCTCTAATGAAACTTTCCAAGCAAGAAGAACATGGTCATCTACCTTTAATCTACTTAAACAGAACAATTTCCAGCCCAGAATTCTGTACCCTGCTAGCTAAGCTTCAAAATTGATAGAGAAATCAAATCATTTACAGATATACAAACATTGAGGAAATTCGCCACAACAAGACCAGCTCTACAGGAAATACTTCAACCTGTTCTGCACACTGACCACCACAATGGATCAGCAGCAAAGTAAGAACTCAGATATTAAAGGACAGAACCTAACCTCCACACTGATGCAAAAGATAAAACTAAGCAATGGACTCTCACAAAATAAGACGAATAGAATACTACCAACACTTATCAATTATCTCAATAAATGTTAATGGCTTGAATTCCCCACTGAAGAGACATAGATTGGCTGACTGGATTAAAAAACACAAGCCATCCATCTGCTGTCTGCAAGAAACACACTGGGTTCAAAAGACAAATTAAAACTCCAAGTCAAGGGTTGGAAGACAATTTTTCAGGCAAATGGAATTCAGAAGAAAAGAGGAGTTGTGATCTTATTTTAAGATACATGTGGATTTAAAGCAACTAAAGTCAAAAAAGACAAAGATGGTCA
The DNA here is from genome assembly GCF_027406575.1 of Nycticebus coucang. Lineage (NCBI taxonomy): Eukaryota > Metazoa > Chordata > Mammalia > Primates > Lorisidae > Nycticebus > Nycticebus coucang. The sequence goes on from NC_069787.1 coordinate 17,712,825, forward strand.
CTTTATATTGGTCAAGGGAAAAATACAACAAGAAGACATTTCAATTCTAAATATCTATGCACCCAATTTAAATGCTCCCAGATTCTTGAAACAGACCTTACTCAGTCTGAGCAATATGATATCTGATAATACCATAATAACAGGGGAATTTAACATTCCCCTTACAGATCTGGACAGATCCTCTAAACAGAAATTAAACAAAGATATAAGAGATTTAAATGAGACCCTAGAACAACTGTGCTTGATAGACACATATAGAACACTCCATCCCAAAGATAAAGAATATACATTCTTCTCATCACCCATGGAACATTCTCCAAAATTGATCATATCCTGGGACACAAAACAAATATCAACAGAATCAAAAGAATTGAAATTTTACCTAGTATCTTCTCAGACCTTAAGGCACTAAAGGTGGAACTCAACTCTAACAAAAACGCTTGACCCCACACAAAGGCATGGAAATTAACCAATCCTCTGTTGAATAACAGATGGGTGCAGGAAGAAATAAAACAGGAAATCATCAACTTCCTTGAGCATAACAACAATGAAGACACAAGCTACCAAAACCTGTGGCATACTGCAAAAGCAGTTTTGAGAGGAAAATTTATCACTTTAGATGCCTACATTCGAAAAACAGAAAGAGAGCACATCAACAATCTCACAAGCCATCTTATGGAATTGGAAAAAGAAGAACAATCTAAGCCTAAACTTAGTAGAAGAAAAGAAATCTCCTAAATCAAATCAGAGATCAATGAAATTGAAAACAAAAGAATCACTGAGAAAATTAATGAATCAAGGAGTTGGTTTTTTGAAAAAATAAATAAAATAGATAAACCATTGGCCAGACTAATGAGAAATAGAAAAGTAAAATCTCTAGTAACCTCAATCAGAAATGATAAAGGGGAAATAACAACTGATCCCACAGAGATACAAGAGATCATCTCTGAATACTACCAGAAACTCTATGCCCAGAAATTTGATAATGTGAAGGAAATGGATCAATATTTGGAATCACACCCTCTCCGTAGACTTAGCCAGGAAGAAATACACCTCCTGAACAGATCAATTTCAAGCACTGAGATCAAAGAAAGAATAAAAAAATCTTCCAACCAAAAAATGCCCTGGTCCAGATGGCTTCACACCAGAATTCTATCAAACCTTCAAGGAAGAGCTTATTCCTGTACTGCAGAAATTATTCCAAAAAATTGAGGAAGAAGGAATCTTCCCCAACACATTCTATGAAGCAAACATCAACCTGATACCAAAACCAGGAAAAGACCCAAACAAAAAGGAGAATTTCAGACCAATCTCACTCATGAATATAGATGCAAAAATTCTCAACAAAATCCTAGCCAATAGATTACAGCTTATCATCAAAAAAGTCATTCATCATGATCAAGTAGGCTTTATCCCAGGGATGCAAGGCTGGTTTAACATATGCAAGTCCATAAACGTTATCCACCATATTAACAGAGGCAAAAATAAAGATCACATGATCCTCTCAATAGATGCAGAAAAAGCATTTGATAAAATCCAGCATCCTTTTCTCATTAGAACACTGAAGAGTATAGGCATAGGTGGCACATTTCTAAAACTGATTGAAGCTATCTATGACAAACCCACAGCTAATATTTTACTGAATGGAGTAAAACTGAAAGCTTTTCCTCTTACAACTGGAACCAGACAAGGTTGTCCTCTGTCACCTTCACTATTCAACATAGTGCTGGAAGTTCTAGCCAATACAATTAGGCAAGATAAGGAAATAAAGGGAATCCAAATGGGAGCAGAGGAGGTCAAACTCTCCCTCTTTGCTGATGACATGATCTTATACTTGGAGAACACCAAAGACTCAACCACAAGACTCCTAGACGTCATCAAAAAATACAGTAATGTTTCAGGATATAAAATCCATGTCCTCAAGTCAGTAGCCTTTGTATATGCCAATAACAGTCAAGATGAGAAGCTAATTAAGGACACAACTCCCTTCACCACAGTTTCAAAGAAAATGAAATACTTAGGAATATACCTAACGAAGGACGTGAAGGACCTGTATAAAGAAAATTATGAAATCCTTAGAAAGGAAATAGCACAGGATATTAACAAATGGAAGAACATACCATGCTCATGGATGGGAGAATCAACATTGTTAAAATGTCTATACTTCCCAAAGCAATCTACCTATTCAATGCCATTCCTATCAAAATACCAACATCGTACTTTGAAGATTTGGAAAAAATGATTCTGCGTTTTGTACGGAACCAGAAAAAAACCCGTATAGCTAAAGCAGTTCTTAGTAATAAAAATAAAGCTGGGGCCATCAGCATACCAGATTTTAGTCTGTACTACAAAGCTATCGTGGTCAAGACAGCATGGTACTGGCACTAAAATAGAGACATAGACACTTGGAATCGAATTGAAAACCAAGAAATGAAACTAATATCTTACAACCACCTAATCTTCAATAAACCAAACAAGAACATACCTTGGGGGAAAGACTCTCTATTCAATAAATGTGTTGGGAGAACTGGATGTCTACATGTAAAAGACTGAAACTGGACCCACACCTTTCCCCACTCACAAAAGTTGATTCAAGATGGATAAAAGACTTAAATTTAAGGCATGAAACAATAAAAATCCTCAAAGAAAGCATAGGAAAAACACTGGAAGATATTAGCCTGGAAAGACTTCATGAAGAAGACTGCCATCGCAATTGCAACAACAACAAAAATAAACAAATGGGACTTCATTAAACTGAAAAGCTTCTGTACAGCTAAGGAGACAATAACCAAAGCAAAGAGACAACCTACACAATGGGAAAGGATATTTGCATATTTTCAATCAGACAAAAGCTTGATAACTAGGATCTATAGAGAACTCAAATTAATCCACATGAAAAAAGCCAACAATCCCATATATCAATGGGCAAGAGACATGAATAGAACCTTCTCTAAAGATGACAGACGAATGGCTAACAAACATGAAAAAATGTTCATCATCTCTATATATTAGAGAAATGCAAATCAAAACAACCCTCAGATATCATCTAACCCCAGTGAGAATGGCCCACATCACAAAAATCTCAAAACTGCAGATGCTGGCGTGGATGTGGAGAGCAGGGAACACTTTTACACTGCTGGTGGGACTGTAAACTAGGACAACCTTTCTGGAAGGAAGTATAGAGAAACCTCAAAGCACTCAAGCTAGACCTCCCATTCGATCCTGCAATCCCATTACTGGGCATCTACCCAGAAGGAAAAAAATCCTTTTATCATAAGGACACTTGTACTAGACTGTTTATTGCAGCTCAATTTACAATCGCCAAAATGTGGAAACAGCCTAAATGCCCACCAACCCAGGAATGGATTAGCAAGCTGTGGTATATGTATACCATGGAATACTATTCAGCCATTAAAAAAAATGGAGACTTTACATCCTTCATATTAACCTGGATGGAAGTGGAAGACATTATTCTTAGTAAAGCATCACAAGAATGGAAAAGCATGAATCCTATGTACCCAATTCTGATATGAGGACAATTAATGACAATTAAGGTTATGGGGGAGGAAAAGCAGAAAGAGGGACGGAGGGAGGGGGTGGGGCCTTGGTGTGTGTCACACTTTATGGGGACATGACATGATTGCAAGAGGGACTTTGCCTAACAATTGCAATCAGTGTAACCTGGCTTATTGTACCCTCAATGAATCCCCAACAGTAAAAAAAAAAAAAAGAAAAAAAAAGAAAAAAATATTTTTTTACTGAATTCATCAAACTATTCTTTTTCCTTTCAAACTAGGTTACTCACAGTTTCTAACTCCAGAAACTCTGATGTTTTCCCTCCTCCCATTGATTCTCCTGATTTTCAAATTTTTTAATTTTGTTTTTTTTCCCCACAAACTCCATAAATATCTGTAAAAGGCTGAAACAAGATGTTTTGCTTTGCCTGTCCAAATTCTCCTTCAGATGCCCTTGAAACTCATCTGCTGTCGGTGGTACTGCAGTTGGTTTGCATAGCTGCAGAGGGTGCAATCAATCTGCAGACTTCCAGGTCAGTGAGATTTGAGGAGAAAAAGAATGGAACTCATGAGAATGGAGGAACAGGCTGGCTTCTAAATTGTAAACGGAAGACTTTTTTTTTTTCTTTTTAAGAGAAAAAGAAAGGATGAGACATGGGTTCATTTCAAACCTTTTTCTTTGTAGAAATCCATCTATTGAGGCTGAGACTATAGAAAAAGAACCAAAATAGTGCACATACATTAAAAGTAGAGATTTTTAGTCTTTGATCCCAGATGTATTGATTTTCCACATGGGCTATGGGGAAAACTAGGATCATGGATGACTGTCAACTGAAGAGCATAGAAAGAAATAACTTCCTAGAAGGGATATTGACAATTGTTTGTTCTTTTACCCTGTGTTCTAGAGTAGCCCCCTGGATTTCATTGCTCACCTCTTTAACGAGAGTAATGATCTGTGGTAACTGCACTCACACTGGAACCAGGCTGCCTATGTTCAAATCCTGGTACTACTACTTATTAGCTATATAACCTTTGGCAAGTTACACAACCTCTCTGTCTTCTCATGAGTTTGGGATGAAAAGGTTATAAATTTGTTAAACCATTTTAAATGTTCAGAAGAGTGCTGGGCACATGCCAAGCACTTCATAAATGTGTGTTGTTATTATCATCCCTTTTGTTATATGTATTACTTCTCTTTTGGTGATAAAACCTAGCCAAGGGGGTCGTTACTTAAGATAGGATTGAACAAACCAACTACACTCTCCTACTCAGCCAAGATACAGACATAGTTGTCTATCGATTGAGGTTTGTCCATGTGACCCAGTCTAAACAATGAGGTTCCGTCTTTAGATTTGATGGCTTTGTAAGAGAGACACATACTGTCTCTTCTGCTAGACATCAGCTCATAAGGAAGTAAGCTGAGGATGAAGCCGGTTACAAAGAACAAAATCAAGAGATGGAAGAATAGGTCCTGATGACAACATTTAAAATCCTAGAATTGAAATCAATCTCTCTCTCACACACACACACACACACACACACACACACGTACATACATGTACACACACAAAGTATATATTGGAGGGTGAGGTTATAAATGTCCTTTTTTGCCTAAACCAGTTCAAGTTGTATTTAATAATAGAATTTGCACACCTTCTAATTATTTTTACAGAAAGTTTTTTTGAAACTTTTGTTCCTATTTTTGAAATTTTTCAGGACATTCAGACCATTACAGGTCAATCTTGAATGAGCAAACATAATTACTTTTTTAAAAAAGGCAATTTCATCCAGGTGGAGCTGCCAGAAACTGTCATCTCAAGAGATTTTTACTTCTATTTTTACATGAGTTGGGGGCTTTGGGAGCTTAGAGTGGAAACCACCTTGCTCTTCTGTCTTGAGTTATGCGTTAAATCAAGCTGAGTCCAAGCAGTCATGGAATATGAAAACTGGAAATAAAAGAAAGCAACTTTGATCTTCTCCCCACATGAGATTTATCCTGACAGTCTGCAACCCAATGAAATAGATAACGGAAATCCTTTGTCACAATAATTCAGTTTAAATGCATTATCAGATGAATAGACTCGGTCATCCACTTCCGTAAGGACGGTGAGAGGCAAGATTGGAAATCTTCCCTTCTCATAAATATTCCAAAGGATTTAAAAGAGTTTTTAAGCTGAGGAAATTGTAAATGAGGCAAATTTACCTTGAGTGAGCTATTCCCTATTTCCCCTAATAGGGCATGGATTATTAGTCTTTCTTTTCTTTCCTACACTCCCCTTTCTCTTTTTTTTTTTTTTATTAAATCATAGCTGTGTACATAGTATGATCATGGGGCACCATACACTTGGTTCATAGACCGTTTGACACATTTTCATCACACTAGTTATCATAGCCTTCCTGGTATTTTCTTAGTTATTTTGCTAAGACCTTTACATTCCACATTTACTAAGATTCACAAACACTCCCCTTTCTCAAATGGCTTCCTTTTTCCTCCTACACTCCCCTCCTATCTATGCTTCGTAAGAATATCCATTAATGTTTCTGGAAACAGTTCCATCTCCCTGGCACCAGGTGTCTGCGCACAGCTCATGCTGGGCCAGTCGTAGACTTGCCCCTCCACAGCCACAGTGATTGGTCCAGGCCATGGGCATGTGAAACAAGTTGATCTAATCACTATCCTCTTGAATTTATTATCAGAATTTATTATTATTATTTTTGGTGGTGCTGGTGGTTTGTAAAGATGATGAGGAAGATCTGAGTCCAGAATTGTCTTCAGCCATGGAGAAAACAGATTGATGACTGGCATTAGTAAACGGTGCTGTCACAGGGAGAAGTCAAAATGTAGAAAAGCAGTTTTCAAAGCCATAGTCTCAGTGATTACTGAAGCCAGTTTGCTTCCCTTTCCCATGAATTTCTTATGTAGGTAAATAAATATATCTTAGTTTCTTGAGAAAGAGACTTCCAGTATCAGCTCTCACAAGTAAAGAGCATGGGAAACACTCCCATCCTTACAAGAAAAATCTAGAACACAAAATCAATTCCTTTTTTTGGACTTTCTTTGAAATTCAGGAGGATCACAGTCTGGGATTGGGGGGGACTCACCCTCTGAGTATTAGCTCCAGAAATCCCACCAGGTTTTCATAATTGAGATACCAGAAAGATGCTGTCATGGCTCTGGCAGGGACAAGGAAAGAATCATCATTATAAAATTTACCCAGTACCTTCTCCATGAAAAACAAACAAACAAACAAAAAAACCAACCTTACATCCAGGAGAAAGGACTTTGCTAGAGCCTTATATAGTAGGAGAATGGACATTCTTCCAACTCCTTCCTCCGGGTTTCCTGTACCACCTAAGAGAGGAGACAAGAAACACTCAATGGTAGTTACGACTTTAAGGAAACAGGTTAGGTATGTTTCAGCCAGAGAAGGGAGGATGAGTCAGGGAAAATAAGCTAAACCACTGGAGAAAACACCCGTTAAGGTCACAACCTCAAGACTCAGGCCCGCTAAAACACTGAGATTGAATTAGAAGATTATAGAATGCTTCCCTTCTCCTACCCTTAGCACCACATTTACAGGACCCCAATAAAATAATATTAGATTATATTGCAAAATGAAATAATAATAGGGTATCATATTTAGTGTTTTTGCTAAATAAGTAGATTACAACTGCTCTTGACACAGGGAGGGAATGCAGGTAACTATGTAAAATAACAGTTACGTTAATTTTGTCCACAGTAGTAACCATTTTACTGTGTATGTATTTGTAGTATTATGTTGTATACCTTATATACAATAAAATTTAAGAAAATTAATAACAGTAATATAATGTTTTAGTGATTATAGCATATGGATCAGGGAAATGAATAATAACAATGTCACAAAAGACAGAAGGTATGAACAGAGAATAATTTAAGCTATCTGTACTGTATGAGAAGAGCATAGTGTTATATGAAGGTGATAATAGATTTAAAATGTATATTATATACTGGATATAGTGCTTCATTTTGAAAAGATGAAGAAGTTCTGGATGATTATAAAACAAGGCAAATGTGCTTAATACCAGTGAACTGTACACCAAAAATGGTTAAAATTATAAAATGTTTTGGTAAGCATATTTACCAAAAATGTTCTAAAACCTAAGAAGTATATTGTAAACTCTAGGACAACCACTAACAAATACTTAAAAAGAAGTATAATTTATTTATTAAAAGAGAAATAAAATGGGGTGGCGCCTGTAGCTCAAGGAGTAGGGTGCCAGCCCCATATACTGGAGGTGGTGGGTTCAAGCCTGGCCCTGGGCAAAAACTGCAAAAAAAAAAAAAAATAGAAAAATAAAATGGAATTATGTAAAATGCTCAATTAAGACCAGAGAAGGCAGAAAGGGGGAGGTGAGTAACAAAAACCAAATATGCACAGAAAGTTACAAATATGGTAGAAATTATGTCAGTAATCACTTTGAATGTGACAGTCTAAATATGCCAGATAAAATAGATTGTGAGAATGGATTAAGAAAGCAAAAATAAAAACAAGATCCAACTATATGTTATCTCCAAGATATCTACCTTTAACTATAAAGACTTCAATAGTTTAAAAGTAAAGGGTTATAGAGAAAAACATATCATGCTAACAGTAATGAAAAGAAAGTTGAAATAGCTGCATTAATTTTAAACATAGCAGACTTCAAAACAAAGAAGGTCATCAGGATGAAGGAGGGCATTACATAATGATAAGGGGGTCAATTCTCGAAGACAAAACAGTGTATGCACCTAAAAGTGGACTGTAAAAATACATGAGGCAAAAACTGACAGAACTAAAAGGAGAAATAGACAAATCCATTTTTATAGTTAGAGAGTTCAACACCCCTCTGTCAATAATTCATAGATCAAGTAGGAGAAACTCAGTGTGGATATATATGACCTGAACAGTACTATCAATCAACTTGATCAAATTAACATTTACAGACTACTCCAACAACAGCAGAATAGACATTCTTCTCAAACTCACATGGAACTTTAAGATAGACCATATCCTGGACTATAAAATGCACCTAAAAAAGCATACTAATCCTACAGAGTATATTCTCAGACCACAATGGAATTAAACAGTAACCAATAACAGAAACATAACCAGAAATTGCAGAATATCTTAAAATTAAGCAGTACATTTCTAAATCACATGTGGAACAAAGAAATGTCAAGAGAGATGTCAAAGTACTTTGAACTAAATGAAACTTGCCAGATATATGGAATGCAGGATAGCAGTGCTTAAAGGGAAATTCGCAGCATTATATGCATATATTAGAAATGATTAAAAAAATCTGCAATCAATAACTTGAGCTTCTAGTTTAAGGAACTAGAGAAGGAAGAACAATTTGAGCCTAAAGTAGGCAGAAGAAAAGTTGTAATGAAAATCAAAGGAGAAACCAATAAAATTGAAAATAAAACTAGAGAAAATCAACAAAACCAAAAACTGATTCTTTGAAATGATGACTTCTTGAGATAGTTCAAATTGTGTTCCGTTACAACCAAAATTTTTTATTAAGCTATCCACACTTATGCCCATGTTCTAAATTTTCTGTTTTCTCTTTCCCACCGGTACCTCTCACTGTCTGTAGAGAAGATTTTTCTGATGAATGGGCTCATAATCATATAATACTGATTATATGTTAATCAGGATCGTTGTACAGGATATGATGCAGGTGTTCAATAGATACTGGTTTAAAAGATAAATGAATTATTTATGTTTTAAACAGGGACCAATGGAATTAATAAAATCATCTTGAATGATAGAAATTTGGAAGCTACAGAGAAGATTGATGAAGTGGTGTATTATGGATATTCTTCAGATTCAGATTCAAATTATATAGATTAGGCCACTTCCAGAGACCAATTCCCCTCCAAAATTAGATTTCCAGGCTCATATTTATTATTAATATTTACTGTTTCTCCCTAGTTCCAGGTTGCCGATGACATTTAATATCATCTGTGGTAAGCACGTAATAATATACTGGACAACTAGATCTACTGAAGTCCAGAGTTGCATGAATGAGAGCAAGAGGGGGATGGTTGATCCACCTAGAGCTTTGCCACAAACAGAAAAGTAGCTCCGCCTGGTGGCCAAGGAGAGTGCTACCATTGTAATTATCTTTTTTTTTTATTAATATTAAATCATAGCTGTGTACATGAATGCGATCATGGGGCACCATACACTGGTTTTATAAACAGTTTGACACATTTTCATCACCGTGGTTAACATAGCCTTCCTGGCATTTACTTAGTTATTGTATTAAGACAATTATATTCTACATTTACTAAGTTTCACATGTACCCTTGTTAGATGCACTGCAGGTGTAATCCCACCAATCACCCTCCCTCTGCCCATCTCCCCGCTCCCACCCCTTCCTTTCCCTCTTCCCCATATTCTTAGGTTATAACTGAGTTACAGCTTTCATGTGAAAACCATAAATTAGTTTCATAGTAGGGCTGAGTACATTGGATACATTTTCTTCCATTCTTGAGATACTTTACTAAGAAGAATATGTTCCAGCTCCATCCATATAAACATGAAAGAGGTAAAGTCTCCATCTTTCTTTAAGGCTGCATAATATTCCATGGTGTACATATAGCACAATTTATTGATCCATTTGTGGATCTATGGGCACCTGGGCTTTTTTCATGACTTAGCAATTGAGAATTGGGCTGCAATAAACATTCTGGTACAAATACCTTTGTTATAATGTGATTTTTGGTCTTCTGGGTATATACCTAGTAGAGGAATTATAGGATTGAATGGCAGATCTATTTTTAGATCTCTAAGTGTTCTCCAAACATCTTTCCAAAAGGAATGTATTAATTTGAATGCCCACCAGCAATGTAGAACTGTTCCCTTTTATCTTAAAACCCATCCACTTTCTGAAATTTAGCTCAAATGTTCCAATAATTTCAGTTCCTTTATTAGGCCTAATGGTATGACCTTCTTATTGGTTTCATATGCCATCCTTTTATTTAATTATACTTGTAAATGGTAAATCAACTATTCCATTGTATAAATGGTTCTCGGTAGTTCCTCTTATAGGTAAATCAACTTAGAAAATTGGCTATAAACCTAGGGCCCATCTATTTTGCGTAAGTGGTAATCATAAAGAATCTAGTTAATTAGTGAAGGCTGCATCAATAAAAGAAGGCAAAAAATGTTTTCTGAGTTTTTTTTTATCTCTCTGCATCTAAAAGTTTTATTTCTTTGACAAAGGGCTTTGTTTTTAATTTTTAACAGTAGAGGATTAAGTTAGATATAAGCAATTGTTTCTCACTAAGTAGACTGCTAATTTATAAAATGTGTTAAGCAAATTTACATAGTTTTAAAAAACATGAAACACTAAATTGTCAAAGTTGTATTATAATAAAATAAATCACACTGCTTTATGATCATGCAATTTAATAAGTATATGAAATTGTAAGAAATCTCATTTGCAGTCTGGAGTAAAAATAACTGCCATTTATAACTCCTGTGTGCAAGACACTATATTAATGCTTAGGGTAACTTAATTCTCATGGCAGTGCTGTAATAACTGAGTATAGGTGCCTCAATTTAACAGATGTGTAAATACATTTTGAGATATTAAGTTTCATGTCTAAGATAGTAAACTGAGATCAAATTTATAATAGCTATGTCTTACTCCAAAAGTCATACCATCCCAAATACTATAACTTCAGTGAAGTTGAATGACATTCATTGAGAACTTATTAACAAGTAAGTTTGCAGTGAACATCATTTAATGAACAAATAAATGTTTATTAAGCACCTACTATGTGCTGGGCCCTAATATAGCTACTGAGGGTGTAGCAATTAATAACAGAGACTTGGCCCCAATACCTATACTCTAAAGGAGATGAAAAATTTACTCCAGAAACAATTTAGGAGAATACAGTAGTCAGAAGCTAAACATTTTTGGAAAGTTAGTGTGAGAAAGGGCACAGAGTTGAAAAGTTCATTTCCATTTGGTAACAGGAAATGGGGAGTACAAACAGTTACATGATGGCTTTCATTTTAGCTGTTCTCAGACCACTGTCAAGGCAAATCTGAGCTCTTTCATTAATATAGAATCTTTTAATAGAGAAGACACAGCCTCCATGGTACTGGACAATCTGTAGTATAAAATTTTTAGAACTAGTTTAGAGATTCTCAGACTCTGCCAAACGAATATGTTCCATCCCTAAATTGGAATAATTGCTGGGGTTTTGCAATTTCTAGAAAATATAACTTAATGGACAACATTTTCACAATTTTAAGCTTTTCTTTGCCAAAATTTTCTAGCCTTTTTGCACCTGCTACTGCTTGTCTGCTAGTGAGTGCCAGCTGATGACAAATGAAATGAATTCGTAGCAAGCAAAAGTTAATGCAAACAGCCAATCACTCTTAATTCAGCAGCAATTTTTTATGGATGTGTGTGTTTGTGGTTATGATTTTATATTGTGGCATATAATAGACCCACATTTTCTACCTAAAATTATTCCCAGAATTAAATATATCAATATTTCATGGTGTTCTATGAGGAATATAGTATCTTTCATGAATCTATGATTAGGAACTCTTTTTAAAAGATTGTTTTTGTGGATCAAGCACTGGATATGGAAATTACATCCTCTGGTACATATACCCTGCTAACCCCTTAGCAGGGGACGGAGGGGGATAGTTGAGCCCCTTAGGTCAAATTTCTGCAACAACTCAGAGGATAAAATTGTGAAGGAATACTCGGCCTTTCCATTGGGCCATACTTTACCAGTAAGCAAGATAGCTGTGCCTTGTCAGGACTGCAGACACGCCCATTTCCCCCTCTGTCCTGCACCCATGCTGGAAGGGCACTTTTCCCACCACCAGTTTGACTTCTTCCTTCCATATGATAAAAGTAAGAAGCTGAAGTGTGAGGGCCAGGCCACATCTTCAGGTTCAATTCCAATCTGGTTTTATCCAAAAGGCCTCCCACTGGAATTATTTGTCAAGTCACTACCAATCTCTTTTCCTTGGAATAATTTCTTGCATTGACAGCCTGGAGGAAAAGAGGTACCCATGTCTGACTCAGCGACTCAGCTCCCTGAATTCTTTTTTTTTTTTTTTTTTTTGAGACAGAGTCCTCCGTAGAACGCTGTGGCATCACAGCTTACAGCAACCTCAAACTCCTGGCCTCAAGTGATTCTCTTGCCTCAACCTCCCAAGTACCTGGTACTACAGGTGCCTGCCATATAATGCCTGGATATCTTTTGGTTGTAGTTGTCATTATGATTTGGCAGGGCCAGGATGTATTCGAACCTGCCAGCTCCAGTATATGTTGCTGGCGCCCTAGCCACGGAGCTATAGGTGCCAAGCCAGCTCCCTGAATTCTTAAAACCAAATATTTACTTTCTTTTCTGCCAGAGGAAATCATGTAAGTGTGAGCCACATCATGTCCTCCAATTTCAATGCAGCCATTGGCTGAGGGCAGGAGGCCCCTTCCTCTGAAAGTGCTCTAGTTAATGCTACCAGTGAACTTTTAATGACTCGATTGAATAGGCTTGCTAATCCCCTGTGTTATTTGATCTTTCTAGATCGTGTAGTATTATAGACCACTCCCTGTATTAAACTTCTCTTCCTTTAATTTCACACAGCATTATCCCTAGTATCTTCATACTCAACAACCACGAGCTTTTGTTACTGGCTTCTGTCCCTTTGTATTTCTTTGTAAGGCCTTGGCCTTAACCCCATTCTTCTCACTCCACCTGCAGTCCATATGTGTTCTTATCCAGTGCAGGCATTCAACTACATCCTGGAGACAAATGGTTTCATAAACCACATCCACAGTGCTGATATTGCTGTTAAGCTACAGGCCGGTTTCATACGTATCAACTAAGCCTCTAACTGGCTATCCCACAGGTACTCCAAAGTGAATAAGTCCAAAATAGAGCCTAGTAACAGCTCACCTACCTTCTCTTAAATTCCTCATCCTCCTGCATTTCTCAATGATGATAATGATGATGTTAATGAAGGAAAGCAGAAAGCAATATATCTGTAAATACACTCAGGCCTAAGTGCTTTATGTAGGTTAAATCGTTTGGTTTTTACATTAGTCTTCTGAGGTAAGTACTATTACTATTCTCAATTTACAGATATTGCAATGGAGGCAAAGAAAGTTATTTTGCCCAGAAATAGACAGCACCAAGGTTGGAGCCAATGGCTGTCATTTCTACCATGCATACCACTTCTCCTTTCCTCAGAGGATGGCACCACTACTAAGCCGTCACCTGAGAATGAACCTAGACACCTCGTTCTTCTTCAGTACCCACTCGGCCACTACTGGGGGTTCTTACTTATACTCCTGGAAGAGAGGTTTATAAAGAAGGGAGAGAATGGTCCTTCCATTTAGCTTAAGTTCTGCAACATGATATATATTTGAATAAACATTTAAAATCACTTATAATTTTTTTAAATCTCATATCCCAGCCTGGGAATTCATGTGCTATTTCTGAACATTGTTCAGATGTGTGTTCTGTATAAGCATGATCAGCATAGGAAATGACATGAGAATGGTGCTCTAGTACAGAGTGGAGTCCAGACTTGTGCTTACACAACTTGCACTTATGTGTTATTCTGTGGAATGTTTTCCCTTAACACACAACACAGAGCAAAGGGTGGAGCCCTTTAAATTCTCTCAATACTGCCACAGGTAGGCTCAGTGCAGTAGGATTACAATGTAGGATACAAAACGTCCTTATTAATAAAATCCTTTTGGAGTGTGTTTTCAAGCAAAACCTGAGGCCAAGTTGTATTGACCAATGTGCCCTTGCCATGGCTGTCAAAGTGATCAGATCCAGTTTAAAAATAGGTAAGTTATCTGCACAGACATTTTGCCACAGAAAACATATAGATGGCTACCACACATAGGAAAAGCTGTTCTACCTCATTAGTCTTCAGGGATGTGCAAATCAAAACCACAATGAGGTGCCCACTAGGACAACTATAATCAAAGTAACACATGATAAATGCTGGAAAGAATGGGAAAAAATTGTAAGACTCACGCACTTCAGGTGGGGATATAAAAGGGTGTAGCTACGTTGGAAAACAGTATGATAATTTCTCTAAGAGTTAAAAATGGAGTTATCGGAGGGGGAGACAAGATGGCGGACTGAAGCCAGCTTTCAACAAAGGCTCCCGTCCAGAAGGAGAGTTAAGGGACAGGAATTTAGTAAGTATCCTGGTGGACTTGAGCCTCACCAAGAGAGAAGGCTGAAGAACGCACATCAACACCGCTGAGGCAAGTTGTGATCACAAGGACGCAAACAAAAGGTACAAAATCCACCACCAAGCGGACGGGAGTCCCCCTCCCCCATGAGACCGGCTCTGGAGCCCCACAATTGAACAAGCAGGCAAAAATTAAAGGCCCTCCCACTACACTCCACGGGAGAGACCTTCTAAAAACTGGACCTACCTCCCCTACTGGGGTGCCGTGGCGTTCTCCTGCCGGACATAGGGCTGAATAAAACTTTGGGAATCCTTTGCCGGCAACCCTGAATCCCCGGCGCTCCCCTCCCGCCCACTGAGGTCTGGAGGCCTGTCCCCCAGGACTTCGGATCCTTGGGTGATTTCTCAAGGGGAGTGGACAGTCCCCGAGTTGCGACTGGTCAGCATTGACTCTGAGGCGCGCCGAGTGAGGAGAGGGCACCGGGCTGAGGGGGAGTCACGCCTCACGGCACTTCCCTGCGGTGCAGTGCACCAACCCTCCCCGGGCATAGGGGGCCCAAGACTGAATCAGACTCTGGCCTCCCCGCTGAGAGCTGAGAACCCCTACTCTCACTCGGGGTCTGAGGGCCTATCCCCCAGGAGTTCGGCTCCTTGGGTGATTTCTCGAGGGGAGTGCACAGTGCCTGAGCTGCGTCAGGTCAGCGCTGACTCTGGGACACGTGAGCGAGGAGAGGGCACTCCCCTGAGGGGAAATCAAGCCTTGGCGGCACTTCCCTGCGGTGCAGTGCAGGAGCCCTCCCCGGACCGTAGTATTGCGTGAAACTGAATGAAACTCTAGCTTCCCCCCGCCCCACTCCCAATCCGGGTCTGGGGGCCCATTCCCCAAGAGTTCTGATTCTTGGGGGATCTCTTAAGGGGTGTGGACCCAGCACAAACTGCGGCCGCTCAGTGCTGACTCTGGGGCGCGGGACAGAGGAGAAAAGGGTCGCCTGAGTGCCCACACCAGAGCAGCAGTTCCCTGGAGGTAGATCAACAGCCGTTTTTTCTTTAACGGCAGAACGCTCACTTCTGGATATTCTGAGGCCACACCCCCTGTCTCCCTGGGCAACCAGAGGAGGCCACCGGTGACACGGCTCACAAACCCAGAAGCCTCCAGGGCGGGGCCGACCCAGAGAGGTGTTCAGACGCAATTCTCCAGCAGCAAAGACGTTTGAACTCAAAACAGCCCGTCTCCTGTAGGCGACGACAGGAACAGAGACAGAACCTCACAAAGTTGTCTGTTCTGTTCTGTTCTGTTAGCAGCATCCATCAGGGACGGGGCTAAGCCTGAGTGAACACCTCCTTCCCATCACCTGCATCAAACACTCAAAGATGTCAGGCCCCATCTCTTCCTGCTAGATAGCGGCAGTCTGCGGGGGCCTGGCAGACTTCCTCGCGATTCAGGCAGGTGCAAACCCCTGGAGTGTCTGTTCACTGCAGGCAACTGGGTTAGCCATCTGCAGAGATACCAGTGACTGGGTCCGACGGAGGGGCAAAGTGGGGAAGGAGACGTCAACCTTCCCAGACTGCTCTGTTTGCGGGGTGGCTCCTCCTGACTCCACGCTGCACTGGGGTGAGCTGTCTCAGAGGAGTCACCAGGCCCCTGTGATCCAGTTCCCAGAGACCTCTTGAACCCTTCCACCTGAGACAAGTGCCGATTGAGACAGTTGATTCGGACCTTTTGAACTGGGCTAATAGACTGAGGACTTTTCAGGTGGTGCCCTGGGTGTGCGATTGTAGGAAGGTTTGATTCTCCTTTTCCAACTGGGGCCAGAGGTGGGCAGGCGGGGTGACTTAATTGCTGATTTTTCCACACAGCTGAGACTTCAAGCCAGAGTAGAAGTTGCAATAGGATCGAACAGAAACCAGCTGAAAACAAGACAGAACCACTTTGCTCCACCACACCAGACAGGGCCCCAGTTTCTCAGGCCACAACACTGTACGGGCCCTCGATAAAACCCCAGGGGAAAAACCAAAGGGAGTAAACCATGGGGCGGAATCAGCGGAAAAACTCTGGTAACATGAATAACCAGAATAGATCAACCCCCCCAAGAAAAGATACGGCAGATGTGATTGAAGATCCCATTCATAAACAACTGGCTGAGATGTCAGAAGTCGAATTCAGAATTTGGTTTGCAGACAAGATTAATAAAATGGAATTAGGAATTCGAGGAGAAATTCAAAAACTGTCTCAAGAATTTAACGAATTTAAAGACAAAACCACCAAAGACTTAGACACACTGAAACAAGAACTTACAGCCCTCAAAGATATGAAAAATACAGTAGAATCCCTCAGTAACAGAATGGAGCAAGCAGAAGAAAGGATTTCTGACATTGAAGATAAAGTCTTCGAACGCTCCCAATCTCTCAAAGAGGAAGAGAAATGGAGAGCAAAAACGGATCACTCACTCAGAGAGCTCTCAGATAATTCGAAAAAAAATAACATAAGGGTTATAGGAATTTCGGAGACTGATGACGTGGCAGCCAAGGGCACAGAGGCCCTTCTACATGAAATTATGAAAGAAAATTTTCCAGACATGCCTAGAGAATCTGAAATTCAGATAGCAGACAGCTTCAGAACCCCAGCACGATTCAACCCCAATAAGCCATCTCCCAGACATATCATAATTAGCTTCACTAAAGTTAACATGAAAGAGAAGATTCTCAAAGCAGCCCGGCGAAAGAAAACTATAACGTACAAAGGTAAGAATATTAGAATAACTGCAGATCTCTCTGCTGAAACTTTTCAAGCAAGAAGAGGCTGGTCATCAACTTTTAATCTCCTAAAGCAAAAAAACTTTCAACCCAGGATCTTGTATCCAGCTAAACTGAGTTTCATCTATGATGGAGAAATTAAATACTTCAATGACATTCATATGTTGAAAAAATTTGCCATAAGTAAACCAGTTCTTCAGGATGTTCTCAGACCTATCCTCCACAATGACCAACCCAATCCTATACCACAAAAGTAAACTCACTCAGAAACTTCGGATCAAACTCCAACTTCCACACTGGCGAAAGGATTAAAAATGTCCACTGGACCTTTGAAAAACTCGATACCCAAAATTCCACCAGACTTATCCTTACTCTCCATCAATGTGAATGGCTTAAACTGTCCTCTAAAGAGGCATAGGTTAGCTGACTGGATACAAAAACTTAAGCCAGATATTTGTTGCATACAAGAGTCACATCTCAACTTAAAAGACAAATACAGACTCAGGGTGAAAGGATGGTCATCCATATTTCAGGCAAATGGTAATCAGAAAAAAGCAGGTGTTGCAATTTTATTTGCAGATACAGTAGGCTTTAAACCATCAAAAGTAAGGAAGGACAAGAATGGTTACTTCATATTTGTTAAGGGTAATACTCAATATGACGAGATCTCAATTATTAATATCTATGCACCCAACCAGTATGCACCTCAATTTATAAGAGAAACTCTAACAGACATGAGTAACTTGATTTCCTCCAGCTCCATAATCGTTGGAGATTTCAACACTCCCTTGGCAGTGTTGGATCGATCCTCCAGAAAGAAGCTGAGCAAAGAAATCTTAGATTTAAAACTAACCATCCAATATTTAGATTTAGCAGACATCTACAGAACATTTCATCCCAACAAAACTGAATACACATACTTCTCATCAGCCCACAGAACTTACTCCAAAATTGATCACATTTTAGGTCACAAGTCTAACCTCAGTAAATTTAAAGGAATAGAAATTATTCCATGCATCTTCTCGGACCATCATGGAATAAAACTTGAATTGAGTAACAACAGGAATCTGCATACCCATACAAAAACATGGAAGTTAAATAACCTTATGCTGAATGATAGCTGGGTCAGAGATGAGATTAAGAAAGAAATCACCAATTTTTTGGAACAAAATGACAATGAAGACACAAGCTATCAGAACCTCTGGGACACTGCAAAGGCAGTTCTAAGAGGGAAATTTATAGCACTGCAAGCCTTCCTCAAGAGAACGGAAAGAGAGGAAGTTAACAACTTAATGGGACATCTCACGCAACTGGAAAAGGAAGAACATTCCAACTCCAAACCCAGTAGAAGAAAAGAAATAACCAAAATTAGAGCAGAATTAAATGAAATTGAAAACAAAAGAACAATACAACAGATCAATAAATCAAAAAGCTGGTTTTTTGAAAAGGTCAATAAAATAGATAAACCTCTGGCCAACCTAATCAGGAAAAAAAGAGTAAAATCTCTAATATCATCAATCAGAAACAACAAAGACAAAATAACCACAGACTCATCAGAAATCCAAAAAATCCTTAATGAATATTACAAGAAACTTTATTCTCAGAAATATGAAAATCTGAAGGAAATAGACCGATACTTGGAAGCACGCCACCTTCCAAGACTTAACCAGAATCAAGTGGAAATGTTGAACAGACCCATATCAAGTTCAGAAATAGCATCAACTATACAAAACCTCCCTAAAAAGAAAAGCCCGGGACCAGATGGTTTCACGTCAGAATTCTACCAAACCTTTAAAGAGGAATTAGTACCTATATTACTCAACCTGTTCCAAAATGTAGAAAAAGAAGGAAGACTACCCAACACGTTCTATGAAGCAAATATCACCCTGATCCCCAAACCAGGAAAAGACCCAACAAGAAAAGAAAATTATGGACCAATATCACTAATGAATATAGATGCAAAAATATTCAACAAGATCCTAACAAACAGAATCCAGCAACACATCAAACAAATTATACATCATGACCAAGTTGGTTTTATCCCAGGGTCTCAAGGCTGGTTCAATATACGTAAATCTATAAATGTAATTCAGCACATAAACAAATTAAAAAACAAAGACCATATGATTCTCTCAATTGATGCAGAAAAAGCTTTTGATAATATCCAGCATCCCTTCATGATCAGAACACTCAAGAAAATTGGTCTAGAAGGGACTTTTCTTAAACTGATAGAGGCTATCTACAGCAAACCCACAGCCAATATCATATTGAATGGAGTTAAATTGGAATCATTTCCACTCAGATCAGGAACCAGACAAGGCTGCCCATTGTCTCCATTGCTTTTCAACATTGTAATGGAAGTTTTAGCCACTGCAATTAGGGAAGAAAAGGCGATCAAGGGTATCCATATAGGGTCAGAAGAGATCAAACTCTCGCTCTTCGCAGATGATATGATTGTGTATCTGGAAAACACTAGGGACTCTACTACAAAACTCCTAGAAGTGATCAAGGAATACAGCAGGGTCTCAGGTTACAAAATCAACATTCATAAATCGGTAGCCTTTATATACACCAACAACAGTCAAATTGAAAAAGCAGTTAAGGACTCTATCCCATTCACAGTAGTGCCAAAGAAGATGAAATATTTGGGAATTTACCTAACAAAAGACGTGAAAGATCTCTATAAAGAGAACTATGAAACTCTAAGAAAAGAAATAGCTGAAAATGTTAACAAATGGAAAAACATACCATGCTCATGGCTAGGAAGAATCAACATTATCAAAATGTCCATACTACCCAAAGCAATATATAATTTCAACGCACTCCCTATTAAAGCTCCACTGTCATATTTTAAAGATCTTGAAAAAACATTACTTCGTTTTATATGGAATCAGAAAAAACCTCGAATAGCCAAGACATTACTCAGAAATAAAAACAAAACAGGAGGAATCACACTACCAGACCTCAGACTTTACTACAAATCGATAGTGATCAAAACAGCATGGTATTGGCACAAAAACAGAGAAGTAGATATCTGGAATAGAATAGAGAACCAAGAGATGAATCCAGCTACTTACCGCTATTTGATTTTTGACAAGCCAATTAAAAACATTCAGTGGGGAAAAGATTCCCTATTTAACAAATGGTGCTGGGTGAACTGGCTGGCAACCTGCAGAAGACTGAAATTGGACCCACACCTTTCACCATTAACTAAGATAGACTCTCATTGGATTAAAGATTTAAACTTAAGACATGAAACTATAAAAATACTAGAGGAGAATGCAGGGAAAACCCTTGAAGAAATTGGTCTGGGTGAGTATTTCATGAGGAGAACCCCCCGGGCAATTGAAGCAGCTTCAAAAATACACTACTGGGACTTGATCAAACTAAAAAGCTTCTGCACAGCTAAGAACACAGTAAGCAGAGCAAGCAGACAGCCCTCAGAATGGGAGAAGATATTTGCAGGGTATAACTGTGACAAAGGTTTAATAACCAGAATCCACAGAGAACTCAAACGCATCACCAAGAAAAAAACAAGGGATCCCATCGCAGGCTGGGCAAGGGATTTGAAGAGAAACTTCTCTGAAGAAGACAGGCGCACGGCCTTCAGACATATGAAAAAATGCTCATCATCTTTAATCATCAGAGAAATGCAAATCAAAACTACTTTGAGATATCATCTAACTCCAATGAGACTAGCCTATATCACAAAATCTCAAGACCAGAGATGTTGGCGTGGATGCGGAGAAAAGGGAACACTTCTGCACTGCTGGTGGGAATGCAAATTAATACATTCCTTTTGGAAAGATATATGGAGAACACTCAGAGATCTAAAAATAGATCTGCCATTCAATCCTGTAATTCCTCTGCTGGGCATATACCCAGAAGACCAAAAATCACAACATAACAAAGATATTTGTACCAGAATGTTTATTGCAGCCCAATTCATAATTGCTAAGTCATGGAAAAAGCCGAAGTGCCCATCGATCCACGAATGGATTAATAAATTGTGGTATATGTATACCATGGAATACTATGCAGCCTTAAAGAAAGATGGAGACTTTACCTCTTTCATGTTTACATGGATGGAGCTGGAACATATTCTTCTTAGTAAAGTATCCCAAGAATGGAAGAAAAAATACTCAATGTACACAGCCCTACTATGAAACTAATTTGGGACTCTCACATGAAAGCTATAACCCAGCTACAACTTAACAATAGGGGGAAGTGGGAAAGGGGGGGGTGGGTAGAGGGAGGGGAATCGGTGGGATCACACCTGTGGTGCATATTACAGGGGTATTTGCGAAACTTGGTAAATGTAGAATATAAATGTTTTGGCACAGTAACTGAGATAACGCCGGAAAGGCTATGTTAACCACTGGGATAAAAATGTGTCAAATGGTTTATGAAGTGAGTGTATGATGCCCCATAATCATATCATTGTATACAGTTATGTTTTAATAAAAAAATTAAAAAAAAAAAATGGAGTTATCATATGACTCAGCATTTTGTTTATAGGTATATGCCCAAGAGTAATGAAAACATATGTCCAGACCATCAAGATCCATGAATGTTCATAGCAGTAGTATTCATAATAGCCCCAAAGTGGGCACAAGGCAAATGCCCATCAGTGGATAAATGAATAAACAAAATGTGGCACCCCTAGAATAGACCATTGTTCTACCATAAGAAGAAATAAGTAGTGATACCTACATAGATAAATGTTGAATGTATGACACGAAGTAAAAGTCACAAAAGATCATATACAGTAGAACCTCCATAGCTGACCACCTCCTTACGCTGACATGATTTTCATAGACTGGACATGCACCACCTGTGCATATCAGCACAGTAGGCCTAGTTCTTTAAGTTGACTACCTTTGTGTGCTGACCAGTTTGTCACAGTCCCTTGGGTGGTCAACATACAGAGGTCCTACTGTATTGTATGATTTTATTTATATGAGATGTCAGAACAGGCAAATCTATAGAGACAAAAAGTAGACCAGTGGATGCCAAGGACAGAGGGGAGGAGGCACTGAGGGTGACTGCCAAAGGGTACAGAGTTTTGGGGGGACTGTGATGAAAGTTGATTTTGGTGATGGTTTCACAACTTTGCAAATATACTGAACACCACTGAATCACATATACTCTTTAAATTGGTGGACTACACTGTGTGAAATATAGCTCAAAACTTTTTAGAAAGTAGAAATGCTAGTAAATGGAGACTTGAAATGGAGTCCAGGATACAAGTGAGAAAGGGATGATTTTTACACAGGACAGCCTTCCACCTTTAATGGCAACTCTCTGCCTTCGTCTGAGAGGATGTTGTTTGTGCACAACTGGGTCTGTTATGGCAGCAAAGGATGGCAGCATCCTCACTTCAGCATTTGAACACAATTTCTTTTCAAGTGTAAAAAAGAAAATGGCCTTTTGACTGGCTCTACCCTAATGTGATTTTTATCATTCCCATAAAAAGAAAATGTGCTGCAAGTAATCATTTTGTATATTCTAGAAGCAAAAATCTAGCATGAGTAGGCTCTACACATGAGTTATGATGGAATGAGTTGTGGAAATTCTTAATTGATTCCTTCATTGAAATTGCATTTATAAACAACCATATTTGTCAGAACTCTTTAAGTGACAGAGAACCAAGTCAAAACAGCTATATCAAGAGATGGAAGAATTAGAATGTATTAGATTATATACATGGGGAGTCCAAGGGTGGATTTCTTTTCTGGATACAGGGACTTAGAGTATGAGAGCTCTGTGAAACTCCCTCCATGTTTGGCCCTGTTTTTCTTTGCCATCTTGCCCCCTCCTGCCTCAGGGAAGCTCTTTCCACATAGTGGGACGATAGGTCTACATGTTTACATCTTGTGAGACAGAAATAAGAGCAGGCTGTCTCTCCAACTAGTTTGGCCAAGGCTGAGGACAGAATCTGATTGGTCTGAATTTGCTCACTTGCCTGTTCCTGAGCCAGTCATCATTCTAAGAGGGGAAATTACATTAAAATTGGTCCACTGTGGTTTACATGCCCACTTCATGAGCGCTGGGGTGGGAGTGGGGATGTCAGGGATAGATGGAAGAGCAACCCAGAGAAAAGGAGGTGCTGTTACCAGGAAGGAGAATTGAATACATGCTGAGCAGACAAAACCCACCGCAATGCCCGTTGTACACAGGTGCTTCACAGCTGGGTTCTGGGGCAGCACCACACAGAACCTCCCCCTGAGAGGGCTGACCAGCCTGGGCTCCAGTGTTGTCTGCCTGGAGCCTACCACCTTGCCCGGGCCTACATTGCTGTGTGACAGTTCCCTTTACATTTCTCCTTCTATCTTCTCTTTTCCTTCTGGAATCATTTCTCATCACAGGAAAATGACAGACATTTGATGAACTGCAAATGCAGACAGGGAACATCATCCATGTGCTATTCAAGAACAACTAAATTAGGTATCACAATACGCTCCATGAAACATTTGAAATGGTGCAATCAAATGAGAGGTTTATTGTTCCAAAAACACTAATGATACATCTATACATGTCTCAAATTGTTGTTTTATGCAAGTAGTTTATAATACCAGCTGCTGTGTTTGATGAACTGCTCTTTTTTTTTTTTTAATCTTTGACCCAAGTACTTCAATCAAAGATTCATTCTATTATAAACTCCAATGAATTGCCAGCTGGCAAGTTGGCCAGCCAAGTCTTGGAAAATACATCTAAGAAAAACCACTTGAATCAAGTTCCTTTGAGTCTAAAAAATGTTGTCAACCTGAGTGAAGAGAGAAATTCTCTGAATTATCTCCAAGGTCCAGATGTGTAGAAAAATGGCAAGTGTTTATGCATGTCAAACAGACCCAAATGTGTAAGTCTTATGAGTTAAGTATAGAAGTTGTTCTGTTTTTTGTTTTTTTTTTTTTAATGGAACTCAATGTCTTGATCACTAACTGTAAAATACAGTAGAGTGAGCCCAGCTGCTATCAGGAGTCAAGGAAAACTACCACGCTATAGTTGTGTT
This sequence comes from Nycticebus coucang, assembly GCF_027406575.1. Classification (NCBI taxonomy): domain Eukaryota; kingdom Metazoa; phylum Chordata; class Mammalia; order Primates; family Lorisidae; genus Nycticebus; species Nycticebus coucang. The sequence goes on from NC_069787.1 coordinate 17,737,322, forward strand.
ATGTGGTTAGTGAGAGCTGCACTGAAAATGTTTTTTGAGAGCCCAGTGTTTCTATGCTGTGCTCTCAAAGCCATCTATGACTTAATTTGGTAAAGGAGAAGTCATTCTGAATTGTCCAACTATCTGTAGGCCTTGGTGTTTGGGGAGGAAATGAAGAAACTTAAAAACACTGATCTCCATCATGGAGAATGACCTGCTATTACTGGTAGCCCAAAGACTGAGACAACTTGAGTAGTCTGAGGAAGCTACTAATGTGTGGCTTCAGGGACTGCACCAGAAGAAAGGGTGACCCCAAAGACAATATGGGCATGTGATGTCTCCAGATGTGGTCAAGGTAGGGAAAGTTGTGCCACCCTGAGACCTCTCCAACTTGTTTTGAAGGAAATGGTGAGCTCACTGGGGAAGACCACACCCAGTACATGGTACCTGTGAGGGTGATCCAAAAGTGATCCATCTTAGAATACAATCCCTAAATGCCACTTTTAAAGGCTTTCTTTTTCTATTTCAAAATATTAAGTGTTTTTGTTACATGCATAGCTTTTGTAATGCTTGAATCAGGGCTGTAAGTGTGCCCATCACCCAAATAGTATTCATTGTGCCTGCAAGGTAGGTTTTTGCCCCTTCTCTGTCCCCACCCCTTCTGCCACCTGCTTGACTTTCAATGACTTTTACTTTTCTCTGTACACACGTGTGCTCATGAGTTAGTTTATTAGAGAATACATATGGTATTTGTTTTTCCATTCTTGGGATACTTCACTTAGGGTAATGGTCTCCAGTACTATCCAAATTGCTACAAAGGAATTAATTCATCCTCTTCGTGACAGAGTAGTACTCTGTGGCATACATATACCACATTTGTTAAACCACTTATGAATTGATGGTCACTTGGGTTGATTCCATATCTTTGTAAGTGTGAATTGTGCTTCAATAAACATTTGAATGCAGGTGTCTTTTAGATAAAATGACTTATTTTACTTTGGGTAGAAACCTAGTAGTGAGTTTTCTGTATCAAATGGTAGATATACTTTTAGTTCTTTGAAGATTCTGCATACTGTTTTCCATACAGGTTGTACTAATTTGCAGCCCTACCAACAGTGTATAAGTGTTCCCTTTTCTCCACATCCGCATCCACACCAGCATCTATTGTTTTTGGACTTTTTAATAAAAGCCATTCTGACAGGGGTCAGATGATATTTTCTTGTAGTTTCAATTTCCATTTCTCTGATGATTAGTGACATTGAGTATCTTTTCATGATTTTTTTCCCTTTTTTTTTTTTGTTTGTTTGTTTTTTGGCCATTTGTCTGTTCTTCTACATTTTAATGGAGTTGTTTGTCCCTTTTTTTTGTTTGTTTGTTTGTTTTTTGGCCATTTGTCTGTTCTTCTACATTTTAATGGAGATGTTTGTTTTTCCCTTGCTTATTTGTTTCAGTTACTTGTAGATTCTAGATATTGTTATCACTTAATCAAATGGATAGTTTGTGAATATTTTCTCCCACTCAGTATGTTTTCTATTTCCTATTTTACTCAGCTATGCAGAAACTTTTAATTTAACCAACTCTCATTTATTTATTTTTGTTGTTGCTATAATTGCCTTTGAGGTCTTAGCCATAAATGCTTTGCTTAGGCTGATATTAAGAACAGTTTTTCCTAAATTTTCTCCTAGAATTTTTATGGTTTCAAGTCTTATATTTAAGTCTTTTATCCATTTTGAATTAATTTTTATGAGTGGTGTGAGATAAGGGTCCTGTTTCATTCTTCTGCACATGACTACCCAGTTTTCCCAGCACCCTGTGTTGACTAGAGCTCATTTTCCCCAGGGCATGTTGTCTTGATGATACTCCAATCCTGAGATTCCTGAAGGTAGGAGACTGGACGGGGTTCTATAGACTCTATCAGTAGGTGATAACCCTCCTTTTATAAAGCACTGTAGAGTTACATAATACTTTCACATGTCAAGTCTCATTTAATCCTGACAAAACACCTACAAAGTAGTTGGGATCCCCATTTTTCAGGTAAACCTAACCCTACAGAGATAAAAATCCATGAACAAACCTAGTAGCAAAGCCAAGTTTGGTACCTTCACTATGTATCCGAAGTCCTCTGCCTTTTCCCACACTGACATTTATCTCTGGATCTAGCTGTATTTGGTCAGCCCTCTGTATCCATAGGTTCCACATCCATGGATTTTAGCAACCATGGATTGAAAATGTTTGGAACAAAAAATATCCGCAAAGGTCCAAAAAGGAAAATTTGAATCGGCTTCATGCTAACTACTATGTTGAACCAGTGTGAATGAAGGGATATGTAGACATTGTAGTAGGTATTATAAGTAACCTAGAGATGACTTCAAGTATAAAGAAGGATGTGCATAGCTCATATGCAAATACAACACCATTTCAAATCAGGAACTTGAGCTTCTGTCAGGGAGTCCTGGAATAAATCCCCCACAGTCACCAAGGCGTGACAGTATATCCCTTTTCTTCCTTATCTACTCAGCATACAGTCCTGCCACTTACCTCTATTTCTTTTATCTTTTCCTTAGTTTGGCCACTGCCTTTTATCACTAGGATTAAAATATCGCCTTTGCTTCCAGTCTTGTTCCCTTCACCCTTAGCTCAACAACTGGATTACTTTTCAAAAACCCAAATCCAATTATGTCATTTTTCTTTATAAACCCATTATTCTTACCATTTGTGTCAAACCTAAACTTCTTCAAGGTCTAGTATTTCTCTATCCTCCATTCCTATACCATTCTTTTCTCTAGCCATATTGATCCACTTCAGCCAATCCCACTCATTCTCACCTCCAGAACTTTGCATGTGTTTTTCCCTCTGCCCTTTATTTGGTATGTACTCATCATTGAGATATTCCTTATACTTAATTCCACTTTAAAAGCCTTCCTTAATCTTCCTCTTCCATTATCCCATTGCATTTAATACCTTTGTAACTCTTATCATATTCTGTTGAACTTGCCTTTTGTCTCAGGTAAATGAACCTTAGTTTCTGTAGCATATAAACACACAAAAAAATTAATTTCCTTTTGTTTTAAACATAACTTGAATAATGCAGATGTCCAATGAGTAGCCTTCTACTTGGGGATTTAAGAACCTAGACTCTGTTCATCTTGTGATTTTGTCATTATCAATAAATACCTTCCAAGGTCATGGCAGAAAAGAAGAGAGGTAGAGAAATGAGACCTCATTTCTTACCACTGAAAATATGTCATATAAAGAAAGTCATGTACTTTTTATACAAAAAATACAAATACATAAAATTATACCTACAATTTCATATCTCACATATCATAGCATGGGTAAACTCATTACTTGTCCTCAAAAAGAATGATGCAAGACCCAGGAGGTGCTCAAGTCCAATCATAGAATCTGTGTCTGTGTGTGTGTGTGTGTGTGTGTGTGTGTGTGTGTGTGTGTGTGTAGGAGGATGTCTTTGAACCCCATGTTGAGAGCTGCAGTGTAGGACTACATAGTGGGTCAGAAAAAAATTATTTTTGCTTTGGTTTAGTGAAAAAAAAAGTTTTTGATCCAAACATACTTCTTATTTCTGGGAGCACCACACAAAGTAGCCGCCTTGCCCTCATGTTGAGACACTCCTTCCTCTGTAATACAGGCATTCCCTTCATTCCTCTCTCAGTGCCCAATACATGTAGAAGCTGACTTTATGAGTAAGCTGCTTAACTCATCCACAGAACCTTAAAGTGCTTAGCACACAGTAGGACACACTAATCATATCTTGAACAGAATGAACTGGACCCATTGAGTGTTGGCACTCTACAACCCAGATATGGAGGTAGATCAGCTCAATGTCTACCCTAGAGAGAAAACCCAACACAGTCCAGTCATGGCTGAGGGGACATTTACATACCAGAGTGACTGATTCCCACCTGAAGGGGGAAGGTGGGCTCCATCTAGGAAACAAATGGAATGGTCCCCTTTTGGTGCTAAGCATAAATTAAATTTTGCTATCTGCCAAAGCCAAAAGTTTACACTGCTTTTGTAGTTTTTTCCAAGCCTTAAAGAAAAGAGGCCATTTGTTTATGCACTACAACTTCATGAAAAATTTTTGCTCCATATTGTGATTATAACACCTAATTTCCTAATTAAACATGCTAATTTTGAGTCATTACCTCACATAACTACAAGGCACAGAAGTATAATTATGCAGTAAAAAGCCTTTATGAAACTTTAGTAGGAAAGAGAGCTGGCTGAGGAGACAGCTGCTTAGAGAGAACAAGAGCAGAGCTACCTAGGGACCTACTGTGTCTGAATTGACACTGGGTAACAATTACAACCTGGCTCCACACTTAAGTTTCTCAATTTTTAAATCTGAGAAAACCTCCTTCTGTAACCAGGGGCACAGTAACAAAGTCACTGCCTGTTGAAAGAGGAAGAAGAACCTCTTTATGGACCAAAGGGATTCTGCTCACTTCTAGGAGGAAAATACAACAAGCCAGAACCTTTCATGGGGGTCCCCTTGAACTCCCCCCATCATCTTTCACCCACTAAAGGAGGGTGACTCAAATTTCCTGATTTTTTATGAAGCAAGCTAGAAGCAGATCAGAGAAGGAAATGGAAGATTAGTAGAACGGACTTGGCAAAATAAAAGGGATAGAGGTATAAAAATAGTGGAAGAAAATCCCTAAAGCTCAGACTTAAGAGCATGGTGATTTGGGATAGAGGAAAATGTAGGAAGGAACTTAGGGTAAGTGTTGCTGGACAGTATGGATAGGGTCTCTTTAATGTTTGCTTTTTCAGGAGGCACAAGCAAGGATGGAGATTTTTTTAAACACCTTTCCAAGATGGTGAGGCTGTGTTTCTTAGAATGCAACTTTGCATAGAGCTGGGACGACATGAGGCTCACATCTATACCCTTTCCTCTTACCCATACTCATTCCTATGAAACACGTATCTTTTGTTTCTCTATTCTTTTCCTTCCCATGCATAACCTACTCACCTTCAGCATATCTACTCACACATACATATATCTTTCTGTGGGGGCTATGTGTGTATGTAAATTATAGTGACTTTTTCTATAAATCTTCATTGTTATCCCAACTATTCCTTCCTCCATGATTGCCATATGGTGTAAAACCTTCGATTCAACTATCTTTTTCCTGTTCTCTTAGCTTCTGTTCTCTCTGCTCACCATCCTCAAATCTATTCAGTGAGTCTTTATTTTTCTAATTAGTAGACCAAAGTTCAAGGCAAGTAAACACTTAAACTGAAGCATATAAGAAATTGATAGAGAGGTTGAAAATGTGTCCTGTGAACTGACTGAGGTACACCCACTGTAAAGTTCCATAATTATGGTCCTGAATTCCAGGCAAGATGCTGTGTAATCCTCTCATCAAATTGTGAATTTAAAATGCTACCCATGAGCAAAAGCATCAGGTTAGATTGTTTTTCCTGTTTCATATTACATGCTTAACTAAGGTTCTAGCTTGGCAGCCATGAATTAAATTGCGTCATATCAAGGTGACTAAAGAATTCATGGTGCAGTGTGGGATAGATACTTGGATAGCACTTTGTCATGATTTTGCTCCTGGTTCTTTGTTCTTGTGAGATAAGAGACCAGCTAAGTCTTATGTCTCCCCAGAAGAATGGTACAAAATCAGGGTCTCTTTTAATTATTGAGGGAACTCACAGGCTCAGTGATTTATTCTCCCAGAGTGAAACAGAGAAAAAACTACCCAAACCCTCATATAATCAGGCGAGGTAGCACAAGGAAACAAACAAAACCACCAACAGCCAACCAGGGCATAACCTGGCCAGCAATAATTTCTTGAAAGAGAATAGATGTTTCTCTGGAAAATTCATTCTACTTCATACGGAAGGAAGAACAATTTTGAAATGGTTATACAATATACAAGAAAATGTATTCACTATAGAACATTTCTTAACTCACAGTCAAAGATCCAGAAAGATTTATTGAATGAATATTTTTGAAAAAATCAAATGTCATTATTATTAGTCAATGGCTTAAATTTGTCCCTTAAACTCTGTGCTTCTTATGATAAATTCCATATATAATTCCATATGCTTCGTGGAAGTGCGGGAAATGCTTTCTTCATAGGCCACAAATGTAGAAAATTCTCCTAGGCTTTGATTCTTAAGTTCACTTTTTAAAAAGTTGTGTTTTTTTTTTTTTAATTTTAATGTAATTTTAGGCTTAGAGAAAAGTTGCAAAGTAGTGCAGAGAATTCCCACACAGCTTTTCCTCAGCTTTCCTTACATTACTATCTGCTGACAGAATCATCGAAAATTAACCTTCTATATTACAGTTAAACTAAATGGGATCAAACCTGAGAAATTAACCTTCTATATTACTGTTAAACTAAATGGCAGGGTTTTTTCCGGATTTCACTAGTTTTTCCAGTAATGTCTTTTGTGCTGTTGTTGCTCCAGAATCCAATCTAGGATCTCAACTTGTATCCAGTTGTCACATCTCTTCAGTCTCCTTCAGTCTAAGACAATGTCTTTTTCTTTGTCTTTATGACCTTGATGCTTTTGAAGAAGGCCGGTCAGTTGTGTAGAAAGTTCCTTGATTTCTGTTTGTCTGATATTTTCTCATCATTAAACTGAGGAGGTGCTTTGGGAAGGACACCAGCAGGTGGTGTGCCCGTCTCTGTGTGTCAGGTAGGGGACGCTCGGTGTCTGCAGGTACTACTGGACGCTCACCCCCATCACTTGTCTAAGGTGGTCTCTGCCAGCATTCTGCACTTTTAGTAACTATGTTCCTTTTGTCACTACCAAATATTTGGGGGATATCCTGGAAATATGCAAAAACTCTGTTTCTGTTTACACTTTTTAGCATCCGTCAGGGGATCTTGCTGGCAATAATATTATTGTATGTCACAATGCTTTTCTGTTGCTCTCATTTCATGTATGTTTATTAATTGGGATTCTTTGGAAGAATTGCCACTTCTTCCCCTATTTACTTGTTCAGTCATTTATTTATTTATTTATTTTTTCAGAGACAGAATCTTACTTTGTCACCCTTGGTAGAGTGCCGTGGTGTCACAGCTCACAGCAACCTCCAGCTTTTGGGCTTAGGCGATTCTCTTGCCTCAGCCTCCCGAGTAGCTGGGATTACAGGCGCCCGCCACAACGCCCAGCTGTTCAGTCATTTATTTATATCAGCATGGGCTAATGTATTTTTTTTTTTATTCTTTAGGTTAACTTTAGCCAATCAGAGCTCTTCCAGCATCTCTTGAACCCTTTCAAGGTGCCCTTCTTTTTTTTCTTTTTTCTTTTGTTTTTTGTTTTTGAGCCCTTCCTCACTGGCACTTTAGGATGCTCCAGGGTCACCCGTGTTTTTTCTGTTCTCGGCCTGGAATCAACCAATTCACCAAAGCACCTCTGCTTAATTTTATTAGAGAATGGTGTTGGGAATGGTGCTGCCAAATGTTAATAACAAATTTATTGTTATTGACGCTGTCTTTGCCAAGTCAATGCTTCAGGAGGTCTTCCATCCCAACCACCCCCACCCACACATAAATATCACAGACCCTGAGCCTCAAACATAAACAACACATTGACACCTAGTGCTATTTACCTAGAGGAATATTTTTTAAAAATTGACAACCATTATGGCAAGGCTAGCCACTGGTCAGATTAGATGGCAGCCTCCACCCAGGGGCAGGACCCTGGACTCTCCCACTTGGACAGGCATTCCATCTTCCAATAGTAGGTCATGAGGAGATCCCGGAGAGTGCAAGGTAGACAGGGTCCCATGGGAGAGGTCATGGCAGCAGCTTGGGCCCCCGGGGCAGGTGCTAAGGAAATTCAGAGCAACAACAGTTTCCAACCAGTGGGGTTATTTCTGCATTTTAAGTATCAGTAGAGACACACGTGCACAGAGCAGCTGATTATCAATCTCGCTCTTTTGCTCTTCTTACCTTACAGCACCAGCCCCCTGCAACCTGGACACTAGCCTTATCTGGGGTCCTCCATTCGTGTCATTTTAACCTTCCAGCTGAGAGCCAGAACTCTGTAGTTGGTCCAAACTGCATTTCAATCCAGTTTCTTCCACACACCAGCTGTGTAATCCTAGTCAAGTTATATGAGTTTTCTGAGCTTCAGTTTCCTCAAAGGGGATAATGAGAACACCCGCCTCACACCACTGGGTCTGTTAACCACGAAAGTACCCAGCACATGGTGAATTCTTAACAGTTCCTCTATTACTGCTACTGCTATTGCTACACGTAGTAATTATAAAGGTTAGACTAAATGTTAGCCATTATTTGATTTATCATTGAGGATTTTTTTTTAATCTTGCACAGAAGCAGCAAACATGTCAGAATTCAGTATATTCCCTACAAAAGGGAGAGAACTCTTGTATTCTGTCGAGATGCTGATGTAACACTGAGATGGAGATCTCCACTTCCTTTTATTAATTACCTGGCATATTGGACACAACTAATCAACTTGGCATGGAAAGGTAAGATAATGAAATTGTGCTCTTCTTTGTCTTTTTAAGCCAGGGACAGCAACTGCACAGGGGAAATCCTACCTCTCTCAGCATGATCAGGTAAGCTATTAATTAGTTTTAATGCTGCAAATACCTTGGGGACTATTGCCGGGCTTGTACCATGTGTGATTACAGTCTGGAATACTGGAGGCAAAAATAATCTTAAGGATAATATAGTTCAATAAACTTGTTTTGCTCAAAAGATAATTGGGGCTTAGAAAAGCAAAGTGACATTCCCAAGGTCTCACAGCCAGGTAGTATGTCTACCTTGGAACCCTCCCCTTTCTTTCAGATAATTCATCCTGCAGATAATTAATTACTACTCACCATGCAGAGGTGAAAATTTTGTCCTGATGGGGCTACATGTGTGCCAACTTCTGTGTAGTATCCCATGTCTTCCAACTGGTGGCATCCCGACAGGTGAGCTGAGAAGAACTCATAACGGTGATAGCCATATCCTTTCAGCTTCCAGAAATGTTCATTTATTTTATTGTCACTATACACCTGTGATCCTTATTCTCTAGATGAGAAAGCTTAAACTCTAGGATCAGGGATTTAGGATGACTTAACTCCTCCTGTAGTAATCAAGGAAGACTTCGTGGAAACAGTAGCATTTGAGCTGGGACTTAAAGCCTAAGTACAAATTTACCCATTGGCCCAAAACAAAAATGCAGAGACATTCCAGGTAAAGATATAGTGGGAACAAAAACAAGTGGTGTATTGGTATTTTCATCAACAAACTTCCCCTCCTGCTTTGATTGAATATATTAAATACGGCATGAGAAGTAGCATATCATAGAGACATTTTTATTGGCCATAGAATTTCAAAGTTTTATCAAATGGTTAATGAGCAAGGATTGTGTACATTTTGTGGTTACAACTTTAACTAATGAGCAGGAGGGAATTGGAATTTTATCATCCAGTGTCCATAAAACAGAATCATGGTACTTCAATTATTAACATAATCATTAAAAAATAGTTTAGTTAAATTTAAGAAAACCAAGACACATCAAGGCACAGTGTCTTCATCAAAGCCACTCAAGTCCAGATGAAACAAGCCTCCTAAATTGGTTGTGATGCTTTGAAATAAAATTCTTGGAGCGCCAATTACAGCATTCCCTGAAAAGCAATTATTATCAGCCTCCACTGCTTTCCACCACAAATTCTAATTTAATTACATCTTCTCTGTCTAAAATATAGTGCTGCACTGTAAGATATGGCCGTGGAAACAAAGTTTATGTTAATAAAGAAAAAAGTGTCTTTTTCTACTGAAGGTGATTAGTCTTAGTCATAATGTTTCTAAGGGAGACATGGCATTATGAACTCATTAATTTCAAGTGGTCATTGCTGCAATGTAATTTCAATCTTCAGTGTTGGGGGAACCCAGATTGCAGGATGGACCAGATCTAGGAGAAAAAAAGACAGAGGCAGCTCCCCTGCAGCACCCTCTCTGCCTGCCCTGGTCGGTGCCTCCAGGGATCTCTGTAAGCCCAGCTTCTTTATTCCAAGGTAAATGAAATTTACAGATGGATTTTATGGTTGGTGAATATTTAACCATTGCATTTGGCTTCCACCTCCTGTTGATAAAATAGCCATTCACACAACTTGTGAATTCTCTTTTCACGTCCATAATGCTGGGGAACAAAAGTGGATGTGTGCTTCTCTGGCACGAAACCAAGCTGTATTGACTTTTTATAGAAAAGGCTTTATCTCATCTTTCTCACAGCTCATGGCTTATCTGGGGGTACTAAAATTCCTCCTGTTTCCAAATACACAATCTCCATGTATGGCCACGAAGAATCATTGCATTTCCTGGGCAGCAAGTGTCTTTTTGATCATAGGCCCATGGGTTTATTATGCAGAAAAGAAGATGGAGAGCTACCATTGTTAAGAGGCATCCTCAGGATGTCAGGAAAATAGGGACTGGACTCTAGGTCACTTACCTCCCAATTCTACTAAGGTAGGGAACACTTCATGACAACAGAGTCTATTTGATTCTGAAATTGGCATGGTCATTGGCTGGTAGAATGATACTAATTTCTACCCTCACGTCACTCATTTTTTAACCTGGTTAAATCACCACTTCTTAGAATCTTCAATAATAGTATTTCGAATCTCCTATGTGAATATTCCTCTTAGAAAAAAATGTAACTGCACATTTCGTGACCTATATGCATCCTACTAGATCAGAATGTACCATATACACCAAAGCTCAAAAAACAGTCAACCCTTGAACAAAAGGGACTTAAGTTCAGAGTCCTGAGCAGGTCCTTATCTGTGGATTTTATTTTCCACTTAAAGTTACCCTGAGTGGGCTGCCGCCTCTCTCCTTCCTGCCTCTCCCCTCCTTCCCCCACCACCTCTGAAACAGTGAGAGCAATCCCTCCTCTTCCTCCTCCTCCTGAGCCTTCTCAGGGTGAAGATAAGGATGAAGGCCTTTTTAATAATCTACTTCCACTCAATGAACAATATATATGTTTCCTCTTATAATTTTCTTCATAATGTGTTCTGTTTTTTCTATTTTACTTCACTGTAAGAATGCAGTATATAATACATATAAAACATGTTTGATTGACTATGTAAGGCTTCCAGTCAACAGCAGGCTATTAGTAGTTATGTTTTTAGAGAATCAAAGTTACATGCAGATTTTTGACTTTGAGTGGGGGTTGACCCTCCTAACCCACGCATTGTTCAAGTGTCAACTGTATTGTTCTTCCCTAGTAACTTTTAGTCCAGATGAAGGACGTTGAATGATTATATAGGTACCATTAAGGCATCTTTTCTGAATGACACATATCTAGCACTTCCTGAAGGGAGGAGAAGTAGCAACTAGCCTAGTCTTAAGAAGAATGTCCCCTAATATGAAAACTGTCCATCTAAAGAGTACCAGGAACAAATAGATATCACATTAAATATTCCACCTTTACAATGAATGAGTTCTATACATATTCTTATTTCTAGCTACTTATGCTAAAAGACACAAATATTAATAGAATTATTTAAAACAAAGAAAACGAGCAAATCAATGCAATACAGATGTCTGGGAAGGAGAAAAGTGGACAGCAAATGGCAGTTAATGAAACTTGCTTAGAGTAACTTCTGAGCTTCCTGGAAGCCAATGCAGAAAAAGGAATGCAGTATGCTACAGTGCGCTCATAACCTAGCCACTGTACAAAGGAGTATTCAATTTTGTTCTAATCATAAAATTCTGAGAGGTTTGAACGAGAATTCACACAATGAACAGTGGTGCTATGTCAGTCCTCACAGCATTTGGAAAGATGTAGAAAGATGGTTTGCATGGTTATTCTAGCACATTTTCCAGGGCCTAGAGCAAAACAGGAGGATTCTGGTCCCAACATATTCCTTGATCCCATATTCTTATGCATGATGAGGAAATAAGAGAAGTGGAAGCAGAAAAGGACATTCTGAAGGGGTAATACAGCATATTTGAATTTGCCTGCATCACGTAGATAAAAATTCTCCACGGAAAACAGCTGCCAGACCCAAGGAATTTGGCAGCTTTCACATCAGTCTGATTGGATTCCGGTAGGGATCTAAGCAGGGCAGCTTCGCAGTAGATGCCCTGCAATTCACCAGTGCCTAATCTCAAAGACATGGTCTTTAGAACATGGACATCTAAACAATCATATGCTTTGGAGAATTCTAGGAGACCGTGAGCTTTCATTTACTGCTACACTTACTGCAGTGCCTTTTAACTGATCATCTCAAATATGTCAGAATGAAAATCAAGCCACTGTGTCCTTTGGCTAAAAATTGTTTGACTTGTATGTTGCTGTCATAATGTTTCTTAGAAAATTTCTTGAGGCCATAAAACAAAACAAAACAACACAACTTCTCCAGGTTAGAAACTATCCAGAAAGTCATGAAGATAATGCATTTTTACTGTAAAGGGGAAATTATTTAAAACAAAACCACATAAACTGGTGCATACATTTTAGCTGACTCCTTTTGCAAGATGTAATGGAACTAAAAAATACAGTAAGATTGTCCTCCAAAGGAAGATGCGTGCTATTAAAAGTAACGCAAATAGTCTATTTTAATAATGTGCCATTGAATAACTAGATCAGGACTTAGTTTTCTTTTTTCCCATAGTAAGTTGCTGTGTGTTTTTAAATTCCATGTTTAAACTCCAGGTCTATTAAACCAATATATATTATCAGGCATATCAATATATTACCTCCTGGAGAAGAGGAAGCCTCAGAATCAGCTGGCAATTTTGTTACAGCTGCCAAATGTTCTGGAAAAGAGAAATGTCCTTCTCTCACCAAAGCAATTTCACTTTTGACTATGACTCAGATCACTAATTGTACCGTGCCTTATTCTTAGGCCATACTTGAAATCATCCAATTGAAAGGAGAACTCCTAAGAGATTATTATTTTGCAAGTTTAACACTTAAATTAAAAACAGAAGTTACCAGTCTCCAGACCTTTCCTTTCCTTATTGATCATTTCAAAGACTTTACTCCTTTGCTATCCCATGTCAGCCAAAGACTGAGGTCCACAGTCTTGACTTGGAACACTGAAGATTTTCTATTATAAATTCACAACAACTGAAAGCTAGCACTGAATGTGGTTACTTCATTCAGAGTTGGACTTGTACAAAGAATTGGATGGTCAAGTCCAGGAAACTGTCAGAACCTTTGGGACCCTGATGGAAGTTGGTGTTAATGTAACACTGTCAAGGAAATCTTGAGACTCAGCCTCCCTCCTCACACCCCTGCCTTGACCTATGCCCATGTAGCACTTGTACTTGAAGCTTGGTGGCTTGATGGCAGTCACTACCATCATGCCCTGAAATGATGTTGGCTCATAATGCATATCTGCCTGTAGGCCAGCTATGTAAATTATGGAGCCCCAGAGAAAATAAAAAGGTGTGACCTCTTGTGAAAAAATGTTGAGGAATTCAGGAGTGCAATAGGAGAGCATTAAATCAACTCCTGGATGCTTCTAAGCACAAGGCCCTTTGTGACTGTCTGTGAAGTCAGCCCCATCTGCAGGGCCGCTCCGCAGAAATGAGAACGTTCTCAGCAGATCTAGTGCCATAGGACCAGGGTTTTTCTCCTCATCTCACGCACTCTTTTTTGCAATGGAAGAGGGCTTGTGGGTCAGCAGGTCCTATCACCTGTGATTCCCCCTCTGCTTCTGCAGCCTGCTGTATATGCTGCCCCTGGTGATTATAGTTTGTAGCTGGGGTTGCAGCCCCTGTTTTAGAGCCCCTAATTGCTAAGGTGTTCCTAGGTGGCTATAGGAAGACCCATCTGGGGCTCCTTCCTCTTTTCTTGGGTCAGTCATCACTATATCCTTCAACCATTCATTCCTTTTTTAAATTGCAGATTAATATGAGAGTACAAATGATAAAGTTACATTGTTTGCATTTATTAGAGTCCACATTGTAATTCAACCCTTCACCCAGGAGATGTGCTGTGTACCCTTCCATTGTTCCGATTAGGTGATAGTTTACCAACCCCCCACCTCCATTTCACCCTTCTCCTCCTTTCTCCTCACTTGATTTTAATAGTGTTTTTCTCTCCTGTGGGAGTGTAGTTGTTTATCTATTGGTTTTGTAATAGTACTGAGTACATTGGATATTTTTTTCATTCTTGAGATAGTTTACTAAGAAGACTGTCTTTCAACTCCATCCAGGTAAACACAAAAGAAAGTTTCCAATTTTCTTATAGCCAAATAGCACTCCATGGTATACATATACCACCATTTATTAATCCATTTATGAGTTGATGGGCACTTGGGTTGATTCCATGACTTGGCAATTGTGAATTGAGCTGTGATGAACATTCTAGTGCCCTTATGATAAAATGATCTTTTTTCTTCTCGGTTGATACTAACAGGAATGCAGGATCAAATTGAAGGTTCACTTTTAGCTCTTTCAGGATTCTCCATATTTCTTTCTGTAGAGGCTGTATTAGTTTGCAATCCCCAACAATGTAAGAGTTTTCCTTTCTCTCTACATCCACACCAGCATCTGCAGCTTTGGAACTTTGCAATGTGGGCTATTCTCACTGTAGTTAGTTAATGTCTCAAGATGGTTTTGATTTGCATTCCCCTGATGATGAGGGACGATGAGCACTTTTCCATGTGTTTGTTGACCATTCATCTGCCTTCTTCTGAGAAGTCTCTGTTCATGTCTCTTGCTTGGTGATAGAGGTATTGTTTACTCTTCTTGTTGATTAGTTTTAGTTCTCTGTTCTAGTTATCTCTAGATTCTAGTTATCATCCCTTTGTCAGATTCATAACATGCAAATATCTTCTCCCATTCTGAAGGTTGTCTATTTGCTTTAATTTTTGTTTCCTTAGTTGTACTGAAGCTTTTTAGCTCGATCATGTCCCATTTATTTATTTTGGTATTGCTGCAATTGCCAAGGGGGTCTTGTTCATAAAATCTTTTTCCAGGCTGAGATATCAAGAGTTTTTTCCACACTTTATTCTGGAATTTTTTATCATTTTGTATCTTTAATTTAAATCTTTTATACAGTGAGAGTCAATTATTATAAGTGGTCAGAGGTGCAGGTTCAATCTTCTACATGTGGCTAACCAGTTCTCTCCGCACCATTTATTAAATGGGGATTCCTTAAATCAGTAGCCTTCATATAAGCCAATAACAGTCAAGCTGAAAATCAAATCAAAGACATAATGCCTTTCACAATAGCTTCAAAGACAATGAAATACTTGGGAATATACTTAACTAAAGATGTGAGCATCTCTACAGAGAGAGCTATGTAATCCTGAGAAAGAAATGGCAGAAGACATTAACAAATGGAAGCGCATACCACACTTGCGGCTGTTAAGAATCAACATTGTTAAAATGTCCATACTATCCGACGTGATATGCAGATTTAATGCAATCTCCATAAAAGCACCAACATCATACTCTGAAGAACTTGAAAAAATAGTAGTTTGTTCCATACAGAACCAGAAAAAAAAAAAACCCTGAATAGCAGATGCAATTCTAAGAAATAAAAACTAATCTAGAGGCATAAATTACTGACTTCAGCCTATACTGCAAGTCTACAGTGATCAGAACAGCATGGTACTAGCACAAAAATAAAGATCTATGAAATAGTGAACATAGAGATGAAACCAGCCACATATCACCATCTGATCTTCAATAAACCAAACAAAAGTAACTATTTATTCTGTGACATAATTTTAAGTCCCTTTCCTGGGCAATGAATATTTACCTATATTTCTCTTATCATAGAGTGCCCAGATCTGAGGATAATATTCTGGGTACTGACCAGCCCATAGAATTCCCTACTGCCCCACTCATCATCCCATATAGGAGCCTTATACACTTGAGTAACTCGCCTCACCTTCTTGAGACCCAAGGGCTCTCTCTGAAGAATGAAAGCATTCTTCTGAGTAGATACCTAGCAATGGGATTGTGAGATCAAATGGAAAGTCTACTTTTATCTTTTTGAGGATTCTCCATATTTCTTTCCATAGAGGCTATATTAGTTTGCAATCCCACCAATAGTGCATCAGTGTTTCCCTCTCTCCACATCCATGCCAGCATCTGCAGTTTGGGGACCTTGTGATGTGGGCTACTCTTACTGGGGTTAGGTGATACCTTAACGGTTTTGATTTGCATTTCTTTGTAAGAGGTAGATAGGTTGACTTTTCAGAAGGGCACCTGTCTTGATCCCAGAGCATCTAGGGGAAAGCACACAGATGTGTTATCCCTGGGGACTCATCTTGAGGCTACCCCGGAGCCTCTGAGAGTCAACAGGTAAGAGTGGTTACTACTCTTCTGATATGTAGTTAGATTAGGAAACCTGACTTCTTCCCGTGCAAGGATAGAACTAGTTTTTCCTTCCCCCTTTTTAAATAATGCCTTCCATTGGCTGTCTGTTAGCAACCCCCTACATTTACCCAACCTCTCTCTCTATCCAATCTTCCTCTCTCTATATCCAATCTTCTTTCAACCCTATCCTTTGGTATTTTTGCATTTTGCATACGCACTTTTTTCTTGTTTGGGAGTTATTAAGACTACAAAGAATTAGGTCACACTGATTTCATTTGTTATGTAAAGTCCCCTTTATAATTGTGTCCCATCCCAAAGAGGTGTGCCATACAGCATGACCCCCTATCCCACTTCCTCCTCCTCCTCCCTCCCCACTCCCCTTCCCCTACCCCCCACCTTGTATTAGCTCATCTATTGCCTTCATATTAGAATTGAGTACACTGGATTCTTGCTTCTCCAGTCATGTGATGCTTTACTAAGAGGAATGTGTTCCAACTCAATCCAGGTTAATATAAAAGATGTAAAGTTTCCATCTTTTTTAATGACTAATATTCCATGATATCCATTTTATCATAAGGACACTTGCACTACACTGTTTATTGCATATGCACCTTTGTTAGAAATCAATAAAAGCCTTCTGAGGAGGCCAGAGAGTGGCTGCATTTTCTCAGTCTAACTGCTTGGCCTTGAATAATTGAGATGTAATAATAAACATAAGCCTTCTCCAGGCATTCTCAAACTTCATGATTTAAACTGGAGTATTCTCAGTGTCGTTTTTCAGTCAGCTTTCAAACCAGGTCAGGGTTCACACAATGATCCCTGACATTTCCTTATAAATGCAAGAAAACAAAAACAAAAAACAATGAAAGCATTAATACGCAGGATTCCGCTGACAGTGACAGAGGCCTTCTGTCAATCTCTCACTCACCTAAAATAGTCTAAAGTTATATAAGTGGGTATAAAATGTTTCCCCAAATTACACAAAAATATCCATGTTCTCCAGGAGGCTAAAAGTTCTCAAGATGTCACATACTTATAAAAGGCTTCTGATGTGGCCAAACCTGAAAGAATTGCAGCCTTGAGCATCCACTGGCTCCAGGGTAGAGGAGAGAAGAGGGCCCCATCCAAGCACATGTCTCACCTCTGCTCATCATCTGATAGGGCCAAAAATGCAACTTCCTACTTTTGTTTTGAAATGTAGGTGGCATCTGTCCTATGCCTTCTAGAGATCAGAGTAGAGAGAGAGAAAACAAAGGACATCAGAACAACAGAACAGAGAGCAGGTCTTCACAAGAGGCACAGAAATCATAGGCAATATTTCTCCAAAATAAACCTCTATTATTATTGGTATTTTGTCATAGGCCAGACTTACTTCTTAGAGGCCAAAAAGAAAAATGCTCTGAACAGCTAAATATGATCTCATTGTACATTTTACTAAGGATTATAAGTACAATATTTTGATTCACCTTCACTATGTTAATACTAGTCAATATTATTATCTTCTTTTCTACCATGAGGCCTGGCACCATTCTCATACGTTGCTTTACAGATACTGTGTAAAATATACCAAATCAACCCAATGAGACTGCACTTGAAAACATTAAATTTATAACAGGGTATAAGAAAAATGAAATTCACTGAAGCCAGGGGAATGAGAAAAAGATTCTGAGACACTCAAAGAATGAGAGACAATAATATAAATGGGAAGGCCTCCAAGCACTTTTCTAGCTCTCTGCTTTCTAGCTCAACATTTACCAAAGTGATGTCCCACAGAATGCACTTTTCCACACACAAGGCTATTCATGCTACGCTGAGAACATAAATGTTCCATGCTCAAACATGTTTGGGAAACTAATAAAGTAAAACCAAATTCTTCACTGCATGACGTCTTAGGGTCATTGACATGTGTTATTAATCTCCTAAAGGGGGATAGTAGGCATAGTTGATGAAACCTTTTCCAAAAATTTTACAGGCCCCTTTCTTGTTTCTTTTCACATTGGAAATCCAGGACCTATAGCTCAGTCAATGACCCTATTGCTGAATAGCTGATAAAGTATCTCAAAATAGCACTAACCCTGAGTCATTGCATACTGGCTTCTCTTTGTTCTCAAGGATTAGTAAAACCTGTACATAAAGCAGGAAGAACAGGCCAGTCACATCTCCATTTGCTAAATCAATGTTCATACCCACCCCTATTAAAATGCAACTTCAAGCTGATTCAAGGAATTTGTAATCTCATATTCAAAACAAAAGAAGAATATATTCTGGATAAGTCATTGATATTGGGATCTGAGTGAGGCAGTTTGTTCCATATAGTAAAAGGCTATTTTCAATGATCTCCATATCAGATGTTGATGTCTTTTTCCCTCAACCACTTGACACAGAAACAGATGCTTATAGTGAATGTTCATGAAAAGCAAATATCAAAAGTACATTATATACACATGTAAGTTCAAGACTATCTTCTACATGGGCCTCCCATGCTTTTGTTCTTGGCTTAAGTGGCTTTCCCAAAGTCCACTCAGAGACAGTTCCCAGAAACCATCATGGAACTGCATGTTCAAGGCTTCTGTCAGTGAAGGTACCAGGATGGTATGAAGTAGCAATCAGACTATGTAAGAAAGACTGAGTGAGAGCTCATCGTACTTGATAGATGAGGGTGAGTGATGGTCGTTCATAGATTGTTACGGAGAAGAATTACATTATGCAGACCAAATGGAACAATCCTCAAACAAGAAGAAATTGCAGGTGTAAATAAGCAGGAACTAGGATTCTGCTAATGAGTTTCCAGTGCTACCTAAATACATAATCAAACAATCTGGGCCCTATTGAGGGCCCAGAGAAATCAATTATTCCTCGTAAATATGAGTGTGTGTATTGACGATCTTGGTATGTGTCTAACCTGGTCTACAAAGAATGAATGTTTCAATTTGGTCAAGGGCATGCTGTTATTAGCACATAGGTAATGAGAATTCAAAACCAGATGAAAAGTTCTGATGCAGTGAAAATCCAAACGAACTGAAAAGTTTTAATTCAAGATTTTCTTTTTAAATCAAAGAAATTATATGACGGTTAAAAAGTAAATGCTTTTTGGGCGGCGCCTATGCCTCAGTCGGTAAGGCGCCGGCCCCATATGCCGAGGGTGGCGGGTTCAAACCCGGCCCCGGCCAAACTGCAACCAAAAAATAGCCGGGCGTTGTGGCGGGCGCCTGTAGTCCCAGCTGCTCGGGAGGCTGAGGCAAGAGAATCGCCTTAAGCCCAGGAGTTGGAGGTTGCTGTGAGCTGTGTGAGGCCATGGCACTCTACCGAGGGCTATAAAGTGAGACTCTGTCTCTACAAAAAAAAAAAGTAAATGCTTTTTTAAAAAGTTGCTAGAAATAACTGGACATTTCTGTTTTCTACCAAAAAAAAAACCCCTGAACCCATACTGTGTATCTAGACAAATTTAATAAAATATGGATTATAGAACCAAATATAAAGCCTAAAACTTAAAAGTTTTCAGAAGAAAACATAATAAAAAGTCTCTGTAGCCTTAGGTTAAGCAAAGATTTCTCAGGGCATAAAAAGCATAAATCATAAAAGAAAAGAAGTGATGAATTAGACTCCATCAGACTTGAAATAGTCTCTTCTACAACATTATTAAGAACATGAAAAGGCATAGAGTAGGAAAAATATCTGTTAAAGGACTATAATTTAGAATATGTAAAGAACTTTCAAACTCTAAGAAAACGACCCAATTTTTAGAACAGGTAATAGGTTTGAGCAAACACTTCACCAAAGAGGATCCATGGTGGCAAAGAAGCCAATGAAAAGATGCTCACCTGTACTCATCATTAGAGAAATGCAAATTACGACCATAACTGCACAGCCACTAAAATGCCTTAATTTTTAAAATTGACTATATTATGTGTTTGTGAGATTTGAAACTGAGATAGGCAGAATAAGAGCTCCCCAAAGATATTCATATTCTAATTCCCAGGATCTCTGAATATGTTATGTGTGTTACATGGGAAGGAGGAATTAAGGTTGCAAATGGAAATAAATTTTGACTCATTTGACTTCTAAAGAAGATTATCCTGACTTACACCCTATCCAATATAGTCGCAAGGGTCCTTTAAATTTGGAAGAAGGAGGCAGAAGAGTTAGTGTCAAAGTGATGCTACATTAGACTTAACCAACCACGACTGGCTTTGAAGAAGGAAGGAGCCATAGGCCAAGGGAAGCCTCTCCCTTAGAGCATCTAAAAAGAAAGAAAAGTCTATTGGATCCTAATTTTAGCTATGAGACCCATTTTGGATACTGGACTTCCAGAGCAATAAAATAACAAATTTAAGCCACCAAGTTTGTGGTTATTTTTATAACTGCCCTAGAAAACTAATTAATACATGGACTAACTAGAATGCTTCTCGATTTCTGATAGGAATGCAGAAGGCTGCAGCCACCTTGGGAAAACAAAATGTGGCAGTGTCTGACACATCCACCAGAAAATCCAGCAGTCCTATGCCTAGACTTTTAAGCATATTTCCACTCAAATGTTTATTTGAATTTTTAAATAATTCATCAATTGGTGACTAGATAAATGATAGGCAGAGTCACACAGTGGATTACTACTCAGCAAAACAAAGGACTGAACTAGCGGTACCTGCAATACCGTGGATGACTCCGAGGTGAGATGAAGGGAGAGAAGCCAGACTCCAAGGTCTGTATATTACATGACCCCATTTACATGACTGTCTAGAAAAGGTAGAGCTATAGAAACACAGAAGGCCTCAGTGACTGCTGGGGGCTGGGGCGGGGTGAGGAGATGGACTGCCAAGGGGCAGCTGGAATTTGGCGTGATCGTGACGGCGGTTTCATGGTTGTATGTGTCTGTCAAAACTCAGAGCTGTACAGCAAAAAGGGTAAATTTACTGTAAGTAAATGTTTTCCTCAATAAGCCTAAAGATTGTGTAGTTCAAGGCTTCACTGAGCTATGATTATGCCCTTGCACTCTAGCCTGGAAGACAGAGGGAGACCCCATCTCTAAAATGAAAATAAATAAGCATGATAGATGATAGATAGATAGATAGGCAGATAGGCAGATAGATAGATAGATGGAAAGAATAGATAGATAATGTCTATAAATAAAATTCTCAATAAGGTACCATTTGGAAGACAAGCTGCACTTGAATTCAAAGATTCAAGAAAAACTAATCTAGAAATTGTTCGGTTCCTTTCTGTTGCCTCACAAAAGTCACTTCTCCAAAAAAGAAATTTTAGAACTGGAAGGAATGTTAAAGATCATTTACATTGATTTTCAAACAATTTGCAGGTTTCAAAATCCTGTCCCCAAATATAGTAATTTTGTGAAGAAGACAGTGTGTGCCAGACAATGTTGCAAACACTTGCATTACCTCTTTTAACTCTCAAGACATCCCTAGAACTATAGTTAATAATAAATAATAATAATACATTGTTAATAATAAGTTTGCAGATGTGGAAACAGGATCACACAGCTGGAGTGCTTGAATGGACCTTCACAATCTGTCAATTTGATTCTGAAGCATATTCTTACAGCCATTACATTTCACAGCCTCTTTTTTACAAAACCCCATATAATATTCCTTTAAAACTAGTATGTGTGGGTCTGTTCTGCCTGTGAATGCATGTGTTTGTGTGTGTGTAGTGAGGATGGAGGCCTAGGTCTTGTTGGTGGTTTCCATAGTAACATCAAATTTGAGCACAACTCATGTGATCCAATGCTATGATTACATACAAAAGAATTTGAAGCCCAGAGAGGTCAGGTGACTTCATCTAGGCCTCACAGTGTACTAGTGGCCAAGACAGGTTTTCTGAGTCCAAGTCAAGTGTTCCTTCCTTAACATAATGCCAACTCACAATACAAAACACATTTAATTGTTTTTTCTTTTGTTTTATACAGACAGAGTCTTACTTTGTCACCCTAGGTAGAGTTCCATGGCATCATAGCTCACAGCAATCTCTAACTCTTAGGCTCAGGTGATCCTCTTGCCTCAGCCTCCTACGTAGCTGGGACTACAGGCACCTGCCACAGTACCCAGCTATTTTTTAGACACAGGTCTCGCTGTTGCTCAGGCTAGTCTCAAACTCTTGAGCTCAAGCAATCTACCCACCTCAGCCTCCCAGAATACTAGGATTATAGGCGTAAGCCCCATGCCCAGCCTTAAAATTTTTAATGCAAATATTTCTTTTATCTATCCAAGACAAAGATAAGTAGAAAAATTAACCTATTAAGTGGGCTTTCCTTTCTTTGTGCCAGATTTTACCATTTTAAAAATAAAAATTATCAATTAATGACAATTAATGACACAGTGAGGCATGGGGGAAGGTGAGACCAGACAGAGAAGGAGGGAGTGAGTGAGGGAAAGGAAAAGAAGAAAAAAAAAAAAAAAGACAAAAAAAGAAAATAGTGACTAATTCTCACATAAAATGGATTTACTTTTGACCAACGTACATTACTTAAACATTAATTTTTAACTCAACTTGTTAATACATTGTTTGGGATATTGAATCCTTATTAAGTGAAATATGTGTCTAATTTCCCCTTTATAATAATATATTTTCTCCAATTTTAGTATCAGTTGTACCCAGATCAAGTAGAATGATTTGGAAGTATTTCTTCTTTTTCTATTGTCTATAAGATTTGGCATGATCTGTTTTTTCAAATTTCTTTTAGTTTTATTTATAAATATTAGTTGTCTATTTTTTGAGAGTTAAGAAAATAATAAGAAGTTAACTGATGACTCCATACTGAACCTCAGAGTCAAAGCATACTATAATGGACATACTCTTATTTGACAATTTGTACTTTCTTTGCGTTATTATTATTATTGCTTAATATTTCAATGCAGCAATTCTCTGATTTCTTTTCTGAATGATTTATGTTCGTTCATTCTTCACGAGGTTTTGTTTCTAGTCCTTATCTTAAACACTGTTATTGTTATTAAATTTTAAGCCTCTTTAATTTTGTGAAGGCAAAAACTGGAAACCTAATGAACACATGTATATGTGAAAATAAAAAAATATATATATAAAATAGTTTGTTATGAAATACAAGTGATATTGTTGGTTCTAAATTATCATAACCTCACAAATATGGCCAAAACATAATATCTAATATTTTGACCTATGAACATAAAGTTACCATTTTAGAAACACTAGGAGAGTTATTTACAGTTAAACTAATTTATTTTTCACATCTCTTATTAATACTAATCACGTATGAGACTGTAGCTTGCCAGAACAAAAGAAATCTATTTGTAACTTTGAACACTTTCCATTTTTATGTTTTAATTGAAATAGGAAAATTAAAGAAATAAAAAACATTCCTCCATTGAAAAAAAAAGATTATTATATTTAAAGAATCAATGTTGATCCCAAAGAGAATGTTGTTAAAGGGTTAAAAAGGAATAAAAAATCAAAATACTTCCTTGATTCGCTGTTTCCAAAATATGTGCTTTGGCCATCTCATGCTTATATGACCCCTTCATTGTTATGTGTTTTATAAGCCACATAACCTAAATTGGGTTTTATAAGGGAAATAAATTGAATTTCTATTTCATAGGCAACACTTCCTTATACTCCTCGCTCTGTTCTCAGATGCAAATTCTCTTTCTGTTCCCTTGAAGCCCACATTGTACTGCAGCACCATCTGTATGCCATTTCCACAAGTACTGCTCAGAGGACCTAGCTAGGAACAAAGAAAGATCTGGCTGACCTTCCTGCAAGTAAATCCCTGGAAAATATTAGAGCGATTTAATTGATAAAGTAAGGCCAACCAATTAAAAGCTCAATATAGGAACCTGCTAAAATATGAAGTACATGAATTTAACTGTATGCATTCTCACACTAGATAAGAGCAAATCGATTTCTGCTTATGACAGAGAACAGGTAAATCGATTTCTGCTTATTACAGAGAACAGGTAAAGGTGGGTTCACGTAACTTTTGATAGAAGGTAGGCGCAGTCTGGTCTCGGTTCATTAACAGAAGTCTGATTCTGTTGGTTTTGCTGACCTCCCATGGTTATGTTAGGATCTAGTCCAGTTGGCATGTCATTAAGTAGGCACTGACTGTATAGTGAGAATATACAAGAGAAATAGAAGACAACAACTCAAAAGGGTCCAAAGGTAAATGGACTTGAATTAAATATCTAGGAACTATACATTGGTTTGAATCCAATTTCTCCTTCTTCCCAGTTTCACAGAGGAGAGAAGGAGGTGTTGGCATCAAATCTGAGAGGCCAGACCTCCTGGCTATAAATTCAGTTCTGCTAGCCTGAAGGACCAGGTGAGAAGGTTAACTTACACAGCTGTTGTGGTTTGCATAGTACAGCCTACATTTGCCATTGGAATTTAAGGGAATAAATAGACAAATAGGCAAGGACATGTGGGTGGCTCTTTTGGGTTACTTGATACATTTATTACCCCTCTAGTTTCTTGGGATAGCAGAAACCATCTCCTTGACACGGGGATGGCACTTGACCCAAGCATGATCAGTCACAGAACTCCCTTTTCCTAGATGCAGCTACTGTCTCACACATAACTAGAGTACTTCTTTGGAACTGATAAACGGGAATTGGAAAAGAGACATATTCTTACTACAGAGGTTGCTAAACTGAGATGAAGTGAATTTGAGGCAGGTTCGTTGCCTTATAAGGAGAGCCTGACTACTATGTGTATCCAAGCAGAGACCAGCAGAAGTGGGAGAGGAAATCCTAGTAGCACTGACCTCCTTGTCCTGTCCCAAAACTTTGCTTCCCACCGTTCTTCTTTCAGTACTGTGAGTGACTCTGATGTCCCTAAGGGAGGACAAGACATCCCATTTTGGTCGGTTGGTTTAAACCAGTTTGAAATATGTAACTTGGTAATTGCAATAGTCCTGATGAATAGGAAAATCACACATACCAAAAAAATCACAAGGGGTGGTGCCTGTAGCTCAAAGGACTAGGGCGCCAGCCCCATATACTGGAGGTGGCAGGCTACTGGAGGTGATAGTCATCCCTAGTCAAAAACTGCAAAACAAACAAACCAAAAAAAAATCACAAAAGAAAGAATTCAAATAGTCTACATAGCCAGTATATAAAAAGTTACTCTACCTCCATAATAATTAAAGAAATAGAAATAAAACAGAAATATCACTAGCTCCCTGTGAAAAGCAAAACAAAGCAAAAAGCCTAATAATGCCCAGGTTTGGTTAGGACATAGGAAATGAATTCTCACATTCTTACCAAATCCATCAAAATGTGACATACGCATTCTTTATAATCTAGCAATTCCTCCTCTCACCATTGAGTCTAAAGAAATAATTATACAAGCTTATAAAGATGTATGTATAATAATATTTATTTTAGGCTTGTTTATAATACCAAAAAAATGGAATAAACCTAAATGTCCTTATTTAGAGGATGACTTTTTACAATTACAAAATGGTGATAGAATCGAATGTTCTTTAGCTGTTGTAATGATTATAGCAGATTCTTACGTAGAGATATTTGAAAATATCTACACTATACTATCGTGTGATCAAAACAGGATATAGAATGGCAAGGATAGTATGGTCTACTTTTTTAATTTAAGATATAGATATTTATCACTATGCATGAAAAAATCTGGAAGTATGGTTATCTGATAAAGACCAGGAATATGAAGGAAATTTTACATCTCCTGATGTAAAAATATTTCACAACATTTTTCTATTATTCAAAATTCAAAAACATGCTGCCATTTTCTTTTGGGGGGTTTTATGGACTAAATGTTTTTGTCCCCTCATAATTATTATGTTGAAACCTTACCCACTAACGTCACAGCATTAAGAGGCCAGGCTTGGGGGAGGTAATTAGTGGAGCCCTCGTGAATGTCCTAATAAAAGTCCCACAAAAGCTTGATTCCTCTCTCCACCATGTGGTGACACGACAAGAAGGCACCGCCTATGAACCAGAAAGTGAGCCCTCACCAGACATGGAATCTGCCAGCACTGTGATCTTGGACTTCCAGCCTCCAGAATTGTTTATAAGCTGCTCAGTCTGTGCCATTTTGTTATAGCAATTTGAGCTGATTAATATGGGGCGGGAGAGGATATAAGAGATTGAGTTGGCCTCTAGCTTTGGGAATCATCGCATTATAGAAGAAGTAGTCCTAGTTGGACTTTAGATAAACCTTTTTTGAGTGAGGAATAGGTAGAGATTGATGGGTAAGATATAGAAGTAATCTGTAAAATGTTCATATGGCCCAAAAGATGGGTGCTAACCTAGAAGAGAGTTAAATCTCCACACATTTTCCTACTTCTGTGCCAAGCCCACTACCATCTGAAGGAGACCCAAATGCCCAGCTTCTACTGCAGCTGATGGTCCTTTTGATTTATTAAATTCAGGGCCATGACTCTGATTTTGGGTATTTCTAGAAACTAGTAATATTTACTGGGCTGCCAGAGACGTTCAAATTCACTGCACGTTTTAGGTTGAACCATTTGAAATAGTCATAACTGAACCACTCTGACCTACTGAAACAGCAAATGTAATCAGTTCATCATAATACACCCTAATATAAAATTTATATAATTTATATGAGATTGTGTCTTCAGCCGTCAATCAGTGAAGAAGTGACAAGTATTTAGCCTGACTGGGTACTCTGCTTGCCAAGTTTGGATGATGCAAAAAGTTGTGGCTGCACCATTTGAACTGTGTACTTTTGCTACCATTCTTTCAAAGCCTTTAGTAGAGACCAAGTTGAAAGCTCTGCTCCAGCCCTGGGTCTGTCCTCCTCTCTGTCGCAGTGCTCATCCCTTACACCGCCCATAATGAGCTCTTAGCATCACTTGTTTTTACTCCCAAAAACATGACGCATAGTGTAAAAATCACACTGCTGAGGTTCACTAAACCTGCTCTGCTAAAGATGAGAGAGAAAAGCTAAATCCAACAGTGACATGTATGTTTAGGTGGCCTAAGGTATACATTGCAAAACAACAAAGATAATTGAAAATAATATAAGAAAAGGCAGGACCAACATAAACCAGAGAAGAAGGATATAACAAGATTTGTCAACTCAATGGATTTTAAGGCAGGTTTGAAGTTAAGTATGTTTGAAAGGGACCGAAGCAGGTGATCAGATACAATACACAGCTGAAAGTGCAGGAAAGGCAATCAGGATGAAGCAAGTCAGTTCCCTGGCCTCTAATGCAGGCAGTCTGGAGGGTTTCATTAAATATAAAATTACATTCAGATTTACAGCCACTGTTTATTCACTAGATATAAACTGACACTATCATACCATTATTTTTTAATTTCTTGCTTTTGATGCTTTATTAAACAAACACAAAACAGACTGGTAGTGAGAGAACCAGACCAATGCCATATTTGAGAGAACCAAACCAACACTATCTTCAGGGTTCAGCCATTTCGTCTAAAACTGTTGAGTCACCATGAATTGCTGATTTTTGTACCTTGAGTCATTGGCGTCCAATCAGAAACTGCCTCCTGGAATGGGCCATATGGCAGGACCAGTGGCAACAAATCCAGAAGCAATCCCTTTGTTTAACTTGTATACTCCTACTTTACTGTGCTATCCTATAAAAATACCCCTGTTCCAGAGCTTGGAGCTCCTGGCTCGGATCCGTTGTAGCAGAGACCCCAGGAGCCCAAGCTCAAACTTGCAATAAAATGGCTCTTTTGCTATTGCATCAGATTCGGCTCCTTGGTGATCTTTGTGGGGGATTTCAACTA
Source organism: Nycticebus coucang (assembly GCF_027406575.1). Lineage (NCBI taxonomy): Eukaryota > Metazoa > Chordata > Mammalia > Primates > Lorisidae > Nycticebus > Nycticebus coucang. The sequence continues at coordinate 17,765,325 of NC_069787.1, forward strand.
GACACAACAGAAGCAGAAGTCAGCACTAATTTCCAAGTAATTTTTGCATTTTCTCATAATTATTTCATTCTACACCCATTTATTCTGGTGAAAGTATCACAGAGAGTGTACCAAAAGTATAGAACATCACGTGACAATGGAGCTGAGACACGTGGGAAGATCATTTCCTAATATTGATCTATAAATGAGCAAAGTTATTAACATTAAAAAAAAAACCTTTCCATGACTGATGAAGGTAGAATCAATAGAATTTGTCCAGAGAAAGTGTTAGCAGGGCGCTTACTCCTTACAAGGTGGTTTCTGGGGAAGGGAAGATGCATTGAGTCACTAATGGACAAGTTGGGGAACCTGTGTGGGAGTTATCTGAGAGAAACTGTCATCCCCCCATAAACTGGGGTGAATAGGACTCAGCTACTTTCCTCCAGAAGATGCTTCTGAGTCTTGAGTGGGACAAGGCAGTGTCCCCTACTCTGCTTTGCTGAGGAGACCCGGCACAAGGGAGATAAGTACTAGGCTGTAAACGAAGCCAGCGTAAGGCAGAACCCAGCAGAGAGCAAATGACTGAGTGTTACCACTTCGGAGCAGAGAAAAACTGCAGCTAAAAAAGAACCTGAAAGACGTGGAGCTTTCTGAAGAAACTGGAGGAAAAGAAGTGATAAGCCCACCAGAATGTGCCTGTGCACAGGCTTCCTAGTGGGGGAGTTTCCTTTCCAGAGTCGTCTCCTGGAACGTCATCTGAAGCCCAGACCTGGGAGAAATTTCTAGGCACTGCATTCCTGTCTCTGCATGGGGCAGGCTAACTGAGACCCCTCTGACTGAGTCCCAGTGTGCTTGATACCCAGCTGCAGATATAAAATGTGCAGGGTCCCGTGATGCTGTGCTTACTGACTTTTTCAGATTTCTTACGCAACCTGGTCCTACCATGCTCTCCTGCCCTGTGCCACGTGACTGAACAACCCAGGCTTTGTGGGTTGGCCCCCGTCTGTAGTGTCCACAGAGCCCTCTTAGTTCACATGACTTGTAGTCATCTCAGTTCAAAGCCATTTTATCCTTTTGCTACTTACATCCTGTCAAAGAAATTAGTCCATTCTTCTCTACTCTGCTGCAGGGGATGGGAAAAGCACACCTTCCCACCTAGAGGGTTGGAGTAAAAAGGGTTTGGGTCAAAGGGGTGAATATTGATACTTTATCTTTACCGTTTGCTAATATCATTCATTTTAAGTAGGAGAGGAATTTCCACTCCTTTCCCATGCCCCCAGCCCCAGCTCATGAGGTTCTACTGTGTCCCAGTGAGTCCCAAGTCACATGTCCACAATGGCAGTGGCTGTTTCCCATAGTGCACGTGGGATACAAAGTGACAGGTTAACTATTGAAGGTGCCCAGGATCATTTTCAGTGGTATAAATATGTACATGAGCCTATTTGAATTATTGAGCTATCCTATTACACCTAACTCAAGAATTTATGGAATGTTTCGGATGCAGCTAAGGTAAAATCAGTGAGGTTATTTGAAGAATAACAGTGTAGGAAGTACAAAGATGTACAGAAAACAAGAAAGAGCTGTGCCATTGACTGGAGGTTAAGATGCCTCCTGCTAGAGGATTTGGTGAGCAGGTGTGAAACATTTGCATCAGCTGGTCTAGATAGTTTTGTCAGCAGCCTGTGCCTGGCTGGGTCCTCAATTCCATAGAAATTCCTCTGGAGATGGACATGATACCAGGCTGAAGTGCTCCATGACCCAGTGCCAGAATGGAGGATCAAGATGAGCTTAGGTTGTGTCTGCCAACTTTGCATGCAGGCTCCAATATCAATCCTCATGGAATTGGGTAGCTTTACTTTGATCTCAAACATGAAGGGCTGGCAGTTCTCCTTCCTAGTAGCATAGTGATCTCACCCCATCTTTCTAAGGATACCCCACCCTGGATTGCTTCTAGAAAACCCTAGGGTGCAGGGGGAAGAGCTTCATTTAGTGGCTTAGGGGTAGGTTCCACCACGGACCCCCAAAAGATCGAGGCAGTTTGGGGGTACCAACCTCATTGGGGTAAGGGGAGGGGAGTACCTCTGTCAGTATAATACTAGAGAGCAATGTTTAGAGCAGTGATTTTGCTATCCGCAGTGGCTTATGTCTGTAATCCCAGCACTGTGGGAGGCTGAGGCAGGAGGATTGCTTGAACTTAGGAGTTCGAGACTTGTCTGAGTGAGAGTGAGACCTGGACTCATTAAAAAAATTAAAAACCCAGCAGGGCACTGCTTTGAATGCCTGTAATCCCAGTGGTTTTAAGAGGCTGAGGCAGCAGGATGCCCACAGCTAGAGTCTGAAGTTGCAGTGAGCTATGATACCACTGCACTCTGATCAGGGCATAGGGTGGGACTCTGTCTCAACAACAACAACAAAAAACTAGAGCAGTGATTTTCAACCTGTGTGCCGTGGCACACTAGTGTGTCGTGAGAGGCTCTTAGGTGTGTTTTGAAAAGTTTCAAAGATCATGAATTAAATTATTTTTGAAAGAAGTTCAAAGCACACTAAGTATATATATTATATATACTCATTTATTTATCAATGTAATTTAAGTGTTCTATGGAAGTTTAACTATAGGTTCAAGTGTGCTATGAAATAAAAAAGATTGAAAAACACTGGTTAAGAGTGATCCTCTGAGTGCGGATCTCTATAGTAAAGTGAAAATACGAGGAGATGAACATTGACATCGATACTCAGAAGTTCTATTTGCTTTCATCCAGGTTCTGGACTCTTTTCTAACTACTTGGGGCTTCATGTCTAATAGGTGAGGAGATACTGAATAATATCAAATACCCATATAATTGATGTATTTGTTTCCTAGAGCTACTATAACATATTACCAGAAACTCAGTGGTTTATAATCATAGAAACATATTCCCTCACAGTTCTGAATGCTAGAAGTTCAAAATCAACATGTCATCTTGACATGTGAGTCAGGGTCCTCCAGAGAAATAGAACCAATAGGATGTGGGGAGAGGGAGCAGGAGAGAGACAGAAAGAGATTTTAAGGAATTGGCTGATGTAATAGCAGAGGCTTGAAAAGTCCAAAATCTGAGGGCTGGCAGACTAGAGACCCTGTGAAGAGTTGCAGTTCAAGGTCAAAGACAGACTGACTTCTTGCTCAGAGGTTTTGCTATTAAAACCTTCAACTGATTGGATGAGGCCCACCTATATCATGGAAGGCAATCTTTGCTGAAAATCTACAGATTTAAATGTTAATCTAACCAAAAAAACCCTCCTCAGAAACATCTAGAAAAATATTTGTGCAACTGTTTGGGCCCAGCCAAATTGACACATAAAGTTAATCATCATTAGACATAGACATATTTTTGGGGAGCCATTATCAGCCTACCACAGTAAGTTAACAGATTCTAGGCACTGTTATAAGATTTTGCATACATGTAGGTCACTATAGAAGTTTTGAAACAGACTGAGTTCTGGTCCATGGTTTTACTTCCAAGAAACACAATCCACAGTGTCCTTTCTGATTCACCTGTGCAGGTTTCAACTTGCTCAGTTTATTGTTGTTACCAGGAGGGTTTCCTTTTTAACTCATTTAATATTCACAACATCTTTGGCAGTAGAATTATTATCATCCCTATTTTATAAGTGAGGATGCTGAAACAGAGAAGATAAGTAATTTGACTAAAGTCACACAGCTTATAAGTGAAAGAACTAGGATTTAAACCAAGCAGTCTGGCTGTATCCAATTAAGTTTGGAATAAAGAGTCGGATTTCTGATAAATCTTCATCTTTATTGCATGGTGGACCTTTAAATTACATTCACATTTGATATTACTGCCTAGGAGTTTTTTACTTACTAATTTATTATATGAGAGTGATAACTACTATAAGGGTGGGGTAGTTTCTGTAATCATTTCTCCTTTCCCTCATTTGACATTTGATAAATATTCATTCAGTGCCTGTCTCATGATGGGATCTGTTCCAGATGTTAAGGGATCTGTTCCAGGGAAGAACTCTGAGCTCTATTTCAATTCTTGCAGCTTCCTCCATAACCCTCATGTTCTACCATTATGGTCCCCTGAGCAAACCCTGGAAACTGGCTCAGAGTAGCTGAAAGGAAGTCTGTCCTCTGAGTGTGTTCCAAGGGTTCCCTGAAGGTATCTAGGAGATACTTTGAATATATATTGATCTTGGGAGAAGAAAGCAAAGGTGTTAAAGCAGATGCAATCTTCTAAGCTATTCCTTAGCTCAAAACCTGTGTATAGCCAAAAAATCCAGGACATCACAGGATGAGCCAGATGTAAATAAAGACCCAGGGAAGGCTTAAGCAGCTTTATGTCACTTCTTCCTCCCAGGCTTTCAGCAGAACAAAGAGAATATTCATCTTCTTAAACTGAACTGTGTAAAACCAAAGAGTTTATGTATCTATTTCCCTTCTCCTAAACATTTCACATGGCTATTTCAGAAGATTGATATTTTAATGGTTAAGTATTTCCATGTTTTCTATTATGATTTAAGTTCAATGATAGTCCTTTTTTATTTCAATAGGACTTCAGTCTTCAAAGTGCATTCACACACGTGATCTGGTTCAACCTCAAAACATCCCTGCTGGGTGGATAGGACGGGAATGTTGCCTCCTTTTAGAGACCAAAAAGCTGAGACTCTGAGGAGTCTAGTCCCCAGAGACATGCATGTGACTAGTTAGGCCTTTCCCCTTTGCTTTTTAGATGTCCCTGTGTGCAATAGGCACAGTATTTTAACACTAAGAAACAAAAGACAGCTTTCCACCTTCTTCTGAACAGTGATAGCAGGCATCTCTGTTCTAGAAAGGTAAAAATTCCTGTGGTCCCTGAGAGATGAGTAACCAACCCCAAAGCGTGGACCAGCACCTGTCTGGGGCTGCACAGCAGGAGCTAAGCAGCAGGAGCAGAAGCAAGGAAGCTTCATCGGTCACTGACTGTCTCCCGTCACCCCCAAATGGGAGCAGGAAAACAAGCTTAGGGCTCCCACTGATTCTGCATTATGGTGATTCTTGTAATTATTTCATGATATATTCCAGGGTAACGAAAATAGAAATAAAGTACACAATGTAATGTACTTGGCTCATCCAGAAACCATCCCACTGATCCCAGTTTGTGGAAAAAATGGCATCTATGAAACTGATCCCTGGTTCCAGAAAGGTTGGGGGATGCTCAACCTGTTTAGGAGAAAGGAAATAGATACATAAACTCTCTGGTTTTACACAGTTTAGTTTAAGAAGATGAATATTCTCTTTGTTCTGCTGAAAGCCTGGGAGGAAGAAGTGACATAAAGACGCTCTGTCTTAGAGCATCTGCTCATCTGATTGATTTTCAAACTGGGTAAGTTTTGCCAGTTCCTTCAATAAAGTAAGGTTATTGAAAATGACCTAATAGGGTGTGTGCAAAAAACATAAGTACTTTATCTAATTGCAGTCCATTGCAACCTATGATAAAACAATGATGGAAACATATTATTTTTTTTTTAACTGTACTTATTTTGCGTAGTGTAGGCCTGCTGGCAGAAACTGAGTTTCTAGGGTAAGACTGCTCTAACCTGATCTGACTTACTGGTCCATTTTTAAGTCATAGCCACATGAATATATAATATTCCCTTTTTCCTAAGAAAATGTGAATACACACATGTTCTAAATGTGGTTTTCAAAGTGGTATTTTACTGTTATTTTATCTACACTGTAAGTTTACTAAGCCAAATTTACCATGGCTTTTAGAGCAAAGTTCATTATGTGTGTGAATGCATCCATATACACCCGTATACGTGGACATGTCTACAGATGTGTGCTGTAAACAGTTAAAATCATGTTAACTTTTGGTTCAAAACCAAAGCACGTGTTTTTGAACCGCATGTGTATTATCAATCATAAGCTCTATGACCTTAAAGTGTCTTAATCATTCTAACAATTAGAGATTAAATGAACAATCAGCTCTATCTTATGGATTTGTTTGGAAGAATAAACAATAAAACCTCTAGAAAATAGTAGGCAAAAATAGCCTGCCCCTACTTAGCACTCAGTATCTGTTATTTATTGTTATTATTATTTACAGGGTAATCTTTGTTACCCAAAGTGGCTCAGACAGCAACATAAAGGAGAATATGTAACACAGCCAGGGGGGAGAGTCAAAAGGACATTTCTACTGCTGTTACAACAAATTACCATACATATAATGTTTTAAAACAACATGAATTTCTTACCTTAACAGGTCTAGAGGTCAGAAATTAGTTCCACTGGACTAATGTCAGAGTGACAGCAGGCCTACATCCCTGCTGGAGTTTCTATGGAAGAATCTATTTCCTTGCCTTTTCCAGCTTGTAATTGACCCTTTCTTCCATTCTCAAAGCCAGCGATGAAGGGATAGCTAAGGATTATATGGTGTCACCCTGATATTCTTCTATCTTCCTCTCATAACGGTTCTTATGATTACATTGGGCCCACCCCATTGAGGATAATCTCAAGATTCTTACCTTAATCAAATTTGCTAAGTCCCTTTTGCCATGTAAACTAACATATTTACAGATACTAGGGATTAGAATGTACACATTGTTGTGGGGCTGGCGTTATTCCGACTGTCACGGTTTATGCCAAATACATGCTATAATCACCATATGTTAACATTGATAGACTTCATTCATTGGAGAGTACCAAGTCAGAGCAACTTTCTCTCCTTTTAATGCAATTCAAATATACTCTTTACTCCGGAGTTGCAACTGTCAATTAAAAATAGCTAATCATGAAGGGTGGAGGGAAGATGGCTGACTAGAGCCAGCTTTCCACAGAGGCTCCTGTCCAGAAGGAAAGTTAAAGAACAGAAGTTTAGCAAGTAACCTGGTAGATTGGAGCTGAGCCAAGATTGAAGGTTGAAGAACATACATCGACCCCTCTGAGGCGAGCTGCGACCCCCAAGGATACAAACAAAAGGTACAAAATCCATCATTAAGTGGACAGGAGTCCCCTTCCCCATTAGAAGGGCTTGCAGTACTCCATACAAATAAGCAAGTGGAATTCAAAAGTCCTCCCATTTTATCCCACAGGAGAGACCCTCTAAAAACCAGACCTACTTCCCCTACTAGGGTACCATGGCAATCTCCTGCCAGGCATAAAACTGTATAAAACTGTATATATGCTCTACCTGCAGTTCTGAACTCCCAGCACTCCCTTCCACTCTCACCCCGAGGTCTGAAATCCTGTTCCCCATGGTGTCCAGATTCTTGGGTATTTTCTCGACAGGTGTGGACAGGGCACAGACTGCTGCTGATCAGTGCTGATTCTGCAGCACAGGAGTAAGGGAGTAAGGAGAAGATGGTCAGTTGAGAGGAAACCATACAGGAGCAGCGGTGCTGTGAGGCACAGAGCATCAACAGCAGAAACAAGAGGGCTCACACCCCTGGGGATATTCCAGAGGCACACCCCCTGTCTCTCTGGGCAACCAGAGGAGGCCGGGCAACTTCTCTGATGGCAGCCACTAGATAAACAGATTTGGGACAGAAACGAAGGCCCTGGGAAGAAAGTGTATGCCTGAGACAGTATCGGCTTGGGTGAGCCTGGGAACTAGAATATGCGTGTGCAGAGATGGCAGACTCCCAGCAGGGCTGACACAGAAGAATGCTTTATTGAGGCTAAGATGCACCCGGCCCTCAGGGGATCATAGCTGAGACAAAGGTGGGCAGACAGAGGCTAGAACTGACAGATGAACTAAACTCCCACCCCAAAATAAACTGCAGCTGAGACCAGGCAGGGGCACAGACCAGGCCTGAATCACATTTTCTGGGAACTCAAACACCATCTGATCTGCAGGGGAATATAGCTAGGACAGAACCAAATTCTGTGAAGTTGTTCTGTTCTGTCAGCAACATCAACTGGGGTGGGGCTAGAACTGAGTGAACTGCCCCAGCCTCCATTAAGACTGGAGGTTGTCGGGCTTCACCTCCCCCTGCCGGGTAGTGGCAGAGAGCAGCAACCTGGTTGAGGAGATATAGATCTCCATGTGACTCAGGCAGGTGCAACCCCTGGAGCATCTGCTCATTGGAGGGAACTGGGTCACAGCCCTGAAGGGTTATCAGTGACTGGGTGTAACAGAGGTGCAAGGTGGGGAAGGAGGCATCAAACTTCCCAGACTAATTTATTTGCAGGGTGGGTCCTTCTGACCTCACAGAACACACAGTGAGTCATACGTGAGCTGTCAACAGACACCTGCTATCTAGTTCCCAGAGACATTTTGAACTCTCCCACTTGAGACAGGTGATGACTGAGACAATTGATTTGGACCTCTTGAACTGGGCCAATTACCCAAGGACTATCCAAGTGGTACCCTGAGTGTGTGGTTGTTGGAAGGTTTGATTTTGCTTTTCCAATTCTTGCCTTTGGGGGGTGGGGTGACTTAATTGCTAGTATTTCTCCACAGCTGAGACTTCAACCCAGAATAACTGATTCATTAGGGTAGGACAGAGAGTAGCTGAAAATAAGACAGAGACACTTAGCCCCACCACACCAAGCAGGTCCCCAGTTTCTCAGGCTGTAGGACTGTATGGGTCCTTGGAAAAGCTCCAGGGGAAAAGGTACAGACACCAGTCCCAGGCTAGTTAATCACTACTCCTGGAGCCCCAAACCCAAATTATCTTTTTCTGCTCATCTAGTCAAATGGTGTAAAATAATCATGGGGTGGAATCAGCAGAAAAACTCCAGTAACATGAATAACCAGAGTAGATCAACTCCCCCCACCCCAGTAAATATATGGCGGACACAACTGAAGATCCCATTCATAAATAGATAGCTGAGATGTCAGAAATCGAATTCAGAATTGGGATTGCAAACAAGATTAATAGAATAGAAAAGTTGGATTAGAAATTCAAGGAGCATTTCAAAAGTTGTCTCAAGAATTCAACAAATTCAAAGACAAAAATCACCAAAGATTTTGACACATTGAGACAAGAATTTGTAGTCCTCAAAGATTTGAAAAATACAGTAGAATCCCTCAGTAACAGACTAGAGCAGAAGAAAGGATTTCTGACATTGAAGACAAAGCTTTTGAACGCTCTCAAACTCTCAAAGAAGAAGATAAATGGAGAACAAAAACAGTTTATTCTCTCAGAGAGCTATGGGATAATTTGAAGAAAACAAATATTCCCCTCATAGGAATCCTTGAAGGTGAGGAAGTGGCTTCACAAGGCACAGAGGCCCCTCTTCATGAAATTATGAAAGAGAACTTTCCAGACATGCCAAGAAATTCTGAAATTCAGACAGCAGTTTCAGAACCCAAGCATGACTCAACCTAAATAAGACTTCCCCCACACATCACAATTAACTTCACTAAAGTTAATCTGAAGGAGAAAATTCTGAAAGCAGCCAGACATAAGAAAACAATAACCTACAAGGGGAAGAATATTAGAATGACTGCAGATCTCTCTGCTGAAATCTTTCAAGCCAGAAGAGGGTAGTCATTGACTTTTAATCTCCTAAAACAAAATAACTTTCAACCCAGGATCCTGTATCCAGCTAAACTGAGTTTCATTTATGATGGAGAAATTAAATACTTCAATGACATTCACATGTTGAAGAAATTTGCCACAACTAAACCACCTCTCCAGGATACTCTCAGATCCATCCTCTATAATGAGCAGCACAATCCTTCAACACAAAATTAAACTCACTCAGAAACTTTTAATCAAACTCCAATTTCCACAGTGGCAAAAGGATTAAAAATGTTCATTGGACTTTCTAAAAACTCAATATACAAAATTATACCAGGCTTATCAATATTCTCAATTAATGTGAATTGCTTAAATTATCCTCTAAAGAGTCATAGGTTGGGTGACTGGATACAAAAAACTCAGGCCAGATATCTGCTGCATACAAGAATCTCATCTTATCTTAAAAGATAAATATAGACTCAGGGTAAAGGGATGGTCATGGGTATTTCAGGTAAATGGAAATCAGAAAAAAGCAGGTGTTGCAATTCTATTTGCAGACACAATAGGCTTTAGACCAACAAAAGTAAGGACAGATAAGAATGGTCACTTCATCTTTGTTAAGGGTACTAATCAATATGATGAGATTTCAATTATTAACATTTATGCACCTAACCAGAATGTGCCTCAATTTATAAGAGAAACTCTAACAGACATAAGCAACTTGATTTCCTCCAGCTCCATAATAGTCAGAGATTTTAACACTCCTTTGGCAGTGTTGGATAGATCCTCTAATAAGAAGCTGAGCATAGAAATTTTAGATTTAAACTTAATCCTTAAACATTTGGATTTAACAGACATCTACAGAATATTTCATTTCAACAAAACTGAATACCCATCCTTCTCATCAGCCAACAGAGCATACTCTCAAAATTGATCACAAGTCTACCCTCAGGAAATTTAAAGGAATAGAAATTATTCCTTGCATCTTCTTAGACCACCATGGAATAAAAGTTGTACTCAGTAACAACAGGAATCTTCATACTCATACAAAAACATGCAAGCTAAAAAACTTTATGCTGAATGATAGCTGGGTCATAGACAAGATTAATAAGGAAATTACCAAATTTTTGGAACAAAATGAGAATGAAGAAATGAATTACCAGAACCTCTGGGATACCGCAAAGGCAGTCCTCAGAGGGAAATGTATAGCACTGCAAGCCTCCCTCAAGAGAACAGAAAGAGAGGAAGTTAACAACATAATGGGACATCTCAAGCAACTGGAAAAGGAAGAATATTCCAATCCCAAACCCAGCAGAAGAAAAGAAATAACAAAAATTAGAGCAGAATGAAATGAAATTAGAAACAAAAGGATTATACAACAGATCAATAAATCACAAAGTTGGTTTTTTGAAAAGGTCAATAAAATAGATAAATCTCTGGGTAACCTAACCAGGAAAAAAAAAAAAGAGTAAAATGTCTAATTTCATCAATCGGAAATGACAAAGACGAACTCACAGCAGATCCCTCAGAAATTAAAAAAATCCTTAATGACTATTATAAGAAACTTTATTCTTAGAAATATGAAATATGAAGAATATTGTCCAATACTTGGAAGCACGCCACCTTCCAAGACTTAGCCAGAATCAGGTGGAAATGCTGAACAGGCCTAAATCAAGTTCTAAAATAGCATCAACTATACAAAATCTCCCTAAAAAGAAAAGCCTGGGACCAGATGGCTTCACGTCAGAATTCTACCAAACCTTTAAAGAGGAGCTAGTACCTATATTACTCAACCTTTTCCAAAATATAGAAAAAGAAGGAATACTACCCAACACATTCCTTTAAGCAAACATCACCTTCAACACCAAACCAGGAAAAGACCCAACAAGAAAGAAAATTATAGACTGATATCACTAATGTATACTGATGCAAAAATATTTAACAGGATGCTAACAAACAGAATCCAGCAACACATCAAACAAATTATACACCATGACCAAGTGGATTTTTATCCCAGGGTCTCAAGGCTGGTTCAATATACGTAAATCTATAAATATAATCATAAACAAATTAAAAAACAAACACCATACAATTCTCTCAACTGATGCAGAAAAAGCTTTTGATAATATACAGCATCTGTTCATGATCAGAACACTTAAGAAAATTGGTATAGAAGGGACATTTCTTAAACTGATACAGGCCATCTACAGCAAACCCACAGCCAATATCATAATGAATGGAGTTAAATTGAAATCATTTCCACTCAGATCAGGAGTCAGGCAAGGTAGCCCATTGTCTCCACTGCTCTTTAACATTGTAATGGAAGTTTTAGCCATTGCAATTAGGGAAGAAAAGGGAATCAAGGGTATCCACATAGGGCCAGAAGAGATCAAGCTTTCATTCTTTGCAGATGATATGACTGTATATCGGGAAAACACCATGTATTTTGCTACAAAACTCCTAGAGATGATCAAGCAATACAGCAGTGTCTCAGGTTACAAAATAAGCACTCATGAATCAGTAACCTTTATATATACCAACAATAGTCAAGCTGAAAAAACAGTCAAGGACTCTATTCTGTTCACAGTAGTGCCAAAGAAGATGAAATATTTGGGAGTTTACCTAACAAAGGATGTGAAAGATCTGTATAAAGAGAACTATGAAACTCTAAGAAAAGAAAAAGCTGAAATTGTTAACAAATGGAAAAACATACCATGCTCATGGCTGGGAAGAATCAACATTGTTAAAATGTCCATACTACCCAAAGAAATATATAATTTTAATGCAATCCCTATTAAAGCTCCACTGTCATACTTTTAAGATCTCAAAAAAATAATACTTCATTTTATTTTATTTATTAAATCATAGCTATGTACATTGATATATTCATGGGGCATCATTCACTAGCTTCACAGACCATTCACTAAGTTTCACATATACCGTTTTATATGGAATCAGAAAAAAACTTGAATAGCCAAGATATTACTCAGAAATAAAAACAAAGCAGGAGGAATCACACTACCAGACCTCAGACTATACTATAAATCGATAGTGATCAAACCAGCATGGTACTGGCACAAAAACAGAGAAGTAGATGTATGGAACAGAAAAGAGAACCAAGAGATGAATCCAGCTACTTACTGTTATTTGATCTTTGACAAGCCAATTAAAAACATCCAGTGGGGAAAACATTCTCTATTTAACAAATGGTGCTGGGTGAACAGCCTGGCGACCTGTAGAAGGCTGAAACTGGACCCATACCATTAACCATTAACTAAGATAGACTCACACTGGTTTAAAGATTTAAACTTACTTTATAGTTCACTCGAGACCCATGGGGAAGAAACCAAGGGCCTGTAGAAGACCTTAGCATCTGGCATCAATGACTTAGCCTGGCTTGGTTCACAGAGCTTTGGATTCTGAGCCAGACTATTTACTGAAAGAGCTCAGAATTACTGCACAAGGTTCCAGGCTAGGTTAGGAGAGCAGTGAATAGACCCAAATTCAAACGCAAATAGTTAAAATGTCCATACTACCCAAAGCAATATACAATTTTAATGTAATCCCTATTAAAGCTCCACTGTCATACTTTCAAGATCTCAAAAAATAATACTTCATTTTATATGGAATGAGAAAAAAACTCAAATAGCCAAGACTCTATGTAAGCCACTCCCTGGAATAAAAAAATAAAAAATAAATTGCTTTTCTGCAAAAATGGAGGATTTTGAGGTACAAGTGAAATACTAGAAGTGATTATAAAGTAGTCTAAAGAACTACACAAATGCAGATTGTAAACATTTTCACTGGGTTTGTTGATACACTACACAGGTGTCTTTGCTATAGATCAGGTGTGCTGTGGACTTTGGAGTCGCCTCTGGATTCGAATATACCACTTACTGGATGGGAAACCCTGGACAAGTTACACATGTATAAAGTCACTGAACCTTAATGTCTTCCTTTTTTATTGTAAATAATAGGAACTTCATATAACTATTAGGAAGATGAGAAAAGGAAGGTCTGGCACAGTGTCCAGCAGAGAATAGCACCTTCAGTTATATTCACTCATTTTCTCAGCACAAGATAAAATGCACGCCATTGAGGAATGTGTATGTCCTTGATGTAAAATTTTGCATGTGACTACCAAAAATCTGAACCAGTAGTTAAATACAAATCACTATGTAATCCAGTCCGTTGGCGGGCCCCAGCGGGACATTACAACATACCACCAAGTAAACAAAAAGTTAAATCACTGGCAGGAATGTCTCAGCTCTTACTGGAGATGATGAACCTTATCAAACGGAGTGTGTTTACCTAACCATCAGACAAGTCTTCCTAGGTGAGCCTCACCTGATGTCTAAGGAATGGCCTATGAGTTCTGTACATGGTGATAATTTGAACTTATACATCATTTCACTGAAAGAAGGAGTTCACTTTCATGGAGAATTGCTAACTAACCCAGAGACTCAGCCTCCGAGAAAGCCAGGCCTTGTTTTTGAGCATTGGCACTTATTTTATTTTATTTTATTTTTCACAAATGCTGTATGCCAACTGTATGGCAAGCGGGCTAACCATTTTACATCAGTTAGCTCGTGTTATCTGGTCATCTGAACCTGACGGCTTTCTAGGAAGGCACAGTCGTCATGACAGGAACAAGGTCACAAAGCAGGGATTCCTGCTCTAGAGACTGTGCGGACAAGGGCCGTGGGGAAGATGCTGCTCAGCACACAAGACGTTGACATGCTTTTTGTTCAAAATACTGTGAGACAGTTCTCATTATACACTTTCTCAAGAGAGTAAGCTGTTCCTGGCACCTAACTGTTCCCACCTGCAGCAGATAAATGCACAGATAAAACAGGAGAGTGTTCCCCAGAATGGGGCATTGCACCATTGGCTACTTGAAGATGATTTTAAGTGATATTAAATAACATTGACTAACACTGTGAGGAAATCACTCCCTTCGCTTTTCTGGCTCCATCCTTTTGAACACCACAAGAAGAACCTCTAAACCTGGCGTTAGCATGTCTTTAAAGCTTCCAACATGCTTTGGTCTCTCTAGTCCAGAGAGCAGACCTCGAGCTATGAGATTTCTGCAGCCAATACTATCAAGCTAGAATTCAATAATGTTTTTCTTAGCCACATGTGTGTTTTTTAATTATCTTTTAGTTAATGCTGAGCTTCCATTCTTGGGCATAGCATACATGTTTTCTTTTAAAATGCATTTAAAGATGGGATCGAGATCAAGATGGCCAGCTAGACACAGGTGGTATGTGTCTCCTTCATGGAGAGGAACCAAAATAGATGGCAGAGTCTTCCATTTCATACAGATGGTCTAGGAGCGAATGCTAGGATTCACCAGGGAGCAAGGGAGGCACCAAGAGTGGGTAAGGAGAGGCTTCAGGGTACTTACCCAGCCGGGACTGGCTAAGAGCTGGGAGAAGCTCCTGCATATGAGGAAAGAGCAGAGAGAAGCCCCCAGGGCTCTGCTCTCTGCGATAAGCTTTTATGATCTTAGCTAAAAAAGAACCCCACAAACCATCAAGTTCTCAGGCCTAACAAGGGGACCTGCTTAGAGATTAAACAAAGATGTTTCTCCAGAAGGGGACTGTATATGGAATCCCACAGGTATGTACAGCAGCTTAGCCAAGCACCATTTTGAGAGCCTAGATACCAGCAAAACGTAGGCGCATCTGCAGCCACTATATGGTTCCAAGGGGAGATAGGGGGGCCAGGTGTGCCCATGTACCCTGAGATCTTCACCACCCTGCTGAGGGCTGCTGTTGAGACTGAGACACGAACTGACAGCATTTCCACAGTTTCTCGCCTACATTGCTTGCTGTGCAGGCCCAGCCTTTCTAGGATTTGGGTTAGGGTGCCAATTCTCATTGGTGCCATTTTAATAGTTTGACACAGACTGCATCCACCCTTGGGCTGAATTTGGGCTGACATGGCTGTGGACCCTGCATGGCTGAGGAGAGGCAGAGAGGCCAGGCTTTCAGCACACACCAGGGGCAGTGCACACCATCTAACAGCTGGCTACTGTGGGCCAGGTCTCAGGAAAACTGCATTTCCCACTGTTCCTCGCCAGCACAGCCTGCCTGAGGAGGGCCCCACCCTCTCTGGTCACAGAGCTAAGGACCATTTAGGAGGCCTGAAGCCAGGCAGCACCCCACCCTCCTGCACACACCAAGGATGATTCCCACCACCTCCTATGACTGCAGGGAGACCAAGATACAAGAGGATGGTGCTCCCCGCAGCATGCTGTTTGCCTGGCAGGGGCCACACCCTCTTGGCATAGCCCAAAGTGCCACTTAGATAGCTTAAATCTGGGCAGGACACTGCCTTCTGGCTTCCTTCAGGCTGAATGAGCTGCAGCTGCCACCCAGCTCAGGGAGGACAAGGGAGCCTAAGCTATCCTGTACATACCTAGGACAATTTGGTCTGGACACCAAAAGCCCAGACTCCACAGCCATATGATACATACATGTAACAGGATTCCATTGGGACTCTCCAAATCTATTGAAATATATATAAATTTAATTCCAGCAAAGGAAATAAAGAATGTTAAGTGAATAATGGAACAAATGGTATATAAATTATCCAAATTCTTAAAAGTGATACAGGATGATAAGAAAATACACAAACATGATACTAGAGGGACCAAAAGTTGGAAAATTCTCAAATAAAATAGAATAGTTCTTGTAGAAGCTATTGGGGAAAGGTGAATACTGCCCTCCAGTAAGAGTCTCAGATCCAGCAGTACTCAACCAGGGGGAAGGGGGGCATTTTATATCCCTGAGGACACTTGACCCTATCTGGAGATATATGTGTGTATTGGTTATCATAACTTTTCCAGATCAGGGAGGCAGGGCCTGGGCTGGAGAGGCCAGAGATGGTGCTAAACCTGCTGTAGTGCACAGGACAGCCCTGCGACAATGAATTGTCCGGCCCGTAATGTCAGTAGCATCGATGTTGAGAAAGCCTGCTCTCTCCTAAGTACTGGAAGGGATCCAGGGGCTGACACCCATCTTCTCTGCAGGCCAGGCCCTATCTGACAAAGTTCATACATCACATTATAATTGGCAATTCTTTTAGGGTGATTTGCCATTCGGTTTCAATTTCCTGCTTGCTTTAGACAAATGATTGGATTGTAAAGTAGCTCCTATTTTAACTTAAAATTCAGAAGATGTCTCAGTGGTGAATTATAGTCCTACCCTAGTCCTGTTATTACTAGATGTGAGGGCCTTTTCCTAACCTTTTTTAATCATTTCTGCTTTAAAAGTGAACATGTGGGTAGATCTGGTGAATGGATTCTGAGAGTTTTCATTTTAACTCTTTAACACATTTCATTACAGATTTTCCTACAGTCTTTATCTTTTAATATATTCTACCCTTTTACTTGTAATTTATATTTTATTTTAAAAATTCTTTCTCTAATTTGCTGCATATAGTTAAATAGGTGTGATGTCAAAATTCTGAGCCTCAATTCTTATTATTTAAAAAAGCATAGGAATTTGGTTTGAAATTTACAAACTTTGATTCATACGTGAAAATTGGATTTCAGATTAATCGTGTGAGTTCGTTTTGTTGTTTCTTTCTCCCAGATAGAAACTTCAGAAAGTAAACATTAGCTCATCGAATATATCTATCACTGGGAAGACATAAAATTAGAGTTTTACTATAATGAGTTTATCTTGTATGTGGTAAATAACTCACTCCGGTGGAAAAGAAATCAGGTGAGGCTGTGAATTCATTTTTATAAAGGAATTAAAGAATATTTCACTTTTTTGTCCTATAATTACTTGAGTAGGAGAGGGAAAAATCTTGTAAGCATAAAAATATTTATTAACAATTGACTCCTAACAAAATTAGCTGCTGTCCACAGACTCAAGAGACTATTGTCTGTGTTGGGTGGGATCTTATTGACTATTTGCCAATTCCGTGCTTCCACAATGTGAAGCAATTACAGATCTGTAAGGCTTGTTCTGAATGCAGGATTTTGTAGACTATGAAAAAGAGAAAACTGCTCAAATTGAACACAAAACCATTGACACATAAGAATCTAGTAAAGTCAGATGAGTTAACAAGAGAAAAATAGACAAGAATAATTGCAGATAAATGCTCCAGAAGAGAACAATTTAAATAACAAAGATGAAGAAAGGCTCCTGGGAAAATTGATGAAGCTTTCAAACACTTTTACAGAAGTATCCATCGTGATTACCACACTGTGAAAGGCAACATGAAATAAAGGATATTGTATCCTGTACCATCAGATTAAAAGAAAATCATGCTTGCCCAAAATCAATCACTGCTTGTTCATGTTCCTTCTGACATTTTGCACATAGCTGCTTTTATAACCTAACTGTTGCTCACTTTGGGACTAAATTTTGTAATTTTGGTCTCATTTTTCAAGCTTAAGTTCCAATCGAACATTTCACTATTCACTGTGAATTTTTGGACCCCATTAGAATTCCCTTCATTTAAAATGGTCTTTTTCTAGTATAAGCATCACCACCTCTAACAGGACAATTATAACTTCTGGTAATAGAATCTCATAAAACTATTATAAGAATTGTCATAAGCCACCAAGTGCACCCTTTTCCAAATAAAAGTATCAAGACTGAATGAGATTGTTACTTCTCTCAAGATTACAAACTGTGCAAAAATTTTAATGGAGTGTAAAATCACTATTTGATTTATAATAATTTCCAGATAAGAAGGGTGATTCTTTTGAAGACTCTTTGATAATATTTCTGAGTTAGAAATCATTTTGTTCATTTTGTTTTTTGAAACAGGGTCTCCATCTGTCACCTGGACTAGAGTGCACTGGTGTCATCAGAGCTCACTTCAATCTCAAACTTCTGGGTGCATGTGATCCTCTTGCCTCAGCCTCCCAAGTAGCTGGAACTATAGGCACATATCACCATGCCTAGCTGCTTTCCATGCTTGGGCTGGTCCTGAAATCCTGGCCTCAAACCCTGCCTTAGCATCCCAAACTTCTAAGATTTCTGCATGAGCCACTACAACCAGCCGTGAATCATTTCTTCATATAAAAGCAATAAGTATAACTATTTTTGTCCATATTTTTGCCAGTCCCCTTTATGTTTTCAGTAAAAGGGAGAAAGGAGAGGAATTATGAATTCCATAACTGCCACTTCCTCTGAATTTGTCGTTCTCTGCTCATCCCACAAATGTGTTCCAGCTCAGTGTTTATTTTTATTTTCTCCTTCACTTACTGTAATTTGTGATGGATCATTAATTTGCAATTAATTCAAATTACCAACATGTCATTCTAGTAATCTTTTTAACTACCCTAAAGTGAATATTCTTCTAATTTGACAGGCTCTTGTTGTCTGGTATAGGAAATCACACGAATGCATCTGCTTCTCTCACGCTCCAAGGATGGTGACCATGTTCTGTTCCTATTGTGTTTTTCCCTCCCTGCTTCCACTCCTTTCAGCATTCCTACCTCCATTTACCCAAGACCTCTCAAACTGGCAATCCATGAGTCAGAAAAGGCCTACAACACGTTTTCTATGCCAAATCTATGTAATTTTTAAAAATTTGAATTAGTGGCCAGCATCAAAAATTGGAATGTTTATAGAGAAATCCAGATTTCTGACATTTCTTAGGAAAAAGGGCAGATCTTACAGTATTGCTTTGCTATTGGCACCTGTCAGCTAATGCTTAATAACAAGTAGCCCCTTTTGACCAGGCCACATAATTTGCAGCTTACCCCAGTTTCATTAAGCTCTGCTGTTACCTGAAAAGATAAAATATCAATATTATTTTCTAGTTATACTAGTATTTTTCTTTTTCTTTTCTTTTTTTTTTTTTGAGACAGAGTCTGACTTTGTAACCCTGGGTAGAGTGCTGTCACATCACAGCTCACAGCAACTTCAAACTCTTGGGCTTAAGCAATTCTCTTGCCTCAGTCTCCCAAGTAGCTGGGCCCACAGGCACCTGCCACAACCCCGGCTACTTTTGGTTGTAATTGTCATTGTTGTTTTTCAAGCCGGGGCTGGGAAACCCGCCAGCTCTGATGTATGTGGCCAGTGCCCTAGCCACTGAGCATAGGTGCCAAGCCATGTACTTGTATTTTTCTTACAGTGGAGTTAAGGTGAATATTTCTGGCATTCATGTCCTCAGAGAAAGTAGAAAAACGAAAAAGACAGGGAGGGTTGCATGTTTCACAGAAAATGGGAGAGTGCCTTCTGACACTTACTTATTTCTCCCAAGGCTTCTGTGGGTGCTTAAGTTGTCGATCCCTGAGTTAGCCTATTGCTCCAACACTATTGAGTATTTGTATCAGAGTTCTCCAGAGAAACCAAACAAATAGGGGTGGGGGGTTATCATAAGTGATTGATGTGTGTGATTATGAAGGCTAAAAAGTCCCAAGATCTGCCATCTGCAAAGTGGAGACTCAGAAAAGCCAGTGGTATAGTTTCATTTTGCATCCAAAGGCCTGAGAACTGGGGAGCTGATGGTACAAGTTCAAATGTGGGTCTGAAGCCCTGAGAATTAGGAGTGCTGAGGGCAGGAGAATATCCAGGTCCCAACTCTGGCAGTCAGGCAGAAAGAGTGAATCCTGCCTTCCTCCCCTTTTTGTTCTATTCAGGCCCCAAATGGATTGGATGATGCCCACACACCACCCACATTGAGGAGGGCAATCTATTGATTCCACCAATCACTTCTGGAAACTCCCTCAGAGACACACCCAGAAGTAATGTGTACTCACTTATCTGGTCATCTCATGTGTGGCCCAAACTGACACACAAAACTGGCAGGACAGTGTTCCTGTAGTGTGGCTAAATCACACAAAATATGAATTAATGCGGAAGAAAACAACGCATAAGCTTTTCGTTCTGAGGTGGTGTGCTGGCCTGGTTATCACAACAATGTACAATAGTGCGCACCACACATCTTAAAACCAGGAGTTTTCCCACTGGACATAATTATATGATTATCAGATTGCTTATTCACAGTCTTGTGCCCTTTAACCCAGGGAAGTTTGGGATCTGTTAGAAATGAAAAGAAGATTAAGCAGCACCAGTATCTCTCTTGTACAGGTTAAGACTCTTCCCGGATATGTTTACTTATTTTCAATTTCCCTCCCTCCTCCTTTCATATGCTTGTCCTGAGGATGTCTCAAGCTGTCTTCAACTGACTTAAGCTTAAATGGAAGCATTGGCCTTTTTATAAGAACAGACTCTTTATCTCTTCCCAAGTAAAGATATCTAGGGTATGTGTGAAACTATTGATAGCAGGTCCCAATTCCTTACAGACAGACTAGTCCTTTACTTAACATTCTACTTTGGGGGCTACTTGAGGATCTCAAAGGTCAAGGCCCTAATCAAAGATTTAGTGGAATATTTTTAAATATTAATATCACCAGTAACTTTCTAGACAACGGCCATACTGAGAGAGTTAAAAGCTCTTTGGCATGTTTGTATCTGACCTTCATCTGTGAACCTCAAGGAAAGGTAATGAAACTTGCACTCAAGAGATGATATTATATACTGCAGGATAAATCTATTTAATGAATAAGTAATAAGCAAGTTTTTAAAGAAAATGAAATTCCTGGGGATTCTTAGAAAATTTAAATCGCAATTTGGGAATGTGTTTACTATATAAGTATGAAAATGATAATTAGCTCACAATTTCTGAGCCAGAAAGTTTCGTCATTAATAAATAATTCACTAGAAAGAAAACAAATCACCACCACCATCACAGAAATCTGCAGTGAGCGGCATTGATTAAATATGGATTTCTGGAACTTTGTTTTAACTAGCTGTATTAAAACGTCCTTGTCACAATATTAAACAGTAATGAAAGGACCAGGAAGGAAGCATGGAAAAGAGAGAAATGAAACATCTTCTCCCTCAGTGATCTGTAGGATCATGAAAGGGACAAGAGACAGGTAACTGTTGTGAGGGAGTTCAATTTGTGTGGGTTTGCCTACTTATATGCGGGTAAGACAAAGGTTCAATGAGAACATATATTAACGCTTTTCTTAAACATTTTAAAACAATGCCCCCTCCCCCAACTATTACTGAGAAAACCTAGCTCTCCCCTGCTATTCAAGTCCCTTCACCATCTGGTTATCACTTCTCTGTTTTCTTTTGTATTGTTTTTTGGGGGGTGTGGGAGTTAAACTTCAGATTGATACAAGGGTACAAATAGTTCGGTTACATTATTTGTATTTGTGAGGTAGGATCCAAGTTATAGTTGAGCCCTTCACCCAGGAGGTGTGCCATATACCCCCACAGTGTCCCATTAGGTGGTAGCACCCCCCCCTTCCTCTATTCCCCTCAGGAGGTAGTAAAGCCTGGTGATTAAGAATCTGCATTTAGGGCGGTGCCTGTGGCTCAGTGAGTAGGGTGCCGGCCCCATATGCCGAGGGTGGCGGGTTCAAACCCAGCCCTGGCCAAACTGCAACAACAACAACAAAAAAAATAGCCGGGCGTTGTGGCGGACGCCTGTAGTCCCAGCTGCTCGGGAGGCTGAGGCAAGAGAATCCTGTAAGTCCAAGAGTTAGAGGTTGCTGTGAGCCATGTGACGCCACGGCACTCTACCGAGGGCGGTACAGTGAGACTCTGTCTCTACAAAAAAAAAAAAAAAAAAATCTGCATTTAATTTCTAATTCTACTACTGACTATTAAATAGTTGTGGGACTTTGGATAAGGTTATACAACTTATTTTAGCCTCAATTTCTCCATCTGTAAAAGGGATTTATTCACCATAGGTGCAAACAAGGCTTAAATGAGGTCATCTAGGTCATAGGCTCAGCTCCGAAAAGGCAGTGAAACTTAGCTTTTCTCTATTTGCCGGCACTGAGCCACCATCAGGGTTTTGTATATACAGTATTAGTCCTTCTTGTTCAAAGGTTCTTGCCATCCCATCTCTTCAAGTTCAAATTTATCCTTCACGTGCATTTCCAGAAAGCTTCCCAACTCCCCCTCTTCTCGGACAGTCACAGTTTACCTTTCCAGCCTCCTCTTCTGGCTCCTGGAAGACACACACTCAGTACCTGAGCATGAACTCTGCGAAGTCAGGAAGCAGGCCCTTGTCACCTTCCCCAACCCCAGCATGTAGCCAACATGAGGTGCTGGATGAATGTTAGGTGATGTCTGAGACACAGAGGGAAAGGTGAAATGGGGGGAAAAGGTGGGAGTCAGAGAAAGAAGAGGCAGATGTAAAGTGAGAGCACAAATACACCTAAAAGCAGCCACTGGAGGAGCTGAGGAGGGAAGGAGCGTGGCGGGGGGGAAGCAGAGTAGAGGCTTGCGGCTATGATTTCTCCCTCCGTGGTTGCTGCTGCCAGCCAGGAAATGGCTCCTATATCTCTTCAGTGGGATCCCTGCTAGAATAAAGCAGCTCTGTGTAAACAATATCCCTGTGTGGTCGTCAAAGACTATGCAATCGGCTCTCTGTGGAAGGAGTACATAACAGACTCTCGGATGAGAGTGCCACTCTGCCCCCCTTGCTATTTCTGTACACTGCTCTGATGAAATCTCAGATTATATGAAAACTAGGACCTCTGGAATTTTAGAGTTGGAGGAGATGGAGGGAGAAAGTCTATGCCTCTGTGAGGCTCACAGACTCAATGATGACGACAGCCACTGCCCCCTGCTGGCCTGCAGTCAGCTTCAGCCCCAGCATCCGCAGAGGTGCTTCTCACTGTGACGCTGGCCACGGGTCTGGTTCTTTCCTCCCTGTACCCTGTAGCAGCTGCAGCCTATTGTCTCTAAAGAATAGATTTGGGACATTTCTGTCTATTTTCATTTGTCCTCTTGGAATTCAATAATCCTCTTCCAGGGGCATCGCTGCCTGATATTTTCATTACTTAATATCTGAATAAACCACTGGAGAGGTCCTGATAAGCCAGTCTGAGGCTGGGCATTGATGGGGACAAGAGGTTGTCACACCTGGATTCTCTTCTGGAGAATCTTGCTGTCCAGAACTCAGGGATAAACCTAACAGATGACATAGACAGCTGCTCATGATAATGGCTTCAGGGACTTAGGAAGGGGCCTCGCTCCCAAGTTATCCCAGACTGGACTCTATTTTGTGAAGGATCACGGATGGAGGTAAGGCTCAGCATACAAATACCTTGTGATAATATAGTTTGGTCTCCTATTATGTGCCCAGTCTTTTATAATACATTTTATGGGCATTAAATGGTTTAAGTTAATCCCTATATTAATTATATTCTTTCATATATTCATTTATACAAAAGATATATAACAGGTATTTATGATGTCCCAAAAACTGGGGATAAAGTAGTTTACAAAACCAAGTCCTCACCCTCCTGAAGTTTACAGAAATAAATCAAATGCCACGTGTCAGGTGGTTATAAAAGCTCTGACAAACAAGCAAAGCATGGCCATGGGACAGAGATGTGCCTGGGAGAGGCGAGGCCTATTACAGAAAGAGGTCAGGGAAGTTCTCTTTGATAAGCAAGAGATGAAGTAAGTGCCTTGGGGAAAAGCAGTATAAGCAGAGGGTCCAGAAGTGCAAAGGCCTGGGCGGGAGTGTATCAAGTATTTCTTAGGAGTAGCATGAAGGCTGATACGGCAGCAGTGAAGTGAAAAGGGGGGGTGGTAGGGTAAGGTTACAGGGAGAAAGCACTACAGTTTTCCACCAGCCCTCTTGCTTTTCTCCTCTCTCACATGACCAGAAATTCCCCTCAAGGTACCAAAGGTACATTGAGCCACCACAGCCAGCCTGAAGCTACTGATGTGCAACACGAAAGGAAACGTTTGTTGTTTTGGTCCAGTGAGTTATCAAGATTGTTTGTTACTGCAGCAAAGTTGCCTGATACTCCAAGGAAGGACTCTGCTTGGCTATCTCCATATCATACACCTGCCCTTGGCCCAAGCACTGTGGCCAGGGGCATGGGGCACCATTATTACTAAAGATAGCTCTGCCTATGCCATGGTAACAACCCTCTACATCTCCCTGATATAGCAGATCAAACTTTGTTTCAAATTACCTAAACATAAGCACACAGTGTGCATACCAACAGGGACTCTCCTCCATTAAGTAACTAGGGATCTAAACTTTCTTCATCTCATGACACTGATCTGAATACCCAGCCTTCAGGGTGGAAAGACAGTTGGAAGTTTACAAAACATTTTTTTGTTTGTTTGTTTGGTTTTTGCAGTTCTTGGCTGGGGCTGGGTTTGAACCCGTCACCTCCGGTATACAGCACCAGTGCCCTACTCCTTTGAGCCACAGGTGCCGCCCTATAAAGCGTGTTCTAAATGGCCATACTTGCAGCTACCATTTCCACTCATGTCCCACTAAATAACATGGCCTCGCGTAATAGGAGTGGGAGCCAGAAAATGCTGAGGTTTTTCTGTGTGCCCAGGAAGAGGAAAAAAATTCAATTTGTTTATCCTTTACATAATCTTTGCCATAAGTACTATTTTGACTCAGACTAAGCCATATGCTCACCTCTGTGGTCAAGATTTTGGCTCTACTGCAGAAGAAAGATGGGCAAAATGCATAATCCTGAGGAACTGTCACCACTGTCCACTGCATAAGGTGAGGCTGTGGTGGATCACTAAGGGAGGCCCAGCGACCCAGGAATCAGGACAGTTGAGCTCTGATCCTGCATCTACAATTTACAGAAAATAATTTATAGTAGACCCCTGGTCGTCTATGCCCTTATGTATGAAATGTTAATGTTGTTATTTTAGGTAGACTACAGAGCCCAATAATATGGCCAAATAATTTTTAACAAGCATGCCAAAACTATTCAACAAACAGCCCTGAGAAAACTGGGCATCCATAAGCAAAAGAGTGAAGTTGGACCCGGACCTTCCATTATATACAAAAATTATCTGAAAATGCCTCTGAGACCTCGATGTAAGAGCTAAGAGTATACAACTCTTAGTAGAAAACATAGGGAAAAACTTTCTGACTTTGGATTTGGCAATTATTTCCTGAATAGCACACTAAAAGCACAGGCAATAAAAAAGGGTAAATTGGACTATATCAAAATTTAAAACTTCTGTGCCTCAAAGGACAAAGTCAACAGAGAGAAACAATAATGAAATTGGAGAAAATATCTGCAAATCATGTATCTAACAGGAGGTTAATGTCCTCCTGTTATAGAATATATAAAAAATCTCCTACAACTCAACAACAAAAAAATAAACAACATGATTAAAAAATGGGCAAAAGATTCAAATAGGCTTTTCTCCATAAAAGATATACAATGACCAGCCAGGACATGAAGAGATGCTTAACAACTTTAACCATTAGGGAAATGCAAATTAAAACCACACTGCAATACAAACCACACAGTATTGAGATAGCCATTATGTTAACATTTTTTAAAAAACAGGAAGTAAGTGTTGGTGAGGATACAGAAAAACTAAAACATTTATGTACTGCCAGTAGGAATGTAAAATTTTGCAGACACTATGAAGAACAGGGTGGCAGTTCTTTTAAAAAGTTAAAATAGAAACACCATATGATCAGCAATTCCACCTCTTGGTATATACCCCAAAGAATTGAAAGCAAGGTTTCGTAGAGATGTTTGTATACCCGGGTTCAAAATCTAGAAGCAATCCAAGTGTCTATCAATAGATGAATGGATAAACAAAATGTAGTATATGCTTACAAAGGAATGTCATTTATCCATAAAAAGGAAAGAAATGCTAACACATACTACAACATGAATGAATCTTGAGGACATTATGCTAAATCAAATAATCCAGTCACAAAAAAAGAAAGTATCATTTCACATATACATGTATAAGGCACCTGGAATAAGCAAATTCACAGACACAAGAAGTATGACAGAATAGTGGTTGCCAGAGGTTATGGGAAGGGCAGAACAGACAGTTGTTCAATGGACACAGAGTTTCAGTTTTGCTAGAAGAAAAGGAGTCTGGGGATAGTTGAACAACTATGTGAATCTTCTTAATGCTGTTAACACTACCAAACTGTACACTTAAAATGGTTAAGATGGGAAATTTTGTGTGTATTACACCACAATTAATGTGATGTGTGTGCATGTGTGTGTTATCTGGAGCACATGTACTTCTTTGAAAATCATACAGAAGCTCTCAGCCAAAAAAAAATATTCAATACTTTAGAGGCCTCATGACATATAAAGTTCATAGATTTCAGGT
Organism: Nycticebus coucang; assembly: GCF_027406575.1. Lineage (NCBI taxonomy): Eukaryota > Metazoa > Chordata > Mammalia > Primates > Lorisidae > Nycticebus > Nycticebus coucang. The sequence goes on from NC_069787.1 coordinate 17,791,895, forward strand.
TCAAAATTTTAGTAAGGGATAGAATAGACCCCTTCCAATTCTAACACCCTGTCATTCAACTGGATGGATCAGAGGAGGAAAAGAGTGGAGCTCTGTGCAGTGAAGAGGAGACATAACCTATATATATGCTGTGAGCTCTGCAACCCTACTCCATGGGCTGCCATCCTCCGCTTTTCATCAGTGATAAAATTTACCTGGAGACATTTTTACTATGTCCCACTGGAACAGATCAAATATATGTATCAGGTGGATTTATTTTCATACATTTTCAATGAGATGACAATAATATCTTATTCTTAACTGAAATATGGCTTGAGTGATTTCATCTCATTTGCAATACAGTCCACTTTGTGCATCTGAATGACAAACGGCTGACTCACAGGTTGGTAAATAAGGAAACAGCTGGCAACTTTGCCACATTCTCTATAGTTAATACAGAGTGTTATGTGGTGCGTTGTATACCTTAGAGCATAAGAAAAAACACCTCTGGAATGCAGAGACTGCAGTTGACCAACTCCTTTAGGTATGTTTCTACTTACACTGTCTGCTACTGGTATGTCTGTCAGGAAAATGGGTCTCAGTCCTTTAGTTAAAGCATAATTTCCGGGAAATAAAGACAACTGGTTGGGCCCCACACAAAGGCAGTTTGGTGGGGAGGAAAGAGGTTAGCTTCACTCTATTCTAGAATCATAGCTGAGATTCTCACCTTGACTAATCACTTGATAAATATCCCATGTGGATTTTGTGAGAGAGTATGGATGGGACAGTTTCAAGGTATTGTTTCTCCTGGAATTCAAAAAATCAAAAGGACAAAAAAAAAAAAAAAGACGAAAGAATATATATTAATAGTTTGTTCATTCCCTCAATCAATACACACCTATTAAATGCCCAAGGTACACTGGGTATCTTTCTGAGATGACAGAGACATGATTCCAGTTGAAGAGATAAGACATGTATCATGGAGTTAGCTAGCTCACAGAGACCAGATTCTAAAGCCAGAATGAAGAAAAAAAAAAAAGGTGCCCATACTCAGCATTCTTCTTGAGTTCTCCAAAAAAGGTCTTGTCCATGTTCAAGACCAAGATATCTTACTCAAAAAGACCAACACAGCTAGTTTTTCCAGTAGTAGCTAGCATGGATTATCATCAGTTCCTTGGTCGAGCACTGTATGAAGGAATTAACTTGCTGGTTGTTTTCCTAGTGCCCAGGCAGAGGAAAATGAAATAGAATTAGGTGACACTCATTAATATCCCTGCCACGTTTGATCCATCTGAAGCTATGTCCCCACATCTGTAGTCACTGTGCACTTTGGGAACATCTCAGTAAACTGTGTAAGACTAGTGTTTAAGATACATATTTATACTACATGTCCATGGGGACCGGGACCAATTGAGGGTAGAGCAGTTTACTCTTATCTCCCAGCTTGGACTCATTCCAGAACACATACTCATTGAATGGAACAGCATGTAAGATAGCCTAAATTTAAACGCAATCATTATCAATGAATGAATGGATAAAGAAAATGTGGTAAAGGTACATAAGGAATACCATTTAGCCATAAAAAAGAATGAAATCATGGAATTTGCCACAACATAGATGGAACTGAAGGTTCCATCTTATCTTAAGTGAAATCAGCCAGGCACAAGAAGACAAATATTGCATGCTCTCACTTACATGTAGAAGATAAAAAAAAAAAAATTAAGCACATGAAGATAGTGGAAAAATAGATAATGGAGCCTGAGTAGTGTGAGCAGGGGAAATAGGGAGGAGGGAGATAAGATGGTGAAGGACACAATATATGGGAAGATAAAAGGGATACGTTCTGTGTTTGAGGACAGAGTTAGATGACTATACTTAACCAAAATACACTCGGGGCACCCTAAATCCGACTTGATTCCTACATAGTATGTACATGTAGCAAATCTTCTCATGCACCCCATACGTTTGCACAAATTTAAAAAAGAATAAAACAGGTCATTCGTGTTTCTTGTTAAATGCATTTTTAAGTTAAAATAACTTCTATTTTGATTTTACTCTCTATGGATTAAATATCTCCAGCTATATTGTGTAAACTGCCATAAAAGATGGACATTCAAGTGCTACTGGTCATTTAAGACGTGGGAGTGTTTACATGTAGGTGAGAGATTTGGGATCAATTTCTTGGATAAAATGGAATTTGAACTGGACCTGAAAGATGGTGATCCAGAGGATCTACCCAGAGGAAATAATCAGAAGAGGCTTGGAGACGGACGTGTGTTGCAAGTATCCAGATAATATCAGAGTGCATTTAGAAGTAATAGTAGAAAATAATTTGGAGTAAATAATTGCTAGGCTTGAATGCCATGCTTAGGGGGTTGGACTGTTTGGAGGAGGACGTAGGGAGTCAGTTTTTCAAGTGTGAATAAGTTGATAAGCATAATGGTAGCAGAGTGTTAAAAGTATTAGTGGAAAGTCTGGAGATTTGCAGGCCACGTAGGAGACAGTTGGCCCAGAAGTACAAATCGGCACTAGTCAAGATGGGGGAGGGAAATGTAAGGAGGAGGAAAAGTATATAGCGGCAGCATTTGTTAGCAGTTAGCTTCTTTTTTTTTTTTTTTTTTTTTTTTTTTTATGGGCAGCCCCATTCACATTTTAAATGCAAAGCCAGGGATTGTGGGTTGTTTTCTGACAAATCTTCTGTTTTTTGCTAGTGTGTGACTTTAACAGTTCTAAGTTTGTTTCTTTTGCTTTATGGCTTTTTTTTTTTTTTGGTCTGGGCCTGGGTTTGAACCCACCACCTCTGGCATATGGGGCCAGCACCCTACTCCTTGAGCCACAGGCGCCACCCTACAGTTAGCTTCTTAAAGGGACGAGGAGAGGATGAGAATTAGAGATGATTTCATTTCCCGCTGTGTCCCAGAGGGGAGGGACTCTGTGTTCATCTGTGCATCTCCTGAAGTATCTGGCACGATCCCTGGTGCAAGCAGAAGCTGAGCAAATGCTCGCTGACCCTCATCTTGCCATCCATCCCCAACATTTTTGCCATCTGTTCCCAGAAACCCTGCTATCGGGGGAGTGGAAGGTGATTGGTCCCCATGAGAAAGCAGTCCTGGTCTTTCCTCTCAAAGTTAGAGAAATGGAATTAGCATTGGACTGGAGAATTGGTTCATTGTACACACAGCAGCTAGAGGGACTTCTACACTTTCTGTGTTTGGGTTGTTTGATTATTGCTTTGCTGTGATTTGGAATGATAGGAAATTTAGAAAACAGTTCAGTAGTCCAATGTCCCTTACATAATGATAAGACTTCCCACTGCTCTGGCTCTGCCTAAAGATCTCCAGGGTCAAAAGATCACTGTCCTGACATTATGGGACTATTTTACTTGTTGAGAAGTTCTAGAACTATTTATTAGTTTTCTCCTACGTAGTTTTTTGTATTACAGCTATGGACACCTCCATATATACACGTACCAGCCTGCCCATTGTCATCTTCTTGAGGTTGTGCCCTTTGAGGACCTAAGGTTACTTAAAAAATACGAATGGCTAACAAACACATGAAAAAATGTTCATCATCTCTATATATTAGAGAAATGCAAATCAAAACAACCCTGAGATATCATCTAACCCCAGTGAGAATGGCCCACATCACAAAATCTCAAAACTGCAGATGCTGGCGTGGATGTGGAGAGAAGGGAACACTTTTACACTGCTGGTGGGACTGCAAACTAGTACAACCTTTCTGGAAGGAAGTATGGAGAAACCTCAAAGCACTCAAGCTAGACCTCCCATTTGATCCTGCAATCCCATTACTGGGCATCTACCCAGAAGGAAAAAAATCCTTTTATCATAAGGACACTTGTACTAGACTGTTTATTGCAGCTCAATTTACAATTGCCAAAATGTGGAAACAGCCTAAATGCCCACCAACCCAGGAATGGATTAACAAGCTGTGGTATATGTATACCATGGAATACTACTCAGCCATTAAAAAAAATGGAGACTTTACATCCTTCGTATTAACCTGGATGGACGTGGAAGACATTATTCTTAGTAAAGCATCACAAGAATGGAGAAGCATGAATCCTATGTACTCAATTTTGATATGAGGACAATTAATGACAATTATGGTTATGGGGGGGGAAACAGAGGGAAGGAGGGAGGGGGGTGGGGCCTTGGTGTGTGTCACACTTTATGGGGGCAAGACATGATTGCAAGAGGGACTTTACCTAACAATTGCAATCAGTGTAACTGGCTTATTGTACCCTCAATGAATCCCCAACAATAAAAAAAAAAAAATAAGACAGCAACTATTTAGAAGCATGAGAGGATTTATTAACACATGGCATTTCCATGCAATAGAATCATGCCAGGTTCAAATCCAGGCCCAACTGGGGAGTAGAACCTCTCACAGATACTTTTTGGGTCCAGCTGTATACTATTTGCAGCAGCTTTCACCAGTCATCATAGCAATCCCCAGAGCAGAGGGACATGAATGGAGGCTGAGCAGAGGCCTGGCGTCCTGCTTTGCTGTTCCTAGATTTACAACATCACTTATTAATTCATCTACTTGTGACTTGATGATCCAAATTTTGCTTATTATTGGAGTTGTTTGGGGATACGAGAGAAATAATGGGAAAACAGAGGTTCATGAAAATCCACATGAGGTGCTTTTGCCTTGAGAAATGTCACAGATCTTTGGCAGCCAATAAGATGAAGGAGAAAAAGTGGAACATTTCGGTCCAGTCTGAGTTTACTTCTAAGACTCAACATTACAATTAAAATATAATATTCTGCAGTATCACATGGTAATAATCTGCAACTACCAGCCCTATTTCTGCTTTCTAGAGTGAAATGTTACCTTCTTCTTCCACATCTCAGCTGGCTGTCACTTTCCCTTAAGCCTTTTCTTTGGGGACTATACATTCTTAATTCTTCCAAGCAGTCAGCTATTGGAGATCAAAGATGATCAAGACCCAATCTCTGCCTTAGAGAGTTCACACTACTTAAATTGTCAAGTTTCTAGACAACCCTCCACCAGCACCCCATCAACCCCTTCTACATACTCTCTGATTTATCACTGTACTTATGAAACTATGGCACTTGAGATCAAACTAGCAGTCTACATCTGATCTGACAGTATGGAAGGTACTGGGACAGAAATGTTCCATGTGTATTAAATATTGTGTCTTTAGTAATAAAACCTAGGATAACTTACAATGAGCATATGATTAACTGAAGTTCCCTGGTCCAGACATCCATCATGCTTTTATGCAATTTACTTTTTCTTCTTTTTTTTAGAGACAGAGTCTCACTTTATCGCCCTCAATAGAGTGCTTGGCATAACAGCTCACAGCAACCTCCAACTCCTGGGCTTAGGGGATTCTCTTGCCTCAGCCTCCTGAGTAGCGGGCACTACAGGCGCCCACCACAATGCTCAGCTATTTTTTGCTGCAGTCTGGCCAGGGCCGGGTTCAAACCTGCCACCCTTGATACATAGAGCTGGCGCCCTACTCACTGAGCCACAGGTGTCACCCGCAATTTACTTCTTTTGAACTTTAGTAAAAGACTACATGCATATATATCCATCCCCATCAAATTTTATCTTAAAGGTTCAGACTCCTGGTTTGTGGTTTATTTGTTTCAAAATCCTCTTCAGATGCTAGACTCAAGTCTCTTTCTAAGCTGAGAGTAATCCTCTGGTCTGCTGAAGGTGAACTAAAGCACTATAAAAAGTCACTCTCTGTCAGTCCCAAATCCTTTGCTGTTGAGAGCTTTAGAAAAGGCAACAAGGAGAGCTGATGTTCGACGCTGCAAAGAATACCTGTAGCAACCTCTACCTTTGTCGGAAAAAAATAATAATAATGGAGCTCTATTCGATGAATCCGAATGTTCCCATTCAGACTTTTTTAAAGATATAAATCTAAATTCATCTCATAACAGTGGATGGTTTGCTTAATACCTGATGAAACAGGCGCACAGGCTGGCTCTTTCATGCCTGCCTGCAGTCTCTCCTCGTCTGGAAGGGGGCAGCATTGCCATGGGTACACACTGTCAAGGAATTTAGTGCTCCAGAAGGAGCTGTAATTTTCAGGGCTCCCAAACTCACCCTTGAGATACCATAAAAGGTTAAGCTTGCCTCATTCATGGAAAATTGATTTTCAAAAATCTTGATTTATTTCAAATTTGTACAGTAAAGCGTTCCAATCAGCCCCTTGTGTGTAAGAGAAACAAAGAGGATGGAAATCATGGCATAGAAAATGTTTCTGAAGATTGTTTCTTCTCTGGTCAAGATGCATTGCAATACGATGCAAATTAGGTGGTGCCATTATACAGTAATTATGTTTTCTTAATGTTTCCACAACATCTCTGCTTTTGCCAGACTTCAATATTTTAGCAGCATCATGGTCACTTTGAAAGGGATGAGCACCCATTATATCCAGAGAAGGAAGACCTTGGAAAATCGCGCAAAGAGAATATACTTTTCATTGCTCATTTGTTTCATAGTTTCTTAGCCACAGCATGTATGTTCTGAACAATGTTAACTGATGCCATACGTTTAGAAAATATGTTTTTTTGTCTCTTGCCCATTGATATATGGGATTGTTGGCTTTTTTCATGTGGATTAACTTGAGTTCTCTATAGATCCTAGTTATCAAGCTTTTGTCTGATTGAAAGTATGCAAATATCCTTTCCCATTGTGTAGGTTGTCTCTTTGCTTTGGTTATTGTCTCCTTAGCTGTACAGAAGCTTTTCAGTTTAATGAAGTCCCATTAGGGGCAAGAGACATGAATAGAACTTTCTCTATAGACGACAGACGAATGGCTAACAAACACATGAAAAAATGTTCATCATCTCTATATATTAGAGAAATGCAAATCAAAACAACCCTGAGATATCATCTAACCCCAGTGAGAATGGCCCACATCACAAAATCTCAAAACTGCAGATGCTGGCGTGGATGTGGAGAGAAGGGAACACTTTTACACTGCTGGTGGGACTGCAAACTAGTACAACCTTTCTGCAAGGAAGTATGGAGAAACCTCAAAGCACTCAAGCTAGACCTCCCATTTGATCCTGCAATCCCATTACTGGGCATCTACCCAGAAGGAAAAAAACCCTTTTATCATAAGGACACTTGTACTAGACTGTTTATTGCAGCTCAATTTACAATTGCCAAAATGTGGAAACAGCCTAAATGCCCACCAACCCAGGAATGGATTAACAAGCTGTGGTATATGTATACCATGGAATACTACTCAGCCATTAAAAAAAATGGAGACTTTACATCCTTCGTATTAACCTGGATGGATGTGGAAGACATTATTCTTAGTAAAGCATCACAAGAATGGAGAAGCATGAATCCTATGTACTCAATTTTGATATGAGGACAATTAATGACAATTATGGTTATGGGGGGGGAAACAGAGGGAAGGAGGGAGGGGGGTGGTGCCTTGGTGTGTGTCACACTTTATGGGGGCAAGACATGATTGCAAGAGGGACTTTACCTAACAATTGCAATCAGTGTAACCTGGCTTATTGTACCCTCAATGAATCCCCAACAATAAAAAAAAAAAAAAAGAAAATATGTTCTTTTGTCAAGTAAATCTTCAAAGTGCACTATATTAAACAGAGTTCACCAAGTTTCATTTCTGTAGGACCTCTCCTAAATATGTCATTGTTGAAGGGTTGTCTTCCAAAGTCAGATAAATGATGCAGCATTCCCAATCTATTTGAAAAGAGAACCCTGTTTTTACGACTACTTCTCGAGGAGCTGGGTGTTGTAAGAAACACTCCTGGGGAAGCATTGGCTACGTCAATCCCTAATGTTATGGTAATAATAAAACTGTAGCCCAAGAAATTAAAGAGATTCATCTGAGGTCACCCAGATGGCTCAAGGTTGATCTAGAAATAAAACTTCAGGTCCCCTAATTCTCAGCACAGCTCTCTGCTACTTCTTGCACATTCAATGCCTACCCATTCAACAGACATTCATGTGATATTGACACATTTGTAAATTGCTACTTTTCAAAAGATTCCAGGATTTTTCTGTGAGGAACAGAATTCTGTTATAAACTAATTTATGCTTTTCATATTCTAAATGACGTTTATAGTTCGAAAAAGTGCACGTAACCAGCCTTGGCAACATAGCAAGACCCCATCTCTACCAAAAAATAAAAGCATTCATTGGGCATGATGGCACAAGCCTGCAGACCCAGCTACTCAAGACTGAGCCAGGACTGGTTGAGCCCAGGAGTTCAAAGTTACAGTGAACTATGATCCTGTCACCACACTCCAGACTGACAAAGCAAGACTTCATCTCTAGAAAAATAAAAACAAAAATAAAATATGTTTATCTCCTTCTAGGTAATTGTGGAAATAGGTGCAACTCACTGCAACAGGCGTCACGGACCTCAATGCCTCAATAGCCAGAAGGGGAATGTGAATAAAACAGCTCGGCATTAAACAATTGTTGGTTGGTGGAAAGGTAGGCTTTTTTTTTTCTTTTAGATATATTTGTTAAGGTATTTGATTGTTTATTATAGTGAACACTAATGGACTTTTAAAAATAGATTTATATTATTTCAGATCATACAAATACTGCTAGAACCAGTTCACAAACAATACATTTTAAAATTATAACACTCTATAGGAATTCATGTCTATTGATATCTCATGTTTGACCTTATATTTACATAAAATTTTAAACTCATTTAGTTTCAGAAAAGAGTTACAAATTTATGCATGGAATCAAAGAGTCAAAATATATCATACCATGAATTCGTGATTTTACATTCTTTTATCACTTCATCAACTCAGAGAAAAGCAGAAAGCTACACTATTTAAAATAGGTGACATTTCCCAGGTTTGTAAAGGAACAGACTGAATTGAGAACTTGAGCATTCAAAGAAAGGGGAAAAGTAATAATTCAAACATTTTCTACAAGAAAACCTCTGGTTCTAAAAAAGGAGAGGTTAAAACTAACCACCCACTTTTCTGATAAAAAAAAATTAGTTATTAATCCTTGTTCTAAAAAATAAAAAAATAACAAAAAGAAAGGTAGGCTTTTTGTTGCTAGGTCTAATTTCTTAAAAGAAGGAGCCATAAATGTAAGTTAGTTTTTCTGCAGAACTTACCAGTTTTAAATTTTGGTAAGTAGCTCAAATTAAAAAATAAAATAAATTTCTGGCCAAAAATGTATACCAGTAGGCAGAATTCAGCCTGTAGGCTGCCGGTTTGTAGCCTCTGCTTTATGATTTGGAATCAGCCCTGTTCTGTCTCTTGACTCTGGAGCTGGGCAGTGGTGGGGCAGAGTCTCGACGTCCTCCAGACAGTATCAGACACTCAGGAGGTCACAGCTATTTCCAGTACCCAACTTCCATCTTCCATGATAAACAAAAGGTACAAAGAAAGGAGAAAGTCAGAGATAGCAGGTCAGAAATAAAGAAAGGGAGAGAAATCATAGCTGCCTCCTACTCTATTTTATCTTTTTTTTAATTAATGTATTTTTAATAGACTATTTTTAGAACATTTTTAGGGCCATGGTAAAATTAGTAGAAATGAGAGGAAGTTCTCATCTACTCCCTAGCACACCCCCTCCCCACCCCACCCCCACACAGCCTGCCCCACTGTCAACATTCCCCACCAGAGTGGTACATTTGACATAATCAGTAAACCTACACTGATACATTGTTGTTACCCAAAGTTCATAGTTGGCTGTAGGGTTGGCTCTTGGTGTAGTACCTTCTTTGGCTTCTGACAAATGTATCCACCAACACAGTTTCATTCTGGGTAGTCTCACTGCTTTAAAAATCCTCCGTGTCCCTCCCATTCATCTGTCCCTCCTCCCTAACCCTTGGTAACCAGAGTGTCATATGGTATGACAGTCCATAGCCTTCCCAACTTGACTCGTTTCACCCAGTAATATGCATTTGAAGTTTCTGCAAGTATTTTCAGGGCTGAAGAGCTTTTTTAGTGCTGAATAATCCATTATCTGGATGTACTACAGTTTATTTATCCCACTCACCTACTAAGGAAATCTGGGTTTCTTCCAAGTTATGGCAATTATGACTATAGCTGCGATTCACATTTGTGTACAGGTTTTTGTGTGGAATATGTTTTCAACGCAGTGGGTAAATTCCAAGCAGCAAGATTTCTGGGCGGTATGGTATGAGTATATTTACCTTTATCAGGAATTGCCACACTGCCTTCCAAAGTGGCTGTACTGTTTTGCATTTCCAGCAACAAAGATAGTTCTTGTCATTCCACAACTTTCATTACTTTTAATGCCTGATGCAACTTACTTACTGATGGATATATACTCACCAAGTGAACTGGTACATGAAGTTTCCACTTCAGAGGCCTAGGTTTCAGAATACCTGAGAAAGACAAGCTTTTCTTCTGTTCCTCGTGTATCTGGTTGATTTTCAAAGTTGAACATCTTGAGGCAAAGCAGATGCTCAGAGGTCTGGCCACAGACACTAGGCTCTTAAGAGCAATCTGCAAATTTTTGTTGTGAGGAATCCATTCGTTACTACCATTCTCAGAGGAAGTTGTGCAGCATAGATCATTAAAGATTTTCCCCTCGGGCCTTTCAAATAGCACAGCCTCTAGTCTGAGAGCTGGTAAATTGAGCTGAGTAGAAATCTGGATAAAATTAGAAGTTTCTAACACCCAAATGGTGACAAACTTCTCTTTGTAACTAGTGTAACCATTTTTTTATACAGCTGAACTCAATAGTTGGAGGGCAGAAGACAACTTTATTTTCCCCCATTACTGTTTGAATTCATTGCTTGGGTGAAATCTTGATCAGATCTCAGAAGTTTCAGGGGTCATTCTCAGATAATTACAACATCTCCCCAACACTTTACGTTCATAAAGCAATCTCAAGGCAAGGAATCTGCCTTAATCAGAACTTCAGACCCTTATCTCACTGTAGAGATTCTCCTTCCCTTTTCCCCACCTTAATAGTGCTTTTCACCCTTTTTAGCTTTGCTGAAGTCAGGAAAGAGGGAGGGCAGTCTCCTGGTCTCCTGGTCCTCACTAGCTGGATTTATCCTTCCAGACCTGGGACTGCAGAGTGACAGGCAGGTGAGAGGGGCACAGCCTATGTGGCTAGTGCTGCTATAGTCTGGCCTGGGGCCTTCTATACATGGACATGGGGGGTGTTTTAAAACTGTTTCTTTGTCTATGAAGTATTTTTTTCTCCCTGAGGTACTTTTTTGTGTTTCTCAGATTTCCCTCCTACAAATCTCCAGCTGTACTCTGGGGACACTTCTCTTGGACTGATATCATAGGAGTCCCTCCCTTAGGCTCAGGAGTCAGATCACAGGGGATTCTTATTGTTAATTGTAAATAAATTACCTATGCCTCAGTTTCCCCACCCAGGAAAAAGGGATAATAATAGAATCTAACTCACAGGGCTCTGAGAAAGATTTAATCAATTAATAGATGTAAAGCGTTTAACCTAGAGCTTGGCATACAGTAAGACCTACTGACACGAGTTGTTACTATCAGCATCACTAACAAAATATTGGTACTATGTACTATGGTAGTATGTACTATGGTACTATGTACCAATATTTTGAAGGCAGTTTCTATAAAATTATTACCAAAGTCACAGATTCAGAGTCACATAAGGAAATAAAGATGAAAACTAACTACAAAGAATCCTGGCATAAAGAAGTATGAAATACGTTCCAAGGTTACATGTGATGTCATGATAAAATAGAAAGATACCAAGCTCATCTTCAGGAGACCTGGGTTCTCGATCTCCCAACTGCTGTGTGCTGTGTGTTCTTGAAAATGTTACAGAATCTCTCTATTCTGTACCTTAACTTTCTCCCTAAATTTAGGCTGAGACATAGTTTTAAGTTTATTTATTAATTTGGCTGGTTTAATATTGGCCAAATCATATAAATTCTCTAAAACTCAGATTCTTCATCTTTAAAGGAAAATTAGTATCCTAGGGTCTTGGTAAAGATCAAGTGAAATAGTCTATTCAGGAACACACCACAAACTCTAAGTCATCATTCATTCAACTCAGCAGGTACTTTCTGACTTGATTAACCAACTACTCTGTCCCAGATGTTGTAAACTTTAGTTAATATCATCATTAAGAAACTGGGTAAATGCCAAAATTTCTTCCAGTTCTAAAATCCTTGAAATTGAATTATAAAAAAAAGATTCCTTCCCATTGTTCATAAATGGTTTGTACCTTCTAGCTAGGGCAATATCTAATGCAGCTCTGTCTGACAAAGCTTTATGTGACAAAGGAAATGTTCTATGAGATCTGACAATTAAGTTTGTGAACTTGCAACCCTACATACATGTTGGCAGCACTGTACAAACAACTCAATAAGGTTTCACTACCTTGGTATATCTGTGTCTTACAGATGTGTTTGTATTGACATAGTGCAGTGTCTTGCTGAGTGGTGTTCATTATTATAGCGTGTTTTTGTGTGCTGTTGCAAGAATGTCAGAGCTTGAATTAGAGCAACAAACAAACATTAAATTTCTTGTTAAACATCGCAAAAGTGAAAGTGAAGTCAGGGACATGTTAGTCCAAGTTTATGTGGATAATGCCATATGGAAAACAGCAGTGTACAAATGGATTAAATGTTTTTCTGAGGAGAGAGAAAGCATCAGTAATAAAAAGGGTTTGGACAGCCAGTAATAAGCAGAACTAATGAAAATGTTGCAAAAGTTTCTCAAATTGTGCAAAATCATCAGCTGACTGTGAGAAGCATAACAGACTAACTAAACATCTACAGAGAAATAGGAAAATCTTAACTGAAAATCTTGGCTTGAAAAAGGTGTGGCTGTTTATCACAACCATGCACCGGCTCACACAGCACTGTCTGTGAGGGAGGTTTTAGCCAATAAACAAATAAATGCATTAGAACACCCTCTTCTCATCTGATATGGCTCCCAGTGACATTTTTCTTTACCCAAAAGGAAAGGAAATATTGAAAGAAGACATTTTGATGAAAGAAGACCTTCAGGACATCATGAATAATAACAATAGTTTTGATGGCATTCCAGAGAAAAAGTTCCAAAATTGCTTTAAAGGGTAGACGGGCACTGGTATAAGTGCACAGATTCCCAGGAGGGGTACTTCAAAGGTGGCTATAGTGATTCAGCAGTGAGGCGTGTAGCACTTTTTCTAGGATGAATTTGCAAACTCAACTGACTGACCTATATGTAGTATCTGCACTGGCTAATATGGCAGCCACCAGTCACATGTGGCTATTGAGTACTTGAAATGCAGCTAGTATAACTGAATAACTGAATATTTAATTTTATTGAATTTTAAATAATTTATGTTTAAATAGCCACACTTGGCTAGTGGCTACAATAATGGACAGTATACAATTCTGGGCCCCTAAGCAAAGAGTGGTACAGGCAGAAAAGAGAAATGCAGGTTATGAAGTCTAATTTGAGAAATATATTTACTACTTGGTAGAAGCATATGTTTGAGCTATTTGATTTATATATATTTATATATATTTGGTTTTTCAATAGGAAATCCTGGAACTTAGATAATTGTGATTTGTCTGAGAGAATTCCAGTTTAAATTACAAAAAGACTTCCCCACTGCCTTATCCTAAAATGGGGTGAGGGAAATCTTCAAGCTCTCTGCTCTTATGAAGTATAATTCTTACATGAATATAATACACAGTTCATCAACAATAAAGAATTGATAATTTATTAGAAATTTTCTACTCACTGATTCTAAAATAAGCATGATTTAAGGGGTATTAAAGACAAACAAAAGCATTTCTTCCCAAGTACTCAAAACTATGAGGATATAATAGTGACTGATATATAAAACATATATTCAATGCCCCTAATTCTGTAAATTCAATAAGTCAGACATTGCTCAGGCTTACAAATTCACTCACTGAGCAGAACATTAGCATGTCTTTATGAAAACACCTTCCCCGAAGGGCTAGTATGGCTGTGAACTCCAAGTTCATTCTCATGCCAGGCCTGAGCTTTTTTGCAACTCATACAAAATGGTGAATTTTCTCAAGCCTTTCAAAATCAGGCAGTTCAGATAGAGACAAATCTGTTTAGGAGTGCTTAAGACATCTCCCTCAGTTTGAAACTAGGTTCTAGCATTTATTGCCTGTGCAACTTTGGGAGAACATCTTAACTTCTCTGTGCCTTTATTTCTTCATCTTTCTAAAGGGGGATACTTAACTAAAATGACCATTGCGGGGGGGGGGGAGACAAGATGGCGGACTGAAGCCAGCTTTCAACAAAGGCTCCCGTCCAGAAGGAGAGTTAAGGGACAGGAATTTAGTAAGTATCCTGGTGGACTTGAGCCTCACCAAGAGAGAAGGCTGAAGAACGCACATCAACACCGCTGAGGCAAGTTGCGATCACAAGGACGCAAACAAAAGGTACAAAATCCACCACCAACCGGACGGGAGTCCCCCTCCCCCATGAGACGGGCTCAAGACCCCCACAATTGAACAAGCGGGCAGAAAGTAAAGCCCCTCCCACTACACTCCACGGGAGAGACCTTCTAAAAACTGGACCTACCTCCCCTACTGGGGTGCCGTGGCGTTCTCCTGCCGGACATAGGGCTGAATAAAACTTTGGGAATCCTCTGCTGGCAACCCTGAATCCCTGGCGCTCCCCTCCCGCCCACTGAGGTCTGGAAGCCTGTCCCCCAGAACTTCGGATCCTTGGGTGATTTCTCAAGGGGAGTGGACAGTCCCCGAGTTGCGACTGGTCAGCATTGACTCTGAGGCGCACCGAGTGAGGAGAGGGCACCAGGCTGAGGGGGAGTCACGCCTCGCGGCACTTCCCTGCGGTGCAGTGCACCAACCCTCCCCGGGCATAGGGGGCCCAAGACTGAATCAGACTCTGGCCTCCCCGCTGAGAGCTGAGAACCCCTACTCTCACTCGGGGTCTGAGGGCCTATCCCCCAGGAGTTCGGCTCCTTGGGTGATTTCTCGAGGGGAGTGCACAGTGCCTGAGCTGCGTCAGGTCAGCGCTGACTCTGGGACACGTGAGCGAGGAGAGGGCACTCCGCTGAGGGGAAATCAAGCCTTGGCGGCACTTCCCTGCGGTGCAGTGCAGGAGCCCTCCCCGGACCCATAGTATTGCGTGAAACTGAATGAAACTCTAGCTTCCCCCCGCCCCACTCCCAATCGGGGTCTGGGGGCCCATCCCCCAAGAGTTCTGATTCTTGGGGGATCTCTTAAGGGGTGTGGACCCAGCACAAACTGCGGCCGCTCAGTGCTGACTCTGGGGCGCGGGACAGAGGAGAAAAGGGTCGCCTGAGTGCCCACACCAGAGCAGCAGTTCCCTGGAGGTAGATCAACAGCCGTTTTTTCTTTAACGGCAGAACGCTCACTTCTGGATATTCTGAGGCCACACCCCCTGTCTCCCTGGGCAACCAGAGGAGGCCACCAGTGATACGGCTCACAAACCCAGAAGCCTCCAGGGCGGGGCCGACCCAGAGAGGTATTCAGACGCAATTCTCCAGCAGCAAAGACGTTTGAACTCAAAACAGCCCGTCTCCTGTAGGCGACGACAGGAACAGAGACAGAACCTCACAAAGTTGTCTGTTCTGTTCTGTTCTGTTAGCAGCATCCATCAGGGACGGGGCTAAGCCTGAGTGAACACCTCCTTCCCATCACCTGCATCAAACACTCAAAGATGTCAGGCCCCATCTCCTCCTGCTAGATAGCGGCAGTCTGCGGGGGCCTGGCAGACTTCCTCGCGATTCAGGCAGGTGCAAACCCCTGGAGTGTCTGTTCACTGCAGGCAACTGGGTTAGCCATCTGCAGAGATACCAGTGACTGGGTCCAACGGAGGGGCAAAGTGGGGAAGGAGACGTCAACCTTCCCAGACTGCTCTGTTTGCTGGGTGGCTCCTCCTGACTCCACGCTGCACTGGGGTGAGCTGTCTCAGAGGAGTCACCAGGCCCCTGTGATCCAGTTCCCAGAGACCTCTTGAACCCTTCCACCTGAGACAAGTGCCGATTGAGACAGTTGATTCGGACCTTTTGAACTGGGCTAATAGACTGAGGACTTTTCAGGTGGTGCCCTGGGTGTGCGATTGTAGGAAGGTTTGATTCTCCTTTTCCAACTGGGGCCAGAGGTGGGCAGGTGGGGTGACTTAATTGCTGATTTTTCCACACAGCTGAGACTTCAAGCCAGAGTAGAAGTTGCAATAGGATCGAACAGAAACCAGCTGAAAACAAGACAGAACCACTTTGCTCCACCACACCAGACAGGGCCCCAGTTTCTCAGGCCACAACACTGTACGGGCCCTCGATAAAACCCCAGGGGAAAAACCAAAGGGAGTAAACCATGGGGCGGAATCAGCGGAAAAACTCTGGTAACATGAATAACCAGAATAGATCAACCCCCCCAAGAAAAGATAAGGCAGATGTGATTGAAGATCCCATTCATAAACAACTGGCTGAGATGTCAGAAGTCGAATTCAGAATTTGGTTTGCAGACAAGATTAATAAAATGGAATTAGGAATTCGAGGAGAAATTCAAAAACTGTCTCAAGAATTTAACGAATTTAAAGACAAAACCACCAAAGACTTAGACACACTGAAACAAGAACTTACAGCCCTCAAAGATATGAAAAATACAGTAGAATCCCTCAGTAACAGAATGGAGCAAGCAGAAGAAAGGATTTCTGACATTGAAGATAAAGTCTTCAAACGCTCCCAATCTCTCAAAGAGGAAGAGAAATGGAGAGCAAAAACGGATCACTCACTCAGAGAGCTCTCAGATAATTCGAAAAAAAATAACATCAGGGTTATAGGAATTTCGGAGACTGATGAAGTGGCAGCCAAGGGCACAGAGGCCCTTCTACATGAAATTATGAAAGAAAATTTTCCAGACATGCCTAGAGAATCTGAAATTCAGATAGCAGACAGCTTCAGAACCCCAGCACGATTCAACCCCAATAAGCCATCTCCCAGACATATCATAATTAGCTTCACTAAAGTTAACATGAAAGAGAAGATTCTCAAAGCAGCCCGGCGAAAGAAAACTATAACGTACAAAGGTAAGAATATTAGAATAACTGCAGATCTCTCTGCTGAAACTTTTCAAGCAAGAAGAGGCTGGTCATCAACTTTTAATCTCCTAAAGCAAAAAAACTTTCAACCCAGGATCTTGTATCCAGCTAAACTGAGTTTCATCTATGATGGAGAAATTAAATACTTCAATGACATTCATATGTTGAAAAAATTTGCCATAAGTAAACCAGCTCTTCAGGATGTTCTCAGACCTATCCTGCACAATGACCAACCCAATCCTATACCACAAAAGTAAACTCACTCAGAAACTTCGGATCAAACTCCAACTTCCACACTGGCGAAAGGATTAAAAATGTCCACTGGACCTTTGAAAAACTCGATACCCAAAATTCCACCAGACTTATCCTTACTCTCCATCAATGTGAATGGCTTAAACTGTCCTCTAAAGAGGCATAGGTTAGCTGACTGGATACAAAAACTTAAGCCAGATATTTGTTGCATACAAGAGTCACATCTCAACTTAAAAGACAAATACAGACTCAGGGTGAAAGGATGGTCATCCATATTTCAGGCAAATGGTAATCAGAAAAAAGCAGGTGTTGCAATTTTATTTGCAGATACAGTAGGCTTTAAACCATCAAAAGTAAGGAAGGACAAGAATGGTCACTTCATATTTGTTAAGGGTAATACTCAATATGACGAGATCTCAATTATTAATATCTATGCACCCAACCAGAATGCACCTCAATTTATAAGAGAAACTCTAACAGACATGAGTAACTTGATTTCCTCCAGCTCCATAATCGTTGGAGATTTCAACACTCCCTTGGCAGTGTTGGATCGATCCTCCAGAAAGAAGCTGAGCAAAGAAATCTTAGATTTAAACCTAACCATCCAATATTTAGATTTAGCAGACATCTACAGAACATTTCATCCCAACAAAACTGAATACACATACTTCTCATCAGCCCACGGAACTTACTCCAAAATTGATCACATTTTAGGTCACAAGTCTAACCTCAGTAAATTTAAAGGAATAGAAATTATTCCATGCATCTTCTCGGACCATCATGGAATAAAACTTGAATTGAGTAACAACAGGAATCTGCATACCCATACAAAAACATGGAAGTTAAATAACCTTATGCTGAATGATAGCTGGGTCAGAGATGAGATTAAGAAAGAAATCACCAATTTTTTGGAACAAAATGACAATGAAGACACAAGCTATCAGAACCTCTGGGACACTGCAAAGGCAGTTCTAAGAGGGAAATTTATAGCACTGCAAGCCTTCCTCAAGAGAACGGAAAGAGAGGAAGTTAACAACTTAATGGGACATCTCACGCAACTGGAAAAGGAAGAACATTCCAACCCCAAACCCAGTAGAAGAAAAGAAATAACCAAAATTAGAGCAGAATTAAATGAAATTGAAAACAAAAGAATAATACAACAGATCAATAAATCAAAAAGCTGGTTTTTTGAAAAGGTCAATAAAATAGATAAACCTCTGGCCAACCTAATCAGGAAAAAAAGAGTAAAATCTCTAATATCATCAATCAGAAACAACAAAGACAAAATAACCACAGACTCATCAGAAATCCAAAAAATCCTTAATGAATATTACAAGAAACTTTATTCTCAGAAATATGAAAATCTGAAGGAAATAGACCGATACTTGGAAGCACGCCACCTTCCAAGACTTAACCAGAATCAAGTGGAAATGTTGAACAGACTCATATCAAGTTCAGAAATAGCATCAACTATACAAAACCTCCCTAAAAAGAAAAGCCCGGGACCAGATGGTTCACGTCAGAATTCTACCAAACCTTTAAAGAGGAATTAGTACCTATATTACTCAACCTGTTCCAAAATGTAGAAAAAGAAGGAAGACTACCCAACACGTTCTATGAAGCAAATATCACCCTGATCCCCAAACCAGGAAAAGACCCAACAAGAAAAGAAAATTATAGACCAATATCACTAATGAATATAGATGCAAAAATATTCAACAAGATCTTAACAAACAGAATCCAGCAACACATCAAACAAATTATACATCATGACCAAGTTGGTTTTATCCCAGGGTCTCAAGGCTGGTTCAATATACGTAAATCTATAAATGTAATTCAGCACATAAACAAATTAAAAAACAAAGACCATATGATTCTCTCAATTGATGCAGAAAAAGCTTTTGATAATATCCAGCATCCCTTCATGATCAGAACACTCAAGAAAATTGGTCTAGAAGGGACTTTTCTTAAACTGATAGAGGCTATCTACAGCAAACCCACAGCCAATATCATATTGAATGGAGTTAAATTGGAATCATTTCCACTCAGATCAGGAACCAGACAAGGCTGCCCATTGTCTCCATTGCTTTTCAACATTGTAATGGAAGTTTTAGCCACCGCAATTAGGGAAGAAAAGGCGATCAAGGGTATCCATATAGGGTCAGAAGAGATCAAACTCTCGCTCTTCGCAGATGATATGATTGTGTATCTGGAAAACACTAGGGACTCTACTACAAAACTCCTAGAAGTGATCAAGGAATACAGCAGCGTCTCAGGTTACAAAATCAACATTCATAAATCGGTAGCCTTTATATACACCAACAACGGTCAAATTGAAAAAACAGTTAAGGACTCTATCCCATTCACAGTAGTGCCAAAGAAGATGAAATATTTGGGAATTTACCTAACAAAAGACGTGAAAGATCTCTATAAAGAGAACTATGAAACTCTAAGAAAAGAAATAGCTGAAAATGTTAACAAATGGAAAAACATACCATGCTCATGGCTAGGAAGAATCAACATTATCAAAATGTCCATACTACCCAAAGCAATATATAATTTCAACGCACTCCCTATTAAAGCTCCACTGTCATATTTTAAAGATCTTGAAAAAACATTACTTCGTTTTATATGGAATCAGAAAAAACCTCGAATAGCCAAGACATTACTCAGAAATAAAAACAAAACAGGAGGAATCACACTACCAGACCTCAGACTTTACTACAAATCGATAGTGATCAAAACAGCATGGTATTGGCACAAAAACAGAGAAGTAGATATCTGGACTAGAATAGAGAACCAAGAGATGAATCCAGCTACTTACCGCTATTTGATTTTTGACAAGCCAATTAAAAACATTCAGTGGGGAAAAGATTCCCTATTTAACAAATGGTGCTGGGTGAACTGGCTGGCGACCTGCAGAAGACTGAAATTGGACCCACACCTTTCACCATTAACTAAGATAGACTCTCATTGGATTAAAGATTTAAACTTAAGACATGAAACTATAAAAATACTAGAGGAGAATGCAGGGAAAACCCTTGAAGAAATTGGTCTGGGTGAGTATTTCATGAGGAGAACCCCCCGGGCAATTGAAGCAGCTTCAAAAATACACTACTGGGACTTGATCAAACTAAAAAGCTTCTGCACAGCTAAGAACACAGTAAGCAGAGCAAGCAGACAGCCCTCAGAATGGGAGAAGATATTTGCAGGGTATAACTCTGACAAAGGTTTAATAACCAGAATCCACAGAGAACTCAAACGCATCAGCAAGAAAAAAACAAGGGATCCCATCGCAGGCTGGGCAAGGGATTTGAAGAGAAACTTCTCTGAAGAAGACAGGCGCACGGCCTTCAGACATATGAAAAAATGCTCATCATCTTTAATCATCAGAGAAATGCAAATCAAAACTACTTTGAGATATCATCTAACTCCAATGAGACTAGCCTATATCACAAAATCTCAAGACCAGAGATGTTGGCGTGGATGTGGAGAAAAGGGAACACTTTTGCACTGCTGGTGGGAATGCAAATTAATACATTCCTTTTGGAAAGATATATGGAGAACACTCAGAGATCTAAAAATAGATCTGCCGTTCAATCCTGTAATTCCTCTGCTGGGCATATACCCAGAAGACCAAAAATCACAACATAACAAAGATATTTGTACCAGAATGTTTATTGCAGCCCAATTCATAATAGCTAAGTCATGGAAAAAGCCCAAGTGCCCATCGATCCACGAATGGATTAATAAATTGTGGTATATGTATACCATGGAATACTATGCAGCCTTAAAGAAAGATGGAGACTTTACCTCTTTCATGTTTACATGGATGGAGCTGGAACATATTCTTCTTAGTAAAGTATCCCAAGAATGGAAGAAAAAATACCCAATGTACACAGCCCTACTATGAAACTAATTTGGGGCTCTCACATGAAAGCTATAACCCAGCTACAACTTAACAATAGGGGGAAGTGGGAAAGGGGAGGGTGGGTAGAGGGAGGGGAATCGGTGGGATCACACCTGTGGTGCATATTACAGGGGTATTTGCGAAACTTGGTAAATGTAGAATGTAAATGTTTTGGCACAGTAACTGAGATAACGCCGGAAAGGCTATGTTAACCCCTGTGATAAAAATGTGTCAAATGGTTTATGAAGTGAGTGTATAATGCCCCATAATCATATCATTGTATACAGTTATGATTTAATAAAAAAATTAAAAAAAAATAAAATGACCATTGCAAAGACTTAAATAGTTAATTCTCATAAAGCATTCAGATCAGTGCCCAAGAATACTAGCTAATTTATTGTGATGAAAAGTTATTCCAGACCCAGAAGTAATCATAATAAAAGGAAAGAAGTACAATGTAGTAGGAGATTAAAGATTCTGTGTATTCTTTCAGTTCAGAATGACATAAAAACACTTGGCAGGGATAGAATCATAGGAGTTTGGTTTCAGTTACATCCTGGCAATTGGTGCAGGAGCTGGGCGCCATCACATGTGCTCCAGCAGATCTGAACAAGGGGATCTGGCAACACGTGGACATTGAACAGGGCCAGGAGTGGGACAATTTGACTAGATCTCCTGCATTCCAGGATGAGCAAAGAAAAATCAAGACAAATACAACAGAACCAGAAAAGAGAGCAGTACACTGAACGCAGTACGAGCAGACTTCTGAAAATGACCAATTCTGGAAAACAGAAGAAAACACTTGGCATCTTCAAATGTATGCCAAAAAAAAAAAAAAATTCTGTGATACGAGAAATATTATGGAAAAAAATAGGTTGACATAGAAAGACTACAGGACAGATGCCAAGTTAGTGAGCTGCCCATGGAAAGGGACACGGTCATGGAAGACCAGTGGCAGGACTGGCGTTGTGTAGAACAGTGTAAGAAGCCCTTCCTGAGTGCAGAAGAACACATAGGTGTAAGATGGTGAGAGGCTGTCAGCACAGCAAATACGGAGGACAAAGGGAGCACACTGCATCGAGGATGTTCCTGAGAGGGAAGTGAAAATTCAAAGCAAAAGTGATAAAGACACTACTGGGAAAAAAAAAAATGTTCCTGAAAAAGGGACTGGAAATGGGAGAAGTTACGGAGCCTGCAGATGGAGTGACTTTACCCCATTTCAGACTTTCCATGAAAAGAAACTAGAAAAGGCAAGGAAACTACAACCTCTTCAGGTTCTCAAGGCCTCCTGCATTCCTTGGCTCGTGGGCCATTCCCAACATCACATCAACCTCTGCTTCTCTTCTCACATCTCCTTCTTCTCATGTTGACCCTCTTGCTTCCCTCTCACTAAATTTGACCTACCCAGGCAATCCTGGATAATCTCTCTTCTCAAGATACTGAACTACAGCCACAAAACCCCTTTTGACATACAATGTACATGAACATTATGCTACCACAAAGTATGGGTAACAAGCAGCCTGAGTAGTGAATGGTGCACAGCTGGGTACTGGCTCTACTTAGGGTTGTGATTCTCGGGAGCACCTCTCAGACAAGGGGCATCAGTGTCACCTGGGAACGTGGTAAAAATATAAACTCTTAAGCCTCACCGCAGACCTTCAGAGTGGGAAACTCTAGTGGGGTGGGGCTTGGTAATCAGCGGTGTTAACTCCCCCTCATGACTAAGAAGATGCATGGCTGAAGTTTGAGAACCACTGGCCTAGGGAAGCTGTGAAAGAAGTGAGGAATGATAGTCTGTGCATGCCTTCAGGAGCAGCTGTTTTTCATTTGTTAAGGAGAAATGTCACTAACAGACCTATAAATACTTCAAAGGTTAAATTGCTATAATTTTTAGTTATCATTCTGTATTTATTTTGTTTATTCCCTTCATTGTTCCAAATGGAATTTTTAAAATGGCTTTAAAAAGTCAGCAAATCATCCTAATAGGTGAGGTGTTATTGCTGATTCTGTAATTTCTTGGGATCACTGGCACAGAAGACAGAATTAGGAGAGGGTAATGGGGGACTGAGCCCTGCTCTTCTCCCAGCCTCCCCTCTCCTCCCAGCCTCCCCTCTCCCTCCAATTCACCCTCATCCCTCCATCTCACACCAAAGCAGCCCTGAACTCCTATTAGTTTAGGAGTCATGTTGAAGGAGATTGGGTACAGTATGTACCCACTGATTGACAGGATTATGAAAGATTAGAACAAGAAGGGCTCTCCCAGAGCAAGTTTCCAAGGCCCTCATTTGATGGAGGACTCCAAGGCCCTAGCAGGTCATGGCCAATGTCACACAGCTGATGTGAAGACATCAGGCCTAGCTGCTTGGATTTCTGGTTTTATGCTAGTCAAGTGCTCCAACATGCCACATTAAAAGGATGAGCTATTTTTACCCAACACCACGAAATCTGACAAAATCGAGTAAATTTGCTCTGCTCTTATTTTCATCATGGTTCCACACGGTGAGGAGAATAAGTTAGCAAAATGTGAGAATCAGGTTATTTGCTTTAATGCCAGGGTGGAATAAAATTGAAACTTATCTGAGCTGCATGCTGAGCAAGAGTAGCCCTGAGAAATCTTTGTAGTTCCATAGGGATGAAAATCCCATGAAGGCCAAGGTAAGAATTTTAGTATATAAGATCAGCAGGGGTAATTGAAGCTTATGAAGCTAGTTCCTGGGGTGTGGACTGGATGGAGTGAGGTGGGGTCACTGATACAAAGGGGCTACCATGTGAAAGGGTTATTTAGAAGAACAATGGAAATTCAAATGTTAAATATCCTAAAGTCAACCCAAGGAGTTCTTGTACTTTATCTACAGAAATGGAAATAAACAAGAAAAGGGTTCACACAAAGAGAACTAGGCAAAGAGTGAAGTGTGGAGACTGTTGTTTCCTTTAATCCAGAGGATGAAAATGAACGTGATTCAGACATAGAAGTGTCTAGAGATGCAGTTGGGATTAGGGCCAGGCAGGGTGTGGGAGCCAGTGGAAAAGCAGGAGAAAGAGAAGTTTGTCCCCAGGGCCTGACCAGCCAGAAAACAGGGGCTCTTAAAATAACCAAAGTTCAAGGTCTTCCCATGCCCCTTATTTTTTTAATTTTTAAACTTTATTTATTTATTTATTTATCTTGGTGAAAGAGGGGAAATGTTGTGCTGGTGGCAAATATGTTTTAGGAATGAATTAATTCATTATCATTGGCATCATTGTGTAGAGTCAGACCTGTAAGAGGGCCACAAACCCAGTCAACTTTAGTTTTCACAGATAAGTCTGGGGAAATATTTTTCTAAAAACTCAGTCAAGCAATTTTTAAGATGTCTTTCTTCTCTCAACTGTTTTCATTTTCTTCTTTATTCAGTGGAAATTATTCTCAAAAGGTCCGATATGCCCTGCCTGCAGCTCCCTCTGTGAATATCAACTGCGCCATCTTGTGGCCAGGAAATATTTGTACACCTGCCATAATTCTCTTTTTGACAAATTTAAAACGTACCAATGACATATTTTTCATTACCTGCAATCATTAAATGAAATATGAATTCTGATGCTATGAATATCACCTAGCCAACAAGTGTTAATTGGCTATGCTTGTTGTAAAATATTTATCATGAAATGAAGGGCAATTAAAAATATAATAGATATAAAACCCCTTACTAAAATTTTACCTATAAACTCGGGCTTGAGAATTTGTCATCTCTGCAACTAGAATTTTCAAGGCTTTTGTTTTCCATTCTAACTAAAGTGTGTCTTCCTCATCCTTCTCTACTGCAGACCCTGCCATTTCTTTCAGATTTTTACAACTTCCTGTTACTTTGATTTTCCCTCTGCCTTGCTTTTAGAATGCCATCAATTTCACAGAATTAGGGACTGGCTTTGTGTTTTTCTCCATTGTATCCCCAAATGCTTAGCATTGTATTGTCACATAGTACATACTCGATCAGTACTTGACAAATGAATATAATTAGTTAAAAATTCTTGATAAATAAAATAAGCTCTTGGCCAGGCATAGTGGCTCATGCCTATAATCCTAGCACTCTGGGAAGCTGAGGCGGGTGGATTGCCCTGACCTCAGAGGTTGGAGACCAGCCTGAGCCAGAGCCGTGGTGAGACCCCATCTCTACCAAAAGAAAAAAGCCAGGTATTGTGGTGGGCACCTGTTGTCCCAGTTACTTGGGAGGCTGAAGCAAGAGAATCGCTTAAGCCCCAAAGTTGGAGGTTGCTGTGAGTTATGATGCCACAGCCCTCTACTGAGGGCCACAAAGTGAGACTCTGTCTCAATAAATAATAATAATAATAATAAAGAAAGAAAAGAAAAAAATGTCAAACTGAGATGATTGAAAGCCAATTGAAAACAAAATTCAAAAAATAAAATAAAATAAGCTCTTTAATAAAACTAAGAATGTATAGGACCACATATTAAATCTGACAGTCAAGTTCACAAACTCATCCTAGAAAAAATGCTACATACCTCCCTGCTGAATCACTACAGTCACCCTCAAAGTATGCCCCTTTGGGAGCTATGCACCTATGCCAGTTCCTAATCCACCCTTCAAAGCAGTTTTGGAACA
Source organism: Nycticebus coucang (assembly GCF_027406575.1). Taxonomy (NCBI): domain Eukaryota; kingdom Metazoa; phylum Chordata; class Mammalia; order Primates; family Lorisidae; genus Nycticebus; species Nycticebus coucang. The sequence goes on from NC_069787.1 coordinate 17,817,688, forward strand.
CTTTTTGTGGAATGTCCATCAAAGCTGTTGTTGTATTAACCTTGATGTCCTGAATGTCTTCCTTTCAATATTTCCTTTATCTTTGCGTAATGAAACAAGTCATTAGGGGCCAGATCAGGTGAGTAGGGGGGATGTTCCAATACAGTTATTGGCTAATACAGTTATTGGTAGTTTACTGGCTAAAAATTCCCTCCCAGATAGTGCTATGTGAGCTGGTGCATTTGCTGCAGTGCAAGAGCCATCATTGTTGGAGAAAAGGTCAGGTAATTTTAGTCTTTTTCATGCAGGCTTTTCAGTACTTCCAAATAGTAGATTGGGTTAACTGTTGGTCCAATTAGTACAAATTCATAATGAGTAATCCCTATGATATCAAAAAAGACTAACCATTTTTTTTTGACTCCTGATTTGGACTGACAAACTATTTTGGTCATGGAGAATTGGCTGACTTCCATTGTTTACCTTGATACCTTGTTTCAGGATTATAGTAGTAAACTTGTATTTCATCAGTAGTGATAACATGGTCCAAAACAAAACCTTGCCTCTCCAAAAGGTCTTGGCAAACTTTGATTCTCTTTTGCTTTTGTTCAACAGGGAACTCCTTTGGAACCATTTTTGCTTTTCTCACACCAAGCTTTTCAGTTAAGATTTTTCTGTTTTCTCTATCAATGTTTACGTGGCCTGCTATGCTTCTTGGAGTCAGCTAATGCTTATGACACACAATTCAATGAATATTTGCAATATTTTCATCAGTCCTGCTGGTTACCAGCTGCCCTGACCTCTCTTCATCAGTGGTGCTTTTTCTTCCCTCAGAAAAACCTTTATTCCTTTGGTACATTGCCATTTTCTTTGTGTCATTATCCTCCCCATAAACTTGGACTAACATGCCTCTGATTTTGTTTCCATTCTTGCCATGTTTAACAAGAAATTTAATGTTTGTTCACTGCTCTAACTCAAGCTCTGACATTTTCACAATGGCACACAAAAACACACGATGACAGTAATGAATGACACTCATCAAGGCAGCACCACATGTCAACCCAAACACAGCTATAAGACACAGATATACCAAGGTTATGAAGCCTTACTGAGTTGTTTGTACAGTACTGCCAACATAAGCACATCATGGCAAGTTCACAAACTGAATTGTCAGACCTTGTATAAATTAGAAAGACTTCTCCAGCTACATAATGTGAACTGACATTTTTTACAGGAATTTAGTAACTTTGGTTTGAGTATTTATCTCTGGTACCTTTAGAAGCTACAGTGTTTAAGGCCATGCTGCTAAAAGTAAAACTTCTGGGAGAATGCATCCATTGTTCACCAATAAGTCATTAGCAATGAAACACCCTCTAAGGGAGGCTGAGTCTTTAGCAGTAAGCAGATGCCGTTCATAATCAAACATCAGAGAACAGCTTGGAATTCATATTTTGAGGTTTGCTGGATTTCACCCTGGTTATTAAGTGACATTTAGATAATTGATTTAAGCTCCAATATTGGGAGCTTCATAACTTGCTAAGCTTTTGGATTTCAATGCATGGAGCAAAGTGCTGGAGCTCTACCTTTGTGGCTGTGAACTTAGTCATGTCACATCAAACATTCACTTAAATTATAGCACCATGTTTGCACTGACAAATACGCATGTATTTGACTTCTGACAAATATGATACTGTGTGTTTCCTGATACATATATTCTTGTCATGGTAAGAACTTATATGAACACCAGAAGAGATGCCCTCCAAGGGTAGAAACCTGAATTGCACCTTGGTTTGATTCTGACATTATGTAGATTTTGAGTTTGGTTGACTTCATTCAACTAAGAGAGTAAGTCTGTGGGTTCCCAAATATTCACCAAACGGGACTATTCCAAAAGAAAATGAGATGTGAGGAGGCCAAGAGATACACGTCAGGGGACAGGGTACTCAGAATCCCAGAGAACTATGGAGAGAACATGGAAGTGGGATCTACTAGCTGAGTTGCTTTTTATTTATGGCATTGAGTTCTCAAATGTAATGTGTATGAAAATCACTTAGGAAGCTTGCTAAAATGTAGAGTCCCAGACACACCACATTTGACTTCTATAAGTGGCACTCTATAGAAAGCATTTTGGGAAACCTTCACCTGCTAGTTTGGGCCCTTTGAGTGTAGGAATTCTGTTTTGTTCACCAGTGTACCCCGTGTGGCCCTGAGAGTAACTTGTAGGTGAGCACAATGGATGGATATATGGAATCAGGGACTTAAAGAGACAATGAACAAGACAAGAGGAAAGAATTGCAAAGTTTCCAAGGTCCAAAGATTCTTTGAACTTATTCTTAAATTTCTGATATATACTATGCAGCATTTGCCACCTGATTTTGTGAGACCTTTATTTAAATAACATCTCCCTTTGTGAACAGAATAATTTTGTCACTTGGAATTAAAAGTGACTTTTCTTTTGCAAAGTAGTAAACCATTTTGAAATTTATCTACAAAACTTTTAATAAATTTCTGTTCTCATCCCAAACTATTCTTCCAAGTAGAACAGAGATTTCTATCAGTGGTTTAATAGAAAAAAATGCCTCTCTGTGGTGAGGGTCCAACCAAAGAGGTTACAGGGAGCCCTGGAAAGAGGAGTAGGCCACATGCCAGGAGGTCTGGGTGCAAGTGTAGCTTTTCTGGTAACCACTTGTGTGACCTTGAACAAGTCATACATCTGTCTGGACTCCAGTTTCCTCATCTGTAAAGTGACAAATTTCAACAGTTGGTCTCCTAGGCCCTTTGGTCCCTGAGTATTGTTTAGTATCATTTTGAGACATTGGATTTCCCCATGTACCTCATCCTCAGGGACAAAAAATACACTTTCCTGAAAGCCTCCATTAATTATATTATGGTAGGTAGAATAATAGTTCCCTCAATGATGTCCTCATTCTAGTCCCCAGAACCTGTGAATTTGTTACCTTTCACAGCAAGAGAGACTTTGCAGATATGACTAAGAACCTTGAAATGGGAAGAGTATCCTGGAATATGCAGGTGGGCCCAATCTAAGCACAAGTCCTCAGAATCTGAGACTCTCTCCCACTGAAGGGTATGGGAGGGGCAGGAGACATGAGGATAGAAGAAGGGGTCAGAGAGCTGCAATATTGCTGGCTTTACAGATTGAGGAAGAAGGCCACAAGCAAATGTGAGCAGCCTCTACAACGGTGTTTTTCTTTTCTTTTTTTTTTTTTTTTTTGGCCGGGGCTAAGTTTGAACCCACCACCTCCGGCATATGGGATCGGCGCCCTACTCCTTGAGCCACAGGCGCCACCCTACAACAGTGTTTTTCAACCTTTTTCTTTTTTATCTCACAGCACACTCGAACTTAGAATCAAATTTCTGTGGCACACTAAAATTACATGTTGGTCCAAAAAAAGGTAAAACAAATAACATACTTATTATGCCTTGAACTTCTTTTGAAAATAATTAACAATCTTTAAAAAATTTCGCAGCACACCAGTTGAAAATTTCTGCTCTAAAAGCTAGATGGCAACAGATTCTTCCCTAGAGTCTCCAGAATGGAGCACAATCCTGCTGATACCTGGGCCATACCTTGCATGGCCCAAGAGATCAGAGTTGGGCTTCTGACTTACAGAACTGTGAGATTTTGTATTGTTTAAACTTCCAAGTCTGTGGTTATTTATTATAACAACAATATAAAATTAATGAATTGTCCTAAAGTTACAGGAAATATTCAGGAGTCTGGCACTTTCCCCAGCTGACTCCTTCACCAAATCAGGGCCTCCTCTACGGGGCTCCTGAGAGTCATTTGGCCGGGACCTCACTCTCATTCAAGTCCTCAAATTTAGACTTTATGACACTTCAAACAACTCCTTTGAAAAGTGTGTGAATAATAATAATAAAATGTGAATACAAATATGCAAACATATGCAAACATACACAAACATATTCAGTCAGATATGCCCAAAAGCACAACTGGTAAATCCTAACAAATGCCACTCCAGCTAAGCCAGTTGCAGAGAGTAAGCCCAGTGTGACTACCCAAAGGACTCTCTGAGCAAGTAGCCTTCCTGGGTAAGACTGGATCAGAAAGGTGGATATTCTGGGTTTGAGAAATTAGGAGGCTGAAAGTAGCATGTAGATGCATGTAAACTTATAGCTGAGAAGAGGACCATGGAAAATTCCCAGACTACCTGCTTCATTTCACAGACTGAGACTCAAAGACTCAAGAACTATTCACAAGCCACACTTGAAGTGTTTTTGTGTTTTTTTTTTTTTTTCAGCTACAGTGGAAGTTCTTATAATTGAAAGGAAAGCAGGATTGGAAAGTGAACATCTATCACAGCATTCTAGAATCCACATCGTGCTGCCCTATCTGGAAAGCCACATTCTGAGGGCTTGCTAACCAAAGCTGTAAGTTGGCCATAGTTTAGGAGCCAACAGGTGAAAGATGGGGCAAATGGGATGCTAGAACTAATGCTGATCCAAGAAGTCAGCTCATGCTGGCCAGGGATAGACACACACACCTCAAGAATATAAGCATAACATCTACTTTAAAGTGGTGTGCAATCCACATTGGCTTACATTATCTGGATAATATCCCCTCTGGTTGGTTTATCACTTAACATCAATTGAGCACCCACCATTTAGAATGTGAGAGCTGAAATGTTAGATTATCTACACAATCCCCAGAGTTATGCAATTGCAAACAGGCCCACGAGGTTAAAAGGAGCCAGGATTTCAGCCTCACTTATTAATTTTGAGGCACTTGCTCTTTTCCCTCTGTTCATTGGGACTTGGATGATGCTGTATTATGAAGACTTTCAGAGCACCATGAAATGTGTCTTCAGAATCAACACCAGGTACTACTATTGCCTAATCAGCAGTCTCAAAATGCTTCCTGGGGTCAGAGTTGATGTCCTCTGATAGAAGAAAATATGGGCTTGTTAATATAATCCCAACTCTTTGGTGAATAAAGAAAAGACATTCCACTTCTAGGCTGAGGACACAACTTCTTCAAGGAGATTGAAAGCATAGATTACTTGCCAATGATCTGATATCCAAATCACCCACATTATTTGTGAAAACCACAGCTTTTTCAATTTTATCTGCCAAGTAATGCTACCTTAACAGGCTGGCAGCAATCACCCAGGCATCTGGCATAATGTACTTAACATTAGATAAAGATGTCCATCCAGGGCCATTAGCATAAACTCAAAGAAGCTGATGTTAAACCTAACATAAAGATATTATTAAAGTAGTTCAAACCTCAGGTCTTTGCTAGGTCAATTTCTTAGATTTTTGCTCCTACTTTCTCCACATTCTCTCTAGTGATAAAGAGGCAGGCGAAATGCCTTCCTGTCAAGTGGTACAGTTTTAGGTAAATTCATTTCACTGGTAATACATAAGGGACAGAGGGATTTCAGATTTGGGATATCTGCATTTGGAGATACTTGAGATGTGTCCCTGAGCTAATTTTAAATCTCATCCTAGAAGTGAAATGCATAGGTAAAAAGAGGTGTGTTAAATGAGCATGGTACCTGGATTATCCTTTCACAAAGATGGGTAATGCAATAAAATACTCTTTGAAAACATGAGTAATAAAATATCATCTTTCTTTGATGATTCTGAATGGACTTTAAGATTTTGTGGTGCCAGGGACTCATCACAGAGAATATTACTTTTTATAGATCATAGGACCACAAAACTTTGGAATTGAGAGGGACGTTTTGGATTACCCAGGAAGAGGTTGACAACTAGGTTTTTGCCTACCTGCCAACAGCAATCAATTTGTGTGGTTCTGGTGTGATATGCTAAGAATTCTGAGTCTACATTTGAACGCAATGGAAAAAGGTAATGTGATTGATGAACAACATCCTCCAACGGTGAGAGAAAGAAATACTGGCTATTGTGACACTTATTTGCTATCCTTAATGACTCCAACCTCTTCATTCTAAAGATGAGACCCCTAAGGTGAAACAGACTTAGAAGAATTTGCCAGATAAACTGTAATCCATTGGTGATAATTTTTGCATCTACATTCATTAGTGAAATTGGTCTGCAGTTCGCCTTTTTAGTTGGGTCTTTTCCTGGTTTTGGTATCAGGTTGATGTTTGCTTCATAGAATGCATTGTGGGAAGATTCCTTCCTCCTCAATATTTTGGAATAATTTCTGCAGCATAGGAATAAGCTCTTTTTTGAAGGTTTGATAGAATTTTGGTGTGAAGCCATCCAGATCAGAGCATTTTTTTGTTGGGAGATTTTTTTGTGTGTGTGGTTTTTGGCCAGGGTTGGGTTTGAACCCATCACCTCTAGCATAAGGGACCGGTGCTCTACCCCTTTGAGCCACAGATGCCGCCCATGGGAGATTTTTTTTTTTTAATCATTGAGTATTCATTGAGGGTGCAGGAAACCAGGTTACACTGATTGCATTTGTTAGGTAAAGTCCATCTTATAATTGTCCTGCCTCCAAAAGGTGTGTCACACACATTGAGATCCCACCTCCTCCCTCTTTCCCTCTCTGTGCTCTTCTCTTCTCCCACTCCCCTCCCTCCTTCTCTCTCTGCTCTCCCCCTCCTTCACCCCCCCACCATGTACTAGGTCATTAATTGTCCTCATATCAAAATTTAGTACATAAGATTCATGCTTCTCCATTCTTGTGATGCTTTACCAAGAATAATGTGTTCCACTTCCACCCAGGTTAATTCAAAAGATGTAAAGTCTCCATCTTTTTAATGGCTGAATAGTATTCCATGGTGTGTGTGTATATATATATCACAGCTTGTTAATCCATTCCTGCCTTGGTGGGCATTTAGGGTGTTTCCACATTTTGGCAATTGTACGTTGAGCTATGATAAACAGTCTAGTGCAAGTGTCCTTATGATAAAAAATATATATATTTTTTTTTATAAAAAAGACTTTTTTCCTTCTGGGTAGATGCCCAGTAATGGGATTGCAGGATCAAATGGGAAGTCTAGCTTGAGTTCTTTGAGGGTTCTCCATAATTCCTTCCCAAAAGGTTACATTAGTTTGCAGCCCCACCAGCAATGTAAAAGTGTTCCTTTCTCTCCACATCCACACCAGCATTTGCTGTTTTGAGATTTTGTTTTGATTTGCATTTCTCTAATAATTAGGGACAATGAGCATTTTTTCTTGTTTGCTAGCCATTCGTCTGTCTTCTTAGGAAAGGTTCTATTCATGTCTCTTGTTCATTGATATACAGGATTGTTAGCTTTTTTCATGTGGATTAATTTCAGTTCTCTATAGATGTTAGTTTTCAAGCTTTTGTCTGATTCAAAATATGCAAATTTCCTTTCCCTGTGTGCAGGTTGTCTATTTTCTTTGGTTTTTGCCTCCTTAGCTGTATAGATGCTTTTCTGTTTAATTAAGTCCCATTTGTTTTTTTTTTGTTGTGGTGGTGGTTGTGGTTGAATTTGCCATGGAAGTCTTCTTCATAAAGTCTTTCCTCAAGCTGATATCTTCCAGTATTTTTTCTATGCTTTCTTTGAAGATTTTTATTGTTTCATGCCTTAAATTTAAGTCTTTTATCCATCTTAAATCAATTTTTGTGAATGGAGAAAGGTGTGGGTCCAGTTTCAGTCTTCTACATGGGGATATCCAGTTAAGAGATTTTTTTTTTTTTTTGAGACAGAGTCTTATTCTGTCACCCTCTGTAGAGTGAGTGGTGTCACAGCTCACAGCAACCTCCAACTCTTGGGCTTAAGTGATTCCCTTGCTTCAGCCTCCCAAGTACCTGCAACTACAGGTGCCCGCCACAACACCCAGATATATTTTTGTTCTTGTTTCTGTAACCACTGCTGTATTAGCTGGCCAGGTTCAGGTTCGAACCCGCCACCCTTAGTATATGGGGCTGGCGCCCTAACCACTGAGCCACAGACGCCACCCTGGGAGATTTTTTATTGTTTCTTTAATCTCAGTGCTTAAAATATGTCTGTTCAGGAGATCTATTTCTTCCTGGCTAAGTCTAGGGAAAGCGTGTGATTCCAAATATTGATCCATTTCCTTCACATTGTTAAATTTCTGGGCATAGAGTTGCTTGTAGTATTCAGAGATAATCTCTTGTATCTTGGTGGCAACTGTTGTTATTTCCCCTTTATCAGTTCTGATTGAGGTTACTAGAGATTTTAGTTTTCTATTTCTACTTAGTCTGGCCAAAGGTTTATCAATTTTATTTATTAAAAAAACAAAACAAAAAAAACTCCTAACAATGACAACTGCAACAAAAAAATACCCAGGCATTGTGGTGGGTGCCTGTACTCCAAGCTACTTAGGACGCTGAGGCAAGAGAATTGCTTAAGCTCAAGAGTTTGAGGTTGCTGTAAGTTGTGACACCACAGTACTCTAGAGAGGGTAAAATAGTGAGACTCTGTCTCAAAATAAATAAATAAATAAACAAACAACTCCTTGTTTCATTAATTTTCTGAATGAATCTTTTGTTTTCAATTTCATTTATCTCTGATTTAACTTTGGATATTTCTTTTCCTCTGTTGGGTTATGGCTTAGATTGTTCTTCTTTTTCCAATTTCATAATATGGCTTGTGATTTTATTGATGTGCTCTCTTTCTCTTTTTAGGTATCTAAAGTGATAAATTTTTCCTCTCAGGGCTGCTTTTACTGTATCCCACAGGTTTTGGCAATTTGTGTCTTCATTTTTGTTATGCTCAAGGAAGTTAATGAATTCCTCTTTTATTTCTTCCTGCACCCAACTGTCTTTCAGCATAAGGTTGTTTAATTTCCATGTGTTTGTGTGGGGTTGAACGTTTTTGTTGGAGTTGACTTCCACCTTTAATGCCTGTGGTTTGAGAAGATATAATGTAAATTTTCAATTCTTTTGATTCTTTGAGGTGTGTTCTGGGTCCTAGGATATGATCAATTTTGGAGACTGTTCCATGGGCTGATGAGAAAAATGTGTATTCTTTAAATTTGGGATGGAGTGTTCTATATACATGTATCAAGAACAGTTGTTCTAGGGTCTCATTTAAGTCCCTTATATCTTTGTTTAATTTCTGTTTAAAGGATCTGTCCAGCTCTGTAAGAGGAATGCTAAAGTCCCCTATTATTATAGTGTTACAGGATATCATATTGCTCAGACTAATTAAGGTCTTTTTCAAGAATCTGGGAGAATAAGTTATGTTAGGTGCATAAATATTTAGAATTGAAATGTCTTCTTGTTGTATTTTTCCTTTGACCAATATGAAGTGTGCATCATTGTTTTTTTTACTTTAGTTGCTTTAAATCCACTTGTATCTGAAAATAAGATTGCAACCTCTCTTTTCTTCTGAATTCTGTTTGCCTGACAAATTGTCTTCCAACCCTTAACTCTGAGTTTTAATTTGTCTTTTGAGGCTATGTGTGTTTCCTGCAGTCAGCAGATGGATGGCTTGTGTTTTTTAATCCAATCAGCCAATCAATGCCTCTTCACTGGGGAATTCAAGCCATTAACATTTATTGAGATAATTGATAAGTGTGGTAGCATTCTATTCATCTGATTTTGTGAAAGTCCGTTGCTTTGGTTTATCTTTTGCATTATTGTGAAAGCTAGGTTCTGTCATTTAATTTCTAGGTGCTTACTTTGCTGGTTGGCCATTGTGATGGTCAGTGTGTAGAACAGGTTGAGGTATTTACTGTAGGGCTAGTCTTGTTGTGGCAAATTTCCTCAATGTTTGCATACCAGTAAAAGATTTGATTTATCCCTCAATTTTAAAGCTTATCTTAGCAGGATATAGAATTCTGGGCTGGAAATTGTTCTATTTAAGTAGATTAAAAGTAGATGACTATTGTCTTCATTCTTGAAAAGTTTCATTAGAGAAGTGTGCAGTCACCCTGATGGATTTGCTCATGTAGGTCAACTGGCGCTTACTCCTGGAAGCTTGAAAAATCTTTTCTTTTGTCTTGACATTTGACAGGGTCATCACAATGTGTCCTGGAGAAGCTCAGTTAGAGTTGAGGTGACCTGGGGTCCCACATCACTCTGAAAGGAGTGTGTCAGAATCTTTAGTGATATTTGGGAAATTTTCATTTATAATATTCTCTAGGTGGCTTCCATTCCCCTCCGTCATTCTTCTTCCCCTTCTGGGATACTTACAACTTGTATGTTTGAACACTTCATAACATCCCATAATTCTGTCAGTGAACATTCTGCTTTCTCTTTTTTTGCCTCTTTAACTATCTGATTTATCTCAAGAGCTTTGTCCTCTACCTTCGAAATTCTTTCTTCTTTCTCTAATCTGTTGTTGATACTTTCTATTGCATCTTTAAGTTCTCTAATTGACTGATTCAGTTCTTCAGTTCTGTTATATCCTTTCTATATTCTTCATATCATTCATCTCTTACTTGATTCTATTTTTGGATTTCCATTTGGTTATTTTCCACTTTATAAGCAGTTTCCTTCACTGTTTCCATCATTTGCTTCATTGTTTTCATCACGTGTATTCTAAATTCCCTGTCATTTCTAACCTTTCATTATAGGTGGAATCCTCTGCAGTAGCTACCTCACTGTCCCTTGGCAGGGGGTTGGGGGTGAGGGGTTGCTCTTAACTGGTTCTTCATGTTGCCAGGATTTTTCTGCTGATTCTTTCTCATGAGATATTTCTTTTATCTATTTCCTTGCCCTAATTTTTCTTTAACTTCCTCTTGCTATTTAAGTTACCATGCCTGTGGTACAGGACCAGAAGGATGAGAAGGTTGAAGAGCAAGAAGGGAAAAAAGAAAGAGAGAGAGAGAGAAAGGAGAAGGTGTGGGTAAAAGGAATATTGACAAAAAGAAGAGAGGCATGGAAGAGGGGGACAGAGCAATATAGCTGTACAGTAGGGTACTTTGACCCAAAATTAAAAATCCCCCAACCTCTGGGGGTGCCAGGTTGGGTGGTTCCCTTGTGGTCAGCCGCTCTTTGTTAGCCTGTTCAGACACAGTTCCCCCACCTCCACCAAGTAGAGAGGAATGACAAAAATGCTGTAATCAAACCAAAACAAGCAAACAGAAAACTTTATGGGATAAAATTTTGGGAAAAACCAAAAAAAATGAAGAAAGATAAGAAAGAGGAGGAAAAAAGAAAAGAAAAATCTATAGGGAAAAGGTTGAAACTAAAAAACAAAACAACAACAACAACAAAAACAAAAGAAAAAAGAAAAAACAAAACCAAAAACAAAGCAGTATATATATCTTGGTGAATATTGTCTGGGCAATGGGTGATCTTCTGGTGTATGAGTTGTTAGTCACAATGCTGATACGACTGGAGGACTCTGCTGATTTCTCAAACCCTGCAGGGTGGAGAACCTAAATCTCTCCTCAGCCCTCTTAAGAGGCATTTTAAACTGTTAAACTTGGCTAAGCAGACGATTTCCCAGGAAAGCGCTTGTCACTGGGATCATTGCTGAAGTGGCTATCCACTTACCCAGTGTGCCAAAACTGATCTCATTCTGCCCCTGAGGGCTAAGGCTGTAAGGCGGCTCAGTCACCACCTTTAGGCTGTGGAGAGGTACTGGCCCCGCAACCAAAGCAAGTGACATGGCCTCATGTGCTCCCTGAGGAATGTTGCCCTAAGATGGAAAAACTTCTTTCTTTGTGGACATACCCAGGCTAGTAAGAATAATCAGTTAAATGTTCACAGAAAGGAAAGCTACCAGAGGGCTTCGCACGGTTGCAGCTGGGGGCTGGGCACCTGCAGGAGTTGCGGGAAAAGAGCTCTGGTCTATTCTCCTTTTAGCAAACTATTCTTTCTTAAGTTTTAGGGAACTAATCAATCAAGTATAAGACAGCTAGAAGCTGTTGTGGTTAAGCCTTCAACGAAGTGTTGAGCAAAGGGTCTCAATTTAGAACTAGCTATGTATGTGTCTAGCAGCATATGTGCTGAACAAAGAATTTCTTAGCAGTCTTTATGATTTCACCATTATATGTTCCTTTTTCTATTTCTATACCTTTTTTCTTTGCTGTGTATAAAAACACCCAATAAATGTGGGAAGTCACCACAGGCCTGAGCAAGCCTTGGTCTCCCTCTCATAATAATCATTCTGTGTGCAGTGCTTATATCTGAGTCTCTGAGCATCTAACTCTGAGGACAACAACATCACTGCTCAGTCAGTAGATTACTAGCTCCCACCCGATCCTTGCTCTGCGACCCTGAGGGTGGACTTTGCTGTGCCAGTTCTCTCACAATGGCTCTGTGTGCCCCACAGCTAAACACTATTAGCTCCATCCAGCTCAGCGGCTCAGTCTGGGGCCCTAGAAAATGCCAAGAGTTCTCTACACTCCTGCCAAGGAAGTTCAACTGAGTGTCAAGTCCAAAAACACCAAAACAGCTCATAAGTAAGGCCTTTCCAGTTTGCAATCTCACTGCTGCTGTACTTAGAGCTGCCGGCGGGATTAGACCGAATGAACACACGCAACCACTTGCCAGTTTTCCACTGCCTTTGTCCTCTTCTTGGGGTCCAGAAGTCTCTTGCTGACTCCCTGTGTCCTCAAAGGGATGATTATAGGTATATCCCACCAGGCAGAGATGTCTGGAGTCTTGTCTTTTCAGACTCACCGTGCCCAGTTGCAAGGAAGCTATTACTGGACCACCATCTTGCTCCCGCCTTGGTTAATTTTCTTAACTCATCTTTATATTTGTCCAGTCAGGAAGCCACCATGCTAAGGGACATATCTACCTTATTCTGACCCTTACATCCCAGATAGCAACAGTGAGCTCAAGCTTGGCCTCTGGTGCTCCAACCAAGCAGCCAAGAAGGGTCCTGAAGATCCCCACTCCCCCAGGGTCCTGTTGAAAAGTTCCATCTCTCTGAATGTGTGTCAGGGTGTTGCCAAAAATGCCTACAGACCTAGCTGAAATTTCTATCAAAATTTGTGGCCCATCTTCCTCTCCCTCCTTGAGTGTCAGGTCATGGGACAAAGCTTTCTATGTTTTCAGCTCTGGGACATCTCTTGTCCTAGAGCAGAGACAGGGAGGTCTCACAGACACATGCTGCATAACTGGATAGCTGGGCAGGGAGGGACCTCTGCTCACAGCAAGACACCTACAAGGGGCTGCTGAGTTTGCTCTGGGGGTCTGGAGGCTTTCATTTCAGCTCTGCTGGGTGACCCTGGACACATTGCCTCACTCATGCACCCAAAGCAAAACCACCCTTGGTTGGTCTCTTCTCTGTATCAGGCACCGGGCCTGTGTATACAGGTGCAGAGTTGAAAGGTCCTAAGGTCACTGAGCTGGCCTGTAAATGGGACAGAGGGAGAAACAAACATCACACACCATGGGGACCAGCACTGTTTGACCCTGGGAGGCAGGAAATGTGAGGTCTGCCTGGCCCAGCCGGGAGCTTGGGGACTCCCCCAAGAGCAGTAACTCCCACCAGCTCACCCACTCTGGGCTTCTTGTAGAAGAGACAGGTTCAGCCCTCACATTTCCTGCCACCCAGGGTCACTCAGTGCTGGTCCCCAGGGAGTGTGATGTCTTTTTCTCCCTCTGTCCCATTAGAAGCCAGCTCAGTGACCTTAGGACCTTTCATCTCTGCACCTGTATACATGGGCCCAGTGCCCGATACAGAGCAGAGACCAACCAAGGGTGGTTTTGTTCAGGGTGAATGAGTGAGAAAATGTGTCCAGGGTCACCCAGTAGGGCTGAAGTCACGGCTTCCTGACCCTCAGAACAAACTCAGCAGCCCTTTGCAGGTGTCTGCTGCGAGCAGAGGCCCCTCCCTGCTCCTCCAGCCCAGCCATCCAGTTATACAGCACTTGTCTGTGAGACTTCCCTGTCTCTGCTCTAGGCCAGGAGATGTCCCAGCGCTGAAAACACAGAAACCTTTGTCCCATAACCTGACACTCAAGCAGAGAGAGTGGAGGAGGGCGGAGACAGGCCACAAAATTTGATAGAAATTTCAGCTAGGACTGTAGGCATTTTTGGCAACACCCTTCCATACTTTCCGAGAGACAGAGCTTTTCAGCAGGACCCTGGGGAAGGGGATCTTCAGGGCCATTCCTGGACGTTTGGCTGGAGCAGCAGAGGTGAAGTTTGAGCTCACTGTTGCTATCTGGGATGTAAGGCTCAGAAAAATGTAGATGTGTTCCTTAGCATGGTGGCTTCCTGATTGGACAAATATAAAGATGAGTTAAGTCCATTTCCTGGGAACAAAACCCAAAATGACAGGGCCTTAACCAATAGAGAAGTTTATTTCTCTGTCACGTGTGATGTTTTATCCAGGGGTAGTTTGGATGCTCCTTATTCATAAGGGATCCAGACTTCTGTCTTTCTGTGTCATCATGCTATTATTATGTGGCTTACATATGTTAGGGGGCTCAGAGTCTAAAGTGTTTGCTGGAGCTCCAGCTGTCACATCTGCTTTCCACATAGCCTCAAAGGGAAAGAGGTCACATTTCAACTCACCTAGTTTTTTGTTATTAGCCTTACCAGGACCTTAGAACAATTTCTCTAATTGCTGAATTTGGGGAGAAATGAAAGGTATATGAACTGAAGTTTGTATGAAGCATGATTATAGTTCTACTATCCAAAAGATAGTCAGGAACAACATCACTTTTTCCTCACCCTTGCTGCACCATTCACATTCTCCCTGCCTTTCCCCCCCCTTTACCACTTACTTTATGTAGGTAATCCAGCTCTTCAGTTTCTAGTTTATCCTTTCTGTATTTAGTTTGCTCACGGGAGCACGTGTGTGTGTGTGTGTGTTTGTGCATATTCCTTTCTGTAATACATGAGGGTAGCATACACAATCTGTAATCTTGTTGTTTATAAGCTTATTTTTATCAGTCAATAGTGTGTCTTAGAAATCACTCCATGTCAGTTCTTAGGAGTTGTCCTCATTTTTGTGTGTTGCTGCATAATACTTCATTGTGCAGATTTATTCAATCACTCTGTTATGTGTGAGAATTTAAGTTGTTTGAATACTTTGTCATTCAAAAAACTCTTTGCACCAAACAACCTTGGGCATATGTATGTTCTTATTGTCAGAAATGTATCTTCAGAGTCATATGCTAGAATAGAACTAGGATCTTCACACTGAAAGGTAAATCTGTATTTGACTGGGATTGCTAATTTTCCCTCCATCAGGGATGTACCAACCTGCATTGTCACCAGTGATGTATGAAAACTGCCTGCTTCTCCACAACCTCACCAAGAGAATGTGTTTCATATTTTCTTATTTTTGCCAGTCTAGCAAAAAATAATATCTCAGTGCTGTTGTTTTCATTTATCTAATTAGAAAATTTGAATATTTTACATATATTTGAGGACCATTTTTATCTCTCTTTTAATTATCTGTTTATGTCTTTTTTTTTTTAATTTTCCTATTAGGTTTTTAGTCTTTTGCCTCTAAATGTCTGGAAGTTTGTATGCATTAGATATATGACCTATAATATTGCTATAAATATTTTCTTCCTATGCCCACTATATCTTAACTTTTCTATTGTTGTCTTTGAATTTTGAGTCATAATTAGAAAGTTTTTCCCTACACTGAGATTAAAGTGGTATTTGCCCATTTTCTTCTACTACTTGTATGAGTTCATTTTCAACATTTCAATGCCTAACCTATGTGCAGTTTATTTAATATATAAAACATAAATCTAACTTTTCCTATTTTCTAAATAGGTACCAAGTGATTACACAGTTGATTTAGGATGGCACCTTTGTCACATTCTAAGTGGATTTGGATCTGATTGTAAAGTTTCTGTTCTACTCTTTTAGACTGTTCATCATTCCTAATCATCAGAGAAATGCAAATAAGAACCACCCTGAGAAATCACCTAACCCCAGTGAGAACAGCCCACCTCACAAAGTCCCAAAGCTGCAGATGCTTGCACACTGTGGAGAGAAGGGAACATTTTTACACTATTGGTAGGACTGGAAACTCAGTCTCTTTGTAAAGAAGTATGGAGAATCCTCAAAGATCTCAAAATACACCTTCCATTTGATCCCACAATCCCATTACTAGGCATCTACCTTATGATAAAAACATCATTTTATCATAAGGATATTTTCACTGTCACAGATAAATTTACAATTGCCAAGCTGCAGAAACAACCTAAAATCCCACCAACTCAGGAATGGATTAACAATCTGTGCTATATGTATAAAATGGAATGGTATTTTTATGGTTGAATAACCATAAAAAAGATGGAGATTTTACATCTTTTGTATTAACCTAAATGGAACTGAAACACATTCTTCTTAGTAATGTATGGCAAGAATGAAAAAGTAAGTATCCAATATACTCAATACTAACATGAAGCCAGCAGACGATTAATATACACCCACACAAGAGAAAAATTTAAGTCAGAGGGAGCAGAGCAGGGAAAAAGAAGAGGGAGAGAGATTGGTGTGTTCTCACTGAAAGGGCACAATGTAAGAATACATGGCATACCTCCTGGGTACAGGACACAACTACAACAGGGACATAACGAGTTTGCAACTTATTCATACTCTCATGTAAGTCGGGGGGGGGAACTTAAAATGAAAAACTGAGTCTGCTGAAATGAGGTGTATATCAGAGTTAACCAGCCCTGAGGAAGATTCCATGAGAAGCTAAGATTGTGGGAGGGCATCAACTTTTGCCTGTAGGGGGTTTATAGAAGTGCCTTGGAATAAAGCAGCACAGGTCCCAGAGCCAGACAGATCTGCTACCCACCCTGCCACTGGAGCCTTTCCTGCCTAAGTCTCTAGTTCTGACCTCACAAATGTCTGCGCAGGCTTGAAGGAGAGTGGTGAGCTCACAATGAGCAGTGGCCAGGACTGGCTGCAGAGGGAATGGACACATGGACCAGCAAATAAAGGTGGCAGCAATGGCTGTTAGCTGTCTTCCAAGTTTCAGTTTCTTTAGGATAGTAAATTGTCCAAGAAAAAAATTTCCTAGCTTATCTTGCCTCTAGGTGTGACTAATGGGCAAACTTCTTATCAGTGAGATACAGATAGAAATTGTTCTAAGCTCCTGGCAAGGCTAATAATAAAAAAAAAGAGGTCATTTGAAAGGTGAGCTCTTCCCCCCTTTAAGTCCATGAGGAAAGCAGATGTGACAGCTGGAACTCCAGCAAGCATTTTAGACTCTGAGTCCCCTAAAGTATGTAAGCCATGTAATAGCACGATGACATGAAAATACAGAAGTCTGGATCCCTTATGAATAAGGTGCAGCTAAACTACCCCTGTATGAAATGTCACACGTCACTGAGACATAAACTTCTGTATTGGTTAAGGCCCTCTCATTTTGGATTTTGTTCCCTGTAAATTGATTTAACTCATCCTTATATTTGTTCAAGCAGGAATCCAGGGTGCTAAGGGATACATCTATCATTTTCTGACCCTTACATACCAGATGGCAACATTGAGCTCAAGCTTGGCCTCTGCTGCTCCAGCCAAGTAGCCAGGAAGGGTCCTGGAGATCCCCGTCCCCAGGGTCCTAGTGAAAAGCTCCATCTCTCTGAAGGTGTGGTGGGGTGTTGCCAAAAATGCCTGCTGGCCAGATGGGATTTCTATTCCCAGTTTTTAGCTTATCTCCCTACATTCCTCTCTTTCAGCTTGAGTGTCAGGTCATGGGACAAAGGTTTCTATGTGTTTTGTCCTCTGGGGTATTTTCTGGCCTAGAGCAGGGATAGGGAGGTCTCACAGACACATTCTGCATTACTGGATGGCTGGGCAGGAGGAGCAGGGAGCCTCTGCTCACAGCAGACACATGCAAAGGGCTGCTGAGTTTGCTCTGGGGGTCAGGAGGTCTTGGTTTCATCCCTGCTGTGTAACCCCGAACACATTTCCTCACTCATTCACCCTGAGAAAAAGCACCCTTGGTTGGTCTCTACTCTGTATCAGGCACTGGATACATGTGCACATGTATACAGTTGCACAGATGAAAGGTGCTAAGGTCACAGAGCTGTCCTCTAATGGACAGAAGGGGCAGAAGGAGAAACAAACATCACACATCCTGGGGACCAGCACTGCCTGACTCTGGCTGGCAGGAAATGTGAGGGCTGCCTGGCCCAGCTGGGGGCCTGGGGGATCCCCCAGGAGCAGGAACTCTCACCAGCTCAACCCCTCTGGGCTTCTTGTGGATGAGGCAGGGTTCAGACACAGGAAGAGCAGGTCCATTCACCAGCCTGCTGTGAGGCAGCCCTTGTGAGATGCCTCCACAACCACCCTTGGGAGGAGGCATAGGTCTTTGTCCTCATGTCTTACTGACTGACTTTCACTGAGCACTCACTACCTCCCAGGCTCCTTTCTACACCCACTCCATGTATTAGCTCAATAATCCTCAGCACAGCCTATGACAGCTGCAGTCTCAGCCTCATTCTACTGTTTTGAACTGTGAGGCCCAGAGAAATTAAATGAGCCCAAGCACGGAGCTGCTGTGTGTCAGACCAGAAAGTAGAATCAGGGCTGGGGTGGAGCTGAGCCCCCATGTGCTCCAACTACACACCCCATGGCCACCTCCCTCCTCAGATCAGAAGAGAGATTCACAGACATCAGGCAAGGGGGCAGAATCCACCCTGGACCCAGGTCTCAGGAGTCCCTGGAATGTAACACACCAAAAAGCCACTGTCCCAGGTCTGGGTCTCTGTAGGGATTCTGAAGGGACTGGAGTGCACCAGAGGTGCCCTCTGTCCTGAACCCTGTTAGAAACATTTCAAAGCCTTTGGAGCTCACATTACTGCCTTGGTCAGGAGAGCCGAGCAGGTCAGTGCCCTGCCAGGCCTAAAAACCACTGTCCCATGTGACAGTGGATGTCAGCACCCACTGTCCCCTGCCAGGGAGGCTCTGCTTTTCTACATCAGTCCTTGCTTTCAACCAGAAAGTCACAGGCAGAGGGAGGCGTTTCAAAAGCTATTCTGAACAATTGGGATTTTCTTACAAATTCATCAGAGGAAATGAATAATTCACATCAGGGAAGGAGTCTGTAGGGTAGGTGGGGGAGGGGCAGGGCCCTGGCTCACCTTGAGGAGCAGGTAGGCAGCGATGGTGATACTGGCACTCAGGTGGAAGTGGCCATGCCATAGCTCACCAGGAGTGTGCTGGAGCCCTGAGCCTTGGATCTCACTCTGACACTGCTGTAGTGCTTAGAGCCTGGTGGCCGCCCCCCTGCACCAAGGGGATAACCACATGGTCACTGTGAATGTGGCCTTGGTGAAAAATGCACAACACACTGAGGGTCCCTCTTTCATCCTAGGCCTGATGGGCAGTCTGATGATTTTCACTTAAAAATTTTTTAATTTAAGTACACTTCACGTGAATATACAACTTATATTCTTTTTTGCCACATAGTAAACATACCCCGTATCCAGCACCTAGATCAGGAAACAGATTATCAACACCCCAAAATCTTCTGGAGACCCATCTGATGTCTAACCTCTCCCCCAAAGGAAATCCCTACCCTGACTTCTACCAGCATAAGCCTAATTTTGCTTGATGCTGTAGCTCAACTCTTCTATATCTGGCTTCCCCAGCTCCATATTGTTCACCAACTTCCTCGCTGTCACACATTGCACGTCCCTATGCACATTTTTATATATTACACCATTACGTGGATACAGAGCAGTAGACTGACCCATGCTACCGTGCACATTTCTGTTCCTTCCAGTCTGGGGCTCTGCTCCACAGGGCTGCTAAGAACATCCAGGAACCTTCCTTTCTGGGGGCACACTTAGGAGTTACTGTTGGTTGTGTTCTGAAAAGTGAGACTCCTTGGCCATGGGGCATTCGCTGTTATTGCCAAACACCTTTCTCAAAGTGGTTCCATCAATTGAAAATGCTACTCCCAGTTGCCCTACATCCCTGCCTTTATTTTCTAACAATGCTTTAGGTAAATTTTAAAACCTTATTCATCTTCATTCTGATAAAACTCACATAATATAAAATTTCCACCTCTGCAGCTTTTAAGTGTATAGTTCAGTGGTGTGAATTACATTCACACTATGGAGTCACCACCATTTATCTACACAACTCACCTTGTAAAACTGCAACTCTGTCCTCAATAAACTAAGACTCCCCAATTCCTACCTCTCCCCCTGGCGACCACCTTTCTACTTCCTGTCTCCATGCATTTCACTTCTCTGGGTACCTCACATAAGTGCAATTAGACAATATTTACCTTTTGAGATTGGCTTAGCACAGTGTCCCCAAAGTTCATCCATGTTGTAACATGCATCAGAATTTCCTTTCCTTCTAAAGTTGAATAAATGTTTCATTATATGTACAGACCTGTTTGGTTTATCCACTCCTCATTGATGAACACTTGGGTTGCTTCTGCCTTTCAGCTATTATGAATAATGCTACTAGGAATGCGGGTGAAATAATACCACTTTGAGATTGTACTTTGAATACCTTTGGATATATACCCAGATGTGGGATTGCTGGATCACATGGTAATCTGGTTTAACTCTTTGTGGAACCACCATACTGTTTTCCTGAGTGGTGACACCATTGTATATTCCCTCCACCAGTGCACAAGAGTTTCAGTTTCTCCACATCCACCCCAACACTTACTGTTTTCTGTTGTTATTTGGATAGCAGCCGTCCTAAGAAGTGTGAAGTGGTTTTTCCTTGCGTTTTTGCTTTTTGATTAGTGCTGTTAAGCATCTTTTCATGAGCTTGTTGGCTATTTGTGTATCACCTTTCCAGAAAAATCTATTCAAGTCCTTTGGCTATTGTTTAATGGGCTTATTTGCTTTCTTGTTGTCAATATATAGGGGTTCTCTAAATATTCTAGATGTGAAGCTCTTATCAGGTATATGAAGTGCAGGTATTTTATCCCATTTCGTAGGTTGCCTTTGATCTCTTGCACCCTTTGATACTCAGAGATTTTAGATTCTTTTTTCTTTCTTTTTCATTTTCAGACAGTCTCACTTTTTCACTTTGAGTACAGTGCCATAACATCATAGCTCCCAGCAACTTCAATCTCTTCGGCGCAAGTGATCCTCTTCCCTCATTTTTGGAGTGGCTAGGACTAAAGGCAACAGCTACAATGCCTAGTTACTTTTAGAGACAGGGTCTTGCTCTCATTTGGGCTGGTCTTGAACTCCTGAGCTCAAGCAATGCACCCACCTCAACCTGTGAGCCTCTGCAACTGACTCAGCTTTTAGATTTTGATGTGGTCCTATTTACCTACTGTAAATATGTAACCTGTGCTTTTGGTATTATAGGCAGAAAAATCAATGCCAAATCCATTGTCCTGAAGCTTTCCTCCTATGGTTTCTTCCAGGAATTTCAGTGTTTCAGCCCTTAAAATTTAAGTCCCCAATTCACTATGAATTAATTTTTGTTGTATGGTGTCATGTCACGGTCCATCTTCGTTCTCCTGCATGTGGATGTCCAGTCATCCCAGTACCATTTGTTGAAGAGACTGTCCTTTCCCCACTGGGTGCTCATGGCACCCTTGTAAAATCATTTAAGCATCCAGGAACAGGTTTATTTCTGGGCTCTGTGTTCTCTTCCATTGCTATCTAAGTCTGCCTGTACCAGTACCACATGTTCTGAACTCAGGAGCTTGTAATGAGTTTTTAAACAGGAAGAGTAAGACCTCCAAGTTCATACTTTTTCAAGATTGTTTTATTTGGGGTTCATTGAGATTCCATATACCTGAACCTTTCCTGAATTAGCTTTGGTTGTTATATTCTTTTGTGGAATCTAAAGTGTTTTCTACATATGAGATCATGTCATTTGCAAACCGATCACTTTACACCTTCCTTTTCAATTTGAGTGCCTTTCATTTCTTTCTCTTACCTAATTTCTCTTTCAGTTATTGGTATCTCCATATGACATGTGTCTAAAACATCCACTCGCAATAGCCTTTTTTGATACTTTAGTCTCTTAAATCAAGTACAAGACAAAAATAGTACTAGGCTTTATAACTGTCCATGTATTTGCTTTTACAAGACATCTTTATTTCTTCATCAAGCTTTAAGTTCCTGTCTAGTGTCCTTTCTTTTCTACCAGAAGGACTCCTTCCATTGTAGGGCAGAGCTACTGGTACTCACCTTTTGGATATCTGACAAATGTCTTAATTGCTTCCTTATATTTGAAGCACAGTTTCTTGGATAATGGACTCTTGGTAGACAGAACTTTTCCCCATGACTTTGAATATTTTAGCCCATTGATCTCCGGACTCCAAGTTGTTTAATAATAAATTGCTATGTCTCTGATGTGGAAAAATGATGAGAATCATCTTCCTAGCAGCTGAATAGACATTAATAGTGGGCATCATCGTGTATCACACACCCCAAAATACTTCTGTATGTATCATGGTGGCAGCTAATTATAGCATCTTTCTAACAACAACCCAAATTTAAAGAAAAAGAAATTGAACACTTTCCATATAGACATGATGAGGTCTCTACAAATCTAAAGTTATTATAGATGTTCGAATTATAAGGGAAAAGTCCACTTAAATGTTGTACAGGTTTTAATTTCTAATGAATCAAATATCAATCTCTATAACCCATGCAAACAAGAAGCACTTGTTTCTCTTTCAAGAGGTAAATGTTTTTGCACCCATATAAGGAAAAAAAACTCCACCCTGTGTTATCCCCAGCCCTGATTGTTCCATTTCCCCCTGCCTCTGACCTCACAGAGAGCCATTGAGGCTGAAACCTATATAAGCCCCTGTTTGGGCCTGGGTCTTTGGTCGTTACAGCCCAGGAAGCTCTTTGGTGACCTGTGAACTTGACCTCAGATAGTGTGTTTCCTTGATCGTAATTCTTGCAGTTATCCCAGTGAGTAGTTTAGCATAGGGTAGATAGTATTCTTAGCGTAGTGTTATTATTTTTTTTAGCATAAGTTCACATATTATTTTTATCCTAGTTAGGTTTCATTAGTAGTGTTAGCCTATTCAGTGCCCCAGTTAGTATAGTTTAAGTGTTCTTAGTATAGTGAGCATAGTTGTTTTTGATTAGTTATTTAGTGTAGCTGATCTAGCATAGTGCTAGAGTAGTTAGGCTCCCCATGGCACCTGGGGTGGCCTCCGTGTCTCTGGACAAGGAGGTCCTCAGGACTATGAGTTCTTGAAGACCCTTGGCTGGGGCAGTTTCAGCAAGGTAAGCTGGATCAGCACCTTCCAACCAGGCCAAGCTTCCTCCTTTCATGTCTTACAGTTTTATTGGATTTTCAATAAAGAAATTGAAATTGAAATTGTATCATTTTTTTGTGTGTACATGTATGGGGTGCAAGGTAAAGTTCAGGTGTGTGTGGAATGGAGACATAAAGGTAACAGCCTCATCCCCGCAGGCAGATGCAGCATGCTGTCACTGAATTGTCACCTCTGAAGAACTCACCTCATAGAAATAGTTTGATTGTGACACGGGTCGGGGGAGCGGCACAGGGAGGAATTGGGGGGCGATTGGTCACAGGGAACAAAGTTTCCTAAGGAAGAAGCCCTGGCATCTGTTGCACAGCAAGGTGACCAGGTGAAGGAGAATGTAGGGCACATTTTGAAATACCTGAGAGTCTACTTCAAATGTCTCCTTGGAGAGCAAAGAAGGCCCTGAGCTCCCAGGATCCTGAAACATGGTGTGGGAGGTTGGCCATGTGAGGACTCCCAGCTGGGTGGGAAGCCAGACAAGCATCCTGTGGCCTGCAGACAACTCCTAGCCACAGCTGACTGAGCTGAAGCATGGCC
The DNA here is from genome assembly GCF_027406575.1 of Nycticebus coucang. NCBI lineage: Eukaryota > Metazoa > Chordata > Mammalia > Primates > Lorisidae > Nycticebus > Nycticebus coucang. The sequence goes on from NC_069787.1 coordinate 17,841,273, forward strand.
TGGTCTCCCCGTCTCCCTGCCCCTCTCAACCACCTGGGACACCATTGAGTCTGGACTGTGACTCCTGGGCACTTGTCCTGTCCCTGACCTTTTCTTCCACAATTGTGGGGGAGGGGCGGTGGTTTTCAGTCAACTCCTGTTTTCTTTGAAATCAGTGATTACTCCAGAATGCCAAGTCCTGGGTATTTTTCTGTTTTGCATCCTCCCTGCACAGCTAGGGCAGTGCACACCCGAGTTAGGCAGCCTGGAACAGCATAGTACTTAGAGTTAATGAGAAACTCTCAATGGAAAGGGCCTTGAGGGAACTACCAGGGTCACCCAACAGCAACACAGGAGTCTCTGGGCCATGTGCAGGGCAGAGACTCACATACTGTGCATGGCCTCCCCACACTGATGTCACCTGGTTAACATCTTCACAAGGAACAATAGGGACTGGAAGTCCTGCTGGCCTGAGTTGATTATTCCAAGTAGCATAACAAAGTCCTGTGAACCAAACTGATTAGGGAGTCAGAGAGTGACCTGGCTGTGGTCCTCAAGATTCCCTGGGGCACCACTTGTCCTGCTGTGTTTTCTGACTGAATAGTGCAGTACTTGAACTTGCCTCTTTGATCTTTTCTCCTTTTCATAATGATACAGGACAGGTGGTGCCCCAGCCAGCTCAGCTGAGTTGAGCTGGAGGATCTCCTGCCTCCACTGTGGCCAACTTGGTGCAGTGGCAGCCAGCAAAGGAGCCAGCAGGCTGGAGGGTAGACAAGGAGGGGTACCTCCCACCCTCACTGGAGGCTCCAATAGCCAAAGGGGCCAAGCAGGTGCTGGGGAGACACTGGCACCTTGGTGTCTCCTTCTCTTTGCACTTATGACTGAATAGGAACCCCCTTTCCTATGCCTAGGTCAATTTCATGTAAGTTTCCTAGGCCTCAAGTCCATGAATGGACTGTGTCCATTCATTAATACATTCATTCACCTTGCCCCAGGGGAAGAGACTGTGTCCATTCCTTTCCTGGCCTCATATAGAAGGAACCCATGCACCTATATATATACCCCAAGAGGAAGATAGATGGGGAGAGAGACAGACAGAGCTTTTCTCTCCTGATTTGGGTTTTCTCTCTCTACCAGGAGCTTTAGCGTTTTTGTATTCTTTTGTGTAAATAAATTCTGTCTTACCACTGATCTGTGGTCTGTGGATTCATTCTTCAAATAACCGAGACCAAGAACCTGAAACTCAAGTATCAATAACAGTAGCACAGGTGTGTCACTCTAAGAGGCCTGAGCCAGGTGTGGGTCTTTGGTCCCCACACAAAACCATTCCTCTATGTTCAGTCCTTTCTTTGTAAAAACACATTTCCACATTCATAGCCTTTTTAACCTTTTTACCTTTTTATTTTCCCTCAAATCCATACATTGAATCAACTTTGAAACAACCTCAAACTTAGATGTTGTTACACATATATTTCCTCATGAGGGGCACATTTCATGCCTTTTCCACAACACATCTTTCTTCCTGATTCACCCCATATGCAGAACCACGTGCATCCAGACTTCTACACTTTACGCGACCATTAACTTTAAAGTGCAGTGAAAACCCTAAGAAAAGAAATTTTGATTTGTTCTCTACAAAAATAGCTATGTGAATTAGCAAGGATGTGTAATAAAATAGCTTTAAAAATTAGCCTAGGCCCAAGGGATGTTAGCCTCCATAAAAATATGTTTGCAGGAAAAAATACATTTCCAAAATCAAGGATGCTGTTGTAAGCTTATGTATGACCCTTTGCTTTCTTTGAAAATGAAAATAATGCTAATCGCTTCTGTTTTCCATTAACTGAGTTGTCGGAACATAATATGCTGAGTTAGGACAAATAAGGCTAATTAGCTAAGGGCAAGATTTTAATATTATAGAGGATCTATGTATCAAATAAACTGCTGGGGGAAATGCATAAACTTGAAATTATTTGGGGTTATCTGAGGACACAAGCTCTATGTATATTCCTGTAAGCCATACGTGTTCAACAAATATTTATTGAGTACCTATTATATGCTTGGACTCAGGAATGTGGAATCCTAGGAATATAGTGAAATAGACATGGTCTTCCTAAGGCTTTCTGTTTACTTTTGAAGATGGTCATTCAATGAATAACTACACAAACATTTTGTTACAACTTTGTTAAGTGATATAAAAGATGAAAAGAGAATGTTTTGAGAATTTGGTGTCTTCATGCAAGAGAAGATAATTCAGAGTGGCTAGAGAGATAGTTAGGAGAAGGGCCACCTCTGTAATGGCCCACACTAGCAGGGTATAGAAACTCTGCAGACATTGTATCTGTTTTATTTATATTTACCCAATTTATTAACCTGTGACCTAAGAAATCAGGCATTCACACTAGGAAGACCTACACAATTAAACACACGAGCACCTTCATCAATACATACAACTCAGATGACCTGGCTGCTCTCACCCAACCAATGATAGCAGAAATAGTCCTACTTATCACGATCACACCGAGACACATCCAGTGTTTTACCCCAACTTCCAGTCAGGAGACATAACACTGAGCCATTTTCTTGCCAACCCTTCCTAGGCATTCCAGTTGCTCAGGAGGCAGTCTAGTGGGGAGTCCCCCGCACCCCATCCTGAACTGACATTTTGTCAGACATTGGGGTAGGGAAGCTCCCAAACCTAGCTGAGAACTACTATGTTTCCATCTTCCCTTCCCCCTCTCAGTTAGCAAAGCACTAAAGGTCAAACCCAGCCAAGTCAGAATTAGTGTGGCGGGAAAACAAACACAGAGGCTTGCCCAGGAAAGACCCAACACAGTGATACAAATGTTGCAATATCCAGAAGACAGCTTTTCTAGTTCGGGGGTAGGGCAGCTGGGAAGCACCTGACAATCAGGGAGCAGAACTTAACCAGAGAAGCTGTGGAATCCACAGAGGCTTGTAATTTACCTTCCTCTTGGCAGGGGTAGGGGAGGGAGGAGAGAGACAGAGGTTCTGCCAGTTTAGGGACGGAACACAGGGAAACAGGAATCAGGATGCCACAAAGACCAGGCTGTTCAGCCTCCTTCAACAAACAGGAAAAGGTGGCCTGGCTTGAGAGTCGCCTGTCCTGGAGGAACCCCCTCAGCCTTCCCTGGCTTCCCTCTGCCCAGGTCCCAGGGTCCACGCCCTCTACACTGAAGGGCCCAGTGGTGAATTCTAACTGTGTGGTGGGGCGGAGAAGGGGGGGAAATGAGGCTACAAGTTTAAATAGACCTTTTTTTTTTTTTCTCTCTCTCTCTAGTTCTAAATAAGTAATTGACCTTGCGGCTTCTGCCTAATTCCAGCACCTTATCTCGAGATAGTTTGTAACATAGCAACCACAGATTTTTTTTTTTGCAGCAAGAGGAATAATTTTTAACAAACTTTGTAGTAACTCTTTAATTGCTGGAAAGAGAGGGTTTTGACTACAAGTGAGTTATTTACACAACAGTGTTGACTAACTCCCACCCAGAGATGTTGAGGGCAGTGGGAGATACAGGGGATATGGGAGAGAAGGTAGAAAGGCTAGTTAGCAGGGTGAGGCGGGGGAACAGAGTCCGTCCTTCATCAGGGGCTGAGAAATTCTCAGCGGCCGCCCCCTGGGTAAAAGTTAGCCCTTGTACCCTAACCACAACCAGGGATGGCTGCCCTCCTGGGTCTCATAGCCTCCAGGTGGGGTCAGTTCCAAATAGAGCCAGCCAATCCAACATTTACTCCTTTGTTCTCACAGCCTCTGGGTGGGGCCGGTCCTAGACAGAGCTACTCATTCCTAAACCTCCAAAATTATCTCAATCCCTATGCCAAGCCAACCAACCCCCCAACTTGGTCCCTGTTTCCCCCGGGAAATTTCCCCCGCGTTTTGTTGCAACCCAAAATGCATCATGCCAAAAAGTATAAAACCAGACATCATCTCTACCTCAGGGTCATCCCCTCTGAGCAGAGTCCTGCCGGAGGTACAGCCCAAGCATGCCCGAATAAAGTCACTCCTTTGTTTTCTGCATGTGTGCCTAGTGATCTCTCAGTGGCGGAATTTGGTCTTAACAACACCTGCAGGTCATTCTTGTTCCCTGTTACAGCTGTCTCAAGGGCTGCTCATAATTGTCTGGGGTTGCGATTGCAATTGAGGTCCAATTTGTCTAAAAAGACTCTTCATAGCAATGACATTTGAACCTCTGAGACAAGCAGAAGTTGGTGGCTGACTAATAGTCCTTCCCAACTCCATAATAACGTGGGGTATAATACCTCCTGCTGAGACACCCATCAATGCCACACAGGGACGACAGGGTTACCCAGGGTTCTTCATGTGTGATTTGGAGGGGATGAGTGGAACCCTGCCACTTTAGGCCTGGTCATTTATGACCATGGCCACCAGGATCTGGACGCACCCCCTTGACCTCCCCATGATTGATGTACACTCTGTGCCCAATAACCAGGAGTTCCCCATTTAGGACAGGGCCACCAGTGCTTCATGGCTTTTCCCTCCTCACCTTTGGTCCTTCTGGGGCTGGTGTGACATTCTCTACAAGTGTCCAGGTTTCCCACAAGGGTGGCAGGTCTTTCCACCATCCCCAGGGCACTGTGGGGTGAGTGTCTGGGGAGGACCTTGCTACAAAATCCACCCCCAATAGTCTGGCCTTTTGGTGCTCCCTGTGTTACATATCCTGGTTGTTGGAGACAGTCGAGGACACTGACAGTAGCTGGGACATGTCTGGGGGCCAAGGCCAACTTCTGGATTTTCCTAGGGGTTATCACAGTCAGAGGTGTCAATCATGTATTAATCACTATTTCTGCCTCGGCTGATCTGAGTCCATGTTGTCCACCTTCTGACAGCTTTAGTGATTCTTTCTCTACATATTGCTGGGATTTCCTTATTTCCCTGAATCTCTCTTAGAAAAGTGAAGTAGTTTCACCTGAATAGCTTTTATGTCCTTATGAAACACCCTAGCAGTTGGCTGTGGAGATGGGATCCTATTTTACAAAGATGGTGATTCCACGCTGTATCCCCTTGAACGGTTTGATTTCCAGACAGAAGTTTTGACCAGGGCATGGAGTTGCTCCCCTTAGACATGACCAGCTGCCCAAATCCTGTTTCTCTCATCTACAAACATCAATTTGAGAGTAAGACACACACACATCATTCCAGGTCAAATCAAAAACAATAGCCAGGTATTCACATTCCTCTGTGAATTTCCCAGGGTCAGCAGAGAAATTCCCTAACTTTTCATTACACATCTCTAGATCACCCATTGAAAATAGAACACGAACCCTCAGAGGATGTCCTGTGGGTCCTGATACCTCCTGCAAATGACACATAGAAGGAAAGCTAAGAACGTCCAGAAAGGAAGCTAAAGAGAAGGGGTGGGATCCTATGCTGGTGGGGCTGAGCCTCCCCCGGGGCTGAAGCAGCAGCCACAGTCCTGATCACTGCCTCAAAGTCTCAGGCCTGTTCAAAGTCAAAGAGGCATTGGGATATCTCCCTGTCCCCTTAAGCCAACACTTTTCTGCCCAAGATTCACTAAGCTCCTGGCAAGGCTAATGACAAAAAAAACTAGGTGAGCTCAAACATGAGCTGTTTTTCTTTGAGACTATGTGGAAAGCAGATGTGACAGCTGGAGCTCCAGCAAGCATTTTAGAACCTGAGTCCCCTAAAGTATGTAAGTCAGGTAATAGCACTATGACATAGAAAGACAGAAGTCTGGATCCCTTACGAATAAGGAGTAGCCAAACTACCCCTGTATGAAATGTCACACATAACAGAGAAATAAACTTCTCTATTGGTTAAGGCAGGGCCACTTTGGGTTTTGTTCCCAGTAAGTTGACTTAACTAATCTCTATGATTATCCAATCAGGAAGCTCCTAAGCTCAAAAACACAACTACCTTTTTTTCACCCTTATATCCCAGGTAGCAACAGTGAGCTCAAGCTTGGTCCCTGCTGCTCCAGCCAAGAAGCCAGGAAGGACCCTGAAGCTCTCATTCCCCAGGGTCCTGATGAAAAGCTCCATCTCTCTGAAGGTGTGGCATTGTGTTGCAAAAAATGGCTGCTGGCCTACCTGGGATTTCTATCACCAGATGCTGGTCTCTCTCTCTCTCTCTTTCTGTCTTTGAGTTTCAGATCATGGGTCAAAGGTTTCTGTGGTGTTTTCTACTCTGGGGCATCCCCTGACCTAGAGAAGGCACAGGGAGGTCTCACAGACACGCGCTGCTAACTGGATGGCTGGTCAGGAGAAGCAGGGTGGGCACCTGCTCAAAGCAGACACCTGCAAAGGGCTGCGGAGCTTGCTCTGGGGGTCAGGAGGCCTTGCTTTCAGCCCTGCTGGGTGACCCTGGGCACATTTCCTCACTTATTCACCCTAAAGGAAACCACCCTTCTTGGACTCTGCTCTACATCAGGCACTATGCCCAGGGCTACAAGTGCAGAGATGAAAGTTCCTAAGGTCACTGAGCCGGCCTCTAATGGGACAGAGGGAGAAACAAAGATCACACACCATGAGGACCAGCACTGCCTGACCCTGGGTGGCGGGAAATGTGAGGGCTGCCTGGCCCAGCTGGGGGCCTGGGGGCTCTCCCCAGGGGCAGGAACTCCTACCAGCTCACCCACTCTGGGCCTCTTGTGGATGAGGCAGGGTTCAGACACAAGCCCTTGTGCGAAGCCTCCACAACCACCCTTGGTGGGAGAGCCATGTCTTTATCCTCATGTTTTACTCACTGACCCTCACTGAGCACTCACTACCTCCCAGACTGCTTTCTACACCCACTCTGTTTATTAGCTCAGTAATCCTCAACACAGCCTATAAGGTAGCTGTCATCTCAGCCCCATTTTACAGGCAGGGACCTGGAGGCCCAGAAAATTTAAATGAGCCAGAGCACAGAGCTGCTGTGTGTCAGACCCGGATGCAGTCTTGGGGCTGGCGTGGAGCTGAGCCCGTGTGCTCCACCCTGCACATGCCATGGCCACCTCCCTCCTAACATGGGAAGAGGGATTCACAGACATCACACAAGGGGCAGATACCACCCCAGAACCAAGTCTGTAGAGGCCTCAGAATCTGATACACCAAAGACCACCGTCCCAGTTCTGGATCTTTGTTGGGTTTCAAAGGGACTAGAGTGGACCAGAAGATCCCCTCTGTCCTCACCACTGTTGGAATCATTCCAAACCCTTTGGAGCCCATGTTACTGCCTTGGTCAGGACAACCAGGTACGTCAGCACCCTTTAAAGCCTGCCAATCACTGTCCATGTGAACATGTGGATGTCAGCACCCACTGTCCCCTGCGCGGGAGACTCTGCTCCTCTACATCAGTTCCTGCTGTCAGCCAGAAAGTCACAGGCAGAGGGAGGATGCCAAAAGCTATTCTGAACAATTGGGGTTTTCTTAGGAATTCATCAGAGCGAATGAATAACTCATCTCAAGGAAGGAGTGGCAAGGGGTTGTGGGAGTGGCAGAGCCCTGGCTCACCTTGAGGAGCAGGTAGGCAGCAATGGTGATCCTGGCACTCAGGTGGACGTGGCCATGCCGTAGCTCACCAGGAGTGTGCTGGAGCCCTGGGCCTTGGCTCTCACCCTGACGCTACTGCAGTGCTTAGAGCCCGGTGGCAGCCTCCCTGCACCAAAGGGAGAACCACATGGTCACTGCAAACTTGCCCTTAGTGAGCAAGGCACAGCAGGCTCAGTTTTCATCTTTCATTCTAGGCTTGATAGGCAGTCTGGTGATTTTAACAATAATTTTTAATTTAAGTATACTTATGAGAATATGAAACTTAAATTTTTGTTTAATTTACACAACTTACTTTTTTTTTTTTTGGCATATATTGAACACACCATGTATCCAGCACTCAGATCAGGAAACAGATTATCAGCACCCCAAGGTCTCCTGGAGACCCATCTGATGTCTAGCCTGTCCCCTAGGGAAACCCCTACCTTGACTTCTACCATCAAAAGCCTAATGTTGCCTGATGCTGTAGTTAAACTCTTCCATATCTGGCTTCCTCGGCTCCACATCGTTCACGAGCTTCCTCATCTGTCACACATTGCACGTCCCTATGCACATTTCCATATATCACACCATTGTACGGATACAGGGCAGTAGACTGACCCATGGTGCTGTGCACATCACCGTTCCTTCCAGTCTGGGGCTCAGATCCACGGGACTGATAAGAACATCCAGGCATGTTCCTTTCTGAGGGCAGTTTCTGTTGGGTGTCTGCCTAAAAGTGAGACACCTAGGCCATTGGGCATGCGTTATTATTGCCAAATAACTTTCTCAAAGTGGTTCCATTAATGGATACTGCTAGTAACTGTTGCCCTATATCCTTGCCTTTGTTTTCCATCAATGCCTTAATTACATTTTTAAAACATTATTTTGATTCTGAAAAAATACACATAACATAGTATCTGCACCTTGGTCCTTTACATGTACAGTTCAGTGGTGTGAAGGACATTCACACTGTGGTGCCACTGTCACAACCATTTCTCTGTATGACACTTTTTGTAAAACAGAAGCTCTGTACCCAATAAACAGTAACTCCTTAATTCCCACCACTCTCCTTGCAACAGCCCTGCCCTACAATGCAAGGAGTCTTTCTGGTTGGATAGAAAAGACACTAGAGGGCAGCGCCTGTGGCTCAGTGAGTAGGGCACCGGCTCCATATGCCGAGGGTGGCGGGTTCGGACCCAGCCCCAGCCAAACTGCAACAGAAAAATAGCCGGGCATTGTGGCGCACACCTGTAGTCCCAGCTGCTCTGGAGGCTGAGGCAAGAGAATCGCGTAAGCCCAAGAGTTAGAGGTTGCTGTGAGCTGTATGACGCCACGGCACTCTACCCGAGGGCGGTACAGTGAGACTCTGTCTCTACAAAAAAAAAAAAAAAGAAAAGAAAAGAAAAGACACTAGATACAAATGCAAAGCTTGATAAAGAAATAAAGATGTCTGCTAAGGCAAATACACCATTTTAAATTCCCTCCACCAGAGATCCACTTTCTCCACATCTTCAACAACACTTACTGACTTCTGTTGCTGTTTGGATAGTAGCCATCCTAAGGACTGTAAAATGGTTTCTCCTTGTGGTTTTGCTTTGCTGTACTCTGATGATTAGTGCTGTTAAGCATCTATTCATGAGCGTGTTGGCCATTTGTGTACCACCTTTGACGGAATATCTATTCAAGTCCTTCAGCCACTGTTTTATTAGGTTATTTTGTTTTATTGTTGTAAACATAGGAGTTCTCTAAATATTCTACATGTGAACCTATTATCTGGTATGATTTGAAGTATTTTCTTTTGAAGCACAGTTCTCTGGATATCGGACTCTTGATAGACAGACATTCCCCCCCAATACCCCATGACTCTGAATATTTCAAACCATCGATATCCAGCCTCCAAGGTTTTTGGTGATAAATCTGATGTAGATCATGGGGGAAAATGATGATGAGAGGCATCTTCCTAGCAGCTGACTAGAGGTTAACAATGGACCTTATTGTGTATCACATACCCCAAAACACTTCTGTATGGTAACATGATGGCAGCTATTTCTGGTATCTTTCTAACAGCAACTCAAATTTAAAGCAAGCAAAATTGAACACTTCCCATATAGATATGATGAGGTCTCTAGAAACCTAAAGTTAGTATAGATTTTCCAATTATAAGTGATAAGGCCCCTGAAATGTTGTACAGGTTTTAATTTTTAACAAACCAAGTATCAATCTCTATAATCCATGTAAACAAGAAGCACTTGTTTCTCTTTCAAGTGGAAAATGTTTTTGCACCCATATAAGGAAAAGAAAACCCCACCCTGATATCCCCAGCCCTGATTGGTCCGTTTCATCCTGCCTCTCACTTCATAGAGAGCCATTGAGGCTGACACCTATATAAGGCGGTGTCTGGGCCTGGGTCTTTGGTCGTTACAGCTCAGGAAGCTCTTTTGGTGACCTGCGGACTTGACCTCAGATAGCGTGTTTCCTTGATCGTAGTGCTTGCAGTTATCCCAGTGAGTAGTTTAACATAGCGTAGGTAGAATTCTTAGCGTAGTGTTATTTGTTTTGTTAGCATAAGTTCACCTATTATTTTTATCCTAGTTAGCTTTCATTAGTAGTGTTAGCCTATTTAGTGTCGCAGTTAGTATAGTTTGTTAGTGTTTTTAGAATAGTGAGTATTAGTTGTTGTTGTTTTTGTGGATTACTTATTTAGTGTAGCTTATCTAGCATAGTGCTAGAGTAGTCAGGCTCCCCATGGCACCTGGGGTGGCCTCCGTGTCTCTGGACAAGGAGGTCCTCCAGGACTATGAGTTCTTGAAGACCCTTGGCCGGGGCAGCTTCTGCGAGGTGAAGCTGGCTCGGCACCTTCCAACCGGGACCAAGGTGGCGGTGAAGATCATCAGCAAACACTGTGCTTGTGCGTCTTCGGAGCCTGAGATCATGAAGTGCTTGGACCATCCCAACATCATTAAGCTGCTGGAGGTCATAGAGGGTAAGGATCGGGTGTACCTAATCATGGAACATGCAGGTGGTGGTGACCTGGCTGACAGAATAGACACATCTGGCCAGATGGACGAGGGGGAGGCCCGAGCCATATTCTTGCAGATACTGAAAGCCGTGGAGTACCTACACGAAGAGGGCATCTTGCACAGGGATCTGAAGCTTGACAATATTTTATTAGATTCTCAAAACAATGTCAAACTAGCTGACTTTGGCTTGGCCATAACCTTCACCGAAGTTGATACATTCACAGCCTTTTGTGGTACAGCCCGGTATTTGGCCCCAGAAGTTTTCCTGAGGCATAACTACAAGAGACCAGAGGCAGAAATCTGGAGCCTTGGTGTCATCCTCTATATGTTGGCCACCGGGACCGCCCCATTTTCTGGAAGGGATTCAGAGGAACTGAAAAGGTCAGTCTTAAGTACCACCTATACGACACCTGCTTTCTCTACCCCCAAATTAAAATTGTTTCTCCAAAAGATCCTAAACCTGACCCCAGCAAGAGGCCCACCCTCCACCAGATGATGGAAGACCCCTGGATCCAGGCTGGGCAAGACAGCCAGAGGCCACGCACGGCAGTGACAGACATCCCACCAGAGACCGCCACTCGGCCAATTCCCAGTCCCACTTGTGCCCCTCAGCCCGGTCCGGTGTCTTCTCCCTCCCCCAGCACCAGCCACCTTAGGGGAGGCCCAGGGGGAGACACAGGAGCTCAGACCAGTCCCGGACAAGAGCACTCCCTACCGGCGGCTGGGCAGGTAGAGGTAGTGTAAGAGGACACCACTGAAGCTGTCCAGGGCTGGCGGGAGTGCGCTAGGAGGATTGCCAGTTTCCTTTGCAAGATGTTCTGCCTCCCGCTGGCCCAGAAGATCTGCTGCCGCAACAAGGTGGTGCCTGTGACCAGCCTGGAGACCTGAGGCCCAGACCAGCCAGGGTGGGGCGGCCAAGCTTTCTCCTTTCATATCTTACAGTTTTAGGGGATTTTCAATAAACTGAAATTGACATTGTATCTTTCTCTTTGTGTACATGGGTGGGGTGCAAGGTGAAGTTCAGGTGAGTGTGGAATGGAGACATAAAGCTAACACCCCCAGCACTGCAGGCAGATGCAGCTTGCTGTCAGAGATGTGTCACCTCTGAAGAGCTGACCTCATTGATTGTGACATGAATGGTGGGCGGCAAAGGCAGGGATTGGGGGTGGGTGGTCATAGGGAACCAAGTTTCAGAAGTCCTGACATCCCAGTGGAAAGGGGCCTTGAAGGAGCTGCCAAAGTCACAGCAACCCTAGTGTGTCTGGGGTGTGTGCAGGCCCGGGACACGCACACCGTGTGTGGCGTCCCCACACTGATGTCACTTGGTTAAGCTTTTCAGAAGGAACAGCAGAGACTTAGGTTCCATTGGCCTGTGTTGACAGCCCGTGTTGCACAGCAGAGTGACCAGGTTAAGGACAATGTAGGGTACATTTCCAAATGCCTGAGAACCCACCTTAAATGTCTCCTTGGAGGGCAAGAAGGCCCTGAGCTCATGGGATCCTGAAACACAGTGTGGGAGGTCAGGCAGGCAAGGAGTCCCAGTTGGGTGGGGGGCCAGAAAAGCAGGCTGAGCCCTGCAGAGGCCTCCTAGCCACAGTGGTGTGAGCAGAAGCATGACCTGTCTTCCTACCCCTGATCATGGGACATCCATTGTGGGTGGACTGTGACTCCTGGCATTTTTCCCCTCACTGCCCTTCTCTCCCTTTTCTTCCATGGTTGTGGGACAGGCAATATGGTTCTTAGTCATCCCACTCCCATTTCTTTCAAGTCAGTACAAATAAATGTCAATCCAGAAAGCCGAGTCCTGGGTATTTTGCTGTTTTGGGTCGCCCAGCTGGGGCTGTGCACACTCTCGTGCAGGCTGCAGGAGGAGCTTAGTACTTGGAGTTAATGAGAAATACTCAGTGGAAAGGGGCCTGGAGAGAACTACCAAGCTCACCCCAACAGCCACACAGGAGTTGCCGGGCCATGTGCAGGGCCGGGATGCACACACGTGTGGGTGGCCTCCCCACCCTGATGTCACCTGGTTAACATCTTCACCAGGAACAATGGGGAGTTGAGTCTTGCTGGCCTGTGTTCTTTATCCAGAGTAGGGTAACAATGTTGTGTGAACCAGACTGTTTAGGGAGTCAGAGAGTGACCTGGCTGTGGTCTCCAGAGTGCATTAGGGACCACTTGTCCCTCTTTTTTGTCTGAATAGCATAACACTTGAACTTTCCTCTGATGTTTTCTCTTTTTTATGACACTGATATGTAAGTGTTCTTCTAAGATGCCTGAGTAAGGTGTGTTCCTCCAGCCAGCTGGAGGTAAAAGGGTGCTTCTGGGCCAACCAGACGTCCTAGGGGTCAAAGGGAGGATGGATACTTGGATACCACAGTCCAGAGGAATGGGAGGTGGTATTAAGGATGGATATCATAAGACAAGTTACACCTTCTCAGGGCCCTGGTATTTCCATGGCAGGTATAGATATGTGGTTTCAGACACCCCAGAATCAGCTGCCTTATGAGGTCCTAAGAAACCTAAGGAATGTCTGGGAAGGCCCCAGCCATGGTGCATGGACAGGTCCCATGGTGTTAACAGTCTTTAACTTGCAGCGGCCCTGACCACTATGACAGTGAGGGAGATGACTCTCCTGTACCACAAGAGTGCAGGACCAGGTGAAGCAAAAAGGATCTGAGGACATGGTGGGAGTCTTGTGTGTCCCCTTTCCCCCCAGAGTGGAATTTCTTTGTGCCTCACATCCCAATTAGTGGTCAGCCAGTGTTGCTGGCCTTAAATACCCCCCTGGCTCTCACCCCTTCAGGGCAAGTCATAGTTCCTCAGTTGACTTTCAGATCACTCTGTGTTCTAGCCCCTGCTGACTTTTATCCTGCCCCAGCCCACCCTTTCCACTACACACACTGAGCATTCCAATTTTCCACAGAAGTCATCACACTTCCAGCCTCTGCACCTGTGGTTTCCTCTCTGGGCAGCCCACATGCCGGCCATCTGGCCAAGGCCCACTGGGCTGCCAGAGATGGATCAGACAAAGATGTCCACACTGTGAAGACCTTGCTGCCCAGCTGGGAGGATGACACAGGGACCTACATAGCTACATACAGCCACCTGTTCACAGGTATAAAAAATGTACATGCACAGCCCCGCCCATGGTCTCCTGCTGTTGAAGGATCAGGGCAGTTTCTGAAGGAGGTGCGTCTGAGGGATCCTCCACAGGAACTGTCCAGTAAGTATTTTGGGCAGAAGGAAGCCAGGATGATTAGGACCCCCAGGGCAAAGGTGGCAACAATCCCAGATGTTAGACCACCTCCCCTCATTACTGAGACAACTCCCCATGGGTGCATTTTGCTCCAGGCCTACACACTTTATCCATCCCCCAGGAGGGCACTGATGACTGGACATTCTGCTGATGAGACCTTCTCTGTGCTGGTGCTTCAGGCTGGGCTGGGTGCTCCAGTGGCAACCTCTCATGTCACTCATTAGTCCACACTCGGCTTTATGGAGAGTAAATGGTTGCAATCAGTCCCTAAATTAAGTCATTAATTTATTAGGTAACTTGGCTTAAGTCAGTCACAACAGTGCTGGGTACCCAGTATTTTCCCAATAAACACTAGTTGTTACTCATCCTCCTTCCACCTAGGCAAAGACCTAAGCAGTTACTGCCTTCAAGAAATATTACACTCTAAAAAATTATAAACAGAAGAGAAACAAAAATACTAATTATGTAACCTAAAATAGATAATAAAATCCTCAATTGAGTTCATATGTATGTTTTTCTCTTTTAAACCTCATGTATAATTACAAGTAATCCACCAACCTCTTTCCCACCCAAAATAAAGAGCTAGAGAGTATGCAGATGGCAGAAAAATTGGAGTGCAAAGGATTTAAATATCACATACTTGTTTTGAATGCAACACAACCACCAAACAGCAAATCTACCCTGTGAATTCCTATGTGCTGATGTTTGGTTCCCAGGTTTTACTCTGTATGTGCACTTCCTATAGTACATGGTGTTGACTTGTCTCATATAATCTCTTGTGTCATTCCCTTTGAAAAGGAATTCTGTTGCCAAACAACTTTGAGAAATGATTCATATTATCTATGTCCCTCAGAGAGTAATAATACACAGTGCAATGCCGAGGACTCTGAGAAGTTCTATAATAAAGGAAAATGGTTGAATGCATTTAACCCAGTTTATTTAAAAAGTGGATACGCTATGTTGCATATGTTTTGATAGTAGAACTTCTGGGAGATATCGCCCTAAAGCATGCAGCAAGGTACTAATGGAGACAACAGGGAGGAAGAAAGGAAGCACATTTAATCATCACAACAGCCTCATGTGGTAGATATCACTGCCTTTTTAAGAGTTAAGAGTCAGGCTCAGAGAGGTAGAATGTCTATTTCAGTACTGTTGACCAGCTGGAAAATGATGGGGTTATGAATTGATGTCTTCTTCCTGGCTCTAGCAAGTTGCTGTTCATTCCAGTTCTCTCCAATCATTCTAAACATTTCTTCCAAGTTACTTCAAAGCCTAGTTTTCTGCAGGACTTTCCCCATGTCTCCAGCCACACTTGCTACGCCAGCACCCTCCTCTTATTCTTCACTCGATTCTAAGTCCCTGGTTGTCATTTTCTTATCTATTGCTATTAGTTTTGATTTCCAGAGTTCCCATATCTAAGTTGTAAAGAACTTAACAGCAATCAGTATTAAAAACTATTATAAAAGAAGACTGCTACACACACAAAGTAAAAGAAATCCATGAACCATAATAAATCGAAAACTGAGAATAATACTGGTAGAACCATTATGTCTTTTAAGTGTTACTGTAGGCTGCACATCTCAGCATCTTAAGGAACAGGCTATATGAATGATATTTAGCACCACTTTGATGCCAAGTATATCTCTGCTGGCTCATCACAACAAAGATGTGCTATTTTCAAAT
Organism: Nycticebus coucang; assembly: GCF_027406575.1. Classification (NCBI taxonomy): domain Eukaryota; kingdom Metazoa; phylum Chordata; class Mammalia; order Primates; family Lorisidae; genus Nycticebus; species Nycticebus coucang. The sequence goes on from NC_069787.1 coordinate 17,856,720, forward strand.
AATCGAATGAATGAGGCAGTAAGGCGTTATTAATGACATATTCATGTATACACATGTTACATATATGTATGCATGCACACATAATTACATGCATATGCATATTTATGCTATGTATTAAATACATGAACATATTATACATACATGCATGCATATACACTTAATTACATGGGGATGTATTGTCATGCTACATTTACGTGTACATCTTTGTGTGCGTTTACATTTTTTTTAGTGTGTCCTTATTTTTCTTTTATTTATTTATTTATTTATTTATTATTAAATCATAGCTGTGTACATTGATATGATCATGGGGCGTCATACACTCTCTTCATAGACCATTTGACACATTTTCATCACAATGGTTAACATAGCCTTCCTGGCATTATCTAAGTTACTGTGCCAAGACATTTACATTCTACATTTACCAAGTTTTGCAAATACTCATGTAAGATGCATCTCAGGTATATTCCCACCAATTCCCCTCCCTTTACAAACCACCTCCGTCCCTCCCCTCCCTTTTTCACTTCCCCCTATTGTTAGGTTGTAACTGGGTTATAGCTTTCATGTGAAAGCCCCAAATTAGTTTCACAATAGGGCTGAGTACATTGGGTACTTTTTCTTCCATTCTTGAGATGCTTTACTAAGAAGAAGATGTTCCAGCTCCATCCATGTAAACATGAAAGAGGTAAAGTCTCCATCTTTCTTTAAGGCTGCATACTATTCTATGGTGTACATATACCACAATTTATTAATCCATTCGTGGATCAATGGGCACTTGGGCTTTTTCCATGACTTAGCAATTATGAATTGGGCTGCAATAAACATTCTGGTACAAATATCTTTGTTATGTTGTGATTTTTGGTCTTCTGGGTATATGCCCAGCAGAGGGATTACAGGATTGAATGGCAGATCTATTTTTAGATCTCTGAGTGTTCTCCATATATCTTTCCAAAAGGAATGTATTAATTTGCATTCCCACCAGAAGTGCAGAAGTGTTCCCTTTTCTCCGCATCCACGCCAACATCTCTGGTCTTGAGATTTCGTGATATAGGCTAGTCTCACTGGACTTAGATGATATCTAAAAGTAGTTTTGATTTGCATTTCTCTGATGATTAAAGATGATGAGCATTTTTTCATATGTCTGAAGGCCATGCACCTGTCTTCTTCAGAGAGTTTCTCTTCAAATCCCTTGCCCAGCCTTTGATGGATCCCTTGTTTTTTTCTTGCTAATGCGTTTGAGTTCTCTGTGGATTCTAGTTATTAAATTTTTGTTGGAGCTATAACCTGCTAATATCTTCTCCCATTCTGAGGGCTGTTTGCTTGCTTTACTTACTGTGTTCTTGGATGTGCAGAAGCTTTTTAGTTTGATCAATTCCAGTAGTGTATTTTTGAAGCTGCTTCAATTGCCCGGGGGATCCTCCTCATAAAATACTCACCCAGACAATTTCTTCAAGGGTTTTCCCTGCACTCTCCTCTAGTATTTTTAGTTTCATGTCTTAAGTTTAAATCTTTAATCCAGTGAGAGTCTATCTTAGTTAATGGTGAGAGGTGTGGGTCCAATTTCAGTCTTCTGCATGTTGCCAGCCAGTTCACCAAGCACCATTTGTTAAATAGGGAATCTTTCTCCCACTGAATGTTTTTAATTGGCTTGTCAAAGATCAAATAACGGTAAGTAGCTGGATTCATCTCTTGGTTCTCTGTTCTGTTCCACATATCTACTTCTCTCTTTTTGTGCCAACACCGTGCTGTTTTGATCACTATCGATTGGTAGTAAAGTCTGAGGTCTGGTAGCGTGATTCCTCATGTTTTGTTTTTATTTCTGAGTAATGTCTTGGCTATTCGAGGTTTTTTCTGATTCCATATAAAACGAAGTATTGTTTTTTCAAGATCTTTAAAGTATAACAGTGGAGCTTTATTAGGGAGTGCGTTGAAATTATATATTGCAATCATGTCTTGCCCCCATAAAGTGTGATTGCAAGAGAGACTTTACCTAACAATTGCAATCAGTGTAACCTGGCTTATTGTACCCTCAATGAATCCCCAACAATAAAAAAATAAAAAGGGAGAAAAAAAAAGAAATTATATTTTGCTTGGGGTAGTATGGACATTTTAATAATGTTGATTCTTCCCAGCCATGATCATGGTATGTTTTTCCATTTGTTAACATTTTCAGCTATTTCTTTTCTTAGAGTTTCATAGTTCTCTTTATAGAGATCTTTCACGTCTTTTGTTAGGTGAATTCCCAAATATTTCATCTTCTTTGGCACTACTGTGAACGGGATAGAGACCTTAACTCCTTTTTCAACTTGACTATTGTTGGTGTATATAAAGGCTACTGATTTATGAATGGTGATTTTGTAACCTGAGACGCTGCTGTATTTCTTGATCACTTCTAGGAGTTTTGTAGCAGAGTCCCTAGTGTTTTCCAGATACACAATCATATCATCTGCGAAGAGCGAAAGTTTGATCTCTTCTGACCCTATATGGATACCCTTGATCGCCTTTTCTTCCCTAATTGCAGTGGCTAAAACTTCCATTACAATGTTAAAAAGCAATGGAGACAATGAGTAGCCTTGTCTGGTTCCTGATCTGAGTGGAAATGATTCCAATTTAACTCCATTCAATATGATATTGCCTGTGGGTTTGCTGTAGATGGCCTCTATCAGTTTAAGAAAAGTCCCTTCTAGACTAATTTTCTTCAGTGTTCTGATCATGAAGGGATGCTGGATATTATCAAAAGCTTTTTCTGCATCGATTGAGAGAATCATATGGTCATTGTTTTTTACTTTGTTTATGTGCTGGATTACATTTATAGATTTACGTATATTGAACCAGCCTTGAGACCCTGGAATAAAACCTACTTGGTCATGATGTCTAATTTGTTTGATGTGTTGCTGGATTCTGTTTGTTAGGATCTTGTCGAATATTTTTGCATCTATATTCATTAGTGATATTGGTCTATAATTTTCTTTTCTTGTTGGGTCTTTTCCTGGTTTGGGGATTAGGGTGATGTTTGTTTCATAGAACGTGTTGGGTAGTGTTCCTTCTTTTTCTACATTTTGGAACAGGTTGAGTAATATAGGTACTACTTCCTCTTTAAAGGTTTGGTAGAATTCTGACATGAAACCATCTGGTCCCAGGCTTTTCTTTTTAGGGAGGTTTTGTATAGTTGATGCTATTTCCAAACTTGATATGGGCCTGTTCAGTATTTCCACTTGATTCTGGCTGAGACTTGGAAGGAGATGTGCTTCCAAGTATCGGCCAATTTCCTTCAGATTTTCTTATTTCTGAGAATACAGTTTCTTGTAATATTCATTAAGGATTTTTTGGATTTCTGAGGAGTCTGTTGTTATTTCGTCTGTTGTTTCTGATTGATGATATTAGAGATTTTACTCTTTTTTTTTTCTGATTAGGTTGGCCAGAGGTTTATCTATTTTATTGACCTTTTCACAAAACCAGCTTTTTGATTTATTGATCTGTTGTATTATTCTTTTGTTTTCAATTTCATTTAATTCTGCTCTAATTTTGGTTATTTCTTTTCTTCTACTGGGTTTGGGGTTGGAATGTTCTTCCTTTTCCAGTTGCGTGAGATGTCCCATTAAGTTGTTAACTTCCTCTCTTTCCATTCTCTTGAGGAAGGCTTGCAGTGCTATAAATTTCCCTCTTAGAACTCCCTTTGCTGTGTCCCAGAGGTTCTGATAGTTTGTGTCTTCATTGTCGTTTTGTTCCAAAAAATTGGCAATTTCTTTCTTAATCTCATCTCTGACCCAGCTATCCTTCAGCATAAGGTTATTTAACTTCCATGTTTTTGTATGAGTATGCAGATTCCTGTTGTTACTCAGTTCAAGTTTTATTCCATGATGGTCTAAGAAAATGCAAGGAATAATTTCTATTCCTTTAAATTTACTGAGGTTAGACTTGTGACCTAAAATGTGGTCAATTTGGAGTAAGTTCCGTGGGCTGATGAGAAGTATGTGTATTCAGTTTTATTGGGATGAAATGTTCTGTAGATGTCTGCTAAATCTAAATATTGGATGGTTAGGTTTAAATCTAAGATTTCTTTGCTCACCTTCTTGCTGGACGATCTATCCAACACTGCCAAAGGAGTGTTGAAATCTCTGACTATTATGGAGCTGGAGGAAATCAAGTTGCTCATGTCTGTTAGAGTTTCTCTTATAAATTGAGGTGCATTCTGGTTGGGTGCCTAGATATTCATAATTGAGATCTCATCATATTGAGTATTACCCTTAACAAATGTGAAGCGACCATTCTTGTCCTTCCTTACTTTTGTTGGTTTAAAGCCTACTGTATCTGCAAATAAAATTGAAACACCTGCTTTTTCCTGATTACCAGTTGCCTGAAATATGGATGACCATATTTTCACCCTGAGTCTGTATTTGTCTTTTAAGTTAAGATGTGACTGTTGTATGCAACAAATATTTGGCTTGAGTTTTTGTATCCAGTCAGCTAACCTATGCCTCTTTAGAGGACAGTTTTAGCTGTTCACATTAGTGGAGAGTATTGATAAGTCTGGTGGAATTTTGGGTATCAAGTTTTTCAAATGTCCAGTGTACATTTTTAATCCTTTCACCATTGTGGAAGTTGGAGTTTGATCTGAAGTTTCTGAGTGAGTTTACTTTTGTGCTATAGGATTGGATTGGTCATTGTGGAGGATAGGTCTGAGAATATCCTGAAGAGCTGGTTTACTTATGGCAAATTTTTTCAACATATGAATGTCATTGAGGTATTTAATTTCTCCATCATAAATGAAACTCAGTTTAGCTGGATACATGATCCTGGGTTGAAAGTTATTTTGCTTTAGGAGATTAAAAGTCGATGACCACCCTCTTCTGGCTTGAAAAGTTTCAGCAGAGAGATCTGCAGTTATTCTAATATTCTTTCCTTTGTATGTAATGGTTTTCTTTCACCGGGCTGCTTTGAGAATCTTTTCCTTCATATTAACTTTAGTGAAGCTAATTATGATATGCCTGGGGGATGCCTTATTGGGGTTGAATCGTGCTGGGGTTCTGAAGCTGTCTGCTATCTGAATTTCAGATTCTCTAGGCATGTCTGGAAAATTCTCTTTCATAATTTCATGCAGAAGGGCCTCTGTGCCCATTGAGGCCACTTCATCATTGTCAGAAATTCCAATTATTCGTATATTGCTGTTCTTTGAATTATCCCAGAGTTCTCTGAGATAACAATCCGTTTTTTGCTCTCCATTTCTCTTCCTCTTTGAGAGATTGGGAATGTTCTAAGACTTTATCTTCAATGTCAGAAATCCTTTCTTCTGCTTGCTCCATTCTGTTGCTGAGGGATTCTACTGTATTTTTCGTATCTTTGAGGGCTGTAAATTCTTGCTTCAGTGTGTCTAAGTCTTTGGTTGTTTTGTCTTTAAATTCGTTAAATTCTTGAGACAACTTTTGAATTTGTCATCTAATTCCTAATTCCATTTTATTGATCTTGTCTGCAATCCAAATTCTGAATCCAATTTCTGACCTCTCAGCCAGTTGTTTATGAATGGGATTTTCAATTACATCTGCCATATCTTTTCTTCGGGGGGTTGATCTATTCTGCTTATTCATGTTACCAGAGTTTTTCTGCTGATTCCGCCCCATGGTTATTTTACTCCCTTTGATTTTTCCCCTGGGGCTTTATCGAGGGTCCGTACAGTGTTGTGGCCTGAGAAACTGGGGCCCTGTCTTGTGTGGTGCGGCTAAGTTGTTCTGTCTTGTTTTCAGCTGGCTTCTGTTCAATCCTATTGTAACATTTACTCTGGCTTGAAGTCTCAGCTGTGTGGAAAAACCAGCAATCAAGTCACCCCGCCCGCCCACCTCTGGCACCAATTGGAAAAGGAAAATCAAACCTTCCTACAACCGCATACCCAGGGCACCACCTGAAAAGTCCTCAGTCTCTTAGTTCAGTTCAAAAAGTCCAAATCAATTGTCTCAATCAGCACCTGTTTCGAGGGAGAGAGTTCAAGAGGTCTCTGGGAATTGGATCACCGGGGTCTGGTGACTACTGTGATATGGCTTACTCCAGTGCTGTGTGGAGTCAGGAGGAGCCACCAAGCAAATAGATCAGTCTTGGAAGGTTGATGTCTCCTTCCCCACTTTGCCCCTCTGTCGGACCCAGTCACTGGTATCTCTGCAGATGGCTAACCCAGTTGCCTGTAGTGAACAGATACTCCAGGGGCTTGCACATGCCTGAATCACAAGGAAATCTGCCAGACCCCTGCAGTCTGCCACTATCTAGCAGGAGGAGATGGGGCCTGACATCTTTGAGTGCTTGAAGCAGGTGAGGGGAGAAGTGTTCACTCAGGCTTAGCCCCGTCCCTGATTGATGTTGCTAACAGAACAAAACAGAACAGAACAGAACAGAACAGACAACTTTGCTGGATTCTGTCTCTGTTTTAGCTAAAATCGCCTGCAGAAGACAGGCTGTTCTGAGTTCAAATGTCTTTGCTGCTGGAGGTTTGTGTCTGATTACCTCTCTGAGTCGGCCCTGCCCTGGAAGCTTCCCGGGTTTGTAAGCAGTGTCAGGTAAATCCTTTGCTCACTGGTGGCCTCCTCTGGTTGCCCAGGGAGACAAGGGGTGTGGCTTCAGAATATCCAGAAGTGAGCCGTTTTGCTGTTAAAGAATAACGGCTGTTGATCTGCCTCCAGGAACTGCCGCTCTGGTGTGGGCACCCAGCCAACCCTTTTTTCCTCTGTCTCGTGCCCCAGAGTCAGCACTGAGCGGCCGTGGTTTATGCTCTGTCCACACCCCTCGAGAGATCTCCCAAGATTCCAGACTCCTGGGCAGCAGGCCCCCAGACCCCCGAGTGAGAGTTGGGGGGAGTGCTGGGAGCTCAGCGCTGGAAATGGGGAAGCTACAGTTTTACTCAGTTTTATGCCTGGCTGTATTGTTGCCAAGGAGGGCTGCTGCACAGTGCCGCAGGGAAGTGCCACCGAGGCGTGACTCCCCCTCAGCCGAGTGCCCTCTCCTCGCTCGTGTGTCTCAGAGTCAGCGCTGACCAGTCGCAGCTCAGGCACTGTGTACTCCCCTTGAGAAATCACCCAAGGATCCGAACTCCTGGGGGACAGGCCCCCAGACCCCAAGTGAGAGTGGTGGGGAATGCTGGGAGCTCAGTGGGGAAGCTAGAGTTTCATTCAGTTTTATGCCTGACCGTATTGCTGCCCAGGGAGGGCTGCGACACTGCCCCACAGGGAAGTGACGCCAAGGCATGACTCCCCCTTAGCCGGGTGCCCTCTCCTCACTCACGTGCCTCAGAGTCAGTGCTGACCAGTTGTAGCTCAGGGTCTGTCCACTCCCCTTGATAAATCCCCCAAGAATCAGAACTCCTGGGGGACAGGCCTCCGGACCTCAGTGTGAGTGGGAGGGGGAGTGTTGTGAGTTCAGGGTTGCCGGCAAAGGATATATAAAGTTTATACAGTTTCATGCCTGGCAGGAGAACGCCGTGGCACCCTATAGGGGAGGTAGGTCCAGTTTTTAGAAGGTCTCTCCTGTGGAGTGTAGTGGGAGGGCCTTTAATTTCTGCCCGTTTGTTTAATTGTGGGGCTCTTGAGCCGATCTCATGGGGGAGGGGGACTCCTGTCTGCTTGGTGATGGATTTTGTACCTTTTGTTTGCATCCTTTTGATCACAGCTTGCCTCAGCGGTGTTGATGTGCGTTCTTCAACCTTCTCTCTTGGTTCAGCTCAAATCCACCAGGATACTTACTAAATTTTTGTCCCTTAACTTTCCTTCTGGATAGGAGCCTCTGTGGAAAGCTGGCTTCAGTCCGCCATCTTGTCTCTCCCTCTTTGCGTTTACATTTTTGAGTTGCTTTTACATTGACAGTTAAGTGAAAGTGTTTTGTTTTTTTTTTTGTCAGACTGCCTGGCTTTTATTTCTGATTCTCCATTCACTATGAATGCGGCAAGTTCCTTGAACTTGCTTTATTTGCTTTCTGTTACTGCTATGGTACAATCTTAGTGGCTTACCTAAACACAACATGGATCAGTCAAAACCAAGGTTTGAGAAAGGCTGCATTCCTTCTGGAGGCTTTAGAGAAAAAAAAGTTTTCTTCCCTTTTCAGTCTGCTGGGGGGGGGTTACCACATTCTTTAGATTGCAGCCCCTTCTCCATCTTCAATGGCCAACTGCTCTTTTTCACTGCACTTCACTCTGACTTTTCTTGAACCACAATAAATCGGCAAATGTCTCATTTCCACCTTTGATGATCCTTGTGAGTACTTTGGCCCTAACTAGATTATCCAAGGTACTTTCCCTGCAGCAAGATCCATAATTTAATCACATCTTTAAAGTCCCTTTTGTCATGTGAAGTAATATATTCACAGATTCTGAGGATTAGAGTATAGACACATTGCTAGGGCCATTATTCTGCCTGCCACATTTTTCTAAGATGTTCCCTTATGAAAATGATGGAGTCTTCATACCAGGATTCCTGTTTAAGTGAATGGTAACTGAGACCATATCTGTTACTCATTATTAGAAGAAAGAGATGAATTAAACATATTTTTGTGGAACATGTTTAGAACAAGGCTATGGAAAAAATTTAAACCTATTTTATTTTTTGTTTTTGTTTTTTTTTTTTAGAAACAGAGTCTCACTTTGTCACCCTTAGTAGAGTGCCATGGCATCACACCTCCAGCTCTTGGGCTTAGGCAATTCTCTTGCCTCAGCCTCCTGAGGAGCTGGGACTACAGGCGCCCATCACAACACCCAGCTATTTTTTGTTACAGTTTGGCCAGGGCTGGGTTTGAACCTGCCACCCTCTATATGGGGCTGGTACCCTAGTCACTGAGCCATAGGCACTGCCCATTAAAGCTATTCTTAATGTAAGCTATTCTTAATTGGAACCAAAGCAATGCAGGAGATTAGAAAATACATTCTCATTGTTGTTCACCAGAAAGTTTGTATTGCTGAAAACAGAAAAGGGATTTTTCTTAATCTCTTTGAGGGACTGAAAGTCAACTTCCTCTCATGATGACAATAAAGTCAATTAGTGCCTGCAGAGCCCTGTTAAGAAGGAATCTGCAGGTCAGCAGGAGGCAGAGTCAGGCATGCCAGTTCTTGCCCCCTTCATTCCACTGGATTGATGAAAATAGGTGGCGGCTCATTATTTTCTGTGCTGTAATAACCTGAGAAAAACTATCTACTGGTTTTGAGGCATAAAGAGTGCAGCAAAGCTTTAAATTGAGTACTGTGGAAAGAAGTCTTTAAGAAAAGATGCAAGTATTGATCATTAACTCATTGATTAACCCTGCCTTTGGTAATTAATGTGTATTTATTTTACTCAATATTTATTACATATTACTTATTTGCCTCAAAATAAATTCCTGTCCAACCTGCAGGCCTACGGGCCACATGTTGATTTTGTGAGAATGTCTTTTGCTTATTTGTGGTATTGGATATCATAAAATGTATGCATGAATCTTTTTTTGGATAATCGGCTTTCATTACTGTGTGTGTTTCATAGACACCCTGACAGTTTACTTACACCAGGCAATGTACTAGGCATACACTGATCAACCCAAAGCAATATGACTCCTCTCTTCAATGAGCTTGTACTTTATTGGAAATTATAGGAATTAATTGAATAATTAAACAAATAAATGAAAAAAAAAACTCTAGCTGTGATAAGTGCTAAGGAAGAAAGCTATTGGAGCAAGGGCAGAATGTAAGAGGGGAGTTTTACCTAATTACAAGTAGGTAATTAACATTTAACTAGGTGAAGGTGCAAAAAAAGATGGGTAAGGGCAAAACAAAGTTTCAGGAGGATGTAGTAGCAGCATGTGCAAAGGCCCTGCAGTGAGGTGGATGGAAGGGAATGAAGTTCTCTTGGGCTGGAACATAAAAAGCCAATAGTAGAGTGATACCTGATGAGTTTTCAAAAAGTTTTTAAAAGAGAGGCTAAGTAATAGAGATAAGTCAAGAAATTTTAGAAGAGTGGAAAAATGATACAGAGGTGAAAGGTGATTACTTGATAAAGTGGGTTTCATTGACAGAAGCCTCTTTTCTTATAGCTCTTTAACTCCTGCAACCTAGATCTTCTCTACTACTTCTCTCCTCTTGTCTTACTGGGTCTCCTGACCCACACCATGAGGGATACCACACCGTGTGTGGAAGTCACAGGGTCCCTCAAGTTGCCAGTCTGGTGGAGGAAGATCTATTTTCCACAAGCAAAGCCAGGACTCTATAAAGGCTTTGTGAGTGAATCTTTTTTCATCTTAAGATTGGGTTCTTGGTTACCATTAAATGCTGCACTAATGACCTGTTATGAGGTAAACAGGCTTTTGTGGACTGTGGACAGGACTGTATTCAGCAATATTTCTACTTAAAAAAGTAAATGTGTCTCCCAACAATGAAATGGCGGCAGTTTATTCATAAACTGGTGACTGTACCTTGAGGGAGTCATATTTTATCCTTTTTGGAAATATTAGTTGGGGAATAGCTAGAATTATCCCCACCAAGAACCCTTCCAACTATGTAACTCAAGGGTGCTGACGGCCAAGACTGTGTAGGTAGGTCAGAGGGTAAGAGGAATCCACATAGGAGAAAAAGTTAAGCATCGATCTTGGTGAAAAAAATGCCTAAATCATTTTACTTTTAGCTATTAACCTGTCTTCTAGACAGAGCAGGCAACAGTACTGAGATTTCATTTGCCTTAATATGTAAGTTTACAGAAAAGATTGGCCTCTTTAATTGTCACAAAGACAATTATATACTACAAATCCCAGGAAATAATTTATGTGAAATCACTTTTCATAAAATCATAAAATGTTTATCAGCTTGCCCGAGATAAACTAATAAAAGTATTGTGTTGATAACATGCTGTTTTTCTTCCTATTTCAAAGTGTGCTTTTTATAAATATTAGGAAAACAATGTTCAGACAACAGGAGTATTTAACATTACAAATCTATATTCTTGTATTTTGGTTCTCTTGGGTGTAAAATGTAAAGAAATAAAATTTCTTTCTTTCCCTCTTTGCCTTCTTGCCTTGCTTATGTATTTCTTAAGGGCCTACTATGTTCCCAGCATAATCATCAGTGATGGAGAATTCATAATCCTGAGCGACTCAGGAAAACAAATCAACAATTGGAAAATCAAGTGCCAAGTGCTCAAATAGAGATACATCAGGGAGCTCTGGGGAGTGAGGTAAAGGCAGGCTCTGTCTGAGGGGGGTGGGCACAGCACAAGTCTCTGCAGGGCAGTGACTGGCACTGGAGCTGGTAACCAAAGATGCTGCTCCCCAGGCAAAGGAACCAGAACATTCCGTGCAGGACAAAGGAACATAGGCAGAAGGCTAAAGGCCCAAAAGAAAAATGCCAGGCAAATAATTTCATTATTTGAAGCTTAGTAATTCAGTGGTTGATCATTTTTTAATGAAATCAAAGATAAAAAATGAAAAAAAAAAAACAAAACATGTTCAAATCTTATGTTAGAATTGGTTTAAATCTAAGCAGTCTTTTTGTTCTGGATTGATCAATATTCAATTTTAATTGCCCAATATATTAATAATATGAGAATGAAGTTTTCTGGGTTTTTAAAAAATTAATTTAAAATATTTTTTAAATTACACATAAAATTATATTTATCGTGTACAACATGATGTTTTAAAAAATACATATGCTGTGGAATGACATCTACCTAATTAACATATGCTCTCCTTCTAGCTGTTCCTTCTGCAATCACTTTTGTAAAATGAATACCTTACACCCATTCTTTTTGATACTTTTAAGAATATCTTTTGTTAACTATAGTCGCTCTATTGTACAGCATATCTCCCAAACTTGTTCCTCTTATCTGAAACCTCCTGTCCCTTGATCAACATCTTCCCTATCCTTCCTCCTTTTCCCCACAACCAGCCTAGCTCCTGGTAACCATCGCTCTACTCTCTGCTTCCATGAGATCAATGTTTTTAGATTTTGTGCATGGTGAGATCATGTGGTATTTGTTTTTGTATGTGCCTGGATTGTTTCATTTAACATTATGTCTGACAGATTCATCTACCTACATTGTCACAAATTACAATATTTTCTTCTGCCTTTACGACTGAAGAGTATTCTGTTGTGTATGTTATAGTCAGTGCTTTTCGTGTCCTTGTTTTAAGTTATGATGATAGTCACCTAAATTACCTTCTGAAATATTTATTTTATTGCCCTCCATATTTATATCAACAATCAACTATAATTACGTGTGTGTGTGAGTGTACAGTATGAGCTGGAGGTCAAGTTTTTTCTACATTGTCTCTAGTTTTCCTAGCACTACTAATTGAAAAGATCATCTTTCCTCATTACTCCAAAGTGCTACCTTTATTATAAACCATGTAAGTCAGTCTCTCTCTCTCTTTTCTCTTCTGTTCCATTAGCCTATTGGTCTATCCTTACACCATTTAAATTACTGTCATATAAAAAGTTTTCAGATATGGGTGGCACCTGTGGCTCAAAGGAGTAGGGCGTCGGCCATATACCGGAGGTGGCAGGTTCAAACCTGGCCGCGGCAAAAAAACTGCAAAAAAAGAAAAAAAAAGTTTTCAGATATAATCGGTGGCCTTTTACATTTTCATGTAAGAAAACTTGACATGCTTTAAATAAGTGTGCCAAGTTTCACACTATGACATTTGAGAGTTTTACTGGCATTACATACAATCTAATTTTGGAATAATTAAAATTTTTACAAAACTGAGTATTTCACTCTGTGAATATTGTATATTTCTCCATTGATGAGAAGGGAAGGGGAATATTCTGTAACTTCTATTACTAATGTTTTGTAGCATTCTACTTTTGCCTTCTTCCTAAACATTTCAAGTACCTAGAAATACTTTTGCATCTTTTTTCTTCTTTCAATTTATGTGCTTTTATTGTTATATATTTTTATTGTTTATTTATTGTGAATCACACAAAATAGAGCTTAAAGAGCCAATATTCACTTTGGATTTGCCCATCTTTTTATCCATTTTCTTAGGTTTCATTCTGTATCTCATCTTCATGTGGGCCTATTCTTTCTAAAAAAAATCTCAAGTATTTCCCTTACTGACAGTCTACTGATAAATAAATAATCTCAGTGTTTATTCATCTAAAAAATCTCTTGTTCATATTTCTGATAATTATTTTACTGAGTTTTTAATTATAGATATTTTTCTCAGCACTTGGCAGATAAAATTCGTGTTTTAGCTTCTTTTTTTTCTGCCCATACGTCAGTTATCAATGTAATTGACATTCTTTTGGACACAATCTTCCCTGTCCTATCTGGGTTCTCTGAAGTACTTTTTTCCAGTTTTTCATAATGGCTTGGTATATTTATCTTAATTTTTCTTTCATGAGGGTTTGTGGTGTCTGTGAAGTGCTAGATTTTATAAGCTTGAGGCTGTTCTTAGCTCTAACTTACCGAATATTGCTTCTGCATTCTTGTCATCTCTCCTGTACTTTCTGAACTCAGTTTAAATGTACATTAGACTTTTGGACTGTGTCTCTTCTCATCCTCTCTTCTACATTTTGCATCTTTTTATCTCCCCATCCCCATGTTTCATAATGAATATTACCTTCTGACTTGCCTTTTATTTTACTAATTTTCTCTTTAGCAGAGTCTATCAAATCTTTCCAATGAGTTGCTAATTTCAGTTTTCCATACTATAATTTCTATTTGATATTTTTGATATCTCCATCATACCTTTTAGCTCCTTGAAATAATAGCTGTAGCTGTTTTAAAGTGTAGCTCCAGTAGCTGAAGACTTTATAGACTGCTTTCTGTTTTCCTTTTTCTTTTCCCTCATGGTGATTCTCTTTCATGTTGTCTTTTTTGCGTATATGTTTTCTTTTTTTCATTTTTGCAGTTTTGGTTGGGGCCAGGCTCGAACCCGCAAACCCCGGTATATGGGGCCAGTGCCTTACTTGAGCCACGGGTGCCACCCATTGCGTTTGTTGTCTTATCTTCAAGTATGGTCTAGCCATTGTTTTTAAGAATTATAGAAATAATTTATGGCCTAGGGTGATGATGTTTGTCCAAAAAAGATTTTTGTTTTTATCTGCCACATGGATTGACCTTAGTAATCGGAAATCAGTTTTAGAGGTGGTTATTTTCCCAGGTTATCAGGATGTCTTCTTCCTCAGATCAGTGCACATGAGAAATGAGTTACTTCCAACTTATGATACACCCAGTCAGAGCCCCAACACAAGTTGCAGGGAGTTAATCATGAGCCACTCCTTTAGGAAGTCCTGAATTTTCATCCCACCTGTAAGCCTTCAGAAGCACTTCTCAATATCACAGCTTTCTCCTTCTGGATGGCAACTATCAGACACTACAGCTCTTGAGTGCTATCTTCTCCTAGGCCTAAGCCTAGATTCTTTCCTTTATTATTATACCAATGCCTTTATTTTTCTATTTTATCCAGGTTTGATGTCATCCTTAACAAAATATCTTAGTCAAATCACAGTGTCAACAAGTACTAGAAGCAAAGGCCCTATTCCTGAATTCTCACAGCATAGGGTAGGACTAATATTATGGAGAAAGTTCAGTTTTCCAGGTTAAAATTTTTCTTGGTTAAAAGCTATTTGGTTCTGTCAAAAAAGAAGACAACACTTTGGGGACCATTTTGAAGCTTTGGTATTCAAGGGCTCTAAATCAAATAAACACAATTAATAAATTTTTGCTTATATTAGTGAAAATCATTTTTATTACAATAGAAACCCAATTTAAACTGGCACTTTTTTGAAAATGAGGAGATTCTATTAGTTCATGTAATCCAGAGGACACTAACTTCAGATGGAGCTTTTTCCCAGGGGCTCTAAAGATGTCATCAGGACTAATTTCGGTCTGCCTATTATGGCAGTTTTCTACCATGCTGGCTTCCTTCTCAAGTTGTATGTGGCAGCTTCTTGAGTCTCCATTTTTATATCCTCACTATTTTGCAGCCACCAAAAGGGTCCAAGAATCCCAGAAATTCTATCTCACTGGCTCTGGTGGGTCACTGGCTCAGCCATGAACTAATCACTGGTTCCTGAGGAATGAGATGCTGTGATGTAGTACACGGAAGTTAATTGCTCTAACCCTGTAAGGGTGTAAAGCCCAACTGAAAGCATCAAGTGTGAAAGTGGCAGAGGATATACTTTGCTGAGAAAAATCAGAAAGCTGTTTTTGGTAGAAAGGGAATAAATTCTGAGTAAAAGAATGCAAAAAATATGCATTGCTCTAGCCAACTGGAAATGAATGTGGTAGTTTTCTTCTGTGGCCTTCATGACCCTTTGAAAACATTTTAAATTTGGCTTCCTTTTTTTTTTGCTGATACAGCAGTTATCAATTATATCATATTATAACTGATGCATCGGCAGAAAAAAGGAATCTAAATTTAATTTATTATGTTATCAGAAGAGCACAAGTTGCATCTCAGATGTGTTTGATGATAATAAGTTTTGCCTATTGTTTTGAAAGGGCCTTAAGACTTCTGTGCATTTGGCAGTGGAAAAGTGCAGTAATATGCCACAAGTTGATTTTTAGAGAAGTATCTTAATCAAACACAATATGCCACCTTGATGAGTGTCCTATGGAACTAAAAGGTTGGAATGAAAAATAGATATGGGTGGTCATTTTAGAATCATGCCTCAGAAAGAGGCCTGGTGCTATCTGTCCCGAAACTCAGTGAAAACGAACTGATGAGTAGACAACAGCCAGTGTTCCCAGCTGATTGATCTGTGCAGCCCCAAACATCCCCGAGCTGTTTGGCAGCAAGCCATCTTTCTTCTGTTCTTTCCTTATTAATTTGGACCATGATAAATGGCTGTGCTGACAGCACACTACAATGAAAATAAAATCCTTGTCAGGGAGTCTTTCATCTTATAGAAGCAAAGAAAAACTTGTCCATAATCTGGCTGCAGGAGAATTTTCTCACACAATCTTAGCAATGATGCATGAACGTGACAGAGTATGAGTGTGTGTATATATCCTGCCAAATGCTGTGAGGTCACTTCGAGGCACAAAGCACAAAAACTACCAAGCCATACTTCATGTGTGTTACACACATAAGCAAACCAAACCAGAGAAAACACAGACCTCTCAGAAACACTTGAGTTTAAACAACATTTTTAGGAGAAAAGAAAATTGATGCATTCTTTTCCTAGGTAGTCTCATAAGAGAAAGTAACGATTGCAAAGTGGAGAAAGATGTGAAACTTATTATTGGAAGAGTTCACACTCATCGACCCATCCTTCTCTGGCTTCTTGAACACCTTTCCCTCTGCTGATTTGTATTGTGCGACATTTCATCATTGCAGGCAGAAAGCTGGCATGCATTTAGTGAGGTTTCTTCTTTATTTTTCTTCTTTATTTTTTTTTTTGTAGAGACAGAGTCTCACTGTACCGCCCGAGGGTAGAGTGCCGTGGTGTCACACGGCTCACAGCAACCTCCAGCTCTTGGGCTTCCGCGATTCTCTCGCCTCAGCCTCCCGAGCAGCTGGGACTACAGGTGCCTGCCACAACGCCAGGCTATTTTTTTGTTGCAGTTTGGCCGGGGCTGGGCCCGAACCCATCACCCTCGGTATATGGGGCCGGCGCCCCACTCACTGAGCCACAGGCGCCACCCAGGTTTCTTCTTTATTAACAAAAGTTAACTACATGTCCTAATGTTGCTGAAAAGCAGATACTTTATGAAAGGAACCAGGATTATAGATTTAGAAGGGTCCCTGAAAATCATCTGGTAATGGGCCAGAGATAAGCATGGTGATGTGTGCTGTGACCTCACAGACATAGTCACACATGTGTCCAAGGGTAAGTATATATTTTTGGCAGGATTTTTTGTAATAGCAAAACCTGGCAAGCTCTCTATATGACTAGCAGTGAGCAAAATAAAATAAATCAGTTCAATGGAATATCAATCACTAAAAATCTATTGTTTAGGCCCTGGGTTGGAGGATGTTTTTGTTGTTTCTAGAAGAAGGAAAACAGATGCACAGGGCTTCCTCATTGTCCTTTCTCTTCCCTTTTCTCAGTTTCTAGAACAATCTAGGACACGAAGACCAGCTGTCTGTCACTAATTCCTCAAATCTTCAGGGCTGGGTTAGAGGCACCACAGGAAACCTGTCCAGCCTGTGCCAGGACTCCCAGAGGCACAGTTAGCATGAGTCTTGTCCCGGTTCCTCTGGTTGCCCCAGAGGTTCAAGTAGCAAGAGTCCTCCTTCCTTTCCTGGATACAATACCCAAGACCAAAATCTCACAGCTGCTATGGCTGTCCTGAATACTCTCTCTGGAGTCAGGCAAATATGGTCAGAACCCTGACACCTGCACTGATTTGCCATGGGCAAGGTCACTTTGAGCAAGCCTTAATGTTCCCTTCTACAAGGTGGGGCTATGCCAACCAAGAGATAAATCTAAACAAGAACTTCAGAAAGGGAAAAGTCAAGGTAACAAGACTGGAAGTGAACAGCACTAACAAACCAAACCAGAGGTTGGATTAGGGATCCATGGGAAGGGAGAGATGTGCATTTTATAGACACTGGCATTATAAAAACAAAAGCCTGAGAGCACTATAGAAGAAAGAATGAGGGATTTAATTTTCTCATCCTTCATAACAGGCAAAAATAAATGCTATGATTGAAACATGCAATTTATGAAAAAAAAGAAGATCCCTAGTCTCTTTATATTTTCTATGTGGGGTGAGATCTAAGAAATATGCATTTTGTTAATAAAACCAGTATGTAAAGTCAGCAACTGCTTCTATTTCATTTAAATTTCTTTTGCTTTTGTTGAATTCATATGAAAATAAGACCCACATATTTATTTTTAAAAAATTGGCATATGCATTGCAACCTCATTTTAATACAATTCTTCATTTTCCTCCCTTCCCCCCGCCTACCTTCTTCCCTTCCTTCTACCACTTCTACTCTTTCCTCTTTTCTTTCCCTTCCTCCCTCTCTTCCAAATGTATGCCCGGAAAGATATTTGGAATGCTGTTACCTGATGGTGTTGGGCAGTAGGATTTGCAGTTGATTTCTCCCATTTTGCAGCATTCTGCCATATAGCTTGAATTCTTTGTAAAAGCACTTAACATTTTTATAAAGACAATACAATATTTTCAAAAAATTAATCATGTATTTTCATAAGGTTGTGAGCAATGAGCAAATGACATGAATAGAAAAGCATCTGGCGAAAGAGAGGCGGAGCAAGATGGCAGCCGATTAACAGCTTCCTTGCATCTGGGCACCGTGAGTCTGGGGATATAGGACTCCAGGCATCTCTGGCTGGTGGGATCTGCCTATCATCACCCCTGAGAGGATACAGGGAGTCAGCGAGAGACTTCTGGACCCCAAGAGGAGGACTAAAACAGTGGAAAACCGGCAAGTGGTCGTGTGTGTTCAATCCGTCTAAACCCGCCTGCAACTGTAAGTTCAGTAGCAGCGAGACTGCAAACCAGAAAGGCCTTACCTGTGAACTGTTTTGGTGTCTTTGGACTTGGCACTCAGCTGAACTGCCTTGGGGAGAGCCTGAGCGGGAGTGTGGAGAACTTTGGCCTTTGTCTAGGGCCTCAGTCTGAGCCGCTGAGCCAGACGGAGCTAATAGTGTTTGGCTCTGGGTCACAGGCAGACATTGTGAGCGATCTGCCCCGGCAAGCTCCGCGCTCAGGGTCGCAGAGCTGGAATTGGGTGGGAGCTGGTAACCCAGCGACCAAGTAGCCTAAGGGTGGGGTCTGAGCCTCCTTGCAGCCCTAACCCTTGGGGGCAGAGGGAGACCAGTTTTGACACACAGGGTAAGTGAATAGCCACTTCAGCAGTGATTCCAGTGACAAGCACTTCCCTGAGAAAGCTTCTGCTCAGTAAGTGAACAAGTTCAAAGTGCTTTTTAAGTGGGCTGAAGAGAGATTTAGGGTGTCTACCTGCTGGGGTTTGAGAAACTAGAAGCCTCCAGTCGTATCAGAACTGTGATTAACATCTCATACCCCAGAAGACCACGTGTTGCCCAGACAATATTCAATAACATATACATACTGCTTTGTTTTTGGTTGTGTTTTTTTTTTTTTTTTTTTGGTTTGGTTGCTTTTTTTGTTTATTTTGATGTTGTGATTGATGTTTTGTTTTTTAAGTTCAACCTTTTCCATACAGATCCTTTTTCTTTCTCAATTTTTCTAGTTTAATTATAATTTCCCATTGCTGCCTATTTCAATAATTAGAACTTCATTTTTGTTAGTGTTTCTACCGCTATTATTTGGTTTTTCCAGCCAATTTTATCCTGTAAAGTTTTCTGTTTGCTTGTTTTGGTTTGATTTATAGCATTTTTATCTTTCCTCTCTACTTGGTAGAGGTGGGGTACTGTGTCTGATCAGGTTAGCAAAGAGCTGCTGACCTCAAGGGAACCACACAACTGGGCACCCCAGGAAGGTGGTTTTTTTTTTTTTAAGGTTGTATCAAAGTACCCTACTGTACACCTATATTGCTCTGTCTCCCTCTTTCTGTGCCTCTCTTCTTTTTTTTTTTTTTTTTTTTGGCCAGGGCTAGGTTTGAACCCGCCACCTCCAGCATATGGGACGGGCACCCTACTCCTTGAGCCACAGGTGCCGCCCAGTGCCTCTCTTCTTTTTGTCAATATTCCTTTTACCCACCCCCTCTCCTTTCTCTATTTTTCTTTTTTTTTTTTCTTATCACTCGGTCCTCCTTTCTTTCATCCCTTTTTTGCTCTTAAACCTTCTCACCCTTCTGGAACTGTAACCCTTAGTCCACAGGCACAAGAACTTAAAGAGCAAGAGGAAGTAAAAGGAAAATTAGGGCAAGGAAACAGATAAAAGAAATCACCCATGAGGAAGAATCAGCAGAAAACTCCAGGCAACATGAAGAACCAGTCCAGAACAACCCCGCCAAGGGACCATGAGGTAGCTACTGCAGAGGATTCCACCTATACAGAAATGTTAGGAATGACAGAAAGGGAATTTAGAATACACAAGTTGAAAACAATGAAAGAAATGATGGAAACAATGAAGGAAACTGCTAATAAAGTGGAAAAAAACCAAAAGGAAATCCAAAAAAAGAATCAAATAAGAGATGAACGATATGAAGAATATAAAAAGGATATAGCAGAGCTGAAGGAAATGAAACAGTCAATCAGGGAACTTAAAGATGCAATGGAAAGTATCAGCAACAGGTTAGACCATGCAGAAGAAAGAATTTCAGAGGTAGAAGACAAAGTTTTTCAGTTAACTCAGATAGTAAAAGAGGCAGAAAAGAAGAGAGAGAAAGCAGAATGTTCACTGTCAGAATTATGGGACTTTATGAAGCGTTCCAACATACGAGTTATAGGAATTCCAGAAGGGGAAGAAGAATGCCCCAGAGGAATGGAAGCCATACTAGAGAATATTATAAAAGAAAATTTCCCAAATATCACCAAAGATTCTGACACACTGCTTTCAGAGGGCTATCAGACCCCAGGTCGCCTCAACTCTAACCGAGCTTCTCCAAGACACATTGTGATGAACCTGTCCAAAGTCAAGACAAAAGAAAAGATTCTGCAAGCTGCCAGGAGTAAGCGCCAGTTGACATACAGGGGCAAATCCATCAGAGTGACCGCAGACTTCTCTAATGAAACTTTCCAAGCAAGAAGACAATGGTCATCTACCTTTAATCTACTTAAACAGAACAATTTCCAGCCCAGAATTCTGTACCCTGCTAAGCTAAGCTTCAAAATTGATGGAGAAATCAAATCATTTACGGATATACAAACATTGAGGAAATTCGCCACAACAAGACCAGCTCTACAGGAAATATTTCAACCTGTTCTGCACACTGACCACGACAATGGATCAGCAGCAAAGTAAGAACTCAGAAATTAAAGGACAGAACCTAACCTCCACACTGATGCAAAAGATAAAACTAAGCAATGGACTCTAACAAAATAAGGTGAATAGAATACTACCACACTTATCAATTATCTCAATAAATGTTAATGGCTTGAATTCCCCACTAAAGAGACATAGATTGGTTGACTGGATTAAAAAACACAAGCCATCCATTTGCTGTCTGCAAGAAATACACCTGGCTTCAAAAGACAAATTAAAGCTCCGAGTCAAGGGTTGGAAGACAATTTTTCAGGCAAATGGAATTCAGAATAAAAGAGGAGTTGCAATCTTATTTTCAGATACATGTGGATTTAAAGCAACTAAAGTCAAAAAAGACAAAGATGGTCACTTTATATTGGTCAAGGGAAAAATACAACAAGAAGACATTTCAATTCTAAATATCTATGCACCCAATTTAAATGCTCCCAGATTCTTAAAACAGACCTTACTCATTCTGAGCAATATGATATCTGATAATACCATAATAACAGGGGACCTTAACACTCCTCTTACAGAGCTGGACAGATCCTCTAAACAGAAATTAAACAAGGATATAAGAGACTTAAATGAGACCCTAGAACAACTGTGCTTGATAGACACATATAGAACACTCCATCCCAAAGATAAAGAATATACATTCTTCTCATCACCCCATGGAACATTCTCCAAAATTGATCATATCCTGGGACACAAAACAAATATCAACAGAATCAAAAGAATCGAAATTTTACCTTGTATCTTCTCAGACCATAAGGCACTAAAGGTGGAACTCAACTCTAACAAAAATGCTCGACCCCACCCAAAGGCATGGAAACTAAACAATCTTCTGTTGAATAACAGATGGGTGCAGGAAGAAATAAAACAGGAAATCATGAACTTCCTTGAGCATAACAACAATGAAGACACAAGCTACCAAAACTTGTGGGATACTGCAAAAGCAGTTTTGAGAGGAAAATTCATTGCTTTAAATGCCTACATTTGAAAAACAGAAAGAGAGCACATCAACAACCTCACAAGAGATCTTATGGAATTGGAAAAAGAAGAACAATCTAAGCCTAAACTCAGTAGAAGAAAAGAAATCTCCAAAATCAAATCAGAGATCAATGAAATTGAAAACAAAAGAATCATTCAGAAAATTAATGAAACAAGGAGTTGGTTTTTTGAAAAAATAGATAAAATAGATAAACCACTGGCCAGACTAACGAGGAATAGAAAAGTAAAATCTCTAGTAACCTCAATCAGAAATGGTAAAGGGGAAATAACAACTGATCCCACAGAGATACAAGAGATCATCTCTGAATACTACCAGAAACTCTATGCCCAGAAATTTGACAATGTGAAAGAAATGGATCAATATTTGGAATCACACCCTCTCCCTAGACTCAGCCAGGAAGAAATAGAGCTCCTGAACAGACCAATTTCAAGCACTGAGATCAAAGAAACAATAAAAAATCTTCCAACCAAAAGATACCCTGGTCGAGATGGCTTCACTCCAGAATTCTATCAAACCTTCAAGGAAGAGCTTATTCCTGTACTGCAGAAATTATTCCAAAAAATTGAGGAAGAAGGAATCTTCCCCAACACATTCTATGAACCAAACATCACCCTGATACCAAAACCAGGAAAAGACCCAAACAAAAAGGAGAATTTCAGACCAACCTCACTCATGAACCTAGATGCAAAAATTCTCAACAAAATCCTAGCCAATAGATTACAGCTTATCATCAAAAAAGTCATTCATCATGATCAAGTAGGCTTCATCCCAGGGATGCAAGGCTGGTTTAACATACGCAAGTCTATAAACGTTATCCACCATATTAACAGAGGCAAAAATAAAGATCACATGATCCTCTCAATAGATGCAGAAAAAGCATTTGATAAAATCCAGCATCCTTTTCTCATTAGAACACTGAAGTGTATAGGCATAGGTGGCACATTTCTAAAACTGATTGAAGCTATCTATGACAAACCCACAGCTAATATTTTACTGAATGGAGTAAAACTAAAAGCTTTTCCTCTTAGAACTGGAACCAGACAAGGTTGTCCTCTGTCACCTTTACTATTCAATGTAGTGCTGGAAGTTCTAGCCAATACAATTAGGCAAGACCAGGAAATAAAGGGAATCCAAATGGGAGCAGAGGAGGTCAAACTCTCCCTCTTTGCTGACGACATGATCTTATACTTAGAGAACCCCAAAGACTCAACCACAAGACTCCTAGAAGTCATCAAAAAATACAGTAATGTTTCAGGATATAAAATCAATGTCCACAAGTCAGTAGCCTTTGTGTACACCAATAACAGTCAAGATGAGAAGCTAATTAAGGACACAACTCCCTTCACCATAGTTTCAAAGAAAATGAAATACCTAGGAATATACCTAACGAAGGAGGTGAAGGACCTCTATAAAGAAAACTATGAACTCCTCAGAAGGGAAATAGCAGAGGATATTAACAAATGGAAGAACATACCATGCTCATGGATGGGAAGAATCAACATTGTTAAAATATCTATACTTCCCAAAGCAACCTACCTATTCAATGCCATTCCTATCAAAATACCAACATTGTACTTTCAAGATTTGGAAAAAATGATTCTGCGTTTTGTATGGAACCGGAAAAAAACCCGTATAGCTAAGGCAGTTCTCTGTAACGAAAATAAAGCTGGGGGCATCAGCATACCAGATTTTAGTCGGTACTACAAAGCCATAGTGCTCAAGACAGCATGGTACTGGCACTAAAACAGAGACATAGACACTTGGAATCGAATTGAAAACCAAGAAATGAAACTGACATTTTACAACCACCTAATCTTCGATAAACCAAACAAGAACACACCTTGGGGAAAGACTCCCTATTCAATAAATGGTATCGGGAGAACTGGATGTCTACATGTAAAAGACTGAAACTGGACCCACACCTTTCCCCACTCACAAAAATTGATTCAAGATGGATAAAGGACTTAAATTTAAGGCATGAAACAATAAAAATCCTCAAAGAAAGCATAGGAAAAACACTGGAAGATATTGGCCTGGGGAAAGACTTCATGAAGAAGACTGCCATGGCAATTGCAACAACAACAAAAATAAACAAATGGGACTTCATTAAACTGAAAAGCTTCTGTACAGCTAAGGAGACAATAACCAAAGCAAAGAGACAACCTACACAATGGGAAAGTATATTCGCATATTTTCAATCAGACAAAAGCTTGATAACTAGGATCTATAGATAACTCAAATTAATCCACATGAAAAAAGCCAACAATCCCTTATATCAATGGGCAAGAGACATGAATATAACTTTCTCTAAAGACGACAGACGAATGGCTAACAAACACATGAAAAAATGTTCATCATCTCTATGTATTAGAGAAATGCAAATCAAAACAACCCTGAGATATCATCTACCCCCAGTGAGAATGGCCCACATCACAAAATCTCAAAACTGCAGATGCTGGCGTGGATGTGAAGAGAAGGGAACACTTTTACACTGCTGGTGGGACTGCAAACTAGTACAACCTTTCTGGAAGGAAGTATGGAGAAACCTCAAAGCACTCAAGCTAGACCTCCCATTTGATCCTGCAATCCCATTACTGGGCATCTACCCAGAAGGAAAGAAATCCTTTTATCATAAGGACACTTGTACTAGACTGTTTATTGCAGCTCAATTTACAATCGCCAAAATGTGGAAACAGCCTAAATGCCCACCAACCCAGGAATGGATTAACAAGCTGTGGTATATGTATACCATGGAATACTATTCAGCCATTAAAAAAAATGGAGACTTTACATCCTTCGTATTTACCTGGATGGACGTGGAAGACATTATTCTTAGTAAAGCATCACAAGAATGGAGAAGCATCAATCCTATGTACTCAATTTTGATATGAGGACAATTAATGACAATTATGGTTATGGGGGGGGAAACAGAAAGAGGGAAGGAGGGAGGTGGGTGGGGCCTTGGTGTGTTTCACACTTTATGGGGGCAGGACGTGATTGCAAGAGGGACTTTACCTAACAATTGCAATCAGTGTAACCTGGCTTATTGTACCCTCGATGAATCCCCAACAATAAAAAAAAAAAAAAAAGAAAAGCATCTGGCATGTGGCAAGCACCATTCAAAGCTGACGCCATCTTTCGTTTGATGCATATGCTGTTCTTTCCACAGGGAATGTTCTTTCCCTTTCCCTTTAGCACATTTCTACTTTTCCTTCATGATCTAGTTCAATATGAAGTATGTGCTGACACCTTCGCCCAGCCAATCAGACTTTCTCTCTTACAATTAGAATCTGAGCAGTGAAAACGGACAGAAGAAAGAGCAGCAGGGCAGCACCTGTGGCTCAAAGGAGTAGGGCGCTGGCCCCATGTGCTGGAGGTGGCGGGTTCAAACCCAGCCCCAGGCAAAAACTGCAAAAAAAAAAAAAAAGAAAAGAAAAGAGAAAGAGAGAGAAAAGAAAGAAAGAGCAGCAGCAGTGTCTAGATCAGACGTTTTTGGCATCAAGGGTGCCTGGTACAGCCCAAGTCCCACTTTATGGAACTTTGTCTTCAAGTTTCCCTTATTCCATGACCTCCCCAGTATCCCTCCAACAAATTATTTTCATTTAAAGCAGCCAACTGAGGTTCTGTTGCTTGCAAAGACCTAACCGTTGAGTTCCATGCCACCAAGCGTTTGCGGAATGAACTGTAGTTACGCAGAGTCATTATCAAAGGTCATCCTTACTGCAACCCAATCCTCTCAAGGAAGGGGCATGTGACAGACACCTGGGCACCATCCATCTGAGAATACTGGGGCTGAAGGGGAAGGCAGGCACACACAGTGCACGCTTGCAAAGGAGCTCTGGACATCTTACAGAAGGGCAATGGTAGAGGGACTGAGAGATGTGCTCAAAGCCACAGAGCCAGGGGAAAGGGTAAGGGACAGGTTCTGCAAACACATCCTCCTTTAATCCTCAGTGAGCCTATCCACATCCTGGGCAGTGACCTCGCTGTCTTGCTTTGGTCTCTTCTGTGTCCACACAGTACGCCTGCTAGGAGGCCTCAAACAGCTGCGTTTTGCAGAGGCGGCTGAAGATTCCGCGGTGAGAAGAGGCGTCTGAGGTTGTCCAGTTCCGTGTACAGTGCCCGCCAGCAATGCCGTCCGTCCGCGATACCCCAGAACTCAGGAACGTCCCTCAGCTCGCGCGGTGTCCGCGGTGACGACATTTCGCGAGGTCCCTCCGCGGTGGTTTGGTACGGAGCTCCCCCAGAGCGGCCAGGGGGAGAGAGGGGCTATATGCTCTCAGGAGGTTTCCTAGGTGACCGAAGAGGCCGGGTGGAGCCGAGCTGTACCGAATGCAGCCGATGTGGGTCGAAGTCGGTCGAAGAGGGCTGAGTCAGATGGAGCAAACCCGCCCCGCTGGGGGAACCGGTGACCCGCCTTTTTCCAGGTGCAGAAGCCAACGGACTCCTGCACCTGGGCCGGGGGTGGCCGCAGCTGTTACGTGGAGCCGAAAGGGGCCGAGTGGAGCCGAACAGAGTGGAGGAGGGGCCGGGGCGGAGCCGATCCGGGGCCGGTGGGCGGGGCGAGCGGTTGAAGCGGGAGCGCGCGCGGTAGAGCTCGGCGGTGGAACCCAGCGGTCGAGACCAGGCCAAACGGTCCGGCCGGCTGGAGGCTGTGGGAGTTGGGAGTTGATAGAGGTGTGGCGCGGCTGGAAATATTTTACTATCCTCTGAAAGCAGGACTCCTGGGTCCAGTCACAGATGTAACCTCAGAGGAGCGTCTTTTCCACTGGCGCCTCAGTTTCTACCGAGTTAGGGTAGTGGAGGGAGGCAGAGGAGGCTGGTGGCGCCGCCTTTCTTAGGCCCCCACGCCTGGGTGGACTTCTCAGACCCTCCAGTGGGATGGGATGGTCAGTCTTCCCTTAGGGTCCGCCAAACGGGTTCCTGGGAGGGGGTCCAATGGGGAGTGTTCTGGGGAAAATCAGTGGGGACATTTTGCTCTTCAGGAAGATAAGTGTTGCTTGTGTTTATTTACAGAGCGTTTCCCGGTGCTTCACGTGGCAGATGCCACATTTGGAGGTCCAGAGAGGTGATGTGAGGCACTGGCGCAGGTGAAGCCTGAGCAGAACCCCAAAGTTGGAACTTGGGCTTATTTATGGTGAGCAGGTGGCGGGGTCCGTGGCGGGGTCCTGGGCCGGGCAGGAGGAGTCAGCGGGCCGTCTGTGTCCTGCCAGGGCAGCCTCGCTGAGCTTCAGTGTTTTAACGTTTAAGGTGAAGAAAGTGACGCCTGCCGCCCAGGCGAGTGTGCAATTCATAGGCAACCTTTGAATTAAAGGCTTGGGGGATAGATGAGGTAGGAAATCTGTACTTTGACAGTTTTACCATGTAGTCTTATATATGCAGAATAAAGATTCTTTTCCCCAGTGTAATATTTTTGTTTCGTTTATTGAATATCAAATGGCAATATGAGGCTGGTTTAATCTCTACGTTTTCTATTCTGTTTTCATATGTTGATGTCTCTATTTTTGTGCCAAAGGCATACTGTTTTTATCACTGTGGATTTATAACCTGAGGTCTGGTAGAGTGATCCCTTTGGTTTTGTTTTTATTACTAAGAATTGGCTTGGCTATACAGGTTTTTTTCTGTACTTGGAAGTATGATGTTGGTATTTTAATGAGGATTGCATTAAATCTGTAGATTGTTTTGGGTAGAATAGACATTTTAACAATGTTGATTCTTTCCAGCCAAGAGCATGGTATATATTCTTCCATTTGTTAACATCTTCTGCTATTTTTTTTTTTTAGGATTTCATAATTCTCTTTGTATAGATCCTTACCCCCTTTGTTAGATCTATTCCCAGGTATTTTATTTTCTTTGAAGCTACTGTAAAGGGTATTATGTCCCTGATTTGCTCCTTAACTTGACTGTTACTGGGATATACAAAGGCAACATTTGTGGGCATTGATTTTATACCCTGAGCTGTTACTGTATTTCTTGGTCACTAATAGGAGTCTCTGAAGTTTTCTAAGTATAAGATCATATTGTCAGCAAGAAGAGAGAGTTTGGCCTCCTCTGCCCCTATTTGGATGCCCTTAATATCCTTCTCTTGCCTGATTGCCTTGGCTAGAACTTGCAGCACTATGTTAAATAGCAGTGGTGATGGTAGACAGCCTTGTCTGGTTCCATAAGTGGAAAAGTCTTCAGTTTTACTCCATTCAGTATGATATTGGCTGTGGGTCTGTCATAGATAGCTTCAATCAGTTTGCTGAAGAAATGAGCCATCTTTGCCTATTTTCTTTAGCATTCTTATTAGAAAAGGATGCTGAATTTTGTTGAATGTTTTTTCCTGTATCTATTGAAAGGATCAGATGGTCTTTGTTTTTGCTTCTATTTATGTGGTGAATTCTGTTTCACATTTTAAAAAAAAATAGTAAGTTCTATTTGTTTAGGGCAGTTCTGAGATTCACAACATAATCGAATGGAAATCACAGAGAGTTCCCATATGCCCTACATGACAAGACATTCACAAGCCCTCTGCCTTTGGCATATTACTGCAGAGTGGTGTATCCTGCAGAGTGGTACACTAGTTACAATCCAACAACCTATATTGATACATCATTATTACCAAAGGTCCATAGTTTACATTAGGGTTCACGCTTGCTGTTGTAGTTCTGTGGGTTTTGACAAATGTATAATTTTGTGTATCTGCTATTGCAATATTATATAGAATAGTTTCATTATCCTAAAAATCCTCTATGATCGACCTCTTTATTCCTGCCTCCCTCATCCCCTAGAAGACCACTGATTTTTCTTTTACTGTATTCATATTTTTTTCATTTGTGAAATATAATAGGAATCATACAGTCTGTAGCCTTTTCGGATTGGCTTCTTTCCCTTAGTAATAAGCATTTAATGTTTCTCCCTGTGTTTTCATGGATTGATGGCTCATTTGTCTTTAGCACCAAATAATATTCTATCACTTGTGTGTTCCACAATTTATTTATCCATATACCTACTGTTGAGCATTTTGGTTGCTTCCAAGTTTTGGCAATCATGAATAAAACCACTATAATATGAATAAAGCAGTTTTAAACATCGGTTTGTTTTTAATTCATTTGGGTAAATATCAGATAGCACAATTGCTAAATTACATGTAGTAACATTATGTTTAATTTTCTAAGAAACTGCTAAACTATTTTCTAATGTGGCTATACCATTTTAATTCCCCACCAGCAATGAATGGGAATCTTGCTGCTTTTTATCTGCTCTGTCATTTGATGCTGTGTTTGGTGGTTTTGCATTCTAAGAAGTTTGTAGTGGTATTTCATTGACCTTTTTTTGTATGTTGTTTTAAGTTACATTTCCCTAGGGACATGTTATGTTGAATATGTTCACATATGCTTACTTGCATCTGTAGAGCTCCATATTTGCGATATTGGCCCCTGCCAGCCTGAGGCAGGGGCTGGTCTCTCCATGCCCCACAGCAGTCTCTCCCCTCTGGTGGTAGGATAGCCCCCGAGAGACCTGGCAGGGCTTAGGGTCAGAAGGCCATTGGAGGTGAGGAAAGCAGCCAGTCTGAGCTCCTGCACTGAGTACATGCTGTGTGACAGGTGCTCTCCCAGGTGCTTCCCCTCTGCTGACTTCACTCCTACTCACTGCAGGCCTATGGGCTGGGCGCCATGCTCCTACCCCACAGTGGAGGAAATGGCAGGGGCTGTGTTGCTTGTTATAGTTACATAGCCAGGCATAGCCTGTGCTGTCCTGGCATGTCCAGTAGAAGGAGGTCAGGGAGCTCTCTGTGGATCAGGTTCCACCCTGGGGCTTGCTTTCCCTTCTGGAGTATGGGGGTGACAATGCTGGCAGTTCCCAGCTGAGGGCTGTAGGCTCCATCTGGGCAGATGAGCAAGAAGGTGCAGCTTGATCCAAGTGCTGGGGTCCCTCCTCTGGGGAAGATGCTTGGTAAACTCAAGTTGGAGCAGTGTCTGGGGCCTCAGCTAGTGGAAAGCTTCACTCAGCAGAGGACCTACCCTGCATTTCTCTCCCTGGAATTAGGGCTGCTTTCTGAAGACTGAGTGCTTCTTCTTTGTCCTGTGGCTAGAGATGACTTTGTGCAGATTGAGAAGAGCTCTGACAACACCACTTGTGTCGTCTGCACGGGGTCCCTCAACATGGGCCTGACGCTGCTCTAAGTGTGGAGCATGGAGCACCTGGGCCTCTCCAACTTCATCCCACTGCTGGTCCTTCAGGCCATCTCCCCAGAGCCGTGTGGAGTCTGGATGGTGGGGGATTTCCTCTGTCTGGTCACTATTCTGATCAGCCTGGAAGGTAAGAGAGACCCTAGCCAAGGGAAACCTGTGGAGAGATCGGCACTTGCATAAATGAGCAGGAAGTCTCGAGGAGATGCTCGGTGCTGCTCGCTGATAGAATCCAGCAGTTTAACCTGACAGTTTGCATATTTAGTGGGTAGCTCTGCAGTGTGAGCCAGACAGATGCACCCTGTGATTGTGATAATAAAGCTGAGCTATCCCAGGAAGAGCCTCTGAGAGTAGTTGGGGAGAAGGATATCATGAGCTAATGTGGGGTCCAAGGGCAGAGCCAATGGATTGGATTTGGGGCAGTTTGGTGCAGGTTAATAATAGGGACTCTAGAGCCAGGCAGGCTGGGTCAAATCCCAGCTCAACCACCAGAAGGCTGTGTGACCTTGGGAAAGTTAGTGAGCCTCTCTGCTTATTTCCTTGCCTGTGAGTTGGAGATAATAGTGTTGTGAAGATTAAATGAGTTAATGAGTGTGAAGGACTTGGAGCGATCTTTGCACATACCAAATACTCAGTCAAAATTATTTTTTCCTGTGGCTATTTCCAGGTAAAATGGGTGATACTTATGCTACACTTCTTGGATGTTATTTCTAAGCAAAGAGTGACAGATGATGGCTGTGTTTAGAAAGGTTACCTGGCCCCATTTGGAATGAGAGAGAAAGGGAGTGGTTGCAGAGGGACCAGCAGCAGGCTGTGGAGGACCCTCACCAGTACTGTTATGTATGTGGAGGACCATCTGGAAGTGGGGCTGGAGGGCAGAGAGGGTCAATAATGGATCTTAGCTACTGAGGGGAGCACAGAGCCAGGTGGACATATAGGGAAAGGAGGTGAGGAGTCTTGGCCTGGGGAGTCGGAGGCAGCTGCAGCCCCTCCAGGCAAGGCTTGGTGGGCACTGCTGGGCAGGTATGTTGGAAGCTGGCTTCAGAGTCATTAATGCTGTGGGCGACATAAGCTCAGTTGGTCTTTAAAGGACTGTGTGTGGCTCCAGGGAGGAGGGAGCTGGCTTGTTGTGCCCTTCTGGTTTCAAACTTCTGGTATCAAATGATCCTCCCATCTTGGCCTCCCGAAGTGCTAGGTTACAGGCTAGAACCAGTGTTCCTGGCATTGTCGTGCCCGTCTTAGAGGGTTTTATCAGCTTTTTTGGTTTAAACTCATACCAGCTCCAGAGAGAGCATTTAACACCTTCCTACATGCTGTTCAGCCTTTCAGAAATCTGAGTCCTCTGCAAGTCAAGCCAGTGAAAGGATTGTGTCATAAAAGAGCCCACCTCCCCAAATTACCTGTTTCTCACACACTAAAGCAAGGAAAACCACAGGTTACCATCATTAATCCCAGAACTAATAACTTAAGTAGCAGGACTAGTCGCTGATTTTGAATTTTATAATTACCAAGTTGTGCATAGCAGGGCATTCAAAAGCATCCCATGATTAGGACAGCCCTGGACAGCAGCAGCTGCCGGAAATAAATAAGGCAATACAGATGGTTCCCAGGTTAAGAAAAATATTGGTTGTATAAGTCTGTTCTTAAGTTGAATTTGTATGTAACTTGTAACCAGGTGATGCATTTACCTATGATCGGTAATAGCCTCCATTCGTAAGTGGAAGTCATGTGTCAGTCAAATGTTTATAAGTCACTGACTTACTCTAATATCCTCTGTTCATAACTATGAATAGTATGTAAGTCAGATGTTTGTAACTCAGACACTGCCTGTATAGGCTGTTTTTTTTTTTTTTTTTTTTTTAAGCCACTTACCTGGTAGAATTAAATCCCTCCATTCTCATTCTGATGAATGGAGCAGCCTTATTGTATCATGGTACCTTCTTTCCTGCTTCAGTGCAAGTGGACAGCACTTTGGTGTTGCTGAAATGATACTCATTGTATTAGTGGAGGACCAGTGTCCTCCTACTGTGCAGAAGGCAGTTGCATCTGTCCCCTACTGAAGGGACAGGAGACATGCCTTAGTGGGCCTGGCCTGTCTACCATGTCCCCAGATGCATGTTCTAGAACAAATGTGAAATTCTGATCTGACACTCCCTGTGATTCAGAATGCCCCCCATCCTGTATAGTTTATCCTTGGCTTTTATCAAATGTGGCTCTATCTCCAAGCTCTTGGCAGCCCTATGGCCCTGCATGGAAAGCATGTGGGCGAAGCTGCCATTCTTGGCCCAGCCAGACTCCTGGGGCCTATTTCTGGGATTTGGGGTCTCCTGTGCCTGGGCATGGTGGCCAGCATGTCTGGCCACACCCTCAGTCCCTCCCCATCTCTAGGTGAGTGCTGTCCGGCCCAGATGGAAGTCATTGAGACCTTCTACCTAAAGTTCTTCGTTAGCTGCTGGCTGCAGTTTAAGCTAGCCATCTCCGACTTTCCAGGATGTGAGGTTTTTGCCACCAAACCAGGCTTTGACACTGCTCTGGGTAGATTTACAAGCATTTGAGCGTGAAAATGGACTTGCAGAGAGTCTGCCTTGTGGACATGTTGGGTCTGCTGCACATTCAGCTCACAGCGGCCGTCTTTCTGGATGAGCAGGGGTTGTTAAGAGCCCAGCCCAAGGTTTAATTAACACCATGGCCCTGGCCTCTGTAGCTCCAAATGGCCGCGAGGAGGGGCTGGCATCCTGAGCTGGGTTATGGCCTCAGCAACCATCTACACTGAGCAGAAAGGAGTTCAGAGGGGAAATCTCTGGATCAGAGTCCTCTTCTGCTGTTTCTGCCATTCTGCCTGTGAGTGTTGAAGCTGTTCCCTCTAAGCCTCCTCCCCCCTGAAATGGGGATGATGGGCCTTGCCCTGCCTGCACGCAGCAAGTGAAAAGTGGCCAGTGTCAGTGCCGCTGTATCACGCCAACACGTTGCGCAGGAAACAGCTGGTACATGGACTGATGAATGTACAAGCTTGCAAGAGGTGAGGCTCCCCAGAAGTTCAGGAGAGCTGACCTACTGAGTAACCTCCCTCGTGGCTGCAGGAATGCCCCAGCTACCTCTGCAGCAGTTATTTATTAAAACACTATACAACAGATGTGGGAAGGCCCGGTACAAGGACTGCGTGCTTAGTGATTGCTATGTTCTCTTTTCCCCAGGCTTTACTCCCAGGTGTTCATGGCCCAACACCTGCTTACTAACAAGCAACCGATCTTATCTTGTTAGACCACTCAATAGCTTGAGGGCTTGTCTCCAGGCCGCAAACCAGCTCCCCACCAGCCAGGAGATTGTCCCGCTCCCAGGGCTTCCCCCAAGAACCAGTGACTGTTCTTACAAGAATGGTCATCAGTCTACTACAGGCCGGGAGCATCTTTAGTAATTAATCAAGGGCTATACCACAGGCCAATGCATAACTGCTGCACAGCTGGGACACCAGTGGGGTGGAGCTGAGGCAGCAGCAGAAGAGTTATCCTGTGCACACTCAGTGTGCCATGAGCCCAGGGCCTGGCACCGTCCCGCTGCCCTAGTTAGTCTCCAATGCTGCTCCAGGAGGGCTGCAGGTTGTCCTTCTGGACCAAGGGAAACCAAGGAGCAGCAAGGAGGCTGACTCTCTGGTGTGGCTGTGGAAGGGACCCATCCAAGCATCCAGGTTCCAGTGTATGGAGCCTCCAAGGCGCTGCTTGGCAGTGCCTGTCCAACTCCAGATCAGTCATGGAGGCCAGAACAGGAACCCAAATAGTTATAGATCATGACTTCCTGGAGCCTCCTGCTGCACTTGGGGTTGTAGGCCATCCTGAGTCCACCATTTCTCAACCTGCAGCCCAGTGTCAGGTGGTGGTATCTGCCATCTATTCTCCATCATTCTAGGCCAGGCTGGCTGGGTCCTGAGATGCAGAGCTGGCTCTGGCATCATGCTTTGTCCTGCCCCAAGAGTGCCACTCAGAGGAGGATCTGGTGATTAGATGATTCTAAGACACTAAGGAAGACTGCTGGTCACAGAGAGGGTGTCCTGGCTAGGCCAGGGGCCCTGGATGCATCAGAATTCTCAAACTACAAAAAGAATAATAGCAGTGCATGGATGAGAGAGGGGACAAGGTGGAATGCCTTGGGGAATTAGGGAAGCACCTCTCTTGGTCAACATGCATGGGCTGATGGACAAGCATCTGAAGTACATGAGCACGAGGAAGGCTGCTCTGGTGGGCACAGCCTCCCTCCCCAGCAGTCATTTCTCCAGAGCACAGGTCAGGGCTGAGGTGCCCTTCAGCTCCAGTCTCTATGCCAGCTAGACCTTTTGTGCAACCACTAGACCAGCTCTGAGGTCAAGATCTTCAGTGACCTGGAGGTTCTGGAGAACTTGGAGGTGAGTAACATCCATGTGCATGAGTCAGAGCAGCAGGAAGGGCCAGGAGGGAAGAGAGGACATGATGGGGATGTCCTGGTCCACCTCTCTTAAAAATTAAGAATAATAGATACTCCAGATTCTCTTTAGACCATATGAATCTTTTACTAAAAAAATGACAATTAGAATTTGTTTAAATGATATTCTCTTACCTTTTCCCTTTTGACTTAGTATCATTGCCTATCTACTCTATCAGACCATATAATTTTGTTAATTCCCCAGCTACAAGTTAAGCATGTGAGGGTGGCACTGGGAAGACGGTGTGTGTGCTCAGGGGGAGTGGGGAATGTCCAGTGACTGAATTCAGGGAGGGGCACTCTGCTCAGGACAACGCCCCTTTCCCCAGACCTCACTCCCCCATTGGGTTGGGCAAGGTTGATCTCTAAGGCCTGGATCCTGACAAGCCTAGTAGGAGTTCTAGGGCGATGGGATGAAGGAGTCTGTTGTCTTTCTGCCTGCTCCTCCTCTTTTCTTGCCACAGCAGATCTGGCTCACTGTTCTTTGAGAGAGCCAGAGAGTACGTGTGTTGTGGATAAGGGAGGATGGCCAGTTCCTCTGAGGACTGCGGGGGGTGGGCCTGGGAACAGAGGTCCCGGCTGCATCTCAGAGAGCTGGCACTTGGTGATAGTTCATGTTAGTTTAGCATTTTTTAAGCAAGGAGAATTCAGTGGAGTAGAATTGTCCTTTCTTTATAGACAGTCCTTCCTGACTGTATGCTGTCCATAAGTAGTGCCTTGGTGTCACCATCTGCCTAGGTATGACTCAAGAAGTGGTGACCACCCATGCCCTTTGGGTCCTGGGAGAGATAGCCATTATCTTGGGCTGAAACAGGGGTGCTACCAGGGATGGGGTGCACTGAGTGGTACACCCCTGGGAGTTGCTCATCCCCACTCATGGTCCCACCATTATCTACACAGCCTGCTCCCCCCACTGTCTATATCAGTGGTTCTCAACCTTCCTAATGCTGTAATGTATTTTCATCATGAAAAAGGGGTCACAACCCACAGGTTGAGAACCACTGGTCTATGGTCTTCTCTCCCCAACTGTCTACATGGCCTGTTCCCTCCACTGTCCGAACAGCATCCTACCCAAAGCCCTGATCTCTCTCCCAGGTGAAATGCAGGTCCCACATATGCAGGCCTTTGAGAGGAGACTCCTTTGGGCTGCCCAACTTCATCACATATGAAGTTATTGTGTCAGACCTGGAAGCTGGCAGAAGAGACATTGGACAGGTTCTGCACCTTGGCCTCAACCCCCACAGCATAAAGGAATGGTTGACTGAATGAGTGCTGGAGTTGTTCTGGAGATCCCAGGGTCAGGGGTTCCTATGAAATCTGTGAAAGGAAGGCATGAACGGGTGGCCACCACTCATCTGGGGACAATTGCAGCCAGGCAGGACCTGTCCAAGAGGATCCCCAAATCTATATTCTTTGTATGAAATTTCCTGCCCTTGAAGTGTTGGCACCTGGCACTTACTGTTGTGAAGCACTGCCCATCTTGGGCTGGGATAGCCAGCTCCCCCATTTTGCAACCTCTGTCCTAAGTACCAGTTCAGTCTTGGGGACTGAGAGCCGTATCTCAATTGTTTCCCTTGCACTGGTTCACACAGTTATTCATTCAGCAAGAACTCAATGATGTGTGTCTCTTGGAGGGAGGTTGCAGAGGGACACTCAGGGGAGAGCCAGAAAGATTTTCCTGGGCACTGGTGTCCAGGGCCCCTACTCAGTATGGGGTTTATAGGGAAGTCTTCATGCTGAGCTTTGAGAAGCCAGTTACCCACCCACCTTTCATTCTACTGCAGGGTGAGCCATTACAGGGGCTTCCACAGGAAGAAGAATGGTCAGTGTCGTTAATTTGAGCCACTCTAGTTGGTGTGCAGTCCTATCTCATTGCTGTGTTTTTCCATTTAACTGATTTATTGAGATGTAGTCAATGTGTCAAACAACCCACCCTTTTAAAGTGCCCGGCTCATTGATGTTTAGATCATTCACAGACATGCACAATCATAGCCACAGAGAACTTGAGACCCATTTTCATTACCCCATTAAGAAATATTCACCCTCCAACCCCACTA
This sequence comes from Nycticebus coucang, assembly GCF_027406575.1. Classification (NCBI taxonomy): domain Eukaryota; kingdom Metazoa; phylum Chordata; class Mammalia; order Primates; family Lorisidae; genus Nycticebus; species Nycticebus coucang. The sequence continues at coordinate 17,893,210 of NC_069787.1, forward strand.
CCTCCACCCAGAATAGGCAATATTCTATTTGTGTTTGCTTATTCTGGATGAACATTTCATAGAAAATGAATCATAATGCATGGACCTTTGTGACTGGCCTCTTTCATTTAGCATCATGCTTTCAAAATTCATAGTGATTCTCAATTCTCTTGTGTAGAAATGGAATTGCTGGATCATATGGTTTAAATATTTAAATGTTTGAGGAACTGCCAGACTGTTTTCCAAAGCAGCTGCACTGTTTTACATTTTTAGTAGCAGTATGTAAAGGTTCCAATTTTTCTACATCCTCCCTAGCACCTGTGAATGTCCATAATTTTTATTCCAGCCAACCTAATGGGTGTGAGTGATATCTAGTGGCTCTGATACCTAATTTATTATTGAGTTATACAAGTTCAATATATAGTCTGGATATAAGCATCTAATAGATAAATGGTTAGCAAAAATGTGTCCTGTTCTGTGGGTTGTCTCTTCACTTTCTTAACTGAAATCCTTCAAATGATGAAAGTTTTTAATTTTGATGATGTCCCATTTATCACTCCACTTCTTCTCTTGTTCCTTATTCTTTTGATGTTGTATCTAAATTACTATGTTTGTAATTTGCATTTCCCTAGCAACTAATGATCTTGAACTTCTTTCTATGTGCTTATTCGGCGTTTGTATTAATACATCTTCTTGGATGAAATGTCTGTTCAAAACTTTTGCCTATTTTGAATTGCGTTGTTTATCTGGTTTTCACTGAGTCAAAAGTTTCTTATATGTTCTACATATAAGTCCTTTGTCAGATATATAGTTTTCAAATATTTCCTCCTAGAGTATGATTAGCCTTTTTGTTTTCTTAACAGCATCTCTGGAAGAACACATTTTTCACTGTGATGAATTCAGTCTGTAGATTTTGTTGTTTAGAGTTCATGCTTTTATTTTCATAGTAAAGAAATCTTTTCCAAGCTGAAGAATATTAAGAATCTTTTTTCTAGAAGTTTTCTCTATTTAGTTATGACATTTAGGTCTATGACTCAGTCTAATTAAATTTTGTAGCTACTATGAGATATGGGTGGAGGTATATTATGTTGCATATAGATATCCAGTTGTCCCAGCAACATTTCTTTTTTTTTTTTTTATTAAATCATAACTGTATACATTGATATGATCATGGGGCATCATACACTCGCTTCATAAACCATTTGACACATTTTTATCACAGTGGTTAACATAGCCTTTCCAGCGTTATCTCAGTTACTGTGCCAAAACATTTACATTCTACATTTACCAAGTTTTGCCAAATACCCCTGTAAGATGCACCACAGGTGTGATCCCACCGATCCCCCTCCCTCTACCCACCCACCCCTTTCCCACTTCCCCCTATTGTTAAGTTGTAGCTGGGTTATAGCTTTCATGTGAGAGTCCCAAATTAGTTTCATATTAGGGCTGTGTACATTGGGTACTGTTTCTTCCATTCTTGGGATACTTTACTAAGAAGAATATGTTCCAGCTCCATCCATGTAAACATGAAAGAGGTAAAGTCTCCATCTTTCTTTAAGGCTGCATAGTATTCCATGGTATACATATACCACAATTTATTAATCCATTCGTGGATCGATGGGCACTTGGGCTTTTTCCATGACTTAGCTATTATGAATTGGGCTGCAATAAACATTCTGGTACAAATATCTTTGTTATGTTGTGATTTTTGGTCTTCTGGATATATGCCCAGCAGAGGAATTACAGGATTGAATGGCAGATCTATTTTTAGATCTCTGAGTGTTCTCCATATATCTTTCCAAAAGGAATGTATTAATTTGCAGTGCAGAAGTGTTCCCTTTTCTCCACATCCACGCCAACATCTCTGGTCTTGAGATTTTGTGATATAGGCTAGTCTCATTGGAGTTAGATGATATCTCAAAGTAGTTTTGATTTGCATTTCTCTAATGATTAAAGATGATGAGCATTTTTTCATATGTCTGAAGGCCGTGCGCCTGTCTTCTTCAGAGAAGTTTCTCTTCAAATCCCTTGCCCAGCCTGCGATGGGATCCCTTGTTTTTTTCTTGCTGATGCGTTTGAGTTCTCTGTGGATTCTGGTTATTAAACCTTTGTCAGAGATATACCCTGCAAATATCTTCTCCCATTCTGAGGGCTGTCTGCTTGCTCTGCTTACTGTGTTCTTAGCTGTGCAGAAGCTTTTTAGTTTGATCAAGTCCCAGTAGTGTATTTTTGAAGCTGCTTCAATTGCCCAGGGGGTTCTCCTCATGAAATACTCACCCAGACCAATTTCTTCAAGGGTTTTCCCTGCATTCTCCTCTAGTATTTTTATAGTTTCATGTTTTAAGTTTAAATCTTTAATCCAATGAGAGTCTATCTTAGTTAATGGTGAAAGGTGTGGGTCCAATTTCAGTCTTCTGCAGGTTGCCAGCCAGTTCACTTGAAATACTATCCTTTCCTGTATTGAGTTGCCTTGCATCTTTGTAAAAATTAATTGTCCATCTACACGTGAGTCCACTTCTAGCCTCTCTTCTATTTGTGTGTCTTTTTTAATGCCATAAACACTTGATTTGATTACTTTTACTTTATAGGTCTTGAAACTAGTAGTGTAAGGACTTCAACTTTCTTTTTTTGGTGAAGTGATTGGAGCAGAATGTAGTAGATGGGTCATTATTATATTCCACCACAGATTCTGAAATACCCTGGTCAGGAACAAAGTTACCTCCTACGAGATTGACTTCCATAAAGAAAGAAGAATCAAACTAGCATTTGCAGCACTAGGTGATAGAGAGAAAATGGAGCAAACCCTTCCATGTTCTGAGGAAATTGATTTTAACTTGAAATTTTATACCCAGCCAAACTATCAATCAAGTGTGAGAACAAAATAAACATTTTCTGAGACACAGACTCAGAGATCAATCAATAGGCCATCTTAGGGAAAATTGCTTGAAATATACATGGAAAATAGAACATGAATCCAAGAAAGAGAATACACAGTATCCAAGGAACAGGAGACCAAATCTAGAAGATAGGTGATAGGACCAAATCCAGTGATAGGTATGTAGCAGGTCCAGGAATCAGCCAAACTATAGCAGTGAGTCAGAGAGTCTGGAGAGGAAGATTGCAAGCACAAAATGAAATTTTCAGAGGCAATTATTTTCTTATTCTTATTCCTCCATAGATATGGTGTTTATTTTCTAAAACTTCTTTAATAATTTTTATTTATCATTGATATTCTGCAATTTGAATATTATGAGCATTTTGGCATTTATTCTGTTTGGTCTTACCTGTGCTTCCTTGATCTTGGTTTTGAGTCTGACATTATTTTGGAAAATTCAAGTCACTATTGCATCACATCTCCTGTGGTTCATTTCTCTATTCTTCTCATTCTGGAATTCCCATTATATACAAAAACCTTTTGTAGTTATGTCACAGTTACAATTCTGGCAAATCCTGTTGCTGTTTTATCTAGTATGATTTCTCTCTGCTTTTCACCTCAGAGAGTTTACATTGACATATCCTCAAGGTCACTGATTTCTTCCTTAGCTGTGTCCAATCTAACAATGAACTCATCAAAGGTATTCTTTATTTCGATAACAGCTTTAAATTTCTAGCATTTTATTTTATTATTTCTTAGAATTTCAATTTTTCTGCCTTTTTTTTTTTTTTTTTTTTTTTTTTGTAGAGACAGAGTCTCACTATACTGCCCTCGGGTAGAGTGCCATGTCGTCACACAGCTCACATCAACCTCTAACTCTTGGGCTTAAGCAATTCTCTTGCTTCAGCCTAATTTTTCTGCTTTTATCTGTGTTTGTCTGTTTTTGTTGTCTGTTTTTTTTTCCATTAGACCCCTTAGCAAATTAAACATTGATAACTTAATAACTTAAGTTTCTGGTCTAATAATTACAACATTTCTACCATGTCTAGGTCTGGTTCTGGTCCTTGCTGTGTATGTTCAAACCGTGATTTTTTCTTTTGCTTTGTTTAGCATTTTACCTATTAGAATGCTTTGTGGATTTTTGTTGTTGAAAAGCAGACATGGTCAGCAGACCAGGTAAAGGAATTGTAGTATATAGGCCTTTAGTATGTGGTTAGAAAGGTGTAGGGTGAATATAAGCATCTATAATCTTATAATTAGGTCTCAGTCTTTGAGTGAACCGGTTTCACTGGGCTATAACCATTACCAGCCATTCTCAGGGCCTTAATTGGTTTTTACATACAGGAGGGTTTTTTTTGTTAATTGTTTATTTTCTTTATAAACAATCATGTCATTTGCAAATAAAGACAGTTTTATTTTTTCCCACTCCAATTTGTATACATATAATTTCTTTTTCACATATTTCCATTGTATATCATTGCATTGGTTAGTATTTCTTGTAAAACACTGAATAGGAGTTATAAGAATAAATATCTTACCTCTTCCTGATCTCAGGGGAAAGACATTTGGTTTTGTACTGTTAAGTAGGTATGATGTTAGCAGTACATATATTTTGTAGTTGTTCTCTTTATGAGATTGAGGAAATACCCCTCTATTGCTTGTTTTATAGAGACATTTTATTGTAAATGTTGGTTTCTGTCAATGGTTTCTGTACCTATTCCTATATTATATGAATTTTCCCCTTTAGCCTATTGATATGATGGATTGTATTAATTGATTGGCAAATGTTGAATAACCCTTACACACTTACAATGAATGAATCTCACTTGTTTATGGTCTAGGAGTTATTTTATGTATTATAGGATTTAATTTTTAATGCACAGGTCCCTTTTATATGTAGGGAATATATTCCAAGACTCCCAGTGCATGCCTGAAACTACAGACAATACCCAAACTTTATATATACTATTGTTTTCCCCTTACATGCATACCTATATTAAACGTTAAATGTAAGTCAAGACAATCAGACTCAATAAGGTTACAATAATCACTAGTAAGAAAATAGAACAATTATAACAGTATATTGGAATAAAACTCCTGTGGATGCCCTCTGTGCCTTCATTTGTTCTCTCTCTCTCTCTCTTTCTTATCCCCCCACCCACCTCAACCCCTCTCTCCCTCTCTCCAAATCAGGAAAGCAAAACTATGGGTAAAAGGGACCACTATCATATATATATGATATAGCGATAGATAAAAAAGAAATATATATATTTCATATATATATGTATATTTCATATATACATGTATATTTCATATACATGTATTTGAAATATACATATATATATGAAATATACATATATATGAAATATACATATTTATATATATACATATATATACAATATATACATATTTCTTTTTTTTTTTCTTTTTGCAGTTTTTGGCCAGGGCTGGGTTTGAACCCGCCACCTCTGGCACATGGGGCCAGCGCCCTACTCTGTTGAGCCATAAGAGCCGCCCCGCCCCTATCTACTATATTTTGTTGAGGATTTTACGTCTGTGTTCTTGAGACAGGTTCTGTAGTATTCCTTTCTTGTAATTTCTTAGAGTGATTCTGCCTCATACAATGAGAAAGCAGAAAGGAAGTCTTCCCTCTGTTTCTGTCTTCTGGAATATTTTAAAGAACTTGGTGTAATTTCTTCCTTAACTGGTAGAATTCACCAGATGAACCCTGTGAGCCTGGTGCTTTATTTTCATGGGACGCTATGAATTGTTAATTCCATTACTTTAATAGGTATTGGTCCTTTCTGCTTCGCTACCCTGTTTCCCCGAAAATAAGACATTGTCCGAAAATAAGACCTCCTTACAGGAAAGATACGACGTCCCCTTAAAATAAGACCTAGCACATCTTTGGGAGTACACCTTAAAATAAGACACTGTCTTATTTTCGGGGAAACAAGGTATGTCTCCTTGTGTGAATTCTGACAGTTTGTGTCTTTCTAGGAGTTAGTCATTTTCCCCTAAGTTATCAAACTGATGGGCTTAAAGCTGTTCATAGTTTCATTATTGTCTTTTTGATGTTCATGGAATTGGTACTGATAATGCTTCTTTTATTTCTGGTCAAAGATTTATCAATTTGTTGGCCTCTTTTGAAAGAACCAGATTTTGGTTTCATTGATTTTCTCTATTGATATTCTCTTTTTATTTTCATATTTGTACTCTAAATTTACCATTTCTTTTCCTCTGCTTACTTTGGATTTAATTTGCTCTTTGTTTTCTAATTTTCTAAGGTGACCACAATGCCTTGTGTCTGAAGCTTAGATGATTGATTTCTAGACCTGTCTTCTTTTCCAATATTTGCTTTTAATGCCCTAAATTTCCCTGAAGACACTGATTTCACTGCATACCACAAAATTTGGTAAGTTGGTTTCCCATTCTCTTTTAATGCAAAATGTTTTTACATTTCTTGTAATTTCTTCTTAACTCACATGTCATTCAGAAGTAGGTTGTTTAACCTCTTAAGTATTTGAGAATTTTCTCACTATTCTTCTATTATTGATGTTTAATTCTATTGCAGTTTTGGAGCTCACAATATATTATTTCTTTTGTTAAGATTTGCATTAAGGTGCGTTTAGTGATCCAGAATGTGGTCTATCTTTCTGAATGTTCCTCCTCACCTGGAGAAGAATTGTATTTTTCCCATTGCTCCAGATAAAATAGTCCATACATGTCAATTAGATCCAGCTGATGGACAGTGCTGGTGAGTTCCACTATGTCCTAGCTTATTTTCAGCCCACTAGGCCTATTCATTCCTGACTGAAGGGTGTTGAAATCTCCAGCTGTAATTATGGAGTCATCTCTTCCTCACTGCAGTTCTATCAGTTTTCTCTTGTGAATATTGATGCTCTGTTGTTAGACACATAAACATTATAGATGATTGTGTGTTCTTGGTGAGTTGACCTTCTTCTCATGTGATTGATGCCCTTCTTTATCCCTGATAATTTTCCTTGCTCTGAAACCTGCTTTGTCTGGAATTAGTATAGCCACTCCCTCTCTTTTGGTCAGTGTTACCATGGTGTTCCTTTCTCTGTCCCTTTGTTTTTAATCTGTGTGTCATTATATTTGAAGCGTGTTTATTGCAAACAACATATGGTTAGATTGTGTTTGTTGCTCCCCTGTGCAGTATCAGGGTTTTAATGGTGTAATTAGAACACTGATGTATAAAGTGCTTATTATAAACTTAATATCTACTGTATTTGTTACTGGTTTTTTTCATTGTTTTGGTCTTTGTTCCTATATTTTAACTTATCTTTTATTTATATATGTTTATGGTAGTATGAAAATTAGTGGAATGTGTATGAAAACCCCTGTATGCATACCTCGATGTGTACATTGTTGCTGCATGTGTGTCTTGCACTATCACTTTGCTGTAGTGACATGCTGCATCATGATGAAGTCAGGGCCTTGAGTGCACCCAACACTGGAGCAAGGCACATTGTGGTCACATGCAACTGCCCATCACCCACTTCCCCACTCAGCTCCTACCCACCTCATCCCCTGAGGCCCTGTTGTTCATCATTCTGTACTCTGCTTCCATGTGTCCATGTTATTGATTTCTTACTTCAGAGACAGAACCCTACTTACAAGTGAGAATATGCTGTATTTTTGTTTTCTGTATCTAAGTTGTTCCTCTTAAGATAATGGCCTCCATTTCCATACATGTTGCTATCTTTCATGAGCCATCTATTCTTATAAATGTTTATATACCTTTCTCTGTGTCTGTTGTTAATGCTTTCAGATTTCATACATGTTTATCGTAAGTTTATTTTCACTAGATACAGAAATTTATAGAAAAAATATTTTGTAACATTTCAGATATTGCTTAATTTTCTTTTGTTTTCCATTATTTCTGATAGATTGAAGTTGCATTTTAATAGGGGTGGGTATGAACATTGATTTAGCAAATGGAGATGTGACTGGCCTGTTCTTACTGCTTTATGTACAGGTTTTACTAATCCTTGAGAACAAAGAGAAGCCAGTATGCAATGACTCGGGGTTAGTGATATTTTGAGATACTTTATCAGCTATTCAGCAATAGGGTCATTGACTGAGCTGTAGGTCCTGGATTTCCAACATGAAAAGAAACAAGAAAGGAGCCTGTAAAATTTTTGGAAAAGGTTTCATCAGCTATGCCTACTATCCCCCTTTAGGAGATTAATAACACATGTCAATGACCCTAAGACGTCATGCAGTGAAGAATTTGGTTTTACTTTATTAGTTTCCCAAACATGTTTGAGCATGGAACATATATGTTCTCAGCGTAGCATGAATAGCCTTGTGTGTGGAAAAGTGCATTCTGTGGGACATCACTTTGGTAAATGTTGAGCTAGAAAGCAGAGAGCTAGAAAAGTGCTTGGAGGCTGTCCCATTTATATTATTGTCTCTCATTCTCTGAGTGTCTCAGAATCTTTTTCTCATTCCCCTGGCTTCAGTGAATTTCACTTTTCTTATACGCTGTTATAAATTTAATGTTTTCAAGTGTAGTCTCATTGGGTTGGTTGGGTATATTTTACACAGTATCTGTAAAGCAACATATGAGAATGGTGCCAGGCCTCATGGTAGAAAAGAAGATAATAATATTGACTAGTATTAACATAGTGAAGGTTAATCAAAATATTGTACTTGTAATCCTTAGTAAAATGTACAATGAGATCATATTTAGCTGTTCAGAGCATTTTTTCTTTTTTAGCCTCTAAGTTGAAGTAGTAAGTCTTGCCTAGGACAAAATACCAATAATATGAGGTTTATTTTGGAGAAATATTGCCTATGATTTCTGTGCCTCTTGTGAAGACCCACTCTCCGTTCTCTTGTTCTGATGTCCTTTGTTTTCTCTCTCTCTACTCTGATCTCTAGAAGGCATAGGACAGATGCCACCTACATTTCAAAACAAAAGTAGGAAGTTGCATTTTTGGCCCTATCAGATGATGAGCAGAGGTGGGACGTGTGCTTGGATGGGGCCCTCTTCTCTCCTCTACCCTGGAGCCAGTGGATGCTCAAGGCTGCAGTTCTTCCAGGTTTGGCCACATCAGAAGCCTTTTATAAGTATATGACATCTTGAGAACTTTTAGCCTCCTGGAGAACATGGATATTTTTGTGTAATTTGGGGAAACATTTTATACCCACTTATATAACTTTAGACTATTTTAGGTGAGAGATTGACAGAAGGCCACTCTCTGTCACTGTTAGCGGAATCCTGCGTATTAATGCTTTCATTGTTTTTTGTTTTTGTTTTCTTGCATTTATAAGGAAATGTCAGGGATCATTGTGTGAACCCTGACCTGGTTTGAAAGCTGACTGAAAAACGACACTGAGAATACTCCAGTTTAAATCATGAAGTTTGAGAATGCCTGGAGAAGGCTTATGTTTATTATTACATGTCAATTATTCAAGGCCAAGCAGTTAGACTGAGAAAATGCAGCCACTCTCTGGCCTCCTCAGAAGGCTTTTACTGATTTCTAACAAAGGTGCATATGCAATAAACAGTCTAGTGCAAGTGTCCTTATGATAAAATGTGTATCATGGAATATTAGTCATTAAAAAAGATGGAAACTTTCATCTTTTGTATTAACCTGGATTGAGTTGGAACACACTCCTCTTAGTAAAGCATCACAAGAATGGAGAAGCAAGAATCCAGTCTACTCAATTCTAATATGAAGGCAGTAGATGAGCTAATACAAGGTGGGGGGTAGGGGATGGGAAGTGGGGAGAGAGGAGGAGGAAGCGGGGTAGGGGTCACGCTGTATGGCACACCTCTTGGGGATGGGACACAATCATAAAGGGGACTTTACCTAACAAATGCAATCATTGTGACCTAATTCTTTGTAGTCTTAGTAACTCCCAAACAATAAAAAAAGTGCACATCCAAAATGGCAAAAGACAGCGTTGAAAGAAGATTGGATATAGAGAGAGGAAGATTGGATAGAGAAAGAGGTTGGGTAAATGTAGGGGGTTTCTAACAGACAGCCAGTAGAAGGCATTATTTAAAAAGTGGGAGGGTAAAACTAGTTCTATCCCTGCATGGGAAGTACGTCAGGTTTCCTAATCTAACTACATATCAGAAGTTCAAAGAATGTAACCACTCTTACCTGTTGACTCTCAGAGCCTCTGGGGTACCCTCCAGATGAGTCCCCATGGATAACACATCTGTGTACTTTCCCCTAGATGCTCTAGGATCAAGACAGGTGCCCTTCTGAAAAGTCAACCTATCTACCTCCTACAAAAAAATGCAAATCAAACCTTTAAGATATCACCTAACCCCAGTAAGAGTAGCCCATATCACAAGGTCCCAAAGCTGCAGATGTTGGCATGGATGTGGAAAGAGGGAAACACTGATGCACTATTGGTGAGATTGTAAACTAATATAGCCTCTATGGAAAGAAATATGGAGAAGCCTCAAAGAGATAAAAGTAGACTTTCCATTTGATCTCACAATCCCATTACTAGGTATCTACTCAGAAGAATGCTTTCCTTCTTCAGAGAGAGCCCTTGGGTCTTAAGAAGGTGACATGAGTTACTCAAGAGTATAAGGCTCCTATATGGGATGATGAGTGGGGCAATAGGGAATTCTAAGGGCTGGTCAGCACGCAGAATATTATCCTCAGATCTGGGCACACTATGATAAGAGAAATATAGGTAAATATTCATTGCCCAGGAAAGGGACTTGAAATCATGTTACAGAATGAATAGTTACTTTTGTTTGTTTTATTGAAGATCAGATGGTGATATGTGGCTGGTTTCATCTCTATGTTCACTATTCTATTTCATAGATCTTTATTTTTGTGCTAGTACCATGCTGTTTTGATCACTGTAGACTTGCAGTATAGGCTGAAGTCAGTAATGTGATGCCTCTAGATTAGTTTTTATTTCTTAGACTTGCATCTGTTATGCGGGATTCTTTTCTCTGGTTCCGGATGGAACAACCTACTATTTTTTCAAGTTCTTCAGAGTATGATGTTGGTGCTTTTATGGAGATTGCATTAAATCTGCATATCACGTCGGATAGTATGGACATTTTAACAATGTTGATTCTTACCAGCCACAAGTGTGGTATGCGCTTCCAATATCTTCTGCTATTTCTTTCTTGGGATTTCATAGCTCTCTCTTTAGAGATGCTCACATCCTTTGTTAAGTATATTCCCAAGCATTTCATTTTCTTTGAAGCTATTGTGAAAGGCATTATGTCTTTGATTTGATTTTCAGCTTGGCTGTTATTGGCTTATATGAAGGCTACTGATTTAAGGAATCCCTATTAAATAAATGGTGCTGAGAGAACTGGTTAGCCACATGTAGAAGATTGAACCTGCACCTCTGACCACTTATAATAATTGTCTCTCACTGGATAAAAGATTTAAATTAAAGATACAAAATGATAAAAATTCTAGAATAAAGTGTGGAAAAAACTCTTGATGATCTCAGCCTTGGAAAAGATTTTATGAAGAAGACCCCCTTGATAATTTCAGCAACACCAAAAATCAATAAATGGGACATGATCAAGCTAAAAAGCTTCAGTACAGCTAAGGAAACAAAAATTAAAGCAAATAGACAACCTTCAGAATGGGAGAAGATATTTGCATGTTATGAATCTGACAAAGGGATGATAACTAGAATCTAGAGATAACTAGAACAGAGAACTAAAACTAATCAACAAGAAGAGTAAAGAATACCATCTATCACCAAGCAAGAGACATGAACAGAGACTTCTCAGAAGAAAGCAGATGAATGGTAAACAAACACATGGAAAAGTGCTCATCGTCCCTCATCATCAGAGGAATGCAAATCAAAACCATCTTGAGACATTAACTAATCCCAGTGAGAATAGCCCACATTGCAAAGTTCCAAAGCTGCAGATGCTGGTGTGGATGTAGAGAGAAAGGAAAACTCTTACACTGTTGGGGAGATTGCAAACTAATACAGCCTCTATGAAAAGAAATACGGAGAATCCTGAAAGAGCTAAAAGTGAACCTTCAATTTGATCCTGCATTCCTGTTAGTATCAACCTAGAAGAAAAAAAGATCATTTTACCATAAGGGCACTAGAATGTTCATCACAGCTCAATTCACAATTGCCAAGTCATGGAATCAACCCAAGTGCCCATCAACACACAAATAGATTAATAAATTGTGGTATATGTATACCATCGAGTGCTATTTGGCCATAAGAAAATTGGAGACTTTCTTTTTTGTTTACCTGGATGGAGTTGAAACACAGTCTTCTTAGTAAAGTGTCTCAAGAATAGAAAAAAATATCCAATGCACTCAGTAGTATTACAAAACCAATAGATAAACAACTACACTCCCACAGGAGAGAAAAACACTATTAAAATCAAGTAAGGGGGAAGGAGAAGGGAGAAATGGAGGTAGAGGGGTTGGTAAACTATTACCTAATGGGCACAATGGAAGGGTACACAGCACATCTCCTGGGTTAAGGGGTGATTTACAATGTGGACTCTATCTAATAAATGCAAACAATGTAACTTAATCATTTGTACTCTCATATTAATCTAAAATTTAAAAAAGGAATGAATGGTTGAAGGGTGTAGTGATGACTGACCCAAGAAAAGATGAAGGAGCCCCAGATGGGTCTTCCTATAGCCACTTAGGAAGACTTTAGCAATTAGGGGCTCTGAAACAGGAGCTGCAACCCCAGCTACAAACTAGAATCACCAGGGGCAGCATATACAGCAGGCTGCAGAAGCAGATGGGGAATCACAGGTGACAGGACCTGCTGACCCACAAGCCCTCTTCCATTGCAAAAAAGAGTGTGTGAGATGAGGAGAAAAACCCTGGTCCTATGGCACTAGATCTGCTGAGAACGTTCTCATTTCTGCGGAGCGGCCCTGCAGATGGGGCTGACTTCACAGACAGTCACAAAGGGCCTTGTGCTTAGAAGCATCCAGCAGTTGATTTAATGCTCTCCTATTGCACTCCTGAATTCCTCATCATTTTTTTCACAAGAGGCCACACCTTTTTACTTTGTGTGGGGCTCCATAATTTATATAGCTGGCCTACAGGCAGATATCCATTATGAGCCAACATCATTTCAGGGCATGATGGTAGTGACGGCCATCAAGCCACCAAGCTTCAAGTACAAGTGCTACATGGGCATAGGTCAAGGCAGGGGTGTGAGGAGGGAGGCTGAGTCTCAAGATTTCCTCGTCAGTGTTACATTGACACCAACTTCCCAAAGGTTCTGACAGTTTCCTGGACTTGACCATCCAATTCTTTGTACAAGTCCAACTCTGAGTGAAGTAACCAAATTCAGTGCTAGCTTTCAGTTGTTGTGAATTTCTAATGGAAAATCTTCAGTGTTCCAAGTCAAGACTGTGGACCTCAGTCTATGGCTGACATGGGACAGCAAAGGAGTAAAGTCTTTGAAACAATCAATAAGGAAAGGAAAGGCCTGGAGACTGGTAACTTCTGTTCTTTAAGTGTTAAATTTGCAAAATAATAATCTTTTAGGAGTTCTCCTTTCAATTGGATGATTTCAAGTATGGCCTAAGAATAAGGCACAGGAACAATTAGTGATACAAGTCATAGTCAAAAGTGAAATTGCTTTGGTGAGGGAGGGACATTTCTCTTTTCCAGAACATTTGGCAGCTGAAATAAAATTGCCAGCTGATTCTGAGGCTTCCTCTTCCCTAGGAGATAATATATTGATATGCCTGATAATGTCTGTTGGTGTAATAGGCCCAGAGTTTAAACATGGAATTTAAAAACACACAGCAACTTACTATGGGAAAAAAGAAAACTAAGTCCTGATCTAGTTATTCAATGCACGTTATTAAAATAGACTATTTGCATTATTTTTAATAGCATGCATCTTCCTTTGGAGGACAACCTTACTGTATTTTTTAGTTCCATTACATCTTAAAAAAGGAGTCACCTACCCTGTTTCCTGAAAAATAAGACACTGTGTCTTATTTTCAGGTGTGCTCCCAAAGATGCACTAGGTCTTATTTTCAGAGGACATCTTATCTTTCCTGTAAGTAGTTCTTATTTTCGAAGGATGTCTTATTTTCGGGGAAACAGGGTAAAACATATGCACCAGGTTATATGGTTTTGTTTTAAATAATTTCCCCTTTACATTTAAAAAAAAATCATCTTCATAACTTTCTGGATAGTTTCTAACCTAGAGAAGTTGTGTTGTTTTGTTTTGTTTTATGACCTCAAGAAATTTTCTAAGAAACATTCTGACAGCACCATACAAGTCAAACAATTTTTAGCCAAAGGACACAGTGGCTTGATTTTCATTCTGACATATTTGAGATGATCAGTTAAAAGGCACTGCAGTAAGTGTAGCAGTAAATGAAAGCTCACGGTCTCCTAGAATTCTCCAAAGCATATGATTGTTTAGATGTCCATGTTCTAAAGACCATGTCTTTGAGATTGGGCACTGGTGAATTGCAGGGCATCTACTGCAAAGCTGCCCTGCTTGGATCCCTACAGGAATCCAATCAGACTGATGTGAAAGCTGCCAAATTCCTTGGGTCTGGCAGCTGCTTTCGGTGGAGAATTTTTATCTACGTGATGCAGGCAAATTGAGGTATGCTGCATTACCCCTTCGGAATGTCCTTTTCTGCTTCCCATCATGAATAAGAATATGGGATCAAGGAATATGTTGGGACCAGAATCCTCCTGTTTTGCTCTAGGCCCTGGAAAATGTGCTGGAATAACCATGCAAACCATCTTTCTACATCTTTCCAAATGCTGTGAGGACTGACATAGCACCACTGTTCATTGTGTGAATTCTCATTCAAACCTCTCAGAATTTTATGATTAGAACAAAATTGAATACTCCTTTGTACAGCGGCAAGGTTATGAGCACACTGTAGCATACTGCATTCCTTTTTCTGCATTGGCTGCCAGGAAGTTCAGAAGTTACTCTAAGCAAGTTTCATTAACTGCCATTTGCTGTTCACTTTTCTCCTCCCCAGACATCTGTATTGCATTGATTTGCTCTTTTTCTTTGTTTTAAATAATTCTATTAATATTTGTATCTTTTAGCATAAGTAGCTAGAAATAAGAATATGTATAGAACTCATTCATTGTAAAGGTGGAATATTTAATGTGATATCTATTTGTTCCTGCTACTCTTTAGATGGACAGTTTTCATATTAGGGGACATTCTTTTTAAGACTAGGCTAGTTGCTACTTCTCCTCTCTTCAGGAAGTGCTAGATATGTGTCATTCAGAAAAGATGCCTTAATGGTACCTATATAATCATTCAACGTCCTTCATCTGGACTAAAAGTTACTAGGGAAGAACAATACAGTCGACACTTGAACAATGCGTGGGTTAGGAGGGTCAACCCCCACTCAAAGTCAAAAATCTGCATATAACTTTGATTCTCTAAAAACTTAACTACTAATAGCCTGCTGTTGACTGGAAGCATTACATAGTCAATCAAACATGTTTTATATGTATTATATACTGCATTCTTACAGTGAAGTAAAACAGAAAAAACAGAACACATTATTAAGAAAATTATAAGAGGAAACATATTTATTATTCATTGAGTGGAAGTAGATTATTAAAAAGGCCTTCACCCTTATCTTCACCCTGAGAAGGCTCAGGAGGAGGAGGAAGAGGAGGGATTGCTCTCACTGTTTCAGAGGTGGCGGGGGGAAGAGGGGGAAGGTAGGAAGTAGAGAGGAGGAAGCCTACTCAGGGTAACTTTAAGTGAAAAATAAAATCCACAGATAAGGACTTGCTCCGGACTCTGAACTTAAGTCCCTTTTGTTCAAGCGTTGACTATTTTTTGAGCTTTGGTGTATATGGTACATTCTGATCTAGTAGGATGCATATAGGTCACAAAATGTGCAGTTACATTTTTTTCTAAGAGGAATATTCACATAGGAGATTTGAAATACTATTATTGAAGATTCTAAGAAGTGGTGATTTAACCAGGTTAAAAAATGAGTGACATGAGGGTAGAAATTAACATCATTCTACCAGCCAATGACCATGCCAATTTCAGAATCAAATAGACTCTGTTGTCATGAAATGTTCCCTACCTTAGTAGAATTGGGAGGTAAGTGACCTAGAGTCCAGTCCCTATTTTCCTGACACCCCGAGGATGCCTCTTAACAATGGTACCTCTCCATCTTCTTTTCTGCATAATAAACCCATGGGCCTATGATCAAAAATATACTTGCTGCCCAGGAAATGCAATGACTCTTCGTGACCATATGTGAAGATGGTAAATTTAGAAACAGGAGGAATTTTAGTACCCCCAGATAATCCATGAGCTGTGAGAAAGATGAGATAAAGCCTTTTCTATAAAAAGTCAATACAGCTTGGTTTACTGCCAGAGAAGCACACATCCACTTTTGTTCCCCAGCATTATGGATGTGAAAAGAGAATTCACAAGTTGTGTGAATGGCTATTTTATCAACAAGAGGTGGAAGTCAAATACAATGGTTAAATATTCATCATCCATAAAATCCATCTGTAAATATGATTTACCTTGGATTAAAGAAGCTGGGCTTACAGACATCCCTGGAAGCACCAATCAGAGCAGGCAGAGAGGGTGCTGCATTTGAGCTGCTTCTGTCTTTTTTCTCCTAGATCTGCTCCATCCTGCGATCCAGGTTCCCCCAACACTGAAGATTGAAATTACTTTTCAGCAATGACCACTTGAAATTAATGAGTTCATAATGCCATGTCTCGCTTAGAAACATTATGACCAAGACTAATCACCTTCAGTAGAAAAAGACACTTTTTCTTTATTGTACTTGTATTGTTTCTTGTATTGTATTTCTTCATTGTATTTATAATGGAGTTTCTGTATTAACATAAACTCCATTTCCACGGCCATATCTTACAGTACTGCAGTATATTTTAAACAGAGAAGATGTAATTAAATTAGAATTTGTGGTGGAAAGCAGTGGAGGCTGATAATAATTGCTTTTCAGGGAATGCTGTAATTGGTGCTCCAAGGATTTTATTTCAAAGCATCACAGCCAATTTAGGAGGCTTGTTTCATCTGGACTTGATTGGCTTTGATGAAGACACTGTGCCTTGATGTGTCTTGGTTTTCTTAAATTTAACTAAACTATTTTTTAATGATTATGTTAATAATTGAAGTACCACAATTCTGTTTTATGGGCACTGGGTATTAAAATTCCAATTCCCTCCTGCTCATTAGTTAAAGTTGCAACCACAAAATGTACACAATCCTTGATCATTAATTAAGTCCCAGCTCAAATGCTACTGTTTCCATGAAGTCTTCCTTGATTACTACCGGAGGAGTTAAGTCATCCTAAATCCCTGATCCTAGAGTTTAAGCTTTCTCATCTAGAGAATAGGATCACAGGCATACAGTGACAATAAAATAAATGAACATTTCTGGAAGCTGAAAGGACATGGCTATCACCGTTATGAGTTCTTCTCAGCTCACCTGTCAGGATGCCACCAGTTGGAAGACATGGGATACTACACAGAAGTTGGCACACAGGTAGCCCCATCAGGACAAAATTTTCACCTCTGCATGGTGAGTAGTAATTAATTATCTGCAGGATGAATTATCTGAAAGAAAGGGGAGGGTTCCAAGGTAGACATACTACCTGGCTGTGAGACCTTGGGAATGTCACTTTGCTTTTCTAAGCCCTAATTATCTTTTGAGCAAAACAAGTTTATTGAACTATATTATCCTTAAGATTATTTTTGCCTCCAGTATTCCAGACTGTAATCACACATGGTACAAACCTAGCAATAGTGCCCAAGGTATTTGCAGCATTAAAACTAATCAATAGCTTACCTAATCATGATTAGAGAGGTAGGATTTCCCCTGTGCAGTTGCTGTCTCTGGCTTAAAAAGACAAAGAAGAGCACAATTTCATTATCTTACCTTTCCATGCCAAGTTGATTAATTGTGTCCAATATGCCAGGTAATTAATAAAAGGAAGTGGGCATCTCCATCTCAGTGTTACATCATCATTTCAAAAGAATACCAGAGTTCTCTCCCTTTTGTAGGCAATATACTGAATTCTGACATGTTTTCTGCTTCTGTGGAAGATTAAAAAAAATCCTCAATGATAAATCAAATAATGGCTAACATTTAGTCTAACCTTTATAATTACTACGTGTAGCAACAGCAGTAGCAGTAATAGAGGAACTGTTAAGAATTCACCATGTGCTGGGTACTTTAGTGGTTAACAGACCCAGTGGTGTGAGGCGGGGGTTCTCATTATCCCCTTTGAGGAAACTGAAGCTCAGAAAACTCATGTAACTTGACCAGGTTTACACAGCTGGTGTGTGGAAGAAACTGGATTGAAATGCAGTTTGGACCGACTACAGAGTTCTGGCTCTCAGCTGGAAGGTTAAAATGACACGAATGGAGGACCCCAGATAAGGCTAGTGTCCAGGTTGCAGGGGACTGGTGCTATAAGGTAAGAAGAGCAAAAGAGCGAGATTGATAATCAGCTGCTCTGTGCACGTGTGTCTCTACTGATACTTAAAATGCAGAAATAACCCCACTGGTTGGAAACTGTTGTTGCTCTGAATTTCCTTAGCACCTGCCCCAGGGGCCCAAGCTACTGCCATGACCTCTCCCATGGGACCCCGTCTACCTTGCACTCTCCGGGATCTCCTCATGACCTAGTATTGGAAGATGGAATGCCTGTCCCAGAGGGAGAGTCCAGGGTCCTGCTCCCGGGTGGAGGCTGCCATCTAATCTGACCAGTGGCTAGCCCTGCCATAATGGTGGTCAATTTTTAAAAAATATTCCTATTGGTAAATAGCACAATGTGTCAATGTGTTGTTTATGTTTGAGGCTCAGGGTCTGTGATGTTTATATGTGGGTGGGGGTAGTTGTGATGGAAGACCTCCTGAAGCATTGACTTGGCAAAGACAGTGTCAATAACAGTAAATTTGTTATTAACATTTGGCAGCACCATTCCCAACAACATTCTCTAATGAAAGTAAGCAGAAGTGCTTTGGTGAATTGGTTGATTCCAGGCCGAGAACAGGAAAAACACAGGATGACCCTGGAGCATCCTAAAGTGCCAGTGAGGAAGGGCTCAAAAACAAAAAACGAAAAGGAAAAAGAAAAAAAAGAAGGGCTTTTTGAAAGTGTTCAAGAGATGCCTGGAAGAGCTCTGATTGGCTAAAGTTAACTTAAAGAAAAAAACAAACATCCATTAGCCCATGCTGATATAAATAAATGACTGAATAAGTAAATAGGGGAAGAAGTGGCAATTCTTCCAAAGAATCCCAATTAATATACATACATGAAATGAGAGCAACAGAAAAGCATTGTGACATACAATATTATTGCCAGCAAGATCCCCTGAAGGATGCTTAAAAACTTAAATAGAAACAGAGTTTTTGCATATTTCCAGGATATCCCCCAAATATTTGGTAGTGACAAATGGAACATAGTTGCTAAAGAGTGCAGAATGCTGGCAGAGACAGCCTTAGACAAGTGATGGGGGTGAGCGTCCAGTAGCAACTGCAGACACCGAGCATCCCCGACCTGACACACAGAGACCGGCACACCACCTGCTGGTGTCCTCCCCAAAGCACCTCCTCAGTTTAATGATGAGAAAATATCAGACAAACAGAAATCAAGGGACTTTCTGCACAACTGACCAGCCTTCTTCAAAAGTGTCAAGGTCATAAAGACAAAGAAAAAGACATTGTCTTAGACTGAAGGAGACTGAAGAGAAGTGACAACTGGATACAAGCTGAAATCCTAGATTGGACTCTGGAGCAACAACAGCACAAAAGACATTACTGGAAAAACTAGTGAAATCCGGAAAAAACCCTGCCATTTAGTTTAACAGTAATATAGAAGGTTAATTTCTCAGGTTTGATCCCATTTAGTTTAACTGTAGTATAGAAGGTTAATTTTCTATGATTCTGTCAGGGGATAATAATGTAAGGGAAGCTGAGGAAAAGCTGTGTGGGAACTCTCTGCACTACTCTGCAACTTTTCTCTAAGCCTAAAATTACATTAAAATTAAAAAAAAAAAAAAACTTTTTCTTAAGTGAACTTAAGAATCAAAGCCTAGGACAATATTCTACATTTGTGGCCTATAAAGAAAATATTTCCCCCACTTCCATGAAGCATATGGAATTATATATGGAATTTATCATAAGAAGCACAGAGTTTAAGGGACAAATTTAAGCCATTGACTAATAATAAGGACATTTGCTTTTTTCAAAAATATTCATTCAATAAATCTTTCTGGATCTTTGACTGTGACTTAAGAATTGTTCTATAGTGAATACATTTTCTTGTATATCGTATAACCACTTCAAAATTGTTCTTCCTTCCATATTAAGTAGAATGAATTTTCCAAATAAACATCTATTCTCTCTCAAGAAATTGTTGCTGGCCATGTTGTGCCACCAGCAATGCCCTGGTTGGCTGTTGGTGTTTTTGTTTGTTTCCTTGTGCTACCTCGGGTGCCTGATTACATGAGGGTTTAGGTAGTTTTTTATCTGTTTCACTCTGGAAGAATAAATCACTGAGCCTCTTAGTTCCCTCAATAATTAAAAGAGACCCTGATTTTGTACCATTCTTCTGGGGAGACATAAGACTTAGCTGGTCTCTTGTCTCACAAGAACAAAGAACCAGGAGCAAAATCATGACAAAGTGCTACCCAAGTACCTATCCCACACCCCACCATGAATTCTATAGTCACCTCGATATGACGCAACTTAATTCATGGCTGCTGAGCTAGAGCCTTAGTTAAGCATGTAATATGAAACAGGAAAAAACAATCTAACCTGATGGTTTGCTCATGGGTAGCATTTTAAATTCACAATTTGATGAGAGGATTACACAGCATCTTACCTGGAATACAGGAAGCAAATTATGGAACTTTACAGTGGGTGTACCTCAGTCAGTTCACAGGACACATTTTCAACCTCTCTATCAATTTCTTACATGCTTCAGTTTAAGTGTTTACCTGCCTTGAAATTTGGTCTACTAATTAGAAAAATAAAGACTCACTGAATAGATTTGAGGATGGTGAGCTGAGAGAACAAAAGCTAAGAGAACAGGGAAAAGATGGTTCAGTCTAAGGTTTTACACCATATGGCAATCATGGAGGAAGGAATAGTTGGGATAACAATGAAGATTTATAGAAAAAGTCACTATAATTTACATACACACATAGCCCCAACAGAAAGTTATATGTATATGTGAGTAGATACACTGAAGGTGAGTGTGTTATGCATGGGAAGAAAAAGAATAGAGAAACAAAAGATACCTGTTTCACAGGAATGAGTATGGGTATGAGGAAAGGGTATAGCCTAAATATGGATGTGAGCCTCATGTCGTCCCAGCTCTATGCAAAGTTGCATTTTAAGAAACACAGCCTCACCATCTTGGAAAGGTGTTTAAAAAAATCTCCATCCTTTCTTGTGCCTCCTGAAAAAGCAAACATTAAAGGGACCCTATCCATACTGTCCAGCAACACTTACCCTAAGTTCCTTCCTACATTTTCCTCTATCCCAAATCACCATGCTCTTAAGTCTGAGCTTTAGGGATTTTCTTCCACTATTTTTATACCTCTATCCCTTTTATTTTGCCAAGTCCATTCTACTAATCTTCCATTTCCTTCTCTGATCTGCTTCTAGCTTGCTTCGTAAAAAAATCAGGGAATTTGAGTCTCCTTCCTTCAGTGGGTGAAAGATGATGGGTGAGTTCAAGGGGACCCCCATGAGAGGTTCTGGCTTGCTGTAGTTTCCTCCTAGAAGTGAGTAGAATCCCTTTGGTCCATAAAGAGGTTCTTCTTCCTCTTTCAACAGGCAGTGACTTTGTTACTGTGCCCCTGGTTACAGAAGGAGGTTTTCTCAGATTTAAAAATTGAGAAACTTAAGCGTGTGGAGCCAGGTTGTAATTGTTACCCAGTGTCAATTCAGACACAGTAGGCCCCTAGGTAGCTCCGCTCTTGTTCTCTCTAAGCAGCTGTCTCCTCAGCCAGATCTCTTTCCCATTAAAGTTTCATAAAGGCTTTTTACTGCATAATTATACTTCTGTGCCTTGTAGTTATGTGAGGTAATGATTCAAAATTAGC
The DNA here is from genome assembly GCF_027406575.1 of Nycticebus coucang. NCBI lineage: Eukaryota > Metazoa > Chordata > Mammalia > Primates > Lorisidae > Nycticebus > Nycticebus coucang. Next base: position 17,915,148 of record NC_069787.1, read on the forward strand.
ATGTTTAATTAGGAAATTAGGTGTCATAATCACAATATGGAGCAAAAATTTGTCAAGAAGTTGTAGTGCATAAACAAATGGCCTCTTTTTTTAAGGCTTGGAAAAAAATACAAAATCAGTGTAAACTTTGGGCTTTGGTAGATAGCTAAATTTAATTTATGCTTAGCACTAAAAGGGGACCATTCCATTTGTTTCCTAGATGGAGCCCACCTTCCCCCTTCAGGTCGGAGTCAGTCACTCTGGTATGTAAATGTCCACTGCTGGACTGTGTTGGGTTTTCTCTCTAGAGTAGACATTGAGCTGACCTACCTCAAGACCTGGGTTATGGAGTGCCAACACTCAGTGGGTCCAGTTCATTCTGTTCAAGATATGATTAGTGTGTCCTACTGTGTGCTAAGCACTTTAAGGTTCGGTAGATGAGTTAAGGAGCTTATTCATAAAGTCAGCTTCTCCATATACTGGGCACTGAGAGAGGAATGAAGGGAATGCCTGTATTACAGAAGAAGGAGTGTCTCAACAAGAGGGCAAGGTGGCTACTTTGTGTGGTGCTCCAAGAAATAAGAAGTGTGTTTGGATCAAAAACTTTGTTTTTTCACTAAACCAAAGGGAAAAGAATTTTGTTCTGACCCACTATGTAGTCCTACACTATAGTTCTCAATATGGGGTTCAAAGACATCCTCCTACACACACACACACACACACACACGGACTCTATGATTGGACTTGAGCACCTCCTGGGTCTTGCATCATTCTTTTTGAGGACAAGTAATGAGTTTACCTGTGTTATCATATGTGAGATATGAAATTGTAGGTATAATTTTATGTATTTGTATTTTTTGTATAAAAGGTACATGACTTCATTTATATGACATATTTTCAGTGGTAAGAAATGAGGTCTCATTTCTCTACCTCTCTTCTCCTCTGCCATGACCTTGGAAGGTATTTATTGATAATGACAAAGTCACAAGATGAACAGAGTCTAGGTTCTTAAATCCCCAAGTAGAATGCTACTCATTGGACATCTGCATTGTTCAAGTTGCTGTTTAAAACAAAAGGAAGTTAATGTTTTTGTGTGTTTATATGCTACAGAAACTAAGGTTCATTTACCAGAGACAAAAGGCAAGTTCAACAGAATACGATAAGAGTTACAGTGGCATTAAATGCAATAGGATAATGGAAGAGGAAGATTAAGGAAGGCTTTTAAAGTGGAATTAAGTATAAGGAATATCTCAATGATGAGTACATACCAAATAAAGGGCAGAGGGAAAAACACATGCAAAGCTCTGGAGGTGAGAATGAGTGGGATTGGCTGAAGTGGATCAATATAGCTAGAGGAAAGAATGGTATGATAGAAAGATGGAAGATAGAGAAATACTAGACCTTGAAGAAGTTTAGGTTTGACAGAAATGGTAAAAATAATGGGTTTATAAGGAAAAATTACATAATTGGATTTGGGTTTTTGAAAAGTAATCCAGTTGCTGAGCTAAGGGTGAAGGGAACAAGACTGGAAGCAAAGGCGATATTTTAATTCTAGTGATAAAAGGCAGTGGCCAAACTAAGGAAAAGATAAAAGAAATAGAGGTAAGTGGCAGGACTGTATGCTGAGTAGATAAGGAAGAAAAAGGATATACCGTCACACCTTGGTAACTGTGGGGGATTTATTCCAGGACTCCCTGACAGAAGCTCAAGTTCCTGATTTGAAATGGTATTGTATTTGCATATGAGCTATGCACATCCTTCTCTATACCTAGTCATCTCTAGGTTACTTATAATACCTACTAGAATGTCTACATATCCCTTCATTCACACTGGTTCAACATAGTAATTAGCATGAAGCAGATTCAAATTTTCTTTTTTGGACATTTGCAGAATTTTTTTGTTCCAAACATTTTCAATCCATGGTTGCTAATATCCATGGATGTGGAACCTACAGATACAGAGGGCTTACCAAATAGAGCTAGAGCCAGAGATAAATGCCAGTGTGGGAAAGGGCAGAGGACTTAGGATACAAAATGAAGGTACCAAACTTGGTTTTGCTATTGAGTTTGTTCATGGATTTTTATCTCTGTAGGCTTAGTTTTACCTGAAAAATGGGGATTCCAATTAGTTTGTAGGGGTTTTGTCAGGATTAAATGAGACTGGACATGTGAAAGTATTATGTAACTCTACCGTGCTTTACAAAAGGAGGGTTATCACCTACTGATAGAGTCTATATAACACCGTCCAGTCTCCTACCTTCAGGAATCTCAGGATTGGAGTATCATCAAGATAACATGCCCTGGGGAAAATGAGCTCTAGTCAACACAGGGTGCTGGGAAAACTGGGTAGCCACGTTCAGAAGAATGAGACAAGACCCCTATCTCCCACCACTCATAAAAATTAATTCAAAATGAATAAAAGACTTAAATATAAGACTTGAAACCATAAGAATTCTAAGAGAAAATTCAGGAAAAATTGTTCTTGATATCAGCCTAAGCAAAGCATTTATGACTAAGACCTCAACGGCAATTATAGCAACAACAAAAATAAATAAATGAGAGTTGGTTAAATTAAAAAGTTTCTGCACAGCTCAGTAAACAATACAGCCTACAGAATGGGAGAAAATATTCACAAATTATCCATTTGATATAGTGATAACAATATCTAGAATCTACAAGTAACTGAAACAAATAAGCAGGGAAAAAACAAACAACTCCATTAAAATGTAGAAGAACAGAGAGAAATGGCCAAAAAAACAAAAAAAAAAGGAAAAGGATCATGAAAAGATATTCAATGCCACTAATCATCAGAGAAATGCAAATTGAAACTACAAGGAAATATCATCTTACCCCTGTCAGAAAGGCTTTTATTAAGTCCAAAAACAACAGATGCTGGTGTGGGTGTGGATGTGGAGAAAAAGGAACACTTATACACTGTTGGTGGGACTGCAAATTAGTACAACCTGTATGGAAAACAGTATGCAGAGTCTTCTAATTCTTTTCTCTTTTCCCTTCCTCCCTCTCTTCCAAATGTATGCCCAGAAAGATATTTGGAATGCTGTTACCTGATGGTGTTGGGCACTAGGATTTGCAGTTGATTTCTCCGATTTTGCAGCATTTTGCCATATGGCTGTCTTGCTCCCGTCTCTTCTGTGTCCACACAGTACTCCTGCTACGAGGCCCGGGAGAGCCAGAGGAGAAACCGCTGCGTTTTGCAGAGATGGCTGATAAGAAGAGGGGTCTGAGGTCGTTGCGAGTACAGGGCGTGGCAGCGATGCCGTCTGAGATACTCCAGAACTCAGGCACGTCCCTCAGCTCACGAGGTGTCCACGGTGACCAACACCTCCACGGTGGTTTGGAACAGAGCTCCCCCAGAGGTTTCCTGCGTGACCGAAGAGGCCGGGTGGAGCCGAGCTGTGCCGAACGGAGCCGATGTGGGTCGAAGTGGGTAGAAGAGGGCTTAGGCAGCTGGAGCAAACTACTGTATCCTGCCCCGCTGCGGTAACTGGTGACCCGCCTTTTAACACGTGCTGAATCCAGCGGACAAGTGCACGTGGGTCGGGGTCGCCTCAGCCGTTAAGTGGAGCCGAAAGGGGCTGAGTGGAGCCGAACAGAGTGGAGGAGGGGCCGGACGGAGCCGATCCGGGGCCGGTGGGCGGGGCGAGCCGTTGGAGCGGGAGCGCGCGGCAGAGCTCGGCCGGTGGAGGCCAACGGTGAGACAAGGCAGAACGGTCGGGCGGGCTGGAGGCTGTGGGAGTTGGAGTTGATAGAGGTGTGGTGTGGCTGGAAATATTTTACTATCCTCAGTTTGAGACGCAACTGGAAAGCAGGACTCCTGGGTCCAGTCGCAGATGTAACCTCAGAGGAGCGTCTCTTCCACTGGCGCCTCAGTTTCTCCGTTTACCGAGTTAGGGCAGCGGAGGGAGGCAGAGGAGGCTGGTGGCGCTGCTTTTCTTAGGCCCCCACGCCTGGGTGGACTTCTCAGACCCTCCAGTGGGATGGGATGGTCAGTCTTCCCTTAGGGTCGCCAAGTTCAGTTCAGGGTGTAGGGGTTGGTGGGAGGGGGCCAGTGAGGAGTGTTCTGGGGAAAATCAGTGTGGACGTTTTGCTCTTCCGGACGATAAGTGTTGCTTGTGTTTATTTACAGAGCGTTTTCCGGTGCTTCACGTGGCAGATGCCACATTTGGAGGTCCAGAGAGGTGATCTGAGGCACTGGCGCAGGTGAAGCCTGAGCAGAACCCCAAAGTTGGAACTTCGCTTATTTACGGTGAGCAGGTGGCGGGGTCCGTGGCGGGGCCCTGGGCCGGGCAGGAGGAGTCAGCGGGCCGTCTGTGTCCTGCCAGGGCAGCCTGGCTGAGCTTCAGTGTTTTAACGTTTAAGGTGAAGAAAGTGGCGCCTGCCTCCCAGGCGAGTGTGCAATTCACAGGCAACCTTTGAATTAAAGGCTTGGGGGATAGATGAGGTAGGAAATTTGTACTTTGACTGTTTTACCATGTAGTCTTATATATACAGAATAAGGATTCTTTTCCCCAGTGTAATATTTTTGTTTTGTTTATTGAATATCAAATGGCAATATGAGGCTGGTTTAATCTCTACGTTTTCTATTCTGTTTCCTATGTTGATGTCTCTATTTTTGTGTCAAGGGCGTACTGTTTTGATCACTGTGTACTTATCACCTGAGGTCTGGTAGAGTGATATATTTGGCTTTGTTTTTATTACTAAGAATTGGCTTGGCTATACGGGTTTTTTTCTGGGTCCATACAAAACTAAGAACTGTTTTTTTTTCCAGTACCTCCAAGTATGATGTTGGTATTTTAATGAGGATTGCATTAAATCTGTAGATTGTTTCGGGTAGAATAGACATTTTAACAATGTTGATTCTTTCCAGCCAAGAGCATAGTATATATTCTTCCATTTGTTAACATCTTCTGCTATTTCTTTTTTGTTGCAGTTTGGCCGGGGCTGGGTTTGAACCCACCACCCCCGGTATATGGGGCCGGCGCCCTACCCACTGAGCCACAGGCGCCACCCTGGTATTTTTTTTTTTTTTTAGGATTTCATAATTCTCTTTGTAGAGATCCTTACCTTCTTTGTTAGGTATATTCCCAGGTATTTTATTTTCTCTGAAGCTACTATAAAGGGTATTATGCCCCTGATTTGCTCCTTAACTTGACTGTTACTGGGATATACAAAGGCTACATTTGTGGACATTAATTTTATACCCTGACCTGTTACTTCATTTCTTGGTCACTAATAGGAGTCTCTGAAGTTTTCTGAGTATAAGATCATATTGTCAGCAAGGAGAGAGAGTTTGGCCTCCTCTGCCCCTATTTGGATGCCCTTAATATCCTTCTCTTGCCTGATTGCATTGGCTAGAACTTCCAGCGCTATGTTAAATGCTGGTGATGGTGGACATCCTTGTCTGGTTGCATAAGTGGAAAATTTTTCCGTTTTACTCCATTCAGTATATTGGCTGTGGGTCTGTCATAGATAGCTTCAATCAGTTTAAGAAATGAGCCATCTTTGCCTATTTTCTTTAGCATTGTTATTAGAAAAGGATGCTGAATTTTGTTGAATGTTTTTTCCTGTATCTATTGAAAGGATCAGATGGTCTTTGTTTTTGCTTCTATTTATGTGGTGAATACTGTTTCACATTAAAAAAAAAAAAGAAAATTCTATTTGTTTAGGGCAGTTCTGAGATTCACAACATAATTGAATGGAAATCACAGAGAGTTCCCATATGCCCTACATCACAACGTATTCACAAGCCCTCTGCCTTTGGCATATTACTGCAGAGTGGTGTATCCTACCTCAGAGTGGTACACTTGTTACACCAAGAACCTATATTGATACATCATTATTACCAAAGGTCCATAGTTTACATTAGGATTCACTCTTGCTGTTGTAGTTCTGTGGGTTTTGACAAATGTACAATGTTATGTATCTGCTACTGCAATATTATATAGAATAGTTTCATTATCCTAAAAATCTGTGATCCACGTCTTTACTCCTGCCTCCCTCATCCCCTAGAAGACCACTGATTTTTTTTTTACTGTATTCATAGTTTTTTCATTTGTGAAATATAATAGGAATCATACAGTCTGTAGCCTTTTCAGATTGGCTTCTTTCCTTTAGTAATGTGCATTTAATGTTTCTCCCTGTGTTTTCATGGATTGATGGCTCATTTCTCTTTAGCACCAAGTAATATTCTATTCCTTGTATGTTCCACAGTTTATCTATACACCTACTGTTGAGCATTTTGGTTGCTTCCAAGTTTTGGCAATCATGAATAAAACCACTATAATATGAATAAAGCAGTTTTAAACATCAGTTTGTTTTTAATTCATTTGTGTAAATATCAGAGAGCACAATTGCTAAATTACATGTAGTAACACTGTTTAATTTTCTAAGAAACTGCTAAACTATTTTCTAATGTGGCTATACCATTTTAATTCTCCACCAGCAATGAATGGGAATCTTGTTGCTTTTTATCTGCTCTGTCATTTAATGCTATGTTTGGTGTTTTTGCATTCTAAGAAGTGTGTAGAGGTATTTCATTGACCTTTTTTTGTACGTTGTTTTAATTTACATTTCCCTAAGGACATGTTAATTTGAATATGTTCACATATGCTTACTTGCCATATGTGTACCTTCTTTGGGTGTCTAATCAAGTCCTTTGCCCATTTATTAATTACATTGTTCATTTTCATATTGTTGAGTTTTATGAGTTCTTCATATATTTTGGATAAGGGGATTTTATCAGATATATCTTTTGCAAATATTTTCTTCTGGTCTGCAGTTTGTCTTCATAGGGAACATTTTAATTTTCATGAAGTCTATTTTACCCAGTTATGCCCAAGGTCATCTAGGTTTTGTCCTATTTCATCTTGTGGGAGTTTTGGAACATTGTATTTTACATACATCTAGATCTTTTTCTTTTTATTTATTATTATTATTATTATTATTATTTGGTGATATGGGGTTTTGATGGATTGGCTAACCTCGACCTCCTGGGCTTAAATGATCCTCCTGCCTCAGACTTCTGACTAGTTGTACCATCTTGCCCACCACCTAAATTTAGTTCTGTTATCCCCTCTGAGTTACTGTTTGTGAGATTTTAAGGTCTGTGTATAGATTCATTTTTTCTTTCTTTCTTTTTTTTTTTTTTTTTTTGGCCTGTGATGTACAATTGTTCAAGCACTGTTTGTTGAAAAGATGATCTTTGCTCCCTTGTATTGCTTTTGCTTCTTTGAGAAAGATCAGTTGGCTGTATTTATATAGATCTATTTATAGACTTAATGTTCTATTCTGTTCATCTGCCTATTCTTTACAAAAGCCATACTTCTTAATAATGTTTATTTACAATAATCTTGAAGTCAGGTAGTCTCCATCATCTGACTTTATTCTGCTTCAACATTGATCTAGCTATTCTTGGTCTTTTATCTCTTTATGTACAGTTTAGAATCAATTTGTTGATACTTGAAAAATAGCTTGCTGGGATTTTAAATGGGATATTGCAGTGAATCTATAGATCACTTTGGAAATAACTAATATTGAAAATATTACATCTTCCTATTCATGAAGATAGAATATCTTTTCATTTATTTCATTCTTTGATATCTTTGATCCAAGTTTTGTAGTTTTCCTCACATAATTTGTATACATATTTTGTTAGACTCATACCCATTTTATTTTAGGGAGTTCTAGTACAAATATTAATATGTTTTGGGTGGGTTGTTTGTTTTGAGACAGTTTGATTCACATTGTCGCCCTTGGTAGGGTGCCGTGGCATCACAGCTCACAGCAACCTCAAACTCTTGGGCGTAAGCAATTCTCCTGCCTCAATCTCCTAAGTAGATGGGACTACAGGTACCTGCCACAATGCCCAGCTATTTTTGTTGCACTTGTCATTGTTATTTAACAGGCCCCGGCCAAGCTCAAACCTGCCAGCCTCCGTGTATGTGGCCAGCACCCTACCCACTGAGATACAGGTGCCGCCCTATTAATATGTTTTTAATGTCAAGTTTATACTTGTTAGTTCCTAGTAAGTAGGAAAGCAATTTGTTACATGTATATTACTTAGTTGTAGGGTTTTTGTTGTTGTTGATTCTTTTAGATTTTCTACATAGACATGTCATCTGTGAATAAAGACAGTCTTTTTTCATCATTCCCAAATATGTGTACCTTTAAGTTCCTTTTCTTGTCTCATGGATTATCCAGTGTGATGTTGAAAAGCAGGGGTAAGAGGAGACATTCTTTCCATAATCGTAATCTTGCAGAAAATCTTCTAATTTCTCACTATTAATTGTGATGCTAACTATAGGATTTTTGTAGACGTTGTTTATCTAGTTAGTGCTAGTCCACATTACTAGTTTACTGAGAATGTTTATCATGAATGGGTATTGTATTTTGTCAAAAGCTTTTCCTTCATCGATCTGTAAGATCATGTGATTTTTATTCTTTATCCTGTTGATGTGTTTGATTACATAGCCTTGCCTGTCTGGGATAAACCCTATTGGGTCATGATATATAATTTTTTTTATGCATCATTCAATATGATTTGCTAGGATTTTGTTGAGTATTTTTGCTTCTGTCTTCAAGAAAAATATTGGTCTTTGGTTGTCTTGTAATGTCTTTGTCATTGGAAATATTCTTTTTGCTTCTATCTTCTGAAAGAGATTGTTGATAATTAGTACAAATTTTTCCTTTAAAACATGATAGAATTCATCAGTAAACCTGTCTTGGCCAGGTGCTTTCTGTTTAGGTAGCCAATTCAATTTGTTTTTAATTATCAATTTAATTTCTTTAATGGAGAAAACTTGCTGAGATTGTTTTTCTTATGTGAGTTTTTGTATATAAGGTGTCTTTAGGAATCAGTGCCCTTCATTTAGGTTATCAAATTTGTGGTCATAGACCAGTTTATAATATTTCTTTATTATCCTTTTAATAGATTGTGTTTTAACTTTATTTGGTTCAAAAATATTTTTAAATTCATCTTAATATTTCTCCTTTTTATTTTTAATTAACACATAATCAGGGTACATATTTATGGGGTATAATGTGATGTTTGTGATGTTTCAATACATGTAAACATTGTGTAGTAATAAAATATGGGTGTTTGGTATATCCATTACATACATACTTATTTCCTCGTGATGATAGCATTCAAAATCCTATCTTCAAGTTTTCTGAAAGATCCAATACAATATTTTTAACTATAACCATTAAAAATACCAGAATTTATTCTTCTTACCTAACTGTAACTTGGTTGACCAATCTCTCCCCATCCAGCCTTTCTACCTTCCCTCCCTATTAATACATTTATGTGTGTATTAATTAGTTGCAGGGTTTTTGTTGTTAATTCTCCCAGCCTCCCAGGTTGTAGTAACCAGTATATTACTCTCTACTATGGGATTGTACTTTTTTTCGTTTGAGATTTCCTCTTTGACCTCTGTGTTATTTAGCATTGTATGATTTAGTATCCACTAATTTTGTGATTTTCCAGCTATTTCTCTAGTATAATTCCATTAACTGAGAGCAGATATTGTATGATTTCTATTCTTTAAATTTGTTAAGATGTGGTGAATGGTCCAGAATGTGGTCTGTGTTGCTAAATGTTCCATGTTAACTTGAAGAGAGTGTAAATGCTATTGTTGCATGTAATAGTCTACAGCTGTGGTGCTGTTGAGCTCAGTTATATCCTTACTTTCTGCCTGCTAGATCTGTATACATTTTTATTGGAATGTTATTGAAATCTCCAACTTAATACTATATTCATTTATCTTTCCTTGCAGCGCTATCACTTTATGCATCACCTATTTTGATGCTCTGTTGTTGGGTGCACACACAACAAGGATTATCCTGTATTCTTGGAGTAAAGACCCTATGATCAGTATGTACAACTCCTCTTTGTCTCTCATGACAACATTGGAGGGGAACCAGGAAATCATTATGTCCGACCAACATGGCTAAGATAGGGTAGAAAAGGGAGGCCACTAGGAAAGATCTGGGAAGAGGCAAAAACTGCTTAGGTCTTTGCCTACATGGAAGGAGAACAAATGACAACTAGTGTTTATGGAGAAAATATTCCTTACCAGGCACTGTTGTGACTGAATGGCAGAGCCAGGGCTCCCAGAAAAAGGGGTGGGCCAAGCAGGTTCTAGAGAGGATAGTGCCTTTCTTACAGCCTGTTCATCGCACACTTTATTTGTAGACCAGACAGTCACCACTCAGCCGAGTGGAACCATCTTTATTTGGGTGTCTTTAGGAACACCTGAGGAGTTAAGAGGAAATTTGCAGTCCCACTGGAGGTCTGGTGCCTCTGATAGGTTTGCTGAAGCCAGCATTCCATAATCTCTTCCTTTTGACATCAATCCTTGGAACTTACTCAAGTGGTGACCCTTCAAGTGTCTCCACAGATTGCCTCAGAAGGGGAATTTATGTAGGGACTTACATTCAAGAGTTCCAGGAAGCCAAGTTACCTAATAAATTAACAAAGCTAATTGCAACCTTTTACTCTCCATGAACTTGAGCTTGGACTAATGAGGGACATAAAAGGCAGCCACTGGTGCAGCCAGCCGAGGCCTGAAGCACCAGCGGAGAGAAGGGCTCATCAGCAGAATGTCCAGTCATTGGAACCGAGATGAGGGATGGGTAAGTGTGAAGGCCTAGAGTAAATATACCCCTGGGGGGTTGTCCCAGCAGTGATGGGGCCCATCTAACCCCTAGTCTTATTGCCACCTCTGCCCAGGGTGTCCTTGTCAACCAGGCTTCCTTCTTCCTGGAATGCCTCCTGGACATATTCTGTGGTCACACCCAGGCAGAGTAGCCCCCCAGATCCACCTCCTTCAGAAGCTGCCCTGATCCCTCAGCACCAGGTGGGCATGGGCCACATGTCTGTTCTTTGTACCTGTGAACAGTTAGCTGTGCTGTAGCTAATTAGGTCCCTGTCTCATCTTCCCAGCTGGGTAGCAAGGTCTTCACAGTGTGGACATCTGTGTCTGATCCATCTCTGGCAGCCCAGTGGGCCTTGGCCAGATGGCCAGCATGTAGGCTGCCTAGAGAAGAAACCACAGGTGCAGAGGCTGGAGGTGTGATGACATCTGTGGCAAACTGGAAGACTCAGTGTGTGTAGTGGAAAGGGTGGGCTGGGGCAGGAGAAAAGTTAGCAGGGGACAGGACACGGAGTGACCTGAAAGTCGACTGAGGGACTGGGACTTGCCCTGAACGGTGAGAGCCAGGGGAAGATTTAAGGGCAGCAACACTGGCTGACCACTAATTGGGCTGTGAGGCACAAAGAAATTCCACTCTGGGGACAAAGTGGACCCACAAGACTCCCACCATGTCCTCAGATCCTTCTTGCTTCCCTGGTCTTGCACTCTCGGGGTACAGGAGAGTCATCTCCCTCATTGTTATAGTGGTCAGGGCCGCTGCACGTTATAGACTGCTCACACCATGGGGCCAGTCCATGCACCAGGGCTCTTCCCAGACATTCCTTAGGTGTCTTAGGTCCACATGAGGCAGCTGATTCAGGGATGTCTGAAACCACAGATCTATGCCTGCCATGAAAATACCAGGGCTCTGAGAAAGTGTAACTTGTCTTATGAAAGCCATCCTTCCCACCAGTTGCCATTCCTCTGGACTGTGGACTCCAAGAATACATCCTCGCTTTGACCCCTAGGACGTCTGTTTGGCCCAGAAGCACCCTTTTGCCTCCAGCTGGCTGGAGGAACACACCTCGCTCAGGCATCTTAGAAGAACCTTTACATATCAATGTGATAAAAAAGAGAAAACATCAGATGAAAGTTCAAGTGTTATACTATTCAGACAATATAGAAGGACAAGTGGCCCCTAACACACTATGGAGACCACAGCCAGGTCACTCTCTGACTCCCTAAACAGTCTGGTTCACACAACATTGTTACCCTACTGTGGATAAAGAACACAGTCCAGCAAGACCCAAGTCCCCATTGTTCCTGGTGAAGATGTTAACCAGGTGACATCAGGGTAGTGAGGCCACCCAAGGGTGTGTACATCACGACCCTGCACACAGCCCAGAGACTCCTGTGTGGCTCTTGTGGTGACCTTGGTCATTCCTTCCAGGACCATTTCCACTGAATGCTTCTCATTAACTCCAAGGTGTACAGGGAGGACACAAAACAGCAAAATACTCAGCACTCAGCTTTCTGGATTGACTTTTATTTGTATTGATTTGGAAGAAACTGGAGTGGGATGACTAAGAACCTTCTTGCCGGCCCCCCCACAACCATGGAAGAAAAAGGAGAGAAGGGCAAAACAAGGAGAGGGGAAAACTGCCCAGGAGTCACAGACCAGCCACAATGGTTTTCCCATGATCACAGGTAGGAAGCCAGGCCATGCTTCTGCTCACTCCACTCAGGATACTTGTCTGGCCCCTGACCCAGCTGGGAGTCCTTGCCTGGCTGACCTCCCACACCGTGTTTCCGGATCCTGGGAGCTCAGAGCCTTCTTGCCCTCCAAAGAGACATTTGAAGTGGGCTCTCAAGTATTTTGAAATGTGCCCTACATTTTCCTAAACCTGGTCACCCTGCTGTGCAACACAGGCTGTCAACACAGGCCAATAGAATCTAAATGTCCACTGTTCCTTCTGAAAAGGTTAACCAAGTGACATCAGTGTGGGGAGGCTACGCATGGAATGTACATTTCTGGCCTGCACACAGCCCAGAGACGCCGGTGTTGCTGTGAGCTTGGCAGTTCCCTCAAGGCCCCTTTCCACTGGGGTGTCTGGACTTCTGAAACTTGGTTCCCTATGACAACCCCCCACTCCCAATCCCTGCCTATGTCGTCCACCATCCGTGTCAAAATGAGGTCAGCTCTTCAGAGGTGACATATCAGTGACAGCATGCTGCATCTGCCTGCAGGGATGGGGGTGGTAGTTTTATGTCTTCATTCCACACGCACCTGAACTTCACCTTGCGCCCCACCCATGTACACACAGAGAAAGATACAATGTCTATGTCAGTTTATTGAAAATCCGCTAAAACGTAAGACAGGAAAGGAGAAAGCTTGGCCGCCACACCCTGGCTCGTCTGGGCCTCAGGTCTCCAGATGGTCACAGAGACCACCTTGTTGCGGGGGATCTTCTGGCACCCTCAGCCTGCCTTCCTATGCTCTGCCTCTGTATCTTTCTCTGTGTGTACATGGGTGGGGCGCAATGATTCTTTATTGAATCTCCAATAAGAAAAGGAGGAAGCATGGCTTGGACACGCCACATTCGCCTCCTGGTCTCAGCCTCAAGTCTCCAGGCTGGTCACAGGCACCACCTTGTTCCGGCAGCGGATATTTTGGGCCAGCAGGATGCAGAACATTTTGCGAAAGAAATTGGCAATCCTCGCTCACCTCCACTGGCCCTGGCCCGTTTCATTGGGTTCGTCCTCCACTACCTGCCCATCTGGAAGGGAGTGGTCTTGTCTGGAACTTCCCTCAGCTCCCCTGTCTCCTGCTGGGCCTCCCCTAAGGCAGCTGGTACTAGGGGGAGAGGACACAGGCCCAGGCCGGGGGGCACAACTGGGACTGGGAATCAGTGAAGGGGACGTCTCTGGTGGGGTGACCCCTCCGGTGGGGTGGCAACCTCAAGTGGGGTGGCAGCCTCCAGTGGGGTGTCTGTCTCTGGCAGAGTGGCAACTTCCAGTGGGGAGGCAGCCTTGAATGAGGTGGCTGCCTTTGGTGGGATGTCTGTCGCTGCTGTGCGTAGCCACATCCTGTCTTGCCCAGACTGGATCCAGGGGTCTTCCAACATCTGCCGGATGGTGGGCCTCTTTTTGGGGTTAGTGGTGAGGATCTTTTGGATAAAGGCTTTTAATTTGGGGGTAACGTTTTATTTCACCTTAAACGTGAAAACACTGAAGCTCAGCGAGGCTGCCCTGGCAGGACACAGACCGCCCCGCTGACTCCTCCTGCCCGGCCCAGGGCCCCACCACCTGCTCAGTTGGAATGGGGCCAGGCCGGGGGGCACAACTAAGACTAGGAATCGATGGATGGGATCGAAACTGAAGTTCCAATATTGGGGTTCTGCTCTGGCTTCAACTGCGCCAGTGCCTCACATCACCTCTCTGGACCTCAAAATGTGGCATCTACCACATGAAGCACAGGGAAAATGCTCTGTGAATAAACGCAAGCAACACTTATCCTCCTGAAGAGCAAAATGTCCACACTGATTTTCCCCAGGACACTCCCCAGTGGAACCCCTCTCATGAACCCCTACACCTGTGAAATGAACTTGGCGGACCCTAAGGGAAGACTGAACATCCCATCCCACTGGAAGGTCTGAGAAATCCATCCACAGTGGGGGCCTAAGAAAGGTGGCGCCACCAGCCTCCTCTGCCTCCCTCCACTGCCCTAACTCGGTAAACGGAGAAACTGAGGCTGCTAGTGGAAAAGATGCTCCTCTGAGGTTACATCTCTGACTGGACCCAGGAGTCCTGCTTTCCAGTTGAGTCTAAAACAGAGGATAGTAAAATATTTCCAGCCCTGCCACACTTTTACCAACTCCAACTCCCACAGCCTCCAGCCCATCTGACCATTCTACCTCAGCTGCCCATTGGGCTCCACCCGCCCAGCTTGGCCATGCGCGCCCGCTCCAACAGCTCGCCCCCCCCCCCACCGGCCCCAGATCGGCTCCGCCCGGTCCCGCCTCCACTCTGTTCAGCTCCACCCGGCCTCTTCCATCACCTAGGAAACCTCCTAGTGTGAGTATCGCCCCCTCTCCCCCCCACCGCCCGCCACTCTGGGGGAGCTCAGAACCAAACCACCGTGGTGGGACCTCTCGAAATGTCCGTCACCCGGACACGCCCAAGCTGAGGGACGTGCCTGATTTCTGGAGTATTGCGGACCGCATCACTGCCGCGCCCTGTACTCGCAACTGGACGACCTCAGACCCCTCTTCTAACCGCAGAATCTTCAGCTGCCTCTGCGGAAGAAAATCTTGTAATTTGTGACAATGTAGGTAGATGAACCTGTCAGACATAATGTTAAATGAAATAATCCAGGCACATACAAAAACAAATACCACATGATCTCACCACACACAAAATCTAAAAGCATTGATCTCTTGGAAGCAGAAAGTAGAGCAATAGTTACCAGGAGCTAGGCTGGTTGTGGGGGAAAGGAGGAAGGATAGGGAAGATGTTGAACAAGGGACAGGAGGTTTCAGATAAGACGAACAAGTTTAGGAGATACGTTGTAGAATAGAGTGACTATAGTTAACAAAACATATTCTTAAAAATGTCAAAAAGAATGGGTCTAAAGTATTCATGTCACAGAAGTGATTGCAGAAGGAACAGAAGGAGAGCATATGTTAATTAGGTAGAGGTCGTCATTCCATAGAATATGTATTCTTTAAAACATCATGTTGTACAAGATAAATATAACTTTATGTGTCAATTTAAAAAAATTTAAATCAATTTATTAAAGACCCAGAAAACTTCATTCTCATATTATTAATATATTGGGCAATTAAGATTGAATATTGATCAATCCAGAACAAAAAGACTGCTTAGATTTAAACCAATTCTAACATAAGATTTCAACACGTTTTGTTTTCTTCATTTTTATATTTGATTTCATTAAAAAATGATCAACCACTGAATTACTAACTTTCAAATAATTAAATTGTTTGCCTGGCAGTTTTCTTTTGGGCCTTTAGCCTTCTGCTTATGTTCCTTTGTCCTGCACAGAATGTTCTGGTTCCTTTGCCTGGGGAGCAGCATCTTTGGTTACCAGCTCCAGTGCCAGTCACTGCCCTGCAGAGACTTGTGCTGTGCCCACCCCCCTCAGACAGAGCCTTCCTTTACCTCACTCCCCACAGCTCCCTGATGTATCTCTATTTGAGCACTTGGCACTTGATTTTCCAATTGTTGATTTATTTTCCTGAGTCCCTCATGTGATGGTGAATTAATTGGGGATTATGAATTCTCCATCACTGATGATTATGCTGGGAACATAGGCCCCTGAGAAATGCATAAGCAAGGCAAGAAGGCAGAGAGGGAAAGAAAGAAATTTAATTTCTGTGCATTTCAGAACAAGAGAATCAAAATATAAGAATATAGATTTGTAATGTTAAATACTCCTGTTTGCCTGAACATTGTTTTCCTAATATTTATAAAAAACACATTTTGAAATAGAAAGAAAAACAGCATGTTATCAACACAATACTTTTATTAGTTTATCTCGGGCAAGCTGATAAACATTTTATGATTTTATGAAAAGTGATTTCACATAAATAATTGCCTGGGATTTGTAGTATATAATTGTCTTTGTGACAATTAAAGAGGCCAATCTTTTCTGTAAACTTACATATTAAGGCAAATTAAATCTCAGTACTACTGCCTGCTCTGTCCAGAAGACAGGTTAATAGCTAAAAGTAAAATGATTTAGGCATTTTTTTTCACCAAGATCCATGCTTAACTTTTTCTCCTATGTGGATTCCTCTTACCCTCTGACCTACCTATACAGTCTTGGCTGTCAGCACCCTCAGAGTTGCAGAGTTGGGAGGGTTCTTGATGGGGATAATTCTAGCTATTCCCCAATTAATATTTCCAAACAGGATAAAATGTGACTCACTCAAGGTACAGTCACCAGTTTATGAATAAACTGTCATTTCATTGTTGGGAGACACATTTACTTTTTTAAGTAGAAATACTGCTGAATACAGTCCTGTCCACAGCCCACAAAAGCCTGTTTACCTCATAACAGGTCATTAGTGCAGCATTTAATGGTAACCAAGAACCCAATCTTAAGATGAAAAAAGATTCACTCACGAAGCCTTTATAGAGTCCTGGCTTTGCTTGTGGAAAATAGATCTTCCTCCACCAGACTGGCAACTTGAAGGACCCTGTGACTTCCACACACGGTGTGGTATCCCTCATGGTGTGGGTCAGGAGACCCAGTCAGACAAGAGGAGAGAAGTAGTAGAGAAGATCTAGGTTGCAGGAGTTAAAGAGCTATAAGAAAAGAGGCTTCTGTCAATGAAACCCACTTTATCAAGTAATCACCTTTCACCCCTGTATCATTTTTACACTGTTCTAAAAAAATTTCTTGACTTATCTTTATTACTTTCCCTCTCTTTTAAAAACTTTTTAAAAACTCATCAGGTATAACTCTACTATTGGCTTTTTATGTTCCAGCCCAAGAGAACTTCATTCCCCTCCATCCACCTCACTGCAGGGCCTTTGCACATGCTGCTACTACATCCTCCTGAAACTTTGTTTTGCCCTTACCTATCTGTTCTTGGACCTTCACCTAGTTAATTGTTATTCATTGTAATTAGGTAAAACTCCCCTCTTACATTCTGCCCTTGCTCCAATAGCTTTCTTCCTTAGCACTTATCACAGCTAGAGTTCTTTTTTTTTTATTTGTTTTATTATTCAATTCCTATAATTTCCGATAAAGTACAAGCTCATTGAGGAGACAAGTCATATTGCTTTGGGTTGATCTGTGTATGCCTAGTACATTGCCTGGTATAAGGGACACTGTCAGGGTGTCTATGAAACACACACAGTAATGAAAGCTGATTATCCAAGAAAAGATTCATGCATACATTTTGTGATATCCAATACCACAAATAAGCAAACGACATCCTCACAAAATCAGCATGTGGCCCGTAGGCCTGCAGGTTGGACAGGAATTTATTTTGAGGCAAATCAGTAATATATAATAAATACTGAGTAAAATAAATACAAATTAATTACCAAAGGCAGAGTTAATCAATGAGTTAATGATCAATACTTGCAGCTTTTCTTAAAGACTTCTTTCCACAGTACTCAATTTAAAGCTTTGCTGCACTCTTTATGCCTCAAAACCAGTAGATAGTTTTTCTCAGGTTATTACAGAACAGAAAATAATGAGCCGCCACCTATTTTCATCAATCCAGTGGAATGAAGGGGGCAAGAACTGGCAGGCCTGACTCTGCCTCCTGCTGACCTGCAGATTCCTTCTTAACAGGCTCTGCAGGCAAAAGCTACTAATTGACTTTATTGTCATCATGAGAGGAAGTTGACTTTCAGTCCCTCAAAGAGATTAAGAAAAATCCCTTTTCTGTTTTCAGCAATACAAACTTCTGGTGAACAACAAGGAGAACTTATTTTCTAATCACCTGTGTTGCTTTGGTTTCAATTAAGAATAGCTTACATTAAGAATAGCTTTAATGGGCAGTGTCCATGGCTCAGTGAGTAGGGTGCCAGCCCCATAAAGAAGGTGGTGGGTTCAAACCCAGCCCTGGCCAAACTAACAAAAAATAGCTGGGTGTGTGATGGGCGCCTGTAGTCCCAGCTACTCAGGAGACTGAGGCAAGAGAATTGCCTAAGCCCAAGAGCTGGAGTTGTGATGTCATGACACTCTACCAAGGGTGACAAAGTGAGACTCTGTCTCTAAAAAAATTAAATAAATAAAGGTTTAAATTTTTCCATAGCCTTTTCTAAACATGTTCCACAAAAATATGTTTAATTTCATCTCTTTCTTCTAATGAGTATCAGATACGGTCTCAGTTACCACAATTCTCTTAAACAGGAATCCTGGTATGAAGGCTCCATCATTTTGATAAGGGGACATCTTAGGGCCCTGCCAATGTGTCTATACTCTAATCCTCAGAACCTGTGAATATGTTACTTAACATGACAAAAGGGACTTTAAAGATGTGATTAAATTATGGATCTTGCTGCAGGGAAAGTATCTTGGATAATCTAGGTAGGCCCAATGTACTCACAAGGATCATCAAAGGTGGAAATGAGACATTTGCCGATTTATTGTGGTTCAAGAAAAGTCAAGAGTGAAGTGCAGTGAAAAAGAGCAGTTGGCCATTGAAGATGGAGAAGGGGCCTCAATTAAAGAATGTGGTCACCCCCCACCCCAGCAGCATGAAAAGAAAAGAAAACAGTTTTTTCTCTAAAGCCTCCAGAAGGAATGCAGCCTTGCTCAAACCTTGGTTTTGACTGATCCATGTAGTGTTTAGTCAAGCCACTAAGTTTGTGCCACAGCAGTAACAGAAAGCAAATACAGCAAGTTCAAGGAACTTGCTGCATTCATAGTGAATGGAGCATCTGAAATAAAAGCCAGGCAGTCTGACAAAAAAAAACAACAAAAAAACACTTTTACTAAACTGTCAATGTAAAAGCAACTCAAAAATGTAAACGCACACAAAGATGTACATGTAAATGTAGCATGACAATACATCCCCATGTAATTAAGTGTATATGCATGCATGTATGTAATATGTTAGTGTTTAATACGTAGCATAAATACGCATATGCGTATAATTATGTGTGCATGCATACATATATGTAACGTGTATACGTGAGTATGTCATTACTAACGCTGTACTGCCTCATTCATTTGATTATTTGGAAATAACACATCTTTGTGGTGATGAACCAGCAGAGACATACTTGGCATCAAAGTGGTGCTAAATACTGTTCATATAGCCTGTTCCTTAAGATGCTGAGATGTGCGGCCTAGTGTAAAACTTAAAAGACATAATGGTTCTAACAGAATTATTCTCAGTTGCCGATGTATTGTGGTTCATGGATTTCTTTTACTTTGTGTGTGTAGCAGTCTTCTTTTATAATAGTTTTTAATACTGATTGCTGTTAAGTTCTTTACAACTTAGATATGGGAACTCTTGAAATCAAAACTAATAGCAATAGATGAGAAAAGTGACAACCAGGGACTTAGAATGGAGTGAAGAACAAGAGGAGGGTGCTTGGGTAGCAGGTGTGGCTGGAGACATGGGGAAAGTCCTGCAGAAAACCAGGCTTTCAAGTAACGTGAAAGAAATGTTTAGAATGAGTGGAGAGAACTGGACTGAACAGCAACTTCCTAGAGCCAGGAAGAAGACATCAATTCATAACCCCATCATTTTCCAGCTGGTCACCAACACCGAAATAGACATTCTACCTCTCTGAGCCTGACTCTTAACTCTTAAAAAGGCAGTCATATCTACCATATGAGGCTGTGGTGATGATTAAATGCGCTTCCTTTCTTCCTCCCTATGTCTCCATTAGTACCTTGCTGCATGCTTTAGGGCGATATCTCCCAGAAGTTCTACTATCAAAAGATACGCAACATAGCGTATCCACTTTTTAAATAAACTGGGTTAAATGCATTCAACCATTTTCCTTTATTATAGAACTTCTCAGAGTCCTCAGCATTGCACTGTGTATTATGACTGAGGGACATATATATTATGAATCATTTCTCAAAGTTGTTTGGCAACAGAATTCCTTTTCAAAGGGAATGACACAAGAGATTATATGAGACAAGTCAACACTATGTACTATAGGAAGTGCACATACAGAGTAAAACCTGGGAACCAAACATCAGCACATAGGAGTCACAGGGTATATTTGCTGTTTGGTGGTTGTGTTGCATTCAAAACAAGTATGTGATATTTAAATCCTTTGCACTCCAATTTTTCTGCCATCTGCATACTCTCAAGCTCTTTATTTTGGGTGGGAAAGAGGTTGGGAGATTACTTGTAATTATACCTGAGGTTAAAAGAAAAAAACATATGACCTCACCTGAGGATTTTATTATGTATTTTAGGTTACATAATTAGTATTTTTGTTTCTCTTCTGTTTATAATTTTTTACAGTGTAGTATTTATTTATTTTTTTGTAGAGACAGAGTCTTACTTTACCGCCTTCAATAGAGTGCCATGATGTCACAGGAATCACAGCAACCTCTAGCTCTTGGGCTTCCGCAATTCTCCTGCCTCAGCCTCCCAAACAGCTGGGATTACAGGCGCCCGCCACAACGCCCAGCTATTTTTTGGTTGCAGTTCAGCCAGGGCTGGGTTTGAACCCGCCACCCTTGGTATATGGGGCCGGCGCCCCACTCACTGAGCCACAGGCGCCACCCTACAGTGTAATATTTCTTGAAGGCGGTAACTGCTTAGGTCTTTGTCTAGGTGGAAGGGGGATGAGTGACAAGTAGTGTTTATGGAGAAAATACTGGGTAGCCAGCACTGTTGTGACTGACTTAAGCCAAGTTACCTAATAAATTAATGATTTAATTTAGGGCCTAATTGCCACCATTTACTCTCCATAAACCCAAACGTGGAAATAATGAGGGACATGAGAGGTTGCCACTGGAGCACCCAGCCCAGCCTGAAGCAGCAGCAGAGAGAAGGTCTCATCAGCAGAATGTCCAGTCATCAGGACCCTCCTGGGGGATGGATAAGTGTGTAGGCCCGGAGCAAAATGCACCCATGGGGGGTTGTCCCAGTAATGAGGGGAGGTGGTCTAAAGTCTGGGATTATTGCCACCTTTGCCCTGGGGGTCCTAATCATCCTGGCTTCCTTCTGCCCAGAATACCTCCTGGACAGTTCCTGTGGAGGAGCCCCCAGACCTACCTCCTACAGAAGTTGCCCTGATCCTTCAACAGCAGGTGACCATGGGCAGGGCTGTGCACGTCCATTTTTTATACCTGTGAACAGTTGGCTTTATGTAGCTAGTTAGGTCCCTGTCTCATCTTCCGAGCTGAGTAGCAAGGTCTTCACAGTGTGGGCATCTGTGTCTGATCCATCTCTGGCAGCACAGTGGGCGTTGGCCAGATGGCCGGCATGTGGGCTGAACAGCGAGGAACCCACAGGTGTAGAGGCTGGAGGTGTGATGACTTCTGTGGCAAACCGCAAGACTCGGTGTGTGTAGTGGAAAGGGTGGGCTGGGGCGGGAGAAAAGTCAACAGGGGCTAGAACACGGAGTGACCTGAAAATCGACTGAGGAACTGGGACTTGCCCTGAAGGGGTGAGAGCCAGGGGGGGATTTAAGGGCAACAACACTGGGTGACCACTAATTGGGCTGTGAGGCACAAGGAATTCCTCTCTGGGGGACAAAGTGGACCCACAAGACTCCCACCATGTCCTCAGATCCTTTTTGCTTCCCCTGGTTCTGCACTCTTGGGGTACAGGAGAGTCATCTCCCTCACTGTTATAGTGGTCAGGGCCGCTGCATGTTAAAGACTGCTCACACCATGGGGCCAGTCCATGCAACAGGGCTGGGGCCTTCCCACACATTCCTGAGAATTCTTGGAACCTCAAGTGGCAGCTGATTTAGGAGTGTCTCAAACCACAGATCTATACCTGTCATGGAAATACCAGAGCCCTGAGAAGGTGTAGCTTGTCTTATGAAAGCCATTCTTCCCACCACCTGCCATTCCTCTGGAATGTGGTCTCCCAGGATGCATCCTGCCTTTGACCCTAGGACGTCTGTTTGGCCCAGAAGCACCCTTTTACCTCCAGCTGGCTGGAGGCCCACACCTCACTCAGCATCTGAGAAGAACCCTTACATATCAATGTGATAAAAAAGAGAAAACATCACATAGGAAAGTTCAACTGTTATACTCTTCAGACAACATAGAGGGACAAGCGGCCCCTAACACACTCTGTAGACCACACCCAGGTCACTCTCTGAAACACTAAACAGTCTGCTTCACACAACATTGTTACCCTACAATAGATAATGAACACAGGCCAGCAAGAACTCAAAACACCATTGTTCCTAGTAAACATGTTAACCAGGTGACATCACGGGTGTGTGCATCACCATTTTGTAAATGGTCCAGAGACTCCTGTCACACAAGACCCAAAAGGACCAAAGGTGAGGAGGGGAAAGCCCTGAAGCACTGGTGGCCCTGTCCCAAATGGGTAATTCATGGTTATTGGGCACGGAGTGTCCCTCGATCACGGGGAGACCAAGGGGGGCGTCCAGATCCCGGTGGCCATGGTCATAATGGAAAAGGCCTAAAGCGGCAGGGTTCCACATAGGATCCCACTCAGCCCCTCCAAATCACACACGAAGAACCCTGGGTAACCCTGCCATCTCATTGTATAGCTGTGCCATTGATGGGTGCCTCAGCAGGACCCATTATACCCCACGTTATTATGTAGTTGGGAAAGGACAATTAGTCAGCCACCAAATTCTGCTTGTCTCACACGTTCAAATGTCATTGCTACGAAGAGTCTTTTTAGACAAATTGGGCCTCAATTACAATCGCAGCCCAAGACAATTATGAGCAGCCCTTGAGACAGCTGTAACAGGGAACAACAATGACCTGCAGGTGTAGAGGGCGTGGACCCTGGGACCTGGGCAAAGGGAAGCCAGGGAAGGCTGAGGGGGTTCCTCCAGGACAGGCGACTCTCAAACCAGGCCACCTTTTCCCATTTGTTGAAGGAGGCTGAACAGCCTGGTCTTTATGGCATCCTGATTCCTGTTTCCCTGTGTGCCATCCCTAAACTGGCAGAACCTCTGTCTCTC
Source organism: Nycticebus coucang (assembly GCF_027406575.1). NCBI lineage: Eukaryota > Metazoa > Chordata > Mammalia > Primates > Lorisidae > Nycticebus > Nycticebus coucang. The sequence continues at coordinate 17,938,411 of NC_069787.1, forward strand.
TCCTCCCTCCACTCCCCCTGCCAAGAGGAAGGTAAATGACAAGCTCCACAGCTTCTCTGCTTAAGTTCTGCTCCCTGTTTGTCTGGGCTTCCCAGCTGCCCTACCCCCGAACTAGAACTCTGTCCTCTGGATATTGCAACATTTGTATCACCGTGTTGGGTCTTTCCTGGGCAAGCCTCTGCGTTTGTTTTCCCGCCACACTAATTCTGACTTGGCTGGGTTTGACCTTTAATGCTTTGCTAACTGAGAGGGGGAAGGGAAGATGGAAACATAGTAGTTCTCTGCTAGGTTTCGGGGCTTCCCTACCCCAATGTCTGACAAAATGTCAGTTCAGGATGGGGTGCGGGGGACTCCCCACTAGACTGCCTCCTGAGCAACTGGAATGCCTAGGAAGGGTTGGCAAGAAAATGGCTCAGTGATATGTCTCCTGACTGGAAGTTGGGGTAAAACACTGGATGTGTCTCTCGGTGTGATCCGTGATAAGTAGGACAATTTCTGCTATGGTTGGTTGGGTGGGAGCAGCCAGGTCATCTGATTTGTATGTATTGATGAAGGTGCTCGTGTGTCTAATTGTGTAGGTCTTCCTAGTGTGAATGCCTGATTTCTTAGGTCACAGGTTAATAAATTGGATAAATATAAATAAAACAGAGACAATGTCTTCAGATTTTTCTATACTCTGCTAGTGAGGGCCATATGGTATGCTATTCGAGGAAATTACAGAGGTGGCCCTTCCCCTCACTATCTCTCTAGCCACTCTGAATTATCTTCTCTTGCACAAAGATACCAAATTCTCAAAACATTCTCTTTTCAACTTCTATATCACTTAATAAGTTGTAACAAAAAGTTTGTGTAATTATTCACTGAATGCCCCTGTTTAAAAGTAAACAGAAAGCCTTAGGAAGACCATGTCTGTTTCATTCACTGCCACATTTCTGAGTCCAAGTACATAATAGGTGCTCAGTAAATATTTGTTCAACAAATGGATTTATCAACCACGGGTTACAGGAATGTACACATAGCTTGAGTCCACAGATAACCCCAAATAATTTCAAGCTTATGCATTTCCCTCAGCAGTTTGTTCGATAGGTAGATCCTCTGTGAGTAACATCCAAACTTGCCCTCACTCATCCGCCTTATTTGTGCTAAGTCAGCATATTAGGTTCAAACAACTCTAAGGTAGACAGAGCTGATTAGCGTTACCTTCATTTTCAAAGTGTCAGGAAAAACAGAAAGCAAAGGGTCACACATAAGCTTCCAGCTGCATCCTTGATTTCTATTAGCAAATGTGTTTTTCTGGAGGCTAATACCTCCCGGGCCTAGGCTAATTTCTTAAGCTTTTTTATTACAAGTCCATGCTAATTCACATACCTATTTCTGTAAAGGAGAATTGAGAATGTCCTTTCTTAGGGTCTTCCCTGCACTTCAGTGTTACTGGTGAGGGAAAGTCTGGGAGTCTGGATGCACGTGGTTTGGCATATGGGGTGAACCAAGGAGGAGGAAGTGTTATGAAAAAGGCAATAAACGTGCCCCTAGTGAGGAAATATATGTATACTACCATCTAAGTTAGAGGTTGTTTCAAAGTTGATTCAGTGTATGGATTTGAAAAAAAAAGATAAAAAGAGAGGCAAAACAGGTTGTGAATGTGGAAATGTGTTTTTGCAAAGAAAGGACTGAACACAGAGGAACGGTGTTGTGTGGGAGCAAAGGCCCATGCCTGGCTCAGGCCTCTTAGAGGGACCCACTTGTGCTACACAGTAATAAAAAGGAGGAAAGATCACAGAGAAAAGTTCAAGTGTTACACTATTTAGTCAGAACACAGCAGGACAAGTGGTCCCCTAGGGCACTTTGGGGACCACAGCCATGTCACTGTCTGACTCCCAAAACAGTCTGGTTCACATGACTTTGTTATCCTACTTAGGATAATCAACACAGGCCAGGGAGACCTCAAGTCCCCATTGTTCCTGATGAAGATGTTAACCAGTGACATCAGGGTTGGGAGGCCACGCACGCGTGTGTGCATCCCGGCCCTGCACACCGCCCAGAGACTCCTGTGTGGCTGTTGGGGTGACCTTGGTAGTTCCCTCCAGGCCCCTTTCCACTGAGTGTTTCTCATGAACTCCAAGTACTAAGCTCCTCCTGCAGCCTACACCAGGGTGTGCACAGCCCCAGCTGCGCAGGGAGGACCGAAAACAGGAAAATACCCAGGACTCAGCTTTCTGGATTGACATTTATTTGTACTGATTTGGAAGAAACGGGAGTGGGATGACTAAGAACCCTCTTGCCCGCCCCACAACCATGGAAGAAAAGGGAGAGAAGGGCAGTGAGGAGACCAATGCCCAGGAGTCACGGTCCAGCCACAATGGTTGTCCCATGGTCAGGGGTAGGCGGCCAGGCCATGCTCCCGCTCACTCCTCTCAGGCTGCTTGTCTGGCCCCCCACCCAGTTGGGAGTCCTTGCCTGGCCGACCTCCCACACCGTGTTTCCGGATCCTGGGAGCTCAGGGCCTTCTTGCCCTCCAAGGAGACATTCGAAGTGGGCTCTCGGGTAATTTGAAATGTGCCCTACATTTTCCTAAACCTGGTCACCCTGCTGTGCAACACAGGCTGTGGACACAGGCCAATAGAACCTAAGTGTCCACTGTTCCTTCTGAAAAAATTAGCCGAGTGACATCAGTGTGGGGAGGCCCACGCATGGGGTGCGCGTCTCTGGCCTGCACACGGCCCAGAGACTCCGGTGTTGCTGTGAGCTTGGCAGTTCCCTCAAGGCCCCTTTCCACTGGGGTGTCCGGACTTCTGAAACTTGGTTCCCTGTGACCACCGCCAACACCCCATCCCTGCCTATGTCGCCCACCATCCGTGTCACAATCAATGCGGTCAGCTCTTCGGAGGCGACACATCTCTGACAGCAAGCTGCATCTGCCTGCAGGGATGGGGGTGTTAGCTTTATGTCTGCATTCCGCACGCACCTGAACTTCACCTTGTGCCCCACCCGTGTACACACAGAGAAAGATATAATGTCAATGTCAGTTTATTGAAAATCCTCTAAAACTCTAAGACATGAAAGGAGAAAGCTTGGCCGCCTCACCCTGGCTGGTCTGGGCCTCAGGTCTCCAGGCTGGTCACAGGCACCACCTTGTTGCGGCGGTGGAACTTCTGGGCCAGCGGGAGGCAGAACATCTTACAAAAGAAACTGGCAATCCTCCTCGCGCACCCCCGCCGGCCCTGGACCGCTTCAGTGCTGTCCTCTTCCACTACCACTACCTGCCCAGCCGCCGGGAGGGAGTGCTCTTGTCCGGGACCGGCCTGAGCTCCTGCGTCTCCCGCTGGGCCTCCCCTAAGGCGGCTGGTGCTGGGGGAGGGAGAGGACGCCGGACCAGGCTGGGGGGCACAAGTGGGACTAGGAGTTGGCGGAGTGGCGGTCTCTGGTGGCATGTCTGTCACTGCCGAGCGTGGCCTCTGGCTGTCTTGCCCAGCCTGGATCCAGGGGTCTTCCATCATCTGACGGAGGGTGGGCCTCTTGCTGGGGTCAGGGTTTAGGATCTTTTGGAGATAGGATTTTAATTCGGGGGTAGTGAAAGCAGGTGTCGTATAGGTGTTATTTAAGACTGACCTTCCCAGTTCCTCCGAATCCCGTCCGAAAAATGGGATGGTCCCGGCGGCCATTGTATAGAGGATGACGCCAAGGCTCCAGATTTCTGCCTCTGGTCCTTTGTAGGGCTGCAGCAGGAAAATCTCTGGGGCCCAATACGCAGGGGTGCCACAACAGCTCGTGAACATCTCAACTTCGGTGAACGTTGTGGCCAAGCCAAAGTCAGCTAATTTCACATTCTTTTGGGAGTCCAATAATACGTTGTCAAGCTTCAGATCCCTGTGCAAGACGCCCTCTTCGTGAAGGTACTCCACGGCTTTCAGTATCTGCAAGAATATGGCTCGGGCCTCCCCCTCCTCCATCTGGCCAGATGTGTCTATTCTGTTAGCCAGGTCACCACCACCTGCATGTTCCATGATGAGGTACACCCGATCCTTACCCTCTATGACCTCCAGCAGCTTAATGATGTTGGGATGGTCCAAGCACTTCATGATCTCAGGCTCCGAAGAGGCACAAGCACGCTGTTTGCTGATGATCTTCACCGCCACCTTGGTCCCGGTTGGAAGGTGCCGAGCCAGCTTCACCTCACCGAAGCTGCCCCGGCCAAGGGTCTTCAAGAACTCATAGTCCTGGAGGACCTCCTTGTCCAGAGACACAGAGGCCACCCCAGGTGTCATGGGGAGCCTGACTACTCTAGCACTATGCTAGATAAGCTACGCTAAATAAGGAATCAACAAAAACAACTAACACTATGCTAAAAACACTAACAAACTATACTAACTGGGGCACTAAATAGGCTAACACTACTAATGAAAGCTAACTAGGATAAAAATAATATGTCAACTTATGCTAAGAAAACAAATAACACTATGCTAAAAATACTGTCTCCGCTATACTAAACTACTCACTGGGATAACTGCAAGAACTACGATCAAGGAAACACGCTATCTGAGGTCTAGTCCACAGGTCACCAAAAGAGCTTCCTGGGCTGTAATGACCAAAGACACAGGCCCAGACAGGGGTTTATATAGGTTTCAGCCTCAATGGCTCTCTATGAGGTCAGAGGCAGGGGGAAATGGACCAATCAGGGATGGGGATAACACAGAGTGGGTTTCTTTCTTTCTTTCTTTCTTTCTTTCTTTCTTTCTTTCTTTCTTTCTTTCTTTCTTTCTTTCTTTCTTTCTTTCTTTCTTTCTGTCTTTCTTTCTTTCTTTCTTTCTTCTTTTTCTTTCTTTCTTTCTTTCTTTCTGTCTTTCTTTCTTCTTTCTTTCTTTCTTTCTTTCTTTTTCTTTCTTTCTTTCTTTCTGTCTTTCTTTCTTTCTTCTTTCTTTCTTTCTTTCTTTCCTTCTTTCTGTCTTTCTTTTTCTTTCTTTCTTTCTTTCTTTCCTTTTCTTTCTTTCTTTCTTTCTTTCTGTCTTTCTGTCTTTCTTTCTTCTGTCTTTCTATCTTTCCTTCCTTCTTTCTTTCTTTCTTTCTGTCTTTCTTTTCTTTCTTTCTTTCTTTTTTGTTTTCCCTTTATGAGCACAAAAACATTTTCCCCTTGAAAGTGAAACAAGGGCTTCTTGTTTACATGGATTATAGAGATTGATATTTGGTTTATTAGAAATTAAAACCTGTGCAACATTTCAGTGGCCTTATCACTTATCATTTGAAAATATATATTAACTTTAGGTTTTTAAAGACCTCATCATGTCTATATGGGAAGTGTTCAATGTTTTTTCCTTAAATTTGGGTTGTGGTCAGAAAGATGCCATAAATAGCTGTCATCACGATACGATGCAGAAGTGTTTTCGGGTGTGCGATACACAATAAATTCCATTGTTAACGTCAAGGAGCTGTGAGCATGATGACTCTCATCATCATTTTTCCACATGAACAACATCAGATTTGTCACCAACAACCTCGGAGGCTGGATATCGATGGGTTGAAATATTCAAAATCATGGGGTGAGGGGGAAGGTCTGTCTACCGAGAGTCCAATATCCAACAGAGTGTGCTTCAAAAGAAAATACCTTCAAATCATACCGGATAATAGGTTCACATGGAAAATATTTAGAGAGCTCCTATGTTTACAACAATAAAAGAAAATAACCTAATGAAGCAGTGGCCGAAGGACTTGAATAGATATTCCTTCAAAGGTGGTACACAAATGGCCAAGATGCTCATGAATAGATGCTTAACAGCACTAATCATCAGAGTACTGCAAAGCAGAACCACAAGGAGAAACCGCTTTACACTCCTTAGGATGGCTCCTATCCAAACAGCAACACAAGTCAGTAAGTGTTGGTGAAGATGGGAGAAAGTGGAACTCTTGTGCATTGGTGGAGGAGGGAATGTAAAATGGTGTATTTGCCTTACCAGACATGTTTATTTCTTTACCAAGCTCTGAGTTCCTATCTAGTGCCTTTTCTATCCAACCAGAAGGACTCCTTGCATTGCAGGGCAGGGCTGCTGCAGGGAGAGTGGTGGGAATTCAGGAGTTACTGTTTATTGGGTACAGAGCTTCAGTTTTACAAAAAGAGTTGTACAGAGAAATGGTGGTGTCAGTAGCACATTGTGTGAGTGTCCGTCACACCTGTGAACTGTACATGGAAAAGGAGCAAGGTGGAGATATACTATGTCATGTGTGTTTTTTCAGAATCAAAAGAATGTTTTAAAAATGCACTAAGGCATTGGTGGAAAACAAAGGCAAGGATATAGGGCAACTGTTAGGAGCAGTATCCATTGGTGGAACCACTTTGAGAGAGTTATTTTGCAATAATACCGCATGCTCAATGGCCTAGAAGACTCACTTTTGGGGAGACACCCAACAGAAACTCCTAAGCGTGCCCTCGGAAAGGAAGGTGCCTGGATGTTCTTATCAGTCCCGTGGATCTGAGCCCCAGACTGGAAGGAACGGAAATGTGCACAGCAGCGTGGGTCAGTCTACTGCCCTGCGTCCATACAATGGAGTGATATATGGAAATGTGCATAGGGACCTGCAATGTGTGACAGATGAGAAAGCTCGTGAACGATGTGGAGCCGAGGAAGCCAGATATGGAAGAGTTTAACTATAGCATCAGGCAACATTAGGCTTTTGATGGTAGAAGTCAAGGTAGGGGTTTCCCTAGGGGACAGGCTAGACATCAGATGGGTCTCCAGGAGACCTTGGGGTGCTGATAATCTGTTTCCTGATCTGAGTGCTGGATACAGGGTGTGTTCAATATGTGCCAAAAAAAAAAAAAAAGGAAGTTGTATAAAATAAACAAAAAGTTCAAGTTGTATATTCTAGTGAAGTATATTTAAATTAGAAATGATTGTTAAAATCACCAGATTTCTTATCAAGCCTAGAATGAAAGAGGTGCCCTCAGCCTGCCGTGCCTTGTTCACCAAGGTCAAGTTCACGGTGACCATGTAGTTCTCCTTTTTGGTGCAGGGAGGCTGCCACCGGGCTCTAAGCACTGCAGTGGCATCAAGGTGAGAGCCGAGGCAAGGGCTCCAGCACACTCCTGGTGAGCTACGGCATGGCCACGTCCACCTGAGTGCCAGGATCACCATCGCTGCCTACCTGCTCTTCAAGGTGAGCTGGGGCCCTGCCCCTCCCATACCTCCTTCCATCTCCTTCCTCGAAGTGAATTATTCATTTCCTCTGATGAATTCCTAAGAATACCCCAATTGTTCAGAATAGCTTTTGGCATGCCTCCCTCTGCCTGTGACTTTCTGGCTGACAGCAGGAACTGATGTAGAGGAGCAGAGCCTCCCCCGCAGGGGACAGTGGGTGCTGACAGCCACATGTTCACATGGACAGTGATTGGCAGGCTTTAAAGTGTGCTGACCTGCCTGGCTGTCCTGTCCAAGGCAATAATGTGGGCTCCAAAAGCTTCGAAATGTTTCCAACAGGGGTCAAGACAGAGGGGCTCTTCTGGTCCACTCCAGTCCCCTTGGACTGCGCACAGAGACCCATATCCGGGACGGTGGTCTTTGGTGTGTTAGATTCTGAGGCCTCCTCGCACATGGTTCTGGGGTGGAATCTGCCCCTTGCCTGGTGTCTGTGAATCCCTCTTCCCAAGTGAGGAGGGAGGTGGCCGTGGCATGTGCAGTGTGGAGCACACGGGCTCAGCTCCACGCCAGCCCCAAGACCGCGTCCGGGTCTGACACACAGCAGCTCTGGGCCTCAAGTTCCTCACCTGTAAAATGGGACTGAGATGATAGCTATCTTATAGGCTGTGGTGAGAATTACTGAGTTAATGAGTAGAGTGGGTGTAGAAAGCATTTTGGGAGGTAGTGAGTGCTCAGTGAGGGTCAGTGAGTAAAACATGAGGACGAGGACTTGGCCCTCCCACCGAGGGAGGTTGTGAAGGCTTCACACAAGGGTTCCCGCACAGCAGGCGGTTCGATAGACCTGCCCTGCCTGTGTCTGAACCCCGCCTAATCCACAAGAGGCCCAGAGGGGCTGATCTGGTGGGAGTTCCTTCTCCTGGGGGAGCCCCCAAGCTCCTGGATGGGCCGGGCAGCCCTCACATTTCCTGCCATCCAGGGTGACACAGTGCTGGTCCCCACGGTGTGTGGTGTTTATTTCTCCCTCTGTTCCCTTTGGAGGCCAGCTCCGTGACCTTAGGACCTTTCATCTCTGCACTTGTAGCCCTGGGCATAGTGCCAGATACAGAACAGAGTCCAGCCAAGGGTGTCCCTTGCCTGATGTCTGTGAATCTCTCTTCCCATGTCAGGGATTTTAGGGTGAATAAGTGAGGAAATGGGCCTAGCGTCACCCAGCAGGGCTGAAAGCAATGCGCCCTGACCCCCAGAGCAAACTCAGCAGCCCTTTGCACGTGTCAGCTTTGAGCAGATGCCCACCCTGCTCCTCCTGACCAGCCATCAACTTATGAAGCGCGTGTCTGTGAGACCTCCCTGTCCCTACTCCAGATCAGGGGATGCCACAGAGCAGAAAACACACAGAAATCTTTGTCCTGTGATCTGCAACTCAGAGGGAGGGAGGGAAGGAGAGAGAGAGAGAAAGAGAGAGAGGAGAGAGAGAGAGAGAGAGAGAGAGAGAGAGAGAGAGAGAGAGAGAGAGAGGCACCACCACCTAGATATAGAAATCCCAGTTAGGCCAGCAGTCATTTTTAGGCAATACCTTGCCATACCTTTACAGAGATGGAGCTTTTCACCAGGATCCAGGGGAGGGAGGGAGGGAATCGGGGCCCTCCTTGGCTGCTTGGCTGAAGCAGCAGTGACCAAGCTTGAGCTCACTGTTGCTATCTGGGATGTAAGGGTGAAAGAAAGGTAGTTGTGGTTTTGAGCTTAGCAGCTTCCTGACTGGATGAACATAGAGATGAATTAAGTCAACTTACTGGAACAAAACCCAAAATGGCCCCGCCTTAACCAATAGAGAATTGTATTTCTCTGTCACCTGTGACATTTCCTACGGGGGTAGTTTGGCCGTTCCTTATTCATAAGGGGTCCAGACTTGTCTTTCTATGTCATCGTGCTATTACGTGGCCTATATAGTTTAGGGGACTCGGGGTCTAAAATGCTTGCTGGAGCTCCAGCTGTCACATCTGCTTTCCACACAGCCTCAAAGTTAAAGAGCTCACGTTTTAGCTCACCTACTTGTTTGTCATTAGCCTTGCCAGGGGCTTAGAACGATTTCTCTCTACATCTCATTGACCAGAAGATTGCCCATTATCCATACCAGGAGGCAAGAGAAGCTAGAAATGTTTTCCCTCAAAAGTGGGGCATCCTTTCTTAAGGAAGAGGGCCGTGTGGAAACTTGGAAGGCAGCTAACAGCCATTCCTGGCACCTGTATTTGCTGGTTCGTGTATCTGTTCGCTCTGCAGCAAGTCCTGAGCACTGCTCATTGTGAGCTCACCTCTCTCCTTCAAGCCTGCACAGACATTTGTGAGGTCAGACCTAGAGGCTTAGGCAGGAAAGGCTCCAGTGCAAGGGTGTGCAGCAGATCTGTCTGGCTCTGGGACCTGTGCTGCTTTGTACCAAGGCACGTCCATGAACCCCCAGAGCCAAAAGTTGAGTCTGTGCGCTCCCCCCATCTCAGCTCCTCCCGGAACCTTGTTCAGGGCTTGTTAAGGCTGATAGCTCACGACTTCAGCAGACTCAATTTTCATTTTTATTTCTTTATTTCTGATTAATAAGTTATGATGTTTGCATTTGTTAGGTAAAGTCCCTGTGGTAGCTGTGTCCTACACCCGGGTGGTGTGCCATGTACCCTTACATTGTGCCCATTCACTGGGAACACACCAATCCCGCCTCCCCTTCTCCTCTCCCCCATAACTTGAGATTTTCTCCTGGGTGGGCGTGTATTACTTCACCTACTGCTTCATATTAGTATGGAGTTCACTGCGTACTTGCTTTTCCGTTCTTGACAAACTTGCCTAAGAAGAAGGTGTTTCAACTCCATCCAGGTTAATACAAACGATATAAATTCTCCATCGTTTTATGGTTGAATACTATTCCATGATACTCATATGCCAGACTTCAGTAATCCATTCATGTGTTGATGAGCAATTCGTTTGTTTCCGCATCTTGGCAGTTGTAAATTGAGCTCTGATAAAACATCTACTGAAAATATTTTGTGGGTATGTTTTTTTTTTTTTTTTTTGGCCTGGGCTGGGTTTAAACCCGCCACCTCTGGCATATGGGACCAGCGCCCTACTCCTTGAGCCACAGGCGCCGCCCATAGTGAAAATAATTTTATGATAAAATAATTCTTTTTTGTTTGCGGTAGATGCCTAATAATGGGAATGCAGGATCAAATTAAAGGTCTAGTTTGAGTTCTTAGAGGATTCTCCGTACTTCTTTCCAAAAAGGCTGCATTAGTTTGCAGTCTTACTAACAGTGTAAAAGTGTTCCCTACTGTCCACATCCGGGTCAGCGTCTGCTGCTTTGGAAGTTTGTGATGTGGACTGTTCTCACTGGACAGTGACATTTTAATATCATACACAAAGTTAACTCCCAGTGAGTTGAAGACTTAAATGTGAAGAGTTAACAGTATAACACTCCTAGGAGTAAACACAAGAGGAAAGCTTCAGGACAACGTGGGTCCTGAAACTTTCTGCTGGTGGGTCCTGAGGGATCAAACCCAATATAGTGAATCTTGTGCGGAAAGTGTTGGCTTAAGTGAGCAGGGAGATATCAGAGTGCCTCTTTGGCTTTGAACAGGCCTGAGACTTTGAGGCAGTGATCAGGACTGTGGCTGCTGCTTCAGCCCCGGGGGAGGCTCAGCCCCACCAGCATAGGATCCCACCCCTTCTCTTTAGCTTCCTTTCTGGACGTTCTTAGCTTTCCTTCTATGTGTCATTTGCAGGAGGTATCAGGACCCACAGGACATCCTCTGAGGGTTCGTGTTCTGTTTTCAATGGGTGATCTAGAGGTGTGTAATGAAACGTTAGGGAATTTCTCTGATGACCCTGGGAAATTCACAGAGGAATGTGAATACCTGGCTATTGTTTTTGATTTGACCTGCAAGGATGCGTGTGTCTTACTCTCACATTGATGTTTGTAGATGAGAGAAACAGGATTTGGGCAGCTGGTCAGCTCTAAGGGGACCAATTCCGTGCCCTAGTCAAAGCTCCTGCCTGGGAATCAAACAGTTTAAGGGGATCCGGGGTGGAATCTCCATCTGTGTCAAAGAGGATGCCATCTCCGCAGCCAAATCCTCATGTGTTTTATAAGGACATGGAAGCTATTCAGGTGAAACCATTCAACTTTTCCTAAATTAACAGAGGGGTTCAGGGAAAAGAGGAAAGCCCAACAATATGTAGAGAAAGAGTCACTGAAGCTGTCAGAAGGTGGACAACATGGACCCAGATCAGCCGAGGCAGAAATAGTGATTAATCCACGATTGACACCTCTGACTGTGATAACCCATAGGAAACTCCAGAACTTGGCCTTAGACCCCCAGACATGTCCCAGCTACTGTCGTTGGCCTCCACAGTCCCCATCAAACAGGATATGTAACATACGGGAGCGCCAAAAGGCCAGATTATTGGGGGTGGTTTTGCAGTAATGCCCTCCCCAGACACTCACTCCAAGGTGCCCTGGGGATGGCGGAAAGACCTGCCACCCTTGTGGGAAACCTGGACGCTTTTCACACCAGCTGTCACACCAGCCCCAGAAGGACCAAAGGTGAGGAGGGGAAAGTCCTGAAGCACTGGTGGCCCTGTCCCAAATGGGTAATTCATGGTTATTGGGCACGGAGTGTCCCTCGATCACAGGGAGACCAAGGGGGGCGTCCAGATCCCGGTGGCCATGGTCATAAAGGAAAAGGCCTAAAGCGGCAGGGTTCCACACAGGATCCCACTCATCCCCTCCAAATCACACACGAAGAACCCTGGGTAACCCTGCCATCTCATTGTATAGCTGTGGCATTGATGGGTGCCTCAGCAGGACCCATTATACCCCACGTTATTATGTAGTTGGGAAAGGACAATTAGTCAGCCACCAAATTCTGCTTGTCTCACACGTTCAAATGTCACTGCTACGAAGAGTCTTTTTAGACAAATTGGGCCTCAATTACAATCGCAGCCCAAGACAATTATGAGCAGCCCTTGAGACAGCTGTAACAGGGAACAACAATGACCTGCAGGTGTAGAGGGCGTGGACCCTGGGACCTGGGCAGAGGGAAGCCAGGGAAGGCTGAGGGGGTTCCTCCAGGACAGGCGACTCTCAAACCAGGCCACCTTTTCCCGTTTGTTGAAGGAGGCTGAACAGCCTGGTCTTTATGGCATCCTGATTCCTGTTTCCCCGTGTGCCATCCCTAAACTGGCAGAACCTCTGTCTCTCTCCTCCCTCCCCTCCCCCTGCCAAGAGGAAGGTAAATGACAAGCTCCACAGCTTCTCTGCTTAAGTTCTGCTCCCTGTTTGTCTGGTGCTTCCCAGCTGCCCTACCCCCGAACTAGAACTCTGTCCTCTGGATATTGCAACATTTGTATCACCGTGTTGGGTCTTTCCTGGGCAAGCCTCTGCGTTTGTTTTCCCGCCACACTAATTCTGACTTGGCTGGCTTTGACCTTTAGTGCTTTGCTAACTGAGAGGGGGAAGGGAAGATGGAAACATAGTAGTTCTCTGCTAGGTTTCGGGGCTTCCCTACCCCAATGTCTGACAAAATGTCAGTTCAGGATGGGGTGCGGGGGACTCCCCACTAGACTGCCTCCTGAGCAACTGGAATGCCTAGGAAGGGTTGGCAAGAAAATGGCTCAGTGTTATGTCTCCTGACTGGAAGTTGGGGTAAAACACTGGATGTGTCTCTCGGTGTGATCCGTGATAAGTAGGACAATTTCTGCTATGGTTGGTTGGGTGGGAGCAGCCAGGTCATCTGATTTGTATGTATTGATGAAGGTGCTCATGTGTCTAATTGTGTAGGTCTTCCTAGTGTGAATGCCTGATTTCTTAGGTCACAGGTTAATAAATTGGATAAATATAAATAAAACAGAGACAATGTCTTCAGATTTTTCTATACTCTGCTAGTGAGGGCCATATGGTATGCTATTCGAGGAAATTACAGAGGTGGCCCTTCTCCTCACTATCTCTCTAGCCACTCTGAATTATCTTCTCTTGCACAAAGATACCAAATTCTCAAAACATTCTCTTTTCAACTTCTATATCACTTAATAAGTTGTAACAAAAAGTTTGTGTAATTATTCACTGAATGCCCCTGTTTAAAAGTAAACAGAAAGCCTTAGGAAGACCATGTCTGTTTCATTCACTGCCACATTTCTGAGTCCAAGTACATAATAGGTGCTCAGTAAATATTTGTTCAACAAATGGATTTATCAACCACGGGTTACAGGAATGTACACATAGCTTGAGTCCACAGATAACCCCAAATAATTTCAAGTTTATGCATTTCCCTCAGCAGTTTGTTCGATAGGTAGATCCTCTGTGAGTAACATCCAAACTTGCCCTCACTCATCCGCCTTATTTGTGCTAAGTCAGCATATTAGGTTCAAACAACTCTAAGGTAGACAGAGCTGATTAGCGTTACCTTCATTTTCAAAGTGTCAGGAAAAACAGAAAGCAAAGGGTCACACATAAGCTTCCAGCTGCATCCTTGATTTCTATTAGCAAATGTGTTTTTCTGGAGGCTAATACCTCCCGGGCCTAGGCTAATTTCTTAAGCTTTTTTATTACAAGTCCATGCTAATTCACATACCTATTTCTGTAAAGGAGAATTGAGAATGTCCTTTCTTAGGGTCTTCCCTGCACTTCAGTGTTACTGGTGAGGGAAAGTCTGGGAGTCTGGATGCACGTGGTTTGGCATATGGGGTGAACCAAGGAGGAGGAAGTGTTATGAAAAAGGCAATAAACGTGCCCCTAGTGAGGAAATATATGTATACTACCATCTAAGTTAGAGGTTGTTTCAAAGTTGATTCAGTGTATGGATTTGAAAAAAAAAGATAAAAAGAGAGGCAAAACAGGTTGTGAATGTGGAAATGTGTTTTTGCAAAGAAAGGACTGAACACAGAGGAACGGTGTTGTGTGGGAGCAAAGGCCCATGCCTGGCTCAGGCCTCTTAGAGGGACCCACTTGTGCTACACAGTAATAAAAAGGAGGAAAGATCACAGAGAAAAGTTCAAGTGTTACACTATTTAGTCAGAACACAGCAGGACAAGTGGTCCCCTAGGGCACTTTGGGGACCACAGCCATGTCACTGTCTGACTCCCAAAACAGTCTGGTTCACATGACTTTGTTATCCTACTTAGGATAATCAACACAGGCCAGGGAGACCTCAAGTCCCCATTGTTCCTGATGAAGATGTTAACCAGTGACATCAGGGTTGGGAGGCCACGCACGCGTGTGTGCATCCCGGCCCTGCACACCGCCCAGAGACTCCTGTGTGGCTGTTGGGGTGACCTTGGTAGTTCCCTCCAGGCCCCTTTCCACTGAGTGTTTCTCATGAACTCCAAGTACTAAGCTCCTCCTGCAGCCTACACCAGGGTGTGCACAGCCCCAGCTGCGCAGGGAGGACCGAAAACAGGAAAATACCCAGGACTCAGCTTTCTGGATTGACATTTATTTGTACTGATTTGGAAGAAACGGGAGTGGGATGACTAAGAACCCTCTTGCCCGCCCCACAACCATGGAAGAAAAGGGAGAGAAGGGCAGTGAGGAGACCAATGCCCAGGAGTCACGGTCCAGCCACAATGGTTGTCCCATGGTCAGGGGTAGGCGGCCAGGCCATGCTCCCGCTCACTCCTCTCAGGCTGCTTGTCTGGCCCCCCACCCAGTTGGGAGTCCTTGCCTGGCCGACCTCCCACACCGTGTTTCCGGATCCTGGGAGCTCAGGGCCTTCTTGCCCTCCAAGGAGACATTCGAAGTGGGCTCTCGGGTAATTTGAAATGTGCCCTACATTTTCCTAAACCTGGTCACCCTGCTGTGCAACACAGGCTGTGGACACAGGCCAATAGAACCTAAGTGTCCACTGTTCCTTCTGAAAAAATTAGCCGAGTGACATCAGTGTGGGGAGGCCCACGCATGGGGTGCGCGTCTCTGGCCTGCACACGGCCCAGAGACTCCGGTGTTGCTGTGAGCTTGGCAGTTCCCTCAAGGCCCCTTTCCACTGGGGTGTCCGGACTTCTGAAACTTGGTTCCCTGTGACCACCGCCAACACCCCATCCCTGCCTATGTCGCGCACCATCCGTGTCACAATCAATGCGGTCAGCTCTTCGGAGGCGACACATCTCTGACAGCAAGCTGCATCTGCCTGCAGGGATGGGGGTGTTAGCTTTATGTCTGCATTCCGCACGCACCTGAACTTCACCTTGTGCCCCACCCGTGTACACACAGAGAAAGATATAATGTCAATGTCAGTTTATTGAAAATCCTCTAAAACTCTAAGACATGAAAGGAGAAAGCTTGGCCGCCTCACCCTGGCTGGTCTGGGCCTCAGGTCTCCAGGCTGGTCACAGGCACCACCTTGTTGCGGCGGTGGAACTTCTGGGCCAGCGGGAGGCAGAACATCTTACAAAAGAAAGTGGCAATCCTCCTCGCGCACCCCCGCCGGCCCTGGACCGCTTCAGTGCTGTCCTCTTCCACTACCACTACCTGCCCAGCCGCCGGGAGGGAGTGCTCTTGTCCGGGACCGGCCTGAGCTCCTGCGTCTCCCGCTGGGCCTCCCCTAAGGCGGCTGGTGCTGGGGGAGGGAGAGGACGCCGGACCAGGCTGGGGGGCACAAGTGGGACTAGGAGTTGGCGGAGTGGCGGTCTCTGGTGGCATGTCTGTCACTGCCGAGCGTGGCCTCTGGCTGTCTTGCCCAGCCTGGATCCAGGGGTCTTCCATCATCTGACGGAGGGTGGGCCTCTTGCTGGGGTCAGGGTTTAGGATCTTTTGGAGATAGGATTTTAATTCGGGGGTAGTGAAAGCAGGTGTCGTATAGGTGTTATTTAAGACTGACCTTCCCAGTTCCTCCGAATCCCGTCCGAAAAATGGGATGGTCCCGGCGGCCATTGTATAGAGGATGACGCCAAGGCTCCAGATTTCTGCCTCTGGTCCTTTGTAGGGCTGCAGCAGGAAAATCTCTGGGGCCCAATACGCAGGGGTGCCACAACAGCTCGTGAACATCTCAACTTCGGTGAACGTTGTGGCCAAGCCAAAGTCAGCTAATTTCACATTCTTTTGGGAGTCCAATAATACGTTGTCAAGCTTCAGATCCCTGTGCAAGACGCCCTCTTCGTGAAGGTACTCCACGGCTTTCAGTATCTGCAAGAATATGGCTCGGGCCTCCCCCTCCTCCATCTGGCCAGATGTGTCTATTCTGTTAGCCAGGTCACCACCACCTGCATGTTCCATGATGAGGTACACCCGATCCTTACCCTCTATGACCTCCAGCAGCTTAATGATGTTGGGATGGTCCAAGCACTTCATGATCTCAGGCTCCGAAGAGGCACAAGCACGCTGTTTGCTGATGATCTTCACCGCCACCTTGGTCCCGGTTGGAAGGTGCCGAGCCAGCTTCACCTCACCGAAGCTGCCCCGGCCAAGGGTCTTCAAGAACTCATAGTCCTGGAGGACCTCCTTGTCCAGAGACACGGAGGCCACCCCAGGTGTCATGGGGAGCCTGACTACTCTAGCACTATGCTAGATAAGCTACGCTAAATAAGGAATCAACAAAAACAACTAACACTATGCTAAAAACACTAACAAACTATACTAACTGGGGCACTAAATAGGCTAACACTACTAATGAAAGCTAACTAGGATAAAAATAATATGTCAACTTATGCTAAGAAAACAAATAACACTATGCTAAAAATACTGTCTCCGCTATACTAAACTACTCACTGGGATAACTGCAAGAACTACGATCAAGGAAACACGCTATCTGAGGTCTAGTCCACAGGTCACCAAAAGAGCTTCCTGGGCTGTAATGACCAAAGACACAGGCCCAGACAGGGGTTTATATAGGTTTCAGCCTCAATGGCTCTCTATGAGGTCAGAGGCAGGGGGAAATGGACCAATCAGGGATGGGGATAACACAGAGTGGGTTTCTTTCTTTCTTTCTTTCTTTCTTTCTTTCTTTCTTTCTTTCTTTCTTTCTTTCTTTCTTTCTTTCTTTCTTTCTTTCTTTCTTTCTGTCTTTCTTTCTTTCTTTCTTTCTTCTTTTTCTTTCTTTCTTTCTTTCTTTCTGTCTTTCTTTCTTCTTTCTTTCTTTCTTTCTTTCTTTTTCTTTCTTTCTTTCTTTCTTTCTGTCTTTCTTTCTTTCTTCTTTCTTTCTTTCTTTCTTTCCTTCTTTCTGTCTTTCTTTTTCTTTCTTTCTTTCTTTCTTTCCTTTTCTTTCTTTCTTTCTTTCTTTCTGTCTTTCTGTCTTTCTTTCTTCTGTCTTTCTATCTTTCCTTCCTTCTTTCTTTCTTTCTTTCTGTCTTTCTTTTCTTTCTTTCTTTCTTTTTTGTTTTCCCTTTATGAGCACAAAAACATTTTCCCCTTGAAAGTGAAACAAGGGCTTCTTGTTTACATGGATTATAGAGATTGATATTTGGTTTATTAGAAATTAAAACCTGTGCAACATTTCAGTGGCCTTATCACTTATCATTTGAAAATATATATTAACTTTAGGTTTTTAAAGACCTCATCATGTCTATATGGGAAGTGTTCAATGTTTTTTCCTTAAATTTGGGTTGTGGTCAGAAAGATGCCATAAATAGCTGTCATCACGATACGATGCAGAAGTGTTTTCGGGTGTGCGATACACAATAAATTCCATTGTTAACGTCAAGGAGCTGTGAGCATGATGACTCTCATCATCATTTTTCCACATGAACAACATCAGATTTGTCACCAACAACCTCGGAGGCTGGATATCGATGGGTTGAAATATTCAAAATCATGGGGTGAGGGGGAAGGTCTGTCTACCGAGAGTCCAATATCCAACAGAGTGTGCTTCAAAAGAAAATACCTTCAAATCATACCGGATAATAGGTTCACATGGAAAATATTTAGAGAGCTCCTATGTTTACAACAATAAAAGAAAATAACCTAATGAAGCAGTGGCCGAAGGACTTGAATAGATATTCCTTCAAAGGTGGTACACAAATGGCCAAGATGCTCATGAATAGATGCTTAACAGCACTAATCATCAGAGTACTGCAAAGCAGAACCACAAGGAGAAACCGCTTTACACTCCTTAGGATGGCTCCTATCCAAACAGCAACACAAGTCAGTAAGTGTTGGTGAAGATGGGAGAAAGTGGAACTCTTGTGCATTGGTGGAGGAGGGAATGTAAAATGGTGTATTTGCCTTACCAGACATGTTTATTTCTTTACCAAGCTCTGAGTTCCTATCTAGTGCCTTTTCTATCCAACCAGAAGGACTCCTTGCATTGCAGGGCAGGGCTGCTGCAGGGAGAGTGGTGGGAATTCAGGAGTTACTGTTTATTGGGTACAGAGCTTCAGTTTTACAAAAAGAGTTGTACAGAGAAATGGTGGTGTCAGTAGCACATTGTGTGAGTGTCCGTCACACCTGTGAACTGTACATGGAAAAGGAGCAAGGTGGAGATATACTATGTCATGTGTGTTTTTTCAGAATCAAAAGAATGTTTTAAAAATGCACTAAGGCATTGGTGGAAAACAAAGGCAAGGATATAGGGCAACTGTTAGGAGCAGTATCCATTGGTGGAACCACTTTGAGAGAGTTATTTTGCAATAATACCGCATGCTCAATGGCCTAGAAGACTCACTTTTGGGGAGACACCCAACAGAAACTCCTAAGCGTGCCCTCGGAAAGGAAGGTGCCTGGATGTTCTTATCAGTCCCGTGGATCTGAGCCCCAGACTGGAAGGAACGGAAATGTGCACAGCAGCGTGGGTCAGTCTACTGCCCTGCGTCCATACAATGGAGTGATATATGGAAATGTGCATAGGGACCTGCAATGTGTGACAGATGAGAAAGCTCGTGAACGATGTGGAGCCGAGGAAGCCAGATATGGAAGAGTTTAACTATAGCATCAGGCAACATTAGGCTTTTGATGGTAGAAGTCAAGGTAGGGGTTTCCCTAGGGGACAGGCTAGACATCAGATGGGTCTCCAGGAGACCTTGGGGTGCTGATAATCTGTTTCCTGATCTGAGTGCTGGATACAGGGTGTGTTCAATATGTGCCAAAAAAAAAAAAAAAGGAAGTTGTATAAAATAAACAAAAAGTTCAAGTTGTATATTCTAGTGAAGTATATTTAAATTAGAAATGATTGTTAAAATCACCAGATTTCTTATCAAGCCTAGAATGAAAGAGGTGCCCTCAGCCTGCCGTGCCTTGTTCACCAAGGTCAAGTTCACGGTGACCATGTAGTTCTCCTTTTTGGTGCAGGGAGGCTGCCACCGGGCTCTAAGCACTGCAGTGGCATCAAGGTGAGAGCCGAGGCAAGGGCTCCAGCACACTCCTGGTGAGCTACGGCATGGCCACGTCCACCTGAGTGCCAGGATCACCATCGCTGCCTACCTGCTCTTCAAGGTGAGCTGGGGCCCTGCCCCTCCCATACCTCCTTCCATCTCCTTCCTCGAAGTGAATTATTCATTTCCTCTGATGAATTCCTAAGAATACCCCAATTGTTCAGAATAGCTTTTGGCATGCCTCCCTCTGCCTGTGACTTTCTGGCTGACAGCAGGAACTGATGTAGAGGAGCAGAGCCTCCCCCGCAGGGGACAGTGGGTGCTGACAGCCACATGTTCACATGGACAGTGATTGGCAGGCTTTAAAGTGTGCTGACCTGCCTGGCTGTCCTGTCCAAGGCAATAATGTGGGCTCCAAAAGCTTCGAAATGTTTCCAACAGGGGTCAAGACAGAGGGGCTCTTCTGGTCCACTCCAGTCCCCTTGGACTGCGCACAGAGACCCATATCCGGGACGGTGGTCTTTGGTGTGTTAGATTCTGAGGCCTCCTCGCACATGGTTCTGGGGTGGAATCTGCCCCTTGCCTGGTGTCTGTGAATCCCTCTTCCCAAGTGAGGAGGGAGGTGGCCGTGGCATGTGCAGTGTGGAGCACACGGGCTCAGCTCCACGCCAGCCCCAAGACCGCGTCCGGGTCTGACACACAGCAGCTCTGGGCCTCAAGTTCCTCACCTGTAAAATGGGACTGAGATGATAGCTATCTTATAGGCTGTGGTGAGAATTACTGAGTTAATGAGTAGAGTGGGTGTAGAAAGCATTTTGGGAGGTAGTGAGTGCTCAGTGAGGGTCAGTGAGTAAAACATGAGGACGAGGACTTGGCCCTCCCACCGAGGGAGGTTGTGAAGGCTTCACACAAGGGTTCCCGCACAGCAGGCGGTTCGATAGACCTGCCCTGCCTGTGTCTGAACCCCGCCTAATCCACAAGAGGCCCAGAGGGGCTGATCTGGTGGGAGTTCCTTCTCCTGGGGGAGCCCCCAAGCTCCTGGATGGGCCGGGCAGCCCTCACATTTCCTGCCATCCAGGGTGACACAGTGCTGGTCCCCACGGTGTGTGGTGTTTATTTCTCCCTCTGTTCCCTTTGGAGGCCAGCTCCGTGACCTTAGGACCTTTCATCTCTGCACTTGTAGCCCTGGGCATAGTGCCAGATACAGAACAGAGTCCAGCCAAGGGTGTCCCTTGCCTGATGTCTGTGAATCTCTCTTCCCATGTCAGGGATTTTAGGGTGAATAAGTGAGGAAATGGGCCTAGCGTCACCCAGCAGGGCTGAAAGCAATGCGCCCTGACCCCCAGAGCAAACTCAGCAGCCCTTTGCACGTGTCAGCTTTGAGCAGATGCCCACCCTGCTCCTCCTGACCAGCCATCAACTTATGAAGCGCGTGTCTGTGAGACCTCCCTGTCCCTACTCCAGATCAGGGGATGCCACAGAGCAGAAAACACACAGAAATCTTTGTCCTGTGATCTGCAACTCAGAGGGAGGGAGGGAAGGAGAGAGAGAGAGAAAGAGAGAGAGGAGAGAGAGAGAGAGAGAGAGAGAGAGAGAGAGAGAGAGAGAGAGAGAGAGAGAGGCACCACCACCTAGATATAGAAATCCCAGTTAGGCCAGCAGTCATTTTTAGGCAATACCTTGCCATACCTTTACAGAGATGGAGCTTTTCACCAGGATCCAGGGGAGGGAGGGAGGGAATCGGGGCCCTCCTTGGCTGCTTGGCTGAAGCAGCAGTGACCAAGCTTGAGCTCACTGTTGCTATCTGGGATGTAAGGGTGAAAGAAAGGTAGTTGTGGTTTTGAGCTTAGCAGCTTCCTGACTGGATGAACATAGAGATGAATTAAGTCAACTTACTGGAACAAAACCCAAAATGGCCCCGCCTTAACCAATAGAGAATTGTATTTCTCTGTCACCTGTGACATTTCCTACGGGGGTAGTTTGGCCGTTCCTTATTCATAAGGGGTCCAGACTTGTCTTTCTATGTCATCGTGCTATTACGTGGCCTATATAGTTTAGGGGACTCGGGGTCTAAAATGCTTGCTGGAGCTCCAGCTGTCACATCTGCTTTCCACACAGCCTCAAAGTTAAAGAGCTCACGTTTTAGCTCACCTACTTGTTTGTCATTAGCCTTGCCAGGGGCTTAGAACGATTTCTCTCTACATCTCATTGACCAGAAGATTGCCCATTATCCATACCAGGAGGCAAGAGAAGCTAGAAATGTTTTCCCTCAAAAGTGGGGCATCCTTTCTTAAGGAAGAGGGCCGTGTGGAAACTTGGAAGGCAGCTAACAGCCATTCCTGGCACCTGTATTTGCTGGTTCGTGTATCTGTTCGCTCTGCAGCAAGTCCTGAGCACTGCTCATTGTGAGCTCACCTCTCTCCTTCAAGCCTGCACAGACATTTGTGAGGTCAGACCTAGAGGCTTAGGCAGGAAAGGCTCCAGTGCAAGGGTGTGCAGCAGATCTGTCTGGCTCTGGGACCTGTGCTGCTTTGTACCAAGGCACGTCCATGAACCCCCAGAGCCAAAAGTTGAGTCTGTGCGCTCCCCCCATCTCAGCTCCTCCCGGAACCTTGTTCAGGGCTTGTTAAGGCTGATAGCTCACGACTTCAGCAGACTCAATTTTCATTTTTATTTCTTTATTTCTGATTAATAAGTTATGATGTTTGCATTTGTTAGGTAAAGTCCCTGTGGTAGCTGTGTCCTACACCCGGGTGGTGTGCCATGTACCCTTACATTGTGCCCATTCACTGGGAACACACCAATCCCGCCTCCCCTTCTCCTCTCCCCCATAACTTGAGATTTTCTCCTGGGTGGGCGTGTATTACTTCACCTACTGCTTCATATTAGTATGGAGTTCACTGCGTACTTGCTTTTCCGTTCTTGACAAACTTGCCTAAGAAGAAGGTGTTTCAACTCCATCCAGGTTAATACAAACGATATAAATTCTCCATCGTTTTATGGTTGAATACTATTCCATGATACTCATATGCCAGACTTCAGTAATCCATTCATGTGTTGATGAGCAATTCGTTTGTTTCCGCATCTTGGCAGTTGTAAATTGAGCTCTGATAAAACATCTACTGAAAATATTTTGTGGGTATGTTTTTTTTTTTTTTTTTTGGCCTGGGCTGGGTTTAAACCCGCCACCTCTGGCATATGGGACCAGCGCCCTACTCCTTGAGCCACAGGCGCCGCCCATAGTGAAAATAATTTTATGATAAAATAATTCTTTTTTGTTTGCGGTAGATGCCTAATAATGGGAATGCAGGATCAAATTAAAGGTCTAGTTTGAGTTCTTAGAGGATTCTCCGTACTTCTTTCCAAAAAGGCTGCATTAGTTTGCAGTCTTACTAACAGTGTAAAAGTGTTCCCTACTGTCCACATCCGGGTCAGCGTCTGCTGCTTTGGAAGTTTGTGATGTGGACTGTTCTCACTGGACAGTGACATTTTAATATCATACACAAAGTTAACTCCCAGTGAGTTGAAGACTTAAATGTGAAGAGTTAACAGTATAACACTCCTAGGAGTAAACACAAGAGGAAAGCTTCAGGACAACGTGGGTCCTGAAACTTTCTGCTGGTGGGTCCTGAGGGATCAAACCCAATATAGTGAATCTTGTGCGGAAAGTGTTGGCTTAAGTGAGCAGGGAGATATCAGAGTGCCTCTTTGGCTTTGAACAGGCCTGAGACTTTGAGGCAGTGATCAGGACTGTGGCTGCTGCTTCAGCCCCGGGGGAGGCTCAGCCCCACCAGCATAGGATCCCACCCCTTCTCTTTAGCTTCCTTTCTGGACGTTCTTAGCTTTCCTTCTATGTGTCATTTGCAGGAGGTATCAGGACCCACAGGACATCCTCTGAGGGTTCGTGTTCTGTTTTCAATGGGTGATCTAGAGGTGTGTAATGAAACGTTAGGGAATTTCTCTGATGACCCTGGGAAATTCACAGAGGAATGTGAATACCTGGCTATTGTTTTTGATTTGACCTGCAAGGATGCGTGTGTCTTACTCTCACATTGATGTTTGTAGATGAGAGAAACAGGATTTGGGCAGCTGGTCAGCTCTAAGGGGACCAATTCCGTGCCCTAGTCAAAGCTCCTGCCTGGGAATCAAACAGTTTAAGGGGATCCGGGGTGGAATCTCCATCTGTGTCAAAGAGGATGCCATCTCCGCAGCCAAATCCTCATGTGTTTTATAAGGACATGGAAGCTATTCAGGTGAAACCATTCAACTTTTCCTAAATTAACAGAGGGGTTCAGGGAAAAGAGGAAAGCCCAACAATATGTAGAGAAAGAGTCACTGAAGCTGTCAGAAGGTGGACAACATGGACCCAGATCAGCCGAGGCAGAAATAGTGATTAATCCACGATTGACACCTCTGACTGTGATAACCCATAGGAAACTCCAGAACTTGGCCTTAGACCCCCAGACATGTCCCAGCTACTGTCGTTGGCCTCCACAGTCCCCATCAAACAGGATATGTAACATACGGGAGCGCCAAAAGGCCAGATTATTGGGGGTGGTTTTGCAGTAATGCCCTCCCCAGACACTCACTCCAAGGTGCCCTGGGGATGGCGGAAAGACCTGCCACCCTTGTGGGAAACCTGGACGCTTTTCACACCAGCTGTCACACCAGCCCCAGAAGGACCAAAGGTGAGGAGGGGAAAGTCCTGAAGCACTGGTGGCCCTGTCCCAAATGGGTAATTCATGGTTATTGGGCACGGAGTGTCCCTCGATCACAGGGAGACCAAGGGGGGCGTCCAGATCCCGGTGGCCATGGTCATAAAGGAAAAGGCCTAAAGCGGCAGGGTTCCACACAGGATCCCACTCATCCCCTCCAAATCACACACGAAGAACCCTGGGTAACCCTGCCATCTCATTGTATAGCTGTGGCATTGATGGGTGCCTCAGCAGGACCCATTATACCCCACGTTATTATGTAGTTGGGAAAGGACAATTAGTCAGCCACCAAATTCTGCTTGTCTCACACGTTCAAATGTCACTGCTACGAAGAGTCTTTTTAGACAAATTGGGCCTCAATTACAATCGCAGCCCAAGACAATTATGAGCAGCCCTTGAGACAGCTGTAACAGGGAACAACAATGACCTGCAGGTGTAGAGGGCGTGGACCCTGGGACCTGGGCAGAGGGAAGCCAGGGAAGGCTGAGGGGGTTCCTCCAGGACAGGCGACTCTCAAACCAGGCCACCTTTTCCCGTTTGTTGAAGGAGGCTGAACAGCCTGGTCTTTATGGCATCCTGATTCCTGTTTCCCCGTGTGCCATCCCTAAACTGGCAGAACCTCTGTCTCTCTCCTCCCTCCCCTCCCCCTGCCAAGAGGAAGGTAAATGACAAGCTCCACAGCTTCTCTGCTTAAGTTCTGCTCCCTGTTTGTCTGGTGCTTCCCAGCTGCCCTACCCCCGAACTAGAACTCTGTCCTCTGGATATTGCAACATTTGTATCACCGTGTTGGGTCTTTCCTGGGCAAGCCTCTGCGTTTGTTTTCCCGCCACACTAATTCTGACTTGGCTGGCTTTGACCTTTAGTGCTTTGCTAACTGAGAGGGGGAAGGGAAGATGGAAACATAGTAGTTCTCTGCTAGGTTTCGGGGCTTCCCTACCCCAATGTCTGACAAAATGTCAGTTCAGGATGGGGTGCGGGGGACTCCCCACTAGACTGCCTCCTGAGCAACTGGAATGCCTAGGAAGGGTTGGCAAGAAAATGGCTCAGTGTTATGTCTCCTGACTGGAAGTTGGGGTAAAACACTGGATGTGTCTCTCGGTGTGATCCGTGATAAGTAGGACAATTTCTGCTATGGTTGGTTGGGTGGGAGCAGCCAGGTCATCTGATTTGTATGTATTGATGAAGGTGCTCATGTGTCTAATTGTGTAGGTCTTCCTAGTGTGAATGCCTGATTTCTTAGGTCACAGGTTAATAAATTGGATAAATATAAATAAAACAGAGACAATGTCTTCAGATTTTTCTATACTCTGCTAGTGAGGGCCATATGGTATGCTATTCGAGGAAATTACAGAGGTGGCCCTTCTCCTCACTATCTCTCTAGCCACTCTGAATTATCTTCTCTTGCACAAAGATACCAAATTCTCAAAACATTCTCTTTTCAACTTCTATATCACTTAATAAGTTGTAACAAAAAGTTTGTGTAATTATTCACTGAATGCCCCTGTTTAAAAGTAAACAGAAAGCCTTAGGAAGACCATGTCTGTTTCATTCACTGCCACATTTCTGAGTCCAAGTACATAATAGGTGCTCAGTAAATATTTGTTCAACAAATGGATTTATCAACCACGGGTTACAGGAATGTACACATAGCTTGAGTCCACAGATAACCCCAAATAATTTCAAGTTTATGCATTTCCCTCAGCAGTTTGTTCGATAGGTAGATCCTCTGTGAGTAACATCCAAACTTGCCCTCACTCATCCGCCTTATTTGTGCTAAGTCAGCATATTAGGTTCAAACAACTCTAAGGTAGACAGAGCTGATTAGCGTTACCTTCATTTTCAAAGTGTCAGGAAAAACAGAAAGCAAAGGGTCACACATAAGCTTCCAGCTGCATCCTTGATTTCTATTAGCAAATGTGTTTTTCTGGAGGCTAATACCTCCCGGGCCTAGGCTAATTTCTTAAGCTTTTTTATTACAAGTCCATGCTAATTCACATACCTATTTCTGTAAAGGAGAATTGAGAATGTCCTTTCTTAGGGTCTTCCCTGCACTTCAGTGTTACTGGTGAGGGAAAGTCTGGGAGTCTGGATGCACGTGGTTTGGCATATGGGGTGAACCAAGGAGGAGGAAGTGTTATGAAAAAGGCAATAAACGTGCCCCTAGTGAGGAAATATATGTATACTACCATCTAAGTTAGAGGTTGTTTCAAAGTTGATTCAGTGTATGGATTTGAAAAAAAAAGATAAAAAGAGAGGCAAAACAGGTTGTGAATGTGGAAATGTGTTTTTGCAAAGAAAGGACTGAACACAGAGGAACGGTGTTGTGTGGGAGCAAAGGCCCATGCCTGGCTCAGGCCTCTTAGAGGGACCCACTTGTGCTACACAGTAATAAAAAGGAGGAAAGATCACAGAGAAAAGTTCAAGTGTTACACTATTTAGTCAGAACACAGCAGGACAAGTGGTCCCCTAGGGCACTTTGGGGACCACAGCCATGTCACTGTCTGACTCCCAAAACAGTCTGGTTCACATGACTTTGTTATCCTACTTAGGATAATCAACACAGGCCAGGGAGACCTCAAGTCCCCATTGTTCCTGATGAAGATGTTAACCAGTGACATCAGGGTTGGGAGGCCACGCACGCGTGTGTGCATCCCGGCCCTGCACACCGCCCAGAGACTCCTGTGTGGCTGTTGGGGTGACCTTGGTAGTTCCCTCCAGGCCCCTTTCCACTGAGTGTTTCTCATGAACTCCAAGTACTAAGCTCCTCCTGCAGCCTACACCAGGGTGTGCACAGCCCCAGCTGCGCAGGGAGGACCGAAAACAGGAAAATACCCAGGACTCAGCTTTCTGGATTGACATTTATTTGTACTGATTTGGAAGAAACGGGAGTGGGATGACTAAGAACCCTCTTGCCCGCCCCACAACCATGGAAGAAAAGGGAGAGAAGGGCAGTGAGGAGACCAATGCCCAGGAGTCACGGTCCAGCCACAATGGTTGTCCCATGGTCAGGGGTAGGCGGCCAGGCCATGCTCCCGCTCACTCCTCTCAGGCTGCTTGTCTGGCCCCCCACCCAGTTGGGAGTCCTTGCCTGGCCGACCTCCCACACCGTGTTTCCGGATCCTGGGAGCTCAGGGCCTTCTTGCCCTCCAAGGAGACATTCGAAGTGGGCTCTCGGGTAATTTGAAATGTGCCCTACATTTTCCTAAACCTGGTCACCCTGCTGTGCAACACAGGCTGTGGACACAGGCCAATAGAACCTAAGTGTCCACTGTTCCTTCTGAAAAAATTAGCCGAGTGACATCAGTGTGGGGAGGCCCACGCATGGGGTGCGCGTCTCTGGCCTGCACACGGCCCAGAGACTCCGGTGTTGCTGTGAGCTTGGCAGTTCCCTCAAGGCCCCTTTCCACTGGGGTGTCCGGACTTCTGAAACTTGGTTCCCTGTGACCACCGCCAACACCCCATCCCTGCCTATGTCGCGCACCATCCGTGTCACAATCAATGCGGTCAGCTCTTCGGAGGCGACACATCTCTGACAGCAAGCTGCATCTGCCTGCAGGGATGGGGGTGTTAGCTTTATGTCTGCATTCCGCACGCACCTGAACTTCACCTTGTGCCCCACCCGTGTACACACAGAGAAAGATATAATGTCAATGTCAGTTTATTGAAAATCCTCTAAAACTCTAAGACATGAAAGGAGAAAGCTTGGCCGCCTCACCCTGGCTGGTCTGGGCCTCAGGTCTCCAGGCTGGTCACAGGCACCACCTTGTTGCGGCGGTGGAACTTCTGGGCCAGCGGGAGGCAGAACATCTTACAAAAGAAAGTGGCAATCCTCCTCGCGCACCCCCGCCGGCCCTGGACCGCTTCAGTGCTGTCCTCTTCCACTACCACTACCTGCCCAGCCGCCGGGAGGGAGTGCTCTTGTCCGGGACCGGCCTGAGCTCCTGCGTCTCCCGCTGGGCCTCCCCTAAGGCGGCTGGTGCTGGGGGAGGGAGAGGACGCCGGACCAGGCTGGGGGGCACAAGTGGGACTAGGAGTTGGCGGAGTGGCGGTCTCTGGTGGCATGTCTGTCACTGCCGAGCGTGGCCTCTGGCTGTCTTGCCCAGCCTGGATCCAGGGGTCTTCCATCATCTGACGGAGGGTGGGCCTCTTGCTGGGGTCAGGGTTTAGGATCTTTTGGAGATAGGATTTTAATTCGGGGGTAGTGAAAGCAGGTGTCGTATAGGTGTTATTTAAGACTGACCTTCCCAGTTCCTCCGAATCCCGTCCGAAAAATGGGATGGTCCCGGCGGCCATTGTATAGAGGATGACGCCAAGGCTCCAGATTTCTGCCTCTGGTCCTTTGTAGGGCTGCAGCAGGAAAATCTCTGGGGCCCAATACGCAGGGGTGCCACAACAGCTCGTGAACATCTCAACTTCGGTGAACGTTGTGGCCAAGCCAAAGTCAGCTAATTTCACATTCTTTTGGGAGTCCAATAATACGTTGTCAAGCTTCAGATCCCTGTGCAAGACGCCCTCTTCGTGAAGGTACTCCACGGCTTTCAGTATCTGCAAGAATATGGCTCGGGCCTCCCCCTCCTCCATCTGGCCAGATGTGTCTATTCTGTTAGCCAGGTCACCACCACCTGCATGTTCCATGATGAGGTACACCCGATCCTTACCCTCTATGACCTCCAGCAGCTTAATGATGTTGGGATGGTCCAAGCACTTCATGATCTCAGGCTCCGAAGAGGCACAAGCACGCTGTTTGCTGATGATCTTCACCGCCACCTTGGTCCCGGTTGGAAGGTGCCGAGCCAGCTTCACCTCACCGAAGCTGCCCCGGCCAAGGGTCTTCAAGAACTCATAGTCCTGGAGGACCTCCTTGTCCAGAGACACGGAGGCCACCCCAGGTGTCATGGGGAGCCTGACTACTCTAGCACTATGCTAGATAAGCTACGCTAAATAAGGAATCAACAAAAACAACTAACACTATGCTAAAAACACTAACAAACTATACTAACTGGGGCACTAAATAGGCTAACACTACTAATGAAAGCTAACTAGGATAAAAATAATATGTCAACTTATGCTAAGAAAACAAATAACACTATGCTAAAAATACTGTCTCCGCTATACTAAACTACTCACTGGGATAACTGCAAGAACTACGATCAAGGAAACACGCTATCTGAGGTCTAGTCCACAGGTCACCAAAAGAGCTTCCTGGGCTGTAATGACCAAAGACACAGGCCCAGACAGGGGTTTATATAGGTTTCAGCCTCAATGGCTCTCTATGAGGTCAGAGGCAGGGGGAAATGGACCAATCAGGGATGGGGATAACACAGAGTGGGTTTCTTTCTTTCTTTCTTTCTTTCTTTCTTTCTTTCTTTCTTTCTTTCTTTCTTTCTTTCTTCTTCTTCTTTCTTTCTTTCTTTCTTTCTTTCTGTCTTCTTTCTTTCTTTCTTTCTTTCTTCTTTTTCTTTCTTTCTTTCTTTCTTTCTGTCTTTCTTTCTTCTTTCTTTCTTTCTTTCTTTCTTTTTCTTTCTTTCTTTCTTTCTTTCTGTCTTTCTTTCTTTCTTCTTTCTTTCTTTCTTTCTTTCCTTCTTTCTGTCTTTCTTTTTCTTTCTTTCTTCTTTCTTTCTTTCCTTTTCTTTCTTTCTTTCTTTCTTTCTGTCTTTCTGTCTTTCTTTCTTCTGTCTTTCTATCTTTCCTTCCTTCTTTCTTTCTTTCTTTCTGTCTTTCTTTTCTTTCTTTCTTTCTTTTTGTTTTCCCTTTATGAGCACAAAAACATTTTCCCCTTGAAAGTGAAACAAGGGCTTCTTGTTTACATGGATTATAGAGATTGATATTTGGTTTATTAGAAATTAAAACCTGTGCAACATTTCAGTGGCCTTATCACTTATCATTTGAAAATATATATTAACTTTAGGTTTTTAAAGACCTCATCATGTCTATATGGGAAGTGTTCAATGTTTTTTCCTTAAATTTGGGTTGTGGTCAGAAAGATGCCATAAATAGCTGTCATCACGATACGATGCAGAAGTGTTTTCGGGTGTGCGATACACAATAAATTCCATTGTTAACGTCAAGGAGCTGTGAGCATGATGACTCTCATCATCATTTTTCCACATGAACAACATCAGATTTGTCACCAACAACCTCGGAGGCTGGATATCGATGGGTTGAAATATTCAAAATCATGGGGTGAGGGGGAAGGTCTGTCTACCGAGAGTCCAATATCCAACAGAGTGTGCTTCAAAAGAAAATACCTTCAAATCATACCGGATAATAGGTTCACATGGAAAATATTTAGAGAGCTCCTATGTTTACAACAATAAAAGAAAATAACCTAATGAAGCAGTGGCCGAAGGACTTGAATAGATATTCCTTCAAAGGTGGTACACAAATGGCCAAGAATGCTCATGAATAGATGCTTAACAGCACTAATCATCAGAGTACTGCAAAGCAGAACCACAAGGAGAAACCGCTTTACACTCCTTAGGATGGCTCCTATCCAAACAGCAACACAAGTCAGTAAGTGTTGGTGAAGATGGGAGAAAGTGGAACTCTTGTGCATTGGTGGAGGAGGGAATGTAAAATGGTGTATTTGCCTTACCAGACATGTTTATTTCTTTACCAAGCTCTGAGTTCCTATCTAGTGCCTTTTCTATCCAACCAGAAGGACTCCTTGCATTGCAGGGCAGGGCTGCTGCAGGGAGAGTGGTGGGAATTCAGGAGTTACTGTTTATTGGGTACAGAGCTTCAGTTTTACAAAAAGAGTTGTACAGAGAAATGGTGGTGTCAGTAGCACATTGTGTGAGTGTCCGTCACACCTGTGAACTGTACATGGAAAAGGAGCAAGGTGGAGATATACTATGTCATGTGTGTTTTTTCAGAATCAAAAGAATGTTTTAAAAATGCACTAAGGCATTGGTGGAAAACAAAGGCAAGGATATAGGGCAACTGTTAGGAGCAGTATCCATTGGTGGAACCACTTTGAGAGAGTTATTTTGCAATAATACCGCATGCTCAATGGCCTAGAAGACTCACTTTTGGGGAGACACCCAACAGAAACTCCTAAGCGTGCCCTCGGAAAGGAAGGTGCCTGGATGTTCTTATCAGTCCCGTGGATCTGAGCCCCAGACTGGAAGGAACGGAAATGTGCACAGCAGCGTGGGTCAGTCTACTGCCCTGCGTCCATACAATGGAGTGATATATGGAAATGTGCATAGGGACCTGCAATGTGTGACAGATGAGAAAGCTCGTGAACGATGTGGAGCCGAGGAAGCCAGATATGGAAGAGTTTAACTATAGCATCAGGCAACATTAGGCTTTTGATGGTAGAAGTCAAGGTAGGGGTTTCCCTAGGGGACAGGCTAGACATCAGATGGGTCTCCAGGAGACCTTGGGGTGCTGATAATCTGTTTCCTGATCTGAGTGCTGGATACAGGGTGTGTTCAATATGTGCCAAAAAAAAAAAAAAAGGAAGTTGTATAAAATAAACAAAAAGTTCAAGTTGTATATTCTAGTGAAGTATATTTAAATTAGAAATGATTGTTAAAATCACCAGATTTCTTATCAAGCCTAGAATGAAAGAGGTGCCCTCAGCCTGCCGTGCCTTGTTCACCAAGGTCAAGTTCACGGTGACCATGTAGTTCTCCTTTTTGGTGCAGGGAGGCTGCCACCGGGCTCTAAGCACTGCAGTGGCATCAAGGTGAGAGCCGAGGCAAGGGCTCCAGCACACTCCTGGTGAGCTACGGCATGGCCACGTCCACCTGAGTGCCAGGATCACCATCGCTGCCTACCTGCTCTTCAAGGTGAGCTGGGGCCCTGCCCCTCCCATACCTCCTTCCATCTCCTTCCTCGAAGTGAATTATTCATTTCCTCTGATGAATTCCTAAGAATACCCCAATTGTTCAGAATAGCTTTTGGCATGCCTCCCTCTGCCTGTGACTTTCTGGCTGACAGCAGGAACTGATGTAGAGGAGCAGAGCCTCCCCCGCAGGGGACAGTGGGTGCTGACAGCCACATGTTCACATGGACAGTGATTGGCAGGCTTTAAAGTGTGCTGACCTGCCTGGCTGTCCTGTCCAAGGCAATAATGTGGGCTCCAAAAGCTTCGAAATGTTTCCAACAGGGGTCAAGACAGAGGGGCTCTTCTGGTCCACTCCAGTCCCCTTGGACTGCGCACAGAGACCCATATCCGGGACGGTGGTCTTTGGTGTGTTAGATTCTGAGGCCTCCTCGCACATGGTTCTGGGGTGGAATCTGCCCCTTGCCTGGTGTCTGTGAATCCCTCTTCCCAAGTGAGGAGGGAGGTGGCCGTGGCATGTGCAGTGTGGAGCACACGGGCTCAGCTCCACGCCAGCCCCAAGACCGCGTCCGGGTCTGACACACAGCAGCTCTGGGCCTCAAGTTCCTCACCTGTAAAATGGGACTGAGATGATAGCTATCTTATAGGCTGTGGTGAGAATTACTGAGTTAATGAGTAGAGTGGGTGTAGAAAGCATTTTGGGAGGTAGTGAGTGCTCAGTGAGGGTCAGTGAGTAAAACATGAGGACGAGGACTTGGCCCTCCCACCGAGGGAGGTTGTGAAGGCTTCACACAAGGGTTCCCGCACAGCAGGCGGTTCGATAGACCTGCCCTGCCTGTGTCTGAACCCCGCCTAATCCACAAGAGGCCCAGAGGGGCTGATCTGGTGGGAGTTCCTTCTCCTGGGGGAGCCCCCAAGCTCCTGGATGGGCCGGGCAGCCCTCACATTTCCTGCCATCCAGGGTGACACAGTGCTGGTCCCCACGGTGTGTGGTGTTTATTTCTCCCTCTGTTCCCTTTGGAGGCCAGCTCCGTGACCTTAGGACC
Source organism: Nycticebus coucang (assembly GCF_027406575.1). Taxonomy (NCBI): domain Eukaryota; kingdom Metazoa; phylum Chordata; class Mammalia; order Primates; family Lorisidae; genus Nycticebus; species Nycticebus coucang. The sequence continues at coordinate 17,971,364 of NC_069787.1, forward strand.
TTTCATCTCTGCACTTGTAGCCCTGGGCATAGTGCCAGATACAGAACAGAGTCCAGCCAAGGGTGTCCCTTGCCTGATGTCTGTGAATCTCTCTTCCCATGTCAGGGATTTTAGGGTGAATAAGTGAGGAAATGGGCCTAGCGTCACCCAGCAGGGCTGAAAGCAATGCGCCCTGACCCCCAGAGCAAACTCAGCAGCCCTTTGCACGTGTCAGCTTTGAGCAGATGCCCACCCTGCTCCTCCTGACCAGCCATCAACTTATGAAGCGCGTGTCTGTGAGACCTCCCTGTCCCTACTCCAGATCAGGGGATGCCACAGAGCAGAAAACACACAGAAATCTTTGTCCTGTGATCTGCAACTCAGAGGGAGGGAGGGAAGGAGAGAGAGAGAGAAAGAGAGAGAGGAGAGAGAGAGAGAGAGAGAGAGAGAGAGAGAGAGAGAGAGAGAGAGAGAGAGAGGCACCACCACCTAGATATAGAAATCCCAGTTAGGCCAGCAGTCATTTTTAGGCAATACCTTGCCATACCTTTACAGAGATGGAGCTTTTCACCAGGATCCAGGGGAGGGAGGGAGGGAATCGGGGCCCTCCTTGGCTGCTTGGCTGAAGCAGCAGTGACCAAGCTTGAGCTCACTGTTGCTATCTGGGATGTAAGGGTGAAAGAAAGGTAGTTGTGGTTTTGAGCTTAGCAGCTTCCTGACTGGATGAACATAGAGATGAATTAAGTCAACTTACTGGAACAAAACCCAAAATGGCCCCGCCTTAACCAATAGAGAATTGTATTTCTCTGTCACCTGTGACATTTCCTACGGGGGTAGTTTGGCCGTTCCTTATTCATAAGGGGTCCAGACTTGTCTTTCTATGTCATCGTGCTATTACGTGGCCTATATAGTTTAGGGGACTCGGGGTCTAAAATGCTTGCTGGAGCTCCAGCTGTCACATCTGCTTTCCACACAGCCTCAAAGTTAAAGAGCTCACGTTTTAGCTCACCTACTTGTTTGTCATTAGCCTTGCCAGGGGCTTAGAACGATTTCTCTCTACATCTCATTGACCAGAAGATTGCCCATTATCCATACCAGGAGGCAAGAGAAGCTAGAAATGTTTTCCCTCAAAAGTGGGGCATCCTTTCTTAAGGAAGAGGGCCGTGTGGAAACTTGGAAGGCAGCTAACAGCCATTCCTGGCACCTGTATTTGCTGGTTCGTGTATCTGTTCGCTCTGCAGCAAGTCCTGAGCACTGCTCATTGTGAGCTCACCTCTCTCCTTCAAGCCTGCACAGACATTTGTGAGGTCAGACCTAGAGGCTTAGGCAGGAAAGGCTCCAGTGCAAGGGTGTGCAGCAGATCTGTCTGGCTCTGGGACCTGTGCTGCTTTGTACCAAGGCACGTCCATGAACCCCCAGAGCCAAAAGTTGAGTCTGTGCGCTCCCCCCATCTCAGCTCCTCCCGGAACCTTGTTCAGGGCTTGTTAAGGCTGATAGCTCACGACTTCAGCAGACTCAATTTTCATTTTTATTTCTTTATTTCTGATTAATAAGTTATGATGTTTGCATTTGTTAGGTAAAGTCCCTGTGGTAGCTGTGTCCTACACCCGGGTGGTGTGCCATGTACCCTTACATTGTGCCCATTCACTGGGAACACACCAATCCCGCCTCCCCTTCTCCTCTCCCCCATAACTTGAGATTTTCTCCTGGGTGGGCGTGTATTACTTCACCTACTGCTTCATATTAGTATGGAGTTCACTGCGTACTTGCTTTTCCGTTCTTGACAAACTTGCCTAAGAAGAAGGTGTTTCAACTCCATCCAGGTTAATACAAACGATATAAATTCTCCATCGTTTTATGGTTGAATACTATTCCATGATACTCATATGCCAGACTTCAGTAATCCATTCATGTGTTGATGAGCAATTCGTTTGTTTCCGCATCTTGGCAGTTGTAAATTGAGCTCTGATAAAACATCTACTGAAAATATTTTGTGGGTATCTTTTTTTTTTTTTTTTTTTTGGCCTGGGCTGGGTTTAAACCCGCCACCTCTGGCATATGGGACCAGCGCCCTACTCCTTGAGCCACAGGCGCCGCCCATAGTGAAAATAATTTTATGATAAAATAATTCTTTTTTGTTTGCGGTAGATGCCTAATAATGGGAATGCAGGATCAAATTAAAGGTCTAGTTTGAGTTCTTAGAGGATTCTCCGTACTTCTTTCCAAAAAGGCTGCATTAGTTTGCAGTCTTACTAACAGTGTAAAAGTGTTCCCTACTGTCCACATCCGGGTCAGCGTCTGCTGCTTTGGAAGTTTGTGATGTGGACTGTTCTCACTGGACAGTGACATTTTAATATCATACACAAAGTTAACTCCCAGTGAGTTGAAGACTTAAATGTGAAGAGTTAACAGTATAACACTCCTAGGAGTAAACACAAGAGGAAAGCTTCAGGACAACGTGGGTCCTGAAACTTTCTGCTGGTGGGTCCTGAGGGATCAAACCCAATATAGTGAATCTTGTGCGGAAAGTGTTGGCTTAAGTGAGCAGGGAGATATCAGAGTGCCTCTTTGGCTTTGAACAGGCCTGAGACTTTGAGGCAGTGATCAGGACTGTGGCTGCTGCTTCAGCCCCGGGGGAGGCTCAGCCCCACCAGCATAGGATCCCACCCCTTCTCTTTAGCTTCCTTTCTGGACGTTCTTAGCTTTCCTTCTATGTGTCATTTGCAGGAGGTATCAGGACCCACAGGACATCCTCTGAGGGTTCGTGTTCTGTTTTCAATGGGTGATCTAGAGGTGTGTAATGAAACGTTAGGGAATTTCTCTGATGACCCTGGGAAATTCACAGAGGAATGTGAATACCTGGCTATTGTTTTTGATTTGACCTGCAAGGATGCGTGTGTCTTACTCTCACATTGATGTTTGTAGATGAGAGAAACAGGATTTGGGCAGCTGGTCAGCTCTAAGGGGACCAATTCCGTGCCCTAGTCAAAGCTCCTGCCTGGGAATCAAACAGTTTAAGGGGATCCGGGGTGGAATCTCCATCTGTGTCAAAGAGGATGCCATCTCCGCAGCCAAATCCTCATGTGTTTTATAAGGACATGGAAGCTATTCAGGTGAAACCATTCAACTTTTCCTAAATTAACAGAGGGGTTCAGGGAAAAGAGGAAAGCCCAACAATATGTAGAGAAAGAGTCACTGAAGCTGTCAGAAGGTGGACAACATGGACCCAGATCAGCCGAGGCAGAAATAGTGATTAATCCACGATTGACACCTCTGACTGTGATAACCCATAGGAAACTCCAGAACTTGGCCTTAGACCCCCAGACATGTCCCAGCTACTGTCGTTGGCCTCCACAGTCCCCATCAAACAGGATATGTAACATACGGGAGCGCCAAAAGGCCAGATTATTGGGGGTGGTTTTGCAGTAATGCCCTCCCCAGACACTCACTCCAAGGTGCCCTGGGGATGGCGGAAAGACCTGCCACCCTTGTGGGAAACCTGGACACTTTTCACACCAGCTGTCACACCAGCCCCAGAAGGACCAAAGGTGAGGAGGGGAAAGTCCTGAAGCACTGGTGGCCCTGTCCCAAATGGGTAATTCATGGTTATTGGGCACGGAGTGTCCCTCGATCACAGGGAGACCAAGGGGGGCGTCCAGATCCCGGTGGCCATGGTCATAAAGGAAAAGGCCTAAAGCGGCAGGGTTCCACACAGGATCCCACTCATCCCCTCCAAATCACACACGAAGAACCCTGGGTAACCCTGCCATCTCATTGTATAGCTGTGGCATTGATGGGTGCCTCAGCAGGACCCATTATACCCCACGTTATTATGTAGTTGGGAAAGGACAATTAGTCAGCCACCAAATTCTGCTTGTCTCACACGTTCAAATGTCACTGCTACGAAGAGTCTTTTTAGACAAATTGGGCCTCAATTACAATCGCAGCCCAAGACAATTATGAGCAGCCCTTGAGACAGCTGTAACAGGGAACAACAATGACCTGCAGGTGTAGAGGGCGTGGACCCTGGGACCTGGGCAGAGGGAAGCCAGGGAAGGCTGAGGGGGTTCCTCCAGGACAGGCGACTCTCAAACCAGGCCACCTTTTCCCGTTTGTTGAAGGAGGCTGAACAGCCTGGTCTTTATGGCATCCTGATTCCTGTTTCCCCGTGTGCCATCCCTAAACTGGCAGAACCTCTGTCTCTCTCCTCCCTCCCCTCCCCCTGCCAAGAGGAAGGTAAATGACAAGCTCCACAGCTTCTCTGCTTAAGTTCTGCTCCCTGTTTGTCTGGTGCTTCCCAGCTGCCCTACCCCCGAACTAGAACTCTGTCCTCTGGATATTGCAACATTTGTATCACCGTGTTGGGTCTTTCCTGGGCAAGCCTCTGCGTTTGTTTTCCCGCCACACTAATTCTGACTTGGCTGGCTTTGACCTTTAGTGCTTTGCTAACTGAGAGGGGGAAGGGAAGATGGAAACATAGTAGTTCTCTGCTAGGTTTCGGGGCTTCCCTACCCCAATGTCTGACAAAATGTCAGTTCAGGATGGGGTGCGGGGGACTCCCCACTAGACTGCCTCCTGAGCAACTGGAATGCCTAGGAAGGGTTGGCAAGAAAATGGCTCAGTGTTATGTCTCCTGACTGGAAGTTGGGGTAAAACACTGGATGTGTCTCTCGGTGTGATCCGTGATAAGTAGGACAATTTCTGCTATGGTTGGTTGGGTGGGAGCAGCCAGGTCATCTGATTTGTATGTATTGATGAAGGTGCTCATGTGTCTAATTGTGTAGGTCTTCCTAGTGTGAATGCCTGATTTCTTAGGTCACAGGTTAATAAATTGGATAAATATAAATAAAACAGAGACAATGTCTTCAGATTTTTCTATACTCTGCTAGTGAGGGCCATATGGTATGCTATTCGAGGAAATTACAGAGGTGGCCCTTCCCCTCACTATCTCTCTAGCCACTCTGAATTATCTTCTCTTGCACAAAGATACCAAATTCTCAAAACATTCTCTTTTCAACTTCTATATCACTTAATAAGTTGTAACAAAAAGTTTGTGTAATTATTCACTGAATGCCCCTGTTTAAAAGTAAACAGAAAGCCTTAGGAAGACCATGTCTGTTTCATTCACTGCCACATTTCTGAGTCCAAGTACATAATAGGTGCTCAGTAAATATTTGTTCAACAAATGGATTTATCAACCACGGGTTACAGGAATGTACACATAGCTTGAGTCCACAGATAACCCCAAATAATTTCAAGTTTATGCATTTCCCTCAGCAGTTTGTTCGATAGGTAGATCCTCTGTGAGTAACATCCAAACTTGCCCTCACTCATCCGCCTTATTTGTGCTAAGTCAGCATATTAGGTTCAAACAACTCTAAGGTAGACAGAGCTGATTAGCGTTACCTTCATTTTCAAAGTGTCAGGAAAAACAGAAAGCAAAGGGTCACACATAAGCTTCCAGCTGCATCCTTGATTTCTATTAGCAAATGTGTTTTTCTGGAGGCTAATACCTCCCGGGCCTAGGCTAATTTCTTAAGCTTTTTTATTACAAGTCCATGCTAATTCACATACCTATTTCTGTAAAGGAGAATTGAGAATGTCCTTTCTTAGGGTCTTCCCTGCACTTCAGTGTTACTGGTGAGGGAAAGTCTGGGAGTCTGGATGCACGTGGTTTGGCATATGGGGTGAACCAAGGAGGAGGAAGTGTTATGAAAAAGGCAATAAACGTGCCCCTAGTGAGGAAATATATGTATACTACCATCTAAGTTAGAGGTTGTTTCAAAGTTGATTCAGTGTATGGATTTGAAAAAAAAAGATAAAAAGAGAGGCAAAACAGGTTGTGAATGTGGAAATGTGTTTTTGCAAAGAAAGGACTGAACACAGAGGAACGGTGTTGTGTGGGAGCAAAGGCCCATGCCTGGCTCAGGCCTCTTAGAGGGACCCACTTGTGCTACACAGTAATAAAAAGGAGGAAAGATCACAGAGAAAAGTTCAAGTGTTACACTATTTAGTCAGAACACAGCAGGACAAGTGGTCCCCTAGGGCACTTTGGGGACCACAGCCATGTCACTGTCTGACTCCCAAAACAGTCTGGTTCACATGACTTTGTTATCCTACTTAGGATAATCAACACAGGCCAGGGAGACCTCAAGTCCCCATTGTTCCTGATGAAGATGTTAACCAGTGACATCAGGGTTGGGAGGCCACGCACGCGTGTGTGCATCCCGGCCCTGCACACCGCCCAGAGACTCCTGTGTGGCTGTTGGGGTGACCTTGGTAGTTCCCTCCAGGCCCCTTTCCACTGAGTGTTTCTCATGAACTCCAAGTACTAAGCTCCTCCTGCAGCCTACACCAGGGTGTGCACAGCCCCAGCTGCGCAGGGAGGACCGAAAACAGGAAAATACCCAGGACTCAGCTTTCTGGATTGACATTTATTTGTACTGATTTGGAAGAAACGGGAGTGGGATGACTAAGAACCCTCTTGCCCGCCCCACAACCATGGAAGAAAAGGGAGAGAAGGGCAGTGAGGAGACCAATGCCCAGGAGTCACGGTCCAGCCACAATGGTTGTCCCATGGTCAGGGGTAGGCGGCCAGGCCATGCTCCCGCTCACTCCTCTCAGGCTGCTTGTCTGGCCCCCCACCCAGTTGGGAGTCCTTGCCTGGCCGACCTCCCACACCGTGTTTCCGGATCCTGGGAGCTCAGGGCCTTCTTGCCCTCCAAGGAGACATTCGAAGTGGGCTCTCGGGTAATTTGAAATGTGCCCTACATTTTCCTAAACCTGGTCACCCTGCTGTGCAACACAGGCTGTGGACACAGGCCAATAGAACCTAAGTGTCCACTGTTCCTTCTGAAAAAATTAGCCGAGTGACATCAGTGTGGGGAGGCCCACGCATGGGGTGCGCGTCTCTGGCCTGCACACGGCCCAGAGACTCCGGTGTTGCTGTGAGCTTGGCAGTTCCCTCAAGGCCCCTTTCCACTGGGGTGTCCGGACTTCTGAAACTTGGTTCCCTGTGACCACCGCCAACACCCCATCCCTGCCTATGTCGCCCACCATCCGTGTCACAATCAATGCGGTCAGCTCTTCGGAGGCGACACATCTCTGACAGCAAGCTGCATCTGCCTGCAGGGATGGGGGTGTTAGCTTTATGTCTGCATTCCGCACGCACCTGAACTTCACCTTGTGCCCCACCCGTGTACACACAGAGAAAGATATAATGTCAATGTCAGTTTATTGAAAATCCTCTAAAACTCTAAGACATGAAAGGAGAAAGCTTGGCCGCCTCACCCTGGCTGGTCTGGGCCTCAGGTCTCCAGGCTGGTCACAGGCACCACCTTGTTGCGGCGGTGGAACTTCTGGGCCAGCGGGAGGCAGAACATCTTACAAAAGAAACTGGCAATCCTCCTCGCGCACCCCCGCCGGCCCTGGACCGCTTCAGTGCTGTCCTCTTCCACTACCACTACCTGCCCAGCCGCCGGGAGGGAGTGCTCTTGTCCGGGACCGGCCTGAGCTCCTGCGTCTCCCGCTGGGCCTCCCCTAAGGCGGCTGGTGCTGGGGGAGGGAGAGGACGCCGGACCAGGCTGGGGGGCACAAGTGGGACTAGGAGTTGGCGGAGTGGCGGTCTCTGGTGGCATGTCTGTCACTGCCGAGCGTGGCCTCTGGCTGTCTTGCCCAGCCTGGATCCAGGGGTCTTCCATCATCTGACGGAGGGTGGGCCTCTTGCTGGGGTCAGGGTTTAGGATCTTTTGGAGATAGGATTTTAATTCGGGGGTAGTGAAAGCAGGTGTCGTATAGGTGTTATTTAAGACTGACCTTCCCAGTTCCTCCGAATCCCGTCCGAAAAATGGGATGGTCCCGGCGGCCATTGTATAGAGGATGACGCCAAGGCTCCAGATTTCTGCCTCTGGTCCTTTGTAGGGCTGCAGCAGGAAAATCTCTGGGGCCCAATACGCAGGGGTGCCACAACAGCTCGTGAACATCTCAACTTCGGTGAACGTTGTGGCCAAGCCAAAGTCAGCTAATTTCACATTCTTTTGGGAGTCCAATAATACGTTGTCAAGCTTCAGATCCCTGTGCAAGACGCCCTCTTCGTGAAGGTACTCCACGGCTTTCAGTATCTGCAAGAATATGGCTCGGGCCTCCCCCTCCTCCATCTGGCCAGATGTGTCTATTCTGTTAGCCAGGTCACCACCACCTGCATGTTCCATGATGAGGTACACCCGATCCTTACCCTCTATGACCTCCAGCAGCTTAATGATGTTGGGATGGTCCAAGCACTTCATGATCTCAGGCTCCGAAGAGGCACAAGCACGCTGTTTGCTGATGATCTTCACCGCCACCTTGGTCCCGGTTGGAAGGTGCCGAGCCAGCTTCACCTCACCGAAGCTGCCCCGGCCAAGGGTCTTCAAGAACTCATAGTCCTGGAGGACCTCCTTGTCCAGAGACACGGAGGCCACCCCAGGTGTCATGGGGAGCCTGACTACTCTAGCACTATGCTAGATAAGCTACGCTAAATAAGGAATCAACAAAAACAACTAACACTATGCTAAAAACACTAACAAACTATACTAACTGGGGCACTAAATAGGCTAACACTACTAATGAAAGCTAACTAGGATAAAAATAATATGTCAACTTATGCTAAGAAAACAAATAACACTATGCTAAAAATACTGTCTCCGCTATACTAAACTACTCACTGGGATAACTGCAAGAACTACGATCAAGGAAACACGCTATCTGAGGTCTAGTCCACAGGTCACCAAAAGAGCTTCCTGGGCTGTAATGACCAAAGACACAGGCCCAGACAGGGGTTTATATAGGTTTCAGCCTCAATGGCTCTCTATGAGGTCAGAGGCAGGGGGAAATGGACCAATCAGGGATGGGGATAACACAGAGTGGGTTTCTTTCTTTCTTTCTTTCTTTCTTTCTTTCTTTCTTTCTTTCTTTCTTTCTTTCTTTCTTTCTTTCTTTCTTTCTTTCTTTCTTTCTTTCTTTCTTTCTCTTTCTTTCTTTCTTTCTTTCTTTCTCTTTCTTTCTTTCTTTCTTTCTTTCTTTCTTCTTTCTTTCTTTCTTTCTTCTTTTTCTTTCTTTCTTTCTTTCTGTCTTTCTTTCTTCTTTCTTTCTTTCTTTCTTTTTCTTTCTTTCTTTCTTTCTGTCGTTCTTTCTTCTTTCTTTCTTTCTTTCCTTCTTTTTCTTTCTTTCTTTCTTTCTTTCCTTTTCTTTCTTTCTTTCTTTCTTTCTTTCTGTCTTTCTGTCTTTCTTTCTTTCTTCTCTCTTTCTTTCTATCTTTCCTTCCTTCTTTCTTTCTTTCTTTCTGTCTTTCTTTTCTTTCTTTCTTTCTTTTTTGTTTTCCCTTTATGAGCACAAAAACATTTTCCCCTTGAAAATGAAACAAGGGCTTCTTGTTTACATGGATTATAGAGATTGATATTTGGTTTATTAGAAATTAAAACCTGTGCAACATTTCAGTGGCCTTATCACTTATCATTTGAAAATATATATTAACTTTAGGTTTTTAAAGACCTCATCATGTCTATATGGGAAGTGTTCAATGTTTTTTCCTTAAATTTGGGTTGTGGTCAGAAAGATGCCATAAATAGCTGTCATCACGATACGATGCAGAAGTGTTTTCGGGTGTGCGATACACAATAAATTCCATTGTTAACGTCAAGGAGCTGTGAGCATGATGACTCTCATCATCATTTTTCCACATGAACAACATCAGATTTGTCACCAACAACCTCGGAGGCTGGATATCGATGGGTTGAAATATTCAAAATCATGGGGTGAGGGGGAAGGTCTGTCTACCGAGAGTCCAATATCCAACAGAGTGTGCTTCAAAAGAAAATACCTTCAAATCATACCGGATAATAGGTTCACATGGAAAATATTTAGAGAGCTCCTATGTTTACAACAATAAAAGAAAATAACCTAATGAAGCAGTGGCCGAAGGACTTGAATAGATATTCCTTCAAAGGTGGTACACAAATGGCCAAGATGCTCATGAATAGATGCTTAACAGCACTAATCATCAGAGTACTGCAAAGCAGAACCACAAGGAGAAACCGCTTTACACTCCTTAGGATGGCTCCTATCCAAACAGCAACACAAGTCAGTAAGTGTTGGTGAAGATGGGAGAAAGTGGAACTCTTGTGCATTGGTGGAGGAGGGAATGTAAAATGGTGTATTTGCCTTACCAGACATGTTTATTTCTTTACCAAGCTCTGAGTTCCTATCTAGTGCCTTTTCTATCCAACCAGAAGGACTCCTTGCATTGCAGGGCAGGGCTGCTGCAGGGAGAGTGGTGGGAATTCAGGAGTTACTGTTTATTGGGTACAGAGCTTCAGTTTTACAAAAAGAGTTGTACAGAGAAATGGTGGTGTCAGTAGCACATTGTGTGAGTGTCCGTCACACCTGTGAACTGTACATGGAAAAGGAGCAAGGTGGAGATATACTATGTCATGTGTGTTTTTTCAGAATCAAAAGAATGTTTTAAAAATGCACTAAGGCATTGGTGGAAAACAAAGGCAAGGATATAGGGCAACTGTTAGGAGCAGTATCCATTGGTGGAACCACTTTGAGAGAGTTATTTTGCAATAATACCGCATGCTCAATGGCCTAGAAGACTCACTTTTGGGGAGACACCCAACAGAAACTCCTAAGCGTGCCCTCGGAAAGGAAGGTGCCTGGATGTTCTTATCAGTCCCGTGGATCTGAGCCCCAGACTGGAAGGAACGGAAATGTGCACAGCAGCGTGGGTCAGTCTACTGCCCTGCGTCCATACAATGGAGTGATATATGGAAATGTGCATAGGGACCTGCAATGTGTGACAGATGAGAAAGCTCGTGAACGATGTGGAGCCGAGGAAGCCAGATATGGAAGAGTTTAACTATAGCATCAGGCAACATTAGGCTTTTGATGGTAGAAGTCAAGGTAGGGGTTTCCCTAGGGGACAGGCTAGACATCAGATGGGTCTCCAGGAGACCTTGGGGTGCTGATAATCTGTTTCCTGATCTGAGTGCTGGATACAGGGTGTGTTCAATATGTGCCAAAAAAAAAAAAAGGAAGTTGTATAAAATAAACAAAAAGTTCAAGTTGTATATTCTAGTGAAGTATATTTAAATTAGAAATGATTGTTAAAATCACCAGATTTCTTATCAAGCCTAGAATGAAAGAGGTGCCCTCAGCCTGCCGTGCCTTGTTCACCAAGGTCAAGTTCACGGTGACCATGTAGTTCTCCTTTTTGGTGCAGGGAGGCTGCCACCGGGCTCTAAGCACTGCAGTGGCATCAAGGTGAGAGCCGAGGCAAGGGCTCCAGCACACTCCTGGTGAGCTACGGCATGGCCACGTCCACCTGAGTGCCAGGATCACCATCGCTGCCTACCTGCTCTTCAAGGTGAGCTGGGGCCCTGCCCCTCCCATACCTCCTTCCATCTCCTTCCTCGAAGTGAATTATTCATTTCCTCTGATGAATTCCTAAGAATACCCCAATTGTTCAGAATAGCTTTTGGCATGCCTCCCTCTGCCTGTGACTTTCTGGCTGACAGCAGGAACTGATGTAGAGGAGCAGAGCCTCCCCCGCAGGGGACAGTGGGTGCTGACAGCCACATGTTCACATGGACAGTGATTGGCAGGCTTTAAAGTGTGCTGACCTGCCTGGCTGTCCTGTCCAAGGCAATAATGTGGGCTCCAAAAGCTTCGAAATGTTTCCAACAGGGGTCAAGACAGAGGGGCTCTTCTGGTCCACTCCAGTCCCCTTGGACTGCGCACAGAGACCCATATCCGGGACGGTGGTCTTTGGTGTGTTAGATTCTGAGGCCTCCTCGCACATGGTTCTGGGGTGGAATCTGCCCCTTGCCTGGTGTCTGTGAATCCCTCTTCCCAAGTGAGGAGGGAGGTGGCCGTGGCATGTGCAGTGTGGAGCACACGGGCTCAGCTCCACGCCAGCCCCAAGACCGCGTCCGGGTCTGACACACAGCAGCTCTGGGCCTCAAGTTCCTCACCTGTAAAATGGGACTGAGATGATAGCTATCTTATAGGCTGTGGTGAGAATTACTGAGTTAATGAGTAGAGTGGGTGTAGAAAGCATTTTGGGAGGTAGTGAGTGCTCAGTGAGGGTCAGTGAGTAAAACATGAGGACGAGGACTTGGCCCTCCCACCGAGGGAGGTTGTGAAGGCTTCACACAAGGGTTCCCGCACAGCAGGCGGTTCGATAGACCTGCCCTGCCTGTGTCTGAACCCTGCCTAATCCACAAGAGGCCCAGAGGGGCTGATCTGGTGGGAGTTCCTTCTCCTGGGGGAGCCCCCAAGCTCCTGGATGGGCCGGGCAGCCCTCACATTTCCTGCCATCCAGGGTGACACAGTGCTGGTCCCCACGGTGTGTGGTGTTTATTTCTCCCTCTGTTCCCTTTGGAGGCCAGCTCCGTGACCTTAGGACCTTTCATCTCTGCACTTGTAGCCCTGGGCATAGTGCCAGATACAGAACAGAGTCCAGCCAAGGGTGTCCCTTGCCTGATGTCTGTGAATCTCTCTTCCCATGTCAGGGATTTTAGGGTGAATAAGTGAGGAAATGGGCCTAGCGTCACCCAGCAGGGCTGAAAGCAATGCGCCCTGACCCCCAGAGCAAACTCAGCAGCCCTTTGCACGTGTCAGCTTTGAGCAGATGCCCACCCTGCTCCTCCTGACCAGCCATCAACTTATGAAGCGCGTGTCTGTGAGACCTCCCTGTCCCTACTCCAGATCAGGGGATGCCACAGAGCAGAAAACACACAGAAATCTTTGTCCTGTGATCTGCAACTCAGAGGGAGGGAGGGAAGGAGAGAGAGAGAGAAAGAGAGAGAGGAGAGAGAGAGAGAGAGAGAGAGAGAGAGAGAGAGAGAGAGAGGCACCACCACCTAGATATAGAAATCCCAGTTAGGCCAGCAGTCATTTTTAGGCAATACCTTGCCATACCTTTACAGAGATGGAGCTTTTCACCAGGATCCAGGGGAGGGAGGGAGGGAATCGGGGCCCTCCTTGGCTGCTTGGCTGAAGCAGCAGTGACCAAGCTTGAGCTCACTGTTGCTATCTGGGATGTAAGGGTGAAAGAAAGGTAGTTGTGGTTTTGAGCTTAGCAGCTTCCTGACTGGATGAACATAGAGATGAATTAAGTCAACTTACTGGAACAAAACCCAAAATGGCCCCGCCTTAACCAATAGAGAATTGTATTTCTCTGTCACCTGTGACATTTCCTACGGGGGTAGTTTGGCCGTTCCTTATTCATAAGGGGTCCAGACTTGTCTTTCTATGTCATCGTGCTATTACGTGGCCTATATAGTTTAGGGGACTCGGGGTCTAAAATGCTTGCTGGAGCTCCAGCTGTCACATCTGCTTTCCACACAGCCTCAAAGTTAAAGAGCTCACGTTTTAGCTCACCTACTTGTTTGTCATTAGCCTTGCCAGGGGCTTAGAACGATTTCTCTCTACATCTCATTGACCAGAAGATTGCCCATTATCCATACCAGGAGGCAAGAGAAGCTAGAAATGTTTTCCCTCAAAAGTGGGGCATCCTTTCTTAAGGAAGAGGGCCGTGTGGAAACTTGGAAGGCAGCTAACAGCCATTCCTGGCACCTGTATTTGCTGGTTCGTGTATCTGTTCGCTCTGCAGCAAGTCCTGAGCACTGCTCATTGTGAGCTCACCTCTCTCCTTCAAGCCTGCACAGACATTTGTGAGGTCAGACCTAGAGGCTTAGGCAGGAAAGGCTCCAGTGCAAGGGTGTGCAGCAGATCTGTCTGGCTCTGGGACCTGTGCTGCTTTGTACCAAGGCACGTCCATGAACCCCCAGAGCCAAAAGTTGAGTCTGTGCGCTCCCCCCATCTCAGCTCCTCCCGGAACCTTGTTCAGGGCTTGTTAAGGCTGATAGCTCACATGACTTCAGCAGACTCAATTTTCATTTTTATTTCTTTATTTCTGATTAATAAGTTATGATGTTTGCATTTGTTAGGTAAAGTCCCTGTGGTAGCTGTGTCCTACACCCGGGTGGTGTGCCATGTACCCTTACATTGTGCCCATTCACTGGGAACACACCAATCCCGCCTCCCCTTCTCCTCTCCCCCATAACTTGAGATTTTCTCCTGGGTGGGCGTGTATTACTTCACCTACTGCTTCATATTAGTATGGAGTTCATTGCGTACTTGCTTTTCCGTTCTTGACAAACTTGCCTAAGAAGAAGGTGTTTCAACTCCATCCAGGTTAATACAAACGATATAAATTCTCCATCGTTTTATGGTTGAATACTATTCCATGATACTCATATGCCAGACTTCAGTAATCCATTCATGTGTTGATGAGCAATTCGTTTGTTTCCGCATCTTGGCAGTTGTAAATTGAGCTCTGATAAAACATCTACTGAAAATATTTTGTGGGTATCTTTTTTTTTTTTTTTTTTTTGGCCTGGGCTGGGTTTAAACCCGCCACCTCTGGCATATGGGACCAGCGCCCTACTCCTTGAGCCACAGGCGCCGCCCATAGTGAAAATAATTTTATGATAAAATAATTCTTTTTTGTTTGCGGTAGATGCCTAATAATGGGAATGCAGGATCAAATTAAAGGTCTAGTTTGAGTTCTTAGAGGATTCTCCGTACTTCTTTCCAAAAAGGCTGCATTAGTTTGCAGTCTTACTAACAGTGTAAAAGTGTTCCCTACTCTCCACATCCGGGTCAGCGTCTGCTGCTTTGGAAGTTTGTGATGTGGACTGTTCTCACTGGACAGTGACATTTTAATATCATACACAAAGTTAACTCCCAGTGAGTTGAAGACTTAAATGTGAAGAGTTAACAGTATAACACTCCTAGGAGTAAACACAAGAGGAAAGCTTCAGGACAACGTGGGTCCTGAAACTTTCTGCTGGTGGGTCCTGAGGGATCAAACCCAATATAGTGAATCTTGTGCGGAAAGTGTTGGCTTAAGTGAGCAGGGAGATATCAGAGTGCCTCTTTGGCTTTGAACAGGCCTGAGACTTTGAGGCAGTGATCAGGACTGTGGCTGCTGCTTCAGCCCCGGGGGAGGCTCAGCCCCACCAGCATAGGATCCCACCCCTTCTCTTTAGCTTCCTTTCTGGACGTTCTTAGCTTTCCTTCTATGTGTCATTTGCAGGAGGTATCAGGACCCACAGGACATCCTCTGAGGGTTCGTGTTCTGTTTTCAATGGGTGATCTAGAGGTGTGTAATGAAACGTTAGGGAATTTCTCTGATGACCCTGGGAAATTCACAGAGGAATGTGAATACCTGGCTATTGTTTTTGATTTGACCTGCAAGGATGCGTGTGTCTTACTCTCACATTGATGTTTGTAGATGAGAGAAACAGGATTTGGGCAGCTGGTCAGCTCTAAGGGGACCAATTCCGTGCCCTAGTCAAAGCTCCTGCCTGGGAATCAAACAGTTTAAGGGGATCCGGGGTGGAATCTCCATCTGTGTCAAAGAGGATGCCATCTCCGCAGCCAAATCCTCATGTGTTTTATAAGGACATGGAAGCTATTCAGGTGAAACCATTCAACTTTTCCTAAATTAACAGAGGGGTTCAGGGAAAAGAGGAAAGCCCAACAATATGTAGAGAAAGAGTCACTGAAGCTGTCAGAAGGTGGACAACATGGACCCAGATCAGCCGAGGCAGAAATAGTGATTAATCCACGATTGACACCTCTGACTGTGATAACCCATAGGAAACTCCAGAAGTTGGCCTTAGACCCCCAGACATGTCCCAGCTACTGTCGTTGGCCTCCACAGTCCCCATCAAACAGGATATGTAACATACGGGAGCGCCAAAAGGCCAGATTATTGGGGGTGGTTTTGCAGTAATGCCCTCCCCAGACACTCACTCCAAGGTGCCCTGGGGATGGCGGAAAGACCTGCCACCCTTGTGGGAAACCTGGACACTTTTCACACCAGCTGTCACACCAGCCCCAGAAGGACCAAAGGTGAGGAGGGGAAAGTCCTGAAGCACTGGTGGCCCTGTCCCAAATGGGTAATTCATGGTTATTGGGCACGGAGTGTCCCTCGATCACAGGGAGACCAAGGGGGGCGTCCAGATCCCGGTGGCCATGGTCATAAAGGAAAAGGCCTAAAGCGGCAGGGTTCCACACAGGATCCCACTCATCCCCTCCAAATCACACACGAAGAACCCTGGGTAACCCTGCCATCTCATTGTATAGCTGTGGCATTGATGGGTGCCTCAGCAGGACCCATTATACCCCACGTTATTATGTAGTTGGGAAAGGACAATTAGTCAGCCACCAAATTCTGCTTGTCTCACACGTTCAAATGTCACTGCTACGAAGAGTCTTTTTAGACAAATTGGGCCTCAATTACAATCGCAGCCCAAGACAATTATGAGCAGCCCTTGAGACAGCTGTAACAGGGAACAACAATGACCTGCAGGTGTAGAGGGCGTGGACCCTGGGACCTGGGCAGAGGGAAGCCAGGGAAGGCTGAGGGGGTTCCTCCAGGACAGGCGACTCTCAAACCAGGCCACCTTTTCCCGTTTGTTGAAGGAGGCTGAACAGCCTGGTCTTTATGGCATCCTGATTCCTGTTTCCCCGTGTGCCATCCCTAAACTGGCAGAACCTCTGTCTCTCTCCTCCCTCCCCTCCCCCTGCCAAGAGGAAGGTAAATGACAAGCTCCACAGCTTCTCTGCTTAAGTTCTGCTCCCTGTTTGTCTGGTGCTTCCCAGCTGCCCTACCCCCGAACTAGAACTCTGTCCTCTGGATATTGCAACATTTGTATCACCGTGTTGGGTCTTTCCTGGGCAAGCCTCTGCGTTTGTTTTCCCGCCACACTAATTCTGACTTGGCTGGCTTTGACCTTTAGTGCTTTGCTAACTGAGAGGGGGAAGGGAAGATGGAAACATAGTAGTTCTCTGCTAGGTTTCGGGGCTTCCCTACCCCAATGTCTGACAAAATGTCAGTTCAGGATGGGGTGCGGGGGACTCCCCACTAGACTGCCTCCTGAGCAACTGGAATGCCTAGGAAGGGTTGGCAAGAAAATGGCTCAGTGTTATGTCTCCTGACTGGAAGTTGGGGTAAAACACTGGATGTGTCTCTCGGTGTGATCCGTGATAAGTAGGACAATTTCTGCTATGGTTGGTTGGGTGGGAGCAGCCAGGTCATCTGATTTGTATGTATTGATGAAGGTGCTCATGTGTCTAATTGTGTAGGTCTTCCTAGTGTGAATGCCTGATTTCTTAGGTCACAGGTTAATAAATTGGATAAATATAAATAAAACAGAGACAATGTCTTCAGATTTTTCTATACTCTGCTAGTGAGGGCCATATGGTATGCTATTCGAGGAAATTACAGAGGTGGCCCTTCTCCTCACTATCTCTCTAGCCACTCTGAATTATCTTCTCTTGCACAAAGATACCAAATTCTCAAAACATTCTCTTTTCAACTTCTATATCACTTAATAAGTTGTAACAAAAAGTTTGTGTAATTATTCACTGAATGCCCCTGTTTAAAAGTAAACAGAAAGCCTTAGGAAGACCATGTCTGTTTCATTCACTGCCACATTTCTGAGTCCAAGTACATAATAGGTGCTCAGTAAATATTTGTTCAACAAATGGATTTATCAACCACGGGTTACAGGAATGTACACATAGCTTGAGTCCACAGATAACCCCAAATAATTTCAAGTTTATGCATTTCCCTCAGCAGTTTGTTCGATAGGTAGATCCTCTGTGAGTAACATCCAAACTTGCCCTCACTCATCCGCCTTATTTGTGCTAAGTCAGCATATTAGGTTCAAACAACTCTAAGGTAGACAGAGCTGATTAGCGTTACCTTCATTTTCAAAGTGTCAGGAAAAACAGAAAGCAAAGGGTCACACATAAGCTTCCAGCTGCATCCTTGATTTCTATTAGCAAATGTGTTTTTCTGGAGGCTAATACCTCCCGGGCCTAGGCTAATTTCTTAAGCTTTTTTATTACAAGTCCATGCTAATTCACATACCTATTTCTGTAAAGGAGAATTGAGAATGTCCTTTCTTAGGGTCTTCCCTGCACTTCAGTGTTACTGGTGAGGGAAAGTCTGGGAGTCTGGATGCACGTGGTTTGGCATATGGGGTGAACCAAGGAGGAGGAAGTGTTATGAAAAAGGCAATAAACGTGCCCCTAGTGAGGAAATATATGTATACTACCATCTAAGTTAGAGGTTGTTTCAAAGTTGATTCAGTGTATGGATTTGAAAAAAAAAGATAAAAAGAGAGGCAAAACAGGTTGTGAATGTGGAAATGTGTTTTTGCAAAGAAAGGACTGAACACAGAGGAACGGTGTTGTGTGGGAGCAAAGGCCCATGCCTGGCTCAGGCCTCTTAGAGGGACCCACTTGTGCTACACAGTAATAAAAAGGAGGAAAGATCACAGAGAAAAGTTCAAGTGTTACACTATTTAGTCAGAACACAGCAGGACAAGTGGTCCCCTAGGGCACTTTGGGGACCACAGCCATGTCACTGTCTGACTCCCAAAACAGTCTGGTTCACATGACTTTGTTATCCTACTTAGGATAATCAACACAGGCCAGGGAGACCTCAAGTCCCCATTGTTCCTGATGAAGATGTTAACCAGTGACATCAGGGTTGGGAGGCCACGCACGCGTGTGTGCATCCCGGCCCTGCACACCGCCCAGAGACTCCTGTGTGGCTGTTGGGGTGACCTTGGTAGTTCCCTCCAGGCCCCTTTCCACTGAGTGTTTCTCATGAACTCCAAGTACTAAGCTCCTCCTGCAGCCTACACCAGGGTGTGCACAGCCCCAGCTGCGCAGGGAGGACCGAAAACAGGAAAATACCCAGGACTCAGCTTTCTGGATTGACATTTATTTGTACTGATTTGGAAGAAACGGGAGTGGGATGACTAAGAACCCTCTTGCCCGCCCCACAACCATGGAAGAAAAGGGAGAGAAGGGCAGTGAGGAGACCAATGCCCAGGAGTCACGGTCCAGCCACAATGGTTGTCCCATGGTCAGGGGTAGGCGGCCAGGCCATGCTCCCGCTCACTCCTCTCAGGCTGCTTGTCTGGCCCCCCACCCAGTTGGGAGTCCTTGCCTGGCCGACCTCCCACACCGTGTTTCCGGATCCTGGGAGCTCAGGGCCTTCTTGCCCTCCAAGGAGACATTCGAAGTGGGCTCTCGGGTAATTTGAAATGTGCCCTACATTTTCCTAAACCTGGTCACCCTGCTGTGCAACACAGGCTGTGGACACAGGCCAATAGAACCTAAGTGTCCACTGTTCCTTCTGAAAAAATTAGCCGAGTGACATCAGTGTGGGGAGGCCCACGCATGGGGTGCGCGTCTCTGGCCTGCACACGGCCCAGAGACTCCGGTGTTGCTGTGAGCTTGGCAGTTCCCTCAAGGCCCCTTTCCACTGGGGTGTCCGGACTTCTGAAACTTGGTTCCCTGTGACCACCGCCAACACCCCATCCCTGCCTATGTCGCCCACCATCCGTGTCACAATCAATGCGGTCAGCTCTTCGGAGGCGACACATCTCTGACAGCAAGCTGCATCTGCCTGCAGGGATGGGGGTGTTAGCTTTATGTCTGCATTCCGCACGCACCTGAACTTCACCTTGTGCCCCACCCGTGTACACACAGAGAAAGATATAATGTCAATGTCAGTTTATTGAAAATCCTCTAAAACTCTAAGACATGAAAGGAGAAAGCTTGGCCGCCTCACCCTGGCTGGTCTGGGCCTCAGGTCTCCAGGCTGGTCACAGGCACCACCTTGTTGCGGCGGTGGAACTTCTGGGCCAGCGGGAGGCAGAACATCTTACAAAAGAAACTGGCAATCCTCCTCGCGCACCCCCGCCGGCCCTGGACCGCTTCAGTGCTGTCCTCTTCCACTACCACTACCTGCCCAGCCGCCGGGAGGGAGTGCTCTTGTCCGGGACCGGCCTGAGCTCCTGCGTCTCCCGCTGGGCCTCCCCTAAGGCGGCTGGTGCTGGGGGAGGGAGAGGACGCCGGACCAGGCTGGGGGGCACAAGTGGGACTAGGAGTTGGCGGAGTGGCGGTCTCTGGTGGCATGTCTGTCACTGCCGAGCGTGGCCTCTGGCTGTCTTGCCCAGCCTGGATCCAGGGGTCTTCCATCATCTGACGGAGGGTGGGCCTCTTGCTGGGGTCAGGGTTTAGGATCTTTTGGAGATAGGATTTTAATTCGGGGGTAGTGAAAGCAGGTGTCGTATAGGTGTTATTTAAGACTGACCTTCCCAGTTCCTCCGAATCCCGTCCGAAAAATGGGATGGTCCCGGCGGCCATTGTATAGAGGATGACGCCAAGGCTCCAGATTTCTGCCTCTGGTCCTTTGTAGGGCTGCAGCAGGAAAATCTCTGGGGCCCAATACGCAGGGGTGCCACAACAGCTCGTGAACATCTCAACTTCGGTGAACGTTGTGGCCAAGCCAAAGTCAGCTAATTTCACATTCTTTTGGGAGTCCAATAATACGTTGTCAAGCTTCAGATCCCTGTGCAAGACGCCCTCTTCGTGAAGGTACTCCACGGCTTTCAGTATCTGCAAGAATATGGCTCGGGCCTCCCCCTCCTCCATCTGGCCAGATGTGTCTATTCTGTTAGCCAGGTCACCACCACCTGCATGTTCCATGATGAGGTACACCCGATCCTTACCCTCTATGACCTCCAGCAGCTTAATGATGTTGGGATGGTCCAAGCACTTCATGATCTCAGGCTCCGAAGAGGCACAAGCACGCTGTTTGCTGATGATCTTCACCGCCACCTTGGTCCCGGTTGGAAGGTGCCGAGCCAGCTTCACCTCACCGAAGCTGCCCCGGCCAAGGGTCTTCAAGAACTCATAGTCCTGGAGGACCTCCTTGTCCAGAGACACGGAGGCCACCCCAGGTGTCATGGGGAGCCTGACTACTCTAGCACTATGCTAGATAAGCTACGCTAAATAAGGAATCAACAAAAACAACTAACACTATGCTAAAAACACTAACAAACTATACTAACTGGGGCACTAAATAGGCTAACACTACTAATGAAAGCTAACTAGGATAAAAATAATATGTCAACTTATGCTAAGAAAACAAATAACACTATGCTAAAAATACTGTCTCCGCTATACTAAACTACTCACTGGGATAACTGCAAGAACTACGATCAAGGAAACACGCTATCTGAGGTCTAGTCCACAGGTCACCAAAAGAGCTTCCTGGGCTGTAATGACCAAAGACACAGGCCCAGACAGGGGTTTATATAGGTTTCAGCCTCAATGGCTCTCTATGAGGTCAGAGGCAGGGGGAAATGGACCAATCAGGGATGGGGATAACACAGAGTGGGTTTCTTTCTTTCTTTCTTTCTTTCTTTCTTTCTTTCTTTCTTTCTTTCTTTCTTTCTTTCTTTCTTTTTTTCTTTCTTTCTTTCTTTCTTTCTCTCTCTCTCTCTCTCTCTCTTTCTTTCTTTCTTTCTTTCTTTCTTTCTTTCTCTTTCTTTCTTTCTTTCTTTCTTTCTTTCTTCTTTCTTTCTTTCTTTCTTCTTTTTCTTTCTTTCTTTCTTTCTGTCTTTCTTTCTTCTTTCTTTCTTTCTTTCTTTTTCTTTCTTTCTTTCTTTCTTTCTGTCTTTCTTTCTTCTTTCTTTCTTTCTTTCTTTCCTTCTTTTTCTTTCTTTCTTTCTTTCTTTCTTTCCTTTTCTTTCTTTCTTTCTTTCTTTCTGTCTTTCTGTCTTTCTTTCTTTCTTCTGTCTTTCTTTCTATCTTTCCTTCCTTCTTTCTTTCTTTCTTTCTGTCTTTCTTTTCTTTCTTTCTTTCTTTTTTGTTTTCCCTTTATGAGCACAAAAACATTTTCCCCTTGAAAGTGAAACAAGGGCTTCTTGTTTACATGGATTATAGAGATTGATATTTGGTTTATTAGAAATTAAAACCTGTGCAACATTTCAGTGGCCTTATCACTTATCATTTGAAAATATATATTAACTTTAGGTTTTTAAAGACCTCATCATGTCTATATGGGAAGTGTTCAATGTTTTTTCCTTAAATTTGGGTTGTGGTCAGAAAGATGCCATAAATAGCTGTCATCACGATACGATGCAGAAGTGTTTTCGGGTGTGCGATACACAATAAATTCCATTGTTAACGTCAAGGAGCTGTGAGCATGATGACTCTCATCATCATTTTTCCACATGAACAACATCAGATTTGTCACCAACAACCTCGGAGGCTGGATATCGATGGGTTGAAATATTCAAAATCATGGGGTGAGGGGGAAGGTCTGTCTACCGAGAGTCCAATATCCAACAGAGTGTGCTTCAAAAGAAAATACCTTCAAATCATACCGGATAATAGGTTCACATGGAAAATATTTAGAGAGCTCCTATGTTTACAACAATAAAAGAAAATAACCTAATGAAGCAGTGGCCGAAGGACTTGAATAGATATTCCTTCAAAGGTGGTACACAAATGGCCAAGATGCTCATGAATAGATGCTTAACAGCACTAATCATCAGAGTACTGCAAAGCAGAACCACAAGGAGAAACCGCTTTACACTCCTTAGGATGGCTCCTATCCAAACAGCAACACAAGTCAGTAAGTGTTGGTGAAGATGGGAGAAAGTGGAACTCTTGTGCATTGGTGGAGGAGGGAATGTAAAATGGTGTATTTGCCTTACCAGACATGTTTATTTCTTTACCAAGCTCTGAGTACCTATCTAGTGCCTTTTCTATCCAACCAGAAGGACTCCTTGCATTGCAGGGCAGGGCTGCTGCAGGGAGAGTGGTGGGAATTCAGGAGTTACTGTTTATTGGGTACAGAGCTTCAGTTTTACAAAAAGAGTTGTACAGAGAAATGGTGGTGTCAGTAGCACATTGTGTGAGTGTCCGTCACACCTGTGAACTGTACATGGAAAAGGAGCAAGGTGGAGATATACTATGTCATGTGTGTTTTTTCAGAATCAAAAGAATGTTTTAAAAATGCACTAAGGCATTGGTGGAAAACAAAGGCAAGGATATAGGGCAACTGTTAGGAGCAGTATCCATTGGTGGAACCACTTTGAGAGAGTTATTTTGCAATAATACCGCATGCTCAATGGCCTAGAAGACTCACTTTTGGGGAGACACCCAACAGAAACTCCTAAGCGTGCCCTCGGAAAGGAAGGTGCCTGGATGTTCTTATCAGTCCCGTGGATCTGAGCCCCAGACTGGAAGGAACGGAAATGTGCACAGCAGCGTGGGTCAGTCTACTGCCCTGCGTCCATACAATGGAGTGATATATGGAAATGTGCATAGGGACCTGCAATGTGTGACAGATGAGAAAGCTCGTGAACGATGTGGAGCCGAGGAAGCCAGATATGGAAGAGTTTAACTATAGCATCAGGCAACATTAGGCTTTTGATGGTAGAAGTCAAGGTAGGGGTTTCCCTAGGGGACAGGCTAGACATCAGATGGGTCTCCAGGAGACCTTGGGGTGCTGATAATCTGTTTCCTGATCTGAGTGCTGGATACAGGGTGTGTTCAATATGTGCCAAAAAAAAAAAAAGGAAGTTGTATAAAATAAACAAAAAGTTCAAGTTGTATATTCTAGTGAAGTATATTTAAATTAGAAATGATTGTTAAAATCACCAGATTTCTTATCAAGCCTAGAATGAAAGAGGTGCCCTCAGCCTGCCGTGCCTTGTTCACCAAGGTCAAGTTCACGGTGACCATGTAGTTCTCCTTTTTGGTGCAGGGAGGCTGCCACCGGGCTCTAAGCACTGCAGTGGCATCAAGGTGAGAGCCTAGGCAAGGGCTCCAGCACACTCCTGGTGAGCTACGGCATGGCCACGTCCACCTGAGTGCCAGGATCACCATCGCTGCCTACCTGCTCTTCAAGGTGAGCTGGGGCCCTGCCCCTCCCATACCTCCTTCCATCTCCTTCCTCGAAGTGAATTATTCATTTCCTCTGATGAATTCCTAAGAATACCCCAATTGTTCAGAATAGCTTTTGGCATGCCTCCCTCTGCCTGTGACTTTCTGGCTGACAGCAGGAACTGATGTAGAGGAGCAGAGCCTCCCCCGCAGGGGACAGTGGGTGCTGACAGCCACATGTTCACATGGACAGTGATTGGCAGGCTTTAAAGTGTGCTGACCTGCCTGGCTGTCCTGTCCAAGGCAATAATGTGGGCTCCAAAAGCTTCGAAATGTTTCCAACAGGGGTCAAGACAGAGGGGCTCTTCTGGTCCACTCCAGTCCCCTTGGACTGCGCACAGAGACCCATATCCGGGACGGTGGTCTTTGGTGTGTTAGATTCTGAGGCCTCCTCGCACATGGTTCTGGGGTGGAATCTGCCCCTTGCCTGGTGTCTGTGAATCCCTCTTCCCAAGTGAGGAGGGAGGTGGCCGTGGCATGTGCAGTGTGGAGCACACGGGCTCAGCTCCACGCCAGCCCCAAGACCGCGTCCGGGTCTGACACACAGCAGCTCTGGGCCTCAAGTTCCTCACCTGTAAAATGGGACTGAGATGATAGCTATCTTATAGGCTGTGGTGAGAATTACTGAGTTAATGAGTAGAGTGGGTGTAGAAAGCATTTTGGGAGGTAGTGAGTGCTCAGTGAGGGTCAGTGAGTAAAACATGAGGACGAGGACTTGGCCCTCCCACCGAGGGAGGTTGTGAAGGCTTCACACAAGGGTTCCCGCACAGCAGGCGGTTCGATAGACCTGCCCTGCCTGTGTCTGAACCCTGCCTAATCCACAAGAGGCCCAGAGGGGCTGATCTGGTGGGAGTTCCTTCTCCTGGGGGAGCCCCCAAGCTCCTGGATGGGCCGGGCAGCCCTCACATTTCCTGCCATCCAGGGTGACACAGTGCTGGTCCCCACGGTGTGTGGTGTTTATTTCTCCCTCTGTTCCCTTTGGAGGCCAGCTCCGTGACCTTAGGACCTTTCATCTCTGCACTTGTAGCCCTGGGCATAGTGCCAGATACAGAACAGAGTCCAGCCAAGGGTGTCCCTTGCCTGATGTCTGTGAATCTCTCTTCCCATGTCAGGGATTTTAGGGTGAATAAGTGAGGAAATGGGCCTAGCGTCACCCAGCAGGGCTGAAAGCAATGCGCCCTGACCCCCAGAGCAAACTCAGCAGCCCTTTGCACGTGTCAGCTTTGAGCAGATGCCCACCCTGCTCCTCCTGACCAGCCATCAACTTATGAAGCGCGTGTCTGTGAGACCTCCCTGTCCCTACTCCAGATCAGGGGATGCCACAGAGCAGAAAACACACAGAAATCTTTGTCCTGTGATCTGCAACTCAGAGGGAGGGAGGGAAGGAGAGAGAGAGAGAAAGAGAGAGAGGAGAGAGAGAGAGAGAGAGAGAGAGAGAGAGAGAGAGAGAGAGAGAGGCACCACCACCTAGATATAGAAATCCCAGTTAGGCCAGCAGTCATTTTTAGGCAATACCTTGCCATACCTTTACAGAGATGGAGCTTTTCACCAGGATCCAGGGGAGGGAGGGAGGGAATCGGGGCCCTCCTTGGCTGCTTGGCTGAAGCAGCAGTGACCAAGCTTGAGCTCACTGTTGCTATCTGGGATGTAAGGGTGAAAGAAAGGTAGTTGTGGTTTTGAGCTTAGCAGCTTCCTGACTGGATGAACATAGAGATGAATTAAGTCAACTTACTGGAACAAAACCCAAAATGGCCCCGCCTTAACCAATAGAGAATTGTATTTCTCTGTCACCTGTGACATTTCCTACGGGGGTAGTTTGGCCGTTCCTTATTCATAAGGGGTCCAGACTTGTCTTTCTATGTCATCGTGCTATTACGTGGCCTATATAGTTTAGGGGACTCGGGGTCTAAAATGCTTGCTGGAGCTCCAGCTGTCACATCTGCTTTCCACACAGCCTCAAAGTTAAAGAGCTCACGTTTTAGCTCACCTACTTGTTTGTCATTAGCCTTGCCAGGGGCTTAGAACGATTTCTCTCTACATCTCATTGACCAGAAGATTGCCCATTATCCATACCAGGAGGCAAGAGAAGCTAGAAATGTTTTCCCTCAAAAGTGGGGCATCCTTTCTTAAGGAAGAGGGCCGTGTGGAAACTTGGAAGGCAGCTAACAGCCATTCCTGGCACCTGTATTTGCTGGTTCGTGTATCTGTTCGCTCTGCAGCAAGTCCTGAGCACTGCTCATTGTGAGCTCACCTCTCTCCTTCAAGCCTGCACAGACATTTGTGAGGTCAGACCTAGAGGCTTAGGCAGGAAAGGCTCCAGTGCAAGGGTGTGCAGCAGATCTGTCTGGCTCTGGGACCTGTGCTGCTTTGTACCAAGGCACGTCCATGAACCCCCAGAGCCAAAAGTTGAGTCTGTGCGCTCCCCCCATCTCAGCTCCTCCCGGAACCTTGTTCAGGGCTTGTTAAGGCTGATAGCTCACATGACTTCAGCAGACTCAATTTTCATTTTTATTTCTTTATTTCTGATTAATAAGTTATGATGTTTGCATTTGTTAGGTAAAGTCCCTGTGGTAGCTGTGTCCTACACCCGGGTGGTGTGCCATGTACCCTTACATTGTGCCCATTCACTGGGAACACACCAATCCCGCCTCCCCTTCTCCTCTCCCCCATAACTTGAGATTTTCTCCTGGGTGGGCGTGTATTACTTCACCTACTGCTTCATATTAGTATGGAGTTCACTGCATACTTGCTTTTCCGTTCTTGACAAACTTGCCTAAGAAGAAGGTGTTTCAACTCCATCCAGGTTAATACAAACGATATAAATTCTCCATCGTTTTATGGTTGAATACTATTCCATGATACTCATATGCCAGACTTCAGTAATCCATTCATGTGTTGATGAGCAATTCGTTTGTTTCCGCATCTTGGCAGTTGTAAATTGAGCTCTGATAAAACATCTACTGAAAATATTTTGTGGGTATCTTTTTTTTTTTTTTTTTTTTGGCCTGGGCTGGGTTTAAACCCGCCACCTCTGGCATATGGGACCAGCGCCCTACTCCTTGAGCCACAGGCGCCGCCCATAGTGAAAATAATTTTATGATAAAATAATTCTTTTTTGTTTGCGGTAGATGCCTAATAATGGGAATGCAGGATCAAATTAAAGGTCTAGTTTGAGTTCTTAGAGGATTCTCCGTACTTCTTTCCAAAAAGGCTGCATTAGTTTGCAGTCTTACTAACAGTGTAAAAGTGTTCCCTACTGTCCACATCCGGGTCAGCGTCTGCTGCTTTGGAAGTTTGTGATGTGGACTGTTCTCACTGGACAGTGACATTTTAATATCATACACAAAGTTAACTCCCAGTGAGTTGAAGACTTAAATGTGAAGAGTTAACAGTATAACACTCCTAGGAGTAAACACAAGAGGAAAGCTTCAGGACAACGTGGGTCCTGAAACTTTCTGCTGGTGGGTCCTGAGGGATCAAACCCAATATAGTGAATCTTGTGCGGAAAGTGTTGGCTTAAGTGAGCAGGGAGATATCAGAGTGCCTCTTTGGCTTTGAACAGGCCTGAGACTTTGAGGCAGTGATCAGGACTGTGGCTGCTGCTTCAGCCCCGGGGGAGGCTCAGCCCCACCAGCATAGGATCCCACCCCTTCTCTTTAGCTTCCTTTCTGGACGTTCTTAGCTTTCCTTCTATGTGTCATTTGCAGGAGGTATCAGGACCCACAGGACATCCTCTGAGGGTTCGTGTTCTGTTTTCAATGGGTGATCTAGAGGTGTGTAATGAAACGTTAGGGAATTTCTCTGATGACCCTGGGAAATTCACAGAGGAATGTGAATACCTGGCTATTGTTTTTGATTTGACCTGCAAGGATGCGTGTGTCTTACTCTCACATTGATGTTTGTAGATGAGAGAAACAGGATTTGGGCAGCTGGTCAGCTCTAAGGGGACCAATTCCGTGCCCTAGTCAAAGCTCCTGCCTGGGAATCAAACAGTTTAAGGGGATCCGGGGTGGAATCTCCATCTGTGTCAAAGAGGATGCCATCTCCGCAGCCAAATCCTCATGTGTTTTATAAGGACATGGAAGCTATTCAGGTGAAACCATTCAACTTTTCCTAAATTAACAGAGGGGTTCAGGGAAAAGAGGAAAGCCCAACAATATGTAGAGAAAGAGTCACTGAAGCTGTCAGAAGGTGGACAACATGGACCCAGATCAGCCGAGGCAGAAATAGTGATTAATCCACGATTGACACCTCTGACTGTGATAACCCATAGGAAACTCCAGAAGTTGGCCTTAGACCCCCAGACATGTCCCAGCTACTGTCGTTGGCCTCCACAGTCCCCATCAAACAGGATATGTAACATACGGGAGCGCCAAAAGGCCAGATTATTGGGGGTGGTTTTGCAGTAATGCCCTCCCCAGACACTCACTCCAAGGTGCCCTGGGGATGGCGGAAAGACCTGCCACCCTTGTGGGAAACCTGGACACTTTTCACACCAGCTGTCACACCAGCCCCAGAAGGACCAAAGGTGAGGAGGGGAAAGTCCTGAAGCACTGGTGGCCCTGTCCCAAATGGGTAATTCATGGTTATTGGGCACGGAGTGTCCCTCGATCACAGGGAGACCAAGGGGGGCGTCCAGATCCCGGTGGCCATGGTCATAAAGGAAAAGGCCTAAAGCGGCAGGGTTCCACACAGGATCCCACTCATCCCCTCCAAATCACACACGAAGAACCCTGGGTAACCCTGCCATCTCATTGTATAGCTGTGGCATTGATGGGTGCCTCAGCAGGACCCATTATACCCCACGTTATTATGTAGTTGGGAAAGGACAATTAGTCAGCCACCAAATTCTGCTTGTCTCACACGTTCAAATGTCACTGCTACGAAGAGTCTTTTTAGACAAATTGGGCCTCAATTACAATCGCAGCCCAAGACAATTATGAGCAGCCCTTGAGACAGCTGTAACAGGGAACAACAATGACCTGCAGGTGTAGAGGGCGTGGACCCTGGGACCTGGGCAGAGGGAAGCCAGGGAAGGCTGAGGGGGTTCCTCCAGGACAGGCGACTCTCAAACCAGGCCACCTTTTCCCGTTTGTTGAAGGAGGCTGAACAGCCTGGTCTTTATGGCATCCTGATTCCTGTTTCCCCGTGTGCCATCCCTAAACTGGCAGAACCTCTGTCTCTCTCCTCCCTCCCCTCCCCCTGCCAAGAGGAAGGTAAATGACAAGCTCCACAGCTTCTCTGCTTAAGTTCTGCTCCCTGTTTGTCTGGTGCTTCCCAGCTGCCCTACCCCCGAACTAGAACTCTGTCCTCTGGATATTGCAACATTTGTATCACCGTGTTGGGTCTTTCCTGGGCAAGCCTCTGCGTTTGTTTTCCCGCCACACTAATTCTGACTTGGCTGGCTTTGACCTTTAGTGCTTTGCTAACTGAGAGGGGGAAGGGAAGATGGAAACATAGTAGTTCTCTGCTAGGTTTCGGGGCTTCCCTACCCCAATGTCTGACAAAATGTCAGTTCAGGATGGGGTGCGGGGGACTCCCCACTAGACTGCCTCCTGAGCAACTGGAATGCCTAGGAAGGGTTGGCAAGAAAATGGCTCAGTGTTATGTCTCCTGACTGGAAGTTGGGGTAAAACACTGGATGTGTCTCTCGGTGTGATCCGTGATAAGTAGGACAATTTCTGCTATGGTTGGTTGGGTGGGAGCAGCCAGGTCATCTGATTTGTATGTATTGATGAAGGTGCTCATGTGTCTAATTGTGTAGGTCTTCCTAGTGTGAATGCCTGATTTCTTAGGTCACAGGTTAATAAATTGGATAAATATAAATAAAACAGAGACAATGTCTTCAGATTTTTCTATACTCTGCTAGTGAGGGCCATATGGTATGCTATTCGAGGAAATTACAGAGGTGGCCCTTCTCCTCACTATCTCTCTAGCCACTCTGAATTATCTTCTCTTGCACAAAGATACCAAATTCTCAAAACATTCTCTTTTCAACTTCTATATCACTTAATAAGTTGTAACAAAAAGTTTGTGTAATTATTCACTGAATGCCCCTGTTTAAAAGTAAACAGAAAGCCTTAGGAAGACCATGTCTGTTTCATTCACTGCCACATTTCTGAGTCCAAGTACATAATAGGTGCTCAGTAAATATTTGTTCAACAAATGGATTTATCAACCACGGGTTACAGGAATGTACACATAGCTTGAGTCCACAGATAACCCCAAATAATTTCAAGTTTATGCATTTCCCTCAGCAGTTTGTTCGATAGGTAGATCCTCTGTGAGTAACATCCAAACTTGCCCTCACTCATCCGCCTTATTTGTGCTAAGTCAGCATATTAGGTTCAAACAACTCTAAGGTAGACAGAGCTGATTAGCGTTACCTTCATTTTCAAAGTGTCAGGAAAAACAGAAAGCAAAGGGTCACACATAAGCTTCCAGCTGCATCCTTGATTTCTATTAGCAAATGTGTTTTTCTGGAGGCTAATACCTCCCGGGCCTAGGCTAATTTCTTAAGCTTTTTTATTACAAGTCCATGCTAATTCACATACCTATTTCTGTAAAGGAGAATTGAGAATGTCCTTTCTTAGGGTCTTCCCTGCACTTCAGTGTTACTGGTGAGGGAAAGTCTGGGAGTCTGGATGCACGTGGTTTGGCATATGGGGTGAACCAAGGAGGAGGAAGTGTTATGAAAAAGGCAATAAACGTGCCCCTAGTGAGGAAATATATGTATACTACCATCTAAGTTAGAGGTTGTTTCAAAGTTGATTCAGTGTATGGATTTGAAAAAAAAAGATAAAAAGAGAGGCAAAACAGGTTGTGAATGTGGAAATGTGTTTTTGCAAAGAAAGGACTGAACACAGAGGAACGGTGTTGTGTGGGAGCAAAGGCCCATGCCTGGCTCAGGCCTCTTAGAGGGACCCACTTGTGCTACACAGTAATAAAAAGGAGGAAAGATCACAGAGAAAAGTTCAAGTGTTACACTATTTAGTCAGAACACAGCAGGACAAGTGGTCCCCTAGGGCACTTTGGGGACCACAGCCATGTCACTGTCTGACTCCCAAAACAGTCTGGTTCACATGACTTTGTTATCCTACTTAGGATAATCAACACAGGCCAGGGAGACCTCAAGTCCCCATTGTTCCTGATGAAGATGTTAACCAGTGACATCAGGGTTGGGAGGCCACGCACGCGTGTGTGCATCCCGGCCCTGCACACCGCCCAGAGACTCCTGTGTGGCTGTTGGGGTGACCTTGGTAGTTCCCTCCAGGCCCCTTTCCACTGAGTGTTTCTCATGAACTCCAAGTACTAAGCTCCTCCTGCAGCCTACACCAGGGTGTGCACAGCCCCAGCTGCGCAGGGAGGACCGAAAACAGGAAAATACCCAGGACTCAGCTTTCTGGATTGACATTTATTTGTACTGATTTGGAAGAAACGGGAGTGGGATGACTAAGAACCCTCTTGCCCGCCCCACAACCATGGAAGAAAAGGGAGAGAAGGGCAGTGAGGAGACCAATGCCCAGGAGTCACGGTCCAGCCACAATGGTTGTCCCATGGTCAGGGGTAGGCGGCCAGGCCATGCTCCCGCTCACTCCTCTCAGGCTGCTTGTCTGGCCCCCCACCCAGTTGGGAGTCCTTGCCTGGCCGACCTCCCACACCGTGTTTCCGGATCCTGGGAGCTCAGGGCCTTCTTGCCCTCCAAGGAGACATTCGAAGTGGGCTCTCGGGTAATTTGAAATGTGCCCTACATTTTCCTAAACCTGGTCACCCTGCTGTGCAACACAGGCTGTGGACACAGGCCAATAGAACCTAAGTGTCCACTGTTCCTTCTGAAAAAATTAGCCGAGTGACATCAGTGTGGGGAGGCCCACGCATGGGGTGCGCGTCTCTGGCCTGCACACGGCCCAGAGACTCCGGTGTTGCTGTGAGCTTGGCAGTTCCCTCAAGGCCCCTTTCCACTGGGGTGTCCGGACTTCTGAAACTTGGTTCCCTGTGACCACCGCCAACACCCCATCCCTGCCTATGTCGCCCACCATCCGTGTCACAATCAATGCGGTCAGCTCTTCGGAGGCGACACATCTCTGACAGCAAGCTGCATCTGCCTGCAGGGATGGGGGTGTTAGCTTTATGTCTGCATTCCGCACGCACCTGAACTTCACCTTGTGCCCCACCCGTGTACACACAGAGAAAGATATAATGTCAATGTCAGTTTATTGAAAATCCTCTAAAACTCTAAGACATGAAAGGAGAAAGCTTGGCCGCCTCACCCTGGCTGGTCTGGGCCTCAGGTCTCCAGGCTGGTCACAGGCACCACCTTGTTGCGGCGGTGGAACTTCTGGGCCAGCGGGAGGCAGAACATCTTACAAAAGAAACTGGCAATCCTCCTCGCGCACCCCCGCCGGCCCTGGACCGCTTCAGTGCTGTCCTCTTCCACTACCACTACCTGCCCAGCCGCCGGGAGGGAGTGCTCTTGTCCGGGACCGGCCTGAGCTCCTGCGTCTCCCGCTGGGCCTCCCCTAAGGCGGCTGGTGCTGGGGGAGGGAGAGGACGCCGGACCAGGCTGGGGGGCACAAGTGGGACTAGGAGTTGGCGGAGTGGCGGTCTCTGGTGGCATGTCTGTCACTGCCGAGCGTGGCCTCTGGCTGTCTTGCCCAGCCTGGATCCAGGGGTCTTCCATCATCTGACGGAGGGTGGGCCTCTTGCTGGGGTCAGGGTTTAGGATCTTTTGGAGATAGGATTTTAATTCGGGGGTAGTGAAAGCAGGTGTCGTATAGGTGTTATTTAAGACTGACCTTCCCAGTTCCTCCGAATCCCGTCCGAAAAATGGGATGGTCCCGGCGGCCATTGTATAGAGGATGACGCCAAGGCTCCAGATTTCTGCCTCTGGTCCTTTGTAGGGCTGCAGCAGGAAAATCTCTGGGGCCCAATACGCAGGGGTGCCACAACAGCTCGTGAACATCTCAACTTCGGTGAACGTTGTGGCCAAGCCAAAGTCAGCTAATTTCACATTCTTTTGGGAGTCCAATAATACGTTGTCAAGCTTCAGATCCCTGTGCAAGACGCCCTCTTCGTGAAGGTACTCCACGGCTTTCAGTATCTGCAAGAATATGGCTCGGGCCTCCCCCTCCTCCATCTGGCCAGATGTGTCTATTCTGTTAGCCAGGTCACCACCACCTGCATGTTCCATGATGAGGTACACCCGATCCTTACCCTCTATGACCTCCAGCAGCTTAATGATGTTGGGATGGTCCAAGCACTTCATGATCTCAGGCTCCGAAGAGGCACAAGCACGCTGTTTGCTGATGATCTTCACCGCCACCTTGGTCCCGGTTGGAAGGTGCCGAGCCAGCTTCACCTCACCGAAGCTGCCCCGGCCAAGGGTCTTCAAGAACTCATAGTCCTGGAGGACCTCCTTGTCCAGAGACACGGAGGCCACCCCAGGTGTCATGGGGAGCCTGACTACTCTAGCACTATGCTAGATAAGCTACGCTAAATAAGGAATCAACAAAAACAACTAACACTATGCTAAAAACACTAACAAACTATACTAACTGGGGCACTAAATAGGCTAACACTACTAATGAAAGCTAACTAGGATAAAAATAATATGTCAACTTATGCTAAGAAAACAAATAACACTATGCTAAAAATACTGTCTCCGCTATACTAAACTACTCACTGGGATAACTGCAAGAACTACGATCAAGGAAACACGCTATCTGAGGTCTAATCCACAGGTCACCAAAAGAGCTTCCTGGGCTGTAATGACCAAAGACACAGGCCCAGACAGGGGTTTATATAGGTTTCAGCCTCAATGGCTCTCTATGAGGTCAGAGGCAGGGGGAAATGGACCAATCAGGGATGGGGATAACACAGAGTGGGTTTCTTTCTTTCTTTCTTTCTTTCTTTCTTTCTTTCTTTCTTTCTTTCTTTCTTTCTTTCTTTCTTTCTTTCTTTCTTTCTTTCTTTTTCTTTCTTTCTTTCTTTCTTTCTCTTTCTTTCTTTCTTTCTTTCTTTCTTTCTTTCTCTTTCTTTCTTTCTTTCTTTCTTTCTTTCTTTCTTTCTTTCTTTCTTTCTTCTTTCTTTCTTTCTTTCTTCTTTTTCTTTCTTTCTTTCTTTCTGTCTTTCTTTCTTCTTTCTTTCTTTCTTTCTTTTTCTTTCTTTCTTTCTTTCTTTCTGTCGTTCTTTCTTCTTTCTTTCTTTCTTTCTTTCCTTCTTTTTCTTTCTTTCTTTCTTTCTTTCTTTCCTTTTCTTTCTTTCTTTCTTTCTTTCTGTCTTTCTGTCTTTCTTTCTTTCTTCTGTCTTTCTTTCTATCTTTCCTTCCTTCTTTCTTTCTTTCTTTCTGTCTTTCTTTTCTTTCTTTCTTTCTTTTTTGTTTTCCCTTTATGAGCACAAAAACATTTTCCCCTTGAAAGTGAAACAAGGGCTTCTTGTTTACATGGATTATAGAGATTGATATTTGGTTTATTAGAAATTAAAACCTGTGCAACATTTCAGTGGCCTTATCACTTATCATTTGAAAATATATATTAACTTTAGGTTTTTAAAGACCTCATCATGTCTATATGGGAAGTGTTCAATGTTTTTTCCTTAAATTTGGGTTGTGGTCAGAAAGATGCCATAAATAGCTGTCATCACGATACGATGCAGAAGTGTTTTCGGGTGTGCGATACACAATAAATTCCATTGTTAACGTCAAGGAGCTGTGAGCATGATGACTCTCATCATCATTTTTCCACATGAACAACATCAGATTTGTCACCAACAACCTCGGAGGCTGGATATCGATGGGTTGAAATATTCAAAATCATGGGGTGAGGGGGAAGGTCTGTCTACCGAGAGTCCAATATCCAACAGAGTGTGCTTCAAAAGAAAATACCTTCAAATCATACCGGATAATAGGTTCACATGGAAAATATTTAGAGAGCTCCTATGTTTACAACAATAAAAGAAAATAACCTAATGAAGCAGTGGCCGAAGGACTTGAATAGATATTCCTTCAAAGGTGGTACACAAATGGCCAAGATGCTCATGAATAGATGCTTAACAGCACTAATCATCAGAGTACTGCAAAGCAGAACCACAAGGAGAAACCGCTTTACACTCCTTAGGATGGCTCCTATCCAAACAGCAACACAAGTCAGTAAGTGTTGGTGAAGATGGGAGAAAGTGGAACTCTTGTGCATTGGTGGAGGAGGGAATGTAAAATGGTGTATTTGCCTTACCAGACATGTTTATTTCTTTACCAAGCTCTGAGTTCCTATCTAGTGCCTTTTCTATCCAACCAGAAGGACTCCTTGCATTGCAGGGCAGGGCTGCTGCAGGGAGAGTGGTGGGAATTCAGGAGTTACTGTTTATTGGGTACAGAGCTTCAGTTTTACAAAAAGAGTTGTACAGAGAAATGGTGGTGTCAGTAGCACATTGTGTGAGTGTCCGTCACACCTGTGAACTGTACATGGAAAAGGAGCAAGGTGGAGATATACTATGTCATGTGTGTTTTTTCAGAATCAAAAGAATGTTTTAAAAATGCACTAAGGCATTGGTGGAAAACAAAGGCAAGGATATAGGGCAACTGTTAGGAGCAGTATCCATTGGTGGAACCACTTTGAGAGAGTTATTTTGCAATAATACCGCATGCTCAATGGCCTAGAAGACTCACTTTTGGGGAGACACCCAACAGAAACTCCTAAGCGTGCCCTCGGAAAGGAAGGTGCCTGGATGTTCTTATCAGTCCCGTGGATCTGAGCCCCAGACTGGAAGGAACGGAAATGTGCACAGCAGCGTGGGTCAGTCTACTGCCCTGCGTCCATACAATGGAGTGATATATGGAAATGTGCATAGGGACCTGCAATGTGTGACAGATGAGAAAGCTCGTGAACGATGTGGAGCCGAGGAAGCCAGATATGGAAGAGTTTAACTATAGCATCAGGCAACATTAGGCTTTTGATGGTAGAAGTCAAGGTAGGGGTTTCCCTAGGGGACAGGCTAGACATCAGATGGGTCTCCAGGAGACCTTGGGGTGCTGATAATCTGTTTCCTGATCTGAGTGCTGGATACAGGGTGTGTTCAATATGTGCCAAAAAAAAAAAAAAAGGAAGTTGTATAAAATAAACAAAAAGTTCAAGTTGTATATTCTAGTGAAGTATATTTAAATTAGAAATGATTGTTAAAATCACCAGATTTCTTATCAAGCCTAGAATGAAAGAGGTGCCCTCAGCCTGCCGTGCCTTGTTCACCAAGGTCAAGTTCACGGTGACCATGTAGTTCTCCTTTTTGGTGCAGGGAGGCTGCCACCGGGCTCTAAGCACTGCAGTGGCATCAAGGTGAGAGCCGAGGCAAGGGCTCCAGCACACTCCTGGTGAGCTACGGCATGGCCACGTCCACCTGAGTGCCAGGATCACCATCGCTGCCTACCTGCTCTTCAAGGTGAGCTGGGGCCCTGCCCCTCCCATACCTCCTTCCATCTCCTTCCTCGAAGTGAATTATTCATTTCCTCTGATGAATTCCTAAGAATACCCCAATTGTTCAGAATAGCTTTTGGCATGCCTCCCTCTGCCTGTGACTTTCTGGCTGACAGCAGGAACTGATGTAGAGGAGCAGAGCCTCCTCCGCAGGGGACAGTGGGTGCTGACAGCCACATGTTCACATGGACAGTGATTGGCAGGCTTTAAAGTGTGCTGACCTGCCTGGCTGTCCTGTCCAAGGCAATAATGTGGGCTCCAAAAGCTTCGAAATGTTTCCAACAGGAGTCAAGACAGAGGGGCTCTTCTGGTCCACTCCAGTCCCCTTGGACTGCGCACAGAGACCCATATCCGGGACGGTGGTCTTTGGTGTGTTAGATTCTGAGGCCTCCTCGCACATGGTTCTGGGGTGGAATCTGCCCCTTGCCTGGTGTCTGTGAATCCCTCTTCCCAAGTGAGGAGGGAGGTGGCCGTGGCATGTGCAGTGTGGAGCACACGGGCTCAGCTCCACGCCAGCCCCAAGACCGCGTCCGGGTCTGACACACAGCAGCTCTGGGCCTCAAGTTCCTCACCTGTAAAATGGGACTGAGATGATAGCTATCTTATAGGCTGTGGTGAGAATTACTGAGTTAATGAGTAGAGTGGGTGTAGAAAGCATTTTGGGAGGTAGTGAGTGCTCAGTGAGGGTCAGTGAGTAAAACATGAGGACGAGGACTTGGCCCTCCCACCGAGGGAGGTTGTGAAGGCTTCACACAAGGGTTCCCGCACAGCAGGCGGTTCGATAGACCTGCCCTGCCTGTGTCTGAACCCCGCCTAATCCACAAGAGGCCCAGAGGGGCTGATCTGGTGGGAGTTCCTTCTCCTGGGGGAGCCCCCAAGCTCCTGGATGGGCCGGGCAGCCCTCACATTTCCTGCCATCCAGGGTGACACAGTGCTGGTCCCCACGGTGTGTGATGTTTATTTCTCCCTCTGTTCCTTTTGGAGGCCAGCTCAGTGACCTTAGGACCTTTTATCTCTGCACTTGTAGCCCTGGGCATAGTGCCAGATACAGAACAGAGTCCAGCCAAGGGTGTCCCTTGCCTGATGTCTGTGAATCTCTCTTCCCATGTCAGGGATTTTAGGGTGAATAAGTGAGGAAATGGGCCAAGCATCACCCAGCAGGGCTGAAAGCAATGCGCCCTGACCCCCAGAGCAAACTCAGCAGCCCTTTGCAGGTGTCAGCTTTGAGCAGATGCCCACCCTGCTCCTCCTGACCAGCCATTAACTTATGAAGCACGTGTCTGTGAGACTTCCCTGTCCCTACTCCAGATCAGGGGATGCCCCAGAGCAGAAAACACACAGAAACCTTTGTCCTGTGATCTGCGACTCAGAGGGAGAGAGAGAGAGAGACACCACCACCTGGTTATAGAAATCCCAGTTAGGCCAGAAGTCATTTTTAGGCAACACCTTGCCATGTCTTACAGAGATGGAGCTTTTCACCAGGATCCAGAGGAGGGAGGGAGTCAAGGTCCTTCCTGGCTGCTTGGCTGAAGCAGCAGAGACCAAGCTTGAGCTCACTGTTGCTATCTGGGATGTAAGGGTGAAAGAAAGTTAGTTGTGGTTTTGAGCTTAGCAGCTTCCTGAGTGGATGAACATAGAGATGAATTAATTCAACTTTCTGCAATAAAATCCATAACGGCCCCACCTTAAGCAATAGAGAATTTTATTTCTCTTTTTTTTTTTTTTTTTTTTTTTTTTTTTTGCCGGGGCCACGTTTGAACCCACCACCTCCAATATATGGGGCTGGTGCCTTACTGAGCCACAGGTGTGTGACATTTCATACATGGGTAGTTTGGCTGTTCCTTATAAGGGGTCCAGACTTGTCTTTCTATGTCATGGTGCTAGTATGTGGCTTATATAGATTAGGACACTTGGGGTCTAAAATGCTTGCTGGAGCTCCAGCTGTCACCTCTGCTTTCCACATAGCCTCAAAGTTAAAGAGCTCACGTTTCAGCTCACCTAGTTGTTTGTCAAGAGCCTTGCCAGGGGCTTAGAATGATTTCTCTCTACATCTCATTGACCAGAAAATTGCCCATTATCCATATCTAGAGGCAAGAGAAGCTGGAAATGTTTTCCCTGGAACATTAGTACCCCCCAAATGTAGGGGATCCTTTCTTATGGAAGAGGGGCATATGGAAACTTGGAAGGCAGCTAACAGCCGCTGGTGTCTGTGTCTATTCACTCTGCAGCCAGTCCTGAATACTGCTCATTGTGAGCTCACCACTCTCCTTCAAGCCTGCACAGACATTTGTGAGGTCAGACCTAGAGGCTTAGGCAGGAAAGGCTCTAGTGGCAGGGTGTGTAGCCGATCTGTCTGGCTCTGGGACCTGTGCTGCTTTATACCAAGGCACTTCCATGAATCCTTGAGCCAAAAGTTGAGTCTGTGCGTTCCCCCCATCTCAGCTCCTCCAGGAACCTTGTTCAGGGCTTGTTAAGGCTGATAGTTCACATGACCTCAGCAGACTCGGTTTTCAGTTTTATTTTTTTATTTCTGATTAGTAAGTTATGATGTTTGCATTTGTTAGGTAAAGTCCCTGTGGTAGCTGTGTCCTACACCCGGGTGGTGTGCCATGTACCCTTACATTGTGCCCATTCACTGGGAACACACCAATCCCGCCTCCCCTTCTCCTCTCTCTTCCCCATAACTTGAGATTTTCTCCTGGGTAGGCATGTATTACTTCACCTACTGCTTCATATTAGTATGGAGTTCATTGCGTACTTGCTTTTCTGTTCTTGACAAACTTGCCTAAGAAGAAGGTGTTTCAACTCCACCCAGGTTAATACAAACGATATAAATTCTCCATCGTTTTATGGTTGAATACTATTCCATGATACTCATATGCCAGACTTCAGTAATCCATTCATGTGTTGATGAGCAATTCGTTTGTTTCTGCATCTTGGCAGTTGTAAATTGAGCTCTGATAAAACATCTAGTGAAATCCTTATGATGAAATAATTCTTATTTGTGTGGGGTAGATGCCTAATAATGAAAATGCAGGATCAAATGAAAGGTCTAGTTTGAGTTCTTAGAGGATTCTCCATACTTCTTTCCAAAGAGGCTGCGTTAGTTTGCAGTCTTTCTAACAGTGTAAAATTTTTCCCTTCTCTCCACATCCGGGTTAGCGTCTGCTGCTTTGGGAGTTTGTGATGTGGGCTATTCTCACTGGACAGAGAATATCATACACAAAGTTAACTCCCAGTGACTTGAAGACTTAAATGTGAAGAGTTAACAGTATAAAACTCCTAGGAGTAAATGCAAGAGGGAAGCTTCAGGACAACGTGGGTCCTGATACTTCCTGCTGGTGGGTCCTGAGGGATCAAACCTTACATAGTGAATTTGTGCAGAAAGTGTTGGCTTAAGTGAGCAGGGAGATATCCGAGTGCCTCTTTGGCTTTGAACAGGCCTGCGACTTTGAGGCAGTGATCAGGACTTTGGCTGCTGAGGCTGGAGGCTCAGCCCCACCATCATAAGATCCCACCCCTTCTCTTTAGCCCCATTTCTGGACGTTCTTAGCTTTTCTTCTATATGTCCATGGCAGGAGGTATCAGGACCCACAGTATAGCCTGTGAGAGTTAGTGTTCTATTTTCAATGGGTGATCTAGAGGTGTGTAATGAAATTTATCTGCTGCCCCTGGGAAATTCACAGAGGAATGTGAGTACCTGGCTATTGTTTTTGATTTGACCTGAAAGGATGCATGTGTCTTACTCTCACATTGATGTTTGTAGATGAGAGAAACAGGATTTGGACAGCTGGTCAGGTCTAAGGGGAACAATTCTGTGCCCTAGTCAAAGCTCCTGCCTGGAAATCAAACAGTTGAAGGGGATCCAGGATGGAATCTTCATCTTTGTCAAAGAGGATCCATCTCCACAGCCAATTGCTGATGTGTTTTCTAAGGATATGGAAGCTATTCAGGTGAAACCACTCCATTTTTCCAAATTAACAGAGGGGTTCAGGGAAGGAGGAAAGCCCAACAACATGTAGAGAAAGGATCACTGAAGCTCTGAGAAGGTGGATAACTTGCACCCATATCAGCCAAGGCAGAAATAGTGA
Organism: Nycticebus coucang; assembly: GCF_027406575.1. NCBI lineage: Eukaryota > Metazoa > Chordata > Mammalia > Primates > Lorisidae > Nycticebus > Nycticebus coucang. The sequence continues at coordinate 18,011,772 of NC_069787.1, forward strand.
TTAATACACAATTGCCACCTCTTACTGTGATAACACATAGGAAACTCCAGAAGTTGGCCTTGGGTCCCCAGACATGTCCCAACTACTGTTGTTGGCCATCACTGTTTCCATGAACCAGAATATATAACACAGGGTAGTGCCAAAAGGCCAAATTATTGGGGATGGCTTTTGTAGCAATATCCTCCCTAGACACTCACTCCAAGGTGCCCTGAGGATGGTGGAAAGACCTGACACCCTTGTGGGAAACCTGGACACTTTTCACATCAGCTGTCATACCAGCCCCAGAAGGACCAAATGTGAGGAGGGAAAAGCCCTGAAGCACTGGTGGCCCTGTCCCAAATGGGTAATTCATGGTTATTGGGCACAGAATGTCCTTCAATCACAGGAGGCCAAGGGGGTTTGTCCAGAATCCAGTGGCCATGGTCGTAAAGGAAAAGGCCTAAAGTGGCAGGGTTCCACACTGGATCCCACTCATTCCCTCCAAATCACACACGAAGAACCCTGGGTAACCTTGCCATCTCATTGTATAGCTGTGGCATTGATGGGTGCCTCAGCAGGACCCATTATACCCACGTTATTATGTAGTTGGGAAAGGACTTAGTCAGCCACCAAATTCTGCTTGTCTCAGAGGTTCCAATGAAATTGTTACAAAGATTGTGTTTACACAAATTGGGCCTCAATTGCAATTGCAACCCTAGACAATTATGAACAGCCCTTGAGACAGCTGTAACAGGGAACAACAATGTCCTGTAGGTGTAGAGGGCATGGACCCTGGGATCTGGGCAGAGGGAAACCATGGAAGCCTGAGAAGGGTACCTCCAGTACAAATGACTCTCAAATTACACCATCTTTTTCTGTTTGTGGAATTAGGCTGAACAACCTTGTTTTTATGGCCTCCTGATTCCTGTTTCCCTGTGTTCAATCCCTAAACTGGTAGAACCTCCCTCTCCTACCTCTGAGATGGGGAAGGTAAATTACAAGCCTGTGTGGATTCCATAGCTTCTCTGGTTGAGTTCAGCTCACTCTTTCTCTGGTGCTTCCCAGCTGTCCTCCTCCCTAACTGAAAAAGCTGTCCTCTGGATATTGTGACATTTGTGTCACTGTCTTGGAACTTTCCTGGGCAAGCCTCTGTTTTTGTTTTCCAGCTGCACTAATTCTGACTTGGCTGGGTTTGAACATTATTGCTCTGCTAAGTGAGACGGGGGAGGGAAGGTGGAAACATAATAGTTCTCAGTGAGGTTTAGGAGATTCCATATCCCAGTGTCTGACAAAATATCAGTTCAAGATGGTATAGTGGAGCTTTGCAGGCACTCCTCACTAGACTGCCTCCTGAGCAACTGGAATGGTTAGGAAGGGCTGGGGAAAAAATGGCTCATTTTTATATCTGCTGACTGCAAGTTGGGGTAAAACACTGGATTTGTCTTGGTGTGATCTTTGATAAGTAGGACTATTTATGCTATCATTGGTTGGATGAGAGAAGCCAAGTCATCTGAGTTGTATGCATTGAGAAAGATGTTTGTGTGTTTAATTGTGTAGGTCTTCTTAGTGTGAATGACTAATTTCTTAGGTCACAGGTTAATAAATTGGATAAATATAAATAAAACTGATACAATGTCTTCAGATTTTTTTATACCCTGCTAGTGAGGGCCATATGGTATTCTATTCGAGGAAAATACAGAGGTGGCCCTTCTCCTAACTATCTCTCTAGCCACTCTGATTTATCTTCTATTGCATGAAGACACCAAATTCTCAAAACATTCTTTTTTTCAACTTTTATATCACTTAATAAGTTGTAACAAAAAGTTTGTGTAATTATTATTCTGAATGCCCATGTTTAAAAGTATACAGAAAGCCTTAGGAAGACCATGTCTATTTCATTCACTTTTATCTTCCTAGGATTCCAAATTCCTGAGTCCAAGCATATAACATATGCTCAATAAATATTTGTTGAACATATGGATTTATCAACCACGCATTACAGGAAGATACACATAGCTTGAGTCCACAGATAACCCCAAATAATTTTAAGTTTATGCATTTCCCACAGCAGTTTATTTGATAGATAGATCCTTTGTAATTTCAAAATCTTGCACTCACTCATTAGCCTTATTTGTCCTAAGTCAGCATATTAGGTTCAAACAATTCAATGGAAGACAGAACTGATTAGCGCTACCTTCATTTTTGAAGTGTCAGAAAAAACAGAAAGCAAAGGGTCATACATAAGCTTCCAGCTGCATCCTTGATTTCTATTAGCAAATGTATTTTTATGAAGGCTAATATCTCGTGGGCCTAGGCTAATTTTTTATTACAAGTCCATATTAATTCATATACCTATTTTGTAATACCCAGCAAGAGGACCCCTAAAGCCCCCTAACTGTCTCAGCCTGGGTCCCCACACATCTCCAACTCCCCAGCCATGACAAAATCCAGTAACAGGTTTCAGAATAGAATAAGGAAGTTCCCTGAGTTCTCAAAAACTCTTAGCCACAGATAAAATAATGGTGAAAGCTTACTCAAGCTTAGTTTCTCAAACTAAGTTTGTCCCAGTGCCAACTGCCACGCTATAGCCCCCTCCTGAGCCAACTCTGTAACCCCAACCCTGAGCTAACTGGCCACGTTCTGCTCTGTGTTCACCAGCTTGCCTGCCAACACAGCACAAAAATGGTATCAAAATCAGCCTACTCCTCATTTCAGGGCTGTTTGCCCTTTGGTGCAGTGACCCGCCTGAACAGGTGTAATAAATCACCATTTGATTTATAGCTGAAGTGGGGTCCGAGTCTTTCTTACAGGTGGCAAATGAATACAACATTTCTGGAGGCCCCAGCAAGATTTCCCACCTAGACTGCTGCTGCCCAACATCTGCAGGGGAAGGCCTCAGAGAGACATTCCTCTGACCCCCGAGTCCTCTGACGTGTGGAGCCAGGGCATAGTTTTCAAAACTTTTAAATTGGTGATAAATCAGTAACATCCAGATGAGTTTTCTAAGTTTGTTTGGATCTCTAGAGGTATTTTGGGGGAAACTAAACCATTTGGATGCAACTACACGGTCTGTTTCCAGATGGGGGTGAGATGTCTCTCCCTGTCCTGGGTCTTGTGTCTGGCTCACAGGAGTGAGTCCTAGGTCTTGTGTCTGACTCATTGGAGTGAGTCCTGAGTCTTGTTTCTGAATCATGGGCATGAGTCCTGGGTCTTGTGTCTGGCTCACAGGAGTGAGTTCTGGGTCTCGTGGGGGACTCACAGATGTGAGTCCTCACTGTGTATTTGTTTTTGTCTTTCTATCTCTTGGTAAACACCCTCTTCCATGTCAGTGAGATTGTGTGAAACTTGTCAGTCTTTTCCATACCCAGTTTGTTAGTTTCTCTTCTTTGGACTCACAGAGTGTAGATCTGTTAGTCTGTCAGCCCTTCCTGTTAGGACTCACAGAAGGTTTTTTGTTTTGTCTGCTTTTTTCTCTTCTGTAGGCTCACAGAGGGTGAGTCCCTAGTCTGTCACGTCTTCTTCTTAGGATTCACAGAGGGTGGGTCTTCGGTTTGTTTGGCTAGTGTGTGTGAGTTGTTTGTCAAATTTGTGTTTGCCATTTCCAGTGGTTTGTCAGAATTCCTTTCAAAGATTTGTCAATTCCAAGTTTAGGTGTCAACATCTCTGTTTTCTTGTTGCCTGTCAACATGTCAATGTACAATTTGTTTTAACCCAGGCTATGGCCACTGGTTGTGACTAGAGCACAAGAGCCAATTTTCACCCTGGGGGTGGCCGCTGAGAATTTCTCAGCCCCTGGTGAAAGACCGACTCTGTCCCCCTGCCTCACCCTGCCAACTAGCCTGTTTACCTTCTCTTACATCCTCTATGTCTCCCACTGCTCTTGACATTGCTTTCCGGGTGGGAGTTAGATCTTTCTTACATGACCCTTTTGTACTTGCTCATTTTAAATTGACATTATAGTGTAAATAACCCACCTGCATTTTAAACCCTCTCTTTCTGGCAATTAAAGAGTGACTACAAAGTTTAGTAAAACTGTTCCTCCTTTTGACTGCTAAAAAACTGTGGTTGCTATGTTACAAATAGTCTTAACATAAGGTGCTAGCATTCAGCAAAAGACCCAAGGTCAATTACTCATTTAGAAAAAAAGACAAAGAAAAAAAAAAAAAACAGTCCTCTTTACCTTTTAATACAGCAGCCACTTGGCATTACTCTAATTGGCACACATTCTACTGATCCTAAGGCGGTCTCAAGAAGGGGGACAGGCTGTGGTCCCTGTTATGGGAGGTGCCACCTGGAAACATCCCAGGGTCCCTAGAGAACCTGAAGCCCCCAGGACACTGGTTGAGGATCACTCCTATATTCACCTGAAAGTCTACTTCCAGAGGTAAGCCACTTTAAAATCTAATTTTGACTAGTGTTAGCAGACATTAATATAATTATTCAGGGTATTTTTATTGTGCTTATTTTTTATGAATTGTTAGAAAAATATGTAACTGATTGTTGAATTCAATTGTTATAATTTGTGTAGAGCCTCTGAGGGAAAGCCAAAGAGACCAGGACCTCAGGTTGCTGGGCTATTAGCTTGTCAAATGTTTTTAGAAGCATGAGAAGCCTCAACCCTACTGGCCAGTCGGAGGCTCCCAGAAATGTATGTTTGCACCTGTCACCAGAAACACCATTAAAATGAAAGCAGGCATCCAATCAACCCCTGCAGTGTTAAGTCACCCATAGACCTGTTAAAAACTATATGAGAAAGTGTTCTGGTTCTAGTTTTGAGAATATGAGAGTGTAAGAGTAAATGTAAACTTTTATTTATTTATTTTTAAAATCTTAATTATTTAATCAATGTGCTAGAATCTCAATGTGGATACAGAAGAAAAGACTCATTTTATAAACAGCAGGAGCAATATATTTTAAATGCTGAAGTGTTTGTTTTTTACTTTTTGGTTTATTTTAAAAACACAACTTTTAGACATTATTCATGTCAGTCCCTTGTCTGCCATGTCATTTTATTGCATTTATTCAGTGTTTCTTAAAAGATTGGTCTCAGCCTAAAACAATCTTGTATTAAACAAAAAAAAACAAAAAAAAGAAAGAAAGGAAAAAAGTATAAAAGAGTTTTAAAAGGATTCCCTAGGACTCAGCATTTTATAACTGAGACACCTGAGTTCTAGTTCTTGTCAGCAATTAGAGGTTTTTTCCTCTATATTGTTAGCATAAATGTTTATCTGTTTTAATTCACTGTTTCCCTGTAACATCTGGTTCCCTGATGAGAGTACTCCCCAGCACCCTGACTGACACCATTCCCTAAGAGCCCTCCCCTACTAATTACACGGAGAGGGGGGCCCCAGCAGGGTGGCAGGAAGGTCCTGTGGTAGTCCTCTGTGACAGCAGCCCACCAATAGAGAAATGAACATGCAGAGGAAGAGCAGGCTCTGACAATAAACCCACTTTTGTTAACTCCATCTCTGAAGTAAAAGGTAAAATACAACCCCCTGTGTATTCCACAACTTCCTCACTCCTAGGAAAATAAAGTTTAACTACCCTCCCCTACTGTTCATATGGAATGTTAAGGTTGAGTTAAACACCTAACTTCTTTAAAGGCAAGAAAAAGGTTAAAAATTCTAAAATATTTGTAAAATGTCTGTGCAGGTTAAACAAAACTTATAAAGAAGTTTGCATGTAATCCAGTTAACTATGTATTTCCTTTAACTTTCATTGGAAAAATAACATGTCTATAAGTATTGCTAACCTAACTTCAAACAGAACAGAAATCAGTTATGTGGACCTGGACTAGTTTGTAATGGCTTTTTATTTTAAATATTGTTGATCTATGTTCTGTTTTCTAGAAGTCAAGAAAATAATTTTCTGTCTTTTGAGCTATTTACAGCTTTTCAAGTATGTACCTATAAGCAAAGTTTGAAACAACATGTAGTTTTTCTCTCTCCTTGATTTCTCCAAAATTTAAAAGCCACTATTAAGTATTCTTAATTTCTGGAAATACAGTTATTTGCATAAATTCAGAAAGAATCTGTTTTGTTGTATAAAATAATGAAGACTCTAGTTATCACGGCTTTAAGGACAAGTGATCCCCTAAGGCACTTTGGGGACCACAGCCATTTCACTATCTGAATCCCTACACAGTCTGATTCACTCGACTTTGTTATACTACTTAGGATAATCAACACAGGCCAGCAAGATCGCAAGTCCCCATTGTTCCTTGTGAAGATGTTACCCAGGTGACATCAGGGTGAAAAGGTTACCCACGAGTGTGTGCACTGGGCTTTGCACATGGCCCAGAGACTCCTGTGTGGCTGTTGGGGTGACCTTGGTAGTTCCCTCCAGGCCCCTTTCCACTGAGTGTTTCTCATTAACTCCAACTACTAAGCTCCTCCTGCAGCCTACACCAGGGTGTGCACAGCCCCAGCTGAGCAGGTAGGACCCAAAACAGCAAAATATCCAGGACTCAGCTTTCTGTATTGACATGTATTTGTACTGATTTGTAAGAAACAGAAATGGGATGACTAAGAACTTGCGCACCCCCCACACCATGGAAGAAAAGGCAGAGAAGGGTAGAGAGGGGACAAATGCCCGGGAGTCACAATACAGGCTCAATGGCTATACCATGGTCGGGGAAGGGGGATAGGTGGAGTCCAGGCCGTGCTTCCACTCACTCCACTGTGGCCATGAGGCCTCAGGGTTCAGGGGTTCAACTCTGCCTGACTTGGGCTTGTGCCTTTCTGTCACATCAAGGCACTCGCCTCTGCGTTCTGTGCTCCTGAAGGATGGGCACTTCCCCTTGGTTAAGTCCCTGGATTAAGTTCTAGGTTTTTATCCTGAGTACAGTCTTCTTTCCATGTCTCACTGTGGCCCACTTTCTAAACCATAGATGATAGAAAATGCACTTCCACTCATACTTTTAGACTTTGTTTGGGTCACAGGTCTGTTTAATTAATTAATGTCTTTTGGTTTCAAGGTGGGTGCCCTGCAGGGACCACTCCTCTCCCGAGTTTGAGTGACTGAAAGTGACTTCCAGGTCATGCTATTTCAACAAGTATGCATTGAGTACTTACTGGATACTGGACACTGGACACTGGACCACTTAACTTTGTCAAAGAAATTTGTACTTTTGGGGTTATAGCTTGTTGGCCAGAACAGATTTCCCACTGGACTCAGATCCAAGGCTGCTGTTTATGGAGCTCGAGTGGATGCCAAGGACAGAGGCCAGAGCCTCTCCGGGCAAGGCTACGTTCTTTACTATGCAATGGTGGAGCTAGGATTTGAACAAAGTTTCATCCCATGAGGAGGCAGAGGGGCCTATGTTTGAGAGTGATAACCATTACAACAACTCTGAGGAGACCGGCAGATTCTCGCTGCCTACCAGGAGTAAAGTTAGCACGGCAGGTCCCCTTATCCCTGAGTATGTAACTGATACTTCCTGCAGCAAAATGGACTTTGGAGATGTGAATAAGGATCGTGTGGCAAACAGCCTGGATTGTCTGGATGGTCTATGGGTGTAATCACACGTGTCCTTCTGAGAGGGAGGCACAGAAGAGAAGGCGATGTGAGCAGAGATGGGGGTGCTGCACTGAAGATGCAGGAAGAGGTCAGGAGCCAGAAATACAGCAGGTGCTGGGGCCTGAAAACAGGAAGGAAAGAAATTCTATGTCAAGCTTCCAGGCAGCCCTGCCTGTCAGTGACTTGACTTTAGCCTGATCTGTGACTTCTGGACTTCTGGCCTCCAGAACGGTAAGAGCACCTGGGCATTGTTTTAAGCTACCGAGTTTGCAGGAATTTGTCGGGCAACTATAGTAAAGAGCACACTGACAGAGAGGAGAGGAACATTTGCCTGAGGCCCAGGGCTAGCAAGTAGCTGTTCTCCCAGCTTTCAGCAAAGTTCTCACGTCTACAGGCAGACATGACTGGTTCAAAGCATGTAGACGTGGGCCTTCCCGCTGCACTGAGGTCACATATCACTGATCTATTCTGTTGATTCTGCCTTTTGTTCTTTTCCTGCTCTGAAACTGAGGACCAGACCATATTGCCATGATGCTCCAGGCAGCCATTGGCTGTTCCACCCAAGGTTGCTCTGGAATCCGTCAGTCCTTTTATCTACCATCTCAGGACAGCTAAGAAGAAAGGTGGCACCATTCTTGAGCAGCTTTCTTCCCTCTTTTCCTACCCAAGATTATAATGCCAATTCACTGATCAGTAACAAGAATTCCTCAGGGACCACTCTGTGCCTTCCCCCGCACTGACCCCTGGTGCTGTGCCTTTATCAGTCATAGTGAGCAAGTGTTCCAGCACTAGGTCCTGAAGGACCAGCCATTTCCACAGCACCTGGTGTCTTCTTTTTTCACTGTCTTACTTCAGTTTTCCTGGAGCTTGAGATGGATTTGGATGTGTGTGATTTCTGGAGGGAGCAGGACAGCTGAGAGCAAGGAGCTGAACAAGGATGGAGGTCCGGGTGGTCTAGACTCACACTATGGTGCTTTCCCCTGCCCAGCAGGAGCCACCTCTGAGTGGGGGTGTGCATGCGACATTCTGGGAGAGTTGGCTTGTGATGCTTTAGGACAACTCTCTAGAGAAGGGGCCACTGTGTACCATCAGTGGCAAAACTCCCTGTGGGCAGTGTGTGATGGTGGAGCAAGGGGGTCCCTAACTGGAAAGGAGCTCTGGTGGGCACCACAGAGCCTCTGAGTAGCACCTGAGTAGCAAAGCTGAGTGTCTGCTTTCTTTCTTGTGGTATTCTATGAAAAAGTCATTTGGCCCTGAGCCCCTGCTTCTAGTGACTTTTTGTTGTTTAGAAACAAGGTCCTCTTGGTTGCCCAGGCTGAAGTGCAGTGGCACTATCGTAGCTCACTGCAGCCTCCTAATATTGGGTTAGAACCATCCTCCTCCCTCTGCCTCCCCAGTGGCTGGGACTACAGGCATACACTATTACTCCTGGCTAATTGTTAAATTTTTGTAGAGACAGGATCTCACTATGTTTCTAGGCTGGTCTGGAAGAACTGGCCTCAAACAATCCTCTTGCCTCAGTTTCCCAAAGTGTTGGGCCTGGAGGTGTGAGCCATGTGCCTGGCCAGTTCTTGGGAGTTTTAACTTCAAGTCAGGGACCTGCATTTCTTGCAGCTGCTTAGTCTGTGCCCAGTATTTGTGATCTCTGGTCTGTGTTTACACGAGACTCCCTTCCTAAATGTTTCCTTCTTTCTTCACTGTTTGTATCTGCTGCTACCTCATGCTCACTGGCCTCGGGTTCCATGAAAACCAACTTAGAGTCTGCTTTCTCCTCTAAGCATGGTTGAAGGTATGGGCAAAATTGGATGAGCTTCCCCTGCTGGCCTCTGGCTGACCACTGAGGTGAAGCAGCTGTTCGGAGTGGCTCCCATGATCCCTCCTACTGGTATTCACATCCTTGTAGAATCTCCATTTCTTTCGTGTGGGCTGGATCTAGGGGTCTCTGCAAGCTCATGTGGATCCCAAGTATAATCTGCTAATGTGGCTCCAGAGGCCAATGGGCTCACCCTTAGTCCCAGGAAGGACCTGTGATACTGCCTACAAGGACTTTCCCAGGGTGGACACCCAATAGCAGGTGCTTCTAGTGAATAGAATTTGACAGAAGTTATGAGATGTCCCTTCCAAATTCAGGCTCTAAAAGACCGTGTCTCCCATCTTACCCACACTCGTCCTTGCCCTTTGCTTGCTCTGATGACACAAACTGTCATGGTGTGAACCTGAGCTCAGGGGAGAGGCCCATGTGATGAGGAACTGAAAGTGGCCTCTGGCCTATAGCCACAGAGACAGCAAAAGCCTGGAAGCTGATCCTGCCCTCATTGAGTCTTGAGATGACTGAATTCCTGACACAGCAGCAGTGACATAATCAGCGGTGGTGTTCTAAGCAGCAAAGTCTGTGGGTAATTCCCTACACAGCAGTGGGTAACTAATGCAAAGAGTTCTGGGAGTGGAAACTGAGACAGAGCCTGTATCATATGTCCATAAAACTTTATATTATGTGGTAACATTTTCCCCAGATAATCAAAAACCAGCCAGAACATGATTTTTCATAAATTAATCATAGTTTATTTAGCCTTTCTCATATTATTGGCTATTTTGATTGCTGTCATTCTTTTCCATGATGAATAATGATACCAAGTTTTGGACATGAACTTTCATCTACATCACTGTTTACTTCCTACAGGATTGTTTTCTAGAAATGGACTTGTTACAGCACACATATTTTCATGATTCCCAGTAGATATTTTCTGATTCTCTTCTGGAAGCCTTATATCCATTCACACTCTCATCAACAGAATATGGTAATGCATGTAGGAAGCCCATTCTAGACTGAAACTCCCTGGTTCTCGATGACTAAGGGAGCTCCAGATCTGTCTCTAGATCTGCAGAATCTAGCTCAGGGCCTGACACAGAGTAGGGTCCCTTGAGCGATCACCAGAGTATGGAAAAGCCTTTATAAAGGCTGCAAGAATCTTGAGACTCCTTATGTTTGTTTCCAGGTGTGACTTCTCATTGAACACTCCTACACTTCACCTTGTGACATCTGACTGGTGGGGAAAGGTGTACACAGACTTTAGCATGCATCAGAAACACTGGGAGTCTTGGTAAAATATAGGTTCTCAGCTCCAGTCCCAGGGATTCTGAATCAGGAGGTCTGGGGCAGGGCCTGTGAGCGTGCATTTCCAACTAGCTCCTGAGTGATGCTGAGGCTCCTGGTCCCTGGGCCTCACATGCAGTAGCACTGGAGCAGGGGACATCTGCCATGCTTTGTTCTCTAAGACCCTCCTGAGTACCACCCCCTCTCCACCCTGTGTGGTGTGTGGAGCTGCCAACCAAGGGTGCCAAAACACCACTGCACAAGGGTGGACATGGGTCCTCTGTTGGTCAGAGAACCAGTAAGTAGGCCACAGGTTGGTATGTGACTTGGGTAGGGACATTCAGAAGAATTTGCAGGGATTAGGTGGATAAGGAATCAGAAAGGAAACGTCGCATTTGAGTTTAAACAGAGGCGATCAAGTGAGCCTGGAGATTTCCTGAGAATGAAATTAGCAGAGCCAAGGAAGTGGAGAGAGACAGTCTTCTCAGGGTGGAGTATGAGCCCCATGTCTACTCATACCCTGGACTTCCTAGAAAGGGCCCAAATACACTGCTCTTTTGCTTAAGTTTGTTTGAGTCAGGATTTAGTCTTTTAGAATTTGAAGAGATCTAATTCAGGATTCCTGTGATCTGGAATGCAGGAGGATGCGAATGTGGACATTAGCAAGAATGACTGCTCACAGACGTCTCTCTGTAATCTCTCTGTAAAGTTGAGGGACTCTCAGTGTAACATGCTGGCCCTGGTTCTGGGACCATGTGCTAACCCTCCAGCAGAGAAAGGACTGCAACACTGCCTGTGAAGATTTTGAGCAGAAGAACACATGCCAGTAGCCCCCTCCACAGTTGCATCATTAGCCCAGTTCTCTGCCAAATATCAGGCTTGCTCAAAAGGTAAATGTGTATGAGGTCTGACAATTAAGTTCACAACTGATCCTAGAAAAGGGGCTACATACCTTATTATTGAATATTACTATAGTCAGCTTCAAAGTACTCCCCTCTGGAAGCTATGCACTGATGGAAGCACCTACTCCACACTTCAAAGCAATTTTGGAACTCTTTTTTTTATAGAATAGCTATTAGAGTTATTGTATTGCCCTTGATGTCCTGAATGGCATCTAAATGTCTTCTTTTTAATGTTTCTCTTTGAGTAAAGAAAAAAGTCACTGGTGACCAGATCAGGTGAATAGGGAAGGTTCTAATATAGTTATTTGTTTACTGGTTATAAACTCTGTCACAGACAGTGCCACGTGAGCTGAAGCATTGTCATGATGCAAGAACCACAGCTTTCTTATGCCAGGATAGTCAGTTAAAATTTTCCTGTTTCTTTATTGATGTTTACTTGGTCTGTTATGCTTCTCACAGTCAGCCAATGATTTTTGATGTGAAGTTTAACAAATTTTTGCAATGTTTTCATCAGTTCTGCTCATTATGGACCAGGCTGACTTTTCTTCAGCAGTGACACTGTCTTTCCCTAGAGAAAAATGTTCAATCCAGTTGTACACTGCTGTTTTCTTCATGGCATTATCCCCGTAAACTTGGGCTAACATGTCCCTGATTTCACTTTCACACTTGCCAAGTTTAAAAAGAAATTTAATGCTTGTTCATGGCTCTTAATTCAAGTTCCAACATTCTCATGAAGTCATACCAAAAAGTACAACAATAATTAATGCCACTCCTCAAGACACTGTCACATATTGACAAGAACATAGCTGTGAGACCCTAATATATCAAGGTGATGAAACCTTCCTGAGTGGTTTGTACAGTGTTGCCAACGTAAGTGCATGAAGTGCATGGTGGAAAGTACACAAACTTAATTGTCAGAACTTGTGTCTGTCTGCACATACACATACAGTAGTGGTTATTTTTTTTCTTTTTAGAATAAGGGTCTGGCTTCACTGCCTATGCTGAGGTGCAGTGGTGTGATCACAACTCACTGTAGCCTCCAGTACCTGGGTTCAGGGGATCCTGCCACCTTTGCCTCCTGAGCAAGTGGAACCACAAGTGAGTCACCATGCCCAATTTTTTAATTTTTTTCATAGTATTTGGTCCCACTGTGTTTCCCAGGCTAGTCTAAAATTCCTGGCATCCCAAAGTGTTGGGATTATAGGCATGAGTCACCACTGTCAGCTCAGAAGAGGTCAATTACATGTCTAAGGAATGATCCTCTGTTTACCTGAGTTCTCTTTATTAGGGGTAAAGTCTTTGATTCTACAATAGGAAACAAAGGTGCTGATGAAGAAGCTTCTGGGAGAAAGGTTGTAGTGACTTTGGGTACAGGATGAATGGGATGTGATCAATCCAAGGTTTGACAGATGAAGGGGTGAGGTGGGAAGGGGGTGCTGTGGGGTCCTAGATACTCAAGAAGAAAGAGTAGGGGGCAGAGACAGGCATATGTGGGTACTGAAGACAGAGGGCAGAGCCACTCTGGGTCTTGAGAGCATCTCTGTAGTCAGAAATACACTTGATAGTCAAGCAGCATGGTCGCTGTTCTGTGCCAGTGCTCTTTACCCTGTAAGTAACCACTTCTTCTTCCTCCCTGCATTTTCCTCAGGTTTATTATCTTAACCCTTCACAAAATCTTTCAAGACCACTCCTTCCTTCTATTTATTTAGTTGTATCAATTAAAGAATGATGAGGTTTATAAATTTGGAGAGGAGAGCTTCATGTCTCCTAAAGGGTTGCAGCCTGCAGGGTGGCCTTTCTGACAGTCTGGGAAACCACAGCCTTGGGCAGAAGCTCAGAGCATGTACTTTGAAAGGAAAGCAATGAGAACAGGAAGTTATGCTGAGTGGGGTGGCCACTATCACTAAATGTATGTATTTAACAAGTGATAGGAGGAGCCATAAGCATTTATGAAAGGAGAAACATGCACACATGCAATTCAGCTTCCTGCCCCTGCACAGGTCACATGTGCAAAAATGGCAGTGTTCCCGTGGTCTCAGTGGGTCTGGGTGCAGATTTGGGCCCTCTAGTGTCAAAAGGCAGATATAAAAATCCTCACTGTGCATCCTCCATAGACTGGCCAGACCCACTCCATCCATGATCAGGGGCCCCCTTTTAGGAAGGAATGCTGGTCAGCTGGGCTGTAACTGAAAAAACGGAAGAGCAGCATTAGGTGGTTGGTGGAAATCAGTGGTGGAGCAAGTCTTTCCAAAGGGCTGGTTCTGTTTAACCCTTAGAGAAGAGAGCCTAATAGCAGTGAACAAGGGAGGGGGTATAATGTGGTGTGTCTCCAGTCCTATCATGGCTGGAAACTCAGCTTTTAAGGTTTTTTGGGGGTCCCTTGGCCAAGAGGGGGTTCACTGAGTCAGCTGTGGGGGGTTAGAATTTTACTTTTATTTTTTAGTTGTTAAACAAATATTCATTGCCAGACACCATGCCAGATTAAGTGTTGGGATAAGAGCTGACTCAAGAAGCAGCTATAGCCCCTGCTGTCATGAGTTTGCAGCCTAGAAGAAGAGGGAGATGGTTTTTTTTGTTTTTTGTTTTTTGTTTTTTATTGTTGGGGATTCATTGAGGGTACAATAAGCCAGGGAAGAGGGAGATGTTAATCTAATAACCACTCAACTATATAATTACAAATTCTCATATGTGCTGAGAACTACTGTCAACTGAAGAATGATGAGGTTCATAAATTTGGAAAGGAGAGCTTTATTTCTTATCCACAAGCACTCAGCTCAACGTCTTCATTAACAAAACTTTTCAATTGACTATCCACATTAACATGTTTTATCATTCCAGAAAACTCATGTGCTGGAAGCTGAAGATGCAAATAGCTATATAGTTTATTTGGGAAAATCCAATTATCCATATGGTAGATTTTCCAAGAAGCATTCTTTAGGGTATATATCCCTTCTCAGGATAACAGGTTGCTTAATCAGGCTCATCAAATGACTTTTCAAGACTGCTCGGAGATCCTTGCCTTTCTGTGTCCATCAATCCTAAGTGATTACTCTGTGAACTTTGTCCAAGCCCATCTGACCTGGTAGTGAATGAACTGCCTTAAACCAGTCTCCTGAATCTTCTCAGTACCCCACCTTTGCCTTCTCCCTCAGACATGCTACTAAGATTTTGACAAGGTTTTGCTTGCTCTTGGCTTGGTAAACAATGAATTCGAAGTTGGCAGTTGATAGTGCTCTGAAGAAGTGTACTACAATTCTAAGAGACTTTATAACAGAGAATGGAAGCCAACATTGGAGTTTTCCCCGGAGAAGTAATGCATGAGCTGAGTTGTAAAGGATGTAAAATAGTTACTGTGGCAAAAGGAGACAAGTGGATGCGAGAGGGCAAGGAATGGGATAAGAGGAGTGTGCAAAGGTACTCGGGAAGAAAGGAACATGGAACTTCAAGGGACAGAGAAAACTCAGAATGGCTGGAGCCCAGGGGCAAGGCCATCACAGTGAAAGTTTAGGCTGGACATGTAGGAGGGTTCAGATCAGCCATTAGGGAAGTGGTTCTCAACCTGTGGGTCATGACCCACAGGAACTGTATTAAAGGGCTGCGGCATTAGGAAGGTTGAGAACCACTGCCCTAGGGCCTCATAAATTGCCCATGTAAGCAATTGTGGCCTTTATCCGGAGAGTACTGGAAAGCCACTGACAGATTTTTTAATTCAATTTTTATTTTTGAAAGTGCTCTCAATTTACAATCAGAAAGAACCATTTATTAGGAGGCTACTATGGGAATCGAAGACTATAGACACCTGAGTAGCTGGCATGAGCGAGTCAGGGTGCTGGCAAGGAGATGGAAAGAAGTGGTAGATTTGGAAGTTCTGTAGAAAGTCAAAGTGAGGGCTGGAGAAATTAAGTAAATTGATCCAAGTCACAGAGTGGGTATTTAAATTTGTATTACTAAAATTATAGGAAGTAAGAAAAAATACTACGTGAAGTTACACATTCCCTCTTCTCAGTGACATCACAAAGGGCCTCCCTTCCCCCTTAGCCCCCAGAGCACTGAACAGAAATACACTACATAAGTGCAAACCTCACTTGAAAGGTAACCATGTGATGTTTAAATGATGCATGTCCAGTTGTTTATTCCTCGTTCATTAGTACATTGAACCTCTTTTCTGTGCACCTCCCATCAGTTTAGCATTGGTGGCCAGAGGGAGGGTGTCTGTTTGTCTGGGGTGTCACTTTTGCACTGGTTTTGTCTTCACCATCTTTGTAGGTCAGATAAGAACTGGGGGAGTGGAGGAATTCTCAGGACCCTTGTGTCATGTCTTGCCACTCTGGGAGAAGTGTCTCAGCCAGGTGACCTGTGTCCTCTCCTCAGGTGCTGATAGGAGACGTGGAAGACGCCATCTGCCTCCACGCCTTTTACTATGCCATATGGAGGCGCTGCGGTGCCCTCCCTGCGCGGTATAACTGGCAGCTGCAGGCCCCTGATGTTCTCTTCTACCCGCTGAGGCCGGAGTTGGTGGAGTCCACGTACCTCCTCTACCAGGTACTAGAGTGCGCTGAGCATGCTCTGTGTGGAAATGCTGGGAAGACTGTAGCCTCTGGTTCTTCATCAACACCTGCTGACTGAGGTAGAATTCTGTGGTTTCCTAATGACTCTGAGAGAGCTGCCAGCTGTCAGTAGTCTTGTTAGTGCTCAGAACTATTCCTGGCCTCACAGGATAGAGAAGGTGTCTACAAATATATTTTTTTAACCTCACATTTTGAAAAGCTGAGTTATGTTTTTACCATAAGACTTACATCTCATATCTTTAAATATTCAAGAGCAACATGTTGCGTCCAGTTTTGTTCTACATTTATTTGATCAAAAATCCCTTTTGGGGGATATAATTTTGTACTAATGTGCTATGGAACCCTGGTCTGTGTAGTAATTATTCAGACAAAAAGAAAAATTTTTTTTCTTGGTTGTAAGTGAAATAATCTGGGATTCATCTGAATGCCCATCTCTGTTTAATTGTTTTTTTTAAAAAAGCAAACATACAGTGTTCATCTTTCATAAAATTACTTTAGTGCCAGAGGGAAAGTCATTGTAACTGTGAAATGTCTTTTCCATGATGGCTGAAGCCAGATCCTTACACTTCTGTGCATGCCACACATGTACACACACTGAGGTCCTCATCCCTCCACAAACACAGCAGCAGAAGCTGCCAGCTTTCTTTTTTTTTTTTTTTTTTGTAGAAACAGAGTCTCACTGTACTGCCCTCTGGTAGAGTGCTGTGGCGTCACACTGCTCACAGCAACCTCTAACTCTTGGGCTTACGCGATTCTCCTGCCTCAGCCTCCCGAGCAGCTGGGACCACAGGTGCCTGCCACAACGCCCGGCTATTTTTTTGTTGCAGTTTGGCCGGGGCTGGGTTTGAACCCGCCACCCTCGGCATATGGGGCCGGCGCCCTACTCACTGAGCCACAGGCGCCGCCCAGCTGCCAGCTTTCTAAGAAGTTGCTTCAGTGCCTTCCACAGGCCTGCAACAGACTCCCACTGCACAGCTTAGTTCTGGTAGATGCAATGTGACTTGCACCAGCTCTGGTGGTAGGAATTGTACTGGGGTTTGGATTTATTAAAAAAAAAAAAGAAAGAAATTATACTGCATCTTTGCCATTTGCTTCTAGATGGAGAAAGGGGAAATCATGTGAACCAGTAATGTTCCTTATGCCTAAAGACTGACCTCATGAATTTTAGGGAATCTCTCAGAAAAGGTAAAAGATGATATCCTTAAATTTGGCCTCTCTGGGCCCCTATAAAGCAAGACTGCCCGTCAGCCTATCCGCTGCCCTCTGAGCGCTCCTCTTGAGATTAGTCCCGTTACCTGTGAGTTTTATCTCTTTGTTTCTGTCAGTGCCTCTTTGCTATTTTCAGCTTCTTCCTCACTTTGGCTAATTTCTTAGGATCTAGAGAATTCTGGCCCTTTCCAGCTTTACCTTTCCAAGCCACACCTTGTGTTCTTTTAATTCAGAGACAGCTAACCTTGTAGCTGTTTGCTTTTGCTGCTGCAAGTTGGCACTAGGCTTGAATTAAAAAGGCTTAAAAATCTTACCCCCACTCAACTGATCTATGCAACCTAAGGCCATAGGTGCATAACCTATATCACCTTAGGGAGATGTCTCTGGAGCCAGATGTCTAGGTTTAAACTCCAGCTCTCTCCTAAAGGACGTGTGGCCATAGGTGAATAATTTAACCACTTTAAGTCTCCAATTCCTTATATGTAAGAGGGGTGTCATATATTTGAAATCATGAAATGAGATCAAACATTTAAGGCACCTAGCAATTGCCTGGCACATCAAGTGAGTACCATTTTGGTTTAGTTATTCACCTACAAAAATGTTCTTGATGTAAATCAAAGTCATACCTGGGCAGAACTACTGGCTTTTTTCACACCTTCCTCCTTCCAGGCCTTGCTTCCTTAGTGCTGCTGTCTGAAGTGGTTAATTCCAGGAAGGGAGACAACCACAGTAATATAATCTGAGAGTTGTAGGGTGCTTTATAATTTACATAGAACTTTCTTTTATATTTTTTCATTGAATTCTTCAGAACAGCATGAGAAATCAGGTTTATTTTTCCCACAGACACAAGACAAGGAAAGAAGAGGTTTAGATGGTTTAAGCAAAATGCCACAGGTCCCAGGAGTTAGGGAGTGGCAGAACGAGAGTCTGAAAACCCAGGTCTTCTGCCTGTGAATATGAGACTCCTTGCATTCTGATGTGCTCTCTGGGGCTGTGGGACAACTGGATGCTTGGTAGTTCCCACGGAGAACAGATGAGTGGTGGATTTCCATAGGTCCCTGACTCTGCACAACTATTTATAGTCTTCACTATTTAGTTTGCAATGATTCTGGTTTCCATCCAGAGACGTCCAACTGTGGCCTGTGGCTGGCTATGAATGCTTATCCAAGAATTGTCTTGGGCCACACATTAAACACACTAGTGTTAATGAAAGATGATAGCAAGGGAAAAGGTCTGTGCATAAATTTCATGCTATCTTCCACCACAAGTAAGCATTCATAGCCAGCCATGGGCCGGGGTTGCTCACCCCTGTTTGAAGCGATGCCTTTTTCTCTCACTCCATGGAGAAGAGACAACCGAGGGCCATCATCAGTCCTGGGGAACAAGACTCTTTCTTTATCTAATCCGAGGTGTATCTCCTCCCGCTCACAGGTCTCTTTTCAGCATGTTCTTTGTACACGCTTTTCTTCTCTTCCTCAGTATGTCACCCTCACATCTGCCACTATGCTGTAGTCCTAGTACTGAATGACAATGACATCGCTGGGATATGGAAGCACACCAATGCTGATTTTCAGTCTGTCTCTCTAAGAGTTTGTTGCTAGTTCAGTTTTAAAAAGCAATCTAGACCTTAGACTTTTTGCTCTCAAGGATGACCATGACAAAGGGCATTTGAGTTCACTGTACCCTCCTTTCACTCCAAGTTGTTCAAAAATCCCACAAAGTCATTCTTTTTTTCTGCCCACTCAGAACCTGTACTTTTAGCCCTAATTGTGTCACTGAAAAGGGAAGCCACTTAGGAAAGAAATACTTGTAACAAATTCACCTAAAAACATTTAGCTCTTTCTAGAAAATGAGTATTGTGGTTTTTCTTTCCATTCTTACAAACTATTTCAGGATCAGTCCTTAGAAAATTGGAAAAGAGGATTGATTTGGCTTTGGTTTTTCAATTGACCTTCTTTCTGCCTTTTTATTTTTGGAGGAATTACTCAGGACTTTGAGTAGTTAGAACTAGAAACCTGGAGATTAATTAATTCATTAAGCATTTATTGAGTTCCTAATGTTTGTCAGGCATTGTGCTGGAGGCTGATAAACAAAATAGACAAGGTCCCTGCCCATGATGTTGACAGGCTAGTATGTTCTCAGTGGTAAGCACAAATCAATGTAAGCATCAGTTTTCTTATCTATCAGGTGGAGATCTTAATCTTCCTCTATGTAACAGAGTTACAAGATCTAGGATACATGACTATGTTTTTAAAATGTCAGGAGTTGCTGTCATACTATTATTCATGAGATATCATGTTTGAGCTCCTTTGCTAATTTCTAAAAGCATTTTGAGTAATACTTCATAACTCTCATGAAGTATTACTTAGATGTAAACTCAGGCTAGAAACTGTAACCCTGGAGAATAGCATCTATCTTCTCAAACTGGAAGTATAACCCTTAGGGTACATAGTAGTAATGTACCTGTGGGTATAACATACAGGGCAGCAGCCTTATTTGATGCCAAATAGTTTAAGTCTTTTTTTTTCAATATAGATCTCAAATTTTAATATTTAACTAAGACAGCAAATCTACAGAGATACTTACAATATAAAACCATTTATTTAATATATGTTACATTAAATGCATTTCAAATAAGATACTGCAATTCTTTAATTTTATGTATATATTTTAAAATCTAATATAAAACTAACAATATTTTAACTTTTTAAAAATTTGAGTAGCAATGCTTGAGAAAACAATCAGAGATGCTGTCTTACTCCATTTTTTTATTGCTTGCAACAGAAAACCTGAAACTGGGTAATTTATGAAGAAAAGGCACTTATTTCATACAGTTACGGAGTCTGAAAAGTTCGAGGTAAAGGGGCCACATCTGGTGTGAAGGCTTTCTTGCTGTCAGGGGCTCTGCAGAGTCTCAAGGTAACACAGAACATCACATGGCAGGGAGCTGACATGCTAGCTCAGCTCTAGCTCTCTCTTTCTTTCTTTTTTTTTTTTTTTTGAGACAGAGTCTCATTATGTCACCCTGGGCACCTAACTCACAGCAACCTCAAACATTTGAGCTTAAGTGATCCTCTTGCCTCAGCCTCTTTAGTATCTGGGACTACAGGCCTCTGCCACAATGCCTGGCTACTTTTCTTCCTCTTCTTATTAAGCCACCACTTCCACTCCCATGAGAGCCCATTAGTCCATTAGTCCATGAGTGCATTAATTCATTCCTGAGAGTAGGGACATCACAGTCCAATCACCTATTAAAGGATCTGCCTCTCATTACTGCTGCATTGGAGATTAAATTTCAACATGAGTTTTGGGGGGGACAAATATTCAAACCACAGCAGCAGATTAAATGCAAAGTTCAAATAACTTTTTAAAATAAAATAGGAAATGTCAGAGACATTTCAAATTTATGATAGCCTACTATACGCCAAGCCTGCAGAAACATGAGGGGTAATCAATCATTTATACTTTTCAACTCTTAGAGATTCTTTGGTTAAAAAGTTTGAGGTGGATCAAAAGGAGCAATCCTACATGACATAGATTAAATCAAGAAAATAGAAAGCTTCTCCTTCACAGACTCAGGATAATGGTTTCCCGCCTGTGCCGATTGTTCATTCCTGGTATTTCAATACAGAGTACAGGGTTCCTTAATGTATTGCCGACAAAACCTGAGTATAAAGCTACAGCTCCTCAGATACGATAAGGAGAGATGGCTGGAATGCCTTCGTGTTCAGTTTAACTTCTGGATAATGGTTTATCTGCTAGCATTACATGTTCCCTTTTATAAAGCACCATCAAAATAAATAAGAATGCAAATTTTGCCTTTCGAGTGTGATCAAGAACTCATTGAGAGTTCACATGTCTTCAAGTCTCCATGTGGCCTAGAACAGCATTGGGTATAAAGAATTTGTACCTTTTTAATGAGTTAGCCAGATGAATCTTATTTTCTACAAGTATTTGAAGTGGCTGTGAGTAGTATAGGCATTCCATAAATAAGCGTAATTTAAACTTGTCTCTGCTCTTCAATAACAGGATATTAACTAGATTTATTCCTGTTGCTTAAAAATTTTGGCTAAGGCTTCAAAAGTGAGATCAGTGGATCTTTGGAATCAACGGATCAATATCTCTTTGAGATATTAATAAAGATAGGAAATCTAATGACTGCTACCCCCATCTGGGCTGGAAAAGGGGAGGCTAGAGGTTGATAGGAGGGATTCTTTGAAACAAATTCCCGTGACGAAGGGAGGGAGATACTTGCTCCCCTTTCCTACCCTTAGTATTTGCAGCACCTGTGAAAAGGGCACCACATTTATTGACCGAAGCTTTCCATGATGTCAGGAAGGAAAGGGAGGCCTCAGCAGGTGTATTTCCATGGTTTTCAGGGGAAAAAAAGAATGAATTCTTGAGTATCAGATGAATCCCAACATGCTGACAGAATATTAACCAAGAGCTTCCTATCAAGGCAAGGGGACCCCTGAGGATAGAAACCACTAAAGGGGGTTCTCTGGAAGGTTGGCTGGAGAACCTACCACTTGAATCGGTATCACTGGGATATCTAAATAACTACTTATGCACCCTACAGAAGCTCCAGAATTTGATGACTCCTGTAACAGAAACTATTAGACAATTAAAAAAGAACTATGAACCAGTAAGTAAGGAACATTTACCTGTTTTTCTTTGCATTCTTTCATTTTTTGCCTCCTCCTTTCCCTCTTTTCAAATATCACATTAAATCAACATTCAAAGATCCAGAGCCAAAAAGAAAGAGTGTCAGAGAAAAAGGAACATGAAAGAACAGACAAGGCCATCCTGCCAGTTATGTCTCTGAGCAAAGGCATGAAGCCTGAGCTAGGGCAGGGGAGGAGAACGGTTTGATTGCCTGGGAGACTGAAGTTTTAACTTAGGCCAGACCAAAATTTTTAATATTTGTACATCTATAGTATTAAAGGGTAAAAGAGAAACATCCATTTATTGCAGGTAATAATTGAGAAGTTAAAGGTAATTCCTGATTATATTCTACTAAATTCAAATGACTCAACAAACGAACTATAGTTAATTGATTCAAAATGTCACAGTCCTTTGATGATTTACCAATTAAACACCCAGAGAAACATATTGAGCACTTCTCATACCCTAAAATCAGAAGACCAGACCTTAGAAGATGAGGGAATGAAGGCTTTGACATATTATAAGAGTACTTTGGAGAGGACGAACAGCAACTCCCAGGAGGGCAAGTGCATCATCTTAAGGGTAAGTAAGATGCTCTTGCCGTCCTGGGACTTGCTGTTCATCCTGCTTTGTTGCCTTAGGATGCAGAGAAATAAAACTCATTCTGACTTTAAAGATAAGTTAAAAATGGAGTTTTCACTATTTATAATGACCCAAATGCCCACCACCACCAGTGGGTACATAAATTGCAGTATAGCCACCCGGTGAAATGGGAATGAACTATTAGAATAGCATGTGAATATGTGGATGATTCTCACATAGGTAACACTGAGGGAAAGATGTCAGAGCGAGAGTGCCTGCCTCGTGATTCAGTTTATGTAAAGTACAAAAACAGACAAAACTAAACTAGTGGAGGTCCAAGTGGGTAGCCTGGGTGGACAGCGGTGGTTTTCTGGAGTATGAAAGTGCTTCTGGGATGCTGGAAAGTTCTGTTTCTTGATCTGGATTTCTGGGTGTTGTTAGTTTCTGAAAATGTGAATTATACATTTATCATTTGTGTGCTTTTATATGCATATATTATAATTCAATAAATCATTCCCAATTTTTTACCCCTCCCAAAAGTAAATCAAACATTAGCAAGGTACGTGGTGGGTGGTGAGAGAAGGATCCTGAGCTATGTGGATATGCTCACTCTGTGAACATTCACTGAACGCATTTAGCTGTACTCTGCTGCGTGTGCATGTGTGTCTATATCTCAATAAATTTGACATTGAATTAATGGAGTACTTGAATCTGTAACTCCACACTTATTTCGTAGGTCCTCCAACTAAAGTGCTACCTATTAGAACTTTTAGTAACTTAATTATTTAATTAAACATTTCTCACTTAACTTTTCACTAAAGTTCAAACACATCAGTGGTAATCAAATATTTATTCATTGGAATAAATCAATACATTTATTTCTCAATCCAACGAAATACTTCTCTGAATTTCTTATTGTGCTTTTCCATTGGCTTGTTGGGATATTACAATCACCGTTTCATTCATGTGAGTGGTGATGTTCCACCTTGCACACCTGTAGTCCTCACGTATGACATACTCACATGGCTCAAAACTGCCCTGCAAGTCTCATAAATATATCAAATCAAAGATTTGAGCACAGTGTCTGAGAAGACTTCCACCAATGCATGCAAGTTGGAAGACTGTTCACCTTTCAGCTCCTAAAAACCAGGCAGCACCTGGAACCACAGATGGCAGATCACTGTGACAGTCAGTAGATTAAGATCCCAGTCCTTAATCTACTAAATACGTACAGACAAGGAGAGCTGCGAGAGCCAGTTTATCAGATCACTAATAAAATTTTGTAAATAGAGTCATTTTATCGGATAACTACATACAAGATCTAAGCTGGCAACAAATTTTTTCTGTTGTTATTGGGTAGTTACCATTTTAATTAGGCTAACGTTTTAATGAGGAAGGTAGTGAAATTATGCTATTCAGAATATAGATAGGATTTAGCAAACATGGATAGAGAATATAAATACTGCATGTATCTTATTAACTTTTCTATCTGCAAAGCAAAATCTGTTTAATATGTTGCATCTGAAATCAGAAACCACTGAATACCCATGACAAATGGTGAGTCACGGGTCCTATTTCATTCACAATTACATTGAAACAATCACTGAAGGACAAAATAGTACACTGTGAAACAGAAATGGTGCTTTTAGTTATTGAGCAGCAAATACAAAGAGTCATGGAAGGAATAAGAAAAGTATAGGAAAATTATTTTATTTTCTGCCTTAAGCAACATGTGTTTGGCAGCTGAAAAATATGGCTGATTTCAACCACATACAGCAAGCCTATTGAAATAATATCAATAAGAAGGAAGTGAATGAGCAGACGTGAGTGTTACCACACCATCTTGATCTTGTATTTTTCTTTTCAAATAAAAGCATTACTCTAGGATACAAAACAATTGTAAAGAACATTCTCAAAAGGTTGCTTTTAAGTTTTTATGGCAAGTAAATGAAACAGCTTGCAAAGGATATTATTAGAGGAAGCATTTTTTTTTTTTTTTTTGTAGAGACAGAGTCTCACTTTATGGCCCTCGGTAGAGTGCCATGGCATCACACAGCTCACAGTACCTCCAACTCCTGGGCTTAAGTGATTCTCTTGCCTCAGCCTCCCAAGCAGCTGGGACCACAGGCGCCTGCCACAATGCCCAGCTATTTTTTGGTTGCAGTTCAGCAGGGGCCGGGTTTGAACCCACCACCCTCGGCATATGGGTTGGCGCCCCACCAACTGAGCCACAGGCGCCACCCTAGAGGAAGCATTTTATTGTGACAGAAAAAAAAAATGGTAGGAGAAAAATCCCCTTTCTGAAATTTTTAGAGCTGTGAAATCCAGAGGAAGCAAAAATTCAAAGAGTTACTATGTCTATTATCAGGGAAGTCGGTGAGACATGAAACAAGGACAAACCCCATTTGCCTGGGCTCTTTGCCCAGGCAGGAAGTAATTGCTAGTTGAGGTGCAGCTGCAGATAGAGGTTGATCAAATCCAAAGATCAAATGGTTATTTCATTCTGATAGAAATCATGAATCAACTTACCCCAGGCTCCGGTACACTCAGGAAATGACTATGTATACCATTTGCACGTAACTGTCTTTCAATGCTTTAAAATGCTGACTGTCACTTTCATTACAAATTTCCTTGATATGAACAATTTATCAAAACACAGGTAGCCATAATTCACATTTTGCTTAGGCACAAGCATGAGATTTCATATTCTTTAGGATTCCATACTCACTAGGGGAAATTTCAAAACAAAACCTAAACTTGGGAGAACCAAGACTCTAAAATCAAAAGTTTGCTACCAACTTCTTGAATGTAATATTCTTCATTTGGCTGTTCTTTATTCATATTGTGTTGACTAAAGATGAAATACCTAAAACATTATAAATTCCTATATAAAATAAAATGGTAAACTTTGAGCCTATTTTCTTCACCATAAAAAGTATTCATAAAATGTCTGTGAAACAAAGAGATATCTAAATACCTTGAGCTCTAGAAAATAGTAGCTGAAAAATAATTCCATATTATTTTCATATCTAAGAAGTTGGAAATATGTGGAAAGGTTTGAGTTGTTTCCACACAAAGAAAGCATGTGAACTGGCTCTGTCTTATGCCATCAGTTTTAGTTACTCTCAATTTGCAGATGACTCACAAAGATATATCTACAGTGTCTGAATTTTGTCTTGAACATCTCAAAGATAACTCCAACTTGTTCAGCACTGAACTCAAGGGCTCCTGCACCTTTCATATATGTATTTCTCTTACCCTCAGAAGGTCTTTGCTCATGTGACTCTTTGCTTGTTTCTTCTTCATTTAGTTAACGCCTACTTACCCTTCAGACCTCAACTCAAACATGATTCCTCAGGAAAACTCTCCCCAACTTCATGGCTAGGTTAGATTTTTCTAGTATACATACACTATCATATCCCTGTGAAACTTGTCTTCATGGCAATTGTCGATCTATAATTTTGCACTTACTTGTGCCCGTATTTGATTTGTATTTGACTCTGCTATGAAACTAGCATAGTATCTTGCACATACATGTACAATAAATGTTTGCCGATTGAATGAAAGAATTAATGAATGACTACAGGAATAAATTCCAGTGTCTTTTAGTCTGTGCTAAATACCAAGCTGAAGGTGATCTCTGTGCTTAGTTTTGGTGTGGCCATGAACACGTGCCTCTCACCCTCGGGTAATGAGTAGCATAATTAACCGATGGCTGTTTATGGAAGATGCAATATTGAAGGCATTGTGGCTTTGTCGTAGTTCGTGTTTCTGAGAATATTTATCCATCATATCTATTCAATATTTTGTACATTGTCACTGTGTGCTATTGAGTTACATAGCAACTGCTTTGTAACTTAATACAAGCAGAAAATACATAGTACTATGCAATTTAATGATGTGTTTAAGATGAAGAACTTACCACGAACATAGGGAGAGTATGGTACATGAGAGACATCACCATCACTACGATCACCATAATTATTGCCACCCCTCTCTTCTTCAGTGGTCTCTGCCCACCTTCACGGGGTGGAGCCAGGTGTGCAACAAAGGCTGTGACTATTCAGAAAATAGTGTGACCTCCAGACAATAGTGTGTGATTGTTTCCAGTGAGGGACACAGCTTGACTAAATCCCAGCCAATGTAAAGAATATTTCAAACAGCCTTTTCATTTCATTCTATTCTTTGGTCAAATGCAAGTCTAGACAAGCAGGGGTTTTTTTGGTCCATCTTTTGCCATTTTGAGCTGATCAAAAATATACTAAGCTGATAATAGTACTTTTGACACATGAGACAGAATCTTGTTAGGACCCCCTTTGATATAGAACAGTTTTTCTGTGATTTAATTATTATTTCTGAGAAATCACAATTGTTTTTGGAATGAATACTTGGTTACTGTAGAATATTTCTGATATTTTCAAATATATCTCTCTGGCTATGGGGAAATACTGTTTAACAGACTTAATTACTAACATGGCTAAAATTTTGTAATCTATTTCAGTAATGTTAGAAGAGATAATGTAGCTTCAATAAAAATGACAAAATAACATTTATTAAAGTGAAATAATCCCAGTAAAAAATAATTTAGCCCTTTACTGTTTTTTTTATTTTCTTTTTTTTTTTTTTTTATTGTTGGGGATTCATTGAGGGTACAATAAGCCAGTTACACTGATTGCAATTGTTAGGTAAAGTCCCTCTTGCAATCATGTCTTGCCCCCATAAAGTGTGACACACACTAAGGCCCCACCCTCCTCCCTCCATCCCTCTTTCTGCTTCCCCCCCCATAACCTTAATTGTCATTAATTGTCCTCATATCAAGATTGAGTACATAGGATTCATGCTTCTCCATTTTTGTGATGCTTTATTAATAATAATGTCTTCCACTTCCATCCAGGTTAATACGAAGGATGTAAAGTCTCCATTTTTTTTAATGGCTGAATAGTATTCCATGGTATACATATACCACAGCTTGTTAATCCATTCCTGGGTTGGTGGGCATTTAGGCTGTTTCCACATTTTGGCGATTGTAAATTGAGCTGCAATAAACAGTCTAGTACAAGTGTTCTTATGATAAAGGGATTTTTTTCCTTCTGGGTAGATGCCCAGTAATGGGATTGCAGGATCGAATGGGAGGTCTAGGTTGAGTGCTTTGAGGTTTCTCCATACTTCCTTCCAGAAAGGTTGTACTAGTTTGCAGTCCCACCAGCAGTGTAAAAGTGTTCCCTTCTCTCCACATCCACACCAGCATCTGCAGTTTTGAGATTTTGTGATGTGGGCCATTCTCACCGGGGTTAGATGATCTCTCAGGGTTGTTTTGATTTGCATTTCTCTAATATATAGAGATGATGAACATTTTTTCATGTGTTTGTTAGCCATTCGTCTGTCGTCTTTAGAGAAAGTTCTATTCATGTCTCTTGCCCATTGATATAAGGGATTGTTGGCTTTTTCATGTGGATTACTTTGAGTTTTCTATAGATCCTGGTTATCAAGCTTTTGTCGGATTGAAAGTATGCAAATATCCTTTCCCATTGTGTAGGTTGTCTCTTTGCTTTGGTTATTGTGTCCTTAGCTGTACAGAAGCTTTTCAGTTTAATGAAGTCCCATTTGTTTATTTTTGTTGTTGTTGCAATTGCCATGGCAGTCTTCTTCATGAAGTCTTCCCCCAGGCCAATATCTTCCAGTGTTTTTCCTATGCTTTCTTTGAGGATTTTTATTGTTTCATGCCTTAAATTTAAGTCCTTTATCCAACTTGAATCAATTTTTGTGTGTGGGGAAAGGTGTGGGTCCTGTTTCAGTCTTTTACATGTAGACATCCAGTTCTCCCAACACCATTTATTGAATAGGGAGTCTTTCCCCCAAGGTAAGTTCTTGTTTAGTTTATCAAAGATTAGGTGGGTGTAAGATGTTAGTTTCATTTCTTGGTGTTCAATTCGATTCCAAGTATCTATGTCTCTGTTTTTGTGCCAGTACCATGCTGTCTTGACCACTATGGCTTTGTAGTACAGACTAAAATCTGGTATGCTGATGCCCCCAGCTTTATTTTTGTTACTAAGAACTGCCTTAGCTATACGGGCTTTTTTCCGGTTCCATACAAAACGCAGAATCATTTTTTCCAAATCTTGAAAGTACAATGTTGGTATTTTAATAGGAATGGCATTGAATAGGTAGATTTCTTTGGGAAGTATAGACATTTTAACAATATTGATTCTTCCCATCCATGAGCATGGTATGTTCTTCCATTTGTTAATATCCTCTGCTATTTCCTTTCTGAGGAGTTCATAGTTTTCTTTATAGAGATCCTTCACCTCCTTCGTTAGGTATATTTTCATTTTCTTTGAAACTATGGTGAAGGGAGTTGTGTCCTTAATTAGCTTCTCATCTTGACTGTTATTGGTGTATACAAAGGCTACTGACTTGTGGACATTGATTTTATATCCTGAAACATTACTGTATTTTTTGATGACTTCTAGGAGTCTTGTGGTTGAGTCTTTGGGGTTCTCTAAGTATAAGATCATGTCCTCAGCAAAGAGGGAGAGTTTGACCTCCTCTGCTCCCATTTGGATTCCCTTTATTTCCTTGTCTTGCCTAATTGTATTGGCTAGAATTTCCAGCACTATGTTGAATAGTAAAGGTGACAGAGGACAACCTTGTCTGGTTCCAGTTCTAAGAGGGAAAGCTTTCAGTTTTACTCCATTCAGTAAAATATTGGCTGTTGGTTTGTCATAGATAGCTTCAATCAGTTTTAGAAATGTGCCACCTATGCCTATACTCTTCAGTGTTGTAATTAGAAAAGGATGCTGGATTTTATCAAATGCTTTTTCTGCATCTATTGAGAGGATCATGTGATCTTTATTTTTGCCTCTGTTAATATGGTGGATAACGTTTATGGACTTGCGTATGTTAAACCAGCCTTGCATCCCTGGGATGAAGCCTACTTGATCATGATGAATGACTTTTTTGATGATAAGCTGTAATCTATTGGCTAGGATTTTGTTGAGAATTTTTCCATCTATATTCATGAGTGAGATTGGTCTGAAATTCTCCTTTTTGTTTGGGTCTTTTCCTGGTTTTGGTATCAGGGTGATGTTTGCTTCATAGAATGTGTTGGGGAAGATTCCTTCTTCCTCAGTTTTTTGGAATAATTTCTGCAGTACAGGAATAAGTTCTTCCTTGAAGGTTTGATAAAATTCTGGAGTGAAGCCATCTGGACCAGGGCATTTTTTAGTTGGAATCTTTTTTATTGTTTCTTTGATCTCAGTGCTTGAAATTGGTCTGTTCAGGAGGTCTATTTCTTCCTGGCTAAGTCTAGGGAGAGGGTGTGATTCCAAATATTGATCCATTTCCTTCACATTGTCAAATTTCTGGGCATAGAGTTTCTGGTAGTATTCAGAGATGATCTCTTGTATCTCTGAGGGATCAGTTGTTATTTCCCCTTTATCGTTTCTGATTGAGGTTATTAGAGATTTTACTTTTCTATTTCTAGTTAGTCTGACCAATGGTTTATCTATTTTATTTCTTTTTTCAAAAAACCAACTCCTTGTTTCATTAATTTTCTGAATGATTCTTTTGTTTTCAATTTCATTGATCTCTGATTTGATTTTGGATATTTCTTTTCTTCTACTGAGTTTAGGCTTAGATTGTTCTTCTTTTTCCAATTCCATAAGATCTCTTGTGAGATTGTTGATGTGCTCTCTTTCTGTTTTTCGAATGTAGGCATCTAAAGCGATGAATTTTCCTCTCAAAACTGCTTTTGCAGTATCCCACAGGTTTTGGTAGCTTGTGTCTTCATTGTTGTTATGCTCAAGTAAGTTAATGATTTCCTGTTTTATTTCTTCCTGCACCCATCTGTTATTCAACAGAAGATTGTTTAATTTCCATGCCTTTTGGTGGGGTTCAGCATTTTTGTTAGAGCTGAGTTCCACCTTTAGTGCCTTATTTTCTGAGAAGAAACAAGGTAAAATTTCAATTCTTTTGATTCTGTTGATATTTGTTTTGTGTCCCAGGATATGATCAATTTTGGAGAATGTTCCATAGGGTGATGAGAAGAATGTATATTCTTTATCTTTGGGATGGAGTGTTCTATATGCGTCTATCAAGCATAGTTGTTCTAGGGTCTCATTTAAATCTGACTTACATCTTTGTTTAATTTCTGTTTAGAGGATCTGTCCAGCTCTGTAAGAGGAGTGTTAAAGTCCCCTGTTATGATGGTATTATCAGATATCATATTGCTCAGACTGAGTAAGGTCTGCTTCAAGAATCTGGGAGCATTTATATTGGGTGCATAAATATTTAGAATTGAAATGTCTTCTTGTTGTATTTTTCCCTTGGCCAATATAAAGTGACCATCTTTGTCTTTTTTGACTTTAGTTCTTTAAATCCACATGTATCTGAAAATAAGATTGCAACTCCTCTTTTCTTCTGAATTCCATTTGCCTGAAAAATTGTCTTCCAACCCTTGACTCGGAGCTTTAATTTGTCTTTTGAAGCCAGGTGTGTTTCTTGCAGACAGCAAATGGATGTCTTGTGTTTTTTAATCCAGTCAACCAATCTATGTCTCTTCAGTGGGGAATTCAAGCCATTAACATTTATTGAGATAATTGATAAGTGTGGTAGTATTCTATTCGTCTTATTTTGTGAGAGTCCATTGCTTAGTTTTATCTTTCGCATCAGTGTGGAGGTTTGGTTCTGTCCTTTGATTTCTGAGTTCTTACCTTGCTGCTGATCCATTGTGGTGGTCAGTGTGCAGAACAGGTTGAAGTATTTCCTGTAGAGCTGGTCTTGTTGTGGCGAATTTCCTCAATGTTTGTATATCCGTAAATGATTTGATTTCTCCGTCAATTTTGAAGCTTAGCTTAGCAGGGTACAGAATTCTGGGCTGAAAATTGTTCTGTTTAAGTAGATTAAAGGTAGATGACCATTGTCTTCTTGCTTGGAAAGTTTCATTAGAGAAGTCTGCGGTCACTCTAATGGATTTGCCCCTGTAGGTCAACTGGCGCTTACTCCTGGCAGCTTGCAGAATCTTTTCTTTTGTCTTGACTTTGGACAGGTTCATCACAATGTGTCTTGGAGAAGCTCGGTTAGAGTTGAGGCGACCCGGGGTCCGATATCACTCTGAAAGCAGTGTGTCAGAATCTTTGGTGATGTTTGGGAAATTTTCTTTTATAATATTCTCTAGTATGGCTTCCATTCCTCTGGGGCATTCTTCTTCCCCTTCTGGAATTCCTATAACTCGTATGTTGGAACGCTTCATAAAGTCCCATAATTCTGGGTGGTGCCTGTGGCTCAGAGAGTGGGGTGCTGGCCCCATATACTGAAGGTGGTGAGTTCAAACCCAGCCCTGGCCAAACTGCAACAACAACAACAACAAAAATACAAAAATAAATAAACTTAATTAAAAAAAAATTTAAAAAAAAAAAAAAAAAAAGTCCCATAATTCTGACAGTGAACGTTCTGCTTTCTCTCTCTTCTTTTCTGCCTCTTTTACTGTCTGAGTTATCTCAAGAACTTTGTCTTCTACCTCTCAAATTCTTTCTTCTGCATGGTCTAACCTGTTGCTGATACTTTCCATTGCATCTTTAAGTTCCCTAATTGACTGTTTCAGTTCCTTCAGGTCTGCTATATCCTTTTTATATTCTTCATATCATTCATCTCTTATTTTATTCTGTTTTTGGATTTCCTTTTGGTTATTTTCCACTTTATTAGCAATTTCCTTCATTGTTTCCATCATTTCTTTCATTGTTTTCAACATGTGTATTCTAAATTCCCTTTCTGTCATTCCTAACATTTCTATACTGGTGGAATCATCTGCAGTAGCTACCTCATGGTCCCTTGGTGGGGTTGTTCTAGACTGGTTCTTCATGTTGCCTGGAGTTTTCTGCTGATTCTTCCTCATGAGTGATTTCTTTTATGTGTTTCCTTGCCCTAATTTTCCTTTCACTTCCTCTTGCTCTTTAAGTTCTTGTGCCTGTGGACTAAGGGTTACAGGACCAGAAGGGTGAGAAGGTTGAAGAGCAAAAAAATGGGATGAAAGAAAGGAGGACCGAGTGATAAGAAAAAAAGAAAGATAGAGAAAGGAGAGGGGGTGGGTATAAGGAATATTGACAAAAAGAAGAGAGGCACAGAAAGAGGGAGACAGGGCAATATAGGTGTACAGTAGGGTACTTTGACACAACCTTAAAAAACCCCACCTTCTGGGGGTGCCCAGTTGCGTGGTTCCCTTGAGGTCAGCAGCTCTTTGCTAACCTGATCAGACACAGTACCCCACCTCCACCAAGTAGAGAGGAAAGACAAAAATGCTATAAATCAAACCAAAACAAGCAAACAGAAGACTTTACGGGGAAAAAATTGGGTGAAAAACCAAATGATATCGGTAGAAACACTAGCAAAAATGAAGTTGTAGTTATTAAAAAAGGCAGCAATGGGAAATTATAATTAAACTAGGAAAATTGAGAAAGAAAAAGGGATCTGTATGGAAAAGATTGAAATTAAAAAAACAAAAGAACATCAGCAATGTCAAAATAAACAAACAAAAAAAACAACCAAACAAAAAAAAAGAAAAAAATACACAACCCAAAAACAAAGCAGTTTGTATATGTTATTGAATATTGTCTGGGCAACACGTGGTCTTCTGGGGTATGAGATGTTAGTCACAGTTCTGATACGACTGGAGGCTGCTGATTTCTCAAACCCCAGCAGGTAGACACCCTAAATCTCTCTTCAGCCTACTTAAAAGGCACTTTGAACTTGTAAACTTGCTGAGCAGAAGCTTTCCCAGCTTTCTCACTGGAATCGCTGCTGAAGTGGCTATCCACTTACCCAGTGTGCCAAAACCGGTCTCACTCTGCCCCTGAGGGTTAGGGCTGCAAGGCGGCTCAGACCCCACCCTTAGGCTACTTGGTTGCTGGGTTACCAGCTTCCACCCGTTTCTAGCTCTGCG
Source organism: Nycticebus coucang (assembly GCF_027406575.1). Classification (NCBI taxonomy): domain Eukaryota; kingdom Metazoa; phylum Chordata; class Mammalia; order Primates; family Lorisidae; genus Nycticebus; species Nycticebus coucang. The sequence continues at coordinate 18,045,225 of NC_069787.1, forward strand.
ACCCTGAGGGCAGAGCTTGCCGGGGCAGATCACTGACAATGGATCCGTGTGACCCACCGCCAAACACTATTAGCTCTGTCTGGCTCAGCGGCTCAGACTGGGGCCCTAGACAATGGCCAAAGTTCTCCGCACTCCCGCTCAGGCCTTCCCCAAGGCAGTTCAACTCAGTGCCAAGTCCAAGGACATCAAAACAGTTCACAGGTAAGGCCTTTCTGGTTTGCAGTCTCGCTGCTACTGAACTTACAGTTGCAGGCGGGTTTAGACGGATTGAACACACGCCACCACTTGCCGGTTTTCCACTGTTTTAGTCCTCCTCTTGGGGTCCAGAAGTCTCTCGCTGACTCCCTGTATCCTCATAGGAGTGATGATAGGCAGTTCCCACCAGCCAGAGATGCCTGGAGTCCTATCTCCCCAGACTCACGGTGCCCAGATGTAAGGAAGCTGTTACTCGGCCTCCCCGTTTTTTTTATTTTCTGCATCTGTGGCCTTCCTCTTAGCAGAAGGATGATCTCTTCTCTTCCCAAGTCCAGGAAAGCCACTTTGGGTACTGAGCTACTAATCAGAAAAGAAAAAAAATTTTTTTCCATTTGCTTATTTGCATCTTGTCTTCTTACTCCTAGAGAAATGAAAACACAGCAATTTATTTTTCTGAGATAGTGACTATGAACACCCAGTAGCAAAATAACTGATTTCAAAAGTAAAATCAAAAAAAGATTTAAGAGATTATTTCTTTTCATTAGGAATATTATATATGTGATACTAATTGAATCTTTAAAATGTTAAAATTATTTTCTATGGGTGGTAGAAAAGTGGAAATTTATTTTTCTTTCTTCTGTGTTATAACATGCTAATCAGGAGGCAGCAAATTAGTAAGTGGGAAGAATTAGCATTGGGCCCAGAAGTTAAGAGTTTAATAGAATTCAGCCTGTCAGATTAATTTTCTGCTCTTTCAAAGACTATGAAAGGATAAAGTTTGAAGTCAAATACCACCTCTTGGAAACAGTGGTCTGAAGCTCTGCTAATTATAATCTCCAGACAATCTGTGGCCAATAACATATTATTTCTCCTTCAAAACCCTTAGAACTATACATTGTATTTTCATTTAAAAAGAAAATTGAAATTTGGAAGAGAAAGAGCCAATATACATGGGATAAGGTTTTTTGGGTTTTTTTTTTTTTTTTTGCAGTTTTTGGCTGGGGCTGGGTTTGAACCCACTACCTCCAGCATATGGGGCTGGTGCCCTACTCCTTTGAGCCACAGGCGTCATCCCACATAGGATTAGTTTTAACCAAGAATATGTTGCTCAGGTGGGGAATATGTTTTTACTTTTTCTTTAATTTACATTCATGTTGGTATCATGTAAACATAAAAAAAATTTCTGCTACTAATCCCACATGTTTTAATGTATGTTATGGTAAATTCATTCATTAATTAGGACCAAGAAGTATAAAATAAATGAAGATTGAATTATAGATCTCTTTTTTAGAATAAAGTATTATTGACCAACTACTTGGAAAATGCAAAAAAAAAAAAAAAAAAAAAGAAAACCTCACTTCACTCTTGGTTGAAGGGGAAAATTGAAATATAGTAAAAAATTACCTGGAAATTAATGATGATAATAAAAACGGTACGACCTATGAACACAAATAAGGTTATGCTCAGTGGAAGAAATCACAGACAAACACATCAGACCAGAAAGACTGAGACAAACAAGTCATGGTTTTAGCATTAAAAGTTCAGGAAAAATCCCCACAAGCTAAACCTAATGAAAGCAAAAGTAAAGAAACTATGAATAAATATAAAGAAATTACAAAGATAACTGAAATAGAGTTAAAACAAAGAATGATGACCAGCCAAGGAATAATGGTAAGATAAGCCATAGGTACACTAATAATTAAAAAAAAGAAAGCATCAATAAACCCAAATGAAGAGAAGAAAAACACCCTAAGATGCAGTGTAAATAAAGAGAACTATATGGTATTTTAAAACATCTAAGCAAAAAAACCAACTATATATATATATATATATATATATATATGCACATACACAGCTAAAATGAGTGATTTTCTAGTAAAATACAAAATGCAAGATTATCCCTAACAGAGGTAGGTAAGTTTAATAGACCCATAGCGATGAATATAATCTAGGAAAAAAATCTGCAAATATTACCAAATAGGATTCAGCATAAATTTAAGGAGTTTTTCTCAGGAATGCAAGATTATTTCAACTCAAATAAATTGATTAATATAGTTCATTAAATTCATAGATCCAAAAAAGAAAAACTGATCTCAATAAGTATAAAAGCCAATTGACACAATATAAACACTATTCCTGATTTAACTGTGTGTAAGTAATAAACTACAAATACAATGTTCTTCACATTGAAGTATTACCATTTAAACATTTTTATTGTAACAGAATGATACTAAAGATCACCCAAAAAATAAACATGTGAGAATATCTAGAAAAGTTTTATAAAATAAAATATGGTTTTATCCTATAGGAAAGTATAACATTATAGAACAAGAATAATTAAAATCCCCATGGACTATGGAAGAAACTGGTTTAACAATAAAAACAATTAGAAAATCAAGAAACAAACATCTAGGACTTTAGTAGATGATTAAAGTTCAAATCAGGTGTGAAAATATGGTGGTATAATCATTGATTGAACAAGTGGAAAAACATCCTGGGTCCTTCCCTGACTTGACTTCAGATTAAATTCCATGGAACCAAAAAAAAAAATCTCAGAAGCCAAAAATAAAAGTATCTAATGTGAATTTTGAGATTGACTTGACAGCAAAATTGGTGTCCAGAATAATTGATTTAAAAATTATGTTTAATTTATTTTAGTTACTAATTCAAAGACCTAGCTCTTCCTGAAGCTTTTAAGACCATCTTAAAATAGTTCTATAAGTCTATTAATTAATCAAGTATATTTAAGGAGGTTTTTGCTTACAAATTAATACTTTCTAACATTTAAAATTACATTTATAAATTTGATATATCCTTTAAGAATCTTAAAAGTCTTATTAACATATGAAAACATGAGTCCTTAAATAAACCTTGAATATAATGTTAAACTTTTAAGCCTGGGAAATTATAAGCTAATGACAGTATTTCAGACTATTTTACAAACATTTCCACTTACAATAGCAATCCATGATCAAAGGATAACTCAGCTGAATGTTTTATTGGATCCACAAGCCTAGTTTGTGACTCTCCTAGGTCACATTCATGCAGGTAAAGCCTTAAAAAAAAAAAAAAAAAAAAAGCAAAAACAGAAAAACCTTTTGTTTTATATATATATATATATATATATATATATATATATATATATTCTTTTTTTTTTCAATATAGTTACTAGATTTTATTATTATGGGAGGAGAGGGCCACAAACCAACACTCCCCATGGCCCATGCAGCCCACAAACGACTAGTTACAGGAATAGCTGCAGCTACTTTTGTAGATTATGGACCATAGAGTGAGCTCTACTTCTTCACCAAAACTTCAGACTATTCGTTTCATAATATTTATAAAAATATAGATAATATATTTATTTAATAATCTGTCTATCTAATTTTACATTTCCCCAATGTTAAAAAAGATTTTCCTACTAAAAAAGCAATGTGTCAATCAAAATTCTTCTGGGGTTACGTTAACCAAAAAACATTTTGAGGGGATATCATTTTAGTCAACTAAAAATGAATGTCGATCAGAAATTTGGAAGATCTGGAGTTGCAAAAACCCAAGGCATTTTTTTTTCCCTTAGGACAACAGGAAGCTCAGTTTAAAAATTTTTAGGTCCATAGGAAATCCAAATTCCCCCCTCTCTAAATGAGCTAATCTGCAGCTAATCTGCAGCCTTAAGATTTGAGTCATCTAATACTGAATTCTTAAGTTATGATGGGGCTGTATTCCTTCAGATAGCCAGTATCTGACACTCTTCACTCCAATTGAATTTTACTTTTCATTAAGCCTTTTACCATATTTAAATGACATACTCTTGGATTCTGCATGTCTTTCTTGATTTTCTGCAGTTTGGGGCCACCATTTTTAAGGGTCTTCCTCCCTAGCTTACTTGCCTAGCACACTTTCCCACTCTGGAGCACTATTTCATACCTTCTCCTCTGTTCTCAAACCAACAAAGCTTGCTTCAACAGCTTCCTCTGAGTGGAAGGCCTTTCTTAGTAGTTCACTGGTGGGAATGAAGTGCTCAGAAGAGAACTCTCAAGTCCCTCCACACACTCAGATGAGTGTCTATGCTTATTCAATACTAACCTCTTTGTTCTTGCCTTCAAAGATCACTCAAGAAATTCTCCTTTTTCCATTTCTCATATGATTTCCCCCTCTCTAGTAGATATTTCCCATCAGCATTTTAAAATGCTGTGATTTTTCCCATCTTATAAAAAAAAGAATGCTCTCAACCTCACTTTCTATGCCAAGCTAGCTAATTCCCTATTTCTATGCTCTTCTGTAGAAAAACCTATTGAAATAATTGCTCATTTCTTCTCTAAAGTTCTGTTAAACCCACTCCAATCAGGCTTTTGTCTTTGCCATTTGTTTTAAACTCATTCCTCAATGTCACAAATGACCTTCATGTTGCCAAATCCAATGAACAATTCTCAGTCTTCATCTAGATGTATTATCAGCATATGACACAGCTGATCCCTTTCTCCTTTCTGACACACTTACACCATATGCTCTTGGTTTTCATCCCAACTCACTAGCTGCTTTTTCTCAGTCTTCTTTGCTATTTCCTTAACTTCTCCTTAGCCTCCTAATGTTAGAGTACTCAGTTTCCTAATGAGTACTCTCATCGTGTATTTATCAACACTCACTTTCCTAATGAAATAATCCAGTCTATTGGCCTTAAGCATTATCTTCCACAACCTGACTATTCCAAAATTTATTTCTTTAGGTCAAACTACTCTTTTAATATTTAAACTCATAAGTCTACCTGCATATTTGGTACCTCTCCTAACTCCAGGGTTAACAGCAAAAACTCAACATGTCCAAAATTGAACGCCTGAATCTACTCTTAAACCTACCTCACCTATATTCTTCAACATCTCAGTTGATTATAACTCTAACATCCTCGTTCAGGCCAAAAATCATAGCGTTATACTTGACATCTCTCTTTCTCTCATACTTAAATGATACCTGACATCTATCTTTCTCTCATACTTAAATGAAATAATGCCAGCTATATATTTAAAATGCATCTAGAATCTGCCTATTTTTCTCCAATGTTGTTCCAAGCCACTGGAGAGAATACGCAATAGTCTCTTACATATCTCTAGTTTATACTTTTGTTCCCTACATTTTACCTCTATTTTCTTCTATTCCTGATGGATCTATCAATGTAAATCATTAATATCTCCTCATTTCACTCAGAATACAGTCATTAAACAGGCCTCTGGGCAATATGTGATCTCCCCAAATTCCCATACAGTTGGCTTCTAGTATATCATGTAACTTATTTACTGCTATCTGTAATGCATATTTTTAATGCCCTCTTCTTCATTTAAGTAAAACTACATGAAGTCAGGGACACTGGTCTTTTTTATTCATTGACGTATCCTAAGCCCTTAGAATAGTACTTGGCACACAGTTGGCACTTAAAGAATTTGCTGATTAATTGATTAATTCTATTGATGGAATATTGGGTATTTAACTTTGAAGAAATTAAATTTATGTTAAAACAATTAAAAGTACCAAGGACAAACTGGCACGATCACTTTCAAGGGCAGAGCGAGATGACTGATAAGAAGGATTGTTCAGCTGAGCTCTCCTAGAATGACTGGGAAAAAGACAGAATTCAGCCATATCTGACAAGGAACCTTACCCAGAGTCATAGCTCAGGGAGCACAGTGAAGAGGTGGTGAGCTGGATAAAGGTGTATGATCTAGAGCAGTGTAAATCTGATTTATTAGACACACCTTACCAAAATCTGTGAGATACAGCAAAAGCAGTCTTAACAGGGAAATTTATCGCATCAAATGCCTACATTTGAAAACAGAAAGAGAGCTCATCAACAAACTCATGAACCATCTTATGGAATTGGGAAAAAAAAGAACAATCTAATCCAAAACCCAGCAGTAGGAAAAAAACAACCAAAATGAAGTCAAAGATTAATGAGATTGAAAATAAAAGAATCATTCAGAAAATTAGTGAACAAAAAGTTTGGTTTTTCAAAGAAATATGTAAAATCAATACACCTTTGGCCAGATTAACTAGACATAGAAAAGTAAAATTTCTAATAACCTCAATCAGAAACTATAAAGGGGAAATAACAACAGATGCCACAGAGACACAAGAGATCATCTCTGAGTACAAGAAACACTATTTCCAGATATGTTAATGAGAAGGAAATAGATCAATACCTAGAATCACACCCTCTCCCAAAATTTAATCAAGAAGAAATAGCTCTCTTAAACAGACTGATTTTAAGAACTGATATGGAAGAAATAATAAAAAAATCTCCCCAAAAAAAGTGCCCTGGGCCAGATGGCTTCATGCCACAATTCTAGCAAACACACATAGAAGAGCTTATACACACACTGCAGAAATTATTACAAAAAATTAAGAAGTAAGGAATCTTCCCTAACATGTTCTACAAAGCAAACATCACCCTGATACCAAAACCAGGAAAAGACGCAACTAAAAAGGAGAACTTCAGACCAATTTCATTAATGAATATAGATGAAAAATTCTCAGTAATATCCTAGCCAATAGATTATATCTATACATTACAGAAATCATTCATCACAACCAAGTAAGTTTCACCCAGTGATGCAAGACTGGTGGTTTAATATACACACATTCATAAATGTAATTCACCATATCAACAGAAGCAAAATAAAGACCATATGATCCTTTCAATAGATGCAGAAAAAACATTCAAACAAATTCATCATCTTCTTCTCATTAGAACACTTAAGAAAGTAGTCATAGATGGGACATTTCTGAATTGATCAAAGCCATGTATGACAAACCCATAGCTAATGATTATACTGAATGGAGTAAAACTGAAAGCTTTTCCACTTAGAACTAGAACCAGACGAGGTTGCCACTACTATTCAACATAGTGCTAGAAGATCTAGCCAATATAATCAGGGAAGAGAAGGAAATAAATGGCATCCAAATGGGGGCAGAGGAGGTCAAACTCTCCCTCTTTGCCAATTATATGATCTTATACTTAGAGAACCCCAGAGACTCAACCACAAAACTCCTGGAAGTGATCAAAAAATACAGCAATGTCTCAGGATATGAAATCAATGTCCACAAATCAGTAGCCTTTGTATATGCCAATAACAGCCAAGATGAGAAGCTAATCAAGGACACAATTCCTTTCACAGTAGTTTAAAAAAAAAAACCTAGGAATATACCTAACAATAGATGTGAAGGACCTCTACAAAGAAAATTATGAAACCCTAAGAAAATGAATAGCAGAAGATCTTAACAAATGGAAAAACATACCATGCTCAGGGCTAGGAAGAATCAACACTGTCAAAATGTCTATCCTTCCCAAAGCAATCTACAGATTCAGTGCAATCCCCATTAAAATACCATCATCGTACTTTCAAGATTTGGAACAAATAATCCTTCATTTTATACAGAAATAAAAAAACCCATATAGCCAAGGCAATTCTTAGTAATAAAAACAAAGCTGGGGTATCACCCTACCAGACTTTCAGCTAAACTACAAGGCCGTAGTGATTACGACAGCATAGTATTGGCACAAAAATAGACATTGACATTTGAAATTGAATAGAAAACCATGAGATGAAACTAACATCTTACAGTCACCTGATTTTTGATAACCAAACAAGAACATACACTGGGGAAAGACTCCCCATTCAATAAATGGTGTTGGGAGAACTGGATAACCACGTGTGAAAGACTGAACTGGAGCTACACCTCTCACCACTTACAAAAAATTGATTCAAGATGGATAAAATATTTAAATATAAGAATTAAAACAATAAAAATCCCCAAAGAAAGTGTGGGGAAAACATTTGAAGATAGTGGCCTGGGGAAAGATTTGATGAGGAAAACTTCCATGGCAATTGCAACAACAACAAAAATAAACAAATGAGACTTAATTAAACTGAAAAGCTTCTGTACAGCCAAGGAAACAACAACCAAAGCATATAGTCAACCTTCAGAATGGGAAAAGATATTTGCATATTATGAATCAGTAATCAACAAAAAAAGACCCAACAAACCCATATATCACTGGGCAAGAGATATGAATAGAACCTTCTTTAAAGAAATCAGATGAATGGCTAACAAACATATGAAAAACTGCTGATCACCCCTACTTATCAGAGAAATGCAAATCAAAACAACCCTGAGGCATCATCTAACCCCAGTGAGAATGGCCCACATCACAAAGTCTCAAAGCTACAGATGCTGGCATGGATATGGAGAGAAGGGAACATTTTACACTGCTGGTGGGACTGCAAACTAATACAACCTTTTTGGAAAGAAGTATGGAAGTACTGATCTTACAATCCCATTACTAGGCATCTATCCAGAAAAAAAAGAAAATCTTTTTTTTTTTTTTTTGCAGTTTTTGGCCACCTCCAGTATATGTAGCTGGTGCCCTAATCCTTTGAGCCACAGACGCTGCTCCAGAAAAAAATCATTTTATCATAAGGACATTTGCACTAGACTGTTTTACAATCGCCAAAATGTGGAAACAGCCAAAATGCCCACCAAACAAGGAATGGATTAAGAAGCTGTGCTATATGTATACCATGGAATACTATTCAGCCATTAAAAAAGATGGAGACTTTGTATCTTTCATATTAACCAGGATGGAGGTAGAACATGGTCTTCTTTTTTTTTATTTTCGGGGATTCATTGAGGGTATAAGATGTATCACACACTGAGACCCCCACCCCCCGTTCTTCCCTCTCTCTGCTCTTTCTTTCCCTCACCCACCTCCTTCTGTCTCCCTCTGCTCTCCCGTTTCTTCACCGCCACCATGTCATTAATTGTCCTCAAATCAAGATTGAATACATAGGATTCATGCTTCTCCATTCTTGTGATGCCTTACTAAGAATAATGTGTCCCATTTACATCCAGGTTAATACAAATGCTATGAAGTCTCCATTTTTTTAACGGCTGAATAATATTCTAAGGTATGGTACATATTCTACTTAGTAAAGCATCACAAGAACGGATAAGCAAGAATCCACTGTACTCAATTATAATATGAAGGCAGTAGATGAGGTAATACAGGGAGTGAGAGCGTTAGGGGAATGAGCAAGTGGGGAGAGAAGGGGGAGGGGGATTGGGGTCATGGTGTATGGCACACCTCTTTGAGGTAGAACACAATCATAAGAGGAACATTAATCTAACAAATGCAATCAGTGCAACCTAATTCTTTGTACCCTAATGAATCCTAAACAATTAAAAAAATCAAATTAGGAAAAAAAAAAAGTTTGTTACATGGCTGACTTTACAGTTGTGAAGATTTGGAATCAACCAAATTGCCCATCAACCGATGAATGGATTATATATAAAGTGTGGCATATGTATACTGTGGAATACTACTCAGCCATGAGAAAATATGGAGACTTTACATATTTTGTATTTACTGGATAGAGTTGAAACACCTTCTTCTTAGTAAAGTATCACAAGAATGGAAAAGCAAGTATTCAATTACTCAATAGTAATATGAAGTCAATAGTCAATTAAATACACACCCACACAAAAGATAAATTCAATTCAAGTTGGGAGGAGAGGTGAAGAGTGGGGAGAGGAAAGGAGGGAGAGGTATGGGGAAGCTCCCACCTAATGGGCCAATTTAAGGGGATATGGCATACCTCCTGGGTGCAGGACAGAACCACAAGAGAGACTACCCAACGAATGCAAACATTGTAACCTAATAGGTTGTATCCTCATATTAATCTGACATTTTAACAAAAAAGGAAAAAAGAAAAAAAAAAACAAAGAAAAAGACCACTTTCCTTTTAATACATAAACAGTTTTTACAAATCATTAAGTAAAGGACAGAGCAAGATGGCAGAGTAGGAGTTAACAACCTTCATTCCCCCAACAAAAAACAAAAATTTGAAAGCCATCTGTGAATGAAAATAACTCTGGAAGGGGTTGTGACTCCACCTAAGAAGCTATATAGCAATAGATTGGGGGAGGAGAGAATAATCACACACACATATAAAACAGTTTCATTTTGCCTGCATCCCCATTCTCCATGCTCTACATAAAGAGGGATTCCTGAACTTGCAATTCTCCCTCACAGATAACTGGAAAGTGGAGTAAGCAACCCACTTGCCAAGCCTTTTGAGGTGCTGCTTAAATGCCCAGCTTCAGTTTCACCTCACCTAGATTTCTTGGGAAACTGGCACCACTGAGACATCTGAAGAAGGAGAGGGACAAAATTAGAAATGAAAGCTATCGGTATCAACCACATACTGGGAGTCATCACAGTTGCCACTGCCCTTCTCTGTCCCAGACTCTAGCAGACTTCTCTGCTTAGCACCTTTATAACCATGAGAGACACTGTGCACTGCTTGCAGCTTTTACCACTGAAGACACTGAAGTGTTCGATGCTATAGACTTCAGCAGCTTGCTCCTCAGAGGACCCCAGTGCCTTGCTCCCTAGAGGACCCTAGGAGCATTTTGCTGCAGACAAAACAATCAAAATAGCCATAGAATAATCCCTGTAGCTTTCACCAGTGAAATCCCTGCAGTTTTTCACCTTCATAGTCTTCAAGTGCTTGAGTCACAACCCCTCTCCCTTGCCACTCCCTGGAGTCACGCTATCTGTTGTCACAGTGGGAATCCCAGCCCAGAGATGCAGCATAGTCTTATGGTGCCTATTTCATACACTCTCACTCCAGAGTCACCCCAGATATGTGCACCACGGCACCTCTGCCCAAGGTCACAATTCAGCCAATGTACATGTGCTGGCAATTGGTCCTGATCTACCCACATCACACGCAATGTGCATTGACCTCTACCACTGCCTACCATAACTCTTTGCCACTGAACCCAGAGAAGCCACTGAGGAACCCAAGAACCGTCACTCCCACTGTGGACTTCACATATCTCTTCCCACCAAGGACTACCTAGTAGCTGATATTATAGAGCCCAGCTATCTCAGCTGATGAAATATTGCAAAACCCCTTAGACCTGGAGCAGCAGATGCCCCTCCCCCATAAGGTGCCCCAAATCACCAGAACTGGTGCCACAGCACATAGCCCCTCAACCCCTGGTGGTGAAATTCCTTCCTTAATGAAGGCAGTTCATAAAGTCTGAAACAGGTGAATTCCTCAAATGTGCAGACACCTTCACAAGGCTACAAAGATCATAAAGAATCAGGAAAACATGACCCAATACAATACACTTCCAGTAACTGACACAGAAGAACTGAAGATCTACAAAGTGCTTGACAAATAATTCAAAATAATGATTCTAAAGTTTAGTGAATCAAAAGGGAAGACAGATAAACAATTTGATAAAATCAGGAAATACAAGAACAAAACAAGAAGCTCAACTGAGAAAAAATTAATAAGAATCAAACAGAAAATTTGAAGTTGCAAAGCACTATGACTGAACTACAAAATTCAATACAGAGCTTCAACAGCAGACTAGATCAAGCATAAGAAAGAAGATAGATATTACTTAAAGATAGATTATTTGAAATTATCTAGTCAGCAGAGAATAAACAAACAAACAAACAAAAATGAAATGGAATGAAGAAAACTTACAGGACCAGGCCTAGGAGACTCCATCAAGAAGGCAAACATTTACATAACAGTAATTAGAGAAGGAGAAAAGGCTAGAAAGCTTATTTAAAGAAATAATAGTGACAGACTTCCCCAATCTAAAGAAAGATAAACATCCAGGTATATCAAGCTGGAAAGTTTACAATCAGATTTAATCCAAAGAAGATTACAATAAATGTGTCAAAGATCAAACACAAGGAAAGAATTTTCAAAGCAACAAGAGAAAAAAGGAATCATATAGAAGAAATAAAGTTGTCATAGATTTCTTAGCAAAAACTTTGCAAGCTGGAAGAAAGTGGTATGTCAAAGTTCTAGAAGAAAAAACATGCAATCAAGAATACTTTACTGAGCAAGTCTGTTCTTTAATAAAGAAAGATAAATCCTTTCCCAGACAAAAAGAAGTTGAAGGAGTTCACCACCACAAGACCTGCCTTATAAGAAATACTAAAAAGTGTTCTTCAAGCTGGAGTACCACTAATAAGTAACGTGAAAATATAAAACTTACTGGTAAAGGTAAACATATAGTAAAATTTAGAATACTAAAGCACTGCAAGGATGGTGTGTAAATTACTTATAATTCTAGTAGAAAGGTTAAAAGACAAAAGCATTAAAATTACCTATTGTTACATAGACTTATTAATTCATACACAATACAAAAAGATGGAAATTGTACCATCAAAACCATAAAATGAAGGGGAGTAAAAAGACAGAGTTTTTGCAAGTAGTTAATGTTAAGTTATTATCAGCTTAAAATAGAGTGGTGTAACTATATTTTAGTTACAAATGGAAACCGGAAAATAAAATGGTAACCACAAAGGAAAAACCTAGAAGAGATATAAGAATAAAGATAAAGATAAAAGAAGCAAAGCATACCACTACAGAAAAATCATCAAAACACAAAAGAAAACAGGAAGAGAGGGGAAAAAAGGGACAAAGGACCTACAAAAAAAAATCCCAAACAAACAAGCAAAAAAACAGAAAACAATTTTAACCTGAGACTATGGGGAAAAGAGAAAGGAGAAAGGGAGGGGATGGGAGGGAAGAGGTTGGGCGGAGGGAGGGTGATTGGTGGGATCACACCTAATGTGCTTCTTACAAGGGTACATGTGAAACTTACTAAATGTAGAATATAAATGTCTTAACACAATAACTAAGAAAATGCCAGGAAGGCTATGTTAAGCAGTGTGATGAAAATATGTAAATGGTATATAAAACCAGTAAAAAAAAAAAAAAATTAAATGGCAATAGCATATCTTTACCTATCAATCATTATTTTATATATAGATAGATTAAACATGCCAATAAAAATACATAGAGGGGATGAATATATATATATATATATATATTTTTTATTTATTTATTTATTTATTTTGCATTTTTTGGCCAGGGCTGGGTTTGAACCCGCCACCTGCGGCATATGGCGCTGGCACCCTACTCCTTTGAGCCACAGGTGCCACCCTGAATACATGTTTTAAGAAACAGAACTATATGTTACCTATAAGAGATTAATTTCACTCATAGGGACACGTACAGACTTAAAGAGAAGGGATGAAAAAAGATATGCCATACAAATGGAAACCAGAAAAGAGCAGGGTTATCAATACTTATATCACAAAAAATAGGCCTTACTACAAAAAGTGCCAGTAGAGACAAGGAAGATCATCACATATATTAAAGAAGTCAGTTCATTAAGAGGATATAACAACTGTAAATGTATATGCACTTGACATCAGAGCACCTAAATAGACGAAGCATATGTTAATAGAGCTAAAGGGAGAAATTGTGAGCAATACAATAACAGTGAGAGGCTTTAATATCACAATTTTTATCAATGGGGTCATTTTTATCAATTAGGTCATCTGGACAGAAAACCAATAAGAACACATTCAACTTGAGCCACACTTTACTAAGTGGACCTAATAGACATAGACACAACATTGCATCCAATAGCAGCAGAATACCTATTTTTCTCAGATGCACATGAGACATTCTCCAAGATAATTATATATTAGGCCACAAAACCAGTCTTAAAAATTTTTGAGGACTGAAGTCATCTCAGTTATCTTTTCTGATCATAGTTTAAAACTGGAAATCAATATTTTTAAAAAGCATAGGCAAAAGGCAGTTCCTGTGGCTCAGTGAGTAGGGCACCTGTCAAATATACCAAGGGTGGTGGGTTCCATCCTGGCCATGGCCAAACTGCAACAAAAAATAGCTGGGCATCATGGTGGGTCCTATAGTCCCAGCTACTCAGGAGGCTGAGGCAAGAGAATCGCGTAAGCCCAAGAACTGGAGGTTGCTGTGAGCTCTGACACCATGGCACTGTACTAAGGGTGGCAAAGTGAGACTCTGTCTCTACAAAAAAAAAAAAAAAAAGCATAGGCAAAAAAAAAAATAAATATACAAGTAGGACTATTTCCAATTAAAAAACCTTCACAGCAAAGGAAACAATCATAAAATAAAAAGGCAACATACAGGATGAGAAGAAATATTTGAATAGAATACTCAATTTTTTATACTCAATAGAAAATAAATAAATTAATTAAAACCTAATTAGAAATGAGCACTGGGATTCCACAAATACGTGGCAGGAGGCACACAGAAAAAAGGAGAGGGAAGTGGGGTTACACATTCAGCTGGATTAGAGGTCCCATATGTGGGTAGAGGGGGTAGGCGAGAGACTCTCAGGACACAATAATTCTACTGAAGACTTTGAAATCCTTGCTACAGGAGGGCCCTCCACCCTCACAGGCCTTCAGAAAGCACAGGGAGCTATCTAGAGACTGCACACCAACATGGCTGCAGAAAGGAGTTATATACGGGGGGGAGGGCAAGATGGCCGACTGAGAGCAGCTTCCAAGGGAGGCTCCTGTCCAAAAGGAAAGATAGTGCCCAGAAACAGTCCAATTAAGATGAAGACTGGGAGCCCAGCCGAGAGAGAGATGATAACTGCAGGTCACGTCTGCTAAGGCAAGCTGCGAATCCAAGAAACTAAGCTTCAAGTACAAAATCATCTGGAAGAAGGAGTGTCCATCCCCTCCCCCAAGAAAGCTGTGGTATTTCTTTGTTTTTCTGTCTCCTTTCTTTTCTCTCTTCATTTGCTCCTACAGATTTTCTATGGACAAGCAGTGAAGTATGGACCTCTTGCCTCACCCCACGAGTGACTGCTGTTGGAAGTGGGGACTACTTCTTCAGAGGGACCCTGCCGTGACTCTGAACAACCTCTTATTAGGCAGAAATATCAAACTAAGATCTTCCCCGCCATTCTGAACTTCCAGTAGGCCCTTCCCCCTTTACCTGATGAACCAGAATACTGACCCCTGCTGAGACTGAGGGAGGAGGTTCTTGAGCAGTGCCCCCCTCCCTGTCTGCAAGACCTAGCACGCCACCAGCAAGAGACTCTGGGGGCCACACTGAGCCCCCCCCAATAGGATCTCCACTGGCAGCCACGCAGCATCACACCCTGAGCCCCATGCCCACCCTGACCTCCATACGAGCTGTGCTGCAAAGTATAAACCGTGCCTGCCAGGACCTCCGTAAGAGCAGTGCCCACCAGGATCTCCATACCAGCAGTGCCGCGACCCATGACCCGCAACCCATACCCACCAGGACACCCATACGCCCACCCTGGGCAGGGAAGCCCCGGTCAGGGACTCGCTGGTGGCCAAGTGCCACACACCTAGGTCTCCATACTTCCAGCCCAGCCAGGGACCAGCCAGAAGCCACATGACACTGCATCCCATGCCCCGCACCCACTGGGCCTCTGCACGCCCTGACCAGAAACTCCGGGAGCCATGCAACCATGTGTCCTCCTTCCCTTACTCTCCCAGCCTCCACACTGACCCACTCATCTGGCCAGGGACTCTGGTAGCTGTGCACCCTCTGGAGCCATCCCTGCCTCTGCGCAGAGCCCTTGTCCTCACCAGAGACTTCAGGAGCCTTGGGCTCTCTGTGCCAAAGTCACCTGGTGCCAGGCACTCCCGGAACTGTGTGCACCACCACCTGCTATGTTGCTGGATCTGGGTGTGTCACACTCTAGAGCTGCTCCCACAATCAGAACTCCCTGCCTGGGGGAGCCCCAGAGGAACTACACAGGGTCACTCCCTACAAAGAGCCAACAACAATAGAGTGATCTCTGGCTTCTAATCTTGGAGAGATACTTCCTCAACTCTGAGGACAGCCAGAGGCAATGGTGAAAAACAATCATGAGGCGAAATCAACGGAAAAACTTTGGCAATATGAATAATCAGAGTAGATCAACTCCCCCAAGGAACAATGAGGCACACACAGAACAAGATCCCATGTACAAACAAATAGCTGAGATGTCAGAAATTGAATTCAGATTATGGATAGCAAATAAGATCGAATTAGAATTCCAAGCAGTAACCCAAAAGATATCTCAAGAATTCAACGAATTCAAAGACCAAATGACCAAAGATTTTGACACATTGAGACAAGAAGTTGCAGCCCTCAATGATCTGAGAAACACAGCAGAATCCCTCAGTAACAGAATAGAGCAAACAGAAGAAAGGATTTCTGACATTAAAGACATAGCTTCCTAATGCTCCCAAACTCTCAAAGAGGAAGAGAAATGGAGGGCAAAAACAATTCACTCTCTCAGAGAGCTCTGGGATAATTTGAAGAAAACTAATATTCGTCTTATAGGGATCCCCGAAAGTGACGAAGTGCCTTCACAAGGCAGAGTCCCTTCTTCATGAGATTAAGAAAGAGAACTTTCCAGACATGCCAAAGGATTCTGAAATTCAAATAGCAGACAGTTTCGGAATTCCAGCATGACTCAACCCAAATAAGACATCCCACAGACACATCATAATCAATTTAACTAAAGTTAATATGAAGGAGAAAATTCTGAAGGCAGCCAGATGAAAGAAAACCATAACCAACAAAGGGAAGAATATTAGAATAACTTCAGATCTCTCTGCTGAAACCTTTCAAGGTAGAAGCGGATGGTCATCGACTTTTAATTTCCTAAAACAAAATAACTTTCAACCCAGGATCCTGTATCCAGCTAAACTGAGTTTCATTTATGATGGAGAAATTAAATACTTTAATGACGTTCACATGTTGAAGAAATTTGCCATAACTAAACCAGCTCTCCAGAATATTCTCAGACCTATCCTCCATAAAGACCAGTGTAATCCTCCAACACGAAAGTAAACCCACCCAGAAAATTTTGATTAAATTCCAACTTCCACAGTTGCAAAAGGATTAAAAATGTCCACCACACTCTCAAAAGGCTTATCAATATTCTCAATTAATGTGAATGGTTTAAATTGTCCACTAAAAAGGCACAGGTTGGCTGACTGGATACAAAAACTCAAGCCAGATATCTGCTGCATACAAGAATCTCATCTTACCTTAAAAGATAAATATAGACTCAAGGTGAAGGGATGGTCATCTATACTCTGGACAAATGGAAAGCAGAAAAAAGCAGGCATTGCAATCCTATTCGCAGATATAATAGGCTTTAAGCCAACCAAAACAAAAAAGGATAAAGATGGACACTTCATATTTGTTAAAGTTAATACTCAATATGTTGAGATTTCAATTATTAATATTTATGCACCCAACCAGAATGCACCTCAATTTATAAGAGAAACTCTAACATTGTGATGGATGTGTAACTTAGTTCAATGTAAACATTTCACGTTGTATATCAAAGCAGTACCCTGAAACCCATAAATGCATCAACATACAAAGTTATGATTTAATAAAAAATAATTTAAAAAAGAGAGAGAGAAACTCTAACAGACATGAGCAACTTGATTTCCTCCAATTCCATACTTGGAGAGTCTAACACTCCTTTAGCAGTGCTGGATAGATCCTCCAAAAAGAAGCTAAGCAAAGAAATTTTAGATGTAAACTTAACCATTCAACATCTGGACATAACAGAAATCTACAGAACATTTCATCCCAACAAAACTGAATACACATTATTCTCATCAGCCCACCAAACATACTCCAAAATCAACCACATACTTGGTGACAAATCTAACCTCAGCAAATTAAAAAAAAATAGAAATTATTCTTTGCATCTTCTCAGAATGTCATGAAATAAAAGTTGAACTCAATAACAACAGGAATCTACATACTCATACAAGAACATAAAAACTAAATAACCTTATGCTGAAGGATAGATGGGTTATAGATGAGATTAAGAAGGAAATCACCAAATTTTTGTAACAAAACAACAATGAAGACATGAATTATCAGAACCTCTGGGATACTGCAAAGGCAGTCCTAAGAGGGAAATTGATAGCACTGCAATCCTTCCTCAAGAAAATGGAAAGAGAGAAAATTAAGAACTTAATGGGACATCTCAAGCAACTGCAGCAGGAAGAATATTCCAACCCCAAACCCAGCAGAAGAAAAGAAATAACCAAAATCAGAGCATAATTAAATGAAATTGAAAACAAAAAAATTATACAACAGGTCAATTAATCTAAAAGTTGGTTTTTTGAACAAGTCAATAAAATAGATAAACCTTTGGCCAACCTAACCAGGAAAAAAAGAGTAAAATCTATAATTTCATCAATGAGAAATGGTAAAGATGAAATAAAAACAAGACCACTCAGAAATTCAAAAAATTCTTAACAAATATTACAAGAAAATTTGCTCTCAGAAATATGAAAATCTGAAGGAAATCCACCAATACTTGGAAGTACGCCACCTACCAAGACTTAGCCAGAATGAAGTGAAAATGTTGCACAGGCCTATATCAAGTTCTGAAATAGCATCAACTATACAAAATCTCCCTAAAAAGAAAAGCCCAGTACCAGATGGCTTTATGTCAGACTTCTACCAAACCTTTAGAGAAGAACTACTACCTATATTATTAAACCTCTTCCTAAATATAGAAAAAGAAGGAATACTACTCAACACATTCTACAAAGCACACATCACCCTGATGCCCAAACCAGAAAAAGACCCCAAAAGAAAAGAAAATTATAGACCAACATCACTAATGAATATTGATGCAAAAATACTCAATAAGATCCTAACAAACAGAATCCAACAACACATCAAAAAATTATACACCATGACCAAGTGGGATTTATCCCAGGTCTCAAGGCTGGTTAAATATACATAAATCTATAAATGTAATTCAGCACATTAACAAACTAAAAAATAAATACCATATGATTCTCTCAAATGATGCAGAAAAAGCTTTTGATAATATTCCGCATCCCTTTATTATCAGAACACTTAAGAAAATTGGTATAGAAGGGACATTTCTTAAACTAATAGAGACCATGTACAGCAAACCCACAGCCAACATCGTATTGAATGGAGTTAAATTGAAATCATTTCCAGTTACATCAGGAACCAGGCAAGGTTGCCCATTGTCTCCATTGCTCTTTAACATTATAATGGAAGTTTTAGCCATTGCAATTAGGGAAGAAAAGGTGATCAAGGGTACCCTCATAGGGTCAGAAGAGATCAAACTTTCACTCTTCTCAGATAATATGATCATTATCTGGAAAACACAAGGAATTCTACTACAAAACTTTTAGAAGTGATCAAGGAATACAGCAATGTCTAAGGCTACAAAATCAACACCCATAAATCTGTAGCCTTTATATATACCAACAATAGCCAAGCCAAAAAAACAGTTAATGACTCTATTCATTTCACAGTAGTGTGAAAGAAGATGAAATATTTGGAAGTACACCTAACAAAGGATGCGAAAGATCTCTATAAAGAGAACTATGAAACTTTAAGAAAAGAAATAGCTTAAGATGTTAACAAATGGAAAAAAATACCATGCTCATGGCTGGGAAGAATCAACAATGTTAAAATGTCTATACTACCCAAAGCAATATACAGTTTTAATGCAATTCCTGCTAAATCTCCATTGTCATATTTTAAAGATATTGAAAAAATAATACTTTGTTTTATATGGAATCAGAAAAAACCTCGAATAGCCAAAACATTACTCAGAAATAAAAACACAGCAGGAGGACCTGAAACTGTACTATATATTGCTACCAGACCTGAGACTATAGTATAAATTGATAGTGATCAAAACAGCATAGTACTGGCACAAAAACAGAGAAGTAGATGTCTGGAACAGAATAGAGAACCAAGAGATGAATCCAGCTGCTTACTGTTATTTGATCTTTTACAAGCCATAAAAACATTCAGTTGGGAAAAGATCCTCTATTTAACAAATGGTGCTGGGTGAAGTGGCTTGCGATTTGTAAAAGACTGAAATTGGACCCACACTTTTCACCACAAACTAAGATAGACTCTCACTGGATAAAAGATTTAAACTTAAGACATGAAACTATAAAAATACTTGA
The DNA here is from genome assembly GCF_027406575.1 of Nycticebus coucang. Taxonomy (NCBI): domain Eukaryota; kingdom Metazoa; phylum Chordata; class Mammalia; order Primates; family Lorisidae; genus Nycticebus; species Nycticebus coucang. Next base: position 18,065,314 of record NC_069787.1, read on the forward strand.
AGAAAGTGCAGGGAAAAATCTTGAAGGAATTAGCCTGGGTGAATATTTTATGACGAGGACTCCCCAGGCAATTGAAGCAGCATCAAAAATACATTACTGGGACCTGATCAAACTAAAAAGCTTCTGCACAGCCAAGAACATAAAAAGTTTAGCAAGCAGACAGCCCTCAGAATAGGAGATAATATTTGCAGGTTATACCTCTGACAAAAGTTTAATAACCAGAATCCACAGAGAACTCAAATGTATTAGCAAGAAAAGAACAAGTGATCCCATGTCAGGGTGGGCAAATGACTTGAAGAGAAACTTCTCTAAAGAAGACAGATGCACGATCTACAGACACATGAAAAAAGCTCATCATCCTTAATCATCAGAGAAATGCAAATCAAAACTACTTTGAGATATCACCTAAACCCAGTAAGAGTAGCCCACATAACAAAATCCCAAAGCCAGAGATGTTGCATGGATGTGGAGAAAAAAGCACACTTCTACACTGCTGGTGAGAATGCACACTAATACGTTCCTTTTGGAAGGATGTTTGCAGAATACTTACAGATGTAAAAATCAACCTGCCATTAGATCCTGTAATTCCTTTACCAGGTATATATTCAGAAGACCAAAAATCACAATATAACAAAAACATCTATACCAGAATGTTTATTGCAGCCCAATTCATAATTGCTATGTCATGGAACAAGCCCAAGTGCCCATGGACCCACAAATGAACTAGCAAATTTTCATACATGTATACCATGGAATATTATGCAGCCATAAAGAAAGATAAAGACTTTACCTCTTTCATGTTTACATGGATGGAGCTGGAACATATTCTTCTTAGCAAAGTATCTCAAGAATGGAAGAAAAAGTATCCAATGTACTCAGGCCTACTATGAAGCTAATTTATAGCTTTCATATGAAGGCTGAAACCCAACTATAGCTCAAGAATATGGGGAAAGGGCCAAGGGAGGGTAAGGGAGAGGGGAGGTCAGGGTGGATGGAGGGTAATGGGTGGGGCCACACCTATGGTGCATCTTAGAATGGGTACAGGTGAAACCTACTAAATACAGAATACAAATGTCTACATACAATAACTAAGAAAATGCCATGAAGGCTATGTTGAACAGTTTGATGAGACTATTTCAGATTGTTTATGAAACCAGCACTTTGTACCCCTTGATTGCACAAATGTACACAGCTATGATTTAACAATAATTTTTAAAAAAAAATTTAAAAATCAGCCATTCAAATAAGCAAAAAAATCACACACTTGGCTTAGCTTTAAATAACTTAAAAAAAAAGAAAGAAAAGAAAAGAAAGGAGTTATAGCAGAATCCTGTAGGCTTTGGAGACCTGAGTACTGCAGCCAGAGTCACTCTGAGAGCCCAGCCCTGGGGTTTTGCAACTGCCCAGTGGTGAGATCTGCCACTGCCAAATCCTCACCACCATTGCTGAGCCAGAGAGGGAGTAAGGAGGCCAGGCACTCAGACACCAAACTGCCATGGCTACATGCCTCTGCTGCCACTGCTCACAGGGGCCCACTCTACTGCTGTTGTTGCTGGGGACTCAGGTGGGAACAAACTCCTAAGAACCTCTGCCTCTACTGCCAGCACACAGCAGGGCCTATCAGCCATGTTGTTGCTACTGCTGGTGCTGTGGGACCCAGGTGGGAGAAAATTCTCTTACATCTGACCAGTTCCTGCTATGGAAGAGGGCATTGTTGCTGCTGCTGGACAATCCAGGTGAGGGCAAACCTGACAGTCACCTGCCACCGTTACTTCTACTGCTCCATTACTACAACTGCTCCTTTTGTGGCACCCTGGTGGGAGCAAACCCCATGCCTCCCTGCCTCCACTGCCACCACTTATACAGGCCTGCCCATTCAGCATTGCTGCTGTAGAACCAAGCAGGAGCAAACCCCCATAAACCCGCAGCCTCTACTGCCACCACTTAGGGGGTCCTGCTCTTTCCCTGCCTGAACACTCACCAGAACTTGCTTAAAACAAGAACATCCACCAGAACTTGCTTACATTGTGACAACCACAGGGGTCTAGGGGTGGGGCATAGGAGAGGAGCATCTTTCCCAGAGTTCTAACTTTTAGGGTAGGCTGCCTCAAGGTGACTAGGAAGTGTTGCGAATGCTTCTTAGGTCAGTGGAGGGCAGAGAACCCACTCTCCTGCACCAGAGAGTACCTGGCTCATGATCTGATGTTGACTGCACCCCACTTATGCAAGTGCAGAGAGGAGTTATTCAAGAGAAGAGTGTGTTCACCCCAGAGCAGAAGTGGCACCAGAACTTGGGAAGAGATGTGGAGATAGGGACCTCTTGTTCGCTAACCATCCAGAGCTGAGACCTAGCTCCCAAGCATGAGCTTTTTCAACGTGGTTCCAAACCAGAAGTCTCAGCCCTGGAGTCTCAATTTCTCTGGATCTGCAGCCAGTGCTTCTTCGTGCCCCCATGGACTGCAGCAGCCATGGGGGACAGAATTCCATGGAGCTTGGGGTTTGCTCCTTTCCCTCTGAAAAGTATTTTTGAGTCACTCAAGTGCCTTTGAGTGACTCAAGGACAAAATCTACCACCTCCCTCAGGGCTAGCAGTCTTTTCTCCAAGTTGTCTATTCTGGAAGAAGCCTCTCTGACAGAACCACATCTCCTCTGCTGGAGTACTTCAGCTGCATTCCACAACCATCCTGACAGCACTGCACACAGCAGGCTGAGCTGCCCCCATCACCTCTGCTGCAGCTCTGCCATGGTGGGAATGGCATATTAGTGCTTTTGGGTCCCTGCAGGACAGAGACCACTGAAGAAGCTCCATATGGACCTAACAGACACATACAGAACATAGCCGAAATTGAGAGGCATAAGTGGCTGTGGTCCCATAGCTGTCAGCCTCTGCAAATCTTGTATCCATCTCTCCTGTCCCAGGCTCACAGTGCATCTGTCTTTTTCCTGCCTGAGTATTCTTCCAGAGCAACAGAGTTCCTAGCAGAGAACAGGTGAGCTAGAAAGGTATCTATTTTGAGCTTAAGCAAAGAGATTCTAGAGGACAATAAATCAGCATAAGAATGGTGGGAATATTAAAAAACAGGCTCCTTTGATTCCTCCCACAAAGGATCAAACTAACTCTGCAATAATGAACACTAACTAAATGGAAATTTTTGAAATGTCAGATATGGAATACAAAATATGAATTGCAAGTAAGCTCAATGGGATCAATGAGGAAGTTGAAAACCAATAGGAGGAGATTAGAAAATAATTCAAGGAATGAATGAAAAATTCACCAAAGACATAGTTTAAAAAATGAATAAATAAAACAGACCTCCTGGGGCGGTGCCTGTGGCTCAGTGAGTAAGGCACCGGCCCCATATGACGAGGGTGGCGGGTTCAAACCCAGCCCCGGCCAAACTGCAACAACAACAAAAAAAATAGCTGGGTGTTGTGGTGGGTGCCTGTAGTCCCAGCTGCTCGGGAGGCTGAAGCAAGAGAATCGCGTAAGCCCAAGAGTTAGAGGTTGCTGTGAGCCGTGTGACGCCACGGCACTCTACCCGAGGGCGATACAATGAGACTCTGTCTCTACAAAAAAAAAAACCAGACCTCCTGGAAATGAAAAAGTCATGTAGCGAATTTCAAAATATAATGGGAAATTTTAGCAACAGATTATATACCAAGCAGAATAAAAAATTTCACAGCTCAGAAACAAAGATTTCAAATTAACCTACATAGTAAAAATAAATACAAAAGGATCAAAGGACATGGAGAAAGTCTCCAAAAAATATGAGATTATATAAACACCCAAACAGAAGAGTCATATGTATCCTTGAGGTAGAAGAGGAAGTCTTGTGGAATGTAAATATCTATTTGAGGGAATAATGGAAGAAAACTTCCTTAGTCTTGCTAGAGATTTAGACATTAAGATACAAGATACAAGGTCAATACACTTCTGTAAGAATTATTGCAAATAGAACATCACTAAGGCATGCAGTCATCAATCTTGCCACCATCAAAGTGAAGGAGAACATCCTACAAGTGGCAAGCTGAACATGTCAAGTAGCTTACAAAGGAAAACCTATCAGGATAACAGCAGACTTCTCAGCAGAAATCTTATAAGCCAGAAGAGAGTAGGGTCTCAACTTTAATACTCTTAAATGGAGTAACTATCAGCAAAGAATTCTGTATCCTACAAAACTACATTTCATAAATGAAGGGTAAATAAAATCTTCCCTGAAGAAGCAAACACTAAAGAAATTTGTCATTATCAGACCTGCCCTACAAAAAATGCTTGAAAGTGCTCTAAACACTGAAAATGGTGGTTGATGTGCACTACTGTGAAAACAATCAAAAGTAAAACTCCCAAGGTGGTGCCGGTGGCTCAGTGAGTAGGGCACTGGCCCCATATACGAAGAGCAGCGTGTTTGAACCCAGCAATGAAAAACTGCAACAAAAAATACCCAGGCGTTCTGCTGGGTGCCTGTAGTCCCAGCTCCTTGGGAGGATGAGGCAAGAGAATTGCCTAAGTGCAAGAGCTGGAGGTTGCTGTGAGCTGTGACTCCATGACACTCTACAGAGGGTGACAAACTGAGACTCTGTCTCTAAAAAAAAAAAGTAAAACCCCCAGCTCCTAAACAGCAGTAACACAGGGAAAATACAAACAAAATGGGTAATAATGAACATAATGACTGGAACAGTATTTCACTGATCAATATTAACATTGAATACAAGTGTTTTAAATTAACTTAAAAAACATAAAACAATCCAAATAGGCCAGGTGCAGTGGCTCACACCTATAATCCTAGCACTCTGGGAGGCCAAGGCAGGTGAATTCCCTGAGCTCACCGGTTTGAGACCAGATTTAGCTGCAGTGAGACTCCCGTCTCTAAAAAATGGCTGGCATTGTGGTGGACACCTGTAGTCCCAGGTACTCAGGAAGCTGAGGCAAGAGAATTGCTTGAGCCCAAGAGTTTGAGGTTGCTGTGAGCTATGATGCCACAGAACTGTACCGAAGGTAACAAAGTGAGACTGTCTGAAAAAAAAGAAAAATCCAAATATATCTGTTGTTTACATCAAACCTATTTAACTCATACCTACTCGGGTTCAAGTTAAAAAATATTCCGTGCAAATGGAAACCCAGAACGAGTTGCAGTAGCTATTATTATATATTCAGATATACAAAAATGGAAATAGTATTTACCTACAATTCACTGTTGCTAAGATCACTTCAATTCACTGAAAACTTTAAATAAACAACAGTGAAAAAATACAAAGATGGTCACTATATAATGATAATAGTATCAATTAAACAAGAAGGTATAACAATCCTAAATATATATGCGCCCAATGTCAGACCTCACAGATTCATAAAACAAATACTACTAGACCTAAGAAATGAAATAAACAGCAACATGATAGATAATAATAGGGGACTTCAACATTCCTGAAGGTCATTCAGTCGCCCTGGGGTTGAATGCTATGGCATCATAGCTCACAGCAACCTCAAACTCTTGGGTTCAAGTAATCCTTTTGTCTCAGCCTCCCCAGTAGGTGGGACAACAGTGCCCACCACAACACCTGGCTATTTTTCTTAGAGATGCGAAGTCGCTCTTGAACTCCTGAGCTAAGGCTTTCCACCAATTTCGGTCTCCCAGAGTCCTAGGATTACAGGCATGAGCCACAGTGAACAGCCCTTACCATCACTATTTCTATTTAACATAGTACTGTAAATCCTAGCCAGAACAATCAGGCAAGATAAACAAATAAAGGACATCCAAATAGGAAAAGATCTAACTATTCTTCTCTTCTGGTGATATGACTTTATATCTAGAAAAACTTACATACTCCTCCAAAGACTCCTAGAATTAATAAACTCAGTAAACTCTCAGATTAAAAAACTTTATGTACAACATGAGTAACATTTATTTGCACTAATAACAGCCAAGTTGAGAATCAAATAAAGAAGTTCATTTACAGTAACTGCAATAATCAAATACTTAAGGATATGCTTAACCAAGAAGGTGAAAGATCTCTACAGGAAGAACTATAAAACACCGATGAAAGAAATCAGAAATGATGACACAAATGGAAAAACATCCATGCTAATGGATTGGAACAACAAATATTGTTAAAATGTCCATTATGCCCAAAGTGATTTATAGGACTCAATGTAATTCCCATCAAACAGCAACATCGTCTCTCACATAATTAGAAAAAACATTCTAAATGTATGTGGAATCAAAAGGAGCTGGAGTAGCCAGAATAATCCTAAGCAAAAAGAACAAATCTGAGGGCATCACACTACCTAACTTAACATTATACTACAAGGGTTTACTAAGAGAAACAGCATGGTAACTTGTGTAAACACATAATCAGTTAGGAGGATAGGGGGAGGATGCCCTATTCAATAAGTGGTGCTGGGAGAACTGGAGAACCACATGCAGAAGAATGAAACTAGATCCCTGTATCTCACCAAAAGTTAACACAAGATTGAGCAAAGACTTAAATGTAAGACCTGTACCATAAAAAAAAAAAAAAAGAAAGAAAGAAAGAAAAAAAAGTTAGGAAAAACTCCTCTGGACATTAGCCAAGTCAAAAATTTGAAAATACTGGTGGCGCCTATGGCTCAGTTGGTAAGGCACTGGCCCCATATACCGAGGGTGGTGGGCTCAAACCCGGCCCCAGCTGAACTGCAACTAAAAAATAGCTGGGCGTTGTGGCGGGCGCCTGTAGTCCCAGCTACTCGGGAGGCTGAGGCAGGAGAATCGCTTAAGCCCAGGAGTTGGAGGTTACTGTGAGCTGTGTGATGCCATGGCACTCTACTGAGGGCCGTAAAGTGAGACTCTGTCTCTACAAAAAAAAAAAAAAAAAAATTTTTTTGAAAATACAATAAAAATAAATAAATGAATAAATGTTTAATTACACTAAACATTATGTGTACAGCAAAAGGAATAATTGACAGAGTAAAGAGGCAGCCTACAGAATGGGAGAAAATATTAGAAAGAAAATATTTGTAACCCCAACAAAGGGTTAATACACAAAATCCACAAGGACTAAAAAATAAGCATAAGACACAGACAGTTATCTTTCAAGAGAGGATAGACAATTTTCCAACAAACTTATTGGAAAAAAAACTCAAAATCACCAATTATCAGGGAAATGCAAGTTAAAGCTGCAATCAGATACCACCTTACCCCTGTCAAAATGGCCATTATTAAAAAGTAAAAAGAAAGATGTCCACACAGATACAGTGAAAAGGGAATTTTTTTTTTTTTTTTGGCCGGGGCTAGGTTTGAACCCACCACCTCCGGCATATGGGACCGGCGCCCTACTTCTTGAGCTACAGGCGCTGCCCGAAAAGGGAATTTTTATACACAGTTGGTGGGAATGAAAATTAGTACAACCTGTATGGAAAACAGTATGGGATTTCTTAAAGAACTAAAAGTAGATCTACAACTTTATACAGAACTCTCACTATTATGGATCCACCCAAAGACAAAGAAATCATGTTATAAAAGATGCACATGCAGCTGCCTGTTTATCACAGAACAATTCACAATTGCAAAGATATGGAACAACCTAAGTGTCTATCAATGGACAGGTCAATAAAGAAAATTTCACACACACACACAGAGCACAGTGCTACTCAGCCAATGGAAGGAATGATGTAAGTTCTTTTGCAGCACATTGGATGGAACTGGGGGCTGTTATTTTAAGAGATGTAACCCAGAAACAAACAAAACCCTCCGCATTTTCTCAGTTATAAAGAGTTAAGCAATGCATGTACATAATCATATAGGGTGACTTAATGGACTTAGGGAACACAGAAGGGGGAAGATGGGAGGTGGGTGTGGGATGAAAAATTACTATTCACTATGCAATTCATCCATGTAACAAAAACAATTGTGTATGCCCTAAATCAATTTAAAGAAAAAAATTAAGGAAGAAAAACAGTTCAGGAAAGAAAAAGCATAGGAAAAAAAGTCAGGGTAAGAAGTTCCCTTCTCTCCACATCCATGCCAGCATCTGAAGCTTTGGAACTTTGTGATATGGGCTATTCTCACTGGGTTAGGTGATATCTCAAGGTGGTTTTGATTTGCATTTCTTTGATAATTAGGGATGATGAGCATTTTTCATGTGTTTTTGGCCATTCATCTGTCTTCTTCAGAAAAGGATCTGTTCATGCCTCTTGCCCACTTACCCTTACAGTTCTGGTGGGCTTGCAGATGAATACGGCCTCTTTGGAAATAAGTATGGAGAGTCCTTAAAGAGATAAAGGTAGACTTTCCATTTGATACCACAGTCCCATTACTGGGTATCTATCCAGAATAACAAAAAAAAAAATATTCTACCATAAGGACATTCACACTAGAATGCTTATCACAGCTCAATTCTCTATTGCCAAGATGTGGAATCAACCAAAAGTACCCATCAACACACGAATGAATTAATAAGCTGTGGTATATATATTCCATGGACTACTATTCGGCTATAAAAAGATGGAGACTTTACATTTTTTGTATTAACCTGAATGGAATCGAAACACATTCTCCTTAGTAAAGTATCATGAGAATGGAAAAGCAAGTATCCAATGTACTCAATACTAATGTAACAAATAGATAAGCAACTATATGCCCAACACAAGAGAAAAATACAATTAAATTCAAATGGATGGAAGGTGGGGGATTGGTAAGCTCTCTTCCAACAATGGACATAATATAAGGGTATATAGCATAACTCTTGGGTACAGAGCTCAAGTACAACTTGGATTCTACCTAATAAATGCAAACAATGTAACCTAATTATTTGTTCCTGCATATGAATCAGAAATTGTTCAAAAAAGAAAAAATCAAAACATCTTTAATTTTTTGAGATTTCTCAAAAATTTAAAAATATACCACCATATGATCTAGCAATCTCTTTTTTGTGTATGTATCCACAGAAAATGAAATCAGGATATTATAGAGATATATGTGTCCTATGTTCATAGTACCCTGTTTCCCCAAAAATAAGACAGTGTCTTATATTAATTTTTGCTCCCAAAGATGCGCTAGGTCTTATTTTCATGGTCTTATTTTTCCATGAAGAAGAATATGGTACACATTTATTGTTAAATGAAAATAAAGGAAATTTATTACCTGTATACAGTACGGTGGTACAGTAGTTGTCAACACAAACCAGACAAACTGTGAATCCTACCTTCAGTCATCATGAGGGCAGCTGCAAGCATCAGGCAGTGTCACCAGAGACAGACCAGCACTCACCACCTTCACCGCGTCCCGTACGCTCTGATCCTCCTGTTCTGAACGCATCTGGGAAAGTCTCATCTTCTCTCCCACCCCGCGCTCACCACTCACTCCAACCTCTGCTCTGCCTACACACAGCAGTGATGTCAGGACTCCGAGTAACATCACTGGTTGCTAGATGCCAGTCAGGGCAGCCCTAGCAACCAGTTTATGTAAATTAATTTTCATTCCAAGACAGAGCCGGGGGGGCCTTATTTAGTGGGGGATGCCTTATATTTCAGCCAGAAGGAACCCTGTAAGAAGGTCTTATTTTTGGAGGATGTTTTATTTTTGGGGAAACACAGTATCATTATTCACAATAGCCAAAATATGGAAACAACTTAAGTGTCTATCAGAAGATGAATGGATAAGAATTTATAGTGTATACAGGGTGGTCATAAAGTCCATGTGCAATTTAAAATAGTGTGCAATTTAAAATTGCACATGAACTTTATGGCCACCCTGTGTATACACAACAGAATATTCAGCTTTTGAAAAGAAGGAGATACTGCATTTATGACAACATGCACGATCCTGGAGGACAGTATGTTAAGTGCAATAAGTGAGGCACACAAAAACAAGTACTGAATAGTATCAATTGAATGTTGAATCTTGAAAAAGTTAAATACATAGAAATAGAAAGTGTAATGGTAATTACAAGGAGAAGCAGGAGTGAGAGGATAGAAAGATGTAGGTCCAGGGTGCTGGAAAACTGTCCTCTATAGAGGCACAGGTTAGCTGACTGAATACAAAAACTCAGGCCAGATATTTGCTGCATACAAGAGCCACATCTTACCTTAAAGGATAAATATAGACTCAGGGTAAAAGGATGGTCATCCATATTTCAAGCAAATGATAATCAGAAAAAAGCAGATGTTGCAATTCTATTTGCAGACACAATAGGCTTTAAACCAACAAAAGTAAGGAAGGATAAGAATGGTCACTTCATATTTGTTAAGGGTAATACTCAATATGATGAGATTTCAATTATTAATATTTATGCACCCAACCAGAATGCACCTCCATTTATAAGAGAAACTCTAACAGACATGAGCAACTTGATTTCCTCCAGCTCCATAATAGTCGGAGATTTTAACACTCCGTTGGCAGTGTTGGATAGGTCCTCCAATAAGAAGCTGAGCAAAGAAATTTTAGATTTATACGTAACCATCCAACATTTGGATTTAGCAGACATCTACATAAGATTTCATCCCAACAAGAGTGAATACACATACTTCTCATCAGCCCCCAGAACATACTCCAAAATCAATTGCATCTTAGGTCCCAAGTCTAACCTCAGTAAACTTAAAGGAAGAGAAATTATTCCTTGCATCTTCTCGGACCACCATGGAATAAAAGTTGAACTCAGCAACAACAGGAATCTGCATACTCATACAAAAACATGGAAGTTAAATAACCTTATACTGAATGATAGCTGGGTCAGAGATGAGATTAAGAAGGAAATTGCCAGGTGGCCTGTGGCTCAGTGAGTAGGACACCGGCCCCATATACCAAGGGTGGCAGGTTCAAACCCAGCCCCTACTGAACTGCAACAACAACAACAAAAAAAAAAAAAATAGCCAGGCGTTATGGCAGGCACCTGTAGTCCCAGCTGCTCAGGAGGCTGAGGCAGGAGAATCGTGGAAGCTCAAGAGCTAGAGGTTGCTGTGAGACCTGTGACATCATGGCACTCTACCGAAGTCAGTAAAGTGAGACTCTGTCTCTACAAAAAAAAATAAATAAATAAATAAAAAAGAAGGAAATTGCCAAATTTTTGGAACAAAATGACAATGAAGACATGAATTATCAGAACTTCTGGGATACCACAAAGGCAGTCCTAAGAGGGAAATTTATAACACTGCAAGCCTTCCTCAAGAGAACAGAAAGAGAGGAAGTTAACAACTTAATGGGACATCTCAAGCAACTAGAAAAGGAAGAACATTCTAACCCAAAACCCAGTAGAAGAAAAGAAATAACCAAAATTAGAGCAGAATTAAATGAAACTGAAAACAAAAGACTTATACAACAGATCAATAAATCAAAAAGTTGGTTTTTTGAAAAGGTCAATAAAATAGATAAACCTTTGGCTAACCTAACCACGAAAAAAAGAGTAAAATCTCTAATCTCATCAATCAGAAACGACAAAGACGGGCAGCACCTGTGGCTCAAGGAGTAGGGCGCCGGTCCCATATGCTGGAGGTGGCGGGTTCAAACCCAGCCCTGGCCAAAAACCACAAAAAAAAAAAAAAAAGAAAGAAAAGAAACGACAAAGACAAAATAGCAACAGACTCTTCAGAAATTCAAAAAATCCTTAATGAATATTACAAGAAACTTTATTCTCAGAAATATTAAAATATGAAGGAAATTGACCAATACTTGGAAGCACATCACCTTCCAGGACTTAGCTAGAATCAAGTGGAAATGTTAAACAGGCCAATATCAAGTTCTGAAATAGCATCAACCATACAAAATCTCCCTAAAAAGAAAAGCCCAGGAACAGATGGCTTCACTTCAGAATTCTACCAAACCTTTAAAGAGGAAGTAGTATCTATATTACTCAACCTGTTCCAAAATGTAGAAAAAGAAGGAAGACTACCCAACACATTCTATGAAGCAAACATCACCCTGATCCCCAAACCAGGAAAAGAACCAACAAGAAAAGAGAATTATAGACCAATATCACTAATGAATATAGATGCAAAAATATTTGACAAGATCCTAACAAACAGAATCCAGCAACACATCAAAAAATTATACATCATGACCAAGTCGGTTTTATCCCAGGGTCTCAAGGCTTGTTCAATATCCGTAAATCTATAAGTATAATTCAGCACATAACAAATTAAAAAACAAAGACCAAATGATTCTCTCAATTGATGCAGAAAAAGCTTTTGATAATATCCAGCATCCCTTCATGATCAGAACACTTAAGAAAATTGGTATAGAAGGGACATTTCTTAAAATGATAGAGGCCATCTACAGCAAACCCACAGCCAATATCGTATTGAATGGAGTTAAATTGGAATCATTTCCTTTTTTTTTTTTTTTTTTTTTTTAATTTTGTACCCTTAGGCTCTTTATTCTTTTTTTTTTTTTTTTTTTTTTTTTTTTTATTGTTGGGGATTCATTGAGGGTACAATAAGCCAGGTTACACTGATTGCAATTGTTAGGTAAAGTCCCTCTTGCAATCAGATCAGGAACCAGACAAGGCTTCCCATTGTCTCCACTGCTCTTTAACATTGTAATGGAAGTTTTAGCCACCGCAATTAGGGAAGAAAAGATGATCAAGGGTATCCATATAGGGTCAGAAGAGATCAAACTTTCGCTCTTCACAGATGATATGATTGTATATCTGGAAAACACCAGGCATTCTACTACAAAACTCTTAGAAGTGATCAAGGAATACAGCAGCATCTCAGGTTACAAAATCAACATTCATAATTCAGTAGCCTTTATATGTACCAACAATAGTCAAGCTGAAAAAACAGTTAAGGACTCTATTCCATTCACAGTAGTGCCAAAGAAGATGAAATATTTGGGAGTTTATCTAACAAAGGACGTGAAAGATCTCTATAAAGAGAACTATGAAACTCTAAGAAAAGAAATAGCTGAAAATGTTAACAAATGGAAAAACATACCATGCTCATGGCTGGGAAGAATCAACATTGTTCAAATGTCCATACAACCCAAAGCAATATACAATTTTAACACAATCCCTATTAAAGCTCCACTGTCATACTTTAAAGATCTTGAAAAAATAATACTTCATTTTATATGGAATCAGAGAAAAACCTTGAATAGCCAAGACATTACTCAGAAATAAAAACAAAGCAGGAGGAATCATGCTACCAGACCTCACACTATACTATAAATCAATAGTGTTGAAAACAGCATGGTACTGGCACAAAAACAGAGAAGTAGACGTCTGGAACAGAATAGAGAACCAAGAGATGAATCCAGCTACTTACCATTATTTGATCTTTGACAAGACAATTAAAAACATTCAGTGGGGGGCGGCGCCTGTGGCTCAAGGAGTGGGGCGCCGGTCCCATATGCCGGAGGTGGCGGGATCAAACCCAGCCCTGGCCAAAAAACCACAAAAAAAAAAAAAAAAAACATTCAGTGGGGAACAGATTCCCTATTTAACAAATGGTGCTGGGTGAACTGGCTGGCAACCTGTAGAAGAGTGAAACTGGACCCACACCTTTCACCATTAACTAAGATAGACTCTCGCTGGATTAAAGATTTAAACTTAAGACACAAAAATATTAAAATACTAGAAGAGAGTGCAGGGAAACCCTTTGAAGAAATCAGTCTGGGTGCGTATTTTATGAGGAGGCCCCCCCGGGCAATTGAAGCAGCTTCAAAAATACACTACTGTGACCTGATCAAACTAAAAATCTACTGCACAATCAAGAACACAGTAAGTAAAGCAAGCAAACAGCCCTCAGAATGGGAGAAGATATTTGCAGGTTATGTCTCCAACAAAGGTTTAATAACCAGAATCCACAGAGAACTCAAACGTATAAGCAAGAAAAGAACAAGTGATCCCATCACAGGCTGGGCAAGGGACTTGAAGAGAAACTTCTCCGAAGAAGACAGGCTCACTGCCTACAGACATATGAAAAAATGCTCATCATCTTTACTCATCAGAGAAATGCAAATCAAAACTACTTTGAGGTATCATCTAACTCCAGTAAGTTAGCCCATATAACAAAATCCCAAAACCAGAGATGTTGGCGTGGATGTGGAGAAAAGGGAACACTTCTACACTGCTGGTGGGAATGCAAATTAATACATTCCTTTTGGAAAGATGTTTGGAGAACACTTAGAGATCTAAAAATACATCTGCCATTCAATCCTATAATTCCTCTACTAGGTATATACCCAGAAGACAAAAATTCACATCATAACAAAGATATTTGTACCAGAATGTTTATTGCAGCCCAATTCATAATTGCTAAGTCATGGAAAAAGCCCAAGTGCCCATCGATCCATGAATGGATTAATAAATTCTGGTATATGTACACCATGGAATATTATGTAGCCTTAAAGAAAGATGGAGACTTTACCTCTTTCATGTTTACATGGATGGAGATGGAACATATTCTTCTTATCAAAGTATCTCAAGAATGGAAGAAAAAGTATCCAGTGTACTCAGCCCTACTATGAAACTAATTTATGGCTTTCTTTTTTTTTTTTTTTTTTTTTTTTTTTTAATTTGGCCGGGGCTGGGTTTGAACCTGCCACCTCCGGCATATGGGACCGGCGCCCTACCCGCTGAGCCACAGGCACCGCCCAATTTATGGCTTTCATATGAAAGCTTTAACCCAGTTATAACCTAAGAATAGGGGGAAGGGGGAGAGGGACGGAAAGGAGGGGGAGGATGAGCAGAGGGAGGGTTATTGGTGGGATTACATCTGTGGTACATCTTACAAGGGTACATGTGAAACTTAGTAAATGTAGAATATAATTGTCTTAACACAATAACTAAGAAAATGCCAGGAAGGCTATGTAAACCAGTGTGATGAAAATGTGTCAAACGTTCTATAAAACCAGTGTATGGTGCCCCTTGATCACATTAATGTACACAGCTATGATTTAATAATAATAAAAAATAAAGATGTAGGTCAAAGGGTACAGATTGCACTTATGTAGCATAAATAAGTCTAGAGAGCTAATATAGAGCAGTAAGACTATTATTAACTACCGTTAATAGTATTGTATTGTGTGTCGAAAATCTGCTGAGAGAAGAGATTTTAGGTGTTCTTACAGCACACACACAAAAGAAACTATGCAAAGTGCTGAATATGTTAATTTGCATGAACTGTAGTAATCATTTCCTATGTATATCAAAACATTTTGAACTTTGGTAAGCCTATCAGAAACTCAAATTGGGGGAAAGACTCCCGATTTAACAAATGGTGCTGGGTGAATTGGCTTGTGACTTGTAGAAGACTGAAACTGGACCCACACCTTTCACCTCTAACAAAAATGGACTCTCACTGGATAAAAGACTAAACCTAAGACATGAAACTATAAAGATTCTTGGAAAGAGTGCAGGGGAAACACTTGAAGAAATTGGCCTGGCAGAAAACTTTATGAGGAGGTCCCTCCCGGGAAATTAAAGCAATACCAAAAATACATTACTGGGATCTGATCAAACTGAAAAGCTTCTGCACTGCCAAGAACACTGTAGTAAAGCAAGTAGACTGCACTCTGAATGGGAGAGGATATTTGCAGGTTACGTTTCTGACAAAGGTCTGATAAACAGAACCCACAGAGAACTCAAACTTATTAATAAGAAAAGAACAAGTAATCCCATTTCACTATGGGCAAGAGACCTGAACAGAAGCTTCTCTGAAGAAGACAGGCACATGGTCTACAGACACATGAAAAAATGCTCATCATCTTTAATCATCAGAGAAATGCAAATCAAAACCACTTTGAGATACCATCTAACTCCAGATGGTACACTGGGAACACTTCTTCACTGCTTGTGGGAATGCAAACTAATACGTTTCTTTTAGAAAGAAGTTTGGAGAACACTCAGGGATCTGAAAATTGACCTGCCATTGGATCTTGCAATTCCTCTACTACGAGTATATCCGAAAGACCAAAAATCACTTTGCAAAAAAGATATTTGCACCAGATTATTCATTGCAGCTCAATTTGTAATAGCTAAGTCACGGAAGAAGCCCAAGTGCCCATCGACCCATGAATGGATTAATAAATTGTGGTATATGTATACCATGAAATACCATGCAGCCTTAAAAAAGACGGAGCCTTTACCTCTTTTATGTTTACATAGAGGGATCTGGAACATATTCTTCTGAGTAAAGTATCTCAAGAATGGAGGAAAAAGTATCCAATGTACTCAGTACTTCTATGAAACCAACTTATATTTACTCACACTTTCTTATGAAAGATAGAACACAACTATAGCCCAGGATGAAGGAGAGAAATGGATAGGGAGAGAGGGGTGTGGGGAGGTTTGATAGAGGGAGGGTAAAAGGTGGGACCACACCTATGGAGCGTATTGCAAGGGTTCAAGTCAAATCTGTCAAGTGTAGAACATAAATGTCTTAACACAATAATCAAGTAAATGAGGCGAAAGCTATGTTGATTGGTTTGATGTAAGTACATCAGATTGTGTAAAAAAAAAATCAACACATTGCACCCCACATATGCTTAAATGTATTCATGATCTATGTGTATATGACTTAATAATAAAAAAATTTCCTCATACACTTAAAAATATACAATAAAAAATGAATTAAAAATCTAAGAAAAGGGTGGTGCCTGTGGCTCAAAGGATTAGGGCACCGGCCCCGTAAGCCAGAGGTACCAGGTTCAAACCTAGCCCCAGCCAAAAACTGCTAAAACAAAATAAAAAAAATCTAAGAAGAAGGCAAATAACCCAATGAACAAATGGAAAATAAAAGAACAGGAATGCAATGGGAAAAGTATAAATGGCCAATGAATTGCTAAAAATATGGTCAATATCACTCAATGAAAACAATGGGAAAAAATTCAATTATACATTTTTTTAATTACCAAGGATTCCACATTAAAATTTATACTGAATATTAACAGTATAAAATAAGAATTTTAATGTTTCTACCTTTCTTTCTTTCCTTCTTTCTTTCTCTGTGTCTTTCTTTCATTCATTTTTGAGACAGAGTCTTGCTCCAGTCTCCTAGGTAGAGTGCAATGGCATCAATGTAGCTCACTCACTGAAACCTCAAACTCCTGGGCTCAAATGATCAATCCTCTTGCTTCAGACTCCGAAATAGCGGTAACTACAGCTGCTTGCCACAATGCCCAGCTGGTTTTTTTATTTTTAGTAGAGGCAGGGTCTTGTTCTTGCTCAGGATGGTTTCAAACTCCTGAGCTCAAGCAATCTGCCTGTCTTGGCCTCCTAGTGCTAGGATTACTGGTGTGAGCCATCATGCCCAGCCCAGCAAATGTTATGAAGAAAACTATCAAGCAAAAAAATAATTACTGTAAATAAAGTGGAGGAGGAATAGCACAAGTAGTATTAGAAGGCAAAGAACGTGTGCTGGTGGTCAAGGCACCCACAGTGATAGGCAGATGAGCATGTGGTAGAGAGGTAGCATGTGGGCAAGAATTTGAAAACTGGGAACTATCTTCTCCCGTTCTGAGGGCTGTCTGCTTGCTTTACTTACTGTGTTCTTGGCTGTGCAGAAGCTTTTCAGTTTGATCAAGTCCCGGTAATGTATTTTTGAAGCTGCTTCAATTGCCAGGGGGGTCCGCCTCATAAAATATTTGCCCAGACCAATTTCAAGAGTTTTCCCTGCACTTTCTTCTAGTATTTTTATAGTTTAATGTCTTAAGTTTAAATCTTTAATCCAGTGAGAGTCTATCTTAGTTAATGGTGAAAGCTGTGGGTCCAGTTTCAGTCTTCTACAGGTAGAATATAAATGTCTCACACAATAACTAAGAAAATGCCAGGAAGGCTATGTTAACCAGTGTGATGAAAATATGTCAAATGGTATATAAAATCAGTGTATGGTGCCCCACGATTGCATTAATGTACACAGCTATGATTGAATAATTAAAAACAAAGAAAGAAAGTGACTTGCAAATGAAACAAAAAAACTGGAAACTAAGTATGAAGAAAGTATGCAACATGAAGCACAGAGAGAGCAAGAAGTGGAAAATATAAAAAATATATAAAAGACAGGTTGATAGACGTAGAAGATACTCTCTGTGTGTGTGTTAATTTGATAAGCCAGGTTTCTAGGTCAACTTTCTGCTAACAATTAAACAGGATAGATAAAATATGGTAAGGTGTTTTTATAAAAGAAATGTAGAGCTCACAAGAGATCAATAAATTATCAGAAGTAAATCTAAGCAAAGGCATGAATCCTAGGAAGTGAGAAAAGCACTGATACCCCGTTAGGCACATTAACCTTTTTTTCTTTTTCTTTTTTTTTTTTTTTTCGAGACAGAAGTCTTACTCTGTCAGCCGAGATAGAGTTACACGGGTTATAAGGAAAGAGGTATTATGTAGGAACCATTCTCAAAGAAATTCAAGGCTGCAGGTAGAACTCAAGCTACTATATGGCAACAATTTATAACATTTTTGTAGTCCTTCAAACTTCATTAGAGTCAGGTAAAAGTAGTCCTTGACAATAAGTGCGCATTGGTATCTGGGAGCAGCAGACATAGAGGCTTTATAGATGAAAGCACTTTCACCAAGGCCATGAAGAATGCCCAGAAATAATTTTCTATGAACAATGAGTCCAAATAAGTGCACAAGGAGACAAGGCAATATAAGGAAGAATTAAATAAAAAAAAAAAATACACCAACACACCACCAGAAACAAACACGAAATGCAGGAATGTTTACAAGTTCTTCCTTTGAAATACTAGATTAGTAAATATTTGAAATATTGACAAATTCCAGAGTGGATGAAACTGAGGTGAAGTAGGCATTTTCAGACAATGTAAATTGGTGACACTTTTTTAGATAACTTAACAATTTTCTGGGTACTTTAACAAAATCTAATACAACTTTAAATTTATATTCTTTTGACTCAAAAAGTTCTGTGCTAAAAATTTATCTTTATATAAACAAGTATAAATATACAAAGATAGGTAGTACTACGCTGCTTCCATTTTCTGCTACCAGAATTATTTAAATGCCGTTTAGTATTGCATACTCATGCAAGGACATCCTCTGTAGCATCACAAAACACAGTACTTTCTTTAAGAATATATAGAGATTTTTACTGGGTTTAGTTTTATTTTAATAAATTTAAACAACTTTAATGTTAAAGAAGATATACAGAATTAATCCTTCTAAAACTAACCATATATTTATTCATGTCAAGCATTTTTCTAGGTGCTGAGTATACACCAATGAACAAAATGATCATGGTACCTGTCACAATAGAATTTTCATTCTATTCAAATAAATTAAATAAAATTATGGCTAAAAGTGATTTGTCATTGTAGGTAAGCAAATAGATAGTTTTAAAGTACCTAAAAAGTGTGTTTCCTTATTATAAATATTTCATTTTATAAGTGCATTTTCTTACCCTGTTGATTCTTATAATAAGATTATTTTCATTAGAAGTATCAATAACATTCTACATATCTATTTTATAAAGTCCTAAAATTTGAAAAAACGTAAATATGTATAGGTTTATTATATAGATAAACTATATGGATAATGATACTAGCCCCTACAACAACCTGCTTGCCATGTTCCTATCTTTTTTTTTTCTTTTTAGTTGACACAAAATAATTGTACATACTGATAAGATACAGAATATTGTCTCATATATATGTGCAATGTGTAATGCTCAGGTCAGAGTAATTAGCCTCTTTACCATGTCAAACATTTATCATTTCTTTATGTTGCAAACATTCAGAAATTCTCTTCTAGCTCTTCAAAAATATGCAATGAATCCTTGTTAACCATATTCACTCTAGCATACTAAAGAGTACCAGAACTCATTTCTAATATCTAGCTGTAATTTTATATCAATTAATCAACCTGTCCCCATCCTCCCTTCTAACACAGTTCTACTCTCTGATTCCAAAGGAAACAATCAAAAAAGTGAAGAGACAACCTGTAAAATGATATAAAACATTTTCAAACTATTCATCCACCAAGGAACTCAAACAACTCAACAGTTAAAAATACAAGCATTCCAATTTATAAGGCGGACAATGAACTGAAGAGACACTTTTCAAAAGAGGACACCGTACATATATGAAAAATGCTCAACATCACTAATCATCAGGGAAATGCAATCAAAGCCACAATGAGATAACATCTCACTCAGGCTAGAATGACTATCATCAAAAAGACAAAAAATAACAAATACTGGTGAGGAATGGATAATTTCCATTCTCCACTGTTAGTTAGTTAGCCTTGGATGGATATAAATATCAAGCTCGCTGCCATTTCCATTCTCACTAACAGTGGAGAATGGAAATTAGCACAGCCATTATGAAAAACAGTATGGAAGTTGCTCCAAAAAACTAAAAATACATACAATCCAGCAATCCCACTACCGGGTATTTATCCAAACGAGAGAAAATCAGAATGATAAGCAGTATCTGCACCCCCATATTCACTGCACAATTATTCACTATAACTAAGACATGGAATCAACAGACAAATGGATAAAGAAAATATTGTATATATTCACAATGGAATATTTTTCTGCCATAAGAATGACACCATGTTCCTATGCTAGTTATGGCAGCGAGCTTGATATTTATATCCATCCAAGGCTAACTAAGAAATGAATAGAAAATGACTTCCCATTACAAATCATTGTCCAGTCACGTCACTAGGGTCTCATTGTCAGCTGGCCTTAAACTGGATATTCAAACTGGACCGGTTATTTTACTACTTATAAGTATTTAAAAAATGAAATAATTATACAGTTAAACTTTAATTTCTTAAGATCAATATTACAAGACTCCATCAAAGAGATAATGTTCAATTTGATAGTTTTATAATAAATATGCTAATGTTCAGGGAGTCTTAGTGCTTTGTCCAAGCTTACTCAATTAGACCTACACAGAGGTAGGTATCTTACCCCCAATCCAGGGTTCTTTTTCCTACAATGTTACTGTGTATCACGTACCATTGATCTAGACACAGCACATGTATACAGTAACACACTAGTAGTGTTACTATATGTCACTGATCTAATTTCCTTCTCTTTATAATCCTCTTATGAGCCTTTCTCACATTTTATATATACCCTTTCTGTGGATGTGGAATTCTCTTCTAATATTTTAATGAGTCTATGCAAACCACAATTACTCTCTCATTTTCTCTTTCTATTTCTATGTAAAATCCAAATAGATATTCACAGGTGCAGACCAAAAGTCTCAGTTGGAAAGAAGAGCAAATAATTTTTTTTTCTAAACACCTTCCCACAGATAGGCAGATTTTTGATGTTGTTAGGAGTCCACTAAGTTAACTAAGTAGCTCTATGATCTGTAAAATCTAGGATAAATATCTTTATTAATAAGAAAATGACAGGTATGGAAAGGAAAAAAAGTTCCCCAATGCTGCAATGTTCCTCTTCTGATTTTTAAATAACTAATTAGCAAAGCCATGTATCTCTTGACTTCATGTTTTAACTATGTAGCACATTATTTAATAATAAGGATAATGATTAAGACTTTTTTTTATTAAATCATAGCTGTGTACATTAGTATGATCATAGGGCACCATACACTTGGTTCACAGACCGTTTGACACATTTTCATCACACTAGCTAACATAGCCTTCCTGGCATTTTCTTAGTTATTTTGCTAAGACCTTTACATTCCACATTTACTAAGATTCACATATACCCTTCTTTTAAAAGAAATGCTCTAATTAGCATTATAACCCTACCTTTGTTTCTGATTTATGTTAATGTTTTGAATGTAAGTATAGAGGAGCAGTTTTTAAAAATCTACTTATAAAATGATGTTTAATTATTTTCAGGGTCAATAAAGTAAACAGTGAAGTGTTGTTTCTAAAAATGGGGACTGATTAAAAATTATTTTAGTTTTATCAATGCATTTTCTGTGTCCAAATCTATACCATATCTGTATGATTATGACAGCCTATGAATGTTTTGGGAGGAAAAAAAAAACGAAAAGGGAAACAAAAAGAAAACAAATGTACCCAAACCTGTGTTGTTTAACTAAATTAAGGAAACCTAAGTTATTTGCTGAGAACTTAAGTAACTTGATATATATATTCAAGTCTATAGAGAAGGAAAGTTAAATATAGCAAATTACACACTGTAAGTACATCACCTTGGAGACAGTAGACATTGTTAGTATACACACTTTCCCATCTTTTCTCTCCTGTCATTCAGGAAAATCACTAGATGAGAGAATTAGTTTTAAAAAAGAAGCATTACCTTTAAGACTTAACATCTTTCTTTCCCTTCAAGTGCAAAGAGAAAGAGATGAATGAGCCCAGGTGAACAACTCAAATCTAATCACCACCTGCATCTGGTCTCTCCCTAGCTCGCAGACACACTCTTTCTTGTATCTATCACTATCATCTCCAATCACTGGCAGACAGCAAATAAAAGCAATGAGGATTGGGGCTGAAAGTTACCAGGTGTGCGGGTTCATTAAAAGGAACTAATGAATGATTGTAACACACAATCTGAATGATTGCAAATAACCAACATATGATTATAAAGCATTAGAAAAATATTGAGCTTTCTGAATGCAAATACTAATAAAATTCAACTCCTCATTTATCTGGGAGACCATTTTAGTGCTAACCCCCTTTCAGGAATGCCTTTTCCTCAGAGACAGGCACGGCAGTGCTTTTGGATAATGAATGACTCAAACCCTGCTTTCTGCCCTCTCATTGGCCCAAGGAAGCAACAGGAGTGAAAATAGAATCAAGCAAAATTTTTTATGCTCTAAATATTTTGAGCAGGCAGTGGGGGGAGGGGGCAGCCTGCAAAAGAAAACCATCTCTTCTCAGAACATTAAATCAAAGAAGGGAGGCAGGTCTGCAGTTGCCTTCCCCATTAGTCATAAGATTATTCCTTATCCAGGTGTTGAATTGTTTGTGTTTCACCTCCAGAGATAGAGGTTGATGTGATTTCTTTGCTCTGTGGCCACCTCTACTACCATGGGAAGGAGAAACGGAAGGAACTATGTCAATGCACATGACACCCCGTGGCAAAAATTTTAGATTTCTTTGTGTATAAAGATGACTTAACTGTTTTTGTTAAAATGCAGATTCCTAGGCCCTGCACCTATAGTAATTAATACATAGTTACTGTGGCTGTGACTGCACAAGAAATATCTCAAAACTTAGTGATTTAAACATTCATTTTTTATTATGCTTACTGTTTTCAGGGTCAGGAACTCAGGAAAGGCACAGATGGGACACTCCAAATGAGTTTCTCACCTGGGTGGGATAAGGTATTGGCCGAGACTATATTTATTTGAAGGGACACCTGGGCTGGACATCCAAGATGGTGTGTTCACACAGTCAGCACTTGATGCTGACTGCTGCCTAAGCTGGCTGGGGCTGTTGTCCAGAGCACGTCTCTGGGCCTCTAGCATATTGGTGCTAGAATAGTTAGACTTCCTAGATGGCAGCTGTCTTCTCCCAGACCAAGTGTCCCAACAGAACAAGGTGGAGCGTCTAGTTTTCCCAGCCCATCCACAGAAAGCCCATAGTATCATGTCTGCGGTATCTGCTGGCTGAAGAATCACAGATGTACTCAAAGCCCTTCAGAAGGAGGGGATTCTGATTCCATCATTCAATGGGAGAATTAGAATTTGCGATTTCTTCTCATAAAACCTTTCTTCCTTCTGGATGCGAATTATGTATATTCCTTCTACTTGCAAAGTACACTCATTTCTTCCTTCTAAATCTCCAAAGTCTCCTCTTGTGACATCAACTTGAAGTCTAGAGCCTTGTCATCTAATTTAGGTCTAATGTGGATGACAAACCTAAGGTTTAACTCCTTAAGTAGGATCCTCCAGATCTGGAGACCCATGAACTAAAGCAATAAGTTATCTGCCTCCTGCCCCACATGTTACAGTTGCCGACAGGCATAGGATAACCAGGCAGGTGCTCCCATTTACAAAGGGAGGGACGGGAGGGAGAAGCAGTGCCTGGCCTGCAGGTAGTTTAGGATCCTATCAGACATGTTTCCAGTTCCTTGAATAATGCTCAGTTATTTTCCAAGGATCTTCACTTTCCTTCTGGATTCTTGGTTTACCTTCCCAGTCATCCTTCTGTTTCCACAAGAAATGGCCCGTGTTTGAACTGAGTGCGATTCTCCCTCTCTTTACTGCCTCTATTCATTTTGTATTATCTCTGTCCTTTTCAACTCAAGCTGATACAATTTTTTTTTTTTGAGACAGAGTCTCACACCCTAGATAGAGTGCCATGGTGTCATAACTCACAGCAACCTCAAACTCTTGGCCTTGAGCAACTTTTTGCCTTAGCCTCCCAAGTAGCTGAGACTACAGGTCTGCACCAAAATGCCTGGCTAGTTTTTGGGATCTTGCTTTTGCTCAGGCTGGTCTTGAACTCCTGAGCTCAAGAAATCCACCCACATAGGCCTCCCAGAGTGCTAGGATTATAGGCGTGAGCCACCAAGCCCAGCCTTCTGATACAATTTCTTTAAAAGCATGGAGACTTGTGTATGTATAAATTTAAAAACTCTTCGACTAAACAAAAGCCACACTCACAGATACCTTTAACATGAGTATCTCTCTCTATCCCTACTCCTTGTGGAACTACTCATACTTCAAGTATGATTTTAACAGAGATTGGAGACACGAGAATAGGGCTGATGACCTAGCAGATAAAAAGAACATGAAGCATAAAGAGAGTAAAAGAGAATATAGAAAAGTGTGTAAGAGACATGTGGAATTCAATGAAAATATCTACCTGTGTTTTTGGTATTCTAGTAGGAATGGGGAGAGAATGATATAAAAATAATTAATATTTACAGAAGCCAAATTATTTATTTATTTATGTTTTCCTCCTTTATATTTTTTGTTTATTTTTTAGAGTTGCACAAAATAAAATCATCTACTTCATGCACACTAGTAGCTTGAGGTTTGGATTTCTGGTACAATAATGTAAAACATTATCAGAAATCATCTCGCCAAGACCTAAAATTTCTTTTTTTATTAATTTTTTTATTGTTAAATCATAGCTGTGTACATTTGTGCAATCAAGGGGTACAAAGTGCTGGTTTCATACACAATCTGAAATATTCTCATCAAACTGTTCAACGTAGCCTTCATGGCATTTTCTTAGTTATTGTATGTAGATATTTCTATTCTGCCTTTAGTAGGTTTTGCCTGTACCCATTCTAAGATGCACCATAAGTGTGGCCCCACCCGTTACCTTCCCTCCACCCAAATCTCCCCCCTCCCTTCTCCTCCCTTGGCCCTTTCCCCATATTCTTGTGCTATAGTTGGGTTATAGCCTTCATATGAAAGCTATAAATTAGCTTCATAGTAGGCCTTGAGTACATTGGATACTTTTTCTTCCATTCCTGAGATACTTTGCTAAGAAGAATATGTTCCAGCTCCATCCATGTAAACATGAAAGAGGTAAAGTCTCCATCTTTCTTTACAGCTGCATAATATTCCATGGTATACATGTACCACAATTTGCTAATCCATTCATGGGTCGATGAGCACTTGGGCTTCTTCCATGACTTAGCAATTATGAATTGGGCTGCAATAAACATTCTGGTACCGATGTCTTTGTTATATTGTGATTTTTGGTCTTCTGGGTATATACCTAGTCAAGGAATTATAGGATCAAATGGCAGGTCTATTTTTAGATCTCTAAGTATTCTCCAAACATCCTTCCAAAAGGAACGTATTAGTGTGCATTCCCACCAGCAGTGTAGAAGTGTGCCCTTTTCTCCACATGCACACCAACACCTCTGGTTTTGAGATTTTGTTATGTGGGCTACTCTTACTGGGGTTAGGTGACGTCTCAAAGTAGTTTTGATTTGCATTTCTCTGATGATTAAGGATGATGAGCTTTTTTTCATGTGTTGGTAGATCAGGCGTCTGTCTTCTTTAGAGAAGTTTCTCTTCAAGTCCCTTGCCCACCCTGAGATGGGATCACGTGTTCTTTTCTTGGTAATACGTTTGAGTTCTCTGTGGATTCTTAGACCTTTATCGGAGGTATAAGCTGTAAATATTTTCTCCCATTCTGAGGGCTGTCTGCCCTTGCCTTACTTACTATGTTCTTAGCTGTGCAGAAACTTTTTAGTTTGATCAGGTCTCAGTAGTGTATTTTTGATACTGCTTCAATTGCCTGGGGAGTCCTCCTCATAAAATATTCACCCAGGCCTATTCCTTCAAGAGTTTTCCCTACACTTTCTTCAAGTATTTTTATAGTTTCATGTCTTAAGTTTAAATCTTTTATCCAGTGAGGGTCTATCTTAGTTAATGGTGAAAGGTGTGGGTCCAGTTTCTGTCTTTTACAGATCTCCAGCCAGTTCACCCAGAACCGTTTGCCAAATAGGGAATCTTTTCCCCACTAAATATTTTTAATTGGCTTGTCAAATATCAAATAACGGTAAATAACTGGATTCATCTCTTGGTTCTCTATTCTGTTCCAGACATCTACTTCTCTGTTTTTGTACCAATACCATGCTGTTTTGATCACTATCGATTTATAGTACCGTCTCAGGTCTGGTAGCATGATTCCTCCTGCTTTGTTTTTATTGCTAAGTAATGTTTTGGCTATTTGAGGTTTTGTTCTGATTCCATATAAAACGAAGTATTATTTTTCCAAGCTCTATAAAATATGACAATAAAGCTTTGATAGTAATTGCATTAAAATTATATATTGCTTTGGTTAGTATAGACATTTTAACAATGTTGATTCTTTCTAGCCATAAGCAAGGTATGTTTTCCCATTTGTTAACATGTCCAGCTATTTCTTTTCTTAAAGTTTCATAGTTCTCTTCATAGAGATCTTTCATGTCCTTTGGTAGTTAAACTCCCAAATATTTCATCTTCTTTGGCACTATTGTGAAATGAATAGAGTCCTTGACTGTTTTTTTTGGCTTGGCTATTGTTGGGATATATAAAGGCTACAGATTTATGGGTGTTGATTTTGTAGCCTGAGACATTGCTGTATTCCTTGATCACTTCTAAAAGTTTTGTGGTAGAATCCCTAGTGTTTGCCAGATATATGATCATGTCATCTGCGAACAGTGAAAGTTTGATCTCTTCTGACCCTATGTGGATACCCTTGATCACCTTTCCTTCCCTAATTGCAATGGCTAAAACTTCCATTACAATGTTAAAGAGCAGTGGAGACAATGGGCAACCTTTCCTGTTTCCTGATCTAAGTGGAAATGATTTCAATTTAACTCCATTCAATACAATATTGGCTGTGGGTTTGCTGTAGATGGCCTCTATTAGTTTAAGAAATGTCCCATCTATACCAGTTTTCTTAAGTGTTCTGATCATGAAGGGATGCTGGATATTATCAAAAGATTTTTCTGCATCATCGAGAGAATCATATGGTCTTTAATTTTTAGTTTGTTTTTGTGCTGAATTACATTTATAGATTTACATATTTTGAACCAGCCTTGAGAGCCTGGGATAAATCCCACTTGGTCATGGTGTATAATTTTTTGATCTGTTCTTGGATTCTGTTTGTTAGGATCTTACTGAATATTTTTGCATCAATATTTATTAGTGATATTGGTCTATAATTTTCTTTTCTTGTTGGGTCTTTCCCTGGTTTAGGGATCAAGGTGATGTTTGCATTGTAGAATGTGTTGGGTAGTATTCCTTCTTTTTCTATATTTTGGAAGAGGTTTAGTAATATAGGTACTAGTTCTTCTTTAAAGGTTTGGTAGAATTCTGACATAAAGCCATCTGGTCCTGGGCTTTTCCTTTTAGGGAGATTTTGTATAGTTGATGCTTTTTCAGAACTTGATATAGGCCTGTTCAACATTTCCACTTCATTCTGGCTAAGTCTTGGTAGGTGGCGTACTTCCAAATATTAGTCAATTTCTTTCAGATTTTCATATTTCTGAGAGTAAAGTTTCTTGTGATATTCGTTAAGGAATTTTTGAATTTCTGAGGGGTCTGTTGTTATTTCATCATTACCATTTCTGATTGATAAAATTAGAGATTTTACTCTTTTTTTCCTAGTTAGATTGGCCAAAGGTTTATCTATTTTATTGACTTGTTCAAAAAACCAACTTTTGGATTATTGATCTGTTGTATAATTCTTTTGTTTTCAATTTCATTTAATTCTGCTCTGATTTTCGTTATTTCATTTCTTCTGCTGGGTTTGGGGTTGGAATATTCTTCCTGCTCCAGTTGCTTGAGATGTCCCATTAAGTTATTAATGTCCTCTCTTTCCATTTTCTTGAGGAAGGCTTGCAGTGCTATAAATTTCCCTTTTAGGATTGCCTTTGCAGTATACCAGAGGTTCTGAAAATTTGTGTCTTTATTGTTGTTTTTTTCCAAAAATTTGGTGATTTCCTTCTTAATCTCATCTAAAACCCATCTATCCTTCAGCATAAGATTATTTAGCTTCTATGTTTTTGTATGGGTATGCAGATTCCTGTTGTCATTGAGTTCAACTTTTATTCCATAATGGTCTGAGAAGATGCAAGGAATAATTTTTATTTCTTTAAATTTGCTGAGGTTAGATTTGTGGCCTAGGATGTGGTCGATTTTGGAGTATGTTCCATGGGCTAATGAGAAGAATGTGTATTCAGTTTTGCTGGGATGGAATGTTCTGTAGATGTCTGTTCAATCCAGATGTTGAATGGTTAAGTTTAAATCTAAAATTTCCTTGCTTAGCTTCTTTTTGGAGGATCTATCCAGCACTGCTAAAGGGGTGTTAACATCTCCAACTACTATGGAACTAGAGGAAATCAAGTTGCTCATGTCTGTTAGAGTTTCTCTTATAAATTGAGGTGTGTTCTGGTTGGATGCATAAATATTAATAATTAAAATCTTATCATATTGAGTATTACCTTTACCAAATATGAAGTGTCCATCCTTATCCTTCCTTATTTCGGTTGGTTTAAAGCTTATTGTGTCTGCAAATAGGATTGCAACACCTGCTTTTTTCTGCTTTCCATTTGCCTGAAGTATAGATGACCATCCCTTCACCTTGAGTCTATAATTGTCTTTTTATGTAAGATGTGATTCTTGTATGCAGCAGATATCTGGCTAGAGTTTTTGTATCCATCCAACCTGTGCCTCTTTAGAGGACAATTTAAACCATTCACATTAATTGAGAATATTGATAAGTCTTTCAAGAGTCCAGTGGACATTTTTTATCCTTTTGCAACTGTGGAAGTTGGAATTTGATCAAAATTTTCTGGGTCGGTTTACTTTTCTGGTGGAGGATTATGCTGGTCTTAATGAAGGATAGGTCTGAGAATATCCTGGAGAGCTGGTTTAGTTGTGGCAAATTTCTTCAACATGTGAATGTCATTGAAGTATTTAATTTCTCTTCATAAATGAAACTCAGTTTAGCAGGGTACAGGATCCTGGGTTGAAAGTTATTTTGTTTTAGGAGATTAAAATTCGATGACCATCCTCTTCTAGCTTGAAAGGTTTTGGCAGAGAGATCTGAAGTTATTCTAATATTCTTTCCCTTGTAGGTGATGGTTTTCTTTCGTCTGGCTGTTTTCTGAATTTTCTCCTTCATATTAACTTTAGTGAAATTGATTATGATGTGTCTGGAAGATGCCTTATTTGGGTTGAGTCGTGCTGGAGTTCTGAAACTATCTGCTGTCTGAATTTCAGAATCTCTTGGCATGTCTGGAAAGTTTTCTTTCATAATCTCATGGAGAGGAGACTCTGTGCCTTGTGAAGCCACTTCATCGCTTTCGTGGATCCCTATAAGACAAATATTGGTTTTCTTCTAATTATCCCAGAGCTGTCTGAGAGAGTGATCTGTTTTTGCCCTCCATCTCTCTTCTTCTTTGAGAGTTTGGGAGCATTCAAAAGCTTTGTGTTCAATGTCAGAAATCCTTTCTTCTGCTTGATCCATTCTGTTACTGAGGGATTTTACTATGTTTCTCAGATCTTTGAGGGCTGCAACTTCTTGTCTCAATGTGTCAAAATCTTGGGTCGTTTGGTCTTTGAATTCGTTGAATTTTTGAGATATGTTTTGGGTTACTGCTTGGAATTCTAATTTGATATTATTTGCTATCCAGATTCTGATTTCGATTTCTGACATCTCAGCTATTTGTTTGTGCAGGGGATCTTGCGCTGTGTCTGCCCCATTGATCCTTAGGGGAGTTGATCTACTCTGATTATTCATATTGCCAGAGTTTTTCTGTTGATTTCGCCTCATGGTTGTTTTACACCATTTCCTCTGGCAGTCCTCAGAGTTGGGGAGGTGTGTTGCTGGACCTTGTAGGGAGTGATTCTGTGTAGTTCCTCTGGGGCTGCCCCAGCCAGGGAGTTCTGGTTGTTGAAGCAGCTCTGAAGTGTGACACAACTGGATCCGCCAACAGGGTGGGAGGTGGTGGGCACAGTTCTGGGAGTTGCTGGCACCCAGTGACTTTGGAACAGAGAGCCCAAGTCTCCAGTAGTCTCTGGCCAGGAGAAGGGCTCCACGCAGAGGCAAGAGGCAGGGAGGGCTCCAGAGGGCACACGGTTACCAGAGCCCCTGGCCAGATGAGGATGAGCAGGCCAGTGTGGAGGCAGGAAGGGTACAGGAGGGAGGACACAGGGTTGTGTGGCTCCTGCAGTTCCTGTTCAGGGCATGCAGAGGCCCGGTGGGCACAGGTCGCAGGTCGGGGTTTTTGGCGCAGCTCTTATGGAGGTCCGGGCGGCACCAAGCCCAGGAGTTTGAGGTTGCTATGAGCTGTGATGCCACAGAACTCTACCCAGGGCAATAGCCTGAGGCTCCAGTGTGCCAAAACCTGTCTCATTCTGCCCCTGAGGGTTAAGGCTGTAAGGCAGCTCAGTCCTCGCCTTTAGGCTGCTCAGTTACTAGGTTACTAGCTCCCACCCGATCCTTGCTCTGCAAGCCTGAGGGCAGAGCTTGCCGGGGCAGTTCTCTCACAATGGCTCCCTGCAGCCCACAGCTGAACACTATTGGCTCCATCCAGCTCAGCGGCTCAGTCTGGGGCCCTACACAATTCCCAAAGTTCTCTGCACTCCTGCTTAAGCTCTCCCCAAGGCAGTTCAACTGAGTGCCAAGCCCAAAAACACCAAAACAGTTCACAGGTAAGGCCTTTCCGGTTTGCAGTCTCACTGCTGCTTGTACCTACAGCTGCTGGTGGGATTAGGTCAATTGAACACACGCAACCACTTGCCAGTTTTCCACTGTTTTTGTCTTCTTCTTGGGGTCCAGTAGTCCCTTGCTGACTCCTTGTATCCTCAAAGGTATGATTATAGGCAGATCCCACTGGCCAGAGATGCCTGGAGTCTTATCTCCCCAGACTCACAGTGCCTAGTTGCAGGGAAGCTGTTACTCAGCCGCCATCTTGCTCCACCCCCCACAGATTCTTTTCTGAGCTGAATTCATTTCAAAAATTTGTTCATGGACACGCACACTGTGCTATTCATTGAGCACACAAAGGTGAATGAGGTTGATCCTTCCCTCAGCTGACATTCTGTGAAGTTGTAGAATAGAACTTGGAACAATAAAATGTGAAAATAACATTGGTAGACACTTTCGTTGTTTGGAACCATCAGGAAAGATTTCTCACACTGAGACAAGAAATATTTTTTCAGGAAAAGGGTTAAGTTCTAAGCATTATTACTGTTTGTATTCCTTGATTATATCACTGCCCAAGGCACTACAATCTCTTGTCATTGGCAAGATTTATGCTTGACTGTTTCAGAATAATAAGAGCTCCCCCACTCTGCTCTTTCCAGCCTGGAACCTGATAAAGACAGAGCCTGTTGTGGGGGCCTGGCTAAGCCATTATGCCCTGCTCTTCCCACAATAGGCATGATATAAATTTAAAGCTTGCACAGTTTGCTGGATTGGAATGCAGTCTCTGTCCAAATGTCCTTAGCCCACACAGAAACTCCTACCAGCAGGAAAATGGCCATGTGATAAAGCTCAAAGGATGTCAGGCTGGGCTGTATAATTGGAGATGCTCTGACTTTCCAACCACCCTGACTCATTACAGAAGAGTGCTTTCTAGAGCAAAAGAGGACTTAGTCTTGGAGTGAGCACACTGTTAATAAAAACCTCTTAAAAAGCATCAGTCAACCAACATAGCAATCCACAAAGGTAAATCCCAACATTTCCTCAACTGTATTACTTAATGCAATAAGAGCAACAATCCAAAAACAAAATCAGCTTAAGATAGCACTGAATCTGTGTACGTGACACAGCAAGCGCCCTTTCACAAAGTCGTGGGAATGCCTTTGTTTTGCCCTTGTACAGTCTCCATACAAGCTTTAAAATATTGCCAAAGTGCTGGGTGGCTGCCAAGCTTCTTGATGTAATAGTAAATTATCGTCTATAGCAAGCTCTGATAATGTCCTAATTTGATTTATAAAAACTAAGTTTTAGTTATCTATATTGTAAATTTTTTTCTTTCTTTTTTTTTTTTTTTTTTGTAGAGACAGAGTCTCACTGTACCGCCCTCGGGTAGAATGCCATGGCATCACACGGCTCACAGCAACCTCTAACTCTTGGGCTTACGCAATTCTCTTGCCTCAGCCTCCCAAGCAGCTGGGACTACAGGCGCCTGCCACAACGCCCGGCTATTTTTTGGTTGCAGTTTGGCCAGGGCTGGGTTTGAACCCGCCACCCTCGGCATATGGGGCTGGCGCCCTACTCACTGAGCCACAGGCACCGCCCTATATTGTAAATTTTTATCAATAAAATAGTCCTTAATTGCACATGAAAATGAAAGTCTACAGGCTGTCTTTAGTCCTGTTTCACCCCCAAAATGATTTACATTGTGGGATACATTTGCAACCTATCCAGAAAGACCTCTTGTAGCCAAAAGTGGGCTCACAGCCCTACGCTGAGACACACTAATTCAGATGTCACCAACATCCACTCCCTGTCTCCTGACCCCTTAATTTGGGCCTTTGGGTGTCTGTCTTGGAGGAAGTCACATAGGACTGCAGGAAGCAGTGATAAGGCCATAGATCCATAGTAAGATCGCCCCAGGGAGTGGAGTAACAGGGACCAAAAGTTAAGGAACATGCAGTGAGTTAAGTCCTGCAGAGGTTTGAATTAACAAAGTCATAGCAACTGAGACCCAGACCTGACTGAGACCCAGGAAATCATTTAGCCTGAACCTGTCTCTTTAAAAGAGTAAAGTGACTTGTGCTCATAAAAAAATAGAGACCTCTCAAGATAGCTGTAAAGTTCAAGGAAAGAACACATGCAAAAGGTTATCGATTCCGGATCCAAGTAAGTGTTGAACAAGCATTTGCTCGTTCTTGAGTGACAGAATCAGAACTAACTGCTCTAATTTGGAGGCAAGTCTCTGTCAGGCTGCCAGAAATCTCCAAGTATAAAGGAGATTCATAATAAAACAATGGCAAGATGAGAGCACAGCACTGCGTCCAGCTCTCATCCATTCAGAGGGATTTTATACATTTCTGTTCAGAGAGGAGTGAGTATCAGGACTAAGATGTCACTCTGTCCAGTAATTTGCTATAAGCTCTACTCCTATAGCGTAAAGCTCTCACAGACAATACTTGCCACGTTGTGCCTATGCCGGTGAGTTTTCAACAGGTGTGCTGTGAGAGGATCTTAGGTGTGCCACAAAAATTTTTAAAGATTATTAATTGTTATTTCAAAAGAAGTTCAAAGCACAGTAAATATATTCTTTTTTTACTCTTTTTTTAATCAACATAATTGAAGTATGCCATGGAAGTTTAACTATAGGTTCAAGTGTGCCATACAATAAAAAAGGTTGAAAAACACTGGCCTATGCTATTACTTATGTGTATGTGTGTGTATCTTATACCAACTACTGTTGTGAACTCTTTGGGAAAAAATACATCTTTCTTTAATCTTCTTAATTATGAAGATAATATCATGACATTTTGGAAAATAGGAAGATTTTAGGAGCCAGAGAGGGGAAAGGTTTCCAGTATCCACAGTCGACTATTGTTTCAGAATATTTCATTATTTTGGTTGCACATTATTTTGCTGTGTATTTCTCTCCATATACTTCTATATCAGGGTTTCAATCACAAACTACAGAAACTGACTCTAGCTCACTTAATTAGAGGAACAATTCATTAGAAAGATAGCAGATAACTCACAAAATGTTCATCATTTAGCTTGCTTCTGCCTTGCATGTTTTATACAATGCTGACACAAACACCTTGGTTTCTAAATTTCTACCTGCTGTTTGAATTATTTTCATAAGATAGATTTCTAGAAATAAAGAATAAAGGCTAATCTTTTTAGATAATAAGATTCTCTATTTTGGATGCTTAATTTTTGGATCTAACTAATATCTTGTATAAAGGGAAATCAAATTGTTATGAAGGAAAATAAATGAGTGATAAATCCTAAGACGCTAGAAGTCCTACCAACGGCTGCCTGTCTAATGTCATTGTTGAAACCTGGGCAGTTGGAAGAGAAGCCTCCATGTGTTACTGATGCTGCCACCCTCACTGGCCCTGTGTCTGTGCTGAATCCAGCCGTTTAAAGAATGTGGCTGAGGCCGACCTTCTATTTAATCCTCTTCCCCTGAGAAGGGTCTTGCACTCCTTACAGAAATGTGTCCACTCCCCTTCCAGCAGCCAGCATGGTTTGCACTGTTTCTCTTGAGAAAAAAATACATAATGTCCAGGTGCTGTGGCTCATGCCTGTAATCCTAGCATTTGGGGAGGCTGAGGCAGATCGATTGCTTGAGCTCAGGAGTTCGAAACCAGCCTGAGCAAAGCAAGACCCCATCTCTACTAAAAATAGAAAAACTAGCTGGGCTTGGTGACAGGCGCCTATCATCCCAGCTATAAGGACGATTGCTTGAGCCCACAAGATTGAGATAGCTGTCAGCTATGATGACATTGCACTCTAGCCTAAGGCAACTGAGTAAGACTCTATCTCAAAAAAGAAAGAAAGAGAGAAAGAAAGAAAAAGTATTTAATAATGTGGCCCACAGTACTGAATACCTATTATGCTATTTATATACATGCTTCCCCCACCTCCACCCTATAATTATAAACCAGCCCAGGGCAGAGGTTACATTTTAGTCATCCTTTTTCTCTAGTAGCTCATTAAGCCTCATTCTCCCAGACGACTGTCAGCTGGTGTGGATGGGCATTTCTGTCTGTTTTTTTCACTGCTGTATCCCTGGTTTCTGTAACAATACCTTGCACATAGTTGACATAAAATAAATGTTTATTAATTTGAGTTAAAGAGTAGCCAACTATTCAGATTCTAGAGTCTGAGCACGATTTTTACCTCTGATTATATCAGGGTTCTATTCTCGTTTCTGGTCCTGGCTTGCAAATCATCTTACCCTTATTCTGTCTAATGGCTTTCTAGGTAACTCCTCTGCAGAAATACAGTATTATTCTCTCTCATATCCATCTATCTATTTTGCATTAATTGAAAGCCACATTAACCCCCATCAACCCATGAATGGATAAACAAATTGTGATATAGGTATACCATGGAATACTATGCAGCCATAAAAAGATGGAGACTTCACATCTTTTATGTTAACTTGGATGGAGCTGGAACATATTCTTCTTAGCAAAGAAGAACCTCAAGAATGGGTAAAAAAGACTCGGCACCTGTGGCTCAAGCAGCTAGGGTGCCAGCCACATACACTTAAGCTGGTGGGTTTGAATCCATCCCAGGCCTGCCAAACAACAATGACAGATGCAACCAAAAAATAGCTGGGCCTGTAGCAGGCACCTGTAGTCCCAGCTACTTGGGAGGTGAAGGCAGGAGAATCGCTTGAGCCCAGGAGTTGAAGGTTGCTGTGAGCTGTGATGCTACAGCACTCTACCCAGGGCGATAGCTTGAGGCTCTGTCTTAAAAAAAAAAGAATGGGGGAAAAAAGTATCCAACGTACTCAATACTATTATGAAACCAATATATAAACACTTACACATTCATATGAATGAGAAAACACAAATATAGTCTAGAAAGAAAGAGGGGAGAGGAGGCAGGGGGAAGGGAGGAAGGAGGGCGAGTAGAGAGGGGAGTGAGGGAGGGTATTTGTACACAATACAGGGTACATTTCAAGACAACTAAGATTGTATTATAAATGACTTACCACAAAAATAGTAAGAGAGGTGATAGCTACGTTAAATCAGTTTGATTTAAGCATTCCACATTGTATATCAAATCATCACATTGTACCCCGTAAATGTATACAGTTATGATTTAATAAAAATGAAGTAAAAGAACAAGGAAAGCCACATTACTCATGCATCCATTGATAGTTCATATAAAATACCTTCCCCAGATAACACTGAGGACCTAAATTTGTCTGCTTCTTCCTAATACAAATGGTAAGCTAATATCAATTGCAGCAAAGGATTATTTGCTAGAATTTAAGGACCCCAATTCTTTTCATATTACTGGGGAAATATCTATTCAGACTCTGATTTGATCTGTTATACCTCTCTATTCTCATTTCCCTTGTGAGTTGCTGGACTTTCATGTATAGTATCAACATTTTTGGTTACATTATTCTAGTTACATCTGACTCCAGTCATTGTGCCTGTCTCTTATTTTTAAGGTAGTTTTTTCTGGCCACTGGATAGCCTAACAGCATTTTAGAGCTGTCTGGGAATTGTCAAACTGTGCCCAGGCTCCCCTTAACTCTAGGAGGGTGATGAGAGCTAAGAATCAACCTCAGTGCTTTCATTCGTTGTATCTATTTATGCGCCTATGCAAGATTTTATTTGAGCAAATAATTCTGAAGATTATATATGTATGCGTATATACATATATTCCTGTATCTATATGTATATATTCATATACTCATACGTCAATATATGTACATATCCATATGTGAAAACCACTTAGTCCCTCCCTGACCATTAGTAATGAGGCAGACGTTACTGATGCAGCCAAATTCCACTTCTTCTAAACAGACTGTTAGACTTCTCTGTCCCTGGAAGTTAGAGTGGGCTCTAGGATTGATTCCCTTTGACCAGTGGATACTAGTTAGGTGTGCATCATTTCCAGGCAGAAGCATTTAAAGCAGGTTTAATTCTCCAAGCCTTTTTCTTCGAAACTTTCTTAAAAATCAGTTGAAACCAGGAGGTTAAAGCGTTGATAGAGGCCTAAGTGTTACAAGATACAGCTATAGTTAAAAATTTGCCAGCTATTGCCCCAGAGCCTGCTTCCCTATAATTGCTTACTTCTTGGGAGTCACGTAGCCGGTAGTCACAAGATTTGTAACTTCCCCTAATTGCTGTACAGGTAACACTTTCATTGTAAAAACTAAGGCTGTTTTTTGAAAATGTTTTCCAGGTCCTACATTGGAATGGCTCTACTGCCACCAGCTGGACCAGTGACTCCACTGCCACCAGCTGGATCACTGACCCATACCTTGGAACTTAATCGATTCTATGACCTCCACTGAGGAATGACTTCAAAAATGCAGTTTCTATATCCCTATGAGTTCACCCTGACCCAACCAATCAGCAATGCCAATTCCCTAGCCCCCTCACCACCAAATTTTCCTAAAAAATCCCAGTCAAGAACTATTTAGGAGGGCAGATTTGAGGGATCCTTCCTGTCTTCTCATTTGGGGCCCAATGATTATGAAACTCTTTCTCTGCTGCAACACCCACCAGCTCAAGCATTGGCTCCTCTCTGCACAGTGGGAACAGTGAACCCAGTGGGGCGGTAACACCTGCCGTGGCCATCAGTGATTGCGGAAGCACTTACTCACGTGCAAGTGGCTCAAGACTGAAGTAGATGAACATGGTGATTCAACAACAGGAAAGATGAGGCCCTAGAGAGCCGCCACACCCACAGCAGACTTGATTTATGAAAACAAAACAAACAAAACAACACTTTTCTTATCTTATCCACTGACATTTTGTTATTGCAACAAAACCTCACGTTTCCTGGCCATTATAAACCCTTCAATGTGAGACCAAGAATAGAAGACCAAGAAGAAAGGAGGCTGAAACAACCAGCCAAAATTACAGTTAAAAACAAAGTAATGACTAGAACCTGGACTCCTTGCCCCCTATTTTGTGTTCATCTCTCTGCAATATCCCATCACCCCTTGCTTCCTTAACTATAGAGGTTTCCACATGGCATCAGGCTGCTGGGTGAGTCATGAAAAAACATTTTGTATACAAGTTTAAAAACCATAAATTGTCCAACATTTTTCTGTTTTGCAAAATCTCCCCTACTTTACCTGTCAAGTCAGAGATGGATATAGTGGCAGGAAGTCTCAGTAATTGGCAAAATTAAGTATTGTCACAAATAATCATTTTTTATACAAATAATCCAACATGCTTGGGACTTGTATAGGCTCTGGTATACCTGAAAATATTACCATAGCAGTAAAAGTTGCATACAAACTTTTTTTTTTAATCCCCAAATAATTCATCATATTATTGATTGGAGATGCTGCAAAAAATCAAGTTGTAATGAACCCCACAAACACAGTTTTTGATGCCAAGCATCTGATTGGATGCAGGTTTGATGATGCTGTCATCCAGTCTGATATGAAACATTGGCCTTTCATGGTGGTGAATGATGCAGGCAGGCCCAAGGTCCAAGTAGAATACAAAGGAGAGACAAAAAGTTTCTAACCAGAGGCAGTATCATCCGTGGTTCTGACAAAGATGAAGGAAATTGCAGAAGCCTACCTTGGAAAGACTGTTACCAATGCTGTGGTCACAATACCAGCTTACTTCAGTGATTCTCAGCGTCAGGCTACCAAAGACGCTGCAACTATTGCTGCTCTCAATGTTCTCAGGATTATGAACGAGCCAACTGCTGCTGCTATTGCTTATGGCTTAGACAAAAAGGTTGGAGCTGAAAAAAATGTGCTGATTTTTGACCTTGGAGGTGGCACTTTTGATGTGTCAATCCTCACTATTGAGGATGGAATCTCTAAGGTCAAATCTACAGCTGAAGATACTCACTTGGGTGGTGAAGACTTTGACAACTGGATGGTCAACCATTTTATTGCTGAGTTTAAGCACAAACCTAAGAAGGACATCAGTGAGAATAAAAGTACTGTCTGTCACCTCCACACTGCTTATGAACGTGCTAAGCGTACTCTATCTTCCAGCACCCAGGCCAGTATTGAGATTGATTCCCTTTATGAAGGAATCGACTTCTATACCTCCATTACTCATGCCCGATTTGAAGAATTGAATGCCGATCTGTTCCGTGGCACCCTGGACCCTGTAGAGAAAGCCCTTTGAGATGCCAAACTAGATAAGTCACAGATTCATGACATTGTCCTGGTTGGTGATTCTACCCATATCCTCAAGATTCAAAAGCTTCTCCAGCCTTGGTGTGTGTCACACTTTATGGGGGCAAGACATGATTGCAAGAGGGACTTTACCTAACAATTGCAATCAGTGTAACCTGGCTTATTGTACCCTCAATGAATCCCCAACAATAAAAAAAAAAAAAAAAAAAGCTTCTCCAAGACTTCTTCAATGGAAAAGAACTGAATAAGAGCATCAACCCCAATGAGGCTATTGCTTATGGTGCAGCTGTCCGGGCAGCCATTCTATCTGGTGACAAATCCAAGAATGTTCAAGATTTGCTACTATTGGATGTCACTCCTCTTTCTCTGGGTATTGAGACTGCTGGTGGAGTTATGACTTTGCTCATTAAGCGCAATACTGCTATTCCTACCAAGCAGACACAGACTTTCACTACCTACTCTGACAACCAGCCGGGTGTGCTCATCCAGGTTTATGAAGATAAGCGTGCCATGACCAAGGATAACAACTTGCTTGGCAAGTTTGAATTTACAGGCATACCTCCTGCTCCCCGTGGTGTTCCTCAGATTGAGGTCACTTTTAATATTGATGACGATGGCATTCTCAATGGCTCTGCTGTGGATAAGAGTACAGGAAAAGAAAGTAAGATTACCATCACTAACGACAAAAGACGTTTGAGCAAGGAAGACCTTGAACATATGGTCCAGGAAGCTGAGTGGTACAAGGCTGAAGATGAGAAGCAGAGGGACAGGTTTCATCGAAGAACTCACTTGAGTCCTGTGCATTCGACATGAAAGCAACTGTTGAAGATGAGAAACTTGAAGGCAAGATCAACGATGAGGACAAACAGAAGATTCTTGACAAGTGTAATGAAATTATCAACTGGCTTGATAAGAACCAGACTGCAGAGAAGGAAGAGTTTGAACATCAGCAGAAGAAGCTGGAGAAAGTCTGCAACCCCGTCATTACCAAGTTATACCAGAGAATGGCAGGGGGCAGGCCTGGAGCAATGCCTGGGGGCTTCCCTGGTGGTGGCGCTCCTCCTTCTGGTGGTGCTTCCTCTGGCCCCACCATTGAAGAGGTTGATTAAGCCAGCCCAAGTGTAGATGTAGCATTGTTCCACACAGTAAGATATTGAAGGATCCAAATTTGTAGCATATTATGTGGCAGATTTAACGTTGGGCTGCTATAGCGAATTACTGGGCATTCTCAGTACTTGAATATGGAACATGTGCACAGAGGAAGGAAATAACATTGCACTTTAAAAGCAGTATACTGTGAGTGGAAAATGCAAGGTCTTAAAGCTGTATTTAAAATTGAAAAAAAAATGACAACAATAAATACATCCAGAAAAGAAATCAGACGATTGCTGCATTGAAATATTAAGCAATAATAATAATAACAATATTGCAAAGAAAGTAACATTCACTTTGTCAGATGAGAGTATGTCTATGATAGAATGCTTTGACTCTGAAGCTCAGTATGGAGTGCTCTAACTGCTTTTTCTAAAAATCCACAGTTTCCCTTAAATGCGATCTGCCTGTTTGCACTGGTTTTATCTGTCAAATACGGATCTTCCTCATCATCCCAGAAGAAAGCGGGCAGGAATGAAACCTTTGTTTTTACTTATAAAGGAAAATCTTTCCCAGAAGTTTCCTCTGTATTCACGATTCTCAGAGCCCACCAAGCTGAGTTTCTTTAGGTGCCATCAGCCAGAACTGGGTCTCATGACACAGTCTGCTATAAGAAAACATGGGAGGGACTGAGCCAGCTGCACAGGTTCAGAGCACTGTGATCCCATGGTGGGGTACACTATTGTCCCCTACCAAATCAGAGCTCTTGGTGAGGAAGAAGGAGGAATTGCTGTTGGGGAAATCAACAGTGTCTGCCACAACTGTGCAATTCATTCATTTGTGCAGTAAACTTTCTTTGAGCAGCTTTTAAATGTCAGAACCTGTGCTGTGGAGCGGAGATCCCTGTCCCCCATCTAGACCTTACATTCTTAAGGGAGTGGCGATGAGAACATTTTAAAAAGTAAGGCTCATAGTCTTTTAGAAATTGATACATGCTTTGAAGGAAAATGAAGCAGAGAAGGACAGAGCGGGTAAAACTGGGAATAGGGCCGCAATTTAATATCAAGGAGTCTGGGAAGGGCTCGCTAACGGTGGGGCATTTGATCAAAGGCCTGGAAAATATAAAGGAGGAAGTCATGCATCCATGTGGGGACAGATTCCAGGCCAAGGGAAAGTCAAGTGCAAAGGCCTCCAGGTGGGAGTGGGCCTCACATGGTTTTGGAGCAAAAAGAAAGCTGGGGTTGATGGAGGGGCGTGAGAGCCTACAGAGCAGTAGTGAGGTCAGGCCAGGGAAGGACATGGGGGCCACTGTGCATTACAAAGGTCACTGCAAGGAATTGGCTTGCAGGGCAATGGGGAGCCCAGGGAAGATACTGGGTAGGGAGTCACATGACTAGACTTGTGTCTAACAGGATTACTCAGAATGCTTTGTTGAGAGTGAGCTCAAGGATAGAAGCTGAGAAACCAATGGTAAGGCTACTGCAACAATCCAGGGGAGAGATAATCAACTGATTTGACCAAGTAGAGGCATTCTTCAACATATTAAAAAATAGAGAGAAAATACAAAAGACAGAGGAGGAAAGCAGAAATGTCTTCTTCCAGGATGTGTATCCCTTGCTGCTAATACTGTATAGAAGCCAGAAATTGAAAGAGTAATTGGCTTCTTCATTCTCAGCTCTCGTGTCATACCTTCCTTAATTATGTACCATGCAAGTTCATTCTTGAGCTATGAAACAATGATCTATGAACCTATGTCTTTTTTTTCCCTCTGGTTTGCAGAGCTCCTTATCAGTCAACACTTCATGCAACCAGGAAGAAATGCAAGGAACTCGGTATGGTATCTTGTTCCAGGTTAAAGTTACCACATTAAAAATCAATGGGAAATGATCCTGTTTTCCTTTTTTGGATTTTAATAACCAGGGCTTAATCCAAGAAACCTGTTTGCTCAGATTTGTTTTGTTCAATAATTATCTGTTGTCACGCCCATTAAAAGACATAGCTCTGGGTAACTGGGTAGGCCCTGGAGGGATGAAAGGAAGGAGGGAGCAGATGGTGAATGTGAATGGAGGGCAGGAGAGGAGGAGAATGAGGAGTAGAAGATACGCAGATGGGAGCTCTTATGAGCCTGCAGCAATGTGCAAAAGAAGAAAGAAAGAAATAGTGCTTTTCCTGCCAGATCCACAGATGTGCCAGGCCTACCTTTCTTGTTCAGAGATTTCTTGACTGACCCAGGGATCAGGCAGCAATTCTGCTGCCAAGTCTGGGGAAGACCACTGGAAAGAGAGAGTTTCCCTGTACAGAGGCCAGATGCTTGTCCTATAAAGAAAATTCTACCGCAGGTAAGCACAGTTTTTATTGAAATTCTACAAATACAGTGAGATTGATAATCCTATAATATTTCCCTCTCACACACACACTTGCTTTAGTTCTTTCTCTCTCTGTCTGACACACCAGCCATTCCCTCAGCGTCCAATGCTGCCTATGCTCTCTCGCATTCTGGCATAGAATCAGCACCCTCCAATTGACACTGGAGTGATCACCTTAACTCCTTAACTCATCACACTAACATATGTGTGTTATAAATAACCGTTACTAATCTAATCATGAAAGTGATGCTATCATTAATACTGCAGACATTATTCACTAGAGAAGCGGTTCTCCACCCACAGGAACTGTATTCAAGGGTCATGGCCTTAGGAAGGTGAGAACCACTGCACTAGAGCAAATAGGGACCACTGTCGGTCTGTTCTCATTTCACAAATGGGTAACTGTGGCTTGGGGATAGAAATGATTTGCCAAGACCACAGAGTGATTCAGGGATGGAAAGCAGAACCAACAGAATTGAATCACAAGCCTCTGTCACAAGGAGGTTTTTAGCTTGTCACCTTTCAGGGAGGCACACTGAAAAAAACATGGTTTAAAATCTCAGATTCATGTATTTTATGAGGAGCAAAACTATTTCTTTCTCTTTACTCTCCACCCCTTATTTCACTTAAGAACTTTTTAGTTTTTCTCCTTTGCTGGAAAAAATGATGCTGAAAAGACTCTAATTTTTGTCCATCCTTCAAAAGAAAATCTGACCAGTTACAATCCCACCATTATAATAGAATTATTTTCATCTTCGCACAGTTTTTTATCTTTGTTTTTGTTTTTTGCCATCTAACAACTTGTTTTAACTTAGAGTCATGATGAGCAGGCAAGTTGACCTAACAGCAAATAATAGGCATTCTTCCATTCTGTATAATCATCACTTCAAGTATTTCTTTTTTTTTTTTTTTTAATTTGGGAACTCAGCTTTTATTTTCTTTTTTATTTATTTATTTA
Source organism: Nycticebus coucang (assembly GCF_027406575.1). Lineage (NCBI taxonomy): Eukaryota > Metazoa > Chordata > Mammalia > Primates > Lorisidae > Nycticebus > Nycticebus coucang. Next base: position 18,108,866 of record NC_069787.1, read on the forward strand.
TTTATTTTTATTAAATCATAGCTGTGTACGTTAGTATGATCATGGGGCACCATACACTTGGTTAATAGATCGTTTGACACATTTTCATCACACTAGTTAACATAGCTTTCGTAGCATTTTCTTAGTTATTTTGCTAAGACCTTTACATTCCACATTTACTAGGATTCACATATACCCTTGTAAGATGACTAGCCTATATCACAAAATCCCAAGACCAGAGATGTTGGCGTGGATGTGGAGAAAAGGGAACCCTTTTGCACTGCTGGTGGGAATGCAAATTAATACATTCCTTTTGGAAAGAGATATGGAGAACACTTAGAGATCTAAAAATAGATCTGCCATTCAATCCTGTAATCCCTCTACTGGGCATATACCCAGAAGACCAAAAATCACACCATAACAAAGATATTTGTATCAGAATATTTATTGCAGCCCTATTCATAATTGCTAAGTCATGGAAAAAGTCCAAGTGCCCATCGATCCACAAATGGATTAATAAATTGTGGTATATGTACACCATGGAATAGTATGTAAGATGGAGACTTTACCTCTTTCATGTTTACATGGATGGAGCTGGAACATATTCTTCTTAGTAAAGTGTCTCAAGAATGGAAGAAAAAGTACCCAATGTACTCACCCTTATTATGAAACTAATGTAGGACCTTCACATGAAAGCTATAACCAGTTACAACCTAAGAATAGGGAGAAGGGGGAGAGGGAGGGGAGGGAGTGGGAAGATAGGTGGAAGGAGAGGGATTAATGGGATTACACCTGAAGTATTTGTTTCTGATTAATATATGTTAATTTTGAAATATACATATATGGAAACTACTGAAATTGCTGGAAAATATCATCTCTAATTCGACCACTCTTGGAAAAACTAATGTATTTTCCCAGTCTTGACATATATTCTCATATATATATAATTTTAAATATATAAAATTTCAGGAGTTGGAGCTGATGCTGTGAAAACATGTTTCTATTTGGCCCCTCCTTTAAGAACAAGGTGGAGAAAAAAGACCTCAAGCCTCTCTGCATGTGAAATGTCATTATTAAATGAGTCATGGCAGGGGCTGTAACAGGGCGACGGTTTTGAAACGTGTACAGCGAGCACTAAGGGGCGGCGGCACCTGACAGTCTTCCGAGGGTGGCTGAACCACACAGTCCTTCAATTGTTCTGCCGCCTGGGGCTTCTCTTGTAGCCTCGGTCGTCGCCGCCACCTGGGGCCGCCAGAGGACGCTGTGGCCCTGGTGCGCGGAGATGACGCGGTGCGGACCCATCCCAGGCACCGCCCTGTCCCATCCTCCTTTGCGGGTAAACAGACATGGCTGGCGAGGGAGATCCGCAGGACGCTGCGCACAATATGGGCAACCACCTGCCGCTCCTGCCTGGTAACTGCCCCAGGCAGATCCCCGGTGGCGGGAAGGGGGCGAGGCCCGGGGGCTCTAGCAGCGCAGCAGGACCGGGAAGGCGGCCGGGCGGGCGGGGGCGCCGCGGGCGACCGGACCCTGGGGACCTCACCGAGAAGAGGCTTCTTGTCAGCCCCGAGACGGAGATAGAGTTATAGAGCTTCCTCAACCCTGCTCGGGTGTCGGAGGCGGGGGTGGGGGGGAACCCCGTTCTCTTCATGCTCCTTGTGTCCTGAGCTAGAGCTCCTTGTGTCCTAGAAAATGCTCTGAAACTGGGGGACTGGGTCGGATTAGCAGCCATTACTCTTCCTGGACTCATTCCCGTCAGTGATAGTGACAGCTAACGTTTATTAAGCGCTTACCACGCTACCAGCCCTGCAGTAAGCGCTTCGCATGCATTTCTACGTTTAATTCTTTCCACTTCACTATTCGGATTCCGATTTGGTAGGCGAGAAATGGATTGGTAGATTAGTTTAGTGACTTGCCCAAGGTCACACAGTTGCAGAGGCAGGACTCCAGCCCTGGTTTATCTGTCAGCACAGCGGGTATCTTTTTACCTACTTCTGTATTTACTCAATGTTTCTCAGTGTCTGCTCGGTTTTTGTCAGGCATGTACAAATATACTTAATTAGAGATACTTAAGAGTGTGATGTTAAACTCAGTTTTCTCTTTCCTGTATGATTTGTGAAATTTTAGCCCTTGGCCTTGTGTTGGAATACTGAATAGAAAAAAATGCATGGTATAATTGTATGAACTTTTCATAGAATGCTATAAACAACATGCTTTCCAAGAAGGGTATGTGGTATCATCTAAACTGAGACGGATTTACTCCTTTCAATATATGCCAGGCAATATGTTAGGTGTTTGGGGAATGAAAAGAAGTATGATACACAATCTGGTACTTGAGGTTCATAATCTAGGTGAGGCTACTGAGAATACATGGATAATCAGCAGAAGCAGTTGATTTAGGACTCCATAAATGAATGCTATGTTTTTTCCTCAGAGGGCAGGGGGGATTGTTCAGGAATCAGAGGAATTGGGGGAAATCTTGGTAGATTGGGAGGCATCCAAAAGCATACAGTTACGATAGGGTTGTGGAGAATAAGGCCTAGACCTAAGAAGTAGGTTGGGTCTACATTGTTGGGGAAATTGAATCTCTTGCCAGTGGGGTTGGGTTTTTGTTTTTGGTTTTTGGTTTTTTTTTGTTCCCCCTGTGGTTGTCAAACGCTTTCAGGTTTCAGGTAGTTAATTGCCTAAGTAAAGCTATGCTTGAAAAAGTAACTTGTTTACTGGGAGTAGCATGGATTGAAAGAGGAAGAGACTGAGAGTATGTCCGCCATATAGGAGGGAACTTTTCTATAAAAATAAATTACAGTCAGATTCAGTGATTGGTCTTGAAGCCATCCTGAGTTGATATAAAGGCAAATGTGCCAGCATTCGGCAGAAAAATAGCTGTTTTTTCAGAGAAATCAGCCCCACCCTGTATGTGCCAAATCCAGTGTTTCAGGGAGAATGGTGAATAGAAGAGGGAGGATACTGATATTCTGTTGGCATTCACATGGTGCCTCTGCATGAGATGAGTCATCAGACTTCACCCTGATAGCACTAAACCATCACTGTGTGTTTTCTCCAAACAATATCAGAGGTGAGAGGGCCCAGAGTTGTAGATAAAGCAGTTATGGTTTCCAAATTATTTATGAGTTTTTTATTTGTACAGCAACATTGGATTGTCCATAAATCCATATTCTATGAGTTGTTTTGAAGAGCAATTTTAAGTGCTCAGGAAATAGCTTTATATTTGAGATGCGAAGAATCTATCCTGGCCAAATGAAACATTAATAGATAAACATAGCTGAGTCAGGGGAAATGAGTTTTGGCCATATTTATGAGAAAAGCTACTACGGAAATCAGTTAGAAACTAGTAGGAGAAGAGTTAAAATGTAAACTTTTAAAAATATCAATCCATCCTTTGTGCTAATTAGTTATTAATCTTACTTTCTGTATTAGGGCAATAAAGTGAATCCATCTTACCACATGCCAAGCAAAAGCCACGCTGTCAGAGTTGTAATTACAAAGAATTAGATTCAGAACATCTTTCCATCACTTTAGACTTTTATTTCCTCATGAAACTTACATGTTCTTAGGAAAAATATATATGAAGTGATAGACTATTGACTATTTGGATGTAGGTTGAAATAATTATGTTTTTCTTTTTGACGAAACCTCTTATCCAGGAATTTATAGAAATACATAGGAAGTCCATACCAGGACCGTATTGAAAAACATTTGTATATTCCATTCTGGACTTACCTAGAGGTGGTCTGATTTAAATAAGAGTATGCAAAAGGATAACATGACTATTTTATAAAGACATTTTATCTTTTTAGACGTTTACCTGGGGTATTTAAAAATGCATGAACTGTGACGTCACAAAGGAGATTACTAATTCTTTACTGTTAATCTAGGCCAGGTTTTCTGCTTTGTGTGGGATTGTCCTGTGTGCATTGTAGGCTATTTAGCAGCATCCCTGGCCTGTACCCATAGGATGCCAGCGGAATGCCTTTAGTTGTGATAAGTAATATCCCCGAGGGCATAATCACCCTGGTTGAAGATCACTGGTCTGGGATAGGAAATTTACCCATAGTTAGGATGGAAAGGACAGGCTTCCACTTCATAGAATAGCATTTTCATTGTGTAGCTTTTTCTGACTTTCATCTCTGTCATTGGTAACATTAGGTTTTTAAAATAGAACAGCTTAGTTTTAATAATTGAAAAAATATGTATGGAGAAAGCTTTCTGAGACATTCCTTTTAAAATATGCTTTATACTTCATGCCAACTTTATATTAAACCTATTAAACCTAAAATTAAAGAGCAAAATACATATCAGAATGTTTACATTTCATTTCTAAATAATGTACTAACAGACAGGGAAGAGGTGTCACTGGAAAAATGTTATGAAATTCTTTCTCAGGTTATAATATCATTTTTCAATTTTACTTAACAGATCCTTCTTTCTTTCCATTTGTAGGAATTCTTTTATTTTTTCTCTTAATTTTTTATTAAATCATAACTGTGTATTTATGCATTTATGGGGTACAGTGTGCTGATTTTATATACAATTTGGAAGGCTTACATCAAACTGGTTACCATAGCCTTCACCTCATTTAATTGTTGTATTAAGACATTTTTACTCGGCTCGGCACTTAGCTCAAGCGGCTAAAGCACCAGCCACATACACCAGACAGAGCTGGCAGGTTTGAATCCAGCCTGGGCCTGCCAAACAACAGTGACAACTGCAACCAAAAAAAAAAACAGCCAGGCGTTGTGGCGGGCGCCTGGAGTCCCAGTTACTTGGGAGGCTGAGGCAAGAGAATTGCTTAAGCCCAAGAGTTTGAGGTTGCTGTGAGCTGTGATGTCATGGCACTCTACCCAGGCAACAGCTTGAGTCTCTGTCTAAAAAAAAAAAAAAAAAAAATGACATTTATACTCTACTCTTAATAGATTTAACATGTACCCTTGCAATATGCACCATAGGTGAGGTCCCACCAATTACCCTTCCTCCACTTGGCCTCTCCCCTCCCCAGGAACTCTTTTAGAGTTTAAAAGAACCTTAGAGACTGTCTTGTTCAAGCCTGTCATTTTTCAGATGAGGAAAATAAGATTTAATCAAGTGGAATAAGTTATCTAAGGTTAAAATTAGTTACTGGCAAGGGAGAAGAGAAAAATCTCTCATACAAAATCATTTATATAGAGATTTCCCCTTTGAGGTGGTAGAGCACAACTCTTCCCCCCTTAAGTGTAGACTGCACCTAGTGCTTTGAGGGAGAGTAACTTCACAGTATAGAAACATGACAGCTACTACCAGCCAGGTGTTCAGTGTTAACATCAGTAGTAAGAAGTTCATAGAATATATGCTTGATATGCTGTAAAATGGCACTTGTGCGATCTTCCTTCCCAAAATATATAATAACCTCAGTCTAATCTTGAGGATTACATCAAACAAAATCCAATGGAAGGATACTCTAAGTTGTAACTCTACAAAATAACTTGACCAGTATTCCTCAAAACTGTCAAGATCACTGACCATGGTGGCTCATGCCTGTAATCCTAGCACTTTGGGAGGCTAAGGTGGGTGGATTGCTTCAGCTCAGGAGTTTGAGACCAGCCTGAGCAATAGCAAGACCCTGTCTCTACTAAAATTAGAAGAAGAAACTACCTAGGTATTATGGTGAGCATCTGTATGTACCCAGGTACTCAGGAAGCTGAAGCAATAGGACTGCTTAAGCCCAAGATTTTGAGGTTGCTGTGAACTATGACACCACAGCACTCAACCAGGGTGACAGAGGATTCTGTCTTAAAAAAAAAAAAAAGAAAGAAAGAAAACTTGTTAAGACCTTGAGAAACAAGGAAAGTCTGAAAAACTACCCTAGCTCAGAGGAGGCTAAGGAGATATGCCATCTAAATGTAATGTGGTATATGGGATGAGATCCTGGAACAGAAAATAGAATTTAAAATTAGGTGAAAACTAAGGCAATCCAAATAAAACATGGTGTTTAGTTAATATAAGTAGTAATGTAATAATGCTGATTCATTAGTTGTGACAAATGTAAAATACTAATATAAGGTATTAACTACAGGGGAAAATGGATGTGTGATGTATGGGAACACTGTACTATCTTTGTATCTTAAACTATTCTAAAATAAAAAGTTAATTTTTTAAAAACTAGTTAGTAATAGAGCCCAGCACGGATACTAGTCCTCTGGCTGCCTCTCCTCAGTACAGTAGAGATTACCAGAACACTGTTTCTCAAGAAGGAATTACACATTTGAGAGGGAGCATAATTTTGACATTTTCATGCATCTTGGTTTTTTTCCTTATGATATTCTGTTTCTATAGCAGAGCATGAAGAAGAAGATGAAATGGAAATGGAAATTGAAGACCAGGATAGCAAAGAAGCCAAAAAACCAAATGTCATAAATTTTGACACCAGTCTGCCAACATCACATACAGTATGTAATTTAGTAATATAATATGATAGACATGGAAATTGTTAATGTAAGTTCCTAAAAACAAGTGACCTATTTTAGCATTCCCAGCTATTACTTCACTCTAGAAACTGTGGATGAGGATGTGGGGCTATTTGCCATTAGGTAAACCTAGCACTATACTAGCTTAATACTATGTCCTAGTGTAATTGAGGAATTGCTGCTAGTAATTGAGCTATTAAGTGCTTACTGTCTGTACTCCTAGTTACTGGGTGTTATTTAACATACTAACATTTTATACTTGCCATTTGTGATATCTGAATATAGAGATGTTTCTGATCTTAGAATATTTCAAACTAAAAGATTTGTGTATATTTGTGACAGATTCTTCATAAAAGATTGGAAATTCTATTTTTTAAGAGTACAATTAGATTAAAAATAGTTATTCATGTGGTATATTCATATACCAAGTTTATTATTTTAATAGATATTTGTACCCTCTGTTTATATTCCTTTTACTCTGACTTGTTCTTTAGTCTGTTGAGCTTGTATTTTTACTACATATCTATCCTGACACTATACCTATGTATATTCTTAAACAGTATCTGGGCTCTGACATGGAAGAATTCCATGGCAGGACTTTGCATGATGATGACAGCTGTCAGGTGATTCCAGTTCTACCACAGGTGATGATGATCCTGATTCCTGGACAGACATTACCTCTTCAGCTCTTCAGCCCCCAAGAAGTCAGTATGGTTCGGAATTTAATTCAGAAAGATAGAACCTTTGCTGTTCTTGCATACAGGTAAAATATTAAGAGCAAATTGCTTAACACATTTCCCCTCATGTATTGTACCGTCAGTGTTGAAGCCAAAGCAGATTATTATTTTGCATGTATTTGAGAGGTTAAGTAAGAATGTGAGATAAAGAATTGTGGGCTCCGCGCCCATCGCACAGTGGTTAGGGCACCAGCCACATACACTGAGGCAGGCAGGTTCAAAACCACCTGCCTAACAACAGCGACAACTGAATATAAAAAATACCTGGGCTCTGTGGCGGGCATCTGTAGTCCCAGCTACTTGGGAGAATGGTTTAAGCCCAAGAGTTTGAGGTTGCCGTGAGCTGTGAGCCATGGCACTCTGCTGAGGGCGACATAGTAAGAACTGTGCTGAGTAAAAGCTTCAAAGTGCAAGTTGAATTGTCTTTGTTATTTTCATTACCATACTAAATCATACATTTACCTTCACATACAATTAACTTTCTGGTATTTGAAAAATATTTAATCATTAATATTTAATGAAAAGCATTTCTAGAATCTTGGTTTTAAGAGCCATCTTTATTAAAAGAAAAATGGGGCTTTTATATTTTAATGTAAAGGATTACTTGTCCAAAAGTGTGAATTGTTCTTTCCCCCTCTCAAAATTTATAACTTGTACTATTACAAACCAGTGGTAAACTGAAGCTGAACTTTAAGTACTCCATGGCAAATGGAGGAAATTTGCAGTAGAAGTAGGAAATAAATACAGGAAGTTCCCACCCTAGCATAGTGCTGCTAATAAACAGCAGAAATGATGGTCTAACAGTGAAAGAGCATTGGTTTGGGAAATGGGAGTTTAAAACTTTATCAGTCCTAGATCATTTTCAGTGAGGAGAAATCTGTTCTTTCCTTAAAGAGCTCTAATTTTACTACCTGAAGCCTCCTTGTATATCCCCCATGTGATTGTTAAGTAAATAAAATCATACTAGCTTTGCAGTAGGGGTTGACTACTGTAAATTGTTTTTCCATATGTGTTGCTTTTGCCAGCTTTGCGCATTTATAAGTCATGTGTTCAAAACTCTTTCCTTTTAAAATTTATCTTGGAAGTAATATACAGGAAAGGGAAGCACAGTTTGGAACAACAGCAGAGATCTATGCCTATCGAGAAGAACAGGAATTTGGAATTGAGATAGTAAAAGTGAAAGCAGTTGGAAGACAAAGGTTCAAGGTCCTTGAGCTAAGAACACAGTCAGATGGGTAAGAAATAACATATATCTTAAAGCTTTGTGAACATCTTACAATGAGATGGTTTTCTTATATTTTCTATATTCTATTGACCCTTCATATTTTATAACTTTTAACTAGTTGTTCTTTCTCCCTTCGAAGGTATAGCCCAATGGTTTCCAACCTTGCTGTGCATAAGAATCACCTGGAAGTTTTTAAAACTATAGAAGCTTGAGTTCCAACCTCATCTCCCATCCCCAGAGAGTGATTTAGCCTGGGATGAGGATGCAGCATCTTTTAAAAATGATTTTCAGGTGATTCTAATGTCCCTCCAGGTTTGAGAACAGTAATGTAAACCCAAAGGGAAGTATCATTTGGGACATGCTTCTTTGGGATGGAAGACCTCTCTTCAGTGTGTAAAAGAGTGGGAAGACCAGAGGCCTGTGAGCTCTCTTTGTGCTCGTGGGGACAGCTGTTGTGTCTGCAGTACTTTTATGTTTGAAAGTCACACTGGTTACACTTGCCACTTGCTCCGTGTGAGCTTTACAAGCCATTTATACTTAGTGCCCTCCAGAAATGCTGTTTATATAACAAGTGATCAGTAAATACTTGTCTCTACACCATACAAAGGTTAGAAATTCCCTGAATATACTTTTATAGCAGTTTTAGCAGTTATTCATTTTGACATAGGCCTCAGGGTTTTTCACAAGTTTAAGGAACACTACAGTTGTTTTTTAAATCCAATTCACTTTACTTTATTCTGTTTTAAAGAAAAAAGCAAACAGCATTTATCTTGATCATTGGATTTTATCTCTAAAGTGAGTGGTTCTCAACTCTAGTATGCCAACTATGAAGTCTTATAGATACAGATTCTTGGGTTCCACACAGTCCTAGTGAAATGGTCTCTGATCTGTAGCCAGAGTTGAAATCTCATTAGACCTCTGTGTTACACAGGTAATATCTTCTGAAAACATCGAAGTTCAGAGTTTTCATTTTTTGTGTGTTTTTTTTTTTTAACTTAAAAATGAAAGTAATCTGCATGAGTGAAGTAATTGTTTTTGTCTGTTTTCTTTACATAGTGGGCATTCCTAATTATTGAATTACAAAATACAGATGGGTCAGGCAGCCTTTATGGGGCTAGAGAAGCATAGAGGAATGTGGGATGGGGTTGCCAGGGCTCTTACAGGGTTTAGTTCTCTGCTTATGTTTCCCTAGAACATTCATTGTGCAAATACACTCTTTATAGGATTGTATGTCCGTCTCCCTTAATAGGTGAGTTGCTTGAGAACAATGAGTTGGACTTATTTATATTCTATATATAGGGCGGTAGATGTTTCATCCATGTTCAATGATGGATGAAACATCTACCGCCCTATATATAGAATATAAATAAGTCCAACTCCTGATTGACATAGTTAGCAAACTGTTTTGTTCCTGTGGATTTTCTAACAGTTCTATTTTTAAAGTATTTCTTATCCTTATACAATTTTGATTATTTGTGAATACTGTTTTCCAGAAACCATAAAGGAAAATTGACTTGGGAAAAATTGTATTTCTTAGATTGTCTTCTCCCTCTTTGTTTAACTTTGAAGTGTGCAAAACTTCTTTTCCACAAGGTGGCAGTAGATCATTAACTCTGAAAACAAATCAAGGAATGTATGCTTGATACTAGTCAAGATTAACATCAAACTGATAATGCTGGGCAAGACTTTGAAAGGGCATATTCTCTATAGTATTCCATAGACTCACCATTAAGTCCCCTTATAAAGGTGTGGCTGTCTTAATTTAAAAGGCCTCTGTGGAATGCTCTTTCTCCACTGCTCCTCTGGTCCTCCACTGCTCCAAGGTCCTTCACACCTTGGTGAAGTTAAAGAAATCATGAAGATAATCTAGTGCAGTCTCCTCTTTTTTGAAATAAGGAATCTATGTACTAGAGAGGTTACGTAATTTGTGTAAACTTATAAACCTACTAAGTGACAGACCTGGTTGGTTCTTGGATCCCTGGCTTCCAAATTTATACCAAAATACCACTTCAGAAATTTATACCAAAATTTCTCCATAGCACACTTAAAATGCAAGCCAGTTTCCTTTTCTGTAGTATAGTATACCATAAATATTCATTTATCTTTTACCTAAATGACACTTCATATATAAAAAATATACTACTATCTTCTAACCTTCTTTAAGTCTTTATTTCTTTGACATCTTCTGAATACATATAATTTTTTTGTTTTAATTAATAAAAACATAGAAGGATATTGTTGAATCACTGTAGAACTCTTCAGAAATTCCTGAGTATTTTTTTAGCATGCAAAGTGAAGAGGATTAACATCCTATTGGAATTATTATTATTACTTTTTTTTTTTTTTTGTAGAGACAGAGTCTCACTTTCTCACCCTCACTAGAGTTCCGTGGTGTCACACAGCCCACAGCAACCTCCAACTCCTGGGCTTAGGCGATTCTCTTGCCTCAGCCTCCCAAGTAGCTGGGACTACAGGCGCCTGCCACAATGCCTAGCTATTTTTTTGTTGCAATTTGGACAGGGCCGGGTTTGAACCCACCACCCTCAGTATATGGGGCCAGCGCCCTACCCACTGAACCACAGGCGCTACCCATCCTATTGGAATTATAAAAGAAGACCTCTTACCTGTCATAATTGGGACCAATAATTATGAATCAAAAAAGTTAAAGTTGGAAATCACAAAAAGTTACACATGTATACCTTAAACGTTCTACTTTAACTTAAAATGTATAAATGTATTCATTTTGTTTTTCATTGAGGGAGAAATATGGTCTTCTTTGAAGTGAGTCTGCAGATTAGAGATAGCTGTGGACTTTGGAGCTTTCATTGTGCGTCATCAGTCTACAGTTTATACTTGCAATTTTCCTTTAAAGAGAGATTCTAAATTTAGTCACAAGGCAATTTGAGTGCACAATCCTTCCCAATTTGTGCAGTTTTTTTTCTATTAGAGTTGCCTATCCCTGGGCGGCGCCTGTGGCTCAGTCGGTAAGGCACCAGCCCCATATGCCGAGGGTGGCGGGTTCAAACCCGGCCCCGGCCAAACTGCAACCAAAAAATAGCCGGGCATTGTGGCGGGCGCCTTTAGTCCCAGCTACTCGGGAGGCTGAGGCAAGAGAACCGCTTAAGCCCAGGAGTTGGAGGTTGCTGTGAGCTGTGTGACGCCATGGCACTCTACCGAGGGCCATAAAGTGAAACTCTGTCTCTACAAAAAAAAAAAAAAAAAAGAATTAGAGTTGCCTATCCCTAATTTGAAAGCAGTTTTTTCTGTCTCAACTTAATGTTCCTTGAAGCAATTTTATTTTTACACCCATATTTCACTGGTTTTTGTAACCTTTATATAAATTATGTACTATATTCACAAAACAACTGCCATAAACAGATTGGGAAGAACTGAAACTCACTTATGTTAAAATCAAAATTAAGCTGCTGAGAGAAGAACCATGGCTCCCCATGTCTATGCACAGGACTTGGGCATGTTTAACAGAGGTAAAAGACAGCATTCTTTAATCCTTTAAAGCAATTCAGATGGCTTGTACTGCAGCCTAATTAATAATATGATCTGTACACATTATTGTTTTTATCAAAATAAAATAAAATCTTACACAAATAGATGAGTAAAGCATAGTTTTTATTTCAGTCACTAATAACCTTAAAGGTCAAATTTCTAAAAATTTCTATAGAATGGTATATACTTTAAGAATATAATTATCAAATTATTTATGTATCAGATACAGAAAATTAAGATTTTGTGTTTTTTTTAGTGAGCTCTAAGAACAATATTTGACCTTAGTTTGAATATAAGAGAATTTTTTAATATTTTCCCAAGCCATAAAGACAAAAATTTTCCAAATATTTTAATGAGTTTGCAGGATGGAAATGAAGTTAGTAGGTAAAGATTACATAAAATTATTTAAAAAATAAGTAGAAATATCAGAATTTCATTGATTACACTTCATGTTCAAAACAGTAGTTGTTATGAAAGACCACTTCAGAAGTCTTAAACCTAACAATATGAAACAGAGACTGTTTAATATATTTTACTTTATCAATTTGATAGTGTTTTTGTTCCATATTCAACATTCCAGAATCTACACTCTAGGAGACATAATGCCTCATAGGAAAACAGCTCATAGGTTTCATTTTCCTGTTGGTATTAGTTCATGACATTTGCAATTATGATATTCTCAAGTAGCATTTTAAAAATGACTTATGAGAGTTTAAATAATTTTTAAGTAAAATAGGTAATATATATATTTTGGTCCTTTGAATATTAAAGCTTCTGAGAATGAAAAAGGAATGCATATAGAAATAAAGGCTACATATAATTCTCTAGTTTTATTTTAACTCACCCCTGTAAATGGGTTCTTGATTTTCTCTTCCTTTATCTGCTCCTCAGGTTGCACGATTTATGTGAAGGGGTAGATGTAAGAGTTTGACAGCATAGGGAGTGGGGTGCTGGGAGGGTTGAGGTATCTAAGAATGTCAAAGAAATTAATTTATAAGTATCAACTGGTAGTTGGTTTTATATTGATTTTTTAAAAGCTTTGTTTAATTTATAGAATTTATATTTATCTGAAATGTAAAAAATCTTACCATTCTACAATGAAATTTTAAAATTCATACCTTAGGTTATCTTTGGTTTTAACTTGTATGATTTATGGAATAAAATCACTTTCTGAAAGTTTCTCAATACCAGCATTTTAATAGGTTTAAAAGTGAAAGCTTTGAAAATCTTAGTATTTAAAATTATCATCATTGTTTTGAAATGCATAGTTTGAGTTAGTTTATCTTAAAAATGAACACCATGCTTGGTTCTCTTTATTTTAGAATCCAGCAAGCTAAAGTGCAAATTCTTCCTGAATGTGTGTTGCCTTCAACTATGTCTGCAGTTCAGTTAGAATCCCTCAATAAGTGCCAGATATTTCCTTCAAAACCTGTCTCATGGGAAGACCAGTATTCATGTAAATGGTGGCAGAAATACCAGAAGGTGAGAAACTAATTTTTTATGCAATTTCAAAAAATGAAGATAGGTTGCTTTTTTCCTGTTTTAAGAAAGAAACACAACTCCCTTGATTCATTCCCTAGACACCTTTCGTGGCAATATTCTAGCTGCATTTCATCATAGCTTCAAAAATTACACAGGCAGCTATTTCTGTAAAAGCAGTTTGCAAAAGTAGTAAAATGTCACACAGTTATTAAAGTATTCTTGCTATTACACTTTTCAGTTACATACTAATAGCTTATGATTTTTAATTCCACTGGAATCTGTGATTAAGCTATGATCAGATCAGATGTTTGGCTTTTGAATCAAAAACATAGTTTACCCATAAAGGCAGAGGATTCCTTTGTGGTAACACAGAGTTACAGTAGAAAAATAGAATGTTTTCCTTCTTCTACACTTCAGAGAAAAGCTTCTTGGCTTTATTTTGTAAATCTCTATTGACATCACTAAAATTGAACTTGAGACTGGGTGCTTTTTAAAGGTATTATTTATTTGGACATAAATTATTATGTATATCCTTTTGACGAAATCAGTCTTCATTTCGCCTGTGGCTCAAAGGGATAGGGCGCCAGTCCCATATGCTGGAGGTGGTGGGTTCAAACCCAGCCTCCGCCAAAAACCACAAAAAAAAAAAAAAAAAAAAGTTGATGAAGACTGTTTCTACTTATTTGTGAGATGTATAATTTTCAGTAAAAAGTAGTTAATATTTATGATGTCTGCCTAAATAAAAAGATAACTAGTTTCTAAATTTAGAAAAATGACTTTTTGAGGTTTATCTTTTAAAAATATGGAAAAACAATTTCCATTGTAACCTTAAAAATCCTGTATTAATCATCCCTTATGATTTATCAAGTAGAGTAGAGAGAGTTTTCAACTTTTTTTTTTTTTGTAGAGACAGAGTCTCACTTTATTGCCCTTGGTAGAGTGTTATGGCATCACAGCTCACAGCAACCTCCAGCTCCTGGGCTTAAGCGATTCTCTTGCCTCAGCCTCCCCAGTAACTGGGACTACAGGCGCCTGCCACAACACCTGGCTATTTTTTGTTACAGTTTGGCCAGGGCCAAGGTTTGAACCTGCCACCCTCTGTATATAGGGTCGGCACCCTACTCACTGAGCCACAGGTGCCGTCCGAATTTTCAACTTTGATGTAAATCAGCATAGGATCCTAATTAATATACTAATTTGGTGTAAACTGGTATAGCTTACTTATGAAGGGCTCCCATACACTATTAACCATATCACCACTTTTAATGTTCTTGTAGTAGAATTCCTCCAGTTTTCAGAGAGAGTTTGTGCAGGATAGACAAGAGGCTCATGCCTGAATATCTGTGGACTTCTAGGTCTCATTATTCTGTGTTTCAGTTGACCAGTTACGTGGTCCCATGCTGTGAATTCCCCTTTACTTTTTTTCATTTTCCCCATTGTCCCATTACTGTTTTCTGAAGAATCCCTGTTTCCTCCCACTGATTTGGTGCTACCATAGACCAAATTCATGTTTTTTTATTTCACTTTTCTTCTCTGTTGTTCTATCAATCTGCTTATGTACCATCATCAGATTGATATAACTGCTGGCACTTTATAGTTCATATCAGCAGTTCTCAACCTGTGGGTCACAACCCCCTTTTAGCAATGAAAATACATTGCGGCATTAGGAAGGTTGAGAACCACTGGTAAATAAATATGTAAATAAAATTAAGGCCAATAAGCCCCTAAGTTTTTGTCAAGCTTTTCATGACTACTGTTGATTAACTTTTCCATATGAACTTGAGAATCTGTTTCACCTTGTTCCAGGAAATAATAGCAGTGGTAAGAGCAATAACATTTTGTTATTATTCTACTAAAGAAGAAAAGCCTGAAATCTTAGGCTTAGGCTATTTATAGTCAGGTGCTTCCTCAGACAGACTGGTGGTTTCCCAAGCATATATCTTACGTATGCATTCATGTATCTCCAGGTAGCTTACACATCTCAGGAGTAGGAAAGAGTTATCGTTCCATTCCAGTTCTTACTACCAGCTATGAATTTGGTAAATGAAAGTATACAAAAACTGGTAACTTTTGAATTATTTAAATTATGTTTATCATTTACACAGCTGATTGTAGTGGGATTTAACACAGTAAATGACCATTTTTAGTCACTGTGTAGAGGAATCAGTGGCAATGATGTATTATTCATATTTAGCTTTTCACATTACTCTTCCAATTTTCATTGAACTTCAAATTAAATGGAGTTTCACATTTTTTGAACATTCTACATTGTTGGGAAGCAAAGCTGAAGCCATAGTTATTAGGCTCAAAAGTGGAAGAATGTGATGGATTACCTCCAGGTAACAGAGTCATTTTAAAGGCCTTTATGCTCACTTTCAGTTGTAAATCCTATTCCCAGAGTGAATACTACTTCACTGGAGAAATCAGTCATTGGTCACTCTTAAGTGCCTGAACTTTTTAGATAGTATTAAATTTTTCTTGAGGTATAATTCTTTTATGATATAAATTACAGTGTTTGATATATTCAAAGAATGCCCATAAGACAGGAGCTGGAATTTATCAATTTTATCCAGACATGAGACAGGAGCCTCTCCTATTATGCCAGAAAGCTAAATAGGACTCTTAAATTTGAGGATGTTGAAGAGGCTTAAATTTTGGGAGTTGGTCTATGAAAACTAGTCAATCTCTGGTATACTTCTCTTCAGTTGTATAATTGACTATAAAAAGCACATCATAGATATTAAGGGTATATTAAGAATTTTAATTTTGTAAGACTTTTTAGAGTCTGTAAGGATAATCCACATAAACAATTTTAGAGATGGTCTTACTCTAAAAGGAAGGAAACTGAGATACCCGAGACTAGCTTGTTCATGGGGATGGTGGCAGAGTGGAGTGGCAATGGCCCTGACCCAGTACATTGCTCTTAATTTACTAGCATGCCATATTCTCTTTATAATTGGAACTTACTTACATATGAATACATTATTTGGCTTTTCTTCATCTTGACACGGATGCCAAATAAGATTACACTTTCTTACTACACTTGGATACACTTCTTGTACTACAAAAGTGATCATTCTATTGTGTATTGATCTCAGTTAGCCAAACTGAAACTTTCTGTTTAGGCTTTGGCATTTTGTAATTCTAAGAATATGTAATCTTAGAAAGTAAGCTTCTCTGCAGTAAAATATATGCTCCACAGGACAATGATTTTAGTCTGTTGTTTTGTTTGCTGGCTTATGCTAAATGTATAAAATAATGCCTAACATGTTGGAATGGTGATCAGATTCTCCATATACAAATCCTAGGTCCTCCCCTTTTGCTGACTTTGTGACCATCAGCAAGTTACATCATCCTTCTGTGCCATACTTTTCATTTTTAAAATGGAGATAATATTACCAGGCTTACAAATACTTTCACAAGATAGGAAGCTCTTGGCCCAATACTAATAGTTCCCATTACTATTATTGAATATTCATAGTTACCTGATGTACTGTTAGTAAAGCTTTTTTTTTTTTGTTCCCCCTGTAAATTATGTAATTGGACTGTGGCAGTAATCCTTAGCATTAGATATTTGGTCTTAAAAGTAAAGAACAGGCCAGGTGCCGTGGCTTATGCCTATAATCCTAGCACTCTAGGTGGCCAAGGTGGGTAGATTTCTTGAGCTCAGGAGTTCAAGACCAGTGTGAGCAAGAACAAGACCCTGTTCTAAAAAAATAAAAGTAAAGGACAAGCTGGGAATGGTGGCTACCACCTACAATTCCAGCACCTTGAGAGGTCAAGGCAGGAGAATCACTTGAGGCCAGGAGTTTGAGACTAGCTTAACATACTAAGACCTCATCTCTACAAGAAACTTTTTAAAAATTAGCTGGGCAGGGCAGTGCCTGTGGCTCAAAGGAGTAGGGCGCCGGCCCCATATACTAGAGGTGGTGGGTTCAAAACCAGCCCCGGCCAAAAACTGCAAAAAAAATTAGCTGGGCATAGTGGTACATATCTGTGGCCCTAGGTACTGAGAAGGGTTAAGCAGGAGTATCTCTTGACTCTGGTACAGGGCTGCAGTGAACTATGATTGCACCACTGTACCCTAGCTAGGGGACAGAGTAAGACCCTGTCTCTTTAAAAAAAAAAAAAAAAAGCTTACTGCGGTGTACCTTAAGGATCTTCCTGGTCTGACACCTCAGGCTTAAATCACTACCTGCACATGTGTGAGGAGGCCACCCTGGACCATCTCTGAATAGCCTCAAATATAAGAAGGATTATATTGAGCCAAAAGTTCTTCTCACTAAAGAATCTGTTAAAAAAGATGAAGACTTTACATGGATGGAGCTGAAGCATATCCTACTTAGTAAAGTATCTCAAGAATGGAAGAAAAAATATCCAATGTACTCAGTACTATTATGAAACCCATTTACGATCTCTAACACTTTCATATGAAGAATAGATCACAACTATGGCCCAGGATGAAGCGGGAGGAGGGGACAGGTCAGATTGAGGGAGGATGAATGGTGGGATCACACCTATGGTGCATACATAATGCAAGGGTACATGTTGGATCTATTAAGTATAGAGTATAAATGTCTTAACACAAGAATTAAGTAAACAAGATGAGGTATGTATTAACCAGTGTGATATTAAGTGTTCCTAATTCTATATGAAATCAGTACATTGTACCCCATAAATGCATTAACGTATAGACGATCTATGTGTTTATGATTTAATAAAAAAAAAAAAAAAGAATTGTTAGTTTGAGCTGTACCCCATGGGCATTTCGGAATAAGCATGTCCTCTTCCTTGTAGCAATTTCTAAAATATTTGAAAACAAGTATGATGTCCTCTTTAGAGAAGGCTCCAAAATAAACATCCTTGTTAGTTCAAGACATTCTCTTTGACATTATAGTTTGTGTTTCTGACCACCACAGAAAAGAGTAGCATTTTTACCTCTTAGAATCTAGACTTCTAATATAGCTAGAATAAGATAGGGATGAGGAGTAGAGGGTCTATAAGACCCTGTACAATTATATAGCACAGTTCATAACTACTAAGGTCCCAACTCCTTTGCATGCATGCCGTGTAACCACATTTCCCCCATGTCATACCTCATCATTGGATCTCACAGTTGCAAGAGTAAGATCTTCCTTTTATTTTGTTAAATGTTACCTTGCTTTTCTTGTTCTGATCTGTTAAAAAAGCCTTTTTGATCTACCTTATTCCTTTCCCCTCCCTATTTTGTGTGTCCTGTCATGTGTCAATAGTTTGTTTATAATGAACTTAGAAGCATTTGTACATATGTTGGTTTGGGGGAAAATACGATTGTTCTTTATATTCTGTAGGTTGAATATGCCTTGTTCTTTGATCACCTACAGAGTATTCCCCAGTGTAAACCGTTGTCTTATTGATTGAAGTTTAGGTTGTTTCCAGTCTCTTGTTGTCACCAGCACTGGTGGTGTATATCCTTCCGCGTTTTTGTGTACGCTAGATCATTTTCTTCTCATTCAAAAAATTATTTTGTTATTTTTGCACATCTGTTCTTCAAAATGAATTTCATACTTATAAATTCCAATCTCATTGTTACTGCACTGAATATGTATTTTGAGGATTGACAACAATACTGAGTCTTCTCATCAAATACTGAAATTCTATAGGAAGTAGAGTGTAATTAACATTTTTATATAGATTTAGGCATCCTTCCGTTTGTATCCCAAATTGCAGCCAATTGGAGGAGATGGGTAATTACATGTTTCTTCCTTCCTTTAATTTTATGAAATGGGGAACTTGATTGTGAAGTCTCAAGTATATGATCATTTTATTCTTCTTGGAATTATTATCACTGCCTATGTTTGCCCTTATAGTGATTTAGTTCCAACTCAAAAGTTTTTACACAAAGACAGTTTGGATTGCTTTTTGAGGTTTTCACCAGATATTGGAGAGGTAATTTACTAGAAAAAATAGAACACAGTCACAATAGAAGTGTGCTGTTTAGTTATTCTTGAGATTCATCTTATTTTTACTGAGTTGTCTCAATGAAATTTTAATATTTGAACTTTTAAGTAGGAACCATATTCCAATTATAAGTGTATATTTGAAGGGAATAAAAGTTTCTAAAATAGTCATCTATTGGATTATCAATTTTTTTTAACTTTTTAAAATTGGAAAATGTTGTCCTAGGTCCAAATGATTTTCAAATGTTGCTCTTTCTTCCCATCATTAGGATATTTATTCTGTGGGTTTTTTAAGTGACCTTTTCTGTTATCGTTTATTTTCAGAGAAAGTTTCATTGTGCAAATCTGACTTCTTGGCCTCGCTGGCTATATTCCTTATATGACGCTGTAAGTAACTTACCTTAAATTGATTATGTCTATGGTAAGCCATGTTGTAATTAAGGGTCATTAAAACAAAGCATAGGTTTTCATACTCGTTCCTGTTTTATTTCCAGAACCAGTGCCATCTGTCACATTTAAAGTGAAATAGGCAGGAGTTAAGACATTGCAGAATAGACTTTGCTCTTATTTACAGAAGTTTTAGTTTCTCCAGTTTTTCTACTGGGCCGGGTGGTACATTTAGAATATTAAAGAATCCTTGTATAACAATGCTTTGGTTTTCTTCTAAACAAGTATTAGATCTCTGCAGACTTATAAAAAGGGAGTAAGAGTAGCTGTTGCACTTAGCACGTAGTGAGCATTGTGTAAACCTTAGCCAAGCCATTTCCCTTAGTGGATCACTTTGCACACAAATCTGGAACCCTGGGAAAACTGACAAGTTTTGAGCACTTATGACATGCACGACCCTAAAGGGAACCTACAGTTGATCTGTTGTTCTTCAACAGCTTTAGGTGCTGTAATCTCTATAGTCTGGGTCAGAAAAGGCTTCATAGAAGGCAGAAAAGAGGGCAGTTAGTTCCAAGCAGGAACACAGAACAGCTTCTGCAAGGCAGTTAGGAGTATGTACACCTGGGATAGAAAGGCCATGAAAACCATCTTCGTCCCATGATCGCATTAATGTACACAGCTATGATTTAATAAAAAAAAAATAGTAAGCTTTTTTTTTAATGCAAAAAAAAATAATAATCTTAGTCCTAGGGAAAGGAGCTGGGGCTTGATTGCATCTGCGCAAGAAAATGGAGACATTTTAAACAGGGACTTAGTGGGACTGAGATCCTACCAAAGTAATAACTTAAATTGCTACCAATATATTAGTTTTATTAAAAAGAGTTGAAAAGCTGACAGCAAACTTTAATAAGTCTGTGCAGTTTATTATGGCTACTTTTATTTTAAAAAGGAAACCTTAATGGATAGAATCAAGAAACAGCTACGTGAATGGGATGAAAATCTAAAAGATGATTCTCTTCCTTCAAATCCAATAGGTATAGTTTTTACACTTTTTTACTGATTAATATTTTATTAATTTGGGAAAGCATATACATTTCCTTTGAGCAGTTGAAAAAAAATGAGTGTTTTTTAATAGTATCAAAATTCTTATAGTCTCTGAGCACTCTCATTTTAGGCAAACTTTCCATAAAATGTTCAAATTGCAATAAATGGCTCTCATCTAAAAATACTTCCTTAGTGGACAGACTCTTCTTTTCCTGCTCTTAAGGGCTTTTTAATAGAAAAAAAGTTAGTTCTAGAACTTTTCCCTATTTATAGACAATCTCTGTATCTGTTTATAAGATAGTTTGTTTCTAGTCTCTTGGCAAATAAGTGACTTCATGTTTCACATAAAAAAGAACATTTACCAAAAAATTCACGTATGGAGAAAAAAATTATATTTAAGACTTCTTAAGAGGTATATACTTGATAGCTGGAGTATTTTTAGTATGTTTATAATTGTGTAAAATATTTTGGGAACCCTATAGAAAAGGGTTTATATCAAAAGGACATTATCTGATTTGTAAGTTATCTGATGCTTATCTGACTTAATGAGTTTAAAACTTGAAAAACCCACCATGTCTTCAAGATTTTTCTTACAGAGTAGCTGCTTGTCTTCCTATTGATGATGTATTAAGAATTCAGCTCCTTAAAATTGGTAGTGCTATCCAACGACTTCGCTGTGAATTAGACATTATGAATAAAGTGAGTAAAGTGACTGTTTGTGATGGCCGTATTTAGGCACCCTTGGATGCACTATTGGGACCAAGAAAGCTGTCTGTAGAGTCTCCTAACGTAGTTATACAATTAGGAAAAATTGTTTACCTGTGACACTTTACATTTAAAATATCTCAAAGTATAATTTAAACATTTCCCTTGTGTTCCTACAGAAACTCAAAATTGTTCTGCGTAGTTCCAAAATTTAATATTTATCCAACTTTGTGAAAATACTCAATTTCGATGGAACATCTGTGGTTATATACATGAATCATTACAGAAGTTTTGAGATACACAAAAATCAAGAAACATCAAATCCACATGGCTGGAAGCAAACAAAGCCCTCCCAGCAACACCAATAAGCCAAGCAAGTTGAAACTTGCATGGACAAATCAGAAAGGGCACTATTGACCATGTTCCTTAGAAGTGAAATAATGGACGATAACAAAGTCTCAAAACTTTTGTAGTAACCGAAGTATCACTTTTTTTTTTTTTTTTTTTTGCAGTTTTTGGCCAGGGCTGGGGTTTGAACCCACCACCTCCGGTATTTAGGGCCGGCGCCCTACTCCTTTGAGCCACAGGCGCCACCCCCAAGTATCACTATTTTTATATTCACTGTTTCTTTATCCGAAAAGGTCATTTAGTTTTATCAGTATGTGGCAGATCTTAGATTCAGTCTGTTTCTTGTTCCATCTTTAAAACTAAGTTTTTGAATGGCCAGAAGGAAAATGTGGTATTTACAAGTTTTTTGATGAGTCATATAATTATATAATATAGAACAAATGTCTATTTTTCTGATAACTTTCTTGTACATTTTGTAGTGTACTTCCCTTTGCTGTAAACAATGTCAAGAAACAGAAATAACAACCAAAAATGAAATATTCAGGTAAGATCTTAAATTTTTAGTATACCTTTGAATACATTTCCAACTGCTTTATCACAGTTGTAATCAAGCTTATATTTCTGTTTGCCATGTATTTCCCTCTAATACCTAAAAATTACAAATACTCAGCAAATGAAATATAGGGAATTAACTCAGTTTTGGTTATTACCACCTTTCAAAGTCGGTACTCAGAGCATTAATGGATTATTCATTGGTAATGTGCATGATAAAATAAAACTGAGCAATCCTTGTTGAAAATCCATATTAGAGCATCTTAGAAATTTATAAAAATTTATACACCAGATAGTAGAAATTATAAAAGTTTATACACCAGATGATAGTAGGTTAGTGAGTAAGGACTAAATACGGATGCCTCAGGCTTATAATGCAGTCATTGATTTTGCCACATAGGGCCAAAGTAGGATGTGCTTCTGGACACACACTCATGCTTATAAATCAAGAAGGTAATGAAACTGATAAACTGCATTAGGATGAACATACAAGATCTTTTTCTTGTACTAACTTCTCAGAGACTCTTTTAGATAGATATGAGCTCTGTTTATTTTCCAATATGGATCTTTGAGAAAGGTTTTAAAAACTAGTACTAGTTCCCTTTGGGTCGTAACAGAAAACATTTATACAAAACTGTCCGTCTGCTGTTTCATATGAGATTCTGGTATCATCCAGAACTAAAACTAAAACCTGTAGCTCATACCTCATTTCTCAGTGAACTAAATTAGACTTTTCATTCTGATTTATTCTCCATACTGATTCTTTGTTGTAGTTTGTCCTTATGTGGGCCAATGGCAGCATATGTGAATCCTCATGGATATGTGCATGAGACACTGACCGTGTATAAGGCTTGCAACTTGAACCTGATAGGCCGGCCTTCTACAGAGCACAGCTGGTTTCCTGGGTAATATGATAGTGTTTTTTTTTTTTTTTTACACCTTAATTGGGCATAAAAACAAAATCCTAAGCAGAGCTGCTAGAATTATAACCAAAACTAGATGATGAAATTAATAATTATATTTAAATACTCTTCATTCCAAACTAGCTAGAAATAGCTATTACATTTTTGTTTGTTTTAGCCCAATGATTATCAAAAGTACTATGCCCAGCAATATCTCCTGGGAACTTTTTTTTTTTTTTGGGAGACAGAGCCTCAAGCTGTCGCCCTGGGTAGAGTGCTGTGGCATCACGGCTCACAGCAACCTCCAACTCCTGGGCTCAAGTGATTCTCTTGCCTCAGCCTCCCAAAGTAGCTGGGACTATAGGCACCCACCACAATACCCAGCCATTTTTTGGTTGTAGCCGTCATTGTTGTTTGGCACGCCCGGGCTGGATTTGAACCCACCAGCTCTGGTGTATGTGGCTGGCGCCTTAGCTGCTTGAGCTATAAGCGCTGAGCCACTCCTGGGAACTTTTAGATTCCTTCAGATGTGTTATCTTCAGCAGCCCTATTGCTTGATTCAAATTCTTTTGAAGGAGGGAGGGTGAATAGGGATTAGTGATTATTCTTGGCAGTCTGGTTTGAGGACCTAGGACTACATTACTTGGATTATTCTCTTATTTGTCACCCCTTTAAGGACTAAAATTAGCATTACTTCGTTAATAAGGGGATGGTGGCAATTACATGGCTAAAGTGTATGACAAAATCATTCATGTTTTTGAATATTAGTTTTTAAATCTTATAAGAGATACACCTTTATATCCCACTGTCCCACCCAGTCGAACTTACAGCAAAGTAGACAAAAGTGCGTATTTCCACAGATGGTTGCTGTTTTCCAACTTGACTACAGTACAAAACAGGAAAGGCCAGTGCAAGTGAGAATGTGGTCTTGGCAACCAGCAATTTGTATAAAGAAATCCGTATTAATAAAATTACTTTTTTTTTTTTTTTTGCAGAGACAAGAGTTTCACTTTATGGCCCTTGGTAGAGTGCTGTGGCCTCACACAGCTCACAGCAACCTCCAACTCCTGGGCTTAAGCGATTCTCTTGCCTCAGCCTCCCGAGTAGCTGGGACTACAGGCGCCCGCCACAATGCCCGGCTATTTTTTGGTTGCAGTTTGGCCGGGGCCGGGTTTGAACCCGCCACCCTCGGTATATGGGGCCAGCGCCTTACTGACTGAGCCATAGGCGCCGCCCCTAAAATTACTCTTTCTATACAGTGGAGGAAAAATTTAAATGAGCAGTCAGGTTATATATACTCATATCTATAAAAACCAATTACATGTAAAAATTTATTTATAAATATTAATATTTTACCATGTGAAACATCCAAATTAGAAAATGTTTTTATGAGTTAAGATCTATCTTTTATGATGATAGGCTTGGGAGTACAGAAATGTTTTCTTAGCTAACATCTTTCCTTAATTTTGCAGGTATGCCTGGACTATTGCCCAGTGTAGGATCTGTGCAAGCCACATTGGATGGAAATTTACAGCCACCAAAAAAGACATGTCACCTCAAAAATTTTGGGGTTTAACACGATCTGCTCTGTTGCCCACGATCCCAGACACTGAAGATGAAATAAGTCCAGACAAAGTAATACTTTGCTTGTAAACAGATACAGTAGGAATAAGTTATCTAACAAGTTGGTATTCTAAAGTCATAGCCTCTGATGCATACCTAAGTAAATACAACATTACATGGATGGTTCAAGTTTCTTAGTCAAACTTAAAGTATACTTTGAAGGGGATAAAAAGCAGTCTGGGATACAAGTTTGATTTCAGGAATATCTACTTTAGTATTTGGTACCATTATCTTGTGAAATCATCAATAGAACATGATGACATCTTTGAAAGTAATGAGACTATTTTAAATTCCTCCAATGTGAAACTGATCATTTAATCCTGATATATGGGGTGTCCATGAAGTGCAACTGCACGTTAACTTTATGAATACCCTGTATGTCACAGGATCTTTGCGCCATTGTCCAAGTTGCTAAAGCTAGGGTGCCAAGGACAAGTACATGTTCCTTTTTGAAAGAGGCCAGGCAATGTATATTATTTTGAAGGGCTTTTGTTAATTCCTTTCGATTTTCTTTAGCTTCTCTGAGATAAATGATTTGTAAATCTTGAAAATATTAAAAGAGTTAAAACATGCAGTCTGAACCCAAATGTGAAGTTTTCATTTCCTTTATGTGTTAGTGAAAAGCAGTATTTGCTCAGTATTTATTTGAACAATAAGCCTAATTTTTTTTTTTTATTTGAACCTAAACCATTGTGGGGCAGAAATATCAAAATATGCCCCCTTCTTCTAGAACAAGAGATGACACTGTATTTTGTGGGCTATTTTGCTCAATGTAAATTGAAGAAAATCTATAAGTAAACTAAATAAAACTACAAATATATTCTTTATGTAAATAATGTAATATCTACTCATAAGCAAATAATCTAGTGGTAAATAATTTTTAAGATAAATTCTAGATAGACTGCTTTGCTACCTACCTCTATGCTTTATATATTCAAGGGTTTTAGTGGATCATTTCACATTTGTGCGATTAACTTTGGTTTTGTTGATACTCCTTTGCCATTTTACATAACTTAGCAGGAAGAGTTAAAACTCAAGTATAAACAGACTGTTTAATTTTTAATGTTTTGACCAACCATAACTTAAATCAAGTAAGTATTATGTAAAGAGATGAAAAACAACACACAAATGCTATTGTTTAGGATATGCCCAAGATTGTCATTTTGTTTCTAAGTTCCACATTATTACCACTACACGTACTAATAACCTTGGATTTATATGAGTTCACTGGTTGTTCCTAAGTACACTGCACTAAAATTTATTTTAATGGATTCTAGGGAGTTTGTCTCAGTAACGTGGTACTTCTCTGTAGAATGAAATCTAAACCGGTTGCCGTGAGGGAACATTGCTTTTGTCTTTGCTCCATGAAGGGTAACCCATCTCCAAATGTTCTAATACTTAAAATTCTCTGGTATATAAAAATATGCATATAATACTATTTTAAACATGATAAAACCAGACCACTGAAGTAACTAATTTCCTATATAAAAAAGTAGGAATTCTGTGATGTTGGCTCAGAATGTATATTCAGTAGTATTTAACTATTCCGATGTATTACAATGCATTTAGTTACCTGTATAGAGCTGTTTGAAGCTCCCATTCTTGCAATATAGTCCCTGTCATATTCTATTTGTCACACTTCCTCTTAGTTGGATTTTAATAGAAATATTATGCTTTGCGAAATTTTATCAAGGTCCAAAATGACTATGTGCCCAGAGTACAAAGATTCTATGACGGGCTACACAGAAGGAAAATAATGAATTATAAAATATTATAGTATAACAGCTAAAACAAATAATACTTTATGCTGTACATCTGTTTACCTAATGAAAGCATTTAGGGCTCAAATCTTTGAAGCGACAGGGGCATTGTTATTACATATATACATATTGCATCTACCTAATATATACTTAACAAAAGACTAACCCTCAAATTAATCCCATAACTAACTTCCAGGCTTTGCATGCATAAAGAAATTATGACAGAGAAAAATAGCAACATATTAAAACATAGCTTGCTAAAACAAATCTTGTTTGTATGAATGCCAGCAACCTTGACACATTTGGTATTTATATATACAAGATACTTTATATAAATTTTTCACCTATTTCTTTTCAGGCACAAGTTTATTTTGGAATTCAGGTAAGTGATAGTTACAGATAGTCGTATTACAGTAACCAGTTATTTCACTTGCAAACAACAGACATTTGTTCTTGAAGACAACTACCATTTTAAGATCAATCTTAGTAAGTATTGCCCTGTACAAAAATAGAAAATGTCTAAGAGTGTCCAACCTGCAGCCCATCGGACTCCTGCATACTTTTTGAGGACTGTTTTTGCAGTATGCACCACCACAGATAAGCAAAAGTATGCACAGACTTTTTTTGCTCTTTGGCTCTCATTAGTGTTTGTGTATGTGATGTGTGGCCCCAAACAACTCTTACTCTAACATATGTGGTAGAAAAAGCATTGGATACCCTGAAACAGATTAAGATAGAAGCAGCCAACTATACTTTTCTCAATTAGAACTATTCCAAAAGCATTGTTAAGGTTCTGTGATATAAATCAGAAGCAGCAGACTTCAATTAGTGCCTGAAATATATTTCACAAAATAAAACCTTTATTCTACTGAAAAGGTCCTCTTTAGTTTCCTAAATCTCACTAAGAAGGAAGGTTTAAAAAAAAAAAACAGTATTACCCCAAATTTTCTGGATTTTATTAGTCATGAATTTTAGGTCTTCTTTATGTAACTTAGAAGTTCGTCTTTTTCCATTCGATAACCACTTTTTTTCCACTGTTCTCGCAACTGTTGTAATAGAGCTCCAATTTCTTTTCCTGAAGAAATGCCCACTTTTCTGATGTCATGGCCACTGACAGGAAATGGAGGAATGGACCACTGCTGCATTTCCTTCAGGAGACAGTGCTCTCCTTGGTACTTCAGTAGTTCACACACACGAGTAGTCGCATCAAGTTCTCTAGACTAAGTGCCAAAATCAAATATTTAGTTTCATCACACTGAACACTGGTGAGCTTTTCCTAAAATTAAATACTAAATGCTCAATATGAAACTTTTCATTTATAATTAAAATCCACAGAATTTTGGTCTTAGTTTTAGTCTATTATTTCTACAGCCGTGAAGATAACTTATATTCTGCCCAAGCCCAGTATACTTACATCAATAATGAAGTCTTGATAGGGTTTCAATGGTTCAGAACTATCTGTTGCTTTAACTAAATCTTTCCTATTTTTAACTATAAATAAGCCAAGGTTTTTCTCTTCTTTTGAAATCTTCAACCTCAAATCCAATTTTGTTACATCATCCTGTACTTTGAATAATGAGGCCAAAAGAGTCATTGGCTTTGGTGAAAATCCTTCAACATTTGTACAGACTTTGTTTAGTTCTTCTAAACTTGCATTAGCAGGTAAACCTGTAGGGACAAGAGCATTTTTCACCAGTTTTTAGTAGGGGGAAAAAACAATCATGTCCTTACCAACCATTGTTCAAAATATGCCCTGAAGTCCCTGTCACTAGGATACATTTGAGGGCCAATATGATGCTTCATCTTCCAGCAATATCACGGATTCATTATGGCTAATCTTTCCCATATCACTCTCGAAACCCAAGGAAAGCCCCTAAAATGGTTCCATTAACAAGCGACATCAGGAGGTCCAGACGCATTAGAGACAGTGGTATTGGATTCACAAGGGCTACTTTTTGTATCAAACTGCTTCCCACTGACTGCCCACTGATAGTAGTATCATTATCATCTTAAACCCCACCCCCAAATAATTTTAAGGCTTTATTTGAAATATACTCATTTCCTAAAGTGTGATAAGCCATATGATCCCACTGTTCTTTATGAATATGAGTAACATTTACTGAACAATTTCTTTGTATAAGCTGTTCTACAAGTCCTTTACCTATTATTAATTCACTGAATTCTATTAGATAGATGCTATTTTCAAGCCCTCTTTTTAAAAGGTTGGAAACTAACCTAAGTCACAAAGCTGATAAATGGCTGAGCCTCACCCTAATCCAGATGTGACTCCAGAAAGCACTTTCTACAAACTACAGTATGCCATCTTTGAGCTGTTTGCCTACTCATGACAAAACTGTCCTACCCCATACTCCAAAGCTTGTCTTATTTTTTTTTTAAATATTCCATTCTTCCATTAAGAATTCTTCTCTAACTAAATGAGTCATTTTATGAAATTTTAAACTGGATATTTCATTGCCAAAAATGTGAATAGTTTATTCTTGCTCTTACCTATATAAGGAGCTACATCAAGATCATAAATAAGGTGAATCAAATGATTTACATGGTTACCAACAAGAATTTTTTTCAGTTCAACCCAAATCCTCTCTCCTGATACTCCAGCCAGGCCTTTTGCATTTTCTGCAATTGCTTCCAAAGTATCAGGATCATGGTCACCAGGTTTGTCTACAATTTTCCCATAAAACCTATAAGAGAAATCTTCATGGTTAGCTCTATATTGGCATATCACAAGACATCTATTTTTACTGATTATCAGTCCCACATACTTAATGAAAAACAACACAAAACTGGCTAGGTCTAGGAGGACCTTAGAAATCATCTGGCCAATACTCTACCTCCTTTTTTTCCAGTTGAGAAAGCCCAAGACCTAATAAAATATAAATCATCTTAAGGTTAGCAAGAAGTAGAACCCCCAAGGTCTCAATTTCACTTCCAAATGACTGAGACTGCTCAGAATGGCCATCAAATGCAGTTACTGAAATGGCACTTAAAGTGAATGAAAAAAAGCATCCCCGTAAAGGCACCCAAACCAGACTGGAGTGTCATAGATCTAAATCCCTCAAAGCTTATGTATCTGTATGCATTAAAACTCAAATATGACATACCTAGTTGCAAACCTGGAGTATATTTCATGAAATCTCAGAACTGCAGTCCTTAAGGATACCCATTCTACTACTAATACCCTTAAAATTCAATTCACTAGGAATCTAAATTAAATGCTAATTATAGTTGTTCGTCCAACTTTTAAGTATGATTGTTTTACTGGTCATGTAACAGGTATTTATTTTCACCAGTATCAATTTTATTGTGAGGCATCAGAAATTTCCATGACCACCATGTAAGCCACATGAAGAAAGTCATTTATTACCATGTTCAAAGCACCTAGCACAGTATTCAAAGTGCTCAAACATCTGTGTAATGAATTGATCAATGGAGAAAATATCATTTAATCAAAGAAAATCCGGCATCTTTGAAACTGATTTAAAGCAGAATTATAGAAAAGATCACAGAGGATGGACCAAGTGTGTGTATATATATGTTCTGGGAATAAAAATACAATCAGAAGAATCTAAGTAATAATCTCATTTATAAAAGGTGGGTAAGGCTCCACTGGCGACAAGACACTTGGAATGTCACCATTTTGCACACTGACCCACAGGGTGTTTCATGTGACCTGTATTGTGTTCTGATAATGATATTAAAAACTTCATCACTTTTTGTCTTTAACACAATTTTTTAAAATTCTTACCTAAAATATCTTAAAATTCTTAGATAATCTTCTTGTATTCTCTGTTTAGCATGTCCAACAAATCTCACTTTCTTATTTTTTAAATCTGCATAACCATTAAAATAGTCAAATAATGTGCCATCAAAACCTATTCATTAGGAAAAAAGGGGAGAAAAAAATCACTACTGGTGAATAATTGGAAAAAACAAAAAAATCACAAACAGAAGAAATTCAGCAAAGTATGAAAAATAAAACTAAAATGCAGATATTAATAGTGTTCATATATATCAACTATCAAATGAAAGAATAAAAAGCTGCATTTACAATGGTAGCTAAAATATATCTAAGAAAAAACAAGATATGTGCAAGACTGTATGAAGTGACAAGCTGCAAGCTGATTTTCAAGTTAACATGGGAAAATGAACAACGGCCAAAATAATCTAGAAAATTAAATAACAGAGATAGAAGAAACAATAGGAAGGTATTTTATAATCTTAGAATGGTCAAAACCTTTCAAACTCTAATTACCAAGAAAACAAAACACAAACATAATACCAAAGTCTTCAAAGAAATAATTAAACTACATAAAAAAAAAAATTCAAACATGCCAGCATGGCCAAAATCATCATCACACAGAATCGTTAAGCGACAGTCTGAGAAAAATACATGTAATTCGTATCATAAAAACAAATGGCTAATTTCCATAATACATAAAAGCTCTTATAAATAAAAGACTATAGAAAAATGGGTAAGATAGATAAAGGAAATACAGATATTTCTTAAAAACTGAAGATTCTGGGCGAAGCACAGTAACTCAAGCCTGTAAATTCCTTAATCCAGCTACTCGGGAGGCTGAGGCAGGAGGATCACTTGAGCCCAGGAATTTAAGGCTGTGTTGAGTTATGATGACACCACTGCATTCCAGCCTCAGCCACAGAGCAAGACCCTTGCCTCAAAAAAAGAAAGAAAAAAAAGATTATCTTTTCAGATAGCATGTTCCTGATTTCTGTCAGACTGGCAAAGATCCAAATGTTTAATAACATCATTAGCAAAGGTGTGGTGAAACTGGTAACAATAAAGAGTAGAAGACTTCTTTTTATAGCCTTTTAAACTTTGTGAATTCTAAGCCATGTAAACGTATCCATTTACAAAAATGTTACAGAACAAGTAACTATATATATGTTCTCTCATGTGTTCCCAACTATAATATGTTCTCTCATGTGTTAAAAGAAAAAAAATGTGACCAATTAACTCATTTTATATACAGGTACATAAAACCTCAGGTTAGTACAGCAATCCATTCATCCTGGGTTAGCTGGCACTCTCCTAGTTTTAAAACTGAAAATCACACATCTCCCAGGTAATTTTTCAATCCTAGGCAAACTCACACAGTTGGTCACTCTAAAGACTAAAATTTAGAGCAAAAACAGAGACAATTTAACCATCCAAATGGGGAGATCAAGATACTTCACTCTGGAACATCACCAAAAGAAGGCACTATCACTACTTATGAAAAATACCTTTTATCAATTTAGTTTTACTTGAACTTGAGTGCTCGTTGATTTTCCCAGAAGCAACAAATATTGATAAGCTCAGACTTAATACTGAACTGTTCCCAAGTTGTTATGGTTTTATACGAACAGAAATTGTTAAAAGTGAACCCTCTTGGCTCAGCACCCATTGTTCAATAGTAAGGGCGCCACCCACATGCACTCGGGCTGGTGGGTTTAAACCCAACCTCTTCTGAGGCAAGAGAATCCCTTAAACCTAAGAGTTTGAGGTTGCTATGAGCTGTGATGCCACAGTACTCTACCAAAGGGTGACATAGTGAGACTCTGTCTCAAAAAAAAAAAAAAGACGTAACAGAAAAAGACAAAAATATGATCACAAAGTAGTAAATAATTTATCTTTCTTAACATTTCTCCTAATGAAGCAACTCTTGACACTGGTGAGCTTTATGGAAAGGTCAAAATTTGGAGAGGAAAGTCACAGCACTATGACAAAAACATAAATAAGGCTCTGGGAAGTAAAGCAGCCAACCATAAATGCTACAACTATGAATGCTTGATCCAATTAGGCTTGAAAAAATGTAGGACAGAAAACTGGGCAAGGATTAGTAGGCCTCATATAAGTATGCATTTTATTTCGCTCTATCATTCTTTCACCATACAGTGGATAAAAATATGAAATAAAGCTGAGTTTATTTCATAATGCTGAAATAAACAGTGAATAATGTAGTGGTCAAAACCATGACCTCTAGATCCAGGCTGTTTTGAGTTGGAATCCTAATTCTGCAATTATGACCTGTGCAACTTTGTACAAATTGCCATGGACTAAACAGCAGTATCATCTTGATAGGATTATCAGGAAGTATAAATTTATGTAATGTGCTTCTAACAGTGCCTGAGACATTTTAGGGTTCAGCAAATATTAAGACAGTATAGCTTTTACTTTATAATATCCTGAAAAAAAATACTAGTTTCTCTCTTTTAATTAAGTATGCTTATTAGAAGCCAGTTAGACAAGACTCTAATTGCACTAGTTGAAGCACTGTAAGTATGAATAATGTAAGAAGAAATAAATACTTGGAGATTAACTACGTAATTGAGAGAAATAAATACTTGGAGATTGACTACATAAACTGAGAAACAACATGTCCCCGTTGGGCTCCCTCTGCTGATAAATTGGCTAGGCTTTGGAAACAGGCTGAAACCAGGCTCTAAGGTTCCTAAGTTCCTTGAACTAAGGAAATTAACATCTGTGACTCTCAGTTTTCTCATGTATATAATTACTTACTTTATGAAGATTTCTGTATCTTCATGAAGTATATAAGGTGCCCACTGACGTACCTAGAACCTAGCAGGAACCCTAGATCTAGCATTTGTCATTAGTCAGCAAGAGATCCAACCTTGGCTTACAAACTTCTTCCTCATCTCATGAGGCAAATCCTATTATTACTTCACTCTTTCACCAGTTTTAATATAAGGGGCTTATATTAAGCTTAAAGTACAAAATACATCAATAATGTACCAAAACAGTAACCAAATTCTTATCTACCCTCATATGATTTTCCCATCACTTTCATCAACAAAAAAATTATGCTGTGGTGACAGGTTTCACCTCACATTGCAGCTCTGACGATTGATTCCTAAAATACAGTGCTCAAAAAGAAATCTGCAGTTGTGAACAGGTTTAGCTAAAAAGGAATTTGAAGTTGTGTGTAGGCTCACCTATAAAAAAGGTACTCAAACTACTCACCAGTATATGCCACAGGCACCATAAGAGAGAAAAGACTAGAAATGGATGCAAGAAAGACAGGGCAGCAGAAATGCAACGCAGGGTGCGGGGAAGTACATGAACATGCGTGGGTGTGTATGTGCATTTTCCTTCCCTGAAATGTAAATGTTTAGATGCAGGTCTAAGAAATTAACACTGAATGAATGTGTACATGTGTTCTAAGTATTTATAATTACTAACATCCTTTATCTTCACCACAGCCCTACAAATGAAGCTATTAAAACCTTTATTTTATGGCTAGTGAGAGTCAGAATTTAAACTTAGGAATTTCGGCTTCAGATTTAATTCTTTTTAATGACATGGGCAGACTGTCTCTCAGAAGAAACTAATGTAACTTCTCAAGTTGGCAAACTTTTACAGAACACAGGTTTTACTTGAAAAGATATTACCTAAAAACATTGAATTTATAGTGAGATCTCTGCGTTCAGCATCTTTCTGCCAGTCAGTTGTGAATTCGACCTCGGCATGTCTTCCATCAGTGAGGACATCAATCCGTAGTGTTGTAATTTCAAAATTTTCTTCATGAAGCTATAATAGATTTTTTAAGACATTAGTTTTCAGTATCAATGAATTAAAAACAATAAGTTTGTCTTTTTTTTTTTTTTTGTAGAGACAGAGTCTCATCCTATGGCCCTCAGTAGAGTGCCATGGCCTCACACAGCTCACAGCAACCTTCAACTCCTGGGCTTAGGCGATTCTCTTGCCTCAGCCTCCCAAGTAGCTGGGACTACAGGCGCCCGCCACAACACCCGGCTATTTTTTGGTTGCAGTCTGGCCGGGGCTGGGCTTGAACCCGCCACCCTCGGTATATGGGGCCAGCGCCCTACCGACTGAGCCACAGGCGCCGCCCAATAAGTTTGTCTTTTTAAGGCACAGTGCTGTAAGCCCTGACAGTTAATGTTTTTTTAAGTCAACTTCTACACATAAACACTGAACAGAATGACACTCATAATATTCAAAAATAGATCTACAAAATATTTTTTAAAAAAATACCCATGATGATTAACAATATGAATCGATACGTAAACGTGTCAATACTGCTAAGTGATGTGGTAGATACAGTGGGAGGAACCCTCAAAACCGTATCCTTATTCTGCAATTTCCAATCAAGCTATTCTCTGAAATATTTTTTAACTGCTCTAATTTGCAAAGAGCCAAGAAGTAGTACAATTAACAGATCCTCAACTCCTTTACTGATAATCACTAATAAAGTTAAAGTATTACAGTGTCTACAGCAACCACAGTTCATACCTAAGACATAGCACCAAAAAAAAAGAAAAAAATAATAAAGCGTTACATCTATCTTGGGGAGAAAGATTACCTCCAGCTGGGAAAGTTGAATAACTTCCTGATACAGTGACATCTGAACTGAGCCTTGGAAAAACACATAGGATCTTACATGGAGATGTAGTGAGAACATTTCAAATGAAGTTTAAAAAGATATCAAAGGCAGTAGAGAGAAGAAAATAAGCAAGAGAGTATTCCTGACAGATAATTAGCATTTAGAAGGTAGAAAGCAAAAGATTCTCCATGCCAAGCAGGAATTTGTAATCTCTTCCTTAGGAAGTAAAAGCCACTAATGAGCAATACAAGTTGCACTGTGCGTTTATATGCTCATTATACAATTCCAGAACTCAAGAATTTTGAGACACAAGGTATCTTTGAAGGCAAAGGATCAGAAAAGGGTTTGAAAAGTAAAAACATTATGGGAGACAATTACATCCCCTTCCCTCCATAATGCCTCTCTTAACTAGGAAGAAAAGCCAGGAATTAACTCTCTAGAAAGGTTAAACTAAAAATGATCAGAACTTAAGGCAACAGATGATTATGGAAATGAAGCATCACAAGTTGAAAATCAACATGACTGCCATAAAATGCTAACAATCAGATTTAAGGAAAGGCAACATTGAAAGAAAAATCTCAGAGGAAACAAACACATTGTCAATACAAGTACAATTGATATCCTAAGGGAAATAGAAAATACTGCATCTGAAACAAGAACAGGGAGCTTTTAAAATAAATATACCACGAAAGACTTCTTAAAAATATAAAAGACCACAAAATTGCAAATATAATAGGTTAGAAAATTAAGGCATTCTCAGGAAAGTAAAATAGAAGACCAGAGAATAGACAAAAGATAAAACTAGAAGGTGAGTCCCAGTGGCCCAGCGACCAATTAATAGGAGTTTCCAGAGAAGACATTTAACAAAGGGGGTGAAACTATAAAAGAAACTAAGAGGTCCCACAAAGTACCCTGTACAAAAAATGAAAAATAAATTCAAAGCAAAGCAAATCATCCTCAAATTAAAAGATTAAACCACAAGAACTCAAGATAGATTAGTCTTTTTTTTTTTTTTTTTTTTTTTAAATTTGGCCGGGGCTGGGTTTGAACCCGCCACCTCCGGCATGTGGGACCGGCGCCCTACCCGCTGAGCCACAGGTGCCGCCCGATTAGTCTTAAATGTAAGACCTGAAACCATAAAAATTCTAGATGAAAACATAGGAAAAACTCTTCTGGGCGGCGCCTGTGGCTCAGCTGGTAGGGTGCCGGCCCCATATACCGAGGGTGGCGGGTTCAAACCCAGCCCCGGCTGAACTGCAACCAAAAAAAAAATAAAAAAAATAAATAAAAAAAAAAAACTCTTCTAGCCACTGGCCTAAGCACAGACTCTATGACCAATATCCTGTGGTAAATATAGCAACAATGAAAATAAATAGGACTTAATTAAAATTTAAAAGTACAATTAGGGAATTAACAAATAGACAACCACATAATGGGAGAAATTATTCACACACTATGAGGCTGGATAATTAATCTCATGAACTCATCCTATAAAAGTGCTACATACCTCACTGCTGAATATCACCATGATCACCTTCAAAGCACACCCCTTGGGAAGCTATGCACTGACACCAGTACCTATTCTACCCATCAAAGCAATTTTAGAACTCTTTTTTTTCTGGAATGGCCATCAGAGCTATCATCTTATGAGGCCTGGCAATTAAGTTCATGAACTCATCCTAGAAAAAGTGCTTTGAAGGATGAACTAGGAGGTAGTATCAGTGCATAGCTTCCCAAAGGGAGTACTTCAAAGTGATATTCAGCAATGAAGTACGTAGCACTTTTTCTAGGATGAGTTCGAGAACTTAACTGTCTGACATGATACACATCCAACAAAGAACTAATACCCAGATCTACAAAATACTCAAATCAGCAAGGAAAACAAACAAACAAAAAAAACTCTATGAAAAATAGGCAGAAAACATGACCAAGGTATTTTCAAAAGATAGACAAATGACCAACAAACATGAAAAATGCTCAACATCACTAATCAGGAAATGCAAATTAAAACCACTATAGGCTATCACCTTATTCCTGTCAGAATGCCCACTATTAAAAAAATTTTAAAAATGAAGAAAAGAAAACAGACTTTGGCATGGATGTAGTGAAAAAGAAACACTTACACAATGTTGATGGGAACGTAAACTAGTACAACCTCCATGAAAAAGAATATAGAGATTCCTTAAAGAACTAAAAACAAACCTACCATTTAATTTAGCAATCTCACTACTAGGTATCTACCTAAGGGTACCCAAAAGTACTAGAATGTTTATCACATTGCAATTCACAACTGCAAAGATAGGGAATAACCTATGTGCCCATCAATTCATGAGTGGAGAAAGTTAATGTGTTTTATATATATATATACCATGAAGTACTACTAAGCCATAAAAAGAAATGAAATAAGGTCTTTTGCAGAAAACTGGATGGAACTAGAGAACATTATTCTAAGTGAAGTATCTCCCAGGAATGGAAAACAAACACTGCATGTTCTCACTAATAAGTTGGGAACTAAACGATGGAT
The DNA here is from genome assembly GCF_027406575.1 of Nycticebus coucang. Lineage (NCBI taxonomy): Eukaryota > Metazoa > Chordata > Mammalia > Primates > Lorisidae > Nycticebus > Nycticebus coucang. The sequence goes on from NC_069787.1 coordinate 18,146,422, forward strand.
ACAAATGGGCAGGAGATGTAAAGGACATTGGAAACTAAAAGGGGGGATGCTGGGGAAAAGGTAAGGGATAAAGACTTACCTATCAAGTACGATGGACACTATTCTGGAGACAGGCTCACCAAAAGCCCTGAACAGCGTTATACTAAGGTATCACATATAACAAAAATCCCTTAATATCTTGAAATTTTAAAAATTAAATAAAAATAAAAGAGATAAAAATATAAGAAAGGATTCCAAAAGGATAGAGTAACAATCAGGTTTCAAACAAAGGAGGAATCTAAATTGGATCAGACTTCTTAGTGGCAATATTAGAAGCTAGAAAACAAAGCCTTTAAATTTGAACGAAAATTATTCACCCCTAGAAACCTATAACCAACAAAATTATCAAACTAGTGTGGAGGCAAACTAAAAATATCTTCAGACATATATAAGGCTTCCTTAGGTTTTGAAGTACATATATTAGGTTTGGAGGCCATAAACAAAAAATGGGATCCAGGAAACAGGAATTCTAACAAAGAGAGGCCAAAGAAATTCCTAAAAGTCCACTTTGGAGCAGGAAGACAACACTAAGTAAGGTGTCTCCAATTTAAATTTAAAAAAAGAGAGAGAGAAAGAACACTCAAGATTAACGTGTTTAAGCATTGTGAGAGGAATTATTCCCAGCACAGGAAATAATTAGTGATACACAGAAAGCTATGTAAAAGGAAAATGGTATTAACTGCCAGAAAAACAAAATACATTCAACACAAGAAATATAATCATAGCATACTTCACAATCTGACTGTAAATAACACAAAGTTATAAATTTAAACCCTGAATATTGATTTAACCAAAAGTTATGATACATATAAATATACTAGAAAGATAGCAGGAGGAGGATTGTATGTGCTTGTTGTTGAGAAGTGTATGATAAGAAAGCTCAATCATCCTCCCTGGTAGGAAGTCAATACATGGCATCTTAACTAGGAAATAAAAACAAACAAAAAAAGCCTATAGCATATAAACATCTTTTTAGAAATGTGAAGGTAACAGGTATCCTAAGAATTGGTTATATGTGGCTGTGACAATGGAGGATACAAGGTTTAAGAGACAGGTAGAGACGACTCTCTTACTGGGCTTTTAGTATTATTTACTTTAACTAGAAAAAAATTATTAAATGTTTCTAAATTATAAAAAAAGGCAATGCAATTAACAAAGTGTCAAGCTTTTCGCTCACCCTGGCGGTAATTGTTCCGTGCTTTTCTCCTTTGTTGTTTATCATCCGAATCCCAGCCGACTGAAACATCTCCTTCATCTGAGTTGGGGTAGCAGTGGTGGCAAAATCCACATCCTGAGGTTTCACTCCGTTTAATAAATCCCTCACTGCACCTCCTGCTATTCTTAATTCATGGTTCTCTTTGATAAATAATTCTAAGATGAAAGAAAGAAGATTTTTATTTCAGTGTGTTTCTTTTAAGAATCACAGAAGTGATTCACATGGCTTTTCCATCCAGTAAGGACAGAGAGATCACTTAACTGAGGCTTTTCATATGAAAAATGAGAACAAACCCCCAAAATGCCAAATGACTTGCTTATAGCAGAATGTCTGTAAGAACTGTGGGAAGCAGGAAACCTGCAGAATTTTTCTTTGCTATTCAGGAAATAATTCAAAATTCCACAGTGCCTCCAAGTCATCAATATAAATTTGAATTATTACCAAAGAGAAAAGCAAATTCTTTTACCCAGTTTAAACACAAAAATTGAGAAATGGTAATGTGTTCTTGTGAGTATTTCTCTTTGCATATAGATGGTGAAGCAGTAAATCCATGAATTAAACTATGAAACAGACAACATTAGCCTATTATACCATTTACAATAAATGCTATGGCAAAGAATCCTTCAAGAAATAATCTGCATATGATGTTTCAATCCAACTCACTGCTGTGCTTTTGGTAGAACCATATGAACACTGGGGCTACTATAAGCGACTACACAGCTGATTCCTCTGTAACTACAGGATAAGACAAAGAGGACTACAAGATACTCACAAGACCAAAGGATGCCATAGGGAACCTAGTGGGAATGACATCCAGAAATGGCCCTAATACTAGCTAAGCTAGTATTGTTACAGGTTGTCCCATCACTCACAACTAAGGCCTGATGTCCTGTGGAACACAAATCATTTCACAGAACATCAACAGCAAACGAGGCCATTCTGTAGCCACAATGGATGGAGACATAGTAAGACAACCCTGTAATCATCTGATCACAAAACAGGAACACCATCTAAGACACACCCTGTAATAATTAATGTGAGTGACAGCTCCTGAATTGCCAATCAGGTTTAGTCTTACACTTTTCTCACCTTTTAGGTAAGAATTATTAAGACACCAAATCACAGAATTCTGCTTCCTGAGGAACTATCTACTCCACTGCAAAGCCCCACTGCCTTGAAATCTCTCCAGAAAGACTTGACACAAGCCCAAATCCTCTGACAGGTCCTTTCTAAAACCCTCTTACCGAGATGCCACAAAGTTCCCATTGGTCAGCTTTCTTCCTTACTGACATGAGAAACAACTCAACTTGGTGTGTCTGGGGATGGTCTTTGACTGGAGAACAAGCATTCAGCTAATCTCATCATATACTGGAGTTGCAGCACATCTAATCACAACTCACAACAAAATCCTCTGCCTCACCCAATGTCTTCTTTTTTTTGTTGTCCCCACATACCTCTACAGGAGATTTGCTTAAAAATAACAAATGTTCCCTTTCTACACTATCTTGCCTTAAGCTAGCTCTCCCACAAGCCGCTTCCAGGAGCCCCTATCTCTAAGGGTAAGTGTTTGTATTCCTCCAGTGTCATATTTCCAATCAAGTCCTACTGCCAATACCACACCACTCCCCAGTCAATCACCCTCCATAATCCAGACAGAGATCTACAGCCCCAGGTTAATCATGCTATGCAAATGCTCCTCTTAACCTCTCCAAGCACAATATACATGTACAAAGGCATCTATGGCCTATTTGTCTCACTGCTCATAAACTCTGCATCACACTTCACCTGGCCCAAACTATCCCAGTGTATTCCCTCTGTAACTCTGCCTGTGGGAATCACTTCATTGAAACATCTGCCTGACTTATGCATTTAACTTAGCGACTGCTTGCCAAACTTCTGGGTCCATAACCCACACGAGGAAGGACATTCACATAGAGGTCACACATACTTGTATATCTACGCAGTAAACAAGTTTCATGAGGTAAAACTTACCTTTACACACACCATGCAATCAAATACATTCTCTTCTCTTTTTAAAAAAAATGCTAGTCATGACCACTAAATTGACATGGACCACTAAGAGTTACTACCCAGTTGGAAAAACCCTAATCTAGCTCACACACATCTGTTAGGATTCCTTTCAGAAAGCCTCTCCTGAAAGTGAAGTTAAGTGAATTTCTTCTAAGCCACTCGTGTAGCTTATATTTATACATACTAATTATATTAAAATTACTTGTTTATGTCTTTGTTTTCTTGTTTTCCCTACTTCTCGGGGCAGAAAACTTACCTTATTCATCTCTGTACCAACTTGGCTCATGACGGAACTGCGCTGTGATATTCTAGCTATTAAAGAATGGCTTCACTGGGAAGTGGGTTTATTTTTTTTTTTTTTTCAAGTTTTCTTTCTTCATATTAAAGCGGTATCTAAGAAACTGTTTTGGAAAGCAGATAAAGGGCAAGTTTTACATTCTTTTGAACCTACTTTAAATAATGGGATGAAGAAGGTCAAGACTGAATTTATACAGACAACCACTGTTTTAAGATTCTCATGCTGGGTTTACTAAAATAAAATAGTAAGTTCAAAGTCACTCAATAAATTAATTTCATTATAGAAAGAGATCCAGAACTTAATTTTTCATCACTATCATTAGCCCTAGTTATTAAAACATTTCCCCAAAACTCTCAATTCAAGATTTAAAAAATAACATTTTAATATAATGAGAAAGGCACATGAAGAAATTTTTGTCTGTGTGAAATATGAGTCATAAAAATTGTTAAGAAAGGCATGACTTTCCATTGACCTAAAATACTAGATGAGAGGTTTAGGCCTACAGACAGAGTAAAGTGCCAGGAGAGGAGCCCAGTCCAGGGATAAGGAAAGGCTTTATTATAGGAAAGGGCAGAGAGGAGTCTGACCAGGAGTCAGCTCAGCTACCACACAGTTGCAAACAGCTTTCATTAGTCTTATCAGTATAGCTGAAATGGGAAAGTGACTGGAGTCATTCTCTTCCCATTGATGCCTGTGTCGGGGCAGCCACCTGGCCCATCACCCAGGTGCTCAGCTCTAGAGCCAAGACAAGGGTAGGTTGTGTCCCAGAAACTCTGTCCCTGAAGAATTCCAGAAGTTTGGAGAAGGGGGCTGCTGCTTTCTGACCTGTGTGAATCACTTCATACACTGGAGTTGCAGCACATCTAATCACAACTCACCCAATGAGGCAGAGGATTTTCTCTAAAATGGCTACACTCCCGTCAGGCTTATGAGAATTTCTTTCCCACATTAGAGACTATCAAGCTTAAAGACTCCTTTATTCCTCAGTTACTGATACCTTCAATCTTACAAACAGAAATACATTCAATACTGCAAAAGACTCTGCAAAATTACATACACACTGCATGAAAATTACACCTAATGCAACTAAATTTCATTGTAAATTTAAACCTAAATGCAAGAAATGCAGAATCTCATCATTCTAAAACTATGTTAATTTGCTCTGCCACATATGATAGTTAAGATACCATTAATTATTCTTATTTGCAATCCAAAAGACCACACATTAATGTATCTGAAAACTGATGTTGCCTATCTTTTTTTTTGAGACAGCCTATGTCACCCTCGGTTGAGTGCTATGGTGTTACAGCTCACAGCAATCTCAAACTCTTGGGCTTATGCGATTCTCTTGCCTCAGCCTCACAAGTAGCTGGGACTCCAGGCGCCAGCCACAACACCCAGCTATTTTTTATTGCAGTTGTCATTGTTGTTTTAGTTGGCATGGGCCCGGATTCGAACCTGCCAGCCTCGGTGTCTGTGGCTGGCGCCGTAACCACTGTGCTATGAGCGCCAAGCCCGTCGCCTATCTTTTTTTGTTTGTTTTTTGTTGTTGTTGTTGCAGTTTTAGGCCGGGGCAGGGTTTGAACCCGCCGCCTCTGGTATATGGGGCCAGCACCCTACTCCTTGAGTCACAGGCACTGCCCCGCTGCCTATCTTTTTAATGTTAATTTGCAATTAAATTTTCACAAACCTCTTCCTTTTCCAGTTTTGAAGTTTATAGGAAAAAAGTCTCTTCTAAGAGCTTCCAACCTTCAAGAGAGATCAGTTGTTCCTATTGCCCCAAATGATGATATGAGTTTCTGACATCACATAATGTTAAGCACTGCGTCACACAGCAGTGACTATGGACCACAACCAAGCTGACTAAAGAAGTCCTTGGTTATTCACTAATCATGTAACTCAGGCAAAAATTCCTGACATTCAGAACTTCAACCCCATCTCTAGAACAGTGCAATGCTATATGCTACTAACAGTATATGGTTGTACTGAAGCAAAAACAAAAATAAAATACACAAAATAACCTGACAAATATAAAATCATATCATATGACTATGATATACTTTCCTAGCCTCCCAAATTCTTGCACACTAAAACTGACACATCATAAAGCAGATTTTAAGATTTGAGAACTGGTATGGTAGGATCAAACTGAATTTATCACCATATAGCAGCCATCACAAAGGCTTTTTGTATCTTCGTGCCTTTTACACAGAAATTTACCAGGACATCCAAGTCTTTGACTTTGAGAAATGCACCAAAAGATTCCATTCTTCCCACTTCTACCATAACCTAGAAAAAGTCAACGTTAGATAGGTCCATGCTCTCACGTGGCAGTCTTTTAAGGACACCCTAGAAGCAACCACTACTTTTATCTTACTATGTTATTTAGACTCCAGCATCTTTAGGACTTCATTTCTCAGACTGAAGAAAAGTCAGCTCTTAAAGTCAGGTTTAAAGAGTTACACACAATTATTAAAAGCTGGGTGTGATGGCAGGGCAGGATGACTCATGCCTATAATCCTAGTACTCTGTGAGGCCAAAGCAGATGGATTGCTTGAGCTTAGAAATTTGAGACCAGCCTGAGCAAGAGTGAGACCCCGTCTCTACAAAAAACAGAAATGTTGGCAATGCCTGCAGTCCCAGCTACTTGGGAAGCTGAGGTAAAAGGATCACTTGAACCAGGGAGTTTGAGCTTGCTGTGAGCTATAACATGAAGGCACTCTACCCAAGGGGACGAAATGAGACTCTGTCTCAAAAAAAAAAAAAAAAAAAAAGCTGAACAAATTATAGTAATCAACAGGTAGGCCAGGCTCAGTGGCTCACACTTATAATCCTGACCTAGGTCAAAGGGTGAGGATCACTTGAGGCCAGGAGTTAAAGACCAGCCTGGACAACACAGCCAGACCCTGTCCTTACAAAAAATAAAACTAGCCAGGTGTGGGGATGCACACCTGTAGTCCCAGATACAATACTGATACAACTGTAGCAATAGCTGCTCTAGTCAGGTCAAAACCATTCCCTTTGTTCCTAGATTAAGTCTGCATATGCACAATGAAAGTAACTCCCATTTCCTTCCCTCAGAAAGCACTTATACCTAGGCAGAAAACGGAGCTTAGTGCTTACAGATGGGCTCTGAAATCAGACTCCACAAGTCTAAAACCCAGCTGTCTAGTTTTCTGTTGCAGAAACACAGACCATGCACTTCACATTCCTAAGGATCTGTCTTCTCCTCAAATGACAAATAACAAATGAAAATGTCTATTTTCATTTGCCTCCATCTGTATGTTCTGAAAGCTCCCTAGATAAATCTAACGAACAGCCAGAGCTGCAAAGCCCCATTTAAGCCATATTTCAACATATATACTACAGCTGTGGTTCTCAACCTACGGGGTCGCAACCCCTTTGTAACAACATCCTGCAGATCAGATATTTACATTACGATTCAAACAGTTATGAAGAATGAAAAGAATTTTATGGTTGGGGGTCGCCATATGAGGAACTGTATTAAAGGGTCCTGGCATTAGGAAAGTTGAGAACCATTGTACTACAGCCTAATGTATTTCTGAAGGTGCTCCTAACTACCCACAGGCTTCGGAACGCAGCTGTATGGCTGCTTCAGCGTCAGTAAGACCAGTCTGCGAAGTATGCAAAGTATTTCCTGGCATAGTGTTCAGAAAAGTCCTGTTTTTTACTTCAATAATTTCTTGTCTCTTCTAGTGCCTTGCCCATAGTTTTGGATTACCTATAAGTAGTAAGCCTTTCTTTCATTAGCTTAACAACAAAAATATGTGAATGTTGGCTAGAAAAATGTAAACCCTGGGATTCTCCATTTACACAGGCTTCTAAATCAAGACAAGGCATCCTAAGCTCTCACCTGTCAGACTCTTCAATCCTTCTGTGAAAAGCGATTGGAATTCTGGAGACTGCAACTTCATTGTAAACAGACACCGCTTCAGAAGGCACAGCCTAGCCCAACTACAGCTCAGTACTGGCCTGTGCCTAGAATACAGGTACCTCAGCATCTGGAAAGTCACCAACCATGCATCTACAAGGCAAACATGCACGTACACACCAATGAAATTTAAAAGTGAGGGAAAGTAAACGGACACGTTACAATTCCACTTAACAACTGAGAGGAGTTAATCTCTTGTTCAGATGAAAAACCGAGAAAGTGACACCCTGAGGGGAAGTTACATTTCTGCTTGTAAGCTGCCTGGTTTTGCACTCTGGAAGCACTACTACTCTACCAGCAAACCACTGTCTTGTCTTGTAAAACTCTCCTGAGAGGCAGGCTTCAGTTAGAGCGTGAGGGGTACAGGGTTCCAGAAACTGTACCTGACTCCTTCAGAACACGTCAAGGCCACAGGTGGATATCGACCTACTTTGCCACCAGTACCCGAAATTTAAGACTTAGAGACATTTCCTAGGAACTGTAAGATAAATCTTCCCACGACTTAGCCTTGCTGCCTGCACTTTCCTCATTCTTTCCCCGCATCGTGCCCTCTCCCAATTCCCACCTCACCATGCCTTTTCTCACATCACCACACTCCCCGGTTCACCCCACAGATGGCCTTTCGTGAGGTGGCAGCAACTCTCAAGTGACCCCACCGCGTACACTAGTGGAGAAGGACTAGTCCATTCCTTGGAGAGCAGGCCCGAAGGCGCTTCCCTCGGGGACGCGTGCCCCTTACCCAGGCCACATGGGGAAGAGTGACTCCGTTTCCTCCCACTTCTGCCTCAACTCGAAGAACCCGCGGGGGACCCTGGCCCCGAAATGGCGCGCCCCGCCCCCTATGCTAGGTGTTGGCAAAAAGGCTTAGCGAGAAAGGCTCCCGGGAACCCGGCCACATGGGAGGGAAGGCGCCCGCAGCCAGACAAGAAAAGACGGGGACATGACCTCCATGAAGAGGCTCTTTTACCCAGTGCCACGGAGGCCTCTGGCCGCACCCCGCTCCCGCCTTCCCCCAGGACAGCGGGCGTCTGCCCACCCGGGCCGCGCGGGGGACAAGGTGGGCCCCCCCAATCCTCGCGCGTCCGCTTCTCCCACCGGCCGCCGCCGCCGCCGCCGCGCGCACTTCCGGGACGTGGACGCCGTGACGCCACTGAAGCACGTCGTCGGAGACGACTGTGCGGCGGAGCGTGGGCGGGGCCTGGGCGGCTGTCCCAGCCCCTAACCTCCTACGCAGCGCGGGACCAAGTGCTCAGTTGGTTCCTGGGTCCGGCCGAGGGCGGCACCAGCGGGCTTGGTCCTGCTGGGCTGGCGGAGCCTGGGCCTGACATTAATTTATATGCCTCCCAGCGCACCTGTAGCTTGCTCTGAGGCGCTCATACTCTCAGCTGCACTGCATACTTGCGTGACCTTGAACAGTTGACCGCTGTTTTCCTTTGTAAAATGTGGCTGTTAATAAAATCTCAGAGTGTTTCCAAACTTACATGTGTTAACCGGCTGGTATCGAGGAAGCGTTGGGTAAATACTAACTTGTTATTCTTGCTTGGCTCATGTTACTGATCACAATTAACAGCATCCAAACCTAGGCAGTGTCGTGCACCGTGGCTCATGCCTGTGAGTGGTGGATGGCCAAAGCGGGTGGATCAAGAGCAAGACCCGGTCTCTACAAAAAAAAAAAAAAAAAAAATAGAAAAATAGGGCGGCGCCTGTGGCTCAAAGGAGTAGGGTGCCAGCCCTATATGCCGGGGGGTTCAAACCCAACCCCCACCAAAACCTGCAAAAAAAAGAAAGAAAAAGAAAACCTAGCCGGGCATCATGGCGGGCACCTGTAGTCCCCCAGCTACTCGGGAGGCTAAGGGAAGAGGATTGCTTGAACCAGAGTTTGAGGTTGCTGTGAGCTATGATGCCACCACACTACCCAGGGGACAGAGTGAGACTAAAAAAAGAAAGAAAGAAAAAAAAATACCCTAGGCAGTGTGTTCAAAATACACATTTTAAATGTAATCCCACGGGTCTGTTGTATTTCTGGGTGTATTTTATTTTCCTACCTGGTTTGTGTAACCTTTGGGTCCCTAGTCTGGAGGCTTCACAGCTGTAAAGTGAGAAACGTGGGTTTGATTCAATTCATTAATTTTTTTCTAAGGCAGAGAAAAGTGAAGAGAGTGGTGGCAAAGGAGGGGAGATACATCAGTTAAAACCTTAAAATAGGAAAATGTGTAGTCTTTTCAACATAACTTTCACTAAATTTATCCTAGAAAAAAAAATGCATGAGTCATGATATTCCGTGACTTTCAATCACCAGGCCTCTTATCCAAAGTTGACATTCACAGACAGCAATAACTCAATCAGTGCCTTTGCAAAACAAGGAAAACCCAAATCATTCTTTCAGCCTCTCCTCCCATTTCTCTCCACTATGACTCTACACAAACTGGCCCAGAGTCTTCATTGCTGTCCCCACCTGGAATAGCATTCTCCAAATCACCACTTACTGAAGGTAACACTAATTAAATTGCAACAGCTATTATAATAAATTATGTTTTAGCTAGTCACTCTGCTGGATACTCTCAAAGAACCAGTTTTTGGCCTCATTTACAGATACATACAGATATAGATATACACAGTATACAGTCATCCCTCAGTATCCATGGAGAATTGGGTTCCAGAAAACCTTCTCCAGTGCCCCCCAGATACCAAAATCCCACGATTCTCAAGTCCTTTTTTTGTTTTTTTTTTGAGACAGAGTTTCACTTTGTTGCCCTCAAGTACTGTGGCTCACAGCAATCTCAAACTCTTGGGCTCAAGCAATCCTCTTGCCTCAGCCTCCCAAGTAGCTGGGCCTGCAGGTGCCGCTACAACTCCCAGCTATTTTTTTAGAGTCCAGGTCTCACTCTGGCTCAGGCTGGTCTCGAACTCATGAGCTCAGGCAACCTACCCTCCTTGGCCTCCCAGAGTGCTAGGATTACAGGCATGAGCCATGGCACTTGGCCTTTCAAGTCCTTTATATAAAATGGGATAATTTTTGTAAATGACTTACATACATACTCATTTACCTTTCATTTTTTTCTTAAATAAACACTCTGTACAATTCCAATCATCTCTAGATTACTTATAATACCTGATACAATGTAAGTGCTATATTATACTACATTGCTTTTTAAATCTGTATTATTTTTATTGTATTTTTTAATAGGGTCTCTTTGGAGAGGATTGGGGGTGGTATTTTTGATCTGTGGTTGGTTGAATCTGCTGATGTTGAATCCCTGGATACAGCAGGCCAACTGGTGAGAGAGAAAGAGCACACAGGAGAGAGAATGCCTACTATACTGACCAAGAAAATAAAATGAAAAAACAGATCTGTCTGTATACAGATCATATAGGCACCAGGATAATAAGGAGATAATTGGGAAATTTTATGCCAATTAAGTTAAAAATGTAGATTAAATGAACAAATTTCTGTGACAAAAATTATCAAATTTAAAATCATACAAATTTAAAATCTGGTTAACCCTTTAATTCTGAAAAAATTAAATTTTGTTCAACAAACGTCCCACAAAGATAGTTCCAGGCTCAGATGGTTTCAATAGTCAAATTTATCAGACTTGTAAGGAAGACATAACACCAATCTTACACAGAATTTTTCAGAAAGTAGAGGAGGAATCACTTTTCCTCTCATTTGGAGACCAAGATAATGCCAACCATAGACAGGAAATAAATATTATCCAAAAAATTTACAGATTAATATCCCACATAAACATAGAAACAAAAAAAGCTTCATAAAATATTAACAGATTGAATACACCAATATATAGAAAAATAATACATTACGAACAACTTTTATCTCAAATGTGAGGAATGCAAGGTAGATTTGATGTTCAAAAACCAATATAATTCATCATATTAACAGACTAAAAAAAGTAAAGGTACCTAGTATAGGTAGCTTATATGATCACCCTAGTAAATGTAGAAAGAGCCCTTAAAATTCAATATCCATTTATTATAAAAACTACCAGAAAATTAAGATTAGGAGAGACTTCCTCAACATGGTAAAGGGCTTAAAAATCTGCAACTAATATCAGACTACCGTAAAACATTGAATACTTTCCCCCTAACATCCGAACATGTAAGATGCCCAGTCTCACCTCTTCTTTTCAATATTTGACTGTAATTAATAGCCTTTAACATAAAGCAAGAAAAAAATACAAAGTATAACAATTGGGAAGGGAGTAAAATTGTCTCTATTTTCAGATAACATGATGGTTTACAGGGAAAGCATAGGAATCAATAAAACAACTGCTACAACTACTAAGGGAATTTAGGGAGGTCTCAGGATACATGTTCCAGATTAATATATTAAAATTAACCTATTTTGGGCGGCGCCTGTGGCTCAGTGAGTAGGGCACCAGCCCCATATGCCGAGGGTGGCGGGTTCAAACCCAGCCCCGGCCAAACTGCAACAAAAAAAAATAGCCGGGCGTTGTGGCGGGTGCCTGTAGTCCCAGGTGCTTGGGAAGCTGAGGCAAGAGAATCACGTAAGCCCAAGAGTTAGAGGTTGCTGTGAGCCATGTGATGCCACGGCACTCTACTGAAGGCGGTACAGTGAGACTCTGTCTCTACAAAAAAAAAAAAAAATTAACCTATTTTATATATTAGTAGCAAAAATATAGGCTGTAAATATATGTACATATATTTTATATTTGTGTGTGTGTGTGTATGCATCTCAAATACATTGGAATAAGTGTAACAAAAGAAGCATGTGTAAAGATATTAAATATCATCAGTATGTGTGCGGCAGCCAATCATATGTAAAGATACTAAACATCATCAGTCACCAGGGAAAAATAAATTCAAACCACAGTGAGATATCATTACACACTTATTAGAATGTCTAAAATCAAAACATCTGCCAGTAATACCAAGTGCTAAGGAGGATGTAGAGCAACTGGAACTCTCATATACTGTTGGGGGAAATACAATCTGGTATAGCCACTTTGGAAAACAGTTTACTGGTGTCTGATACAATTATAACCCTGCAATCCCACTCTTGGAAATTTACCTGACAGAAAGGAAAACTTTTTCTTTGAGACAGAGCCTCAAGCTGTCGCCCTGGTTAGAGTGCCGTGGCATCATAGCTCACAACAACCTCCAACTCGAGCTCAAGCGAGCCTCTTGCCTCAGTTTTAATATTTTTAGTGGAGACAGGGTCTCGCTTTTGCTCAGGCTGGTCTCAAATGCATGAGCTCAATCAATCCACCTGCCTCAGCCTCCCAGAGTGCTAGGATTATGGGAATGAGCCACCATGCCCGACCAAAAGGAAAACTTTTGTTCGCACCAAAAAGTGTAGGCTAATAATTAATAATTGTAGTCACCTTACTCATAATTAACCCAAGCTGGAAATAACTCAATTTTCTCCACCAGATGAATGGATAAGCCTTTTGCAGTATATTCACCTATGGAATACTACTGAGCAATATAACAAACTACTGATACAAATGTGTCTGACTCCCAAGTGATGACAGCCAGATTCAAGAAGATACATCTTATTCCATTCATATGACAGCCAGGAAAGGCAAAACTATAGAGACAGAAAACAGAATAGTGGTTTCTAGTGACCAGAGATGGGAGAAGGGGTTTTCTAGGGGACAGAATATGCTATATCTTAATTATGGTGCTGATAACACAACTATATGTGTTTGCCAAAATACATAGAATAGTACACTAGAAGGGGAAAACTTTGTTTGTAAATTATACCTCCATAAACCTGACCCCAGAATTAATTGTGTTTTTGTATATTAACCAAAAAACGAAACAATTAGAATATAAACTGGTTTAAAATACAGTTTAAAAGACAACTACTTATTTATCAAGTGACTGACAGAAAGGTATTACAAAGTGTAATTTTTTAAAGAACATAGATATAAAGGTCCATGCAAGTGTATTTGTGCACACTCCTACTGGCATTAAATATTTTTGTAAATATGAAAAAAAAAGATTCTCATTCAAATTATTTCAGTTATGAAAGCATGTACATATGAAAGCCAGATGAAGAAGTCTGAGGCTGTTATGCTGGATGGAAATGACGTCTGTGGACAGAATGCCCAATTCAACCCCCGGTACATTATGAGGATGACAAAGTGATCCAAAACTCCTCTCTACCCCATGCAAGATATTTATTATTATCTCTTACTATAGATCTGGGCCTAAGGGAAATAAACTTTATCTGCAAAGGAACTGACATTTACTGCACGGAAATCCCATAGGAAGTATCCTCTTTGTATCACACAAACCCCAAAGTAAATACCATGAACAGAGAGGACTGCTGGGGTCTGGCAAGTTTCTGCCATCCTCTAGAAACATCACAGGCATGAAGATTATTCTTCAATTAGAAGGCAACACATTATTAAGAAGGAAATTCAAGAAAATGAGACAAAGAGTTTAGATCTATGTGTTAATATTTATTAGATACGCCACCATTAGATAGTCATTAACACTGGTTTGAATGTCCTTTGGGGCTTGTTAGAGTGTCATTCCCTCAAGTGTTTAGAGAGTCCCTTAAAAAGCTTCCATGTTTTTTCTTGGCAAACCAGAACTTCAATCCTGGTGTTTATACAACTAGTGGCCTAACTGTGGCTCACCAATGTTCAATAGTCTGTAGGTTTATCTGAGTTTGTGTTGTTTTTCTGTGACACTGATTGATTTCTGCACACTGCAGAGAGAAGCATTCATTCACCATTCATTCACTCACCAATTGTTTCTTTAGTGCTCATCATGTGCCAATCTCATGGGTGATACAGTAATAATAAGGCTACTTCCTGATTAGAAGAGTACTGGGCAATTGATACAGATCAACTTGTTTAATCTTCAGACACACTCAATGAAGTGTTTTATAGGAGAGGAAATTGAGGCAGAGAGAGGTTTGTCAGTCTAAGGTCACATAGAAAGTAAGCAGAGCAAACAGAATTTGAACCCAGACATTCTGACTAACACAATACGATTGCAAAAACAGGCAGGGGCAAGACCACACAGGGCTGGGCACTTCAGGGGATTTTTCAAGCAGGAGTTTTCATAAACTCTTTTGTGTTTTCCTACAATTAGTCTGACCGCAGCCTAAAGATGGGATGGAGATAAGGGCAGTTGTCTCAAGAGGGTGGGCCAGTATATTCCCACTGGAAGGGAAGAGAAAGGAGGGGACTCCAGAGTAAAACAGGAAGAGGTGAGGATGGAGCTGACGTGAGGGACAGAGGAAATCACAGATGACCCCTGTGGTCGTTTCCTGTGGCTGATGGAACAAATCATTACATTAAATTTATCCTCCTCAGAATTCTGGAAGTCAGAAGTCTAAAATGGGTCCACAGGGCTGCCACGGCCTCCAGATGTGCACTTTAAAGGACCCAGGAACACCAAGCAATATTATGTTATAAAACCATTGATTGGGACTAGATGTGGTGGCTCACACCTATAATCCTAGCATTCTGGGAGGCCAAGGCTGGTGGATTGCTTGAGCTCATGAGTTGCAGGTCAGCCAGAGCAAGAGTAAAATCCCGTCTCAACTAAAAATAGAAAAACTGAGGGAAGATAATAGCTTGAGCCCAAGAGTCGGATTGCTGTGAGCTATGATGACACCATGGCTCTCTGTCCAGGGTGACAGCTTGAGACTCTGTCTCAAGAAAACAAAACAAAACAACTATTGATCGGTCAAGTTGGGGCATTAACTACATCAGCCTCCATGCTGTATATTTTTTCCACTTCCCCCTTTTCTGGCTTTAGGCAGATAGTTTTATTTCAAGTGGAAACCCAAGGCTGAGCAGAGAGGTAGGAGGGTGAGACCTCTGTGACAGAGCTCAGCAGTCACCGTGAGCCCTCACTTCTCACCTGCTCCGGGAATGTCTGCCCCTTCCTGTCAGCCCTTCTTAATATATCACTGTTCTAGAGCGCTTGCATTTAAAATAGGACAGAGAAGGGAGAAAAATGTTCTCCAAAAAGATATGAGTTAATACTGGGAGCATTTTAGGCCTCTTGGGGGAGATATATGTGGCAATATTTAGACAAGTCAGAGAAAAACATAATTATGACCTGATGGTGTTGTTCTGCAATTTAGAAGTGGCGATGGTCGCCCCTCCGTGATGCTCCTCAGCCCCATGATTTCCTTATAAGCCACACTGAGTAATTTGTTTAAAAGAACAAGTTTTGTTTCAAGAACATGTTCTTTGTTTGAAACCACGAAAAGTACCTGTTTGAAGAAAAAGTCATTCTCTAGTTTTGTTCTCATAAAAGTTTAATAGAAGCCAACTAAAGTTTAAGATCTCCCAGAGGACAAATAAAGATATTTCTCAGCAAATGTAGAATCGCAATTTTCATTGGTACTGGGGGATTTTACACACAAATGCAATTTTATTTTACATTTAAAGGAGGTAAGTAAATAGACAAATCAATTTTAACTGCTCTGAAATTTCATACTGGTTCATTAATTTTAAAAGATGGGACTTCAATAATAGTTAAAAGAACAAAAGCCCAAGGGTAAAGACTGAGAATAATTACCTTCAAATTTTTGAATTATCAGCAGCCTCCATCAGAACCAAGAGGACTCTAAACGCAGCTTCCTTGTGATGGTCTCCATTGCAATTTTTCCCTTTAAACAAAGGGAAAAACAGAAACCCAATTGCAAAAACAGAAATCCCCTTCTTTTCTTGCAGAATGAGGACCTACTCTGTATCCCGGATACTAGGATAGATTCTGACAAAACCAAACTCAATCAAATAAAGACCTGTTCTCTAATCTCAGATTCATGATGTGAGACCTGTATCTCATAGAGATACAGGTCAGAGACAAAGATAAAAAGATAATATTTAGTATGGTATAAAAGTAAGATAGACACCTGTGGGCAGCAATTGAATGTACACTTGAGGGAAGAAGAAAAATCCTCCCATAGGAGATGACAGTCAGACTTCATCTGAAATAATGAGGAGTTTCTCAAGTGAAATCATCTCACCAATCAAGTAAGAGAATACAAGTTAAAGACTGGATATGTTGTTTTTCTTAAAATAGTAATGACAATTACAGAAATTAGTTTTGAGAAACATCACAAAGAAACTATGCTATGTAAATGTTCTAAGCCTCAGTTTACTCATCTGTGAAACAGGCTTATAAGACTATAGCCTGATAAAGTGTATAAAGCAACGGACAGTCCCAGGTACATTGTAGGTTACCTCTTGACCAAAATGGAACATTAATTTATATTAACAAAAGCTTGATTGTTACAGTTTTTGTTATTGTTTTTACACATTCTAGTTGATTTCCTGTATCTGGCTTTAAGAGCAAAGAACCAGTCATGGAGTGAAAAAAAAAACAGAAGAAGCTTAAGTTACTTAAATTCTTTACTATTTAATAAAGACGCAGTTTTTTTTCTATTTTAACTATACGTGGTAAATTCACATTGGTTGGTTTTACATTAGAATTTTTCTAATAATTACCTAAGAGTCTGTTTAAATCCTGTTAGGGAATCTTTCCGGTATTTTTACAACAGTTTTTTTTTTTTTTTTTTTTTTTGAGATCCAATTAACATATCATAAAATTCACATATTTAAGGTGTAAAACTCAGTGGTTTAAGTATAGTCACAGAGTTAGTGACCATCACAGAATCAATTTAGAATATTTCTGTTATCCCCAAAGAAACTTCATACCCATTAGTAGTCACTTCCTGCTTTCCCCAAACTCCTCCTCTCCCAATGCCCACCCCACAGCCCTAGGCAACAACCAATCTGTTTTCTGTCATTATAGACTTGCCTATTCTGGACACTGCTTATAAGTGGTAATCATACAATGTGTAGTCTTTAATGATTGACTTCTTTTACTTCCTAGTTTCAAGGTTCATCGATGTTGTAAAGTATAATTTCTTTGTGTAATAATATTGAATGCTGAATAATATGATAATATTTTATGGAATAATATTGGACTCTATCCAGTCATCAGTTGATGGGCATTTGAATTATTTCTACTTGTATGTGCTGCTGTGAGCATTCACGTACAAACTGTTATGTGGTTATTCGTTTTTAGTTCTCTTGCTGGGGGTATTTTCCTAGATATGGAACATCTGGGTCATATATTAACTCCACATTTAACCTTTTGTGGAAATATTTTCCAAAACGGCTATACTGTTTTACATTCCCACCAACAGTACATGAGGGTTCCAATTTCTCCACATCTTCACCAACACTTGTTATTGTTTTCTTTTTTATTTTAGCCATCCTAGTAGGTGAAGAGGATCCACTTGTTCTGATTTGCATTTTTCTGATGGCAAAGATATTGGGCAGCTTTTCATATGCAGATTGACTCTTGGTTCACCTTTTCTGAAGATAGCTCTGCTCAAAACTTTTGTCCATTTTTTTGTTTTGTTTTGTTTTTTGTTTTTGCCTGGGGCCAAATTTGAACTCGCCACCTCTGGTATATGGGGCTGGCACCCTACTCCTTGAGCCACAGGCACTGCCCCTTTGTCCATTTTTAAGTTGGTTTTTCTGGTTTTCTTTTTTAGTGCATTTTATCAGTAATTAGTATGGGTACATAAAAGTTGTGTACCTTTATAGGGTACATTGATGTTTTGATAATGGCATACAATGTGCATTAACCAAATCAGAGTAATTAGGATGTTCATCAGCTCAGGCATTTAACATTTTTTTATGTTAGAAACCTTTTAAATCCACTCTTTTAGATATTTTACAGTTTACCCTAACTTATCATTGATTATAATCACTTTATTATGCTATCACATATTGTTAATTCTAGTTAACTTATTTTTGCACTTATTAGGTTATTTTTCTTTTTATTGTTGGGTTCTGAGAATTATTTACATATTCTAAGTACAAGTTCCTTACTAGATAGATATTTGCAAATATTTTTTTCCCAGACTTTTCAGTTTCTTGATGGTGTCCTTTGAGGCACAAAAGCTTTTAATTTTTGTAAGGACGAATTGATCTATTTCTGTTGTTGTTGTTGTATGTGTTTTTGCGTCTTATTTCAGAGACCATTTCTTAATCCACGGTCATGAAGACATATGTCTATGTTTTCTTCCAAGAATATTATTATTTTACCTCTTACTCTTAGGTTTTTGATTCCTTGGGTTACTTTTTGGGTATGTCTTGAGATAGGGGCTCAACATCATTTTTTTTTTTTTGCATGTGGATATGCACCCTGTGTTTGCTGGAAAGATTGATCTTTTCTTCCATTGAACTGTGTTGGGATCCTTGTCAAAAATCAATTGACCATTAGTGTGAGGGTTTATTTCTGGACTCTCAATTCTATTCTTTTGATCTGTATGTCTCTAATAATTTTTAAAATAACTTTTTGTTTCTACATTGTACAGAACACAACTTTTGCATATAAAGAAGCATAGAATAAAAGTAAAACAAACATAAATCCCACTGTGGTAGAATGAACTGTTGGTCTCAACTGTTCACATCCCTCTAGTTGTTGTACACATCACACCCTTATTATGGTGCATGGCGTATACTTGGGCTTGGCCCACCTGACTCTGGGCTTGGCAATTTGCTCAGACTCTTGGCATGTCAGGCGGCATGACAGGAACAGATGCTTGAAATGTGCTATGCTGTTGGTCTTGCTCTCTTGCACCTTTGATATCACCAGGAAAATACTATGTATTAGCCATAGGTTCCAAATGAATGGCAGATGTTTGCAACTAACCTGAGTCCACTCAGTGATATGCAGCCCTGCTCAAGAGCAGGCAGCCTTTCTTGGAACTCAGACACATAGGCAGGAAATAAAT
The DNA here is from genome assembly GCF_027406575.1 of Nycticebus coucang. NCBI lineage: Eukaryota > Metazoa > Chordata > Mammalia > Primates > Lorisidae > Nycticebus > Nycticebus coucang. Next base: position 18,165,728 of record NC_069787.1, read on the forward strand.
GGCTATCACTGTTTACCACTGAGGTGACTGTGGTTGTTTGTTCTGTAGCAATAGCCAGCTGATAGGCATGTATTCCCACCACTTTAGAGATAACCACTCCCGTCAATCTGAGCTTCTGACCAAAAATGAGATTATAAAAAAATTATACACGTGTATACTTTCCTGTTTTTACTTAACATTTGCCCATAATACTGTGTTGGTAAACACTGCTTTTGAATATTCACATATTTTAACCTTGAACACTTACATATTTCTTTTAACCATCCCTGTATTACTGTTACTATTACAAGTAAAGGTATAATAAATTTCACTCTCTCTTTTTTGTATAAATCTTGGTCTATATTTCACATTATTTCCATGGAATGGATTCCTAGAAATTGATAATTTTAGTAAGCTGCTCAAACCAGAGTTCAAGGTGGAGCCACTGAATCCTGATTTCCTCATTACTATTATCTATATTTCTACTTAAGCTATTTGGCTAAACCCGCAATGTTTTTACTTCTTAAGGGATATGGGCAAATTTGATTTCACTTAAAAAAAAAAAAAAAAAAGCATTTTTGTGACTTCTTCCAGTATATTCCATTATACTGTCTTCGGATATTTAAATGTTATTCTAAAGAATGAAATCATTTCTATAAAACGAAACAAAACAAAAAAGATAAAATCCCTGCCTCTCTTGTTGCTCTTCGGGCTTATACAGAAGACAAAATATGAGGTCATGTTTGCTTGGTTATTTTTTATTGGTGTGGCTGATTAAAGATTACATACCCAGGAAGGTGGGGATCTAGAGGAGCAGCCAGCTCCAATTTTCTTTATACCCATCACAGTGCCTGGCATTGTGCATAAGTGCATTCAATTAATATTTGTTGAGTAAATAAATGTAAGAAATATAAGGAATATTAAAGCAGCCTTTCAAGCCAGAAATTACTGCTCTCACAATGATTAATAAGTATTGTTATGGCTTCTTTAGAAACAGATATACTACATCTAAAATTAAATGTGTAGGACTTTTTAAGAATAGGCCATATGGCTGATACTATATCTAAACTTTTCTGGGTACCTCTTAGCAAACAAATGGATCTCTCTCTGTTCCTTATTTTACTTCTCCTTTCCCCAAGGAAAATCGTATTTTTCAAGTCATCTGACAATGAATGATCCAGTTTCACTTTTGCAACTGCTGAAAATGGTTACCTTGGGAACCCCAAGTACATATACTGTGTTTGCACAGCACACATACTGAGCATTTAGAAGTCTCTTTCCGGTTAACAGGACAGGGATCCTGGCATCACCGATCCCTTGGACTAAGCCTGAAGGTCTCCTCAGATGATACAATAAGCACCATTCTCAGCTATTTCCACCCTAAGCTACATGTTTTAATGAAGTCAGCTTTGCTAATCAGTTACCTTGTAATTCCCCAGAATGAAACAGAAAAGGAGCAAAGGGGCAGGAAAAGTTGTGGAGGTTTCCTTACGTAGAAGCAAACTGAGGACAGCCAGGGTGCTACACTGGGAACCCCAGTATGACCTCAGGGAAAGGTCTTGGGGCGGTGTCCACAGATCAACACTACTGCTGCCACAGTTTACACGGGAGGAACCCAGGAGACAGGCACCAGCATTTTTCACACCGAGAAACACTTCCCCTCACTCTATTTACTTGGAGGTGCTGGACCTGCTCAGATAGCAGAGACAGGCCAAGGGCATTCCCTAAGGACTAAGAATTGCTGGTAAGGCTGGTGCCGGGAAAGGGTAATCCTGTCACATATTGTGCTGGTGTCACACAGGGAATAGAGGCGCAATGACAACCCCAGCAGAATGAAGCACCTAACGAAAAACGGAAATGCAGTGCTTTAGAGCACACTCAGCGAACTTGATTACCTTGTCACCACGAGTAAAAGTTAATTTCAGCTGCTGAGGTGGGGCAGCCCAGTGCTGCAAGGGAGCTAAAAGGCAGGCGAGACAGTTATCAGATAGCGGCTATGTGGACAAGAGACAGTCTCTCATTTGACAGCAGTTTGGTTATTGGCAACTCCTCTTGGGCTCATTATAATTGCTCTTCCATATTTGCTTAGACACATTGCACTGCCCTTCCATCATAAAGGAAACTGCCCGAGCGTTTTTAACCATCACAGCCTTGGATGATGAAAGAGTGAAGAACCGCCTCTAAGTTAAAAAGTGCACCCAGAGATAAGGCTCATTTTCCATGCCCGGCTGCTGGCTGCTGACTCTGACCGCGTGAGTCCTGTGCTTCTCAGTAAGTTGGAATCCAAGGCTTGACTCACCACACAGTAAGCAAATCAATCTTTTTTTTTCCTATGACCTGTGCTCTAATAATAGCCTGTGCACCACCTCCTAATAATCTCATTATACTGAGGGGTAGGGAAAGCAAGAAGCAAATATTTATAAATGCAAAGCCAACTTTTAAATAATGAAAAAGGGGAAAACAAACCCCCCTTATAACTCTGTTATTATCAGAGATGGAGCTAATAACTCATAGTGGGTAGGTCGTATTGATTCCATGCAAATCTGTGGCAAGGGGAGTCCTGTCAAAATAACACCTATAGTTTTACTGATGTTTACATAAATGCAGGACAATTGTTTTCTACTGTTCCAGATGCTTTATGGGACTAAAATGAGAATATACATAGTCTGCCAAGATTTCTTAGAAAATATATGGGTTTGGAAAATAGGACAGGGTATAGTAAAATAGTGAGAAATGTTCAAAGTTAATTTAAAAGGCTACAAATTAACTAAAACAAAAAGATGATGGCATCACATCTAACTAAAGGCATTCTGCTTTTTCTGGAGTTCTGTTAGGGCTTCTTGGATTTCCAAGGTTGTTACATTTTATATAAACCGTAGGAGACTTAGTTGAAATATCCCTCACTTGGTTTGATGTTCACTAATTTAATTATTTACCCAAAGCAAGGTAAACATTTTTCCATGTGGACAGAAGAAAAGGATGAAATAACCACCCCCCCCCCAAAAAAATGGGGGGAAGATAAAGGAAAATGAGACAGGAATCCTTTAATACACTCTGAGACTAAAATTAACACGTGAAAAGTGGCTGTGCTTTTATAACCATATTGAATAGTGTGTTTAATGCCTGATTTAGTGAGCATTTCATTGCCTACCACGATTTCTATCTCACGCAAATGTGTCCTCTTTCAGAATTACTGAAAAAGAAATGAGTCTCTGTAACTAAAAGTTTGTGTTTCCAAATATAATAAAGTTTTGGAAATAAAATTGCCTCATTTGCATATATTACCTGAAATGCTGCGTGGGGAATTTTTAGGCCAGATAACATTGGGACCAAGCTTGTTTCATGCTCCAGACCTGCAGCACCCCTGCGAGGGCTGCGTGTTCATTTGCCTCCGTTCTACCCAGGGCCGGGCACCTGGACCATCTGCTCTGTGCGTGGAGCTGGTGCTGCAGCTGCAGCAGGAGCACAGACTCGCCGGACGTGGTCCTGGCCGTCTGCTGTTGGGCACTGGTCAGGACAAGCAGATCGTCTGCAGACAGGTATGCCCAGGAATGGAGGAGCACGGACATGGGGTGACAAAACACTGATGTGCGATTGGCAGGAAGGTAGTTAACCACCCTGGGGTATTTGTAGCAAACTTTCTTCGTCTATTTTCCAAATCCCGAGGGTGGCAGCACCATTTCCATCTGGACCGACAGCTTCTTTTATGTCTGTGGCCACAATTTGAACCTCTGCGTTATATTTTCAGAAGATTGATCAGAAGTCTAACATAGTAATTAAAAACTTGTATGATAAGTGGTCCTTATTGCTCATTTATATTTTTTGGAGCTTGCACCTTTTTTCACTGGGGGCTTGTGCAGTCTACTTAGCTATGTTCTTTGCACACCTTGGTTTATTTATTTATCATTCTTCATCCCTCAAAAGAGAAGTTTTATTGCTGATTCTGCTGTACCGGATAAAAGAGGAAGTGTATTCTTTCATTTAAGAGTCTAATAGAGCATGAATCCTTTAAACTGCTTTTCAATTTCTGCTACTGGGGTTGAGTGTGGAATTAGGAGTCACCACAGCTGACTCAAAAAAGTTCTAAAAACAGGGCTGTCTGCACAGCGTTGGTTGTAAAACCAAATTCCCCAGGCAGAGAATTAAGTTGGAAAGAAAAAAAGTGGGAGGGACATATTTATAGGTCTGAACTTCAGCAGAATTTGACTGATTCTCAAGAACACTGGGGAAATCCATTGTCAATTGTCAAAACTTTACCCAACTACCTTTCTAGAAACATCTGTAGTGAAACAGATTGTGCTCATGTTATCTCTCAAATTTTAAAGAATATCGCACCTACCAAAAGCTAGATTCTCAGAAGGCACTCGAGGAATTTTAGATTGACTCAGTGAAATGGAATATGCCCACGGAGGTCACGGTTTCTCTTAGGGCTTGAGCGAGTACTCCTGACATTGTGGGTAGCAACCTGTGGTTGCTTCATCCTATTTAAATTCAATTTAATAGTTTTCACTTGGATTTAACTGGTAACCATGAGAAGAAAGAGTTGAGCATACTGTCATTTTGATATGCATGTACATGTGTGTACTATATTTTTTTAAGCTAGTGAAGTAGCTCTATTTTATTCTTACACAATGAAATATGGTCTTGTTGTTATCTATATGGTAGGGTATCTTTGAATTACAAAGACAGTCCAAAGAAATTTGAGTCTTTTTTTCTTTTTTTCAGTAGGGTCCAAAAATATTAAGTGGCTTTGGGCAAAGGCAAAAGGGAACAGAGAGTGATCAGAATTATAGAAAACGTGGGATCAGATCCAGTAATCTTAGCCTTCTGTGAAATTTATCTTTCTCACAAACAATTATTGTTCTTGGTAATATTTAGTCTCCTATTTGAGTATTTTGTGCCATCTATGGGACAACTGATTTTCTTTCAAAAATATTTCTTTTTAAATAGAAAATACCACGATATGATATAAGAAAAGTGTTTAGCTGTTTATGGCAAAAAACTTTATAATCAAAACATTTCTGAATGATGAAATTTGAAAAACAATTATATATATTTAATAGTTGTCAATTTTAAATAGACAACTGTTTTAAATTGCACATGAATTTTATGGACACCCTGTATTTTAAGCTGCTTCAAACCCAAAATACATGGCAAATTCTAAGGGAGAGGGCTTACTTATGTAAAATATTCAATTATCTCCCCACTGAGGTATTGAACAGTTTCATTATTTATTTTACCATCTTAATTCCAAATAATACATTGATTATTTTTACAAGTAAATATAACATAATTTACTTTTTATAACATACTTCGTACTTTGCCAGTCAGTAAAAGTCTTTAGGAAAGATTAAATTTACATTTCTTTCTGACCTATAATTCTTATTATTAAAAATTAACACCAAGTTAGAGAATATTTAATATCATTTCAGGAAATGCTGGTATTTTAAGGCATCACCTCTATAACTTGAAGAGGAATCTGTCTTTGTTGTTGTTAAGGAATTTTTATCTTTGCTTGTCAGGCTGAGCAGATTACTAATGCTTCTGTTTAATTTGTTAAAAGTCTCACTTGATGAGAATTTTAAAAAATATTAGAGTACACGGTTTTGTGGTCATCATCACTATGGTTTTAAACCCTTTTTTTGTACATTATGTAGAAGCGAAAATGAAACAGGTTTTTTTTTTATCAAAACAGATATAATCCTGATTAGCAATATTTAAGTTTATCTGAAAATGAAATTGAATGATTTACATGCTGTTCCTTCCTCACTATTGTGGCATTTTCCCAATTTCATTAGTAAGTTAAACAGAAATAGTAGTAAGTGGTAAGTTAAGAAATAATAACGAGGCTGGGCACAGTGGCTCACACTTGTAATCCTAGCACTCTGGGATGCCCAAGCAGGCGAATTTCTTCAGTTCATAAGTTTGAGACCTGAGCAAGAGTGAGACCCCCGTCTCTAAAAATAGCCTGGCATTGTGGTGGGCACCTATAGTCCGAGCTACTTGGGAGGCTGAGGCAAAAGGTGCTTGAGCCCAAGAGTTTGAGGTTGCTGTGAGCTACGGCACTTGAGGGCAACAAAGTGAGACTCTGTCTCAAAAAAAAAAAAAAAAACAAAAAACAGAAAGAAAGAAATAATAATGAAATTAAGAGTGTTTAGTGCTATTTCCCAGAAGTATCTATTTAGCCAAGATGGATCTACTGGAATTATGTTTGAAAACTATCAAGCCATTTAAATAAATTCATTAAACAAACTGAAAATTATTAAGTCATCGTAATTAGCGCCATGGAGTTGTTAGAGCATAGATTTTGCTGTTGGAAGATCCGAGATTGGGGCCAAGTTTCCTTATTTTCCAGATGTTTGATCTCTGGCAAATCATTTAAACTTTTAGACTCTTTTCCACTGTGGATCAGAATAATGTCCATGGAAGGAATTTTCGTCATGGATAATAATCATATGTGCCTGTACCAAATCACTGAGGGAGGGTCTAGAAGAACGGCTTTGCTAAATTGAGGCAGCACATCACCAGGGGAAGCTGCCATGCGTGATATTTGTCCTTTCAAGCTAAGTTCATATGAAATAAACATCTCAAAATTTGCAGAACAAAAACTCAAGATGTCTCATCAACAATTCCCAGCAAGAAATGCCCAACTCTCTTCTTCGATGTGTAGAACTGGAGGCTGAGCATGTCCTCCTTATTCACACTGGATTAATACATTTCCTACTCTCCATTCATTCTCATTGCCCAGCTGTTTCGAGTAGTTACAAATATTGTGTTTACAGTCTTCAGGTCTGTAACTAAGTTCCTCAATTCTTTCATGACCTGCTCCCATTTGGGTTCATTAATAATAATAAAAAAAAAAAAATCAGCCTTTCCAAAGCTCAGAGTAGTCAAATGTATTCCATGTTTGTGATACTAAGTTTCTCTTACTTATGTTACAAATTGTTTTAGATTCAAGTTTATTGTCACGTTGGTTCATATTTAAATACCATTAATGAAAATGGTACTGTTGCTTATGTCCTTGATTAACTATGCTTGGAATTTTCACTGTTCAGAGATCTGCACTGGTCTCGGGCTAGATGGCAGCGCCCCTCTCCCACCAGCTTTCCTCTCTCCCAGCTTCGCACCTACTGTGCACTCTACCCATAATGCCTTTTCCCCTTTGTGTGTGTTGAGAACTACTTCACCGTGGAAGTGTTAAATCAGAGATCTCTTTTCTCCTACCAGGCCCCATACACACCTTTATTAGGGCAATTTTTGACTGATTTACAATTATTGGTTTTACGTTTCATTCTTCCTCTCAGATTATGGACATATATTTGAAGAGCAAAGTCTAAGATGTGGTCATGTCTATATTTCCAGCACGTAGCAAATACTCCTAAATGTTTGTTAAATAGACAAATGGCCACATCTTATCATAGAAAGTCGCTGTCTGTTTTTCTTAAAAATGACAACAGAATGATTTGGATTTTCATTTCCCTTGTTTTCTGTAGGATATGATCATCATGGTGCTTGCAGTACTCATTCTTTGGGGCACCTCGGCAATACTGCAAGCAGACCTACTCCCTGATGAAAAGTGTAAGAGCCTTCTATTCAATAATGTTTTCTTTAAAGGACATTATAGAAAGGATAGCATTATTTTCTGAGATAAACTTCAATTAGGAATACATAGGAATTTTTTTTCTTTTTTTTATTTATTTATTTATTTATTTATTTTGTAGAGACAGAGTCTCACTGTACCGCCCTCGGGTAGAGTGCCGTGGCGTCACACGGCTCACAGCAACCTCTAACTCTTGGGCTTACGCGATTCTCTTGCCTCAGCCTCCCGAGCAGCTGGGACTACAGGCGCCCGCCACAACGCCCGGCTATTTTTTTGTTGCAGTTTGGCCAGGGCCGGGTTTGAACCCGCCACCCTCGGCATATGGGGCCGGTGCCCTACTCACCGAGCCACAGGCGCTGCCCAGGAATACATAGGAATTTTTATAAAATGGAATACCCTTTTCAGAAGACAAACTCTTTAAATACACTGTATTTCAAGAAAACAATGCTGGCTGAAATGCAAATTTTATGCTGTAGTGGGAAATCAACTTCCAAGTGTGGGCATTGGGATGCTATGGACTACAGCTGGTGTTGGTGGCATGTTTGGAAGAGAATAGTTAGAAAACCTCACAACCAAACCTTAAGAAACTTTGACTATGATTCTATATATATATAAATATATATTTTGTTCGTTTATTTGTTTTTTGGATACATGTTGCGTCTATGGGTTTGGTGTGATGACAGAGTTTAAGAAAGGAACACTGTCACACAGTCCCATTGTCTAATAGAACTTTCCATGCTAATGACAATATTTTATCTCTGTACTGCCCAACGTAATCACCACTAGCCATATGCGACTATTGAGCACTTGAGTACTAAGTTATGAACATTTAATTTTATTTAAATTAATTTTAATTTAAATCATCACAAGTGGCCAGCAGCCCCCATAGTGGACAATGCAACATAGACAGAGCCCTAGAGAACCTTATGCGGCTGGTGTAGGTACAGCGTTGTGGAAGGCTAAGCAATGGAAAAGTCTTGACAACACTGTAAGTGAATAAAAGAAAGTTTTGTAATTTTATGCAAAATATTGTCCTAATTTTAGTAAAAAAGTTTTTAAAGTTTTATAAATATGTGCCCCCCAAAATATAGTGAATCTATCATGTGTTAATGTCATTCATGGCGGCTGGATTGTGGCATAGTTTTATTTTCTTCTCTTTGCTTATTGTGCTTTCCAAAATTTATACAAGGAACAGGTCTTGATTTTGTATTTAAAGAAAAGCTTTTCATTGGAAAGCAAAATCATGAAGGGGAGACAAAACTTTCTCTTTCTATAGGTGCCCATTTAAGAGTTTTGCTCACAGGTATTTTCGACTATGACATACAAGAAGCAAATACATTTTGCATCATGACCTAGTACACACACGAATAGAAAAGGACCTTCATGTAATAGAAGCAAAAGGTTCATGAAACAGCTGTTAGTCTTCTTATGTTTCATGCACCCTCGTATTTCCTATTTTATTTTTCTCCCACATCATTAAAAAAAATAGCTGATCACAAATTAATAAGTTATCATAGCTCATTAATGGATAATAACTCTCAGTTTGAAAACTATGGTTATAGCAAATAATGATGTAGTAAAATATTCCTATTTCAATTAAAAAACATGTAGATGTTGTAGATAAACACCTGGGCAAGGTAAAAAAAAAAAATGAGCTAAAAACAATTTCAGCCAAAATTGTTTCATTATGATACATTTTAATAGCATAATAAAATAGTATGCTACATAACAGAATGTTTTTAAAAAGTTAAAAGTCAAGGCAGGTGGATTGCTTGAGGTCAGGAATTTGAGACCAGCCTGAACAAGAACAAGATCCTATTGCAACTAAAAATAGAAAAGCTAGATGGGTGTCAAGGTAGGCGCCTATCGTCCCAGCTACTTTGGAGGCTGAGGCCACAGGATCTCTTGAGCCCTCGAATTTAAGGTTGCTGTGAGCTATGATGATGCTATTGCACTCTACGCAGGGTGACAGAGCTAGACTCTGTCTCAAAATAAAATAATAAAAATTGAAAAAGTTAAAAGTGCTTTCTATGTGCGTTTGAGCATTGCCTCACTTCCATATTCTTTCAATCAACAGTTATACTTCTGCCACCTGTCAATTTCACCATTAAAGTTACTGGCTTGGCTCAAGTTCTTTTACGTTGGGAACTAAATCCTGATCAAAAACCAAGAAATGTTAATCCAGAATATCACGTGAAAATAAATGCCCCACAAAAAGATGACGTAAGTGTTTATTCTCATGGCAATCCTTATTTAGAGCAAATAAGGATTTTTTACTGCATTTTCTTTATCAAATGAAATTCTAAGGAAAATAAAAAAAGAAGAGAATTCCTAAAGGGCTTTTTGTTATGTTCTCAGTACCGTAGGGTTTCTGCAGCAATGCTGTAAACAAGTGCCCTGCCTACCATACTGTTCAGCTTCAAAAAGCAGCACAGACTATTTCAATCTGGGGGTACTTCTTTCCCTTAAGCAAGAACTTTCAGTAATTTTTAGGCGCAATGGACTTTTCTGTTTCTTCTAAAATGGCCAAGAAAACAGAAGAGGGTAGCCTAGTGAAATGGGAAGAGGGCGGCAAGGTGTAGAGCCTGAGAAACCAGGTTCCAAACCTGGTTCATCCACTTCCTGCCCTTGGTGACCTTGGGCCAGTCATTTGCAAAGCCTCAGGTTAACCATAAGGCTGGGCTAAGACAAATTCTGAATATCAGGTATGCAATGGGCTCAAACAAAGGATGAAGAGACTCATAATAACTAGTTTTAAATCATTATGGAATTCTAGGAAATTTTCTGTCAAGTATTTACTTCTACAGAGGTGACTGGAGCCAGAGATGGTAGTACAAGGGAACTTAAGCCTTAATTGTAATATTTTGTTTGTTTTGATAAGAGGAATATGTTAGTGTATCATTGAGAAATTAGGCTATTATTACAATGGTTCCATTTTTAATTTTTTTCTAGCAAAACTATTTCATTGCATATTATTTGTCATTTGAAAAGTGGAAGAAGATGTGTATTTGATTAAAGTAGTTCCATTAAGGCTATGTTTCCTTTATGTGTCATGACTTGTGGGTTTTATTTTTAGTATGAAACCAGAAACACTCAAAGCAAATGTGTGACCATCCTCCATGAAGGCTTTTCAGCAAGTGTGCAGACCATCCTGTGGATGGACGGCTCCCTCCTCGCCAGCAGCTGGGTTTCTGCTGAACTTCAAGCCCCACCAGGTAAGCAGGCCTCCAAAAGCCTGGTTTTTATTGTTTAGAACTTCTCAAATTTGGGAAAGGAGAAAGGAGTAATAACTTGCTTTTCTTTCGTTAGTCACCTGCTGCCACCAAGTACCCTTCCACAGCATCAGCATCCTGCTGGGCTGCTGTCACCTCTTGTTATTGTGACCCACCCAGTTCCATCAGACTTCACCATCTCTATATTGGCCTCCAGTGGAAAGCTGGTGTTCCTTGTACTTAGAACCAGTGATACTTCTGATGAAACACTTGAAAACACACATACATACACGTACACGCAAACACTGGGGGAAAGAAAGAAAACAGCAGAAGCCACCAGATCCTCGGATACATGAATGACCCCAGTAACAATTGCCTTGGTCAATCTAGCCATGAGTAATTTTCAAATTATTCTCTTGTCACATCACTGGATGAAAAGATCATGCTTCCGCAATTGCACTGATGATTTAAAATGATACAAAAGATCTTCTAATTTACTTGTTATAACGCGTTGTCTAGACCGTGTACCAGCCAATTCACAAAGGCCCGATCTCATGCACAGAGACTGACCTAAGCAGACACAAGATTACAAATAAGCGTCACTGCGTGTGCCTTACATTAAACCACTGTTCCACCTGTCTATAATAAATAATAATTTCGCCTCCCATGCACTTTTCAGCTTACATTTCTGCAATTTCATTATTCTCTGGGTACTGAGTATAAGTCAACACTAATAACTAATTATTTCCATTTTGCAGCAATTGGTATTCACGCCAAGTAACTCGGAGGGGAACTGTGTAGTCATGTAGGAACCATAGGAAACCCTTGGCCATGGACTTTATAATCACGTAGTACATGGACACATATATAGTATTTATGTCCATCTATACTATCTCTCAAAGCAAACTGACTTTAGTCAGTCTTTTTTCTCTTTAAATTCTTTACAGATAATCGGAGGCTCTCTCCCATCACCTTTTCTCTCTACCTCTTGAAAGACACTGGCTACAGGGATACGAATGATCTGAAGCTAACTTAAACTAAGCTCAACATCCTCCCCTATGTTTCAAGACTCCCACTTTGGCAAGGTCCCCCCTGCCCCGCAGCCCAAAGTGCTTTCTGCCTTCTCTGCACAGCCATAAACATCCCCAGTGTTTCTCATGCTGTGTTCTGAAGAACTAGAGTTAATATTGTGACAATAGAGATTGGAATGAAAATGAGGCTTTCCAGTCACATAATTTTGGGAAATTTGGGGTGAAACAAACATAAGAGGTTGCAGTAAAATCTCAAGATTTCCTTAAAGTCTGAGTATATTAAAGATTATTTTAACATGCTAACATGCACCGTGTCTCTGAAGTAGTGATAATATTCTGCAATGTTGCAGAATAATACTCATTTCCTTCCAAGCAGCAATGTATGTAATGCATGAAACAACTGAATACAGTGCAGTGCGTCGTACAATTCTAGGATTGACTGGACACTGGGGACCTTCCTCAACCAACCCTCTCTTTAATAGCTGGAAATATGGAAGCCCAGAAGTGGTAGGGGTGAAGGTCTCACAGCCAGTTACTGATGAATGCATGAGGACACCAAGGTTGCTGGACACCAACCTCTGAATGAGAATATATCGTACTGCTCTTGAATTTTCACACATGTATCTCATAAACATCACCCTCACACCTCCAACCAAAGTAGGTGGAAAATTCTTTGATGTCAGAAATTGGGGCTTCGTAATGCTAGTTTCACCTTATGGTAAGTCGGCCTTCTGCAAATAGTAGGTTTCTATAAATATACAATGATGATTAGTTTCCAAAAGAAGTAGAGAATTCAGAAGGTATTATTGGCAGTGTTTTGCTCTTTTTATTTCTGACCATTTAGGGTCTCCTGGAACCTCCATTGTGAATTTAACTTGCACCACAAACACCACCGCAGATAATTACACGCACTTAAGGCCATACCAAGTTTCTCTGCACTGCACCTGGCGTGCTGGCAAGGATGCTCCTGAGGACACGCAGTATTTTCTATACTATAGGTTAGTACTATGCTTATGTTTACTTATGCAAATGGGTTATTTCTTCCAGTCTTATAAAACTCATGAGTGTTCCAATTTAGGTATGGTTCTTCCACTGAAGAATGCCAAGTATATAGTAAAGACACACTGAAGAGAAATATTGCATGCTGGTTCCCAAGGACTTTTATCCCTGGCAAAGGGCGTGACTGGCTTGCAGTGCATGTCAACGGCTCAAGCAAGCTCACCACCATCAAGCCCTTTGATCAGCTGTTCGCTCTTCATGCCATTGGTAAGACATATTTAACCCAAAGCCAGACTAAATGGGTTGCAGAATCTCAGCATTTTTTTTTTTTTTTTTTGTAGAGACAGAGTTTCACTTTATTGCCCTCGGTAGGGTGCTGTGGCGTCACACAGCTCACAGCAACCTCTAACTCCTGGGCTTAGGCGATGCTCCTGCCTCAGCCTCCCGAGTAGCTGGGACTACAGGCGCCCGACATTTTTTTTTTTTTTGAGACAGAGTCCCAGTGTTGCCCAAGAGGTTAGAGTGCTATGGCATCAGCCTAGCTCACAGCAACCTCAAACTCCCGAGTTCAAGTGATCCTCACTCCTCAGCCTCCCAAAATGCTGGGATTACAGCATGAGCCACCATGCCCACAGCCAGAATCTCAGCATTGGGAGGATTATAAAGATCACCTCCTTTGACTGCTTTTCTGATGCTGAGTAACCACCTGGCCCATATTTGAAAACCAACGGGGCAAGGCTCAGATGCTGCTGATGTCTGTGGAAGGCTTAACGGCATCCCTGGCCTCCACCCACTAGATGTCAGTAGTTTCCCTCTCACCCCTCCCCCAGTTATGACAAAAAAATTGTTTTAGACATTGCCAAATATCCCTTAGGGGGTAAAATTTCCCTCAGTTAAGAATAACTGCATCAGGAAAAGTGAACTCACTGCTTCAAGGAGCTTGTTTAATCTTTCATCAGTTCCTGGTGGCTTCGTAAAATTTCTACCCCTGGTTCCTCTGAAGGATGGTGCCTCTCTAAACACTCTGGGCCTGTTCCCCACTGGGTAGCCTTTCAGCTGTTCAAAGGCAGCCATGTTTTCCACAGGGGGTGCCTTCTTCCCCCAGGTCACTCCTCACATGGGCCTCCTCCATCCCTCCAGCCCTTCTCCTCTGCACACTCTGGCGTTAGTTAGCACGTCGCTCTGAGGGTGTGAGTCTCAGCTCCAAACATCTCTCTCAGGGCTTCACCTGTTCCATTCCCAATATTAAAAACTTCTTTTAATAAAGCCACCAGGAGCCTTACATGTAGCATTCTTGGTATTAACTTTTGAGACGTAGTGGGACGGGGCAGCTATTAGCAAGGGCTGTGGGGCAGGCTGCCTGGACTTGGGTCCTCGCTGCTCCACTGACCAGCTCAGGGACAAGATGGTCACTCTTCTGCACCTAACCTTACCTGAAAAATGAGGAGAAATGAATACTTCCTGTGAGGTTTTTGTGATAATTGTGTTACTAATTATAAAGTGCTTACAATAGTGCCTGGTGTTAAGGGTTCAGTAAATAAACTAAATTACTTATTAGTGTATTTATATACCTATGTATGCGTAATTTTATATATATATATACTTAATTTAGTGGTAGTCATAGTAGTAGTGGTAGTAACAGTGTTACTATTTAGCACAATTTGGCTGTCATATCACTATCAAGAGGAGTCTAACTTTGTTTAAAGAATTATAGCCCTTACTAAAGAGATTATGCCATTCTCACCAATAGTATATTTTTTAGTTGACCTAAAAATATCACTTTCATGAAAACAGGCCATAAAAGATGCTGAGGATGACTGGGGGAAGAGGATACTAATATGAAAATTGATATGATCTGGTACAAACTACAGGAATTCATTTTCTTTTATGATTTCTATTTTACTAAGGCCAATTCTTGGGATTACTAAAGGAAATAAGGACTTTCTTGGTTAAGAACTTTCTGCTTAAGAAATGGCAGGCTCTGAGGCCAGTGGCTCTCATTCTTAGCTTGTTCCTAGGGCTCATTAATCCTGAGATCTAAATCCCATAACCTGAGGGAAGGACACTTACTTAGAAATAATTCCTACTCACCTCACATGGCCCTAAGACAATCAAGTGAGATCTGGGGTAGGAAGAACTTTGGAGTCATAAAGCAAATTTAGCCCAAGCCCAGAGCTTCCTGCTCCACCTCCCACACAAAACAAAACAAAACAAAACACACTAATCAAAATCAGACAAAAACCAAAGCCCCAAAAGGGGAAGTGAATTGCCCAGGGCCACACGCCTGCCTGCTGGCAGGTAGAGGCAGGGCTTATGGACTCTCCAGGGCAAAGTCCTCTCCAGGGCAAGGTTCATTCTGGGTTTGGTTCAACTTGGGAAATGAAAAGGGATGGTGGGCTAAGTCTTACAGTGAGGTCCCAGGAGAAGGGGTTCAGCCATTCAAGTTCATGTGGAGCAGGCATCCTAGTAGCTGGCAGGAGGGATCTCTCCTTCAGCCCTACAGTGCGGGAGGCTTGTGGGAGGCCATGGGCTTCCTGTGGCTCAGAGATCAGTTGATTAAGACCTGACTGTAAATACTTGAGAAAAGCATATCTTAGAAATGTCTTGAGGAGTGTTGGTGGATTGGAGTTATCAGCTCTGATCTAACGGCTCTGATTCTAAAGAAATATCATTGATCTCTCATTCTCTAACCTAGATCAAGTAAACCCTCCACTCAATGTCACAGCAGAGATTGAAGGAACACGTCTGTCTATCCAATGGGAGAAACCAGTTTCTGCCTTTCCAATGCATTGCTTTGATTATGAAGTGAAAATACACAACATAAGGAAGGGTTATTTTCAGGTAATTCAGATAATTCTAATGTTCGATGACAGACATTCATTTTAAAAGCGATTGAAAAAATTATCTTCAGTGACTGTAAAGTAACCAGGTTACAACCTGGTACTAATGAGGTCAACGTTAACTTACATCAACCCAGGCAACATAGAAATAAATCAAATCTTCCCAGCATTTTGTTTCAAAAGGACATATTTTGGGTAGAAATTAATACAGAGTATCAGATTAGAAACTTACACAAACAGTATGACAATTTCTTAAAAAATTAGAAATAGAATTACCATCCCACTTCTAGATAGACATAGAAAAGGTTGAAAGCAGGGAGTCGAAGAGATATTTGCAAACCCAGGTTCATAGCAGCAGTATTCACGACAGCCCAAAGCTGAAAGCAACCCACGTGCTCGGGGAGGATGACGGGACACACAGAAGGCAGCACCACACACACCGGCATATCACTAAAAGGAAGGAAATTCTGACACACGCTACCACATGTAGGAACTTTGAGGACATTACACTAACTGAAACGAGCTAGTCACACAAAGACAAATACCATCTGATTCCGCTTTTTTGAGGTTAGGTAGTCAAACCCAGGGAAACAGACAGTAGGCTGGGTGGGGAGGGGAGAATGGGAGCTATTGTTTCAGAGGTACAAAATTTCAATTTTGCAAGATGAAAAGCGTGTGGGATGCTCATTGTACAGCAATGTGAGCATGCTTAACCCTACTGAACTGTACACTTAAAAATGGTTAAAGTGGTAAATTTTGCTATATGGTTTACCAAAATTAAAAAAAAATACTTACTAGCACTAAGTTTTTCTAAACTAAGCTTGCCAAACATATGAGCAAAAGTTTCAATGGAAAGGGAACTAAGAAGAGAGTCAACATTTATTAAGCATCAATTATGTATCAAGCTTTATTAGGTTAATTCCATCCTCCCACTATTATATAATTACCATTCTGTTTTTCCAGGAAAATGAAGCAAAAGGTAGGAAGTAACTTGCCCAAAGTCACAAAGCTAGGAAAAAAAAAAATAGGGCAGTCTAAATCCAAATTTACATCTCACTGATAGTAGACAAAGCAAATGCAATTTGATTCAATTTGATTCAACGGATATTTACAAGTTGGCTCTATTTTGAGAGAAACAAGGATAATTAAAACTGTTTCTGCTGTCAAGGGGCCTAGTCCAGCCAACATGCTCACCCAGCCTCAGCTTGCCCTGCCACAGGGAAAGCCAGTGGATTTAGAGAGGAAGTGGTTAAAGCCACCTACCCAGGGCTCTGCAGAGAGGAAGGGAATGGCGTCTGGAAGGACAAAGAAAAATGACCCTTGTAGAGAAAAGGACTTTCTTAGCCAATGCTTCCCAAAATACCTACAGTGAAAGACTATTTTTCTTTTTTTTTTTTAAATTTCCAGTCCACCATAGGTTGGTGCTTTTGTCAAATATAATAAAAATGATTGATAGGAAAATCAAATATAGCTAAAGACATGTAAAATAACAAGCCCACTGATTATGGATGTCATGGCAGTGTCAAAGCTTCTCAATGACGGTCTCGATTTCTGTATTTACCTCATTATAGACCAGCAGTAAACAGTTCCTGGCCCACACTAATCTAGGAAAAAGAGTAACTCACAGGCTGGAGAGAGCATGAGTCCCTCAACCAAGTGGCAAATAATTCAGGCCAACATTGGAATCATAATTCTACACCTTACACTGTAATTTTCCTATGAAATAAAGAAATGGCTTCTCTTTTTAAAACCATGGTCATAGGCAGTGAAGCCACTGAAGTTTACATGAGAGGGAATTATATGCCCACAACTGCAAAATGGAAGAATAATCTTGGAGGCAGTGTGAAAGCTGGACGTACATGGGAAGGGGCCACGTGGACGTAGGAATATCAGTTAGTGGCTACTCCAAGCAAAACATAATGAGAGAAAACATTGGAAGTGGTCAGCAGGCAGGGGTGAGGAACAGAGAAACACCCAGGGGTGCTAAGAGGTAGGAGTCAGGGACACTCTCTGACTCAGGGGAATAACTGGAGGGGGAGGACACAGCCCAATAGAAGGAAAAAGGAGAAGGGCTCCTGTGTGAGAAAACAGTTTCATTTCTACACTAGACTATCTAATGTTAGTCTAAGTTGTCCGCAGCAAACTAGCACTTATTGACCATATATTATTCAATTGACAAAAATGGGTTGAATATTGGTAATTCTCATATGGTTCAACCTAGTATCTTCTCTCTCTCTCTCTCTCTTTTTTTGTTTTGTTTTGTTTTGTTTTGAGACAGAGTCTCACTCTGTCACCATAGGTAGAGTACTGAGGTGCCTTCATAGCTCATAGCAACTTCAAACTCTTGGGCTTGAGCGATCCTTTTACCTCAGCCTCCCAAGTAGCTGGGACTACAGGCATATGTCATAACACCTGGCTAATTTTTTATTTTTAGGTAGAGACGAGGTCTTGCTCTTGCTCAGGCTAGTCTTGAACTCTTGGGCTCAAGCAATCCACCTGCCTCAGTCTTCCAGAGTGCCAGGATTATAGGCGTGAGCCACCGCACTGGGCCCTCCACCTAGTATTTTCTTAAACTTGGGCTTTACAAAGGCAATTCCACTTAACTCAATAATCCAGAATGTAGATATTGTTATTCCTGTTTTACAAATGGGTGAACACAGGCTTACAGAGGCTAAGGAACTCTCCCTGCAGTTATTTGGAGGCAAAGGTAGGATTGAAAATCTTCTCATCCTAGACTCAGAGTCACCACTGTTTCTACTCATTGTCCCCCAAACCCATCTATCCCCTAGTTCTGGTTGTTTGAGACATTCCTGTATGTATCACAGTTCTGCAAACTTTTTAATAAAAGGCCATATAAGAAGTATCTTAGGCTTTTCAGGCCACACAATTTCTGTCACAATTACTCAGCTCTGCCATTTGTAGAATAAAAACAGAGATAATATGTACACAAAATGAATGTAGTTGTGTCACAGTAAAACTTTATTCGTAGGCCCTGAAACTTCAGTTTCATGTAATATTTGTGTTTTAGGAGATGTTGTCTTTCTTTTGATTCTTTTCAGCCATAGAAAAATGCATAAACCATTCTCAGCTCTCAGGCCATACACAGACAGCAGGTTGTAGTTCACTGATACCTTCTCATATGATAGAGACTGTGGGATATTATCTAGTGACATGAATATAAGATGCGAGGGACCGAGAGAGGGATTATGCATTCTGTCCAGGCCACTCCAGTCTTTCTGTCTGGAAACATCAGTTGGGCCTGGATTGAATCATCTAGATTTTACAATTGACCATTTTATATATTTTGACTGCAAGATAGCTTTCCCCTGAAGGGCGACCACCACACATTGCGTTGTAGAATAAACTCATCAATGTGTGTCCTCTTGATTTTAAATTGCTTGATGAACAGCAAGTCACGTCCCCTATACAGGATCTTTCATTCTGATAATTGGCAGAACTTAAATGATGCATCCAGAGATTCTTACAATGCTATTCTTTTCCCATTTAGACAGAAAAAATGACGACCAATGCATTCATCTCAGTCGTTGATGATATTTCTAAGTATTGCATTCAAGTGAGAGCAGCAGTGAGCTCTGCGTGCAGAGCTTCAGGGCTCTGGAGCCAGTGGAGCCGCCCTCTGTACGTGGGTGAGTAGCCCTTGTTGATTTCTCAGCAGCAGCCTTACTCACGGGCAAAGCAGATCATCCCAGAAAGAGTACACTCGCAGGTCTTGAAATGGTCACATCTCTACCATGGCTCATCTTCTGTCAGTTTCCTGCCTTAACTCCTGACAAAGTTAAAATATCCCAGTTTCTCACTAGGATGATCCTTTCTGGGTCTGATACCTGTTCTCCCCCTCCCCCAAATTTTTTGTTTCTACTTCCACCCAAATGTTTAATGAAACCCCTTATTTTGAGATTTTTGTGGAGTCACATGCTATTGTAAGAAATAATAAAGAGAGAGCCTATGTCTCTTTCACCCAGTTTCCCCCAAGTGTAACATCTTGTAAAACAACAGCCCAATATTGCAAAAAGAATATTCATCCATTGACCTTATTCAGATTTCATCAATTTCCTGTGCACTCGTGTGTGTGTGTGTGTGTGTGTGTGTGTGTTTAGTTCTAACATTTTAGCACATGCTTAAGCTCATGCACCCATCACCAGAGTCAAGATCCATCACCACAGGGATCTTTGGTGTTGTCCTTTTATAAACACACTCCCTCTCCCTCGCCCTCCATACCTACCCCCTGGCAACTACCAATTGTTCCTCTCTATAATTTTCCCATACCTAATTTTGAATTCATATTTTTTTCTTTTTTGAAAGAAGATTACAAAATTAAAAATGAAAAAAGTGGAATAATCTTCAGAGGCCACAAGATATGGACCTGTCCCTAAATCTTCAACCTAACAGACATTGAGGATCAAAAGGGTTGGGCATTGCCAGGCTTCTATGTTGGTTCGCAGGTTGTTTTCTTTTTTTTTTTTTGTAGAGACAGAGTCTCACTTTACTGCCCTCAGTAGAGTGCTGTGTCGTCACATGGCTCACAGCAACCTCCAGCTCTTAGGCTTACGTGATTCTCTTGCCTCAGCCTCCTGAGCAGCTGGGACTACAGGCGCCCGCCACAAGGCCCGGCTATTTTTTTTGTTGTTGTTGCAGTTCAGCCAGGGCTGGGTTTGAACCCGCCACCCTTGGCATATGGGGCCGGCGCCCTACTCACTGAGCCACAGGCGCCGCCCGGTTCACAGGTTGTTTTCATTTAGGAACAAACAGACCAGTTTGCCTGGCAACTAAGATGAGCATCTTATTTGCTAGTGGGATCCATGAAAGAGAATGGCAGCTCTGGATGAAAGGGCAAATTACCAATCTCCCCATGACAGGTGGCAATCCCATTTCCAGGAGATGTGACCTTGCACCTTAAAGACAGAAAATTCACACACTGTGTTTGCAGTTACTTGGGTGTTTAGGACAAGCAGACATAGACAATAATGAGAGAAAGGGATGGTTAAGAAACTAGTGTGTCCCGTGTGTATGTTGCAATTATCCAGCCTTGGCCTTCGGACACATGTAGTTAAGTGTTTCATTAGTTCTACAAGAGCATGATGGTGGGATGAACATTGGCGTCTTCCAAAGAAAGCCCAGATTTAATGCCCAACTTTGGCAGGTATTGACTGTGTATCCTCAGACAGACCCTCTGTCTCTTTTTTTGGGTTCTCAGGATAAAGGAGGTAGGTAACATTCACCTTGCCTGCCCCATGGGTACCGTGAAATAAAATCAATGATGATAATGGATCGCATGTATTGGTACATTTTGCCGAGCACTATAACTAAATGCTTCATGTGCACTGTTTTATTTGATCTTTTCAACAACCTATTTCACAGATGAGGAAATAGGTTTGGAAAATTTACATACTTTGCTTACCCCTGCATGGCCAGCAGGTAACAGAGATGGGGCTCAACCCTAAGTTGACTGACTCCAGCACCCGATCTCTTGGCACTGGGGCGTGGTGTACAGGATCTGGCAAACTGAATAAATTAAAGACTTATTTCAGAAATCCTAGTGGCCGACCAACTTTGTCATTATGGCCGACCAAGCATGTGAGTGTCATCTCTCGTGAATCATCTGAGGGCCTCCGTGACCTTTTGAAGGGTATACTTACAGAGAGACTTCTCTCAGGCACATACTCAAATGTTTTGCTATTTAATCCATTCATTTAGGCTATGGGGTGGGTCTGTAGGTCATTCTTGGGCAGTGACACATTAGCCCATGTGGCCGTGAGTCAGATCAGACATATAGCAGGTAGACTTCCGTGGAAGACTGGAAAAGGCTTGAGGAATGGAGAAATGTTCTGAGTCTACAAGGGGCCTGGTCATGCTAAGTTACTGAAGTCCCAAAGGAGAATGGCGCCGCCTAGAGTTGTGCAGCACACAGCTAGTTATAGGGTGGCCCTGGTGGCACTCAGGGATGCAGAGGAATAGGATGAGGCTTCCTGGAGAGAGGGAGCTGAAAGGAGGGTATAAGGAACTGAGACAGGGCCACATTTGCCTCCTCCAATCTCACTGGGGCCAGTCTTTCACTCCCTCCCCAGGTTAGTGCCTCCACCTGACCAAATTGACCCAGCACCCACAGGCCCTCCCTCAACCTTGCTTCATTTACACAAAGAAAATTCACTCTTTTCTCTCAGATGGAAATAAATAGGAGAAACATTGATCAATGTAGGGGAATTTTTAACACAGTTATTTTATTTATTTATTTATTTAGAGACAGCGTCTCACTCTGTGACCCTAGATGGAGTGCCATTTCATCAACATAGCTCACGGCAACCTCAAACTCTTGGGCTCCAGCGATCCTCTTGCCTCAGCCTCCCCAGTAGCTGGGACTGCAGGTGCCCACCATAATGCCTGGCTAGTTTTTCTAGTCTCGCTCTTGCTCAGACTGGTCTGGAACTCCTGAGCCCAAGTGATCCTCCCACCTTGGCCTTCCAGAGTATTATAGGCGGGAGCCCCTGGGCTGGGCCCAAGGTTATTTTTGCCAAATCCTGTGGTGGAAACTTAATTTTGGTTACTTGAATTTGATGGATTTTTAAAAAATGTTTTATGTTCTTCCCCAGGGGCTCAAAACTCACCCTCCTCAAAATACTGCTATTTCAAAGTATCTTTCCAACACTACTATACATATTCAATTTTAGAAAATTTTTTTTAAATGCTGCCCACAGGACCTCAGATCAAGAGACTAATGTCAGAATCCTGGCTAAGAAGCCAGTTATGCCTTCTGGGTGTTTGAGTTTTTGAAGTTATGGTCAATGTTGATGATAGAGAGTTTAGAATTTGTAGTATGCAAAAAAAAAGCATGAGATTAAATCAGGAGATCTAGGTTTTAGCCATCACTCTGCCAATGTCTAGCTCTCTGGCCCCAGTTAGAGACGGCAAAAGGTAATATTTTGTGAGCTAAAGAATCAGGGACTGCTTAGAATACAGTGTTGAGAAACCTTCTGAAGCTAAATTTAAGTTGTCATAATGTTATGGTGCGAGCAAAATGACCACCAGACAAATAATCTTTAAAATGCCAGTAAGGAGCGTTTATTTCCAGGGGTCCTCAAACTATGGCCCACGGGCCACATGCAGTGGTGTGATTGTATTTGTTCCCGTTTTGTTTTTTTACTTCAAAATAAGATATGTGCAGTGTGCATAGGAATTTGTTCATAGTTCTTTTTTTTTTTTTAAACTATAGTCCGGCCCTTCAACGGTCTGAGGGACAGTGAACTGGCTCCCTGTTTAAAAAGTTTGAGGACCCCTGACCGTGGCCAGCCGCCCTCTTTAGTGAGGAGAGCAGCCACCTCCCAGGTTAATGCACAGCTTTTATAGGTTGGATGACACAGCAAGCTGCCAGACTCTACAACCGGCACAGACAGAAGCAGATTCATGGCACTTTCAGTTACCTGGTTAAGCAAAATAATAGTTAAGCAAAATATTTGTAATATTACTGGGGTTAGCATGATCTTATCCTGTCCGTGTAGACCATGAAGTCAGCAAAGCCTTATCCTGTGTGTTTGCGTGTTCCATGAAGTCAGAGGCCTCATCCCGTGTGTCCCCTTCCCTCCCCTCCCTGTTTCCTGGGGAAGGGGAATGGGGGAGCTGGGCCCCTGGCCCACAGGCCACCATCTCAGTAATGAGTGTTGATCTCCTGCCACCGTTGCAGAGGACAAAGTGATGACCAGGGTGCCAGAGTTTTGCCACCCTGACCTAGACAATGTTACCCACCCTCTCTGGGCCTCAGTTTCCTCACCTGTAAAGTGTGATGCTATATTCCAAGGCTGCTACCATCTGTGCTATTCATGTTCCCCTCCATGGCACCAGCTCACCACAAAAGTGCTGAGAGTGAAATTGTGGCCCGTAATGAGTGCTTAGTAGTTCAAGCTTGTTTTTAACTTATTATTCACTCTCCACTTCAGAGCTCTGGAACCATTATCATTTCCTAAATAACAGCTTCCTAGTTGGGATCTGGGCTCATTATTGTTTCCCCCCAGGTGTACCTCACTGCCATTATCTACGGCAAATCCCATTTCATTTGCTGCCAGCCTCTCATGCAGATAAGCTGATTAATATCACTCCTCACCTTATAAATCCATCCTTTCTGGAATTTACTCCCCTGCTCGGTTTAGGATCATGAGTGAATTTAATCAATGCAGACTTTCCATTTTCATCAAGATGATTAGTAAACATAATAGGAAGTCCAGTCCCCTCTGGGACATTTCATACGTTCCTCTTTACCCCTTGAGGGCTCAGCAATAATCGTGCTCAGCTAGGGGTCTATTGGAGACTTTCTCAATACCTGCGTGCATTTCCATTAGGTATCCTTCCTCCTCCCCTGCCTCATCTTAGAAATGGCACCCGGGAGCCCTCCTCTGCTACTTTCCCCAAAGGCTCAACTCAAATATCACCCTCTTCTTAGACATTAAGTCCATCTTCTTTATTTCACGGTAAGGAAAGGGAGGCCCAGACGTATTAAGTGACTTGGTGGTTGTCAAACAGCCCAGAAGTAGCTATTAATGTCTATACGTTTCTCAAATGACATATGAGCCAATTAGTGAATTAGAATAGATTCAGTTAACTAGTTAACCTATGATAGCCCGAGGTCATGGCATAAATTTAGAATAAGGAACCACAGTAAGTTTCAACTAATGAGATAAGAGGATTGGGAGAGGTTCTGCTGGCCAAGGTCCCTGGCCCCCTGAGGGCACAGAGGGTGGCAGTGGGGAGGTTTGACATGCTCTGTGCCTACCCTGAACTGTGCCAGGGACCTCCTGTTCTAGGAGCTCCAGAGCATGGAATCCTTTTTTTCCTTGGGACACAGGGTCTTGCCAAAATGTCTAGGCTGGATACAAATTCCTGGTCTCGAACAGTCCTCCCTCCTCAGCCTCCCAAGTAGCTACAACTGCAGGCAACTACCTGTGCCTGGCTGGAATTATTTAATAGCTGTAGCAGTTTTCTTTATCAGTACTCCTTATCAACTGTCCTTGAGCAGCTTCTCTGCCTTATCTTACAAGCTAACTTCCCAATTTTCATAATTCTCTTTTTTAAACTTTCTTAACTTCCGGACCCTCTGTGCCTTTGTCATCTTTGCTATCTCCTGTTTACTGAAACTTTTTGTTTGACCCAGTCTTAGTGAACTTTGTGTTTTCCAAAGTCCCCTCTTCTCCCTTCTCCCTTCCCCTCTCCCCTTCCCCTTTAGGAAGCTCAAATCCCAAACGTGAAACAAACAATTATGAAAATAATTTTTCCCACCGTAATGTCATGATGTTCCCCTTGGAAAACGTTGTGATGGGCAGGTCTACCCCGTGCTTGTCTCCGGCTTCTCTCTGTCTCCTCAGCCTCAGGGGTTCTGAGACCTGCCTCTCAGTGACGGGACTTATCCGCGGTGACAGGAGTCGCCTCTCAAACAAGCAATGGGGTCTTGCCATGACCCCACGGAAGGCCAGAGTCTCTGTGATGATGCTACTGGGTGCCATTTAAAACGTGTTTTTGAAAAAGCTTCCTTTGGTCTTGAGATCTATGATGCTTGCACCCAGGGGGACAGAACAGGAGTCGGCAGAGTTTTCAGATGGCTCGGCTGCGAGGTGTCAGCTGCCGGCGTCTCCTTCAGCAGCATTACTCATAGGGAATCGTGGCCATTGCTTTCCTGTCAGTTTAAGCGGGGGGTGTGGGAGGGGGGTCAGAGTTGGGTGACACATTCCAGAGTCTGTTAGGACTTCATGAAGATGGGTTGAGGCAGGAGATGAGGAGGGCTGTGGGTATCTGGGCTGGGAGGAGGCAAGGCCACCGCAGGACGTCTCCTGTGCCTTTTTCCTCTCACTTGACACTCTGGGCTGATGTGTGAGGAAACCTGGGGCATTTATTTGCCCTGGGCACCCGGATCAAAAGCGCCAGGCAAGGGCTGGAGCCACCTGGAGACCATCAGTAAACTGTTCTTCATGGCACACTGTCCCCTCAGGCTGAGGGCCTGCAGGTCCATCTTCAGCCTTCCGACTCTGACCCCACACATGAAGCCTGCTCTTCTCTCTCTCTCCCCTCCCTCTCTAGCTTCCTCCCTCACTCTGCTCTTGTGTCTCCCTCCCTCCACCCTCACCCCCACTTTGGCCCTCTTTCCCATCAGCTCTTCCTTTCTAAATTTCTCAAACTGTGGCGAAACAGGGAGAAAACCAGGGAAGGGAAACAGAAAGGCCAGTGTCATCCTTCTCTGGGCCTTCCAAAAGAATTGTGCAGACTCTAGAGTTTAGGTAAGACCAGAGATAGGAGTCTCTCAGGCAACGCAGGGGCAAAGACTGTTTGAAAGTAGAAAGGGCTGACCCGTTAACAACGTGAAAATGTGAAAACCCTACTGAGGCTTACCTAAGACTAACATAACTCATTGCGGGTCTGGGGTTTTCGTGCAAACGGGGGATTTCAGGTGGGGAAACATTGGACTTGGTTTGGCCCCCTGCTGCCTTTCACCCAGGCTCCTGTGGTTTCAAGGCTGGTTAGTCCCTGCCTGGCAGCCTCATCATTCGTTCCCAGCAGGGAGGCAGGGCTACCTCACCCTTGTGGCTGTCCCTCTGGCCTGAAGGAGAGCTAGTCAGCAGCCTTCAGAGACTGTCCCTCCAAAGCCTGGAGCAGCGCTTCCCACTGCGCTGCCAGGCACAGACCCCTCTCTTGGTGCCCACACCACCCTTCCAGGCAGAAATTCTGCCTCAGGATGAGACAGTGGCTCAGAGGAGAGGGGGACTGTATCAGGGCACCAAGAGCTATGCTGGGCATGATCACCTGCGTTATCCGTGTGCCTTCAAAAGGCACTTTTGCTGGTTACCCAGGGGAGAAAGCAGGTGCAGAGAGGGGAAGGAACTGCCCAAAGTCACCCAGCTGAGTGAGCGGTGGACCTCGGCCTGGCGTGCAGTGACAGACTCAGCTCCACACCTGTGTTCCTCCGTCATGCTCTCCTCCCCCACCGTTACTATTCCAGCCAGGGAGACCGAAGCAGGACAATAGGCCATGCAAGCGTCAGCGTCCACCCAGACCAAGCAAGGGGGATCGAAGTTACCTCTTTGGGCTACTCTTGTCTAAATGCTCCTTCCCAAGTTATTCATGATGTTGACTTTAACACAGATGCTTGAGAGGTGGGGCCATTCAGGCCTCACGCCCTTTTCTCTCCCCTCACGTCTGGAATATTTGGTGCGTGTTCTTTTCTCCTGGCCCAAGCACCAAGGATTCCGACAGCACTCTAAATTCAGTCTTGGTTTTGACGATTTAGGAAAATTGTTTTGACAAAATGTGTTTCGTGCTTATCATAATTATAATACATCTTATTTATTGAGCGTCTTCTGTGTACCGGCACTGTGCTAAGCACCTCACTTGTGTTCATTCATTCAACTCTTCTCCCTGTTTTATGGACAGGATATTGGAGCAGGGGAGGCTACCCTGCTCAAGGCCGAGTGGCAGACCCAGGATCACGCCCTTTCATCCGTGTTGCCCACTTCTATGTGGCGACTGCACCGCCTGCAGCCAGCTTTCGGGTGCTTTAGGAGGTTGACAAAACAGGCCCAGCAGACCCAACAGGAAGGAATGTTCTAGGCTGCCTTTGGGCCCTCAGGGCTGTGCAGGAAAGCCTGCAGAGGGAACAAGAACTTGAAGGGCTGCTCCCCACTCAACTTCAGCAAGGCTGGTTCTACTGGGGGGACAGACAGTGCTGCCCTGAGCCGCTCAGTCAGCCCGGAGCACACAGCACACTCGTGAACACAAGGACACAATCTCTCTTCGCCCAACTTGGGTTCACTTGAGCCAGACTCCACCAGACGGACCTGGTGCAAGTTCTGTGCGTTTTGCTCTGGGTCCCAGATCACTCTACGTTTTGTGTGCTGAGACTGCATTCTGCTGTCCCCACTCTTTTTGGCTCCCTAACCCAGGTGCCACCCATAGTCTATCCGACAGCTGCCATGAATGCTTGGCTGCCCAGAAGGTTTGCTCTTGGCTCTCATTTGCTCTGGAAGCATGTGATCTGGTTTGGGGGTGGCAGCCCTTTCCTGAATGACACAACAGCCCCACTCTCCAGCCAGAGGTGTGCCACAGGCAGCCTGGTCAGCCCTGCCTCAGAGACTGCATATCAACGTGCTCTCAATGACCCAGCCCTGTTGGCATCATATGAATTTCTCCTAGCACCTGCTGGTTCTAAAAACACAGCAGGTTGCTCTGTTGGAAGAGTCCCATCAATTTACTAATTAGTTCTTTTCCCTTGAAACCTATTGTGGAGTCTGATTTCAGATTCAAAATCAATATGGAAGTACTAAAAGTTCATACTTGTATGGATAATTTAAGGTGGAACAGGCTTCCAAATCACATTTACCTGCTAAGAGCCATTAGAAGGCTGAAGCCATTAGAAACCATTCAGAATCTCTAAACTACAGAGATAGAATTCTAGTGAGGGGGCCACAGCGTTGGGAGCAGGGGAGTGATTTGACAAAGCTCCTAAGGCAGCCAGAGGCAGAGCTGGGACTAAGCCAGGTCCAACCCTAAATGCTTCTGCCCCCCTGTATTGCTACCACCCTATCCCATCTGCGCCCCTCCATGTCCCACTCCGCGTACATTCCTGGGTCACAGAACAATAGCAGAATTTCCATTTCTGGGTCACAGAACAATAGCAGAATTTCCATTAGTTGGCTTGTTTGCAAGGCCAAAGCCTGGAGATGTCAAAAGTGATGGAAACCAAGGTCACTGGAAACCAGACGGCTGAGTTTCCCAAATGCTCTCAGCTGGCCACCTGGGAAGAGCACCCAGGAATGAAGTGGGGAGTCTACAGGGCTTATAGGGACGGGTTGTCTGACTTCCTCCTTCTGAAACTGATCCCAGCATAACCCAATGATAGTACCCATCTATTTCTTGAAAGATGGCTTTGGTTTTAATGGCTGGAAATATTTTCTCTTTGAATCAGAACAAAAACTCAAGTTACCTGGAAATACTTGTTTTAAAAATCTCCTGGGTGGCATCTGTGGCTCAAAGGAGCAGGGCGCTAGCCCCATATGCCAGAGGCGGTGGGTTCAAACCCATCCCCGGTCAGAAACTGCAAAAAAATAAAAATAAAAATCTCCAAGGCTGGAGAACCCAGAATTCAAATTAAGGATGTATGAAGGGATCTCCCAACTTTTACACTATTAACTTTCTTAAACACTTCAACCCAGAGACTGTGTACTGTCCGAGGCACTTGCCCCCTTGTGCCACCTTCAGCAGAACTGGAGTAGATGATTATTTATCCACCTCTAACTGACCTCAACTTTTTGTATTAGTAAGTTACCAAGCAATAGATAATCCACAAGTAATTTCCACATGGCAGTAAGCAGGAGAAAGCTTTTCCTTGCACTAAGTTGACCTGCCACGTTATGTTTTCTTTGCAGAAAAGCCGAGTTCTAGGGGGTCAGTTCCCTCGTCAGCTGTCTTCAGGAAAGTGGCTCTGATGTATTCTGGGTAACTGGAGAGATGGGGCCAGGAGAAATGACTACTTGGCCAATTCCCTCCAGCCTGTGACCGTGACTTTGCGTGCCAGATAGTATCTTGTATGCATCAAAAACTTTTTTTTTTTGATTGAAGGAAATAAAATCAGTTGCCTGTATATTTTTGCTAATTCAATGAGAATCTTTGCTTATCAAAGTGATAGCTGAAGGGATTAACTAGAGAGTGGTTTAACTGAAAGGAATTTTGTAATCATGGTCAGAAGAAAACGGCACTATTATCAAGACCTGACATATCGGGCCATGGGCTATTGCAAAATTTGAGACACAAATATGACTGAGTGGGTGAAGCTGATAATATTTACAACACTGCTTGTTTTTTCTGCAGGACACAAAGCTTTTCTGTCTAACCTAGTTGTAAACAGGATAACTTTTTTCTGGTGACATACCCCTTGCTGAGTTCACATCTCAAATGCAGGAGTGCAGAGTTGCTGAACGCCCTTATTAGGATACTTGCATAATGGCCAAAGGCATGGGATGTTTAGTTTCCAAGACAGGGAAATGAAGGAGGCTGAATTCCTCATTTAGGAAATCAGAATGGGAAATAAAGTAAGACAGTATTTGATCTGATAGTATTAGTTCGTCCCAGTTGCTATTTATTTATTTTTTGAAACAGAGTCTTAATCTGTCACCCTTGCTAGGGTGCTGTGGCATAACAGCTCACAGCAATCTCAAACTCTTGGGGACAAGCAATCCTCTTGCCTCAGCCTCCTAAGTAGCTGGGACTAGAGGTGATACCACAATGTCCAGCTAGTTTTTCTATTTTTAGTAGAGACAGGATCTCACTCTTGCTCAGACTGGTCTCGAACTCCTGAGCTCAAGTAATCCACCTGCCTTGGCCTCCCAGAGTGCTAGGATTAAAGGCGTGAGCCACTGCACCAGGCCTCAATTGTTCTTTATATTAGCTGAGAAAGTGTAGTAAAAACAAGGTTTAACAGGACACTCATTTCCAATCCAGAGAACTGAATATTAATCCTAGAAGCACCAACTATCTGTGGCATTTAGGAAAAGATAAGGTTTGTTTTTCTGAGGGTCTGTTTTCCATCATTTTACAAAGTGTGGCTAATTCCTGTTTGCAAAGCCACACATAAAAATACATTTTGAAATAAAACTTTAAAAAATAGCATAGTCATACATTTCTAATAATGTGATTCATTCTCACCTACAGCCTAGGGTACATCAGAGGGATGGTAGTTTGCAAAGCAGCCACCTTCAAGTCGGGAAGCAGCTTGCAAATGTAGCCACATCAGAGAGTCGGGACACACAAAACAGCATGACAGGGCCTCCTTCCAGGAAAGTATGTCCAGCTACGAGATCGTGTTCTGGAGGACTCTCAGTGACAAAACAGTGCTCAGATTAAGTGAAGTGAGGCCTCTGCACTGCAATTTGCCTTCAGCTTTGCAGATGGGGGTGGAATGGGATTCCTGCACCCTGGTTAAAAGTCTGGGCTGCTCGGCCAGTCCTGGGCTGGAATCCAGGCTTCCTCACTTACAAAGCTATGTGGCCTCCGCTGGCTTATTCTGACCGTCTCTGCTTAAGTTTCTCTATCTGTAAAGTGAGCATAACAGTGCCTAACCTGAAATGTCACTGTGAGAATTAAATTGAGAACGTATGTGAACATTTTACCTAGTGTCTGGGCACCTATGGGCTCATGGAAAAAAAAGTGAATGTAAAAATGTGTGTGGAAAATAAACTCTTAGCTGGGTGTAGTGGCTCATGCCCGTAATCCCAAAGATTTGAGAGGCTGAGGTGGTAGCATTGCTTAAGGCCAGCTGGAGTTTGAAACCAGCTGGACAATGTAGCAAGACCCCATCTCTAAAAAAAAGGAAAAAAAAACCTTAAAAATTAGGCAAGTGTAGTGATGTATGCCTGTGGTTCCAGTCACTTCCTGGGTGACAGAGTGAGCACCCCACCTCTAAAAAGAAAAAATAAAGAGCAAAAAGAAAATAAGCTTTTAGTTACTCCTGATGACTAATGATGTTTATTTTATTTTTATATTTTACTCCAATTTTCAAACTTTTAACAGTGAAAAGGTACTACTTTTCTATAATCAACTGTAGATTTTAAAGATCTATATCCATGAAACGACAGTGCCCTGGATTAAGTGTTTCTAAAAAAGGCGCTGGCTTGGAGGGGTCTGAGGGATCTCCACTGCCTTGTCTTCTGCTGAGGAAAGCAAGGCCCTGCACAGCGAGCTGGGATGGGACCCAGGTTTCCAGACGAGGCCACGACGCACACAGCAGACAAAAGCAGGTCCCAGCTGCATTTGTGGTGTGGCATCTAGCGATGGTTAATGTCAGGGAGGAATAGGAAAGGTGGGATGTGAGGAAGGGGAAGAATCCAAATGACTTCAAGGATGTACGTTGGGGCTTGGCCAGATCAAGGATGGAAACGGGGCAGCTAGTGAGAGAAGTAGTGTCGAGGGGAAGAATTTGGGTTTGAATGTCGTCAGAATGTGCAAGCAGGTTTCACTGGTGGGCAGGTTAAAATCTAGACCTGGAGATGTGTGTCATGGCAGGGCCAGGAATTGGGACCTGGGAGAGTTTCTGGAATTGAAAGATGAAGCTCTGATAAACTTTTTAAAGCTCCCAGTATTGACTGTAGTGGGAAATACCAACGGGCCAAGGGATGAGCTGAAAGGGCCAGTGGGAATTAAGAAGGGGAAAAGGGAAGGCCACAGAAGAAGAGGAATATTTGGGAAAAGAACAGCCAAGGGTTCGGTTTCAAGGTGCGCTTGACTGTCAATGCCGGAGATTCAGTAAGGAGGGCAGTAAAAATAAAGCTGGAAAACGAAACTCAGGGTTTTTTGGAGTCAACTAAAAGGAAGTCACCCATGATATAAAAAGCTGCCTGAATCCCTTGTTCAAGAAATTAGGCCAGGAAATTAAGTATGTGATGATGGCAGAGAGAAGTGGCAGAGCTAAGCAATGAAGACGCTGTTCAAGGTGAAGGGCCCTGAATAGTTCAGAGCAGAGGGGAAGACCTGGAGGAGGAGATCTAAGCTTTGGGGAGGTAGAAGATGAACTTGAAGAGTGCTCACGGTGGGGGGGTGGGGGGTAGGGAGTTGGGGGGAAGCAAGAGATCCAGGCCAGGCTGACATCACGAGCCTTAGGGAGGTGCTGCTCCCTCCTGACACTGGACTGTTTTAGGTTTTAAGAATTTTGGAGTTTGGCCATTATATAAACATCTACACATCCACATGAAAGAAAAGACTCATGTATAGCCTGGCAAGGGGGAGGACAGAGGAGGGAGAAGGGAAGTTTAGGAGAAGAGGGAGGGTGATGGCAGGATTTCCTCTAATGTGCACAGTGTGAGGGTTTCCAGCACGCCTCCTGGCGAAGGGCTCAACTACAACTTGAACTTTACCTTAGAAATGAAAACAAGGTAAACTACACATTTGTACCCTCATATTAATCTGAAATAAATAAATAAATACTCTCATAGCAAAAGCAATAATAATAATGATGATGACGACGAAAATAACGAATGTTGGAGTTTGGGGAAGTTTTAGGCTGTTAACCGGGACTTGAAAATTCCACTTACATGTATGTCTCATTTTATAGAAGAAACAATGAATGGCAAACTGAAGATTAGAATCTCTTCTCCTGGTGTACTGTGGCTGGAACCTCACCCAGTACTTAGCATGCTGTCAAGTCTCCTTGCTGATGGCTGTTGCTCCCTGGTGGACACCATGCTACACGTTGAGAGCTCCTACTTGTGTCCTGAGACCCCTGTGTCCCGGCAACCCGTACAGTGCCAAACGCACAACGGGAGCCCAATAACTTTGTTAAATGGATGGACAGAGGAATGTGTGAATGAGTGGCCTGTCCTACTGAAAGGAAACTCGTGTTCCTGGAGACAACTCTGAATGTGTCTTATTCTCTAAAAGCAAATCAGACTCTTAAACACCATTTGGCAGATGGCCTTGAATTATTCTTAAATGCGTTTGTGGGACTTTAAACACACCACCACCCCCGACTATCAACAAAGTCCATAAAAGAATCTGTCCCTTGAATGTAGATTAGAAGCAAATTTAAAAAGAGAATAAGGTGGTGTGCAAAATACTGACTTTCTGTAAAGATTTACTAATCATTTTCTTCATTCCTATCTGTGAAATGGGAATAATGGTAACAGGTGTTTTGAGGAGAATTAAGGTTATAAAGCAGAGTCTGATGCCTTTATTGTTAACTGCGATTATCTTATACTTTACTTCCTTTAAAAATTCAATTTACATAATTATAAAAATGTTTTAATTGGAATGCAATTGGGTTCCTAAGTAGGCTTATGTTTTTATAGCTTTAGCATCTAAAAACCTTCCTGTGTACCAAAAGCTGATAAGCTCCCAGATCCAGGCAGCTTAGAACCCGGAATGTACTCTGTAGATATTTGCGATTAACTGAATATTCAATTCATTATAGCTAAAAGCAGCCTCCCTACATCACCCCCACAACAACTTTCTGAGATGGTTGATCCCTCTGTGCAGACAAGCAAGTCCAGGCTCAGGAAAGCTAAGCTACAAGCTCAGCGTCACCCAGGACCTGTGAACTCAAACCCAACCTCTGTTTCTTTCTTTCTTTCTTTTTTTTTTTTTTCCTGCTGTTGATTCTAATTTGGATTTCTTTCTCTCTTTGTTTTCTATTAGGAAGTGATGAGCAGAAGCCCTTGACAGGATGGTTCCCCATTGTGCTTATGGCAACAGTCTGCTTCCTCTTGTTCATGGCCTCTCTCCTCTGTCGAATGTAGGTATCCATGACCTTCGGTGCTTCCTGTGGGCTCTGGGTATTGAATTTTACAGTCTTGCTGTGGATCTGTTAGATAGAGGGTTCTTGTTATCAGGTGGAATTTAGGGCAGTTTTTGTAAATTTTGGATGGCCTTTCCGAGATGAGCGTGGGCCACACAGGAAGTGGGAGGAACCCCACCAGGTGGTTCACAGTAGCTGGACAGAGCACAATATGGCGCTCAGCTGCCACCCTCCCCTTCTTGGACTTGTCAGCAGCCTCCTAACTTCCGTGAAGGTTTTCCAGGGATGTTCCTTTGATTCCTTCCATTCAGTACTTGGTTGACCTTTGTTATGCTGCCAGTGCGGGTCTTTTTCATCTCAGGCACAGGAAGGCTGACTGCTGGAGGCTGGAATCCCCACAGTGCCCCCACATCCAGTCCTCCATTAGCAGGTGCCAACCCCTTCCTGGCCCTTCAGTCACCAGGCCCCTGGGTGACTGATGGCAATTAGTTCAAACACAGAGTCTAGAAATGTCATGCAGATCTCAGTGACCTATCCTAAAACCTACAATTGGCCCATAAGTATTCCCCACTCATTTTAGCATTTGGTGAGCCAAAGTATCCTTTTGGAGGCTTCAGAACATATTCTGTCTTGGCCCTTTCATAATTTAGAAAATGACTTTGCTATTAAACAGCTTTACTATTATATATGTTCCAGTGGCTTCTAGGGGTTGGGGAGATGGCAGTTCAGAAGAGGGGAGCAGAAAGTCATCTGTGAGCCAGCACAGCTGAGGAAGGGCTGCCTCCATCAGCACTGCAGGTAACAAGGAGGCACCACTCGCTTGACAAATATGGCCTGTTTTCAGAGTGCAGGGCTGGCGACACCTGCAGACAGGAGGCAGTTTCCATTCTGTCTTTCCTGGATGATTCAGAAACATCAGAGCCTTGCAGTACCTGCGAGGTCTTTAACTACTATTTTGGAAGTTTTGGCCAATAAATATTTTGAAAATAGCATGTCCTGGAATTAACTAGGTCAATTTTTCGAGTGGCTATTTAGGGATAAAAGGGATACTCATGCTCACCTAATTCTTTTCTTTACTCTGGTTTCAGATGTCATTTATGGACCAAGTTATTTCCACCAGTTCCAGCACCCAAAAATAATATCAAAGATCTTTTTGTAACCACCTACTATGAGGTAAAGTTCTTATGATTCACCAGGTGTGCCCAGAATCAAGTCTCCTGAGAACTGTTACAGAGTTCTTATTTTTCTATATCATAAAGCCGGGTTTTTAGCTAAGGAGGGCAGAGTCTTTTTTTTTTTTTTTCTGGCCAGGACTGGGTTTGAACCCACGACCTCTGGCATACAGGGCCGGCGCCTTACTCCTTTGAGCCACAGGTGCCATCTGAGGCCAGAGTCTTTCTATCACTCCACTTGTTCTGTTCTTTGGCTGCTTTGCTATCTACCTTCACTACCGTCTTCCACATTGGAAAGGTCATGCTCAGTTACGAATGTTCTTGCCAGTCAGACTGGAATTTTAATTTTATATCAACCATCTCTTAACTGACCTTGGGCAAGTCCTTCAACCCTCTATGCCTCGATTTCCTGTTGTGTATAGTAAGGGGCACAGATGAGATTACACAGCGTTCTGCTTAGCTCTAACATTTTAAGACTCTGTGTTTCTGCATGTGAGTCGATAGAAAAATTTCAGAGGAACTTCAGTTCCTTAGTATAAAAAAAACCCTAGAGAAAGCCAACGATTTTCCCAAATATGCCTTTCTTTAGTCCTCTTCACCATTAAGAGCACTTAGACTTAGCCCAATGGTCACTTGCCTACATGTATCCAATAGTTCCAACATCATCCTTTGGAAAAAAAAAAAAAATCATCCTTTCTTCAGTGAATTGTCTTGGCAAGAAGTTGTCTATTTATAGGCGGGCCTGTTCCTGGAATATCTGTTTGATTTCACTGGTCTATTTGTCTACCTTTACGCCAACACAATATTGTTTGATTACTGTAGCTTTTTTGTAAATCTTGAGACCAATTGTGTAAGGCCTCCAAAAAAAATTTTTTTTCAAACTTGTTTTGGTTATTGTAGGTTCTTTGCATTTTCACTATACATTTTATTTTTATTTTTGTTTTTATTTTTTTAGACACAGTCTCACTTTGTCACCTTCAGTAGAGTGCCATAATGTCATAGCTCACAGCAATCTCTCCTGGACTCAAGTGATCCTCTTCCCTCAGCCTCCCGAGTAGCAGGTAGCTGGAACTACAGGCGCCCACCATAGTGTTCGGCTATTTTTTAGAGATGGGGTCTCACTCTTCCTCATGCTGGTCTTGAACTCCTCGGCTCAGGCAATCCTCCCACCTCAGCCTCTCAGAGTGCTAGGATTACAGGCGTGAGCCACTGTGCCCAGACTCGTTATAAATTTTAAAGTCGGTTTGTCATTTTCTACAAGAAAGGCAGCTGGGTTTTAAGTGAGATTGTGTTAAATTGTAGATTAACTTAGGGTGAAGCAGTGACATCTGAACAATGTGTCCTTATGTTGAATGGTTATTTAGATCAAGAGTCATCAGACTTTTTCTATGAAGAGCCAAATAGTAAATATTGGGGACACAAATGGTTTCTGTCTCAGCTCTTCACCTCTGCCCTTGAGGTATGAAAGTAAGCACAGAAAATGTGCTAATGGATGAGCATGGCTGTGCTCCAACAAACTTCGTTTACAGAAACAGGCAACAAGCCAGATCTGGTCCAGGGCTGTAGTTTTCCAGTCCCTGATTTAGATCAAACAATTTTCTTAACAAATTTAGGTTTCTCTCTAGCAATGTAACTCATGATTGGATGAACTACGTGGTGACTGGTGGTAGGGAAAAGAAAGGGTTAATGACAAACTCACCAACATGGTTAATTTCAATAAGCTCTGACCTTTCTTTAAGAGTTTATAGTTTGGGGGCGGCGCCTGTGGCTCAGTGAGTAGGGCACCGGCCCCATATGCCGAGGGTGGCAGGTTCAAACCCAGCCCCGGCCAAACTGCAACAAAAAAATAGTCGGGCGTTGTGGCGGGCGCCTGTAGTCCCAGCTGCTTGGGAGGCTGAGGCAAGAGAATCGCGTAAGCCCAAGAGTTAGAGGTTGCTGTGAGCCGTGTGACGCCACGGCTCTCTACCGGAGGGCAGTACAGTGAGACTCTGTCTCTACAAAAAAAAAAAAAAAAGAGTTTATAGTTTGGGTATTTGGAATGATTTATAGACAACAGCAGTTACTAACCTGTTGAAGCAGAGAACTAAAGCTGGTTAAAGAATCACTCAACCCTTGGTTCACCGGTTGTGTTCTTTTTTATCAGAAAACAGCCCCAGCCCATTGGCTCTTGTTCTCTGAGCTTTTCTGGAAGGAGAGTGGGCCCTAGTGTGAAACTTTGTGTCAGTTCATCTGATGTGTGCTGCTCCCAATCCCTCCTTGCTCCAGCAGACTCACCCCCAAGGAACCACAGTTGATTTAAGCAGCAGACTTAAATCATTTGTCCTGGCTTCTTAATAGAACATCTTAATGCTGGTATCTAATTTCCCCACAGAGCCCACAAAGGTTTCTCTTAATATTCTGAAGTTGGGGAAAAGATACTCGTTTAAGAACTTATCGTATAAGCTTGTGGTTTTTTGTTAATTAAAGTCAAGCCATGTGTCCAAAATAACTTGGGCTAGACAAGCTGGTTTCAGAATAAGCACAGGATTAATGTCAGAGCTTGGCATTGCCTGGATTCTCGGGACAACTTATTCTCTTCTCACATTGCAGATTTCTGGCTGTTCTTTATTTCTACAGTGGTAACCAGAGAGGGCTCCTCCCAAAATGAAATTGCCTATACACGAATTTAAAGTGCACATGGCAGGAACCGTCTCTGTTGCCCGTCATTGGACACCCCATGCTCAGCATCATGTTGGTGGGGGGCAAGTATTAAAACAAGCATTGGAGCCAAGCATGGTGACTTGCATCTGTAATCCCAGCCCTCTGGGAGGCTGAGGGGGGGTAGATGGCTTGAGCTCAAGAGTTCAAGACCAGCCTGACAAGAGTGAGACCTCATCTCTACTAAAAATCGAAAAGCTAGCTGGGGTTGGTGGCAGGTAACTGCAGTCCCAGCTAATTGGGAGGCTGAGGCAAGAGGATGGGTTGAGCCCAAGAATTTGAGGGTGCTGTGAGCAATGATGATGCCACGGCACTCTACCCAGGGTGACAAAGTGAGACTCTTACAAAACAAAACAAAACAAAACAAAAAATGTGCTGGATGAGTAAGTGATAAAGAAATAGGATCTCTCATAGGAGGTTTTATTTTTTCACCAATGATGTAATTATTATTTGTAATAGCTAAAATTGAACTGAGTTGCTCAAATTTAGAGGAATATTATAGTAAACTATGGATACGACATGATGGATTTATTAAAAATGATGTAGCCAAAGCACAATATAATTTAAAATATTATGTGATGTTATAGAGAAATAAATCAATTTACAAAGCTGTGTATCCATATGACTTCATGTAAGTGACAAAGAACACTTCATTCCTATAAAAAGAGCTGAGAATCAGGGGCTGTATTTGGGAGACAGGTTTATGGGTAGTTTTTTTTTTTTTCTTCTTGTTCCCATTTTATTTTCCACACTTTCTTCAGTGAACCATTTACTATTTTTATTTTAAAAACAGACTTAAAACCAATTATACAGAATTCAAAGAAATGAAAATTTCTCTAAAAGATATCTAAGGAAAGATGATTTGTTTTGCAGAAAGCGGGGTCCAGTGAAACAGAGATTGAAGTCATAAGTT
Source organism: Nycticebus coucang (assembly GCF_027406575.1). Lineage (NCBI taxonomy): Eukaryota > Metazoa > Chordata > Mammalia > Primates > Lorisidae > Nycticebus > Nycticebus coucang. Next base: position 18,204,442 of record NC_069787.1, read on the forward strand.
ATGTGGAGGAGCCTGTGTTTGAGACCCTGGAAGATTCTGTGTTTTGATAGCCACTGTGGCACTGTCACATGAACCCACACACACTTACATGCCTCCGCGGTAAGAAGAGCAGGGACTGATATTTCTTGGCTAAGCGGCATCAGGATTAATTCTCAATTTAGCTGCCGGGCAATGCATTAAGAACTACTGGTCTTGTGTCTCTTTTGATGAGGCACAAGCTTCCTCACAAGCTCCTCGCTCCCTGCAAGGAGGGGGATTAGTCTGAACATTCTGCTGGGTTTGTTCTCCCTACACCGTGCAGGGTGGCACCTCCTCACCTGCCAATCTTTGTGATTTGTGTGACATACCTCAGACTTTTTTGTACGAGAGACAGTTTTTAAGAATAACGTCTGACTGTGTTTACTTCTGGCAGTGTCAGTTTGGCTGCGGAAGCTGCCAGTGGTAACACTCAGCTAAAAGCTCAGGAAGAAAGCATTCTGCACCTTCCGGGAATGAATCATGAACTTGGATTCAAGACTCTCTTTCCTATAGCAAGTGGAAGTCACAAATTCATGGTGTCTTTTTTTCAGAGTTCCATAATACTTTTCTTTCAAGTAGTGTGTGTATATGAGGGAGAAAGAGAGAGAGAGAGACATTATTTCAAGTTCCAGAGGCCAGATCTAGGGGGCATGATCTGGGGCAAACTAATTTAAAAAAACTAAAGAGCTAAGACATCACTTCATATTAAAAGATAGAACAGGATTGTGTTCAAAGATTATATTCTTGAAGGAAGCCTTGACATTCTGAAAATATATTGAGAAAGGCCTTGAGCAGAATTCAATTGTGAAAGAGGTCACTGGGTCAAGAATGAACTTGGTAAGAGATATTTGCTGCTAAGCACTGCAGAGCAACTTGTTGGTCAAGTAGTGTGAGGTCAATCCTAATTTCTTAAATTCGGAAGGATTCTAATAGGCCACCAAACAATATACACAGAATATTCAATATATCCAGAAATTCTTCCTCCCAGCATGTGAGTCTGCATGCAGATTGGATGGGCAGGGGACTGCAGGTGGAACCAAGTACAGGTAAGTCCCGGGCAGAGATGGCCGGAAGGAAGCTGGAAGGGACCCAAACAGTGCGTGGCCCTGGGTCAAGAAGCTAGAGACAGGGAAAGGAGGTGACAGTGCTCAGAACCCCACCAGGGCACACTCTTTATATGCTTTCTGGAGTTAGTCTAGTCAGTTTTAAGCCAACCATGGGGACACATTGACCACCATGTGTCCAGGGGGTTGTTTTTTTCTGATTAACCAGTAACTAGCAGAGCTGGGCCCTGGATGACAGGAACAGCAGCTGTGAAGGCTGTCAGTTACTGGTAGTTTCCAAAGAGTCAGCGTGCTGCATCAGATGCTGCAGACATTGTCTCTGAACTTGATAAGCCCGCATTGTCTCACAGTGGGGTGTACCGCTGACCCCACTATACAGACGCAGTCACTGAGGTGCAGAGAGGTTGCTAGGTAGGAAATGGCATAGCAAGGAGTTGAATAAGCAGGCCAGGTGATCCCAGCAATGTGAAGGGGAGAGCCAGGGAAGAACTGAAGCCAGTTTAGGGTGTGGAGATGCTGACTGCCCGATTACCAGATTGTTCCAGAATCTCTGGGAATGGTGTTGACTTTAGATCAGAATCCAAGGCCTCTGGAGGGCTCACTTAAACACAGGTGAGGGGTCCCAGCCTCAGTCTCTGACTGAATAGGCCTGGTTAGGGTCTGAGAATTTGCATTTTCTAACAAGGTCCTAGGTGATGCTGATGTTGCCCAGGACCACACTTAGAGAACTGCTGCTCCAGGCTATGCATAGAAATATCAAAATTCGGAAACCAACTGCCAAAGGAATAAGTGATGGAAAAGGGCTGCCAAAAAACCTGCCCATGAGGACCTAGGGCTCCCTGCCCAATCTCTCTCAAACCAGAGCCTGGCAATCTAGCACTGTGGAAGCTGCTTCTGCTTAGGAGGCTGGAACAGAAGAAGGGAACCCGCAAATGTGGTGAGGTCCTCACGGTGTGGTGTGGCGCTCACTTCAGAGATGCCTCTCATGACCTCAGCAGCCAGCAGTTACCTGGGCCCTGCAGAACTCAGTGCCCTTCTCCAACTTGGCACTATCATCTAGCTTGGGTGTGCTGGGAGCCACACAAAGTGCCCAGGTGGCCTCCCCAGTGGAATGTGAGCTTCTTGCTCCCTTCTTGGCTGGTGGGATTCATACTCATTCTTTGGGAAGCTGTATCCAATGTCACCTTTTCCACTAGGTCTTCCAAGTCAGAGTTGGTGGAGCCTGCATCTAGATGCTCACCCTTGCCCCCCCATTTTGGAGCTACTACACAGTAGGAGATGCCATTATGGGCTATGAGTGCCTGAAGGGTGTAGCAGCCTTTTATCTACAGCGTCTATGACAGTACCCGACCTTGGAAAATATAAAGTGCTTATAGGACCCTCTCAAACCCTCTGTGAGCCCTGGCATGGAACCTTGCACATGGCTGGAACTCAACAGTATTCAGCAGAGATCATCAAGCCTGACAGGAATACCCTGGAGAGAAAGTCAGGTGTCTACTGAGAGACCAATTGGAGTCACCAGGCGACACGTCTGCCTGACCATCAGGATACTATTGCTTGGATCTCATTTTGCTGACAATGCACCCAAGTTGTAACATATAAATCGCTTTCTAAGAGGGATCGGGCTTCAGAAGCAGTTCATTTTGTGTAGTCTCTGGGGCTTTCACTGGTCTTGTCATGGTAATTCAGAGTTTTAACATTCACTCAGTGGGGAACACCATTGTCAGCCAGTTGCCAAAAGCTGAGGTCAGGCTATTGGCTCCCACCTCCCATGAGAAGAGGGTGGAGACTCACCTTCCTCCTAGAGCACAGGGTCCAACCTTTTCTTTTTTTTCTCTGTAGCAAGTTGGAAGAATAAGAGTTGTCTTGACCACACATCAAATACACAAACACTAAAAGATAAGCTGATGAGCAAAACAAAAGTTCTGCACATACTTTTCGTGATATCTGACACCACAGATAAGCAAAATAGTCAACAAGAAAATCAGTATATGGCCTATGGGCCACAGGTTGGACACCCCTCTGACCTAAAGCCTTCCCAGCCAAGGGATCTGAACAAACGTGACTCTCTAAGACATCCTTTCCACTAAGGATTTCAGCCCAATCTCTCTTCTTGGCATATGGAATTTGCTACATACAACACAGGGCAATATGCTGGAGAGAGTGAAGGTTCAAGGTCACATTTGCCACATGAGCCTCATTGCCGTGCCTTGGGCCTCGAGTTATGCATGCAGGCTGAAGAATCTATGTGGGCAAAGAAAATCCTAATTAAAAATCCAAACGTTTTTGTGGTGAGACTTGTATGTGTCAGGACCATCTGTTGGTGGAATTAATAAACCTTGGTGCTAATTTTTTAAAGAAAAAGTAGATATCTGGAAGTGAGAAGAGAGAACTGAAAACAATCTTTGATGGCACAAGTAAAGGCGAAAAATATAATTAGAATAGGACCTAGTGTTGGTCTAAGGATTGTTGAGACAATGACTAGGTAGCTGTTCCTGCTTCTGTGTCCTAAACATCATGTTCCAGGGTATAAGCTTTTTAAAAAACCTTCTGTTCTTTCAAATTCCATATTGAACTAAAGACAATCTTGTTTTTTTCCTCCAGTATCCCTGTCTTAGGTAATAGATGGGAATATAAATGTAGTTCAGAAGGAGAAGTGTTACAGGTGTCCTCAAACTTTTTAAACAGGGGGCCAGGTCACTGTCCCTCAGACCGTTGGAGGACCGGACTATAGTTTAAAAAAAAACTATGAACAAATTCCTATGCACACTGCACATATCTTATTTTGAAGTAAAAAAACAAAACGGGAACAAATACAATCACACCGCCGCATGTGGCCCGTGGGCCCTAGTTTGAGGACCCCTGAAATGACAGTGAATTGCCTTAAGTCTGAAAATTGAAGGGTGGAGTATATTTCCAATTTTTCCTCCTGAATGTTCCTAACTATATTCTCTGCCCCTACTATTGTCTTTATTAACTCCCAGCTAGTACTACTGCAGTAACCTCTGCACTGAACTCCTGGCTCCAGTATTTCCTCCCTTTGAAAGATCTGTAATATATAAAAGGCACATCTGGTCTAAAACCCTTACATAGCTCCCCATCACTCACAAGTTAAAGCCCCTTTTAAGACAAAGTCCATTGTGACCCAGCTCTTCAGTAGCTTTACAACCCCCCGGCCCCATACTGCTATATCTGATATGGTCAACGTGTGATTGTTTCTCTGTAAGCACAGTTGGTGTGATGCTGGCTTCAGAAACACCTCCTCCAACCTCGGAGGCCACCCCATACCTGGGCCCCTCACAGCTTCCTGGTGCTCCCGGCCAAGAGGGGACCTCAGGCACCACCCACTTGGCTCTAGGTGTCTGTGTTACTTGTCAGAAGCAGCACTCAGCAGCCCACATGACCCATGGGTGTTAAAGTTCTGGTGGACTCTTTTCAACTTGAAGGTGTTTTATTAGGTTTGTTTCATTTATTAAAATTAAAAGCCAAGATTTGTCTCTCCAGGTGAGAAAGTGAACACAAACCTGACGTTGAAAATTGCAGGAAAGAAATTAACAATGAAGTATGGTGCCATAGTTCAAAGGTCAGCAACCTTCTTAAAGGGCTAGATAGTAAATATTTTCAGCTTTGAGGATCATATGGTCTGTGTTGCAGCTACTCAGTTCTGCCATGGTATCTTGAATGAACACACCTGTGTTCCAACAAATCTTTGTTTACAAAAAATAGACAATAAGCTAAATTTGGCCAGAGGGTCAATATTTATCAGTGTATTGCTTAATGGATTAAAAATATGTGATATTTGGGTGCGCTCTTTTTCAGAAAAACAACTAAATTGAGAAAAAACAATTATGTTTAATCAATAAAAACCATTCTATTGTGGAGGATCGGTGGTGAAAGTTATTTGTTATGTTTGACTGAACTTAACCTTGTAATAAGTTGGTTTTACAAGAAACACAGGTCCAGCATTCTGTTCATACTTTTATCTGTCCACACTTTATACACCATCTTTCAAATAACTGTATGTTTCTGTCTCCTGTGAACCATGGGAGGAAAGCCTCAGCCTCGTTTATCTCAGTCTCTCCAGCACACAGCACAGTGCTTGATACATACTAAGCATTCCATGTTAACCACTAAATTCAGGAAGAATGGCTGGGCTGGTTCAACTGACAATTACTTGGTCTTAAATACTTAGTCCCAATATTGTAGTTGATAAATGGAGCTTCAATTATGTAATTTTCCAGTTAGCTGTGGTACGGCTTTTGTTCTTAGTAACAATCCCATTCTCATAACCTTTCAAAACATAGTATTTCTGGAATTCCCCTTACCCTCTTTTATCATCTTGACACATAATCTGGGCCTTGGCTCTTGAAAGATCCCTTTGTTTTAACAACACTCTTTGCTGCTGCTCTAAGAGGAACCTCACTCACCAGCCCTGGCTCTCTGGAACCACACACATGCCATCCACACACCATTCAAGGGAAGGGGGAAGAGAGTTCAGCAAAACTCATGCCTCACCCTGACAGCCATGGACCTTCATCTGGCAACCCATCAGCAAGCCCCGGAATTTTGAATTAGAAATTAATTGCCTCATTGGGAGGGGAGGTGCATCTTCCTACCTCTGTAAGGTTATCAGCTTTAGCAAATGAAAATAGAGGAGGGCCAGTTAAGTTTGAATTTCAGATAAATATTGCATGGGACGTATTCGCACTAAAAAAGCAATTTTTTCCTCCTGAAATCCAAGTTTAACTGGTCCTCTTGAATTTTGTGTGGAAACTCTCATCTTGTAGGACAGCCCGAGTTTTGAAAAAACACCTGTAAGACACCTGAAGTGAAATACAACAAATATACAAACAAGCAACAAACACCATCTGTTGTCAAGGACAGAGCAGCAGACAAGCGGGGGTTCTTCAGAGCACAGAAGTGCTCACCTGAGCTCCATGGACTCGGCCATGGCCCTGTTCAACGTGGGAACCAGTATCTAACTATCTACCAGCTGTCTATCAATCATCTCTTTATCTATTGTTTATGGATTGGTCATCTATCTATAGGTAGAGACATCTAATGCTTTGGACTAGGGCCCTGAAGCCAAGCCACCAGCCTCTGAATTCCTGGCCTCTGTGGTCAGCTGCATGACCAGGGACAAATTTCTGAACCTTTCAGGCTCAGTTCTCTGTGTACAAAAAAGGAATAATAAATAGTGACTAAATGGCCAGGTTGATTTGCAGGGAGACCGGCACATACTATAAGCATAGCCATTGTTGCCTATTATCATCACTGCATTTCTATGTATTGGGACAAAATAGTGGTCACTGGACCCTGAACTTTCTCACCCACACCTGAATGCCACCTCGTTCTCCCGGTGCCTGGTACAGAGAAGGCAGCCAATACAGTCCCTGACGCTATAGTCAAAACCCATGTCAGGGGTCTCTTCTCCTCTCCCCCACCTCCAGACTGCTATGCGCAGGGCCTGCCCATCACTCAGAGCTTCTCCACGCCCCACGTCTGGCCCTCTGACATCCCACCCTCCCTCCTCATCTTCCTCTTGCCTACTCAGCACCCGAAACGTTTTCTGGTTTTACTTCTCTAGAGTCTAGTTCCTTGCTCCATCCCGTCCTCTATCTCCTTACATACTCATTTCCAGGAGTTGACGTTCACTGAATGAAGAGTTCTAAACTCTGGTCCTGACTTTCTCATTGTTTACATTACTTTGGGCTTCTTGGGTTGCCTCTTTACTTTCATTTCATAAACGAAAAAGGAATAAAACGCGTGTGTCCTGCTTCTTCGTGGAAAGAGGCCTTTGAAAACTGTAAAACCAAATTAAAGATATTACTCTTTGTTAGTTAAAATCCTAAGACATATATATTTCCTGGTATAGTTTGTGTTATTCATAATAGTTGGTAAGAATATGTGGTCAAAGCTCAGTTTACAGAAATTGGGGATGTCAGATGTACTGACATCTATATTTAAGTATCTCAGCCTTGCAGTTTCCGGGCCTTCAGATCTATCATATGGTTAACCCTTAAACAAAAAAAAAATCTTTCTCTGTGAGCTGTATGATTAGAGCTCTGCTAATCTATAACTGCCTGTAACTGTTGGTGACAAAACATAGAGGCCAATTTTGTTTAAACGCTGAGCTCTGTTGAGTATTGTAGTTTACACTTGAGTTGTGGGATTGGAACATTTAATCTGCACGACCCATTTAGCACAAAGGGAAAGGGGACTCCTTGCAGCATGAGTGGCCCGACCTGGATACAGCTATCCCGCCATGGTGGGGGCTGGGGAAATCATATGAAGTGGTGCTGTATATGTATTCTCCCCCCTCCAGCTCTAAGTGGGGGGACTTGGGCCCAGTGCTTAGGGAGCACGGTCAAGAATCATACCTAGACTCTAAGCCTGAGGTGCTCTCTGTCTACTAGTGGGGAGAAGATACAAACTAAAAGGATTTACATACCAGGTGCAGAGGGATACCGACATAAGCAGGTGCTGATCTCATGGCCTGGAGGTCAGAGAAAGGAGGGGTCCATACCAGGTGAGGATACTAAGGGAGGCGTTGTGGAAAATCTGACATCTGAATGAGTAACCTACTGCTCGATTGCTTTTATATAAACATTAATAGCAATATTTAAACTAGTTGTCTATTGTGTTATTAAAATGATTAAATATTAATATGTATCAATATATTACATTAGATATATCAATATATAAATATATCAATTGATAATATCAATATTATTATGATAATACTGTAATATCTCTAATCCATTATTATCGTAATATTGATATTATCAATTGACATATTGATATGTATCACTATCTACTGTATGATATATATCAATATATCCATTGATACTATCAATAATATTGATATTAATATTTAAAGAAAAGGTGATAATTGTTGCACCAGTTGACTTCGACTCATTTTGGTGATAAGAAGCATAAACATTCTGCATCTGGAGTTCTTAAGTCCCTTGAGAAAAAGAACCAAGAACTAATGATAAAACAATCACTAAGGTTGGAGAGCCGTGCATTTAGAATTTTACAAACTCTATCCTTCCTGTCTAATTAATAAATATCAATTGTCAGAAAGTAGCCCAGGCAGTCAAACTCCAGCATCCATACCCAGCCTCTGCATCATGTTGACTTTCTAAGGGCTCTGTGTCTGGCATTTTGCAATGAAATAATTCTGCATATACCCACAGATAGACTAGACATCTTTAATGTTAAAGGCTTGCGATTCAAATCACAATGGTTGGCCACATAACTTTGTTAGCCAGAACATTGTTCTAATTGTAACAACAGGAAAATACAGTCAAGTCTTGATTATCTGTGTTAATGGGGGAGAACAGGATAATCCAATTACGGTGTGCAAAAATCACTTGTTGGTTGATTACATCGCATTAAATTACTTTAAAAAGTACATGACATTTTAGTAGCTAATTACATGCTATTTATATACTTTTTATAACTCAACATTCTTTGAGCATGTTTGTAGTAAGGTGAGGTGATGGGAGATACTGCAAAAGGTTAATCACGTTTTAGCATTGTCTCCCAGATGTAAATAACCACATTTGGAAGGCAGAAATAACTCACTCATTCCATCTTAAACGGGCTTATGGCATCTCTCACCTCACAGGCTGGGAGGCTTCAGAGCTTACCTGAGAAAGGAGGTTTATCATCGTGTCTTCTGCCCCCCCAGGACGGTGTTGCTTTGTGCACTGCATGTGCGGACTCTAAAGAGACTAGGTACTCTGGGAGACTCCAATTCTCTGGCAGAATAGAATTTCACTTTATATGGTGAAATCGCAGGTGGGTTACTCACACACAAGAGGACGAGAAGAAGAACTTGAAAAGGTTAAATGAGCAAAGCATATTTTCCTAGTGCTCCTCTTTCAGAAAAAATTTCAAGCAACAATACTTTGAGTATACTTGAGTGTATTACTTCAGCTTAGGGCCTGGGAATGACCCTGTGGCTGAGCATACGAAGTCTACTGCTTAGACCCAGCCAGCACCTATGCTCTCTCCTTCTGGAAACACCATCTCAATATTCTCTTAACAAATTATCCCTCCCTATAAATGCGAGCTTGGTGTGATCAAGGTGCTCTGGCTGTGTGACCCAAACTGGACCGATCACTTTCCCGGGAATGTGCATATTGATCACAGTGGCATCAGAATTGGACACAAAGCTGATTCATTCCCACACAGGACCCTGAAAAGCCATTCTGAAGTTCTTGCAGTTTGGACCCTTGGAGAGGCCTGGTTCCTACTCTCCCCAAGCCTTGGACCTTCTGTGTTTCCTTGGCTCATTGTTCTGAACCGCGGCATTCTAGCTAATTCCTTTCTGTTTGTTCATGTTAGCCAGAGTTGTTTCTGATGCTTGCAACTAGTGGGCACTATCTGTGACAACCGTGAAAGCCAACAAATCAGACAGGTTTCCGTGAAGGTGCCCACGGGCCACTTTCTAATATCTTCACTTCAGCCAGACTCAGCGAATCCAGGACTGAGCTGTTGAAGCTGAGCTGTTAAAGGACTTCTTCAGGACATAAAGTCAGAAGCCAGGCCTTTTAACGCTTCCCACCACATCGCAGAAGTAGAACACCGTCTTCCCTAGTTGGTTTGCTATGGCACCGAGGTGGGCAACTGATGGAAAATGCTACTTCAAAGACCCCTTCGATCAATTAATCAATGAGTATTTATTGCAAGGCACTGTGCTAGGCACTATGGAGAGTACATGGAAGATAAGACCAAAGTCCCTGCCCTCAAGGAGCTTACAATCTAGTTGGGAAGAAAAGACATACATACAAGGAAAAGTAAGTAACAATACACGAGTTAAATTAAAATGCAAGGTAACAGTACAAGAGATTTCCAAACGTAGTACCTGATTCATTACTAAATGAGTGGTGTTATAGGGGTTGCAGCTAATTCAGAAGAAGGATGTCACCGAGGATGGACATGTGGGAAGGCTTCACAGACAACCTAGGGTAGGGGCTACATTAGGACAGTTGGGATCTGGGTGAAAGAGAAGACTAGGGGGGAGGGCATTTCATGAAGGGGCAGCCAAGCGACCAAAAGGCACAGAGGTGCGACCAAAAGCAACCAGTGTTCAGGGGCCAGGAGGGCTCAGCGTGTCTGGAAACAAAACAGTTAAGTTGTTTTAGATTAAGGAAGGTCTTCAATGCTCAAGTTTAGATCTTATCCTTTTAGCATTGGTAATGGGAAAACAACATGTATACTTAGATTAGATATACAAAAGACTTAGCAAGAGAATATATTCAAGTCTCATCTTAGGACCTTTATTTGTGGAGTACGATCCTTTCTACTTGCACGGAGGATTTGAAATGATGTCTTTAGGGATGTCCATTCCAAAGGAATAGCTCTGAGTTGTCTAGCTTTGGGTCATGGCCAGAGACTTTTGAGTCCCACTATGATCCCAAATTATAACTAGCACAAGGGTGAGCTAACAGATTCCCTGACAGACAGGCAGGAAAAATGCTCCCAAAAGACAAGTATCTTTACAAATGACAGAATATTTATTAACAATACCTTTAAAAAAAGATTACATATGCTAGATCACTGGTAAATGTCATTTACACTGGGGCTGGGGACTACCTGGGGTGGCATTTTTTTTCATTCATTTTATTATTTTGTTGATTTTTTTGTATGTGTGATTTTAAATATTATTTGATTTTAACATAGAAGTAACCATATCAAACTAAGAAAGGAACACAGATTGAAATACTGACAATATTTTTTCTGGTTACCACCCTAATTTTTATACAAATGGAATCCTGATTACGACTTTATTGGATAAATATGACTAGAAGGTTGAAAAGTTAAGTTATATTATTTGTAAGCAAAAATAACAAATTACAGGTAAATTTGAGCTCTCTAAGAAGAAAAGGTGGCTGCTGTGAAAGTTTTATAGAAAATTTCATTGCCTCTTATATTACTGTTCCACCAGTGTCCACTTACAAAACCTCCCCCATCATAACAAATAGTTCTTTTGTTAAGAATATGGATTTGTTGATATTGTCATTTTCCAATGTGTGATTTTAAGACTTAGAAGGTAAAGCTTATAAAGCAACTAGGCTACCTATTGCAAAACAGGAGAGTCATAAAGATACCATATAATTATACTAAAGATCTTTTATAGAGTCATATGAAAAATTCTTTGTGGCAACTATTTGCTGAAATAGGAGAAATCGTCCAAACTCGGTATGTAATTTTCATTCAAAAGAAGGGCTCTATTGTTACAGAGATACACGTATAATATATAAGAAATTGTGTGAAGAAATTATGAATCCATTGACAGAGAATTACTTATTTTAAAAAATTTACATTCAAAACAGATACATTTAAAGATAGTAAAATTATCTTGTACCCTTTGAAAGACTTGATTGACTATAGTAACTTTTGGCCTATGTTACTACAGGCTATGTAACTTCAGATTTAATGTCTAATAATGCTACTACAAAGACAATGCTAACTTAGCTGAGGAAAAGAAAGTCTCACTGTACAATGCTAACTTCAGGGATGGGAGTATTGCACAAGATGCCTCTCAGGCCGTCCATTTTGTTTTTGAGATTACAGCCATTCTTGAAACCATCTCAAGTTGTGTTGAACAACAAAATTCACAAGGGGGCTGGAAAACATATTATACACATCCAAATGCATGAACCATCCAAAGATGGTTCACCTACGGCAGCCTTGAATTAGAGACCAAATCTTTAGCTGTTCCGTCACTAGATCCTCATACAACTGTACAAGTGCAGTTTTTGCCATTTATTAATCAAGATGAGTTTCAAGCTCTGTTTTTAAAGGAAATATTTTCAAATTATAATTGCATGACTGTGTTGCCCATAGCATTTTACAGCAGAGGAAAAAATTAATATCTACATTATATGTTAACTTTAAAAAATTCTATAAAACACTAAATATATAATAAAAATATGCATATAAGGACATATGTAAACTGCTTTGGTAACATCATATTACAGATGTCTTCAGTGCATTGCAGAGTCTCCAAAGAAACTTCAGACAAAGCTAGGTCTGCTTTGAGGAAGTACTGTATAATGCCATTCCGAAAGAAGCAAAAAACATTTTTTTTTTTCCGGTAATAAGATGTACTCGAACAACAATATTACTTAGTACTGGGTGTCTTCAAAACAACTAGCTAAATGTTGCTTATATTATAAACAGCAAGTCCTTTAGATAACTTTTGTCATAAACTGGACCTAGCTGTGAGGGAAATCATTATTGTACTGATGGCTGACAGCGTACACGCGTTCGAAGCGGAAGCCCCGGATCCTCTTGCGTAGGCATCTGAAAAGAGAGAACAAATTCACTGAAAACAGCCTCAGCCCGGCTGCATAGGGAAGATAGGCCATAGGACCTTTTGAAACAGCAGAAGTACCTAGGTTCTACTAGAAATGATTATCTCTTAATGACTTTTCAATATCAGTTCTATGACTACCTAGCTTTGAACTTGGGATATGGAAATCCCTCCCCGTACCTCTGTTAAGCCATTTGTAAAATGTGGATGTCCGCTTCTAATGTGAGAAGAAACTTCATTATTACTAATAACGATTCTGACAAATACATCGTTGGTGCAAGAAAATAAAAATTGCTACTCCCTTTTGAATTCTACCTTTGTTTGGGGCCCAGGCCAATATGACACTTAAGTCTTGAAAAAACTAGATGACAACCAATGATTGCTATTACCTCATTTAACAGATCAGATTTGGGCCCAGAGAAGTTAGGTAACTTGCTAAGATCACCCAGCTAGTAAATAGCTGGATTATGATTCAAACCCATTTCAGTCAAAATAAACCCCTTTTCTCCAAACAAAATAACTCAATCCTTTTTAAACTTTTTCCTTTTCTTATGGGTCCTATACTTTTTTGTTTTTTTTTTTTCAATTTCAAGGCCACTCAAGCAGTGGGAGTGGAGAAGGAACAAAGGAATTTGTACCTGGTTGTGATCAATTAGTTGTAAACACGACTATTTGGGACCAGGAGAGTCTTACATTTTTCATAGTTAAGGGGTTACCATCTGTCATTCAGAGTTTCTTCGATATTGTAAGATGTCTTTGACCAACAATTAAACATCTCTTAAGGGAAGAGATCATGTTTTGCTTATTCTCAAATCCTTATCATCTAACAACTATGCGGATATAATTGCTTAAACTATGTTTTTGTAATGAATAAAACCAGGAATCTGTCAGCCTAAAAAATAAAAAGTCAATCTTTGCAATAAGAAAGTACGAAGTCAGATTTTTAACCTAGCGAGATAAATAAACCCCAATCTTGTTGTGTTTTTGTGGCCTGGAGATTATTTCCATATCTCACCATAAATCTGGCTTTTTTTCAACAGAAGTTTGAGCTCCTGTTTGGTGAAGTCTAGAATCTAATTCTCTTTTGTCTTTTCAAAGACAAAAATGTCTTTAGTGTTTGTATGCAAAAAAAAAAAAAAAAAAAAAAAATGCAGTAACCTAGAAACACATCGCCCCTGGGTTCTAAAGCATGGTTCTGGGGCATTCCCCACCTGAAGTCCGGTTCTCTTTGTTAGAATTAACAAATGCTTATCGAATCCCACCTAAATAAAAGGTGAGTCAGAAGAAGGGTGAAATGACCAGTGAAGTTTTTCTCTTCTGATTTGAGGCACTGGAATTTTGTAGCTGCAGTTCAAATGCTTAGTGGGGGATTTCTCACATGTATCAGTAAGACATAATAGTCCCTTTCCTCATCTGAAAAATAACATGATAGACCCTGAGCAAAGAAATACCATAGGGATAAAACTTTGAACTCTGAGATGAGAGTTTTTCCTGGAATATAAAATATCATATCTCCATTGATGGCTCGAAAATTTAAAATGCTAGTCTCCACTGATCCCCTAATCTCTAGACGGCTAAATCCAAAGGCCAGTAAAAATCTACACTCGGAAAGCTAACGACAATCTTTCTCTTTTTATGATAGAATACATGTAACACAAAACTTACCATTTTAACTAAAGCATAAAATTCAGTGGCCTTAGGTACATTGTACAACAAGCACCACTATTTAGTTCCAGAATTTTTTACCACCCCAAAGCTTGTACCTGATTTCCATCTCCCTGGATTTGCCTATCCTGTGTTTTTTCTTTAAATAAATGGAATCATACCCAAGAATACACTGCTGAGACATTTATAAACACAGTATGTGAAAAACAGAATTGAAAGTATTTGCTCAAAAAAAGAATACTCTCACACATCCATCATTCAATGATATTTGAAAGTGAAGATACTTGTGACTACAGAGACACACGCGCTTACACACAAGTTACATACAAACATTCAAAATAAACAGTAGGTTCAAAATTTTCAACTAAAGACGCTGAACTATGTTGTTTCGCTGGAGACAAACTGCTATAGCATTTTAATGATGTTTTTGCTTGGGTTTCCAGACTCATGCTCGTGCTTTTAACTTCCTAAGCTGTAATGTTGGGGTTATGTAGACGCAAACCACACAGGTCAACAAGGAAAAACCCTTGTGACCCATCTGGGGCTGCTTTAACCTTATTTCTGATTGGCAACAGATTAATCAGTCAAAATAGGGACAACTGGTTTTTGCACAAACTGCCTATGATCAGCAAACGTAAGTTGTCTGAGAGAAAAGGGTGGTGTTTTCCATTTTTATACAAGTCCTCTTTTGGGGATTAATTTCTTTCAAGCACTGACTCATCTGGAAGGCTGATAGGACAGCCCAGGGAAACAGAGACAAAGACATTCTTACTTGAAATCTTTGGAATTCGAATTTGTTCACTGCTGCTGCCATCGCCACCATCACTGAATGGCTTGATTTCTATGATATAATCTTCATCAAATGGCAAAGAAAGCTCCACCGATGTTTTATTTGTTTCGATGACAGATGTGCTGCTTTGTCTGTTCCATCTGTACAAGACCTGCCAATACAGAAAGAACAGGTGTCACCTGCTGTCCTCACAAAGGCCCCAAAGATGGAGCGTTCATTTGTTTCACCTCTGGGCACCAGCAAAACGCAGGGATGTGGAGGTTGTCTGGCTGCCCTCTTGCTTTTGGAAGGCTCATTTATGGTGAGGGAAGAAACAGCTTAAAAGGACAGTCCAGCAGGGGAGAGGGCAGCATGAATGTACCAACCGCCTACCTATTGTAGGCTGACTGTCTCCTAAGGATGTCCAGAGCTCAGTTATACACTGGGCTTTGGCATCAGCACAGACTTGGCCACTGCATGACTGTGGGCCCCTTACTTCACCTCTCTGAGCCTCACTTATGTGTCTGTAAAATGGGGAAAATGATAGCCACCCTTTGGAGCATTTTAAAGATTGCACAAGGATTGAATACGGTCATGGTCCGGCTCAAAGGAAGCATATAAGAAATAGTATCCATCAAGGCTTAAATAAGAGAAACGCACATGACAAAGTTAGGAGCATAAGGCAGTAATAACCAAAAGCTTATTACTATCACAAATCTTGGAGAGAGGACATTTCAGCACAGGAAGAAGATGTTTGAAAGGCAAGGGAAGCAAACACCCCCCTTCTTCTGATTGGGATCCCTTTTTGAGAGGCTATGTAGAAAAGAGTCAATTACTGTTGCCCACAATCATCTGGAGCTTGCAACAACAGTCCCATCCATGTATTTTTGTTTTGGCCCCCATTGGGTTTTGAGTCTGCAGTGTGATGCATTTGATGAGGTGGCCAACTAGTTCTCCTGAAAACACAGTCACCTTCCTGAGACTGTCTGCTCTGATTGGCGTCAACTGCAATCAGGAACAAAACACACAGGCCTGGAAAGTGTGTCTACTTTTCTCTGGAGCAAGTGCATTTGCCTACAGAACCACTACAGCTCACCCTCTCCAGTTTCCCCTAACTCGGAAAAAGATAGGTTTGGATGGGATCAGTGGTTCTCCGTCCTGCCTGCATGTCAGAACCCCGTGGGGTGCTTATAAAATACTGGTGCTCTAGCTCGGTGGCTCGTGACAGGGGTGGCATCGATGGAAGATACATTCTTCCTTGAAGGGAGCTATTTGGCAATGTCTGCAGACACTTTTGATTGTCACAACGGGTGTTACTGGTGTGATGGGTAGAAACCAGGGACGCTGCTAGACATCCTACAATGCAGAGAACACCCTACAGCAAAGAGTCATCTAGCTCAAAGTGTCAGTAGTGAGGAGGTTGGGAACATCGATCCAGTTCCCCTCCAGCATATCTGAGGAGGATGCTGCAGAGATGGGATCCAGGCTGTGGTATGTTTTTAAAAACCGATCCTGAGGTGACGTCAATATGGGATGGGCCTCATGAATTCCATTAGTGGATCTAAAACTCAAGCATGCATCAGAATCTCTTGGAGAGTTTGTTAAAACACAGACTGCTGGGCCCCATTCCCAGAGTTCCTGACAGAGTAGGCCTAGGGTGGGACCTAAAAATTTGCATTTCTAACAAGTTCCCAGCTAATGCCAAGGTCACTGTTCCAGGGGTCACACCTTGAGAAACACAAGATTAGCTTACCCTTCCCTAAAATTCCCTATAAATTCTGATCTGCTGAGGTTATAAACATAAGGTCACTCTTCTATCTCAAGACAAAACCAAACACAAGAGAAATTCGTAAGATTCTCTTAAAATGGTTTAGATCCCATTTGTTCCCTGGCATTTCATCACCTTAATTTATGTCTCTCTAATACAAGGTGGAAACACAATTTCCTTAAGGTGGGAAGATTCATAAGCGGTCCTCCCTCCCCCTCTCACTCTCTGAAGCATCAGTTGTATCAGACTCAGCATCCCCTTGCTAATGATCAGGCACAAATAAATCCTCAGACACATTCAGGAGTGTTGCAGCTTCTCATCACAGGCCTCCAGGAGAATGGGCTGGCTGATGGGATGCGAGGACACATCTGGCTTTGAGGAATAAATTGCTTCTTTGATTTACCTCTGCTTCTTGCAAGAGCTCAGAGAATTCAACTAGTTTGAAGTATAAATCCAAAAGAAACACTTCCAGGAAAAAGCAGCCTTTTTATCAGCACTGCTTATCACTTTTGTAGTATCAGGAACCACAGTGGGACCTAAATAAAGTCCTGTAAAACCTTTATTTATACCAAACACTTGGTTCAGCTGATTGGCATGAAGGCCGTGCTTGCATTTGATATAACCCAGATGGTAGACAAGGACACAGAATGGATTCATGGGAATAATGATCATGGCAAATATTATCGACTACTTCCATTACTGAACATCTGGACACGGTATGTTCTAGATCAGCGGTTCTCAACCTGTGGGTCGCGACCCCTTTGTAACAATGAAAATACATTGTGGCATTAGGAAGGTTGAGAACCACTGTTCTAGATGCTTACGCAGGTGACCTCTTAAAGGAGACACTCTTGTTATTCTTATTTCAAAGACGAGAACCTGAGAATTGGAGATGTTAAGCAATTGTCCGGGGTCCCATGGCCAGGAACTGGTGGAGCCCGCATGGGGGCCCAGACAGTCTGCCTCCAGAGTTTGGATTCTTCACCAAGATCAGCTTGGCCTCCACCTGTGTGGCTGTGGGCAGATTGCTTCCCCTCTCTCGTCTGTGTCTTCATGAATGCAAAACAAGGGGGTTAGAAAGTAGAAACTTTGTGGGCTGTGGGTCATATCTAGTCCGCATGTATTGTTTGTTCGGCCCACGTAATGTTTACATTTATTTTAGTTAGATGTCAACATTTAAAAACCAAGAAATTATACATGAAAAAGTTTTGGGTTCTTTTGAAAAATTGGAAGGTATGGCCACAATGGTTGATATAGTTTGAATATTGCCCCTCATGAACTTAAGTTAAAATTATTTAATTGCCATTATAACAGTTCCAAGAAGTGAGACCTTCACGACCTGATTAGGTCACGAGGGCTCTAGCCTCATGGGTGGGACTGGTCCTGCTATAAAATGAAGATTGCACCCTCCTCCTGCGCTCTGTCAGCCTCTCTCTCTTTGTGCCCTTGGGTGATGCAGTAATAAGGCCCTTGTCAGATGCCAGAACTTTAATACTGGACTTCCCAGCCTCTAGAACCATGAGCCAACTCATTTCTGTTCATTATTAATTACCCAGTCTCAGATACTCTGTTGTAGCACAAAATGGACTGAGGTAGTGGTCTAAGGCACCAACCAGCTGGAGCTGAGAATCCTCATTCTGGACAAGCCTAAACTCTCTGGTTTTTCCCCGTCCCCCAGCCCTCCCTATTCTGTACCTCAGGACCTTTGCATTCCCTGTTTGCTATACTTCGGATCTTCTTTCCCAAGGAGTTTCCAGGGCTCAAATGAAATGTCATCTCTTTTTTTTTTTTTTTTTTGTGGAGACAGAGTCTCACTGTACCACCCTCAGGTAGAGTGCTGTGGCGTCACAGGGCTCACAGCAACCTCTAACTCTTGGGCTTACGCGATTCTCTTGCCTCAGCCTCCCGAGTAGCTGGGACTACAGGCGCCCGCCACAACGCCTGGCTATTTTTCTGTTGCAGTTTGGCCGGGGCTGGGTTTGAACCCGCCACCCTCGGCATATGGGGCTGGTGCCCTACTCACTGAGCCACAGGCGCCGCCCCGAAATGTCATCTCTTAAAAGTGGCTTTTCTTGGCCTTTATATAAAATAATAAGTCTCTTCTATTTGCCTCATGGCTCTCTCTATTCCCCTCACTTTATTTATATTTGTAAGACTTTATTACAACTTAATTTGTTTATTGCTGACAGGAAGAATAACCTACTGGCTAGAAAGTGAGGCTTTGATCCCAGGTCTTCAACATACCAGCTGTGTAACTTAGGAAATTACCAAACTCTGTGCCATGATTCTTCACCTATAAAACTGGGGCCAATAGCTTCACATATTTCACGTGTTATTATGAATTTAAGATGAATTATAACAGTGCTTAGCCTTAGCATATATATTAACAGTTTTTTGAATGGACTGAGTCAATGTAACACTTTATGTTGTTGCCTATCTCCATAGACATTTTATTTTGTGATACTGAGGCCATAATTGTTCTCCTTTTAGCTCTGGTGTCATAAAGTAGTTTGGAGATTTGTGCTAACACAATATTATAGGCTAACACAATATTATTACATTTTCTTTTCTTTTCTTTTTTTTTTTTAGACAGAGTCTCACTTTGTCACCCTTGGTAGAGTGCCGTGGCATCACAGCTCATAGCAACCTCCAGCTCTTGGGCTTAGGTGATTCTCTTGCCTCAGCCTCCTGAGTAGCTGGGACAACAGGCACTTGCCATAACGCCCAGCTATCTTTTGTTGCAGTTTGGCGGGGGCTGGGTTCGAACCCGCTACATTCGCTATATGGGGCCAGCGCCCTGCTCACTGAGCCACAGGCGCCGCCCGAGGCCTCACATTTTCTTTTTTTTTTTATAGAGACAGACTTTCACCTTATGGCCCTCGGTAGAGTGCCATGGCATCACACAGCTTACAGCAACCTCCAACTCCTGGGCCTAAGCGATTCTCTTGCCTCAGCCTCCCGAGCAGCCGGGACTACAGGCGCCCACCACAACGCCCAGCTATTTTTTTTGTTGCAGTTCGGCCGGGGCCAGGTTCGAACCCGCCACCCTCAGTATATGGGGCCGGCGCCCTACTGACTGAGCCACAGGCACCGCCCGGCCTCACATTTTCTTAAGTGAACTTTTTGTTGAGACTGTCGACCCAAGTTGAGACCTCACAAATCCAGACAATTTAGTGAAAAGGCAAACATAAACCCACACCCCAACACCTTCAGTATTTAGTATAAAGAGCAAATTTTGGAAGGGTAAGTCTGATGTAATGAGTCCAATTCTCTATCACAGATCAGTCTGCCATTGCAATTATATTCCTACTTTATTCAGTTTATAATCCTACCACCTCTTTAAGTGACACGAGGGAAGGTTTCCTGAGATACCCTGAGAGGTGCCATGTATATATGGGTGTGTGTGTAGGTGTATGTATGTATATGGGGGTATATATACACACACACATAGAGTGTCCCTTGTTACTACAGGGGATTGGTTCCAGGAACCCTATGGACACCAAAATCTAGGGATGCGTAAGTCTCTTATATAAAATGGTATAGTATTTGGATATAACCTAAGCCTATCCTGTTGTATAATTTAAATTATCCTTAATTATAATAGTATAATTATATGCTATGTAAATAGTTGCTATGCTATACATTTTTAAAATTTGTATTATTTTTATTAGTTTATTTTTATTCTTTTTCTGAAAATAAACTTTTTTCTTTTCTTGAAACAGGGTCTCACTCTGTCACCTGGGCTACATAGAGTGGCATCATCGTAGCTCACTGCAACCTCAAATTCCTGACCTCAAGTGATCCTCCTGCCTTGGCCTCCCAAGTGCTGTGATTAAGGCATGAGCCACTGTGTCCAATCTTTTTTCTGAATATTTTTGATACATGGTTGGTTGAGTCTGCAGATACTGAGGGTGTCTTCACACCTGTAAAGGGAGGAGTTGACCAGAGGATTTCTAGGATCTCTGGCTGAGCTAACATTTTGCCTGGTTGCTGAGATACTTTTGGTAGCTCATGCCCATCAATTTTATTTTAGCAAGAACTTGAAAAAAAGCTTAAAATCTAGCTAAATCTTTGTCCATGGAGCTTGTGAAGCTCCCAGGGACTCCTAAAGCTTACTGCATTTTTATTGTGCTTTCTATACTTGGTCTGTTGGGTGTAACTGGAAGCTGGAAGAAAAACATTTTCTCTTGTATTTTTTGCTCTCTCTCCTTTGGTCTGGTTAAATTAGTTCTGTCTACATCATATCTGCTTTTGCTTATTGTGATAATCAAAGGTCAAAGTGATCAGGCAGTATTAGCCCCCAAATCACAAAGGTCTGTCTTCATCCTAGCCTTCTTTCTTTTCATCATTTTAGGCTTTTTTTCTGTTATCCATCTTCCAACTAACTCAATCCCATGTCTCTTTAAAACTGATCAAACTCTTTCACATTACAGAGTATTCCAAAAGTCTTCCTACGTAGGAAAAATAATAACAGATACCTTGGAAAATATTCTCCATGGTTGGAAGAGAAGACTTTGCGTGTGTGTCTGTGTGTATGTAAAAAGGTGGCCAACATGGACAGACTATTTCATAAATAAAGGTACATTTAGATACAGAACTTCCCATTTTCCCTTTTGTATGGTGACTTTTGGGACATCCTGTATTTCACACTCAGAACTTAATGATCTGAGAGTTTAGGACATGAGATCTCCATTCTAATACAACCTCCGCTCTAATACAACCATCAGAAATGTATCTTTGACTGGAGAAATAATGGGGACAATTCAAGTGCAGTCCTCTAGAAGCCCGTAGTCTGGGGATGTACACTAAGTCATCAACTAATTAACAACTACCCCAAAGGAAGTAAAGTCCTTTTTAAAATCTGGTTAATAGAAGGAGCTGTAGCCATCAGAGAAAGCTTCTAATTTGAGAGGCTGGTTAGGGACACATAGGGTGACAGTTTAGGAGAGAAGGAACTGGTATGCAAAGGATCAGAGAAAAAGACACTCAACATTTCTCCTTTAATAAAAGAGTAATCAAGCATCCTCAAACTTTTTAAACAGGGGGCCGATTCACTGTCCCTCAGACCGTTGGAGGGCCGGACTATAGTTTAAAAAAATAAAAACTATGCCTGTGGCTCAGTCGGTAAGGCACCGGCCCCATATACCAAGGGTGGCGGGTTTAAACCCGGCCCTGGCCAAATTGCAACCAAAAAATAGCTGGGCGTTGTGGCGGGCTCCTGTGGCAGCCTCCCGAGTAGTCCCAGCTACTCGGGAGGCTGAGGCAAGAGAATCGCTTAAGCCCAGGAGTTGGAGGTTGCTGTGAGCTGTGTGAGGCCACAGCACTCTACAGAGGGACATAAAGTGAGACTCTGTCTCTACCAAAAAAAAAAAAAAAAAAAAAAAAAAACTATGAACAAATTCCTATGTACACTGCACATATCTTATTTTGAAGTAAAAAAACAAAACAGGAACAAATACAATCCCATCCATCACCTCATGTGGCCCATGGGCTGCAGTTTGAGGACCCCCGGAGTAAATGTAGTCCTTGAGAGTTTAAGCGATTTACCAACATCGTATTCCCATAGAGGACCAAAATATGGATTTCCTATCTCCTTATGCTATTACATGATCCTCCCAGAAGAGTTTGGTTTAGGAAGAACCCCGTGAAAGTTCTGCAGATGAGTTTTTAGGGCATGTTTCTCTGCTGGCAGAATACAAGTCACTATGCCACGAGAATGGAGTAAAATAGTCCACAGCAGGGAGGGTCTTCTAAGTTGTTCTCTAGTCACATTCTCCAAGGTCACCTTTGACATCCACTCCTAATTCCAGGTTGGGCTTTCCCGCTGACTTTCCCATGATCCCGTGCACTGACAGCACTGCCTGTCTGGTACCTGAACAGCTCTGTGCAAAAATGTCACAAGCCGGCAGCCCACAGCCTGAATTCAGACTGAATACCAATTTTATTTGATCTGTATTCCATAGCCTCACATGTTGTTGAAAAGCAAAACAAAACGAAGTTAGAGGAGTTGCCAACATTTTAAAATTAAAAATTTTTACATAATTTCTGCCATCTTCAGAAATGCTGATATATCTGGGGCGTTGTGCCCACTTTCTCACAAGACAGGAGAGGCAGGAAGCTAGTAGCAGTTAGTGCATTTTGACAGCAGCACACCCTCTCGTAGACTATAGCTTCCACTTGCCTGCTTCTGCTGTTTATGTTATCTAGCATAGAGATCTTTGCAACCCTCTCATTTACTCTGTAGATAGATAAAAGACCAGTTCATGAGACTCCAGAAAATTTTGACTTCCAAGCTCTCTTATGGGAAAAAAATTTCAAAATTATAGGTTTGGCTTTATAATCTTCCTTTTATCATTTATTTTTGTATTTTATTTAATTTTGTTGAAGATAGGGGTCTCACTATATTTCCTGGGCTGAACTCAAACTCCTGGATCCTCCTGCCTCCAGCCTCCCAAGTAACTCGGACAATAGATACACGCCACCATGCCCAGACTTATAATCTTCCTTTTATCATGAAAACTATGGGACAGTTTATTAAAATTGTCAGAACCATTTTTCTTTTGAATAAAAAACCACTGACGGTCAAGAATATTGTTAACATAGCCCAATGATTATGGTTTCCCAAAAGCTTTTGAAAGTCATTTACTCATTATGTTCTAGGGCTAGATAGGGAACAAAATGCCAAATAATTTAAATGCCCACAATATATTTCCTTTTCTAATATCTCCTTGGGGGTGATAGAGCTAATGCTTGATTATTTGCAGTGAAGGAAAACCTTCCATCTCTCTTTGAGAGTTCATTTTTGAAGGGCTTTGGCTACGAGAGTATAAAACTGAGCCAAAATACCTCCATGTGGCTTTCACTCCGTGGTAATAGTTTTATTCCTTGGAACCTCAAGGAACAATTCTACTTATAATAGCTCTTCAGATATTACAAGTGGTCAGTATGCTTCTGAGATTTATTTATCCAGCTAAACATACTCAGTTCCTTCATTCATTCCTCACAGATTTGTCAGCCTCCTGGTCTCAGTCTTCTCAATGCTATGGTCTACAATTACGGCCACGATCAGTTCTTTCCCTGTGGTCTACAATTACGGCCACGATCAGTTCTTTCCCTGTGGTCTACAATTACGGCCACGATCAGTTCTTTCCCTGTGGTTTACAATTACGGCCACGATCAGTTCTTTCCCTGTGGTCTACAATTACGGCCACGATCAGTTCTTTCCCTGTGGTCTACAATTGCGGCCACGATCAGTTCTTTCCCTGTGGTCTACAACTACGGCCACGATCAGTTCTTTCCCTGTGGTCTACAACTACGGCCACGATCAGTTCTTTCCCTGTGGTCTACAATTACGGCCACGATCAGTTCTTTCCCTGTGGTCTACAATTACGGCCACGATCAGTTCTTTCCCTGTGGTCTACAATTACGGCCACGATCAGTTCTTTCCCTGTGGTCTACAACTGCGGCCACGATCAGTTCTTTCCCTGTGGTCTACAATTACGGCCACGATCAGTTCTTTCCCTGTGGTCTACAATTACGGCCACGATCAGTTCTTTCCCTGTGGTCTACAACTACGGCCATAATCAGTTCTTTCCCTGTCTGGAGAAGCATATTGCTCCTTACACCATGGAGCAAGAGGTAGAAGGCATTTCCTCTCCCTTTCAATCTGAGCTGGCCTCACAGTAGCCAGTTTCATCTTTAGCTTTTAAAAGGACTGGCATCTTCTGTTTTCTCCCTCTTGAAGCCAGCAGCGTGGTAGGAAGTCAAACTGTGCTGAATTGCCATACTATGAGGAAGACCAAGTTACCCACATGGAGCAGCCTCATGCAGAGAATGATCCTTTGCCAGCCTCCAGTTTTCCAACCATTCTAAGTGAAAAGCCAGAAGTATGTGAAGAAGTATCTTGTTAGGTCTGATAAGTTGGCAAACTTATCCTAGAAAAAGTACTACATACCTCATTGCTGAATACCACTATGGTTACCTTCAAAGCACTCCCCTTGAGAACGTATGCACCAATGCCAGTGCCCAGTCCACCCTTCAAAGCAATTTTGGAACTCTTTCTCTGGAATGACCATCAGAGCTATTGTTGCATTACCCTTCATGTACCAAATGTCATCAAAATGTCTTCCTTTCAATATTTTCTTTATATTTGGATAAAGAAAAAAGTCATTGGGGGCTGGATGGGGTAAGTAGAATGTTCCAATACAGTTCTTTGTGTACTGGGTAAAAACTCTTCACAGACAGTTCTGCATGAGCTCTTTGCTTTTGTTCCTCAGTGAGCACCTTTGGGACCATTTTTGCACACCCCTTTCTCATGCCAAGATTTTCAGTTAAGATTTTCCTAATTGTTTCTCTATTGGTGTCTACTTGGTCTGTTATGTTTCTCACTGTTAGCGAATGATTTTGGTACTCAATTTGACAAATTTTTTGCAATGTTTTCATCATTTCTACTCTTTACAGGCTGCCTTGATCTCTCTTTCTCAGTGAAGCTTTCTCTTCCCTCAGAATAATATTTAATCTATTTGTACACTGCCATTTTCTTCATGGTGTTATCCCCATAAATTTAGACTAACATGTCCCTGATTTTACTTCCACTCTTACCATGTTTGGCAAGAAATTTAATGTTTCTCTGTGGCAATAATTCAAGCCCCAACATTCTCATGATGGCAGGCAAAAACACTCAACAACAATGAACACACTCAGCAAGACACGGCCACATGTTGACATGAACACACTTTGAGACATTGATATTCCGAGGTTATGAAACCTTACCTAGTTGCTTCTACAGTGCTGCCAATGTAAGTGCATCACAGAAAGTTCACAAACTTAATTGCCAGACCAAGCTCACAGACATTACAGCCTGGGAGACTGCCTATATTGGCCTTGTCCAGACTGTAGAATTATGAAACATAACACATTATTGTTATTTTAGCTCCTAGTTTTGGGGTGGTTTGTTGGACAGTAAGAGCTACCTGAAAACCGTGTCAAGATATTTATAAGCCCTTTTAATTGTGGTAACAAGATTATACATACACATTCTTTACATTTTCTCTTTAAAGAAAGGCCAACATTTATGGGATCAGGCTAACAAATTTTCTGAAAAATTTACTTCTTTTTTATATATATTCTTAACTATAGAAACATGAACAAAAATCATCATTGGTAGTATTGGGAAGTTACTCTTGTTGATTAAAAAAATACTGAGACAAGAAAAAAACAAAGATGACAGTATAAATGCTTAAAAAGTGTTTCTTCAACATTTTTTTTTTTTTGAGGCCAATCCATAAGGCATTTAACTATATCTTATTGACTCTGCCTTTCCCTAACGTGTTTTAGGTGATTGTCTAAATCCTGGCCAGTTGTCAGAGAACATAAAACTCAGACCAAGCCAAGATTCCTAAAGAGTCTGGGAGAGCATCAGGGGATGTGAGAACATGAATCGATCATATGTTTCATGTAAGAGACTGTCCCCGCCAAGCCAGGATTGGGTGCTACTACAGAAAAGAAATTACCCACTTTATATCCTTTTACTTCCGACTCATTATCCAGGGCCTTCACTTGATCCCAATTCAGGATAATTTTGGAGTCTGATGAATTCCATATGATGTTTCCAGGGGGCTGACTTGGTGCTATAAAAAAATTAAGATATACGAAGTCACACATTATTAAATCTCAATGGATTCTAAAGAATATCTCCTCACTCGAATTTGAGAGAGAAGGCAATTTAATGGACTATTGCACTAATATGTGTCTTCAAGGTCACTAAAATCTGATGAGATACAGCATCGCAAATGGAAAAAGATTCAGTTGGTCGCCTAACATTTATAGCTAAAAGAAGTAGCCCTTCCCAGTGAGGAGAAAAACATGTATCTTTCTGTCCTCTGGAGCAGTGAATCTTGCATGGTATTTTAGAAAGGTTCAGTTAAAATGTTAAGGTAAATTTGAATGCATGTAATGTTACCAATTAGTATGCAAATGAACATAGGGAGGTGGGGATGGAAAATGAACTTGGGATATGTTTGATGAATCCCCCAAATATTTCTGAGCAAGTTTGTTCTTACGTGGCTTTCTGGTTGTCACATTAACTGTCGCACTAGAGGGGCCTGTCCCAGCGGAATTATATGCTTTGACAGCTAAGTGATACAGTGCACTGCCTTTTAAATTGGTGATTTTTGTTGATGTCTGATTTCCAACTGTTCGTATTTTTCTAGCATTTTCTTCTTTGTCTTCATGTCTCCAATATTTAACCTGAGAAAATAAAAAGAAAGACCTTGGGAATCACACCCACTGGGGATATTTCCAATGCCAATGGGTAATAATCTTTTTATGCAGATTTTTATGATACAGTTACTTTTTATACCATGAAGCAGAGCTTTCAGAACAAAGAACTTGGTATGTTCCAAGAAATTATCCATAGTAACAAAGGTCCCTTTTTTCTTCTTAGCTTCCTAGTGAGATGATACGTTGGCACAAACCTTGTTGGTTAATTCTTCCTTTTTCCCCCACGTTTGTTTTGAGCTCAAGTAATCCCAGGCATATCAGACATCAAAGCTCATTTTACCAACCTTCTCATTTATTTTGAAAAAATACCTCTAGAATGTAACACAGAAAAGGGGTGGTCTCATAGCTGAATGTTTGATGCTTGTGTAAATGTTCAGCCAGAAGCCAGGCCTGGGTCTTTTCTCCCCTAGGTGTGTCTTGGAGGCCTCACTGAGGGCTATACACTCTTTGCCAGACCCAAGGCAGACATCTCATGCCTACCTCATAACCTTGTATACGTCCTCTGTTCTTTTCCAGGGGAGAGGCCCAGAAAACTTCAATGTCTGTGGCAGAAAGGCTTCTGGCAAAGATGTTGGCTGGTGGTTTGGTGGGTTCTGCAGATGAATATGAAAAAAGTTACTACTCATGAGCTATGTCTGGATAGGCTTCTAGATACAGGCCTTACAACATACAAAGAGTTTGTGGTTATAGAATCATCCTCAATGAGTGTGAGCCAAACCCTCATTTTGCAGAGGAACAGTTACAGCTGAGTGTTGGTGATAGTGAAAGACACGTCTAAAGTCTTGGGGTTCTACTACATTTGGGAGTGGGTGGAAGAGAAGTAACCCGGAACTATTTAAGCATCAAGTTTTCATAGCCGACAATTCTCTTAACACAGATCCTTCTTGATTAGCATGCTATGAATATTATTGCTTACGACTTGGCTAAGCTTATTTTTCTTTAGGAAACACCCATGAAAGGAAAGTGTTAACACAGACAAAGGGCACATGGTTCTGGCAGAATCTGGTGAAAATCACTGTAATTTGTAAAGCGTCAGTCCAGCCTCTCCTTTGCAGCTGAAGATGCTGAGGCCCAGAGAGTATATATCTCTTCAAGCTTATACAAATTACAGTGCAGAACTGAACTCTGATTCAGCTCTCCTAAATTTTAGCCAAGTCATTTGATGCCCTTTCCCCCATCTCTCTCATTTTCATAATCCAGTGACTAGGACTATCATCTAGGAGAAAATGAAGCATCTGCAAGGGGCTGAAGCTAGTTCTGATCATTGCAAATCCTTGGATTTGGCTGGACATGGAGCATGCAGGGAAGGGAATCAGTGTTGGTGCACACAGAGGCAGAGGCTAGATCACAGAGGCCTACTGAGTCGAACGGGATGATTTCTTTACTTGGAGAGAAGAATTTGTTGCATCGTCTCTGACTCCAAATCAATGACTTAACTTTCAGATATTCTAATATGGTTTAATTCTGAACATCATCTTTAAAACAACAGAGGTGAACTCCAATGGTAGTGCGCACTGTGTGAGAGGCATCCTGAGAGCAGATAGCACAGAAGCGGTGATAGTGTGTGAGAGACATTAAGCATTATGACAGTGTGCATGGTCGTGAACACAGTCACACCACTTCATCACTTACTCTTTTCCTTAATAAGGCATAATTCATTATAAGTATTTAATGTAACATGATTTAGGAAAATACAAGTGGTAAGAGAAAATACAAAGCATATTTGGGTATTCCCTTGAAGGCATAAAATAGAATCCTCTTAAAAGTAATGATGACACGCAGATATAGTTCTGAGGATCTTTTTTTTTTTTTTTTTCATTTGGCCGGGGCTGGGTTTGAACCCGCCACCTCCGGCATATGGGGCCAGCGCCCTACTCCTTGAGCCACAGGTGCCACCCTAGTTCTGAGGATCTTATGTGGTATTTGTAATTCTAGTCCAGCAATGGAATTAGTAATGGCTAGCTATGTGTTTAAGAGATTGGTGGGGGATAATGAACTAAATTTTCTATATCATCCTTTCCTCAAATCAGGAAATGCCTTCAGTTTACATGCACAGTTCTAAATTGATTACACGTCCTAGCATATTTCAGAATTAAAGAAATATCAGCTATTGATGCAGTGTGCATCCTACCTTCTTCTGCAGAATACACCACCGTGGGTGCACTGAAGGGGCCTTCCCCTTTATTGTTGAAGACGCCCACTTTCACCTCAAAGGGAGAGAAGGGGCGCACACTCTCATTCCTGAACACATATCTGGAGGCGTCGGCAGAGGCCAGCACTGTCAGCATCCAGCTCATTTTGCCATAGGGCCGGAAGGCCACCACGTAACCAAAGCCTCTCCCGTTCTGTAACTCCTCAGGGACTGTCTGGAAAGAAGGGAGGTGGTCTTCAGAAATCACAGTAGATTGATTTAAATGTGGCAGTTGTTCTTGCCAGCCTCAACATTCTTAGTCTACCTTCTGCCCCGCGTATCCTATTTGAGGTTTGGTAAGGGATATATTAAATTTAGGCTTGCAGTCAGGCCACCGTAAGCACTCATGAGGTACTGGTCCAATAGCAGAGTTAAAAAACTAAATGAAGCACTCTACCGAGGACGACATAGTGAGACTCTGTCTCAAAAAAAACAAAAATAACAACAACAACTAAATGAAGGTCTTCAGTTTGGAGCCCAGCTCTTTGATGGGTAGGCCCAGCTCTAACATAGTTAGAAATGACTGTGAAAGAATCTGGACATCAGTCTTCTAAAAAGCAACATTTCCCAATATACCATTTAATACTCATCGCCCTCCAGTGCAAAACAAAGGATCTCACTGAAGGAGTAAAGACCATTTTGGCTCAGGCGAGATTCCTCCCCCTCAGAAGGGAAGATTCAGTTGGAGGGTGAGAAATTCCTTTCATGGCTGTGTTTGGGTAAATGAAAGATTTTCATTTCTGAGGCTATTGTCTAGAATCTTTAAAAAAAAACAAAAACAAAACCTTAAGAATCCTTTATAAAGCTCCCACCTCCTCTCTTAAAGTTAATACTTAATAAATTGGTGACTAACTTTCCTTTAGGTTGTTAAAAAAAATACTTCCTAAAAGAAAGCTCCAGAAGCAAAGGAAATCATGCTGGGACACTGAATCTATTGCTAGCATATTCGAATCAATTGGCAATGCAGCAATGCAGGAAGAAAAGAAAAACTGGTTTTCTCTGAACTAGGCTTCTTTAATATATATATTTTTACTTGTGTTGTCTTCATGCTCAAGACTATTTTTCTTATGATGAATTAAATTAAAACTTGCCTCTACAACTGATGGGTAAGCACCATCTTTTCCTGCCAGCCATTAGCTAGATGAAAAGGGAGTGTGTGCACTCAAATGGATTTTAACTGTTAAATATAGAGGAGGGAACTTCCCAGTTATGTTTAACATGGAGGAAAATAATAAAATAGCTTAGCCAAATGTATGTTCCTTCTGTTCTGTGATTCATTTACCTCCCAGGTTATAACCAGTTCAGATTTGCTGCCTCCTCCACCACTGACGTTAGCTGGGGTAACTTCAGGGACTGTGTGGGAGACAAAAAACAAGTTATGTCAGGTAGCAAAGTCAAGAGAGGGTCAGGAAGGTTGCCTGGCTGAGGTGACTTACTTTCAAAGAATACTGTGATGCATACACCTTTGTCCTTTGAGATTAGAAACAGCATCGGCCAAGGGCCCACAGCATCAGCTCAGGGAAGTGAAATTTACCAAGGAAATTGGTATTAATTACCCATTTCCCATCCAACAAGGTACAGATGTTATCTAACACGTCTGAACAATTGTTCAGCTCAATCCCTACAGACCAAGAGGTTCCAGGGAAGAGGGAAGGGCTGAAGTTCTGGTCCTAACACTGTGCTCAGCATTTATTAACCATGCAGTGCTACACAGAGGAAAGATGGTGTGGACTCTGCCTGAGCACAGCTTACGGTGTGGTTGGAGGGTGAGAGCACGTACACCGCAGTCACAGAGCAAGGTTCACAACAAGCAAGAGTAGGGTGCAGACAGCACCAACAAGTACAGTGAGGTTCTGGAGCAGCAGGCTGCTCAGAGTAGGGGTGACTATGGCTTCTCAGGGGAAGGTGAGTTTTGAGCTGGGTGTTGAAGGAAGGGGTGGAAATAGGTTGACCTCTGGTTCACTGTGATTAATCTCCTTGATCCCCAGTTTTCTCTGTATAAGAGTGGGGATCATGCTAGCTTCCTTCTCAGGATTGCTGAGAAAAATCAATTACAGTTCGGGGAAGGGAAAAGAAGGCCTGAGATTAGCAAAATTATCATCATGTAACTGAAAGAGCCCAGACAGAATTTTAAAATGTTTCACTGGGTTATGTAGCTGGTGACTGGGCATGTCCCATTAAAGCCAATGAAATAGATCTAGATGGATTTTTTTCTTTCCTTTTCTGAGAGGAGGGTCAGAGCTCCCATTTTCTTTGCGACTTTGCCATTGCTTCAACACACTGGCCTCTTCACGGCCAGGAACTCTATGAAGACCACATGCGTAGGCCTCCGGCTTTCCATTAGAGAAATAAAAGTACGACTGACTCAGACAAGTTTGTTATCCTCTCCCTGTGCCCAACTCAAGCTATGTATGCGGAAGGCTGTACTAAATTGCTGACTGGTCTTGTATGCATTAACAAGATGTTCTGAATCTCAGTTTCTGGGAACAGTTTATACCCTAAGAAAATCTTAGTGAACATTTATAAAGAAATTATTCTTTGCATCAGTGCTTTCTGTGAGAAAATTCCTGTTAGAGGAATCTTGGTGACAAATGAACTGAAGAAGGAAGAGTCGGCTTTGGAGAGAACCAGGCACAGTGTGTTTCCTGCCATGTAAGTGGACCCAAGGAGGAGAACGTCACTCTTGATTAAAACTCGTGGCCTGGTAAGCTGAGCTTCCACTGGCCTGATTTCTCATCACTACGATCATTTAAGGGAAAGGGTGTGCAAGAATTTCAAGCCTTTCCCTAAGGAACAGTAGCTGCCAGCCCGGACGCTGCAGGAACAGACCGACTGTAACCGGAGTGCTACTCACGTGCTTCTGCTGTCCTCTGTCTCTCTGAGGGACGGCTGGGCTCCCCGATCCCAATCACATTGGCTGCAACTGTGCGGAACTCATATTCCACCCAAGGGTTTAAACCCACCACAGTTGCAGTGAACGTCTTTCCATCGATGAGTTCTGGGACTGAAAGACATCAGAAGGGAGTGGGGGAATGCTTTAGAGGATGCGGAAACAAATGTGGAGACCACGTGAGGAAGAGAGGCACATCCACCAGCATCATCATTTGCATTCGGGCAGTGGAGGGGGCCTGGCAGAGCTGCACAAGCTATCACCACAGGAGGTAGGCTCAGAACTCTCTCTGCCTGTTCAACTAATAAACTTAAATCAGATACCAGTGGACGACATCATAAACAACACGAAGACCCAAAGCTACTTCACTATCATAACTATTCTCAAACATGTTCTCACATGTTTTTCAGCATTTATTATTTAGTGCCAGGCGCATTGTTAAATTCTTACAACTACCCCATGAGCAAGGTAAAATTATTATATTCATTCTTAAACAATTCTCTCTGCTTCTTTAACAGAGGAGGAAAATGAGGATGTATAGAGATCAGTGGATTAATAGTCAGAATTCATCTCCTAAATTCTACATGGTTCTCATCTTTCCTGCTCAAAGCACTCCTGTGACTCAGCAGAAAGTCAGTAATTACAGCAAGAGATACGGAAATCTATTTCTGAGGATCCTTAAGCTAAAATGTAAAAATAAATCGGAGTTGTTAAAATGATAAAACGAGTACAATTTGTATGTATTGCATAAAACTGGACATACCACTCCATTTATTTCTCCTTCAAAACAGCAAGGTCACATAGCTAAGTGTTAGTGTCTAGAGGAGAATCTTGCCTATAATTACTTGGTTGTCCAGTTTTTCCCCTGAATGACATCTAAATTACATAGTGTCTCAATTTGGAGGTATTGACAGAAGTGAGAATGACGTAAAAATTATTTAAGACCCAAAGAGAAATGACTGTGAACCTTAAAAAAATAGAAAGTACTGTGTAAATATAATAAAAGAAAGGAAGAGGATAAAAAGGCACTGTTAAGAATGGGTTAAGTCTGTAAAACTGGTTTTTAAAAAACCCTCATATCTCTTTCCCCAAATGTATCCATCATAGAAAATGGATAAAGTAAAGAGACTCTCCAGTCCTTGGTTACTGGCTCTAGAGAGCAGGGCATGAACTTCACAAAGACTATGATTATAGTTCAGAAGATTCCACTGCTTCCCAAAGTGGAACACAGATAATTTCCCACAGTGAAACACAGATAATTTTAGGTAATACACAGATTGATGCCATTTTGTTTTTATTATGTATTTTTTAATGTGTGTTAGGAAAAAATAAATGACAGCACAAAAGATGCATCATTGCACAGATATTATTACTTAGGACAAGTTAAAAGGCAAATGTGAGTTAGTATCCAGAGACATACTAAATGAAAGATAGTACAGTGGCCTGAGGTTTGTGCAGCAATCATGATCCATCCTTTGTAGCCGTGTCTGAATGAAAACCTAGGTATCACTTGCGTCTGCCACCGTGCTTTGTCTATTATGTGGAATTCCAGGAGCCCCTGAATGGAGCACCCAATATGGTACCTGTATTGACTGCTTGCCAGCCCACGGAGAATGGAGTCCTGGCTTGAATGACGTACATGGTGATGGGGCTGTGGTTGTCAGGCCCGGGTCTCCAGGAGAGCTGAGCTGTGGTGTCTGTGATTTCATCTATAGTCACAGCCTCAGGGGGCCCTGGGGGACCTGGGGAAGAGCAGGATGCTCATAATTACAGCAGCGTGTTCAAATGTCTACATAAATGATCCACTACTTGAATGCACACGGGCCCGTTCATCCACTTATTCACCCACTCACAGATTTGTCACTTGTCAAATCCTTTTTGAACACCTCCTTGGTGCTGGGAACTCTGCTGGCCTCCACTGCCACAGAAACCACAGAGACACATGAGACAAGCCCCTTCCTTCCACAGCAGTGACTTTCAACCATTGTGCCGCGGCACACTGGGGTGCTACGACAGGATCTTAGGTGTGCCTCACACATTTTTAAAGACCATTAATTAAATTATTTTCAAAAGAAGTTCAAAGCATAGTAAGTATATTCTGTTTTTTACTCTTTTTTTTTGATCAACTTGATTTAAGTCTAACTACAGGTTCAAGTGTGCCGTGAGATAAAGGAGGTTGAAAACCACTGTTCTAGAGACTCATAGTGTAATAGGAAGAACTAATCAGTAAACAAAGAATTACAATAGAATATTTGTTGTGATGTGAAAAGAGAATATTGGCTACCCTAAGGGCCTGAATTCATTAATTATTTCACCATACACCTGTATTTGTAGGTTCCTACTATGGGTCAGGCACTATTACCTGGGGATAGAATCATGATAAAAAATAGATACCGCTTCCAATTTCATGAAGATTACAGTCTGCTGGAAATGCTCATTTCTACCACTGAGAATACAGATTTGAGCAGAAATGGCTTTGAAATTTTGGACATCACGGTGACGTTCTGCATGTTGCTTGGCATTGTAATTGTGGACACTCTCCTCACCCCCGCCCGCTTCCAATATGAGCACACACTTGTGTGCACGGGAACTGCTGTGAAAATGGCCAGTGCTCCAGAGTCTCCAGGCTGTCCCTTCTTCAAAGCAATTTCAAAATTGGGCTAGAGTCTAAACACCCTCATTTGTAGTTTCTGAAAGTCATACCTGTGTTTTTCTACTTATCTCCCTGATGTTCATTGTTTCTTTCCATCTACTTACACTATTGAAAGGGGAGGAAATCAGATTTACATGAGGGCTTGAAAATCCTAACAGAAATAGAGGGCTGGAAAGTGGTTGGTGAGTAAAGACAAAATAACAGCAGTGCCGGAGCAAAGACTCAACGCTACCCTAGCTTCCAACATGAAAGCTCTTACCAGGCTGTTAAATGCATTTTTAACAAGGCACAATTGAACCCCTCAGGAGAAAAGGTGATTTTGAGGGGACATAATGACAGGCATTCAATGGGCATAAGGAGGTATACCAAGGAGGGATTTACTAATCCCCAATAGAGCAATCAAACGTACTACCTAAATACTATGGGGCCATGTCACAGGGACAGGGAAAGGAGATGTCTCACAGAGCAGAGAAAAGTTAATGGCACTTTCCTAAAGTTAGACTTTGTTCTAGAATTCACTCCTTCACCCTTTATATGATGCCCTAAATTCTCTTTCCTTTTTTAAAAATCATTTTTATAGACTCACAGGTGAGACTAAATTTATCTCCTCCCTCCTACTCCTGAATGAAATGTCTGAAAATCTGTGTGCTGGAGCTGATTAATTTTCCACGGTGACATTTCAGCCTGTCAATCTAATGCCACCTAGAGAGGGCTGATGTAACCTTTGGTCTTTGGTACCCTTATTAACCAGATAAGGTCTAGAAGACAAGATAATATATATTTTTTCTTACCAACTTTCTCATTCTAGCATTCCCCACCTTTTTTCTTTACAGATACTACTTCACTGGCCTTTAAAATCTAAGCACCATAAATAGAAAAGTTCTCCCCTGTGCACTTCTCAAAGAATTAAATCGATAGGAAGTATCTGAGCCCGCTGTTGGCCACTGTGTGGGAAGGAAATGTAGGTTGGCCTGAATTTGGCCACTGGAGAGAAGACAGTACTTCTCTGGTGCCATTCTGTACCTTCTTGCCTCTACCTCCACTAGTGAGTAGATACCCCTTACAGAATGTTTACCCGCTTAGTTTTAGGGAAGTTGGGTCCCTCTTTCAAAACCACAAAATGTGCAAATCTTTGTCCTGTGAACAAAATGATAGCATGCTTAGGGGCACGTATAAGTTTTTGTCCCAGGTAACAGCAAGGGAACATTGGCTTGACACCTGTGCCTGCTTCTCACTCTGGCTGCCATTACAGAGGTTAAAAAGAGCAGGCATCAGAGAATCAAAGAGCCAGGACTCAAAGCTACTCTAGTTTCAAATACGAAAATCTCTTAGGGGTGGCGAAGTACATTTCTGCCTTGCTTCTGCAATGAGTAGAAAGGCTGCAAGGGCAAAGCTGGAGATAAAATGAAAGATTATGGCTTTAAATGGCAATATTAATTTATTGGCCTTATTAACTGATTAGACTGGATTTTCTTTTACACTGCGTTTGCAAATTCCGCTTGGTATTTAATGTTACTTTCTGCGAAATGAAGTATACAATATCATTTATGAACTTCAAGTATTACTGATCTAAATATTTATTAGTCTAATTTATTGGTGTTTAAACTGCTGATCTGAACATTATCCTAATTAAATAGAGGATAAATTTTCAGCAACAGAATTCTTTTATCCCCAAGGGGAGAGCAGACCCATGCTGGCGTATTTTAAAATGGAAATAAACATGTTTCAATAAGTTATTATGTGGGAAGATCTACCTAGGTCGAAAGTTTTTTCTCTTATCTAGCCTTTATCTGAACCATTTCTAAAAGGTTTTTTAGGCAATTTAAAGGGGAAGCAAAGCAGACATGATAGAGTGCTATTTTTCTTGAATCTCTCTTGACAATTAGTTTAAGTTGCTAACTCCCACACCTTTCACTCCTCACATTATGCGGAGAGGATATAGCAACACTTTTTTTATTTTTGCTTCCAATAACACTTTGTTCCCTGTGTACTCAGATTCACCCTGTCTCCAGTTTTGATATCTTGAATTTTTATTTTCTTACATTCAAAGTTCTTCCATGAGCTCAGCCAGCTTACTAGAGATGCCTCAACACCAACAGTTCAGGATTCAGTGAAGGAGACACCAGTCAAGAGATTATTTTGATGCCCTGTTACGGCCTCACTTTTAATACTTTAGAAAATTTCTGAGTGTGCAGAGGTTTGATTCCACATGTATAGTGTTTCACAAAGATTTTAATTTTCATTTAAAATTATTTCTTGTTTATTTATTTATGTGAGACAAAGTCTCACTTTGTTATCCTTGGCAGAGTGCCTGCCACGATGCTCGGCTACTTTTGGAGACAAGGTTTCACTCTTACTAAATATGAAATTTAAAAATACTTCTTCAGGCCAGCACTGTGGCTCATGTCTATAATCCTAGCACTCTGGGAGGCTGGGGTGCGGGGATCATTTGAGCTCAGGAGTTCAAGAGCAGCCTGAGCAAGAGTGAGACCCTGTCTCTATTAAAAATAGAAAAATTAGCTGGGTGTTGTGGTGGGTGCCTGTAGTCCCAGCTACTTGGGAGGCTGAGGCAGGACAATTGCTTGAGCCCAAGAGTTTGAGATGATGTAGCCAAGGCAACAGAATGAGACCCTAAAAAAAAAAAAAATCCTAAAAGTTTATTTACAGTTCTTTACAAGTTGGTTTGGTGAGACTCAGAATGCACTCAATTGTTGTGCTTCAGTTGGGGTGGGCATAGTTGTGAAGTCCAAATTAGGCCTTGTTGGTAGTGCTCAGGAGATCTCACATCCGTTCGTTTTTACATCAACTCCCAGCTTATTTACTACATCACAAGCAGTCAGGAACTGTTTTCCCCCAGAGCCATATTTTAGGAACTCAACAGCACTATTAACTTCAGGGGGAAAAAAAGAAGCTAAGGAAAAACCTGGTGATGACTTGACTTAATCCACTGTTATACCAGTGGCCTAAAATACTAATTCAGTTTAGCTCGGATGAGACATAAAAAAGTACAGTTTGTTCCTTCTTTGAACTATTTGCTTTGGGTAATCTGAAGTTATTCTAGAAAGTCATATCGACTCCAACAGCCATAATCAGGGCACCTGAAGGAGTTATTTTTAGTGTAAAGTAACTGGATTTACTTAGGCAGTTTCTGGCGATCCCCCTTCTAAAACTGTACAAAGCTTCTATAGACGGCAGCCGCTGCTTACAATGTTCAGTTTCCGCCTGCCTTTTCTCCATAATTCTAAACCACTGAGGTTTATAGAACTCTGCTAGACTAGGTATTTCAAAAATACTTTAAGGACAGAACAAATCAAAACAAAACAAAAATGCAATACCTCTTACAATCAGGTCAGCAGCAGCAGAAAGCTTGTCCACACTCGTTTGGACCATGCAGACATATTTCCCAGCATGCTTCAGCTGGATGTTTCGGATCATCAAATCACCAGCTGAATCCTGCTGATAAAGTAGGGGAAAGTGGCTACAATTACTTTTTAATGAGCTCTAAATATCATTATCACATGAAGGACACTGTGACTAATGGATTTATTTTACACCGGCTGATGAAAACATTAGTGATGCAGTCCGTGGCCTATTAAAAATATGTGAGCCTGTCAGAAAGAAATCACAAGGAGATGGTCTCTAAAAGACAAAATAAAAATAAAAAAAAAAAAAAAAAAGAAGAACACCAACATTTTCAGAACACACCTTGGACAAGACCTCAGGTGTCTGTCTGGCTTCCCTGGTTCTCTGAAGCGGTTTGCCACCCATGTTGGAAGCACTTAAACTCATGGAAGGAAGCTCTTGATTTAGTCTCATGGGTTTCTTCAGACATGCTCTCAGCCCTACAACCTTCCTTGGCATTCTAATACTTTGAAACTCTGTATTTGGAAAGAGGCAGAAAGCCCACATTTGGAGGCATCTGCATTTTACTGCACAACCCTGTCTTTCAGCCAGCATTTTGATTGCTCCCAGGTTTGAATTAAAGGATTATGAGGATCAAATTCTCTAAGGAAATCTTGCATCACCTACTATGGAATGGTGCTAATTTGTTTTCCAAATGCCAAATGCATGTTTCATGAGCAGATGAATAGGACTAATTACATCCTGGTATAGATGTCTCTGTGTCCCAGAAATATTTCTACACCGTTGGCCAGCACACTACTTTTAATAAATATGGGGAGATGTTTCCACAGGCTATCACAAAGGCAGCTTTTTAAATGAAGAACACTGCTACACCTTGGAGTTTGGTTTCATAGCCCTGATAATCAAAAGCTTGGAGAACAGCTGCTGTTCTCCAAGGGGAACATGGGCCACCCCAGGGTCCAGATTGGGGAAACTACACTTCATTCTAAAGCTCTCAGAGATGTAAAGATAATTTAGGGTAAACTGGCTGGCCCTCGTTTTCCCAAACCGAAGACTAGGAAGCTGATTGCTTCTAGTAGCTAGTATACTAGTAGCTGTTGCTACTCCCCCGGTAACAATATTGGTGGGTGATGCTTCACGGTATTTGGGATATGACTGCTACTTTCCACGTGCTTTACTATATTAACTCACTAAATACTCACATGTCCTATGGGACAGGTACTTTTGCTATCCTTATTTTAAAGATGAGAAAACTCTACCTAAAAGAGCTTAGGAGACCTGCCTACAGCCACTTAGCTGGTCTGTGGCAGGACCAGGATTCAAACCCACACAGTGAGTTCCAATTCTTATTCTGAATGATAATGCCTCACTGTCATCCAGAAAGGCCTTACCTCATTCAAAACTGATGTGTACTTAATTTCCTTTCTTTGTTTAAGCACAACATATCACACTCACATTTACTGAGGACAATTAAAGAATTGGAATTACCAAGTACAACACAGGCTTAAAAGAGAGGAAAAGCACCTCATGAAGAAAGAGCTACAATTTTGGTACTTAGTTGAGGCTGATCCTTGGTGTATGATGTCATCTCCTTTTTAATCTCTCTGGGCATTAATTTATTGACTTTTGCAAGACCTTTGGGCTAGATTGTGAAATCAAATGAGATTTTATGTATATGTGAAATCCTTCTGAAAACTGTGACATGCAGAGTAAATCTAAATGGGTATTGTTGATGGTCATGATCAGTTTTCTTTGTGAAACAATCATGTCAAAGATATTAATTCAAATTTAGGAGAAGTTTGATTTTTGTTTTAACCTGAAAGCTCTTTTATTTATAACACTTTGGTTTTCATCCAGGTTCCTCTACTTACTGATCAAGTCCTATAATTTGTCAATGATATAGGAAGATAATCGCTAATCTATTTCATAGTGTCTGTGAGGATTAAATAGCTATACACTGATCCCATGGTATACACAGGGACTGATTCCAGGACTCTGAGTGTACCAAAATGTGTGCATACTCAAGTCCTACAGAACCAGGCCAGGTGCAGTGGCTCACACCTGTAATCCAATCATTCTGAGAGGCCTAGGTGGGTGGATTGCCTGAGCTCAGGGTTTGAGACCAGCCTAAGCCAGAGTGAGACCCTGCTTCTAAAAATAGCCAGGTATCGTGGCGGGCACCTGTCATCCAGCTACTTGGGAGGCGAAGGCAAGAGAATGGCTTTAGCCCAAGAGATTGAGGTTGTTGTGAGCTGTGATGCCACAGCACTCTACCAAGGGTGACATAGTGAGACCCTGTCTCAAAAAAAAAAAAAAAATCCACATTTAAGTGGGCTCATGCAGCTCAAACCATTGTTGTCCACAAGTTCACGGACTCTTAGAGAAAAGGCTACTACATACCTCATTGCTGAATATCACTATGGTCACCTTCAAAGTATTCTCCTTGGGAAGATACACACCATTGCCAGCACCTAGTCCACCCTTCAAAACACTTTTTCTAGGATGAGTTCTTAAACTTCATTGTCCAACATCATAAGAAAGTACTTAATAAATGATTAAGGTATTTTGGAAGTATAAGGAATTTTTATCATCATTATTATGATTTTCATTCCTACATATTTACCTAAGACATTTCACATGTTAGGACTTTTGAGTATAGGTTTAAATAAAAAAATACATCTTACAAGAGAATGTGTGCAGGTACAGTGAGAAGCCACATTGTTTTAAGGCAGGAAGTTGAATTTGCTTTAAAGAAATGTTTACACTATCTCAATAATTCGTTTTATCCACCAAAGGCTTGCATGTCAAAGAAACTTGTAGCCTGGATATTTCATAGCACAACAACCTATTAATGTAATTTCTGTGAATTAGAACATACTGTATTAGAGGTGCTCAAACTTTATTTTCTCTGCAGCACACAGGAAGAACAGAGTAATCTTTGGCCACACATAAATACACAAACACTAAGGAAAGTGTTCAGCAAAAAAAGGTCCATCCATACTTTTCGTGGTATCTAATACCACAGGTAAGCAAAAAAAGTTCTCACAAAATCAGTATGCAGCCCG
The DNA here is from genome assembly GCF_027406575.1 of Nycticebus coucang. Lineage (NCBI taxonomy): Eukaryota > Metazoa > Chordata > Mammalia > Primates > Lorisidae > Nycticebus > Nycticebus coucang. The sequence continues at coordinate 18,245,498 of NC_069787.1, forward strand.
CAGGCCACAGGTTGGAAACCCCTGTGCGTTAGTTACACATTTTGACGAGACTTATATATTTAATGTAAAACTGAAACAAAGAAAAAAATAAAATCAGGCTAAGGTAAGAGTCTCACAGAAGGAGACCACAATAAGTTTCTCTTCCCTTGGAAGTCATCAGGACCAAACTGTTAACTAAGGTACACATTTTTTTCATGTTTCTACCAAAGAGAGCACGTGGCATCAGCGTGTTTTCCCACACTGTGGTTTGTTCTGTTTCTGAAAGAGCACTCCGGGTATCAGAGGACAATGAAATAATAGCTTTAAAAAAACCTCAGTAAGCTGACTCTCTCGAGCATCATTTCCACCATGCTGACCCAGGAAGCAGAAACTGAAAGGGGCTCAAGTTCAGAATGGCGTATACATCCTAACTCCACAAACATTAATAATGATCCTTGTGGCTCAGATACTTAAGATATTAAATGCTGTAGTACTATCCTCACTTTTGCTAATTTCTTTTCTTTCTTTTTATTTATTCATTTTTTTTTGAGACATAGTGTCCCTCTGTCACCTAGGCTAAAGTGCAGTGACATCATCTTAGCTCACTACAACTTCAAACTCCTGGGCTCAAGCGATTTTCCCAACTCAGCCTCACTCTGAGTAGCTGGGACTACAGGTATGAGCCACCACACTTGACTAATTTTTTAATTTTGTAGAGACAGGGTCTGGCTGTAATGTGCAGGCTGGTCTGAAACTCTTGGCCTCAGGTGATCCTTCCGCCTCGATCTTTCAAAGTGCTGGGATTAAAGGTGTGAGCTACCACTCCCAGCCTGCACATGTTTCTTAGCCCCAGTTGATTGGTGTTAGCACTAGTTTCACAGAGGGAAAGAGAATGAAGGCAACTCTACATATCGGTCTTTGCAACAGGTGGTCATTAGTGCTTGACCCCAGTTTAGGATGACTTCATCTGTGCCTCAGCCCTGGTACTAGCCCAGCAGAAAGGCCATTTGCAATGCAATGCTGGGTGAGGTGGCTCACACCTGTAATCCTAGCAGTCTGGGAAGCTGAGGAAGGTGGATCATCTGAGCTCAGGAGTTTGAGACCAGCCTAAGCTAGAGTGAGACCCCGCCTTTAAAAATAGCCAGGCATTGTGGCAGGTGCCTGTAGCCCCAGCTAATCAGGAGGCTGAGGCAAGAGGATCACTTGAGTCCAAGAGTTTGAGGTTGCTGTGAGCTATTGATTGAGTGTCAGACAGTACAATAGTGAGAAGCAGTTTAAATTTAATACAAAAGCCACATAAATGCCTAAAGAATAAAATTCAGAATTCAGCCACATGCCACAGCACATTACAGAAGGTGACAAAGTGAGATTCTGTTTCAAAAATAAATAAATAAATAAATGCCATTTCTGTCTGGCAGGACATTCATTCTGACAGCCAAGCATCAGTTTCTCACTGGGAACATAGGGCTGTGTTAGAGCAGAGAACAATTTTTTTTTTGAGACAGAGTCTCAGTATGTCACTGTTGGTAGGGTGCTGTGGTGTCACAGCTCATGGCAACCTCAAACTCTTGCGCTGACGTGATTCTCTTACCTCAGCCTCCAAGTAGCTGGGACTACAGGTGCTTGCCACAATTCTTGGCTATTTTTTGTTATTGTTGTCATTGTTGTTTTAGCAGGCCCTGGCTGGGTTCAAACCCACCAGCCCCAGTGCATGTAGCCGGCGCCTTAACCACTTGGCTAAGGTGCTGAACCAGAGAATAGTATTTTCGAGAACAATTGCGATAGATACAAATCATTTTGAGATACCTCTTTTTGTTATGTATTCAATGACAATAGATATTTTTATGGATAGTAAGGCATTTTGAAAATCAACCATGTAAATTCAGATTACGTGAAGATAATAAATAATCCAATCAGATCAGATTCTAGAAAGCCCTAAATTTATACTGAGGAGTTTTCTACAAGACCAAAGAGAGTTTAATTAGCAGCCTCAAACATACACAAAAATTATCCTTAAGCTATTTTCTTAATCAGTTTCCTTGGTATATGGTATATATGGGGAAGAGAGCTTGGGATTTGAAGTTTAAAGCTGAGTTGTGCTATTTAGTAGCTATGAGACCAGGCGTCCTCAAACTGCGGCCCACGGGCCACATGAAGCGGTGTGAATTGTATTTGTTCCTGTTTTGTTTTTTACTTCAAAATAAGATATGTGCAGTGTGCATAGGAATTTGTTCACAGTTTTTTTTTAACTATAGTCCGGCCCTCCAATGGTCTGAGGGACAGTGAATTGGCTCCCTGTTTAAAAAGTTTGAGGACGCCTGCTAGGAGACTGATGCAAATTCATACAACTCTGCGAGCCTCAGTTTCCTAATTCAGCAAGCAGGCCTGCCAAACAGTGTCACTCAGGCATGTGGTGCTGCGTTTAACTTGCAAAAAAGGAGCAGGAATTAACCAAGAGTTTTTGACATAAGCTGCTTGAACAAAATTATAAAATGATAACTTTATGTATTTTTTTGAAGTTAGTCTAAACAAGTTAGTTAGTTTTGAGAAGTTCAGTTGCATGTTGGGCTTCCTGTGGATAGTCTGATATTAATACTTACCCCTCCGACTCTTTCAAAGTGGTCCCCATCTTTGTCGAAGTCTATGAGGTGTCCATTAAATGACCAAGTAAACACGATGTCTAGGGAGTGATCATGAGTCACCTGGCAAGGAAGAACGATACTTTCTCCAACAGTGACGTCCATGCTGGAAGGGGGTACCATTACCTTTGTTGGATCTGCAGAGTTAAAACACAACAAACGTCACCAACAAAGCCTGTGAGCTCATGTGCAAATAAAATGCAGTATTCAATAGCAGGATGAAGAACTAAGCACTTTTGCTTTCTTTTTTTCTTAGGCTGTGACCGGCAAATCTCAGTCATCTGGAAAGCTCAAATTCAAGCTAGGAGGTCATTTTTAATATGAGAAGATGAAAATACTCATTCTGTGAACCTTCTCAGAGCAGGAGAACTGAGCTGGGGAGCACAAGAGTTAGATCTCTGAAGAGCTCATGGGAAGTTTTCTGGCAGCTTCCTCTGAATTACCTCTTTGAAAAGGTTTGCATAGCACTCCATTTTCACGAGAAAGCTACATCTCAACTAAGTGCAGGTGGGAAAATCCATGTTGATTTGAAGTGTGTTGGACTTTTTTTCTCTGCTATTATGACAGTGATAAATGTTTTAATACAGTAAATTCAGAAAATTCAGAAAAATTAAAATAAGGAACAGAAATAAGGGCTGGGAGAGGTGGCTCACATCTATAATCCTAGCACTCTGGGAGGCCGAGGCAGGTGAATTGCCTGAGCTCACGAGTTCGAGATGAGCCTGAGCCAGAGTGAGACCTGTTTGTAAAAATAGGCTGGGATTGTGGTGGACACCTGTAGTCCCAGCTACTTGGGATGCTGACCAGAAGAGAAGCACTTAAACTCAAGAGTCTGAGGTTGTTGTGAGCTAACATGCCACAGCACTCTACTTAGGGTGACCAAGTCAGACTCTGTCTCAAAAACAAAAAGAAAAAACCACAAACTAAAAAAGAGACAGAGATAGAAAGAAAAAAAATTAAAAAACCCCTACCACTCAAAACATCTATTTTCATTTTGGTATAATCCCCCCCATCTTTCAGGTTCATAGTTTTCCAATTGTTTCAACTTACACATTGTAAATATGTGACACATACAATAATATTACATAATTTTACATAATATTACACAGGTATGGTTTCATAATTTTGTTAACATATTTTTATAACCTGCATAATGAGCTATCAGCTTATGGTTTTAATCATTTGAAGCTGGCAGGTGTTTTAGCAAATTTTGTTAGATATGTAATTATAAGTAATGTGGTAATGAACATCATTGACAAAATGATATTTGTATGATACTACTTCAAAATAAGGAGTATCAATTTATGTTTAAATCCACCCTTTACATTATAGTTTTCAGTGGGCATAGAATGGGCTTGCTTAGCTGAGACAATTTGTAAATGGTATTCACACACTCGTAGTCCCTTAATTTTTTTTTTTATCATAGTCCCTTAATTTTTTTTTTTGAGATGGGGTTTTGCTCTGTTACACAAGGTGGAATACAATGGCAAAATCACAGCTCACTGTATCCTCAAACTCCTAGGCTCAAAGAATCCTCTTACCCCAGCCTCTTGAGTAGCTGGGACTGTAGGCATACTCTACAGTACCTGGCTATTTATTGTTTTTTATAAATAAATAAATATATATATTTATTTATTGTTGGGGATTCATTGAGGGTACAATAAGCCAGGTTACACTGATAGCAATTGTTAGGTAAAGTCCCTCTTGCCTGGCTAATTATTTTTAAAAAATATTTCATAGATACGGAGTCTCACTATGTTGCCTAGACTGGTGTTGAACTCCTAGGCTCCAGCAATCCTTCCACCTTAGTCTCCCAAAGTGCAAAATTACAGGCATGAGCCAGCCCACTCAGCCTGTAGGACCTTAATTTTCACTGCAACATGATTTAATAAATGGTGTCAGACAAACAGTACGATGCCGACAAGCAGTTTGAATTAAATATAACGGCCATACAAAGGCCTTAAGAATAAAATTCTGAATTCAGCCACAAGCCAGAAATTTCTATGCACTAGACTAAACCAAACCAACCAATCAATTACAAAGAAGACAAACCAAAACCAAACAAAACAATAAAAAAAAATCATTACCCCTCTTCCATAGTCATAGGATTGAGTTTCAGGCTGTGAGGTTATGCAAATATTTTTTTTTGCAGGGGTTGTTATGATCCTTTATTAAAACATTTTCCCTTATCCTTTTTAACTAGCCAAGCATTCCACAGCACCACTGTTGATGTCATCTATGATGTCATGAGGGTGGTGGTCATCAACACTGAAGCTCACTGACTGGACTGTCCCCAGGATCTCTTTGATAGTTCCAGAGTGTTCTATGGCTAAAGATCAGTGCCACATCTGTCTGGCAATGTTGACAATCTCACCAAAAGTGATATTTCCGTTGTATTTAATGTTTTTCTGTTTCTTTCTGTCTCTTGGTGGTTTCTTGAGGGCTTTGATGGTGAGGGCAGAGGCAGAAGGTACCACTTCAGTCTGGGCCTGTTTGTTCTGGATGGTCAGTTTCACCATAATCCTTAGACTCTTTCAGTCACTGCTTGCCTTGGCGATGTCATCACTAACCTTTTTTGGAGATAAACCCAGGGAGCCAATCTTGGGGGCCAGGGCAGACATAGCACCGACTTCGCCACCAGTGCACCTCAGAAACACGACTTTGATCTCGTTGAGGTTGAACTTAGGCAGCATGGTGGAGGTGGCTGGTGTCCAATGAACCTGGATTCAGGATGACCGAAGAAAGCTGCACCTTGACCTTCTCAGAGCCAAAAGCCAAAAGCTGCAAATATTTTATTAAGTGAACCCCTTGGATTAAAATCTCAGCTGGGAATTTTGAAATTATATATCATAGGGGGAGCTTTGAAGGGTCTTCCTTCCCTATAGCCCACACTAAAATTTTCTTTTTAAATGGAAAATTGAGAATAGTTTTTTTTTTTTTTATCATTTTATCATTTTATCCAAATATGGAAAGAAAAATTTTCAGGTTGTAAGAAAAGGGAAATCTCTGTCCTAAATAGATTATAATCTAGCAGTGGGATACACTTTTGCTGTTTTTTGAAAATAGGAAAAGATCATGATAAGTGGATTAATGTGCTTTTAGTACCTGTTGAATGAGTCATGTCCACAAAATGAAAAGTGAACCACAGGTACTGCCAGCTAAGAGGTAATGGGATGGAAAATCCCTATTTCAAAACCTGAGGCTTTTGCAAGCCATGTAATAAAAATCTTACTATTGATTCACTAACTCTCAGGAATAGATACAGAATACATTTTTTTTTAAATGAGAAAAGGAGGTAAGACTAAACCTTATTCTAAGCAAAAATGTAGGAATAATCCCATTTTGATTTAATATGTCATTTGCCGTTTTTGAATTTAAATTTTCCTCATCTATAAAATGAAAACTGAAACTGGTAATCCCAGGTTTTTATTTGACAATGATGTTGCCTAACTGTACTTTAAATAGTTGGCCACTGATGTTGCAATTTAGATTTTTATTTTAACACATTCATCTGTTGTTTTATCCATCAACCACTTATTGTGTGTTACATGGGTAGCAGAGAGAAGAATAACCCTCATATTATAATAACTAACTGAGCCCCTTAGCACTGTTAAGAGCCTTGTATGGATTATTTCATTTATTACTAGCAATAGGTACTATTATTACCCCTATTTAACAGATGTGGAGACTGATGGCTCAGAGGGGTTCAGAAACTTGTCCCTTGTGCTATTCCGTCTCTTCTGGGCTTTGCTGAAAACATGACATCCATATACAAATCTCCCAGAGAAAAAAATCTACTGTGTGTAATACAGCAATTTGCACTTTTGATTATGAATAGTCAACTGAAGATATTTAAATGCTGAAGGAATTCAAAGAATTCCTGCCATGGGTACAGATGGCTGCAGAGAGCTTCACTGCGTGAGTAATAAAGTCACTGCCTTAGACAGGTAACAAGCAGTTGTGATTTTATGCCTAATATGCTGGCTCTAGCTCTAAGCTCACACATCAAACTTCCGAGTGTAGAGTCAAATGTCCAGGCTCCAGTCCCTAAAAACATCTTGTCTCCCTATCTCCTGACAATTTCTGGGCAAGCAGGAAGGAGCTGGCACAAACCCCCAAGCCTAGAGCCATTTGAAATTCTGGCTCTCATTTTTGAATGACATTCGTTTCCTAAAGAAATGTTCATCTCTTTATGCACATGTAGGGATCCAGGACAGATTTTTTAATATTGGTAAATTCAGCTGTCTGTTAACCAAGGATGAGAGAAGTTCCCTAAATAAAGGCTTATGTTGGTACAGTTGCTGCGCTGACATCTGCTAATTCATTACATTAGCACTTGTCACCCATTCATGTTCTGAACCCTGCGGTAGCAAAAATCAATGCAAAGTAAGTCACACACAGTACACACACCAGCGAGGTCTCCCTGGGACCAGAGAAGATTAAACTAAAGAGGTGCAAAATCTCATTAGCTATTTTGTTTTCTCAAAGTGTATGTTTGTTCAGCACTCCTATTTTCTGTGTTGTGAATTCTGATGCTTTTTACTTGATTAATTTCCTTAAATTTGAATAGAAACACTGTACACAAATAAAACAGATGGCTTCTTGCAAAACAAACTGTCTTCCTTTCTTTGGTTTTAATTCGTCAACATCAGGAAAAAACTGTATTTACGACTTTTATTCTGAAGAGTCACTTTGGCTATTGTTCTGTGCATAGAACTCTCAAAGGCCATTAGAACTCAAGATGTGAAACGATGGCTGGATTTGTATGTAACTAAATAGCAACAATAAATAGAACAACAGCACCCTAAACTTCCCTACCCGTGGTTGGTTCATACTGCAGAGAATAATAAGTCCAGAACTCCAAAGGACTGATACCTAAAAATACATATTTACCATGTGCTTAATTCCCCTAGAGTGTTAAAACAATATTCATTTACTTTCTTTTCTTTCTTTTTAGAGACAGAGTTCAACTCCCTTGCCCTCCGTAGAGTGCTGTAGCATCACAGCTCACAGCAACCTCCAGCTCTTGGGGTTAGGCGATTCTCTTGCCTCAGCCTCCCAGTAGCTGGGACTACAGGCACCCACCACAAAGTTAGGCTATTTTTTGTTGCAGTTTGGCTGGGGCGGGGTTTGAACCCGCCACATTTTTTATATGGGCTAGTGTCCTACTCACTGAGCCACAGGCGCCACCCAAAACAATATTCATTTACTTTCTGTAGTCTTTTCTATAATGTCTAGATGACTAAGTGCTTTGTTCTAAAGATTATTAATAACCATGAATTTGTTAATAACCACTCAGTTAACAGTCCTTTCAACAAGTAGATATGTAAATTATGACACTTATCTAAGCCATATTATATCCCAACTTTCACTGTTGGTGGAAAGACTTTTTGATTTATAGCTCTTTTGATGTATTTTTTTTCTTGCTCATGCTGGTATTAAACTCCTGAGCTCAAGGGATCCACCCAATTCAGCATCCCAGAGTGCTAGGATTATAGGTGTGAGCCACTGGGCCCACGCCCTGTGCCAAGCTAGCTCTTACTGTTTCTAAAAAATAAGTGCTTTGGGTCCATAAGATAAGAAATCCACTTGGATGTTGTTTTTCCTGTACCATACCAGTGCTTTATTTTATTTATTTATTTATTTATTTTAGTGTTAAATCATAGCTGTGTACATTAGTGCAATCAAGGGGTACAATGTGCAGGTTTCATACACAATCTGAAATATTTTCATCCAACTGTTCAACGTAGCCTTCATGGCATTTTCTTAGTTATTGTATGTAGACATTTGTATTCTGCCTTTAGTAAGTTTCACCTGTACCCATTCTAAGATGCACCATAGGTGTAGTCCCACCCATAACCCTCCCTCCGCCCTAACCTCCCCACTCCCTTCCCCTCCCTTGGCCCTTTCCTCATAGTCTTGTGCTATAGTTGGGTTATAGCCTTCATGTGAACACTATAATTTAGCTTCATAGTAGGGCTGAGTACAGTGGATACTTTTTCTTCCATTCCTGAGATACTTTGCTAAGAAGAATATGTTCCAGCTGCATCCATGTAAACATAAAAGAGGTAAAGTCTCCATCTTTCTTTAAGGCTGCATAATATTCCATGGTATACATGTACCACAATTTGCTAGTCCATTCGTGGGTCGATGGACGCTTGGGCTTCTTCCATGACTTAACAATTATGAATTGGGCTGCAATAAACATTCTGGTACAGATGTCTTTGTTATATTGTGATTTTTGGTCTTCTGGGTATAAACCTAGTAAAGGAATTATAGGATTGAATGGCAGGTCTATTTTTAGGTCTCTAAGTGTTCACCAAACATCCTTCCAGGAATGTATTAGCGTGCATTCCCACCAGCAGTGTAGAAGTGTGCCCTTTTTTCCACATCCACGCCAACATCTCTGGTTTTGGGATTTTTGTTATGTGGGCTACTCTTACTGGGGTTAGGTAATAACTCAAAGTAGTTTTGATTTGCATTTCTCTGATGATTAAGGATGATGAGCTTTTCTTCATGTGTTTGTAAGATCGTGCATCTGTCTTCTTTAGAGAAGTTTCTCTTCAAGTCCCTTGCCCACCCTGAGATGAGATCACGTGTTCTTTTCTTACTAATACCCTGCTTCCCCGAAAATAAGACATCCTCCGAAAATAAGACCTACTTACAGGAAAGACAAGATGTTCCCTGAAAATAAAACCTAGCACATCTTTGGGAGTACACCTTAAAATAAGACACTGTCTTATTTTCGAGGAAACAGGGTATGTTTGAATTCTCTGTGGATTCTGGTTATTAGATCTTTATCAGAGGTATAACCTGCAAATATTATCTCCCATTCTGAGGGCTGTCTGCTTGCTTTCCTTACTATGTTCTTGGCTGTGCAGAAACTTTTTAGTTTGATCAGGTCCCAGTAGTGTATTTTTGATACTGCTTCAATTGCCTGGGGAGTCCTCCTCATAAAACATTCACCCAGGCTGATTCCTTCTTGCAGCCTTAAAGAAAGATGAAGGCTTTACCTCTTTCATGTTTACATGGATGGAGCTGGAACATATTTCTCTTAGCAAAGTATCTCAGGAATGGAAGAAAAAGTATCCAATGTACTCAGCCCTACTATGAAGCTAATTTATAGCTTTCACATGAAGGCTATAGCCCAACTATAGCACAAATATATGGGGAAAGGGCCAAGGAAGGGGAAGGGAGGGGGGGAGGTTAGAGTGGAGGTAGGTTAATGGGTGGGGCACACCTATGGTGCATCTTAGAATGGGTACAGGCGAAACTTACTAAATGCAGAATACAAATGTCTGCATACAATAACTAAGAAAATGCCATGAAGGCTACGTTAAACAGTTAAAAAAAAAAAAAAAGAAAAGAAAAGAAAGAAAACAAGTTTGAATCTTTGATTTGCATGAACAAACCCAGTTGGGAACTGGGCAGGAACTTTGGCTATAAAACTCTAACCCTCCCTTTGTTTTCTGGAATGTACTTTCCTTTTATACAGAAGGCTGTATGTCCCCTGAATTGGAACTGTTCACTGAAATAAAAGTCTTCCCTTCAAAAAAAAAAAAAAAAAAAAAAGAGTTTTCCCTGCACTTTCTTCAAGTATTTTTATAGTTTCATGTCTTAAATTTAAATCTTTTATCCAGTGAGAGTCTATCTTAGTTAATGATGAAAGGTGTGGGTCCAGTTTCAATCTTCTACAGGTTGCCAGGCAGTTTACCCAGCACCATTCGTTAAATAGGGAATCTTTTCTCCACTGAATGTTTTTAATTGGCTTGTCAAAGATCAAATAACGGTAAGAGCTGGATACATCTCTTGGTTCTCTATTCTGTTCCAGACATCTACTTCTCTGTTTTTGTGCCAGTACCATTCTGTTTTGATCACTATTGATTTACAGTACAGTCTCAGGTCTGGTAGTGTGATTCCTCCTGCTGTGTTTTTATTGCTGAGTAATGTTTTAGCTATTTGAGTTTTTTTTCTTATTCCATATAAAACGAAGTATTATTTTTTTCAAGATCTTTAAAATATGACAATGGAGCTTTAATAGGCATTGCATTAAAATTATATATTGCTTTGGGTAATATAGGCATTTTAACAATGTTGATTCTTCCCAGCCATGAGCATGGTATGTTTTTCCATTTGTTAACATCTTTAGCTATTTCTTTTCTTAAAGTTTCATAGTTCTCTTTGTAGAGATCTTTCACGTCCTTTGTTAGGTATACTCCCAAATATTTCATCTTCTTTGGCACTACTGTGAAAGGAATAGAGTCCTTGACTGTTTTTTCCGGCTTTGTTATTACTGGTATATATAAAGGCTACAGATTTATGGGTGTTGATTTTGTAGCCTGAGATATTGCTGTATTCCTTGATCACTTCTAAAAATTTTGAAGGCTTGCAATGCTATAAATTTCCCTCTTAGGACTGCCTTTGCCGTATTTCAGAGGTTCTGGTAATTTGTGTCTTGATTTTTGTTTTGTTCCAAAAATTTGTTGATTTCCTTCTTAATCTCATCTATAACCCATCTATCCTTCAGCAAAAGGTTGTTTAGCTTCCATGTTTTTGTATGGGTATGCAGGTTCCTGTTGTAGTAGAACCCCTAGTGTTTTCCAGATATAGGATCATATCATCTGCGAAGAGTGAGAGTTTGATCTTTTCTGACCCTATGTGGATACTCTTGATTGTCTTTTCTTCCCTAATTGCAATGGCTAAAACTTCCATTACAATGTTAAAGAGCAATGGAGACAATGGGCAACCTGTCCTGCTTCCTGATCTAAGTGGAAATGATTTAGATTTAACTCCATTCAATACGATATTGGCTGTGGGTTTGCTGTAGATGGCCTCTATTAGTTTAAGAAATGTCCCTTCTATACCAATTTTCTTAAGTGTTCTGATCATGAAGGGATGCTGAATATCCATTCAATACGATATTGGCTGTGGGTTTGCTGTAGATGGCCTCTATTAGTTTAAGAAATGTCCCTTCTATACCAATTTTCTTAAGTGTTCTGATCATGAAGGGATGCTGGATATTATCAAAAGCTTTTTCTGCATCAATTGAAAGAATCATATGGTCCTTGTTTTTTAGTTTGTTTATGTGCTGACTTACATTTATAGATTTACGTATATTGAACCAGCCTTGAGACCCTGTGATAAATCCCACTTGGTCGTGGTGTATAATTTTTTTGATGTGTTGTTGAATTCTGTTTGTTAGGATCTTATTTTAGCATCAACATTCATTAGTGATATTGGTCTATAATTTTCTTTTCTTGTTGGGTCTTTCCCTGGTTTGGGGATCAAGGTGAGGTTTGCTTCATAGAATGTGTTGGGTAATATTCCTTCTTTTTCTATATTTTGGAAGACGTTTAGTAATATAGGTACTAGTTCTTCTTTAAAGGTTTGGTAGAATTCTGATGTAAAGCCATCAGGTCCTGGGCTTTTCTTTTTAGGGAGATTTTGTATAGTTGATGCTTTTTCAGAACTTGATATAGGCCTGTTCAACATTTCCACTTCATTCTGGCTAAGTCTCTAAGTCTTGGTAGGTGGAGTACTTCAGGTATTGGTCGATTTCTTTCAGATTTTCATATTTCTGAGGGTAGTGTTTCTTGTAGTATTTGTTAAAGATTTTTTGAATGTCTGAGGGGTCTGTTGTTATTTCATTGTTACCATTTCTGATTGATGAAATTAAGAGATTTTACTCTTTTTTTCCTGGTTAGGTTGGCCAAAGGTTTATCTACTTTATCGATCTTTTCAAAAAACCAACTTTTGGATTTATTGATCTGCTGTATAATTCTTTTGTTTTCAATTTAATTTAATTCTGCTCTGATTTTGGTTATTTCTTTTCTTCTGCTGGGTTTGGGGTTGGAGTGTTCTTCCTTCTCCAGTTGCTTGAGATGTCTCATTAAGTTATTAACTTCCTCTCTTTCCGTTTTCTGGAGGAAGGCTTGCAATGCTATAAATTTCCCTCTTAGGACTGCCTTTGCCGTATTTCAGAGGTTCTGGTAATTTGTGTCTTGATTTTTGTTTTGTTCCAAAAATTTGTTGATTTCCTTCTTATTCTCATCTATAACTCATCTATCCTTCAGCAAAAGGTTGTTTAGCTTCCATGTTTTTGTATGGGTATGCAGGTTCCTGTTGTTATTGAGTGCAACTTTTATTCCATGATGGTCTGAGAAGATGCAAGGAATAATTTCTATTTTTTTAAATTTGCTGAGGTTAGATTTGTGGCCTAGAGTGTGGTTGATTTTGGAGTATGTTCAGTGGGCTGATGAGAAGAATGTATATTCAGTTTTGTTGGGATGAAATGTTCTGTAGATGTCTGTTAAGTCCACATGTTCAATGATTAAGTTTAAATCTAAAATTTCTTTGCTCAGCTTCTTATTGGAGTATCTATCCAGCTCTGCTAAAAGGGTGTTAAAATCTACAACTACTATGGAACTGGAGGAAATCAAGTTGCTGATGTCTGTTAGAGTTTCTCTTGTAAATTGAGGTGCGTTCTGGTTGGGTGCAAAAATATTAATAATTGAAATCTCATCATATTAAGTATTACCTTTAACAAATATGAAGTGTCCATCCTTATCCTTCCTTATTTTGGTTGGTTTAAAGCCTATTGCATCTGTGAATAGGATTGCAACGCCTGCTTTTTTCCGCTTTCCATTTGCCTGGAGTATAGATGACCATCCCTTCACCTTGAGTCTATATTTGTCTTTTAATGTAAGATGCGATTCTTGTATGCAGCAGATATCTGGCTTGAGTTTTTGTATCCAGTCAGCCAACCTGTGCCTCTTTAGAGGACAATTTAAACTATTCACATTAATTAAGAATACTGATAAGCCTTTTGAGAGTGTGGTGGACATTTTTAATCCTTTTGCGACTGTGGAAGTTGGAATTTGATCAAAATTTTCTGGGTGGCTTTACTTTTGTTGTGGAGGATTACCTTGGTCTTTATGGAGGATAGGTCTGAGAATATCCTGGAGAGCTGGTTTAGTTATGGCAAATTTCTTCAACATGTGAATGTCATTGAAGTGTTTAATTTCTCCGTCATAAATGAAACTCGGTTTAGCTGGGTACAGGATCCTGTGTTGAAAGTTATTTTGTTTTAGGAGATTAAAAGTCAATGACTATCCTTTTGTAGCTTGAAAGGTTTCAGCAGAGAGATCTTCAGTTATTCTAATATTCTTGCCCTTGTAGGTCATGGTTTTCTTTTGTCTGGCTGCTTTCAGGATTTTCTCCTTCATATTAACTTTAGTGAAATTTATTATGATGGGTCTGGGGGATGTCTTATTTGGGTTGAGTCGTGCTAGAGTTCTGAAACTGTCTGCTATCTGAATTTCAGAATCTCTTGGCATGTCTGGAAAGTTCTCCTTCATAATTTCATGGAGAAGAGACTCTGTGCCTTGTGAAGCCACTTCATCACTTTTGTGGATCCCTATAAGACGAATATTAGTTTTCTTCAAATTATCCCAGAGCTCTTTGAGAGAGTGATGTGTTTTTGCCCTCCATTTCTCTTCCTCTTGGAGAGTTTGGGAGCGTTCAAAAGCTTTGTCTTCAATGTCAGACATCCTTTCTTCTGCTTGCTCCATTCTGTTACTGAGGGATTCTACTTTGTTTCTCAGATCTTTGAGGGCTGCAACTTCTTGTCTCAATGTGTCAAAATCTTTGGTCATTTGGTCTTTGAATTCATTGAATTCTTGAAATATCTTTTGGGTCACTGCTTGGAATTCTATTTCAATCTTATTTGCTATCCAGATTCCAAATTCGATTTCTGACATCTCAGCTATTTGTTTGTGCATGGGATCTTTTGCTGTGTCTGCCCCATTGATCTTCAGGGGAGTTGATCTACTCTGATTATTCATATTGCCAGAGTTTTTTTTGTTTATTTCACCTCATGATTGTTTTTCACCGTTGCATCTGGCTGTCCTCAAAGTTGGGGAGGTGTCTCTCCAAGATTTGACCCCAGCAGGATCACTCTATTGTTGCTGGATCTTTGTAGGGAGTGACCCTGTGTAGTTCCTCTGGGGCTGCTCCAGCCAGGGAGTTCTGGTTGTGGAAGCAGCTCTGGAGTGTGACAGACCTGGATCCAGCAACAGGGCGGGAGGTGGTGCGCACAGTTCTGGGAGTGGCTGGTGCCAAGTTAGTTTGGCACAGAGAGCCAAGGCTCCAGCAGTCTCTGGCCAGGAGAAGGGCTCTGCACAGAGGCAGGGAGAGCTCCAGAGGGACGTGGCTACCAGAGCCGCTGGCCAGATGAGCAGGCCGGTGTGGAGGCAGGGAGGGTACAGGAGGGAGGACGCAGGGTTGCGCGGCCCCTGCAATTCCTGGTCAGGGCATGCGGAGGCCCGGTGGGCATAAGTCATGGGTCGGGGGTCACAGCGCAGCTCTTATGGAGGTCTGGGCGGCGCCAAGCCCAGGTGTTTGAGGTTGCTATGAGCTATAAGCCACGACACTCTACCAGCGCAACAGCCTGAGGCTCCAGTGTGCCAAAACCTGTCTCACTCTGCCCCTGAGGGTTAAGGCTGTAAGGCAGCTCAGTCCCCACCTTTAGGCTGCTCAGTCACTAGGTTACTAGCTCCTGCCTGATCCTTGCTCTGTGACCCAGAGGGCAGAGCTTGCTTGGGCAGTTCTCTCACAATGGCTCCCAGTTCTCTCATAATTAGCTCTGTCTGGCTCAGTGGCTCAGTCTGGGGCCCTGTACAATGCCCGAAGTTCTCCACACTCCTGCTCAAGCTCTCCCCAAGGCAGTTCAACTGAGTGCCAAGTCCAAAAACACCAAAACAGTTCACAGGTAAGGCCTTTT
This sequence comes from Nycticebus coucang, assembly GCF_027406575.1. Classification (NCBI taxonomy): domain Eukaryota; kingdom Metazoa; phylum Chordata; class Mammalia; order Primates; family Lorisidae; genus Nycticebus; species Nycticebus coucang. The sequence continues at coordinate 18,260,897 of NC_069787.1, forward strand.
TGGTTTGCAGTTTCACTGCTGCTTGTACTTACGGCTGCCAGTGGGATTAGGTCGATCAAACACACGCAACCACTTGCCAGTTTTCCACTGTTTTTGTCCTCCTCTTGGGGTCCAGATGTCCCTTGCTGACTCCCTGTATCCTCAAAGGGATGATTATAGGCAGATCACACCAGCCAGAGATGCCTGGAGTTTTATCTCCAGACTCACCGTGCCCTATTGCAGGGAAGCTGTTACTCGGCCACCATCTTGGATTGTTTCCCCCAGTGCTTTATTTTAGTTTATGATTTCTTCACCTTTCATTCATAGTGCCAAGATATTCACTTATTGCCTAGCAGGAAAATGTTTAATGTCTAATTTTAGTCATCTTCATTTTATGGAAGGAGACATATCTTTTCTGTTAGCGTATTTCTTGACTGTAATGGTTTTGATGATATCTTTCAGTAGTGTTGTGTTTTCTTTTTTAAAAGATTAATTTTTATAGGGAGAAATTTTAAAAGTAGAAATTCTTTAAGGCCTGGAGGTAGTGAAAGAACTGATACCAAACTCACCTCAAATGACAAAAGAAAGCTGGACAGAGAACTATTTTTAATCATAGTTAAATGCTACAGAAAAGACTGCTAATTAATGATGACAATAATCCTGGAGGTAGCATCTCAAGGAATGTATTTGAGCACTCTATAGTTGGCCCCATTTTTCAATAAAAATAAAATCAGTGTTAGATGAACTGTATTTATTAAATCTGCATAAAATACACATCTAAAAGAATACCTTAAACATTAGGTGAGAATAAAGATTCATAGTGATTTCTTTTTTTTTTTTTTTTTGTAGAGACAGAGTCTCACTTTACTGCCCTTGGTAGAGTGCTGTGGCATCACATGGCTTACAGCAACCTCTAGCTCTTGGGCTTCCGCAATTCTCTTGCCTCAGCCTCCCGAGCAGCTGGGACTATAGGTGCCCGCCACAACACCTAGCTATTTTTTTGTTTTTGTTGCAGTTTGGCCGAGGCTGGGTTTGAACCCGCCACCTTTGGCATATGGGGCCGGTGCCCTACTCACTGAGCCACAGGCGCCGCCCTGATTCATAGTGATTTCATGCAGGACCAACTTTTTCATTTAGGATGAAATTTAATAGGGCTAAAGGCAAAAAGCTACACTTAAATAATCAGCTTATATAGATACACACTGGGGGATTTGCAGTTCACATTGATGAAACTTGAACATTTGAGTGTTCATGGGGTCCATTGTATCTGCCCAAAAAAGCTAATGCAATCTTAGATTGCATTAATAACATGTGGTGTTCCACAGTAGAGAGATAATAATTTGGTTTCATTTTGCCTTAATCAGATTACAACTCAACTAGGAATATGGTTTGGATTCACTGACAGATTAATACACCTGAGTTAGTGAAGAATCTAAATATATCTGTTACAGCTACATAACTAAAAGTGATTGGTATAAGAGAGGCTAAATTCAAATATGTGAAGGGTCTATGTCTCTATTTTTGTGCCAATATCATGCTGCTTTGGTTACTATAGCCTTGTAGTATAGTTTGCAATTTGATAATGTGATGCCTCCAGATTTGTTCTCTTTGATTAAAATTGCATTAGCTATGCTCTTTTCTGGATGCAAATAAAACATAGAATTATTTTTTCTAGATCTGTGAAATATGACATTGGTATTTTGATGGGGATTGCATTGAATGTGTAGATCATTTGGGGTAGGATGGACATTTTAACAATGTTGATTCTACTAATCCATGAGCATGATATGTTTTTCTATTTGTTTGTGACAACTGTCTCTTTCCTTTGTGCTTCATAGTTCCCTCTGTAAAGATCTTTCACCTCCTTGGTTAAGTCTATTCCTGTGTGTTTTATTTTCTTTTAGCTAGTGTGAATGGTACTGAGTCTTTGATTTGACTCTCTACTTGACTGTTATTCGTATATAGAAATGCTACTGATTTGTGTACACTGATTTTGAACCTGAGACTTTGGTGAATTTATCTATCCATTCCAGGAGTCTCTTGGTGGAGACTTGAAGATCACGTTGTCAGCAAAAAGTGAAAATTTTACCTCCTCTTTCCCAATTTTGATAAACTTTATTTCTTTCTCTTGCCTGACTGCTCTGGCTGGGACTTCCAGCAATATATAAGTGGTGATGGTGGGCAGCCTTGTCTTGTTCCAGTTCTTAGTGGGAATGCTTTCAAGTTGTCCCCATTTGGTATGATGTTAATGTTGCTTGTGTGTTTGTCATATATGGCTTTTAAATTTTAAGAAAAGTTTCTTCTATGTCTAGCTGGTTAAGGGTTTTAATCACGAAAAGGTGCTGAATTTTGTCAAATGTTTTGCTGCATATATTGAGATGATCATACAGTTTTTGTTTTTGCTTCTGTTTATGTGGTAAATCACAGCTGTGGATTTCTGTATGGTGAGCTATCCTTGCATCCCTGGTATGAATCGATGAGCACATACGTGCATAAATGGAAGTAAAATTCAGTGGCATTCAAGCTGGGGGCAGGGAGGAGGGCATGCTCTCATCAATGGATACGATGAACACTATGTGGGTAATGGGTACACTTACAGCTCTGACTCAAGTATTACAAAAGTGATTCATGCAATAAGAAACATTTGCACCCCCCTAATATTTTGAAATTTAAAAATATATGTGAATGGTTTGTAGGCAGAAGATAGATTAAGCTTATTTTGCCTTGCTCCATCATAAGCAAAAAGTGAGTCAAAGTGACATACTTTGGCTCCATATAAGGAAGAACTTTCTTTAATTTGACCTTATCAATGGGGAAATGGACTGCCTCAGGAAAACACGAATCTCCATTTCTAGCAGTATTCAAGTGGAGGTTGGCACCATGAAAGAGGGGATGCCAGGTTCCACAGATGGCCAGGCAGACTGGATGAAGCTTGCTGTCTCTCTGAAGAGCATGTGAATCTAACCACCTTTTAAGAAGCACATGAGTATGATTAACTCTTCAGTTTATTCAACACTAAGCTTATGTATTGTTGTGAAATATTATTTTTCTGTTTTATATGCATCCTATTTCTCTCCCTGTAATCAGGCTCTGGGTACCTAGTTCTGTCCCTACTCATGAAAGTCAGTGAAAGATAAGTCACTGAAGATCTCTAAATGGCCATAATGAAAATAAAGCTTTGAGACTTGAAGTGCTATAGATCAAGAAGCTACCACAAAGTAGTTATTATCTACCCCAATTTATGTTGAGTACAGAACATAAAAAAGGAGCCTCCTGAGGCTTCACATGGCATTCACTGTGCAAGCTCTGGCCCGCCATCTGTACTCATTACTGACTTTTACTCCTGAGGCTGCATTTGTATTTTTTCTCACTTTTGAAAAAAATAACTTATTTTGAAATGATTCAAACTCACAATAAAGTTGCTAGAGAAGTATGAACTCTTTCACTTTCATATAGACTCCACTAATAGCAAATATAATGTTTTACTGCATTTGTTTATTTCATACCTCTACCCATACACACACACCCACAGACACACATACACAGGATACTAAAAAAAGTATGCACACTTTAAGAAAGGAAAAATCGATATTCAAATTGTAATATTCAAGTTTTGTTTGACTTATGAAATTACAAGAGTGATCAGCATGACTTGCATTTTATCTTCTGTTATCATATATGTTGAGTATTACAATCTTAATACATTTTTTCCATTTTTAGAATGTGCAGACATATTTTGGGCACCCTCTGTTGTATGTATGGGGGTGCTTATCTGACTTCTCCATCTTGCACTTACCATTTCCCTCCTTGTAACTAATGAGTACTTTGTGGTGAGATATTCCAAGATTATACCAATACCTGATGCTCATTAGATTTATACCCATCAGCCTTAAACCCATTGGACAATTCTGGATGAATAGGTCACTCCTATGACAGTTGGCAATGGTGATTTCCATAGCCAACACTGCTTCGGCATATCCTAGCTGCTGTCCTACTCTAAGGAAGAGCTTTCTTCTCCTTCCCCTTTATTTATTTACTTACGTTGATATAAACTAATAGCTTCTTATTTTATGATAATACATTACTATCAGTATTTACTTTGATGCTCAAATTATCCACATTTTGGCCTGGGGGCATCCTTTTAAACTGGCTTCTATGGCCTGTTGAAATTTCATTATCATTCAGTAGTATTTCCTAACCCAACAAAATATTCTAGGCTTATTTTGTGTTTTTCTCTATAGTAGATCCAGAAGCCATCATTTCTCCAGGGAGCTTTGGTTCATTTTAGTGGAGGATAGTTTGAGAAATCAAGAATTGGACACTCGATGTGCTCATTGTCACTGAGTGTCATTAATTTTAGGCCCTCTCAGCCAATCAGCCAGTAGAGGTAGGGGGTATGTGTGTGTATATATATATAGTTCATATACATATACATCTATAACTATTTGTATATTTTATCCAGAAAACATTCACTTATTTACTTAATCAGCTTACTTTTTTGTTCAGTACAGCCAATTCCCCAACCTTACCAGTTATTTCCTCTGCCCACTCCCTCTGCACTCACCTTCAAACGTCCTGTGTCCTGGGCTTCTGGGCCCACAGACCTAGGTCTCCATATAGTGCTCCAACCCTTCTCAGCATCCTGCCCCCTCAGCCACTGTGATTACTCCTCTGTGCTAGACAGTCAGGAGAAGCTTGCTTAGATTGCTTTAAGACTTAAAATGTAAGTATCTCAAGTGAATATGCCACAGACCACTATAATTTTTTAAAAATGGCTAACTCTGGGTGGCGCCTGTGGCTCAGTGAGTAGGGCGCCAGCCCCATATACTGAGGGTGGTGGGTTCAAACCCAGCCCCGGCCAAACTGCAACAAAAAAATAGCCAGGCGTTGTGGCAGGCGCCTGTAGTCCCAGCTACTCAGGAGGCTGAGGCAAGAGAATCATGTAAGCCCAAGAGCTGGAGGTTGCTGTGAGCTGTGTGACGCCATGGCACTCTACTGAGGGCGGTAAAGTGAGACTCTGTCTCTACAAAAAAAAAAAAAATGACTAACTCTAATTCTAAAGCATATGATATTTAAAAATTAAAATTTTATGCTACTTATAAGAATAATAATAAAAGGAAATGTCTCACTTTACTAAAATTTAAACATTGAGTTTCTGTATTTACCACCAGGGAGAAAATTTGAATTAATATATTAATAAAATATCTATTGTCAGAAGCAGTGCATTACTTAAAATTATATTTAGCTTTTAGAGGCTAATTCTTAACTAGAAGAAAAACTGAATAATTTTGTAATTGCTATTTTCTACACTGGTAGGTAATTAGTTTCTACACTATAAAGCAGCTACCAAAACAAAAACACCATAGTTTCTGGTTTGTCCTCTATTCTCCCCAATTACTTTTAAGAAACCAATCCACTCTGTCAGGGAGTTAGGTGGGGAAGTGGGGAACGATGGATGGGGTAGGTGAAGTTAGCCTCCAGAAAGCCACAGGTACTAAGTTGAAAGTCCTTTTCAGATGCTCCATTACTATCACTTTCACAGGTGTGCATTCTTCTCTTTGTTCTATTTCCTGACTCTTTTATGGTGGCAGACTTCCTCTTGGTCTTTGTAATTTTGGTTTGGAAGTTCATCTATGAGATTTTTTTCTTTCTAATGAGCACTATTCTTTCCTGCTGTGTGGTTGTAAAGGCCTGAATCAGGTTCTACGAGGGATTTGGGGTTTATACTTCCTAGCACAGCAAAATATAGGGCATTCCACCCTATAAAGTACAGGTCTGCTCTCTTATCCTTGGGTGGCCTTGCTGCACGCTCTGGCTATAGTTAAATTCCCTTTAAAGACCTCAAATCTAGGTAGAATTTTTTTTTTTTTTATTTGCCCTAGTTTCCTGGAAGGGAGACTAGATCGAGACCCTAATTTTAGGCATAAACTTTAACTGCAAAAATACCCTAATGAAATAAAATACACTGAGTGTACCATCACCCAGATAATATATGTCAGGAATCTATATATTTGGTTTGTTTCTAAATGTATTTTGGTTATAATTATTACTCTTTTGGAAATCCTTCAGATATTGAGATTTCTTTTAGACGTATTTACTTTTCACTAAGATTTGTCTTCTGTTGAGTAGCTATTGCCAATGAATGGAGGATTTTTAAAAATTTAAAACAAACATAGGTTATTTTTCTCAACAGCATCCTTATTTATCTTGTATCTCTTTTTGTTAACACAATTAAAAGGTGACTTTGTTGTATGAAGAAGAAAAGAGGAATAACTGGAGAAAAGAATAATAACTTCATCTGGGCTAAAGATAAATTAATCTTCACTTTTAGCTGGCAGAAAATACATAGCAAGGGCATACACAACTTTCACAAGTTAAGGTTTTTAATTGATTCATGCCCCAAACCACTGCCATGTAGGAGTGTGACCTGTTTCTCTGAACAATTTGTGCAACTTGAAAAATGACATAAGAAGAAAACACAAGGCAAATTCTGACCCCAGTTGGAATGAGCACTACCTGGAGCCTTCTGTAAAGCAATTTACAAATCACCCCGGAGCAAAATGCTTACCCATCTATTTTCAAGGACTGGGGAAAAAACACAAAGCAAAGCTGTTTAATAAACTTGACTGCCAGAAATGGAAAGTGCTATGCACAAGCCAATTGAGGGTGGCCAAGTCTAGGTACCTGGGAAACAAGCAGCCAAATGATAATCAAAGTTATTAGATTTGCCTGGTGGAAATGTGTAGCATAAAGCACCTATTTAATTATGAAGACTGTTGTAATGACACCCAAGTGCTCCTGACTACCTACCAAGTCTCTAACTTGGTTACAACTATTAATAAGAAGGATTTTTTGTTTGTTTTTAATAAGGCTGTTGTAATTTGTCTTAAACTCATTTATGGTCAACTTGTTTGCTCTTACTTTTGCTGGTCACCAGGAAAAGCAAACCTCCTGGGGTTTGATCTGTACCACGCTATAGTAAGTAGCAGGGTTTCTCATCCAGGATCTCTTTCATTTCAAATGCAAAGAATTTTCAGCAAGTGCCTAAGCTCAAGCAAAATAACAAATAATAACAGAGGTGAGGAGGGAGCAGTATGTTAAATTTACCCTCTCATGTGTTCTTTTTGAAGTTTTCTTTATGGTTTAAAAGAAATAACATTATAAAAGGACTATCAGAAACGACTGTTTTCATTGACAAATTAAGTAAATTATTGTCTTCGAGTCAAGGGATCATTAAAATCGTTTCATGGCATGCCTGTGACTGAGATGGAAGATAAAAAAGAATCATAAATGGGAACCACAGATATCTTTTACCCATGGAGAAATGTTTTCTCAAATAATAAATAGGATGTTTTCTGTTAGAGGCGAGATTCTAAGTCTCTTTCTTTCAGCTATTGTACATGAGTAACTCTCCCTTATGAGTCACTGAGCTAAAGGGTCCCAAAGAAATCCCATTAGTGTCAGTGAAATGAAGTAAATTCTATCACAGACAATGCACAAGAATGGCATAATGAGGTCCTTGCTGATTAAAGAAATGTATTATTGCATCTGCTGGGCATTTGGCTGTATCTACTGATACAAAGTAAGTGAATATTTACTTAAACTACAAAAGAAATGAAATGTACACTTTGAGGCAAGGACAATGAATTCCAAAGACAATGCCTTCCATTGTCACTACATGCAAAGAAACAACCAAGTGCACAGTTTACAACGCGGGGAAGGATTAATCTTCTGGACAGTAGATGGTGCTGAAACCCCAGCAGAAGGAGAAAGCGTCCTCCTTTCTGTTTAACCTGCTCCTGTCAGCAATTCTCTGGCTGTTTTCCAGCTTCCTCAGTTTAAGAACTCTGCATCTTAAGAAAGAGGCAATAATTCTTATATTCTAAAGCAGCACTTCTTTGTTTGTTTATAGATTTGAGAAGAGGTCACCAAGGAACATATGAGGCTTAAAACAGAGGGCATTAATATCTTGTGGACATTATTAGCTACCTTCTCTTTATTTGATGTATTAGGTAGGACTGATTTATAAAGTTTTCTGCAAAACACCTCCTTCCCATCCTCACTCCGTCACCACTGACTAGCTTGTTTGGGGCCTTGTCTGTAATTCTAAGTGAACTTTTTCCTGAAACCCTTCAGAACAGATAGCTATTGAGAGCTCTGAGGTCCCCTGCAATTTCTGCAAGGCGCTGTTTGTGTGCACAGTAGGTAAGACATCATGAGTTTGGCTAACTTAAAAGAGATTCTTCCTGGTGCACTGTGTGCTTCAGAGCGGGATTTGTACACACATTCAATGAAATGTAAGGAAGGAGAATGAAAATTAGAAGAATCCTGAACTAAGAAGGAGAAACAGGCAAAGTCTTAGAAAACACACTCTTACAAGGAAGAACTATTCTCTGGGGTAGGTTTGCAGGTCACTGCACATTTAGTCCAATCTTCCAAACCAGAGCTAGGAAAACTTTTCTTTATATTGAAAAGTTGCTGACCCAAAGAGAGAGGGGAAAAAAAATCAATGGAGGATCAGAGAAATATAAAGCAACTTAACTAAGTTTAGTGTCAGAGAGATGTTTACAATTTTTCATGTCTCTTAAATTACAAAAGATACATTCAATAATGTAAAACTTTAATCTATGTAAAGAATAATAGATATCAGGGAGAATGGGAAAGCCAGGAGACAGGGAAAGGACAAGAAAATACAGAAAAACATGCAAGAAAGATACAGAGCAGCAGAGTCCTTGACCCCGTAAGCACCAAAGATATCACAGGCTGAGACACTCACACGGAGAGGAATGTACACAGCCAGAATTTTTTTTTTTTGAGACAGAGTCTTTATCACCCTGGGTAGAGTGCTATGGCATCATCATAGCTCACAGCAATGTCAAACTCTTGGGGAGTGATCCTCTTGTCTCAGCCTCCCAAGTAGCTGGGACTACAGGTGCCTGCCACAATGCCTGGCTTGTTTTTATATTTTTGGTAGAGACTCAGTCTCCCTCTCGCTCAGGCAGGAATTGAACTCCTGAGCTCAAGCAATTCACCCTTCTCAGCCTCCCCGAGTGCTAGGATTACTGGCGTGAGCCACCATGCCCAGCCCCAAAAAAATTTTTTAAAAAGTAAAAAGCCAGTTATTTGGTGCAAAACATCCCATATCTTTGCATTTTAAAACAGAGGATGTTAAAATATAAAACCTTATTGGGTAACGTGCATCTTTGTAAATACAGTTATGGACAGATAAACTGTATCTTGTTACTTTCATCTAAAAGGTGCCTGTCATTTAGGTCAGAGTTCTGATGTGCCCCAAAGTTCCAATTTTCCGAATCTACATTTATTGTTCTCTGTAATGACAAGAGGGCTTAGCCCTGGTGATAAGTGAAGCACTCTAGTGCTACTATAGTCTGAAAATACTGACTGGTAATGGTCAGCAATAAAAATTAGCAGAATACCTCAGAGAGATTTATTAAGGGAAAAAAGAAAAATGGATTTCTGGCTAGGTCTTTGTTAGTTGAATAAAAAATTAATGACTTCTTCATTCCAGAAACATGTTGATTACTTGAATTAAAACAAAAAACAAATCCCTAGGAGGAGGTGTGTGTGTGTGCATTTAAATGTCAATTCCTCAATAAATCTTTTTAAATTTTATAGGAAATACAGTCATTTCCTACATTATCCATTCAAATCTAAGAGCTCACTACGGGAAGATGGTAAGGAAAGACCCCAACCTAGGTTATAACAAATATGCACACATTATTTCATGACACATGCCAAGTCACCAGAATGTCTTTCTGGGATACAGTGCAAAAGAGTGAAGAGAGTTTGTAAATTGTTGCAGGATCAAACAGACCAATACTCATAGAAAAATCATTCATTCATTCAATCAGGCAAGATGTACAAGGCACATGGTCCTTTGCATTTGTGGATTATTGCATAGTTTGCGAAATCTTTTCTTATCCATTACCCATTTTCTTTCCGTAAGAAAGGCCATCTTTTACTTGGTCCCTGTACCAGGACCTGCCATTTTTTACAACCCCAGTGTCATTCACACAGGATGCAGTGTTCACTCGGGCAACATGGCAGCCAACAGAAATGCCTGCCACAATTTCCCACAGCAGAAGCTCTCAACAACACTGGAGCATCAGTAGTAAGCCAGAAACTCAGTTCACTGGAAATAAGTCCAGACCCAGACCTTATCTCAGAAACAGTAGCTGGCACTTATTTCTCAGAGAGTGTACGACTTTCTCTTATTGATAGTCTAACGGTGACATAGGTTTTGCCAAAAATGATGACATAGGTGACAGGTTTTGCCAAAAATGATACATGATGAAATGTATAAAACACTCAATTTAGTGTCTAAAAACTTAATTTCTAGGTTTGGCCATACAGCACTGATTAGGCATGTCACTGCCAGGAAGTCATTTGACATCTCTGAGCTGTAGTTTTCTCATCTGTAATTTGGAGGTGATGATATTTGGCATCCCAGGAGGACTATGAAATTCAGAATGACTTAATGGATTTTAACACGCTTCATAAACCATAGAGAGCTACACAGTGGGAGATACTATTATTATTGTTACTATTGATGCCAAATATGTGCTTGAGAAGAAATCAAGACAGAGCCACTTATTTTGAGAATAAGACAGTTACATTCTAAGGGAAAGAGCTCAGTATAGTAAGTCATAGTTCCACGGCAGCTGTTGGCTGCTTAATAAAAGCCAGTGAAGATGACAAAGTAATTTCTGGTTCAAGCATGAATGCTCAAGTGTAGAAGTTTATGTTCGATCTCCAGATGCTTCAAGCTAGAGGCTAAGTCCAAAGACACCAAAAACACTTCATGCACCAACAATGTTCTGGCTTCTCGAGTCAGAAGATGGCATAAATGCACATTGCAAAAGGAAAGGATGTCACTGGAAAACTACCCAGAAGGATGAGTTGTAGGATAGATGAGAAAGGTGGCAAATTCAGAAAGAATCATTATACCACAGGTTAGGAAAGGAGGTAAAGCAAGAATGGGGACATGCAGCATCTGCAGGGTTGCAGGAGGAAAGATGACGCTGCTGTGTGCTGAGGATGAAGACGGCCGTTCACCTTGTTACTTTGAATCCTCTGTCTTTCAGCAGAAGATTTAACTTATGGTTTAAAAAAGAAGTTGCTTAAAATGTCTACCTTTATTACTCTCACCAAGAGCTAAGGTTGCAGTACATTTATCAAGGTATTCGGGGATTGCATGTAATGAACATCTTCCCTTTTGTAATTATTTATATTATAGGTGAATAGTTTATATGAATAGAAAAAGAGAGACTGCGTAGGTTTCCTACAGATACCTAAATTCTGCAGACTGGAATTTCCACTTTGACTTTTTTGTCCAATGGTAATGATACCACGAAGGCCCCATCACCACCCATGCGAACCGTCATCCCTGTCATCAGTGCAGCTGACACAAATGTGAGTTTCCCATGTGCCAGGATCCATGCGGCATGCTTGCATGGATAAACTCATGACACAATGACTGCCACCATAGAAAAAATTTTCCTTGGGGCCATGGTGTTTTATTAGGTTAAGAGACATGTGAGTTACATATGCTTCACAAAGCCCTGCTCAAAACTAGCATGAGTTAAATACAACTCATATGGCAGTAACTGTGTTAAAATACAAGCACTGTAAGGGCACAGAACATGCCTCTCTTGTTCAGCATACATAACTTACACATAGCACAGTTCCACATGATAGGTGCTCAGGAAAATCTGTAGAGTGAATAGATCATTCTACAGATTCAGTTAAACTTCACAACTCTATGATATAGGTATCATTATTACCATCCAATAATAGACGATGTACCTGAGGCTCTTAGGGAGGCTAAGTATATTCCCCAAGGCTACTAACCTAATTAGAAAGAGAAAACAGGTATTAGATCCCAGGTCTGGTTAACATCAAAGCCCTATAAGTTACTGATTTCCATTCCAATATGACTATAGCTCATGTCTCACTTTATTTCATTGTGAAAGAGATATCTGCATGGCTGCCGATGTTTAGGTATGTATGAGCTTTGCCTAATTCTCTTATTCTTCTGATAGAATGTGGCGTGATATGTTGGAATCAGAGGTAATTGCAGGAGTCAAGGAGAGGGGGAAAATGGGAATCTGACTAAGCGCAGCATGATGAGGTTAAGGAAAGGATCCAAGAGAAGAATGGCAAGCAGTAGCTCTGGGAAAGCCAAAAAGGAATCATGGGACCTCACTGTCACCTGCTCGCAGACATAGTAACATCTTGGTTATTCACAGAGCCCAGCTCTATAAATGAAGGCTCAGCTCAAGAGGAGGCAAAAATGCATGGATTGAGTGCTAAAAAATACACATTGTATATTCATTGCCTATTATACGATATATATTACATAATTCATTATATATTATGAAATTAAGACTCCTTGAATGAAAGGCAGTTTAGGGATTAAAAAGGTGGACAGAGGAGCCAGGCTCCCTGAATTTTAATTTTAATTCTACCACTTCCTATGTTGACAAATTGCTTAATTTCTTAGTACCTGTTTACCCAGATTTAGGAGGAATAATAATTTGAGGACTAAATGAGCAAATTACTGTTAGGTTTGAGGATAGAGCCTGCCACATGTTAACTATTTCTAAGAATGTAGCAGAAACAAAGATGCTTCCACTTTTTGCTCAGAGCAAATGCTGAAATACCTACAAAGGCCAAGAATGCCCTGAATGATCTCAACCAATATTTTGTTGAAGATAAAAGGCCTGACTAAAAGAACCTCTTTCAGATGTAAAGATACCTTTACCATGCAGATCCAAACTGAAAACTGCTACCTGGACTCTTACAGTGATAGAGAGCACATTCTACATAAAAAGCTGCCCTTACAGACTAGAAGTAGTTAGGAAACTGACCTCTGAAGTCACAAAAATCTGAGTGGAAATTTTTGCTTTAGCATTTACTAGTTGACTGATTATAGGAAAGTTACCTGAATTGTAAGTCAGTTAATCTATCTTCATTATGGCAGTCCTCTGCCTGCGTGTACTATAATGAACACTCTAAGTGCTTGAAACAAGTTAGCTATCATCATCATCAAGCCCATTTGTGCTCCTGTCCATGTGTTTTAAGTGTAGGAAGTTTCAGAGAATAACAACTTCTCCACACATGCAGAGACTGGGGAGTGGGAGAGTAAAGATTTAGAGAAAAATGTCCAAATATTGTAGGCCTTTGCAGTCACAACCAAATCTGCTTCAACGTTTTAAGGAAACCAAAGAAGAGACAAAATTGACAGCTACTAAAACTGGTAATAGATGTTCAAAACAATGTGCTGCTAGTGCCAAGTATCATAAGGAAATTACGATTGTACACAGGCATTTCTTGGCCAGAAAAGTGCACGGACACCCAGATTCACAGCACAGGTGCTTTCTTGCCCATTTGCCAGGACAACACATGAAGATGATTCCTACAATAACCTCAAGTCAAGGGACTGTCATGCTTCTTGTATCCACATTCCAGGACCTCCATTAACTCTCTGGACATCACCAGACACTGTGAAAAATGCTGAAGACAGGACAGTATGACCCTGAGCTGAGAAGATTAATAACCGGTGCATAACTAAACTAGCTCACTGATAGTTTGCTATGCTGATTTCTACAGCTATCTTAATGGATTATTTGAGTAGTTTATTGGGATAGCCAAAAATATGCTTTATTAAGGGAAACGAAAGCTCTAAGCAAAGCTTAGCTGAATAGTGACTTTGTCTTTAAATCACAGTATGTTTTTTTAAACCTTTGTTTCCCCCATGTGTCTTCTATGTTATAGTTCTCCAGAGGGAGACCAGAAATCGCACAGGGACTTAGGATTGCTTCTGGAGCATTAGCGCAAAGTCTCACATTCACTGTTGGATTGCTTACCTCACAGGTCACCTGAGGCGTGCTGCATGACGCTGCAGACACATAAGGGGAGGTGGGACAGCACACTTCAGGGGAGCAATTCATTTTTCAGCAAGAGTGGGCAGCACTTACCAGTAACAGACATCTGCAGTTTCATATGAGGGTGCACTCACAGTGGGAGAGTAAAGATTTAGAGAAAAATGTCCAAATATTATAGGCCTTTGTGGTCATGACCAAATCTGCTTCAACTTTTTAAGGAAAAAGCGGCTATGTGTCACCCAGACTCAATCCCTGTTTCTTTCACAAAGTTCTAACTAAATGATCCTTGTTCTGTAAGTAAACTAAGAAGAGTGGTGAGGAAAAGTACATAGGTCTTAATTTCATAGGGCCCTCCCTGTCGGTGCTATTCGGCTATACAGAGTTGAGCAAAAACAACTGTATTTGGAGGATTTTATAAGGTTAGAATAAGAACAAAGCAACAGGAATAATCACTACAGTTATGAATCAGGCACTGTGCAGGCTTCTTCCCATAATTTATCTCATTTCCTCTTTACAAGAACTCTAGTAAGGTCCTAGGAACCTTCTAGGACAGTGGTTCTCAACATCCCTAATGTCGCAATGTATTTTCATTGTTAAAAAGGGGTTGTGACCCACCAGTTGAGAACCACTGTTCTAGGACTTCATTGAACAGTACTACAAGAATCTTTTCCACAAAAGCATATTTATAACAGCACAATTCACATTACAAAGACATGGGAACAACCCAAGTGGCCTTCAGTACATGAATGGATTAATAAATTGTGGCATATGTATTCCATGGAATATTCTTCAGCTATTAAAAAGATGGTGATCTAGTATCTTTTGTAACAACCTGGATGGACCCAGAGACCACTGTCTTGAGCGAAGTATCATAAGAATGGAAAAAGAAATACCATATGTACTCAATACTAAATTGGAACTAATTAACCAACACCTATATGCTCATATGAAAGTAAAACTTAATGAAATTCAAGTTGGGAGGAGGGGAGAGGGGGACGGGTAAACTCCCACCCAATGGGTACATTGCATAGGTATACAGCATATTTTTTGGGTAAAGGACACACCTGCAACTCTGATTTTAACCATACGGGAGCAAACTTTGTAACAAAAACATATGTACCCCCACAATAATCTGAAATTTAAAGTCTAAATTGAAAAACAACAAATATTTATTAATTTTTAAAAAATCATAAACCTATAAAGATAGAATAGTCAAGAGGTATTACCATTAAAACTGGGGATATTTGGAAGCAATTGGATGGCTGGCAGACAAAACCCTGAAATTCTAAGATGGTTGTGGGGAAAGACAAGGAGCAGTCTAACTTTATAGTATAAGCCTCAAAGATTCAGGAATTCTGATATTGCCGGAGTGCTGGTAATAGAATCCAGATGGATATTGTTTAGAATCAATTAGGCCCCTAAGTCCCTCCCTATTTTCACGTAGTCTGTGATTAACCTTCTCAGTTCAGAAGTATGCTGGGGTTTTCCTTTCTGAGCAGAAAACAGAGGAAGTTCTTTCAGTCAGGGAATACCAGGTTGAATTGAGAGTAGCAGGGGCTTGGTGAATACTTTTATAGTGAGTGCTGAGATTCACCCACGGGTGAACCCTGTGTCCTTCAAGGGGATTGGATATGGTTTTAGGCAGTGATCAGTCTAACAGGAAAGACCTAAAATACTGATAGGAGTTGAGAAAGTTAAGGAAACAAGGCCCTAACGAACTCACGGTCAGTAAATACCTACATCTTCATGGCTTCACATTAGCTTCTTAGTGCCTCCCTCTTAAATAGGGGCTCACAACTAAGAATCAAAAGACATACAAGGACCCCTTCTAATGTGAAAGATTAAGTTCAAAGCAAGCAAAAAGAATTTCTATCATTAATATTTTCGGAGAAATACAAGCTATTGAATTCATGTGTAAACAAGAAAGGGATGTTACAAATAAGGAATATCCAGAGACTGAAAGAGAGTTCCTAGAAATTTAAGCCTGGGTAACTGATAGGTAAAGGTTAACTTGTCTAACACTGATTGCCTATAGGCCGCCTCCCAGAGAATGAGGAGGCTCTCTGCAAAGGTCTGATGAAACCAACCATGGTCCAGTGTTTATGGCAATCAATCCTAATCAACTCTAATGCTTTCCCCCCAGCCCCTAATCATGGCACAGAAAGGCACAGTGCTTCCCCAACTGTGCTGAGGTGGTGTCCTTGCCACTTGCTTAGCACACTAGTCACACAAGGTGTGGCCTGTAACCTGAAGACTATGCTAAGAAACAAGCTGGTGCTTCCATAATCATTGACTTTGAAGCCCCACAGCCCAAGGTTTGGCATCCCTCTTTCAGGAGCTGACAGTTTCCCAGATTTTGGTGGGTTGCCCTAGAATGCCACTGACAATAGGAAACCTAAATTCCTGCTCTGTTCATGTCTCTATGAGTTTCTTCCTGTGAATACTGTTCCAGCAGCTCTGATGTGAGTGCAGCCCGGACATTTGCTTTTGTTTCCCTGGCAATGGCAGAGGTGAAAGAGAGTTGTAAGGGAAATATGAGGAATGCTTCTGAAAGACAGAGCAAAGTTACAAGGAGATGAAACAGGAAAGATAAGAGAGAGCATTATAGGATCACTCTCTATAAAGAGAACAGGATAAAGGCAGGGAAGAAAGAAATTCTCAACAATAACTACAAAAATCCACAATATCCCAGAATAGAGGAAAAAATTTCCAGATTAAATAGGTACATGAGTATCTACCACAAAATATAAAATTAGACTCCATAGAAAATCACAATACTGTTAAATTTCAGAATAATGGAGACAAAGAGAATACGTGTGTGTTGAATCTGTGTGTGTGTGAGAGAGAGAGAGAGAAAGGGAGAGAGGGAGGGACACAGGTTATATAAAAAGGAATGGAAATTAGAATTATTTTGGAGTTCTCAAAGAATTTAGAAGACAGTTAAATTTGAAGGACAATAGATCAGTAACTCCAAAACTCAGAAGGAAAATTATTTCCATCCTAGAATTCTACATGTATTCCCAGCCAAACTGTCATCATGTATGAGGGTAAAGGGAAACTTGGAGAGAAACAAAGCATTTTCCAGGAACCCGTATAGGGTATATTTTAAAAAACAAAAGAATAAATCAGAAAAGAGGAAAGATGCAAGATCTGTGAAACAGGGAATCCAAAATAGGAAAGAGATGGTAGACATTCCTAGGAGGACAATGCAGGAATGTTCTAGAAGGATATTTTATAGTGTGTATATAATTACATTTATAGAAGTTTCTGAAAATCAGCTAAAAGTTTGGGGTCTGAATTAGTAAAATGTAAGTAGGAAAATAAGCAAGCAAACAAAAAGATCCTAGGAAAAGCACAGTGATATGTAAAGGAAGAGTAAACAAGAAACTAATCATGGTTTGCTACATTGCTCACTTGAAAATAGCACTGGGTGGTCATAGTTATGCAATCATGGGTTAATTATCTAATCAGAATTGTGACTTATTTATATTAAGAGTCTAAGACTTCCTTCCTCTCTCGCTTCCTTCCTAACAGTCTTACTTTGTCATCCTCAGTAAAGTGCCATAGAGTCATAGCTCACAGCAACGTCAAACTCTCCGGCTCAAGTGATTCTCCTGCCTCAGTCTCCTGTCTCAGCCTCCCCAGTAGCTGAAACCACAGACACCCGTCACAATGCTGGGCTGTTTTTAGAGATGGGGTCTCGCTTTTGCTCAGGGTGATCTCAAACTCCTGAGTTCAAGCAATCCACCCACCTCCCCCTGCCAGAGTGCTAGGCTTATAGGCGTGAGCCGCGGCTCTTGGCCTTAAAAAGTCATTTTCTGTAGTAAGAAGTTGAAAGATAATTCTTAAAAATGAAGAAACAAGAGATAGCAATAGAAGTATGTATTGAAAGATGAAAATTGATGTCAAGCCAAAAAAACACAACACAACAAAACAATCCCAAAGAGGTAAGAATGGGTTCTGTTTTCTTTAGAGAAAGGTACAAAAGGAGGCAAGAGATTGTATGTTTCTCATATTAAACCTTTTAGAACTATTTGAATTTTAATCTTTTGCCCCTATGTAACTGTGTAGAAAAATCAAAACTGAGAAAACAAAACACTGTCAGTTCTCTCTCTTTCAAAGATAAGGAAACAGAGGATTTCACACAATTAATAAGCAGCAGAGGTGAAATTTTAAGTTGAATCTGTAGGTGTTCTTAAAGGCAACAGTATGCCTAGTTGCCTCTAGAAATCTGGGTTGCCTTAGAAGGGACATGATTTACCCTGTTTCAGAGTGTCTGAATCAGGTCATATGTTAAGCACCATATGTATAATGTTTCCTTACTCAAATGCCTAACAACTAAGGGAGAAGGGTATTATTCTCATTTTTCAAAGGTAGAATTTGAAGCTTAGGAAGTGGTGAAATCAGGATTTGAAGGGAAGTTTCAAAGCCCATGATAAGGAGCACAAACATGCTACGTATTTTAATCTTACCCCTCATATTTAATGCATTGGGGATGTCATCAACCTTGACATAAGATTCCTGCTTTTCTCAATGTATATCCTGTTTCTTTGGCTTGCTGTTATTTAGTCTCAAAAAACCCAACTCGGATTTGTTTGTTTTCTTTGCAGCATCCGAGCCAGGTGATGCGCTGCCTGGCAGATTTCTTGTTGTGCTGCCTGACGCTCATTTAGGAGAATGGCATTTTTCTACTTGACTTGCTGTCTCTCCAAACAGAAGTCTGGGTGTGAGGCATTAGTATTTTCCCTAAACCGACCATGAGAAAGGAGCTTAGCACAGACTGAAAACTGAACATGATGTAAGAATATCCTTCCCGAAGAATTTACACCTCCTGTCTCCTCATAAGACCCATTTTCTCAAATATGGAAACACTCGTTCTCTACATGGCTGAATTATAAACTCTGATCAGCTTATATTGCAAAGGACTTTTCTCAGTGAATCCAGAAGAGGAGTTCATCACACAAACATCACCAACCTCAAACATCCCAGTTACTCAACATTACAAGGAAGTAACTTAAATTACAGAAAAAAGAGTCAGACTTAGGATGGACATATGTCTTCATGTGTCCAAGACAGCCCTGCTTTATCCCTGTTGTCCCAGCCTATCAATAGCATCCCATTTATTCTAGTTTTGATGAAAAATTATGTGATAGCCCACTGACGCATCATCATTGCTCCCAGTGGGCTGGCACAGAACCTACGTGTGCCCTGCTCCTCTTGCTCCCACGCCAACACATGGGTTCCCCAGCCAGTTTGTGAAGAGAAACAGATAAGGGGCTATTTTACCCCACTGGCATTCTCTTCTTTTTTTTTTTTTTTTGTAGAGACAGAGTCTCACTGTACCGCCCTCGGGTAGAGTGCCGGGGCGTCACACGGCTCACAGCAACCTCTAACTCTTGGGCTTACGCGATTCTCTTGCCTCAGCCTCCCGAGCAGCTGGGACAACAGGCGCCCACCACAACACCTGGCCATTTTTTTGTTGCAGTTTGGCCGGGGCTGGGTTTGAACCCAACACCCTCGGGGCGGGGGTGCAGTGGGGCCAGCGCCCTACTCACTGAGCCACAGGCGCCACATAGTATTCTCTGTTTTTAATAGGGTAGCATTTAGAGAGCAAGCATGCCTTTTATTAATCTCATGTATTGTTCTACATACTGTTTTAAAATAAAGGCAACTTCATTTCCCAGGTGCTTTTAAATTAAACCAGGTTATTTGACAAATGACAGCACCCTTTGGGTCAGATGTTATAGATAACTACATGCAGAGCCAGGTGACACCTTTTGTAGGCTATTGATTAAAATGAGCTGATATACATCTTTCCAAGCACAGAATAACCCACTGGCATTACAGAGAAGGTTCATCAAATACATGAGAAATCATATCTGTGCTTTGATAAAGTACAAGTCTCTCAGAAATCAATCACAGGCTCCAGTTGCCCACACCACCATCCCTCAGAAAACAGAGTTCAGAGCAGGTGAATGCTGGTTTGTCAGAGACCTAGTAGAAAACAAGACAGGTTGCAAGTTTGGACAGTTGTGCCTGCTGAGAGCATTGATTTGTGGGTTTTATAATAAATGCACAATAGTAAACAACATAAATATAAGAAGTAGATAAACAGTAATGATTTACTTTTTCTGAGAAGAGAGAGAGTGACTTATCTCTTAGGCCTCAGTGCTGCTACAAAAACACTGCTGGGTTTTGGTATGTTTTTTGGGAACTACAGTAAAACACAAAGTTCGGCATTTTGAGATATTGCTCTTGAATAATTGGCAGTGGAGGTGATGGGAGGGCAGGAGTGAGGGGAACAGAAACACAGTAATATTGACTATGAGTTAACGATACTTACTAAACCCAGGAGCCCTTAGGCGCTTACATAGAGAATTCTCATTCTTACAACAGGGAACAATTCCCATTTTTATAGAGGGAAAAACTGAAACTGCTAAAGATTAATCTGTCCCAGGCTGTAGAACTGCTAAGACAATGGGGACCAGCAGCATAGCATGACACAGGTGGCCGCAGAAGGAGCGAGGTGGCGGTCACCCAGTGGTTGTGGGACCATGCTTACTGGTCCCTCCAGAAGGTCTCTCTCCCCTTCTTGCAGTTATCTGGAGTCAGAAAGCCTGGACCTCACCTCAGTGGGTTCTGACAACAAGGGGCTCTGGAAAAATCTAACCCCCCCCCCAAAAGGGGCTTCTCTTAGCACACAGGACCACTTTGCCCAACTCACACAAACCACCTGAGGCCTCACAGCCACAAAGAGGGGCTGAAGCTTGCAGTGTATGGCAGACCCAACTGGAGTTGTTTCCTGAGACCTGGCCTGTGAGACGTCAAAGTCCAATACAATAGTCCTCCCCTGAGAACCTCTATTTTTCCTCATCTGCCACTTACTAATTTTCTTAACACTTTCTTTAACAATAAGAATGTTCCAAGCTCTTCTGTGAGTCAGTGTGGTATAGTAGAAAGGGCAAAACTATTCAGCCTTAACTTGGAAATGAAATATTCCCTGTCTAGTATCTTCTGTAAAAAATAGGCTAGAAGAGATGATTGCATCTCTTCCAAGGATGTCAAAAGGACCTTTTAGTTGTGGCAATCTATGAATCAACTATGAGAATAGGATGATTACGACACACTGCAAGGAGACCTGGTTATATGGTCTTTTTAATACATTCATTCACTTTTTCATTAATTCAAGAACAGTTATAAAGCATTAGTATGTGCAAGACAGGTATGTGCTAAAGACTGTGGGTATACTGGCTTGACGCCTGTGGCTCAAGCGGCTAAGGCACCAGCCACATACACCTGAGCTGGCGGGTTCGAATCCAGCCTGGGCCTGCCAAACAACCATGACGGCTTCAAACAAAATAACAGCCGGGCATTGAGGCGGGCACCTGAAGTCTCAGCTACTTGTGAGGCAGAGGCAGGAGAATCGCTTGAGCCCGGGAGTTGGAGATTGCTGTCAGCTGTGATGCCATAGTACTCTACCCAGGGTGACAGCTTGAGGCTCTGTCTCAAGAAAAACCTGAAGGGTAGCCCCTGTGGCTCAGTGAGCAGGGCACCAGCCCCATATACCGAGGGTGGTGGGTTCAAACCCAGCCCCAGCCTAACTGCAACAAAAAAATAGCCAGGCGTTGTGGCAGGTGCCTGTAGTCCTAGCTACTTGGGGAGGCTGAGGCAAAAGAATTGCCTAAGCCCAGGAGTTGGAGATTGCTGTGAGCTCTGTGACACCACAGCACTCTACTGAGGGAGATAAAGTAAAACTCTGTCTCTACAAAAAAGAAAAAGAAAAAAAAAAGAAAGAAATAAAAGGCTGTGGGTATAGGCTAGTAGCTCAACTTAGGGTGATATGATGTATAAGTAAACAAAAATAAAAAGTATGTTTACATTATAGAAGTGTTATGACAGACATGAGTAGGGTCCCATAATAGAGGGCAACAGATTGAAATGTTTGAGTCCCCCACAAATTGATATGTTGAAACCTAAATCCCAATGGTATTAGGAGGCAAGGAAGTAATTAGGTCATGAGAGTGGAGCTCTAATGAATGGATGATGCCCTTATGAGAAGAGGTCAGAGAACTCATTAACTTTCTTTCTGCCACGCTGGGATACAGTGAAAAGACAGCCATTTCCAAGCCAGAAAGGTGCGCTGGGTCTGCCAGTGGCCTGATCTTGGATTCCCTAGTATCCAGAACTATAAGAAATAAATTTCTGTTGTTTGGGTTGGGAAAATGGGAAAGAACTTGGCTGAATGGTGTTTGTGTTCTAGTGATTTTTTTTACAATGTGGAACTTTCAAGTCTTGAAACTAGAAATTTAACTGAGATTTCTAAGCGAAGTGTTACAGTAGCTTGGTTTGTCCTGACTACTTATAGTAAAATATGAGAAGAAAGATATGACCAGAAGGCAGAGTTATTAAGTGAAAACAAACTAGAAGTAAAAGATGTAGAAAATCCCCAGTCTAGGGGCGGCGCCTGTGGCTCAGTCAGTAAGGCGCCGGCCCCACATACCGAGAGTGGCGGGTTCAAACCCGGCCCCGGCTGAACTGCAACCAAAAAATAGCTGGGCATGGTGGCGGGCTCCTGTCGTCCCAGCTACTCGGGAGGCTGAGGCAGGAGAATCGCTTAAGCCCAGGAGTTGGAAGTTGCTGTGAGCTGTGTGATGCCATGGCACTCTACCTGAAGGGCATAAAGTGACACTCTGTCTCTACAAAAAAAAAAAAAAAAAAAAAAAGAAAATCCCCAGTCTATCCACATCATAAAAAAGTGAGAAAGCATTTTCTGAAGAGAACACTAAGCATGCGGCTAAGGGACATTTTGATAAGGAGATTAGTCTGGTTACAAGTCATGGACTTAATTAACCAGTCCAGCAGGAAAACTTACCATCTGAATTGAGGGGAAGGAGATGGGAAGAAATGAAGGAAGGCTGCTAGAATTTAGGAATTTTATAAAAGAGGACTATAGACCCATTTGTGTAATGTGAATGTGTGCTATTCACACATATGGGAAGAATGACCCTGAAGGCAGTTCAGAGATCATCAGTTATGGACGAATAATGCTTTTCCTGGGCTTCCAAAAGAGAACCATCATCTTGCTTCCAACAGGCCAGACAGCCTCTACCCAAAACTGTGGGGGTAGGACTACCCAGCAGAGCCCTGAAGAGCTACAGGGGAAGGACCAGTGCCCCAGTGGGTCTGGAAGGTTTTATTTGAGAAACCAAGGATGCGGTGGCATAGACAAAATGTTCGTAGCGTGAGGCCATTTGGCCAGATGCTGAGCTTTCCATTGGTGGGCTGCAAACAGTAGTCAGAGAGAGAGAAGGCAATAACTATTTCATTGTTGATATGTGCTCATTAATATAAAAGCATAATCTAATTTAGTCTTTCCAACTACACTGCGAAATAGGTACTGTTATATTCATTTTATGTTTCATGTTGAACACCCATAAATAGTAATGTTGACATTTGAACCTGATTTGTCTATTTCCAAAGCCTGTATTCTTCCTCCTACAACAAAATTAGAAGAAAAGGGAACAGAAAGACAAAGTTGGATTTACCGGACACTTTCTCTGTCCAGTTACTATGCTCTTAAAATCTGGCACAGAAATAAAGAAGAAGGGTGCCAAGATTCTGTAGGGCTAGAGTAGATAGAGGACGGGTGGGATGAATCCTCTCCAGCAATATTTTCCAGAAGTAGAGTTAAGAGTTGTTATAACAGTAGAGGCAAAATCAGGAAAAATGCCAAAGTAACTGAAGCTATGAAGTTAGTGAGCCCCAAGAACATGTGAAGCTCTAAGAATTAATAATTCCTGGAGACCATAGCTGGTAAATTTGCTTTATTATTACCTCCTTTTCTTTTTCATTGGTTCTTTTTTCTTTCACGCACAAGGTAGAAAATTAATTATTTTTTTCCACTTTTCAATTGAGATATAATACACAACACATAAAATTCATTGCTTAAAGTATACAATTCGGGGGGAAGGGTTGTGCGGCTATAACTATTATCTAATTTCACAATATTTCCATCACCCCCAAAAGAAGCCCTGTGCCTATTAAGAGCCTGCCCAAATTCTTCCCTCTCTGAATCCCCTGACAACTACTAATCTACTTTCTGCTTCTATGAATTTACCTCTTCTTGGCATTTCATAAAGGCAAGATCATACAACATGTGCCCTTTGATTTCTTTCACTTAGCATCATGCTTCCAAGGTTCATCCATGTCTCAGGAGCATGTTTCAGTACTTCATTTCTTTTTACAGATGAATAATAGTTCATTTTATGGATATATCACATTTGGTTCATTCATCAGTTGATGGACTTGGGGCTGTTTCTATTTTTGTCTACTATGAATAATGCTTCTCTGAACATTCATGTACAAGTTTTAATTGTATTCTGACACATCTACATGGGGCTCAGTTAGGTATTAAAGGTCAGTATGTAAAACAGATTTTTTTTTTTTTTGAGACAGTCTTGCTCTGTTGCCTGGGCTAGAGTGCTATGGCCGGCCTTGGCCTAGCTCAAAGCAACCTCAAATCAGGAGCTTAAGCAATCCTCCTGTCTCAGCCTCTCGAGTAGCTGGGACTATAGGCACATGCCACCATGCTCTGCTGATTTTTCTATTTTTAGCAGAGATGGGGTCTTGCTCTTGCTCAGGCTGGTCTTGAACTTCTGACCTCGATCAATACACCTGTCTCAGCCTCCTGGATTGCTAAGATTATAGGCATGAGCCACTAAAATGTACTGAAGATTGCATGTACTGAAAATTGCCCTCAAAAATTTCAGGAAGTCACCCGCACGGAATCAACATAATGTTCAAATGAACCGGTTTTCTCTCTAGCCTCTTCTTTGTCTGTGAGCCAGTTGAAGCAGCTGGCTTGGGTTTGGTGGCCATATTGCATAAAATCTACATGTCATCAGTTCTGTTCAGTGTGGCAACATGATCACATTTTAAGAGATACATGAGGATTGAGTCAAACTGAATCCAATGTCCTTTCAGATCCTCATCTCATGACCACTTATGGACAGACTGGTTGGAGAAACTGCCCATACTATTTAAATTGCAATTTTTCTCTGCTTCCGTCAGTATCATAGCCTGAATTTGTGTAAAATAAATGTTCATACTGTGCAAATTTCCTGCACAGGAAAGATTTCATCTCATTTTCTTTGGCAATCCTGAATGAGTACCTCTGAATAGATATTTTTGTTGTTGAGTGACAAAGAAATTTGAAATTAGGATGCTTTATTTCAACAAAATGCTTTTTAAAAAAATCAAACATAGAGCTTTAGAACCAGAAAAGGCCTTAACTCTATCAAAGTTTCTTCATTTTATAAGTGAAAAAACTAGAGTCTGGAGAGCAGAACCAGGTGTACAGGACCTGAGTTCACTGTTCTTTCCACCAGACTGCGATCATTCCCCATATTCACAAATTTTAGAAAAAGTAGGTCACATCTTCTCAGGTTTTATACTATTCACAACCGTTATAACCCAGCATGTTATCTACTATTTTATTATTTTTCTTTCTCTCTCTTTCTTGTGCTAAAGCTGAACTACACACCTTCCTGGCTAGCAGGGAGTCCATGAGGGTAAGTTAGCCAAGAGAAAGAACTATTTTGTCTATAATTTATGGCTTTTTCTTTACACACAGAACTTTTCCAAAACAGACTGTACACTAATGATTTTGGCTGAAAATGGCACCTTGTTTTCTGAAGTTGAAGGTTAGCACAAATTTTGTCATTCAAACAAATTAGTTAAACAAATTAGAAATATTCACAAAAATAAGAAAATGGGTTTATGGTTGTCTCATGACCACTATTGTAGTGCCATTAATCCACACCCTCCCTATTTCTTCAGCAGCTGACAGAAATTCCCCATCAGCAGCTAGAGAAAGCAGAGTCTTTTTAATGACAGGACTAATTTGTTTCTGGTAAGAAGTGACAACCTGCCTCTTTGCTTCAGATTTCTCAAAGATAATGACTTATGTTTTCTTGCCCCAATTAACCACTGGCTGCTCCCGAGAAGGCCATGTCCATTCAGATAACTGAGCTTCTTTTCCACTGATAACCTTCTGGTATAGACATGGGAGTGAAATGCAGATTCAGTGCAGAATCACGGACAGAATTATAAAGATTCTAAACATTCCCTTTTCTGGTCTTCTTCTCATATCCCCATCATAGTCAATTTACATCTACTTAATAATTTAAAAATTGGAAACAATCAAAGACAGGTTTATTCCACAGAGCAACGAGACTCACTTAATGTCAAGTGCTTACAGAAGATCTGGCAGAATCATAAATATGTGATTTAAAGATAGAAGGCAATAAGGAACAATGAGATCTGGGGTCAATTTAGAGAACACATGCCCCTGACTAAAGATATTCCAATTCAGAAGTTTTAAACACAATGACATCTAAAGGATACAAGTCTTTGGGTTCCAGATGAATTAGCTGTGAGAGCTACCAGTTTTAACTATAGCTGACATCTAAACACACCCGATGTTTCCTAACACTCCTGTCCTTTCTCGTCCCCTTATACTTATCTGATGATCAGTCTAGGAAAAAGCAATAAGGAAATGTGGATTCAGTGCCATTCTTTCTTCTGGATGGGTGAAGGAAACACACATTTTAGGTTGATCCTTTTTTCCATAAGTTTCATAGTGAGAGAGACCTGAGGTTGTATAGGACATGGTACAAGTCCTCATGATTTGAGGTTCCGTATAGGAAGCTCACTATTTCTATGTCCCACATTCAGTTCGATCAGTTGCATCAGTACCAAAGCTGACATTCGATTGCTACTTGCCCGAGTCTTTCTACTCTCTTCTTAATGGTGCACACCTCAGGCATTGAATAGAGTTGTTGTTTACTATACTCCTTCCAATCATGACAAATGATATAATAGAAAATAGGTCCTTTTATTGGACTCTATTTTAAGAAGATGTTGCTTGAAAATATATTACTCAGAATTAGCAGAGTAAACTTTTCAACTCATACTGTTTTGTTGATTGTGGATAAACTTCATGCTGGAAGAAAAAAATGAAGAGTCTTAAATAAGAAAACAGAGTCAACATGACCAGAATTCAACCTAAGGACAGGGTTTTGCTCAGGGATAGGAAAACACAAGGGTAGAAACAAGTTTTCAAAACCATAAAATCATACATGATAAAATTTTGGAGTTGAAAGGGATATATGGGTTTATTAAGGGTAGGCCCTGAGAATGCTAAGATGAATACAAAATGACCCATATGGGCCACTCAGACCATACAATCCCATCTGATACGTGGATTCTTTCTGCAATGTTTCCTCCAGTAGGTGTCAGCCTGGAAATAATGTCGCCAAGAATAGAAAAATCACTAACTTCGTTTTGTGGGTGGCTTCATTGAAACTTTTTCCTTTTATTGAACATAATAAAATCCTGCTCTGACGGTCAACATCCATCTCTTCTAGTACTGCCTTCTGATGTTCTTTGATAGTTTTTAAATATTTGACAACACTGACTCTCCCTCCTCATCCACTCTCTGTGAGTCTTCTTTTCCTTTGCTCTCCCATCCTCAGTTATTCTTCCTATCTTCATCCTGTCTGTCATCTTTAAGCAGATTTCAAATTTTAATATCTCTCTGAAAATAAAAACATAATTCTCATAGCTCAGGGGTTAGGGCGCTGGCCACATACACCAGGGCTGGTGGGTTCGAAACTGGCCTGGGTCAGCTAAAACAACAATGACAACTGCAACAACAACAAAAAAATAGCTGGGAGTTGTGGCAGATGCCTGTAGTCCTAGCTACTTGGGAGGAAAGAGAATTGCTTAAGCCCAAGAGTTTGGGGTTGCTATGAGCTGTGACACCACAGCACTCTACCAAGGGCAACATAGTGAGACTCTGTCTCAAAACAAAACAAAAAATAATTCTTCTCTAGCTATATTTTCATCAGTGCTACAATAGATATTTAGATTTTTCCCTCCTTGTTTTGGATAGTCCATAATATCCTAAATTTAATTTTCTTTTCTTTTCTTGTTTTTCCTTTTATTTTTTTTTTGTGTGTGTGTTTTTTTTTTTTTTTTGGCCGGAGCTGGGTTTGAACCTGCCACCTCCGGCATATGGGACCGGCGCCCTACTCCTTGAGCCACAGGCGCTGCCCTTTCCTTTTATTTTTAAACCATAGCATACTGTTGACCCATCAATGATCTTCAGTCAAACTAAGTCACAACTTGACCCTAAAATTTGACTCTCTCATCCTGACCTTTAGAGCCAAATGCAAATCTTTATAATATATATAATATATAATATATTTGTTACTATATTATTTGTCAAGTATTACGGTTGGTTTGTATGATTTTCTTAGCCAGGTAATTTTGAATACTGATTCTGATAGCTAATCTGTACCTTAGTGATACATGTCATCAGGAAATTTCCATTAAAAAACCTTATGCTGATGAAAGCCAGTTTTTGTTCTAAATTTTCTTAGGAAATATAAAATTTCCCCAGAAGTTAATATAAAAATCTCTTAACTACAGTTCATGGAATCTGTTTTATTTCCATCAAATAGGAAATCAAAATGCTGCCTCTCAATTGTCCACAGCTACTGAAATATGACTGGCAATGCCTCCTGTGTGGGTGAGCTCTCCTATCAGTTTTCCATGAATATGGCTGTGAGTTTTCCCGCATTTGTGCCATTAGATAAGTTTCTTCTGCCTGGGATTACCTATACTTTTCTTAACCTGTAAGACTGTTATTCATCTCTGAATTCCCTGTTCAGTTACTATCTCTACCTCCTTAGTTTCTCAGCCCTTCTTTTGCGTTCCATGTGCACTTTGAACAGCTCTATTTGTTTGCTTCTTAGTATCCACGCCCAGATGGTGAGCTCCGAAGTTTTCAGCTTTTGCTGAATATAGGCATTCCTTGGGGAACTTGTTAAAGATGAAAAGTCCTGGTCCCCTCCCAGGAGATTCTGCTTGTGCAGGTCAAGGGTGTTCTCAGATGTGCATTTATTTTAAGACTCTTTTGTGATTCTGATGCTTATGGGCTATGACCCACAAGGGCCCAACTGGAGGGAAATGGCTATGTCGTTTGTACTTCCTGACTATGCCCTCATATTTGCACTGCATCAGACTGTCCCCTCATCAACTATACTGGTCATTATAATTTAATTTCCTTTGACTTATATATCAAGAAGTGTTGGTGCAGAGAGCACAGTGACCAGATGTTTTCCCTATGCTGTGGACAGAGCCTGTGAAGACAGACTTATGTTATATCAGAAGAGATACAGGAGAGGCTTATGAAAGTATGTGTGTAGAAGAAGCCAGAATCCTGCTCTTCTAGGTAGAGTCCAAGCTTGGCTTACGTTTGTAAGCAATTCTATTTCTAAAGAGAGAGAAAGGGGCTAAAAGTTAATAAAGTGACTGTTTTCCAGTTTGGGAAATCTTCAAAGCAGATGCTGTTAATCTTCACTTAATTATATCTTGCACTTTTGCACACTGATTATAGACCTGCTAGAAGGCCATATAAAAAGCCACTGTTTCTCTAAATGTTCCACTTACATTTCCTCTCCCATAACAAGGAACCTACTTTCAGCTCCTTAAAAGACACAACCATTTTAACCTTTAGAAATGGATCCTACTAAAGTACATCAGAGAGAGATGCTGGGAATGTTAATTAACTTGCTTTCATCTTGGTCAAATTCTGTATTTAACCTAAAGGCCTACATCTTTTGGGTGGTTTTCTTAGATTTGGTTGTCTATGACAGCCAGAGAAATTCAATCATGGTTTGGTGGGGCTGCTTCTTTGAGAGAGTAATACTCCACCTGCCTCTGGCACAGAAAACAAATGCCAAGAACAGAAGGTGAGTCACTGATGAATTATTCTGACACATCCTTTCTCCTTCCTGGTTCAGGGTTTGTAAGACACCAAAACCTTCCCTTTCAGATTTGGGACTAAGTGTTGGCTCCCCTCCCAACCCCATAGGAGTACCTCTAAAATATAAAGAGATGGATGATTTAAAACATGCACATACACACACCCCCCAAACACGACTCTGCTTCTGAGAGATTGTGCTCACATAAAATCAGTCTACATGACAAAGCACCATCCTCATGCCACCGGAAGTTCAGATATTTACAAACAGAAGATAAAAGTACCTAATTTTACTCTTCTGTTTATTTATTACACAATTAGTCATTTAAAAATCCATTTCAGCTTTGGAAATTATAAAAGGGAAAACAAACCATACTTTGAAAACAAACTACATTGAGCTTTAAACATTTAATGAACTGAAGCGCTCAACATAAACCATTTCTTTCCTTCAGGAGGGGAATAGCTCTATGGCAAGATGACAGATATGAGATGACAGATGTAACCTAAAAAGATATGAGTGGGAAAGAGATGGATTTTTATTTATGTATTTCAAAAATATATAACTTTAATAACGCCAAGGATGTACCAGGGTAGTAGCAGAGGTAGGTCGGAGATCTATGCTTTTTAATATCAACTTCCGCTCTAGTAAGGATTTTTATCACATTAATAGCTAAATCATACTGATTATAAAACAGCTGAGATGAGACAATTAGTATGGCCTACGACAGCCATGAAGAATGAAACATGGGAGGTTTTCAACGCCAGCCAGATGGATATCTTCAATATACTCTGCTTGTGGTAATAAGTTCAATTAAACTGAACCAGTACAAAACAAGTCTCTTTGAATGCTCGAAAAGAAATTAATTATGTGCTTCACACTTAATGAAGCCAAAGAGTCACATTCTGTTTGCTTTTTCTGTTTGTTTGTTTTGTTTATTCTCATTAGTAAGTGTTCATTACAAAAAAAAAAAAAATTCATTATTTCATTCTACAGTGGAAAGCCTTAACATCTTTGGATTGAACGAGTTAAATATCACCAGTTAAAAGGTTGTGTGTCTTTTACACTATCTGGGAGAAAAGCAGAAAATGAGATCCACTGTCTGGATGATTTTGCCTGCAATCTCGGACTATGTAGTTTTAACCTGAGGTTTTCTTTTGAATTTGAGATGCTCTACATATGAAGCTACAACAAAAGTTTACCAATACATACTCATACTCCCACTTCTAGAATTAGCAGTCTTTAACATGTTTTCATGTACCTCTAGCCTTTTCCCTGTATGAATATATATTAAAAATTTACTCAAACAGAATATTGCCAATATAGCTAAAGTCCTTTCACATAATCTCACTCCAGGCTACTTCTCCCAAATACTATCACGAGTTATTACTTACGGTTGCACATATATTTGGGGTCTAAACATTATGATATTATTTTATATCACTAATATTTACTCATACTATTTATATTAAATAAAATAATACCTTACATAGTGTTCTTAATTTTCTTGTGTATTTTTCTTCAACACAGAGAACATCTTTGTCAGGTCTGCCTCAGCACACATGTGATTCCTTCTAGGTTAAGTCCTCAGAAATGGAATTGATGAGCCATGGAGAATGCACTTTCTTTTTTATTTTACTTGTTCTCCACACTGTCTATTCCAATTTGCATTCCTTGTTAAAGTGTGTGAGTACTATTTTCCCCACATGTTACCAATAAAAGCTAGTAGTAAAAAGCTAGTATAGATGTTTCTCCGTTGCCCATGTCACGTGTAAAAAATCATACTACACGGTGCATAAATTGCATTTCCCTGATTACTACTGAGGTTGATGTTTCTGCTCAAGTTTGTTGGCACATAGTGTGTCTTTTATAAGAAAGGAAAAAATGGGAAGCCTGCCTTTGGCATAAAAACTTCCCTGTGAAAGAACAGAGTGGGCACAGGGAAATATGAAGGGATTAGGTCTCCCCTCTAAACCAAGCATGGAGAAATGATGGCCAAAATGGAATCAGGGCAGACTGTCAGAGTAGGTCACCTTCATACACTTAAATCTCAGCATTCCCAACAGAGAGGTGTGGACAAAAAAGGAATCATTCTAACCACCACTGAAAGTGCTATTTGCTAAATCTATGTGGTCTTCGCAAATGGCCACGAGAACGTCAGAGGTAAAAATTATGCCCTTTTCATCGGATTTCCAGGTTATGTCAGGCTTTGAAGACAGAAAGTGCATGAGGCACAATTACCCATGCCTTTGTGTGCGGGGGTGGGGGGGTGGGGGGTAGGGGGATTCCTCCTATCTTAGCTGTTAGGATGTAGTATGGAAATGTTTCTCCTGCTGCCTTTCTATTGAGGAACTTAACATAATCAGCATTTAACACTTCTAACAACAAACTTTTCCTTCCTGCTCTAGATGCCTTGGGTCAGAATTTACCTTAATCCTATTAGAAAGGCCTCTAATTATCGCCTAAAAATAATTGGTTCCAGTGGAAGACGTCTAATTAGGTGGAAATGTATTCTGTTATGAGGGACCAATGTTAAAAGCTTTTATTGTGCATTAGCTGCCAAACGTCATTGCTGGTTACTGATTTCTGATTGATCGCCCGGTCAAATCTGGATAAAGCCTTGAATAATTTTACATAGAAGATGTGGGCTGCTTCGAACTCATTTTCAAAAAATGTTCCAATTGAAAAGCCTCTACATTATTGTGTCTGTCATGCTATGCATGGAAAAGTTGATATTTCTCCATGTCATACAGTTAAAACAAAAGAATTTTAGATAGCGCACAATCGTAATGCTGTAGACAATTTTGGTGTTGGTAAGAAAATTTCCTTTATGTCTGATATATATGTGTGTATATATGTATGAACACACATACGTATATAGATACATTTGAGGAAATCTTTTCTTCTAAACACTAACTTTCTTTGAGATGAACAATGAGCACCAGTTCAGGCAATGAAGGAAACCATCAAATGTTCATCAAACCACAAGAACATCAGTTTGAAGGGCTGGAGAATGAAAATAGAAAATAATTTCTGTTGGGAGTATTTGTGATCTTAGTTAATCCTACTAAAGACCTCTTCTCCATCAAAGCTATTTAAAATACAAATTTATTTTTTCTTACAATGAAAGTGATTCTGTGTACTGACTTTAGAAATGCAAATGACAGAAGAATACAAAGAACTCCTTTAAAATACAAATGAAATTGGGGTCAAATCTTGTACAGGCAACTTCAAAAGCAGAAAATATGACACAGCCTGAGAAGTGTGTCAGGTAAAGATGGAACAGCTCACTGAGTAGGGATGGCAACAGCGGGAGGTTTAGGAAGCTGGCAATGTTGCGAAAACCCCAGTTGACGTGTTTCATACTTTAGGATCTTCCTGGCCTGCTGTTCTGGTTCCTGCAGTGTGGGGCCTCCCCAAAGCCCAGAAAATCTAATTGAATACATTGTTCCACTGTCTGGCAAGTCACTTCCCTCCTCTCTCTCCATCCCTGATCTATTGCTCTTCTCTGGGTTTTCAACTTACATCTGAGTTCTGAGGTCAACACTTTGTATTCTAGGATGAGGCTACTATTCTAGGAAAGAAATTTCCCTGCCAATTCCAGATAGTAAGCAGACTCACGGATATGTAAAATTTCCATCACGCAACACCAGCATGAGACACAAAACAAGTTGTGGACAGTCTGGCTAGACAATACCTTATAGAACAAGTTTTAAAGATCTGAGGAAGAGAAAAAAGTTATCAAGGAAGGAATAGGTTTTGTTTTATTTTGTAAAAGAAATAATAGTAGGCTCGGTGCCTGTAGCTCAGTGGCTAAGGCGCCAGCCACATACACTGGAGGTGGCCGGTACCAATCCAGTCTCAGCCTGCCAAACAACAATGACAACTACAACCAAAAAATACAAATATCCGGGCACTATAGTCCCAGCTACTTGAGAGGCTGAAGCAAGAGAATTGCTTAAGCCCAAGAGTTTAAGATTGCTGTGAGCTGTGATCCCACAGCACTCTACTGAGGGTGACAAAGTGAGACTCTGTCTCAAAAAAAAAAAGAAAAAGAAATAATAGTAAATATTTAAGGCTTTGCAGGTTTGAGAGGCAAAGTTGAGGATATCAATTACGTGGGTCCTGACATGCTATGTGGTCTTTGTCATTAACTACTTGACTCTGCTGTTGTAGGGCCAAATGACCATAGTTACTAAGTAAGCAAATGACACAGCTCGGTTATAATAAAACTTCATTTATAAACACAAAAATATGAATTTCACAGAATGTTTATATGTCCAAAAATAGTATTTTTCATTTTTCTTTTCCCTAATCAGTTAATATGTAAAAACCATCCTTAGCTCCTGGAGACACATAACATAGACAACTACCTTGTTTCCCGGAAAATAAGACAGTGTCTTATTTTAAGGTGTGCTCCCAAAGATGTACTAGGTCTTATTTTCAGGGGACGTCATATCTTTCCTATAAGTAGGTCTTATTTTCAGAGGATGTCTTATTTTCAGGAAAACGGGGTAGGTTGATTTGGCCCATTAGGCCACAGTTTGAAAACTCCTAAAAATGTAATGTTCTCAAACTCCAATATGCATGAGGATCAACTAGGGCATTTATTTATTTATTAAGAGACCAAGTCTCACTCTGTAGCCTTGGGTAGAGTATGGTGGCATCATCACAGCAACCTCAAACTCTTGGGCTCCAGCAATTCTCTTGCCTCAGTTTTCCAAACAGCTGGGACTACAGGTGCCTGCCACAATGTCCAGTTAGTTTTTCTCTTTTTAGTGAAGACAGGGGTCTCACTCTTGCTTAGGCTGGTCTCCAGCTCTTGAGCTCAAGCAATATGCCCATGTCGGCCTCCCAGGGTGCTAGGATTATAGGCCTAGTGTATTTATTGAAAATGTTTTTTCCGGGCGGCGCCTATGGCTCAGTCGGTAAGGCGCCAGCCCCATATACCGAGGGTGGCGGGTTCAAACCTGGTCCCGGCTAAACTGCAACCAAAAAATAGCCGGGCATTGTGGCGGGCGCCTGTAGTCCCAGCTACTCGGGAGGCTGAGGCAAGAGAATCGCTTAAGCCCAGGAGTTGGAGGTTGCTGTGAGTTGTGTGATGCCATGGCACTCTATCAAGGGCCATAAAGTGAGACTCTGTCTCTACATAAAAAAAAAAGAAAATGTTTTTTCCAGGCCTCATCCCCAGAGAGTTAGACTTATCAGCTTAGGGGTGAAGCCCAGAAGATCAGCATTTCTATTAAGCACTCTGTGGAACTTTCACTTGCTATGTGGAATGTGCAAAGTTCTTTGGTATAGGACAGGGTTTCTCAAAGTATAGTCTGCAGTGATCAGCCTCAGAGTTACTCGGGGTCATTTTGGATGCAGTTCAGCGAGAGAGATATGGCAACACATGCAGCAGTCATAGCTCAAAGCCCCACATTTCCAGTCCTGGAGGGGAACAATCGGAGTTGGGTTGCTGTTCCACCATAGCTATCTTGCTGAACTATATGCAAGACAAATACCTAAGTTGCTCTTCTCTCTGCCTGCTACTTAAAAATACATGTCATATAAAACATGCACAGCAAAGACACTGTGTCATGCAGAATGGCCCTCCTTTAAGTTTGCTATAGAGATAAAAATAAATTAGGAAATACAATATTGCATGTCAATGTAGCCTGTTGTCCACCTTTGGTTAGAGGTCGGGTATTATGCTTTCTGTTAGGATTTGAAGGTTTGACTTAAGAACAGTTCTTGCTTAATTTTAAACAGCAAACCAAATCCCAAATATAACTGGCTTGAAAAATAAAATCAGTAAAATTTAGAAATTCACATGACAGGACGATAATCAAGAGCCCCCTGGGCACCTGTCGGAATGCTGCGGTTTGGAAGCTGCTCGGGCATGATCTGAATATTTATCCATCCACAGTCACTTGCCAGGGATTTGTGTGTGGTGGAGCGGATTTGTCCCCTCCCGCTTCCCTTCTACTTGCTGACCCTGTGTTTGAAACTGTTTTCAGATTCTCTTCAAAACATGGTGGGGAGGGGTAGGGAGTAAGAGAATTGGATCTTAAAAGCGTAGTTAATGATAGAATTATCGTAAAAAGGTTAGAAAAGATGTGTTCTGATGCCCGACCTTCATGGTGTTTTAATCCCAGACACATGAGGAGATCAAAATGAATACAAGCACATTTTAAGGTTAGAGAACACCTTCTCTGATAAATTAGTCCCTTTGTAGATCTCAAAATTGAATTAAAATACAGTGCTCAGTCATAGTTCTGGCTAAACTATTCCATTTGCATTAAAGGTGCAGGGCTCAGGCATTTTGATGTGGGATTCAGAACCTGGCACAGTTCATGTGGAGTTCAGAATGGTTTTCTCTGCCTGTGTCGTGCTTTATGGGGCAGACTGCTAAACTGTATTTCTCAGGTTATGTTAATGTCTGTCTCAGAGACATGGCAGTGTGACGCTCCTGCACACACACGCACTTCCCATTAATGCTAATGGGATTCAGAACCAAGCGCACGGGGAGATAAACCATCTCCCAAATCTCTTCTGACCTTACCCAATGTAACAGGATTGTTAACTTGTATGAACACAGTGGCCACATAAAGCTCACATTTCTGTTTTTTCCCCCCACCTCACCTAGAAGAACACAATATGCAGAGGACCTCTGTAGGGAAACACTGCAACTGAGCACCAGCAGTCACCCCTGGAAGGGGCTCTGCTTTGAAACAAATGAATGCTGCCTGGTAATCGGCTAGCCCAGCACACCATGCCTTAACCTCATGGCTCATACCTACACACCCTGGCCTTCCTCTTTTCATATTCAACCAGGCTCTGCCTGCCTTGGTCTTGCCTTTCTCTTACCTATTAGGAAATTTCAGTTTTTAAAATGTTACATGCGGCCAGCAGAGGCAAGATATGCTAATTCTGTCACATGTCCCTAAAAACCCTTTCCATAAGGTCATGAAAACTCTCTTAGAAATTGTCCTCAAGTCATGTTTCCCAGTCTCATTCATTCCCAGACCATCTTCATGATTTTTTTGCATATCCTCCTGTAACAATGCAGACGAGACTTTTCCCTACGCTGACTCACTTCTTTAGTTAAGTTTATTTTAAAAGATTGATCATTCCCATTAATGAAAAACTAGTGTTTTCTTGATACTCTGACATAAGCAAATAATTACTAAAATCAAAAACAAAAATGTTTAACTAAACTGCCTAAAACTCTCTCTTATACTCTACTTGGGAAGTCACTGTTCACATTTTACTAGAAGACAAGAAATACATTATTTAGTTTGTTAAAAAGGCAGAAATCACTACCTCAGCAATATTTATGTCCACCCAGAAAATGAGGTGGCCCTAACATATTGCATCCCTGCTGTATTTGTAAGCTTCGCACCACGACTCGGTAGGACAGGAACAGCAGGGCGTGCACAGTGTGTTGGGAATGGTTTTGTCTTGGGGCTGGTGCTACCACTGGGGTATGAACTCTGCCGGGAAATAGAAGTTGTTCCCTTCTGCTAACTCTATTGAGAGCCAAGCAAGCTGATGCTTATGACAAGGAAACACAGGACGTAACTTGTTCCTACATGTGAAAACACCTCACTTTTAACAATATAGAACGGCATGTATGTAGTACATGGCTTCTATGTTCAGATGTTTATAATCTTTTGCACTCTTAGCCGTTTGTGTGTGGTAGGCTCATTCCTCTCGGCTAACTATTCTATTGGTCTGAAAACTTCATAAATGTATATGCATAGCCACTTTATTAAAATATAAACAACAATAACAAATCAACTACTAATATTTCTTAGGCTCCAGGCACCATGCTAATCACTTAACATGGATTATCACAGTCATCCAAACAATTCTGTGAGCTTGGCACTGTACTATCCCTGCGCATGTTCATCATTTGGTCCAAGGTCATGGATAGAAAATGGGAGACATGAGATTCAAACCCACATCTCTCTGATTCTAATCCCTGCCCTTTAATCATGATTTAAGATAGCTTCCTAATATTCTC
Source organism: Nycticebus coucang (assembly GCF_027406575.1). Lineage (NCBI taxonomy): Eukaryota > Metazoa > Chordata > Mammalia > Primates > Lorisidae > Nycticebus > Nycticebus coucang. Next base: position 18,298,621 of record NC_069787.1, read on the forward strand.
CTATATCTCCATAAGTTGCAAATAATCTATAACAAGACTCAACTCTGCCACTAACCAGCTCTGAAATCTTGGGATCTCTCCTGGCCCTATCTGATCATTAAATTTCCTTTTGCAACTACGTTAGCCATACATTCGCACAGATCCCTAGCTGGAATTGTGTTTTACAAAGTATTATTTAATTTATTTTTCCTTTGTCCTGTGAAGCACAGTAAATACATAGTCATGTGCTGATGCTATTGCTCCGAGGAAGTAATTAATGGACTGAAATAGTTGGAATCTGTCTAAACAGATTTAGTTCCAACATTTGGACTTACAATTTACTATCGCCATAGACAAGTATGTTCAGGATAAAGGAGACTTCTTAAAATGGTAGTACATTTCCAACTTCCACTGATCCTAAAATATATAATTAGGTCATTTTTTTAGTTTTCTTCTTTAAATTAAAATGGAGGTAATTATTCTTTTTGGATATTTGGATATTCTTACTTGCCTTAGGCTATCTGATATCACAAAGGGAGCTACAAATGGGCAAAAACCAGAAATAATATGCTTTTGAAGGGGTTTGAGGTCACCACCTTGGCAGGAGGAATGAGGAGGCATGACACAAAGTCCATGTCGGGGGACTGAAGAACTCTGGGAGAAGCCTTCCCGAGTAAACCTCGGGTCTGTATTTATTATCATAAAATGGAAAAAAGTAGACAAAAGCTGCTTGTCAGACATTAGCACTGATTAGGGAGGAGAGGGAGAGGTCAGATGGAACATCTCCACCTTTGTTTTTTGCAAAACTGCCCACCTTGAGCACAACCTCTGCCTCCAGCATCAGGAGACCTTTGAATCTAAAGAATCGTCACCATAATTGTTATCGCCACACCTCACAGATGCATTCTCCCTTGGAGGCCAGTTTTCTGATCTCCTGCACAAACACAACTCACACGCCATTCTCATGATTCTCCAGGTCTCTCAAGCAGGAGGCAAGTTTTATGCTAAAGGTCAGGGCTCAATTTTCCCCATATGCTATGCCCCATCTGTATCTGTTATGCAGAAATAGGGAGAATTGGGGAAAGAATTTCCTGGTGCAGTATAAAGAACCAAGGAGAATTCAGAATCAGGATTCCTGGGTTCAATTCCCTTTTCTGCTACTAGTGACTTTTAGGAAGTCACCAACTGAGCCTTATCTTCTTCAGTCAGATCACTGCCAAGATCCTTCCAGCTGAAAAATCCTAGGACAGGGCAAAATATAAAGTGATAGAAATGCAAATGAAATGTAAATTAAGATCTCATCCTTCACAATTATTACTTAGCACTTCCAGCCCCTGTCATTAACCCAGGGTTGGAATAGCTTCATGTCATGTGCTGTGCTAAGAGCATAAAGGACTTTTCTGTTATAAACTATAAAGTACCCTGGCTCATACAGTATGTGGAAATCTTATTTCCTTAAAACTGACAGGATTGGTTGGGTGACTAAGGCAAAGCACAGAGGGGATCAAAACCTTTTATTAGCATAATAAGCCATATCTGTATCTCTGAATAACAGGGACAGCTCTTTTAAAAATCACCAATGTCATTGTTTAAACAATGTTTGCTAAAAATAGTACTTGAGTCGTGAGTTTTTAATTTCTTAGCACAGTCTTCCCAGACATGAATTTCAAATCTATAGAGAGTTGAAAGAAATTTAATTAAAGGATTAAAGATAACATTACTCACAATACTATAATGGATACAATGGCTATAATTCTCAAAATTGTATTGGATGATTCTGAAATAAGATAGCTTTTCAATCACATTCGTTACCAACATCTCCCTAAGAATTATTAATCATATCATGTTTGCTGTGATGAATTAATTTAGCAGCACAGTGATATCTGTATGTGTTAATGTGAATGATGCTACTTTTAGAGATTCCATTATTAGAAATGAGGACACGTATATTAATATGTGAGTTCTTTGGGTTAGCCATTACCTTTTACTACCAAGTTTCCAGTACTGCTAGCAGTTCCAAAATGGTTAGTGGCTATACACGTGTAACTCCCAGCATCTGATTTAGTCACATTGACGATTCTGAGGTTTCCGTCTTCAGAAATGGTAATTCTGAAATCAAAACAAATGAACCCAAAATGGTAAAGTTTATCTCACATGACTCACTGCAAATTATTTCTGTCATTGTGTCATCTTTCAAACTTTCAAATCGTAGCTATATCATTTGACAGCCTTATCTTTATTTAGGCTGTTTATCTACATATGCATAAACATACTTGGATATGCGACATGTTTAGTAATTCTGCTACTTTTCTTGCTAAAACGGTCTCAAGATTCAGTTGAAATAACTAGTACAGATATTAGATTGTAACCATTTCTCTCTTTTTTAGAAGCTCTAACCACATTATGCAAAGGAAAGCCTTATTATAGATTAGTCTTAAAAGTACTGATGAGGAATAAGAAAAAAATCCCTTAATTAATCAACTTAACGTCTTTTCATTGAAAGTGTTTTTTTCTAAATGAGAAGATTACATTAAATGAGGTATTATTAAGCATATTTATTTCTGAAATATGTCAGCCAATACATTTTTAATGAGATGCAAGAATTGAACTTAAAAAATTAAAATATTCTGCAACTCGGTGTGACTTTGGCAGAATAGCAAATGTGGATGGAATATATCATGCCCCACAATTAGAGACAAGCAGCTACTTTTTGCAGGGAAGAAAATGCTTCTCTTGGCAGACACAAAATCTGGAACAGGACAGATTTTAGAGAACCCTATTTTCAACACGATTAGCAGAAGAGGAAGAGGAAAATACAAGATGAATACAAGATAGACAGCCTGTCTTGGAGGCCAGTCTAAGAAATAAAAATAACGTACACCGATAGCTCATTCAAGGAAAATGTCTTTTAAGTTTCTTCTGTATGCTTCAGATCTGCCCACCTCTTTCCATCTTTTCTGCTCTCTCCTCATCTCTTTGTCCATCACACCAGCCTCCTGTTTGGGTCTACCTATTTTACTCTTACCTTCAAATCTATTCTTCCATCAGCAGCCTGATCATCTTTTAAATTTTAAATCAGATTACATAACTCCTTTGGCTTCTACATTCTGAATAAATTCCTGTCTAGAGCTTACAGGTTCCAACACTGCTAGCTTTAAAACAAACAAACAAACAAACAAACGAACAAACAAACAAAAAAACCCTCTGTTGCCTACCATTTCATTCTAATCTTTCTACCCGTCAATTAAGTCTAGTCACACTGACCTTCTGCAAGTTCCTAGAGTACACAAAAGTCCTTCTACTTCAGGGAGTTCCCACTTTCTGTTCTTCCTGCCTTGAATTCATTTCCTTGCATCTGGACGTAGCTGCTACTTTATTAACCTTAGGCCCTCAATGGAGGTGGTTTTTTCTTATAGACCGTTCCTGCCTCACTTTCTAACATGGATCTCCCTCTCGGTCTCTTTTCCTGCAGCTATTTTATTTCTTCCCACTAGACAGAAGCTGGGAGTTTTGTTTGTTTACTTGTTAGTTGTTTTATCACATGGAATGGAATGTTAGCGTCTCTAAGAGCGGCGACAGTGTCTTATGAGTGAACCTCCTGCATCTATCACACAGGATAAAGTCTGGTGACACCCCATAAATATTTGTTAAGTGGCTAGTGAATAAGAGCATCTGATGGGGAAAACTGATCATGTGTTGTATGAAGTCAGAAGGGCTGAACTACTGGGCATCAGTGCTGGACCATGCAACAGAGTCTTTTACAAATAGCTGATCTTATAACAAGGGGCTATAACAAACTGATCAACATAGGGAGGTGGTCACCATAAGGAACTCAGGCCTACAGTCCTGATACATACATGTGATGCATGTCTGGTCTATGAAAATCAAGTCAACTTACAGAGGTGGTCAATATAGGGAGGTGGTCCACTGTGGAGGTTTTGCTATATTTGAAACAAAGGGATTAGGATGAGCAAAACTTCACTTTAGGGTGGCGCCTGTGGCTCAGTCGGTAGGGTGCCGGCCCCATATACCGAGGGTGACGGGTTCAAACCCGGCCCCGGCCAAACTGCAACCAAAAAATAGCCGGGCGTTGTGGCGGGCGCCTGTAGTCCCAGCTACTCGGGAGGCTGAGGCAGGAGAATCGCTTAAGCCCAGGAGTTGGAGGCTGCTGTGAGCTGTGTGAGGCCACGGCACTCTACCGAGGGCCATAAAGTGAGACTCTGTCTCTACAAAAAAAAAAAACAAAAAAAACTTCACTTTACTAGAACTTTTGACAAAGCATTTTGTATTTATTTATTTATTTGAGACAGAGTCTCAAGCTGTTGCCCTGGGTAGAGTGCTGTGGTGTCACTGCTCACAGCAACCTCCAACTCTTGGGCTCGAGCAATTCTCTTGCCTCAGCCTCCCAAGTAGCTGGGGCTACAGGCGCCCGCCACAATGCCCAGCCAGTTTTTGTTGCAGTTGTCATTGTTGTTTCAGCTGGCCCGGGCTGGGTTCAAACTCACCAGCCTCGGTGTTTGTGACCGGTGCCCTACCCACTAAGTACAGGCACTGCCTGACAAAGCATTTTAAGAAAGAGCTAACAATGCCTGTCTTATAGGTTGATGGTAAGAATTAGGGAATTGAGGGTCAGCGAGGCTCTTAGCATGTTTCCCTGTATTTTTTAGGGAGTGGTTCTCTTTCATCTTTAAAACTGTTCTATTTTCAGTTGTAATAATTACATCAGCGTTTCTCTTTTTTGTACTTTGAGTATCATTTCTGACAATCTGAAGTCAATATACAAATTAACTGAGCCATATAAATCAATGTACAAGGTACAGACACCTTGTACACCTGAGTTTGGGTGGTTTGTCCCTGCTGGTGGTTGGTGGTGTTGCATTCAGGAAGAGGCCTGAAGTTGAAGGCTGTGGCTTCTGGGCTGGGGTGAGCTGTATTCCCAGTCATGCTCGCATTCTGAGCTGGGCATGGTGGCCAGTGCAATAGCTGGACAGACCACTACTGCTGGAAGATTTGCCACTTACTAGGTTTTGCAAGCCATGAAGCATGTGGAGCCTCAAGTAAAATAAGTTGTACAAAGTCACCAAAATCCACCTTCAGTGCTGACTATTACAGAGGTGGGTCTGAACCCAAAATGATAAATTGAGAAGTAGAATTAATATTATGCTAGGTATAAGTCCTACTGCCAATAAAGGAAAAAGAAGAAAGGCTCATTGGCAAATTATGCTCTTAAATCACCCAAACAAAGGAAACAAAAGAAGGCGTCCTTCTGTAGCAGCCAAAGTCAACAAAGCTAAACATTTACTAAAAGCTCAAGCTGAAAGAGGAAGTGTATGTGATGAATTTTAAGTTCATGTTAGATTTATGTGTGACCATCAGCTTTTTATAATAAATTACCTTAAAACTACATTTAAAAAAATGATTTAGCATAAGCTAAATCAAAGCCTTAGTTTAAAAAATAAAGACACAGACAGGAGGCCTTTTGTTCATTCACACCACAGACACACACATGACACTTGCTCAGTAAAGACCATCTGATACCTCCTTTGCCACAGAGCAGATGTGCTGACAAAAATAGAGTGGTGAACAAATCTTAATTACTTCAATAATAACAAAGCTTTATAAGAGTTAGTCATATTCCTATTTATAAAATAATTTGTTAGAAATTGTGAAATATTGGCATATGAGGACTCTATAAATAGTAAGGTAACATTTGTGTTTTGGATAGGGACTCATCTTCCATGAGGTAACACTGGCCTGGGTTCTATTAAACATGCTAAGGGATAAAGATGACTCTTCCAAAGAAACCACAAAGGCTTTGATATTTTAAAATTTAAATTATTAATTTATTCCATTTTAAATGGTATTAGTATAATTCCCCAAACCTAAAGCTATTGCTTGTATCAAACTATAAAATTCCAAATGATATGAATAAGGAAACAAAGGATTTGTCATCAGATGATTTGGATTTTACAAGACCTGGTCAGATTACTCATGTTCTAAAAAGGACTTTCTCCCCTTGGCACTGCTGACATTTTGGACTGGATACTATGGGGAAGGATATTGAGCAGTGGACCCCAGTAGCTTCGCTCCTTCCCCCAGGTTGTGGCTACCAAAAATGTCTCTAGACATTGCCAAAGACCCCACCCCTACCCCAGGAATCACAATCATGTCCAGTTGAGAACTATTGGTATAAGTCATTTTTTAGAAAAATCACAGAATATTATGATGAATACCTTTTTTTTTTTTTTTAATGATAGAGCCTTACTCTGTCGCCCTATGTAGAGTGCTGTGGTGATGTCATAGCTCACAGCAACTTCAAACTGTTGTGCTCAAGCGATCCTTTTGCCTCAGCCTCCTGAGTAGCTGGGACTATAGGCACCCACCATAATGTCCATTTAGTTTTTCTATTTTTAGTAGAAATGGGATCTTGCTTTTGCTCAGGCTGTTCTTGAATCCCTGAGCTCAAGCAATCTACCCGCCTCATCCTCTCAGAGTGCTAGGATTGCAGGTGTGAGCCACTGCACCCAGCTACATGATGAATATCTTCTAAACGAATAAGATACAGGGAAAGTTCTGTTAACTGGTAAGTGCTCTACAAGTATTTCTCCCACCATCATTTCCTACTTTCTGCATCTCCTTGCACAGAACCCAGCTGGCTCTTCACAATCCTAGTACAAGACTCTCTTCGCCTTGTCTTCAAGGCTTCCCTCCCCACTTTCCTACTGGCCTTGTGAACTGTTAAAATAAAATAATGTCACAGACTGCTGTCCTATTAATTTTTAAGATTTCAATGCCTGATGTTGATTTACTGTCCATTATCATTTGCAAAGAGGTAAGCAAAAGAGGTAGGACGCTAAATGCTAGAATTCCAGATAGGAGAAGGTCAGTGAGGAAAATCATTTATAGAGGGGGTAGCTTTCAGTAACCATCATTAAATCACATCATGTTGCTCTGACCACTTATTCTGCCCAGGTCTTATCCAATAGTGAGGGCGATATGAAGTTTGAGTAACTTTGCTTTTGTGAAATTCAACCACTTTCTCTTATACAAGTAGTATATTGTAGTTCCTAAGAACATAAAGTCTGGAACTAAACTGTTTAGGCTCAAATCACGGTCCTGCTACTTATGGGCTGTGTGACTTTGGGTAAGTTAACATTTCTGTACCTAATTTCCTCATTTGAGATAATGGAATAATGAAAGTAACCATATCTCATAGGGTTGTTGTAAAAATGTGCAGTGCTTAGAACAATGCCTGGCACATAAAACGCATCACATAAGTACATTAGCCACATGTTCTATTAAGTGAAGTTTTGTGCCCTCCTCAACCCATCGTTTCAAGCATTTATAAAGGACTCAATATTAAGTCTAAATACCTGCTCAGTAGTTCTGCCACTTCGAATCCAACTTTATTATACTTAATGAAGCATAGGGGTGACACTAAGTAGACATGGAGGGCAGGTGATATATTGAACTCATTCATTCACAGATATTTACTAAACACCTCATATATATTAGGCCTTGTGCTAGTATATAATGATGTGAAAATTGTAGTTTCTGTTCTCAAGAAGCTCATAATAAATTAAGATGTTAGATGGTGATATATCTAGAAATATTGCCAATGCATGATATGCCATAATGCACACATTCACGTAAGGGCGTTGTAGGAGGAGCATTACTTTTTCCAAAGAGTAAGCTATTTCACATACTGTCTAGCTATGAAGATGGGCAGGACCCAGACCTGGTCAGTCAGGAGATCCTATTCTTTTGTCTACTGTGTTTGGTTTAGGGATGAGCATGCCAACCAAACCAGGAGCTCTATGAGGAAAAGATCTCTTTCTGCTGGGGTTGTTAAATTTGGAAGATAGAATCTGGAACTCTTGGTAGTCATTGTGCCTGCCATATAGAGAAAGGGCACCTTCAGGAAGCCAAGCAAAGGCAGAAAGAGCTGGAGAGAGAGAGAGAAGCAGAAATGTCCTGACTCCTTTGATCCCCGCCTTTCGGTCCATATCTGAGGTCAACAGCATCCCTCAGATGCCCCAGTTACATAAGCCAACAGTTTAAGATATGAGGAATTGAGTTTTCAGCCTTTACAAGTTAGAAGAGTGTAATCTTTTCAAGAAATGACTGAATTTGTTCAGATGGTATTGATAGTAAAACTAGAGAGGAGGGAATGGATTCTGAAGATGATCCAGTGATGGCTGCCTCTATAGAACTTCTTGCTAGAAGACTGACGAATGGTTTCTATGATGGAGGAATAGCTGCAGAATTGTGAATACAGAAAAATAGACCTGATACTTTATGATACACAGATCGACATGTATTATAGACTTTTGGTCATGTATTTGTGCAGAGAAAAGCAAAGTATGCAATTTGACCTGTTGCTCTTATTTTATGGGATTTTTGTATCAATCAGGAATTAGCTATAAAGCTAGCATTTGGCTTCAGGTTGCTAATTTGGATTAATTCAAGGAAGTTTTGAAAAACAAATCAATACAAATACTTACATATTTGTTTCCTTTTAATTTAGATCCTATATCAACTTAGACATTTTCAACTAATTTTCTACCTTCACATTTTTAATAAATATGCTACCTAAATCCAGTCCAAGTATGGCTTATTTTCATGTTTGTTTCTTGATGAGCTTTTGAAGTTTCCTTTGTGGTCCCTCTCACCTTAGTTTCATTATTTTAGGCTATTGACTGATCTGCAGCCATGAGTTTGATATTGAACTTTGAGCTCCTTCTAATACTTATGAATAGTGATGGAGTCAGATAAAAAGAATTGAAAATGTAAATCCATCTCTGGCTTAGAATAGTTTAGCCCTGACCTACCTGTGGGCTCTTTTTAAATTATTGATAGTATCAGAGAAAAGTCAAAGATGACAAAGCAGCAAGTAGCAAAAATAAAGGTGTGACACAAAACTTAATTTTCCCTACAGGAAAAGAGGTCATCTAATTCACAACATAGTAAATTATCTATAGCATAGAGAAGCAGTTATTCCCTCACTATCATTTGGAGATTTCAGATCTGCACAGGATAGGAACATATCTGGACTTACATGATAAATTGAACCTCTCTTCCTTCGTGTGAGGCTCTGGGTTATAGCCATGGAGGAGTCGACCTTGTCAGTCCTATAAATCAAAACCAGTCCGGGGACACGGGACCTTTAAAAATGCTGATCTTTTCTTTGAGGGGCTTTTGTAACAGATGACAAAAGCTGCCAACTCCACAATATTCTATCACCCTGAAGAGGAAGATTATCCCAAAATGGCGACCCGTGATTCTTCCGAGCAGTTCTGCAGGGAAGCCCAACTGCTGGTGAGGCAGAGAGCATACCCTCCCTTGCCCTTGAGTCACTTTGAAACGCCTCCCTTATAAATCCATCCCTTTAGGGTACAATTTAAAAAACCACTTCTCTTCTTGTGCAAGTGGGTAGATTCTGGCGTGATAATTTCCTTTCAACAAATAAAAATAAATACAAGTTTCAGGCTATTAAGTTAAATTTTAAGTCTTTTTTTTAAATAATGGTAGATCAGGAATAACATAGCTCACTTAAAGTTATGTGCAATTTAAAGAAAATCTCAAAAGATCATAACAGGTTTTTATCTTTGTTTCATATAGGATAGGTTTCCAGAAAACATGTTTGAAAGTTGAAAGTCTGACAGTGAAACAATGGATTTACACATTACAGGGGAGGCTATGCTCCTGAGGAGCTAAAATATACTTTAAATACCCAAACATGGTTAACAGAATTATTGCTACTTCTCAGCTGAAGCAAATGGTGGTGCACAGGAAGTTCAGCTCCAGGCAAGGGGGACTATGGACCCCAGGGGCCACAGGCTGTGCATCTGCCAGTCAACTCATCACAAGACCAGAAGAAGGGTTGCCTACGCACAGAAGTGTGTGCTTCATTCTACACAGAACATTTTTTAATCTACATAATTGGAAGATTTCGCATGAAATTATCTATTCCCGGCTAATTGTGACACACAGGAAGATAGAGCAATACTGAACAACACATCCCCTCAGGGTACCAGTAGGCGGGAGGAAAGAGAAGGGAAGGAGCCCCTTTGAACAGATGGTGGGCTTTCTAGATCCCATCCCTCCCTGGCTTCACGCTGCCTCCTGCTGCTGAGTACCTGGGGCAGGGATCTGGGGCAGCCTTCAGGTGTAGGGCCATGAACCCACCCCCTCATTTATTCTCCCTACCACAAACACACCACACAGAGAGCTCAGAGCAATGGAGAGAGAGGGGATATCGGGTGTTGTAGGAGTTTCCTGAGGCTGCTATGGCAACATACCACAAACCAGGCAGCTTGCTACAGAAAGGTATCACTCACAGTTCTGGAGGCTACAAGTCTGAAATCAAGGTATTGGCCAGGCTGCTGGAGGCTCTGAGGCAGAGACCATGCCAACGGTCTCTCCTAGCTCCCGTTGACTGTGAATCCTTGGTGCTTCTTGTCTTACAGAATCACGCCTCCAACGCCCATCTCCATCACTGCACAGGTTCTTCCTGTGTGTCTCTACACAGTGTCTCCCTCTGTGTATGTGTCTGTATCCACATTTCCCTCCTCTTGTTAGGACACTGGTCATTGCTTGGGGCCCTGTATGAATCCAGTATGGGCTTATCTTGACTTGGCTAGATCTGCAAAGACTTTATTTCCAAATAGGGTCACATTTTGAGGTTCTGGGTGAATACAAATTTTAGGGGAATGCTACTTAACCCACAACAGGTATCAAGAGAGGAAGACCCCCAGAGCTGTTGGTGCTGGGTTGGCAAGAAGCAACAGGACCCCCTTTGCAGTCTTCAGAGGGGAGTGATACAGGGAGGGGTTATCTCCTCTGGACCTGGCAGCACCTCACTAGCTCACTGCTCAACCTGCCCACTGCTCATATGGGGTCTGGCCCTCTTCCCCAACAGTAACTAGCAAAGACTCAAAATTACTTCTCTTCGTGTAATATACTAACCATCAAATGGGGAGTGTGAAAGTGAGTTTTCATGTGGTAATGGTACAAAAGAATAAAAAGTTCAAGAAAAAAATTAAGGCCTGATTTCATTTCTTCTCATTTATTTAATTACCCAGCTTGTTTGTTTGTTATATTTGATTACACTGCCTTCAGTTACACCACCTATTCAATCCTTTTGTTGTTGCTTTGGTCAATTAATCAATATATTTTCCGATACTGAAATTATAACCAAAATAAGACAGAGAAGGTCTGTCTATACCAAAATGATGACCTGTGGTTTTCTAAACTATTTTGCATGAAAGCTGAACAGCTTTTGAGAAAGGCGGTGTTCTTACCTGCCCTTGAGGCAATAGCAACACAGCATAGTTTTAAAATACCAGAAATAGTGAAAACGTGGAAAGGGTGGGGGAGGTAGCAATGAAGAGACAGAGATATAGGTCTGCATACTCAATCCATCAACAGGAGAATCAGCCTGTGACCAGTAGAGATGGCATGTGGATTTAGCTGTGGGTTGTTTGGTTCTGTGCCAGGTCAGAAATTCGAAAAGCCTCACAGATTAACTGGCATGGGTTTGCTGCCTGCTACAGACCTACCCGATGTCAACCAACATCAAAACTTTACTAGGGGGGCAGCACCTGTAGCTCAAGGAGTAGGGTGCTGGTCCCATATGCCGGAGGTGGCGGGTTCAAACACAGCCCTGGCCAAAAACCACAAAAAAAAAAAAAAAAAAAAAAAAAAAAGAATTCTAAAACTTTACTAGGAAAGGGAAAAAGAAAAGGTCTTATTTTGGTTTGAATTTCCTTAGCCATCTCTTTAAATAAAATCCAAACGACATTTTAACTTTTAAAGGGAATTTGCCTACGTTTATGTACTTAATTTCAAAAGACATGTGGAAATTCTCAGCCTGATGGGCAAGAGTGAATTATCCTGATTTGGAGAAAAGAAAGACTGTTTTGTGCAATTTATAAAGAGTCAATTGAGACCCCCAGAAGATGGCTTTGTTCCCCATCTTAAGAAAAAAGAAAAAAAAAAAAAAGATGTTTTGGAATACAAACTTTGATGTAGGTCAACAGGAAGAGACTTACTCCAAGGGCAATTTCAGGCAAACCTGTCATTGATCTTTCCATGCAGTCTCCGTGGCAGCAATAGACATCACTATTGAACAGACACCCTGGTGACAAAGTTCCCTTGGAGATAATTTGCTTTCTGTCGCAAGACTTAGGTTTAATAAACCGCTGAACAACCTGAGTATTTCAGGCTGCCTGGAGAACAATCTGAAGTTCAGACCCTGTTGCCCTTATCTGCAGCTTTGCTTGAAAGAGAAAATAAACTCGTGTTTGCTTAACCTGGTTTCATCCAGGTCTACCTTTTTCTGAACAATAGTTTTAAAGTCCTGTAAAATACCCTAGAAAGAATTATCTGTCTTGGGTTAGAGGAGTATTCAAGATCATAAAGTTACTTTTAATTATTCTTTGTGATGTGAGGAATACTTTTCTTGGGCTGGTAAAACTTTGTAGTTCCATTTATTCACATGGTGAGCATATAACTTTGAAAACCAAGTCTTAGGAAGAATAAAATAAAACAAAGGATGTGTTTGTGGTTTTGTCTAAAACCTATTTCTTGAATTGTTGTCTTTAATTTATGCAAGATTCCTCTGTGTCTCCATTAATACAAGATCTAGAATTCCTTTCTTCTGGGAACTTATGACATGAGATAATTTCAACATCACTCTGCAATGCATTGTGAAGAGGAGTGTGTACAGGGAGGTTGAGACAGAAAAGTATTATCTTATGTTATTTTTAACACTTCCATGTAGTTTTATCACAACATCATAATGAGTAATGCTTATTTTATAATGAGAAAAAACTTATTAAAATAACCAAGTGCAACTGTCTTTAGAAATAAGTAGAATAAAGGAGACATGAGCAGAGATGGACCACAAGACCCAGAGGAAACACTGTAAATATACTAATGGAGCAATGAGCATGCTGAGGTGCTTAGAGAGTTTATTAAGCACCTACAGCATATTACTGAGTGCTATTGGATGCTTGCATTTATTATCTCAATTAATCTACACAATTCTGAGGAGCATTATTATCCCAATTCTTCAGCTGAGAAGAATGAAATCCAGCGAATTAATTAAAATGTCCAAGATCAATGTAGCTATTAAGGAACGCAGTGGCATTTTAAGGTCGGGTCTCACGACAAAGCCTTTAGTCTATGGGCTATCCCGTGGTGTCTGAGGGTATAGGAAGGAAAGAAAACTAGAAGCAACAAAATACAACCACATTTAAGAGGTTAGATTTTTTTTCCCTAAAATTTTCCATTAGATCTTTGATTGTAATTAAATAGTATTTTCACATTTGCTTTCTCATTTTACTTGTCAACATAGCTTTTTCTAATACCAAGAAATTCATGTTCATAGTAATATGTCTTAAATCAGAAGCCAAAGTAAAGAATAAAAAAAATAACTTGAAGTTGAAATCATGGAAGACTCCTTTACCCTTTAGTAACCAAAATGCCTGGGAGACAAGATTAATTATTAATTGGAAAAAGAAGCCTACGAGATATAATTTAGTAAGTGAAAAAGGTTTCTATAACACAAATAGCAATACTGGCCAACCCAGAAAAAAAGGAGTTTTAATATTATTATATTTCCAAGTCTCAACCTTTTGGTAGTTGCAAGACCATCCTTTGTTTGCTTCAACCCCTCATGCCAGAATTTATAATATTTCTAAGAGGGGAAATCAAAATGGAATTTCCAAGCTCATGTACTTATTGTAGCAGACCACCACTGCCAAGGGCCAGTTAAAATCCCTGCGCACAGCTGCATCTTTGCCTTCTGATACAGAAACTCAGTTATCACCTTAAAAGTCATATGATCCAAGCTTTCCCAAACTCCCTGACAGACTCACAATTTCTGCCACATTCATATACTACCATGTAGCCTGAATTCTTGCCCCAGTATCTGTTGGTGTCTTAACCACTCTGGCTTCCAGACTGCCTTCTATAACACAGAGGTCATAAATAATAGCACCTCTATTCCATAGGTTGTTTTTTCTTTTTTTTTTTTAAGAAGGTTAAGTATAAAAATACCTGAGAAACATTTACAACTGTGGTGGCACATAGTAAGCAAGTAATAAGGATTAGCTGTAATGATCATTTTTGTTATTATTATTTTTAGTATCATTCTCATAATCAATAGTCACTTAGTATTTTTTAACTTGTTCAGAGTTCAAAACTAACACAACTGAATAAAGAAAACTTTATATTACTATGATAAATGCAGAGTAGAATCCACTTGTCATAAATAGTGATAACTATAAAAATAAATACAACACAAACATATCTAAGATATTGCCTTCTAGCTAGATACCAGTGTCTGACAGGATTCTGAGTGTGGCGGCTGCTTTTTCTTTGGTGAGGGTTACTTAGCACTTCAAAAGTGCTCAGAAAAGCTAGGGTCAAACTGATTTTCCCCTTGCTATTCTTAAAAGAAGTGTAAGAGAACTATGTTGCTCAATGCTGTTTAACGCCTGGGTCTTGTATACTGTCCAAGATCACCTGAGTACGGGGAGAAGTGCCAATCGTATACTTTGTGAAACACATATCTGTTTCAACCCTGCTCCCATGATCAAGTTTCTTTTACAACACTGGGAATAAGGCCATTAACCAATGTTGGGTGCTTTCCACTACTTGCCAACTCAGGGTCTTCCACAGTCGTCCAACCATCCACATGGCATTGATCTTATCTGCCTCAATCTGTTATCACTCCATCCATTCAAAGAATTTCCAGAAATCAGACCTCAGGTCTTTTGTATCTTTCTGTCTCCTTACCACTTCATATAGTCCTTTATATACCAGCAGGCATATATTAATAGTAAATACGCTGTTTATTAAATTAAAATTCACTTAGTCTTGACAATTTTATTTATTTATTTATTTAGACTGAGTCTCACTTTGTCATCCTTAGTAGAGTGCCAATGGAGTCATAGAACACAGTCACCTGAAACTCTTGGGCTCAAGTGATCCTCTTGCCTCAGCCTCCCCAGTAGCTGGGCCTACAGGTGCCCGCCACAATGTTCTGCTATTCTTTTAGAGATGGGGTCTTACTCTTGCCTAAGATGATCTCAAATTTGTGAGCTCAAGTGATCTACCTGCTTCCTTCTTATAGAGTTCTAGGATTACAGGAGCGAACCACCATGCCTGACCACAGTCTGGACAATTTTAGAGACACTGATGATATAGGTCTTGGGATTAGGACCCTGATTTCTAAGCTTTTTTGATGGATACATGGAGGTCAGAAATCCGTAAGATTCTGAAGCCTTTATAATATTATCCCCTCAAAATGTTAACTATGTACATTGTTTTAGAGAATTTACAGACTTTCTAAAGTCTCTCCATATCACAAAACCGCAAAGAGAAATCATTGCTCTTGTATAAAGAGAGATGTTACCAAAAATGTTAGTCATGAAGGTGGGTAAGCTGTATTTACTGTTTTCTACAAAGCTCAGAAAATTACTCAAGTGTTCTAAGTGCTTAACACTTGGCTGTTCTTTTCCCAGGGAAATTATTTTTGTGTTCTTTGTACCTTCAGATCTATTTTGCAAAGGAGAAATGTCCATGATCCATCCAAATCCTTGCAGCAATCCTCCTCTCTTCTGTCAACTATTAAACTCAACTATTTTTTCCCTAGATAGCAAAGAAAGCTATTTCTTTTCAAGGAAGAGACTTTATTCTTTTTAGACAAACCATCTAAAAAGAACTGTGAAGTCACATAGGTAATGGGTGCCAATAAATAATTCTCATGATGACAGAACATTTAAGGACTTGATATATGGGTCCTCTCCTAGTTAATAGCCCAAATCTGCAAGGATCTTTTCCTAATTCCAAGGGGAAGTTGATGACAGAAAAAGAGAAGAGCTTAGGAAAGGAGCCGGAAGCTCTCATTATTAAAAGTGTGTTGGTTGAGGAGTAGAAGATAGTAATTTAGATATGACGGTGACAAGAGGAGTTTGATCAGGATATGAGGCAGAGGACTTTGAAAAGAACAGACCTTTGTGAACCTGAACTATTTAAAGCAAAGAACAGGATAATAGCTGAACATACTTGTACTGTATACGAGGAATTTTTTTGCAAATCCTCTTCTAATAACCAGCACACCACATTTCTTAGAAAATCAGGTTAATGAAGCTTTTGTATAGAGGATAAACCCCAAAGTAATTCTGAAAACACTGATAGCCTCAAGCAGCAAACCAAATATACTTCAATTGTTTCTAAAGAATCTACAGTAGCAAATTATTCAAATTAGATCTCTTAAATTGGTTCCTATTATTCCCAATAAAGCATACTCTGTTGCTTTGTTGATGTGTCCAACATTTCATATCCAGTGATGCAGAACTGTTAGACATGTCTGCATTGGGTAGATGAGAAAAAACTTATTAGAAGCTTTCTTTTGAGTGTGTGTATGTGTCTATATGTGTGTGCCTGGGAGTGAGTGTGTGCATCTGAGTTGGCTCCAAAATTAAGGAGCAGAAGAATTTTTAACATTTATTAGGCAACTTGAATAATAAGTGATTTAGAGATATTCACTTTGTAGTGGTCAAACAGCAGAGGGAAACAAAGTTGAAAAGAATATAAAACATTAGGGGGTCTGTATAATTAATCAGAAATCCTACAAAGTATGCCATAAATTAGAGCTGTAATTATGCCACTGTGCTTGGAAAATAGGAAGCTGGTCCTTTTATATAAGCATTCAGGTCTATTTCTTAATATCTACCTCTAGAATAATGTGAAGTGCACTTTAGGAAATGTGGCTAAGAGAGTTAATGCTTTCACTGCTGCTATTTACAAACTAATTTGCAAAATTTTACAGCATCTTAATAGTCATATTGCAGTTAAGTATAATAAAGAAATATCTTATCATTCTTGAAGTTCATGTCAGGAAAGAAAACTTTAAAAGCTACTAGAAAATAAGAGTTTTTATGGATTTAAAAGTTGCCATGTTCCTTTGCTGAAATTAAGAATAAAATTTACTTTTAAAATGTAAGTTACTTCTTTGCAATTTTCAACTCTGGCCCTTTCTGTAAACAATAAACTTTAAGGTAACTATTGCTACTGAATTATTTATTCCAAAACTTTTGCAATTTCACTTATTATTTTTGTTATACATAAAGACATGTATTGTTTGAAAAAATACTTTGTGCATATAAATTACAATGCAGTATGTTCCTTGCCAGCTTATGTTACACCACTGAATTAATTCCAGATCATTCACTAGCATTACTCTTCTGACAAAAGGGCATTTAAAAAGGGGTATACACACACACACACACAACTCAACATGGGATCGACTATATGGGTCCACTTTTGCTTGAATTTTCCTCCACCTCTGCCACCACGCGACAGTAAGACCAACCGTTCCTTGTCCTCCTCCTCCTAGGATGAAGCTCTCTATGATGATCTACTTCCACTTAACAAATACAAGTTCTGACAATTAAATTCGTGAACTCATCCTAGAAAAAGTGCTACATACGTCATTGCTGAATATCACTATGGTTATCTTTGAAGTACTCTCCTTGGGAAGCTATGCACTGATACTATCACCTAGTCCACACTTTGAAGCAATTTTGGAATTCTTTTTCTGCAATGGCTATCAGAGCTATCTTCGTATTACCTTTGTTGTCCTGAATGTCATCAAAATATCTTATTTCTTTTATTTCCTTCATGTTCAGGTAAAACACAAAAGTCATTGGGGGCCAGGTGAAGTGGCAAGGGAAGATGTTCCAATACAATTATTTGTTTA
Organism: Nycticebus coucang; assembly: GCF_027406575.1. Classification (NCBI taxonomy): domain Eukaryota; kingdom Metazoa; phylum Chordata; class Mammalia; order Primates; family Lorisidae; genus Nycticebus; species Nycticebus coucang. The sequence continues at coordinate 18,316,373 of NC_069787.1, forward strand.
CTGGCTAAAAACTCCCTCATAGACAGTGCCGTGTGAGCTGGTGCATTGTTGTGATGCAAGAGCCACACCTTTCTCATGCCAAGATTGTCAGTTAAGATATTCCTGTTTCTTTATGGATGTTTGCTTGGTCTAGTATGCTTCTCACAATCAGCCGTTGACTTTGACATACAATTCAATGAATTTCTGCAATGTTTTTGTCATTTCTGGTGATTACTGGGTACCCTGACCTCTCTTCATCAATGCCGTTTTCTTCATGGCATTCTCACCACAAACTTGGATTAACATGTCCCTGATTTCACTCCCACTCTTAACAAGTTTAACAAGAAATTTATAAATGTTTATTCATTGCTCTAATTAAAGCTCAGACATTTTTGCAACAGCTCACAAAAACATGCTACAACAATAATAAACACTGCCTAGCAAAACACTATCACATATTGACATGAACATAGCTGAGAGACACTGATATACAAGGTTATGAAATCTTGCTGAGTTGTTTGTACAGTCAATATAAGCACAGTGTGTCAAGTTCATGAACTTAATATCATTAAATAACATTTTATCTTCCTTATGACTTTCTTATTGATATTTTCTTTTCTGTAGCTTACTTTACGGTAAGAATACAGTATATAATACACATAACATATTAAATATGTGTTAATCAACTTTACCTTACCAGTAAGGCCTTCAGTCAATAGCTGGCTATTACTAGTTAAGTTTTGTGGAGTCAATGATCACACACAGACTTTTGACTGCCTGGAAGACTGGCACCCCTGCCTTCTGTGGTGTTCAAGGGTTAACCATACATGTATACATACGTGTACTCATATACTGAATGCAACACCCAGGGTAACAGGCTGGTAGCAACCTGATTCTAGCCAACCATTCTTTAGCCATCATACTCACATGCGGCTTCTCAGACAAGCCCCAAATTCTTACCTTTTACAAATGTTTATCTTCCTAATTTTTGTAGCCCTCCCAAATAATAAAATAAGGAAACACAAAATCTTCCATTCTTGGTCTGCTCTAAGTTCTAGCCTATTTATAATCAGTTTACAGATATTTCTTCAGCACTTGCTGTATGAAGGGCTCTATAATAACCACTACAGGAGGTTCAAAAGGAAAGAGGCAACATCACTCTGCTCACAGTTTTCCTGTGGAGCTGACATCTATTGTATTCTCTGCCCAGTATCCATTCCTCTTTGTCTAATAAGAAAAATCTCAATCTCCCTTTAGGAAACCATGTCTCCCCCCTCTCAGAACACAGTTTGGGTGGCCATAACACTGTCCTCCGGTTATCAGAGTTGGCTACCACATTTAGTTCATGTGACTCAGGCATGTCCAACAAAAGGGCTTCACATGTGGCCTAGTCTGGCCTATTTGGGTAAATGAATATATTTTCCACTGGGTTACCAAAATGTTAGATGATTTTCTAGGGGTAACCTCTTGTTATACCAGGGAATAGCTTGCCTGAGCACGAAACCAAAAGAAATCAATCTGGAGGATATTCCCCTAAGACATAGACCAAATCTTAGAATTTTCAGGTATATGAGCCAGCAGAGTCCTTTTGAAGGAAGATATGGAAATGTTGTACAACAAGGTGATAGGGATAATTGCAAAACTTAGCAAATTTATTAAAAAATTACTGAGTTGCACACTTTAAATAGGTGAATTTTATTTTATTTATTTATTTATTTATTTTTTTTTTTAGAGACAGAGTCTCACTCTGCTGCCCTCAGTAGAGTGCCTTAGCGTTACAGCTCACAGCAACATCTAGCTCTTGGGCTTAGGCGATTCTCTTTCCTCAGCCTCCCGAGTGAGTACCTGGGACTACAGGCGCCTGCCACAACACCTGGCTATTTTTTTTGTTGCAGTTCACCAGGGGCTGGGTTTGAACCTGCCATCCTAGGTATATGGGGCTGGCGCCCTACTCACTCAGCCATAGGCACCGCCCTAAATGGGTGAATTTTATGATATGTCAATTATGCCTCAATAAAGTTGTTAAATGTCTCTTGTAAGCCAGTCTGAGTTGGATTTCTGATATCTGGTACCCAAAGAGTTATGACAAATACAGTCTCCCTGGGGAGATAAGTGTATACAGCAGAAATATTATCTGGGTGCCAATAGGTGATGCAGCGAATAGGTGAAATACTAAAAGAAGGGCGTGGGCATGGGCGCGTACATTGATCAGATTCCATCTATCTCCTTGCTGCCTCCTGACCAGACTAAGTTCCTGCAGTGTATTCCTTTTCCTTCATGTGTTCAAAACCCAGCATAGTAATGACTCTGAGGGGCTGTAAACAAGTTTGTTTCATGGTGGTGTTGGCAGCAGGGAACTCTTCTTGGGAGAAGTGGATTGTGGAAAGATAGTACATAACTTAAAACTGACTTTGATTGTACAAGACATAGGAGTTTAAAAGTGCACGGCCTCTCCCTTAGTGACTGATGACAAAAAGCTTTTTTTGGGGGGAGGGGCCTATAACAATTATTCAGAATTCAGGCTTCATCTTTAGTGCTCTTTCTGTTTTTCAGAAAATTCAGGGATAAAAGTATTTGAAAAGAGGAAGTCTGGACCGTCAAGTTTATCAACCGACCTGGGAAAATCGCCAAGATGACTGTGAAGCTCTTCACTTCACTTTGTCCACAGGGCGACAGGGTTTTGGGAAGGATTACACCCTGCAGACATTTAGACTGGCCCTTCCACATTATCTCCCTGGGGCTGGTGCACTCTGTTAGCTGTTTAGGAATACAGTCCACTGTATAAAATGGTAAGATTCTGATACATATTGAATCTTACTTTTGAGGAGGGAGGAAAAAAGCACATTGTAATCAACTTCTGAGAAACTTAAAAAGTGATTTTTTTGTGAGGAGAAATATGTACATGCCCACAGATTCTGTTCTCAGTTCAGCTGCTGACAAACCATTTTTGGAACCGTTCTTGAGATTAGCACAGAAAACAGCAAATGCAATCTCAGCTTATTTGTTCCAGCTGATACCATCTGAACAGAAGGCCAAAGGCAAGGGCTTTTGAGATAAGGCAGACTTCCCTAACTTTCAACTGAAAATGGTCATGGTTCAGAGACAGATGACCCACCCCACTTTTTAACAGACACAATATGAAGTAGGAAAGCCAGCACAACTTTGTAACTTTGTTTTTAAGTGAAATCTCAACCCAAATCATTGTCATGTTTTTTTTTTTTTGGTAACCTTCCCTGCAGTAGGCATTTGAGGGCATATGTGAATCTTAGTAAATGTGGAATGTAAAGGTCTTAGCAAAATAACTAAGAAAATGCCAGGAAAGCTATGTTAACTAGTGTAATGAAAATGTGTCGAACGGTCTATGAACCAAGTGTATGGTGCCCCATGCTCATACTAATGTACGCAGCTATGATTTAATAAAAAATAAATAAATAAATAAAGGACTCATTACACATGCAAAAAAAAAAAAAGAAAAACAAAATGTTTTCCTTACATTAGGACTTTTTAAAAATGTGTCCACAAACACATCAGGTTCAAATGAATTCACTTACTCATTATGGGCAAATTGCATAGTTTCCTTCTCTGAAAAATAATGTGGCTGAACTAGTCCTTTCTGGTTTTAAAAATCCATGATTATGTCACCAGTTATAGAGTCAAAGACTCAGACATTTTTATGAAAGGAAAACAATCTGGCTGATTGAAACGATCTGTCCATGTAAAGAAGATGCAACACTTTTTATTTTGTACAGTTGAAACTAAATTCAAAAATTCGTTTGTTCATAGAGAACCTATCCTTCTACAAAAACAAAACAAAACAAAAAAAACACCCAAACTCCCCCCCAAAACCAAAAAAAACCAAAAACACAACCAAACAAGTGCAGCTGGGATTAACACCCAGCTTCAATGGTAAGAAAATAAAGTTAACTGGAAAATTGAGATTTCCAAACAACTAATAGACAAGATTTATTTTTAAAATTTTTACATTAATGTATTTAATTCTTTCTTCCTTCCTTTCTTTTTCCCTCTCTCTTTTCATCCCATATTTATTTAATGCTTGGTAGTGATTAGTGCACATGGTAGTCTCTCAGTCAATAAAAATGGATAGGAAATAGTCCCTTCCTTCAGAAAATTCAGGGTCTAGAGAAAAATGAAAATCCCATCACCATCATCACCAATAAACAGTGTGGTTAAGTGAAATGATATATATATTTGTGGAGTATCCTGAAAACACAATAGAGATCTTGGGTGGGGATGAGTCAAAGTAGATTTTGCACAGAGATGACATAATTCTTAAAGGATATGGAGGAGTTAGACCCATACTGAGGACAACATGTAGAAATGCAGCTCCTCATTGTCAGAGTTTTAAATATGAGACAGAAAAGTGGCTGGAGGACTCAGCAAGACCAGGCCACCAAGAGCCTTCTAAGTCATGTGAGAAGCAAAGACTTTATCCTGAGGCCAAGGACTTATGCATGAAAGCAATTTCATCAGAATTACATTTTTGAAAGATCATGCTGGTGAATGAGTGAGGAAAATGAATTTGAGCACAGGATGGAACCAGTGAAGTCAGGCAGCAAAACTCATGCAAGGGTTCAGACGAATGTTGTCCAAGAGTTAGCTACTAAGCACATGTGGCTATTTAAACTTAAACTAAAATTAAGTAAAATTAAAATTTCAATTCCTCAGTTGCAATTGGTAACCTCTCAAGTTCTCAGTAGCCACATATGGCAAGTGGCTACTATACTGAACAGTGAAGATATATGATATTCCCATCACCACAGAAAGTGCTATTGGATACAGCTAGACCAGACAAAAGAAGCCTGAACTAGGGCAATGGAGGCCAGGATGATTATAAAACAGCACAAATTAGGAGGGAAGGTGAGGAAGAGAATTAATTACTGATCAGATGGATTTGTAAGGAGAGGAGAAATAATATTGAGACATGTTTGAATGCAAATGAGACAAAGAATATGGGAATATTTTTTTTTTTTGAGACTGAGTCTCACTGTGTTGCCCTGGGTAGAGTGTCCTGGCATCATAGCTCACAGTAACCTCAAACTCTCAGTCTCAAGAGATCCCCATGCCCAAGTTTCCCAAGTAGCTGGGACTATAGGTGCCCCACAATGCCCAGCTAATTTTCCTATTTTTAGTAGAGACAGGGTCTCTCTCTTGCTTGGGTTGGTCTCCAACTCCTGAATTCAAACAATATGCCCATCTCAGCCTCCCAGAGTGCTAGGATTACAGGCAAGAGACACTGTACCCAGCCCTGGGAAGAATTTTTATATGATGATAATGATCAGCTGAATTTAAGTTTATTGATTCTGAGGGCATGCAAATAGAACATGATGCTTAGGATAATGCCTTAATTCTATAATTTCATTTTGTAAATGTGGCACACTACAATAGAAACACAAATCATTGGTATTGGGAAGGACTAATTGTTTCATTTATAGATCAAAAAATACTGTAAGATCTTTGTCTTATTCACTGCTGTATTCTCAGGTGCTCTATTAGGGCCCGATGTGTAGAGAGCAGAATTAAATTTATTGCGAAGGAGTGGATGGATGTGATCCAGACAGGTGAGAGTAACAGTTAAATTTCTAGTTGTGCTGGTTGAATTACAAATAAATAATTTTCTAAACCTTACTTCCCTCATCTACACCTAAAGCACTGGGTCTTTCTGGGGATTAAAAAATTAATTTGCATGTAAGTTCTCTGAAAAATATGAAATGCTGCCCTTGCATAAGATGGGTGTTTATTATATAGCCAAGATTATCTAGTTCCTGACTTCAAAGAAATAGCACACAAAGACACACAACAACAACACCCTCAGCCACCTCACATCAATACAAACACAGCTGTGAGACACAGATACACCAAGATTATGGAACCTTACCGAGTTGTCTGTACAGTGCACAACATAAATGCACAATGGCAAGTTTGCAAACTTGATTGTCAGACTTTGTATAATGACAGCTCTGATGGCCATTCTAGCAAAACAGTTCCAAAATTCCTTTGAAAGGTAAAGTAGGTCCTGGCATCAGTGGATAGCTTCCCAAGGAGAGTAATTTGAGGTGACTGTAGTGACACCAGCAACGAGGTATGCAGCATTTAGTTCGTGAACTTAATTGTCAAACCCCATGTATGGGAACTTGTAAGAAACCCAGAATCTAAGGCCCTGCCTCAGAAATTCTGAATCAGACTACATTTTATTTCATCAAGATTCTTAGGTGATTTGTATGCTCATTAAAGTTAGAGAAACACTGAAGTACTGGTTAGCAGACTGGAATTTCACCTCAAGTCCCCCAGTAGTTAGAGGGCAACAAATGTTGTCAACACAGTTACTTAACAATTTGGTGGGAAATGCATACAATTTGAAGTCTGATTATTCATATTGGATGTTCATATTTAATTGATTGCCCTGGAAAATTGCTAGATACCAGTCTAATTTTCTTATGTAGGTCTACTCTGGAGGTGCCCAAATTTCTCCATTGGAATTGCTCATGACTTTGGATGAGGGTGGAGATGACATGCTAATTCCTTTTCCTGATGATACAAAACTGAGAAGGAAAGTGCCTGAGAAGGAATGTTGTCTATTATTTAAGGTCTGAATATAATAATGACTATTTAACTATCCCTATAGAAAGTCAAGTACATTAACAGTGCAAGTATGGAGTTTAATTTGTTAAACAGATACATAATAAGAACATTCTACGTATCAAGCAATGTACTGAAGGTATAATAAAGAAGAAAACTGATGACGTCCCTCCCCTCAAGGAACTCAAACTCTATTGGGGAAGACCATTCATCCTGTGTCTGACCATTCTTTTATTGAGTAATTCAACAAACATTTCTTGAGCATTCACTGTGGACCCTACACTCTTCTGGGCACTGGATTTATAGCAGTAAATAAGATAAACGATGTCACTCCTCTCCAGGAGCTCATATTTCAGCGGGAGGGGAGAGATAATAATAAAGTTCAGTAACATGTGCTAAGGAGAAAATATAGCCATTCTTATGCTACAAATTTTGGTGGAAAGGGGGCACACAAGAGGATGGTGTATTTCTTTAGGTTCATCATAGAAGGCCTCTCTTTGACGAGGTATTATTTGAGTTAAGAGAGCAACCATCATGCAAAGAAGGGGAATGAGAGAAATTAGGGGCAAAGGCCCTGAGGAAACAGGATTTGTGTGTTCTTGGAACAGAAGGGGAGCCAGTGGGAGAGGTGGGGTGGAATGGCGAGAGATGAGTTTGGTTGCTAAGGCTTGGACCAGGTCACGTACTAAGAAATTTAGATTTTATTACTAGACCAGTTTGAAGCCAAATAATCATATGGATACATGAGAAATTACATTAATAGCTGCAGTGAAGAACACGTCCATGGTATTGTGAGAGTCTAGAACAAGGGAAATTGAGTCTAAGTAAGTGATGATACAAGTTTGGCCTGAAGCAAAAGGAAGAGTTAACTATGCTGCAAAAACAGAAAACAAATGAGTGCATTTCAGGCAAAGGAAGAGGTGTACTCCCAATGGGGACAGACGTGGCACAGACAGAGAAACAAGGAGACAATTACTAAGTTTTAGATGACTTTCAAGTCAGTCGGATTTGATGGGAAGATGAGATTGCCAAAAATGTGAATATAGTCCTGGGCTGCGTGTAAAGATATAGGGACATGGAGAATGAGGGCGGGAGAGCCCCACCCTACCCTGTGCTGGTCAAATTGCAGCTAGAGCAGCCGCCACCATGGGAGAATCAGAGAGGGATGTTGAAGAAGCAAACTCTGTCTAATACAGCAGCCAACCACACTGGAGGATTCACAGAAACAAGAAGGATGGTTCTTGAAGCAGTCCACAGGAAGATGAAAGATAGGTGCTCACCATTTGTTTCTGTCATGCATTGCTGTCTTTGACTACTCAGCTGCCTACCATCCATTCCCCCTTTTCATGGCACCCATATTTTCCTGTTGAGGATAGTTGTTCCCAGTGGATTCATTCCAGTGGTGCTATCGTCAGGGGTCTCCCTTTCCCTGTGTTCTACGACCGAAGCTATAATAGTTGTACACACCTGCTTTCTCCTAGAACAGCAGGACAAAGAACCTGAAAATGGCTGGAGTTTAATTCTGCAGGGGCAGCCTGATCAAACTATTCCTGAAAAGAAACAGCTCCTGCATTTCCTGTTTCCTAGCCCCAGAGAGCCACCTTAGATCCGCTCAGTTTCAAAACTGCTTCTTCCAGGGGTTTTCTAAGTCCTTCATATCCTTCCAATAAAATTCCCGTTTGCTTGAGTTAGCTAGAGTTATTTCTGTTAATTGCAACCAAAGAACGCTGACACATTTAGCCTGGTGAACAAAGGAAGGACTTGGGTGAACCTAGGGACAGGAGAGATGTTGCCTTTAAATACTTGGAAGACAGTTACAGAAAAGAAAGCTGGGATTTCGCCTGCACTGCACCAAGAGGCAGGCTGAAACATAAACAGTTCTATCTAGGGACAAACATTTTAATATATAAAAATTCTTTAGAGTATAATCGTGTATAAAAGTTTCTATTACTGGAGGTCTTTTGGGCAGAAGAGCGCTAGGCAAGTTATAGTTTTCTGGAGAGAACTCAAGAATCAGACAGTGTTGACCTAAATAATTTTTCAGGTCCAGAGATTCAGTAAGTCTGAGGTTCAAATGACATCTTTCATATAACTTAAAATCTCAAACGTAATTGTCTTTGATATGTTTTTGCAAGTATATTTTCCCCAAACCTAAATAGACTTTAATGAAGGACAAAAGGCAATGGATTTTTATAAGAAGCACCATTAAAAGCTGGAATATAAAACTTTCAAGTATCAGGTGGATTGCAAAAGTTAGGGACATGTCTTCTAGACCAAGTCTCCTACTCAGTTTCTTAAAACAACAGAGTTTTTATTGCTCCTGGGTCTATGCATCCTAGGTGTTGACTGGGGTGACAGGAGTGAATAGGCTGTATGTCTGCTCTTCCTTCAATAGGCCTCCTTTTTCTTCTTTCCATGTTAGTGACAGTGTTTGAAAAGCAGCAAGAAGCAGGCAAGCTCCAATGGGCAAGCTCCGATGTGCAAGCACTTTTTTTTTTTTTTTTTTTGTAGAGACAGAGTCTCACTTTATGGCCCTCGATAGAGTGCCGTGGCATCACACAGCTCACAGCAACCTCCAACTCCTGGGCTTAAGCGATTCTCTTGCCTCAGCCTCCCGAGCAGCTGGGACTACAGGCGCCCGCCACAACGCCCGGCTATTTTTTGGTTGCAGTTTGGCCGGGGCCGGGTTTGAACCCACCACCCTCGGCATATGGGGCCGGCGCCTTACCGACTGAGCCACAGGCGCCGCCCGATGTGCAAGCACTTTTTAACACATTTGCTTATATCAATTTGCTCACACTAGCATTTCATTGGCCAAAGCAAGTCACCCAACCAAGTGTAGAGGCAAAGAGGGAAGGCACAGGGACAGAGGCAAGCAAGAAAAACAGTGGCCCATGACTGCAACTAACCTGCTTCTGGATTGAAGCAATCAGTTTATAATTTCGTATCAGGAGAAAATCGTATCTCTTCAGGAATATTTTTTATATAATGAACTTTAGTAAGTTTCTAATGTCCCTTTGGGCTTAGGATCCTAGGAAACTCAAAATACTAATATTTTTAGCTAAATCATTATTAATTTATGCTTTTGTCATCATCTACAGGGTCTAAAATTCTATCTTAACAGACTTACTGTAATAACTTGTGTTATAAGCGTCTTCAAGCATCTTGCTTACGTTTTGGGGAGAGACAGCATATTAACAAAAAATAAATACTCATCCATATAGTACCTATAGACTCTTGAAATATTTGTGAATGGGAGAGAGGAAGAGAGAGAGATAAGCTCTATCTTTTTAAAGGGGCATTAGTCATTACGATATGTTACATTCTTCTGGATCTATCATGAACTAAAGTGACAAATGTACATCTTAACAAAAATTTCTTGGGGAACTATCTCAAACCAGTTTTTACTATGGATGTAGCCTTTTACAATCCCCACAGGTTCAAACAGAGAAATATTTTAAAATTCAAAACTCATACCTAAGCAGGTGACAGAAGTTAAGAAAATTCAGCTGAAAATGAAGTTCTTCATTTCATTTTGGATTATTTTCCTCTACAGATATCATGAGACAGATTTTCAAAGGATTTTGAAGATAGAACTTCAGTGTTTCATGTCCATATGATTGAGTCCAGGAAATATTACCTGAGTCTTGGCAGTTGAATTTGAAATGCTGACTTGAAATGTTTTCATTGAAGTTGTACCAATGTTAAATAGAACTAGAGAATTATTTAAGCTGGTTTTAACATTTTCTTATGAATTCCCTCTCAACTGACAGCAAACTCCCATACCTAGTGAGACAAAGACTTAATAGGTATTAAAAGTCTTTGGGGAAATCTATCTCTGGAATAAACCAGAGGATTTTTACGGATCCGAAATTGTTTCTGATAATGAGTTGAAGATGTCTTTTTGATTAAATCAGTCACTTGCAAATGAGTATGGGTTCAAAAATAAAGGATCAGTTTTCTCAATTTAATGTGAGACAGACTATTCAATCTAATGGTAAGAAAATGATTTATATTAAAAAAAATAATTATATACCAGTTGTAAAACCAGAGGCTAGTTTCTCAATGATTTTCATACAATATGTTGACAGGTATAAATATGAAAAAGGCCAAAAAAATTATGATCAATCTGAAGATTTTGCAAACACCCGCAGACCTAAGACTTTCTGGCCCTGTCATATTGAAATGCAATTAGGCATTTACGTCTTTAAAGACCTTTTCACAGGCACTCTGCAGATACTATGAACTGAGAATATATTGCCTTCTGAAAACTTGCTCGGAAAATATTATCTGACTCTTTGTTTTTAATATATTTTCCCCTAGAAGCTAATTTCCTTGACGTAAAAGAATTTCAAAAGACTATATTCTTTTCTTGATGTCAAGATATTGCTGTAGTTTCTGGTAATGATATTTATTCCTGCACACAAAGGAATAGTTTATAGCTAGTCTTAAGTGCTTATGTATTATACTCAGCATGGTTGGGAAAAGGCTCTGACATAGACACTAGGAACTTTGATTTCAATTTCTGCCTCAGCTGCTCTTATTGTGTACATGTCTTTATCTGTTCATGTGTGGATACCCCAAACAACTGCTGACCCTTTTGTGGGGACACAATTTTTTTCAAATAAGTTATTTGAGCAAAATAAGTAGTCAAGGGTATGGCTATTTCATCTTTCTGCCAATTGCTCTGGAATTATGGAGGAATCTAGAAGTTCATAAAACCTAGACTCCCTAGATTGAGCTTTAGTTTCCCACTTTACTAATGAAATACCTTAAATATCCCTCCCTTTCTTGTGTTGCCTCTTTTATGAAGCCATGTCTGCTCCTGCAGCAAGAAGTCTTTCTGGCTCTCCTGCATTCTTGCAGCCTGTGAGTCTACTGAGCCTTAAGGGGATTCTTGCTTTCTATGTTGTATCATACACATACATTTTATCTGCTGCTTGAGGGACGCCCTGTATCTGTGTTTTTTTTTTTTTTTTTTTTTATCACTTATGGTTGTACTACGAGAGCAATGACAGGGATAATTCAACAAATGCAGATTATTATGCTAAAGTTTAAAAGAAGCACATTGCAAAGATAGTGAGGAAGGTGCCACTCTGGCTGCTGTAAGAATTCAATAGTCTTAAGTTATGCCAATGAGTTTCCATGATCCAATATCTGGGCCTCACCCCTGAAGTTTCAAAAATTACCTGGGCCATACTGACTACTTAAAAAAAAAAAAAAAAGAACTCATGAGAAAGAGAAACTAGTTTATAAAATGGGATGCTCACTTATTAAGTTATCATAAGAAACAAAATTGTCATTCAGCCACCTCAACTGGCACATTCTTTCTCCGTAAACCAGTAGTTCTCAACTGGAGGTAGTATTACTTCTTACCCTGTGCTGGAGAAGTATGGCGGTTTTCTGTTTGTCACATAAATAGGAATGTCTGAGCCTAGAGATGCTACAGTTTTATATGTGGTACAGTTATACACACAAAATAAACATCCATTTTAATGAATAGCATCCCTAGAGAAATACTGACATTAGAAATCCATTAGAAAAAAACAAAGTATAACCCTGGTGTAGTGGTTCATGCCTGTAATCCTAGCACTCTGGGAGGCGGAGGCGGATTGCTTGAGGTCAGGAGTTTGAGACCAGCCTCAGCAAGAGCAAGATCCTGTCCCTAAAACGAGCCAGCATTGTGGCAGGTGCCTTGTACAGAACTATGAGACTCCACAAAGCATTCAAACATAAAAAAATAATAGGAATTCCTGAAGGGTAAGAAGATTGTCCCAAAAGAATGGAAGCTGTACTGGAGACGGTCATAAAGGGAAACTTCCCAATTTTACTACAGACCCTGACACACTCCTTTCTGATGGATATTGAACCCCAGGTCATCTCAACTCAAACAGAGCCTCTCCAAGACACATTGTAATGAACGTATCCAAAGTCAAGATGAAAGAAAAAATTCTACAAGCAGCCAGGAGTAATTGCCAACTGACCAACTGAGCAGAGCCATTAGGATGACAGCAGATTTTCATCTGAAATCTTCAAAGCCAGAAGAGCATTGTCATCCACCTTCAACAGTCTTAAACAAAACAATTTTTAGCTCAGAATTCTGTATCCTGCTAAACTAAGCTTCAAAATTGATGGAGAAATCAAATATTTTGTGGATATACAAGTAGTGAAGAAATTCACCACAATAAGACCAGCTCTACAGGAAATACATAGACCTATTCTCAACACTGACCACCAGAACGGATCACCAGCAAAGTAAACACACAGAAAGTAAAGGTCAAAAGCGTAGCTTCCACAATGGCGCAAAGGATAAAACTATACAACAGACTTTCACAAAATAAGATGACTAGAACTCTACCACACATATCAATTCTCTCAATAAATGTCAATGAACTGAATTCACCACTGAAGAGGCACAGCTGGCTGTTTGGATAAAAAATCACAAGCCATCCTTGCTTGCTGTCTCCAGGAGATACACCTAGCCTTGACGGACAAATTAAGACTCAGGGTTAAGGGAAGGAAAACAGTATTTCAAACAAATGGAAATCAGAAGAAAGGAGGGACTGCAATCTTATATTCACATACAAGTGTATTTAGATTAACTAAAGTTTAGAAAGACAAAGATGGACACTTTATACTGGTCAAAGGAACAATACAGTAAGAAGACATTTCAATTTTAAATATTTATGCACCCAACTTAAATGCTCCCTGATTTATGAAACAGACCTTGATGGGTCTGAGCAACACCATAATAGTCAGAGATTTTAACACTGCTCTGACAGAACTGGACAGATCCTCTAAACAGAAACTAAACAAAGATACAAAGGACTGAAATGTGACCATAGAACAAATGGGATCAATAGACATATACAAAACACACCATCCCAAAGCTAAGGAATACACATTTATTTCATCAGCCCATGGTACCTACTCCCAAATAGACCACATCCTAGTATACAAATCAAACCTTAGCAAAACTAAATGAATAGAAATTATAGGGTCAGCACCTGTAGCTAAGCGGCTAAGGCTCTGGCCACATACACTATGGTTGGTGGGTTCGAACCTGGCCCAGAACCCGGCCCAGGCATACCAAACAACGATGATAACTATATCAAAAAATAGCCAGGTTTTGTGGCGGGCACCTGTAGTCCCAGCTACTTGGGAGGCTGCGGAAAGAGAATCACTTAAGCCCAAGAGTTTGAGGTTTCTGTGAGCTGTGATGTCATGGCACTCAACTCAGAGCCACAAAGTGAGACTCCATCTCAAAAAAGTAAAAAATTTATACCTTGCATCTTCTCAGACCACACAGCAATAAAGGTGGAATTCAACTCCAATAAAAACATTCATTCCCACACAAAGATATGGAAATTAAGCAACCTTATGCTGAATGATAGTTGGGTTCAGGAAGAGGTAAGAGAGGAGATCAGTAAATTCCTTGTACATAACAACAATAAAGACACAAGTTATGAAAACTTGTGGGATGCAGTCTTTTTTTTCCTTTTTTTTTTTTTTTATTGTTGGGGATTCATTGAGGGTACAATAAGCCAGGTTACACTGATTGCAATTGTTAGGTAAAGTCCCTCTTGCAATCATGTCTTGCCCCCATAAAGTGTGACACACACCAAGGCCCCACCCACCTCCCTCCTTCCCTCTATCTGTTCCCCCCCATAACCATAATTGTCATTAATTGTCCTCATATCAAAATTGAGTAAATAGGATTCATGCTTCTCCATTCCTGTGATGCTTTACTAAGAATAATGTCTTCCACGTCCATCCAGGTTAATACGAAGGATGTAAAGTCTCCATTTTTTTTAATGGCTGAATAGTATTCCATGGTATACATATACCACAGCTTGTTAATCCATTCCTGGGTTGGTGGCATTTAGGCTGTTTCCACATTTTGGCGATTGTAAATTGAGCTGCAATAAACAGTCTAGTACAAGTGTCCTTATGATAAAAGGATTTCTTTCCATCTGGGTAGATGCCCAGTAATGGGATTGCAGGATCAAATGGGAGGTCTAGCTTGAGTGCTTTGAGGTTTCTCTATACTTCCTACCAGAAAGGTTGTACTAGTTTGCAGTCCCACCAGCAGTGTAAAAGTGTTCCCTTCTCTCCACATCCATGCCAGCATCTGCAGTTTTGAGATTTTGTGATGTGGGCCATTCTCACTGGGGTTAGATGATATCTCAGGGTTGTTTTGATTTGCATTTCTCTAATATATAGAGATGATGAACATTTTTTCATGTGTTTGTTAGCCATTCGTCTGTCGTCTTTAGAGAAAGTTCTATTCATTTCTCTTGCCCATTGATATAAGGGATTGTTGGCTTTTTTCATGTGGATGAATTTGAGTTCTCTATAGATCCTAGTTATCAAGCTTTTGTCTGATTGAAAATATGCAAATATCCTTTCCCATTGTGTAGGTTGTCTCTTTGCTTTGGTTATTGTCTCCTTAGCTGTACAGAAGCTTTTCAGTTTAATGAAGTCCCATTTGTTTATTTTTGTTGTTGTTGCAATTGCCATGGCAGTCTTCTTCATGAAGTCTTTCCCCAGGCCAATATCTTCCAGTGTTTTTCCTATGCTTTCTTGGAGGATTTTTATTGTTTCATGCCTTAAGTTTAAGTCCTTTATCCATCTTGAATCAATTTTTGTGAGTGGGGAAAGGTGTTGGTCCAGTTTCAGTCTTTTACATGTGGACATCCAGTTCTCCCAACACCATTTATTGAATAGGGAGTCTTTCCCCCAAGGTATGTTCTTGTTTGGTTTATCAAAGATCAGGTGGTTGTAAAATGTTAGTTTCATTTCTTGGTTTTCAATTCGATTCCAAGTGTCTATGTCTCTGTTTTTGTGCCAGTACTATGCTGTCTTGAGCACTATGGCTTTGTAGTACAGACTAAAATCTGGTATGCTGATGCCCCCAGCTTTATTTTTGTTACAGAGAACTGCCTTAGCTATACGGGGTTTTTTCCAGTTCCATACAAAACGCAGTATCATTTTTTCCAAATCTTGAAAGTACGATGTTGGTATTTTGATAGGAATGGCATTGAATAGGTAGATTGCTTTGGGAAGTATACACATTTTAACAATGTTGATTCTTCCCATCCATGAGCATGGTATGTTCTTCCATTTGTTAATATCCTCTGCTATTTCCTTTTTGAGGATTTCATAGTTTTCTTTATAGAGGTCCTTCACCTCCTTTGTTAGGTATATTCCTAGATATTTCATTTTCTTTGAGTCTATGGTGAAGGGAGTTGTGTCCTTAATTAGCTTCTCATCTTGACTGTTATCGGTGTACACAAAGGCTACTGACTTGTGGACATTGATTTTATATCCTGAAACATTACTGTATTTTTTGATGACTTCTAGGAGTCTTGTGGTTGAGTCTTTGGGGATCTCTAAGTATAAGATCATGTCGTCAGCAAAGAGGGAGAGTTTGACCTTCTCTGCTCCCATTTGGATTCCCTTTATTTCCTTGTCTTGCCTAATTGTATTGGCTAGAACTTCCAGCACTACATTGAATGGTAAAGGTGACAGAGGACAACCTTGTCGGGTTCCAGTTCTAAGAGGAAAAGCTTTCAGTTTTACTCCATTCAGTAAAATATTGGCTGTGGGTTTGTCATAGATAGCTTCAATCAGTTTTAGAAATGTGCCACCTATGCCTATACTCTTCAGTGTTGTAATTAGAAAAGGATGCTGGATTTTATCAAATGCTTTTTCTGCATCTATTGAGAGGATCATGTGATCTTTATTTTTGCCTCTGTTAATATGGTGGAAAACGTTTATGGACTTGCATATGTTAAACCAGCCTTGCATCCCTGGGATGAAGCCTACTTGATCATCATGAATGACTTTTTTGATGATAAGCTGTAATCTATTGGCTAGGATTTTGTTGAGAATTTTTGCGTCTATGTTCATGAGTGAGATTGGTCTGAAATTCTCCTTTTTGTTTGTGTCTTTTCCTGGTTTTGGTATCAGGTTGATTTTTGCTTCATAGAATGTGTTGGGGAAGATTCCTTCTTCCTCAATTTTTTGTAATAATTTCTGCAGTACAGGAATAAGTTCTTCCTTGAAGGTTTGATAGAATTCTGGAGTGAAGCCATCTGGACCAGGGCATTTTTTGGTTGGAAGATTTTTTATTGTTTCTTTGATCTCGGTGCTTGAAATTGGTCTGTTCAGGAGCTCTATTTCTTCCTGGCTGAGTCTAGGGAGAGGGTGTGATTCCAAATATTGATCCATTTCTTTCACACTGTCAAATTTCTGGGCATAGAGTTTCTGGTAGTATTCAGAGATGATCTCTTGTATCTCTGTGGGATCAGTTGTTATTTCCCCTTTATCGTTTCTGATTGAGGTTACTAGAGATTTTACTTTTCTATTCCTCGTTAGTCTGGCCAATGGTTTATCTATTTTATTTGTTTTTTCAAAAAACCAACTCCTTGTTTCATTAATTTTCTGAATGATTCTTTTGTTTTCAATTTCATTGATCTCTGATTTGATTTTGGATATTTCTTTTCTTGTACTGAGTTTAGGCTTAGATTGTTCTTCTTTTTCCAATTCCATAAGATCTCTTGTGAGATTGTTGATGTGCTCTCTTTCTGTTTTTCGAATGTAGGCATCTAAAGCGATGAATTTTCCTCTCAAAACTGCTTTTGCAGTATCCCACAGGTTTTGGTAGCTTGTGTCTTCATTGTTGTTATGCTCAAGGAAGTTAATGATTTCCTGTTTTATTTCTTCCTTCACCCATCTGTTATTCAACAGAAGATTATTTAGTTTCCATGCCTTTGGGTGGGGTCGAGCATTTTTGTTAGAGTTGAGTTCCACCTTTAGTGTCTTATGGTCTGAGAAGATACAAGGTAAAATTTCAATTCTTTTGATTCTGTTGATATTTGTTTTGTGTCCCAGGATATGATCAATTTTGGAGAATGTTCCATGGGGTGATGAGAAGAATGTATATTCTTTATCTTTGGGATGTAGTGTTCTATATGCGTCTATCAAGTACAGTTGTTCTAGGGTCTCATTTAAGTCTCTTATATCCTTGTTTAATTTCTGTTTAGAGGATCTGTCCAGCTCTGTAAGAGGAGTGTTAAGGTCCCCTGTTACTATGGTATTATCAGATATCATATTGCTCAGACTGAGTAAGGTCTGTTTCAAGAATCTGGGAGCATTTAAATTGGATGCATAGATATTTAGAATTGAAATATCTTCTTGTTGTATTTTTCCCTTGACCAATATAAAGTGACCATCTTTGTCTTTTTTGACTTTAGTTGCTTTAAATCCACATGTATCTGAAAATAAGATTGCAACTCCTCTTTTCTTCTGAATTCCATTTGCCTGAAAAATTGTCTTCCAATCCTTGACTCGGAGCTTTAATTTGTCTTTTGAAGCCAGGTGTGTTTCTTGCAGACAGCAAATGGATGGCTTGTGTTCTTTAATCCAGTCAACCAATCTATGTCTCTTCAGCGGGGAATTCAGGCCATTAACATCTATTGAGATAATTGATAAGTGTCGTAGTATTCTATTCGTCTTATTTTGTGAGAGTCCATTGCTTAGTTTTATCTTTTGCATCAGTGTGGAGGTTTGGTTCTGTCCTTTAATTTCTGAGTTCTTACTTTGCTGCTGATCCATTGTGGTGGTCAGAATAGTTTGCAGAACAGGTTGAAGTATTTCCTGTAGAGCTGGTCTTGTTGTGGCGAATTTCCTCAATGTTTGTATATCCGTAAATGATTTGATTTCTCCGTCAATTTTGAAGCTTAGCTTAGCAGGGTACAGAATTCTGGGCTGGAAATTGTTCTGTTTAAGTAGATTAAAGGTAGATGACCATTGTCTTCTTGCTTGAAAAGTTTCATTAGAGAAGTCTGCGGTCACTCTGATGGATTTGCCCCTGTAGGTCAACTGGCGCTTACTCCTGGCAGCTTGCAGAATCTTTTCTTTTGTCTTGACTTTGGACAGGTTCATCACAATGTGTCTTGGAGAAGCTCGGTTAGACTTGAGGCGACCTGGGGTCCGATATCCCTCTGAAAGCAGTGTGTCAGAATCTTTGGTGATATTTGGGAAATTTTCTTTTATAATATTCTCTAGTATGGCTTCCATTCCTCTGGGGTATTCTTCTTCCCCTTCTGGAATTCCTATAACTCGTATGTTGGAACTCTTCATAAAGTCCCATAATTCTGACAGTGAACGTTCTGCTTTCTCTCTCTTCTTTTCTGCCTCTTTTACTATCTGAGTTATCTCAAAAACTTTGTCTTCTACCTCTGAAATTCTTTCTTCTGCATGGTCTAACCTGTTGCTGATACTTTCCATTGCATCTTTAAGTTCCCTGATTGACTGTTTCATTTCCTTCAGCTCTGCTATATCCTTTTTATATTCTTCATATCGTTCATCTCTGATTTGATTCTGTTTTTGGATTTCCTTTTGGTTATTTTCCACTTTATTAGCAATTTCCTTCATTGTTTCCATCATTTCTTTCATTGTTTTCAACATGTGTATTCTAAATTCCCTTTCTGTCATTCCTAACATTTCTGTATAGGTGGAATCCTCTGCAGTAGCTACCTCATGGTCCCTTGGCGGGGTTGTTCTGGACTGGTTCTTCATGTTGCCTGGAGTTTTCTGCTGATTCTTCCTCATGGGTGATTTCTTTTATCTGTTTCCTTGCCCTAATTTTCCTTTCACTTCCTCTTGCTCTTTAAGTTCTCGTGCCAGTTTTCCACTGTTTTATTCTCCTCTTGGGGTCCAGAAGTCTCTCGCTGACTCTCTGTATCCTCTCAGGGGTGATGATAGGCAGATCCCACCAGCCAGAGATGCCTGGAGTCCTATATCCCCAGACTCACGGTGCCCAGATGCAAGGAAGCTGTTACTTGGCTGCCATCTTGCTCCGCCTCCTGTGGGATGCAGTCTTAAGAGGGAAATTTATCGAATTAGATGCCTACATTCGAAAACAGAAAGAGTGCATCAACAAACTCATGAACCATCGCTTGGAATTGGAAAAGAAAAATAATCTAATCTCAAACCCAGAAGAAGAAAAGAAAACGAAAATTAAATCAGAGATTAATGAAATTGAAAACAAAAAAAATATTCAAAAAATTAACAGAACAATAAGTTGTTTTTTTTTTTTTTTAAATAAATATAATCAATAAACCTTTGGCCAGATTAACTATGAATAGAAAAGTGAAATCTCTTATAACCTCAATCAGAAATGATAAAAGGGAAATAACAACAGATGCCACAGAGATACAAGAGATCATCTCTGAGTACTATAAGAAACTCTATGCTTAGAATTTGACAATGTGGAGGAACTGGATCAACACCTGGAATCACACTCTCTCCCTAGACTTCACCAAGAAGAAACAGATCTCTTGAATAGATTGATATCAAGTACTGAGATAGAAGAAACAATAAAAGTTCTAACAATAACAACAACAAAAAGTCCTGGTCCAGATGGCTTCATATCAGAATTCTATAAAACCTTCAAAGAAGAGCATATACCCTTATTGCAGAAATTATTCCAAATAATTGATAAGGAAGGAATCTTCCCCAACACATTCTATGAAGCAAACATCACCCTAATACCAAAACCAGGAAAAGACCCAAGTACAAAGGATATTTTCAGACCAATTTCACTCATGAATATAGATGTAAAAATTCCCCATAAAATCCTTGACAGTAGATTATAGCTACACATTAAAAAAAAATCATTCATCATGATCAAGTAGGTTTCATGCCAGAGATGCAAGGCTAAGTCCATAAAAATAATTCACCATATCAACAGAAGCAAAAACAAAGACCATATGATTCTCTCAATAGATGCAGAAAAAGCATTCAATAAAATCAGCATCCTTTTCTAATTAGAACACTTAAGAATTTAAGCACAGGTGGCACATTTCTTAATCTGATCGTTGTCATCTACCATGACAAACCCACAGCTAATATAATACTGAATGGGGTAAAAGTGAAAGCTTTTCCACTTAGAACTAGAACCAGACAAGGTTGTCCTCTATGACCACTACTATTCAATACAGTGTTGGAAGTTCTAGCCAATACAATCAGGCAAGAGAAGGAATTAAAGGGCATCCAAAAAGGGCATAGGAGGTCAAACTCTAGCTCTTTGCCAATGATATGATCTTATACTTAGAAAACCCCAAAGACTCAACCACAAGACTCCTGGAAGTCATAAAAAAATATAGCAATGTCTCAGGATGTAAAATCAATGTCCACAAAGCTGTAGCCTTTGTATATGCCAGGGGTCCTCAAACTTTTTTTTTTTTTTTTTTTTTTTTTTAATTTTTTTATTAAATCATAAGTGTATACAATGATATGATTATGGGGCATCATACACTCACTTCATAAACCATTTGACACATTTTTATCCCAGTGGTTAACATAGCCTTTCCGGCGTTATCTCAGTTACTGTGCCAAAACATTTATATTCTACATTTACCAAGTTTCGCAAATACCCCTGTAATATGCACCACAGGTGTGATCCCACCGATTCCCCTCCCTCTACCCACCTCCCCCTTTCCCACTTCCCCCTATTGTTAAGTTGTAGTTGGGTTATAGCTTTCATGTGAGAGTCCCAAATTAGTTTCATAGTAGGGCTGTGTACATTGGATATTTTTTCTTCCATTCTTGGGATACTTTACTAAGAAGAATATGTTCCAGCTCCATCCATGTAAACATGAAAGAGGTAAAGTCTCCATCTTTCTTTAAGGCTGCATAGTATTCCATGGTATACATATACCACAATTTATTAATCCATTCGTGGATCGATGGGCACTTCGGCTTTTTCCATGACTTAGCAATTATGAATTGGGCTGCAATAAACATTCTGGTACAAATATCTTTGTTATGTTGTGATTTTTGGTCTTCTGGGTATATGCCCAGCAGAGGAATTACAGGATTGAATGGCAGATCTATTTTTAGATCTCTGAGTGTTCTCCATATATCCCTCCAAAAGGAATGTATTAATTTGCATTCCCACCAGCAGTGCAGAAGTGTTCCCTTTTCTCCGCATCCACGCCAACATCTCTGGTCTTGAGATTTTGTGATATAGGCTAGTCTCATTGGAGTTAGATGATATCTCAAAGTAGTTTTGATTTGCATTTCTCTGATGATTAAAGACGATGAGCATTTTTTCATATGTCTGAAGGCCGTGCGCCTGTCTTCTTCAGAGAAGTTTCTCTTCAAATCCCTTGCCCAGCCTGCGATGGGATCCCTTGTTTTTTTCTTGCTGATGCGTTTGAGTTCTCTGTGGATTCTGGTTATTAAACCTTTGTCAGAGTTATACCCTGCAAATATTTTCTCCCATTCTGAGGGCTGTCTGCTTGCTCTGCTTACTGTGTTCTTAGCTGTGCAGAAGCTTTTTAGTTTGATCAAGTCCCAGTAGTGTATTTTTGAAGCTGCTTCAATTGCCCGGGGGGTTCTCCTCATGAAATACTCACCCAGACCAATTTCTTCAAGGGTTTTCCCTGCATTCTCCTCTAGTATTTTTATAGTTTCATGTCTTAAGTTTAAATCTTTAATCCAATGAGAGTCTATCTTAGTTAATGGTGAAAGGTGTGGGTCTAATTTCAGTCTTCTGCAGGTTGCCAGCCAGTTCACCCAGCACCATTTGTTAAATAGGGAATCTTTTCCCCACTGAATGTTTTTAATTGGCTTGTCAAAAATCAAATAGCGGTAAGTAGCTGGATTCATCTCTTGGTTCTCTATTCTATTCCAGATATCTACTTCTCTGTTTTTGTGCCAATACCATGCTGTTTTGATCACTATCGATTTGTAGTAAAGTCTGAGGTCTGGTAGTGTGATTCCTCCTGTTTTGTTTTTATTTCTGAGTAATGTCTTGGCTATTCGAGGTTTTTTCTGATTCCATATAAAACGAAGTAATGTTTTTTCAAGATCTTTAAAATATGACAGTGGAGCTTTAATAGGGAGTGCGTTGAAAGTATATATTGCTTTGGGTAGTATGGACATTTTGATAATGTTGATTCTTCCTAGCCATGAGCATGGTATGTTTTTCCATTTGTTAACATTTTCAGCTATTTCTTTTCTTAGAGTTTCATAGTTCTCTTTATAGAGATCTTTCACGTCTTTTGTTAGGTAAATTCCCAAATATTTCATCTTCTTTGGCACTACTGTGAATGGGATAGAGTCCTTAACTGCTTTTTCAATTTGACTGTTGTTGGTGTATATAAAGGCTACCGATTTATGAATGTTGATTTTGTAACCTGAGACGCTGCTGTATTCCTTGATCACTTCTAGGAGTTTTGTAGTAGAGTCCCTAGTGTTTTCCAGATACACAATCATATCATCTGCGAAGAGCGAGAGTTTGATCTCTTCTGACCCTATATGGATACCCTTGATCGCCTTTTCTTCCCTAATTGCGGTGGCTAAAACTTCCATTACAATGTTGAAAAGCAATGGAGACAATGGGCAGCCTTGTCTGGTTCCTGATCTGAGTGGAAATGATTCCAATTTAACTCCATTCAATATGATATTGGCTGTGGGTTTGCTGTAGATAGCCTCTATCAGTTTAAGAAAAGTCCCTTCTAGACCAATTTTCTTGAGTGTTCTGATCATGAAGGGATGCTGGATATTATCAAAAGCTTTTTCTGCATCAATTGAGAGAATCATATGGTCTTTGTTTTTTAATTTGTTTATGTGCTGAATTACATTTATAGATTTACGTATATTGAACCAGCCTTGAGACCCTGGGATAAAACCAACTTGGTCATGATGTATAATTTGTTTGATGTGTTGCTGGATTCTGTTTGTTAGGATCTTGTTGAATATTTTTGCATCTATATTCATTAGTGATATTGGTCTATAATTTTCTTTTCTTGTTGGGTCTTTTCCTGGTTTGGGGATCAGGGTGATATTTGCTTCATAGAACGTGTTGGGTAGTCTTCCTTCTTTTTCTACATTTTGGAACAGGTTGAGTAATATAGGTACTAATTCCTCTTTAAAGGTTTGGTAGAATTCTGACGTGAAACCATCTGGTCCCGGGCTTTTCTTTTTAGGGAGGTTTTGTATAGTTGATGCTATTTCTGAACTTGTTATGGGTCTGTTCAACATTTCCACTTGATTCTGGTTAAGTCTTGGAAGGTGGCGTGCTTCCAAGTACCGGTCTATTTCCTTCAGATTTTCATATTTCTGAGAATAAAGTTTCTTGTAATATTCATTAAGGATTTTTTGGATTTCTGATGAGTCTGTGGTTATTTTGTCTTTGTTGTTTCTGATTGATGATATTAGAGATTTTACTCTTTTTTTCCTGATTAGGTTGGCCAGAGGTTTATCTATTTTATTGACCTTTTCAAAAAACCAGCTTTTTGATTTATTGATCTGTTGTATTATTCTTTTGTTTTCAATTTCATTTAATTCTGCTCTAATTTTGGTTATTTCTTTTCTTCTACTGGGTTTGGGGTTGGAATGTTCTTCCTTTTCCAGTTGCGTGAGATGTCCCATTAAGTTGTTAACTTCCTCTCTTTCCGTTCTCTTGAGGAAGGCTTGCAGTGCTATAAATTTCCCTCTTAGAACTGCCTTTGCAGTGTCCCAGAGGTTCTGATAGCTTGTGTCTTCATTGTCATTTTGTTCCAAAAAATTGGTGATTTCTTTCTTAATCTCATCTCTGACCCAGCTATCATTCAGCATAAGGTTATTTAACTTCCATGTTTTTGTATGGGTATGCAGATTCCTGTTGTTACTCAATTCAAGTTTTATTCCATGATGGTCCGAGAAGATGCATGGAATAATTTCTATTCCTTTAAATTTACTGAGGTTAGACTTGTGACCTAAAATGTGATCGATTTTGGAGTAAGTTCCGTGGGCTGATGAGAAGTATGTGTATTCAGTTTTGTTGGGATGAAATGTTCTGTAGATGTCTGCTAAATCTAAATACTGGATGGTTAGGTTTAAATCTAAGATTTCTTTGCTCAGCTTCTTTCTGGAGGATCGATCCAACACTGCCAAGGGAGTGTTGAAATCTCCAACGATTATGGAGCTGGAGGAAATCAAGTTACTCATGTCTGTTAGAGTTTCTCTTATAAATTGAGGTGCATTCTGGTTGGGTGCATAGATATTAATAATTGAGATCTCGTCATATTGAGTATTACCCTTAACAAATATGAAGTGACCATTCTTGTCCTTCCTTACTTTTGATGGTTTAAAGCCTACTGTATCTGCAAATAAAATTGCAACACCTGCTTTTTTCTGATTACCATTTGCCTGAAATATGGATGACCATCCTTTCACCCTGAGTCTGTATTTGTCTTTTAAGTTGAGATGTGACTCTTGTATGCAACAAATATCTGGCTTAAGTTTTTGTATCCAGTCAGCTAACCTATGCCTCTTTAGAGGACAGTTTAAGCCATTCACATTGATGGAGAGTAAGGATAAGTCTGGTGGAATTTTGGGTATCGAGTTTTTCAAAGGTCCAGTGGACATTTTTAATCCTTTCGCCAGTGTGGAAGTTGGAGTTTGATCCGAAGTTTCTGAGTGAGTTTACTTTTGTGGTATAGGATTGGGTTGGTCATTGTGGAGGATAGGTCTGAGAACATCCTGAAGAGCTGGTTTACTTATGGCAAATTTTTTCAACATATGAATGTCATTGAAGTATTTAATTTCTCCATCATAGATGAAACTCAGTTTAGCTGGATACAAGATCCTGGGTTGAAAGTTTTTTTGCTTTAGGAGATTAAAAGTTGATGACCAGCCTCTTCTTGCTTGAAAAGTTTCAGCAGAGAGATCTGCAGTTATTCTAATATTCTTACCTTTGTACGTTATAGTTTTCTTTCGCCGGGCTGCTTTGAGAATCTTCTCTTTCATGTTAACTTTAGTGAAGCTAATTATGATATGTCTGGGAGATGGCTTTTTGGGGTTGAATCGTGCTGGGGTTCTGAAGCTGTCTGCTATCTGAATTTCAGATTCTCTAGGCATGTCTGGAAAATTTTCTTTCATAATTTCATGTAGAAGGGCCTCTGTGCCCTTGGCTGCCACATCATCAGCCTCCGATATTCCTATAACCCTTATGTTATGTTTTTTCGAATTATCTGAGAGCTCTCTGAGTGAGTGATCCGTTTTTGCTCTCCATTTCTCTTCCTCTTTGAGAGATTGGGAGCGTTCGAAGACTTTATCTTCAATGTCAGAAATCCTTTCTTCTGCTTGCTCCATTCTGTTACTGAGGGATTCTACTGTATTTTTCATATCTTTGAGGGCTGTAAGTTCTTGTTTCAGTGTGTCTAAGTCTTTAGTGGTTTTGTCTTTAAATTCGTTAAATTCTTGAGACAACTTTTGAATTTCTCCTCGAATTCCTAATTCCATTTTATTAATCTTGTCTACAAACCAAATTCTGAATTCGACTTCTGACATCTCAGCCAGTTGTTTATGAATGGGATCTTCAATCACATCTGCCGTATCTTTTCTTGGGGGGGTTGATCTATTCTGGTTATTCATGTTACCAGAGTTTTTCCGCTGATTCCGCCCCATGGTTTACTCCCTTTTGTTTTTCCCCTGGGGTTTTATCGAGGGCCCGTACAGTGTTGTGGCCTGAGAAACTGGGGCCCTGTCTGGTGTGGTGGAGCAAAGTGGTTCTGTCTTGTTTTCAGCTGGTTTCTGTTCGATCCTATTGCAACTTCTACTCTGGCTTGAAGTCTCAGCTGTGTGAAAAAATCAGCAATTAAGTCACCCCGCCTGCCCACCTCTGGCCCCAGTTGGAAAAGGAGAATCAAACCTTCCTACAATCGCACACCCAGGGCACCACCTGAAAAGTCCTCAGTCTATTAGCCCAGTTCAAAAGGTCCGAATCAACTGTCTCAATCGGCACTTGTCTCAGGTGGAAGGGTTCAAGAGGTCTCTGGGAACTGGATCACAGGGGCCTGGTGACTCCTCTGAGACAGCTCACCCCAGTGCAGCGTGGAATCAGGAGGAGCCACCCCGCAAACAGAGCAGTCTGGGAAGGTTGACGTCTCCTTCCCCACTTTGCCCCTCCGTCGGACCCAGTCACTGGTATCTCTGCAGATGGCTAACCCAGTTGCCTGCAGTGAACAGACACTCCAGGGGTTTGCACCTGCCTGAATCGCGAGGAAGTCTGCCAGGCCCCCGCAGACTGCCGCTATCTAGCAGGAGGAGATGGGGCCTGACATCTTTGAGTGTTTGATGCAGGTGATGGGAAGGAGGTGTTCACTCAGGCTTAGCCCCGTCCCTGATGGATGCTGCTAACAGAACAGAACAGAACAGACAACTTTGTGAGGTTCTGTCTCTGTTCCTGTCATCGCCTACAGGAGACGGGCTGTTTTGAGTTCAAACGTCTTTGCTGCTGGAGAATTGCGTCTGAACACCTCTCTGGGTCGGCCCCGCCCTGGAGGCTTCTGGGTTTGTGAGCCGTGACACCGGTGGCCTCCTCTGGTTGCCCAGGGAGACAGGGGGTGTGGCCTCAGAATATCCAGAAGTGAGCGTTCTGCCGTTAAAGAAAAAACGGCTGTTGATCTACCTCCAGGGAACTGCTGCTCTGGTGTGGGCACTCAGGCGACCCTTTTCTCCTCTGTCCCGCGCCCCAGAGTCAGCACTGAGCGGCTGCAGTTTGTGCTGGGTCCACACCCCTTAAGAGATCCCCCAAGAATCAGAACTCTTGGGGGATGGGCCCCCAGACCCGGATTGGGAGTGGGGCGGGGGGAAGCTAGAGTTTCATTCAGTTTCACGCAATACTACGGTCCGGGGAGGGCTCCTGCACTGCACCGCAGGGAAGTGCCGCCAAGGCTTGATTTCCCCTCAGCGGAGTGCCCTCTCCTTGCTCACGTGTCCCAGAGTCAGCGCTGACCTGACGCAGCTCAGGCACTGTGCACTCCCCTCGAGAAATCACCCAAGGAGCCGAACTCCGGAGGGATAGGCCCTCAGACCCCGAGTGAGAGTAGGGGCTCTCAGCTCTCAGCGGGGAGGCCAGAGTCTTATTCAGTCTTGTGCCCGGGGAGGGCTCCTGCACTGCACCGCAGGGAAGTGCCGCCAAGGCTTGATTTCCCCTCAGCGGAGTGCCCTCTCCTCGCTCACGTATCCCAGAGTCAGCGCTGACCTGACGCAGCTCAGGCACTGTGCACTCCCCTCGAGAAATCACCCAAGGAGCCGAACTCCTGGGGGATAGGCCCTCAGACCCTGAGTGAGAGTAGGGGTTCTCAGCTCTCAGCGGGGAGGCCAGAGTCTTATTCAGTCTTGGGCCCCGTATGCCCGGGGAGAGTTGGTGCACTGCACCGCAGGGAAGTGCCGCAAGGCGTGACTCCCCCTCAGCCCGGTGCCCTCTCCTCACTCGCGGGCCTCAGAGTCAATGCTACCAGTCGCAACTCGGGGACTGTCCACTCCCCTTGAGAAATCACCCAAGGATCCGAAGTCCTGGGGGACAGGCCTCCAGACCTCAGTGGGCGGGAGGGGAGCGCCGGGGATTCAGGGTTGCCGGCAAAGGATTCCCAAAGTTTTATTCAGCCCTATGTCCGGCAGGAGAACGCCACGGCACCCCAGTAGGGGAGGTAGGTCCAGTTTTTAGAAGGTCTTTCCCGTGGAGTGTAGTGGGAGGGCCTTTAATTTCTGCCCGCTTGTTAAATTGTGGGGCTCCAGAGCCGGTCTCATGGGGGAGGGAGACTCCCGTCCGCTTGGTGGTGGATTTTGTACCTTTTGTTTGCGTCCTTGTGATCACAACTTGCCTCAGCGGTGTTGATGTGCGTTCTTCAGCCTTCTCTCTTGGTGAGGCTCAAGTCCACCAGGATACTTACTAAATTCCTGTCCCTTAACTCTCCTTCTGGACGGGAGCCTTTGTTGAAAGCTGGCTTCAGTCCGCCATCTTGTCTCCCTCCCAGCCCTCAAACTTTTTAAACAGGGGGCCAGTTCACTGTCCTTCAGACCATTGAAGGGCCAGGCTATAGTTAAAAAAAAAAAAGCAACTATAAACAAATTCCTATGTACACTGCACATATCTTATTTTGAAGTAAAAAAAACAAAATGGAAACAAATACAATCACACTGCCATATGTGGCCCACGGGCTGTAGTTTGAGGACCCGTGGTATATGCCAATAACAACCAAGACGAGAAGCTAATCAAGGACACAATTCCCTCTACAGTAGCTTCAAAAAAAAAAAAAAAAAAGAAATACCTAGAAGTATACCTAAGAAAAGAAATGAAGGACCACTCCAAAGAAAATTATGAAACCCTAAGAAAAGAAATAGCAGAACATACTAACAAATGGAAAAACATACCATGCTTATGGCTGGGAAGAATCAACATTGTGAAAATGTCTATACTACCCAAAGAAATCTACAGATTCAATGCAATTCCCATTAAAATACCATCATCTTACTTTCAAGATTTGGAAGAAATAATTCTTCATTTTCTATGGAACCAGAAGAAACCCTGTATAGCCAAGGAAATTCTTAGTAATCAAAATAGGTATAACCCTATGCTACAAGACCATACTGATCAAAACAGCATGGTATTGGCACAAAAATAGAGACATTGACATTTGGAACCAAGTAGAAAACTATGAGATGAAATGAACCTGTTATAGCCACCTAATATTTGATAAACCAAACAAGAACATACACTGAGGAAAAGAATCCCTATTTAATAAATCGTGCTGAGAGAAACTGGATAACCACATGTAAAAGACTGAAACTGGACCCCCACTTCTCACCACTTACAAAAATTGATTCAAGATGGATAAAAGATCTAAATCTAAGGCATGAAACAATGAAAATCCTTGAAGAAAGTGGGGGAAAACACTTGAAGACATCGGTCTGGAGAAAGAATTTGTGAAGAAGACTTCATGGCAATTGCAACAACAAAAATAAACAAATGGGATTTTATTAAACTGAAAAACTTCTGTACAGGTAAGGAAACAACAACCAAAGCAAACAGACAACCTTCAGAATGGGAAAAAATATTTGCATACTATGAATCAGACAAAAACTTGACCAGTAGGATCTATAGCGAACTTAATCAACAATAAGAGACCCAACAATTCTATGTATCACTTGGCCAGAGACATGAATAGAACCTTCTCTAAAGAAGACAGATGGAT
Organism: Nycticebus coucang; assembly: GCF_027406575.1. NCBI lineage: Eukaryota > Metazoa > Chordata > Mammalia > Primates > Lorisidae > Nycticebus > Nycticebus coucang. The sequence continues at coordinate 18,345,988 of NC_069787.1, forward strand.
GGCTAACAAACATATGAAAAAATGCTTATTGTCCCTAATCATCAGAGAAATGCAAATCAAAACTACTCTGAGATATCACCTAACATGAGTGAGAACGGCCCACATCACAAAATCTCAAAGCTGCAGATGCTGGCGTGGATGTGGAGAGAAGGGAACACTTTTACACTGCTGATGGGACTGCAAACTAATACGTTTTTGGAAACAAGTTTAGCGAATCCTTAAAAAACTCAAACTACCTCTCTAATTGAACTACAGTCCATTACTAGCCATCTACCCAGAAGAAAAAAAATTATTTTATCATAAGGACATTTGCACTAGACTGTTTATCTCAGTTCAATTTACAATTGAACAAGATGTGGAAACAACCCAGATGCCCATCATTCCAGGAATGGATTAACAAGCTGTGGTATATGTATACCATGGAATACTACTGAGCCATTAAAAAGATAGAGACTTGGTATCTTTTGTATTAACCTAGATTGGGGGGGAACACATTCTTCTTAGTAAACCATCACAAGAATGGAGAAGCAAGAATCCAATGTACTTGGGCGGCGCCTGTGGCTCAAGGAGTAGGGCGCCAGTCCCATATGCCAGAGGTGGCGGGTTCAAACCCAGCCCCGGCCAAAAAAAGAAAGAAAAGAATCCAATGTACTTAATTCTAATATGAAGGCAGTAGATGAGCTAATATGGGGGAGGTAGGTGAATGAGCAAGTAGGGAGAGGGGACAAGGGAGGGGGTCCTGGTGTATGGCACAACTCTTGGGGGAGGGACACAATTATAAGAGGGACTTTATCTAACAAATGCAATCAGTGTAGCCTAATTCTTTGTACGCTCAATAAAATAATCTCATTTGCAATAATTTAGAACATCATCAAAAAGAATAACATACTTAGTAGAGTACTGAATTTAGCCAAGGAAATGATGATCTGTTCCTCGAAAACTATAAAATATTGATGAAAAAACTGAAGAACACACAAATAAATAGATATTATGTATTCATGAATTGGAAGAATAATATTAAAATGTGCATAGTACTCAAAGCGATCTATAGATTCCATACACCACCTATCAATATTCCAATGGCATTTTTCACAGAATTAGGAAAAATAATCTTAAAATTCATTTGCAACCACAGAAGACATCAAATAGCCCAATCAATCATAAGCAATATGAACAAATCTGAAGGTATCAGACTACCTGATTTCAAACTACATTACAATCCTACAGTAGTCAAAATAGTGTGATTCTGCTATTAAAACATACATATACACCAATGGAACAAAATATAAAGCTGAGAAATAAACTACGCACATATGGTCAACTAATCTTTGACAAGGGTACCAAGAATACACAATGGGGAATAAATGTTTTGGGAAAACTGGATATCCATATGTAAAATAATGAAGCTGGACTTTTGTCTTACATTATATACAGAAATTAACTTACAGTGGACTAGAGACCTAAATGTAAGATCTGAAACTGTAAAACCTTCTGGAAGAAAACACAAGGCTAAAATTTCCTGACATTGGTGTTGGCAATGATTTATTGGCTATGCTACTAAAAGCACAGGCAATGAAATAAAAAATAAATAAGTGGGACTACATCAAACTAAAAAGTTTCTGAAAAATAAAGGAAATAACCAAAGAAAAGGCAGCTTACAGAATGGGAAAAATATCTTTAAATCATAATATCTGATAAGGGGTTAATATACAAAAAATATAAAAAACTGACATAACCCAATGGCAAAAAACCAAATAACCTGAGTAAAAACTGGGCAAAGAAAGTGAATAATACTTTTCCAAAGAAGACATACAAGGCCAAAGTTATATGCAAAGGTGCCCAAGATCACTAATTATCAGAGAAACTCAGATCAAAACCACAATGAAATACCTCTTCACATCTATTAGAATGGCTATTATGAGAAACCCAAGAGATAACAGGTGTTGACCAGGGTGGGAAGGAAAGGGATCCTTACACACTATTTGTAGAAATGTATTCACATCTATTTTGACATTGCTATTACATAAAATAATATGGATGTTTGTCAAAATTATAAAAAAAATAACTACCAAGCAATTTAGTAATCTAACTTCTGGGTATATATCCAAAGGAAATGAAATCAGTATGTTGAAAAGGTATCTGTACTTCCACATTCATTAAAGCATTATTCAGGATAACTGAAATATGAAAACAACCTAAGTGTCCACAGGTAGAAAAATGGATAAAGAAATTGTGGTAAATATATACAGTGGAATAATTCAGCAATAAAAGAGAAAGAAATCCTGTCATTTGCAGCAACATGGATGAACCTTGAGCTATTTGAAAGTAACTATGCACAGAAAAAGAAATACTTGTATCTCTTATGTCTGGAATCCAAAAAAGGAGAAGTCATAGAAACAGAGAGCAGAATAGTAGCTTCCAGGTGTGGGGGAGGTGGAGGAAATAGGGAGATGTTGATCAAAGGGCATAAAATTTCAGAACAAGGTTTGAGGATCTAATGTACAACCTGGGTGGTGAGGGATGTGTTAATTTGATTGTGGTCATCATGACACAATGTGCATGTCTATCAAATCATCATATTGTACACCTCAGATATATTCAATCTTTATTTGCCAATTAAATAAACTAAAATAAGATAAAAGATAAAATCAGTATCATTTGTCTATTAAAATAAGAAGTAGCGTCTGTCACTTTTTAACTTAGATGTAGGCAGATATTTCCTCTTTGATTTTTTATTTGCAGATATTTTCCATTTTTAAATGTTTTTATTGTGGCAAAATATGTATATAAGAATATTTTCTAGTTTCACCATTTTTAAGTGTGTAATTCAGTGTTCATCATCTCTAATCGAAGCTCTGTACCCACTTAAACAGTAACTCCCCATTGATACCTCCCCCCAGTCCTTGGTAGCCACTGTTCTACCTTCCATTTCTATGAGTTTGGGTATTCTAGGTACTTCATATAAGCTGAACCATGCAATATTTGTCCCCCTATGCCTGGTTCATTTCATGCATGGCATTTTCAAGGCTCATGCATGTAGTAGCTTTTCATTCATTCCTCTTTAAGGCTGAAGAAATGTCCATCATACGTATATAACACAATTTATCAATTATTCTATCAATGGATATTTGAGTTGTTTTCATCTTTTGATTATTGTGAATTAATTCTACAAAGAACATGGATGTACAAATATCTATTGGAGTCACTTCTTTCCATTCTTTTGAGTAATTCTTAGAAGTAGAATTGCTGAATAATATGGTAATTCTATTTTTAGTTTTTTGAGGACGTGCCATACTATTTTCCATTGTGGCTGTCTCATTTTACATTCCCACTAGCCGTACCTACACAAAGGTTCCAATTTCTCCACAGTATCTTCCATTTTTTTAATCATTCCTTCTCATACAGAGAGTTGTGCCTAGTATCCATTAGCCTTATACCTGATAATAGCTGTTTTAAAAGCTACCTCTCTTTCAGTATCAGCCATGAGATTTTGATAGGCTCCACTGCTACTAAATATTAGAGTGAAGTATAGGTCCCAGGTTTAAAATGATCCCAGGATTCCATTTCTTCTGGTGATAATGATTAGTTAGGGATCATTACATGACCCAGTGTGAGGCCATGAGCTACAATGAGACTTTGCTGGGACTTTCTAGAAAATACTTCTCACCTCTCCTGGAAGTGAGGAAATATCTGAAGACTTAATGTCTGGAGCTACAGTAGCTATTTTTTGGTAATGAGGTGGAAACCTGTCTCACAACAGAGTCAACATGGTGGACAGAAGAGCTGAGTTTGTATATATTTTGTCATTTGAAGTCAGAAAAGCCCTAATAAACTCCACCTGACTGACACATGCAAACCCATTCACTTTGCTGTTAGCTCAGTCATGCTAATAAATAAGATTTAGGTGTGTTTTAGCTTTCAGCATAGGGGAATATTTTATCTTGAAGGCTGGCTTTGCATCTAAATTCTGCTCATTATGTATGACTTTTAAAGTTCAACTCTTAGATTTTGGAGAGCACCTGGCTGTCTCTTCTGCCTACTACTCTTTAATGGTCCATTTAACTTTGGAGTGTTTTATCAGACTTTTCATGGCAGGTTTGCCTTCTTGATTATTTCTGCCTTAGCTAATATTAAAATGAGGTTGCCCTGCTGGAGAACCTAGCTTCTGTTACCTGCCATGTGTCCCCTCAAAATATTCTAGGTGATTAGAGGAGGAAGTGGGACTATAAACAGTTTTATAACCTACATATTCTGACATTCAGAATTCATAGTGAAAGAAAATGATAATAGAACAAAAGCCAAGATTTTAAATATCTAAAAAAAAACGAAAAACTGTTCAGAGACAGAAGCTCAAAACTAGAACTAGGCACATCGGATAGAAAACTCCGCATGTACTGCTGTATTTACTTACTAGACCTGGACGGTGTGACTGAGGCTATTCCATGCAAGGACTTGTCACACTGACGTTGTAGTTTTTTGCTATCCATCCTTGGCTCCATTACAAAAATTTCTCTCCTCCCCAGTGGAAAGAGGAGGATGGAGTCAGGCATTGTCGGGTCTATTGATTTGGATGACACATGTTCTCTGAACCACCTAGAGGGATTCTCTGTAGACTGAATAGAATCCAAAGGTCAGAGGAAAAAAAAAAACTGATAAATATAATTGCAAGTTCCTTGTGGCACCATATTTGATGACAAGACATTTGACACAATGACAATTTAATATGTGGAAAGAGGGAGAAAGACCAGACATCCTGTCTATCTGTGGTAATTGATCTTCTGCAAGGTCCCACTGGGCACTGGGGGACAACTCTCATAAATAGTTTCTTCCTGTAACCCATAGGGAGGAGGTGAAGACCTTGTTCATTTTGGTGATGCTTCTGTCTCTCCTGAAGACAGGCTGACACAATGACATTAAGCAGGAATATGAAAGGATGCTGGGTGATGTCTAGGCAATCAAGATAAGGTTTATGAATGAAGACTCAATCTTCCTTAGGTCAGGTTTATAAAGCTGCAATTATCTTGTGTGACATCCAAATAAATCTCCATTTTGGAAAGAAATGTGCATGTTTTAGAAAAGTGAATTCAGGAATGAGTAATTCAAAAATGCTCCATTCACTATATATTATGAAAAATTATACTGTGATTCCTAAGTTATAAATTTAATTTAGAAGTACTTATTTCCTAGATAATTGTCTCTAAATTATCTAGTTCTTAGCATGGTGCTTGGCACATGGTGTAGCCACTAAATGACATATGAATGAATGAATCAATGAATTACTGACTCAATCAATGAATCCCTGCAGGTGGTTCAGAGACCATGTGTCATCCAAATCAATAAGCCCAATAAAGCTTGACCGCTCCCTCCTCCTTTCACTGAGTGCAGAGACAGTTTATATATTGCAGTGAGAACTTTTTATGCCTACGATGAATAGCAAAGACCTTGGTAGATGTTCAATAGATCATTCAATATACTACTCTGGAGTTCAAGGGAGAATTGTGGGCTGGAAATACAAAGTTAGACTTCCCCAGCATTTAGATAGGTCATAAGGCTGTGGACTAGAGGTGGATACCCAGAAGGAAGGCGAAACTGGAGAAGAGTCCCAAACACTGGGCCCTTGGTTAATTTAGGCAGAGATGGGGAGCTTGAAGTTGTAGAGAGAAGAATCTAATAGATACACTAAGAAGTGGGTGGCATGAGGGGAGGTGTTAAGAAAAAACAAAACAAAACAGGGGACTACTGTGTCCTAGATATGAAGCAAAGCAAGGATTTCAGAAGGAAGGAGTGATTCACTGCTTCACTGTCAGCGATTCACTGCCTCTCACTCACGTGATCCAGAGAGGCAAAGTTGAAGAATGAGAGCTGGCCATTGTATCCAGAAATCCCCAGTGGTTTCAGAGCAGTGACAGGCAAGGGCAGCTTGGAAGATGATGGGTACATAGTGGGGACGTGTTTGAGGGAAGAGCAAGGTGGAAAGATCAAGTCTGGATATTCTGAGTTTGAGATCAAGTGGTAGATGGAGTTGATGTTGTTTTGAAGCCAAATCTTTGGATGAATTCTGGTTTTGCGCTTACTCATCCTGCTTGTCTGTGATTGGATTAGACAATGTTGATGAGCTTCTGTTCCTTCAAGTGCAAATGAGCAAAACACAATGAGCGGGAGCATTTAGGGGACGATCAATAAATGCTAGCTGGTGCTGTGGGGACACCCAAAATGCGGCTGCTCAGAAACTCCCATAGTTGACGATTGCAGTTCTAATCAGAATCCTAGAGATTTAATGTGGTTGCTGTGAACCATAGTAGGTTAAATAGCAATTCTAATGAAGATACTGAGTTGCTTAAAATCAACTAAGAAATATTTGTAGTGAATTGACAAAAATCATAAAATGCTGCCATATGATTGAGCCATTGAAAATAAAAATATGAAATGAAAATGTTATATCCTTCAATATGGCATGGTATCTACCACATATTATACATAGAAAGGTAAAGTTATATAGCAGTAGGTATGATCTAATCCCATTTTTGTAAAAAATGAGCACAGGTCTAAAAAATGCATAGAACAAACTCGCCACAGTGCCTTACTATTTATAAAGTACTGCCCCATCTAATGAAATCTCACCAGAACACCACAGCCATTTATTATTAAATCTATTCTGAAGATAAGAAATTGAGTGACTTGCCTGCAGCCACGTAAATGACAAAGGTGGACCTCGGACTGCATTCCCCAAATATGGTAGTTACAGTTGCTGCAAGTGCCCAGAGATTCTAAAAGTTCAAAACACATGGGGAACTACGAATCTGGACCATCTACAGCCTAGAAACAATGCTATTGAGGCGTTATATGAGGTTGCTTTGGGAGAAGGCACATCCTCTTTCCTCCTCCATTTGTGAGCACTTCTGCCCCTGCATTACGAAGCTCTGTACTGCAAGGGCACCAGGACTTGTCACCAGCCTCTGGGGCTTCAGGCCAGAGGGAGCAGCATGGCCTGTTTGTGTTGAATGACTTTCAGAACCTTCCTTGGCACCTGGGCATAGAGTTGAGAATTACCCAAGTCTTCTTGTACCTGATGTTCTGTCTGTAAAGTTGCTTTTTGTTTCAGGGATCTGTGTGACACATGTTGCTGGATTGGGAGTTAAAATCCTGGCATTCTGGCTTGGTGCCTATAGCTCAAGTGGCTAGGGCACCAACCCCATACACTGGAACCGGCGTATTCAAATCCAGCTGAAGCCTGCCAAACAACAATGACAACTACAACCAAAAAAAAAAAGAAAAAGCCAGGCATTGTGGTGAGCGCCTGTAGTCCCAGCTACTTGGGAGGGTAAGGTAAGAGAATTGCTTAAGTCTAAGAGTTGGAGGTTGCTGTGAGCTGTGACATCACAGCACTCTATGTGGTGTGACAGTTTGAGACTGTCTCAAAAAAAAAAAAAATCCTGCATTTTAAACCAAAACTCCTTTTTTAAAAAAAAATTATCTTGAAGGTAAAGTTCCTAGAGGCAAACACACACATTACGATTTCCACACTCGTGAAAAGGAATTTGGAATGAAATCATTAACTGATGGGACTATTGTGGCAAGATGAGACACATCTGTTGCCTAATACACACACAGAAATGAATGACATTTTCCTTTTGGGACCTTTTTATTTAGGAAGTTAAAACACTTAGGATCATGAAGAAGATGGTGATTTTTTCAAAAACATTATTTTAGGCTAATTATACACCAACAAGAGCCACACAGCAGTCCAGGTGATTTCCTTTTGTGAAAGTAGAGGGCACATTTGTTCTTCATTATTTATTATCAATTATAAATAACAACAGCAGAAACAATTCTAAGCCTTTCATGGGTTGCATCATATGATCCTTTATAAGGTGGTTATTGTTATTATCACATTGTACAGAGGGGGAAATCAGGTTTACAGAAATTAAATAACCTGTTCAAGGTTATACAGCTAGTGAGTTCATTCATCATGTATTTATTTAATGTCTATTATGTGCAAAATACTATGCCAGCTGCTTGAGATATGATAATGACCAAGACAAGTAAGCTCCTGTCCTGATGGAGTACATACTACAGCCTAGGAGGCAAACTCTAATTTTTATTTATTTATTTATTTTTTTGAGACAGAATCTCAGTCTGTGTCTTGGTAGAGTTGCCATGGCATAACAGCTCACAGCAAACTCTTGGGCTCAAGCGATACTCTTACCTCAGCTTCCCAAGTAGCTTGGACTACAGGCACCTGCCACAACACCCAGCTAGTTTTTCTATTTTTAGTGGAGACGGAGTCTTGCTCTTGCTCAGGCTGGTCTCAAACTCCTGAGCTCAAGTGATCCACCTGCTTTAGCCTCCCAGAGTGTTGAGGTTATAGGTGTGAGCCACGGCACCTGGCCTAGAAGGCAAATTCTAAACAAATAATTTCAACTTCAAACGTTATAAAAGGCAAGTTCATGGGCTGTAAGAATAGAGATTACATTACCATGGGATTCAGAAAGGTCTGCATATAGAGTTAACATGAATTCATCCAAGAATGACATCTTTCCTTCCTCCAAATCCATAAGGCACTGACAAGACAGCTCAAATGAAAGCCCAGGTGAAGAGCCCCGTGTCACCTTCCATTTTCTTTTCCATCTTATGCAATGCCATCAGGGCAACTGGAGCTCATTTTGCTGAAAGAGAACCTATTCCAGCATCTCCGGGCTCACATGTCATGCACAGAGGTAGGCAAAGGGCTCCATCTCGATGTCACTAGGACAGGAACCTGCCACTCATCACAGATAGCGCTAAGCCTAACTGCTGAGCACAAGATGCTTATATAACAAGCTACTGATGTGTTGGGTGCTTCGCAAACTCATTTGGCAGGTTCAGGCCCATTGTCCAAATCTCCTTCAACAAGAATCAATAAAGCATAGATGTACAATGACTCATTATGGGAAGATGCAGATGCCAGACAACCCGAGTTTGCACGAAAGCAGCCAAGTTGTGTCCCCAAACTTCACTAACCCCTGTGTCAGCACCTGCCTGTGAGGGCAGGCAGCTGCCCCTGTAGTGCAGGTTCTCCTCCCAGGGAAAGAGCTCTCTGGAGGGGACTCATGTTTTAATTCCAGGAATACCTGGAATTCCAAGAGCTCAACAACTCCATTAGTCATGAATGAGGTACTTAATTAGTTCAAAAACTAGGTAAGTTGAATGCAAACACCTTTGTGAAGCAAAATGTTTCAAACTGCCTCATCCTCTAAATTTTACATATTCAAGTTATTAACTTACAAACTCTTAACTTACTTTTATTCAAATGGATAGGTATAAGCATTATTAAGAACTAAGATGAAGGCTCCACACCTGTGGCGCAAGTGGCTAAGGTGCCAGCCACATACACCTGTGCTGGCGCGTTTGCATCCAGCCCGGGCCTGCCAAACAACGACAGCTACAACCAAAAAATAGCCGGGTGTTGTGGCGGGCACCTGTAGTCCCAGCTCCTTGGAAGGTGGAGGCAAGAGAATTGCCTGAACCCAGGAATTGGAGGTTGTTGTCTGTGATGCTACCACATTCTACCCAGGGTGACAGCTTGAGGCTCTGTCTAATAAAAAAAAAAAAAAAAAAAAGAACTAATATGAATTCCCAAATGCTGTTGAAGGATTGCTTTTTTTGAGACAGAGTCTCATCATGTCACCCTTGGTAGAGTGCTGTGGCGTCATAGCTCACAGCAACCTCAAACTCTTGGGCTTAAGCGATTCTCTTGCCTCAGTCTCCCAAGTAGCTGGGACTACAGGCGCCCACCAGAACTCGCGGCTATTTTTTTGTTGAAGTTGTCATTGTTGTTTAGCTGGCCTGGGCCGAGTTCGAACCTGCCAGCCTCACTGTATGTGGCTGACACTGTAACCACTGTACTACAGCCACTGAGCTGCTTTTTGTCTTTTTTTAAAATCAGATTTGGAGAAAAAAATAACCTTGTTAAAGAAGATCCATCTGCTTGCCTGTATCAGCTAGGGTTTCGGTGTTCTAAGTAAGTGAAACAGACTTTGGTTACATTATGCAAAAAGGGAAATTTATTGAAAGGATACAGGGTAGCTCACAAACTGGAGGAGAAGCTGAACAACCAGGGTTTGGAAAAGACAGCAGCCAGTAGGTTGCTCTGTGGGTCTAAAGATTGGAATCTAAGGGGCACGGTCCCCAGGGATCTGCCGTCAAATGACTGCTCTAACTGTGTTCTCCCCACAGGAAAATTCTGACACTTGAAAGTGTGAGGTCTGGTTGGCTTAGCCTGTGGCTCCCTGGTATCATTTCATCCACAAACCTAGTGGAAACTCACCGAACTTTCCATCACACTGTATTTGATTGGCATGACACTTTTGAAAGTGCTTGAGGTTTCTCTGCAGAGGCAGCATTTCAGCTGTGATACATAAGGTCAAACAGTTAAGTTCACGAACTCATAGAGAAAGTGCTACATACCTCATTGCTGAATACCTCTATGGTCAAGAGGGCCAAGGGGGATACTTCAAAGGCGACTGTAGGGATATTCAGCAATGTGGTACACAGACTTTTTCTAGGATGAGTTTGCACACTTAATTGTCCAACCTTTAGGACAAGAGGAAGCTGGCAGTTAAAGATCAGGGAGGACAGTGTTTTAGTCAGGGGCTGGTGGTGGGAAGCAAGTGCAAAGGCCCTGAGGGAGATGAGAGCTTGGTGTCGCTGAAGAACTGCAAAGCCAACGTGACCGATCTAAATGGAATAGCTTGCCAAGTGGCAGATACCAGTCAGAGAAGCTAAGCAGAGGCCTGGCCACACAGGACACTGCAGGTCATGGCAAGATAAGACTATATTGAAGTGAACAGGAAGCCACTGGAGGGGGTCTATTAACTGTCTCTTTGAGCAAGATACTTAGCATCACCAAGGCCCCATGTACTTCCCTTTCTTTAAAATGGCCTGTACAGCCCTTTATCAACAATGCTCAGGGAAGTTATGTTTTGGAATTCAGGATTTCTAATATTAAGAAACGTACCAGAGTACATACATTTTATGTTATGTAACAACATCCCAATAAAAATCCGATGTCATACCTCACGACGCAGTGAAGTATTATGTCCGTGGTTACACATGGAATAAATAGACAAAGTCTATAATAGCCTCAGTTGGATTTTACCAACAAAAGAGTTTGCTGCAATCCTGCCCCCAAGTAAACAAATAAACTAGTAAGAAGAAGAAAAAAGAAAGAAAAAAACTCCCTTTTGTTTCCGGAGCTTTTTGGATTTCAACGATACAGATAGAGAATTATGGGCCTCTGCCTACAGCTAAGAGTCTTCCTGGGTGCCAGGCATGATACGAAGACTCAATAAATATTTGTTCCCTTTCCCTTCTCAGTTGCCTCTCCACCCCCACCATAACACACCACTTCTCTCTAAGTCATGACACTAAGTACACTAGAATGAATAGGAAGCATTCCTACCTGGGGTTTTTACTATTTTATTTGTTCCACTTTGCATCATGAACTTCAGTCCCGTCCTCTCTGGGCTTTGTGGGTTTGAACATATTGTAGGTTTGTAGATCACAGAGCTTGTCAGGTCTACAGTATAATGGGGCCAACTGGGAACACCACCGCCAACAAAATCCCACAAAGAGAACAAACCTTCCTAGAGTTTCTAGGTCAGAATCTACTCTAACAAAGTGAGCCACAAAAGCTCCTTTATATAGTAACTTGTTTAATTAAGATAACAGATGTTACTATTATACAAGTCCTAGTGAGCCACTATTTAATTGGACACTCATTCACATGGCTTGTGACTGGTAAAAACCAGTTCAAACAACCATTTCCCTCGATGAGTTTTTTCCCCTTACAATTAAATTGAATAAACAAAGCACCCAGAGCACGTTCATTTAGAAGAGACAGCTTTAATGGCACAGGAGTTTAACATGAGCAATAACGTTAGAACAGAATAATTTCCTAGTTTAAAAGGCAAGTTTTATTCTTTTTTTTATTTATCAGGCACTAAGTTAGGCTGCCAATCATCTACTCTGTAAAAACTGTAAAGAAAACCTTCACTTAGGAGGTCAGGGAGGGATCTTGCTATAGTGTTTATGCTCAGATTTTAATATAATCTGGGAAGAGAGATAACTGACAACCTGTCATTCATGTCAGTATGACAGAGGAAACAAAACCAAAAAATAACAAAAGTGAATTAACACAATCTCCAGGGAAGGCAAAACACAGACTTTCTACTATTTAACCATTCATGGTAAAACAAAAAAAGAACACTATACGAGCTATATGGGAAAAGATTCTTATCCAGATTCCGCTGGCAGCTGAGGGATCCAAACGCTGCTTATCATTCTGAATTATTTCTGGTAACAAAAGGCCCCAGAGCTAGATTACCAATACCATTGCCTACAGGAGGTAGGCAGGTAATAAAAATGAATAAAGCATGTGAGAATGTTTGTGACACACTTTGCTTGTATTTAAAAACACAGGAAAATTCATTCTGGACATAAGAAATCATACTCTTTCCTATATTTTCTAGAAATGTGTGGCCCTTGTGACTGTGCTTTTTTATTTTCATTTTTTTTTATAGAGAAATAGGACCAGAAATATTTCAGCTTTATCTTAACTATTCTGTAAGAAAAACTACCATGCAAGCAATGACAAATGGCAACTGAGATCCTATCTTAATTTGGGGTTTAAGGGTTGTGTGGCTAACTGGAGATTTCAGGCTCTTGCTGAAAGGATAACTCTTTCCCAGATCCAGGCAATCACTGCCATGTGGGAATGCAGGCAGTTTGTTGCAGAAATTTCTTTTTTTTTTTAATTTGAGACAGAGTCTCATTATGTTGCCCTCAGTAGAGGACCGTGGTGTCACAGCTCACAGCAACCTCAAAGTCTTGGGCATAAGTGATTCTCTTGCCTCAGCCTCCCAAGTAGCTGGGACTACAGGTGCCTGCCACAATGCCTGGCTATTTTTTTTGTTGCAGTTGTCATTGTTGTTTAGTAGGTGTGGCTCGGTTTGAACATGCCAACTTTGGTGTATGTGGCCGGTGCCGCAACCACTGAGTGACTAGCACCGAGCCATGTTGCAGAGATTTTTAAAGGAAAGTCAGAAGTCTGGATTATAAGACATATTGAATTTTAATAGTTGGAACCTAATTAAAAAACTAAACATGGTGCTGGCTAATATACTGTGCTTGCTGAAGAAATCTGGATTCAGTGAACCCTTGTCTAGATAACTTTTAAGACTTTCTGATGGTGTCATTCTGGGTTTCTAAATACTATGCTTGGTAGAAAGATTATTACTTTATAAGGGGAAAGGTTTTTTAGCCTGGACATGAGCATGTGCATGTTAACAGCTAGTTGTGAGACATGTTATGAGTCACCTAACCTTAGTTTTCCCATAAATGTCCGACAAAGTGCTGGGGAAGCCAATGGTTTCCCATGGGTTGAAAAGCCAGGCATGACAGAACATTTAGGTGGGAATTTTCAAACATAGCCTTGCCTGAGATTCTTATACATCATACGAGCCTAAGCTCCCTTTCGTCTCTCTGCCTCTTTCCTGCACCCATTACCTCTGACGATGAACCATTTCAAACAATGGGGATGTGTTGCATTCCTGAGGGATGCCAAGATAGAAATAGGCTGATAACCTAATCAACAAGAAAAGGGCAAACAGTCCCATTTACAAGTGGGAAAGACACAAGAGCAGAACCTTCTCTGAAGAAGACAGACGAATGGCCAAGAGACACATTAAAAAATGCTCATCGGCCCTAGTCATCAGAGAAATGCAAATCAAAACCACACTGATATATCACCTCACCCCAGTGAGAATAGCCCATCTCACAAAGTCTCAATGCTGCAGATGCTGGTGAGGGTGTGGAGAAAAGGGAACCACTTACACTGTTGGTGGTACTGCAAATTAATACAGCCCCTGTGGAAAGAAGCATGGAGAATTCTCAAAGAGTTAAAAGTAGATCTTCCATTTGTTTCCACAATCTCTACCTACCCAGAAGAAAAAAATTGTTTTACCACAAGACATTTGCACTAAAATGTTCATCGCAGCACAATTCACCATTTCTAAGAAAGTCCCCATCAACACATGAATGGATAAATAAACACATAAATAATTAAATTCATAAAATTAATAAACACAAAAATAAAAACTATACCATAGTTTTTTTTTTAATTCAGCTATAAAAAGATGGGAAATTTTACATCTTTTGTATTTACCTGGATGAAGTTGAAGAACATTCTTCTTAGTAAAATATAACAAAAATGGATATAAAAAGCAAATATCCAATGTACTCAATGCTAATATGACACCAATAGATAAACAACTAAAGCTTCATTTATCCCTAAAATCCTAATAATTGGAGATCACATTAGTTACATGAAAAGATCCATATAGTTCAAAGATGAGACTCTCTGGACTCTACTCAGCCAATTATTACTTGCATATGTAAGTCATACAAAATATTTCCAGTGCAAAAACCTTCTCACTTTTGAAAATTCCCCAGTGAATTTGAATGAATAACTATGTGTGGTGATGTATATATAATAGGTTCTTTTTTTTTTTTTTTTAAACTCTCTCTTTTAGGCTTGACATAAATATACCCTAGCAGTAGTAATGTACTAAGTTAGGTTACCTAGGTAGCCTTTCTTTCATCCAACTCAAAGCACAGAAAAGACTAACTTTTGCATAAAGTCATAGGAACTAGGAGGTGGTCTTTTTGATCTTGTGTAAAATTTTGATTTTCTTCAGGTTTGCCTCCCTCCTTTCATTTTTTCCTCCCTCCTTCTATTTGGATCAGAGATCCACAACTTTATCATGGAGGGAAAAAATGGAATTAAATTTACTGACATTCCTGGACAAAAGTTAAGGAAGAAAGGAGAAAGCAGGAGGAGGGGCACAGTGTAAGACACAGAGTGTCCATGGAAGAGCAGAGAGGGAATTCACAGGACAGGGAATCCTCGAATCTAAAGCTGAGAGTGCTGACTAGGTCACACTTCCTGATTCTGCCTTCTAAGGAGACTGTTCAAGAAATGAAATCAGACAGAGGAATCATACTTCGTTCCCTTGCCA
This sequence comes from Nycticebus coucang, assembly GCF_027406575.1. Classification (NCBI taxonomy): domain Eukaryota; kingdom Metazoa; phylum Chordata; class Mammalia; order Primates; family Lorisidae; genus Nycticebus; species Nycticebus coucang. The sequence goes on from NC_069787.1 coordinate 18,361,044, forward strand.
AAACTCTATCAGTTACAACTTATGCTTTGAACACGATGTGAAGTTCAAACAGATTCCTCTGGGCATCCTGTGGAAGACTAATTGGCTAACCTAAGACATTTTTTAATAATGAGTAGCTGTGAATCCTTCTTCCCATGACAAGGGTGCCATAGAGTCATTTCTTATAATTATATGAAAGAGTACTCTACTTCGAGGCAATGCATTCTACCCCTAAAACTATGTCAAAAAATATTGCTTGCTGATAGCTTACAGCTGTGTCCCTCACTGAACTACCCTCTGTAGTGGGGAACTGCTTCCTCTGTGGTTATTGGTTATGCCCCTTCTAGGGTTTGGTCTAAGGACAATGAATTTAAATTCAGGGATTTGAAGACCAGACCCTCCTTTACCTCAAGAGGTGACAACTCTAAAGGGATATCTGAACTCCAAATCTCCAACCTCCTACTTCCCACCTATCTCTCTTCTGTACAGGTGTATCCCAGAGCCCACTCCCCAATAAACCTTTTCATCTCGGTCTGTTTCAGATTATCCAGTCTAAGACAATAGCCTTATCCAAGGTTCTTACTTCAATTCAGTTACCTCAAATATTCATTAAATAAAGATTAAGGTCATTATTTGAAATTTGAAACTATTCCTGTTATATTCCTGTGACATTTGGCTTTGCTTTGTCTTTTGGTAGGTGTTTTACAGAGTCCAGTATTCAAAGAGAACAAAGTGCATTACATATTCAGAACTAGATACTCAATGATCCTATGAAGAAACAGAAATGATGCAAGTTCCATCACCAACATCATGGGACTTGACTTTGCATGATCATTAGAAAGTGAATAAATGTAGTCTTATAGAGGAGGAGCTAGTTTAGGAGTTCTTAGACTGACTGCTACTCTTAGCTTTAAACAGCTACTAACTGAAAATTATTTTAACTCTGTGATATAGAGTCCCCAATAATAAAATGGAAAAGTAAAATTTATACTCTAGTGACGTCAAAATGTTACTGTTAATAAGAAATTTATTAAAGGAGGTGTTATATTTCTGGTGGTGTTTGAGGGTGCAGAGCAAACAAACAAACAAAAAAACATGCAAACCAAATAAAGCAATACAAACCAAAACAAAATTTATTAATCTCTGGGCCATGTTCTTGGCTTGTGACTAAGTTTGTTTGAATGACACAGATACAAGTTATTAAGAATTAAATTGCAGGGGCGGCGCCTGTGGCTCAGAGGGTAGGGCACCAGCCCCATATACTGAGGGTGGCAGGTTTGAACTCAGCCCCAGCCAGCTAAAACAGCAATGAGAGTTGCAGCCAAAAATAGCTGGGCATTGTGGCGGGTGCCTGTAGTCCCAGCTACTGGGGAGGCTGAGGCAAGAGAATTGGTTAAGACCAAGAGTTGGAGGTTTCTGTGAACTGTGACGCCACAGCACTCTACCGAGAGCAACAAAGTGAAACTCTGTCTCAAAAAAAAAAAAGAAAGAGAGAAAATAAAAGAAAAAGAATTAAATTGCAAGAACCACAGAGAAATCACCAATAGATTTTTTTTTTTACCTTGGAACCATAAGCCATTATAATATAACCACATATACAAATGCATCCATTTTTAGGCAAAGTATATGATACGGGCATTCCCTCTTTGCATAGAAAACACTCAAGCCAATTTCCGGGGAATTGTTTGTGTCTATTGTAATTATTGTCTAGGAGTCTAAAAATATATAATGTGACAATCTTAATAACATCTATGTCTTTATAACCAAGTATTCACTAATTAACACAGAATGGATGTCAAACCAAGGATGATGATGAAATTGCACAGAACAGGCTGAGTGTTCTTCCTTGACTGTGCTCCAACCCTTTTCACCCCTGCTTTTCCTTGCCTAATTGTAGGCTTGAGTTGCTCATGCTATTTATTCTATACAGGAATAGCCCATTTGCTTTGGATTTAGATTTTCAGTTAATGTCTAACAGCATTGTGCAAAAATTTGTCAGAGATACTTCAGACTACTGTAGCTTTTAGCAAGCTTTCTTCATTTTTAACTGTGTAGAGAGCAATGAGTTACAAGTTAAATGCTAAGATCCTACATAGTGGTTCTCATGTGGAACTTGCATCAAAGGTTAGCATTCCTTCATGGTTCTCTTTGGCCTCCTTAATAGTATATCCCTGGTCTAGACTGGTAACACAAAACACTTGCATCCTATATTTTTGCCAGCAGTTATAATCTCAATTTTTTTCTAATCTGTCCTTATAATTGTGGCTGTAAATTAATGATGCAATGCCTGAAGCAAATAAGCCCCCACATTCATTTAGATCAAAAGTTTTTTTTTAATTTCCCCTAAAACCCTAGTCCTGGCATATTAGAGGTTCTGAGAAGTCCTATAATACAGAATGTTTAAATCACATGCCTTATACTTACTTGATTACAGAACACCACGTTGTATGGGAGGTATCCCGCCTCATCCCAAACACTAAATACTAAAGTAGATATTTAAAATTTTGCCCTTTGCATCGGCTTCTTTATTTAAAAAAAAAAAAAAAAAAACTATATATTTGGCCCCACCTCACAGAACTGAATTTACTAGCTTGCCCTTTGTCATTACACAATTTGCCTAACGTATGAAAATTATAAGGCACCCCTATGAAATATTGTATAGTAATTGTGTCTCATGGGGAAGATTTTGCTAAGATCTTATTATCAGACAAAACAATTTTTAAAAATCTTACAAGCGCCATGATTTTAACTAATTATGTTTATTTCTTTGTTTGGTTAGTCGGATGGGTACAACCAAACCTTAGAATTACATATTTCTATGTACTAATTTTATTTCAGACTTTTTAACTTTTCTACTGATATTTCTCCACTATTCTACTCATTAAATTATTTACTTTTGTCTTTCCCATTGCTTTTATTTTTTTTGAATAAGTAATTTCTAATCCTTTGGGAAATAATGCTGTGAGTTCATTGATTTCTTTCTTCTTGAAGGAAATTCTCATTATTCCATAAATATTAACTAAGACCTCTAAATTGTATGCCTGCTCTAGTGCTGGATAAACAGTTGAGAATGAAACCAGGTAGGTCCTGAACTCACCCCGCATACAGACCAGTTTAGGAAGACACATCATAGTCTAGTAAACACAGACATAAATATAAAATTATAAATTCAGAAAAATGCAAAGAAGGAATTGAAGAGGAAGGTAGGCACCGGTGTTAAAATGGGAAACAAGATACCCCTGGCCTCAGAGCTCTTAGCATTTAAAAGCATTAGTGAGGGGAGAACAAATAAATCACAAAAGTAATACAACAAGGAGCTATATTGTGCTAAGCATCATCAGTTTCTATGTCAATCATTAGTGATGAGATTTGATTTCTGATTTACAAGCTCATTCTGGCTGTGATACACACAACAGATTGGATGGGGTGGAGTATAGCAGAACGGTGCCCAGCCACCCTGCAAGAAATGACAGTGATGGGCCAGGACACTGACAATGTATACAGAAAGAATAGATTGATTATATTATCTGGAAGTAGAATTTATAAAATTCCTAATGCACTGAATATGTGGGATAGTGAAACAGAGAAATCAGCAATAATTTCCAGGTTTCAGGCTTGAGCAGTCAGAGGGAAATGATGTTTAACTGGGTTTCAGGGTGGAGGTGGTGTCAGGCATGAGTTCTGTTTGGGGCATGGTAAACCTGGATTGCTTAGGGGAGAATCCTGTACTGAGGATAAACATCTGGGAGTTGTTGTCAGTACATAAGGTGTTTAAAGTCACGGGAAGAGAGGGAATCTTTGCAGGGGTGTCCAACCTTTTTCCTTTTCTGCTGCACATTAGAAGAAGAAAAGTTGTCTTGGGCCACACACAAACACTAGCGAAAGCTGATGAGCAATAGAAAATGTCAGTGTATACTTTTCGTGGTATTTGACAGGACAGATAAGCACAACAGGCATCAAACAATGTGCATGCAGCTTGCAGGCAGCAGGTTGGACATGGCTGGTACTCTGGAGAAAGACATAGACAGGGCAAGAGGGCAAAGTGGATGAGGAAGATGCTGGTGGGCTGGCTGGGATGATCCCACGAGAAGGGTAAGGAGGGGAGTTTGATGATATAGGAAAGAGCAAGAGTAGCCAACGGAGTGAAAGTCCTTGAGAAAATAAGAAAGAGTAATAGAAAATTTAAAGTGCATTGTTTTTCTTCTGAGTCAGAACAGACTGCATTCACCCGAGAAAAACATTTTTTCTTGGTATTGAGAGTAGTCAGCTTCATTTTTTTCTATAACAACTTTATGCATCCTTTGGAGCAAACCACCTCTTTTGGAATAAAACCCTTTAGAGCAAATCAATATGTGGGGAAATTCAATGTGTGTGGAAGCAGCTGAAAATATAAAAAGCTCAATCCAAATGTTATTTCTATCGTGTGGACCACAAGCGACAGTCCAGACCTCCCTTTCTCTCAAGCACACAAGCCATGCCTACACTTTCAAAAGATGACTTTGTCTCTCGTTTTCTTGAAAATGAGGTCAAGGTTATATTAAATGACATTCCTCAATTCCTTCTTTCACCCTTAACTTCTCAGAGCCTTCACTCATCCCCTCTCCCGATCCACAGTTACAGAAGACAGGTTCCTCCTCATCTCCTACAGTAATTGATTTGGGGTCTGTTTTCCTGCTGTATTCTTGAGAATCATCTCTCTTCCCTTCCTCTTTAACTCCTTCTCTGACACAATTTGATTTCCCTCAGGCTATACCTATTTGCTGATCTTCTTTGCCCTAATGAGATCCTTTCCACAAATATGTCACCACCACCACCCCACCGGTATATCTGATATCTGACCTTCCTCTTCTTATTAATGTCTGAAAAAAAAGTATTCATTGCATCCAGCTGCTTACCATCCAGCCAAAATAGCTTTTGATCTTAGGGAAATTGTTAATGTCAAGATCACTTTTGATCCATTATAGCCAAACAGATACAGTTTCTGACTTTGCAGTGACAACTGACATTGTTGACCCCTGTCTACTCAGGATACCTGGAATTTCACAGCACTCAATTTCCTGGGGCTCATCATAGCTTTCTGGAGAATTTTTGCTTTTCTTTTTCTTTCTCATGGATACTACAAAATTCAGAAGAATCTTCCAAAGCCTTTCTGTTTTTTTCATTTTCTCCCAATGAACTTCACGTACTGTCATCACTTCAAAGAAGATGATTTGGAAAACCATGTTTCTCCCCAGATCTCTCTTGTGAACTGTAAGCTGGTATTGCCGACTCTAAGTTGAATATACCCCTTCAGTAGTGGCGTGCTGTCAATGTTAACTGGCTCCATGGAAAAAATGCCCGTGAAGTGAGCCAATTTCCATGGTGTAAATACTTCACGATGGACAATTTCAAGCTACCAATGTGCTACCGCTAAATGTGAGGTGGGAACAGACGTACAGAATGGTTCTTCTGAGGTGCTGCAAGTGGGCTCCAGCACACACCATTGCAGGATAAGCCTTTCAAACTCAACAAACCACTACTGAATCCACCAACTCTACAAACTGGTTAGTCTACTTCCAGAGATTATAAATAGGATGAATAAATCCTTCTTTCTTTTTGGTTGAAGGACTCAGTCCCACCTTTGTTATACATTTGGTAGTATGGAAAAGTGATCTCGCTTGGAGGGAGGAATGTGCCTCATCAAGTAATTCATCTTGCACAGAGCTGCTTTCAGACTTGCTGACTTACTACACGTACACGTGAAGATTTTTAGCAGGCATGGAAGGTTAAATAATTTATGTTAATATTATGAATTATTTGTCTTCTTTTAAATTTTAAAACTCCTGTTCTATATAATCTTGTGGTTTCATGTGGGAAGGACAGTTGAATTATAAAATATTACTTATTCTGGGGAGAGTCATTGGTGAAACTGTGTACATTAAAACACAGACACACGCACTGCACATACTCTATAACTCTCTTTAATAGAGTCTCTTACCTACCACCTGGATTTCTCATCAGGCAATCTATAATTCTACTATATGTATCCTCTAGGTGCCATATGTTGTAATTATATAGAAAGCCGAGCGTTATTCTAATTAGATCATTTGGCAAAAGGGTTTAGAAACATGATGATGGATATTTACTAGTAGAGATTTAATTAACTCTGGCATATCTGTGCCTGAACTATGAAGACAAAAATGATGTAACAAAAATACAGGGGTTGAACTTAGTCGATGATCCCAGACCTTCAATATTGACATGGCATCAACACATCTAAGCAGTCTAGCAGATTTTATTTTCGAGATGACAAAGTTAAGAGGCATCCAAATTATCTGCTTTGTCTCTGCTTAAAAGGCACAAAGCACTTGCCTGTCTGGTTTTAATATCCAGTCACATCACTTCAGTTCTAATTGCTCTTAATTACATGCCACTTTGGTTTGAATATTTTCATGATCACTTAAATCCATTTGATGATATAGAGCTATTTTCTCTGAACAAAGGCACTGCTGAGGTAGTTCAAGGACTTAATTTACCTCTCTCCAAGGGGCTTATATGGCTGCAACCCAGTCCCCAAAGCAGAACATCATTCCTCCCCCACTCAGGAAACTATAAAGCTATGGAGCAGAAGGTTGCCAATTTATTATTAAAAATATGAAGTGAATAACAGTGAAAGTTGCTCTGGCCCGTGATCACCCTACTGATGTTTATGGCACCAGTAACATCCCACTGCTTAAAAAGGGAGGTAATGAAAGCAGGTGCTTCATTTGTACTAATAAGTTCCTTTCTTTCTTTCTTTCCCTCCCTCCCTCCCTGCCTTCCTTTCTTTCTTGTATTTTTTTGAGACAGAATCTCAAGATGTTGCCCTGGGTAGAGTGCCATGGCATCACAGCTCATAGCAATCTCAAACTCTTGGGCTTAAATGCGATTCTCCTGCCTCAGCCTCCCAAGCAGCTGGGACTACAGGCGCCTGCCACAATGCCCAGCGATTACGACTAGGTTTCTTGACTCACCACCATTTTCTAGGTTCTCTTTGCAGTAGAGAGAAGCAACAGGTTTTCCTTGTTCCATTATCAGGCAAAACTGATAAAGACATGGACTTTAGAATCAGTGAGACCTGGATTTGAATTCCAGGCCTCTACGAACAAGTTTTAAAACTTTAGGTAAAGTAAATGTTATCTTTTGGCTTGTTTTCTTTAACTAAATGATGACGTTAATAACAGGAGTGGTCTCATTAGGTTTTTGTCAGGATTAGGAGAAAAGACAAAGTGTTTAGCAAAGTGAATAGTAAAGATAGGGGAAAAAGCTAGGTATTATTATTTTTAACAAATGACAGGTTATCAGTGCATGTTTTTACAGAAATAAAAATGATGGCCGTAAGACAAACAAACAAACAAAAAAATACGCACAAGAGCTAAAGTAATAAGTGACCTGAAATCCCAAGTAGTCCCAAAGCTGAAGATTTATTTATAAATGTACCAGTGACATAAAAGGAGATTAAAGTCTCATTTCAACTTAATGGCTAGAAATTCCTTAGCTTCTTCACAGCTAAGCTACCTTACATTGTTTCTGTCATTATTATTTTATTTCCATATTTTTGTTGTAACTGGTCGACCCTGCCCTTGCAGTGTGAAGGCAGCCGTAAACAACTGGTAAACAAATGTTGACTATGCCTGTGTCCAACAAAACTTTATTTGCAGACAACTGAAATTTGACATGCGTATAATTTTCTCATGTCACAAAATGCTATTTTTCTTTTAATTTACTTCCTTATTTCCTATGATTTAAAAATGTAAACCATTCTCAGCTTGCAGACTGTACAAACAGAGGTGAAGGTCTAGAACTGGCTTGAGTGCTCCACACTGTCAAGCCCTGGAAAAGAGCATTTCAGGCAGAGAGCACAGCCTGTCCATGGGCTTGTGGCAAGAGGAATAAGGTCATCTGAAGAACTGAAAGAAGGTCCACATGGGCTTAAGCACCAAGAGTGAAGTGCTTAAGAATAGGGAGAGGAGCCTGACCTGCCTAGTCTTATTGTCATGGAAGATTCTGTATCTATCCCAAGGTCAACAGGAAATCACAGATAGACTCTCACACCTTGCTGTGGGGGGGAAATCATCTGGGAAACTTAAAAACTATTCAGATTCCTGGTCCCACCTCAAAATCCCCGAGGAGGCACTCTGGGATGGGGAGAGGATTCTGCCTTTTAAAACATACATCATTTGATTTTGCAGCAGTCAGCCTGGCACTAGTCTACAGACCTAAATTTTGGAACTACGGCTGGATCTCTTCCTTAGGGATGGAGAAACACTCCTTCAGGTAATGTCCTAGGTGGGTGCACAGTGAGGGCAGATGCGTACGTACTGTCTGAGTACACAGACTGAACTCAGGAATCAAGGGCAGGAAAACAACTGGAAAGTAAGTGTAGAAACTGATGACAAAATCACTTCCTAATGTTGTTCCCCAGCAAAATGCGGACTTCTTAACTTGCCGTGCAATGCTTTTCTCAGTCTGATTCTGAGAAATTTCTCAGCCTTATCTCTCCCCGCTCAAACTATTTCTTTTAGATATATTTCTTTCCTGCTGGTCCTTGCACCTAAATATCTCATCACTACCTTCTCCACCAATCCCCTCCAGGAATCAGATGATTTTGGTTCGTTGGTCAGAATACTGAAACTCATCATTAATTAAATAATTATAACTATAAAGATAAAGTTTACAACTATAATAAAATGAAAAGTCTCTGTCCTCTAAACCATGGTTGAAATTGTTTTGTCCTTTTTTAATGACACCTGTAAAATTTTTATTCAAATTATGTTTGTAATCTCAAATGCATCTTGCACAGAGGAGATAATGTAACGTACATTCATTACATTGAATTAATCAGAGGTGTGATGTAGGAAGTTTCATCTTGTAGATGATTTGGGTGAAGGTAGATTCCAAGGAAACCAGTTAAGAAGATGATTTAATAATTGCTAAGTTTATACAGGAGACAGTAACGGCTGAAAACTAGTAGAGTGGCAGAGAACTGATTTTCAAAGAGAAGATTACTATAGGAGGGGTTCCAAAAGACCCCTTTTGGAGGGGTCAAGTGTTGCCTTTAAATTAGGGATACTTTTTTTTTTTTTTGGTTCTTGGCCAGGGCTGGGTTTGAACCCGCCACCTCTGGTATATGGGACAGGTGCCCTACTCCTTGAGCCACAGGCACTGCCCAAATTAGGGAAATTTTTAATAAATGGTTTCATATGCAAATTATATGTATCTGTTTTTATATATATCCTGAGGTATAACCAATGCTATGCTATGACCATAAATAGAATTAGCAGTCAGGCCAGCATCAGGTGGTAGCCACCTGGTCATAATTTTAACCCTTATTATGACACAACATCATGTATGATGTGGGTCAAAATCATTGGCTGCCTGTGGGAAACACAGTAGATTAAGCAAACATTAATAGATTAATAGTTAAGAAAATCATGACTGAAAATCTTGGACTGAGAAAGGTGTGTGCAAAAATAGATCTAAAGTTGCTCACCAGTGAACAAAAGCAAAGGAGAGTTGAAATTTTCCAAGACCTTTTGGAAAAGCAAGATGATGTTCTGGGCCACATTATTAGTGGTGATGAGACATGGGTGTACCGATACGACCCTGAATCAAAGTGTTGCGGTGTACAATGGAAATCAGCCAATTCTCCATGACAAAAAATTTCCATCAGTCCAAATCAAGAGTCAAAATGTCACTAACCTTTTTTGCTATCAGAGGGTTTGTTCATTATTAATTTGTACCAACTGGACAAACACTTAACCAAGTCTGTAAATGTTGAAAAGGCTGCATGAAGAAGTTAGACAAAAGCGACCTGAACTTTTCACCAACAATTCATGGCACTTGCATCAGGACAATGCACCAGCTCACACAGCACTGTCTGTGAGGGAGTTTTTAGCCAGTAAACAAATAACTGTATAGGAACACCCTCCCTACTTACCTTTTCTGGCCCCCAGTGACTTTTTTCTTTACCTGAAGATAAAGACAATATTGAAAAAAAATAACTTGATTACATTCAGGACATCAAGGTTAATGAAGCAACAGCTCTGATGGCTGTTCTAGAAAAGGAATTTCAAAATTTCTTTGAAAGTTGGACTAGGTGCCAGTGTCAGTGCATAGCTTCCCAAGCTGAATACTTCAAAGGTGACCTTAGTGATATTCAGCAATGAGGTGTGTAGCACTTTTTCTAGGATGGGCTTGTGAACTTAATTGTCAGGCCTTAATTTTCTACTATAATGAAGTAGAAAAAGGTTTGTGGCTGAGAATAAGTTCATGGGGTCTCCCTGAGGCCTGGGTCTGTGGATTTGTGGATTGTGGCAAACATTTTAAAACAAATCTCCTTAAACTCTTTTGCAGCTGCACTTCAGGAGAGCACAAAACCATAACTGTTATCCATGGCTCTAGGAGAGAAAAACAGAGGTAATGGGAGGAAGCTCTAGGTCTGAATTTGGAGAGCAGGATAAGCTCTCTCTATTTCCATAACTGCACATGCAAAATTAAAATGATATAGTACTACCAATAAGCAAGGCAACAGATTCTAACTAGAGCAATGATGCTCGTGTTGCTTTGATGTTGTTTTGCCTCCAAGGCAGGATTTCCATTATTATGGAGATGAACTGCCTCTAATTATTGCAATAACATAATTGTTCCCCAGGGCAGAATTGCTAATAACAGAGCTGTATAGCTCTGCAGCAACTGTAAGAGATATTCTGAGGGCAAGTTTCTCATTAAGAGCACATATATAGATACTCTGCCTCCAGAAGAGAAACAGAATGCCTGAAGCAATAAACTTTCCTTTCCACACTAGGATTCGATCGGCCTTCTGGGCAAATAACCTGCCATCACATTTGCTCTGCCTCACAGACTGCCAGTGTCTTCAGACCTGGGCTTCACACCTTCCATACAACACAGAGTTTTGCAGCCCTGTGCTGGGATTTCCTTCCATGTCTTACATGAATTTCAACTCTTCCAAAAGCCTTTGGGAGGAGAGGCAAATTAGGGGCATGATCTAATTTTACCCTGGAGGCAGACTTCAAAGTCTCTAGACAAGATGCATGAACATGAATTTTATTCCTCAGTTATTTTCACAGAGTGCTAGACTTCATCTGATTACACTGTGCCAGTCAGACAAACCTAAACATATATTTCAGTCTGGGAAGACATTACTAAGAATATGGATGCTTATACAAATTGATCATGCCTTCAGAAGTGGTCCACAGTGGCCAAAAAGTGCCTTGTACCACTAAGGTAATGCTAAGGTTCCAGCAGATGCCCTTGTACCACTATTTTTTTGGACATCTTGAAAGCACCTAGCTCTTGCTCCTTCTTGGACCTTTCTGCTCCCTTAGCATCTGTTTTTTACATTCTCCCATGTCTTTTGAGTTTCCTTCTTCAAACCTCCCAGCAGCCTTGGCTTCTGCCCAGTTTTTGAACATGGCTTTTGCTCAGGGATTCTTTTTCCGAGCCATAAATATTCTCATATTACAATCTCTGTCTGGATGGACTTATGCACTCCATGGGTTCTTGTCTACTGATAATGTTTAGCTCTCTCTCTGCACTCCTGAACTCAGACCTGTATTTTCAACTCCCTATTCGACACCCACACAGCACTTAAATCTATGCCAGCCAGTGTCCTACATGTTTTTGGTACAGAGTGGAACAAAACACTCACAGAAGGCCAAGTGAAATCAAAAGAGTCATTGGAAAATGGAAGAGGGAGGCAGAAGAAGAGGTCAGAGCAATGGGAAAGTAGGTGGACTTGCCTTTGGTAGCTTTGAGGATAAAAGGAAGGGCCCAGCAGCTGAGCAATAGAGGTGATTTCTGGACACCATAACAGATTTTTCCCTGGAGCTGCCAGAAAGGATCTACTTTTTGCTAAAACCTTGAATGTAGCCCAGTGAGACCCGTCTCAGAATTTTGACTCCTAGAACTATAAGAATCTAAATTTGTATTATTTAAGCCAAACACACACACACACACACACACACACACACACGTACTAATGTGTGAATGGGTGAAGGAGGGGGAAGACAGATTAATAAAATTTAAAAAGAAATATGTGCTATGTTGCATGATTCTTAATACTATGATAAATATAAACAAGAGAAGAAGGCTGGGACACAATTTTGAAAAGATTTAGAGGGAAAGGCTTCACTGAGGTGGCATTTGAGTAGGAATCTCCATTTGAGAAACATCATCACTTGCAGGTAACTCAAATTCAACCTGTTAACATTAACCCCTCAAAATTGCTTTCTCTGTCCAGTACCAGGGCAAATGGCAGTATCTTGGGACAGCTCCTCAAGCAGGAGTCCTAGGAGTCGTTTTCTTCCCATCCTTCTCCTTTTTCCAATCCTGATTTCCAAGACATTAAGTGTTTTGAATTCCACCCTTTAATAGCCTGGATATCTGTCTTCCCTCCTTTATTGCCAGGAGACTGATGCCATCCAAGTCCTGATGGTTTGTCCTAGACTGCTGCCTGCATTGGCCTCCCTGCCCCCCGATCTTGCTCCAGCACACAGGGACTGGGACCTCCCTGGTGTAAAATCCTTCGATTCTGTTCTGGGTCTTCTGATTCAAGTCTAAACTCTACAGACATAAAATACAAGGCCTCCGTGTCTACCACTGCCCCACATTTTCTAGTGTTCCTTCACAACATATCAGCTTTATAACGTATGACTCAGGATTGTTGAGAACATGGCTTTTTATTTTGCTACTGGGCCCCTGCACTAGTTTAAGGAGCACCCTGAGGGCTGGGTTTCTATCTCTAGTGCCAGGCAGAGGCAGGCACCCATTGAGTGCTCCATTCACTGAATGAAATTGGAACTGGCTAGTTTAACAAAAGCTGTTCTAAGACCATGGCTGTGTCTGGTAGGCTATAGGACTGAGATTCTTTTTGGAACTATTTGGTGGCATAGCTCTACCTGGTTATCGTCCATTAGCTTGACATAATGAATTAGATGAACATGAAAAGGGAAGAAAGAGATTCTTAAGCATTAATAAGAATGAGATGTTTTATTTACACAATGTTAATTAGAGTAGCATTTCACGCATGTCTCAGCTTCAATGATTAGTAAAATATTTTGTCTGAGTGAATTTTTCCAGACAACTAAACTTACCCCTTTAAGCACCAAGTTAATTTTTAAAAATAAACATTGACAGTGAGCATTCTTTCTATATCCCAGATAAATCTCTTGCTTGCCTTACTAATCTAAGCGAACTGAAGATCATTTCTCTCTTTAGAGACGTCATATGACAATAATTATCATCTTTTTCTGCATCCTTTTCCTTGGTCTACGAACGTATGGTCCATATTGTACTTACATGAAAATAGAAATAAAAAATAAGTTATTTATATAAAAGTTGCAAGCTCAAATTAAAGCCCATATTTCTAGTTTCTCTGAAAAAAGAGAAGGGAGGTACCTGACCTGCAGCTCCCCTGGGTCAGGTGGTGAGCATCTTCCGTGCGTGGTGCACACACCAAAGTCCCTGCCATTCCCTTTATGCTGTACCTGGCCAGTTCCTGAATGCTGTCACAGTCCCAAACCAAGTGATCTGGTTAATATATTCTGAGTGAGGGAGAGGGAGGAGCAGAGGTGTGAGAACACAGCATCCGTGTGGAGAATCAAATGCTAATATTGATAGTTTGGGACTAGCCTGGTGCTGCTGAAGGTAGAGGTGATAAATAGCAGGAATTGGGTAATGATGGGGAGTTTCCTCAGTTCAAATATATTTTCAATCCCAAAATAAATGTTGAAGCATATTTGAACCCTAGTAATCAAATCAGGAATGGAAGGAAGGAAAACGGGACAGATAGGCTTTGTGGTAAGTCAAGTGGTGGAAATGATCAATTAAATTCATTTCTCATATCAAATTCTTGATATTGATATACTATTTTCCCAAAGGTAATTTAATTAGCTTGTAACAACAGTTAAGCAGTCATGAATACTGTTCAAAGTAAGACTGCATTTCTCTGCGAGGTTGCAGGGAACTTGAGTGAAAGTGAAGTGTTGCACCGATAGCTTTAAAAGTCCATATGTGTTTGGCCATTTTCCTTCTGCAAAGGCCACGTTCCAGAGTGTGCTGCTCCAACAGGCGAGGCCTTTAGAAGGGAGAGAGCCATGAGTAGATTGCTGATGTGTGCCAAGTGTGGATGAGAAATTGCCTTTTGTTGTTTTTTCATCTTTTCTTTCTCTTTCCTTTCTTTTTTTTTTTTTTTTTTTGAGGCAGAATCTCACTCTGTTGGCCCACACTAGAGTGCTGTGGTGCCAGCCTAGCTCACAGCAATCTCAAACTTACTCACGCAATCCTCTTGCTTCAGCCTCCCCAGTTGCTGGGACTACAGGTGCCCACCACAATGCCTGACTAATTTTTCTATTTTTATTTTTAGTTGGGATGGGGTCTTACTCTTGCTGAGGCTGGTCTTGAACTCCTGAGCTCAGGCAATCCTCCTGCCTTGGCCTCCCAGAGTGCTGGATTACAGGTGTGAGGCACCCGCCGTGGCTGCCTTTTGTTGTTTTAAGCCACTGTTTGTTATAGTAGCACAGCTTAGCTTCTCCTGATTAATCTGAAATGTTTTTACTCTAATTCATTCGTTTACGGTTTTGGACATCTTTTACTATTTTTCTTAATTTTTTTCTTATTTTCAGTATTCGTTTTTTAACATTTTTTTCTTGATGTTCTTGTCAATGACAATATTTAAAATGTAGCCTTATTTTAAGCAATGTATGTAGTATATAGTAGTCATATTTCAATTATGTTCAATATCAACTATTAAAAGTAACCTCATATACCACATTTTGGGAAACACTGAGGTAAAGTAAGAGATGAACCTGATGCTGGATGCTGAAAAATAACAAATTATGTTCTAAATTTTCAGATTTGGATCCAAATTTGAATGCCATGCCAATATTCAGTGACTTATACAGTTTTGGATATGCCAAAAATAGAAAAGAGTGTGTGTTATGAATTTAACATGTGTGTGTGAGTACACTACCTATAAACCATATCAGGTTTGTTTACAAAACCATTAAAAAGGACAACATCATCAGCAAAATGATCTAATTTGTATATGCAAATACAAAGGTGTACAGGCGTAAAGGGCAGACCCACGCAGTTTTATGGGCTTTCTCTTATTGCATCGTTGAGTACTTGACCTTTAGCATCAATTAAAATCATTATGTATACAGCTGGTAAATCCTGTCTTATGGGTAACAAACATAGACACATGCATAATTGCCGTTTTGCGACAGATTGAGTAGATTACAGAAAAAAAGTTGGGGATATTTTATAGGAGTGACAGCCAAGGAAAGGTCTCAGAGACACCTGCCATTTGGTGCTCTCTAATGTAAAACCTCAAGTAACTCAGATATATTTATATTATATAAACAACATGTGTTCCAAATGTCATTCATGTATAGTGGGGGATGCACAGGTAAAAAGTTTAGAACTTAGAAAGAAAAAACTGTTGCCTGAAAAAGATGTCATTTAAATAAACAAAAATCAAGTAGAATAATCTGCTACACGCAGAACAAGTTTTGAAATTAGAGACAGACTCAAAAAAGGAGAGGCTAGCAGGAGACGTATTAGCTATTGCCAAATAATCACAGG
This sequence comes from Nycticebus coucang, assembly GCF_027406575.1. Taxonomy (NCBI): domain Eukaryota; kingdom Metazoa; phylum Chordata; class Mammalia; order Primates; family Lorisidae; genus Nycticebus; species Nycticebus coucang. The sequence goes on from NC_069787.1 coordinate 18,376,647, forward strand.
GTTGCCATAGCAAAGAAGCAGCGGGTTTATTTGTATGTGGCAAAAAAAGGTAGGACGGAGAAGAGTGGGCAAATCTACAGTGAAATTTTAGACTAAAATTAAGTAGGCTATTTCTAGCTGCTCGTCTTCAGGCAGCCCTAGCAATCTTCAACAGCGAACACGTGAACTCCCTCTGCAGAGAGTGCTTTGTGGAGTCTCAGTGTGAAGAAGGACTATAAAGACCAATAATTTACCATCCACGCTTATAAAGCTTCAGTCCTTGGATTAACCTTTGGTCAAGGAACGGCAGATAGTACGTTCCATGCCTCCCCCAAACTGTTAACTACAGACCAACACAGTTTTACAGGTTAACCAATATTAAGTAATTCGGATAGTACCTTTCATTTTCTCTTAATATGTCCCTTCCTTTCTTCCAGGTGTAAACAGGTTTTGGAGAAGCTGTTGGCTTACACTCAATGACAACTTCACCTCCCACTTTCACAAGGGTTACTCTTTTCAAGAGCGTTCTTGAAAAATCTGGACCTACAGCTGGAAGACAATATAAAAAAATAAAATTATTATTATTGCAATGAGATCATTCTTCAGGTTTCTTTCTCTAATTCACTTATGGCTGCCTTCATCATCAAAGAAGGAAGCTGGATGTTTTTACATAGTGAGTAGCACCTAAGTTTTGATAGATTTACTAAAATTTGAGGTATAATTTATATTTGTTAAATTGCACCAATGGTAATGTGCACAACTTGATGAATCTGGTATACTCCACCATGAAGACCAAGACAGAGAATATTCCCATCACTCTATGGAGGGATTCTTAAAAAAAATTATTCTACGATCAAGTAAACAGAAACTTAAAAAGAAGTTTTAAGAGAAGAAGTTTTCAGAGAAGCAAAAGAGGGAGAAACCAAGTAAGAAACTCGATGAGGCGTTGTTTTGATTGTGCACGTTAAAAGCATGCCCTCTCTGACGTAGTCACCACCTCTGCTTTGTCCCAGGACACTGCGTGCATCTTTGCTAGAGAATGTGCTGAAATGTCTATGCTGTCATCTGCCATTTCTCCTTAAAAACAGAACTTTGCTCAGCTTTCCAGTAGTAGTGCCCAATGCAATGCTTGGCTTATTTAGGAAAAATTCTGATTTGATCTTGGAGCACAGATCATTTGAAAACTGTCTTATATGCTTACCACTAGTATTCTAAAAAAATCATTCATGCTGATACTGATAACACAGTTATATGGAAAAAAATTAGAAATTGTTTTTCCTCTAAAACAAAAGATAGATATATTTGTATCTTCACAAAAATAAAATGAAAGATATCTTCCTGGAAAAATCTCTACATTCTTCTGAGTCAATTCACTAATATGGGAAAAGAGATTTTATTTTTTAATTTTATTTATTTATTATTTTTTTAGAGACAGAGTCTCACTTTATCACCCTCAGTAGAGTAGAGTACTACGACATCACAGCTCACCGCAACCTCCAACTCCTGGGTTTAGGCGATTCTCTTGCCTCAGCCTCCCAAGTAACTAGGACTACAGGCACCTGCCACAACGCCCAGCTTTTTTTTTGCTGCAGTTTGGCTGGGGCTGGGTTTGAACCCACCATCATCAGTATACGGGGCCGGCACCATGCTCACTGAGCCACAGGCGCCGCCCGGGAAAAGAGATTTTAGAATGGATGCATCTCTTAGAATCTTGATTTTACCATAATTAAACATCCTGATTCACTGCAATTTGAATGAATAAAATTTAAGATTTCAGGTCATGTTCAAAGTAAAATTTAAGTACAAATCACAAATTACTTACAGAAAGCCTGGGAGTGGGAATGGAAGAAAAAGTATCCAATGTACTCAGCCCTACTATGAAGCTAAATTATAGCTTTCACATGAAGACTATAACCCAACTATAGCACAAGACTATGGGGAAAGTGCCAAGGGAGGGTAAGGGAGGGGGGAGGTTTTGGTGGAGGGAGGGTAATGGGTGGGGCCACATCTGTGGTGCATCTTAGAATGGGTACAGGCGATTGCACTTAATATACACAGCTATGATTTAACAATAAAAAAATAAAAGAAAAAAAGAAAGCCTGGGAGTGAGTGTGGGTTATAGGGGGGCGGGGTGAAGATCAATTTCCTAAATGTATCTAAGCTGTATACTAGAGATTTTTAAATATAAAAACAAGCTTCAGTGCAAGAAGCATGTCAAATCTTTATTAAGTGCTTTTGTTTTGAAAATATTTTTAGCAATTGCCTAGAAACAAATACAGATAGAAAGGTTACTTTTTAATGATACAATGTGCACATAGGCTGGTATCATCATGTGAAAGTGACATTCATTTTAAATAAATGAATCCAGTAGGCAATTGATATCTTAATCTGTGTACCTTGGATTCATGAGGGGAGCCTGTAATTCAGAGAGTAATTCAATAACAATAAGTACAATTAATAAATAGAGGGAGAGGATAGATGTTCCTGCTCTAATGAGATAAATGCAGTCCTAGTGTGGTCTGCAAAAATCATACACTAAAAATTACAAGGTTTATGAAAAAGAATCAGGAAAGGCCTACTCAGGATGTAACAAGAGCACTAACAAAGACGATAACCATTTTAGGAGATCCTAAGCACGATTAAATATAAAATATAATTAGAAGAGTTAAATTCGTAATAGAGAAAACGCTACAAAAAATACAGTGTGTGAATGAGCATGAGGGTGCAGATTGATGGAAGAAAAAGGAAGGAAGAGTTAAGATTGCTAAGCCATGAAATAAGGGTAAACAGCAGAACAAGTGGGAACCATGAAATAATTACTACCATGTTACTGTCCATTGCCAGAGTGTGCCAAGAGGAAGAACACGCCTGAAATGGGAATCCTGGGCATAGGTTCATTCCCTCGGCTGGCTGTGCTGATCTGCCAGTGGCCTTTGTGTTTAATTGCTGATGCTTGAGTGAAATACATGAACAAGTCCAACATCTATGTTATACTAACATCATTCCCCACTTACAAATTCTACATAAGCTAATGTCACAAAAAAGTATTTTAGCAAAACAGATTCATTCTCATTTTAGATAAACATCTGAATTGACTAAAAAATGTAAAAAAAAAATCAAGATGTCTAGAAGTTTTTTTTAAAGACTATTTTGTGAAATGAAGTTACGAATCTGTATTACATAAAAATCCCTTCTTAAAAGCACATCTTTCTACACCCATGTATTTTTATCACTTTAGGCAGACATTTTTCAGCTGTTCAGGAGGAATTGTGCAGTAGCATTTGAAATGAGTTTACATAAATCAAGCTGTGCACAACACATGGGTGTATTTGTCAAAAAAACTACATATTGCTTTTACAGGATTTGAAATAGCATATCAGCCACACAGAAAACAGAAAACACACCTTCCCATTTCAAAGGCATTTGTAACGTGCAGTGCATGTTATCTTTTGGGGATTTTAGAGATAAGACTGACTTGAATATTCTTTTCACTAATAACAAAGGAATTGTCAACTGAAACATTTTCTTTTGTTTATTCAGTCTGATTAATTTGCTTCTAGTGTTACCTAATCCTGCAAATCAATTGATTATCACTATAAACTGTGGTGCTTTCCATATAAAAATTTTCAGAACTTCATCAGCTTATGAATAGTTGATTTACTAGTTTTCTTAATGTTCTTTTATTTTGTGACCACCTTTTGCATCTGAGATGTTGTTCCGCTTGTAGGATTATCTGGGACCTGTATTTATTCTGATCTCTAAACACTGGCATAGGAGAGACTTGGAGGAAAAGTGAAAGGAACACACACAGTTTGATACTCCCAAGGAATGAGGTTTTAAAAGTTACTGGTAATGTCTTGAACTTTACCTTAGAAGTGAAAACAATGCAACTTAAAAATCTGTACCCTCATATTAATTTGAAAAAGAAAAAGTTACTGGTAATGTCCTTAATAGGGTACTATTAGAACCTAACCATTACAGGTACTCAAAAAATCAGTGCACGTGTTAGGTGAAACTTCAGTAGAATCCTAATAGTTCGGAAAAGACAAAACAACTGTCAAATTATCCACTAAGTCGCTCAGATACTGGGAGATCTAACTTGCTGGATCTAAGGTACTTACAGGGTAATGTTTCTCAAGTGAACGACTAGAGGGCGCCACTCCCTCAGTGTTGGAAGGAGTCAGGCTGCAGTACCTCTTCTGTGGAAAACGCAACTGTTCTTTTATTTACCAATGATCTTTATCACATTAACCTTATGGAAGAGAAGCATTTGGCTGAGAGAAGCTCTCTACGCAATTTACAACTATGTTTTTACTTAATAAAAGGACTGTTGGTCTCATTATCAAAGGTAGTTTAAGTGGCCAAAAGAACTCTTAAAAACAAAAACTCTGTGCCTTAGTTTCATTTCTCAAGAGAGTTAGTAGAATGATGACTCTTTAATTGGATATGCGGTCGAAGTCCCATTTGGGAAATATGTGGTTGTGATGTTCTACTATATTGTTGAAGAGGAAAGGCTTATAATGTGATACATGGCAATTCTATCAGTCGGCCTTTAGAAGCATCCTTGGGAACGTTGCCATTTGATGGAGACTACTAAGGCTGGTCCTTTAGGAAGTTCAGAATTTCATATTATTCGAAACTTTGTCCATTATCTTTATTACCTCATCACTCCAGAAAAATTATCTTAATAAGTGAACGCATTAATTTAAATCTTATAAGTGGATAAGAAAATGCTGGCATCAGATTATAAGACCCAAACCCTCTTCTGGCTTGCTGAGCTGCCACCCGCAAGGCAGGGCCGAGTGGACATTGTCTTCTTTCTAGGCACATAATTTCAGAACAGTTGATTCAAAATCAGCCCTCTCTGATCAGCAATGATATTCACAAGGAGCCTCTCAGCAAAACTCTGAAGCAGATGATTTTTCCATTCTGATGTTAGCATGATGTGTCCACTGTAATGTACCCAGGACCCATACTCAGCCTGCTCTGGTTTAATTCCCTGAATGCCCTACTTCCTGAGGGCGCTCATGACACTTCCATCATGGCAGCTCTTGGGTTTATGGGATACTATTCCTTTGGGCAGGTTATTATGAAACAAACAAAAAAAATACAGTCACAAGGTTGTTTTGAGGATTAAATGAAATAGTGCACAGTGTTGTATATAAAGTATTTAGCGCACTATTTGGCTCAGAGTAAGAAGTTCCTACTTCTCATTCCCCACTGCTATTTCCACTAATACTCTTCCCCTGCCCCAACCATTATTGGGGACTTTTTATTCTGAAAAACATCTTTGAGTCAGAGAAATACATTTTTTAAAAAAACATGTATTAATTATTATTATGAAAAATTCTGATCACTAACAACCAATGGACTTTGGAGGGAATGGCACTGTGAGATCATAAACGCACCTTTCCAAAGGACTTTCCTCTCTTGCTTTAACATTTACTGGGGATTCCTGCCCACACCTATTGAGTCTATAAAATGACTGTTACAAATCTTCCAACTCCACAGCTTCTTCTACTTTTTTTTTTTATATCTTCATAGGAGGGGGAAAAATTTCCCTCTGTCAAAGTGCCTATTGTTTTTATCCTTGAGTCAAACCACAGAAGTCTCAGGATATTAAGAACATTTTGAATATGAATGACTTTTTTTCTTATTCATTTGTGAGATTCTTTTCATTTTTAACCTAAGTGTCTGTATATTCTAACCCATGGGGCAGCACGTCCCACTAGGGGTCTGTAACATCTGCACCCCACCAGTCTGCACAGCCTGTGAGCGCGTGTGAAAAGGACCAGAGTTCAGCTGTCAGTAGCACCACGGAGTCAACTGTCGAGCATTTCTGCCATCAATTCCAGTCACAGATGTATGTACCCTTTTTTCTGGTATATCATTTATGCTGGAGACTTTTTATTAAGGCCTTGTTCCTGTGGACGCATTTGGAGCACAACATATTGTCTTCAAGATGTGGGGGTGGAAAATTGCAGGTGGGAAGCAAGAAGAGTGCGCTTACTTTCCTTTCCTGTTTTTCAGGAACCCAGGCTTGTCCTGCATGAAACTGCAGGTGAACCCAACCATCTGTGTCTGCGGGGAGACTCTTCCCATGGACCACACACACCATCTGACATCACAGTCCTTCTGTAGAGATTCCACTGCCTTTGGAGACAACCTGGCCCTTGCTGCAATTCTGGCCCAGGAGGCCAAGAAAGGCTCCAGGGCAGAAGTTGTCACAAAAACTGTGTTAGCTCCCTGGGGAAGAGAGGCAGACTCCAAGACAGGCAAAACACTTCTTCAGGGGGAGGACCGAGAACTACTGCAGGAGGATCAGTCCCCTGGGAACACATCTTTTGCTCTGAACCTTCTGGGGACATTTCTTTCTTGTCCACATTTCACTTCCTTTTTAGAGATGTCCGGATCTTAGCCTCTTTTGCTGTGCTAGGACTATCCTTTCGATTTGGAAAAGCAAAATGTGCACAGTTGCTTATATACATCCAGTTTCTGGCCTTTGGTGCTCAGGTGTAATTGTTGGCACCAGGCCTGTACAGTGTCCCAGTAGTAACTGCTGGCACCAGGCCCGTACAGTGTCCCGGTGAAGCAGATTAACTGGTGGCAGTTAGTTGGGTAATGGAGGAATTGGCACCTTCTTTTGAGGTTTTGGGATGTCACTATGTTCAGCTTTGTTTTGGGGCAGAACTCTTTGTTACCCTTGACAGATGTTTTTCATTTGTTCCCCCTGCTGAGACAGGTGTATTTGGTTGACTCGCAGCCTGCTGATCCTCTCCTGAACAAGTTTCTGCTGGTGGACGCTTGGTCAGATCTGTAGCTCCCTCATTCTTCTCTGGCTCTCTCCGTGGAGTCCCACTCCTTGCCTTTTGCATTCTCCATACTTGAGAAGAGGAGGTTGATACGACGACAAGAAATACATTTTTTTGTTTGAAAAAAGAAAACTCTTTATTTTGAAATAATTATAGGTTCACAGAAAGCTTCAGAGATAATACGAAGCAGTCCTATGTATCCTTTACCCCACTCCCCTCAGTGGTTACATCATATGTAAATTTACAATATCAAAATAAGGAAACTGAGGATTGGTATAATGCGTGTATAGTTCTGTCCCACTTAAACACATATGTAGACTTGAATAAGTCCCACTGAAATTAAGATAGAGAACTATTCTATCTCTACAAAGATCTTCTTCACTTTCACACTTAAGTAGTCACACCCATCCTCCACCTACTTATCCCCCCAATCTCTGGAAACCAGTCGTGTCTTTCCCATCGCTATAGTTTTGTCATTTTGAGGATTTTTATTTACGTGTGTATACGTATATATGCAGCAGAACCTCTATAGTTGACCACCTCTCCACATGCCTCCGTAGGCTGACCTAATTTTCATAGACCAGACATGGACCATGTACACACATCAGTACAGTAGGCCTAGTTCCTTATGTTAACCACCTCTGAATGTTGACCAGTTTGTTGCAATCCATTGGGTGGTCAACTTATACAACTTGTACTCGTATGCATGTGTGTATATGTACACATGGAATCCTACAGCCTGTGACCTTTCAGGAGTTGTTTTTCACTCACTCAGCATAATGCTCTTGAGATTCACCTAAGTTGTGTGTATTAGTGCTTCCTTTTTGTTTCTGAGTAATATATGCTGGTATGAATAAGAACTGCGTATTGAAGGTGGGCATTCCATGCTCTATGTTAACTGACAGATACCTTGAAGCAGAGGAGCCGTTTCAAGATCTCTGAATGCTTTCTTGCCAATAAGTAGGATCAGGAATAGTCTTAGAATCTTTTTAATAAAAAGTTTGAGGAGCCAAAAATTAATTATGTCAACATGTGTAAAATTTTTTTTTCTAATTCCCAGAAAAACATTTTTAAAGCCATTTTATAGCATCATTTCTTATACGGCAATTAACATGGGTTGATTAAAAATCATTCTTCTTTAATGCCTTAAGTAGGGCTTCAGCTATTAAACCCCTGTTAATCTCCCTTGAGATATCTTATCTGTATAAAGATAATAAGACATTATGCAATTTTTTAAATCTGTAATCACATTGACTTTGTTAAATCAGTCCCAATTAGTGATATTTCATTGTATTTGGCACAGTGTCCTAAACTCTTACACAGATTCATATCCTTGATTAGGCAAGTAGTGTGTATTCTTGCAATGTCATATTCGATCATGAGTAACTCTGATACATGATAGAAATGTTTGCTGAATGAAGAGAACAGTGTCGCTAGCCTATGATAGTGAGAATCCTAGAATTGTAGTCATTAAGAAATAGTAGCTCTTGCTATGTATATCCCTTGGACCTAGCATATCCCTTGGACCTGTATATCCCTTGGACCTAGCATAGTGCTCAACACAGAGTTGATATTTCACCAGTATTTGTTGAATTAATGTATGTTATACAAAATAACTCAGGCATTCAGTTCAAAACAGAAATTCCCTGCTCACGATGCTTTGGCTAACCAAAAATCCCTTTCTTCCCTTCTGCCTTGGGTCAAGGACACTCCATCCTCTCTGGAGTTGGACCCCAGTGTAATGAAGCAAAATTACCTAAGGAATACCATATGGGCTGTTTATACTCCTAAATCACCTGAACTGGTGTGATGGTAGATATTTAACAACCAACTCTCAAAATAAAACAAAACGAAACACCAAAAAACTTGGTTTGCAGACCTTGTCAATTTCTGTGGTGTAAATACTCCTACCATAGTTGATTTCGAGCTATCAACATGAAGTTACTAAATGCTGGGTTGGGAAGAGATACACAGAATCAACTTTTAGCACTATGAGCTACCTCCGGCACATAACTGCCTTTCCCTAAAACACACACGGAAGATAAGGACTTCACTTTCCTTTTAATTTCTTTGATGGGTTCACTTTACTCAAAGAATCTGTTCCCTGAAGCTTTGAGAGTCACGGGATCACAGCAATTCTAAAGGCTTCAGAAACACAGGCTCTGCCCTGGACATGCAGGCTCATGAGAAACATAATGTAGGTGAGCTGTATTTACGTAAGGTGGCAGTGGCCCATAGCTTGCTTATCACACTCCTTCAAGGCACCAGAAACTGTTTGAGGCAAAGAGAATGCACATATTTTGTGTCTGTGCTAAGTTCATTTCCAGAACATTCAAAAGGCTTTATTTTATTTATTTATTTTTGCAGTTTTGACTGGGGCCGGGCTTGAACCTGCCACCCCCAGTATATGGGGCTGGTGCCATACTCCTTGAGCCACAGGCGCCACCCTCAAAAGGATTTATTAAAAGCAACATGCTAAGCACAAATGTATTTCTTTCGGAGTCTAGAAGAACCATGCTCTGCTCATGTTAGATAAAAAAAAAGCGGGGGCTGGAATGTTGTTTGTGCAAATGCTCTACTTTGGGAGAAAAAATACCTCCATGACCAATGGAGTTTCTGTCAATGCCACGTTCATGTTGTACCCTTGGATAATGCAACCATAGTGAAAACGTAGATTAACTGGGCACAGACCGGTCATACCCACAGAACAGTGCTGCCCTCCTTCTACCCTCTACTTGCTCCTACGTCTTGGAAAGCTAACGCAGCTGCAGTGGCTTAAGATTGGGTAGTGAGGGGATCTAGAAAGCAGATTCTAGTTCTGAGGCACCTCCATTTAACTGAGCATAGACCTCCCCCACCCCCGAGGAACTTGTTAAATGTACATACTCCCACCCAATATGAGAGAGAGAGACCTGGGATTTTACAATCTTTGGCAACTGAAAATGTGATCTCTGGAGCAGACCCATTGGCATCACTTTGGAGCTCATCAGAAACACAGAATGTCAGGGCCTCCACCAAGACCTCAAATCAGAATCCCAACTCAACAAAATCTCCAAGTAATTCATACATGCATTAAAGTTTGAGAAACACCTTTAGATCTTCTATTTATTACTGTAGTAAAAAGCACATAAAAATAAAAATTCACTGTCTTATACCATTTTTAAGTATATTGTACAATAGTGTTAAGGATATGCACACTGTCGGGCAACAGATGCCTAGAACGTTTTCATTTTGCAAAACTGAAATTTTAACTTGTTAAACAACAATTTCCCATTTCCCCTTCCTCTACTTCAGCCCCTGGTAACGACCCTCTGCTTTCAGTCTCTCTAAGTTTGACTACTTTAGATACCTCCTAGGTAAAATCACACAGTGTTTGACTTTCTGTGACTGGCTTTTTAACTTCGCATAACGTCCTCCAGGTACGCCCATGTTGCCGTGCACAACAAGATGTCTTTCTTTTTAATAACATTCAATTGCATGTATATACCACATTTTCATTATTCATTCATCCACCCATGGACATTTAGTTAGCTTTCACTCTTTGGCTAATAGAGAATTAGGCTACAATGAACAAAGGTGTGCAAATATCTCTTTACAGCAGCGGTTCTCAACCTGTGGGTTGAGACCCACAGGAACTGTATTAAAGGGCCACAGCATTAGGAAGGTTGAGAACCACTGCTTTAGATGCTGTTATCAATTACTTTGGATATATACTATAGAGTAGGATTAATGGATCATGTGATAATTCTATTTTTAATTTTCTGAGAAAAAATGGAAATCTTCTGTTTTCCATAATGACTGCAACTATTTTACATTTATACCAATAAGGCACAGGGTTCTAATTTCTTCAGTTTCGTGCTCTTCCAATTGAGCTATTTCAGCAGATCACAGGGGTTCTAATTTCCCTCCATCCTTATTAGCACTTGGCATTTTCTGTTGTTGTTTTTATAGTGGCCATTCTGTCTGGGGTGAGGTCTCATTGTGGTTTCAGTTTGTATTATCGTTTGGAATAGTGAATAAGCATCTTTTCATTTGCTTGTTAACCATTTGTATATTTTCTTTGGAGAAAACGTGTTTTCAAGTCCTTTGTCTATTTTTCAAATTGGGTTATTTACTTTTTTGTTCAGTTGTAGGAGTACTGTATATATTAGTCTAATTATTAACCCCTTACCAGATACATATGTACATAGTTTGCAAATTGCACAGACAATTGTAAGTTTGATGTAGTCTTACTTGTCTATTTTGGGTTTTGCTGCTTGTGCTTACGGTGTCATATCCAAGAAACGATTGTCAACGCCAACGTCCTGAAGCTATGTTTTTGTTTTTTTTTTTTTAGGAGTTTACGGTTTTGTGTTTAGGTCTTTTAAGCCATTTTGCATCAATTTTTATACTATATGGTGTCAGATAAAAGCACCACTTCATTCTTTTGCATCTGCATATCCAGGTCTCCCAATACCATTTGTTAAAGAGACTGTCTTTCCAGCAGTGTGTAGTCTTGGCCTTGTTGAAGATCATCTGACCACAGGCACCAACATTTATTTCTGAGCAGTCTATTCAGTTCCATTGGCCCATACTTTTACCTTTAGGTCAGTAGCCAAACTGTCTTAACTATTGTTGCTACGCAGTATGTTTTGAAATGAGGCAATGTGAGACCTATGACTTTATTCTTTTTTCAAGTCTGTTTTGGTTGGTTGTTAACCCCTTTAAATTCTGTATCAATTTGAAAACTTTTTTTTCTATTTCTCAAAAAAAAAAAAAAAAAAGCCAGTGGTTATTTCGAAGGGAATTGCAATGAATCTGTAGGTTGCTTAACAGTATTAAAGTCTTACACACAAATATAGAACATATTACTATCTTCATTGACTTATTACAGCAATTTTTGTAGTTTTCAGTGCACAAATCTTTGCCTCCTTGGTTAAGTTATTCCTAAATTTTATTATTTTTAGATGCTATCATAGATGGGAGTGTTTTCTTAATTTATTTTTCAGGTTGGTCATTGTTAGTGTATAGGAATGCAACTGATTTTTGTGTGTTGATTTTGTATCCTACGGCTTTACTGAAATTGTTTATTAGTTTTAACGGTTTTTTCTACAGATACTTTAGGGATTTTTACATATAAGATCACATCATCTATAAACAGAGATAATTTTACCGTTCCTTTTCCAGTTTGGATGCTTTTCATTTCTTTTCTTGTCTAATTGCTCTGTCTAGGACTTCCTAGTTAACCCATAGTAGTGAGAGTGGTATTTATTTCCTCATTTCTGATTTTTTTTTGCAGTTTTTGGCCGGGGCCAGGTTTGAACCCGCCACCTCTGGTATATGGGGCTGGTGGCCTACTCCTTGAGCCGCAGGCACCGCCCCTTGTTTCTGATCTTAGAGGAAATGCTTTCAGTTTTCCATGATTTAGTACAATGTTACCTGTGACCTTTTTTTTTTTCCTTGAGAAAGAGTATCAAGCTGTCACCCTGGGTAGAGTGCTGTGATGTAATATCTCACAGCAACTTCCAACTCTTGGGCTCAAGCGATCTTCTTCCATCAGTTTTCCTATTTTTAGTAGAAACGGAGTCTTGCTTTTTGCTCAAGTTGGTCTTGAACTCCTGACCTCAAGCAATCCACCCACTTCAGCCTCCTAGAGTGCTAGGATTACAGGTGTAAGTCACTCCGATTGGCCTTTTTGTATATGACTTTCATTATGTTTAGGCATTTCCTTCTATTCTTAGTTTGTCGAAAGGATGTTTAATTTTGGCAGGTGTATTATATCAATTAATTTTTTATATGTTGAACCACCTTTGCATTCCAGGTATAACCCCAATTTACCGTGGTGTATAATCATTTTAATGTGCTGTTGAATTCAGTATGCTAGTATTTGTGCATTACTATTCATCAGGAATATTGGTCTGTAGTTTTATTGTGTCTCTGTTTGGTTTTGGCATTTGAATAATGCCAAGCTTAGAAAATGAGTTTAGATGTGTTTTCCCTTCTTCAGTGGTTCAGAAGGGTTTGAGGAAGATTTCAACAGTTCTTTCTTCTTGAGACACAGTCTCGCTATGTCACCCTTCTCGGTGAAGTGCCATGGCATCACAGCTCACAGCAACCTCAAACTCTTGGGCTTAAGTGATTCTCTTGTCTCAGGCTCCCAAGTAGGTGAGACTACAGGTGGCCATCACATACCTGGCTGGTTTTTCCATTTCTAGTCAAGACGGGGGTCTCACTCCTGCTCAGGCTCGTCTCAAACTCCTGAGCTCAGGCAATCCACCTGCTCCAGCCTTCCAGGGAGCTGGGATTACAGGCGTGAGCCACCACGCCTGGCTGCTGCAGTTCTTTAGACAATCTGCAGAATTCCCCAGTGAGGCACCTGTTGCTGGGCTTGTCTTTGTTGAGGGCTTTAAATTACTGTGTTAGTCTCCTTACTAGTTATAAATAAGTCTGTTCAGGTTTTCTATTTCTTCATGACTCAGTTTTTGAACAGTTGCTATGTTCCCAGCAATTTATCTGTGTTTTTTTTTCTAGGTTATTCAATCTTCTGGTGTATAATTGTTTATAGTAACTCTTAGAACTCTTTTAATTTCTATGTTATCAGTTGTAATGTCTCAACTCAAATTTGATTTGAGTCTTCCCTCTTTTTTCTTAGTCTAGCCAATAGTTTGTCAATTTTGTTGATCTTTACAAAAACAAGAACAACTATTGGTTTCATTAATGTCTTTATTGTTTTTTAATCTACTTATCTCTGCTCTAATCATGATTATTTCCTTATTCCTGCTGATTTTTGGTTTTGTTTATTCTTGTAGTTCTTGCAGGTGCAGAGTTAGAATTTTGATTTGCCCTTTTTAAAATATAAAAATTTAAACATTTAAACTATTAACTTCTCTCATAGTACTACTTTTTCTGCCTTTTTTTTTTTTTGGTATGTTGTATTTTTCATTTTCATTTTCTCGTAACATTTTCTTGTTTTCCTTATGATTTACTATTTGACTTATTGGTTGTTTAAATAAGTTGTTTAATTTTCACATATTTGTGGATTTCCTGCTTGGGTCTGCTACTGATTTCTAATTTCATTCCATCCTGGTCAGAGAGGATACTATGTAGAATTTTAATCTTAAATCTGTTAAAATTTGTCTGTTGCTTGTTGTTGTTGTTGCTTAGCAGGCTCTGGCCGAGTTTGAACCTGAGACCCCCAGTGCTCTAACCTCTGAGCTACAGAGACACAATTTGTCTGTTTGTAGCATGTGTATTATCTTGGAGAATGTTCCATATGCACTTGTAGAATGCATGTTCCTCTGGTGTAGTCTAGGGTATGTATGTACTTGTTATATCCAGTTGGGTCTATCATGCTATTTGCATCTTCTGTTTCCTTACTGACCTTTTGCCTGATAGCTCCATTCACATTTCAAAATGGAGTTTTGAAATTTCCTGCTATTACTATGCTGCTGTCTCTTTCTCCCTTCGGTTCCGTCGATGTTTGCTTCTTACGATGTTAGGTGCACACGTACGTCTACTTGTTATACCGCCCTGGTCAATTTACCCTTTTATGATTATATAATGTTTTTTTTTTTTTGTCTTTGTGACAGTCTTTGTTTCAAGGTATATTTTGACTGACCTATATACAGTCACTCTTGTTCTCTTTAGGTTCTTGTTTGTATGAAATATCTTCTTCCATCTTTCTGCTTTTAGCTCGTAAGTGTCCTCGGATCTAAAGTAAATCCCTTAACTGACAGTGCAACTTACCTGGTGCTTTTTTTTTTTTTTCAAATCCATTCAGTCAGCTTTTGTCTTTTAATTCAGGTGTTTATTTCATTTACATATAAAGCAATTACTGCTAGGGAAAGACTTACGATGCCATTTTTGGTACTATTTTCTGTACGCCTTGTAGCTTTTGGGTTCCTTCTCCCTATTTCTGCTTCTTCTGTTTCCTTCACTTCCTTTTGTGTACATTCTATAGATATTACCTTTGCAGTAACCATCGTAATTATATGACACATCTTAAAGTTGTCATCATCTATTTTACACTAACAACTACTTATTTTAATCTCCTATAAAAACTCTACACCGAATTTAAAAGTAGTTGTAATTCTTCAGGTTTAGAATTTCTTTAGCTTATTCTTCATCTTTTATCTCTGTTGATATTCTCATTTAGTTCATGTGTTGTCTTCCTGATTTTGTTTGGTTATCTGTCTATACCCTCTTTTAATTCATTGAGTACCTTTATAATGGGATTTGAATTCTTTGGTATTTTATCTGTCTCTGTTTCTTTAGGGTTGGTTTCTGGAGACTTGTTCCTTTGAATGAGTCATGTTTTCTGTTTCTGTATGTGTCTTATTATTGTCTGTTGGGACTTTGACATCTGAAAATTCAGACACCTTTCCGGGTCTTTGCAGTCTGGGAGGACTTTCACCAATAAGTCCAGCCAGAGATTTTGAAGCCCTCTCCAGCCTTTTCTGGCAATGCATCTTCTCTGAGATTTTGTGTGTAATCTCCTAATAGAAGAAGTTTTCTAGATTCTACTTAGGAGATGTCCTTAAGAGGTAGCACGGACTCTAGAGCTGGTGCAAGCACTAGATCTCCCTTTAGAGGCATTAGAGCTCCTCCTAGTGTCTGTGGCACCATCAACTCTGACACCAGACCAAGCAACCTTGACCGCCTTTGTTCTTAATGGGTGCTCCACCTCAACTGGTTCCTGTCAGCACTTCATCAGGCAAAACAGAAACCACTTCCTCCAACAGACCCCTCCTCCCAAAAGTTGAAACGTTAGATATACTGTCTGCTTTTCTCTTTTTTTTCCCTGGCACAAAGTAAGGTGTTGGGAGTTTTCTCCTGTAGCTCCATGCTATGCTGGAGGGCGTGTTCATGAGCAAGTGCCATAAATTTTCCTACAGCGCTCTGATGTGGTTAGCTTCACACCTGCCTGGAGTGCAGAAACCGCTTAACTGGTCTCTGGATTTCTCCCAACAGTAATTGGTCTGTGTATTATTGTTGAGTCAATGTTTCCATTGGAGAAAGAGGATCTGGGGCTTCCTGTATCTGCCTTGCTGCCATCACTCCCCACTACTAAATCTTCTTGAACATCAATTCTAATACTCCCTAGACCAGTCTACCAAACTGTAATCAATTTTTTGCCATAAGATGGTGGATGGAAAAACATAGTAACATCATTCAATTATTTATTTATGAATTCAGAGAGACTTGGGGTGGATAGTGGTAAAAGATACAAAGCAACAAATACATTTAAAATATGACTGAAGTCAACAGGGGAAGGGTAGGAAACAATCTCACTAAAATTAATACAAATTGAGTTAGCCCTAGACTTTTGGAAGCCAAAGCAGATAGAACAACATGGAAGAACAGAGAAAAAAATGACGTATTTCTTAATTGGCTGACTTTGCTTGTTCGCTAGAAGACCCAAATTTTTCTTCTTTTAAGAGAAAAGTTCTACATTTTAAGAGGAATTTGTCAGAATTTTCTTTATGGACTTCAAGGTGATTAACCTCTTCATAGTAGTTTTGCTGAAGACTTAGATTTTGGTTATAGGATACTTTATGGCTTTACTGTTCACTGATGCCTTGGGCTGTATCACTCAGTTATATTTTAAAATCTAACTTACTAACAGCATTTCCTTAGGGGAATTAATGTAAGAAATTGTCATAATATTTATCTCTCAGATTTTAATGTCTTTCCTCCACTGGCTTTAAGTTATCAGAGTCACATTATGTAACACCTCAGCTGAATCCTCACAGGATAGACTATAAAATCACCCTGTGTGCCTTATTCCTGCTCACTGTATTGGTGAAATGGGGCCTTCAGCCATGGTTGGCATCTGTGGTGTCTGATATTTCTCTTATACAGAAGAACTAGAGGTTCAGAGTTCTGACCCAAAATCAGATATTTTGACAGGTAGACTATGTTCAATTAAAAAATAAAAACTCTGTATAAGATAGATTTCTTATTTTAGTATAGCAGTTTTTAAAGTGTGATCTTAGACCAGCCCCATTAGCATCACCTGGAAACTTGTTAGAAATCGAAATTATCAGGCCCCATCCCAGAACTATTATATCAGAAATTCTGGGAGTAGGGCTCAGCAATTATATTTTAACATGTCTCCTAGATGCTTTTGATGCATGATAAAGTTTGAGAATCAATATTTTAGGAATATTCAATGGATTTTAAAATCTGATCAATTACAGCAATAGTTCCCAAATTTTGCTGTTCATTGGAGTCACACCTGGGGAGCTTTAAGACAGAAATGTCTAGCTTCCAGGCCCAGAGACTGAATTAATTGATACAGAATATGGTATGGTATCAGGTATTAAATAGTTGTCCAAATGATTGTAATCTGCAGCAAAAATTGAGAGCCACAGATATGGTATTTACTGATGATTTTGTGACTATAGGCTATATTATAAGTTTTAGATATGGATACTTGTTAATACCCTGTTTCCCTGAAAATAAGACAGTGTCTTATTTTAAGATGTGCTCCCAAAGATGCGCTAGGTCTTATTTTCAGGGGATGTCTTATCTTTCCTGTAAGTAGGTCTTATTTTCGGAGGATGTCTTATTTTCGAGGAAACAGGGTAGCAAAAAGCTTCTTCCTTTTTTTTTTCTTTTTAATTGAGATACTTTGTCACCCTCAGTAGAGTACTATGGCAGCATAGCTCACAGCAACCTCAAACTCTTGGGCTCAAGTGATTCTCTTGTCTCAGCCTCCCAGGTAGCTGGGACTACAGGTGCCCACCACAATGCCCAGCTATTTTTAGAGGCAAGGGCTTGCTCTGGCTCAGGCTGGTCTGCAACCCATGAGCTCAGGTAATCTACCTGCCTTGGTCGCCCCGAGTGCTAGGATTAGCAAAAAGCTTCTTATATCGCTACAGACACTTTTAGGTTTTCAAAAGGCTTTCACATGTAATTTCTGTTAGTTTTCAAAGTAAAGTGAGTAATAGCAACCTCCCCTTACTGGTAAATGTATGCTCAGTAACCAGCTGAAGATATCAAAGTTGACCAAGTGCACAGTTTCCCTCTTCACGAAGATTTAAGTAAATCTCCTGCCCAGATGACAACATTGGGGTAAGAAAGAGGTTTGTCCTCTCATTAGATGCTGATCACACTCAGCACATTTGATTATTTTGTAATCTGGCTCAACAAGGCAGTTGAGAAATCAGACTTAGATGCAGATGAGCACTTGTGAAAGTCTCTATGAAATAACTTTTGGTTTAGCCTTAATGTTTTTCTAATTTGGGAGCCATTTATTCATCTGGATAAATGCCAAATTAACCAGATAATTGCTCAAGCCTGCACTTCACTTTAGTTGGATCATCGGTTACTTGATGATGTTTGGAGTGTCCTTCCAGGGGCAGATGTCCTCCACGATGCAGGCTGGGAAAATCCCCACGATGCGGAACCCTTACATATAATTTCCTCAGGGAAAAAGCTACTTCCATTCCTTTACACAGCCCTGCTAAAGTCAAGTCATATTCAAAGGTCACTAAGCAGATACCCCCTTGTTCTCAGGAATAGCTCATCTCATTGCAAAAGCAAAGATTTTTGATCCCCACCACTTTTGCATGACAAGCTAAGGGTTAGGACTCACTCATATGAGATTTTTTTTTTTTTTCAAGACAAAGTCTCAAGCTGTCGCCCTGGGTAGAGTGCCCTGGCCACACAGCTCACAGCAACCTCAAACTCTTGGGCTTAAGGGATTCTCTTGCCTCAGCCTCCCAAGTAGTTGGGACTACAGGCACCTGCCACAACACCCTGCTATTTGTTGTTGTTGCAGTTATCATTGTTGTTTTAGCCGGCCTGGGCCAGGTTCGAACCCGCCAGCCTCGGTGTATGTGGCCGGTGCCCTCCCCACTGAGCAATGGGTGCTGCCATATGAGATTTTTTTTTTTAAAGGCCAGTCTCCTTTTCTTAAGGTAGGACTGGCTCTGAAGTGCAATTTATGTTCCACTCATTGTCCTTCTGGACTAGAGTGAGGCTAACTTTCCCTAAGACCCTGTCTTTGGTCAGTTCCCACCCCTATCGTTATTCTGCTTTTTCTTATTGGTTTTTCCTGGAGAAAAATCCTTCAAAGAATTGCCTCAGACTTGTTTTTTGGGAACAGCTGCTCTATGTGCTGCATGATTATATATATACATGGTAGAAGCATTCTGTAGGAAGCATGGCAGAAAATGTCAATTTTGGCGATTTAATCAGCAGTCCTGTCACCAATAGGATAATCTAGCTAAGTGGACACAAACACTAAATGTTGAGTACAAACATTATATTAAAAAGTTACATTTTAAGTCAATAAAATACCTAAATTACATACTTATTATTACTTTTTAACTTATTAATAGAAGATTCAACCCTCCTTATGATTGTAAGACTTTATTCCTTCCAGTTTCAGAGGGATAGAATGACAGTTGTCACCCAGAGAACCGTGTGGCACCCTGGAATGTCCACAGAAGTACATCGCACAAGTGAACCTCATCCACACTGTGGGTTAATACAGGAGGAAAGGTCTGGCATAGTTGCCTACAGAAATAATAAACTATCAATTGTAGTAGGTCAGCTACAAATAAGGACATTTCCATTTGATATACTTATAACCAGGCCTAATATACTGACCTCAAGGTAAAAGTCTCTCTATGGTATTTGGCCATCCAGTGAGTAAATCACCTATCACCCAGGTTAATTATTTAGCAGTTTCAATCCATTAAATATTGACATGTTCCATACACATTAAATACCCAGACAGAACACATGAAACAAGGCCAAGGGAAAAATCTATTAAATATATGCTTCCTAACCATCTCTTATTCATGACTTCAGGGCTATTACCTAGCATTAAAGGGAATCTCCTCTATAGCATTGGGAGTCCCTGATCAATAGCTGAGACCAATATTTTTTTTTTCTTCCTTATCCAGAAATATCTTATTTCCATTTTGTTTCTTTGTTCAATTCACCATTCTTATGATTCTAAAACAGGTGATAACAATGTAGTTATCTGACTCAAAAGAGTTGAACCATTACTGTTCTTTAAGGAATGAAAGTACTTGTGGAACATAATCATATTAGAGTTTACTCAAGTTAACCAATATTAATTTATGTATATTTTTAAATACCCAGAAGTCTCCTTCTTTATTCACTTAAGAGGGACTCTAGGGATTTAGCTACTCAATACCTAACTGCTCTTCAATTCACTTGGAATATATTAATGTGATTTTGGGGAAGGGAAAATGGGATTTTTAAGAGAGAACTTCTATGCCTATCATTCAAGAATATCTAAAACTGGTCCTTAAATAATTTTCCATCATTCCTTTTGAAGTTAAAAGGAAGTTTGAAGTTCAAACTTTAACTATACCTACTTTGTGTATTTGGATCAAATTATTTATTTGATTGGTTTAATTATTTTTTAAATTGATAGATAAAACCACACATACTTAATGTGTGCCATATGATGTTTTAAAGTATATATACAGACAAAATGAAGTACATATAAAATCTAGCTAATTAACATATGCACTGCCTTAGGTAGTTATCATTTTTTTTGTGATAAGAACACTTAATATCCATTCTCTTAGCATTTTTCGAGAATACGATATATTATTAACTATAGTCACCATATGCAAATAAATCTCTTGCACTGGTTTCTCCTAACTGAAATTTTACATCCTTTGACCAACATCTCCTCATTCCTTCTTTCTGCCACCAACTGCCCCAGCACCTGGTAACCACCATTCTATTCTACACTTGGAAGATCAGTTTTTAGATTTCGCATATGAGAGAAATCATGTGGTATTTGCCTTTCTGTCCTCAAAGTTCATCCAATTTGTTGCACATAAGATTTCCTTATTTTGTTATGGTTAAACAATATTCCATTCTATATATTTACTACATTTTCTCTATCCATTTATCCATTGATGAATCAAAATTTTTGAAAACATTCAGGATTCTCTATTTGCAGGATATTAATCTAATTATTTTATAACTCTGAGCCTTTTTTCAGGCCACTTCACTCTAAGCTGGAATATTCTTGGTTCTCTTTTCCATTTGTCCAAATTGAAATTGTTCAAGGCTCAGTGAACCAACCTAGTCCTAGGTTAGCTAAACTCCTTTCCTGAATTCCCTCCCACCCCAAGCCTTATTATTTGTAGAACTTTGTGGCTTATATCATTTATTGACATGCCTTTATTGTTTTCCTGCTAAACATGGCTGGGATCAGGGTGATTAAATAACTTTTCAAGCATTTTTATCTTATCTTCACTGCTCTGAATGTTTGTGTCTCCCCTACCTCCCAAAATTAGTATGTTGAAATAGTAACTCCCAAGGTGATGGTATCAGGAGTGGGGCTTTTAAGAGATGATTGAGTCATGAAGGTGAAGCTCTTATGAATGGGATTAATATCCACATATAAAAGGCCCTAGAGAGACCCTTGTCCCTTCTGCTAGGGGAGGACACAGCAAGAAGTTAGCAGTCTACAACCTGGAATAGGGCCTTCACCAGACCCTGACTATGCTGGGATTCTGATCTCAGACTTCAGCTTCCAGAACTGTGAGACACAAAAGTTGCTTATAGTTTACTGTTTATGGTATTTCTGTTATACTATAACAGCTTACACAGACTAATACATCTAGCTTGCTGACTTCAGGGAACATAAGAAAAAACTTAGATCAAGAATTCATTTGGAATTAGACAGTTACAACTGGAAATGATTTTAAATAAACCTTATAATGTAAAAGTTAGAGCAGTGATTCCCAGCTCACAGTCCTTGGATCCTTGTCAGGGAGATGGGGAACAGAGGGCTGTATAAAACACACACACACAGGCACATGCATATATACATTCTGTTATTCTTAGTTATGGATAGGTGCTCTAGACAAAAATCTTTTTTTTTTTTGAGACAGAGCCTCAAGCTGTTGCCTTGGGTTAGAGTGACTTGGTATCACAGCTCACAGCAACCTCCAACTCTTGGGCTCAAGTGATTCTCCTGCCTCCACCTCCCAAATAGCTGGGACTACAGGTGCCTGCCACAACACCCGGCTATTTTTGGGTTGCAGCCGTCATTGTTGTTTGGTGGGCCTGGGCTGAATTCGAACCTGCCAGCTCAGGTGTATGGGTAATGAGTTAAGTAAATAAGAATTGAAAGCATACTTTTAGTGAATGGTGCTGGTGCCTTAGCCGCTTGAGCCATAGGTGCCTTAGCCGCTTGAGCCATAGGTGCCTTAGCCTCTTGAGCCATAGGTGCTGAGCCAACAAAAATCATTTAATAGCCCTTGGGCTTCATTGTAGTCATCTGTTACTACCAAATTTTCTTATTTTAATGAAGGGAGATACAAAATCTTTTAGGTTAAAAAGGGGTACCCAAGCTTATAAAAACACGTTTCCTTAAGAAGAAACTCCTAAGCAGTCTGCCACAACAAATTGTATTCCAAAAGACTGAGATTAATAACTGGAACAAATCTGGGCAGGGAATAACCATTACACTTGTTTTGGAGGAAGGCGGAATTGTTATTCTCAACATTTATGTGTGGAAGATAAATAGGTTTAGACTTTCAAAAAGGTTATGCTTACAATGGACCAAGTCAAACTGATGCTTATTCTAGAGCACAGAACCATTCTTAGGCCCCGTGAAAAAAGGCTGTAGTTGTATAATATCCTTGTCTTTGAGGGATGTTGGTCCAAGCTAAAGAACTTGGTGAGAAGAGTTGTGGAAGTGTTTCCTTCCCTTTTTTACCTTGCACAGGATGGAAGCACATTCAACTAAAGAGCATCTACTTATAAAATGTATGATCTACACGCTACACGCTAGGCACCAATGAGTGCTTTGCAGAAATGAAAGTCAAAACTCTGAAATTGGGCAAGTTATCAGGGCACGTGAATCAGCTCCCTTTGTGCTATTTTTCTTTTACTCATCATCTTTCTATTATGTTCTCACAAAGGAAAACTACTGCTTAGATCCTTTAAAAGAGGAGGTGGTGCCAAACTCATGTATATTTGTTTTGGTGCTTTTAGCTTTACTATCACCTTCTCTTCTTTCATAATAATAGATAAGTTCAAGAATTTTCTATGGAATAATGCAAGTTAATGGCCTAAACATTTTTTTAAACGCCCATAGATTTGTCCATTCACTAAAAGTATGCTTTCAATTCTTATTTACTTAACTCATTACCCATTTTATAAAACAATCTCTCAACGCTTTCATTCATTTTAACACATTCATTCCTACTTTGTTCAATATATACTAGGTACATACTATGTGCTTCAATATTGTATTAAGTACTGGGGAAAAAAATGATGAATTGAACCCAAAATGACCCTTCACATCATGTAGAAGTTAAAGTGCAGTGAGAGACAAAGACAACAAAGATCACATAAATGAATGTAAAATGTAACTGGAGTCTGAATAAAGGAGAAGCAAAAGTCAGTATAAACATCTGTTGTAGGAGGAGTTGACCCAGGCACAGGGTAGGCTGTGACTTTCTGAGGAAGCCAACAGTGGACCTGGGAAATGGAGAATGACTAGGAGTTACACACAAAAGAGGGGAAGGAAAAGCAAGCATTCCAGGCCAGAAGCCAGAGGCCTGGGGCTCATGTGCAGAAACAAAACAGTATTGCTGAAGAGGAGAGAGGAAGTGGCACAAGGGCTGGAAGATGTGGCTGGACGAAAGACTGTTAAAGTACAGTCTGGAAAATTCAGATGTGGTGGAAGAACTTGGTTCACTGTGTCAGCCGTATCGATACGCCTCTCCAAACCAACTTAGCTCTTACTCCCTCCAAGCTGAAGTTTGCACCAAATCAGAACAACAGGGGCAGACCCCAAAGCATTTCACAAACTTATCTCCATTTATAAATGAGGTCAGTAAAGGAATAAAAATGAGCACCCAGGGAACTGTGTGTGCTACCCATTATGAGCATCAGAAGAGGTTGACAGAAAGTGGTCTCTTCTTACAAGATAAGCTTGCAGGCTGCATTACTTGTTACTCCAGCAATATCTTTGGTCTAAAGATTTATTTACTCTTTCTTGGATCTAACAGCCATGCTTAGCAAAACACATGTGAGTTTAGTGATTTAAAGAGCTTTTATTTATTTATTTCTTTTCTTTCCAGTATTAAGACTCACCTATAACATTAAGCTCTGCACTGGAAAAGATAATTCCATGTTTATTCTCTGCCACACACTGATACATGCCAGCATCGGACAGATTCACTATTGTTATGTTGAGTGTTCCTTGCTCAATTTGAATTCTGTCCTGTGAAGGAAAAGAGGAACACAAAAACAATGACCTTGTATGACTGAGACTTTAAGGCAATTTTGCTATGTGTTATATCACAGCAGCTTAATGGGAAGAAAATAGCCATCATATAAGCAATTTACATAACATGATCTATTTATCTGTCAACTAAATTTGTGGCAGGTCAGATGCTAAATGGAACAACCAGTACATCCGTTGGTAAATGGAATTTAAATTGTAGTATTCTCTTGAGTTCTCATTGATTTCATAGTGAAGCCATTCAGATTAATATCCCCTCTAAATAGAAGAATTTGAAATTTAAAATGCTTTTTTACTCTAAGGCTTTGTATTGACTAAAGGACAGGGGTTTGGAAATACAACCAAATTTACTGTTTAGAGCAGCGGTTCTCAACTTGTGGGTTGTGAGCCCTTTGTAACAATGAAAATACATCGTGGCATTAGGAAGGTTGAGAACCACTGTTTTAGAGTATTTAAAATACTCAAATTATGAGCAGGCAACTCTCTGAAGGAGACTAATAGGACTGTTCACTTCTTGGATGAAGCAGAGGCAAGTATTTAATATCTGCTGAGGCTTACTAAAATATGGTAGTATAATAATTAAATGCTCCCTTACTTTATTGTTGTCAGTCATGTAATTTAAGTTTAGAACCATTTGCTAGAAGCCAGTCTGAAGGAAGCAAAGTTAGTGTGGGGCACAAGAGATCATTCTCATTTGTTACCCTGAGGATATGCAAATTGCTTATCAATTTTCATAAGTATCAAAAAATCTCCCTTCCGGGAGGCGCCTGTGGCTCAGTGAGAAGGGCGCCGGCCCCATATGCCTAGGGTGGCGGGTTCAGACCCAGCCCTGACCAAACTGCAACAGAAAAATAGCTGGGCGTTGTGGCGGGCGCCTGTAGTCCCAGCTGCTCGGGAGGCTGAGGCAAGAGAATCGCTTAAGCCCAAGAGTTAGGAGGTTGCTGTGAGCCGTGTGATGCCACAGCACTCTACCGAGGGCAGTACAGTGAGACTCTGTCTCTACAAAAAAAAAAAAAAATCTCCTTTCCACGAGCCTTATTGTTTGGGAAAAGAACATATACAAGGAAGTCCTGGTTTTCTGTTTACCGCAGGCTGGCAATGTAGCAGAGTGGACACTTTATTCAGCTTTGATCAAATTTAGGCAGCCATGTTTTCTCACGTTACACAAAGAGAAGAAAATGCCAGTTACTTAGGCACCTACACTCTAGCAACTTGTTTGAGCTTGGCTTTTACAGCTGAGAGAATCATGAACTCACAGGAGCCCTTGTAGTGAACGAAGAAGGTACATGAGACACAGGGTGTCTTAGGAGAAACAGGCCCCTTCCTCTTCTGGTTGGGAAGGTTAATGTCTGGACCATTGCTCAGAGCAGGCCCTTTTCTCTGGGGGTCTGCTGGAGGAGGAAATCTGAGCATGAATGAAAAAAAAAAAAGGGCTCTCAACTTGGAGCCTGGGGAAAATGCCTAATTTCAATTAACATTTGAAGTTCAGTAGGAAAATATAAGGAGGAAAATTAAATTGGACACAACTATTCCTTGTTCTAAAAGCCTCCAAGATTGCACCTGCTTCATTCAGATTTCTTCTCAGAGTCTTACTGCATTTTGATTGGGATTCTTGTATCAGTATTCCTTCTCCTGCAGTGGACCTGGGATGTACCTGCCTTTGTATCTCAGCAGAATTACAAGTTCCAGATCTTCTGGATAACTTTCCTATTGTAAAGCCCCAGATGTTAATCTGTGAAGACCTAAGATCTAGTACAGAAATTTAACTGATCAAGGCTGGGGAACCAGATTTGTGAGTACTTTCTGTTCATCAGCTACATTCATTTTCACTTTTTCCACTATCAATGGCATTTAGTTGCATATTATTTTGGAAATAACTTATCATTTTTCTGTTTCCATGACAATGAGGCTACATAAAACACTGCAATCAATTCTAAGACACAATTACCATCAATTTGCTTACCCGAGTTAGCAGTGGTTCACCATTTTTTAGCCATCTGTACGTAGGCTTGGGCCTTCCATTCGCTTTGCATTCCCAAAAGACATTTTCTTCCATGGCCACATGGATATCACTTATTTTTTGAATCCAATTAGGTTGCGCTATAGCAATTTAAAAAGCAAAGAAAAAGCATACATTCAGCATATGCTCAATCTATTTTTACCATATGCAATTAAAGGGCAAAAGTACATTTATAATAAAATTCCTTTTCCAAATGTTATGGAAATAACAAGGCTGGGTAAGGGAGGTTTAGGGAGGTGCCTATACCCTACGCTTAGCGCTTGGGTTTTGTGGTTCATATTGGTAGTGTTTTAATCACTAAATGTAGAATGAATAAAACTGCCATTTTCACAGGGCAAAATTAAACATACTTCTCCCCTCAAGTATCTATCACTCTTTTCCTTTTAGTAGGGAAAAATCTCCCACCACCACTACCCTGCCGCTTTTGGCTGGACTTGTGGATTTCCAGCTGCCTCTACATTTCCTAGATTCCTTTGCAGCTAAAGACAACCATGTGACTAAGTTCGTGCCAATTCTCCATGCACATTTATATGTGAAAGTGATGAGAGCAACTTCCAAGTCACTCAAAGATACCTGCTCTAGCCTCTTGCCCTTTCACATTGATGGAAAAATAGTGACAAATGAAATAGCCATGGGCTCAAAAATGGAAGTGATGTAGGATGGAAATGCTGACCTCCCAGCCTAGGACCCTGAAATGACTTTGTGGAGCCAAGCAGGCACAAACCCACTTGTCTATTTCTGGAGAGATTATGTGAGAGAGAAATGAACTTCTTTTTAAAATTTTTAGATTAATATGAGGGTACAAACAACTAGGTTACATTGTTTGCATTTGTTATGTAAAGTTCAAGTTGCAATTGAACCCTTCAAGTGTCGGGGGGTGCTGTACACATGAACTGAGAGCTTACCAATCCCCTTTTATCCTCCCCTCTCACCTACTTGAGTTTAATTCAGTTTTTCTCTATTGTGGGCATGTAGTTGTCCATCTACTAGTTTCAAAGTGAATATATTGGATACTTGCTTTTCCATTCTTGTGATGTTTTGCTAAGAAGAATGTTCTTCATTTCCATCCAGGTTAAAACAATTTCTTATTGAAGTCACTGTATGTTGGGGTCTCTTTTATTAGAATAGGTTAGTCTGTCCCTAACTAATCCATTTCATTCCAATATGTCATATAGATAACTTTCTCCCCTAAGACTATCACCATTTATTATTGATTGACTCCATATTGATAGATTGTTATTCATAGGATTATGGCCCTCGAACTCCAAATCCTGAGTGACTTCTAACTTTTATCAAACTTTCTTAGAAAATCAAGTCCTGCTTACAGTCTAAAACAGGAATTCAAAGCAGGACTTTAATTCCCATATTGCTCACTGTTGTACACCACCTCCACCACCCTGGTCACGTCTTGTTTCCTTGTTTTCAATAGATATAAAGACAATGTTAATTCCACATTCCATAAAAAGTCTTCACAAATTTCATATCTTGTCTCAAACACAATTCATACAATTAACTTATAATGATAAATATATTTAGGTAAAAGAGTTTTAGTCCAAAGTTACACAGAAAATAAACATAGCTATTCTAGAATTGCATCTGTTTATAGGACATTTCTATAGGGTAATGTCTACCAAAGTTAACACAATAATCAAAGTTAATATTAATATTTAATTAGAAAATGCCACTCAATATTCTTAATGTGTCTTCTAGCCAATGTGACCTCAGTATCTTCATTCAATGAGGATTCAAATCATCAGTAATTTAATTCAAAAGGGAATTGCCTGTGTTGAGGCCAAGCTGTATATCTTACTTCTCAATAAAAAACAAAACTAGAATAACACTCAACAAGTCACTTAACCAGCAGAGGTCTCTAGACCCTGGAATAAATGTTCCTTTCTTCTTTTTTTCCATCTGAAAGTGATTTCATGTTTTTCTTTCTTTTTTTTTTTTTTTTTTGTTGCAGTTCAGCCGGGGCTGGGTTTGAACCCACCACCCTCAGTATATGGGGCCGGCGCCCTACTCACTGAGCCACAGGCGCCACCCTGATTTCATGTTTTTCAAGGAACAAAACACAATTTTACAAATCCTCTACTGATGGGGATGATGCATTGCTGCATATGAAGGGAGGCCAAAAGGGTCAACTTCAAAAAAAAAAAGTTATAACATCAACAAGCATTAACGTGAATGAAGGGTTGTAACCCACATCCTTGGAAGAGCTGCAAGTCTTTGTTGTTCTATACCTTCCTGGCTGCTAATGCAAAGGAAGCTAAAAAGGTTCTCTGCTTGGAGAATTCCATGTGTAACCCTGATAAGGCTAATGGTAGTTATGTGCCTGATTTCACATTCAACCTGCTGAATATTTACCCCCTACAGAGTCCATGAAAACAAAGCAAACAAGAAAAGCCACAGAAATCTGCATGGAATATTAACAGTTAAGCCAAACTTTTGAAAGAAAATCAGGGAAAAATAATGGAAGGGCAAATATAACTTATGAAGCAATGTCAAGTTGAAGTTCAAAAAACGAAACATCAAAACCACATGCAGAGGGTGGGGAGGGAGGGGGGAGGATGGGAGGAGGGAGGGTGATTGGTGGGATTATACCTGCGGTGCATCTAAAAGGGTACATGTGAAACTTAGTAAATGTAGAATATAATTGTCTTAATACAATAACTAAGAAAATGCCAGGAAGGTTATGTTAACCAGTGTGATGAAAATGTGTCAAACTGTTTATAAAACCAGTGTATGGTGCCCCAAGATTGCATTAATGTACACAGCTATGATTTTATATTAATAAAAAAAAAAACACATGCAGAGACAGAGATTTCAATGTCGTAGATTTCCTGTAACACTTAGGCTTACTTACTGCTTTCTTTAAAAAATATAGAACGCTGGAAGCAAAACTGCAATGTCAAGTAGTAGGTATGGCAGGGAAGGGAGGGATTTGAGAGAATTTTGAAAAGACCTTGCAAAGTTCTAACTAATTAAACACCCATGAGGGCTCATTTTATCTCTTCCAATAGGGTTATGGAGGTCAAGGTGCTTGGCAAAAATGTTCAGTGGTAGTTATTTGTGCTGGCCAAGGCAAAAATCAACAACTAATTCGGTGTTTGAGAGCTATCGTCAGGCACTTTCTTTATTTCAAAGTAAAATTAACCCACATGAGCCCAATTTGAAATGATATAAACAAACTCCTCTTAAAGTAAATATCTGGACATGGGCCCATGAAGATCATAAATAGAATATCATATAAATGGTAAAGAATGAGACAGGGTTTATTTTCACACACCAATTGCAGATCTACAGGGCAAAAGCCCACACAGTGAAGGTTTCGATCCTACTGACTTAAAATGGATGAATCATATCTGAGTGGGTGATTTTGTCCTTGATGGAAATAGCTCATGGATCTTCTCATTTTGAGGGGTCATCTACTTAGTTCAAAGTCCTTGGATCACAAGCATTGCAGTTTGGTGTATTACAGAAAATCTCATTTGCCTCTCCCACCTTTTTGGTAATGAATCTGAGTACCTGGTATTTATCATTTAGTATCAAAGTTCAACCACATTTTTCAACTCCATAGCTCCATACAGGTTGAGGGCCTGGTTAGGTGGCTCACGCCTGTAATTCCAGAATTCTGAGAGGCTGAGGCAGGCAGACTGGGAGTTCAAGACCAGCCTGAGTAAGAGCGAGAACCTTTTTCTACTAAAGGTAGAAAAACTAGCCAGGCGTGGTGGCATATGCCTATAGTCCTAGCTACTAGGGAGGCTGAGGCAAGAGGATTACTTGAGTTTGAGATTGCTGTGAGCTATGAAGCCACAGCACACTAGCCTGGGGCTATAGACTGAGATTCTGTGTCAAAAATAAATAAATACAGGTAGAGTATTTCTAATCTAAAAATTCAAAATCAAAAATTCAAAACTTTTTATGCACTGACATGATACCACAAATGGAAAATTCCACACCAAATCTCATGTGATGGGTTGCAGTCAAAATTTTGTTTTAGGCTGAGCGTGGTGGCTCTTTCCTATAATCGTAGCGCTCTGGGAGGCCAAGGCAGGTGGATTGCTTGAGCTCAGGAGTTCTGGACCCACAAGAGTGAGGCCCTGTCGCTACTAAAAACAGAAAAATTGGCCAGGCATTGTGGTGGGTAGCTGTAGTCCCAGCTACTCTGGGAGCTGTAGCCCCAGCTACTCTGGGAGCTGTAGCAAGAGGATTGCTCAAGCCTAATAGTTTGAGGTTGCTGTGAGCTATGACGCCAGGCACAGAGTGAGACTCTGTCTCACAAATAAATAAATAAATAAATAAAACCACAACTTTGTTTTACGTACAAAATTATTAAAGATATTGTATAAATTATTTTTAGTCAATGTGTTGAAGGTATATATGAAACATAAATCAATTTCATATATTAGACTTGGGCCTAGTTCCCAAAACATTGCATGCAAGTATAAATATATGAAAATATTCTAAAATCTGAAAAAAATTGAAATCCAAAAACACTCTGGTCCCAAGCATTTTGGATAAGGGGTACTCACAGTGTACTAGCCAAGAGGAAATCCCTAATAATACTTCAGTACTATTATTTCAGGAGGCATTTATAATGTTTTTCTTTTTGATAATATATATAGATTCCACATATTCAACAGGAGTAAACAAATTCACATGTTAAAAAGGAACTATCTGTTTTTAACTTTAATGCTCTTTCAAGTTTTAAAACAAAAGAATTCCTCCTCTAAGTCTCCTTAAGTCTTAAGCTACAAATTCAAATATAAGGTTAAATGGCTGTGCTGGGCTTTAACCCTGGGACACTGTCTCTTGGATAAATGAATACTCCCTTCATCTCAATTTTTTGTTCAATAGCTGCCAGAAGTGACCTAAATCAATGCTCATGTGTTCCAGCCACTGGAACTGGGCAAGTATCTTATACAATAATTTATATTGCAGGCAGATATTATTTGAATTCACTGGGTCAAACAATTCCCAGGGGTTTCTGGTTCTCTCATTTTCTGAAAACTGAAATTTCTAACAGAAAGAAATGTCAAACTTGGGCCTTAGACCTTAGACATTCAGAAATCTAAAAGAAAGGATATGATTGGCAAAAGACTTTCAATTACACAATGATTTGCAGATATTCACAATTGCTTTTGCTTGCTTATACAATCATGGAGAAGATGAATCATCTCCAGGGAATGCAGAGGTTTCTCTAACTTTGCTTAACAATTTTAATGACATTGGATTTCATGATAGTGGATAGTGAAAATAAATTACATGGCTTAAGTTTACCACCTATATATAGATGCTTCCGAAATCTTTAGCTCCAACTTTGGATTCTTCTACTGTTGAAAGAATCATAGAGATGTTCTCAATTTATCTCAAATCCTATGTTCCCAGTATTGGCATTAGAACTACTCATTTTCTAACATTACTGCAGAGAGTCTTCCAGGTTATTCCCGCAGTCTTCTTAAAAGAAGGCCAAACATTATAAGAAATTCTCATGTTACAGTCTAGATTAGGGCCCAATGCTTATCTTCGTTTAGCCCTGATGATCTCCACTCCTCTGACTTCTTCCACCATTCTCCATACAACACCAATCATGATCCTCAAACTCAA
Source organism: Nycticebus coucang (assembly GCF_027406575.1). Classification (NCBI taxonomy): domain Eukaryota; kingdom Metazoa; phylum Chordata; class Mammalia; order Primates; family Lorisidae; genus Nycticebus; species Nycticebus coucang. The sequence goes on from NC_069787.1 coordinate 18,408,307, forward strand.
TTCCATGAAGTGCTGAGGGTTCTTGGAATGTACTTCCTCTTCAATTAGAGCAATTACGTATTGAGCATTTTTTGTAAAATTTCATGTTAAAAAAAAAAAAAAAGAATACCCAGTAGTGGGATTTCAGGCCTACTTTTAGTTCTTTGAGGTATCTCCAAACAATTTTCCATAGAGGCTGTAGTAGTTTCGACAGAGTATAGGCGTTCCTTTCTCTCTGTATCCATGCCAGCATTTGTTGCTGTGGGACTTTTTCATAAAAACCATTCTCACTGGGGTTAGGTGGTATCTCTTTGTAGTTTTTGATTTGCTTTTCCCTGATGATTAGTGATGTGGAGCATTTTTTCACATATTTATTGGCCTCTAGTCTATTGTTTCTTGAAAAGCTTCTGTTCATGTCTTGTGGGGCTTTTTATTTATTTTTTTTTGAGACAGAGTCTCACTTTTTTGCCCTTGGTAGAGTGCACGGCATCATAGCTCACAGCAACCTCAAACTCCTGGGCTTAAGCGATGCTCTTGCCTGAGCCTCCTGAGTAGCTAGGACTCCAGGTGCCCACCACAATGCCTGGCTCAGGCTAATCTCTAACCTGTGACTTTAGGCAATTCACCTGTCTGGGCCTCCCAGAGTGCTAGGATTACAGGTGTAAGCCACCACGGCCCCCTTGTGGGGCTTTTCAAAGGGGGGAGGTTTGATTTTTTTTTTCTTGCTGATTTGCCTGAGTTCTTTGTAGATTCTACTTATAGCCCTTTGTTGTATGCACAGCATGCAAATATCTTTTCCTGTTCTGTAGGGTGTCTATTTGCTCTGTAGATTTCCTTGGCTGTGCAGAAGCTTTTTAATTTAATGAAGTCCCATTTATTTATTTTTGTTGTTTCTATGATTTTCCTTGTGGTCTTAATATAATTCTTTGCCTCAGCTGGTTATCTAGAAGAGTTTTCCAACATTTTCTTCTAGAATTCTCATGGATTCATGTCTTAGATTTAGGTCTGTTATCCATCTTGAATTAATTTTTGTGAGTGGTGAGAGATAGATCCTGTTTCAATCTTAAACTTGTGGGGATACAATTTTCCCAGCACCATTTATTTAATAGGGATTCTTTCTCCCAGTGTGTATTGCTTTCTGCTTTGTCACGATGATATGGAAATACGTGGATGGTTTTATATTTGGGTTCTCTGTTCTGTTCCATTTGGTCTGTATCTTCTCAAAAAGACACTTGGACTAGAATGTTTATTGCAGCATATTTCACAATTGTGAAGTTGTAGCATCAACTCAAGGTCCCATCAATTCATGCATGGATTAAATTGTGTTTTGTGTGTACTATGGAAATTAATTAATATGTTTTGCTACAATCTGGATGAAACTGGAGACTATTCTGCTAAGTTAAATAGTACAAGAATGGAAAAGCAAATATTTCAGATATATTCACTATCAAATATATAGTAAAATATATTCACTATCAAGTTGGAACTAACTAATCAGCACTCATGTGCACAGATAGAAATCAAGCAGATGGGAAGGCTGGGGAGCAGATGAGAGAAATCATACTTAACGGGTACAGTGTACACTAGCTGAGTGATGGGCACATTTGTAACTTGACTCAAGCAGTACAAAAGCAATCCATGTAATCAAAACATTACCCCCATAATACTCTGAAATAACAAACAAACAAACAAAAAACGTTGGACGTTTTCCAGATATGTTTTTATTATTGATTACTAGTTGGATTCTGTTATAGTCAGAGAATATACTCTGTATTATTTCAATTCTTTTTTTTGTTGTTGTTGCAGTTTGGCCGGGGCTGGGTTTGAACCCGCCACCCTCGGCACATGGGGCCGGTGCCCTACTCACTGAGCCACAGGCGCCGCCCTATTTCAATTCTTAAAATTGGCTATGGATTGTTTTATCACCCAGAGTATGATCTGTCTTAGTCAGTGAGCCATAATAAACTTGAATATGGAGCTGGTGAACTTAGAAGGAATATTACAGGCCAAAGGACTCTTTCCTTGTCTATGGCCTAAGCCAGTCCTCTGTGTTCCCTTCCACTGTGCCATTCAATATGATAACCATTAGCCACATACAGGTAGCAATAATAAACTCTGGACAGAATATAAAAACCAACTGTGTGAAGTTGCACTAGAGGCCTGATGAAAACAGGCATATTTCTATTAATAGGTGCTCACCAATATGTAAAATACATGTAACGTAGGAAGGCGTCTGTGTATGAGATAATGATGAGATTTGTGAATGAGCTTTACATGCTATGAATGTTAAATAAATGAGGAGGCCATTGCTGTTATTTCATATCTTTAGGAAATATTTAAAGTCCCCTGCCATCTGGTATCGCCTACTCTCTCTTTAAGATAAAAACCCACAGCTCCTGTCAAATACTGGGTCTTCATCCTCTGTTCCAATAAGCCAGATCCTGTCCCCTTATCTTTTTTGCACCATCTTATCCTTTTGGAACGTTCCCTTCTGTCTCCAGTTTTTCACTCTACAGTAGCACCTCCTCCACGAAGCCTGGCTGATCTGCCAATTTTAATCCTCCTAAACATCTACAGCTCATTTGACACAAATAGCATAATAATTTTAGTGTCATCCATTCCATTGTTTCCTTATGTTTTGGCTTAATTCATATGTTGTTAACCAATTTCTGCACATTTTGTCTTTTATTTCCAGAGGTGCTGAGAATTATGCAATAATACATATATGCAATATATGCAATCATAATATATAATTATGAATATGCAATATATGAATTATGCAATATATTCACTTTCAAAAAGGCTGTAAGACTTATATATTTGATTATACCTAGGTTAACCTGTCTATGACTCTAAACTAACAGGGATTAATTTATTTACATTTCCTTTTTAAATCTTCACTCAGCCTCCACCCAGTGTTTCTCTGAATCTGCTCGTACTAGGCTGAATTCCCCAGAGGCCCGCTTGGCTCCAATATCCACAAAGACTCTCAAAATATGTCTAACCCTCCTGCCAATGGCAATGGGAATGTATTTTTTTTTTTTTTTGATCTAGGATTCTCTAAGAGCAGTCTAAGAACAATTGAAGATTCTCAAGTTCCCTTTAGGGAGTCCAATTATACATGTATGAGACCCGATTTTCTTCACATTTTTTTATTTCAAATTAATATGAAGGTACAAAATTTTTTTTATTTTTTTGGCCGAGGCCGGGTTTGAATCTGCTACCTCTGGTATATGGGGCCGGTGCCCTATTCCTTGAGCCACAGGCACTGCCCTGATGGTACAAATTTTTAGATGACATTGCTCTCTCTTTCGGAGTAAAGTTTCAGTTGTAAAAGAGCCCCTCACCTAGTGGGTGTGTTATACAACCTCACAATGTGCACATTAGGTGAGATCCCATCTTAGGCCCTCCCTCCTTCTGCCAATTGTCCTCTTCCCTCCCCCTTGCTGCCTTCCCCCTACCCCCAGACTAGACTACATTTATGTTTTATTGTTCATATATTATACTTCAACCAAAACAACACATCATGGAAGATAGGTTACAAAATCACATATAAGAATCTTGCTTTCTTCTATTCAAACAGACATTTAAAAGAATTGTGAAAAAAAAAAACATACACAATGCCACTCTTCTCATTAATTTTTTTTTTGCAATTTTGGCCGGGGCTGGGTTTGAACCTGCCATCTCCAGCATATGGGGCCGGTGCCCTACTCCTTTGAGCCACAGGCGCCGCCCCTCATTCATTTTTTTTTTTTTATTTTGGAAAACACAGTTTTCTTAAAATATGTTAGTTGTGTTAACATGTGCTGATGGTGTTGTCATTTTTAAATAAAGTACTAAGTTAAATTCTCAGATTCAATTTATAATATGGTATACCTTGGTGGCATTCATGAACAAAAACTCTTTGAGGTATTCAATAATTTTTTAGGGTAAAAAGGAGCCCTGAAGGCAAGAGTTTGAGAATTCCCACATTAGACAAGCAGAGAAATTCTCAAATAAATGAATTCACTTAAGCAAAACTTCTCATGAGTAAATTTAAGCAATATTCCTTGATGAATAAAAATGTAACAGCAACATTTTACCTCCAGTGGCACGACAGATGGAGACCTGAATTGCAAGAGGTTCTGAAAATTCAGTATGTTGTCTTTGCTGTTACTCTTTCTTTTATGGCTCAAAGTTTCTCCCAGGGTGAGGACTTTGTACCTCTGCTCTTGTAACTCCTGTATTAATTCCCATTGACCGTTAGGAACAGTATGTTCTCAATGTGCTCCCTTGAAAAATTGCTGTAACCTATTTTATCAGAACTACCAGATGAAAGAAAGAAACAAAAATTGTTGAATTTATCTTAAGGGAAACTCAGGGAATTGAGGGTATCAATATCAGTTCTGTCTAGGATAATTAAGCAGACTATTGCTCTACTGTGAAATTACCTTATCTGCTATGTTCATTTTTTGGTCATTCTGTCCTTTAAGCCTCTTTGCAGGGCTGAATATTATCTAGTGATTGCATATACATAGCATACCCATGGGGAATTAGTATGCTGGGCTGCGAGATGCTTCTGTATTCACTTACTGATGACCTTAGAGATACTCAAACACCATTTGCAGTGTCATCAAGCCTGCAGTTTTGCCTTTAGAGCCAACCGACTGTAACATACAAGATCTAGACATATTGTCTGACATGTAATTTGAAGAAGAGGAAAAGAGCTCTTTTGGACTCAATAGTCAGGTGATCAATTTAGAAAACAGAAAGTTAATTAAGTCAGTTGTTCATCCCGATGTTTTCATTTGTGACACTGGTTGTGGAAAATGTGCAGAAAGAGTATCTGAATAATTGATGGATTTTTCCCCCTTACCTATCCACAATATTAAAATGTCATAATAGCAGGACCAGTAACACATAATGTAGCAGAAAGAGCAGTTCTTGTCATAGCTGTGATTCCCTCTCAGTGTAGAACCTTGAGTAAATTATTTTATATTTCTAGGCCCTATTTTTTTATTTACAAAAAATTTTTATTTATAAAAATCAAAGCTGGAGTTCCTTCCAGCTCAAGGATTATTGGATTCTATGAAATACAGCCTTGTCTACTGCTCATATATTGTATTTCCTAATGATGAAGACGGTTTTACTCTCATAACACCTGTTATATATTGAAGAAATTACACCAAAGGTATTCAATATCAGGTTCTTTAGCCCATACTTCATTCTTCCAAATGATGACTGTAATTCCATCCGTTTGTTTGTGCAAAAAGAAAGTGACTATAGAGACACAATGAATTGGAAAGATGAATAATTATCAAGTGAATTAAATTCATTTTATATTTCCCTTTTCTTTGGTCAAAGATAATTGCCTTAGTGCTCTTATTCTACTTTGTCTGTGTAGACTGGCTACAATGCCTGATGGGACAGCAAGCTGTTAGCTTTCCAGAGTACACCTTCCCTTGCACGTAATAAAATTTCAGCTTCACTATACACTTGGAAATGGCCTAAGCATAGATCAATGGTTTTCACAATGTGGTCCCTGGAAAACAGCAACGTGTGTTACTTGGGAACTTAACAGAAATGCATATTCTTGGGTACCACTCTGGACCTACTAAATCAAAACCTCCTTGGATAGGGCCCGACATTCTGCATTTTAAAAAGAGTTTCAAGTTATTCTGATGCACATTGAAATTTCAGCACCTCTTGTATATCATTTAGAATCTAGCCCTGCTTCCCATTGTGTAAACTTCAAACAGTTACATTAATTTCTCTGTAAGTTTCAGCATCCATGAACTAGGTAGTTTTGGGAGGGAAATGGAATGTCCTATTGGCTCTAACTCCAAAATATATTTCAAACATCTCCATTTCTTTTTCTACATTGAGTCCTAGCCACCTCCGTCTCTTCACCTAGACAGTGGCAATGGCCTCTTCACTGGGGTCCTGCATTTGGTCCTGATGTCCAATCATCTCTTCACCAGAGTGATCTTTTAAAAAGCGTGGATGAAACAGAGTCTCACTCCTTCTTGAAATCCTCTAATAGTTTCCCATTGTACTCAGACCAAAACTTAACTTCTGTGTCTGGCTTACAAGGTGCTGCACAGTCTGTCACCTTCCCGTGTATCAAACCTCTGTCCCCTTACTGACTGTGATTTAGTTACACTGACCTTCCTTGCTGCAGCTCCAGCATGTGGAGTAGTTTTCTGCCTCAGGACCTTTGCATTTCCTTACATTCTGCTAAGAATATACTTCCCCTTTAAAGCCTGGCTTATTTTTATCCTTCAGGTTTCAGCTCAAAGGCCAATCCTCAGACAAGGTTTTCCTGACCACCTTATCATAAGAAGCGTTTCCCATGCTCTCAGGTACTTTTAATAATATTAACCTAATTATGTTTCTTATAAGTCTTACTACAATATAAAATTGTCTGGTTCATTTATTTGCTTAAATTGTACATTGTCTGTTAACATCCAGTGAAATGTTAGGTCCTCAGGGGCAGGGAGCTTTGTCTTGTAGCCCTAGTGACTAACAGTCCCTTCCACATGGTACACAATCAAAATGATATTTGTTGAACAAGTAAATAACATATTAAAGTCATTTTGGATACATGGTGTATGGCACACCACTTGGGAGTGGAACACCAATATAAGAGGGACTTTATCTAACAAATGCATCTCAATGAATCCCAAACAATAATAAAAAAAGTCATTTTGGAAAATTTCTACCTTTAGGAATAAAGACCCATAGTATTTATCTTTGAAAATAGATCAATTTTTAGGAAGTTTTTAGTGTTCCCCCCAAAGATTCTAAGAGCAGATTAAAACAAGAACACACTGGCCAAGTACAAGTTCAAAAATAACTTGGGAAGATGTGGTAGAGTAGAAATATTTTATGTTTGAATCTATTTCAGTTCTTTATATACACCAAACATGAGTAGCACATACTAATCTAGAGACATGGCCACAGTGAGAACACAGTCCCTTCCATCACTCAGGTACATGGAAGGTAGGAGAAATGGAATCACGCCCAGCTGGACTTCAGAAGGTGAAATGTCTTTAAAACAGGAAGAAAAAAATTATCATTTTCTCAAGCCTGAATGGGAGTGAGCACATGTGCGGTTGTTGAAGTGGGGAATTGATGAATGGAATGCAGTAACTTAGAACCAAAAAAAAGAGAGAGAGAGAAGCAGGTTTCTAAGCTCAAACTCATGGTTTATAATCCCCGAGCATAGCACACATTAATGTTGTAAGAGTCTGTCTCATCATCAAAGACACAATGTTTATGGGTAAATGACCGGGGCTACTTTCTCCCCTTTTGTGATCTCCACAATGATTTTAATTATAATAATTCATTTAAATCGGAAATACAGCATTGGGAAAACCTAGACCAAAAACAGTGAGGGGGGGGGAAACTGACAGCCAAGCATTATGTATAATTAAGCTCTCCTGTGACAATGAAAACAATTAGATAATTTCTGTGTCACTGATATGCTACCTGAGGAAAAACAAAAGGATAAACATAGATTCAATATCCGAGTGCTAGGAAAGTCAACTGATCTGACGGGTCTCTGACACCGAGCACGGCTGACAACTGAGGTTAAGCAGAGTTATCTTCAGAAGGCAGAAGGTATCCCCCATGCGTGGCTGCAGATAACTCCATTTACAAAGGAAATATTGTTAGAACCTGATTTTCATCTCCTGGGCAGGATTTCTGAAAAAACATTTCCCCTCACAAGGCTAGGGTCGGATGACAAAGCAGATTCTCCATACCAGTTAACTCTGGAGCACTCTATTTCCAGTTCAGAGCCCTTCTAACCCGCTAGAAAGCACTATTACGCCAGCCGCTGATTAGAAAAATATTTCACATCTTTGTAACCTATTGAAAACAAGTATTTCACTTAAGGGAACAGTGAAAATGACTTAATTCAATTAGTTGAGCAACTCAAATAACATTTAGGAACAACCACTAGAGTATTGAAAAGTCTACTTAACTAAGAAAAGAAGAGAACACATTGGCTGAATATTTTCAGACGGTCCCTGACATGGAAAAAAAAGTAATTATTACACAGATGAGAAAAAATGAACCCTAAACTGCTAAAAAATATGTAGCAATTACATCTCACTGAATAAATCCACAACTTTCTTCTGTTTTCCCCAGTCAATGTAGTGTGGTGTCCTCGGCTTTTCAACCAATCAAATAAGATAGCCGCAGCCACAGTTTAAGAAACATATCAAATATTAAAAGTCTATCATTTGGCAGGAGTAGTTAGTCCTTTATTATTATTAAAAAAAAATTGAATGATTAAAGGGAAGTGAAGATTTATTTAAACAGCTAATGCCGAGCTCATCAAGCGAAGTATTTCTAGACTTCGGTGAGCTCTCTGGCCACATGTGCTGCATCAGAAGGATGAAAGTCCACAGAGGGTCATCTGGGGGAGGTTACTACAGACTGGTAGATAGTGGAACTCTATACTCAATCCAATCAAGGATTTTTCCTTTTTTTTTTTTTTTTTTTAAGTTTTGTTTTCTACCCAGAAACACTGACTCCAAACTAATGGAACCGCCATTTTCCCAACCAAGCTTTTAAAAAACTTTATGCGATATTTGAACAGAGTTCTTCAGCCGTATCTTAAAACGGAAATGCTTTGGAAGAAGACGTGGTGGAATGAATAGATCTTTGTGGTAAATTGGTTATTTCGAGCAATAAGAATGTTTAAAGCTTGTGTTACAATTTGCCCCTACAGAACTACTGTTACCATTTTAATACGCATTGTTGTTTATTTAAACCTTTCCTAAATAATTATCAGTCTATATCTGATAATTGTCTGTATCCCAGACAGATGGGATGTGGGCATGCTCCAATTTGGCAGAACTCAATTTGTTTTCAAAATGCTTATCCAGTGAAATTCTTTTCTGGATTTCAAATCAATGTCCTAACAGGGTTTCCAAGATGGGCTCAGTAATGGCCATGTGCTAGAGCTTTTACATTGATATTATATTTGGATCAATGCTGATGATTTGATTGGAATAGGAGCAGCTGCACACAAAATGTCTTTGGGGTAAGAGAGATTCGTCACGTTCCACTCTGATAGGAACTAAATTTGGACAGTGGCATTTCAAAATGTTCACAGTATTACATTAAATTGCTACCAAATAGGAGCAATTACAAAGGATTAACACAAGCCCCAAATCAAAATTCTAACAAAGAAAAGCATAGAGCTTTAAACAAAAATAAATCAGGAGCAGGAATAACAGAAGGTTTCCTGTGTCAGGTTAACAGCTTGATGGGAAGAAGAAAAACAGACATCTTTGCAAGTGTGTTCGCACTAATACTCACCTCCCAAACACATCAGCCTAATTTCTTCCTCTCTGCTTCATCAACATCCTTGGCCCCACCCTCACTCTCCACATTCAGCATCATCCAGGGAATGTTAATTGTGTAGCAAACCAAGGGTTGTTTAATACCAAGAAGTTCTGTAGTACTACAAATGATAAATTGGAACCACAAACTTACCATAAAAAGTTAGCTGTCCCCTTGCTACATTCTTCCCTCTGGAATTTTCAGCCACACATTCATATAAACCAGCATCTTCCTGCTGAAAATTAGGAATTTCGAGAATCCCATTGGACTTGTGTCTTCTGGCTTTCCTTGCTATCGGCTTGCTATCAGCTCTTCTCCAGGTAATAGTCGGTACTGGGCTGATAGCAAGAATGAAAAGGAGGGAATCACATTATAGGAAAGCATGTCTTTTATTTGAACCTATGCTCCTAACCCCTTTCTTCTTGGTTCTAAACATAGAAGCTCACTTGAGGCAGTGTTTCCCAGACTTCATTCATTTCTGTGTCACTATTGTGATTTTAACTATATCCCATACCACTAGTACTATTATTTATTTCATATTTTTCTTAAAATCAGATAATTTTTATTAACTTTAAGCAAGGTGGTCTATCACCAGTATAGTATTATCATTTAAATGAGAACAGATTTTTATATGCTTATTATATTTTTTCAATATATGTTTTTCTAAATCTTCAATATGAAAATAGAAATGTTCATGTGCATTTGTGGTAATTAAAAATGGCTGTAAGTTCTTTCACTTTCCTCCCATTGAGATGAGGTCTCTGCTGCCTCTTCTCGTGAGTTTTTTGATTACCTTAGCTAACATTATAAAATAAGGCAGAAGTGATGCATCACTAGAGTTAAGAAGCTGGCAGCATGTATTTTCTGTCTCTTGGAACATGCTCCCTTGGGAGTCCTGAGCTTTCCTACCACAAGTATGAATATCTTGAGACTGTGATGCAGGAGAGGCTCTTTTAAAGAAGGTTCCCAGTTGACAGTCCCAGTGAGATCAGCCTTCCTACATTCCCACCAAAACACCCGAAATGCAAGACTCTCATGAGCTTCCTAGACCAACTCATCTGTTGGCTGAATATCAAGTGATACCACATAAAGCAAGAGAGCCACCCTGCCAAGCCTTGCCTGATTAACATGCAAATTGTGAGATATAATAAAATGTTGGTTGGTTGTTCTAAGTTCATTTTGCAGCACTAGACAATAGAAACAATAGATTTTTAAAAATCTTCTGTGCTGGGCAGCGCCTGTGACTCAAAGGAGTAGGGCACCGGCCCCATATGCCAGAGGTGGCGGGTTCAAACTCAGCCCCGGCCAAAAAACTGAATAAAAAAAAAAAAAAATCTTCTGTGCCTACAATGCAAGCAGCTTACTATGAGAAAAACCCAAGTAATGAATAAATGACAGTATAAATAAAAAGCTCACACAACTTGGGAGATACTACCTAATTGTTGACGTAGAGGAAGAGTTCACTCAAGGTGCACTGCTTTGACAACATGGTTATCCTTCTTGCTGTTACTTATGTATTTATATATGGAGAACCATGCAAACTGACAGGAGTCCACGAGGAGACTTTACTTAAAATAGTGAAATAAAGAAAGAAGCATCCCGTGGGGTCTTTACGTTTTCTCAAGGCACCTATCATCCTGCTGCAGAACTGCTTAGAACACATCTGAAATTGCAAGGGGCATCACTGAGTCTGCAAATCAATGGCTTAGCGAGCTAACCACAGCTTTTATGAGTGTGGCTTCCTACCAGAGGATACAATTATTTACTTATTTATTTTTCACAAAACCACACACAGATAAGCAATTAGACTAAAGACTTGCTAATCTTCTTTGGAAAACCTGAGATGGTATTTAAAACATTAAATCCATCAACTCTACTTTACTTGTTTTGGAAGAATTTAAGTTCATTAGACAGACATTAACTCAAAACACAGAAAGGGCTCTATCGAAAACACATTACGGGCGTCTTTACATCTAGTGAAATATACACTTAATACACGCCTTTTAAAAATAACTGTACTTAGACATAGTCTTTCTGCTCTTAAGTGGGCCATCATGATGCCTTTCAGAGCAGGAAGTACATACCCAAACATTTCTGTGTAGACTGAGGAGCCCAATTTGTGTCTTTTGTTTTTATTCTAGTGCCATTCGAGCAGCGTGAATAGAGTTTAATTCACAGCCCCCTTTGAAGAGTGAACAATATGAATTTTGCTCCATTTATCCACAGAAGATTTTCTAAGATATCTCCTTGCAAAGTTCACCAATATGTACCTAGACTATGCAGTCACCTGCTTTTGCCCTTCCTGATGGATTTTATGCATACACAGACAAATACTTATGCATACACAGATGCAAGAAAATTTTAAAAAATGACCCTATTATACTGTTTTCAATCTGCTTTTTTTCTCATAGCAATAAATCATGGGGATTTTCTTTGCCTTACATGTTGTTTTACGACTTCACTCTTGATGTCCGTATAGTGTTCAATTCTATAGCCATGTCATAATTTATTTAACGTGGTTAAGTTTTCAGGACATAAAACATGACCATTGTACTGCACTGTACCAAAGTAAAGATACTGCTATAGTTTATGTTGCCATGACTTGAAAACACATGGAAACCAAAACAACCTTTCTATCAGAGCTGATAATAAAATGAAAAAAGGAGCATCTTTCCTCTATGCTATAAAATGCAAAACAGAGGGAAAACAGATTACACGCTGACACAAGGATTGGGCAGGCATCCGTGTTACTTCCTTGGTCAACATTTGGGCCTAGGATAAAGACAGGGATTTGGTAATGGGTCAGCTGGACAGATGGGGATGAGGGTTGAGACTGACATGGATCATTAAAAATCACAGGTGTAAAAATTCTCACTTGAGATGACATTTTATTTCTGTTTAGGCCAAATCTTTTCTACTGGCTACTGGCAAATGAAAATCCCAACTGATTTACCTTTCCTTCTCCTTATGCCCCCTGACAGACACTCTATGGAAAGGTTAACTAGTTCCCAAAGATAATCTAGAGTGAATAATATAATTGTAAATAATTGTCAGACAAATCTGCAAAACAGACTCTCTTAGAAAATATCAGTTCATACCTATCTCTAGCCAAAGCAGAAGGGAATCCAAAGTACAGAGAAGAGACTGACAATTTAAAAAGAAATTCAAGAAATGTTTGACGTGTCCTCTGTAAATGGCCCAGAATGAAAGTCCATGTTTTTTCAAATAGTCGGCTTGATTGTACCTTAAATAAAGGCCATTGTTTTCCTGTCATCTTGGGTTAGACAGCATGCACATTACGGATCATAACAACAGAACAAAATACTTCTTCAGAATTGCCCGTTCTCCTCTCCTTGTGACCACGTCAATCGAGGCAGCCTAATTCCACTTGCACCATGACACGCCCTCCCTCCATAGGGAGTTGTACACACAGAATTACAAAGAGCAAGGCTTGACCTATCACTGTGAGCAGCGTGAGGAAAATTCTGGACCTGCCCATGCTGCGGGAGGGCGAGGAGGAAGAGAAACCAGAACTTACTTTCCTAAAGCAAAACATTCCAGCTTCACCGTTGCTCCTTTTGCAGTCGGGACTGTTTCTGGGAACTGTACTTCTATTTTTGGCTCATATTCACCCATCACTCCTGTGAATAAACAAATGGGGGGCTAAGCCTGGGAGATTCTTTTCAAATGTATATAAGCATTTTTATGTTAATGTAGGAGGTTGCTCTATAACATTACGGCACAATTAATTCCTTCTCTTAAAGCAGGTCCCCTCGGGCGGCGCCTGTGGCTCAGTCGGTAAGGCGCCGGCCCCATATACCGAGGGTGGCGGGTTCAAACCCGGCCTCGGCCGAACTGCAACCAAAAAATAGCCGGGCGTTGTGGCGGGCGCCTGTAGTCCCAGCTACTCGGGAGGCTGAGGCAAGAGAATCGCTTAAGCCCAGGAGTTGGAGGTTGCTGTGAGCTGTGTGAGGCCACGGCACTCTACCGAGGGCCATAAAGTGAGACTCTGTCTCTACAAAAAAAAAAAAAAAAAAAAAAAAAGCAGGTCCCCTCTTTAATGGCCATGAATTGTGGCCCTTCCCCCAGTTACTGCTACCGAAGAATTTGTATCACAGCGCTACACCATCTGCCTAGGATTAAATTCTTCATGCACACAGCTTCCCTTCTCAAAAACATATGTCAAGGTAGTCATGGGGGAAAAAAGGAGAAGAGGATAAAGTCCTTATCACCTGGAAAATCAAATAAATTTTCTTCTTGGACGTATACTGCAGAAAAAGCTATAATATTTAAAAGTTCTTTTAAAAATACTTGCATACTTTATTATGTCTAAATATTAAAAAAACACAATGATCTGAGTGATCATTCTGTAGCCACAATTTTTACTTTCATTTCCAAGGCCAATTTGAATTAATCCTAAATTAGTATACCTGAGGTAACATCATACCCCTGTAGTTTTATTATATTCTTGAATAATGAAAAAATAATAATGGGAAACAACTCCAGAAAACAACCTTTAAGTTATACCTACCTTGCCAATGGCACACTTATCTTAATGGTCATATTCTCCCAATTTTTCCATATCCTGGAAAATGTACAATTATGGCCAAGGAAACACAGCCCAGAAAACAAAGTCCATGGTTTATCCCTAACTACTTATCAACGATTTCTCATCAGCACGTTACTGACCCCATCTACCATTGCTCTAATTGTTGTAATACATTTATTTGTATTCAATCTCCAGTCATTTTCTATGATCTCTGATTCACCTGTGTCAAAAAGAGTTTGGAATTACCTAGCTTCCTATGAAAAGACAGGACTCTCCATTTCATCTCATCTTTCCCATAGTCAGAGAAAAGAGAGATTGAACCTCAGGAAAAAAGGAATAAGGAATGGATGGAAAAATGTACAATAATCAAGAGAAACGATTTCACTCATTTTACAGAGGTGACCTTTACCTCCTGTGTTTCAGAGTTTGTGATGCATTCAGAGTATCTCCTCAAACTGTGAAAAAAAAAAAAAAAGGAACTGACCCTGAGTTTCAGATGACTTTATTTACAGTCAAGCAAGGTGTCTTGTGAGGTACGTTGTCAAAAGTCCAAATCTGAACAAAATTGTTTTTTTTTTTCCCCTCCCCTAGAATGACAGGAGTGTTGGATTTGGAAGAGACCTTTGATATGATTTAATTCAGTGGCCTAGTTAATCTCGGTCCTAGTTCCCTAATGAAGGCATACGTTTCTGAAGAGAAGACCCATAGCCAGCAACCTATGCGGGAAGCGATGCTTAGCCTTGCAGAGGTGAAGACTTCCTGTGCTTCTCACCACTGCAATGAGTAACACTGTTAAACACTGGATTCTGCCAGTGAAAATACACTGGCAGAATCCATGCTTGCAATGTTCAGAAACAAAATCATTCTCTCACCTTTGGTTGGGTTTGCCTTGTGTTGAGCATTTGCACAAAACTAGCCCTGTAAGGATGGAGTGCATTCTAACAACACACAGCTGCCGAACTTCCTACCAAACAGCCCAGACAGGTGAATCATCATCCCATAAATACCAGTAGTATGACTCTGAGTGCAGCCAGAAAGTTAACACCTTTTAGTGCTGGGTATGTGGCTGTAAAATCTGAGAGCAGTGTTAATTAAAAAAAGAACTGCCTTGAGAGAAAGACATCTTTCATCCTCCCAGGAAATTAAGATACACGGAGTCTGCATTGCAGAGTATCATGTGCTGTGGGGAGTTAAGACAATAATACAAGGGGCAAGGATGTCTTAGAAGTGATTTGGTTTCCCCCCAGCCTCCATCTTTCTAAAAACATCACATATAGATTGTGTCTCTGTGGTCCAGTCATGAAAATAACATCAAGGAGAAACTATATCTTACACAACCTTGTTCTGAGGAACTGAAATATGACTGGCAATGCAGAGATGCAATGTCCCAGATCCCTGAACTGTTACCCCTCATCCTCAAATCCTAAGGCCCAGCCTGAAAGCCCCCCTTCCCAGGATCCTTTACCAGCTTACTGTTGCCCCCTCTGCCCACCATGCCCTATCTTCCAGTCTGCAGTGGTCTTTAAATGACCAGAGAGCATCAAAACCCTTCCTGCCTCAGAGTCTCACTGTTTCCCATATTATTTTTTAAAAACAACATTTTTTAGGTAGAATTTACATACCAAAAAGTTCACCAGTTTTAAGTGTATAAGCCGATATGATTTTTAGCAAATTCGCTGAGTTGTGCAACCATCAGCACAATCCAGTTTTAGGCATTTCTGTCACCCCACTAAGATCCTTCATAGCTGTTTATAGTTCATGCCTGTTACCAGTCCCAGCCTCAGGCAAGCTCTAATCTGCTTTCTGTCCACACATATTTGTCCTTTCTGGATATTTCATGTGAATAGAATCATACAATATTGGTCTTTTTTGCTCTGGCTTCTTTCACTTGGCATAATGTTTGCAAGGTTCATTCACATTATAGAATGTACCAGTGATTTGTTTCTTTTATTGCAAAAACAGTGTTCCACTGCCTGGATATAGCAGGTTCTATCTATGTCTATCTATCTGCAGGCTGTATTCACTTCCTAGGAATGCTGTAACAAAGTAACACAAAGTGCCTAAGCATTTTGGCTCAGTAAGTAGGGCGCCAGCTCCATATACTGAGGGTGGCGGGTTCAAACCCAGCCCCGGCTGAACTGCAACCAAAAAATAGCCAGGAATTGTGGCGGGCGCCTGTAGTCCCAGCTGTTCGGGAGGTTGCGGCAGGAGAATCGCAAAAGCCCAAGAGCTGGAGGTTGCTGTGAGTCCTGTGACATCATGGCACTCTACTAAGGGTGGCAAAGTGAGACTCTGTCTCTACAAAAAAAAAAAAAAAAAGAAATTTACTCTCTCACAGTTCTAGAGGCTAGAAGTCATAAAGAAAAGTGTTGACCAGGCCATGCCTTCTCTTGGACTTGGGGAGAACCCTTCCTTCGTTGCCTCTTTCTAGCTCCTGGTGGTGGCTCTTCAGCATTTGGTCTTCCTTGCCTCTTGGCTGTGTCAGTCCATCTGCCTCTGCTGTCACACGGCATTCTCTCAGTGTGTCCTGGAATCACTGTCCTTTTAGAAAGACCCTAGTCACATTGGATTAAGGGCCCATCCTTCTCTCCTATCATCTCTTCACTAATTATATCTACAATCACTCTACTTTCAGACAAGGTCATTTTCCGAGGGTTTGGGCATTAGGACTTCAACTTACCTTTCCAGGGGACACAACTCACCAGCTGATGTATGCTCCAGTGGCTTTACTTCTAGCTATCACCAATAATTCTTCGATGAATATTTACATGCAAGTTTTTGTGTGGACATGTTTTTACTTCTCTTCTGTTTCCCACAACTTTTACATGGTGACTCTTGTGCCTCAGCTAAACTGATGCCACCTAAGAGCAATAGTGTCTGATCATCCTGTCTAAAATAGGCCCTTACCGTATTTCTCATTTGGATAGGGTTTCCTCATGTTACTTATCTCAAAGAATAATCCACTCATGGGTTCGTGTGTTTAGCATTTGTCTTGCGAACAGATGGTAAAACCTATAACACCAAATAATGTGTCTTTTGCCGAGTCATATCCCTAACTTCTATTTCAGACCCTTAACTTGATAGAAATTCAGTAAATAACTACTGACATAAAACATTGTACCTGTAAACTTTAAGGCACCTCTTGAAGAGTATTATCTTTTTGTGTCACCTTTATAGCTCTTTGTATATATGGTGTCTCCTCTTTTGTATCCCTACCTGCTTAGGGAGTGTAAATCCTTCTATTTTTTTCTGTATCTCTCACAAATACCAGTCTAGTACTAGGAATATGGGAAAAATATATGAGTAGGAATTTGTAGAAAGGAAGAAAAGATATAGGAATATTGGAGGTCTTTATACTGTGATAGGTAATGGTCATTTAATCAAACAAGTACTTCTTTCCATGCTGGATGTTATTTATTAAGTATCGTGGCTTCTAGCACAAGTTTACTCCACTAAGATCACCTTTTCCTAAAATGTTGTGTATAGGCTGTTAATCTGGTCATCTGGAGTGATTTCTGGGTTGAGATACAGTGATCCAAATTTATGGACATGGCAATATGAATAACGAGTCATCAGTATCAACAGTGTATATGACAGAAGTTACAGTACAGAAGGAGACGGATCAGAGACAGAATGGCATTTAAGGATTTTCATTGTATATAAAGATTGTCCTATTATTAAAATCATAAAAATGAGGGAAGCAATTTTCTTCAGCTATATTATGAACATTTTTTTTGAACACCTGTGAACTGTTTCATTTAATTGGTTACATCTGGCACAGGCTATATTGTTATTTTACTATTTTGGCCATGACATTCTGTGTTAAATTTAAGAGCTTTGTTGCCTGTTTTGTTTTTTGAGAAACAAAAGTCCCCTGAAAACAGTGCATCGTTAAAGCCATTCCTCCAACCACCTGAACACTCTTAAAATTAATTGGCATACAGCTGCTCTGAGGATTTACAGAATGATTAGGCTAAAAGAGTAAGGCCGTAGACGAAATTGCTCCAGAACCCTTTTTCCATCATCAAACTATTTAAGCAAGTAGAAGATGTAAAGGCCTAGCCATGGCTACACAACCAAGGTAGAGCGGAAGTGTGGAGCACATTCATCACTTTAACCAGAGTAGATAAACTCAGCCATACTCACTTTCTGCTGCACGAAATATCTGATTTGCCTATAGAAACAACACTTCCTTTCACTTCTAAATAGACACTTATAATCTTACACATAAAGTAAAAAAAAAATGTTTTAATTAATTGAAATGTGTTGTCTGTGTTTTCTATTCTTTGGAATAAAAGAGCCACTATAATAATGAAAGTTACAGCACTTGAAATTTATACATCAAATTTTTTAGAAAGCAGAGGCTTAGATTTATTCATATTCCAATAAATTAACTCAATAAATATTTACTTAATACAAAGCATAAGCCATAAATTGTGCCTGCCAGTGGGGGCATACTGTGGATAAAACAGCCTCAATTCTTATCTTCACGATAGTTACAGGCTACTCTTTCTCAGTGCATTGCACAGTCACATGGCTGATGCAGGCAATGACTCATTGTCGACTAACTAACTGAAAGAGTTGACTTCATGAAGAGGACATGGCTAGAAATTCCTAGGTATTTTTTCCTAAAGCAGTGGTTCTCAAACTTTAAGTCAATTGGAGGGCTAAGTTTCTGATTTACTAAGTTGAGATAGTGCCTAAGAATTTGCATTTCTTTTCTTCTTTCTTTTTTTTTTTGATGGTCTCACTCTGTTGCCATGGCTAGAGTACCACGTTGTCAAAACTACAGCAACCTCCAACTCTTGGGCTCAAGCGATGCCCTTGCCTCAACCTCCTGACTAGTTGGGACTATAGGTGCCTGCCATGATTCCTTGCTAGTTTTTCTTATTTTTAGTAGAGATGGAGTCTCACTCTTGCTCTGGCTGGTCTTGAACGCCTGAGCTCAAGCAATCCACCTGCCTGGGCCTCCTAGAGTGCTAGGATTATAGGTGTGAGCCACTGGACTAGCTGAATTTGCATTTCTTTTTTATTTTATTTTTTTATTATAAAATCATAGCTGTGTACATTAATGCCATCATGGGGCGCCATACACTGGTTTTATAAACAGTTTGACACATTTTCATTACATTGGTTAACATAGCCTTCCTGGCATTTTCTTAGTTATTGCGTTAAGACATTTATATTCTACATTTACTAAGTTTCACACATACCCTTGTAAGATGCACCATAGGTGTAATCCCACTAATCACCCTCCCTCCGCCCATCCTCCCCCTCGCTCCCCTCCCTCTCCCCTTATCTATATTCTTAGGTTATAACTGGGTTATAGCTTTCATATGAAAGCCATAAATTAGTTTCATAGTAGGGCTGAGTACATTGGATACTTTTTCTTCCATTCTTGAGATACTTTACTAAGAAGAATATGTTCCAGCTCCATCCATGTAAACATATGCTGATGCTGTTGTTCTGATAAACACACTTTGAGAACCATATTCCCAACTATGAACAAAAGCAACAAGTTCCATCTAACATTAGTAAGTGTGTATTGTGGGCTAGTAATAGGAGAGCGCTGGTAATGGACTCCCACCTGGGCAAGGTCCATCAGGAGGCTGTATTCAGTACATGACCTTATGGGAATCATACCCCTTTCAAAATCTGGGGAATTATTAAGGTTGATGCTGATGTCTCTAGGAACATATATTAACAAAACAATTGGCAGTTTTTAGAATATGAAAGAGAACTCAGCCAGACAACATCCTTGTTTAAGTACAATTTGCAGGGCACTGTGTTGGCAGAAGGAGGCTAGTTTGCAGAGTTGCATGCTGTAAGATTTTGCCAACACTTGCCTTAGCTGGAATCTGTGCTTGCTAAATTAAACCACAGAAGGGATGTTTACCAACTTCCACGGAGCAGGATGGATTTTTTTTCTACTGGAAAAAAGTTGCAAAAGTTATTTTATGAAAATTTCCCACAAGTCAGATGATGTGTATTCCATTAGTCTAAAAATACTCGGAAATATCTTATCAGTCATACAAATTCCCCTTGTCTGAGTTTACCATTTTCCTCCCTTTGAAGGTGTTTTATTAGTATTTTTTTCCCCATTTTTCCCTTTTTAAAAAGAGATATTTTTTCCTGGGCTGAAGGAGACAATGAACTCTAGTGGAATGTTCCAAGCAATCTTTTCTACTGTTGCTATTTCCAGTAGGTGAATTCCCACTGAGTTCGGGGCAACACCTGTCCAAACAAGAACCTCCCTGCTACTCAAAGGTAACTTGAGGTTACATGTCACCTCTTGGAGTTTTCAGGTGACCTCAGAAACCTGCGAGAGATGAAAACAAATCATGTCATTTGACTTCCATCAAATCTGCGTCTCTTTCTTTCCTTTTTCATAATTAAAATGCAGCTATAACCTTTTCCCAGAAGAGTGTCTCAAATAAAGGCAAAATAATCATATATTTTTGCTTGCCTGGAACAGTGGCTGGTTTATCTGAATTCCTCAATTAATTTGCTAATAGTTTCTAACTTGAGCAATTAATTATAAGGTCATCTGTTAAGCCAACTTCTACGTTCCTCTGAGAAAGTAGCCCTGTATTCATTCTGCTAAAACGTTCTTTGTATCGTGTTGAACCAAACATTCTCTCTCCCTCTGTATGTGTTGGTCTAGTTAAAGTCTCTGGAGCCACGAAGATCAAATTTTTTAATTAACAGTCTTTACATACTTAAAGATATTATCATGTTGTTGGGAATCAACAAAGTTTTCCCATGAAAGGCCAGATAGCAAGGATTTTATTTAGACTTTTTGAGCAATATGTTTTCTGTTACTATTAAACTCTGCCACTGTATCTGGAAAGCAACTCTAGACAAAAGGTAAACAAACATGACTGTCTGTGAGCCAATAAAACTTTACTGCCAAGAACAGGTGACAGAAACATGAGCCCAGGTTGGCTGATCTCTGGCTTAGAGGAAATACAGAAGAAAGCAAAGTTTTGGAGCAATAGAACCAACAGAATAACTACTAGAACTAATAAGAAACTTCATCAAACTTCCCAGATACTGAATCACTTATAAGAATACTAGTAATCTGTCAGGCGTGGTGGCTCACACCTGTAATCCTGGTACTCTGACAGGCTCAGGCCAGCGGATTGCTTTAGCTCCTGAGTTCAAGACCAGACTGAGCTAGAGCAAGATCCAGTCTCTAAAAATAGCCAGGCGTTGCGGCGGGTGCCTGTAGCCCCAGCTAGTCAGGAGGCTGAGGCAAGAGGATCACTTGAGCCTAAGAGTTTGAGGTTGCTGTGAGCTATGACTCCATAGCACTCTACCAACGGTGGACAAAGCAAGACGCTATCTCAAAAAAAAAAAAAAAAGGGAAAACAAAGAATACTAGAATTTCTGTACATTAGCAATAACTAGAGAATGTGAGTAAAAATAAGATATTATGTATAGTAGCAACAACAATGGTAGAGTATCTAAAAAAGTAACCAAGAATACTCAACGTTTCTCTAGGGAAAATTTTGAATTTTATTTACAGAAATATGCTATGGGCAAGACTTGGCCTGTGGGAGGGAGTTTGCCAATTCCTGGCTTAAACGAATACTGTACCCTTATCCTCATTTCTAAGTGACATGTTTATAATTTCCCCTTTGTGATAATATATTTTCTCCAATTTTAATATCAGGTGTAGCCAGATCAAGTAGAATGATTTTGAAGTATTTCTTCTTTTTCTATTGTCTATAAGATTTGGCATGATCTATTTTTCAAAATCATCTTTTACTTTTATTTATAAATATTAGTTGTCTATTTTTTGAGACTTAAAAAAAAATAAGTTAACTGATGACTCCATACTGAATCTCAGAGTGAAAGCATTCTATCATAGACATACTTTTATTTGACAATGTGAATGTTACTTTCTTTGCATTATTATTATTACTATTATTATTTCTTAATATTTTGATGTAGCAATTATCTGATTACTTTTATGAATGTATTTATGTTAGTTCGTTCTTTACAAGGTTTTTGTTTCTAGTCCTTATCTTAAACATTGCTATTATGATTAAATTTTAAGACTTTTTAATTTTGTGAAGGCAAAAAAATGGAAACCTAATAAATACATGTATATGTAAAAAAAAAAAACAAGAATAAACACTGTACCCACTGCCTGAAATTTTTTTTAAATTGGTTGTCCAAGGGCTGTCTAATTTTTCATGGGAGCTTGGGCTGATTTCTGAGACCTGACCAGGTTTCTTTATTCTCAAACTGTGATTATAGATATAATTTCATTGTACCCTTCACCATCCCATAGTAGTTCCCACCGCAGTGGAAACTTCACTGAATCAGCTTGAATTCTCTACTCTCACCCTCTCACCCCAGGATGGCCCCACTCTTGCTTCAGAGTGCAGGCAATTGGGCTTCTCAACTAGACTATACTCTGTGAGGGGAGAGAAAGCTTTCTGTATCCCTAGTGGCAAGTATACAGTACATACTCAGTGAATATTTGTAAGTTAAATTCAGGATCAAAACAACACCCCATGTCAACTCTAGTCTAGGTTAAACACCTCTACTTCCTTCTTTCATTTCCAATCCCTCTACCATAAATGTATCATTTGGAACTCAACTCAACAACTCCAGTGAAAAAATAAATCTTACCCTTCATGAATTTGGAGTTCTTTAAGGCTCTAGGTTTCTGGGGACTGAAATCATGTCTTTTTATTCATAGCGTAACACACACAATAAGCCCTTAACAGACTCTTCCTAGTGGCTAGCCAAATGACTATCCAAAACCTTTGGCCCCTATGGACCTGAAATGGAATTGGCAGTGCTCGAGGTCTAAGGCTGAGAGCCAAGTTGCTAAGCTTGTCAAACCTTCAAAATATCCAGAGCCATTAAGATGCTATTAAATCAGATTAGCAATGGCAGTTTAGTAAAATATCTCACATCCCTCAGTCATTTACATTTCTGCTCATAAAACATGTTTTACACCCACAGATCCTCAACTGTGATGCTGTTAGGGAATGAAAAACAAGCCATGATTGCTGTGACAAAGCCACACAAAAGTTGCAATTAGAAGTAAGAGTACAGCCTAAATGCCCACCAACCCAGGAATGGATTAACAAGCTGTGGTATATGTATACCATGGAATACTATTCAGCCATTAAAAAAAATGGAGACTTTACATCCTTCGTATTAACCTGGATGGACGTGGAAGATATTATTCTTTTTTTTTTTTTTTTTTTGTAGAGACAGAGTCTCACTGTACCGCCCTTGGGTAGAGTGCCGTGGCGTCACACGGCTCACAGCAACCTCTAACTCTTGGGCTTACACGATTCTCTTGCCTCAGCCTCCCCAGCAGCTGGGACTACAGGCGCCCGCCACAACGCCCGGCTATTTTTTTGTCGCAGTTTGGCCCGCCACCCTCGGCATATGGGGCCGGCGCCCTACTCACTGAGCCACAGGCGCCGCCCGGAAGACATTATTCTTAGTAAAGCATCACAAGAATGGAGAAGCATGAATCCCATGTACTCAATTTTGATATGAGGACAATTAATGACAATTATGGTTATGGGGGGGGAAACAGAAAGAGGGAAGTAGGGAGGTGGGTGGGGCCTTGGTGTGTGTCACACTTTATGGGGGCAAGACATGACTGCAAGAGGGACTTTACCTAACAATTGCAATCAGTGTCACCTGGCTTATTGTACCCTCAATGAATCCCCAACAATAAAAGAAAAAAAAAGGCAAAAAAAAAAAAAGAAGTAAGAGTACAATAAAGCCAAGTGTTTTGGGTATAAACTCTAGATCCTAAAAAATATAAAATTATGTGCTCGCTTCGGCAGCACATATACTAAAATTGGAACAATACAGAGAAGATTAGCATGGCCCCTGCGCAAGGAAGACATGCAAATTCGTGAAGCATTCCATATTTTTACCAGGCAGAAGAAAGGATTTCTGACATTGAAGATAAAGCGTTTGAATGCTCTAAAACTCTCAAAGAGGAACAGAAATGGAGAGCAAAAATGGATCATTCTCTTAGAGAGCTCTGGGATAATTTGAAGAAGGTCAATATACAAATAATAGGAGTTCCGGAAAACGATGAAGTGGCATTGATGGGCACAGAGGCCCTTCTGCATCAAATTATTATTTTTTTTTTGTTGTTTTCAACGATCTTTTATTGATGTATTTGTTCCATCCTGTGCATTGCTGTAATTCTCATCACTCAACCCCCACCCGGGAAATGTTCTGGTTTTTATTATTATTTTTTTATTCATTTATTTATTTATTTATTTATTTATTGTTGGGGATTCATAGAGGGTACAATAAACCAGGTTACACTGATTGCAATTGTTAGGTAAAGTCCCTCTTGCAATCATGTCTTGCCCCCATAAAGTGTGACACACACCAAGGCCCCACCCACCTCCCTACTTCCCTCTTTCTGTTCCCCCCCATAACCATAATTGTCATTAATTGTCCTCATATCAAAATTGAGTACATAGGATTCATGCTTCTCCATTCTTGTGATCTGCATCAAATTATGAAAGAGAATTTTCTAGATGTGCCTAGAGATTCAGATAGCAGACAGTTTCAGAACTCCAGCATGATTCAACCCCAATGAGTCACCCCCCAGACATATCATAATTAGCTTCACTAAAGTTAACATGAAGGAGAAAATTCTCAAGGTTATCAGGCGAAAGAAAGCCATTACCTACAAAGGTAAGAACATCAGAATGACTGCAGATCTCTCTGCTGAAACTTTTCAAGCCAGAAGAGGGTAGTCATCGACTTTTAATCTCCTAAAGCAAAATAACTTTCAACCCCAGATCTTATACACAGCTAAACTGAGTTTCATCTATGAAGGAGAAATTAAATACTTTAACGACATTCATATGTTGAAGAAATTTGCCACAATCAAACCAGCTCTTCAGGATATTCTCAGACCTATCCTCCATAATGACCAACCCAATCCTCTACTATAAACGTAAACTAACTCAGAAACTTCTGATCAAACTCCAACTTCTACAATGGCGAAAAGATTAAAAATGTCCACTGGACTTTTGAAAAACTCGATACCCAAAATTTCACCAAACTTATCAATAGTCTCCATTAATGTGAATGACTTAAACTGTCCTCTAAAGACACATAGGTTAGCTGACTAGATACAAAAACTCAGACCAGATATCGGTTGCTTACAAGAGTCACATCTTAACTTAAAAGACAAATACAGACTCAGGGTGAAAGGATGGTCATCCATATTTCAGGCAAATGGTAACCAGAAAAAAGCAGGTGTTGCAATTTTATTTGCAGACACAATAGGCTTTAAACCAACAAAAGTAAGGAAAGACAAGAATGGTCACTTCATATTTGTTAAGGGTAATACTCAATATTATGAGATTTCAATTATTAATATCTATGTACCCAATCAGAATGCACCTCAATTTATAAGAGAAACTCTAACAGACATGACCAACTTGATTTCCTCCAGCTCCATAATATGGGAGACTTTAACACTCCTCTGACAGTGATGGATCGATCCTCCAACAAAAAGCTGAGTAAAGAAATTTTAGATTTAAATCTAACCATCCAGCATTTAGATTTAGCAGACATCTACAGAACATTTCATTCTAACAAAACTGAATACACATACTTCTCATCAGCCCACAGAACTTACTCCAAAATCGATCACATCTTAGGTCACAAGTCTAACCTCAGTAAATTTAAAGGAATAGAAGTTATTCCATGCATCTTCTTGGACCATCATGGAATAAAACTTGAGCTGAGTAACAACAGGAATCTGCATACTCATACAAAAACATGGAAGTTAAATAACCTCATGTTGAATGATAGCTGGGTCAGAGATGAGATCAAGAAGGAAATTGCCAAATTTTTGGAACAAAACGACAATGAAGACATGAACTATCAGAACCTGTGGGACACCGCAAAGGCAGTTCTAAGAGGGAAATTTATAGCACTGCAAGCCTTCCTCAGGAGAACAGAAAGAGAGGAAGTTAGCAACTTAGTGGGACATCTCAAGCAAATGGAAAAGGAAGAACATTCCAACCCCAAACCCCGTAGAAGAAAAGAAATAACCAAAATCAGAGCAGAACTAAATGAAATTGAAAACAAAAGAATAATACAACAGATCAATAAATCAAAAAGCTGGTTTTTTGAAAAGGTCAACAAAATAGATAAACCATTGGCCAACCTAATCAGGAAAAAAAGAGTAAAATCTCTAATCTCATCAATCAGAAATGACAAAGACAAAATAACAACAGACTTCTCAGAACTCCAAAAAATCCTTAATGAATATTACAAGAAACTTTACTCTCAGAAATATGAAAATCTGAAGGAAATGGATCGATACTTAGAAGCTCGTCACCTTCCAAGACTTAATCAGAATCAAGTGGAAATGTTGAACAGGCCCACATCAAGTTCAGAAATAACATCAACCATACAAAACCTCCCCAAAAAGAAAAGCCCGGGACCAAATGGTTTCACATCAGAATTCTACCAAACCTTTAAACAGGAATTAGTACCTATATTACTCAACCTGTTCCAAAAGGTAGAAAAAGAAGGAAGACTACCCAACACGTTCTATGAAGCAAACATCACCCTGATCCCCAAACCAGGAAAAGACCTATCAAGAAAAGTAAATTATAGACCAATATCACTAATGAATATAGACGCAAAAATATTCAACAAGATCCTAACAAACAGAATCCAGCAACACATCAAACAAATTTATACATCATGATCAAGTTGGCTTTATCCCAGGATCTCAAGGCTGGTTCAATATATGTAAATCTATAAATGTAATCCAGCACATAAACAAAGTAAAAAACAAAGACCATATGATTCTCTCAATCGATGCAGAAAAAGCTTTTGATAACATCCAACATCCCTTCATGATCAGAACACTTAAGAAAATTGGTATAGAAGGGACATTTCTTAAACTGATAGAGGCCATCTACAGCAAATCGACAGCCAATATCATATTGAACGGAGTTAAATTGGAATCATTTCCACTTAGATCAGGAACCAGACAAGGCAGCCCATTGTCTCCATTGCTTTTTAACATTGTATTGGAAGTTTTAGCCATCGCAATTAGGGAAGAAAAGGCGATCAAGGGTATCCACATAGGGTCAGAAGAGATCAAACTTTCACTTTTTGCAGATGATATGATTGTATATCTGGAAAACACTAGGGACTCTACTACAAAACTCTTAGAAGTGTTCAAGGAATACAGCAGCGTCTCAGGTTACAAAATCAACATTCATAAATCGGTAGCCTTTATATATACCAATAATAGTCAAGCTGAAAAAACAATTAAGGACTCTACCCCATTCACAGTAATGCCAAAGAAGATGAAATATTTGGGATTTTATCTAACAAAGGACGTCAAAGATCTATATAAAGAGAACTATGAAACTCTAAGAAAAGAGATAGCTGAGAATGTTAATAAATGGAAAAACATACCATGCTCATGGCTGGGAAGAATCAACATTGTTAAAATGTCCATACTACCCAAAGCAATATATAACTTCAACGCAATCCCTATTAAAGTCACACTGTCATACTTTAAAAAACAATACTTCGTTTTATATGGAATCAGAAAAAAACCTTGAATAGCCAAGACATTACTCAAAAATAAAAACAAAGCAGGAGGAATCACGCTACCAGACCTCAGACTATACTACAAATCGATAGTGATCAAAACAGCATGGTATTGGCACAAAAACAGAAAAGTAGATATCTGGAACAGAACAGAGAACCAAGAGATGAATCCAGCTACTTACCGTTATTTAATCTTTGACAAGCCAATTAAAAACATTCAATGGGGAAAAGATTCCCTATTTAATAAATGGTGCTGGGTGAACTGGCTGGCAACCTGTAGAAGACTGAAACTGGACCCACACCTTTCACCATTAACCAAGATAGACTCTTAATGGATTAAAGATTTAAACTTAACACATGAAACTATAAAAACACTAGAAGAGAGTGTAGGGAAAACCCTTGAAGAAATTGGGTTGGGCGAGTTTTTTATGAGAAGGACCCCCCGGGCAACTGAAGCAGCTTCAAAAATACACTACTGGGACTTGATCAAACTAAAAAGCTTCTGCACAGCCAAGAACACAGTAAGTAAAGCAAGCAAACAGCCCACAGAATGGGAGAAGATGTTTGCTGGTTATGTCTCCGACAAAGGTTTAATAACCAGACTCCACAGAGAACTCAAATGCATTAGCAAGAAAAGAACAAGGGATATCATTGCAGGCTGGGCAATAGACTTGAAAAGAAACTTCTCTGAAGAAGACAGGTACGCAGCCTTCAGACATATGAAAAAATGCTCATCATCTTTAATCATCAGAGAAATGCAAATCAAAACTACTTTGAGATATCATCTAACTCCAGTGAGACTAGCCTATATCACTAAATCTCAAGACCGGAGATGTTGACGTGGATGTGGAGAAAAGGGAATACTTTTGCACTGCTGGTGGGAATGCAAATTAATACATTCCTTTTGGAAAGATATATGGAGAACACTTAGAGATCTAAAAATAGATCTGCCATTCAATCCTGTAATTCCTCTGCTGGGCATATACCCAGAAGACCAAAAATCACATCATAACAAAGATATTTGTACCAGAATGTTTATTGTAGCCCTATTCATAATTGCTAAGTCATGGAAAAAACACAAGTACCTTACCCTCAATGAATCCCCAACAATAAAAAAAAAAAAAAATAAATAAATAAATAAAGTTCACTACATTCAAAAAAAAAAAAAAACACAAGTACCCACTGATCCACGAATGGATTAATAAATTGTGGTATATGTACACCATGGATTACAATGCAGCCTTGAAGAAAGATGGAGACTTTACCTCTTTCATGTTTACATGGATGGAGCTGGAACATATTCTTCTCAGAATAGTGTCTCGAGAATGGAAGAAAAAGTATCCAATGTACTCACCCCTACTATGAAACAAATTCAGAACTTTCACATGAAAGCTATAACCCAGTTACAACCTAAGAATAGGGGGAATGGGGAAAGGGTGGGGAGGGAGGGGGGAGAAGGGTAGAGGGAGGGGGATTGAAAGGATCACACCCCTGGTGCATCTTACAAGGGTATATCTGAGGCTTGGTAAATGTGGAATGTAAATGTCTTAGCAAAGTAACTAAGAAAATGCCAGGAGGGCTATGTCAACTAATGTGATGAAAATGGGTCAAATGGTCTATGAACCAAGTGTATGGTGCCCCATGATCATATTGATGTACACAGCTATATTTACTAAAAAAAGAAAAAAAGAAAAAATATATAAAATTATGTCTAAGTGGAGGGCATATCGGTACTTGTTGCTTACCTAAATGCTAGGTCATCAATAGAAGGTTGTAGATCAAGTCCACAATTCGAAAGCGATTCTCTTAATGACTGGGTTTTTGATCAGACCACTAGGTTAATGAAGTGGACCACAAATAAAGCCGATCTATTCATGAAGACAAATGGTGGCTGGTAATGCCCACTTAAGGATCTAATGCAGTTTGGGGCAATATTAGGAAAGTTTACTTTGAACAGCTGCGGGATCACACTGGAGGATATGTGGTAGTGCATCAAAATATTCCAGAATGTTCCAGCTTTCTCCTTTCCATTTTTAAGGTTTTCTTTGGTCTTAAATTTGGAACTTTGAGAGGAAGATAGTCTTCTGGGCTACAAGGAGGCTAAAGGGTCATAAAACGGCCTGCTGTGGTCTGCAAGAGTTTCTGCTAGGATTGGTAATTAGCATTGGGAAGAAATCCTCTCCAATATGTGCTGGGTTTGATATTACCCGGCATGTGGAAATACTGAAATTGGAGTAAAGTATGCTACAATGTTGTGACTAGAATCCTAGAAGACGTCCACAAAGGGACCTTAGATATAATTTAATATAAATAATTCATTTTTATAGCTGAGGCAATTAAGGAACAAAGAAATGGTTTGCTTTGTCTCGTGAGAGTTGGTGATCGGTCTGGGGCTATCCCCGAGACTCTCTCCACGTTTCCCCTGGACTGTTAATCCACACGTGTTTGGCACACCTATTTATGCCTCACCTCAGACTGTTCTGAAACTGCAAGGTGCTGAGGTCAGCAACTGACCACTTTTCCATTAGGTTAAAGCTAATGGTGAGAAGATTAAATACTTCAGGGCTGACCTTATTCAGTGTTTTCATAGATAAATAAAATTAGGCTGGGGAAAATGGGTCAGGACTTAGGAAAACATGGTCAATTGTATAAATGATATTTGAGAATATAAATATAATTTTTTTTGAGACAAAGTCTCACTATGTTGTCCTTGGTAAAGTGCTGTGGCATCACAGCTCACAGCAACCTCAAACTCTTGGGTTTAAACAATTCTCTTGCCTCAGCCTCGCAAGTAGCTGGGACTACAGGCACTTGCCACAACACCTGGCTAATTTTTAGTTGCAGTTGTCAGTGTTGTTTAGCACGCCCGGGCCGGGCTCAAACCCGCCAGCCTTGGTGTATGTGACCTGCGCCCTGCTCACTGAGCTGTGGGCACTGAGCCCATAAATATAATTTTTAAATAATTTTTATCTTGAAGTATAATAAACGTTTAGAAAAGTGAAATTAAAATTTTAACCTCAAAAGACAACACGGCTAGTGTATATGGACAAATATGCCTCCAAAGTATATATGCTTAACAATATAAATATGGAAAGGGAAAGAGAGAAAGAACAGAGAGAGAATGTGAAACTCTAAGATAGTGGGCATCTCATTCTTTCTGGTTTTATAGCATCTCTTAGATGTAGATAATATTAAAGAATAATTAACAATCAGTGTGTACACCCTGGGCCCATCAGACAGACACAAGCTGTAAACTTCTTAACATTCATCTTGGTGCTAACAAGCAAAATAAAGAATGGTCAAACCAATCTCCAGCCAGTCTCCAGGAAAACATAGTAAAAAGGCAAAAGCTAAACAATGATTCTTTTCATGCTCAATTATGTACCTATGTATGTAATGTTCATAAATGTCCTAACAAACATTATCTCATTTTCTTAAGACAGTCTTAATCTCTGTTAATTCTTTGCCTCTGTAAGCATTATAAAGAGAGTAGGAGGTAGTACCTAAAAGCAGAAGAAATTCTCATATAAGTCGATTATTTCTCTAGTAGTAATGCTATATGGGTGGTCTGTTACTTTGTTTATAGAAACTTAGGAACAATTCTTTCAGATCGGTGTAGAAAGCACACACTAGAAATAGTTCATCATTATTAATAACCATAAATTGGGCTAATATTGATCAATGGACTCACTTTAGTACCTGCAGTAATAATAAACATGATGTACTTTTCCTAAAGAAAACTTTTTCCTTTTATGGTACCTAAACACCTGGAGCACTTTTGTAAATAACATGTTATTTACCTTTTTAAAGTAGATTTTAGAATATTTAGATCAGTAATTGTAATTTCTGATCTAAAATACTTTCACATTTCTCTAACATCTCTCAATTTTATACTTCCTTAAGGTGATGACTACAAAATAGCATACAGTTATTTGGAAGCAGTCCCAATACACAGTTTTTAAAAATCAGAAAAAGAAACAAAGTAAATACATAAATCTACAGTCCCAAACAGACTCTGAACTTCTGCTAAATAGCTTGAGAGGAGGTGTTTAAGAATCGTTGAACAGGGCGGTGCCTGTGGCTCAGTCGGTAAGGCGCCGGCCCCATATACCGAGGGTGGCGGGTTCAAACCAGGCCCCAGCTGAACTGCAACCAAAAAATAGCTGGGCGTTGTGGCGGGCGCCTGTAGTCCCAGCTACTTGGGAGGCTGAGGCAAGAGAATCGCTTAGGCCCAGGAGTTGGAGGTTGCTGTGAGCTGTGTGATGCCATGGCACTCTACCGAGGGCCGTAAAGTGAGACTCTGTCTCTACAAAAAAAAAAAAAGAATCGTTGAACAGTTTGATGAGAATATTTCAGATTGTATATGAAACCAGCACATTGTACCCCTTGATTGCACTAATGTACACAGCTATTATTTAACAATAAAATAAATAAATGAATAAAATAAAAGTGGGACACAAGAAAAAAAAGCAAAGAAGAAACTTCCCCGACGCTGTCTTTCTTGCCCTACTTCTCAGTCCGCTGTTCTCTTCTTTTCTAAAAAAATAAAGATATAAAATGGGGTGATCTCAAAAGTGCCCTCTGGGTCCAATAATTTGAATATAACTCCTTTACCAATGTTCTAAACATCTGAAAAATCTATAATCATTGTAAAAAGTGAGAAAATACAGAGAAGCCAAAAAGAAAAAAAATTCAATTTTTTTCACTAACCGTCAAACAACTTACATTTTAACATCTATTAGGTATACTAGAGAATAATACTCCACCTTTCTCTGTTATTTACCCACACACATTTTTTAAGAAACAAGGATAATACTATCTATGCACTATTATAAGCTAGCTTTCAAAAATATAATTTGTTAAGCATATCTTAGGTAAGAAAGTCATCCATGTTATACTATTTCAACACACTTTATATGTAATTTAAGGCTCAAAATAATTCTCTGAGGTGGATACTATTTTCCTCATTTTCCTGATGAGACAACAGAGCCCAGGGAGGTTAAGCGGACACATCCAAAGTCACGAAGCTAATAAATGGCGGGGCTGAGTTCCACCTGGATAGCCCAGCTCCTTACCCTCAGTCCCACATTCCAGTCATGATATGAGATGCAGGAAGGAGTGGGCTGCAGGAAGAGCTGGGGAAGGGGAACACGGAGTACCAAGGTCTTGCCAAAGTCTACTGTGCTGAGGGCAAGTGGTAAATATGACCAGTGGGACAGACATGGGACAGACACGTCATACCTGACACCTATCAGGACCTGGTCTGAGCCAATGTTTCCCGTTCACTGTTCATGACTCACTACGGCCTTTTTGGTGGCTGGAAACAGTGAATCATAGTCCAGAACTGCTTAGCTGGAACTCGAAAGAAATAACCTTAATATATGGTGGTAATCTGGTTTGCTAAGCTACATCCGCTCTTAGCAAGGGAAATGACTAGGGTGGAAATTAGTTCAATTCCGCTTCAGATTTTGTCTTGTGTATCTACATGCTGAGGCAAAAGGAGGAGGTGAAATTCTGTGTGCAGGTCAATGACCAAAATGTACAAATTCTATACCCGCCTTGCACTTACCAGTCTAATAGAGTCTCTAAATACCAGAATTTGCAGAATAGTAATTTCATTTTGTTTATCCTGACAGAAGAGATTTTTGACAAGAATGTCATCTTTATTTTGCAATCTTTTCTTGATTTTATATTTTTCCTTTGTCTCACTTCCAGGAAAGACTTTCCTGTGCTTAGTCATCTAGTTCTAGTATCCATTTTATGTAATCTAGTCTTAAAAGGGAAAGCCATGCAGCTCTCACGGAAATTAAATGAGTGGGTATTGACGGCTGAGGAATGAGATGTTCAGTCTGCTAATTTTTTGATAAGACATTCTAATAAAAAACATTTGTTGTATCTGTTAAGGTATGCCAGACAAGGCGAGATAAATCGAAAAGCCAAGCAAAAGGCAGAGTTGTCGCCAACTTGAAGGGTATGCGACGATGGCAGGAGCTCTTTGTTCGATCTTTGTGGAGCAGCAGTTCTGTGTGGTAATGTCCTCAGCTACATGCTGGCACATTGAGGTCAGTATGGCATTGCATCTGTGACTTCATGCACCAGAAAAGATAAAGCCTCTGAAAAGATATTTTGGCATATGTGCATTTTGGGTAGAGGCCAGAGCAGCTGTAATTTTTAATGATTTCTTATAAAATGCCACTGGAGCATTATGTTTTGAAAGCTTCTTCATGTGTAGATCAGGAGACATAACAATGATAGCCTTTGAAAGAACTGATACCTTGCTTATTTTCTCTTTAAACTGAAACAAGTTTTCAGTTTTATTTAACATAATGCATAATATATTAATCCAATATATTCATTCAGTATTTTCCATGTGGCAAGCATTTTGCTGGGGACTAAAACAAAGTTGGATGAAAACTATGATCTTTCTTTGATCATAATGTGAACAGTGTGGGGAAGGGAAGCTGACAAGTGAACACGAATGCAGTAGATGAATATTATAATAGAGAAATGGATGAAAAGCCACAAACCAAATAATTCTTCCCATTGCCAAGGGACAAGTTAGTGGGTCCTGTGCTTTATAGGTAATGACTAAAATGATATTTTTGATTGTTCCCTTGCAAACTTGTTTAGTAAAACCATTTCAGAAATGAAATTCTCATACACTAGGTTGTTGTGCTAGAAATCTACATGTCATCCGTGATTTTCTTTCCCCTGCCTCCCACAACCAACACGTCAGCAAGTCCTGGCAGCCTTACCTGCAAACTACATCCTGAATCTATTTCTCTCTCTCTCTCTCTGCAGTTACTCCCTAGTTCAAGCTACTGTCACTGCCTAACTGAATTATTGCAAAAGTAGTTTGGTGACACTTCCAGTTTCCAATCTTGTTTGCGGAAAGTCCATTTTCTACATAGCAGCTAAGCACTCTTTATTTTATTTATTAATTTATTTATACAGAGTCTCACTCTGTTGCCCCAGGCTGTAGTGTCATAGCTCACAGCAACCTCAAAGTCTTGGGCTCAAGTGATACTTTTGCCCAGGCTCCCCAGTAGCTGGGACTAGAGGTGCCCACCACCACGCTCTGCTAGTTTTTCTATTTTTAGTAGAGACAGAGCCTCACTCTTGTTCAGGCTAGTTTTGAACTCCTGAGCTCAAGAAATCCTCCTGTTTTGGCCTCCCCGAGTGCTAGGATTACAGGCATGAGCTACCTCACTTGGCCAAAAAGTGGTTATCTTTGAAGAAACTGGAAGGACCAGCATCAGTTATCCAAACGAGAGCTTTTCAGTTGGAGGTAACAACATACACATGTATAAAAACCCATGGTAGGGAAAAATATAGCAGGGGTTCTCAAACTTTTTAAACAGGGGGTCAGTTCACTGTCCCTCAGACTGTTGGAGGGCCAGACTATAGTTAAAACAAACAAACAAACAAACAAAAAACTATGAACAAATACCTATGCACACTGCACATATCTTATTTTGAAGTAAAAAAAAAAATGGTAACAAATACAATCACACAACCTCATGTGGCCCGCGGGCCATAGTTTGAAGACCCCTGTTAGAGTTTGGCATACAATAGTAGGTTCAAAAAGCACGTGGAGCCTTGGCACCTATAGGTTGAGGGGCTAGGAAACCAGCCACACACACCGGAGCTGGCAGGTTGGAATCCAGCCAAACCAGGTGGATTTGGGTGCGCCAAACAACAATGACAACTATAACTAAAAAATAGCTGGGTGTTGTGGCAGGCACCTGTAGTCCCATCTACTTGGGAGGCTGAGGCAAGAGGATCCCTTCAGCCCAAGAGTTAGAGGTTGCTGTGAGCTGTGTCACCACAGCACTCTACTCAGGGCGACAGCTTGAGGCTCTGTCTCAAAAACAAAAACAAAAACAAACAGAAAAAAAGCACATGGTGATTTACTGAATATTGTTAAGTCATTTAGATAATTAAGGTGAAATTCACATATTTTCTTGATACAGTCTCACAGTAGGGTGGGAAATTAAAACTTCTGTCTCACATGAGCCTCGTATTCTGCATTTAATGAGTAAAATTGTTCAACCTTTCACTTCGTTCTGTCTGGGAGAGAAACAAGTAAATTTCTTTTTTATTTACATTTACCTAAATCCACATTCCACTCTTACTGAGATTAGCAATTAGATTTCTAATTAATTTTCCAAAATGGATTCATGGGCTTATTTCTTACACAAGGGAAGAAAATATGAACACAAAATGTAGAAAGTATTAAATTTTTCTGAAATCTAATGTAGAAAATCAAGCTTTGTTAACCTAACATCTATCCACACTAAGCTCGTGGCCACAAAAAACCAAATTAACAAAATTACATGGAAAACTCACCATCATTTCTCAGTATTAGGGGTGTGGGTGGTCCCAGA
Organism: Nycticebus coucang; assembly: GCF_027406575.1. NCBI lineage: Eukaryota > Metazoa > Chordata > Mammalia > Primates > Lorisidae > Nycticebus > Nycticebus coucang. The sequence goes on from NC_069787.1 coordinate 18,444,157, forward strand.
ACCTTGTGGTTTGTTACTGTGTTGGTAACCACACAGGTATAATTCCCAACATCTGATTTTTCTACTTTGGCAATGTACAGGTTCCCAGTCTCTTGAGAAACAAACCGGCGATTATCCTGATAGGAAGGGTATTCATTGAAGATCCACGCGTAGCTCAGCTCTGAAAGTAAAAAAGAATCTCCATTAGGAATATGTCTTTTAGACCCATAACTTTACAGTATTCATGAAAGAAAGGGTTGAGCTACAAATTCATACTGTTGTTTAATGATTCTTTTTCAGCTCTCAAAATATAAATAGGAAATAATCATAGTCCCCATAATGCATTTTCCCAGTCTTCCCACCAGTAATCAGTAAGGTTTTATTTCTTTGTTTTTTTTTTTGTTGTTGTTGTTTTTTTGATTTTTGGCCGGGACTGGGTTTGAACCCGCCACCTCCGGCATATGGGACCCGTGCCCCACTCCTTGAGCCACAGGCGCCGCCCCAGTAAGGTTTTATTTCTAGAGAACTAGAAGATACACTGATAGTTGATTGAAAGAGGCCCAACCCTTTTAAGCTGAGGGGATTCACATTTACAGTTTGCTAAGCATGGCAGAGCACCATTCAACACATACTAAGCTAATGCCCAAATTACAGATCGAAGGAGTCTATAATCTTGATACAGTAATGCCTAAAGCCGCCTAGAAACCATTTAGAACATGCCTTTCATTTTATATATAATAATCATTACACTGTATCATAATACCGCGTATTTGCATAGCTCTTTGTTGTTCCCAAGTACATTTGATAGTTTTCCTTTAACGGAGAAACTCTGACACAGAACATCTCACCCAAACTCTTAGCCTCTGTTAAAGGAAGAATAATTGCTGAGTTTCACTGCAGTCCTCTAATGTTCTAACGTCTCCTACTGTCAGCTCAAATCCTCAGGCTCTTCTCCTTTGTAAGGCTGAACATTTTGCCATCATTTTAGTGAGATGGTGGTTTAATACCAGAGCAAATAGTCATCCAATAGACACTGACTGACTAGTGGATTGATCCCATAAATGTACATCCGTATTTTTAAAATTAGGTGAAAATTATTATATCAGTAAGGGAATTAATATGAAACAGTGGTCAAACAGCAGCATTTCAAAAATACACACTCATTCCAGAATGGCAATGGGATGAATGGAATAGGCAGCTATACCTGAAAATGTTCCTTTAAAAAAGTTCTAATTTTTCATGAAAAATTAGGTAAATGTTTTGTGAATGAACACAGGAGCCCATGCTTTCAATGTCAGAGAGAAATCCTAAATGACAGTGAGTTTACATGATTTGCTGCCTTGAACTACTGTGCTCTAATGGAATCAAACTTCTTCAGCTTCAGGCATTCCCTAATTCCTCTCTTTAAAATGTAGTCTCTGGATTTGTCCAAAGCTGGAGAAATGATGATATTAGCACTGACTACCCAACATGTCTCATTTTATCTTCAAAAATTACTTTGTTGTTGGGAGTGTGAAAAAGCAACACCATGCAAAGGGAGCCCCCAGGTTTCAGAACTTGTTGGCTGAGTTATTTTGTGTCACTCTTTAATATGATCGTGGGCTAAAGTCTAAATGTCCTTGGAAAATGGCAGGCAGGTCACTTTAGCTTTGTATAGAGAACACTAATTACTATAAAAGGCTTCTTGTTGTTTAATCTTTCAACAAGTCCCAATTGTACTTGACCTCAGCAACTGAATGTGCGACAGGAAACATTCTGCCTTAATAATCCACTGTTTACATACAAAGGAGGGGTCATGTAGATTGCTTTCCCTTTATCACTGGATTATAACATTGCCACATGCATTATTTTAGAGAGGTATAATTATGTTCAGATGAGAATAGCTCATCATTTTATTTACAAATGTGCATGTAATTATAAGTAACCCCATGCTGATGTCAAGAGGATACTCAGTGTAAATAAGCAAGTGCTTCCCAGCAAGCCAGTTATTTCCTCAAGAAACTAAAACCTGGAGAAGGAAAAGCCCATATAATAGGTCGTGAAGAAGTGCAATTCTGTATAGCAGGCTCCCCCTAAAAACAGGAGACTTTAACCATCAGCACTGCAGACAATGTACTCCTTCCTTATTCAACTTGATATGTGAGTTTCAGGCAAACCTAGCAATCTCTCAGCACCTCAATTTTCTCCTATGCACAGTGAGAAGAACACTGGCTGTCCCCTAATTAGTTATAAGAGAGTTTTGAGTATAAATTAGCATCTCCAAAGTCACAAGGTAGATGTGAGAAAGTAATTTACCAGCACAATATTAATCAACCCACACCTCTCCAAGGTGAGTTGTAATAAAATACAGGGAACTCTATTTTCTTTCCCTGAATAACTTTTCAGGACTGTTGCTAGTGACTAGTGGTTGTAAGGCTTTGAGGAGGCTCTTCTAGCAAGGAGAAAGGGGATATCAGGAAAAAAGGCATCTGCTTTGTTATTTTTCTAATGGATAGGGGAAAAAATAGAATACAAGAAAACTAAAGTCCACACCTGCGTTATGTAAGGGAAGCCATTTAAACTCTCTCACTTTCAACTTCTTAATTCGCGCGCGCGCGCGCGCGCACACACACACGGATAATTTTAAATAGAATCCAGGTATGTGGTGAGGATCTGTTTATGGGAAAGCACTCTGAATTCTCTAAATGGCTGCACAGATGTTAGTTATTATTGGTGTGGCACTTCACCAGGTTAATGTTTTATAAAAGTGAACATTAAAAAAAATTCAATTAACGGGCGGCACCTGTGGCTCAGTCGGTAAGGCGCCGGCCCCATATACCGAGGGTGGCGGGTTCAAACCCGGCCCCGGCCAAACTGCAACCAAAAAATCGCCGGGCGTTGTGGCGGGTGCCTGTAGTCCCAGCTACTCGGGAGGCTGAGGCAAGAGAATCGCTTAAGCCCAGGAGTTGGAGGTTGCTGTGAGCTGTGTGATGCCATAGCACTCTGCCGAGGGCCATAAAGTAAGACTGTGTCTCTACAAAAAAAAAAAATTCAATTAACAAAGTAAGTTACTTCCTTTGGTTTCACTGCTCTCGCGACTTATATAACTTAGTGCTTTTGTGGGAGATGCAAGCAACCCTTAGTGCATCCTGCAGCAATTCCTGAACTGTGGTCCTTGATTATTAATTCCCTGTTTTAGAGCTTCAAGACTCCCAAATTCAAACGGGTTACATGATCAAATGATTTCGAGAAGCAATGGATTAAACAGTTAAAGAGACTTTTATTATTATTATTTTTTTAAGACTGGAAAGATATTTTATCATGCCAATGTCATTGAAATTCCTGGGAGAGAGTTAAAGCATCCAAATTTACTTGATCTGGAATTATCAGCACCATCACCTGCACCCCGCCCACACATGCACAGTTTTTTTGAAACATCTATTAATAGTTAACCAAACCTAGTTTGGGAAACCTTGATGCTATTACTTCAATTCAAGAAAACAGTAAGTATAATGTAATGATCATGAACTCTGTTACTTTGGTTTTTGGGAAAATCATTAAGTACCATTAAATAGAATAACAGAAACCAGCAAAAAGTTGAATTAAAGTTGTAGTAAGTTTCTGAAGTTGTAACAATTTAATGCCGCCGCCCGTCACTATAACCATTTTTCATGCAGCAAAAGGGGGTACAAACCATAGTTGCCAAAAACATCCTCAAAAGAACATGTTAAGGATCCTAACGAACATCAGTTCTAACAGAGGACTTCCATAAATACCGTAGTGTTCTGAAGTGCAAAGGTCGGGGGGGAAGTTCTAGCTGGTGTACATGGAGCTAAAGGCTGAACTCCCAAGACAAGGGAGCAATCTCTAGCCAAGATATTAACTTCTTCATAGCAAATACCACCACTGTAATATCACCTTTTTATTTATGTGTGCAGAATAATCAGGAAGGAGCAGGAGGGATTTCATGTACTAATAAGGCAGATATCAGAGCAGGCAAAAAGCATAAGAAAGCTGAAAAGTACCCAACAGATCACTTGTTTTATTTCCTCATTTTAAAGATTTGAAAATTCTGAGGCTTTGAAAGGGTAAGTTTGGAGCATCAGAAAGTGGCCAAGCAGACTGACTACAGTCTCATCCTTCAGTCTAAGCTCCCATTCCAATGCTCCGCCTAGAAAACAGTAAGAGCTCTTGACATTTGAAAAGTAAAGAGCTAGTATTATTATATCACTCAACAGACAATTCAGATTTCCCCTAAGAACTAAAATCTATTTTTATCAGAGCAAAACATTAATCCAGTGGGCTACATGAAATGCTATCAGCATTCTGAAAAATAAAGCCAAGTAAATAAAACAAAATAAATTCTCATGTGCTGCAGCTAGCAAAAAGTACCCCACTCAGTTTGATTTCCTTAGGGACTTCCATGCAATATTTATACTTACTCAAACTTGACAGATTTCTTTTGATAAGTTTTCACACACTTAATTGCTCTGGAAGTGACAGACAGTTTCTGTCCCATTGGCAATTTGTAACAACTGAATAAACAGATACTTGGAATGCAATATATTAAATAGACTGTGAAACTTCTGATGCTCAACTGGAAAACACCGAGACTCATTATAATGTGATATTCATTAAGGTATAAAGATCTAGAGATGGTTTTCTGATTTGCAGCATCCAACAGAGTTGGATGAAATTAACTTTAATTGGTGCCTTCTTCCCTATCTTTGGGTCAACCGTAAAGGATGTTCAGCTATTTTTTTTATATTTTGAAGAACACACCCATCAAGCAATTTTAAGATCCAGGTATTCATTGAACAAAGTCATTCAACAATAAATCACGGCGGCACCTGTGGCTCAGTCGGTAAGGCGCCAGCCCCATATACGGAGGGTGGCGGGTTCAAACCCAGCCCTGGCCAAACTGCAACCAAAAAATAGCCGGGCGTTGTGGCGGGCACCTGTTATCCCAGCTACTCGGGAGGCTGAGGCAAGAGAATCGCTTAATCCCAGGAGTTGGAGGTTGCTGTGAGCTGTGCGAGGCCACAGCACTCTACCAAGGGCGATAGAGTGAGATTCTGTCTCTACAAAAAAAAAAAAAAAAAAATACAAGCCACATATGTAATTTGGCGGCGCCTGTGGCTCAAGGAGTAGGGCGCCGGTCCCATATGCCGGAGGTGGTGGGTTCAAACCCAGCCCCGGCCAAAAAAAAACAAAAAAACAAAAACATCAAGCTTGAACAATAAATCACAATGTTTTCGATGAATGCTTTTAACTAGTTCTTGCACGAATTTCTTTCTAGAGCTGTATAATGCTTTATTATGTTCTGGGTCATATCCCAGGGGTAGAAAAGATGTCAGTTTTCAAAGATGCCTTCTTTAATCCTCAAAAATTTAAATCTGAAAGGATCTTTGTTCCAACCCTTCAATGTTACAGACCATGATCATGATCACTCATTTGATAAATGGCAGGGATGGAATAGGCAACCTTAGTATTCAGAAGATCTGGTTCTGTTAGAAAGCTCAGTATTTCTCTAAGGCTTTATTGAAGAGCCAGAAGAGGTCAATTTTCCTTATCTGCAATTTGAGGGAGTAGGATTAGATGATCTAAGTCTCTTCCATCATGAACATTCTATAAATTTTACATATGTGTCATCAAATACAACAACCTCATTTGACAAATAAAAGGACATGCAAAGAAATGGAGTAACTTGCTGGGAACAACAAGGTTAGTTTTTGGCAAGGTCAAAAAACAGAACACAAGACCAGCCTGAGCCAGAGTGAGACCCTGTCTCTAAAAATAGCTGGGCATTGTGGTGGGCGCCTGTAGTCCCAGCTACTCCGGAGGCTGAGACAAGAGAATAGCTTAAGCCCAAGAGTTTGAGGTTGCCGTGAGCGATGATGCTGTGGTGGCACTTTACTGAGGGCGCCAAAGTGAGACTGCCTCAAAACAAACAAACAAACAGAACGCACCCACTGCAGTTACTGATTTAAGTGGTGTTGTGTTTTGTAAAAAGAAGAAACTAGCGTTAATAGTCAGCAGATTTAGATGGTAGTCTTTGCTACAAATGAAACGGCTATGATGAATGCATTCATTAGTTCATCTGTTGGTCAAATATTTACCAAGCATCTACTGTTTGCAAAAATACTGAACTTGGTGTTGGGAGGGAGGGCTGTGATGGCAAATCCTGGAGAACAGTTCACTGAACAGTGGTTGGAATCAGTTGGCCCTTTGATGGACAAAGGGAAAGATGGCATAACTCTGTGGAAAAATCTCTGGCAGTGGTGTTGAGACATGTAGATTGAGTTTTGGCTTCAGTGCCCTTATCAGCTGGAAAGTAATTTCTACTCAGTTTTCTTATCTGAAATATAAGATAATCAAAAGAATATCTGCCCTGCTGAAACCAATAGTTGCCCTGATCACCAAATATATTAATGTAAACTTTTAAAGATTCTTTTGGCACTTTTTTCTTTCTAATTAAAAAAAAAACTTCTTGTAAATGGATTGATAAGTTGTTATGACTGATAAATGTTATAAATTATGAGCAATCTGAAAAAGCCTTCCCCAAAGCTAGATCGGTGGCAGGAACCTCAAGAACTGACTAACACTAGTGATTACGTGCGACACACAGGTAGCAGAAGAGTGTGAGAGTGTGTTGTACGGAAGATTTGTGAGCTGTCTCGAAGACTTCGGCTTCTGAGAGAGGAAACCTCTGGGTGCCACTCATTATACCATGACTCCAAATGGTGAATGTAAAGTCATATGTGAGCTGTCATCCAGTGACAGTGCTTTGGGAAATAGGAGTGAAAGGGAAGGGTCTGAGAGGAGCTGAAATCTGAAGGGGTGGAGATAGGAGAGATATCGTATCTCTATTAAAATTAAGGAGACACATGAATACTGAACATCTGTAATGATGGCAATTATCTTTTGCGGCTAAGGTCATTGAAATCATGCCTGTGGATGTCAGGACTCCTATTATGAATGCTCTGTGGCCCAGAGAACTTGGCTTAGGCAGGTCGCCAGCACCACACAGGACCGTCCGTGGTCCAGACTCTTTTCATTATGTATTAGTGCTGAGGAGAGGAGGGAGGACGTGTAGCTGTCACTTGGACCAGCAGTTACACTTCTACACCATGGCTGACATTTATAGTGGACTCCTCCAGGCACAGACTCAGACTCATTCTCTCTCTTTTTTTTTTTTTTTTTGTAGAGACAGAGTCTCACTTTATGGCCCTTGGTAGAGTGCCATGGCCTCACACGGCTCACAGCAACCTCCAACTCCTGGGCTTAAGCGATTCTCTTGCCTCAGCCTCCCGAGTAACTGGGACTACAGGCGCCCGCCACAACGCCCGGCTATTTTTTGGTTGCAGTTTGGCCGGGGCTGGGTTTGAACCCGCCACCCTCGGTATATGGGACTGGCGCCTTACCGACTGAGCCACAGGCGCCGCCCAAAAATTTAGATGGTCTTTCCATTTTTTTTCTTTTTGGTAGAGACAGTTTCACTTTATTGCCCTCGGTAGAGTACTGTGGCTTCACACAGCTCACAGCAACCTCCAACTCCTGAGCTTAGGCGATTCTCCTGCCTCAGCCTCCCGAGTAGCTGGGACTACAGGCACCCGCCACAATGCCCGGCTATTTTTTTGTTGCAGTTTGGCTGGGGCTGGGTTTGAACCCGCCACCCTCGGTATATGGGGCCGGCGCCCTACTCACTAAGCCACAGGCGCCGCCCACAGACTCATTCTCAAGGCAGTGCTGCAGGAATCATCTCCAATCAATTTCTGTTGCCACATAAAGTCAAACCTCTCAACCATCTTCACAATACTGATTTTGGAGAACTGAAGTAGTGACCCTATGAGGCAAGGATTAGATAAAGCCTGGCACGAAATCTCACCCAAACTTGCATCAAGCATTTCTAAAAATAAGCCCTTTGACTGGGGGGCTACCCCCTTTGTTCAATGATACTTTCAGTACATGCTATTTACTCATTCACATGTGACCATGGAGGTATGAAAGTTAAGGCAAAAGGGGCATTTTTTTAGTCACTATACTGCTCTTGAGTATGGCTCACAATTTCCTCCCACCTTTTGCATGTTACTTCCTATTTTCTTGCCTCTGTTTTACTGGGGTAAATTTGGGCATTTTTCTGGGGTAAGGAATTTAACTCAAAAGCAATGTAAAATATCATTTTGACAGCAAGCCAAATGCAAGCATACGATGGAATAGTACATACACTCATATGAAGTGTAAAGGTAACTGGAAAGACTTCCACTAAATTTTGGAAGTCTTTGCAGGATACACTCCCCATTCCCAAGAGGAGATTCAGGCTCTCCATTGCTCTCCAAACTGTATCAGTGGTGAAGTTTGAGAAATGTTACCTACATCTGTAGTCAGTAAACTTTGCATCCTCTAAGAGAAGTCATATATATTTTTTTAAACAGAAAAGCATCTTTTTTTGTTAGCAAGTTCAGACTCTTGAGTAGAGGCTGAAAAAGTGACAGCTCATAGAACAGACTTAGCTTGACAAGCGTATGTGTCTTTTATCATGTTTTAAAAATAGTGACAATCCAAAGGAAATGAAATCAGGATGTCAAACAGATAGCTGCACTCCCACATTCACTGCAGCAGTCTCACAATAGCTGAGATACGGAGTCCAACGAATTGTCTGACACTGGATGAATGGATAAAGGAAACACAGCATCTATACACAATGGAATAGTATTTGACTATAAAAAAGAATGAAATTCTGTCATTTGCAGAAACACAGCTGAATGTGGAGGACATTGTGCTAAGTAAAATAAGCCAGGCACAGAAAGGCAAATATTACAAGAACTCACTTGTCTGTGGCATCAAAACAATTTGAACTCATAGAAACAGACAGTACAATGGTGGTTATCAGGGGCTGGGGAGCAGGTAGGTTGGGAAAAGTTGGTGAAAGAATATAAAATTGCCATTACATAGGACACATAAGTTCAAGAGATCTATTGTCAATATGGCTACAATTGTTAATAACAATGTATTATATTCTTAAAACTTGCTGAGGATAGATTATAAACGTTCTCATCATAAAAGAAAAGTATCCACACCAACATTTGTAGTTTTGGGATTTTGTTATGTGGCCTACTCTTACTGGAGTTAGATGGTATCTAAAAGTGGTTTTGATTTGCATTTCTCTGATGATTAAAGATGATGAGCATTTTTTCATGTGCCTATAGACCATATGCCTGTCTTCTTCAGAGAAGCTTCTGTTCAAGATGTTGGCGTGGATGTGGAGAAAAGGAATACTTCTGCACTGCTGGTGGGAATGCAAGCTAATACGTTCCTTTTGAAAAGAAGTTTGGAGAATACTCAGGGATCTAAAAATAGACCTGCCATTTGATCCTGCAATTCCTCTACTAGGAGTATATCGAAAAGACCAATAATCACTTTGCAACAAAGATATTTGCACCAGATTATTCATTGCAGCTAATTCATAATTGCCAAGTCATGGAAGAAGCCCAAGTGTCCATTGACCCATGAATGGATTAATAAATTGTGGGCGGCGCCTGTGGCTCAAGGAGTAGGGTGCCGGTCCCATATGCTGGAGGTGGTGGGTTCAAACCCAGCCCCAGCCAAAAACTACAAAAAATAAATAAATAAATCGTGGTATATGCATACCATGGAATACTATGCAGCCTTAAAAAAGATGGAGACTTTACCTCTTTTATGTTTACATGGATGGAACTGGAACATATTCTCCTAAGTAAAGTATCTCAAGAATGGAAGAAAAAGTATCCAATGTACTCAGTACTTTTATGAAACCAGCTTATATTTACTCACACTTTCTTATATAAGATAGATCACAACTATAGCCCAGGATGAAGGAGAGAAATGGAGGGGGAAGGGAGGGACGGGGGGAGGTTTGAAGGTGGGACCACACCTATGGAGCATATTGCAAGGGTACAAGTCAAATCTGTCAAGTGTAGAACATAAATGTCTTAACACAATAATTAAGTAAATGAGGTGAAAGCTATATCAATTAGTTTGATGTAAGCACTCCAAATTGTATTAAAAAACCCACATTGTACCCCACAAGTGCATAAATGTATTCATGATCTATGTGTATATGACTTAATAAAAGGGAAAAAAATAAAAGTTATGCGAGGTAATGAATATGTTCATTAGCTTGACGTAGCCGTTCCACAATGTATACATATTTTGAAACCTCATGTTGTATATCATTTTGCCGATTAAAGAATAAATAACAAAAAATCCTGAAAAGCAAATAAACATCTTGGTATGGGGCTTTTCTTGAAACTTAAACACAGTTCTCAAGTATCAGTCCTCAAGAGCAATCTGGGTGGTGCCTCACAATGCCCACCATGGCAAGCGGTTCAGAATCACAGGAAGGGCTTTTTAAGGGCTTGCTACAACACAGAAGCCTGGACTCCACATTTAGAGATTTTTGTTCAGGAGGTAAAGTGGGGGAAGAGACAAGTATCTGAAACTTCTAACAAGTTTCCACGTGGTACTGATGCTGGTGGTCTGAAGACCACTGCAGAAACATTGCTTTAAAAGATCTGAATACCAGAGTCTCTCAGTCCATCAGGGAAACAATGGGCAGAGCTCAGCACTGGCTGGGCACTGAGAAGCAGGCACCCGGTGTCCAGTTTCCTGCAATCTCTACCACGCCCTACTGCCATAGGCATAGCAGTCCTATATCACTCCGTAGGCAATTTAGTGTGCGACCCCTCCTTCAAGACACAGACACTAAAACAACTAAATGGCATTGACCTTTAGTTGCATACTTTTTGGTGACATGAGAATGGTATTGGAGAACACGAATATAAATTAACGTTGAATATTTGGCTGGGATGAAAAAGGGGGTTGGTGCTGAAACCAAACAGAATTGACACTGGAGTGTTGCCCAGTCTCTCTATGTGGTCAAACCAGCGAAGAGTAAACAGCAGAGAGATGCAGCTTTAGTGGAGGCTGAGGGGCCAATGGAAACACTGACCTCGGGGGATAAAAGATGTTTCTTTCAGTTATTTGATAAAAATTTGTTTTGTTTTGTTGAGGCAGTCTCATGTTGTTGACTAGAGTACTGTGGTATCATAGGTCACAACAACCTCAAACTCTTGGGCTCAAGCGATGGATCCTCTCGCCTCAGCCTCCAAAATAGTTGGGACTACAGGTACCTGCCGCAAAGCCTGTCTGGTTTTTATAAAGACGAGTTTTGGCTCTCGCTCAGGCTCACTTCAAAGTCCTGAGCTCAAGCAATCCACCCCCCCTTGGCCTGAGTGCTGGAATTACAGACATGAAACTTTGGTGTTTTAAGACAGCAAATGAAGAGCTCAAACACACACTAAATTCACTTTAGAAGTATTAATTCCTTGAAATGCATGGATACCCTTTGATAGCCAAGGGTAAAATACTTCAGGAGATGTGAAAACTGCAAAAGAAAGGGACACCTATCAAAGTTCAATGCTCGGTTCCAGAGAAGAAAATTACTTTTTCTCAGGTGGTGGGAGAATAGAAGAAAATCAGATGATAAAACTTCATCTCAACACTTCGGCCTCTTCATACACATAAAACCCCTTCAGTCAGATCTCAGATTTTCTCTAGGAGTGGGCTCCCTTGCTGAGGAGGGTATATCCAGTCAGCATCCTAGGACCCTAGATTTGAGTTTCATGAGGGGTTCTGTTTACCTGCCAGGCTCCCCTTACCTGTCACTGGCTTAAGATCATCCTGCTATTTGTCACTTCAGGCAGGCAACGTCAGTGCCACTCCAGGCCAACCCACACGCCGCTCAGATTAGTCCCACTGATGGGCAGAGCTGAGTCACGTACTTCCTTCCCACACAAACCCTGAGTCCCTCTGCCTCCTGGATTAAGTAAAATGCATCAAGCTTATATCTGAATCCTTCCACAACAGGACCCCAAGTTATTTAGTCTTAGCTTCCCACTCTTTTCTCCATGCAAATTTATACCCCGGGGGAGTATCCCTCCAACTAGGCTCTGCAAAACCCTAGAGAGGTGAAGGAGGGCCATCTTTGGTAAATGTATTCATACAGTACAAGTACTCCCCCGGGGGTCACGGTCTAAATGCAAAGATACGGCACCGGGGAGGGCTCTGCTCATCCATCTGGGCTGTAAGCACAGAACTGTTTTTTTCTTTTCTTTCTTTCTTCTTCTTCTTTTTTTTTTGTAATTTGCACTTCCCTCCAAAATTGTATTTTCAGAAAGCTTTATACTGCTCAGAAGGGCTGCTTAAGGTAAAGTGGAAAACAGTTCCAGATCCTCTTGTGTGCTGGGTGGTTCTCAGCCTCTCTCCCTACCCCACCCCATCTAACCTTGAGCTCTTCCTTCTCAGGAGGTCCTTCCCTGCTTCTGCCTATCTTAACTACTACCTTTTGCAAAGAGCCATTTTCTGAACTAAAAAATGTATGTGGTCTTTTCTCAACAACAAAATAAGCATTTGTTCCTTTTCTGCCTCAGAGCAACTAGCACGTTATTTTACATATTAAAATTTTATCTTTATTGTGTTAAAATGGTTCAGTTACTCAGTTCCTTCCTATCTATCAGACTTGAGTACTGCTTGTGGACAAGAATACATATAGCAGGAGAATGTACAGTTTGCTCCGTGCAATCAACTCAGCGGACATTAGTTGAATTAAAGTGGAATTCCAAATGTCAGAAGTTTCCTGGAGCAGCAAGATCATTACTGTCCTACAGGCCAGGAGCATTAGTGAGAAAGAAGTTACCCGTAAATAAGAAAGTACAATACCGTTGACGGCAAATCAAATTCACTGGGATCAGAGGAAGGCCAAAAAAAAAAAAAAAAAAGGGAAATCAGAATTCATGTTTTAAATTGGAAAACCTAAGCCTTTTCCCTTAAAAGTCTTTCCCTTTCCTTTCTTTATGACTCTCTGATGACATTCTGCTGAGTTCACTAAATGTCAGAAAGAATAGATGACTGATTATCCAAGGGTGAGAAGGACTCAGGCAATGTGGAGAGGGGAAGTTAGCCCACACAGCATACCATAGGCTAAAGGACACATGTTGATGAAATTACTTGTGTCACCAGATGACACCAGTGTGACCTAGTCAGATCCCAGTTACTCCAGAGCAATAGTAACCCCTGGACAGAGTAAGATGTCTCCGACCACAAGTAAAGTCATCCTGGCTCCTGTGAGCAGGACCGTCTCGTCTACCTTAAGTCAGACTCCTTCTTGTAAGTTCTCCAGCAGAACCACAGCTTCTTTACTTCTTTATGTTTTTAAATCATTTTCATATCCAATATCGAATTTGGGGCCCCTGACAATTTTTTAAAGTAAGTAGAATAAGGATTAGTTCCATTGGAGAGACAGGGAAAGTATGATGCTGGAAAGTCAGCGTGAGCTATTCCAACACCAAAAAGCAGTGCAATTAGATTTGGGATTCAAGCAGACATCTCTTGAGACCACGGCAGGATTTCTTTTCCTTTGCTAGAAACCATCACAACTGCAAACTTCAGCTTAGCTAAACCAATGATGTGGTGGCCCAGGGATGATTGTCGTGACTGATGTACTGGACCCATGCCTGTAGAGAACTGTGTGGCCCAGGACAACCTTGTCAGCTTTCATCCTCCACAGTACTTGACCCTTCGTCTACACGAAGGGGGTGCTCAGAATTTCAGGGAATTAGGCCACCAGTTAAATCCTGAAAGATCTGTACATAGAAGCCAATTGTATCCTCAGTATTTAAAGATATTCTAAGGAAAAGGCTCCACAAATCATGATTAACAGAATTTTTGCTTTTTGTCACAGCATAATCAAAATCTGTCTTATTATTTTAAGCTAAGCAATTTCCGGGGAGAAGGAGCATAAAGGAGGATTCAATATGGGAACTTAAATGGATTCTCAGGGATAATGAAAAATTTTGAATGGTGGGAAAATGTCAATTAAACTATAATTATTTACATTTTTAAAAGGCTTCAAGCAGTAATATGACTAACCGAGCAAGCTTTCAAGTAATATAATCAACTCCCACACAAGTCACCAATCCACAGTCTTTTCACAGGTTTATTAAACAATTCTACATCCTCCTTAATTAAAGATGTGGTCTAAAATTCAGACAATTGACATTTAAATTCTGAGCACGAATTAACTCCTAATCAAATTTGCTAAGAAAATACTGGTTTTCATTAGAACCCATTTCCTTCTCCCCCTTCCCTGCAGCTTCCTATGCTCCAGTGAAACCAGTGACAAAAGCATTTAGCCTAGTGTTCTATCCGTAGTAGAATGGTTCTTCCCAAAATAAAGGTATTTTTTCTTCCTATGGACGTTTAAAAACAAGAGAGATAATCACTGATTGTAACCGCAAGCCTCTGCCTTGAGGTTAGTGGACGGGATCAGATGAAAGATTAATCACCATTGAGTTTGGCTTTGTTACCTGGCTTGCCACAAAGGATGCTTTCTTCTTCTTAGTAAGCTTCTTCATTTGGTTCTCATGGCATCCATCCACCATTCCTCCATAGAGATGGGCATGCGTTATCAGGTAGACCAATCATACCACTTCATCTCTCAAGGCACAGTGATGGGTCCAGATAGAATTATTATATGACTCGAGTAAGCCAATCAGAATTTTTAAAATTCAAGGACAAAAGGCTGTTTTTTCCTCTGGTTTTAAAACTCTGAAACTGTGAGCACAGAAAGCCCCATGTGTACCACCCATAAGCTGGTCTGAGAGGAGGAAGCTAAGATTCAGAGGTGATGGGCAGAGGAAATGAGCCCAAGCGGTCGTTGTATTTCTTGAGAAAATCTACTCAGAAGAAACATTCTTGGTCTTCATGCAATATGGTCTTTCTTTTAAATATCAATAAATTCATTTATTTAAAAATATTCCCTAGTGGATCCTGGGGTTTTTGTCCCTTGTGATTCAAAAGTATCTTGACCAATATAAACATAGGTCATCTCTGTTCTCCTGACAGACTCCCCCACTTAGTAACGGCCTCTCTTACCATTGCTCATAAGTCCCCTCAGAGTGCCCTTTGAAAGATGCTTGTATGCCCATCCACTCACTACCACTTTAAATGGTTCTTTACAACAGCTGGCTCTTAGAAACTGTGGATTCTTACCAAGGACTTTTGTAATCTTTCAAGGCAATAAAATAATTAAAGACATGCAAGGAAAGAAGTCAGTTCTAAGAACGGGAGAGAAATAACATCTGGTGATCTGACATCTAGGCACGACCATGTTTTGTTTTGTTTTAAAATACATATCTTTACCTCAGACATTTTAAGTATTTCAAGTACCTACCCTTAGATTTAGAGTTAAACACATCTGGTCCTAAAACCTTGCTTTGCTACCACTATGTGAGTGGGGAGGGCTACTTAGCTAAGACTCAACTTGCTCATCTGAAAAGTAGAGATAATAATATTTAACACTGTATAAGGTGGTTGAGAAAATAAAGTGCAATACTAAGCAAATTATAATTATAATTATACGCTAATCATAGTTAACATACTGTCTCGTACATACTGACGCTCCACAAGTGCTAGTTAATGTTTATTATTATTGTTAAGGGAAAAATGGTGAATAGAATCATTTGGTGAATTATATATTCAGTCAAATTCATTCTAAAGATCCATTCTAAATTATCTACTCATATTAACGGACCAGGTCAAATTTTATGATTCATAAAGCTACACTGATATCTTATTGTGGACAGTATTTACTTTTCAAAAAGATTATTTTCACTTATGTTAATCTGACTCCTCTCTAGGAGGTAATAATATCTGCCTTCCAGAAAGGAAAATGAGGGACAAAGAGAAAAAGTGACTCATTAAAACTCAACATAAAACAAAGCCTGGCTAGACAATTGAACCTTCTGATCATTTATATGTACTGTTAGAATCCTTAACATGCTAAAAAATCATAGTAGCAACAGTTATAACTTAAAAGAGAAATGATTTTTCACATTCTAAAAACTGAGATCTAGGACAAATGGGGATGCAATAATTAATTGAGGTGTGGCAGATAATAAACGAGTATTGTATTCATGAAATTTGGCAGTGAAGTTATATGTAGAGCCCATGTGTTACAGATTATAGCTGGAAGGCACCCTAGAAAAAATATGTCCAACTCTCCTTTGTCAGAAACAGGAAGAAGAACCTAAAGAAGCATTAGATGCTTTCTTGTTTTATTCCTTTTTCTTTCTCCTTTTCGGTAGTAAGTAATCAGGGCAGGACTGGAACCTATTACTCTACATTTTTATCTGTTTTTTAATCATACAGTGCTAGGTTCCCAACCTCCTGGCTGTGGAATGGTATGGATCCTTGGCCTGTTAGCAGCCAGGCTGCACAGCAGGGGAGTGGCCAGGAGGAGGCAAAGCTTCATCTGTATTTACAGCTGCTCCCCATCCCTTGATCAATGCCTGAGCTCTGCCTCCTATCAGATAAGCTGCAGCATTAGATTTTCACAGGAGCGCTGTAATCATTTGTACTGTAAAGTATGCATGTGAGGGATCTGAGTTGTGAGCTCCTTATGTGAAACTAATTCCTGATGATCTGAGGTGGAGACAATGCACTTGGATCATCACAAGACCACTCCCCCACCCCAACCCCGGTCCATGGAAAAATTGTCTTTCCATAAAACTGTCCCTGGTACCAAAAAGGTTGAGGACTGCTGATACAGTGTACTAGAAAAGGCAGTAGGTGAGGAGATTATCTTCTATCCAACTCTGTCTTGGTCTTGGCCAAATCCTTAGTTCCTCTAAGCTTTATTTTTCTCACATATAAAGAAGGGGTAACAGCACCTTGCCTCAGAGGCTTGACGACCCAGTGAGACCATGTATGTGATAATGCTTGTAAACAGTGAAACACGGAGTGATGGTGATAAATCATTATCAGACGGGTGTTCCAAATAAATTTTGACTTGACTACAGAGCTCTGCCTAATTGGTATTGGCTATTTACAATGCTGTGTTAGGGTTTTGAGAGTGCCTGGAACTCAGAAGAAAAAGGAGTTTTAATTGATCTATGGTAACTACCACAGGAACCAGAGAAGGTAGTGGAGACACATGAGGCAAATACTCAGAGTCTGTCTCTGCAATGAGTAGTGGCTGGATTTGGGAAGGGAGAACCCCATATAGGCAAGTGACTGAAGGCAGAGGGTTTCACCTCCCTGCTCCTACAAATGGAAATGCCTGTAAAACGGATACTATTCTAATCCACCACATTCAGTGTGTGGTCATGAAGGCTAAATTAGATAATGTGTGCAGAAGTGCTCAGGAAATTGTGAAGTATCATGCAGTAGAGCTTGATTAAGATTATCAAGGCATAAAAACACTACCCTTGCAAACAGATCTCACCCATACAAAATACTTCCTTTATGGGGATGAAAATAAAAGTTAATTATCCTTCTGTGATAGTGGCAAAACAATACAAAACCGATGCTATTAACTAAACATTACTAAAAGTACATTTTACCCATCTTCAATACCTAGTTTTTTGTCTGCCACTTTAAATTGGCTAACTGTTTGACAGATGTTCAATAATTGACACAGCTTATCTTCCTCTCTCAGGCTCCTTTCCTACTCAATTGCCAGCGTTTCTAGTTGCTATAGCAACTGTAAACATTAATGATTATTCCAACATGTCAAAGGAAGTGAAACACATTCTTGAGTCAAAAGTTCCCTCGGGAAAAAATTATCCATCTTTAGCAAGATGGAAAATATTGTATGATTCAAATTCCCTAGTTATTGTATTTCTTACTGTTAAATACACAAATCTATTTCTATAGTTTTGCAAAGGTAATGACTTCTCCCATCTGACTAACAAAAGGAGTTGTGGGAAATTGTGACACTCATGTTTGTTCCAATGTAAGGAAGAAAGAATTCATCTAGATAAATGATAAAAAGGGCAACTTGAGGGAGACTTCTGAAAGCAACCACCCGAAGTTGCCTAGTACAGAACATTGTCTCCTGTGATCTGAGCATAAGCTGAAGTCTCTCCACCTTTAAGCCTCAGTGGCTTCAAATGTAAAATTGGCCATGATGATACCTGTCCTGAACCCTGTGTCCTGACCCTCCATGATGATACCTTTCCTGACCCCACGTTTAAACTGTAAAATGTAAAAAATACATGGGATCATCACTGTCATTTGTTAGACAGTGAACAATGGTCTACCCTTTGGAAGAAAGTGCAAATAAGGAGGCGGAGCATGATGGCAGATGGGACGGACGTGTAGTCCACCTCTCCCAAGTCATCAAGTGAGAGGAAGGGGGGGTCTGGACCTTTTCCCCCCGTGGATTATTGGTGTGGACAGACAGCTGGAGATGTGCAGCGAATTGGCGGATTGCTGTATATGAGGTGTAATTTAAAACCATGGACTCTGTTGTAGAGATTTTTCCTGCTTGGCTGTGCTGGCCACCAGACCCCTCCCTCACGGAGGACAGCAGCTTGCAATTCCTGGCAAAACCCAATTGACAAAAACTTATTTCTGAGCCGAGTTTAGCGACCCAAAAGGGGTCCCACTCAGAGCCACAAGGGACTAAGCAACTGGATGGAAAATTGAAGGGAAGGGATCCTGCCTGGGAAACAGACATTTTGAATTGTCTGAAATGGCAGACACCTTCCCCCAGAACAACAGGAGTGATTAAATAGACTGGACCATTCCTGGTGGAGAATATTGGTGTGGGCTGGCAGTTCAGGCTGTGTGGTGAACTGGCAGGTGGCTGGACTCAAAAGTCCAGATTCAAAAGTGAGACTACAAGCCACAGAAAATGAGGATAAGGTCTCCATGGCTGCAGCTGGGGGAGCCAGCAGCAGCTAAAAGAGGCAAAAGCCAGCCCCTCCCCCACAGCTGATTGCAAATGCCAGTTTACAGCAGAAGGTGGGAGCAGAGTGGAAAGATTTGTGAAGCATGGACTCCTGAACCAAATTGGGAGGTCGGATAGGAGTGCTGTCTGGAACAGAGCAGCTGAAGATGCACAATAATTAGATAATAAACTTTTACAGAAACTCAAAAATGGCGATTGGCCAGGTAGAGTGGTTACCGTGGTAACAGTGTAAACTGTGAACCAGGTATAAGCCTGGGAACCACTCACAGTGCCACCTGGTGTCCAGAAAGTATATTGCATTATAAATATATTACGAAAGTTGATCCCTACGTCATACATATAGATGTATATTTCTACATATATACAAGAATACTATTTTTGTGGTTGGTGCCCTTTTTTTCTTTTCCTCATCATTTTCTTGGAGGAGCTACTGTAAGTTTTTTATATATACATATATATATATATTTTTATTTTTTCTATTTTTAATTTTTTCTTTCTTCTTTTTTAACTTTTTTATGAACACCACTTTTTTTTTCCTTTTTCCCTTCTCCCTTCCTCTTCTTTCCTTCTTATGGTTTCTGAGAGTGCTTACATCAGATTTTTTAGAGGTTTTCTTGTTTGTTCGTTTTATTTGTTTGTTTTTTACCTTTTTCTTTTCTCAATTATTTTATGATTATCTTTATTTTTATTGTAGTTTTTTTTATTGTTGTCTGTATGTCAATGTGTTTCTGATTGTGCATCTGTGGGCTTGTGTGTCTGGTAGCCTTTTTATCTGTTTATTTCCTCATTTAGTCTCAATGAGTTTGGTGTTTTGCTAAATCCTCGGGTTGGTTATTTTCCCTAACTCCAATTATCACATTCAACAAGAACAAGGGGGAACAGGGGATGACGGCTGATTGGAGCCAGCTCTCAATAGAAGCCCCAGTTGGAGGGAGAGATAACAACCAGAAAGAACCCACCAAAGCTGCAGGAGGGGAGCCGAGCTGAGAGATGAGACAGATAATTGCTTGTCTTCCCTGCTGAGGAAAGCTTCGACTCCAAAGAAACTATTTTTAGAGGTGGAGACAAGATGGCTAACTGAAGCCAGCTTTCCACAGAGGCTCCTATACAGAATGAAAGTTAAAGGACAGAAATTTAGCATGTAACCTGGTGGATTGGAGCTGCCCCATGAGAGAAGGTTGAAGAATACATATCAACCCCTCTGAGACAAGCTAGGAACCCAAGGATACAAACAAAAGGTACAAAATCCATCACCAAGCAGACAGGAGTCCTCTCCCCCATGAGAATGGCTCGGAGTGCCCCACAAACAAACGAGCAGAGTTCAAAATATTTGAGTTGTCAACAGACCCCTGTGATCCAGTTGCCAGAGACCTTTTAAGCTCTCCCACCTGAGACAGGTGCTGACTGAGACAATATGATTTGGAACTTTTGAACTGAGCCAATCGCCCGAGGACTATTCAAGTGGTGCCCTGGGTGTGTGGTTGTAGGAAGGTTTGATTTTCCTTTTCCAATTGTTGCCTGTCGGGGGCAGGGTGACTTAATTCCTGGTATTTCTCCACAGCTGAGACTTCAACCCAGAGTAACTGTTTCACTAGGGTCAGACAGAGACCAACTGAAAACAAGACAAAACCACTTAGCCCCACCACACCAAACAGGTCACCAGTTTCTCAGGCAGAAGCATTGTATGGGTCCTCGACAAAGCTCCAAGGGAAAAGTCAAAAGGTATAAAAAAAATCATGGGGCGGAATCAGCAGAAAAACTCAGGTAACATGAATAACCAGAATAGATCAAACCCCCCCCCCCAGGAAAGATATGGCAGATGTAACTGAAGATCCCATTCATAAACAGCTGGCCGAGATGCCAGAAATTGAATTCAGAATTTGGATTGCATACAAGATTAATAGAATGGAGGAAAATTTGGAGTTAGAAATTCAAAGAGCAATTCAAAAGTCAGAATTAGAAACTTGAGGAGAAACTCAAAAGTTGTCTCAAGAATTTAACGAATTTAAAGACAAAACCACCAAAGATTTTGATGCACTGAAGCAAGAATTTGCAGCCCTCAAAGATCTGAAAAATACAGTAGAATCCCTCAGTAACAGAGTGGAGCAAGCAGAAGAAAGGATTTCTGACATTGAAGACAAAGCTTTTGAACGCTCCCAAACTCTCAAAGAGGAAGAGAAATGAAGAACAAAAATGGATCATTCTCTCAGAGAGCTCTGGGATAATTCGAAGAAGGGTAATATCCGCCTCATTGGAATCCCTGAAAGTGATGAAGTGGCCTTGCAAGGCACTGAGGCCCTTCTACATGAAATTGTGAAAGAGAATTTTCCAGACATGCCAACAGATTCTGAAATTCAGATAGCAGCCAGTTTCAGAACTCCAGCACGACTCAACCTGAATAAGACATCCCCCAGACATATCATAATTAACTCCACTAAAGTTAATACGAAGGAGAAAATTCTGAAAGCAGCCAGACGTAATAAATCCATTACCTACAAAGGGAAGAATATTAGAATGACTACAGATTTCTCTGCTGAAACTTTTCAAGCCAGAAGAGGATAGTCATTGACTTTTAATCTCCTAAAACAAAATAAATTTCAACCCCAGATCCTGTATCCAGCTAAATTGAGTTTCATTTATGATGGAGAAATTAAATACTTTAATGACATTCATATGTTCAAGAAATTTTCCATAACCACACCAGCTCTTCAGGATGTTCTCAGACCTATCCTCCATAATGACCACCCCAATCCTGTACCACAAAGGTAAACTGACTCAGAAACTTTTGATGAAACTCCAAAAGAGGTACAGAAGGGACATTTCTTTTTTTTTTTTTTTTTTTTTGGGGGGGTTTTGGCCGGGGCTGGGTTTGAACCCGCCACTTCCAGCATATGGGACCGGCGCCCTACTCCTTGAGCCACACGTGCCGCCCAGAAGGGACATTTCTAAAACTGATAGAGGCCATCTACAGCAAAACCACAGCCACTATCATATTGAATGGAGTTAGACTGAAATCATTTCCACTTAGATCAGGAACCAGACAAGGCTGCCCCTTGTCTCCACTGCTCTTTAACATTGTAATGGAAGTTTTAGCCATCGCAATTAGGGAAGAAAAGGCGATCAAGGGTATCCACATAGGGTCAGAGAAGATCAAACTTTCACTCTTCGCAGATGATATGATCGTATATCTGGAAAACACCAGGGATTCTACTACAAACCTCTTAGAAGTGATCAAGGAATACAGCAGCGTGTCAGGTTACAAAATCAACATTCATAAATTGGTAGTCTTTATATATACCAACAATAGTCAAGCTGAAAAAACAGTTAAGGACTCTATTGCATTCACAGTAGTGCCAAAGAAGATGAAATATTTGGGAGTTTATCTAACAAAGGACGTGAAAGATCTCTATGAAGAGAAACTATGAAACTCTAAGAAAAGAAATAGCTGAAAATGTTAAAAAGGGAAAAACATACCATGCTCATGGCTGGGAAGAATCAACATTGTTAAAATGTCCATACTACCCAAAGTAATATACATTTTTAATGCAATCCCTATTAAATCTCCACTGTCATACTTTAAAGATCTTAAGAAAAGAATACTTCGTTTTATATGGAATCAGAAAAAAACTCGAATAGCCAAGACATTACTCAGAAATAAAAACTTAGTAGGAGGAATCACGCTACCTGACCTCAGACTGTACTATAAGTCGATAGTGATCAAAACAGCATGTTACTGGCACAAAAACAGAGAAGTAGATGTCTGGAAGAGAACAGAGAACCAAGAGGTGAGTGCAGCTACTTACTGTTATTTGATCTTTGACAAGCCAATTAAAAACATTCAGTGGGGAAAAGATTCCCTATTTAACAAATGGTGCTGGGTGAACTGGCTGGCAACCTGTAGAAGAGTGAAACTGGATCCACACCTTTCACCATTAACTAAGATAGCCTCTCACTGGATTAAAGATTAAAACTTAAGACATGAAACTATAAAATTACTACTAGAGAATGCAGGTAAAACCCTTGAAGAAATCTGTCTGGGTGAGTATTTCATGAGGAGGACCCCCCAGGCAATTGAAGCAGCTTCAAAAATACACTACCAGAACCTGATCAAACTAAAAAGCTTCTGCACGCCATGAACACAGTAAATAAAGCAAGCAGACAGCCCTCAGAATGGGAGAAGATATTCACAGGTTATGTCTCCAACAAAGGTTTAATAACCAGAATCCACAGAGAACTCAAACGTATAAGTAAGAAAAGAACAAGTGATCCCATCTCAGGCTTGGCAAGGGACTTGAAGAGAAACTTAAAGAAAGATGCAGCCTTAAAGAAAGATGGAGACTTTACCTCTTTCATGTTACATGGATGGAGCTGGAACATATTCTTCTTAGTAAAGTATCTCAAGAATGGAAGAAAAAGTTTCCAATGTACTCAGTCCTACTATGAAACTAATTTATGGCTTTCATATGAAAGCTATAACCCAGTTATAACCTAAGAATAGGGGGGAAGGGGAAAGGGAGGGGTGGGGGGAGGATGCGTGGAGGGAGGGTGATTGGTGGGGTTACACCTGCGGTGCATCTTACAAGGGTACATGTGAAACTTAAATGTAGAATATAAATGTCTTAATGCAATAACTAAGAAAATGCCAGGAAGGCTATGTTAATCAGTGTGATGAAAATGTGTCAAACTGTTTATAAAACCAGAGTATGGTGCCCCATGATCGCATTAATGTACACAGCTATGATTTAATAATAATAATTAAACAAAAGAAAGTGCAAATAATTGGAAAGACAGCATTGCGTACAACAGGTATTGCAGGCTGACAACCCATGGACCAGACCTGGAAAATGGCTGTGTTCTGTTTCCCATGCTACTGGGTAACATTTTCAAAAGTGATTGCCAACATTCAAAAAGTGAAAGACTTCACATAAAATTCCACATTTATGGCTTCTTATGAAAAACCATAAGGTCAGGCAACACTCGGCCTATATTTCTTCAAGGCAGTAATTAGCCTGAGATTGGCAGTGGCTGGCCTGTTTAAAGGTCAGGTGGAGATCCACCTGACCTATGTGATCTCACTAATTTACATTCTTACCTGCCTGGCCCTGGGATACGACAGAGTTGGTGAATTCTGGCTGAACCTTGTTCACACATTACATGCATTCATAAAGAAAATTCTCCTGACTTCCATCAACCCCAACCACTTTGTATCTTTTGATCTTATGTAATGTATAGGGCAGCTGATTAAAGTTTGTGCTCAACTTTGGTAGACAAGCCTGGGTAAGAACTTCCTTCCGCTCCCAGGAGTGACTACCTAACTCCTGATGTCTACTGACGGATGGCAGCAACTGTCAATGGAAAATAGGGGGTCTCCAAGTAGCCACCACAATCTGTCTTTCTTAATGGTTTTCCCTGCTTTTTAAAAATGTTATTGGCCAAAACATACACAACATTTACCACTTCAACCATTTTTAAGAGTGCAGTTCAGTGGCATTAAGTCTGCTCACATTGTTGGGCAACTGTCATCATTATTCATCTCCAGAATTTTTTCAAAATCCCCAACTGAAATGCTTATGCTTATGCCTAGTCTTTAATCGCTCCTGCAAGAAAAATCTAGTGCCCTTACTATATGTAGGTATTCTTCCAGGCAACAGGGACAGAGCAGTATGTATATAAACCAGGATACAGCTCCAGGAAAGCCAAGTGTCATGCATGCTGCTCATGTTTCCAAGACAGCGGACCTTGTGGTCCCTGGTATATACCTCTTCCATCTTGAAATAGGTCTTTGGACATGGGATCCTGGACTGCAGCCATACCTTACAATAAGTTGACAACTGGACGTCATTTGGTTTTGGTACCCCCGTTCCCCTTGCCTTGTAACCTCAACCCAATTTTTTTTTTCCATGTTTTATTTCTCTCCTATTCTCAGGAAATGGTATATAAGTGAGACTAATTTCTATTCTGGCTCCAGGAATGAACCTATGTCCTGTGTCTGCTCAATCAGCATTTTTTATCCAGCACAATCTCCATAGTCTTCACTCAACATGATTGGTTTAAGGATGGGCATATGACTCAAGTTGGCACATAACACCAATTTTGAAGTGTTTGCTAAAATTACTGAAAATGAGGCATTCTGTTTCTGCTGAGTTACCATTGTAGTCAGAGGCAGCCTAAGGAAATCAAGGCTAAGGCTAGGCACCAAGGTTTATGTTGTAAACCCAGCAGTTTGGGAGGTCAAGGCAGAAGGATTGGTTGAGACCAGGAGTTCAAGTTTGCAGTGAGCTGGGTGGTGCCTGTGGCTCAGTGGGTGGGACGCCGGCCCCATATACTGAGGGTGGCGGGTTTGAACCCAGCCCCAGCCAAAATGTAACATAAATAGCCGGGCGTTGTGGCAGGTGCCTATAGTCCCAGCTACTCGTGAGGCTGAGGCAAGAGAACCGCCTAAGCCCAGGAGTTGGAGGTTGCTGTGAGCTGTGACACCCTAGCACTCTACCCAGAGAGATAAAGTAAGACTGTCTCACCAAAAAAAAAAAAAAAAAAAGATTGCAGTGAGCTATGATTGTACCACTGCACTGTCTACCTGGTCCAGGCAATAGAGTGAGGCCCTGTCTTAAATGAAACGAACAAACAAACAAACAAACAAAAACAAACAAACAAACAAAACCCCCACAAAGCCAAGAGATGAATGGAGAGATTTCTAACACTATCATTTGAGGACTAAAATTTAGTTGGATCTAATAGGAAATTTATGACAATAAATTCTCACGTTTGTTTTAGCTATTTGGATTTTGGCATTTGCAACTAGAAAGATTCAATCAGTCAACAGGCATTCACCTAGTATTGAAGAGTGTTATATAATATGAACAAGCATTCAGTGGGTAACTACACAGGGACTTCTTAAAATCTACTTAAAACAAAAATTTTTCTCCTTTCTAATTCAATTTAAAACAAAATAATTCCCCGTCTTATTGCTCCACGAGTTCTGCTCCCGCCCTAACACATCTCTGACTTCCACACTTTCATTCTTTCTTTTCTAGATTTCTACCCCACCTGTTCTCACTGAAAATCACATCATCTAAAAGCCTATGCTAAAATTTAGACACAATGTCACATCTTCCAATTATTAGCTGTGTGATCTCTGGTAAGTCACATCAGTCTCTGATCTGTTCTGGTTAGTCGTATCTGCTCTGGTGTGAGCCTGGGGACAGACAAGCAGAGTGGCATTCCCTAGGGGTATCTCTGTAGCTGATCTCTTCTGACACCAGGTGGTAAAGATTCAGGAGAGGGCCAAAGGGTGGAATCAGGGAAGGTCTCTCTTAATAAAAGCTCTGAGCAGAAGCATTCAATCTTAACCTGATTTACTAGGCAGTCAGGCACTAGCATGCTACGTGTTTGCACAGGGCAGACACAGCAGGCAGTCACAACTATAAATGGCCTGGTTATCCTGTAAAGAAGGGCATGTGGCTGCAGTAGGGCCAGGGCTAAGGTCTGCACAGTTATTTTCAGCCAGCTTCACAAACACAGAGCAATCACCGCTGGATGTTTCATCTTCAGTTGTAAGGAACAAGATACACACGATTTTAGCATTCCTGCAGCCCTTCAGATCACAAATTGCTGGGTGAACATTGATTAGCTGACCCTCTTTGATGATGCCTGACCCTAAATGCATTTTATTTAGGTGTAGTAGGAATCTGAACTTTTTTTGCTCTTCATAAGCTTCTTAACCAGGACCCGATGAGCAAGGGGTGATCTCAGTCTTTGGCTGAATCTCCGCTTGACCTCTAAGAGGATGGATGCCAAGGTCACAGTTTATCTATTAAAAGAAACTGCCACGTTGATTTTTTTTTTTTTCAACATTTGTCTTTTCTCTCCTGGTTGTGATACAGAGCTGAGAAAAGTAAGGGGGTACTAACAAGAATCAGAGAACTATGGTTCACAAGCTGAGAGTATGTAAGAACAGAAATGGACGTAAGTGTAGGCACACATTCTATAAAGCAGTATTTTTAAAAATGAAGGCCATGGAATTCTGGTTCAATTGGATGTAAAGAGGTATTATCTGCTAAAATCATATGGACTTTGAAGATGAAAGCTGCCAACTAAAAATAGAAAAAAGAACTTAAA
Organism: Nycticebus coucang; assembly: GCF_027406575.1. Classification (NCBI taxonomy): domain Eukaryota; kingdom Metazoa; phylum Chordata; class Mammalia; order Primates; family Lorisidae; genus Nycticebus; species Nycticebus coucang. The sequence goes on from NC_069787.1 coordinate 18,471,026, forward strand.
GACATAAAGAAGATGAGTATTTTTTTGAAATCATGTGAATAAATATATTTTGGAGATACCAGGTTGAAAAAGTTAATATTTCTTTACTACAGGATTTCTCCCAATTTTAGCATCATAGAATCTCCAAGAGGAGTATTTGATGTGCAATATTTCCCACATCTATCTATCTATCTATCCATCTATCTATCTACCTATCTATCTATCTATCTGTCATCCTGCGTAGAGTGTAGGGCATCATCTGGGCTCACAGCAACATCAAACTCTTGGGCTCAAGCCTCCCAAGTAACTGAGACCATAGGCACCTGCCATAATGTCCAGTCAGTTTTTCTATTTTTAGTAGAGACAGACTCTTGCTCTTGTTCAAGCTATGACTCCAACTCCAAAGCTCAACAAAGCCACCAGAATACTGGGATTTTTTTTTTTTTAATTTCAGATTAATGTGAGGGTACAAACAATTAAGTTACAATGTTTGCATTTGTTAGGCAGGTCCCTATTGTAGTTGTGTCTTGCACCCACAACACTTGCCATACACCCTTACATTGTGCCCACTCAGTGGGAGCACACTCATGGCCCTCCCTTCTTTCCTCCCACCTCTCCCGCCTTCCTCCTCCCCCCATCTTGAATTGAATTGAGTTTTTCTCTTGAGTGGGCATGATGTTAGATCATCTACTGGCTTCATATTTGTATTGAATACATTGGATACTTGCTTTTCCATTCTTGTGATACTTTACTAAGGGGAATGTGTTTCAAGTCTATATCATTACGATGTCATAGTGATGAAGAGATCATTAATTAAAATACACGATTAGCTCAGAAGTCTTTAATTGACATTGGTTTCGAAAAAGCCAAGTTATAAAAGATCTAAATGAGAAGTATAGAAGAAGAGATTTGAAGAGGCATTATACCAACAGAGCTGAGAGAATGAGCCTTGAGTAAAGTATATCTTAGTTCCAAAAACAGCTCAGCCCTAACTCATTTACTCTCTGTAAGCCTTATGTGTAAAATGTGGTGTACTATTATAATTGTACTATTCTCCCAGAATTGTTCTGAATATTTTACCTTCTTCGCTATTCTCACCATATCTGTAACAGGACTGCAGTTGACACTTTTTAAATCCAAATAAAAATCCTCTTATCCTACACTTTTAGGACCAAGAGGTGGTTCATAAATTGAAATAGTTCATAGAAGTGGGAAACCATAAAGAAATGCCGTATTTATATCTTACACATTTTATGGAATGAGATTAACTTATAAGTGGTTTATATATTAATGTAGTTTATATATCTATACAATTTATTTTCATTATTTATTAATATTAATTATTTATTGTTTAGCTAGTTACATTTATTATTTGTCAGTCTTTTGATTTAAGACCAAGGGGAGTGATGTAGCAGAGAAAGAAAATTTAGCCTACTCAGGAGAAAGGAATAAAATGATGATGGCTGGAGCGAAGTCCTTGAATGATGAGAGGGGATGCAATCCAGCACTTGGGTAGGCTCACTATTTAAACTGGGGCTCTGAGGAGGGCACTTGTGGCTCAAAGGAGTAGGGCGCCGGCCCCATATGCCAGAGGTGGTGGGTTCAAACCTGGCCCCAGCCAAAAACTGCAAAAAAAAAAAAAAAAAAAAAAAGGAAATAAATTGGGGCTCTGCAAGATTTTGTGTTTAGGATCTTTGTGTTTAGGAGCCCAAAGAATCGATCATCACAGCCACTGCCTAAAACAACGGCACCAGGATCTCTTACTTGGGATTATTGCAACTTCCACTTGTCTGGTCTCTCTTCAAACAGCCCCATGCTGTTGCAACCCACTTTCCATACTTTTTAAAAGAGAGATGTTTTGAAGTATAAGCTCAGTTATCTAAAATGCCTAATGGCTTTTCATTGCCCTTATATTTAAGAACAAATTCTTTTTTTAATCTTTCTTTAGTATTATTATTTCAGTAGATTTAGGGGGTACATATATTTTTCTTTTCCTTGCTTTTTTTTTTTTTTGTTATTGTGGTTCTTCTTGAGTCAGACAGAGTCCCACCCTATGCCCTGAGCACAGTACAATGGCGTCATCACTCACTGCAACCTCAGACTTGGGCTGTGGGCATCCCACTGCCTCAGCCTCCGGAAGCCACTGGGATTACAGGTGCTCCCAGAGGTACTGGCTGGATTTTTTATTTTTTGGATGAGTCCGGGTCTCACTCTCGCTCAGGCAAGTCTTGAACTCCTGAGCTCAAGTGATTCTCCCTCTTCAGCCTCCCACAGTGCTGGGATTACAGGTGTGAGCCACCACCCATGCCTGGCACAAATATTTTTCTTTACATGGATGAATTGTTCAGTGGTGATGTAGGGACTTTTAATGTACTGTCACTAGAATAGTGTACAATGTATCTAATAGTAACTTCTGATCCCTCACTCCCCTCCCACCTTCCTCTTTTCTTAGCTTATGACAGCTTCAACATTGCTTACTAAAAATATTTTCTTAGGAATATACCTAACAAAAGAGGTGAAGGACCACTATAAAAAATTATAAAACTCTAATGAAGGAAGTAGCAGAGGATATTAACAAATAGAAGAACATACCATGCTCATGGCTGGGAAGAATCAACATTGTTAAAATGTCTATACTTACAAGGCAATCTACCAATTCAATGCCATCCCTATTAAAATACGCCTGTGGCTCAGTGAGTAGGGCGCCAGCCCCATATGCCGAGGGTGGCGGGTTCAAACCCAGCCCCGGCCAAACTGCAACAGAAAAATAGCCGGGCGCTGTGGCACACACCTCTAGTCCCAGCTGCTCGGGAGGCTGAGGCAAGAGAATCGCGTAAGCCCAAGAGTTAGAGGTTGCTGTGAGCCATGTGACGCCACGGCACTCTACCCGAGGGCAGTATAGTGAGACTCTGTCTCTACAAAAAAAAAAAAAATATATCAACATCGTACTTTCAAGACTTGGAAAAAATGATTTTGCATTTTGTATGGAACCAGAAAAAACTCCATATAGCTAAGGCAGTTCTTAGTAATGAAAACAAAGCTGGGGTCATCACCACACCAGACTTTAGGCTGTACTACAAAGCCATAGTAGCCAGACAGCATGGCACTGGCACAAAAATAGACACACAGACATTTGGGATCGAATAGAAAACCAGGAAATGAAACTAACATCTTACAATCACCTAATCTTCGATAAACCAAACAAGAACATACACGGGGGAAAGACTCCCTATTCAATAAATGGTGCTGGGAGAACTGGATGTCTACATGTAAAAGACTGAAACTGGACCCAACCTTTCTCCACTCAGACAAATTGATTCAAGATGGATAAAGGACTTAAATTTAAGGGATGAAACAATAAAAATCCTCAAAGAAAGCATAGGAAAAACACTGGAAGATATTGGCCTGGGGAAAGACTTCATGAAGAAGACTGCCATGGCAATTGCAACAACAACAAAAATAAACAAATAGGACTTCATTAAACTGAAAAGCTTCTGTACAGCCAAGGAGACAATAACCAAAGCAAAGAGACAACCTACACAATGGGAAAGGATATTTGCATATTTCGAATCAGACAAAAGCTTGATAACTAGGATCTATAGAGAACTCAAATTAATCCACATGAAAAAGCCAACAATCCCATATATCAATAAGCAGGAAAGATGAATAGAACCCTCTCTATAAAAGACAGACAAATGACTAACAAACATGAAAAAGGCCCATCATCCCTAATTATCAGAGAAATGCAAATAAAAACCACCCTGAGATACCATCTAACCCCAGCGAGAATGGCCCACATTACAAAATCTCAAAACTGCAGATGCTGGCATGGATGTGGAGAAAAAGGAACACTTTTACACTGCTGGTGGGACGGCAAACTATATAACCTTTTTGGAAGGAAGTATGGAAAAACCTCAAAGAACTCAACCTAGACCTCCCATTTGATCCTGTAATCCCATTACTGGGCATCTACCCAGAAGGAAAAAAATCCTTTTATCATAAGGACACTTATACTAGACTGTTTACTGCAGCTCAATTTACAATCACCAAAATGTGGAAACAGCCTAAATGCCCACCAACCCAGGAATGGATTAACAAGCTGTGGTATATGTATACCATGGAATACTATTCAGCCATTTAAAAAATGGAGACTTTACAGCCTTTGTTTTAACCTGGATGGACGTGGAAGACATTATTCTTAGTGAAGCATCACAAGAATGGAGAAGCATGAATCCGATGTACTCGATTTTGACATGAGGACAATTAATGACCTAGTACACCTCCTTCCCTCTTTCTCTTTCTGCTCTCCCCTTCTCCCACCTTAGTACAGGGTGAGGAGTGGGTGAAGGGGAGAGCAGAGAGAGGGAAGAAGAGATGGGGATGGGGTCTTGGTGTGTGACACAGCTTTTTGGGGCAAGACACAATTGTAAGAAAGACTATATCTAACAAATGCAATCAGTATAACCTGGTTTCTTGTACCCTCAATGAATCCCCAACAGTAAAAAAAAAAAAAAAGATATCTATCTATAATTTTTTTAGTAGAGACAAAGTCTCACACTATCACCCTCGGTAGAGTGCCATGGCATCACACAGCTCACAGCAACCTCTAACTCCTGGGCTTAGGTGATTGCCTCAGCCTCCTCAGTAGCTGGGACTACAGGTGCCTGCCACAACACCCAGCTATTTTATTTTGTTGTTGCAGTTTGGCCGGGGCTGGGTTTGAATCCACCACCCTTGGTATATGGGGCTGGCACCTTACCCATAGGCCATAGGCGCTGCCCTAAAAAGAAGATTTTAAATAATGAATGAAGGCTCAATATTTTTCTCCTCAGTAGTATGTTCTTAAAAACTAGGGGGGAACTATCTTCTTTTTGTTTGCTTTTTCAGTTGAGTAAGAAAAGGCACCTCTGTTTTAAAATCACACATGTATTTCAATGTGACCCAATTACTCCTTTTATACCTAGCTTTCAATACCTTTGACCAACTTCTTACTGTGATATAAAAGATTAGATCTTATTCCTAAGACTAAATCATGTATAAGATTTCCTTGATGAAATGTTTAATATTGTGGTCAATGGGGGGAAAAAAGAAATTTCTGAAAATGATCATGTTATCATGAGTGAGACACATTTCAAATAACAACTACTTTCAACCTAGTCCCTCCTATTCCTGATGGACCGTACACTTCTACTACATAACAAAGAGCCACAAAAACCTAAAAGGCTTCAGGAAAAAACCAAATCCCCAGGCCATTGGCCAGATATAGATTTGATACTGATGCTAGATTCAAAATTGATAAATTCATTTCTTCATTGGTAGCTACAAATAGAATCCTTGACTTGGTCTTCTTAACCCTGCAGGTAAAATAACAGCAGGAATATTAAAATAAAAATAAACCATTTTTTCATTTGTATATGAATTATATAATATACCACGTTTTCTTGGTGGCAATGGTAGGGTTGGCAAAGGAAAAATATTTGAGGATTATAGGACATGACAATGTCACAATATGAAGCAATTCGATTAGGGTTGTAACAAATAACTACATTGGAATATCTGCACTGTATATTAACATTTCATTGCTGTGAAAAACTAGATTAAGTTAAAATCCACCCAGATGTACTTTTTTTTTGAGATAGAACCTTGGTCTGTTACCTTGGATAGAATGCAATGGGATCATCATAGCTCACAGAATCCTGAAACTTCTGGGCTCAAGTGATCCTCCTGCCTTCGCCTCCTGAGTATCTGGGACTTACAGGCACTTGCCACCATATCCAACTAACTTTTCTATTTTTAATAGAAATAGGGTGCTGCTCTTGCTCAGGCTGGTCTTGAACTCCTGATCTCAAGAGATCCTCCTGCCTTGGCCTTCTAGAGTGCTGGGATTATAGGCGTGAACCATGGTGCCTGAATAAATCCAACTTCTCTGGCCAATGCAAACAAAAGCAGATATGTTGGCCTAAATTCTTTAAGAGTTAGTGTTAACCCTTATATTATCTTTTTTTTTTTTTTTTTGCAGTTTTTGGCTGGGGCCAGCTTTGAACCTGCCACCTCCAGTATATGGGGCTGACACCCTACTCCTTTGAGTCATAGGCGCCTCCCCTTTATATTATCTTTACTGGGAAATCTAGCCTATGATGAGATTGCCATCAGTCATTTATGATTTTTTCATACCCTTGCATGTTTTTATCTCACTCTTTGGTTTCACAAGATAATGCAGAGTAGAAAAAAAAAAAAGTTGAAGGAAGAGAAAAGGGTTCCCTGGCATTGAGTATAAGAACAGATATATCACCTCTTCAGCAATTAGGAAGAGTAACAATGGCTTTTCAGCTGAGGTTATGCAAGCTTCTCTCTTATAAAGGGAGGTCACACAGCTATTGATAGAATACTAGAATCCAGGTCTTTTTCTGGTCCAGTATGCTTAATCTAGCATTTTCACTTTAAATTGGGAGATTTAACATTTAAAAAAATATACACTTCTAGTTTTTATAAAAGAAGGAGGAGGATGAGGGGAGGGGCAGAGGAGAAAAGGAAAAGAAAGGGGAAGATCTGGGTTTACACTCCCATGCGATAACAGAGGTAAAGGGTTAAAACTCGGTCTCTTTATGAACACATTTATCTGGGGTTAACTTTCTGGCTTTATTTTGCTGGGAATTTGTTAGGGAGAAGTGTCATGTGACCAGGCAAGGCTGTTATGGCAGAAATGACCCAGGACTGGTTTGTTTAATCTAGTGTGAGGACTGCAAGTGAAGGAGTCACAGCTGGTGAGAAGTGATCACTTCGGGCTTCCCTGAGTGTGGTGACTCTTACCACTGGGATTGTCCCTCATGGAGACTTTGGAAGCTATGCTATGGGAATGTCACAAGAGCTATTGGCTCCTATATAAGACACAGACTTTCCAAGTCAGAAGCCTCCTCAGAACATCCCACGGATGCACCATAGCAGCATTAAACTCCCCCTTTTGATGACATTTATGCTCTCAGGTGTTTTGGGGTTTTCATCATTTTCCTGATACAGGGATCCCCTACTCAGTGCTGGCCAGGGACCCCCACCCCCCACTCTCTAGGTACAAAGAGGCTGCGCATTCCAGGCCACACCCTCTGGATTCTAGCAAGGTCATGAACAAAGCAACCTGAAAGATTACTACCACCCTTAGTAGAAAACACACACCCTAATTCCTTCCCTGAGGCAAAAACTGCAAAGACCTAATACTATATAGACACTTAAGACAGTGGAGGCCTTATGCCACTGCCAGAAGCTCTGGAGCTTTTCCCTCCCTCTGTGTTCCTTTCTGTCTAATAAAATCCTATCTTACCACTGATTTGTGGTCTGCTGGTTTTTTCTTCCAATCCCTGAGACCAAGGACCTACTGAAGAAAGAAATTCTGGTAACACTCTTATTATCTCACATCTAGTTCACTCCAATTTAACTGCAGTGTAGTTCTGGAAAGTTCTAGAGCAATGGTTCTCAACCTTCCTAATCCTGAGACTCTTTAATGCAGTTCCTGTGAGTCGCAACCCATAGGTTGAGAACCGCTGTTCTAGAGCCTGGTTCTACATTATTAAGTTATTCCTATAGTAACTCCACAAGTTATTCCTATAGTAACTTGACAGGTAACCTATAAAGGGAAGCAATAAACCTCTTAATATTTATAGGCTTTAAAAATACAAAAATCACTCACCAATAGGGTCCAACCTGCTTCTGTTTTAATCCCTTTCTTCCCTCTCTTCTTACTTTCTTTTTCTTTCTTTTTTTTTTTTGTAGAGACAGAGTCTCACTGTACCTCCCTGGGGTAGAGTGCCATAACGTCACACGGCTCACAGCAACCTCTAACTCCTGGGCTTACAAGATTCTCTTGCCTCAGCCTCCGTAGCAAAAACCTGCCAGGCTGATTCAAGTAGGTTTTCAACTTACTTTTCCTATTCTCAATTTTTATCTTCATCTAAGGTTGAGTTAAAAAACAATCCACTCAGAATTTAAAGGCATTTATGATTTACTTTAGAGAATTCTTTTTTAAAACAATTAATTGGAAAATAGGTCTTAACAATATAGTTAGCTGTCATATCTTAGGACAACTCCTTTGCAGATGCAGAAAGAAATAATGTTTTCAAAATAATTGGGCTCTAACTCCAAGAATTTAATATAAAAATTAGAACTATATCTCTTAAATAAAAATTCAGGATATGTGTGTGTGTCGATATATATATATTTTGTTTTTTTTTTTAAAGCAGTTACAGGTTGTCACCAAACTGGAGGAAGAGGCCATTAGCAGGACATTCATCATTCAGTATTTCCAGGAACTTCATTTGAGAGAACAATCTACTTGCTTTAGTTTTTATGAACCCCTTATGAGTTACAGATGCCAGATGACTTTTCTCTGGCTGTCTCTCTGATGACAGGCCTAGTGGCACATAAAAGGAAAAGCAGTCGGTGTTGGGGAGGAAACTCTCAGCTTTCGGGACAGTCCATTATTAATGGAGAAAGTCATAGGGTAGTTAATGTATGGATGTCAGACTTTCTAACTTTCACACAGTCCCCTCGGGAAGTGGTGCTGACAGATGTGTTGAAGGCAGAACTGCAGGCAGAGCAGATAGTCAGCGGGGGATCATTAGTCTGTTTCAAGAGCTGGGGCTCCTAGGTGATTAGGAGGTAACAGCTTACAAGAGCCATGCATAAATTACACATCCCAGGGTCAACACACAAAATGCTTGTTAATTTTTTTTTTTTCACAAGGCAGAGGGTCTGACTGGCAAATATGTTCTACCAGTCTGTGAACAGAAACTCTTAAAACTTTAATATTTCTCATATTCATAGTCTGTAAAAGCAAACCGATTCTTCAATTAACTTATCCTGATGACGAAAATGTGTCAAACTGTTTATAAAACCAGTGTATGGTGCCCCATGATCGCACTGATGTACACAGCTATGATTTAATATTAATAAAAAAAAAATTAAAAAAATTAACTTATCCTGGAAGGTGTGTCCCAGTTTCTCCTGGAATAGGAATGGGGTAGATTACAGGAGAAAGGGTGACCAGAAGAGCCCCTTCACTTACTCGTAACTCATTTTAAAGATAATTCTACACAGCGAAGATGAGAGTCTTGAAAGCTAGGATTATGGAGGATTAATTTCAGTCTTACCCAGTTTTATCTTTTAATGGGCCTGTTCATTGTCATTCTGAAAATTTCAGCATAGTCACGTGAAAGCTTGTATACTTTAAGCTTTATGATCTATTCTGATATTCAAATCAGAGAGGTGGCATCTGGTGCTGAGCAGTGAGTGCAACACAGTCATGGTGGTGAATGACGCTGCTGACGGTCGGATCGGAAAACTGACAGGACGGCATTCTGTGCTCTCTCTACTACTTTGAGCCTTGACCCTCCACATTTAATTCAGACTTGATTCTTAATGGCTTATGAGCTAGCTAGAATGCTAGTACATGATGAGATAACTTATGTTATTATTATTAAATCATAGCTGTGTACACCAATGCGATCATGGGGCACCATACACTGGTTTTATAGACCGTTTGACACATTTTCATCACACTGATTAACATAGCCTTCCTGGCATTTTCTTAGTTATTGTGTTAAGACATTTACATTCTACATTTACTAAATTTCACATATACCCTTGTAAGATGCACCGCAGGTGTAATCCCACCAATCACCCTCTCTCTGCCCACCTCCCCCCTCCCTCCGCTCCCTTTCCCCTTTCCCCCTATTCTTAGGTTATAACTGGGTTATAGCTTTCATATGAAAGCCATAAATTAGTTTCATAGTAGGGCTGAGTACATTGGAAACTTTTTCTTCCATTCTTGAGATACTTTACTAAGGAGAGTATGTTCCAGCTCCATTCATGTAAACATGAAAGAGGTAAAGTCTCCATCTTTCTTTAAGGCTGCATAATATTCCATGGTGTACATATACCACAATTTATTAATCCATTTGTGGATCGATGGGCACTTGGGCTTTTTCCATGACTTAGCAGTTATGAATTGGGCTGCACTAAACATTCTGGTACAAATATCTTTGTTATAATGTGATTTGGGGTACGTTAATTGTGTTTTTGCTGTTGAAGATTGCTGCTGGGTACTTAGGATTTTGCTGAAAAAAATGGACCCTGGAAAGCAAATTTGGTTTGGTGTCAGCTACAAACTAAATCATGAAATATTTCAGTCCACGGCATTTGCAGGCTTTCGACTGCTGACTCTCCCAGCCCCTTGCTATATTTCACTGGCTGTTTTTTTGTGACAAACAGTACATTTTCCTAGTCAAGGTAAGTATCGGAAATGAAAATAGAAGCTATGTCGAATTGAATTTAAAGTTTCCTAACCTGCAAATGAACTAGTCCTGTTAGCATAATGCACTACTCCACAAGCAATTTTCTTAACTAGGCTACAGTGCCATTTGGGAATGGGGGTGTTTATATGTATGTATTTTTTCATTCCCTGCAGAAGGTCAAGTCGTCTGAGCATTGCTGAGCACAGATTTAATGCACATCACCGCACACTTGCCCCAGTAACACGGCGAGGACCTGCCACTGGAGATTCAGCACAGCTCCAGGCAGGAGCAAAGCGGATTACTGCCAATCCAGGCATTTTTAACGATACCCATCTCTCACGGCAGGGTAGCAAGGACAGCTATTTTAATTCAAGTATCCAGAGTGATTTTCAAATGAAAAAGTAAGTAATAAAAGAGCTAAATGATTTACAGGAGACCAATGTGTCTATGCATTGGGGAAACTCCTAAATATAAAGCAGACGTCTTCCTCCCCCAAAGGCTAGTACAGGAATGCTCTGAAGGAGAAAGCAGTAATTAGCAATGGAAAACCTGAGCTTGAAGCAGGGAAATCGCTAAATCCAGCCATATTCTTTTTATTTTCAATTTTTTGTTATGAAAATTTTCTCTAGAAAAGCATTTTTATTGCAAATAACAAAAAATATAAATCATGATGCAATGAGTCCTTGTGTGCTAGCATGCAATGATTATAAACATTGCCAGGCATGGTGGCTCACACCTGTAATCCCAGCACTATGGGAGGCTGAGGAGGGAGAACTGCTTGAGCTCAGGACTTCAAGACTTGCCTGAGTGAGAGTGAGACTTCAACTCATAAAACATAAACAAAACAAAAACTAGTCAGGCGCTGCATTATTGCCACTGCCTGTAATCTCAGTGGCTTCCAGAGGCTGAGGCAGCAGGATGCCCATAGCCCAGCCTGAGGTTGCAGTGAGCTATGACACTATTGCAACTCTGCTCAGGGTGGGACGACTCTGTTGCAAAAAAACACCAAACAAACAACAACAACAAAAAACATTATAAACATTGTGTTACGGGGTTTCCCCATTCAAGGCTGGACAGGAGACCCCAGTTTTCCTAGGCTTAGGCAAGTTCATGAAGGGAACACCCTGACCTTTTGCCCTGAGCTGGAGGAACTGCATTCATTCATCATTTCATTAACGATGAAAACGTGTTTCTATTTGCCAAGTCCTGTCCTAGTGTAAACTCTCAAGACCGAATACCCCTAAATAAAAAGCCCACATAGAGACTCCACAGTCAGTTCTTCTCCCCTGCCAGAAGTTCTGGTGCCTTCTTCTTCTTCTGTATTCCTTTCTAATTTCTAAATAAAATCCTGTCTTGCCACTGATCTGTGGTCTGTGAGTTCATTCCTCAAATCCCCGAGGTGAAAGACCTACTGAAGAGTGAAATTCTGGTAACAGTTGTTTCATTCTTATTTGTCTGTCTGTCCTTTATTAAGTGTGGCATTGGCTATCATTCAGCAGGTCGCAGAAGTATCTTCTTACTCTTCATTATGTTTTGTTTTTAAATTTTGTTTGTGTTTTTAATCTGGAATATGATACGATTTGAGCAAAAATTTATTTTGGTTTCTTATGAGTTACCTGTATTTTTAAAATTCTTAGCCCATTATGTATGTAAAACACACACACACACCCTAAAGTGAGAGTTCATGAATTGTTGAGGAATGCCATATTTACTAAAACAATATCTCAAAATTTTTTCTCATCTATAAAATGAGAATAACTCCTAGATGACAAGGTTTTTGGAAGGGTTAAATGAGCTAATGTGTGCAAAGCATTTAAAATAATGCCTGACAGATAGTATCCACGATTTATAAGTGTTACTAACATTCCTAAGTGACAGCTCTCTCCTTTTGCTGTCTTTGCGAAATTTTGGTGCCAAGAATATTCTCATCTCAGAAGATAAACTGGTAGCTTTTCATCTTGTCCTTGCTCTGACACAAATTATTCCGCAAGGGAATTACCTTAAAAGTTTGAGAGATTTTCTTTATGAAATGTATAGCCCAGAGCACTTAGGGAAAGTAATTTCTGACAACTTTCAATTTTTTCCATGATAATTGAACTATTCACATTTTCTATATTTTCTTGGTTCAATTTTGTTATATTTATATAGATTCTCAGTAGATTATTCATTTTATCCAGAAGTTCAAATGATCATAGAGTTGTTCATACTTTTATGATTTTAAATCTTTTATGCAAAACTGTATGCTATTTTTTTTTTTTTTTTTGTAGAGACAGAGTCTCACGGTACCACCCTCGGGTAGAGTGCCGTGGCGTCACACAGCTCACAGCAACCTCTAACTCTTGGGCTTACGCGATTCTCCTGCCTCAGCCTCCCGAGCAGCTGGGACTACAGGTGCCCGCCACAACACCCGGCTATTTTTCTGTTGCAGTTTGGCCAGGGCTGGGTCCGAACCCGCCACCCTCGGCATATGGGGCCGGCGCCCTACTCACTGAGCCACAGGCGCCGCCCAACTGTATGCTATTTTTAATTTCTAATTTTGTATCTGTATTTCTCTTGTTTGTTCTTTATTAGATTTAGAGAGAAATACATATATTTTCTCTCTCTGAAAGCTCCTGTTGAATGTCTCAAGTGTACTATTTTCTATGTTTTAATTCAGTAATTTTGACTTTTATCTTCCTTCCTTTCATTTCCCTTAGTTTTGTCTTGTGTTCCTTTTGAACTTTATGAATACCTAAGTTACTGATTCTGATTTCCAGCATTCCTTCCTTAATAATAAGTTTAAGGATAACTTGCTTCACAGTCCACTTTTCTTTTTTTTTTTTCCACTTTTCATAAATTCTGTAAGTATACATATATGTGATCTAGCTTCTCTCATTTTTTAAATATACATTATTATGGTTTTTATTTTTCTTTGAACCAGTTAACATTAGAAATGTGATTTGAAATTTACATGTTTGTTTTTTTTTTATTGTTGGGGATTCATTGAGGGTTTTTTTTTTATAAAAAAACAAAATCTGTTGTGGGGTTGCATAAAACTAGTCTATTTTCTTGTTTAATTGAATCACAGCAGAAAGTAAGACCTGGCCTATATAACTTCAATTTTGTTTAAAATGCCTTTTTTTTTTTTTTTGCCTGAACATTGTAACCAATTAAAATATGAATTACAGAGGCACTTAAAAGTAAAGTACATAAACATACTTATATGTTTATATTTAAAATGGTCAATCTTATTTTTACATTATTCAAATTCTCCACATTCTTATCTGTCTCTCTTTGGTTTATTAAGTTAAATAACAAGTGTGCTTTAAATACAAGTGTCCTTGTATTTCCAAATGTTTAGCTTTACATATTTTGACTCTATGTTTTGTGGTGTTTAAAATAACATTAATGTAATGTCTTCACTATGATTTGTGTATTTTAATAACAAAAATTACCTTCATTTAATGTTTTTGTTTTGCATAATATTTAATCTGACACTAATAATTCTGCCTTCTTTTTTTTTTTTTTTTTTGTAGAGACAGAGTCTCACTGTACTGCCCTTGGGTAGAGTGCCGTGGCGTCACACGGCTCACAGCAACCTCTAACTCTTGGGCTTACGCGATTCTCTTGCCTCAGCCTCCCGAGCAGCTGGGACTACAGGTGCCCGCCACAACGCCCGGCTATTTTTTTGTTGCAGTGTGGCCGGGGCTGGGTTTGAACCCGCCACCCTCAGCATATGGGGCCGGTGTCCTACTCACTGAGCCACAGGAGCCGCCCCTCTGCCTTCTTTTTTTTTTTTTTTTTTTAAAAAAACAATCTTGTTAGTAGAATAGATACTTTATGCTATCATATTTTGCTTAAGTCACAAAAATTTATAACTCAATCTGAGGCTCTTAGGTTCAGTAGGAAAGTTAAATGTCTTAATATTTTGTCATAACTTTCACAACTATTGTATTTCTGAATATTTTTCCCACTTAAGCTTTTTTGCCCATCTTTATTTTTGGTCTTTGGTCAAATATATCTTTCATTTTATATCTCTAGCAACTTAGAAGGTACACATCCCATTTTTATTTCTGCCTCGATCTGTATTTTTTAAAATAATCACTACCATCATAATTTTCTACTCCCTCTCGAAGATGAGAAACTATAATATGCTTTTACTATTAAAAGGCTGATAAACAAACATGGCTTGGTAAGTATCTTGCAAAATTAAATAATAAAATAATATTTTTATCTTTATATATCTTTATCAGTTACATTGATAACATATGGATTGGAACTTTACTACCAATTTGCACATTTAGGAAGGTTTCCAATCATATTCTTTCCTTTTATGTTCTTTATAAAAACTTATCTAGTTAGCCATGCTTATCACTACTTCCTTTTTCAACAATGTTCACTTGCTTTTTTACTAAATCTGCACTGCAGATTTTAATTCTTTCATTTCTATTCTTTGCCAGTTCCCTTCAAACCCCAATCTGCTTTGGAGGAAGGTCTCTTTTGACATGAGCATCTTTTTCTTGTACTTTTTGTGGCTCTTGTACTTGATCCATGTTTTCTTATACTTACCTAAAGCACAATGGATATACATCCATTAATTTGCTCAAGGTGTGCTTTTCACATGCATTTTTCTTTGTGTTGTTTTATTTTGTATCCTTAGGCAATAAGGACATCCCCCCTCTTCCCTCCACCACTTTTACCAATAAGCTTTTTCCTACTTAAGTCATCATGATAGGGTAGATTTTTTATTTAACTCTGTTATGAAGTTAGTTGTGATTCTGTCTAGATCTTGGGTTCGCCAGTTAAAAATGGGTGTAATCCCTTTATTTCTGTAAACTGATCGCATGGGGCTCCCAGAATACCAATCTTAGATCTCAAGTTTGAAGTGATTTGATAGCCATTCTGTTTCCAACTTATTGGTGTTGTCATTTAGTGTGATTTTGAGGAACCAAGATAGCACTTTCTGTTGCTTCACTTACCACTTTCACAGAAAAGTGAAAAACCATTTGCTGATGTCCAGACCCAATATGCCATGTCAGCCTCTTTTGACAACCTCCCACTCCTGACTGCTGTGCTGTTGTTTTCTGTAATACTCCTTGCCTTCTGCTTTCTCATTCTTCAGACTTAAGCTCCAGAAATACTTCTTCAAGGAAGCCTTCTCTGACTCCCCAGCCCACATCATTTCCTATTTAACACACTCACTGAACTCTGTTCCCCTTCTCCTCATCTCCAAGTCACAATCAAAACCACACATCTGATGATCTGAGTATCCTTTTACTGCCTAGCAGAACTGTTGGCCACCATTTCTTTTTGCATGTTCCTATATCTACTGCATCTACTACAAGTCCTGGTATCTGATAGGTTCTGCCAAAGTCTCATAGTTTCAGTTTTTAAAAGCAATCCATTCTCTTCCACCTTGAAATCCCAATTTACATACTCCATTGGAATCCAATCATAAATCTCATTCATCACAACCATTTCTACTAAAGTCAACCAGAGCTGTACATTTAGAAGAAGTGCTGGCCTGCAGACGTAGTAAACAAATTTGCAAGGTAGCAAGAAACACAGAGAAGGTGTACAAATGCTTTTCTTATATTTTGGTATTAATTTCGGAGAGATATCATACCTGCTTCATTTTGCAGTAAGTGGTGTAACTATAATAAAATCTTAAGTCCCCTGGCGAAGTGAAGGGATCCCCTTCTGGCCAAGGGGGCCTCCCCTTCTCACCTCAAAAAAACCCTTAACGCTGAGTTGCCGGCCACAAAGACAAGGGACACCTAGTTATGCTCTATCCCTTTTGGAGTTATTCTTTGTAATGATAACATACCAAATCATTAACAGGCCTAAGGCCCTGTAAAACAAAGGTTAAATCATACCTACAGGTCAACAATGAACTTAACAGATCACTTGGGTCTTGATATCTGTCCAGTCACTTGTCTCTGATTAACAGACTTAAAACACTATAAGTATTTAGACAGGGCTTCATTTCTTTAACCAATTACAAATTAAAAGAATCTTTAAAGCCATCTATAACCTGTAAGCTGCAGTTTTGAGGTGAGTTTTGGCTTTTCAGGCCAAACCAACATATGCCTTCCATATATGGGTTTAGCATTTTACATGTAATTCTTATCTCACTGAAATGTATAAAACCAAACTGTAACCCACCCTAGAGAAACCACTTGCTCTAGGCTTCTTGGGCGTGGCTCTGCGGGCCAGGGTCACACATATTTGGCTCATAATAAATCTCTTTAAATTATTTTACAGGATTTAGGTTCTTTTTCATTGACAGAGGAAACCATAGAAGGAAGAACTGTGATATTTAGCCACTTTAGTTTTAAAAATCCTATTTATCTTTTTAAAAGGCAAACCCTGGTTTGCATGAAATGGTAAGAACTAGGCTTAAAACACCTGCAATTGAAGTATCATGGCATTTCCAGGTGTTCCCCAGTG
Organism: Nycticebus coucang; assembly: GCF_027406575.1. NCBI lineage: Eukaryota > Metazoa > Chordata > Mammalia > Primates > Lorisidae > Nycticebus > Nycticebus coucang. The sequence continues at coordinate 18,487,717 of NC_069787.1, forward strand.
TATGTACTGATTTGAGGGAAGGAGAAAGTGTGTACATTCTGAATTACTTTGCAAAGTAGAGATTCTTTGGATATTTACGAAATGCTACATTATCAACTCCAGTTATCTTTCCAGCTGTGCCTGCCATATGGATCTATGAATTCCTGTGGAGTGTTGTTATAACACACCTCCTATCCAGGGGTTAGTTGTGACAGTGAAGATTGTGATAATGTGTTAACTTGCAACTAGCTGAAGTGAGGAAAAGAGGGTGTGTTACAGCTAGAGAAGGAAAGAGGAAAAGAGGGTGTGTTATAGCTAGAAAAGGAAAGAGCTTCCCTGGCTCAGTACAAAATGGCTGCCCATGGTTTTGTTATCAGCTAGTATGTAGCTGAGCTAGCATGAACATTCTCCCACTCAGCCTGAGTAAAAGGTTATACATTTCTTTTAGTTCGTAATGTAGGCAGAGGTAAGTTTCTCTGAACAACTATTACACGTCATTTGGAATTTTGTATTTTTTCTATATATCTACAAAAGTCAAAAACATTAGCTAGTGGGCGGCACCTGTGGCTCAAGGAGTAGGGCGCCGGTCCCATATGCCAGAGGTGGCAGGTTCAAACCTAGCCCTGGCCAAAATCAAAAAAAAAAAAAAAAAAAAAAAAAACATTAGCTAGTATGGTGGAATCCAATCAGCTTGATTTATTAAGTTTTTCATACATCCTGTTTGTCCTTGATGAATATACTGTCATGTAATTAATTAAATTATTTCTGTTAAAAAAATTTTTAGATTTGGCTCTGTGCTTTATAGCTCAGCGGCTAGGGTGCCAATCACATACACTGAAGCTACTGGGTTTGAATCCAGCCCATGCCTGCCAAACAACAATGACAAATACAACCAAAAAATGAAAATAGCCAGACGTTGTGGTGGGCTCCTTTAATCCCAGCTACTTGGAAGGCTGAGGCAAGAGAATCGCTTAAACCCAAGAGTTTGAGGTTGCTGTGAGCTGTGATGCCATGACACTGTACCGAGGGTGACAAAGTAAGACTGTCTCAAAAAAAAAATGTATAAAATTTTTTTAAAGTACAACACATATTTATTTTTTAAATTCCAGGGGATGTCCCAATGTTAGCAAATGGCTCTGTTTCTAATCATTTCCTTTTAAATCAGTATTTGACATTACACAGATTCAGAAGTTTTAATCCTACCCTTAAATAAAATGCAGCCATCTATTCTTCTGTGTGTGAAAGTCAACTTCACTTGCCCAAATATATAGTTTTCTCTGGTCTTCAGTTTGGCCTATTTCAGTTATTTTCTTCCTTAATGTCTAAAGACCAAACTGAGCAAGTTTAGAAAAAAATCAGAAAAATTATCAACTTATTTATGCTTCAGACTCACAGGGTCAGGATTCTTGACAGCAGTGGGTAATTATTCCATTTCTGAGTTTTCAGCTTCTAGGCTGCTAACCAGAGCCTAGTTCCAAATTTCCAGGGCTCAGTCAGCGTTTCCTCATTCAACGTGCTGCACCATTATCCTGCTTAATTCAACATAACATCACGATGCACTGACCTAACAAAATACCAGCTCACTGCTGAAAATGTACCCGAAGAACCGCTCATTTCATTTTCAGCTAAAAAGACGAGATTCATAGGATATATTTCCAGTAGGCATTAAAACAAGAATGATTCCCACATATCCTGCAGTTGACTGTCCACAGGACTATTTATGAAATGCTCAGCCAGGTTCACGTTGTTAAAAGATCAGTGTTGATTGCTTGTTCTCTTCCGGCTAGTACACCCTGCTAACATGCTACTGGATACGCAATGCATTTTCCTCACCTCCAGACTCTTCACATCCCAACAAGCACCTGTGTTCCAACACAGTATCATCCTTCACTGCTTTCCAGGCCAGGACAGCTCCAAAAGAGAAAGCTCTGCATGCAGTTGAGCTTTGTTGAATGATCACAGTTCGTAGATCACTTGGCTTTGTGGATCAAATCTTACTTTTCACAGTTATCATTTCCTTTTGGTACTAATGTGTTTGGTCCTTACTCCGACTGACCGCTGGGCCCACTTCTAAATCTGGAGATAATTGCTTTTTTTATTTTTAAAAAGAAAACAAAGACTTTCCCAACTTGAATTTACAACTGTGGAGCCACAAATACACTTATGTACTACCTTTCATTAAATTAAGTGCAGAGTAGAGTAACTGTCAGGAGAGAAGCTGGGTAATTGGGACCATCATTAATGAACTAAATATAATCCCTGGTTTCTGCCCAATGAAGTACATGGAAATATTTACATAAAAGCAAATGAGGAAAAGAAGAGACAGAAAAGAATTTCTTGAAATTTATTTCTGCTCTTTTTAAAAACTAAATGATACTGAACAAGATATTCAATTAACAGTATTTATTAAGTAGCTGAGGCTATTTCTAAGTGCCGTGGCCTGGGACTTGGTATAGCTGTAGAAACAGCTTTAAACATCTTTTTTCTTAGAACTAAAAGGAGAATCAAAGTGAAAGGTATATAGCTTTCACTCTTGGGGAATTCTTAGAAACCAAACCAGCAATTCTCTATACAGATTAATTTAAGAAATTGAGGGCTCAGCTATATAAGGTCTAGACTTATTCTATGACCAGGAAATGTTTGTTACTTATGGAAACTTACTTTTTTTACTCATAAGTGTATAGCTGTTGACATCTAGGCATTCAAAAGGCATAAAATTCAAGTTGTTTTTGAAAGATTTGACAGGAAAATTCAAAGGTAAAATGCATGTCAGTAGCATCACAGAATACACCTCACCAATTTTTGAGATAACTGACACAGAAACGGTCACCTCTCTTCTTGTCATGTCTGGTGGTGGAGAAGTGAGTCTCTCCTGTGGACGTGCCACGCCTTGATTCCTCCCTTTTGCTTCCTTTGCTGTTCTTGCTTTGAGCTAAATGCTCTCTCTCATGACTGAGAGAAACGGGGCCTGCCTTTGATGTGGTAAGGGCAAACCCTCCCAGTGGCCTATCTTCCTAAACATGAAACACTCCACCATGCCATTTGGGTCAGATCGTTTGTAGCAAGTAGTCCCTGATTGATGCAGCTCTTTTTTTTTTTTCCTGCTCAATGGGTGAAAGAGAAAGTTTAATGAACGCAGAAAAGCATCACCTTGCAAACTGTTTCACATTATTCTATGCTGATTCAACCACTAATGCGCTATAACCTCTTCTGATTGGCAAAGTGGGAAACAGAAAAAGGGAGGAATTGGGTAATTACTTTTCAGATAAAAGAGTTTGGGTTCCTATCTTTCAAAGGAACATTGTGGAGAGTCAAGAAGCACCAAATAAGACTGCTTCAAATATATTTTAAAACTCCTATGAGTGTGTAAGTGATTATATATTGGTTTTATAATAGTATTGAGTATATTGGATGCTTTTTAAAATCATTGTTGAGATACTTTATTAAGAAGAATGTGTTACAACTCCATCCAGGTAAACAGAAGATGTAAAGTTTCCTAGCAAGGAGGAGGGAAGAGGAGAGAGAAGGAAGGGGTAAGGGGTAGGGCGATGGGTGGGAGGAGAAAGGTCATTTGGTGGGATCTCGCCTAATGTGCACAATGCAAGGGTACATTTCAAAATACCTAAGAGTAAATTTTAAATGTCTTACCACAAAAAATAAGTGAGGCGATGGATATGTTAATCAGTTTGATTTAAGCATTACACCGTATACCAAATCACTACATTTTGCACCATAAATGTATACAGTTATGATTTTAATTAAAAATTAAATAAAAAATGAAAACAAGAGTATTTAAAAACTGATGTTTTAACAAGCTATCTAACCTACCATGAACTAAATGTTCGCCTTTCCTCAATGAATTGAGACAGATACCTATTTAGGGAAATACATCAATATCCTCTGCTAAGATGAAAATCAGAATGCATGTTCTGTAGAAATTATAAAGGGGATTTCACCCAAGTTTGACTGACTCCCAACATTCTTGAAGAATGATACAGGAACAGTATTTTAATGCCACTCCCAGCCTGTATTTTAAACATTATTTTCTAGGGTTCCAAGTCCAGATGACAAGAATCCATATTTCGCCTTATGATATAACCTTTTCTGAATCATTGATTTCCAATGAGGTCAGTCTTAATTTACTGGACATCTGTATGTGTTAAATTATTTGCAGGTGATAAGGCATTCCTCAGGGAAGTCACTTTTCAGGTGATGTGAAATGGGCATCAGAGGACCCACAGTTCAGTAGTGGCCACGTAACAAAGATTCAGGCTCCTGAGACCATTATTTATCATTAGTTATTTAAGTTGTTTAAAAAGTGGGATTACATTTGAGCACCCTTCCCTCATTCCGCGCATACACAGAATCAGATAACCGAAGTGAAAATCCAGGCCTTTCTTCGTTCTCATGTGCATGTCCAAACATGTTTTCCCAACCACCAGAAGAGTAGCTAGGGTACTAACATGGGCAATGGTGTTCTTATCGGTTTTTGTGTAATGAAGTGATTGGTAATCTTATATCCATTTAAAAATGTCACATTTTGCTTTTTAAATTTATTTATTTATTTTTTGAGACAGAGTCTCACTCTCACCATAGGTTTAGTGCTGTGGCATCACAGCTCACAGCAACCTCAAACTCTTGGGCTCAAGGGATCCTCTTGCCTCAGCCTCTCAAGTAGCTGGACTACAGAGGCCCTTTACCATGCCCAATAGTTTTAGCAGAGGTGGAGTCCAACTTTGCTCAGCTGGTCTCAAATTCCTGACTGAGCTCAGGCAATCCACCTGCCTCAGCCTTCCAGAGTGCTAGGATTATAGGAGTGAGCCACTATGCTAGGCCATTTTGCTTTTTAAAACAACCATATAGAATATGTGGCTTAAGATAACATTCTTTGTCTATTTTTAAAAAGACCCTTCAGCATGATTTCAGCAATATTTTAAAGGTCTTTCCTCCTCCCAGGCCTACTTTATGCTGCTTCCTCTAGGAAATTAGAACCTGGGCACCTTTTATACCCACTAAATATAAAATACAAATATAAAGAATGACACAGGAGTTGGCTTGTGAGAAGACTATTGGTAGAGTTATCATTTTTTAGTCTTTAAGAGCCATGTTCAAATGTTAGAAGAATGGCTAAATCAGCATTTTAATAAAGCCACCATGCCAGAGCATAACCAATTTATGTTAACAATAGATGGAAATTCCATTTAAATCTCTTGGGAGAAATATCTGAAAAATATTTGCCTACTTAAAAGTTGTTATGTGAATGTAAATCAAGAATCATATATCTCCAAAGACAAGCAGTTTTCTGATTTAGCTTTTATTTTAAGGTAAGCCAATGAAAATAATCAAAGCAAGCCTTATTAATAAAGTCAGGAATGATAGGAAGTTTTCATGGTGCAGATTGCTGCCACATTTGTTATAATGTTTCACCTTTATAACACATTTGAAAGGTTTACAGGACAGGGCGGCGCCTATGGCTCAGTCGGTAAGGCGCCGGCCCCATATACTGAGGGTGGCGGGTTCAAACCCGACCCCGGCCAAACTGCAACCAAAAAAAAAAAAAATAGCCAGGCGTTGTGGCCAGCGCCTGTAGTCCCAGCTACTTGGGAGGCTGAGGCAAGAGAATCGCTTAAGCCCAGGAGTTGGAGGTTGCTGTGAACTGTGTGAGGCCACGGCACTCTAGGCCATAAAGTGAGACTCTGTCTCTACAGAAAAAAAAAAAAAAAAAAAAGAAAGGTTTACAGGACAAATTCACTTTCCATTTGCTGGGTTTAATTCTGTGTGAAGAGTTGAGGGTTACGCTGAGAGCCAAGATATGGAGAAGGACAGAACCACAAAGGTCAATGAGAAAAAGTAGAGAGAACATAGGCTGGATGGAGAGGGGCTGCTTCCCCAGGAAAGTGGCCAGCTGTCCAGAGTGCAGGGTATCAAATCTAGGCCCTAGCCTGGCTGATGTGATTATCCAAGGGGGTCTGACAGGATGCGAGGGGCTCAGTGTCTGGACTTCCCGGCATCAGCAATACTTAGAATCCAAAGGTAATGTGTTATAGCCAGAGGTTTGGAGTGGAGTTAGAATGGGATCTAGTGCTTTTTTGGGTGAGAATTGAAGACAAGAGCTAAGTGTCTGAACTATGGTGAAATGGGTTGGTATTTGGAGCCAATAAAAAGGCAACTGAAAATCTAAGGTTACATAGAATTGGTAAATGTGGGAGCCAGTGTGGGGAAGAAGATGGGAAAAGGGATTAAGTGGGGAGTTAGGGAGAGCTGGCAGCTTGGCTAGAATGTGGATGTCTTGAAGATTATTCTGGGCATAGAGGATGCTAAACTTTTGTGCAGTAAGATTAGTCCTGGCTCAGTGATCTGTCAGCGTAGTTTGGACTAAGTAAGAAACTGGGTGAGTCTGACCCTGAAGGTGACATCATGAATGCTGAAAGCTGAGTAGCTGTGGGAAGATGGAGAAGTCAAATGAGGAAACAGGGCTCCGGGAGTTACATAACTGGCCCAAGAGCACAGAGTAAGTTAACAGGAGAGCCAGGACTGGAACACGGGTGTCCTACTTTCACACTTTCACCCCTGTCCTACGTAAATACAGTATGGTCCGGCTGAAATAACTATACACCAAGAAGGCATGATTATAATCCGTATGGGCATGTTCAAATTAAATTAAATTTTTGGAACCCCGGAGAGGTTTGCAAATAGAGAGGCTTTGCTGGGGTAAGACTTACTTGATTTTGTAATGCAAGGACAAAAGTTTTCCACCCTGGTTGCATAATAAAATACCTGATGGGGCTTTCAAAAGTATAAATGATGCCAGAAGATCCCAGTTCTCAAGAAACTCAGATTTAATTGACCTGGGGTAGAGCCCAAAGAACCACTGGCACAGAGAGTATTACACATTTTCTCCGTTCTCTACTTTCTGCAATAAAGGACACAATCTAGGCAACAGTAACTCTTGTTCCTGCACTGATTAGCATGTGCCCTCAAATAATCTCTTTGCTTTGATTTTCTTATCTATCAAACACATGTTTTTACCTCCTGTGGGATTATTGTGAGGATCAAAAGATAACATAATGTAAACCAACGCTTTATAAACACCGTAAAGAACTCTACAGATGTTCTGTTACAAGGTCCCTGGGTCTGGTGCCCTGTGAATGGGATCCAACTTTAATAGGAATGTATTCTGTGCAAAAGCATCTAATGATGAAAATTTTAGCTAGTGTCTCTAAAATCCATAATAATGAAAATAATTGCAGAATCAGATTCAGGTGGATTTCTTATCTTTTTTTTTTTTGATACTCTCAGAAGCCACACTTTCACTAATAATATTGCAGGAAGAGCTGGTTGAATGTAAAATGCTATTTCTAAATATGAATACCAAAGAAAAGCTGATCTTTTCTTAGTTGTTCATTTCCCCATGTGTAACTACAAAAATATATGAAGTTAAGGGTAAAGCCTGAGGAGATTAGATTTTAATTCAAATTCTTTCAAATATAAATTTGTCATAGGGCATGCTCAAACTTTCTGCTTGGGTGATATAGAAATGAAAGCACCCCATTACTGAAGGCCTGGACCTGGGCTAGTTTTGTAAATAATTGGAGGTAATCAAAGTGGACTGAATCTTAAATCTGGTGCTGCCTCAGAGTCAATTAGAGGTTTTAAAAGACAAAACAAAACAAAAACAATGCTGGGGACCCCACTCCAGATTTATGGAATCAGAGTGTCTTTGAGAAAAGGTTGTGCACGTATGGATTTAACAAGTTGCCCTGGTGATTCATAAAATGCCTGCCCACTACTGGCCAGGGGTGGGGTGCGTGTGTGAACCAAAGATACAGCTCAGGGCTTCTCAAACTTCCATGTGCAGAGGATCACTTGGAGATACTACTAAAATGAAAGTCCTGGGCGGAGCCTGTGGCTCAAGGAGTAGGGCGCCGGTCCCATATGCTGGAGGTGGTGGGTTCAAACCCAGCCCCGGCCAAAAAAAAAACAAATGCAAGTCCTGATTTAGTAGGCCTGAGATGGGGTCTGACATTCTTCCTTTTAATTGAATTTCCAGGTGAGGCTGACGTTGCTGGTCCAGGGACCGCCCTGTAAGTAACAAAGATCTTAGAGACTCATAGAAAAGTAAGGAATGAACAAAAACCTCCTTGAAGAATGGTTGTTGAGGATTTAATAGCCTACCAATTTTAGTATATTAAAAGGAAGAATATCAAAGTTCCTGTTTTATTCCTATTTAATGAGAGTTTGGTTAAAGGTCATGAATTCCTGGTGGCAAATGACCCTGGAGTTGGCAGAAAGCAAAATGAATACCCTGGACCTCAGTAATGTCTGTTTCTATCAGGAAGGATGACCAGACTGCATCAGAGTCATTTCTATTTTGGGGTTGTTATTTTTAACATCGAATGGTAAAATCTATGCAGCAACATCACATCTGAATTCTTCTATATATATATAAGTGAATTCTTGGTGTTTTATATAGATATATGATATATAAACACCAAGAAATGACAAAGACGCTACAAATAGTGAGGGGAAGAGTGCAGGAAATACCAGCTGGCTGAAATGCTTTTCAAAACAGATTAATTGCTGCTCATTCTGTTACCCTAAGAAGGTCTGACACTGCACAGCTTTTGAAATAGGACATACAGCATCCCTTACAATGGATTTCATGGCATTACTCAGTACCCCACTGATATAATAAAGGCTGACTCATTTCCTTTCCTCTGCATGATCTGTTACAATTGAAACTGGGATACCATATGCTGGGTCTAAAATGCTCAGTATGTGCAGTAGCTCACGGTGACTCTGCCAGCGCTATGGTGATGCTCAGCCTGGAAAAGCAGCGAGAGAATCACTGCTGTACGGTTTGCATTGGAGGCTTTTGAGTAATTGGGGAGATTTCACCAGAAAACCGTTGTCTCTAACGCCCCAAACTGATGGATGTCTGAGGTGCTTCTCTTACAACCTTGAAGATCTTCTTTGTTGTTTTCTCGAAAATTTCCTCGTCGTGCCTGTCTTGCTCACAGTGTTACTGTGCACACGGTTTCTAATGGGGCCCATCATAAGAATATTTATTTCCTTGTCTTTCACCATCAAGATTGTCAGGAATGTCAGCACAGCTCCAGGAACTGGATTTCAGAGCTGCTGACTGCTGCCAGCAGAGACAGGCACATTTTGGTGGATATCAACGGAAATTTTTAATATGTTTCTCTGTGGGAAGGGGAAGAGAGTCAGGTGCTTCATTGTGTAGCAGTGCAGAGTCAATTCATGTGCCCACTCCCCTAAAGATATCATTATCCCAGGGAGTACCACTACTTTCTCTTAATGTACCTACAAGATTAATCTTTAGAGCTGCTGCCATGTTATGAAGCTTAATGCTGTGAACATAGCCTGCAGAAGAAATGAACAAAATCTTCCGTTTTTATTTTGATCAGATTTCATGTTAGTCTGAGGGAACATCACCTGAATCCAAAAATGTGTCTACAGTTAAGTGGTTTCCTCATGTAAAAGACAGTCCTTCAATGATGCAAATTTACTTGATAAATAAGCTGTTTGGCCTTTATTGAGTAATAATTATATGATGATGGGACTAAAAAGGATCTGAGAGATTTCTTTTAATCTCTTCACTTTATAGGTCAGTGTAGGGAGGCACAAAGAGTCTGAAGACATTTACCCAATATCAAATAATGATTTGATTATTGTGCTAAGACATTTACATTCTACATTTACTAAGTTTCACATATACCCTTGTAAGATGCACCGCAGATGTAATCCCACCAATCCTCCTCCCTCTGCCCAATGAAAATATGTCAAACGGTCTATGAAACTAGTGTATGGTGCCCCATGATCACATTAACGTACACAGCTATGATTTAATAAAAAATAAATAAAAAACAAATAATGATTTGAAATAGAACTCATACCTTGGACTTCAATTTAGTGCTTCTGATACTAACTTGAAGGGAACATGAAGTCCTAAAGAATAATCCCATTTTCCATACACAACCCCCTGAAATCAAACCTAGATTTTCTGCCAGTGTTCAAAAACCAGAAGCCCTAACAATTCCATGTCCTTAATCCAGACATGGAAAGTACCTGCCTCTTGCACTCTGCCTTTATTTTGCAGTATACTTGAAGTGCAAGCCTTTTAGCTATTCTGCTAATTGTGATTTTCTGCTGGAAATGTTGGCTGGCGCATTCAATGAGAAAGAAAAAGTCACAACTTCTGAATAGAGGACAACAATATAAAAGGGGTTTTCAAAGTCTACATTTTAAAAGTGTGCACTTTTAATCATAGATAAAGCCAAATAGAAAATCAAAGCAAAAACAAGGAGAGTAGATTAAACATTAAACTTCAGCCTGAATTTCCAAGAGTAGACTTTGTCAATCTTGTCATCACAGACCCTAGAGAGATCCTAACTAATGTTGCTACTTATTAAACCTCCACACGGCTGAACTCTTATGGGCTCTTGTATTTGCCCTTTAGTCACCATTGGTCCTTTTAGCAGACACTGCAAGTTGCCCACACATCAGCTCTCCAGGTTCACCCCTATTATTTCCAGGACATGATGCACCTGCACAAAATACTTGATTTCTCAGTCTCCTTACCCACTGGGGGTGATCAATGAAATGTAGGCAAAGTTCTCACACAAAGCAGACTTTCCATAATAAAGATAAATTGAAACGGTGAAAACCTTTTGCCTTTTGTCCTTGTTTCTTCCCATCTCTTCCTGTTTGGAATGCAAACTTCATTCCTCAGCCATACCACACGCTAAGGACTTCAAAAAGGACAGGAGAAAGGGCATGAGACCTGGGAGACATCTTTGAGAAGCTGTGCTAGCTTTAGACTGCATACCTTTGAGAATCTTACATGTGAGAAATATGAACTCTCATCTATTTAAGCCAGTGTTTTCTGGATAGTCAGTTATTTGCAATCAAATGGAGTCTAAGTGATCAGCTGTTTACGAGTTTCCATTAAGTGATCTTGGGTCCCATGGTCAAGAAACTTTAGACCTCAGTCTGATCCTATAATAATTGTGATTAATAAGAAATATATATATGGTCTCTTGTTTCTGGTTCAGATCTCCTAAAACCCCTATAATTTCCTGAGTGATGTGGGTGAGAGAAGCATCTTTTTTTATTTATAGTAGGCCCCTTTCAGTCATACTTGAGTTTATGCTAATCAAACCTAAGTTGGCAAATAGGTGCTAACGAAAATTTTAGCTCCCAATTCTCCTCCTGTGCCCCCAATCCCTGACATCTGGGGAGAAGGGAGGGGTTAGAAATTGAGTGCAATTACCAATGGCCAATGAATGGAACCTCCATAAAAACCCTAAACCACAGGGTTTGGCCAGCTTCTGGGCTGATGAGCTTATCCCTGTGCTGGGAGGGTCTGCAGGCAAAGGAACCCCTGTGTTCAGAACCCTTGCAGACCTCGCCCTGGAGTAGGCTTTATCTGGCTGTTTACATGTATTCTTTATAATAAGCTGGTATAGTAAGTGAACTGTTTTCTCTGAGTTCTGGTAGCCATTCTAATAAATTATGGAGCCTGCAGAGGGAATTGTGTGAGCCTCCAGTTTATGCGCAGTTGGTAAGAAGTACAGGACGCCAAGGGCTAGTGATCAGCATCTGAAGTGGGCGAGGTCTTGTGGGACTGAGCCTGTACCCTGAAGGTCTGTTAGTGTTAATGGAATTCAATCTCTGGACAGCCAGGTGGTGTTCAGAGGGTTGGAAAATTGGTTGTTGGTGTGGAAAAAACCCATAGAGTTGGTATCAGAAGTGGAGTAGAAACAGTTCACAGATCATTCCCACACCGACAATGATAGAAAATGAAGCAGGACCATCTTTTTCAATCCAGCCAGGTTGTAAGTAGTACTGGTTGCTATGTTGCTTTACCAAGCAACGGGATTCTGATTTTGATTGACTCCAGGTGTCTTTCCCCTTGTGCCAGGGAGACAGTAGTGCGTTGGAACATCTGCGCAATCTGATATTTTCCTATGCTCATTTTAAGAGGCATTCACAGTGGTTCTTCTCCTACACGGAGGGACTCTGAGAACCCCTAAATGATACTGTCCACTCAGCTGGTGTCAAGAGGGAGCATGTTCAGGAGGAAAAACAGCAATCAGTAAAGAACTCATGTTAGCCCATGTACAGGTACCTCCAGAATGAGGTGGCGGTCCGCACAGGAGTACCATTCCCTGACCTCGACGGACAGACACAGTGCTTCTTGTTCTTGTTTTAAAGTTTTCAAGATCTGTTGGGAGAAATAAAGTAAAATGTAATTAAACTATAAAGTCCTATAATACCTTGGGAGAGTATCACTATTTCAAAAGAGAAGAGTTCCGCTGCTGCAATCAGCCTTGGTGGCACCTATACCAGGGAAATTCAGTTTAGCTTTCTTTCACATGAAACTGCTTCATGCTCCTTGATCTATAGCTGTTTTGTCCACTGAAAGAGCCACTTGCCACATGTGCCTATTTAGATTTAAAATAATTAACATATTGACAAAAAATTTTTTCCTTGGGGCCATGGTGTTTTCTTAGGTGAAGATAGGTCAAGAGACCCGTGAGTTACATATGCTTCATAAGGCCTCAGGCTCAAAACAAGAGTAAGTCAAATTCAACTCACATGCAGTTAAAGTGTTAAATATAATTTATAATTCAGTTCCTCGGACATACTAGTCACATCCCAAGTGTTCAATAGCCGCACTAAGTCAGTGCTCACCACATTGGACAGCACAGATAGAGAACAGTCCAGAAAATTCTATTGGATAGGGCAGGTGTAATAGAAGAAACTGAAGTTTAAAGCCTCTCTATAATTAAATATCATTATCAGGAAGAAAATCCACATTTTCTGATAATTCTGTTCACTTTACAAACCATTCTATTATCTGAAATTATATTTTTCTCTCCATGTATACCCAGCATATGACTTCTCTCTCCTTTTGTTTTGAGACAGAGTCTCACTGTGTCACCCTAGCTAGAGTGCCGTGGAGTCCCAGCTCACAGCAACCTCAGACTCTTGGGCTTAAGTGATTCTCTTGCCTCAGCCTCCCAAGTAGCTGTGACTACAGGTGCCCACCACAACACCCAGCTATTTTTTTGTTGTAGTTGTCATTGTTGTTTAGCAGGCCCGGCTGGGTTTGAACCTGCCAACCTCAGTGTATGTGGCCAGTGCCCTAACCATTTATCTATGGGTGCTGAGCCATGTCTCTTTCTACACACATACACCACTATATATTAGTAGGCATGTGTATATACGGGCACATTGTTTTAATGTTCTTATGTATTTTTAAGTTAGAAGGTATTGTTCATGGTTCTTTTTGGAAGGAAGTTTTATTCACTTACGGAGGTCAAGTCTGGTGAGAGAGATAAGACATTTATAAACCCAAAGATCATAGTTTGAGTCAGTAAGTAAGCAGTTGCAAATAAAAACGAGTTAATATAAGAAATATATCTAATAAAGTGAGACATATTATTGTTCAAAAAATATTTTTCCTCCTACCCTCCCAAATGTAAATCCTCTCACTAAGGCGAGTGTTAAGTGCCATTTCACTTTTTGTTGTTTGCAGTATTTCATTTAATAAACATTTATCAGATTTGGGGGCTATTCCAATTCAAGTGTGTCATGCAGGGTTGCAAAGCCATTTGGCTGAGCACACTGGAGCACAGTAACCTTTACAGACAACTCCTCCATGCTGGCCATTTTGGGGTTTGATGATGATTATCTCATATGATCTCAACAATCAGCAAGTCTGCAGTTATAGATGGGAAGGTTTCTGCACTCAGGCATAGCTTTAAAGAGAGCTCAGAATCATAAAAAATTATATATACACATGTCTTAATTACCAGATTCTTCTGGAATTAGAAAATTTTAAGTTTATACATCATTGTCTTCATCACTTATGTACTTGTCAAAATTCCAGTAAGTACCATTTGATTGTCAGCTCAGGAGGCAAGCAGTGTGAGAACACAGCTTCTGCCCTGTAAGGACTCAAGAGTTTAGCAGGCAGGTCTGACACGTAACACCTAATCACAGCAACCCAGAGACTGCTGGCGTGGAGGTGTGAGAAGGACACATGAAGGGCACACACATACTCAGCACAGAACAAATCGGTGCTATGATTTGAATTACATTTCTGATGTAATAGACTTCTTTTTGTTCAATGAGCACCAGGTGACTATGAATTTTTTCTCTTTAAGGACACAGTTTGAGATTTCTTCAAAAGAAATTAAGACACAGATTTTAAAATTTTTATTATGGATTTAATGTTATACATTAAGCCATTACCCCTAAAATTGACACTAAATCAGTCTCAGTTGTCACTTCTGCATAGCAGTTCTTAGATTAAGTCATCTATGTTTTTGTATAGATCTCTCATTCAATTTCCAGAGTTTCATGAAAAATTAAGAGCTGATAGATAGTAGAGATCAGGGCTCGTCTAGGCAAAGACGATCATTGTTTCTGACTAGAAAAATAGGATTAAGAAATGAGAAAGAAAATGTGAAATAAATGCAATAATTTTTAACTGTCCTTTCTGAGCTTATAAAACTAGATTACTATTCCTTTTTAGTTTATGTATTCATTCTGCTCTATCAGATTTGAGCATTCAAAGTATATCACATTAATCTGGTACTTGAGAAAAATAAAATATTTAGAAATACTTCTTAATATTGAATTGACATAGATCCCCTATGGCAAACCCTGCTTACATAATGAATGAAAATACTCTAGTTAAGTAGACCTGAGTTTGAAAACCATCTCTGCCGGGTGTTAGCTCTGTTGACCTTGGACCAGTCTTAATTTTCTCATAAATAATATGAAAATAAATGTGCTTTGTTTTAAAATGATAACGTGCAAAGATTAAATGAGATAATCTTTGAAAAGCCATGAGGGCAAGCACATGACCTTTCATCCTGCGAGGCTGGTGCTCACTATGTGTTTGTTTTGTCCACCAGAGAATACTGCGATCCAGTGGCAGAGCATACTCCACCCACTCCATTTAAGGAAGGGCTCCAAATAGCAAACACACACTGGAGTGAGCTCAGATGCTAATCAACAGACATGATATTTATGGGCATATTCAGGGGAAGATTACATGTCCAAAACCAGCCTTTTCAAATTAACTATCTATCCAGATCCTAATTGCTAGCAACATGATAATTTTCAACTCAAAGAACTTTGTGTGTGAATGGGTATTTTTTGAAGCTTGTATACTCACGACTAAGTCTTTGCCAGCAACATTCCCCCATACATTATTTTATTTAGAATCATTTTCTCTCCAAAGTCTTGGTACTGGGTAATGAGATCAGTAGCAGCAGGCATTATGAAACAATTAGAATACATTATAGATAATGCTCTATCACCATGACCATCACACTAATACAACAATAGAACCTACTTGCAAAATGTATTGAGGTCACACCATGTACCAAGAGCTTTTCTTAGAAGATCTCATTTAATCCTGTTATAGTTCAAACTCCCAATTTATAGGTCATATAACTGAATGAAGCTCAGAGAGGTTCAGCACTTTCTTCACCCACCTAGGAGTAGCCAGAACAAGGATACAGACTTATTTTTTGTCTCGTTGCAAAGTCCCTGCTCTGAAGCAGCAGAATCCATGGCTTCCCCACTGATTTAGTTAAGCCAGTAAAAAAGAGCATTCACACCAGTGAACTTGACATCTCAGAGACAACAAGAATAAAACGTTCATTTAAATGAGTTTTACACTTAGTGAATATGTAAGGAAATCCACATTTCAATGCACAATCCGATGGGCGAGTACATTGGTTCCAAATGGTTTATTCTTTTGCTTTTCTTTGATGAGCACTTGATGTGGGGATTTTAAACATGAGGTGCAAAGGATAAAGTTGAACAAAAAGAAAATAATCAGAAACGACTCTATCAAAATTAGGATTGCTGCCTTTTTATAAAGATACATAAATAATTCCACTCGGGTTGTATTCTTGTGAGCTTATACAGTTGGTTACAAAAGATATGGTTGAATAAATGATTATGTATAATGAGAAATTAATGTCTATATACTGTGCTTTCTCAAAACAGTTTGTTTTTCTAGTTCTGTATATGGCCCCCTTGTATTAACATGTGACGTGTAGGCTTACAAAAAATAAATAGCTCTAGTTTTTTGCGCTGTGTTTTCCATGCATCAGAATTTTACATAACTTTTTTACCTAAAGTCACGTGCCAATGAATGCACAATTTTGTGGCAGATGTGTTTTAACATTATATTTTTCCATGAAAACAACTGTCTTTTTTCTCCATAGGAATGTAATATCTGCATTTTAGTTTTAAATGAGATTGGAAAATATGTGACAGTATGTGCAATGTGTTATCTCATTGAGCACAGAAGAAGTGATTTAGCTGTTAAATTTCTGGAGAAATGAAACTGTACAAAGATCTTAAAGTACAATATGCTATCAATAATAAAAAGATTTAATACAGGAACGTACTTGGAATTCAGACCACAAAGTAAATCAGAAAATAAGGGGGAGAAATGTCCACATATTTCTTGTTTGGAAGGTTTTTTAAAAGTTTGGAGCTGCAGAAGAAGTGGCTTACCATAAATATCTGAGTGTGTCTAGAGAAAAATAAATCAAGAGGACCAAACATCTTTTTTGATATGTAGTAACAGAAAATAAGAAAGAATAATTTATTTATGCCATTATTACGGGGGTAGTCATTACATGTAGGGACAAGAAGAGACAAAACCATTAACAGAGTGGGATCGCTCAGAGGAGGATATAAAAAATTTAGTTTTAAGATGGCCAGGAAAAGGCTGGGTGTGGTGGCTCACACCTGTAATCCCAGTACTTTTGGAAGACAAGGAAAGATGCCTGCATGGGGTCAGGAGTTTGAGACCAGCCTCAACAAGTGTGAGGCCCCATTTCTACAAAAAAATAGGAAAATTAGCTGGGCATGATGGTGCAAGCCTATAGTCCTAGCTACTTAGGAGGCTGAGGCAGGAGGATGGCTTAACTCCAGGAGTTTGAGGTTGCAGTGAGCTATGATGTTGCCACTGCGCTCTAGCTAGGATGACAGAGTGAGAACCTGTCTCTAGATAAATAAATAGCCAGGAAAGGTTAATCAGATAGTGACACATAATGTGGTTTGTTTAGAATTCACAGAGAGAAAGAAAAGGGAGAATTGACACAGTAAGCCGTGTGTGTCACACACGCATTATTTAAAGGAAATGAAAAAATACCAATTCACATTTTTCCTGAGTTGTGTAGACATGGGTTCTATTAATTCTCACAGGGTGGCCTCAGAAAAGAAATTGTCAGCACCTGTTTCCTTTGTTATTGCTTCTTCCAATTTTGAAAGAGGCAATCAATAAGAAGATCAATATCAACTTGGAAAAATGGTCAAGTGATACATTTGTTACGAATGTGATTTCCATAATGATGATTGCACCATTTATAAAAAGAAAGATGTATTTTTGGTGAGCAACTCTGAGAACCTGTTAGCATGCAGCATATTTAAAATTACATCTTGAGACTCTGCCACTTGCTCCCTGAGTTTGTGTGTCTACGTCAACATACATTTATATAGTTTCTTGGATTGTACAGACGCATACTGAAAATAAATCTAAATTTACAAAACTTTAGGAGTTGCAAAGCCGTATTTTTGACATTCTTTCCACTCAGGAAGAAAGAAGAAACCATTAGTGAGATTGGCCTTGCTGACTGGATTTCCCTGTGAGATAGTCCGTAGCAGGAGGAAGAATCACATAGTGGTTTAACACACTAGCTTTGGAATCAGGAGGACCGGAGTATAAACTCAGCACTCTTATTCATAAACTGTACGGGGAAGGCTGAGTTACTTAATCTCCTTGAGCTTCAGTTTCTTCTTCTGTAATGTGAGGACAGTAATTACCATCTCTTCGGGCTTTCTGAAGATAAAGATTGTGCATCTAAAGCATTTAACATGCCACATGGTCCAGAGTCAGTAATCTATAAACCTTAGCACTATTACCATTTTTGAACATCCAAGGTGAGTCTATAAAAAGTAGGTTCACTGGGAGAAAGCCATAGAGACAAAACTTTCTCTAGAAAAGGATTGGAGCGGCCAACTCAGTCCTATTGGGGAAGGACTTACTGATTAAGTCTTACTGATAAGACTTAAACTACATCATCTTTTGCTAACCTAATTATGTTTTCAAGTTAATACTGGTGTTGAAGTGAGTCAGATATCTTATTCTTTGCAGCGTATGTTCTGTATTCTTTATAAGACTTACAATTACTGAATAGATAACAAAAGGTCTCATTAATATCCCTGAGTTAATGTGCATTCAATTTACAGATGAACCCCCCATAAATGGCTTATGATCTTGTTCCTTCATAGCCCCTTCACGCTGCTGCCACAAACACCACTATGAAAATCTTTTTTTTCCTTCTTTTCTTTTTTTTTTTATTAAACCATAGCTGTGTAACTATGCAAATCTTGGTGCACCAAGATCAAAGCAAAAGGAAAGGCTCAATTGCCTGGGGTTTCCTCCTCATAAAGTATTCTCCCAGGCCAATTATTTCAAGCATTTCCCCTGAACTCTCTCTAAGAATTTTTATAGTTTCATGTCTTAAGTTTAAGTCCTTTAACAAGTGAGAGTAGATTTTTGTTAGAGGAGAAAGGTGTGGGTCCAGTTTCAGTCTTTTACAGGTTGCCAGCCAGTTCACCCAGCACCATTTAAATTGAATAGGAAATCTTTCCCCCAATTTATATTTTTAATAGGCTTATCAAAAATCAAATGATGATAAGTGTCTGGGTTCACCTCTTGGTCTTCAATTTTGTTTCATACATCTACCTCTCTATTTTTGTGCCAGTACCATGTTGTTTTGATCAGTATATCCAAAGGACCAAAAATCATTTGACAATAAAGATATTTGCACCAGATTGTTCTTTTTAGCTCAATTCATAATAGCCAAGTCATGGAAGAAGCCCAAGTGCCCACTGACCCATGAATGGATTAATAAATTGTGGTATATGTATACCACGGAATATTATGCAGCATTAAAAAAATGGAGACTTTACCTCTTTTATGTTTACGTGGATGGAGCTGGAAAATACTCTTCTTAGTAAAGTATCTCAGGAATGGAAAAAAAATATCCAATGTACTCAGTACCACTGTGAAACCAATTTATAATCACTCACACTTGCATATGAAAAATGAAACACAACTTTAGCCTAGGATGAAGGAGGGAAGGGGAGAGTTGGGGAGGAGTGGTTGATAGAGGGAGGGTTAGTAGGGGGACCACACCTATGGAGCATATTGCAAGTACAAGTTGGATCTATCAGGTGTAGAACACAAATGTCTTAATGCTGTAATTGGGTAAATGAGGTGAAAGCTATGTTGTTTAGTAGGATGTAAGCACTCCAATTTGTACAAATAATCAACACATCAAATTCCATAATGTCATAAATATATTTATGATCTATGTACAAATGACTTAATAAAAAATAAAATAAATAAAATAAAAACAGGAAAGCCTCAGTCAACACTCTCCCAGGTGCTGATTCCAGCTCTCAACACTGTTCTTTTTCTCTTTCCAAACTTTTTTCTCACCCTGTTTGCTCGTACCAAATGAAACACTACACTTTAAATATTGCTTTAAAAGTACAGAAGTACCATTTTAAACCATGAGTATCTCCAAAGGTATTACCTTGCTATCAGTTATTTTCAGTGAAAAGCAAATGAATTCGATCGTTATTTCTTCCACTTAACAAGTAAGAGCAGTGAGGATTCTTTGAAGATGAGTTTTGAATAACCCAAAAAAGAAAAAAAAAAGGGAAATTTCACCTATGAAGTAAAGGGAAAGTAGGGCTGAGAAAGTTCAAGAAGGAATAATGACTTGAAATAAAAATAGGACAAGGAAAGATATGTGGACATCTCCAAAGACAAATTTGCCTAGGGTCAGCAAATTCGTAGTTAGCAAAGTAAGAGCTTACTCTCTTCTTTTCCTACTCGCACTACACTACTACATCACTTTTGTTTCCAAGAAAAAAAAAAAAAAACCTACAGGAGAATTAAAAATAGTATAATCAATATTGGATGTTAAGAGGGCTTCTACGGGTGACACTGGCAATTTAACCATTTTTATAAATATTACCTGTTTGGGAAAATGTTAAGGCCAACCCCAACTAGCTTACTAAAAGAATACAATCTCTCACTTTCTATATATTTATTAATTTAATCCTCATCACAACTCTATTACTAATCCCATTTAACAGAAAGAAAAATCAACATCCAAGACCACAGACACAGTACAAGAAAGCGCTTAGATGAGAATCCAGATCTTCCGGACCAAGAAGTCCACTATGGAGCGCGCCTATTCCACAATGAACTAAGTAACAGGAGTGAAACCATACTTATTTGTGTGAGTGACCATTTGAGACCCTCACACGTCTTCACCCCTCAACTATTATTTCCTAGACCTCGTAAGAAAATAAAGGTTGCTTTGCTGCCATTTTCTCTGTAAGTGTATGACTTTCTTGATAGCTATTTTTCTCACTTCATTTCTTTCCTTTTCCTTTCTTTGAAATACCCTATTTTATCTAGACCTTTGTGCTATTGAAGAAGCCAAAGAACAACTCAATTTAAAATGTTTGCGTTTCCCTGTGTGTTCCACAGACACGTGCACCTATCTAACTCACGAGGTTACTGCAATTAGTGAGATATGGCATCGTTAATAATGTTGTTCTCCTTTGGAGACAGTGCCCTAACATACAAGCTATTATTACCAGCGTTTTTCTCTACAGGAGCTCATCTCTTTTCGCTTATCATCCTAACTCAGGAGTGTTAATGGTGAGGCAGCTGCATTCTCTATCTTTGGTTTCCTACTTACACAACACAAAGAGGAACAAAAGTTTAAGAAAAGCATTTAGTCTAGTAAATTTCAGAATAAAATATGGACTCTGTACTATGACCTACAAAGGCCCTTTGGGATCTAATCCTCGCCTCCATCACCAGCCTTATTCCCAGATACTTTCCACTTATTTATACTGTAATAAAAGTATGTTTTGCTTTTCATTCTTCAAACACCTTAAGGTTAACCCTATCTCAGGACCTCTGTAAGTTCTGTTCCTCTGTTTAGGAGCACTCCCAGACTCCCACCCTTTCTTAAAATGAAAGCTTAGAGATACAGTAAGATTGGAATGTGGTCAGCGTATGACACAAAGTCAGTGTCTGGCAAATATATATTTCTACCCACCCACTTGCCCCTGGCCCAGGGAATGTCTGAAGATGATGAAAACATGAAACGATACCATGCAAATTGCAAGGCCCTATTATTTGTGATTGGACTGTTATCAGCTAGTCAGTGATATATCATGCAGTTATCTGTTCTTCACTAGTGTGAGAATTCTATAACTGATAGGCTTATGATTACTAAAGTTTTGACAACACTTTAGAAGGCGAATCAGATACATTCAAGTAGCACTAGAATGATCATTCTTGGTAGAAAATGCCTAACAGTTCTGTATCAAGAGGCCATTATAAAATCATGATCTATTGAAAAACTCTCGGAAAACATATTATTAAGTGGAGATACAAGATCAAATCTTTGACTACAAATTCATCAGCCATACAATGGGACATGAAAAACTGGCTTCAAAGTGAAAGAAATCTCTTCATCTCAAACTTTTTCACTCCATTTCTTTTCTTCTGTTAACCTTTTGGGGATATAAACCTGGGCAGTGAACTGATTACTAAATTTACCAAGCACTTGATGGCAATCGATACAGTTTCTCAGAGAAGAGGGGCAGTTTCTCACTTCCTGGTTGTAAGTGAAACTAGACAGATGCTCCTGTAGATCTTGTTTATTTTTTTACAGATGCTCATGTAGATCTTGTTTCTTTTTTTACAGATGCTCGTGTAGATCTTGTTTCTTTTAATTCTATCTAAAGAAGCAGCTTGGGAGAAAATTGCACTGATCTTTACTTTCACAGGAAAGGCAGAGTCAGTACTTCTGACACTCATGTTCCACAGAAAAGTTTTGCTGTAAAAGCAAACAGAAGATTCCTCACTGTGTATTCAGTTTGGGGGTTTTGAACTAATAAAAGAGGGATTGGTGACTCCTAAAAAATAATGCCAGTCATGCTTAGCTCCATTGCTCCTAAGAAAATGGACATGCTTTGCCATACAGCCATTTTTGGGAAATCAAAGACGCAGAAATTTACCAGGTTTATTTAACTTGCTCATTGAGAGCTGTTGCTTTTCCCCTTTCCTTCCTCTCCTTTGAGGATAAAACATTTCTTGGGATACTGGATGTAGAAACCGTATACTGGCTAAAAAAAATTGAGGGCATAAAAAAAACCCCTTCTGTATATAAATGAAATTCCCAGATGAGGAGCAGCTGTTATTTACATTGAATTTAAGTTGCTTCGGCAACTTCAACCATATATTTTTATCTTATTTAATTACAGTTTTGTAAATAAAACCATCATCAAATACACATGCAAGCTATGTGTTTATTCATCATCTATTTAGATTTTTCTACTCATGCTATTTCCCTGTTCTCATTTTCACAAAGGAGAATGAGAGAAAAGGCTGCAGTGTGTTAAACCTGCCACTTTTTTTTTACAGTGTTTTTTTTTTTTTTTTGGCTGGGGCTGGGTTTGAACCCGCCACCTCCAGTATATGGGGCTGGTGCCCTACTCCTTTGAGCCACAGGCGCCACCCTAAACCTGCCACTTTTTAGAGGCACCCCTTTCTCTTAAATGCACTTTATAATAGATAAAAGGTGATAAAGATTCATTCAGTGACTGTACTGTGCCTGCCGTCAGCACCTATCAGCCACTGTTTTAGGCACTGGGGAGACTCCACTGACAAACAAAAGAAAACAAAAATAAAACTTTCTTCTCAAAGAGCTTCATATGGGTAAAACAGACAACGAACAAAATAAATAAAATCACACGTTGTGTCTTTGATGGGAATATGTACCAGGAAAACAGGATAGGGGATGCTGGTATGAAAACCTTAAAAGAGAAGGTAATATAAAAGTAGAACCTTTTTAACTTTCCACAGTACTATGTGTGGGAGGATAGATCACTCTCCCCCTTGCCAACTCAGCTTTCACTCCCCCACCCCCGGAGGCTGCTGAGAAGGTCACAGGTAGTGCCAAGTGACACAGCAGTCTCGATTTAGTTTTGTACCTTCTTATTTATAACTGACGTGGAAGTCATCTTGGTTTATGTAACACCCGAGGAAACTAATAAATAAGCATTTTCACCTTACATTTGAAAGTTTAAAATAGTTCCCTGGCAAAACAAACAAACTTCTAATCCACTAAGAACTGGAAGAAAGGATTTCCTAACAGAAGACAAAATTACCATTTTCTGCCTCAGAAGTCCTATAAGTCCAGAGAATTTCAGCATAGGAATGATCTACCATTCTTTTATTTATTTATTTATTTTGCAGTTTTGGGGCAGGGCCGGGTTTGAACCCACCACCTCCGGTATATGGGGCTGGCACCCTACTCCTTTGAGCCACAGGCGCCGCCTTATCTCCCGTTCTTTTCTTTATTGTGACCTCCCTCCTCTGACCTCCTTGTTTACATTTATTTACCCGTCCCTCACACAGGGTGGCCTCATCACACCTCACTGCAACTTCCAACTCCTGGGCTCAGGAGCTATCCTCCTGCTTCAGCCTCCTGAGTAGCTGGGACTACAGGTGCACACCACCGTATCCAGCTAATTTTTCTATTTTATATAAAGATGGAGACTTGCTAATGCCCAGGCTAATCTTGAACTCCTGGCTTCAAAGTGATCCCCTGGCCTCAGCCTCCCAAAGTGCTGGGATTACAGGTGTGAGGCACCCAGCCCCTCATTCTTTAATATTATTTGTGATGCTGTGTGTGGTAGATGTTGTGGGGATATGAAGATGAATCTACAGGGTTCCTGACTTTAAGACATTTATAATGTAGATATGACAGGCACAAAAACTCCCCTGCAAAGCATAAAGAATGGCATAAATGCCATAGAGTATTAGAAAGGCTGTGCTGTGGGAGCTGAAATTCTGCAGTTTTTGCTGGAGGGAGGATACCTAGCAATATTCCATTTGCACAGAAGAGGGACCCACAGTGATGAGGAATAAGAGGCTTGAGTTTTGATTTTAGCTTGTGGGGTAAAAGCTGGCCAATTTGTCCTCCTTCAACATCTATGACCTGATTTTTCCCCACCCCCGCCTCAGCCCTGCCCTTTGTCACCTTGTTTCTACTACAGGTCAGCACACACTGACAGTGCCAGACGTGGCCTCACCTGACCACAATGGTGACTGGATTCTTATGGGAGCTTTGGCATCAAGTGAGTTCATAAGAATTACTCAAAAATATGAGGCAAGCTCATATCCAGCTACAAACTCATCTTGCACTTAGAAGCACTGGCCTGTCATCTTTCCGTCTTCCCAGCGTTGCTCACTTTCCCTTTTGGTGTCACTGAGTTTGTCTTTCCCTTGCAACTTCCCTGCTGCAGTTCCACCACAGCTCCCATTGTTCTTCTGCAGCAGGAAACTTTATAGCTACAACTTTAGGGGCATCCAAATTGCCACAGACCTCTTTAAAGACTGTAGGTGGAGTCACAGTTAACAGATGCTACACAGCACAACAGCAATCAGGATATATATATATGTAAAATAAAAAATAATAATAATAAAATAAATTAAAATATTCCTAGAATAGCCTGGCAGGGTGGCACATACCTACAATCCCAGCTATTTGGAAGGCTGAGCCAAGAGGATCGCTAGAGCCCAAGAATTCAAAACCAGCCTGGGCAACCTAGTAAGACCCTATTTTTTTGTTTGTTTGTTTGTTTGTTTTTAAGGTTCTAAAATATGTGAATATACTTGGGTGAGCTAGTGAAGACATTACGAATCTCTGATGAGGAATCTTGGTCCTAAAGTGATTGCGCACAATGTTCGCACCCACCTGCTTGGTTGGAAGTTCGGTAGCTAATTCACCCGCTCCTTGGTGGCAGTAATACTCAGATCTAAGATTTATTGACTGTTTACCATGTGCCAGGCACTATTCTAAGTGTTTTTCATATGTTAACAATACTTGGGATTTAGTCCTAATGATTCCATAAGGTAGGTACTTTTATATATGAGAAAACTAAAACCTGAAAAGTAAAATAATTTTCTGGAGTTGACATTAGTTGTAAAGGGTGATGCCAGCACTCTAACCCAGACTGTCTGGATCCAGATAACCTGATACTTCTCTTTATCTTTAATTTTTTTTATTGTGAAACATATTAAGCACATAAAAGAAAATGGATAATGATTATGTAGAGCTTAAAGAATAATAAAATGCACACTTGTGATCCTAACACCCAGTGTGATAAATGGAATACTGCCAATAATATTGAATACCCCTGTGTAGTCGTCCGTGATTGCAACTACAACAGTCCTGATCATTTTGTTTATTGTTATATTTCTTCCTGTGGTCACACACACACACACAGAATCATATGACACGAGCTGATATTTTCAGAATGATGAAATACAAATGGCTCATAAACATATCCATTATACAGTACAATGTATTGTTTAGTTTTAATTTGAAAGTTTATAAAAATGTAATCGTACTAGGACTAGCTATTTTTGCTTCCATTTTTCCTTTAAGATTCAACCTTGATGGGTGGGTGTAGCTGTGGTTGATTCATTTCATTGTGGTTTATATTTTGTAGAAATTTGCCACAGCTGATAATCCTTTCCACTGTCCTTTGACTGTTTTTTCCTCCTATTTATTCACCACTAGAAACTAATCTGGTATAGAAGGCATGTTTCCTGGGCAAATTTTCAAGTTTCTCTGGTCTAGACTATGTATGTCTAAGAGTATAAAATGAAAGTTTAGTTTTGCAAGTTCATAAGAGATTTACACAATCTGTTTTCTAAAGCAGATGGGAAAATTTTCGGTATTCTCACCCTCAAGGAAAATTCCTGTTGTTCCTCACCAAAATTTAGCATTTTAACTTTTGCTAATCTGTTGTATAAAATGGTAAATCTAGTTTGCACATCATTGGTTACTAATAAAGTTGTTTTTTCATATGTTTAGGGGCCACTCATATTTCATCATTCTGAAAATGCTGGTGTATTTCATTTACCCAGTCAGCTAGGATTTCTATCTTTTTCTTCCTGACTCATTGGAGTTCTTTATACATTTGAGACCTATTCTTTGTCAGTTACACTTTTTACAAATATTTTCTCCTAGCATATAACTGTCTTTTTCACTTCTTTATTCTGGTATTTTTTGATAAATGAAAGGAAGTCCTATGAATTTATCAATCTTTATGGCTAATATTCTTAGTTTCTTATTTTAAAAAAATCATCTTTATCCCAAAGTCACAAAGATATTCTCCTAATTTTTTTTTACCAAAGGTATTAAAGTTTTGTTGTTCTCATTTCAGTCGAGGGCTTCTTCTCTAACCACAGCACTGTGCTATTGAGTCTCTGCAGCCACTTCTCATCACGGGCAGTGGGGATGTTCTATAAAGTTGCAACGAACACTGAATTCGTGACCACTAAACCATTGCTCCTGGGGTTGGGTTTCTTTGGGTTTCTGATCACATTTTCATCAACTAATCAATACATAACTTTGCTTTATTTGTGTTTATGTTTGAAGACACCTTATTTAATATATAATGTTGACTCAATAACATTGAACTCATGGCCAACAGCACTACAGTTTGTGCCTGGACAAAGCTTATCTAACACATGTACTTTCTCTGTAAGGCACAGCTTTCTTGTGTTTAAAACACTAGACATCAACTTTAGTTTGACATTTTAAACAGTGAAATCACCAACAAAAAAAGCACAAAAATGCAAAAAACATGCCACTAATTAGATAGTGGAAAGAATACTAGTTTACAGAATGAGAGCTGCAACAAGAAGGCAGAATGTCACCTTAATTAACCTCAACAAGGAAGTATCAAGTGACTTGAATATGAATGACCACAAAGGCCCCAACAATATTGATTTGGGGGTTACTCACAAATTTCAGGGGACCTGGCACAGAAATGGATGGGTACTTTGTAGGTACTCAATAAATGTCATTGTTAAATAGGCCACAATTCAGGTAAAATGATTATGAAGAAGATGATGATAATAATAATAGTAGTAATAAGTTAATAAAGATAATAGTGGTAAGAATAAATTTAGAAGTAGTGGTAATAAATATAGTAGCAGAAACCAGATCAATGATGATGTTTCTTTAATTATAGGGCTTATATTTTACTTTTTTTGTTGTTGTTGTTACATTTTTCCTCCTTTTTGAAAACTTTTTTTCCTTCAAGTGGCTCTCTGAGTGATAATGCTTATAGTTTTTGAGACAGGGTCTAGTTCAATTGCCAGGGATGGAGTGCAGTGGCATCAGCACAGCTCACTGCAACCTCAAACTCCTAGGCTTAAGTCATCCTCCCATCTCAGTCTCCCAAAGTGCTAATATGACATGCACGAACCACCATGCCTGCCCAATAGTGCTTATTTTTAACAGTAAAGGAACTGCCAACAGTTTTTCTCATAATAACCCATCTGATTATGAAAACATCTTTGTGAAGTAGACATGGACAGCATTAAGTATGAACTTTAATGTGTACATGATCTTTGAAATTCAGAAAAGTTAAGAGATTTGCTCAGAGTTAAACCACTAACAAGGGAAAAATCTGGTACTAGAATCCAAAGCACTTATGTTCAGTGGAGATCCCAAGCTCCTTTAGATCAACGATACCATCTCATATTTTCTTTTTTTTGTTTTTGAGACACAGTCCCACTCTTTCACCCTGGATAGAGTGCCATGGTATCACCATAGCTCATAGCAACCTAAACTTCTGGGCATGAGCAATCTTCTTGCCTCAGCCCCCCCAATAGCTGGGACTACAGGCACCTGCCATAATGCCCAGATAGTTTTTCTATTTTTAGTAGAGACAGGGGCTCACTCTTGCTCAGGCTGATCTGGAACTTCCTGAGCTCAAGGGATCCACCCACCTTGGCCTCCCAGAGTCCTAAAATTATAGGTGTGAGCCACTGTGCCTGGCCTGATCTCATATTTCTTTGGGTCCCCAAATCTATGTCAATATTTTGATGGGGGGAATATGCCATGAAACTTTGTTCTTCACCATGAAGATGATCTAAGGGCTGCTATACTGGATTGAAGAGCAGAAATACGGTCTTTTAAAATAGGGACCTACATTTTTATAAGGCAGAGTTTCTATTACCCTGAAGAACAACTTCACTATTTTACCAAAATTCATAAATAGGAAAGAAAAATTATCTTGTGAAATTGACATACCATGCCCAGAGTGACAGGGGAGGCTGTGAAGACTCAAAACTTGGTTCAGCTGTGTTATTAATACTGCTCCTCCTGATTAGTGTTAATTGAAATATCTTAATTGATGCAATGTTTTACTGCCTTCACAGCTTGAGTGAGCTGAAGTGGAGAGAACAAATTTTCAATAATAAAAGCTAACAAAAACGGGCCTGATCTTACTAAGTTTTGTTTGTGCATACTTTGACAAACAGACACCACAGATTCCTTGAACTAGAAAATGGGATAAAAACCATATCCATTCATTCATCTCTCTCAACAGAGGTTGACAGACTGCTTTATATAGCCCAGATCTTTCTAGGGTCTGGGGATGGAGCACTTAACAGACACATGATCCCTGCCCTTGTGCAACTTAAATATAGTGAGGTGAGGCAGGAAAACAGTAAATATGGTAAGAAATAAGTGACATGGAATGTTAGAAGGTAATGCAGCTGGGGGCGGGAGGGAAGCACAGTAGAACAGGATTGTAAAAGCCGGCCCTAGGAGGGATGGGTACAATTTTAAACAATGGACTGAGGGTAAGTTTCAGCAATCGGGTGATACTTGAAAATAATGGACTGAGGGTAAGTCTCAGCAAGCAGGTGATACTTGAAGCAAAGACTTGAAGGAGGTGCAGAATTTAGCCAGATGAGTGCTCAGAGGAAATCATTCCAGGTAGAAGAAAGGGTTATGAAAGGCAGGGTCCTGAACATGTTTAAGGCATGTCACTGGGGCTGATTAGGCTGGAATAGAATGAATGAGGGAGACAGAACTTAAGACATGGGGACAGGAAGGTGTTGGGACGGAGAGAACAGACCACCATGCAGAGCCTTGCAGACTCTGCAAACTCTTGGGCACCTGTTCTGAGTGAATGTGGAAACCACTACAGGTTCCTGAACAGAGGAGCAACATGGTTGGACTCACAGTTCTGTCGTTTTTCAACTCAATTCTCTTCAACCAGAATGACTGCCTATCATGTGTCTGGCAATGCTAGGAAACAAAAGATGCAGAGATAAATCAAAATAAAACCCCTACCCCTGAAGAGCTCTGCACCTTGTAGGGTGATGTGGACAATTACCAAATTCAAAACAAACAGTAAGAATGTTTGAGAGTGTGTAAAAAAAATGCTATGGGGTTACACATGAGAAAGAAAATTATTTTTCTTGCAGGGAAAAACAATAATAAGAAGTACATAGCATGTAATCTTCATCCGCAAAAAAATTCATCCCATTCTATTGAAATCTTCTCTTGAACTTATGAAAACATCTTTGTGAAGTAGACATGGACATTACGGAAATTATGATTTCAAGAGAAGAAAAAAGGGACACCATGTACAAAGACCATGAGACATTAAAAACATTCAATGTAATCACCAAACGTCAGTGCCTCTGCAATAATAAAGGACATGAAACTAGAAACCAATAAAGGTCATACCACAGACACTGCTGACACCCTGAAGTTTACTTTGTTTTCCACAGAATAATCTTACTAAGTAGGAGCGTTTTAAAAATGTTTTATGATT
Source organism: Nycticebus coucang (assembly GCF_027406575.1). NCBI lineage: Eukaryota > Metazoa > Chordata > Mammalia > Primates > Lorisidae > Nycticebus > Nycticebus coucang. The sequence goes on from NC_069787.1 coordinate 18,517,516, forward strand.
AAGTTGAGAAAGGTTAAAACTATTTTCACCTCTTAAAGATTGGGTTCACATTATAGAAAAAAAATCTTACAGAGTAAAGGGAGTTGTTTACCATTAATCCAACATTTTCTAAACTTATCTGAGCACTGAACACTTTGAAACTTCCCTCATTAGCTTCTGTGGAAGCTGTGTTCACCAGTTATTTGGGAAATAACTTCTTTAAGCAAGAAGGGCTGTCCTAGATGAATTGGAGTAGGAAGTGGAGGTGAAGCATGGAGCAGCATAATAGTTTTTGGGTTTTGGGACTAAAAAAATGGAGTGAAGTTGGGAAGATTACTTTGGTATTAAAGCTATAGAATGGGATGAAGTTAAAAATAAATGCAAACGTGCTGGCCACCCTTCAATCTTTCTTCAAGAAAACTTAAAAAAACACAGGATTTTATGTAAGGACTTAAGTAATTAACATTTCTACTGATAAGTCTCTAAGAAAAAAGCTGAAACACAATGTGAACAGGTAATGCGCATTCCTCTTTATTCAGAACAGTGGCACTAACCTAAATTAGATTTCATTGAATTAATGCAGCAGTGAGAAAACTTGGGAGTATATTTAGCTTGTGTATTAAGTACGAATTTTATTTTTAGATTCCAGCTTTTCATTTTCATTTTTTTTCCAGAGAAATAAGGGCACATTAATAACCATACTATAGAAAAGGAATATTAAAAGTGAATTTAATTAAGTGGTATTTTTAGATAGGAGATGCTGAAGATTCTGCTTGATTGGCTCTAAGAAACTTCAAATTCATGTCATGCTGATGAGTTGTTCAACTTGTCACATTTTGGTTTCCAGAAAATCTTCACATATAATCTTTCAAGGGACATCTCCCAATAATTCCATCTTAGTCAGAACTGCAATGATGAAGGGAAGTAAAAGCTACCAACTTTAGGGGAGTATGGTGAAGTCCCTATTTTTTTTTTTTTTGGTCCAAAACCAAGCATATAACTGAAAATTGAGATGCACTTGCATTTAATTTGAAAGAGGAAAAACAGAGACAACTTTTAACCTTTTACAGCTCTGTAAGATGACCACCCAAGGGACTATCCCAAACTGGTCGACATACAGAGGTGGCAACATACGGAACTTCCATTGAGTACATGTAGCACATCTGGTCTATGACAATTATTAGGTCTACTTAAGGACAGCATTGATATGGGGAGGGGGTCAACTATGGAGGATTTACTGCATATGTCAGTTGTCAAGAAAGCCCAACCAACAATAAACAGTCAGAAGAAAACATCCTGTTTTTTTTTTTTTGTTTTTGAGGCTGAGTCTCATTCTGTCACGCTTCACCCTGGTAGAGTATTGTGGCATCACTGTAGCTCACAGCAACTTCAAACTCTTGGGCTTGAGCAATCCTCTTGCCTCACCTGGGACTACAGGTGCTATTTCCTTTTAGTAGAGACAGGGTCTTGCTCTTACTCAGACTGGTCTCTAACTCCTGAAGTCCAGCAATCCACCCAGCTCGGCCTCCCAGAGTGCCAGGATTATAGGCATGAGCCACCACACCCAGACAAAACATCTTGTTCTTTTCTACAGCTGTTTCTGTGATTAATGAAAGAAAAAGTAATTTACAAAATCTGAAAAGGGTTGTAGAATAAGTAATTTACAAAAGTCTGAAAAAGGGTTGTTTATATTTTCTGTAATCATGAACACATAAAAATTAGGTACAATATAAAATGATTACTTGCAATCAAATGTTACATAATTTATTTATTTATTTTATTTTTTTTAATTTTTATTTATTTATTTATTTTTGTTATTGTTGGGGATTCATTGAGGGTACAATAAGCCAAGTTACACTGATAAATGTTACTTAATTTTGCATTGATCATTCATACCTTTTTTTGGACGCAAGAAAAATTTGAATCCAAAGATACTCATTAAAAAGAAAAGATACTCATGTGTTACCCTAAATTCGTTTTTTCCCTAAAGTCTAAAATAGCACAGGAAGGAGTACAATGAAATGCTTCTCACTTATTTAGCAGAGTAGATTACAGAGACTTCCCTTCCTATGGAGATGTCACTAGAGTTGGGAAAAGCTGCACAAGTTCCTCACCATGTTTTTTTGGAGAGAAGAAAGGAGAAAAACAATGAGAGTGAGAAAACAACAGACACCGACAGTGTCACTTGTACCAGATCCTTCAAGAGTAGGGATCCCACCACTCATTTTCCCAAAAAACTTGTAATGGGCCAAAGTCTATTCTAGCTCTTTTTTTTTTTTTTTTTTGTAGAGACAGAGTCTCACTTTATGGCCCTTGGTAGAGTGCCATGGCATCAGACAGCTCACAACAACCTCCAACTCCTGGGCTTAAGCGATTCTCTTGCCTCAGCCTCCCGAGTAGCTGGGACTACAGGCGCCCGCCACAATGTCCAGCTATTTTTTGGTTGCAGTTCAGCCGGGGCCGGGTTTGAACCCGCCACCCTCGGTATATGGGGCTGGCACCTTACAGACTGAGCCACAGGCGCCGCCCTACTCTAGCTCTTTATTTGGGTGGAAGATCAAAGTGTCAACCTGCCAGGTCTAATGTTGATATTTAACCTGCCTAATATGGATTATTTGCTCATGATACTTCCAAAATAGTAACTCTTTTCAGGTTATATAATCATTTAAACATTCTAGTGGGTTTGATAATTCTTACTAAAACTAGCAGATCATAATACCTTGCAGAATGGAAATGTGTATATGATACAGGAGCTTACTTAACCATGAGTAGAGAATCATAGTGTTTCAAAGATTTATACACTGGTTGTATCCTTCCTACCCCTAAGTTCTCTATTGAAATCTTAACCCCCAGTGTGATAGTATTTGAAGACGGGGTCTTCCTTCATTCAGTAGATGATTAGATCATAAGGGTGGAGCCCTTATGAATGGGATTAGTGCCCTTATGAAAGAATCCTCAGAGAGCTCTCTTGCCCCTTCTGCCATATAAGGACACAGCAAGGAGCCAGCGGTCTATGAACCAGGAAGCAGGCCCTCACCAGACACTGACTCTGCTAGGGCTTTGGTCTAGGACTTCACAGGCTCCAGGACTGTGAGAAATAAATTTCTTTTGCTTGTAATCCACCCAGTCTATGGTAGCTTATTATAGGAGCCTGCAGAGACTAAGATGCACGTTTTCAAAGGCCTCAAAAGATGATTTATTTCCACTATCAAAGGAACTTGAACCCTCTAGCTATCATGTGATATGCTTAACATGCCCTGTTCATGGCAGAGCCAGGATCAGTACCCAAGTTGACATTTCCACTCCTATTTCATCCCATTATTCATAATAGTCTAAGAGTTATTGCTGTTTGTTCTAAAAACAGTGCTTCTGTATGAACCCAAAGAGGATTTATCATCAAGAGACTAGGAGTTACTATTTATTGTATCTCCTTTTGGGGTGGGGGAATACAATGTGTATTATAGCATTAAAGAATCCCAGAAGTCCTGCAGAAAACAAAGCTCCAAAGTATTAATTGTTGATCTCTCCTAGAATCAGTGTCCTCCTAAGCACAGATTGAGAACTGGGCAGCAGAGCATCTTATCTGCAAGTCTTTTTCTACTGATGGATTGGGCACTGGACATTTTTTCTGCAGAGGCTGAAACTTATCTTTAATTATTTAATTAGTTTTGAGGATCAGAAAATATAAAACCTGGCACATGTTTTTCATTATTTGTTCCAAACAGCTAAAAAAGGGGAAAAGACAGGAAAATACACCAAAAAGGTATGATGGATTTGAAACATGCTACACTTTCAGCTATATAAACATCACCACCAAGAAAAATATGTTGGTGTTATAAGTTTTTATTTGGTCTTTTCAACTAGTCATAGCCTACTGGCAAAGTGATAGGCAGACCGTCATGTTTTTTCAGATATGAATTTGAAGTCATTTATTCCTCGAGACTCATTCATAGGAATGGGTGACCTGCATATCATGTGGGCTCTTTCAACTTCCCAGAACCTGAAACTCCACGTGACTTTGCTGGTCTCTCCTCAGTAACTGTGATCAAAAAGAAAAGTGGTTGCTTTTTCTTCCCTGTTGTTTTTCCTGCACAGCATGGAATGAAGTCATTTGACACCAGTAGGCACAAGGAGGTGATCACAAAGGTCTGGAAATGTTACAGTTGAAACAAATCATTTTGGGAAAATGCAAATAAGAAGCAATGTCTATCAACATGTCCATCAAATAATAGTGATCAAGAACTGAAATAAAAATCACTGAGGTTCTTGACAGCATTGACTATTTAATTAAAGCAATGCTGAGCCATATTTCATGTAGGTAATTATCAGTAATTAGGGGTCAAAAATACAGTAAAACCCAAAGTCCATTTTTTCCTATTATAGATGGAATTAGCCAAATGATTGTAGGTACAAGCTGGAAATGGAGAGACACCACCACATCAGTAGCAGTCCTAGGGAGGTCTGTAAAACTTGCTTTTGGACCTCATCTCACAAGGTCTTATAGGTTAATAAAAACGATTAATAGGCTTGATAAATAAGTAAGATGATTAACCAGTCTTCTTATAGCCTTGGAAAAATGAGCAGAAGCATGATAGGAATCAAGAGTGAAAAGTGTGACCTCTTTCTAGCAAGCAAACCTATTTCCATTTACGATGAAGCTAATTGTGAGGGATTTTTTGCTTGAACTTTGTCATCTTGTTCACAGCATTTTATACAAGGTTAGCTTTCTTCATTTCATTGCCTATAATGTGGAAATAATTCAGCAACTGAACTCACTGCTCCTTAGCAATCATAATGAAAACAATAATACTTCCCCAAGGAGGCTACATGTCTCAGGTCATTGGTGGTGTGACAGATGTCCCTATCTTTTATGAAAGCTAAGCTCTGCTGTGTAAATCTTTGCTCACTAGGGGAATGTTCCCATAAATACTGGAATTTCAGAATGTATATGGAAATGTACAGTATATGTACATCTTATGTTAATTTTGTAGAATTTATTGTTATTATTTTAAAACTAAGAGCCTAAACTTTAAGGTTTTTTTTTCTCTCTCTCTGTTTATCTTTTTTTATCTCTCTTTCTCTCTCAAGGGAGAGAAGATACTGAAGGTTTAACAAAACACCCTTCAATATCAGAAGTGAGTGCTAAGTGAATGAAATTGGTTTTGACAGGTATCTCTTAGAAAGGTGGTTTCTGTAGCTGATTCTTCCTGAAGGACTTCCACATTCAGTAGAATAATGCTATCAAAATCAGACGGCATTTGTTAATTCAATTGGTTTTCTAGAATTTTTTCTTGGGAAACTCACAGCCAGAATTAGTACATATTCAGCCACAAACTACATGATGCATGCATCAATCAGTTTTCGATGCTTTAAAAACATCTCATTCAAAAGTAAGAAAAACATTAATATTCAAGCCAATTCACGTTATTTCTGTTAAACTAGGAGGACTGTGAATCCTGAAATGATCCTTCTCTGAGATAAAGATTATATGTAGACATTATCACCAAGGTAGCTGTGTGGCAGGAATTCCTATTATTTGATTCAGACAGTCCAACATTTCTCATTATAAAAACCGTCACAATTAAAATCTGTGCTAGGAAAACATAAGGATCATGTAAAAATACAGGGCGAATAGTGCCCCCCTCAAAAGATATGTCCATGTCCTAAGCCCTGAGACCCATTGGTGTAACTTTATTGGGTAAAGGGTCTCCTTGTAGACCTTAAGGATCTTAAGACCATCCTGGGTTATGTGGGTGGGCCCTAAGTACAATGATAAGTGTCTTTTAAGAGTGAAGAAGAGGGAGATTAGATAGACACTACAGAGGAGACAGTGATGTGGAGACAGAAGCAGAGATTGGAATGACGTGGCCAGAAGTTCAGGGACACCAGGGCAGCCAGCAGCATTTGAAGGAATAAAGAACAGATTCTTTCCAAAAGCCCCCAGAGGGATCACGTTCCTCCTAAGTTACGAACTGGCCTCCACAACTGTGGAGAACAAATTTCTGCTGTTTCAAGTCACCAAATTTAGGGTAATTTATAACAGTAGACTAGGATACTGATACAACAAGTTTACATTCTTCCAGTGCATGATCTTGGGCAGTTATAACTTTTCTATACATCTCAGTTTCCTCATCTTTAAAAGTAGTATCTGAACCATTATATGTTGTGAATAAGTAAATAAATAAATAATAATAATACCATTATCAGTTGTGAGTTGTGTGATAAAACTCATTTTAACAACCTCAGAGTTATTAAATGACTTGTCCTTATGGAAATAAGAGTCTGTAAAAGAGTCAAACCTTGGTCCCTTTTCTCTCTTTATCATTCAATGTGTAACATATGCTTTTGACAATGTGATTGCTCTGGTGACATGGAATTTACAGGCCAGCAGGAAGACAGATATTAAATGAGCAACTAATCCAATCTCATTAGAATATTATCCAAACAAAAGTAATAGTATCTGTTGTTTCTGCTAATTGGTGATGGTAGGGGTTGATTATCATCAAATAATTATGCATTTCATGCACAGACTTTGCATAAAATGTAAGATAATTTTCCTTGTCATGGAAGCAAGTCACAAAAGCACACAAGTTATGGATGGCAGAACAAGGCAAGTCATTGGTCATCCTCAGAGCTTTTTTTTTTACAGACGGTAGATGGGTCTATGGCAGATATCAAACTTGCTCTTCTACAACTGAAGCCGCTGGATAAATCTGTACAATACTCACTGAAAGCAGAGTGATTTTCCTGGACTTAAGACTTGGTGGCTGGTTATGCCTGGCATGTGAAACATAAAGTTCTCAAGCAAAACATTTCACAGTAAGCTTGTCACCTGGGGGTCCCAGTCACACAGAGCACATCTGCCTACTTAGGCCTTACTTTGCTGTGCTTGACCAGTTCTGCTCCTCTACCGTCTGAGGAGCTTGTGAAGTGACTATCCCTGAAGACCTTCCAGAAAAAATAGCAAGCATCTGTCCTAGATGGCTGGGTCATTTACCTGATGGAAGGCAGCAAGCTGGCCCAGCTGATCTCTGGAGAGCTAGCATGGCATGATGTTCTTCTCTCTTCAGCTCACTTAGCCACAGGTAATCCCTTTAGATGGCCCCAAATATGGAAGAGGTGAGGCAGTACCATTTAGAAGGTCAGACTCTGATAAACTCAGGTGTGAATTCTAACTTTGCCACTTCTTGTGTAACTCCATGTAAATCACTTCATTTGACTTAAATTTAGTTTTTGCATTTTTAGAAGACATAGGAAGCCCCCCCGCCCCCAAACATGAAGTGAGATTATGCTTGTGAATTGTGTAACCTAGTGTCTGGTAAATGCAGACCACTAAGGGACAATTGCAGCACTTGTCATCATCATCATTATTGTTAGTTGCACCATCACAAAGAGACAGCTAACCTCACACTTGGAAATCTACCAAATGGCTGGACACTGTAAGCATCTCTCTAGTCTGTTATAGTCAGAATTAAAGGCCAAGTCCAAACAACAGGAACTTCACTCTTAATCTTACAACCAGATAGATCCCTTTCCAGGGTTCTTTTCTCCTTTACCGCTCTACGTTGTTCTTTGAGATACTCTCTGTTTTCCATCAAAAGAGAATTTCTGAGTTGCATCCATTTGGGGAACCAGGTCAGGGCTAAAAGTTCACAGGGATGGTGATTAAATAATGATGAAGATGTAGTAAAAATAACTACACAAGTTTCCATACTTTACATGTGCAATGGCCCAGTGGGTTAGGAATTATTATTATTGATATTTATTTTTTTTTTTTGAGACAGAGTCTCAAGCTGTTGCCCTGGGTACAAGCGCTGTGGCATCATAGCTCACAGCACCCTCCAACTCTTGGGCTCAAGCGATCCTCTTGCTTCAGTTTTTCTATTTTTAGTAGAGACAGGGTCTCGTATTTATGAACTCAAGCAATCCACCTGCCTCAGCGTCCCAGAGTGCTGGATTACACGCGTGAGCCACTGAGCCCAGCCTGGGTTAGGGATTATTATAATTGCCATCATTTACACCCCGAGAAAGCAGGGTTCGGAGTAAAGGACCTGCCCAGAGGCACATGGCTAAGAAGAGTGGCCAGAAATTGACCACTCTTATTAGTTTGGTTCTAGAAACTCAGAATTAACTAACTATGCCTCTTCAAATACTCAGGGAAATTTCTAGGGGTCCTGAGTTTATGTTATTAAGACAAAATGGATGCAGCATCACATCTGGTGAAGAGCCACCTGATTCTGTATTACAGGAAATCCTCAAAGGCAATAAATAAATAAATAAATAAATAAATAAATAAATGGAAATCCTTAAAGGCATAAGCGGGAGGGAAGAGCACAGAATCAGAACATTTTTGCCCTCTCTTTGTGTGTCTCTTAAGAAAACTGATAGGCTAAACTATGTAGAGACCAGTGTCTATAAGTGTTGTATGTTTTAAAAAGGAAAATGTTACTTGTCATTTCATTTTTTATTTATTAATTTTTTTAATTTATTTATTTTTATTGTTAAGTCATAGCTGTGTACATTAGTGCAATCAAGGGGTACAATGTGTGGGTTTCATATACAATCTGAAATTTTCTCATCAAACTGTTCAACGTAGCCTTCGTGGCATTTTCTTAGTTACTGTATGTAGGCATTTGTATTCTGCATTTAGTAAGTTTCTCCTGTACCCATTCTAAGATGCACTGTAGATGTCATTTCTTAAGCAAAAACCCCCAGGTTACTTTCTCCTGCAGGCCCACAGGATACGGGCAAGGCTGCAGGGCTGGCTAAAGGGATGGGTGGTTCTAACAAAAAAACCTTTGGATAAGGAGCTTAATGGGTTTCCATTTAAGGGTTGGCATTCTAACTATTCCAACTATTTTTTAGAGCCTTTGAGGATAAATGCTTTCTAAATTGACCTTTAGAATCGAAGTTTTATATGGGATTACAATTTAATTGGAAAAGAATTTAACGGGACATAGAATAGTCTTCAAAATGATTCTGGAGAATAATTAGCCAAATCGTAGTGTTTAAAAATTATCATATCATAGATGCTTCTTTCATATATATTTTTAAAATTATGACTGATTTTGAACATCTTAACTTGTTGGGTATACTGTCAGTAGGTAGCTGTGTCACTTGAGAGATCAATTATTTATATCTCTCCATTTTATCATTATATTATGAGGTCATGCTTCTTTTATCAGTTTGTGTTCCACTGGGTTAAATAATCCCAAATGACATAGTGAAATGAGTGGCTGTCTGCAATACAGGAGGCCACAGGACACAGAAGACAATCAGCACTTACAAAATCCATTTCCCTTGAGTGCTTCAATTACTTCTCTGTTCCCAATGCCCACTTCAACTCCGTGCTCAGAATAGTGCCTGGTGCACAGTCAGTGCCCGGTACATGTTAGCTATTTCTGTTATGATGAGGTGATGGCGTAATTGTTACTTTTCTTATTAACACATTACTCACTGTTACTATGTACACTATGGCAGGCCTGTGTAAGTACATCGATCCGTTAGCTAACCTATTGAACCTATCAAGGAGCATGTAGTACTTGATGTGAAATGAGGTCATTGTACAGATGAGGAAAGCAGACTCAGAGAAGTCAAATAACTTTTCTGTAGCTAAATAGCTGATGAGTGACAGAGACTGAATTTGAGTTCCGAGGATCTGATTCCGCAACCTGTGATTCAATCATTACTCAATTCTTTTTTCTCTCTGTCATCCTGTAGAATTCACACGTTGATCAAAACATACTGTGGCTTTTATTGCAGTAATTCCTGTATGTATAGGTAATATTCACTGTTATGCCTCCTCAAATTACTTCTTAAAAGGTAAATGAATTCTGGTTATATGCCTTTTTAATCACTATTAACATAAAAATCAAATATTTTATTTTCTTATAGTATCTTCAAGTTTTTCTTATTATTCTAAACTGCATGTTTATATTATAGCATGTATCTGTTATCTCAATGTCTGACAAAGATTTTGCATGCTCACGTGCCAAAAAAATAGTTCAAATAAAAAACAGAATCATTTGAATAAATTACTGAAGTTACCTACTGCATTTAAGGTTAATATTTTATATTTGGCTTCAAGACTGACACCAGATTTTACTCTTCTGGAAAGCTGCCCTCTCCAACCTGTAATGATGTTCACTATACAATTCAGTTGCACTTCACAGAAATAGATCTTACTATTTTTAAATACAGGCAATCATAGGCAAAAAGCACTTTTTCATGAGGCCAAGCCACTGTTGGCTCCAGTTGGACCTATTTTTTTTCCCCCCTGAATATGATTATTACTCTTGAAAAAGATATGAGATGGGTTTTGATAATTACCAATACTGTTCATTATTTCAGGCAGACAGTGAGAGATGGGGAAGGGAGGACACGACTTCTTGTCTTTCAATTCAGAATTCAAAATACCTACCTCATCAGCAGAGCCACACAGGGGGCAGCACAAATTGTGCAGTAAAAATCCTGCATTGTGGGGACTTCCCGACCACTCACCATCATGTTTCTCATCTGTCACAAAACCAGTTGTATTTTCACTATATCGTGATCACTGTCTAAAATTACCTTATTTTTGTGTTCTGTTGGTTTTTATTTGGCTTTCCCTCTAATACAGAAGCATCAAGAAAGCAGAGAACCTGTTTGCCTTTTACATTTGTGATGATTAGTCATAATCAATTTGACCTGGCAAAGGAGGCCAAGCTTAAACATTATTTCTGAGGGTGAAGCTATTTCCAGATAAGGTTAACATTTCAATCAGTGGACTTGGTAAAGCACATTGCCCTCCCCAATGTGGTGGGCCTCATCAATTCACTTTTCCCAAGAGCAAAAGGCAGAGAAGGGGAATTTGCTTCTTTTTCTTCCTATCCATCTGCTGAGCTGAGACAAGGGTCTTCCCTTGCTCCTGGACTTGAATTTACACTATTGGATCCCTTGGTTCTCGGGCCTTCAGAATTGAACTAGAACACCACCTCCTTTCCTAGGTTTCCACCTTACAGGAAAAAATACCAAGGTACTTCTCAGTCTCCATGATCATGTGAGCCATTTCTCATATGAAATCAATTTTTGTCTGACTGTCTCTCTCTGTCTTTATATGTATTTCTTCACCATGGCCTTGGAGTATAGCCTAAAGTCTGGTAGGGTGATGTCCCTGGCTTTGGATGAGTTGGAACACATTTTTCTTAGTAAAGCATCACAAGAATGGAGAAGCAAGAATCCTATGTACTTAATTCTAATATGAAGGCAGTAGATGAGCTAATACAAGGTGGGGGTAGGGGAATGAGGGAGCGAGGAGATGGGAGGAGGGAAGGGAAGGGGGATCATAGTGTATGACACACTTCTTGGGGGTGGGACACAATTATAAGAGGGACATTCCCTAACAAATGCAATCAGTTTAACCTAATTTTAAAAATACAGTAGATCTCAATAAATAGTTGTAGAATAGATGACTGAACGTGTCTGTCTCTGTAACTAGACAGATGAATAAATACGACTCTAGGGATTTGGGGTGTCCAAGGCCAAGGAAGCTAAGTTGTGTGAGTATATCCAAGCAAGAATTACTCGTTTAATCATCCAAATACTCAAATAAACAGAAGAGGCTTGTTTGTAAAAACCTTTCCTATACTCATACCAGCACTTCTGTCTGTAGGAAAAAGGGAACTGGCCCTTACTGAATGCTTTCTAGGAGCCAGGGCATTGAATTCTCAGAACCACCTGGCCAGGTAAGTCATTCGATCTTTTTTATACAGAGAGGGAAATGAAACTCAGGGAGATTAAATACCTACTCAAAGGGAGACAACTGTAAAGTGGTAAGTACAGCTGGGTTTTTTTTTTGTTTTTGTTTTTGTAGAGACAGAGTCTCACTTTATGGCCCTCTGTAGAGTGCCGTGGCATCACACAGCTCACAGCAACCTCCAACTCCTGGGCCTAAGCGATTCTCTTGCCTCAGCCTCCCGAGTAGCTGGGACTACAGGCGCCTGCCACAACACCCGGCTATTTTTTTTGTTTCAGTTCGGCCGGGGCGGGTTTGAACCCGCCACCCTCGGCATATGGGGCCGGCGCCTCACTGACTGAGCCACAGGTGCCGCTCCAGCTGGGTTTTTAATCTGCTCTTTGGAGGTCACTGCAGGGCTCCCTGGTTACTCCTCCCTCCCCACCTGCCTGCTGGGTTTTCACAGGGTGCAGTCCTATTTCCCATTGCATCATCCCAAGTTTGATACATTGTATCAGTATCATTCCGCCTAAAACAGTTATTCTAATTAGGTCATACATATTAATGATATAGCACACCTCGAAGGGCCCTTAAAAACGATCAAGCTATTTAACCCCTTTCATTTTACAGATAAGGAGAAATGAAATGCAGGTGGTTCAGTGTCCTGCCCTTACGTACGCATAAAGACCAGAGAAGACAACAGGACTGGAGTATCTTTCCTTTCTGAGGGGTTAAACAGATTGCTTAAGGTCTAACTCATCTTTCCTGTCTGGGTCAATTTACCTGTGTACATTTGATAAATGTTATCTGTAAAAGGGCGCCAAAAATCCAGCACGGAAGATTTTATAGCATGCACAAAATCAGAAATATACCCAAATGAGAACCAACATGTTTAAACGTTACTTTAAAGTCATTTTGCTAAGGGTAAGCTGGGCCGGAAATGCAAATCATTTAATTTCATGTTTGATATTTTTCAGCATTAACCAATTGCATTCATTGCAATATCTTTTTTTCCTTAAACCACAGTTTTTGTTTTATAGGCATCAGAGTATAGTTTGAGTTGAGTCTGAGTATCATTTCTACCATTTCTTAGCTTAAGGGAAAGACCTTAACATCTATAAAACTCAGTTTCCTCATCTGAAAAATGGGTCCATAATATTCTGCCTATAAGGTTTTTTGAGGATCAAATGTATGTGCAAGTGTTCAGTAAACAGAAACAAGGGTGGGAGCATCAACTGGAGATGTGTGGTGCTTGCTCAGCATAACAATCACATTGTTTACAGAACAGCGAATGCCCTGGGAAGAGCACAGGAGCTCCAGTCCGCCTCTATTCACCTGTCTCTATTTGCCTGTGTACATTTCCCTGTTCCATCCTGTCACCTGTCCAATCTCTATATGGCTCTGAGTTTCTAACCCCTGAAAGGATAATAAAAAATTTGGGTTGTTATTACCCAAATTATTTCAGCAGTCAATATGATGAAGATAATTGACCGCTAGAATCTAAAGTTTGCAATCATAATAGAATAGTCTATTCTCTGACAAATACACATTCAGAAGACCAGAAGGGCTTATGGTTAATAAAAGAGTTTACCGACCTTTCCCAGGGAATTATGCCCGGAACCTTCATCACAAATATTGTAAATTGAAAAAGAAGTAAGGAAATTACAGGGTTCAACTAACTAAAGAATAGATTCATCATGAACATTTATTACATGTCAACCTGTTGGATTAGGAACAGTGATAATTAGCCTGCAGTGATCAAATGATATTTTGAAATGCTAGTAATGGTTTGTCTGTTTTTGTTTTTCTTTCAAGTGACAACTCCTCTCTAGTCTTGAGTTCAAATTCTGTTTTATAACATGAGAGGAATTAAATTTCTTTTAGAATTTTCTAAGCATGGCAAACATTTCAGCACCAAAATATTGGTAGTTTCAAATACTATGGAGAGAAGTTGAGAAGTTTGAAAAAGTTTAAAAGCCTGTATCCTGCTGAGAAAAAGCTTGAATCCTGCTAGGAAAAAAAAATCGTAATTAGCTTCTAACTTCTCCCTTCTGTTCCTATTTCCCTCTTTTATTCCTTCTGAGCCCTAGGTCCCATGGTGACTCCAATAGCATGCCTCTGGAGATGAAGGAGGGTCACCAATGTGAGTACAATAGAACAATGGAGAGAGGGACAGGGAGAAATAATAATAGCATTAGGACAGCAGCTAAAGGCCATGAGCATCTTCAAGATGCATCTCGTCCAAGGCCTCAACCCTCCTCATTTTTAAAGTCGGTGAGCTGAACTAGCGCTCCCTAGGATTCCTCCAGAGCTAAGAAAATATATAGGTTAGGCCGGGACACTCACGAGAAACGAAATCTAATCCGGGTCACTCTTCAGCCCTAAGAGTGTGATCCCCTTCAAAGCACTGCATGAACATCTTTGCTTTTCCTCACCACAGGGCTGTAAGATACATGTCTTCTTTTTCTTTGCTTTATTATGTATTAAAGAGCAAATAGATTAAAAAAAAAAGTAGTAGCTTATTCGGCAAGCATCAGAGAATGAGCACTAAAAAATTTTCAAAGTGCAATGTTACTAGCTTTTGGCTCCTAAAGTGAGGCATGACATCTGGTCTCCCACCTGCCCGGTGGTATATCATAACTTCTTAAAGAAACAAGCAGAATTTTCTGGGACTTTTCTTGTTAGTAAGGAAGATAGGACCTTTTATAAACTGTCTATTCCTTTCCATTAAAAAAAATCTCACACAGCAAGAAAGCAGGAATCAGATTCTGACTAGCTCCATGAACTCTTATAGGTCTTTTATAATCTCTTTTCTGAGCTAACTACTTGAACTTTTTGAGTTGTTTCCCAGAAGTGGATTTTCTACAAGACAGAGGAGTTGAGATTCCAAAAATCCCTGAGCAAGATTCCTGATAGCAAGAATTGCCATCGCTCACGACATGCCCCAGTGCACATCACCTATCCCAGTGCACACAGCCCCTGAGGTAGTTTCTCCCACTCTCCCCCCAAAACAAAAAATTACTTTCTTCTCAATAATCAAATCCTAGACTCAAGCAATCCTCCTGCTTCAGCCTCCTGAGCAGTAGGGACTACAGGCACCGGCCACAACAGTTGGCTAATTTTATCTATTTTTAGTGGAGACTGGGTTTTGCTGATTTGATTTTGCACTCCCAGGGCTTATTTGGTGAAACTGCAGTTTGTATGAATCTCTTGATGTTCCTTTATGCCGAGTGCCCATCTGTATTAGTGGGGCACATCCATATGGAGTCTTCTAAGTTCTTTGTCTCTACCTTTTTTTTTTTTTTACCTACTTTAGATTTGCTGTTAATGTATTATAAGTGCAGTCCAAAGTCTGGGAAGTTGAAAGACACCTCTGATGGTACCTTCTCTTGTGGCAAGTTCTAAGGTCTAAAGAGCAAAAGACACTCCCATTCTAAAGTCTGGGAAATTAGAAGACATCTCTGTCCTAAGGTCCGGGAGACTGAAAGACCAGGCGGCATGAGATGCTAGGACACCCACTGTTGGACAGGGAAAATGGAATAGAAACATAATGTATAGAGATTGGTATGGAATTTCAGAGGATCTCCTGGCTATCTATCTCTCATAAATTAAATAAATAAGCCCCAATGCTTTTCAAATTCCTGAGAATTTAATAATCTCTATTAAATAAGCTGGATTTTACAATTTTTTTTTTTTTTGGAGACATTCTCACTTTGTCACCCTTGCTAGAGTGCTATGGTAAGTCACAGCTCACAGCAACCTCAAACTCTTGGTCTTAAATGATTCTCTTGCCTCAGCCTCCCAAGGAGCTGGGACTATAGGCGTCCACCACAATGCCCTGCTATTTTTTAGAGATTGGGTCTCATTCTTGCTCAGGCTGTCTCAAACTTGTGAGCGCAGGCAATCCACTCGCCTCCATCTACCAAGTGTACAAATTATTGATAAAATAACAATGAAAATGTCTTAAAAATTGTCCTTAACAATTTTTGCCTGAGTTTAGTAATCATTTTTATATTCGATGGTGTCACAGTTTGACACAAAACTTAAAAAAGTAAAAAGCCAGACAGAACAGAATGATCTGTATTTAAATGAATAAAAACAGCTAAATCTCTTGTATTATAAGCAAAAAAAAAAAAAAGTCTTTAACATTAAGGTTATTAATCAGGTAAAAATATGGACACATCTAAACAAAGGTAAGTGTCAAAATGTTGGAATAATTAGAACTCTAAGTATATGATAACATTTTTTAAGTCAGAAACTTACGGTGAAAGATTTATGAACATATTTTGGTTGGGGTCACTCTTTCTGAGTACTGGTTGAAAGCTAGTCTGTTATGTGCACATTGTGTTACTATAAAAAATACCTTTGTCTAGAAAAATTTTACATAGAATCCTTGAACTGTTAATTTTTTTATGGTAATTTATTTCAAAATGAACAAAATGATTATTTTTAGAATTCAAAAGAATCTCAAAACAATCTTATTATTTAGAAGTAGTACATGTGATTAAATTGGCATAAGACTAGTTTGATTGCTTCAAAAATAACTTTATCTTGATCCTATGTAAAAAAAAAAAAAGATGTTAGGTTGTTATGCTATTATATAAGATGCTCAGGATTGATGTTAGAAGTTTATTCAGTCTATAGTCAGATGATACCATGTCAACAAATTTTATTTTAGGATATTGGTATTTTGAAAGGTCAAATTAGTTAACATTTTTAAGCAGAATGTTAACTAAAACTTCCGCTGTATTTATAGAACTTAAAGATATTATATTGCTCAGAATAGCAAGTCTTACTAAAATACTTACCTTTATTATTTTGTAGGATTTCTTAAGTTTAAAAAATAATAGTAAGAACTATATTTTATGCTTTGTGTTTTCAAATTCATTCCCTAATTTTGTTTATAAAAATAAGTTGAGGCATTAAATTTGTTTGGACATTAAATGATTTTGTTGAGAGGACAATTAATCACATTGGCTGTATATCTGGTATTTATAGGCTATCAAAATGGTTATGTAAACTGCTAAAATAAATTAAGCAAATGCAAATGAGATTAATGTAATAAAACTGCAAGAGGATTTTCTTTTGAAACTTCTCCCATCTATATCTTAGAAGTACAAATTTTACTGTGTTTGACTGCTTTCAGCTTTTCCTGCCCTTGAGAAGGCCTGAGATGAAAACCCTCTCTTACCTTTTTTTTTTCATCAGCTCCTATAACATTTCCCCACCTTTAGTTGGTTTTAAGTTATGGTCTGACCTGAAATGTTTACCTTAAAAGTCTGAAAAGCAATGTCTTTCTTTTTAGCTTCTTAGTATGTCTGAACTGTTCATTGTGGTCAAAAGTCTTCCTGTGCTATTACTAAGAGTTGTATATTCCCTTCTCAAGGTATTAATTTTCTAGTTTCTTGTTTCCTTTATAACGTAACGTTCATCCATGACCCTGAACACAGTCTTCTTATGACTAATAAATTCTGGTATCCTTTTTATGAGATTTCACTTACTTCCAAGTTGTCTAAATGGGTTTCCCATAAGAAAAAAACAATTGGATTAAAAAAAGTTTTTCTTTACCTTTTGATAATTGGCCTGAAAAACAAAAGATTTTATCTTCTCTATCAAGATAATTCCTAAGTTGTCCTTATGAGGTTTTTGATGACTTGGGAAAACTGAGCATTAAAAAGTTAAGGTATTTGGGTGGTGCCTGTGGCTCAAAGGAGTAGGGCGCCGGCCCTATATGCTAGAGGTGGTGGATTTAAACCCAGCCCCAGCCAGAAACTACAAAAAAAAAAAGGTATTTTTGCTGTATTGCCATTATCATTCTTGGGGTAAGCGAACTGCTATTATTTTGTAACACTGTGATTATGAATTCATCAAATGTTTTGAGCCTTTTAAAATACCTGACAATATCCACAAGTCTACCTAATTTGAACATTTACTCACCTGTAAGCTTTTGTTTTTCTACGATTGTTGAATGAGGCAGGACTTAAAAACTTTTTGTTTAGAGTACTATTTGTTTTGATTCAAGAGTCTCTAAATCCGTGGTTCAAATGGTTTTAACAAATGCTTATGTTTTGTACAGTGAATTCCTACAAGTTTGACAGTAGCTCAATGCCAATAGATAAATTAATTTTATAACTTTGCTTGTAATGTTGAGCTTTTTTGTCTGATGTTGTTTAAAAGGTTTAAAGTTTGTTAAATGCCTGCCCACCACCATTCCCATCTGACCTTGAATGCTGAACTGGCTTTAAGTTTTGACTTTAAGTCCTCTGGCCGTAGGTTCCCACTCAGGGACAAGACAGAACGGGCCAATAGCCACACCACCTTAGCAATAATGGAGCAAACTAAAAGTTTGGCTATTGATACAGCCTCTGGGTAATTTTAGCCAAAAGGGGAGAAATGTAAACTAAAATAAAATGTTAGGCACCTCCACCACTGACTGAACTGACCCCTTCTTGGCCAAGGGGATCCTGAGGAAAAAACTTTAAAAATGCATTCCGCCATGAAGGGAAGGGAGGTCAGACATGCCTCCTAATCTCCCCATTCCTGGAACCCAAGACTATAAGTTTATTCAAGATCTGAAGGCAATGAACCAAATAGTGGAGGATATTCTTATCTGGAAATTTTGCCTGACTTTCAGTAATAGATTTAAAAGATTTTTGTTTGTTTTTGCATCCCTCTTGCCCCTGAATCCCAAGTACTATTTGGTTTTGAGTGGGAAGCCCCAACAATATTCAAAAAATTCTAGCCAGAGATTTAAGGGAAATAATTTTAGGCAAGGAAATGATTCTACAGTTTGTAGACCACACCAGTCAATGAGACTGAGGCTGAATCAAGGCAACATAGTGTAATTGTATTAAATTTACTGGCTAACAAAGGATATAAAGCATTTCTAAACTGTTCAAATCTTGCTTCCTACCATCACATACTTGGGGTTTGAATTGTCTCTTGGAACTTAGAACCTCCTTGCAGATTGGAGAGTAGCTATAAATCGAATGACAGTCCCCTACCATCTACAAGCAGTTACATCATGATTCTTGGGTATGGCTGGCTTTTGCCAAATTTAGATTCTTTTTTTTTAATTTTTATTTATTTTTTTAATTAATTAATTAATTAATTTATTTAATTAAATCATAACTGTATACATTGATCCAAATTTAGATTCTTAACTTCAGGCTAATGGCAAAACCCTTGTACAGAGCCTTAAAAGGGGAAGCAAAAAAAACAAAACAAAAAAGCCTACTTGGACTGGGGAATGCCACAGGGCTTTCTTGCCTATTAACAATTAATGACTGCTCCCCCAGCCCCCTGGGCCCCCTGGACTTATATAAGCCTTTTGATCTGTTCACTCAAGAAAGGAAAGGAACTGGACTCAGAGAACTGACTCAAACTTTGGGGGATCATAAACAGCCTATACCTTATTTCTCTGAACAGTTGGAGGTGGCAACAGAAGGACAGCCCACTTATCTGAGAGCAATAGCTGCTACATATGGTATTTTACAGGAAACTGAAAAGTACGCCCTGAGCAACTGGTGACTCTTTACACCTTGCATTATGTTTTACCCCCACTGGAACTAAAGGAAGGCCCTTAGTAACACGGGAGTGGCCAGAGGGGAAAATATCGAACTACTTTGTTAGACAATCCTAATTTAACTCTGAACTTGGTATTTACTTTTAGTTCAGACACCTTGCTGAAGACTAAGGAAGACTAAAGGAAGACTCTTGCTCCCCATTCTATGATTACATTCAGATTATTTGATCAAGTATATTCTAGTCTCCAGGATTTGACTGATCAGGCCCTGCCAGACCTGGATGAGGAGCTCTTTATGGATGCAAGCAGCATTATGAAACAGGGACATGCAAAGCTGGGTATGCTGTGGTTACTGGACAGAAAGGTAATTGAGACACAAGCCTTTCTCTCTGGGATGTCTGGAAACATAAACCTTGGAGGTGTTTATTCGCCTGGCAGGACAATTCTTTAGTTAGGATCTCTTGATCTAGTACATCTTGCACTAACCTGTCTCATGCTGGATTAGCTACCTAAAACTTTATAAATAACCAGGAAAACTTTAGGAGGGAGATTCCATCAGGGGAATATTTTGGGCCAATATTTTCCTTGGAATGATGTTAGACAGGGATGGGTACTTCTTGCCATGTACTTTGCTACCTCGGCAGGGGAGAGGGCGGCAGTTCAACAGTATGTATTAAAAAGGTTTTGGTTACAGGCTCGGCTCTTTAATTCTTCCTCATACTACAACTATGTCACATTTCATCAGGAAGCACCAAACAGACATCCTGAATCTCCAAGATTTAGGGATGAACTAAAAAAAAGGAGGGGGGGAGTGATAACCAGCTTTACGAATCCCTGTATGTCTTTTCGTAATCTCCTCTTTTAACCTACTACTTGAACTTTTGAGTTATTTCCCAGAAAGAGTGGATTTTCTGTAAGACAAAGGCATTGAGATTCTAAAGGCCCCTGAGAAGATTCATGATGCCAAGAATCACCATCCCCTACGACCTGCCCAGTGCAGGTGCACTCGACTTGCCCCAGTGCATGTAGCAGTAGCTAGTTACACCATGACCTCCGCCCAGGCACCTGGTGCATCTTTAAACTGCCCATGACCTCCCTTAGTAGAGGAGACAGATTTGAGGCAGCTCTTTTCCTTCTCCTGACAAGAACCCTTGGCAATCCTTCTTGCCTCATTAATTAGATCTTTGTGTGATGAGCAACTGGATATAGATCAAAACACCTTCTTGTGGTTTCAACAACACTATGGGTCTATATTTTTAAGCCTTTGTTGCTGCTAGGAAAGCATCAGTATAAAAAGAAGCTCCGTGGAAGACAGACTAAAAGGGTTAGTACAGTGTTCTGAGGTATGTTGCTCACTGACACAGATTCTTAGCCTACTGTCGTTTACTATCTAAATAGGTTACTTTCTAAACTATTCTTAGTTTAGATCTGATTCACACTATAGTATTCATTCTTGCTCCTTTTCCCATTTTCTTTACTTGTAAAGTATTTTGTATTGAATTTGCTAAAGATGGTAAACAGAAGATGGCAGAGTATTTTCCATAGTCTCAAAAGAAGAAATGAAGGATACAGAAGTAAAAAAATATAAATGATATTTACGGAAGTCAGCAAGTTTGAGGTTGCTGGAATTAAGATTAAAAGCACCTTTATTCTGACTCTGTGCCCGTAGCACAGTGGTTACGGCGCCAGCCACATACAGGAGGCTGGTGGGTTCAAGCCTGGCCTGGCCTTGCCCAGCTAAACAACAATGACGACTGCATCAAAAAATAGCCAGGGTGTGTGCCTGTAGTCCCAGCCACTCGGAAGGCTGAGACAAGTGAATCCCTTAAGCCCAAGAGTTTAAGGTTGCTGTGAGCTGTGATGTCACAGCACTCTACTAAGGGTGACAGCACTCTACTGTCTCAAAAACAAAATAGGGACTTTAAGTATTATTTAACTCTATGACAAATAGGATCATAATTTTCCCTCTCAAGGAATAAAAATGTATAGATATGAAAGTGGCATTCTTTTCAGTCACGTTGAGTATGAAATTTTAAGGGAATGAGTAAGTATGGGGGACCGTAATCTCACTTGCCATAGGGATCAGAAACAAACATTTAACAAGTGAGGTAGGCTAGGTATTACATATGAGATCAGTGTGGTGGAAGAACCCGGCCCATATGAAGGAACTCAATGGAAGACATGATTGCCAGAAATTCTATTGTCTTTAAGAGAAGTTTAATTCCCAGATTATTTTCTGGAGAAAATACTTTAAGAAAAAAAAATATAGTCCTTTATTCTTACACAGAAGCCAAATATAAAATGTGTGAAAGAGAACATGGTCATATGGAGGGTTGGAGAATCCAGAACCTTTTGGAGATTACAAATGTGTTTTTTGGGGAGTGGGGCAGGAGCACAGGGTTCTACTTCACAGAGTAGATCTCTTATCCACACAGTCACGCACTAAATATCTAATACCAGAAAAGATATTAATAGTAAGAAACTATGGGGTTTATCTCAGCTAAGCTGACAATATTTAGAACCACTCTATCAACATTTGGCCCTCACAATGTAGATTTGTAGGGCAATTAGTTTTACCTTACTCTCATATGTAGCACCTGTTGGTTTGGGGTATGAGTCAGATATATATGTTAACATTTTCTGTTTAGTCACATGTTGGAGGGATTAAGACCTCCTCCTACTTTTATACTTTTATCAATGAGTATTTAACCTCAAAATAATAATGTTCAGTTCTTCAAGTAAATGAATAATTTAACGAGTTTTTCATGTCACTGTCTGACTTTGGTATAACTTACTAAGAGCTAATATTGTACTAATTTGAAATAATGTATTGTTAAACTATCTGATTTGCCATCTATCTTTATGACAGACTCCAAGAACATCTGACGAATGTTCCCTCCAATTTTAGGTGTTAACAATGATGTAACTAACCACTACGCCTTACTGTATGTCTTCTAGATACTCCAAATGCATTATCTTGTTTATTGCTGTGTGCCATTGAAAAGTATGTACCATTATTTCCCTTTTTCAGAAAGAAGTGCTGAAATTTTGAGAAAATGAAAAGACTTGCCCAAAGCTCACCACTTCTAGTAAGTGACAGACTACTGTGCACAAACTCTGACCAGTCTCACTTCAAAGTTTCTACTCTTCTTTCTGGTCTTTTCCTATCTAACATAATAATTCACAAAACCAGTAAAATTTATTTCCTATTAATAACCAACTGCCTGAAAAGGACGCCATTAGATGTTTGTCAAAATTTCACATCATTTCAACATGGCGATGTCAATGAAATCATTACTTTAACTACCTTCCCCCGAAATAAAAATCACACAATCAAAACGCTTTGCCTTCCAAAAATGCTTTCATTGTCAATTATATTTAAAACTTGTATTATAAAAATTATATTTATTACTTTGTTGATCATTTAATTATCTGAAGGAAATAAATGCCACTCTGGGCCGTTAAGAGGCTAACACAGTAAAGAGTCTGAGCTGCAATTATAATTTGTTTCTTAGCAATTAATAGTAAAAGTTATAAGGTTGACTCTAAAATATCCATTAGAAGCAGCATGATAGGTCTGGGAATATTGTGACCGTCCTTAACTGTATAATCTTGCGAGTAATTTGCTTTTGCTACTATTGTAAGATAAATCATTTTGGATCTTCTTAGTCAAAGCCCTTAAAAATTCTCATTAAAAGTCGGCTATTATTATGTGTGTTGTTTTCTTCCCTTCTCTCCCCCATTATACTGAACCCCCTGTATTGGTTGTTTTATGCATTATAATATGTTGAAAAGAATCAGCAGGATAAAACAGAATCCTTTAATAACATGGAGAAGGGAGTTCATCACTATAATAGTTCCATTTCCTGTCTGAAACAGCACTGATTGAACGTAGTCATGGAAGGAGTAAATTAAAAATTTTATAATAGATTTGAGTGAGAGGAATAGGGATTTTAAAGAGTTCTGGATGCTGTTAACAGAAGAAAACAGTAGTGAAATTTGAGTGGTCGTGAATCTTAAAGCTCAGTTGATTTTCAGGTGCCTGTTTGCTTT
Source organism: Nycticebus coucang (assembly GCF_027406575.1). Classification (NCBI taxonomy): domain Eukaryota; kingdom Metazoa; phylum Chordata; class Mammalia; order Primates; family Lorisidae; genus Nycticebus; species Nycticebus coucang. Next base: position 18,540,786 of record NC_069787.1, read on the forward strand.
TAAAAGATCATATTGTTGGCTCACATTTTGAGAAGAGAATTTAATTTGTTTGGCCCAGAAGAATATTATTCTATACATGAACTTTAAAATCATTAAGACAATTCTATAATAGTTTTCTCTTATGTATACATGAGATAGAGATGACATCAAATTATTTCTGTGGTTATTTCTTAAAATTTGAGTACAGTTACCAGGAAACAAAATTATTGGATTAAAATATACAGACCTTATAGTTGGAAAGAATTTGTGTTCTCTGAAAGAAGTCATAGCACTGCCTGTTTGAAGAAGTCTCGGTGAGAAACCTCCCAATAAACCAAGGGTTCATGACTCCCATCTTTCCTGTTGGCATGCTATGCAGCAGATAGCCTACCGTGCAGGAAAGCAGAGCCCACTCTCCTCGCTACCTGTGAGGTGGCTCAGTTTATAGTAATGGGTCTTCCTGTCCTTTGCTGCTACCAGAGCAGAGGTTCAGGGGCAGAGGCCTTGGGTGGCATGGGTGATCGATGCCATTTCTTTTTAAATATCATATAAAATGAATTCAATTTTCCTGAAAAGATAACATCTATAAATTCAAAGATTTATGATTTTTCTCTTAGAATACAAATTAGGGATCTTCAATGTATTTTATGCATACCCCCCCAACAGTCTCTACATCATATACCTAAAAGATCAAATGGAGGGGCTGTTGTCTATTTCCAGTTAGCACACATTATAACTGAGGACTTTGCAGTCTATGGGCAAATGAAAATCTTATTAAATAAAATTTAATGCTGTTAAATGTAATGCAGAGGAACCTATAGGTAAATCAACAAATGTTTATTGAGCACTGCCCCAATAAGAGGCTTTATGCTGGTTGGGCGCAGTGGTGCATGCCTGTAATCCCAGCACTTGGAAGGCCGAAGCGAGTGGATTGTCTCAGCTCACAGGTTTGAGACCAGCCTGAGCCAGAGTGAGACCCTGTCTCTAAACAAACAAACAAAAACAAAAAAAACAAAAAACAGGCTTTATGCTGGGTGCTAGGGAATCAAAGATGAGGAAGTCCCTTTCTTCAAGAAGTTCATGGTCTTCCAAATTTACTAAGGGGAGAGGGCATGCCACACATGTTCATGCAGTAAGTACATCAGGATATAAGTATATGTAATATGCAAAGCACAATGGAGGAAGGGAGTCAATTCTACTTGAAGAGCAATACTTCAATCCTCAAAGACAGTCAAACCTCTGTAAGTTGACCACCCAAGGCACTGTAACAAACTGATCAACATATGGAAGTGGTCAACAGAGGAACTTCCATTGAGTACATGTGGTGCATGCCCAGTCTATGGAAATTAGGTCAACTTAAGGAGCTGGTGACAGTAGGGAGGTGGATGTTCTACTGTTTATGTTAACTACCTGTATGGGTCAGTTCCAATGCTAGATATTGGTATTATCACAGTGAACATAAAAGAAAATGCTCTTGCCCTCATGGAGCTCATATTACAGTGAAGCAGACAGACAACAGCCTAATAAATAAGAAAAAAAAAAATCACCCAATGTGGTAATCACTCTGTTCGAAATTTTTTAATGTTACAGAGATTAAATGGTAAGAAGTGACTTCCTAGAAGGTGGTCAGAGATGGTATGTTTCTATATAAACTCTACATATAGAAGAATTTTGTATGGGGAAGAGGGTGAGGGTGGGTGTACAACAGGAGCAAAAGAAGTGAGGCTTGCAAACACATTCATAAGAATGAACTTGCTACAAATAAAAAATACTAAGCAGTATATGAATGCTGAAATAAGCCAATGCAATGCCCTTAAGGTGTCTGTGAACATTTAATTGTTCCAGTCACTGTACAAAGTGTATGGATCATATCATACAAGATTAATGCTTTTGAGATGCAAAAGCAAACCATCACTTATGCCTGCTGGAAAATCATTACTGCCCCACAGAGCATATGATGAATAAAAAGCCCCAGCAGGCTGCTGGGTGAACATTCCAAACACAACATTTCACAAAGCTGTAATAGCTGTGCTTGCCTCCAGAGAAGAGGAGGGTTCAGGCCACCACTGACGGGGAATTGACACAACAATCATGGAATCTTGCAAGTACAATAGACTATTTTGTAAATTGCCCCAGAGTACATCTGCTGCATGTGTTAGATGGCTAAAAAAAAAAAAAAAAGTAAAAATAAGAAAACAGTATTACATAAACATCTTGAAGCCAAATGATATTGTCTCACAGGATATGGTTACAGATTGCTTCCAAAAGGACTCTTAATGGTCGTCCTCCTGGAGTCTTGCCAAATGAAAACAGAGAGACACTGACTAGTCTAAAGGAGTGTTATTCTATTTAGCTGTTCCACCCACCCCACAGGTCCAGTACGCAAGGTCAAAGTTCAGCTCTTCTTGAAGGCCTCCCAGAACTCAAAAATATATAAACAAAATTGCTTTCTCTTAAGAGCTAATGGAGTGAAGGGTAACCCTGATGTTTTAGTCACTTATTTGTAGATGAAATGGGTCTCTCCTTCACTTTGGCATGGACAAGGAAAGAACAAGTGATTGATTGCCTTGAAGGTAGAGGACATAAAGGCGAAACCTACAACATAAAAGTGACATGGAAGAGAGAAGGATGAATTGTGGGAAAACCAGGTTGATCAGAGAGGTTGGCAGATGAAATGAAGACTGGGGGATGGGACTGACATGTTTTTTTCTGGACTAATGATTATTTTCGTCAACAGTCTACTAAGTTGAAAAGGTCTCATTATTATCCAGTGTCATAGTTTTGGTAACCTTGCAAGGCCTTGACGCCATTTAGAAAAGATGACACACTTTCTTTTTTTTTTTTTTTATTGTTGGGGATTCATTGAGGGTACAATAAGCCAGGTTACACTGATTGCAATTGTTAGGTAAAGTCCCTCTTGCAATCATGTCTTGCCCCCATGAAGTATGCATAGTTAAGGACAAGAGGTGTTGCCATGCTGCGGTGATTTAGAAGCAGACCCATGGCTGCCATCTAGAATCCTACACGCCCACATGCATTTTCTTTCTGAGGTCTTCCTCCATTTGCCCAGTGTCCTCAAATAATTCTCCACTCAACGTGTTACACCGTGTACTCAGTAAGAAGCAAAATGCAAAACAATCATTGCTTGTAGAATGAAGGCCCTGGCTCTCTCTGCTTCTTTACTTGCCATTCATGCTGTAACCCACTGCATCTGGATGCCGGTCTTAGCTCTCCCAAGCAATCACTCTGGAAACAAAGTCAACTCCATGTTGCCCTATCCAGTGGATATTTTTCTTTTTTTTTAAATTTCAGATTAATATGAGGGCAAAAATGTTTAGGTTACACTGTTTTCATTTCTAAGGTAAAGTTCAAGTTGTAGTTGAGCTCTTCACCCACGGGATGTGCTGTATACCCTTACATTGTGCACATTAGGTGATAACCTGTCAACATCCCCTCCAATGTTTCCTTTTCCTCCCCTCCTCCTCTCCACCCAACTTGAATAAACTTGTGTTTTTCTTTTGTGTGAGTGTGTAGTTGTTTATATATTGGCTTCATATTAGTATGAGTACACTTGATACTTGCTTTTCCAAATTCCTGTGATACTTTACTGAGAAGAATGTGTTTCAACTCCATCCAGGTAAACACAAAAGATGTAAAGTTTCCACTCTTTGTATGGCTGAATAGTACTCTATGCTCCATGGTATACATAAACCACAGATTGTTAATCCATTTATGAGTTGATGGGCACTTGTATTGCTTCCACATCTTGGCAATTGTGATTAAGCTGCAATAAACATTCTAGTGCAAATGTCCTTGCGGTAAAATAATTTTTTTTCTTCTGGGTAGATATCTAGCAATAGGATTGCGGAATCAACTGAAAGGTCTACTTTAGTTCTTTGAGAATTCTTCATACTTCTTTCCATACATATTGTATTAGTTAACAATATCACCAACAGTGCAAAACGTATTCTTTTCTCTCAGTGGACATTTTTCAATCCTTATCTTATTTTTGTTGTTGTTGTTGTTGTACCGAACATTGAACATTTTCAAATGCTCCCTGAAAATGCTGTTCTCTATCCTCTCCTAATTCCTAACTTCTCTGCCTCTACCCTCTCTTTTTTGAGCGTTCTTTCATCTTCTCCTAACCTTTCAACAGTAGTGGTGCTCTTAGCTTGCTCCTTTCTCTTTTGGACAATCTGCTACATTCTTATACTTTTAATTCTAACCTTGATGCTCATGTGTATTTACCATAAATCTTCAATCTTGTTGATGTTCTATTCTAATAAATTCAACTTTATGATTAGCATAGACACATCTACTTGAATATCCTATAGATGATAAGGTAACTTTACACTCTGGTTTTCCTGAGATAGTTGTGATTTACACTTCTCATTCTGCCAAATTTATTAACAGAGGTCTCTTTCACACTCATACATATCCAGATTTGGGTGATAAATTATAAAATTGGATGTTTCTTAAAGTAAATTTGACATTTTCTGATCTCCAACCCTAAGCTGCTGCCAAAGGCAGTCAGGGATACCCCACCATCTAAGACATTAGACCTGAAAGTCATTTTGTGGTCTGTTTTTTTATTCTATACTTTTTATTCTCAATATTTCTCTTCAGCCTCACCCAAAGCACCCACCAAGCCCTGACAATTTCATCACAGAAATATTTCAGATGCCTGCTCTAATTCTGTTGCCTTTGTCTTAGCATAGACTCCTATCATTTTCTGCTTGGAATACTGAAAATTCTTCTTAACTGTTTTTCCTGAGTCTAGTTTCCCAGTGCCTTAAATGCACACTCCAAAAGAAAGCCACAGTAATCAATTTCTGAAATGCAAGCCTGTTTACATCATTCTGCTGCTCAAAAACCCTTTAAAATTGTCAGTCACCACAAGATTCACTAAAGCTCATTAGCACATCAAACGAAGGCACACATGACCTGACCCTGACCTCTCTCCCTAGCCTCACAGCCTCCTGCTCTCCGTTTCATATGTGACTCCCTAGATATATGGCATGTTTCCAGGCCCCCTGCATCCCCATGAAGATGCAGGCTTTGCTGCCCTTATTGCATAAACACCCTACCAGCTCTCTCGGCCTCTTTAACTATCAACCATCTGTCAAGGCACGGCTCAGTCATCGTCACTCTTAGGGAGCCTACTGTGTACCCCAGGATGGGTCATAGTTTGCCCCTCCATGCTGTCACTACACACTGGGCATCCTGCTGGCTTTTAATTTACCATTTAATATTCTGGAATTAATACTTTATGTCTTTCTTTTCCATTCCAAAATGTCCTTCTTTTTCATTTTACTCCTTTCAGCTATTTTTCATTAGGTCTTTTTCTATTATCTTTTTTTTCAAGAAGGTATTTTTTCCTATTATCTTTTTTCCCTCTCTTTTACAATCGGCAGGAAATGTGAGCATACTTTGTGTCAACTGACCCTTAAAACAGTCATTGATATCCACGTCATATAAACATTACACGGAGAATGAAATTGAGACTCAGAGAGGAAGATGACTTGCCAGAGGCCACACAGTGGGGTGGCAGGTGTGGGACTGGCATGTAAACAGGTGGCAATTCTGCCCACCATGTGGTTTGCTAGGTCAATTTCTCATACTGAATTTGAGATGGAGGACCCAAATCTACTTTATTTCTTAGTTTTAATTTTCACAGGCTTCATGCAGTACCCTACCACGTTGTTCATACAACATGGCTCTAAACTCAAGCTAACTTCTTCATCTGATGCTCACCTAAAGAAATAATCACTTGTTCCAATCGTGTGGGAGTAAGTGGCATGCCTGTCTCCAATGTCGGCCTGCATACCCACAACTTAAGGGAATTTTGAGAGTAAATTTAACTATAGGTACTTTGCACTAAGGGCTGACTTTGGAAACAAATCTCTGTGAAGATGTGTGGGGCTCCACCTTGCTTTTTCCATTCCAGACCACTCAGGCTTCTACACACTACTGGTAAAGGAAAAACAGTATTTTTAAAGCACATTTGCTTCCCACTCTGAATTTTTTTTTTTTTTTTTGGGATTTTTTGGCCAGGGCTGGGTTTGAACCCGCCACCTCTGGCATATGGGACCGGCGCCCTACGACTTGAGCCACAGGCGCCACCCGCCACTCTGAATTTTTAATAGAAAAGCAAACCAACAAATAAGGAAAACATGCTGTTAATATCAGCTGGGTATTCACTGTCCCCAATTCTAGGAATCATCTGCCAAGCCTGGTACTAGATTCCTTGAGCTCTGCCTCCAATGGTAATAGTCTTGCTCTGAATATTTCACCATTCACTAAGCATTGCTTTTACACTCTTGCTAGTTTAGCTGCATCAGCTTTTCAAAGGGCACTGTTTAGTGACATGACACTTGGATTTAAAGTCCTTTGCTGAGCCCTGTCCACTGATTATCTCAAGCCCAGGATAGTTTCTGTTTGTTTATTTTCCCTAATCCTTATGGCTTGGTGCAGTGATGCATGTGTAGTAGCCATACCAGAAAGATTTGGAGAAAACAAGATGTTGTTCTGCAAGAATCTGCAGCTTTTAAGATTCTTTTTCTTTGGTAGAGCCAGACCCACGTGGGATTCTGTAGCAACACACTGTCTCTCTGGAGATGAAGGGAGTTGACTGGTCTGGTTTGAGAGCGGGGAGATGTGTGTATACAAAAGGCAAAACTGACTTATCCTAAATAGTCATAAAGCTCCAACACTTGTGTCCAAAGCTAAAGTAGCTGGGACTACAGGCCCCTGTCAAAATGCCAGGCTAGTTTTTCTATTTGTAGTAGAGACAAGGTTTCATGCTTGCTCAGGCTGGTCTCAAACTCCTGAGCTCAAGGGATCCTCCCACCCTGACCTCCCAGAGTTAGCCACCGTGTCCCGGCCCTCATGGGGCTTTGTAAAGACCAAAATATATAATAGATTTGAAAGCACTTTCTTTTCTTTTCTTTTTTTTTTTTTTTTTTTGTAGAGACAGAGTCTCACTTTACCGCCCTCGGTACAGTGCCATGATGTCACAGGACTCCCAGCAACCTCTAGCTCTTGGGCTTCCGTGATTCTCCTGCCTCAGCCTCCCAAACAGCTGGGACTACAGGCGCCCGCCACAATGCCCGGCTATTTTTTGGTTGCAGTAAAGCCAGGGCTGGGTTTGAACCTGCCACCCTCGGTATATGGGGCCAGCGCCCTACTCACTGAGTCACAGGCGCCGCCCTGAAAGCACTTTAAAATAGTATGGGCAAGTTGACTGTTAGTTATTTTTTCCAGGCATAACAGTGGTGGCTTGAATAATCAAGCAGAAAGTGAGGAGTGAATGCAAAGGAGCAACTGACACTCTGTGAACAGGGTGATAATTTCCAAAGTTTTATAAAGAAGTTAGGGAAAATAACCACGATTATTCTGGAAGCCATTGGAGGATGAGTGCCTGTGGCTCTCCATATTTATATCATGGGCTCTTTATAGCTGGCTGAACAAAACTGTGCTGCAAATTCAGTAAATACCTCACCGATTTCCATTTTTCCACAAACAGAATTTCAGCTGAAAGACAATTTGTAGTTAATAAATTTAATATTGAGTCAATTAGTCAGATTACCTACCTGCTAACTATAGCCACATTGATTTTTGCTGAAATATTAATTATCCAAGACAAGATTTCCTGCTTAACCTTCAAAACAAGCTTAAAATGCACTATTTTACATCATTACCAAGGTTAAGAGGAAGATGCTTATGATGTGATTATAATTCATATTCCCGGATTCACCATTCATTTTAGAGGCATCGAGGCCACCTGGTCAAATGAAGGATACATTTATGATGTTTAATTTCCCAGCAGGAAATGGTAATCACACTCAAAGTAATAAATATGAAGGCTATACAGATGTAATACATTTGTTCATCTCTAAGTGCCACTCTCTGACCATTTTACCTATATTTCAGCAATTTTAAAACCTCAACTCAATGTAACATTTACAAGCAAATATTTTCTAGCTTTATTATTTGATTGACAAACAGCAAATGACCTTATACAACCCCTGCTATGTGTGATATTTTAAATTCTTCTTCCTTCTAAGCACTTAAAGAAAAAAAAAGCACAAAAATACTGAGAAGGCAACCTATTAATGGAAGAAGCTTGTATTGATCACCCGCTGCCTGTGGAACACTGTATTGGGTGCTGGGCCGTCAGGATAAGTAAGCCAGGGTGGCTACCACCAATGAACTTACACTCAAGATCTTGCTTTTATCATTGTTAAGATGTAAATTAGAGACAGAAAGGGGATCAGAATCCCCTGCCTGGGATTCCTAGTTTGCCGCCCTCATGTAGAACATGTCTCCAACAGGCTGTGCGCTATCCATCTTGAGGTATTCCAAGGACTCACTGGCACTCCTACTGTCTGTGAGTTGGACAACTAAATGAAAATTTACAAAAAATTGCTCATTCGGTAAAAATAATAAAGAGCATCCTCATAAACTTCCTTTTCCAGAACACACTAACCAGGCCCTGATTAGCTGAAGCAAAATAGGATCTATTTTAAAAATCAATCACAAGATAGAATTCAGTAAGAGTAGAGGGGGCACTATTACTCCACCGCATGTATAGACTTGTGACAAAAAGTTATATACATGCCAATCACTTGGTAACAAAGGAAATTGTGCCTCCCTCCCTGCTCCTCCCCTAGATTGGTACTTCTTCCAGAAAGAAAGCACATTCATCTCTGACTCTGAATTTATTTGTTTTGTTTTTGTTTTTGCAGTTTTTGACTCTGAATTTATTTTGCATGTTTAGCTCCAAAGTGTGAAAACTTTCAAGGTTGACTTTCCCACTAGCTTCTCTCTGTGACCCTGGCTTCTAAATAGAGTGATGCACTAGCCTGCTTATTTAACAAAAACTGTGCTTAACACCTCAGTAAGGCACTGTTGGAGTTTCTAGTGAGTTTGACCAGCAACAGGCAGCCTGATAGATAAAACTGTAGATTGTAATCAGGGAGATATGAAGGAAACCAACAGGGCATTGACAGAAGCACTCTTTGGGGAAGGCTATGTTAGCCAAGGTGGCAGAGGCAGGTGACATTTAGATTTTGAATGAGCCAGTACAGTGGCTCACGCCTGTAATCCTAACACTCTGGCAGGCCAAGGTAGGTGGATAGACTGAGCTCAGAACTCAGAAGTTCAAGACTAGTCTGAACAAGAGTGAGACCCTGTCTCTAAAAATAGCCAGGCATTGTGGCAGGTGCCTGTAGTCCCAGCTACTTTGGAGTCTAAGGCAAGAGATCATTTGGGCTAAGAGTTTGAGGTTGCTATGTGCTATGAGGTCACGGCACTCTACAGAGGACAACAAAGTGGGAGACTCTGTATCAAAAAATGAATAAATAAACTTTGAATGAAAAACCAAAAGTAAGCCCTATTGTGACTTTAGACTTTGATTCTGATTTAGAAGAAGTTGTAATAAGGGATGACTTTGCAGGAAAAAAAAAAGTAGGATTCATTTGGAAAAGCTATACACAGGTGATAAAATTTCTGGACGGTGTGATATTGTACCATTGTTCAAATCCTCATGAAACGTTTTCTCCTTTTAAAGCTGATCATTTGTCCTTTCTAGCACCCAATACTGTCAATTTCTGTGTGTATGGGTATAAAGTCATCACTGAAGAAACAGTTGCTAAATATTTGTTTTGATCGGTTTTAGATTAATACATGCTATATGTCCTTGGCACATGAAGGAGATTTATGGAACAAGAAATTAATCTGTGAGATGATCTCTAAGGGCAACTGTTTGACAACCAGAGGCATCAACAGAAAGGCAGAGAAACTTATATGCAGCTGTTCATAGGGTAAAACCTCAATGTCATATAACAGTATCCAATTACAGCTGACTATACTTAAGGGAAGGTTAATAATTTAAATTTATGAAACAAAATTAAAAATACCAATGAGACTATTAGAGCAGTATTTGATTAGCCACCTGACACCAGGAAAATATATAGTTTTTCTGTTCTATTCCGCACCAGACCCTTTAAGAATGTTTTCTAATTCTTACAATAACCATGTGAGACAGGTACTCTAGGAAGAGGGGCCAGGAGAACTGTCCCCTTAACCTGAAAAGAAAGAGCACCGGCAACATCACTAGAGCTCCTTTCTCCAGCCCTGTTGGGTAAACAAGCTTTTTCTAACTTCAGTAGCATCTTCAATCTCAACCTCTTGTCTCTGTGCAGAAACTTCGTGATGACAAATGTGAGTGGTGATACTGAAATCTGTGTACTGCACTCAGCACTGCCACTTACTGGCAAAATAACAAAATGTGGCTTTACCTTTTCACCCATGGATGCAAGTGGAGTTTAATTAACAATATGGCATTTAAAAACTGTATCTGGCTATTTTATTAGCATGAAATTCCAAACTTAGTCTTAAGCTTTGTTCCCTCTGATGGAGATGAGTTTTCACTGTAGCAGAAATAACAGAGAACAGGTGTAGTGACTAATAACAGCATAGTGATTAATAATGCACGTGTTGACGTCAACTAGCATGAATCAGATCCTAGTCCTTCAACTTCCCAGCTGCACAAAGTTTGGAGAGTTATATGATTTTTTTTTAGGCCTCAGTTTCTTCCCTTGTAAACCAAAAATACTGAGAGTCCAAGTATCCAGCCCTGAGGTGGGCACTGAAAGAGAGAATTATACTTCAGTGGCTGGCAGGTGTAAAGCAAGTGAGAAGAGTAAGTTCCTGTTGTTACAGGTGGTCGGTGGGGAAGGGGAGGGGTGTGAATTGACGACTGGACTTACAGAAAGCTACTGTCTTGAACACCATGTAGATTTCAAAAACAGGAGTATATGAAATTTTCCCTAGTCTTCTGTCAATAAAGTAACATGCTGAAGAGTACAATGATCCCAAGAATTCTCGAGGTAAAATGCTGAACAAGTATGACTATTCGTTCCCTTTCTCACTCTCTCCTGTCATCTTTTTTGTTGTTGCTGTTTTAGAGACACACTGTCTTTCTGTTGCTCGGGCTGGAGTGCAGTGCCCCAGTCACATCTCTCCTGGGCTACAGGGATCCCCCAGCCTTAGTCTCCTGAGTACCATGACGACAGACTCAGGTACTTTATTATCATCATCACTGTTATTACTATTATTTGTAGAGACAAGTTTGCTCTGGCTGTTCTCAAACTCCTGACCGTAAGTGATCTGAACCGCCTCAGCCCATCCAAGTGCTGGTTTATAGAGATGACCCGATGTGCTGGCCCCTGCCACGGTGTCCCACCGCTGCATTCAGCGTTGCTCTGCACCCTCCGGCCACACAGGCAGGTCTTCCTCAAATCCCGTGGATGTACCAGGCTCTCTGCCACCACTAAGCCTTTGGTATTCCGGGTTTTCTGTCTAGAAAATGGCTTCCTCTAAAATCCTTCAGATCTCAATTTCAGTCACTGCCTTGGGGAAGTTTTCTTTAATACCCTTGGTCTGTGTTCATTTCCTTTGTACAAATGTCATAGACCCGCACACATTTCCTCAGCATTTATTTCAACAGATGATTGCACATTTCTTGTGGGATTACTTGATGAATACCCTTCCTGTCCCCACCAGAATATGAACTGGGTAAGATGAGGGACTAGTTCTGGTTTAGTTTACCCACCCAGTAGAGTAGATAGAAAAAAATCTGAATGAATAAATGCCACATCTAGTTTGTAAACGCCTTGCTTTTTTCTCTGCACCCTTCCACTCTATACCTCTCTTTGAACATCTGTCCATACTACATCGTGCACAAACCGTGCTTTCAGGCCATCTCTCCATTCCCTCTCTGTTGTGGCTTTTTCTAACATTTATCTCACACTTGCCGTTACTTGTTCAATGTCTGTCTTCCCTGCTGGATGTAAACTTCCTATTGTCTAGTGCATTGATGTATTCTCGGCATCCAGCACAGTGCTTACTATCTAGCTGATGCTTATTAAATATGAATGAGTAGAAGGAAAAGCAAACCAAGGAAACCTTCACACTGAGCGTTGAGAACTCAAGTTTTTGCAACACATTTGCCTGAATGATGTGGTAGCATTTTCCAAAGGTACTTGATTATTCAAACATATAAGAGAGTTAACACAAGTTCTTGATAGCATAATAAATTTATAATACTTTTTATTAGAAATTTCAGGTTGTAATTACTGATCTTGAATTTCATGTAGGATAAATCGTTGGTTAGAGAAAAAAGAAACTTAATGGCCGGGCGTGGTGGCTCACGCCTATAATCCCAGCACTGTGGGAGGCTGAGGAGGGAGAATCGCTTGGCTCAGGAGTTCAAGACTCGCCTGAGCGACAGTGAGACCCCGACTCATGAAAAAAATGGAAAAACCCAGCCAGGCGGGCGCTGCAGCGAGCGCCTGTAATCCCTGTGGCTTCCAGAGGCTGCGGCAGCGGGGTGCCCGCAGCCTGAGGAGTCTGAGGTTGTGACGAGCTACCACGCCCACTGCACTCTGCTCAGGGGCATAGGGTGGGACCCTGTCTCAACCAAAAAAAAAAGAAACTTAATGTCCTAGATAAAGTATTTGCCAACTGTGTTTGACCTTTTAGTATCTACTAGGCATAAGGAAGCGATGTCTGATACCAAGTAAATAATAACAACATGGACCTAGTCTAATTCTGTGGGTATATACAGACTAGTGAGAGGGCCAGACGGAACCATACCCTGTGATTATAGCAGAGCATAATAAATATTAGGACGTTAATAGACAAAAGGGAAAACAAAGCACAGCATTCATATGTTAATACACATCTACATTTTAATAAGTGAAAGCCTGTTCGCAAACATACAAATTAGAATTTCCAAGCATATTTAATACTCAAAATTCTGAAGGCCACTATAATGATATTATATAATGGCCTTAATAGTGGCCGTTATATAATTCTAATATAATATCAATATGCTTTTTCTGTATAGATGGAGGCACTAAAGGTGACAGGGATATAGAAACCTCTCAAGGTCACAGCCTTTCTGAGATTCTAGATTAAGGAGATAACATGTACAAAGCCAAGGGGACAAATTACTTAGTACAGATACTCCAGTGGTAGAAAAATTGTTAATTTAAAATAAACTTTGGGGCTCAGCATGGTGGCTCATACCTATAATCCCAGCACTTTGGGAGGCTGAGATGGGACGATCGTTTGAGTCCAGGAGTCCAAGAACAGCTTAGACAACACAGTAAGAACGTGTTTCTACAATAAATAAATAAATAAATAAATAACTACATAAATAATTTAAAAAGTAGCCAGGTATAATGGCTCACAGGAGCTCTCAGTTCCCTGGGAGGTTCAGCTGGGAAAAACACTTCAGCCCTAGAGGTTGAGGTGCAGTCAGCTGTGATCATGCAACTGCGCTCCAGCCTATGTGACCGAGACCCTGCCTCAAAAAAATAAGTAAATATATAAATAAATAAACCTTGACTGAGAAAATAAAAAATAAAAATAAAATAAAATAAAATAAACCTTGGGTCAGAGTGTCTTTTGTTCTTAGAAAACCTGCCAAGGGTCCTTTAGTTTTGCAAACATACAATTACCTCTCTGTATTTCTTGGAAAAGTCAGAAGAGGAGATGTGCTGGCCAATGTTAGTTAAATGGTCCCCCTGCTTATTTAACATTTCTAGAATATCAATAGAGAAAAGTATCTCTGTATAGATTTATGTTGTGCTTGACCTGTAAAATAGTGATTGCTCTTAGGAAATCACATCATTCTTGTTCAAGCGGCTATTTGAGAAAAATAGAGCTGAGACCCTAAGAAAAGTAATAAGAACAAATGAATTGTACCTCACATTTGAGGAAAAAATGAATTACATTGTCAAGGTTCCAAGTGTGATGTTAATGAAATTAGAGAGCCTAGAATCTATTCATATTAAATTTTATATTACAGACCCAAAGGCAATATGTGAGGTCTGACAATTAAGTTCATGAATCCACACCAGAAAAAAACAGAAAAAGTGCTCCACACCTCACTGCTGAATATCACTATAGTCACCCAAAGTACTCCCCTTGGGTAGCTATGCACCAAAGCTAGTGCTTTAGTCCACTCTTTTTTTTTTGTAGAGACAGAGTCTCACTTTATCACCCTGGTAGAGTGCCATGGCATCACACAGCTCACAGCAACCTCCAACTCCTGGGCTGAAGCAATTCTCTTGCCTCAGCCTCCAGAGCAGCTGGGACTACAGGCGCCCGCCACAACGCCCAGCTATTTTTGGTTTGCAGTTCAGCCAGGGCCAGGTTTGAACCCGCCACTCTCGGTATATGGGGCTGGCGCCCTACCGACTGAGCCACAGGCGCCGCCCTTCAGCCCACTCTTTTTTTTTTTTTATTTATTTTTATTAAACCATAGCTGTGTACATTAGTACGATCGTGGGGCACCATACACTTGGTTCATAGATCGTTTGACACATTTTCATCACATTAGTTAACATAGCTTTTGTAGCATTTTCTTAGTTATTTTGCTAAGACCTTTACATTCCACATTTACTAGGATTCACATATACCCTTGTAAGATGCACTGCAGGTGTAATCCCATTAATCCCCCTCCCTTTCCCCTTTCTCCTTTTTCTTAGGTTATAACTGGGTTATAGCTTTCATGTGAAGGTCCTACATTAGTTTCATAATAAGGGTGAGTACATTGGGTACTTTTTCTTCCATTCTTTTATTTTTTTATTTTTTTATTTTTATTAAACCATAGCTGTGTACATTGCCCACTCTTAAAAGCAACTGGGGAAGGCTTTTTTTTCTGGAATAATCATCAGAGCTGTCATCATAGGGCACACAAAAACACCCAACAATAACAATGAATGCCACTAAACCACAACAATAATAATGAACTCCACTCTGCAAGATACTGCCACATGTGGACATGAACACTTCTGTGAGACACTGATATACCAAGGATATGAAACCCCAGACAGTGGTCTGTACAGTGCTGCTGAGTTAAAAGCAAGTTTGTGAATGTAATCATCAGAATTGTATGCTGACAGCTCTGATGGCCATTCCAGTAAAAGAGTTCCAAAATCCCTTTGAAGGGTGGATTAGGTGCTGGCACAGGTGTTTAGCTTCCCAAAAAGAGTACTTCAAAGATGACTGTAGTGATATTCAGAAATGAGCTATATAGCACTTTTCTAGGATAAGTTTATAAAATTAATTTTCAGACCTTGGTATGTTTCTTGTAGGAAAAGTAGGTGGAGTTCATAGCTCACATGTGTATGATGTGGCTATCATATTTCTTTGATGTTAAGGCATTTTTAACACATGCCTCCTTATTTCAAAACTTACTACAAAGCTATAGTAATCAATAGTGTTGTACTGGCCTAGGAAAGACAGAGAGATTAATGCAGTAGAATTAGGCCCTAACATAAAACTTTATATTTATGGTTAATTGATCTTTGACAAGAGTACCAAGACTGTTCAATGGAGAAAGAGCCATATTTTCCATAAATGATGCTGGGGCAATGGATGTGCAAAAAAAATGAATTTGAAAAAGAAATTAATCTTTGAATTAATACCTCAATGTATAAATATTAACTTAAAATGGGTCATCGACCTAAATTTAAGAGATAACCTCGTACAACTCTCAGACGAAAACATGGGAGTAAATGTTTGTGATCTTGTTTCAAGCAATGATTTCTTACATATGATAACAAGAACACATACAACGAAAGAAAAAAGTAGATAAATGAAACTCCATCAAAATTAAAACTTTTATGATTTAATAGATGCCATCAAGAAAGCAAAATAGCCCTTAAATAGGAGAAAATACTGGCAAATTATTTATCTGACAAGGGACTTTGTACCAGGAATATATATATAAAAAATTGCAACTTAACAATGAAGAAAGACCCAATTAAAAGGGGGAAAATAATTTGAACAGACATATCTCCAAAGAAGATATCCCAATTGTCACAAGCACACAAAAAGCTGTTCAACATCATGAGGCATCAGGGAGATGCATTGTGTGCAAATGAAAAACATGATGAGATATTGCTTGATATTCAGCAGGTTAGGCTAAAGTAAAAAGAGGCAGACAGTAAAAAGTGTTTGTGAGTAGGAGAAGAAGGCAGAACTATTCTATACTACTACTGGTGGGACGGTCAAATACCGCAGACAATTTGGAAAATCATTTGTCAGCGGCTCAAAATTTTAAACGTTAACCATTTGGCTGAGAAATTCACTCCTATGAATATACCCAAGAGAAATGAAAATCTATGTCTACATTGAAACCTGTGAATGCTCACAGTCACATTATTCATAATAGCTAAAAAGTGGAAACCACCCAAATATACCTCCACTGATCCATGGATAAATAAAACAGGGTTTTATCTATATAACTGCATATTAGTTAGCCATAAAAAGAAATGAAGTTCTGATGTAAGTTACAACAGGAATGAACCGTGATGACATTATGCTAACTGAAAGAAACAAGTCACAGAAGTCCACATATATTATGAATCCATTTAAATGAAATGCCCAGAATAGGAAAATTCATAGCGACAGAAAGTAGGTGAGTGGTTGTCAGAGGATGGGAGGAACAGAGAACAAGTGTTAATGGGTGTAAGTTACTTTGTTTTTTTAGGGTGATGAAAATGTTCTGGTACTAGATAATGATAATGGTAATGGTTGTACAACTTTGTGAATAATCTGAAAATCCTTGAATTTTATACCTTAAATTATATGATGTGGAATCTTAATACAACTGTTACCAAAAAACTATGGTATTGAAAGCTAGAGGCAACACTTCTTTAATAATTTTTTTTTCTAGGTGAAAGAGAAATATTATATTGAATTTATTTGTTTATTTATTTATGTATTTATTTTTAAAGACAGAGTCTCCCTCTGTCCCTCCACTAGAGTTCAGGGGAGTCATCAAAGATCACTGTAACCTCAAACTCCTGGGCTCAAGTAATCAGCGTCAGCCTCCCAAGTAGCTGGGATTATAATCATGCACCACCACACCTGGTTAACTTTTCTATTTTTTAGTAGAGAGGAATCTCTCTCTTGCTCAGACTGGTCTTGAATTCCTGACTACAAGCGATCCTCCCCACTTGGCCTCCCAGAGTGCTAGGATTCTAGCTGTGAGCCACTGTGCCCAGTATGAATATACATCTTTATTGGAGGCACTTCTCAATTTTAGAAATGTAAAAAGAAATATTCTATTTCAACCAAGAAGGAAACAGAATATTTAAGAATATTCCTTCTTAGTTGAAGGAAATAGAATATTTAAGAAGAAATATGACCTCCTAGGCTGATAAAGGCCAAAGCATTTCTTCTTCTCTTACGTTCTTTCACTGGTTTATCCATTTATTCATCCAGCTTCATTTATTCCACAAATATTTACATAGCACCTATTCATGAACCTCTGCCCTCCTGATGACAACATTTGAAAAAAGTAGGAGAAAGTAGTCACTGAGCTTAAAAATTAAGAAAATCTGTTTTTTGAGTCCCCTGCCTCAACATAAACCCTACTTAAAGATGGGTCTTTAAGGCATTGTTAATCTAAATTTTATGAGGTATAGTTTACAGATTGGTTACTAAACAAGACTACACTCAATTTTGGGTGAAAAAAGAAGATACAATAAAAAAACAAACAAATCTGAAATGCTAATGATACCACAACAATGCAAGTATTTGGGAGCAAATTAAAACTCTGATCATAATTAGTGTGTACCCTAAATAGATAGTTCAGGAATAAATTACCTGTAATGTCATCCATTGAGGGTTTAGTGGCTAGTATAGAACTTAAGCTCTGGTGAAATATCTAACAGAATAATTTAGTTCTTTGGAAACACACACATTTCTTTTCATGATGCCCTTGAATTTGAGATATAACTTCTGAATCCTAAAGCATGCTTCACTCTCTAAAGGGATTGCACATTACATCTGGGAAGTTGAAATTAGCCAGCATGGTGCAAAAGACAGACACCAGTTAGAAAGTAAATGGCTTGTTCATATTAGAACCTACCCAGGAAAAGGTGTTGATTGGGAAGAGGATGGAAGCGGGTCCTCGCTAGCATAGGAGCTTTCTGGGGCTAGAAATGTCATAACCTGAATGATAACAATGCTTAAGAGACCATGGTGGAATGGTATCGCCAGAGGTAGGTCAGACACTCTATAAATGTGATAATAGCCAGTTTCTAGGGCTTTAGAGTACCAGACAAAGGGGTTGAATTCAGGGAAAATGACCTAGAAAAAGGAAGAAGTCCACAGAGATGGACTCAGGGCCAACATACCATTCTGAATCATTTCAAATCATTGCCCTGTGGACAAAAGGCCAATCCGACCTATTTGAGAGGAGGCCTGTGGAGGTCTGCTCCAAGTGAGAGGCAGGAACGTGCCTGGGAAGCGGAAAGGTTACTCTTTGAATTTTTTGCTGCTGCCATTTTCATTATTTGGTCAAATCATACTATATAAAGTTCAAAACCCTGTTACGCTCTCCAAAGGAAAATGAATAGTATTCCATGAAACTTGCACAGATAATCCCACCTTTTATGGATGCCGTCTCTTTTAATATTTTCCACCCTAATACAGTTAAGTTACAGAAGCACCTGATTTCGATCTCATTCCCTAGGTGGCTTTATTTTTTCTTCATCAAAGAAAACAGTCAGGAAAGAAAGGAAAGGAACCATGCATAGGTTGGTCTGTTCATTTCCTCAGGCCAAGGCAAACAAGTTATCACAGACAAGGTGGCTTAGAGCAAAAATGTATTTTCCCACAGAACTAGGGGTTAGACGTCTGCTGAAATCAGGGTGTCGGGGTTGCTGGAGGGCTAGTGGGGAGAATCCCTCTTGGCTTCTTTCAGCTTCTGCTGGTGTCAGCAATTGTTGGCTTCCCTCGCAGCACCACTCCAGCCTCTGCCTCTGAAGCTACATTAGCTCCTTCTCTGTTTCCTCTTCTCATTCTCTTATACTAACACTTGCCCTTGGATTTAGGGTAATCCTGAATGATCTCATCTCCATATATTTAATTACCTCTGGAAAGATCCTTTGTTCTAAGTAAGGTCACTTTCAGAGTTTTCGGGTAGACATATATAAAAAAGAGGGTTGCCACCTCAGCCTATTAGGGCTGCTATAACACAACACCATAGACTGGGTGGCTTTTTAACAACAGGAATATATTTATCACAGATATGAAGGCTGGGAAGTCCAAAATCAAGGTCTGGTGCCTGGTGATGGCCCCTTCCTGGTTCACAGACATCCCTCTGCCATCTTCTTACCATACCCTCCTGTGGCAGAAGGGGCGAGAGTGTTCTCAGTAATTTCTTTTACAAGGGTGCCAGTCCCATTTATGAGGGCAGATCCCTCCTGACCTAATCATCACCAAAGGAATATGATAGCATAGGGTTTAGGGTTACAACATAAGAATTTTGGAAAGACACAAACATTCAGTCCATAGCAGTTACCATTCAGTTCACTACAGTTGTTCAAACAGCTCTTGGCTAACTCTCAGTGAATACATACATGTTCTACAGAGCTGTAACCTCTCAAAGTGAAAACTCTTAAAAATGGATATTAATATGATTGGAGTGATTCTGATATTTTCACCCATTCAGAAAAAGTTCTTCCTTTTCCCCCGAATGGTGATATTCAATTATTGACCAGATCTCAAGTTTCTAAAAATTAAACTTGGAAAACAATTAAAATTATTTTAATATTTGTTGACTGAATTACTAGTTTGTGACAACAAAAAAAAGGAATGATACCCTAGTAACTTGGGTGGTATTTATTGTAATACAAAATATTAATTATTCTTCTTTAACCTTGGGGCTTTCTTAAAGTCCTGTCTGGTCAAGCCTATTTGGCTCCCTCTGAGGTCTTGTCTGACAATTTTCATCTAAGGTATATTATTGTTTATAAATCCCTATGCTTCATTGATTGTCTTCAATCAGAAAACTACTTTTTGTCAGTCATATGAACCTCAACTGGAGTGCAGGATGACTGAAGAGAGAGATACTTAATGAACTAATAGCTGCACTTCACTGGCATATGTATTTAAACAGTTCTTAAGATTTATATCATGAAATTTTCTTTTTTTTTTTTTTTAAGAGAGCAGATTCTCTTTATTGTGGTACAGAGAAAGCAAAGAAGATGGAGAGAGAGTGAACGGCCAGCCTCCGTTCCCCTTGCTGTAGGGCTCGAGGGGGAACAAGGGATTCAGTCTCTAGCCAGGGAAACCCAGTCTCGGAGAGAGAGCTAGAATGGGTGAGACGACCCAGGTGAGGGTGGAGGGAGTCTTTAAATAGAGGAGGAGGCTAGAGAGGGAAACCGGACCTCTAGCGCACCACATATTCTTTGCGCTTATTGAGCCGAACTTGGCAGAATGAGAAGCCTCCAAGGAGGAGGTAAAGGCCGGCGGCGATGAAACAGTTGTAGCTCACTTGCTCATAAAGGTTGTATATTTTCTGGGGGCCATTCTCGAAATCTTTCTCTGTGAAGGGAACGTCCTCAATTAACACAGCGGAATGGACGTTGAAAAATATTCCGAGCATTATCAACATGATCACTCCCCAGGCGCTGAGGACTATGCCGCAGGCAGCCAGCTTCGGCCCACAACACAGGAGAGTTGCCATTTAGAAGGAACTCGGGGATCGTACCGGGGTGAGCTGGGTCTATATCATGAAATTTTCAATAAGTACCGATGGTCACCACTGACATCTTTCTAGTACTACACTCCATGGCAGAAATTATGCACTAACAGTATTATTTCAAAAACTCATCAAGTTTTGGTTTGAGTGTTATTCAAATTAAAAAAAAACAAAAACTTTTATTGAAGATCACAGTCTTCCATTAATGTTTCAATTTATGGCATTTAAATGTTCTCAAATTTGACTAAATTTTAATTGATCAAAATATCACAAGTTATTTATCCAAACAGCCTTCTACTAACATTTTATTGCTAATGAACAAAACTCTGTCTTTTAAAATAGCCTTCTTAATTAAAAATTAGTCAAGCCAGTGGTGGGTTTGGCCATCTATCAAACTCCTGGCTGTGGTTTTGATTGCACATTTTACTTTTTGGCTATAAAGGTTAAGTTACTTACTGAATATTAAAAGCAAGAAACATTTGAAAATTAGAGTGAATAGAAGCTCAGTGCTCAAAAAACACATTGCCAAAATCCCCGTTGTGAATATTATACAACATTCTCAGTTTGATACATTTTTCTATCACCACCACCACTTAAGAACTCACACAGGCTAACTGTAGTAGTCATAAGAAAAATCTTTTTTCCCCAAATGAGACTATCTAATCCATTGATACTCATTCATTTGACATTTTCACCATAAAAAAAGTTGTCTGACACTTAACTGATAATGCTAACTGATATTAACCTCAGAATGGATTGGTTAATTGAATTACTCTACTCTCATAAATATGATGTGTGAGGTCAGAGGAAGGACAGTATGGAGTGGGTTTCACAAGGTTGAACAAACTCCTCCCAGAAAAAGTGCTACGTACCTCATTGCTGAGTATCACTACAATCACATTCGAAGTACTCCCCTTAGGAAGCCATGAACCAATGCCTGCGCTTAGTCCACTCTTCAAAGCAATTCTGGAACATTTTTTCTGGAATGGCCTTCAGAGCTGTCATTATACAAGGTCTGACAATTAAGTTTGCAAATGCCACCTTGTGCTTACATTGGCAGCGCTGTTCAATTTGGTAAGGTTTCATAACCTTGGGGTGTCAGTGTCTCACAGCTGTGTTTGTGCGACCTGACCTGTGGCTACGTCTTACTGAGCAGCTTTCACTATTGTTGTTGTATGTTTTTGTGTGCCGTATGACGACAGCTTCCTAGAGTAGTATTTCAAAGGCGACCAGGGTAATATTCAGCAATGAGGCATGTAGAGCTTTCTCTAGGATGAGTTTGGGAACTTAATCATCAGATTTGTGTACTTTAAGTCTCCTCTCCCTTATCACTCCTTCCTTCCTCCCTTCCTTCCTTTTCACTTTTCCCTTTTCCTTAATACAGCTCAGGAGGGAGCTATCCAGGGCATGCCTGGTGTACCAGTCTAAGCTCTTTTCCCAACTTGAGTAAAACATCAACAGAGATAAACACAGATACCACTTGTTGTTTCTTCTAGAATAACACCACCTTGCCTGTGGACAAGATGATGACAGTGTCCTACAGCAGGCAGATAACTGCTGTTTGTTAAATGATTTAATTTTATCATAAGAAATATGGAGGTATTTACACATGAATTATTGTTATTCACAACCTGGATGATGAATAACAAGTTTTTTGTTTCGCAGATTTGGATGATGAATAACTTAAGTCTTTGGTTTCGCAGATTTGAACAGCTATAAAATAGCTGAACTTCCAGGAATAAGGCCCCAAACAATGTTTATAAAGCAATCAGTTTGATAGGCTAAAATCTGGAGTTATTAGATTATTCTCTTGGCTGCTCTTCATAACGATCTATATTGAAAGAGCATCTTTTTTCACAAGTGGGAGGAATGCTAGGGGAGAGACAGACTTATAAAAAATATGTCACTTACTGCTTGGGGATAAACATTTTGCCAACCACAGTTATTTACCATAAAATATCAATATTCAAAATGTTTTACAGCTTACTCACAATAAATTGGAAATTTGCATCTTAACTGTTAGAGCAGAAATATTGTTATTAATTATCTCATTATGGAACCTGAAACCAATTATATTAAAATTAGTCACAAATGTATGCATAATTGCAGTACACAATATTATATTTTTAGACGTTAATAGTAAATCAACAGTATGATGGCATCAACAATGCCTGTAACTAAGAAAATTAAAAACAAAAAAATGTATGATGGACGTACTTCCTATATGAAAGGTTGGAAGCACAATGAAAAACCCAAGTTGGTCTACAACAGAAACATTTTACCAACTACCCAAATATATGGTTTGAACATAAATTCCATTAGAAAAGCATAGTTTTAAGTGGCATAAGGGGAACCATGTATTTCAAATGCTATGTAGGGGGCATCTACTCAGAGTTAGGTGACCTAATACCCTCCTCCCAGGGCTGTATCCTTGGTGAAATTTATTTCACTTCACTAATAATCATGTTCTTTACCCAAAAATAAAAATAATATCTATATTTCCTTGGGTGTGTTGAGATCTAAGTAGAATAATGCTTCCAAAATGCTGAGAATAACATCCAACATAGAGTAATAAAAATTATAATAAGTAACATTTAATAAGCTCTTACTGTGTGCTAAATAATGGTTGAGGAGTTTTACAGTTATTAATTTACTTACAACTTATTTGATTCTCACAGCAAGGGAGATACAGTTACTAACCTCGTTTTATGGCTAAAAAAAAAAAAAAAACTAAGGCAAAGAGAAATGCCTTGATTAAGGTCATAAAATTACAGGAGAAGGTGAATTCAAACCCAAGAAGTCAAACTCTGGGTCTTGTGCTCTTGCCCACAATAGGTAATTCTTTTTATAAAATGGTACTCATTCATACAATGCATCAGTGCCACCCCTGGGTAGGAGATCAAAGGACAGATCAGGATGCTGAGAGACATCTGCAACCCTATGTTTATTGCAACACTGATCATAATAGCTCAGACATGAAATCAATCTAAGTGTCCATCAACAGATAATGAATAAAGAAAATGTGGTATGATGGAATAGCATTCAGCCATGAAAAAGAATGAGGTCCTCTCATTTGTGGCAACATGGACAAGCCTAAAGGACATTGTGTTAAGTGAAATAAGCCAATCCCAGAAAGGTAAATACCCACCTGTTCTCATTCACAAGGGAAAGGTAAATGAGTGGATCTCAGGGAAGTAGGGAGTAGAATAATGGAAGTTGGGAAGGGAAGGGGAGGGTGGTAGGAAGAGTTTATTTGTCAGATACAAAATTACAGCTTAGATGGGAGGAATAAATTCTAGCATTGGGTGACGATAGTTAACAACAATTTAGTATATATTTTCAAACAGTTGTAGAGATTTTGCATATTCCCAGCACAAATAAATGACAATTGTTTGAGACAATGGATATGTGAATTGCCCTGATTTGGTTTATCACATAATGTACACAGATATTGAAATATCACACTGTAACACATAAACACGTACAATTATTATGTATCAATTAAAAAGTTAAAAAAATGAAAAAAGTTTAAAAAATGGTATCGTATTTTAAAAAGACAAGGCATGGAAGAAAAGAGGAAGAAAGGAGGAGAGGAGAGAAAGAGGCAGAGAAACTGTTACTGTGTAACTTTCTTATAGTGAGACCGACTGTCAATAGGGATTTTTGCACATGCTTTATAATGTAGTCTTCAAAATAACCTTAAGAGGGAAGTGTGGTTATCTGCACAAAGCTTGTGTGAAGCCAGCATTCTAGAGACATGATGTGAAGTACAAAATGAAATGGAGCAATGAACAACATCCAATTCCATTCAAACTTGGTGAATGTAGTATCTCGGCTTCTCAAGCTCACATGCCCAACTTTTTATAAATAAAACGTAAGGATTCGTATCATTTGTGAGTTAGAAGTGTGAATTGGAATTTATTTCTGAAAAGTGTTGTCCTTTATATGTCAAAGGACAATGTCAAAGAAAAATCTGTCTGCTGAGTGACGGTGCACGATGATTCTGGAACAGAGGTAGATTGGGATACCCGGCTTCAGAAGTGGCCTCCAATGTCATGGGGCTGAGTCATAACTCTTCTTTCTGTACAGACATGGCCTCTGGAAACATTACTGCCATTAAGCTGTAGACATAATCTTTTTTTCCACCACAGCTGTTTATGGAACAATTAAAAAATATTTAACTTATTTTTCCTCCTGTGTAGAGGAGAGAGTGGAATGGGTGGGCATTGGAGAGGCACACTGGAGTTTAAAGGAAAGCTATTTCCAAACACTTCACTGAAGCCGGGCATCTTCCACATTGGTTTTCCAGGATATAAGTGCTTTGATGACATATTTGATATATTCCATGCCTGAGCATCTTTTGTGTATGTTTGTGCGCATAGGGTACATGGGGGCTAACGCCCCCCAACCCTACACATACATTTACAAGGAATTAAGATGTCAACTGTCTTTTGTGTAAACTTCATGGTGGAAATGCTTGCACCTGCCTCTAAAGCACTCCAGAGGGCCAGCAGAAACCCTTGAACTTGTGCTTTATTGCATTCCTTATGGCCATATATGGCATGAAGACTTTCTGATTCTTATTTATTCATTCAACAATTATTATTGTGAGGTTACTAAGTGCCAGGCACTGGTAAATTCATTGATCACATTTTGTAGCCCTAGGTGAAAAAGAAGGACTAAATGGCCGAAGGGGTATTGGTAACAACGTAGTGATGACAGTAAAGGAAGTGATTACTGATAGTTTAATACTTGCAGGGGACTGAAAAATAAAATGTGTCCCAAATTATAATAATTTATGCTCATGCAAATGTCCATATCTCATCAAAGGAGACTTAATTATGCTATCTCTATTTAATCAAAGAAGGATTTCTATTCTAAATAGATTAACTGGAAAAAATTCAGGGGAGGAGCAAGTTCTGAGAAGCATCATCTCTGGTTAAATAGAAATTTCGGTTATGAAAGTTAATTCAATTTATTTATTTATTTTTTTTAGGACACATTAAAATTTGCTTTAATACTTCTTTGGGGGGGAAAAAAACCACACTTGTAGTGAATGAACAAGAAACATTTTTACGCTATTATTTGTATCTACCATGCCATGAATTCACAGGGGAAGAGGTTCCAGCAG
This sequence comes from Nycticebus coucang, assembly GCF_027406575.1. NCBI lineage: Eukaryota > Metazoa > Chordata > Mammalia > Primates > Lorisidae > Nycticebus > Nycticebus coucang. The sequence goes on from NC_069787.1 coordinate 18,566,471, forward strand.
CTCAGGGAGGCACCTTACCATTTAATGTGACAAAGTGTTGATTGACTTTTGAATTTGTGGGAAATAGGTCCCAGCACCTTGTATCACTGTTACATGGGGACTATTGGTTATCTTGTGTGCCCCTGCTGTACACATATTATGCCATGAGCTCATGGGGAATAAATAGGTTCTTGCTCCTAACAACATGGGTCCACTAGTACTCCTGTGTGCTATGTTATATGCTTATTATGCCATGAATTCATAGGGAATGGGTTCCAGGAGCTCAGGCTCCTTTCCGTTAGTTCTCACAAAGTGGGCTTCTCTGGGTGGCGCAGGCTGGCGCTTCAGTCGAACCCAGGTACCTTTCTCTTTGGCTTCCTTCTTTTTCTGTTCATTTTCCTTCACACGTTTCAGGAAGCTATCTCAGCTCTTAGAGTGCTTAATATGCTCAATACGAACATTAATCCTCTTCGCGAGGATCTTGCCCTTAACTTGTTTGTTTACAACAATGCCAATAGCATGCTGGGTAACATTGTAAACTCTTCCAGTTTTGCCATGGTAACATTTGTGTGGCATGCCTTTTTGAACAGTACCCATTCCCTTGATGTCTACAATATCACCTTTCTTGTAGATTCGCATATATGTGGCCAAAGGAACAACTCCATGTTTTCTAAAAGGCCTAGAGAACATGTACCGGGTGCCTCTCCTCTTTCCCTTTGTGTTTGTCATTTTGGTGAATTACTGGAAGATGGCATCTCCGGCCGAAAGGAAGGACAGTTAATTCAATTTAAAGATGCTGAATGCTAATATAAAACATTACCAGATTCTTTCTATAAAAACAGCATGAAAATATTTTAAATCATAAAGTAGAAATAATAATGTTTATCTTATAAGACCATCCCATGGGTGACATTATAAAAAGCATATAAAAGAGATTTTAAAATTGTGACATGTTAAATAAAGGCAAAGGGATGTTTTTCTTATAAATTAAGGTGACGCCAAAGCAGAAGAGAGCCAGGGATGTGAAGACTAGATTTCCTTGTCTCTGCAACTTATGTTACGACTGTGTAATAAGAATCAGTAATTCAGTTACTCCAATATTCAATTTCATTGCTAAAAAGATACAAGCAAGGAGTTCCTTTCAGCCATAAAGCCATACAATATTCTCACTTTATACTGAAGGGAAGTAAATTTGGTACAAAAGCAAATGATTATGAAAATACTTGGAGTAAAAGAAATTAGTAACATTCAAAGATGTCATTGTCTCGTTCCACCCTTATTTATTCACTGAAGAAAAGCATTTTATTCTAACCAATTAAAAATGATTTTTGGATATAAGCCATGTCGTGTGATTTTTTTTTTAATTTACAAAAGATAGGGGGTAAAGTCTACAAATTATAGATTGATGATCAAGAAGCTGAACTCCAGAAAAATAACTAAAATAGAAATTTTGATGTTTATAAAGACACATCATCCCCAAATTAATATATATATATATATATATATATATATCTTCTTCGTTGTAGCATGGGTAATTAATGAAGGAATTCCCTTATTAATAAATATAAACTGTTGAATTTATGGAGATATGGGATGGGCAAGTTAGTCTTTGCTCTTTTTTAGCTTAGATTCTATTATAGGAGTCAAATAATAAATGAGAAAAAATAAATATATAAACAAAATCATTCCAGGTTATATTAAATCCTGATAAATAAAATAGTGGAGGTTGTTATAGGAAAGTAGAGAGCTGAAGGAAGGTAGGTAAAACAGCAGGAGAGAGAACAAGAATTGCTTGTTATGTTTGACAGGGTGATATGGAAACCTCCTCTAAGGAGGTCATACCCAAATTGGGAACTCAGGATTGTAAGAAGTCAGCTCCTGAAAGATCAGCAGAAAAACACGTCAGCCAAAGGGAACAAAAGTATCGAGGCTTTGGTGCAAAAAATGGTTTGTCATTTTTGAGAAATTAAAATGAGACCATGGTAATGAATTTGAGATTTATTCTAACTGCAGCAAAAGGCATACAGCAGGAAAGCAGAATGATCTAATTTACATTTTTAAAAGATTAGTCTGGCTGTTTTATGATAAATAGTTAAAGAAAGGATCTGTAGAGACCAGGTAGGAGTGTGTGCTGTGGAAACGACACATCGTGATTCTAGCAAGGTATTTAGCAAAGATTCTCACTCCATTAAAAACAGTAAGGACAAGAAGAAGAGTGTCCCAGCAATATGAAGTTAAAGGTTTAATCTCACATCAGGGGAATTTCTCCAGCAGCATGCGGTTCTGTCCCGGTCCACATGTTATGCCAATTATTTGAATGGAGACACACTAATTAAATATCCACTGACACTAAACTAGGAAGACAACCAGTATGTCAGATTAAAAAAGAAGATTTAAAACAAATAATTTCAAATATGCTGAGACAAAAGTCATTACATAAAAGGCAAATTTATTAGGGACGAATATAATATTGTGAATGTGTGTTAATAAGATAATATGGTTGGGTAGCACTGGATTGATAGAAATGTATGCAAAATAAACTTTCAAATTTTACATGACTATTCAAAATAAGGTTATGATATGGGTTTGGTGCTTTAAAAATGAATATTAATTGAAAAAGAAGTTGACATCATGGGATACTATTATCACAGTGTCCTCTGCAAAGGTCAAGACACATGGACAGAGCTGCACACATTTCTATAAGGCCACAATTTTACTGATGAATTAAAATACCTGAATGTGTTGTGAAGAAGATGGTCATGGACTAAGTACATACACACAAAAAATAGAATTAAAAAAAGAAAGAATTACGGGATAATCAACATGATCATCTTTTCACATATTTGAAAGATTAACTAGCAAAATATAGTAAGAATTGAGAGTTAAAGTGACAGAAATTTAGGTATTTGGCTCAATTTTATGATGTCAAATTTCTTTTTGTATTTTTGAAGCAATCTACTATGGGTATGTTTGTGATGCATAGGTGAATTCCCTGCTGCTAAAATGTTTCAAATCAAATGATTCTTTTTTTTTTTTTTTTTGGCCAGGGCTGGGTTTGAACCCACCACCTCCAGCATATAGGGCCAGCACCATTCCTTTGAGCCATGGGCACCACCTTAAAACTGCATGATTCTCAGCCAAGGATTTTTGAGGGTGGTGGGATTGCCTGCATCAGACTAGAAGTGGGATGAGGAAGGTGGATGTCAATTACTGGTCCTGAGGCCAGCCCACTGCGAAATTAGTGTCGAGCTTTTCTTCAGGCTAAACCATTCTAAAATCTAAATAACTGCTGTTGAATATGAGTGTCTATCTGATGTTCTGGTAGGAAAATAGGCCTTTACAAAAGGATAAACTTAAGGGTTAGTAATTTGTTTTTAAAATGTGAAGTTAGGCAAAAATTTGATGATGCTATTTCCACCTCCATTTCTTCAGCGTTACTGTTAAAAATTTTCCTACACTATGACATCTTAAAATCAAAGACTTAAAAGATTTATGGAATACTGAGATCTCTGCCTACTTTGAAAGTCAATGATTCTATGATTACTTCTGAAAATGAATCCAGAAAAATTAATTGGTCATTAATAAATAATAAATATGGATATGGTGGAGATTAAACTAAGAGAAATCAACACTTTGGTTTTGTTGTATTCAATCAGACATATTATCCTCCTGTTATGCTGCACATGTAACAATATCTAGAAGACTATCTCAGGAGACTTTCACCAACAAAATAATCCTATAATCCCATCCATACATAATACTTAGAAAAGTTATTTCTTAACTTACAAAAATGCCACCAAATGGCAATAATAGATTACGCACTGGATATTAGGTATTTTTGATGTTGAGTTCCCAGAAAGGATTTTTTGAAAGAGAATATCCTACAGTGTTACTGCCAAAAGATTTTGTAATTATGAGACCTTGGACAGTAATGCCCTGATGTATGAGTTGGGATTTTACACAAAGAAATATGTAATCATATGCAAATACATAAGCCCTTAAAAATGCAGCTGAACATCAATCCTCAAACACATCTATACTCTCAAATGTGTGCTTATTGCTCTTGCTTATGGGTTTTATTTTCAACATGTTATTTCTAAATTTCACTTTTTTTCATATAATCCTGGACTTTTGTTAAATGGTGGTTTTAAGAGATGGTGATTTGTTTTTTAAATATTCTAAACTTGAAATACCATGTTTCCACTCTTGTTATTATTGCAGTTGTTTTAAAAATTTTTCCTTCTCTATGAATCAAGAAATCATTAGAAAATTATAGGATTAACTAACTACCTAGGTTTTTTCTCAACTCTTAGTTTTATGGTGAAAGCACTTTACTTACTGACAACTAAATTAACTGGCAGTTCAACTGCTTGCTTTATACCCATTTTATTTAAAATATATGTGTTTAATTTGTTGTACACATACATTTATACATGTATAAATGTAAGTGTGTGTATATGTGTATAAATCATTATACAACCAAATTATTATATAATCAAACTAACTCAATTCTCATAAAAGCAAAAGAATACATCTTCTCATTTAAGATTTATAATTTATCTCACAAATAAGGTATTTCCAAAATATGATAAAAGGGTAAAGAAGATCATATAAAAAATCAAAATCTGTTGGATTTTTTTTTTTTTTTTTTTTGTAGAGACAGAGTCTCACTGTACCGCCCTCGGGTAGAGTGCCGTGTCGTCACACGGCTCACAGCAACCTCCAACTCCCGGACTCAAGCGATTCTCCTGCCTCAGCCTCCGGAGTAGCTGGGACTACAGGCGCCCGCCACAACGCCCGGCTATTTTTTGGTTGCAGTTTGGCCGGGGCTGGGTTTGAACCCGCCACCCTCGGCATATAGGGCCGGCGCCCTACTCACTGAGCCACAGGCGCCGCCCTTTTTTTTTTTAACTGATTTAAAGGCCTACTGGTACAATGGTACAGATACTCAAAGTAACATTTGCAACACCATATAATTGCTACTTACAAGCAAACTGAAGCTTTGCTTCTCTGCTGACAATTGTTCCAAAGGAGTTTGTTGCTATGCACTGGTATGTTCCAGCATCTTGGGTTTTATTGGGGTTACTGATCAACAAGCTGCCTTCAACAACACTGTAGCGGAAATCCATACCAATGTCAACATCTGTTCCATTTAACTTCCACCTATAGTATAAAAATGCCAGTAGATAAAGTCTTGTAATATTAATCAATATTTCTGAATTGTCCAAAATATATAAAAACTGTAAATAGCACAAAATACCATTTTTTATTTTATTATTAAATTATAGCTGTGTACATTAGTGCAATCGCCTGTACCCATTCTAAGATGCCAAAATACCATTTTTAAAGCACAATCAAATATTAGGAATGCTCTACTCAGCAATGGTGACATCTTAAATGCTTGTAGAAAGAGCATGTGGTTTAAAGTAAACAATGACATTAAAGTGAAATTAAAATTAACATCTGTTTTTGTTTCACGTGGGGGCACAGCATCTTGTGTAACTTTCTTCCAATAGGAATCCTCGTAAAAGTCCTTTTTCTAGTTTGTAGTCATTCTTTAAATAGGTCCATACAGATGACAGAAAAGACCATTTTTCGGTAGATTGCTGAGTGTTTGGTGAAATTGCAGCAAAGTTGCTTTGATTTGGTCTTTACTGTGATTGAAAGGCCTGACTGCAAAGCTGAGAAACTATTGATCTAGAGCTGTCTCAGAGACCAAACCTGCCTGAACCATGGGTTACTTTGAAGACCTCCTTAGTCACTGATACTCAAACATCAACCAACTATCCCAGGAAACTGCAAATCAGGCCATGAGGTAACCGAGGCAAGAAAAGTTTTTTGTTGTCCTTCTGTTTATTCACTTAGATCACCTGTGTATCTTGTCTATAGTATTTAGCACAATAAATTAGTTTTTGTGGGACTGAACACCCACATTTCAACAGCAAAGCTTGCTTTAATGGCAAGATCGACATTTTTGTTTGTTTTTATAGCTAGTAACTTACCAAAAAATGAAAGCTTATCTTAACCAAATAGCCTACAAGGAAGTCATTTAAATACATATGAACTTTTGAGCTAATACAACTCAATGACCACCTCTGTTAGTTTTCACCCTCATCCTCCACAAATCCCACACAGAGTTATCAGTTAAGCTAACCAGTGTAGTTGACTTGTATATTATCAAGATTCTCACCACAGCATTCACTCTGAAAGACTGAAAAGTGAGGAAGCCCTGTAGCTCAAAGGAAATTGATCCTTTGCAACAACAGGTGTAAAGAATGAGAGACACACATTTTATTCTTTCAAACAGAAAAAAAACACTATTTAAATATTTGTGTACACTCATTGTGCCTCTTCTGATAACATTCAAAGGTAGTATGGTTGTGTATACATAACACAGAAGGATTTAAATGGAAAAAATTGCAAGTCACTTTCAAGAGTTTGGCTATCTGGTATCAACAAAAGCAAACGTACAGAAGAGTAATTCCTTCTGGAGAGAGCCCTCTCCCATTTCAAAGCCAATCTTCCAGGACACCAACTCTTTTTTTTTCTTCTATTATTGTTTCAGGTTAATTTGAGGGTACAAAGAATGAGGTTACAGTATTTGCATTTGTTAGGTAGAGTTCCCCTTATAATTGTGTTCCACCCCTAAGAGGTGTGCCCTGTGTCTTAAGGACACCTCTTCTAATGAAGTCTTCCAGCATATTCCCAGTCAAAATTAAGCAAAGTTTCATCCAATCTCCTATAGAATTTTTCCTGTTTCTTTATGTAGGAATTCTGCCTTCAGATAATTTGCCTAAATCACTTTTGTATTCTCACTTTAGCATCTCAAATTTTGACACTCTCATTGTGTTCTATAAGTGCTTGTTGAATTTAATTGACTAAATATTTTACTTCCTTGCTGGATATTTTCAAGCATGCACAATTTACGAAGCATTATGGCACACCACGGCACAGCAGCATATTTTATTCACATCTAAGCCTTTGAGAAGTAAAAATTTAGAAGCAAGAGGGGGTGAGAAAGGTGGGCTAGAGCCTGAAATAGGAGATAGCTCTTTATGTGTTTGCTTATACGAAGGTGAGTATTAGAAACTGACAATATTTTTAGGCTACACAGTAATTCTTTCTGTGCTCTGACACAGACAAGAAAGTAATAAGCAATAAAGAAAGAACAGCCAGGTCATATTCTAGCAGCCCCCTATGCACATGAATCTCTAGAACTGACTGCCCGCCCTAGACATTTTTTTTTTTTGAGACAGTTGATCACGTCTCAGCCATAACTCTCACTTCAAATGCTAGTACAGCAATTTAATATGACAAATCTAAGAACTCAAAGAGGAAATTGCAATATAATGTGAGCTGCAAGCAGAGTGTGGGATTTAAGAGTGGGACTGTGGAAGTCTCTTTAGAAAAGTGGTGGGGGGGGATAATGAGAAACCTCTGAAGGTTTGTCTACCCTAGTCATCCCAACCAAAATGCTGTGCAGAAAGTCCATTCATCTACTTTACTGCCTGCTTTTACATACAAATAGCAAAGGAAAAGGGATTATTTAGAAATAGTGGTTTCTGTGAAACGCAGTTGACTCTCTATTACAAAGTGCCATACCGCGTTTCACTGCAGTCACTCTTCATTCCCATTGAACGTGGATTGCATGCAATTCCTTACCTCATGGTATACTGAAACACTCTCCAAAACTTCACAATTTACTCTCAATGTGTAAGGAATGTTTTAAGTATTGGTGATATAGAGGCAATGCTCATTTGAAGCAAACAGATTTTCCCAAGGGCCAAGGGAAAATTGTGAGTCTCCTAAGCTGATTTCTGAATCCCCTGGAGAAATCACAACTCAGCTGTTCTCCAGGGAGTGGGGTTGTGCACAACCAAAACACCGGCACTGAAGCTGCGGAAGGCATAATTCTGTGGCTCCGCCGGGAAGACATCTCTGGGTTCTGCTACAGCTAAGCCCACTTTCTCAACTGTTTCAACTTGGCACTAAGGGAGAGGCAGGACCTTTGTGACTTTGAATTTGTTTTTTGCCAACTCAGTTGAATATAAACTCAGAGCAAAAGTACTCCCACCAAGAACTTGAACGTTTCTTTTGTCTGGAAAGGGATGCTGAGTGCATTAAGTAATGTCATGTGTCCTGAGGGAACTTTAATGCAAGGGAAGTTGGCACGAATCAAAACTTCTTAAGTTTTTCTGGGTCTGGGTCAATCCTTTCAAAATCGAGGGGCAGGAAACAATGAAAAGAGCAGGCTCAGTTGAGGGAATAAACACAAAGCGGAGAGGTCAGCTGCCCTCTCTGAGGGGAACACCTAATACGGAAGATCCCTATGGAGAGCTCACTTTGGAATTTCTTGTACTTGTCCTTCCCCCTCAAAGTCAGCCTCAAGACTGAAAAAGTTCAGCCAGAAAGGTGTTTGAAAATACCTGATCTCTCCATTCTTTCTCTTGCTCTTTCTTTCAACAAGAGAAATTTTTATTTATTTTTTTTTTAGTTCCCAAGTACCAGTCTGCTATTATGTCACAGGTAAACTGCCAAAGGCATAAAGACAAGCAAAGAATGCTACAATGAATTGCTAGCATGTTTGATTAAAAGTTTTCCTGGCAATCTCTAAACACATAATAGGGTTCTGTTCCACCACTTGTTTTAAATAGCCAGGCAAGCCCTACGTCTACAAACAAACACGTTTCAAAAGCAATGATAATTAAAGGTCGCAGTTTGGGGAAAAACAAAGCAGCAACTTGCCAAATTTTGCTGTAAAATTTATTTTCATTTACGGTTAAACGTCTGAACTTAACGCTTGGCTATGTCCTGAAAACTGGGACCAGTTAACTTATCATTTATTTATCTAGGAACCTTTACCTCTTGCATTCTTTAGTACATACAGAATTTAAAAATCTCTGACTTGCCTTGAGTTGAATACTATATTTAGGGAGAATGACCATTGTAGCTTGCTCAAGATAGTACAGGGCTTACACCTGTTCTCCTAGATTATTCGTGGCCTTTTATTTTCAAGAGCATCCTGTTTTAGATGATAAATTATGTGTTCACCCTAATTACTGGGTCCATTAGAGTTGTTTTCTTGCTTTCTGGAATATACTTCCTTTCCTTATCTTTGTGGCAACAGGTCATTCACCCTCTAGATATGCTAAAATACCACCTTTTTTGTGCAACCTTCACTGATACCTGCCCTTCACACCCCAAATTACATTTTTTTTTCCTCCAGAGCAGCAGTTCTCAACCTGTGGGTCGCAATCCCTTTATAACAATGAAAATACATCCTGCATATCACATGTTTACATTACGATTCATACCAGTAGCAAAATTACAGTTATGAAGTAGCAACAAAATAATTTTATGGTTGGGGGTCACCACAACATGAGGAACTGTATTAAAAGGTTGCGGCATGAGGAGGCATTAGGAAGGTTGAGAACCACTGCCCCAGAACTCCCTAAAGCTCGGTCATCCTTCACTTGCATTTACAACATAGCACTCCAACTACTTCCACATCTAGGAAGTCCCCAAACAATCACCCCAGTAGTATATGCTATAGTTTATTATTAATCTTCGAATACTTAAAATCTAGCCGGGTGCTTGGTACATGACAGATGCTTAATAGAGTGGTTTAAAGATTTTTCCTGGATGACATGTTTTCAGACTCCTAATATATACCCCAGTTCAAGATGGAGCTACAGGCTCGGTGCCTGTGCCTCAATCAGCTAAAGTGCCAGCCACATACACCTGAGCTGGTGGGTTCGAATCTATCCCGGCCCGACAAACAACAGTGATGGCTGCTGAAAGAAAATATTACCATGAGAATGTGACCACCTCTCACTCCTTACCATAGGAATGTGACTACCTCTCACTCCCTACCATAGGAATGTGACCTTTTGTAACTATTCCAGAAGATAGCCCCGGGCAGAAACAAATGTTTAACTGTAAATCTTGTCTTAAGACAGTTGAATAATGAACCAGAGTTCTTCTTATCTGGAAAGCCCCTGCTATGTCTGCTCCCTCTCCCTACTTTATGGTTAGAGCCCCTGCTATGTCTGCTTCCCCTCCCTACTTTATGGTTAGAGCCCCTGCTATGTCTGCTTCCCCTCCCTACTTTATGGTTAGAGCCCCTGCTATGTCTGCTTCCCCTCCCTACTTTATGGTTAGAGCCCCTGCTATGTCTGCTTCCCCTCCCTACTTTATGGTTAGAGCCCCTGCTATGTCTGCTCCCCCTCCCTACCCTGTGGTTTTTGCCTTTATAAGCTTGTAAAATCTGCTGTTGGGGGCTTAACTCCTCGGCTCCTGAGAGAGTCACGGGTTAGGCCCCGGCATGCTGGAATAAAAATTAAAAAACCCCTCGTGTTGATTGCATCAAGTGTCGTCTCTTGTGGTTGATTGGGGGTCGTGTTAATCCAGGACAGAGTGGGGGTCTTGTCCCAAGTCTTTCAGCTGCAACCAAAAAATAGCCGGGCATTGTGGCGGGCGCCTGTAGTCCCAGCTACTTGGGAGGCGAAGGCAAGAGAATTGCTTGAGCCCAGGAGTTGGAGGTTGCTGTGAGCTGTGATGCCATGGCACTCTACCTAGGGCTACAGCTGGAGGCTCTGTCTCAAAAAAAAAAAAAAAAAAAAAAAGATGCAGCTACAAGGTTGAATCTCAGGTGGAAAATCTGCTATTCTCCATACCAGGTAATCCTAGAGACAACTCCACGTTTCCCAGAATTCACAGCTTGAAAGCCACTGATTTTTGGTGGGTAAAAGATGTTATGTTTGATGAATGAAAGAATTGGCACATACATTAAACCCTCAAATAAAATCCACTATGCTAATACTGCCATCCTTCAACTTGTAAGCAATGTCCTTTACTTTCTGCCTACTTGAAAACCACCTAGCTCAGTTCAAATCCCATTTTGTCCATGAACCCTTTCTGCTGTCTCAAGTCGCTCCTGAATGATGACATACTATATATTTGTTTGGTTTTTACTCGATACCATATATCAGTTTTTGGCCTAAAGTTTTTAAATATCAAATTTGAATAGAAGCAAGATATTTATAAAATACACGTAAATTTTAGAGAATCGTGAGGCAATGAAGATCTGCATCTAAGAAAAGGAATGTTATTAATTTTGAAGTTTGCTGTGTCCACTTTGATTACAATTATTCCCTTTTCTGTTGTTAATTATCATCTTTAATTTTTAGCTTTCTCATTCCTGTGATTTTCTTTATGAATGTATCACGTGTGTTGGTATCCTTGAAGGAGCTTAGAATATGTACCCCCAAATGTACTGCGGTGGCACGTATGTTGAGTTACATGCATTTGGAAAACAGCAGGTGCAAGATCACTCTGAACTTCATTCCGTTTCTAAAAACCAGGAAACAAAATTCTCATGTAAAAGATGTGCCTTCTATACTAGAAGGAAAGTAACATTCTTATTATCAAGGACAAGAAGTTGAGACAGAGAAAAAATTCTGTACAGACCTTGTTAAAATATTTTCTTCTGGGCTCACCACATAATTTAGTTACTTGTCCTCAATTTATTACTCTTAGTCCAATTCAGTATTTAAGGGTTCAGCAATAATCACATCTTTAGACCTTCATTTTCTTGTGAAGGCTCCCTTGTCATGTAAAATAATATATGTAAATATACATAAAATAAATGTATATGTATATATATATATATATATATATATATATACACATATACTTTTTTCTTCTTTTGGTCTGTTTTATGTCAAATTTAATTATCAGGCCCAGCTGAAAAATCCCAACAAAGGAAATCTTTGCCTCCTGTACCTTTGAATAATCACTCATCTCACCTGCTTTTGAGCTGTATAAAGAAGAATTACAAACTACGGATTTTGCTGCCTTGCTTTGTTTACTCCCACCCATGTGCCTATGATCCGTCCATGCTATTGTAGCTATAATTTATTCATTTTGTAGCTTGTAATTTTGCTTATCTTAGCATATTCTGCTGATCAGTTCTTAATAAAGTTAAATATTTTATGATTTGTACTTTTTCTGCCATATTTAAGAAATCTGCTCCCACAAAGTCAAAAATGTGTATTCGTATTTTCCTTTAAAAGTGTTGTCCCATTTAGGGCTTCTACTCACCTGGAAATGACTTTTTTGTATATGCTGTGAGGTAGGGGTCCAATTTATTTTAGCTCTTCAGCCATAATCCATCATCAAGCATACCCCCTATCTCTTTTCAATTTATTTCTGTTATTGTCATGTTAACTCTTCTTTGTTTTTCTTTTGTTTAATGCAATCAATTTTATGTGGAATTACTAATGTTTACTTATAATTTGTTCTTAATAGCTCAGATCTTCTATCTGGGATCATTTTTATTCTGCTTTTTAGAATAAGAATATATGCCTTTTAGAATTTTCTTTAGTTTCAACTTTGTGTGCTGCCTCAGGAATAAAATAAAAAATAAAAATAAATCTAAAAATAATTTCCTTTAGTGAGGAAAACATTGATTTTGTTCTTTCTGAAAACATATTGGTTATGTTCTTTTTTTATAAAAAATATTTCTGCTATCTATAAATTTGACAGTTAATTTCTCTCATCATATTGAAGATTTTATCATCTCTCTCTTGCATTTTTGGTGCTATTAAGAAATCAGGTGCCAGCTGAATCATCATCTCTTTGAAGGTTATCTGTATTATGCAATGGCTATTTTCATGACTGTCTCTCCAACTTGGTATTCTGCTATTTCACTGTTCTACATGAGGTTTCGTTTTTATTTGTACCACTTCAAGTTCATTGGGCTTACTTGATCTATAGTAAGAGAGAGGGAGTTTTAAATGAGTTTGGAACATTTTTAGCTTTCTCTTTAAATATTGCCTCTGCCTAATTATCCCTTGACTTTCTGAAACTCTGATTAGTCACTTGCTCTCTCTCTCAAAATGTTTTGCTTCCCTCTGTCTCTGCTGCTATGAGATGATTCCTTCAGACCAATCCTGCAGTTTAATGATTCTCTTTTCAGCTGTATCTCCTCTGCTACTACAAGTACTCAGAACTGAGGTTTGAAACAGGCAATCTTGTGTGCTTTACAGTCTCTTGGGAAGGCGAGCTTATTTCTTATTTATATTTAAAGTAGGGATGTAGCCCTCAGACCCCAGGTTTATTCTGGGAGGTGTTACCATTTTATATTCTCTTGTTAGTTGAGTCTCTTGGGGGTTGCTCTGTCTTGTGACCTCAGTCCCTGTGTGGCTGCAAAAACTACTCAATTCATGTATGTAGTTCATCAAGGGAAAACGCCTTTAAATATTCTGCTTACTTCTCTGGGTTCCATATCACTTTTAAACTTGAATATTTTATTTTCATACTCACTTACTGACATATTTTAAAATGTAGTAGTTTCTTTTTTATTAAAAATATGTTATTAGGAATAGATAAGATTTTCAATGAAAGGGTCAATCAGAATATTTAATTCCAAGTACTGCTGAAACCAGAGGATGGTACTTAATTTTTCATGAAACAATTATCTCCTTAGAGTTCTCAGGATATCCGAAGATGCCTGATTAAATGCTATTTATATAATCAGTATTCAATAAAAATTTGTTGATTTTAATAATAGAAACTACACACATGGAAACACATGCTTTTAAACCAACAAACCTGATATGAGGTTTTGGATTCCCTTTAACTTCACAACTGAGCTTCACTTTTTTCTCCTCAGAATCCAAAGGGAACATTACATTACTTGGCTCTTGAATAAAAATTGGGCCATGCAGTGTGTTGTCATCTGAAATGAGAAGAGAAAATGTCCAAAATTAAGAGTATCTCCCAGACAAGAACAACAGGAAACATCACCACAATGAAAATAAACTAAAAATGTCAACAAGAAATTGGTAGTACAAAGATTCTCTTTCAGCTTCTGGGTAAAATTTCCCATTGAAGACTAACATTCCACAGATTTTTGTGAATCGAAAATGTGGGTTTGTCTATTTTCCATTGATCACTTATTTCACTAACAGATTCCAGGTGCAGATGGCTTCATGGTTCTCTCTCTCTCCTGCCCTTCTTGTTCTATCCATCTTCAGCCCACCTTCTTTTTAGCTCACAGTTTGTGCCTCCTATGTCCCTTTTGTCCTGCTGTCCTCGTGAAAGTCCAGCTGTCTAATGTTACAAAGTTAACCCCTCTTCTGTCCCATAGCAGGATAATATAGTCAGAAAACAGGTGATGATGATTTTGGAAATACACTAATAATGAGAAGCAGCTCTGTATTGCTAATATATAACACCTTCTTAAAACAGCTATGCAGGCAAACAATGAACAACCTACAGTCCTGATTTTCAAATAATCTCTGGTGAAGGGCTAGTTTTGTGTTTTCTTAGCATGATGGGCCCATACATGGCCGATCTTACATAAGTATCACACAGCTGGTACCACATGTGTCTCAGTGACAAATAAACTATCTATAACAGGTTCAATGATTTGAGTCCACTGATTACATTCCTGATAGTACAGCCATGTCAAAAAGCTATGCATATCTGAATGCTTTTGAAAAGAAAAACTGGATGCATGAGACTTATTTTGTTCAAGCTGGAATAATCCCCAAACTATACCGTAGGTAGCAAAGTACATATGCTTGTGGACCAGTGATTTTCAACTGGGGTGCTGTGAGAGGATTTTTAGATGTTCCACAAACATTTTAACAGATTATTAATTAAATTATGTTTGCATGAAGTTCAAAGTACAGTGAGTATAGTCTTTCTTTCTTTTTTTTTCCACTCTTTTCTTGATCAATATAATTTAAGTGTGCCGTGTAAGTTTCACTATTGGTTCAAGCATGCCATGAAGTAAAAAAGGTTGGAAAACACGGATAGACACACAATAAATATTGTTCAAAATGCATCTCACCACTCATGGCCAGAAAAGTTGTTTTCTTTCTTTCTTTTTTTTTTTTTGAAACAGAGTCTCACTCCGTCACCCAGGGTAGAGTGGTGTAGCATCATCACAGCTCACAACAACTTCAAACCCTTGGGCTTAAGCAATCCTCTTGTCTCAGCCTCCAAGTAGCTGGGACTACAGGTGCCACACACAATGCCTGGCTTGTTTTTTTATTGTTAGTAGAGATGGCATCTCCCTCTTGCTCAGGCTGGTATTTTCAGTTTTCAAAATTCAGTTCTTTATTTTTTTCCTATAAGGCTTCTCTGGACCCTCCATTTTCTTTTTTTAATCACATATTTTTAAACCTATCAAGTGCATTTGTACCTTCCTTCCCTTCTATGGATTATAAGCTTCTTGGGAGCATGACTGTACCTTACTTATTTCTGTGTCTCCTGCGGTACCAGGTACAGTAACACATGCACAGGAGAGGTGATTAATAAAAATGTTGTTCTATTGGAAAGTATTGTTTCTCACTTTTTAATATTCAATTAGCTGACTTAGGCATTATCTGATGAGTTCCTAGGTAGAAACACCAGTGGCTATGGTGTAAAATGATATTAAATCTCACCCTGCAGCTGAGAGCCTGTTTTCCCTGTAGATGTGATTATTCTGAAGGTCATGAATCGCAACTGCTATCCTGGAAAACCTTCATAACCAGACTTTGTTGATAAGTGATAGATGGTATGAGACTGAATTCATTCAGGTGAATCAGGACTGAGGAAAAAGAATAAAATCTCTTTGGGGACCGAGATCAAGCCAGGCTAGGTGATTTCTTTTTAGGCCTTTAACCCTGACTTAAACACACACATATATACGTGCACACACATGAAACAAACAAAACAAAACCTTTTTGTGTTAAGATCAGAACACACATAGAGAACCAAACAGAATTCTACTTTATTACAGAGTAATGGGGACAGCTCATGGCCTTGTTGCGAGAACAGACAGGCTAAGGATTTAGAAAGACCATGAGCTGAGATTCAGTGCCTTGGTCTAATACTAACACTAAGATATCCAGAAAATCACCTACCTTCTCTATGCCTCAATTCTCTCATCTATAAATTAAGGAGATTGGACTAGACCAGTGATCTACACCAGTTAAAAATGGGAAAGCAACAAAAAATATTTTCCCATAAACACACACGGAAAGTGCCCTATTCAAGGAGTAGGGCACCGGCCCCATATACTGGAGGTGGTGGGTTCAAACCCAGACCTGACCAAAAAATAAAAAAAGAAAAGAAAAAGAAAGAAAGCGCATTCAAGGATGACATGAATTACATTCTCATCACTATACTCTCTCCTTACTCCATGTGTAGAATCCCACATCAATGAGAGGTTTAATGGAAGAAAACAGGATTTATCAAAGAACACAAATTATTAATAAAAGCATGGGCTAAAACTGCACAAACATGTACTTTTAAAAAATACTTATATTCGGGCTCGGTGCCTGTAGCTCAGCGGCTAGGATGCCAGCCACGTACACCAGAACTGGCAGGTTTGAGCCCTGCCCGGTCCTGCCAAAGAACAATGACAACTCTAACTAAGAGGGCACAAAGGCACACAGGTAATCTTGTTGAACTTATTCTGGTCCTGACCTACCTGGCTGAAAAACCTTATCATTTGAGAGGTGGTGACGTCTTTCTCGAGTTCATGATACATATTAAAACATCATAATAAAAACCATTAGACCTGGCTCAGCGCCTATAGCACAATGGTTATGGCGCCAGCCACATACACTGAGGGTGGCGTGTTCGAACCCAGCCCAGGCCAGCTAAAAAACAATGACAACTGTAACAAAAAATAGCCAGGCGTTGTGGTGGGTGCCTGTGGTCCCAGCTATTTGGAAGGCTGAGGCAAGAGAATTGCTTAGGCCCAGGAGTTTGAGGTTGCTGTGAGCTGTGACACCAGAGCACTCTACTGAGGGTGACAAAGTGAGACTCTGTCTCAAAAAATAAATAAATAAATAAACATTAGACCAAAATCTTTGAAGCAAGACCTTAAAGTTCAAGAGCATTATCTCACAATTAAAAGACTTAACATTTTATCTTACAAATTTTGTTTTTTGGGGGACAGAGTCTCACTTTGTCACCCTCAGTGGAGTGCCCTGGTGTCACAGCTCACAACAACCTCAGGCTCATGGGCTTGAGCGGTTCTTTTGCCTCAGCCTCCCAAGTAGCTGGGACTACAGGCACCTGCCACAGCGCCCATATGGTTTTTCTAGTTTTAGTAGAGACAGGGTCTCACTCTTCCTCAAGCTGGTCTCAAACTCCTGAACTCAAGCAATCCACTTGCCTTGGACTCCCAAAGTGCTAGGATTATAGGTGTGAGCCACTGTGCCTGGCCTAGAACATTAATTTTCAATAAAAGTTCAAAATTACAACTAAAAAAAAAAAATAGCTGAGCCTTGTGGAGGGTGCCTATAGTCCCAGCTGCTTGAGAGACTGAGGCAAGAGAATCTCTTAAGCCCAAGAGCTTGAGGTTGCTGTGAGCTGTGACACCATAGCACTCTACCATAGTGAGACATAGTGAGACTCTGTCTCAAAAAAACAAACAAAAAAACTTATATTTGAAGGTAGATATTTCGAAATCTAGGTACTTACATTTCAGATTTTCAACACTTATACAGACATATTCAAAAAATAAATATTTAGATACTGGTCAAGGGTTGGCTTGTTTCAGCTATGAAGAATGAAGTGAATTTTTGGCTCGTCTAGTTAAGTGAAAAACATTATTCATCAAGATCACTAATAGACTAGCAAGTTTCATGGATTTTCTCTGAGAGAAATATTCCCATTGTCCCCAATTCCAAAATTAAGTGTGTATATATAATATCAATCATCTTGATTCATTGGTGTTCCCTGATTTGAATTTCATACAGAAATATACAGTCTATTACCAGTAATTCCAAATAAGAATAAAACATAATAATAATGATTGCTCAGGATGCAGCTGAGAGGCTGTGGATTAACATCTGTACTATTTCTCAATGTAGTCATGCCATATTTAAATAACAAAAAGATATTTCTTTCTGTGTATTTTGTAACAAGAATTGATAATAATGATGCTTTGCATTTGCTATAAATAATACATTCTATCTAAAGTTTTTATTTTCTCATGGTTAACCAAGCTCACTGCCTGGATATTAACACTAGCACAAAAGAAACAGTATTTCAGTTCTCATTTAAGGAAATCCAAAACCTTAGTTTCACAAAGATGGTGAGAGAGAGATTTTTAAAAGTTTAGCTATCCAGGTGTAGAAAACAGACATCCCAGTTTTTAAAGCTTTAGACCAGGGTTACTAGCATTTTTGAGAAAAAAAAAGTTACTCTTTTTCAACAAAACCCCGAGGTTCTTGGGTGAGACAAAGAGTCTCGAGAGAGGTGTTTTCAGATGAAACATGGGGGAGGCATCACTAAATTTGTTCTATCTCTGTGTAGGAGCCACAAAGTGACTTTCAAGTGTCTTGATGGCACACACAAAAGACTGTGCATTTACCATTTTCAAAGAGAAGATAAAGTTCATCCTTTTCTTTATCAAGGTAAGTTGTTCTTTGACCAGAAGAGTGGCTGTGATTTTTCAGTCTAAAGAGGCAAAGAAGTGTCTCAGCAAATGACAGATGTCAGGATTTAATAATCCAAAATGTCTCAACGTTAGACTGCAGACACCTACCTTATAATCATCTCATCCTCATTTTAGTAAATCCCAGCCCAGACTGGGCCTTCTCTTTAACTCGGCTCCCTGAGTGATTCTTTTGCACGCTCAAGTTTGAGAACTACTAACACACACCCTTCTGTTCCTAGCTCTCCATTTCCTAAATGTTCAGCCAACACTTGCTTTAGACCCACTCCTAGGCTTGTTGGTGTTGTTGTCAGGCAAAATATAACCAAAACATCTTTGTTTGATAACATTTATAGAAGTACTTTTAGCCTGCGCTAGGAGTTCAGAGGGAAGTAGCCAGGAACAGAAAGCTACAAAACTGACTTACCCAAAGAAAATGGATGAGTCTCTCAATGTCTGATACTAAAGTTGTATCAGAATACAACTTCCTTAGAATGCTTGTAGTTGAACCCCAGAGGTACAGTACCTGTGAGACCCACCTCCTCATCCCCACCTAGGAATGCAACTGAATTGACAAAGCAGAGGCATTCTCAAACAGAACCCCAAAGTCTTGATTCATACCACCTTCCTGCCATACCTACCCTGTTTCCCCGAAAATAAGACAGTGTCTTATTTTAAGGTGTGCTCCCAAAGATGCACTAGGTCTTATTTTCAGGGGACGTCTTATCTTTCCTGTAAGTAGGTCTTATTTTCAGAGGATGTCTGATTTTTGGGGAAACAGGGTACTACCCTTTATTTGTAAGTAATGAATCTCTTGTTATTTAAATGACAAGATATTAAGGTTTATGTTTTTACTTTTGGGTCCCCTAAAGGGTGAAAGTTGCCCTTGTGCCTGACCTCCCTAGGTAAGAAGGAGGAAGTGGTATGATTGCCAACTGTCTACTTATGTCTAACAGATTCCAGACCATGGATCTGAGCTCCAGCTTGGGGGATTTACTGCAGACATTGTTACATCATGATTTCCTGGGCTCTTTTCTCCTTGGCAATGATGTAACTGCCAGTTCGTCACTAGGCCAACTTTTACCACACTACCAGTATTCCCTGAAGCTTCAAAACACCAAAATTCTCCTGAAAGGCATCTGAAAGGGAAGGGGGAAGACTTAGGCTGAAGAATGTTCACTTTCGTGCTTGAACAAGGAATTGAAAACCTTTGGGTTTTCAGGAAAAAAGCAGAGATTTTGTGATCAGAAACTTACTTAGGTTAAAAGTCAGGCTACTATTGCATTTGTACATCAAAGATTTGAAAATTATTGGAAAACGTTGCTTGCAGCCAGTGATACTCAAATACCCCTCCTGCTCCATTTAGTCTTTTTCTTTTTAAAATCTATATTTTTGGGAGAAAAGACAAAATCAATATGTTTGTCAGCTACTTCTTCCTGCAAGTACACCCAAAATAAAATGTAGTGTCAGAGCTAATCTGAAAATTTTAGATTACTGAAAGTCATCCATAGAATCACAGACTTTAGATTAGAAGACATTTAATCCTAAACACATTTTCCAAGGTCACAGACTCAAAGATGTAGTACATCTGTAAATGGAAAGAAAAATAATTTTTTGCCCCTCCCCCCAAAAAAAACCCTCTAAGAAAAATAGTAATAAAGTACCTCTCTGAAATTAGGTGTCACTTAATTTATTTGCAGTTTGGGAACATTAATTCTCTCTATTTTCTTGTGTTTATTTATTTATTTTTCTCCCTTCAATGTTGTATTTGGGAAGAGAAAATTAAAATTCAGAACAAAGAAGGTCAGGAGTTCTATAAAAAGGGGAGATGTTAGCTATCGTTCTTCCAAAAAGTCCATTGGCACAGGTAATTGTTCAGAGTGCTGGCAAGTTCCACCTGTAGCAGCCACGGTGGGTGACCATCCTGGACTGGAGTCATCTCAGAGGCTGAAAATCTCATCCAGCTTAGTGACCAGGTTATCACAATTTTTATTCAATCCCTTCCATGGCACAAATTGCTTGTTTTGGTTGTAGACAAAGTTGTCCCAACAGCGTTTAAATTCTTTAAAAGACATGATGTCCATCTTGGCCCCTTCCTCATACATCCCGAGAAGTCCCCTGTGCATTTCTGGGTCACCGTGGTAGTAGAGGCGGGCAGCGAAAATGGTAAGGCTCACATTTCTGTGTTTAGCCAGAAAATCAGCCACAAGATCTGCACAGGCAGCACAGGGGCTCCAGGATATGTACCAGGTGACTTGGTAGTGGAGGTCAGGGGAACCAGTGAAGAAGCGTACTTCCACGTGGCAAGGAATCTTGGGAGGGACCTGGTTTCGGAAGACCCCCCTGTGGAAGGAGCCAAGTGAGTTGCTGTTCTCATTTCCTTTCACCTCAAAGCACAGCCAGGTGTCCTTCTGACCTTGGGGGGCAGGTGTGTTGTTGAACTGCTTGTAGAACGTATTTGGAGACATTTGCTCCATCGGGTCACTGAAAATCTCGTCCAGCTTAGAGACCAGTTTTTCATAGTTGTTTTTCAGTTTGTTCCCTTTATTGACCCAAGGATTTTCTGAGTTGACGAAGGTTTCCCAACAGTGTTCAAATTCTGCAGAGGACATGATGTGCACCTGGGCCCCTTGCTCAGCCATCCTGAGCAGCCCCTGGCGGTAATCCTGTCTCCAGAAGTAGTAGAGGCGGGCAGCATAGATGGTCAGGCTCACATTTGGATGGTTGGCTAGGAACTTGCCATGCACAGTCAACACAGGGACTCCAGGACAAGTACCAGGTGACCTGGTAGCAGTGGTCACGGGACAGCTGGGACTTGACCCAGGTCAGGAAGCACACTTCTGTGTGCCAACGAGAATGTTGAGGGCCCTGGTTCCGAAAGACCCCACTGTCGAGGGAGTTGCATGAGTTGTCCTTGTTTCTTTTCACCTCAAAGCAGAGCCAGGTGTCATTCCAGAAGGAAAGGATGGGTCTGTTGTTAAAGTGGAAGGAGAATGTACCTGGAAACATTCCCTTCTTTGGCTCTCTGATCTGTGGAATCATCCTGCAGCCTTGTCTATTTTCTTGTGTTTAAAAATTAATTTGGCCCATTTCTTCACGTCCCTAAACTTCCCTTCCAGGCAAACAAGATGCTACTTAAGTTAGGCTGCCAGCAGCCAGGTTGGGCAAGGGAATTGGAATGAATGGGGCAGGCCTGAAGTTTTCTGGAGCTGAACAGAGAAAAATAACCCTGATTCTCAAGTGATGGCTTATTCAAGGATGTGAGGTAGAGGCCCAGGTAGCAAGTATAGACCAAAACCTGGATTCCAAGTGAAAGGTCAGTAAAAGGGAACATGCAGAGACCAGCAAGCTAGAGGGGGGTGGAGCTGGGAAAGAATCCACTGACTGGCAATGGAGTTCTTTTTTTTTTTTTTTTAAATAGGGCAACTGTCAGTAATCCTGCAAGGTATAGCCCAGACTGGGGAACAGCATTAAAGGAGCCAAGCCAAATCACATAGAGATCTGATCTTAGAGTAAACATTTTATAGAAGCTACTTAGTAAAAAAGAGGAAGTCCAGCTATGACTAAAGTAATTATGCCTCTGAGTGGTTGATAAACCTTATAAATACAGGTTGAATACCCGAATCCAAAAATCCAAAATCTGAAATGTTCCAAAATCCAAAACTTTTGAAAGCTGACATAAGATAGCAGTACTTTTTACTTTCTGATGATTCAATGTATATAAACTTGGTTTCATGTACAAAATTATTAAAAAGATTATACCAATTATCTTTCAGGCTCCTTGTATGAAGTGTATATGAAACATGAATGAATTTCATGTTTAGACTTGGGTACCAACCGCAAGATACCTCCTTATGTATCCAAAACCCCCCTAAAATATTCTGAAATCTGGAACACTTCTGGTCCCAAGCATTTTGGGGTAAGGAATACTCAACCTACATCATTTTTGCATGGTGGCTTGTTAAAAGATTCTTAAGTCCCATCCAGACCTACTGGACTGTTATTATTAGGACTCAGAAAATAGCATTTTAGCGAGCACCTTTGTTGATTTTTATGCAATCTAAAATTTGACAACTAGTACTCTAACTTACAAATTGAGGGTAGACATCTTTCAGCCCTAAACCAGTTAAAGGTCCCAATGAAGAAAAATCAGCCTGCAGAGTTTTGTTCTATGTGCCAGATCACTCTGTGGCCACCTTGTCGGATGAATGCCACATTTTCCCTGCATGACTCTGGGGACAAGGCACTTCTGCTGTAAATATTTCCATCTGTTACAAACTCTATGATTCAACTCTTCTGGGAAAAGACAGAAATGTGATACCATGATTTCATCTTAGAAACCTAAAAATCCCAGATTTGATGCTGCTTGTCACTGCTGCGGAGATCCCGGGTGTTGTACCTGATGGTGGTCTAGGCCTGTAATCCTAATGACAGGTATGAAGTCCTGCTATAACAGCCAAGAGTCTGGGACTGTGACACAGAGTTAGTCTTCCTAGGACATCAAACAGGCTATTTGATCAAACACCTGGTCTCAGGGGAAAAACACACATACACACACACACACAACACTTAAATGGCAACAATTTCAATTTGGGAAGTAAATTCTAGGACACTTAATGGGGAACACGAGGGCTTGAATATAGCTTGTAATACAAGCCAGGGCAGATAGCATGGGTTTAGATGTGAGTTATACCTGGGTGACATCTGCAGGCTAGGTAGATTTTTGCATTACGTGTGCACAGAAGCAACCTGGGGCAAACCAAAGTGGCTTTTCTGTAACCTGCAGAGCCCTTGACCAATCAAGAGAGTAAATGCTCTGGGCGTCGTGTGTGTGTGTGTGTGTGTGTGTGTGTGTGTGATTGTTAGGATCATGATGCCTTACTGGACTGCAGGGATGAAGACTGGGGAGTTCTCCTGCATGCCGGTTAGCTGGGCAGGCTCCCAGAGGCCTGCTTACATTTCCTTCTCTTCCTCACCACACACTTCAAGGGGGAAGCCCAGTGGGAAGAACTATTACTTATTCTGTACCTAGAATGTTCCAAGAAGGGCCGACACAGGGCCTACCATGTCCCGCTGGCGGTGAGCCTTCTCTCCTTCAGCCTTCCTAATGATTATGGAAACTCATTTTGGCTAAAAACCTGTAAGGTCAGCAGCATCTCTGTGAATCTAAATTACTCACAAAATGTATGGGCGATAATCTGAGGAAATTCAGAAACAAATGAAATGCTGTAGCAGTGATTTCCTGAGTGTGAGAATTCCTTTAACACTGAAACGCTGATTGTAAAAATAATGATGGGACAGCTGTCACACTATCATTACAAATAGGATTTAGTGTTGCTGGTATTTATAAGATAAATAGCAAGGGAGGTTGAAAGGCCCCACACAAGTGCCTATGTGTAAAACCAGGCAAGGTACAGCATTTCTTTTGAATAAGTAATTCCATTTGGTTGTTCAGCTGAATAGAGCAGAGGCAAAACAAATATTAGAGGAGACAGACAGGCCTGCTTAAAGGATAAAATGTTTCTTTGATTTGTCCTTGCTTCCGCCTTGCTTCTCTTAACCCCCTCAAATGAGCATTTTAAACAGCCAGAAACAGAGTTGTCTACCGACAGCTGGTATATGTCTGAAGGCACAAAGTGAAAGAAAATCCCAATGAGCAGATAATTCTTCTCCTATTATTTCCTTCTTCCATACTTAAGAAAATGTTGCTGTCACCTACTGTGTCACACATCATGAGCACCTAATCATATACAATATCAGATCTTAGAAACAACAGTGGGGCAGGGGGAGTGTTGGAAGATAAAGTGGGGGGGTCTCTCTTTAGGAAAAAATTCTGCATTACTGAAGGATTTGAAGAAGTGGAAAAAAACAGGGGTCTGTATCAATACATCCCACTTTGACCTTGACCTCAAACGTTGACACATTCCAGCAACAAAGGATTAATGAGCCCTTTGAAAAGAAATAATTGAGTAACACTGACGTCAAGCCCCAGTTATGACAAGAAGGATGCCTTTTCGACAAATGAAAATACTCTAACTCATTTGGAGGCAAAAACTGACCCGAACTGATGTGAGGCTATTTATAGTCTTCGTGTGGATATTCATATGCTTTCCTGCAGAAATAGAAATGTGTTTGATTACGGAGTGCTGACCCAGACTCAGCTGGGGATGCTATTATGTAATACTGGTTATGTTTTGTAGGTTATATTTCTTTTCTAAATTACAAAAAAATCTTAATTCTCAAATGTTTCTGACCCAAATGCCTTCTAATCAGAGATCTGAGGCCTGTTCTGCCCTCACCGAGTCTTTATTTTAGAGGGACAGATGGATAATAATCAGATAAGTATAATTTTATTTTTTAATTAGTAGTCTTTATTTGTAAGAGCAGTTTTAGGTATACAGGAAAATTGAGCAGAGAGCACAGAGCATTCCGTATACCCTTTTTCCTTTGACAGTTTCCTATTAACATAATGCGTCCGTGTGCTATGAGTGCTACAGTTGAAGGGCCAGTGTTAATGTTTTCATACTAATGAAAGTCCCTCGTTTTCACTACGGGTCACTTTTAGTGTTACACATTCTATGGTTTTAAGAAATGTGTGATGACATGTATCCATTATTACAGTATCACATAGGATCGTTTACTGCCCCCGCAAATCCCTTCATCCCACTGTACCTAACTTTTGCTTTATAGTCAGATAATTACTATTTTCGAGACAAATAAGAGTATAGAAACACATGTGTATAATTGATTGGTTTCAGCTCAAGGAATCTAAGTCGGGTCACTCATTTACTCAGTATTGCTTCCCAGGTGACATAACAATATAGTGAGTGGCCATGGTTTCTGCCTCAGTAGCCACGGCTCTTCTTTAGGGCAGAGCATCAAACTCTGTCCTTGATGAACCAACCCTCCCGCTCTCTGAGCCTAAGTGGTTTAAACAGACTAAACTACTCTGCCTAGGTCAGGAGTAGCAAATAACTCAGGCTGGGCCAATTAACATCCCATTTCCATAGCTACATTTGTTCCCAACTATATGACTAAGCCTGGTTAATGAGACTCCACGTCAGGATTTTTCATAAATATACAGTTATGATTTAATAAAAAAAAAAATAAAAAAAAGAAAAAAAAAAAGAAATCTTTTTTTAGTCTATGATTTCTTGGTAGAAGGAGACTTGGGGCTTCCAAAGACTCCCATATGCAGAGAGCCCAATAAGAGAAGGAAGCCCAGACACAAGAAAGGAAAACCAAAGAATTAGGACAGACTGAATTCTAATCACATAATTTGAGCTCTGGAACAGATTCTGTCCCCAATACGATTCTCAGATAGGTGAGCTAATGATTACCTTCTCTTATGCAAATTTGTGTTGCAGTTATCAGCTGTGGCTAAGTAATTCCTAATCAGCACTGCAGTCATAGAAAAGTATGCAGAGGTATGTTCCGGGAGTTACTTTTTCATGTCACTAGTCTTTCTTCTATTCCTATTTCTTTTTGACAGTTCTCCAAATGCACTTGTGCTCATGAATGCACGCAAACAGGACTGTTCTTCAGCAATGTGGCATGCAAAACCCTTCCCTGTGTGGACCTAGCATTCATTTGTGTGCCTATAGCTCAACCTGGAACTTCTGTGGTGAACCGCTCCCTAATAAGTCTGTACCCTTGAACTGTGTCCCTTCTGGTATTTCTGGATGCATAAGGCAACCCCAACAAAGCGTGTCTTTCCTATGCCTGTCCCCACAACAGGGCACTGTTTTCTGCTGGAAAATATATATATATATAACTGCATGTTAATCCATTCTGGATACTGTTAACTTCCAGCTGGAATTCATACACTTTATGGTGGCCTTTTGAAAAGATCATTAACCTAAAGTAGTAACACTTTCAATATGCTTTTGTGTATTCTTTGTATGCATAAAGAATTTCCTAGGGAACTAGTTTAAAAAAGCAACCATGAAACCCCATGTTCTTCCCTCACATTTCTGATTAGCTAGATTGGGGGTGGGGTGCAGACATGTGCATTGGAATCATGCACCCCAGGTTACTCAGATGCAAGTGATCCACAATCATGAGCCACTATTGAAGCAGGACAGAGTGGGGTAATTTCAGCAACCTCATTAGGCTGTTTTAAGCACCAGGTGGCTGCCAGAACTGATAACCAAGGAAAGAGGGCACTTATATGGCTCTCAAATCAAATACTAGAAATGCCTCTCCTTTACTCTCTGAATGAACAGAGTGTATGCCATTATACATGCTCAGAGGGGTCTATTTATCTGTTTACTAAGAAGGACAAATGATTCTGAAAGACCCGCTTTGGCTTGTGATGCTTTAGTCATCATATATTAAGAAAGCTATCATCCAGAATTGTGCCAAGGTTTTGTGGTACTGAGAGAAACAACTAACTTTCCCCCAGCTATCTTTCTAAACTTCCCAGAGCCAAAACATCCTCCTTCACAACTAAACAAAAGTCAGACCAAAGTGTTCAGGTTGCCTTTTCTGTACTCCATCATAATTTCACACTTTCTTTGAGACCATCTGTTTCTAGCCCTTCTGGGGTGAACTGCTAGTGTTCCTCACTCCTCAGTGACACCCTCTGTTCCCCACTGCCTTCCCTGACATTCCATTGCCCAAACACAGAATGTCTGCAGGCAGAACTCTCATGTTACACTCATGGCTTCTCAACTAAAATTCATGAACCTCTGCGTCTGTCTCATGTGCCCCACTTCTGTCTTTCCTTAAATGTTTTAGTTTTTAATTTGGCACACAGTGAGTGAGTGTGTCACTGTATATACCAGGATGCATAACAGGGAGTCGCCAGGGAGCTATTCAAGCAAGACTTTGAGAATATATATCTAATAGTAAAGACACACTAAATTTGAATTCTCTTTCTGGTTTGTAATGATTTTAATTATTTTGCATATTGTTTCTTAGGAGACAGGGCTATAATAATATCTATAGTGAAGTGGGAAGGAGAAAAATGTTGAGATAAAGTTCATGGCAGGCAATAGCCTCCGGATATTGGTCTCTCTGGTGGGATGTGTGTATTTTAATAATTAAAAGTTGGTCAGGAAATCCAAAACAGACATATTTTATATCACTCATTCACTAAAACCAGAAAGTCCTATTAGGGAAAAGTAAACAGAACCCACAATCAGTCAACTTAGGCATAGATGTGCTCATCTTTGGAAAAGAGATGCTTAGAAAACCACAAATCAACTTCAAAGTTTCCTTCTTAAAAAGATAACCTCTGTGTATCCTATTTAGAACCATGAAGAATAATGACAATAATAACCATCAATTGCTGAGTACATAATAAGGTCAGGCTCTCTGCTAAGCAAAAATGCTTACTAGGGCCTGTCTCAAATAACCCACAGGCTGGAGCTGTCTCCTACTCATTTAATGAGGAACAAAAGAGACCTGGAGACAAGTCACCCTATGATAGGTTGAAGATCAGACTGGAACTCGGGTTCATCTAAGTTCAGAGACAAGTACGTAGTGGCACTATGGTATCATAGGGCAATTGCTCTCTGTGCATCTCCACCAGCAAATATTAAAGAGATTCTAATATGCTGAGTGCTAAGGTTTGAATGTTTGTGCCCCCTCCAAAATTCATGTTGAATGTTAATCCACAATGCCATAATATTAAGAGGTGTGGCCTTTAGGGACTGATTGGGTCACCTCCTCCCTCATGAACTGGATTAAGGTCTTTATAAGTGAGGCATACACAGCATCAGGCCCCTTTGTCCTTCCATCCCTCTTGCCATGTGAGAACCCAGTGCTCATAGCCTCTGGAGGATGCGGTAACAAGGAGCTGCCCTTTGCCTTGCTGGCACTTTGATCTTAGAACTTCCCAGCCTCCAGAATGATGAGAAATAAATTCGGTTCTTTATAAATTATACAGTCTTGAATATTTTGCTACAGTAGCACAAATGGACGAGGACTCAGTAAAAATAGTTAATGTGAATGATGTTATGTAATATGTTAAATGTGAATGATGAGTAGATAAACAAAATGTAATATATGTGTGCAATGGAGTACTATCATCCCTAAAAGTGGACGAATTAATGTCTTTTGCAACAATTTGGATGGAACTGGAGATCATTCTCCTAAGTGAAGTATATAAAGAATGGGAAAACGAACAGCACATGTACTCATTGTTAAATTAAAACTAACTGATGAGCACACATGTATACAAAGGGAAGTAAAATGCAGGGGGGCACGGAGAGGGGCAAAAACCCACCTTATGGGCACAATGAACACTATTTGGGTGATGGCCGCACCTACAGTTGTGACTCAGGATTACAGAAGTGATCCATATAACCAAAAACACTGATAACCCCTCCTTAATATTTTGTAATATAAAAGGAAGAAAATCACCAAAAATATGTGAATGACTTCAGATTTTCATGCAACCCCAGTTTTAAGGCGAGAAAACAAAGTTTCAAAGAGATTAAGTGGTTTACACAAAATCACATGAATACTCAGTGATAGGGCTCTAACCAGAAGCCTGAGTTTCTGGTTATAAAATTGAATGTTTTTCCTAGTACCCTAAGTCTCCTTCAGTTTATTATTTGGTAACAGTAGAACTGGTCCACTTATTTTTTTCTTGTAGTTATTTTTATTATTATTATTTTTTGGCCGGGGCTGGGTTTGAACCCTCCGCTTCCAGTATAGTATGGCCGGTGCCCTACTCCTTTGAGCCACAGGTGCCACCCAAAGTCCACTTTTACCTAAAAATACAGGGGGGAAGAATGATGGAAACATCCCTTTGAAAAGAAATAACCATTTTGTCAATATTTATGTTTTGAAACTTTGGCTTAGAAGGAAATAAGAGAAAGCTTATTTCCTCTCACTAGAGAGCAGAATGGATAAATGTGATTCATTGTATGCTGAGCTTATTACTAATTCTTTCAAATCACAAAGCTGTACTTTTTTGGAATTAGCAGCATAGTGATGTACAGAAGGGATATTTTGTCCTAAAGTGTCCTCTATAGAAAACTTTATAAAAGAGGGAATTTATAACCTTTCAAAATGACAAGCATAAAATTTGCATCTAATTATTGGCCATTCAGCCTTTTCTATGTCATTTTGTCATAAGGTAAAGTGGCATGCACACTGATTTGGGCAAACACAAAGCAACAAACTCTTTCTGTGAAGGGATAAATGGCAGCAGAAAATGCCATTGATTTGAATTCATAGGCTTATCAAAAACGAGGCAGAAATGTTTTCTTGGCTTTCTTAAGACAAGGTAAAAAGCATGTCCATTAAGTTGTTGGGTGCTCTGAATAAG
The DNA here is from genome assembly GCF_027406575.1 of Nycticebus coucang. Taxonomy (NCBI): domain Eukaryota; kingdom Metazoa; phylum Chordata; class Mammalia; order Primates; family Lorisidae; genus Nycticebus; species Nycticebus coucang. The sequence continues at coordinate 18,596,179 of NC_069787.1, forward strand.
TCACCCACCCGTCCTCTTCATTTCACTATCAAAGGATGCTCAAATCCCTTCCCATAGACCTCTGTCTACAGAGAATGTGGATGACTCTGATCTCTACCTTTATAACAGAAGCATGTACTTGCTTGAGCAACACATTAAGCAAGTAAGAAGTAACTGGCAGGGGAGAATGGGTTAACACCTTTCATTAATTCAAGAATTTATTGAGCTACCAGGATGCACTAGTATCCACTAGTATCCATAGTATGCATATTCAACTCACTGAGGATAGCAGAAATAAGTAAACACTTTACCCTAGCTCATATTCCAGGCTCAAGGAGGCAGACTCTTATTTGTATAGCATATAGAAAGGTGATTAGTATTGTGGTATCAAATATATCAAGAAAGAGAACAGAGAGCCTAGAAACAGCATTTTTAAAATAGTGTCTTAGTTTAGGCTGCTATAACAAAATACCTACCATACATTGGATGACTGATAAACAACAGAAATGTATCGGTCACAATTCTGGAGGCTGAGATGCCCATGATCAAGGTGCTGGCAGATTTGATGTCTGGTGAGGTCTGCTTTCTAGTTCACTGACGGCACCTATTTTCTGTGTCCTAATATGGTGGAAGGGTTAAGCTCTGTGGGCTCTCCTTCATAAGGTACTAATACCAGTAGGGAGGGCTGTCCTCTCATGACCTAAATCACTTCTCAAATGCCCAGCTTCCAAATAACATCTCCTTGGGGGTTAGAATTTCAACATATGAATTTGGTGGAGAATGAAAACATTCAGACCCTAGCAAATAGGGTTGACAGTGGAGCCCATTCTGAGAAAACTTGATTCAAGACTCGAGGAAGGTGAGTGAATGAACCATGAGGATATCTGGGAGGTCAGCACTGCAGGCAAAGAGGGCAGTAACTGCAAGAGCCCTGGGGTCATGAGCGCGCGCGCGTGCTCTCTCTCTCTCTCACACATACCCCCCGCACTACCACCATGGTGGCCAGTGTGCCTTCAGCCCCATATACATCACAGGATGAAGTAGCAGTGGTAGCAGCATGAGACCAGGTATCAGTGCTTAATATTGGCCATATTCATGGCAGAGTTTCCAATCCACACTGTCTCAGGTAAAGAAGGAATTATTGCTGTATCCCAATTGTAGAAACAAACAAAGTGAGGTCTTCCCAAATCTTTATGAAGCCTTGTTTGCTCTGGCACTACTATGATGTTTTGCTTTGTATTTTCTCTCTCTCTCTCTCTTAAGGGATGCAGATGGAATTAGAAAACTATTTTTTAACCAAATTTCTCAAAAAGAATATAGTGGCATCTGCAAGCTGTTTATAGGGATCAAAAACATGGACTCCGCACCACAGAGCTTGGGTTCAAATCTCAGCCCTACCACTCTGTGACTTTATGTAAGTTACTTAGACTTTATGACTCAGCTTCCTCATGTGTGAAATAGAGTTTACCTATGGGGTTACCTGATGGTGTTAAATGCCTTAGTGTATTTAAAGTGCGTAGAACAGTGCCTTGCGCTTAATTAATCCTACACAAAGATGGAAACACACAATTTCTGCAAATTCCCTTGGGGTGAGGGTAGTGGGGACATGGAGAAGAACATCCCCTTTTAACTTTTCAGTGTTTTCTCCAGTAGATAGGAAGGCACAGACCTGAAGTAAGAATTTTTTGAATTTACATCACCACGTACACAAAGTTTTGGCCTCTAGAAAAGTAACAAAACAAATTTGCACACCTTTCTTCCCTTGCTTCCTCTCTTCCAAAATTGGTGGCTTACTTGGGTCTGTAAAAATTCAACTGTGAACCCCGGACAACCTATCTTTAATCTTTCCCCAGGTCTCTGTATAACTGATGCTCCACATCCAGGCTCAGAAAGTTTAACAATCAAAATAAGCCTCCTTCAGATAGGGCTGTAAAGAAGATGGTAATGTCTATTGCCTTTAACAGGGAATAAAAGCAGTGTTTATCTCTCTGATTGCTTTTTGTCCTCCAATGCAAGGAGTAGCGTAGTGCTCGTTATAGTGTAGTGCACGTTGGCACACAGAAGAACTAGGGCTGAGTACTAAATATCCTGATTGCTTGTCAAGTATTATTTATAATAGAAATTCATGCTTCTGGAAGAACTTTGAGAGAACTGAGATTTAGCCCACCTCAGTTAATTTTTGAATGTTCTATGAAAATGAACTCTTCTTTCTATTTTAAAAATGAAGTCTTATCTTTATGAACCCTGTTTTAATGTTAAAGAGAAATGACTCCTCATTCATTCATTTAGTCATTCAACAAATGTTCCCTGAGCACCTACTGTGTTTCTCATGCTGAGGATGCAACAGTGAACAAAGATCTACAAGGGCCCTCTCTTCCCTCACTGACCATATTTTCACTTACAAGTTGATGCTCAGTAATTAAACTAAAAAAACCCCTGATCTCAACAGGTCTAAGACATCACCTAGTCCAGTAGTTCTTGATTTTTTTTTTATTAAATTAGAGAACACATTGATAAGTAGGTGGTGAGGAGTTAATACATACAAAAACGTTTGCCTTACAGTAGAAGCTTCACAGCAAAAGACGAACTATAGCTAAGTCTCTTTAGGAGATGTAAGGGGCTTGAGAAGTTGCAAAAGTAAAAAAATTTTAAAGTGAAAATGAAAAACAATAATTAATAAGTATTTTATTTGGTTTCATTTAGCAGTAAAAATAAGAAATACATTTCAAGCAATATAACTATCTGTAACTCTTCTTACCCCTGGGCAAGAAACAGAAAAATATTAGTTATGGTGCTAGAAGCCAATTCCTATAAAAAGAGCAAGTGAAATACAACCATTTTTGCCTAGTTGCCCTCAAATGGGAAGGAACCATTCATTATCAAACCTTTGGGATCTTGACCCAAAAAAACACTTGAAGCAGGATCTGGGCTATTGTTAACAGTTTCTCAGGGGGAATTCAGAAGGTAGCACTTGAAAGTTGATAAGCTCCTACTTTCAGCAAAATTTTCAGCATGTAACATAGGTGCTTGTAACCTTTCCATAGATAATTACTGAAATGTGTGAAATGCTTTTTCAGCATGGAGAATTCACTGTGTCATCAACCTAGCAAAAATTAAAGGGTCATAAAAATAACCAAGAAAACATATGCATATGGAGATGATATATGTGAGGCCATTTTGGTGAAAAGAGAAAAGGCTAGTGATGATTTGAAGAGACACTGATTTAAAAATAATAATTATAGCTAATGTTTATGAAACACCTAAATGTCATGGGATACTGAATGGGAAAAAATATTTACAAATCATATATTTAATAAGGATCTAGTGTTCCACAAGTGTGAAGGATTCTTCCAGGCCTTTCCAGGCCTGTTTGTTCACTGTCTATGGTGAATGTCTCAGGCTCTGTAAAAGCTGGTATCTTGCTCACACTCCGTAAACCTACCTTTCTCTTCCTCAATACACTTTGTTTTATGCTTGCCTTTGAGAAGAAGAAGAAAAAAATGAATTCTTATTGTTGTCAACAATGACAACAAAACCCAATTTTAAAAATAGGTACAGGACTTAAATAAACATTTCTCTAAAAGAATATAGTCTATAAATACATTAAAGATGGTTAACATCATTAGACATTAAAGAAATGAAAATCCAATGAGATACCAGCTCACATCCAGTAGGTTGGCTATTTAAAAAAAAAAAAATGCCAGTGACCCCCCCCCAAACAGAAAATAAGTTTTGACAAGAATCTGGATAAATCAGAGGCCTCATATTTTGCTGATGATAATGTAAATTAAGGAAAACAGTTTTCAGTTGCTTAAGTGACCCAGAAATTTCACCTCTGCTCAGGTATATACCTGTGTCAGGGATCTTGAGAGCCACCCTCAAAATAATGATTTTCTAGAAGGAATCACAGGACTCAGAATATGATATTATATCATAATGGAGAGGTTACAGAACAAAATTAGCCAATCAGAGTAATGAAAATTAAAACAACAATGAGATATCTCTTTACCCCAGTTAGAATGGCTTTTATTAAGTAGTCCAAAAACACTAGATGCTGGAATGCATTCAGAGAGAAAGGAAAACTTATACACTGTTGGTGGGACTACAAATTAGTATAACATTGCTGGAAAGTGCTATGAAGATTCCTCAAATAACTCAAAATAGACCTACCCTTTGTCCAGCATTCCCACTACTGGGTATTTACCCAAACGAAAAGAAGTCATTTTGTCAAAAAGACACCTGCACTTGATTGTTTTACTGAATCACAATTTACAAAAGCAATGATGTGGAATCAACTCAAGTGCCCATCAATTCATGAATGGATTAACAAAATATGGTATATGGATATCATGGAGTACTAGTCAGGGATGAAAAGGGTACAGTGACCACTATCTGGGTGATGGGCACACTTATAACCCTGATTCAAGCATTGAAAAAGTGATCCATGTAGCCAACAACTTTTGTACCCATGTAATATTTTGAAATTTAAAAAATATGGGGGGAAAAGACACATGGAATGCAGACTGGAGAAAACCAGAAAGAAAATTCCAATGTCCTCTCCTAGGGTACTCACACAAAATAGAAATGAGTTAGGTAAACACATCTCGCCTGCAAGATATTCATTACAGACACAGCACCCAGGGTGGGGTTTGGTCACGTCGGCAGCCTGCTTGGCACATACCAAATTCCAGATTCCCAGAAAGAAGACAGGTGTTCATCATAAACCATATTGTTTACAAGCAGTTTAGGAAGTGTTAGCTACTTTTAGGGTGGTGAAAACCCTACTAAAATCTAAGCTTCTATATGCCAGTCAAAGGTCAACCTTTTAAGCATAAGCATGATGTTCAAAGGACAGCTATCAGAACAACTAAGTTACCTCATTTTTTTTTTTTTTGCACAATACCCAAGACAATTGAAAACATGGATCTACACACAAAACTTTTTTTTTTTCCCTTAGTGAGACTCTGTCTCCCCCCTAAAAAAAAAGTAGAGCAAGATCCTCTTGCCTCAGCCTCCCAAAGTTCTGGGATTACAAAGAGCTCACTGTGCCTGACCTCTTTCAGCATTTCGAATATGTTATCTCACTCTCGCCTGGCCTGAAGGATTTTTGGTGAGAAATTTGTTTATAGTCATATTGACACTCCTTTGTATGTAATCTGCTTCTTATCTACTGCTATTCTCAAAATAAATTTTTTGTCATTTCTTTTTTGTTTTATTTTTGGGGATTCATTGAGGGTACAAGATGTGTCACACATTGAGACCCCTCACCCCCCTCTCTCCTTCTACTCTCTCTGTTCTTCCTTTCCCCACCCCCGTGTCATTAATTGTCATTAATTATCCTCATATCAAAATCGAATACACAGGATTCATGCTTCTGCGTTCTTGTGATAGTTTACTAAGAATAATGTGTTCCACTTCCATCCAGGTTAATACAAATGCTGTAAAGTCTCCATTTTTTATGGCTGAATAGTATTCCATGGTATACATGTACCATAGCTTGTTAATTCATTCCTGGATTGGGGGGCATTTAGGCTGTTTCCACATTCTGGCGATTGTAAATTGAGCTGTGATCAACAGTCTAGTGCAAGTGTCCTTATGATTGAAAGTTTTTTTTCCTACTGGATAGATGCCCAAAATGGAGCTGCAGGATCAAAAGGGAGGTCTAGCTTGAGTTCTTTGAAGTTTCTCCATAATTCCTTCCAAAAAGGTTGTATTAGTTTACAGTCCCACCAGCAGTGTAAAAGTGTTCCTTTCTTTCCATATCTGCACCAGCATGTGAAGTTTTGAGATTTCGTGATGTGAGCCATTCTTGCTGGGGTTAGATGATATCTCAGGGTGGTTTTGATTTGTATTTCTCTAATAATTAAGAATGATGAGTATTTTTTTCATATGTTTGCTAGCCATTCATCTATCTTCCAAAAGGTGGAAACAACCCAAATGCCTACTGACTGATTAATAGATAAACAAATGTGGTAGATCCTCCTGTTCATCCATAAACAGGAGGCAGAGAAAGATGGCCCAATAGGACTGGGTCCCTGCAGGAACACCAAACTGAGCAACTACCCATGCAAGAAAGTACTTTTATAAGAACAAAAATTCAGGACCTGGTTTTAACATCATGTCAAGGAATGAGGCACTGAAAAAGGTAGAAAAGACAGTCTGGCATTGCCTATACCACCTCTCACCCCTCTTCACCACTCTCACCCACTCCCCACCCCCACGCAGGGCTGTGTGGAGAAAGGATCTGTGTGTTTTGGGGGAGGGAGAGCCAAATGATTGTGGAACTTTGCATAAGAACTTAGGGCTGCCTTATCACAGTAGAATAAAACACAGGGCAGAATTCTGTCAGTCGCCCACAGAGCAAGCACTTAGACCAGTCCTGGGTCAGAAAGGAATCCTTAGCCCTAGTGTCAGAAAACTGAGTTCCAGCTAGCAGCACCATTAGCTGTCAAAAGTGGCCTGGATCAGCGGGGTGTGGCAGCTCACACCTGTAATCCCAGCACTTTGAGAGGCTGAGGCAGGTGGATTGCTTAAGCTCAGGAGTTGGAGACCACCTGAGCAAGAGAAAGACCCTGTCTCTACTAAAATAAAAACATTAGCCAGGCCTTGTGCTTGGCACCTGTAATCCCAGCTACTTGGGAGGCTGAGGCTAGAGGATCTTTTCAGCCCAAGAGTTTTGAGTTTGCTGTGAGCTATGATAATGCCATGGCACTTTATCCAAGATGACAGAGTGAGATTCTGTCAAAAAAAAAAAAAAAAAAAAGAAAGAAAGAAAGAAAGAAAAAAAAAGTAGCTTGAATCCGAGAATAAATTTGTAAGGCGATTAGGCCACAGAGACTGCAGTCCTTGAGCAAGTCAAGTCCTGGTGATGTGCTAGGCTCAGAGCCAGTAGACTTGAGGTGCATGTGATCCAGGGAGACACCAACTGTGGTGGTCAAAAGAGGACATGTCCTACTCCTTCCCCAACTCCAGGCACGGCAACTGGAGAGAGGCTCCATCTTCTTGGGGAAAAAAAGGAATAGTATAGAGGACTTTGTCTTCCATACTGGGTACCAAGTCAGTCACAGTAAAATAAAGGGTCAAGCAGATTCCTGACACTGATTTCAGGCTTTAGCTCGTGGATGGTATTCCCTGAAACAGAAGGGAATCTACTGCCCTGAAAAGAAAGAACCAGTCCTGGAAGAGTTCATTTCCTGATGACTTTGGTTTTTGCCCCCAGGCCTTGAATAAACACAAGCAGTAGGCAGGGAGTCCTCACTATTCGTGAAGCAAATAAACAACATACGAAAGATCAATAAAACAAAAAGTTGATTTTGAAAGGATGACAAAATTGACAAACCTCAAGCTAGAATAAGAAAAAACGAGAAAAGACTCAAATAAATAAAATCAGAGATGAAAAAGGAGACAATACAACTGACACTGTAGAAATTCAAAAAATCATTAGCGATTCCCATGAGCAACTATATGCCAGTACATTGGAAAACCTAATGTTTTTAGGTTTAGACATAAAACAACATACTTAGACATAAACAACATACTCAGATTAAACCAAGAAGAAATCCAAACCTTAACAGACCAATAACAAGTAACAAGATAGAAGCAAGAGTAAATAGTCTGTAATCAAAGAAAAGCCCCAGACCCAATGGCTTCACTACTGAATTCTACCAATATTTAAAGGAGCACTATTATCAATCCTACTTAAGCTATTCCAAAAAACTAAGAGAATACTCCCAAATGTATTCTACAAATCCAGTATCACCCTGATACCAAAATCAGATGAAGACACAACAAAAAAAGAAAACTGTGGGCCAGTATCTCTGATGAGCGTAGTATCTCTGATGAGCATAGATGAAAGAAATCCTTAACAAAATGTTCCATTCGCAAACTGAATTCATGGACATATGAAAAAGATCATTCATCATGATCAAGTGGGAGTCATCCCAGGGATGCAAGGATAGTTCAACATACACAAACTAGTCAAGGTGAAGCATCCTATCAAGAGAGTGTAGGACCCTCTCCTGAGGACAAAACCACATGATCACTTCAAGTGATGCTGAAAAAGTATGCAATAAAATTAAACATCACTTCATGATATAAACTCTCAAAAACCTGGGCACAGAAGGAACATACCTCAATGCGATAAAAGCCATATATGACAGACCCACAGCTAGTATTATTGAATGGAGAAAAACTGAAAGCCTTTTCTTTAAAATATGGAACAAGATAAGGGGCCAAATTTCACCTCTTAAACATAGCTAAAGTAATCAGACAAGAAAAAGAAAAGGTTGGGCGGCGCCTGTGGCTCAGCGGGTAGGGCGCCGGTCCCATATGCCGGAGGTGGAGGGTTCAAACCCAGCCCCGGCCAAAAAAAAAAAAAAAAAAAAAAAAAGAAAAAGAAAAGGCATTCAAATTATAAAGAAAGAAATCAAATCTCTAAATGTCCTTGTTGGCAGAAAATAGGATCTTATACTTACAGACCTAAAGACTCCACCCAAAACGACTACAACTCATAAATTCAGTAAAGTTGCAGAATACATAATTCAACATACAAAACTCAGTAGCATTTCTATATTGCCAACAGAAAGCAATCTGAAAAAGAGACTGAGAAAACAGTTCCATTTACAATAGCTACAAATAAAACAAAATACCTAGAATAAAATTAACCAAAGAAGTCAAAGACCTATCGTGAAACCTATAAACACTGATGAAATAATTTGAACAGGACATTAAACAATTGAAAGACATTCTATGCTCATGGATTTGAAGAATCAATATTGTTAAGATGTCCATACTGCCGAAAGTAATCTATAGATTCAATGCAATCCCCATCAAAATACCAATGACAGTCTTCACAGAAATAGAAAAAAAAATCCTAACATTTATATGAAACCCTTAGGTACCCAAATATTCAAAGCCATCCTGGGAAAAAAAGAACAAAACTATAGTAATCACTACAGTAATCACATAACCCGACTTTAAACTATACTGCAAAACTGTAGTCAGCAAAACAGCATGGTACTGGCATAAAAACAGGCTCAAAGACCAATGAACAGAAAAGAAAATCCAGAAATAAATCCACACATCTATAGTGGACTAATTTTTGACAAAGATACCAAGAACATCTTTGTTGCCAATAGACAAAGGATAGTATCATTTGAAATGGTGCTGAGAAAACGGAATATCCATCCATATGTGAAAGGACAAAACTAGACCCCCATCTCCCACCATATACAAAAATCAAATCAAAATAGATTAAAAGGGGGGCGGAGCATGATGGCGGACAGGACGGACGTGTAGCCCACCTCTCCCAAGCCATCAGGTGAGAGGAAAGGCAGTCTGGACCTTCCCTGTGTGTGGATTATTGGAGTGAACAGACAGCTGGAGACGCACAGCGAACTGGCGGATTTCTATATATGAGAGTTAATTTAAAATCACAGACTCTGTTGTAGAGATTCTTCCCTGCTCGGCAATGCCGGCCAGCAGGCCCCTCCCCTACAGAGGTCAGCTGCTCGTAAATGCTGACAAAACCCAATTGACAAATAATTATTCCTGAACTGAGGGAGGCATCTGAAAGGAGAGCCACTCAAAACCACGGGGAGCTGGGCAAACTGTTGGACAATTGAAGGGAAGGGATCTTGCCCGGGAAACAGACATTTTGAACTACCCAAAAGGGCGGACACCTTTCCCGCAGGTGTTGGAGGGGGCTGGCGGTTCAGGCTGCGCAGTGAACTGGCGGGCGCCGATCCAAAAGGGAAACTCTGAACCATAAAACCCAGAATAAGTCCCCTGAACGCTCCAACCACGGAACCGCCTTGAAGCCGCAGACCCAGCTTTGGCTGCTAACACCATGAACTTGGCTTCAGCCCTGGGAGCCAGCTACAGCAGATAAAACTGCAAGCCCTCCAACGACCATGCAAACTCAGCGCCACTCCCCCTACAGCTGATTGCAATCGCCAGTTTGCAGGAGAACCTGGGAACAGAGTGGAAAGACTTAAGAAGCGTGGACACCTGCACTCAGTGGGAAGGTCAGCTGCAAGTGCTGTCTGGAAAAGAACAGCCGAGCTTACACAATTCTTAGGCGACAAACTTTTACAGAAATTCCAAAATGGCAATCGGCCATGGAAGGTGGTTACCATGGTAACAGTATAAACTATAAATCAGGTACAAGTCTTGGAACCACTCACAGTGCCACCTTGTGTCCAGAAAGTATATTGCAGTATGAATATATTCCTACGAAAGTTGATCCCTACAGCAGACATATAGATATATATAGGTATATTTCTACACGCAAGAATATTTTTGTAGTTGGTACCTTTTTTTGTTTTGGTTTTTGTGGGGGTTTTTTTGTTTTGTTTTTTTGTCTGTTTTTTCCTCACCAATTTCTTAGAGGAGATTTCGATAATTTTTTATTATTACTTTTTATATAGACATATTTTTTATTTCTATGTCTTCTAATTTTAATTTCTTCTTTCTCCTCATTTAACATTCCTACAAACACCACTTTTTTCTCTCTTTTTTCTTCCTTTCTTTCAATTATTTTACGATTATCATTATTTTTATTGCAGTTGTTCTTATATTGCTGTTGTTGTGGCTGTTACCTGTATGTCTATGTGTTTCCATCTGTCTCTGTATCTATGGGCCCATGTGCCTGGTAACCTTTGTATCTGTTTATTTGTTCATTTGGTCTCAATGAGCTTGGTGTTACGACCTACAACTCTGAGCTCCTAACACTCCCCTCCACTCTCACTCCGTGATCTGGAGACCTGGCCCCCCAGGAGTTCAGATTCTTGGGTGAACTCTCGAGAGGTGCAGACAGGACCTGGACTGCAGCTGGCCAGTGCTGACTCTGTAGCAAAGAAGCGAGAAGACGACGGTTGGCTAAGAGGGAATTACACTGGAGTGGTGGTGCCCTGAGGTGCAGAGCAACAGCAGTCTTCAGCAATAACAAGGCCCACCCCCAGATATCCCATAGCCTCTCCTCCTGTCTTCCTGGGCAACCAGATGAGGCCGAGCATCTTCTAAGATGGCAACCACCATGGAACAGACCTGGGACTGAAACACAGGCCCCGTGAGTAAAGGGTTTGCCTGAGGCGGCACTGACCTGGGTGGAACACGGGGACTAGAAAACACACCCGCAGAGCCGGGAAACTCCCAGGGTGGGGCTGATCCAGAGGACTGCTTTACTGAGCCTAAGACGCACCTGGCCCTCAGGGGATCACCAGCCTATAGACAAAGGAGGCTAAGAGGCTACAGCTGACAACGGATCGTGCTGCGAATACAAACCTACAGGACTAAAGACAGGGCCTGAGGCACATGTTCTGGGAACTCAAATGAGCCTCGCCTCTGCAGAAGAATCTAGCAGGGTCAGAAACAAACTCCCACAGGGTTCTTCCATTCACCCAGTAACATAAACTAAGGGTGGGGCTGGAACTGAGTGAACACCTCCAGCCTCCATCAAGTGCCCGAGGTTGACAGGCCACACCACCCCCTGATGGATAAAGACAGAGAGTAGCGGCCTAGACGAGCAAACACAGACTACCCTGTGACTTTGGCAGGTGCAAACCCCTGGAGTATCTGCTTACTGCAGACAACTGGGTCACAGCCCTGTGGGGCTAGCAGCGACTGGGTGTGACAGAGCTGCAAGGTGGGGAAGGAGGCATCAATCTTCCCAGACTGATCTATTTACTGGGTGGCTCTTCCTGACTCCACGCAGCACAGGAGCAAGCCTTATTAGAGCAGTCACCAGACCCCTGTGATCCAGTTCCCAGGGACCTCTTGAACTCTCCCACCCAAGGCAGCTGCTGACTGAGACAATTGATTTGGACCTTTTGAACTGAGCCACTCACCTGGGGACTATCCAGGTGGTGCCCTGGGTGTGTGGTTGTAGGAAGGTTTGATTTTCCTTTTCCATTTGTTGCCTGTGGTGGGTGGGGGTGACTTAATTGCTGGTATTTCTCCACAGCTGAGACTTCAACCCAGAGTAACTGTTTCACTAGGGTCAAATAGAAACCAGCTGAAAACAAGACAGAACCACTTAGCCCCTCTACACCAAACAGGGCCCCAGTTTCTCAGGCCACAGCACTGTATGGGTCCTCGACAAAACACTAGGGGAGATATCAAAGGGAGTAAAATAATCATGGGGCGGAATCAGTAGAAAAACTCTGGTAACATGAATAACCAGAATAGATCGAGTCCCCCAAGGAAAGATACGGCAGATGTAATTGAAAATCCCATTCACAAACAACTGTCTGAGATGTCAGAAATCGAATTCAGAATTTGGATGGCAAACAAGATTAACAAAATGGAACTAGGAATTTGTGGAGAAATTCAAAAGCTGTCTCAAGAATTTAACGAATTTAAAGACAAAACCACCAAAGACTTAGACACACTGAAGCAAGAATTTGCAGCCCCCATACCAAAAAATAGCTGGGCGTTGTGGCGGGCGCCTGTAGTCCCAGCTACTCGGGAGGCTGAGGCAAGAGAATCGCTTAAGCCCAGGAGTTGGAGGTTGCTGTGAGCTGTGTGATGCCATGGCACTCTACCGAGGGTGATAAAGTGAGACTCTGTCTCTACAAAAAAAAAAAAAAAAAATTGCAGCCCTCAAAGATATGAAAAATACAGTAGAATCCCTTAGCAACAGAATGGACAAAGCAGAAGAAAAGATCTCCGACATTGACAATAAAGCCTTTGAATACTCCCAAACTCTCAAAGAGGAAGAGAAATGGAGAGCAAAAATGGATCACTCTCTCAGAGAGCTCTGGGATAACTCGAAGAAGGCAAATATCCAACTCATAGGAATTCCTGAAACAGTTGAAGTGGCCTCACTGGGTGCAGAGGCCCTTCTGCATGAAATTATGAAACAATTTTCCAGACATGCCTAGAGAATCTGAAATTCAGACAGCAGATAGCTTCAGAACCCCAGCACGACTCAACCCCAATAAGACATCCCCCAGGCATATCATAATTAACTTCACTAAAGTTAATATGAAGGAGAAAATTCTCAAAGCGGCCAGGTGAAAGAAAACTATTACCTTCAAAGGGAAGAACATTAGAATGACTGCAGATCTCTCTGCTGAAACTTTTCAAGCCAGAAGAGGGTGGTCATCAACGTTTTATCTCCTCAAGCAAAATAACTTTCAACCCCGGATCTTGTACCCAGCTAAACTGAGTTTCATTTATGATGGAGAAATTAAATACTTTAATGACATTCATATGCTAAAGAAATTTGCCATAACCAAATCACCTCTTCAGGATATTCTCAGACCTATCCTCCATAAGAACCAATCCAATCCTCTACTACAAAAGTAAACTCACTCAGAAACTTCTGATCAAACTCCAACTTCCACAATGGCAAAAGGATTAAAAATGCCCACTGGACGTTTGAAAAACTCAATACCCAAAATTTCACCAAACTTATCAATACTCTCCATTAATGTGAATGGCTTAAATTGCCCTCTAAAGAGACATAGGTTAGCTGACTGGATACAAAAACTCAGGCCAGACATTTGTTGCATACAAGAGTCACATCTTAACTTAAAAGACAAATACAGACTCAGGGTGAAAGGATGGTCATCCATATTTCAGGCAAATGGTAACCAGAAAAATTCAGGTGTTGCAATTTTATTTTCAGATACAATAGGCTTTAAACCAACAAAAGGAAGGAAGGACAAAAATGGTCACTTCATATTTGTTAAGGGTAAGACTCAATATGATGAGATTTCAATTATTAATATCTATGCACCCAACCAGAATGCACCTCAATTTATAAGAGAAACTCTAACAGACATGAGTAACTTGATTTCCTCCAACTCTATAATAGTCGGAGATTTTAACACTCCTTTGGCAGTGATGGATCGATCCTCCAACAAAAAGTTGAGTAAAGAAATTCTAGATTTGTATCTAGACATCCAGCATTTAGATTTAGCAGACATCTACAGAACATTTCATCCCAACAAAACTGAATACACATACTTCTCATTAGCCCACGGAACTTACTCCAAAATCAATCACATCTTATGCCACAAGTCTAACCTCAATAAATTTAAAGGAAAAGAAATTATTCCATACATCTTCTCGGACCACCATGGAATAAAACTTGAGATGAGTAACAACAGGAATCTGCATACTCATACAAAAACATGGAAGTTAAATAACCTTATGCTGAATGATAGCTGGGTCAGAGATGAGATCAAGAAGGAAATTGCCAAATTTCTGGAACAAAACGACAATGAAGACACGAACTATCAGAACCTCTGGGACAGCGCAAAGGCAGTTCTAAGAGGGAAATTTATAGCACTGCAAGCCTTCCTCAGGAGAACGGAAAGAGAGGAAGTAAGCAACTTAATGGGACATCTCAAGCAACTGGAGAAGAAAGAACACTCCAACCCCAAATCCAGTAGAAGAAAAGAAATAACCAAAATCAGAGCAGAACTAAATGAAATTGAAAGCAAAAGAATAATACAACAGATCAATAAATCAAAAAAGTTGATTTTTTGAAAAGGTCAACAAAATAGATAAACCTTTGGCCAACCTAATCAGGAAAAAAAGACTAAAATCTCTGATATCATCAATCAGAAATAACAAAGACGAAATAACAACAAACTCCTCAGAAATCCAAAAAATCCTTAATGAATATTACAAGAAACTTTACTCTCAGAAATACGAAAATCTGAAAGAAATTGACCATTACTTGGAAGCACGTCACCTTCCAAGACTTAACCAAAATCAAGTGGAAGTGTTGAACAGGCCAATATCAAGTTCGGAAATAACATCAACCATACAAATCTGCCCAGAAAGAAAAGCCTGGGACCAGATGGTTTTATGTCAGAATTCTACCAAACCTTTAAAGAGGAATTAGTACCTATATTACTCAACCTGTTCCAAAAGGTAGAAAAAGAAGGAAGACTACCCAACACATACTATGAAGCAAACATCACCCTGATCCCCAAACCAGGAAAAGACCCAACAAGAAAAGAAAATTATAGACCAATATCACTAATGAATATAGATGCAAAAATATTCAACAAGATCCTAACAAACAGAATCCAGCAACATGTCAAACAAATCATACATCATGACCAAGTCGGTTTTATCCCAGGGTCTCAAGGCTGGTTCAATATACGTAAATCTATAAATGTAATTCAGCACATAAACAAATTAAAAAACAAAGACCATATGATTCTCTCAATCGATGCAGAAAAAGCTTTTGATAACATCCAACATCCCTTCATGATCAGAACACTTAAGAAAATTGGTGTAGAAGGGACATTTTTTAAACTGATAGAGGCCATATACAGCAAACCCACAGCCAATATCATATTGAATGGAGTTAAATTGGAATCATTTCCACTCAGATCTGGAACCAGACATGGCTGCCCATTGTCTCCATTGCTCTTTAACATTGTAATGGAAGTTTTAGCCACCGCAATTAGGGAAGAAAAGGCGATCAACGGTATCCACATAGGGTCAGAAGAGATCAAACTTTTGCTCTTCGCAGATGATATGATTGTATATCTGGAAAATACTAGGGACTCTACTACAAAACTCTTAGAAGTGATCAAGGAATACAGTAGCATCTCAGGTTACAAAATCAACGTTCATAAATCGGTAGCCTTTATATATACCAACAATAGTCAAGTTGAAAAAACAATTAAGGACTCTATCCCATTCATAGTAGTGCCAAAGAAGATGAAATATTTGGGAGTTCATCTAACCAAGGACGTGAAAGATCTCTATACAGAGAACAATGAAACTCTAAGAAAAGAGATAGCTGAGAATGTTAATAAATGGAAAAATATACCATGCTCATGGTTGGGAAGAATCAACATTGTTAAAATGTCCATACTACCCAAAGCAATATATAATTTCAACGCAATCCCTATTAAAGCTCCACTGTCATATTTTAAAGATCTTGAAAAAACAATATTTCGTTTTATATGGAATCAGAAAAAATGTCGAATAGCCAAGACATTACTCAAAAATAAAAACAAAGCAGGAGGAATCACGCTACCAGACCTCAGACTATACTACAAATCGATAGTGATCAAAATAGCATGGCATTGGCACAAAAACAGAGAAGTCGATGTCTGGAACAGAATAGAGAACCAGGAGATGAATCCAGCTAATTACTGTTATTTAATCTTTGACAAGCCAATTAAAAACATCCAATGGGGAAAAGATTCCCTATTTAACAAATGGTGCTGGGTAAACTGGTTGGCAACCTGTAGAAGACTGAAACTGGACCCACACCTCTCACCATTAACCAAGATAGACTCTCACTGGATTAAAGATTTAACCCTAAGACATGAAACTATAAAAATACTAGAAGAGAGTGCAGGGAAAACCCTTGAAGAAATTGGGTTGGGCAAGTTTTTTATGAGAAGGACCCCCCGGGCAATTGAAGCTGCTTCAAAAATACACTATTGGGACTTGATCAAACTAAAAAGCTTCTGCACAGCCAAGAACACAGTAAATAAAGCAAGCAAACAGCCCTCAGAATGGGAGAAGATATTTACAGGTTACATCTCTGACAAACGTTTAATAACCAGAATCCACAGAGAACTCAGACGCATTAGCAAAAAAAGAACAAGTGATCCCATCGCAGGCTGGGCAAGGGACTTGAAGAGAAACTTCTCTGAAGAAGACAGGCGCATGGCCTTCAGACATATGAAAAAATGCTCATCATCTTTAATCATCAGAGAAATGCAAATCAAAAC
This sequence comes from Nycticebus coucang, assembly GCF_027406575.1. Classification (NCBI taxonomy): domain Eukaryota; kingdom Metazoa; phylum Chordata; class Mammalia; order Primates; family Lorisidae; genus Nycticebus; species Nycticebus coucang. Next base: position 18,612,873 of record NC_069787.1, read on the forward strand.
TACTTTGAGATATCATCTAACTCCAGTGAAACTAGCCTACATCACAAAATCCCAAGACCAGAGATGTTGGCGCAGATGTGGAGAGAAGGGAACACTTTTGCACTGCTGGTGGGAATGCAAATTAATACATTCCTTTTGGAAAGAGATATGGAGAACACTTAGAGATTTAAAAATAGATCTGCCATTCAATCCTAGGTCCATTCAATTTTCAAGACCAAAAATCACATCATAACAAAGATATTTGTACCATAATGTTTATTGCAGCCCTATTCATAATTGCTAAATCATGGAAAAAGCCCAAGTGCCCATCGATCCATGAATGGATTAATAAATTGTGGTATATGTACACCATGGAATATTATGCAGCCTTAAAAAGAGATGGAGACTTTACCTCCTTCATGTTTACATGGATGGAGCTGGAACATATTCTTCTTAGTAAAGTGTCTCAAGAATGGAAGAAAAAGTACCCAATGTATTCACCCTTATTATGAAACTAATGTAGGACCTTCACATGAAAGCTATAACCCAGTTACAACCTAAGAGTAGGGAGAAGGGGGAAAGGGAGGGGAGGGAGGGGGGAGGTAGGTGGAGGGAGGGGGATTGATGGGCTTACACCTGCGGTGCATCTTATAAGGGTATATGTGAATCCTAGTAAATGTGGAATGTAAAGGTCTTAACAAAATAAGAAAATGCCACGAAAGCTATGTTAACTACTGTGATGAAAATGTGTCAAACGGTCTATGAACCAATTGTATGGTGCCCCATGATCATACTAATGTACACAGCTATGATTTAATAAAAAAAAATAAAAAAATAGATTAAAAATTCAAATGTAAGAACTAAAATCATGAAACTATTGAAAGAAAAGATTGGGGAAACAATCCAGGACGTTGGTCTTGGCAAAGATTTCTTGAGTAATACTTTAAAAGCACAGACAGTCAAAGCAAAAATGTACAAATGGGGTCATATCAAGCCAAAAAGATTCTGCACATCAAAGGAAACAATTAACAAAGGAAAGTGACCACCCAGTGAATGGGAGCATATATTTTCATTATTAACTACAATATATACGGTGCTCCAGCAACTCAATATGGAAAAATCAAATAATCCAATTTAAAAATGGCAAAATATTTGAATAAACATTTCTCAAAAGAAGACATACGTATGAATGGCCAACAGGTATATAAAAAAAGGTTCAACATTGTTAGTCATCAGAGAAATGCAATTCAAAATTACAAGGAGATATCATCTCACCCAGTAAAATGGCCTTCATCTAAAAGACAGGCAGTAACAGATGCTAGTGAGAATGTGGAGAAAGGGGAACCCTTGTGCACTATTGGTGAGAATGTGTGTGTGTTAGTACAGTATGGAATTTCCTCAAAAAACCACAAACAAAACTATCATATGATCTTGTAATCCCACTTCTAAGTGTACATCCAAAAGAAAGGAAATCAGTATATTGAAAAGATATGTGCACTTCGGTATTTACCATTAACTTCAGTATATACTACTAACTGTAGCCAAGGTTTGGAATTAACATAAGTGTCAATGGAAGAATAGATAAAGAAAATATGGCACATAAAAATATACACAATATACAGCCTTGAAAAAATGAAATCCTGTCATTTGTAACAAGATGGATGGAACTGGAGAACATTATATGAAGTGTAATAAGACAAGCACAGAAAGACATGTTTTGCATGTTCTCACCATATATGGGATCTGAAAGTGAAAACAATTGATCTCATGGAGATAAGGGTGTAGAATGATAGTTACCAAAGGTTGGGTAAGGCAGTGGGGAGGGAGAATAAAGTGGGGATGGTCAACGAGTGCAGAAATATAGAATGAATGAGAGCTAATACCTGATAGCATAACAAGGTGATTACAGTCAACAAGTTACTGCTTATTTTAAAATAACCCAAAATGTAGTATTGGAACGTTCCTAACACAAAGAAATTATAAATGCTTGAAGCGATGGATACCCAAATTACCTTGACAACATTATAACAAAATATCACATGCACCTCATAAATGTATATAGCTACCATGGTCCAATAATAATTGAAAATTAAAACATTTGAAAAGAAGACACATGTAACAATATGCATAGAGCTTGAAAATATTATGTTGAGTGAAAGAAGCTGGAATCATAAAGTAAAATATTGTATGATTCCAAAGGTGTTTAAACGGACTACTGAGTGGAACGGGCTTTATTTCATGGGCATGAGAAATATGCTGGAATGGAATAGTGGAAATAGTTTCACAAAATTGTGAATATATGAAAAACCACTGGGTTACACACTTTAAAATTACTAACATGGTGAAATTTATCTCAAACATATCTTGAGATATTAAGAGAAGATATACCTCAAATTTAAACAAGTATATAGTTGGTGTATTGAATTTAATATCTGTATTAAAAAAGTAATGGGACTGTGGGACAAACTGAACTGTACTCCTCTAAAATTCACACGTTGATCCTCTAACCCCCAGAGTGCCCATATTTGGAGCAAGGAAGTTAAGGAAGACCAGAGCCCTGACCTGATGTGATTAGTGTTTTTGGGGAGGAGATATCAGAGAACTTGCACCCTCTCTCAGCCACATGAGGACTCAGCAAGAAGATGTCTGTCTGCAGTCAGGAAGAGAACCATCACCAGAAGCAGAATCAGTTGGAATCTGGATCTTGGACTTTTCAGCTTCCTAAACTATAAGAAAACACATTTCTCTTGTTTGAAATTATCAGTTTACTATCTTGTTATGATAGCTCTAGCTGAGTAAGACAGGGATTATGCAATGTGTTTTATATGAAGTGTCTCAATTATTCCTTAAAACAATCCTGTAAGCTAAATTCTGTTTATATTCCCCCCCTTTTTTAACATAATAGTTTAAGTAAGTTAATTTGCTGAAGTAGCAGGTAGGATGTAAAGATCATCTGATTTTAAAATCCATGCTCTGAATCATACTCTACACTGCCTCACGTCATACTACTGCTATGAAGAAGTTTCCAATTATAAAGATACACAATATGAACGAGGCTAATCATTTTTGTTTCATTTATAGATATAATTTACCCCTTTATGTGTATATTTCAGAATTCCTTTTCCTTTATGTGCTGCCTTTCAGGAACTGCTTCCTTCAGATGTTTAGGAATATTCATTTTTCTGTTGGGCATGTAAAGGCAATGCTTCATTCTTTTTCTGTTGGAGATCACCTCTAAGTAAGAAGTAGAATAAAAAGGGGAAGTGCAAAGTTTTTCCTAGATAAACCAAGAGATGTGCTTAACTTTGAAACACAATATACGTAGAGAGCTGCCAAACGCTGTCTAATTGGAGTTTGCCCACGAAGATTTCACATAATGCCGTATTATACTGCCCTTCAAAGCAAGTTGACCAACCAATAATGACTTATTTAGAAAAAAAAAGAATGGTTTTATAGGCTAAAGTTAAGACTATTCTAGAATTTGTTTTCTACAAAGTCTAAAGAAACGGGGAAAAGGTGAGAAGGAACATAGAATCACATGGAGAACTCATTTATCCCCAAAGTCATGTTTTAACCATCAAGAATGACTTCACAGTGTGAGCATCACATTGCTATTGACCTCTGCTGGATGGAGAGAATAAAAACTGAAAAATACACTCGAAAGTAGAGCCTGAGTCATAAGAGAAATTTTTGCTAATTTGGGAGACAGTACTGACTTTTCACAGTACCCAGTGGTCCGGAAAGAACCCACCCTATTCAAAGATGCACAAAATTATAATAGAGGAAGAAACCAGCATAAAATATATTAAATTACTTAGAACAGAAAAGGAAAAATGCAAGAGCAAAAGTCTGAAAAAAACTAAAATTACCCAAAATATTCTACCATAGAAAAGATGAAACAGGTCTAAGATTTATCATCTATTAAATATCTCAATAACTTATAATACAAAAACCCAGTACAGAGATAAAAGGTCTCAGAAGAAATGACTGTGAGCAGTCGAAATATCAAGAAGTAGAAAAAATTAAAACCATCATGCACACAAAAAGTAAATTTGAAACTCTAAAAGGAGCAAAAGACATTTGTAATAGTATAATAATAGACAAAAAAGATATAATTGAAAATAATAAAAAAATGAAATAGGAATGAAGTTAAGAACTGAAAAGCATTAGTAAGAAACTGATAAAATTTCTAGTTCATAACATGACACCAGTTTCAACATGTGATCAGTTGTCCTTATGGAAGGGAATATATGATTAGGAAAAGCCATGTAACTCAAAGATATAATTTAAGGAAAATAATCACAAATATAAGAAAATAAAGATGAAAAAGCAATGCACGTTTCAGCAATAACTGGACCTGAAGAATGAACACAGAGATGTAGCTGAATACAGTCACTGGAGTACACAGAATAATAAGACAAAACACAGGTATTTTAAAGTTGCCCAAAATCAGGAATCTATGTCTCCTAAGTTCTTCTTGAAGAGACCACGAGAAGAACTTCAGCCAAATATGAGAAAATGTTACAAAGGGCCTATAAGAAGACATTCAATCCTTATCATTGTAAAGCTAATACTAAAACAAATGACGAAATACTACACACAATAGAATGAAAATGTCATAAATCTGACAATGAAAATTCTACAACTACTATTAACATTTGATTTGGCAAGAGAAAAAAGAAAGTGAGAGGTAGTGTAAGTGCATGGATTTCTTCATCTTTTATATTCAAAAGATCATTTAAAACTAAGATGTGAGAATAAAAAGGTACAAGGTCCAACATTATTTTAAAAGATCTAACATTGAAAGGAGACATTGGTGGCTCCGCGCCTGTGGCTCAAGCAGCTAAGGCGCCAGGCACATACACATGAGCTGGTGGGTTGGAATCCAGCCTGGGCCCGCCAAACAACAATAACGGCTGCAACCAAAAAATAGCTGTGTGTTGTGGCTGGCGCCTATAGCCCCAGCTATTTGGGAGGCAGAGGCAAGAGAATCACTTGAGCCCAGGACTTTGAGGTTGCTGTGAGCTGTGATGCCACAGCACTCTATCCAGGGTGACAGCTTGAGGCTCTGTCTCAAAAAAAAAAAGAAAAGAAAAAAGAAAGGAGGCACTGGGTAGGTAGTGGGAAGGAACTAGGAAGCAGAAAAGCTTCCTAATTAGGGAAATTAAAAAAGAATACCTTAAGAAATGAAGGGTTAATTACATTTTTTAGCACTATCATCATAAAAAATCACTAGGACCAAAGTTAAAAGTTTTCTAAATCCACATCTTGTACCCTCAATGAATCTTCAACAATAAAGTTTTTAGGGGGGAAAAAAAAGTTTTCTAAATCATCAAAAGAAACATACCGAGCAAACAAAATAGTCACAAACTCTCTGCGGAACATTTGTAAAGATAATAAAAATGGGAACCGTATCAGACTGTGACAACAAAAGTAAACCAGTGTTTTACATTAATGAAATCTGAAATAACTAGTAACAGAAAGAGGTGAAGTTGTTAAAAATAAAGAGAAGGGGACAGGCGGAGCAATATGGCAGCCGAGTAACAGCTTCCTTGCATCTGGACACCATGAGTCTGGGGATATAGGACTCTAGGCATCTCTGGCTGGTGGGATCTGCCTATCATCACCCCTGAGAGGATACAGGGAGTCAGCGAGAGACTTCTGGACCCCAAGAGGAGGACTAAAACAGTGGAAAACCAGCAAGTGGTCGTGTGTGTTCAATCTGTCTAAACCCGCCCGCCCCTGTAAGTTCAGTAACAGCGAGACTGCAAACCAGAAAGGCATTACCTGTGAACTGTTTTGGTGTCTTTGGACTTGGCACTCAGCTGAACTGCCTTGGGGAGAGCCTGAGCGGGAGTGCGGAGAACTTTGGCCTTTGTCTAGGGCCCCAGTTTGAGCCGCTGAGCCAGACGAAGCTAATAGTGTTTGGCTCTGGGTCACAGGCAGACATTGTGAGCAATCTGCCCCGGCAAGCTCCGCCCTCAGGGTCACAGAGCTGGAATTGGGTGGCAGCTGGTAACCCAGCGACCAAGTAGCCTAAGGGCGGGGTCTGAGCCGCCTTGCAGCCCTAACCCTCGGGGGCAGAGGGAGACCAGTTTTGACACACAGGGTAAGTGGATAGCCACTTCAGCAGTGATTCCAGCGACAAGCACTTCCCTGAGAAAGCTTCTGCTCAGTAAGTGAACAAGTTCAAAGTGCCTTTTAACTGGGCTGAAGAGAGATTTAGGGTGTCTACCTGCTGGGGTTTGAGAAACTAGCAGCCTCCAGTCGTATCAGAACTGTGATTAACATCTCATACCCCAGAAGACCACGTGTTGCCCAGACAATATTCAATAACATATACATACTGCTTTGTTTTTGGTTGTGTTTTTATTTTTATTTTATATTTTTTATTTTTGATGGTGTGGATTGTTGTTTTGTTTTTTAAGTTCAACCTTTTCCATACAGCTCCTTTTTCTTTCTCATTTTCTCTAGTTTAATTATAATTTCCCATTGCTGCCTATTTCAATAATTAGAACTTCATTTTTGTTAGTGTTTCTACCGCTATTATTTGGTTTTTCCAGCCAATTTTATCCCGTAAAGTTTTCTGTTTGCTTGTTTTGGTTTGATTTATAGCATTTTTGTCTTTCCTCTCTACTTGGTGGAGGTGGGGTAATGTGTCTGATCAGGTTAGCAAAGAGCTGCTGACCTCAAGGGAACCACCCAACTGGGCACCCCCAGAAGGTGGTTTTTTTTTTTAAGGTTGTATCAAAGTACCCTACCGTACACCTATATTGCTCTGTCTCCCTCTTTCTGTGCCTCTCTTCTTTTTGTCAATATTCCTTTTACCCACCCCCTCTCCTTTCTCTATTTTTCTTATTTTTTTTTTTCTTATCAATTGGTCCTCCTTTCTTTCATCACTTTTTTGCTCTTCAACCTTCTCACCCCTCTGGTCCTGTAACCCTTAGTTCACAGGCACGAGAACTTAAAGAGCAAGAGGAAGTGAAAGGAAAATTAGGGCAAGGAAACAGATAAAAGAAATCACCCATGAGGAAGAATCAGCAGAAAACTCCAGGCAACATGAAGAACCACTCCAGAACAACCCCGCCAAGGGACCATGAGGTAGCTACTGCAGAGGATTCCACCTATACAGAAATGTTAGGAACGACAGAAAGGGAATTTAGAATACATGTTGAAAACAATGAAAGAAATGATGGAAACAATGAAGGAAACTGCTAATAAAGTGGAAAATAACCAAAAGGAAATCCAAAAACAGAATCAAATAAGAGATGAACGATATGAAGAATATAAAAAGGATATAGCAGAGCTGAAGGAAATGAAACAGTCAATCAGGGAACTTAAAGATGCAATGGAAAGTATCAGCAACAGGTTAGACCATGCAGAAGAAAGAATTTCAGAGGTAGAAGACAAAGTTTTTGAGATAACTCAGATAGTAAAAGAGTCAGAAAAGAAGAGAGAGAAAGCAGAACGTTCACTGTCAGAATTATGGGACTTTATGAAGCGTTCCAACATACGAGTTATAGGAATTCCAGAAGGGGAAGAAGAATGCCCCAGAGGAATGGAAGCCATACTAGAGAATATTATAAAAGAAAATTTCCCAAATACCACCAAAGATTCTGACACACTGCTTTCAGAGGGCTATCAGACCCCAGGTCGCCTCAACTCTAACCGAGCTTCTCCCAGACACATTGTGATGAACCTGTCCAAAGTCAAGACAAAAGAAAAGATTCTGCAAGCTGCCAGGAGTAAGCGCCAGTTGACCAACAGGGGCAAATCCATCAGATTGACCACAGACTTCTCTAATGAAACTTTTCAAGCAAGAAGACAATGGTCATCTACCTTTAATCTACTTAAACAGAACAATTTCCAGCCCAGAATTCTGTACCCTGCTAAGCTAAGCTTAAAAATTGACGGAGAAATCAAATCATTTACGGATATACAAACATTGAGGAAATTGGCCACAACAAGACCAGCTCTACAGGAAATACTTCAACCTGTTCTGCACACTGACCACCACAATGGATCAGCAGCAAAGTAAGAACTCAGAAATTAAAGGACCAAACCAAACCTCCACACTGACGCAAAAGATAAAACTAAGCAATGGACTCTCACAAAATAAGACGAATAGAATACTACCACACTTATCAACTATCTCAATAAATGTTAATGGCTAGAATTCCCCACTGAAGAGACATAGATTGGCTGACTGGATTAAAAAACACAAGCCATCCATTTGCTGTCTGCAAGAAACACACCTGGCTTCAAAAGACAAATTAAAGCTCCAAGTCAAGGGTTGGAAGACAATTTTTCAGGCAAATGGAATTAGAAGAAAAGAGGAGTTGCAATCTTATTTTCAGATACATGTGGATTTAAAGCAACTAAAGTCAAAAAAGACAAAGATGGTCACTTTATATTGGTCAAGGGAAAAATACAACAAGAAGACATTTCAATTCTAAATATCTATGCACCCAATTTAAATGCTCCCAGATTCTTGAAACAGACCTTACTCAGTCTGAGCAATATGATATCTGATAATACCATAATAACAGGGGACCTTAACACTCCTCTTACAGAGCTGGACAGATCCTCTAAACAGAAATTAAACAAGGATGTAAGAGACTTAAATGAGACCCTAGAACAACTGTGCTTGATAGACGCATATAGAACACTTCATCCCAAAGATAAAGAATATACATTCTTCTCATCACCCCATGGAACATTCTCCAAAATTGATCATATCCTGGGACACAAAACAAATATCAACAGAATCAAAAGAATTGAAATTTTACCTTGTATCTTCTCAGACCATAAGGCACTAAAGGTGGAACTCAACTCTAACACAAATGCTCGACCCCACCCAAAGGCATGGAAACTAAACAATCTTCTGTTGAATAACAGATGGGTGAAGGAAGAAATAAAACAGAAAATCATTAACTTCCTTTAGCATAACAACAATGAAGACACAAGCTACCAAAACCTGTGGGATACTGCAAAAGCAGTTTTGAGAGGAAAATTCATCGCTTTAGATGCCTACATTCGAAAAACAGAAAGAGAGCACATCAACAATCTCACAAGAGATCTTATGGAATTGGAAAAAGAAGAACAATCTAAGCCTAAACTCAGTAGAAGAAAAGAAATATCCAAAATCAAATCAGAGATCAATGAAATTGAAAACAAAAGAATCATTCAGAAAATTAATGAAACAAGGAGTTGGTTTTTTGAAGAAATAACAAAAATAGATAAACCATTGGCCAGACTAAGGAGGAATAGAAAAGTACAATCTCTAGTAACCTCAATCAGAAATGATAAAGGGGAAATAACAACTGATCCCACAGAGATACAAGAGATCATCTCTGAATACTACCAGAAACTCCATGCCCAGAAATTTGACAATGTGAAAGAAATGGATCAATATTTGGAATCACACCCTCTCCCTAGACTGAGCCAGGATGAAATAGACCTCCTGAACAGACCAATTTCAAGCACTGAGATCAAAGAAACAATAAAAAAGCTTCCAACCAAAAAATGCCCTGGTCCAGATGGCTTCACTCCAGAATTCTATCAAACCTTCAAGGAAGAGCTTATTCCTGTACTGCAGAAATTATTACAAAAAATTGAGGAAGAAGGAATCTTCCCCAACACATTCTATGAAGCAAACATCACCCTGATACCAAAACCAGGAAAAGACCCAAACAAAAAGGAGAATTTCAGACCAATCTCACTCATGAACATACACGCAAAAATTCTCAACAAAATCCTAGCCAATAGATTACAGCTTATCATCAAAAAAGTCATTCATCATGATCAAGTAGGCTTCATCCCAGGGATGCAAGGCTGGTTTAACATACGCAAGTCCATAAACATTATCCACCATATTAACAGAGGCAAAAATAAAGATCACATGATCCTCTCAATCGATGCAGAAAAAGCATTTGATAAAATCCAGCATCCTTTTCTAATTAGAACACTGAAGAGTATAGGCATAGGTGGCACATTTCTAAAACTGATTGAAGCTATCTATGACAAACCCACAGCCAATATTTTACTGAATGGAGTAAAACTGAAAGCTTTTCCTCTTAGAACTGGAACCAGACAAGGTTGTCCTCTGTCACCTTTACTATTCAACGTAGTGCTGGAAGTTCTAGCCAATACAATTAGGCAAGACAAGGAAATAAAGGGAATCCACATGGGAGAAGAGGAGGTCAAACTCTCCCTCTTTGCTGACGACATGATCTTATTCTTAAGAGAACCCCAAAGACTCAACCACAAGACTCCCAGAAGTCATCAAAAAATACAGTAATGTTTCAGGATATGAAATCAATGTCCACAAGTCAATAGCCTTTGTGTACACCAATAACAGTCAAGATGAGAAGTTAATTAAGGACACAACTCCCTTCACCATAGTTTCAAAGAAAATGAAATACCTAGGAATATACCTAACGAAGGAGGTGAAGGACCTCTATAAAGAAAACTATGAAATCCTCAGAAAGGAAATAGGAGACGATATTAACAAATGGAAGAACATACCATGCTCATGGATGGGAAGAATCAACATTGTTAAAATGTCTATACTTCCCAAAGCAATCTACCTATTCAATGCCATTCCTATCAAAGTACCTACATCGTACTTTCAAGATTTGGAAAAAATAATTCTGCTTTTTGTATGGAACCAGAAAAAACCCCGTATAGCTAAGGCAGTTCTCTGTAACAAAAATAAAGCTGGGGGCATCAGCATACCAGATTTTAGTCTGTACTACAAAGCCATAGTGCTCAAGACAGCATGGTACTGGCACAAAAACAGAGACATAGACACTTGGAATCGATTTGAAAACCAAGAAATGAAACTAACATTTTACAACCACCTAATCTTTGATAAACCAAACAAGAACATACCTTGGGGGAAAGACTCCCTATTCAATAAATGGTGTTGGGAGAACTGGATGTCTACATGTAAAAGACTGAAACTGGACCCACACCTTTCCCCACTCACAAAAATTGATTCAAGATGGATAAAGGACTTAAACTTAAGGCATGAAACAATAAAAATCCTCCAAGAAAGCATAGGAAAAACACTGGAAGATATTGGCCTGGGGAAAGACTTCATGAAGAAGACTGCCATGGCAATTGCAACAACAACAAAAATAAACAAATGGGACTTCATTAAACTGAAAAGCTTCTGTGCAGCTAAGGAGACAACAACCAAAGCAAAGAGACAACCTACACAATGGGAAAGGATGTTTGCATATTTTCAATCAGACAAAAGCTTGATAACTAGGATCTATAGAGAACTCAAATTAATCCACATGAAAAAAGCCAACAATCCCTTATATCAATGGGCAAGAGACATGAATAGAACCTTCTCTAAAGATGACAGACGAATGGCTAACAAACACATGAAAAAATGTTCATAATCTCTATATATTAGAGAAATGCAAATCAAAACAACCCTGAGATATCATCTTACCCCAGTGAGAAAGGCCCACATCACAAAATCTCAAAACTGCATATGCTGGCGTGGATGTGGAGAGAAGGGAACACTTTTACACTGCTGGTGGGACTGCAAACTAGTACAACCTTTCTGGAAGGAAGTATGGAGAAACCTCAAAGCACTCGAGCTAGACCTCCCATTTGATCCTGCAATCCCATTACTGGGCATCTACCCAGAAGGAAAGAAATCCTTTTATCATAAGGACACTTGTACTAGAGTGTTTATTGCAGCTCAATTTACAATCGCCAAAATGTGGAAACAGCCTAAATGCCCACCAACCCAGGAATGGATTAACAAGCTGTGGTATATGTATACCATGGAATACTATTCAGCCATTAAAAAAAATGGAGACTTTACATCCTTTGTATTAACCTGGATGGACGTGGAAGACATTATTCTTAGTAAAGCATCAGAAGAATGGAGAAGCATGAATCCTATGTACTCAATTTTGATATGAGGACAATTAATGACAATTATGGTTATGGGGGGGGAAACAGAAAGAGGGAAGGAGGGAGGTGGGTGGGGCCTTGGTCTGTGTCACACTTTATGGGGGCAAGACATGATTGCAAGAGGGACTTTTCCTAATAATTGCAATCAGTGTAACCTGGCTTATTGTACCCTCAATGAATCCCCAACAATAAAAAAAAAATAATAAAGAGAAGGACAAATGCATACCCAACAAATGTAAATATAAAGAAAACATGGGTCACTGTATTATTAGGTAAAACAAAAGCAAATAAAAAAATCAGAAAAAAATTAAAGGATCAATCCACAAAAAAGATCTAACCATATTAATATGTATAACAATTACATGGTAGCAACATTCGCAAAGCAAAGACTAGAAAATCAAAAGAAATCAACTGAAACACGTTAGTATTTGTCTCTTTCACTATTAATTTGTCTCTTTTCTTTTGTGACAGTTCAAATGGACAAAAAACATTAAGTACATAGGATTCCTAAATAAAATAATCTAAGCAACATTTATTAGCTTATACACACACACACCACTATGCCCAACAGATAGAGAAACTTCTTTTCATAAGCTCATGTAACAACTGACCATATTTATCACATATACTCAATACATTTCAAAATAAAAGAACAGATGAATTACAAACCAGAAAAACCCCAATTAGAAATTAAAAACAAAGGTCAGAGAGAAAATTAAAATGAAAACTACAGAATATTTTCAGAATGACAATGAACACACCTCATAAAACCTGTATGACCCCGGGAAAGCAATGCTTAGGGGAACATTCATGACCTTTAATATAATGGAATAAATATATTAAGTAGGTAAATCAAGAATAAAGTAAAATAACAACCACCACCAAAAATGAAGAGAAAGAAATAAAAATGAAAGAATATAAATCAGTTAGAAAACAATAATAGTTTAATACAATAAAGAAAGTTACCAAAAAGTTAAATGGTTAAACCATCTTAGATAAGAAAGAAAAGCTCAAATACACAAAGTAAATAATGAATAGCCACAGACACAGAGGAAATTAAAAGAGTCTAAAGAGACGATTTGTCTCAAATCCAAGCAAATGGATAATCAGTGGCAAAATAAAAATGTCCAAAACTGAACCTAAATGAAATAGAAAATCTAATTAGTTCAGTTAGCAGAGTATAAAGTTATCTAGAAACTGTTCCCCAAAGAGTCAGTTCCAGATAGTTTTACGGAGTATCTATGAACATTTAAAAAACTCAATGTAATTTAACTGTTCTCCAGCTATGAAAATGTAGAAATGCTTCCAAAACAATTCTAAATCCTGAGAAATATGCATACCACAATCCAAGGAAAATAACCCTATTTTGTCTCTCTCCCCAGACCATGTTCACTTTTGATAATGTACTAAATTCTATTAAAATAAAATAAATTTGCAAATGAGCAATATGTGTATTCTCATTTCTTTAACTTCAAGGTTAATTTTGAATTAGTTTAAAAATAAATTTATAGGATATATTCCTAGGAGAAAAGGGACATTTCACTGACTTCCCCTTGAAACTATATTTAGATTTGTTAAATTTTACACAAACCAAAATATGAGAGCAGACAAATGTTAACATTTAGGAAGAAACAAGGGTCTAAAACACTGATTATCTTAAACTGAGATCTGTATAAGCTAAGCCATGTGATGTTTGCTGGAGGCCCAAGACTGAAGAGCCCAGCGCTGAATCCCGCCCAGCGGTGAGGCGGGGTAAATGTGGCCTATGGAAGCCCCACTCCCTGGGGCTGCCGTGGGAGGGGGCGCCCTTCCCCGGGTAGGCCTGCCCTGGAGTGTCACAGCCCCCAGCCATGTCAGCTCCAGGTAGAGCTAGCCAATCCAACATACACTCCTTTGTTCTCACAGCCTCTGGGCCGGGTCAGTTCCTGGGAGAGCCAACCAATCAGGAACCTCCTAAGTTACCTCAGACCCTGCATTGACCAACCCTCCAACTTGGCCCAGGTTGACCTTGGGAAAGATACCCCGCATTTTATTTCAACCCAAGATGCATCACGCCAAAGAGTATAAAACCTACTTTCATTTCCACCTCAGGGTCATCCTCTGCATAGAGTACTGGGAGGCACGGTCCAAGCATGTGCTTGAATAAAGTCACTCCTTGGTTTTTACATGTGTGTCTGGTGGTCTCTCAGTGGCAGAATTTGGTAGTAACAAGACATGTTTAGATGAATTTGATTCTTATCATAACCATTCTTTATATTCTGAAGTCATAATTGAGTCATTTAAAAGCCATGTGTCCTCTTCATGGGGCCTTATCATTTTTTGTTTCTGTGGTCTTACTGTGCAGTGCTAATTTCATTTAATTGATGAATTGAAAATTTAACAGATAAAAGTTACTCCGAACTATAGCAGTTTCTTTAAGACGAGACAATTTACCATTGTCAAAGAACAGAAAATTAAAAGTAGACACACGATGTTATTCTACAATTAGATCTCTGCTTGCTTCTACACATAAACAAAAAGCTAATCCTTTTCACTAAACAGAAAGTGATGTGTTTCGGTTGAAGAATGAAAGACATATTGTGTCTGTAGAGGATGATGAAGTTAATGTGAATACTTCGATCTGGGCTCATCTCCTAATGACAATTTTGCAAATTTGAATACATTGTCTTTCTTTACATGTCCTAGAGCCTGCGTGAAAACCTATGACGATCACTTTGTAAAGTTTACAAGGACTTTTATTTTTAAATTATTATTTTTTTGAGACAGAGTCTCACTTTGTTGCCCTGGGTAGAGTGCTGGGGCGTCACAGCTCACAGCAACCTCAAACTCTTGGGCTTAAGTGATTCTTTTGCTTCAGCCTCCCAAGTAGCTGGGACTACAGACGCCCAGCTATTTTTTTTTGTTGTTGTTGCAGTTGCATTGTTGTTTTAGCTGGCCCCAGGCTGGGTTCAAACCCGCCAGCTTCAGTGTATGTGGCCAGCACCCTACTCACTGTGCTACAGGTGCCACCTACAAGGACTTTGAATTGCAAGAGAATCTTGGTGCTGAAGAAGGAGCATGTGGGATTTTGATTTTTGTAAGTGGCCCCAAATTTCTTATTCACAACTTGTAATTTTGCTGAGGTGCCACTGTAAACTGGAACCTCTGGGAAGCTGGGGTAAAGGGGTCAGCAGGTTGACCCACCACTCACTTAGCATTGCTATGTGGCTTTCCTAGTACTGATTCCTCACCAGACACTGCATAAACAGGATGTGGAAAATAAACTTAATCTCTTTGTGGAAAAAAAAAAATGCCATCGTCCAAATAAGTCACACTACAAGGTATTTATGAATTTAGTTCCATATGTCCAAGGTCTCCTAAACCCTAATAAAATAATCAAGTTGTTTGTTTTTGTTTTTTTGAGACAGTCACTTTGTTGCCCTTGGTAGAGTCCTGTGGAGTCATAGCTCACAGCAACCTCAAACTCATGGGCTTATGTGATCTGATCCTCTTGCCTCTGCTTCCCAAGCAGCTGGGACTACGGACATCTGCCAAAACACCCGGCTATTTTTAGAGACAGGGTTTCTCTCTTGCTCAGGCTGGTCTCGAACCCATGAGCTCAGGCAATCCACCCACCTCGGCCTCCCAAAGTGCTAGGATTACAGGCGTGAGCCACTGAGCCCAACCCAAAATATTCCAATATTTTAATTTAAGAAACCTATTTCATAGATTTTCCCCAAAATATTATTGTCCATTTCTTTCCATGCCTTTCAGCTGTTTGACCTCTTCCCTATGCCAATCCCAATCTCAATACTGGGAATGAATGTGAGTCTGAGTAAGCTGTCACTGGCTGTCTCTGGTTTTATTTGGGCCTGGTTTCTCTTGGAGTATTGCTTTCTTATAACAGGTTTGTCTTAGGGCTGAACACTTATTTGATGTGGCTTTGCCTGTGTTCTATAGACAAAGGTTCCTTGGCTTGGGCAACCTGGCCTTATGCCACAGATGCAGGTTAAAACATTATTTCAGGGTTATTTTGTGTGTTTGTGTGTGAGTCTTTGTTTTGTTTTGGCGTAGCGGAGAAAGAGTAGCTCTAGCCACAACACTTTTTTACTTGCCCCTTTCTTACAGCTATAAAGGATGCAATGTCATGTAATGTGATGCCATTTCCTAGGGCTGGACATAGATTTGTCTTAGAACAGTGGGAAGAGCACAGTTTTGGAAGCATAATTTCCAGGTTTAAATCTCAGCTCCTCTATTTCTAGCTACGACATGTTGGACAATTACTTAGACTCGAAGGTCTCATTTTCTTTATAAATAGTACTGAAATAATATTAGTAATGCATATTTTTTAATTTTTAAAGTATCATTGTAAAATTTAGAAAATATTCATGCAAAAGTCTAGTATTCTGCCTGGCAAATACTGGGTACCCATTTTAATAATGAGTGATCACTAATGTAATTACCAGATTGCTGGTGCTGTTATTATTATTACTACTTCTGTAAGGAAGAGTAAAATCCATAATGATAGTTACAATGGCTAACATTTCTAGAGCACGTTTTCATGACAGGCTCCTTGCAAAGTGCCATTTATGTCTGGTCTCATTTCAACCACGAAAGGGTATACGATCATCTGGATTTCACAGATGAGAAATCTGAGACTTGGAGAGAGGTTAAGACCCTTTCCCAAGGCATTAGGGCTAAATGACAGAGCTAAGAAGAAAATTCATCTGGCAGAATCCATAGCCTGTTTTTTGTATATTTATTTCAGACATTTATTTCTATATTTATTTCTTTTTTTATTATTAAATCATAGCTGTGTACATTAATGAGATCATGGGGCACCATACACTGGTTTTATAGACCGTTTGACACATTTTCATCACGCTGGTTAACATAGCCTTCCTGGCATTTTCTTAGTCAGCCCTACTACGAAACTAATTTATGGCTTTCACATGAAAGCTATAACCCAGTTATAACCTAAGAATAGGGGGAAGGGGGAAAGGGAGGGGAGGGAGAGGGGAGGTGGGCGGAGGGAGGGTGATTGGCGGGATTACACCTGCGGCGCATCTTACAAGGGTATATGTGATACTTAGTAAATGTAGAATGTAAATGTCTATATTTATTTCATTACCTCTGAGCATTCCTAGTTTACACATGAAACTATTGATGGGGTTCAGGACACATTACCCCTAAATATGGCATCTTGACATTCTGTAAATAGCAGATGCCAGAGGACTCTCTGACCACATCCGTGGTCCCCCTGAGGCAGGCCATGAAGAATTTTCTGACCTTCACCTGTAGTAGGTCATAAGACCCGGATTTCAGCAGGGTCCTCACTATACTGAGAAGAAAGGAATGAGACATAGAAACTCCAAGAAGAATACGAACAACAGATCTTACTAAGGTTCCCCAATTTATTAGCATTAGATCACACACCTTTTGTTCAATCATGCATCTATACAACTCCCACTCTTCATCAACCCTCAGCACAAAAACACAGTTTTCCCTGTATTTTAATGTCTTCCTTTCTGTCTGCAAAATAGCATAAAATTTACATTAAATTAATCCATATGCTTTTCTCTTATGATATCTGCTTTTTTATTACAGGGGTCTCAGTCATGAGCCAGGCAATGGGTGGGAAAAAGATACTACATTTTTTCCTCTGCATTATCTAGTAGAATGTTATCTTTCTATGTCAACCAGCATATTGCTGGAATTTTGGTACATGTTCAAATGATAATTTATTACTGTAGTTATACATATTTAAATCAAAATTAATATAGCTGCCTAACAATTCAGAAAAAAAGAATTTTACAACCACATGTAAGTCCTTCCAACAAATACTTTTGGTATATTTCTTCCAACAAATACTTTCTGTATATTTCCTTTAGTTGTATGATAATAATATATATACAATTTTATATAAAGATGTTGCAATGATAATAAGCACTTTCCATGTTTCTACAGAGACTCAATAAACTGCATTTTTAATAGCTGTAGAATTCAGTAAATGCTGAATGATGATTCATCTATCATTAACAGCCAGAGCAGATGAACCATGCAGCCCTCTGATCAATTATGCCATAAATAACATTTTTAAAAAGCCTATTTTATGAAGGAAGAGTTGAAGAAAAATGGTTGACTATCCATATGCTCTAAAATATTTGTTCTAAATGCAACTGATAAGATAGGCTCTATCACGAACTAATGATAGGGTTTGTACAAGATAATTTATTAACCTTGGTGTGTCTTTGGACCTTATTATGAAGTGAACTGGAACTTACATTCCCCCCAAAGGTTTCTACAAGTCTTATTATAGTTAGTACCTCGTCCTAGTTCTGACAATCTGCAGTTGGGGGACTAGATACATTTGCCAGCATACAAAGAGGTGATACTGAGTGAATAATTCTCTTTCTGCCCTGCAAATCCTCTCTTGTTTAGCATTTCTAATCTGGAGAGTGATCCTGTTGAAGTAACCTTCAGGGACCTTCCCATCATCTTAAACTTCCTTCATTCTAGACATTCCTTTTCCATCCATCTTTGTATATGTACAGAAAAGTTAGACAATCTTGACTATATCATGGAAAAGTCTTATGCTAAATTTGACTCCCTAACTATTGTGTTGCTGGTGTCTGCTTTCATATCTTTTAAATTAGTTTCCAAGATCTAAAAGAAAAATCCTAATTCGTCAGTGCTCTAAGAAAAATCAGGAGCTCTTATGTAACACTCGACCAGCATTCATATGAGGCAGGAGCTTGTGGGAACTCAGTAAGTGCTGACCGCATTGGATAGGCCATGCATTCTCCAAAGTCCTGACCAGAACTTCTACCATCATCTATTATCTTCTACCTGGCCAGATTCACCAATTTCTTTTCATACCTGGACCCTGCAGGCATCTGGGTTTATGACCCACTTGCTATCTGTGACATTATGTTGGCTAAGGAAACCATCACAAACATCACAATGACTCTGAAGGCCAGTGCTTCTGAAAGTTCATTCAGAAAATACTGGATCTCTACTTTGGGCTAACTGACCCTGTCTTGAATCTAATTCCCAATTCCACTGGTTTCATACTCTGCCATTCTATTGATTTAATGCACATTGTATAAAGCAGACTTCTCTGCATTGAAGATTGGGCCAAGTACATTTTCATGCTGTATGTTAAAAAATGGAAAAGACTGGCGTTGAAAGGGAACAACTCCGAGTGGAGTGTCTGGAAAGCCTTTGCCACAAGCAAAGGGTAAAATGCTTATTTACTTTGTATAAACAGTCACTCAAAAAGCATTTTCTTTTGTAACAAATTTTATGAAATTAAATTAATCTTATGAAATTATTCATTAGAGGTAGAAATGGCCTCAATTAGATAAAAGAAACGGAGCATTTAATTAATTTGTGACAAGTCCACGGGTGGCCAGGAAAATAAAATCATATCTAAAATTAGTTGAAGACAGACGATGGGATGCTTTCTCCATGTTAAAAAAAATGAATACAATTGACACCTTTTAACATTTGGTTTTTTATCTGTCCAGTAACAAAAAAATTAATTTCCTTAGTCAAATCAGGAAAACAAAAGACCAGGTTACAAGTACACAGGGCTTTCAGGAAAAGGAAATTGCTCTAGTTACAGAGACAAATTCTGGGTGCAGCTGTCATTATTAAAATACAACAAAAGCCAGAATGAAATTGCCACAACACTTAAAATTACTCCTGACTATTTCTTTTTCCTCTCCAATTATTACTTGTGTCTGGCCAAGATAAGCAATATGTAGATTGCTTCGCACATACCCCACACAGGATGGATGCCAGTAAGTAATGTATTATTTGTAGTTTTCTAAAGTCCACATAACTAACAAAGTTCCCCAGCTAAAATTATTCTCGTGCAGTGCACAACTAGAAGCCAAACTGCTTGCTTATAAAAGCAAGTGTTTGTTAAACACTAAAACAGTCATGAGGCATTCTGACTAGATGGTGTATTTTGTATTTACCAACTGTGGTTCTATCCTAACTATAACATGGGCCAAATATTATAACTAGTGGTACTAATTTATTTTATTTTATTATTTTTTTTTTTTGTAGAGACAGAGTTTCACTTTATTGCCCTCGGAAGAGTGCCGTGGCGTCACACAGCTCACAGCAACCTCAAACTCCTGGGCTTAGGCGATTCTCCTGCCTCAGCCTCCCAAGTAGCTGGGACTACAGGCGCCCGCCACAACACCCAGCTATTTTTTTGTTGCAGTTTGGCCGGGGCTGGGTATGAACCCGCGACCCTCGGTATATGGGGCCGGCGCCCTACTCACTGAGCCACAGGCGCCGCCCACTAATTTATTTTTTAATTAAAGCCTTTTCAATAGGAAAGATAATGGTGTCTAGAGAGAGAAGAGTAAGTATGTTAAATAAGGAAGATTTTAGCAGTAAGTAATAATTGAGGAGACATGCATTGTGGAATTTAAATAAATAATTATTGAAAACATTTCTGTACTATGTGAAATAGTCCATCTCATAGAATTGGAAATAAGACTAGTTGTTTTTTTTTTTTTTTTGCAGTTTTGGTCGGGGCTGGGTTTGAACCCACCACCTCCGATATATGGGGCCAGCTTCCACTCCTTTGAGCCAAAGGCGCCACCCAATTAGTTCTTACATTTAGTATAAATCTTTGGTGTTAGGAGAACTATATAAATTCTCTGTTACACTGGGGATTAGGTTCTAGCAATTCCCATCCTCCACAGCACAGTACAATAACCCGAGGGAACTGCACACAGGTTGTGCCCTTACAACCAAATCATAATCATAAACCAGGAGAGAGATCCAGGCGTCAGAATTTTTTAAAGCCTGTCCCCTCAGCTGATTCCAATGTGCTGCCAAGGTTGAGAATCACACGTTCTGATTGTAAATTCAGGTCCCTTTCAAGGTTTAAAAACAAAATAAAACAAAACTGTGAACATATTCTTTACTCTAAAAGAAACAGTTATCTCTACCAATAAAATCTGGTTTTGTCTGTTGTAAACGCAATACAAATTTTTTCTGGAATGTCATCAAATGTTAAGGCTGCATTTGTGATGTCTGCCTTAAAAGTCAGCCTCCATGGTCTAAGCCAAATTCACTGGTGTGTGTGGTGAGGGGTGAGCATCTGTGGAATATCTGAAAAGAGATATGCCTATTATTCTGAAGATGCAAGTAGTGACAGCCATTAATATATGTGCCCACGTTTCTTCAATGCAATATCCATACATGATTGCATTTACACTTAAAAGTTCTATTATAATATTTTACAGAGACCTGGAAAGAGTCTTAAAAAAAAAAACATGCATTTCCGACACAAAAACTTCATTTGTTTACTTACTATAGGGTAGTAATATTCATCCTAGGAGAAAACATTCTATCATTTTCTAGTAGGGAGTGTGTGTGTGCACGTGTGTGCGCGTGCGTGCGCGCACACGCTTGCCGTCTGTGTAGGAGGGAATGGACTGCATTTCCAAGAGGTGCATGAAGATCTCCAGATTTAAGGTTTTGAATATTCATGGCGTGGGACATCAAGCCACAGTGCCAGAGCCTCAGGCCCATACCAGTAGGATCCTTTATTAAAATTTCACAGTCTTGTCACTGAAGGTGACTGCTCATCTCCCAGAGCAGCTGGAGATAACCTAATTCTCAAAAATCTGGAAAATGTAAATCCTCTGTGGGATCCTGTATTATTGCCCCTCCCAATAATTATAACCATTTCTTGAAGGCAATATGGGTTACTTTTTAAACTATTTTTTGTTATATTTTTGTATTTTCTTTGGGTGCAAATGATTCTCTCTCTCTCTGTTTTTTTTTTTTTTTTGAGGCTGGATTTTTGCTTTCACCCAGGCTCGAGCACAGTGATGTCCTCATAGCTCACTGCAACCTCAAACTCCTGGACTCAAGTGATCTTCCTGCCTCAGCTTCCTTAGTAGCTGGGACTACAGGCGCCCACGACCACGCATGGCTAGTTTTTCTATTTTTAGTAGTGATGGAGCCTCCTTCTCTCTCAAGCTGATCTAGAACGCCTGGCCTCAATTAGTCCTCCAGCTTTGGCTTCCCAGACTGCTAGGATACAGGTGTAAATCCTTGTACCCAGACATAAATGATTGTCTTTTATTCACAATCCTATTTCCTTTTTTGAAAAATGTGATTGTATCTTTAGCAAATGACACTACTTTATCTTTTTATTTTTATTTTTTTCTTGAGGCAGAGTCTTGCTCTTGTCACATGGGCTACAGTGCCATGGTCGCAGTCCAGCCATTGCAACCTCAAACCCCTGGGCTCAAGCGATCCTCCCGCCTCCGCTTCCTCAGTAGCAGAAACTACAGGCGTCCACCACCACACACAACTAGTTTTTCTGTTTTTAGTAGTAAAGGGGGCTCACTCTTGAGCAGGCTGGTCTCGAACTCCTGAGCTCAAGGCATCCTCCTGCCTCAGCCTCCCAGAGCACTAGGATTGGAGGTGTGATGTGCCACCACACCAGGACTTATGTTATCACTTTTTTAATGTTGTCACTTTCAAGGTAAGTATTGAACATTATAATCATTATATATGTCAACTTTATGTCACTATCATTTTAAAGTAAATAAAAACTATGAGAGGAACCCATGGCAACTTTGAACATAATACAGGACAATCTTAAGGATAAAGTATTTGATCAGCTTCCTAGCTTGAAGGCAATTCGTAACTTAAACATTTTGTGTTCTAAACGTGCAGAAGAACCAAGAGGAAAATAGACTGGTATTATATAAAACAAACAATCTTTTTTTTTATTCTACTATATATAATTTTTCAGAAAGTATCCAGCCAGAATATTGAGGAATCGATATTTTATAGTATATGGCTGGATACTTTCTGAACAGCCCTCATGTATCTCGAAATGACTATATAAGAAGTAACATTAAAATATTACCATTTATTGGATTACTTCCAGACTCAGGTGTTAGCTTAAATTATAGCTAAGGTATTGTACTTGCAAATATTTCAGCACATGTCATCCAGTCAGATTTGTGAAAATTCAGACATATTTTAACCTTATTTAAAAGCATCAAACAATATGAAGTTAAACAAACAAAAAGAACCTGCTAATTTTTCTTCCTGGCCACTGCTAAAGGAGAAATACCAGTTAGCAAAAAATATTGTTATTAATATTAAGGGGCTTTCAGTCAGAAAACTTGACGTTGCTATTAACTAGCTGAGAATTCTTACCTACTCATTTGTACTACCTGTTTGTACATAATCCCTTGGGGATTATGAGAGTGAAAGAATCCTTAAAGACCTTTTCAATTTAATTTTCTATGGTCTTAAGGAAAAACAAAACTTAAGGACATTTAATAGTTGGTGAACTTTTATTCTTTAATGAGACAGACAGACATACAATGTGGTGTTTTCTCATCCCATTCATTCTTCTGGGCACTCTGGAAATACTAACTCAGATTTCATTACTATCCGATGGACAATGTTTTACAGGTGAGGAAACTGAGGCACAGAGAGCATAGAGGACTTGTCCAAGGTCATATAAGGAGAGACAGAACTTACATCTAGGCAGTTTGGCTTTGGGATCTATGTGATCTTTTGTCTCCTCTACTAACATTTTGTTGTAAAAAATTTCAACTAAGCAGAAAAGTTACAAGAATTATGCACAGTACTCACGTGACTACTTGCTTAGATTATGCAAGTAACATTTTGCTATGGCAGGTGACACTGAATAACCCTAGATAGATCACCTGAGTAACCAACTTCTGCATTTTTCTTTTGCAGTGACACCTCCACCCTGTCTGCCTCTCTATTATTTCATGAAGTCGGTGAATGATATGGTCTGACATGATGCAAGAGGCCTGTTTGTCAGCTGTGAAAAGCAAAATCAAAATGCAAATACGACTGCAGAGTCCAAAAACAATAATACTAAAAATCAATATAACCCCACACGGTGATTCACATTTGAGAGCACTTAACTTATAATTAGCAAAAAAATCCACACGCACTTTTATTTAATCATGCTACTATTTTCTTGGAAATGATAAATTGGCATATTAGCTGAGTGGATAGATATTGGGAAAATTTCACCGATCATAGTTTGGGGTATAAACCATAGAAAACGCTAACACAAAAGTGATGTCCATACATTCATTATGTCACTGGGTTTCCTCTATTTTATAAAGCATATTTAAAAAAATGGACTTCTATAGTCACTTGTCTATTCTACTGGATTAATAGATGTCTAAGCTCCACCAAAGGACATGAGAATTTTACACTTAATGCTGCGTAAGCCTATACACACACACACACACACACACACGAATACTTTCTGTAGAACTCAGGTTTAATACATGTCTAACACAGTGCATGAATGATCTCTGATCCTGTCATCACTCATTCAGTCTTTAGGATGCAGCTTGAGATGGTTAAGGAAAATGTGCATTAATGTTCCATAAAAAATGCAGGTTTCTTGAGATTTAAATTTTAGCTATCATTATCTATGGCTAACATTAATGAAATGTAATGTGTAATATATTACACATTAAAGTCTTTTATTCCACATCTCTCATTTCATTTGCTCTAAATGTTCCTGTCTTATAAAAATGTGAACCTATTAATGCATTTTCAAAGTCAGTCTTATGGTCCAAATCTAAATCCATATCTTTAGGTATTTGGACACTACAAATATACAATCTAAAGTCAAACAGGAGGCTAGCTGTTCATGTTGTTCCCATGTGTATATAAAGCACATCTCCAGGTTAAAGACTAAACCCAATCATTACTGAGTAGGGAGAGACCCCGCTCTGTGTTTAGGGGTTGCTGGTAAGGGAGCTCTCAGGAGAGGAACGTCAATATGCTAGCACGGTGGCTGTGAATGTGGTTGCCAGAGGAGCAGCAGCATCACCTGGGAACCTAGATATGTGAACTGGAGGGGGTCCCACCCACATCTGCAGCATCAGAAGCTGTGGGAACAGGCGCCGCGACAGGTCTGTCATCTGTGCCTTGACAGGTCTTCCAGGTGATTCTGACACTTGTTAGGAAGAACAATTAGGAAGAACAATTATCTCAGGCTGTAGGTGTGTGAAGCCCCTCCAGCATGGCAGGCCGGGCTCCTCATACTGCCACTGGTGAACTGGTTTCATCCTCTATTTCCTCCTCTTTCTTACACCACTGGGAATCACTTCTGTTGTATTTTCAAAATTTATTTTATTTTCTGAGTGATATAGTTTCTCCATTATTTTATTTCTTAGTTTCATTTACTTTAAGGAGCTCTTAAAGTAGTAGTATGTAGAAAAGGGGTGTTCTCCAGAACGACTTCGACTTGAAGAGAAAGGCTGGTTCCTCTTTTTCATTTCTTTTGCCATAATTATATGGAAATTTTCCAAATTCAAGTTCTTTTTTCCTGCTTTCTTTATATTTATGCTGCTATCTTTAAAAAATATTTTTTTTTTGTGGTATACTACTCAGCTTTTTTTCTTTTTTCATTTTTTTGGTCAAATAAACAAATATAAAACTGATTTTTTTCCCTCTTAGAATGGATTGTGCATTTTCGGTTAATTTTGATACATTGTGATGTTATCACTGGTTTACAAGTAACAGTGATTGCAATTTTGTTTTCTTTTGTCATTCAATGTTTACTTAAGTTTAATAACTTCTTTATGTTTTGGGGGTTTTGGTACAATTTCTAGTTTTTTGATTCTGTGTTAATATAATGTAGCTTATAGAATTTCTAGATTTCTAGATGCTAGAATCTTACTAAAGATTTCTTGGTTGTGTAATACTACATGTTATTTACAATTAAGAACTAACTGTTATGATTATAACAATATGGGTGTTATATTTAAGATGTAATTTTAAGTTAAAAAATAGGAAATATAATACCCCCAACTAAATGTATTTCTTATAAAAAGTAAATGTGAAATGTATTTATATATGTGAAAGCTATAAAAATACTAGAAAATGTGAGGTGGTTTTTCCTTCTCATGTAAGCTATTTTATTCAGTGACACAGAAACATTGCAATATATACTCTTGTATTGTACAATATCATCCATTCAATCTTAGCTCTGTACCAAGTACTATATTAGGAATACAGGCTGTAAATATTAAGGATCTCTTAAGGAGTCTTAGTTTAATAAATAAAATAGTCATGAAAAGGGCCAGGTGAAGTGTCTCATGCCTGTAATCCTAGCAGTTTGAGAGGCAGCTTGGGAGGATTGCTTGAGTTTGGAGTTCCAGAACAGCCTAGGCAACCTAGTGAGACTTTGTCTCTACAAAAAAAAGAAAAAAGAAAGAAAAATTAGCTAGGTGTGGTGGTGCATGGTAGCTACTTGGGAGGCTGAGGCAGGAGATGGCTTTAGCCTAAGAGTTTGAGGTTGCAGGGAGCTATGATCACGTCACTGACTTCATGCCCAGGCGATAGAGTAAAACTTTGTCTCAAATAACAAACAAACAAACAAATAAGTGGGGATGAGTTTGGTTAAGTGTTAAAAAAAAAGACACATATACACACACACGCACATGAGATGAACTCAAACAATACACTAAAACATCTCAGTGTACTGAGGTCTTCCGTTTCTCATACGTAGACTCAGGATAATAAGAGTAAGTGTGTGCTGTGGTAATTGTACAACATACTACCTAAAAAAACCCTAGAATAGTAACTCTCCCGTTACACTTGAAAAGTTACAAAAATTAACAAAGGAGCCAAAATGAATGGTGTTTGTGGTTGAAATCTATGTCAGTACCACATTTCCTTAGGAAAGGCAGGCTGCAGGTTACTGTACATGGAACAAACTACAGAATGACTTTATAAGGTCTTCCAGCACTCAGTTTGTGCTGGAAAACTCCTTTTGACCCTAATCATCCTTCCAAACAACGCATGTGCACATGAAGGACTGCATGGATCTACACAATCCCACACACCACACGTGCGTTAGCCTCCAGGTCAGATTAATCATACCACCCTTTCTTAAGAACACTTTTTCTGTCTGGAGAAAACTCATCCAAAAGATGTCCTAGGATGTTTTAAACTTGGGGATGTTTTAAACAGGGGTAACTCCTATCATAACTCTCACACTTTATTAATAGAGAGGAGCGTCTAATACATTCAAGTTGTTTCAAATTTTGTCTAATTATCTGCCTACTACAGGGCACAGTTATGGAAGAAGTGCCAACTTTGGCGGGGAAAGAAGAATATATGTATTTGTTGTATTCTAAATATATGGAAAATATTCTTATATATTGAATTTGCTAATTAGGATCTACAAAAATCGTTTGTTGCTTTATCCATATAAATATATACTTGCATGGCTGGTTTGTTCTTTACTTACATGTTCCTTTACTCCCATGGTGGACATATGCACATTCCCGTCATCCACTCTGGGTTCATTTGCCGGCATTACCTTTTCACTTACGGGTGCTATCAGAGTCAGGTATAAATCAAGGCACCCAGATTTCCCCTAGCACAGAGGTGAACACTTAACACATCACTCAAACTATGTCTATTAGACATTGCTCTAAGATTCTGTATCCTGAGCAATAATACTGACATAGAAAACAACAAAATTTCAAGCCCACTGGTTCTGTTGGCTGTGTTTCCCTGAGAATACTCTGATTTTATTGTTACCTACACCTTTCAGTCCACTCTGCCTCCCTTCTCTCAATCCAGCTGTTTAATCTCTCTGTAGTTTCTGGAAACTCCTGCTCACTTTTCAATAAATTCATTTTCTGCTTTAATTACTCAGAGTCAATTTCTTTTGCTTGTATCCTAGCTCATCAAGAAACCTTGAAAACAAGGAAAGAGGAACCATAGATAAAGGTAGAAATTCCAGGGCAGCACCTGTGGCTCAGTGAGTAGGGCGCCGGCCCCATATACCGAGGGTGGTGGGTTCAAACCCAGCCCCGGCTGAACTGCAACAAAAAAATAGCCGGGCGTTGTGGAGGGCGCCTGTAGTCCCAGCTGCTCGGGAGGCCGAGGCAGGAGAATCGCGTAAGCCCAAGAGCTGGAGGTTGCTGTGAGTCCTGTGATGTCATGGCGCTCTACTGAGGGCGGTAAAGTGACAGTCTGTCTCTATCAGAAAAAAAAAAAAAAAAGGCAGAAATTCCAGAGTGTTTATGACTTAGTAAGTTATCAGCCTTGTTGAGCCCCAGTTACGTCACCTGTTAAATGTGACGTAGGGCTAAGGATGCTATAGCTCAGGTCTAGGCCTTGAAGGGTTCATCAGAGGGCTGTGGGCGCTCTCACCTCACCCACCACTTTTCTGTATAGCTTTGGCTCAAACCATTCATAGAGAAAAGCAAAAGAAAAGTTAGTGGATCTCCAGAACACTCTGAATTACAGTTCAAATGCCCTTGGAGGTGAAAAGTTATTCCATTTTCATTAGCAATACTCACTACTTCATACTGCACTATCCTCACTTAGATCTTTTCTCTCATTTCTGCCTCATCTCCTGCAATAGACCATAAGTTACATAAATCTGTATCTGATTTATTTCTCATTTCCAGGACCTAGATCAGTACCCACTATCAGTCCCTACTCAAAATGTACTGAAATAATTTTTCAGAAGGTGTTATTCCTCCCTATATCCACTCTAAAGATGATACAGGAATGCTTGTAGCTACAAGGAAGGCCCAAAGAAAAGGCAATGAAAATTTTTATATGTGCTCTAGTAAGAATGAGAGAATGAGTATTAGACATGATTTATATAACTAGTATTCTTTTTAATAGAGAAAGATAGGGGTATGGCTTATTTAAGATTTTATCAAAGATACCACTAAATCAGTGATGAAAACATTGCTATAAAATACTCTTGTCTGTAAGCAATTTCACCTAACCCCATATACCAGCCACTTTGGAGATGGTACTCTCAATGTGGGCAAAAAACAAAAAACAAAGACAAAAATAAAGACACAAAAAACAAAACAAAACCCTGACTAAACATGTTCATTTAGGTGCATAGGTGAAAATCATTCTTACTGCATCCCATTATTAGATTCCTTGACAGAAATTGCTTATTAAATAAAACTTCTTTCATTTTCATCAAAATTTATAGCCAATTTGAGGGAAGGTTTAATTGAATATCTCACACTATAGGGAGACAAATAACTAAACTGAAGTGAATTCTTTGAATTGATCCACATATATGATAAAATCCTTTCTCCTTTTTTTTTTCTTTTCCTGAGGGAATTTATTTTATCTCTATCCTAGTGAATCAGATGACAGGCTAATCTCAAACTAACTTACAAACAAATATAATCTATGAAGCAAAAATATATCCCGAGTCATTCCTTCCAGGAATCTAAAAAAAGCAATTTATTCTTCCAGAATAAATTCAGGAAGAGGTTAAAGAATCTCTATTCCAAGATTCAACATTGTCAGAGATGACGAAAACCACTAGATTTCACATTTTCTTGCAGTCTAAATCATTCATTCATTGGCCATTTTCTATTACAAGATAATACTGTGATTCCAAAGGATCTGGAACAGCCGGGCACGGTGCCTCACACCTGTAATCCTAACACTCTGGGACAGGTAGATTGCTTGAGCTCGGGAGTTTAAGATCAGCCTGAGCAAGAGCAAGAACCTGTCTCCAGTAAAAAATAGAGAAACTAGCCAGACATGGTGGCACACTTCTGTAAATTTCCGCTACTCAACAAGGCTGAGGCAAGAGATCACTTGAGCACAGGAGTCTGAGGTTGCTGGGATCTAGGAAGGGGCACTCTAGCCTGGGCAACAGAGTGAGACTCTGGGGGTGGGGTGGGAAAGGAGATGGAATTTTAGCACCACTTCTGCCTCTGACGATGTAGTCTTAGGTAAGGAACTTAACCCTTCTGTATCACAGTTTTATCATCTCTAGAATGAGAGAGTTAGGTGTGGAGAGTTTATGAAGGAGTATTACACCTCTAATTTTACCTTTGAACACAACAGTCTCACAAGGGCTCTGTAACTGTGATGGATTTCACATGTGCATTAAATTTCCAGTTCAAGAGTTGCACTGGCTTAAGGCACGGCACCTACTGCTAATCGTGTAATCTCTCTGTGGCTCAGCAGTGCACTTGATGTAAGCGCAGTGACTGGGGTAGGCAGACGGACAGGTTCCTGCTCAGAGATACTCAGAGTCACAGACAGCTTGCCATTCCATTTGTTTGGTGCGGCATTATGAGAGGAGGCATCATCTGCTTCATCAACTCACCCAGTGGCAGAAGCTCTGAATTTGTGCAGAGACTCATCTGTATAACACCAACCATGTCTAAGGTGCCAAAAATCCACAGATTACTGTTGAAGAATCAGGTCCATGGGGCCAAGCCACATAATCATTAATGTCTTTAGGCAACCAACGTGATTCAGAGTCCAACTCCTGCTCAAGAGGCTACATTGGAGAAACTACTGAGTTCATGTATCACTGACTTCCATTCCAAATTGCCCCAATCCCCGTAAATCAGAGTGCCTGAAATTCACCTGCAGAACGCTGTCTGAGCCATTTGGACACTGACCCCTCCCTGCCAACACTTTGGGGGGAGCAGGGGACCAATTCTAAGGGAAGCCGAGTTATTCTTAAATGTCAGTTTCAAATAAATACCGAAATCAACCAAAAAGGCTTAGGTGTAAATCCATTCTCAATTTACACCTGACTTTTACAAGTTCAAGTGAGTTGCACTTGAAAATGCCAGGTAGAACTCTTTAATGAAAGGTGCACATGAGTTTTGCAGGGCACAGATCTAGTCTCAAGTGTTCTTTGACAACCCAGATGCAACATTAAAGAAGGAGCCAAATGGACAGTCGAGTGCCTAGGAGACAGGGTGCCAGGTGTGAAACCATGGGAAAAGAGCACCAGACACGTCTTCCTAGGAGACAGGGTGCCAGGTGTGAAACTGTGGGAAAAGAGCACCAGACACATCTTCCTAGGAGACAGGGTGCCAGGTGTGAAACTGTGGGAAAAGAGCACCAGACACATCTTCCTAAGAGACAGGGTGCCAGGTGTGAAACCATGGGAAAAGAGCACCAGACACGTCTTCCTAGGAGACAGGGTGCCAGGTGTGAAACCGTGGGAAAAGAGCACCAGACATGTCTTCCGGCAAATTAACTGTGGTGAAAATTTCTGCTCCAAAACTCTCCCAACAAGTTGTAGGCCTTTGTCATCTGAAGTTTTAGCCCAGAGGGCATATATTTTGGGGCTGAGTAATTACATTTGGTGATTTTTTTTAAATTTATTTATTTTTATTGTTAAATCATAGTTGTATACATTAGTGCAATCAAGAGGTACAATGTGCTGGTTTCATATACAATCTGAAATATTCTCATCAAACTGTTCAACGTAGCCTTCATGGCATTTTCTTAGTTACTGTATGCACCGTAGGTGTGGCCCCACAGTTGGTGATATTTTAAAGTATCATCATTAAATTCTCCCAAGCATCAGCTATTCTTCCATTTGTAAGCTGAACACCTAGGACAGGTGTGCTAACAACCCCAGGCTCCTAAAACAGACTATGCCAGGTAGAAATGGCTATCTCTACATATTTTTTCTTTTTATATCTTAAAGGAATGCTCAAATAGCATGATTAAATAGATATGAGACCATGTGTTAAGTAACTTCAGCTCTTTTAGTATTATTTGAAACATGTGTTTTAGCTTCACTAACTTGGAAATGCATGTAGACACCTGACTAAAAAAAACAAAACAAAACACTATAGTCAAAACTTTGATTTTTTTCAAAAACAAATATCAACTGAAAGAGCGGCTTCCTATATGTCAAAGAAATACAGAGCTAGGTGCTCTCTCTGTGGTTATTTTGAGCTATAGACACTTGGAATGCTGCCTGGTCCATTTGAAACCAATTAATCTCTAAAATAGAAACTCTCGACATAAATTACCTTGCAAAGTTCCAGATTCAGGTACGGCACCAGGTTAATTAGACCCCCAAATATAAAAAAGAGCAGGAAAAAGAGAGAGAAATTTAAACTAAATATTTAGATGCCTCTCATGTACTAGGTCTCATATGTTAGCTCATTCAACTCTCCCAAAGCTACAAAAGATATTCCTACTTTATAGATGCAGAACAATAAAGTATGGATTTTATGACATACCATGAAGGAGCACATCCTCTGGACAGCCTCTCCTGACTACCTCCATCCCATGGTGATTTCTACAATATCTGGGCATCTGTAGCAGTTACTATTGGCTTAGCCATAGCTTTTTTTAATTTACAAGTGTGATGATTAATTCCGTATGTTAGGCTAGGTTATGGTGCTCGGTTGTTTATTCAAACGTCAGTCCTGATAAATGTGCTTGTGAGGTTTTCTTAAGATGTGATTGATATTTGAATCAGTAAAGCAGATTGTCCTTGAGCCTGTAGGTGGGCCTCATGCACTAAGTTGAAGGTCTTAAGAGATAAGACTGAGACCCCCCTAAGAGAGGGGATTCTCCCTTCAGACTGTCTTTGGAGTCAAGACTGCAACATCAAATCTTCTCTGAGTCTTCACCCTGCCAGCCTGCCTGTAGAATTCAGACCTGACATCCTCCATGATTGTATAAGCCAATTCCTTAAAATAAATTATCTTTCTCTTTCTTGCTCTCTGTATGCACCCTATTGGTTCTGTTTCCTGGAAAATGACTAATACAACAAATGGCAGAGAATGCAACTCAAATTAGCTTAAGAAAAAAAATCTATTCTCTACATAACTGCAAGGTCTGAGATCTGTTGTTGCCTGCATTTTCAGGTAGGCTATCACTGTGGTCACAAATGTGGTCACTGGCAACCCCAAGCTCATATTTTGCCATCTCAAAACATGGTAATTAGAGCAGGCATATCTTCTTTCCACATAGATTTGAATTTGAGAATGGACTTTGAACAGTCAAATCTGGATCTCTGAGATTTGGGGACAGAGAATGCTGCTCAGAAGAAATCCAGTTAACTGAAAATATGACACCCACAGCACTCCAATGAAAAAATTAAAATGATATTGCAAAAGCAGGAGAAACAGTCTCTGGGTGGGCATACCCTAGACATCCCTACACAGAGTCCAGAAGAGCATTTAGCTAGTAAGCTATATTATAGGCTTTCCATGATCATATGCATTATCTACGAAACTACACCGCAAAGTTCTTGAAAAGACAATTTCTTAATAGCTTGTTGTATTTCCTATGGTAACTAATACTGTGAGTTCTAAATGTTCTATCCCTTTTCCTAAAACAAGTCCAGATTCATTAACTCAAACACCATTCACAGGTTACACAGTGAACTTCGTGGTGAGTGATATATAAAATTGAGTGAATGGTAGTTTTTTTTAACTTACAAAACTCCGTTTTTGTTCACATAGTTTATTCAATATTGCCCATTCCACTCATGGTTATCTTTTTTTAATGTTTTAATATTTGAATTATACAGTTCAGTCCTGTGATGTATGTTGACACTGTTATTCCACACACACCTCTAGAATGTTGTTTTTTTTTTTTTGTGATTTTTGGCCGGGGCTGGGTTTGAACTCGCCACCTCCGGCATATGGGACCAGCGCCCTACTCCTTGAGCCACAGGCGCCGCCCACCTCTAGAATGTTTTTATCTTGCAAAATCGAAACTCAGTATACCAAAACTACTCCCCATTTTGACCACTGTCTGGGCCTTCATAAATACTATTCCATTTTTCTTTTGTTTCTACAAATGTAACTAGTATAGATATTTTATATAAGTTAATCCAAATGTATCCTTTTGGGAAATACAAGCTTATTTCATTTAGCAAAATGTTCATATTTATCTTTATTAGAGATGTTAGATTTCCTGATTTTCACAAGTCCTAAATGGTTATCTTAAAATGGAAAGCTCCAGATAAAGTTTGGATTCTAAAATGCAAATAATTCATGAAACACAACTCTTCTGAAATTGATGAAACCTTTCCTTTCACTATTAATAGCTAGGTAGACTTTAAAAGTGGGAACAGTAGGGAATAAAGAACAATGATAGTTTTTGAGTGAGATGGCTTCTGATGGAAAAGGGAAAAGACCTGGCAGACAGATGGGATTTTGAAAGGTAGACCTTAAGGAGAGTGAAATCTAGGGAGAGGAAAAGGCTTAGGCAAAAGAGGTAACAGCAGGAAAGTCTGAGGAATAGAGATTTACACAGTTGGGTACAATTTGAGCGTACAATATAAGTAAGGGAGCAAGTGCTGGAAAATCAAATCTGGACGATATCCTGGGGATCTTGATGAAAGGTGCCCACGAACACTAGGATGAAAGAACATACCTAATATCAGAAGCAACAGGGGGCCACGGAGGGAAGCTTCAGAAACATCCTTCCTAAGAGTTGGGGGCCTAGCAACTCAGGCAGTGGGGAGCAACTCAGCCTCCCGGGGAGCAACTCAGCCTCCCCGGGGTCACAGAGAGAATCTGAGCCTCTCAATGAATTCCTGAGATTTGTTTCTTACTATTCTTGAGAGGATGATGCAAGTTCCTCTGGGTGCTCTGATTCACAAATTCTCCCTGACACTAGAACAGCAGATATTGTTTCAAAATACATATTCCAATTCTTAGAGCAATTTTAATTTACTATTCTTTTCTCCTGGTTAACATTTACTTTTTTCCAGACTTAAGCTCACTTCTCTAAAATCCTTTCCTGAGAGCCCCAATGGATTAATAGATCCTCCTAGTTGTTCCCAAGGCATTCAATACATGTTATTATTTAAACATGTTGAAAGCTTCCGATTCTCAATTTTGATTTTTTTTTTTTGCCACCATCTATGTGCTTTTAGAAGATAGAATTGTGCCTTTTCATCTTTTGTCTTCCACCTGCATGTAACACAGTTCTACCAAAACTTAAAAAATCAAGAAAATATATTCATTTAAAAAAGAACTAGATATTTAGACTTATCTTCTAAACTTAGCTATGTTACTCTTAAGCAGGGTGATCCTGGCCAAGTCACTTGCTTCTTTGTGACTTCTGGTTCTTCATAAACAAATTTGGAGGACTGGATCAGTGATCTGTTCCACAGAGGAATTCTAATGGCAGACACACACTGTTAACAGCAGGTCACCAACTATTTAGATTTAGGAGTAAGTTAGCATTAAAATACTCCTAGACAAGAATCAGGAAACTGCAAGAAAGTAACAGGAGTAGGACACATCCATTTGATGGACACAAGAAGAAATCATAACTCACTGACGTGAACGTAAGAATTAATAAAATAATTCCCATCACAGTTAAGCAGTCTCTGCCCAATGTCACTAAAATATCCCAGAGAGAAATCCACGACAAGAACATTAATAAACTCAGGCTATAGGTGAACGACCCTGTATTAATCTGTGAGTTTAACTGATGTTTTCTCCTCTCTCTTAAAGAGGTTAATGAAAACCTTATAAAATAAATGCGCTTTGATATTTGACTTGAAACAACTCAGACTTAGAAGAGGCAGGAAGAAGCTTTCTGGGATAACTGTTCTGTATCTTGACATATCTTGGCGTTTAGTTCACACAGGTATAATGTACCAGTCACATCTCAAGAAATGGCCCTTTAGGATCTGTGTGTTTCATTGTACATACATTTAAGTTTAAGGGAACAAAAAACTGTAAATAAATGTCAAACACTAATTTATGATATGCAGGTTAAGTATTTAGTAAGAAGTCATGGGGCTGTCTGAAGTTTACTTTGAAATGCATCAAATATACAGGTGAACTGATGGATGAATGTGGGATGGTTACATGAACACAATACAGTGTTGGAGGTAGAATCTATACAGGTGTTCACTGTAACATTCTTTCAAATTTGATGCATGTGGCTGGGTGCCCGTAGCTCAGTGGTTAGGGCACCGGTCACATGTTCTGGGGCTGGTGGGTTCAAACTCGGCCCAGGCCTGCTAAACAAACAAACAAAAAAAAGAGTGAAATCTGATGCATGTTTGAGAATTTTCATAGGAAAATAATAAAACAATTTTACTATAAAAATTAAAATCAAGAACAAGCATGCACAGGAGTACCCACACTAGTCTTTTGAAACTAATCAACATTAGAGTAATCTTTTAAAGTATGATGAAAAAATGTAAGGAAGTAAAAAAGGAATGTCTTTTTACTAATGTTTTTTACACATTTTAATTCTGAAATTTTTCTATAAGGATGTATTTCTTTCTTGGCAGACTCACCACAAGATTAAATAAAATAGTATTTGCAATGTGTTGGTGTGTATATAACAAAAAATATTTACAAAAGAATTTTAAGAAAGAATGTTGCTCATGATACGTTGTTGAAGGAAGTTTAAGTCAAAGAAATAAACAGCAGCAGGCCTCAGAGAGATAAATTTAATTTCTTTTTTTTTTTTTCTGTTCTACTAAAAAAATAAGGAAAAGGCAAAACAAAAAAAAAAGACCCAAGTGTTCTAAAACAACTGATGAAGTAAACCCTCCCTTCAGCCCCACTCCTCAAGGTTTGCATATTCACCAAACTACATCAAGGAGAAAGTAAGCTGGCAGGACAAGGAAAATTACCCGTACTTTTTGCAGGCAGGGCACAGGGAGCGAAGGTAGAGCAGTGGGCGCTGCAGGTTTTTACTGCTTCTCAGAAAGGAGAACATCAAACTCTCTCAGAAGCAAAGCTGCTTCCTGCCAACTATTCCTCCTGCTATTTGCAAAAATACTTAGTCAAGGGATTGCATCCTCAAATATTTGTGAATAAGCAGATCAAACTACCAGTTGCTTACCAAGAAATTTAATACTTCTCCTGGGTCCAAGTGTGCCACTTAACTTTAATTTAAAAACCTGAGATTTAATTTATGTAACACACTAAATGAAAATCAACTGGATGGCAAACTGCTGCCTAACCATAATAAAAGTGCAGGGTGTTGACCCTCATTACACCTGGACACTCGGCCAAGCGGCAGGCCAAACGTCATCATCCCCAGCAAGCAAACGTCATAGTTGTCTAATATGTTAGCACATAGTGGTGGGCTAACCAACAAAGGTCATATACACGTGTGCAATTGGAAGCTGCGTGGGTTTTAGCTCAGCTCAGTTAGAAACAACAGGAAAAAAAAAATCTGTAATAATTGTTTAACTTGCACATTTTCCCAGAACCAAGAAAGTACATCTAACTCCCTTTTGTTAGTGAGACAATTTGTTAGTCAAAATACATATGTTTCAACTTATCATATGTGCTACTATTGTTGATAGCTATGCTCATTACTGTGTTCCCCTGAGGCAATGGCTTCAGGTAAATAGCGTGATGAAATATTATCCTGCAAAGACTAGATACTGCAATTAACAGCTTCTATTACTTTCCAGCGAGTGCCTCATTCTCAGTACCCTAGTGGGGAGAGCTCCCATTTTGATTTCACCTGACTTGGAACTGAGATCTTTTAACCCTCAAGGCAGTTGTTACAGAAAAGATCTTAGGCTACCGTTCCACGTTCAGAGAAACACGGAAGCTTCTTTCTCCTCTTCTCCTTCCCTCGTCCTCATACATGTGAGAGTACGCTCATAACCACTATCTATTACAAATAAAATTATGCTTTTGCCTTTTTGTTATTGCATTATTGTTCAAAGTTCTAAGTAAATTTTCAACAAACTTTGAGGGTTTCTATGGGTGATGTGATTGAAAATATGTTCAACGAGGCATAGGGGGAATACATTTTGAGACGTTCTTAAGGAATACGCCATATCCAGATGCACATTCTCTTCAAGAGCTGATACTGAAATTCAGAAACTGATATATGCCAAGATATCTCAGTTGTATCCCAGTGGAGGGAGACAAGCCATGCTTATTGAGTCATGGAACATAAAAAAAATTACTGAGTTCAAATGCGAGACTCCCATCCAAGATGATCAGAACAAAGGCGACTATTTCTGAGGGAGCTGTCTCTCACATGGTTTCCCTATTTAGGGCAGGGGTTGATAAACTTTTTCTAGGAAAGGCCAGATCACAAATACTTCAAGTGTTGTGGGACAAGAGTTTTGTTACAAGTATTCAACTCCACCACCGTGGCACAAGCAGTACATAAGGAATGAACGCAGCTGTGTTACAATAAAACTTTATTGATGGACACTGAAATTTGAATTCATATACTTTTCATGTGTTGAGATATTAATATTCTTCCTTTTTATTTTTTATGACTAAAATCATTCTAAGTCCATGAATTGTACAAAAATAGGCAACTGTCAGGATTTGCCCCAAAGGCAAGTCTGCGGAAGCCCACACAAAGAGGCACAGCAGCAAAGATCTGGTTACTTAATGATGGGTAATGACTATTCCCTACCAATCAAGATGCTATGGGTAAGGACGGTAAATGCAGCAATAACAATCTCTCTCATGGACAGAATACCAATTATTTGCCTGAATTGTGATGGTGGCATCATTACCTCACTTACAGATGATCAAATGAAGGTTAAAGAGTTAAATAACCTAGCCAAGGCCATGTAGCTAGTGTGTAGATACATGTCAGACTATTTCAAAGATCCAGCCTATTCCACTATACTAATTGGTTTCTTCTAGAAATGATGAATTTGAATGTTCTTGGGGAATGTTTCCAGGTTACTTTGTCTCTTGGTGAGTTTATTCAAAGAGAAGAAGGCATGTACCTAAAAGTAGGGCAATTGTATTTGTCATTACCTGTCCCAGAGAATGCAATTTAACTGAAATTGTAGTTGTACCAAAATATCCAGAAGCTACAGAACTCACACTTGCTGCTAATAGAATAGAAACTTTATTTTGGAAAACCTATTGGCCTAACGACTCACCAAAGGAATCAGAGATTGTAAAGATAAGAGGGAATTTATTAGCTCGTCTGAACATCATCGGCTGGCATGACTACTTTTATAAGTTTAAATGTTCTGTTTTCCCTTGAGCAAAAAAAATAGAGAATAAAGAAAAAATATAAAATCTTAGTTCTGAGGTATAATGGAAACACACACACACCCCCCTCACAGGGCGCAGCTGGCTTTTCGTAAAAAATACACATGAAATAGTGAACTGATAAGGGAAAGGTAGGGAAAGAGATACAGATTTCTGAGTGTCCCTGTGGAAACTCTAAATTTATCTTGTGGTTTTATAGGAGGAGGAAGGTAGAGGGAATTTGTACCAGAGTATTGCATTAAAAAAGCAGATTTCTTCTATCAGTCTTTCCACTGCTAATCCTAGAAGTGATTTCAGGGAGTTTGCTCTGTTCTGACTTCTGAACCACCACCTTCCCACAGATTCATTCCCCTCTGGTATCCATTCCCTCCCTCCCTCTCAGCTCAAGTGTCCCTTTCTCTCTTCCTCTGTCTCTTCCCCCTCTCCCCACACCTGCCCACCTCTCCCTCTGTTTAGTAAAGGATCAGTGAAAGGTCGATAGTCTCTAACAAGACGGGTTGGAGGAAGATTCACAAAAAACAAGAATGACAAGTTCCTCTGGACTGAGGAGCAGATGTATTTCCTGGGAGCGAAGCATCTCTGCCAAGCACAAATGCTCCGTCTACCACAGGGTGGCTCCATGATGTGCCCAGACAGGTGCTGTCCAAGGGACTGATATTAAACCTCAGTAAAGATTCTTTTTCTAACAGTAGAGAGCTGAGCTGCCATATTTCAAGGAATTATTTGGGATTTGACAATAAGAATGTCAGCAGCAACTTTAACAGATTGGAATTTATTTATTTTATTTTATTATTTTTGAGACACAGTCTCACTCTGTTGCTCAGGCTAGCATGCCAAGATGTCAGCCTGGCTCACAGCAACCTCCAACTCCTGGGCTCAATCAATCCTCCTGCCTCAGCCTCCAGAGTAGCTGGGACTACAGGCATCCATCTCAACACTTGGATAGTTTTTTTTCTATTTTTAGTACAGAAAAGGTCTCCGCATTGCTCAGGCTGGTCTTGAACTCCTGAGTTCAATGGATCCTCCTGCCTTGGCCTCCCAGAGTGCAGGATTACAGGCCTGAATGCCGTGCCTGGCCAACAGACTGGAATTCAGATAAGCTTCACCAGTTTCTGTGTACGCTATAAGGGCTGAGTTGGCTTCATTAAGAAAGAAAAGACAACTTCCTTACCAATGTGGCAAGAATTGGATGGAACTTGGTAGTCAGAACTAAGGTGGTTTAAAGAAAATAAAGAAATGAAATTTTATAAATGGCCATCACCTGCTTATGTCTGCAAGCTGCAGAAACTCTCTGTTGTGATAAACTGCTAGTCTCAGTCTGGGATGATTGACGAGACAGTCTTCAAGCGCAACCCTGGACTTCGTAAAGGACATTCTTCTCATCGTGGCCATGAGCCTAAGCTTAATTGTTCCTGATTGACAACTTCTACAATGTTCTTAATGCTTAACCCAGACTAGTGTTTGGACCACAGAAATACTTAGCTCACAGGTTTGGGCTCAGAAAATGGGTCCAGGCATTCTCAGTGGGGTTATACCTCCCGCCCCCACCAGGAAGCCAAGTTCAATATATTAGATAAATGTAAATTTTCTGAAAATTTTTCTGCTGAACTGGGTGGGATTATTTACACCTCTAACAGAAAGGGTTAATTCTTTGGATGGTTCCTCACTATCAAGCTGTCTTTACTCACCTGCTATTTCAATAAATATGGGGGCTTAAGTTAAGGGCTTACTTCAATTACTGGGATCACTTTCACTCCAGAGGAAATATCCCCGTTTTCTCACTAACAACAAGGAGCTGCATGCACATGATATGTTTCTCTTTTTGTGCATACAGACATTTGCAACTATTTTAATTCCATGTATTTGGGGTGGCAAAACACAGCTTGGGTAATCAGTAATTGGCTGGTGCTGAGCCTGGCATGACTTACACCTTTCACATCAAATGTTTCCTTTGATTCTTGGGTGGAAGGTGGTGCTTCCACTCCAGATCTTTTAATTTGGTTTGATGACAAACTATGTTGGGGAAAATAATCCAGTGTGGTCCAAAGAAAAATACTGAAAAATGAAGTAGCTATTTCTCTCAATAGGTAGAAATAAGCAGATTATTTTTAAAAGGCACTATTCAAAGCACAAGTGCAATAAATAAACTTACAATTCTTTCTAAATGTATATATATTGTACTTTCATATTAAGATATGAAAGAAAAATATAAGCTGTCCAAGTAGTTACAGGATTTTTTTTTTTATTTTACGGTTTTGTGATAAGTATCAAACGTTTGTGTGTCATTATGGGCAAATATGTCAGTATCTACATCAACTGCTACGATTCCATGGTCTAAGAAGAACCACGTGACCTGAGTTTTATACCAGCTGTGATGTTAACTTGCCATGGACGCTGAGCAAGTCCTTACCCTTCTTCGTCGGGTTTCATATTCTTTATCTGTAACATGAATGATTGACTAAATAGTTGCTAAGATTTCTTTCTATTCTAACATTTGATGGCTTGCGTATCTCCAATAACTTGATGAAAACATACCTATCAAAGAGCCACAAGTGTCATCTAATTGCCAAAAATTGCCCATCCAACAGAAGAGAATGAAATCAAAGGCACAGATGTATGTTTACTATTGTCTATCAGATACTGCAGCCCATAGAGGACAGACTGGCATGTACGTGGCTGGAGCAGATGAGGAGCAAGTGAGAGCCAGTACCCTGGCAGCTTCAGGCTACTGCTGCCGCGCAGGATATTCATCCACTCTCTCTGTATCATCAACAGAAGTCAGAAATCCAGACTTTCCTCCTAGGTCTCCTAATATTTAAATGCTTGAAACCCTGTATGAGTGAACATCAGTAGGAAACCCACCTGTGGCTTCATTAGTACTTCCAGGCTAAGGACTCCCAGATCTAAATCTCTTCTTTGGTTCTCTCACTTCTAAACCTCAGGATATATTTTTAATGATCTCCTAGGGATCTTCACTGTCACTTCCCTGGCAATAACGGATACACTGCTGGTCTCCTCACAGCATCAGGAATTCAATTGTAGGCACAGAAAAAGTGGGCAAATTCTAGAGTAATGTAATATGGGCTTATAGAAATAGCAGGGAAGTCCAGAACAGAGGATATTACAGCCAGACTGTTCATGCCGTCACAGCACAGGACTTAGAAATTGGGCACCACACCTTTAGTGACAGGTGTGGTGGTGCAGTTGTTAGAAACTGTCAAGAGGAAAGAAAGGGTGTAATACACACATACACATATGCACACACAAGTGGTAACCATGTAGGGTTGTGATGACCATTTCACAATGGATACACATATCAAAACATCAAGTTGTAGACATTAAATATATACAAATTTTATATGTCAATGATATTCCAATAAATCTGCCTGAAAGAAGAAAAAAGAAAAGTGGGTACAGAGATTTGGAGCTGGGGAATGGAAGGAGAAATGACTAACGTATACCTGGGAGGAGATGGGGTTTATGTGTATGTGGGGTAACATTGTCACTACCTCAAATATTTACTGTGACCTCTTATACTGTTAGAAGCATCGCATTTACTTTTCTTTCTTTCTTTCTTTTTTTAACTCGTTGCCTTATTTATTTATTTATTTTGCAGTTTTTGGCCAGGGCTGGGTTTGAACCTGCCATTTTTTTTTTTTTTTTTAAACCAAAAAGTAAAAGTTAAGGCAAGTCTTGATGGCTTATGCCTGGGCAATTTTTGAAGCCCAGGTAGGAGAATTACTTGAGACTAGCAGTGCAATTACTCCGAGCAACATAGCGAGATCCCTGTCTATATAAAAAAATTAAAAATTAGCTGGGCATGCCGGCTTATACCTATTATCCTAGCTATTTAGGAGGCTAAGGTGGGAGGATGGCTTCAGCCCAGAAGTTCAAGATTACAGTGAGCTACATTCAGACTACTGTACTCCAGCCTGGGCAACAGAGTCAGACCTTGTCTCTAAAATGTAAAAGTTAAAAGGAGGCATATTTGGATTGTTGTGAGGGTTAAACTTGGCTAGACAAGTGTCTTATTATCAGGCTTCATGCATCAAGCTTAATGCCAGCTTCCCCCACAGCACTCATCTGCCTTTTTAAATAAATGCACTCTCAAGTAAAGGGCCTTGTTCAGCAACAGAAATCACATACCACTCCAGAGCAGACATCCTGTCCTCCTACCAACGACACGGGAGCTAGTTTTCTCTATAGGATGTATTCCTCTTTGTGTGCACTCAATACTTGCAATTATTTTAATTCCATGCACTTTGGGATTAAAATACAGCTTGAGTAACTGGGAATTGGCTGGTATATTTTTTTCGTATAAAAATCCAGTGAGTCAGTGGATTTTCTCCTGCCCCAAATCAGAGCGTATAATATTGGTAACCGAGGCTGGAAATTGGAATAGAAACATAATTGTGAAGAGCCCACTGATGCAAAGTAAAACCACAACCACCTGAGTAAGGCTCTTTAACCCCTTTAGGATGTAATTTAAATAACAAAGCATTCAAATGGAGGAGAAACAAGGCTTTAATCTAGCAAGAAGACAGATAAATGTTATGCTTTAACCAAAAAAATAAAAACCAAGCACACAAAAACAAAAAACAAAAAGCAGTTGGGTGTTCTCATTTAAATCAATACCTTGATTTATGAAACTTAATTGAGTTTTTTAACCTCAAAACTGCATAATTGTTAAAACAGCCACACTTTTTGAAAGGACGCTT
Source organism: Nycticebus coucang (assembly GCF_027406575.1). Taxonomy (NCBI): domain Eukaryota; kingdom Metazoa; phylum Chordata; class Mammalia; order Primates; family Lorisidae; genus Nycticebus; species Nycticebus coucang. Next base: position 18,656,293 of record NC_069787.1, read on the forward strand.
CAATTTTTCTAAATCTTTTCCTACTAAAAGGCCAGATGCTGCTGCATCATATGGACATTGCTACCTCACAAACTGAAATATGACCAGATGCAAAAATGTAGGGAATGACGTCTGTTGTTTGTTTACTTCAGTTTCCTTGGGGTGTTTGTATGTTTATTGTTTGTTTTAGAGGCAGGGTCTTGCTCTGGCACAGAGGCTGGAGTGCAGTGGTCTGCTCACAGCTCACTCTAACTGTGAACTCGTGGCCTCAAGCCATCCTTCCATCCTAGCCTCCTGAGTAGCCAGGAATACAGGCTTGTGCCACCACATCCAACTATTCCTTTTGTTTTTTTTTTTTAAAGATGGGGTCTTCGTATGTTTCCCAGGCGGGTCTTCCACTCCTGCTGTCAGAGATCCTCCTGCCTCAGTCTTCCAAAGTCCTAGATTACAGACATCCATCTGGGCCTAGATTTACATGCATTCTTATATTTGAAGATCATCATGAACATTCTTACCACAAATCGAAGTGAATGCAAAGTGGATTAGGACACCTGAAATATTCACTCCTCACTACCTCTCAAATCATGATGTTTGAGTTAAATGTGGCTACGAGATTATATATGCATGTTTATACATATATACATACATACATACACACACACAGGGTGCCAAAAATGTATAATCATTTTAAGAAAGGAAAAAACTATTAAAATTATAATACTCAATATAGACTGATAACAAAGCCATGTTTGAGCACCTCTTGCAATTACAGAAGTCAAATGTGACTTGAGTGTTACAAATTTAGACCAATGGTTTATCCTTTCTTAACATGTGTATACTTTTTTTGGCATCTTCTGTATACATATGTGTCTTATTGCTGAAGTTACTTCTCTTTATTATGTCTCCTTTAATTCCTCACCTTGATAAAGATGATTACTTAACCTTGATAAAGATGATTCCCAGTGCCTCGACACCTGTAGCTTACTGGTTAGCTTACTGTGCCAGCCACATGCACTGGGGCTGATGGGTTTGAATCTGGCCTGGGCCTGCTAAACAACAATGACAAAAAGAACAACAACAAAAAATTAGCTGGGTGTTGTGGCCGCTGCCTGTAGTCCCAGCTACTTGGGAGGCTGAGGCTAGAGAATTGCTTAAGCGCAAGAGTTTGAGGTTGCTGTGAGCTGTGATCTGTGATGCCACAGCACTCTACCCAGGGCATGGACTCTGTCTCAAAAAAAAAAAAGAAAGATGATTCACAGTGTGAACATTTTGGGGTTAAAGACTAGACAGTAAATAATATACATGTAAGAAAAAGATGACAGATAATACTACTGTTTTTGTATCTATTACATATCAATGACCAATGCTAATTATCATGTAAAGAATAAAATATCCTGGCAAGGTGTCTCATGCCTATGATCCCAGCTTTTTGGGAGGCCAAGGTGGGAGGATTGCTTGAGGCCAGGAGTTTGAGAGTGGCCTGGGCAACATAGGGAGACCCAGTCTCTACAACAAAATTTTATAAATTAGCCAGTTGTGGTGGCATGTGTATATGGCCACCATATGTCTCCCAAGTACTCGAGCGGCTGGGGTAGAAGAATCACTTAAGCCCAGGAATTCAAGGTTGTAATGAGCTAAAATCACACCACCGTCCTGCAGCCTGGTTGACAGAAAGTGAGACCCATGACTTAAAAACAGACAGGAGAGGAGAGGGAAGGGGAAGGAAGGGAAAAGAAGGGAAAGCTAATCATGTAGTTTTCATTTCACAAGACTGTGTAGCTAATCTTTCTGTTCCGCAAGTTCAGACAAGTACAAACTGTCATATTAATCCCTGAATAGGGCACTGGCGTGGCTAATTATATTTTTAAGTATATTTTAAGTATATTTACTTCTTTTCCCCTCCAAATTCTTCTTGTCTGAGCACTCCTGATTCTTCTTTCATCATTTTATCTGCAGAATGGCATGGTCGTACAGATAACAATGACATATGGTCAATGAATTTTTGTTACGTTGTTTTACTCATGACCATGGAAAAGAACAAAAAATGTTGCCAATTATATAAGTAGTTTTTAAAATAATTTAGGGGAAATATTATTCATAGGTGAAAAGAAAATCACTTATTCCAAAGTTAAAATTAGCTGATTACCATTGTTTGGTTTAAATCTAGGTAATACTTCGTCCACCTTGTCCAGGGTCCGTGCTCAGCTCCATAATTTATGCTGAGGTATCTGCAGCTCAGCATTAGACCTTCAGTGCACAAGCCCAGCATCAGATTCACTACAGGCCATACTTGGCAAGAAACAGGCAGAACTTGACCTTGGGGTCCACCTCTACATAAACACATCTTAAACCCACTCATATCATTTGTACTGTTTCTCCTTCCCTTGTTCCCAGCAGCCGGGCTGTGGAACCCTTTGTTCAATGCTACTTCTGTGTGTCCAGGTCTCTCAGCTGCAATGCTGCCCTTCGTCCGGCCTGTTCTGCTCCCTGCCTTTCCCCTGCTTTGTCCTCCATGGGATTCATTCATCTTCCTCTTTCCATGAAGCCCTGCTAAATGATTGACTTTCAAATCTATAATTCACGCAGAGTGCTAATGGATGAAATGGTGTTCCCCCAGTATTTAAATTTTAAATGGAGACTCCTATATGTACACTGGAAACCAAAGGGATAAATATTTAATAGTGTGAATTGCAAGAAAAGTGGTGAAAGACCTATTAGAGCCAGTATCTTCCTCCATTAGTTCTTAAGGTGGATCTTACATGTGATACATAAACATGAGTCATTCTAAAGTCTGAATAGCGGGATGTCTGTCAAATTTTGGATGCTTAAGAATCATCTCCAGGTCTCCCGTTTTGATTAAATCAGGGGTGGAGAAAGATGGCAGCTGAGTAACAGCTTCCTTGCATCTGGGCACCGTGAATCTGGGGATATAGGACTTCAGGCATCTCTGGCTGGTGGGATCTGCCTATCATCACCCCTGAGAGGATACAGGGAGTCAGCGAGAGACTTCTGGACCCCAAGAGGAGGACTAAAACAGTGGAAAACCAGCAAGTGGTCGCGTGTGTTCAATCCATCTAAACCCGCCCACAACTGTAAGTTCAGTAGCAGAGAGACTGCAAACCAGAAAGGCCTTACCTGTGAACTGTTTTGGTGTCTTTGGACTTGGCACTCAGCTGAACTGCCTTGGGGAGAGCCTGAGCGAGAGTGCGGAGAACTTTGGCCTTTGTCTAGGGCCCCAGTCTGAGCTGCTAAGCCAGACGGAGCTAATAGTGTTTGGCTCTGGGTCACAGGCAGACATGGTGAGCGATCTGCCCCGGCAAGCCCCGCCCTCAGAGTCACAGAGCTGGAATTGGGTGGGAGCTGGTAACCCAGAGACAAGTAGCCCAAGGGCGGGGTCTGAGCCGCCTTGCAGCCCTAACCCTCGGGGGCAGAGGGAGACCAGTTTTGACACACAGGGTAAGTGGATAGCCACTTCAGTAGTGATTCCAGCGACAAACACTTCCCTGAGAAAGCTCTGCTCAGTAAGTGAACAAGTTCAAAGTGCCTTTTAAGTGGGCTGAAGAGAGATTTAGGGTGTCTACCTGCTGGGGTTTGAGAAACTAGCAGCCTCCAGTCGTATCAGAACTGTGATTAACATCTCATACCCCAGAAGACCACGTGTTGCCCAGACAATATTCAAAAACATATACATACTGCTTTGTTTTTGGTTGTGTTTTTTTTTTTTTTTTTTGGTTTGGTTGTTTTTTTTTATTTATTTTGATGTTGTTGATTGTTGTTTCATTTTTTAAGTTCAACCTTTTCCATACAGATCCTTTTTCTTTCTCAATTTTCTAGTTTAATTATGATTTCCCATTGCTGCCTATTTCAATAATTAGAACTTCATTTCTGTTAGTGTCTCTACCGCTATTATTTGGTTTTTCCAGCCAATTTTATCCCATAAAGTTTTCTGTTTGCTTGTTTTGGTTTGATTTATAGCATTTTTGTCTTTCCTCTCTACTTGATGGAGGTGGGGTACTGTGTCTGATCAGGTTAGCAAAGAGCTGCTGACCTCAAGGGAACCACCCAACTGGGCACCCCCAGAAGGTGGTTTTTTTTTTAAGGTTCTATCAAAGTACCCTACTGTACACCTATATTGCTCTGTCTCCCTCTTTCTGTGCCTCTCTTCTTTTTGTCAATATTCCCTTTACCCACCCCCTCTCCTCTCTCTATTTTTCTTTTTTTTTTTTCTTATCACTCGGTCCTCCTTCTTTCATCCCTTTTTTGCTCTTAAACCTTCTCACCCTTCTGGTCCTGTAACCCTTAGTCCACAGGCACGAGAACTTAAAGAGCAAGAGGAAGTGAAAGGAAAATTAGGGCAAGGAAACAGATAAAAGAAATCACTCATGAGGAAGAATCAGCAGAAAACTCCAGGCAACATGAAGAACCAGTCCAGAACAACCCCGCCAAGGGACCATGAGGTAGCTACTGCAGAGGATTCCACCTATACAGAAATGTTAGGAATGACAGAAAGGGAATTTAGAATACACATGTTGAAAACAATGAAAGAAATGATGGAAACAATGAAGGAAACTGCTAATAAAGTGGAAAATAACCAAAAGGAAATCCAAAAACAGAATCAAATAAGAGATGAACGATATGAAGAATATAAAAAGGATATAGCAGAGCTGAAGGTAATGAAACAGTCAATCAGGGAACTTAAAGATGCAATGGAAAGTATCAGCAACAGGTTAGACCATGCAGAAGAAAGAATTTCAGAGGTAGAAGACAAAGTTTTTGAGATAACTCAGATAGTAAAAGAGGCAGAAAAGAAGAGAGAGAAAGCAGAACATTCACTGTCAGAATTATGGGACTTTATGAAGCGTTGCAACATACGAGTTATAGGATTTCCAGAAGGGGAAGAAGAATGCCCCAGAGTAATGTAAGCCATAATAGAGAATATTATAAAAGAAAATTTCCCAAATATCACCAAAGATTCTGACACACTGCTTTCAGAGGGCTATCGGACCCCAGGTCGCCTCAACTCTAACCGAGCTTCTCCAACACACATTGTGATGAACCTGTCCAAAGTCAAGACAAAAGAAAAGATTCTGCAAGCTGCCAGGAGTAAGCGCCAGTTGACCTACAGGGGCAAATCCATCAGATTGACCGCAGACTTCTCTAATGAAACTTTCCAAGCAAGAAGACAATGGTCATCTACCTTTAATCTACTTAAACAGAACAATTTCCAGCCCAGAATTCTGTACCCTGCTAAGCTAAGCTTAAAAATTGACGGAGAAATCAAATCATTTACAGATATACAAACATTGAGGAAATTTGCCACAACAAGACCAGCTCTACAGGAAATACTTCAACCTGTTCTGCACACTGACCACCACAATGGATCAGCAGCAAAGTAAGAACTCAGAAATTAACGGACAGAACCAAAACTCCACACTGATGCAAAAGATAAAACTAAGCAATGGACTCTCACAAAATAAAACAAATAGAATACTACCACACTTATCAATTATCTCAATAAATGTTAATGGCTTGAATTCCCCACTGAAGAGACATAGATTGGTTGACTGGATTAAAAAACACAAGCCATCCATTTGCTGTCTGCAAGAAACACACCTGGCTTCAAAAGACAAATTAAAGCTCCGAGTCAAGGGTTGGAAGACAATTTTTCAGGCAAATGGAATTGAGAAGAAAAGGGGAGTTGCAATCTTATTTTCAGATACATGTGGATTGAAAGCAACTAAAGTCAAAAAAGACAAAGATGGTCACTTTATATTGGTCAAGGGAAAAATACAACAAGAAAACATTTCAATTCTAAATATCTATGCACCCAATTTAAATGCTCACAGATTCTTGAAACAGACCTTACTCAGTCTGAGCAATATGATATCTGATAATACCATCATAACAGGGGATCTTAACACTCCTCTTACAGAGCTGGACAGATCCTCTAAACAGAAATTAAACAAGGATATAAGAGACTTAAATGAGACCCTAGAACAACTGTGCTTGATATTCTCATATAGAACACTCCATCCCAAAGATAAAGAATATACATTCTTCTCATCACCCCATGGAACATTCTCCAAAATTGATCATATCCTGGGACACAAAACAAATATCAACAGAATCAAAAGAATTGAAATTTTACCTTGTATCTTCTCAGACCATAAGGCACTAAAGGTGGAACTCAACTCTAAGAAAAATGCTCGACCCCACCCAAAGGCATGGAAACAAAACAATCTTCTGTTGAATAACAGATGGGTGAAGGAAGAAATAAAACAGGAAATCATTAACTTCCTTGAGCATAACAACAATGAAGACACAAGCTACCAAAACCTGTGGGATACTGCAAAAGCAGTTTTGAGAGGAAAATTCATCGCTTTAGATGCCTACATTCGAAAAACAGAAAGAGAGCACATCAGCAATCTCACAAGAGATTTTATGGAATTGGAAAAAGAAGAACAATCTAAGCCTAAACTCAGTAGAAGAAAAGAAATATCCAAAATCAAATCAGAGATCAATGAAATTGAAAACAAAAGAATCATTCAAAAAATTAATGAAACAAGGAGTTGGTTTTTTGAAAAAATAAATAAAATAGATAAACCATTGGCCAGACTAATGAGGAATAGAAAAGTAAAATCTCTAGTAACCTCAATCAGAAATGATAAAGGGGAAATAACAACTGATCCCACAGAGATACAAGAGATCATCTCTGAATACTACCAGAAACTCCATGCCCAGAAATTTGACAATGTGAAAGAAATGGATCAATATTTGGAATCACACCCTCTCCCTAGACTCAGCCAGGAAGAAATAGAGCTCCTGAACAGACCAATTCCAAGCACTGAGATCAAAGAAACAATAAAAAAGCTTCCAATCAAAAAATGCCCTGGTCCAGATGGCTTCACTCCAGAATTCTATCAAACCTTCAAGGAAGAGCTTATTCCTGTACTGCAGAAATTATTCCAAAAAATTGAGGAAGAAGGAATCTTCCCCAACACATTCTATGAAGCAAACATCACCCTGATACCAAAACCAGGAAAAGACCCAAACAAAAAGGAGAATTTCAGACCAATCTCACTCATGAATATAGACGCAAAAATTCTCAACAAAATCCTAGCCAATAGATTACAGCTTATCATCAAAAAAGTCATTCATCATGATCAAGTAGGCTTCATCCCAGGGATGCAAGGCTGGTTTAACATACGCAAGTTTATAAACGTTATCCACCACATCAACAGAGGCAAAAATAAAGATCACATGATCCTCTCAATAGATGCAGAAAAAGCATTTGATAAAATCCAGCATCCTTTTCTAATTAGAACACTGAAGAGTATAGGCATAGGTGGCACATTTCTAAAACTGATTGAAGCTATCTATGACAAACCCACAGCCAATATTTCACCGAATGGAGTAAAACTGAAAGCTTTTCCTCTTAGAACTGGAACCAGACAAGGATGTGCTCTGTCACCTTTACTATTCAACTTAGTGCTGGAAGTTCTAGCCAATACAATTAGACAAGACAAGGAAATAAAGGGAATCCAAATAGGAGCAGAGGAGGTCAAACTCTCCCTCTTTGCTGACAACATGATCTTATACTTAGAGAACCCCAAAGACTCAACCACAAGACTCCTAGAAGTCATCAAAAAATACAGTAATGTTTCAGGATATAAAATGAATGTCCACAAGTCAGTAGCCTTTGTGTACACCAATAACAGTCAAGATGAGAAGCTAATTAAGGACACAACTCCCTTCACCATAGTCTCAAAGCAAATGAAATACCTAGGAATATACCTAACGAAGGAGGTGAAGGACCTCTATAAAGAAAACTATGAAATCCTCAGAAAGGAAATAGCAGAGGATATTAACAAATGGAAGAACATACCATGCTCATGGATGGGAAGAATCAACATTGTTAAAATGTCTATACTTCCCAAAGCAATCTACCTATTCAATGCCATTCCTATCAAAATACCAGCATCGTACTTTAAAGATTTGGAAAAATTGACTCTGCATTTTGTATGGAACCGGAAAAAACCCCATATAGCTAAGGCAGTTCTCTGTAACAAAAATAAAGCTGGGGGCATCAGCATACCAGATTTTAGTCTGTACTACAAAGCCATAGTGCTCAAGACAGCATGGTACTGGCACAAAAACAGAGACATAGACACTTGGAATCGAATTGAAAACCAAGAAATGAAACTAACATTTTACAACCACCTGATCTGTGATAAACCAAACAAGAACATACCTTGGGGGAAAGACTCCCTATTCAATAAATGGTGTTGGGAGAACTGGATGTCTACATGTAAAAGACTGAAACTGGACCCATACCTTTCCCCACTCACAAAAATTGATTCAAGATGGATAAAGGACTTAAACTTAAGGCATGAAACAATAAAAATCCTCCAAGAAAGCATAGGAAAAACACTGGAAGATATTGGCCTGGGGAAAGACTTCATGAAGAAGACTGCCATGGCAATTGCAACAACAACAAAAATAAACAAATGGGACTTCATTAAACTGAAAAGCTTCTGTACAGCTAAGGAGACAATAACCAAAGCAAAGAGACAACCTACACAATGGGAAAGGATATTTGCATATTTTCAATCAGACAAAAGCTTGATAACTAGGATCTATAGAGAACTCAAATTAATCCACATGAAAAAAGCCAACAATCCCTTATATCAATGGGCAAGAGACATGAATAGAACTTTCTCTAAAGACCACAGACGAATGGCTAACAAACACATGAAAAAATGTTCATCATCTCTATATATTAGAGAAATGCAAATCAAAACAACCCTGAGATATCATCTAACCCCAGTGAGAAAGGCCCACATCACAAAATCTCAAAACTGCAGATGCTGGCGTGGATGTGGAGAGAAGGGAACACTTTTACACTGCTGGTGGGACTGCAAACTAGTACAACCTTTCTGGAATGAAGTATGGAGAAACCTCAAAGCACTCAAGCTAGACCTCCCATTTGATCCTGCAATCCCATTACTGGGCATCTACCCAGAAGGAAAGAAATCCTTTTATCATAAGGACGCTTGTACTAGACTGTTTATTGCAGCTCAATTTACAATCGCCAAAATGTGGAAACAGCCTAAATGCCCACCAACCCAGGAATGGATTAACAAGCCGTGGTATATGTATACCATGGAATACTATTCAGCCATTAAAAAAAATGGAGACTTTACATCCTTCGTATTAACCTGGATGGACGTGGAAGACATTATTCTTAGTAACGCATCACAAGAATGGAGAAGCATGCATCCTATGTACTCAATTTTGATATGAGGACAATTAATGACAATTATGGTTATGGGGGGGGAACAGAAAGAGGGAAGGAGGGAGGTGGGTGTGGCCTCGTTTTGTGTCACACTTTATGGGGGCAAGACATGATTGCAAGAGGGACTTTACCTAATAACTGCAATCAGTGTAACCTGGCTTATTGTACCCTCAATGAATCCCCAACAATTAAAAAAAAAAAAAAAAAAAAAGAATCATCTCCAGGAATGCCCTTAAATACCAGGCTTAGTAATCTATTCCCAGAGACTTTGTTTTAGTAGGTTGAAGGTATAGCCCAGGAATCTGTGTTTTAAATGAGTAACACCAGTGATTCTACGGCAAGTCGTCTTGAAAAGCTGGAACATACTCTTCTTAGCAAAGTATCTCAAGAATGGAAGAAAAAGTATCCAATAGTACTCAGTATCAAAAAGTATCAAAAGTACTCAGTCTTACTATGAAACCAATTTATAGCTTTCTTATGAAAGCTATAACCCAATTATAGCCCCCTCCATAAAGGGAAAGGACAGAGGGAGGGGAGGGGAGGAGGGAAGATGGGCGGAGGGAGAGTAATTGGTGGGACCACACCTGTGGTGCATCTTACAAGGGTACATGCGAAATTTACTAGGTGCAGAATATAAATGTCTTAACACAATAACTAAGAAAATGCCATGAAGGCTATGTTAACCAGTCTTATGAAAAAATTTCAAATTGTATATAAAACCAGCACATTGTACCCTATGATTGCATTAATGTACACAGCTATGATTTAATTAAAAAAACAAAAGAAAGAAAGAAAAAGAAATACCTGCACCTGAAATGTTATCGTTCTACTCAAGGATCAAAGTGCACCAGCCACTTATTTGGATCTCTCCATTTACCTTTCCTCAAATATCAAAACAGTTACGAAGAATCATTATTACCTCACTGGGTTCTTACAAGAAATAAACAAAGTAATACCATATGATTGCTAATCATCACCATCATCATTACTAATGGAAAAACATTTGAAATGTGCTCACATGTGTCAGGCATTGTTCTAAGTATTAAAGTAACTCATTTAATCTTCAAGATGTGGACAAGTGTTCACAGAGACCATCTGAGTTATGTTCAAGAATAAGCAAAGGATCATATTCCCATCATTAAAAATTAATAACAAGACAGTCACATCAACAAAACTCTCAGCAAAAGCCACTGCCTGCGACAGCCCATCTGCATGTGTGCATATGTGTGTCTGTGTAAGGACCCAAGCATCTGTACAGCACCTATCAGTCTTGTCTTGACTTTTCTTTCTGTTTTTTTTTTTTTTTGCAGTTTTTAGCCGGAGCTGGATTTGAACCCACCACCTCCAGCATATGGGGCTGGCGCCCTACTCCTTTGAGCCACAGGCACAGCCCTTGTCTTGACTATTTTTCAAATTATTAGCCTTTTTCTTTTCTTTCACTCCACTCAATCTCTACTTGTCATTTTCCCTTTCTGTTTGAAAATAACGATACCCAAAGTCTGCAAAGCATCATCTTTCTATTCCATTTCTTGTTGTAAAGAGTTGGTGACACTCTGGGAGATGGACATGCTATAAAAATAATGGCAGTGGATTGTTCTGACTTACAGAGAATCTAAGGAGAGAAAATGTCCCTGTGCAGGAAAGTGACGAGACAGACCTCAATCATTCTGAGTGACAGGGTCAGTGATTGGGGTGGTCTGGCTCGGTCTCTCCTTTGGTTTCAGAGTGCCAAGCGCACATTTGGGTGCTGGCAGCAGAAGGAAAACCACCCTGTGAAGGATAAGAACAAAACTTGTTATTGTTAGCTGCCTGTTTTTGGAATAAAACTTCGAAGATTGGGTACTTCTGCTGAATTAAGTAAAAGCTGACAATGCCTAAAGGCAGGCCCTTGGGAAGGAGCCCAAGATATAATATGATAGACAGTGCAATTTTCAGTAATTAGGAATTTGACCCCCCTCACCTTCCCATCTAGCTTTTCCATTATCCAATTCCAGGTATTCAAGAGGAACAACTCTGAATTTTCTATGCACGTTTCATGCATTTTGCCTCAGTGACTTTACTAACGTGAAATTGCCTTTGCTTGTTTCTAGCCTAATGTGAGTTCAAATTCTAACTACCCATTAGAGATCTGTGAGCTAAATGCACATGGATTGGCTTGGGGAGAATCCATAAAGTTGTTAAACTGAACTAGATTTGTGAATTTTGCAGGTGAGAAACAAATCATTTTCATCAGACGATTAAAGAGGTCTTTGACCTCCTCACCAAAAAATGTTAAGGACAACTGAAACCTGGAGCCTCCAACATGAGCCACCTTTTCCATAAAGATGGCACTGCTCTCTCCAGTTCACACATCAAGGTCATCTAGGTCATCAGCTAGAATCAACTTGAAAACAAAATCAACACTTTTATTCACTTCCAAGAAATCACAAATGTTTCATGGTCAAGGAGTATATCTCATTTATTCTAGAATTCCTAGTCTCTGTACACAGTAGGGACTTAGGTTCCTTAATTTGTACTTTCTTTTCCTACAGCACTACAATCCTCTACTCGGTGCAATAGCAGCACACACAGTAGGGGATTTATAAATATTTGTGAATGGATGAAAATTCATTGTTAAGGAACAAACACAAAAATATTAAGTGAACACATAAAAATATCCTGTTCTAAAATAACACTCAAGATGGGGGAATGAGTTTGTTCTCTAGGTATTGAGAAAAAATATTCTTCTTGTTCTTTCCAAAATATAAGGCATTTTTCAACTATGATACATATTTTTGACTAGTAATTCAACAGTATATTAGGATATAGTAAGACTTGTGGCAACAAAGAATGAAAATAGCAGATCCATTTAAGGGAGTTTATAAAATCACCTGCTATCTAAATTGAGTGATTACCAGAAAAAAATTCAGACATTCTATATACACATAAAGGGCAATTTAAAATAGACAGATTGCACACGAACTTTAAGGACACCCTGTAAACTGAGGGTGCCAAAAAGTATATACGCATCTTAAGAAAGGAAGAAATTCTATTAAATTTCTAATACTCAATATATCCTGATAACATAACTGTAGAACTCAAATGTGACTGGAGTACATGTATTGTAAGTTTCATATAATTTTTTTCTTTTCTTAAAATATGTATTCATTTTGGGGGCACCTTCTGTGTGTGTGTATGTTTGTATAAACACACCCTCACACAAATAAATATAAAATATACACACATTTACACATTTGTATGTACACATGGAGGTATGTGTGTATAACTAAGTTCATCAAGTGTGAGAGAAGGCACACCCTATGTCATTAGATGTTTCAGGTGGAGTCCTGTGGAAAGATGCATAATTCAGGAAGTGAGGCCAGTTACTAGCATCTACTTGTTTCTGGATCCCCAGGATCCACGTTCCGGGGTCTCTGAGTCCTCCTCCCTACCTTCTCAGGCATCTTCTGATCCTGCTGCCATGGGGTTATTTGCACACCCCTTTTGCCCTTGCACAGTTGGTGAGATCACACATCCCCAAAGGAGGCGTGGCTGGGAGATGACAAAAGATGCTTAGAAATTCTATGTTAAGTACTCAATAATCTCTGATCTGAACTTCTAGGCCATAACTTATATACTATACCATGCTTTTGATCAATTTAGAGCATCCTGCCCCATAGTATTACTAAAACTATTATCTGACCTGTTATTAAATTATGTATCTTGCGTCCTTGGCCAGATTACAAAATTGTTGAGTGGTGGGCCATATTTTGTTATTTTTTCCTGTTATCCTAAAACTTGTTATAAGGCTCTCTCTACGTTAGAGTCTAAATAATATTTAAAACTAAACCTTCATTTTTAAAACCTATTCTCTATGCATTTAATATTTTAGCCATAAGACATCATATTGCATTTCCTTTATAAGACATAAAAGTTCAAGCTTGGCATCCATAACACGATGGTTGCAGTGCCAGCCACATACACTGAGGCTGGCAGCTAAACAACGATAACTGCAACAAAAATTAGCTGGGTGTGGTGGCAGATGCCTGTAGTCTCAGCTACTTAGGAGGCTAGGGCAAGAGATTCATTTAAGCCCAGGAGTTTGAGGTTGCTGTGAGCTGTGATGCCATGGCACTCTACCAAGGATGACATAGTGAGACTCTGTCTCAAAAGAAAAAAAGGACATAAAAGTTCAGATCTGTTTCCCTGTTATAAAAACAATTCAATGCAGAAAATTTGGAAAACAGAAAATATACAGAAATCAAAGGAAAATCCTTATAAAACTAGCACCCAAGGATAATTAATGCTAGCAAATTAGTATATTACTGTTATTTCCTTTTTTCTTCTGTGTATAATTTGCATTTAAAATTAGCATACAACTTTATGTGGAGATTTTCACTGTATTTATAGATGTTATATGGAGATTTTCCAAGATGTTATCTTCCAAGGACCTATGTGTGTCTTAGTCTTCAACAATGTGATTTATGAATGCCTAGTGCTTCATCCTAAAGAACTCCCGTAATTCATTTGACTATTGATCTACAATTATTTGTTTAGGCTGTTAATAATACTTGTTAAATATGCTGCGATAAGCAATTTGAACATAAAGAACTGCACACACTGCTGATCATTAAATAGATTACTAGAAGAGGACATAGTGTGCCGTATGACGAGTTGAGTCTTCTGATGTGTTTTGCCAGAAATGTCTACCCGTTTGCAGTCCCGCCAGCACCGTAGAGAAAGTCGGTCTCACCGTACCCTTGCCAAAACTCAGCACTGTTGTGTTTTCCAATCTTTGACAGCTTGATAACATCCTATTCATCTATTCATCTGGCTTTTGTTCATCTTGTTACCTCTTTCCAGCATGCCCTTTCCCTAGTTCTCCATTTGTCCAAAACGACCCTTAAGACAGATTTCAAATAATCTCCCTGTTTCTGAAGACTTGTCCAACTTGGCAGATTTGCTTTCTATGTGTTCTCATAGAGGTGTGTTCATATCTCTATTACAACATACAGCATAGTTTCACTCATATTCAACTGGATGTGCTTCTCTTCTAGCGTGTTATAAATTGTAGAAGCAGGGATTATCTCTTAACCTATCCATCCCTTGTTCCCAGGACCTAATAATACCTCATGTAGTGCCAGCAAAGATAGTGGGCATTTATACTTTAAAAAGTCAAATCACTTGCAGTTTCTAAAAAACATTTAATCATTCATTCATTCACCCATTCAAAAATTTATTTAGTGTCTACTTTGTATGAAATACTAGGTAAGCAAATGACAAATAAATGAGGAGCAAAATTAGAAATCATTCTGCCCGTAAGGACACTTTATTCATTGGGTAAGGCAGGCAGTCAAATAAGCAAATAAGCTGAAGTTATAGTAAGAATGAGTGATGTGAAGGAAAGCCATGGAAGGTTTCTCGGAGGCAGGGACACTGGAGAGAAGAGCTGACAGTGCTCGGGAAGGAAGGATGGGGAGAAGGAACCAAGAGCTGACGTGTCCTGTTGTGTTCATCTCCTAATCTGGCTACTGATCTCTTCTCTCCTCCAAGCAAGTGACCTGCTCAGGGTGACCTCAGTATAATCCCACATATACAAAAATTGGCAAATCCATTCTAACAAACAAGTATCCAAGGACTCTTAAAGAATAGCTTTACTCTGGCTATTCTTATTAGGATCGAATTTCATCCATAATCATCACACTTCCTTGCCCTCAGAGACGCCACATAATGAACACACTAAATGACCAAGGTGCATTTGTTCACTGTCCTTTGTCAAGCAAGAAAAAAAATGCTTCTTAGTTCTTTGTCTAGCCGCTGGGCTGAGTCTCTGTCCTGTTCTGTACGAGCTGTCACATACCAGACACAAATCAATACACTCTAACCCTCCTTCAGTCAGGGGATTCAAGGTATTCCAATAATTAAGCAACAATGTGTGTGCAGAAAAGGTAATATCCCCAATGATTAGTGTTAAATTTAATTAATTACCTCTAAAATAAAAATGACACATAAACTTTGTAATTAAGAATAATTCTTAATTAAGAACCAATTTACAGATAGGCAGGAAAGAGAAACGGGATGGAAAATGGCTGATTAAGAGCAGGAATTAAGCACTTCATTGACGATATTAGCAAGCCCTGTTGTGTGTTTATTTCATTTTCAGGGGATTCAATGAACTGAAATTCAAAACAGACATAGAGGGCATTTCAAAAAAACACGTGTGCACTTTTTCTGTTTAATGTAAAAATGTACCTCTGCCGCTAAAAACGACAGCTGCAATTCTACCCCCTTGATCACCCAACTAAGGAAAAGGAACCAGTTGGCTGGGGAGTTATCACATCTGTTGACTTTCTAAGGCAGGAGAAAAGCCACAGTCCTGAAGACTTAACGTGGGCCTGCTTAATAAGACACACAGTTTTTTCCCCTATTAATGGCATTTCATGAAGTTCCTTAGCTATCTCATGGGCCTGACAGGTGGAGGGGCTGAGCTGTTGTTTGAGCCATTCCATTTTATGCTGACAAATCAGTCATGCAAAAATGGCCAGAGGAATCTGGGAAAATTGAAGATATGGCATAGGAAATAAAACAGAAAGGTAATCCACAAGCACAGTCTCTCTGTGCTAGGGATATTTCTTGTGGTTCCAGCCATCGACTTCCTCATTTCCTCTCTTCCCTACACTACCATCACCACTTCCACCTCCATTCAGTACAGCCCAAACACAGACAGTCAAAAATGATAAAAGGGCGCTGGGACCAGCGGCTCATGCCGCTGGTAATCCTAGCCCTCTGGGAGGCCCAAACAGGTAGATTGCTTGAGCTCAGGAGTTCAAGACCAGCTTGAGCAAGAGTGAGACCCCGTCTCTACTAAAAATAGAAAAACTAGCATGGTGGCACATGCCTGTAGTCCCAGCTACTTGTGAAGCAAGAGGATTGCTCAAGCCCAAGAGTTTGAGGTTGCCATGAGCTGTGAAGCCATGGTACTCTATCGAAGGGCACAGGGTGAGACTCTGTCTCAAAATAACTAACTAACTAAATAAATAAATAAGAAAGTGAAATACAGTCATCTTGGTTCGGTTTTTATTAAACAGCCATCTAGTAAGTTAAGCTGAACATGTGTAAAATTTCTACTGAAAAAGGAAGTTGTAAACAATATTGGTAAGGACAAGGTAAGTATTAACTTACAAAGATGGACCAAAGATTACAAAGAAAAAAATTTTCTTCATCAGGGTTGAATAAGAATTTCTTCCCAGAATCATGGAATGCTAGACCTTAAAGTACAGACAATCCCTGAGTTACAAGCCACTTACCTACAACTCCTATTTACCAACTGAGACTATTACAGGTAATAGTAACTGCACCTGTTCTAACATACAAATTCAACTTAAGAACAAGCCTACATAATCTATCTTATTCATAATCTGGAGACTGCCTGTACTCAAAAATCTATAGAAAGTACTTTAGTAATTAAAAATAATCACTTCAGTTCTCAAAATAAGTGTTTAAAAAATCAGGATAATAAGAGTAGCAGTAAGTACAGTGACATAATCATCGCCATCCTGTGGAATGAGCTACTAAGAAAAAAAGTTTCCCTGTTTTTTGCACTTTAAATCAATCTAGAAAAAACACAATCTTTTAGAAAACACCTCTGGTAAGCTTTGTTGGTGGGGGGCAAACACATTTGTCTGCATTTCTGAGGTTATTATACACTAAAGATTTTGGTCCCAGCTAATATTCAAGTTCTCTTCCAAACACCTGATTAAATGCTTTATATTCCACAAAACACACGCTCCCAGGTTTATTGCAGATTCTACAGTTGCTCATTTTTTTGGTTGGCACATAATTTGATGCATTGTAGGAAACTCGTTATTTTTTTTTATCCTCTAACATTCACTCCCTTTTTTGTTCCAAGTTTAAGAATCAGCTATTTTAGAAGTTCACTTTGACTTCTCAATGACTAGAGTGCCTGCCTGCTGCCACCACCATCTGCTGGGAATATGAAGTCAAGGGCTTAAAATGCTTAAAACCAAACCTCACAATGAACCATGCTGTTCAATAATGTTCGACCTATCTTCATGAAGACTGTATTACTTTCTATGCATCCTAAAGCTTTTGTTAAGATAAACAAGTTATAAGTCACACACATATATATAAATATGTTTACACTTGTGTGTGTGTATATACATAACAAAACACAATTTCTGCTTAACCAAAAAGGTATTTAAACCTTTAGGTAGAATCTGGTCTGTTAATCTCTGAACAATTATCACTGTCACTGGATTTTACTTATGTGACATGTATTCCTCAGACAGACACTCAGTGTAAAAACCCAGAATGCTCCAGACTCTCAAGAGCTCTTCTGTAGGCTGAAAAGTCTATTTAGATGCCTCTAGTTCACAAAAAGATCTTTTAATTAACAATAAACAACAGAATTTAAATTGTGTGCATTTTATCTGATTTGTTTACCTTCTCTAAGACTCAAATTTCTTATGAGCAAAAGGAGGATAGTAATTCTAAAACCTAAAACTTTGGGGGTTTATATAAGGAATAAATAGACATAACATGTATGCTTAGCAGAATGCCTAGCACTAAGAAAGCTTCTTTTTGTTTTTTGAGACAGATTCTCACTCTGCTGCCCTGGGTAGAGTACTCACAGCAACTTCAAATTCGCAGTTTCAAGCAATCCACCTGCCTCAGCCTCCCAAGTAGCTGGGATGACAGGCACCTGTCATGACTCCTGGCTAGTTTTTCCTTTTTGTGTAAAGATAGGGTCTCACTCTTTGTCAGGATGGTCTCAAACTCGTAAGCTCAAGCGATCCTCCCACCTCTGCCTCCCTGAGTGCTAGAATTACAGATGTGAGCCACTGTGCTCCAGCCAAAGAAAGTATTAGAAAGTATTTGAGACATGTTAACAAGTAGGAAGAGTAGTATGTATTAAGATTTATTAATACACGCAGTAGCACTGTTCTCACGACCAGGTCCTCTCCTAGATGCTCTCATACCTGTTACTCTGACTCATCACTCAGAAGCTGTTTTATCCATTCATTCCATGTGTATCAACTAAGCACGTACAATGCGCCAGACATGGTTCTAGGGCCTGGGCACAGAGTGGCCCGTAGGTCTTTTCCCTGAACTCATGGAACTTCCTGTCTTGGGAAGGTGGGAAGAACAGACAATAATGGAAATATAAAAAGACAAGGTAATTAACCCAGGAATGGATTAACAAGCTGTGGTATATGTACACCATAGAATACTATTCAGCCATTAAAAAAAATGGAGACTTTACAGCCTTTGTCTTAACCTGGATGGAAGTGGAACACATTATTCTTAGTAAAGCATCACAAGAATGGAGAAGCATGAGTCCTATGTATTCAATTTTGATATGAGGACAATTAATGACAATCAAGGACACGGTGGGGGTGGGGGAAGTGGAGAGTAGAGAGAGAAAGAAGGATGGAGGGTTGGTAAAAGGAAGAGCAGAGAGAGGGAAGGAGAGAGGGGGTGGGGCTTTGGTGTGTGCCACACCTTTGGGGGACAAAACATGATTGCAAGAGGGACTTTGCCTAACAAATGCAATCAGTGTAAGCCGGTTTCTTGTACCCTCAATGAATCCCCAATAATAATAAAAAAACTAAAACTAAAAAAAAAAATTAAAAAAAAATATATACAGTGCCATTTTAAATTTAAATATGGCAAATTTTATAAACTTAAGACACATTTTTGGCAGTCATTAGAATATACACAAAGTGAACACAGAAAAATTTGTCATTTTTACATATGCAAAATATTGCATGAATAATAATGACTAAAGAGAGACTATAGTTGATGAACACTGGGCAGTATACAGTTCTTAGGGCAGTCATATACAAACATTGAAAAGTTAATGTGGCCACTCCTTATATGAAGAGTTCATGTTATATGTGTTTTCTTATTCTATCTATTACAAATGTATTTATAAATTATAATACAAGATATTGTATATAATTATTTATTATAAAATATTTTGTTAAGTAGTGTTTGTTTATAATAAATGCTCATGTATTCATTAAAAAAAAAGTAATTGTAGGCAGTGATGGATGCTACGATGAAAAGAAAATACAGGGCGGCGCCTGTGGCTCAGTGAGTGGGGCGTCAGCCCCATATGCTGAGGGTGGTGGGTTCAAACCCAGCCCCGGCCAAACTGCAACCAAAAAATAGCCGGGTGTTGTGGCGGGCGCCTGTAGTCCCAGCTGCTCGGGAGGCTGAGGCAAGAGAATCGCGTAAGCCCAAGAGTTAAGAGGTTGCTGTGAGCCGTGTGACGCCACGGCACTCTACCCGAGGGCGGTACAGTGAGACTCTGTCTCTACAAAAAAAAAAAAAAAAAAGAAATTAAAAAGAAAAGGAAATACAGTAACTGGGTAAGTTTTAGCCGGTGGTAAGAGTGGGGCTAACTTGGGGAGTCAGAGAAGACCTTGCTGAGAAAGTGACATGTAGGTGAGAACTTATCTATGAGACAGAGTCAGCATGTCAAAGTCTGGGGAAAAGAATTCCGAGAAGACAAAAAAGAAAGAACAAGAGTCCCAAAGGCTGAAAAGGCCTGGCGTGTTCTGGGAATGTGGCTGGGACAGTGAGTTAGAGAGAAGATGGAAAGCGACGAACGTGGAGAGAGGTGGACAGAGCCAGATCAAATAGGGAGAAGACACTTGTTAAAACATGCGGTGAGGTTTCTCCACACTGTTGATTGTTTTTTTGCCATGTAGAAGCTTTTTAGTTTGATACAATCCCATTTTGATTATTTTTGCTTTTGCTGCCTATTCTTTTGAGGTCTTATCCACAAAATCTTTGCCCAGACCAATGCTAAGTAAAATTAGTCAGGCATAGGAAGATAGACACTGCATGCTGTCACTCACATGTGGAAGCTAAAAACGTTGATCTCATAGAAATAGAGAGTAGAATACTCGTTACTAGAGGCTGAGAAGGGTAGAGAGGAAGGCGGAGGTTGGTTAATGGATGCAGAAGTACAGAAAGATGGGAGGAGTAAGTTCCAGTGTTCTATAGCACTATGGAGTCATTATAGTTCATAATTTATTGTATATTTTCAAATAGCAAGGAGAGAGGATTTTGAATATTCCCAGCATAGAGAAATGATAAATGATTTAGCTGATGGATACGCTAATTACTCTGATTTGATCATGATACATTGTATGCATGAACTGAATTATCAGGCTGTACTCAATACCTATGTATAACTGTCATGTGCCAATTAAAAATGACCAAAAATTAAAAAAAGTGGTGAGGAATTTGGATTTATTCAGTCAGCTTTTGTTTACAAAGGCTATTTTCTACTATGAGGCATATGGCGTTATATAGGTAAAGTAGGTCAGTAACCTACTGCTATGTAACAGAATACTCCAAAACTGAGTGGTTAAAACTATAACAATTTACTAGATCTCATTGTTGTTTCACCTGGGCAGTCTTATGTGGCTCCATTACGCTGGGGTGTCAGCTGGGCTGGAAGGTCTGAATGGCCTTACTCAAACCTGGCAGCAGGGGTTGGCAGTACGTTGGGCTGCCTCTGCTCTCTTCCACATGGGCTCACATACTTCAGTAAGTTAGACTGCTTCCTGCCATGGTAGCCTCAAAACATTTTAAGAGGACAAAAGTGGAAGCTGCAAGGTCTCCTAAAGTCTTTCAGAAGAGACTTCTGCTTTTACAGGTCAAAGCACATTACAAATCTAGCCTAGACTAAAGGGATAGAGACGTATAGCATACCTGTTGATGGGGGACTGGGGACAGGAAGGTCACATTGCAAACATGTTAATACACCTGTGTGAGAGGAATCTGTGATTGTATTTTGAAATCAGTGTCAGCAGGAATGGTTTAATTGGTTCAGGTAAGGGTGGCTTAGACCTGGGTGTGAAATGACATTAAAAGACGGAATGTACACAACCATCTCAGGGGCCTCTATTTTATGTCTGTGTTACCATTTCTGCAATAAAGCTTGTGGAGACTAAGCAACTTCCCAGTGTTACCCAGTTATTAAGGCCAGGCATTTAAACCCAGGTAGTCTGGCCACAGATTAAGTATTTTTAACCAAACAAATTCTACCACTTCCCACTATATTATATTGATAGGAAAAAAAGCAAACAAACAGATCCTTTCAAGATAATATACTTGTCATTATAGAAGTATAAAAATACTTTGGAAACCTAAAAGTATGCATTTTCCTTATACCTTGAATATCTATTATTACAGTTATGAGACTGCATTGCAGCTACCGATTTCTGTAATTCCCTAGCCTTCTAGAATGAAAGCTCCTATAGGGCAAAGAGAGGATCTTAATCCCCAGGGTCTGAATCAGTGGGAGGCAAGTTCACAGCCGATTTCTTAGAATGGTTATGGAATTAGTTATTGATTCTGAGTACCTATTTGTAGCTTTATTGCTATACGTGATCATGTTGAAAATTCAAAAAGGGTTGCATATAATTCTATTCCCAATTTTTATTTATTCTATTCTGAGTTTGAAAATGAATTTAAATGTTAAAAAGCTAATCAAGGGGGCTTTCTTCCTTGAGCAATGGAAAGTTGCATTTTTAAAAATTTTTATTATTTATGATAAAATTGCCTCAAGGAATTTCTTTGGAAGAAAAAGCTAACATAGATGAAACACATCAGAGATGTCTTACTTTAGAAAAGTCAATAATGATCATAAAAGAGACCCTATTGCACTATGATCTAGAGAGGAAAATGTCTTCTCCCTGAAACAGGAATTTTAGTGTCCATTTTCCTAATATCAGCCCCCAAATCAGATCTGACTTACAATGACTTATTTGTGGAATCATAAGCAATGGGTGGGAAGACTTAAGCTATTCTACAAAAACAAGACTCTACAAGTAAATTAAAACCCTAAGGACATAAAATTGCTTATTCTAATACCAAAAATAGCCAGTAAAGTGAACTAAGAAATCAAAAGAGGAAGAATATTAATTGGCCTGAGTAACAAGATAATTCATTGCTATTCCTCTTCTAGGAAGAGCTGTGAAATAATAGATTTGTTCTGTTGTTAGCTACGGTGTGCTGCCAGCAGAGGTGAGCATATACGCTGTGTGTCTGTAAGACATCTTTGAAGAGTCTGGGTGTTTTGAACATTAGTTATCTTTGCCCATTCATAATTAAAAGCTATTTTTAAACTTCAAAGTGTATCTGTTTAAATGGAAAAAATCCTCTACCAGGGAGATAAAAATCTTTGTCGAATCAAGGGTATGCTACAACTGACCTTCATGAAAGAGTGAGGAAAGCATCTGTTCTACTGATACCTCAGGCCATTTTGGTAAACACAGGTCAGTATTAAAATTTTAGGATGAAGACAGACATGTCTTCTATACTCCATCTTTCTTTTCATATATCAAGTATCCAGTTAGAGAAAAACATGAGACATTATTCCATTGTGCCCTGCTTGGATTGACTGAGAGGGTAGCTTAAGTTTCTACCATCACATCTACCCTCACATTCTCTGAAGGCCAAGGATAGTCAGCTAATCAGGCTGAGGTTCATTCATATTCTAGGGATTTCTTCTTTCAGAAACAAACATGGAGACTTTTAATTTTTTTTTTTTCACTCAGGTTCTACCAAGTGACCAGGAAATAAAAATTACTGACTCATTCAAGCTTGCTGAAGAGATGCCAACCTTGATTTCTCAGTGTCAATCTCCTGTGATAGTGATTCTGAGTTCCTATTTGTAGCTTTATTGCTATATAGGATCATGCTGAAAATTTGAAAAGGGTTGCATGTAATTCTATCTCCTTTTTTAATTATTCTAGTCTCGGTTTGAAAATGAATTTAAATGTTCAAAATGCATCAACAGAGAAGACACTCTGTTCCCTAAACTACTAAAGCTCTTGAAAACATTTTGAAAAGATCAACTAACACAGCTTCAAAGACCCAAGTGCCATGCTAATAAAACAAGTAGAACTTCTACATAGCTCAGTTAAGAACCGGTGACTCAGAAGAATGATGCAAGACTATCTGAATTAATATTTGCAACACTAACAAGTAGATTCTTCTTTTGAAATATACAGGTCTGCAAGAAGGGTGTCCTACATCATCAGCCCCTTGAGGAAATGTGGATAAACACAAAATAATTGTGTCTCTAGAGATGAAATACAGCTAGGTGTCCCAGAGAGAGCCCTTGTTTTGATGTTCCAGTGAAGAATTGGGTGTTATTGGTATTTCAAAGGACAACCTTCCCAGAAGCAGGCTGTAATAAGTAGTAAAAAGTGACATAGATTAAAAAGACTATTAAATATTAATGAAACCAAACCCACTTACAAACAACTGTTGAGGAAAGGAGACATCTTCCTTCCAGAGAAAGTTGGTTTCACTCAACACATTGTATTACTTTAAGACAACAAACCTGTTTGTGTTATTGCATACTAAGCATCACTTTTTGAATAATATGAACCTGACCTTTGAGAAGCAAGCTGGTTACTAAATAATGTATTACTGTGATATTTTTGCTGTTCCAAGAAAACCTGGAGAATATCTTGGATGAGAATTTAAATGCAAAATGACAAATGCTTTCCTCTGATAAGATTTGGCTGGGTTCATTGTGGGTCGCAGGCATGGCTGAAGGTGTAGTAGATAGTGACTACATAACCCTGGAGAAGGAGAGGCTACAGCTTCACAGCTAATTGCAGTATCTCCCAAAATAATTTTGACATTAACTTTGATATTAAAAGTATTTTACTAAGAATAAAACTTCCCCAACTTACTTGTTATAAAACTCAACTCTAATTTGCAGAGAATCTGGACTTATTTAAGAACAAAAAGACAAGTGGTGACTGAAATCCCTCAAGAATGTGACCAATTATAAATAAAATGAAATGTTTTCTACACAGAAATTTAAGTATAATTCTAGACCAAAAAAGCTCCCACATGATTGGTATAGAAATCATAGAAGTTTGCCTTACAAGTCATATCTATTTATTTCACCCAAGACTTTTCTGGTCCTACCTTCCTTCTTCTTCATTTTTTTTTTTTTTTTTTTTTTTTTTTGAGACAGAGTGCCATGGCATCACAGCTCACAGCAACCTCAAATTCTTGGGTTTAAGTGATTCTCTTGCCTCAGCCTCCCAAGTAGCTGGGACTACAGGCGCCCACCACAACACCCGGCTATTTTTTTTGTTATTGTTTGGCGGGCCCAGGCTGGGTCAAACCTGCCAGCTCTGGTGTACGTGGCTGGCGCCCTAGCCACTGAGCTATAGGTATTGAGCTCCTAACTTCCTTTTAAAAAAAACAAACAAAGAAAAAGAACCTTTTAAAATGACAAAAGACAGCTTTATTGGGATATAAGTCATATACCATACAATTTACTCATTTAAAGTCTAAAATTCAATGGCTTTTCTTATATTTAGAGTTGTGCAGCCATAACCATAATCAATATTTTCATCATTCCTTCGAAGAATCCTGGGGCTATAAGAAATCCCTCTCTTTTCCGTTCACTATCCAACTACACCCTGCCCACTTCCTTTCAATGTCCTAGGGCTGTGATCCCCAACCTCTGTGGCATCAAACTCCGGTTTCATGGAAGACAATTGTTCCATGGACTAGGGAGGGGCTGGCTTCGATGTGATTTTGCAAGCCACGGATTTATTATGGTCTCTGTGCAGTCAAGCCTCTCTGCTAACAATAACCTGTATTTGCAGCCCCTTCCCAGTGCCAGGATCACCGTCTCTGCTCCCCCTCAGATCTTCAGGCAGTAGATTCTCACAGGGAGCGCTCAGCCTAGATCCTGCTATGGTGCAGTTTACATAAGGGTTCCTGCTCCTATGAGAATCTAATGCCCCTGCTAATCTGACAGGAGGTGGAGCTCAGCCGGTGATGGGAGTGACAGGGAGTGGCTGGAAGTGCAGATGGAGCTTTGCTTGCTTGCCACCACTCACTTTCTGCTGTTCGGCCCAGTTCCTAACAGGTCACTGACAGGTACCAGTCTGCAGCAAGGGGTTGAGGACTGCAGTCCTAGAGAACAAATAATCTACTTTCTATCTCAATACACTTGCCTATTCTGAAAATTTCATACAAATGGTCATTTGCGACAGGGTTCTTTTATTTACCATAATTGTTTTCAAGGTTCTTCTGATGTAGCATGTATCAGTACTTCATTCCTTTTTATTGCTAAATATTATTTTATATACATACCACACTGTAGCCATGCATTCATCAGCTGATGGACATTCCTACCTTCCTTTTTAAAATTCTTTTTTTCCTTGGTTCTCTTGTTATCTAGGATGTTGTGGACAAATGATCAATTCATGGGAGAATTCTTCTTCTAGCCCTTTAAATTCTAGCTTGTGGGTTTGTTGTAAGTCCTCCACATGCCTTGATTTTCTTTCTCTTTGATTACATTCATCCTGCACATGTCAAGGAAACCTACATGCTGGCAAGCTTCAAATCTCAGCCTCTCAAGACCTCCTTCCTGCTCTTCAGACCCCATGTGGGCTCTTCCTACTTATTAACTTCCTCTCTGAATCTTTTTTCGTTCTTAAGAAGTCAGACCAATATCCCACTAGCCAGGCATGTCCAGGAGATATTCTTGACTCTCCTTCTTTCCTTCTCACTTTTTATATTCAGTAGGTCCCCAAGCCATGTATATTTTACTATACGGTCAGAGTCGTGCAGCTATTTCTTGAATCTGTCCTTATTCTGTGCCATCAATTACTTTTTAGCTCATTATCTATACCTATTCTACATCAATAACCCCTTAACTTATTTTTTGGATTCTAGTTCAATGCTTTTTAGATTCTTTAATAACTCATCTTCTTAAAAGATAAAATCCAAGCTCTTTAGCACAGTACAAAAGTCCACATAGGCCGGGCATATGCTTAGAATCCCTGGAGTGCCCACAATCCTAGTACTGTGAGAGGCCAAGGTGAAAGGATCTTTCAGGATTTTGAGACCAGACGAAATAAGAGTGAGACCCTGTCTCTACAAAAACTAGGAAAATCATCCTGGCATGGTGGCAGGTGTTTGTAGTCCCAGCTACTTGGGAGACTAAGGCAGAAGGACTGCTTGAGCCGAGTTCAAGTTTGCAGTGAGCTATGATGAGGCCACTGCACTCTAACCTGGATGACAGGGTTGAAACCTTGTCTCAAAAGAAAAGAAAAGCAAAGGAAAGGAAGACCCACATGGTCTTAACTCCTCATTGCACTAACTTGTTACCTACACTCTTCCACATGTGGCTCCTGCTCTGGCCATACTGGACTTGTTGTAAGTTGGCAGTAGTGTCATGAATACCTTCCCTTTATGTCACTACATAGTTTATTCCTTCTGCCTGGAAAGTCCTTACACCTTCTGTTGCCTAATTTCATACTGTCCATCGAGGCAGAGACAATCCTTTTCCCTTCCTGGCTGGACCCAGAGTTGGACCACATTTCTCAGCTTCTCTCTCTAAGTTGGGTGTGGCCAACCACATGAACGAACTGCAGCCATCAGCCCATGTGAAAGCGAGGTGTCCTCTCAGGCCTCGGTTATAAAAGCCCTTTGCACACTGTTCCACTCTCATTTTCTGTTCCTGTCTAGCAGCTGGATGTTGACATCCAAGGACATCTTGGAAGTCATACACTGAACATTAGCCTGGCTTTCTGAGTGACTGTATGGACCACAGATGTCCCTGTTACTCTCCTCCATTGACTCTTACATGAGTGAGAACTAAATGTCCAGCATATTCAGCCTCAGATTTTAAAAATAATACAATTCGGTGGTCAGCATTTCTCTTCAACCACCAGGTGATGAAAAAAGTCTTTATTTCTAGCTTCATATCCCGTCCTTTTGTGCATCACACTACTTGCTACATTGTATAAAACTCTGATTTATAAGTTTATCTCCCTCCTTCTATAGCTCCTGAGCTCCATGAAGTCAGGGATTTGGACTCTGATCTTTATAATTCAGCCTCAGCTATAGTATCAGTACTTGATAGGTGTTTTTAGAATTAATTAAATTTCCACTCACACATTTTGCCTATTTATATGCTGCAGGGATGTTAAGAAAAATTTTTAAATGAAAGGTGGTGGGAGGCTGATTCTGTGTTTATCTAAATTTGGGAAATAATGGGTTAAGCAAAAATGATGTTCTTTATTACAGGTAATTTCAAAACCTCTATATAGCAAAGAAAATCATCAAGATGATGCAGTCCTCTCCCCACCCAATGATTTAATCATAGGCTTTTTTTTCTCCCTCATAGAGCATCTGAGAGGTAAAAGAGCCACAAAGCATATTTTGGAAAAAGCTGACCTTACTTACTATCAACTTGGACTTAACAAATACAAATAATGTAACCTAATTTTATGTACCCTTATTTTAATCTGAAATTAAAAAAAAATTTTGTTGAAACAATAAAAATACTTTGACTCAAAGATTTTGAAAATGATTTGCTATATCAATTTGGAAGTTTTTCTTCTTAATTCCACTGTTTTCTTTTTCCTGGGACTGACAGATGCTGGGTATTTGTGGATTATAGTTAGATTTGGGTATGGGTATAAACTGAATATAAATGAATGTATATAATGAATGGTTATGATTAGAGAATATTAATGTTATAAAAAGAAAGAAAAGGCTGGCCTCGATGAATATAAATATTGCAAAATACAAAATGTTTTTTTTCAGCCCTTGATCAACTTAGATATTCAGAGTTGATGATTTTTTAGAATATTCATGCCAGAGGCACTCCTTCTTGGGGCTGTCTAGCTTTGGGATATTTCTCTGCCATAAGCACACTTTCTGAACAAAATCAGGGATATAAAAGCAAGCTGAGTCATGCTGAGTGCACGCCTTCTTTTGTCTTAGTCTGGCTAAGACGGAGTTGAAGAGACTGCAGCTATTGGCTCAGCTACAGAGAAATAGTTTGATAGTATGACACAGTGGAAACTCATTTTGCTGGTCCTGTAGGGCTTGGTATAGGTACATTCAATAAATGTCCATTACTGTAATTATTAACAGAAAGATCACTGGAGAGCAGCCTAGTGGTAATGACCTTAAGTAAATCATCTCACTATTCTGGGCTTGGGATCTTCCTTTGTCTTTCAAAAATACGGGACAGGATTAAATTGCCTCTGCCTCTTAGTCTTGCTCTGACATGCTAGACTTCAGTCTTATTTAACTGCAGTCTTCAACTTTAGTCTTCTGTCTGTAATTCTGGCATTGGGTAAATTGCATTCCCATGCTTTCCTCTTTTGAACATACAAAGACAAGGTCACTGAAGTCTAGATTATCACCAAGAGTGGAGACAAACAGAAGCAGGAATAATCCCCCAAAGACGATAATACAATGTCATTTCAATTTGACCTTGGAATTTCAAATGACTTCAGAGCTTTAAATTCACCTTCTTAATTTGCTAGATACTATAGTTTTAATTGCCTGGGCACATGCCAATTAAAAGCAGGGTTAAAACAGGCCTGAAGCAGACCAAATACAGAACCTGTTTAATAGACAGTTATTGCCCTGGATCCTTAAAGGCAGAGCAAATTTATTCAAAGAAAAATGTCCTGGATATCTAAGGTGAACACACGCTGTTAGTTTCGTATAGTTTGCTGCTTTATATCCTTACACATGAAACACTAGTTTGATGTAACAGTGTGACTGACTCCACTGCCCCCAACATTAGTGCATCTTTCTTAAATAAGTCCTGTAGGCTTACAACTCTATTTCCTTTTTTAAAAATGGTTTGCGTAACTACTGTACTTTTGTTATCATTTATAAACCATCTTTTAGACCTTGGAAAATCAGTAAGTGCTGTGGCTTTACAGTTTTCAGGATGTTGGATGCTTTCAACTGAACTGAGGTCACTCCTTAGATACATTGTTCAGAGACAGAGTAGCTTGGGAAGAAATGTAAATCTCTCTGGCCATGAGGAAATAGAGATTTGCCAAAGCCCAGTGACTTTGCATCAAATTGTCATGCTATTTTAAAATCCAATAAAAGACAAACAGAAATAGAATTTCACGTACAAGGTACAGCTGAGAAAATGAAGCTGTTCAAACAATCCTTGATCACGCTCCTGTTCTGTGTACCTGAAGAAGAGCGACACTCCCAGAAATTCACATGTTGCTGTGTTAAATACAATGTCTCTCAAAAAGATCATGTACATTGAGGATGATTTTAAACATCTTAATGTCAAAGAAAAACGATTTAAAACATCTTAATATCAAAGAAAAATCATCAAATGTTTGTGTCTATCAAAAATATACCACATATTATGAGAAACTGTTAACGGATTAAAAAAAGAAAAAGATGTGTTCTGGGGCTGAGGCTGATCATCTTGTATTTAGAAAGCCAAGTCAAATGAGTGAAAATATAAATAATAATAATTAAGGAGCACCTTGAACACTGATGTAAAAGATGTTACAATTCACTGGTAACTATGGGAGATAACAGAACAGAGGCTCGACTGCAGGTGAGTGATACTTGCAAGAAAGTACCAGTTTGTCCTCTGCTCTTTCTTCCTTTTCCTCTTTTTTTTCATTTTTTTTTATTTTTTTGCAGTTTTTGGCCAGGGCTGGGTTTGAACCCGCCACCTCTGGCATATGGGGCTGGCGCCCTACCCCTTTGAGCCATAGGCGCCGCCCACCTTTTCCTCTTTTTTTAAAGTAGGCATTGTGCTACTATTCATAGTGGCTATTGCCACTCTCATTTTTTTTTTCCCCTGACACCCATGGTCTGTTCCTATTTCTAAGAAGATTCATGTGGAACTTTATTTATTCAACACATAGAGTAGCAACTTTGTCTCTAATGACATGAAGTATGCAATTTTTTTAACGGAAGTGTTCTCTCTCTTATCACTGTATTTCAAAATCAAATTCATGAGACTTGAAATACGAGCTGTATTAAATATGTGTGTTTTGTGTGTGACCACATAAAAAAAAGAAAAAAAAAATGTCAGCAGGTCTGTATTCTCACGGATTCATGACTTACAGCTGGTCTCCAGGATTCACATCCTAGAACCTTGACCATGCTCTATTGGAGAGAGTGTGGGCTTCGTTACAAGAAAAGGCTTGAAATGAATTCAACATAAATCAACCACGACCAAGCCATTCCACCTCTCTAAGTCTCAGTTACTTCAGATAAAATCTGAATAATACCAGTCACTATTTAGTAAACAAAATGGCTATTTCATTGCAAAAGCCTAGAAGGAATAAAAGATGGTGGAAATGTTCCTGGTTTGTAGATTTAAGACAATAGGAAGAATTGATTCTTTAAAAATATGAAGTAAGATCACAAAATAATAACACATACAACATAGATGAAAACTTGCTTGGACTTTACTTGTGGAACTTCAATAATTCACATTACTTCTGTGACCTTATCTTTCTCCTTGGTGAAATGGGACTAGCAATGGTACCTGACTTCAAAGTCATTTGATTAGTCATAGCATTAAATGAGATAGCACATATAGATCACTTATTGAGGACATCAGTAATAAATCACAGCTATTTACTGTTATTTCTGCCATGGGTTTTCCTATGGGTGTCACTGTTCCGTCTTTAGGTACACGTCTATTAACACTTCTATTCAAGCGTCAAAACAAGTTGGAATGACTTGTCAATGTTCTTTGTCAGTTTTATGGAATGTATAATATAATAATGTGGCTGATGACTGCTGAGGTTTTTATTTCCTATGCCTCTCTGATATTAATAAAGTCACTAGTCAAAAGATGTTTACAAACTTCCTTTCTAAAAATATATGTATATTTTTTGCTCTAGAAGTCTTTGCATTAGAAACCAGCAACTACAACATGCCATTTTCAACATCTCTCTCTACCCAAACCACAGACCCATAAATGTTCACATCTGATGCATGACTCACCCATCTGAGAAACAGCACATATATGCTCCATGCTAACTAAATATGTAGGTTTACAGAGTGCATATCTAGCAGAAAACTAATTTACTTCCTGTGCTCCCTGTAGTCCCATCTTGTTTTCATGCAGCTGATCCAACATTCAATTCACAAAAGCAAAACCTCCTTAGAACCAAAATAAATACTAATCTTAAATTCAATGTACCCTGACAGCAAATAAGTTTGCTGTGCTTACTTCAGCATGAATAAAAAGCCCGCAAGGAGACTCCTACATAAGAGTATATTTACAAGTTCCATTACCCACTGGAGAGATGGATGTAATAAACCTATAATAAAAAGCTTCATGTTGTAGATTCCTCTAATGTTTCTTATCAAATAGCCTATATTATCTTGGCTTGTGTATTCAATTTAAAATGGCTTTTCAATAAGTGTCTCTTACCTAGGGGTCATTTTTACTTAGTTTTCTGACATGGAGAAATGTTTACAGACACATCCTGCCCTTCGATTTGGAAAAATATGCGTGTCTGGTCAAGTACTTCATGGCATTAACCTATACTACATATATTTACTTTGAGTCCTTAACAGTTTTCCAAGTTGTTATAGTTGGTTGTCCCATAATATAATTTGTTTTTATTGCCAAGGAGGAGTGGGGGAACTGTTCCAATCACACCAAATCTCCCCACTGTAATGTTGAACTATTTTGCTTTATGTGAAGGTTTTTCAGAGAGCTTACTCATTGGAAAGTGTCCGACCAGAACTCTCAAGGAGCTATTCTCTGAGGCCAACCACTTAGAGGAAACTGGCAGTCCTTCTATCACAGGAAAAGGAAGATAGCTGATGAGGTAAGAGTAGACTAGTGAATGGATACTCACGCTGGGGATTACCTGTCACTACTGAGTTTCAGCTGCTGCTCACCTACCCACATCTAAAGAATTTTGTAAATTAGCTGTTTCTGCGTACAAATTCAAAACATTAATTAGTTCAGATCTCCCTTTTGAGACCTGACCTCTCAAAAATTTATTGTCACATTATAATTGTCAAAAATTACTGGGCTGCGCCTGTGGCTCAAAGGAGTAGGGCGCCAGCCCCATATACTGGAGGTGGCGGTTCAAACCCAGTCCCAGCCAAAAACTGCAAAAAAAAAAAAAATTATCCACTAATGCTCCAAGCAGTGTACTAGAGTTTTGAGATTCACATGGATAACAGATATAGTTGCTATCTTCACAGAATTTACAGTGCATTGGGAGAAAACAGACATTAATCGGTCATAAAACCAAATGTTTGATTACAACTGGTAAAACATGCTCTAAACACAGAACCATGAAGGGAATCTGATTATGCCTCTGAGCAATTTAATCTGGGATTAAGTCAAATTCTTTTTTACATGAGTAAAAGTAGCTACGATCTTTAGGGTACCTTTTTATCCATACGAATTTACTCTAAATTTCTAGAGCTTTGAATAGATTTTTCTTTCATGATAAAAATATGTATCCTCATCTCCTGCCATACAATGAAATAAAACTACATCTGTCCTTCTTTATCAATTGAATTGTAATTATTCTATTTTAATTGCTTTTAAAATTTCCTAGGAAGCATGGTCTTACTCTTCAATATTTTTGCCAAATACAGCCACAAGTCTAATATCTCATGACAATAAAACTCTCTCATGGTCTCCATTCCAAAAAATAAAAAATGTATTTTATTTCTGAGATATCTCCAATTATCAGAAAGCAAATCCTAAATCTGAGGTAGAAAGTGCTTTCAGTTTTTACCATTTGTCCAACTTCTACTATAAATGAGCCAGCTTCCTATTCCCTGTGATAGGCCTTCAAATATCTGAAAATTAAAAACACCATGGGATTACCCTGAAAGCAAGCAAGAGTCAAAAAGAACCTTGGTAATACTGTAGCAATTTGCATATTTGTTTTATTAGCATCTATCTCTTGGCAAAAAGGCACTGGGGTACTAGATGTCAAACTATTAATGATCCACCATTTCAAATAGCTTTGGCAGTAGGCGATCCTTTGTTCAAATTCTTTAAACTCCTTTTCTGTATTAAAGAGAAGTCAGGTATCTCACTGTAGCTTACCTTAGGTAGAATCAATGACTTGCTCTGGGCACAGTGACTATTTTGCACGGCCATTCCCTGCCAAGTGCCCTGCATGCTAGAATTCAAGCAGAGCAGGAAACAGAAATGGAGGGGAGCCACTAGATGGATCCCAGATAATGCTGCAGTGCATTAAACTGAAATCAAGACCCGTACTTAATTCAACTTTTATGAGAACAGCAGAGGAACTTTCACTATCAATCTCATCCTGACAAAGGTGAAGGGCATACAGAACCAAAGAGGCAGCTTGTCATGAAAAAAATGTTAAAAATGGAAAGCCCACATATACTAGGTGATCCAATAGTGCACACAAATTCTAGACAAGATTTCTCTTTGCAGTCACAGCTATGAGTCTCCCAGAGTTGATTTCAAAAAGGCAATGTAAGTTTTTCATTCAGATTCTATATGACACTGGGGGCAGGAGGAATAAAATAAAAAGACTTTCCAAATTTCTTTAAATACCAGGATTTATAACATTTATAAGTGTGATTTTTTTTTAGGGAGAAAGTGACCATGAGTGACTTTCCCCCTTGGATATAGACTAAGAATTTTCTCAAAAACATTTATATAGGGAATGCTTTTTTTTTTCTTTAATCCACTAATTTTTGGAGTGAGATGCTAGTTTGATTCATAAAGTTCAATAGGTTCTGGAGCGTTTGGTTGCATGGAAGATTCCAATGAGTCAAATCCCTTCCCAGAATTATTTGGGGGGCAAAATAACCAGCTCCATGCAGAAGAAGACAAGAAGAAGCAAAGAAGTTGTTACGACTCAGACTTTCTAGGAAATCCTATATAGTTCTGTTTGTTCTTATGAAGTTAAGTCTAGGTATCCTGCCTACATTTGCTAGGGTTAGAAAATCCTGGAAAAAGAAAAGCCCAAAGGAAGCAACATATAATATCAACCCTACACTCTTCCCAAAGATAACAATCTTGTCTTTCCTAAACAAAGATACATTCTTCAAAAACATACTGCAGAGCAGGGCCAAATGCTTGAGGTCTGACCTGACTAAACTTTGAGAAAGAGTAACGCCATTTTTGTTCATTCTCAGAAGTAATACCCTTGGGCTGGTCTCATTAAGTCTTTTAGAAAAGAGAGATACACATTATTAAAAAGTATAAGGAACAAAAGGAATATTTTGTGATTCTAACACACATAATTGAACCAATTTTTTAGGCTAATTCAATATCCATGATTATAAAGAGTATAATTTTGAAGGCAGTGCAATATAAAATAACATTTTTCTTCTAGGGCCTTAAGATCTGTATACTTTTATAAGGCTTATAATTTTGAGAGAGTTTTTCTTGGACAGTATTCTCAAAAAACAAAAGAGAGGCTGACCATGCCAAGAAACAATTGGCCATTGCCAAGGTGGCAGAGGACTCTATTTTCAGTGGCCTCTGCAGATGCACTTGATTCCCTGTAGCTCAGCACTGGAGCACAGGGATTAAATAAAGCTCACCCAAGGGAGGGAAACATGGCGATTGTTTTCAAGAAGAAAAGCAAGGCATTGGGTAAATCAGCAGACATAAGTCCTCCTATCCAGTAATTTTTATCCACCAAGGGCACAAAACAAAACAAAAAAACCCTAACAACAATAAAAACAAACAAACAAAACTAACAACAATAAAACAACCCCAACTCCCTACTTCCGTATAAGTATCTGTATTCCCAAACTTAACTACTTGCCAGCTGCTAGTTGGCCCTATGGAACCACTTATAACTCAGAAACACAAAACACATATATCAAAAACACATCCTGAATTTGGTACAAAGGAAGTAGTCACTTGGTCTTTACAGAAGAGAAAGCAGCAAAACAATTAGAAGTCCATTCCCCTGAGTCCATTCTGTACATCATTTTTAACTAGTCACAGAAGGGCAAGAAGACTATCTTCTTGTTATTCAATCCCTAACACAGATAGAAGTGGTGCAGAGAAAGGCATAAATTCATGGAGGTTGAAGGCAGAGGTTTTAGAGAGAAAATAGGGGAAAGAAGAGTATTTCTAGCTAAGATTAGTAGACCTACATCAGTTATAGAAGAAAGTTTGGTAGATTTAGGGTCAAGAAATTTGAACTATATTCTCCAGGAATTGAGTTACTGACCTTGTGACTTCAGATAAGTTTTTCCTTTCTGAGTCTTGGTTTTCTCATTTGACAATTCTTTTAAGATATTTTACAATGGACCCAAGATCTGAATATGGAAAAGAGCTTAATCTACAGATTAACTGGTAGACACCACCAAATGAATAATTATTAGGAAACTAAGTAGGCAGTTCAAAAGTTAACTTTACACATATTTGTTGAGTTTGAAAAGCAGTGTTGAAATATAATTTACTAATCAATAAAAATGAACAAGTCCTTACTTTTGTACAGTGATTTACAATTTTTTTTAAAAAAGCTTTCACACATATTAACTCACAGAACTTTTAAAACCCTATTTTTAAAACTATAGAGAACTGATTCATAAGCCACATAAAATAATTAGCTTCATTAATTTATAGTCACAATTCATTTTCAATCAAAAAACAGTATTACCCAGCATGAACACCAACATTTACTGTGACTTGGCTCTGAATGAGATTTCTAAAAATAGAAAGCTTAGCTATAGCCAAAAATGAAATTTAACTTCAAAGGACAAGGATTTACCAGCACTTAGAGTATTCAGAGAAATAAAACACAAGCCATTAAAAAAAAAAAAAAAACCTGCAGAAGAAAAGATTGCTTCAAATGATAACCAAAATGGGTGATAAGTGTGTCATTTTGGAACCATACTTCTAGGAAGGAGCATACATTACACGTGAGAGATCCAGTCTGCAGTCTAAAAGATCCCTTATCACACTGGGTGAGGCAAAGATTTCACTGAGACCTGTCCTTTCTGTCCTCTCCTCTTTGGACCCCTGCTGAATTTTCTTCATTAACTCCTTTGTGTCTAGAAACATTATCTGTTCTCCAGGAAGTCTTTTCTCTCTTTCTCCCTCTCACATTCCATCTGCCTCATGGACCCAGTCTGCACTGAACTTGGTTTCTGTGTCATTCCCCATTATAGCTGCATAGCCTGTTCATTACCCATCCAGCATGTCCTGTATTTGGGGAAAGTGTGTCTGTTTGGTTTAACAGATCCTCGAGGAACTGGGTCTTATTAAACCACATTCTCAGTAACTACTAGCAATACTTATTTGGGTATTTCCTAAGTATTTGTTTTATGAATAAATATGTGTGTAATGACTCAAAAGTTTTTCTCTCTCTTCTTCTGTCAACTTCCTAGGAAGTTTTCATACTGCTGCCCAGCTGAAGGAAGAGAGAGATTTCTTTCTGGCACAACAACCAGAATGTTAAGTGGAAGCCATTCTTGGAAAAGTGAATGAGTGCACGCCTTGGAGGTTCCATGAGAATCTGAAGGAATTGAAAGACCAACAACCTACATAGGTGGCCTTGGGTGAAGTTGCAATGTTTTAGGCAGAAGAATGGAATAAAGGCATTAAAGAGGCCCACAGATTGAAGACACAAAGGAATCATAGGAAGAACAAAGCAATCAGAGTGGTTCCTAAGGGAAGATTTATTTTTACCCTACTTGGACCCTCAATGTAAGAGGAGGATTGAAGAGATGAAATCAATGGGGTTGAGGTGGGGTGGAAGAACAGAGATGTTAAATTGAATATAGCCACCACTATTAAATCTTTATCCTGGAATATTCTCCCTGTGTTAGATGACATGACAAAAGAAGAGACTGGAACAGCCTTCTTGATTTGTGAGCTTGGTTAGTCAATATTTGCTAATAAAAGACACTAGCATGTCCCTTCCCTAAGTAAAGGGTTATAACCCTTCATAACCCAATTTTAAATGAATTAGATCAGTGGTTCTCAACCTTCCTGATGCCGCAACCCTTTAATACAGTTCCTCATGTTGTGGTGACCCATAGGGGTCACCTATATAGGAACTGTATTAAAGGGTCAAGGCAGTAGGAAGATTGAGAACCACTAAATTAGATGTTCCTTAAGATCCCTCCAGCCTATAAAATTCCGTGTCTTTATAGTCTTATTTATATAGACATACCTTGAAGATATTCCAGATTCAGTTCCAGACCAGTGCAATAAACAGAATATTGTCAGTGAAATGAAGAAATGAAGAGATGTCACAAGAAGTGTTAGGCTTCCCTATGCATAAAAAGCCATGTTTATACTGCACAGTAATCTACTAAGTATGCAATAACATTATATATCTAAAAATGTACATATCTTCATTTAAAAGTACTTTGTTGCTAAAAAATTCTGAGGATCAATTGGCAAGTAGTAATCTTTGCTGGTGGAGGGTCCTGCCTCAATGTTGATGGGTGTTAACTAATTAGGGTAGTGGTTGCTGAAGGCCAAATCTCTGTTAGACATTTTAGCAATTCAGTCACATCTTCAGGCTCCACTTCTAATTCTAGTTCTCTTGCTACTTCCACCACATTTGCAGTTGTGCACTCTACTGAGGTCTGGAACCCCTCAAAGTCATCCATGAGGGTTGGCATCAACTTTCTCAAAACTCTTGTTCATGTTGATATTTTGACACTCTCTATGAATCATGAATGTTCTTTATAGTATCTAGAATGGCAAATACTTTCCAGAAGGTTTTAAATTGACTTTGCTCAGATCCATTGGAGGAATCGTTGTGTATAGCAGCTATAATCCCATAAAATGTATTTTAAATAATAAGACTTGAAAGTCAAAATTACTCTTTGATCCCTGGGCCACAGATTGGTTTGCAGGCATGATTACAACCTAAGTCTCCTAGCACATCTCCATCAGAGGTCTTGGGTGATCAGGTGTACTGTCAATGAACAGTAATACTTTGAAAGGAATTTTTTTTTTCCTGAGTAGTAGGGTTCAACTGTGGGCATAAAAATTCAGTAAACCATGCTATAAGCAGGTGTGCTGTCATCTAGGTTTTGATGTTCCATTTATAGAACACAGAGTAGATCTAGTATCATTCCTAAGAGCCTTCGGATTTTCAGAATGGTCAATGGGCATTGGCTTCAGGATAAAGCCACCAGCTCTATTAGCCCCTAGCAAGAGAGTCATTCTGTCCTTTGAAGCTTTAAAGCCAGTCATTGACTTCTCCTGTCTAGCTATGAAAGTTCTAAACAGCATCCCCCTCCAATAGAAGCCTATTTTATTTACCTTGAAAATCTATTGTTTAGTGTAGCCACCTTTGTCAACAATCTCAGCTGGATTTTCTGAGTAACTTGCGGTAGCTTCTACATCTGAACTTGGTGCTCCGCCTTGAACTGTCATGTCATGGAGACAGCTTATTGCCTTAAACCTCAGGAACTAATCTCTGGTAGCTTCTAATTTTTCTTTTGCAGCCTCCTCACCTCTCTCAGCCTTCACAGAATTTGAAGAGAGTTAAGTCCTTTCTCTGAATCAAGCTTAGTGGTTCTCAACCTTCCTGATGCCGCAATATATTTTTATTGTTAAAAAGGGGTCGCAACCCACAGGTTGAGAATCGCTGGCTTAAGGGAATGTTGTCACTCGTTTGATTTTTATCTAAACCACTAAAACATCTTCATACCAGCGAAAGAAGGTTGTTTTGATTTCTTATCATTCATGTGCTCACTGGAGTAGCACTTATAATTACCTTGAAGACTTTTCCCTTGCACTCACAACTTGGCTATCTGCTTGACACAAGCTTTTAGCCTATCTTGGCTTCCTACATACTTTCCTCACTAAGCTTCATCATTTCTAGCTTTTGATTTAAAGTGAGATGTGTGACTCTTTTCCTTTCACTTGAACATGCAGAGGCTACTGCAGGCTTATTAATCGGCCTCATTTCAATATTGCTTGTGCATCAGGGAATAGAGAGGCCAGAAGACAGGTGAACGCCTGGTGAGAGGAGCAGTCGTACACATAAGACATTTATCGTTTAAGTTCCTTGTCTTTCATGGGTGCTGTTCATGATGCCCCCAAACAATTACAATATTAACAGACATTACTGATCACAGACCACCATAACAGGTATAATGCTAATAATAATAGTCATGCTTGAAATGTGACAAAACGTGACACAGAGACAAAAAGTGAGCACATGAGTGTGGAGAAATGGCACCTGTAGATTGGCTCATCACAGGGCTGCTATAATCCTTCAATTTATAGAAAAGACAGTATCTGTGAACTGCACTAAAGCAAAGCATAATAAAAAGAATCATGCCTATAATAGACGGTTCATTTGCCAAAATGAAATGATGAAGAAGCTTGTAACATTTTTCAAATATCTGTAGGCTATTTGAAAATTACACAAAGGATACAGGCCTTCCAAATAAAGTTAAGTGACATTAACATAATGTTTAGATGGTAGCTCTAAAGGCAAACTGGCATTTTGACAGGAAAAAAAAACAAAACCAAAAAACTTCAGAACATTTGCTTTGTAGTTGTTATATCCAGTCAAGGACACCTGTGAAGGACTTGTGTTTTTAAATTGGGTATGCTATAGAACACAGAAATTTGCTTAAGTATCAACTGCAAATTATAGTTATCTTAAAAATCTAGGAAGAAACGCGTTATCTAATTGTAAATACATTGCTTTAGCAACAAAGGAAATGTTTTTCCTAAAGTGACCACTGAGGTCATTTAATACTGTAAACTGACAACGATCATACAATAAGAAAAGGAATTAAGATTGCCTTTGCAGTAAGCAAAGACTGATGGTATCTGTATAGCAATTTAGAGTTTACAAAATTCTTTTCTCTATCCTGTCTTAGTCTGCGTCTGTTTGTGAACATTAATGTCCCATCTTACACATAAGTAAAAGGAAGTCTCAAAGACCTGAAATAACTTGCTTGAGTTTAGGTAATTATATGTATGTATTTGTGTAATAAGCAGCAAATCTGAGGTGCAAACCTACATTTCTGGAGCATAAATGAAATGACATTTATACTACCTGAATCTGACACACAGGCTAAAAAATCTGAGTGGAGAAAATAAAAGTGTGGCTTTGAAAGAAGGATGGTAACCATAGAAAATGGGCAGAGATTTTGAGATAAAGCACAGATTATGTACACTTTTTAAATTCCTGAAGTAAACAGGTATGCTTCTATGTTGTTGTCAGTTCTGAAAGCAAACTTTCAGGGTATTTACTATATAAGGCAAGTTTAACCTTGGTTTTATGAGCTGAATTGCGCTAACTCCAAATTCACAGGTTGAAGCCCTAAGCCCCATTACCTCAGAATGTGACTGCATTTGGAGACAGGGCCTTTAAAGTGACAAGATAAAATGCCACCCTTAGGGCTGGCCCTAATCCGATCTGACTGGTGTCTTTATTAGAAGAGGAAAAGTTGAAGGCTGGGAATGGTGGCTCACACCTGTAATCCTAGCACTCTGGGAGGCTGAGGCAGGTAGACGGCTTGAACTCAGGAGTTCCAGCCCAGCCTGAGCAAGAGTGAGACCCCATCTCTGATAGCCATATGTGGTGGCAGGTGCTTATAGCCCCAGCCCCTTGGGAGGCTGAGACAAGAGAATCACTTGAGCCCAAGAGTTAGAGGTTGCTGTGAGCTATTATGCCATGGCACTGTAAAAGAGGTTGACAAAGTAAGACTCTGTCTCAAAAAAAAAAAATGAAAAAGAGGTAATTTGGAAACATTCAAGGAAAAGACCATGTAAAGAGATAGGGAGAAGAAGGTGGTCAGATCCTGGACTTCTAGCTTTTATAATTGTGAAAAAGTTAATTTCTGTTATTTTAGCTATACAGTTTGTGGTATGTTGTTATGGTGGCCCTGGAAAACTAATATACTTGGTAATAGATACTGATAAAGAAATTCTGATATGCATATATATTCTTTCAAGATGCTAACAATGATAGTCAAGGTTGACAATTTTTGAGAGCTTACTATGTATCAGGAAATGTTCTAAAGGTTAAACATGCACCGAATCCTTTAATTCTCATCACGATTGGTCATTGATAAATATTCACTGAGCTTAAAGAAAATATTATGGAGTCCTGGAAACAGCTCATGTATTTTGACAGTGTTTCTGTCTCTTTAGTACAGACCAGATACAAGTGCTGACTGGGCATCTTCCATTGTCAGACCCACACTAGGAGACATTTTTCTATGTAAGTCACGTGAAAGCATTGCAGTTCTGTGCTTCTAACAGGAGGCACATGTTATTCTCCCTTGTTTTTACAGACTCCAAAACTCAGCTAGATAAAATAAGTTTCCCAACACCAGGCTGGACAAAAGTAGCATACAAATATTAAGCCTTAGAGTATCTGAATTGCAATATCATATATTTTTCTAATGTACACAGATTTCTGTTGTGATAAACCAAAATAGTCAAAACGATACAACTGAGGCATAAATACAAGTCATTTAGGAAAAGATATAATTTATGTACATGTGTGTCTCTGTATTTAGACATACTCTGTAATGTGAAAAGAAGTCTGAGGGTAGAAAACCTGTAACCTTTTTTCCTTGCTTTGAATAACTT
This sequence comes from Nycticebus coucang, assembly GCF_027406575.1. Taxonomy (NCBI): domain Eukaryota; kingdom Metazoa; phylum Chordata; class Mammalia; order Primates; family Lorisidae; genus Nycticebus; species Nycticebus coucang. The sequence continues at coordinate 18,697,935 of NC_069787.1, forward strand.
TGTGTATTGAGGCAGAAGTAGCTTTATAACATCCTTTACACTCTTCCTCTTGAACAGAGAGTAAAGCTCAATGTTGAGAATTTTGGCTAAGGGCACTTTTAAGTAAAGTCTTTCACATATTCCCAGGAGATTTTGAAAAGAATTCCAGGGACCAATTTTTAAATGGAACATCTTGAACAAATTACAGCAAAGGAAAATTTGAGGCCTTGATAATTTAAGTGTTATTTTTACTACTAATGTGAATTCAACCCTAGCAAATTAAAACAGGAAGAATTAATTGGATATGCAAATGAGATTATTCAGTATATAAATCTAATTACATACCAATTTGCTTTAACAGCATGAAAAAAGACTAAATTGTTCTATGGAAATTGATTGCCTTAAATAACCACCTGTAGCCCAGTAAAAATTGTCTTGGAAAAGCTATATTGTAAGTGCAGACGTCTAAGTTAATGACATAAGGTTCTTCAGAGATCTTGTCACAAGAACCTCTTTACAATGAAATTTGCTTATGCTCCTGATGTACAATAAGGTATTATCAGGTTTCTGGAACATAAGGAAATAATGTCACAAGCTGGCTTATTTTTTTTTTCCTAGAGCACAATAGATTGATAAGACATGTTGATTTCTGAAACACTTAATGCTTTCACACAGACTAGACTTTGAGTCTGAGCAATTTCGTGTCTGAAAAATAAGAAAGAAAAATGGGTAAAGTGTGCCAGTCTTTCTTAATTTGGCTGTGGCTCTCAAATCTATTTAATCAAATGCTTTCAATACAATCAAGCAACCCTCCTCCACCACCCATCTATAACATTTTTCCCCCATTTAGTTTAGGTAAATGAGTCTTGACTATCCAACTGGGAAAGGAGGCATTGATTATGAAGTCTGCATCTTGGGAACAAGTAGAGTAATTCTAGATGTTTGTAAAATACAAGATGAAGAATTAGTCACTTTCTTTGACAGCGGTTGGAGTCACTGTGCTTACCTCTAGACATAGCACTCACGTACACCCCAAACAGAAATATTAACCCACTGTACTCAAGGTCAACCACACTGAGACTGGTTCCATTTTTAATGACTCTAGGCCAGAAAGCTCAAATGTCCTCGTTTATAACTATCTTTCCAACAGACCCTAAGGACATAGTGAGTCAAATTTATGGATTAACTTATGAAATCCAATTCCACCATAGGCATGTGCTCTCAGATTCAGGCAGAGGTATTCTGCAGAATACAGGACAGATTAAAGCTTGTATCTGAGTTTAGTAATGGACAAGCAGACAGACGGACAGACAGACAGAACAAGACAGGTGAGATCTCCCTTTGCCCTCAGAATTTATTCTTGGCTCTAAGACTCAAGAAAGGCTCTGGAGGGAGCTCATAAGGTGGTGAAAGCATTATAGACCTAGATCTATGCAGCTTGTGGTGAAGAAGACTATGGAGCAGTTTATCCACAAGAAATTTTTCTTTCACTTTATAAGAAGAAGTGTTGCTGGACCCCTTCTCACTCTCTAAAATAAAAACCAACAGTGACAGCTGGTACTGTTGTTGAGAGCATCTCTGACTAAGTTCATTTCCTTTGGGGAGGTCATTAAAACTCACCTGTAGGGGATATTCCTTATCTGCTCTCTCCCACCTGGTAAGGAGGAACACGGGCTGGGGAACAAGGTGCAGGCAGAGATGCCCTGGCTCTGTGCTTCCGTGCTCAGGCTGGGGGAGACGGAACTGTAGTTTGTGACAGTGTGAACCAGAAAGCAACAAAATGCCAACTGTGGCCTTATTTGGAATAGAATGGAGGACACAATGGGGTGAGAAGATATAAGAAGAAAATGAGTTTATATCTGTTGAGAACAAATAAATTTGAATGAAAGGCAGCTTCCCAGAGGAGCTATCAGGCATAGCTACGGCAGCTTTATAGGGGATGCCTATGACCTCAGGTAGAGGCAACCAAGAAGCCTTGGAAAGAGAAACGAAAGCAGTAGCTCTCGACACTCAAAGCAAAATGAAGACTATCCCATCACCTCCTCTATTCCTTCACAGGGCTCATCATGCTCTGAAAATATGCCATTTATATATTTGTTTGTCTTTTTCCAGCTGAAAGGTAAGGCAGAGGAAACCTTACCTGCTTTTTTACTGCCATATCCTGAGCATCTAACAGAGTTTGCCAGAAGTTCTATAAAAGCCCAGTAATGCAGAGGATGGGTGTGCACACAAGTCACTAGGCTAGAGAAGACAGTTCAGTGAGAGATTTCTAGGAGCAAATCACTATGAGGTCAAAAGAGGGGAAGAGATTACAACGTAGGGATAAAAGGGGCTCCACGGAGACAGCAGAGTTCAGCCTGCATTGTTTCAGACTTTGCTATGTGGCAGGTATCACGTGCAGTGTTTCAAGAGTATTATTTTAATATAGCCTTACATCAGCCCCATGAGGTGTATTCCATGATCATCACCATTGTCAAGGAGATGGGAGATGAAGGAATAGTAGGAACAAAGGCAGAAGGACAGAGAAACACAAGTTTCTGCCTTTAAGCTGCAGAAATAAATACATGTGTGATCACTGACCAGGGGGACAGAAGACGGGAAGAGTATTCGTCAAAGACAAAAGCTACACTTGTGAGAGACATGGCTAGAAAATAAATATACACAGAAAGTGTATACGTGTACCTGTATCTAAGCACACACCTATACAAAAACAGGGTGAGACTGGCAGACAACGGCATGGGAGCAACGTGATGTACTTGCTGTAATTTATGTGGTTTGTTTGAGGAATAAGAGCATCTTCTTTCCCCAAGTTTCCATGAAATATTTTGAGATCCACTGAAGTTAAGGTGTGAAATAAGCACAGTTATAATTAAGTATATTTTTCAACACAATGCAAATATGGTTTGCAATATGACTGGCTTGAAAAATTCCATGTCAAGACAGGCTATGATAGAATCCTAACTTCTAAGCAATTTTCCTTGCTGGCATCAAGATGCTCACGCAAACTAGCAAAGAACAAAATTTTCAAAAATTAGGATCACTGTGTTGCAAACCGTTGCCACAATTTGGGGGAGCTGTTCAGAGTAATCACATATAACCAGGAATGTAGACCAGATTCATCCAGAAGATGGTGTAGGGCTATCAGCTGTGCACCAGCTTTAATAGTTAAGACTGAAAATGTTAGGGAGCAGGGGGATAAAAAAGCAGGTGAATTTGTCATCCTATGGTGGAGAGTTTGTCTGCATTAATTTGACTGATGTCAGGATTACTTAAATGAGCTATTTCCTAAAGTTATAAGGAATAAAATAGCCTAGATGTTTTAATGTAAAGGCTGATTTTTGGACAGTTTAAGTATTTCCTGCTTTCACATCTCTGTGAAAAATGTGAACAATATGTACTTCCCGGGAAGCATCAAGAGAATGTATACAAATCATTTCAAAACTATTTATAGATAAATTTAATAGTGTTTTCAATACTCATGTGCCATAGTAGAACAACCTACAATAATTAATGGAAGAATTTGGCAAAGCTAAGCATAGGACAGCATTTAATGTCATCCATCATCAAAATCTAATGCATTTGGTACAATTTTTCTTTAACATATACTGGAAGTTGTACATCACATTAATTTTAAGGGTATTAATGAATATACTGAGTTTTAATGAGGAAACTGGCAGAATTCTTCTTAGTTGCATGCCAGCGCAAAACTGAGAAATCAGTGAACACTGCATGACTATACCCCACAGCCTCTTCTATCCTCCTATTAACCATCCTTGTTCTTTTCCCTTCCCTTCCCTGTCCAGCACGCTGATGTTGCCTCCCTTCAGAGAGAAGGTTACCTGGCCAATATAACACATTTAAAAAGAGGTCTTGGTAAGAACATGCAATCCTAGGAATAGCTGCATTGTGAGAGGAAACTCTCTGCTTCCAAAGTCAATCAGCAATAAAAGAGTTACCAATCAGGAGTGGAAAATCTGATATAAAGAATGGAACACTGATGTTTGTGTTTTTGATCAAAGACCTTCTCACATGCAAAGTGTGTGTGTGTGTGTGCACGCGCACGTGTATGTATGTGCATATATACAGGTACAGTTACTCATATGTCCAGTCATTTATCTGGCTGTCATTGTTTAGCTTTGTAAGTGTTCCAAGGCCTATTTACCATTCCTTAATCTTCCTTTCCCTAAAGGAAAGCAGCAGATTCTTTGCTACATCATTTTCCTCTTTCACATCCTAGTCTTTCCATGAATTCACCAGTTCCTAATTATATAATCCCTGGCAGACACATATTTGTATAAAAACTGCGTATCTCCTTTTGGTGGAAAGCCTTATTTTTTTCATACCAGCTCATAAACAGCTTTAAAAAATGTCTGAATATAGCCAAAGCTGTGTCCTAAATACCACGACACTGTTTGAGGATAGCTTTTGGTCTGTTGTTGTTTTCGTGTGTGATATGCTAGTATTTGCGTTTGGTACTCAATGTCAACTCTTCAACTTGTCACACACTTCACTATCATGTAATAAATTTCCCAATGCTGCCATTTGAGAGTGCAGAAAGCCTGCATGAAAAGAAAAGCCATGTCTGATTATTCTCTTACTCATTTCTAATCCTTTAGCCCCCAGCTACATCCCCTTTAAGCCAGACAAAAACAGATTTTGTTTTACATATAAATGTTGATGATTTTCACTGTATTTTTGGTTCATTAAATTCAATTAACTAAATTCTTTAAAAACCAAGTGTGTTATTATGTGCCTTTTTGACAATTCTAGCTTTAGCAAGAGGAGGTGGGGTGCAAGTCAGATAGCTTAGTTTTTCCTTACGCTATTAGAAAAAATATGTCCAAACAACCAGTCAATTCAGTCAAGCATTCAATCATTTGGCTGTGTCTGCACAAAGCCAGATAACTGGTGAGATTTTCTCTTCCGTTTTGTGCTGCAATCCTGTATAGCAACAGCAGTAGCAACAACCTTCCCCCACCCCCGAGTCAGCAAAACACAAATGGATTAAACTTTTTCCAAATGAATTTATTTCAGATAAATTCATTCATTCATATATTCACGCAGTCAGTATCTACTGAGTCCCTGCTCTCTGCCAGGTATCATTCTCAGGGAACAAAACAAAAGTGACTACCCTGAAGAGCTTATAAACAACTATCATAGATAAATGAAATACATAATAATTTAGGAATTTATACATGCTATACATGCTACAGGAAAAATAAAAGTGGAACAAGATAAGGGCAACCCATAAATGTGGAGGGCGGTGGGACCAGTGCACTAGGAAATACAGTGTTTAGCTCAGACCTTATGAAGAAGGCAAGATCTGAGCCGAATCTCAGGGACCAGATGGAGTTCACCAAGTAGGTGTCTGAGGGAAATATAGATCATGGCCTGAGGGCAGGGAAAACTGGGATAGAACGAGACAGGAATATCACGGAACGAGACAGGAATATCACAGAAGACTAGAATCGGGGGAAAGGTGTGAGATGGTTGGAGAGGGGATGGAGCTCAGGTCACACGAGGCTGGCTGAGAAGAACGTGGGTTTGCTCTGGGTAAGACAGAAAGTCAACAACACAGCCTTTGAACCGAGATATGACATAGTCTGGTTTGTTTTTTTTTTAATTACTCTGATAATTGTGATGAGAAAAGACGGTAGTGAGTAAGTAAAAGCAAGGAGCCCAGATTGCAGAAGCCATTGTAGGGAACCAGGAGACCAACTAGGAGATGTTTTTGTGTTCTAGAGGAGAGATGCCTGCGGATGCCTCTGACCACCAGGCAGCATGGGAGGTGGGATGGACGAGGGGTTGGATTCTAAATGAAAATGGCAGACGGGCTGAGGGACACATGAGAAAGCAAACAATAAAGGAGGGATTTAGGTTTTGGTCTGAGCAATGGAAAAAAGATGAAGAGTCATCATCTGAAGTAGGGAATTGTGTGGGAGAAACATGTCTGAGGGAGAAAATCAGGTAGGTCGGTCCAAATGCTGATTTGAGCTGCCGGTTAAGAGTTCACCTGTGTATGTCTAGCTCCGTGGCTTCACCAATTACATGTCTATTCACAAACAGAAATTCTCTCTGATACAGGTTTGGAGTTTGCATAGAGTTAAAATGAATCAGTGTCAAAGCGTATTGACTATTTTGGTTTTTAAAAAAGGTATTAACATGTCTCAATGAATGCAAGAAACTACCAAATGAGATAAAAGTATGTATTCCCTGCCCGAATCTTTAATTTGTACACCTCAACTGTCTTTGATACAAATAAAATTCTATCTACATCTTAAGGGTTTAAAGATGTTTACAGCATATTTATATCTTACTGAAATAAAAATCTTTTATTGCTGTAACTGTGTTAGGGGAGAGGGAACATAACACTGAATCATGTGAAACCAGAAGTTTGAAACTGAGGCTACAAGCAGAGGAAGGCTGTGATGACAAGACCCCAAAAAAGGAGTGCTGAGAAGATTTCAAGTATCAACATGGAGTCATGAATCTGAAGCCAGATGAGAGCAGGCACTAAGAGAAGCTAATGGAGAGATGTTTCCAATAAAGTGGAAGTTAAAGTCAAGCAAGAGGAACATAACAGCTGCATTCATCAAGTCCCTTTATAATGCTGCACCGGGCCTGGCAGTTCATCATTAAAGACCTATCGTTTATCTACCACTATCATAGAGGTAGGATTTATAGATGAAGGGATCAGCAATTTGTCCAAGTTACAGACTTTAGAATTGCAATGGGTTTTGATTCCTGGCACGACTTTCAAGTTCTGGTTTTTTCTATTCCAACATGTGACCAAAGTCACATGAGGTATGACGTAAAGAGTCAGGAAGGGCATCTTATGGAATTGGAAACTAGAAAGTAAGGAAATACATTTAGGCAAGGGTATTCCTGGGTGTTAAGTGACAGGTCTGGAGGAACATCAGAGCCCAGACAGACAGCCCTGTGTCACATGCCTGGGTACAGGTGTAGTCAACAATGTAAGCTAATGGCCAAGGATCAAGGATTTATAGGAATTAAATAAGTAGGGCAGCAATGAGCAGAAGGATGAATACAAATTCCAAGAGACCTTGAGATTCTGTGACAGCTCAGTGATGCTTCCGGTCGAGGAAGAGACCTATCCTGGGATGACACACTTGGGCCTTTGCACTGTACAGACTACAGAACAACTGAAGTGTGTGTAGTCTGCTTAGTCTATAAATAAGGCAAAGCAGTAAACCAGCTTATTAAAATGATTTTTAAAACCCTGTGTATGTAAAGAAAATGAAAATTATGTACTACATTTACAAGCAAAAGCCAATATAAAGATGTGTAAGGGAGAGACAGTTCATATTGTTTTCCCCTTCAGCAGCAAATACACTAAAACAAAATAGAAAAGTCTTCATATAATTTGATGCTTGTAATTCTGTTAGGATTTTATAAGCTTGTTTGGATTTCATTGTTGATATGAGGAGTGGGGGGCACTAGGAAGTAATAAACAGGGCGAGTTCAGCGTGGGGAGTTTGGACACTGCGCTTCTCAATGCAGCAAAATGCATTAAGGAGGATTTATATTTATTTTCGAAACTACCTCATTTCCAGGATAACTCATATAACTTGAGTGGTAGAGTATAGATAAACATTTCCCAGTGTTTTGTTTTATTTATTTTTTTCTCTCAGGTTATAGGTCTCACATTTCTCCTGTAAAATGGTAACATGGCCCCCAAAGGCTATAAACATTCTATCTTCTATGTTTAATTTAAATAGACATACTTAATGTTGCTCAGCAGTAACAGAGGGTCCAGGGAGGAGAGTGGCAAAGTACGCCTGATGCTTGATGATGGGAAATCCAGAGAGTCTGTGGGATTAGCTTTCCAGTCCTCCTTCTCCTGATGAATGGTGGCAGCTTCCATCAAGATCAAAGAGCAAGCTCTGAATGTGGCCAGAGTAGGAAAAGAGCAGAGTGGATGCTGGTTTGGTGCCGCCAACTAATAAGTCCTCTGCAGAGTCAAGATACCCTTGTGAAAATAACTGAAGGGCAAAGGACAGAGTGTTGAGATCTGGTTATTCCACGGTGAAGGAGCCATGAGGCATGTGGGCCAGAGATCATACGGGTGCATGAACGTGTATGTAGATACAGACAGAAAAAACACCCTTATTTTTTTTATTTTATTTTTTTTTGCTCACGAACTCTTTATTTTCAAATTACCATTTAACAGGAACTAAGACATCACTAAAACTATTAATAGAAAAAGTGCATGAGAATAAGAAAAATGAAAAGAAAATACTTTGATTTTAATAGTTAGGTGTCTCACACTTTTTTTTCTGGTTTTACTTTTATCTTTCTTTGAACATACTCAGATTGACCCATCAAATGTAATAAACTAATTTTTTTAAGGAGCTATACAGAGGGAGGAATTTTAATAGTAATCCAGAATAGTGGCATTGAATAGGTAAGGTAGAGAGCAAATAGGGTCAGTTTAAACGTAATACGGTAACATTGTTCACTAGAAAAAAAAATTGTTCCATGAAAACTTAAAAATTCCCCAGATAGTTCAGAGGGATTCGTTTTGCTGATCTATATGTAATTATACAACGTAAGGTTAATCACTTCAATTAACCAAATAATACATACCTTGTCTTTCCACTAAGAAAAAAACTTTTATCCCAATTCTGGTTTTTCTTAAGATTTCAAATGGTTAATTAATGTAATCATTTAATTTAAAAATAGTATCTTTTTCTAGTATCTTATACAAAACTAGCACTGAATATGTTCTAAAATAGCATTTTTTTTTAGGAACTAATGCTTATTTGCTATATTAAATAAATACCACTATGGACACAAACATTTTTGCTACTTAAGAGAATTATTTTAAAAAGTGTAATTCTCCAGCACTGAGAGTTTAAGCAGTGTTTACATTATAGACCAAGTTCAAGTGGAGTAAAGTCTAAAAGAAAATGCCATGGAGTGAATGTTAATATATTTATACATAAGGCTAATACATTTTTCATTTAACTACAGAGTGGAAGCTAATACATTTGTGTAGTGAAACTAATACATTTTTCATTACTTAAATGCATGGTAGATGGTTCCAGAGTTACTAATAAATCTACATGAGATCTTCCAAAGAACTCAGAAGCAATTTAAAGCATTTCCCAACCACTATGTTTGTGTGCTCATGAAAAACAACGATTGTAAGGGAGAGGACATCATTTGTAGAGAGTAGGCAAGCATTTCTTTACCTACATTATCAACAATATCGAAAGGTAATGGGACTTCAAGTGGAAAATACGCATTTTGCTGTATTATTTTATTCTGAGTATCCCATTTGTTCCTATCATTTCCTGAGACGTGGCTAACAAACGCTTTTTTGCCCCTTTCTCCTTCTAAATGGGAGGTAGATTTTGAGGTCAAGAGCAAAAGACCAAGTGACTTTCTGAATTAACCTCATGCTAGCAGGGTTATTAACACAGTGCTTCTGCTAGGTCCTTAAAGATTTTACAGGCTGTAGACCACTGTGATTGCTGAGAGGATACTTTGGATCTAGCTGTTTTTTTATGATTACATGATTGTCACTAGTAAAACAGACATAAAAGATGTCTTCAGAAAAATATGCACCTAATTAAAAGATTTACTATTATTTTCACAATGGATTTAGGCCTGAAATCAAGTTTGGCTTTCTGCAAAAATATGAGAAATCGCCCCACTGTCCGCTAGGCTAAAATAGGGCAATGTGTTGATGTCTCTGTGTTATTAAATATGCACAGGAGTAAAATTTAGAGACATAGCACTGAATGTATTTAATGAAGTGTGCTAAAGAGTTAAAGAGTTTTATGTGTTTATCTACTTGATAAACTTTTTGATGAACCCATATCTAGCCAGCAGGCAAAGGCATGGATGACTCTGCGCTCTGCACACTGGGGTGGGGGAAGGGGAGCACTTACCTTGTATTCTATGTGGACAGGGCTTCCAGATCTGAGCAACGTGAGGGCCTTGGTGGGCTACAGCTAAGCCGTGTACATGACTACATGCCCATGTCAAAATGGCTGATGATTTCACTACTTTCAATATTTCTTTGGATCGTGGAAATAATACATATAGAGAAAAATATTTTTTAAAAATACTTGAAATGCAAGCCAGACACTATATAACAAATATATTTGTCACTCGAAGTTTTTCTGTCAAATCAACACATACTGATTGACCACTTAAGACTGCACAGCTTGGTGGTTACCAGTGTTTGTGGTCTTTAAATCTTGGTTTTTGCATTCATAGGCAGGATGACCTTGGGCAATTTGCTAAGCTTTCCTGCCTTCCAACTTCTTTACCCCTAAAACAAAGACAGTGATGATATATATACCTTGTGCAGTGTCAAGAGAATTATAAAGTGCAGAGTTTCACATTACACAACTGGCACATGGTAAGTACTAAAAATGTGTGAGATATTTATCTCCACTTGGTACAATGTTTTGGTATCACTGGTAAATTTAACTTACTTGCATTAAATCACACCCAAAGAGCTCCTAGATAATCCTATTTAGAATTCTCTTAACAGTTCACCATACCCCACAGTAAGCATGAGGAGAGAGGCACAAATCTGCGGCTCTGAGTAAGTCCTGATCTTGTGATAGCTCTCAAATGCCATGTTGAGTGTGATTCTGGCATATGAAAGGGCATATTTTACATACAACATGGACCCTGGAGACAAGAAAAGTACTATCTAATGTTCAACTGAAAAACAGCCACTTGTTCCAGTATTATGGAGAAATTCAGAAGTGACGGATTTACTGAAAGGTAATAAATAGGTCAGTCTCCAACATGGCCTTGCCTAAAAGGTTTTGAAAAGTAACTTTGTCTCTGCACTATTTGTAGAAATGAAACTCTAAATATGATATGAGGGTGGCGCCTGTGGCTCAGTGAGTAGGGCACCGGCCCCATGTACAGAGGATGGTGGGTTCGAACCCAGCCCCAGCCAAACTGCAACAACAACAACAAAAAATAAATAAAAATAAATATGATATGAATGCCTTGGGGGTGGTAAACTTCCCTGCTAAGCACCAGGGGAATTAAATAATAAAATACAGTCTGTGACTCGTATAAGATTAGAGATCAGGAAAGAAGGTATATGTTAACACAGCTGCAGAGGAATAAAATGATTTTTAATATAGAACAAACTTTGTATTCTTACACACTTGATTTGAATTTTACTTTACCTAAGGCATCTTCGTTAACTTGACTTCTATCCCATCAGATAAAAAAAAATTCAAAATTAAATTATTTACACATGAAGCCCTTGGAATAGTGCCTGGTGCATTATCAAAATTATGATCATTAAAACATGAAAAAAACCTGTATAAAACCATATGGTAGAGATGACCGAACACTCCTCAGGCTCTGTATGGTACTGGGAATGATCAATGGGTTTTATATAATGCCCAGCATCTCTTAGGAAGTACAGGTGAACCTCTGTTAAGTTGACCACCCAAGGGACTGTAACAAACTGGTCAACATATGGCACTGGGCCTACTGTACTGATGCATGCATGTGGTGCATGTCTGCTCTGGGAAAATCAGGTCAACTTAAGGAGGTGGTCAATGTAGGGAGGTGGTCAGCTGTGGAGGTTCTACAGTATTTTGTTTTTCACCGAACTATGTGTTGTTTTTAATGTCATATTTGCTTTCTTCATAGTGCACATGAACATCTAGTTCATCTCTAGGGATCACTAAAACATCTGCCAGGTTCACTAACAACAGCATTCTGCTAACTGCATATTGCTATTACATAATAAATGAAGTCTATCAAAACTAAATATTCATCACAATAACCCATCATACTCTGTGGATTTTAACCTTAGAGTAACTGCTTGCAATTTTTTCCCCCTCAGGCTAATTTCCTGACCTAGTAACCTTGCTTCCTATCAGTCAGAAATAACAAATGTGGAAATAAAGCACCAAGCACTGCATTGGGCCCATTACTCTTAGAAAATGTTGTCAAGACTTAATTTCTGGAGAAGGGATGAGGAGCTTGGCTTTGTAATATTGCTATTCCCATATCCACTAATGTGGATGCAATCTGATAGGAATGCAACCAATACCTCTTGTAACTTGGGCAGGTAGTAATAAATAAGTGACCTATAGATAAGATGGAAGTGAAATATGCTATATTTGAGTGAACTTGAAAATTTGCTTTGTCAAGTACAGAGAATGATTGTCTTCACTCAGGTAGATCTTTGACTAAATTTAATAAGACTTATATATTATGAATATATAATTTTAAAGTTTATAGATTTTTTAAAAAGAGAAGTTTCTCAAAAAATCTAAAATTTACAATATTTTACTAAACATAAAGATATATATACAGACACACTCTCTCCTATATAAATAGATACCATACTAATTTCTCTCAATTTTGTAATTTAAAAAAAAGTTAAGTTACAGTTTCTCAGGATTACTTACGATTGATTAATAAGAGGATTACTGGGGGGCTGTCACACAAATAGAAAAATATACAGCAGAGGTTGGCAGACCTTTTCCTTAGAGTAATTATGTTTTTATAGATAGTAAATGTTTTACTAACAGAGATATATAGATTATAAATATTTTAGGCTGATATGGTCATTTTTGTTCTTTGCAACTTCTCAATTTTGCCATTGTAGTGTTATAAAACACTCATAAATAACACATAAGCTAAATAATATGGCAATAAACTTTACAAAAACAGATGGAGGAGCAAATTTGACCCATCGTCATAGTTTTTGGCTCCAGGTAGAGAGAAAAGATAACTTGGTGGAAAATGAATGTTATCTAAAAGAGAAACAGAAAGAAAACCTCCATATTGAGTTTCTGGGGCAAGTTGTGGGAGAAATGTCCATAGATGAATATTAGTTTGTGGCATAAGTGATCACAGAATATTATAACCTCTTTAATAATCTACATGTTTCCCATTTAGGAAAACCAAAATAACACAGCCTCAGCTCAAGCAGCCATCACACATGAGTCAACCAGTTTGGGGTATGATAAAATCTAGAGGCACGCTTCAGGAAATCTTAGAGGCCTGCAGAGGAACCATAAACTGTGTCAAAACACAAGGGCTGGTTCCAGAACCTGGGCTTTCTATATTCTCACAAAATCACAAAATCACAAAGCACGTTACCATGCCTCCACGCTGGTGCACTCCCAGCAAGGACCAGAAGTCATTCTGTGAACCTGGCTGAAAGTTGGGTTTTGTTTTGTTTTGTTTATGAGACAGTCTCACTTTGTAGCTCCCAGTAGATTACTGGTGTCATAGCTCACGGCAACCTCAGACTGTTGTGCTCAAGTGATTCTCTTGCCTCAGCCTCCTGAGTAGCTGGGACTACAAGCACCCGTAACAGAGCCTGGCTATTTTTAGAGCTGAGGTCTCCCTCTGGCTCAGGCTGATATCAAACTCATGATTTTAGGCAATCCTCCCACCTTGGCCTCCCAGAGTGCTGGGATTACAGGAATGAGCTACTGCAACCATGGCCTTTGGCTCCAAGTTTTTCATTAAAAACTAGACAATACAATTCAGAAACCAAGAAGTGATCATCAGACCTTGGGAAAGGGACATTTTTTTACTTTAAAATCAGATGCAGAATTGGTCTGCTTGGGAAAATATCACAGACTGAGAGGCTTAAATAAGAGAGATTTGTTTTCCCACAGTTCTGGAGGATACAAGTCCAAGACTGAGGGGCCTGCAAGGGTGGATTCTGGGGAGGGCTCTCTAATCAGCTTGCACATGACCCTTCTCTGCCTGTCCTCACAGGGCCCTTTCTCTGTATGTACCCCTGGCTATCTTCCTCTTATTAAAAGGAAGTACACAATCCTTCAGGATTGGTGCCACGCCCTTTGGACCTAACCATTTAACCTGAATTGTCTCTTTAAGGCCACGTCAAAATATATAGTCACATTAGGGGTTAAGGCTTCAATCTGGGGGGAACACACTTCAGTCCATTAAACTTATCCATTTCAGATACATTTTCTTAAAATACAATTTCAGTATAGCCACTGACAACTGACCAAATTAAATTATTCTGAAGGTCTGCATTTAATAGCAGTTCCATCCTTACTCTGACAGGTGTTCTTTTTTTTTTTTATTGTTAAATCATAGCTGTGTACATTAGTGCAATCAAGGTGAACAATGTGCTGGTTTCATATACAATCTAAAATATTCTCATCAAACTGTTCAACATACCTTCATGGCATTTTCTTAGTTATTGTATGTAGACATTTGTATTCTGCCTTTATTAAATTTCCCCTGAACCCATTCTAAGATGCAAAGTAGGTGTGGCCCCACCCATTACCCTTCCTCCACAATAACATCCCTCCCCCCTTCCCCTTCCCCTTCCTTGGCCCTTTCTTCATAGTCTTGTGCTATAGTTGGGTTACAGCCTTCATGTGAAAGCTATAATTTAGCTTCATAGTAGGGCCGAGTACATTGGATACTTTTTCTTCCATTCCTGAGGTACTTTACTAAGAAGAATATGTTCCAGCTCCATCCATGTAAACATGAAAGATGTAAAGTCTCCATCTTTCTTTAAGGCTGCATAATATTCCATGGTATACATGTACCACAATTTGATAGTCCATTCGTGGGTTGATGGGCACTTGGGCTTCTTCCATGACTTAGCAATTATGAAATGGGCTGCAATAAACATTCTGGCACAGATGTCTTTGTTATATTGTGACTTTTGGTCTTCTGGGTATAAACCTAGTAAAGGAATTATAGGATCGAATGGCAGGTCTATTTTTAGGTCTCTAAGTATTCTCCAAACATCCTTCCAGAAGCAACAGATTAGTGTGCATTCCCACCAGCAGTGTAGAAGTGTGCCCTTTTCTCTACATCCATGCCAACATCTCTGGTTTGGGGATTTTGTTATGTGGGCTACTCTTACTGGGGTTAGGTGATATCTCAAAGTAGTTTTGATTTGCATTTCTCTGATGATTAAGGATGATGATCTTTTTTTCATGTGTTTGTAGATCAGGCGTCTGTCTTCTTTAGAGAAGTTTCTCTTCAAGTCCCTTGCCCACCCTGAGATGGGATCACGTGTTCTTTTCTTGCTAATACGTTTGAACTCTCTGTAGATTCTGGTTATTAGACCTTTATCAGAGGTATAACCTGCAAATATTTTCTCCCATTCTGAGGACTATCTGTTTGCTTTACTTACCATGTTCTTGGCTGTGCAGAAGCCTTCTAGTTTGATCAGGTCCCAGTAGTGTATTTTTGATACTGCTTCAATTGCCTGGGGAGTCCTCCTCATAAAATATTCACCTAGGCCGATTCCTTCAAGAGTTTTCCCTGCACTTTCTTCAAGTATTTTTATAGTTTCATGTCTTAAGTTTAAATCTTTTATCACAGTGAGAGTCTACTTAGTTAATGGTGAAAGGTGTGGGTCCAGTTTCAATCTTCTACAGTTTGCCAGCCAGTTCACTGAGCACCATTTGTTAAATAGGGAATCTTTTCCCCACTGAATGTTTTTAATTGGCTTGTCAAAGATCAAATAACGATAGGTAGCTGGATTCATCTCTTGGTTGTCTATTCTCTTTCAGACATCTACTTCTCTGCTTTGTGCCAATACCATGCTTTTTTGATCACTATCGATTTATAGTACAGTCTGAGGTCTGGTAGCGTGATTCCTCCTGCTGTGTTTTTATTGCTCAGTAATGTTTTGGCTATTTGAGGTTTTTATATGATTCCATATAAAACAAAGTATTATTTTTTTCAAGATCTTTAAAATATGACAATTAGGCATTGCATTAAAATTATATATTGCTTTGGGTAGTATAGACATTTTAATAATGTTGATTCTTCCCAGCCATGAGCATGGTATGTTTTTCCATTTGTTAACATCTTCGGTTATTTCTTTTCTTAAAGTTTCATAGTTCTCTTTGTAGAGATCTTTCACATCCTTTGTTAGGTACACTCCCAAATATTTAATCTTCCTTGGCACTACTGTGAAAAGAATAGAGACTTGACTGTTTTTTCAGCTTGGTTATTGTTGGTATATATAAAGGCTACAGATTTATGAGTGCTGATTTTGTAGCCTAAGACATTGCTGTATTCTTTGATCACTTCTAAAAGTTTTGTAGTAGAATCCCTAGTGTTTTCCAGATATACAATCATGTCACCTGCAAAGAGTGAAAGTTTGATCTCTTCTGACCCTATGTGGATACCCTTGATCACCTTTTCTTCTCTAATTGCACTGGCTAAAACTTCCGTTACAAGGTTAAAGAGCAATGGAGACAATGGGCAACCTTGCCTGCTTCCTGATCTAAGTGGAAATGATTTCAATTTAACTCCATACAATACAATATTGGCTGTGGGTTTGCTGTAGATGGCCTCTATCAGTTTAAGAAATGTCCCTTCTATACTGATTTTCTTAAGTGTTCTGATAATAAAGGGATGCTGGATATTATCAAAAGCTTTTTCTGCATCAATTGAAAGAATCATATGGTCCTTGTTTTTTAGTTTGTTTATGTGCTGACTTACATTTATAGATTTACGTATATTGAACCAGCCTTGAGACCCTGGGATAAATCCTACTTGGTCGTGGTGTATAATTTTTTTGATGTGTTGTTGGATTCTGTTTGTTAGGATCTTATGGAGTATTTTAGAATCAATATTCATTAGTGATATTGGTCTGTAATTTTCTTTGTTTGGGGGGGGGGTCTGTAATTTTCTTTTCTTGTTGGGTCTTTCCCTGGTTTGGGGATCAAGATGATGTTTGCTTCGTAGAATGTGTTGTGTAATATTCCTTCTTTTTCTATATTTTGGAAAAAGTTTAGTAATATAGGTACTAGTTCTTCTTTAAAGGTTTGGTAGAATTCTGACGTAAAGCCATCTGGTCCTGGGCTTTTCTTTTTAGGGAGATTTTATATAGTTGATGCTATTTCAGAACTTGATATAGGCCTGTTGAACATTTCCACTTCAATCTGGCTAAGACTTGGTAGGTGGAGTACTTCCAGGTATTGGTCAATTTCTTTCAGGTTTTCATATTTCTGAAAGTAGAGTTTCTTGTAGTATTCGTTAAGGATTTTTTTTAATTTCTGAGGGGTCTGTTGTTATTTCATCGTTACCATTTCTGATTGATGAAATTAGAGATTTTACTCTTTTTTTCCTGGTTAGGTTGGCCAAAGGTTTCTCTATTTTATTGATCTTTTCAAAAAAACAACTTTTGGATTTATTCATCTGTTGTATAATTCTTTTGTTTTCAATTTCATTTAATTCTGCTCTGATTTTGGTTATTTCTTTTCTTTTGCTGGGTTTGGGGTTGGAGTGTTCTTCCTTCTCCAGTTGCTTGAGATGTCCCAGTAAGTTAGTAACTTCCTCTCCTTCCGTTTTTTTGAGGAAGGCGTGTAGTTCTATAAATTTCCCTCATAGGACTGCCTTTACAGTATCCCAGAGGTTCTGGTAATTCATGTCTTAATTGTTGTTTTGTTCCAAAAATTTGGTGATTTCCTTCTTAATCTCGTCTATAACCCATCTATTCTTCAGCAAATGTTGTTTACCTTCCATGTTTTCGTATGGGTTTGCAGGTTCCTGTTGTTATTGAGTTCAACTTTTATTCCATGATGATCTGAGAAGATGCAAGGAATAATTTCTGTTTTTGAAAAATTTGCTGAGGTTAGATTTGTGGCCTAGGATGTGGTTGAGATTGAAGTATGTTCTGTGGGCTGATGAGAAGAATGTGTATTCAGTTTTGTTGGGATGAAATGTTCTGTAGATGTCTGTTAAGTCCAGATGTTGAATGGTTGAGTTTAAATCTAAAATTTCTTTGCTTAGCTTCTTTTTGGAGGATCTATCCAGCACTCCTAAAGGGGTGTTAAAATCTCCAACTACTATGGAACTGAAGGAAATCAAGGTGCTCATGTCTGTTAGAGTTTCTCTTATAAATCGAGGTGCGTTCTGGTTGGGTGAATAAATATTAATAATTGAAATCTCATCATATTGAGAGTTACTTTTAACAAATATGAAGTGTCCATCCTAATCCTTCCTTATGTCGGTTGGCATCTGCAAATAGGACTGCAACGCCTGCTTTTTTACTGCTTTCCATTTGCCTGGAGTATAGATGACCATCCCTTCACCTTGAGTCTATATTTGTCTTTTAATGTAAGATGCGATTCTGGTATGCAGCAGATATCTGGCTTGAGTTTTTGTATCCAGTCAGCCAACCTGTGCCTCTTTAGAGGACAATTTAAACTATTCACATTAATTAAGAAGATTGATAAGCCTTTCGAGAATCTGGTGGACATTTTTAATCCTTTTGCAACTGTGGAAATTGGAATTTGATCAAAATTTTTTGGTTGGGTTTACTTTTGTGGTGGAGGATTATGCTGGTCTTTAAGGAGAATAGGTGTGAGAATATCCTGGAGAGCTGGTTTAGTTATGGCAAATTTCTTCAACATGTGAATGTTATTGAAGTTTTTAATTTCTCTGTCGTAAATGAAACTCAGTTTAGCTGGGTATAGGATCCTGGGTTGAAAGTTATTTTGTTTTAGGAGATTAAATGTCAACGACCATCCTCTTCTAGCTTGAAAGGTTTCAGCAGAGAGATCTGCAGTTATTCTAATATTCTTGCCCTTCTGGTGACGGTTTTCTTTCGTCTGATTTCTGCATTTTCTCCTTCATATTAAGTTTAGTGAAATTGATTATGATGAGTCTAGGGGATATCTTATTTGGGTTGAGTCATGCTGGAGTTCTCAAACTGTCTGCTATGTGAATTTCAGAATTTCTTGGCATGTCTGGAAAGTTCTCCGTCATTATCTCATGGAGAAGAGACTCTGAGCCTTGTGAAGCCACACTGTCACTTTCGGGGATCCCTGTAAGATGAATATTAGTTTTCTTCAAATTATCCCAGAGCTCTCTGAGAGAGTGATCTGTTTTTGCCCTCCATTTTTCTCTTCTTCTTTGAGAATTTGGGAGCGTTCGAAAGCTTTGTCTTCAATGTCAGAAATCCTTTCTTCTGCTTGCTCCATTCTGTTCCTGAGGTATTCTACTGTGTTTCTCAGATCTTTGAGGGCTGCAAGTTCTTGTCTTAATGTGTCAAAATCTTTGGTCATTTGGTCTTTGAATTCGTTGAATTCTTGAGATATCTTTTGGATTACTGCTTGGGATTTTACTTCGATCTTATTTGCTATCCAGATTCTGAATTCGATTTCTGACATCTCAGCTATTTGTTTGTGCAAGGGATCTTGTGCTGTGTCTGCCCCCATTGATCCTTGGGGGAGTTGATCTACTCTGATTATTCACAGTGCCAGAGTTTTTCTGTTGATTTTGCCTCATGATTATTTTTCACCATTGCCTCTGGCTATCCTCAGAGTTGGGGAGGTGTCTCTCCAAGATTAGACCCCAGCAGGATCACTCTATTGTTGCTGAATTTTTGTAGGAATTGACCCTATGTAGTTTCTCTGGGGCTGCCACAGCCAGGGAGTTATGGTTGTGAAAGCAGCTCTAGAGTGTGACTCACCTGGATCCGGCAACAGGGCGGGAGGTGGTGTGCATGGTTCTGGGAGTGCGTGGCACCCAGTGACTTTGGCACAGAGGGCCCAAGGCTCCAGCAGTCTCTGGCCAGGAGAAGGGCTCCACACAGAGGCAGGGAGGGCTCCATAGGGCACGCAGCTACCAGAGTCCCTGGCCAGATTAGCGGGCTGGTGTGGAGGCAGAGAGGGTACAGGAGGGAGGATGCAGGGTTGCGCGGCTCCTGCAGTTCCTGGTCTGGGCATGCGGAGACCCACGGGGCACAGCTCGTGGGTCAGCGTTCAAGGTGCAGCTCTTATGGAGGTCCGGGCGGCGCCAAGCCCAGGAGTTTGAGGTTGCTATGAGCTGTGACACCACGGCACTCTACCCAGTGCAACAGCCAGAGGCTCCAGTGTGCCGAAACTGGTCTCACTCTGCCCCTGAGGGTTACGGCTGGAAAGCAGCTCAGTCCCTGCCTTTAGGCTGCCCAGTCACTAGGTTACTAGCTCCTGCTGGATCCTTGCTCTGCAACCCTGAGGGCAGAGCTTGCTGGGGCAGTTCTCTCACAATGGCTCCCTGCGGCCCATAGCCAAACACTATTAGCTCCGACCAGCTCAGCGGCTCAGTCTGGGACCCTAGACAATGCCCAAAATTCCCCGCCCTCATTCTCAAGCTCTCCCCAAGGCAGTTCAACTGAGTGCCAAGTCCAAAAACACCAAAACAGTTCACAGGTAAGGCCTTTCTGGTTTGCAGTCTCATTGCTGCTTGTACTTACAGCTGCCAGCAGAATTAGGTCGATCAAAAACACGCAATCACTTGCCATTTTTCCACTGTTTTTGTCCTCCTCTTGTGTTCCAGAAGTCCCTTGCAGACTCCCTGTATCCTCAAAGGGATGATTATAGGGAGATCCCACCTGCCAGCGATGCCTGGAGTCTTATCTCCCCAGACTCACCGAGCCCAGTTGCAAGGAAGCTGTTACTTGGCCGTCATCTTGCTCCACCTCCCTCCAAGTGTGGTAGGTTTCTTAGCTTTGCATTCAAAAGCACCTAAATAGGTAAACTTTTTTGCATAGTAGGGAATTTGGTGTTGACCGCAGAAACCACCTCTGGTCATCTTAATGGAAATAAAATAAACTTGTTGGAATGACATTAGAATTGTCTATTACAATTAATGACACTTAAGGTCATGGTGGAGGTGGGGGAAGGGGAGAGCATAGCAGGTGTTCTAATCTATTTGCCACACAATTTGGGAAGATTTTCTTAGAAAAATCATCTCTTGTGTTTCAAAAGAAAAGTTTTTGGTTATATCCAGTTCCAGAAAAAAAAAAAATTTTTTTTTGTTCTGTCTAGTTCTCAATTATCCCATGAGAAGGTTTCTTTCAATAAGGCAGAGTTACTGCTGTCTACAAACCAGACATGGAATTACAGTTTGAAGGATATTCAACTGATTTTTGGAGATTCAGGTCTGATTTATTTCCAATTTGGGAGAACAGAGAACTTCACTCTCATTTCACTGATAAAGGAAACTAGGGGAAAAAAAATCCCACTTCATCATTGTCTACTGATGGCAATCAGAAAAATTTGGAAATCTTCTCTCAATAGTAACTTAGATTGGCACAAAACTACATTGGATATCCATTTTATTCTATCAAGAGTGGAAAATCTTGTCATAAATCAAACCCATTAAAGACATTTTTCTTGCCCAAGATCAGAGCATTGTGGAATAAGCGAAGTTGGTCTCTGAAGCCATTTTTCTTGTTTTGTTTTTGTTTTTGTTTTTCAGACAGAGTCTCACTCTGACACCCTGGGTAGAGTGCCTTGGTGTCAGACTTGCTCACAGCAACCTCAACATCCTGGGTTCTAGTCATCCTTTTGCCTCAGTCTCCTGAGCACCTGGGACTACAGGCACCCACCATAATGCCTGGCTAATTTTCTTATTTTTTAGTAGAGAAGGAGTCCCACTCTTGCTCAGGTTGGTCTTGAACTCCTGAGCTCAAGGGATCCTCCCTCCTCAGCCTTCCAAAGTGCTAGGGTTATAGGCATAAGCCACTATGCCTGAACTTTAATAAAATACTTGTTGCTTCAATCTAATAAAATAATTTCTGCTAAAATTGGCACTAATCAAAACTATCTTAATATTCTGAGCCTTCTTTACATTTTAGAAGAGAGTACTGGAGGAAGAAATGTGTTAACCAAGGGAAGGACAGACAACTGATGGAGTGTAAGGCACTCACTAGGCCAAAAGAAGAAATAACTTCTAGAGACAGATGCCATAAGCCACCTCTTGACTTAATACTATGAAGCACAGATCTTATTAATTTTTATAGAGAAATGAATAATTTATATTTCCACCTGGCTAATTCAACAGTGGCAGAAAACCTGATGACTAAACTAAAACTAAATCAGTATCTTTCAATAAAATCTCCAAATTGTTAATTAATGTGTAAATTATCCCAACATTCTTAAATTTGTTTTTATTAGTAAACTTTGATACATTTGTGAACATGAAAAAACATAAAAGATCACTAATGGTAACATCACTTGTACACATGACAGAACTCTGTTAATAAACGTCTATTGCTACCTTAAAATTAGTGGATTAAAGGAAAAAGATTCTTAGATAATTGGAAGCTTAATGAAATCATCTGCTGGAAAACAGACATAACTTGCAAGAAAGAATTAACAGGATCCAAGTCGGAAGTAAGAACCTTCTAACTTAATGCAAAATCCATTTTAAAACTATGTGTAAATACTGTAAAAAGAGGTGCTCACAACACAAAGATGCAATATACGTAGTTCTTGCCATCAAAGTAGACATGGTTCAACAAAAATCATTTTAAAGCAAAGACATTTGCACCAGAATGTTTATTGCATCCCAATTCATAATAGCCAAGACATGGTAATAGCCCAAGTGCCCATCAACCCATGCATGGATTAACAAACAACTTGTGGTATTTGCATGCCATGGAATACTATTCAGCCATAAAAAGATGGAGACTTCACATCTTTTATGTTTACCTGGATGAAGTTGGAACATATTCTTCTTACGAATGGAAGAATATGGAAATAGAATGGAGAAAGAAAGTGTCCAATGTACTCAATACTACCATGAAACCAACATATAATCACTTACACATTCTTATGAATGATAAAACACAAATCCAGCAAGAAGGATGGAAGAAGTGGGGAGAGTGAGTAGAAGGCGGGGGGGGGGCGGGAGGCATTTATTGGAATCTTACCTAATGTGCACAATGCCAGGGTACATTTCAAAACAACTAAGAGTAAATTATGAATGTCTTACCACAAAAAAATTAATAAAATAAATATGTATGACTTACACATACACACACAGTAGGGTGCCCAACTTGTCCCTCCTGTGTGGAACTTGGTTTTAGAATAAAAGTCCTGCATCACAAGAAAACTCCCAACCTGAGCCAAATCAGGATATTCTACACCTCAACTTCAGACTAGTGAGAAGATGAGGCACAAATTACAGAAGTAGGTAAGTAACATGGAGAGTGCAAAGCAAGTGTAGACTGAGTGTGGACATATTGAATACCAGTATTACAAAATGAGACCCAGATACGCTTCCATGTGTCACCTGCAATCACATCCCTGTGACACACTACAATCGAGAGACGAAGTCCAGACGTAGAAGCCCAGACTCAATGCAACTTCTTTTGCAACAACTTTTGTATCTCTAGCCTCTAGTACTTTTGAGTAAGGAAACAGTGACCCAGACTCTTTAAGTTAAATTAGAGGAGAATGCCACAGGAACATTAAACTTTTATTAGCTGAGGATTATGTTTAAATATTCTGGGTAATCACGAGCAATTTTCTGGGTTTTGCCCACAGTGTAGCCAGAGATTTAAAATGCAAAAATAACTGCTTTCAAGCCAAGACAACTCTTTCCTCTTTTCTTAGCTCATAATTTTCCCTCTTAAATGACATGAAGTGGTGTTATTTGATCCATTTTCCAGTTTACTGCCAGGAAAAAGAGTTTTTTTTTTTTTTTTAAATATACATAAGACAAAGCACAGTAAAAAGGAAAAAGCTTAGCAGGTTCGATTATGTTAAAATTAAGAATTTCTGTTCTTCAAAAGGTCCCACATGAAAGTGAAAAGGGCAGCAAGAAATGGGGAAAAGATAATATGCAACACACAGAACAAAGGATGGAGTCCAGAATACACAGAACTTCCCTAAATTAAGAGGAATACAAATGATCCTGAAGAAAAATGTCAAATGATATGGACAATTGCAGAAGAGAATTCCCACTCCCTTGGGGTAGATACTCCCACTAGAGTATCCATCCCGAGTTGTCCTGGCTTGATAGATACTTTTCTTTGGGGTAGATACTCTCTCTGGAGGACAAGAATCCTTCTGTTCAAAAGACACCCACACTCAAATGTTTATTACAGCACAAGTCACAATTGCAAAGATGTGCAATCTACCCATGTGTCCATCAGTGCATGAGCAGATTAATAAAATATGGAGTGTGTATACCAGGGAGTACTACTCAGCCCTAAAAAGAATGAATTCATGCCATTTGCAACAATTTGGATGAAACTGGAGACCATTCTCCTAAGTGAAGTATCTCAAGACTGGAAAAACAAATACCATATGTACGCATCATGAAACTGGAACTAAGTGATGAGCACACATGTGTTCAGTGGGGAGTTAAACTCAGTGGAAATCAGGCAGAGGGGAGGGGCAGAAAGGGAAGAGCAAAAACCTACCTGATCGATATAATGAACACTATTTGGGTGATGGGCACACTCAAGGATTATAAAAGTGATCCATGTAACCAAAAACATTACCCTCTTAATATTCTGAAATAAAGATGAAAATAAAAATTGCAAAATTTAAAACCATGTTGAGATACCATTTCAAACTCAACAAATCATCCAACAGCCAGACATCTGCTATATATCAACTGTTGTCAAAAATGTGAAGGAACTAAAACAATGAGACACTTTTAGAAGTTAGTAGAAATGCAAATTAGAACGACCCTTTGAAAACAATTTAGTATTGCTGGTGAAGTTTAGGATGCAAAGACTTCATGACTCAATAACTACATTTCTTAGAATCAGGCACAGCAGGAGATGTACTTTTTTCCATATTCATAGCATTTAGGGATAGCAGGGGGAAAAAGGCTGTGAGTAGTACATGGATAATAAATTCTGGTATACTCATTCAAAGAATGACAATAAAAAAGTAAAAATAAAATATCGTGATTAGATACAGCTAGTTGTAGCAGCATGGATGAATCTCAGAAACATAAATGGAATGAAAACAGCTAGTCAAAAGTTTTAGCATAACTCCATTCGTAAAAGCTCCTATTTGGACATATATGTGGTAAAAATATAGAAGCAAACCAAATAATAAACAAAAAATTTAGAGCAGGCACTGTGACTATCACCTATAATTCTAGCACTCTGTGAGGCCAAGGCAGGTGGATTGCTTGAGCTTGAAGTTCGAGACCAGCCTGAACAAGAGCAAGACCCTGTTTCTACTAAAAACAGAAAAACTGAGGCAAGAGAACTGCTTGAGCCTAAGAGGTTCAGGCTGTTGTGAGCTGTGATGATGCCATGGCACTCTACCCAGGGCAACAGAATGAGACTCTGTCTCAAACAAAAACAAAAACAAACCCCCCACAAAATTTAGTACAGTAGTTATATCTGAGGAGAGAAAAGACATTAGTATCATAGAGGAGCGCTACGGAATTTCAAGGTAATGATATTTTCCTTAAACTGATGTATGCAGTGTACTTTTATAAGTATTCTTGTATATGGATCCAATATTTAATGAAAAACATTTAGAATAGAATATATAAGCCATCCTATGAGGTCGGTACCAGGACGGTCAGTATCATAGATAGGAGTCTGCTCCTGTGGCATTCTGGGGAAGGAGTGTGGGTTTTTAGGACCTACTATATTTTTGGAGAGTAAATATGGTGCTGGGCCATGATTCTTATTAAGCACATAATCATAGTATGTACTGAAAACACTATGGCAATTGTGTATAAGCACCTACTGTGTATTTATACTGCTTTAAGTGCTTTACTATTTAATTTAGCCCTAACCAGAATCCTATAAGATATTTTTTCCCATTTTTATAGATGAGTAAACTTTAAGGACTAGGGAGGTAAAATAAGATATCCAGTATTGCACATCTGATTAATATAATGGAGAACCAAAAATTCCAATTAAGAGCCAGAGGTCTTAATCTCAATGCAAACTCCATCTGTATGATAAATTAAAGGGAATGGGGAGCTGGATTAGCACTAATTAGTCTAAAAATCATGCCATGGTCCCATGTTGGCATTTGGGTTGCAAGGTTTGACAAGCCAGAGGTAAGGCATAGCTTCCCAAATTGATTTTTATTCATGGTGGATGCTAACTTGTGGCAACATGCATTGCACCGAATATATCAAAATGGAAAATTCTCTCCCTCAAGCATTTTTTTTTTAAATTATAGCCTTAAAAATCTGGATCGCACCTAATATTAAAAACAACTAAAAGAGTTCATAGCTTTTTTGTTCCTCGGACCCCTATGGTGCTCTGGTAAAATCTATAGATGCTTTTTCAACATAATAATTTTTAGTGCATAAAATAAAATACACAGAATTACAAATGAAACCATTTATACTGAAGTAAAATTATAGGAATATCTTTAAATTCCGTAAGAAAGTAATATATGTGCTTCTAGTGGTAAGTGTAATAACTACTAAAATTTAAAAGTAGTGACTGTCATAAAAATAATTTGAGATTTTTTTATAATGTATTTTTTGTAATATATGACTAAATCAGTGACTTTTAGTAGTAATAAGGCCACTGTAACTGATCATAATTCTGTCTTTCCTTCGTAATTGAAGGAACTATTAAATTTTATTTAATGGTTATAAACTTAAGAGTTTTCTGTTTCTTTTTCCTATCTGTGAACCTTGGTTAAGAAACTCTGATATACTGTATTTTATTTTGCTTCTCCAAGTTCACCTCCCTATGACTGATCTGGTTTTCCCAGTCAGGGGACACTGTCTGTTTCTCTTTAACGTTTCATTCAGGCTCAGACAGATCCTATTGTTTTTCACTCTGTATACCACAGTCTTTATGATGTATCCAAGCTACCAAAATAAGGCAGGAGTGTCTAAGCTTTCTCCTTTACGAAGGAAAAGTTATATGATTTATCATTCACACCACACAGCCTTCTCTCCTAATATATAAGTTTGACAAAAGGCATAACACTCTGGGAACTAGCATTCATCATGCTTGTTTGCACAAACCTGATTTATGTTTACCTATCCTCTGACCTCCCCTGCCCCCCCCCGTCTATCTAGATTCCACCAGGAAGCTCCACAGTAACAGCTAAATATCATCTCAGCCTTGGTAAAACTGCCGTGTGTTCGAAGAAGGGTGAATCGCATACCACCAGAATATCTGTGCAGTGATCCGTAAGACTCAGAAATGATTGCTGAGCTCCAGGAAGAAAAGCCAAAATTACAAAAATATATGGACCATGAATGGGCAAAACAAGAGAGTAGAAAATCAGGAAAGAAAACATGAGAATAAAAAATGGAAATAAAAGAGAATTATTCTCAATAAAGGACCCTTCAAGAAGCTACTGTTCAGTGTTGGTAGACCCACCAGAATCCCACCCTTGCATAAGGTGAAGATGAAGGGATTTTATCATATTTAGATGAGCAGAAAAGCAGTTTTCTTAATGCTTAGCACCATTTATCAAGGGACAGGTGAATATGCCCGCCAAAATACAGCATGGATCTCTAATGTCATCTATTCCTTTGCAGGGAACTCCTTGATAGCCATAGAAAAACTACTTGACTATGTGTCCAAAGTATATGCAGAATTAACACTGGGTTGAAAAGGAAAAGCGCCTACATGCACTGCTTAGTCATATGACCCACTTTTCACAAAAAGGAGATCTATTCCTTAAGAGTACTGGCTTTGGAGTCAGTCAGTATTGATTTCCAATCTCAGCTTTTCCACACAATCTGTGTGATGCTAATGCTATGTGAGATATATACCCCTCTGGGCTTCTGTTACCTCATGTACAAATGGACATATCAACACACATCCTGGTACAGTTGTTTTAGAATAGGCTAAGAAAATGTATATTAAGAACTTCTCAGGCCAGGCATGGTGGCTCTTGCCTGTAATTCTAGCACTTTGGGAGGCCGAGGCAGGTGGATTGCCTGAGCTCAGGAGTTTGAGATCAGACTGAGCAAAAGCAAGAGCAAGACCCTATGTCTATTAAAAACAGAAAAAAGTCGGCACCTTTAGTCTCAGCCAGTCAGAAGACTGAGGCAAGAGGATTGTTGGAACCCAAGAATTTGAAGTTGCTGTGAGCTATGACACCATACCACTCTAGCACTCTAACCAGGGAGACAGAGTCTTAAAAAAATAAAACAAACAACAAAAACAAACACCAAAAAAACTTCTCTAAGGGCCTGGCAGACAAAAATATTATATAAATAACTACTTATTATTTCTCCATGATTATTCAGACATTCTAGATTTTTCAGCCATCTCTGCTTCAAAACTTGCTCATCTTCTACACCACTTCTATACTCTGAGCCATTCTTTCAGATATAAAACTAACAAATGGTCTTTCCAATATAATAAACCATACTAACTTCATGTCTTCAACTTTCTTATCCCTCTACAATACCCATAACAGGCCATTCGCCATTTGAATAAAGACTCTTAAGTTACGGAGAGCTAATCTCAGCAATTCTTCATTCAGCAACTACTTCATTCATTCTTAGTATTTAGTAGTATCACATTTACTGCAGTCAACTTGGACAGAGAGTATTCTTTACCTTCTTGTCTAAAGCAGACCTGTCTAACTCCCCATTAGAGTTACTCTTTCCACCAAACAGTAATAAATAATGAATATGTAACCTCCCCCTACTGTCACAGTGTGTATGAACACACAATAAAAAGCAGAACCCTGAAATAGCAAAGCAAAGGACACATACACAGAGCAAGGGTGGACTGAGAGAAAAGGAATGTTTCCCAACAATTAAGAGTGTAGATGGAACTGAAATTGCCTCAGCAAACTGTCTGGCAGGTGAACTTCCTGAATTTAAACACAGAGCAAGGTTGCAATTCTGCAGAGCGAACGAAGAGTCTGGATATCAAAAAGCAATATGACAGGATATAATGGTGTGTTCCAAATACCATGTGGGACACATACAGGGTGCCAGAGAGGATATTGATCTTCTGAGAACTTAAATCTGAATTGAATCAGAATGGGCATCATTCTCTGTGCCGTCTGTATACTTAAGGCTTTCACAAATTATTCTGTGAAAGGGAATTACTGTCCCAACCCATTAAAAAGTGTGTTGCTTATAACTATACAAATTAAAAGCATATGTACAGTATTTGGTTTTAATTCCATGGGGGTTCATTAAGTCATTCTCCACTTATAATTTTGGTGTCTTTATAAAATACAAGTATAGACCTCTCCGAGTGTTATCATATACAATTGCTGTGATGGGTTAGAACAACACATCTGACAATTGGGATCAAAATTCTGGTCAGGAGGGGAGGCAGAAAGGAAAGTTCCCTTCTAGAACATGTTCAGGCAGATTCAGTCTAGATCAGTGGTTCTCAACCTGTGGGTTGCGATCAATGAAAAGACATCCTGCATAGCAGATATTTACATTACGATTCATAACAGTAGCAAAATTACAGTTATGAAATAGCAACGAAAATAGTTTTATGGTTGGGGGTCAACGCAACATGAGGAATTGTATTAAAGGGTCCCGGCATTAGGAAGTTTGAGAACCACTGGTCTAAATTCTGCTGCATGTTATATGTTATACACATGAGTGATAAGAAGGTGAGGAGGAACCTGAGGAGAACTGGGGATTGAGAATATGAATCTAGAACTTTTTATATGTCCAAGAACATTCCAAGGTTGTTGCAGAAGTTTTCTTATTTAATCTTCAAAACAACTTTATCAGACACGTATTATTTTTACTGTTTCCTTTTAAAAAGGAGGAAATTAGGATTTGGTCAGTTATGGAGGAGGAGAGCAAGATGGCAGCCGAGTAACAGCTTCCTTGCATCTGGGCACCGTGAGTCTGGGGAGATAGGACTCCAGGCATCTCTGGCTGGTGGGATCTGCCTATCATCACCCCTGTGAGGATACAGAGAGTCAGCGAGAGACTTCTGGACCCCAAGAGGAGGACTAAAACAGCGGAAAACCGCGTGTGTTCAATCGGTCTAAACTCGCCCGCAACTGTAAGTTCAGTAGCAGTGAGACTGCAAACCGGAAAGGCCTTACCTGTGAACTGTTTTGGTGTCTTTGGACTTGGCACTCAGTTGAGCTGCCTTGGGGAGAGCCTGAGAGGGAATGCGGAGAACTTTGGCCGTTGTCTAGGGCCCCAGTCTGAGCCGCTGAGCCAGACAGAGCTAATAGTGTTTGGCTGTGGGCCACAGGAAGCCATTGTGAGTGATCTGCCACGGCAAGCTCCACCCTCAGGGTTGCAGAGCTAGAATCTGGTGGGAGCTGGTAACCCAGCACGGAGTAGCCAAAGGGCGGGTTCTGAGCCGCCTGGCAGCCCTAACCCTCAGGGGCAGAGTGAGACCGGTTTTGGCACACTGGGTAAGTGGACAGCCACTTCAGCAGTGATTCCAGCAACAAGCACTTCCCTGGGAAGGCTTCTCTTCAGCAACTTTACAAGTTCAAAGGGCCTTTTAAGTGGGCTGAAGAGAGATTTACGGTGTCTACCTGCACGGGTTTGAGAAATCAGCAGCCTCTAGTCGTATCAGAACTGTGATTAACATCTCATACCACAGAAGACCATGTGTTGCCCAGACAATATTCAACAACATATACATACTGTTTTGTTTTTGGTTGTGTTTTGTTTTTTCTGGTTTTTTTTTTTTTTTTTTGGTTTGGTTGTTTTTTTATTTTGATGTTGTTTTGCTTTTTAATTTCAACCTTTTCCGTACAGATCTTTTTTCTTTCTCAATTTTTCTAGTTTAATTATAATTTCCCATTGCTGCCTTTTTTAATAACTAGAATTTCATTTTTGCTACTGTTTCTACCGCTATTATTTGGTTTTTCACCCAATTTTATCCAATAAAGTTTTCTGTTTGCTTGTTTTGGTATGATTTATAGCATTTTTGTCTTTCCTCTCTACTTGGTGGAGATGGGGTACTGTGTCTGATCAGGTTAGCAAAGAGCTGCTGACCTCAAGGGAACCACCCAACTGAGCACCCCCAGAAGGTGGGGTTTTTTTTAAGGTTGTATCAAAGTACCCTACTGTACACCTATATTGCTCTGTCTCCCTATTTCTGTGCCTCTCTTCTTTTTGTCAATATTCCTTTTACCCATCCCCTCTCCTTTCTCTATTTTTTTTTCTTTTCACTCGGTCCTCCTTTCTTTCATCCCTTTCTTGCTCTTCAACCTTCTCACCCCTCTGGTCCTGTAACAAAAGGACTCATCTAACCCTTAGTCCACAGGCACGAGAACTGAAAGAGCAAGAGGAAGTGAAAGGAAAATTAGGGCAAGGAAACAGATAAAAGAAATCACTCATGAGGAAGAATCAGCAGAAAATTCCAGGCAACATGAAGAACCAGTCCAGAACAATCCCGCCAAGGGACCATGAGGTAGCTACCGCAGAGGATTCCACCTGTAAAGAAATGTTAGGAATGACAGAAAGGGAATTTAGAATACACACGATGAAAACAATGAAAAGAAATGATGGAAACAATGAAGGAAACTGCTAATAAAGTGGAAAATAACCAAAAGGAAATCCAAAAACAGAATCAAATCAGAGATGAACGATATGAAGAATATAAAAAGGATATAGCAGAGCTGAAGAAAATGAAACAATCAATTAGGGAACATAAAGATGCAATGGAAAGTATCAGAAACAGGTTAGACCACGCAGAAGAAAGAATTTCAGAGGTAGAAGACAAAGTTCTTGAGATAACTCAGATAGTAAAAGAGGCAGAAAAGAAGAGAGAGAAAGCAGAACGTTCACTGTCAGAATTATGGGACTTTATGAAGCGTTCCAACATATGAGTTATAGGAATCCCAGAAGGAGAAGAAGAATGCCCCAGAGGAATGGAAGCCATACTAGAGAATATTATAAAAGAAAATTTCCCAAATATCACCAAAGATTCTGACACACTGCTTTCAGAGGGATATCGGACCCCAGGTTGCCTCAACTCTAACTGAGCTTCTCCAAGACACATTGTGATGAACCTGTCCAAAGTCAAGACAAAAGAAAAGATTCTGCAAGCTGCCAGGAGTAAGCACCAGTTGACTACAGGGGCAAATCCATCAGAGTGACCGCAGACTTCTCTAATGAAACTTTCCAAGCAAGAAGACAATGGTCATCTACCTTTAATCTACTTAACAGCACAATTTCCAGCCCACAATTCTGTACCCCGCTAAGCTAAGCTTAAAAATTGACGGAGAAATCAAATCATTTACAGATATACAAACATTGAGAAAATTCGCCACAACAACACCAGCTCTACAGGAAATACTTCAACCTGCTCTGCACACTGACCACCACAATGGATCAGCAGCAAAGTAAGAACTCAGAAATTAAAGGACAGAATCTAACCTCCACACTGATCCAAAAGATAAAACTAAGCAATGGACGCTCACAAAATAAGATGAATAGAATACTACCACACTTACCAATTATCTCAATAAATGTTAATGGCTTGAATTCCCCACTGAAGAGACATAGATTGGCTGACAGGATTAAAAAACACAAGCCATCCATTTGCTGTCTGCAAGAAACACACCTGGCTTCAAAAGACAAATTAAAGCTCCGAGTCCAGGCTTGGAAGACAATATTTCAGGCAAATGGCATTCAGAAGAAAAGAGGAGTTGCAATCGTATTTTCAGATACATGTGGATTGAAAGCAACTAAAGTCAAAAAAGACAAAGATGGTCACTTTATATTAGTCAAGGGAAAAATACAACAAGAAGATGTTTCAATTCTAAATATTTATGCACCCAATTTAAACGCTCCCAGATTCTTGAAACAAAACTTACACAGTCTGAGCAATATGATATCTGATAATACCATCATAACAGGGGACTTCAACACTCCTCTTACAGACCTGGACAGATCCTCTAAACAGAAATTAAACAAAGACATAAGACATTTAAATGAGACCCTAGAACAACTGTGCTTGATAGACGCATATAGAGCACTCCACCCCAAAGATAAAGAATATACATTCTTCTCATCACCCCATGGAACATTCTCCAAAATTGATCATATCCTGGGACACAAAACAAATATCAACAGAATCAAAAGAATTGAAATTTTACCTTGTATCTTCTCAGACCATAAGGCGCTAAAGGTGGAACTCAACTCTAACAGAAATGCTCGACCCCACACAAAGGCATGGAAATTAAACAATCTTCTGTTGAATAACAGATGGGTGCAGGAAGAAATAAAACAGGAAATCATTAACTTCCTTGAGCATAACAACAATGAAGATACAAGCTAGCAAAACCTGTGGGATACTGCAAAAGCAGTTTTGAGAGGAAAATTCATCGCTTAAATGCCTACATTCGAAAAACAGAAAGAGAGCACATCAACAATCTCACAAGTCATCTTATGGATTTGGAAAAAGAAGAACAATCTAAGCCTAAACTCAGTAGAAGAAAAGAAATATTCAAAATCAAATCAGAGATCAATGAAATTGAAAACAAAAGAATCATTCAGAAAATTAATGAAACAAGGAGTTGGTTTTTTGAAAAAATAAATAAAATAGATAAACCTTTGGCCAGACTAACGAGAAATAGAAAAGTAAAATCTCTAGAAACCTCAATCAGAAATGATAAAGGGGAAATAACAACTGATCCCACAGA
This sequence comes from Nycticebus coucang, assembly GCF_027406575.1. NCBI lineage: Eukaryota > Metazoa > Chordata > Mammalia > Primates > Lorisidae > Nycticebus > Nycticebus coucang. The sequence goes on from NC_069787.1 coordinate 18,731,234, forward strand.
GATACAAGAGATCATCTCTGAATCCTCCCAGAAACTCTATGCCCAGAAATTTGTCAATGTGAAGGAAATGGATCAATATTTGCAATCACACCCTCTCCTTAGACTTAGTCAGGAAGAAATAGACCTCCTGAACAGACCAATTTCAAGCACTGAGATCAAAGAAACAATAAACAAATCTTCAACCAAAAAATGCCCTGGTCCAGATGGCTTCACACCAGAATTCTATCAAACCTTCAAGGAAGAGCTTATTCCTGTAATTCAGAAATTATTCCAAAAAATTGAGAAAGAAGGAATCTTCCCCAACACATTCTATGAAGCAAACATCAACCTGATACCAAAACCAGGAAAAGACCCAAACAAAAAGGAGAATTTCAGACCAATCTCACTCATGAATATAGATGCAAAAATTCTCAACAAAATCCTAGCCAATAGATTACAGCTTATTATCAAAAAAGTCATTCATCATGATCAAGTAGGCTTCATCCCAGGGATGCAAGGCTGGTTTAACACACACAAGTCCATAAACGTTATCCACCATATTAACAGAGGCAAAAATAAAGATCACATGATCCTCTCAATGGATGCAGAAAAAGCATTTGATAAAATCCAGCATCCTTTTCTACTTAGAATGCTGAAGAGTATAGGCATAGGTGGCACATTTCTTTTTTTCTTTTTTTTTTTTTTTGTAGAGACAGAGTCTCACTGTACCGCCCTCAGGTAGAGTGCCATGGCATCACACGGCTCACAGCAACCTCTAACTCTTGGGCTTGCGCGATTCTCTTGCCTCAGCCTCCCGAGTAGCTGGGACTACAGGCGCCCGACACAATGCCCGGCTATTTTTCTGTTGCAGTTTGACCAGGGCTGGGTTTGAACCCGCCACCCTCGGCATATGGGGCTGGCGCCCTACTCACTGAGCCACAGACATTGCCCGAGGTGGCACATTTCTAAAACTGATTGACGCTATCTATGGCAAACCCACAGCTAGTATTTTACTTAATGGAGTAAAACTGAAAGCTTTTCCTCTTAGAACTGGAACCAGACAAGGTTGTCCTCTGTCACCTTTACTATTGAACATAGTGCTGGAAGTTCTAGCCAATACAATTAGGCAAGACAAGGAAATAAAGGGAATCCAAATGGGAGCAGAGGAGGTCCAACTCTCCCTCTTTGCTGACGACATGATCTTATACTTAGAGAACCCCAAAGACTCAACCACAAGACTACTAGAAGTCATCAAAAAATACAGTAATGTTTCAGGATATAAAATCAATGTCCACAAGTCAGTAGCCTTTGTATACACCAATAACAGTCAAGATGAGAAGCTAATTAAGGACACAACTCCCTTCACCATAGTCTCAAAGAAAATGAAATACCTAGGAATATACCTAACGAAGGAGGTGAAGGACCTCTACAAAGAAAACTATGAAATCCTCAGAAAGGAAATAGCAGAGGATATTAACAAATGGAAGAACATACCATGCTCATGGATGGGAAGAATCAACATTGTTAAAATGTCTATACTTCCCAAAGCAATCTACCTATTCAATGCCATTCCTATCAAAATAGCAACATTGTACTTTCAAGATTTGGAAAAAATGATTCTGCGTTTTGTATGGAACCAGAAAAAACCCCGTATAGCTAAGGCAATTCTTAGTAATAAAAGCAAAGCTGGGGGCATCAGCATACCAGATTTTAGTCTGTACTACAAAGCCATAGTGCTCAAGACAGCATGGTACTGGCACAAAAACAGAGACATAGACACTTGGAATCGAACTGAAAACCAAGAAATGAAACTAACATCTTACAACCACCTAATCTTTGATAAACCAAACAAGAACATACCTTGGGGGAAAGACTCCCTATTAAATAAATGGTGTTGGGAGAACTGGATGTCTACATGTAAAAGACTGAAACTGGACCCACACCTTTCCCCACTCACAAAAAATTGATTCAAGATGGATAAAGGACTTAAATTTAAGGCATGAAACAATAAAAATCCTCAAAGAAAGCATAGGAAAAACCCTGGAAGATATTGGCCTGGGGAAAGACTTCATGAAGAAGACTGCGATGGCAATTGCAACAACAACAAAAATAAACAAATGGGACTTCATTAAACTGAAAAGCTTCTGTACAGCTAAGGACACAATAACCAAAGCAAAGAGACAACCTACACAATGGGAAAGGATATTTGCTTATTTTCAATCAGACAAAAGCTTGATAACTAGGATCTATAGAGAACTCAAATTAATCCACATGAAAAAAGCCAACAATCCCATATATCAATAGGCAAGAGACATGAATAGAACTTTCTCTAAAGATGACAGACGGATGGCTAACAAACACATGAAAAAATGTTCATCATCTCTATATATTAGAGAAATGCAAATCAAAACAACCCTGAGATATCATCTAACCCCAGTGAGAATGGCCCACATCACAAAATCTCCAAACTGCAGATGCTGGCATGGATGTGGAGAGAAGGGAACACTTTTACACTGCTGGTGGGACTGCAAACTAGTACAACCTTTCTCCAAGGAAGTTTGGAGAAACCTCAAAGCACTCAAGCTAGACCTCCCATTTGATCCTGCAATCCCATTACTGGTCATCTACCCAGAAGGAAAAAAATCCTTTTATCATAAGGACACTTGTACTAACTGTTTATTGCAGCTCAATTTACAACGCCAAAATGTAGAAACAACCTAAATGCCCACCAACCCAGGAATGGATTAACAAACTGTGGTATATGTATACCATGGAATACTATTCAGCTATTAAAAAAAGTGGAGACTTTACATCCTTTGTATTAACCTGGATGGAAGTGGAAGACATTATTCTTAGTAAAGCATCACAAGAATGGAGAAGCATGAATCCTATGTACTCAATTTTGATATGAGTACAATTAATGACAATTAAGGTTATGGGGGGGGAGGAAAAGCAGAAAGAGGGACGGAGGGAGGGGGGTGGGGCTTTGGTGTGTGTCACACTTTATGGGGGCAAGACATGATTGCAAGAGGGACTTTGCCTAACAATTGCAATCAATGTAACCTGGCTTATTGTACCCTCAATGAATCCCCAACAATAAAAAAAAAAAAAAGATTTGGTCAGGTACAGTGACCTGAGTTTAACTATGTAATTTCTAACACCAAATTTCAAATCTTCATATTTCATATTTAGTTTTGTGTGTCTTCAGACACAGACTCCTTTTGTTTAACACTCAGGAATGGGTCCAAAAGCGAAAATCATGCCTAACCAACCTTCGTTTTTTAACTGAGGCATTCTGGAATTAGAATGCCTTATTTCTAAGGACCCTTTGATATTAGGGTAGGAGGACTATTATAGACTCTAGTGATATGCGTATTTCTGTGTAAATGAGGTTTTCAGATTGTCTAAAATCCTATTTATTCCGTGCACAAGGACATTCTTGTTTAAACAAGTTCTTCACTTAAATCCAAGCAATTATAAAGGATTAAATTCAACCTGTAACTATATTTATTTTATACAGCTAAATCTTTTATGAGTAGAATCAAAGTAGGAGGTTGATATATTATTCCACCAATTTTCTTATAACTTAGATTTCCTAGGGTCCTTAATAAATGTATGACTATCTTAAGTTCGAAACCACCTTCTTCTTCACCAAAGTTGCTCAGCTAAAGTCTTGTGAAGTGAGAAGTAAAATGTGATTTCATGTAGCTATGGCATTGCCTCTTTTCAATTCTTTAACCTTGATATAATCAAATGAATGACTGGCTCACTTCCAACTTTTACAGCTCCCAGGGACTGGGACAGATTATGTGTCACTATTTGGGTACACATTTGGAAAGACACTACTTTATTCCAGGAAAAAACAAAAGCACCAGGGACAGAAACAAAGCAGTCTTTTATCTTGGAGACAACAGGTTCCAAGGAAAGGGTTAAAGCCATAGCTCTGAGAATCAATGAAGAAAATGAAGGTGCAGTAACAAATGCTCTGCAATGTTTTGTGGACAGAGAGGAGGTAAGTAGCTGCACCCTTGGTAGTCTGCGTTGTGTTATTAGTTAAGTCTGATCAATGCAAAAAACATTTCAAGGAAAAATTACTTGTTCCTTCATGTTCTTCATCAGGCAAATAAAAAGCCTTCTCCCTAAGGATGTAAAAAAGAGTCCTAAAACTGCTATGTGATATCCTAGCACTAAATTCTAGAGGACTTGCCCCTTCTCTCATTACTTAACTAAATAGTTTTCTTGATGTCCATCATTTTAAAACTGTGATCCAATAGCCACCCTTTGTCTCTGATAAACAAGTTTGAAAGACTTTAAGAGACAATGGAACCACAAAATAAAGGCATATATGGATGCCATGACTATTTCCCCATAGATGAATAATGTTCTGAACCTATCTTCTGAGCTATTCATTTGAAAATATTTACTCTGTAAGTGATTTCTATGTTCCGATCAGGAGAAACACCTTACTGGTATTTTACATAGTACAGCTGGTAGCAAGAGCCCAAGAACAGAATTCCACTTATTACATTTGATCCTGATGACAACTGTTTTGGGAAACATAACATTTTCTCTTTTTTTCAGCTTTACTTCTGCACTTATTTAATATGACAGTGAGTAGCCTAACTGATGCTGAAGATACAAAGGTAAAATAAGACATGGTCTCTGCTTACAGCTAATGGGGAGATATTCTAGTAAACAGAATGGGGTTAATATAAATAACTGCTCCATAAAGTTGTAAAAATTAAATTGATACATATATACATATATATACTCATTTAATTTTTACAATAATCTTATGGCAGTATTTATATTGGATAGCCTATATCTAGCCCATATATGTGTGTATGTGTTTATATGTCCTATATATATGCTTACATATACGTGTTCTAACACTATATGAGCATTGTTTTAAACACTGTTCTAAATTCAGGCATCCTCAAACTTTTTAAACAGGGGGCCAATTCACTGTCCCTCAGACCATTGGAGGGCTGGACTATAGTTTAATAAAAAAACAACTATGAACTAATACCTATGCACACTGCACATTTGTTATTTTGAAGTAAAAAAACAAAACAGGAACAAATACAATCACACTGCCTCATGTGGCCCCTGGGCCGCAGTTTGAGGGTTGTAGATAGTGCTTGGAACAGTTCCTAGCATATTCACAGAAAATAATGCCTGCTGTTTTGCTTAATATCTGTTATTTCTATTCAATAAGCCACCATCCATCTCTTTAAAATATAAAATACTTTCTTGTAATGTGAATTATACGACAAATATTTTTGATATGCATGCTTATCTAAATTTATCTCAAGTATAAACATCCATTTCCTATGCAACTTTCTGAAAATGACAACATCTTACTCAGATATAACTGAGAAGAAATAGGAACATTATCTTTATAAAAGAATCTTCTTATTTCTTAAATTAGCAATAAGAGAACTATCCCTAAAAAGAAATAAAGGTAACTGAAGAACTAGGGCTCTTTTGTAATTACAGAGGAATTTGTGGCATTTAAACATTATTTAAGGAATAGATTATTGCTAATCCCTGGTTCATCCTGTCTAGAATCCTGTTTTTGATGGTAGCTTTAGCAGATGCATGGAAACATGGAAGAGCTAAAAGAAAAACAACATCCAAATACCTTTTTCTTTCTTTCTTTTTTTTTTTTTTTTTGAGACAGAAGAAAAACAACATCAAATGCTTTTTTTTTTTTGTCACCGTCGGTAGGGTGCCGTGGCGTCACAGCTCACAGCAACCTCCAACTCTTGGGCTTGAGCGATTCTCTTGCCTCAGCCTCCCAAGTATCTGGGACTACAGGCACCTGCCACAACACCCGGTATTTTTTGGTTGTAATTGTCATTGTTGTTTGGCAGGCCAGGGCTGGGTTCGAACCCATTAGCTCCAGTGTATGTGGCTGGTACCCCAGCCACTGAGTTACAGGTACCCAGCCAACATCCTAATACTTTAATAGGTCATTCCTAAAGGCTAGGTACATCCCAGTTTCCCTTGAAAGCTAATTTTGAAACCATCACGGATAAATATGTCCAAACTTTAAAATTTCATGTATTCTATCACAGTAATAGTAGCACAACTCTTCACATCAACTTAAAATTATTAAATTTTACACATAGAACAAGTTATTTTGTGTTATATAAATTATACTTCAATAAAGCTGCCCAGTCCTCTAAGTTTATTATTTTAGGGTCAAATAATGAATGAACTTCATTCCATTATCTTAATCCAAGAGCTATCTCAAAGATTTAGTTAAGAAGAGGGCTTTTAAAAATGCAAAGTGCTTTAAGACATGGAAATCCCCTCACCTACCTCAAAATAGATAGGGGCTTTAAACATGTACAGATGTGAAAATGATCTGGGGGAATTCAGACACAAAAAGATTAAAGATTATTTCATATCATCACTGACACCTGCAAAGTTTAATTAAGCTGAAAGTCACCAACTTCTCCTCAAAATGCTGACTGGTGGCTTGTTAATTAGTTGCTTTTCCCATTGATTAGCAACTTATGCAATATCCTGCTGTAAATGGCTGTAATGCTTGCCTTGTTTCAGAGCTTAATTAATATGATATAGACTGTTTAACAATTGTGTCCTTGTTTGATTTATGAAGCAAAAGCATAGAATTTTATTGCTAACTCAAAACAGTGACATGCAGAAACAAATTTTCAAAGTAAGCCAAAAGTTAATAATATAAAACTTTGTCTTTTAGGGAAACTTTGATGAAATAAGCCATCACTGCTTGTCATGAACTATCAATTAATTTCTGAGCAATTGTGTTGTCAACAGATTTTCAAGACAAATGTTTCAATAAATAAGTACCCATCAATTTTCAGTTATCCAAATTATACTTTAGAATGCTCTGTGGAATTAATTAAAATGACTGTGTGGGCACTTGTCTGCTTTTTTCTATGCAGATGACTCCTGAATCTCCATCTCTAGGTCCAATCTCTCCCCGGAACTCCAAGGAATCCAACTGTTTACTAAGCCAGTCTACAAGCAGGTCTAACAGGCATCTACACGTTAATATGACAGAACAGGAACCTTGATTCTGCTTGCCATCTCTCCCCAGCAGACCAAACCTGCTTCCTACCCATCTCAGAAGAAAATCTCTCCATCCACTCTGTAGCTCAAGCCAAATATTTGGAAGTTATCCCCTTTATATCATATCCTCACTCCCCACATTCTATTTCCCAAACATGCTCAATCTGCACCCTTTTTTGCACATTTCCCTACTACCAGAGTGGTCTTACCTACTCCCACCTCTACTATAGACAACAACCTAACTGTACTTTAAGTACTTCAATTGTTTTCCTATAAAACTGTCTCCACACCTCATCCAGTCTGTTATCTTATTACTTCTAGAGCAAGTGGAATTTCCCAATGATTTCTCATTATATTTAGAATCAATACCAAATCCGTGTCCCCTGGATCCCCAAATCCCACATGATCCAGGCCTTGTATTCCTCCCTGACCTCACCTTCCTCCTTCCACTCACTGGCCATATTTCAAGCTTATTCCCCACAAGGATTCTTACACCAGCCATTGCCAATGCTTAGAATATTCTCCCCTAATGTTTTCATGCAGGCTCTTTGTCTTATTTATTTATTTATTTTTTAAAGATTTCATTTGAAACTCCACTTCCTCAGAGAGGACTTCCCTGACCCCTAGCACATGCTTCTCACAATCTCACTCTGTATTATTTTTGTGGTTGACTTATTTGGTAATTTTCTTTCTTTCCCAATAGCATGTTAGATCTGTGAAAACAAGTACCTTATCTATCGCATTCATTGCTGTGGTCACAAAGATTAGAACACTGGTGAGCACACAGCATTTGTGGACTGATAACTGGATGTCTGGATAGATCCGGTGAGGTTTAGTCAATGCAGAGTAGAAACAAACTCTACACTAATTTTCCTTAAAAAATAAAATAAACATTTAAGTTGTTGATCGAACTTTTCTACCAGTTCTACATTTACCCTTAAAACCAATGCTTATGACACATTTGATAATGGCTAAATTGTAAACCAAGGCAAATATTGATAATAGAGTTGTCTTGTCTTATGCATGGATTTTAATGTAACTCAATCCTAAAGCAAAAATCTGAGTCAAAATTAGCCCCACAATAAGCCTATAAGCTTTTGTTTCTTTTTCGTTTTTTAGAGACAGAGCCTCATTATCATAGGTCACAGCAACCTCAAACTCTTCGGCTCAGGTGATCTTCTTCCCTAGGACTACAGTGGCTAGGACTGTTGTGGCTAGGACTACAGTGCCTATTCTATTTTTGGCAGAGATGGCGTCTTGCTTTTGCTCAGGGTGGTCTTAGAACTCCTGAGCTCAGATGATCCACCTACCTCAGCCTCCCAGAGAGCTGGGATTACAGCTGTGAGCCACTGCACCTGGCCCACAATAACCCTTTATATTGCAAATGAGCTATAATACAGATGGTCTTATGCATACCATCTTTTAAATTAATATGAATGTATAAATGTGAAATAAAAATAGTGCTTTACAATACATTAAAGAATAAATATATTTCAGAACTTACCTCACTATTATTTACTTATTCCCTGTCTTCTTTTCCAGTGGAATCCAAAATTTCTACAAGATTGGCCATGTGAATCAAGGAAATTGGGCCCATTCACAGGCCAATGGTTGAGTCATGATTAATCTAATTCCATCATCAGGATACCATTTTCCATGCCAGGAATTAGTTTGTTTATGTGATATAATTCTTGCCAACACAAAGTGAGAAGAAACAGGTTGGGGGAACTTCAGGAAAAAGGTGTTCATCATTAATAAAATATATGAAAAGAAAAAGAACTATCTAGTGGACATGGAGTCTCTGTATGAGCACAGAACCATGGAAGCTATTCTAAGGGGAAAAAACTGCCAATCTCAGAATGACAGAGCAAATTAATGATAAAAGAAAAACCTTAGATCATTCATGATGCTATTACACCATTGATATGTCTGCAATAGTAGTCAAAATATACTTCTAAAATAGTTTTTGTCTCTAAATATAAAGCTCATGGGAAATACCCTAAGATCCTCCCTCTAATCAGGCACGAAGTCAAATGAGGTCTACTGAGAGAGTCACTTCTTCTGTCTCAAGGCCAGCAGGCTCTGGGTCACACAGGATGAGAAGCCGCTCAGGCTATTTATATTGTTATACCTCCCCTCCTTTCCTTTCAAGTTTGCATAGTTGAATGTGAGTAAATTAAATGCCTATATGTTGGCATGTCACTCTATTTTCAAATTTAATAAAGACATTACATAAAACATGTTGATTTCTTCAAAGAGTAAGAAATGAGAATGTAGCAATGTAACTTATCATATAAAATCCCTAATTCAAATAATCATAATATCTTCTATCTATATCACTCTACCTGGCTGAAAGCAATATTCTCCTTATTGAATTCCCTCAGCAATAATAATGTACCTCACCTTGTGAAACTTGTATCAATCTATGTTGTATCTTTATTTAGAAACTACTGCAGAGTGACTGTGTGTGTTCCAAGTCACACACACACACACACACACACACACAAGTACAACATGCATGCACAATCCCCAAATTACATTCTATTCTGGCATTTGCCAGAAACTGTACTTCTTTTTTTTCCTTGTATTAAGTCATACTTTTGAGTACCCTTACAACCATTCTGCTTTACACTTTCAATACAGTATTCAGTAAATTATATGAGATATTCAACATTTTATTGTAAAATAGGCTTTATGTTGGATGACTTCACCCAACTGTAAGCTACTGGAAGTGTTCTGAGCACATTTAAAGTAGGTTTGGCCGCCTGGGTGCTGCGGCACATGATGGTAATCCCAGCACTTTGGGAGGCTGAGGTGGGAGGACTGCTTGAGGCCAGGTGTTTGAGATCAGCTAGGGAAATATCATAAGACTTTGTCTCTACAAAAACAGCGAATACACACATACATACATATATAAATAAATATTAGCTGAGTGTGGTAGCTTGTATGTGCCTGTTGTCCCATCTACTGGAAGGCTGAAACAGGATTGCTTGAGCCTAAGAGTTTGAGGCAGCAGTGAACTATGACTGGACCACTATACTCTAGCCTGTCTACAAAAAAGGGTAGGCTCAACTAGGCTGTGATATTCAGTTAGGTTAGGTATATTCAATGGAATTTCTGCTAAGGATATTTTCTTAATTAGCTAATATCCTGTATAGGATATTAACAGGGGTTCATTTGGACATAACTCTAATCATAAAGATTCTAAGTTGAGGAGCATGTGAGTATGCGTATAATTGGTTACATTAAATTGAATAACAGATTTTCATTGAAAAAAAGCAATCATCTTTTTAGCCATTAAAACATTACCATCTAAGAATTTTTAACAAGAATCTTCCTGAATGAAGATTTATAACATTCCATTCCATATGGAGCCTAAGTAAAACTGAGCCATGTAGTATTTTGTCTTACCATAGTTTGTTGCACTCAAAAGAAATAATACACATATAACATTAAAAAATATGATTCATATTTTTATAACCACCTATAAAAGAGATGCCACGAGCAGTCCATTGTACAACAGAGGCAAAACACCCTAGCTGGTCTTCTGATCAATCTCTATTCCTCAAATGCTCAAGACAGCTTATTAATGGTTCATTGTTCTTCTCCCTGGTCCCCACTGACCCTCCCCTTCTGCCTCTAGAGTCATTCTTTCCTGAGTACCTTCTTGCCTTTTTAAATATAAATCAATTAACCTTTCCAGGCTCCTTCTCATTCTGTACTCCACCCACTCATTGGGTATGAACAACAAAGTCAACAGCAGGTGGATAGCAGGTAGACCAGGGAAGTGACTTCTCCAAGGTCAGACACCAGTTATATTAATAGCTACGTCGGTATTCATTTCATTACTTTGAAATCATTAAATACTGGGAATTTGTTAGGAACCAAGGACTGTGATAACTTTTGAGTCACACAGAATAATAAGATGTAATTTGGTTCTCTCCAAATGTCAGCCATATTGTGGGTGGCTGCATGATCTACTCTTTGCTAAACCTGGACAGGTCCGGCTCCTCCAGTCTTTTGCAAGGGCCAACAAAGTACAGAGGCAAATTAGCTCTTGTCTATACTAACGGAGCTTAGGCTGGGGAAGGAGTGTGGTTCTCACCTGGAATGATCACCTTATCTGCCCTTACTCCCGTCCCATGGCTATTATTACTCTTAGAGCAATCTTATCTGTGATGGAGACATTTTTAATAGGTCCCTTTATTTTTTCTGTCCCAGGTGCTATGAGTACATTTTCCCCTAAACCTTCTGCTCTTCAGGAAAGGCTATGCACATAGCAGATGCCATACGATTATTTAATGAGTGCTGCAATAAGACTAAGGTGAAGGGCAGCACCTGTGGCTCAAAGGAGTAGGGCACTGGCCACATCATATGGTGGAGGTGATGGGTTCAAACTCAGCCCCAGCCAAGAAAAAAAAAAAAAAAAAACTGAGGTGAGGAGTTTGAGGTATTTCAGTTTTGATCAACATGACCCATATACACATCTGTAAATGTTGCCTACAACACTGATAAAGTGGGGGCAACAGCAGTAACTACTGAGAATGCTTACCACATGGATCAGAAGAAATAATACGAATAAAGCAAATTATAATGGAAGTATTATTATGAGATTTACATGAAAACAGCTTGTGAGAAAGATAAAACTCTTTATTCAAACAGTATAGAATTAAGCACTCATTTCAGGTCAAATAATTTCCTACATCACATCATATACCTGAAAACGTATCTTTCCCAAGTTACTAAAGGAACACTATGTCAGTGCCAATGGGAATCACCACCATATTCCCACTGTGACAATGGGAATCACCACCATATTCTCAGATAACATATTCCAAAAATATTCATAATGTTTGCTCTCCTGCCTGGCTGCATGTTTTTAATTTTTACATATTCTAGTATCAGTCATAGGAGATGACTTAAGTTTCTCAGAAAAAAAAATATTAAAACAAATATAAAAATAAATGAAACATTTTTTGGTCTCTATTTGTACATTTACAGCACACTGACCCACCCCCACAATAGTAAAATGCACAGAGTGTAAGGTTTTAGCAGATAACAAGTTGTCATGAGTTTCCACAGGGGGAGAAACATGACTCAGTGAAAACAGCTGCAGAAGAGGTGAGGGTAAACACACACACACACACACACACACACAAAGCAGTGCCACCAAAAAGAGATGTTAGAACTGATTAAACGAATCTTCTTGGAAGATTACAGATCTAATGTTTATTACAGATACCAACAGCATTTTAAAAATTTAGTCACAAGTTTCTTAAGACTCAGGATGGTAACAATAGAAATAAACTTATCCCATCATCCAATCCAAAACTAACCCATCAGAGATGCCCTTAAACATTTCGAGTTTTTGTTTTCTTTAGTAAGAGATTACAGTTTCAAAAATGGAAGTGAGAAAAATTCCCTAGGCCATAAAATGATATACAAAACTCAGTAGATTTTGCCAAAGCCCTGGTGAACACGTCTTTATTTGGAAGCAACACACTTAAGAAGAGGAGGGGAAGTGAATTGAGCATATTTTTATAGGTAATATTGAAAACATTCAATTTCATATTAAAATCCTGGGAGAATAAAATTAAAGGATTCCTATTCCTTGCTTTTCCCTTAACTATCCGCTTTGGAATTGTTACAAACCAATATTTGTTCATTGATTTTGAAATTATACTATGCTTATTATGAGACAGGCAATGTTTTAGACTGGCAAAGCAATGTGGACAATAAAACCTGTCTTCCTGGAATACACATTCTATGAAGACAGACAACAAACAAACAAGTAAATGCACAGTACAGCAGATACTGTCTTCATAGTAACATACACTACGGTGAAAAATAAAGTAGGATGGGAGTAACGGACAACATATTGACTATATATAACCTAATATTCTATATTTACATGTAATGCAGATACTTTAGCAAGTCAATAGACGCTTAAATACCTACACCATATTCAGGCATGTGTTAAGGAGAGATAGAGAAATCAATCAGATATCATCTCTAACCTCAAAGGAATGACGAGAAACAGTCCTTTTTGGGGGGAGGGAGCTGTGTAAACATATTTGAAATGAAGGTAAAGAAAAAACACACATCGGGCGGCACCTGTGGCTCAAGGAGTAGGGTGCTGGTCCCATATGCCAGAGGTGGTGGGTTCAAACCTAGTCCCGGCCAAAAAAAAAAAGAAAAAACACACATCAAGTTTTATGCCTACTAAGTCAGTGACAATATCTGTTGAATATAATAAAAAGATGCTATATGGAAAGTGGATATAAATCTAAAAATACCACTTTATTGATAGCAAAAGAAATTTTATTTGAAAATGATGAAACAGAATTTTTTTTTTTTTTCTGAGACAGAGTCTTACTTTGTTGCCATGGGTAGAGTGCTGTGGCATCATAGTTCGCAGCAACCACATACTCTTGGGCTCAAGCGATTCTCTTGCCTCAGCCTCCTGAGTAGCTGGGACTACAGGCACCCGCTACAATGCCCGGCTATTTTTAGAGATGAGGTCTCACTCTTGCTCAGGCTGGTCTCGAATCTGTGAGTTCAGGCAATCCTCCCACTCTTGGCTTCCCAGAGTGCTAGGATTACAGGCACGAGCCACCATGCCCAGCCACAAAACATAATTTTTTTTTTAAAGGGAAAATATGGACTTTAATTATAGAGTGCCTTAGATGCTCCCCAGATTACTCTATGAATATGCTTTATAACAACGAATTTTTAAGTCCTGAAGATATATTTTCTTTTGAAAAGGATAAAGAGAAGATGCTAACATTCATTTGTAAGCCATAATTTTTAATTAACTTACTCAGAGATGTGTTACAGTACTATTCTACTGAGCACACTGCTTCTGAGAACTTCCTTTTGTAAAAACAAATAGCTGTTTCATTGTCTAGAATTCTGTGTTGATTCCGTTTTAGTGTATTCCTGCTGCTATAGGAAAATGCCTGAGACTGGGTAATTTGTAAATGACATACATATTTTTCTTAAAGTTGTGGAGGCTGGGAAGTCCAAGATCAAGGCACAAGCAGATTTGGTGTCTGGTGAGGGCCCAGTCTCTGCTTCCAGAATGGCACCTTGAATGTTCTGTCTTCACGTAGCAGAAAGGCAAAGGGGTTAACAAGTCCTAAGTTAGTTCTCTGCAGCCCTTGTATAAGGCACTAAAAAACTATTCATGAGGGCACATCCTTCATAACTTAATCACTTTCCAAATGGTCCCAATGCTTAATACTTCCACAATGGGGATTAAGTCACAAGACAAATTTTGAAAGGGGCCCATTCAAACCATAGTAGTATCTGTCAACACAGGAAGCATATGTATTATTTTCACAGAAAGCCTAGAAGAAAAATCTCTTTCCTTTACCTAACAATTGCAATCAGTGTAACCTGCCTTATTGTACCCTCAATGAATCCCCAACAATAAAAAAGAAAAAAAAAAGAAAAATCTCTTTCCCCAGAGTGGCTCAATGTGACTTGGCTAAAATACAAGAGGGTTTTCTAAATTCCTGTCATTGATTATCCTTCCTCAATAGATGATGAAGAAAGAGCAAACGCCGGAAAGGCTATGTTAACCACTGTGATAAAAATGTGTCAAATGGTTTATGAAGTGAGTGTATGATGCCCCATAATCATATCATTGTATACAGTTATGATTTAATAAAAAAAAAAAAAAGAAAGAGCAACACCAGTCTATCTACTGACTGTAAGCATCATCAGACATGCCCATCTCTAGAGGGAAAATCTGGCCTGTGGAGTCTCCTAATGATGGAACAAAAAGAGAATCAGTTTCTGCTATAACTTTCTTTTATACCAATTATAGTCAAGCAAATGGGTTTTTCAAAGATAGCCTAGTAAATAGCTCACATCAATGGGATGGGGCACCTACTGTAACTATTTTTCCCTTCCTTGAATGCCTTCAACCCACTCAGAACACACATGTTCATCTGATGTTGGCTTAAAAATCACATCATAGGCTGAGCACAGTGGTTCATGCCTGTAATACTAGCACTTTGGTAGGCCAAGGTGGGAAGATCCCTAGAGGCTCAAGACCTAATGAGACTTCGTTCCCACAAAAAATTAGCCAAGAGTGGCAGTGCATATTTGTAGTCCTAGCTATTTGGGAGGCTGCAGCAGAATGATTGCTGGAGCCCAGGAGTTAAAGATTGCAGTGAGCTTTGATCATGCTATTGTGCTCCAGCCTGGCATTGAGATTCTGTCTCAAAACAAACAAAAAAAAAAAAAGAAAAAGAAGACTACATAATTATATCATGTGGTCTTATAGATGGCTAAAAAAAGTCTTAAATGTCACTACATTCAAGTTATTTCAGTCCTTTGCTGAGATCTTACAATAAAACCCTGTGATTTTATTAAGGAATTAACTTAAACATTAAAAATTAAGCATCAGCTCTAAATACGATTCAGTAAGTCATGAGAAAAAAATTCTATTAAGTGTTTACATTTTACAAAGCACACAGAAAACTACAAATGTGAATAAGACATAGCTTATAAGCAAAGTAACTATCAAAAGACTTAACGTTTTTATTTTGTAAAACTTTAATTAATACTTATACCATACAGAAAAGTTATTATGACACACTATGTATCCAAAAGCCAGAGTTGACAGATGATAACATTTTACAGATTAGATTAAGAGTACTGGGTATAGATATAGTAAAATCGTTATGGGTAGCTCCTGTGTTTTAAAGCATAGCTTTTAAAGGAAAAATTGAGCTATATCTTTTTTTTGGGGGGGGACACAGTCTTACCTTGTCACCCTCAGTAGAGTGCCATTGCATCATAGCTCACAGCAACCTCAAACGCTTGGGCTCAAGTGATTCTCTTGCCTCAGCCTCCACAACGCCCAGTTATTTTTAGAGACAAGGCTCTGGCTCAGGCTGGTCTCCAACCTGTAAGCTCAGACAATCTGCCATCCTCAGCCTCCCAAGTGCTAGATTTACAGGTGTGAGCCACCATGCCCGGCCCTCAGCTAAGTCCCTTCTATCTGTTCTACCTGATTGTATTTGCAGTTTTCTGAAATGTGTATTTGCCATTCCCATACACTTTTTACTTTTATTGGCCACGTATGTGCATGTTCATGCATGTATGCATATATGCACACACATTTATTATTCTGGTATTTCTAAAACATACATAAAGAACATTATGTTTCTTTATGTTTTTGAAATTTTCTATTTTCACTTAACATTACATTATTATAGTTATTCACAGGAATACATGTAGCTCTAATTCATTGACTTTATCATTTAGTATTCTATCATATGAATAAACAGATTATTAATTTCCATTTTGATGGACAGGTTGCTTCTACCAGTTTATCATTACAAAGAGTGCTTTGGTGAATATTCTACCATTATGTGTCCTGTGTGCATGCACCTGTTTTTCAGGGCATAAATCTAGAATTATCACTGCTGAAATGTAGGTAGCACATATTCAACTCCAGTAGAATGGTTAGATGGCCCTGCAGTACCACTCTCATAATTTGTACTCTGTTTTGCGTTTGTAGGACAGCTTCCAGTTAAAACAAAGGTAGTGTGAACCAGGTGCCAAAGGAAAAAAGGCCTCGGAAGAATGACAGTCACAAAGTCCATATCATTGACTCAGCAAGAGAAGCAGCGGTGCAATAGGAAAGAAGCTGAAATGTGTTTTGAAAACTTGGAGACAGGATTTTGTGAAGCGAAGCACAAAGAACAACAGTCAGGAGCCAGGGGAAGAAAGAACAGAGCTAGTGTCTGTAAAACTCCTACATCTGGAGATCTGAAGAGTCTCTGAGGTCATCACTTTGAACAAATGCTAAAACAGGGATGAGGCAAAGGAAAGGTTAGTCCTATCCACTACCCTCCACTTAAATGAGAAGAGTGTATTAAACATTCAGAAAATTCTTCATTTAAACAGACCACATAGTTTTGAAGATGCAGAACCTACAGGGTGAGACGGCAGCTACCCGGAAAGTCATCTTCTGTGGATCATTTCACCACCTAAAGAACTCAGATGAGTAAGTGGTGGGAGCACAAAGGGACAGATGTTCATTTCAGTTTAAAAACAAAAGTGACATCAATTTGTTGGGTAAAGATAAGAATGTGGAATTAGTCCTAACACAGTAGCCTCCTAAAAGGTCTCCCTGTCACAGTCCCCTTAATATCGATTCTACCTCAGAAGAGTGAATCTTTTTAAAAGACAAACTAGGTTATAGTCTTCTTTTTGTTTGAAACCTTACCATGACTTCCTATTGTCAAAAGATCTTGATAATATAACATTTCTCCTCAGCTGGAAAAGCTCACTCTGATCAGGCTCACACTGAACTCCCTCATACTGCAGAACCTTGTGGTTCTTCTGTGATTAATCTATGAAGATTATTTTTCCCTTTTGCTAAGCGTTAGGGTCTTGTGTGTGCCTGGGGTTGCTCCTCTATCAACCTCACACTCTCCCCACGTCTGAGTCCTCTGGGCTCAGGCCGTAGCTCACCAGGACTTGCCTCATTACTCTGCCCAATCCAAACACTTAGATCACTCCCATCCCAAGGTTTAAATTTTATTTCTATCACTAACTACTTTTTGCTATCTTACTATATTTTTGTTCCAATTATTATTTATCTTTTCTCTCCTTGAACTAGAATTAAACCTTATGAAAATTCAAACCCTGCAACCCCAGTTCTAGAACACCCCTAGCACCTGACAGGCTGTCAGTGAGTTTTGTGGTATCAATGAATGGCATCTACAAAGTAATAATTACTGTGGTAAGTTCACTTTTCCCATTCAATCCATTAGCAAATTTGACAGCTCCACCTTCAAAATGCATCCAGAATCCAACACTTTTCCCAACCTCCCCCTCCACCACTTGGGTCTAAGCCATCACTATCCTCCATGGATTACTGCAACTGCTGCCAGAGCTAGGCTCCCTGCTTTTATCATTGCTAGCCTACAGATTATTCTCCACAGAGAGCCAGAGAACATTTAAATCATCTCATGACATCCCTTTGTGTAAAACCCTACAATCCTTCCTACCTCACTCAGAAAAGAATCCTAAGTCATTAACTTGCCTGCAGGGCCCTCCAGGATCTCTCCCCTTGTTCCCTCTTTGGTCACTTCTCCCATCTCTGACCCCTGCCATCCTCTCTCACTGCATTCCAGATATGCTGGGCTCTCTGCTCCTCAAAACACCTTGCAGAACAGTCATACCAGATAGATCAGCACTGGAGCGCTTCTCTACGAGAAGGGGGCATCTGATCAATAACACTGTCTTGTCTACTTAAAATTTGTGTAGGAGGGTAGAACTTATGTTTTCTTTTGTGGCTGTAATCACAAAAAGGAAAACAAAAACAACAAAAGGGGTTGGGTGGGCAGGAGGAAACTTAAGGGAGGCAAGGACAAGTTTATGGCACAGATTCTGATGTGGTTTCGTGGATATATACGTAACTCCAAACACATGGGGTTGTACACGTTAAATATGTACAGCTTTCTGTACATTACTCGAACCTTGATACAGTGCTTAAAAATGCCTAGCAGAATCCTGCTAATGGGCTCTGCGTTTGTTCTTCTATCATCTAGAAACTGTTACTTGCTGATAATCACATACAGGCAGTCCCCAACTTACGGGCAAGATGGGCTCGGCTGCTAATTTGAATTCGTATGCAAGTTAGAATAGGTTCATTTACCTGTTGCCTGCAATAGACTCCATTTCTAAGCCGTACGTAAACTGGATGTTTGTAACTCAGGAGACTGCTTGTATTTTGTTCTTACCTGTCTGCACATTTACTCTCATTGGGGAAGCTTTCCTTGAAACAAACTTACTCTGCTTTATTCTCCTTTGCACATTTCACCACATGAAATCCTACATAAGTATGTCTGTTCAGTGTACTTACTGTCAAACTCATTAGAATATACCAGCCACAGATCAGGGATTTTTTTCTTCTTTTATGCTTTCTGCAGTTTTTCCAAAGCCTACCTTGTACCCAACACATAAAACGAGCTCACAAAATATTTGTTGAGTGAATGAAGAAAACACAATAGCTTCACTCTGGTATCCAGGATACACAAAAGTTCAATGGCATGTTGCACACACAGAGATGTTGGGAAGGCAGTGCACTCAGGCACTGACGTGCCTGCTCCCTCCCCGAACTTCATCTTATGCCATTTCTTCCATTTGGCTGTTCCTAAGTTGAATCCTTTCTAATAAAGTGGTAATAGTAAGTGGGGGAAGAAAGTTCAGAGGAGGGTCACGGGAAGAGTAACCAGGTCAGAGAAATCCTCTATGTATTTTTTTTTATTCTTTTTTTTTTTCTTATTAAATCATAACTGTATACAATGATATGATTATGGGGCATCATACACTCACTTCATAAACCATTTGACACATTTTTATCACACTGGTTAACATAGCCTTTCTGGCGTTATCTCAGTTACTGTGCCAAAACATTTACATTCTACATTTACCAAGTTTCGCAAATACCCCTGTAATATGCACCACAGGTGTGATCCCACCGATTCCCCTCCCTCTACCCACCACCCCCCTTTCCCACTTCCCCCTATTGTTAAGTTGTAGCTGGGTTATAGCTTTCATGTGAGAGTCCCAAATTAGTTTCATAGTAGGACTGTGTACACTGGGTATTTTTTCTTCCATTCTTGGGATACTTTACTAAGAAGAATATGTTCCAGCTCCATCCATGTAAACATGAAAGAAGTAAAGTCTCCATCTTTCTTTAAGGCTGCATAGTATTCCATGGTATACATATACCACAATTTATTAATCCATTCGTGGATCGATGGGCACTTGGGCTTTTTCCATGACTTAGCTATTATGAATTGGGCTGCAATAAACATTCTGGTACAAATATCTTTGTTACGTTGTGATTTTTGGTCTTCTGGGTATATGCCCAGCAGAGGAATTACAGGATTGAATGGCAGATCTATTTTTAGATCTCTGAGTGTTCTCCATATATCTTTCCAAAAGGAATGTATTAATTTGCATTCCCACCAGCAGTGCAGAAGTGTTCCCTTTTCTCCGCATCCACGCCAACATCTCTGGTCTTGAGATTTTGTGATATAGGCTAGTCTCATTGGAGTTAGATGATATCTCAAAGTAGTTTTGATTTGCATTTCTCTGATGATTAAAGATGATGAGCATTTTTTCATATGTCTGAAGGCCGTGCGCCTGTCTTCTTCAGAGAAGTTTCTCTTCAAATCCCTTGCCCAGCCTGCAATGGGATCCCTTGTTTTTTTCTTGCTGATGCGTTTGAGTTCTCTGTGGATTCTGGCTATTAAACCTTTGTCAGAGATATACCCTGCAAATATCTTCTCCCATTCTGAGGGCTGTCTGCTTGCTCTGCTTACTGTGTTCTTAGCTGTGCAGAAGCTTTTTAGTTTGATCAAGTCCCAGTAGTGTATTTTTGAAGCTGCTTCAATTGCCCGGGGGGTTCTCCTCATGAAATACTCACCCAGACCAATTTCTTCAAGGGTTTTCCCTGCATTCTCCTCTAGTATTTTTATAGTTTCATGTCTTAAGTTTAAATCTTTAATCCAATGAGAGTCTATCTTAGTTAATGGTGAAAGGTGTGGGTCCAATTTCAGTCTTCTGCAGGTTGCCAGCCAGTTCACCCAGCACCATTTGTTAAATAGGGAATCTTTTCCCCACTGAATGTTTTTAATTGGCTTGTCAAAATCAAATAGCGGTAAGTAGCTGGATTCATCTCTTGGTTCTCTATTCTGTTCCAGATATCTACTTCTCTGTTTTTGTGCCAATACCATGCTGTTTTGATCACTATCGATTTGTAGTAAAGTCTGAGGTCTGGTAGTGTGATTCCTCCTGTTTTGTTTTTATTTCTGAGTAATGTCTTGGCTATTCGAGGTTTTTTCTGATTCCATATAAAACGAAGTAATGTTTTTTCAAGATCTTTAAAATATGACAGTGGAGCTTTAATAGGGAGTGCGTTGAAATTATATATTGCTTTGGGTAGTATAGACATTTTGATAATGTTGATTCTTCCTAGCCATGAGCATGGTATGTTTTTCCATTTGTTAACATTTTCAGCTATTTCTTTTCTTAGAGTTTCATAGTTCTCTTTATAGAGATCTTTCACGTCTTTTGTTAGGTAAATTCCCAAATATTTCATCTTCTTTGGCACTACTGTGAATGGGATAGAGTCCTTAACTGCTTTTTCAATTTGACTGTTGTTGGTGTATATAAAGGCTACCGATTTATGAATGTTGATTTTGTAACCTGAGACGCTGCTGTATTCCTTAATCACTTCTAGGAGTTTTGTAGTAGAGTCCCTAGTGTTTTCCAGATACACAATCATATCATCTGCAAAGAGCGAGAGTTTGATCTCTTCTGACCCTATATGGATACCCTTGATCGCCTTTTCTTCCCTAATTGCGGTAGCTAAAACTTCCGTTACAATGTTGAAAAGCAATGGAGACAATGGGCAGCCTTGACTAGTTCCTGATCGGAGTGGAAATGATTCCAGTTTAACTCCATTCAATATGATATTGGCTGTGGGTTTGCTGTAGATAGCCTCTATCAGTTTAAGAAAAGTCCCTTCTGGACCAATTTTCTTGAGTGTTCTGATCATGAAGGGATGCTGGATATTATCAAAAGCTTTTTCTGCATCAATTGAGAGAATCATATGGTCTTTGTTTTTTAATTTGTTTATGTGCTGAATTACATTCATAGATTTACGTATATTGAACCAGACTTGAGACCCTGGGATAAAACCAACTTGGTCATGATGTATAATTTGTTTGATGTGTTGCTGGATTCTGTTTGTTAGGATCTTGTTGAATATTTTTGCATCTATATTCATTAGTGATATTGGTCTATAATTTTCTTTTCTTGTTGGGTCTTTTCCTGGTTTGGGGATCAGGGTGATGTTTGCTTCATAGAACGTGTTGGGTAGTCTTCCTTAGTTTTCTACATTTTGGAACAGGTTGAGTAATATAGGTACTAATTCCTCTTTAAAGGTTTGGTAGAATTCTGACGTGAAACCATCTGGTCCCGGGCTTTTCTTTTTAGGGAGGTTTTGTATAGTTGATGCTATTTCTGAACTTGATATGGGTCTGTTCAACATTTCCACTTGATTCTGGTTAAGTCTTGGAAGGTGGCGTGCTTCCAAGTATCGGTCTATTTCCTTCAGATTTTCATATTTCTGAGAATAAAGTTTCTTGTAATATTCATGAAGGATTTTTTGGATTTCTGATGAGTCTGTGGTTATTTCGTCTTTGTTGTTTCTGATTGATGATATTAGAGATTTTACTCTTTTTTTCCTGATTAGGTTGGCCAGAGGTTTATCTATTTTACTGACCTTTTCAAAAAACCAGCTTTTTGATTTATTGATCTGTTGTATTATTCTTTTGTTTTCAATTTCATTTAATTCTGCTCTAATTTTGGTTATTTCTTTTCTTCTACTGGGTTTGGGGTTGGAATGTTCTTCCTTTTCCAGTTGCTTGAGATGTCCCATTAAGTTGTTAACTTCCTCTCTTTCCGTTCTCTTGAGGAAGGCTTGCAGTGCTATAAATTTCCCTCTTAGAACTGCCTTTGCAGTGTCCCAGAGGTTCTGATAGTTTGTGTCTTCATTGTCGTTTTGTTCCAAAAAATTGGTGATTTCTTTCTTAATCTCATCTCTGACCCAGCTATCATTCAGCATAAGGTTATTTAACTTCCATGTTTTTGTATGGGTATGCAGATTCCTGTTGTTACTCAATTCAAGTTTTATTCCATGATGGTCCGAGAAGATGCATGGAATAATTTCTATTCCTTTAAATTTACTGAGGTTAGACTTGTGACCTAAAATGTGATCAATTTTGGAGTAAGTTCCGTGGGCTGATGAGAAGTATGTGTATTCAGTTTTGTTGGGATGAAATGTTCTGTAGATGTCTGCTAAATCTAAATATTGGATGGTTAGGTTTAAATCTAAGATTTCTTTGCTCAGCTTCGATCCAACACTGCCAAGGGAGTGTTGAAATCTCCAATGATTATGGAGCTGGAGGAAATCAAGTTACTCATGTCTGTTAGAGTTTCTCTTATAAATTGAGGTGCATTCTGGTTGGGTGCATATATATTAATAATTGAGATCTCGTCATATTGAGTATTACCCTTAACAAATATGAAGTGACCATTCTTGTCCTTCCTTACTTTTGATGGTTTAAAGCCTACTGTATCTGCAAATAAAATTGCAACACCTGCTTTTTTCTGATTACCATTTGCCTGAAATATGGATGACCATCCTTTCACCCTGAGTCTGTATTTGTCTTTTAAGTTGAGATGTGACTCTTGTATGCAACAAATATCTGGCTTGAGTTTTTGTATCCAGTCAGCTAACCTATGCCTCTTTAGAGGACAGTTTAAGCCATTCACATTGATGGAGAGTATTGATAAGTCTGGTGGAATTTTGGGTATCGAGTTTTTCAAAAGTCCAGTGGACATTCTTAATCCTTTCGCCAGTGTGGAAGTTGGAGTTTGATCCGAAGTTTCTGAGTGAGTTTACTTTTGTGGTATAGGATTGGGTTGGTCATTGTGGAGGATAGGTCTGAGAACATCCTGAAGAGCTGGTTTACTTATGGCAAATTTTTTCAACATATGAATGTCATTGAAGTATTTAATTTCTCCATCATAGATGAAACTCAGTTTAGCTGGATACAAGATCCTGGGTTGAAAGTTTTTTTGCTTTAGGAGATTAAAAGTTGATGACCAGCCTCTTCTTGCTTGAAAAGTTTCAGCAGAGAGATCTGCAGTTATTCTAATATTCTTACCTTTGTACGTTATAGTTTTCTTTCGCCAGGCTGCTTTGAGAATCTTCTCTTTCATGTTAACTTTAGTGAAGCTAATTATGATATGTCTGGGAGATGGCTTATTGGGGTTGAATCGTGCTGGGGTTCTGAAGCTGTCTGTTATCTGAATTTCAGATTCTCTAGGCATGTCTGGAAAATTTTCTTTCATAATTTCATGTAGAAGGGGCCTCTGTGCCCTTGGCAGCCACTTCATCGTTCTCCAAAATTCCTATAACCCTTATGTTGTTTTTTTTCGAATTATCTGAGTGTTCTCTGAGTGAGTGATCCGTTTTTGCTCTCCATTTCTCTTCCTCTTTGAGAGATTGGGAGTGTTCGAAGACTTTATCTTCAATGTCAGAAATCCTTTCTTCTGCTTGCTCCATTCTGTTACTGAGGGATTCTACTGTATTTTTCATATCTTTGAGGGCTGTAAGTTCTTGTTTCAGTGTGTCTAAGTCTTTGGTGGTTTTGTCTTTAAATTCGTTAAATTCTTGAGACAGTTTTTGAATTTCTCCTCGAATTCCTAATTCCATTTTATTAATCTTGTCTGCAAACCAAATTCTGAATTCTACTTCTGACATCTCAGCCAGTTGTTTATGAATGGGATCTTCAATCACATCTGCCGTATCTTTTCTTGGGGGGGTTGATCTATTCTGGTTATTCATGTTACCAGAGTTTTTCCGCTGATTCCGCCCCATGGTTTACTCCCTTTGGTTTTCCCCCTGGGGTTTTATCGAGGGCCCGTACAGTGTTGTGGCCTGAGAAACTGGGGCCCTGTCTGGTGTGGTGGAGCAAAGTGGTTCTGTCTTGTTTTCAGCTGGTTTCTGTTCGATCCTATTGCAACTTCTACTCTGGCTTGAAGTCTCAGCTGTGTGGAAAAATCAGCAATTAAGTCACCCCACCTGCCCACCTCTGGCCCCAGTTGGAAAAGGAGAATCAAACCTTCCTACAATCGCACACCCAGGGCACCGCCTGAAAAGTCCTCAGTCTATTAGCCCAGTTCAAAAGGTCCGAATCAACTGTCTCAATCGGCACTCGTCTCGGGTGGAAGGGTTCAAGAGGTCTCTGGGAACTGGATCACAGGGGCCTGGTGACTCCTCTGACACAGCTCACCCCAGTGCAGCGTGGAGTCAGGAGGAGCCACCCAGCAAACAGAACAGTCTGGGAAGGTTGACGTCTCCTTCCCCACTTTGCCCCTCCGTCGGACCCAGTCACTGGTATCTCTGCAGATGGCTAACCCAGTTGCCTGCAGTGAACAGACACTTCAGGGGTTTGTACCTGCCTGAATCGCAAGGAAGTCTGCCAGGCCCCCGCAGACTGCCGCTATCTAGCAGGAGGAGATGGGGCCTGACATCTTTGAGTGTTTGATGCAGGTGATGGGAAGGAGGTGTTCACTCAGGCTTAGCCCCGTCCCTGATGGATGCTGCTAACAGAACAGAACAGAACAGACAACTTTGTGAGGTTCTGTCTCTGTTCCTGTCGTCGCCTACAGAAGACGGGCTGTTTTGAGTTCAAACGTCTTTGCTGCTGGAGAATTGCGTCTGAACACCTCTCTGGGTTGGCCCCGCCCTGGAAGCTTCCCGGGTTTGTGAGCCGTGTCACCGGTGGCCTCCTCTGGTTGCCCAGGGAGACAGGGGGTGTGGCCTCAGAATATCCAGAAGTGAGCGTTCTGCCGTTAAAGAAAAAACAGCTGTTTATCTACCTCCAGGGAACTGCTGCTCTGGTGTGGGCACTCAGGCGACCCTTTTCTCCTCTGTCCCGCGCCCCAGAGTCAGCACTGAGCGGCCGCAGTTTGTGCTGGGTCCACACCCCTTAAGAGATCCCCCAAGAATCAGAACTCTTGGGGGATGGGCCCCCAGACCCCGATTGGGAGTGGGGGGGGGAAGCTAGAGTTTCATTCAGTTTTACGCAATACTACGGTCCGGGGAGGGCTCCTGCACTGCACCGCAAGGAAGTGCCGCCAAGGCTTGATTTCCCCTCAGCAGAGTGCCCTCTCCTTGTTCACGTATCCCAGAGTCAGCGCTGACCTGACGCAGCTCAGGCACTGTGCACTCCCCTCGAGAAATCACCCAAGGAGCCGAACTCCTGGGGGATAGGCCCTCAGATCCCGAGTGAGAGTAGGGGTTCTCAGCTTTCAGCGGGGAGGCCAGAGTCTTATTCAGTATTGGGCCCCGTATGCCCGGGGAGGGTTGGTGCACTGCACCGCAGGGAAGTGCCGCGAGGCGTGACTCCCCCTCAGCCCGGTGCCCTCTCCTCACTTGCTCGCCTCAGAGTCAATGCTGACCAGTCGCAACTCGGGGACTGTCCACTCCCCTTGAGAAATCACCCAAGGATCCGAAGTCCTGGGGGACAGGCCTCCAGACCTCAGTGGGCGGGAGGGGAGCGCCGGGGATTCAGGGTTGCCGGCAAAGGATTCCCAAAGTTTTATTCAGCCCTATGTCCGGCAGGAGAACGCCACGGCACCCCAGTAGGGGAGGTAGGTCCAGTTTTTAGAAGGTCTCTCCCGTGGAGTGTAGTGGGAGGGCCTTTAATTTCTGCCCGCTTGTTTAATTGTGGGGCTCTTGAGCTGGTCTCATGGGGGAGGGGGACTCCCGTCCGCTTGGTGGTGGATTTTGTACCTTTTGTTTGCGTCCTTGTGATCACAACTTGCCTCAGCGGTGTTGATGTGCGTTCTTCAGCCTTCTCTCTTGGTGAGGCTCAAGTTCACCAGGATACTTACTAAATTCCTGTCCCTTAACTCTCCTTCTGGACGGGAGCCTTTGTTGAAAGCTGGCTTCAGTCCGCCATCTTGTCTCCCCTCCTGGGCTGGAACTTTTTGATTCTCTCGGGGTCCGCGCTCCGTGCACCACTTTGCACCGCACCTCAGGATGTCAGGTCCGGTCCTGGGCTCCGCGACAGCCCCGCCTCCTCTATGTATTTTAATAACAGATTAGAATAATGAAGCTCACAAAATCACATGGCCTGGTACCCTGGTAGTCATTAGCGATGTCTTGCAACATGGTAGGATTGTACTTTCTTTCTCTGTCACCACGTATCTCACACCAGAAGATGAAATGGGACAGAAATGTTACTTCCAGGTAGAAATCTAAAGGGCCTATATGACTTGCTCCGTTTCCCTTCTCACTGTTGATGGCATCGGAAGCAGGTGTTAACAGGAAGTCTCTATGAGCCTAGGTCTCTGACTGCCCCACCAGCACATGCCCTCTGCTGAATCACCTTGGGTGACACATGGTGTATCAAATATACACATACTCCTGTGCAGTGTTGCACCACTGAAATTTTAGAGAGGGTTTTTAGTGTAGCACAAATAGTTCATGTTTTATATCCCAACTGATCCACATAGCTATGCTTTCTTTCTGTCATACTAAGCTGCCCTGTGACAAGCTGCCCTTTAACAAGGCAGACAGAGCCTTGTTAAAGAAGGAACATACACACCCATAATGGACTGTTTTCATGCAAGGGGTGCTCTCATATGCACTTCATTTTGTTTTCAAGGATAGGAAATGAAGGGAAAAGTCTTTAAAGCAGTATGGCATGAAATATAAGTCATTAATCAAAAGTTTCTGAATCTGATACTTAGAAACTGTGATTCCTACCACTTACATGACCATTCTTTTTATTTACCTCATTCATTTTATTCAGGCACTAAAAACAGCAGACTGCCAGGATTATTTTCAGTAGGATGTTGTTTCTGTAAAGATTTGAAAAATCTCTATAAACTAGAACTTCCATAATGTTACAAGAGACTGACATTTTCTAATCATCTTCCTACACTAAGAAATCCTAAAGTAGCTTCTGAATCAAAGACAGAATTTCCTTCATGTATATTTTCAATGTTAAGAAATACACTGCTTTGCAAGTGTAGTTTCATGAGTCTTCTATGTTTGTACAAAGCTGGATATTTAGCAAATGCTCAGCAAATGTCAGTTATTATTAATAATGTATTTTGTTGCATAGATGTAAGTCTGTTTTCCTTAGATCTGAAATTATTTTTAAAACTGTGGGTGGGGGAATCTACTTCTCCCATTTGAAAATACCTTTTAAATACAGAATGTTATTACTGGTAGTAACAGCTTGAGGAAATTTGTTCAGCTAAAAAACCAAGAGAGTGGATCTTTAGGCCCTATTCATGTATATATGTTGGGACAACTTTTGTACAAATGCCATGGCTCTACATACACAAATAAATACGTCAGCTAACTAAACGGATTTGCAAAGTCTTTGCTGCTGGCAGCTTTTTATATTTATTTGCCTTTAATTTCTAACTTCACTGAATTTATATTAAACTACATAAGTTTCCTTCTATTTTTTAATTATAGAATAAAAGTGGTACACATAAAATCAAGGGAGGAGTATGTGTGAATTTGAATAAACACACACACACACAGAATTCTAAATAGAATCATCAAATTGAAATTGGTTCCTGAAATGCCAACCCTTTCTGATTAGAATATTGAGAGGCAAACCAAATTTGCTTTGATTTTTTTTTTCTTTTCCCTCTCTGCATTTTCTCCCTTAAAATAAGCCAGGGCTTCCTGTGTAATAAGGTTAGATGATTCGGAGTACGCAATTCACTTGCTAATACCACTGCAGTTCACGGAGTGTGGAACTACTCAGACCTCCTAACATTGCGAACTGAGCTCAGTGATGGGACTAACAACTCACTGATGTTGTTCAGTGACACGGCGAGTAAAAATTAAAATTGGAGGAGCAATCATGTTTGAGACTGGGAGGCACTAAAGGAAGCCAGAAGAGAGGCAATAAGACGCTGCCAGGCTTGAAGCACCTGCTGAATTCAGAATATGTTGCAACCTCCAAATAGCCCGGTTAAGGGAAGGCCATAAAAAGGAATTACAAAAATCAATTCTTGGGGAAACCAAAGCATGAATAAAAATTTCAGCAGCTGCCTCGTTAGAAACTGATGGATGCAAAAAAAGTTCACAGGTAGGGAGAGAGGAGAAGAAAAAGTGACAATTGCAATGCAGTGCTTTATTTCTCCTATGTGTGTGGGTGGTTGAAATGTGTTTACCTTCAGACAAATTTTCTTATGCATTAAGGTCACAGGGTTGGATGGGAACAAACACAGGGTGTTGTTGTTGGGGACTGGTGCGAACACTGTCCAGTCATTCTCCAACGCAGCAGGCTTGAAAAAGTCCAGTTTTCTCATTGCGGTCCCTTGATATGTGCACATCTTTACCCTGGGGATGGTTCAGTGTATGTCTGCACTCCTCTGACTTGGCGCTGTCACAGGGACACAGCGTCACTTCTCAGACACTGTCTGTTATGCCTTCAGGCTGCTGATTCTCAATTTTGCACCTTTCCAGGGAACAGCTGGGGTGTCGTCACCAGATGCATCATGTTGCTAGAGCTCTAGGTTGAAGCTTTATCAAATTTAAGGCTCAGGAGATCGACATCAGGACAGAGTGTCTTGGCATTTTTATTAACTTTCTTTAAAACTCTCTCATTGAGATATAAGGTGCTACCTGCCAAAGACCATTTAAAGCCCCTGACACTTCATATAAAGTGTTAATGCTGAAACTGAAAGGCACATTACAAATTCAGAAGAGGCATTGTCCCGTTTTTAAAACCTAATGTTATGGTTCCTTATTTAATTTATAACAAAGATCTCACTGTAATTTCCATAACAAGTTCTGAAATTCTGGCTATGGAAGCAGTAAGGAAGAAGGTCGGCAGAATAGTAGCAGGCGCAAAAGAATGCAGGTGCCTTGTAGATGCTCTGGAAAGGACAGTGGCGGCCAAGAGCAGATGCCATAGCATTTG
Source organism: Nycticebus coucang (assembly GCF_027406575.1). Classification (NCBI taxonomy): domain Eukaryota; kingdom Metazoa; phylum Chordata; class Mammalia; order Primates; family Lorisidae; genus Nycticebus; species Nycticebus coucang. The sequence continues at coordinate 18,760,843 of NC_069787.1, forward strand.
TGAACTAAGTTTGAGTGATCTGGTCTTTGATCCCCTTCCCACCATAAAGCTCGATATATTTTGTTCAGTGATATTTCCAAATAAATAGTTTCTGGGTTTATGTGGACCATGTGTGGGAAGCAGAGAAACTCAAATAAGAAAATATGATCAGGAATGTTTTTACTTAACATTTAACTGTGTTCTAGATTCAGTGCCTAAAAAGATATGGTGGTAACCAGACAAGAAGCCAGTTCACTGCAGATTTGAAATTTGATCTTTAAAATAAACCCAGCACATAGCATTTATTGTATTAAAATGACATGTATGGAATGCCCTTGCAACTTACAATAACCACCACGTTAAATTTTGATAGGTAGCATGAGCCTTTAGAGTCAAATTGCCTAGATTTAAATCCTGCTTCCACTAGTAGAGTGATGGGGCAGATTACTGAAATTCCTAAAGTCACAGTTTATCTGAAAAATAAGTGAACAGAACCTATACTCAAGGGATTGTGTGTAGACTAAATGAATACGTGTGTGTGTGTGTGTGTACGTGGACTGATAAACATATGTCAAGATGTAGAGATTGATTCTTTACTGTCAGCAAAGTACTTAAAAATGATTGCTGTTGCTATTACTAAGCTTCAGATTATCATTGTCAACATTCTTGTCTTTATCTAAATGAAAACCTAGACTCTGGAGGACAACAAATGTCCATTCTACTAGTCTGTTAAAATTAAATAAACATGCCCAATGTTTAAACTATAACTTGTTTAGTAAACCAATTTGTATGTAAATTGATGTTTATAGAAATTGAGCTTTATTCAATAATTCTTCTCATACCTGCTTCTCTCCACACAAAAATATGTAAATCAAGATGGTTAAAAGGTCTATTTTTCACATAATCCTATCTACAATCAAACTGCAGTATCTTTAAAAATATTACTAATAAATTTAATGTTAGTGGACACATACGTATTCATTTATTGCTTTTCATTATGCCTCCAGGTAAAGGCATATGCTATAGTATTATCATTTACTTACAACATTTAAACTTTGCAAATGATGTTATCTCATAAACTCCTAGAAGGGAAAAACATGACAGCTTCATTTGTTTTATCCAGTATTAGTTCAGTGCCACCCACATATGCCAAATGATGATAAATAATTCTCATGGTGATTACAGGATCTTCCACTAAATGATGAGACTTTGTCTAAGAGGGTGCCAGCTTTGAGAGAATGTTGTACCTGCTTGCTTGGAGATCATGTAAACAATGACCTGTTTAAATTTTCTCTAAAATCATGTTCTCTAGTTCATAGTATATGACACTGCAATGTTTTCCCTGAAATTTATGGGATATGTACAGACTTAGATGGGACCTAACCAGCAGGGCAACTATGGGCAATACATATATTGTTTTGAAAACACCAAACCAAATCATTTTTCTATAGAATTTATTAGCATTTGATATTAACAGAAAAAATGCATCAGAAATTCTTGGTAAATTGTGTAATGTTGGCCAACAATTTGAAGGAACTAATAAAAATATAACAATGAAATCTTAAGACATTTAGCGGTCTTAAGATAGACAGGGTCACTATCGAGAGATGTATTATTCCCATTAACATATATCTTGGCTCATATATGGGGTTTGATATTTTCCTGGTTAGAGGGTGGCTACATACCCAATGTGAAATGGAACTGTAACTAATACAATAAATATTACTTCATTAAAAAGGCTATGATTTTTCCAATTATGGTTGAATGTCAATTGCTTCCACTAACAGATTGAGATCACAGGCAAGAAATATGCAAAATTTATCACATTTATTTTTTTAAATGAATAAGAAAAAATTACTTGAATTGCAAGTATCCATGTTTACACATATACTAGTACACAGAGGTACAGATACACACATACACACTTCTAATAACTTAATAAGAAAGAACTCTCCAAGATCTAACTTCTGTTTTTGTTTTTGTTTTTTTTTTTTTGAGACAGAGTTTCACTATGTCACGCTAGGTAGAGTGCTGTGGCATCATAGCCCACAGCAACCTCAAACTCTTGGGCTTACGTGATTCTTTTGCCTCAGCCTCCCAAGTAGCTGGGACTAGAGGCGCCTGCCACAACGCCCGGCTATGTTGTTGTTCTTATTGTTGTTTTTAGCAGGCCTGGGCCAGGTTTGAACCCACCAGCCCTGGTGTTATGTGGCTGGCACCCTAACCACTGACCTACGGGTGCAGAGCCAAGATGCAACTTCTTATATCCTTCAACCAAAACTCTAGGACAAATAATATTCTGTCAGATTATCTATTTACAAAATGCAAAGAATTTTTGTTTTCATAGGATTAATGCATAAATGTGTATCTTGTGTACAGAATTGGCCTTAAGGGATTGTAATCATTAATATTTCAAATTGTCAAAAAAAAAAAAGTTTCTTAGGAACCTTGGTCAACATTACTCCAAGAAAATATAGCTCACCTATAAAATGACAGACTAAGAGCAACAACTATGTAAGCAAAGTGATGAATTATGCTCCCAAAATAATCTCCTGCTTGTAAAATTTATCTTGAATATATGCCAAATTTGCATGCCATTCCCAAATAAGTCAAGGTCTTCAAGGTACTATATTTTTGGAAGACACAAATAATGAGACAGCCTGGAAATACCTATTTGTGTAAAAAAAAAAAAGTACAATTCTTACAGGGCTGCAACATTTATTGAAATATATGATTTTATTTAAATACAAGTATAACTGTTTCGAACTAACTGGGACATCACAGGAAAGGTAATATATGTGACTACTTCAGATGGTGATGGTAATGATGACACAGTCTCTATTTCTCTTCTTTGTAACACATGATAAATCTTTTATCAGATACTTTTAGCCAAAAGGCAAAACTCGCTTTAATCATCAATCCAGAAGCATATGATATAAATTAATCAACATACATGTTCTTTTTCCTAAAATAGTTTCAACATGTATGATATGTTACAGGTATGGTCTGTGGCAGTAACATTCTTATGGGATCCCCATATTCTTATCCAAAATATGAGCTATTCCTTTCTATCAAAAATACTCAGACTTGATTCTAAGTTCAAACAAAAATTTGTAATTACATGGACTTAAAAAATCAACCATCACTGCCTGATCATTTCAGAGGCCACAAACCCAAGCTTCAACAGCAACTCTGCTATTTGTAAGGGGCGTTATCAAAGCCAAGGCCAAGTTATGCCTAAAAACCTAAGTTTTCTCATCTGTTAAACAAGGGTAACTTCAATGTATCTATACACCAAAATAGCTGTGAGGATCAATGGAGGTAAATTCATTGAGTTGAGATTTTTGTCATATAGTAGGTGTTGAACAAAGGTGTGATAGTTATTAATGGAGTTGAATATTTGCATGTATGTGGCATTTCACTGCCATACCATTTACTTTTTAACCATCATTCTTCTTGTTATTGGCCAGTCAATAACCACCAGAACATAAAATACTATCAACAGAGTTGGGCAATTATATTGTGCTTATTACATAAAATACATGGGTCCATACATTCAGAAAATATACAGAGCAAACATCTGTTCTCCTTTTTATGGGTATATATTAGAGTTGTGTGGGAATTTGCAACACGTGAGTCTGGACAATGCTGAATAGGAACACATATGAGCACACACACGTGTGCACACACTCAAATTAGAGCTCGTAACGAGAGAAATCTACTTAAAGACATCCAATTCAAATGCAGACTTCCTGTTTTGATATGGCTCCTCTATTCCACACAGTTATCTAATTACAACCCCTCAATACAATACAATAAATATGAAAAGGTCACAAAGCTTCTATTTTGCAGCATGCCAAATACATTTCCTAACATGTCTGTGCATATTTCCAAGGCTATGGAATCTTTAAAAATAAACAGTTTGTTACCCATCCATGAATAGACCACTCCAGATAATAGTTAGACCACTCCAGATAATAGTTAAACCAACCCTCTCTATGGTTTTAGATAAGTTAAAACCATACTTTGAACTATATTTGTTTTTCCTAGCTTCTTTCTTTGAAATGATGCAAAGATAGGCAAAGAAAAAGTTTCTAAAATTTTCACATTTCCTTATCTATCAGTGCCATATTAATTGCTCTTGAGGCAAAGCCAGGAAAGTAAAAAGTCAGGGCTGGGGGAAAAACCCTTAATGACTCTGCTTCTCCACACTACGGAAATAAAGATCAGGCTACACTATACCTGGTATCCAGTGTGCACTTTTCTTTACCTCCTGTTTTAGTACGTTCCCTGCTGCTATAAATGCCTGAAGCTGAGTAATTTATAAAGAAAAGAGGTTTCCCTACCACCCTAAGATGGCAGCCGAGTAACAGCTTCCTTGCATCTGGGCAACGTGAGTCTGGGGAGATAGGACTCCAGGCATCTCTGGCTGGTGGGAACTGCCTATCATCACTCCTATGAAGATACAGGAAGTCAGCGAGAGACTTCTGGACCCCAAGAGGAGGACTAAAACAGTGGAAAACCGGCAAGTGGCCGCGTGTGTTCAATCCATCTAAACCCGCGCACAACTGTAAGTTCAGTAGCAGCGAGACTGCAAACCAGAAAGGCCTTACCTGTGAACTGTTTTGATGTCCTTGGACTTGGCACTGAGTTGAACTGCCTTGGGGAAGGCCTGAGCGGGAGTGCGGAGAACTTTGGCTGTTGTCTAGGGCCCCAGTCTGAGCCGCTGAGCCAGACGGAGCTAATAGTGTTTGGTGGTGGGTCACACGGATCCATTGTCAGTGATCTGCCCCGGCAAGCTCCGCACTCAGGGTCCAGAGCTAGAAACGGGTGGGAGCTGGTAACCCAGCAACCAAGTAGCCTAAGGGTGGGGCTTGCAGCCCTAACCCTCAGGGGCAGAGTGAGACCGGTTTTGGCACAGTGGGTAAGTGGATAGCCACTTCAGCAGCGATTCCAGCGAGAAAGCTGGGAAAGCTTCTGCTCAGCAAGTTTACAAGTTCAAAGTGCCTTTTAAACAGGCTGAAGAGAGATTTAGGGTGTCTACCTGCTGGGGTTTGAGAAATCAGCAGCCTCCAGTCGTATCAGAACTGTGACTAACATCTCATACCCCAGAAGACCACGTGTTGCCCAGACAATATTCAATAACATATACAAACTGCTTTGTTTTTGGTTGTGTATTTTTTTCTTTTTTTTTTTGTTTGGTTGTTTTTTTTGTTTGTTTATTTTGACGTTGCTGATGTTCTTTTGTTTTTTTAATTTCAATCTTTTCCACACAGATCGCTTTTTCTTTCTCAATTTTCCTAGTTTAATTATAATTTCCCATTCCTACCTTTTTTAATAACTTCAACTTCATTTTTGCTAGTGTTTCTACCGTTATAATTTGGTTTTTCACCCAATTTTATCCCCGTAAAGCTTTCTGTTTGCTTCTTTTGGTTTGATTTATAGCATTTTTGTCTTTCCTCTCTACTTGGTGGAGGTGGGGTACTGTGTCTGATCAGGTTAGCAAAGAGCTGCTGACCTCAAGGGAACCACGCAACTGGGCACCCCCAGAAGGTGGGGTTTTTTAAGGTTGTGTCAAAGTACCCTACTGTACACCTATATTACCCTGTCTCCCTCTTTCTGTGCCTCTCTTCTTTTTGTCAATATTCCTTATACCCACCCCCTCTCCTTTCTCTATCTTTCTTTTTTTCTTATCACTCGGTCCTCCTTTCTTTCATCCCCTTTTTTTGCTCTTCAACCTTCTCACCCTTCTGATCCTGTAACCCTTAGTCCACAGGCACAAGAACTTAAAGAGCAAGAGGAAGTGAAAGGAAAATTAGGGCAAGGAAACAGATAAAAGAAATCACTCATGAGGAAGAATCAGCAGAAAACTCCAGGCAACATGAAGAACCAGTCTAGAACAACGCCACCAAGGGACCATGAGGTAGCTACTGCAGATCATTCCACCAGTATAGAAATGTTAGGAATGACAGAAAGGGAATTTAGAATACACATGTTGAAAACAATGAAAGAAATGATGGAAACAATGAAGGAAATTGCTAATAAAGTGGAAAATAACCAAAAGGAAATCCAAAAACAGAATCAAATAAGAGATGAACAATATGAAGAATATAAAAAGGATATAGCAGACCTGAAGGAACTGAAACAGTCAATTAGGGAACTTAAAGATACAATGGAAAGTATCAGCAACAGGTTAGACCATGCAGAAGAAAGAATTTCAGAGGTAGAAGACAAAGTTCTTGAGATAACTCAGACAGTAAAAGAGGCAGAAAAGAAGAGAGAGAAAGCAGAACGTTCACTGTCAGAATTATGGGACTTTATGAAGCATTCCAACATACGAGTTATAGGAATTCCAGAAGGGGAAGAAGAATGCCCCAGAGGAATGGAGGCCATACTAGAGAATATTATAAAAGAAAATTTCCCAAACATCACCAAAGAGTCTGACACACTGCTTTCAGAGGGATATCGGACCCCGGGTCGCCTCAACTCTAACGGAGCTTCTCCAAGACACATTGTGATGAACCTGTCCAAAGTCAAGACAAAAGAAAAGATTCTGCAAGCTGCCAGGAGTAAGCGCCAGTTGACCTACAGGGGCAAATCCATCAGAGTTACCGCAGACTTCTCTAATGAAACTTTCCAAGCAAGAAGACAATGGTCATCTACCTTTAATCTACTTAAACAGAACAATTTTCAACCCAGAATTCTGTACCCTGCTAAGCTAAGCTTCAAAATTGACGGAGAAATCAAATCATTTACGGATATACAAACATTGAGGAAATTCACCACAACTAGACCACCTCTACAGGAAATACTTCAACCTGTTCTGCACACTGACCACCACAATGGATCAGCAGCAAAGTAAGAACTCAGAAATCAAAGGACAGAACCTAACCTCCACACTGATGCAAAAGATAAAACTAAGCAATGGACTCTCACCAAATAAGACGAATAGAATACTACCACACTTATCAATTATCTCAATAAATGTTAATGGCTTGAATTCCCCACTGAAGAGACATAGATTGGCTGACTGGATTAAAAAACACAAGCCATCCATTTGCTGTCTGCAAGAAACACACCTGGCTTCAAAAGACAAATTAAAGCTCCGAGTCAAGGGTTGGAAGACAATTTTTCAGGCAAATGGAATTCAGAAGAAAAGAGGAGTTGCAATCTTATTTTCAGATACATGTGGATTTAAAGCAACTAAAGTCAAAATAGACAAAGATGGTCACTTTATATTGGTCAAGGGAAAAATACAACAAGAAGACATTTCAATTCTAAATATTTATGCACCCAATTTAAATGCTCCCAGATTCTTGAAGCAGACCTTACTCAGTCTGAGCAATATGATATCTGATAATACCATCATAACAGGGGACTTTAACACACCTCTTACAGAGCTGGACAGATCCTCTAAACAGAAATTAAACAAAGATGTAAGAGATTTAAATGAGACCCTAGAACAACTATGCTTGATAGACTGATATAGAACACTCCACCCCAAAGATAAAGAATATACATTCTTCTCATCACCCCATGGAACATTCTCCAAAATTGATCATATCCTGGGACACAAAACAAATATCAACAGAATCAAAAGAATTGAAATTTTACCTTGTATCTTCTCAGACCATAAGGCACTAAAGGTGGAACTCAACTCTAACAAAAATGCTCAAGCCCACCCAAAGGCATGGAAATTAAACAATCTTCTGTTGAATAACAGATGGGTGAAGGAAGAAATAAAACAGGAAATCATTAACTTCCTTGAGCATAACAACAATGAAGACACAAGCTACCAAAACCTGTGGGATACTGCAAAAGCAGTTTTGAGAGGAAAATTCATCGCTTTAGATGCCTACATTCGAAAAACGGAAAGAGAGCACATCAACAATCTCACAAGAGATCTTATGGAATTGGAAAAAGAAGAACAATCTAAGCCTAAACTCAGTAGAAGAAAAGAAATATCCAAAATCAAATCAGAGATCAATGAAATTGAAAACAAAAGAATCATTCAGAAAATGAATGAAACAAGGAGTTGGTTTTTTGAAAAAATAAATAAAATAGATAAACCATTGGCCAGATTAACTAGAAATAGAAAAGTAAAATCTCTAATAACCTCAATCAGAAACGATAAAGGGGAAATAACAACTGATCCCACAGAGATACAAGAGATCATCTCTGAATACTACCAGAAACTCTATGCCCAGAAATTTGACAATGGGAAGGAAATGGATCAATATTTGGAATCACACCCTCTCCCTAGACTTAGCCTGGATGAAATAGACCTCCTGAACAGACCAATTTCAAGTACTGAGATCAAAGAAACAATAAAAAAGCTTCCAACTAAAAAATGCCCTGGTCCAGATGGCTTCACTCCAGAATTCTATCAAACCTTCAAGGAAGAGCTTATTCCTGTACTGCAGAAATTATTCCAAAAAACTGAGGAAGAAGGAATCTTCCCCAACACATTCTATGAAGCAAACATCACCCTGATACCAAAACTAGGAAAAGACCCAAACAAAAAGGAGAATTTCAGACCAATCTCACTCATGAATATAGATGCAAAAATTCTCAACAAAATCCTAGCCAATAGATTACAGCTTATCATCAAAAAAGTCATTCATCATGATCAAGTAGGCTTCATCCCAGGGATGCAAGGCTGGTTTAACATACGCAAGTCCATAAACATTATCCACCATATCAACAGAGGCAAAAATAAAGATCATATGATCCTCTCAATAGATGCAGAAAAAGCATTTGATAAAATCCAGCATCCTTTTCTAATTAGAACACTGAAGAGTATAGGCATAGATGGCACATTTCTAAAACTGATTGAAGCTATCTATGAGAAACACACAGGCAATATTTTACTGAATGGAGTAAAACTGAAAGCTTTTCCTCTTAGAACTGGAACCAGACAAGGTTGTCCTCTGTCACCTTTACTATTGAACATAGTGCTGGAAGTTCTAGCCAATACAATTAGGCAAGACAAGGAAATAAAGGGAATCCAAATGGGAGCAGAGGAGGTCCAACTCTCCCTCTTTGCTGACGACATGATCTTATACTTAGAGAACCCCAAAGACTCAACCACAAGACTACTAGAAGTCATCAAAAAATACAGTAATGTTTCAGGATATAAAATCAATGTCCACAAGTCAGTAGCCTTTGTATACACCAATAACAGTCAAGATGAGAAGCTAATTAAGGACACAACTCCCTTCACCATAGTTTCAAAGAAAATGAAATACCTAGGAATATACCTAACGAAGGAGGTGAAGGACCTCTATAAAGAAAACTATGAAATCCTCAGAAAGGAAATAGCAGAGGATATTAACAAATGGAAGAACATACCATGCTCATGGATAGGAAGAATCAACATTGTTAAAATGTCTATACTTCCCAAAGCTATCTACCTATTCAATGCCATTCCTATCAAAGTACCTACATCGTACTTTCAAGATTTGGAAAAAATGATTCTGCGTTTTGTAAGGAACCGGAAAAAAACCCGTATAGCTAAGGCAGTTCTTAGTAACAAAAATAAATCTGGGGGCATCAGCATACCAGATTTTAGTCTGTACTACAAAGCCATAGTGGTCAAGACAGCATGGTACTGGCACAAAAACAGAGACATAGACACTTGGAATCGAATTGAACACCAAGAAATGAAACTAACATCTTACAACCACCTAATCTTTGATAAACCAAACAAGAACTTACCTTGGGGGAAAGACTCCCTATTCAATAAATGGTGTTGGGAGAACTGGATGTCTACATGTAAAAGACTGAAACTGGACCCACACCTTTCCCCACTCACAAAAATTGATTCAAGATGGATAAAGGACCTAAATTTAAGGCATGAAACAATAAAAATCCTCCAAGAAAGCATAGGAAAAACACTGGAAGATATTGGCCTGGGGAAAGACTTCATGAAGAAGACTGCCATGGCAATTTCAACAACAACAAAAATAAACAAATGGGACTTCATTAAACTGAAAAGCTTCTGTACAGCTAAGGACACAATAACCAAAGCAAAGAGACAACCTACACAATGGGAAAGGATATTTGCATATTTTCAATCAGACAAAAGCTTGATAACCAGGATCTATAGAGAACTCAAATTAATCCACATGAAAAAAGCCAACAATCCCTTATATCAATGGGCAAGAGACATGAATAGAACTTTCTCTAAAGATGACAGACGAATGGCTAACAAACACATGAAAAAATGTTCATCATCTCTATATATTAGAGAAATGCAAATCAAAACAACCCTGAGATATCATCTAACCCAAGTGAGAATGGCCCACATCACAAAATCTCAAAACTGCAGATGCTGGCGTGGATGTGGAGAGAAGGGAACACTTTTACACTGCTGGTGGGACTGCAAACTAGTACAACCTTTCTGGAAGGAAGTATGGAGAAACCTCAAAGCACTCAACCTAGACCTCCCATTCGATCCTGCAATCCCATTACTGGGCATCTACCCAGAAGGAAAAAAATCCTTTTATCATAAGGACACTTGTACTAGACTGTTTATTGCAGCTCAATTTACAATCGCCAAAATGTGGAAACAGCCTAAATGCCCACCAACCCAGGAATGGATTAACAAGCTGTGGTATATGTATACCATGGAATACTATTCAGCTATTAAAAAAAATGGAGACTTTACATCCTTCGTATTAACCTGGATGGAAGTGGAAGACATTATTCTTAGTAAAACATCACAAAAATGGAGAAGCATGAATCCTATGTACTCAATCTTGTTATGAGGACAATTAATGACAATTAAGGTTATGGGGGGGGAAGCAGAAAGTGGGATGGAGGGAGGAGGGTGGGGCCTTAGTGTGTGTCACACTTTATGGGGGCAAGACATGATTGCAAGAGGGACTTTACCTAACAATTGCAATCAGTGTAACTGGCTTATTGTACCCTCAATGAATCCCCAACAATAAAAAAAAAAAAAAAAACTTTAAAAAAAAAAAAAAAAAAGAAAAGAGGTTTATTTGGCTAAAAGTTCTGCAAACTACACATGAGGCATTGTACCAGCATCTGCCTCTAGTGGGGGCTTCCACTATCAACGCTGAAAGGAAGGGGAGTGAACAAGGGAACAAGAGGAGGAAGTGGCACCAGGCTCTTGTAAACAACCAACTCTCCCAGCAAAGCAATAAAGTGAGAACTCCTGCATTATCACAGGCGGGGGGCACCAAACCATTCCCAAGGGATCTGCCTCCATGGCCCAAACACCTCCCACCAGCCCCCCCCTTCAACTTGAGAGATCAAATTTCAACATGAGATTTGCAGAGGACAAATATCCACACTGTATCACCTGCCTTACGTGAAAGGCAAATTGGGATCTTGTTTTGTTTATGCTTTTCAAATCCTTTCCCTCAGTCTCAGAAAGCTACTTAAAAAAAAAAAATCATATCATAACAAAGATATTTGTACCAGAATGTTTATTGCAGCCCAATTCATAATTGCTAAGTCATGGAAAAAGCCCAAGTGCCCATTGATCCACAAATGGATTAATAAATTGTGGTATATGTACACCATGGAATATTATGCAGCCTTAAAGAAAGATGGAGACTCTACCTCTTTCACGTTTACATGGATGGAGCTGGAACATATTCTTCTTAGTAAAGTATCTCAAGAATGGAAGAAAAGGTATCCAATGTACTCAGCCCTACTATGAAACTAATTTATGGCTTTCACATGAAAGCTATAACCCAGTTACAACCTAAGAATAGAGGGAAGGGGGAAAGGGAGGGGAGGGAGGGGGGAGGTGGGCAGAGGGAGAAGGATTGGTGGAATTATACCTGAGGTGCATCTTATAAGGATATATGTGAAACTTAGTAAATGTGGAATGTAAATGTCTTAATACAATAACTAAGAAAATGCCAGGAAGGCTATGTTAACCAGTGTGATGAAAATGTGTCAAACGGTCATAAAACCAGTGTATGGTGCCCCATGATAGCATTAATGTACACAGCTATGATTTAATAATAAAAAAAAAAAATCACAAACCTACCTGTTCTTCATAGAGCAGTTACCATAGCACCAATTTCACACAAATCTCCTGATTCTCCTAACTGCCTCAATAGCACCTAAGCACTTGACCTGTATCTCTTTAAGGGACCTTGTCCATTTGTAATAAGATTAATCATTCATTTATTAAAAAAAATACTGAACATCTCCAAGCCTCCATGCAATGTGATAATGGAGATGTAGCAATGAACTTGACAGACACAGTTTCTCTTCACAGTCCATACAGGTGGTGAGACACACAGGTGAGTCATTACAAACTGAGATCAGAGTTTGATGAATTATAAGAAATATCATGATGGTGTAGGCAGTGTTTTTAATCTAGAAAATAATGGAGGATGCTTTTTTGAAGGGCTAACAAGGAATTTTGGGGGGTGATGTGTTCATTATTTTGATGGTGGTGATTTCACAATTGTACACCTATGTTAAAATATATCAAAGTATATACTTTAATTTGCATATTTTATTGCTTATCAATTATACTTCAATATATATATATATTTTTTGGCGAGGGCCAGGTTTGAACCCACCACCTCCAATACACGGGGCTAGCACCCCACTCCTTTGAGCCACAGGCACCACCCTTCAATTTTTTTTTTTTATTAAATCATAGCTATGTATATTAATGCGATCATGGGGCACCATACACTGGTTTTTAGACCATCTGACACATTTTTATCACACTGGTTAACATAACCTTCCTGGCATTTTCTTAGTTATTGTGTTAAGACATTTACATTCTACATTTACTAAGTTTCACATATACCCTTGTAAGATGCACCGCAGGTGTAATCCCACCAATCACCCTCCCTCTGCCCATCTCCCCCCTCCCTCCCCTCCCTTTCCCTCTTCCCCCTATTCTTAGGTTATAACTGGGTTATAGCTTTCATGTGAAAGCCATGAATTAGTTTCATAGTAGGGCTGAGTACATTGGATACTTCTTCCATTCTTGAGATACTTTACTAAGAAGAATATGTTCCAGCTCCATCCATGTAAACATGAAAGAGGTAAGATTCTACCTTAGGTCCCCCACACACACACAAACACACCTTAGTTTTATTAGGAAAAGTTTTTCCTGTTGGACAGGTATTTACGCAGAAATTCAGAAGATAAAATCAGTACACCAAAAGGCAAGGTAAAAATTCCTTCCTATCAGAAAGCGCAGGTATTCAGGCACAGATTTAGGAAGATGGATGTGTTTAAGCCACAGAAAAAGACTAGAATTCCTAGTGAGCCAGGCACAGAACGACATGGATGATAATTTGTTCCAGGACAGAAGCAAAGGAGAGGAAAAGAAGTGAACTGTGGTGTTTTGAACTCATGTCCAAAAATCCATTAATACTCCTCCTTCCAAAAGATGATGTTTAATTCCCCTTTGTGGGGAGTAGGTCAGAAGATAGTGACTTATAACAAACAGAATGTTGTGGAAATGACAATGGTGACTCCAGTAACAAGGCACTGTGGCTTCCTCTTGCCTCTGGATCATTTGTTCTGTTGGAAAGCATGGACCATATCATGAAGATACTCAATCAGCCGCATAGAAGCTCCATGTGGTAATGAACAGGGGTATCCCACCAACAGCTACCCATGTATGTGCCAACCATGTAGGTGACTGAGCCACCTTGAGCTTCAACAAATGCTCCCCCGAGTGACACATGACTGCCCCTTCCTGAATCGGAACCACCCTGCTGAGCTGCTCCCAAATACTTACATGCAACAGTAAATATTTGTTAATATTTTATAGAGGGGAAGAAGAGTATGAGAATGACCCTCACATTCCTTTAATGGCTCCACCCTTCAAATATTAACTTTCTGGTGAGCTGCACGGGTAGGGGATGGGAGGTGTATAGGAAGGTCTTCAGTTGTCCTATCTAAGGAGGAATTACGCTCTCACCTTTGAAACACTGAGCTTATTAAAATAGCAATAGATAGCTAAAAACAGAAACAAGATTGTATAAAGAGCAAAAATAAAAAGATACTTCAAATAATGGTAAAAATAAGGCTCTGAAACCAAGGAAACAACAAATTGTGTTTTTAAGAGTCAACTGGGGGTGGCGCCTGTGGCTCAAGGAGTAGAGCGCCAGTCCCATATGCCGGAGGTGGTGTGTTCAAACCCAGCCCCGGCCAAAAACAACAACAACAACAAAAAAAAAAAAAAAAAGAGTCAACTGGGCTCTCTAAGACTTCAAGAATGGTTTCTGTGCTAAATCTCCCATTACTAAAGACACAACTACTCAGAATTCTGTCAAAACACTATGTCATAAAAGGTCTCTAGTCATAATACCATTATATGCCAGGCTCTCCATGTCAGGGGTTAGCCTGGCCATGTTATGGTGTTGATGCTTGACACTCTGGATGTGGAGAGATAAGTAGTAAGATGAGCTACAGATTTACCACTTAGCTTCGGAACATCATTCAATTAAATCGTAAAGGCAACAATACGTCGGGCGTATTTGTTATGTGTCTTTGCCCCAAATGGATTTAGACTACCATTTACATAGCAGATGAGTTTAAATATATAAAAAAACATTTACATATATGAAAAATAATATAAAAAGTAATCACACAAAAATGATTATTACCAGGGTAAAGCTGATATATCATCTTGATGCGTTGTAGCATCCATTTGGGCGGGGGAGGGGGGAGCTGAAAGATGTCTCTACATTAGCATTTTTCAGAATGCGGATGTATAACTGATGCAGAATAATTTCTAGATTGTAAAGAGATAAGGCGTCAAATAATACTGACTTGCTTAAAACTCACCGATTACAGTAAAACTAAAGTCTCAGCATCAGCATGTCTTTAAAATCTCCCCAATATTTGGCAGCCTTATTTCTGTGGTGAAGTACCTGGGCTCAGCCTCTTGAGTCTTCTGAGGACAAACTAGTTTTTAATATGTTTATTTCCACAGTATTTCTTCTTAAGAATTTTTTAAATTTATAACAAGTGATAATACCACGATAAGTTTCTTTTAGGTAAAAAAAATGTGTAGTTTACAAAAAAATTAGAGTGTACAGTTTGAATAAATGTAGATGATAACCAACTTTTGGGAAACCTTAACCAAGAAAATATACTTGGCATTCATTTCAGTATTTCACTTACACAGAACCTGAAATCCTGAGAGAGAGAGAGAGTGATTTCATCAAAGTCATATGACTAGAAGATAGAACTATGGTTCTAAACTCCTTGGGTTTCCATTACATTAAAAAAGGGGGGGGCGGAGGCAGGCACAGTGGCTCACACCTGTAATCCTAGCACTCTGGGAGGCCTAAGGTGGGTAGATTGCTTAAACTCAGGAATTTGAGACCAGCATGAACAAAAGCAAGACCCCATTTCCTCTTAAAAATTGAAAAAATCAGCCAGGCATCCCAGTAGGCACCTGTAGTCCCAGCTACTCAGGAGGGTGAGGCAGGAGGATCCCTTGAGCCCAGGAGTTTGAGGTTGCTGTGAGCTTTGATGATGCAACAGCACTCTACCTCGAATGACAGAGTGATACTATGTCTCAAAAGAAAAAAAAA
Source organism: Nycticebus coucang (assembly GCF_027406575.1). Classification (NCBI taxonomy): domain Eukaryota; kingdom Metazoa; phylum Chordata; class Mammalia; order Primates; family Lorisidae; genus Nycticebus; species Nycticebus coucang. Next base: position 18,776,379 of record NC_069787.1, read on the forward strand.
AAAGGTAACAACTAAATTTCAAAAGTTATCTCTAATCACTGTATAGAACACACACAGTTACTTTTAAATTTATCTGCTGCATTTAAGATCAAGCTTAAATAATATGAAATCCATAATCAGTTATGAAATATAACTGAAATTCTATTTTCCTTCCTTCATCTTAAATGCTACAGAAATGAGCAAGTAGCTGAAATGTAAGGGAAATATAAGAAACCTGGAGTATCAGCTTCAGATTTGGTTATGTCTACTTAGATAAATATTATATTAAAACCAAAGTTTTTGTGCAAATATCACAACACTGGGGAAAAAAGTGTTCCCAAAGAGGGTGACCATGAACTCTGCTGAAGATAAAAAAGAGGATGGGGAGAATGTATTTTTACATGACAATTTTTATTTTGTGAAGATCATATTTGCCCATCTTATCACTTGTTCATAACTTCTTAAATTCTTTAGAGAATATTCCATCAAGCTCTGGCAAAAATTGTTGACCCTGACAAATCACGACTATATATTTTTTATTTACTCTTTTGCTCATAGAAGCTATTTATTTTGGTTTCGATTTGTTCTTTGAATTATCATAATTCCCATGGTGGGATGGAATTTTTTCCCTATGAACAAGTCTTTATTAGAGAATCTTACACTCTCCTGTAGAGAAACACAGAAGATGGTGTAAATGAAATATAGGCCACAAATGAACATATTAGCCCAGTGAATCTTAAACACATCAAAACTTTACTCATTTCAACTTAGAGCTAAACAGTTGGGATTTGAAGGCATACTGAAAGATAATTAGGTCTGTATTCTAAGCTAAAATATTAGACTGAGAAACCAGGGGAGGAGGAGGGTGGGAAAAAGAATATACCCAGAGTAGGTCAGAGGGGGAGAGAATGACGATTACCACTGGGGGTGGAGAGAAAAGAAGGTAACAATTTAAAGCCGTAAAATGTTGAGTCCTGGAGGATAGATGTCACCTTGGATAGAAAGCAGAAATAACCAGATCATGGTTTCCGTTACAGAAATAAGCAACTTTGTGAGGTGACACGGATATCTGAGGCTGATGCCAACTAGGACACAGTAGACGGAGGATGCCTGGGGCTGGCAAAACCACATTTGTGTGACCTCCAGCCACTTACTTAATCCAATTTATTTGCCCCATCTGTAACACAGAGGTGACAATATTAGCCATGATAGAGCTGCTCTGAGTCCAGTATACATTATATATTATATTTAAAGTATTCAGCAGAGAAGAAGAGGACAGTAATTATTGTTATTAACTTTATCATTACCACCATTAGTGATGAAAAAGTTGCCTAGGACACTAAGTCATGTTTTGATATTAAGAAGCATAAAATAATAGTTGCTCATAGTTAATGGTAAGATATTAAATAGTAATACAGTAATTTTCCTCCCTTTCTAAAATTCCCTAATTCAAATACAGTAGAACCTCCATAGTTGGTCACCTCCTTACATTGACATGCACATCTACCTTTCAGTAGAGTAGACCTAGTTCCTCATGTTGACCACCTCCAAATGTTGTTACAGTCACATGGGTGGTCAACTTAAAGAAGATCTACTGTATTAACAATAGAGTTGGTAAAAACACAGAAAAAATGCTTATATACATTACTTATCAATGGCTATGCAGAAAACAGACAAGATTGATTCTGGGATTACACTTAGATAAGAAAATAGCCATCTATCTTTTTTTCTTTTAGTTGTTGGGGATTCAATGATGGTACAAAGAACCAGGTTACATTGATTGCATTTGTTAAATAAAGACCCTCCTATAATTGTGTCCCGCCCCCAAAAGGTGTGCCACACACCGTGACCCTCCACCCTCTGCCTCCTTCCCTTCTCCGCTCTTCCCTTCCTCCAGCCCACACCAGGTACTAGGTCATTAAGTGTCCTCATATCAGAATTGAGTACCTAGGGTTCTTGCTTCTCCATTCTTGTGATGCTTTACTAAGAATAATGTGTTCCACTTCCATCCAGGTTAATACAACAGATGTAAAGTCTCCATCTTTTTTAATGGCTGAATAGTATTCCAGGATATACATATACCAGAGCTTATTAATCCATTCCTGGATTGGTGGGCATTTAGACTGTTTCCACATTTTGGTGATTGTAAATTGAGGTGCGATACACAGTCTAGTGCAAGTGACCTTATGGTAAAAGCATTTTTTTTCCTTCTGGGTAGATGCCCAGTAATAGGATTGCAGGATCAAATGGGAGGTCTAGTTTGAGCTCTTTGAGGGTTCTTCATACTTCCTTCCTCTTTCTGGCTGGGTATGGTGGCTCATTCCTGTAATCCTAGCACTCTGGGAGGCTGAGGCGGATGGATCCATTAAGTTCAGGAGGGAGATCAAGACCAGCCTGAGCAAAAGCAAGACCCCCATCTATACTAAAAATAGAAAAACTAGCCAGGTGGTGTGGCGGGCATCTGCAGTTCCAGCTACTTGGGAGGCTGAGACAACAGGATCACTTGAGCCCAAGGTAGTCCCAGCTACTTGGGAGGCTGACGCAAAAAGGATCACTTAAGCCCGAGGCTTTGAGGTTGCTGTGAGCTTTGACACCACAGCATTCTCCCCAGGGTGACAGAGTGAGATTCTGTCTCAAAAAAAAAAAAAAAAAAAAAAAAAGAGAGAGAGAGAGAATGAAGGAAACTGTGACCTGCTCCCTTCTTAGTCAACTTCGTAACAAAACTAAACACCATCACTTCTGATCTTCTGGGACCTGATTTTAACCATGACAGAAATGCCAGAAGGCAGGCCTGCTTGTGGCATTCTCTCTTTCTTACCCATTACCACTATTTTCTTTTTTCTTTATTGCTTTGTGTAATTTAGGACCCAATGAAGGAAAAGAGGATGAAGGTGTTTTGGTTGCATTCAAAGAAGGCCATGCCCTTTAATTATTAATAAATAATTGCAACAGACATTATTACCAAGTCCTGACTGTTCACCAGTCACTGTGCTAACTAGTCACTTATTCAAGCTCAACTCAGCAACTACACCTAAAGGTAGGTTTTCTTCTTATTGACACAAACATCTGTACATATTTATGGGGTACATGTGATATTTTATTGCATGCATAGGATTGTAATGATCATGTCAGGGTATTTGGGTTATCCATCACCTGGAGTATTTATCATTTCTACATGTTAGGATCATTTCAAGTTTTCTCTTCTAGGTATTTTGAGATACCACATCCAGAATTTTTCCTTTTTTCTTTTATTTTCTCTTCTCTCCCCTTTCCCTCCCCTCCCCTCCTCTCTTTTCTTTCTTCTCTCTTTATTTTCTTTTGGTAGAGATAGAGAGGTTGGGGAGGTTTTGCTATCTTACTCAGGCTAGTCCCAAACTTATGGCCTCAAGTAATTCTCCTGCCTCTGCCTTCTAGATGTTCTGAGATAACAGGCATGAGCTACCACACCCAAGTAGATAATTTGAAATATATATTATTGCTGCTATGGAATATTAAAGCTTATACATTCTAATTGTTTGTTCATACTCACTGTCCAAACTCCCTTCATCTCTACCCATGCATCCTTCTCTGCCGCTAGTATCAGTCTTTCTACTCTCTAAAACATAAGTTTTGAGGTTCTTGAAACCAGATTTTTCTCAAGAACTATGATCTTATTCACAATAGGCTATACTAAGGCAGTGGCTTCTGATATTGTAACACTATGGTTCACTGAAAGAAACACTGTATTTTTCTTGTATTTCTCACTTACATTCAGCAGAACACATGTGTTTGAAACAAATTGTCTTGGCCCACAAGATTATGAACTCCTTAAATCCATAGACTAAATCATAAATATCTTGATATGCCCAATATCTATCACTACATATAAGACTATAGTACCTTTTAAGTTAAGATGTGACTCTTGTAAACAACAGATATCTGGTCTGAGTTTTTGTATCCAGTCAGCTAACCTATGTCTCTTTAGAGGACAGTTTAAGCCATTCACATTAATGGAGATTATTGATAAATTTGGTGAAATTTTGGGTATCAAGTTTTTCAAAAGTCCGGTGGACGAATTTAATCTTTTTGCCATTGTAGAAGTTGGAGTTTGATCAGGAGTTTCTGAGTGAGTTTACGTTTGTAGTAGAGGATTGGGTTGATCATTACGGAGGATAGGTCTGAGAATATCCTGAAGAGCTGGTTTGGTTGTGGCAAATTTCTTCAACATATGAATGTCGTTAAAGTATTTAATTTCTCCATCATAGATGAAACTCAGTTTAGCTGGGTACAAGATCCGGGGTTGAAAGTTATTTTGCTTTAGGAGATTAAAAGTCGATGACCACCCTCTTCTGGCTTGAAAAGTTTCCCAGCTACTTACTGTTATTTAATCTTCGACAAGCCAATTAAAAGCATCCAGGGGGAAAAGATTCCCTATTTAACAAATGGTGCTGGGTGAACTGGCTAGCAACCTGTAGAAGACTGAAACTGGATCCACACCTTTCACCACTAACCAAGATAGACTCTTACTGGATTAAAGACCTAAACTTAAGACATGAAACTATAAAAATACTAGAAGAGAGTGCAGGGAAAACCCTTGAAGAAATTGGGTTGGGTAATTTTTTTTATGAGAAGGACCCCCCACGCGATTGAAGCAGCTTCAAAAATACACTTTTGGGACTTGATCAAACTAAAAAGTTTCTGCACAGCCAAGAACACAGTAAGTAAAGCAAGCAAACAGCCCACAGAATGGGAGAAGATATTTGCTGGTTATGTCTCTGACAAAGGTTTAATAACAAGAATCCACAGAGAACTCAAACGCATTAGCAAGAAAAGAACAAGGGATACCATCACAGGCTGGGCAAGAGAATTGAAAAGAAACTTCTCCGAAGAAGACAGGCGAGCGGCCTTCAGACATATGAAAAAATGCTCATCATTTTTAATCATCAGAGAAATGCAAATCAAAACTACTTTGAGATATCATCTAACTCCAGTGAGACTAGCCTATATCACAAAATCTCAAGACCAGAGATGTTGGCGTGGATGTGGAGAAAAGGGAACACTTTTGCACTGCTGGTAGGAATGCAAACTAATACATTCCTTTTGGAAAGATATATGGAGAACACTTAGAGATCTAAAAATAGATCTCCCATTCAATCCTGTAATTCCTCTGCTGGGCATATACCCAGAAGACCAAAAACCACACCATAACAAAGATATTTGTACCAGAATCTTTATTGCAGCCCTATTCATAATTGCTAAGTCATGGAAGAAACCCAAGTGCCCAATGATCCACGAATGGATTAACAAATTGTGGTATATGTACACCATGGAATACTATGCACCCTTGAAGAAAGATGGAGACCTCACCTCCTTCATGTTTATGGATGGAGCTGGAACATATTCTTCTCAGTAAAGTGTCTCAAGAATGGAAGAAAAAATATCCAATGTATTTACCCTTACTATGAAACTAACTTAGGACCTTCACATGAAGCTATAACCAAGTTTCAACCTAAGAACAGGGAGAAGGGGGAGAGCGTGAGGAGGGAGGGGGGATGTGGGTGGAGGGAGGGAAGGGGATTGAAAGGATCACACATGCAGTGCATCTTACAAGGGTACATGTGAGCCTTGGCAAATGTGGAATGTAAATGTCTTGACAAAGGAACTAGGATAGTGCCAGGAGGGCTATGTCAACTAATGAGATGAAAATGTGTCAAATATCCTATGAAACAAGTGTATGGTGCCCCATGATGATATTGATGTACACAGCTATGATTTAATAAAAAAAAAAAAGTAAAAAAAAATAAATAAAATAAAAAAATAAAAAAAAGACTATAGTAGATGCTTAATAAATTGTTATCAAACGAATGAATAAAGTAATAAATGAAGAGTATATAAATATTTTCCAAGGAATCAAAAATTCTAAAGTAATCTCTTCTAAACAATATTATATGCCACTATACCAAGATGAGAAAGCATTATTAGCAAAGTTCCCTAAAGCTACCGTCTGAAAACTGTTGATAAAACCATCAAAATTGACTAAAATACTTTCAAAAATAAAGTTTGTGGCCATTTAGATGAGTAGACTTTAGAGATGTCATGATGTAATAAGGAAACAATTATCAAGTCTAAATCAGGAAAAATTATTAGTCTGTTGATAAAAGTAAATCAAATGTTCTCAATATCCGATTCTTGCTCTGAAAGCAGTTAGCTATGTGAACTTGGGCAAATAAATTAGTCTCTTACTGAATTAATCTTCAGTTTTCTCATCCTCCCAAAGACAGGCTGGACTGGATGAGATCACAACTTTGACAACCTGTGAATCTCCCACAATGGAAGGAACATGTTTACTGCAATGGACTGTTATGTTAACCATTGGCCAGATCTTCAAAACTCCTTAGAAAAGAATAAAGCGAATCATTCTGCTCTATCTCAAGTTTATCTTGAGTTGTTTGTTTTGACAGTAGTTTCACTACAACAAGAGGAATGTATTTCTAGTTATGTGAATTTTTTTCTGGTATAGATGTCACATATGTGCAAGCAACACAGTTGAAACCAGGGAGTTTCCATGGATTTTAGTTCCTTTTTACTTAAGTAGGCCAAACAACATACACTTTGCTGCATTCACATCTTTTAAATCTATTTAACAATATTCTTTCTTCAGATACTCCTCCTCCATGAAGCCTCCTTCCTTTTTTGCATCAGAGCTATTTTTAAAGCATTGGTCTTGGACAGAACTCCCAGGTAAGGCAAAGTTTAATCACCGCCTCACTATAGATTTTTAATTTTGACACTAGGTACAGACAGGTGGGAAATGAAAAGATATTCTGCTTCCCAGGGATGCCAACCTGGACTAAAATTAAAGATAGGAGAAGTCAGTCTTTGTCCTGCCTCTTCAAGATGACTCTCACAGCAAAGATGCCCTCCTTCCCCACAGGAAGTCTCCCATCTTCTACCCTAGGGTGGAATCTAGTATCGCAGCTCAGGTAAATTAATTTCAGAGAGTTTGCTCTTTGAGCAAAGTTTGTGCTTTATTCCTTTTCTCTTATTAAAGAAGTTGGACTTGGAGGGAGTGTAGGGTAGAGATAAGGAATCCTTCTCCTCCTCACCCCCCGTGACTACAGAACACACAATTGGGAGGCTCTGTAATAGAGCATTGCAAAGAGAGACTGGGATTAGAGTTTGGGAAGTTTGGAATCTGATTATGCCCACCAATTATCTGTGTGACTTTGGGAAAATCAAAGAACTTGTATATAAAAATGAGATTGCTGGGCTAGATCTATAATGTTCTAATAGTGTTTATCACATACGAGGAAAGTTGGCTCTGAATAACTGGCTTCCTGACAGAAGATGGTATTTCAGGAGATAGTAAGACTTCTTTTTGTTCTAATCAGAGAAGATTTGATTTTTTTTTTTTTCTTTAAGAGATACAATGTGTGAGGGCTGTCCAGAAAGTATCCAGCCATGCATGCCTTTATTTTTCATGTTGCGTGGCTGGATACTTTCCAGACAGCCCTCGTACACATCATACAATTCAATCTTTGAAAATGTACGGTTAAGTTGTTTTTAGTATATTCACAACATTGTGAAAGCCTCACCACTATCTTAATTCCAAAATATTTTCATCACCCTAAAAAGAAACCACATATACGCTAAGAGTCCCTTCATCTTTACACTCTCCCACCCCCTGCTCTGCACAAACAGTAATCTAATTTTTGTCTCTAGGGATTTGTCTCTTCTGGACATTCCCTATGCATGGAACAATACAATATGTGGCCGTTGTGTCTGGCTTCATTCACTTAACACAATATGTTTAGAGTGAATCCATACTGTACTATCAATTACTTCATTTCTTTTTATGACTGAATAATACGCCATTGTATGGGTCTAGCACATTCTGTTTATTCATTCCTCAATGATGAGGGTGTGGATCATTCACACTCTTTGGCTATTATAAATAATACTGGTATGAACATATGTGTACAAATTACTGCCATTTTGGTCAATGTAATTTGCAAGTTCTCTGGAAAAAGCTTTGCAAGAAATAAGTCTTTCACCTTCACTCTTTCACTGTGTTTTTCTGGATATAAACTTTGGCATCCTTTCCTCTATGAGGGATTCTCAGAGAGTTGTGATAAAGAAAATATTTAACCCATTACTGAGTCAACACCCTAGCAAATTTACCTATATATTTCTCACCTCTAAACCTGTCCTATATTCCACTTCCCAATCCACCCACCTCAGCTTCCCAGAATGTTAGGATTACAGGCATGATCCACCAGGCCCTGCCTAACCCACTTTTTGACCTGGCAATCTCATTTTTAGGCATTTACCCAAGGAAAAAGAGACATTTTATAAAAAAGACACTTGCATTATAATGTTTATGGCAGCATAATTCACAATTAAAAACACGTGGAAACAACCCAAGTACCTATCAATAAATGTGTGGATTAATAGATTTGGTATATGTACACCATGGAATACTATTCAGCCATAAAAAGATGGCAATCTAGTATTTTTTGTAATAATCTGAGTGGAATCGGAGACCATTCTCTTAGGAAATATTTCAAGAATGGAAAAACAAACACATGTACTTAACGCTGAATTAGAATTAGTAAATCAATACTTAGGTACATATAAGGAAGTAAAACTCAAAGGAAATGAAGTACGTTGAGCAGGGGACAAGCGGTAGGGTAAATTCACACCTAACTGGTACAATCCATATATTGTGGGTAACTTATATAACTTTGAATTGAAATGTACAAAAGAAAAATATGTAACCACAATGTGTGTGCCCCTGTACTATTCTGAAATAAACAGGAAAAAAAAATTAAAGTGAAAAGAAACAAGACAAAACTAATCTATTATGTTTTATGTAACCAAATATTTCCACATCAACATATAATCAATACAAAAATTACTCATGAGGTATTTTGCATTCAATACCCTAGGGCAGAGATATGGACCCAGAAAGGAAGGTGATGTGAAGATGGAGGCGGAGAAGTGTGACATCTACCATCCAAACAGCAGCAAAGATTGCTGCCACCACCCGGAAGCCAGGAAGGGGATGGCAGCACTCTATCCGGAGGGAGCACAGCCCTGCTGACAACTTGATTTCAGACTTTTAGCCTCAAGAGCTGTAAGGCAATACATTTCTGTTGTTTTAAGCCACCCAGGTCATGGCAATTTGTTACCACAGCCCTAGGAAACCATTACAATTCAGATTTTGGCAATTCAGTTGGTACTAGCCACTTACCAAGTGCTCAATAGCTACCCATGGCTAATTTCTGCACAGTTTAAAAACCTTCACAGGAGCCTTCTTTTGTGGCCATTTTCCAAACTTTCCTTGAGAAATGGAAACCTTGAAAATAATTCTTAATTCAGATCTGAAGAGATGAGCCCTTTCCCTTGGAATCAACTGTTTCCAAAACAAAATAATGTTACCTTCCTTAAGGTAGAGTATTCTTGATTACTTTATAAAGACACAAAGCAACCTGGCAATCCACTAGGGGTTCTGCAAAATATGAAAACATTTTTCTTTATTCTCTCTAAGTGCAGAACTTGCACATAATAACATGTATATTACTGTTTACCAAAATGATGAGTAATTGTGCTCTATTTGTAGGCTCAAGGGATGCTTTTCTTTTCATCTATCCAAAGATTCTATAACATACTTCTATTTCTCTTCAAAATAAAAGAAATATCATTTTTTTCTGCATTCATTACATTGTAAAAGAGAAATAGGGCACAGGCCAATATCACACTTGGTGGTGGTTCACAGGCAATGAAACAAGGCTTCTCAGAAAAATTAAATTATTTCAATACTCAGGACACCTCTTCAATATAAAAATGCTTCCTTTTATATCACCAGGTATTCACATGGTGCTCTGAAAGCCAGGCTGACTAGGGTAAAATGGTAGCAAATAAACCAGGAGAAAAACAACCTCTTGGATTATGAATAGGAAGCCTAGGATCTAGCTTTGCCATTAGTGTCAGCTATACAACCTGAGCATATTATTTAGCTCTCAGATTCTCAGATGTAAATTGGGATAATGACAATTTTTGCCTGACTTGTCTTTCAAGAGTGTTTAGTGTACTTTTCAACCTTTCCTGAGCATCAGAATCTCCTGAAGGGTTATTAAAACACAGACAAGCCCACCTACAGAGATTCTAATTCTCTAAGATCAGGGCTGGGACCCAAGAATTTTCATTTCTAATAAATTACCAGGTGATACAACCATTGGGTCACAGTTTTTATAAAATGGTTGCCTTTAAGAAGACAAGGACTCTATTTCAATAGATGTAGCATAACATTAAAAAGCCCACGCTTTAGAGGGGGGCAGACCCAGTTCAAATGTGTTGCCTAGGTTTCTTAGGTTTCTTCATATAACCCCTCATCTATGAAATGAGAACTGTATGTCTCTCAGAGGGTTGTTGAAAGTTTAAACAGCACAGTACATATGCAAATGTGGTGCTTTCTCTGGCATATAAATGCCCAATGAATTCTTTTATTTATTTATTTATTTTTCAGTTTTTGCCCGGGGCTGGGTTTGAACCCACCACCTCCGGCCTCTGGGGCCAGCACCCGACTCCTTTGAGCCACAGGCACCGACTATGAATTCTTACTCTCTCTCTTTTTTTTTTTGGGTGAGACAGAGTCTCACTATATCGCCCTTGGTAGAACCCTGTGGCATGACAGCTCACATCAACCTCAAACTCTTTGGGCTTAAGCAATTCTCTTGCCTCAGACTCCCAAGTGGCTGGGATAATGGCACAGCCACAACCCCTGGCTGTTTTTTTGTTGCAGTTGTCATTGTTGTTTAGCAGGCCCCTGCCAGGTTCAAACCCACCAGCCTCACTGCATGTGGCCGGCGTGATAACCACTGTGCTACAGGCGCTGAGCCCTCTTACTATTATTATAGAAGTTGTCCCTAACAGAAGCCCTAACTTGTTTCTTAAATAGAATGCTCAGCAAATATTTTATAGTCTGACAAGAGCTAATAAACAAATCAAGAGCATCATTAAGGTAGGGGGGAGCATGGGCGGCGCCTGTGGCTCAGTGAGTAGGGCGCCGGTCCCATATGCCGGAGGTGGCGGGTTCAAACCCAGCCCCGGCCAAAAACCACAAAAAAAAAAAAAAAAAGGTAGGGGGGAGCCGCGTCATCGTTCAATGAAGTTCTCCATACAGTGAAATGGAGAAGACGGGTTAAGAGTGGGGAACAATGCCGCAGATGTTACCAATATTCCCCAGCATATTTCATCATGAGGACATCAGAGGCTTCTATGTGTTCTTTTCTTTATATTAGTCATTGTTGTTGTAAAATGCCTTTTAAAAATCTTTCCTCATTTTGAACTACTAGATCCTTCTCTGTTTGGAACTCCTGAACCTTTTATATCTTGATGAATTTCTGGGAGCCCCCTCAAAGAAACTTCCCCAGTTCCAGGACCCGAGGTGGATGTCACCAAATGACACCTGTCTTAGGCAGATCATAAATGTTCTGGCTGTCATCAAGAAGAAAATAAATGATGTTCACTGGTTTTCTGCTGCTGCTAATATTATTAACAGCAACTGATACTTAGTCTGCATACTAACAAGACAGACACCTTCCTGGGTGCTCTACACACATGTACACATGCACAAAGTTTAACCAATTTAGGTATTTAATATTTATAGGTATTTTTATTATATCCCCATTTTATAGATGGGGTGAAATTTCAAAAAGGCAGGAAAAGGGAAAAAGATGTGCTACACACTCTGCGATACAATCTTCAGCCACTGAAGAATGCCCAAAACTCATGTCCTATGAAACTGATACCAGCATCACCATCCTTATCAATCCCATAACAGTAACTATGTTAACTTAGAACTAAGCTATAGTCTTAGGGACCCACACTGGCAGGTCCTCAATCCTGCGTTAAAAGACTCAATGAATAATAGCTAACATTAATCAGCGTTTGCTAAGTTTCATCCAAGTGCAAAGAATATATACATGATGTCAATCTTCACACAGACTCTAATGAAGTAAGTACAGTTATTTTCCCCATTTTACAGACAGAAGAAATAGCAACCCATGACTTAGGGGGTATGACATGCCTCGATCACACATGTCAGAAGTGGCAGGCCTTTCTGTGTAATGTTGGAGTCCACGTTCTCCACCATGAGCCCTGCTGTGTCCCCAGGTGGCATTTCCGGCATGGTATACCGTCTGCCAGACTATTTGTGCACCTGCCATCCACCCTCAAGCTTTGGAGCAGCATCATTGATCCCACAGTTCAACAGAGAATTATCACACCTTGATATTAAGTCCATATAATTTTTATGAATGGATTAATAAACAGTGGTATATGTACACTATGGAACACTATTCTGCCATAAAAAGATGAAGATTTTACATGGACAGAGTTGGAGAACATTCTACTTAGTAAAGTATTACAAGAATGGAAAAGCAAGTATCCAAAGAACTCCATCATAATATGAAACAAGCAAATGAACAAATACACACCCACACACAAGAAAAACACAATTAGACTCAAGTGGGGAGAAGGGAAGGTGGGAGAGGGAATAGGGGAAGAGGGACGAGAATTGGTGTGTTCTTACCTAATAGGCACAAGGTAAGGTATGTGCCACATCGCCTGGGTGAAGGGCATAACTACAACTTGGACTCTACCTAACAAACACAAACAATGCAACCTAATCGTCTGTACCCTCATATTAATCTTTAAGAACAAAAAAGGTACGTATAATGTTTAGATTTTCACTTGGCTGTTTTTCTTCCCTCTATCATTTGTTTTTCTTGGATACAATATGTCCTAGACACTATCAGTAAGGAAGTCTTGTTTGTGGTTAGGATATTCAGTGTGGCTGAGCAAATCTAAGGAGCCATTAACGATTTTGCTTCAGGAGAGGTCTTAAATTGAGTATCTCTAATAACTTTGGTTTGTATGCCTGTTACTATATAGCCTGCCTACAGGGATATAAGCTCACTACCAGTTTCTCTACTTACCACAACATCCTTATTACTGATTAATATTTTCCCCGGGAAATGGATTTAAATACTAAATTGATGCTGAAAAGAAGTTTCTCATTTGCTATTTATTATTTTCGAGGCATACATCTCCCATTCTTTTCCTTAATTTTCACCAAGGAAGTCAGTGTATTTTAATATGGTTATTAGCCCTCTTCTTGGCTAAATCTACCACTGGGGCTTCATTTCACAGCCATGGTTATGAGAGAATACACAGGAAAGGGAAAATCCATGTTTTGGCCTCAGTCAGCGTGATTGCAAAAGCACTGGCAGTCCAGTTTCTTAGAAAGAGAAACAATAAAGGTAGAGGTCACTATAGGACTGTTTTTTGCAGTAAATAAATGAAAATTGGCATTGACTCAACTCCTTTTTGGTCTTAATTGAATATTTGCTACTTTTGCAAGAACAGAGGCAGAACTAGGTTTGATATCTGTCTAGAACTCTGGAGTATTTGAATGTTGCCTGTTTTTCTGTTTATTCTGGGGAAAAATTATGAGAGTATTAAGAATTGAAATATCTCTGAGTACACAGTGAGGTCAAGCCCTGAAACTAACTTCTGTGTGCCTCCATCCTGGTGGAGACACATATGTGGGCATTACAAAAAAGGGAAGATGTTTGAGGGCTGTTCCTGAGCTTTGCTGAAAAATTTTGATTAAGTGGGCAAATTGTGTGCATTTGGTTCTATCATCATCAACAACAAATACTGGGAGGTTATATTATGTATCTGTGCTTTCAAACCCCTAGAATAAGCCCAAAGCAGATAGCCTACTTCAGACTTAGTGCTAAGAGAATTCCTGAGCCTGATATGTCACCTGAAGACCAATGAGCACTGAGTGTTCTGATTGCAGGCACTAGTCTTTTGTTTGAATTTCTTTTTTTTTCTTTTGTAGATTCATCCTGTGATTGACCATTCCATCCAGGGCTGCTTCTTGTTCCACTTTTCATGAACACTCACTAACCTCAGAATGTCTCCTATGAATTATAAAGGACCTTTTCTCCACTGTTCACCCTCCAGATGCACCAGCAACAACAGCACAGATATTACAAAATCAACATGTATTTGAAGAGGATGCACTTTCTCAAAAAGAGATAATTGCTGAAGTTGGTAAACTGCACCACAGAAATGGGAATAAATTTAGCCTCCATAAAACCAAGATCAATTGAGAATGCGTCAGGCATACATTTTTGCTCTCATTCACAGAGAGCTTTTAAATGTCTTCACGCCTTTTGCTGCACATGAACATATGGACCAGCCATTTTATTCTTTCTTTCAAATGCTGCCAATGTGAACAGAATCAGTAACACATGGTAAGGCATACGACCTATGTGAAATTTCATATTATTTGAATAAAATTCCAGGCTTGGCTCTAACCCCATCAGCATATATGTCTGCCTTTCTAACCATGTGTATAGCTAGAATTATAATTTTTTTACACTTGAAAGGACTTTAGAAACCATCTGTTCAACCCCCTCTTTATATAGAGGTGTAAACTCAATTTCAGAGAGGCAAAACCTACTTGTTCAATATCTAGTTAATAATAAAACTCAGTAATAGTAAAAAGAGTAAAACTATCCAGCTGCAGGGCCCAGATAATGTTTATGGACATAATTACACAGCAGTTTGTGTACCTGTCTATATGCCAGCTCACACAGCATGTATGGATGTATATGTTAAAGCTGTGTTACTGTTGGGTTTCTTCCTGACTACGCTAGGTGCTGCCTCTCTGCTGTTAATTGATGTGTGCATGTCTTGGTGTGGACTCTCTCACAAGCAGAAGCTGAGAGAAGGACTTCAGAGCAATTAAGTTTATTTGATCCTAAGAAGCAAAAGTAAAGAACTAAAATATAGAAAGAGCTACAGTGAGCAACTGGGACTCATCCTATTAAGGACTCCTAAGAAACTATGTCCAACGTGCCTAAGAATTGTCTTGCTTTAGAACAAGACACTGAGGCATTTATTTACTGATTCTCATAACCCAGTGGGTGGGGACTATCCCCAAGGATGGGGTTTACTTCTCATAATTCCCCTTGCTGGTGGACTCATAAGAAATCCCCGTAGCAGAAAAATACAGAAATACAGTCTACTCCAGCTGTATTTAAAAGTCAGAAATGGACAAGGAGGTTTTGCACTCAGAGTATCTGATATAGCGCTCAAGGCACAAAACAAATTTTAAAACTTTAGATATTTATATCTAATTAAAAAAAAAAAACCTGGGCGGCGCCTGTGGCTCAGTCGGTAGGGCGCCGGCCCCATATACCGAGGGTGGCGCGTTCAAACCCGGCCCCGGCCAAACTGCAACCAAAAAATAGCTGGGCGTTGTGGCAGGCGCCTGTAGTCCCAGCTGCTCGGGAGGCTGAGGCAAGAGAATTGCTTAAGCCCAGGAGTTGGAGGTTGCTATGAGCTGTGTGACGCCATAGCACTCTACCGAGGGCGATAAATTGAGACTCTGTTTCTACAAAAAAAAAAACCTACATGGATTAGCCTCATAGGTGGCTACTTCACTGAGTTAGCATAAAGGTGACTATAGAATATTCTGGGTCCACTGTATCTTGAAGATCTGTTCTCTTTCACTAATGACTGAGCAGGAAGCAGCATTCATTCATTCATTTATGCAACATCTATTTACTAATGGTACTATGTACCTGGCATTTTCCAGAAGCTGGGGATATAGCACTGACCCAAAACAAAACAAAACAAAACAAAATAAAAACAAAAAAATCTGCCTTCACAGAGCTAACGGTCATATGGGCAAAGACCTTTTATATAATAACAAGTAAGGAACATATGTCATTATTCAGATATTGAAAAGAGTTCTGGTGAAAAATTGAGTAGTAAGAAACATATAAGATGTTGTTGAAAAGGAATATTGCTATTTTAATTTATGCACTGAGGTTAGGAAAAGCCTGGCCAACTGGATGACATTTGAGCACAGATCTATAGAAGTTACAGGGTGAGTTATGGGGATATTTGAGGCAAGTGTATTCATGACAAAAGGCAGAGTTTCTATAAAGGCCCTAAGTTTAAATGTACTTGACATCATTTCTGGCTTATTTTTATTTTTTTATTGATGTATAACAGATATACACATTTTCAGATTTTATGTGATAATTTAATATATTTATATAATTTGTATACATCAAATCAGTATAATTGTGATAGCCATCACTTCAAGATTTTGTCTTTTCCTTATGCTAGAAATATTTGAATTTTTCTCTTCTAGCTATTATATAAGAAATCAAACATTTATTATAAACCAAACATTTGAAATAAACTTTGCAAAGTGGTAGACTAGGAACTGTATCTAGCCTGTAGACCATTTAAAAAATAATAATACTTTGAATGTTATTCAGTATCATTATGGCAATGGGAAAGAATTAGAAGATTTTGCATAAGAATCTTAAAAAACTGGGAGACGTGAAACACAGAATTAGGACAGGGCACTGTGGTGGGACATGTTTTCTCTAGCGTAGCACTCACCAGCCTGCAGAGATAAGGGCATAATCAACAAAGCAGAGAGACAACCTTCAGAAGGGGAGAAGCCAATCACATGCTCTGAATCTGACAAAGGGCTAATAGCCAGAATCTATAATGAACTCAATTCAGTGAAGGACAAACAGCCCTATTAAAAACTGGGCAAGAAACATGAACAAAAACTTTTCTCATGAGGACAGATGAATGGCCAACAAACACATGAAAAATCGCTCGTCCTACTTAATTATCAGAGAAATGCAAATCAAAACCATTTTTAGAAATCACCTAACCCCAGTGAGAAAGGCCCACACCACCAGGTCCCAAAGCAGCAAAAGCTTGGGTGCAGAGAGAAGGGAATGCTCATGCCCTGCTGGTAGGACTGCAAACTAGTACAGCCTTTATGGAAAAAAAGTATGAAGATAATGCAAAGAACTAAAAGTAGACCTTCTATTTGAGCCAGCAATCCCATTACTAGGCATTTATCGAAAAGAAAAAAAGTCATTTTACCATAAGGATGTTTGCAACTAAATTTATTACAGCTCCATTCATAAGCACACAGATGTGGAAACAACCCAAGGGCCCATCAATCTATGAATGAACTAGATTGGTATATGTACACCATGGAATATTATGCACCCATAAAAGATGGAGATTTTGTATCTTTGTAAAAACCTGGAGGGACTTATAAAGCATCACAAGAATGGAAAAATGAGTATCACATGTACTCAATACTAAGCTGAAACAAGTAGATTAACACCACGGGCTCACAGGAGGTCCCACTTAACTGGTACCATGTGTAGATATGTACCACATTTCCTGGGTGAAGGACACAGCTACATCTTAGACTTGTACCTTACCAACGCGAGCAATGTAACTTAATCAGACGTACCTTCACTTTAATCTGAAATTTAACAAAACACCTAGTAGACAGCCTTCCCACTATATTATACACTTTTGCTTCTTTAAAAATGTTTTACTCATTTGCTAGCTTCTTTGATCTTTTAGGTAGTATGGTTTGGTGATCCTGGGTTTAAATTGGTTAAGAAAGAGAATAAAAAAAAACTGATCTTTGTAGTGACAGAATTTCTAGACAACTAGCATCAGTAGTTGGTTTGTTTGTTTTTTAATTATTGCTAGAGACTGAGTCTAGCATTCAGAAAAAAGGGAGAACATCCCCAGCATACCATAAAGTAGTAATCAATGCCCTAAAATAATTGTCAGACTTTATAAGATGCATCCCTTGCAGGATTAACCTGCTTATATATTTGCATCCTCTGTTGTATTCGAAAAAAAAATCAGGATAAGGCATATTTGAGAGTCACAGACTACGGTAAACACAATAATCACAAATACTTTCCTTGCCAAAAACTCACTGAGAAATCTAAGACTAAGGAAGTATAGAAAAGTCATGGATGGTACACAAAAGAGAAACAAAATGAGCAATTAAAAAAAAAATCAAAATTCAGAGTGTTGAGTGCTATGTAAATTAATGAAATCAAGACAGATAGCAGGAAAACAAAAACATTAATTAGAGCTTGACTTTACCTACACTGAAGGAGGCATATGGTAAGGGAATATTAATGCCATGTAGAACAGTATACAAAAAAAATTTCTCACAAAGCAATCAATATACTGATTTCCTACAAAAAGCTAAGCTGATCAAAAAAGACACAGTTACACACCATAGGTGAGAGTTCCAACTTTTTAAAAATACTTTTGAAAAGATTAATGGATTCCTTGATTTTCAACCCTTTAAATTCTTGATATCTACTTAGCACATTGGGTTACATTAGCACATTGCATAGCCAAACCCAAGAAATCAATTCGCTACATTGTGGTATAAAGAATATGTTTATACCAGAGTTCTCACAAGGAGTTAAAGCTAGAGTGGCTCAGCTGAATTTTTTAGGAGGCTCAAGATGCCATAGAAAAACAATCGGGGCATTAGAGCCAGGGGCATATTGCTGGAAGGAAGATTTAGGTTCTGACCAGATGAGGGAAATAAATAAGGTCTCTAAAAGAGATGCCAAAATGTTCACAACTCTGATATAGTGAGGAGATTGTGAACTGAACCAACGCAAGAAACTTGGAATACATGGGTAGAGTCTTAAAAGATTAATAAATAGGGAAGCAGAAAGAGGGACGGAGGGAAGGGGGTGGGGCCTTGGTGTGTGTCACACTTTATGGGGGCAAGACATGATTGCAAGAGGGACTTTACCTAACAATTGCAATCAGTGTAACCTGGCTTATTGTACCCTCAATGAATCCCCAACAATAAAAAAAAAAAAAAAGATTAATAAATAAATGAGAGTTGATGGTTCAGTGCCTGTAGCTCAACGGCTAGGGTGCCAACCACATACACCAGAGCTGGCGGGTTCGAACCTACCCCAGGCCTGCCAAACAACAATGACAACTGCAACAAAAAAATAGCCAGATGTTGTGGCAGGCACCTGTAGTCCCAGCAACTTGGGAGGCTGAGGCAACAGAATTGCTTAAGCCCATGAATTTGAGATTGCTGTGAGCTATGACACCACTGCACTCTACCGAGGGTGACATAGTAAGACTGTCTCTCCAAAATAAATAAATAAATAAATAATTTACATTTAGAGAAACATAGGAAGCATGAAAGCCAAAATTTCAAAACAAAATTTGCACTGGCCAAATGAACAAGGCTGCTAATGACTGAATTATACGATGGTCCAGACAACCGGCTAATACAGTTTGAATCTTAGCTTCACCATTTATTAGCTTTGTGAACGTGGGTGACTTTCTTATTTATTTTGGCCGGGGCTGGGTTTGAACCCACCACCTCTGGCATATGGGACCAGCGCCCTACTCCTTGAGCCACAGGTGCCGCCCATGGGTGACTTTCTTAACTTCTTTTATCAGTAATATTACATTAGAGTAAAAATAAACAATAAATAGGTCCTTAGGGGTCATAGGAAAATGAAATGAGGTAAAGTACACCAAGTGTTTAGCACAGAGCTTGACACAGAATAAGAGATCCCTATGTTAATTTTACCATCACTCCCTGTGACTTGATAACAATTGCAAGCAATCTGCTATGACACGTTTTTTGGTAGCTATAGAATACAGCTAATAAAAGTCTAAGAGAGCAGTGGCACGTCTGTCTTGCTCACAAATACACTCCCAGATCCCAGCACAGGGCTGGCTCATTACAAGGTACTCAGTGAGATTATTTGAGTGAATGCATAAATCAAAGTAATGGTGATGCAAAAGTCATTTTTGTTTCATGTTGTAAAAATGCAAATAGATTCAGGTGCCCCACGTGGACTTGACACTCTGAATAACAAAATAGGTCAACTAGACTCATTTAAAAAAAGATCTAGAAAGATGCACACCTTAAAACCAAGTCTCAGTGGACGCTGGACTTACTACACGTCAATACTTGAATTATGTATGTCAACTGCTAGGCTCACATCTTCCAAAAAGCTGCAAAAGCAATAAATAGGATGTCTGAACTTTTAAAATCCCTTTCTAGCAGCTGACCATGAGTATATGATAAAAACTTCCTGTCTTTTGCTGCCTAGCTCCTGCCAAACTACAGGTGCACCAGAATGAAAAAGAAGAGTCAGTATCAAAAGATGGAACAATATCAATAAAGACACTGAAAAACTTACCTAGATAAACTTCCATCCACTAACATCAAAGTAGGCAATACTCTATGTCAGGCGTCCTAAAACTGCGGCCCGCGGGCCCCATGAAGTGGTGTGAATTGTATTTGTTCCCGTTTTGTTTTTTACTTCAAAATAAGATATGTGCAGTGTGCATAGGAATTTGTTCATAGTTTTTTTGTTTAAAGTATAGTCCGGCCCTCCAACGGTCTGAGGGACAGTGAATTGGCCCCCTGTTTAAAAAGTTTGAGGACGCCTGCTCTATGTTATCCGTTTATGGCTCAACTTCTCTCAGCAATTGAAGGCTGGGATGAGCAAAAATAACAACTTTCAAAGTGAATAATGGCTTGAACGACTCTAAAAGGACAAGATAGACAGGTAAAACATCAATGTCTATCTCTGGATACAACAACATGTAAGTGCCACTGAAAGACCATCAGAAAGGTGTCTTCAACAGTGTCAACAAATAGTAGGCATAGCGGTGTGCGCTCTTATGATTTTATCATTGCCTTGCAAAATGAAGGCCCACTTTTGAATTAGTGTGCAACACAGTAGCATTTTTAAATCAAAAAGTTTTAAAATGACACTCTACCTGCAAGGCACAACATGAATGACTGCAGTACCAGCAGTTCCCATGGCAACCCCATCTTCAGTTTCCGAGGTCAAAGGAGTTTCAAGTCCAATAACAAGTGAACAGAATTGCTGCTTCTTTTAAGTTTTGTACAACCTTTAATCTGTGGGAAAGAAAAGACATTACAATGAGATTTGGGAATATTTCTCCTTGTGGTCTCTGGAAATTTATCTTTGCTTGAATACAAATAAAATTAACTTGTGAAAAAGTACTATTGAAGGAGAAGAGAGAAGCATGTTAAATACCGAATGTGGAATGAATAAGCCTCCTATTCTTTTCTTCTTGGGGAAAGATTGGAGCTGGTGTTTCGCTGTAGCTACTGAGTGAAGACAAGAACAACTTCAGATGTGGCACCAAGAAACCTAAAAGCAGGGGGAAAAAACTGCACTTTGCTAATTTCCTCCTAGTCTCTTAGTGTCCAGCCCTGGTTTTTTTACTTTCTAATTCGTAATACACTCAAAAAAGCAAATGAAGAAGAAATTCCACATAACAAGATAGGGAGGGTTAGACTGGGGGTCATAAGTAGACATTCCCAATTTTTAGAAGTTATATGCCAGAAAATTGTGACTACTCCATCAATTCAAACATTTTTCCCCAATGTGCCACATTTCATTTCTAACATGGAATAGAAATATGTATCCCCTATGCCTCTTTCGAGAAATCCTGCCAACTATTAGTAGGTACCGACTAGGTTCATTTGGATAAATCCAGAGCATGATTAAAAACAGCAATTAGTCAGGAAACTTAAAGAAGTAGAATTCTGTGATAAAGAGGGGACACTTGTTCTCTGTATCAAAAGCTACAAAACAAGTAACCAAATGAGCGAAACCAGTGGGCAAACACTGGTGTTCCGGAAAAGGGGGCACCATGTCCTGGATGACAGAGGCAGGTGCTCTTCAGCTGAAGCATATGAGTAACCTGGGCAGCACAGGCCCAAAGTTGCAAGAGCAGCTACAACTTTTCCAAGAAAAGTTAAAAATATTGTATTTTGAAAATCTCACAAGTTTAAAATGTTTGAAATATTTTTGTACTACTACCTGACTTAAACAAAGCCCAAGTGGCCCATGGTGCCAAAGGTTTGCAACATGACCAGAGTAAAGCAGAGCACTCACTGTGCGCCCAACCATCCCGCCTCCCATCCACCCTGACAGCCAGACATGTATGAAGCATCAATGAAAAAGATACCGTCTCTGGCCCCTTAAATCACCTACTCCAGCGGAGGCAGTCACCACCCTTGCATACAACTCCCATATAATAATGCCGTGTTCAAAAAAGGAGGAAGCATTTTGCCTTGGAGTCTTCAAAAAGGAGATGAGCTCCCCCTGGGGTTTGAAAGACAAGCAGGATGCTCTCTATTTATCAGTTCATCACTTAAGTGAGAAATGTAGGGAACCTGGAGACTTGTATTCTATATACAACTTTGAAGGTAACTAGTTGTTGGTGGTTCTGGGAAGGCTGCCCCACTCTGCCTCCCTCTGAAGATTATTTTAAGGGAACCCTCTCTGAAATCTACACAACAACATACATTGCCAGAAATTACTATTGTAGTCTCAATATACTGTTTAGTTTCTATACTTAAAATATTTTAAATGTATATTATTTTTAAATGGACAAATAAAATTTGTATGTATTTACCGTGGCGTAGCACACAATGCTTAGATACATGTGTACATGTGGAAGCCATGATATTTTTTAGCTGGATAACATCTCATTTCCGCTAATAAGAAAAAATTCCTGAGCAAACATAGGCTTCCACCAAAACAGGAACCAACACAAGCTGGGTAGTTAATCAAGGGCTTTTAATGTTAATTTAAACCACATGGTCACCGTAAAGCCTTTATGTTTACCAGGAAGCGAATGGAAAGTGAGGAACCATCATTAGAGAACTCGCCTTTCTTTTGTGTCTTTAAATAGCCTGGTTTCTGATAAAGCTAGACTTAATACATTGTGAAGACAAAAGGGACTCTTAGCTTCTGATCTGCTGATGTGGCTGAAAGCAGACAGCATCTCTAATTGGGTATGTTCAGATACACTTCTGACATGCATGGTGATTAGGCCATTTTAGATAAACAGGATGTGCTGATCAATGAAAACTATTAATGTCTTAAGCAAATGATCAGAGTATTAATAATTAATTTTGCGAGGGAAATGTCATCTCAGACCAGAGGTTTGATCTACAATGTTAAGCAGTTTCTTGAAGCAATTAAAATTAGCTTAGGAAATGTACCCAATTACACGATAAAGATTCAATTCATGATATGATGCTCTTTACAGTGCATGTGCTGTTGAGAGCTGTAGCTTTATAGGGATGGAGAAACTCAAGAACCCTGTTGGTATTTATTTACACTCAGGTGGGTAAGGTTCACCCTCACTAATCAGAAATAATGGGGTCACTGGTAGTCATCTGTCTAGTGGGCAGTGGTAATCAAAGTGCCATGTTTTCTGAAGGAAGCTGAAGATTCATGAATCTCATGTGGCTGCGGCGCAGGGTACAAAGTTTCATAATTCCTGTTTTTCTGCCAGAGGCAGAAAGAAAGCTGCAGGATGAGCCAGGAGTTATGGTGGCAATAGATCTCCCCTGTAGCATTGACTTCTCTCTGGTTTATCGGAAGGTGACTGTAGCAAAGGTAGTGTACTCAGCACTAGCTTTGAGATCTTGCCCGAGAATGAGACTCGTAAATAAATCCTGGGATGGAAGCCACACGACAAAGCAGGATGTGGTTGCTTTCTCTGACTGAGCCGAAAGGAAATAAATAATCAAGAACTGTGCAGGAGATTTTTTTCCACATTCCTGCACAGAATAAAACTTCCTTCAACCTTTCAAACATTTCTGAGACAAATAGTCATACTGACTACCTCAGTATAAAATCCTGGGGTGGGAGGTAGTGGCGGGAGAGGGAGTGTGATTCAGGCCTGGTGCAGTGGCTCACACCTGTAATCCCAGCACTATAAAAGGCTGAGGTGGGAGGATTTCTGGAGGCCAGGAGTCTGACCCCTGCCTCAGGAAAACAAGACTACTCATGTGTACAAAAAGTGGAAAAGTTAGTCAGGTATGGTGGTACATGACTGTGATCCCAGTTACTCAGGAGGCTAAGGCAGGAGAATTGCTTGAGTTTGAGGTTGCAGTGAGCTATGATGAGGCCACTGCACTCTACATCAGGTGACAGTGTAAAATTCTGTCTCAATCAAAAAAGTAATAAAGCATGATTTGGTTTTCCTTTAACAGTCCCAGTTTCCAAGAATCTACACAGAGTTCCTATGCCTATTTTTTTCTGGGCACTATGCCAAATTTTAATTTTCCTAGTACTGAAATAGTAACCTGATTCAGCTCAACAAAATAGTAACTGTGTTTGCTGTGTGGTAGAGAGAGTGCTAGGTGTGCAGAGGTGAGGGAGGTGTGGCCCTATCTTCAAGGGCCTCACAGTTTACTTGGTGAGAGAGGCAAATAAACCAGGAATTACAATGCAGTGCCATGTGGGTATTAAGCCCCATTAAGTACAAGGTGCTAAGAAATAAAAAGAATATCATCTGAGCCAGGAGGTGGAGTCTGCAAGGGGCTTCAAGATAGCTCTCCAAACGGGCTAACAGCTTGAACTGAGTCTTACAGGATAGCAAGTGAGAGGAAGGGCATTCTAAGCCAGTGTCAAGGAAAACAGGCATGAAGCAGCGAGAACTTAGTGTGTTCAAGTTGAAACAATGCAAAATGATGAAAAGCTCAGTCAGTTGAAGCAGTCTTGTGTCTAATCCTGGACCTCCCATTCTCTAGCTGTGTAGTTCATCTGTAAAATAAAGGCAATAATGCACATCTGCCAACCTTACTGTAAAGATTAGTGAGATTGTATGGAAGGCATGGAGAACAGGTGACACGCTGTAACTATCTTTGTTAGACCACATAACACAGCCTGAGGTTGTCTGCAAGGGCTGCGAGGAAAAGAGGTTAGAAGACAAGCAAGTCAGGAGTCTGGTCTCTAATCAATTTTGATTGTATACTAAAGATTTCAGATGTGATTCTGAAGGTTAAGGGGAGGGAAGAAAAGAATGACTTTAAACAGAGGAAGGACAAGAATAAATTGGTTCTTCCTGTATGGGGATTTACATTAAAGCACAGAATTTCATTTTACCTCTTTGCTTTTCTTCTCTGGTCAAGAAGTTTGTTACATGTCTAATTACTAAGCACAGTTTCAACATATAACACATTTTTTTGTGCTATACTTTTTTAAAAATTAAATCATAGCTGTGTACACTAATGCAATCATGGGGGACAATGTGCTGGTTTTACATGCAATTTGAAATGCTTTCATCAAACTGGTCAACATAGCTTTCACGGCATGTTCTTGGTTATTGTGTTAAGACATTTATATTCTACACCTAGTAAATTTCACATGTACCCTTGTAAGATGCGCCGTAGGTGTGGTTCCACCAATTATTCTCCCTCCACCCATCTTCTCATCTCCCCTTCCCTCCCTCTCCCCTTTCCCCTTCTTCTTGGGCTATAATTGGGTTACAGCTTTCATAAGAAAGCTATAAATTGGTTTCATAGTAAGACTGAGTACATTGGATACTTTTTCTTACATTCTTGAGATACTTGGCTAAAAAGAATTATATTCTAGCTCCATCCATGTAAACATGTAAGAGATAAACTATCTTTCTTTCTTTAAGGCTGCATAATATTCCATGGTGTACATATACCACAATTTATTGATCCATTCATGGGTCGATGGACAGTTGGGCTTCTCCCATGATTTAGCAATTATGAACTGGGCTGTAATAAACATTCTGGTACATATATCTTTGTTATAATGTGATTTTTGGTCTTCCGGATATATACCTAGTAGAGGAATTGTAGGATCAAATGGCAGGTATATTTTTAGATCTCTAAGTGTTCTCCAAACATCTTTCCAAAAGGAATGTATTAGTTTGCATTCCCATCAGCAATGTAGAAGTGTTCCCTTTTGTCTACATCCACGCCAACATCTCTGGTCTTGGGATTTTGTGATGTGGGCTAATCCTACTGGAGTTAGATAATATCTCAAAGTAGTTTTGATTTGCATTTCTCTGGTGATTAAGGATGAGGAGCATTTTTTTCATGTATCTGTAGGCTATGTGCCTGCCTTCTTCAGAGAAGTTTCTCTTCAAGTCCTTTGCCCACCCTGAGATGGGATCACTTGTTCTTTTCTTGCTAATATGTTTGAGTTCTTTGTGGATTCTGGTTATTAAACCTTTTTGGAGACATAACCTGCAAATATCTTCTCCCATTCTGAGGGCTGTATGCTTGATTTACTTACTGTGTTCTTGACTGTGCAGAAGCTTTTTAGTTTGGCCAGGTCCCAGTAGTGTATTTTTGAGGTTGCTTTAATTGCCCGGGAGGGTCCTCCTCATAAAATATTCTCTCAGGTGTAATCCCACCAATCACTCCAGGCCGATTTCTTCAAGAGTTTTCCCTACACTTTCTTCAAGTATTTTTATAGTTTCATGTCTTAAGTTTAAATCTTTAATCCAGTGAGAGTCTATCTCAGTTAATGTTGAAAGGTGTGGGTCCAGTTTCAGTCTTCTACAGGTTGCCAGCCAGTTGACCCAGTACCATTTGTTAAATAGGGAATCTTTTCCCCACTGAATGTTTTTAATTGGCTTGTCAAAGATCAAATAATGGCAAGTAGCTGAGTTCATCTCTTGGTTCTCTATTCTGTTCCATACATCTACCTCTCTGTTTTTGTGCCAGTAGCATGCTGTTTTGATCACTATCAATTTATAGTATAGTCTGAGGTCTGATAGCATAATTCCTCCTGATTTGTTTTTATTTCTGAGTAATGTCTTGGCTATTCAAGTTTTTTTCTAATTGCATATAAAATGAAGTATTATTTTTTCGAGATCTTTAAAGTATGACAGTGGAGCTTTAATAGGGATTGCATTAAACTTGTATATTGCTTTGGGTAATATGGACAATTTAATAATGTTGTCTTCCCAGCCATGAGCATGGTATGTTTTTCCATTTGTTAACATCTTCAACTATTTCTTTTCTTAGAGTTTCATAGTTCTCTTTATAGAGATCTTTCATGTCCTTTTTTATGTAAACTCCCAAATATTTCATCTTCTTTGGCACTACTGTGAATGGAATAGAATTCTTGACTGTTTTCTCAGCTTGTCTATTTTTGGTATATATAAAGGCTACCAATTTATGAGTGTTGATTTTGTAACCTGACACGGTGCTGTATTCCTACAAAACTTCTAAGAGTTTTGTAGAAGAATCCCTGGTGTTTTCGAGATATACAATCATATCATCTGTAAAGAGTGAAAGTTTGATCTCTTCGGACCCTATATGGATACCCTTGATTGCCTTTTCTTCCCTAATTGCGATGGCTAAAACTTCCATTACAATGTTAAAAAGCAGTGAAGACAATGGGCAACCTTTCCTGCTTCCTGATATGAGTGGAAATGATTTCAATTTAACTCTATTCAATACGATACTGGCTGTGGGTTTGCTGTAGATGGCCTTTATCAGATTATCTATACCAATTTTCTGAAGTGTTCTGATCATAAAGGGATGCTGGATATTATCAAAAGCTTTTTCTGCATCAATTGAGAGAATCATATGGTCTTTGTTTTTTAATTTGTTTATGTGATGAATTATATTTATAGATTTATGTATATTGACAGGCCTTGAGACCCTGGGAGAAAACCGAGTTGGTCAGGGTGTATAATTTCTTTGATGTGTTGCTGGACTCTGTTTGTTAGGATCTTGTTGAATATTTCTGCATCAACAAGGTAAATAAAATGGATATATCTTTGGCTAATCTAACCAGGGGAAAAAAGAGTAAAACCTCTAATTTCATCAATTAGAAATGGTAATGATGAAATAACAACAGACTCCTCAGAAATTCAAAAAATCTTTAATGAATATTACAAGAAACTTTATTCTCAGAAATATGAAAATCTGAAGGAAATTGCCCAATACTTTTAAGCACACCACCTTCCAAGACTTAGCCAGAATGGAAATGCTGAACAGGCCTATATCAAGTTCTGAAATAGCATTAACTATACAAAATCTCCCTAAAAAGAAAAGCCCAGGACTAGATGGCTTCAGGTCAGAATTCTACCAAACCTTTAGAGAGGAACTAGTACCTATATTACTCAACCTTTTCTAAAATATAGAAAAAGAAGGAATACTACCCAACACATTCTATGAAGCAAACATCACCTTGATCCCCAAACCAGGAAAAGAACCAACAAGAAAAGAAAATTATAGACCAATATCACTATAACACATTTTTTAAGGGCTCTTGGCAGCAAGAGAGAGAGGGAAAACCCTGGATTTGGAATCAAGCCTGTTGAGTTCTTTCTTTCTGGTTTTGTCATAAACTATCTGACAATTAATCTCTATAAATGCATTTGCTTGTCTGTAGGTTGGGAGGAGCATGCCATAAGGCTGTATCTTCTGCATAAGTGTACTATAAAGATCATCTGACTTGTTTGTAAGGGAATATTAACTACAATCATTGTTTAGACTTGGGATTCAAATTCTGTTCTCTCCTTATCACCAAACTCAAAAAAACTTCTATCAAACTAGGAATCTCTCTGTTTTGTTCATTGTTAATTCTGAAGAACATAGAATAGTGAATTGGCAGAGTAATCAGCCAATCAACAGGTGATCTATGGATGAAAGAATAATGTGACTAACCTCTCTCGTGGACCTACTATGTGCTTTCATATTCACTTCTTTTTTAACCTTCATAACTTTAGGGGTCAGTCATCCCCATCCTGTATACAATTATTTTGAAAATTAGAATATGAGAGGCTGTAAAACTTGTCCAAGGTCAAATATCTAGAAATCAGTAGAGCTACTATTCAAATTTATTCCTTCACATTTCAAGTACTGAACATTTTCCTAAACATTTTTTTCCTAAAACTTTCCCCTAAAACTCTTCTGAAAGCAATGTATCTTTTTAAAGTGTGACATAACATTCTGATGGCGATTATTTTAACCCTGTTTTTCGTGTTGTCCATTTGCAGAAGTGAAGCCAGGTGCCAGTAAGCCAAAGTGCAGAATCAATAAAATTTATAATACAAAGGATAGCACAGGTTTCAGAGCTGAGATTGTCAGAAGGCTACATTTCACTAGTGACAGTTCGGAAGACTTCTCGTGACAGCATAACCATGAATAAGTTCTCTCCTTAAGTGTAAAAACAACATGAACATTTGTTTTCTTGCTAATTATTATTTAGAAAGCTACCACTCTTAAGGCAGAAATTGTCCTCTGTTCCCAGCTGTATAGTTGAGTATTTTCTAACTCTACAATTAACTAATTAGAGGTGCAGTCAATCACAATGGCTCAGAAGCAGTGAACAGAACTGAAATCAAGAGAGAAAATAGGCTTCCATTGAATGCAATGTGCCAATCATTTTGAGAGAAAATGGCATACAGTCAAATCTTAACATTGAGTAAACAGATATTTACTGAGTCTCCGCTAGTCAAGTAATGTGCAAAAGATAGAGAGTTTGGGGTCAAAGTCTCTGCCCATAAGGACACTACAAATCGGCTAAGTAAAAAAGACAACTGACTATACAGGTTGGTGTACATGTCAAATGAGTATACAGATAATCTATACTTTCTGTGATTGTGGTAGCAGGCCTATAGGTTCTTCCTGGATAATGAAAATTCATAGTACATCAGTCCATCAGATTTGCTTACTAGATTGTCTCCTTTTATCAACTTTATACTCTGTCTACTAGAAAGGAAATATTTTCGTTCCTACATGTAATGCCTTCCCTACTTCACCAAGGATTGCACTCAGGAGTCTGCTAGGAATGGTGGGAAAATGTGTGTTACTTGGTTTCCGTCACTGGGTTGCTCGCCCCATGTATATGAAAGTGTGAAAAGGACAGAGAAAAGGCAGAGAAGATACAAAAGCACTGAGTAATATATCTGGGCAACTGTACCTGTTAACCATGCGACAGACATGTCTAAGATGGAATCCTTCATTTTAGACCCTGTTTGCCTACCCAATTGCTGATTTTGACTCTGTTCCTAATGTAACAGAGAGCTCCTTGTGCAATGATGGAAAGTCAGCTAAGGTACAGAGCTTCTCCTCATTTTTAAATATTTTCTAGGCAAAATAGTTGTCTGTCACTTGTGACTATTCTAACCAGAAATATGATGATTACATTAGACAGAAATCCTCTGGAACAAAACCCAGCTAGTGAATATATCACCATTTCAATTACTGAAGGATCTCTTTTATGTATCTGAGAGCCAACAGAGTTATACAGATTTGGAAAAGAATCTATTGAAGTTTCTCAAAGTATATACCAACTACCAATTTCTCAATGTACTTTCTCCTTATGAAACCACATTCTACTTTCATGTTGGACGTTTACATTTTGATACTAAAGAGACTCTATTCAAAAAACTGAAGGCATCTCAATAATCACAGTGTGGTGTTTCAAAAGCTATGCTGCAGATTAAGCTGCAGCATAACTAGTTCCAGGATCAGTGCTGTTATTCACTGACTGGGCAAGTTTCTTCATCAGGAGAAGAGGAGACTGCGCCAGGTTGTTCCTGACGCTTTTTGCAACTTTGAGTTGCTTTATTCTATCAGAAAAAGGCTGTCCATTCCAATGATTAGTTAATGAAGGGTAGTCACCAGGCTTATGTCATCCTCGGAGTCATCTGTGGCTTCTAATAATTTCTAAGATTACCTTATCTTCCAATCCATTGAAGTAGTTGGAGATATACTGCTTTAAAATTCATCTACAATGCTATTACTGAAAATTTAATCCTAAGCCACAAGTATACATTAACTATCCACAGCCTCCACTAAGTAATTACTTATTGTACAATGTTTATTTAATTTTTACTTTTGCTAAAGTAATACTTGAACATAGCTTAAATACTAACTCTCAGTCCCCTGAGGGAATTGCTTCCTAGGGCAACAAGCTATTTTTGGCTACAGATCTAAATATTGATGATTTTTTTTTAAATGCTTATCCTAATATTTCTGTATCTTTTGGTCTCCATATTATTAGTTTCTTTAAAGACAATGATAATTTAGCTTTCTTAATCATTCTCAATGACAGACACAAGTACACAAATGCGAACATACTATGATGCACTCTTGTTCTAATTGATAGCATGTAATTTTTTTCAGCTGAACCCAAGAGTATATTTCTTAGATTCCCTTTTCTGTAGAGCTCTGTAGAACTTGTTTTTAGTTTTTTGTAGTGTTAATAACGTTCTCTTTATTTGCTTAGGTTTTTTAAATACATATCACAAATTCATCCTAAACACTCCACCATATCTAATGCTTTCAATATGTTCAAATATACTTTGTAGTTTATCAGTTTTTCATAAGTTTTTATATTTAGAACATAAAGATACTGAAAACTTTAACAATTCAGTTGAAAAAACAGACTTGAATGGCTCAAGTGTTGTAACATCATTTAGCTAAAAACAGAAAAGGATATGTGATGAAACTATTGAACAATCTTGAAGGCAATGTAATTGTAGAATATACTACAAAATAACTGGGGAAATGATAAATATTAGATATCCTTTACAGAGCACTTACCATGTAGTAGCATTTAGCCATAGAATCTTTAAAATAATCCATTTAAGGAAGACAACATCATTTTCATTTTATGGGCTACATAAATTGCCCTTAGAATTGATAAGAAATGGAGACAGAACCTTAACTCTGGAATGCCCCCCTCCAATTTTATTGAGGTATATTTTACACATTGATATGTAACCATTTTAAGTATACTTTGATGAGATTTCAAAAATGTATACAGTGGTATAACCAACACCAACACCACCGTCAAGGTGTAGAATATTTCCATCACTCTGAAAATGAACCCTGAAAGTTTAACTTCAGAATATGGACACTTAACCATTCTCTTGAAATCCTCTCAAATAGTTATATGCAAGCTTATTATTAGACTGGCAGGCAATTATAACACAGACAACATATATGGGGCTTTCACCTTGAATTTAGACTGCTACTCAGATACTTCATCCTCCCTGTACAATGCCATTCCTCTATTATTATACTCTCATTATAATACAAACAAGAACAAAACTTGATCATAGCTCAAGTCAGGAAAATACAGGGCACCTCCCCTCCTCCTTCCCACTCCAAAGGAAAGCAATGCTAATTGACTATAGCACTCTTCCCTGCTTAGCCCAAGGGCAGCCCAAGAATCCTCTCAACATGGCATTTCAAGCATACATGACAAAATCAATACAAGTTGCAGCAAAATAAAAATTCCTTTGCTTCCCTATGGTGGTCGGGATCACTGGCGTTAGAGCCACATAAGCCTGCTTTAAGTCCCAGGTCTACAGTTTAACTGTTATCATTGGGCAAGTCATTTAACCTTTGTTGGCCCCACTCTGCTCTTTTGCAAGGTGACATGAAGATACAGGATTGTTGAAAGGAATATGAGAGAAAATCCATATAATTGGGTCCTGCTAGAAAAAGTTGAATGTAGCTTTGTGTAAGAAAATTCATTGGAAAAAAACAAGATGGGCAAGTGGCGGGAATATTTGGCTCTGGAAGTTAACAGACTCAGGGAGCACACTGTACCAAAATGTGAAGTCCAGGACACCCTGGGTTCCCCACTGGGCATTAGAGGAGAGGAGTGCAGGGGATCTGCGAGAAATGGCACTCCCCAGAGACTCCTCTCTTAGCTATGTTTTCTAGGTATTGGGAAGTGAACTCTGCAAACTCTCTTAAGGTTCCTCCCACCGGAGCAGGTAAGAGGGACTTCTTAGCAATCATCTCACTTTGTTATCCTTCTGCCCACTGGCGTGCTAAAGAGTGCCGATTCTGCTAACCTCCCAAATAAATCACAGTTAATGAAGCATGCTGCACACACAGACAGCAACAGGCATTTTTTAATCACCTAAACTAAAGAAGAGCTAAAGGTAAGCACAAAATGCTCTAATACCTAATATATTAGGTGTCAGATTTAAAATAGCAAGAACCGGGTGACTTTCAGGGCTTTTACTCGGATACACTTAGTGGGGAAGTAAAGCCTACCAGTATATTCATCATCACGCTCAGCTTGCCGATTGCTCAGACAGCCAAATCAAGTACCTGGTACCCTAAAAGCAAGTCTGTGTCTACTTAATCAGAAGCAGAAATAAGACTTCAAATACAAACCACAAATTATAATAGGCTATACAGATAAAGGGACGAACCAAAATCTATTATACGCTGTTCTTTATTCACAAATTATTAACTGAACTTCTATCAAGAGACATGAAGTATGATATAGCAAAGAATAAGACAGGGTATGCCCTTGTGGACATCAGTTTATTCTACTAGGGCAAGATAATACTAACTCTACTACTTTAAGGGGGCAGGAATACTAGACAAGTGGATTAGTATTAGTCAAGCATCTATGTAGTATATGATTTTTTTTTCCTTTTTTTATTGTTAAATCATACCTGTGTACATTAGTGCAATCGCCTGTACCCATTCTAAGATGCACCATAGATGTGGCCCCACCGATTACCCTTCCTCCACCAAAACCTCCCCCCCCTTCCCCTTCCTTGGCCCTTTCCCCATAGTCTTGTGCTATAGTTGGGTTATAGCCTTCATGTGAAAGCTATAATTTAGCTTCATAGTAGGGCTGAGTACATTGGATACTTTTTCTTCCATTCCTGAGATACTTTGCTAAGAAGAATATGTTCCAGCTCCATCCATGTAAACATGAAAGATGTAAAGTCTCCATCTTTCTTTAAGGCTGCATAATATTCCATGGTAAACATGTACCACAATTTGATAGTCCATTCGTGGGTCAATGGGCATTTGGGCTTCTTCCATGACTTAGCAATTATGAATTGGGCTGCAATAAACATTATGGTACAGATGTCTTTGTTATATTGTGACTTTTGGTCTTCTGGGTATAAACCTAGTAAAGGAATTATAGGATCGAATGGCAGGTCTATTTTTAGGTCTCTAAGTATTCTCCAAACATCCTTCCAGAAGGAATGTATTAGTGTGCATTCCCACCAGCAGTGTAGAAGTGTGCCCATTCCTCTACATCCATGCCAACATTTCTGGTTTTGGGATTTTATTATGTGGGCTACTCTTACTGGGGTTAGGTGATATCTCAAAGTAGTTTTGATTTGCATTTCTCTGATGATTAAGGATGATAATCTTTTTTTCATGTGTTTGTAGATCTTGCGTCAGTCTTCTTTAGAGAAGTTTTTCTTCAAGTCCCTTGCCCACCCTGAGATGGGGTCACGTGTTCTTTTCTTGTTAATACGTTTGAGTTCTCTGTGGATTCTGGTTAATAGACCTTTATCAGAGGTATAACCTGAAAATATTTTCTCCCATTCTGAGGGCTGTCTGCTTGCTTTACTCACTATGTTCTTGGCTGTGCAGAAGCTTTTTAGTTTGATCAGGTCCCAGTAGTGTATTTTTGATACTGCTTCAATTGCCTGGGGAGTCCTCCTCATAAAATATTCACCCAGGCCAATTCCTTTAAGAGTTTTCCCTGCACTTTCTTCAAGTATTTTTATAGTTTCATGTCTTAAGTTTAAATCTTTTATCCAGTGAGAGTCTATCTTAGTTAATGGTGAAAGGTGTGGGTCCAGTTTCAATCTTCTACAGGTTGCCAGCCAGTTTACCCAGCACCATTTGTTAAATAGGGAATCTTTTCCCCACTGAATGGTTTTAATTGGCTTGTCAAAGATCAAATAACGGTAAGTAGCTGGATCGATCTCTTGGTTCTCTATTCTGTTCCAGACATCTACTTCCCTGCTTTTGTGCCAGTACCATGCTGTTTTGATCACTATGGATTTATAGTACAGTCTCAGGTCTGGTAGCGTGATTCCTCCTGCTTTGTTTTTATTGCTCAGTAATGTTTTGGCTATTCGAGGTTTTTTCTGATTCCATATAAAACGAAGTATTATTTTTTCAAGATCTTTAAAGTATGACAATGGACCTTTAATAGGAATTGCATTAAAGTTATATATTGCTTTGGGCAGTGTAGACATTTTAACAATGTTGATTCTTCCCAGCCATGAGCATGGTATGTTTTTCCATCTGTTCACATCTTCAGCTATTTCTTTTCTTAGAGTTTCATAGTTCTCTTTGTAGAGATCTTTCATGTCCTTTGTTAGGTTTACTCCCAAATATTTCATCTTCTTTGGCACTACTGTGAAAGGAACAGAGTCCTTGACTGTTTGTTCGGCTTGGTTGTTACTGGTATATAACAGAGGCTACAGATTTATGGGTGTTGATTTTATAGCCTGAGACATTGCTATATTCCTTGATCACTTCTAAAAGTTTTGTAGTAGAATCCCTAGTGTTTTCCAGATACACGATCATATCATCTGCGAAGAGTGAAAGTTTGATCTCTTCTGACCCTATGTGGATACCCTTGATCGCCTTTTCTTCCTTAATTGCAATGGCTAAAACTTCCATTACAATGTTAAAGAGCAATGAAGACAATGGGCAACCTTGCCTGCTTCCTGATCTAAGTGGAAATGATTTCAATTTAACTCCATTCAATACGATATTGGCTGTGGGTTTGCTGTAGATGGCCGCTATTAGTTTAAGAAATGTCCCTTCTATACCGATTTTCTTAAGTGCTCTGATCATGAAGGGATGCTGGATATTATCAAAATCTTTTTCTGCATCAATTGAAAGAATCATATGGTCTTTATTTTTAAGTTTGTTTATGTGTTGAATTACATTTATAGATTTACGTATATTGAACCAGCCTTGAGACCCTGGGAGAAATCCCACTTGGTCATGTTGTATAAGTTTTTTGATGTGTTGTTGGATTCTGTTTGTTAGGATCTTATTGAGTATTTTAGCATCTATATTCATTAGTGATATTGGTCTATAATTTTCTTTTCTTGTTGGGTCTTTCCTTGGTTTGGGGATCAAGGTGATGTTTGCTTCGTAGAATGTGCTTCTTTTTCTATATATTCCTACTTTTTCTATATCTTGGAAGAGGTTTAGTAGTATAGGTAGTAGTTATTCTTTAAATGTTTGGTAGAATTCTGACGTAAAGCCATCGGGTCCTGGGCTTTTCTTTTTAGGGAGATTTTGTATAGTTGATGCTACTTCAGAACTTGATATAGGTCTGTTCAACATTTCCACTTCGTTCTGGCTAAGTCTTGGTAGGTGGCGTGCTTCCAGGTATTGGTCTATTTCTTTCAGATTTTCATATTTGTGAGATTAGAGTTTCTTGTAGTATTCGTTAAGGATTTTTTGAATTTCTGAGGGGTCTGTTGTTATTTCATCATTACCATTTCTGATTGATGAAATTAGAGATTTTACTCTTTTTTCCTGGTTAGGTTGGCCAAAGGTTTATCTATTTTATTGATCTTTTCAAAAAACCAGCTTTTGGATTTATTGATCTGTTGTATAGTTCTTTTGTTTTCTATTTCATTTAATTCTGCTCTTATTTTGGTTCTTTTTTTTTGCTGCATTTGGGGTTGAAGTGTTTTCTTTCTCCAGTTGCTTGAGATGTTCCATTAAGTTATTGACTTCCTCTCTTTCTGTTTTCTTGAGGAAGGCTTGCAGTGCTATAAATTTCCCTCTTAGGACTGCCTTTGCAGTATCCCAGAGGTTCTGGTAATTCATGTCTTGATTGTTGTTTTGTTCCAAAAATATGGTTATTTCCTTCTTAATCTCGTCTATAACCCATGTATCCTTCAGCATAAGGTTGTTTAGCTTCCATGTTTTTGTATGGGTATGCAGCTTCCTGTTGTTATTTAGTTCAACTTTTATTCCATGATGGTCTGAGAAGATACAAGGAATAATTTCTAGTTTTTTAAATTTGCTGAGGTTAGATTTGTGGCCTAGGATGTGGTCGATTTTGGAGTATGTTCCGTGGGCTGATGAGAAGAATGTGTATTCAGTTTTTTTGGGATGAAATGTTCTGTAGATGTCTGTTAAGTCCAGATGTTGAATGGTTGAGTTTAAATCTAAAATTTCTTTGCTTAGCTTCTTTTTGGAGGATCTATCTAGGACTGCTAAAGGGGTGTTAAAATCTCCAACTACTATGGAAGTGCAGGAAATCGAGTTGCTCATGTCTGTTAGAGTTTCTCTTATAAATTGAGGTGCGTTGTGGTTGGGTGCATAAATATTAATAATTGAGATCTCATCATATTGAGTATTACCTTTAACAAATATGAAGTGTCCATCCTTATCCTTAATTATTTTGGTTGGTTTAAAGCCTATTGCGTCTGCGAACAGGATTGCAACGCCTGCTTTTTTCTGCTTTCCATTTGCCTGGAATATAGATGACCATCCCTTCACCTTGAGTCTATATCTGTCTTTTAATGTAAGATGCGATTCTTGGATGCAGCAGATATCTGGCTTGAGTTTTTGTATCCAGTCTGCCAACCTATGCCTCTTTAGATGACAATTTAAACCATTTACATTAATTGAGAATATTGATAAGCCTTTCGAGAGACCAGTGGACATTTTTAATCCTTTTGTGACTGTGGAAGTTGGAATTTGATCAAAAATTTTTTGGGTGGGTTTAGTTTTGTGGTGGAGAATTATGCTGGTCTTTATGGAGGATAGGTCTAAGAATGTCCTGGAGAGCTGGTTTAGTTGTGGCAAATTTCTTCAACATGTGAATGTTGTTGAAGTATTTAATTTCTCCATCATAAATGAAGCTCAGTTTAGCTGGGTACAGGATCCTGGGTTGAAAGTTATTTTGTTTTAGGAGATTAAAAGTCGATGACCATCCTCTTTTAGCTTGAAATTTTTCAACAGAGAGATCTGCAGTCATTCTGATATTCTTCCCCTTGTAGGTAATGGTTTTCTTTCATCTGGCAGCTTTCAGAATTTTCTCCTTCATATTAACTTTAGTGAAATTGATTATGATGTGTCTGGGGGATGTCTTATTTGGGTTGAGTCATGCTGGAGTTCTGAAACAGTCTGCTATCTGAATTTCAGAATATCTTGGCATGTCTGGAAAGTTCTCCTTCATAATCTCATGGAGAAGAGACTCTGTGCCTTGTGAAGCCACTTCGTCACTTTCGGGGATCCCTATAAGATGAATATTGGTTTTCTTGAAATTATCCAGGAGCTCTCTGAGAGAGTGTTTTGTTTTTGCTCTCCATTTCTCTTCTTCTTTGAGGGTTTGGGAGCATTGGAAAGCCTTGTCTTCAATGTCAGAAATCCTTTCTTCTGCTTGGTCCATTCTGTTACTAAGGGATTCTACTGTGTTTGTCAGATCTTTGAGGGATGCAACTTCTTGTCTCAATGTGTCGAAATCTTTGGTCATTTGGTCTTTGAATCCATTGAATTCTTGAGATAACTTTTGGAATTCTAATTCAATCTTATTTGCTATTCAGATCCTAAATTCAATTTCTGACATCTCAGCTATTTGTTTGTGCATGGGGTCTTGTGCTGCTTCTGCCCCATTGATCTTTGGGGGAGTTGATCTACTCTTATTATTCATATTGCCAGAGTTTTCCTGTTGATTTAGCCTCATGATTGTTTTTCACTGTTGCCTCTGGCTGTCCTCAGAGTTGGGGAGGTGTCTCTCCAAGATTAGACCCCAGCGGGATCACTCTATTGTTGCTGGATCTTTGTAGGGAGTGACCCTGTGTAATTCCTCTGGGGCTGCTCTAGCTAGGGAGTTCTGGTTGTGGAAGCAGCTCCGGTTTATGACACACCCGGATCCAGCAACAGGGCTGGGGGTGGTACGCACGGTTCTGAGAGTGCCAGGCGCCCAGTGTCTTTGGCACAGAGAGCCCAAGGCTCCAGCAGTCTCTGGCCAGGAGAAGAGCTCTGTGCAGAGGCAGGGAGGGCTCCAAAGGGCACGCAGCTACCAGAGTCCCTGTCCAGATGAACGGGCTAGTGTGGAAGCTTGGAGGACACAGGAGGGACGATGCAGGGTTGCATGGCTCCTGCAGTTCCTGGTCAGGGAATGTGGAAGCCCGGTGGGTGCGGGTCACCGGTCAGGGGTCGCTGCACAGCTCTTATGGAGGTATGGGCGGCGCCAAGCCCAGGAGTTTGAGGTTGCTATTAGCTGTGACGTCAGAGCACTCTACCC
Organism: Nycticebus coucang; assembly: GCF_027406575.1. NCBI lineage: Eukaryota > Metazoa > Chordata > Mammalia > Primates > Lorisidae > Nycticebus > Nycticebus coucang. The sequence goes on from NC_069787.1 coordinate 18,815,126, forward strand.
AGGGCAACAACCCAAGTCTCCAGTGTGCCAAAACCATCTCACTCTGGCCATAAGGATTAAGGCTGTAAGGAAGCTCAGTCCCTGCCTTTAGGCTTCTCAGTCAGTAGGTTACTTTGACCCGCCCAATCCTTGCTCTGAGACCTTGAGGGCGGAGCTTGCCGGGGCAGTTCTTTCACAATGGCTTCTTGCGCCCAGCTCAGTGGCTCAGTCTGGGGCCCCAGACAATGCCCAAAGTTCTCCACACTCCTGCTCAAGCTCTCCTCAAGGCAGTTCAACCAAGTGCCAATTCCAAGAACACCGAAACAGTTCACAGGTAAGGCCTTTCCAGTTTGCAGTCTCACTGCTGCTTGTACTTATGGTTGCCGGCGTGATTATGTGGATCGAACACACACAACCACTTGTCAGTTTTCCACTGTTTTTGTCCTCCTCTTGGGGTCCAGAAGTCCCTTGCTGGCTCCCTGTATCCTCAAAGGGATGATTATAGGCAGGTCCCACCGGCCAGAGATGCCTGGAGTCTTGTCTCCCCAGACTCGCTGTTTCCAGTTGCAGGGAAGCTGTTACTCGGCTGCCATCTTTAATCTCTCCAGTATATGATCTTTGGACACAGATCTAAACTCAATCTTGATTCCTCCAATTTTCATCTATAGAATGGAGACACTGCTACCTACTTTAGTAGTTTATAGAGAAGTAAATGAGATAATGCATGTACAATGTTTACCACCATAATGCAAAAGCAACGTGGTTTTGGTTTTATCTCACCAAGAAGGAAATCTAAAGCCCTCTCTTTAAGTGAAGTGCGTGACATGAAACACTCTCGTGGAGATTACTTTATTCTACTGGGGGAAAATAATATTTTAGCTAAGCTACAGTATAGAATATGTATGTAAGCCTTCCATTTCACACAATGGTAAATAAACTGTTTTCAAGGTCCTGTGCTATTGTTTACAAAACAAAATACTGCATTAGAACATTCATCTAAAAGCATTTACAGAACACATGAAGTATGTCAGGCATTGTCCTGGGCACTGGTTATCAAAGGAAAGTTTAAAAGCCCATCAAGCTTTCATTCTGGGGCACTTCATTTGCCAATGAACCCATCTTCTTGAATAGTAGGCCAATTCCTTTTGAAGCACACCTTGGTATCACCGTCCTTCAGTCCATGACTATATGCAGATGGTAAAATATCATTTGACAAATGCTATTGAATTCTTATTTGGTATAAAACAGTTTTCCAGAAACTTCCTATGAATTAAACATAACTAGGCTAGCCTCACCTCCATTTGCTTGGGGTTTTTATTTTATTTATTTTAGTTATTTTTTTTTTTTTTGAGACAGAATCTTACTCTGAAGCCCAAGCTAAAGTGCTGTGAATAGCCTAGCTCATAACTTCAAATTCCTGGGTTCAAGCGATCCTCCTGCCTTAGCCTCATGAGTGGCAGGAACTATAGGTATCTCTCACAATGCTCTGCTATTTTTTTTCTTTCTATTTTCAGTAGACACAAGGTTGTCTCACTCTGGATCAGGCTGGTCTCGAACTCCTTAGCTCAAGCACTACTACTGCCTCGGCCTCCCAGAGTGCTAGGATGACAGGTGTGAGTCACTGCACCTGGCCCATTTTCTTGTCTTTTGTACCCAAATCTGATTCTGAGGCATGAAAGATAGCAAAGTGATAAAAACAACAAGCTGGGTTTTATTTTCTTGAGTATGTACCGTGGGCTAGTTACTATACCAAAAATACCAAAATCTTCACAATGACTTGAAGAGGTCGGTATGTGGCTATTCCCACTTGTCTAAGAGGTGGTGAGGGCTGTGAGTGACTTATTTTTGTAGTGTACTTTCCCCACCTACTTACTTCTAGACCTATAATTGGCCAATTTGCTTGCAAGCCTATTATGATAATACTGACATTCTCACATCATGCACACACACACACAAATGAAAAATAGAGAAAAAAAAAGAAAAATAGAGAAGAAAGTCAGGAAACTTCTTGGTAAAAGTTGCTGTTCTCGGCTTTGGTTGGGATGCTTCATTATCAGATACAAATTAATGAGGTTGAATTAGAACATATGGACCCAGAGTCATTAGCATGTGAAGGAACTCCCTCCACCCAATATGAACGTGACAGTTTTTAAAAAGTTATTTATGGCCCTTATCAATGGGCAGTTAACCATCTAGTTAGTTTAGCAGGCAGCATAGGTGGCAAATGATAAATGTGTCTTTGTTTAATCAGGCTGACTTAGGCTAAATTGGGCAAACACTAGCTGGTTCTGAGGGGACCAGATTTCAGGCCTGGCCTGTCACATGTATAACAGATGTCCCTGTCGCTCTGGGTGTGAAGTGAGCACACGCCGCCAGTCTACTTTTAACCATTCTATTTACATTCTTATTTAAAATGAGATAGAGTGATCATTTCCAGTTTAAAAAGTGACTTTTATCCAACAATTTCCAAAGGATGCTGTATTAATTCTTTAAATTTGCACCCGAATCTGATCCTGAGGGTTAGGGTCTAATATAATAATATTTTAGGCAGAAAAGCTGAGACATAAGAGTATGGTGAGTATATAATACTTAGTAAGTTAAGAAGAAATGCATGTATCTTTGTTTAAAGCTAATGCTGGGGCAAAACACAGCTGTACAGTGGAGAAACTCAGCCGACTCCATGTTAATCCAGTGGTCCAGGTCAGCACCAGCAGCAGCAGGACGTATCGGCCTTACGTCCCCTATGATACGGCACACTGAGAGGGACACAGTGTCCTGTGGCATCTTGCCAACATAGTATGACCTCAATATAATCCTGACAAAACATCAGAAACTGAGTGTATACTACAACATCATTGATCAGTGGTTTTCAAAAGTGACACAATCACAAAAGGTAAGAGAAAACTCCAGACCTGTCACAGACCAGAGGAGAGTGAGGAGGAATGAATTCTACAAACAAGGGGAGATTTGGATCAGAGCCTAGAGCAGGAGTTGGATATTAGTAGACAAAATGAAAAATTACACAACAAACCGATCTTAGTTAACTATATTGTACCAAGGCCAAGTTCCTGGTTTTGATTACTATCCTGTAATAATGTATGATATTACATATTAACGTCAGGAAAACCAGAGTGAGGGACATATGGAAACTCTGCACCTTTTTTTGTAACTTCCATTACTTTTCTGCAAATCTGTACTTATTTTGAAATAAAGATAATGTCACATAAATAATTTCCTATCCTGATAATCAGAATTTTTTCCTTTTTTTTTAAATAACAGTGAAGTTATCCTTCTTCAAAGTAATATGCATACATAATATCCTTGTAGATGTTATGATTTGCAGTATCATTTCCAGAAAAAGGTCAAAGATCACAAAAGTTGCCCATAGAAAAAAGACAGTCATAGAAAAAATTACGTGGAAAAAAACAGAAGTCTGGAATCCAAGAACCAATCAATATTCCCAAAGTTGACACTTCATTGTAAATTAGTTAAAATTAGGCTGATGGACAGTCAAACTAAGGTATTAAAATAATTAAGTTTACCCTTTTTAATTTACTGAAGAAAAAAAAAAAAAGCCAGAATTCTGTCCTTCTTGTATACTAAAAATGTAGCATGCAGGTTTCCCCTGAATTTACTTATTTACTACCAGAACGAGTTCTTTGCAATGAATGTGATATCTAAGTTAAGAAAGATAAAAATATGAAAGTAGGAATAGCTGCAACACTCCAATTCTGCTTTTGTTTTTGTTTTTTTTTCCTGACATCAAACTTCCTTCTTAAATTAGCAGTCTGGGTCTACGGCTAGTAGAATAAACTGTAGTAATTTTAGTTATCTGTGGAAAGGTGAATCATCCACAAAAAGAAAAAATCGAGAACAGAATTCTAATTAACAATAATATAAGTTTTGAGACTAAGTCTATTTTAGAGATCTGGCAAAGAACAAAAGAAAAACCTAAATAGTTGAAGTTACTTGAGGAAAATTCAATTCCATGATTTTTGTTAAAGGTACACACAAGTTTAAGTGTTTATCTTATTGCCGCCCAGCCTCTCTCTTACTACATCTCAGCTGCAAGTTTCAGGGCAGTATTTTTAAGTTAAAGAAAAAATTTTGATGAAATACATCCCTTGGACGACTGTTTATATAACTATAAATACAGCAAAGCTCTTATCTGAATTTCTCAAGCTTCACATCTCAGGCTCACACTGTCTCTTAGGTTACCTATGGAAACCCCGTGTAGAGGAAAACCAAAGAATCCCTTGGGAAACAGTCACCTTGATGGATGGAAAAGAATAATCTATGCAATTCAATGAAATCCTTTTCCAAGTGCTCAGTCAGTGCAAGGAAGACAAACTTTTGCTGAATATTTCTGTGCGTATTTTAACTCTGCTCTTGGCTCATAGTGGGCCATAATGTGGGCTAGTGGCAGTGGTGATGGAAATGTGTCAAACTGTAACCACAGACTGTGTCGCTTGTGATCCCTGGCATCAATTCCTTCCAAAAGAAGGAATACTTTCTCCAGAATTTACACAATTAAGTAATACATCTGGTAGCCATGGTGAATGTGTTCAGAAAAATCAGGAGAAGAGCTGAAAGAATGTGTTATTTCTCTTTTGTTGATGTTAACACAGAGGGAGGTACCTCTTTGATTCCAATCTCCAACTCTTATTGATGGTTGTTGCCCATTTCTTTTTTAACACTCAGCCCTCTGTTACAACCACAACAGCCACTAATTAAAAACTCCATACTTCCTGCCCTTCTAAGCAATGTTGAATAGACATTCCTCATATGGCCAAAATACAGGAAGAATACAGAAATCACATTCCTAAAAAATACACACACACACACAGGGTGGACCTAAAGTTCATGTGCAATCTAAAATAGTTTAATATCTACATCACACATGAACTTTATGTCTATCTTGTATGATATATACATATACAAAATCATGTTTTCTATATTACATGACTTTACATATGTATATGTGTGTGTCTGTACATATGCAAAATTTTCCAGAGCCCAACCAGTTGTATAGTTTGTTCTGTGGGGGGAAAAAAGGTTAAAAAACCAAAAAGAAACAAGTTCACGTCTTTTTTAGTGTCTCAGTGTGCTAGATTGTTAAGTTGGACGTATTTTCTGAATAGTGAATACAACATTATTCTGCATTCTAACTGAGGATAGATAGCTTCCAGAAATTATCTCCTGCATTTGTAAGTAAACAGTACAGGTGCACAAAGATAGTCAGGGTATGAAATTATACCGGTATATAGTATGCCCATTAGTTCTATTGTCTTAAAACACACCTAAGGCAAACCTCTTCTGTGTTAATTGCTGCTGCCCAGGAAAATGCCTAGGTCTGCCTCAACAATTAACACTCAGGCTAGCCTCTCAGTGCCAATTACTTATAACTGTAAATACATTAGAAAGCCTCCTTTGAATTAAAAAGAAACACTTTTTAATTACTCACTTTTTACAATCATTTCAATAACCCCCAAAGAAAAGGCAATGTAATGTTTGTAATAGGCAACAGAAGATTTCAGGGGGAAAAAACAAAACAAAACAAAAAAACCAAAAGGGCGGCTCAAAGGAGTAAGGCACCAGCCCCATATGCCGGAGGGGGTGGGTTCAAACCCAGCACCAGTCAAAAACTACAAAAAAAAAAAACAAAAAAAATTACATGGTTCTTGGTTTCTTACCATAACTCAGGAGTAATAGGTCCCCAGTGGTGGCCTCCTTGGGAAGCTTTATAGCAGTGTAGGAAGAGACCCATCTCTGAGCAGCCAGCTTTCCATCCATCCTCCACTCCAGCCACTGCCCTATAGTACCACCCTGGTGGAGCCATTCCCTCCAACTTTCTACCTATTTTTACAAAGCAAGGGAAGACCTGTGTATACCTACTCCCACCTATCCCGGCATTATACATTTATTCTGTATTAGAGTTACACTACATGTGAGCTGAATACATCAGGCAATCTTGTCTCCTTCCCTTGGTACCTGCTGCTCCCCTTGTTTCTTTCCCTCTGAAACTTGCCTCAAATTTGTAGCTTAGATGAACTCTTGCTAAAAGCTTTCTCTGATCTCTTACTATAGGTTTAGTACTTCTCAGATGTGCTTTGACAGCATTCTGAATTCCTTTTATTAGCAACATTATCACACATCAGTCTAACCTTTGTCTTTATTCCCCTTAGTTATTTTATATGCTCTAAAAGGAGAGCTAAAGTCCATCTCAATCATCAGTGTGCTTGCAAAGTATGCACATGGTAAGTATATGTTGAGCTGATTTAAACTATAATGCATCTGTGATTACTGGTGAAAAAGTAGAATAAGACCATTTGCTCAAATTTTCAGCAAGAACTAATGTGGCTAGAAGGAATAATCAGGAAGTTACTCAGAACTACTTGAGAAGATTTGTATTTCCCCAGCTGCCTTGGTGGACAAGAGTTTGTGAGTTGGATTAGGGATTTAAAAAAAAAATGTCGGGCGGCGCCTGTGACTCAGTGAGTAGGGCACCGGCCCCATATGCCGAGGGTGGCGGGTTCAAACCCAGCCCCGGCCAAACTGCAACAAAAAAATAGCCGGGCGTTGTGGCGGGCGCCTGTAGTCCAGGCTGCTTGGGAGACTGAGGCAAGAGAATCGCGTGAGCCCAAGAGTTAGAGGTTGCTGTGAGCCGTGTGACGCCACAGCACTCTACCCGAGGGTGGTACAGTGAGACTCCGTCTCTACAAAAAAAAAAAAAAAAAAAAAATGTCAATAAAGATAGGAATATGGACTGGGAGCAGTGGCTCACGCCAGTAATCCCAGCACTCTGGGAGGCTGAGGCGAGTGGATAGCCTGAGCTCACAGATTTAAGACCAGCCTGAGCAAGAGCAAGATTCTGTCTTTAAAAAACAGCTGGTGGGCTGTTTTTGGTGGGCACCTGTACTCCCAACTACATGGGAGGTTGAGGCAAGAGGATTGCTTCAGCCCAAGAGTTTGAAGTTGCTGTGAGCTATGATATCATCACACTCTAAAGAAGATGACAAAGAGGGACTCTGTCTCAAAAAAAAAAAAAAATGCATACAATAATCTATACAAGGCATACATATTACCAGTTTGGTAACTTGTTTCCAAATCACAAATATCTAAATATATCAAAAGTTAATAACAAGAATTTCAAGGTCGCATTTATTTGGGGAAACTAGTTAACCAACATAGAGCACTTTATTGTAAAGATGCTTTACAAACCCTTTAATAAGATTGTATGGCATTTAAGTGTCTTAGAAGAGAATTATTCTGAGTGGTGTTTCCCAGATATACTTTTTCATCCATGAGCATCCCAGGGGAAAAAAGTTCCTCAAAACTCATTTTGGGACGTGTCTATCATCGATAGCAAGGATTGGCAAACTGTGGCCTAAGGGCTGAAGCCCTTACTATGGGATCTGGACAAATCCCTTACAAATTATGGCCTTAAGGTTAAATCCCAAAGCCTATGGGCTAAAGCCTAACATCTGTTTTTATAAATAACATTGGAACACAGCTACACATTCTCACTTTGGCATTGCTCATAACTGCTTCTGTGATAAGACGGCAGAGGCATGTAGTGAGACAAAGATTATATGGCCTGTAACATTAAAAATAACTGTTTCCCACCTATTCACAGAAAAAGTTTGCTTAACCCCAATTTACAGTAAATTTTGTTCTATTCTCAAGATTTCATTTTTCAGTCTCTCCTGGGTATGATAAAGATTTACCTAAGTCAGCTGACCCCACTCCTGATGTGTTACACAAAATCACTGTACAAATGCAGGATGTAATGACCCACAAATCTGGAGAAAGCGTCATGGAGCTGACCAGAGGTACTTTCCAAACTGGAATGTGAACTAAGCAAAATGTGTATGAACTTTTATGCTTTAAATCTCAGTTACAAATTAATTAACACAAATTCTTAAACTAGCCACTTGAAGCTCACAGATATAAGCATAATTATTTTAAAATATCCGGAAACTAATACCTTAAAATACCTTATTTGGATAACTTATTAAAATACAAAATATGCTGGATGGAAATTTTAGTGAAAACAATTGAATAATCAATAGAAAAAAAAAAAGTCATGGGTGGCGCCTGTGGCTCAAAGGGGTGGGGTGCCGGCCCCAATGTGCCAGAGGTGGTGTGTTCAGACCCAGCCCCCGCCAAAAACTGCAAAAAAAAGGAAAAAAAAAGTCATACTGGTATCCTAAAGTACTTCATTATAAATATAATCTTGATCATACAGGAATACAGCTGAACAAGGTTTATGATATAAATTAATTTAAATGAGATATCATTTCATGTTATAGGACACAGAATATTCATATCTTTTTTATCCCAGTTTGGCAGTAAAAGAAAATACTTTACTTCCTAACAGCAGGGAGTTTTCTTGTGTGTTTGTTCCTTCAGTTGTTAATCCATACAAGTAAACTAATCTGACTATTGGTTTGCTCCAGGCACATTCATCATTATTTTCTAAGTTGCTAGGATCCGCTGACTTGGTCATTAGTTTAATAGAGAACAGTAAACTGAAGAGAAAGAATTCACTTAACAGTAACTTTTGGTGATGTATATTATATTTACAGAAATATTGTCTGTATTTCTATAATTCAGGAAAATTAGTTTGAAATCCTATTTTTCAAATGCTTTTTTCTCTCACGTGCTAGCTTCCATCTCCCCGCAGACTACCTGACTGATGTTGCTGCTGGGTTTTTCCTTGGTCTCTTCCACCCTGTGTGCTAGTGACCATTACATGTGACATCTGATCCCCTGGGAAAGCTTTTCAATACCTTTAGGTTCCTTTTGGAAGCTAAAATTGAAATTGGTGTTTTCATAGTTATTTCAAGGCAGCCCTTTCACTAGAATTTCAAAACAAAGAACCTTAGTTTCAATATTTTTAATCTTGGGATGAGTGGCCTAAATACACCTTACATTGTAATATGTTTACAACACGGGCTGTTCAAAAGAATAAAAACAAATGAAAAATTCCTATAGAGTTGTAACACTGTAAACAGCAATGGCCCAGAATGAGAGTTGATTGGGATACAGAAATCTAATCTACTGTTCCCATGAGCGTTTTCAATTCTCATATCTTTTGTGATGTGAGCATCTCTCTAGGCTAAGTAGGTTCTTCTCTTTAAAGATACAAGGGGTTTGTTTGTTTGTTTTATGAAATATGGTTCCTAAATCTAGATCAAATACTTCATGTGGTATTTAACCAATAACTTGGTCATCTGTTCCAAACCTGGGAGGAACATTTGGTATACAGAGTCACTGTGAACTGACATATTAGTCTCAAATTGGGCAGCATTGTTATACAGGTGAGGAGCACACATTCTGAGCTGGTCAAATGATTTCCCAGAGCATGCAGTGAGTGAGTGACAGCACAGACAAGACTGAAACCCCAGGCTCCAGATGCCCACTCAGTTCTTCACCATGACACAGCAACTCTCCTGGCCTCATAGGCCAGCTCCATTCAATTCCACTGACTTCTCCAGCCACATCCCCACTCTCCCGGGCACACCACAGCGCTTCAGTTATAGTAGTTTTTCCATACATGAGCCTGCTGCATATTACGCTGCCTGCATAGGTTTGTTTTGATAGTTTCCTCTGTCCCATGCCTGCCCTTTTAAAACGAAATCACCTCTTTGAGACCCAGTTCAACTGTCACCTTCCAAAAAAGCCAACTTTTCCAGATGCCTACAGATCAAAATACCACCTCTTCTCTGAAATAAAGCACCTTTTCCATATCTTCCCTGTGTTCCTTGTCAAATACGAATTTGTAATTCCATATCAATTCCTTTATTAGGGTATAAGCTTTTCGGGGTTTAAGTGGAGTCCACATTTTTACAAATTTTGCTGCCTCCACAACATGTATGGCCCTGTAACTTGCACGTGGTAGGTACCAAAATGATGTTCCCTAATTTACAAGGACAGCTAAATGTTTCTACTGACATCTGTATTTTTCAAAATTTAGTCTTTAACCTTTTCGTTTAAAGTCAAAACAATTGAAACTGTTGTTCTGAGAGCTCTCTGGAATTTTCCTCATTTCCAGCATTCTTAACTCCCTATTTCCTTGGTTTCTACAAGAATGCATGAATGTTCCTCCATTTTTTTGGAGGGGGAACAGAGTCTCATGCTATTGCCTTAGGTAGCATGCTGTGGTGTCATTATAGCTCACAGCAACCTCAAACTCTCGGGCTCAAGAGATCCTCTTACATCAGCCTTCTGAGTAGCTGGAACTATAGGCACCTGCCAGGAATCCTGGTTGGTTTTTCTATTTTTAGCAGACAGGGGGTCTCGCTCTTCCTCAGGCTGGTCTCCACCGCAAGCAATCCACCTACCTTGGCCTCCCAGAGCGCTAGGATTAAGGCATGAGCCACTGTGCTTGCCCTGGCCTGTTCTTGCATTTTGAATTGTTATGCTTTTAAAAGCACTATGCATTTTTAACCCATTGGAGCCAAGATATGTGAACCCATTTAAGTGAGGTTCGGTGCTCCTGGGCTCTGGCCTCACTTATCTTAAGGTCGAGTTCACCTTATGTGGGTTTTATCCCCTACTTTTTATACTGAGAAATCATTCACCTTAATAGAGTAGCCAGTGAAGACAAGCAGTTTTGTCTTCATGGTAAAAAGGAAAGGGTATCTTGTTATAAATAATTAATCAGATAGCAAGACTTTCTGAATATCCATTTTAGCCCATTTTTATTTCTTCTCTGATGCTTCACTGCCTAGACTATAGCAATATTTAAAGAAATTTCTTTCTTTTTAGAGACAGAGTCTCACTTTGTTGCCCTCGGTAGAGTGCTGTGGCATCACTGCTCACAGCAACCTCCAGCTCTTGGGCTTAGACTATTCTCTTGCCTCAGTCTCCTGAGTAGCTGGGACTACAAGCGCCCACCACAACGCCCGGCTATTTTTTGTTGCAGTTTGGCCAGGGCTGGGTTCGAACCCACCACCCTTGGTATATGGGGCTGGCGCCGTACCCACTGAGCCACAGGGGCTGTCCAAGAAATTTCAATAAACCTTTAAAAAAAACTGAAATCCAGTAATTCCAGTTAAAGTTGGTTACTCACAATACATTATGCCTATCCTGTAAAAGAAACTGAGATGGGAGTGAAGTTATCAGGTCTATAAAATTATTAAATGAATAACACATGTCTGTACATCCTCAACAGGGAAGGTATTCATTTCTTTTCTGCATTATTCAAAACCTTCACATGCCTAATAAACTCTAGATGTAAAACTTCTCAAAGGCATCCGTAATCCTGAGCTCCCACCTCCACTCTGTTAAGTTCAGCTACCTTTTCTGGGCCTTTGACTCTTTCTCTTTCCCTAAGTATGCCACTCCCTGGAATTGCAGGTCCCAAATTTTAAATGCTTACTGAATATTCCTTCTTAAACCATTCCATTTGATTCATTCAAAAACATATAAACAACTCAAGCCTCTTCTTCACAAATCAACTTCTGAAATAATGTACGTAGGTAAAGGGGGTATGAATAAAGAGCACACCATTCTGATTCTTAACACAGTCTTGGAGTGTTTGTAAATGTACCAAAGGGATTGCTTCTTCTGTCTGTCCCATGAACTCTCGGCAACATCTAAATGCATACCAAGGAAAAAGGAAAGAGGTGGTAGTGAACGCGGCAATGGAATTGCCTGTTTTGTCTCCCTGTTATCCTTTCTGAAACTAAAATTGATGAAGCCCATGGCTTCTCCAAAGACGAATGCAGAGTAAAGTCCAGAGCCAAACCTCCTATTTGCTACTATTCCCTCTCAAGGCCCAAATCCCAGATGACTCGGGGCTCCAGCTGAGTGGAACACAGCACTGAAATGGAAACATTTGATTACACTTGGGCTTCCACGACTGCCTCTCCACCATGCCTTATATTTGTTTATTAAATGGTTTTCCTCTGGGTTTTATTTTAAAAGGTTGCTTCTGAATCTGAGTGTTTTAAATGAACAGCTCTGTCTTCACCCGGTAACTTTTTCAAATGTAAGGTGCTTAGCTCTTTATTACAGCAGCAATATCATTAGTGTTCTGGTCCTTTCAGGCTGAAATATACCCTCCCTTATTTTTCAAACTAATGGTAGCCAGTAAACTGCATATTTTTCTGCAAGTGACAAAAAGTAAGTTTCCCAGAGCAATTGAGGACTAAAATAAATTGTACAGATTTATACCGGTGCATCCTACGGGATGTCCATGTACGTATCTGGTGGTGACCTTTCATAAAATTAACCTGTGTAATGCTGATGACTTCGGTTACAACTGTCTTAAGCCCCTATGGTGATAACAGAAGGGGTGGAAATGTGTCTTTTCAAGGCCATCACTGATACAGCCAGGCATGGGCAGGTGTTTGCTGATCTTCCAGTTCCACAGAGAACCTTGAGTCCTCTTTGTGAATCCTGACCTGCTATCCAGCCCAAGAAACATGCCACTCAGTCACTCCCCAGGACACCTAACACAGCAACATTTTGCCTTCTTTCATTTGACTCAAGAGGCGATTTTGCCACTTCATTTATGAGGGAAGACAAAGTGCCACAGAGCATCTCTGGGATGACAGAAGCCTCATGCTGTGAATTGATCTTGCCACCCTGAAATGAATCTAGAAATATTTGTACCTTAATCTCCTGCAGAAATAAACCCTCTGGAGTTCTCAATCTGACATTCAGCAAAATTTGTACTGTATCAGCTTTTGCTAGGCTCACTGTTAGGAATAGAAAGAAAATGTAGAAGCTTAAATCCTGTGTTTGGGAGATTATTTCTTGTTGATATTCTCCTTTGCAAAAAGATTTTCTGGTGCTAGTTCATTACTGAGATTCTGTCTGCCGTCCTCTGCTTTCTCTTTTCGCTACTTTTCTTCCTTTGGCCTCAAATCACATCTCACAATCAAACCTTTTAACCTGAGTCAATGGAAGGTCTGTTTTGGTTATCTGACTATTAGAGATTCTCAAAATGTAATTGCAGGCTTCTTATTTATCCAGGAGATAAGACGGATGGCTGAGAGGCCAGTTGGCAATTTTGCTATTTCACATTCAGTCCTACTTCTAGCACCCTTACTGATGTTATCAAGAACAGCTCCCCACATAATTTTACCTGGTGTTATGCTCAGGCTAAAAATAAAAATAACATCGTTAAAGTGGAATTAGACGGTAAGGGACACTGTGCTACTGACCGGAAGGCAGGGTATGCTTGCAGCGCGAGTGTCTTGCACCAGGTCACTGTGTTCACTGGTCGTTAGTTTTAATGGCCTACATGGTCTCCGCATAGCTGGTTTTTACTTGGAAAAACCCATGGAGTGCCTTTTAGTTTCACAACTCAATTCTACAGAGATAAATATTCAAGTTGCCAAGGTCAGTGGCCCTGCCTAATGGTATCCCGGAGAGCCAGTCAAGATGGCGTCTCCACTCACTGCAAGCTAATTAAGAGTTGAAAGAGGCCTCCAACTTCGCAGCACCAGCGCAGCCTCCCTCAGCACAAATTTTGCCCTTGGCGTTCTGAGAACAACATGACATGTACTCTGGAAGGTGCCACTGTGCGTGCTTCAGCAAATTTAAGGGACTCTACCCTCTGCCATTGGCTGCCAATTAATTTTAAACCAGATGTCTTAGAGAGGTTATGTCAGGTATCCTGAGAAAATTTTAGGCGACAAATGCAGGATAAACAGTGTCACGAATAGTGAAGAGTATTAAAATCCCAGAGTTTACCTTCTACTATACCTGTTTTAGGGAGGAAGAAGCTATGCTAAGTGCTTTGGGAACTCTATCCACCCTGCCAATCCTGCCTAATTCCTTCGTATGGACGAAAGTGGTTTTTCTCTTGACTTATTTGCAAAAAAAGGTTATTAATAGCAAACTGCAAAATTTTGTTGGCAGAGGAAAGTAACGAATACATAAATGGCTGTATGACTTAATACCGTTTGTTTATTTATTAATACCCTCACTGTACTCCAGAAAATAACAAAACAACTAGGGAAAGTGCCCTAGAACCCCCAAACTTCTTACCTCTAACAGCTGTTATTTAAGTTGACACTTGCGGGTTCAACGGTTAACATAAAGGTACTTGAAATTTCTCAAAAGTCAAATGAGTTTAAGAGTGCAAACAAATAATTCCTAAAATACCCTAAAAGAGGCCTCAGGTCTCAGAAGACTCTAGAATGGGTTCTAGAAAGCTCAAAGGCTAGAGTAGGAAACAGAGGCATGGGATTCAAGTTCCATGTGATGAGTTAAGAAATTTCCCACACCACAGTTTCCCCACATGCAAAACAAATGTTTCTAAATCCTAATCCTAATTTATTGTTTCAATATTTCTGCACTCTCTGATTATGTTTCAATATTTCTGCACGCTCCTATACATTGTATAGGTACAATCATTACTTGAAAATATTCTTCTTCCTTTATTCTGTTCATCTATCTCCTCTCTGATAATGGGCAAATAAACAGAAACCTGAAATAAGCACAGACTAAAAATTATTTAACAAACATTGAATTAAAACTAATGAAAAACATAAACATTGTTACCAAAAAATTGTGCTTTTCCTTGTGATTGATACTGAATATTTTTTACTTGCTATTAGTTATTAAACTATGTTAATGAAATTGACATTATTAACTGTACTTCTATAGATTGGGTCTGAAAATAATCTATATCAGCATTTCTACAGACAATGGACAAATCATACTGAAACATCAGCCATTATTTGAAAGAAATGGTCCATAGCACCAAGTGGCAGACATCGAGTATCTCAAAGGGAAGCCAGACAAATACAATTCTGTCCCCCACACACTTTTCTGTCTCTGTTTTATAACCGCACACCTTCATTCTCTCAGTTGGCTGCTTTCTGTTTTGTTGCAAGACAAATTAATACTCTGTGCCCACGAGACACATGCTTCCAAACTGGCTGTTTGGAGACTCAACTAAGTGGGGCCAGGGAGTGTGATGTAACTCCATGTAATCAAATGTTAGGTACATTTTAACATACAACCATACCTACCCTCAAGTTCATTACTAATCACGAAAGGAAATAAACCCCTGAAAGGGAAGCAAAGAAATTATATGACTGGTAATTCATGTTGGCTTCTTTGGATGGGTCTTACAGATACCAATTTTTCTAATCATCTATTAGTTTAGCTCAAAACATACTTGTTGATAAACAAACAGATGATGCAGTTTATGCCATATTCTCTTCCTCTGCCACTTTAATTTTTAATACAGGATTTGTATTTTTTAAAAGATATTTTCTCAGTATAGTTACTGAATCTGTAAGAAAAAATATTAGAATAAGTCTGAGTTCTCTCTCGGCTCTAAACCTTGAAGTGTTGAATGATCAGAGGCAATTTATAGTATGCAAAATAGCATTTCTTGAAGCAAACTATTTCCTATCCTAGAATATCATGTATTAGAAGGAAAGAAAATATTACTTTATCTCAAAGATTCCATACAGTTTATGAAGTATGTAAATGTTTAGTATTAGGGAACAAAGCTTGGGAATCTGTTTACTGATAACATTAATTTCATACGTTTCCTTTCATCGTGAAAAAGAGAAAAAGAAATTAAGTTCATGAAACTAGAACACCTCATTGATTATTGCATCAAGGCTGTGTGGTAAAGGACAAAAAGTCAAAGTTGGTTTTCCAAGCGTAAATAACATGGACTTCTTATATTAAATCTCTGTAGGGATTTATACCCAGGGCATTTCCGAATACTTTTGTTCTCAAGATTATTATCTTAAATGGAGATTAAGAATAAAGTAAGGAAGTTTGCAAGTTAAGAAAAATCTAGTTTTTCTTCTAAGACATATGTCTGAGGAGAAGTTAGTGCCTTGATAGAGATTCTAAAGACAAAGAATTATGTTGCAGGTACGGGGCAAGCTGAGGTGAAAGTATTCACGGATAAAGTACACAATATACTCAGAAAACTACCATTCTGATTCCTAAAATTTAGCATTACAATCGAATCTTATCCCTACATTACTATTCTCTATGCTGCTGGTTTATGCTAATTTTAAGAATAAATTGCCATCCTAAATTAGTCAATTTTACTATTATCTTGCTTACAGATAATCATTAAAATTATTACAGAAAATAAAAAAAATTCCATAACCTTTAACCTATCCTTCTTATGATTACAATAGTCATAGGCACTACAGAATAAATTCCGATAGTTTCAAAGAGAAAACTAAATGTTCCCAAACGGGTATAGTTACATCAATAACATTTTGGATATATAAATTTGATGGGATATTGTGTGGTGATTCAACATATTCCAAAAAGATCATATAAAAATATAATACATTTCTAAAATATTAATAAATTAGAGAAAATTAGTATGCATGTATATATTAACATGTGTATACGCATATCAGGATTAGAAATATGTAAAATGTATGTATATAGGCAAAAAATAGGTGTGAATACACAAGACAAAGTGACTGCTATTAGCCAATGAGGGATATTCTATTTATTTATTATTCATTTGTTTTAAAAAATTAGCCACTTTAAGAAACTTACAATTAAAAAAATAGGTATATGTATATAAAGCAGAAGTTATGAAAATTAACAAGTGACACAGATAGCTTGAAGTCTAAATTATACCACAAGTCTGCCAAATTTTTAATGGTTAATATGTTAGAGACAAGTTAGCATTTAATATATATTTTTCTGAACAGATTTAAATTTTTCAAATTTGAAAAATTAAAAAACAACTAGAAATAACAAAGTCACATTTATTGACACAGCATATAGCTAAAAAATGCTACTAAGTCAATTGAGAATAGTTGATCCAATGTTGGGGAGAGGGACTGATCTCACAGTCCCTCTGTGAGGGGTGGATCTAAACATTCGATCATTAGGGCTGCTGTAGAACAGTAACAAAAGTGAGTGATTTAAACAAAACAAATGCATTGTGTCAAAATCCTGGTGGCTAGAAGTCTGAGACCAAGAGGCCAGCAGGGCCATGTTCCCTTTGAAGGCACTAGGAAAAGGTCTGCTTCTCCCTGGCTTCTGGTTCTTCTTTGGCTTGTGGCAGAATAACCCCACTGTTCACATGGCATTCTCTTGTGTGTCTTGTAGGGTCCAAATTTCCCCTTTCAAAAGGACATCAGGTATATTGCATTAAGGATCCACCTTACTCTTCCATGACCTCATTTTATTTAATTATTTAATTTTATTTAATTCTATTTCCAAATAAAATAGATGCTCACGTACTTGAAGTTAGGCCTTCAAACACACTGAGCCCACAACGTGTTTACGGAGAGCGGATGGGGGAAAGAAACCTGCGCCCTTACTTCATCCTGCTCAGCTGGCTCACTTCTGCAGGAGGATAAGTGACTGGGTCGAATATTTATGATATGGGGATGAATGAATAAATGGATAGATGGATGGCAATTCTTAAAATTCATCTTTCTAAACATTCTCATGATCTTGTTCTCTGAAATAAAGTAATTTCCCAATTGTTAGGGAGTAGATAGCCCTAAGAATGAATCTGATACCCTGAGTCACAAAGTATCAAATGTCTTAATCCATTTCACCCATGCCAAATAATTCGTACAGTAATTACACTTCATCAGACACAAGAAATATCTTTATATCCAGAAAGAGATATAAGGCATGAGGCAGATGAACAGCAACAACTTTCAAAGTAGCACTAAACACCCTCATGAGCAATGGAGAAACTCAGACATGCACGCCTCTCTCACAAGGGCAGGAATTCGCAGTATTCGCAGCTTTAAATCTTGAAATTTATACCTTGATATCACCCTTTAGACTTCCCAGGAACCATCTCAGATCTACCAACTCTAGTCTATACCTCCTTTCCTAAGGAATTCACAGGGGCCTCTGTAATTTGGAATTATAAGTTGTCAAAACAGTATTCCAACTATTTATATCATCTCAATGCCAGGACCAATATGGTGTGTGGAAACACAAAGCACAAAGTTTTCTAAATTTCCCCTACAGAAAGCATGAGCATAAAACATACCGCTCCCCCAAATATAGAAATTGTTTGCATATTTTCATACAGTAGGGTAGCAAGCAGTGTATACTAACTTAATAGACACAAAAGCCACATGGGGTATTGTCTCTCACTTTGTTTTATAAATGAGAAACCTGAGGAGAGGAAATATCAAGTACCTTTCTCAGAGTCACACTGAACAAGCCTAAGAGCCAAGATTTAAACTTTATAGTAGTATTCTAGACATTATGCCCTTCCACATTATGTTCTACAACACCTACTTGATATCATATATTGCACTTCTGAAACAGAAAAAGAAAAAAATAAACTATTTTTGCTGACCTAGAAAAATTGCTAGTTTTTGAGATCTTAAAAATACATTCATTTTTCTATGAGGACACAAAAACTCAGTGTACTGTTTTGATGACCCCTCACCTCAGTGGGGTTAACTGTTTCTATGAAATCATTGGAGAACACGAATTTAATATATTCAGCATATGACAATGTCTTTCAGGGCAAGCTCTTTAAAAATAGTGAATTAAATAAAAATTGGTCTCAGCTTACAAAATCAAATATCACTACCAGTCATTGGGAAGTACAATAACGATTTTAGCTCTCTAAATCTGAGCCAGCCTAAAAGCAGCAGGATTAGGCTTAGAAACAGGGATGAAAGAATGCAGTTGAGTAAACTTTCCATCCTGGTGAACTTTTTAGATTTGAAATTTACCCACAGATCTAGGTTGTTTTTGAAAGTTTCCCTGATATATAAAGTCACCTTTGAGTGATACGGTGGTAGATGTGGGTGTGAATTGCTTCACCCTTAAATCTAAGCCTATTTGAGATGCCTCTGGATAATTTTCTAAAGAAAACGAGGCTTCGTGTGCAACACAGTGGCAATCTGGCATTTCAGCTATTGCTTTTTTTTATGATACAGAACATCTTCTTGTCCTTGCTCAGCACTAATAGCAAATCAGTGGGTTTGCTCTTTGAACAGCATTCTCCAAAAACACAGTCGTGGGAGAATGGAGGATTTCTTCAGGCTATCAGGCATCAAAGAGTTCCAGATTGGCCCTTTCACAGACCAGTCTCACAAGTTCTAGAAGTGTGCTAATAAAAGGAATATTGAATATTTTTGGCTCAATCCATTTTGTGGAGAGTCTTTCAAACATGTTTAAACAGAGGTTTTCACTTCTCCTTGAAATATTACAAAACCTGGTTGAAGAAATGACAACAGAATACCAAACACTCTAATCTTTTAGGGTTCCTTGTTGTTTTCTAACATCAAGAGGCAAGGCTCGGGCAGTGCCTGTGGCTCAAGGAGTAGGGCGCCAGTCCCATAAGCCGGAGGTGGCAGGTTCAAACCCAGCCCCGGCCAAACACACACACACACACACACACACACAAAGAGGCAAGGCTCCCCTTAATAACAACATTTAGAGGTAGATTGGAACGCAAGAGTCTCTGTAGTCTAAGAGGGCAGTCCGATCAATGTATAAACTGGGGTGTGGTATAATTACAAAGTGCTGTGACCAAGGGGCAAGCAACTCTCTGGAGAGACAAGGGAAGGACTATGGCTTTAATAAAAATCTAAACAGATCAGCTAAAAGTTGAGGAAAAAAAGGAGAAAACATGAAAGTACACCAATTGTTTTAGAAAAGGCACAGAAATCACCTATGATCAAATGAAAGCAAGTTCAAAACTGACACCAGAAAGAGACACATATTTGGAAACAGAGGAAAAACAGGAACTTTTGCATCAGATAGAGATAGCTTCAGAAGGAACCGAGGGCAGCTTTAAAAGGGGAGCAGAGAGTACCCAACTGTGGGAGAAGAGGTGTCATCAGGAATACCAACAAAGTTACTCTATTTTTGTTCAAGCTCAAGATGGAAAGGCATCTCTGGGGTGACTAGATTTCAGAAGACACACTGAAAAATCATGTTTAAAAAACAAGCAGGTATTCCTATTTAAAGTCATCCTCAAGATATGAGCAGGAAGGAACACACGCAGTACCCAGGCTCACGTCTTGTCCTTATACAGATAAGGTGTTTTCCAGAAGAGGCAGGGCTTTAAGAGTTTACACTCAAAGTTTACACAAAGATAAAATAAGGAGTACGAAGAATTTATCTCCCAACACCATTGCTCATTTAAGATACCAACATCTTTAAGGGTATTCCCTTGTTTGGTGAAAGTCCTCAAGAGTGAAACAGCAGCTTTTAACAAACACTTCTAAGGTGACAGGACAGAGAGCCGAAAGGAAGATGGAGATGGCGTAACCAATTAAAACGTCAGAGGACATTTAGATAAAACGACGAAACAAGGCCGAGACTCTTAAGTCACAGCCCTCAGCTGTACAACAGTGCCAGGAGAGAAGAAATCCACAGTTCACACAAACAAAACCCGCCTAAGATCGCTGCTCAGCCCAACGTCTCAGAAAAAGCACCAACCCCGAGTTCAAATGCACTGCAGCTGGAAGCTACCTTGCTCTCAGGGAATGCCAGAACCAGAGCTAGTCTGAAGATGAACCAGTCTATCTCGTACATTTTCTGAGCAGTAGACAAGGTCCACAGAGGTTAATGTCACATGTCTGAGTTCACAAAGTAAGACAACACTGAAACGGTATGCAAAGAGGATTGTGCAGTGATTAGTCAAGGATGCAACTCATTTTACTTATTCTGCTCTGTTGGTAACTTTAATAAACTCGTAACACCGTGAGTCACACTGTCTTTTCACTGAAGTCTGATCTCCTTTTCCACTAACCTTCCACCGCTGTGGATTTATGCATATTTATACAGTTATTAACGAAAACAAACTTAGAAGATCAGAATGTTATCTAACAAAATATACAAGTCCTTCTCATGAAAGACGGAAAGAGCATGAATACTGCTCTAGTTACACTTTAAAAAAATAAACAACTTGTTTTCAATGAGTATTTAACATGGTTTAGACTTATATGTGGTAAAATAAGTTTTTGAGGTTAGAATATATTTATTCTTGATTTCTTTTCTTCATAATTACCCATGAGCAAAGCAAAAGTTTAAAATTTGGTTGCTATTATAAACTTGTATTTCCTTTATTAATTACTTTCCACTTTGACAACTTTGATTATTAAAAGTATAGGTTCTAGGAATGGCTACTATTTTGACTTTTTTACCCCTAGATGAACCAGGCCAAAAGAAAAAAAAAATCTCTTTAACTTGCTATAGACCTAGGAAATACTATGTGACAGAATGGAAAAATACCAATCTCTTTACTTCCATTAACTCTAAATTGTGATCTTTCAACAGGCAGGAAACAGATGTGCAAGTAGATATCAATAACTGAATCAGTCACAAGTATATAGGTATAGAAACGGAAAACTCTTAAAACATTGCTTGCAGTACATTTGAAAATGGTAACACAATACTTTCTCATTCCCTAGTACTGTAATGCTGGCTCATTTAATTCATATAAGGTTAAAACTGTCTCTTACAAGACCAAGTGTTGGAGTTAATATTACCACAGATTATTTCTGTTGGATTTCAGGGACATCCCGTATGTTCTTATTCTGAATATCAAGACAGATTTTGACTTGAATCTGAATTTGCTAAATTGCAAGCATTAGCCTCTCCGGGCATTCCTGACCATTAATACGGGAGAAATAATTCTAGTCATCAGACTGAATCTTCACTTCTCAAGACCATATGAAGAGAAACAAAAAAGGTCAGAAATCTCATTAGTAAAGTCAGGAACAAGTCACTATTTTCTGTTTAATGGAACAAGACAGTCAATGACTGATCTAACATCAAGTTGTTATACCACCCTCACAGTTGTGGCCAGGGATAGTGCAAAAGATCACAACATTGTTTAAACAGGGTAGCAATTAAAGGACAACAAGCCAAGGGTAATAGCTTGGCTGCCTAAGGACTTATTGCCACCCCCCGGTGGAAGGATGAAGGGGTGGTGAAGATGGGGGATGCCCCCTCATTTGTTCCTCAGCCTTTCCCTTGACTAGACTGATTATTAGAACGTTCTGACTATCCTTAAGACGACTAAGCAAAATATGACTCCCCTTCCCCACCTGAGATCCTCCTCTTCCCTTCTTTTTCTGAAGGCTCAGGGTGAAGGGAAAACACTCTGAAGACAACAGTTTGTTTCCTTTTAGGGCCAGAAAAAAAGGAGTTAGAATCTCAGAACCTGGTATTATTTTCCCACTGACCAGTGAAAACACTTAGAGTCGACAGAGCGTAATTTAATGTCATCAGACATGTTTCATCTTCGTTTTTAAGATATTCATTTCCTAGACTCAGTAGCCATTTTTGCATGCCAATGATGACTTCTGATAGTAAAGACAGTCTACGTCCACATGAGTCATCCACAGAGATGGTACAATTCTTTTAAACTCCATATTAACGTAACTTACAAAACAACATAGGAGACCGGAACTTTAACACATGGTTACAGGTTAAAAACTTTAACACATGGTTACATGTTACAGGAACTTTAACACATGGTCACAGGTTAAAAACAATGAGAAATGTAAGTACGACTTATTTCCTTTAATTGACAAATTTAAAGAGGGTTATTTCCAAATTACTCAACAAAGAGTCAAGATAATAGAGCCAGCTAAACAGGATGTGAAAAATTTAGCTGATGCAATAATCAACATATCTATTCAAGAAGGTATGCCCCTTAAAACCAACAATGTCTACTTCCACACTGATTTCTTTCTTTTTTTCTTTTTCTTTTTTTTTTTTTTTAAACAGATTATCACTATGTCACCCTTGGTAGAGTGCCGTAGTGTCACAGCTCACAGCAACCTCAAACTCTTGGACTTACGCAATTCTCTTTCCTCAGCCTCCCAATTAGCTGGGACTACAGGCACCCACCACAACGCTGGGTTATTTTTTGTTGCAGTGTCATTATTGTTTAGCTGGCCCTGGCCAAGTTCGAACCCGCCAGCCTCAGTCTATGTGGCTGGTGTTGTAACCACTGTGCTACCAGTGAAGAGCTCACACTGATTTCTTGACAGGCAGGTTATTTCATTTCATTGGATGTGTTGTTTGCATATAGCAGGCAATGTATGTATTATAAACTATAACATGTATTTATACAGAATATTCTACTCGATGCAAACACCAAAGACAATAAATCTGACTGAGCAATCTTACTACTGGGTCTATATCGAAAGGAAAGGAAATCAGTATTTCAGAGAGATGTTTGCACTTCGTGTTTTAGTGTGTCATTATATACAACAGCCAATATATGGAATCAACCTAAGTGTCCATCAACAGATAGGAAAAAGTGGTATAGAAAAATAGATACACAGACAAACATTGGCACACTGTTCATCCATAAAAAAATAATGAAATCCCGTCGTTCCAGGCAACACAGATCAGCCTGGAGGACATTATGGAAGTGAAATAATCAAAGAACAGAAAGTTAAATACTGAATGTATTTTCACTCATATGTGGAAGCTACAGAAATTGATTTCATAGAAGAGTAGAAAAGAGGTTACTGGGGGCCTGGAAGGGTGGGGAAGTGGGAGCAACTGGTTAAAGGATGGAAAATTATAGCTACTAGCGCTCATGCTCTTCAGCACCATGGAATAACTACAGTTAACACCAATGTATTATGTATTTTTGGATAGCTAAAAGGGACAGAATAGAATGTTCCTAACATAAAGAAATGATAAATGCTTGAGATGGTGGATATGCTCATTACCATGATACGATTACTATACATTCTGTATATTGAGACATTACTCTGTACCTCATATATAGTACAATTAGTATGTATCAAATAAAAAGTAAGTAAATGGCTTGTGATAGGGTAGGCTAACAATGGAATATTATACTTTTTTAAAATGTTAATATTGAAAGAAATCTTCATTCATATTCTATCATAGAGATAACAAGGTTTACCTGAGCAAAAACTTATAAAACCTTAAAATGACCAGCTATAATTTCCATAAGCTACCATATTATCTACTTCCTAAAAGTATTTTGGGAAACTTATAGTATATGAAATAAGTGAATAAAGTACTATTACCTCAGATTATGATTTTTTCCAAGATTGAATTATTTTCTTATCATCTATAACATAGCTTTATTAACAACAATGTTAGTGGTATTTAGCATTTATTTTACTGGAAATGCCTGCATCTCTGCCATGTACTATGCTTATTTCATAGGCTGATGGACCAAGTGGTCAGATTTGATTATTTTACAGTTTGAAGTCATTGCTTCAGTTTTATTTAGATTGGAGTTTGAGGACTCAGTGGCGCAGACATGGATGATACTATGTATTCCTATTTTTGTGCCATACTCAATGATACACCATCAAACTCCAATCTGAATAAACTGAAGTCTTGACTTTAAACTGTAAAATCATCAAATCTGATGGTTTTCCTTTTTGAAATGTGACATGAGGGACGGCACCTGTGGCTCAAGGAGTAGGGTGCTGGCCCCACACACCAGAGGTGACAGGCTCAAATCTGACCCCAGCCAAAAACTGCAAAAAAAAAAACAAAAAAACCGAAAAACAAAACAAGAAAGAAAGAAAGAAATTTACCCACTTTGGCCTCCCAAAGCGTTAGGATTATAGGCATGAAATGTGACATGATGAAACAGGGCTCCTCTTTACAAAATATAGGGGCAAAAGAAAATGGGAATCTCTGCAGGGAAAGGGCAGTCCAATCACATAAACTGGATGAGATATAATTACAAAGAATTGTGA
Organism: Nycticebus coucang; assembly: GCF_027406575.1. Taxonomy (NCBI): domain Eukaryota; kingdom Metazoa; phylum Chordata; class Mammalia; order Primates; family Lorisidae; genus Nycticebus; species Nycticebus coucang. The sequence continues at coordinate 18,839,773 of NC_069787.1, forward strand.
ACGAGAAACCAGCAATTCTTTGAGAGACAAGTGAAGGGCTCAGCTTCAGAAAAAGCCTGAACAGCATCCCAGCTCAGACAATAGTTGAAGGAAAAAAGTGAAAACTTAAAAGTACACCAATTGTTTTAGAAAGAGCACAGAAAGAGCCTATGATCAAATGAAAGAAAATTCAGAACTGAAACCTAGAACTGACGGGAGACACTAGAAAGAGACACATATTTGGAAACAGAGGAGAAGCAGAAACTCTTATCAGAAAGACATAGACTCTTGCATCAGACAGAGATAGCTTCAGAAAGAACCAAGGGCAGCTTTAAAAGGGGACCAGAGAGTATCAACGGGGAGAAGAACTGTCATCAGGAATACCAATAAACTTGCTTTATTTTTGTTGAAGATGAAAAAGCATCTTTGGGGTGACAAGATTTCAGAAGACACACTGACAGATCATGTTTAAAAGCTAAGCAGGTATTCCTATTTAAAGTCATCCTCAAGATATGAGCAGGAAGGAACACACGCAGTACCCAGGCTCAATTATTTTTATTATACAGATAAGGTGTTTTCCAGAAGAGGCAGGGCTTTAAGAGTTTACACTCAAAGTTTACACAAAGATAAAATAAGGAGTATGAAGAATTTATCTCCCAACACCATTACCATTGCTCATTTAAGATACTAACATCTTTAAGGACATTCCCTTGTTTAGTGAAAGTCCTCAAAAGTGAAACAGCTTTTAACAAACCACTTCTAAGGTGACAGGACAGAGAGCCAAAAGGAGGATGGTATAACCAATTAAAACGTCAGAGGACATTTAGATAAAAGGATGAAACAAGGCTAAGACTCTTAAGTCACAGCCCTCAGCTGTACAACAGTGCCAGCAACTTAGGACCAGAAAGGATGTAGAGTTCACATCAACAATACACAGCTAAGACCTCTGCTTGACTCAGAGAAAAAGCACCAATCCCAAGCTGATCCACACTGCAGCTGGAAGTATCTTCTGAGAGGCAGGCAAAGAGAGCTGATGTCACATCAGAGAGCTGATGTCACATCTGCATTCACAGAAAAAGGAAATGGGATGCAAAGAAGTTTGTGCAGGGATTAAAGAAAGCAGTTGTCAAGGACGCAACTCATTTCACATATTCTGTTCCGTTAATACTTTTGGTCAACCATGAGCCCCATCATTTTTTCAGTAAAGTATGATCTCCTTTCCTCCCCCTTCCCACCATGGATATATGCATTTTCATGTAGTTATTAAAGAAAATAAACTTCAAGAAGATCAAACTTTTATCTATCAAAATATAAAAGTACATTGTATGACTATAAGAGAGAAAGAGTATACAGACTGCACTAGTTACTTTTTAAAAAGTAAACACACCTGCTGGGCGGCGCCTGTGGCTCAGTGAGTAGGGCACCAGCCCCATATACTGAGGGTGGTGGGTTCAAACCCAGCTCCTGCCAAACTGCAACAGAAAAATAGCAAGGCGTTGTGGTGGGCGCCTGTAACAGCCAGCTACTCAGGAGGCTGAGGCAACAGAATCGCCTAAACCCAGGAGTTGGAGCTTGCTGTAAGCTGTGATGCCACCACACTCTACCAAGGGTGATAAAGTGAAACTCTGTGTCTAAAAAAAAAAAAGTAAACAGCTGCTGTTTTGCAAGTAATAATTACTTTGAATTCCATATGTGTTTTGGTAAATCAAGATATTTAAAATGTGGAATATATGCATTTATTCCTTATTTCTTTTTCTCCTAGTTACCCATGTATAAATCAGTAGTTTTCAACTTTGTTGCTTTAAAATACTATCTTTCTTTTATTAATAAACTTTTATTTTGGTAACTTTGATTTTTAACAATTACAGATGGCAGGAATGGCTATTGTTTGGATATTTCTTTTCCAATCAGTAAAAATTTTAGCCTTACAGAATAATTTGTCCTTTAAACTTGCTACAAGGCCTAGGTGAAACTAGTTGATACACTGCAGAACTAGTGGCTCTGTTACTTCTCTTAACTCTCTGAACTCCAACAACTACTGACACAGGGTATTCTCAGAGCTCTCTGAGAATAAATTTAAATAAGAGAACTAAGGTGGGGAGGAAGGAGAGTGTGGAGAAGGGAGAAGGGCTTGGGAGCTGGCTGTGGAGAGAACCATAGTTACAGTCATGGGTAAAATTTGTTAAGAGTAGGTGGGGTTAGAAATAAAACATCACTAAAATACATAATATAGACAGCACATATTTGTCTTGTGTGGGCCCTGATTCAATCTAAACTGACATAGTGCAAAATATTTGATCAGAAACCTGCCTTGTTAAGACCTTAGTTAGAAGAGCAACGGGGGTGCAGGGCTATAACGTTAACTTTTATTTTCATGTGATATAATATATCTATATATATTATACATATATACTATATTAAGACACTAAAAATAGAACTGAATGATATTTGGTCAACCATTTCCTTCTGTTTATCTCCATATTCACCCCTGCATATACATTTGCAATAGTCTTAAAAAGCTGCATTCAATACTGATTGCCTTCCAGATCCTACATTTGTTAGGAATAAAACTTACTACATGAAAAACCTTGGCATCTGCAGAATGAAAATAAGTAAAAAGCAGTAGTGACAAGATTTTATAAAACAATAGTAATTAATGCATCTTTATACTGTGCATTCAACATTATAGTAATGTAGTATATACAATAAGGATATGGCAAAGTGGAAACACATTCTTCTTAATAAACTATCACAAGAATGGAAAAACAAGTATCTAATGTACTCAGTACTAATACAAAACTAATACAAAACCATATATAACTAACTACATGCCCACATGTATAGTCTAGCCAGGGTTAGGGGAGAGGAGGGAGGGTGATTGGCAGGTTATCACCTACTGTGCACAATGTGAGGGTGTTCAGCCCTGAGTGAAGGGGCTCAACTACAACTTGAACTTTACCTTAGAAATGAAAACAATGTAACTTAAACATTTGTACCCTCATATTAATCTGAAATAAAAATAAATGAATAAATGGATGAATAAACAAAAAAATAAATAAAATGCTTTGTCCTATTTTGGAATACGAGTCTCCCATCTCTGTCTTTCACAGATACATACAAATTATAAGATGTTTTCACCTGACAAAAGTTTTACTGACTATGTATCTATATACAGTTCAGCCAGTTGATATTTTCACATTATCTTTAAGATTCAGGTCAAAGAGGATAACTTTTTCAGAAACATCTCTATATCTTTATTTTTTCCTTTCAGGGCACTAACATGTTTATATCATTTCTCTAACCTATTTTAAATTGGAAAAAGAAAAGCCAGTCCCCAAAGAATACTTGGAAAACATCAAATACACTGGAGTGGTAATCAAATGCAATCCAAGCAGCCTTCCAAGGTGTGTGCGGCATGAATAACATCACCATCCCCAGGGCACTGATGCAGCCTCTGCACTTCTAAGCGCTCTTATCCAGGTCGTCACATTCAACGATAACAGTAAAGATGTAATTCCAACATGGGTATGCTTTACATTTTATTATCCTTATTGGAACTTTCAAGGATGAGAAAATCCTGACTTGGTATTTTTTTGCATCTGCAACCTTTGGATTTTACGGACTGGAAGACAGAATTTCCCCACAACTTTTTCTCTTGCCATGCAAATGTTTTAAGCATTGGAATTCAGTTGCATTGTTTTTTCCAGTGTGCTAACTAAATTAGTTCATGAATATCCCTTCTTCATGTTGCATGGATCTTGCTCTCAGTAAGCAGAATGGTAAAATTCTTTGTTTTACTTTTTTAAAAATAAATAATTTAACTTCCTACCTACTATTCGTATCTTTAATCTTTGGAGAAATTAGAAGAGACAGACAAAGTTTTTCAAAACATTTATTTTGTAGAGACTAAAATGTGAATAATCTCTAAAATCTCGAATAATCTCGTGAAATTAGGAGAGACAGACAAAGGTTTCTGAAACATTTTGTAGAAACTAAAAAATAGGAGAGATACTTCGTTTAACTGACAGACCTATTCTTCGAAAATAATTTTCTTTTATAACTTTTTACATATTCTCTTTAAATAAATCCACTATATTTCAGGATTGCTCAAATTTAAACGTGTATTAGTTAGAAATCTTCAGTTCAGATCCAGCTATCCCTCTCTTAGGTGTATGTCCACACAACCTGTCTAAGAATATCCATAGGGTCATTATTCACTATGGTCTAAAATCGTTCAAACAACACAAATGTCCACTGACTGAAGAATAAGTAAATAAAACGGGGCATAGCCATACAATGGAGTATTATTGGCTATAAAAAAGAATGAGGTGTTGATACATGCTACAATATGAAGAAACCCTTAAAACAAGATGCTAAGCGAAAGAAGCCAGTAATATGGAACATCCAGAATAGGAAAATTCATGGAGACAGAAAGTAGATTAATGTTTCCCTAGATCTGGGGGAGGGTTTAGGAGAAATGGGGAGTTACTGGGAAGAGCTAAAGTGTTTCTTCTAGGATGATAAGTATTTTCTGAAATTGACTGTGGTGATAGTTATATAATTCTGTGAATATATTAAAAACATAGAATCATTGAATCGTATGATGTAAATGTGTTAGTTATACATTGTTTTATGATTATAGCTCAATAAAGCTGATTGGGAAAAGATTGGTTGGTAATTTCACTTTATTTTTTCCCAATTTTTTTCAAATATGCATACATCCGCAGTTGGTTTTGTAATTGGAATTTCAAATGAGAAAATAGGACTATTTGTACATATTTATTAGACAAGGGTTATTTTTATTAAAATTGAAAAAGTCAGTCGTTCATTTTGATTTTAAGTACACAGATGACTATTTAAATACCACATGTTATCCACGGATTCTGGGAAGCCTAAAGCTAAGGAGACATACCCTGGCCATGCCGTTTGTACATCTCAGAGAGGAACTCTGCATTCTTATTTATTCTTGTTTATTCTTCCTGATCTGAAAACCTCTTCACACTGACTCTGGATTTTATTACAGGGGGTAACCTTCTGTAAGTTCAAAGCCAAGGTCATGTCCCTTCAGCTCAAATCCAGACTTGAAGCATAAATCTTTCAGAAAAGATCCCTCTACACTTGCATCACCAAAGCTTCTGACACATGTCACAATGAAGCAACTTTCATTAAGTTACAGCATTGAATGTGGCTTCATTTGACGGACTCTGAGAAATTGCTCTATCTTTCCCCATTCCCATGACAGCTGTCATCATGTCACAAATGGAGAAAACTTAAAAAAAAAAAGGCCTCTTGCTTTCCTGAGAGTTGTCACCACCAGCAGCAACATAATATGCAATGTTACTAAGGAGAAATAAATAGCATTCAGGGAAACTAGAGAAGGCATATATTAGAAGAACCCATATTGCATTGTTAAGAAACACAGCACATGAAAGAAATAAGCAAAAGTGTTTTTCATAAACTCCGGAATATTCCATACAGAGCAGATCTGTTTTGTCTCCAGAATAAACCTCGATTCCTAGGTTCTAGAGAAAGTGCCCTTCCCAGCTAAAAGAGTCAAAATCTTTTACTTCTTATGCCTTTCATCAACTACTGACAAGGCTTGGGTATCAGGCAAAGATATAACAGATCAATTTAGGACAGAAGGCAAAGATTTAGGACAGAAAGCACAATATAGGATATAAGATTGAAGACAATACACAATGAGACACAAACTTGTTCACTTGACAGGGGTATAGAATTATCAGTCTAGTAAAATCCATTTCCTCTTCTGATTTTAAATAACAACTCAGTGAGAAAAAGATGCCCAAGAAATTCCTTAGTTAAAAAAAAAATCAATCTAGACTGAAGGAAGAATTTCAATGTTCTTTATCCTTATGACTTAAGACCATTTGCAGAATGCCAAGACTGACATCAAATGGGAGCTAATCACAAGTTCAGAATCCAAAGCCCCACCCCGTCCTACAGAATCAGAACCTGCACTTCACATACTCACGTTTGAGAAGCACTGCCCAAATCATTCTTCATCTACTGTTACTACCTTATGTTCAGACATTTGGGCCACTGAAATAATAAATTTCTTATTATTAGCAGTCATTAAGGCAAATTAACAGGAGAAAAGAAATGTAATACAAGATAATACATATTGTATTGCTAAATTAATTGTAATCCAAAGTTCAAAACATGATTTCTCACACGAGAGCTACGCTAAAGCCTTAATATTGATGTCAGGCTGAGAGATATTCTAAATCAATTGATATTTAAGACTACATCATTTGTTAGAGTCTCTGTGGAAAATGTAACCACCTTGTTAATACTGAGTATAGATTTTTAACTTTAAAATGCTGCATCAATTTGAAGCATGCAGCGGCTTTGCATAAAGGTGCTTAGAAGGCGGTGCTTCTACAGAGTATAAGAGGTAAAGAGCTTGTGTTGTGCTGGTAGGTAAGGTGATACACCTCATATTTGTGAGCTACACCTCGTGTTTTACCTACATACTGCTTAGGAAGGCTACATGCCTACCCCATCTTAGGTCAGTAGAGGATTTGCCTGCTAATAATGGAGAAATAAGCCCCCGAGTGCTGTGTGTTTGATAAAGGAAGCAGAGCTATTATAGAGGGCCGTGGAGGCTACAGGCTCTGTTCATCCCTCTCGTCATTTCCTAGGATCATACAGGCTTAGGACCTCTTTACCAAAGCCTAGAGCCAGCTCCCTTTAGTGGTAAGCATTACCACACATGTGTCTCTAAATGACATCACATGTCCCCACAATTAACCACAACAATTAATTGTCCTCAGCCCTTGGACATCAAAAAAAGGAAAAAGCTGTCATCTGCGTTGTACATCCCTCTAACTGGCTACTTCAAAACTTAGGTAAGCTCCAGAGTTACCGAAGGGAAGTTAGAAAGGAGAGAATGGTCAATACGCTTGGGGGGAAAGAAATTACAAGGTAGACAGACACTATATATTTTAGTACCAATTTTCTTTTACACATTGAAATGAAAATAGTGCGCTAAAAGCTCCTTTGCACTTAGTTGCTATAATATTTACTTCTAAATTATTGTCTTTAATAGTAACCACACTTTGCAGTTATAAAACATCTTGTTCCAAAAAACTCAAAATGTTTCCCTACATGTTAATTCAACACTACTTAAGACTATATCCTAGAGAGGGATGGCTGTACTCTTATCTAGAGAGTTACAAATGGCTTTCAGAATAGTCAATTTGATCAACAGTCGTTGAAGGGAGATAGAAAGGAAAACTCCTTAGAAATGAGTAACTTGTCTGGGAGGCTCAGCTTTGTCCATCACAGCAGAATGAAGCAGAGGCTATCTTAGTAGTGTGGTGGCCTAATTACAAAATCCTGCCCTCAAACAAACAAGAGTTTGCCTCAAATGCTTAGCTATTTTAGGCCCACATAATTTTGCATTCACAAAAATATCTGAGAAACTGCTTCATTCTCCTACTTCACAGGCCCTTTATGGGATCAAGTTCAAGACCGCAGAAGTATGTTCAGCTGGGAAAAAGAGCCAACAGAGCAAAGGGAAGTAGTGAGACGAGAGAAAAGCCCCCCCAAATTCTAAAGATGCCCTGCAGAAAACGTATGTCTTCTCATCTCCACAGATGTATATGCCATAGTAGAATGCACGCACTTTCATAAGAGCAGTGATGTTTTTGATTATTTTGTTCATTTCCTAATCTCGTTCATGTAGACTAGCATGAGGTAACTGTTAATACAATATATGGAAATGAATAAATGAACATAGGCCACTTGTCCTCCAGAAGGGGGTCCCACCTGGTGATTCTATGAGCTGGTACACAAGAAATTCTTGACTATGCTTAAACCCCAAAACATTATGTGCCTTATTCCTTCATCAGGTACAAACCTAAAATACCTACTAGAAAACTAGTAGAAAACTAGAAAACTGTCTGTGTTTTTTGTTCAAAAACAAATGTGTATTTAACCAGTTTTTAATCCCTTGAACGTGGGGAATCAATAATAAACATCCTCTACTTTCTTAATTCATCAATATCTATAGAAAATTTTATGATTGGCAACTTTAGGCCCCAATTAAAAATGAAAACATTAAACAAAGTATCTTTATTTATAGTGTCACTAACTTCATACTTCTATCTGTAATATGAGTTATGAACTCTGACCTTTACACACTGATGACCAGTAAGAAACACTAGAGTCTAAAGAAAGCCTTGTAGGAATCCTGACAAGCTTTGCTGCCCTCCCCCACTTAGATTCCTCTCTACAAGTCACTGAATGAATTGACATCCTTTCTCCCTTTGAGGTAGCACAGATACCACTTTGTGTTGTAAATACCTTATTTTCTTCCCCACCAATAAGAAATCCCTCAAATAACTTGCCACGAGGTTGAAAACCAGATGTGCATGAGTTTAATAGATGCGTTTGGTTTGCAAACATATAAAAAATAAGTAGCGATATTTAAAAATTTGTGAGCTATGGCAACACTGGCTTCCATGGCAACAGCATGTTGGAGGGACACTATGAACTATTCTGAACAGACACTGTGGACAACCTCCTGTCTGACAACTGGTCCACCTCCCTCTTCATAGTTTCAGTCTGGTTGCTGCAGGTCTTTCCAGTTCCTTGGCTCGTAACGGACCTCTGGCTTCATGGAATAGGTATGGAATCTGAAGAGAAATGCAGAAATGACTGGCTTATCAGGAAGAAGGCACATATGGGGCTCTGGAAATCCTAGGTTCCATTTATAGTCAACTAAAAATGACTATTCTATCGTGGGTGAGCCTCTGCACTTACTAGAAAAGGAACAGACAGGACAATCTGTAGATCACTTCTAGACCTAAAATTCCGTGACTGACTGTTTCCTCAATGGCTAGAGTTATCCTTAGACACACAATAACTTATGGGAGGACTGCTTGTAAACGACAGCATAGTATGCCTTCTAAAAATATACTATCTAGGCATAAGGATTATTTTGAGCTAATGACACTTGAAAAACAACAGCTGCAAGAAGGGTCTTCCGATTTCATTTTAAAAGCAGGAGATAAAACTCCCATGTGAAAGATACTCTCTTTAAAGCAGAAAAAAGAAACATCACCAGAGACAGGGACTCAACATGGAGGAAATTCTGTACAAACAGACCTTGTTAAAATAACTCTTATCTTCCTTTAGTTTCCTTGTGTATTATTATAGTTACCTTTCCACATTGCCTCTGCTTGTTCAACCTAACAAATAACCACTTAGGCTTTTACCACTTCTTTGGGTTTTCATTTCCTATGGGCAAATCCCAAGTGCATGCAAAAAAATCTGCATGTTTTTCTCTCCTTTGTTTTTCCTCAGCTTAATTCTCAACCCCTGCAGGAGACTCTATGAGGGCAAAGGTAACATTCTACCTCTGCTACATTTGTCTGTCACTGGCACAAGTTCTGCTACATTCAAGAAACTCTTCTACAAAGGATTTTTTAAAAACAGAAAAAAGGAGGATTATCAAATGAGCCTTGTGTTAAACAACTGTATCTATGGCTTGGCGCTCAGTGAGTAGGGTGCCCGCCACATACACTGAGGCTGGCAGGTTTGAACCCAGCCCAGGCCAGCTAAACAACAATGACAACTGCAACAAAAAAATACCCGGGTGTTGTGGCAGGCAGTAGTCCCAGCTACTTGGGAGGCTGAGGCAAGAGAATCGCTTAAGCCCAAGAGTTGGAGGTTGCTGTGAGCTGGGACGCCACAGCACTCAACCGAGGACAACATAGTGAGACTCTATCTCAAAAACAAAACAAACAAACAAAACCAATCAAAAACAAAACAAACAAACAAAACCAATTATATCTATAAAACTATGTGTTTTATTTGTAGTTATTTATATTTTTCTCATTTAAAATCTCTATTAAAAATGTCTACCTGGATATTAACTCAAGTTATCAAATGTTCCACTAGAGCTATTCACTTTACACTTTGAAAAAACTGTGTGCAATCCAAAGTTTACCAAAACAGATACTTTAGATGAATTGTCAGAGCTTTAACTAGACTTTCTTTTTTTTTTTTTTTGCTTGACTACCACTTTTATTATTATTTTTTACATTTTTAGCCGTCAAAATTTCTTAGCAGTCCATTGTTCTTCCATCCCTATCCTGTACATATTTTTTAATTCTTTATAATGGAAAATTTCAAACATACATAAAAGTTGAAATGATAGTATAATGAACTGTCAGGTACATATCACCTAGTCCCAGCAATTATCCGCTCATGTACCAGGCATATCTCAGATCTAACCCTATTCATTTACCTGCTCCCCTACTGGGTTATTTTTAAGCAAAGCCAAGACATCATACAACTTCATCCATAAACATTCCAGTAAATAGCTCTTTAAACATAACTATAATACCATTGCCTCGCATTACAAAATGAATAATTTCTTAAAAACATTAAATTTTCAGCATTCAAATTTCCATATTTGCTTTATGAATGTTTTTAGTTGTTGATTTGTTCAAATAGGAGCCAAATGAGGTAAATACTTTGCATTGGGTTAATATGTCTCTTAAATTTATTTTTTCTACACACCCCCCATCTGTCTGTCCATCTCCCCTCTGTCTTCTCTCTCTCTCTCTCTCATAACCTTCATGTATGTATTTATAAAAAGGCATTTGTCACTTCGAATTTTCCGCATCCGGGATATTGCTAGTTGTATCTCTGTGGTATTGAGAGATGCAACTAGCATCCCTCTCTTTCTCTCTCTCTCTCTCATACTTTCTACAAACCAATAGTTAAATCTTGAGGCTCAATCAGCTTCAGGCTCTGTTTGTTGGCGGGAATACTTCATAGACAGTGCTAAGAACTTCTTGTTTTGTTTTGTATGAGTACAATTTAATGGCTTTTAATATATTCACAGAGTAGAGCATCCCTCATCATACTCAACTTTAAACATTTTCATTACTTCAAAAAGAAACCCTGCACCCCTTAACCATCAACTCACACCCTCAAACCCCATTTCCCTCAACCCCAGTCCTAGGCAGGCGTTAATTTACTTTCTGTCTCTGTAGACTTATCTATTCTGGACATTTGATATAAGTGGAAACACACAATATTTGGTCTTTGTGGCTGGCTTCTTTCACTTAGCATAAGGTTTCAAGATTCAACCATGTTGTGGCAGGTATTAGTACTTTCCTATTTACGGCCAAATATTTCACTGTATGGATATACCACTTCTTGTTTACCCATTCATCAATTGATGGACATTTTGGGTTGTTTTTACTTTTTGGCTAGTATGAATAATATGCTATGAACATTTGTATACAAGTTTTTGTGTAGACATACATTTTCATATGATCATATACCTGGGAATGGAATTACTAGATCATGTAGTAACTCCATGTTTAACTGTTTTTGTTTTTGTTTTATTGTTGGGGATTCATTTGCAATTGTTAGGCAAAGTCCCTCTAGCAATCATGTCTTGCCCCCATAAAGTGTAACACACACCAAGGCCCTAGACTTTCAAATGTGTCCCTAATTTTATCTTCCATGTTATCTGAGGAGTGAAGACTGTCGTGTACAAAATCAAGAATGTTTCTCAAATGAATCATTTCAGTCTATCACTTTACATGAATATCCTGAATATTATTAACATATTATGAAAATGATCTGGAAAATATACTGATGTATCATTATAACCAATGTATCACTCAGTCACAACCCTGGATAAATATTAAAGATTTTTAAAGAGCTTTGCTTACACACACACACACACACACACACACACACAAAATAGCCTATGAAACTGTTTTCTTCTTAATAATTTAAACGAGAAAGTTTAAAAGTAAAGTCATTTTTAGAGCTTTCACATCTCTTAAATGTACTCACATGCCACAAAAAGCACTTTGAACAAGAAATATAATACTACAAGAGAGGTTAACAACAGCAATCAAGGGAACACCCTGTGGATTCCTGCAGGGAGAGGTAGGGAAGGGGGACTCCAGGGAAGGATTGTTGTTAGTCTAAATCTGTTGGTATTCTTCTAAGCACACAGCCAGACAGCTGGATGGGAGTAGGAGTCACACACCTTAAATTACCAGATTCACACTTAACACACACATCATAAAGATGCCAGAGACCATGTCTGAACATATGATTTGTTCTCTTCTGGGAGACGAGGTTGTTTTCACTTCTGATGTCAAGTATTATGCCTGTATGTGAGCAGCTTTGCCAATCGGAAAGGCACACAGATAATGCACTGAATTCCAAACAGTGTGGAGGTGAAGTTCTTACAAGTGCTGTTGTTAATTAGTGACATGATTCATGGAAAGGTTCACGTCCAACAGAACATGAACATTATCTAAACACTTGGGAGACCTAAACTTACCGCTCTGGACCAAATGCTTGATAGAGGAAAAGTGAAGAGAAGTGGTTTCAAGAAATCATTTGGTGTTGTGCCACCCAGGGTGAGAACTTTACATTTACTTCCTAGAAAGTTGAAAACGATTTAATCAAATTGACCTCTTCAATTCAGTCTTCCCATCCCATTTCCTATGACTTTCGGAATAATACAGATAAATGGAGTGCGGGCTGGTAGATCAAAAAAAAAAAAAAAAAAAAAACAACCCAAAAACAAAAAACAAAAATTGGGAGTGGTAAATTAAGGCAATTCACTAGCAATCATTATAGATAGCCACACAATTTTCATAGATACTTGTTTATCAACAGCTATTAGACAGAAAATCCCCATTACACTACTCTAGAAATCCTCATTCGAATAAGACAATCTAACTCTGGTGCCATAATATCCACTTCATTTAAGATAATTATATTTTTAACACTTGTCAGCCAGTGAAATCGAGAGCCAAGAGCATTCCTTTTTCTCTGTATCCCTCCATTGATCCAAATTTCTTAATCACTTCACAGTAACATAGCAATACCTATGCCAACTCTTTTGGAATTCGTCCCAGTGCTCTTACACTTGGTATTATTTCACTCACTCACCACAATTTTCCTTTGCAACATGATCCCACATCTCTTCCAACCACAATACACTCAATTTTTCACTTCCTTATTTACCTTTTTTTTTTTTTGCTTCCTTCTTTGCTTGCAGGGCACTCGAATTTCTGTCCACCGATAAAGAGTTTCCTCCGGAAAGCCTTAAATTTGTCTCCTTTGCCAAATACCTGGCACAATCAGCTTCTCTAAATTCTGTCCTATCTTCCAAATGTGTAGCTCTGCATTTTACATCTAACCATGAGAAACACTTTATTCCCTTGCTGCTCCTTCTGATAAGCTCCTCTCAATGTTAAGTCGTCCCATTCCTCCCTTAAAATACAGAGAAAATTTAAAATGCTTTGGAATAGAGACAAAGACATGTGAAAACATACACAAAACTGAGAGAGCCATATCTATGTCTGAGTTGCAATTTTATCTTTTTAATTATGCAATAAGAGAGTCTGATTAACCCCTAGAGCTATTAACTAAGTCATACGAAATTGAACATCTCTGGTTATCAGATATACTAGATGAAAACCAAAAGCTACCAAAAGATTACCCCTGAAGCTGCCTAGTAACTTTATAATCAAGGATTTGAGAGCCACCAAATGTTATCTGTCACCATTAAATTTTGCATTGAAATAGGTCTTTAGTACCAAATCATTTTTGTTATAGAAGGATACATCACTATAATCAGAAAAATTATTTACTTACACCAGACTTGCTGCCTTAAAAGCCAGGATATCTACCCAGTTTAATGAGATTTGGAGAATTAACTTTATACTCTGCATGGAGCACATCAGAGTACAAAGTTCACTCTGTAAGTTCAATAACAAATAAAATAAATATTCACACTCCAGAATAGTAAGACACATATACAGATATTTCCTGCTGGTAAAAATTGAGAAAGAAATGAATATTCTATCTGACATTTAAAAGCTGTTATACCACTACCAGATCTGAAATAGGATGAAAAAACTTAAGTGATTATTGTCATGAAATGGTCACTTATCCAACTTAGAGTATATTTGAGTTTTAAAAATATATATCAATGTATATATTGCCAATAGTAAAGAATACTATTAGCCTGTAATTTTTTATGCCATCCAGCTATCTGGCCAATATGTATTTTTATTTCATGTAATAATAATAAAATAAACCAAAATCACTACAATCCTACATTGTACAAATGTAAACTCTGAAATGCTACAAATATAAACTCTGAAATTCATTTAGCTTCTTTCAGTACTTGCAATAAAGATGCTCAAATGAAGTTTATTCACAATTTGGTTTAAGCATATCAAGAAGCACTAGAATCATCAATGGGTTTGGTAACTTCATTACCTGTTTTATTTAACTAAGGGACTTACCTAGAAATAAATAGTTCTGAGAGTACACAGGTCACATCATAAAGAAAATTTTCCATGAAATATTTTTATTTCACTTAAGTTTCAAAAAGTTGCTAACCTGACTATGTTGTCAGATATGTATTTTTAATGAAATAATTTTGGACTTTTATCTTTCCATACTGTTTAACAAAACAATAATTTCTTAAGAGAAAATTGGTGTACTCTCCCCACCCCCATTTTTAAAAATCAAGTTCTTTAATATCTTGCCACATTGAAATGAACTGTCATTTGTGAATTTTCTTGTTTTATTTTTAAATGAAATAGTTAGTTTCACACTTTAGGATGAATCCTGCTTAATTACCATCAATGTAGGATATAAGATACATAATTCCCTTACTTTAAAAATTACATGGGTAATCTGTACACACCTGCATCACACCCATAACTTTCAGGGTCCTTTCTACACACACATGCCTAGGGCCAAGTAAGTGAAATACAAAACCGAGTATACATCAGTATGTCACGCAGACCTCAGTGCATTAATTCTCAGAAAAGAAAGTAGAAATAAACAGTTTTGTGAAAGAAAGACAATTTGAACCTTGTTTCTAAAGTCAAACTTGACTTGAAAAGAACTTATTGACGAAAAAGGGAGAGAGGAGTTTAGAGGGAAAGAGACAGGACCAAGAAAGGGAGAGGGGAGGAGTGAGGTGAGGAGGGAGGGAGGAGGAAAAGAGGGGGAAAAGGAAGAACTAAGAGAAATGGAGGAAGAGAAAAAGAAAACATCCTAGTGTTACACGGCTTAGGACGATGGCTACCTCACGTTCCACCCAGTCCCTAAGAAATTCATAGGACTTTGAGGAGTGAGTAAGACGTTAGAATGAGGTGTCGTGAGATCACAGACTTTCCTAATCTATAAAGTATCTAGAAATCACGCTTTGTTTGACAGGAGGACATCCAGGCACAGGGAGGTGACCAGCTTGTTAAAGGCTGCACAGCAACTTAAAGTGGGTTAGTCAAAGCTCCTGCTATTGCTGGGGACAGCCTAGGGACTGTACACTTTGACAAAGCCGAGCCAAGCTTGCTAACATTTAAGATCATCCAAAATTACTAGGGTTATTAAATTCATTATTGCTTGTTCAGCCACATTCACCTCTTCACTTACCATACAGATAGTTTACTCGTCTTCTTTTCTTGTCTCGCCTTGACTGGCCCAACTTGAGAAGGGCTAGAGTGCAATCTGGTACAAAGAGAACCTCCTTACAAAGGATGCCGAGGAGGTTCTAAAATGTCCTTTGTGCTTAACCCGGCAACTCTGGGGACAGACAAAACAAGTTTTCCAAGGGCGCCGAATGTCAGGAGGCTTTACCCTCTGCTGACACGTTCCTGTTCACGGGGTTCTTTCCACTTTGCTCAACTGCAGAACATTCCAGGAGTACAGTACTTAGGGTAGCACAGGAATGGTTTGCAGGGTCATTGGGTGGATCTGCATGCACATAAGCACGTCCAGAGATACACACTGTCTTATACAACGCATAACTTTCCCTTTATTCTCTTCCATAAAACTTTAAATCAAATCATCATGGATTTAAAAGAGTATGGAACACCAATCTGGCTTCCCCATCTGTCGGGAGACCATACCTTAAACTGACCCTTGCAGGATCCAATCCCCTTTCCTACCTATTAAACACAACTCTGGATATGGTTTCCCAATTTTATAAAATAATCAACACATTGCTAAAGTAACAGGAGCACCCTCTAAATTGTGCAAACACACTCTGAGCTTTGTGGTGATTGTCTACAAAAATATTTAACACTGTAAGATAGGAGTTGAAATTTCTAAATGTTTGAATGGACGAAAGAAAGTGAGTTTAACTACATCAGGAAAATACTCCTCTAGAGAAGCCAAAAGTTTCTACAAAACATACATAAAGGGATTCAAGAACCTGGCAAAAATAAATTAGAATTAAAAAGCACACAGTATTTACTAAATTTGATAGAGACAAATCAAACCTTGTTTAAAAGATAATCGGACTTTAACGAACCCTATTTCTGTTCTTGTCATCCTCTGAAAACAAGATCACATATTGTGCAAGATCATACACTTGACATTAGTCAGAAAAACAAGAATTATTTTAAAACGTGGCTAAGGAACCTCGGAGACCATCATGTACAAGTCAGCTTAGTTTTGTAAGAAGGCATAAGGCCATCCTTTAGGGTAAATATAACCATCAAAACCACTTGCTGTTATTTTAGATTTCAGGATTAGACCCTCTCACACACTTACATTGTTTCCAGAGAGCAGACTTCTCTGCAAGGACGGCCCTGGGACTGTCTGTTACCCTGAGGTACCACGGCCACTCTCCCTTCACTTCATCTCATAAGACATAACCCGTTCTTTATTGTTTGGTGATCTTTTCCCCTCCAAATCCAAGCTCTGAAAATGTCCATGCTCATGTGGACAGCCATCTATTTTGAGTCTCCTCTCTCTTGCATAGTTGTTCTCAACCAAATCTAATGAGAACACACTCTGTCCTCACCAATGAGATGCTCCCAAACTTCACAGCCAGTGGCTTTTCCCTGCCTTGAGACTTACTGCCTATTCAGGGAAATTGTATTTCCACACTGGAAAATACTGGATCCTCAGGCTACACGGTCTCAAGCTCAGTGTGGAAACTCTCGGGTAAGAACGATTTTAACTTCACTTGGGGCACATCAATTCTGACCATTGGTTCAAGTAGTTCAAGCCACTTTTATTCAAATTCTATGTTTACAACAGCTCAATTGTTCTAATTTCAATCCAGGAAGAAAAGGGTGATTTATATTTAGTTTAGGGAAACCCAGACAGAAAAATCCGCAAATCCCTTTCCATAGTGATAACAATCTTTAATTTCAGTAAGGCATTGATCATTTGAAAGACACCACGAAAACATTATTAACAATATTAAATTCTAATAGCATTTTTACTATCAATTCATCTTGCGTGAATAACAAATACTAATTTGATAGATGGCATTGAAGGACATATAAAAGATAAATGAACCAGATTTGAAGTGATACTTTCTGCTTTTTTAATTCACATCACTTCTTAAGAAGTGATACATTCAAAGCAGTAATGGACTGAACGTAGATTTTTAGTTTTAAACCCTGTCCCCTAAAATAAAATAAAACAATATATATACAATTTATATTTGCAAATATTCCCAGTAGTCATGCTCCCCTCCATTCTGCCGGCAAAGTTTCTAAACAGCACACAAATGAAAAACAAGAGAAACTTTTCTGTTTCTGCATTTTAGTGGCAGCAGAGAGCAGAAAAATAAACTATCTTCAATTCTGGATATACTGACACATGCTTCTTTTGTGCAGACCTGCACATAAGATCTCTTCAGGTACATATTAGTGTTACTTACATTTTTCTTGCAACAGCCATAGGTACAGAAGATAAACATAACCTCTAATCACCTTGGGTACCACAGATAATGCAACCATCCTCCAAAATTTAATATGAAGACAGTAATTTTTAACTTCTATAAACGCATTCAGAAAGACCCCTGTTTTCTTGTATGAATCAATTATGTAAGAGATCTGACAGAAACAGCAAGCTCCAAACAGCTTATACACTATCTCACCAGCTTGATTCAACAAAGAGCAACGGAACAGAAAATCAAATGCAGCTCGCAAAGTCACATTCATGTGAAGCTGTAAGGAGAACGAGGGGGCAACCCTGATACTTACGGTCTGTAAAGTAAAATGTCCCAGTTTCGCTTTACATGTTACAGCAAATCAAACAGGGATTTCAGCTCTCAGCAAGTCCCTGCTTCCACTACACTGATCATCCACACAGAACAGGCCCTTATGGATTGCTTAGGCAGCTGGGAGATAATGGGACCATATTCTCAGCTGGGACTAGAGCTGCTGAACCGCTCTCCGCTGCGCGCAGCATGGCTCTCCGCCAGCATTAATCAAGGAGGACCCAGCTTCCTGGCTGTGTTTCCCAAAGGATCGACATAATTAGCACATGAATCAAAGACGCACACTGGGAGAATTGCGTGCATCTCTAACTGGCTCTCCTCACATCGAACCTGATTAGGAAATGAAGTTGGTTCTCCGATCAAATGTGTTCAACCTTTCAAAAACGCACAGAGGTTCACACAGCTGTTTATAGGTTTCAGGGGAGGGGTGGAGATCAAGGCTTCTTTCCCAGTGGGCAATTTGTGTAATTCCTCAACTACAGCATATAATTACACTGGTTGTTCGGTACATATGGTGGGTTTGCCCTGTGATTTGGTTTGTCTGTTAGGGTTTCTCAGCAGCTCCCGGGAAAGTGATGGGTAGCAGCACCATTTCCTCTGTGGATTTCATGATGTGCATATGTATGTATATTCTTTTCCGATTTAGTCAGTGAGAAAATTGGGGGACATTTTACAGCCCCCAGAATGTGCTTCTTCACTGAGTACTAGAGGTCCAGGGCATGAAAAGTAGGGGAGTTGGCTTGGTACTGTGGACAGCTAGTATTCTAAAAGGAGCCGGAGAAGTAGATTCTGCTGCATCAATGAAAGAACACTCTTCTTTATTCCATCTGCAACGTTTTGCAGAAAGGAGTGACAAAGTAGAAGCCTGTGGACATGCTTGGTTTGGCAAGAAAGATTTTAGAATCTGAATAGAACTTAACAGTTTTAAACAGAACATGTGTTCTGCTTTTCATCAAAAACGTTGCCACACTCACTTTTGCCAAGATATGCTACCTGCCGGCCCCCGAAGACATTTATTTATGTAAATTTGACCTTAGTTAAAGCAAGTCCAGGCTACAGATACAAAACATTCCATTTCAGAAAAAGGAAGACTTAGCTCCTGTGTTACTCATTAAAAGGCTATGATTAAATACGGTTAGACAGAAGGTGTAAGTTCTAATATTTGACAGCAGAGTAGCATGACTGCAGTTAACGACAAGGTAGTGTGTACTTCAAAACAGCTAGAAGACTTCAAGATGTTCCCAACTCACAGAAATGATAAATACTCAAGGTGATGGATGTCCCAAATACCCCAACTCGATCAGTAGACAGTCTATATAATGTAACAAATAGTACATGGACTCAATAAACTTGTATGAACATTTGTATCAATAAAAAAGGCTACGATTAAGGCTCCCTTGTGATTCTCTAAAGTTCTATTACATGTAAACAGCTGTTGGATAAAGAGCACATGTAATAAAGAAGGGAGAACACTGAGGAAGACAGAAATATAATTTTTAATCTGCGTCTTCCTGCAAAAAACAGGTGGTCTGGGACACAACTACAAGAGGGACTCTACCTAACCAATGATGTAAACATTGTAATCTAGTCGTTTGTACACTCACATTAACATGAAAACAAAGAAAAAAAAAAACAGGTGATCTACAGTACCATCCTTCATCTTTCCTAGTCTTATTTTCTTATCTATACAACAATGGCCTTGGTCCAGAATCCTGCGATACTCTTTTATTATCCTTAGAGCTAGAAAGTGGCTTGTAGAGTAATAATAGAAGGGTGTAAACTCATAGCAGCAACTTGAGCATTAGGGATGAATGAAGTTCTGGTTTTTTGATTGGCCCAAATTTGAGGGTGGAGGGTCTCTGTTACCTTCGGGCACTCAGGATCAGTTGGCCACCAAGCAGCTGTTTTGGAGAACCAGAAGCATCATGTTCAGTAGGCGTGAGTAAAATTTAAATGGGTACAAGAAAGAAGACAGGTTGGGCATAAATGGTTTTATCTAATTGTACAGGAACTGTATCTACCTGAGAGTAAAACATCTGAATGAAAAACCAAAAGTCAAAAAAGAATGTTTTGTCTTTTGTAGGAAGGAGTCATTTGATATTTAACTTGGATCACACCATCTTACTTTCCAAAAGTAGAGAGAGGTAGGGCTTCTGTTCCCATGGTCAGTTATACTGTCTTTTCTAGAAAAACGGATGTCACTGAGGTCAAGACAACCCAAACTATCTTAGGGTTCTGATACTGGTCTTAGGGCATAAAAAGGGGAAAGGGAGCAATATTTTCCTGATGCCTTATTCAATAACTAGAAATGTAGCTCTCCCAAAGGCATGTGATCTGGTAAAAGATCAATGCTACCAAACCCTTCTGTGCCCATTATCAACTCATGTATTCAAAACTAGATACATGGTCCCAGACAGAATTATTATCAGCAGTTAACAGCAACAACACAAGTGGGGAATAAAGAAATAGTCCAATTTTACTTTGCAAAAATACATTTTACTAAACTTTTGAGCCATTTGCATTGGCTCACATGTTTTTGCAAGTATCTTCCAATTTCTATAAGGCAACCTGGTTTTTTTTTTGCCTTTGAATTTTGTTGCAATTTGACCTACCTTGTAAAATGACTAGCACGAATTGCATGTTTGCTATTTTTATGTGGCTCATCATTATTAAGACGTTAGCACATCTACTTCACACAGCTCATGTGAGGTGCTGACAAAAATAGGTTAATTAAATAGCAATGGTGCATCTCAGTCATATTAGCAAACATATTGCTGAAGCAAATGAAAAGAGGAACAAATTAAAATACTAAAGTGTTTATTCAGTGGTACAGTCGAAATAAATAGTTTAATTGGTTTTAAGTTCTATTCGATCCCTATTTGCCTGGTAATTACT
Source organism: Nycticebus coucang (assembly GCF_027406575.1). NCBI lineage: Eukaryota > Metazoa > Chordata > Mammalia > Primates > Lorisidae > Nycticebus > Nycticebus coucang. The sequence continues at coordinate 18,860,702 of NC_069787.1, forward strand.
TTGATTAATCTTTGATTATGGTATGTGATATATTCACTCTGACATCATGTGATTTGTACTTGCTTCTAATGGTAGGTGATAATTACTAAGTAAAATTTTCTAACTTCCATCAATTTTTCATAGTATTTCTCTCTTGAGAGAAATACTATTGAGACATACTATTTAGAATATGAAGTGGTTTATAATAAAACCTTAAATCTGGAAAATGTCTTTTTTGGATGGGGGCTTTAAAGGTATAACCAACATTAAAGTCAAAATAAATATAGCAAAGAAAAGGAAAAAGAGAGCAACATGATTGTTAAGTGCAAATTGTCTTCTCAAAGAAAGGAGAATCTGGTATATTACCCCACAATGTATTTCAGAAGGCAAAATATATACAGAGATTGTTTTAGACTTTGCATTGAAATTGCAAGAAACTGCGTCTCTTTGCGACTTTGAGGAGTGTGCCGTTTTAACACTCTTGTCAAGGCTAATAGGAAACTGGGGAATGGGACTCCTGAGATCTCTTTCTAGCCATAATACAAGATCCAGCAAGTTAAATACAGTTCTGAGCTTCAGAAAATCTAGGGGCAAAATGGGAGGTGCGGCAACAATTTCCCAACAGGTTGAACCTTAATCAATATGTTTAAATGCTTTGGATCTTTAGCAGTAAGTCACCAGATGTGCATACAATTGCTTAGTGCTTCTTCCAGAAGTGTTCCTATTTTCCTATTCTTTGCATCTCTCACTATTTGTCAGTCAAACACTTAAGACAACTGTGACATTTCTTCAGCTGGGAACAAAATTTCAAAAGAAGGGATGGTTCAGAAATTTCAAAAGAAAGGATGGTTCTACCCAAGGCACCCACTGGAATGTCGATCTATGCAGTAGCAACCGGACTTTCTTTTCCAACCTAAACCAATAGAGCCAGTAATAAAATAACTAAGAAGCCAAAAATATGGTACACATGAGAAAGTATATGGCCACATTCATTTTTCAGGATGTAATCAGATTCCATTAATAACAATGACCAACATAGATCAGGGGCATACAATTAAAAGTCTATGGAGAAAATTATTTAAAAAATTATGTCAAAAATGGCATAAAATTGATCCATGAGCAAGATAAAGGGTGCAATATTATGCCTTAATATTTATCTTCTACTACTCTTCAGAAATTTGTCACCATTATTAGCAAAAAATGTCTATTAATTTAAGGGGTGTGTATGTGTGTGTATGAGGAGAGAGAGAGAGGAAAATCTGTTTTATAAGTGATAATTCTTACTTAGTTTTTGGGTAGAAGTGATTTATTATAATGGCTAAAGAACACAAGCCAATGTTCTTATCATCAAAGAAGAAAGCAAAAGTAGCTTTTCTCAGTTAACTCTAATTTTTCTCCCAATGAAAACAAAGTTTTAGAAGATTAATTTTTGGTTATTACAATGGAAAGAGAGGAATGTGCTACTGGCTGCTAAACATCTCCCAATACACAGGACAGCCCCACAGCACAGAATTGTCAAAAGTGCCACATTGAAGAAATCCTGACCCAAAGGAAGCATGATGGGATTCTTGTGCTTACAATCCCTAAGAACCGAGTGTTGAGATTAAAAGCTGACCAAGTATAAACTGTTGCTCTAGATATAGCTGCAGTAGGTACCCACTCAACTGTTTTCCCTGGGAAGTGATATTAGATTTTTCAGTATGCCTTCACAAAAACTACCATATTCAGCACAGTAAGCTAGTTCCAAAGCCAAGAAAGTCCTCTAATTACAGGTCTATCAACGCAAAGGAACATGGACCTTTGGCAGGATCACTGAATAAAAAACGTCAGGTCACAGTGTTGCTGGAATTTCTCGTCATGCCCAGTCCTTTTGATCGTGGGGTTTGAAGAATGAAACCACAGACGGTGTGTATCAGTGACAAGGCACAGTTTATGGATGGGAAGATCCAGTGAAAGACTGATAAGAAACAAAGGGGGAAGCAAAAGAGGGAGGACAGAACCTCTGGGAGCAGAGTGGGTGATACCAAGTGGGAAGCCCTTTGAAACTTTGGTCTTAGGGTTAAAATCCTATCCTGGGGGTGGGGAGGTTTGGGAAAGTGTGTCATAATTCAGGTCTGTGGGCAGAAAAGGACCCTAAAATTAGCATAGGTCCTAGCAGTTTTACCTTCAGGCAAGGAATTAGGGTGTGTGCTCCCTACTCAACCATCAAGAACTCACCAGGGTGCTTTGTTCATGACTTTGCTAGATCCCCAAGGGTCTTGCCTGGAGAGGGGCCTATTTATGCCTAGAGATGGGGGTCTGTGATGAGACTCTGATTTCAGAGCTCATTCAGGCCTTGAAAATGGTGGGGGCTGGGTCCCTGTCCAGCCCTGGGAGCCCAAGATCACAAAGCCAATATGACCATCTGCTGACGAGAAGTTGCTTCCCACAACATCAAATATCATTATGAAAACTTAATCTCAATCCCTCTGACAACCACTTATGGTGTCAATGAACATAACTCCCAGATAAATGAGCTCCATGTAATTCTGTGGTGTATCGAATTTCTTTCCATCTCTGTGATTGTTCCTAAATAGATGACCAGCATTTTACATGTTCCTCTATAAGGATTCTGATCTTACTGATGAAATTCGTAGAGGTTTAACACAGAGTTGGGATTTAATGCAAACACACTTCAATTCACGGACTTTCATTAGGAAATCAGTTGTTAGAATGCTTTTGTTTACTTACTCATTCAACAAATATTTACTGAGCACCTACTAAATTCATTGTCAAGTTTAAATTATTGGAGAAAGAAATTGAATCTCTCAGCATCTGCTTCCTTTCCAGGCTTTATGCGTTTATCTTGTATCCCCTACATCATTCTGTCTGGCTCAGAAAAACTTTACTGCATTTCTCATCATCCAGTAAAGTCATTAGTATTTATAATCGGCTTTTTCACTAATGTGGTGCTCCATGGACGCTCCGGCTCTGGTGCTGAGCTCCTTTGCTGGCTCCAGGGAGCACAGAGGCGCTAGGTAGATGGCAGGGCTTTTTCACTTTACTCTTTTGCATCCCTTCCATCAACTACAAAAAGCCTTGTTCAGGCTTTCACATGAGGAAGACACAGCTAACCTTTGTTTCTTAAAGGGAAACTGTCTCTCTTCCCATAGGTATGCTATGGATGGAACAAAATGAGAAAGGAGGTGCCCAAATAGGGAAAACGGGCAGAAACAAAGCTAAATCTAAACTGTTCTGTATTTGTCAAGACTACCATAGTGTCACATGAGGAAAAAAGTGTTTAGAACGGGCAGAATCTGTCATTACGTATATTTTATGGAGTAAAAAGAGGAATGAGATGCCTGCTTTTCTTCCTGCATGCTTCGAGAAATGGGTTAATTTTTTTTTTTCCCTCCAACTAGTTCCCAGATATAGAGGAAAGGCTTAATTTTAGAATACACATACATCACAGCTTAAGGCAGAGTTCAAGTGTCTCTTTAAGCAGAAATTTTAAAAGCTCTATTCAGAGAAATACTAAATTCATACCGTTCTACTTTCTTTCATCTACAAGATGTAGGAACATTGAAAGCAAATGTCAGATATGAGGAAACCAACATTTAATTCTAGTAACCTAAATTTCATGTAATCTGTGTGATGTAGCCATAATCATGTGTAAATTCAACATGTACATCCACACTTAGGCTGAGTGCTCTATTTATCTAGGTTTGCAAATTTAACATAGACTGATACAAAATAAAGCAAATGTATTAACCTGGAAGAAGTTAGGCAAGATTGACCTAAAATAACATATAAAATATAGTAACTTTGGATAAGCACTCAATTTCAACTTGATCATCTAGATTCCCCTCTCCCCCAATTCTTTTTGAAAAATTTCAAACTTACATACAAGTTGAAAGAATGGAACAGTGAATATGCCTATCCTTTTGACCCAGAACCAACTTACTCTCTCCCCCAACCAGCTTCCCTCCTTCCTTCTCTCTGTAATACTCACTTTTTTAAGTCCTTCAAGAGAAATAGTAGCTATCAAGACACCTTCTTGGTAAATAATTCTCCTACAAATATACCAAATACTGTTTCTCCAAAAAAAATCAACATTCATCCACAAAGCATAATACAATGTACTAATGCAAGCGATTCAGCAATGCTACCAAACTATCATTTACTAGATACTCTACATGCAAATCTTCCCAATTTATCCAATGATGTGCTTTATAACAAGGTGGGTTTTTGTTTTTCTTCCCATTTCTTGGACGCACGATCCAATCAAGGCCCATACCGTGATTTCTGTGGCACGCTTTCCTTTCATAGAGAGTGCCCCTATGTACCCTATGTATTGTCTTTTAAGACACTGACATAATCAAAGAACCTAGGCTTATTATTTGATAAAGCGTAACTCCATTTGAATTATTCTGATTGGATCTTTGTGATTAATTTAAATTTTTTGTAAAAAACACTGTGGTAGAGGTGACCTGTATCTTTAGCACATTACATCAAGAGGCAGGTATTGTTCCTTTGTCCTGTTGTCGGTGACATTGATTCTCAGATTTCTCTGTTGTAAATGTACAGGTACCATTTTAATTTTTTAACCAGTCAGTGATATTTGGCAGAACCTTTGAGGTCATGCAAATATGATTTTCTCCATTAGCCTTCTACCCAGTAGTTCTGACATACATTGATGAACCTTGATTGAATCAATTTGTATAATGATAGTTACAAAACACCTACATGTTCTTAAATTTCAATAATCTGTGTAATTAAGTGATCTTTCAATTTCTTATTTTTTTAAAGGATCTCAATTCACCTCTCAGATCTCTCACAATACATGACACTCATAGCAATGAACAGAGGTTAATAGCAACTAACTCAAGCTATTCATGAAAGTTACAGGATACAGAAAGCATGAAGATGGGAGAAAAATGTAAACTTTATTTCTATTTGAAGAAAAGAGGGGAATTGTTTTCTAGAAAGAAGAGGAAAATTGCCAAGATTAAACTTGGAAAATTAGTCTTCTTTTAATGTCTTAAATTGAATAATCAGTTATCCTTCTTTATATCTACTAATGTTAAAAAAAATACCAGACTTCTCAGATTAGGGTCACTTTCAACTTCTGCAGAATGCACACTCTATTAAGAAGCAGAGAGTTCCTTCCAGGCATTTTTACTTGTACCATTTATTGATCTTTAAATTGTTCTATCTTGTTGTAGTGTTTTTCACCTGGAAATAAATAAAAAATGAAAAGCCTTACTAGAAATCCATTCTCGGGTAACAGAGTGCCAATTTCAAAAGCTAAATCTAAAAACATCCTCTTCTTTTTTCAAGTCATTCAGTGGATCACTATCAACTCTCTACCTGGTAAAACCAAACACTACTGATTCTTATAAAATCCCCCTCTCAGTGACCTCCCTTGCTCATGGATCTGTGCTTTATATTACATTCATCAACTAGGAATTCTTCCTTTTCCTTGAAAAACCCATGCTACTTTTCTCTCTCCATGCAAATACAGTCTCTTTTTTTCTTGTAATACGTTCTCATCCCTCTATCCTTTATTAAGAAAATCCTTCCAATATTTTAGAGATAGCACCAACTGTCAAAGTTAAGAGTGAAAATTCTGGAGTCAGACAGCCTGGTATCTAATATTCTCCACTGACTAATTGTACAAGCTTAAACAAGTTACTTAACTTCTCTGTGCCTGACTTTCTATAAAATGGGGATAATGATAGTGCTTATTTTACAGATGATATGGGAATTAGATGAGTTGAATCATGTAAAGCTCTTAAAAATGGCTGGCACACTAAGCACTCAATGAATGATAGCTCTAATAAAGATAAACATGGTTCTTTCTCAATCTTTTATTATAAAAATTTTCAAACAGAGAGAAAAGTTGAAAGACTTGTACAGTGAAAAACCATGTACTTCCTACAATTTAGATATATATATATACAGATATATAGATATATGAGACAGAGTCTCACTATGCTGCCCTTGGTTGTGCGCTGTGGCATCACAGCTCACAGCAACCTCAAAATCTTGGGCTTATGTGATTCTCTTGCCTCAGCCTCTCAAGTAGCTGTGACTACAGGTAGCCACCACAACTCCTCCCTACTTATTGTTGTTGTCGTTGTTGTTTTTATTGTTGTAGTTGTCATTGTTGTTTAGCAGGCCTGACCCAGGTTCAAACCCACCAGCCCCACTGTATGTGGCTGGTACCCACCCTAACCACTTAGCTATGGGCACCAAGCCTATAATTAATATTTTACTAATTCTTAGCATTTTACTAATTCTGTTCTGTCACATAAGTAGCTCTCTATGCGTCTCTCTCCTATCCATCCTTCAACCTAGTAATTAAAGTTTTAAGATGACACATTCCTGAACCCTCTCTCTTCCCCCTTTCAACCAGTCTCTCCCTCCAGGACAGCTGCTCATCTATGCCACCTTTGAGTTCACAAGACACTCAGATGCAATGCACTGTAATTACCTGTGTATGCACCTATTTCTTCTTTTAGACTTTGACCTCCTTAAGGCAAATATCAGTTTCATTCAGTTTTGTAAACCGAGCATCTAGCTCAGTGATATAGCTCAATAAATGTCTGGAGAATTAAGGAATTCTTTTTTTGTATACGTGTTGCAGTTACAGGGCAATCCAAAAATACAATGTTTGTCAGGACCTTGTGTGATTTGGCAATTCAGTAAAAAGCATCAGCAATGAAAGATATGATGATAATAATAATAATAATAGCATGGTAATTAAGATTTACAAAAAAGCTTTTGTCCCAAAGTCAGGACACCAAAGTTCTACCTCATCTGGTTATTAGTAAAATGCCTTCTGATAAGTCAGCTCACTTATCAGGAAAGCTCATTCTTCATCTGCAAAATAAAGAAAATGTTCTAGGGATATGGTGGACTAAGCCTCCTCCTTTTACAGTCACAAAAATGCTAGTTGAAAGAAGGAAAGAAGGGGTGGCGCCTATGGCTCAAAGGGGTAGGGCGCCGGCGCCATATGCGGGAGGTGGCGGGTTCAAACCCAGCCCTGGCCAAAATTGAAAAGAATAAAATAAAAAAGGAAAGAAAATATCAATATTATTTGTGCACATATGTATACATATTGCTGAGCTCGAGGGAAAAAGTGTCAAGATAGAGTAAGGGTAAGCTGATAGTGGAGCCATGATTGCTGGCCGGGATGTCACACCCCGTATCTTTAGGAGGGGCCATTCATACACTCTCTCACATGAATGCACTACCTGGAATTCTGAAAGAAAGTACTTCTGGGGACTAGAGAAGGAATTTTAATATACTACAGGGACAGGCTCAGTGCCTGTAGCTCAGGGGTTAGGGTACCCACCACAGACATTGGGGCTTAAGGGTTTGAACCTAGCCTGGGCCTGCTAAACAACAATGACACCTGCAATAAAAAAAATAGCTGGGCGTTGTGGCGGGCACCTGTAGTCCCAGCTACTCGGGAGGCTGAAGTAAAGCAAGAGAATTGCTTAAGCCCAAGAGTTTGAGGTTGTGAGCTGTGATGCCACAGCACTCAACCCGAGGTCAGCATAGTGAGACTCTGTCTCAAAAACAAAAACAAAAAACTACAAGGACAGAAAAGGACATGAAAACAAAAACTTTAAGACCCTGGCTCCATACGAGGTGAGAGATGAATAGTAAAACTCCATCTAACTCGCTCACACATAGAAGTGCTAAAGAAGTATGCTATCTCTAAAATTCAGAGAAAGGAGGCATGGTAGGCTAAAGAATACCTCCTCCGTATGTGCCAGTCCTAGTCCTTAGGACCTGAGAATACAGATCAGCTCAGACAACGTGCACGTTAAAGGAGCTCTCCCTCATGCCCTCCCTCCTTCTGTGGAACACGCCCCCTGGGGAGGGGCCCTTCTACAAATGGAACTTTACCCTGGAAGTGAGAACAGTGTGACCTAAAAATTGTACCCTCATACCCATTTGATTTAATTAAAAATAAATAAATAAATAAATAAATAAAATGCTTGGGGCCAGAAATGTTTCGGACTGATTTTTTTTCTTGATTTTGGAATATTTGCACATATTTAATGAGATATTTTGGTGATGAAATCCAAGTATAAGCTGAAATTCATTTATGTTTTTTAATATACCTTATACACATAACCTGAAGGTAATTTTTTTCAGTATTTTAAATAATTTTGTACATGAAACAAAGTTAGTGTGTGCTGCAACATCAGAATGCTAAAGTGTCATTATCTCAGCCATTCATGTGGACGAACTGGGTGAAAATCAAAAGGTTATCTTCAGATAATGACTCTGTGTGTGTGTGTGTGCATGTGTGAGGGAACCTAAGCTGATGCGCCTGCTCAAAAAGTTTCAGATTTCAGAGAATTTGGGGTTTCAGATTTTCTGATTAGGGCTGCTCCATCTGTACATTAGTTGGTAAAAGAGACCTTGGAAATGTGATTGATTTAAAGATCTTAACAGAGGGAGGCTATCCTAGAGATGGGTGGGCCCAAGGTAATTACCAGGGTTCTTGTAACAGAGAGGTGGGAGGATCAAAGACCTGGCTACGACAAGCAAAGTAGGCAGTGAAGGAAAGAGACTCAAAGACACTGTTTCTGCTTTTACTATGGAGAAAGAGTTCACAAACTGAGGAAGACAGGTGGGCTCTAAAAGTTTTAAAATGTAATAAATAAAAAACAAACAAACAAAAAACCCCTAAAGTCTTCAGAAGGAACTCAGCCCTATATTTTAGATTGCTAACCTTCACAATACTAAGATGGTAAATTTGTTTAGTTTGAAGGCACTTCATTTGTGGTAATTTGTTATATAGCAGCAATAGAAAAGTAGTATAGAAGGTATAATCTGCTAACAGATTTAACTTCAATCAGCATACATAAAAAGTCCACATTTACACTAGCTAGTGGTAGTCCAGAAATCCCCAGGGGAAATGTTAACGCAAGAACTAGGCAAGCCCTAAAACTCCATTTGGGACCCAAAAGAAATTAATGCAGACCTTTTTCTATTTTCTTTTTCTTTTTCCCAGCTACTAGATGACCAGGGACAGACTTTCTATAAAGAGATATATCCACCATCCTGAACACGTGGGTCTACAACAGTTTACACAAAATCTGCCAAGAATACACCATACACTGACTCCCCTCACAAGGAGCAAACAGAAGCTGCAGTTATTAGCTGGCATATAAAGAGCTAATAATAACTGAATAATATGAAAGTTATAATAAAATACTTAAATTCATTACAGAAATAAAAGAACAGAAAGTACAATTCTGAAAATCTATACATATGTGTGGAAAAAGTGAACTTGAGTATGTGGGACTTGAGAGAGTCTTCTATAGGGGCTAGGAAATGTGCTCCATCTTATAGGCATGATACTAACACAGGTGCATATAGATTTGTGAAGACCCATCAGACTATACGTGTAATGTCTGTGTATATTGGTATATGTAAATTTTAAATTAAAATATCAACGGAAGATTAAATATTAAAATAGTTTCTACGTACAAGTGAATTAGATCAAAAGATTATTGTCAGAAATAAAAGAAACAAAGTCTTGATAAGTTTCAATGAATATAAAGCTTCAGTTAACTAGTCACATTAGTGTACCAGAGAATACCCAAGATGGAGAGAAAAACTTAAAAACAACCACAGAGAAAAGATAAATTATCTGCAAAGATACAACAATTAGACTAAAATCAAAATTACTGTCAGAAATAAAGGTCAAGAAAATAACGTTTGATTTTATGTTTTTATTCAACTTTTATTTAGATATTTTTTAACTAAAGAATAATGATACAAGAGCAAAGTTAACATTTTGAGAAATTTAGGTAATCATTGACTCGAAAAGCAACCACAAGAATACTTAAGTATTTTTAGAGATAAATCTAAAATACTAGACTGCAATTAGTGGGCCTCACAAAGAAGTTGATTCAAGTTAGCATTTTAAACCCTAGTATTTTTTTGGGGAAGATAAAAATGTTCATTATATAAGACTTTTAAAGTCCTATAAGTGGGCGGCGCCTATGGCTCAGTTGGTAGGGCGCCGGCCCCATATACCGAGGGTGACGGGTTCAAACCCGGCACCGGCCAAACTGCAAACAAAAAATAGCTGGGCATTGTGGCGGGCGCCTGTAGTCCCAGCTGCTCAGGAGGCTGAGGCAGGAGAATCACCTAAGCCCAGGAGTTGGAGGTTGCTGTGAGCTGTGTGAGGCCACAGCACTCTACCGAGGGCCATAAAGTGAAACTCTGTCTCTACAAAAAAAAAAAAAAATTAAAAAAAGAAATAAAAAAAAAATAAAGTCCTATAAGTATAAATCTTAAAAATTTAAAGGTTGAATTCAGCAATATCTCAGGATACTGTTAGATGTTGATATACAATCAACACACAAAACTTCATTGCTTTCGTATATATTAACAATGAATGTTAGAAGGCAAAACTAAAAGTACAGTATCATACAATAATTCCAAAGAAAATGAAATACTTAGGTATAGATTTCAAAAAACACATAGAATCTCTATATACTAAAAATTAAAACATGGCAATTAAAGAAATAAAAGAACAAAATAAATGGGAAGATATCTCATGTTCATAAATTGAAAGACCTGACATAGAAAAAAATGTCAATTCTCCTTAAATTAATCTATGTGTTTAACAAAATCCTGGGTGGCAAACAGTCTGTGAAGCTAGTGAATGATGCCCCATGATTATATCAATGTACACAGCTATGATTTAATAAAAACAATAAAAATAAAAATATAAATATAAATAAACAAACATCTTGGTTGCACCTGTGGCTCAAAGGAGTAGGGCACCGACCCCATAGACCGGAGGTGCTGGGTTCAAACCCAGCCCCAGCCAGAAAAAAGAAAAGAAAAATAAAATTCTATCAAATTCCTTGTAAGTTTTTTTTTTTTTTTGGTTAGCCATTTAAAAGGTGATTTTTAAATTTATATGAAATCACATATTTTAGCTCTAGAATATCTAAAACAATCTAGACAAAGAAGAATAACTTAGAAGAAATCACTTCAGTTAATAATAATACTTAAATATAAAAACATTTAATCATGGCAGGATTATACTGACAAACAGAAACATAGATCAACAGATCCAAATTAAAAACCCAGAAATAGATACACACAAATATGTCCAACTATTTTTTATAAAGTTTTATTAATATTTGATCCAAATACCATAAATTTCACCTTTTAATGCATAAAATTCAGTGTTTTTTTAGTATATTCATGGAATTGTACAATAACTACCCTGTTTCCCCAAAAATAACACAGTGTCTTATTCTAAGGTGTGCTCCCAAAGATGCACTAGGTCTTATTTTCAGGGGACATCTTATCTTTCCTGTAAGTAGGTCTTATTTTCGGAGGATGTCTTATTTTTGGGGAAACAGTGTACCATTATCTAATTAAGGATACTTTAATCATCCCAGAAAGGAATTCCATATTCATTAGCAACCAACTGTTTTGTTTTTCTTTTTTTTTTAGAAAGGTACATAACAATATAAAAGAATAAGAATAGACTTTTTAACAAATGGTACTGGAGCAATTTAGACTTCCATAGACAAATGAATATTAACCTAAACATCATAATTTACCTAAGCATTAATGAAAAATTAATCATGCACTTAAGTACAATATTTAAAGCCCTATTTTAGAAGAAATGAGAAAAAAATTCTTCAGCATCTAGGGTTAGGCAAAGAGTTCTTAGATTAGACACTAAGTCATAACCAACAAAAGGAAAAATTGATAAATTATCTCATTAAATTAAAACCTCTGTAACAAGATAAAAAGATAACGTATAGCCTGGGAGAAAATACTTACAAACCACATATTCATCAGAGAACTACTATCTATAATATACAAGAACTTTAAGGCTCAACAATTAAAAAATAACACATTCAGAAAATAAATAAAAATAACATACTTAAAGAATACACAGAAAAGAATACAAGTAAACATCCAACATCACTAGCTATTAGGGAAATGCAAATTAAAACCACCGTGAGGTATAATACAAACATAAGGAAAAAATCTGGGGAAGATATGGAAGAACTTCATCACTTATCCATTACTGGTGAGAACACAGAATGATACAGCCACTCTGGAAAACATTTTGGCAATTTCTAAAATAACTAAACTGAAATTACAATACAACTCAACAACTGTGCTTCTGTTAGGACTTGGTTATTAATGAGTATATTGCCAAACGCAATCAGTATCTACTAAGACCCAATCAAATTCCATGAAGTAAGTATTCATATAAATTTGCACTGATCTATAAAAGTAAAAATAAAACAGGAATCTCCAATGGATTTGTCACACATTAGTATCTCATGATAGAAACAACTTTTTACTAGCATTGATTTACTATATTTCTGTGGAGCATTTGAAATTATTTCTTCCATTAATAAATCAAAGAGTAATTGATTATGAGTGGGGTATAAAGGTGGAGAGAGAGAGAAAGGAATTGACCAAGTGAGTAACTGGGAGGATTCACTCAGTTCTTGTTTATTATCTGCTTGGTGCCAGTCACTGTGCTGGAGAAATAGACAAATAAGATTATAATTATGGGATGTACGTCCTACAGAAGGAGAAAGACAAGAGATAAGTAACCTGTAAGTAAATTCAAAAATTATAATTTTAGCTAACTGCTCTAGAAGTAATAAAAAAGAATCATAAGGTAGGTAACACAAGATTTTGGCTCTTCATTATTTAGCAAGTTAGATAAGAACAAAAAAAAATGACACAAAATAAGTATCACTAATCAGCAATATTAATAGAAAATACATGAAATTTTACATGCCATAATTCTGGTATATTTTCACCTAATTGTCTTGTGAAACGAAACCCTCCTTATCTAACAAATTCCCTCTCACTAAGATCACTTAGGTTAGCAAAGGCCATTAAATAGTTCATTATACAAGTCAGTAATTGAGAGCTACTAACAAAGGGTATGAAAAATGTACCAACGTTTGTATTTTCCAAAGACAAGATAATGAGATAAGTCATTTGAAGGTGAAAATGCTATGGGAATGCAAGCTAAGAGGTTGATTTTAGATATTTTTGGGATTAGTTTGTAGGAATCTTCGGTGTTAAGAATTTTTATGTAATTTAATATGGGAAAAGTATCCATTAAAGGTTTTGAATTACAGTGAGAAGAAAATAACAACATCATCCCCAAACTACAGATGTTGGCATGGATGTGGAGAAAAGCGAACACTTCTGCACAGCTGGTGGGAGTGCAAGCTAATACGTCCCTTTTAGAAAAAACTATGGAGAATACTCAGGGATCTAAAAGTAAACCTGCCATTTTACCCTGCAATTCCTCTACTAGGTGTATATCCAAAAGACCAAAAATCACTTTATAACAAAAATATTTGCATCAGATTGTTCACTGCAGCTCAATTCATAATAGCCAAGTCATGGAAGAAGCCCAATTGCCCATCCACCCATGAATGGATTAATAAATTGTGGTGTATGTATGCCATGGAATATTATGCAGCCTTAAAAAAGATGTGCGGTGGCTCACGCCTGTAATCCCAGCACTGTGGGAGGCTGAGGAGAGAGAATCGCTTGAGCTCAGGAGTTCGAGACTCGCCTGAGTGACAGTGAGACCCCGACTCGTGAAAAAAATGGAAAAATCCAGCCGGGCGCCGCGGCGAGCGCCTGTAATCCCAGCGGCTTCCGGAGGCTGAGGCAGCGGGGTGCCCGCAGCCCGAGTCTGAGGTTGTGGTGAGCTACCACGCCCAGGGCACTCTGCTCAGGGGCATAGCGTGGGACCCTGTCTCAACAAAAAAAAAAAAAAAAAAAAAAAACAAAAGATGGATACTTTACTTCTTTTACATTTACATGAATGGAGCTGGAACATATCCTACTTAGTAAATTATCTCAAGAATGGAAGAAAAAATATCCCATGTACTCAGTACTATTATGAAACCAATTTACAATCAATCACACTTTCATATGAAGAATAGATGACAACTATGGCCCAAGATGAAGGAGGGAGGAGGGAGAGATGGAAGGGGAGGGGGGAGGTCAGATTGAGGGAGGGTGAATGGTGGGATCACAGCTTTGGTGCATAATGCAAGGGTACATGTCAGATCTATTAGTATAGAGTATAAATGTCCTAACACAATAATGAAGTAAATGAGATGAGGTATATATTCACCAGTGTGATGTAAGTGTTCCTAATTCTAAACGAAATCAGCACATCGTACCCCATAAATGCATTAATGTATACATGATCTATGTGTTTATTATTTAATAAAAAAATAAAATTTATATAGTATTAGAGGGATGTGATGGTTAATTTTATGTGTCAACTTACATGGGTGAAGGAACACCTAGATAGCTGGTAAAATATTATTTCTGCGTATGTCTATGACAAGGTTTTCAGAAGGTATTAGCATTTGAATGAGTACGCTGAGAGGAGGCAATATGTCCTCACCAACATGAGCAGACGTGTATCTAGGTGGGGGACCAATCTGTGGCCCACAGGCTGCTGCTGCATGCTGATTTTGTGAGGACATTTTTTGTCCATCTGTGGTGTTAGATATCATGAAAAGGATGAACAAATCTTTTTTTGCTAGTGGGCTTTTGTTAGTGTTTGTGTATTTAATGTGTGGCCCAAGACAATTCTTAATCTTCCAACGTGGGGCAGACTGAAAGGAAGCCTGGGCTTTGCATACTTTTCATGATAGAAGCAAAAAATGACCTCCCTCACAACATCAGCACTCGGCCTACAGACCACAGGTTGGACACCCATAAAAGGGCCTTGATAGAACAAAGAGGGTGAGTTGCTGCACATTTGTCCTCTTCTGTAGCTGGGACCTTCACCTTCTCCTGCTTTTAGACCTCAGAGCTCTAGGTTCTCAGGCCTTTGGACTGCAGTGATTCACAACAGCAGCCCCTGGTTTTTAAGTCTCCAGTTCCATAAATGTGAGAGCCAATTACATGACGAATCCCTTCTTTTTTACATATATATACATTCATCCTAACAGCTCTGCTTCTCTGGGGAGCCCTGACTAACATCAGGGAACACTCATGACTTAGGTCACATGTCTCCTTTTGGAAGGATAGTGGTAGAATGGTAGTAAGTCTGGAAAATGGAACTACAGTTCCTTCTATTCTTTTATTCTGAAACAAAGGGTGCCTTCTGGGTGTGGTATCTCATGCCTGTAATCCTAGGACTCTGGGAGACCAAAGCACGTGGATCCATTGAGCTTAGGAATTTGAGATAGCCCGAGAAAGAGTGAGACAGGAGATCCTATCTCTACCAAAAGTAGAAAAATCTACCTCGGCATTGTGGTGGGTTTTTGTCATCCTAGCTACTCAGGTGACTGAGGAAAGAGGATCACTCAATCCAAGAGTTTGAGGTTGCTCTGAGCTACGACATTTCTTTTCTCTTCTCCAATCACACATAACATAGGCTTTCTCTTTATAGGTTCAGGAGACTATAAATGTGCAAGTAACTAATTAGAAAAATATGTTTAATTCAGGGATGAATTATGAGCAATCTACCTGTCAACAGATCTAAGCCATATTTTTCACTTTGTCAGTAATAAATGTTACATTTTTATTCATATCAGTCTGTTATGTTTGGCTCCTGGTTGCCTAAGAACTTATTCCAATATCTCAGTAAAAATGAAATGAGCTATTAAACAACCACCAGGTAGAATTAAACTAACATTGACTATAAGCACATCAACTGTCATTAAGAATAAATGGCTTTCCTACTGGTAGAATCTCACAGCACTGATACATTTCTGGATGATGTGAAAATTTGAGTTTGTATCCAAAAGAAACAGCTGATTAACTTTATTCTTTTTATAACTAAAAGTGTAGTATGTTGACAACTAATATCCCCCAGGTAGATAGGGGATATTCTTAAGCCTAACTTCTTCAGTCTAACTTTCCTGAGCAAGCCCAAGTAAGAATCTAACTTCCATCATCATCTGAATGGTAAGGAACAGGAGATCCTGGTAAGTGGCAGGATTTCAGCAAGGTACTACAGATCACCACCTGCTCTTTCTGTTTCAGCTCCATGGCTGAACCTTGGATCCAACTTTGAAACTTACTGCTAAATTAATTCTGAGGTTGAGGTTGAAGTTTGCAATGTTTTAGACCAAACCACATCTACAGTAAAAAATGTAGTGTATATACCATTAACACAAACAAAGGTTTTTGAGGAACAGTCCTCCAATAAACATTTATTGAGTAAGTCGTATGTGTAGGTGGCTGGGATTTAATACAGAAATAAATGTGATACTTTCTTTCAAGGTACTTGAAATCCAGTAGAGAAGCTTAAAACATACAGATAAGTATTTTAAGATAGCATTTATTAAAATACTGTGGAAACTTAGGGGAAAGAAGATTATTTCCTACTTGGCACTTTGAAAAACATTTTGGGATTGAAGAGGTGTTTGAAATGAGAACATAAAGGGTCTGTCAATTTTAGACATTCAGAGATAGCTATTAAATGTTGATTCTGATTCCTAAGGGGGCATTTCAAATAATCTTTCACTTCAGCTACTCTTTAATAGAAGAGGCCTTTCTCTAGATAAACATAATCTTCCCATTTTGGACACTATCTGCAATATCTAGATTCTGTTGAGAATTTAATGTACCTTCTTCCTAGGAAAAAAATTATACCTACAAGTACAATTTTCACAAAATCTCAAGAAATTTGTGGACTTTGAGTTAAGGAAACCTGCCTTAGATCATGAAAATATTATTAATGGAAAACATATTGTATATAAGTAGTATTTCACACTTTCCCATAAATGTATATACAATCTCAATATTAGAATTAAGGCTATTATCATTATCCCTATGTTTCAAATAAGAAAAATGAACTCCACAGAAATTAAATGACTCTTCCAATATTATTAATTTCTGAAAGTTACTGAGATTATGCCCAGTGTTCATTTCAACACTTCCCTCCTCTCCTACAATTCCACTTCTCTTAGAATCATTCACAATATCAAAATTGACTCAACTACATGTGAGAAGAGAATAAAAATATGAATAGCTCAAATAGAGGAGTTCATTTTCATTCACAGGAGAATATTCCTAGTCAGCAATCCAGACCTGGTACAGCAGTTCTACAGTCATCAATTAAAGCCAAAGATGACTTCTACCTTCCTCCTTCACTATTGTAGAACAACATTTTCATCTTTCATCTCATGACCACTTGGTCCTAGAGAACTATGAGAGTCTTATCCAGCCACCAAAAGGAAGGAGGAAGAGTGGAAAAACAAGACAGCACCATTGCCAGCTCTGGGAATTCTACCTTTAAGGAGAATTCTCAGAAGTCCTTCAATAATATTTCTGGTTACTAGACAAAATTTAGTCACATGACCATAATGGTTGTGACTGCGCTATTAATTATAAAATTTTATCTGGGCACATGGATGTCCGATATAAAATTAGTATTCTGTAGTTAAAGAACAAAGAAGAAGGGACATCTGTTGGCAACTAGCAGTTCCTTCCAAAATCAATACTCAACACTAAATATTCAAACCAACAATAAAACTATAACAGCAAATATCAGTGGACAACGATTCTGAAGATGGGATTTCTAGTTGATGAGAAGACACAAACTAGATGTGTGTAGTTTGGTTCTCCTAACCTGTAAGATCCACAATGCTAGAGATGTGAACGCCTCCCAGATGACCTCCAGCTCCAAGGGTATCTTTCCAGGAACGCTTTCCTAAAGAACCTAAGATGTTACCTTACTCTCTTATGTTCTGAGGAATGACATTTTCAGATACATAAACTATTTCAATGTCTAGAATATTCTATTTTAGCTTCTGCAAGGACATTAGAGTAGCCCCCATTGGTTCAATTATTTTAAAACAAAGAAGAGAACCTTCTCTAAAGAAGCCAGACTAATGGTTAACAAACATATGAAAAAATGTTCACCATCCATAATTATCAGAGAAATGCAAATCAAAACCACCCTGAGATACCATCTAACCCCAGCAAGAACGGCCTACATCACAAAATCACAAAACTGAAGATGCTGGCATGGATGTGGAGAGAAGGGAACACTTTTACACTACTGTTGGAACTGCAAACTAGTACAACCTTTTTGGAAGGAAGTATGGAGAAACCTCAAAGAACTCAAGCTAGACCTCCCATTTGATCCTGCAATCCTATTACCGGGCATCTACCCAGAAGGAAAAAAAATCCTTTTATAATAAGGAGACTTGCACTAGACTGTTTATTGCAGCTCAATTTACAATCGCCAAAATGTGGAAACAGCCTAAATGCCCACCAACCCAGGCATGGATTAACAAGCTGTGGTATATGTACACCATGGAATACTATTCAGCCATTTAAGAAAATGGAGACTTTACAGCCTTTGTATTAACCTGGATGGAAGTGGAACACATCATTCTTAGTAAAGCATCACAAGAATAGAGAAGCATGAATCCTATGTACTCAATTTTTATATGAGTACAATTAATGACAATTAAGGACACGGTGGGGTTGGGGGAAGTGGAGAGCAGAGAGAGAAAGAAGGAGGGAAGGGTGGAGAAAGGAAGAGCAGAGAGAGGGAAGGAGGGGGGGGTGGGGCCTTGGTGTGTGCCACACCTTTTGGGGGCAAGACATGATTGCAAGAGGGACTTTGCCTAACAAATGCAATCACTGTAACTCGGTTTCTTGTACCCTCAATGAATCCCCAACAATTAAATAAAAAAAAAAAAGAAGAAGAAGAAGAAGAAAGGGGACCAAACAAGTTCTCTAAAGAATTGAGTGTGAATAGCAACTTTATCACCTTGGCACCCATGAAAGTAAAGCACTCTATTACCTTTTTGATAACTGGGCTAAAGGATGAAAATTCACAATTAAAATCAAACATTTATGCCTACAATTTAAGAACTTCAAGATACTAACAGTAAAATATACAGCTGCTCATAAGAACTACCATTTATGCAAGTAAAATATTCAATCAATAAAAACAGTTCTTAATGCCTCAGGATAATCAATTTTTTATGTTCATAGAATTAAATCAGGGTAAGTATATAAGCAACAAGTCTTTGTATCATTTTCCTATAAAACCTGATAGATTAAAAAGACTATAGACAATGCTGTTTGAACTATAAACTACCCACCACACTTCACTTTTGTTAATTAGGGTACTGGCATGTATTTCTTCCTAAACATTATCAAGGAAGACAGTTAATTCAAGTTCATTTGCTTCATTCCTTTCCATCATTTATTGCAGTTTCTCACACAGAAGGACCTAATGTGTCATAAAAAGAGATTAAATAGAAAACTAGGTAGAAAATTTAATAATGAGCCAAATGACTGAGACTTTCCTTTTTAATTATTTCACCAAAGAGGAAAAAGTGTCTATCAAGAATAACAAGGTCACCCATAAATCCATAAAATATGGGAAAGTAAAGGGAAAAGAAATGGCTTCTCTCAGCTCTGGGATCTCCAAAACAATATACGTGCAAACAGAATCTGCTCTTTCATTCTGTCAACCTGATGGCCAGGGTGTGGACTCAATCTGGGTGTGACATCATAGTTCTTGAAATTGTTGCAACAGATTTGAGATAAGCTTCCAGGACCAACCCCAGCAACCTGGCCCATTATTCCTATCTAAAATCTCTCTGAAATTTGGTACATTTTTGGAAGGAAGGGCTCACAAATGCTATGAATTGGATGCCATAACAAAAGAATGCAAAGTTATCTGTAAAGCATATGAGCCACCTCTTATGTCAGATTCAAATAGTACATTAATAAGCCCCTGTTGTGTGTGAGGCACTGTGCTAGGGGCAACGTTTCCTGCCTACAGGGGCATTTCAATCCAGTTATTATTGGATAACTTAGAAGGAAAGGTACATAGACTTTTGTAATCCATCAAAAATAAAACATAATATAGCATAAATTGCTACATTTTCTGATTCACACAATACATAACATGGTGTCAAGGACTTAATCCTCGCCTAGAAAGTTTATAGTATAGATTTATGAGATAAAATAAGAATTCATTAAATGACTCAACAATGATCAGAGGGAGGATGCCAGTGTAAATAAAACACCAGAGTGCAACAAAACCAGATGGGGCAGACTGCTTCATGATGGAAGATTCACTTCCTCAATCTTCAGGAAAGAATGAATTTCTATTCTTACTAAAGAATTTTAATTATGAGAATATGGATATCTTTAGAGGCACTTCCAAAACACTGAATATCAAAGGCCAAAAGCAACTTAAACCACAGATGAAAAGATAGGTTGGACAGGATAGTTTAAACTCCATAACACCGTGTTTACAAATGACTTTTGCAGTCCAGAAGGGTCTATAAAATTTTTGATAATAATAACTCTTTTATGAGACATAGCAACAGTATTTGTTCTATCCCAATGGTTTATTGTGCAAATACTAACATACTCAGAAAAAGTTTTTAAATACTATAACAATCACCAATATACACACCATTTTCACTAACATTTTGCCATACATGTATTTTTTTGGTTTTTTTTTTCTATGTCATTTTTTGACCCACTGGATAGTAAAAAATGTGGTAAGGAGATCATGCCAGTGTAAAAATTTTTAAATCGATTATTCTTCTCAAACTCAGTTTCTCAATTTTTTAGAACTATCTTTATTTTTATTGGTAATAATAAAATCCATGCATATGGGGGTGAATTTGCTGGTATCACAATAAAGCTCTTTTCTACTATTTGTTGGGTAACGTGGAAGGGGAAAGAGACATATACGAAACAACATATACCCTTAACCAGCTTCTTTTATTTAGTCTACAGATTGATGTAGGCTCTGAAGCATGTTCCTTATTTTCATGTAGAAGATTCTACCCTCCTGGGAGAAATTATTTTGTCCCCTATTTTTCTTTACTTGGAAGTTTGTATATACTAAGGAATACGTTGGTCTCTACGTCAGTAATATAACATTTGTTTGTGTCCTAAATTTGTGACTATGTTTTAGCATGAGATTTGTCCTACACCATGCACTTAATAATACATAAGAAGCAGATAAAATCACTCACAATGCCACAAATAGTCCAGGTTTCAAGATATTTTCCATAAATAATGTTGCGAAGTACAGAAATGTAAAACTGTAAACAAGTTCTATATTAGACTATATGAGGAACAGGCACTTCCACCATACCAGGATACATGTGTTTTTGAAAGACCTCACTGTTTGTTAAAATTGTGCACTAAAAATATGGCTTATGGGGAAAACAAATGTGGGGTAGGCCACTAAAAACCCATGCAACTCTGTAACCACAACATCAACAAAGACAATTTCATTGGTGCCTCCTTCAGAAATCATCTTGGATAACGTACCCTGTTTTCCCGAAAATAAGACAGTGTCTTATTTTAAGGTGTGCTCCCAAAGATGTGCTAGGTCTTATTTTCAGGGGACGTCTTATCTTTCCAGTAAGTAGGTCTTATTTTCGGAGGATGTCTTATTTTCGGGGAAACAGGGTAGTAGGCAGCTGAGCATGGTTGGAGACTGCCTAGGTGATACTTAAAAATATGAAAATTGATGAGAATGGGTGTGATAGTTTCTTGCAAAAAGGCAGACGGCTTTGAGTCAGTAGGGCTGTTGGTCCGGGCCCCAGTGGAGGTCTACTGAGCACACACAGAAAGTCTGGCTCAAATGAGGGTGTGCCTTTCTAGGGAAAAACCCTGGTGTTCAGGTTTTTTGTTTGTTTCTTTTTTTCTTTCTGTCAATAGAACTGAAAGTACTCTTGGTCTACATAGCTTTTAGCTGAGAGTTTTTTCCTGTCCTGGTGAAGAAAATAATTTTAATCCTGCTATTTCAGAAACCTCTGCCTAGAAAACATAATATGACTCCCCAATTAACCATTTCTGATGAGATTATTATTGTTTGTAAACAGATGTAAAACAGCAGAACAGATTATATATTTTGTACCCACAGCACATATATCTACACACTGGCCTTTTTACAATGAAGCTCAAATGGGTCCATGGGTTAGACTCTTCCCTACTATTCTGGGGAAGAAAAAATTAATAAAGCAGGTAGGGAATGCTGAAGGGAGGAAAGTAGACAGAAAAAAAGAAAAGAAAAAAGAATAAATTCTATCATTTTCTACACAGCTAAACATGTGGTTTAGTATAAGAACAAACATTATACTCTATATAAAAATCTTATTTTTTTTTAGACAGTCTTACTCTGTCACCTTGGATAGCGTGCCATGGCATCATCACAGCTCACAACAACCTCAAACTCTTGGTCCTCTTGCCTCAGTCTCCCAAGTAACTGAGACTACAGACATCTGCCACAATGCAGTCTAGATTTTCTATTTTTACTAGAAATGGGGGTCTTGCTCTGGCTCAGGCTGGTCTTGAACTCCTCAGCTCAGGCAAATCACTGCCTTGGCCTCCCAGAGGGCTAGGTTTACAGGAGTGAGCCACTACACCTGGCCTGGAAACATCTTTTAAACTTAGTAACGTGCAGAAAAGGCATTCTTATGAGGGACTGATACTGGTATGAGTAGCACTACTTTGGAGCAGGGAGGCTGTAAATTAGTACAAAATTCTTCCCAGACTGAACATAAGAGATCATACTTCAAAATCTCTGAATTCTTCAGAACACAGTACTAAGAAATAACTTCAGTGTTTCTCATTTCAGCTGAGTTTTCCCATTTCATCCAGTAGGAAAGACAATTCTAGCATGAGACAATCTCTATCAAGGAGAAAAGAAAGGTTGGGTGTAGAAGTGCAGGGCTTCCTTTTTTTAGTTCACCCTCTTTCTAGTTTTATTCAAATAAGGAAAATGGCTAAATGATGGTACCCACTACAATTGTTATCCAAATCTTAATGAGGCCTGGGAAGCCTTAGTCACTAGGGTGACCGCTATTAGATATAATGTGACAATTCTAGGATGCGTAAATACCTAATGTCTTTTGTTGAGAGGGCAAAAATAATTTTCAACAAGTTTCTCATCCTTTCAAGACTGGCATAAGCTCCCAAATGATCTGCTACATTGAGCTATTTCAACATTTCACAAAAAGGTAAAATGAGTTTGTACATGCCAATATGGAAAATATTTCAATATAAGAAAACTCACAAGAAAAAAAAAAAAAACAGTTTGCCAAAACAAAGCAAGGACTGATGCCAGGAAGATATCTAATGGAAATCAGCATGTCTCTATAGAGCGAGGCAAAGATGAATGATTCTATTGTATTATTTATTATTCCTTTTTATCTATGATTCCAGACTATCTATTATTAAAAATGGAGCCTATATTCAATTTAAATGACATCGTGTTAGTTGCTTTTCTCACTTGTAAGTATTGCTTCCCGTTGAAGGGAATGTTAGTGTGCAAATGCATACAGAAGTCTCTATTTCCACTGAATGCTGCTACACAGGCTCTGAAAGTTCAGACGTGCTGTGTACATTAAGTTCTCACTTAATGGTATTGATAGGCACTTAGATACTGAGACAAAGTGAAAGGACAAATAAGGAAACCAATTTTACCTAGGCTAATTGATATAAACAAGAGTAAGGTCCAAAGGCACATTCCTGGTCCTGAAAACATTACCAAACTTCAAAATAAAGACCAAAATACTTCTATTATTAAACATTGAAATAAAAGTGAGTCATCCATACATTTAAGAAAGACTAATAAAACAAGTAAGAGCATGACTGGCCTACTTACTCCTATTCAGGGTCACAGGTGGTCTGAGCCCGTTGTAGCAGCTCAAGGCACAGGGAAGGAAGGAACCAGGCCTGGACAGTCACCATCCCATCCTGGGCACACTTGCAAATACACTCACACTCACTCAGACTGGGACCACTTAGACACCTGCCTCAGCTCACGTGCACAGCTTTGGGATGTGGTAGGGGACCATTGTACCCAGAGACAACCTACAGAGATACAGGGAGAACATGCAAACTCCACACAAACAGTGACATTATCTGGGAAGGGATTTTTTTTTTATTCTGACCAGCATTAAAACCAATGACATTGAATAAAAGGGCATTATTTGAGGACCTGCTATACATTTTCCTAGCAAATACGAACTTAGATTGTGAATTGTGAAGCCTCCACATCTAAACATCTTAGATAAGTACTAATAGTTGTACTTGAAGGGTAAGAGATTGTAAAATGTGCACTTTGGCTAATACCCAAGGATGTAAATCTGTGTTAGGGATAATTATGCATAGTTTAATTGCATTGAGGGTGTTATTTGGCAAGGTACACACAAGAAGGGAAACAGGGAGAAACTACAAGTGTCTTTTAATCTGCACTGACTCACAGATTTGCTATTCCAGTTCTCTATTTTCAGTCTGAAAATTCACTGAGTCACAGTTTAACTCTCTAAACCTACTGTCATGAATAAATACCATGTCATTTGTTATGGCAAAAATTAATTTGCTACCAAATTCTGATAGTTTCTTTCCAACTATCTTTGGCAAGGGCCAGAGTAGACTAGAAAATGAAAGGAAAGTACAAAAGACAGTTTCTTATATATTCCTGAAATTACAAAGGCGTAAGAAAAAAGAGACCAATATCAATGCAACTTCCAGCCAAAGGCTTTCAGCATTTCTTGAAATCTCAGAATCTCTTGCGTAAAAAAAAGGAAACTTTGGTCAAATGCCAACAAATTTTTAAGTGTGTATATGTATTGGCATTATAAACACACACAAATACACATTTTATTTTAGTTTGAAGGAAATGTGTCAATGAGTATCTGAATGTGCTGGTAGCATCCTAAAGAAAAAGCTTGACCGTAAGCTTCTTGAAGACAAGGATTATGTATTTTCATTTCTAAATCTTCTGGCAACACATAATTATTGTAGGGGTAGATAGAAGGATGGGTGATTGGTTGGGAAATGGGTTGGATGTGGGAAGAGAAGGAAGAAGTTTGGTTGCTGTACAAAGTGAAGCTTTCCTTCTTGTGACTTTCTTAGTTAGGTTTAAACAATGACCCTTCCATCAAGATGCGGCAATACTTGAAGAAGACAATGTGTTGGAGTAAAGATAAGCGTAATTATAAATAAGTAGAAAATGGAATCAGGCTCAGAAATGATACATGCACTGAAAATGTTCTTACATTAGAAATTTCACCAGCCAATTGGCTACCACTGGCAAAACGCACTGGGTGGCACCCGGTGACTACATAGAGCAGCATTTTACAAACTGTGCTCTGTAGATCCCTAGTGATGGCTGGAGAGCTGATAGAGGAGAAAATGGTTAGGAGAAAGTAGCATGGGTTTAGTAGTCCATTGTTTCAACTACGCTAAAAATTCCATTTTGATACGTTTTTTTTTTACAAAAAGAATCTCACAGTTTAATTTTATAAAATGAACAAAATAACCTAAGTATGTTGACACTGTCTATCATCTTGGGATTTCAAGGAAAACAGTTGGGAGAAAACAAAGGCCCTAAATTTAAATTAAGCAGCTTTCCAATTGGTCAATTTTTACCCATTCTGTTAAATCGTCAATCTGTCAAATATTCCTGTTATTAACAGCAAGGCTGATCCATTCCTTTACAGTTGTACCCAAATGAATCTATTACTTAGAAAACATCACAGACTTTACAGTAACAGCAACAAAAAAAGTCAGCCAAACTGGTATTCAGATAAAACAAGTACTTGTCAGATATAAATTTTCATTTTTAAGTTTGGTTTTGGTAATTTGTAAATTTTAAAAAAGTATACAGCTTTGCATTTTAAAACTGTAGACTTAAATTAATATTATATTTGTTCACAAAGAATTAAGAGGTCTCTGCTCCTTTCATCAGTGATTCCGACTTGTGAGGTACACAATGGCTTTTTACCATCATATTAAATCACTCAAAAATACAAATGTTTCACTAAATTGATCATAATATTCTAATCAGATGTTTGATACCTATCAGGAGTTCTTAGATTCAACTAAACATTAGACTCATAAAACAATCACAGACCACTCTTTTACACAGGGTACGGGTCAGGCCAGCAGCATGGACTGCCTATGGACGTCTTTGCAGCAGTTCATACAACTTTCTGGGAGCTGAATGCTTCCCAGATGACGATTTAGGTAGAAAAAGTTAATTCACACTGGGCATGTGCTGGAGTCATCCTGGTTTAAAAGCTTCATGCTCCACAGAAGCCAGTATCTCTTTTAACAAGGAAAAGCTTCCAGGGTCCCCACAAGGGACACACAGAAGAATCACTGCATTCCGGAGAGGCCCATGGCATTTCATCCCAGTCTAGTATTCACAGGTTATTTATAGTTCTTAACACACATGCAATTTACAAACCACAACTTACTCTTACATTAAGCAATGCTGTCTAACAATGGAATTGACCATACTGTCCTATCAGGTTAACACACAGTGTTCTAAATATAGGCCATTCCAATAGGTATGTGGTGGTATATCATTGTTGTTTTAATTTTCATTTCCCCGATGACATGTGGAGCATCTTTTCACATACTTATTTACCATCTGAATATCTTTTTTGAGGAAGTGTCATTGGCCCTTTTTTTTAATCAAGTTGCTTGTTTTCCTATTGTTGAGTTTTAAGAAAGTTCTTTGTAAAATTTGGGTAACAATCCTTTATCAGGCACATCTTTTGCAAATATTTTTTCCAAGTCTGTGGTTGTCATTTTATTCTCTTGTTAAGATCTGTGTCTAGATTCTTTTTCTTTTTCCTTCTACATATGGATGTCTAATTTTTCTAGCACCATTTGTTGGAAAGACTATCTTTTCACCATGGTATTGCCTTTACTCCTCTGTCAAAGATCAATGGACTATATTTTTGTGGATCTACTTCTGGGCTCTTTATTCTGTTCCCTCAATCTAATTGTCTATTCTTTCACCAGGACCACAGTGTCTTGATTTCTATAGCTTTATGGAAGTCAAGTAGTGTCAGTCCTTTACTTTTGTTCTTCTCCTTTAATATTGAGTTGGCTATTTTTGGGTCTTATAAACTTTAGACTTAGTATGTAGTTATCCACAAAATAACTTGCTGAGATTTTGAAGGGGATTGCATTGAATCTGTAGATAAAGTTGGGAAGAACTGACATCTTAATATTGAATCTTTCTATCCATGAACATGGGATTCTTCCCATTTATTTTGCTCTTAAATGCTTTCATCTGAGTTTTGTAGTTTTCTTCATATAGATCTTGTGCATATTTTGTTAGATGTATATACCTAAGCATATCATTTTGGGGTGCTAACATCAATGGTATTGTGTTTTTAATTTCAAATTCCACTTGGTCACTGCTGATGTATAGGACAGTGATTTACTTCTGTATTAAACTTGTATACTGTAACACTTCTATAACACTATTGTTTATTAGTTCTGGAAGTTTTTATGTTGATTTTTTTTTTGGACCTTCTACATAGGTAGTAATGTAATCTGAAAACAAGATAGTTTTATTTCTTCCTTCCCAACTTGTATACCTTTTATTTCTTTTTCTTACCTTAATGCATGAGCTAAAAACTTCTAGTATGCATTTTTGACAAGTAGTGATGACAGGGTATATCCTTGCTTTGTTCCTTATTTTAGTAGAGAAACTTTTGAGTTTCTCACCATTAAGTATGATGTTAGCTATAGTTTTTTTTGGATATTCTCTGCAAAGTTGGAGAAAGTCCCCTTAATTCTTAGTTTACCAACAGTTTTTATCACGAACGGGTGGTGGATACTGTAAAATACTTTCCTGTATCTACTGATATGATCATGTGATATTTCTTCTTTACCCTGTTAACTGATGACTTACACTAATTGATTGTTGAATGTTGAAATTGTTTTGCATATCTGAGATTGATCCCATTGGTGATAGTGCATAATTAATTTTTATATATTCTTGGATTCAATTTGCTAAAATTTCATTGAGGATTTTCACATCTATATTCATTAGAGGCATTATTCTATGGTTTTCTTGGAATATGTTTGTCTAGTTTGGTATTAGGCCAAATTTAAGTTCTAAAAATGTTAATTTGTTTAATTAAATGGTAAAACTTTAACGTGTTTCCTGGGTCAAGAAGAGAAGAGGCTAAAGAAATGGTAATAGCCGATAAAATTATTTGAATATATATGATTTTTTTCTCATTCCTAGAAATGAAAAGAAATATCTGTGAGTGGAGATTTTATTATTAGTAAAGGGAGAAACAAAACAAATATTGCTGAGATGGTGGTGTTTCTAATCATAGACTGCCAAAAAAGGGAAGTTGGAAAGAGGGACCAAGAATGAAAGTCTTACTGAGAAGGGCAAGGAAAACGTGAAGGAGAGAATATATAGTTAAGATAAGCTTCCCTTACTGGCGTAGAAAGAAAAAAATAAATAAAGCCTTTTGCCAAAACTATGATCAGTATTTTATGTAGTAAAAATGAAAGAATAAATAGAATTAAGAGCTATATAAGAAAACACACCTATGAATATGGGAATTTAAAGTTTTCATTCATTATTTAAAAAAAAATTAAAAGCTATTTATATGGTATGTGTACATAATGCAAAAGAACTGGAAAGTGGACTTCTAGCCCTTTATCCTCAGATTTACACTGCTTTGCAAGCTAAGTTACATCTGCTTATGTGACCCTCTGATATAAGAAAACATCAATTACGTGCTTTTCTCACTCTGTACAATGCATTTTTTCTTTTTAAAATGAAAGGGTTTCAAGTCAATGCACCATCTACTTTGTTTTTCATAAATACGTCGTGACTGCCGTTTCCCTCTGTTTAGATTATTGAAGATAAAAATAAGAAGCTATCTTGAAGTATCATTCAAGCTTCAGTATTTTCTATAAAACATCTGACTCTTGATAATCCTGTTGCATATCAGTGCCCGAGTGATTATTTCAAAGTAATTTAAAAATAGATTATATGTCTCAGCAAAATCTCTTGTTTGTTTTCTGGCCTACTAATAGTCTTTTATTAAGCAGCTGTTCCTACTGAGTTTACTGCCTTCCTGCTTGAATGGCCATAGCCTGTGATACCTCAGCATTTTCACAAAGCTTATTAGAAGCAGAACAGTTTAGAACACAGTGATGGAAATTAAGTTTCTCCCAAAGGACTAGAGCTAAAATAACCCAATCCTGGTAACAGTAAAATCATCAGTGATTTCCCCGCCAAATGCATAAACAGTGTATTTCTTTGCTTTTGCATTTTCACATTGCTAGAGTTAAAGAACTATAATACAGTTTATAAGAAAGTCAAAGGTAGATCATAGAGCTAAGTTTTGAAAATATGGGCCCTGAATTGTGACCGTTTCATAACTAATTATTACTAAGTCTCAGTTATACATGTGTGTTGTAAGTAATCTGTGTGTGTAGGGTTGTTGTAAATATCAAATGAAATAATGTATATAAAACATTTATAACAGGGCTTATGTCATTGCAAGCACTGAATCGTATCATTATAAATATAATAATAATTACTATATGAACATAAAGCATGGCATATCAAGATGATCATTCCTCCAGCATCTACCACAAACCTTAAGTATCATTTATATTTGGAGCCTCCAATTTTGGCCTGATTCCCATCCTATGTTTAATGGGACTCATTTTTAAGAGGAAAACACATTTTTTATGAGGTCAAGAGCCTTTTTAAAATTTATTTATTTATTTTTCAGACAGACTGTCACTCTGTTGCCCAGACTAGAGTGCCCTGGCATCAGCTAAGCTGACAGCAACCTCAAACTCCTGGGCTCAAGCAATCCTCCTGCTTCAGGCTACCAAGTAGCTGGAACTACAGGCCCACTTGGGACTTCCGACTCATTTTTTCAATTTTTAGAAGTGATGGGGTCTTGCTCTTGCTCAGGCTGGCACTGAACTCCTGAACTCAAGTGATCCTCCTGCCTTAGCCTCCCAGAGTGCTAGGATTCTAAGTGTGAGCCACCATGCCCAACAGGGCAAGAGCCAATTTAGAAATCAGCTGCTCTTTTGCCAGCCTGAGGAAGCCAGCCTGGGGCAGACTTTACATTTATTTTTGTTAAATTTCATCTTACTGTTTTTATCCCAGCTTCCAGGTTATATAACAATTCCAAATCTTGGGGTTCTATTCCATTAGTTACCCCTTCCTGCTGTGTCATTCTCAAATTTGAAAGCATACTTCATAAAGTTGGTGAAGCCCAGCCAAATATAGGGTCCTAAGGCATATCCCTAGAATCTCTCACTATAAGTAAAATGGACAATAAAGACTCAGTAATATGAAAAATAAAGAGTAACAAAAGTAGTTAAAAATGAGAAGACACTAACAATTACTGACTATGGTGAACATTTTTATGTTTCTTTTTTTTCCAGGTTTGTTGAGGTATAATTTGCACAGTACAAAATTTCACCCAATTTATGTGTATTATTCAATTTAGCATATTCACACCAGTGCACAACCATAACCACATAACAATCCAATTTTAGAATATTTCCATTACGCCAAGTTGATCCATCGTACCATCAATCCTCTAATCTACATTCCATCTATAAACAAGGTCTGACAATGAAGTTCACACACTTGCACTTACGTTGGCAGCATTATACAAACAACTCAGTGAAGTTTCATAACCTTGGTATGTCAGTGTCTCATAGCAATGTTCATGTCCATGCGTAGCAGCTTGTTGCTGAGTGGAATTCATTATTTTTGTTGCATGTTTTTGTGTGCCTTCTTGTGAATGTCGAAGTTTGAATAAGAGCAATGTACAAACATTAAAGTTCTTGTTAAACTTGTCAGCAGTGGAAGCGCAATCAAGGACATGTTAGCCTGAGATAATAGGGATAATTTCATGAAGAAAATGGAATGGATTAAACTTTTTTTTTTTTTGTTGGAGGGGACAGAAAGTGTCACTGATGAAGAGAGGTCAGGGCATCCAGTAATTAGAAAAACTGACAAAAACACAGGGAAAATGTTGTCAAATTGGCTGGGCACCCATAGCTAAGTGGTAAGGGCACCGGCCACATGCTCTGGAGCTGGTGGGTTCAAACCTGGACCAGGCCTGCTAAACAAACAGACAACAACAACAAAAAAGCCAGGTGTTGTGGCTGGTGCCTGTAGTCCTAGCTACTCGGGAGGCTGAGGCAAGACAATCTCTTGAGCTCAAGAGTTTGAGATTGCTGTGAGCTATGATGCCACAGCACTCTATCAAGGGTGACAAAGTGAGACTCTGTCTCAATTAAAAAAAAAAATTGTCAAACTGTGAGTCAAAATCATTGGCAGACTGTGAGAAACATAGAAGACCAAGTAAACACTGATAGAGAAACAGGAAACTCTTACCTGAAAATCCTGATACAAGAAAGATCTGGCTCTTTCAATCATAACAACGCACCAGCTCACACAGCACTGTCTATGAGGGTACTTTTAGCCAGTAAACCAATAACTGTATTGGAACACACTCCTTACTCATCTTCTGGCCCCCAGTGACTTTTTTTTCCTCATCCACAGATAAAGGAAATATTTAAAGGAAGACATTTTGATGATCTTCAGGACATCAAGGGTAAAAGGAGGACATCTCTGAAGGCCATTCCAGAAAAAGAGTTCCCAAGTTGTTCTGAAGAGTGAAGTAGGTGCTGGTATTTTTGTATACCTTCCCAGTGGAAGTACTTCAAAGGCAACTACAGTGATATTCAGCAATGAGGCATGTAGTTAGCACTTTTTCCTATGATGAGTTTGTGAACTTAATGGTCAGATCTCATATATTGGCCTTTTCCTGTCACATCAGATAAATAGAATCGTACGATACATCTGGCTTCTTTCACTTTGCACAGTGTTTCTCAAATTCATCCATTATTATATTATTTGGATATATTATTTGCTTCCTTGCTAAACATTAACCATTAATAGCTGTCCTATGCAAACACTGTACATATGTAGCCTTGTTCTAACATTTATAGCAATCTTACAAAGGTAAATCCTGCACATCAGCATCCCTGGAGCAGAGATCAAGAATCTGAACCTTGAAGAAACAGAAATTTACTCAAGGGCCTGCAGTGGACAAGCCAAAATCTGAACGAAGATTGGTAAAACCTACACTACCACACCTTTAGTTTCCTGAGAATGACGGAGCACAAGCACAGTGGAACTTCTCAACTATTCTCCACATTTGCCACAAGGACATCCTTAAAATTGGTGCTCCAGATCTTGCTGAATGCCAGCTGTTCTGTCTTAAAAGAATCTTCTGGCCCACAAGTCACCAACATAAAGGGAGATTAATTTTGTGTTACTTTTTTTTTTTGAAACTGAGTTTCACTCCACTGTTCTTGGTAGACTTCCATGGAGTCACCATAGCTCACAGTAACCTCAAATTCTTGGGCGAGAGCCATCCTCCTGCTTCAGCCTCCCAATTAGCTGGAACTAAAGGCATGTGCCTCCATGATAGGCTAATTTTTCTATTTTTAGTAGAGACAGGGTCTTGCTCTTACTCAGGCTGGTCTCAAACTCCTAAGCTCAAGCAATGCACCCGCCTCAGTTTCCCGGAGTGGTAGGATTACAGATCGAGCCACCCAAACCAGCCTATGTGACACGGTTCTCAGGTAATTTATTTTTTATTTTTTTTAATTTTTTTATTAAATCATAACTGTATATAATGATATGATTATGGGGCATCATACACTCACTACATAAACCATTTGACACATTTTTATCACAGTGGTTAACATAGCCTTTCTGGCGTTATCTCAGTTACTGTGCCAAAACATTTACATTCTACATTTACCAAGTTTCGCAAATACCCCTGTAATATGCACCACAGGTGTGATCCCACCGATTCCCCTCCCTCTACCCACCCCTCCCCTTTCCCACTTCCCCCTATTGTTAAGTTGTAGCTGGGTTATAGCTTTCATGGGAGAGTCCCAAATTAGTTTCATAGTAGGGCTGTGTACATTGGGTATTTTTTCTTCCATTCTTGGGACACTTTACTAAGAAGAATATGTTCCAGCTCCATCCATGTAAACATGAAAGAGGTAAAGTCTCCATCTTTCTTTAAGGCTGCATAGTATTCCATGGTATACATATACCACAATTTATTAATCCATTCGTGGATCGATGGGCACTTGGGCTTTTTCCATGACTTAGCTATTATGAATTGGGCTGCAATAAACATTCTGGTACAAATATCTTTGTTATGTTGTGATTTTTGCTCTTCTGGGTATATGCCCAGCAGAGGAATTACAGGATTGAATGGCAGATCTATTTTTAGATCTCTGAGTGTTCTCCATATATCTTTCCAAAAGGAATGTATTAATTTGCATTCCCACCAGCAGTGCAGAAGTGTTCCCTTTTCTCCGCATCCACGCCAACATCTCTGGTCTTGAGATTTTGTGATATAGGCTAGTCTCATTGGAGTTAGATGATATCTCAAAGTAGTTTTGATTTGCATTTCTCTGATGATTAAAGATGATGAGCATTTTTTCATATGTCTGAAGGCCGTGCGCCTGTCTTCTTCAGAGAAGTTTCTCTTCAAATCCCTTGCCCAGCCTGCGATGGGATCCCTTGTTTTTTTCTTACTGATGCGTTTGAGTTCTCTGTGGATTCTGGTTATTAAACCTTTGTCAGAGTTATACCCTGCAAATATCTTCTCCCATTCTGAGGGCTGTCTGCTTGCTCTGCTTACTGTGTTCTTAGCTGTGCAGAAGCTTTTTAGTTTGATCAAGTCCCAGTAGTGTATTTTTGAAGCTGCTTCAATTGCCCGGGGGGTTCTCCTCATGAAATACTCACCCAGACCAATTTCTTCAAGGGTTTTCCCTGCATTCTCCTCTAGTATTTTTATAGTTTCATGTCTTAAGTTTAAATCTTTAATCCAATGAGAGTCTATCTTATGAATAGCTATTATGAATTGGGCTGCAATAAACATTCTGGTACAAATATCTTTGTTATGTTGTGATTTTTGCTCACAAAAGGTGAGCAAAAAGGTGTGGGTCCAATTTCAGTCTTCTGCAGGTTGCCAGCCAGTTCACCCAGCACCATTTGTTAAATAGGGAATCTTTTCCCCACTGAATGTTTTTAATTGGCTTGTCAAAAATCAAATAGCGGTAAGTAGCTGGATTCATCTCTTGGTTCTCTATTCTATTCCAGATATCTACTTCTCTGTTTTTGTGCCAATACCATGCTGTTTTGATCACTATCGATTTGTAGTAAAGTCTGAGGTCTGGTAGTGTGATTCCTCCTGTTTTGTTTTTATTTCTGAGTAATGTCTTGGCTATTCGAGGTTTTTTCTGATTCCATATAAAACGAAGTAATGTTTTTTCAAGATCTTTAAAATATGACAGTGGAGCTTTAATAGGGAGTGCGTTGAAATTATATATTGCTTTCGGTAGTATGGACATTTTGATAATGTTGATTCTTCCTAGCCATGAGCATGGTATGTTTTTCCATTTGTTAACATTTTCAGCTATTTCTTTTCTTAGAGTTTCATAGTTCTCTTTATAGAGATCTTTCACGTCTTTTGTTAGGTAAATTCCCAAATATTTCATCTTCTTTGGCACTACTGTGAATGGGATAGAGTCCTTAACTGTTTTTTCAATTTGACTGTTGTTGGTGTATATAAAGGCTACCGATTTATGAATGTTGATTTTCTAACCTGAGACACTGCTGTATTCCTTGATCACTTCTAGGAGTTTTGTAGTAGAGTCCCTAGTGTTTTCCAGATACACAATCATATCATCTGCGAAGAGCGAGAGTTTGATTTCTTCTGACCCTATATGGATACCCTTGATCGCCTTTTCTTCCCTAATTGCAGTGGCTAAAACTTCCATTACAATGTTGAAAAGCAATGGAGACAATGGGCAGCCTTGTCTGGTTCCTGATCTGAGTGGAAATGATTCCTATTTAACTCCATTCAATATGATATTGGCTGTGGGTTTGCTGTAGATAGCCTCTATCAGTTTAAGAAAAGTCCCTTCTAGACCAATTTTCTTGAGTGTTCTGATCATGAAGGGATGCTGGATATTATCAAAAGCTTTTTCTGCATCAATTGAGAGAATCATATGGTCTTTGTTTTTTAATTTGTTTATGTGCTGAATTACATTTATAGATTTACGTATATTGAACCAGCCTTGAGACCCTGGGATAAAACCAACTTGGTCATGATGTATAATTTGTTTGATGTGTTGCTGGATTCTGTTTGTTAGGATCTTGTTGAATATTTTTGCATCTATATTCATTACTGATATTGGTCTATAATTTTCTTTTCTTGTTGGGTCTTTTCCTGGTTTGGGGATCAGGGTGATATTTGCTTCATAGAACGTGTTGGGTAGTCTTCCTTCTTTTTCTACATTTTGGAACAGGTTGAGTAATATAGGTACTAATTCCTCTTTAAAGGTTTGGTAGAATTCTGATGTGAAACCATCTGGTCCCGGGCTTTTCTTTTTAGGGAGGTTTTGTATAGTTGATGCTATTTCTGAACTTGATATGGGTCTGTTCAACATTTCCACTTGATTCTGGTTAAGTCTTGGAAGGTGGCGTGCTTCCAAGTATCGGTCTATTTCCTTCAGATTTTCATATTTCTGAGAATAAAGTTTCTTGTAATATTCATTAAGGATTTTTTGGATTTCTGATGAGTCTGTGGTTATTTCGTCTTTGTTGTTTCTGATTGATGATATTAGAGATTTTACTCTTTTTTTCCTGATTAGGTTGGCCAGAGGTTTATCTATTTTATTGACCTTTTCAAAAAACCAGCTTTCTGATTTATTGATCTGTTGTATTATTCTTTTGTTTTCAATTTCATTTAATTCTGCTCTAATTTTGGTTATTTCTTTTCTTGTACTGGGTTTGGGGTTGGAATGTTCTTCCTTTTCCAGTTGCGTGAGATGTCCCATTAAGTTGTTAACTTCCTCTCTTTCCGTTCTCTTGAGGAAGGCTTGCAGTGCTATAAATTTCCCTCTTAGAACTGCCTTTGCAGTGTCCCAGAGGTTCTGATAGTTTGTGTCTTCATTGTCATTTTGTTCCCAAAAATTGGTGATTTCTTTCTTAATCTCATCTCTGACCCAACTATCATTCAGCATAAGGTTATTTAACTTCCATGTTTTTGTATGGGTATGCAGATTCCTGTTGTTACTCAATTCAAGTTTTATTCCATGATGGTCCGAGAACATGCATGGAATAATTTCTATTCCTTTAAATTTACTGAGGTTAGACTTGTGACCTAAAATGTGATCAATTTTGGAGTAAGTTCCGTGGGCTGATGAGAAGTATGTGTATTCAGTTTTGTTGGGATGAAATGTTCTGTAGATGTCTGCTAAATCTAAATATTGGATGGTTAGTTTTAAATCTAAGATTTCTTTGCTCAGCTTCTTTCTGGAGGATCGATCCAACACTGCCAAGGGAGTGTTGAAATCTCCAACGATTATGGAGCTGGAGGAAATCTAGTTACTCATGTCTGTTAGAGTTTCTCTTATAAATTGAGGTGCATTCTGGTTGGGTGCATAGATATTAATAATTGAGATCTCGTCATATTGAGTATTACCCTTAACAAATATGAAGTGACCATTCTTGTCCTTCCTTACTTTTGATGGTTTAAAGCCTACTGTATCTGCAAATAAAATTGCAACACCTGCTTTTTTCTGATTACCATTTGCCTGAAATATGGATGACCATCCTTTCACCCTGAGTCTGTATTTGTCTTTTAAGTTGAGATGTGACTCTTGTATGCAACAAATATCTGGCTTAAGTTTTTGTATCCAGTCAGCTAACCTATGCCTCTTTAGAGGACAGTTTAAGCCATTCACATTGATGGAGAGTAAGGATAAGTCTGGTGGAATTTTGGGTATCGAGTTTTTCAAAGGTCCAGTGGACATTTTTAATCCTTTCGCCAGTGTGGAAGTTGGAGTTTGATCCGAAGTTTCTGAGTGAGTTTACTTTTGTAGTATAGGATTGGGTTGGTCATTGTGGAGGATAGGTCTGAGAACATCCTGAAGAGCTGGTTTACTTATGGCAAATTTTTTCAACATATGAATGTCATTGAAGTATTTAATTTCTCCATCATAGATGAAACTCAGTTTAGCTGGATACAAGATCCTGGGTTGAAAGTTTTTTTGCTTTAGGAGATTAAAAGTTGATGACCAGCCTCTTCTTGCTTGAAAAGTTTCAGCAGAGAGATCTGCAGTTATTCTAATATTCTTACCTTTGTACGTTATAGTTTTCTTTCGCCGGGCTGCTTTGAGAATCTTCTCTTTCATGTTAACTTTAGTGAAGCTAATTATGATATGTCTGGGAGATGGCTTATTGGGGTTGAATCGTGCTGGGGTTCTGAAGCTGTCTGCTATCTGAATTTCAGATTCTCTAGGCATGTCTGGAAAATTTTCTTTCATAATTTCATGTAGAAGGGCCTCTGTGCCCTTGGCAGCCACTTCATCAGTCTCCGAAATTCCTATAACTCTTATGTTGTTTTTTTTCGAATTATCTGAGAGCTCTCTGAGTGAGTGATCTGTTTTTGCTCTCCATTTCTCTTCCTCTTTGAGAGATTGGGAGCGTTCGAAGACTTTATCTTCAATGTTAGAAATCCTTTCTTCTGCTTGCTCCATTCTGTTCCTGAGGGATTCTACTGTATTTTTCATATCTTTGAGGGCTGTAAGTTCTTGTTTCAGTGTGTCTAAGTCTTTGGTGGTTTTGTCTTTAAATTCGTTAAATTCTTGAGACAATTTTTGAATTTCTCCTCGAATTCCTAATTCCATTTTATTAATTTTGTCTGCAAACCAAATTCTGAATTCGACTTCTGACATCTCAGCCAGTTGTTTATGAATGGGATCTTCAATCACATCTGCCGTATCTTTTCTTGGGGGGGTTGATCTATTCTGGTTATTCATGTTACCAGAGTTTTTCCGCTGATTCCGCCCCATGGTTTACTCCCTTTGGTTTTTCCCCTGGGGTTTTATCGAGGGCCTGTACAGTGTTGTGGCCTGAGAAACTGTTGCCCTGTCTGGTGTGGTGGAGCAAAGTGGTTCTGTCTTGTTTTCAGCTGGTTTCTGTTCGATCCTATTGCAAATTCTACTCTGGCTTGAAGTCTCAGCTGTGTGGAAAAATCAGCAATTAAGTCACCCCGCCTGCCCACCTCTGGCCCCAGTTGGAAAAGGAGAATCAAACCTTCCTACAATCGCACACCCAGGGCACCACCTGAAAAGTCCTCAGTCTATTAGCCCAGTTCAAAAGGTCCGAATCAACTGTCTCAATCAGCACTTGTCTGGGGTGGAAGGGTTCAAGAGGTCTCTGGGAACTGGATCACAGGGGCCTGGTGACTCCTCTGACACAGCTCACCCCAGTGCAGTGTGGAGTCAGGAGGAGCCACCCAGCAAACAGAGCAGTCTGGGAAGGTTGACGTCTCCTTCCCCACTTTGCCCCTCCGTCGGACCCAGTCACTGGTATCTCTGCAGATGGCTAACCCAGTTGCCTGCAGTGAACAGACACTCCAGGGGTTTGCACCTGCCTGAATCGCAAGGAAGTCTGCCAGGCCCCCGCAGACTGCCGCTATCTAGCAGGAGGAGATGGGGCCTGACATCTTTGAGTGTTTGATGCAGGTGATGGGAAGGAGGTGTTCACTCAGGCTTAGCCCCGTCCCTGATGGATGCTGCTAACAGAACAGAACAGAACAGACAACTTTGTGAGGTTCTGTCTCTGTTCCTGTCGTCGCCTACAGGAGACGGGCTGTTTTGAGTTCAAACGTCTTTGCTGCTGGAGAATTGCGTCTGAACACCTCTCTGGGTCGGCCCCGCCCTGGAGGCTTCCTGGTTTGTGAGCCGTGTCACCGGTGGCCTCCTCTGGTTGCCCAGGGAGACAGGGGGTGTGGCCTCAGAATATCCAGAAGTGAGCGTTCTGCCGTTAAAGAAAAAACGGCTGTTGATCTACCTCCAGGGAACTGCTGCTCTGGTGTGGGCACTCAGGCGACCCTTTTCTCCTCTGTCCCGCGCCCCAGAGTCAGCACTGAGCGGCCGCAGTTTGTGCTGGGTCCACACCCCTTAAGAGATCCCCCAAGAATCAGAACTCTTGGGGGATGGGCCCCCAGACCCGGATTGGGAGTGGGGCGGGGGGAAGCTAGAGTTTCATTCAGTTTCACGCAATACTACGGTCCGGGGAGGGCTCCTGCACTGCACCGCAGGGAAGTGCCGCCAAGGCTTGATTTCCCCTCAGCGGAGTGCCCTCTCCTCGCTCACGTGTCCCAGAGTCAGCGCTGACCTGACGCAGCTCAGGCACTGTGCACTCCCCTCGAGAAATCACCCAAGGAGCCGAACTCCTGGGGGATAGGCCCTCAGACCCCGAGTGAGAGTTGGGGTTCTCAGCTCTCAGCGGGGAGGCCAGAGTCTGATTCAGTCTTGGGCCCCGTATGCCCGGGGAGGGTTGGTGCACTGCACCGCAGGGAAGTGCCGCGAGGCGTGACTCCCCCTCAGCCCGGTGCCCTCTCCTCACTCGCGCGCCTCGGAGTCAATGCTGACCAGTCGCAACTCAGGGACTGTCCACTCCCCTTGAGAAATCACCCAAGGATTCGAACTCCTGGGGGATAGGCCCTCAGACCCCGAGTGAGAGTAGGGGCTCCCAGCTCTCAGCGGGGAGGCTAGAGTCTTATTCAGTCTTGTGCCCGGGGAGGGTTGGTGCACTGCACCG
This sequence comes from Nycticebus coucang, assembly GCF_027406575.1. Taxonomy (NCBI): domain Eukaryota; kingdom Metazoa; phylum Chordata; class Mammalia; order Primates; family Lorisidae; genus Nycticebus; species Nycticebus coucang. The sequence continues at coordinate 18,900,204 of NC_069787.1, forward strand.
CAGGGAAGTGCCGCGAGGCGTGACTCCCCCTCAGCCCGGTGCCCTCTCCTCACTCGCGCGCCTCAGAGTCAATGCTGACCAGTCGCAACTCGGGGACTGTCCACTCCCCTTGAGAAATCACCCAAGGATCCGAAGTCCTGGGGGACAGGCCTCCAGACCTCAGTGGGCGGGAGGGGAGCGCCGGGGATTCAGGGTTGCCGGCAAAGGATTCCCAAAGTTTTATTCAGCCCTATGTCCGGCAGGAGAACGCCACGGCACCCCAGTAGGGGAGGTAGGTCCGGTTTTTAGAAGGTCTCTCGCGTGGAGTGTAGTGGGAGGGCCTTTAATTTCTGCCCGCTTGTTCAATTTTGGGGCTCTAGAGCCGGTCTCATGGGGGAGGGGGACTCCCGTCCGCTTGGTGGTGGATTTTGTACCTTTTGTTTGTGTCCTTCTGATCACAACTTGCCTCAGCGGTGTTGATGTGCGTTCTTCAGCCTTCTCTCTTGGTGAGGCTCAAGTCCACCAGGATACTTACTAAATTCCTGTCCCTTAACTCTCCTTCTGGACGGGAGCCTTTGTTGAAAGCTGGCTTCAGTCCGCCATCTTGTCTCCCCTCCTCTCAGGTAATTTAATACCTATGCTTTTCAAACTCTGAGTTTGTGGGCGTTTGGCAAGTACTCTGAAACTTCAATTACATATTGGGCTTCAGAGCACCTTGAATACATTTTGCAGTCTGTGTTTCAGAACTTCACTGATCAATACCTGAAATACGTACTCTGTGCATAAAATACAAGTTAATAAGAGGAAATTCAGGCAACTATACTGCCTAGGTTTAAATAACCGGTCAATTTTGGACAAGTTCCTGAACCTCTATGTGACTCAGTTTTCTCATTTTTAAAAAACTCACATAAGATTGCTAGGCGTTGTGGCGGGCGCCTATAGTTCCAGCTACTCAGGAGGCTGAGGCAAGAGAATTGCCTAAGCCCAAGAGATGAAGGTTGCTGTGAGCTGTGACACTACAGCACTCTAAGGTGAGACTCTGTCTCTAAAAAAAAAAAAACTCACAAAAGAAGTATTATTATAGTTATTAATATTTCAGCATTATTATTTTCAATATAGTTAAGAGAAATGTATCTGGAACAAGCAATAGCTTTAATCATGGCAATTAAAAAGCAAAAATAAGTATCAATAAACAAGAGCTAATAAAGGAGACTAGTGGAAGGGGATATATGTAGGATTTAAATATCTATGTGGTATCCTTTATCATGTTTTGTAATATAACATAATGTAAAATATCCTCGCAGCAAAAGAAAATCAGACTATTGTTTCTATCAAAACTAAACTCTGTGAGCTATGAATGTCTCTTCATGTTCTTAAGCTTACCAGATGGCACTTCACACAGAACAATGTGACCCTAATGTCATACCCTTATTACCTTATTGAATGGGCATATCTAAGAACTCAGAGTTTATAAAAGGGGGTATTAACTTTGGTGTAGAAGGTCAATAATTTACTTTAAAGAGCTGAGTAAAACAAAGGGCATATTTTTCTTCTTTGAACTTACTTTTTCCAGATGATAATGGCTATCTAAAGTGTGTTGAGAAAAATTATCTCCCACCACATACTCAACTTCAGTATTCCTTCATCTATTTTGTAGCTGTTAACAAAGAATTTAAAATAATGACAATACCCACAACGACAAGGGGAAACATTTGGCAAAATGTTTGAAATATCATCAACTCACACATTTTCAAACTTAAATGATTTAACCTAAGGTGAAATACCACTCTGTCTATAATCAAAACTGTTCACATGAAAATATTCAATGCATTTCTATTTAAAATAAGGCATATTGAAAACAATCTAACTGTCCAAAAGTAATAGAGGAATTTCTAAGTAAATTGCACTGTTGTAAGGGGATAGAATATTGTGCAGCCATTAAAAATAATTATACTGTCCATGTTGGATACCTATGATGAAACATCGATATTAAAACTAAAAATGGAAACTGAGCTATAGGGGCAAATGAAAAATTATGCATTCATGTATTTAAGGTCAAAAGCATCTCAGAAAAAATGAAAACAGCTGATTTGTTCTAATTATATGAAATAATGGGCATCTCATGTGGCTTGACACAATGCAGGCTTGTGCTAAATGTAGCTTCTTAATCGGGAGTGAAACTGTCTTTTATTTTTCCTTAGATTTCCTATTATTACTACTAACACCATCATCACCATCCCTGTGTGGCTCAGGGTTAAATATGTTGAACCTCACTTACACATTCTGTGCATAATTTTCTTCTGACCAACATCTGAAGATGAAAGATGACTTTTCTAAATGAAAGTCAAAATTTTAAAAAGGCTTTAATTCATAAAAAAGTAAAAATACATTTATTCTATTAGGTATGCCTGATAAAATACAATAAACTTTTTTTTTTTTTGCAGTTTTTTTGGCTAGGGCTGGGTTTCAACCCACCACCTCCAGCATATGGGGCCAGCGCCCCACCCCGTTGAGCCACAGGCACCGCCCTACAATAAACATTTTAATTGATCGATTAATTAGCCAAAAGTGTACCAAGTGCTGAAAAAGTGCCAGCCACTGAGCGGCTTGCCCCAAACACTAGCATGAGTAAACAGCGCCGGTTTACAGCACAGGGGAGGACAGAGAAAAATAAACACACAATTAAAGCATATGTGATGAAATGCTATGCTAAAGGAAGCCGCATGTACAAAGACCAGCACAGAAAGGGAATTTAACAAAGGTTAAGACAGGATACTAAACTGGCAACTGGGATGGGGAGGGTACCTCGGTACATCAAACCAGAATAAAAGGAGTTAGAGAAACAAGGAAGATTCGGCAAAAGGAAAGCACCCAGTTGCCCCAGTAGCTTTCAAGCTTGAGAAGGACCGAAGGCAAGGGAGAGCACGAATCTCTGAAGCAGCACCACCAGCTAAACTTTCTGTAATGACAGGCACGTTCACGGGTATGTTCTAAAATCTGTGCTGTCCAACATGGCAGCCCTAAGCCCCAAGTGGCTACTAGATATCTGAAATAAGGGTACTGTGAACCAGGCGTGGTGGCTCATGGCTGTAATCCTAGTGCTTTGGGAGGCTGAGGCAGGAGGATCACTGAGTCCAGGAGTTTCAGACTAGTTCTGAGCATGAACAAGATCCTGTCTTTGTAAAAAACAGTTCCCGCTACTCAGGAGAAGAGGCAGGAGGATGGCTTGACCCCAGGAGTTTGAGGTTGCAGTGAGCTATGACGATGCCATGGACCTCTAGCCAGCCAAGGCCACAGAATGAAACCAGTGAAACGGAGTTTCAAAAAAATAAAAACAATAGAAAGTAAATAATCATATGGTGACTTGGGAACAGAAATTTTAATTGTGTTTTATTATAATAATTTAAATGTAAATAATCACAGGTGTCTACATCATTGGAAGGCACTTTGAGTTAGCCAAAATAAGTTCAGTATGGCCAGACTATGCTATGGCTGAGCTGTATTATGGAATTGCAACCTTTATCCAAAAGTCAGACAGTGTGCATTTAGAAAGTTTTCTGTTGAGAAAGGAAGGGAGGAAGCCAGAAATAAAGGAAAGGAGACTGGTTAGGTCATAGTACAGCAGGAGAGAAATACTGATGGTTTTAGCAGACAATGAATAGAGAGCACATAGGCCGAGAGGGAGACAGAACATTCAAAGGTGACGTGCTTGCTCTGGCTTGGCCAGAGAGAATGGTGGTGTCATTAGGGGAGATGAAGAACTTAAGAAACTCAGCAGACATAGGGAGGATGTAATTCTACCATCATGGGTCCTCACTCAGCTACTTACTACGTGGGTGACTTTAGTCAAGGCTGTTAACTTTTTTTTTTTAATTGTTAAATCATAGCTGTGTACATTAGTGCAATCGAGGGGTACAATGTGCTGGTTTCATATACAATCTGAAATATTCTCATCAAACTGTTCAATATAGCCTTCATGGCATTTTCTTAGTTACTGTATGTAGGCATTTGTATTCTGCATTTAGTAACTTTAAAGTCCCATGACCTTTCCAACAAGAAGTTTTGAGGAGGCGATCGGTGACTTCTGTTCCACCTGATGTAAGGGTTAAAAGTCTTGGAAAGTACATTTCCAAGAATATTTATTTTTTGTTAACAAGAATTTGGATCAAAGATAACTTGTTTTGAAAACTTATTTATTATTAAAAATAATATTATGAACCATGTTTCTTCATTCAATCCAATCTTGACTACGGATGTTAGTATATGACTGTATTTATTGGTAATTTGATATGCTTAACTATATACCAAAGTTATACACACATATAACAGAGTTCTGGTATACCTTCTTCAGTATGGCAAAACTTAACATTATGTTATAGAAGAACTAGAAATAATAAATCATAAAACACTTATTGTCAAAGTCCTGCCTTGGAGGTAATATTTTTATATAAATTCTGCCTTTTTTTCTTCCCGTTTTTCCTTCAGTAGCAATAATTAAAATAGATTTCAAATTAATTAGATTAACATATATTTCAAATCCAATAGAGTTGTCTCAAATCAATTTTCATGGAGACACTTGAAAGCTCAAGGTAGTCAGAGGATTGCAGGATTGCTACTTTTAGATTCAATCTGAGTAATATCATTTACCACTTAATCTTGAGAGAACAAATGTTAGGAATGAAAGTGTGGAAATGGAAAACAGAAACACACACATGCGCATGCTCACACACAGAGGATGTAAGAATCTGCCCTTCAAGCTGTATGGGTAACAATGACAATTTGGTAATAGCTACCTTTTATAATATTTAGAACCTTCCAGCTTGACCTCATAAGCCCTAAATTTTTTCACTGGAGAAGTTCAGAATGAGCCTTCCAGAAAAGAATTAGGCAATAAATGAATCCATGCACCCATGCTTCTCTTTCTTCAACCACAAGAAGAACTTCGAGCTTACTAAGCAGAAAGATACAAAATAAGCTGTCTTTAGCTCTGTCTGTGAATACAAGCTCTCTGAGTTTGAACTCCAAGCTCTATTACTTATTGTGGGTCTTGGGCCAACTGCTTGGCTGTTTGAAGTCTCATCCTCCTCATCAGTAAATGGAAATAACCAGAAGCTATTTAGGATGAACACTATTACTCAAGAACTAATAGATTTTATTACATATTTATGATTTTAAATCAATTACAGACATTATTCTTACTGATGCTCAGATTTTCCTGTTTTAGAGCAGCGTGGAGCCCTTCAGATCATTCTGTGTCCCTTTGCCATGATCCCATTCATCTTTGTTAGCTTCCTTGCTTCTGGCATGAGACAAGCTGGCTCGCCTCATACATTTCCTAGAAGTCAGGAATATTCATTTGCCTTGTGCCTAAAAAATGTACTCGATAAACATTTCTTGAAAGAAAGCATTTCATAAATGCCCAATAAAAGTTATCTGTTGTTATTTGTCATGGTATTATACAAGTTTCTCCCTCAAAAACATGACCGTGATTCCTTCAGATCCATTTAACCATTTACTGAGGACACACATCATTTCTTAACATCCATGCACAAATGTGTAAAGAATGTAAATAGTGTTAACGAGTATAAATACATTATAAGGAAACAGAGGGAAGTGAAAGGATCAAAACAGGCAATCTAATACTTTTATTTCCCCCCTAAAAGGCGATAGTTCTTTCTATACCTTCTCCCTTACATGGAATTAGGGGATTCTAAAGTCAAATGTGCTTCTGAGAGAAATCTTGCGTTTCTTCTGCAAGGGAGCCTGTGTATTTGTGTCTATTTTGTTTATTGCTTTTGTTATCAAAGCCCTATGCTATCTCTACCTTCTTTCTTTTGTGACTTTTTCTCAAAAGGTAGTCTAGTTCAATCACATAACTGCCTTAACTGCACTCTACCATTTCCAAAATAATCTCACTTACCATTTAAGTAAAACTTGCCCTTAATTTATGTGCTATAAGCCTGAGGAAATACTTTCAACACCAGATTCCCTGTTTAAAGTCTATGTATCTTAAATATTTCACACCTGTGAGATTCTTGGTGGAAAAATTTATTCAAAACACATTTGGTGCCACATCTGAGCATTTTAACTAGACGATAGAATGTGTGTTGTATACAGTTTTGACTAGAATAAGGCATTCGTAAATGTTCTCAGAAGGTAACACTCAAGACTTAATACTACGTACAAGATACTGGCAAGGTTAATGAGCAGCTGATTGGGAAATGATTTTGACAACATAACCTACTAATGCTCAGAAAACTTAGATGAGAGATTTCTTAATTTCTCATGTTGGCACATGCCCTGATCACTCTCACCTCATCTTGGAATACTGTGAACCAATACACCTCTGGAGGGACAGATGGCCTCCAATTCAACAAAGCGGGATAATTTACAAGTTTAACATTTAGGCAAGACAATCTCAATATTAAAGGAGTATTATTTGTAGAATTAACTATTTCAAAAGAAAGATGATAATTTTTCCTCATTAAAAGGAGGGAGAAAACTCAGATGCCACTCACTTCTAAAAAAAAAAAAATTACTAGTTCTGGAAAATGCCTTCATTTTAGGGAAAAGTGGGAGGATAGGAAGTGAAAGGCTGGCCTTGTACCATATTCTTTTAACTCTCTATTCACCTGTATTGACCAATGTGTTTCTTCTGATACATCTGTCAAATTAATATATTCATGCCCCCCTCCCCTTTTTCCCACTTAGGATTTTTCTCCATTCCTTCCTGAATAAATCTAGTCTTAGTGGACCTCTACAAACAAATCCTGGTTCTGTCAATAAAAGCTTCCAAAGGCTGGGTTCACACCTGTAATCCCAGCACTCTGGGAAGCTGAGGCAGGTGGATTGCTTGAGCTCAGGAGTTTGAAACCAGCCCTAGTCAGAGTGAGACCCCCCTCTCTAAAAATTGCTGGGTGTCTGTAGTCCCAGATACTTGGAGGCTGAGATAAGAGAATCACTTGAGCCCGAGCATTTGAGGTTGCTGTGAGCTGTGACGCCATAGCACTCCACCAAAGATGACAAAGTGGGACACCATCTCCAAAAATAAAATAAAAATAAAATAAAATAAAATAAAGTAAAATAAAATAAAAATAAAAGCTTCCAACTCTTTGAAAATCATAATCATTCTCTAGAACTTAGTTTGAGACTTCTGTTTACTTATCTGGAATATGGAGAAACTAGATAACTTCTTCTAAATCAAATGAACTATGATTTTCTTTTTTTTCTTTTTTTATTTTTTTGGCAGTTTCTGGCCAGGGCTGGGTTTGAACCCGCCACATCCAGCATTATGGGGCTGGCACCCTACTCCTTTGAGTCACAGGCGCTGCCTGCACTATGATTTTTTTAGTCTCTTTAGCTCACAATGATCTGCCCCTATTATGAATTCTTCTAGATGTTGTTACTGGCACCATATTCATTTAACAAAAATTAATTCGACCAATAATGTATAGAGAGCCTCACGTGATGATTAATTTTTCGTATACATGAGTCAAATCATTTTCCTTGCATAAGTAACAGTACCTTGCAGGCAAAGAATGTATTTTATCATCTTTGCATTTTTCAAAGCATCTGGTCTCAAACCTTCCATATAGCAGATGCCTCAACAATATCTGTCCATGGATTTGCTGATGGATTTATTAAACTATCCTCAGTTATACTTGGGAGATTGTGTAAACTGCCATAACTCTAAATACGCTATATTCCTCCTAAAAAGAGAACCAAAGTAGGTCAGATGTTATCATAATCTAACATGGACAAAAAGAAACATTCATTCTTATGGGTAAATCTGTTAAGAGTCCTTCAAAGAACATAATATTACTTCTTATAAGTTATGGGAGCACAAGTGTCTGTTGGCCTTTCCAGGTAGCACAATAAGAGTGCTGTAAAAAAGTCCCAGCATTAAGACAGGAGCATGAGACTAGATGTGAAGAAGACTATTTACAGCCTGGCCTCAAAATGTGCAGGAGTTTAGAAATGAGATAAGGAAGAAGAAAAAAAAAAGTCATACAATTTTATCAATAAAGAAAGTACATTTTTTGGAAGGGAAAATGCTACTTAATAACCATGTTTTATAAAAATAAGCCATATATACCTGGATATAAAAGCATTTTTATAGTACTGTGAAAAGCAATGCCACTCCCATAGTATACAGTTTTTACTAGTAAATAAATGTATAGAAATATTTCTTTAAAAGACTTTCAGTCAACAATTTTATCTCACATAAAAACACTAATTCAGAACTTGTGCCTATTTCTGATAAGCAGACTTTAGACAAGTTAACAGTGAAAAGTTATTTTTTTTTCCACTATAACATTAGGGAGTAGATTCTAACATGCACCATAAATTCAAATGTTATATTTTACATGGGGCCCATCACCCACAGATATGAAACAATGGATCAAGAGAATGGAATGTCCGCTTTTGTAGTCATACCATGTATGTTTAGCTTTTATAAGCTAGATGAAAAAGTGGTTGAAAAATGGCCATTACTTCCCGAAGCAGATTGGGTATTATGATAAGTCCCCAAATGAGATTTTCAACCCACCCAGTATTAAAATACTCCTCTGAGTGTATGACAAGTCTTCATGGGAAAATTGCCATCAAAGAGTATTGAGAATTATCTGGTGTGTTCTTCCTTTTGAAAGTTATCCTAAAAAATTGAAACTACAATAGATTCAAAGTCCATAATACTAGGCATAGATTAAGTAAGAGACAGGGGATTGTATTCCGCTATGACCACTGTTAGGATTAACATAGCACAGAAGGAGCAATAAAATCAAATAATCATTTGCAGGTTTTACCTGACTTTGTCACTTAAAAACAATCACTCAGTGTTTTGCCTGAATAGCTCTAACTTGAAAAGTAGAATATTGGAAATAATTGCCATATTTAAGAGGCAAAGAACAAAGTGAATGGTTATATCACTTAGCACATTGGGATGTTTTAGGTATGACAAGATGTTTCTCAATTTAGCAAAAAAAAAAAAATATATATATAAAAAAGTGAAACTTCATCAGTTTATCTGGATATGTAGAAAACTATCACAGTGAAGAGTGATATGGGTGGTGGGCTAGCTAATTATTAGCCTCCCCCTTTTCTGTAATGACAGAGTAACATTTCTTTTCACCATTAGCAAGGAATTCTGCCGCAGGAATGAACTGTGATTGGAGCAGGTCAATTATACCAAGCTTATTTCTCTTTGCCAGATATCTAAGAATGGCCAGTGAGCTATGAGGAAAGTCTTACATGGGGGAGGGGTTTCTGTGCAAACTTTTCCTTTTTTATAAAAATAACAGGAATAAGAGAAAGCCTAACGGTGCATCCCCTTCCTCTATTTCTTTTTTCTACTTTCAACCTTGACATGATCCCTGTAGTAAGAACAGCCATCTTGAGATTATCTGTTGAGATGCATGAGAACTAAAAGCAAAGATACTAACAAGGCCAGATACTAACTCAGCTAGTCTTAAATTAAATCACCTAACCTACATCTTCCAATTAAATGAGCATAATATATTGTTTAAGGCAGATGTTCTATAACCTGACACATTCCTGACTGATACAGCCCTCTGTGCAAATGTCAGACACAGGACTCCACCATAAAAGTCTGCATTTCTTAAATATAAGATACCCCATCTCTGGGTGGTGCCTGTGGCTCAGTGAGTAGGCCACTGGCCCCATACACAGAGGGTGGTGGGTTCAATCCACCCCCAGCCAAACTGTAACTAAAAAAATAGCCGGGCATTGTGGTGGGCACCTGTAGTCCCAGGTGGCTCGGGAGGCTGAGGCAAGAGAATCGCCTAAGCCCAAGAGCTGGAGGTTGCTGTGAGCTGTGATGCTAGAGCACTCTACCGAGGGCAACAAACTAAAATTCTGTCTCAAAAAAAAAAAAAGATATCCCATCCCTAAGTGACAATCTAGTCCCCTCTTTTAACGATCTGCTTACCTCATATACATTGTGATTTATTTTTCTACGTTTAGAAAAGTAGATGTACAACTAAAATCAGATGCATCCTCTGCCCTGTAAAAACCCTGGTCCACACCACATAGAACATGAAACTTCATGGGATTGGGGACCTCCTATGTCTTCTGAGGGCACCCAAATACAAGAATCCTGAATTTGTGTGATTTGTTATTTCTTCACCCTTAATTTTCCTATTTTGATTCGCTTCATGTTATAAGAAATTAAAATGCCGGGCGGCGCCTGTGGCTCAACGGGTAGGGCGCGGGTCCCATATGCCGGAGGTGGCGGGTTCAAGCCCAGCCCCGGCCAAAAATAAAAAAAAAAAAAAAGAAATTAAAATGCCAAAATTTTTCAAAACTTTAAAAGTCATATTCAATCTTATTTATAAAACTCTTTGTGCTTTGATTTCCTAAGAAAAAAGGGACTCAGTTTATAAGAAGCAGCGTGGTCCAAGTGAAAAATCAGTGAACTAGGAATCCTGAGAGATTGGGTCTGGATATAATTTTGTTCCCATCTGCAGAGAAACTAAGGTCTTGTTGGGCTTCTGGTCCCCCATCTTTAAAAATGTGGATGATATCCACTTCAAATTATGATGGGATGATGTGTAAATAAATGAAAGGTGAAGTTTACATAGTGGGCCTAGTCTCTACAGGGACCAGGACACTGTGAGGTCAAGTCCAGGTCTTTCGCTGCCATATCTGGTCTTGATTTAAAAAGATGATTTTGTTATGCTTTAATCTCCACCTGTATCTAAGAGAGTCATTTTGTATTAAGTAATTACTGATAATAATAAATCAATAGCAATAATTATTTACTGCATAACTACCATTTACTAGGCCTTCTACGCAGACCTTTACTTACATTATTTTAGATTAACAGCACAAGGCAGATATCACTATTCACATTTGAGGAAGCAGTGGTTTAGAGACATTAAATAAATTACGAAGAGTCAGACAAACACAAGTAAAAATGCTGAAATATGAATGCAAGTCTATTAAACAACAAAAAACTTTTTTTGCTATTTCTAAGTTTATGAGTTATACACATATAACTCAATTTTTCTATGAGCTACTGAAAAAGTACATTGGAGATGGTAGTGATAACAGTCCCAAGGGCAAATATAATTAACATTTACAGTTTCTCCATTCTTTCACTGAGCGGCCAAACTATACAAATAGCTAATGGAGAGTCCCTCTGGAAACTGACTTATACCCTTGATAATTTTGGTAGCCAAGGCCTGACCAGGATTTTTTTTTAATCTTCAAAAGATAACATAACTTTAGTACATCATCCAATGGGGAGAAACATGTATTAGTGATACTGTAAGACTTTTAAAATAAAGCAAGAGTGGCATCTACTCCACAAGTGAATACTAAAAATAGACCAGTGACTGAGAGCTTTGTCAGCTGGAAATGCAAAAGAAAAAAACAAATTTAAAACAAGAAATAAAGATTAAGGTCTTACTAAAAGAACAAAGAGATTGGGTCTCTTTCTTTACATCTTCCCATGATGAACATAACAGCTGGAATGAAAATAGTCTTTCGTGTTATTAAGATAATTAACACAGCACTTATGTGCTATTTTGTTTACTTATAGTGTTCATGTTGGGGAAAGTTTTGCATTAAATAAATAATTTAATTTTAAACAGGACATATATCCAAACAACCCCACTTTATCATGACAGCAATAGTCATAATGCATATATGACATCCCTTTAACTTGACCAGCTATTAAGATGACATACTATCCCAAATACATTGTACAAAGATGCCATAGCAACAAGAGCTTTCTCGCCACACTAGCAAACTCACAGTCACAAGCTAAAAGAAGGACTCAGTCTAGTTCTTTTAAAAATGTACTTTAAATTACTACTCTTCCCTCTCTCCCATGAAAATTTCTTTTATTTTTATTTCCCAGTTTTGTCATCTAATGTTTTTAAAGGTTGTTTCTAATCTCACCACTTTACACAACTCCAGTAGGTCTCAGTAAAAGACACAAGTTAAGCCGAGCAATAAACCCTACGTATTATTACACATATGCATATACTTTCATTCCAAGAAGATAGTCTTAGGTGTTCAGAACAGGCAGGATATATTTGGAAGAATTTCATCTTCTCTATCAAGTACTCAAAATGAATTTTCATATAATGCTCCCTAATATTTCACCAGAATAAGGCATATTAATCTGAATGTCCACTTTAAATGATCAGGATACATACACCTGCCATAATTACTGTGGTGAGAATAATAGTGGGGCCATCCTGTATTCTGAGGGCTTCATGGAGCAGAGTTTAGCACACTAAAGTGCAGGTAACAGATTGAATTCCCTGATGTCTTCAGTAGCCATTACAAAATACTTACACACTTGATGCTTTTAACCTTGTGTATAACACAAAAAATGCATGTGGTCACTTGCAAATGACAACAATGAAACACCACCACGACCACCCTCCTGTTCCCCCCCCAGCAACCTCTCAATTATGAATTACGCACTCTATGTTAAGTGAAATATTCCATATCAAAATGTTATATAGATAATCTCAGTAAATTATAGACCTATAGTCCTTCTTGTCAGGAAAGAACCAAGATACCCCCTGATTCAATCCAGAAAATAAGAGGTTTCCAGTTTAACGTATGCATTACTTTGCTATTGATTTTAAGTATTTCAAGATACTGAAAAAAATATCACTCACATTTTTCAAATGTTAGATAAAACTAAAACAAAAGGAAATGAACTGCAGAAAGTTGTTTTTCCTAAATTGATGAACAGTTTATCTTCATGAATGCCTGTCTCATGGAGGTTCTCATGGACAGTTCAATAAAATAATCTAAAAAGTAGTAATGAGTAAGCAAATATTATTGTTTTAATATATACACAAAAATAATATGACACATGTAATGATACACATGCTATATATACATAATATCTGTTTAAATGTACAAAACTAAAGCATTAAGTAATTCATGTTGTAAAACCATCACCAACATCCACCTTCACACATTTTTCATTCTCACAAACAAAAAGTGGGTCCTCATTATATAGTTTATGTGTTTTAGCAATACAAGTAAGTAAATTTTTTTTTCCTTATCCAAATCTCCTACAGAATCCAAATACGTGGCCTACAAGCTTATGGAAGCCTCAATAGGAAAGTTATTTCCACCTGGGTTACATGCCAGTAAAAGAGATTCAATAAATGTGGTTGCCACAAAATAAACTCAATCCTTGGATTACCTGCTGCCCTGAGGAAAAAAAATGGAGAATCAAATTTAGGATACCTCATTTCCTTTAGGGCAGTTTGCCTTTCCTCTGCAGCAGTATTCCTCGAGTGTGGTCCTCCGTAGACTCAGGATCCTTGATGAAATGCAGTTTCTCACCGCCAACTGGAGACTCAATAAATCAAAGCCTCTTTGGGAAAAGTGCAACATTCAAACATGTTTCACTTAAATGGGTCCACAGGTGACTGTGACCCACACCACTTTGATGAACACTGCTTGAGTCCCTGCAGCTCTTGTACAGTGACTCTCCCCTTCCACAGCCCCCCTCCCACGCACATACCTCTAAGCCTTCTTGTTATTTCCTAAGCATGGCATCAAACCACCATGGCTGATGAGAGAGACAATTGTTCAAGTAAAGGGGGTTATATAAACATTTTGCCCTTAAGACAAACTCAAAGAACTGGTTTCTAATGTATCATAGCATTTAGAAATAATTTGTCAAAAAAAAAACCAACAAAACTGTGAATTCTCTTGATGGTCAAACTGACTAAGAAAGAATATATACATTAATTTTTTCACCAGTTGCAAATTATGTGCGGAATAATTCACAGATAACGAACTGTTTGAGGTACACAAGTGAATTTTTTTGACTTCCCTAATAACTTACAAAGTAAACCTGGAAATTACTTAAGTATAGAAATTTATGACTATGTCACATTTTCCCAATGATTTGTGGGTTAAAATCCCTAAGGCATTCGGTAAGAAATACATGTCCAGAATATTAACACACCCATAGAAAAATAAATAAATAAATAAACCTGTCCATAGATGCTTTATATGCATAATCAGATTGGATGTGATTCTATCTCTGCATTCCACAGCATATTTGTAAGACTTCACCAATATTTATGCTTTAGCTACCATATTAGACTATGAGGTAGTTAGAAGTCCATGTCTGTCTATCTTTCGCAGTTTTTGGGCAAAAGCATACTTGATGATGGAAGAAGAGGAATACTAAGACATGGATAAAAAGATGAAAAAGAAGGAGAAGAAAGTCTTCCTACCCATCTCAAATGGTACTCAAGTCCATAACTTGAACCTCACCCTAACCAGCTGAGACATGAGACAAAATGAAACAGAACCCACAAAAGAAAAATAAACAACAAAACAAACAAACAAAAAAACCCAGAAACAGTGTTGTTATTGCTAGCAGCTATGGTTGCTTCTAATTTTTTTCATTTTCCCAAATGTAAAAGATGCATTGCTTACTCAAGTTCCTTATTTTTAAATGTTTAATAAAAGAAGATATACACAGTAGAACCTCCAGAGTTGAGCACCTCCTTAAGTTGACCTAATTTTCAGACTGGACAGCACCACACGTACATATCAGTACAGGAGGCCTAGTTCCTTAGGTTGGCCACCTCTGCATGTTGACCACTTTGTTACAGTCCCTGGAGTGGTCAACTTACAGAAGTTCTGGTGCTGTTTCTTTCATTCTTGATAGCTTTATTTCTAAGTTAGTTTTACTTAAAGTTGAAGAAAATGCTTCAAAGAATGTTAGTGGTATGGTATCAACTTGGTATACTGTAAGTCTACAATGACCAAAACAGCATGGTATTGGCATAAAAATAGAGACATAGATCTATGGAAAAGAACAGAAAACCTAGAGATGAAACAAGAAACATATCATCACCTTATCTTCAATCAAGCAAACAAAAGCATACACTGGGTAAAAGGATCCCTATTTAATAAATGGTAATGGAAAAACTGGTTAGCCACATCTAACAGGTTAAAACTGGACTTGGCACCTCTCACTACTTACAAAAATTAACTCACAATGGGTAAAAGATTTAAACCTATGACAGGAAACTAGAAAACTCTAGAAGAAAGTGTGGAAAAAACTCTTAATGATAGTGACCTTGGGAAAGAATTTATGAAGAAGTCCCCAAAGGCAATCATAGCAACTACAAAAATAAACAAATGGAGCTTGATCGTATTTAAAAGTTTCTTCACAGCTAAGGACATAATCAGCAAAGCAAAGAGACAACCTTCAGAATGAGAGAAGATATTTTCAAGGTATAAATCTATTCAAGGGCTGATAACCAGACGTTACAAAGAATTTAAGCAAATAAAAAAAAAATCGCAAACAATCCCAATAAAACCTGGGCAAGAGACATGAACAGAATTTTTTCCCATGAGGACAGATGAATGGCCAACAAACTCATGAAAAAAATTTCATCATGTCTAATAATTAGAGAAATTCAAATCAAAACCACTTTGAGATACCACCTAATCCCAGTGAGAATGGCTGACATCACAAGATTCCAAAGCAACAGATGCTGGCATGTGTGCAAAGAGAAGAGAACTCTCGTAAACAACTGGGGGGACTGCAACTAGTCAGCCTTTGTGCAAAGAAGCATGGAGAGTCCTCAAAGAATTAAAAGTGGGCCTTCCATTTGATCCTACAATCCCATTACCAGGTGTCTATCCAAAAGAAAAAAGTCATTTTATCATAAAGACATAACTGAATGTTCATAGCAGCTCAATCACAATCACAAAGATGTAGAAACAACCCAAGGGCCCTTCACCACATGAATGAATTAATAAAGTGTGAATTAATAAATATCATGACCAACTACTCAGCTACAAAAAAGGATGAAGAATGTGGGCACCTGTATCCCAGCTACCCAAGAGGCTCAGGCAAGAGGACCACTTGAGTCCAAGAGTTTGAGGTTGCTGTGAGCTATCATGCCACAGCACTCTACCCAGGGTGACAGAGTAAGACTCTCCCTCAAGGGGGGGAAAAAAGAAAGAAAGAAAAGGAGAATTTTGTACCTCTTGTTACAACTTGGATTAATTTGGAGAATACTCTCCTAAGTAAAGTATCCAAGAACGGAAAAACAAGTATCACATGTATTCAATACTAAGCTGAAACTTGTAGAATAACAACAATATGCACACACGAGAGAAAAACTCAAATTCAAGAAGCGGGGACGGGAGGGGTATGGGCAAGTTCCTACCTAATGTACAATGTAAGGGGGCACACTTCCTGGGTGAAGAGCACAACTACCACTCTGACTTTACCTTAAAACAATGTATTCTAATCATATGTAGCCTCATATTAATGCCAAAAAACCCCTCCTTTATAAAAATCAGATAAAAGTTCCAATTATAAAATGCCATTATGTCCTAAAAAATATTTGCAGTTAATAAAACTAAACAAAACATACCACATGTTTCGCATCTAAAGTTTTGACCTTCACTGTAGATTTTTCATTTTACTTCTCACATTAGACAAGTTCCTTAATTATAAAAGCTATTTCAGGAATAATTAAGAACTCCCCTTTCAGGAGCAGTGAAGTAGTTTATGTGGTCATCTGTGGAAGGTTATAATTTGAATATATTATTTCTTGGTTGGTTAACCTTTTGGGTAGGCAAGAAAAAATATATAGCATCCATTTCACTGATTACTATTCAGTAGCAGCCAGTATTTATTAAATGGCAAGGGTATATGTGTCTTTACAGTTACAGGATATCCAGGCCCTAAATAAAGTTTACTATCTGGAAATTTACATCATAGGTAGGAGCTAAGTTGCTGAACTTAGTTTTCATGATTAATATTATAATAGGATAAATTCCTATCTAACGGATAAAACACACACTATCCAGCTGATTGGCACAATTATAACTTTGATTTTCAAACTGTATAAAAACAATTCATGTAACCAAAACATCCATGTCCCCACAATATTCTAAGGAACAAAAGAGAAATACAAAGGGGCAATTAATTACAATGTTCAACTTACAAACTAAAATTGATGTGCTGGGGTTTGTATAAAGCAGAAAATGAATGACGTTGTTATAAGTGGCTCCATGTAAGTAAGCAACAATAAACTTCATGCAGAAATCAAATTTGCCCAAGTGCCCATCGATCCACAAATGGATTAATAAATTGTGGTATATGTACACCATGGAATATTATGCAGCCTTAAAGAAAGATGGAGACTTTACCTCTTTCATGTTTACATGGATGGAGCTGGAACATATTCTTAGTAAAGTATCTCAAGAATGGAAGAAAAAGTACCCAATGTACTCAGCCCTACTATGAAACTAATTTGGGGCTCTCACATGAAAGCTATAACCCAGTTACAACCTAACAACAGGGGTAAGTGGGAAAGGGAGGGGAGGGAGGGGGGTGGTGGGTAGAGGGAGGGAGATCGGTGGGATCATACCTGTGGTGCATCGTACAGGGGTATTTGCGAAACTTGGTAAATGTAGAATGTAAATGTTTTGGCACAGTAACTGAGATAATGCCAGGAAAGCTATGTTAACCATTGTGATGAAAATGTGTCAAATGGTCTATGAAGCGAGTGTATGATGCCCCATGATCACATCAATGTATACAGTTATGATTTAATAAAAAAAAAAAAAGAAATCAAATTTGGTGTAAAAATCTGAGAAGTACAAAATTGCCACCCAGAGTTACAGGGTGCAAGTACAGATTCTCAAAAACTGGACAAGAAAGTGAAGGCAGTCCATTATTAGACTTCAATAATGCCACTTAACACACATGTTCTGACTCTATGTTGTAATAATCAGCTTCACGAATAGATGTAGTGTGTTCCTCTACTAAGGCACATGGCACATCCTACTGTAGTACCAGAGGCAAGCAGGCTTAAACAAAAAGCAATTGATTTTTATTTTAAAAATATAACCAGACCCCAATTCTTGTTTTTATCCTTTTTTTTTTCGAAACAGAGTCTCAGTTTGGTGCCCTCACTAGAGTGCTCAGGCGTCACAGCTCACAGCAACTTCAAACTCTTGGGCTCAAGTGATTCTCTTGCCTTAGCTTCCAGAGTAGCTGGGACTACAGGCACCAGCCACAACGTCCAGCAAGTTTTATAGATGGATCTCGCTGTTGCTCAGGCTAGCCCCCAATGCTACAAAAAATATATAAATAAAAATATTAGTCAGGCATGGTGGACTACATTTATAGTCCCAGCTATTTGGGAGACTGAAGCAAGAGGATCGCTAGAGCTAGGGAATTTAAGGTTACAATGAGCTGTGATCATGCCACTGCACTCTGGCCTAGGCAAGAAAGTGGGATTGTTCTTTTCTTTACAAAAAAAATAAATAAATAAAACTAAACAAAAAAAATTGTATCAATCAAACAGTGTCTTTTTATATAAAAATGATATAAAGTGATCCTTAAGCTAATTTTTTTTTTCCTGTAACCTAAATATGACCTGTGTTCATTTACCCTTGATGATATAAATTTTAGTTTCAGCCTGAGGCACAGAGGAGTTGAATTTTGGGTTTATTTTGTATCACATATTTTTATCTTAAAAGTATACTCTTACTTTAAAATTTTATCAGTACCCTTAAAGTCAAGTGTTTTTGTTTTTTAAATCGTCAGCCCATTTAACAGAAATAGCCTCCTATTTCTCCAATTATAGCTTGGTCTTCTGCCTTTTTACAATTGTATTTGGACATGAATTTTAGTCATCATCATCTGTGACAGCAAATAAAGACATGTGAGGGCCAACAATGTTATTTCTGAAGAGGACAGATGAAGGAAATCTGAGACCAGTGAGTCTCAGAAATACTGATGTGGCTACTCCAAGTAAAAATACACACTAGGTTTAAAAGACCGAGCATGAAAAATATCTAAAATATGTCATTAATAATTTTATATGGATTCCATGTTGAAATGATACTATAATTGTTGTACTGCATTAAATAGATTATAAAATTAATAACATTTATTTTTCTTTTTTCCTAATATAGCTACTGAAAAATTGTTAAATTGCATATATAGCCAGCATTATATTTCTAATGTGCAGCAATAGACAGCGAATAATCGTGTAACATGTGTGAGAACATTGGGTGTGGCTCTGTATGTGTAGAAGGAAAGATTCAGATTCTGGGAGGGAACGTAAAGGTATGTTGCATGGAATCTGGAGCATGAGGGAGACACCAGCTGTGAGAATAGCCGGTATATGTGTCCTCTAAGTGCTTCACATGTGTGCTCTCATTTGATAATCAGAACAATTCTATTATGCTCATTTTACAAATGAGAAAGCTGAAAAGTGAAATGATACTTCCCAAATTATACAATTTATACGTGGTAAAAGCAGGATTCAAATGCAGTTCTGTCTGACTCTAGAACCCGGGCTTTTAACCGGAAAAGAAAATTTCAGTCAGTAAAGCCTTTTTATGTTTGTTCTATCATACCACGCTCTGCACACACCATCCCATCCCTTATCTCCATTTGCCAACTCATATCCACATGATTTTCTGAGATACATTTACCAGAGTATGCCATTCTTTGAAATTGTCAGAATCAATTCCAGCAGCCTAAGGGCCTACAGATTTTTATTTGTGTGAGGTATGTTTAACTCTGCCTGACTTACCAGTTTTGTGAAGGCAGAGACTGTATCTCGTGTTTGTTTGTGGTCTTCACAAAATCTAGCACATAGTAAAAAGCACAAAATCTTATTAAATGAAAACAGGGAGAATGGGAGAGGTGGGATATAGGCAGGCAGTTCTGTGTTTGACTACCTGGATGATAACGAACCACATAAGTCTCTGTAGGAGTAATATGGAAATTTCCCTTTGCTCAGAACGTCCCCATCTCTTTCTGTAATGAATACACTGGATTTAGGCCCAATCCTGATTACCCAGTAACCAAATATAAGATTCACACAGTTGAAGATTTTTGGATGAAACTCATGGATCATTATACTTGGAAACTCTTGTGTGAGAAATACACAATGTAGGTATAAAAATATTTTTATTCCTCTTTTTATTTTTGTCCAAACTTGCTGCCCAAACTGTAATTGAGCTGCAAGACTGATAAAAGGCATGCTAAATCTACAAAATAGGTTTATTTTAATGTAAAGAAAATGCCCCAAACATCAGCTTTCTTCCTCTCCAAAATAACATGCTTTTTGAATAACAATGTGCCTATTTTTCTTTACTGAAGCCCAAATCACCACTAGTCATCAGAGTTGCTACTTTTATCATCTTCTCCAAGTGGGCTGCCATTCTTTCATCCTAAATCTAAACACACCAATTTGTGCTTCCATTGGAATAATTGACGAGCCCCCATAGGTTCTTGCTGGGCACAATGCTAGTTTTTATCCTTAGGAGCTACGAATTAAACTATAATACTCTAGTCATGATAAAAGGCACGCTAAACCAAGCCAGTATACTAAAGGCTAATCTCTGCTTTCCTGATTTGGGAAAGTATATTATACTGTACGCTTCTTTCTGGATCTTATTGGTGGCCTAGAGAGATAGTATAGTGGCTAGAACAGTGGTTATCATACTACTGACATTCTGGAGCAAATAACTATTTGTTGTTAAGGGCCATCTTGTGCATGCTAGGATATTCAGCAATATCCCCAGCCTCTGCCTAAGGAATGAAATAAATACACCCTCCTCCAAAATCATGTCAACCAAAAATGTCTCCAGGCATTGCAAATGACCCTGAAATGGGAGGAGAAAGCTTGTTCTTTTTGAGAACCATGTGTTAGAACAGGCTGATGACAGGCTGAGTCAGAATGCTAATTCCTTCGTTTCGTAGCTATGTGATCTTAAGCAACTAACCTAATCTCAGAAGATATCAGTTTGCTGATAAATAAAATGGGAAAGGTAGTTGTGGTGATTAAAGAAATGAACTGATATAAAAAGCATTAGAAGAGTGCTTGGAATGTAGTAAACATTATAAATTATTTAGCTATTGCAATTATTATCTATATTCTATTAAAATGAACATGTAAGATTTACTCTCAAGTCTGTAGTGAAATACAATAAAACCTCCATGGCTGACCCCCTTCCTATACTGACCACCTTCCTATGTTGACCTAATTTTCATAGACCAGACATGCACCACATGTACACATCAGTACAGTAGGCCTAGTTCCTTATGTTGACCACCTCCTTATATTGACCTGTTTGTTATACTCCTTTAGCTGGTCAATTTACAGAGGTGTACGTTAACTTGGAAAGTCACTAAACATCGTGGGTTTCAGTTTTCTCCTTAACAAAGCAGAGTAGAACAAATGTTTGTTCATGACGCAGCTCAGTACAGTAGTGAGCAGCTTGGGTTCCGGAATCAGACCATCTTGGGGTGTCCTGTGTCTAACACTTACTAGCTACCTGTCCAGCCTTTGACAGATCACTGAATTTGCCTATACTCTGTTTTCTGAATCCACAAAACCTGGATATTAAAACCCATTCCCCATAATGTTGGTTTTTGTCATAATTAATTGAGATTGTATAGATAAATTATCACCAGACTACTGGGTACTAGTGTAAAAACGCTCAATATATGATAGTTTTCGCTTTAACTATTAACCATTCTAGTTTTAAAAATACATATATGTGTAAAAGCAAGGGACACTAAGTCATTAAGAGTGGGGAACATAGAAAGGGGAAGGGACGATTCATTTGTATTTCTATAGCCTTGGGGGTATGAATAACAATGGGCGTTTCAACATGGGCCTTGCGATTCCTTATGGTATGACTAAGGGGAGCTACCAGTCTTTTCAGAGGGAGGATCCTAAGACAGTGTGGATGGATTCCATTCATTACCCTGAAGGACATGGGCTTGTTAGATCAGACAAGGACATTCCCTGGTCAGGGCATCTAGAAGCAGCGCTCTCAGCTTTATGCCTCTCTTCCTCCATAACTGCAAACTATACATGAAGAGCTCTTTCCCTTCCATCTGCCACTGTGTTCAGGGACTAGCACAGTGCTGGAAACAGAAGTTACTCCACACACATTTGTTGACTAATAATTCGAAAGCCAATGTTCTGGCCCTGCCAGAATCTCTGGCAGAGACAGCAACCACATTTGATAGACTAATCACTGGGAAATGATTCCCTTGAGACATTTGGGGGAGAACTGTCCTTAACTATAATCCTTAGAGGCCAGTGAGTCTACTCAGAGCAAACCAGGGATTGTTTCCATTTAAAATAGGCAAAGCCATCATCTTTATCTATGTCACCTTAATAGGCAAAGCCATCATCTTTATCTATGTCACCTCCTCTAAGCAGCAGGAAAATGAAGATAATACAGGGGTCATGTGTGTTAGAGGACAAATATCGACCGAAGGCCCAGTGTCTGCACCTACCTCCTCAATATCTGAGCCAAAAAAAAGTAGCAGTCATAGCAAAGTTTCCGACTTTACTGTACTGATAGTGTTATCAAGAATTCATGGAACCATGAATTAGCCTTGGGTTTACTGTCTGGGAATTCCAGCATACACATGTTTATCTCTAGTGACCTGGGAGAAGATTTTCAAAGTGGACACTGTCAGAATAGCTCAGGGAATGACTTTTGGAAGAACAATAATTATAAGGTGATTGAAAACTGGAGAAAAATAATGTCCAGAGTTGGGCCATACCTAACTGGGAATACCAGGAAAGACCATCCTGAGTGACCGACTGTGGTGAAAAATTATATGTAGGATAAGAAATTCAGGGTACTTTATTATCAGGATGACATACTAGAAAGAATGAAAGACCTTTAAGTCAAATGTGCCACGATAGAGATTTGTTAGAGAGAAAAATGGTTGTAACTCAACTCAGAGATGGACAGCCTGATCATTTACAGTACAGCTTTGACCAAGGTACATAACTCTCTTGGGTGCTATGTTTTTGTTTTTTTTTTCTCGTTGTTTGTTTTTGTTTTTTGAGACAGAGTCTCACTCTGTCACCCTCGGTAGAGTGCTATGCCATCACAGCTCACAGCAACCTCAAACTCTTGGGCTTAAGCAATTCTCTTACTTCAGCCTCCAAAGTAGCTGGGACTACAGGCGCCTGCCACAACACCTGGCTACGTTTTATTGCAACTGCCATTGTTGTTTTTACTTAGCTGGCCCGGGCTGGGTTCAAACTCAGCAGCCTTGGTGTACATGGCTGGCGCTATAACCACTGTGCTATGGGGGCCAAGCCTCTTCATTGCTATGTTAAGAAAGATTATGGGGTTAGCAGAAGAAACTACAAGTAACAAAATAGTGATAGCATCCATAAATACAGGAAAAGAGGAGGTGATAACCATTAAACTATGTATTTGTTTTGCTTGCCTCAGGAACGGAAGTAAACCATAAAAATCAGATACTCTCTTATAGTCATTGGTTATCCTGTGGACACAATTGTTGGCTTATATAGCCAGAAAGGCCATTATTGAAGTTAGCCTTTTGTAGCAGTCAGAGTGACCTAAAAAAAAAAAGACTTAAACACTTTTCAGAACTTTAGAAACTCTAGAAATCATGTCCTTTGTCTCTGCTTGCCACCTGGCCACCAGCATCAGAAAGTGGTTCTAAAGATAAACACTAGGATGAAAAGTCTGATTGGCCATGTCGGGAGAATAGTTCTGTGCCCAGCAAATGTTATTGTCTAATTTGAAATACCCTAGATAACGTGTTTGGAATATATTTTGCTTTGGTAATGCATTGCAGATGGAATAATGATGGGACAGCAAATGTCATGTGAAAAGTAGGAGCATTTGTGCTGGTCCCTGTATCACCTGTGCATTGTTCTAATTTTCAAGTTCCTTTTTACTGTTTTCAGAGATTTTACAGCATGTGTCCATATGGACAATTATTTCTTTTTTCTTTTAACAATTTTTTAATTAAATCATAACTGTGCACATTAATGCATTTATGGGACACAATGCGCTGATTTTATATACAATTTGGAATGCTTACATCAAACTGGTTACCATAGCCTTCACCTCACTTACCTATTTGGATAATTCTAAGTGAACATTTCCTTTTAAAGATGGATATGAACTCATAAAATTAGGTGAAAGGAAGGAAGAAAGATTGAAAAAGTATGGTGGTGCGTTAAAATCTCCAAAGGAATGGTCACCATGTAAGATCTTTCTTAGAAAAGTGTTGACATCACTTTTGCATCAACGTGGGACAGATTATCATTTAGGAATGTGCTGAGGCTGAACGCCTCTTGCCTTCAGTATTAGGTGTGTATAATTTTCATAACCACAGGATATCCATTTATCAAATTGGAAATGGATAGGGGAAATCTGATGCTGCCACGACTTATCAGGGAAGAAAGATGACTACATTCGCATATACGTATGTACACGTAAAGGGTGGAACAAAAATACGCTATGTGGAAAGAAAGAATCATACAGAAATGTACAGATGAAAGATCAAGGATTGCATCAGTCACTAATGCAAAGAAAATGTGCATTAGAGGAGGTTTGATAGCAAAGCCCATACCCTGCAGTATCGTCACCAGGCCAGAAAGTTCTGAGAACCACTGTTATTTCACTTGCATGTTCTTCCTATCACAAATCCAATAGAAAGGATACCAAGAAGAATCTCTGCTTATATAAAATAATTTTAATAAAAACCCAACAACAATTTGGCTTGCCTTTATCCATTAAAAGAAAAAAATCACAAAATTCATGGTCATAGGCACTGACATGGAGGGAAAAAAGTATGTTCTTGAAAATCTCATGATAATATTGCATAGTTTTAACAAGTGTGACCATTCCTAAATGATCACTATTAACATCTCATAGAGACCTTGTAAGAGCGAATAGATATTGCTTCATTAATAGATTTAAACATATTTTGAAGACACCAAAACTCATTTATATACACCTGATAATTAGAGATTTCCATTCTAAAAGAAATAGTTTATATTGAAAAAGATGCAAGAAAAAACTTAGCTTGACTTAATACTATAGGACTATTATACACAGGAAAGATCCCTACTTCACATCTAGCTAAATCACATTTTGTTTTATGGGTTAACATTAACTTATAATGGTGTGACAATGGACTCAGATATTGTAACTTTACCATTTGGTTTAACTCACAGCAGCACAGTGAGATTAAAATGTGGTCAAATACTAATAAAGTAGGTGCATCTCTCAGCTAATAATTACACTGAGCACAAGGTTGAATAATCCAATACTCAGACTGAGAATTGCATAGAAGCTCCATAGTTTGAAAAGTTGTAGTTAAAGAATGACTTTCCATCCCTCCGCATCACATGCAAAAAAGGCTATGCTTTTACAGCTGGAACCTTGTTACTTACAAAATGTAAGCCCTCAGCACCACCAGACAGCAGAGGGTTCTGCACTTTCCCAGTTGAGTAAAACAGTTAATGGACTGGATGTCAGAATACAAACTTATCTCGAGAGAAAGGCATTGAGCCAAAACATCCCCAATGAATTATAGGCAGTCCCTGAGTTACAAACATCTGACTTACATACAACTCACACTTACAGAGGTTACTACAATAAGTCTCTGAGTTATAAGCATTTGGCTGATGTACAACTTGCACTTATGTATGGAGGCTATTACAGGTAATAGGTTAATATACCTGTTCCAACTTACATGCGAATTCAACTTAAGAACAAATCTACAGAACCTAACTTGTCTGTAACCTAAAGATTGCCTGTACACAAGGACATGGAAACTTCTGTATTTAGGTTAAGAAAATCATCTGCGTAAGTTCAGTATGGCAGAACGGAGCTATAACTTGGTAGCAAATCATGAGAAAAGTATGTGGGAATTTTAGTCCACTAAAAACTCAGTGGGAACCTTTGGTTTGTTATATACTTATTAAATTAGCTAAAACAGGAAATCAATGAGACTCTGCACACAAGCATTGTAATAATACATATAGAACACACATTTTGAAATATTCACAATTCCTTTTTCCAGAAACACCTCATAAGAAAAATTCTATATATTTCTTTACCATTTGGATCTGTAACCTTGCATACATATGTGCTATGACTTTTAATTTTACTTTATTTTTATTATTTATTTATTTATATATATATATTTTTTTGCATTTTTTTGTCCTGGGCTGGGTTTGAACCCACAACCTCTGGCATATGGGGCCGGCGCCCTACCCCTTTGAGCCACAGGCGCCGCCCTATTTTACTTTATTTTTTTAATGGCAACAGGGACACTCTAGGCTGTGAAGCTCAATGATTTTGTTTTGATGCCATAATTGTCATTATTGAGGGAAAAAAACAATACTTATTATTTAAAAAAAAACTAATACTTAAGGTAATAAAATACTAATGATGGTAATGATGCTAATAATTTTAAAAATTACTTCTGGAATATTGTATTCTAAATTTTAACAGGAACTGTGACAAGTCAGCATACACCCAGGAAAGACAGGTGAGGATTCAGGGAGAGAACGGCTAAGGCAGGTGCAGGTGGTTAAGTCTGAAGCTGATGAAACACAAGCATAAGAGAGTACTCTGGAACTTGGCTCCTGGGCGTTGAATCTCAGCACAACCCAGTACATTATGCAGTATAGGGTACCTTAATCTTAACCGCTCTGTGAATTCATTTCCTCCTTTGTAAAACAGAGATAATAAGGATCTTTACCTCAAAGCATTTAAATCATCTCTTTAAAATGAGAATTTAAAGGGTTCCTACATGTATAGCACTTAGTTCATTAACAAAGTAACTGCTCAAAAAGATGTGACTCCCAAAGAATTAAAAACAGTTAGTCAAACACTAGTACATAAATGTTCATAGCAGCACTAACCACTATTGCCAGAAGGTGGAAACAACTCAAATGTCCCTAGACATAGTGGGCGTTGGTGGTATAGTGGTTAGCATAGCTACCTTTCAAATGTCCATAGACAGATGAATAGGTAAGATAAAATGTGGTACCTGTATATTAACATAATGAAATATTTTTCACCCATAAAAAGGAATTCAGTATTGATATATGCTACAGTGTGGATGAATCTCAAAAACATTTTGCTAAGGGAAAAGAAGCCAGCCGTAAAATGTTACATGTTATATGACTGCATTCCTATGAATTCTCCAGAATAGTTAAATACAAAGAGATAGAATGCAGATTGCTATTTGCTGGAATTGGGGGTGTGGTGTGGAGGAGGAATGGTAACAGCTTATTGGGAATGGGGTTTAATTCTACGATGATATAAATATTTTAGAGCTAGATAGAGGTGATGATTGTACAATATTGTGGATGGACTAATTGTCATGCAATCATTTATTTTTAAATGGCTAATTCTAGGTTGTATGAATTTCACTTGAGCAAAAATAAATAAATAAATAAGTGTAGGTAATGTTCAGAAGAATAAGGAGGTCGCTATATTAGCAGTTGGAGAAGGAGGAGGAGGGCGAGGGGGCGGACCACTGCCACTACTCACAGGGTGGGGAGATCAATCCCCCTGGGCTGCCCGGCCCAGGGCCCGGGAGGTTTGGGAGATAAAAAGGATCATGAAGTTGACATGCAGGGAGGTGTGAGCTCATGTCTTTCTGCTCTTAGCTATGCAGAGCCAACAAATGACCCAAGTTGTCTTCTCTTCCATCAGTGATAAATAAAATAGGGATTACAAATTCCTATCTGATGAGGATCAAAATCCACACAATGCCTAGCACAATATCCAGCACAAACAAGTTGCTTACCAGGAACAAACACAATCTGAAGTCAATAGATCTGAGTATTGACCCTGACTTTTCAAGGATTGGAAGAGATAAGAAGAGGGGTAAGTTTTGATCACACAGTGGCTAGTGGCTAGGTTCTAGCACCAACTAGCTATTAACACAAAAGTTAACTCGGCTAACCTAAGCAGTAGTAACCCCCTGAGTTGGTCTAATTTTTCCTCTGGGACCACACAACAATGAAATCCCTTCCCCAAAAGACACCTTTCAAGTCACATTTCTTTTTAAAGAGACAAGAAACATAGGCATACCTAGCTGAACACATAATTTATTAAAACACTACATTTAATTTTCTGTACTTTTTTAGAGATGCCCTTTCTCTATCACTGACAAAACAGCAAAACTTCAACAGTACAAATATTCTTCTCCTCATGCTCTTAGCAGAACAGTCAAAGGAGACTGGGGAAGAGATTTTTGGTCCTGAGAAGTAAAGTTTAGAAGCAAAATGTTTACCTTTAAAAACAAAACAAAAAAAAAACTAAAGGAAGCAAGAAGATCCCTTTCCCTTTTTCTGCCTCTCTTCTTTGCTCTGAACTTTCAACACTTTTTGACTATTTACATTATCCTCCCTGGTAATGATCATTTGAGGGCTGACATTCACCCAGAGTGGCAGTTAACAGTTCATTACACTTGTTAGTATGGCCTTTAGAATGATCAATAACCCCAAATGAAGAATAATGGTTGTTATAAAGCCAAACACAAGTTGATGATTTTTCCTTACTGATATTAAATTTGCCTATGCTTCCTGCATATTTGTAAGTGATTGTCCTTTACTGTGGCCCTTTACTGGAAGAACTTCACATGTCCACCCCTACCTGTAAGCGAGTCTCCTGCAGGGCCTATTCCTGAGCAATACAGGAATGAGTAGTTGCTTCCACACCACATTTATTGGTTTCATTGTTGTCTCTAAGGCCATTGACAGATGAAGTGTGGCTTATATTTAGCAATTTAACCACTGCTTTTAGTTTTTTTAAATCAAAGACTCCCATTTTCCTCTACTTCCAAAAGGCTTACCTCTCAATTACTCACCCACGATTTACAATTATAAATGTGATCAAAAAGATTTTTAAATTGTTCACACATTCAGATACTCAGTCATTCAGTCATGAAACATTTTATGACTATCAAATTAGTAAACAAAAGGCAGCTTGGAGTAGAGGGAAGATCATTAGCAGAGAAAAAAAAAAGAGCACATAGATTCTGGAATCAGACAGACCTAGACTTGAATTTCTTGCCAAGTGACAACAGACAAGTGAACTTTGAGCCTCGGCTTCCTTGCTTATGATAGGGGACGGATTATTTCTACCTTCTCCAAAGGTTGTAGGATTCTGCAGATACACGTGACACATGCACAAAAATGACTTCAATATTTTTGATATTTACACTATGAAAGTATGATTTTCTCTTCCAAATAACTTCTAGATTTCAACTATAGTTTTATAAATATATTTTCATATGATTAGTTG
Organism: Nycticebus coucang; assembly: GCF_027406575.1. Taxonomy (NCBI): domain Eukaryota; kingdom Metazoa; phylum Chordata; class Mammalia; order Primates; family Lorisidae; genus Nycticebus; species Nycticebus coucang. Next base: position 18,929,313 of record NC_069787.1, read on the forward strand.
GTTTCTAATAAAATCATCGTAATCATTTTGAACATTAACCAAACAATAATTCATTCTGTTTATTGACCATAGTTTGGGTTTTGTAATACCAACCTTTTAAGTTAAATACATGATGTCCATGAAGTTCATGTTGTACACAAACTTGTATATCTATTTCTTGAATACATTATAAAGTCTTAAATACTCTATGATAAAGTTTATAATCAAATGTGCTAAAAACTTTTTAGGATCTATACCCCTTAGATTTTTTTTTTCTCAGTAGTACATCGTTAAAAGACCATGACATCTGCAAACAATTTCCAAGTTCTGTCTTTAAACAGCTACCTGATCATGAGCACAATATTGAATATTCACAGCCTCAGATTCTCTATCTTTTAAATGGACTTGATTACATTTTGCCTCATTCCTTCACTTATTTCCTTTGAGAAGAGGTTTTATGTATGTGCAAGTGTTTCATAAGCAGTAAGAATTAGCAACATGCAGCAAATATTACTCCTGTAAGAAATTTTTCTTATTTTTTCTTCTTAATTATCTTTTGAATTTTAGTGGCAAATAAATAGATACCCTTTCCTAATATTTTTTAAAAATAGTATTTATGTTATGGGTTAACATGAAAGTCTACTGTGGTTAACAAATTTAAATCCAAAGATCCTAGGCATTTTTCCATTCCATAACATGATGATTCTGACTTGATTGACTTTTTTTTTTCTTGGTGAGTTAATCACATAATTACAAATTGGTAGATTATTTTATGCAATAAGATTGTTCCACAAATCAGGTCACTGTCATTTATCATTACCATGTCTTATCAAAATATATCAAATCTTACAATCTGTTAACACCTGCTTGGTATATATCATTTTATTTCACTCAGATGAACATTATGAATAATTGCAAAGATCTAATCAGGAAAGAAATTAAAAATTCATTGTAAAGTACAGCCATGAATATCTGCCACAATCAAGGCCAGGATAACAACAACACACAAAAAGGTAATTTTTTTTAGAGCTGGAGACCAGGGGAATAGAGTTCTCTGAGGTTTTTCCTCTAAAACAAGCTGCAACTTGTTACCTTTACTTGCCATTGTTTTATATTTGTTGTGATCTTATCTTCATGCTGGGATGAGGAAATAAAACTATGTGATAAGGAATTCTTATATATTCTTACATGCTCTAGTCCACTCCTTTTTCAATTCATAAATAGAGGTGACTGAAGGGGTAGAAGTTTGCCGATCATTAAAGATAAATACCAATTCAGCAAAAAATGTTAGACTGAAAGTATGGATGCATTTAAGTTTTAGGAATCTTGCCCGGGCCCTCCCCCGACCAATGCAAGCTCTTACTGTAATTATAGATGAGGATCAATTGGTACTTTTGTAATTACTGGGCTCTAATAGCCCAGACTAAATCCCTTCCCAAACAGAATCTCTCCCTAAAGCCATCAGATGGCATGTAAGGACAGAACTATTACAGCAGAGGAGGCTGCACAAGCCGGGGTGAATTTACATGATGCATGCACAAAGTGAGTAACATTGGTGTTCCTGCAGTAATTCTGTAAAGTGCTGGAGCTCAAAGGGGAACCCGCAACTAGCCTTCCCAACACTTTCATTTTGCAGAGAAGAAAATTCAAGTAAAATGACTTTTTTCTGGATCAAACATCAATAAGTATCAGATGACACATAAGTGTCTGGTTCCTATTCCCACTTTTCCGGCTATGTAATGCTGATTCTTTGTATCAATGCTGGGTATGGTTATTCTTTTTTTTTGCAGTTTTTGGCCAGGGCTGGGTTTGAACCTGCTACCTCCAGTATATGGGGCTGTCGCCCTATTCCTTTGAGCCACAGGTGCCTTCCTGGGTATGGTTATTCTTTCCCTGTGTCTCTGAATGCCATTTAATCCTGTACTTGATTTGTAGCTTACCCCAAATTAAGAGTTTTAATGATAAAAACCCAAAATGTCCGTAAGAATCAACTGTAACTAACTCCTTTTATAACCATGACTTACCTAAAATAGAGATAAAATTCTTGCCCTGAATTCCTATTTTTGGCTTGTAAGGGAAAGATATAATGGGTTAAAATTTACAAAAGTATCCATTATATTGATGTGGTAACTCTAGGAAAGGTTGAACAGATTTTTTTCTACAAATTGAAAGGATTTATTAGACCTGGGATGGTTTATTACATATATAATCATGGTACAATAATGAAGTGTCAATGAAAACGGGACATTTCATCAGAATAAAGATTTTAGGGAAATATGCACACTAACAAAAACACATGGAATCACAATAATTATTTTAAAACTATTCTGAGAATAAGTAAATTTATAGGGTTGTAGTCAACTAATTATGAAAAAAGCAACACTGATAAAAGTAAAAAAAGGGGAGGAGATAATTCTTTTATATTCATTCATAAATATATGTAAGGTAGATCAAAAATACATATAAACAGTTTGGTACAAAAATACTGATTTCAACCCTTTGAGGTTAATTTTCTTTAAAGAACCCCAAATCCAAGAAGCAGTTTAATTATGCAAAATACTCCATTTCTCTAATTTCAGATCACAATGAAAATAAAACATATGAAGCTTGCTGGTGATGCCCCAGATTGTATAATCCTACAAAAGACATTAACAGAAGCTCTAAAAATCTAATTAAATTTTAGAGTGGTAGTAATGTCGCCATAAGGCCCATGTAAGCTATTATCTACTTTAATAAAAATTAAATTCATACAGTATCCATATCTGGATGACAATATACCTGGTTTCAAGGTCATTCTTATTTCCTTACTTCCTTCACTATTATCATAAATAAAATTGGTTAATCACAAAGGGGAAAACCAAATACATTTTCATGTCCTCTTCATTCTTTTAGGCCATGGAAAGGGACTGAGCCCTCTCCACCTTTCTTACAGAAGGGAAGGGGCTCTGTCATCTCCGACTTGCTCTCTCTTCCTTCAACAATCAGAGTGGCGGGCTTAGCTTGGTGTGAGCCTTCAGATGGCAAGCAGACAGGACAGGACGGCCTTTGCAGGCCCAACTGGGCCTCTTCTCTCTTTGTATCTCTGCCTACAACTAATTTGCTTGAGTTAGGTCAACACAGGTTGACTGCTCCTGGGGACAGGTCAATTAAAAGTGGGGGGTTTAGGTGTTAAACACATGTGCCTGGTTCCCTTCTAGCAGGGAGCCTGCACTTCAGGAGTTACTCAGCCTCCATCAATAAAACCCTGAGTGGCACTTGGCTCCTTTGTTCTCTTTTTAGACTGGTAAGAACCTAGATAGGAGACAAAGTGATAGGAACTTTATATCTCCAAGGGCTCCCACGGACTATAGGTAAATCTGTTACCAAACTACCATTCTAATGTGCAGTAGCGAGAATCAACACAGCCCCTACAATTTTTAAAAAAGCAAAAATACAAACACATCTCCTCTCTCCCAGCTTCCTGCCCCAACACCTAACTGGGCTCTTGACAAATGAAGAAAACATCTATTATTTATTTAAAATGAATCATGGAGGAAATGCCTGAAGATAAATCAATTTTTTTCCAACTCATTCTCTAGGAAGTGGGGTGTTTTGTTTCTCTCCCACGTTGTGCTCTGTAACACAGTCTGATCTTACATTAAGGCATTAATCTCAGGTCTCAGCGTCTATGTTTGACTCATCTCGCCAAGCAGTTTTCCAAATTGGCTGTACCAATGATTACTCTCACCTACAGTCACAAAGGTTCCTTTTGCTCCACCTCCTCAACAACACTCCTGTTTGTCTTTTTGATAATAGCCATCCTAACAGTTGTGAGATGATGTCTTATTTGGTTTTGATTTGACTGATTCCATGTCAAATCAAAACTACATTACTACAGGCTCACTCTCTTCTCATGCCCCCCTATAGATTCAACTCAATATTTTATAATTTTTTCTTTGAAAAAATAGCTTTATTTAAGTATAATTTATATACAAAACACTGTATATTTTTGATGTATATAATTTAATGAGTTTAAGGAAATTCTACGTCCATGAGACCATCGCCACAATTAAGGTACAGGACATGACTACCACCTCCAAAGGTTTCCTGTGCCTCATTTATTTATTTGGTTATGGTCTTTTTGGAAGAACACTTAATATGTGTTTTACCCTCTTAACAAAATTTCAAGTGCACAATCCAGTAATGTTCCCTATTGGCACTATATGGTACAGTAGATATTTAAACTTTTTCATCCTGCATGACGGTAAGTCCTCATTTATGAAACAGCTGTCCATTTCTCCCTCTTCCAGCTCTTGGCCACAGTCATTCCATTTCCTGCTTCTATGAGTTTGACTATTTTAGATACTTTCTGTGAGTGGAATCAGGCAGTATTTGTGCTTCTGTGTCCAGCTTATTTCACTAAGCGTAATGTCTTCCAGGTCACAAATGGCAGTGTTTCATTCTTTTTTAAGGCTGAAAATATTCAATTGCATGAATATACCAAAAAATTTAAAAAGAACGACTGTAGACCTAGAAATACCATTTCTGGATATCTGTTGCAAAGAATTGAAATCAGGATCTGGCAGATCCATCTGCTCCTGTGTTGACTGCAGCTTTATTCACAATAACTAAGACCTGAAAACAACTCAAATGTCCATTGATAGACAATTTGCCTATTCTTAATTAATGAAAGTGTCTTTCAAGTAATGGTCCTGAAAATGACTTTCTCTATTATTTTCCCCTCTTTTAAACGTGACATGCTCCAAACACCACCAACCTAGTTTGGAAAACTAAGTTTTCCAAAGGTTCAGGGTTTTCCTTGTCTTCTAGCCTCATCCTTTGTTAGGCAATTACATAGTTCACATGTGCTTTCTCTCAAGACTGTAACCTCTTGTTTAGTAGTGAGAATTTAAGTGATGATCAATATAAAAAAGGAATTGCCTATGCAAGATTGAAAATTTAAAGTAGAAGCATCTGGAGATACAAAGGCAGCCTTGTATGGCTCAGTACCGATGACAAAATAGCACCTCGTATTTATAGGGCACTTCATCACTTACGAGGTGCTTTCCTATAAATTCTCACTTAGTCTGCATACCAAACACAAATTAACTTGATCACTCTCCGTCAACAGATGAGGACATCTGGACTACTGAACAACCAGAGCAGACTCAACAGAGGAAGTAATATATTTTTCTATGCTGTTGTAGTTGGTACTTGGTAATATCTGTTAAATGATAATTGTGATACAGCTGCCACAACCATGGTAAATAGAGAATTTTATGTGTTATTAGCCCAATATCGACTCAGAGAACCAATTTTTCTAGCTCCATGTGAATCTGGGAAAGGAAGGGCTGTTATTATCAGCCTCGGATTATGACCCAGAGTAGTCTGCACTTCATGCCCTGGTCAAAGCTTCAGAGATATTTCCAGTCTTTAATTTAGATTCTGGGAAGAAAGAACAGAATTCTCAAGTTCACACAAACTGGGCTTTTATCACTTGCAATTGAAAAACCCTTGGACAGCACACAGCCCAGTGAGCAGGGCGCCGGCCCCATATGCCGAGGGTGGCGGGTTCAAACCCAGCCCTGGCCAAACTGCAACAAAAAAATAGCCAGGTGTTGTGGCGGGCGCCTGTAGTCCCAGCTACTTGGGAGGCTGAGGCAGGAGAATCGCCTAAGCCCAGGAGTTGGAGGTTGCTGTGAGCTGTGTGATGCCACGGCACTCTACGGAGGGCACTAAAGTGAAACTCTGTCTCTACAAAAAAAAAAGAAAAGCCCTTGGACAGCACACAGCCCCTACCTCTCAAACAACAGAGAATGGTATCCCAAATGACCGGATAAATGTATCTTTCCCTTCAACTATATACACATTTGTTTTCCCCTTTCTGAGAGACAAACTTGCTCACTTACTTTAACTTAACACTCTGGTTCTTGGTTCTCCACTTACCAGAATCTTATTTATAATTTTTCCATCTGACTACTGTGTTATCTGCCCAGACTTGAATTGTGACCTATTTCTCTTACACGCCCCAGAGCATCTCTCACCAGCAGGCTTCCCTGCCTGACTCTGAGCTTGGCTGTGCTCACCTTATCTTAAAAGACCCATGGGAACATTTGACGATCTCATCCTGCAAGTGCCCATAATCCCACCAGGCATAATTACTTCCACATTTTCATGCAAAATTCCCTTTTAGTTAATTATTGTAGGAGAAGTATATCACAGTGGCTACAAGCAGTTGCTTTTGTGCCAGGCAGTCCTGGATCTAAGTCTTGATTCCACCTTTCATGAGCTGAATATCCTTTAACAAGCCATTTACCTATGCCAAATCTATTATTTCCCTATCCTTACAATGAGGGAAATAATTGCATCTACAATTAACTGGGCTCTTGAAAGATTCCAAGGGATAATGTATTTGAAGTACTTATGCCTGAACCCAACACGTAAGTAATACATTCATTCAAAAATATGTATTGAGTATAGATATATGTTGAATATTCATAATAAAAATATGAATATAAAGAGTATACACATATTAATATATTCATTCAAAATACGTATATATCTACACTCAATAAATATGTGGAATGCATTGTAATGTAATTCGAATGTATGAAATATATATGTGTGTATGTGTACTCACAAAACAATACACACATACATATATACAGACTTTTATAAATACATACACAAAGACTTTTCCTATAGTTTTTATGTCTTACATAAGCAAAACAAAGCATGTCTTCTTATGGACATTATAATGGTTGAGACAGATAATAAATGAGCATGCAGAAGAATATATAATATGAATATATAGATAAAATATATTTAAATATTAGCAGTTAATTACAAACACTGACATTTCAGGCTATTTGAGGAGTTACAACTCCTGCTATAGTGATAGGGACTTAATTATTGATAGAAAAATAATTATTATATTTTTATTACAACACTAACTCTTAAAGACACCAGCTAATTAGATTGTGCCAAAATTTATGATTGATGAGCAACATTTCAACACACCAGGCATGTACTGGGGCTCTATTATACTGAGGGCACTTATGTTTAGGTGAAAGTGTTAAAACAAGATATACGTATGAACAACTAATGAGGAAATAATGTTAAATAGAGGAGTGTGCCATGTGTTGACCAGGGGGAAAAGGAAGAGTCATTATTACAGATGACAATTAGTGGAGGAAAGATAAATTATGATATGTCTTTTGCTGCATAAGAAAAAGCTAAAAATGTGGGCTTCCTTCTGTACTGATGAACCACCAAAAATATTTAGCCTGTTGTTAAAGAAAGACCTTGATATGGGAAAATGAACGTTAGGATCAAGAGATTAAAGGCAGACAGAACAATTAAGAGGTGACAGGAGACAGATTGCGATGTCTGATACTCAGAAAGTCGTAGTATTGGTGCAGAAAAACAGACTGAAGACACAATATTCTTGCAACCTTTTTTCTAGAGCTTAAAAGGTTTTCGTGTTTTTGGCTAAGTGATCAACATAAAGCAGTTTTACTTTTCCAAAATTTACTATCACTGTAATAAGTTGAAATATAAAATAGCAAGCAGCAATCATTTGGGGAGACATAGTACCTAACTCCCTTATATATACATGTGGGTATATAATTGCATGCATGCATTTAACCATATATAGATAAAACACACTATAACATAAATATTCATACATACAGAAAAAATTGAAGGTCATAATCACCTGTTTTGAGAACATAACCATCTTGCATTAAAAAGACATACAGCTTTCACAGTAGTACTTAAATTTTCGTATTTATTCACTGGTGTTCATACACAGAGAGGCAGAAATGTTCTGTCAGGAGCTTGACACTCCAAGCAGTGTCAGATTCTCATGTGTTGTTCAATAAAGCTATACAGTGTTTTTTAATTGTTACCGGTCTTTCAAAATAAAATAAAATTTCTGATATAGTAGAAGCTGGCCATGGCTCTGCTCAAAATAAAAATATTGACACACATCATCACTTAATTGCACCTGTTATTTTTAGCATCTCCTGCATCCCCTTATAAATGAAGCACCAGCAGTGACATGGTCATATTGTAATTACGTAGAAGTGTTCATCCAGTGGAAAATATACTCTGTTCTAGTTAGTTTGGTGGTTAAAAGAAGCGTATAAAGCCAGATCCTCCCCCAAATAACTACAACAGAAAGAAACACCTGCATTCTAAATCCTAGTGCTTTATCATCCTTATAGGACTTGCAAATGTGGAGACCCCAAGCAGCTTCTACCCTGTTTCCCCGAAAATAAGACATCATCTGAAAATAAGACCTACTTACAGGAAAGATAAGACGTCCCCTGAAAATAAGACCTAGCGCATCTTTGGGAGCACACCTTAAAATAAGACACCGTCTTATTTTTGGGAAAACAGGGTAGTACTCCTAGTAAAATAGCAGAGGATGGCTTCTGGAGTGATTTCCTCATGGCGAGCTGGACGCTGTGCATTCACAGTCCCACCCCGTCCAGACCCATACATGGAGAGGGAGCTTACCCTACTTTAAATCAAGTGACAGACACTCACAGAAGGCTTAAGCTCTGGACTCAAGAGTTCCAAAGCCTGAATTCAAATCCCAACCTGATCACCTGGTTGTGACTTCTCTGAGCCTCAGGCAGACATCTGAAAAATGAGATGGAAATACTTTGCTGGTAATGTTCTTCCTTGTAGCTATTGTTTTCTTGTCACCTGTACCCCAGTTTGATAATCTAGAACCCTTGGTAAAGGAAATAAGAAGAAAAGGAAAGAAAAAAGGGATTACATTGTTTCCATTAGGCTGGTAGGCCAGACATAAACTGGCTTTCGCTAAAAGTTGCAGAGAACCTGCCCTAGTCCCTCAACCGGTATTTAACACTGCCATTTTCAGGGCAAAAAACGATGAGAATTCAACCCGCAAGATGCCGATAGCACGAAGTAAAACATATGCTGATATGGCTCATCGAAGTATCCCACCTAAGTAAACTCGGGTGTTTATTTATAGCAGGAGGTGTTTTACACTTAGACAGACAAGCGCCAAATCACATTCTGATTTGAATTCAAGGAGCGAGGGTGAAGGCATGAGCGCTGCAGCATAATGTGCTGGAAGATGAGCGTTTACTGAATTTGAGCGAAAGGATCAGGTAGAGAATGAGAAAATAATTGGTGTGAATAAAGCCAGCCCTTTAAGGAAGATGCCAGTTAAATGGGACAGTGACAAAATTTTCTAAAACTCTGGAGGCTATGACATAGAAAAACAGATTCTGCATTCAAGTCACATTCACATCGCGTTTGTTTATCTTTGCACCAGTGTGGCATGGCTCATTGTAACATATGTACTGCAGTGTGCTTGGGCACATTAATAAAAACACGGCTATGCCACGGAAAGAAATAAGGGCCTACTCTCTCTATAAAAGACAAAATACACAGGAAAAAAAGAACTTCTTTTGAAAAAAATGCCTCCCTCTGCTAGGGCTAATGCTGCCCTTCCCTGTGGTGTCTCCAAGGTCACAAGGCATTTTAAAATTGGTATTTCCTTACAGAGCTGGCAGATTAGGGAATTACAGATTTAAGAACCCAACCAAAAATAGAACAGGAAATAAAATTTTCATTCATTCATCTGTCCATCTAGTCACTGAGCAGCTAGCTGGCTTAATATCCCGTATAAAATAAAGTTTCTGCGGGTGCTGTAGGAGATAGAAAAAAACTAGCAGGATATAGTCAGTTCCCTCAAACATCACACAACCCAGACAAAGGGAAAACATGCAAACATGATGTAGGCTACTCAAACTTTGATGCTAAGCATGACATTGATCTTAGGGGCATCCCTGAGTGTCAGTAGGGGAGGAAGTGGGAAAGAGGGATGGGTTTTAGAAGCACCAACCAAATACACTGCCTGGTAAATAGAAGGCAAGAAAAAGGTGCTAACATTAGGACAAACAGGATCATGAAAAAAAGTTAAATATTAAAGACATAAAGAAATACAAATGAGAATTAGTGAATTATTATTACATAATAATAACACTTACCTTTATTTTATAATGAATCTAGAAATTAAGCCCAAGTTTTCTTTGAGCTTATATTTGAAAATCTATGTTTAAGTGTTAGAGATAATTCAAGCAAATAAAGAGTTACAAATGGTAAGAAAACATTTCCTACTTAGCAATATAAAAGAAAAATTTTTATGCAGCAAAACACGGATTTCTTCTGAGAACAACAGTCCATAAATTGAAATATTATTTTCTTTCTTTTTTAAAAATTATTTTATAAACAAGATCTCACTCTGTCACTCAGGCTGGTGAAGTGCAGTGGCACAATCATTGGTCACTGCAGCCTTAACCTCCGGGGCTCAAGCAATCCTCCTAAGTAGCTGAGACTGCAGGTACCTGCCACCAGGCCTGGATCTTTTTTTTTTTTTTTTTTTAAGAGATTGAGTCTCCCTACGTTGTGCAGGCTGGTCTTCAACTTGTGGCCTTCAGCGATCCTCCCACCTGAGCTTCCCAAAGCGTTAGGATTATAGGCATGAGCCACCATGCCCAACCTAAATATTATTTTCAAAACAGTGTTATCCAGTTAACATTTGTGTTCCTCTATTTACTAGACGTATCAAGAATTGCAAATAGCTATCTCTTTCTATTCCCAGCTGGTACTAACCTGTTTTTTTTTTTTTATTAAGTCTTTTGCACATAGATCATAAATACATTTATGCCAATTTCCAGACATGCCCAGAGATTCAGTAGTAACCTGTTTACGCTATGACCTTTCATGAGAGAATAATCCCCGTCCAGCAGGGAGGCTGTTACCAGGGCCACAAACACACCTCCTGACCCCCAGTCCTCCTGAAAGGAGATTAACTGGTTTATAATCATTCTATCTATTCCATCTCATCATTTTAGGAGAGTTGATCCTCTGACCTCTGTGCTACAGAATCTGGTTTAACATTATCCTTCAGGATTAGTAATCAGATGGAAATGCAAGTAAGCTTAAACGGACACTCAATCATGTTCAAGCTGTCAAGCCAATCAGATTTTTTTTTAACTTACTAAGATAAGGGGAAAAGGCTGTGGCATTCAAGGTGAAGGATGAAGAAGATTCTAATTATATAGACATGTAGTATGCATGAAAAATAAATTGTAAGCATACAGTATCAAGGGTTACATATGTGATCCCAAACAGCAATGTATGCAATTGTGGTATTAAAAAAATAAATAAATAAAATCTTGTTAATAGAATCACTTAAGTAAAAGAACAACAGGGTTGGAGGACAGATGTTAGTTCATTTGTCTGACCGTCCATTCTCCCACCATTTATTAACTGTTAGATTGCAAGGGTAACTGCAGACCCTGTCCTACAGGAGGTATGGTCTAAACATATAAAAGCCTACTGTGATGCCCCAGTGAATTTAGGGAAAAAATACTGAACTTCCTACATCAGGCAACAAGGCTCTGTGATCAGGCAACCAGACTCTCCACGTGACATTTCTATCCTCTTCTCTCATTCACCACCCCAGCTTCACTGGCTGCCTTTCTCTGCCTCCAGGGCGACTACGGAGTTCCCTCAAAGCTGCCCTTTCTGCCTGAAGGTTTTTTCCCTTTGATCTTCCCAGGACAGATGGTTCCTTGTCACCCATTTCTAGACTCCACATGCCCTCCTCCCAGAGGTCTTTCTGACTGGCATACGCACGGCTGCCGCCACCTTTCCTCCCAGATCATTCTCTGTGTTTAACTGTTGCTTCGTTCCATCTTCATAGCGCTTTTCATTACCTGATGCTGGCACACCATGGTGTTAAGTTTTTGTCTCTCCTTACTAAAATATAAACTTCACAGAGCAGGGGTTTTTATCCATTTGTATCACTGAATTAATTGTGGCTGGTATAAAGTAGTTGTTTAGCAAAGCACAGGGGCTCATGCCTGTAATCCCAGCACTTTGGAAGGCTGAAGCAGGAGGATAGCTTGAATCCAGGAGTTCAGGACCAGCCTGGGCAACACAATGAGAACTCTGTCACTACAAAAAAAATTTTAAGATTTAGCCAAGTGCAGTGGTATGCCCTTACAGTCCTAGCTAAATGAGCTGGCGATATCATTTGGGCCCAGGAATTCAAGGCTGCAGTGAGCTGTGTGATCGTGCTACTGCCCTTTAGTTTGGGCAACAGTGCAAAATCCTGATTCTTTTTTTTTTTTTTTTTGTAGAGACAGAGTCTCACTGTACCGCCCTCGGGTAGAGTGCCGTGGTGTCACACGGCTCACAGCAACCTCTAACTCTTCGGCTTACGCGATTCTCTTGCCTCAGCCTCCAGAGCAGCTGGGACTACAGGCGCCCGCCACAACGCCCGGTTATTTTTTTGTTGCAGTTTGGCCGGGGCTGGGTTTGAACCCGCCACCCTCGGCATATGGGGCCGGCGCCCTACTCACTGAGCCACAGGCGCCGCCCAAAATCCTGATTCTTAAAAACAAAAGCTATTTGAAAAACACTAGATGAAAAAAATTAAGATGATCATACAAATATCTGTTCACATAAAATAAAAATTATATTTCCATTAAGGAAAAATAAATAGTCCTATACGTGTATAAAAATAAATAGTCCTATAGGTGTATAAAAATCAGCTATCCTGGGACAGACTAAAATTGATGTCCTGATGTAATCGTCTTCTACATTAATTACATGTATTTATTTACAAGATAAGCTATGGAGATCCATTTGTTCCTTCCTACCTTGAAGTGTAGAAGCAAACAAGATGAACTACAAATGAATCAACTTATACCTAAATTAAGCTAAAGTTAGTGAAATTAAAACTGATTGTTTAACTAAATGAAGAGGAAAAAAAAATCAACAGGAAACCACCCCCAGGGGGAGTGGGCACTGCTTTTCTTCCTCTATATGAATGAACTGGCCTGGGTATCAGAAATAATGGCCTCAGTGAGTTAGGTAGACACTGAAATACATATTCTAACTTGAGATCCAGTCATATATGACTGAAATTACTTTGGAATGATTCATATTCTTTCTTATTGCACTCCTGTGATTTCTGATGATTTGTATTCTTTGCTATAGAAGCCTACAATGGAATTGAAAAGGAGCTGCCAGCCTCTTTGGAACTAATGCTAAGATACTATCAGAAGGGCAGTCACCCTGCTGGTTATAGGACGAGAAAAGCCCTGAAAGAGAAAAGACGTACAGGTAAAAGTGAGAAGAGAATGAGAGGGAATGCAGGTGTCCTGCAAGAAACCAGGGGCCCTGACTGACAAATGACACCACAACATTCATTTTCTGCTCCATTTCCTACTCAGAGCTGGATGGGTCACCAGGAACCAGGATGGAACCAACTCATCAATCACACTGAAGGGACAGGTTTGTCAAAGGAAACTCTCCTGCAGTGACGCTACAGGTCTGCCTTTCAAGCCATCCTTCTCTTAAAGAATCCCAAGTAAGTATTTTTTCCATAAATATGCTAATTTTTTTATGTAAATTACTTCTCCTAAGTAAATTATGAAGCAAGATAGAAAGGCTTTTTCCCCTCTAGGATATATTCTTCAGAAACAAAGTACAGATTTTCAATTGAGAATTAACTTAGGATAAAGACAGTTGCACTCTCATTAACTGTTTCAAAAATGTTTGCTATTGTACTCAGCCCTACTATGAAACTATTTATGGCTTTCATAAGAAAGCTATAACCTAGTTACAACCTAAGAATATGGGGAAGGGGAGAGGGAGGGGGAAGGGTGGGCAGAGGGAGGGAGATTGGTGGGATTACACCTATGGTGCATCTTACAAGGGTTCATGTGAAACTTACTAAATGTAGAATATAAATGTCTTAACACAATAACTAAGAAAATGCCAGGAAGGCTATGTTCACCAGTGTGATGAAAACATGTCAAATGGTCTATAGAACCAGTGTATGGTGCCCCATGATTGCATTCATGTACACAGCTATGATTTAACAATAAAAAAAAAATGTGGGCGGCACCTGTGGCTCAAGGAGTAGGGCGCCGGTCCCATATGCCGGAGGGGGTGGGTTCAAATCCAGCCCCAGCCAAAAAAAAAAAAAAAAGTTTGCTAATTTAGGATTCACATTGGTCATGTTCAAAAGTGAGTGCCTAGGGTGGTGCCTGTACCCTCAAAGGGGTAGGGCGCTGGCCCCATATGCCGGAGGTGGTGGGTTCAAACCCAGCCCTGGCCAAAAAACGCAAAAAAAAAAAAAAAGTGAGTGCCTAGATCTTACCTATCACAGAAACAGCAGTACTGGATCTATCAGCATTCATATGCCACTTACTTATTTACATGTCACCTGTCACTACCCAAGTAGTTTAAGGTTCACGTAATAGAATAAAACTAATCCAGCTAAATACTGCATAAGTCTTAAATGACAGCACGTTTCCTCCTGATACAAAACTTTATAGGAGGCAGCTGGGTGTGGTGGCTCACATTGTAATCCTCGCACTCTGGAAGGCCGAGGTGGGTGGATTGCCTGAGTTTAGGGAGTTCAAGGCCAGCCTGAGCAAGAACGAAACCCCATTTCTAAAAAAGAAAAAAAAAAATAGCTGGGGGACGGCTCCTGTGCCTCAAAGGAGTAGGGCGCTGGCCCCATATGCTAGAGGTGGCAGGTTTAAGCCCAGCCCTGGTCAAAAACTGCAAAAAAAAACATCTGGGCATCGTGGAGGGTGCCTGTAATCACAGCTTCTAGGGAGGCTGAGGTAAGAAGACTGCGTGAGCCCAAGAGTTCAAGGTTACTGTGAACTATAACGCCATGCATTCTATCAAGGGCAACAAAGTGAGACTCTGTCTCAATAAATAAATAAATAAATAAAACTTTATATGTGGGGGGAAAAGTATGACAAGATTATGGTAATTCAGTATTTAAGAAACACATAAAGAAATAACTAAAGGGAATGTATAAAAAAATTCTTGCAGTTCTGCTTCTATTAGAAAAATGTCTTAAAATTCAGAAGGATGCTTTGTAGATAGCAAGGTAATTCTCAATGTTCACTAGCACCTGGACTTTCTTCATCTCATACTCAGAACAATCCATTTTATTCCTGAGTTAAATCTACTTATATCTTTATGGCTCAGAAAATACTATATTTTCTTTTTTTTTTTTTGTACAGTTTATTTAAATTCCTGGCAACTGTAAAAAGCTAAATACTCAATGAATTCCATCCTTGATCCTGAGTTAGATTTAACAAAGTTATAACAGGACCAAAAAGGCAAAAAGAAATAGAAGAAGTGATCGAAAATGAAACCTTAATAGCACATTTTCACAAGTCTGTAGAAAATATGACTTAAGGATATACTGAATTCCTATTTTATAGAGTTTCCTTCAATACATATTATCATTACAAATAGATTTTGTTTCATACCTAGGTAAATGCCCTGATAAGTTCTTTAAAAAGCATGTTGAATACTAGTTATAGAATATTAGTTACTAGAAAGGGGAAAACAAGCAAACAAATGAGAACAAGAAAATATATGCTGGTAAGAGGCACCTTCAAAATGAAGGTTAATCAGAAGTGAAAATAAAGCATTTTTTATAAGATCACATTTTCATAGAATTTGTGATTTATAAAAAAACCCCACTTTACACATGATTTTCTTCTCACTTAGATCCACCTGGTTTGTATATTGCCCATTTGCTAACAATTTCTCAAGGGTCATTCTGTTCTCACACCCTGAATAAAACCTGATGAAAATCTGGAAACAGGCTTTCCCAAGCCCATTCCTACAGACAGCTACAAGCAATTAGTCACACTGCAGGACTAAGTGACTATCTCTCTGCACCTGCAAAAACTGTGTTTGAATGTCACAGCCAAATCCACTTCAGGAATCAAAATTAAATTTGAACTGAAAATCTAGCCTAATACCTTATTTATTACCTGCTATTCTCCAGAATAAAATATGTTGAAGAAGAGGTCCCCAAAGGTTATACTTTATCTTCAGTTTGTTAGAATATTTCCCCATGAAGACGGGTCTCTTTGGGGGGAAGATAATATTGAGAAATATGGTTTTATTTCTCTTGGGCCTTATGCTAAGCAATGCTGATTCAATGACACCACACAGACTTGCGAGCTTAAATAAGATAGCTCTTTCCTGTCTTGAAAAATGTTGCTTTTGAATACATATGTGTATTAATGCATATCATATCCTATTTATTTCAATAATGAGGTTCTTGTAGGCTCCTTTGGACTTATCCAAATGTTCTCAATTCTTTTAATTAATAATAATTTGATGTAAAAATACAGAAACTTGCTTTGTCTTCAAGGATAATACTTATAACTGAGTTGAAGACCATGCGTATGAATGATGCCCGATATACAGTAGACATGCTGCATCCGAAGGCACTAGTTTCAATACTGAATTGACTTATTAATCCAGTACAGGGCCAGGTACTACTATTCACTTAATCTTCTTCTATATTTATTGAATGGATGGGTGAATAAAAGAAATTTCAGAATGTTTGGCTTTCTAATGAATAGACATCAAATCATTCAAAGACAAACATATATTTCTAAATGCATTTACACACATACATTGATTGGGACCTTTAACAAAACCCTCTCTGACTTACTTGGACATAACACAAGTAAACTGAGGATGCCAGGCACAGAGGCTCATACCTGTAATCCCAGTTCTCTGAGAGGCCAAGGTGAGAGGATTGCTTGAGGGCAGAAATTTGAGACCAGCCTGGGCAACATAGCAAGACCACATCTCTAAAAAAATAATTAAATAAAAATTAGCAACATGTGGTGATGAGTGCACCTATGTGTGTCTTAGCAACTTGGGAGGCTGGGTCAGGAGGATTTCTTGAGCCCAGGAATTGGAGGCGGTAGTGAGCTATGATTGCCTCATTGCATGGCAGACTGGGTGACAGAGAAAGGACCCTGTCTCAAAAAAAAAAGTAAACTGAGGAAATACTGCCCTTGAGAATAAGTAATTCACAAATTTAGCTGCTTAAAATATTTATTAAGGTAGTATCTTATTAAGCACAGACACAAAATGATACACAATGACAAAATTTCAACACTGATTTTAAAGATAAGTGAGTGATTTTTAAGTATCATCAGCAAATAGTTCTGAGATCTATGTGACTTGATTCTTCAGTTAATTCTTTTGCCAATAGGAAAACAGAAAGGGATCTGGACAGTGGACAAACGTGACTGAATGCCAAGTATATTTCTGCAAACATAGTATTTATGGAAAGAAAAAAACCCTGCTTTTTAGGTTTGTAAAACTTCTGTGCATTTTACTGGCTTTGTTAATCTCATTTAGTTATTGCCAGAAGCTTATACTAACACTAGTTTCGTCAATCCTAAGGGCTAAAACAAAAAAATTAACCTCCAAAGATTTTTTTCAACAGGCACTGCTTTTGAAATAGCTTGTTGTGCTAAAGAGATGAATTTGACCATGTTTGCACTCACCTTAGACCCAAATGTCTCCGGCATCGGAAATGGAGGATTATAACCAGGCTCTCTGAGAGAATATTAGCCTCTGTTATATTGTTCTTCCCCTCCCCAAATACCATCCACTCCTCTTTGTTTAGCAATTCAAGCCACCAGACTTGTCTTGTTCCTCCATTTTAGAATATCTCTCTCTCTGTCCAGATGACTATGCGCGTAAAGCTAAGTTAGAGCATTCCTATCTCCCTATAATTCTTTCAGCGATGACCAAAATTCCACCATCAGTGAGATGAGAAAATGTAAGTTGAAAGAGCAACCCAATATTTAGAATCACATTATAATACTAAATAATAAAAATAAATCAAAAGTCACTGGTCTGTCAGCTCCAAATAAACAGTGATTCTCAAACTTCAGTATGCAGCAGAATAAGCTGATGAGTCTATTAAAACATACTTTCTGGTCCCAACCTCTGCATTTCTAACAAATTATCAGATGATGAGGACACCACTGGTCCGCAGCCCACACTGACAACTCCAGTGTCCTAACACTTGAAATCAGGGTTCTCTTGCTTTAACTTCCCAGGAATGAAATGCACTGCAGGCTCCCATTCTGCTTCTAGAAATTTTAAAATAATCCCCAAATATCTGCTATTTTAACAAACACATCCTATAATTCTAGGAATGACAGTTGAGAAATAGAGTGACCATGGTCACAGGATAGCCTAGAATGTCCTGTTTACACCTGCTGTTTCAGTATCCCAAGGGGTTTGTAGTCCCTTGCTCTCTAAAAAGAGAGAATTGAAAAATAAAAGAAAAAGAATTAAAGATATAGTACATGTTTGTTCTCTTTGTGAACTGTACCTTGATAAACTGTGCTGCAGGGTTTATCAAATCAGTAAATCACACATATTTTCAGATCCTGTTGAAAACATCCTGCCCACCTGAGGATCAGGCTGCAGACTGTGGTCCACACTCCTTAGCCTGCCAGCCTGCACCTGCTCAACCAGCCTGTGATCTGTGAGCTGAGCATCTTCCTAAATGTTTGCTATTTACTGTGCTCAAGTCTCACTTTTTTCCTTTTATTTCTTATTTTGGCAAATAACTTTGAAAAAGAAGGTTGAATAAAAGTCATTGAACTTGCCACTGAGTAAACAAACAAGTAAATGAAGTGAAGTTTTAAAATAAAGGAATATCTTAACATTTTTACAGCTCCGGAAACCTTTAAAGAAGTGATGAAAGAAATATAAGGCAAAAGGGGGTGCAAGCTGTTAACAAGCAAGGAAAAGTCTATAGCCTTGTGAGGGTAATATAAACATAAGCGCAAACAGGAGAATTAATAAACAGAATGTCAGGTAGGCAAAACAAGTCTTGCTGGAGGCGTATCATCACCTCAATAGGCTTAAAATATAACGCAAGTGCTCATTCTGATGCTGGAAACGGATCCATTAATATGTACGGACTAAAGACTGCAAAGACCCCATTGAATGTTTGTTTCCAAGATGTGTGGCTCCACTGATAAATTAAGCATGCCATTACCTCCAGACATCTACCCTAACTCATCATGGTCCCTCTCCCTTGCCAACACAAATATCATGAATTTTCTAAGATTCAGGTAACAAAGCTTCATGTTTTGAAGTTTTTTTTCTTTGATTTTTTGGCCAGGGCTGGGTTTGAACCCACCACCTCCAGCATATGGGACCGGCGCCCTACTCCTTGAGCCACAGGCGCCGCCCATGTTTTGAAGTTTTTTAAGTGTATACTAGAAGTCACCTGAATCATATCATTCATGATTTCCCATTTTAAAGAACGTTTCAATGAGAACGGTTGGGAGTGGGCCTGGATTAACTTTGGATACCTTTAAATGCATCTTAATTTTTTAGAACATCTTTTGTTCTGCATTTTCCTTTTTTTCCATTGCTTTTAAGTGGTGAGCCGGGGGAAGCAAAATATATGAATTTAGAAATACGGTTTGATTGTTTTAAATATATTTTAAATTTCACAATATAAAGGGCTTCACATAATATTCACATTTGTGACAACAAAAAGCTGTCATCATCATTTTGCAAAAAGAATATTAAAATAATGGGGTTTTATGATAGCCACTATATTTTTATACAGAATTTTTTTTTAAGGAAAATTGGTAGAGTAGATTTCTTTATGGAAACTTTTCTTCCAAGGCATTCAGGAGTTATCAATATGTAACTCATTTTTCTTATGCTCAAGTGATTTCCAAAGTGGGGAAATCTATGAAGGTGTCAATGAAACAGATCTAATTATCTGAGTCTCTTTTTCCTTCACTAGCATTGAGGCTAAGGCATACCTAATTCTTAAATTTTTCAGAGCATTTTTGCAATAAAAAGGGTCCATTGGGCGGCCCCTGTGGCTCAAGGAGTAGGGCGCCGGTCCCATATGCTGGAGGTGGTGGGTTCAAACCCAGCCCCGGCCAAATAAAAAAAAAATAAATAAAAAGGGTCCACTGGTATGAAAATAGTTAGAAAGCAGAGAAAAAGGTTAAGATGACAAACATTTTAAATCTGTCTGAAGCAATTCATAAATGAAACATTTTATCTAATTCAATTTGAAGATTTGCAGAGCTCGTCTTCCTCCATTAAAGGTATAAAGTAAGCACAAATTGATCTTGGTAACATTTCGTTTTACTTCCGGATGAAAACAAAAGTCAACATTGGACCTGTAAACTCAACCATTCAATGCTTTTAAAAGATTAATCTGAGAAAATTATCTAGCCAATTCCTGAAGGACACACTGTGTATTTCCAAGGAATATTCCCAGCTTTATACACATATTTTATTTATAACCTACCAATTCATGGCCACATTTATTTATAAAACAGGAAAATATATTATGAAGCTGCTTAAAATAAAAGATACATAAGACGTTGAACTATGTAGTTAATATCCCCACCCAACACTGAGCTCACAAAGGAATCCTTTCCAACAAACTCTTCATGTCCAAATCCACCAGGCCACAGGACAACAGAAAGTGATTCTAGAGTCAATAAAACAATAAAAAGCTTAGAAAACACTTGAGAAAAAATACCATAATGACATTTTCACCCCTAAATGGAAATTATATTCCCTTTCTCATCTCAATAGGAAAAGTCATACCTGAGGACTCTAATTAAGTGCTGTCTCTCCCAGGATGCCCTCTGCCTCCGCACCCACCACTTTCCCATCCCATTTCCTTATCCCTATGAGAAATTCCTATCACTCTACTTATACCCATGGGCGACACTTTATACGTTATCCTCCTCTATACACTGTTAGCAATAATGGACTGCAGGCCATGTTTATTTAATCTTTTGACTCTATAACCCTAAAGCCAAGTTTCTGTCTGACTCACAGTAGGTATGCACCCAATAAATGTTGGTTGAATGAATAATTGTTGAAACATTCAGCTGAAAATACTGGCCAAAGGATGAAGTAATAATTGGCTGCAGCTCTGGCTCTCTCAAAGCAAGGCAATTCAATTCAATTCAAACTAATTCAATTCAGCTTCACTCAATGGACATTTACTAAGGTCGCAGGCATCCTCAAACTTTTTAAAGAGGGGGCCAGTTCACTGTCCCTCAGATCGTAGGAGGGCCGGACTATAGTTTAAAAAAAAAACAACTATGAACAAATTCCTATGTACACTGCACATATCTTATTTTGAAGTAAAAAAACAAAACGGGAACAAATACAATTACATCCATTGCCTCATGTGGCCCGTGGGCCACAGTTTGAGGACCCCTGGTAGCCTTTTCCTGTAATAGAGATATACCTTCATTGTCTCTTTAATTGCCTTAACACTTTAATTTGCCAATAAAAGAACAGTTTAAGTCAACAACTAGAAATTAATTACAATTCATAGTAATGCTCCAGGTTTTGTGAGAAGAAAAAAAGAGTAAGTAGATAAAGGGCAGTGCCTGTGGCTCAAGGAGTGGGGTGCCAGCCCCATATCCTGGAGGTGGCAGGTTCAGACCCGGCCCCAGCCACGAACTGCAAAAATAAAAATAAAAATAGATATAAATTTTTTTCTACGGACTGTCATAGATATGGTGGGTAGGCATAGGTTTTACTTTTAAAAACACCTATCAGCTTTTTAGTGGACTTTCTCAAGGGAGTATCATTTGTAGGTAATAGATTATATATTTCTCCTGTACATCCAGTAGCATTAGCGTTCCTTGGGAGAACTAAGAAAATAGTAACTCAAATTACGGCTGTATTTTGTGGTTCAAAAGAGGCACCCCAGCAAAGATAGTCTACTGAGCAAAGATGGCTACAATCATGTTATAGGTCACATGGTTGGTTGTCTGTATCAACGTACCATAGATGAAAAATATTTGGGCAAAGGGAGGATGTGGAAGTGAGGAGAGATTAAAAATTACTTATTGGGTATTTGGGTGTACACTATTTGGATATTGTGTACACTGAAAGCCCAGAGTTCACTACTATAAAACATAACAGCAGTTGTATCCCCTAAATCAGTGGTTCTCAACCTTCCTAATGCTGCAACCCTTTAATACAGTTCCTCATGTTGTGGGTGACCCCCAACCATAAAATTATTTTCCTTGTTACTTCATAACTGTAATTTTGCCACTGTTATGAATTGTAATATAAATATCTGATATGCAGGAGACCCCCAAAGAGGTTGTGACCCACAGGTTGAGGACTGCTGCCCTAAATGTCTAAAAAATAGGGGAAAATAGATGGTTTTGTTTGTACTGAACATGAACAGACATTTTTCCTTATAATCATTCCCTAAACAATACAGTGTAACAACTATTTACATAGCATTATATTGTATTAGATATTAAAAATAATCCAGAGATGATTTAAGGTACACAAGATGATGTGCCCAGGACGTATGCAAATCCCATTTTACGTAAGGAACGTGAGCATCTGTGGATTTTGGTATCCAAAGTAGGTTCTGGAAACAATTCCCCATGGACACTAAAGTCAGATACTTATCTGACCGCCCAAGTTTTTCAGAACTTACTTCACTGAATTGGCAATTAATTGATTGAATTAATGGTGTTTAATGGGAATCATTCAGGAGATTTGCTTTAGTATAAACTCTTTGACTTAAATTATTTAGAGAGTTGGCTCAACTATCCACTTCACAAATTTTCAAAAGACACACTAATATTTCATGGGGAGTAGCTGGGTTTAAGAGACAGTTGTTCTCTCCTATCTCAGGGCTCAGGAGAGCCACCACTTAATGACTGCTTTAAATGTTTCCTATCACCAAGATGCCTCAAGTATAAGGTGGGTTTCATTCAGGACATTAGAGGCATAAATTAAAAGCATATGGAAGAAGGTGCTCTTTATGTATTCAGGATCACCTCTGTGGAAGAAAAGAATAATAAGTCTTTGGATCAATCACAAAACTGGGTCAGAAGAAAAAAAAACAAAGAAACTAGTAATAGAGAACTTCAGCGACTCAGACCTCTACTACAAAGTGCATGCAACGGTGGAAATGATATAATGAGATCACCTTCAGAGTCTGTTCCACCCCCAAGATTCAATGATTCCAAGAGATTATACAAGCTCTCATCCTAGAAAAGGTGCTACATACCTCCTTGCTGAATATCACTACAGTCACCTTTGAAGAACTGCCCTTGGAAAGCTATACACCAAGGCAATCTGGTAGCTCTTTTTCTGGAATGGCCATCAGTGCTGTTGTCATATTATCCTTGATGTCCTGAATGTAACCAAAATGTCTTCCTTCCAATATTTTCTCTATCTTCAGGTTTAAAAAAGCTAAATTATAGCTTTCACATGAAGACTATAACCCAACTATAGCACAAGACTATGGGGAAAGGGCCAAGGAAGGGGAAGGGATGGGGGGAGGTTTTGGTGGAGGGAGGGTAAGGTGTGGGGCCACAACTATGGTGCATCTTAGAATGGGTACAGGCGATTGCACTAATGTACACAGCTATGATTTAACAATAAAAAACAAGAAAAAAAGAAAAAAGTCATCAAGGGTCAGAGCAGGTGAGTAAAGAGTATTGCAATACAGTTATTCTTTACTGGCTAAACACTCCCTCACGGACAGTGCTGTGAGAGCTGGTACAGTGTTGTGATGCAAGAGCCATGGGTTGTTAGTGAAAAGTTCAATTAGTTTTCATCTTTTTCACACAGCCTTTTCAGCACTTCCAAATAGAAAACTTACTTAACTATTTATCCAGTTGGTAAAAATTCCTAATGAACAATCTTTCTGAGATTAAAAAACCTTAGCAACACCATTTGACTCTTGATTTGGACTGATGGAACTTTTTTGGTCCTGAAGAATTGGCTGATTTCAATTATGCACTTTAACGCTCTTTCAGGGTCGTATTGATACACGGAACAATAATGAAGGCCACTCAGTAAGGCACTGCCACACATTGACGCAACACAGCTGTGAGACACGTTAGTGCATGGTGGCAAGTTTGTGAACTTAATCGTCAGACTTACAACAGACTCTGGTCTTTCACTTCTTCATAAGCGCTGTACCATCAGTATTCCCCGCAGGTGTTGTACTAACCTGGGGCTGGAGCCCTTGTCCTGTTGGAGCAGTTCTCCTGCTCTGATTGCATTCTCCCAATTTGGGTCCCTGAACGTTCCAAGTTCTTTTTCCCAGCTCAAGAACTGCCATACCCTTCCCTTCACCCTTCTCATAGCTGGCTTTTTCTAAAGCGATATTTCTACATTTTAGTCCTTTCTTGTCTTTAACTTTAGTTTTGGTAGCTCTTTTGATAATAAATGACACTTTTATATGTTTATGGGATACAATGTGATGTTTTGATGTATGCTTACAATGCAAATGATTAAATCAGGCTAATGAAAAAAATCCTTCACCTCACATATTTACCATTGTGGCAAAAAAAACATTTAAAATCTACTCTTTTAGCAACCTTGACAAATATAATGGATTATCATTTATCATACTCACCTTTATGTGCAATGCATTACTACAGCTTATTTATCCTGTGTAACAGAAACTTTGTACTCTTTGATCAACATCTCTCCTTTCCTTCTCCACCCCCCTCACCAGCCTCTGGTAACCATCATTCTTCTCTCTACTTCTATGAGTCCAATGTTTTAGATTCCACATATCAGAGAGATCATGTGATATTTGCCTTTCTGTGCCTGACTCATTTCACTTATCTTAATGTCCTTGCACCTATTTTAGCAAATTACCAGATATCCACAAGCAAAATGAAATTGGACCCTATGTCACACCATATATATAAAACAATTAAAGATTAAAGATTTGAATATAAGACCTAAAACTATAAAATTACTAGAATAAAATAGAGAGGAAATGATCTACAACACTGGTCTTGGCAAAGTTTCCTTGTATATGACTCCAAAAGCACAAGCAAGGAAAGCAAAAATAAACAAATGAAATTGCATCAAGCTAAAAAGCTATGCACAGGCAAGGAAATAAAAGAGTGAATAGACAACCCACAGATTGGGATGAAATATTTGAAAGTCAACACGTGGTAGTAGACTAATAACTAAAATGCTATAAAAAACTCAGTTTACTAGCAAGAAAACAAATAACCCAATCAAAAAATGGGCATACAAATGGCCAACATATATATGAAAAAAATGCTCATCATCACTGATCCTCAAGAAAATGTATGTTAAAACCACAATGAGATATCACCTCATTATCTATTAGCATGGCTATTATTGAAAAGATGGAAGACAAGAGTTGTCAAGGGTATGGAAAAGGGAATCTTTGTGCACTGCTGGGGAGAGTGTAAATTGATACAGTCATTGTGGAAAAGAATAAGGAGTTTTCTCAGAAAACTAAAAATAGAATTACCGATGATTCTAGGAATCTCACTTCTGGGTATATGTCCAAAGGAATTGAAATTAGGGTGCCCAAGAGACAGCTACAATACCATGTTCATTGATGCATTATTCACAATAGGTAAAATATGAAAACAACCATGTTGTTCACCATCAGATAAATGGATAGAGAAAATGTGCATATACACACACATACATACACACACTCAGACATACAATGGAATGTTATTCAGCTTTTAAAAGGTATATGGGGAGGTATTCTGCCATACCTTGCTCCTTCTAATGCTGAATTCAGCTTAGTGCCACTTCCTCAAAGAGACTGTCATTGGATATACCAACCAACCGAGGCCCGCTCATTATTCTCCACCTCTCAGCACCACAATCATTTCATTATACCATTGATCACCACTTGTGATTATTATTAACTTTTGTCTGTTTCTTCCAGAAGACAATGGATTCATAGAATAAAAACCATGTTTGCGTTCCCTAATCTCTGACATGTACGAAGTGTTCTGTAAACATTTACTGGATGCCTGGATGCATAAGCACACAGATGGAAGGAGGGAAGGAAAGGGAGAAAGACAGGACAGGTGGTCCAAAAGGTGATGTCTGGGTAGGGCCTGGGCAATGCAGGATGATCAGTTTCCCAAACAATACCAGTAATGGTGAGCTGAAACTCAACTGGGATACATCTGCATAAGTGAATCAGAAATGAACAAATAAAGATATACTGGTTTCAATATTACTTGGTTCATTTCTTGTGCATTGAGAGTTACAGTGACTGATTTTTCCAGATGGTTTGCCATTTGCAAAGCATTACAGATTAGCTGGAGCCAGTCAGATAGGTGAGACGATCTGGCCTATTTCATAAGACGTCCACCTGACCCAGTTATACTCTATTTTTTACTTGCTCAACTCTCTCTTCTGTATTAGCATTGTCTGATGTCATAATTAGCCTCCTACGCAGCTAACCATGACTCCGGCTTCAGATGTTGACACAAACATTCCTTGCTCAGGAAACCTCCCCTGACCAGATCATTATAAACTTTTCTAATTCCCTGTACTTTTCCAAATAAATTTGCAAGTTTATACAATTTCTAATAGTTTCTCTATCCCTGAGCTCAGGGCCAGTGTGGTTCTGTGCTCACCCCTATATTCACAGTGCTAAGCGTAGTGACTGACATGTTATAGCATGCCTTCAATAAGTATTGGTCGATTAGATTAATTATGGTTCCTCTTTCCTGTTTCATACACTTTCTTCTTTAAAAAGGGACATCACGGGTGGTGCCTGTGGCTCAAGGAGTAGGGCGCCTGTCCCATATGCTGGAGGTGGTGGGTTCAAACCCAGCCCCGGCCAAAAACCACAAAAAAAAAAAATAAATAAAAAATAAAAAAATAAAAAGGGACATCAGTTACACACAATCACACAAAATTCAGCTTAGCGCATCATTTATATAAAATATGGAAAAGTGGAGATATGGATCAAAATCCCCTTTTTAATATTCCACATCCCATGCTCCCCCACAGAGGAATAGAATTCTTCCAAACTTATTTACATACATACACATAGAGATGTACTTATTTCTTTGCTAATTTTATTAAATAAAAAGCATCACTGTATTACATATAATTCTATGTGTTGCTTTTCTAGTGGACATGCACATCACTTCATTTCAGAACACATGGGTCTGCCTTATTTTTAACGAGATTATAATATTCTGCTGTAGATGCAGACCATAATGTTCAGAACCCTTATACTGTTGATAGAATCTTGTAGATTATTCACAGTTTTCTGATATTATACAAAGAGCTGCAATAAATACCTCTGAATATATTTCATTCTATGAATTTTTTTTGTTTTTGAATGATAAAGAATTAGACAAAAAAAGCTAAGGTAATTTTTTTCAAAGGTATGCCACATTCTGGATGCAATATTCAATTCATTTCACAAGGTTATCAAGTATAAATGCTGGCAACCTGAGACATTTGGCATTACAATTAAATTCTAATTTTCATCAGTAACTCAGAAAACCTATGAGTTGTTCAAACGAATCTCTGTATCATTTGTCCTCTTCAGCTATCTTGTGCCCCAGGGTAATGAAACAAAACCTCAATCAAAATAAATACAAACACTAAAATAACAACATCTGTAAAATAACATGGATGTACTTAGCCTTTTCCAAAAACTGATTAGGATATTCTCCCAACACAACAGTTCTAAGTAAATCATTGCTAAACATAATACACCTCTAATTGGGGCAAACTAATAGAATGAGGCTTTTTTCTTTTTTTTTAATTTGCTCCCAATAATAACTGAGACAGCAAACAGGAAAGTTTATTTATAAAAAATGGCATCTTCCAATTATAAGAAGCTAAACTATTTTTTTATGAGAATTTTGACAGGAAGCAAAAAAAATAGTAAAAATAAAATAAAAAATAGTAAAAAAATAAAAATAGTAAAAAGATAAAAATATAGTGAGTACTATTCTCACTATAATGTAGAACAATAAATCTGGCACCAATTGATCAGTCTACTTGACAGAATTTATGAATGGTGAAAATACCCAGTAAGGGGCAGCACCTGTGGCTCAGTCGGTGGGGTGCCGGCCCCATATACCGAGGGTGGCGGGTTCAAACCTGGCCCCGGCCAAACTGCAACCAAAAAATAGCCAGGCGTTGTGGCGGGCGCCTGTAATCCCAGCTACTTGGGAGGCTGAGGCAAGAGAATCGCTTAAGCCCAGGAGTTGGAGGTTGCTGTGAGCCGTGCAAGGCCACGGCACTCTACCAAGGGCCATAAAGTGAGACTCTGTCTCTCCAAAAAAAAAAAAAAAAAAAAAAAAAAAGAAAGGATATTTTTAGAAAGTAAAAAAATGTTTTCTTTGAATAGATAAAGTTATAGAACTTCAAACATCCATATAGTAATCTAATGAACATCTAAGTCATTAAAACTTATATTAACAAAACTAAAAAAAAAGATTTTTTTTGGGGGGGGGAGAGACAGAGTTTCACTCTGGGTAGAGTGCCGTGGAGTCATAGCTGACAACAACCTCAAACTCTTGAGCTTGAGCAATCCTCTTGCCTCGGCTTCCTGAATAGCTTGGGTTACAGGCATGCACCACAATGCCCATCTTTTTTTTTCTATTTTTAGTAGAGGTACAGTCTTGCTCTTGCTCAGGTTGGTCTTGAACTCCTGAGCTCAAGCAGTCCACGCACCTTGGCCTCCTAGAGTGCTAGGATTACAGGTATGAGCCACCACATCAGGCTTAAAACAAATTTTTAATTAACCTATGTTATCTTTTGTAGTGAATTTGAAGGTACATTTTAGTCATGGGTATTAATGTATTCATTTTTGTCAAAAAATAAAACAAACAGGATTCTATGGAGACACGTTTTCGAAAAGAGAGAGTTTCTAACCTGTCTTTCAGGAATTGCTGACTTCTTGTTTGCTGCTTCAAGAAGTGTGTTTGGATCAGCATGATAAATGCTCATTAAATACACCAAACTGACAGGGACACAAAATGGCGCCACACGCTTGTGCATCTGAGCTTTCTGTAATGCATAAATGGAGCGTGCGATCCCAAAGGCAGCTGCACCAGCCATAACTCTGTATTTGACACTTGACTGCTCTTAAGAGTTTGTTTGTCAGAAATTGTCCATTTGGAAAAAATAAAGAAAGAAAAGCAAAAACTTGCGAGGCTTTCCAGAGGCCAGTTACACACAAGCCTCCCAAGAGCATCACTTCTAGGAGTCAGATTGTTCTGAGACGAATCAATTATTTATTTTATTGACTATTAGTTTATTACTGCTGCAGTTCATTCAAAGTTCATCTCACTAAAAACAACGGCATTGCCTTACATGCTAAAACCCAAAGTTGATGTGGAAAAGAAGCCAATGCAGCCTTTCCAGTGTGACACGGAAATCTGGATCAGGTACTAGAAACCCAGGACAGGTGGCACACAGGGATACTGGGAATTTAGTTCCTGGACAGCATGACACTAACTAATTTTCAGCGAATGTTGCATCTCTGATGTTATCTGATGTTCATTATCTGATGTTCCCTCCATCCCTACACAGGATAAAGCAACCTTTGAAACCATGACACAATCAGACATTTATAGACACAGAACATTAACAGCTCTCCCTTAATGTCAAAAGATCTCCATACTTTGTGATAAAGAGCTGAACATCTTCCTCTAAAATTCCACGTTTCTTTAAAAATGTATAGAAGTTCCATAAAATGCTAAAATCAATTTCTGAAAAACATCCACAAAAGAAATAAATACTGACAAGCTAGAAGAGAGAAGGGAAGGGCACTCAACACCAGTTCATAGAGCAATGGCTTTGAATACGAGTACTTACCTTACCTAAAACTTTGCTGATTTTCCTGGTATAGGCTGTTAGGAATCCACATAGAATGCACTATTACAAATCATTCAGGATTTGTAACTAAAAAGGCGCTGATACACGAGAGGCACTTCCCCAGCTGGCTAGGTAGAGCAGAGCTGGAACTGCCGCCTCCTGGCGGTGTTGGTGCAGTTGCAGCCGACAGAGGAACCAGCGGCCTGGAGGGTAGGCAGGGGGACCCCACACACACACACAGTAGCTGGAGGGGCCAGGAAACTGCTGGGGAGACACCAGCGCCTTAGGTCGGCCTCCCCTTGCACTCCGGTGAACAGGGAACCCCCCATTTCCTAGGCCTGGCCAATTTCATGTAAGTTTCCTAGGCCTGGTCAATTTCACCTAAGTTTCCCAGGCCTGGGAATGAAAGGGATTGTAGCCATTCATTTGCTACCAAGTCCCAGCTAAATGTAACTACTGAGTCTGGCCAGATGTAACTACAGAGGACCCCTTGCTGCTGTATATACCCCTGGACAAAGAGCCTGGAGGGAGACAGAGGGAGAGAGAGAAAGAGAGAGCATTTTCGCCAACTTGGTCTGTTTCTCTCTGCCAGGGGCTTTGGTGTTTTTTGTATTATTTTCTGTAAATAAATCCTGTCTTACTTCTGATCTGTGCTCCATGGATTCATTCTTTGAATCACGGAGACCGAGGACCTACTGAAGACAGTTTCCAGTACCAGTGCCTTTGTTTGTCAGAAGCAATAAAAATGAGGACATCTGTCTGGAGCTGGAAGGAACTTTGGACACTCTAATTCAAACCTCCTGTTTTACAGAAGCCCTAGAATCCATGTCTTCTTGACCCTCGGACTATCACTGTTGCTATACAGACATTTTAAAAGAGGGGGATAGAAATTTCCTCAAATGGAATTGGTAAAAGAGGTTAAGAGGCAAGGGATAACACAAATTGACTTCAAAATCAGTCTGCATTCTTTCCCTGAGCAGTGCTCTAGATATGGTTAAAACCCCTCTCTAATTCTGCACAACTTCATCTCTAGTGACAACCACCTCATGACAATTTTTGCTCTTTATTTTTACATTTTCAGAGTACAGAAAAATAAAGCTGTCCATAGAAACTACCATAATGGCTAAAGAGGCAGGATTGGATAATGGATAGGAGGTCAAAATCAGGTCCCCCAGTGTTCAGACTGCATATTTCTCAGACAACATCTAAAAGGAGGTAAAAGTCCAGATTCTTACTTCCTACTACGTTGCTGTGAAAAATCATGTAATCTCTCTGTGACTAAAGTTTCTCATTGGCAAAATGGGGATAACATTCTTTTGAGTGTTATCTCAAAACACGGCCATGAGTAAGAGAAATGTTGTAAAGTATTTATGCATTTCACCTACCAAGTAAACGTTCAGTACTTAGAAGGTACATTATAAATGATCTTGGTGTTTGGCCTGTCTTTAAAGAACAGATGATAGGCTTTGGGGCAGTGGCACATGTCATTCACAGAAGGCCCAGAGAAGGTATGAAAACTGCCTGCAAGGACTGACTGGTGCTTTACAGCACCCAGTATGGCGCCGCAGAAGGGAACTCAAGATCAACAGTAAGAAACCCCCGTAAAAGTATACTAAAGCTCACTCCCTGCTGCCTCTAATACCTCAGAACAAGGCGTTGCTCATTATGCAATGTTGTTTTTCAAGGTGGCTGGAGAGGCCTGACCTGGGACTTTCAGACATCATCTCGCCAGTGACCATGATTTCTGGCAGAATCTAACCCTGGGACAAGTCAACTTTTAACTAAAAATTGTAATCATCAAGTGCCATAATTATAAGCATTCAGTAGTGTGAAACCAAAGGGAAATAAATATTTGAGGTGATGTGTGTGATTATTTATGTTTGTATTTTGGGGCGGGGAGTAAAAGAGAGAACTACACAGACCCTGAACACCACACTCATATGTGGTTGCACATAATTCTTCTTTTAAAGATTTGATGAATTCAATTAATACAAGAAGGCTCTTGTTTTTCTACAGATTACCTTCACATGTCCTTTGTCTCCTCATTGTCTCTGGCATGACACTGTGTTATGTTTTTTAAGTTTTAAAAATTATTACAAATTACATTTTAGATTTATTCACATAATGCTACTGGACACATAAGTGCTTTATCTTTCAGTTGCAGACTTGTCCGTTTGCAATGTTATACCATGTATTATTACATTTCACTAAAAATATCGGCATTTTTTTGAATCATTGAGCTCGAAGGGACTTAAGGAGATCAGTTTATTCTGTCCCCTGTCTGGGAACAAATAAATGTTGAATATATCCTGAACACATGAGACTCTCAGGAGGGAGAATGCCCCCATGCCCAACTCCTTTCTCCAGTTCTGGATAGGAAATTTCAAGTTCTTTAACTCTGTGTATTCCTAACCTAGAAACTATAAAATTTTAAAGAAGTTAAATGTTTTAAGATACACAAAGTTGTATTAGTGTGGAATGTTGATAATATCTACTCAAGCTTTTTACCCAATGGACTTTTCAGTACATAATTCATTTCAGGAGATTATCTGCTTTATGACTGATTACTTGCAAAATGGAATATTCACTATTATTCAAAGCAGCTTATATTTCCCATCATTGAGAGTATCCAATTTCTAGAAACTCTTTATAAAACTTGAATCATGTAGCCATTTAACTTCTACATATTAATCTTACTACTAAATTCTAGAGAAAACATAAATAAATCTACTTCTACCATAAGATCTTCAGGAAGTTCTTTAACTTCACAGGGCTCAATGTCCTTGTCCTGAAATAACATCCATCTCCTGGGATTCTCTTAACACTGTGATACAAATATGAACTTTAAATTACCCCTTTCCTTCCCAATGCTGGCCAACACTGATTAAAAATGCTATTGATTACTTTCATCAATTCAACATCCCTCACATCGTTTCATTTATTATTTCTACTTAATAAAGTACCTCTTGTCTTTTATGTATCAGAAATGCTCGATAATTTCCTTTTTATAAACCCTAGATGTGCTTTACAAAAGTAGAATCTTTTTAATGATTCTTTATTTTGGCTATATCAACAGTTATTAAATACACAAATGCAGTTGCCAAAATATAGCTTTATGCTGACACTGGCCCATGTTAAGTAGTACATAATAGGACAGGAAGTAAATATTTGCTACTTGGGTAAATTCTACTGTACCTCATGATTAAGCAGTAATTTTAGTACAAACACTGTAAGCAGTTTTATGCTGGGAACACTGTCTTGGTCTTTATATTCTATATTTTAAAGCAGCTGCCCTCATCTCATTTTTTCATGTATGAGGGGAAGGTACAGAGATTTTCCACATATTGCCTGCCACCTCTCCCCCATCTTTCTTCCATTATCAACATCCCCCCACCAAGTGGTACATTTGATCTAATCAATCGATGAACCTACATTGACACATCATTATTACCCAGAGTCAATAGATTTAAGTTCACTGTCTGTGTTGTACCTTCTACAGCTTTGGAAAAAATTATAATACATGTACATTCCATTATGGTATCATGCATAGTAGTTTCACTCACGTAAAAATCTTCCATGTTCTACCTAATCATCTTTCCCTTATCCCTAAACTCTGGCAACCCCTGATCTTTTTACTCCACAGTTTCGCCTTTTCCAGAAAGTCATATAGTTGGGAGCACACAGTGTATAGATTTTCCCATGTGCTTCTTTCACTTAGTAATGGCACTGAAGTTTCCTCCTCCATGTCTTTTCATGGCATGATAGCTCATCTCTTCTGAGGGTCAGGTAATATTGCATGGACTGGATGTACCATGGTTTATTTATCCATTCACCTACTAAAGGACATTAGGTGCTTCCATGTCTTGGTAATTCTGAGTAAAGCTGTTATAAGCATCCATGTGCAGGTTTTTGTGTGGACATAAGTCTTCAGCTGCTCTGGGTAAACCCCAAGGATTGACTGCTGGGTTGAATGGTAAGAGGATATCTAGCTCTGTAGGATCTAACCTCATTTTTTTTTTTTTTTAGTTATTTTATTACAGTCAGTCTCCAAGGGGTCTGTAGGCAGGTTATTAATATGAAATATTGAGGGGAGAGCTGAAATGCACAGCCTTTCTTAGGACCCAGAGTGAAGCATGAAAGAGCTCAGAGTAAAAACTTAATTCTTTTTTTTTTTTTTTGTAGAGACAGAGTCTCACTTTATGGCCCTTGGTAGAGTGCCGTGGCCTCACACAGCTCACAGCAACCTCCAACTCCTGGGCTTAAGCGATTCTGTTGCCTCAGCCTTCCGAGTAGCTGGGACTACAGGCACCCGCCACAACGCCCGGCTATTTTTTGGTTGCAGTTTGGTCGGGGCTGGGTTTGAACCCTCCACCCTCGGTATATGGGGCCGGCGCCCTATCGACTGAGCCACAGGCGCCACCCTGAAAACTTAATTCTTAAACACAAAATTTGATTGAGATTATGGGATTGAGGTTACTGTTTTAGAAACCACCTCAAATGGGTCATTAATATTCTTGGTTGGTGCTCAATATAGCAGAAAGTATATAAGATCAAAGCAAATGGATACTGATCTTGGATTTTCCACCAACTATTTGACTGTAGATAAACATCCAATGGACTATCTCATCATTTTAAGTTTTAACACTGACAAAAGAAAAAAAGAGGAGAAATGGAAATTATGTTGTATGAAAGGCAAATGTCTTTTGTCTAGTCCAGGACAGATAAGTACCTGAAGAAAGTGGGCAGCCTGTCTAACATAAGATGAGCTGGAGCCCTTATTGATAACCTATCTACCAGCCCTTGACTAATAAAGTTACTTATCAAATTGTGAGACTTCTGATAAAAGAAGTAAGCCTGATTCAGTAAAAAGTCAGGACAATGGAAAGTCTCTTGATTTTTGTTGTCTCACAATTCACACAGGTTTTTCCAAAGCAAGGGCAGCAAGGGGTAATTCAAATGAGGAAGCGTGAAGAGTCAAAAACGTACTGTCTACTACGGGAGTAGAACAGCCCAGATGGCGGAAGGCTTGTACTTTGATATGTCAGTTTTCTCGTCTATAACACAGGTGGTTGATTATCTACCAACTGTCATCCTGTCCATTTATGTACATTTAAATTATATATATAGTATCAGGCAGATATTGCTATTATCTTCCATTTAAAGATGAAAATTGATGGTGTAGATAAGTAAATTTCCCACAGTCACAACCTCAGTACACAAAAGATAGGTAGGGTTAACAGTATAAAGTGACATAATCTATAAAGCCTCAACTTTAACGAAACTAGAGTTTGGGGAGGATGTGGGTGGCCTATGATACGTAATGATCATTATGAGGGAATTGTCTTATCACTTACATAAATTTCTCTTTCGTTACATAAAACTATTCTATGCTTAATATATGTTTTATTTCACATTGTTCATTCTTAAGGACAAGACAAACCTCTATCTTAGATACCTCTTAAAAACCCCAAACCATGCAAGCTAATGCTTATTAAATCGCTGTTGACTGACTAATTCTCAGCCCAATCTATCCTATATTGAAATCCACCGAGCAGTTAAGACTGTTAGAGTATACTAATACAAACATTACAAACACATGTTGTAACTGTGGTTATTATAATTCCAGAGTTGGTAATGATGATGGAGAATACTGTGATATCTGGAACTCTAATGAAACAGTGCAAACTTAAATTAAAAACCGTATTTCAAAAAATAAGTGAGACTACATAAGACCAACAGAAACAGAAATAGCTCCTAAATGGAGTACTGTAGTTTTTAGAAGGTTTATGAAACCTACAGAAATCATATTATTAGTAAAAGGATAAAAGAAAAATATTTAAAAAGTAAAAGGCAAAGGAAATTAGTAGAAATCAATCCTTAACTCCCACAGAAATGTATACTAAGCAAAAGTCCTTTCCTTTGCACACTTACTGATGAACTAAAAATAAGGTAATATGTTTAGTCCATTTTCTTCTTTCTTACAAAACGACCCATCACATCCATGTCCTTGAAAATGTTATGACTTTATAAAAGCACTCAACAATTTCCTACACCTGGTTAAGCCCAATGAAACTCTGCACTATTATAATGCTGATCCATAAACTGCAATTCTATGAAATTCATATAGATTACCAGAAGGCTCTGGCTATTTACAGTTTCTTTATACAGAGAGCAAGAATTTGATATGGGCAAAACATTCTGGGGCCTTTACAAACTTAAACAATCAATACCTTTACAAAATACAGTTGCTCCTGGAATGGTCACTCATGCTGGGAAGGCTAACGCCAGAGGTCACGTAACAGACAGCATGAAGGCAAGACGGAAGAACACACTTCACAGTGGAGGGTATGATTACCTGGCACATTTTTAAGTCAATTCAGAGGACAGAATACTTCATCCACTGGATAAAAATAGTGGTACTCTTAAATGAGCTACTGAAATAGAAAGTGATTAAACCTATACTTGTGTTATACCTAACCTACTGGAAAAAATGATTTAGGTGAAGAGGAAACTACTTCCCAATTTTAAAATACTGGAAGTTTTCCAACAAAGGCACTTAACGCTTATTATTTTCTGTTCTTGATGTAATTATTCTTTAATGTACAATTATATTTTTTAATAATTTAGGATTTATGAACCTATGTTCATAAGTGCAATTGATTTGAAATATTCTTTTTTGTGCTACCTTGGGCAGATCATTGTATTAATGTAAAATGGTGACTTGATAACATTTTTTATAAAGATTTCCTTCTCTCTCCATACAGTGGAAAAATATAAATACCATTTTAAAAAAATTTGTTCTTTAAAAGTCTAGGTGTGATGATTTTTGGAAGGAATAGTTTTGGAAAACTTTATTAATTTTTCTACAGTTAATGGTTTGTTTAGGTTTCTTTCTTACTCTACTATGAGTATATTCTTTTATTTCTGATTATATAAATAGTACATAATCATTATAAAAATGATATAATTACAAAGAAGAGAAGTTTTAATCACTTAAACTCTTAGCCAGCGACAACTACCTATTAGCATTTTAGTGAGAATTGTTTTACAAGTTTCTTTAAAGCATACATGTGCTATTTCTGTTGTCATAACTTTTTAATTTCATTGTGCTATTTAAAACTAATATGCTTATTTCATTTATTGAGAAATATTTATGTGGGACCTACTAAGTTCAGGGCATTATACTAAATAGTATAAAAGAAACAATTTTAAACCTAAAATGTACTGTCAAGGAGGGTACAGCCTAATAGGTGGGATAAAATGCCTATGTAAATAATTCAAGTAGCACCTTTGGCATGTGAAAGACATGGACCCTGGGCTCTCACTGGCCATGGTACATTGTTAGAAAAACCTGGAATCTCCCAAGTCAGATAAGTTTTATATCTACCCTTTTCCAGCCTTATCTCCACATCTGCTATCATTCATGTGCCAGAACCACCATCCCTAGTGTTTATGTTGAGAAGGAGATTTCAGTCTGTGTGTGCTACCCTTGGCATCCAACTACTGGAGCCGATACTCTGAGGGCTAATATAGGAATTAAGCTAAACAATGAGTTTTTAAGACCAAACATGAAATGTTTAACTGAAAGATGCTACAACTTTATCCATGATTACGAGATAGTCAGAAAAACAATAGAAAATTATTACTTTTTAAATCAGGGTTTATATAAAAATCTTTCACAATTAGAAAAATACTAAGAACAACTTAATTTTCAAAGCTTAAGAATTTAGGATGACACATACATGTGTCCAACAGATTAGATGCTCATCTTTCTTTCATACCTAATATTAAAAGGCTTAGTGTTTTGAAAAGGAGATTTGTGTTTTCTTTTGTTATCTTTAGCAGTAATATTTGGATTCTGAAAATAAGTGATGGACAATAATTCAATCAAGAACACCGCTGCAGTAATTTCAAGAGAAGTATCTCATTATTTGTAGTGGAAGCAATCTCTGTATGGTTGTTATCATTTACTTTGGTTCAACTAAAGTAGAGACACAAGAGCCAAAATGAGTGAAAAGAAGATTTCAGTAAGAGAAAATAGTCACTAGATTAATCTAATTTACAACTATACAGGCTTGATTGTTTCACAAGACCAATCTGGGCAACATAGCAAGTTTCTGTCTCTTAAAAAAAAAAATACCATGTATCTGTACATAAAGATCAAATGAAATTGTATGCATACTTTGAATAAAAAAGACTTA
This sequence comes from Nycticebus coucang, assembly GCF_027406575.1. NCBI lineage: Eukaryota > Metazoa > Chordata > Mammalia > Primates > Lorisidae > Nycticebus > Nycticebus coucang. The sequence continues at coordinate 18,967,025 of NC_069787.1, forward strand.
TATACCTGGAACAATGGAAATAACAGCTAACATTTATTGAGGGCTACCTCTTTACTGTGAAAGTATAGTTTCAATCACCATAACAATTCTCTGAGGCAGGCTCTAATATCATCCTTTTTGAAAAAGAACAAAGTAAGATCCATGTGAACTTAAGTAAATTGCCTCCAGCCATACAATAGCAAGAAGAGTATCTGTAATTCAAACCAGGCAATCTGATTCAGAGCTTTGTACCTCAACTACTATGCAGTTCTACCTTTTGTTTTCAATTACAGACAGATAACATGTATGATGCATAAATGCAATAGAAAACCTGCTACCAACGTGTCATCAAATTTTTAATAGCTCAGTTAAACTACCAAGTTCAACACTGCTCCACGGTGGTGACAGTGTAGTGTTCTTGTGGTAATACAGGAGGCCTACGATTCAGACACTGGAGTCTCGTGGATTGACACATGTATTAGAGTTTAGAAAGTGCTTTGTTCATAATACATGATGAAACTTAAAAATGTATATGTGTGTGTACAGAAAGAGAGAGAGAGTGACGGAATGGAATGAATAATCCATAGCAACAGGCAGTAATAAAATACGTGATATTAAAAACATGAATTAAAGAGCAATAATAATAATAATAGATACAGACACATGAAGTGCAACCAAAATGGAATAAGATCTATGTTCTTACTAAAAAAATGACCCAAGGAACAAATAATCATATGGAAATTCAAAATAAGGGTGAACACTTATAATGCAACGAGAGAAGGATATGTTCAGAAACACGCACAGTCGAAACAGAATGTGTGCTTGTGATAAAAACATTAGGGGAGGTGGTGGAAATGAGGGAGAGTCCTGAAGGATGAATAGGCATGCTGGGACATGACATTCAACCATGCAGCCTCCAATGAACCGCTCTGAGTGAGTGACTAGTAAAGGCCAATAGTGTCTTTCTAAACGTCAGTACAGGAAAAACTGCAAGATCTCATTCAGATTTGAACAAGTTGTTTTTATTCTGTGCCTGACCAAGTTAGTTATTTTAAGCTCAGAGTTCACATTCAACACCAGAGAAGTAACCCCCACTCTCCACAATTCACTAAGAATGGAATGATCTCCTAAACAAAATTTACACAGTCTGTGAACTAAAGACTTGATTCTTTCTCAGGCTAAGGGTGAACTGTTTTATACTGATTCTACATAGTTACTTGCTAGAGGTAAAGAAAGAATATCAAAAGCAGAAAAGTCAGGGGGCTTTGGTGTCAGTTGGGAATAGAGAGTTGAGTTAAAATAATATTATTTTAACTCTCCAAATAGAGAGTTGAGTTAAAATAAAGAGCAGTGATTACCCTAAGAAGGATGTTAATCATGCTTCATTGAAATAAAAATTCTGGCTGGCAGTACAACTCTGCCACACAGATACAAAGAGGACATTTGAATCATTTGCCTTAACCTGTGCTTGCTATCTAATTTCTGAGATTTCAGGACATTCCAAGATAGAAATTACTTAAGAATAATTTTCAAAGCATAAAAATTAGAAAACCAACCACATCCCGTAGGGGTATATCCATCTGGCAGGAGAATTGTTGACAAATAAAAATATGTGGGCAAAGGTGTAAATATGCTTCAGTTATATCCAACACCAAGAGAAGCATGAGGAAATTAATATATTTATACAATGGAATACTGTATAACAATGAAAAGAATACTTTCCTGATTTGTGAAATAGCATGAAAGCATCTCACAAAGATACTACATTGAGCAAAAAAGTTGGCACAAAAAGTACACACTTTTAGATTCTATCTATATGATGTTCATGAACAGTGATTACATGAGTAGATATATGAAGCAAACAATAAACTTAAAATTTGAGTATGTATTTTCTACTCAATTATAAAGGGAAAAATGATGCTTCAAAAGACAAGCACCACAGAATCAAAGAGGCAAAGACAATGAAATTCATATACTAAGACGAAGACACAAAAAATACAGGGATTCAATACCTTTTCCAAAGACTCAGATTAGGGGATTATTATAAAGAAAGGAAGAAAGAAAAACTAGAGGGTGGGAAAGAAGCAAGAAGGGAAGTGAAGGAGGAAGGCAGGCAGGCAGGCAAGCTTTTAGTTGAAATGATAGTGAATTTTGGAATTTCCAGTTTGAAAATAATCAAACTTCCATTCAAAAAGCCATTCTAAAACATAAAAACAAGGCAAATATCTCAGGATACAACTTCCAATCTTTTATATTAATATAGATCCTTTCCACCAAATGCAATTAATTAGGTTTCAGATACCTTTATGGATTATATTGAATAAACAGTTCAATATTTGTGAAGAAATAAGCATTCATCATGCATATCAGTTTGTAAGTTAACTAAATAATAATCGCACAGGAGACTGTATGAATACCTTCACTTCATATGTGAAGTCCAGTTGATAAACAAACACATTATTTGTTGTCTGGTGATTGTTCTAAACACACAGATTGCAAAAGGAACAGCATAACTCATAAAGAGATTCAGAAATAGTTCTGACACTTTATATTAATGTAGTAAATCAGGAAAAATAACATTTAGTTTTGCTGGACCAAGATCCTACTGTCAGGCCGACTATACTGCTGCTTTTTTAAATATGAAAGTAAAAAAGGTAGTTTATCCCTAAGCTTCTTCACATGAATGAGCTATTCTAGTCTTTGATTTTGATATCTCAGGAAAGGACATGTATTCCAAAGCAATAACATGCTTGGACATGTATTGATTGGACATGTATTCCAATCAATATCTGAAATTGATTTTCTGTGTTGATACTCTTCAGAACACTAGTAACCTAGCTGTGGCTTTTCACTGCAGTCTTATTTTGACTACCAGCAATGAAATGGGCTATACAATATATGAGGTTATGAGGCAGAATGTGAAAATAGGAGACTAAAAAGTTATCTTCAAATATCCTCTGAGAGGATAAAATGGAGGATTACCATTTTACAACTGTCAAGAGAAAGGATTAATTTTACATCATTTTCTATTTCCACTGCCTGATGTGGTAAAGTTGAATGAACAGAAAGCCATTGTCTTTATTATTAATTTCAAGAGATTGTTAGAAGATGGAAATCTTCTAGAATTATTATGTAACAATCTTTATCTAAAAACTATGACTCTTACAGAATACTCTGTTCTGCAAATGTTGTCAGAAGGATGAATTAGAGACAAGCCGTCAACACAGGTTTTCAGCATCTGGCGCACAAAGTTCATTTAAGGGTCATTTATCTTCTTCCATTTGCCAAGGTAGCATTCATCAAGAAGAACATAATTTAAATTATGTAAGGAGAAATGATTAAATGTGCATCACTGATTTCTGATGTCTGTCCTCATAAACCAGCCTGGATTAGATTAAGATAGCATAAAGAAGTGAAACTATATTCAGGTAATGACAAAACTATGCTATTCTTAAGTCCAATTAACCTTCCAAAATACTGAAATTTTTATAATGACCCAATGGAATCCTTTCATGATGTAGTAGCAGCCAAATAACATCAAAGCTATACTAATGATGCTTTTTTTCACCAGAAAATATCAACTATTATATTGATTTATCTATCCTTCCTTCTAGCTATTAATCTATATATATAGATTATATATAAATATATATACCAGTATATATATTTATAAAATTACATGTAATGTGTGATTTTATATATACATAGGCATATAGGTATAGCATATACAGATAATACATATGAATTTTCTTTAAAATAAAGAGAATAGATATCATGATACATGCTTGAGTATGTCTTTAAAATTCATATTGAAGTACAGTCTCAACATTCTGGTAAAAATGAAATAAAAAGATTAAAATGGAATCTGAAAATAAATATTGACCACAACATTATGATTTCAGTGTTATAAATTCATATCTTGTATCTTTGATAATACTACATGCAACCATTATAGCAGTATCAAAGATAACTGGAAATTACTTAGAACTTTAAAAAAAGGAATAAATGTTTTAAATAAAATCTGCAAGATGAGTAAGTTTTAACTCCCTGGAATTCATAACTTTTTTTTTTTTTTTTTTGGTAAGGCAGAATCTTTCTCTGCCCTAACTAGAGTGCAGTGGTATCAGCATAGCTCACTGCAAACTTAAGATCCTGGGTTCAAGAGATCCTCTTGCCTCAGCCTCCCCAGAAGGTGGAACCACAGGCATGTGCCAGCACAACTAGCTAATAATACTATTTTTAGTAAAGACAGAGTCTTGCTTTTGCTTAGGTTGGTCTTGAACTCTTTACCTCAAGCAATCTTCTTGCCTCAGCTTCCCAGAGTGCTAGGATTAAAGGCATGAGCCACCGAGCCCAGCTAGAATGTATAACATTTTTAAAAACGATCCAAAAGCTATAATTTTGTTCCTTCTAAATCTGGGGTGTATAAACACAACTACTGTTCTTCTTCCTTTAATAATACAAATGTAAAAGATACAGTCATCATGCACAGGCTTAATCTCCTTGATTAGCTGGAGAGCAGATTTCTACAATATGAAATTGCCATATATGTGCAAAAATAAATCTCCAAAGAAGCTTCACAAATAGCCTCAGCATTTTAACACTACGAGTTCTTCAGTAAGTCATACTTCAGTCTCACCATCTGTACAATGGGAAGACTATTCTAAAATATTTTCTGAAATCCCTTCTAGTACAAATTTATGATGACAATGACATCTATGAATATCCATTTTAGTCTATAATGAAGCTATTTCCACTCAATATGTATAAGCACTATATTTTTGTTGTGTGGAGGAATTATGAGATAACACATACCAGGTCTGAAAAGTAAGTTTGGGAACTTGTCCTAGAAAAGGTGCTACATACTTCATTGCTGAATATCACTACGGTCACCTTTGAAGTAAATCCCTTCAGAAGCTATGTGCTGATGCCAGTGTCTAGTTCCCCCTTCACAGCAATTTTCTTTCTTTTTGTCTCTCGCTTTTTTTTTTTTTTTTTTTTTTTTTGAAATATAATCTCAACTCTGTCACCATGAGTAGTAAGCCATGGCGTCATCATAGCACACAGCAATCTCAGTGTCTTGGGCTCAAGCAATCCTCTGGTCTCGGCCTCCCAAATAGCTGGGACTAGAAGAGCTCACAATGATGCTGGGTAGTTTTTCTATTTTTAGTAGACAGGGTCTTGTTCATGCTCAGGCTGATTCAAACTCTTGTGTTCAAGCAGTTTACCTGCCTTGGCCTCTCAAAGTGCTAGTATAACCCGAGTGTGAGCTACCACGCCCGGCCCTTCACAACAATTTTGAAACTCTTTTTTTGGAATGGCCATGAGAGCTATTGTATTATCCTTGATGTCTTGAATGCCACCCAAGTGTCTTCCTTTCAACATTTCCTTTATCACTGGGTAAAGAAAAAAAGCCACTGAGGGGCTAGATCAGGTGGGTAGGGAGGTTGTTCCAGTACAGCTATTTGTTTATCAGCTAAAAACTCCCTCAGACAGTGCTATGTGAGCTGGTGCACTGCCGTGATGTAAGACCCATGAGTTGTTGGCTGAGATTTTCCTATGAATATTTATTTGGTCTTCTATCCTTCTCACCATCAGCTGATGATTTTGATGCACAACTCAATGGATTTTTGCAACGTTTTTGTCAGTTCTGCTCATTATTGGCCTGCACTGACCTCGCTTCATCAGATGCTTTTTCACCCTTCAGAAAAATGTTTAATCCACTTTTACTGCTGTTTTCTTGATGGCATTCTCCCCACAATCTTGACTAACATGTCCCTGATTTTGTTTCCACTCTTGCCAAGTTAAAAGAAATTTACAAATGTCTGTTCCTTGCTCTAATTCAACATTTTCGCTATGGCACAAAAAACTTCCACTCAGCAAGATATTACTACATGAACACAGCTGTGAGACACTGATGTACCACACTTATGAAACCTTACCAAGCTGTCTGTACAGTGCCGCCAACGTAAGCCCATGCTGGCAAGTTCTCAAACTTAATTGTCAGACCTCATATTAACAGGTCAGTTCTGTTCTTTTTTAGGTCCCATTATTCCAAGGGGTCACTCAGAGGAAAAAACTGGGAACTTCTGACATAACTTTGCAAAATGAACCACATGCCCAGATCTACACACTGAAGATTCTCTTTATACACATCTCTATTACATAAACCACAACTGCGCTTCCAGGAGTGACTCTCCGTGTCCTTCCCTTAGCAAACAGCTGTCATGACTTTCTCTGAAATAAGAATTATAAATTATACCTCTCACCACTTTTTTCCTCAAGTACATTTTCCTAATATTTAATTTATAAATCATTTCCCAGATGTATTAGTAATAAATGGTTGAAGGCGGCAGACAGGTTTCCAACAGGAAAGCATCAGGCTTGCTGTTTACTGGGAGGCCTCATTAAAAAGGCTTCAAGAGAAAGCAAAATAAAAACAACCTTGTGAACCTTTGTAATTGGTCTCCAGGGATATGTAACTCTCAGGATATCAATACGGAAATGCCTTAGAAGTTCAAACCCCAGATAGTACAGAAAATATCTACTTGGTATTACATTGTTTACCTGACACAATTGCTTATCAGAATAAAAACAAAACAAAACTAAAATAAGAAAAGTCAGGTATTTTCTTCTTAAATCAATACAGTAGACCTTCCATAGTTGACAACCTCCCTACATTGACCATCTCCTTAAACTGACCTAATTTTCATAGTCTAGACATCCACCATATGTACATTATCAGTACAGCAGGCCTGGTTGTGTATGTTGACCATCTCTGTATGTTAACCAGTTTGTTATAGTATCTTGGGCAGTCAACTTACAGAAGTTCTACTGTGTTTAACATAGAATGACAGTGATAGCCCTTTTGAACCACCATGTTGTTCATAACTTTAAATAAATTTATTACAAATATTTATCATGTGGGCGGCGCCTGTGGCTCAGTGAGTAGGGCGCCGGCCCCATATGCCGAGGGTGGTGGGTTCAAACCCAGCCCCGGCCAAACTGCAACAACAAAATAGCCGGGCGTTGTGGCGGGCGCCTGTAGTCCCAGCTGTTCAGGAGGCTGAGGCAACAGAATCGCGTAAGCCCAAGAGTTAGAGGTTGCTGTGAGCCGTGTGACGCCATGGCACTCTACCCCAGGGCGGTACAGTGAGATTCTGTCTCTACAAAAAAAAAAAAAAAAATGTTTAAAAAAAAATTAAAAACAAAAACAAATATTTATCATGTAACAGAAGTCCACAGACATGTATATACATATTATTAGAGGTAAAGTAGCCAAAAACTTCGATGGATCACATAGAGATTATTTCATGGAGTAATGATTTATTTTATGTAGTGTTTAATCTTTTAATTTACCCATTTTTTTTTTGTTTGTTTGTTTTTTGTAGAGACAGAGTCTCACTTTATGGCCCTCGGTAGAGTGCCATGGCCTCACACAGCTCACAGCAACCTCCAACTCCTGGGCTTAAGCGATTCTGTTGCCTCAGCCTCCAGAGTAGCTGGGACTACAGGCGCCCACCACAGCGCCCAGCTATATTTTGGTTGCAGTTCAGCCGGGGCAGGGTTTGAACCCTCCACCCCTGGTATATGGGGCCGGCACCTTACCGACTGAGCCACAGGCGCCACCCCTAATTTACCCATTTTTAAAAATAGATTTTCTTACAACCAGACACTCCCATCTAGGGAAGGGGATAACTTTTCATGAATGCATCTGTTTGTTATCCTTCAGATATCAACTAAGACATTTTGTCTGATGTAGATAATTTTAACATATAACATTTTCACCACCTTCTCATGACCTGGAGAGGGAGTAACTGTCCAAATAATACACGAGAAAGCTCCATTTAAGGAATGTGGTTGAGCAATAAACGAAAGTAAGGTTGCGAAAGTACAGAAAAGCTACTATAATCCCTCTCCAGGGTTTCTATGTTTCTTCCCTTTATTTTATGATTTTTCTATGTATTAAGGAATTCTCCATATAAGGAGACACATTTAAGGCAGTTACATTCTGACAGCAATCAGACATTGGTCAATCCAATGAACATAGACCTAGTGGTTTATAAACTGATTAGCCAAACAAACAAATAAAAAACCACCCCAAATCCTAAAAGAATGTCAAATCTCAGCATAATTAAATACTGGGTTTCTCAGAAGATACATGACAATTGATTCATCTCACTGTTTTCCTCTTTGTTTTAAGCTAATTGAATTACAAGTTATATAACACTTTTCTTTATGAGTCTTCTCTCCAGATGCAAATTTACCTGTAATCTTATGAATCAAACTTTTATTCCTGCTACTTGCAAAATAATAAAACATGAGCTAAATTTTCTTTTGTCTAATGTGGAAGATTTCTATATACAATAATACAAAATATAATTCTATATAATAATTACAATACTGTATTTTTTTTAAGACTCTGTCCTCCAAGCTAGAGTGCAATGGCATCAGCCTAAATCACAGCATCTTTGAACTCAAGGCCTCAAGTGATCCTCCTGCCTCAGCCTCCCGAGTAGCTGGGACTACGGGCACATGCCACCATGCAATTTTTCTATTTTGGGTAGAGATGGAGCCTTGCTCTTGCTCATGTAGGCCTCAAACTCCTGACCTCAAGTGATCCTCCTCCACCCTGGCCTCCCAGAGTGCTAGGATTACAGGCGTGAACCACCATCTCCAGCCTAATATTTTACATTAATTTACTATCTGGTTTATGCTAAAATAATTCTAAGATGCAAAACTAAAATCCAAAACTGTGACTTCCCATTTGTATTTCTTTAGTATCAGTTCATCTGCTGGAAGGAATTCACAGATTTGATTTTTAGCTCAGAAATAACTTATGAACTAATAATACATACTAGTAGTTTGAGTTGAGCTTTTTTAGTTCAGATAATGGTAAGAGAGTGTGTCCCAAAAGTTGACCATAAAGTTACCATGCATAGGGAAGATAGGAAATTATAGCTAAAAGTACCTTTATTTAAAATATTCATTACAAAATTTTACAAAGAGGTGGCTATAAAATATTTTGTAAACATTTTACAAAACTGGATGACTTTTGAGACACCCTGTATGGAAAGTATACATAGATGTATAGATATGTTCATCAATTTATATAACTTTATTCTTATTTTTAGATAATTCTATTAGCAAAATAATCATGTTTAATGTAACAAATGTGTAAAATAAAGACAGAAGGTAAAATTCACTTGTTATTCTTCTATGCAGAAATAATCAGACTGCATTTTCTTACAACTCCCTAATTATTCACATATTACCAAATATTTGGCTTACCATTGTGCTATAATTAATAACACAGTGATGAAAATTTTCAGATATATTTCTTTTCAGAATCATTGGCTATGAAATAAGATTGACAAATCATGTTTTCATTTCCTATTTTTTAATAACACATCAACAAAATATTTTCATGATAATTCAAATCACATGAGTATAGGAAATACTCTTAGAGTGGTGGATACTGAAAAGAAATTCAAATAAACAGCTGAATTAAACAGAAACAATCAAATATTATGTAATTCTGGTTATATAAAACTTCTAAAATAGGCAAATTGGTAGAAAAAAAAAGATGCAAGAAGCTACAGGGAACTTACTGCTTAAATGGGGAGGGACCTCAAATCTACCACTCTATGGAGTTGAATTCTGCCAATAGCTTCAGCTTGGAAACAAATTTTCCCTGGTAGGTCCAGAGATGGGGGTGGTGGGAACAAGCCCACCAAGGCCTTGTTTTGGGCCTATGTCACGTCCTAAGCAGAGATCCATGCTTCACCTGTAACTGCAACAGACCAATTTGGTTCAACTTTTATGTAACAATGTTGTGAATTACTTTTCTGCTAACAAGAACCCCCACATTGAATGTCACTTAATCTCAACATGCCCAGATGAACCCAGTCTGCAACCTGCAGGTGGAACCTAATTGATCAGAGAGAGGTATGAGACTGAATTAAGAAGCAAAGGCTGGCTCAGCACCTATAGCTCAAGTGGCTAAGGTACCAGCCACATACAACAGAGCCGATGGGTTCAAATCCAGCCTGGGCCTGCCAAACAACAATGACAACTACAACCAAAAAATAGCCAGGCATTGTAGCAGGCTCCTGTATTCCCAACTACTAGGGAGGCCGAGGCAAGATAATGGCTTAAGCCCAGGAGTTGGATGTTGCTGTGAGCTATGATGCTACAGCACTCTACCCAGGGCAACAGCTTGAGGCTCTGTCTCAAAAAATAAAAAAACAAAAACAAACAAAAAAAGCAGCAGCAGCAGCAGCAGCAGCAAAGGCTGTGTGGTGGGATCCAGCATCCAGTGAGACCACACTTTGGTGTTACCCCATGGTTGGATACAGTCAGAGTGTTTCCCAACATCACCCCATCACAAGATCTTAAGACCTCATTATCCTAACTATACAACCTGCCCCAGGCTCCAGTCCAGAGAGTCAGATTTGAGTCTGACTCCAGTTTTCCTGTTTTGGCCACCTGACAACAGATTTTTCTCACTGCAAACACTGGGCGTGCTTTGGTGTTTGGGTTTTCATTGCATGTGGCTTATAAACCCAGTTCAGTTAGGTTACAAGGCCACAATTCTGATCCATGAAAACTGTGAGCTAATAAATGAGTTTGTTTTATGACAGTAGGTTTGTGGTTAATTCATTACCACCACACCAATAGAAAACAAAAACATGAGTTTTCTGTAGAAGTAAAATGATTTACAAAAATGAAATAATTCTTTTCTTAATCTATGTCAACCATAGAGCCTCATGCACAACAACCACTATTGATAGGTAACAGAATCAGAAATATTTGATTTGAGGAAACTTAAAAAGTCTACGAACAATCTCCACTTACGGGGTCCACCATATAATCCCATGGGTCTCAAACAGAGCTTACAAGCCTGCCTAAATTCATTTTTTCTAAAGAGCAGCATGATAATGGGGTAGAAAGAATTCTATAATTAAAATTAAAATCTCTCATAAAATCTAATCCAGGCTGTATCACTTACCAGCTAAGTGACCTTTGACATTTCAACACCTCTTCATCGGATTTCTACGTGTTTAATATGGGCTTAAATAGCAACTACGTTGGTTCAAGTCAGATAATGTAAAGGGAAGTTCTTTGTTATTCAAAAATACATAAATAATCAGCAAGTTTGGATGCATTATTTGGCAATTCTCTGAAACCACTAAAATAATCATAGGTAGTCAGATTAGCCTAGATTTGTGGTTGATTCACAATTAGTCAGAGCTTATTTTATGGTACATGTACTTTGAGCTTATTCAAAAGAACACATAAGAATGTAGTTTAAGGTTTATAAAGAGAGCAGAGATGGAGGAACAGAAAGATTCAGAATAACATTATGGTAATCCAAATTTTTAAATGAGTAAAGAAAAGTAAGTAAATCAGTAAGAAAAGTAATGTCAAAGGAAGAAAAAAATATTGTCAGATTCCTTGTTATAAATCGAAATGTGTTCATGACTCTTGCCTCTTAATTCATGTATTGAAGGGTGAACAGGTCCCTAATCCAGTATGACTGGTGTCCTTTTAAAAAAGGAGAAATTTGGACACAGAAGGTGAAAACAGAGATCGACATAATACAAATCAAACAACAGCAAAGATTGCCAGCAAATCACCAGAAGAGAGGAGAAAGTAGTCACAGAACTAACGCTCACAGATCTCAGAAGGAACAAACCCCACCGACACCTTGATTTTGAACTTCTAGCTTCAAGAGCAATGAAACAACAAATTTCTGTTGTTTAAGCCACCCCATTTGTGATAGCTCGAGAAAACTAATACACGCCTCTATTTAGAAGAGAAGGTATACAAAGAACTATTGCAATCACAGCAATTTATTCTGTAGTCTCAATGCAGCTGAGCAACTTTCATATACTGTAGGTATATTAAATTTCTTTAAAACATCCTCACTGTATCATAAAGAAGGTGCAAATAGCTATGACTATATTTTACAAGAAACTACTGGATATGACATAGATTAAGAGGCTTGTATAAATCAAAAGTAGAGAAGAAAAAGACCCGAGCCTGAAAGTTCCTATCTTTTTCCTATGCCATTTGATCAATTTTTATTTGGACCAAGTACCAACATCCACCCCTTAGCTCATATGGGAGAACCTATCAAATAGAACGGGATGGAAAGTAAGACCTTAGACCAGGCATCCTCAAACTTTTTAAACAGGGGGCCAATTCACTGTCCCTCAGACTTTTGGAGGGCCGGACTATAGTTTAAAAAAAAAAAAAAACTATGAACAAATTCCTATGCACACTGCACAAATCTTATTTTGAAGTAAAAAACAAAATGGGAACAAATACAATTCACACCACTTCATGTGGCCCGTGGGCCGCAGTTTGAGGACGCCTGCCTTAGACTGTATGTTCAGGACATGATAAGATCTATTAAATTCAGCTGCAGGGGAGATTTGGGGGAAGAACCTGGAAGGAAGAGACAGCTGTCCCATCAAAGCCTGTTGTCTTAATCAGTTTATCAAAGCAACGAGTTTGAGGGCTCAAACCTGGTTCCATCAGGGCACATGTCACAGACCACATCTTTGCCCTATTCTATTTTAGTAGATTACAGTACAGCACATGCTTCTTTGCCCTGACAGGAGCTCTAACTTATTTTAAATTCTCAGCCCAGTTCCTCTGGGAAATGCTCAAAATCTGGGTACCATTTTGCCAGTGGACAAAATTGCTGCTGTAGGATTAAAATATTAAATCTCTTGGGCTTTTGGTTAAAGTTTACCTGGCAATATACTGCAGTGAACAAAGAGCCCCACTTGCGCAGTAAAGTTTTAACCTCTACAAAGTTTTGCAGCCTAACTGAAGAGCAAACTATTACTAGCTATAGAAACAGTGGATTTGGAATCCCTGATGAAAACAACCAACTATGTACATTGTACACTCTGAATAAAAATAAAATAATTCTTTCTTCTCTCTTGTTTGCCTCCCTCCCCCTGAATTACTCAGATTGTCTCCACCAATCAACTCACTTGAGAAAACTAGAAAAACCAAAAATATCAGGAATCTGTTACTATTTTACAGAAAAAATAACTTCTAAGTTATGAATTAATTTACACGCAAAAGCATGTTAAAATGAAAACTATCCTCTATCTTAAATTCTGTGGTGATACTCAAAAATAGCCACTATGCTACATTATCCATAAACACCTGAAAGATTCGTGAATGTCAGCAGGGAACGTTATATCGATCTGACTCGGAAGAAATATAGTGTACTAAAAGCACAAGAAGTCAGGAGGCATGATTTCTGTATCTGACTCCACACTCACGGGCTCTATAACCTTGAGAAGCCTCTTGGGGTCTATCTCCCTATTAGAGTAATCAACAAAATGTTCTCTAAGGTTTATTTCTCATCTAGAATTATGAAATCCAAAGAGCAAAACTAAGATACCCTACAAAGTCTACCAAGAAGTAATCCTGCATTGTGATTCTGTCAAATTTGGAAAATAACCTAACTCAATAGCATGGGCTGATCAAAGTGGGATCTTACCATAGAGTAGAACCTCTGTAAGTTGACCACCCAAGGGACTATAAGAAACAGCTCAGCATACAGAGGTGGTCACAAGGAAATAGGCCTGCTGCACTGATATGTACATGTGGAGCATGTCTGATCTATGAAAATTTGGCCAACTTGAGGTGGTCGATGTCGGGAGGTGGTCAGCTATGGAGGTTCTACTTTATTTGGTATTCATATCTTATAGGTGAAAAGTAGAACCAAATATCAAAATGAAACTATTACTTACTACTTGCAAAAACATGTCTGTGCTAATTTCCCAACACATTCACATCTATCTGGTAAGAATCTTAGAAGAGAACAAAGATGATGCTCATTAGAGGGCTTAATTTGAAACCAGAGAAGGAGGAATGTAAGGCATATGTATTCATTTAAAAACTCAAAGTTAGAACACAGGGCAATATTCTCCCATATGTACAGTCTAATCCAAAGGATTTCAAAATAGTTGCTGGAAAACATGCAATCAAAGCCACCCAAACATTAGTTTCTTTGCTTATAGGTACAAAACTTCATCCAGTATTCCATATTTAATATATAGTAGTCACGATTTTCTCATTATTACTTAAAGTCACTTACTTTACTTAAAATCATTACTTAAAAATTACTTAAAATCAGACATACTGATATTTTCATTAATATTTTATAAATAAACCTTAACTTGTTACTAAACCTACATTTTGCACTTGTTTATTTGATTTATTGAACTAACACTTGGAAACTACCCTATGACTTAATCCCCTCATTATCTATAAAGATACAAACCCTTACCAGGGGCAAGAGCAAGGCTGGCTGAAAACAGGTGATTCTAAATATTGTAATGCAGTTTAAGAAGATGAAGAAATACATAGAGAGAAGATTTCAAAATAACACAGAAACAACTTTCTGGTTTTGTAACACTAGAAATGTTTAAAGGAGAAAAATACCATTTTGTGGTAGGATTACTCAGAAATGCACCATAAAAAAACTAGATCTTGCAGATAAGAAAGTGCTGTATTACTGAGGGCAGAGAAGAGAGAAATCATCACAGGACAGATTTCCAAACTATAGCAATATAAATATTCTGAGAAAACCCACCCCTATAATTAGTCTTAATTTGTCTGTCAAAATTAAATTACATTACATGATGAACACCATTATATTTCTCCTGAAATATCTCCTAAGTAAGGAAATCACTCACATCTATTGATTCTATTTGAAGAAAAATGGGGAGGTTATTCTTCACAAGTAGATTTCCACCACAACATGCTTATGTGATGAGCTGGTAATGATGAAACCATTTGGTTGTTCTTCTTCATTGAAATAAACATTTAAATAATACCCCGTTTAGAATCCATGTAGTAGACCAAATCCATTACTAAACCAAACTAGAATTAATTGTAGTAATTTTTGGACAAGCATACAATCTCCTTACATAGTAGGTGAATGCAGTAATAGATTTACTGAGCATTAACTATATGCAAGCCAAATATTCAGTATTTTATATGCATTATCTAATTCTCAAAATAGTCTAAAGAGATAGATAATAATATTACCTTCATTTACAATCAGAAAAAAACAAAGCCTGAGAGAACTTTAGTTAACAGGTAGAAGGTAGTTTTACTTATTTTCAAAAACAGCTCTCTCCAGTCTAAAATCACAAATGAATCCTACCTTACCACACCTGTTATGGACACATATGAGATGTTTTATGAAAATAAAAACTTTATCCACAACTTGATCAAGTCTTACAGCTGCCATAAAAGAAGTTATAATGATCAAACTTACTTGGCCAAAAAGACTTAAAAAAGATACTGTCCAGCCAGAGCAACATAGTGATACCCCTTATCCACAAAAAATAAAAAAAATTATCTGGGTGTGGTGGTACATGCCTATAGGTACTTGGGAGGCTGAGGCAGGAGGATTGATGGCTTGCGCCCACGAGTCTGGGTTGCAGTGAGGTATTATGGACACTGCAATCTCCACTCCAGCCTTGGTAATAGAGTTAAACAGAGTGAGATCCTGCCTCAAAAAAAATAAAAAATAAAAAAACACCTGACGACAGCAAGTGAGGAAGCTTAAAATGTGTACCATGGTTTAACATGGCCAGGGACAAGAAATCTAAACTAACCCAGAGCAAAGGCAAGGGCAAATCAGAATAAAAAGTGACCCAGGAAAAACTGACACAGATATTGGTGGGAGAAGTAGAGGCTATAACCAAAGAGATACATCTTTTAATTTCTTTCTTCTTTCTCCCTCCAGTTCAATAGCTTTTCCTTAGTTTAACAGGTGATTAGATTAGGCCAAACGCTGTTTTCTGCATAATACTTTCTCCCCAATTCCTGAGTTACTTTATGGACTTTAAACTTACCGTCTTTGATTGGGCCAACTTAAAAGTTAAGATTTATCTAATAAATCAACACCCGGAAAGGCTTTAGCCCACACATTGTATAGTGTCATTGCAAACCTACTTCTATATGTTTTTTCTCCTTAATGGCAGAAAGTGAATTCAACTGTTATACAGAAAATAAATTCAGGAAAACATTAATTTTTTATGGTGGCTGTTAGCCAACAGTATAAATGAGTTGAGAATGGTACCATATTAAATATGAAACAATCTCAAGCAATTGCCATTATAATGAATATCTGCCCCTAATTTTACATATTCAGAATGATTAATTTTAAAATAGGAAATGAATTATTTCACCCTAAAGAAGAAATATGATCATTTGTTTTTGTTTTAATGAGTCATAATTAAAGAGATTATGTGACATAATCTCTTCTTTCTGGAAACTCTTTGGATATGAATACTATTATTCAAGCATACTTAAAGTTTTCATAATTTTTGATGAACTATTATTTACCTTTCAAGGGCTTACATTTCACCCATTTGCGTCTCAGGCTTAATGAAGAAAACTATCTCTATTTTTGATACTTCACACAAAACTCATGCAATTTTTTTAACTTGTCATTTTCTAAAAAGTTTCTGACCATACAGAAAAAACAGAGCATAGTTAATGCATTTTTTATTACCCAGGTTATTTTCATAGTTGACCATTTTTAACAGAACAAGTTTACTTTCATTTCTCTGCACCAAATTCTACCCTATAAAATTATTTGTCAAAACTGTAATCTGTTTTAAGTCAAAGAGCACTGGGACCACTTCAGTGTGTTCGAAAGTAACAAAGCTACTGAAATTCCTATAAATGATAGGAAAATTTAGAGCGATTTAGCAACTAATTACTTCTCAATAATCTCTTAGAATAGCTATCCTAGTGAAACAGAACACATTTATTTTAGAATAGCTACCCACAACATATTTTTCTACTTTATTACAATTTCTACTTATAAAACCACCAGTTCAAATCATTGGATAGATTAGAGCTTTGGGGTTACTGCCTTCTTTAAATTATAATGCTGAGCAGTGTGGCATTTGTAATATTAACTAAGAATATGAAGTTCTGGATTTGATAGTCAGATGTACATATATATGAATAGCACACTTCTGAAATATTCAGACATTGCTAAAAAAATCTTATACGTAAAATGAGACTAAACTTATGCTCTCCAAAGCAGAAAGGATTTAAGCTCATATATTTTTCTGCAGAAGTTTTTAAAATAAAATGACATTATATATTAAAGAGAGAACAGAAGACTGGGAGGTTTCATTAAGTATTAAAGCTAAGTACCCCAGCAAGAAAGAAGCAAACAAAAATAAAAGATCAGGCATTCTCAGTTCTTGCTTCTTTGAAGAATACAAGAGCTATAATTTGTATATGAAAAATAAGATACTTACTGTATCAGATGTCTACTTTCAACATACACTGAACTTATGTTTAGCACAACTTCAATCCATGGTGCATTATTTATTTTCTCCTTAACAGCAGCAGAGATGCAAAGATGTTCCAAAGCTTTACTTTCAGACAGTTTCAAATGCCCTGGTATTTGCTTCAGCATCTATGAAAAAACTCCATGCTTCACAATTAAAATCCTTGATGCAATCCGCATCTGCTTTCTTACACAGAATTTCAAATCTAATCCTTCTTTACTTTTTTTTTTTTATTTCAGAAATTGTTGTAGGTTAGATATCCTAAATCCTACATACCACTAAACGGTAAGAATTACAATCCTGTAGCTCCTTAGATTATAACCGATAAGGTGAGGCTTTTACATTTATATTGGGGTCTAAGAAGCTGATGCCATATCAGTCTAATAATTAATAATTCATGGAAGCAAATTACAGCCTTAGAAGGAAATAGCTACTTTGACTACTTCTTTCATAATCTTCTGATTTATATGTGACAGCACAGAGGAGTTATAGGAGAGGTTAATAAAAAAAAAAAAAAGAAAGAAAGAAAGAAAAAAGAAACCAGAAAATCCCAGACATAACACTTAAGTTTTAAAATTAGTACTGCCTTTGCACAAGCTGGGTTTGTTGTGGCATCATAGGAATTCTATCTTTTTGAACAGTCAATTCCAAGGAGTTCATTTTAAATGAGCATCTGGCTAGTGAGGATTTCCAGAGCCAAGTACAGACTGTGGGAGGTTAAGGAGGGGGCAGTACAGCCAATTTGATGAGAACTATGATGAAAAAGGGGGGTTCCCTGCATTGTTTCTAAAAACTGGCTTTTCACATGATTTCTGAGAAGACATCACAGGTCCAACCTGTCCTCTGTTTCATTCTCTCTCACAGTGACTGCTCAGCATGGGACGTGGTTGCCATGTAGGTGGCTGTGTGTCCCAGTGTGTGTCTGTGCTCATTCCCACATCAGGATGTGGCCATGCCCAATAACTCACATCTAGTTCCTTCAACACATGGGCTGGCCATAATCTGGACAGCAGTGTTTTTGAAACTTTTTTATCTCATGGCACACTTGAACCTATAGTTAAACTTCTGCAGCACATTTAAGCTATGTTGATGAAAAAAAAAAAGAGAGAGAGAGAGAGAGGAGAGAGAATAAAAATAAGAATCATACACTGTGCTTTGAACTCCTTTTGAAAAAAAATTTAATTAATTATCTTTAAAAAATGTCATGACACACCTAAGATCCTCTCATGGTACAGCAGTGTGCTGCAGCCACCTATTGAAACTCACTGCAGCGTTGCTTAATAATCCTAAAGAGTATTTTTATTGAGAATATTTCACATAGGTAAACTGCATAGATCTAAAGTGCATATTTCAATCCACCGTCCTATTAAGACATTAAATACTTTCATCACGCCAGAAAACTCCCTTTATATTCTTTCCCAGTCAACAACGTGCCCTCAAAAGAATGGCTTATCTGATTTTTGCACTACAGATTACGTTGCCTACCCTGGAATCAGACAGTATTCCATTAATACAGTACATATTTCTTTGTGTGTGGTTTCTTGCACTCATCATGTTTTCAGATTCATTCATGTTTCTGTTTTTTACTGCTGAATAGTATTCCACTATATGAATAAACCACCATCGACATATTCTCCTGTTGATGGACAATGGCTGTTTCCATTTTTTGCTATCATAAATAAAGCTATCCACATTCAGGCCAGGTGCGGTGGCTCACACCTGTAATACTAGCACTCTAGGAGGCCAAGGCAGGTACATCACTTGAGCTCAGTAGTTCAAGACCAGCCTGAGCAAGAGTGAGACCCTGTCTCCACTAAAAATAGAAAAACTAGCTGGGTATCTATTTCCAGCCACTCTGGAGGCTGACACAGGAGGATCACTTGAACCCAGGAGTTAGAAGTTGCTGTGAGCTATGGCCCCATGGCACTCTAACCTGGGCAATACAGTGAGATTCTGTGTAAAAAAAAAAAAAAACAGAGAGAGAGAAGAAGAAAAGCTATTCACATTTAAAGATAAGGCTTATTGTAGACATGTTTTTATTTCCCTTGGAAAAATTCCTTTGTGTATAAACATAATAGCAGAGCCATATGGTAAACATATTTTAACGTCTTTTTTAGATTTTCATTTTATTTTTATTTCAGATTAGCATGAGGATACAAACAACTAGGTTACAATGTTTGCATTTGTTAGGTAAAGTCCCTCTTATAATTGTGTCCTGCATCCAAGAGGTTGGTCACATATCCTTACTTTGCACCCATTAACTTCTTACAAAACTATCAAATGGTTTTCCAAAGTTGTTACACCATTTTACATCCTAAACTCATAATATACCAGAGTTTTGGATGCTTCACATCCTCACCAGTATTTGTTACTTTCAACTGCTCTAGCCATTTCAGTGAGTACATACTGATATTTCTTAAAATTTCAATACATTCATTTCTCTTTTAACTTATGATGGTGAGCACTTTTTCCATGTATGCATTGGTGTAAGGCTGGTCTTCAGTAACTATTAATAAAGTTAATAAAGCTGAGTTAGTAATAGATCAAAAGGAAATTTTCCATATAGGCCTCAATGTTCTTTGAAACAATGTACCTATAAAACACTATCTTCTCCCTCAGCAAGGCCCAGCACCTGCCCTGTGATCAGATACCCTTCCTGTCAACACGGAAACCCTAAAATCTGCCTATTCAGCCTCCAATGGCTCCCTTTATCCTGATTTGATGATGTCATGCCTTTTGGTCTTTATTTGTTGCTATTCCCATTCAAAAATAACTTCCTTGACATATAAAATGATAACCTTCTCTGCAATTTCATGTTCATTGATATGCTTAAAAATGTAGCTATCACTCATGGGGGTATGGATTAAAAAAGACTGGTGTTTTATTATATGTGGGTTACCCTGACCAAAAGTTAAGTTGTATTTTACTTATTGGTAACATGAGAGTAATAGCAGTCTCTTAGAGTCATTATGAGAATTAAAACAATTAGTATATAAAATATCTAGACTCACTAAGCTCAGCGATGACTATAAGGGGGTAATGATAAAACCCCCACTACATTATTTAAAAGTGATCTCAATTCATGCTGGTAATTATATTCTTACAGTGATATAGTGGATTGATGGGGATTCTTTCCTATCTTTTTCTTGATCTCTTTAGGTATATCATTTATGTTTTTATAGCTTTGATGATGATGGTAGTATTGAACAATTCACAAACCGTATGTATGTTCTATAATGGAAAAAGAAGGCAATATGTTTTGAAATATTCATTATTATCCTTTGTATAATCTCACACATTAAGTTAGCCCTATACACAGACATTGCCTTTTTCTTTTGTTACGTGCACATCTGCCTCTAGAGTAAATATATGTATAATATATCTCTGTCTGCAAAAGCGTACTAGAATAGAAAAAGAATACAGTCCATATATATCTATGAAAAAACAGCAATGTACCAAAAAGGAATTACTGGCATTAGTACAAAAGGGATTAGTGCCTGACATTCACCACTACAGGTGGAAAGACCTTCAAGACACTGTGGCAAAATCATGAAAGTTATGCATTAAATTGTGTCTCCCAGAATTGGTGTGTTGGTAATCCTCAATACCTCACAAGATAATGTTATTTAACTATAGGTCAACAAACACATGAAAAAATGCTTGTCGTCCCTAATCATCAGAGAAATGCAAACCAAAACCACTCTGACATAACACCTAACCCCAATGAGAGCAGCCCACATCACAAACTCCCAAAGATGGAGATGCTGGCAGGGATGTGGAGAAAAGGGAAGACTTTTACACTGCTTGTGGCATTGCAAACTAATACAACCTTTATGGAAAGAAGTATGGAGAATCTTCAAAGAGCTAAAAGTAGACCTTCCATTTGATCCACAATCCCACTAGGTATCTATTCAGAAGAAAAACAAACAAACAAACATTTTACCACAAAGACATTTGCACTAAAATGTTTATTGTAGCTCAATTCACAATTGTCAGGATGTGGATGCAACTCAAGTGCCCATCAACCCATGAATGGATTAATAAACTGTGGTATCTGTATACGATGGAACACTATTCAGCCATAAAAAGATGGAGACTTAACATCTTTAGAATTCACCTGGATGATGTTGAACAACATTCTTCTTAGTAAAGAATCGCAATAATGGAAAAGCAAGTCTGTAATGTACTCAGTGCTAACATGAAACCAACAGAGAAACAACCACATGCACCCATGAGAGAAAAATGCAAGTATGTTCAGGTGCAGAGGAGAGAAAGGGGACAGGGAGGTGGGAGGGGGACTGGTAAGCTCTTACCAATTGGCACAATGTGAAGGTATTAGAAATGCAGATAATGTAACCTAATCATTTGTACCCCCATATAAATCTGAAATAAAAGTTATTTACACAATTAAATATAGAGTCATTGCAGATGTAACCAGTTGAATTAAGTTCACAAGGTTGGCTCTACTCTAATACGAGTGATAACCTTATAAAAATTAGATATTTAGAGACAGAAACACAACTCATGTGAAAATGAAACAATAATCTACAAGCCAAGGAATTCCCAAGATTGCCAGCAAATCATCAGAAGGTAGAAGGATGGGCTGGAAGCGAGTCACTCACAGCCCTCAGAATTAACCGACCTGACAGCACCTGGATTTTGGAATTTTGAGACAATAAATTCCTATTGTTTGAGCCACCCAGTTTGTGGTAATTTGGTACAGTGACCCTAGGAAACTAGTGTTGGATAAGTGCAGAATTTCAGAACTGAGGGTGAATGTGTGCAATGCTTCAATTAGTTAGAAGGAGTGGGTTTGGGGATCTACTGCACGGCGTGATGACTACAGTTAATAATACTGAATTGTATAAGACAGCTAAAAGAGAAGATCTTAAATGTTGGCATTTCAAGTAAATAATAAATATTGGAAGAGGTGGATATGCTAATTAGCCAGATTTAATCACTTCATAATGTATACATGCATGGAAAGTTCAGAAATGCATTCCATAAATATATACAATTATTGTCACTTAAAAGTAAAGTAAAACTTAAAATTTAAGAGCTACAGAAAGTCAAACTGAAGTCCCCTTGAACATGAAGACTGTGCCCATATTTATAATCAGATGATAACAAGGCAGAGCAAGGACTGAACTAAGCAGAAACATTTAATGACCAGAATTTGATGGATATGAAGGTGGAGAGCTGAGATTAATAAAAAGAAATAATAAATACATAAAAAAGGATGTTGGAGGTCCTAAAGGGAAGCAAGACGAAGATAAGGATGTATCAAATCAACACATCTCTCCCTGAGGACAGCTGAGTATACACTTCCTGAAGAGACAGCCTCACAGGGGGAAGAAGTGAAAGTTGTTTTTGCTTCCCTGACACTAACTTGAGCTTTCGGAAGAAGCCAAATGGAGGGAGGAAAGCTGAGAAACAGTCTGGCAGAATCTGATCCAGCATTTCTGACTTGGGGTCATGGAGTGAGATTTTACTTGGCCAGGGATTACTAGCAGGGTGTGATTTGGAGATGGTTCTGTTCTATTCTGAGCACCATAGGAAGCAGCCACAATATTCTAACAACCGATTGAAAGGGGTGGAATAAAATCAAGGACTTTACGCTGTTGTCCACATGAGTGTCAGTCTACCTGAGCAGGTGACGAGGGAAAGCCACAGGTAGAGAGGCTTCACTCACCCTTTGCCAAAATAGTTGAGACCTTAAAATACTTTCAGTAAGCAATCCCTGGTCACAAATTTAATCAAAAACCTTGCTACTCAAGTTTTTAAGTTCAGGGGAGTCTTTGATTCTCAACAGTATATTGGAGAAGCAGTTCTGATCTCAGAATTCTTGCTGGGGTCATGTAAATGTTCAATGCAATGTTTTTGTAGCCAGTTCTTTTTCCTCAATCAACATTTTCAGTTAATTTGGTTGGCATCACCTATAAATATTATTTCTGTTTCCTTCTTTATTACACTACCCAACAAAACAAGGCTCAGTTTACCCTGAGTACACTTTCTTTAGGGGGTGTGTTGGCAGAGTTTTCAGATGGGAGCAGAAATAGAAGTTACTAAGTTTGCATATTTGTTGTTAGTCGGTTGTGTCAGGCTGTGTCATGGTACGTGGTGTTCTTTCTATAACACCAAAGCTTGTTAATTTTTCCTAAGGTTTGTTACAGTTTCATATATTGCATTTGAATGGTTCCCAGCTATGTAGAGCTGAGATAATGCCATTATAAAAATTATCATAAAGGGGATTCATGGATTTAATCAGAGAACCAGAGTCAGATGAGCTTCAAATAAGCAAGTATCAAATGATTCCAACACACTATTATTATGCACTATGTTTCACTTTTCTGGTTCAGTAATATTTGACTGGATGCTGGCTGTTATGTTTGAAGATGTGGCGAGTATCCAAACCCCATAAACAAAAGTGCTTCTCAGATTCTAGTAATTTTATCATGTTAGCATGATGCCCACGGGTAGTGTGTGGCAGGGGAGGTCAATATTGAGCCCATTATAAACTAAATCTGGCTCTCCTATCATAGTCCAGCAATTCAGAATCTATAAGGAACACCTGTTATTAGAATTTTAAGCCAGATAATAACCATTATGAATTCTGCTTTGCACCTCTTATTTTGTAACCTCAAAAACATACTTGAAGAGCAACATATTTTCAGAAATAAAGAAATGCCACTTTGGAGAACATGCTATTTAAGAGGCATTCAGTTGAAGACTCAAAGGTTTGGTAATTCTCTGAGAAACATTTGCAAGCACAAGAAATAAATAAAGCATCACTCTTTAGAAATTAAAGTGACTTGGTGAAGTCGTAGTTATAGACTCAGCATTGTGCCTTTTGTACAATTCTGCAAATATTACTTTATCTCAAAAGAAGTTAGCTGGAAAACAAAAGCTCTGAATCCCATTGGGTTATTCATCAATCATTTGTTGTACATAAAATATTTAACTTGGGGCGGCGCCTGTGGCTCAGTGAGTAGGGCGCCGGCCCCATATGCCGAGGGTGGCGGGTTCAAACCCAGCCCCGGTCAAACTGCAACAAAAAAAATAGCCGGGCGTTGTGGCGGGCGCCTGTAGTCCCGGCTGCTCGGGAGGCTGAGGCAAGAGAATCGCGTAAGCCCAAGAGTTAGAGGTTGCTGTGAGCCGTGTGACGCCACGGCACTCTACCCAAGGGCGGTACAGTGAGACTCTGTCTCTACAAAAAAAAAAAAAAAAAAAAAAAAATATTTAACTTGAATGTTACTCTCACAGTGTAACCTATGAACTCTCTAGATTATCTACAATTATTACGATCAGAACAATATAAGTCTTTGGTTTCACATCAATTCAGCTTGTAAAGAAGGAGAACATTAACGTTATGTCATCTATTTTTTTTATTATTCATATTTAAGGTACATCAGTATCTGAAGCAGTTTGTTTGTGGTTATTTTGCCCTCTCATTATATGAATAGACACTCTAACTGCATTTTTATTAACTTTTATTTTTGATAATTTCAGACATAAAAGAATAACAAAATAACTACTGTATTCGAAGATGGCCAAAATTTTAACATTTTACTACACTTATTCTATCATTTCTCTGACTCCCATGTACACACACATATAAATACACATTTTTTCTAAGCCCACTGACAATAACTTTCAGACATGACATTTAATTAACTGCAATTTACTTTATATTTCTTAAAAACAAGAAAACCTTTTTATATAACCACAGCAAAAGTAACAAAATCTGAAAATAAACATTTATACAGTACCATTATCTAACCTAAATACCTTATTCCTATTTCTCCAGTTGTCCCAATTATGTCCTTTAGCGCAAAAGCAAATCTCAGAGAGTCCTTACACCCTGGCATGTCTCTTTAGTCTCATTTCATCTCGAGTGGTTCCTCAATCATTCTTCCTCTTTAATGTCCTTGACACTTTTGACTATTACCGGACAATTATTTTGTAGAATTTAGTTTTGTCTGATGTTTCCTCTGGATTAGACTCTTCTGAGATTTTTGGTTTGTATGTTTTCTTCTCAGGGCACCCTATCAACAGGCACAGGATGTCAGACTGTCCCAATACTGTCAGGCAAACTGATCACTTGATGAAGGTGGTGCCTGACAGGCTTCCTCACTGCAAAGTCCCTATTCTTTCCTTTGAAGATAAGCAAAGGGGATCTATCATTAAAGGACGCCAGTAAGGTCCATTTTCTCCAGGCATGTACATTTTCTAAAGGGAGGAGAATGGTGATAAAATGAAGAAAAAAAAAAGGGAGAGAAAGAGAGGAAATGAAGGAGGGATAGAAAAACAAAAGGGGAGTACACAGGTGCACCCCGGCAGTGCTAAGTGCCTTTGGAAAAATAAAATAAAGTTGTTGGTAGTAGAAGAGGGATCGTTTACTCAAGACAGTTGGGGCAAAGCCTCTGTGAGAAGTTAAACCTTCCTCTGAGGACAAAATAATGCGAGGGCTCCAGCCACATGGAAGGTGTATTGAGGAGAAGAGCTTTACTGGTGAGGGGAACAGGAGCTTCCGCAGGAAGAAAGGAGTGGCTGGCGTTAAACACCAGGCCGGTTAGGCAGGTTTCCTGTCATAGAAATACCACACAGGTCATAGTCGTAAATTTGGATTTTATTCTAAGAGTAAGTAAACAAAGGAGCAAAATAATTTAGTCTCACTTTGGATAATAAATTGTAGGATGTGCTGAGAGGAAAGGAAGAGAAGCCATTCTGGGCTCCTCTGTTTGTACCATTGCGTGCCAAACCTCAGCTTCTCACTCACTGAGGGATGTCACTGGGTTGATTCCAAGAGATAACAGTTATGCTATATATACACACACACACACATATATATATACACTTATCTCTTATGTGTTTTTATATTCAGAATATTTAATCATGAGAGACAGACTAATCAGGTGTACATAGTGTACTGTGGTATTAAAAGTTTTAACCAGACATATCTACACCTAATCAAAAGTATGTGGTATACGCTCTTCCAGCATGGAAGCTTCCGCTTTAAGTACTTTCTGCAGAGAAAAAATCAAATGTTATTTACAAAAAAAATAAATTATTTCATTGGTATATTGTTAATTTAACTCCACATACTATGTTTGTAATAAAACCTTCTCCCAAGTCATAATGCCACAGTTAATTAAGTCACTGCATGAAAACTATATTAAAAAAAATGGATCCTGAGGATTATTTTGACCATGTTTTCAAAGAAGCTGACTGTACTCTTCTAGAACTTCACAGCTTGCATGGTACAGTGCAATTTTAAAATCAATTTGATTCACACTTTGTTCTTGGGAAGACCAGCTCTTTGTTTTCTGTCTTCTGATGATACACATAGTTCAGGTATAATGTGTGGAACATAAGAAATAATGAAGAATAATGGAAGCGTATCTCTGAAAACTGGTATCTCAACTCTTACAGGAAAAACAGCAAAATAAAACAAGAAAACCTCCTTTGAAAATAGGATTTTTAGAAAAAAGCATAGAAATATAAATCAAAGTGATTTTTATCCAAGTATCTGCCTTTACGTTTATGATCATTAAATTCCCCATAATGTTTATATTTTTTCAAAAAAATTTTTTTCATTTCCCGTTATCAAGTATTTTCATTATCAATTATTTCTTCCACCTATTAAATAACAAAATAATAATTTACATTTCTTACTCAATAAAAAACAAACTATATAAAATGAAAGAAGATGCCATCATTGTTTAATATCATAGTTAAAATAATACAAAATTATATTTCCTTTGATAAGTAGTATCACAGTAGTAGCAACACTGTATGTTCATTTTATTTTTAAATGTTCTTCTTTTTACCGTTAATAAAGATTTGCCTTAAAAATAATGAAAATAATTCATCAGGTTAAGTATGGCAAGTGGTTTGTAAAGTTCTTTGCAAAGATATTATTTCCATTAATGAATAGAGCAAGAATCTTTGGATTACCAAAAGCATTTTTTTGAGGCATGTAATAAAAACGGACTTGGTCACATCTAAGTAAATTTTTAACATAACTATAGATACTTTTTAAAGTGTTTCATTATTTAACTATATTTATGTACTATCAAGTTAGGTTTTATGAATCTGAAAAGATGACACACAAAATGAACATTTATTACTATAGCAGACTATGATATCTGATGTTGGTAGTTACTTTATAACTGAAGGTTAGCAAATTCAAAATTCAAACTTCTACTTCCTCCCCTTTAGGTAACGGAGGCTGATGCAAGAGAATCGCCTAAACCCAGGAGTTGGAGGTTGCTGTGAGCTGTGATGTCATGGCACTCTACCAAGGGTGATAAAGTGAGACTCTGTCTATAAATAAATAAATAAAGATTCAAAGTCAGCAGACAGAGAAAGGAAAAGGGAGATTCAAGGGTTTGCTACACTTACGAGCTCTATTCTCTCTAAATGGAATGCTCAGTTACAGTGACATCTTACCTTGAATTCCTGTTGTAATTATCTCCTATGTTCAATGAAACCTTTTCATTCTCAATTTATCACTAACTACCCTGTTCGTGTGTTTTAGTGATAACCAACTTCGAATAATTTTGAAAGAGTTACATAATATTTAATTAACAATTTGTTGAAATAAGTTTCTTTTTGGTTTCCAAAGAGAAAAACATTTGTGCCCTTGGTCATCACATTTTTATTTATTTATTTATTTATTTATTTATTTATTTTTGGCCGGGGCTAGGTTTGAACATGCCACCTCCGGCATGTGGGACCGGCGCCCTACTCCTTGAGCCACAGGTGCCGCCCTCATCACATTTTTAGCTAAAAGCTACAAACAGGAAAAGCTTTGCAATTTTCATACATCACCACAGAACTCTTCTAGCTTCAAGCATGTGAACTGTCTTTTCCTCTTACCAAAATTTCTCCAAAAATTATTGCGAAATGAAAACATTTTTTCCAACAAATACTTTTAATTCAATGTAAGCATACATTGCAATCATTATTTAAAATTAATTCCAAGAAAAGAGATGATTAACATTCTAGAATATTGCTAGTTGATGGTGGTACCCCCAGACAGGAAAAGTATTCTTTGCTGTCTGAAGTGGTTACCGTAAAATAGGCACGCAAAGAAAGACTATCGATTGTACATCGTGATGCCATAACATTACCAATGGTCACTCTTCTGCCACCACACAAAGACTAAACAGAGCAATGCAATTTTGAGGAGGAAAACAATAATAATCTAGTCAGAATCAAAGCAAAAGTTTAGTTCAGAAAGCATTCATTCTGCCCTTCCAGAAACCAAGTTAGGCAACTAATACAGGTACGTGAACCAACACATCCCGACAAAGCCACTAAAGTTAAGGCATGGTAAAGTAATATGAAATTACTGTCAAATGGAAGTGCGACAATTCTCTCTTGAACACAAAGAGAAGGTTATTGAGAAGAGGCGGCTGAGTGAGCATGTGCACATTCATTAATTCATCAAATACTGACGGAACATTGTTTCAGGTTAAATTGCGTTCCACAAAAAGATATGTTGACGTCCTTAGCCCATAATACCTGTGAACGTTGCCTTATTTGGAAACACATCTTTGAGAATGTAACCAAGTTTAGACAAAGTTATTAGGTGGGCCATAATCCAATATGACTGATAGCCTTATGAGAAGAGGAAAAACTTAGAACACGACAGACATAAAAGAAACACGACCGGATGAAGATGGAGGCAGAGCTTGCAGTTATGTTCCCAGAAGCTTTATTTATCTTTTGAGACAGAGTCTGACATTGTCACCCTTGGTACAGTGCTGTGGTGTCAGAGCTCACAGCAACCTCAAACACTTCAGCTTGAGCCATCCTCTTGCCTCAGCCTCCCAAGTAGATGGGACTACAGGCCATTTCCGCCCAGCTACTTTTTAGCGATGATGTCTCTCTCTTGCTCAGGCTGGTCTTGAACTCCTGAGCTCAGGCAATCCACCCACCTCAGCCTCCCCAAGTGCAAGGATTACAGATTAAAGCCACTGTGCCCGGCCTCCCAGAAGCCTTAGAGCAACTGAGGCTGCCAGTAACTGGACCAGGTGAGGAAAGATCTTCCCCTTACAGGTCTCAGAAAGAGCACCTGCCAACACCTTCCACTGGACTTGTAACTTCCAAAACTATACGAAAATAAATTTCTCTTGTTTTAAGTCACCTTCCATGTGGTACACTGTTAGAACAGCCCTAAGAAGCTAATACAAGTATTTACCATGAACAAGGCGTTGTGAATATTGTTCAGGTAATAATGGAGAAAAAGACAAAAGACTCTGTCCTACGGGGGATAACAGGCTGGGCTGTGCAATAAAATAATATAAACACAAAATTATGAACAGGTATTATTATTTGGAAGAGTTTTAAGTGATTTGATATTACTATAGAAAAAATGGGATGAGTGGAGAGTTACAGGTACAGTACAGACCATTAAGGGAAACAATAAAAAAAGTTCAAGATCAGGCGGCGCCTGTGGCTCAGTGAGTAGGGTGCCAGCCCCATATACCGAGGGTGGTGGGTTCAAATCAAGCCCCAGCCAAACTGCAACCAAAACCTAACCCGGCGTTGTGGCAGGCGCCTGTAGTCCCAGCTACTCGGGAGGCTGAGGCAGGAGGATCACCTAAGCCCAGGAGTTGGAGGTTGCTGTGAGCTGTGACGCCCCGGGACTCTACCAAGGGTGACAAAGTGAGACTTTGTCTCAGAAAAAAAAAAAAAAAGAAAAATTTCAGGATCGATCCTGTTGATGTCAGTTATGCATTATAGCATAAAGTAGGAAAACGATATGTTTATACTTCAATAAATCACTCTGATAGCAACAAGATAAATGATTACCTATGGGCAATACCTGTAGACAGGGCAGCCTGGAAGCTACAGAAATGGGCAATGTAAAAGTGAAAAGACAGACCTGAAATCGAGGCAGACGTAGCAACAATGATTTTCAAGCAAAATGATTCCAAATCTACACAACTGTAGAAAGGGCCATGTGAAACCAATATATATATATATATATATTTAATATTGTTTAAAACAATGTGACAATAAAAAAAGAAAAATCCATAAAAATATGTTAAAAAGATATGTAAAAATTAGTCCTTCTGCCTGGAAACCAAGGATAAAATCTAGAGATCACGCACACACACACACGTTGAGAGGCTTTTTGTGTGAGAGCCAGAGACCAATCTGCATGTGGGAGCTGTTTGAAATGCCAGGCTAAGCACATGGCAGATGTGAGAGCCCTTTGGGTCTCACAGCAGATAAAGAGACTTACACGACGGGACTGCTTTTAAGTCCTGATTTAGCTGGGCATTTGCAGTTTACCATGACTTAAGATTTGTTTTCGACAAACTCATGATTTCCCAATATACTGGGGAAAAAAAAAAATGTCTCTTCCTGCCATTCTCTGGTATTAAATCTAAACAGTAAGAAAATTTCCCTTACTTTGTCCCCCTGCCCCCATTTAAACTAACATATGGGTTTATGTGCTCTGAGCGAATTACATCATTTTGGAATAAATAAGAAAGGACCTGAGTGGAAGCACGTCATTGGGGACTGGAGCAACTTGACGAGGGATTCACAGCCCTTGCCTGCCAGTTGCTCAGAATTAGTGAACGTATGCAGGTCAGGGCAGTACACCTGGGTCTGTCTTTGGGCTTGTCTTGTTCAACATTCTACTACTAGTGACACTAATAAGTGAGGAGAGTAGCTAATGTGTATCAAGGCCTTATCACCTTACCATGTTCCAGGCTCCGTGCTGTAAGTTCAAGGCATTAGTTATTTGATTCACCCTATCAAGCAGTCTCTCTCTCTGAATATATGTATAATATACACACATATATGTAAATGTTATATTACATTCTTCTAGTAGGAAAGCAGATTTCGAGATAATCAACTTTTTCAAGTGGTGAATTAGAGATTCGAATACATTTTCAATTATTAAGCAATCACAGTCAATCATAGGTATCAAACAGCCTTAATATACACATGCAGTGCCCGATGTAATAATGGTTCAACTTACATTTTTTTTTTTTACGAGAGAAAGAGAGCGAGCCATCGCACAAGCGAATACAAAAGTGAGAAGGGTGATTTAATTCATGGACTCTTGACAAGGTTTCTAGGATCCACCTCCACATCCACCTCCATCTGTGCTGTTACCTGAGACAATTTACCTAATCCCTCTAAGCCTTGGTTTCCTCAACCATGAAATGGGAAAAATAAATAGTATCTACTTCAAAGGGTTGAGGAAGGATTAAAGCAGTTAATATATGAAACTGAGCACAGAAAGTTTGAACGAAGAAAATACTATTTAGCTATTATCATTCCCATTTTCATCACCACCACCATCATCATTACTGTAAATGGCCACTCATTACTGCAGAGATTTAAACAGACATTGGACAACTATAAGCCAAGGATATCATTAAAAGGATTCACACGCTGGATAGGTAATTGGATAAGATTATCATTATTCTGTGAGTCAGGGTCTGTGATCACATGAATCTGGGAAATACTACATAATATATTGCCCTCTTGAACTTTCAAAATTAACATCAGGTATATGGAGGGTCTCAATGGTCAATGAGGCTGTTTATCTTGCTTTTAACCCAGTATTTTTCAGCTCTGTCAGATGTTCCTATACCTCTTGCTCTTTATACCTGAGTCTGACTTATAGGGTTGGTGTATTTAACACACAGTATATAACGTGTCTAATCTGAAAACAAAGAAAAGTCTTCCTTAATTTTCATCCTAATCCACCAGCAATTCAAACTCAAATAGCCAGTCACTTAAATGAGCAGAACAGAGGTAGAAGGTAAGCCTTTTAGAGATGAGGGAGCATTTCTTAGAAAGCTTTCCTATTGTACTGATTATAGGTTTAGACTAAAAGATGCCTCCTAGAGTGAATAATTTCAGCTCACACTAACAAATCATCACAGGACAAAAATGTAAGAAAATAATGTTTAGGGATATATTGGGTTTTTAAATACAAAACTGTAGAGTGATACAGAGTAAACATACCTCTAGCTGCCATCACAGAGCCATAAATCATTTCTACAGAAACACAATGAAATTATTTTCTGTGTGTGAATGAAACAGGCTTTGTGTTCTTATTTCTGTTGTCTTTACTACAAGATTTGGGAAGACCAATAAACTCTCTACCTAGTTTAAAATTTTACTTCTAAAATGCTACACAGCTCAAAGGGCAAAAATGTGGTATCGTAACTTGTCCCCTTCATAGGAAAGTTTCAAAGTACTGGCAAAAGGTATTATAATATATGATTTTTTCTTAAAATTTTCAATGAGGTAAACACATCTTAAACATACAATATAAGAAATACATAATTTCCTGTTTTCTATAATCAAAACAGTGCCAGTCCCTGTTAAAAAATAGAGTTTTAAAATAAATCATTCACAAATATTTATGTTAGGAGAAAACCAATCTCAGAACCTTCCAATTGCCATCATAACCTACATACTTGGAAGGGAAGAACTATCTTGTATTATGTGCCAGATATTCCTCTAAGCCAGCGGTTCTCAACCTGTGGGTCACGACCCACAGGAACTGTGTAATAGGGCCGCGGCATTAGGAAGGTTGAGAACCACTACTTTAAGCACTATTACATGTACATAAAGCAAACACTGGGGCCCATCTCTCTCTAGAAAAGAAAAAGAAGGTAAAGTTTAAAAAAAAAAATCAAAAACAATCAATAAACAAGACAACATAATATAAACAGTGTTGAATTCAAAAAAGAGAAAAGCACATATGATACAAACTTTAATGGTCATGTGTAAATCAGTTAACCAGAAATCACAAAATAGCAGTGTTTGAAGCTGGAAAAAAAAATCCAGTCTTCCCTTTCTTCTTTTAGGCATCCCATTTTGTAGATGCCTACAAAATTCTAAAGGGAGTAAGTTATTCCATCTTATGTAAAATAGGACAAAAATGGAAAAATAAAATAAAAACAAACCAGCATGCCTGATCAGCAAATCCAGTCTGGATATAGTTTATTTAGATGAAAGTCAATATAGTAAATGACTTGGTTTAAATTGGCCATTCTGTTATATTTCCTCAGTTGTAAAGCAGTAATATTTACTTAGCCCATAGAAGTGGCTTTCAGATAAACCAATCCAAATTTGCAAAATGTCCCATGAGAGTGTTAAGCATCCTTACTATTCAAATTAATGCCAAACTTCACCTGTTCCACGAGCTATGTAAGTGTAGAACAGATTCATTTCATTTTCTTCAAACTATTTCCTGCTTCCAATCCACAAGATCTGACCTTAGTGCTCTTTAATATTTTATCCAAATGACTAAAAGAATCAAAAGAGAAAAATAGATTCCGGGGACTGACACAACACAGATGCAAATCCTAATGTCACCATCAGGGCTGAGATACACTGGCAACACCTAAATTTTACATAACAAGGAAGGGTTGCTTTGTAAAAACCTCATCCCATTTTCTCTAACTTGGTGAAAACACAATGGACTCTGGAAAGGGAATTGAATTTCTATTTCAAATGATCAACTTTTCTTTGAGCATTTCCACTGAGACATATAATATCTAATAAAATTCTTACCAAAACCCTAGGATGATAACTCTTATAACGCATAATAATGCGAGATCATGAGGAAACCACAGCTTTGAGAAGCTATATAATGTTCCCAAAGTCATAGCCAAATCAAGTAAGTGACCACAGATGCAAATCCTTGCAGCCTGATTTCAAAAATAAGATTTTTATAATCAATGATATCCTCCACCGCCCAACATACTTTATAAACTCCTATCTCAAGCCCCTAACAAATCATACTAACATAGCAGTAATGTAAAAAAGTGAATACTCTGTATGTAGTAGCTTCATTTTGTAAGTAAGGATAATGAAGCCAACTGCAGGAAAAAATTAACTACCAAAAGTACTATCATAAGTTAGTTGCAGGAGTGGAACCAGCACCCAGAACTTAGAACCTGAGAGGTTTTTCCCTCTACAAGAGGCAGAACTGCTTTTTCTCTTGAATATTTTTAATCATCTTAATAGCTATCTGAAGGGTGAAGCTTAAAAACAAAAGAAGAAAGGAAGGAAGGATTGAAGGGGAAAAAGGCAGGAAGAAAAAAGAAATGAAAGAAAACGAAAACAAAGGAAAGCAGGAGAAAAAAGGGGGCTGCACGACGTGATTTAGGCAACTGCCACAATCCTTTATGCTGCTGAGGTTGTTATTCCATGATCCCACTTAAAAGATCAAATATCACATGCCTGTTATGTAAGAAAATGTGCCGGGCAGTATATGGGAAGTATGAGAAATAGAAGCAAAACACAAACAACAACACAAATTCTTCTCTTACTATGGCTAATTTATAGGGTAGAAAATACAATAATGCCACAAACAGAATTGTTTGTAATCCTTCCAAGAAAAAAAAAAAAAAAAAAAAAAGAGGAGCTAAGCCTGAAGTTTCGTGTTCTCTATATGTTTGAGCTGGCTCTTTTGTCTCATTTCTCTCATGCAAAAGACATAAATTAATTAGCTATTTCCCTGAAGTCCTATGGAGAGGCCAGTGGCACAATGCCTAACAAATAGATTGCTCCCAAAATGTTTGATAAAAAAAAAAAGAATGAGTGTAGCAGAGATTACTACCTGTCCACTAAGATGCATTTTTCCCTTTTTCCAGGGCACTAGGCTAGACTAAATTCCCCGCTCTCCCAGGCATGGCTAAGAAAGGTCAGGTAACTGACGACTAACCAGCGTGGGCGGGACTGTCCTATAAAACAACTCACAGGCTACTCCAGGTTCTTTCCCTCATCCTGGATCTTCCAGGATTCCTGAATTAAGTGTAGATCTCCGAATAAGTCCTGGGCATGGAACAAGCCATGAATTTTACGAACTTGAGACATAAAATCACATTTTATTGAGACAACATAGTTTGGGCCCATTTGTTGCATCCATTGCTCCTACCCATGTTAGATAGAATTCAAACCCCAAATCACACTGTGGCACTCGGCTCATACCATGCACATATTCCAAATAACGAAAGAACCAGTAACTACACTAGTTCATACACACACTGAAAAAAACACCATGGTCTGACAAGTACAGTTGTTAGACTCATTGTCCTTTTAATCCATGATCTTCAAAAAAGAAAGTGTTATAAACATTCTGGCAGCTTCAGCTCTACTTTCAACTCTATAGGAGTTTTCTCTCTCTTTCTCTCTCTTTTCCTCTCTCTCCTCTTTCTTTTTTAAAAAATTCAAATCTTAAATTAATGTGTTAGTGTGCACGGACAATAAAAACGAATTGACTTTTTCTGCAAGGCTATCACATCTCCAGAAGGAAAGCTTACCCAGGGCACAGAGGTAACACTTCCCCTGGCAACTTAACAACCTATGTGTGGGTGAAGGAGATAGAGAAAAAGACTGTGGCTTTCAGGGATGACCAATCATTCTACTAACATTCAATATAATGAGGAACAGCTCGAGATAGCATTCATATTAAAGACAGAGTTCTGTGCAACTTACTTTCTCCTATCAGGGAGTAGAGGAAGTGGAAGCACTAATAATGCCTTCATGTTAAAAAAAAAAAAATGGATATAGTATCTGAAAACCGGGCATGAAAAGAGCTCTCAGTCATTTTCTTTTCATGTTAATTCAGCTGGTGCCTTTACACTGTATCAGATTTGCACATTGATGCATGAGCAGCAGAAAGGAGAAAATAATATTGTCAGACAACATTGAAAGGAAAACAAATATCTAAGCTGGAAACAATCAAGCACATTAAATGTTGATCACAAAATTTCTTTACACAAAAATTTTCCTCCTCCACAATATTACACAAGTAGAGACAAAACATGAAAACAGAGAAATTGGTATACCCAAGATAGAAAAATCTGAGAAACAGTGGACTGTGCTCAATGCATCCGAAACAATTGCCTGAGACTCTGAAGCCCACCATCTCTGTGAGGTCTCTCCTGACTTGGTCACATCTCTCCGGCCCCAAGGGGAGAGTAGTCGAGCTTCTGTGTGCTCCTATAATTCTTAGTCCTTACCATAAAATACAACATCATTGTCATTGTCACCATTACCACGAATATTTATTGGATCCTTCCTAAAACTACTTGAAAAGGAAATGTTCATATTTGAATTAGGGAATAAATATTAAGAATTGCAACTTTAAACAGCCCTGTAGGAAAGTTAAAAGTGCAGCACAGCTCATCATTTTCTGCCTGATATATGGACTATTGATGTTTTCAAATTTATAATGGAGTCCCCCAACATAGTCCGGGGACTACATGACTTTATTCAGCAATTAGCACACTACAGTCACCTAGTAACAGAAAAGTAGGTGTTTGTCTCACAATTCTTTCTTTCATGAGCAGTGGGAAACAGCTTTCCTGTATGACAGGGCACCCTTCTATGCTTCAATAAATGGAAAAGCCAGAGAAGAAAGAAAAACATACCAAATATTAAGCTGAAAGAGAACAGGAGAGGGTTTGCAGAGCCCAGCTGTTCTTTCTCTCTTTTTCTTTCAACTGATGTATGTCAGGCTGGTATAAAAGAGGCGAGTTGAACATCTGGACCAAAACCAAGGCATTTAACATTTTCAAGCAATCCAGAGGCATGGATGATTTATGATGTTATTCTTAGATTCTTATCATGTGTTCTCTAACTTTATGAAATGTGGACAGGCACATAAACCTAGTGACACTTCACGATATAAAACGAGTGATTGAAGAATGATAAAGAAGAAAGAAAAGAATCGTTTTAGTTGGAGATGCTCAGAACTGGGCAGGCCCCTGGGAAGATGAGTGGGATTTTGCTCCCGCCACTGTGCCTTTCAGAAATTGGCAGGAGCTCTGTGTTGAGGCGATCACCTGCCTCCTCTGTCGCCAGAGAAAGCAGGGTGAGATCTGTAACTTAACTGATGTACCCAGGTGGCCTTTTCCACTAGAGAAGCTGAGGCTGCCACATTATTGAGTATTAAATGGCCCTCAGAGAATAGGGCCACCACAATACCCTTTCTATCTTTAAAATGCCTCATATCCTTTAGTTTTAGGGGGAAAAAAGAAGAAAGAAAAAAAAAAAAAGAAAGAAACAGCATGGCACTTTGGCAAAGCTGAAGTTTGTTTATAAATCACTTCTCCAGGAGATACCTTCTACAAAATAAAATAATGCTTCACAAAGTATCTGTAGGTAGCATTTTCTTTATTTAGAGACACTATAAACAGTCTTCCGTCATCAACCTGTTAGAGCAGATTTGTGCAATGACTTTTTAAGATACCACATTCTATATCTATCATTATACATATATATGTCTATATGTACCTATAGTCAGATGGACTTTTCATTATTTAAAGTGTATGACTCAGGGCAGCGCGGGTGGCTCAGTGGGTAGGACACTGGCCCCATATACCGAGGGTGGCCGGTTCAAACCCAGCCCCGGCCAAACTGCAACAAAAAGTAGCTGGGTGTTGTGGCGGGCACCTGTAGTCCCAGCTACTTGGGAGGCTGAGGCAAGAGAATCTCCTAAGCCCAGGAGCTGGAGGTTGCTGTGAGCTGTGACACTACGGCACTCTACCAAGGGCAATAAAGTGTGACTCTGTCTCTAAAAAATAAAAATAAATAAAAAATAAATAAAAAAATTAAGTGTATGACTCAATGCAATAATAATCACTGTAATGTTAAAAATCGATGAGTTTGTTAAAATAAATAATAGACTATAGCATAAAAAGCTAAATTATACCTAAATATAGGGATAATATTTTGGGAACGTCATTAGTCTTTTTCCCACTTATTTTAATCAGTATTTTAACCAGTGACATTTGATTAGTATTGTGAAGAATGTGATCTTTCATCTCATTATTAAATAAAAATTTAAACATTCATTTATATTTTTTGTCTTTATGATAGTTTAAGCAATTAATTTTTTTTAATTTCCTCATGATTAATACGTTTAATGACTAAAACATGACTATTTTATCACTTCTGGTAGTTATTTCTCATTATGAGCACATCCTTTTTCTTTTTCAAGTAAGTCTTGCCACGTTAGCCAGGTCCACCAGGAATACATCATGCTCCTACTTTACACATAGATCAAAGGCAGCTGCGTGACACCTCGTGATTTTTAGTGATGTGAAATGGTACTAGGCTGTCATAGAACATGGTACTAGGCTGTCACACAGAATCTAATGAAAAGGGTAACATTTTTAAGTTAACCTCTTAATGTAAACATCAGATGTTGACATGGAGGAAAAGAAGAATTCTTCTTTCTAGCTATTAGAGTTAAACTGCCTTAAAAAGAACAGAAATGAACTTCACTACAGAATGATTTTAAGGGAGTTATGACCTTTCCCACACAGACCATCTGTACTGGCTGGATCTCTGTCTGGGAACCAGAGATTTCCTACATAAGACAATTCATTCCACAATCTATGGACAGATGATTTTAAATAAATATCCATTAATATCCCATTATACCTGAGGAGCCCATTTCCTTTCCTGAGTTAGATCGGGGCTTGCATTGCAAAGCAACCTTTTCCATTAAGGGTTCTAAAATAGAGCTGCTTAATTATTCCTGCCACACATCTCGGAGAACAAAAGTTCTCCTAATCATAGCAAGGAAATCATTATTATTGATTAAAATGTCATTTCAGTCAGAGATCAGGAACCCCCAAAAAGATCACTTTTGCTTTCCAAATTAACTATAAAAAGTTTAAACTGTAAGTGAAATGCCATTCTGTGCTGTTGCAATGAATTTCCAATAATAGTATCTACTTTTTACTGGTTCAAAAACATTGCTTTAATTAGGTTGACCTTTAAAGAGCTTTTCTAGAACTGAAATTCCTTAAAATGCTTCCACATACTATATCTGCGTGTAATCTTTTCATCCAAATATGATTACAAAAGCTTTAAAATCACAATTTAGTTTTTGTTTTAGGCACCAAATACTGTCACATCTTCTGCCAAACATTAAAATCCCATGTAAAGCCCATTAGAAGATTTAAACTTTAGTACATGCTTATACCAGTGCTAAGAATTTGCCTAAGACTAAAAAGTGAATTTTTAGGTGGGCTGGGAAGGGTGGACAAAACCCAAAACTTAGTTCAAGTTACGGAGCAAACATTAAGCAATGCATCCATTTAAAGAGTGTGTAACCACATCATCACAATGTCCATACTTGTCTAATTCTTTTTTTTATTAGTATTAGATCATAGCTGTGTACATTAATGTGATCATGGGGCACCATGCACTGGTTTTATAAACATTTTGACACATTTTCATCACACTAGTTAACACAGCATTCCTGGCATTTTCTTAGTTATTGTGTTAAGACAATCATATTCTGCATTCACTAAGTTTCACATGTATCCTTGTAAGATGCACCGCAGGTGTAATCCCACCAATCCTCCTCCCTCTGCCCAACTTCCCCCCTCCCTCCTCTCCCTCTCCCCCTTCCCCATACTTTTAGGTTATAACGGGGTTATAGCTTTCCTATGCAGCCCAATTCACAATTGCTAAGTCATGGAAAAAGCCCAGGTGCCCATCGATCCACGAATGGATTAATAAATTGTTTTACATGTACACCATGGAATATTACGCAGCTTTAAAGAAAGATGGAGACTTTACCTCTTTCATGTTTACATGGATGGAGCTGGAACATATTATTCTTAGTAAAGTATCTCAAGAAGGGAAGAAAAGGTATCCAATGTACTCAGCCCTACTATGAAACTAATTTATGTCTAATTCTTAGCTTGCTTTTCAATGTTTAAAAAACAGTTCTGCATATTTCATTCCATTTGCAATTGACAACATTCTTGGGAAGTACAGAAGAGCAGCCACCATGTCAGAGACAAGAAAATAGGTTCAGGCAGAGAATTAATTTCATTCATTCATGTGTCTTTAACCACTACCCTCAGGGAGGGAGACCATGCTCAAAACACATGGGGCCTATTTCACAGATTTCCTGGGCTTCAGTAAAGAACAACAGCAATCACTGAATCTGTAATCACTGGATGAAACGTCCACATTCACTGGCCGACCCTCAGTCCTCCTTCTTACCTTAACAACTAAGGGGAAGGGGAGATCAGACGTAAAGTGACTTTTCCAAGTCAAGGAGCTCACCCCACATGAGACCCTGTATCTTTTGACTCCCACTCAATTGCTTCTTCTACAATCTACTGCCTGTTTTCCTCTTCTAGAACTGAAGACATAGAAACATTTTTAGTTAGGTTCTGAAAGTCAGCTAGCCAGCCCCCAAACACAGGAAATTCACCTCAGAAACATTTCTTTCCCTTATAAAGTCAAATTTTTCAGAAGACACTAGGGATTGAAACTTGGTATCAAATTTGAACCATGTCCCTGTTTGAATGCCCTTTCTACGTGGACATAGAAAACCACCTTATAGCACTGGGTGTGTCACATTCTATACTAAACAGAGCATATACCAATTATAGATATATTTTATTTCCCTTTAGATTCTGTATACTATCACATATTTCCAGCCACAATGTGGCTAAGTCCTTAAGTTGATCAATCACACAAAACTATTATATTCAAAAATCCTCACAATTTTTTTGCTTTCAGAAAGCTTTGAAATTCATTTATGCCTTCATAATACTGCTTCAGTCTTTAAGTTTTAAGCCTCTGAAGCATATGTCCTCAATGAAAATAAATAAGTAAATGAATAATTAAATAAGGCTATTGCCAGAGCTTGTCATTACCACCCTGAGGATGAAAATAAAAGATCATTG
Organism: Nycticebus coucang; assembly: GCF_027406575.1. Classification (NCBI taxonomy): domain Eukaryota; kingdom Metazoa; phylum Chordata; class Mammalia; order Primates; family Lorisidae; genus Nycticebus; species Nycticebus coucang. The sequence goes on from NC_069787.1 coordinate 19,008,081, forward strand.
TGAAAATGATCATATATATAAACTTCCCTATTCTAAGAAAAAACATATACCCTCATCACCAAAGCTTGTGTCAGCATTTATATGAAAAATATGAGGATTGTTTATTTAAATGAGATGAAATTATTCTTATCTAAATCAAACAGTACAAAGTTATCAGATGCTATTTTTATTCTTCCACAGAAAATTTATTTGTAAACTTAGAGAACCAGGCCAACTGTTGTATAATAAATATTACAACTACAACTACATGCGTTTGACTATTTATTTTGTTTTTGTTTTTTTGCAGTTTTTGGCAGGGACTGGGTTTAACCCGCCAGCTCCGGCATATGGGGCCAGTGCTCTACCCCTTTGAGCCATAGGCGCCACCCCATTTGACTATTTAGTACGTCTCCTAATCAATGCCTGCCAGAGGAAATTATTTAATGGAAATTACATCAGCATGACTTCAGCATTGAGCTTCTATCAAATCTAGAGAGAAAATCTTAGCAGACATGTGAAGATTCGTGATTCGTGAACTCATCTGAAAATAACGTTATTATGTGACATATATGTGTGCAAAGCATGGGAGTAAATTCCTGGCCACAGTCTAGTAGGGGAACAAAAATTAAATAACAATGAAGAAAACACACAATCTTTCATTTAACAAATATTTATCAAGAGACTCCTACTGCAAGGCACTATTGCAGATCTGTGAGTTACCCTGTTGAACAATACAATCAGTGTTCTCTTAGAGTTTATATTCCAGTGCAGGAATAAACGCTAAAGAAAAAAAAGTGAGGAAGGGCAAAGAGGATCCAGAGCATTGGAGTTGAAGGTTATAATTTTAAATAGGGTGTTAAGGATAAGTTTTTTTGATGATCACATTTAAGCAGACTTTAAAAAGTCAATAAGTGGGTGGTGCCTGTGGCTCTGTGAGTAGGGCACTGGCCCCATACACCGAGGGTGGCGGGTTCAAACCCGGCCCTGGCCAAACTGCAACAAAAAATAGCCGGGTGTTGTGGTGGGCACCTGTAGTCCCAGCAACTCAGGAGGCTGAGGCAAGAGAATTGCCTAAGCCCAAGAACTGGAGGTTGCTGTGAGCTGTGATGCCATAGCACTCTACCGAGGGTGACAAAGTGAGACTCCGTCTCTGAAAAAAATAAAAAATTAATTAAAAAAAAAAGGCAGTAAGTGTCTTGGGTAAGCTCTTCAAAGGAGAGACTTACACACCACACAGGGATGCGGCAACTATGGAAACATGCTAGTCTTCACCCCAAGTGCAGTGGGAAGCTAACCACATGGGTATCAAGGTTAACTCAAGTTTCTGGTTGGCTTCCTAAAATGAATAATGGGATCGTTCGCTGAGTTATGATAGTGAAAAGAAATACAGCAGAAGGAACCTCAGGGTATCAATTCATTCTTCCATAAATGCAGATCCAGGATATAGAGGATGCAAAAAAAAAAAAAAGAAAGAAAGAAGGAAAGAATGAAAAAGACGGCACACACATTTTTCAAAAGGAAAAAAAAAACTGTATAAAATTATGATACTCAATATATCCCAGCCAATGTTGTTTGTTTTCTTGTACGTTGTATCTGGTATCTCTTGTAATTGCAGGAGTGGAATGTTTTTAAATGATTTTTTCCTTCCTTAAATTGTGTATGCATTTATCGGCTGCCTCTGAAAGAAGAGATCAGCAACCACACTACTCATTCTCCCACATCCTTCTCAAAACTACACCCAAACATCAGGAGGGATGTGTGGATATCTGTTGTTGAGATTACCACCATATTTAGAATAACGGAATCATTCCCTAAGCTACAAAACCACTTTCTCTGATGATAAATATGTAAATGGTTTTGAATCAAATCATCTCATTAAGCAGTTATCCTTCCAATGTTGTCCAATCAAACAGGAACAGGATCAGTAGGGGGCCATTCACTGCTCTGTCATCTCTCCCTCCTCTACCCGCATTCATTCCATTCTTTTGGATGTCATTAAACTAGACACCGGAACTGTGGTACAGAATAACCCGTTTTTTTGTTTTTTTTTTTTTGGTAAGTCATTTTCATGGCCACTTTATGATTTCAGAGAAACCAAAGTATCACAGTTATGAAGCATTTCTCTCTACTATAATGTCATTAATGTGCTTTTTTATTTTAATGGATTTAATCATACTACAGAATTACTAACATTGGTCTGGTATTAAATGCTTTTAAAGGTATTAAATAACAGGAATATACTTTATGACATGGGTCTTTAAGACTAACTAACTTCCCTGCTGGCCCAGATTGTGAAACTAGTTGTGTGTATTAAAGAAAAGAGATAGAATGCAAAAGACAAAAAATATTTAGTCTCACATCTTGGAACTAAAGGTGGTATTAATCAGGAACTCAGTTAATCAGAGGTTGGGCCCTTAGTTGGTAAAGGCTGTGTGCCTGCAGTCTCCATAAGTTCATAGGCTCTTTGAGTAATTAAGTGTGAAAACAGACTATTGTTATGGACAACCGTATATCAAAAGAGTGGTAACAGTATAAATAGATACAGCATTCTTCAAAGGGAAACGTCCCCATTTTACTTTGGAGAAATGTTTAAGGTAACACCTTATGGGGGTGGGAAGGTAGGATAAAAGAAAGGAAGCTAAATCAATGCAATTATTATTGTTGCTTTTTTTTTTTTACTTCAGGTCAAGTATTTTAATATCTGTCATTGGATGAAAGGTAAAGCTCTACCTTAGAGAAGAACCTTATGCTTTTTTAAAAAAATGTAAACATATTTCTAATTTCCAAGCACAAGGAAGTGAGCATCATATTTCTAATATGCCTTGGACATTCTGTTGTGTGGGCTCAACGCCTGCAGATAAAGATACTATGTGTAAGGAGGATCATTCCACTTTGCATAACATTAGGAACTAATAACATTAGTTATTTCTCATAACTTTTCTAATTGTGGCAACCGCTTGCTCATCTCTGCCCTGCTGAGGCTGCTTTGGAGAGCCTCTTGCTCTTCCTGTCCATCATTTGATAGTTAGAAGAAAAAACACACATTGCTAAATAATAATGGCTCTCATTTTGTTTTACTTAATGGCAGAAAGGAGTATCAGTAGTGAGAGAGGGAAGTCAAATTACTTTTACCTGTTTTATGAAGAGGAGTTTAAAATGCTAGCATTCCAAAACTTAAATAGGGATAATGGCTAGGTTTTATAACCAGCAAATCACAATTTTTATTCATTCATTCATTCATTCATTTTAACGTGTGTACCAGGGTCTCTATCTGCCCGGACTGGAGTGCAGCCACCTAGGACTCCTAGGCTCAAGAGATCCTCCTGCCTCAGCCTCCCAATTAACTACGACTTCAAGCATACCATCACACTTGGCTAATTTTTTTTTTCATTACTCTTGTTGATATAGGCTCTTGCTATGTTGTCAGGCTATTGCTGAGGCTGTTCTTGAATTCCTGGCTTCAAGCAATCCTCACTCCTTGCCCTACCAAAATGCTAGGATTATATGAGCCACCCTGCCCTGCCCCAATCAAGTTTTCCTGTCATGTTTCCCTACTTTAAAGACCCAGTTCATTCACATTTTATGTCACAAATACCATCCATAATACCTAAAATTTTTAGATATACGAAAATAGGCTCAATCACGTGCTAGCTTAGAAATGCTTTGGAAATATTTGTGACTGGCCCATTAATTCCTATAAATGTGCTGAGTGTCAAAATAATAGCAGAAGAACTTGGAGATAAGATAGGCAGAGAAAGACAGGTCCAAGTAAAGTCTCTGTGAGAGTCCTGTTGACCATAGGCAGACACAACCACATATAAATTCAGAGGAATTGAATCATCCATGACAAAGAAGTCTCAGTATGGGAGGCAGGAAAAAGAGGAGGTGTTACAGCCATATTAACATATTTTAAAATTACTGAAATTGTAGAGCCACAATGAATCATTGAGAAGTTTTGTGCTTAAATAAATCTAGAGGTAAGTTCAACAGATAAATAACAGTGCTTATGAATCCTAAAGTGAATTTAACGATACATAACAGGGACAAAAGGTTAAAGGGTTAGATTGTCTGAAACATTTTAGGAGTTATAGAGAAAAAATGTTTCAATGGATCCTCTCCTGGTGTTAAAAAAAAAAAAAAAGAAAGAAAGAAAGAAAGAAAGAAAGAAAGAAAAGAAAAGAAAGAGAAAAGATCCAGTCCAAAGCCAAGTGAGACTTTTCTACCAGTGGAAAGATAAACTTCTCTCACATTTCCACAGTATATCACAACTATAATTAGGATTTTCATACTTTTAAGTGTGGTTTGTATTTTTCTTTCTGTGTAAATAATCTAAAACTCTGAGGAAGGGTGGACAATTAAAGCTTGCAAATACAACATTTTACCTTTGTATATTTTAAAAGGAAAACTGGGAAAAAGCAATTGATATTTTTTGTAGGCTTCATTCAGGTGGCTTTCCCCAAGCATATCATGACTTTTTAGAAATTCAGCATTTTTTGTTGTTGTTGTTCTGTAGATAAATATATTTTCTATGATATTTTGGGGTTTGGGAGGCTCGGATTTTTGGTTTTATTTATATATTTTTATTACAGAATATTACAGTGATACACATGTTTTGGCTACATACTTTGATTTTGTATAGATTGAATCAAAGTTATAAACGTGCCCTTCACAGACAGCATGCTCTATCTGTGTAAATTAGTTAGGTGTAAATTTACCCATCCCCTCCTCCTCCTCACCTGTTGAATTTTCATTGAGTTCTACTCCTATATGTGCACATAAGTGTTGATAGATACAATTTAGAAGTGTCATCTCCAGATCCGCCCAGGTTATTACAAAGGACACTAGACCATTCTTTAGGGCTGAGTAGTATTCTGTTTTATTAATCCATTCATGTAGTGGTAGGCACTTGGGTTGTTTCCACACCTTTGTGATTGTGAATGGTGCTGCTATGAACATTCAAGTTCATATATCTTTATATAAAAATGTCCTTTTTTCCTTTGTAATGTATTTCTGGATCGAATGTAGGTCTACTTTTAGTTCTTTGAAGTATCTCTTTACTACTTTCAATAGAGGTTGTAGTAACTTGCAATCTCACCAACAGTGTGAGAATTCTTATGAGTTCCTTTCTCTCGGCATACACTCCAGCATATGCTGTTTTGGAACTTTTTGATAAGAGACCTTCTTGCTGGTATCATTATAGTTTTGATTGACATTTCCCTGATGATTAGAGACTTTAAACATTTTTTCATGTGGTTGTTGGCCATTAGTTTATCTTCATTTGAAAACCTTTCATGCTTTTTTTTTTGCTCACTTTTTATGAGGGTTGTTTGATTTTTTTCTCTTGCTGATTTGCTTGAGTTCTTTATAAATTCTGGTTACAAGCCCTTTATCAAGTATACAGCATGTAAATATTTTCTCCCATACTGAGGTTGTCTATTTGCTCTATTGATTGGGTTTTTGGCTATGCAGAAGCTTTTTTATCCAATCAGGTCCCATTTATTTTTGTTGTTGCTGTGATTGCTTTGGGATCTTCTTAAATTCTTTGCCTAAGCAAATACCTGTAAGAGTTTTTACCATTGTCTTCTAGGATTCTTACAGTTTCCTGCCTTAGGGTTAAGTCTTTTATTCATCATGAGTTAATTTTTGTGAGCGGTGATATGGGGTATATCCTGTTTTACCCCTCTACATGTGGCTAACCAATTTCCCCAGCACCATTTACTGAATGAGGATTCTTTTCTGCAGTATATGTTTTAGTCTGCTTTCTCTGAATTTTTGTTGTTTTATACTTTGTTTTTAAACTAAAAACTCTCTTTCACTATATAATCATTTTATCCTTCTATCAAAACACTCTGTACACATCCACAAATGCACACACAGAGGGATCCTTCATAAATACCTTTAGAAAATAAAAATTAAATATAGCTATATCTAAGAGGTAGCATACATCTAGTGTGAAGGATCATCACACAGACTATAACTTAGCATGAATGTTTTCAATTTAAAATGCTTGTATACAACTCACTAAACATGATATTCTTTAGCTATTAAATAAAATCGTGCAAGTGTGATTGACAAGATAACACTCACCACAAAATGTCATGAAGAATTGGCTTTGAATTCAAACTTTAAAACTCTTGCCAATCCAGTTTTTCTGTCACCTGCATACTCTCCAGCTCTTTATTTATTTTGGGTGGGCCATTTTCCTACAAGCAGAACCACGCAAATAACACAACACACAATCATCTGTTCTGTTCACATCAACACAGATGGTGTGCTGAGAAACAGAAAGTGTACAACCTGCACTATCTGTTGGCTAGAGTCTGTACTTCATGAGGACTCCATGCCATATAGGCTCTGATAGCAGAGGAGGCAAACAAATGCAATAGAAAAAAGTGAATGGAACAGGAAATTATTACATAGGACGAGGTCCAGCATCAGGATCAGATATGAACAGCGTTAAGGTACATTCTGCCTCTCTTATTTTATTTTTTAACAAAGAGGGTAATTATAATATAGAAAAAAGATCTCATAAATGAAAACAGGCATGGATTTTAAGTCAGAATCCCAGAGTTTAGGTCCTGAAGTTTAGTATGTGTGATTCACTTATAAAAAACTTCAGAGCATGCTAATTGACTAAGTTATTTAATTAATTTAATTCCTCAATGGTCCTTTAATGTGAAAATGTAATTTTTTCCCACCTGTATAAATTCACTTTTTGAGAATAGATAAAAGCAAGAAAGGAAGATGTCTTTCAAACATTGGTAGACTCCCAGTAAAGAAAGCAGTAGATTTGAAAGTTAAGACTCAAAGAGCAAGTTTCAAATATATAAGCAAAAGGACCCTACTTTATTATAAAACTGCCATGTTGTGGATGGGACACATTGTATCCTCTCTCAAAATAGATTTTTGTGTGTGTGTGTGTTTTTGTTTGTTTGTTTGTTTTGTTTTTCACTAGCACTATACCAGGCCACTTCTTTCTTCATCGAGCCCTATAGGGAATTGACTTTTGATTTGTGTTTCGGGGCCATGTGGCATAAAATTATTTATGTTGAACTCTAGGACCACAGTAGGCATTGGAAGATATTCACACAAAGGAGGCAGATGGGAAGTCGGGGAAAACAGAATGTCACTCAACTCATCTCAGCTTCACTCTGGTAAACTGGATCAGTAGCAGGATGCAGGTAAGAAGCATCCACACTTACCATTCTCCCACTTCCTCACTTTTTTTTATCCCTTTCCATTTCCTCCCTTGCTCATTGCTCCTTTGTTTTTAACTGGGTATAACAGAATTTGAAAAGATAAATTTGCATTTAATGCAATTCCACATCATTTAGATTAATTCAACTGGGCCTGGGAAGTACCAGGAAAGATGATCACAGAGATTAGAAAGGCAAGTTGAAGACAGATCCCAGAACACACTGAACGCAGATCCGATTCTGTACTCTAGAGAATGGGGGATATTTCTGTCCGCATGAGGGACTGAGAAAAGCCGTGTTTCAGGAAAATGAAATATTAGAAATTGCTGGAGAAGTGCAGATGAAAGGAAACGCCAGCCTGAATCAAGCAAGGTAAGTAGGTGTCGAGGAGAAGAAAAGGGATGCTGTATTAGCACGATGGTTTCAAATCCCCTTGTGGTCTTTCCTCCCATCATAAAATAATAATATTAAACTAAATAACAACTGTAGGTGTTTTCAAAATTGGAAATTTAGAAATGTATTTCAGTCATCAGGTGAAATGCACATACAATATAAAATATTGTATTGCAACTTCCTTATCCCCAAAGGATAAATAAATGCTTTGAAAAATGTCTCCAATAGAAAGTAAAGTGCACCATTATTAATATTATCTTCTTGACTATGGAAACAGTATGTTTCAGGCAGAACCAAAAAAAAAAAAAGAAAGAAAGAAAGAAAAGAAATTATAAGACTTGATATTGTCATGGCAATGGCCTAGATTCACCACAAAGAGTTGTCTCCTTTAAAAATAGTAACAATGGACTTTTTTCCCTTAACTTTGTTGGAATCATTAATAGGTACTTTCAATTACCCAGAAATCAGATTCAAGGGACCAAGTTTTGCATAATTCTTCCTTTGGCACACAACTTCCGAGATACAATGCAATCCACTACCCATGAACCTCCTTTGCTTCCTATGCAAGGCCTGCAATGTAACTAACTGTTCTTCAGGGACTCAACTAGATTAAAAGAGATCTAGAATGGATATCTTGTTGGAAAATGCTACAAGGTTCTTTTGAAATGATCTAACCTCAGCTAACTTTTGAGAGTTTTTAAAAAGGAAATTCTATTGTCATCCCTTTCAAAGATTTAGGTAATACCCCATTCTCCCTACTATGTCAACACTTAGAGGCCCTTGGAAATAGAAAGTTGAACAACAAAATATTATACAACAAAAAAAACAAAGGCAGCATGTATGATGTTGACTATGATGGAACTTTCCAATTTATTGGGATTCTATCTAACACTGTTTTAAATACCTTATAAATATCCTGACAACTCTTGAGACATTATTTTCATTTAACAGAAAAGGTCGCAGAGAAGCAGATGGTTGGTGTTGCACTGCTACTGATTTTAGCACTAGAGTTCAAACCCACCACTGTCTCTTTTCCAAATTTAATTTAATTGAAATATACCATGTTGCCCCTAAAACCAAGTCCACACTGAACAAAACTAAGGAATCCCTTTGATACATTACAGCACATCTGAGTAGCACTCTGGTTCTTCGATGGCTGCAACATTAAGTCTGTTATCAATATTCCATTCTTCAATGATCATTAAGAAGTGATCATATAACTGGAAATATGCAAGGCACATTATTTATTTTCTACTTGTAGGAAATCACCTACATTAAGGCTATAGATTATGCGTTACCTTACCACTTACTGTTTCAGTCTTTGGCAGAAGCACTACTTTTCATTCTCTATGAAGCCTGCTATCAATACCACCTTGAAGATGACTTTAAATTATGCAGAGAGCAACTCTGAAGAGCATGCTGACCAATTATCCTCTGTCTTCACAAAAGTCCATACTGATGTTAGACTTTGGAAATTTTAGGAGATAGCAATAAAAAGAAAATAGGTTTTTTTTTTTACTTCAGATAGACCTGACTCTAAACACATATTACCAACCAAGACACCCAACACATATGATATGTGAACAATAATAATGTCTACATCACTTGGTTGTTATACAGCTTAACAATGAGACATAGCAGTGACCTGCCGCCACCTGTATCTTGTGGAGAGAAAAGCTGTAGACTTGGTCGTAAGAGAGTTTAATTCCCCTCACATGGTTAGCAATTACTAACTGTGGGGGTCTCAACCTCACAGAATATTTCAGCATTTCTGGGATCTGGTTTTCTTATCTTTATAAGAAAATAACCCCTATCTGAGAGGAAGGTTAGAGGTGACGAGCTTAGCCTACTCCTGCCACTTGGAAAATAAACAATCTATGTTAGTCTCTTCCACTGTTAGGTGGGAGATACTTGAAAAATGGTGATTTACTTCCTTTAATAACATGTAGTAACATCTTACTGCAAAAGCAAAAACCTGGCTCACTAATGGAGAGACGCAGAAAGAAGATTTGTGAATACATCACATATAGAGAATCAGCCAGACTTTGATTAGGTCAGATACAGACACCCACAGCACTTCCCTAAGATCCACTTTCGTAGAAACTTAGAACATTACATTCTCTAATCGTTTTACTTAGACTTTAAGTGTGACTATTATTGGTCACTCTCCTACTTCAAAATCTTCTCTTGTTTTTAGAATAAAGGAAGAAATTCTTGACTTACAGCAGTGGTCCTCAAGTTTTTTGGCATCAGGGACGAGTTTCATTGAAGACAATTTTAACAGACCATGGAGAAGCGTTGGAAGGCAGGGTGGGGAGAATCGTTTCGGGATGATTCAAGCTCATGACAACTCCACCTCAGATCATCCAGCATAGATTCTCATAAGGAGTGCACAACCCAGATCCCTGGCGTATTTTCTACAGGCCTCGTGCTCCTTTCTATGAGAATCTAATGCCCCTGCTTATTGACAGGACGCAGAGCTCAGGTGGTGATGGGAGTGAGTACAGACAGAGCTTTGCTTGCTTGCCACCACTCACCTCCTGCTGTTTGGTCTAGTTCCTAACAAGCCACAGCCCTACACAGTCCTTGGCCCGGGGGATGGGGAGTGTGAGTTTATACAAGCAAGACCCCAGAAGATCTGGGCCTTACCTAATTCTAAAGGTGCATTTCTTGGTCATACTTGACTCCTTCCTATTGGAATGTACCAAGTTCTTGCCCGTGCTGTTCTCTCTACTTGAAATGCTTCCTTGACCTGCCCACCTCTTCTACTCCCTTTTTCCCACTTAAATAGTAATTTTAACTAGACCCCCTCCAACTCAGGTCTTTCTACAGTTCTCAGATCACCCTGTGTTTCTGCTCACCACTTATCTCAATTAAAAATTTAATGTGCATTTAGGTACTTTACTTGTTTAACGTGTCTGTCAGATCCCATGGTATTACAGACCTATGAGAACAACCTCTGGGTCTCTCCTGCTCCCTGATGGGCTCCCTATTAGGGTTCAGTGTACACTCACTGCACGAAGTCACAAATGCCACACCCACACGGTATTAAGTGGACATTTCTTCAGGTCCTTTATGTAGAAAATATTTTTATTTTATAAAGCAAAATATTTGCCTTTTTTTTTTCCAGGAGTGCATATAATTTGCAACCTAATTACTGAGCTCTTATTCCAATGTAGCTGCATTAACACACTAGTTAATTTCCCTTTTTAAAGGGAGGTGTGGATGTATGAGCTAACAATGCCAGCCACGGAATGACTGTAGACCATGCCGTAGAGCAGGATTTCTCTACCTTGACACGTGACATTTTGGCCAGCTGATTTTTTCTTGTGGAGTCCACCTTGCAATTGCAGGATGATAAGCAGCATACTTGGCCTCTCCCTACTAGATACAAGTAACACCCCACCCCAGTTATGACAGTTAAAAATGTCTGCAAACATCAACAAATGTCTCCTCAGGGACAACATTACCCCTAGTTGAAAACCACTGAGCTAGGAGTATCTGTAGTAACACAAAGCCCTTGTTCTCAGTGAGCTGCCAACCAAGGTGGGTACTGTTAGCACAGCTAGGAAAGGCATGCTAACAAAACGCTATTAATCTTAAAGAAGAATCGCTCCTTTCTCAAGGATTTAGCATTTCATCATGTACAGTCTCATTCAGGCCACACCACGACCACGGTGCACATCACTTCCTTATCTGTGTTACAAGCTACTTTAAAAAAGCAGCAGTACATCACATAATACCCAGGACAGAGGCACGGTGAGCGTTTAACAACAGCCAGTATTCTGACTGATTATGCTAGAGAAAACCCTCAACACAGCACCAGTCTTTCAGGAAAGGTAAATGCTGTACACTAAGAAACGTTTTAAAATCCAGTTTTCAGCATTACACAAGACTCTGGTTACATTTCATTGGGCAAAAACAGAAGATGGAAAGTTTGGGGAAAAAAATTTTTTTCAGTATTTCCAGTTCAGTGAAAGATGTAATAGAATTGTTAAGGGGTGGGAGGAAAAAAGGAAACCCTAAGGATTCCAGTAACATTACTGAACTAAACAGTAATTTTTCCTTTACTGATGAAAACAAGACAGTACAGATTAATCACCCATTCATGCTCAAATCACCCTTTTGTTTGGAAGTTTCCAAACAGAAGAGATTTGTGTCTTGGCCATCTCCTCTGTACTCTTTACCAGCCTGCTCCAGTGGTCCCTCTCCTGGGACATTTTCCGCATGCCTTGTGCTTCGTATAGCACAGGCCTTACCACGTTAGGCAGTGATAATCTGTGCCCCGGATTTTCACTCTGCTTTGACTACTAACTTCTTCAAAGAAAGACCCGTCTTTAACATATATTGTACAATACATAGAATTTGGTAGGAATTCCAAAATATCTGTTCAGCAAGTGAGTATGTGAGTGATTAAACAGATACTATTCAAGCACATGTAAGTTTGGGTTTGACTCAGTCTTAAGGTAGAAAAGGATGATTTGTTTTAAATCATACTGCTAAAATTCCCTTGATGTTTGTGCAACTTTCATCAGAAATTACAGCAGATTATAGAAAGTTGTTTGTAACAGAAGTACCAACAATTCCAGAGAGAAGCTCCTACATTAACATTAAGCTCCTACATTAACATTATTAACATTAAGCTCCTACACATACAATGTATGTTGTACATTTTACATTGCAAAAATTATATAATTGCTTAGTTCTCTCTCTCTAATGGGATCACAATGATCCCACCTATAAAAAAACAAGTTGAATCTATACGTACATTCACACCCAGCTAATAAAAGGACATGGCATAAATCTTACAAAGTTACCACTTCATTATATCAGAGGGCTGTCATAGGGTGATAAAAAACTGCATATATATGTATGCGTTTGTGTGTATTTATTATAATTCATTATTATAAGTCATCTTACTTGGATGCAGTAAATTATTTGATACAACCATAACATGCTTATCAACCCACCGGCAGCGCCTTTCTGCACAGGTGAGCAGGAAAGAGCACCCTCCTTAAAGGCCTCTGTGTGAGAAAGAAAACCACCTGCTTCTGCACAAAAGCCCTGTGACTGGACTGGTCATCTTTCTTCATTCATGGCATATTCTGGCATTTTATAAAAGGAACTTAGTCTCCTTGATTAAGTAACTATATTGGGAATAAAAACTGATTTCTAAAAACTCCAATATAGCAGTTCAATTCACACAACCAATAAATTGACATTAATAATACCATTTTAGCAGCATGATGAAAAGGACTCTGCACTTTACTTCTGATCTGTATCGCCATTATTTACCATTAACTCTCACTTACACATGCTAATAGGGAGAGCAGTGGTGCGGAGAACTGGAAATAGTGGAATTTCTAAAATCATGTTTAATTGGTTCTGGGAAGCATGTTTCTCTTATTTTTCCCTCAGCAAGTTTATAATATTAATTGTTCAGTTTTGATTACAATTAAAACTAATTCCAATCACCCCAGAGCATTCTAGGCGCCAGAGGTAAGTAAAGAGAATTATAGCTTTGCTATAGCTTAATCCTAAAGACATTCAAGGCTTCAGGGAATAAGAAAAAAAAAAAAAGAATATTTGCTGAGTGCTTAATATGCCAAGCACTGGTTAAGTGCCTTTAAATATGCTGTCATTTCATCCATATCACCCCGCGAGGTAGATGTTACTATATGTGAGTTGTAAGTACAAAAATTGAGGCTCAAAATGGTAAGCTTGCCCAAGGTCACGGGAACAACCAAGACATGTTAAGTTCACTGTGATATCCATCTTGAATAGATCGGAATATTGTATCCTTTTTTGTCAAGGATGCTAAAGATAAGTCCAGTAGAAACTGTTAGAAAGCAAAAGAAATGGTTTTGCTGCTGTTGAGTTTCGCTCACACACTAAATAAAATGGTGTGTGGAGATAAACAGATGTTTCCAATCCACTAATGATGCTACCTAGTAGGTTCCTAAATCAAATTGTAAGTGTGGAATTCATATATTTTACTGTATAAAAGACAGTACCTAGAGTTGTTTTTAAAAGCTCTAAGTGAAATATGATAGATTCTGTAGAATATTCTTTCAGAGATAGGTTGAATAACACTGTATTTTAAATTTACAGATGTTAAAGCATGATGCCAAATATATAAAGCATGATGCCAAATATATACACAATTAAGAAGAGGATACCAATTTATAGCCAGTTAATCTAAACTGAACTCCATGTTGACAGATCGTATGATTAGAGTTGGACACTGTTCTTGCATTGATCAAGGACACAGCCTGTTCCCTGGAAAGGTCCTTAATAAATGTGAGTTTTATTCTCATCGGCCCCCTTTAGCCCACGTTACTCATCTTGTTGCTGAAAATATACTCTAAGCTGTCAAAATTTTAGTATCAATCGACAATCTCTCTGCAGCCTGGGTTTTGGTTTGCAAAAGCTTGGCTGAAAAATAGATAAATCTGTCTTTCTGTGTATATGTTTATCTTTATAATACCTGCTCCAGCTGAAACCCAGTGACGGTGAATTAAGACTATGTGCACAGTAATTTTCACTACAGTGAACAGAAGAACATGGATCAAGATCATTAGTACAAGTCCCTGACATTAGCAGAATCAACAGAATGTAGCTATTAATTCCAACACTGTTACAAACTAGATTGTCCTAGCCAAACACATTTGTTTGTGTTCATATCTAAAATAAGAAGTAAAAATATTTTTTTCTGCTCTGAAAAATTCAGTGATTCTGGATGTAAAAACAGTAACATGTCACTGCTATGTAAAGCATGAACTATAGGCCACCAACATGAGCATTACCTAAGGCATGGTTAGAAATGCAAAATTTCAGGACCCCTCCAGTCTTCTCACCCAGGAGCGGAATTTCCATTTGTAATAAGATTCCCAATTCATCCGTAGGTACATTTAAGTTTGAGAAGTACTGGTCTGGTCTATGTATCAAGCTATAATAATAAACACACACCATGCCATCTAGTTTGCATAAATCTGATTCTGTTGACAGTCTTAGAATTTCTAGTAAAAATGTGCTAGTTTTTAACAATATTCAAATGTCTCATAAAAATCTGCTCTGCTGACTTACTTAAGAGCTAACATTACAACAACAACAACAATATACCCAATGCCAAAGACAGCATCTATCTCTCTACTCCCCTTGTTAAGGCTATAAAGTACTTTGCCTGTATTAAGTTCCTGACCAGAGCTAGAAAAAGCAGCAACTGCCTTGCCCTCTTTCCCTGCCAATGGCTAGCAACGGTCTGAGCAACAGGAAATAGAAATGCTGATTCTTATATTGGATTTTCTTTGATATAGGATTAGCAGTCAGGAAACACTGAGCCCATCAAGGTAAAAAGCACTCAGGCAACTGCTGGAGGGAGGTCTAGAAGGCGAAGAGGATATGGTTCCATTGGTGTTAACCAGGGGTAAGCCACCTGCTATAACTTATGTTAGATCATAACTGAACATTGACAACAATTTGCTGAACGTAAAAAAAGAATCTTCGGGTCATGCGCCAAGTACACAGCCCATTTTCTTACAAGGAAATCCTGGTTTTTCCTTGCAAACTAATTGGGGCAGGAGATTTTTCTCATTGTGGAAGGTCTGATTAGGATATAGACATGAAATCATTCTCAAACAAGAAAGCCGATGGGTCATGTAAATCCAGAGCTGTGAATGGCCAATTTTAACTAAGCATATATTAAAGAAGAAAGAAGAAATAGCAAAGAGAAAAGAGGAAAAAAAAAAAACAAGGAGGGCTGGGGTCCCAAGGAGGAGAGCATGCCAGACAAGCACTGAGAAATACAGAAAGGGTAACTATGCCCCTGACTGAATATACCTGCACTTGGAAGCTGGAGCTTCTGTGAAGTTCCCTTGTATTCTACCAGTAAAGTCATTTTTCTAATGAGCGAGTTTAAGATGGTTTCTGGATCTGACAACTGAAATTTCTTGCCCAAAACACTGATTAAATGTGCTCAGTGACAGCAATTTACATGTATGCTGCATATTTTTATACAAACCAAAAAAATTCCTTGAAATCGACATTGTAATCTTTAGCTCATCAACTGTTTTGCTGGGTGATCTTAGGCAAAATATTCCTAATTTTTTACATTTCTGCATTCCTACCCTTTTAAGGTGTACAAAATTCTATCATAATGCCTTGACACCGGTCAGAAGTCAGGAGAACTGCTGAAACTGCTTGAGAAACAGGCATACTGTGCGTAATTCAAGGATGTTACTAAGCAGATGCTCGCTTGGGGGCATTACCAGCAGCTCTGGCAACTTTAAATAGCTAATACAGCTTCTGAGGCTGCCCAACCACTGACACAGCAGGCCTTACCCACTGGGAGGCTGACTCACTCATTCTCCCAGCTCCCCGATATAATCTGACACAATGTATCCCCAAGACACTTCCTGCTGCTAATGCTCCTATTTCTATATTGGAGACTTTTAATTTGTATTTTACCCAAATGGTTTATGTCTGCTTTTCAAGTGGGATTCTCACCTCACTTGGAACTCTAGGCCCTTTGATAAGGAAGAGTAGGCGGGGAGAAGAGCTGGCATGCCACAGAAACCTGTATAAGTAATCAACAGCTTCTTTACCGCCAAGTGTGATTTTTCTGTAGCAGCAGCTGAACACAGGACAACACAACTGCCTCTTGCTAATATCAGATTCTCAAACACAAAGCCCCTCTTAGTACTTCACCACCTTGCAAATGGTGAGAGTTAGGGGTGCAACGAGTTACTCAGACATCTCTCTGGTGGAGGCATTTCTTTAAATTTATTTGCATAAATTCTTGCCCTTGAACTTCAAAAGCATGCAGTTCCTGTTGATTTGTAGGACTATAAGAAGTGAGACTGAATTCTGGCCCTGGAGAATCAAAATGGAATTGAGTTTAAATCGCAACACTGCCATGGATTTATCTGAAATATTGTGAAACTTATTTAACCACTCTAAAGTTTAGGTTCTTTATCAATAAGATGATGAAAATATTGGAACCTACCTTTAGATGACATCCTAAGTATTAAAAGAGAAACTGTGTTCATAAGGATTAGGAAAGGGCTTGGCACACGACAGGTGCCCCAAATGTGTAAGCTGCTGTCACCATCATGGAGGAGTGCTTTAGGCTCTTTGTTTTTCTTAACATCGTTTTAATTGACAAGTCATAATTGCATATATTTATCAGATATAATGTGATGTTCTGATATATATAAAAATCATGGAATGATTAAATCAAGCTTCTTAACACAGCCATCATCTCACTTATCATTTACTGCAGTGACACATTTTAAATTTATTCCTACTTATTTTGAAGCACAACATTATTGAGTCACCCTGCAGTGGAATAGAACTCACAACATATCCCTCCTGTTTGTACAGGAAACTTTGTACCTTTTGACCAACGACTCCTCATTCCTTCCCGCCTTGCACCCCCAACCTTGGTAACGTCATTCTGCTCCTTCTACAACTACTTTTCTCAGATTTCACATACTGTGGACTCCCTTACCCATGGTTTGTTTTCTGCAGTTTCAGTGACCTACATGCAGCTGTGATCCAAAAATATGAAATGGAAAATTCCATGCAACTCTGAATAGTGTGAAGAAATCTCATCTGTCCTATATAAGAGGAATGTGCCCCCCCAAAATCAGGGGCAAACCCTAGATAATCAAAATCACAGATATGTGCTTTACGGTGTTAAAGCAAGAGAACTCTGCTGTGTTCACCTTCATTCCTGCTACGTACAATGTAACAGCACGTAAACATCATCCACTCTTTAGTGGAAGGAAAGTCACCCTTGCTCTCCTTGAGAGAGAACAAAATTTGTGGAAAAATAAATTCTCACTGTCTACAGGGTGAATATCAAGATTATTATCTTGGCTGACCATATGGCTCTGGACCAAACATTTTTGAGCCTAAGCTTCCTCCACTATAAAGTGAGAAATTTGGCTTGGATGTTTATACGGGGCCCATGTTATTCATGTTGCTCCATGAGTTTTATTATTTATTATTTCCAGTTTTATTATTAAATGATCTCACATTTAACACCAGGAGCTGTACTATATAGTTCTCTAATGAGACAATAAATAGAATTTGAGCTTCCAGATGCAGTATGTTTGAGGTAAACTCAACATAGGGACTTTTAAAGCACAGAATTACTAAAATATGGAACCATTATATTGTAAAGAAATCAAGGTATAGAAATTGGGCCATTTTCCTTGCAGGCTCTATCTATCATGTCTTGGCAGGTGTGTTATTAATTAGGATTCTTTAGGCTATTGTTCAATAATCCAGGAATGCAAATGGCTTAAGTTTTGTATCTCTCTCCCATAAAGGCTGATACCATTGGTCTGCTTTGCTCACCATTTTTCTTTGTTACATGTGCCTTGCTTAACTTTTCGTTGGTTAGTGAGACATCTAGATAGTTCCTGATTAAATTCAATTTATAAGTACCAATTAAATATTGACTGAGAGCTATTCATTTCTAGCTATTTCCTGGACAAAAAAAAAAATTAATTCAGAGAGATATTAAGAGGTATTTAGGCCCTCAGTGAATAATAGCTTTATAAGTGCCTTGAAAAAAAGAACTACCCCTGGAATTACGCTCTGTTGTTTTTCCTTCATTTAGGCATGCTTATTGTGTCTTTATTTTATACTGACACACAGCATTTCACAGCAATTGCTTGCCTCTTTTGTTCAAGGTTATTAGCATTAGGACAAATCTGTTCTTGTGTACTTTAGATGCTCCTTTTATTTCACTGCCATTAACCACTTGGTTGAGGTTTTTATTTTCCTGCTATTTTTTCTCCCTGCAGAGTACAGATGAGGTTAAGAAGATTATTCAGCAGCTATGTCCAATCACACGCTCTCTTAATCCTTGGTTTTCATGCTCGTAAGAACACTGCTGGGGATAGCTTAGGTTCTGTCATTGCCAACATGGTCAATCCTGCTCTTCTCTAAGACGTGGCATCCAGGTACTTTGACGGTAGCTGTAATTATGATTCTCCTTTAAAGGTTTCATTTTCCTAGCAAGGATCTGGGTGGATTTCATCTTATCTCTAATCTTTTATTTCAAAGATGGATGAAAAGATAACACTAACCAGGACCACTTCTCTAAGACACAATCAGTCCTTGACCTTTGAGAAGTGCCTGTCTCATCTCAAAAGAGATCTTAATAGGAAGGGTAGATTGCTCTAACTTTTCCATGCCCTACCCAACAGGCTCTCCAGAGATATATAGGGTGGCCATAAAGTTTGTGTGCAATTTAAAATAGTGTGTGAAATTGCACACGATGTATTAACATCATCCTGTTGTACGGTATTTCATCCATTACAAATAAAGCTGACTACTGTTTCCCTTCGATTTCACTGCCTCAACCCCCAGGTTTAAGATTCTCAAATTTCTCTTGCTTCTTTCTTGTTGTTTGTTTCAATGTTCTCGTTTTCTTATATTGGGCCATCAGCACTCTACCCGAGTTCTTATTCCACTTTGCATTTGTATGTCTCCACTGGGTAATATTATCCAAGTCTATATGTTTGCAAGATCAGAACTATGCTAATGTTCTGCTGATAGGCCATCATTCCCTCCAGCTTGGATTTTTAAATAAATTTTCTGTGCAATGTTCAGATGAATATATCACTTTTATTTCTTCCTTAAAATTTACATGGATAAAATATGAAATGACAGGAATTCACTAGCCATCTGGGTAATATGTGTTAGTACATCTTTGATACTCGAATCAAGGAGTCTGGGGTTTTGTGACCACTTTTAAAGAGGAAACTCTAAAGGGAATTACAGTACTTTCGGGGTGATCTATGAACTTTACATTCCTTCATTGCACATGCAATTAGAAGGGTTATTTTGTTTTGCAATTCTGACAAGCTACCATAAGTCCTAATTTAAACATGACAAGGTAAAAATGCATCCTAGTTCTCTTTCTGTAGGTAGAAAGCACTAAAGCAAGCTCACTCTGAAAGGCCATTTGAAAAAAAAAATATCTTACCGTATTCAAGTGCTTATGTTAATATTACCTCCTGAGACTCTTAAAATGGCAAACCTAATTTCATTCATTCCTAGGTTTAATAAGACATAATGGTTCTTTGCACACAGTTACATAAAAAATATCACAGACTAAGTGAGGTACAACATATTTTTTGCAGTAATGCAGATTAAAAAGAACTCTACTGGATACAATCAAAGGATTAAAAATTAAAGCATTGGGGATGGAATTGTATCTTTCCTAAAAACTTGTCAGATCTAAACTTGCTTAGCTTAGGGAAGAGAATCCATTTATCTAAAGCATCGCGTTTCGACTTTTTATTTTACAGATGGAGAAACAACGAAAGCTTAATGATTTGTCTAACAAGACACAATTGATTAATATCAAAGTGGAAAGAAAACAAGAGACATGATATTTACTGTTTTTCTTCCCATTAGTTCACATAAAAAGATGAGTCATACACTTAAAAAAGCTTTGTGGATAATGTAACTTGAATATTTTTTTTGTCAGGTCAGAAAGCTAGTATTAGAAACTTCTAATTTTGAAAACATGGAAAACTCAGCTAATATAAATGGATGCCCACCTACAAACCCAGAAATGTAATGAATAAAATATAACCAAAACAAATTTTTAAAATACCATCATGCTTAAGCAAAATAAAGGGAATGTTGAAGGTGTCAGGAAAGAACAGAGGCATTAAAGACTAAGCAGTAAGTTTCAGCTAATGTGGTGATGGTTCAGGGATAAGCTGGGTACTTGCTATAGGAAGAAGGAGCGATGAGCCAGGGTAGTTAAGTCTAAAGAGACACAGCAAAGGGAGATAAATCTAAAATTCCTAAACAAAACACACATCCTCTAAATCCATGATAGGAAACTGGAAAAACTATACAGAATGGCTTCAACAAGAAACCCCAAGAATTGGGCTAAGCTTATGATCTAAATTATACTACTTATAAAATGGAAGACATTAACAGAAAGACTGATCTGGGATCCTTTACATCTTAAAGCTTTGCTAAAAGCAAAAGCAAAACCACTCTTGGGGAATGCTTTCATAACACAAGGTGCACAGCATTCCCAAAGAAAAGAAATATTTATCTAAGCTGAGCTCACAATATAAAACCATAAACTCCATGTGGAAAAAAAATTATCAGCTGGCACAGTAAAAGGAGCATCCCATGTGAACACTAAAAATAGTAGAAGAATAATGAAAATAAGTAGAAATTAAGAGAATATAAAATGACCATGTGGCTTCTTTTACCAAGAAATGTGACATGTGTAGATTATGGGAAGAAGCTTTCAGCACAAGTTCATGATACCACAAGTTCTCTTTATTTTGCCTAATTGTGGAAGCTTTCCCAGACGAGTAAATACAATGAGTAGAGTTTCCCTGTAACTCTCATTGGGCTTTATATCATCAGAGGGAAATAAACTTTTGCTATTGTTTGAACCTAAGAGATTTGGAGTTGTTTGCTATCATAGCATGAACTAGCTACCCCAATTGATATAAAAGCTAAACAGTAGAATAGACAATAATTATGAACAAATTTAAAAATTGGCGGAGGAATTGGGAGGAATTTTCCCAGAATGAAATATGAAGATGTAAAGAAAAAAATATACAACGGCTGATAGGAGTTCTGAATAGGAGAACTATATGGTTCAAAATATGTTTAATGAGAGATGAAGGAAAAGGACAACAGAGATAAATTTTAAGAGGGTCAATAACCACATAAATAATAAATGAGAATCTCATAAAACTGAAAAAAAAAAATAGGTCCTGAGGTTGAAAAACAGAGTATCCCATGAGAAGAACTAAACACAACTACACACTTGGACACATCATAACAGAACTGCAGAAGTCCAAACACTAAGAGAAAAATACAAAATAAAACAGAAAATAGGGCAGATCACATATATAATTGGACTAAAAGCAGACTCCATTATCTGTGGTAATAAAGGGTAGGAAATAATGGAATAACATCTTCAAAGTATTGAAGGGAAATATGCCATCAATTAGGAACCCCAAATCCAACTTAACATTATTCAAAAATACTGTAATGGTAAAAGAATGATATTTAATGATAAACAAACATTAGATAATTTACCATTAAGAGAAACTGCTGAAAGATTAATAGGTATCTTGAGTAAAAAGAACTTATACTCAAAGGAAGTGACATTCCTGAATTCATGATGAAAATTAAATTGGCCAATCATAAGCAAATTTAAGTTAAGCCTTGATAATGTTAAATATAACGTATAATAATCATTAGTTGGCAAAAAGGAATAAAGTTGAATTAATATACTATGTGTAGAAAAATAACATGGAACTTTGGGTGGCATAATTTGAATTAGAGAATTTTATGTTTTATTTGAGAATGCTTTAAATTTGGCTTTGCTATGTTTAAAATTTAAGGAAGCACACAAAAATCACAATATAACAAAGACATCTGTACCAGAATGTTTATTGCAGCCAGCCCAATTCATAATTGCTAAGTCATGGAAGAAGCCCAAGTGCCCATCGACCCATGAATGGACTAGAAAATTGTGGTACATGTATACCATGGAATATTATGCAGCCTTAAAGAAAGGTGGAGACTTTACCTCTTTCATGTTTATATGGATGGAGCTGGAACATATTCTTCTTAGCAAAATATCTCAAGAATGGAAGAAAAGTATCCAATGTACTCAGCCCTACTATGAAGCTAATTTATAGCTTTCGTATGAAGGTTATAACCCAACTATAGCACAAAAATATGGGGAAAGGGCCAAGGGAGGGGAACGGAAGGGGAGGGAGGGTAATGGGTGAGGCCACACCTATGGTGCATCTTAGAATGGATACAGGCGAAACCTAATAAATGCAGAAAACAAATGTCTACATACGATAACTAAGAAAATGCCATGAAGGATACTGGTTGAACAGTTTGATGAGAATATTTCAGATTGTATATGAAACCAGCACATTGTATCCCTTGATTGCACTAATGTACACAGCTATGATTTAACCATGAAAAAAAAAAGAAAAATATAAAATAATAGGAAGGAATAGTGGGATAAAGAAAATCAGTTGGCTGGGCATGGTGGCTCACACTTGTAATCCTAGCACTCTTGGAGGCCAAGGCAGGTGGATTGCCTGAGCTCAGAGGTTCAAGACCAGCCTGAGCCAGAGTGAGATCTCATCTGTAAAAATAGCCGGGTGTTGTGGAAGGCACCTGTAGTCCCAGCTACTTGGGAGGCTGAGACAAGAGAATCACTTGAGCTCAAGAGTTTGAAGTTGCTCTGAGCTATGATGCCACGGTACTCTACCAAGGGCCACAAAGTGAGATGCTGTCTCAAAAAAAAAAAAAAAAATCAGTTATCTAGTAGAAGGTGGAGAAGAATGCAGAAACAAAACTCCCAACATAAAATCATAGAAATGTTAAAAAATATTTCAGTATTTAAAATAATTGCAAATTGATAAAAGAGGGGGAAAAATCACACTGAAAATATAGATATAAGCCATTAAAGGAGACACACTTAAAATGAAACATAAGGATGGAGAAAAAGTAGACAATCTCAGGCAAAATTTGTTTAAATAAAGTAGATTTGGTAATATACTATCATAAGAAATAAGTACTATGTTCAAAGCACTGTTGAGAATGAAAAGAGAACCAGGGCATAATGATCAACTGATCAACCCAGATCATTAATAGAAATCTGATGCCCATTCATGATAAGAAGCCTACCTGGGGTCACATAGCACATTAGGTGTGATGCTTCCTGATCATTGCATTCTCCTTTTCTTTACAGCACTTAACACAATTTGTATTTTCTTTATTTGCTTATTATCTGTTACCGTATTAGATATCAAACTCAAAATTCCAGGAAGCATGCATGTTTTATTTGCCATCATATCACCGGTCTTAATACAGATTCTGGCATAGAGTTAGCTCCCCAAAAATGCCTGTTGAGAGAACAAATGACCCAATCTCTTCTGATTTTCTGGCTGTTCAACATGGCATAATCATTTCCATTACCCATAAGGAAGAGCATAAAGCAGTCATTGGAACAAATGGAGCAATTCATATAGAAATTTTTTTCACAACTAGGATTAGAAATGTCTGTTTAATAATACAATTTATAATATACTTCACAGAATAACATAATTATCCTTTATATTTCCACCCTATGATTTTCATTTCCATATCCAAAGACAAAGGAAAAAAGAAAAAAAGAATCTCCCCAATGCTACCAAAAGGAATAGAAAACATAAATAATAAAAGAGCTGGACAGTTGAGTCACATTTTGAGGCAGTAGCTTATTTTTAGCAGCTTAAGTTGTATTAGGAACCATATGCACAGAAACACTTTATTATAGGGCCATAGGGATGTGTTCTCTTAGTTCTAACATCTCACTCGTGGTATGTTAATGCTCCTCTCTGAGCACAGGTAATGTTACCTCTGCTAGGGAAGGTTCTGTCAACTGCCAAGAGAAACACAGAAGGGATAAAAATCATGTTTCTCTGTTAAATATTTCTCTGCTATATCTAAGATCCCTCAGGGGCTGATTAAATTCGTTAAGTGCTAACAGGAATTCTAGCCACTCTTTTCTTTCTAGCTAAGATGTCAATAAGATATCCAACACTGGAATAGTAGATCTGCCAAAAAAAACTAATGTTATAGTTTTAATATTTACAACTAACATTTTTAAAGCATCAATTACAGGGGAGCTGTTTCCTAACTGGCATCGTGGTAAGTAGTTGGCATTTATTTTTCCCAATCCAACAAAATGGTATTAGTACCCTAATTTACAATTCAAGGAACCTGAGGCTTAGAGACATAAATGGCAAAAGATTTAAAATACAAACCCATCCCTGTTTGATCCCATCAGTCACAACCTCTGTGTAAACCATGATCTTGACAATTAAACATCTGACATGGTCTTTGGCTTTGGGACACAGGTCATTTGGGGCTTTCTGGAAGACCGTGTGCATTGATTTGAATGACAGTATGCTTTATTTTGTTACAATAGCTGAAGATGAAATTTTACCTTCCTAAAATATATATTTCCATATCTAATATTTTCTTGAGATATAATTCACATACCATAGAATTAACCATTCATTGTTCAATCCATTGGCTTTTAGTATATTCACAAGCTTGTGCAACCATCACTACCAAATAATTCCAGAACATTTTCATCAGCACAACAAAGAAACCCCGTGGTCATCAGCAGTAAGTCACTCCCCATTTTCCTCTTTCCTTAACTCCTGAAAACCATGAATCTATTTTCTGTCTCTACAGTTTTGCCTCTCTGGACATTCATATACTTATTATGCAATATTATGTGAACTTTTGTGCCTGGTTTCTTTTACTTATAATATTTTCAAGGTTCACTCATGTTGCAATATGTATCAGCACTTCCTTTTCCTAATCTATGTTAATTGTTCACATAGTCTAACAAAAGAGGAAAATTGTTTATACCAGTCCAGAAGAGAAGAATGTAATTCTTTCTTCTGTTTTCCCTATGTGTATAGGTGAAACAAATTTTATGGTCTTAATGGGGCAACCTAACATGATGGAAATCTCTGAAGAATATTACAGTCTCTGATTTACAGATAGGAAAACAAAAAAGAGGCTCAAGGAAGTTAGGCTATCTGCTGAAGTTTTAGAGCAACAATTCAAGCTCAGGGCTTGGAATACAAAGCCAGAATTATTTTCATTTATTTGACGGATATACAGCAGGAACAACTTAAATGGGCCATCCCACCATCAAACCTGCGATCTTTGTTTACCAGAGATAGAGACTTAGAAGGTGAGCTAAGCATACACATGCTATCAATCCATAAATCTTTGTTTAACTACGGATGTTAACCTCCAGTGCCTGCTGGGGCCACACACATAGCAAAGGCATGATGTGATGAAGTAGAGAATCTAAAAATCATTATTTTATGTGAAATCTCTTAATTTTTGTGTTTGTACTTAAACTTTGCTCTTCTATTTGAAATTTAAATTTTTAAAAG
Organism: Nycticebus coucang; assembly: GCF_027406575.1. Lineage (NCBI taxonomy): Eukaryota > Metazoa > Chordata > Mammalia > Primates > Lorisidae > Nycticebus > Nycticebus coucang. Next base: position 19,033,642 of record NC_069787.1, read on the forward strand.
AACAAATTTGTAAATCAAAATCACTGTTTCTTGACCATTCTATCCTATAGGCTACCACGTTTACAATCTGTGGTAGGGGACAGAAGGCCAGAGCACCGGATGGTGCCAGGGTCCTCCTTAAGTAGAGTCAAAGAAGGATCAGAGAAATTTGAGGGAACCTGACCTCCTGCCTTCTGGAAATGGCCAATAACTTTAAGACAGAGGAATCGGAATAAGGAAAGTGTCATTAAATCTTCCATTCTTTCCATGGGTAACCTCCGAGGACATCCTTTGTGCATGTTCTGCTATGTCATTGCACTGCTGGGTTCTTGGAATTCCACAATGAACAAGATGTGATCCCTGGCTTCAGAAGTCTCAGTGGGAGGAGAGTAAGACACTGAAGCCAGCACTTGCTTTACATTGTTATTATCTAGTTATTTATTAAAACATTGATTTTTGGCACAGGAGACAAGCCTTACCCAGATAAGAGAAACCAGAGCAGTCTTCCTAGAACAAGTGAGTTTTCAAAACACATTAAAAAAAAAAAAAATCAAACAAAAAACAAAGGAGAGGGCAGAGGAAAGAGGACAAATTATATAAAGCAAGGACAGCATGAGTAAAAGCAAGGAGAATAAGGCACCTTTGAACAATTTTAAAAAGTTCAGATTGGTAGACTCTATTTTGTAAAGTGCAGAGTAGAGTAGGGAAAAGAAAATGGAGGTAGAAGGTAAGAAATGGCCAAATAAGGCAGAACCTTCTAAAACTGAGTTGAAAAGCTGGGAATTGATCCAAGGAAAATAGGGACCAATAAAAGATACATGATGATTATGATAATCTGATTAAATTCAGGAAGTGATTTATGAATCCTACTTTACTCCTACTATACTGGGTGGGATAGAATGTATGTGCACAGGATTGAGGAGGTAAAAACAGAAAGAAGTTAATGGTAAGTTGAGAACAATCAGAATATATTGGAATAACACTAGTGCCAGGAGAACCTTGGGTCCCGCTGGAGAATCCTGGACTATGAGCTGAGCCCAGATTTATGAACCCACCCAGGCGAGACCACAGTGTCTGCTCTACATCCTAAGACCCAAGAAGCCTACCTCAGAGCTCACAGTAAATATTAAACTATCATTTTTTAAGTGATTTTTGAAGTGATTTGTTATAGAGAGACTGGTTTTAAAAAAACAACCCTTACTCAATCGTGGCTTACAAAAAATATCTGAAGAATCAGGTAAAATCAATATTTCCTAAATATTTAAAATTGAAGGTGTTAAAAAAAATTTCTGAGAGTAAGCATCCATGTATTAGTACTTACCAAACATCATTAATCCCTGTAGTGAAGAAATGAATGCTTCATTTTCTAAATTGAAAAGTTGGTCATCAAGAGATAATTATCACATCTTTAAACTAAGGCAGCATTTTATTTTGTATATACCAATGAGATTTTTTTCCCCACTTCATGTTGGTATTTTTTTCCTTTAAATACCTATTGAACCATCTTGAACTTTAATGTCACTCAAATCACTTTTTTTTTTTTTTTGCAGTTTTTGGCAGGGGTCAGATTTGAACCTGCCACCTCTGGCATATGGGGCCAGCACCCTACACCTTTGAGCCACAGGCGCTGCCCCACTCAACTCACTTTTAATGAGTAGATGCTGTTATGGGTGAATTACATCCCCCCAGAAGAAATACTGAAACCCAGAAGGTGTGAATTCATGACCTTATTTGCAAAGAGGGTCTTTACACGTGAAATCAAGTTGGTGTTTTTATTAGACTGGTGACTTTATTAGAAAAGGCAAATTTGGAAACACACATGGAAGAGGCTAAGATTTGAGTGATTCATCTGTAAGCCAAGGAACACCAGGAAATGCCAGGGACCACCAGGAAGTAGCAGCAAGGAAGAAGTCCTCCCTTAGAGCTTTTAAAAAGAGCACATCCCTGCCGACACTTTGATTTTGAAATTCTAGACTCCAGAAAAGTGAGAGAATAAATTTCTGCTATTTTAAGCCACCTGAATTTTAGTGCTTTATTAGTCACCCTCAGGAAACTGTTAAAACAGATACCAATTTTACTTTTTATATCTGTATCTTTTTATAAGGAAAAAGTTTGTATGCATATATACAGTGAATTACATTATTGCCTTAAAAGTCTTCCACGTGAAGACCTGAATATTTGTAGGACTCAGTTAATTTAATATTTGTCTGGGAATGACTATTAAAATACCCAGTCTCATAAAATCATTTGGTAAAAGTGTGAAAACATTGAATTCATTTCCGATACCCTTTCTATGATACCAAGTTCTAAAATTTTTGATTTATAAAATTAATCTGAACTGCGAAAAACCTACTTCACATTATCTTCCCCAGAGAGAAATGGAAATAGTGTCTATATCCTAGCTGTAGGCTTTACTTCATGTGGGTCACTACAGAAGTTTTGAGACAGACTAGTTATGGTCCATTATTTCACTTCCAAGAAACACAGTTGAAAGTGTCCTTTCTTATTCACCCGTGCAAGTTTTAGCTGACTTGGCTTATCAGTGTTCCTGGGAGGGCTTCATTTATTTCCTTCCATGAGGATTTACATTTCTTGATTTTCGTGTATCTTGAAACTTTTACAATGACTGGTACTACATTCATTAATTTCAACATTCATAAAAACATCAGAAATGATCTCATAGCATCACTGTGTAAAAAAAGGTTCTCAATATTTCCATAAATACCAAGAATGCTAATCAGAGATGAAGTACAGCTTAAAGAAAATCTTCCCTCGTGGGAAGCTTACCTTTCAGGGCAGCTCTTGGAATCACATATTATGGAGTTGCTATATGTTAATGAGTCCTAGAACAAAAATCAAAAATACAAAATAAATACATTTATAAAGTATAGATAGGCTTATGGTCAGTATGCAGTCGATGCTTAACTATGATCTTTCCATTCTAAAATTGAATTAGGAGGACACAAAAATTAAATACAGTTGGTGTGGACTGTAGGCTTGATGAGGAGCCAGGATGCCAGGTTCCAGTCTGTCCTTTTCCTCTCATTAGGTGAGCAACTTTTGACAAGCCCATTCACCCCTTTTTTGCTTCCTTGGCTTTTTGTTTTTTATTTTTATTTATTATTTATTTATTGCAGTTTTTGGCTGGGGCTGGGTTTGAACCTGCCACCTCCGGTATATGGGGCCAGCACCCTATTCCTTTGAGCCACAGGCACCACCCTCTTTCCTTCCTTTGTTAATACAGAAGCTCCAGAAGCCTATGTATTCTGTGGTATTCAGATTCAATAAAAGAGATAGTTTTCTAGGAAGGTACATTTAAAGAGTTTTAAAATAATAAAAATTGGGCAATGAACTAAGAGAGACATGTTGTAGTTTTTGTTAGGTATATGAATACATAAAATGAAGTTAGGAATAACAAAAATAGTAAAAAGAAATACAGCATTTTATCTTCCCTGTGAAATAAATTTTACTCCCTAAAGAAAATAAGTATTAATTTTACTAAGAATGAATATACACATTTTTGGGGGGCGCGGGAGACAGAGTCTCAGTCTGTTGGCCTGGTTAGAGTACCACGCAGTCCTCATAGCTCAGGGCAACCTCAGAGTCCTGGGCTCAAGAGACTCTCTTGCCTCAGCCTCCCAAGTAGCTGGGACTACAGGCATCCACCACAATGCCAAGGTAGATTTTTCTATTTTTAGTAGAGACAGGGTCTTCCTCTTGCTCAGGCTATTGACTCCTGAGCTGAAACAATCCACCTGCCTTGGCCTCCCACAGTGTTATGATAACAGATGTGAACCACCACACCTGGCAGAAAGTACACATTATATCTATCTTCATCTTAAGTCTAAGTGTGTATCCTCTAACCAAGCCTCTACTGTAAATAACCTTACTTCTGAGTAAAATAGCTATCTTGTAATTTTTTAATAATTGAAAACATGATTGTATGTGTATATAGCTTAGTCAATCCAAAATATCTTTAATTATAAAAGTCTACTCTGATTTATATTTAAATACAACATAATTTATTGGGATAAAAATGTGATATTTTCTCTTTTTTGTGTGAGACAGAGTCTCAGTCTTGTTGACCCGGCTAGAGTGTCATGTCATCGTAGCTCACAGCAACCTCAAACTCTCAGGCTCAAGTGACCCTCTTGCCTCAGCCTCCCAAGTTAGCTGGAACTAGTGGCACTCGCCACAACACCTGGCTAATTTTTCTATTTTTAGTAGAGTCTGGGGCCTCACCCTTGCTCAGGCTGGTCTAGAACTCCTGAGCTCAGGCAATCCACCCATCTCAGCCTCCCAGAGTACTATGATTACAGGCATGAGCTGACAATACCTGGCCTAAAAATGTTATGTTTTCTTGGTTACACATAAATATACCATTGCTTCTTAAAAGTATGCTCTTTCCTACTGAATTGAAAAATGATTCATCACTATATTAAATAATATCTAACTACCTTTAGTTTCAGAATAGTATCAATGTCCAGTAAGGACCATATAAGTTTTCTTCATATGCTTAATAAATTTAAGAAACACATCCTCATCTTTTCTTATATATTGCAAAAAAGTAAAGTATCACAAATGGTTATGACAAATTTTAACAAGAGTTTCCTATGGAATAGGAAAGTTCTGTTTGTTTGTTTTTTATTTTGAGACAGAGTCTCACTATGTTGCCCTCAGTGGTGTCACAGCTCACAACAACCTCAAACTCTTGAACTTAAGCAATTCTCTTGCCTCAGCCTCCCAAGTAGCTGGGACTGCAGGAACCGGGCACAATACCCGGCTAATTTTTGGCTGCAGTTATCATTTCTGTTTGGCAGGCCCGGGCTGGGTTTGAATCCGCCAGCTTCAGTGTATATGGCTGATGCCCTACCTGCTGAGCTACAGGTGCCGAGCCAGGAATAGGAAAGTGTTCTATTCAAGTAAACTCTGAATCACAAATAAATCACCCTCTGTTTTGTTTTAATATGGTCAATTATCAGCTGGATGTACGTGAGTTGGCTACACAAGTTCGTTATGTATCTAAAAGCCTGACTTTAGACAAAAAATTATAGCTAGATAGGAGGAAGAAGTTCTAGCCTCCATGGTACTGTGGGTTAACTATACACAGCTTTGTGTATTACACAGTTTAGATAGCTATAAGGAGGATGTTGAACATTCCCAACACAGAGAAATGATCAGTGTTGAAGGTGACAGATACACTAATTATCTTGATCTGACCTCTACACATTGTATCAAAACATCACTATGTACACCTTGCCTATTTGTCAATTTAAAAATGAAATCTGAATAAATGAATAGACAGCCTGACTTTATCTTTCCGACATTTAGCAACTTATATGAAGCTAGAGTTTTTCTCACAGCTATTGGTACCATTTGCGCTGCCAGCCTACCTATCAATAACAGTGACAATTAAAATGATAATACTAATGACGTTGATCAAAGTTTTGTGCTTTCAATTATTACTAGACACTTGTCAAATATATTAAGTTGAATCACATATTATATAGGGAGGGGCTACAGGGGAGGAAAGTTCTTTAAGAAGGAGATACTCATTCAGAGGTCTTCCCAGGCTCAGTCCCAGATATTCTTCCTCATGTTTCTTGCCCTTCCATATATTAATTTTTTTTCTCCACTCACAGAATGAAGGCAGCAGTTACATTATCCTACCCAGTGGAATATAATTTTTTCAGTTGAAAAATACTTGAAATGAAACTTAAGTTATAAATTTATTCATTAAAATAATAAGCATGTTCCTACTGTTTCAAAGCACAAGTGATGGGACAAGTTTCCGGGATGGGATATTATTTGAATTATTTACGAGCCATGTGATCTTGAGAAATCCTTAAATTAATATGAGCCTCCCTTTTACCACTAAATTAGGAGCAGTAACATTATTCAGCCTCAAAGAACTATGTCCATTTTCAAATTGATAACTAAATTACATAATGCAGGGTATTCAGTCTAACTACAAGGTAGACTAATATCTACTACTAGTCATAGTAACAGTGGTAAAAGATTCTCAGACATTATGGACAGTCTCACGAATGCTGACTACCCATACAGAACACAAAAGCTAGCACCTACAGAAAACACAGACTCCTACGTGCTTGCCCCTTATAGAAAACATTACTAAACTCACCCCTGTGATTTTTGTAATTGCATCCGGAGGGAACCTTAGCAAAAAGAACTTAGCTGTTGATGAACTAACATATCATGAACATATTTATCTGGTCAGTTTGCTACTAATGGAGCAAAGAACAATGCCTAAGAAAATGGAAAGCAGGATAAAAAGGTAAAGAGGAGGAGAAATATCTGGGACTGACCCCAAGATAAGCTCCAAATCAATATCTCCTTCTTAAAGAACTTGTCCTTCCAGTACCTGGAAAGAACTGTCTTATGGAATACATGATTCCAGCTATTGAACCATCAATTAACATGTGACCCACATTAGGCCAACAAGATTCTCTCTCTTAGAGATTTTGAATTGTCTAATACTGAGAAGTCTGGGACATGTAAAATTGGAATTATTGTCAAAGAAGCCAGTCTTTGGAGAGAACCAGGGAATTAGATATTCAGAGATAACATGCACCCTAACTCCTGATCCCCATGAGAAATTTCCTGACTTTCCAGCCACATTTCCTGATGTTCCAAGTCAAGTCTCCATGAGTTCAGGTTCTACTTCATGTTCCGTTCTTACACAGCTGCTGTTTTGCCTGGCATATGGTTTCAACAGCCCTTCCTTATTAATGTGAACTAGTCAAAGCCTCTGTACACCACAACTAAACAGTTACTGGTTAGGAAAGCATGAGCCCACTGAAGACAAGTTTTCTGTGGATTACTACAAATTTTTAGCTTTGTGCCTAAAGAAACAGAGGAAGATACATGAATTAACAAGAATAAATCAGAAACCACCCTGCCATGCTAGCAACCTATTTATTTACTGGAAATCTCCACATACAAATTTTCCAGGTTCAGTAATATGAATATAGCCAAACTGTTCCCTTACTATCACAACACCCATATTGATTACACTGGCATTAAAAAAGGATATTTACTAGAAGAAAAAAACAAAACAAAGTATCTGAACTTATAGGGCTTACTGTCAAAATAAAATTACTACTCCTTCACCTAAAATTAACAAATAAACAAAAATCATCAAAATATACATAAAACAGTATTAGAATAGTATTATTATTATTATATATATATATTTTTTTTTTTTTGCAGTTTTTGGCTGGGGCTGGGTTTGAACCCACCACCTCTGGCAAATGGGGCTGGCGCCCTGCTCCGTTGAGCCACAGGCACCGCCCCAGAATATTATTTTTAAAATAATCCTTTTAACAAAACTATAGCATTCCAGGACCATAATGTATCTTGTATTCCTGATGGAAGCAGCATATGTTTTTAGCACGAGAATAGTCATGAAGTGTTTACTGCTTACTTTAGTATCACGCACACATTTCCGCACACATACACACAGAGAAAGTATGCACCTGTATTGTCTCATTCTTTAGTCTGAAGTTGTAGAGACTAGTACAACCGTGTCTAAAACAGGTGCTACTTAAATGTGTGCTGAATGAATGAGTGGAACCAACTCACAGTAAAAGTAAGAGACATGCTTTAAAAATATGTTCCATGTTCACTGATCTTAAAAGGAAATTTTGAATGATGCCTACTTTTATGTTGAAAAGTTCTTGATTTTTTTATGTTGAAAAGTTCCTAATTTTCTAAGTAGGAACTATTTATTCATGTCTTATTGGGAAAAAAGTTGAATATCCATATTCCTATTAGAGGAAAAGGTCATTTAATAAAAACTTCTCATTTCAGACATGCCAACACAAACAGCGATAAATCAAGTAGATCAACAACCAATTCCATTCTTTGAAAGGGGTAGATTCATAAAATTTTTTCTTGGCCACTATATGTTGCTGCTTTACATAGGGAAAGAAACTGAGAATTACACTAGATTGACTATTAGAACTCTCCTAAAACGAGAACACAGAAAAGACCTTTCATTTCATTTCTCAGCTCCTTATGCATAAGTGAGCCTAATGATTCTATTACCACGTTATTCTGTTATGAGGGCAGATTGAGATAATCCATGTAAAGAACAGTGTCAGTTCATGAGATGCACACAATAAATACTAGCTATCATTACAATCATTATTTTTAACATCATTGAAAATGTATTAAATTTTCCATGTTAACATCCACAACTTCTGCCAACTATCATAATGGTTTCAAGTTACAGTGTAATTTTAGTTACAGCTCTTATTATAAACTTAAAAAAAAACCTGTGAGAATAGACAGGAAATTAATACACGCACAAATGAATAAATGGATGCATCTCCCTCTGCTCAGAGAGATTGGGTTCATAAGTTTTGAACAAATCAGCTGTTGTCATAAATGCATAAATGCACTAGTTTTGTCACAACAAAGGAACGAGAAATCCGTGGCTGCTCAGCTTCTCAGCTAAAAGCAAGTATGAAGCAGCAACAGCTGGCAAGGCCTGGGTCAAAAAGGATGATTTTACTCCAGGGAACAAAAAGCCCTTTCCAAATACCTCAGAACCAAAAGGTGTGTTGGTTATTTATTCCGAACAAAACCAACCTTTCCCAAGTGACAGGTAAGAGCATGAAGGTAATACTAATGAATATGTTCACAGACCAGACAAGGCAACTGTGAAGTTTTCACTTCTCACAGACAAAGCATGCAAGACTGGGGGGAAAAGAATGGTCTCTTCACTTTGTTTAGTGGGGTCAGAAATGTATTTACCTAAAAATAAATGTACATATGATAACCATCAGTTACAAGTTTCCTGTAAGTGTGCTTAATCAATCTACACATTATACCTTCAAATAATCAGGGGATAAAATATGCATTCTGAAGTTGGATTGAATCTAAGCTTTACCTGTTGCATGAACTCAACCAAAGTCATGTAACTCCTTACAATCCTCAGCTGTAAAAGAGAACCAAAACTAACTACCTTCAAAGGTTCTTATAAAGAAAAAATGATATGTAATGTATAAAAACAATCTGGTCTATAGCAGGTGTTCAATAGTGACACCAGCTATTAATATTATTTGAAAATGAAAGGATAGCATGAAGTGAAAGGAGAGAGTCCACATTTAATAACTATCCTATTCTAAAAGGCTGTTTTGTTTAATGGGCTTTTCCTTGTATCTCTCCTATTTTGCCTAAGTTATGGATGGCATTTCCCATCACTGAATCAGCAGGTATTTCTCATGGGTGTTTATTTCCTTCACAGGTAGTTAAAACTCAACCTAAATTTTCTGTGGGAGGTAAAGGTCATGTAGACATTAAATTATGTGTGTTTATTTTCAGAATTTCCATTAGCTTTGCTTGACATGATTTAGCATTAACATCAGGGTTATTAAAGTAATACTAAGCAAGAGATTACATTTAAATGCATTTTTCAATGGAAACAGGGATGCATTTCTAATTGTGCTGTCTTGCTACAAGCAAACAAATGGTCACTAGATTCTTTTATCATTTCACAAGGAATAATGTCAACTAAGGAGATCATTAATGGGTTCTCACACACACACACTCAAAGTAAACAACAATAAACATGATACACAACAGAGTTATTAAGAGATAATCACATCCTTGGGACTTTCATTGGGCACAAAAAGTATCACCACTAGAATATATGATTATCGCTTGATAACAAGGATCCCTACAGCTTTCACGGAGTGAGAAAAAAGTCATTACCATAGGGAAAATGTGCATGTATTTTAGTGAACCATAAAACTGACAATTTAAGCTAATGAATACTGGCTCTCCCTGAGTTGACGGTATTACACAGTGGAGGAGGTTTCATATCAAGGTTACACAGGCACCATCACCTTGAAGAGCCCGCCTTGAAGAACCATTTTCTGGAAGACTAATTTCTGGAGTCTTGACTACAAGTAAACAGAACTGGGAGATGCTTAGGAGCCTAGGGACCTATGAATCTATTTAAGACAGAAAGGGGATACAGAATAGCAGTGGGAACAGTTTTTGCTACTCTTCACTTGTAAGATCAGAAACTCGAGATTCTGAGCTTCACGAGTTGTCCCTAAGTAACATAATTAGGGCAGCTCATCTGAGAGGCTGGAGACAGATGCTCCAGTCTACAGGAAGTCCCAAGACAAACTACCAGTGGATCAAAATAGGAAACTGCAGGATGTGGTATAGCATTTGGAGATCAGAATAAAGAAATAGCCACGAGTCTCTTTAACACTGCCCTCAAGGATAGGAAAAAGTCTTACACACAACCAAGAGCTTTATACGTGAGGGTTTTAGGGTTTTAATCAGCAAGAAAACTGTTCACACCTATAATTACTCAGCTGTGGTATTTTCTGATCTAACTCAGAAAAAAAAAAAACAGTCAAAAGTTACTCTTCTTGAGTATCTGTTTCTAACCAATAAAATGGGTGAATATAAACTCTCCCCAGAGTTATGGGTGAAATTAAAGACTGAATTAAAAAGCACCCTGCAGGTATAAAACACTCCATACCTGTGAGATATCAATATTAGTTGGAGAGATTTTTACATAACCTGAAGCTGGAAGAAGAATTTCTGAGAGGCTTTGCCAGGGATGTGACTTGACTTTATTTGTTAGAGACAATGACAATCCAGAGAACACATAATAAAAATCATCATACTGTAATATTTCTGGGACTGTACTTGGCATTATGGGCCTTAAGTTACTACTCTCAAAAAAATCTAAAATCCTCGAATATTGCAAAGATATCAACAATTTTAAGTGTTTACAACTACAAACACTCTATATCAGTGATTATTAACTGGAGCCAAATTTTTGGAGAAGCCTGAAGATATTTTTGACCATCATAATTGGGGGCAAGATGTGTTTTATTACTAACATCTCACAGGTAGATGACAGCAATGCAGCTAAGCCCCCCACAATGTACCAGACCCTGTTCTAAACATAGGCACTTACGATGAGCACTTACCAACTCACAATTTGAGAGATGTGACTCACTATGAGATAGTATAGGTGGTGGACTTTCACTAACTATCTGAATCTTGAGCCAAAGCCAGCTTATCATACTGAACAGAAGCTTTGAAAATGATTAACACCCAGATTCAACAGCTCTGTTTTCTTTAGTCAGATATGGCAATCATTGGAGTAGGGTCCACCAGTCTCAGTCAAAGGGAGCACAAATTCAGTACTGCCAATATGGAGGCACAAGTTGACAGCTCAGACATTTTGCCTCATTTTAATGTTAAAAATTATGCCAAAGGGTGGAGACTTATCATGCTGATGAGACATGAGATGTATGAAGAAGCAGGATCCACGGAAGGGCAGCTGCCAACCAAACTCTGCTTCTACCTGCTATAATTTCAATGTTTGAGTCAGACATTCTACCCTTGAAAAGTTCCCTAGCCCTTTGTTCTGGGAGCTAGTCTGGTTGTTCATTAAAGGTCACTGCCTCCCTTTTGTTCGAGCCCCACCCCCCACTCACCACAAAGCCTTGCCTGACAAATTTCTTTTTTGCTTCCATGCCAATTTCTATTGACTCAGAGACCAAGAACCCTGATGTGGGCAACAACCAGGTGCCCATTTCTATAATTCAGTACCCTGAAAAACTATGTCATCTTCCTCTGTATCCTGGGAATACAGAAGTAATTTGATTTTCTCCAAATATCAAGCCCATATCCAAGTGTAGACCTTTTTGCCCCTTGAAATTCCCATTAAGGAAAATCATCAGGTTTGGATAAGTGCAATCCTGTCTTTCTCACTGGAAAACCACTCAGGAAATTTCAATGTGTTAGCAATCTGAAAAATCAGAAAATAAAATTTTCCAGGGTTCACTGTTATCACAAAAATTTGGCACAGTTGTTAGTGGCAACCTGTCATTCCACATTCCCAGGTCATATATTATGGCAATTTTAATATTTGACAAATGTTTAATGTGCCACGTTATGTGACATGATATAAAATATATTAGACATTTAGAATTTGATATTTCATTTAGGTGTTTGCCCCTTATCTAAATAATACCCATGTGGGGGAGAAATAGTACATTTCTGCCCAGTGAAGGCAAACAAAATAGAGCATAAGTCACACAATTAACTACAAAACGACAGAGTCCAAATGTTTTCACATAGATAATTTTATATACTCTAGGAAGAAATACAGAATAGCATAGTGATTGTGAATATAGTATCTGGATTTCAAAACTAGTTTTCCATTATCTAGCTGAGTGACCTTCAGCAAATTACTTAACCTCTCTGTACCTTAGTTTTCCCACTTATAAAATGAGTTTCTTTTTCTCTCTGATATTGTGCTTTAGAATGAGAAATATATACAGCAGAATCTCTGTAAGTTGATCACCCAAGGGACTGTAACAAACTAGTAAACATGCAGAGGTGGTCAACATAAGGAACTAGGCCTACTGGCCCGATTTGTACATGTGGTGCATGTCCCGTCTATGAAAATCAGGTCAGCGTGAGAAGGTGATCAGTGCAGGGAGGTGGTCAACTGGGGGGGGTTCTACTGTACTTGGTCTTCTCATTTTCTGGCACACAACTCCTAAAATCCCTAGAATCTCCAAAGGGTTGGGATTTTTTGTATTGTAATCAGATTAGTTTGCCCTGTGGCTCCTGGACAGCCTCAGGATGGGGGCCTGTGTCCCCTAACCAGGGGGTGTGAAACTTCAGCTCCTCCCACCCCACCCCCATCTCTAGGAAGGGGAGAAGGTTGAGTTGCTCACAAATGGCTAATGATTTCATCAATATTGCCTATGTAATGATGCCTCCACAAAAACAAAAATGGATAGACAGGCGTTGTGGCAGGCACCAGTGGTCCCAGCTACTTAGGAGGCTGAGGCAAGAGAACTGCTTAAGCCCAAGAGTTGGAGGTTGCTGTGAGCTGTAACGCCACAGCACTCTACTGAGGGCAACATAGTGAGGCTCTGTCTCCAAAAAAAGGGACAGAGATTAGAGAGCGTCTGTGTCTCTGAACGCAGGGATGTGCCTGGAGAGTGGTGTGCCCAGAGAGGGCACAGAACCTTGTGTTCCTTCCCACACACCTTGCGCTATGAATTTAGTCCATCTGGCTGTTCATTTGTATCCTTTGTAATATCCTTTTTAATAATCAATGAATGTAAGTAAAGGGCTACCCTGTGTTCTGGGAACCACTCTACAAACGACTGAACCCAAGGAAAGGGATTTAGGATTAGCATCTAAAAGTAGAATGCAGTAGGCAGCAGTCCTGTGAGACTGAGCCCCTCTTCTGTGGGATCTGAGTCCAAACTGAGTTGTAAGTATGATAAGAATTGATGTGTCAAAAAACACCCACACGTCTGGTCACAGAAGTGTGCTGTGCTGAGTGTATATGGAAAGAAAAAACCTTTACAGCCTCATACAGGCTATTATGAGAATTATTACATAAATTTATGTTCAGTAAGTGCTTAAAATTTTTCCTGGTAAAGGCTACTTTTAATAAAAGTCAGTACCTCGGTAAGGAAGAATGCATTGCTTCATTTTATAGAAGTGATGACTAACATTCTGGGAGTTCAAGTAACTTTCCTCAGATGTCACTGGTTCCTTAACCTGAGGGTTTAGTTCCATACTCTGCTGGTTCCCCTAAGCCTCACAGCCTCATTCCTGGTGATTGCTGTGTGATACCCACCCCCCTTTCCTTTAAAGATGGGACTAATTACAACAACAACATGTTTTAAAAGGGAAATACATCTAAACTAAAATTTAAAATATAAAGAATGGCTTTGTTTTTTCATTGAGAGCTTATCATATACTACATCGGGCAAAATAACAGAGTCTTGGAATGGGCTCTCAAGCTGGCACAAGGCAAAAATTTGTTCATTGCCAGTAAGTGTCTTATATATAGTAGAAACCAGGGTAGGAACTCTGAACAACAATTTCAACCCGAAAAATAGGAATATAGGGTAGGTCATAACGTTTTAAAATGTGGCCACAGCACTTCTATTGGTACACACTATTATTCTTTAACTTTTATTTTTTAATTATAATGAGTACATAATAGCTGTATATATATATATATATATACACATACACATATATATATATACACATACACATATATATATATATACATACACAGGATTTATATGATGTTTTGATAAAGGCAAACAATGTGTATTAATCAAATCAGAGTAATTGGGGTATTAATTCCCTCAAACATTCTCTCTTTCTTTCTTTCTTTCCTTTCTTTCTCTCTCTTTCTTTCTTTATTTCTTCACAGAGTCTCACTTTGTTGCTCTCAGTAGAGTGTGTGGCATCATAACTCACAGCAACCTGAAACTCTTGGGCACAAGCAATCCTCTTGCCTCAGCCTCCCAAGTACCTGGGATTACAAGTGCCCATCACAATGCCCAGCTGTTTTTTAGAGACAGGGTCTCACTCTTGCCCATCAGGCTGGTCTAGAACTCCTGAGCTCAGGCAATCCACCCACCTCAGCCTCCCAGAGTGCTAGGATTACAGGCACAAGGCCACCACCCAACGGTATTATTTCTTTGTGTTAGGAACAATCCAATTCTACTCTTTTAGTTATTTTTAAATTTATTAATTAATTCTTCTTTTTTTTTTTTTTTTGAGATAGAGCCCCACTTTGTTGGCCAGGCTAGAGTGCCATGCCATCAGCCTAGCTCACAACAACCTCAAAACTCTTGGTTCAAATGATCCTCCTGCCTCATCCTCCTGAGTAGCTAAGACTACAGGCACCCACCACAATGCCCAGCTAATTTTTCTAATTTTAGTAGAGGCAAGGTCTCACTCTTGCTCTGGACTGTCTTGCTAGGATTTCAGACATGAGCCACTGAGTCAAAGTATACCCACTTTGTTATACTATCAAATATTGTTCATTCTATCTACCTAATTATATTTACGTACCTATTAGCCATCTCCACATAAACTGAAAGCCTTTCCTCTAAGTCTTGGGGCAAGACAAGAATACCCACTTTCACCACTGTTATTCAACACAGTACTAGACGTTCTAGCTAAAGCAATTGGATAAGAGAAAGAAATAATGGGCATCCAAATTGGAAAGGAAGAAGTTAAACTTCATGTTTGTAGATATTATGATCTTATATCTAAAGAAAGTAAAGAACTCTACAAGAAACCTGTTAGAACTGATAAACAAATTCAGTAAAGCTGCAGGACACCAAATCAACACCATTGTTTTCATTTTATAAAGACTTTAAATTTGATATGAATTCATTTTATGCTATGGAAATATTTGTATATTTTTTAAGTTCCTTGTGATAAATTTTACTGCCATTTCTATTGATATAAAGCTTTTTCATATACAAAATTATTTTGAGTCTAGTAAATTTTTTAAAAATGTTAAATAGACAAAAGCAGAAATAGTATATAGCTATAATAAGAAATATGATTGTGGTATGTACTCATTTTCAGAACTTGGAGAATATAATCCACTGGGTATTGGCGGCAGATGCCCCTAAAAATAGCAAAATCCATGGATGCTCAGATCCCATCAGTAAAATGTAGTATTTACATATAACCCTGATATCCTTTTACATGCTTTAAGTCACCTCTAGATTTCTTATACAAATAATATGACGTAAATGCTATGTGAATAGTCATAATACTGTATTTTTCCATTTGCATTATTTTTATTGTTGTATTGTTATTTTTGTCTGGATATTTTGATCTGCAGTAGGTTAATTCTGCAGACAAAAATCTGCACATTTAGAGGACTAACTGTACCAGTCTAAGGGATAAAAGAATTTGTCACCCATACCAAGTTTCAGGATTGACACCCTTATGACAAAAGGCAGATTAACAAGATAAACTAATTCATACTTATTTAATATAAATTGTACATGGCACCATATTTTTCAGAAATGACAAACAGAAACTTAGGTAAAACATAATAGACAAGGATGCAGAAGTGTGATGGGAGAACAAAAGGGTCTGCTCTAATGGCGATGTGCGGGGGGAATTTAGCATCTTGTTCATTCAGATTCTTGGCATCCCTGTGTGACATTGCTTCCCTCTGAGTACACAGCATTCCTCTGGAATAAAGAATCTTACAACATACTTTGGGGAGAAAGGGTGAGGAGAATTGTTTCTGGTTTCTAAGCCCTGCTTTTGCTGTTTCCTCCAATTCCAATATGACATATTTTGGGGTAACATATCCTGAACACTGTCACCAGTATATGAAAAGGAGATTCCATATAAGTAATTGGATCTAATAACCCAGATTTGGGAGGGTTGCAAATATGGTCCTGTCTTAGGAACATGTATTTATTCTGGCTCTCTGGAGGTAGATCACGTAAGAATGTATGTTATTGCCCAATTCATATTGTTGTTCATGGTCCTTACAGAGAATAACACTATGGTTTTCTTTAAGGACAGAAGGACTAACTATACTATGACATATCTGCAAACGGAAACACATCTGAAACAAAATATAAAATATAAAGCATGACCTGGTTTTCCTTCCTAAAGAAGAGGAGATCTAGTAATGCAAGAGCAAAGCCACTCAAAAAAGAATCTAAAAAGAATCTTAAAGATCAATATGTATTTACAATATCATCAAATATTTTGCTATTACCATGAAGAATGAAACGGCAACAAAATAGCATAAAAGGGATGAAAGAAACAATATTTTACAACTTGACTGAATTGAACTGCGCACATAATAATTTCCAGGATTGATTTCCCGCCTCATTTTGAAGCAAACAGCCATCAATTTGAAAATCCATGCAGAAGTATACGAAGAATGCAAACATTTCCTACTCAGTGGGAAATATCCTTACACAGGCACACACATTTATTATCAGGATTCTATAATTCTATACCAACTTGATGAAATTTCCCCAAATCACTATAAACCAACTGTAACCTAACTGAACTCCAGGGTAGGCAATGCTACATTTGTGGCATTTTGAAAATTATCTTAGTATCCTGCATATTTGTAAGTAGGAAATTGTTTTATGGACGGTCAAGTTCAAAAAAGCTTAGTGAATTAGAATTAGAAATCGGCACGTTCATTTACTTCTGTAGGACTAGGGCAATGGGAAAGTATTCTTTCTTGGCCGCGATTTCTGCATTATGAAAATGGAGACAATAATACCTCCATTGCCTAGACCTGGCACTAATTAAAAAATAGTAGCAGCTACTTCTATTCTTACTTCAAGTGAAATCCTATTTCTCGATTCTGTCCTCATAAGGCACCCAGTAACCAGAATGAATGAGTTCGTTGTTTCCAGACTAAACAAGGTATAGATGTCATTGCTCAATTTCTCCTCTTAAGCTTGGTTTATGCTATAGTATATTTCCTTGACAGTTTTGCTTTATGCCCTGAATTCGCGTTCTCCAGACGAACAGAACCAATATGGTGTGTGTGCATATGTGTATGTGTGTAGGGATGGATAAATAGGGAATTTGCTCACACAGCTATGGAGGTTGACAAGTCTCAAGAACCATGGGGTGAAGTCAGCAAGTTGCAGACCCAGGTGTACCTATGGTATAATAGGAAGGCAAGAGGCCCAGAAGAGTCAAAGGTGCACTTCCAGTCCAAAGACTGGCAGGCTATTGACCCAAGAAGAGTCAATGTTTTGGTTTGAGTCTCAGTGCTGGAAAAAAATAGTGTCCCAGTACAAAGCTGTAAGGCCAAACAAAGCCTCTCCCTCAGAGGAAGGGTCAGCTTTTGTTCCATTCAGGCCTCCAACTGACTGGATGAGGCCCACCCACATTGTGAAGGGCAATCTGCCTTTCTCAGTCCACAGATTAAAATGTTAATCTCATATAGAAACACCCTTACAGACACACCCAGAATTTACCTCTGTTCAAATATCTGGGCATTTTGTGGCTCAGTAAAACTGAACCATAAAATTAACCATCACATTCTTTAAAATGCATGTTAATTATTTTCACTAGGTATCAAGTTATAATTTTTCAAAAAAGTAGGCTCAAATACTGTAAGATGAGAAACACAACTTTTTGGATAGTATACTCCCATTAGGGAAAAACAAAACAAAACAAAACACATAGCTTTAATTATATTATTTGTATTCTACAGTACATACATGTTTGGTACTACTGTGTTATTACATTATGTACATAATAGAATATAAACAATGATGATTAAAAATGACATAAAATGTCTAAGTAAACGTTCTCATATTTTTCCTACTCTTAAATGTATGTCTTACTTACCATCTAGCATGTGTAGTAACCATTGGTGAGCTCCTTGTGGTGGAACAAAGAAACACCTAAATACAGGAAAAAACTGAACACTTGCAATTGAGAATTCTCAGGGAATATTCCCCAAGGGGCTGGAAATGTTTCCAAAATCCAGAGTGGAAAGAACGTGATGGACACCCAGGTATTTAACTGGGACCATAAAAAAGATTTTTACCTTTAAATTATTGAGACCTCCAAAGAGCTTTTATTCAATGGGTCTTGCTTATTGATATTTACTACATTAGAAATTAGATAGAAACTTCTGAAAGTAACTTTTAATTCATTCAATGTTAACAAAGTCTATTATATAGTAACATAAATAACATGTTTAATGGGAAAATATCTATATGCTCTTATACCCCCCCCCCACACACACAAACACACACACACAAAAACAAGGAGGGTGGCATGTTGTGCATTTTTGCAAATCTCACCTCTGTGTCTGGCTCAATCCTACACATCTGGGTTCTTCCATTTGCTTTGGCATTCTGTCTATGTGGTATCAAATGTCATGCAACCTCTGGGAAACTCCCCTGTACACTTGTAAGAAATTGAGAGTGGCCAATGCACTTAGATTTCTTAGCATTGTTATCAAAAAAGCTCTGATCAGACCTTCCATTTCAAAGTCCTCATTATACCCCTGGGCATCCCTGGACCAGACTTTGAGAACTGCTGTAAAGAGAAGACCTTGAAAGTAGAAGATGAACACCTCACTCAAAAGAGGGAGATAATTGGAAGAGAAGTTTTCATGAAGAAATTGTACCGTAATCTTCTCTTCAAAAAGAGTACTAAATTAAGCATCTCTGCTTTGGAGGAAAAATTATTATGATTATCTTCCTAGGGCTGGAACATTGGGAGGCAGGGGTGGGTAAGACTGATGATCCAGGCTTGTCCATCCCCCTGGAACAGTGCCTGAGTCAGAGAGCACTGAAGACCCACCCTCTGAGTTTAATTTGTGGAAAAAGGGGAAGAAGGTTTCCCTCCTTTCTGAGGTAGGCTGAAGGTCCCCAGCACTCAGTTACCCCTGACCTGGCTACAGACTGAGGAAAGCAGAGATAGGAAACACAAAAACAGAGCCTTGAAGGCATAGGTCAAACCTCTGCAATGTCAATGATACAATTAAAACCAAAACCAAGAGTCCTGTCAGTAGCCAAAAGACAACGACGTGTGGCTCAATCAAAGTCATGTTTTAAGATACCTTCTTATGCTTCTGAATAATTGGACAATAGTATAGCTCTGACAGATCATATATATAAAAAAACAAAGTGTAATATAAATAAAGACAAGGAAGCAGAAAAGAATTAAGTCATGCTCACCTTTTTCCATGAGAAAAGGAAAATTACAAATCTCCTACTACACAACATACATACAGATTGTGCCGAATAAAAAGCATGCATATGTGTGTGTGTGTGTGTGTGTGTGTGTGTGTGTGTGTCTTACCAGAAGAAATGCCATCGGGAAAATGGCACAGACATACTGTCTATTTTCTCCATCATTCCTCCCTTCTCAAAATCTAAGCTTTTATGAGCCAGGCCAATACCCTGATCCTGGGATTTCACACTGTACTCTAGAATCTTCTTCTTAAATGAAGGCTATTTGCCACCCTCATTCCAGAGGATGTGAGGGACAAATGAGTGACAGATGTGGGTTGACAGTTCTGACCACAGGAAGGGAGAAAGGAGGACAAATATGAGGCAGCCCTTGAACAGCCAGCCCCAAACCCACCACGGCAGGAACTTGAGATCAGGGACTTTTCTAGGACAAGCGCACGTGCTGAAGCTGGGAACTCAGGACCAAAGGTGGCCTTCTCATTAATGAAGTATAAATCACGTCCACCAGTACCAGGACAGGGTAAAAAAGGGGATGACCCTCAGTTTTAAGAAATCTCCACATTTTTCTAAGAAAACTGAGAAATATTCTGCCCACCACATAGCAAGTTATTAGCCCTAGACATAAAAGTAGAAATAAGTTGAAACCTCAGCATCTCCTCCCCTCACAGAGCAGACCCATCACTCTGTAGAATGTTCTTTCACTTTGCTACGAATGCTGCTTACTTCTGTGTTTGACCCGCCATGGACTTGGTCCCAGAACCCATTCTTCAACCAAGGAGCAGGGAACACAAACTCAAACCTGAAAGTGGACACTGGACAATTATCTGAAGACAATTTGATTGTCACGACCGCAGTACCGCAGGTGTTACTGGCATCTAATGGGTAAAGGCCAGGAGTGCTGATAAATGTCCCATAAAACGTTTATTAGTTCAGGAGCACCCCCCGCCCAAAACCAAGAATTATCTAGCCTGATGTGTCAACAGTGCTGGTGGTAAAAAGCCTTTCTCTAGGAAATAACATTGTTTGGGAATCATTTTCTTAGGGTTCTGTCCACAAGCAGTCTCTAGATTGCCAACGTACTACACAAATTTCCAAAAACATACCGTCAATGTGATGAAGCCCAGTATATGAAACTTTACTATGTCCTTAAGGCGCTTGTATTAATATTGTATTGTTAATATTTGAAAGTAGTTTGAGCCAATGCATTGAAGCAGCCCACACATGAGTATACGCAGACACTCAAGCATGCCTGTGCTTGCTTGCAATCTAATAGGTGCTCTGAGCAGAATCTGCCAGGAAAATAAAAAGCATTGAAGAAACTTATATTACTGAGTAGATTATTTAACTTCAAAATATGTTTACAAGCATGGTTTGGAGCACACCATACCACTGCCTATAAAAAGAATGGGTGTTGTTTCAACCTAGAACAGAAGAGGCACAGACATCTAAAAGCCTGTACATAAAGAACTAAATAGACTTGAAGCAGAAAATAGACTTGAAGCAGAATGCACTATCATTTACAAGGTTCCTCAAATCTCCATGAGACCGTGGCACGCAATGACGTTCTCCTGGATGCTACAATTTCCATTCTCTTTCCCTCTCCAGTCTGACTTTCCCTCCCCTTCCACGTCTGTGCTCCAGGGACATACAAATGGGCCTCAATTTTGTTACCATGGCCAGCTTTCTCATAGGAGACTTCATCCTATAATAATCATAGTTCCAGCGGTGCATGTCCATGAAATTAAAATGGAAGAGACTGATCCTTCAGGTGTTTGGTTACTCCAGATCAGTTCCTCCAGTGACAAGACAGCTCTTGCACGAAAAATACCTTTGCTTATCAAGCTGAGGCTCTGAGCCGCTGAGATGACAATTTTGGGCCCATATGACAGAAGCCAGACATGAACTAGAGTGCCCAGGAAAGTGAACTTCGGTAATCCTCTGGTATTCCGTTAATCTGAAATCCACTAATCTGAGACTGTAACTTTTTTCTCTCTTTTAAAGCTCTGTTTCATTTAGGATGTTAAATTAATACAGCTAGTTGCTCAATAAAAGAAAAAGATACTGCTAACACTGTAATTCAGACAATTATGTTTTCAGTATTATAAGATTCAAATTTTGGTTCATTTAAAAAGATATTTTATTGTAGAGAGCTAACATAATGTAAAATCTACCATTTTAGCCATTTATATGGGCACAATTCAGTGCCACTCAGTACATTGACAAGATTGTGCCACTACCAATTCTTGAAACTTTTCTATCATCCCCATTAGGAAAACTGTACTCATTAATAAAGTAACTCCTCAACCCCTGGTCACTACTATTTTGCTGTCTGTCTCTTTGAGTTTGACTATTTTAGGTATCTTATTTGAGTGATACTTTGTTTTTCTATGTCGGGCCTATTTATAGCAAAATGCCCAACCATGACGTAGCGTGCATGAGAATTTCATCCCTTTTTAATGCTGCACAGCACTCTGTTCCATGTACGAACCATATTTTGTTTATCTATTCACTCACGGATGGACATCTGGGTTGTTTCCACCCTTTGGCTATTTTAAATAACACTATTAACACTAATATAGAAATATCTGTTTGAGTCCTTGTTTTCAAATTAAATTTTGATTCATTTTTTCTCCTTTTAAATCATTGCCCAAGAGTTATGAAGTGTGTTACAAAATAAAGTAACGTAATGCACATTTTATCATATGATCCTATGTGATCTTGTGGCATAGTACAGAATCTTTCCCTATATGAACATTGTAACTTGGAGCATTTTACTTATTTTCCAAAGCATCCAGATCAAAAAACTACACAAGTGTTTGCCATGTTTTTTCTTTTCTATGTGTGGCCTCCATAAATGTCTTGTCCACATTACAAACCATGAATGTGGATTTTGAATAAACAACACTACTCTATTTCAAAGTGACTCATTTTACTTTCGGTTGAGTTAAAATGAAGGTCAAACTAGCTCATTAAATATTATATGACTCTTTTCTCTCTTATCAATAGCCAAGTGACAGAACAAACCTAGACATTAAATGTTCTAAAGTTTATGTGACCACAAATATCCTTCTAACCACATCAATGTATTACTTCAGGGGTTTCACAAAGGGAAACCTGAAATATTAGATTGTATAACCTGAAACATTAGATTGTACAACTGGAACTGACAATCTAACTTTCACAAGTCTGAGAAGGAAAAGAGAATAAAATTAAGCTAATAGGAAAGAAAAATAATAATTATACTGAAAACTCAAGTTATTAAAAATTATAATAATTCCATGCTAAAGAATAAACATTTAGAAAACATATTTTAATAGAGCTGTCCATTTAAACAATTACAGAACTCCACAATTGTTTCTCTTTCTGGGGGGTGTATACTAAGTACAGTCACTCTGGTAAGATTAGTTAACTCTTGTGGGGCTATTTAACCCATATTTTCCTACAGTACTGTAGGAAAAAAAAACTGTTATTATTTCCACTTAAAGCTCAGGAAACTAAGAGTTTTAAATCACTCTCATGGGGACACATGGCTAATAATAAATGGTGGCAATGAGATTTGAACTCATATCTTTGTGACTCCTCAGTTAAAGTTTTTTATGACTACACTATCTAGAATTGCTCCAAGCCACATTTCACAACTGGGGTAATGCTTCAAACAAAGACGTGTTTACGAGGGAGGTAAGAATTAATGTGCTTTGTGAATTAAAATGGGTCCCCACTGACCTCTAAGATGGAGCCTTCTCAGACTGCATTTAACAGAATCCAAATTATTTGGCATTTCCACTCTTAGAATTTAGCAACCAACATGGCTCCACACAGATTCATCTCCTTGACCCCTCCCCTGAGGCTTTAAAGCTGACCACAAAAATAAAAAATATTTTAGGAATGATAATATATTCAGAATATATATTTTTTTTTTTGTAGAGACAGAGTCTCACTTTGTCACCCTCGGTAGAGTGCCGTGGCATCACACAGCTCACAGCAACCTCCAACTCCTGGGCTTAAGCGATTCTCTTACCTCAGCCTCCCGAGTAGCTGGGACTACAGGCGCCCGCCACAATGCCCAGCTATTTTTTGGTTGCAGTTCAGCCGGGGCAGGGTTTGAACCCGCCGCCCTCGGTATATGGGGCCAGCGCCTTACCAACTGAGCCACAGGAGCCGCCCTATATTCAGAATATTTTAAAGAGAGTTTCCCTGCTGCTATTGTAATTATTCTTAATTATAACCATTGTTTCCCTTAGAGCAAGTAAAACTATTTGCTTAGGGAAGTCACAACAAAAGTTTTAAGACAGACTAAGTTATGGTCTATTATTCCTCTCCAAAAATAGACTGGACAGTAGTGCCCTTTCTGATTCAACAGTGCAAGAAACTTGCTCAGCTTATCGGTATAGCTGGGAGGGCTTGTCTGGTTTTTGTCTGTATAACACTAAGTTTGCATCTGGTATGTAGGTAGGAAGACAGCACTTAAGCACTAGATTTTAAAAAGTGCATTAAAGGAGTCTTAAGGCCATGAGCATTTGCAGGGTTTCAGGGGACCTTACTCCTACCCATGTGACAATTTTTTTGTAGTTCAAGAATTTAGAAAGATGAGTGGAGAGCGGGCACCTGGCAACCACAGTGACTGAGGCAAACATCACTTCTGTGGAAGAAATAGTTCATGAAAACAATCAAGTGACGTGTGAGGACATGGAAGCAGCAGGTCGACTCCCCAGCAGTGTCCAAAATCCGGCACAATTAACCTCAAGAAAGGTCAGAAAGGTTCATTCCAATGGATGCCTCACACTCTGACAGATCAGCAAAAGGGCATCCATGGTGAACAGTGTGAAGAAATGCTGGTCAGATTTGACGTAAGCAAGTCTAGACATGTGTCTGACATCGTTACTGGGTAATAAACCCGATTTACCAGTTTGATCCAGAGAATAAGCATCAGTTGACAGGGGAGACTTTTTTCCCTCATGAAAATCCACAAACAAAAGTAAAGTGGCCACAAAATGTCGGGAACAAAATGGTGGCAACTTTCTTCTCCAAAAGCGGTCATGTCACAACTGTACCTCAGTGGTAAACAACAGTGTGCCTACCCAAAGTTTATGGGGAGCCAAGGACAGGCCAGCAGGGGACCATGGTGCACCGTAACAATGCATCTGACCACACTGCAAACAACAAGATTCAGTTTCTGGAGTACACAGAGGTTAAAATTACAACTCATGGACCCTACAGTTCTGACCAGGCCCCATGTGATTGTTCCCTGTTACCCACAGTAACAAATAGCATGTGCAGAAGAAATTTCTCCATCCCTGGAGAAGCTGGTCATGCCTACGAAAGTAAACTTTTATCACTTGAAGAAAATGAGTGGAAAGAGTGCCTTCAAAAATTGTTTACAATAGGGCGGCGCCTGTGGCTCAGTGAGTGGGGTGCCGGCCCCATGTGGCGAGGGTGGCGGGTTCAAGCCCAGCCCCGGCCAAACTGCAACAAAAAAATAGCCGGGCGTTGCGGCGGGCGCCTGTAGTCCCAGCTACTCGGGAGGCTGAGGCAAGAGAATCGCGTAAGCCCAAGAGTTAGAGGTTGCTGTGAGTCGAGGGACGCCACCGCACTCTACCCGAGGGCGGTACAGTGAGACTCTGTCTCTACCAAAAAAAAAAAAAATTTGTTTACAAGAATGCAAAAGTCAGTAGAGTGTTGCGGTGACTATTTTGAGAAAAGATTGTAATCACGATAATTTTGCATGTCTTAATTTCTGTGTATCCCAAAACTTTCATAAAGAAAGTTATAAAGAAGAAAGACTTTATTAAAAAACATTATCACCCAATGTAAACTAATGTTTCTTTTTTTCTATGTACTGGCACTAATAATTTTAGAAGTCAAAAAATAATTTTAGAAGTCAGCAGTATGTCTAGCTCTGAGTTCACGCTGAGATTTGCTTCAGGATAATTTATGGCATTCAAAAGTGACACAAACAACTCAGTACAGTAATCATTATGAAAATGATAAATTTAAATGGAAGACTGACTGATGTCTTGTGTAAAATTAATGGGCACCAAGGATAGGACGGCAGCGGGACCATCTTGCACCATGACAATGCATCTGATCACACTGCAAACATCAACATTCAGCTCCTGAATGATATTCACATGGAATAAACCATACCAAGAAAGTCACATTATGAAGTCAACTACTAGAATATTTATCCACCTGGGATACACAGCAAATGTAAATTCATTCTATGTTAATGTGGAATGTAGACATTGAAAGGGAAAGATAAATTAATACCAATATTAAACCCAGGATGAACTAAAAATCATACTTTTAGGCATATCTGCTAATTAATTAGTTTCGGATTCCCTATCCTATATTACTGTGATTCCTCCTATAATTTGTCTTGATTAGTTTTTATCAAGTAGCTTCGATCAAAGTTTCATTCTGTGCACAACATTAATACATCTATGAACATTTTCAGGTAGCAAAGTATTTTAGAGCTTGAAAGGACACTAGAGATAATTAAATTCAACCTTCCCATTCCAAACAAAGGTAGAGAGATGTTTCAGAACAGATTGAGGCTCAATCTAACTCTAACTCCAGAATTACAGCCCCTACAGCTTATTCAGTTATAATCTCCTTGCAAAGGCACTTTCTTCTTTGATCTCCTAACTCTGATAGGTTGTTGAAGGTTAGCTTTTTTTTTTTTTTTAGCAGTTTTTGGCCGGGGCTGGGTTTGAACCTGCCACCCTCTGGGTATATGGGGCCAGCACCCTACTCTTTAAGCCACCGGAGCTACCCAAAGGTTAGCATTTTTATAAGTAAAAAAAGGTAATAATTCCTAATACAGCAATTTACTATGATAGACAAATAAAATGTTCTTTGAGATCTTACTGAAAATTGTAAAATGTTTAAAAAGTATTTATTATTGTTACAAATGAGGGACTTGAACAAGTTGACCTCATTTTTACAAGGTATTGGTGTGAGCCAAAAAGGACCTTGAGTGATGATTGAACCTTAAACAACATAGCTTTTAGGGACAATGATCTCCTGAGCAGTTGAAAATCTGCATATAATTTTTGACTCCCCCAAAACTTAACTGCTAATATCTTAATAATCATAAGCCTTATGGATAATATAATTGATAAATACATATTTTGTATTTCATATGGATTACATGCTGTATTCTTATAGTAAAGCAAGCTGAAGAAAGAAGAATGCTATTATGAAAATTTTAACAAGGAAAAACATATTTGCTATTTATCGGGTGGAAGTGGATCATTATATTCATCCTCATCGTGGTCAAGTTGAATTGGCTGAGGAGGAGAAATAGGGTTTTTCTTGCTGACTGGGGAGGGCAGGGGCTGAAGAGGTGAAGGAGGTAGAAGGGCAGGCTGCAGAGGCAGGCACACTTGGTGTAACTTTTATAGAAGAGTTCCAGGTATGAGTGGACTTAAAACACATGTTATTCAAGGGTCAACTAACTTTGTAAGTTCTCAGATCATAAAAATCTAAAAATCTGGTTTCTAGGCACTGGTCATCCAACTTACAGCTGTCATACCTAAATACAAGGTCAGACAATTAAGTTGATGAACTTATCATGGAAAATGTGTTGGATTACCTCATTGCTCACTATTGTTACTGTCACCTTCCAAATATTCTCCTTCACCACATGGTGACTATAGTGATATTCAGCAATGAGGTATGTAGAATCACTTTGTGAATTTAGTGGTTAAACTTTGTATCTCTCGACAGTCTAGCTGCCTAAAATCATAACAGTAATATTTATCTTTATGGTACTTGTGAATATTAAATAATACATATGAAATATCTGGGATGGTGATTGAAGCCTAGTATGTGTTTGGTAAATATGGAGAAATAATTTTATTTCTTTTTCCTTTTGAATCTTCTTTTTTAGTCTTGACTAGGTATAACTAAATGGTACTAACAGGCTGGGGCAAATATGAACTTACAAAATAATTTCATGCCAATAAGAGAATTACTTAACTGGAATTTTCATGATATAAACAGACATGCAACTTAAGGATACTAAATGAAAAGTAAGCTTGCACAAGGAGATGGTACCAATTAAAATACAGTACAGGCAGCTCTCACTATTAGTAAGAAAGGAAGATACCAGGATTTTGATTAATTATAGAAATGCTTCAATGAGAAAGAATAGTCATTCCATTTATACTTTATACTTGGTGTTCTGACGGTTCTTGATGGAGACAGGGCCAGTCTCTTCTGGAATAAGCTACCATTCTGATAAGAATAGTTCTCATAATGTATATTTACAGTATAATTAAGTAACTTTTCCTATAGAGCATATTAGAGCAGAAGAGTATATAGTGAAAGATCTATTCACATGATTATATACTGAGATACTATTGTTTTGTTTTGTTTTAGAGACAAGGTCTGGCTATGTTGCCCAGGCTGGAATGCAGGGGATATTTACAGACATGGTCATAGTGCACTATAGCCTTGAACTTCTGGGTTCAAACAGCTTCCTCAGCCTCCCCAGTAGCTTAGATTATAGGCCCAGGCTACTATGCCTGGCTTCACAAACTCTTCAACAGGTCAAAATCAATCCACCTAAGATTAACATTCAAGTTAATTTTGATTAATTCTAGAGAATAAAAAAAAAAAAGAGAGAGAGAGAGAGGAAAAAAGAAAAAAAAAAAAGCAGGGAGAAAATGAAATCAAAAAGACCTAAGTGTTCTGTATTGAGTCCAAGAAGTCATCCCAAAGACATTTATACTATAGATGCAAAAGTAAAACAACACTTTACAATGAAGTTAGTTTTCTCAGAAAAAAAAAGGGAAGCCAGCTCTCAGGGACACAGATTCTGAGTGCTAGCACATCAGTCGTTTTAAAGAAATTTCTAGCATGCTGTGTTTGGTTTCCTGTCGCCCACCTAGCATTTTACAAACTGTATCAAAGCACAGAGTGTAACAGCTCCAATTTCTCTCACAGCAGCTGCACTGTGTGAGAAAAATTGTCAGATTAACTAGAAGAAAGCCTCCAAACTCACTATAAACTATGGCTGCTCATTAGAACCGAATGGTAGGCCAGAGAACGCACATAAAGAAAGGCCTAGGCGATTCCGGAATACCAATAATCAGTGCGTACGATAATGCTCTCCAAAGTGTGTGCGTGCAAGGGACAGGGGTAGTCCAGGAATGACAAACTATAGTATTTTGCTAAGGACTCACTCTGGGTGAGGATAAAGATCTGGACTTGAAAAGTATCTATTGATTTTTCTGGGTATTTTGGTTATTATTTTGATGAATACTCTGCCTGCTAGCACTAAACTACACTAAAATATAAAATACACTAAATATTTCTGGTCCTAGGTCAAGCTAAATAAGAACCTGAAATGCTTCATAAGCAAGTGCCACTGTTCACTGAATTCAGATATGTAAACTTGTCTTCTTGATGACAATCCGTCAAGTCTAGATTCAGCAGCCTATGCTACTCCTAACCTTAATACAGGAACTTAAAGGGTGCTTCAGAGATATTTGCCATGTAGTCCATACAACCATGCTAAAGAAATAGGCAGGTATCAACAATATGACAACTATTTTAGAGAGGTCTGAGAGGTTAAACATGGTGTCTAAAGTCAGAGGCAAAGATGTTTGTGAAAGAAAAGCAAGTCATCAGGGAAGGAAAGAGAAGTCATGAAGAAGAAAGCAGAGAAAAATATATTGGATTACCCTTGACTTCATTGGTTCATAGTTTTCCTTTCAGCTACTTATTCAAAGAGGTTCCATTAATAGGTATTTTCAAAGATAAGCATGGACAAATTAAAACTTTCAATGGGAAATTGCAATGTACACATTACTGGGAAGTGTGATATGATAAGCAACATTTTATGCTATATGAATGGAAAAATGGATAAAAATAATATCAAAAGACTGTAGCTTATGACTATATTATAGGATTCCCCTAGGAAAAAGGCTGTTGGAATATTCATTAGAAACCTTAGTTTATTAAAACTATTTAACTTATTGGTGACTTGCATTATGAGTTCTTTTTCTCCAATAATTTAATTTGAATATTCGTTTTTGTTTTTTATTAAACTGAGTCTTGCTCTGTTACCCAGGCTAGAGTGCAGGGGCATCATCATAGTTCTCTGCAACCTCAAACTCATGGGCTAAAGCAATCGTCCTGCCAAAGCTTCCCGAATAGCTGGGACTACAGGCATGTGCCACCATGTCCAGCTAGTTTTTCTACTTTTTGTAGAGATAGGGTCTTGCTCTTGCTTGGGCTGGTCTCAAACTCCTGTCCTCAAGCAATCTTCCTGCATAAACCTCCCAGAGTGCTATAATTACAGGTGTGATGGTAATGCTCAGTTTTCCCCAATTTTTTTGAGTAAGGTAACTCAGTAAGGTAAATGTCTCAAATATATCTTGATAAGGCATGTCTTCAAAACACATTTTACTGTCAAACAGATAGATTAATATCATGAGATCACATAGAAGACAAGACATTATACCCAAGAGTGCTTAATATTATTAAAATTTCACCAAACGCCCTACTATTTTCATTTATTAACTTGTTACTTTCACCATTGCCATCATGAGATTATGATGTACATAATGAAGCTATATGCCATCATAAAAGATAACCCATATCCTTAAAATCAAATGAAATATAAGGATGAAGTTTTGGGAGGTGACAATATTTTTTTTAATAGGTATATCCTTTTATTTTTCTTATTTTTTTTTTTATTAAATCATAGCTGTGTACATTAATGTGATCATGGGGCACCATACACTAGTTTCATAGACCATTTGACACATTTTCATCATACTGGTTAACATACCCTTGCTGGCATTTTCTTAGTTATTGTGCTAAGACATTTACATTCCACATTTACTAAGTTTCGCATATACACTAATGGATTAATAAATTGTGGTATATGTACACCATGGAATATTATGCAGCCTTAAAGAAAGATGGAGACTTTACCTCTTTCATGTTTATATGGATGGAGCTGGAGCATATTCTTCTTAGTAAAGTAACCCAAAAATTGAAGAAAAAGTATCCAATTTACTCAGGCCTACTATGAAACTAATTTATGGCTTTCACATGAAAGCTATAACCCAGTTACAACCTAAGAATAGAGGACAGGGGGAAAAGGAGGGGAAGGAGGGGGGAGGTGGGCAGAGGGAGGGTGATTGGTGGGATTAAACCTGTGGTGACAATATTTTTGATGAAGACAGACTACCAAAATGAGCAAATAAGACAAGACGACTGACTCATGTCAAATACGTTTTTGGCTAAGTATTATTTGGGACGGGCAGTAATATACTCTTGAAAATATTTTTCATGCAATCAATAAACATTTATCAAATGCCAAATATAATATGTTTATGGCACTCTACCTTGCAAATATAATAACATTTTCAATGTAAATTTTTTTTTATATTTCAGTGATTTTTATTTTATTATCATTTTTATTAAATCATAGCTGTGTACATTAATGCGATCATGGGGTACCATACACTGATTTTATAGACCATTTGACATATTTTCATCACACTGGTTAACATAGCCTTCCTGGCATTTTCTTAGTTATTGTATTAAGACATTTATATTCTACATTTAGTAAGTTTCACATGTAGCCTTGTAAGATGCACTGTAGGTGTAATCCCACCAATCACCCTCCCTGTCCCCAACCTCCCCCCCTCCCTTCTTCATATGAAAGCCATAAATTAGTTTCATAGTAGGGCTGAGTACATTGGATACTTTTTCTTCCTGTGGTTCAGCGAATAGGGTGCGGGCTCCATATACCGAGGATGGCAGGTTCAAACACGGCCCTGGCTGAACTGCAACAAAAAAATAGCTGGGTGTTGTGGCAGGCACCTGTAGTCCCAGCTACTTGGGAGGCTGAGGCAAGAGAATCTCCTAAGCCCAGGAACTGGAGGTTGCTGTGACGCCACGACACTCTACCAAGGGCGATAAAGTGAGACTCTGTCTTTAAAAAAACAAACAACAACAACAAAAAAGAAATGGAAATTTTTTCAAGAAAATTAATTAAATTTGACACAGATGTTAACATAATCCACAGTTTGGAGACAGGGACTCCAAGACTCATGAAAAGTTAAATGCCTTATTAATGCTCATTACTGTAAATCCAGAACTTAAATCCAAGCCTTCTGATTCTAGATCCACAAATTTTTCTACTACTTAAAAAAAAGAAAAAGAAAAACTGAATTGGTGAATGGTCTGGTTATGTCTGTTGAGACATATTTTCTAGTTCCACGGAGTAACAGTTTTGTTTTTACTCTCATTATAAAAGACACAGATTTCTGAGGCAAAAATTAAAAGGAAAAAGCATAAAAATAAACTTCTTATATATACACCAAGAAAAAAAATAGTTACCATTCTTATATATAGTACTGGATACTATTCTCTTTGC
This sequence comes from Nycticebus coucang, assembly GCF_027406575.1. NCBI lineage: Eukaryota > Metazoa > Chordata > Mammalia > Primates > Lorisidae > Nycticebus > Nycticebus coucang. The sequence continues at coordinate 19,065,577 of NC_069787.1, forward strand.
CTACCAAGTGCCCATCTCTAATTTAGATTATAGCATCTCACTGTCTCTCCATGAAAATGGTCAATATATACTTAATTAGTATGAACAGGACAGCCTAAGTACACATCTTCTCCCATACAAGAGGCAAAAATTACTCATGTTATTCAATGAGTCCCTTTCTCTACTAGGGATTTTCATGTCAAGAAAAGTTGCTATTCAATGGCAATAAAATAAAATAAAATGATTGAAGCTGATTCACCCTCGGTGACACTGACTAGCCATTAAATCCCTGCTATCTAGAGGTACAAGGTAATCTGCCTCTTGTGCTTCCCCAAATCAGTTATTGCTTTAATTCTGTGAACTACTCTGTACAATTCCAACAAAGCTTCCTTTGTTTTGTAAGCATGTTTGCAGATTTAATGCACATGTAAGTGGATTTCTTTTTATTTTCATTCAAAAACTCTTAGTAGAGAGGATATAAATAATACTGAGGTTTATGCCAGACAATAGGAGAACATGTTTGTTGAAAGCTTCTCTAACAGTGGACAGTAATTTTTTGTTTTTACATTTGCCAGTTTGATACTTAAAACTTGTAACTTAAATCTATATATTTTATATTAATAGTGTTGGTGCAGTATGTACTTTTTTTGTTAAACCAATAGTTCAGATTTTGCTGCTTAATTTTCTATTGGGTTGTATGTCATTTGCTTATTATAGTTAGAGATATGAAACAATGTTTTTTCTGTTTAAGTTATGCAAAAATTTTCCTCACTTTGTTAGTGATCTTAATTGTATTTAGTCTTTTTAGTTATTTATATAATTAAATAGATGTATTTAATATATAAAGTATTTATATAATTAAATAGATGTATTTTTAGATTGATAGACATTTCATTTTATCATTCTTTTTCCAATTCAGTATGTTTAAAGGGTGTGAGTCAAAATTATGGGTGAAAGATCAGGGACAGAATATAGCTTAGGCTGACATTTCAGAGGGTCCATTGACAAAAGTCCAGATTCCTCAGCCCCCTCCAGCAAAGGCTGCACACAGCACAGCCTGGACTCCTCCAAACTACACTCCCCCAACTCCGTGCTGCACTCTGCACAGGGTTGGGAACAACCTGGGGGTTTAAAGAGAATGTTTAGCAATTATAAATTAAGATCTTCTGGTATGTCAAAGTATAGAATAGAACCAACAGAGATGAAGAAAGCTGAACTTTATCACATAAGCACTGTACCCATTTCTTTTGTAACTTTTGACCTTAAGATTATATGATATTGTTCTTAAGATGTCTTCTTTTGCTTTTTCCTATTACTTCCTTGTTCTTTACTAGTCATAAAAAATGACTCTTATCCTTATGTTGAATAATGAGGTTAGACTTTCCTTCTGTTTATGATTAACTTTTTGTTCCATGCTGTGTTACATGTAGTCACTTTTCATGCTCAATAAAAGACCCTTGAGGTTTTCATTCAGGGCAGCATTTTCTTGCTACTTTCTGAGCATGTGAAATTGCTTGCCTTGCCATGCCTCACAGGTTACTGCACTGCAAGTAACTGAGTGGGAGAGTTTTCCTTCCACACCACCCCTTCGCCAGCTTAACCACAGGTAGCGAACAACTAAAAGAGAGTACAAGTCCAGTCGTTTTAAACTTGGGTATATTGTGTAGCATTGATGTCTGGGAATTTAATGTATCCATCATCTGAATAGTGTACATTATTCCTAATAGGCAATTTTTCATCCCTAATTCACCCCGCCTTCCACCTACCCTTCCATGTTTGGAGTCTTTGCTGTATATTATTTCACTGTATATGACCATAAGTACCTATCATTTAGCTCCCAATTAAAAGTGAGAACTAACAGTGTATAAACATTCCATTGTCTTTTCTTTTTAATAATGGCCATTCTAACTAGGTTAAGGCAGTATCTCCTTGTGGTTTTAATTTGCATTTCTCTAATGAATACTGGTGTTCAGCATAATTTCATCTTTTTGTTGGTCACCCTGCTCATATCATTTGCTCACTTTTAATGGAGTTCTTTACTTTTACACTTGCTGATTTGTTTGACGTCCTTGTAGACTCTGGATATTAGTATTTTGTCAGGTAGGTAGTTTCTGAATATTTTCTCCTATTCCATAGCTTGTCAATTTACTATGTTAATTATTTCTTTTGCTGTGCATAAGCTTTTCAGTTTAATGAAGTCCTGATTGTTTATTTTTGTTTCTGTTGCATTTGGTTTTGGGGTTTTCATTATAAATTCTTTGCCAGTGTCCAGAAGATGTTTTCCTAGGTTTCCATATAGAATTTTTACAGTTTCAGGTCTTACATTAAGTCTGTAATTCAGGTTTATTCCTTGAATGTGGCTTATCTGACTTTCCCAGCACTATTAATTGAATACAGTATCCTTTCCCCAGTTTTTATTTTCTATGTTGAAGATCAGTTGGTTGTAGGTATGTGGATTGATTTCTGGGTTGTATAAACTGTATCATTGATCTGCGTGTTAACTTTTTATATTGGTACCACATTGTTTTGGTTACTATGGCCTTGCAATATAATTTGAAATCAGAAATATGATGCCTCCAGTTTTGTCCTTTTCCTTATGATTGCTTTGGATATTTGGATACTTTTTGTGGATCCATATGAATTTTAGTATTGGTTTTGCTAATTCTGAGAAGGATGATGTTGCTATTTGGACAGGAATTACACTGAATCTGCAAACTGCTTTATGAAGTATGGTCATTTTACAATATAGATTCTTCTAACCAATGAGCCTGGGGTGTTTTCCATTAGTTCGTGTCATCTGGAATTTTTTCATGAGTGTTTTCTGGTTAGAGATCATTCACCTTCTTGGTTAAGTAAGTTCCAAGGGTGTTTTTGCTTTGTTCTATTTTTGTTTGTTTTGTTTTGTTTGCAGCTTTTATATATAGGATTGAATTCTTCCTTTGTTCTTAGCTTGGGCATTATTAATTTATAGAAATGATACCAATTTGTGTGTATTGATTTTATAACCTGAAACTTAATTGAATTTACTTATCAAATCTAATAGACTTTTGGGAGGATTCCTTAAGGTTTTCTAAGTATTAGGTACTGTCATTAGCAAATAGATAATTCGATTTCCTCTCTTCCAATTTGGATGCTCTTTATTTCTTTCTCTTGCCTGATTGCTCTGGCTAGGACTTCCAGTACTACATTGAATAGAAACGGTGAAAGTAGCTTCCTTGCCTTTACCAGTTCTTGGAGGACATGCTTTCAACTTATTCAATATGATGTTGGCTGTGCATTTATATATGGTTTTTATTAATTTTGAGTTATGTTTTTGTCTATGCCTGGTCTGTGGGTTTTCAACAGGAAAGGATGCTAGATTTTACTGAATACTTTTTCTGTGTCTATTGAAATGATCATATGTGTTTTTGTTTTTTATTTCTGTTCATGTAGCAAAAACAAAAAATTATTGACTTGCATATGTTGAACAATCCTTTAATCTCAGAGATGAAACCCACTTAATTGTGATGTATTATCTTTTTGATATGCTAAGGATTCAATTTTCTAGTATTTTATTAAGGAATTTTACATCTATGTTCATCAGAAATATTGGTCCAAAATAGCCAGGCATTGTGGCAGGCGCCTGTTGTCCCAGCTACTTGGGAGGCTGAGCCAAGAGAATCACGAAAGCCCAGGAGTTGGAGGTTGCTGTGAGCTCTGATGCCACAACACTGTACCCAGGGCAAGAGCTTGAGGCTCTGTCTCAAAAAAAAAAAAAAAAAAGGTCCATAGTTTCCTTTTATGTGTGTCCTTTCTTGGCTTTGGTTTCAAGATGATACTGGCTTTGTATAATGAGTTAGAAAGGATCCCTTCTTCATCTTTTGAAACAAATCTCGTACTGAGAATTGGTATGAGTTCTTTTGTACAGCTAACAGAATTCAGCTATGAATCAGTTTGATCCTGAGCTTTTATTTTGGGGAGTTTCTTTTTTAATTACTGTTTCAGTCTCACTAGTCAGTATTGGTATGTTCAGGGTTTCTGTTTCTTCCTAATTCAAGCTTCAAAGCTTGTGTGATTCCAGGAATTCACCCATCTACTCTAGATTTTCAAGTTTGTGAGCATAGAGTTATTCATAGCAGTCTCAAGTGACATTTTTATTTCTGTGATATCAGTTGTAATGATTCTTTTCTTCATATCTGATTCCGTTTATTTAAATTCTCTCTCTTCTTTCTTGATTAATATACCTGGTGGTACATCAAATGTGTTTATTTTTTGCAAAGAATCAACTTCTTCTTTCATTGATCCTTTGTATTATGTTTTCGTTTCCATTTAATTTAGTTCTGCTCTGCTCTTTGTTATTTCTTTCCTTCTTGATAGCTTTGGATTTGGTTTGTTCTTATTTTTTCTAGTTCTTTGAGGTGTGACGTTAGCTTGTTAAGTTGTGATCTTTCTGTCTTTTTGATACAGGTATTTAGTGCTATAAACATCCCTCTTAGCCCTCCTTTTACTGTGTCTAAGAGTATTTGATAAGTTGACAAATAAATGTTTAACATTCATTTTGAAAAGTTTTAAATTTGTATCTTGATTTCATCACTGACCCAAAGATTGAACAGGTGCCAGATGTTTAATTTCCATGTTTTGTATAGTATTAAGAGTTTGTCTTGGAACTGATTAGCAGTGGTCTGAGAAGATGCCAGCTATTATTTTCATTTTTTAAAATACATTGAGACTTGTTTTGTAGCCTTGCATATGGTCTATCTTGGAAAATATTCCACATGCTGATGAGGAGGATGTATGTTCTGGAGTTGTTGGGTAGAACAGTTTATAGACTGTTCTATAAATATTAGTTCTATTTGTTCTACAGTACTATTAAGTCTAGTATGTCATTATTGATGTTCAGCCTTAATGTTCAGTCTAGGGCTATGGGTGGAGTGCTAAATTTCCCACAATTATTGTAGTATGCTATACCCTTTTTCTTAAGCTTAGTAGTATTTGCTTTATGAATTATTTACTCTTGCATCCTCACTTAGAGGACATATCAGATATTAAGCTAATAAAAACAGTTATTACCCTTGATCTTAAACCAAAAAGCTGAGAAGCAATCATTTTATCATTCTTTTTAAGTTTAAAAATCCTTACCTCACTCTCAAATCATAGTTAACTGAATTTGCTTGGATCCTCTTATAGTTATATATTTTACATGTATTTCTTAATGAATATGTTTCATCTGATATATGGTGAGATAATGATTTGCCTTCCCCTTTCACCCAGTATCAAATTATGCCCATATAATCCATACTTATATAGTGTCACTAAAATGCCAGCCATAACAAATTCACTTCTGTTGTTTATAACTTTTTTATTTTTTATTTTTAGGTGCTGAGGAAGAAGACAGAGGATAAAAGGGAGGAGATAAAAATGGCAGTGGAGGTGGGGGTCTGTTTTGAACAAGTGAATAGAAAGCTATGAACAACTCCGGGGTTAGAAGTTGCATGAGAGTAAGAGTTGAGATTCAGGGAAATGAGGTCTGTAGCCACACCAGTATCCCAGGAGAAGAGTGTGGAAGGAAGGTCAGGGAATTCCACCCCCCAGGGAATGCAGGATCTGAGGAGATGTCTGGGAGATAAGGAGGGACAGAGAGGTAAGAGGTGGGGAAGAGGGGGACTTCGGGGGAGCAGGTAAGAGATTGCTGGGGCAGAGGCTAAGCATGTTTCAAGTACTTTATTTTCTAAAATTTTGTAATTCTCTTGGTTATTCTTAGATATTGGTCCCTACAACTTTCCTTCAGAATAATATTAGAATACTAATGTGAGTGTGTGTGTGTGTGTGTGTGTGTGTGTGTGTACAAAACACTAAATATACTTACCTTCCCATTTTATTGAAACCCATGTTACTTGGCAAATTAATATTATTTCCTTCATATAAGAATTGTATATTTCTGATTCCATATAAACAAATTACCATTTCTTCAAGGTCTTACAAATCCATAGTGATCAAAAAAGCTTGGTACTGGCACAAAAACAGAGATGTAGATATATGGAATAGAATCTAGAGATAAACACAGCCACACATCGCCATTTGATCTTAGATAAGCCTACCAAAAACATGCATTGAAGGAAAAATTCCCTATTTAACAAATGATGCTGGGAGAAGTGGCTAGTGACCTATAGAAGACTGAAATTGGACCCACACTTTTCACTACTAACAGAAACTGATTCTCATTCACTAAAAGATTTAAATTTAAGACATGAAACTATAAAAAATACTAGAAGAGAATGCAAGGGAAACACTTGAAGATATTGGCCTGGGAAAATATTTTATGAGGAGCAACACCTGGCAACTGAAGCAACACCAAAGATATATTATTGGGATCCAATCAAGCTAAAAAGCTTCTGCACAGCTAAGGGTCTACAACTAAAGCAAACAGACAGCCTTCTGAATGGGAGGGGATTTTTGCAGGCTATGATCCCAATAAAGGTCTCATAACTAGCATCTACAGAGAACTCAAATTAATCAATAACAAAAGAACAAACAACCCCATTTCTTTATGGACAAGAGACTTGAACAGACGCTTTTCTGAAGAAGACAAGCACATGGCCTACAAACACAAGAAAAAATGCTCATCATCTTTAATCATCAGAGAAATGCAAATCAAAACCACCCAGCGGTATCACCTAACTACAATAGGATTAGCCCATATGACAAAATCCACAAACTGCAGATATTGGCATGGATGTGGCGAGAAGAGAACTCTTCAAGGATTTTGACATGTAATGTTTTTATTTTATTATGTTCTCAATAGTATATAACTATAATTTTTAACAGTAGTTCTTACTACTGAACACGAGACACCCATGAATACAAACCCCCCAATGCACATGAACAGACTGCAGAAACACACACTTAAAAAACAACCAATCCTTGGGTCCGTGTCTGTGGCTCAAAGGAGTAGGGCACCAGCCCCATATGCTGGAGGTGGTGGGTTCAAATCTAGCCCCAGCCAAAAACTGCAAAAAAAAAAAAAAAAAAAGTAGGGATAACATTAAAATTGTATATTGCTTTGGATAGTATGGAAATTTTAACAATGTTGATTCTTCCCAGCCATGAGCATGGTATGATTTTCCATTTGTTAACATTTTCAGCTATTTTGTTTCTTAAAGTTTCATAGTTCTCTTTATAGAGGTCTTTCACGTCCTTTGTTGGATAAACTCCAAAATATTTCATCTTCTTTGGCGCTACTGTGAATATATATATAAAGGTATATATATAGGCTTGGTATATATAAAGGCTACTGATTTACGGATGTTGATTTTGTAACCTGAGACACTGCTGTATTCCTTGGTATATGTACACCATGGAATATTATGCAGCCTTAAAGAAAAGATGGAGACTTTACCTCTTTCATGTTTACATGGATGGAGCTGGAATATATTCTTCTTAGTAAAGTATCTCAAGAATGGAAGAAAAAGTATCCAATGTACTCAGCCCTACTATGAAACTAATTTATGGCTTTCATATGAAAGCTATAACCCAATTATAACCTAAGAATATGGGGAAGGGGGAGAGGGTGTGGAGGGGAGGGGGAAGAGATGGGCGGAGGCAGGGTGATTGGTGGGATCATACCTATGGTGCATCTTACAAGGGTACATGTGAAACTTACTAAATGTAGAATTTAAATGTCTTAACATAATAACTAAGAAAATGCCAGGAAGGCTATGTTAACTAGTGTGATGAAAATATGTCAAATGGTATATAAAACCAGTGTATGGTGCCCCACGATTGCATTAATGTACACAGCTATGATTTAATTAAAAAAAAAAAAAAAACAACCAACCCAAGTCCAGAAGAGCCCAAAATACCTGGCTTTTCTCAATCAGCTGGAAAAAATAAATCTTCATTTTATTTTTTATTTTAGGCACAGTAAAAGGAGGGCTAAGTGTTATTTATATTCACAATGTGATCTGTATTTGCACAGAGCACAGGTACTACAGAAAGCACTGTAAGTTATTATTTGCAGGGACCAAACGTTATGCATCACAAAAGGTGTCATAGGGAGAACAGTGTTTGCTACACTGCACACACTTCAGGATCTCCTGAGTAGATTGCTCATTGGGGGAAGAATTATCTGAAGAGTTCTATAACAAACTCGTGAGTAAGAAGTTTATAGTAGTCAAATTAGCTATGATTTAGTCCAATAATACCAGCACAATCAGGTCCTTAGTGATTTTTACTTTTTTGTTTGGTCCATGTTCTATGACCAACCTTGGCTGGTAGCACTTACCCTAATTAGTCAGGATGATGAAAAAGATTTAATATCAATAAACATTTTGGAAATACTTACAACAGTAAGAATAGAATAGGAAAATAAGGCACAGGTTTAAACCTGCTATCTGGTTCTAATTCATGTTCTCCTACCCATGTTCTATTTGTCACAGCAACATGACTGGCCTTTTTTTGGTGGGGGTGGGGAAGATGCAACTCCATCATACCCATAAGCCCAAAAAGAGATGGGAACTGGAATGTTGATGAAGAAATCTAAAGCAACCACAAAATTCACTGTTTATTTTTATAAAATATTTTAACATATGTAATCCTCCTTTCTTTTCTTAGTTTTCACTCATCCATTCAATGAATATTTATTAAGACTTTATGAATGTCAGATACGCATCCTTGAATAAAAATCCTCCCAACTTCCTAACTATGAAAAATATCTCAGGGATACCTAAGAAGTTCTATTAATCATTAAATGAAGAGCGAAGAGTTTTAGGAAGAAATATAATTGCTTGGAAAACATATTTCTATTCAACTACTTTTCCATACAAGCAATTTTAAAAAAAAAAAATAATCTAATCATACGCTTTCCAAAAGTGTTATAAATGTACATAAGCCTTTCCTTGACATAACAAGCTACCTGTATAGACAGCAGATTAAATGCACTACTAACTACTCTTCGGATGCTACGGCAGTGCAGAAAACCTATTGAAATGCTATTCCTGCTGAGTGACCAAAAGGAACATCAGTCATTTGTTCTCACAGGTGCACAGCTGCACTCTCTGTCAAGACTGCTTCAAGTAACACTCTATATACTACTTTTGCCTCAGATGATTAAAAAAGTAGATTGGCAAAGAGTCATTAAAAGCTTCAATAGAATGAAAACCCAACAGCGCTAGTCTCAGTAAAAGGCTCCTTTCGGCTTCTTGTCAAATATGTTCCTGTTTGATATATTTCTTCAATGGTTCCAAGAAAATAATGAAGCAAATTAAAATCAATATAAAATTACAAATCAAAATACTATTCCAGGGTTGACAGAAAAGCAGGGGCAAGAGAATTTCAAATCAAAAGGGAAAAAAAATCCATCATCAACTCAATCTGCAATGCCTTGCTTTCTAAAAAGACTATGACTCATTCCTGCTGCTCCTGCTAGGCAGGACAGGCTGAATCAGAAATAAGGAAGAGTCCTCAATTAGAAATTCATTGAATTTTGTCAGATCCAATAAGACATTAATGTTATTTCAAGGAGGGAATGGTAGGCGCGTTTTGTATTCAGTCTACTTCTGTTTCTGATATTTTCATTCCGGGCCACATTTCTTAGCTGTTATTTTTCATGCTTTAAAAAGAAAAAGGTGTGAAAACAGGAGGATAAAGTCAAGGTAGATGTTTTGTTTATAAATCAAATGTGAAAATTTCAAAACACATCTCTACTGCTTTGAAAGACAGGTTGAATAGCTATCATTTGAAAGTTAACCAGATTTGTGCACTCAAGCACTCACAGTAAGATCATTTTTTAGTATTCAGTTGCAATTCTTTTATTTATATAGTATAACATAAAACAAGCGGAAGCAGAGAAAGAGTTTTAGGTAGTGGAGGGTGAAAGGATTTCATATACACAAATAATCATGGTAATCTTAGTTAAAATATCAAACTAGTCTCACAAGTGCTTAACACACCATTAGGATAGAAGAGAAGCCATTTTCAAAGGGGGAAATCATGGTGTGCATTTTAAGTTAAACATTACCAAAAGATAATAGTATGAAACTAAAAATAAGGGCAAAATATAATGAGGCAGAATGTTCTGGGGTGAAAAAGTGAGAATGCTGACCTTTATGCTATAAATTTCTCTCCAATAGCTTTGCACGTTTTCAAGGACATCACTTTTAGGGATATTGAAGAGCAGACATTATGCACTATGACAAAATAAAGCCAACCTCCCTTTTACATTATGTACTGACTGAGAAAAACCTCTCATACAGATCTCATAGCTCCTTATTGCCTAGCCAAACAATGTTAACCTGCTGGACTTTCAAGGTAATTAAGGGTAACTTTTTCATTTTATAGACAAGAAAGAAAACTGAAGTCCATGAGAGGGGATACTTTAAAAGCATCCAGTAAATTAGTTGGGGTTTACTAAAGTCATGTTATTTGACTGTTACTCTAACACTATTAATTTTTACCAGTAAGTCTCAATCATGAGAACATCCCTCTGTTATTGGATGTATTTGGTTCCAACAACTGTAACATTAAGAAATTCTTGCAGGATGTGATTAGAGTCTGATATAATCTGAACATATTCCACTTAACAACTGAAATGAGTTAGAATAAAAAGATTCAGGGACATAAATATAACTGGCACACAATAAAGTGTTTAATACAAGTAAGATTTAACTAATGTTATTTCACACTATTTTACAGATAGGCAAGATTTATGTAAGTGTGGTAAAATAACACATATAAAAGCAATCATGCAAGACTTGAGCTGGTCCCAGGAGTAACCACACATGGAAAACAGAGATAGGAAATGATTTCTCTTCTACTCTATTTTCCCACCAGACAGAATTAGGTTGAAATAATATCTAACATCTTTATGAGTTAACATACAAAAAGAAAGATTTCAAAAAATCAAAAATTTTGATTTATTTTGTTGTTGTAAAAGATGTAACATGAGGGGGACTCTATGCCAAAATGGCAAAAATTACCAAAGCCAGGGAGAATGTCTGTCCTTCCCCTTCAGGATGAAGGCCTGGACTACAAGGATGTTGAAGAAGATGGAAAAGTCACAAACTAAAAGGAAATAAGTCATATAGAAAATAAATAGCAAAATGGCAGACATAAGTCCTATCTCATTGGTAATTATATCAAATGTAAATAAATGAACCGTGTAATCAATAGATAGATATTTGTAGAATGGCTAAAAAATATATAACTATATACTGTGTACAATCGAAATACTTTAGATGCAAAAACACAAATAGGCTCAAAGTTAAAGGACAAAAAAGGATATATCATGCAAACATCAACCAAAAGAGAATTGAAGCATATTATTAATATCATACTTTAATACTTTAAACCAAGCATTTTGCTATACATAAGCAGGACATTTTATCATGGGAAAAAAATCAATCACCCACCCCCCAAAAATAATAACAATAAACTTATATGTACTTAAAAACAGACATCCAGAAAAAATGAAGAAAGGAAAACTGACATAATAAAATAGAGAATTAGAAAATTTAGCAATAATAGTCAAAAACATCAATCTCCCTCTTTAAGAAGTTAAAGAAAAAATTGAAGCTCAACAAGGATAAATAGGACTTGAACCACACTAGAAAAAAACTGGACTAATAAACAACTATAGAACCCTCCATTCCAAACACCAGAATACACAATTTTCTCAAATATATATGAAAAAGATTTCTAAAGTAGATGACAAAATATCTATAAGGAAAAAGATCTATAAATGGTACATTTTACTTGTGTATAATACATTATAGCTTACATTACACTATAAAAGTATTCATGAATAATAAAAAGGTGATAAAACAAATTTCAGTGTGTTTAATACAAATTAATTCATAAAATATATCCTCTGATCACAATGGAATTAAATGAGAAGGCAAAATCAAAATAAATATAAAAAATTTGCAAAAATATGTACATCAAATAATTTATCCCTAAGAAACTAAGCACACAAGAAAGAAATCCAAGGGAAATTACTCTGAGATGAATAAAAATTATTCCAAACATGTCCTACCTTTGGGATATAGCTAACACAGTGCCTCAAGAGAAATTTATAGTTTAAATACCTATATTTTAAAAAAAAAAACAGATTTCAAATCAATAACCTATCTTTCCACCTAAGGCCGTAAAAAGGGGGACCAATATAAAACTAAAGTTAGCAGAAGGCAGGAAATAGTAAAGATAGGCGCAAAAGTAAATGAAATAGAGAATAAGAGAACAGAGGAAAAAATCAGTGAAACAAAAAGTTGTTTCTGGCTGGGCGTGGTGGCTCATGCCCGTAATTCCAGCACTCTGGGAGGCCAAGTCAGGTGGATTTCCTAGGATCACAGGTTCATGACCAGCCTGAGCAAGTGCAAGACTCCATCTCTACAAGTAGCCCAGTGTTGTGGTAGGCACCTGGAATCCCAGCTACTCAGGAGACTGAGACAAGAGAATCACTTAAGCCCAAGAGTTTGAGGTTGCTGTGAGCTGTGATGCCATTGCACTCCACCCAGGGTGGCGAGGTGAGAATCTGTCTCAAAAAAAAAAAAAAAATTGTTTATTTGAAAAGATCAATACAATTGATAAAACGTTAGTTAGCCTGATCAAAAAAAAGGAGATTTAAAATGCTACAATCAATAATAAAAGAGATCACAAGAGGCAAATATAAAAAGATGATGTGTCTTTGTATTAGCACCATTGCACAGCAGGAACCAGTGTCCCACATTTATCCTCAACTCAAATTCAAGTCCTCTGTCTTTCTGCTTACTTAATATTTATCCACACTAATTTAAAATTATAATTGATTGATACATTAATTGAAATCCAATAATAGTTTATTTAGCCATCCCTTGAACAGAGCTACTGTTTTGGGGAGAGGCCGGGAGGACAATGAAATGGAGGACCTTATGGCAGAGAGTAGTGGGTGCAGAGAAAAGAACTAGGGTCCAGCACTGCGGCCTTTGGCCCAGGGCCTGCCTGTTATAGAGACTCCGTAACATTTGTTGGTTTAAATTATTTAATCCTTCTGTGCATGTTTGATCAACCAGTGTGCCTTGCGAGGTTCTGAGGTGTGCCGTGAACATTTTTAAGTATCATTAATTAAAAAAATAAAATAAAATAAAATAAATAAAAGAGATTACAACTGAATTTACAAACTTTTTAAAAGAAGGATTATAAAGAAATATTATTCACCAGTGTATAGCAACAAATTAGAGGAAATGTAAGAAATTCTTAGAAAGATATAAACTACTAAAATTGACAGTAGAATGAACAGAGAATCTGAATGAGTTCCTATCAATAAGATAGTTGCATTAATAATAAAAAATCTTCACGGAGCACCGTAATAAGTCATCTCTCAGTTGTCACCAGACCCCTGCGATACAGTTGCCAGAGACCTTTTAAACTCTCCCACCTGAGACAGGTGCTGACTGAGACAATTGATTTGGACCTTTTGAACTGAGCCAATCGCCCGAGGACTATTCAAGTGTTGCCCTGGGTGTGCAGTTGTAGGAAGGTTTGATTTTCCTTTTCCAATTATTGCCTGTGGGAGGTGGGGTGACTTAAATGCTGATATTTCTCCACAACTGAGACTTCAACCCAGAGTAACTGTTTCACTAAGGTCCAACAGAGACCAGCTGAGAACAAGACAGAACCACTTAGCCCCACCACACCAAGCATGTCCCCAGTTTATCAGGACATAGCACTGTACAGGTCCTCAAAAAATCTCCGGGGGAAAATCAAATGGTTTAAAATAATCATGGGGCAGAATCAGTGGAAAAACTGGTAACATGAATAACCAGAATAGATCAACAACCCAAGGAAAGATACAGCAGATGTAACTGAATATCTCATTCATAAACAGCTGGCCGAGATGTCAGAAATCAAATTCAGAATTTGGATTGCAAACAAGATTAATAGAATGAAGGAAAATATGAAATTAGAAATTTGAGGAGCAATTAAAAAGTCAGAATTAGAAATTCGAGAAGAAATTCAAAAGTTGACTCAAGAATTCAACGAATTTAAAGACAAAACCACCAAAGATTTTGATCAATTGAAGCAAGAATTTGCAGCCATCAAAGATCTGAACAATACAGTAGAATCCCTCAGTAACAGAGTGGAGCAAGCAGAAGAAAGGATTTCTGATGTTCAAGACGAAGCCTTTTAACGCTCCCAAACTCTCAAAGAGGAAGAGAAATGGAGAGCAAAAACGGATCATTCTTTCACAGAGCTCTGAGATAATTGGAAGAAGGCTAATATCAACCTCATTGGAATCCCTGAAAGTGATGAAGTGGCCTCGCAAAGCACAGAGGCCCTTCTCTATGAAATTATGAAAGAGAATTTTCCAGACATGACAAGAGATTCTGAAATTCAGATAGCAGACAGTTTCAGAACCCCAGCAAGACTCAATCCCAATAAGACATTCCCCAGGCATATCACAATTAACTTCACTAAAGTTAATATGAAGGAGAAAATTCTCAAAGCAGCCAGACCTAAGAAATCCATTACCTACAAAGGGAAAAATATTACAATGACCACATATCTCTCTGCTGAAACTTTTCAAGCCAGAAGAGGGTGGTCATCAACTTCTAATCTCCTAAAGAAAATTAACATTCAACCCTGGATCCTATATCCAGCTAAACTGAGTTTCATTTATGATGGACAAATTAAATACTTTAATGACATACATATATTGAAGAAATTTGCCATAACCAAACCAGCTCTTCAGGATATTCTTAGAACTATCCACCATAATGACCAGCACAATTCTCTACCACAAAAGTTAACTCACTCAGAAAATTTTGATCAAACTCCAACTTCCACAATGGTAAAAGGATTAAAAATGTCTACTGGACTTTCAAAAACATCTATACCCAAATTTTTACAAGACTTATCAATATTCTCCATTAATGTGAATGGTTTAAACTGTCCTCTAAAAAGGCACAGGATAGTTGACTGGATACAAAAATTCAGGCCAGATAGTTGATGCATACAAGAGTCACATCTTACCTTAAAACATAAATATAGACTCAGGGTGAAAGGATGGTCATCCATATTTCAGGCAAATGGTAATCAGAAAAAAGCACGTGTTGCAATTCTATTTGCAGACACAATAGGCTTTAAACCAACAAACTTAAGAAAGAATAAGAATGGTCACTTCATATTTGTTAAGGGTAATATTCAATATGATGAGATTTCAATTATTAATATTTATGCCAGAATGCACCTCAATTTATAAGAGAAACTCTAACAGACACGAGCAACTTGATTTCCTCCAGCTCCATAATAGTCAGAGATTTCAACACTCCTTTGGCAGTGTTGGATCCATCTTCCAATAAGAAGCTGAGCAAAGAAATTTTAGATTAAAACCTAACCATCCAACATTTGGATTTTGCAGACATCCACAGAACATTTCATCCCAAAAAAACTGAATACACATACTTGTCATCAGCCCACGGAACATATTCCAAAATAGATTACATCTTAGGTCACAAGTCTAACCTCAGCAAATTTAAAGGAATAGAAATTATTCCTTGCGTCTTCTCAGGCCACCATTGAATAAAAGTTCAGCTCAGTAACAACAGGAATCTGCATAATAATACAAAAACATGGAAGTTAAATAACCTTATGCTGAATGATAGCTGGGTCAGAGATGAGATTAAGAAGGAAATTGCCAAATTTTTGGAACAAAACAACAATGAAGACATGAATTATCAGAACCCCTGGGATACCGCAAAGGCAGTCCTAAGAGGGAAATTTATAGCACTGCGAGCCTTCCTCAAGAGAACAGAAAGAGAGGAAATTAACCACTTAATGGGACATTTCAAGCAACCAGAAAAGGCAGAACATTCCAACCCTAAACCCAGTAGAAGAAAAGAATTACAAAAACTAGAGCATAATTAAATGAAATGGAAAACAAAAGAATTATACAACAGATTAATAAATCAAAAAGTTGGTTTTTTGAAAAGGTCAATAAAATAGATAAAACTTTGGCTAACCTAACCAGGAAAAAAAAGACTAAAATCTCTAATCTCATCAATCACAAATGACAAAGATGAAATAACAACAGACCCCTCAGAAATTCAAAAAATTCTTAATGAATATTACAAGAAACTTTATTCTCAGAAATACAAAAATCTGAAGGATACTTGGTAGCACGTCACCTTCCAAGACTTAGCCAGAATCAAGTGGAAATATTGAACAGGCCCATATCAAATTCTGAAATAGCATCAACCATACAAAACCTCCCTAAAAAGAAAAGCCCGGGACCAGATGGCTTCACGTCAGAATTCTACCAAATCTTTAAAGAGGAATTAGTACCTATATTACTCACCAGGTTCCAAAATGTAGAAAAAGAAGGAAGACTACCCAACACATTCTATGAAGCAAACATCACCCCGATCCCCAAACCAGGAAAGGACCCAACAAAAAAAGAAAATAATAGACCAATATCACTAATGAATATAGATGCAAAAATATTCAACAAGATCCTAACAAACAAAATCCAGCAACACATCAAACATATTATACATCATGACCAAGTCGGTTTTATAACAGGGTCTCAAGCCTGGTTCAATATCCGTAAATCTATAAGTATAATTCAGCACATAAACAAATTAAAAAGCAAAGACCATATGATTCTCTCAATTGATGCAGAAAAAGCTTTTGATAATATACAGCATCCCTTCCTGATCAGAACACTTAAGAAAATTGGTATAGAAGGGACATTTCTTAAACTGATAGAGGCCATCTACAGTAAACCCACAGCCAATATCATATTGAATGGAATTAAATTGAAATCATTTCCACTCAGATCAGGAAACAGACAAGGCTGCACATTGTCTCCACTGCTCTTTAACATTGTAATGGAAGTTTTAGCCACCCCAATTAGGGAAGAAAAGGTGATCAAGGCTATCCATATAGGGTCAGAAGAGATCAAACTTTCACTCTTCATATTCTGCTCTTCAAATCATTTCGCAGATGATATGATTGCATATGTGGAAAACACCAGGGATTCTACTAAAAAACTCTTAGAAGTGATCAAGGAATACAGCAGCATCTCAGGTTACAAAATCAACATTCATAAATGAGTAGCCTTTATGTATACCAACATAGCCAAGTTGAAAAAACAGTTAAGGACTCTATCCCATTCACAGTAGTGCCAAGGAAGATGAAATATTTGGGAGTTTATCTAACAAAGTACGTGAAAGATCTCTATAAAGAGAACTATGAAACTCTAAGAAAACAAATAGCGGAAAATGTTAACAAAATGAAAAACATACCATGCTCATGGCTGGGAAAAATCAACATTGTAAAAATGTCCATACTACCCAAAGCTATATATAACTTTAATGCAATCCCCATTAAAGTTCCACTGTCATACTTTAAAGATCTTGAAAAAACAATACTTTGTTTTATATGGAATCAGAAAAAACCTCCAATAGCCAAGACATTACTCAGAAATAAAAACAAAGCAGGAGGAATCACCCTATCAGACCTCAGACTATACTACAAATCAATAGTAATCAAAACAGCATGGTACTGGCACAAAAACAGAGAAGTAGATATCTGGAACAGAACAGAGAACCAAGAGATGAATCCAACTACTTACTGTTATTTGATCTTTGACAGCCAATTAAAAACATTCAGTGGGGAAAAGATTCCCTGTTTAACAAATGGTGCTGGGTGAACTGGCTGGCAACCTGTAGAAGACTGAAAGTGGACCCACACCTGTCACCATTAACTAAGACAGACTTTCACAGGATTAAAGATTTAAACTTAAGACATGAAACTATAAAAATACTAGAAGAGAGGGCAGGGAAAACTCTTGAAGAAATCCGTCTGGGGGAGTATTTTATGAGGAGGACCCCGTGGGCAATTGAAGAAGCTTCAAAACTACACTACTGGGACCTGATCAAAGTAAAAATCTTCTGCACAGCCAAGAAAAGTAAGTAAAGCAAGCAAACAGCTCTCAGAATGGGACAAGATATTTGCAGGTTATGTCTCCGACAAAGGTTTAATAACCAGAATCCACAGAGAACTCCAGCGTATAAGCAAGAGAAGAACAAGTGATCCTATTGCAGGCTGGGCAAGGGAACTGAAGAGAAACTTCTCTGAAGAAGACAGGTGCATGGCCTACAGACATATGAAAAAATGCTCATCATCTTTAATCATCAGAGAAATGCAGATCAAAACCACTTTGAGATATCATCTAACTCCAGTAAGATTAGCCCATATCACAAAATCCCAAAACTAGAGATGTTGGCGTGGGTGTGGAGAAAATGGAACACTTCTACACTGCTGGTGGGAATGCAAATTAATACATTCCTTTTGGAAAGATGTTTGGAGAACACTTAGAGATCTAAAAATAGATCTGTCATTAAATCCTATAATTCCTCTACTCCTATATACCCATAAGACCAAAAATCACATTATAACAAATATATTTGTACCAGAAGGTTTATTGAAGCCCAATTCATAATTGCTAAGTCATGGAAAAAGCCCAAGTGCCCATCGATCCACGAATGGATTGATAAATTGTGGTATATGTACACCAGCCTTAAAGAAAGATGGAGACTTTACCTCTTTCATGTTTACATGGATGGAGCTGGAAAATATTCTTCTCAGTAAAGTATCTCAAGAATGGAAGAAAAAGTATCCAATGTACTCAGCCCTACTATAAAACTAATTTATGGCTTTCACATGAAAGCTATAGCCCAGTTATAACCTAAGAATAGCGGGAAGGGGGAAAGGGAGGGGAGGGGGTGGAGGATGGGTGGAGGGAGAGTGATTGGTGGGATTACACTTGCGGTGTATCTTACAAGGGTACATGTGAAACTTGGTAGGTGTAGAATATAAATGTCTTAATGCAATAACTAGGAAAATGCCAGGAAGGCTATGTTAACCAGTGTGATGAAAATGTGTGAAACAGTCTATGAAACCAGTGTATGGTGCCCCATGATGGCATTGGTGTACATAGCTATAATTTAATAATAAAAAAATAATAATTAAAAAATAATAAAAAATCTTCTCACAGAATAGTTCACTACCAGAAAGTTTCACTGCTAGAACTCTGAAAAATATTCAATAAAATTTATTACAAAGGGGCGGGGGGACGCTTTCAAATTCATTTATAAGGCCATTATTACCCTAATATCAAAACAGACACAAACATAACAAAAAACTACAAGTTCATATTCCTTTTAAAGATAGACACAAAAATCCTCCAAAAAGCAAATCCAGCAAAATATAAAAAGAGTTACACATCAGAAGTTTAGCAGTTTTATCCAAGAAATCCAAGTTTGGTTTAAAATAGGAAAATCAGTCAATATATTACATTATATTTATTGCCATGCTGGATTATTCACAACACCAGGAAGAAGTAAAACCAAAAATTTCCAGCACCAATAACTGCATGAAATTTATGATCATCTGTTCCATTCATACAGCAACTATGCCAGTATCAAAATTTGAAAACAATTGATAGTTCTAAGCACACAATCAATGGAAAGGCTATAGCAGCACTTGGGAAATGGCCCTATGTATGAGTTCTACCTGGGACAGGGAGCAAAAAATAACTTTTCAGTACCTTCCTTATTACTCTCCAATCTTTTTAGAATCTCACACCACTATTACCTATGTATGAATAAATAAATAGCTGCATAATTTTTCCTATTGGCCAATAAATCTTTTAATAATACCATTTGACATTTTCAAAAGATATAATCTCATCAGATTATTACATACAACGATAGTCTCAAGACACATACCATAGATTACAGCAGAGAAAGCTTATTCTGTTTATTCACTTTTATGGAGTAAACATAGTAGGAATATGCATTATTATCTGACATATAATTGTTAGGTCAGATCACACAACGTAATAAAGCCAACTCTTTGTCTTTATTATTTTCCTAATTACCAAGGCCAACAATGTTTCATCTAAATTATGTTGTTAACTCAAGCGAGAAGATGTTAAGTGTCTACCTTATAAGTGAGAGAACACCTATTTCCGCCCTTCAATCCATCTTTAATCATAATCAATGTCAAGGATCATGTAAAAATTCAAAAAAGTACTCGAAATACGTGTCATTGAAGGTAAATAGTGCAGATTAATAATCCTACTAATATTTTCCAACGTGATATTCATAATGTATTCCAATTTCATTCTGTAAATATACAAATATACTTAAATGACACAGAATACTTTGGTAAATTGCCTGTTCATGACATTGTATTGGGAAGTCAGGAGTCAGTATATAAAGTAGAAAAATTTGCTTACAAATCATTTTCTCTTAATGTTCAGATTTATGTGCTTATTAATTTCATCCTTCACCTCAAATTAAATTCTTTATTGATTGCCTTATGTAATACTAGGTGATACTCAATTAGTTGTGATACTCAATTTTCTGTGTCACAGTATTCCAAGGATAGTGTTTGATCTTAAAACCTGCTGAAAATATTTTTAGTCTTTTGTTATAACTCTGGTAATAGAGCCACCTTGAGCAGGAGTCAGTCAAATGAAGTTGAGAGTACAGACAGAGAGGCAGTCCACATGCTCCTATGCAGGTTGTCTTATTTTTCTAAGAGTTATACAGTCTTTTTTTGATTCATAACTTTATTCATTTAAAGCATAGTATGAGTCCGTAACCTCCCCCAAAGCACAGTAACTCTACATAGCCCAGTTCAACAATGCAACTGGGGATTAGATGGGGAATTAAGAGATATACAGGACTAGGGGAATATACCCCACATTAAATGGTTGTATACATATCAAGTCCGCAGGACACAGAATGTAGAGAGAGCAGACTTGAGGGTACTGAGGCCATGGGTAACCCAGGGTGAAATGCAATAGCAGCAGCAAAATCCTAATGGTCCACGAAAGAGAGAAATTTCCAGGGCTGCCCACCCACACCCTGCCCTGTGTTAGGGACAGGAATGGCTCCCAGGGAGCATATAGCTGAACTGTTCCAAGTTGTCAAGGTATAAGAGACATGCTATAATTATGATTTGATCCTAAGGAATGAGGGAGAGGTCATAGGCAGTTGTGGTTAAATGAGTATGAATTAATGTCCATCATTTAATGAATAAATAAATAAAATGTCACATATCCATACAAGGTAATATATTTCTGAAATAAAAGAAATAGAAATGAAGTACTGATACACCCTACAGCATGGTGAACCTTAAAAACATTAGACTAAGTGAAATAAGTTAGTCATAAAGGACCACATAATGTCTGGTTCGACGTACATGAAATGTCCAGAATCAGCAAATATAGAGAGACAGAAAGTAGATTATTGGTTGTAGCTCTGGGTGAGTGAGTAAATGGAGGGCCCAGAGCAGTGACTGCTAATGGGTTCAGGATTTTTCTTGGGGAGCAGGGGGATCAATAAACATTCTAAAGTTCTTTTTTTGGGGGGGCCGGGGCTGGGTTTGAACCCGCCACCTCCGGCATATGGGACCGGCACCCTACTCCTTGAGCCACAGGCACCGCCCCATTCTAAAGTTCTTTGTGGAAATAAATTGGTATACTTATTATTTACTCTAAATGTACTAAAAATTATTAATTTGTATACTTTTAAAAAGGTGAACTGCAAAAGAGGGGGGAAATATAAATAGGAATGCATTGTTTCAGTTTAGATGAAATAATACATATGTATTATATGCATATATGTATATAATATATATGTGTAAATACACACACACTGGTATGATTAACAATCCCTCCAGTTCTATCTCTCTCATTGATCATAGATTGTATCCTTGATGTTCTTGTTGTTTTATTTCAAGTAGACATCTAATCTGTGGAAACTAGAAGTGCTTTTTTTGAATTTAGTCATTATAATATTGCTTAGAGGTTTTTTAATTTTTATTTTTAAATAAAAATTATTAAAGTATCAAATTATTAAAGTAATTAATTTGTTATTGTTTGGGATTCATTGAGGTACAAATTAAATAGGTTACACTGATTGCATTTGTTAAAGTCCCTCCTATACTTGTGTCCTGCCCCCAACATGTGTGCCATACACTGTGACCCCCATCCCTCTCCCCTCTCTCTGCTACCTCATTCCCCAACCCCCCCCACCTTGTATTAGCACATCTACTGCCTTCATATTAGAATTGAGTACATTGGATTCTTGCTTCTCCATTCTTGTGATGCTTTACTAAGAATAATGTCTTCCACCTCCACCCAGGTTAATACAAAAGATGTGAAGTCTCCATCTTTTTTAGTGGCTGAATAGTATTCCATGGTATACATATACCACAGCTTCTTAATCTATTCCTGAGTTGGTGGGCATTTAGGCTATTTCCACATTTTGGCGATTGTAAATTGAGCTGCAATAAACAGTCCAATACAAATGTCCTTAGGATAAAAGAATACTTTGGGTTCTTTGACAGTTCTCTATACTTCCTTCCTAGGAGGTTGCATTAGTTTGCACTCCCACCAGCAATGTAAAAGTGTTCTCTTCTCTCCTCGATTTCTTAGAGTTGGTTTATTTTTTTTTACACAGCTGAAGCCAATTTGAATACCTTATGGTGGCTTAAAGTATACATCCAATGAAGGGTTTGTGTACATCCAAAGCAGACTGCACCCTGAAATCAGATAGGAGTCCTTTACGAGAGTATGCGTCTGAGTCAAACTCAGACTCCACACTACTGTTCAGACAACTCTGTATCATTCCCTAAATGACTTGCCTCTGTGTGCTGTGATGATGATTTCTGCTCAAGGCTGATAATCAAATTTCTTACAAATCAAAAGGAATAAAACATTAGGTGAAGCTGTTAAAAACCAGCTATCAACAAAAAAGGTCAGGGCCTCCAGCATGAAAAGGAAAATAAAAAATATTCTCTGGTCTGGGAACAGATTAATTCTTGACATACAGCAGAACCATTTACACCCACAATTTTTTTTTAAACTAATAGTAAAGCATATTACAAGCTTTCTTAATTCAATTTCCTCTGGCATTTACTGTGTTTAATAAAATACCTAAATGTCAACCAGATTTATAAAAATGTATTCATGGCTTAATGAATGGCTAAAACAGGTTACATGAACAGTAATAATGAAGACCATCATAATCTAAATTGATATAGATTTTTGTTTTCCTCTCCATCACAGAAGTAATTAATGTTTGCTCACAATGTTTTTTATTCTATATTAACGGATATAAAAATTGCATGTGCAATGTATTTGAGATTTCACCATTACTATCATACAGTTAATGTTCAATATCAGAACATTTGGTAGATTTAAATATCTCAGTTTGCAATGGATTCAAAGAAAGGTCAAGGATATATCAATGACACCTCAGTACAAATCCAGATTTAAGGAATAATAACAACTGTTGTTGAAGATAATCATCTACTAAGTTGTCACTTCCTGCAGGGGAATCAAGTTCCTATTTGCAAACAGCAATTGGCAACCATCATGCTATTTTCCAGGTTTCTCTGATAGAAAGATTTTATTACAAATAAGGAAGGTTCATTGACTAAATATAGTCATCCTTTTCTTGTGCTATATGAAAGGTGCAAGGACTCTTAAATGAGATGGTTAAATCCAATAGTTAGGTTCAAAACTCACTTTCACTTGTGACTATAATTTTCAAGGTCTCTAGTTTTATGGAAGAAGTATTCCTTAAGATAAAAAAAAAAAAATGAAAAGCTTCCCAAACAATCCTTGCCCCTACTTTGAGAGCATTACACAAACAAATCTGCCCTGAATTTCTGTGACCTTATGCAAACATATTTACTAACTCACCAGTTGAAATAATTAAAAACAGCTTTTTGAAATTTAACACGTGAGTATCTCTTATATAAAATTATCTAAATCCTAAGAATAGTTATTTAACCTACTGTGTCTAAAATTCCAATTCAAAACTTCTCACTGATATAAACCCTCCTCTAATTGTAGAGACTATAAATAATCTGTCTCAAGGAAGCCTATCACCATAAAATAATCGCAACCCAAATTTTGCAAATCAATTTGTGATCTTTATTTTAAAAGTCTGAACTAGACCATAATCTGTTATGCAACTTACATTTCTGATTTATTTCCAGTATTCATTAGCAAAACACTAAATAAAATAGTCCCCCCAAAATGTGATTAATATATATATTTATATATATGACATTAAGATAAATACAAATATTTTTAACATGGTAAATTCTATTTATTTTAAATTTGAGTATAATTTATATAAATATATTTGCTATGCATGTTTTAGAAAAAATTTCTAAAGTTATTTTCTGTTAAATTATTATATAAGAGCCTTTAAGAGACTCATATTAAACAAAACTTATGCCACTTATTTTCAGGAGAATATAACCAAAGTAAAAATCACAGAAATAATTTCATAAAGTAAATAATTTTTTAAAAAATACAAATTTTGTGAAATGTTGTTTTGCCTATACATATTAACTCTTTACATATACGATTCTATAAATTAACTGCTGCTTCTGATAATTATGAATCTCAAACCTAAAAGAAACAAACTTAAAAGATTAAACACAGTGCTCCCTTCAGCAGCACATATACTAAAATTGTTAAAATATAGAGAAGATTGGCATGGCCCGTGTGCAAAGATGACATACAAATTCATGAAGCATTCCATATTTTTGTTGAAGAACATTCTTCTTAGTAAAGTACCACAAAAATGGAAAAGCAAGTATCTAATGTACTCAATACTAATGTGACACCAACAGATAAACAACCACCATGCCCACAAGAGAAAAAAAACACAATTAAATTCAAGCGGTGCAGAAAAAAGGAGGGAAAAGGCAGAGAAAAGAGGGAGCAGGATTGGTAAACTCTTACCCAAAGGGCACAATGTAAGAGTATACAGCACAGCTCCCTGGGTGAAGGGCTCAACTACAACTTGAACTTTACCTAACAAATGCAAACAATGTAACCTAATCATTTGTACCTTCATATTAATCTGAAATTTTAACAAGTTTAAACATAAATAAAACTGGCTGGGCACAGTGGCTCCCACCTGTAATCCTAGGACTCTGGGAAGCAGAGGTGGGTAGATTGCTTGAGCTCAAGAGTTGAGAACAGCCTGAGCAAAAGCCAAACCCTGTCTCTACTAAAAATAGAAAAACTGAGGCAAGAGTTAGAGGTTGCTGTGACCTATGATGCCATGGCACTCTACCCAGGGTGACAGCTTGAGACTCTGTCTCAAAAAATAAATAAATAATCAAATAAAATAAAACAAAATAAAAATTAATAGCACTCAGATGGGGAGGGGAGGTGCCTGTGGCTCAGTGGTTAGGGTGCCGGCACCATATAACAAGGATGGTGGTTTGAACCCGGCCCCGGCCAAACTGCAACAAAAACTAGCTGGGTGTTGTGACAAGCACCTGTAGTCCCAGCCACTCAGGAGGCTGAGGCAAGAGGATCACCTAAGCCCAAGATGGGGAGGTTGCTGTGAGCTATGACTCCACGCACCCTACCGAGGGCAACAAAGTGAGACTCTGTCTCAAAAAAATAAAATAAAAATAAAACTTCAGATTATGGCACGAAAATAACATAAAATATTTAGAGAAAAGTCTTCAGTGTGTATGTTTTCTGAACTTTCACATTCCCCAAATGTTGCAAGTCTTGTCCAATAATCCAAATATTACAATGTGTTTTATTAATCTTCTTTAAGTTTATGGACAAGAATTTAATGCTGGATCAATCTTCTTACCATAAGTTTGTTCTACAGCTCAATGAAGAACATAGCTACATAGCTTTCCAGTCCACTTTCAATCTCATTTGCTGTTAGCATAGTTCTTTACCTACGTAGAAGTCAGAATTCTGTTCAATCTCAACCCCAGAGATTAGAAGTTAAAAACCACCTCCGACCAGGAAGAAATGGCAAAAACAGTAGTAGAATGACTCTCACAGAAGTGGAAAGTGACTCTAAACAAATGCTTAAAAGAAGGAACAGTACTTTACCAAAATTTTATGGGCAAGAAGTTTTAATGTCTAATAATTTAAATAAAAAGCCTCATGTACCAAGTGCTTCACATGTTACAAACTATTCTCACATGTACTCATTTATTTACTCCACACAACAACTATCACACTCATAAAGGTAACAGGTAAATTTTACATTAATATTCATTCCATTTTAGAAAAGACCTCATATTCAATCTAAGTACACATGTTGTGCAATTTTGTTGCTGTCACTCATGGTCTTTAATAATATTCATTAGGTGGAACCTGGGGAATATACTTTCATACATAATACTTCATTATTCAGATTAGGTTTAGCTATATGATTTTTCCTCCATAGTTGAGGCATTAGATCTGTAGTATGAATGCTAAAAAACGTGAAATTTATTGCCTATTAATTTTTATGAGAGAAAAGGAGAGATACATGGACAGAGACACAGACAAAGGGAGTGGAGGGGGGAAGAATAAAATTTTAAAATTTCATTTATTTCAGTGGCATTTTGATACCAAATGCAATTGGGAAACTATTTTCTGAAAATGCGAGGTTAATCAGATAATTAGTTAAGTTCGGCAATAGATGAGTTACTGTGTGTTAAAAAATTAATATATTAATTCTGAGTACTTATAAGAACAAGAGGCAAGTTTGAAGATAAGCTTGTTAAGTTTCAAAAAAGGTTGGGATTAGAATTTAATATGACTGACAGAATGAAAACATCCTTGACAAAAGAAGTTTATATATGATTATATATAATAAAATGTTTATCATAATTTATAATAATATAAAATATTATATTCCTTTAAAACATAAAAGAAATATATATTTAAAGACCATTTGTTACTAACTACATTGTCTTATAAGGATCATTTAAATGCCTTCACTTATCCACTTAATTGTTCTTTCAACCAATATCTATTTAGTTTTCACTTTGTGCCAAGCACTATTCTAGCTGCCAAGTACTAATCACTCAAAATAATGGTCAAAAAAATCCTGATCTTTTGATGTTTAAATGTAGGAATTTAGAAAATAAAAATAACAAGTAATATGTAGTATTTTGTAAGTCAAAAATGCTTTGAGGACTGAATGAGCAGAGTTAAATCAGACATAAGCACAAGGGAGTTTTATAGAGGCGGGTCAGGGTAGACAGCACTTAGAAGATGGCACGTGATTTGTGTCTTTATTTCACTCCTTTCTAGAGCAACACAATAATCTCTTAACAGTCTTCAAATATTCTGTAATTTTACAAGTAATTGTTAAAGCATCAAAATGTTTAACATCAGCAGTATTCAACAATAGAATTCATACAGATACGATTTTCTTCAAATGGAAATTTAAAAATAAAACTGAAACCAAATATGTTGTGCATTCTTTTTAGATATAAATTATAAAGCATCCTATGTTTGGGGATTTTTTTGTTTGTTTTTGTTTAGTTTGTTTGTTTGAGACAGAGTCTCCCTCTGTCACACCAGTAGAATGCAGTGGCACCATCGTAACTAATTGCAACCTCAAACTCCTGAGTTCAGGTACTGCTCCTGCGTCAGCCTCCTGAGGAGCCAGGACTACAGGGGCATACCATAATAGAGACAGGGTGTCGTTCTTGCTCAGGCTGGTCTTGAAATCCTGAGCTCAAGCAATCCTCCCACCTTGGTCTCCCATGGTGCTAGGATTAGAGGTGTGAGCCACTGTGCCCAGCCCTATGTGTTTTAACCATTGCAAATAATGTAAGTTATTTGATACCTCATAAACAAAACTGGAAAAAAATTCACCAATAAATTGATGGAAAACCTTACAGATGTCATTTCAAGCACACAAACTTAATTTATGTCACAATAAAAATCTACATTTTGACAACAGCATTGTTAGACAGAATTCTGTGAATTTCCCAATGCGTTAAAAAATAAAAATGCCTAAAATAGAAAGCCTAGAAGAAGAGTTTAAAAAATTTTGCCATTCCTCTATCCAAACTTCAATATCACTCATTTCTTTTTGAAAGAAAGCATAGGCAATATGGTTTAAATAAACTCAAGAGAACCTTTAGCATACTAAATAAAAGATTCTCCAAAAAAATTCTGAAACGTTAGTTCTTCCTTATGGTCCTATGATCTTATTTTCTAGCTCAATGGAATTACAGGTTTTTGTGGTAACATAAACTAAACAAACATCTGTCTGCATGTACTACCTTTCACTTAGAATATCTGTAGACCATTTTAATTTTCTTCCACCTTTTTGTTCCATAAAAATCTTAAGGCTACTGTTGCACTCTCTTCTTGACTACATTTGTCACCGTAGGTTGGCAATATTTGCATCTACGGTCCCTGAGACAAATCCTTCTTCCCAGGCATGACCATTTAAGTTTGGTCTCCTCCTTTTAGTCTTCAAATATTTATCACTGTTAAATAACAGTAAATCAAAGTGGCATTAGCATTTTCTTCTGAAAAACTTTAATGTTCTTTAATAACTGCCACAGAAAGAACTAGAGAGAGCCTTTTTTTTCCAGTTATACATTTAATTCTCTAATAGGTACAATACTAAAATAAACACAAATTTAAAAAACTTTTACTAAAACAAACTGTACAATTAAGCAGTATACTACATTTTTGTAATTGTTGGGGATTCGTTGAGGGTACAAGAAACCAGGTTACACTGACTGCATTTGCTAGGTCTAGTCCCTCTTACAATTGTGCCTTGCCCCCAAAAGGTGTATCGCACACGAAGGCCCGACCCCCTCCCTTCTTCCCTGTTTCTGCTCTTTTTTCCTTCCCACTCCCCTCCTCCTTCTCTCTATCCCCCACCCCTCACCAACTCATTAATTGTCATTAATTACAGAACAGTGTACTGTCCAAAAGGCACTAATCCAGAGTAGGAGATACAAAGATACAGGACTCATTTGAACTATTTTAATCAAAACAATAGAGCACTTATTTCTTTGACCATTTACATCTAGAAACAAATGCTTTTTGCTATACTTGTTATACATTGTTATAAATAGGAGTCCTACAGAGGAAGGTGCAGTACCCCTCTTCTTACAGAAGCTTCCCTATTCTTAAATACTTGAATAATGTAATCAGTAAGGAAAACTTTCAATGGTATGATAAACTATGAAGTCATATTTTCTGTCCCCTCCCTTTGCAAAGTAACTGCAATTCTTCACACCAAGGGATGTTGTCTGTTTCAACCCTGAATATGGGCTGTCCTTGGGAATCGTATTGGGAAATAGAACATGGTAGAAGCTACACTGCACAGGATTAAAGGCAGGTTCTAAAGATGCCTCAGTTTTCTGCTTTCTTTCTCTCTTTAGAGTCCTGCCAGGCCAGCATGTGTGCAAGCCAGCTAAGCTGGAAGGCTGATGAGAGACATGTGTCCCAGATGTTTCCACTGACTGAAGCCAGTCAACTCCAAGAGCTCACCACTACTGCATTCAAGACCAGAAGAAATACCAGTTGAGCCCAACCAAAATTATTGACTCCCCAGAACTGTAAGCTAAATAAGTAATCATTGTTTTAGGCCCTAAGTTTTGGGTTTATAATACAGTAACAGGTATTATACAAGGACTACAGACTCAGGACTACAAATATGGATTAGATTTTTACTGACTGTTTTTGTAAATCATATTATCAGTTTAAAATTAATATGTTATCAAGACATTTAAATGAAAATATAAATTTACTACTCCTACTTACTATAAAGACATACACTTATAAGACAGATACAAAGGAATAACAACGCTACTGTTATTAATAATAGCAGCCAACCCATGCAGATTTGCTTACTACGTGGCATAACCTATGAAGTCATTTAACACATTCACTTGCCATAGTAAAAAAAAAAAAAAATTGTTGGGGTCATGGTGTTTTATTATGACAATAGAACAAAAACTTCAAAAACAAAATGATCCTTTCCGATTTAATAAAAAATTAGTTCTTTTTTAAACTGTGTTTTGTGCACGAGTTTTATGCAACTCACACGGCGCCAGAATAAGTTTTTACACTGTATGCCACCAAAGTTGTATGTGACTCACAACATATACTTTTTGTTTCTGACAATGCAGTCCTTTGCCATTCCACAAGCGTTTAGTTGTATCTGGAGTGGACCTTAGGTGGTCCTGGACGAAGACCTCTGACTCAAACCCTTAGGATGTGCAAGGACGTCATGTTATGGCACACCATCTCATCAATTTCATGCTAAAGCCACCAGGCAAACACTGAAAGGGAATGTGCAGTGGAAAGTTATGGTACTCAGAAAATGCAGTGTCCCGTGGCTCACTTGGACAGGCCGTCTGGAGCAGGGCGCTAGGAGGTTGGAGAGATGTGCTCATTGATGGTGAAAACAATGAGCAGAGGCTTCGCAGAGAGCAGGCATGATAAGGACCTTCCAGCCTGTCCACCAGGTCTAAATGCTTCAGCTGGCCTCAAAACCAGCATGAGTTAAATACAACTTACAAGGCAGTTAATGTGTTAATATTACAAGGAACCTATGTAATAGATTGTGGTATAGCTAAGAAATAGAAAAGTTAAGTAACTTTCCCAAAGTCCCATAACTAGTAATGGTTAAAGGTGGTATTTTAATTAAAGCAGTAAACACTACGCCATTGGCCTCTCAGTAATTATAGTATTGATAACACAATAAAACAGAAATATACTGATTTTTCTCATGATAGCTAACATTGAGTGATGACCATGTGTCAGGCACTGTCCTAAATTTATCCCATTTACTCTTCAGAGCAACAGATGAAAAAAAAATTTTTTGAGACAAAGTCTCACTCTCACTCTGGGATTGAGTACCTTGGTGTTATAGCTCACAGCATCTCAAACGCTTGGGCTCAAGCTATCCTTATACCTCATTCTTCCTGAGTAGCTGGGAATACAGGTGCCTGCCACAATGCCCAGCTAATTTTTCTATTTTTTTAACGTAAAGACTGGGGTCTCACTTGCTCAGGCTGGTCTCAAAATCCTGAGCTCAACTACTCTGCCCATCTTTAGCCTCTCAGGGTGCTAGGAATACAGGCATGAGCCACCATACCCGGCCAATAAGCTTGCTAATATTCCCATTTCAAAATGAATAACAAACACACAGAATAATAAAGTAATTGCTTCTTCTTGTATTAAAAGATTTTATAAATATTTTATAAAATGCAACAATAGTTGAGGACAGCAAGATGGTGGCCGAGTAACACCTTCCTTGCATCTGGGCACCGTGAGTCTGGGGAGAAAGTACTCCAGGCATCTCTGGCTGATGGGATCTGCCTATCATCACCCCTGTGAGGATACAGGGAGCCAGCGAGAGACTTCTGGACCCCAAGAGGAGGACTAAAACAGTGGAAAACCGGCAAGTGGTGGCGTGTGTTCAATTGGTCTAAACCCGCCCACAACTGTAAGTTCAGTAGCAGCGAGACTGCAAACCAGAAAGGCCTTACCTGTAAACTTTTTTGGTGTCTTTGGACTTGGCACTCAGTTGAACTGCCTTGGGGAGAGCCTGAGAGGGAGTGCAGAGAACTTTGGCCATTGTCTACGGCCCCAGTCTGAGCCGCTGAGCCAGACAGAGCTAATAGTGTTTGGCTGTGGGCCACAAGAACCCACTGTGAGTGATCTGCCCAACCAAGCTCCACCCTCAGGGTCACAGACCTAGAATTGGGTGGGAGCCGGTAACCTAGCAACTGAGTAGCCTAAGGGTGGGGTCTGAGCCGCCTTGCAGACCTAACCTTCAGGGGCAAAGTGAGACCAGTTTTGGCACACTGGGTAAGTGGATAGCCACTTCAGCAGTGATTCCAGCGGCAAGCACTTTCCTGGGAAAGCTTCTGCTCAGCAAGTTTACCAGTTCAAAGTGCCTTTTAAGTGGGCTGAAGAGAGATTTAGGTTGTCTACCTGCTGGGGTTTGAGAAATCAGCAGCCTCCAGTCGTAACAGAACTGTGATTAACATCTCATACCACAGAAGACCACGTGTTGCCCAGACAATATTCAACCACATATACATACTGCTATGTTTTTGGTTGTGTTTTTTTTTTGTTGTTGTTTGTTTGGGGTTTTTTGTTTGTTTATTTTTGAAGTTGTTGATGTAGTTTTGTTTTTTAATTTCAACCTTTTCTGTACAGATCATTTTCCTTTCTGAATTTTTCTAGTTTAATTATAATTTCCTATTGCTGCCTCTTTCAATAACTAGAACATCATTGTTGCTAGTGTTTCTACCGATATTATTTGGTTTTTCACCCAATTTTATCTCGAAAACTTTTCTGTCTCCTTGTTTTCGTTTGATTTATAGCATTTTTGTCTTTCCTCTGTGCTTGATAGAGGTGGGGTACTGTGTCGAATCACGTTAGCAAAGAGCTGCTTACCTCAAGGGAACCACCAAACTGGGCACCCCCAGAAGGTGGGTTTTTTTTTAAGGTTGTGTCAAAGTACACAACTGTACACGTATATTGCTCTGTCTCCCTCTTTCTGTGCCTCTCTTCTTTTGTCAATATTCCTTTTACCCACCCCCTCTCCTTTCTCTATTTTTTTTTTCTTTTCACTCGGTTCTCCATTTTTTCATCCCTTTTTTGCTCTTCAACCTTCTCATCCTTCTGGTCCTATACCAAAAGGACTCATTGAACCTTTAGTCCACAAGCACGAGAACTTAAAAAGCAAAAGGAAGTGAAAGGAAAATTAGGTCAAGGAAACAGATGAAAGAAATCACTCATGAGGAAGAATCAGCAGAAAACTCCAGGCAACATGAAGAACCAGTCCAGAACAACCCCGCCAAGGAACCATGAGGTACCTACTGCAGAGGATTCCACCTGTAAAGAAATGTTAGGAATGACAGAAAGGGAATTTAGAATACACATGATGAAAGCAATGACAGAAATGATAGAAACAATGAAGGAAACTGCCAATAAGGTGGAAAATGACCAAAAGGAAATCCAAAAACAGAATCAAATAAGAGATGAACGATATGAAGAATATAAAAAGGATATAGCAGAGCTGAAGGAACTGAAACAGTCAATTAGGGAATTTAAAGATGCAATGGAAAGTATCAGCAACAGGTTAGACCACGCAGAAGAAAGAATTTCAGAGGTAGAAGACAAAGTTCTTGAGATAACTCAGATAGTAAAAGAGGCAGAAAAGAAGAGAGAGAAAGCAGAACATTCACTGTCAGAATTATGGGACTTTATGAAGCGTTCCAACATACGAGTTATAGGAATTCCAGAAGGGGAAGAAGAATGCCCCAGAGGAATGGAAGCCATACTAGAGACTATTATAAAAGAAAATTTCCCAAATATCACCAAAGATTCTGACACACTGCTTTCAGAGGGATATCGGACCCCAGGTCGCCTCAACTCTAACTGAGCTTCTCCAACACACATTGTGATGAACCTGTCCAAAGTCAAGATAGAAGAAAAGATTCTGCAAGCTGCCAAGAGTAACCGCCAGTTGACCTACAGGGTCAAATCCATCAGAGTGACCGCAGACTTCTCTCATGAACATTTTCAAGCAATAACACAATGGTCATCTACCTTTAATCTACTTAAACAGAACAATTTCCAGCCCAGAATTCTGTACCCTGCTAAGCTAAGATTGAAAATTGATGGAGAAATCAAAATATTTACGGATATACAAACATTGAGGAAATTTGCCACAACAAGACCAGCTCTATAGGAAATACTTCAACCTGTTCTGCACACTGACCACCACAATGAATCAGAAGAAAAGTAAGAACTCAGAAATTGAAGGACAGAACCTAACCTCCACGCTGATGCAAAAGATAAAACTAAGCAATGACTCTGACAAAATAAGATGAATAGAATACTACCACACTTATCAATTATCTCAATACATGTTAATGGCTTGAATTCCCCACTGAAGAGACATAGATTGGCTGACTGGATTAAAAAACACAAGCTATCCATTTGCTGTCTGCAAAAAACACACCTGGCTTCAAAAGACAAATTAAAGCTACAAGTCAACGGTTGGAAGACAATTTTTCAGGCAAATGTAATTCACAAGAAAAGAGGAGTTGCAATCTTATTTTCAGATACATGTGGATTGAAAGCAACTAAAGTCAAAAGGGATAAAGAAGGTCACATTATGTTGGTCAAGGGAAAAATACAACAAGAAGACATTTCAATTCTAAATATTTATGCACCCAATTTAAATGCTCCCAGATTCTTGAAACCGACCTTACTCAGTCTGAGCAATATGATATCTGATAATACCATAATAACAGAGGACTTCAACACTCCTCTTACAGAGCTGGACAGATCCTCTAAACAGAAATTAAACAAAGATATAAGAGATTTAAATGAGACCTTAGAACAACTGTGCTTGATAGACGCATATAGAACACTCCATCCCAAAGATAAAGAATATACATTCTTCTCATCACCCCATGGAACATTCTCCAAAATTGATCATATCCTGGGACACAAAACAAACATCAACAGAATCAAAAGAATTGAAATTTTACCTTGTATCTTCTCAGACCATAAAGCACTAAAGGTGGAACCCAACTCTAACAAAAACGCTCGACCCCACACAAAGGCATGGAAATTAAACAATCTTCTGTTGAATAACAGATGGGTGCAGGAAGAAATAAAACAGGAAATCATTAACTTCCTTGAGCATAACAACAATGAATATACAAGCTACCAAAATCTGTGGGATACTGCAAAAGCAGTTTTGAGAGGAAAATTCATCGCTTCAGATGCCTACATTCGAAAAACAGAAAGAGAACGTATCAACAATCTCACAAGACATCTTATGTATTTGGTAAAAGAACAATCTAAGCCTAAACTCTGTAGAAGAAAAGAAATCTCCAAAATCAAATCAGAGATCAATGAAATTAAAAACAAAAGAATCATTCAGAAAATTAATGAAACAAGGAGTTGGTTTTTAGAAAAAGTAAATAAAATAGATAAACCATTGGCCAGACTAACGAGAAATAGAAAAGTAAAATCTCTAGTAACCTCAATCAGAAATGATAAAGGGTAAATAACAACTGATCCCACAGAGATACAAGAGATCATCTCTGAATATTACCAGAAACTCTGTGCCCAGAAATTTGACAATGTGAAGGAAATGGATAAATATTTGGAATCATACCCTCACCCTAGACTTAGCCAGGAAGAAATAGAGCTCCTGAACAGACCAATTTCAAGCACTAAGATCAAAGAAACAATAAAAAATCTTCCAACCAAAAAATGTCCTGGTCCAGATGGCTTCACACCATAATTCTATCAAAACTTCAAGGAAGAGCTTATTCCTGTACTACAGAAATTATTCCAAAAGATTGAGGAAGAAGGAATCTTCCCCAACACATTCTATGGAGCAAACATCACCCTGATACCAAAACCAGGAAAAGACCCAAACAAAAAGGAGAATTTCAGACCAATCTCACTCATGAATATAGAGGCAAAAATTCTCAACAAAATCCCAGCCAATACATTACAGCTTATCATCAAAAAAGTCATTCATCATGATCAAGTAGGTTTCATCCCAGGGATGCAAGGCTGGTTTAACATATGCAAGTCCATAAACATTATCCACCATATTAACAGAGGCAAAAATAAAGATCACATGATCCTCTCAATAGATGCAGAAAAAGCATTTGATAAAATCCAGCATCCTTTTCTAATTAGAACACTGAAGAATATAGGCATAGGTGGCACATTTCTAAAACTGATTGAAGCTATCTATGACAAACCCACAGCCAATATTTTACTGAATAGAGTAAAATTCAAAGATTTTCCTCTTAGAACTGGAACCAGACAAGGTTGTCCTCTGTCACCTTTACTATTCAACATAGTGCTGGAAGTTCTAGCCAATACAATTAGGCAACACAAGGAAATAAAGGGAATCCAAATGGGAGCAGGGGAGGTCAAACTCTCCCTCTTTGCTGACGACATGATCTTACACTTAGAGAACCCCAAAGACTCAACCATAGGACTCCTAGAAGTCATCAAAAAATACAGTAATGTTTCAGGATATAAAATCAATGTCCACAAGTCAGTAGCCTTTGTATACACCAATAACAGTCAAGATAAGAAGCTAATTAAGGACACAACTCCCTTCGCCATAGTTTCAAAGAAAACGAAATACCTAGGAATATACCTAATGAAGGAGGTGAAGGTACTCTATAAAGAAAACTATGAAATCCTCAGAAAGGAAATAGCAGAGGTTATTAACAAATGGAAGAACATACCATGCTCATGGATGGGAAGAATCAACATTGTTAAAATGTCTATACTTCCCAAAGCAATCTACCTATTCAATGCCATTCCTATCAGAATACCAACATGGTACTTTCAAGATTTGGAAAAAATGATTCTGCGTTTTGTATGGAACCAGAAAAAACCCCGTATGCTAAGGCAGTTCTTAGTAATAAAAATAAAGCTAGGGGAATCAGCGTACCAGATTTTAGTCTGTACTACAAAGCCATAGTGCTCAAGACAGCATGGTACTGGCACAAAAACAGAGACATAGACACTTGGAATGGAATTGAAAACCAGGAAATGAAACTAACATCTAAAACCACCTAATCTTCGATAAATCAAACAAGAACATACCTTGGGGGAAAGACTCCCTATTCAATAAATGGTCTTGGGAGAACTGGATGTCTACATGTAAAAGACTGAAACTGGACCCACGCCTTTCCCCACTCACAAAAATTGATTCAAGATGGATAAAGGACTTAAATTTAAGGCATGAAACAATAAAAATCCTCAAAGAAAGCATAGGAAAAACACTGGAAGATATTGGCCTGGGGAAAGACTTCATGAAGAAGACTGCCATGGCAATTGCAACAACAACAAAAATAAATGAATGGGACGTCATTAAACTGAAAAGCTTCTGTACAGCTAAGGAGACAATGACCAAAGCAAAGAGACAACCTACACAATGGGAAAGGATATTTGCATATTTTCAATCAGACAAAAGCTTGATAACTAGGATATATAGAGAACTCAAATTAATCCACATGAAAAAAGCCAACAATCCCGTATATCAATGGGCAAGAGACATGACTAGAACCTTCTTTAAAGATGACAGACGAATGACTAACAAACACATGAAAAAATGTTTATCATCTCTATATATTAGAGAAATGCAAATCAAAACAACCTGAGATATCATCTAACCCCAGTGAGAATGGCCCACATCACAAAATCTCAAAAGTGCAGATGCTGGCGTGGATGTGGAGAGAAGGGAACACTTTTACACTGCTGGTGGGACTGCAAACTAGTACAACCTTTGTGGAAGGAAGTATGGAGAAACCTCAGAGCACTCAAGCTAGACCTCCCATTTGATCCTGCAATCCCATTACTGGGCATCTACCTAGAAGGAAAAAAATCCTTTTATCATAAGGACACTTGTACTAGACTGTTTATTGCAGCTCAATTTACAATCGCCAACATGTGGAAACAGCCTAAATGCCCACCAACCCAGGAATGGATTAACAAGCTGTGGTATATGTACACCATGGAATACTATTGAGCTATTAAAAAAAATGGAGACTTTACATCCTTCGTATTAACCTGGGTGGAAGTGGAAGACATTATTCTTAGTAAAGGATCAGAAGAATGGAGAAGCATGAATCCTATGTACTGAATTTTGATATGAGGACAATTAATGACAATTAAGGTTTTTTGGGGGGGGGAGGCAAAGCAGAAAGAGAGACGGAGGGAGTAGGGTAGGGCCTTGGTGTGTGTCATACTTTATGGGGGCAAGACATGATTGCAAGAGGGACTTTACCTAACAATTGCAATCAGTGTAACCTGGCTTATTGTACCCTCAATGAATCCACAACAATAAAATAAAAGATAAATAAATAAATAAAATAAAATAAAATAAAATAAAAAAGAAACTTATTTCCTGCTTCCCTGTCTCTGCTACCTTGCCGTTCAGTTCTCCTTTCCTGGGGAGAAACTGGTCATTCCTTCAGAACATTGTGCTTATTTGTTACCATGACATCATCACTGAAAACGCATTTACTAAAGAGAGAGAATGTTAAAGGAAACAGGAGATGGGAAATGCATTATACTTGGTGCCCAGTGCATCACAGGTGCTTAATAAATGCTGTGCTTCCTTCAAAAAAAAAAAAAAAAAAATGCAACAATAGTAACTGGTAAGGTTGGTATTTTAGTTGAAGCAATAAAATCAATATATTGTTATTGTTGTTATTAATACTATAATTATTTTATTTATTTATTTTATTATTTTATTTTATTTTTTTGAGATAGAGTCTCAAGCTGTCGTCCTGGGTAGAGCGCTGTGGCTTCACAGCTCACAGCAACCTCAAACTCTTGGGCTTAAGTGATTGTCTTGCCTCAGCCTTCCTAGTAGCTGGGATTATAGGTGCCTGCCACCACGCCCAGTTATTTTTTTGTAGTAGTTGTAATTGTTTTTTAGGAGGTCCGGGCCAGGTTTGAACCTGCCAGCCTGGGTGTATGTGACCAGCCCCCTACCCATGGAGCTACGGGTGCCACCAATACTATAATTATTGAGAGGCAAATGGCATAGTATTTATTACTTCAATTAAAATCCAAACTTTACCAGTTACTGGCTATAGGAGTGTAGGAAAGTTATTGTCCATTGCACTATTCCCTTTGAATGTTTGCTTGGTTGCTTTTGAATGAAACTGGTATGATGGTGTGATATGACATGAAATTGCTGCACATACCCAGAGGGTATGAGTCAGAGGTCATGGTAGAGCCAGACGACCTCTGAGAAAGATGATTTGCATCTGGGGCACGGACCCTCGGGCGATGCATCCGCAGGTGCTCCTTGCGGAGAAAGAGCCCGAGCCCCTGGCAATCCTTAAGCATGCAGTCATTGTCTAACACTCCCCTCACCTGTCTTGTGCTGTGTCAATAAAAGGCTACTGTGGAGGTTGCTCAGCGCTATCCTGCAAGCAAGGTTAGCCTGCCTCCTGCAAGCTTGTACTTCTAATCCGCGTCACGCCTGGTTCCTTTCTGCAGCGATCGAGTCCAGGGCCATAGGGGCCATTGGGGGCTGTGGCAAGTCATCATCCAGGACCACCCAATGTCCACTCCAGACACAACTAAAGACTTGTGGAATGACAAACGGGTCAACTCTCAAAAACAATATGATACCAGTTACTATTCATGTATACCTCTCTTCAAACTAGGTGCTTCACAGTCAACTTTCATCAAGAAAATTCACGTTAAACCATAAAGCAATACCACAACACACACACAAGAATAGCTAATATTAAAAGACTTACAATGCACATGTGAGGGAGGCTGTGGGCCCAAATGTAACTTCCATGCATTGTTGGTGACGGTGCAAAATGTGGCAATTACTTCAGAAAACTGGTTAGCAGTTTCTAATGAAAATGTGCATGCATTTATTCTATCATTCAGCAATTTTCCTGGAAAAATAAGTGCATGTGTCCACAAAAAGACTTATAGCAGATACTCATATCTGTTTTATTTGTAATAGTCTCAAACTGGAACATCCAAAATGTCCATCAACAAGAGAGGGAAAAATACATTTTGGTATAGTCATATAGTAGAATACTATCTGAA
Source organism: Nycticebus coucang (assembly GCF_027406575.1). Lineage (NCBI taxonomy): Eukaryota > Metazoa > Chordata > Mammalia > Primates > Lorisidae > Nycticebus > Nycticebus coucang. Next base: position 19,104,983 of record NC_069787.1, read on the forward strand.
ATTGAAAAAGATCGATCTACTGATACATGAAATAATATGTAGGAATTTCTTTCTTCTTCCTTTTTTTTTTTTTTAGACAGAGTCTCAGTTTGTCACCCTCGGTAGAGTGCCATGGCATCACAGCTCACAGCAAACTCCAGCTCTTGGGCTTAGGTGATTCTCTTGCCTCAGCCTCCCGAACAGCGGGGACCACAGGCACCCACCACAATGTCCGGCTATTTTTTGTCAGGGTTTGAACCCACCACCCTATTCACTGAGTCACAGGCGCTGCCCAATATGTAGGAATTTCAAGATGTTAAATTGAGCAAAAGAAGGCAGGCCAACAACAATACATACTGTGTGTTTCCATTCATAAGAAATTCGAGAGCAGGGAAAAATACTCTGAGAAATAACCAGTCAGAAAAGAGGTTACCTAGGATAGAGTGGGAACTATCACTGGAAAAGACATAGAAGAACTTTAGGGAATGATGAACATAATCTGCATCTTCATCTGAGTGGTGGTTAATGGGTTTCAAAAAGTCAACACGTTGTATACGTCAGATAGGAGCATTTTACTGCAAGCCAATGATTCCAAAAAGCAAACACAAAAATGGTCATATTCAGCTTATTCAAGCTAATAAATAACAGTGGGATTACCTACTATATGCTTAGAACTGTACTCAAAGAGATCCTGGGTGATAATTATTTACTAAGAAATAGAACACAAATTTGACAAAAGCCTTTGCCCTTGTGAAGTTCATTCTACTGTAGGAGGGATAAACTTAAACATACATAACAATTGGAGAAAAGTATAGAAGAAAAATAAGCTGCTGCCAAAATGTGTGGAGCAGCTAAGTGCTACAGAAGTCAGGAGGCAAATGCCACTGTTTATAAAGGAGACAGGGAATAGGCACGTCTGATAATGTGATGAGTTAATATTTTACTATATGTTTAAAAAGAAATTAAAACACTACAGTTCAAAACAATACAAAACCTAAAACCCAGAAGAATTCTAAGGAACCTGTAAATACTCTATCATAAATACTTTAGTGAATTAATCTCTTTAACAATTTTATAATAGTTGTTAACCCATGGTGAGATTATGGAATAAGCAGCAGGAGAAAAAAGTAAAAAATGTACACAAATCCAAACAAAAAAACACACAAATAAGAGAAAATCATGCCAGGAGTAACACTAATGAGTGAAGACCATCCCATGTGCAACGTTGGGGTCCAGACAGCTCCAGGGTCAAGGACGCAGCTGTCATTCAAACTTATAGCTGGAGTGCACGTCAGCACCATGGCAATCAGGGCTCTGAACATATGTGTATAGCTTTTGTGTTTTTTAGCAAATGTGGCTAAATACGAGACAGTGATTTCATTTACAATGTAAGGCTTTCATATAAATAAGTCATAAGTCATTTTAAAAATCCCATAGTATCTTGAGATTTTATTTGAAAAACCTGGTTACTTCAACATTAACACAGCTCAGAATCCAAAGGATTCTTTTCATAGACAAATGAGTTGTTTCCTCTTATCAGATTTTTTTTAAGTCAGAGAAATTTTAATGTCTCTCTCTAGCTAGCATCTAAAGACCTTGGCTGTCCTTGGCTGACCCTGACACAGTCTGCTCGGAGTCTCCACGGCTTTCTGTTGCTTTGGTGTCAATACATGTCATCTTCAAGATGGTTCCAAGACCCCGTGTGGCCTGGCTTACCTCTAAGATGTCTTCTATCATTTCTTGCAGTTCAGATTCAACCACTATGATTCAGTCACACTAAAGATTTTCATTCTTTTGAATCTTAAATGTACAGTTCATTTGCTCACTTAGTTATGCCGCATAATAGCATTTCTCTTTATTTTTTCTTTTCTTTTTTTAATTCACCAATTATTGTTATTTTCTATTTTGGATTTAAAATCTGTCCAGTTATGGAACAAAATACAAAAACTCAATGTAATTAACCTCAGAGAAAATTATATGAGAGTAAAGAAAAGGCAAGAACTGTGACTCATTCTGTTAAGACTTGATCACTTATCTTTAGATTATTGTATTGCTAGAACAGATGTTTAAACTGCAAGTAGCCTGGGATGCATTCTACCCTTTATTACTCAAGTGGTTTTTGTGCAAATATTCTCTTTTCATAGTTTTCATTGAACCCTATATTTTCCTTTTTTAAAATTCAGATTAGTATGAGGGTATAAATGAGTAGGTAACTTTCTTTGCGTTTCTAAGGTACAGTTCATGTTGTGGTTGAGGCAATGGAGCCCTTCATCCTGGGGATGTGCTGTACACCCTCACAATATGTCCATCAGGTGAGAGTTCCCCAATACCCCCAACTCCTCTCCTTTCCCCATCTCTCCTGCCCTGCCCCCAGGTGAATATACTTGTGTTATTCTCTCATTTGGGCATGTAGTTGTTTTTCTATTAGTATTGAGTGCATTGGATACTTGAATTTCCATTCTTGTGATACTTTACTAAAAAGAATGCATTTCAACTCCATCCATTTAAATATAAGATAGGTAAAGTCACCATCTCTTTTATGGCTAAATGGTATTCCATGGTATATCATAGTTTATTAATCCATTCATGGATTGATGGGCACATGGGTTGCTTCCATGTCATGGCAATTGTGAATTGAGCTGCAATAAACATTCTAATGGAAGTGTCCTTGTCATAAAATGATTGACTTTCTTCTGGATTGATTCCTAGTAATGGAATTGGGGAAACAAATAGAATGTTAACATTTAGCTCTTGGAGGATTTTCCTTACTTCTTTCCATAAAGGATGTATTAGCTCGCAATCCCACCAACAGTTCTAAAGTGTTCCCTTTTCTCAACCTCTATGACAACATTCCCAGGTTTGAAATGTTGTGATGTGGGCTAGTTTCCCTGGGATTAGGTGATTATCTCAGGGTGGTTTTGATTTGCATTACTCTGATGACTAGGGACAGAGAACACTTTTCCATGTGTTTGTAGGAGATTTGCCCGTCTTCTTCAGAGAAGATTCTATTTATGACTCTTGCCCACTGATAGATGGTATTGCTTTCTGCTTTTTTGTTGATAAATTGGATTCTCTATAGATTCTAGTTATTAATTCTTTGTCACATTTGTAACATACAAATATTTTACCATCCTGAAGGTTGTCTGTTTGCTATGATTACTGTGTCCTTAGCTGTGCAGAAGCTTTTCAGCTTAATTAAGCCCCATTTATTCATCCTTATTGATGACGCCATTGCTGACACTGTCTTCTCCATAAAATCCCTCCCCAGGCTAACACCATCCAGAGTTTTCCCCATGCTTTCCTCTAGAATTTTTTTTTTTCTTGAGCCAGAGTCTCACTATGTCACCCTCAGTAGCATGCTGTGGCATCACAGCTCACAGAAACCTCAAACTCTTGGGCTTAAGAGATTCTCTTGCCTCAGCCTCCACAGCAGCTGGGACTGCAGGCGCCCGCCACAATGCTGGGCTATTTTTTTTGTTGTAGTTGTCATTGTTGTTTGGCAGGCCTGGGCTGGGTTCAAACCCAGTCAGCTCTGGTGTATATGGCTGGCACCCTAACCACTTACCTACAGGCACCAAACCTCCTCTAGAATTTTTTTCGTCTCTCGTGTCTCAGATTCAAGTCTTCCAGCCATCATTGCACAATGGTTCATGTGCAATGGTTCATGTCTGCAATCCTACCATTCTGGAAGGCTGAGTTGGGTGGATCCCTTGAGCTCAGGAGTTAGAGACCAGCCTGAGCAAGAGGGAGACCCCTTCTGTACTAAAAATAGAAAAAAATTAGCTGGGTTTTGTGGTGAGCACCTGTAGTCTCAGATACTTGGGAGGCTGAGGCAAGATGCTCTCTTGAGCCCAAGAGTTTGAGGTTGCTGTGAGCTATGGAGCTATGATACCATGGTACCATACCTAGGGCATCCAAGCGAGATCCTGTATGGAAAGAAAAGGGAAAGGGAAAAAAGAAAGGAAAGGAAAGAAAGAAACAGGTGTCTAGCTACTGCCCAGGCTGCTCTGGAACTCATGGCCTCAAGCAAGTCTCCGCCTTAGCCTCCCAAAGTGCTAGAATTCAAATCTTTTTCTCTCTCCCTCCCTCCTCTTTCTCTTTTTCCTTCTTATTTTCTTCCTCTCTCTCTTTCTCTAGTATCTCTGACATCAAAATCTTCATTAATGTTATTCCCCTGTAACTGCAACCATTACTAAGAACTCAATAAACAGGTGTTGCATGTATAAATATAAAGATAAAAATTTTCCATCGTCAGTTCCATAAAATTTAATTCAGTAGAGTGGTATTAAAGTCATAAGGTACCAAGACAAAAATCAATCAGTTTCTCATAATTACTATGGAAGTTTTCATAATTCACCTGGTTTCTCTCTTCCCTCATTGTGGCCTGGAAGCACTCTCTGTGATGTAAGCTAAGACAATTCTAGTGCTCACCTCTTTTTTTACTCTTGTTTTTAGAATCATTGTTCTGTGCTGACGGTTATGGTTCATTGTCTAAAAACTATTTCATATCTTTTTCACATTTTTGTGGTTATTTTAGGGAGGAAGGCAGATCCAGTAGCTCTTACTTCATCATGTTAGATGCAGAAGGTCCAAGATCTCAGAAAGTGCCTGGCTCAGAGAAGGTCACACCCCAAGGTCACACCCCAGGGCACTCGTAAAGTAACTACTAACAATGAAAGCTCTAAAAGCTTGGAAACATTCTTCCAAGTTTCCAAACAAGGTAGTATTCATTTTGCAATCACCAAACGTGGAAAAGAACTACTTTATAATGAAATATTTTTGACGTTATTCAGGCACTATTGTGACAATTTATATGTCAATGACTATTCTTATAAAGGAAGAAAGTACAAGAAAATTATAAAGTGGTCAAACCATGTAATGGTCACAAAACAACTTTCTAAACTGTTTCATCGTCCATTCTGAGTTATATTATTTTCTTATACATACACAGGGAATGTTGGGTGGTGGTGCTGACCTGGTTTGGGAACCAGGTCAGGTTCCCAACTTACTCATGCCCCACACCCAGCTCACTGGAACAGACCCTCAATATTGGCAGTGGCTCTGTTCCAGCATCTCCATTGCTGCTGTCACCACCAGTCATGGCCTATTCTGCCCGCAGGGAGACATGCTCCTGTGGCCCTCAGCTTTTCTCCTTGACAAGTAGAGTCGGAGTGGTGATAAGACTGAAGACAAAGGGAAGTACCTAAGGGACTCCATTAAGGGTGAAAGTAGGAACCAAGTTATAGCTGGGGTCTGTTCCCCAGTTGGAAGAGATAGTTAGGAGCCCCTAATGACTTTACACTGAATGATGCCCATTGGACCCATTGTCATATAATTAAAATTGCAAATTTTGACAACTATGGGTTCTTTGGGAAGGTTCAGGGAAGACATTAGTATAGAGAAGTTTGTTATGTAACCCCAACCTGTCGGTTACCAGCAAAGGCAGGAGGTAATAGCCCCTCTTGGGTGGGGGGAAGGCAGGGCAAACTAGATAGGTGAGTTAGCTTGCAAAAGGTAGTGTGTGCTCACACTTAAGAGGAGACAGATGTATTCTCCTGTTCTCCTTGTAGTTTGTTTGCCTTTGTTCTACAACAAATTTATGTGACTGTGATTACTTCGTATTTGTGATCACTCTAAGTCAGTGCTCAATCTTGGCACCAGGAGACAAGAACCAAGGAACATCCTCCTTCAGAGGGACCTAGCAGGAGAAGGCAGTGTGGAAGACTGGCAGGGAGCTGCCTGAAGTGAAAACAAACAAACAAACAAAAGTTTATTTGAAGAAACTTAAATGCCACCTCATTTTATCCACCTTCATTCCCTCCAAGGTGTTCAATAAATTTTGAATTAATCAAAGTAGCTTTCTTCAGCCCATCTCATTATTCCCAATAATCAACAAACATCATCTGTGTGCAATGCACTGTGATACATGTGCTTGGATGTGGGGCCTAGCGGGAGGTGTTTGGCTCATTGTAGCGGTGGTGCCATCTCACAGTCATGAGTGAGGTCTCCCTCTGCTATTCACCACAAGAGCTGGTTATTATAAAGAGCGTGGTTCATCCCCACACCCCTTTCTCTCTCTTGCCTGCCTCCTCTCTCACAACGTGATCTCTGCACATGCTTGACTCCCTTTTGCCTTCCATCCCAAGTGTAAGCAGACAGAGCCCCTCACCAGTCTGCAAATGCTGGTGCCATGCTTCTTCCACAGCATGTGGAACTGAGAGTTAAATCAACTTCTTCTCTTATTAATTTCTCAGTCTCAGGAACTCCTTTATAGTAACATGAAATGAACTAAGACACTTCCCTTATTTTCCTTTCAAATCCAGTCCACTTTAGTTCTACTAACATTGACTCTAATTTATTTTATAACTCTACTGTGAATTTTCTCACTGCATTATAAAACATCTCTGTTTCTGTCAAAATTATCATCAGTGTCCAAAATCTGGTTCTCAAAGTTCTTCATAAAATTAACAAAATAAAAATAAAAGAAGAGATCTTAATTCTCAACTTACCAATTTTAAAATTAGTTAGTAAATTTTTATTAGCTTTTTACTCTTGTAACATAATCTAAGCATCAGTAGATGAGTTTCAATAGTTTACTAAGTTCACTAAGTCAATAGACCCAGTTAGCAACATACACAACCAACTACAAACTTTCAGTTCACAAATGTGCTGTGGAAAAACAGAATCTCTTTCATGTTTTATATGCTATAGTTGGAAAGGACAGGACACCAAAAAGTCCTTGGGTTAGTCAAGGTTAGAGACTCATGTAATCTCAGCACTCAAAATGGCCGGAAAGGCTATTCAGCTCCACTACCATCAAATAAAAACATCATCTCTACAACAAACTATGCAAAGTAAATGTCCAGTTTTTGAATAAAAAGGTTCCAGTGAGATACCAAATATCATGGCTCATGCCTGTAATCCTAGCATTTTGGGAGGCCATAATGCAGGAGGTTCACTTAAGACCAGGAGTTCAAGAGCTGCCAGAGCAACACAGCAAGACCACCATCTCTACAAAAAAAAAAAGTAAAATTAACTGGGCATGGTGGCATAGCTTCCATGCCAAGCTACTCAGGATGCTGGGACAGAAAGATCGCTTCAGCCCAAGAGTTTAACGTTGCAGTGAACTATGATGATACCACTGCACTCTAGCCTGGCAAAAAGAGTTCCAGTGAGAGAAAGTATCATAAACTTCTTTAAGGGAATGTTTGATCCAACCATGAACATCTCTGTCATATGAGTCCTTATCATTCTATCTACAATCCTTGTACCATCTCAGTAGGTATAATCAAAACATTATATCTTTATATTGATAACTCATCTAGTGTTTGTGTACAACTATGTCATGTCTGAATCCTAAGTCATATACACTAAACCATCCCTGGTTTCTTCAAATGTTTCTCATGTGACAATGTGATTAATTTTATCCCCATACGTTTAGCATTCTCTAGTTCATTTATATTCCTTTCAAAATGTGATGCCCAAAGCAAAGCAAACATATGTTCAATTGTGTTCTTGGATAATCCCAAGATTTTAAGCTTCTGCCATGCTCTACAAAGGAAATGCTCTGTTGTAAACATAAATGACTTTCTTATCAAATCAGCTATAAAGCATCCCATTCATTCATTAATAACATATTTTCACTCTAAGACTTATCTGACCTAAACACCACTTAACATATTTTAGGACAGTTGTCCTATTTAGAAATTGCAATTTTCATCTGTTACCCTTTGTTAAAAAATATAAATTGATAAGTCTTGTTTAATAACAATGTATGTTTAAACTAATGGAACTCTCAATGCTTGAGGTTGTGGTATTTTATTTATGTTTCATGACATTTTTATTTAATTATTATACACTTGAAGAAAGAAATTTTTTAAATCAATAGAATGTCATACAGACCAATCAACCGCAAAATTTAAGGTGTTACTGCTTTTAAACCTTAAAATATATATGTATGTGTATGTACATAGAGAGAGGGAGAGAAAGAGAGACAAATGGGGGGAGATCTGATATATATGTGTGTGTGTGTGTCTGTATATATGCACGTGTATATATATATGCACATCTATATATGTACATATACCAGAGTTAAATTTTAAAAATCCTAATCTACTAATAGAATTCAAAAAACATGATAAAAACATTAAGTAGAATAAAAATTTCACCCTAAATCAGCAAGGTTGTACTTAATGTAGGATGATAGACATATACATTTATACATTCTTTCTTAAACTTTATTAATGCATGAAAGTCATCAAAATAAACACATCTTTGATTCAGCAATTCTATTTCTGTAATTTACTTTCCAGAAATAGAAGATTAGTTAAATAAACTATGTATATCCATAAATGGAATAATATCTGGCCATTAAAATCATGGAGAATAATATTTTCTGACACAGAAAATATTCGTATTATATAAGTGTGAAATACAGGCCATAAAACAGTTTGTAAAACACATAATCATTTATTTATGTGCCAATTTAAGCATAGGAAAAACAAATCTGGGTAAATTACAAAATGCATTGGTGACAACCTACTTGTGCTAGAATTACAGATGACTAATTGCCTTGTCTGTTTACCTAGATTTTCTGGTTTCCTAAAGTGAATACACACTGCATAATAAGGGGAAGTAGAAACAATGATTTTTTTTTTTAGTCTAATTTTGTTATCCCTCCTTTGTTATGAATCTTTTTTTTTTTTTTTTGTAGAGACAGAGTTTCACTTTATTGCCCTCAGTAGAGTGCCATGGTGTCACACAGCTCACAGCAACCTCCAACTCCTGGGCTTAGGCCATTCTCCTGCCTCAGCCTCCTGAGTAGCTGGGACTACAGGCGCCCACCACAACGCCCAGCTATTTTTTTGTTGCAGTTTGGCCGGGGCTGGGCTTGAACCTGCCACCTTCGGTATATGGGGCCAGCGCCCTGCTCACTGAGCCACAGGCGCCGCCTTTTTTTTTTTTTTTTTTTTACCACTGCAGTATACCTAGAACATAAGAAGAAATGAACAGGGGAAGAAAGAGGGAAAAAGAAAATTTTGAGTAGGGTGTTGGTCCCATATACGGAGGGTGGTGGGTTCAAACCCGGCCCCAGCCAAACTGCAACAACAACAAAATAGCTGGACATTATGGCCAGAGCCTGTAGTCCCAGCTACTTGGGAGGCTGAGGCAAGAGAATCGCCTAAGCCCAAGAGCTGGAGGTTGCTGTGAGATGTAACATCCCAGCACTCTACCAAGGGCGATGGAGTGAGACTCTGTCTCTAAAAAAAAAAAAAAAAAGAGAGACAGAAAGAAAGAAAATTGCGAGGCACCTCAGTGCCCCAAGATAGTCTCAAAGGTTTCCTTTCCACAAGAATTTAAATATGAGTCATTAATAAAATGATATGGTGTGACAGAAGAATTTTCAATTGTAATTATCATTCAGTAGATTTATTAACAGTAATTGAACCAAAATAGACTATTTTGGCTAACCAGCTCATTCACTAAATTAAGTCCCATTCAGATTCATTGCTGATTAATTAAGAACTCCTTTAATAAAATTTTTGTTTTGTTTTAGGGTTAGCGTCCCCCTCTGTCACCCAGGCTGGAGTGCAGTGGCACAATCATAGCTCACTGCAACCTTGAACTTCTGGGTTCAAGTACCCTCCTGCCTCAGCCTCCCTCCCAAACAGGTGGTGCCCAGCTTTTAAGTATGTATTTCTTACTCATCTTCCATCACTTATCTTAGGTCTTACTGTAACAATCTCCAATCTCCACTTGTTTGCTAATAGTTATTACCACTTTTTAATCCCATATTGAATCTTTGTTGGAAGAAAATAAGTTTTACAGAGACTGAGCACTTTTCATTTTTTATTTTGTATCATTTATTGCTCATCTTGTTCCTAAAAAAGAATATAATATTAGATAATCTGACAAATAAAATATATATAAAATAAAAAATAATAAAATAAAATGATTCTTTTACTACTGCCCAAAGATAATAACTGATGAAGTATTAAAGTATGTTTCAAGTTGACAGTTTGTAGTATAATGTGAATCATTTTAACATCAATAATCTCCTATAGTATTTATGTACCATATCAGAAATATTCTACATATTATTACATTTGTTTCTTCAAGATTATTTTTCATGGCGCTTAGTCTATTCATACCATAAGTTATTTAACTTTTCTTCTAACTGTTGGAAGTTATTTATAATACTTTTAAAAATAAACATCCTCAAAGATGACCCTGGACCGTTTTAATAGTTGTACTGCAAGGGTTTGATTTCAACAACTAAGTAAACAAACTCCTCCTTAGTTTATTTACAACTAAGTAAATAAACTCCTCCACAACAATTACAATAGTATGATTACATATCGACCCTTGATGCTCCATTATACATTCCTTGAAATTATACTTTACCTTATTATTTGCTTCATCTTATGAAATCATAAGAAGAAGATTCATAAAAAACAGTAACTGATTTAAAACTAAAACCGCCTTCCAGTTACCAGATTAATGGGATAATTAATGCAGGATACCCAGAAAGTGTAAAGTCACTTTGAACAGCACAAGCTAAGTATTAATTTGTATATTATAGATGGAACTGAAACACAACACATTTTCAAATAATTTACCTGATTCTGCATTGCTGCAGTACAATTTTTTTTTTAAGTTTAAATCCTTTTCTTAACTTCTGCTTTATTCCTAAAGTTGCTTCCTGTAACCTACAGGCTTCATTCTAATTTTTTCCCAGCTGTTTCCTCATTTCCTTTCTTTCCTTCTGCCTGAACCCTGTATAGCCATCTGTGTCCCCTGCTCTTTTCCCCTCTTTGGATATTTGCTCCATTTGCCTCTCTTTCCTTTCCTTTTTTACTCTACTAACATGCCCTTATTATTTTAGCTCTTTTTAGTCTCACATTTGCATTAGCAAATAGCAAGAGATGAACTAGATAAGTAAGAAGCAGATTTCAGACTAGGCCAAGGGGCAGAGAGCACACAAGCATCAGATGAGCATATGAAAAATTCATGAAGAGAAATATGTTTTCTTAGCTTTTGTAGATTTAAAAAAAAAAAAAAAAGGTTCTAATGGCTTCCCTTGAACAGAAATGCAGAAGTTGGAGAAAAACAAAACCTCAGACACAAAAATCAAAAAAATTAGGATTATAAACTGTTCGGATTATATTTTGGGAATGGGTAGTTGTGGTCAATTCAGGACTGACTTAAAATGCAATTAAGGAAAGATCAAAGTTCTTACTGCTCTTTATCTACATCGTGGAGATCTTTTATGCATCCTTCCAAAATAAGTTTACACAGAAACTCTCATATGAAATCCCTCTTTGTTTTCCTCCAATTCAGCTATGCATTATCGATTACCCTTCCTCTGTACCCCAGCCTCATGACATGGCACTTACTACCTGGTGAGCCTGTTTTGGTAACACATTTGTGAAAACATTACTCCATCTTTCCATTCTAAATTTCCAATGACAACCTGCTTACGTTTTGAGGGTGAATGGGTCATATTTGTGGAAAATGGAATACCTGCTAAGTTAGTAAGTATAATAAAGGGCTGTAATACAGGTTTCTTATCCAAATACATTTTTAGAATATTTATGCAATAATTCTGTCACCTATTGATAATTCACCAGGAATTGAGACTTATGATGCTCTTTCTAATGTCAAAGAATTTCCACTAATTTTTTTGGCTTCTGATCTTTATACTCCTTGTTTTATAATTTGTTGTTTTTTATTCTTTTTGGTGAGATGAAATTCACATAATATAAAATCTGCCATTTAACCATTTTAGTGTACAATTTATTGGTTTTGAAAGACTTGGGACAAGACCCCCACTCTGTCCTGGGCTACTGTGACCCCCAATCAACCGCAAGAGGCGACACTTGATGCAATCAGCACGAGGTTTTGTTTTTTTTTTTTATTCCAGCATGCTGGGGCCTAACCCGTGACTCTCTCAGGAGCAGAGGAGTTAAGCCCCGAACAGCAGATTTTACAAGCTTATAAAGGCAAAAACCACAAAGTAGGCGGGAGTAGCAGACATAGCAGGGGCTTTAACCATGAAGTAGGGAGGGGGAGCAGACATAGCAGGGGCTCTAACCATAAAGTAGGGAGGGGGAGCAGACATAGCAGGGGCTCTAACCATAAAGTAGGGAGGGGGAGCAGACATAGCAGGGGCTCTAACCATAAAGTAGGGAGGGGGAGCAGACATAGCAGGGGCTTTCCAGATAAGAAGAACTCTGGTTCATTACTCAACTGTCTTAAGACAAGATTAACAGTTAAACATTTGCTTAACAGTTAAACATTTGCTTCAGCTCGGGGCTATCTCCTGGAACAGTTACAAAAGGTCACATTCTCATGGTAGGGGGTGAGAGGTGGTCACATTCCTATGGTAGGGGGTGAGAGGTGGTCACATTCTCATGGTAATACTTTCTTTCAGTTTTTAGTATAGTCACAAGGTTGCGCAATCACCAGCACCACTCCAGAACATTTTCTTCACTGCCAAAGGACATCCTATGCTGATTAAGTGATACTCCTCCATTTCCCTCTGCCCCCAGCCCCTGGCAACCTTTAGTCTACTTTCTTCTTCCCTGGGTTTACCTAATTTGGACATTTCATATACATGAAGGTATACACAAGTGCCATTTTGTACCATTTTACTTATCATGACATTTCCAAGTTCACCCACGTTGTAAAGCTGTACTGTGTATCAGAACCTCATTTCCTTTCCATGTCTAAACATTCCACTTATGGATATGCCACATTCTGTTTATTTAGTCATCAGTTGGTGGACTTTTGAGTTGTTTTCACTTTTTTTTTTTTTTGCAGTTTTTGGCCGGGGCTGGGTTGAACCTGCCACTTCTGGCATACTGGGCCAGCGCCCTACTTCTTTGAGCCACAGGCACCGCCTGTGTTGTTTTCACTTTTTAACTATTACAAATAATGCTTCTATGAACACTTGTGTACACAGTTTTGTGTAAACATATTTTAAATTCTGTTCATTATAACATCTTCTTGAAGGCAATTCAAGATACCTTAAAACAGTGATTTTCAACCAGCATGCTGCAGCATCTGGATGTACCCTGAGAGGATCTTAGGTGTGCCAGGAAAATCCTTAAAGACTAATTAAATTATTTCCGAAACAAGTTCAAAGCACAGTAAGTAGATTCTTTCTTTACTTTTTTTTTTTTTTTTAGATCAACAGAATTACATGTGCCACTGAAGTTTAACTATAGGTTCAAGTGTGGTGTGAGATAAAAAAGGTTGAAAAACACTGCCCTACAAGCTACATTTTAATAACCAGTGTGCTTTGTTTCCATCCATCACATATACATCTTTGGTAAGCCACTATGGTCCCAACTATTCATCAAAACAGAACAAGAATAGGGGGAGAAAGAGGCTGTACGTCTGTGAGCAACACATACTGTGGAATGAACCAGGAAGAGCATGTTAAGGAAGAGACTGGGGGACAGAGACAGCAACATTGTGTGCTTGCACTCACTGCCAGCGAACATGGGAGAGTATATACACTGAGTACTGTCATGGTCATTTCATGTAAAACTGTCCTTATTTTAAGGAAAAGGCCTTAGAGAAAAACGAAACTACCACCAGCCAGCAATAAAGATATATTAAATGTTTACCATCACTTACATGTTTTCAGTAATTTTATAAACATTTCCTGCATTTAACTGGTCTCATAAAATTCGGGCCAATCACCTGAAAAATGTATAAACCAGCCATTCACAAGAAAATAAACTATAAAATAAAAATTTATGTCAATAGCCTTCCAGGTAATAAAGTGTAAATATTATCAGCTGCCACATATTAATAAACTAGAATATGTAGGACAATAAGAAAATGCATAATAAAAGACAAAAAAAAGAAAGGCTATTGGAGAAGACACAGGCTGTTATAAACTTATGGCTTATTACACGGGTACATAAAAATCTTTTTTTTTTTAGAGTCAGTAGAGTAAATGGCCAAAAATGAGTTAATCAAAAACACCAAACTGCAGGTGTGCTTACTACTCAACGTTAACTGCTCTTTTTCTCTGTAGAGCAAGAGGATGCCAAGCAGAGAAATAATGCTGTCGAACAAAATAAGTAACTTGCATAGTTAATATGAAAACAAACAAAAAGGTAAAAAGAAAATGCAAAACACTTAATAATATCAAAAGCTGTTAGCCAAATATTTTTCCAAGCAGCTGTATAGAATAGTACTATTTCAGCTAGTCAAGAATTAGGAAAAGTAAAATCATATCAATTGGTTCATGACCTTGCCAGGCACGGCAAAGAGCTTCAGAGAGGCCTGTGAAATCACTATGCTTCTTAGGAAAAACTCAACAGTGGCCAGGAGTGGTGTAAGACAAAGGCGTGCAACAGGAAGAAAAGAATAAAGAACACTTTCAGGGCATTACAGTGCTCGCTCCTGAAAGGAAGCTTTAGGCTTAACGTAGATGAGCTACGATGACTAACGAGCACAGTAGTTGCAGTAAGAAGTTGTGGGAAAGCCACTGTGCTGGGCACGTTGTTAATGCACACAGCTACACTCTCTACAAGGAAGAACCGCTTATAAATGGAATGAGTTTGTAATTTCCCTTTATAACAATATATTTTTCCAATTTTAATATCAGGTATATCCAGATGATGTAGAATGATTTTGAAGTATTTCTTTTTTTTCTATTGTCTATAAATTTGGCATGATCTGTTTTTTGAAATTAACTTCTATTTTTATTTATAAATATTAGTTGTCTATTTTTTGAGACTTCGGAAAATAAAAAGGAAGTTAACTGATGACTCCATACTGAACCTGAGAGTCAAAGCATTCTATGATAAACATACTCTTATCTGACAATGTGAATGTTACTTTTTTTGCATTATTATTATTATTATTGCTCAATATTTCGTTGCAGCAACCGTCTGATTTCTTTTCTGAATGTATTTATCTTCATTAATTCTTTATGAGGTTTTGTTTCTAGTCCTTATCTTAAACATCATTATTGTTATTAAATTTTAAGCCTTTTTAATTTTGTGAAGGCAAAAAGTAGAAACCAAATAAACACATGTGTATGTGTAGAGGAAAAAAAAAAAAAGAAAGTACTTCTGTCATCCCTGATTCATTGATGAGTAGACTGAGGCTCAAAGAAGTAAAGAAATTTGGTCAAGGCTACAGTGATTCCTGACTTCAGATTCTGAGTTCACAAATACTTTCTAAGTTAATGGAGTAGAAAGTATCAAAAAATGGAAGAGATGTACCGAATAATCACAAAAAGCTAGTGATTATCAGAGCTTTTAGAAACCAGGCTACGAAATCTCTTCTGTGACCAGGAATGTAACTTTGCTTGTTAGGTCACAGCCAACTTTGAGTATTCAGTCTCACTTTCATCCCATCGGCATGTCACGAACTGTCAAGAGTGTAGAAATGCCATCCAAATCTCAGCTTTTCACTAACAGAGCAAGTAGGTGCCTCCTCTGAACGGCTGCTTCTGTCATTCCAAGACTGTGCTGGAGGTTGATGCCGGCATGACGTGCCTTCCCCAGGTGATCCGAACAAAAAACATGTGTGTCATTCTCATAATGTTTCCAACTTCTGTCGGGAACTTAAAGTAACTGGTGTTGAGGCTTCTGGAACACTTTTTCACGAGTGGGGGCTCTGAGAACAAAACTTCATGCAGAAGTTTCTCAAAGCTGACAAAGAAAAGCAGGCAATAAAGGTTGGGTTTTTCCATGAAAAACAGTGAAGTCTGATTTCTCCTTTCTTATTTTGGTATTTTTTCTGTGTTCTCTAGGATTGTGACCATATAATTTGTAGGAGGTCCTTAGTAGAAGACCCTGTGGTGTACTGGCTATGAGTGTGGTTTCTGAAAGGCTGGCTGCATTTCAGCTTCAACTGCCACTAGCTATAGGCCCCAAGGCAAGGAACATTACTCCTCATTTGCATCCTCAGAGCTAAATTAAGATTTTGCAACTTACCTCTAAAAGGTAGAAACAAAGAAAATAAGAAAACAGAAAGGAGGGGGAAATGGTTAATGTTTTTACTCTTAATTTTGTAATAACCGCATTTTCAAACAATCATCTTAAACAACTCTTGAAATATTCTTTTAGTCAAGAGCACTGTCATACTAATGCTTATAAATGCCTATTGATTGAGCAGATTTATATTTATATCGGATGTTCAAGAGAACATGATCAGAGAAGGAGAACATTTACAGGTCATAAAAATATGTCTACTGCAATTCTTGAGACTATTTTAACAAAATTCTTGCTTGCTTTTTACATTGCATATCCTGGTTTATAAAAACAGGCACTATTGTCAAAAATTTCTTTTTCATCTGGTTTGACACAGGGCCAAGGACTGCATGCAATTTTAATCCTTTAGTCCTTTTTAATATAATGTAGTCCCTTTTCCAGACACTGAAAGGGACCAGGCCCATTGTGCAGAGTGCCTGATGTTTGCCATTTGCCTCATTATGTCCACGTGAGAATGTCTCGCTTGTTCCTCTATCCCTTTCTCTCCTAATGATCTGATCTTAGGACAGTATTTTGACTAGCCCACATTGTGGATGTTGTTTATTGCATCTTGTATCATATCAGGATGCAGGTAACACTACTGTGTTAGGACGAAAACAGTTATATCCACCATCATGCATTTTTCTCCTTTGAACTGAAAATCATACGGGTGGTTCTACCTTGACATTGCACGATTACCAACTTCTCATCGTCCAACTTACTGATCCTTAATCCTTTCCTGAATCAATAATTTCATTTAGATGTGTTTATTGGTTTCAGTTATTTGTTCTGTTTTGTTTGTTTCTGATAGTGTGAGCAGTCTACTCAGGCCAGGCATTTTGCTGACAGAGAAGGTAATCACTTCAGATTGACACTTTGAATTGTCAGGTCTAAAGTTGAATTTTAAATTGATGAGCATGGTATGGTAGAGTTCAGTCTTCAAAGCTAACAGGCAGTCATTTCCTTCTAAGCCTAAGTAAATAACAGCAGTAGTATAATAGCCACTGAGGATAAATAGTGAATTTATTTAGGCTAAATGGCAACAGTAGCAATCATCCATGTAGGCTTCCTATATGTACCAAACACTGGACTTAGTTCTTACTTTTTTAATCTCCATACTGATATTATGAAGTGTCTTATGCCCATTTTGCAAATGAGAAAACTAAGGCACAAAGAAGTTAGAAAACTTTTCTGCGGTTAGGCAAAGCAATCTTAGAATTCAAAGCAAATCTTGGAATTCATCATGTCTACCTAACATCCTTTCCCTTAACTACTATGTTATGAGAGTAATTTTTTTTTTTGGAAACACAATTTCATTTTGCACCCTTAATAGGGTACCATGGCATCATTGCTCCACAGGAACCTCAAGCTCTTGGGCTCAAGCAATCCTCTTGCCTCAGCCTCCTGAGTACGCACCTGACACAACACCGGCTATTTTTAGAGACAGGGTCTCACTTTTAGTCTGGCTGGTCTTGAATACCTGAGTATATTTTAAAGCTCTTCTTTGAATAGCCTAGAGTCTTCCACATGTATATAGCCTGCACAATATTTCTCTTTCTACACTAAGCACATCCTCCTCTCCATACCACTTACTCTTTTTTCTTTTTTTTTTTTTTGAGACAGAGTCCCAAGCTATTGTCCTGGGTAGACTGCCATGGTGTCACAGCTCACAGCAACCTCAAACTCTTGGGGTTAAGCGATTTTCTTGCTTCAGCCTCCCAAGTAGCTGGGACTACAGGCACCTGCCACAATGCCTGGCTATTTTTTTTTGTTGCAGTTGCATTATTGTTTTTAGCTGGCTGGGGACGGGTTCAAACCCACCACCCTCAGTGTATGTGGCTGGTGCCCTGCCGACTAAGCTGCGGTTGCCACCCATACCACTTATTCTAAAACTAATATGACATTTGTAGTTAGTAGATCTGTGGTTTCTATGTAGTTTCTGCCAACAGAACTGACTTTGGTGGAGAGAGGCCAGTGTGATACCAGCGCTGACTATGTTAGCAGCTCCAGGTTCACAAAGGGTAAAACACAGTTTACTTTTCTCTCCTACCAATGGCCTCCTTCTGTGTTCTTGTTCACTGTGTGTGGTTCACTAGGATGGGTGAGCTAAGTCAATTCCAAAGACCAAGTCATTCACGAAAACTACTGTATTGATGTTTAGTATTTTGCACTATGAAGAAAATGAAGGCATTTTGATTTTTACTTATTGATTATCTTATTTGTAAGAAAGTTTCACCTGTTGTTGTAAGTGCCTTTCTTTTTATTTTACAACTCTGCTGCCAATTCATGTTGTTCTGTGGATCTTCTTAAGCATCTCATGAAAAGCTGACAGGTAGCCCTTCAGGAAGTCATAGTTAGCTGTCAAAGTCACCTAGAAAGTCCTACACAAACTTAAAAAGTTGCCACCTTCTGAAGGTATTCATCATTAATCTAGTCTCCAGTTTTGATTTATAATTTTCTGTTCCAAAAAAATTAAACCTTTATCCTGTGTGCTTTTAGTATTGTGCTGATTTCATTGAATTAGTCAGCCATGCAAGGAAGAAGAAATTGGCAGATAAATTCAATAAATACCATTATGCTGAACTTGCTGAGTCCTCAAAGAAGAAGGAAGCAAGCAGAAATGAGCCATGTAGGGGCATCTCACCTACAATAGGGGGATCAATATTTCCCAAGTGAGAAAAGGACAAACCAGAAGGAGGAGAAAAGCAAAAACATCTATGACATTAGCTTGACAGAGAATTCTGCCGACAATGGAGACGGGGTTGGGGGGGGGGAAGCTGAATAATTATCCTTATGTGTCTGCCACATAAGGGATATTCAGCACAAAGTCCGTGAAAGGCATACAGTAATGTCCAGCTGTGAACACTGGCAAGAGGGGGAGACCAGAAAGAAAACAATAAAACAACTGCAACAAAGGAATACGTTTTATGGCAGACAGACCTGGTGAAAACTACAGTCCTTTCTGTAATTTTTCAACAAGCTATTGAGTGGGAACTTCTGCTCAGCTCCATAGAATATTTTCTGAACTAAGCAACAGTTTAAATGTGATTTAACTTAAAAAGTTACTTTCTTAATATTAAAAAAAAAACCAATAAGCATTTTTCTCACTATTAACCTGGTTGATGGTCTGCTAAGAACAATTTACACTACCTTTCTCTAAGAGGAAAAAAGAATGAATTAAACAATATACATGATATTCTCAAGTAACACAGGGTGCCAAGATTTTATGAACCCTTATAGCCCTTTAAAATTCCCCTAGTGAAAACGTGTGGATTCTAAAACACATAGCTCCCTCCTCTTGTCTTGCCTTTTTGGTCTGTTTTTACCAAAATAGCCCCCCAAATTTTTTTTAATATTGCTGCCTATATTTATTCGTATAATAATTTTCTTTTTTGAGACAGAGTCTCAAGCTGCCACCCTGGGTATTTTTGCAGTTTTTGGCCAGGGTCAGGTTTTGACCCCCCCACCTCCAGTATATGGGGCTGGCACCCTACTCCTTTGAGCCACAGGCGCCGCCCCTCTTGCCTCAGTTTTTCTGTTTTTAGTAGAGACAGAGTCTTGCTTTTTGCTTTTTCTCAGGCTGGTCTCGAACTCATGAGCCCAAGCAAACCACCTGCCTTGGCCTCCCAGAGTGCTAGGATTACAGGCATGAGCCACTGCACCCGGCCCTATTTGTATAATAATTTTTAAAGACATAGATTGATAATTGAGGTATCCTGAAGCATGAATTCTTTAAAAACAATTACATTAACCTATGCTATATTATTAATACTATACTTGTTACCAAAAGGATTTCAGAAGAGCAAATGACTTCAGGAAATGACTGACATGTTAGTTCAGAGCAAAAGCTATTTATTGATAACTTTTATTTGTAATGCAATATTCTGTAGGGAATCATAAAAAATAGAAAAGCTTTACGTCCTATATATTTATCATTTAAGTGATCAATCATGACAAATTTTTCAAAAGATAGTAAATCAGAAAAATATTCAAAAAAACAATGCAAAATATGTTTAAAAGGTATGATATAAACTCAATATGCTTTTTATATTTATTTTATATATATTTTCAACACATAAAAGTTTACATATGTATATACATAAAAGAATTATTTTTGAAATGGTTAATTTTAATTGTTAAGATAATTTGATGATTTTTTACTCACCCAGTATTTCAAATCTTACAAATCAAGATTAATTTTTTGATTAAAAAAGCCATAACATATATTTGTGAAAATCATTGCATACAATTACTGATTACCAAAAGGGTTGAGTAGAAGTAGTGAGCCCTGAGAGAAGAGTACCGGTCAGAGAATAGAAAGTTTAGGATATTACCATGGAAAACTTTCAGATGACTAAGTTCTGGTATAAAACATGACTCTGTAGTGCAGATAAGAGATACTTATGATAATGTCTAATGGACACGATTCATTTAGCATATAAAAGGCACTGCACAGTTCAGTTGCTATGAAAACATTCAGTTGATAATTCATAATTAACCACTTACAGCACTACACATTGTAGTGATTCTGATAAACAGACAACACTGAGATACGCATGCACACTTTCCATGCAAATCTCATTTGCTCACCGTAGTCTCCCTAAGAGAGACTGAAGGAGTACATTCTACTCTCTCCACAAAGCACATATGAAACGCCTGCACTGTGAGTTCTTTATGAAGGCAGATATTTAGATTTGCATTAACTTATTCATGAGTCCTAAGCCCTCCCATTTCTCATTCCTGTGCTCTGTGATACATTTAGCAAGAAGGAGCACTCTGACTTAAATAGAGAATAATTCCCCATTCCTGAATTCCTACTATTATGTTCTAACAAAAAAAAATTACCCAGCAATGTCATAGGGATATGGAATGCTAATATTTAACATTCCCACCAGGAGGCTCTAAAGTAAACTTTTAATCTTCATGTACGGCATTCCCTCTCCTCAGGTCACATGGCATCTCTCTCCTTCTCCCACATCTCCTCCTTCCTTCCCTAGGGACGCAGATTCAGCCTTGTTTCTTCAAGACCCACATACTTGACCTTTTAATGTGCTGAGATGGCTTTAACCAAAGAGAAATAAGACATAAGCCACTAGAGATGGCTTTAACCAAAGAGAAATAAGGTGATTCATTGATTGTCAGCATTTATCTATAAGGAGAAAGGTAAGTAGTCAAATTAAAAAATAAATAAATAAATAAATAAACAACAGTACTTCCACCAACAGGTTTCGTGGAAAAAAAAAAGGGAAATAAACATACATCCTGAAACAATTGCAGATTTGAAGAACAAATAATGTCTAGAATCTTTTTGGATGGAGATCTGGGTATGGCATGAGTCTTTGAAAATGGGAGAGAGAATAGAAAAGTGCAGCTACGTCCAAAATATCCAAAATGGGTCATTGTCTGTCTCACAGTCTCCAGGGGATGCTTATGTCAGTGTTTACATAAAATAAGAAAATAATGCTAAAGCCTACTAAATGAAGGGGAAGAGAAAGAAACTCTTATTTCTTAGATACATTTTATGAGAAAAAGCACATTGAAACAGATATTGTTACCCCCATTTTATGTGGGGAAAACTGACATTCAGAAAGTTAGTAACCTGAATAACAAAGGCAGAACCACAATTTATAACCAGGTGTGATATGCTCCAAGCCCAGGTTTTTATTTTTGGTTCAGCATACAGTAGGAAGTCTGTAAGCTGACCACTCAAGGGACTGCAATAAACTGGTCAATACACAGAAGTGGTCAACATAAGGAACTTCCACTGAGTACATGTCTGGTCTATGAAAATTAGGTCAACTTAAGGAAATGGTTGATACAGGGAAGTGGTGAACTATGAACGCTCTATTGTAACATTACCAAATTAAGAGGAAAAGAGTCAGCTTGGCGCTTGTAGCTCAGCAGCTAGGGCCCAGCCACATACACGGGAGCTGGCGGGTTCAAATCCAGCCTGGGCCTGCCAAACAACGACGACAAGTACACCAAAAATATCTAGGCATTGTGGTGAACACCTGTAGTCCCAGGTGGGAGGCTGAGGCAAGAGAACTGCTTTAGGCCAAGAGTTTGCGGTTGCTGTGAGCTGTGATGCCACAGCACTCTACTCCTGGCAACATAGTAAGACTCTGTCTTGGGGGAAAAAAAAAAAAGATGAAAAGAGTCAAGTGGGAAATAGATCTTCACACCATTGTACCAAACATTTCCTTTATTAGGCAGACTTAGTCAATAAACTTAAAAAAAAAAAAAAACTTGAAGATTCAAGCAACTGACTTTCAACCAAAATAATTCTATTTCCACCTGTGTAATAATTGTCCCAAAGGCTCACTCAACTTGCTCATCAGTCGGGGTAGTAGCCACAGATGACACCAAAAGATGAAATTAAATAAGACATCAACAATACAAGGAAACCAACTCAAAGTGATTGTTTGAAGAATATCTTATTGATATGTCTGTTGCTTATACTGCAAAGGAGTCTGAGCTGGACTTTTTATCACCTCACTGGAAAAAGAAGTAGATGCTCAGAATAGGACAAAGGGGGAAACTGACCATCATCAGTAAGTTACACTTAAAGTCAATTATAAGATGAAAACTCAGCACAACAGGAAAACAATGTATTTTTACACGACCATTGAACAACCTTGTAAACAATTTAAAAGCATCACAGTTTACTGCCATTTGCTGCATTTTAAAAAATTATTTGTACTAAAATTTTAACTTTTGGATAGTATCTCCAAATCTGGTGACCATCTGACTTCTAGCTTTGAATATGGCAGAAAAATATGATGCCAAAGAAAGTTTCTTGGTTTACTTTATTTTTTCTTGCAGTTTAGCTAATATGAAAGATAACTTTACATTCTACATTGATATTTTAAAAAATAATTCTCCTGCCCATCCTCAAAGATCCAGGGATAATTGGCTTTTGGAACACACGGTTTAATGCTAAGGTGATATAAAAGGACATCACAGGGCACTTGGGTAGGGCTCCATTGAACCCAGGGGTGGGAGATACAGTCTCAGCCCCCTCATCTATAACTGATAGGACTGTACTCCCATTGGTGTCCTTGGCTTTGACATCAGTATTACAATCACCACCTCCTCCCCAGGGCAGGATGCGGTTTCATAAAAAGAGAAGAGGGGCTAAGTGTTTCTGATATCCTTACAACACTTCTTCCAATAAAGGATAAACCACATTTAATTGCATTAATCTCAATAATCTTACAATGAATAATTATGGATACGACTGTCGAGTTGAGGGGCTTAAATATCCCTGTGAAAAATACCCAACATCAATAATCAAAGAAGAGTAAATTAAAACAATAGTGAAGCTTTATTTTAAAATTTGACAAGAACCATTTTCATACATTTATTTGGTAGAATGCTTACCATAGTGTACTGTTAATGTACAAATTATAAAAGGCCAACAAAGTGTAAATGCCCATCAGTAAGACATTACCACATACCTGTTCCATGGACTGGACCATTAGGATGATGATTAAGGTCAATGTATTTTGGCAATGGAAAGGTGTCCGTGACATATAACTCAGTAAAAAAGGTAGATAGTACATGTACAAGCTCCATTTATTAAAAGAGAGAAGTGGTGCATTCAGAAATTCATAAATAAATATGTGGAGAAAAGATTTTGGGGGAAAAAAAGTTACTAAGTCCATTTCAGGAAAGTGGGATTGCGGATGATTTTAACAATCTTTGTATAATTTTTTTATTTTGTTTTTAATACCTATGATGAGCCTGATTACTTTTATAATAAGAAAAATGAATATAAAGTAATTTTCATTTTAAAGAATGTTAGGGCTAAATCAAGAAAGTACTCATTAAAATGTATTCTTGGATTATAATATTTTATTTATTTATTTATTTATTTTTTATTGTTGGGGATTCATTGAGGGTACAATAAGCCAGTTACACTGATTACAATTGTTAGGTAAAGTCCCTCTTGCAATCATGTCTTGCCCCCATAAAGTGTGACACACACTAAGGCCCCCCCCCTCCATCCCTCTTTTTGCTTCCCCCCCCATATCCTTCATTGTCATTAATTGTCCTCATATCAAGATTGAGTACATAGGATTCATGCTTCTCCATTCTTGTGATGCTTTACTAAGAATAATATCTTCCACTTCCATCCAGGTTAATACGAAGGATGTAAAGTCTCCATTTTTTTAATGGCTGAATAGTATTCCATGGTATACATATACCACAGCTTGTTAATCCATTCCTGGGTTGGTGGGCATTTAGGCTCTTTCCACATTTTGGCGATTGTAAATTGAGCTGCAATAAACAGTCTAGTACAAGTGTCCTTATGATAAAAGGATTTCTTTCCTTCTGGGTAGATGCCCAGTAATGGGATTGCAGGATCAAATGGGAGGTCTAGCTTGAGTGCTTTGAGGTTTCTCCATACTTCCTTCCAGAAAGGTTGTACTAGTTTGCAGTCCCACCAGCAGTGTAAAAGTGTTCCCTTCTCTCCACATCCACGCCAGCATCTGCAGTTTTGAGATTTTGTGATGTGGGCCATTCTCACTGGGGTTAAATGATATCTCAGGGATGTTTTGATTTGCATTTCTCTAATATATAGAGATGATGAACATTTTTTCATGTGTTTGTTAGCCATTCGTCTGTCGTCTTTAGAAAAAAGTTCTATTCATGTCTCTAGGATTATAATATTTTAATAATATTTTTTGTGATTATAAAATTCTTTCATGATTACAAATTTAGAATCATACTGAAATACTGTTTTGCAACCTGTTAACCTGTTTTTTCTACTTAACATCCTGTGTATATGGTCCCGTATTTCCAAAAAGCCTTATAAAGCATACTTTTAATAACTTTTAAAGTATTTATTGTATAATACCTTTAGTTCCTTAATATTTAAATTTCTGATATAGAAAGTAATAAAATGAGAAGATTCTGGATGACAAAAAGGCATTTTGTGATGAATAAATTTTAGATGTTGATATAAGGCAGAATTCTTAAGCCAGAGATAGTTGCCTCTTAATTCTTAGACCCTAAGTAAACTGCATTCAGTAGGTAAGGGCCCCACTGGATGATCCAGCTCCAAAATATCAGTGGAGCACACCCAGAAGCACTTGAAAGCCCCTTTATAAAATTAACAAAGGGCCATAGGTAAGAACTATGGTAAGGGAAATATATCTGTAACCAGCCATTATCCCCTACCTTGCTCTCCTATAAATACTTCCTACTCAGGAGTCATACAGCTGATGGGCATGAAGATTCTTAGCTGTCTTGATTGTTCCCACAGATAACATCACCCTTGGTGAAATCTAAAGCTAATTTTTGATAAATCTTCCAGTCCCTACATTCTGGTGGAAAGGGTAACCTCCGCCCAGACCAGTGGCCCATATAAAGGAAATGCCTCAACTGGTCTTTCAGCACACATCTAAGAATTGACTCAGCAAAGCAGACAATTTCTACACCCCTAAGGTTAGGACCTGAGCCCAGCTCATCAGCAGACCCTAGCCCTTTGCCTCCAAATTATCCTTTAAAACCTTTTTTCCCAAATTCTCAGAAAGTAGGATTTGAGAACATTCCCCCATCTCCTCAAATGCCTGTACTATTGAACTCTCTATGCAGTGTACCCTCTGCCATCTCAGTGTATGGCTTCCTCTCGAGCATCAGGCAGAGAACCTGGTAGGGCTGGGTAATACGCTAAAAATAAACAAGATAATCTAGGAAGAAAAGTTGCAATTGGCTAGCTAACTGTAATTGTACTATTCTGCTCTTCCACAAGACAAGCTAACTAATACTGTTATTATTAAAATAATACTAGTGAATAATTACACGGAATATTAACTCATTTCATCTTTATAAGAAGCCTATGATGCAGGTACTATTATTATCCCAATTTAACAAATGAAGAAAGAGAAGCAAAGAGAGGTTATGTAGCTAAAGATAATATAGTGCATTACTAGTTACTACAGAGACAGAAATTGCATCTATATTCTTATCTTCAAAATGATGAGCCCATTCACAAAATGAGGTTCATTCAAGAACATATCCTTAGTTACCTGGAGATCCAAGATGAGAACCTCAGCGTAAACAGGTATTCCTTCCACTCTACTCCACTCTCTCTTAGGAACAGTAACAGAATTATCTGGACATAGAAGATCATTTTATTAATTAATCAAGGGGAAAAGGTAGAAGAACATCACACTTCCCCATGTTTCTAGAGACAGAATGTTAACACTAACAGGTTTATTACATAGAGACACAAATAAAACTACAGAAACTTGGCATGAAATTTCCTTTTCAACCATCTCTATTCTTACTGCTACAATGTCACTGAAGAGCAGAGAGGTCCCTAAATTCATAATTACTGGCTTAATTAATATTCAGATTTAAAGAAAGAAAACCAGAAATGTTCACTATTGGAGATAGATCGCAAGGAGGGAACAGGTATAAACCTGTGTGCTAAGGCCTGACACAGGTAATGATTGCACAGTTGCATCCTAAACAACACACTTCAGGAGGCAGCTGAACAATAAGAAATGACCAGAATAAAAGGAACTAAGCCCTGGCCTCCCTGGCTCCCAGGGCCCTCCAAAGGAAAGTTATTTCTTTTGAGTAGTTCTGACAACCATTTCCTATAACAGAAGCCTTGAGTCTTCCCCACGTAAATCAGATGGTCCCTACTAGAAAATGAGCACAACAAACAATACCCTCCCTTCTCCTTGTCACCGTGAGTATGCAGACACGAAGCATATTAAGAGACATCAGGCAATCTTCCCCAGAGCCTTCTATAAAATTACCTCTGAAAATGAAAGGAAAGGGGGTCCCATCAGTCATAACAAATGTTCCCATCTACCCCACACTTAAAAGCCAAATGATGTGCTGAATCAATCCCACATATTTCTTCGCTTCTTTCCATCCCTAAATGTCTAAGAACAACACCCCCAATGCCACACCTTAAACTGACTATTAAAAGAGCATTGTGAAGAAAACTGGTAGTCCTGAGTTCAAAACTCTACGCAGCCTATCTTTTCCATCTAAAAAAGTCAATACTTTCTGAGACTCATTTTCATCATATTTTAATAGAAGGGTATAGACTCTATAATCTATAGGGTCTCTTTTCTATTCCAAAAAAAATAGTTTTCATGTAATCTATTACATCATAGACATAATTATGTTTCGTCAATTTCAGAACCCCATAGAAGAAAGGTGTGATTCTGAGAAGGACCTCATTTCACACCTCCTCTACTACCCGTAACTGATTTCTTAAGGCAACTCAAGATGGTGACATCAAAATCCTGAAGTATTTATGGGCACTTAAATTGCTTCTTTGATGTTTTTCCAAAAGATGAACTAAAATGGTACCATTTCCTGTCTGTCATTCTTAGTCTGAGGAGCTGATCAGTATCCAGTACCCAGCACAACTGAAGCTCGGGGACAGTGAACAAAGAAGCCATTTAGAGATGCTGAAATGCATTCTGCAGAGTGCCAAACTGTGGAAATTTATCCAGGAGAACATATCTTATTTCAAGAATATAAATGAATTAATCAGTAAGCTTACCACCCACATGCCAGAAACATCCCTGATTAAATTAAATGTAGTGAATTTGTGCAATCAACACCAAACTAACCATTGATTAAACAAAGGCCTGTGAGTACTAATTCTTTTAATGGGTAGTTTATTTTTGCTGTCTTTTGAAGGACACACCTTTGAAAACTCTGCTAGTTTATGGGACATATCAGCATTTGAAATTCAGTCTGAATTTATTTTTATTTTTATTTTTTTTATTGTTGGGGATTCATTGAGGGTACAATAAGCCAGGTTACACTGATTGCAATTGTTAGGCAAAGTCCCTCTTGCAATCATGTCTTGCCCCCATAAAGTGTGACACACACTAAGGCCCCACCCCCCTCCCTCCATCCCTCTTTTTGCTCCCCCCCCATATCCTTCATTGTCATTAATTGTCCTCATATCAAGATTGAGTACATAGGATTCATGCTTCTCCATTCTTGTGATGCTTTACTAAGAATAATGTCTTCCACTTCCATCCAGGTTAATACGAAGGATGTAAAGTCTCCATTTTTTTTAATGGCTGAATAGTATTCCATGGTATACATATACCACAGCTTGTTAATCCATTCCTGGGTTGGTGGGCATTTAGGCTCTTTCCACATTTTGGCGATTGTAAATTGAGCTGCAATAAACAGTCTAGTACAAGTGTCCTTATGATAAAAGGATATTTTTCCTTCTGGGTAGATGCCCAGTAATGGGATTGCAGGATCGAATGGGAGGTCTAGGTTGAGTGCTTACTTTGCTGCTGATCCATTGTGGTGGTCAGTGTGCAGAACAGGTTGAAGTATTTCCTGTAGAGCTGGTCTTGTTGTGGCGAATTTCCTCAATGTTTGTATATCCGTAAATGATTTGATTTCTCCATCAATTTTTAAGCTTAGATTAGCAGGGTATAGAATTCTGGGCTGGAAATTGTTCTGTTTAAGTAGATTAAAGGTAGATGACCATTGTCTTCTTGCTTGGAAAGTTTCATTAGAGAAGTCTGCGGTCACTCTGGTGGATTTGCCCCTGTAGGTCAACTGGCGCTTACTCCTGGCAGCTTGCAGAATCTTTTCTTTTGTCTTGACTTTGGACAGGTTCATCACAATGTGTCTTGGAGAAGCTTGGTTAGAGTTGAGGCGACCTGGGGTCCGATATCCCTCTGAAAGCAGTGTGTCAGAGTCTTTGGTGATATTTGGGAAATTTTCTTTTATAATATTCTCTAGTATGACTTCCATTCCTCTGGGGCATTCTTCTTCCCCTTCTGGAATTCCTATAACTCGTATGTTGGAACGTTTCATAAAGTCCCATAATTCTGACAGTGAACGTTCTGCTTTCTCTCTCTTCTTTTCTGCTTCTTTTACTATCTGAGTTATCTCAAGAATTTTGTCTTCTACCTCTGAAATTCTTTCTTCTGCGTGGTCTAACCTGTTGCTGATACTTTCCATTGCATCTTTAAATTCCCTGATTGACTGTTTCAGTTCCTTCAGCTCTGCTATATCCTTTTTATATTCTTCATATCGTTCATCTCTTATTTGATTCTGTTTTTGGATTTCCTTTTGGTCATTTTCCACCTTATTAGCAGTTTCCTTCATTGTTTCTGTCATTTCTTTCATTGTTTTCATCATGTGTATTCTAAATTCCCTTTCTGTCATTCCTAACATTTCTTTACAGGTGGAATCCTCTGCAGTAGCTACCTCATGGTTCCTTGGCGGGGTTGTTCTGGACTGGTTCTTCATTTTGCCTGGAGTTTTCTGCTGATTCTTCCTCATGAGTGATTTCTTTTATCTGTTTCCTTGCCCTAATTTTCCTTTCACTTCCTCTTGCTCTTTAAGTTCTCGTGCCTGTGGAAGTTGTGGGCAGGTTTAGATGGATTGAACACACGCGACCACTTGCTGTTTTTCCACTGTTTTAGTCCTCCTCTTGGGGTCCAGAAGTCTCTCGCTGACTCCCTGTATCCTCACAGGGGTGATGATAGGCACATCCCACCAGCCAGAGATGCCTGGAGTCCTATCTCCCCAGACTCACAGTGTCCAGATGCAAGGAAGCTGTTACTCGGCCACCATCTTGCTCCACCAGCCTGAATTTATTTTTCGAGGAATCCCAATGCTTCTATAGGCAAGCCAACTGGAGCACCAAACATTTAGACAGATGCCTATTTTTTTAATTTATTTTTTAAAATTATTATGGGTACAAAATAGTTGTATACCTTTATGGAATACATGTGATGTTCTGATACAGGTATACAATGTGAATTAACCAAACCAGGGTAATTGTGGCATCTGTAATCACAAGAACTTAACATTTTTGTTTGTTTTAGGAACATTCCAGTTCCACTCTTTCAACTACTTTAAATTACATCCTAACTTGTTGATGATAGTCACTTTGTTGTGCTATCAAATATTGTTCATTCTATCTAACTAACTATATTTTTGTACCCATTAACTATTCCCTTCTGCCCAACTACTACTTTTTCTACCTTCTGGTAACCATAATTCTGTTCTCTACTCTGATTCCTGTTTGGTTAATGTGTCACAGTGGTACTAAGAATCCCCTGCTACCTTGTGGATAGGTGGAGAAATCTGTTTATCACAAGATAAGTAGCTAATGAATTTCCTCTTCTTACCATATAAACAAAAAAAGAAGAAAGTACTACATACCAGTACCCCAGAGATAAGAGTTAAATGGCAACACAAGCAAAGATTCCCTTCTATATACTATACATTTTAACTTCAGATGTGATGTAATGAGCATGTATGTGGCTGAGAAAGGAGATAAAGGGGTTGTAGAATATGTCATAAAGAACTGAGATTTTCCAGGAACAGTTCTTTATTTTCAAGGAAAGAAAGAGAGAGAGAGAGAGAGAGAGAGATATCACATGAACTATAGGATTTTATTCATACAACAAATCTCAGTTTCAGAGACTAAGACTACAGTTTAACAACAATTATGCAACAGATACTATAATTAAAAAAAATCAAATTCTGCTCATGGAGCTTAAAATTCCATGGCAGTAACTGAGATATAATATCTCTGTGTCACATCTCATTCGTGACACCACTTGTCAGGGCCCAGGACTGGCCAGGTCTGGGCCCAGCTTAACTAGGTTCCAGACGCGGACCGCTAAGTTACCTTGCTCAGGTCTGTTAGGTGCCTGAGGCTATTTACTTTAGCTGGGGAGAGAGAGAGAGAGAGAGAGAAGCAGTCTTCTTAGAAAGATAGATCTTAGTCTTTAGCAGAGCTTGGTAATCTTCAGCAGAGAGACTCCCTGCTGGTGTTCTACAGGCAGGAGAGGAGACAACATCAGAGTAAGTGAGTCCATGATAGAATGCGTGTGCTTGCAACTGCCTCCTCCTCCAGCCTAATATAAGGCTGATCTCCTGCCTCTCAACACCACCGGTATAGAGACTGCCAATTCACCACTTCTCTCATCCTGTGAGCTCTCATGCTTGTTAGGAGCGCTAAATCCCTCTCCATGCCCTTTCCACCAAGGTGTTCCATTATTGAGCTATACAGGTATTTCTTATAACTCTCACTCCTCCTAGCCATGGGCTATACAGGCTGCCACATCTCTGAACTGAAAATGTTGCTCCTAGCAATATATCAGACTCTCATCCTCAGTCTTGTAAAGTCATACTCATGTAAATATTAGATATTCAAAAGTCTATTTTTAAGAATTAAAACTGAGTGTGGGGCAGTGCCTGTGGCTCAGTGAGTGAAGTGGCGGGTTCAAACCTGACCCCGGCCAAACTGCAACAACGACAACAAAAATAGCCGGGTGTTGTTGCAGGTGCCTGTAGTCCCAGCTACTTGGGAGGCTGAGGCAAGAGAATTACCTAAGCCCAATAGCTGGAGGTTGCTCTGATCTGTGACGCCATGGCATTCTACCAATGGCAACAAAGTGAGACTCTGTCATATAAAAACAAACAAACAAAACTGAGGGTGAAATCTCTAATTCTGATTGATAATAAATACATAGGCTTTCTCTCTCAAGTCAAAGCATGAGGGTGGAAAAAAAGGGCACCCTCTTCCTTTCTAGACATAAAAGTCTTGGCTAACATTGTTTTAGTTTTATAGAACAGCGTAACTTGTATCATCAAACAACTATTTAAATGCACATTTAAATGTGCTTTAATGCCTAACAAAGTATATTGAGCTGACAGTAGATACTCAACATATGTTAGTAAAACAATGTTCAGGCCAAGAACACTGAATGCTCTTTCACTCACAGCTATACCCCTTCCGTGATCAATTTCCATGTTCTTTACCTTTAAACTGCTGATGCTACATATGCAGAATATGGTCACTCTTCATCACCTCCATTGTTACAACCCCAGCCAAAAATCAGCAGGTTACAGAGGAAATGATTACAACATGGGAATGATTAAGAAAAGCTTGTGATGTATGAGATAAAAATATGAAAAGTCCCCTGTGACTTTAGGTGGCAGAATCAAAGCCAATAAAGTGGCATTTTTTCAATGTACGTATAAAAATCCAATACTCGCTGATAATATCATAGGTTTCCTTAAGAAGCAATGAGTGTTTTTAAGAAGTTTTTGAGAAATTTTAGAAGTTTTAGAGGGAGGATAGCATGGTCAACTAAGAGGGAGAAAAGTAGAAAGTGGAGATGGATTAGAAGATACCATTCCATCCAATCTTGTAGCTCTCTGCCTTTAAACTGTTACTTTCTTACAAAGTTCATGAGTCACAGATGAGCTATGATCTCCAAGTTAACAGACACCGCGTGTTTATAATATGAGAGGACCGTGAAACAATATCCTATTGGAAATTGGAATGGAATTCAAATATTCCTTTCATTCCAAATGAATCTCTCCTGCTTTGATTTGTATACATCATTTCAGGATTTCACAAACCAGCTGTGAAATTGCTGATTTGTCTCCAGCATGAATTTCTTTGTTAGAAAAGAAAATGGCTCTTTGAAATAGTGCTCTTCCTACGAGAAGAGGTATTTATGCTTCTTTTCCAAATGCACACAGGTCAATTCAAAGGGAACCTACTTATTCCTTGAGTAAAATGCAGCATCGCCTCAGGAAATGGCTCATTCAATGACTGTTACACTAAATTTCTAGACACCACAGTTGTATTTGGCACAGGAACCAGGAGAGGGGGTGAATGCTATCTTTTAGACACAGACAAAGTTCACTCATTAGAAGCATTTATATCCCTGAAAAGGAAATTCTCCTGGCACCATCTTTCTGTCTTTGAGACAAGACAGAACTATGCCAATAAATGCTTTTAATTCTTAATTGGGTTCCCTGTAAAATTATATTTAAATAAACTGAATTGCAGTCCTCTTTGTTCATATTTGAAGAGCAATGAAAGCAACTTTTGCAATTTTGTCACTGGTGTTAGTGTTGGAGAATCCATATTCTTTTGATAACGGAAAACCTCAAGCCAAGCAAACTAATTGCTTGACTGTGGAGGCAGCTGCTGCTATAGTTGTTGCCCTTCCCCTCCCAAGAACTCTTCAGAAATCCTTCTGAGAAGAATCCAATGTTGTGACATTTCTAAAACACTCAAAATAGCAATGCTGTTCTTTACCAATGAATGAGTTTGCATAGACGGCATTACAAATTCTCCAACAACAATGCACATTAAATGAAACATTTAATCAATTTGATCCCAGCACGTGAAGGCTCCCTGTCTCAAATGTGTGAGCCCCCATCCCTTACTTAAAAATCCCCCCAGGGAACAAAAATATCTGTCCTGTGGGGGTGGGTTTTATTTTTAGGAATACTTAAAAAGTTTTCAGAGCAAAATATGAAGGAAGTGGGCTTAGAGAGAAAAATTAGTAGAGAAGAGAATTATTTCCTTATGAGTTTAAGAAACTTAACTCATTTCCCTAGAAGAATTCAAAACATGCCGTAATAAATGGCTAAATTATAGTGTGCACTGTAAGAAGTAAGTTTTTTTCATCTCCTTGTGAAAGTTGTTTGAGTTTCTTACATATACTGATGATTAATCCCATATTAGACTGATAGTTTCCAAGTATTTTCTCTCATTGGGTAGGTTGTCTCTTATTTCATTCCTTTGCAATGCAGAAGTTTTATATCTTGATGTAAGTTTTTTCATCTCTTTGTGAAAAAACTCTCAACAAATGGGTATAAGGAACATACATGATAAAGGTTGTATTTGATAATATCACGGCTAATAACCTAGTGACCCAGGAAAAACCAAAAGCCTTTCCACTGAGATCTAGAACAAGATAAGGATGCCCACTCTGACACTTACTATTCAACACAGTTATGGAAGTTCTAGCCAGAACAATTAGGCAAGAGAAAGAAGGAAATTGAATAGGAAGAAGGCAAATTATCATTGTTTGCAGACAATATCATCTCATTTTAAAAGACCTAAACACTCTACTAAAACACATAAAACTGATACAAACAACCAACACACAAAAAAATCATTAGGGCTTGTATACACTAACAATCAATCTGAAAAAGAAATCAAGGAAGCAAAACCATTTACAATAGTTGCAATACATATGTGTGTGTGTGTGTGTGCATATATACACATACATACAATACCTAGAAATAAACTGAAACAAAGGAGTGAAAGATCTCTATAAGGAAAACTGTAAAACATTAATGAAAGAAACACAAAAAATTAAAAGATACCTCATGTTCATGGATTGGGAGAATTAACATTGTTAAAACACCCACACCACCTAAAGTAGTCTAGATTCAATACCTATCAAAATATCAATGTCATTCATCACAGATATAGGAAAAAACAATTCCACAGTTTTTATGGAATCAGAAGAGCCAAAGCAACCCTGAGGAGAAAGAACAAAGCTAGAAGCATTGTGTTACGTGATTTCAGATTATACTACAAATCTATGGTACTGGCATAAAAACGGACACATCGATCAATGGAACTCAAGAGAGAACCCAGAAATAAATTCATAGACTTATAAACAATGCATTTTCTTTTATTTTTTTTGAGATAGAGCCTCAAGCTGTTGCCCTGGGTAGAGTGCTGTGGCATCACAGCTCACAGCAACCTCCAACTCCTGAGCTTAAGCAGTTCTCTTGCGTCAGCCTCCCGAGCAGCTGGGACTACAGGCACCTGCCATAATGCCCAGCTATTTTTTGGTTGTGGTTGTCATTGTTTGGTAGGCCCAGGACGGATTTGAACCCGCCAGCTCTGGTGTATGTGTCTGGCGCCTTAGCCACTTAAGCCACAGGCCCTAAGCCTAACCAATGCATTTTTGAAAAAGGCACAATGAGTACACATTGAGGAAAAGACAGTCTTTAAAAAATGATACTAGGAAAACTGGAGATCTATGTGCAACAGAACGTAATTAGATCCCCATCTGTCACAAATATTCACAAATAAGTTCAAAATGGATTAAAGACTTAATTGTAAGACCTGAAACTATAAAATTACTAGAAGAACACATTTGAGAAATGCTTCCAGGCATTTGTCTGGGCAAAGATGTTTTGCAAAGCACAGGTAACAAAAAGATAAACAGAAAATGGGATTACATCAAGATATAAAGCTTCTGCATTGCAAAGGCAGCAAGCAATGAAATAAGAGACAACCTACCCAATGAGAGAAAATACTTGAAAACTATCAGTCTATCATGGGATTAATCATCAGTATATATAAGAAACTCAAACAACTCAATAACAAAAAATATGTTAATTAATTAAAAAACAAATTAACAAACTAAACAATATGATAAAAATGGGGAAAAGACCAGAATAGACATTTATCAAAAGAATACATACAAATGGCCAACAGGATATGAAAGAATGCTCAACATCACTAATCATCAGGGAATGCAAATCAAAACCACAATTGAGACATCATCTCATCACAGAAAGGCTATTATCAAAAAGACAAAAAATAATAAATAATGCTGAAGATGTGGAGAAAGGATAACACTGATATTGTTGGTGGAAATTTAAGTTAGTACAGCCATTCTGGAAAACATATGGAGGTTCTTTAGAAAACTAAAAATAGAACCTCCATGTGATCCAGCAACGCCACTAAAAGGTATATATATATATCCACTAGTAAGAAAACCAGCATATCAAAGAGATCTCTACATCTCTTATTTTTTGCAGCACTATTCACCATAGCCAAGATCAACTTAAGTGTCCATCACTGGACAAATAAATAAGATAACCTGGTATATACACACAGTGGGATATTATTCAGCCATGAATGTCATTTGCTGCAGCATAGATAGAATTGGAGGTCATTCTATTAAGGAAAATATTCAGGCACAGAAACACAAGTATTACATGTTCTCATTCAAAGGTGGAAGCTAAAAATGTGACAGAGTCAGAGTAGAGGGTTGTTACTAGATACTGGGAAAGGAAGTGGGAAGCAAATAAAGAGACATTAGTTAAGAATACAAAAGTGGGTAAGAAGAAGTAAGTTCCGATGTTCAATAGCACTGTAGGGAAATTAGTTAACAATAATGTATTATATATTTCAAAATAGGTAGAAGA
Source organism: Nycticebus coucang (assembly GCF_027406575.1). Classification (NCBI taxonomy): domain Eukaryota; kingdom Metazoa; phylum Chordata; class Mammalia; order Primates; family Lorisidae; genus Nycticebus; species Nycticebus coucang. Next base: position 19,140,973 of record NC_069787.1, read on the forward strand.
TTTTAGTGTTCTCAACACAAATAAAAAATATAATAAATATTTAAGTTAGTACATATTCTAATTGCCCTGATTTGATCATTACACATCATATACAAGTATCAAAATATCAAATGTACCCCCCAAAATATGTAAAACAATTATATATCAATAAAAGATACAAAGTCTCATTCTGTGTCCAGGCTGGAATACAATGCCATGATCACAGTTTACCATAATCTTCAACTCAGCTCCAACGATATTAGTGCCTAAAGCCTTCTGAGCACCTGCCACAGTGCCCCACTAATTGATTTATTTTTATTTTTGTAGAGATAGGGTCTTGCTATATTGCTCAGGCTAGTCTTCAACACCTTGCTTCAAGCAATCCTCCCAAAGTGCTGGAATTGCAGGCATACACCTGCCTGGCTTATATATATATAAAAAAAATTTTTTTTAAGAAAAATAGGACTACAGAAGGGGGTGGGGCCTTGGTGTGTGTCACACTTTATGGGGGCAAGACATGACTGCAAGAGGGACTTTACCTAACAATTGCAATCAGTGTAACCTGGCTTATTGTACCCTCAATTAATCCCCAACAATAAAAAAAAAATTAAAAAAAAAAGAAAAATAGGACTACAATTAACCAGCATATAATATATTCAATGATTATTGAATGAATAAAGGGTTAGATTTTTTTTTTATTTTTTAATCAGTCTTATTAAAGTCATATTTCACATTTATTAGCAAAATGACCATCTCTCCATGTACATTTTTAGTGAATATTTATTCATTGGCTTGGTGCTGCCATTAAGTTAAGAGCTGACAACACAAAATTTTTTATGATACATAGTCCCTGCCCACATGTAGTTCACAATCTCCCTAGCAACATTCTTTTCTTAAAGGTAAGATATATTAAAATCAATGCTATTGATTTTTCTCTTCTTATATAAGACAGAAATGTAAAATATATTAAAATTAATACTGCTGATTTTTCTCTTCTTGTATAAGACAGAAATTTTAGCTGGGCATATGGCCACAAGAATAAGAACTGTACCTTTTAGTATTCGTTGCGGCCACCTGTGGCCATGTGACTAAGCAGGACCCATAAGATTAACCAGAGCAGTTGTATGGTACCTTCTTGGAACTGTGTTCAGAGGAAATAATTTCACCTCCTCTGAAATTTACTACTTGGAATGTGACTAGGACAATGAAGCTATATCTGTAATCATAAGGACAAAGTCTGTGCATGACAAATCCCTGACATCATGGAACCCCATAGCAGCTTTAGACTGCCTACCTCAACTTTTAATTAAAACAGAAAAGAATACCTTTATCTCATTTAAGTCTCTGTTCTTAAAGGTTTTGTGTCACTTGCAGTCAAGTCTAACCCATACTATATTTAATACGAAAAAATGTTATTTAAAAAGTTATTTTGTGGACAGTGCCTGTAGCTCAAAGGAGTAGGGCGCTGGCCCCATATACCAAGGGTAGTGTGTTCAAATCTGGCCCCGGCCAAAAACCGAAAAAAAAAAAAGTTATCTTGGCCTCCTGAGGGAAGGGCTAAACTATAACTTGGACTTTACTTAACAAATGCAAACAATGTAACCTAATCTATGTCCCCTTAAGCTGAAATTAAAAATAAATAAATAAATAAAAAGTTACCTTTGGCCTGATGAGATATTAGGAAGCACTTAGAGCAGCGGTTCTCAATCTGTGAGTCGCAACCCACAGGAACTGTATTAAAGGGCCACGGCATTAGGGAGGTTGAGAACCACTGCCTTAGAGGGAAAGGGAGATTTGTAATGTAAAATAAACATGGAATTGTGAATATACATCACATCTTTATATACTTCACATTTATGAACCTCAAAAGTCCTCTGGGCAGGAGGACAGATGATGATAAAATTCTCCCTTTACATATAAGAACAAAGCACAGAGGGGTTATGAGGAAAGTTCAAGCTTATAACACCCGCTTTCTGGAATGCAAATTAATACATTCCTTTTGGAAAGAGATATGGAGAACACTTAGAGATCTAAAAATAGATCTGCCATTCAATCCTGTAATCCCTCTACTGAGCATATATACCCAGAAGACCAAAAATCACATCATAACAAAGATATTTGTACCAGAATGTTTATTGCAGCCCTATTCATAATTGCCAAGTCATGGAAAAAGCCCAAGTGCCCATCGATCCATGAATGGATTAATAAATTGTGGTATATGTACACCATGGAATATTATGCAGCCTTAAAGAAAGATGGAGACTTTATCTCTTTCATGTTTACATGGATGGAGCTGGAACATATTCTTCTTAGTAAAGTATCTCAAAAATGGAAGAAAAAGTACCCAATGTACTCAGCCCTACTATGAAACTAATTTAGGGTTTTCACATGAAAGCTATAACCCAGTTACAACCTAAGAATAGGGGGAAGAGGGAAAGGGAGGGGAGGGAGGGGGAAGGTGGGTAGAAGGAAGGGGATTGGTGGGATTACACCAGCGGTGCATCTTACAAGGGTATATGTGAAACTTGGTAAATGTGGAACGTAAGTGTCTTGGCACAGTAACTGAGAGAATGCCAGGAAGGCTATGTTAACCAGTGTGATGAAAGTGTGTCAAATGGTCTGTGAAGCTAGTGAATGATGCCCCATGATCATATCAATGTACAAAGCTATGATTTAATAAAAAAAAATAATAATAACACCCGCTTTCTTTTCAGTCAGAAGCTTAATTACCTCAGCATGAGGATTTTTATTCTGTTACATAAACAAAGGGGTTTTGTCACAAAGGATGAAGAGGCTTGACACAGAGTCTGTACCAGGGGACTAAGAAACTCAGGCAGGAGCCTGCCTGAGCAAACCTCGGGTCTGTATTTATTGCAATAAAGCAGGAAAAAGTAGAAGTGACCTGTTGGACATCAGCACTAAAAGGGGGTTACCTTTCAGTGCTTTGCGGAAAGGATCAGACAGAATGTTTCCAACTTGTTTTTGAAAAACCACAGACCTTAAACAAGACCTCTGCCTCCAGCCTCAGGAGACCTTTAGAATCTAGAGAATCGTCACTGTAACCCTTAGGCTTGGTATTGCCACACCTCACATATACCTTCTCTCTTGGAGGCCAGTTTTCTGATCTTCGGCAGGCACACAACTCACGTGCCATTCTCGTGACTCTTTAGGTCTCTCAAGCAAAACTTGAGTCTTCTGGTAAAGATCAGGGCACAATTTTCCCTACAAACAAGGTTGGAAAGAAAGTCCATGGGGAGTGTGGCAAAATTTCATCAGTTAGAAAAGCCTGAGCACCGAATGAATCTAACAAAGAAAGAAAGAAGGGAGGATGGAAGGGAGGGAAGGAAGGAGGGAGGGAAAGAAAAACGAAAATATTATTTTAGTTTTCTGAATTATATGATACAGGTAAAATTGTAATGAAAGGGAAAATTATCTGGAAAAATTGATAGGATTACACTTGCGGTGCATCTTACAAGGATATATGTGAAACTTAGTAAATGTGGAATGTAAAGGTCTTAGCAAAATAACTAAGAAAATGCCAGGAAGGCTATGTTAACTAGTGTGATGAAAATGTGCCAAACAGTCTATGAACCAAGTGTATGGTGCCCCATGATCATATTAATGTACACAGCTATGATTTAATAAAAAAAAGAAAAATTGGTCCAGTTGGAGAAACAGAGCAGAAAAGAGAAGCAGCATTTTCTATCTCTTCTCATTGCTTTATTGTGAGTTTTCTGTGAATGGAAAGTGTTATACAGAAGGATTTAGAAATATATTTGCAATTTTCACATTAAAAGTGAAGGGAAACATTCAGGGAATAAGAAAAGGGAAAACTCTGAATCTAGCTGAGGAGTAATAAGTGGAGACAATGTGATTTGTGAGGCAAGTTGCAAAAGGCCCTGAAGATGAGAGAGGAAAATAAAATGAAGACGACAGTATGTGGGGAATTATTGCGCAAAAACAAAATCACTTTCAACATGCATCCCACACACGGATATTCAGGTAGATTTATTTGATCAGTTCTGACAATAATAAAAAGTCATACAAATGGAAGGTGTCCAGGCATCCTCAAGGTTCACAGTTCTGTCTGAAAATTAAACGTCTAACTTCTACATTTGGGCAATACTCCACTGAAAGGAAACCACAATAAGAAAAGGCTGCCTTACACTATTTTCTCTATTCCATAAAATTTTTGAACTGTTTCTAATGGAACCTGTGCAGCCCAGAATAGTTGGTGTTGACGCCCAAGCTTCCATCCAGAAAGGTAAATGCAGTAAGCTACATTGAAATAAAATAATGGAAAGTTCTTGACAGAGAGAATGCTCATGACCTTCTCTTTGTTTAGGCCCTATTCACAAAAGCCTATGACATAAGTAGTGTATACTATATCATTTGATAAAATTTTTTAAATGATATCAGCTGACTTGACAATAACAGCATGAGCACTAAACGTGTGTTATCTAGATCATAAAGACAAAGTTACCTCGTGAGATTTTCAGATTTTTACTCTATAAGCAGTAGACAAACATGTATGGTATTCCTTTAAATTTAATTAGTCCACTCTATAATCTGAGTTCATCAAAACAAATACAGTATAAATGCTGTAATTCTGAACAATAACTTGGAGTCACCTCATAGCACCAATACCACAAACAAGAATAACACAGAATAAACCATGTAGGGAAAAGAAATTGACGGTTTCCTATCTCCAAATGAGGTGTGTTCATTCTTGTTGACAAGTGTAATTTAGTTTTAATTATTCATCATATGTTAGAAAATACTCTACAAAAGTATTTTTTAAAGCAATGAGAACTTAAATTTGTAATGGGGAGGTCTAGCAGCAGACATTATATTAAGTATTTCTTGAAATATTCCAAACATAAAAAAATTCATAATTTTTTGTAATCCTTATGACTGAGCTTGCACAAGGCCAGAACGGGAGGTGGTGATCTGGTCCTCAATGTCAGTGAACTGTTTTCCCTTCTGATTCCAGCCTCCTCTCTCTTCATGTTTTCTTATTATTCTTAAAGCTCAACCTAACAATAAAATTTCAAAATTTTAAATTTGAAAAATGTTTTAAAATACACAAAACCTATTCACATTAATTACCTTAAATTAATCTCGAAGTTCTCAACAGGGATATTTGCATCCTCTGGTAGCTGAAACCTTAGGCATGAAGACATTTTTTTGGTTGTCATGACTAGGGCAGTGCTACTGGACAGAGCCCATGATAACTGCTAAACCTCCTCTAATGCACATGAATGCTTCCTACGACAAAGAATCTCCTGGTCTAAAATATCAACATGCTGAAGTTAAAGAACCCAGATTTAATCCTATAGCTATACTGTCTGTTAGACAAAGTAAAAGAATTGTTATCCCCATTTTTGAACAAGAAAATGTGGCCTAAATGCTGTCTAAGTTATACAATGCACTGTAACTGTACTCAAGCATCTATATTTCATGAAACAATACAAACTTTGGCCAGTCGGATTGGCTTAGACCTATAATCCTAGGACCCTGCGAGGCCAAAATGAGTGGATTGCTTGAGCTCAGGAGTTGGAGACCAGCCTACTGAAAAAAAAAGAAAAACTAGCCAAGCGTCATGGCCGGCATCTGTAGTCTCAGCTACTCCAGAGGCTGAGGCAAGAGGCTTGTTCAAACCCAAGAGTTTGAGGCGGCTTTAAGCTATGATGACGCCATGGCCCCACTGCGCAGGGCAAACGAGTGAGACTCGGCAAAAATAAATAAATAAATAAAGTTCCAGCGATCTATAGAAATTAGCGGAAAGGTCAGTGAACAAAGGAAAAAAGCTTGAAAGTAATAACGTGAAGTTCCCAGAAACAGTGAACAGATACACAACAAAGAGTTGTGTGGGAGATGACTGGGAGGAAGGGAACTCTTTGCCAGCATCACTCTGCAGTGATGGGAGGAGCCAGATGTGAATCTCAGGTCTCATCAGCTATACACTTAACATTTACAACTCTGAGCCTCCTTTTCCCTGCTTGTGATATGGGACTGCCCAAACAAGAATTCACAGGAAATGCACTTTATAAACATCTGACACTCTCCAAAATTTTTCTTATTTAACATCAGGTATACCTTTTACTGATCTCTCTCTTCCTCCTTACCAACTGGTTAGCAGATTCCTGATTTGTGTTGCAGATTGACCAAATGAAAAACGAGGCTTACATGCAAAAGAAAACTTATGTCCGGATTAAAGATGTCGTGGAGGAGGGAGATGTGTGTACAGATGTGGTTAAAAGCAGGAGTTCTGGAGACAAAAAAAGGCTGACTTTTAGAGAGAACAGATAATCACTAAATAACCAACTTACCAGGGCAATAATGCTTTGGATGAAGTACTTAACCTCTGTACGTCTTCATAATAGTACCTATACCTCACAAGGTTGTCAGGAATAAGTGAAATGATAAAGGAAAAAGGATAGTATCAGAGCAGATACCGAATACCTGCTACAATGATACATGTACACATAAATATACATTTTAAAAATCTCTCTTATATTAAGCAGTACACTAAGTTTTAGGTAAACACTGGTAGACAAGACAGGAAAGGTATCTGCCCTCATAAAAATCTCATATTTCAGCTGAGGAAGTGAGCAAATCACCCCATAAATAACATCAAAAACTCAAAATTAAAAAGTAAGAGCTCAGGAACTCAGGCTAAGCCATGAGGTGCCAATTCAGAGTATCTGGAAAGGATTAGTTTACAGAAATGATTTGAGAAGTAGTCTTCACGAATGGAATAATTGAATCCAGGATTTATGTGATCCAGGTATTTCAGAACCAATTATACTATGGGTTGTAAGTTCACAAACACGAGCAACTATAGAGCATCTATCAGGAACAGATGATTTTAAAAGGTAGAAAAGCACTCTCCATTATTTTCTTAGGCAATAGTTAATCCTTAAATAAAAGATTTCATCCAATGACCACCCAGGCCTATTATTTATTAAAAAGTAATTTTCTAAATGCATATTGAGACAACAAAAAAAAATAAAATAAGACAATCTCTGGTAACAGGCAATGAAACTTCTTAAATCAAAATATCAGAAAGTAACAAGACCCATATCAACTATGCAAAAATAATTGAAAATGTTAAATTAATAAGAAATCTTGGCACAACATAACCAAACTGATGCAGTAAAGAAGGAATTAGTATTCTCTTTCAAGAAAATAATTTAATTAAATAAAAATTGATTAGAAAAGCTCTTTAGCAGTGAATTTATCAAAACAGAGCTAAGGAAATTCTAGAATTATAGTATAAAACAAATAGCAAAAGTAAATCATTTGTTGTTTTGCTTTGTTTTGGTGACTAAAACAATGTGTTAATAACTTTTTAATTTCTGGCCTTGGGTCTCATAAATAGCATCCCATCAATTTATATCAACAGTTTTTTAAGGAATCCCAAGCTACTTTTCTGTGAAATAAAATCATTGCTTATCCTAATGCACAGAAAAATAAGGCAACATAACCCTCTCTTTTGGTAGTAACAGGATCTCAGGTGTGTTGCCTAGGTTGGTCTTGGACTCCTGACCTAAGACATTCTCTCCCCTCAGCCTCCCAAAGCATTGGAATTACAAAAGTGAGCTACCACACCTGTCCTTGTGAATGCAATAGTCTCAGAGAAAAAACATAAAAAGCTTTAACTGTAATAAAAAGATTGAAGACTAAATTTTTCAAGGACTGAAAAATAAGAAAGTATTAAATAATTTATAAGACAATCTGGCTTTCTAACGTCTTTTGACAACAACCATATTGATAACTTCATAATAAAAAACAATATAGTGTTTTGGAAGATAAATCACTGAATCATCAAATATGATCAGTAGCGCCATCATAATCTAAAAAGGGTTCAACGTTTATGTCACCTTTCTTATATATGTGAGTTAACTTTCCTACTGGAGAGGATTCTAAATCATTAGCCATATTAAATCTGTAGTTTAACCCCTAAAAAGAAAATATATTTCATTACAAAAGCCAAGCAGTGAAATTAAAGTGATGGTCTATGCATTAAGCACTACTAGAAAAGCTATCTTTGACTTCCAATGAATACCTTCTATTTTTTTTTCCTGTTTCTTGTTAATACGTATGAAATATGGTCAATGAAAATGCAAAAGAGTAAAAGAAAAGAGAAAGTAATTTTTATGGATATATAAATTCAGAGAATTTATAGAAGCATATTTAAGAATATCAAAAAAGTTACAAATTGATATAACAATAATATAGCAATATCCCAAAAGAGTCACATAAAAAATGTAATATAATTGACTTAAAAGCTTAAACATTTTGCTGAACATCGATTTGGAAATGAAGTCCTTTTTTTTTTCTGCTGGATTTAATATATTAAGCTATAATCAAAAACTTTCTCAAGAGTATACTTTTACCATTCAACTATGTTGGAGGGAAAAATGAATTCAATCATTTTATTAGATTTTTTTAATACCTATAATGCCTTTATTCATTAAATCAGTGTGTATATAGCAACATCCTGATTTATGTAAATCAGAATATAGAGTAGGAATAGAAATCATCACAGGTTACAGTAACACCTATATACACTATTGTTTTACATTAAATTAGGCCAAAATAAAGTTAATAAATTAAGTCAATGAAACTTTTGACCAAAATAAAGTACATAAAATTAAGTCAATGAAACTGTTATACTCACTTTGCTAACAGTTATTATTTTTAGAATATAAAATAAATTATGAAAAATAAATACATCAAACAGACAACTGAATGAAATTAGAAAACAACTGTTTTTTTAGAGTCTCACTTTGTCACTCCTAGAAGAGTGTTGTGGTGTCATAGCTCACAGCAACCTCAAATTCTTAGGCTCAAGTGATCCTCCTTCCTCAGCCTCCCAAGTATCTGGGAGTACAGGAGCCCACCAGAATGTCCATCTATTTTTAGAGACATTCTCACTCTTGCTTATACTGGCCTGGAACTTCTAAGCTCACTCAGTCCACCTACCTTGGCCTGCTAGAGTGCTAGGATTTCAGGTGTCAGCCACCACACCTGGACTAACGTTTTTTTTTAATACCTATGCTTCATGACATTGTTTTAATAAAACTACCCCAACTTTATTTGTAATAGAGCCCATTTGTGTATAAGGTAAAGAAAAATATAAAACCTGCCTACATAATATATTGTAAATTAAAAAAATAAATAGTACTAAACCAACTTTTAAAAATAGGATGATAGTGCTCTCTATTTTTCTTTTTTTTGGCAACATGTTATCCTAATGGAAGAGACTGCATAGTATTTTTAATAAGAGCACTTCATTTCTCTGCTATGTAAGAAAACCCAAGTACGAAAATGGCAATGAGCCTATAAAGAAGTGGAGAGAAGGTCAAATTCATCCTTTCTTTGCATTTTCTTATGAAAGTCCCCTCAGTGACTTTGACTATGCAAAGACTTATTTCCTAGGGGGTCATTAGTGATACAGCCCTGATGTTTGCAAACTCTGACCTCACACATGAGTGAGAGAGTGAGAGAGCTCAGAATCAAAATGGGAACACAAAAATAAAAATAATTGAAGAAATCAGCTCTCACTAGATATCCTTTCATTTATTTGGTAACGCTTAAGTTTGCTCTTATTTTTAAAAAATAATGTCAATGGATTTTATTAGCATTCCTGGAGCAAATATTTAATACCCTAGGTGGCCATGCTCAACTTCCCAAATGTTAATTGATGCCATTACAAATTGCTTGTGGCACATTCAAGGTGTATCAGGAAATTAGCAACAGAGCTCAGGACAGAGAATGCATTTTAATAACTGGTCAGAAGATTGGCTTTCCATTAGCTTCTTTTCTATGGTAACAAGCAGGATATACTTATTAATATTTTAAAAATAATGACGTTTAGTAAGTGACCCAAAATTAGCATTATAAGCAGAATTTCTCTTCCTCAGATTTATGTGTAAATGTTGCAAATGTCTTTATTAATTATTCCCTTAGTCTTTTCCTTCATTAACTAGAACTAAAGCAAAATCAGTGAAAGTTTCGATTTTAAATTGGTAGATATTGTATTGATCATCGAACATACAGTTCTGGGTTCCATGACAACTGTCTACTTTTATCTTCCTTTAAAACCTTATAAAATTATGGGAGTTAAACTCTAACAGTTCTATTCTTTGGAAGATAACATTTAGTATGTTATAAATTGCATAATGTAGTCCAAAATCAAAATGTGAATAGAGTGAGCACAAAGTAAAGTCCTTCACAAGCCAGAGTTCTAAAATAATCTGATTATTTCCCACTATTTCCCTAGGATAATCTTGAATTACAATGCTCTACAAACCAAGTGGCACCTGTGGCTCAAAGGAGTAGGGCGCTGGACCCATATACCAGAGGTGGTGGGTTCAAACCCAGCCTGGGCCAAAAACTGCAAAAAAAAAAAAGCTCTACAAGCCTTTTACCCTCAGAAACATATAATGATAAGAACAATGTTTAATTATAATTAACTATAACATTAACTAACGCTCTGTGGAAAGCAGAATTCTTAGATAGCCCCCCCAATTTCTGCCCCTTACTGTGAACCCCTGGTTAGCACCTTCCCCTGGGTGTGATATGACTGTGAGTAACATAGATTTCACTCCCGTGAGTAAGCTACTATACAAAGGTAATTGAATTAAGAGCCCACAACAATTGGCTTTTAGTTATGAATAAGGGAGATTTTCCTGAGTGGTCTTGATCTAACCAGGTGAGCCTTCAACAGGGACTGACCACGTTTGTGAAAGGAGAACTTTGAAATGGAGTATTCACTCTACTTTGAAGAAGTAAACTGCCATGACGTAAGGTGCTTATGGAAAGGACCATGTGGTGAGAACAGCAGGGCAGCCTCTGGGAGCCGAGGACCATCCTAGTTGACAGGTGGCCAGGTAAGGAGAACCTCCACCCACAAGGGATTCAGTGCTGCCACCAGCCTGAGGGGATCTGAAAATAGATCTTTACCTAATTGAATGAAGCCTCCAGATGAGGAGGAAGTCAGCTGATGCTTTGATCTTAGCATTGTGAGACAGAGGACCCAACTAAAACAGGACAGACTCTTGGCCAATGGAACTTGAAAGATACTAAACATGGCTTAGTATAAGCCTGTAAATCTGTGGTGGTTTGTTATGTGACAATAAAAGAATAGAGACTTGCTATCACCTATTGAATATTTTCTAAGACTTTGCCAGGCACTGTGCTAAGACTTTAATATTAATGTTTATTTCTGTTTAATCCTTAGAACAACTTGATGAAGTTGCTATTATTAACCCAATTTTATAGATGTAGAAATAGAGGGTTACAGGGGAAATCACTTGCTAATATGGATGATAGCTGAAATTTTAATCTAACTTTGTTTAACTACAGGGCCCACATTCTTACAATCTCTATTCTGCTTTCCCTCGGAGAAATAACATCAAGGCCATGATTCAGAAAATCTGGGCTGTGCTGCCCTTTCGCTATTAATTAGCTATGCCATTTAAGGGGAAATGCTGGATCTCCCTCTTCTCTCTAGTCTATTAATTGAAGAAGCAACAAATCCTCTAAAGTCCTTCCAAGTCTAAAATTGTCTCATGAAATTAAATTTTTATATTTTTAATTGATCATATGAAAATGAATGTGATTTTATATAGAAAAAAATAAATTTAAGTGTTATTATACTTTATTTGATCAAGTGAGCCACTTTCTCTATATGAGACCCAAAACCCATATTGAATACAGCAATATTTGGGGGGCATGCACAAAATACTGGAAAAGGATAAGCAAATACTAAGAGCTATTTAATTTTAAAAATCCATCCACTGCTTTAAATACATTTCTGGCAGACATCCTGGATAAAGCAGGAATTGAAAATTATTCAAAATCCCTCTATAGGGATCTTGAAGAAAATCTAAAAATGAAGCTCAATAAAAACACTCATTATGTGGGCGAATAAGGCATAATATTATTCCCAGTTTCTTTTAAAGAAAATGTCTATAGTAAGAGGCATTGTGATATTGCGAGTGGAAACTAAAACCACAGTGTGAGGAGATGACTGTTTCCCACTCTGTCATCTTCAGCATCTGAAATTACTATTGGATTGATTTTTTCCCTGTTCACTGGATCTGACTGACATCCTTTAGCCCTTCAATGCTTTATCCAACCTATATCGCTTCAGCGGCTCTTCTCTCTTCCTGCTTCTTTTAAATCTCAACAAATGATTACACTTGATTCTAGGAGCTAGACCCTTTGCCCAAGCCCTACTCAATCTACAACCGAAAATAAGTAAGTCTGTTTATTTTCCTTAACTGTCTGTGTACTCACCTTCATAAGCACCAACTTAGCTGTGTGGCAGGGACACTTTCTAATCATAATATGTAGTGTCACCTATTGTTAGTATATTATTTGATTTCAGAAGTCTCGAGATTATTATAATTTCTCTGACCGAGGTTGTTCAAGATGTACCACAGTTTTCTTCCAGTGATTTCAATTTTCATAATTCTCTGCTCTCTATCAAAACCATCTTTAATCCCTCTATAAACAGTGCGGATGGTGACAACTACCTGTATTGTATTTTCTTAAGACTCTCCACAATTTGTTAAGGTGGTTCACCTCAGACAACAGAGCAGATGACTTTGCTTTCAGCAGCTGATCCTTTAGTCCTGTGAGAAAATGCTCTGTGCATCTGGAAGGTGCCAGGGAATACCTTCAGCATCTGTGTTGCAGTTCTTTCCATTCACAACCTAATTTCCCATTAAAAAAAAAATCCTTCCCATAAACTTTAGCTGAGTTTCCCCACACCAGGCCAACATTAATGTAAACAGGCTACAATATGCTATTTTGTGTTGTCAGGAGAATATATTTTGTTCTGTCACTTTAACCAGATTTTCCTTTAACAAATCCACCAACTGGCTATTTTCAGTGTTAACCTAAGGGAGTGCTCAAGCTTATCACCCAAACTTCCAGACATGATGAATGGCCAAGGCAAAACAAAACAAAACCAAACAAACAAAAACATATTTGTTAGGAAGCAGCCCATATAAACCTTGTACAGCTTTGGTTGATCATGTTTACCCAATGGATACAAATATTATTGGCCTTTAAAAAATATTGGGGAAAAGAATTATGTTTTATTTCCTTTTCTTAAAATGTTTTTTTAGGAAAGTGTCTACACAGGTTTCAAGAGTGATAGTTACTAGTGCTTTTGTATAAACAAAACTGATTTCTTTATTCTAGACTGTTATGAGGTCTTAAAATGGTCCAAAGCTAAGAACAAGGTCCTCGATGTTTCATTTTATTCAGGGCTATTTGTTGTCTGTATTAATGTTTATATGCAAACAAAAGCAATTTGGATAAATAAACCAGAAGGCTTGAATTTGACTCTGGAGCCAAACATTAACTAGCTTCTATTTTATATAAATGATCATATTATTTAGCCATCCATGCATAAAATAAAGATTCACTCACACAGCTAATGACTTAATAATAACTAATTTCATACCTCCTATGGGCTAAAATAGCATAGGTTCTCAGTCTATAGTGCTGAAGACAACAGTCTCCATTCTCAGGTAACTCACAACCCAGCTTGAGCAGAGAGACACTTGTAACAGGGGAGGTGCTCACAAATGCCATGTTGAAATGAGAGACAGCAGAGGAGCTGTGCAGACTCTTCTGGAAAGGATCATCAAAGAAGGCCACTCTGATGAGGCAGTATCTGAGCACAGCCAAAGCAATAAGGAACAAAGCCATGCAGATACCTGGTGGAGGGAATTGCAATCCAAAGAGAGGGGACATGTATGCGTGTCCTGAGAGGATTCCAGAGAAGATGAAACATTCATAATTATGTAAATATTATTAATAATATAATATGTTGTTATATTATATATTATTATATTAATAATATATTATTAATTGTTATAATTAACATTGTATTAATGATATTAATATATTAATAATATAATATGTTATACACTGTTATTATCCTGTCTTCTAAGTACCACATTTTCTGCCACTTTCCTGATAATATGTGGGTTGCTATTTATTTCCCCAAAAACATAACTTGCCCAGAGTTGACACTGTGAAGCCCAGAATAACTGCTATCAGTCAAGTACTAAGTACAGAGCAACTTATAATCATTTGCCCCATAGCTCAGTTTTAGAGCTACTTTATCATGGAAAATACAGGCCTTAGCAATTTCCTTTTTAATCAAAAAAAGATCCCTAATATGACAAGAAATTCCCAAATCCAGACTACAACATCAGCCAAAGTAGAAAAACAGCAATTTCCCCTGCAACACTGATTTCAAAACTATCATCATCTGTCATCGTCATCATCAATCACAAGCGGCAACTCCTTTGGCAGCAGTATTTCAAGTCCATACTTAACGAGATGACAGCTTAACCTTCTTAGGCAAGCAGAGTAATCTCTCCTTACAACCCCAACCAAATACAGAAAAGTAGATTTTCTCTAATGTAGAAATTGGCTTTCATCTGATTTTATAAACACACTATGGCATTTGATGATTTAATAGGTACTTCGATTTTTCTTTTGAACATTCAACGCTCCATGAGGGCTGGTGAAGACAGCATAACTCAAAAAATGACTGCAGTCACTACATCAGCATTAACTTATCAACAGAATTGACTGTGTAATGATGGTCACTTCAGCAAATATATGGTAGCACACGTGGGATGTGAGCTTTACACGTGGCCACAGCATTCATTTCCCATTCTACGCTTGCACTTAGCTGACTTCCTCCACTCACTGTTCATATACAAGCCCAAGACTTTTCATATCTCAGTGTTTAAGGTCAGTCACATAACTTAACCTACAGTGAACATTTCCACCATCTCTGTAACCATATCCAAACCATACCTCACAGAGCAAATTCAGTGCCAATACACTCCATAAAGCTTTCCCTGGATCCTTCAGAGAGAAGCGTTTTTCACCTATTCTGAATTTTCCTTCAGATTTCATGTACACCTGTTTTAGGAACACATATTGTAGTCTATCTTATATTAGAATTATCTGTTCATATCCACCATTCCCTCTCTCTATTTGATGGTAAAGACCTCTTTGATAATTACTGCAAGTAGTTTATCTGTTATTTACTAAATACTCCATATATATTACACTGCCAAAAATATATGTATATGGGGAATTAATAAGTGATATATACAAACAATGCCATGCTTTCAAACCAATATCCTGAGTTAAGGTTGTTCCTTCTGCCAGCCCCCAAGCATTGACATGGGCCAGAATCAAAATAACTATCCGTGGGACTTATTTAAAGCTAATGTCAAACATGGAAGTTTGGTTACTCAAAAGACATTTTTAAAATATGATGGCAAAAGTATCTCCCCAGCGAATGTTTCCATTCAGTATAAGAGGTGTTATCAATCCTTTTATTACTATTCCCGCAACTGCTAGAACACTACCGTGATGGTAATTTGTTGAATGAATAAGTAAGTGATTTCATGATTATGTGCACCTTACTATATCTCAGCCACAGATTCTCAAACATTTTGGGGAGGGAATGTGGTTACAGGATGAGCATGTCCAAGATATGCAATTGAATTATAGAATAAATTGTAAGAAAATAGATCACTGCTGTTGAACAGAATCGTAGCAGAGAGAACGAGGTTAAGAATCCTATCTGTACTTGAGGAAAATAATTAGGATCACTGACATTCTGAAAAATTAGCAGGCAGAAAGATGTTCATCTAACAGCAGGTGACAGTGTAAGAGTCTGAGAGTGTAAGAGAGAACACGCAGGAACACAGCACCTGCCTGTCTGATGAAGCTGAAGGAAGGGAAGGGAGATTAAATCAAGAATCACTCTAGCCACAGGTTCCTCCAAAATCAACTACTGAGTTCATCTTCTATTAAATTATTACCTCCAAAAATATAGAGAAGCTCCATAAGTTGACCACCCAAGGGACTGTAACAAACTGGTCCACATACGGAGGCAGTCAATATAAGGAATTAGGCATGTGGTGCATGTCCAACCTTTGAAAATAGGTCAATTTAAGAAGGTGGTCAACTATGGAGGTTCTACTGTATGTCTTGTGAAATGCTTGTAAGGAGGAGTAACCCTAGCACTCTGGGAGGCAGAGGTGGGTGGATTGCTTGAGCTTGGGAGTTTGAGACCAGTCTCAGCAACAGCGAGACCCCCATCTCTGCTAAAAATAGGGCCAGGAGTTGTGGCAGGCACCTGTAGTCCAAGCTATTCAGGAGGCTAAGGCAAGAGGATCTCTTGAGTCCAAGAGACTGAGGTTGCTGTGAGCTATAATGCCAGGGCTCTCTACCGAGGGTGACAGACAGAGACTCAAAAAAAAAAAAAAAAAAGACTTAGGAGGAGAGAGTTAGTCTAGCCTCAAGACATGGCAGCACTTATCTGTGAAACAATAATAAAATTTTAGCTGCAAGATTTCTCAAAGTATTTGATATAAAAACATACATTACATATATGATGACAGGAAGATAAATATACATATCAATTGTCAATTTATTCAACTTCAGAATACTTTTTAAGATATTGCAGTAGGTCAGTAACCCCCCCCATAGTTAATTGAACATCAAATATCATGAATTCCTTAAATTTATTATATTTGTATAAGCATGTATTGTCCCTTAATAGTTCTAAAACTATTTTCATAAAGCAGTTACAGCTTTTTCAGATTCAGTGTTCGCGCTTCTAGCCAGAGTCTACAGATTGCCGTGGTGTGGCTGACTTACCCTGTTCTCATCTACATGTTTGTCTTTCTCCTAAGTATCATATTTTATTTCATCTTTCCTCTTATTTAATTTTTTCTTCTCTTGATTACTTTGAGCTTCTCTTTCTAAAACAGCATTGTCCAATAGAAATATAACCAAAGGCACACAGGTCATTTGAAATTTTCTGACATTCTTTTTTTCAAACAGAGTCTCACTCTGCCACTTTGGGGTTGAGTGCCGCCGTATCATAGCTCACAGCAACCTCAAACTCTTTTTTTTTTTTTTGTGGTTTTTGGCCGGGGCTGGGTTTGAACCTGCCACCTACGGCATATGGGACCGGTGCCCTACTAGTTGAGCCACAGGCGCCGCCCAACCTCAAACTCTTGAGTTCAAGTGATCCTCATTTCTCAGCTCCCCAAGCAGCTGGGACTACAGGTACCTGCCATCACGCCCAACTAGTTTTTCTATTTTTAGTAGAGATGGGGGTCTCATTCTTGCTCAGACTGGTTTCCAACTCATAAGGATAAGTGATCTGTTACCCTGAATTACAGGCAGGAGCTACCGCGCCTGGCTGATAGTAACATTTGGCAAGACATGATTGCAAGAGGGACTTTACCTAACAATTGCAATCAGTGTAACCTGGCTTATTATACCCTCAATGAATCCCCAACAATAAAAAAAAAAAATAAAGAAAGATAAAATTAAGTGTAACAATATATTTTACTTAATCCAATATACTCAAAATATTTCAACAGAGAAACAACATAAAATAATAGTGATATACTTTCTATTATTTCTTTGTACTTAGTCTTTAAAATCTGCAGCACATACAAATTTAGACACACATTTCAAGTCCCCAGGAGCCACATGTGACTATTGGCTACCATCCCAGACAACATGGCTCTAAAACACAGACAGTAGTCTCCCTTACACATGGGTTCATTTTCCCCAGCTTCAGTTACCCACAGTTAACTGCAGTCCAAAAATACATGAGTACAGTACAGTAAGATATTTTGAGAGGCCCATCCATGTAACTTTTATTACAGTATACTGGTATCGTTTTTCTACTTTGTTATTAGTTACTGTTAATCTCTTACTATGCCTAATTTATAAATTAAAGTTTGTCAGAGGTATCTATGTATAAAGAAAAACAATAATATCTGAGGTTCTAAGCTTCCACTGGGAGTCTCGGTATCTCTCAGATGAAGGGTTGGGGGGACAAGTGTGCAAATCATCCACATATTACTTAAAATACAGAAAAAGGACTGGATAACACATCAGGTGGGATTATTCAAAGATACATCCTGCTTCTTCCCAAAGTTCGTATACCACTTTCTGATATTTTCTCGTGGGCAACCAGCATACATTGTACCAGCATAGTAATTTACATCCTTGGAAATGTCTGCAACAATGATTACTCCGTCAAATAGTCTGAACAATAACCACATCCAAAATCCCAAAGGTTTTAAGAATGATGCATGCAGAAATCTCAGAACTTTCATTTTGCCCTTACTGTCGAGAAAGGCATTATTTTTTACTTGCCTGTAGTGAACTATGCCATGAACCACTACTTGCCATACGTGAACTACTACATCTCATCCACCTCATTTTGTTCATTTATTCTTTACTGACAAGCATTAACCCCTTAATATGTACCAGACATCTGCCTAAAAACGAATATTCAGATTCCTTCCCTAACAGAGTCTCTTGTCTCACTTGAGAAAGACAACAGTAATAACCCAGAGCAGTGGCTGTGAATGTGAGAAAGAGCTATAGAGTTACAAAATAAAGTCCACACTATCTTAGAAAGTCAGGGGAGGCATCAAAGAAAAAGACCTCAAAATGAAAGCCTGATTTCACCAGGTTTGATAGGACGGCAGCAGAGAAGATTAACACAGGCCGTGGAGGAAGAACCCTATGTGCTAAGTTTGGAAGTACAAAAACAGAGGTGCACGGAGGACTGGATGACGAGGCACGTTAGGCCAGATCAGCTTCCACAGGATCTTGTCTACGGAGCTGAGCAATTCAGCTGAAATATTTTTTATTTTTTTATTTATTTATTTTTTTTGTAGAGACAGAGTCTCACTTTATGGCCCTTGGCAGAGTGCCGTGGCCTCACACAGCTCACAGCAACCTCCAACTCCTGGGCTTAAGCGATTCTCTTGCCTCAGCCTCCCGAGTAGCTGGGACTACAGGCGCCCGCCACAGCACCCAGCTATTTTTTGGTTGCAGTTCAGCCGAGGCCGGGTTTGAACCCGCCACCCTCGGTATATGGGGCCAGCGCCTTACCGACTGAGCCACAGGCGCCGCCCCTCAGCTGAAATATTTTAAGAA
Source organism: Nycticebus coucang (assembly GCF_027406575.1). Classification (NCBI taxonomy): domain Eukaryota; kingdom Metazoa; phylum Chordata; class Mammalia; order Primates; family Lorisidae; genus Nycticebus; species Nycticebus coucang. The sequence goes on from NC_069787.1 coordinate 19,159,990, forward strand.
GAAACATTACAGATCAGCACCTTCAAAATTTATTTCTTTTCTTCACAAATTACTGCTGTATTTGGGAATATCCAGATGAGCAGACTTGGACTGAAGTGCCTTATGTGATCAGTGTTTTTCCTCAACTCCCATGATGATGCTGGTTCTGCCTAAGATCACGATGATGTGAATAAAGCATCTGTAACTCCAGCAAGTAATTTTACAATGAACTATATTATTAGTCTTCCGACAGTTTTTCTTGTCCAGATCCCTCTTGAATTGTATCTTGTATCCACACATAGATATGATGCTCACGGGAGCACAGGAAGATTGAATTAATATTCAAGGACAATTTCCTTACCTTTAAGAGTTCAAATAGGGCATATATATATTTTGATCCTGGACTCATCCTGAACTCGCTGGAGAGCTAATGTTACTAGGGCTCAGAAACAGTACTCCAAAATGAAGGCCTCAGAAGCAAAAGTATTTCACTGAACTTCTGGGGTCCTCCGGCCTCTCCATCTGAGTGTTCCCTGCAGCTAGCCAGGGAACTAGAATCTATCTTTCCCAAGGCAAGTCATAAAAGCCTGAACCCCTTCTCCCACTTCCCCCAAACCAGCCATAAACCCTAAAATTATACTGTATAAAAACTGTCCATAAAAAAGTTATCTGACCTGCCTTGCCTGAATTAGGTCATGAAGACCCCCATTCCCATGAGGGTCCTCCCCCATACCCAGAGGGAAAGAATGCTGCTCAGGGAGGCTGAGAAGAATCTTAGACAGGGATTTCCATGTTTCCCCACTAAGTCTATTAACATTAGACACATCCTTCTGTCCAATAATATTTCTACATGACTGTCCATATTTTGTTGAAACTAAGCATACAAATGGACAATTCCTTTCGTACCTTTGAGTCTTCATTCTGAAGGCTCCTGTGTACATGTTAAGTAGTTTTTCATGTCTTTTCTCCTATTAGTCTGTCTCATATCAGCGATTTTCAGTGAAAACTTTAGGAGGCCAAGAGTCTTGATCACAATAATCATGGAAAAAAATAAAATCTCTGCTTTAAGTGTCACTTTCTTATGAACTTCTTCCTAACTAATTCTTTCTATTTTGAATCTTTCCACCAATTGGAAGAATTATATATATGCTTTCAAGAATTCCTTCATTATGATTCCCCTCCCTATTTTTGACTAGGATTTGCCTCCTTATTCAGAATACCAACTTCCTATAAGCAAAGAGAGGCAATTTGATTAGAAAGAGAACAAAGACTACACATTAGTTATCTCTTTCTCTTAAAAACTTGGCATAATATTTAATATATGCAAAGCAGTCAGTAAGTACTGGATGCATGAATGGAGGGATGAAGGCATGGATGGATGAGAGGGAGAAAGATAAAGAAAGGGATGAAGGGAAAAGTACAAAGAGGAGGAAAGAAAAGAAAGGAAATTAAAAGAAGAGAGAAGGAAAATGGAAAGTAGAGCAGAAAGAGAAAAAAAGTCACGTCAATGATTTTATCCACATTAGTCAGGATTCTGACTTGTAAATTACAGATACCCAATTCAAACTAGCTTAAGTGAAAGGGCAAAACAGTGGATCCCCTAGCTCCTAAGTACTCTGGGTGGGGGCATAGCTCAAGGGATTAGAGGAAAATTCGCTGGAAGTAGAGCCTAAGGGAAGGGAAATGAGCTCTCAGCAGTTTCAGGACTCTTTCCCACCCTCCTGTGCATACCTCTTCACTGAGCTGCCTAAAGTTTAACTTAATTATGCAAAGATCATCACCTACATGTAAAGAGAGATGGACCTCTTTGGAGTCACAAGCTTATTGATCATCTAATTGCTTTGTCCAGCGGAATGGGGAACAGTGAAATGGTGAGACTTGGGACTCTAGTTCATGAATTTTAGTCAAAATATTACAGCAGAACCTCCATAGTTGACCACTTCCCTACACTGACTACATCTTTATGTTGTCCTAATTTTCATAGACTGGACATGCACCATGTATCAGTACAGAAGGCCTAGTTCCTTATGTTTACCACCTTCATATGTTGACTAGTTTATTACAGTCCTTTGGGTGGTCAGCTTACAGAGGTCCTCTTATGTATCTCTGATAAAAGAAGGAAGATGGGTGAAAATATGTGGAAATGACAAAAAATAATAAGTGCTTTCATAGTCTACCACAACAGCTTTATAACTTATTGAGCCTTGTAAATTACAAAATTGTGTCCTGGTTTACAAATGTTACTTTTTTAATTATGCAAAAAGGTCACAGACATCAAATATTAGAGTAATATTTAATAAAAGAACTGGAAGATTTTATAATCAGGATTGAAAAAGTATTAGCTATTTCATACATTGGCCAAATTTGGAAAATGTATGTACCCTGTCTCACAAATATCATGTTACGACCTGATCATCAAGTAAGTCACAGCATGTGTGTGCACACTGTGAGACAATGGTACCCACAATGGTTGTCATCACTGCTGTCATTTATATTGATATTAAACAAACATTAAAGAAGCAACCCAAGAACAGTCAAAGAAAACGTCTACCAGTTTATGATTTCTATCAGAGATTTCCTCCTGATTCTTCATAAAAAAATAATTATTATCCTTTTAATTCCTTTTTAAATTACTGTTCTTCCCAGTACCAATATAAATTTTTCATGGTATTTCACCTGACACCACATATGAAGACGTAGACATGGCTTTTTTCCTCTGTATTTCTCAACACTGAGGAATTATGCTTGAAGTTAAATAAATGATGGTGTGATATGATTCATCCAATGGGGCAGAAAATGAGAAGATCAGTGAGATCCTGCAAAAAAGGAAGAGGCGGAAATAATTGGCCCACCCACTGCAAATGCAGCACTCAGGAAAAATCAAGCCAGGACCTCTATTACCCAGTCTGGTACACAGTTTTAATTTTAGAAAATAATTCAATTGAACAAGATCTGGATTGCTTCGAAAAGTGTGACTTGTGCCAAAGTAGGGAACGTGGGAAGAGAGGTACGCAATCTAATTGGGAGATAGACAGGGAGAGAATGTGTTTGGACACAAGGCAACATGTTGAGGTCACTGACCATGGAAAGACAAACTGACAGCAATGATCCGAAGCGGGGAGTTTCTGACTGTGGGCATCTAGATGGCTTTGCAGAAGGGGCAAAATTAAGCTAGACACTGAACGACAAGTACAACTTTGGCAGGTAAGTATTGGAAGAAAGGCATATCACTGGTAAAGAAAACAGAATAAAAAAAGGCAGAGAGGCAGGACCAAATACCAAGTGAGATGGCAAGTGATAATAAGTAGCAAGAATATAAGGAACACGAGAGAAGATGATGGTCGTTAGAAAAACTGAGAAAGACGTGGAAAAATTCTTGATGTCAGCATTGAGACTATCTATGCCTGGCGGATGAGGCAGTAAAATGCAGGCAATAAAAATGGAATTAATTTACTACAATAATTATGATATCTACAACTTTTCTAATTAGTAGTACATTGGCTTCTAAAAATAAGTATGGCTAGGTGCTCTATGTATTCATATAATTTCAATATGTAACACCCAGAGAATATCCATTATTTTAATTGTTTATTTTTAAATATTTCCCTTAAAATGTGGTTATACTGATTTACATTCTTTAGAAGGAGAATAACACATTTATATACTGCCTTTGTCAACGACAGGCTGAAAACCACCCTTTGCCATAAAAAGAAATTTTTACTAACGGCATATAATCAAGCATGCACTTCATTATTCATTAAAACTTACTGCAAATATTCAACAGTTATGTAGCAACTGCACAGAAACAATGAAATTGATTTCAAACTGTAATGCCTGTGATTTGTCTCATAAAATAGAAGTTAAAAAAAAACCTCCCTTGAATCAAGAAGTAAAATATGCAAAGAACATTTTATTCCCACTTGATTTATAAATGTTTAAAATACAGTTTTTAATATCTGGTACTCATCTAAATTTCTTAAATGATGTTAATATCTCAATAATCTTTGTTGCTTGACTTACCATTTCCATAGATGAGTTATATATTTATCTTAACGCAGTAACTGAGATTTCAAATGTAGGTTGAACCGTAAAACACTGAATGCTTTTCACGGTGTTCAGAAAACATTAGAATACTTTTCACCTAAAAATGACAAATTTTACCCTAATACACTAAAATTGTAAAATCATAGAACTTTCAGAACTAGGAAAAAAATCTGAGAAATCGAGTGGATTCGTTGGTTCTTGGAATAGATTGTCCCTCTACTTTGAACCAATAATTATTTGATATCTCCCATTGGTATGTTTGAAAAAAGTAACTTAAAACAGTACATGAATGGGAATAAAAAAGATAATTTAATGCAGAATGAGCCCAACACTCAAATTAATAAACAGATCCTTCCTTGTATTGTCCCACATTAGGTAAGAATTCTTTTTTTTAATAAAGGAAAAAGATAAAAAGAAACACATATCTCAAACAAATAACGAACCACACGATATAGTAGGCCACTAAAAATAACTGAAAGATTATTTAAAGGACATCAGGTCTTACAATCTAAACTAAAAATATAATGCATTTATTTCTGTAATTTCAAACAAAGGGAACTAAGATTAGCATTCTTAGATAACACTCTTCCATGCAAGTATCCTGGAAGAATCAAGTGAATTATTCAAATCTAGAAAGATATACCACTAAGAAAATAGATATTTTAATGCTGTTTAGCCTGTACCCTATCCAGGAAAAGAGAACTCAGATAAAAGATAACCTTGATCTAACAAGGTTGTGAAGGCTTCTTTCAAAATGAGTGATTTTCAAAGTAAGTCAATCACATAGGTGAAAAGGACACAGAGAGGTAGCCTGCCTTCCTACATCCATTCCCATCCCACCAAATTCAGCAACAAGACAAGAACATTGCTAATTAGACCAAGAGTCAATTGTACCCTTCTATTGTCTTACCCCAATAAAACCTTTCTCCCTTGTTTCCTATAACTTTAATAGCAATCTTACTGATTCAAAATTACTGACCTCTAACTACGGCTTTTTGAAGTATGAAATACAAGTAAGAAGTAACCTAAGGAACTGTATGGGAAATAAAGGAATAAGCCAATGTAAATGGAATTGCCCAAGATCCTACAGCTTTTGAGAGGAAGATCATATCCCACAAGACTTATCTAAAACTGCTGGCTCACTGCTATGGGGGCCGAATATCACAGACACCACTCCCTTGGTTGTCATTTGCTCATCTTTACTATGGTATTGAAGGGTAGGTGTGTCTGTGCATGCACCTAATTAAACTTTATAATGCCACAGGATTATCTACAATTGGGTAACCAAATACAAATCACATTATTAAAACAGATTCACTAAACTATCAATTGCTAAAATAATCAAATGAACTGGTAATTTGCTAGTATATAATCAATGCAGTAAACCAGAGGGAGAAAAGACAGAGAAATCCTGACAAAAAGATAATGTGTTGAACAATTTTTAAAATTACACGTCCTAGGGGAGGAACATAGCTATAACTTAGACTTTGCCTTACAAATGCAAGCAACATGGCCTAATTGTATGTACTATTAAATTAATCATAAATAAAAAATAAGATAAAAAATGACTATTGAGAATGTATTAAATAAAAATCCAGAGCTAAATGATCATTAAAATTGAGAACATATAAAATAATTTTTACAGGGGTAAGTTAGGTTAAAATTTGTATATAGGATTTAACAAAGCATAATATATATTTTATTAAAATATATTAACATATTCTATTTCAAAATATCAAAGATTCTTAGCCAAATAAATTATTGAAGGAAAACTATTCAATGCACTGCATGTTATATTTCACCATTCAGGTAATACATTTCATATACTTAGTTAGCTTTCCTATCTTGAAAAATCTGCAGTTTAATAATAAAATTGTATTTGCAAATGAATTTTGTGAAACACATTACATTAAAAATTGCCTATTATCTTATAATTCAACATAAAATCTATTGCTGCTGCACTCTTTATATATTATTTATATATTATAGCTATATATTATATTATAGGTCATTTCTGTAATTCATAAGTTAAAGTAGTCCAGTCAGTATCAGTAGCCAAAACTTTCATACAGTTCCTAAAAGATAACATATATCTATGTATTATACTATATATACTTTTATTTTTAAAAATTGTACATGCCCCCAAATATGTTATTCATCTCAAGTTAAATTAAACATTGCCTACAAATTTAAAAAATGGATTTTAGAATAAGTAGTAAACCTAGACTTTTTTCTCATGAAAGTAGTCAATTGCAGTCCAGTGATATCCCTACATTTAGAAAAAAGTCTCAATGGCAAGTCATGTTAGAAAAAGTGTTTCCACTGCATTACAGAGACCTGATTTTATTATATATTTAAAACATCTGTTTAATAAGTTACCCTGGATAGCAAGAAAATTGTCACAGTAAATCTATTTTTTAAAAGGCTTACAGGCTGATTTATATCTAAACATCTGAAATAAGCAGAGATACTAATACTGTAATATGCTCAAATAAGCAAAATTAATTATTTAATCTTTATATGAAAGTCAAAACTGTCTCACTTGAAATTAAGGCATAAATTTCATAAGATAATAAAGAACAACAATATTCATTCCTTATGAGCTACACAAAAGAACTTCCTTCTTATTATTTCTTTAAAATCACTGCCAGTTTTTTAGTCCAGAGCTAAAATTTTTTTTAAACCTAAAATCTAACTTTTTAAAAGGTTAAATAATTTGTGCAACAATTATTTGATTTTGAATAGTAGGAGGGTAATCCAAGATTTAGATTCTTTTACTTACCCTCAAGAAGTTTTACACTAACATTCTTTTTGTTGTTGTTGCAAGTTTTGGTTTAGTTTTGTTTGTCTTCCTTTTAAGTTATGGTCTCACTGTGCTGCCCGGTCTGGAGTGCTGTGGCTACTTACAGGCACAATCATAGCTCACTGTGGCCTCGAATTCCCAGCTTCATTGTGTCCTGCTACCTCAACCTTCTGAGCTGCTGACTGCAAACATGTGCCACCACACCTGGCCGCCTACACGAAACGTGTCCCAATTTAAACTCCAGGGTATACTGATGATGGTTTGGATTTAACTTTTTTTTTTTTTTACATTTCTCTGACTGCTATATTTTGTCCACAGACTTTGTTTTCTGAGCTTCATCTCCACACAGCCAACTGACTTCCTGACATCTCCATTTGGATACTTTTAAGAGAAGTCAAACTCAACAAGTCTGAATACAAACACGTGAATTCCTATACCAACCCTCCCCTCACAGGGGTTCATTTCAAATGTTGGGAGTGTATGGCCCCACCATAATTTATACAACTTCACAAACCAGAAAGATAATGGTTGCACACAATATTCTCTCTCACCCCTTCTAAGAAGCCGAACCACCACTAAGTTGACCATTTTACTTCATCCACATCGTTTATGTCCACTGCCCCCTCCCCGCAACCTACCATTATCTCTCATCTGCAACGCCAGGCAGAACATTCTCACTGCACTCGCTTCTGACCCCACCTGACCTTTCCCTATCCAGTGGCTAGTATGATCACCCCTCCTGCCCAAATCTTCTCAAGATGGTTGGCCTTCCCATTAGCTATAGGAAAAAGGCCAAAGTTCTTTAATTGGCCTCCCAATCCCTGCATTTGCTACCCTTTGGCAAACATTCATCCTATCTCATCTTCCACCATCCTCCACCTTCTGTCTGGGTGCCAGCTGCCTTATCACCCCCATAAGATGGATACTGCCTGCCACCAACGTGCACCAGGGGCTGTGTAGGATAAAAAAAAGATGAGAATACCATAACTCTGAAATGATGACAGGCACCATTACTCTTAGATCGGTTCGGATCAGGCCGGAACAGGACAAGATAAGAACGAATGGGCCAACAAAAGCTAAGTGCTGTGACAAATTGTTTTACTTACCCATTAGCTGCTAGATCTGCATTATGTTACCTTGTTGTTATCTAACTGCCCTTTATGTTACCACTAAATTGCAAGATTCACTTCTGTAAAATGGGTCATTGTGACCCCGTGCTCCCTTTTTCCTTCTTTTGCCAACTTTCCTTTTGCTTCAAATTGCTAACTTTCAGCCCACTTGTTTGGCCCTTTGCCAACTTTCAGACTAGAAAAACCCCAACTTCAGACCCCTTAGTGCTCTCTCACTTAGTCTGCATTAGACTTTGCTGAGACAGCCCCGTGATTAATAAAAGACTCCTTTTTGAAATTCTAATTTGAGTCTGTGGTCCTTATCTCACCCCATAACATAGTGAAGTTACACTGAACAAGTTTCAGTTCTTGAAATTTGCCGTGCTCCTTCCCATTTCAGGGCTTTTGTCAGACTGTTTCCTCCTGCAGGCTCTGTCTGAACTCTCTAACACCTGTTCATTCTGTGGCCTTCCACTTCTAACTCACTCTCTAAAAGAAGACTCCCCTGATACCCTAAGTCAGGTCCTCCTATCATAGTTTACTGTCGCAGGACAGCATTGGTTGCTTCTTCAGTGCATTTACAATATATGGGAGTTTGTGTTTGTGACTGTAGCCTTAATTGTGCACTGAACCAAATGAGGGCGGCATCTATGCTGTCTATTCCCAATACCTAGTGTGGGGCCTGCCATCTAATAGATAACTATGGGTGAAATCAAAGTGAATAAATGAATAAAAATATAGTTTGAGGTATGTCTTTTCCTCCTTTTTTTACTTAAATAAATAATTTTATTAAGGGAGATAAGTTACTCAAATGTTAACTGGTTGTAAACAAAGGGAGGAACATGGTACAGGTCAGGTTTGTTGGTAGAGGAGAAATAGTACTAAAGGCTCTGCCCGACAAATACTCAGATCCAGGATTTTTATATTCCTTCATGGTTCAGTTTCTCATGAGTCACTTTCTAATCAAAGGATTCTAGAGACCAAATAAGATAGGACTCTTTCAGCTATCAACCAAGCGTCTTCTCTCAGCCAAGGCATCCAGTGGAAACAGAACATATTTTTTCAGAGTTCTCTGGAGGATTAAAAAGTCTCTTTCGCATCGCATTGCCATGATCCCTGGTTTGTCCTATTTTCAATGTCCTCTCTCTTCAAGCATTTTCTTCTTCCAAGCAAGATCATTGCAATGACCAAGAAATTTCAGAATGTTGTGATTTTTGTTACATTCCTTAAGCAAGTTAATGAAGATGTTAGCATTCTTCAGTGTGCAAGTGTGGAAGTAAGTCAGGATGCAACTTTAGGAGAAGGTGATGAATCACAGCAGTGCAACCGACTCAATGCCATACTGAGAGTACTGAAGCAGTACAAGGAGGCGGAGACTCCCCTGCTGACAGCCGGCAGCCTGAGAGCCCAGAACCTGGTGGCTGCACAGGCTGGGGACACCAGGCGTCCAGCATGGCCCATTGGCCCCAGTATGAGTATGTCTTTTCTTTAGTTGCATTCTGAACAAAGCATGGTCCACGTTGCATTTCTGAGGAAAATACTTAAGAGTACTCCTGAGCCCCCAAAATAAAAACACATGATCAAATAAGGACCTTCTAAAAATGCTCACTGCTTCCTGAAGACTAACACAAAATTATTTATTCCCCACATACATATCAATGAATTGAACACAGCAAGTGTTGTTAAACTACAGTCTCAGCAGGGATTCAGAGGATATAAACCTATCAAATGTTCCCCATGAGATCATCCTATAACTTCATGATGATTGTGTTACTGCTACATAGTATTTTCATAATACCATGTACAATGTGTAGTACCTTATACCTAAAGAAGCACTTGCTTAACATCCCTCAAAAGTCAATTTGACCAATCTCAATTTCCTAAGCCCTTCCCCACTGAATTAAGATGGCTCACTGCTGCATCTGCTACTCCGTTTCTTTCTGCACTACATTTTAGGTTGGTATACTGATACATCTCAACTAAACTTTATGTGCACTGAAAAAGGATGGTGCTCATATTTGCATTCCAGCAGTTAAGACCACACCTCTAAGTGGCCACATAAATCCCTTATGTAAATAAATGAAGTACCTCAGGACCATGCATAATAATGATACAGGGTTCCCCATTCAAGGCTAGCCAAGGACCCCAGTTTTCCTAGGCCTAGGGAATTTCATGAAGGGAATGCCCTGACCTTTTGTCCTGAGCAACATTCAAAACATGTTTCCATTTGCCAAGTCCTGGCCAAGTGTAATTCTCAAGACCTAATAGAAAAAGAGCCCACGCAGAGACTCCCCACTTGGGTCTTTCCGTCTGCCAGAGCTCTTGGTGCTTTTTAGTCCTTCTGTCCAGGAGCTCTGGTGCTTTTTATCCTTCTGTTTGCCTTTCTGTCTAATAAAATCCTATCTTACCACTGATCTGTGGTCCGCGGGTTCATTCTTCGAATCCCTGAGACCAAGGACCTACTGAAGAAAGAAATTCCAGGAACAATAATAGATGCTCCTGCTATTTCTAAGTTACCAGAATTTAAAATCTAGTGAGATCATTTTACTGAAATATAGTTATCTTAGTTGGCATAGTAACCATTAATCTAAACACGTAATCATGTGTTCATTATGTAGGATAGCAGAGCTCCTCTTAATGACAAGTTAATGCACTATGCAATTTGCACAGGGGAGAAATCTTATTTTAAGCAGAGAGAAAGGTTCAAAGATTTATAAAAAGAATCATATGAATTATTGAAAAATAAAAATAAAAAATAAAACTTGTTAATTTATTCAAAATTTTGACAGATTTATTTTAAATATTTACTATAGCATATTGAAAAATCAGTTGAGGTATTCCCTTCCTGGACATGTATTTGAGGCTCTGTGTTTGTAGCTGCATCAAAGTTAATTTCCATGGTAATAAACTTCTCGAAACAGTGTTCAGGTTATCCTGGTAACGCATAAGCCTTTATATTAGAGAAACATACAGGTTGATAATGTTTGCATCATTAAATCTCAAATATTCACAAGAATATTCATTCCAAACTCTATTCAAAAGACAAACAGAAAAGGCAAAAATGAATCCTTCTTGTTTCTGAAATGTATAGACTTATGGGTCTTTTCTTCCACTTTGTTCTTTTGTGAACTCTGAGACAGCAGATTTTTCTGTGTCACAAATAAGCCAAGATAAATGAGAACTCAATTTTTCCAAATAACTATGGCCTTTTTTCCCCCAAGAAAATAAACTCGGGGCAATAGTGTTCAAAGCAAGTGAATAGGTTTTGTCAAAGTTTCAAGTAACAATAAAGGCAAGTATCTGGTCTCCATTTAGCATAAAGTGAATCTTTTCTGAGTGAGCAAATACCAAGAATACAATCACATGCCCCTTTGACAGAGAGATGAGTGCTACTTACTAAGCAAAAGAAAAGGAGGAGAGAGAATAATGTCAGGCCGATATGCTCTTTATGAGAATCACACTGATAAATGATCAAGCTTCTTTTGGAGAAACTGATAATGATTAAAGCAAAATTTCTTTATAACAAAGGCAATCAACAATGCATGTCTCATGCTAAAGAAAACAATTGTACTTTTTCCTAATTCTAGGTATTATGCCCAATCTTGTCAGCTCCATAAAGGAACATTTAATGAATTTTCTCACTAGAATCACCAGCATAGATCTCCATCAAAGATTTCTTGGTACAGTCTCTGGAATAAAGGCAAACTGGGTCAGTAACGCTAATTATAAATAAGATAAGCAGAGACTAACACCCCAAGTTGATGAAGTTCATAAGTCTTAGCCAGACACAATGAAAACTTCCCAAATGCATATCCATTACTGGTTTTTTTGCCAAAGGGTAGGTTGCCATTTCAGAAACTACTTAACAAATTATTAGCTGAAACAAAGAAAATCTATTAGATATTTAATAGACTAAGGAATTAAATGGCATAACTGGAATGGTGAAAACATTACCAATACTAATTGTATATATAGATTTTCCAAGTGATTGTTTGCTTTTCTTCTACCTTTTACTGTGGATTTCACATCTTATTCTAATAAGGTATGAATAATTCTGAGAAAGTAGAACTCGCTGGACTCAAATTAGAAAGTCCAGACTTTTCCAGTCATTTTCTTGAAAAAGTTTTTTCTATAATGAACTTACTTCTTCATCCATAACGTTAGAGGGGTAAGCTAGATAAGCTTCATGTCCCTGCAACTAATAATAACTATTATTTCTAGAATAATTCTATCATCTTAGAACTCTATCATATTGTTGCTTTGTTAAAAGGTTTATGGGGGAGGGTACTAAAATAAGCACTTAGAAAATGGCCCCAAGATTCTCAAAGCATTTTATTTCTCAAACCATCTGTGTGTGTCCTGATTCACCAGAGAAAATCCTTACATAAGTGGGTATTATTCCTAAATTAAATACTACATACTGATTTGTATTAGCCTAATTCAGAACAGCTGTCTATATGCTAATTGATGCATATAGTCTTGAGGGAGAATGCAGAATATATCACAACTCAGCAAAAAAACAAAAGGAGGCTAAGGCTTTTTAATCAACCACTTAAAAGGTTATGTAGAGGCCACAAGGTGGAGTTATAAAGTATGTTTTCAGTCGAGAATGCCACCTACTGACAATAAAATACTCAATGGTAATATGATTTTATTGAGTGAAAAGTCAACAAGAGATTTCAGATCTGGAACAGTTAAGAATCAGGTATGTAAAAATAAAACCCTGTCAATTTTTGGCATGCCTTTGGGGTTTCTCTGAGTGTATGTTTAATAGCTGTCATATCTTGAGACTGTTCAGTCTGACCCCCATTTAGTCTAAAAATATAATCATAGCAGCAAGAACTGCTAGCCATGCGTGGATGGTTTGAATACTCCTAACAGCTTCCCTACTAATCAACTTCTTAACATGCAAACTGATTTCAATCAAAAGTGCTCAATTTCACAAGGAATAGGGGCTTTTCATAAAAACAGACTCTGTCTTCAGAGTCAAAAATGCCTGTATCTTTTCATGCAATTCAACTTTTTTGCGTGATTTTTTTAACCTATAAAATCATCTCATTTATATAACTTGCTCATCTCCTGGTCTGTCCTTTACCGTTAGTGAGATGTGGAATGTGACACAACTAAGAATAAGATGCTATCTAAATGATAACAAAAAAGGCAAATGAAAACAAATATTTTCACACAAGGTATTCTGTCTCTGGAATTGTCAAAGATCAAAGGTTTTAGACTATTGATAAAGGCAGTCAGATATGTTTTGCTGAGTGGATTCATTAGCATAAACTCTTTGAAGGGTCATTTAGCAATATCTATAAAAAGTAAAAAGTACATTTTCTTTAACTTGGAAATATCTCTGCTAGGAATATGGTCTTTAAACCTTAGTTGTTATTTATGTCATTGTTTATATTATCATTGATGGTGATGACTGGGATGTGACCAGGTTATTTTAGGAAATACTACAAAATTTCAGATAAGCCTCAGAGAAGAATCATATTCATGAATGTTTGATAAAATATATGTGTGCGCTACATCTACCTATATTTAAAACATGATATTTAAATGCTGTCTGGTAAGCCTGGTCAGTTGAGAACACTTCTATATAGAAATATGTAATTTATGAGCCGGGCGCGGTGGCTCACGCCTGTAATCCCAGCACTGTGGGAGGCTGAGGAGGGAGGATTGCTTGAGCTCAGGAGTTCGAGGCTTGTCTGAGCAAGAGTGAGACCCCGACTCATGAAAAAAAATGGAAAAACCCAGCCGGGCGCCGCGGCGAGCGCCTGTAATCCCAGCGGCTTCGGAGGCTGAGGCAGCAGGATGCCCACAGCCGGAGTCTGAGGTTGCAGTGAGCTACGATGCCATTGCCCTCTGCTCAGGGCATAGGGTAGAACTCTGTCTCGACAAAAAAAAAAAAAAAAGAAATATGTAATTTATGTATAACTTTATATGCTAATTTTATAGGAATGTTTTCTAATGCATTAATAAGTACCTAAAAGACTATGGAAAAATACCAAAATCCTTGTAATCTGGATCACATTATCATAATTTTATCAGTACATAATTGATTGAGTTAAAGTGTCGTTTAAATAATTCCTGGCTTTTTCTTTTCCTTCTGTCGTTAAATTACGTTGTAATCACCAGTGGTCATTCATTTTAGCTAAATAATAAAAAGAGAGGGAAAAAGTAAAGAAAAAGCACATTCGGGCAGCGCCTGTGGCTCAAGGAGTAGGGCACTGGTCCCATATGCTGGAGGTGGTGGGTTCAAACACAGCCCCAGCCAAAAAAAAAAAAAAACCACAAAAAAAAAAAAAAAAAAAAAGAAAAAGCACATTCATTTGCTGTTAAGCCAAACTAAACAATGTGCGTCTCACGAGACTTGGATGTTACTGAGGTACATTTGTTAAATTATAGCAGCAATTTTTCCTCAGGAATCTTCTAATTTTGTTCCAATCACTGGAGTCATGTTTATGTATTTCCTTTCTCTGCTTCCTCAGAGAACTCTCAAAAATAGAAACTCTCTATCAGAGGGTTGTTTATCAAACAGTAAAATGACTAGCCAGTTAGGTTAAAAATATGAAAAGACATTTACATTTAAACATAAAGAAGATCATCTGAATAACAAAATATGGAGAAGTTGGGAAAGCTTTCTCCCTCCCTTTTCTCTCTGGGCCTCTCTCTGCCTACACATGAAAGCCGGATTGCACTGAACTGGCAACCTCTAGCCAGAAGTGACTCCTGAAAAGTTATAATGTGGCTAGTATTAACACGAACTGAAGATTTAGTACAAAAACTTAGTGCAAAATATCTCATTTGTAATTGCTTTAATATTGGTACTGCTGAAATTATAATATTTTGGACATATGTTAAAATGAATTATTAAAATGAATTTCACCTGCTTCCCTTTACTTTTTACTGTGACAACTGAAAAAGTTGAAATTACCTCTGTGACTCATATCACATTTTGATAGGACGGTATAAAACCAAAGCATAATTATTCATGATATATATATATGCTATGTGTTCCTTTGTGTGTACCTGTGTGTGATTTGATGGTTCATGTGACTAAGTCAGTCTCCAAAATGGAAGAACCTTTTATCTATACAATCCTATCTTCATAAAGGATGGGAAAGATGGCTCATCTCCATTATGTGAGTCCCAGTATTGCCTTCTCCAAGCTATACTTCTCAGCATGGCGTTTAAGTCAGAAGGTTTGAGTTTCCAGCTATGATACTTGGACAGATCACTTACACCTTCTCTTAGCTGTCCCCTTCCGGTTGTAAAGTGTCTGTTGTCCATGCGACCAATGGTATTGCTGTGAAAATCACCTAAAGTATACACAAGAGCTTGTCAAGTTGTATTCTCTATGGCACCTGAGGCAGTATTAATTTTTAGTTTTATCTCAACAAATGGCATTTGGAAAACTGTGTCTTTGTAAGCCATCTAAATTGGAGCAAAAATACCACACCTGTGCTGCTAGTCACACTGCTGTGTAGGGCAGGTGGCAGCTGATCTGTTCAATCATACGGAATAACTGGGATTGTTTGAAAATGATACATTTTCAAAACAAGTGAATAGAATTTTTATTTCTGAAAAAGCTTAATAATGATGACCACAGTAGAATTAAGAGTAGAGAAACTTTAGGTTGAGAACAGATGGACATTCCAGGATAATGATGTTTTCCTGACAACAATTGACAGCCTCTCTGTACTCATCCGTTCAAACATTTGGAATATGCTTTACAACACAGCATAGTGAAAAAGATCACAAGCTTTGAAATTAGAGATACTTGAATGTTAAGTTCAAATACTTTTATTGTTTTTTATAGCCCTGTAAACCCTGTAACTGGAATAACTTATTAATGACTATTAATTTTTCACCCAGGTTCTTTGACAAGAAAACAAGGTATTGACTATAAAAACTAGCATGATTTCTGGTACATAGTGCTCAGTAAATATTAGCTAAAATAATAACATTTAGCTAACATTTAGTCATGTATAGACATAAAGATATTATAAGACATAGACTCTGCCATTAAACCACTAGATTATCATCTTTCAGCTATGTCTAAAGGAGGCTAAAAGATTAGATTTTTCAAATATCCAGGCAACTATATGAATATTAAGCTGTTATTCTGATATTTAACACTATGTAATTACAGACTTGATCCTCAGAGAAGGGTCCATTTAATAAGCTTAATATCCTCTAAAAGCTGAAATGTAGTTAATCTAACAGGTATCATTAAACAATATTTTAATACTGGATTTCTGGAAGCTCTTCAATAAATACAATGGTTCCCTCTTCTATCAGATTTAAAGTTAGGCTAAATATCCTGGGAAGTGGACCTCCTCTTTAACCATTTTTGTATAACACCCAAAATCCATTATTACCACATCCTACTGAAATAATCATTTATTGTGGTGCTATACTTCTGCAAGGGTGATTAAGAGATAAATAATGCAATGCATAAATAACTTCTCAACTCCTGTCATAAACCTGGTTCAATAAACTCTTACTATGCACTACCCTCATCTTTGCCATTTTTCCCACAATAAATCAAAGAGTTCCAAACAAAGGACCTATCGGCCAACTCCACAAGACTGCTATATTAGAGTCCTCCAAATAAACTTGCACCAATTTGTAACCATTCTTATACAAAGCAAAGGCAAACAATCCACATAGACACAGAAAAATGATTCTATTATCTACCATCAAAATGAATCACTGACTTTCCCCTAACAGGAAACTATGTACTAATTTGGGATGTCCAAAGCCCAAGCTACACATTCTAAATGATCACATTCAAATCAATCAATCTACTCCTCTGTAATAATTAATATTAGGTGATAGAAGACAATCCTATTTTCAAAAGACTAACAATGTTGCTTTTATTTTTTTTTTCAGCTGCCACAACCTTTAATTTTTGATTTTTTGGGGCTGATTATAAAAACCATCAATTTGGACCATAGGAAATTTGGAGACTAAGAGAAGAAAATGAATGATGATCCCTCTTGCTCCCTCAGGCCCCGTCTCTGAGATGCTAACGGCCTTCTTTCCAGTTTTTGTTTTCTTTTTTTCTTATTAAGTCCTAATTTTGTACATTGATGCATTTATGGGGTACAGTGTACTGATTTTATATGCAATGTAAAATGCTTACATTGAACTGATTTAACACATCCATCAACTCACTTACTTATTTGTTGCGGTAAGACAATTATACTCTTTTCTTAATAGTTTTGAAATGTAACATTGCATTATGCGCATTAGGTTAGGTCCCCCCAAATACACTTCCTCCTCTCTGCCTCTCTCCTCCCCTCCACTCTTCCTCCTCTTCCCTCCTACTTTCTGGACTATAGTTATGTTTTACCATTCATATGAATGTGTAGGTGATTATATATTGATTTTACAGTAGTATTGAGTATATTGGATACTTTTTTTTCCCTTCTTGAGATACTTTACTAAGAAGAATATGTTCCAGCTCCATCCAGGTAAACATAAAAGATGTGAGGTCTCCATCTTTTTTATGGCTCCGTGCTATTGCATGGTGTACATATACAATAATTTGTTAATCCATTCACAGGTCGATGGACACTTGGGCGGTTTCCATGTCTTGGCTATTATGAATTGGGCTGCAATAAACATTCTGGTGCAAATGTCTTTGCTGTTAAATGATTTTTGATCATCTGGTATATACCTAAGAGAGGAATTGCAGGACTGAATGGTAGGTCTACTTTTAGTTCTTGAGTATTCTCCAAACTTCTTTCCAAAAAGGCCATGTTAGCTTGCATTCCCACCAGCAGTGTAGAAGTGTTCCCTTCTCTCCGCAACCACACCAACATCTGTAGTTTTGGGATTTTGTGATGTGGGCTAATCTTACTGGAGTTAGATGATATCTCAAAGTGGTTTTGATTTGCATTTCTCTCTGATGATTAAAAATGATGAGCATTTTTTTCATCTGTTTGTAGACCATGCACCTGTCTTCTTTAGAGAAGTTTCTGTTCAAGTCTCTTGCCTATGTAGAAATGGGGTAATTTGTTCTTTTCTTATTAATTAGTTTGAGTTCTCTGTGGAGTCTAGTCATCAGACCTTTGTCGGAAGCATAACTTGCAAAAATCTTCTCCCATTCTAAAGGTTGTCTGTTTTCTTTACTTACTGCGCTCTTGGCTGTGCAGAAGCTTTTTAATTTGATCAGATTCCAGTAATATATTTTTGATGTTGCTTCAACTGCCTGGGAGTCCTCTTCATAAAATATTCTCCCAGGCATTACTCAGGTATAAAAACAAATCAGGAGGTATCATATTACCACACTTCAGGCTATACTATAAATCTATAGTGATCAAAATAGCATGGTACTAGCACAAAAACAGAGAGGTAGATTTATGGAACAGAATAGAGAACCAAGAGATGAACCCAGCCACTTATCGTCATTTGTTCAGTGGGGAAAAGACTCCCTATTTGACAAATGGCTCTGGGTGAACTGGCTGACAACCTGTAGAAGACTGAAAATGGACCCCCACCTTTCATCATTAACAAAAATTGATTCTCACTGGATAAAAGATTTAAACTTAAGATATGAAACTATAAAAATACTGGAAGAGAGTGCATGGAATACACTTGACAATGCTGTTTTTAAATGGGTCTAAATTCTAACAGTCATTCACATACATATATTACATGTTGCTTTAAATATTTTATCTAAACCCTAGTCTAAATAAGTAAATTACTTAATCATCAGAACCTATAAAATTATAGATAGATCAATTATATATCTATCTTGTCATTTGAAAGATTAGAAATAATATATATTTGGGGGGCTCAGAAAACAGTACCCCAAAATAAAGGACTGAGAAGCAGAAGTTTTCCTCTGAACTTCTCTTGTCCTCCTGTCTCCCAGTCCCATTCCTTCCTGCTACTAGCCATACAACTGGAATCCCTCTTTCCCAAGGTACATCATAAAAGCCAGAACCCATTTTCCCCGAGAGCCAGCCAAAATACCTAAAATTGTTCTGTGTAAAACTGTCCATCAGGAAATTATCTGAAGGAAGTACAGAGAATCCTCAAATAACTCAAATTTGACCTTCCATTTGATCCTGCAAACCCATTACTGGGCATCTTCCCAGAAAAAAAAAAAATCATTTTATCAAAAGACATTTGCACTAGACTGTTAATGACAGCCAATTTACGATCACCAAAAATGTGGAAACAACCTCAATGCCCACTAACCCAGGAATGGACTAACAAGCTGTGGTATATGTACATCATGGAATACTATTCAGCCATCAAAAAATATGGAGGCTTTACATCTTTTAACCTAAATTGAGTTGGAACATATACTTTCATTAAAGTTTCACAAGAATAGAGAAGCAATGTACTCAATTCTAATATGAAGCCAGTAGACGATCTAAATTAATTCAAGGTGGGGGGCAGGGGAACCAGGGAGAGGAGTAGATGGAGGGGGATGGGTGGTTACGGTGTTTGGCATACCTCTTGGGGGTGGGACACAATTTTAAAAGGGACTTTACCTAACAAAGGAATCAGTGTAACCTAATTCTTTGTACCCTCAATGAACTCCAAACAATAAAAAAAGGGGGGGAATTAAAAAAAAAAGAAATAAAGAAATTATCTGACCTATCTTGTTTGACTACAGGTCATAAAGACCCCTAAGCTAGTGAGGGTCCTGCCCCAAACCCAGAAGGAAGAGATGGTGCTCAGAGGCCAAGAATGTAGACAGACAGGCTCGGCTGGGTTGCCCTACTCTGTCTGATACCATTAGATCACATCCTTTTTGTCCACTCATATTTCTACATGGCTGTTCATTTTTTATTAAATGTAATCATAAAATTTGACAATTTCTCCCTGTATCCTTGGGTCTTTATGCTAAAGACACTTGTGTGTACACATTAAATAAATGTGTATGCCTTTCTCTATTGATCCATCTGCCTCCTGTCCGTGATTTTCAGCAAACCTTTAAGGGGTCATGGGCCTTTGTCCCTACAATATGAAGCACTTATCACAGTCTTATTATTACTATTGATAATATCATTTCATTTCTTTACTAGGTCAGAGTTCTGCAAACGTTTTTGTAAAGAACCAGGTGATAAATATTTTCACCATTCTAGGCCATACAATTTCCACCAGAACTATCAAATTCTACCCTTGTAGGGCAAAAGTGGCTATTAACGATACAAAAACAAATACATAAAACTAAGCCCCAATAAAACTTTACTATGGGCACTGAATTTTCAACGTTGTATAATTTTAATGTCTCATAAAATATTATTCTTTTGATTTTTTTCCCCATCATCTAAAACTATAAAACCATTTGTAGGTTGGGGGCAACACAAAAGGAAATAGAGGACCAAATTTGGCCAATGGGCCATAGATTGCCAATTCCTGAGCTAGAGGAATCTGGCATAAATTTGCATAAATGTATTATATAATTATTTGGCCAATGTGTTTTTGAAAACGAATAACTCGTAATAAATTTAAAAATTCCTTTTTCTAAATACAAAACTATATTATTTTCATTTGCTTAACTTTAAATTCTGTTGGTAATTTTTGGAAAAAAGAAACATTTTGTTTTTGCCATTTAAGCACCTTTCATTTACAGATCTTTTTAGCAGTATTCTAAATTGCAAATATCAAAAGTTCAACTATTGTACTTCAGAGCAGCGCAAACAAATTTACTTAGAATGCTTGTTAAACATATTGCTTATTTTCCTTACTAAATTAACTGTGGTTTGTGAAACAAACAAATGAATCCAGCAGCACAGGATGTAGAAACAATTTTCAATAAATAGGTCTTCATTTACTATTTAATCTCCTTTCTGCCAGTGGTTTAAAAAACATCTTCCAGGAAGAGGTGCAAACGCCATATTTCTCCAGCTATATAATGTTAATTATAATGAAATCACACCACAAATAAAATCTTAATCGTGTTGGCTACTCTTCTCTGTGTTCTTATTACTCACAGACTCACAGCCCATTAGATCTGAGCTGCACTATTAAAATGGGTGGAAGCACAGGGAGAGAGAAGATGAATCTGATTTGGTCAAAAGGTCAAGGCATAATAATTTAGTTGAATAAGTAAAGTGGAGCATAATCTTTTCATCCTTTTATACCTTATGCTTTTAATGTTGGATTATACACAAAGTGAACAAGGACAGTGAATATTAGGTCAGCTATGATGAGACTATCAAGCTGGCTGAAAAGGTGCCTATGTAAGGAGGAGCTGTGGAGGTTCCTATCAGATGCTCTCATAGCATCGGCTTAAAAAGTTTGGAGATACAGTCTCACTCCTGCAGGATCTGGTTACGGGAATGGTCTTCCTGCAGCCAGGGGTCTGGGGAGCTAGGTTCAGGGCTGCCCTGCCTCTGACTTCCTCTTTCCTCCTCCAGGGCTCCCTGGGGCTGATGCTTTTATGAATGGCCAGGCTGCTGTGCTTCAGAGCTCTTCCTGGCCAGGCCTCCAGGCTTGGGGGGCCAGCTTGAAGCTTGGATACGGAGCTAAAGGCAAATACGCAGAAGTTGGGAAGCAAACAAGCCAGTGCCCTCTTGGGAAATGCTGAGCACCGCGCTGGAGGCTGATCCCTGCCTGCCCTAAGGGTTTCTGCATTGATGCCTGGGCTGCTGGGCAGAAAGGCCACATCTTTGTGATGCATCCCTGGTGCTGCCTTCCTTGGAAAAAAAAAAAAAGTTTGGAGATATTTACTTAGTGTTCCTAATCTATCAATATTTTATGAAACACCAATTTTTCTTCTTACATGTATTTACAACAAGTGGAAATATAGGAATTCAAAGTATTAGAAACTTACAAATCCACACACTAGATCTCTACCCCTCTCTCTTTTTCTTTTGATACAATAGCCCATTGTCCCTAAAACAATTAAAACCAAAACAACTATAAATGCATATATCTGCAAATAGATAAATACACAGGTAATAACAGAAAGCAGGACAGAATAGAGAGTAAAGGGCACAAACTGTACAACAATGCTGTTTTTGCAGGCTTAGCCACTAACTCATCTGTGTGACTTTAGCTCATTCACATACCATGCCTTGCCTCAACTTCTTAATCTATAAAATAAAAGCAATGATCACAGCTCTTGCAAAGAGTATACAAAGATTAAAGTAGTTAATATTTTACATGTTTTTATGACATTGTCTGGTACATAATGAAAACTAAATTTTTTTAAATGAAACAATGGCTAAAATAATTATTATTCAGAAGTAAATATTCTGCATTATGGCTCCTTTACAACACACACATTTTCATAAGTCACTACTATCTGACTCTTTTTAGATCTCAGGGAGGAAAAGACTTAAGTTATTAATAATGAACTTAGTAGCCCTACTCATGATTGTAATAAATATTTGCCAGTGATGAAGGTGAAATGGAAATCTAAAGGTTGTTTGTCTCAGATACTTCTACATCTGAGCATAATTAATGAAACAAAATTACAGGCCAGTAGGGCACTTCTGAAGCAGCCAAAAATTAAGGAGTCATTAACCAGCAGCGTACAAGATTTGACTCCCCCATAATAACCCTGAAAGTCTGCTGCTTTATTAGCTCCCATTCTATAGGTGAAGCAGTTATTCTCTACCTGATGCTTTCTGCTCTTCCAAAAAATCCCAATGAATCAGTTTCCAAACTCACAGAACCTCCTCAATAAACAATGTAAGATTCTTACTGAGCCCCAAATAATTGCATACCATTTGTTAACTACTACAGGGAATGTCAAAATGTAGAAGAGGCAGTCTCAACCTTCATAATAAATATATTCGAAGACACAAAACATAAAAGCATCAAGAAGTAAGAACATAATGATAACATAAAACTATGCAACAAGGAGGAAAAATCTATTTAAAAAAAAAAGCAAACACAGGTGCAAGGTTTTGGTGTTTTAGTCTCCATACAATGTTTCATCAGTATTTTAACACGTGTGTTCCCTATTCCACTATAGCTCAGCAAATAACCTCTGGTAAATAAATTACGTTAGTGTTATTGATTATCTCACAGAGCCTCAGAAAACCTGAGTAAGTTTCTCAAGATCTGAAAGTTAAAAGCAAAGCCATATGCAGAATCCAGATCTTTGTACTCAAATCCATGATATGATATGAAAACAAGGGCATTCTATCCCCCGAGAGAACCACAGGATTCAAATACTTCCTGACAACTTCACAAAGAGACCATGTGAGCCCCCTCATGCTGAGTGGGGGGAGACAGGGGCAAGCTGATGGCCAGGGAAGGTCACTCCAAATGGAGCCTGGCGTCGCTGCAGAAATGGACAGTAGAAGGTGCAGCACAGTAGAGAACAACAACTTCAGACCTATGACTTTAAGTGGAGTGTGTAGGGAAGAGCCCTGTGTTGACAAGAATAGAAACATCAGGGCAGTGCCTGTGGCTCAAAGGAGTAGGGCACCAGCCCCATATGCCTGAGGCAGTGGGTTCAAACCCAGCCCCGGCCAAAAACTGCAAAAAAAAAAAGAATAGAATCATCATAAGCTCCTGTTCTTCATTTTCTACTGGCTGCGTCAAAGACAGGGGTGGAGGACCAGGCTTTAAAAGCAATTGCATTCAGCATTATTGAGCTAAAATCAAATCCTAGTACTTCTAATACCAATCTATCACTTTATATCTCTTTAAATGCTGATATGAATCATACACACAGTGAATGGGATTAATTAGGGAATCCCAACAACTGAGACCTCAGTGCATTTAGTAAATCTTAACATTCAGTAGGAGGTAAGAAACATTGTACTAAACAGTCTTCTATATACTTTATCTCATCTAATCTTCACCACAGCCTTAGCAGGTGTGTCAGGGGTCTCCAAGACCACTCTTTCTTACATTCAGAGGTTTTCTAGAACTTGCTGCACTCAGAATCTAAGTTGCACTCAAATCTAGGATTGATGATGTCAAGTGCAATAATGGTCCGCAGTTATTAACTCTCAATAAAGAAAAAAAGATACAAGGCTGACTCTGAAGGAATCCATCTGCAAGCTTCCTTATGCGCTCTCCCTCCCATGAGGCGCTCACACAGAGTGTAGTCTTCCCTAGGAACAAAAATGCAGTAACACATGTGTCATATTTCTGTGCAGGCAAGACTATTAAGGACTCAGTGCCCAGATGCGGGTGCGGGGGGCTGAGAGTGGGAGTGGGCAGAAGCGAGTCACATAGGTATCCTCCACCTACTGTCGGTGTTCAGACAACCACCCCAAAATATGACTGTAGGAGACCAGAATATGCCACCCCAAAATATACTTCTTTGGCATATATTTGGCTGGTTATTCTCAGAAACCGCAGACACGGGAGTAGCTCTACAAAGGCTGTACTTTTGTAAAAGAAATTTACATTTTAAAAGAAATCTACAATAGGAAAAGTATCTCTATTGAAAGAAAGTATTACCATGAGAATGTGACCACCTCTCGCCCCCTACCATAGGAATGTGACCACCTCTCACCCCCTACCATGAGAATGTAACCTTTTGTAACTGTTCCAGAAGATAGCTCCCGGAGCTAAAGCGAATGTTTATTGTTAAAGACAAATATTTGACTGTTGATCTTATCTTAAGACAGTTGAATAATGAACCAGAGTTCTTCTTATCTGGAGAGCCCCTGCTATGTCTACTCCCTCTTACTTTATGGTTAGAGCCCCTGCTATGTCTACTCCCTCTTACTTTATGGTTAGAGCCCCTGCTATGTCTGCTATTCCCGCCTACTTTGTAGTTTTTGCCTTTATAAGCTTGTAAAAACTGCTGTGCGGGGCTTGACTCCGCGGCTTCTAAAAGAGTTGTGGGTCAAGCCCCGGCATGCAGGAATAAAAATCTTCTTGTGTTTTGCATCAAGTGCCGTCTCTTGCGGTTGATTGGGGTTGTCAGAGCTCCGGGCAGAGTGGGGGGTTCTGCCCCAAGTCTTTCACTATCAGGAAGAAGGTTGCTCCAGTCCACCTTACTACTGGAAAGACTTTTTACCTGCATAACCTGACAATGTTTATTCACGATATTCACTTGCATTTCCCCCCATAATTTGTCTCTCCCCTCCTCCCCATCCCAGGCCTCAGGATACTATATAAGCTTCAATCATCCAACCCTTTCTCAAGTCTCACATTTTGTGGGTTTCCTATGCTTTTCTCCTGTTAATGTACCTCTGTCAATATACTTTATAGCCCAGCCAAAGAAACTAGAAGGGTATCAAGGAAGCTATTTTCCCTCCCATACACTACCATGTACCAAAATTCCAAACCACCAAAAGGACGCAGGTATTGAGCATTAACCACATTGGTAGTACAGTCTTGGCACAGTGGACCACTTTTATCACTTAGTGGAAATTTTACATCAGTACTAAATTCAAGATCTCAGAAGCCAGCCCAAAGGCAGTCCCACAGCAGGCCTCTCTAAGGATAGCAATCTTGAGCCTACTATGTCAACTTTTTTCCGCACAAGAGGCAACTTTTATTATTATTATTCTACATAGATGAAGCAACTGAGACAACAGACATTAAGTAACTTGCATAGGGTCTTAGAAATTCTAAGAGTCAGCCGGAAGGAATGGTGGCTCATACCTGTAATCCTAGCCCTCTGGGAGGTGGAGGAAGGTGAATTGCTTGAGCTCAGGAGTTCAAAAACAGCCTGAGAAGAGTGGGATTCCATCTCTACTAAAACGGAAAAACCAGCAAGGCGTTGTAGTACATGCCTGTACTCCCAGCTATTTGGGAGGCTGAGGCCAAGGCACTCTAGCCTGGAGCAACAGAGTAAGACTCTGTCTCAAAAAAAGGAAGAAAAAAAAAAGAAGAAGAAGTAGAAGTTCCAAGAGTCAAACAATGAGTCTTAGCTTGACATCTCCTAAAAAAAGACACTGAGACAAGGGCTTACAAGGCAAGAAGTTTAGTTTTAAAAGGGATCACAGGAAACAGAAGGAGGAGGCAGTAAGGGAAGGGATGGCTGGGAAGCATGGAAAGCTAATCCAGGGCAGGTTATTAAACTGGTTACCCCCACAGCCAACAAGGGGACAACTAGATACTACAGCATAAAAAAGAACACAGACGTTTACTTCCTCTCTGTTCGCCCTTCAACCAAGTTTCCCAAGACCTATTAACTCTCAATATGAGAGAAATCCTGGGGCAGATAGCAGAAAGCCCTGAGGTAAAGTAGAAGGAATATTGCAGCAAAGGCGGGAGACAAAATTTGCATCCTGAGAATGCTAGATGCTACATAAAAGACATTCAGGCAGTCTGTATTAGACCTCAGGCAATGCGGTTTCCCAGGGTTACACCAGAGTCATCGTGGCCTCTGTCATACTCCTTTATAATGGATTCAAAGTGTATTACAGTGGCTTTAAGGAGTAGCAAAGCGTTGGTATGTGCATCAACACGATGGTGGGAACTCCAGTTTTTGTTTGGTGTAATTGAAGATGATAAGAGTAAAACTCTGATTTACAAATTCCATGCACATCAGTATTCTCCACAATGAGCATAGTAGATAAGGCCAAGAGTTTATTTACAAAAATAAGTTCTCCCAGAGACTGCCTCTGATCAGTTTTCTGCTTGGTACCTTAGGGGATATGTGTGTGTGTGTGTGTGTGTGTGTGTGTGTGTGTGTGTGTGTGTGTCCATGAATTTTATTGAAATATCATTTTTATAACATGAAATTGAAAATTCACCCCTTTAAAGTAAACAATTCAATGGTTTTTCATATTTTCATGAGTTGTTCAATTATTACCATTATCCAATTTCAGAATATGTTCACCACATGGAAAGAGGCCCCATATAAATTTAGTAGCAGAGGCCAGGCACTGTGGCTCATGTCTATAATCCTAGCACTTTAGGAGGCCAAGGTGGGAAGATCACTTGAGCTCAGGAGTATAAGACCAGTCTGAGCTACAGCAAAACCCCATCTCTACTAAAATTAGAAAAATTAGCTGGGCATTGAGGCAGGTGCCTGTAGTCCCAGCCACTTGGGAGGCTGAGAGAGGAGAATCACTTGAGCCCAGGAGTCTGAGGTTGCTGTGAGGTCGTTGATGCCGGAGCACTCTAACCTGAGCAACAGAGTGAGGCTCTATCTCAAAATAAATAAATAAATATTTTTAAAAATAAATAAATTTATCACCATGCTTCTTTTGGAATTATGGCCATTTCCCTCTCCTCTCGGCCCCTGACAACTACTCATCTATGAATTTGACTAACTCTGGACATTTCATTACAGTGGTTATCATATGATCCGTGGCCTTTTATGAAGACTTTCACTTAGCTGAATCTCTTTAAGGGTCATTCATGTTGCAGTACATAGTAGTCCCGTTTATTGCTGAATAACATTGTGTTATATAAATATAAGCACATTTTGTATATTGACTGATCACTGGATGGGCATGTGTGTTGATTATGCTTTTCAGTGATTAGGAACCATGCTGCAATAAACATTCATACATAAATTTTGTTGTCCATGTATGTTTTCATTTCTTGTGGCTCTAAGCCAGGGGTCCTCAAATGTTTTAAACAGAGGGCCAGTTCACTGTCCCTCAGACCGTTGGAGGGCCGGACTATAGTTTAAAAAAAACAAAACTATGAACAAGTTCCTATGCACAATGCACGTATCTTATTTCGAAGTAAAAAAACAAAACGGGAACAAATACAATCACACCGCCTCAAGTGGCCCGCAGGCCGCAGTTTGAGGACCCCTGCATGAGTGGAATTGTTGGATGAAGAGGTGCTAACTCTGTTTTTAACATTTTGAGGAATTGATATTTATTAAATTGGCTGCATCGTTTTACAATTTCACCAGCAATGCTTGAGTGTTCCAATTTCTCCCCATCTTCATCGATACTTATTTTGTCTTTTTTTTTTATTTAGTCATCCTCATGGTCATAATGAGGTATCTCACTAAGGTTTCGATTTGCATTTTCCCGATGGCTGATCATCTTGAGTGTCATTTCATGTGCATATTGGCTATTGGTCCAACTTCTCCAAAGATATGTCAATTCAAATCTTTTTTTCAAATCTTTTTTAACTGGGTTATTTTTCTTAATATTGTTGAATTGTAAGTTCCTTATACAGTCTAAATATAAACCCCTTGTTATATTTATAAATACATTTTTCAACTTAAGTTGTCTTTTCACTTCTTTGATGCATTTGAAGAAAAAAAGTTTTTAATTATGATAAAGTGCAATCTATCTTTTCCTTTTCTCACGAGTCCTTTTTTATCTTATCTAAGAAACCATTGCTTATTTACTCCTATGTTTTCTTCTCCGAGTTTTAGCTCTGTAACTAATTTTGAGTTAATATTTGTATATGACATGAAGTAGAGATCTGAGACATTTTGAGTTAAACATCAGATAAAAGTAAGAAATGTTTATTTTTTTTTGCAATTTTTGACAAGGGCTAGGTTTGAACCTGCCACCTCCAGCATATGGGGCCGGCAACCCACTCCTTTGAGCCACAGGTGCTGCCCAGTAAGAAATGTTTATTATAAATGGAAAACAAAACCTATAGTTGGAAAGGTAGGAATTTTCGGGCTTTCTTATAGGAAAAAATTATTTGTTTCTGTACACCTAATATGTTCACCTCCACAAACATACACAAAATACCCACCAATCAGTTGTCAATTTCATTCCTTTGGCATAAAGAAGATGTTTCAGTACAACCAATTATATTCTGTCATTTACATCTGAGATACCTCTCCAAAATATATCTATTAGGTATTTCATAAAAATTATGAAGGCAATGTCTACTTAGAAACAAGGTGGAATCACTCAAACAGAATTATTTAATGGCCCCTTCCTAAATTTTACTTTCTTGGCTTGAGACAAAGTATTAACATGCATCAAGACTATCCTTTCATCAAATGGATAGAAACATTCACTCAGCGGGTAGGCCGCCAGCCACATACACAGAGGCTGGCAAGTTCGGCCCCAACCCAGGGCCAGCTGAACAACAATGACAACTGCAACAAAAATAGCCAGTCATTATGGTGGGCGCCTACAGTCCCAGCTACATGGGAGGCTGAGGCAAGAGAATCACTTAAGCTCAAGGGTTTCAGTTTGCCGTGAGCTGTGACACTACGGAGCTCTACCAAGAGTGACATAGTGAGACTACATATATATATATATAATCACTTTTCTACTTTTGTGGCGGCTTTTTTGTATAAGTATATTATCAAAATATCTGGCTTCTAATTCTTATTTTTTTTCCTGAGTCAGTCCCCTTCCATACCTAACAGATACCCCAAGTAGACTTTACTGAGGAAGACAAAAGTAACAGCTACTACTATTTTTAGCAAATAGTATTAAGCAAATGTATTAAGCTCCTTCTT
Source organism: Nycticebus coucang (assembly GCF_027406575.1). NCBI lineage: Eukaryota > Metazoa > Chordata > Mammalia > Primates > Lorisidae > Nycticebus > Nycticebus coucang. Next base: position 19,189,223 of record NC_069787.1, read on the forward strand.
CATGCCACAGAACTGTGTCATGCTCCCTGCAATTATTATCTATTTAATCATCACAATGAGAAGATACCATCATCTCTTTTTCTTTTAGATAAACCAACTAAGGTTTATAAAGACTAATTGATTTGTTGTCTAACACAGAGCTGCAAACTAAAACAGAACTGAAAGTCCCTGGGGTCCACAGTGTCCATGGAAGAACACTGATGTCATTCATTTCCTTTCTTATGTCTCCTGACAAAACAGATAGACACAAATACGTGACGGCCAGTAAATGCAAGGCAATCAATAACTTAGCTAAGAAACTTTCTCATTTAAAGTATTCAAGATCCCTGAATACACATTATGGAAAAGGCAGATGCCCTGGGGGTTACAAAATTCTGACTTTGGTAGTTGTTTTCACAGTGGGAAAACAAAAACATCCTCATCTACATAGAACATAAGGCAGGTGGTGATAAGTTTTTTTCAGTATGATGTGTGATTACTGGAGGGAGAGTTATTTATTCAAAATGGGAAGATCTGGGAAAACCCAGAAAGGTTGGATTTGAGCTCCAATTTAAAATTGGGGTCAGATTTGGGTGGAAATAAAGGAACATAACAAGAGAGAAAGATAGTGTAGCAGATAGAGGAAATGCTATAAGAAGAAATGTGTGTTTGCATGTGTCCATCAGCAAGTCGTGAGATATTGATCATCTCAATAAAACCTCTGTCCTCAACATGGAGAAAACAATAATTTTGGATCGTGAAGCAAAAGTGAAATGAGAATGAGATGACAGAATATATTTATCACAGGAAAATAACAGTTAAGTAGAAACGTGGTATGAATTTAGCAAAGCAAATTCCGTTAAATTTAAGATCTATACTTCTGAAAAATGCCATCTTTTATTGAGGAACATTTGATGGCTTAAGATCCAGCCCAAACAACCATAAAAAAATAATGCTTAAACCAGACTGAAATGTGAATAATAATTATGGATTCTAAGTAAACAAAGTATTTATAAATTACCTTACCATAATTAAAATAGAAACAAAGGCATCATTTTATTATCTTTTATTGTTGATGTGGGCCTAAATTAAAGACTCTTCCAAGAGAGTGTGACTGAAAAAACAGGGGGAGATAACACCAAAGCTCTAAGAGTTTTGGTTGCTTAATAGTCACGTCAGTGGATAACTGGGAGCCTCTAAATAATAAACAAGATTGCAGTAGACTGAAAGAGCCAACATAACACAAATAGTAGACTTGCCTTTCTATAACAGTCAATGGCATTCAAATAGACAAAGAAATGAAGTTTAACTGATGGCTTCATGTATATGAGGTCAGATATCTAAGTTCATGAACTCATCATAGGAAAGGTGCTACAGTTCTCTTTAATTCTGGTTATTAAACCTTTATCGGAGACATAACCTGCAAATATCTTCTCCCATTCTGAGGGATGTTTCTTGCTTTCCTTATTGTGTTCTCGGCTGTGCAGAGGCTTTTTAGTTTGATCAAGTCCCAATAGTGTATTTTTGAAGCAGCTTCAATTGCCCAGGGGGTCCTTCTCATAAAAAACTCGCCCAACCCAATTTCTTCAAGGGTTTTCCCTGCACTCTCTTCTAGTATTTTTATTGTTTCATGTCTTAGGTTTAAATCTTTAATCCAGTAAGAGTCTACCTTAGTTAATGGTGAGAGGTGTGTGTCCACTTTCAGTCTTCTACAGGTTGCCAGCCAGTTCACCCAGCACCATTTGTTAAATAGGGTATCTTTTCCCCACTGAATGTTTTTTAATTGGCTTGTCAAAGATTAAATAACGGTAATTAGCTGAATTCATCTCTTGGTTCTCTATTCTGTTCCAGACATCTACTTCTCTGTTTTTGTGCCAGTACCATGCTGTTTTGATCACTATTGATTTGTAGTATAGTCTGAGGTCTGGTAGCGTGATTCCTCCTGCTTTGTTTTTATTTTTGAGTAATGTCTTGGCTATTCGAGGTTTTTGTCTGATTCAGTATAAAACGAAGTATTGTTTCTTCAAGATCTTTCAAGTATGACAGTGGAGCTTTAATGGGGATTGCGTTGAAATTATATATTGCTTTGGGTAGTATGGAACCAGAATCCACAGAGAACTCAAATGCATTGGCAAGAAAAGAACAAGGGATCCCATCGCAGGCTGGGCAAGGGACTTGAAGAGAAACTTCTCTGAAGAAGACAGGCGCACGGCCTTCAGACATATGAAAAAATGCTCATCATCTTTAATCATCAGAGAAATGCAAATGAAAACTACTTTGAGATATCATCTAACTCCAGTGAGACTAGCCTATATCACAAAATCCCAAGACCAGAGATGTTGGCATGGATGTCGAGAAAAGGGAACACTTTTGCACTGCTCATGGGAATGCAAATTAATACATTCCTTTTGGAAAGAGATATGGAGAACACTTAGAGATCTAAAAATAGGTCTGCCATTCAATCCTGTAATCCCTCTACTGGGCATATACCCAGAAGACCAAAAATCACACCATAACAAAGATATTTGTACCAGAATGTTTATTGCACCCAATTCATAATTGCTAAGTCATGGAAAAAGCCCAAGTGCTCATTGATCCACGAATGGATTAATAAATTGTGGTATATGTATACCATGGAATATTATGCAGCCTTAAAAAAAGATGGAGACTTTACCTCTTTCATGTTTACATGGATGGAGCTGGAACATATTCTTCTTAGTAAAGTGTCTCAAGAATGGAAGAAAAAGTACCCAATGTACTCACCCTTATTATGAAACTAATGTAGGACCTTCACATGAAAGCTATAACCCAGTTACAACCTAAGAATAGGGAGAAGGGGGAAAGGGAGGGGAGGGAGGGTGGAGGGAGGGGGATTAATGGGATTACACCTGCGGTGCATCTTACAAGGGTATATGTGAATCCTAGTAAATGTGGAATGTAAAGGTCTCAGCAAAATAACTAAGAAAATGCTATGAAAGCTATGTTAACTAGTGTGATGAAAATGTGTCAAACGATCTATGAACCAAGTGTATGGTGCCCCATGATCATATTAATGTACATAGCTATGATTTAGTAAAAATTAAAAAAAAGGAAAAAAAGAAAAGAAAAGGTGCTACATACCTCATTGCTGAATATCGCTAAGTCACCTTTGAAGTATTCACCTTGGCCATTTGGTGACCATAGTGATATTCAGCAATGAGTTATGTAGCACTTTTTCTAGGATAAGCTCGTGAACTTGATTGTCCAACCTTGTATTTCTAGAAATTTTCTGTATTACTGAGACACAAAAATCCAAAACTATCTTGTATATGCACATGTATTTTTTGAGCCCTGAAAATGAGTGTAAAAGTATTAAGCTACAGTCAAGAGAAATGATTGTTCTAAATAAAGAACTTGTCAAAATCTGAATCGTCAAACCTCTACCTTCAGAGTTACTGTTAACATCAAGCTAGACATACAAAGCTTAACACTGAGCCAATGCACCATTTCTATGCCTCTATGCATTTATGGAAGATGAAAGCTACCTCATAGAAATACGATGAGAATTAGCTCTCTAATACTGCAAGCCTTTTGTCATCCTAGGAGGAAGCTGAGCCCAAAGCTTATCATGTGTTTAAACGTTTCACACCTTCAAATTCTAGCATTCTCTTTAACAGATGCTCCTCACATCTCACATGTCATAGCACAGCTTCCTACAATTCCTAAATATAGAAAGGAGGATGACACATTTTGGTTCTCACTGATAAGAAAAATTGGAATTCCTAGAGGACAATCTGATGAACCACTCCTATCACGGCGAGAAAAGGAAGGACCTCATTTATGACAAGAGAATTTTGAGGAGGAGAATGGTAGAATAGCATCAATCCTTATTTGTTGTATGTAAACATTTACTCTGCCTTTGTATCAGAGAGAAGGATCCCTTTGGTTTAATACTATAAACATGTGTATCAGAATAATATACAAATAGTTGGAGATGTGGAATTTTTATATAAGAGTTACATGCCACCAATATTTAAGCCAATGTAAAAGTTATTCAATTTCTACATAGTCAGGCCTGGCCATGTGTCAATAAAACTGGTTTTTGTTTGTTTTTTTGTTTTTGTTTTGCTTATAGAGATGGGGTCTCACTGTGTTGCCCTCACTGGAGGGCAGTGGCTGTTCACAAGCTCAATCACAGCACACTAAGCCTTAAATCCATGATCTCAAGTGATCCTTCCACCTCAGCTTCCCTAGTAGTTGGGACTACACGTACCTTCCACTATGCTCATCTAGACTTATACTTTAAAAAAAGTTATGAAACAATATAACATTATTTGATTCTAAAATATATCTTTTTAACTTTTAATTAATGTGAAACTGGTTATATCTGAAAATTGCGTGGTAGAACATTATAATGTTGTATATATTCTTATCTCCCCTTGACTCATCCACAAAGCGCCATGTTAAATTAGTGGGGTCTCTTCTGAATTTAGCCACACAAGTCCTCTCTCAGTCCTGGGTACTTTCTTCACACGTAGTTCCCTTTCCCTGTAACATTCCCCTCCTAGATGTTCACATGCCTGCTTCTCTCATCCTGTAAAACTCAAAAGAAAGGGTTTCTTGTCAGATATACTGGCCTTTCAATTTTTCAGAAATGTAGTTATGTACCTGTGCCCTGATAGACTTTCACCTCCTGAAGTCATATTTACCATTCTCCTCCTATTCCCAGCATCTAGCAGGTGCTGAAACATGTACTAAATTAAAATGTTCATGCATATGTTTCTATCTGGGTTGGGGCAAAAAGTTCATAGTTCTTTTCTTTATACAAATTTTCTGAAATGAGCATGTATTACTTATCACATCAGGGGGAAAAAAATCTCCTTGTAAAGGATTGATTTTCCCTTATAATGTTTTACTTGGGCCTTTAGTTTTGTGATGTACTCCAGATATTTGGGCTAAAGGCAGTTATTTGTTACTTGGCCATCATAATATGAATATATTAGTCACATCTGTGGAGAAGATGTTACAATATCTGGCAGTCCTGATAATGATTTTCAAAGCAGTGAGTTTCAAGAAAAATTGACAAGAGTTTACAGGAGATTGGACAAACAGCATGAAATCACTCCCGGAGAAGACAGCAATAAATCTTTTTCTTAAATGGCATCAATGACAGAGTCCACGGAGGAGCAAGATTAACTTGCTCTGCAACTACACCAGCTCTTGAGGTCAGAAAGGTGACAAGAGAGAGAGCCCAGTCAGGAAACACAGCGCCTGCACATATGTAACAGATAAAGAGCAACCTTAAAATAGAGACAGGAAGTCCAAAAGAAGACAAGAGATGGCTGTTGAAGCTTGGGGATGAAGACTTGTGTCACAGAAAAGCCCAGTAGCATCAATCAAAGTCCTGGGAAGTAGAATGAATTTCAGGGACGGAATTTCAATCCTGGGAAGAGAAACTTAAGAAGTCAGATAAAGTCTCATCCTACATTTAACGTAGAATCCTAAAGGAATAGGCTCTGAGATAGATTAGAAAAATCTACTTTTCAGAACATCGGTCCAAGTGCCTTTAATAGTAAAGAGAAGTCTTGTTATTAGAACCGAGTCACAAAATAAAACTCAGATTAGCAACAGGCATAATCCACCCAGGAGATAAAAGAGCAATAGAGTGTGGCTTTTTTAAAGTTGCTGAGAAAGGGCTAGATCTATTTAAGAAAAGTCAGTAAGACTGAGACTGCACGGACTGAGGATATGCAAACTGGAAGCAGCCAGAGCCAAACATTAACTACAAGCAAGTTAAGGGAACTGTTAAATGCTGTTAATGGGGACATGCACCTGAGCGACCATTTTGAGAAAACAATTTGGCAATGTCTACTGAAGTTAACAAGCATACCCTATAATCCAGAGACTCAACATCTGTGGGGACATGCTGTAAAGAAATGTCTATATTGGACATTTATGTTATGTTGCATTTAAAATAAAGTAGAATCCAGGTTGACCATATCAAACATAGAAGCAAGCAAGCAGCCAAAGGATATGTATTATATCATGTTATTTATATAAATATTTCAACAACAAACAAATGATAGTATGCATTTTGGATAACTGAATTTGTAGTAAAAATATATACTCATGAACGAAAAGAAAACACTTACTGTAGGGACCTTTATTACCTCTGCAGAGGTGGAAGAGACTGAGCTGGGAGGAGCTGCAATTATGTGTGGGATTTAAGGATTCATTTGTGTCTGTAATTAAACTGGACCTAAAGGAAACAGCAAAATAATACATTCACATTTTTTCAAAGGAGGTTGTGAATATGTGGATGTGGATTATAAATGTTTTTCTTTCATTTTTTGTGTATTATAAATGTTTTAATTATGTATAATTTATTGTTTAAGAATTGAAATGCTCAACAAAGTGTTTTTTATAGAACTTTCTCTCTTTTAGGGATCTCCAATATTTTAAATTACTATTAAATAAAAATATCAGATTTCATTTAATAGTGCTGAAGACCATGCTCACTGAGATTTTTTTTGTGTGTACCCACCAAGACGCAGCCTAACTCTCTCTTCGCAGATACGCCACCCTGCCTATAGTTTTGATGGTTTTCTCTCCATCACTATACTAGACTTCAAGTGATTATTTTCATGGGCTATGTGCTTTATACCCTGTGACACTGTGAACTTTTTTTACTTTGTCATATTTCACTTTAGGAAGATTGATACATTATGACATCAACCCATGATGTAACAACTCAATCATACAGAGTTTCCCTCTCCTTCCATATGAGGAACCACCTGTTTTGCTACCACTACTAATTTTTAAAAAGACGAAGAAATACGGGGAAGGCATGGACCTTATTCTTTTCAAGAAAAAATATGACACACATATATAAAACCTCATTATTAAACACATGGAAATATGATCAATTGTCTGATCTTGGATGACTACCACAAGAACATATTTTGTTTCTATATTCTATTCATCAGCTGTCCAAACCAAGAAACAAATTTCAATTGATCTGAAGTGCTACCCTGTTTAGGGATGTAGAAATATGCATATTTCGGACTTCAAAAAAAGTATTGTACTTGTATCCCTGTAAATGACATTGAACCATACTTCCAACTCTAAAGGGTTATGGTATTTCAACCACATTATCCACCCTATCTCTAGGAGCAAACCTTGAACAAGTACATATTTTTAAAAAATCAGTCCGACATCCCAGTCTAGGAGACCACTTAGGTTAGACCAAGGTGGAAAGGGTGCAAAATAACTATGCAATTAAAAGAAAGCAAACATAATATAATAAATCGCATTAAGAAATAAGCCCCAAGCATTTTCTATCCTCATTTCTGAACATGATATGGGCTACAGCACGCCAAGGAGCCCATTCCACTGAAGTTCTTTTGTTATTTTTTTTCCAAATCCATCAATTCAGTTTGTTGCCAACCTCATCTCAACTCTTGTCATCTCAGCTGTGTACAATATAAGGAAAAAAATGTATCCTCAACAGATTCATTCTGCCACTTTATTCTCCCAGAAAAAGCACTTCCTAAGAGAAAAAGCTCTATCTCATTTCACCAATCTACCAGTTAACTGTACAAAAACAAAACTTGTTTTTCAGGAGAAAGCTGACTTTTGGTGACTGACACATGGGAACAAGGACGGAGCCTGGAGAACATTTGATCTGCTGGTAACAGAAACCCTTACCAGGTACCACACACCTGCCAGATCTAAGACCTCAGCAATGTGAGTTTGCACATGAAAGCTGACTGCTGCCTCTCAGGGGAGATGCACTGCTGCAGGCACAGGTGGGGATCATGTACTAGCTTTTTTTTTTTTTTCTTAGAAAATATCACCTTTTCTAATTACTGAAAAGGTAATTAGAACTTAGCCCTGGGACTTAAGTAACAAATGGTAGAATTTTTAGGACCTGAATCAGAGGGAAATAGTGGCCTGAAGTCTTGGGATGTTTTGTCAGATCCTGGGAGGCAAGGGGTAAATACAGCAGAAAGAATCCTGGACTGCAGATTAGGAGCCACAGGCCTCAGGCCTATTCATCAACATACTAGCTGTGGGACGTTGGGCAAGACACTTCATCCCTCTGACTTCAACTTCCTCATCCAAAAATGAATTGTGTTTGACTGAAGACAACTAAAGCTCTCAACTTCAACATTCTAACTGTTCCCTGACTTTTTGGTGCTTTAAAGCAGTAATTTTATTCAGTAAACTGTTTTCCCAACTTGCAAGCCAACACAAAATAAGCCAAACAATTTATGAGACTGTACCAATCCTGGAAAGATAACTAGTAAGTTTGAAACTCAAAAATTTATTATCTCCTATTAGAAACAAAGTCCATATTAATATTATAAGAGCTCTGAACATCTCAAAGACTCAAAAACTCTCCAATTTGTCTGTGGATTACATTTTGACAACCATACTTCTGGATCAAAATTCTTCAACCCAAGCTATACATTAGAATCACATGTGAATTTAGGAAAACTATTTGGCTCTCACCTCAGACAAATTAAATCAGTATCTTCAGGAGGAAGGCTCTGGTACTGATTGCTATTTGTTCGAAAGACAATTCAAAATTACAAACACTGGGAAAAACTTTTTTAAACTAAATAAAATTTATAAAAAATTGGGTAGAAAACATTTTAAGATCATTCAACATGAGGAAGGAATTTTTTTTTTTTTTTTTTTTTTTGTAGAGACAGAGTCTCACTTTATGGCCCTCGATAGAGTGCCGTGGCCTCACACAGCTCACAGCAACCTCCAACTCCTGGGCTTAAGCGATTCTCTTGCCTCAGCCTCCCAAGTAGCTGGGACTACAGGCGCCCGCCACAACGCCCGGCTAAGGAAGGAATATTTTTAAAGTATCAGGATACCTATAATGACAACATCTATGATGTAAAAATGGCAACAGAAATTAGTACCGTGGAAAAATATTTTTTTAAAACATACTAAACAGACTATGCCAGAGTTGGCCTTAGTCTATCCATAAGTCTGTTCATACAGTGTATACAGCAAATGCTTATAAATAAATGATCAAACGAGTTAGTCGTTCATGAGCCGTGTCACAGCTGCTATGTGGAAGAATGTTACAGACTGTGATCTTAATACTTTTAACTAATCATCAAGAAAAAAATGAAAATTTAAGATTCAATAGGAAGAACTTGCAAATTTTTCCTTTTAACAACTCATGAGTGATAGTGGCTACAGATAAAATTGTGTTACCTTACAGAATTTAGAATGTCTTAAATCTAAGAGTTTAAAATAAAAAAAGAATTGATTGTAATCCATCAAGGAAAACATCCATAGTTCTTAGCTGATGGAAAGGAAGAAACCAAGAAACCAGGTCAGCAGTGGCTCACGCCTGTAATCCTAACAGTCCGGGAGGCCAAGGTGGATGGATGGCCTGAGCTCAGGAGTTCGAGCCCAGCCCGAACAATAGTGAGATCCCATCTCTACTAAAAGCAGAAAAACTAGACAGGCGTAGTGGAGGGTCACAGGTAGTCTCAGCTACCCGAGAGGCTGAGGCAACAGGATCGCTTGAGCCCAGGAGTTTGAGGTTGCTGTGAACTATGATGCCATGGCACTCTACCCAGGACAACACAGTGAGCCTCTGCCTCAAAACAAAAACAAAAACATGTTTCAACTCCATCTAGGTAAAAGTAAAAGATGTAAGGAAACACATTCTTCTTAGTAAAGTACTGCAAGAATGGAAAAATAAATATGCAATGTACTCAATACTAATATGAAACCAATGTATAAATAATTATATGCACATATGAACAACAAACACAAATACAGTCTAGTATGGGGGCAGGGAGGGGAATGGAAAAAGGGGTGAAAGGGGGAAGGGGGGAGGATGACTGACAGACTGAAAGAGGGAACCCACCGAATGGGCACATGCGTGGGTGTATACCACGCCCCTGGGTGAGGGGTTCTTTTACAACTGGAACTTTACTTTGGAAATGAGAACAATATAATCTAAAAATCTGTATCCTCATATTAATTTGAAATTTTTAAAAAAGGAGAGAAAAATAAAATCAATGTGGTGTCTAGATGGGCATAAAATTACAAATGCATGTGGTAGCATAAGTTCGTTCTGAACCTGCAGAAAAAGGCAGTAGATGCCGCCTTTCTCAAGAATCCTCTGAACATCCAATTCTCAGGGAAATTGTTATAGATGCCAAAATACTATAACTGTTCAACAAACACTAATTGAACACATCACTACGTGCTCTTCTCCTATGTGTTTAATATTGGAGACACAACAATTAATAGCAAAACACTTTTACTGCCTATGAGCTTTCATGTAATAAAGGAAGCCAGCAGGTTCAAAAAGACAATTAAAAGATGCTAAGAAAGCTGTGAGAACAGAGAGGAAACTAGGAGAGAGACGAGGACACCTATTTCAGAGTAGGGGAACGCTTTCTTGCTGACACTGATCCTGACTCTCAGGAAAGCTTGAACACTATAGGAACTCGAGGCAAAGACACAGATATTTTTCATGCTATCAATAGTGTTAATTTTCAATGTTTTGATAAGTGAATAATCTGTTAATGAGCTCTTTTACAAAGACGACACTGGCTATATGGTGCCAAAAATGGATTAGAGGGGTTTGAAACTGAAGATAGAAAGACATTATGGAAGCTAACTTGGTTGTTTAGGCAAAAGATACCAGTAGTTTAAAATACATCAGGGATGATGCAACTGGCCATCACCTCCTCCTGCCCTCCAGTGTCCTAGGAAGTCTGCTTTCCCACATTAACGTGAAGGGAGTGTTTATTTCCATTGTGAAATATAAGACATATAATTTTATGTATTTTCACATAGCTTGAGGACATCTTTTCACGTAGACAAATATAGATTTACCGTGCCCTTTTTTAAATCAGCTCTACAAATCCCATTGTATAGTTAAGCATAATTCTTTTAACTGTAACTCATTAAAGCAAGACTCCTGTGAATAGCATTGGATAGGTACAGATATCTTATATAATTCTAGAATTAGTTTTATAAGATAGAAATAAAAGGAGAGATTCTCATCTAGAGTGTACATCAGTAAGAAATTTGTGCTTTAATAATACTATCACAACAAAATAAAATAAAGATAAAGCTATCAGCGTCTTACCAAAAATTTTCTTACTCACTCATACTACACATCCAACGTGGACCTGTGGAGAGGCCCTGCTCATCAACCTCAGTATGGGCCTAATTCAATAAGAATAGCTCCAACTGGAGCCTGTTGTCATAACAGCAAGAAAGAAAGAGCATGGGAATCGCCAGCTGGTTCTTAAAACTACTCCCCAGAAGTTGTATTTATTATTCCTGTTTGAAATTTCAGCATTATCAGAGGAGCTACAGCAAGGTCAAGTGGAGGACCCTTCATACAGCATAATGTCAAAAGCCCAACCATCCATTTTCCCAGATGAACTTTGCACTGGGAAGATACCAGTCATTCCCAGGGTGAATCAGTCAGTAGCAAAGCACCCAGCACAGGGTTGAAGGAATAGGCAGTACTTAAAAACAGGGACACTTAGGCAGACCTGATACTACTGTTATGCACCTAGAATTTTGAGGGTATAGGTTATTATGTGAACTTTAAGGCTTAGTTTTATCATCTATAATAAAAGGAAATAATAACACCTTGAGGGAGAGACCAACTACTTGTTCAGCACTCTTGATTACTTTTCCCAAGCTCCCTTGCAGTTAGGTGCAGCCAAATAACTATGTTCTCCCCAAGAGAATGTGGATAAAAGGATTCTTCCAAGCTCATCTCATGTAAAAGATCTGTGCTATCCAGGAGAGGACTCAGAGGCTCTATGAAATGGTGGAACCAAATGGAAGTACACATTGGTATGTTAGCAGGGATTTAAAATATATAGATAGATATAGTGTTAATATATATATCTAATATATGTATATTTATATAATGTTCATATATATCTAATCTAAATATATATTATATCTAGATATATATAGATATATTATATTATATATCTAATATAATATAATATACCTATATCTAATCTAATTAGATATATATAGTGTTAATATATATCTAATATATATTTATATAGTGTTAAAAAATGTGTATATATATATATATAGTGTTAATACTCTGAGATTTTGGAAATTGTTGCTCATAGCATTTAGACTACCTATGCTACAGGTATACCTCAGGGATATTGCGGGTTTGGTTCCAGACCCACCCCAATGAAGCTAACATCCCAGTAAACTAAAACACACAGATTTTTTTGGTTTCCCAGTGCATAGAAAAGTTATCTTTACACCACAGTCTATTAAGTGTAAAATAACATTATGCCTAAAGAACAATATTCATATATTAGTTTCAAAGTACTTTAATGATAAAAATTGCACACAACCATCTAAGCCTCCCAGTTAGTCATAATCTTTTAGCTGGTGGAGGGTATTGCAGGAATGTTGATGGCTGCTGACCAATCAGAGTGGTGATTGCTAAAGATTGGGGTGGCTGTGGCAATGTCTTAAAATAAGACAACACTAAGTTTGTCACATTCATGGATTCTTCTTTTCATGAAATATTTCTCTTTAGCATGGGATAGCATTTGACCCACAATAGATGTTATTTCAAATGTGGAATCAGTCCTCTCTAACCCTCACACTGTTTTATCAGCTAAATATATGGAATATTCTAAACCTTTGTCGTTATTTCAACAATGTTGACACCATGTTCATCGGGAGTAGATTCCATTACAAGAAACCATTGTCTTTATTCATAGATAAGAAGTAACTCCTTATGCAAGTTTGATAATGATATTATATGATAACGAAGTAGCGATTCATTCATATTTTCAGATTCCACTTCTAATTCCAGTTCTCTTGCTATTTCCACCACATCCATAGTTACTTCCTTCACTAAAGTCTTGGATCCCTCAAGGTCATCCATGAGGGCTGGAATCGACTTCTTCTAAACTCCTGTTTTAGTTTATCTCTCATGAATCATGAATGTTCTTAAAGGTAAGATGATGAATCTTTTCCAGAAGGGTTTCGATTTACCTTTCCCAGATCCATCAGAGTAACCACTATCTAAGCAACCTATATAGGCTCACAAATTGTATGTAATAAATAATGAGTTGAAAGTCAAAATTACTCTTTGATCCATGGGCTGCACAATGGGTGTTCTGTTAGCCAGCATGAAAACAGCATTACTTTCCTCGTGCATTTCCCTCAGAGCTCTTGACCAACCAAGTCATTGTCAATGGGCAGTAATACTGTGAAAGGAAGAATTTTTTTTTTTTCCTGAGCAGTACATCTCAACAGTGGGCTTAAAATATTCAGCAAAGCATATTGTAAACAGACTACTTTCATCAGGTTTTGTTCTATTTACAGAAAATACACAGAGTAGATTTAGTAACATTTTTAAGAGTGCTAGAATTTTTGGAATGATAAATTATCATTGGATTCAACTTAAAGTTACCAGCTACATTAGCTCCTATCAGGAGAGTCAGCCTGTCCTTTGAAGCCAGGCATTGAATTCTTTATAGCTATGAAAGTCATAGATGGCATCTTGTTCCAATAAAAGGCTATTTTATATACACTAAAAATACATTGTTCAGTGTACCAACCTTCACCAATTACCTTAGTTACGTCAACTGTATAAATTTTGTTTTTAAGGACATGTTGAGTTTAAGATCTTCTACAGCAGCACTTGCTGCTTTCCTTAAATGTTTTAACTAACCTGTTAGCTTCAAACTTTTCTTCTGCAGTGTCCATACATCTGTTGGCTCTCACAGAGTCAGGGCCTTGCTCTGGATTAGACTTTGGCTTTTAAGGGAATGTTGTGGCTGGCTTGACCTTCTACCCAGACCACTAAAACTTTCTCCATATCAGCAATAAGACAGTCTTGATTTCTTCTCATTCATATGTTCACTAGAGTAGTACTTTTAATTTTCTTCAATAACTTTTCATTTGCTTTCACAACCTCACTGACCATTTGGTCCAAGAGGCCTTATTTTGGGCCTGTCTCAGATTTCAACAAGCCTTCCTCATTAAGCTTAATCATTTCTAGAATTTGATTTAAAATCAGATATATGTGACTCTTCCTTTCACTTGAATAGTTAGAGGCCACAGTAATATTATTAATTGGCCTAATTGTTTCTCCAGGAATGGGGAGACCCAAGGAGAAGGGGAGATAGAGAGAGAGTGAGAGAGACAGAGAGGTAGGAGACTAGCAGGTGTGAAGTGTAGTCAGAACACTCACCTTTATTAAGTTCACCATCTCAGTCTCATACGGGGGTGGCTCATGGCACCTCCAAAATTTACAGCAGTAACATCAAAAGTCACTGCACACAGATTACCATAACAGATTTAATAGTGATGAAAAAACGTAAAATACTGAGAGAGTTACAAAAATATGATACACACACATGAACTAACCATAGGCTGCTGGGAAAATGGCACAGATATTCCTATACTAATGCAGTTATAAAGATTAAATGTGAGAAATGAATGAAAAATCTTATCACAGTTTTCATAAACAGTGCATACTAAACAACTACTGCCTACAATTATTATCACTGTTTGTTATCAATTGTTATGTCTGAATATTTTATTATTCAATTTAGTTAGACTGTGTGGAGAACATAACTGGCCAATAAAAATGCATTTAAAGCAAAACAGAGTCCAAAAGTCATTGTTGATATCACTGTTTTCATATCAAATAAAAATATTGTCCAAAGAAAAAACAAATACGTCTTCTTACTTCTTTTAGTAAAAATCCAATCCTTAAAAATGTTTATTTCAGGGTAAAGGAGTAGTCTCTCATTCATTATTTAAAGAATACTGTCATAAATGTATATTGATTTTTAAGTTTTATAATGAAATTTGCTTGATGCGGTTTTCTTCACAAATGAAATGAACATTGACCTATCTGATTGCATATTGACAATAAAATCATCCTAGAAACAGAAGCCTTTGTAGAGCCTGTCCAAGAAACTTAGACATGATGAGTGGGCTCCTTTATAAGCTGACAATATTAGCTCTGACCCTAACTTTGATCTTTCCCTATTGTTCGGAAAGAGGAAACAGGGAGATATTATTTCTCTTCTTCTTCACTTTACCTCAAAATAGTTGCCTGCTTCAATAATTTACGTGGGAAGAAGTAGAAGTGAAAAGGACCCATGGAGGTAAAAAGGGCATCATAACAGCTTGTATCTATAAAACAAATAAGATGAAATATTCTCACCTGTCAGTAACAATAACTGCATACGGAGGAACAGAGCTGAAATACCCTTCCGATTATTCATCACCTCCCTACTCTAAATTCAAAGTAATGAAATGCATTCAGTTGCTTTGCATCTCCTCAAAAACGAAATTCTCATCTCTCAGAACTGCTGATTAAGTGATTCTCCGGTTATCTGCATGGGATACACCATCTTATCCACTCATTATAGAAGTGTATTTAATAATCTTATGCTTCTGAAGGAAACAAATAGCCAGTTTTCTGAAAACTGTACGCATGTCACTTTGCTGGGACACGTTTCTGTTTCATTCTGGGTTTCTAGCATTCTTATTTGGACTCCGAGGCTCCAGGGCAGAGGAACTAAAGGACTACGTTTTAAATTGCATAAACGTTTTGTCATTCATTACTGAATGTCTGCTTGTGCCTGTCACTGTGCTACCCTCTTAAAAATAGGACAGACATTAATTCTTGCCCTTTGTGAGCTGACAATTAAGAACTTGGATAGATTGCATTTGAGAACCAAATTTGTTCCAGGAATATAGGTCCCCACAGTTAATGGAACTTCAAGTCAGTAATGACACTTTCCTGCATTTTCACGTGATTGTTTAACTGTCAGAGAAATATATATAATAATAGTAATATTTAGAAACAAAAACCTTTTTATTATTAAAATTATCTTGGATATAGCACAAAACTATCAATATATTTAAAAATATAGTAAGTAGAATGTAACCTAATTGTATGTAGTTTTATAATAATCTGATGTAAAAATTTTTTTTAAATATAACCTAGGCCCAGTGAGAATGGCCCACATCACAAAGTCTCAAAGCTGCAGATGCTGGCATAGATGTGGAGAGAAGGGAACACTTTTACATTGCTGGTGGGACTATAAACTAATACAACCTTTTTTGGAACGAAGTATGGAGAATCCTCAAAGAATTCAAACTTATCCTCCCTTTTGATCCTGCAATCCCATTACCGGGCATCTACCCAGAAGAAAAAAAATCCTTCTACTATAAAGACACCTGCACTAGACTGTTTATCGCAGCTCAATTTACACTCACCAAAATGTGGAAACAGCCTAAATGCCCACTAACCCAGGAATGGATTAACACACTGTGGTATATGTATGCCATAGAATACTATTCAGCCACTAAAAAAGATGGAGACTATACATCTTTTGTTCTAACTTGAATGGAGATGGAACAATTCTTCTTAGTAAAAGCATCACAAGAATGGAGAAGCAAGAATCCCATGTATTCAATGTTGATATGAAGACAATTGATGACCTAGTACAAGGTGGAGAGAGGGAATGAAGGGTCACAGTGTTTGGCACACCTCTTGGGGAAAGAACACATTTATAAGAGGAATTTTGCTTGACAAATGCAATTAGTGTAACCTGGATTTTTGTACCCTTAGTGAATCCTCAAAAATAAAAAAAATTAAAATGTAGTAAATAGGTGGAAAAGCTATTTTAAAGCCAACAGTATATTAAAAAACAATACAAAAATCTTGCTAGACAGTTCACTTAAAAAATTCATGATTTGAAAAAAGTAACTATTTATTAAGCAAAACCTAAGTACATCCCAACCCAGATCTACCTACTATTAATACATATAAATAAATACTTATATATAAATGAAATTGTACACTTCAGTGTGTTCCAAAGTAAGTCACTTTCACAGGATTTTATATAGACAATTACGAGACATTCATATGTTATTAGGACCCAAAATCCTGCCCTAGCTCTGTTTTCTCAATTATCTACTCAATAAGTTACTACTTCAAACTCCAAATAGTTCCTCAGGAGCTGACACATTGAAATTCCCCTGATGAACTAGCCTTGATCACACACACTGCTTTCCTTTGAGAATCCTGAAACAAAAAATTAACACAGGAGCATTTCTCCTTTGGGCCCAAGAGGAAAATGGTTTAAAAGTAATTGGTGTTTTTTCTTAGTTTAAAATTAATTGTATAAACATTATGTTTATGAATTTTAAAGCAGGTGTACAGTTTAAAGTCATCAAGAAGTTATATTTTGTTTACCAATAAAACAAGCAGAAACACAAAAAAGTGCAAACTCCACGAAGGATCTGTGGACAAATTCTACAAAATTGCAAAAAAGACAAAACAGTTGAATTGGCTATTTTTAGGATCAAAAGAGAAGCTTATATTATTTTTCTGTGCAGTTCCATATAATTTTATTAAATGTGTATAATAACATCAAAGGATACTTCATTGTAAAGGTTGAAGGCATTGGAAGTATGAAAATAATTAATAAGATGTATGCAATTTTGCTGAGTAATGAATATGTCAAGAAATATGAATTTTACTGAACCTATTTATTAAAGTGCATACATCAAAGATCTTAAAAGTTAAACACTACTCGGCATTTCCAAGTAATCACAAGTGCTCCATATGGAGTATAATAATGAATAAATACAAAATCCTCAAATACAAAATATATATGTTACTATCAAGTTTAGTAATTTAAATATTACAATTGTTTATTACATTTACATGATGAACTATTGAATACATAGATTTAAAACACTCTGGGAAGCCAAGACAGGAGGATAACTTGAGCTCAGAAGTTCAAGACCAGCCTGAGCAATAGAAAGACTCTGTCTCCACTAAAAAGAAATTAAAATTAGCTGGGCATCATGGTGGACTCCTGTAGTCCCAGCAAACTGAGAGGCTGAGGCAGGAGGATTGTTTGAATTCAGTGTTTGAGGTTGCTGAGGGAATATTATTAATACTATTAATATTATTAATCTGACTTTGACAATGACAGGGCCACATCTTCTGTGAGGTGGGGGTCAGAAAGTCAGTGAACCTGGATATGTTCTGGATGCTTTTTTTCTCTAGTGCCTGAACCCCCTGCATAGGTTGAAGGATACGTTCATTCAGGAGCAGGCCAAACTAGGCCAGGATTAGAATAATTGTTACCTTAGGGAAAAGAGAGACTTCCACATGGTGCATAATACTACACTGCCATTCTAGGCGGCCAAAGCCACAGTCAGATGTGAGGGGCTCTACTTTGCTTTCTTTTCTGTTTTTTGGTGCATTTAAATATGATAACAATGAGAGATACCTGGGACAAGCAGAATCTGGATATTATTCATGTGCATAGCTATCATACTAACACAATAATCACACCCATTTCTCATTGTCTAACTGTAAAACCTAGCATGGTATCTCGTAAACAGTGTGCATCGGTAAAGTGGCAGGTAATGATACGTATTCTCTCTAGAACATCAGAGCCAATTGGCCCCAATCATTTAGTACCAATCTTCACATTGTAAAAGTCAACATACACATAAAGAAATATACATCTGTATAAATTTTTAATGTTAAATTGTGATTGTTGCAAAAATATATCACCATTCTCAGATTAAACAAGCACCTAATAAAACTGGAAATGAGCACTGTCTGGAGGCTAGTGAAAGTCCAAATTTTACTGTTATGTAGCCACGTGACCTTGAGTCAATTACTAAGCTTCTCTGAACCTTAAATTTCTATAGTCCACAAATCAAAGGGAATGAATTCTCAGTGATATGCAAGCCCTGGCTGTAAAAGAATCCATCACTGTGAGACTTTGGGAACACCTTGACTCAGTAATTAAGTCTTACATAGGGTTCTAACACTCTCATTAAGTTTCAAATCTACTTACCAAATTGACTCTTTCTGCCTTAACATTCCATATTCCTTTATCTAAGTGAAAACTCAAGGTAAAGCACTTGCCCCAAGGTTACACAGGTAGTTAGTAGTAAAGCTGAAATTAGAACAAATGCTTCCATCTTCCAGCCCCATGATTTTCCCATGAAAAGCATATGCAACATTACACATTAAGGTGATTATCCAACTACTGGGAGACTTAAAGTTAACAAGCCTTGAAAATACACTATTTTGCTCCAACCAGAAGATGTCCCTGAATCTCTATGTATCCTTCAAAATGAAGAATTGCTTAAGGGCTACTAAAGCTAGAGGAAGAAACGGCTGCTCCCTGGGCGTGTGGGTGCAGGTGGAGGGGAGCAGTCATATTTCCTTCAAAAAGAAAAGAACAATATCTATAGAAAGTCTTGTTCTAACAAGTAACTCCACTGTATGAGTTAAGAGCTGTGTTCTTCTAGTTGGAAATACTAAAAATAGCCTCCCCTGTAAGATTTAAACCATTTTATTCTGTTTTATTTTATATATGGTAGGTGGTAGAAAAGAGCAGGAAGGATTAAGAAAGGTAGATTTTTTTTAAAGAATCAAATCATGCATTATGTCAGTTTTCGCATATTATCATAAATGTGTCTCACTGTCTACTTGATACAGTTTATCATGTTATGTTTAGCGCAGGGACAAAAGTCGAAAATTTTTAAATGGTAAAGACTAAAAAAGAAAAAATTTCTTCTTTTTCTTTTCTTTCTTTCTTTCTTTTTTTTTTTTTTTTCATCAGTAGCACATGCCAGCTGAAGGATTCTCAAGGCTTTATATTCAGAGGTCACCTCCTAGCACTTCATTCTTGGGTACCTTTAGCTGCCTGCTGGACCTAACCATCAATCACCCACTTTTAAGTAAGTAGTTCTGAAAAGACTGGTTTCACGACTGGTTATTTTTAGCAATACTTTGACAAATGTTTAAATAGTCAATGACTGGAGAAAGAAAGTACCTGGGTGTAATTAGCATCTTTGCTAATTCTCTGTATTTTCAGTTCTGCATTTTGAATTCTGCTCTTGTTTATTTGAACTGTTGATTAAGTGATTCTTTGCCAGCTAATGTATGCATTCACCTAGCCATTGATTACTTCAAATGACTGCCTTGAATATGTACTGCTGGTTAAATATTTTAAACTTCTACCAACAGTATCTTGTACCCAATTAAGGACTTATTGAGGCAGGTGTTTTTTTTTGTTTTTTTTTTTAATCTCTCATTGTAGGAAGTATTTTTTAATCTAATTCCAGGTAAACCTTGTTTCCCTCATTTTGAGGTACGAGCTATGACTTCCTGAAGAGCAGGTGCCCTGCCATGTGGGAGGTTACTAACAAGAGCTTAGTGTAGAGTACAGTGTGGGGTGCGTGGTGGGCGTTCAGTCCTGGAGGAGGAGTGGAGAATGGTTACTCTCTCTCTCTCACTTCTTTAATTAGTTGACATTTCTCAGGGGAAAAAAAGGTGCCACAATTCCCCTAAAATATCTAAGTTCTCCCACTCAACTACTTTCTCTTAAAAATAAAAGTTTCCTTTAAAACTCATTTGTAGCAAATTTTATAACCAGTCTTTCTACAATACAATTTAAAATTATGGCAGTAGTGGAGTAAAAAGAAATCTTGAAGCAAAAATTTTCAATTCTTCTCAGCTTCTCAAATGGTGATAATGGGCCCATTCCTCCAAAGAATCACATTCAAAATGTACCACATTCATTCAGGATTAGGAGAGAAAAGATTCTTTGGATCACTCAACTGCAAGAATTTATTTTCTTAGCCCAAAAGACATTGAGGCATCAAATTTGAAGCATCAATAACACTTGGTCTCTGTAGAGCATTTAAACTTCCATCCTGCTTTACAATCTATTATTTCAGCTAGTCCCTCAAAACCACGCAGTGAGATAATATTTCAGGGTTTCTCAACCTTGGCACTATTGATATTTGAGGCCAGATAATTCTTTGTTGAGGGGGCCCTGCACCTTATAGGATGTTCAGCATCACTCCTGGTCTCTGCTGACTAGGGGCTAGTAACCCACCCCCACTTCTCAGCTGGGGCAACTAAAACTTCCTCCAGATAGTACCAAAAGTCCAAGAAGGGAGAGGGGAGTGGCAAAATTGCTTCCAATACCCTGATTTTATGAGGGGCCTGTCACTGGAAATACTTAAATGAATTACCCAAGTTTACCAAGACTTTGATTCTGCTCTTTACTTAACCTCTCCAAATCATCAGTAAATGTTTAGCTACACCTCAAACATGTCCCAAAATCTATCCAGCCTCCAATTGCCACCTCTACCATAGCCACTTAGAACAATCAATCACTTCTTGCTTGGACTCGTGCAGCAATTCCTGTCTAGGATCCCTACTACATCTCTTTCCCTCTTAAATCCTTTCTCTACATAGCACATGAGTAATATTTTTAAAGTACACTTCATTGAACATAACACTGTGTAGTTTAATGCCTCCAATGCTGTCCCAGTGCATTAAGAATAAAAGGCAAACTACTCATCTTGTTTATTTCTCTGGTATCTCCCTCAACACACTGTTCATAATGACCTTTACATTCTTAGAATATGACAAATTCACTGCCACCTTGAAGTTTCTACATAAGCTATCCCCTCTGCCATGAATGCCTTCTCTCTAACCTTCACAGATGGTTCCTTCAGAACTCAGCTAAAAGAACTACCTAATTGGAAGGAGCAACTTACAAATTTCCTACTTTAATTCTCTGCATACCATTTATTAAATGTGTGTCTTGATTATTTATAAGCTATGTTATTTATTGTCTTTCTTCTCCATAGAATGCAAACTCCAGGAAAGCAGAACTGCCTTGCCTGTATGTTGACTGCTTTGTTAATACCTGTATTCCCCAGCATCTAAAACAGTCTGGTACTTACTAGGTACTCAATGAACACATGTTAAATAAAAGTATTTAATAATGTCTAGTAAGTCATGGAATCAAAACCAGATTCTAGATGACAATTTCCATTATCCTAGCAGAGAACAAATAATTTCAAAGTTATCAATACATAAAAATATTAATAGCAGAGATATGATAGGGACAGGAGATGTGTATAGTGGGATCGCTGCATTGGAAAAGCTCAAAATGTGTGGGACAGTGATACACGCACATATTAATGTTTTTAAAAAGCACATGTGGCTGGGCACAGTGGCTCACTCCTGTAATTCCAGCACTTTAAGAGGCCAAGAGGCCAAAGAGGGAGGATCGCTTGAGCCCAGGAGTTCAGATCAGACTGGACAATATAGTGAGACCCAGTATCTACAAAATACAAAAATAAAAATTTAGCTGAGTATGGTGGAATGAACCTGTAGTCCTAGCAACTCTGGAGGTTGAGGAGGGACAGTCACTTGAGCCTAGGAATTGGAGGCTGCAATGAGCTGTGATCATGTCATTGAATTCCAGTCTAGGTGACAGATTCAGACCCCTATCTCTAAAAATATAAGTAGAAATCAAAAATGAAAAGCACAAGTGAGAAATGCCAAAATAGTGGTATGGACATGAAACAGTGTGGGAGAGGGAAGCAAAGAATGGGGTTAAACAACCTTCACTCAGGTTAGCTAAAGCTGCCTCCTAAAGAAAGCATAGGTCAATGAATATATCCTTCGGCAAACCACAGGGTGTCACCACTTTGGCCTTCAGGAGGTCAGGATTAATAATGCCAAGTGAGGGGGAATGCCTAGCTAGAGACCAAGAGCTAATGATGCTGCTGTCATGTCTGCTGTTAGTATTCTGACATCTCTTAGCCATGGGCTGCGTGACCTAGAGGGACACTCCTTCCTTGCCTGAGTGAAATGGTGATTCAGCTTCCCCAGTCATTTCTCTGTGTGCTCGCACAGAACAAAAGCTGTCATCTGTGCTGAATGTCACCAGTGTGGCCCTCATGAGGATATCACAACAGCCCCTGAATGCAATGAGAACACAAAACTAGTATCTTTTGTGATCAGCATAATTTAGGAACTTGGGATCTGTGACAATAACGACTAAAATGAGAAGAGCTGATTTTCAAATAAAGTGTAATGGGAAGCCTGAAAAAGAAATAGCTTGAAAATGAAACTCAAAATGAAGCAAATTACGTCTCAAGTAAATTCTATGCAAGTCCCTGATGATTGTAGGGCTTGAAGGGAGGAGGAATTATCTTATTTCTTTGTATTCTCTTTTTCTTCTTGACTGATTCCATGCCAATTCAGAGCTCCAAAGTTATTTATAAATTTGGATATTTGAGAATGAAAATTTTCTTGAATCTTAAATACAGTAACCATTTTGTGATTCTGATATGATGTTTCCCTGTATGATTTCACAATCATAATTTAAATTACCATGGATTTAGTAAAAATCATGATACAAATACTTTCATAGTCTGCATGATGTACCAACTTTTTTTAAACAGCATAATAAAAACTTGAAAGCTAACACCAGTTTGCATTATATCTGTAATTCTCCTTAAACATTAAAACTACTACTTATACAAAGGCACCACTTTTTTCTACTATTATATGAAAAGATATATACTTCAAACAAAAATAAAATTGACAGGAGCTGCACTGGAACCTGTGATCGGCACCCTCCCCCCTCCGGAAGAGCTGCGCCAGGACCCATAATTGGCACCCTCCAAGACCAGGTAAGAGCTGCACCGGGTCCTCCCGGACCTCCAGAAGACCTGCGCCAGGACCCTCTGGGACTCCAGAAGAGCTGCCCAGCAACCTGCAATTGGAACCCTCCCAGACATCAAGAAGAGCTGTGCCACTACCAGCAATCAGTACCCTCCTGGACCTTGGGAAGAGCTGTGCCACAACCCGCAATTGGCACCCTCCCCGGTAAGAGATGTGCCGGGACCAGCAATCGGCACCCTCCTGGACTTCTGGAAGAGCTACACCCACCCGGACCCAGAAAGAGCTGTGCCGGGACTGCTACCCCTCCCGCAGGGCCTCCCCACGACCCGACCAGGAACTCCGGGAGCCACACAACCCTGCCTCCTCTCTCCTGTATCCTCCCTGCCTCCACAACGCACGCTCATCTGGCCAGTGACTCGGGTAGCCTAGTGCCTTCCAGAGACCTCTGTGCAAAACCCATCTCCTAGTCAGAGACTACTAGAGCCTTGGGCCCTCTGTGCCAAAGTCACTGGGCACCAGGCACTCCCAGAACCATGTACACCAACCCCCACCCTGTTGCTGGATCCAGGAGTGTCACACTCCAGAGCTGCTCCCTCAACCAGAACTCCCTGGCTGGGGCAGCCCCACAAGAGTTACACAGGGTCACTCCATACAAAGATTCAGCAACAATAGAGTGATAACCAGGGGGTCTAAACTTGGAGAGATACCACCCCAACTCTGAGGATGGCCAGAGGCAATGGTGAAAAACAATCATGAGACAAAATCAAAGGAAAAACTCTGGCAATATGAATAATCAGAGTAGATCAACTCCCCCAAGGAACAATGGGGCAGACACAGCACAAGATCCCATGCACAAACAAATAGCTGAGATGTCAGAAATCAAATTCAGAATAAAGATAGCAAATAAGATCAAATTAGAATTCCAAGCAGAAACCCAAAAGATGTCTCAAGAATTCAACGAATTCAAAGACCAAATGTCCAAAGATTTTGACACATTGAGACACGAAGTTGCAGCTCTCAAAGATCTGAGAAACACAGTAGAATCTCTCAGTAACAGAATGAAGCAAGCAGAAGAAAGGATTTCTGACATTGAAGACAAAGCTTTCGAAAGCTCCCAAACCCTCAAAGAGGAAGAGAAATGGAGGATAAAAACAGATCACTCTCTCAGAGAGCTCTGGGATAATTTGAAGAAAATCAATATTCATCTTATGCGGATCCCCAAAACTGATGAAGTGGCTTCACAAGGCACAGAGTCTCTTCTCCATGAGATTATGAAAGAGAACTTTCCAGACATGCCAAGCGATTCTGAATTTCAGATAGCTGACAGTTTCAGAACTCCAGAATGACTCAACCCAAATAAGACATCCCCCAGACACATCATAATCAATTTCACTAAAGAAGAAAATTCTGAAAGCAGCCAGACAAAACAAAACCATTACCTACAAGGGGAAGAATATTAGAATAACTGAAGATCTCTCTCCTGAAACCTTTCAAGATAGAAGAGTATGGTCATTGACTTTTACTCTCCTAAAACAAAATAACTTTCAAACCAGGATCCTGTACCCAGCTAAACTGAGTTTCATTTAAATATTTTAATGACATTCACATGTTGAAGAAATTTGCCACAACTAAACCAGCTCTCCAGGATATTCTCAGACCTATCCTCCATAAAGATCAGCATAATCCTCCACCACAAAAGTAAACCCACCCAGAAAATTTTGATCAAATTCCAACATTCACAACAATAAAAGGATTAAAAATGTCTCTAGAAAGGCTTATCAATTAATGCGAATGGTTTTATTGTCCTCTAAAGAGGCACACGTTGGCTGATTGGATACAAAAACTCAAGCCAGATATCTGCTACATATAAGAATCACATCTTACATTAAAAAACAAATATAGACTCAAGATAAAGGGATGGTCATCTATACTCCAGGCAAATGGAAAGCAGAAAAAAGCAGGCATTGCAATCCTGTTCGCAGACGCAATAGGCTTTACCAACCAAAATAAGGAAGGATAAGGATGGACACTTCATATTTGTTAAAGGTAATACACAATATGATGAGACTTCAATTATTAATATTTATGCACCCAACCAGAATGCACCTCAATTTATAAGAGAAACTCTAACAGACATGAGCAACTTGATTTCCTCCAGTTCCATAGTAGTTGGAGTTAAATTTTAACATCACTTTAGCAGTGCTGGATAGATCCTCCAAAAGAAGCTAAGCAAAGAAATCTTAGATTTAAACTTAACCATTCAACATCTGGATTGAACAGACATCTACAGAACATTTCATCCCTAAAAAACTGAATATACATTCTTCTCATCAACCCACGGAACATACTCCAAAATCAACCACATCATAGGCCACAAATATAACCTCAGAAAATTTTAAAAAATAGAAATTGTTCCTTGCATCTTCTCAGACCATCATGGAAAAAAAGTTGAACTCAATAACAACAGGAATCTGCATACCCATACAAGAACATGGAAGCTAAATAACCTTATGCTGAAGGATACATGAGTTATACATGAGATTAACAAGGAAATCACCAAATTTTTGGAACAAAACAACAATGAAGACACGAATTATCAGAACCTCTGGGATAATACAAAGGCAATCCTAAGAGGGAAATTTGTACCACTGCAAGCCTTCCTCAAGAAAACAGAAAGAGTGGAAGTTAATAACTTAATGGGACATCTCAAGCAACTGGAGAAGGAAGAACATTCCAACCCCAAACCCAGCAGAAGAAAAGAAATAACCAAAATCAGAGCAGAATTAAATGAAATTGAAAACAAAAGAATTATACAACAGATCAATAAATCAAAAAGTTGGTTTTTTGAAAAGGTCAATAAAATAGATAAACTTTGTCCAACCTAACCAGGAAAAAAAGAGTAAAATCTCTAATCTCATCAATCAGAAATGGTAAAGATAAATAACAACAGACCCCTCAGAAATTCAAAAAATCCTTAACGAATATTACAAGAAACTTTACACTCAGAAATATGAAAATCTGAAAGAAATCGACCAATTCTTGGAAGTATGCCACCTACCAAGACATAGCCAGAACGAAGTGGAAATGTTGAACAGGCCTATATCAAGTTCTGAAATACCATCAACTATACAAAATCTCCCTAAAAAGAAAAGCCCAGGACGTCAGAATTCTACCAAACCTTTAAAGAAGAAATAGTACCTATATTACTAAACCTCTTCCAAAATATAGGAAAAAAAGGAATACTACCCAACACATCCTACGAAGCAAACATAACCTTGACCCCTAAACCAGGGACAGACCCAACAAGAAAAGAAAATTATAGACCAATATCACTAATGAATATTGATGCAAAAATACTCAATAAGATCCTAACAAACAGAATCCAACCACATATCAAAAAAATTATACACCATGACCAAGTGGGATTTATCCCAGGCTCTCAAGGCTGATTCAATATACATAAATCTATAAATGTAATTCAGACATAAACAAAATAAAAAATAAAGACCATATGATTCTCTCAAATGATGCAGAAAAAGCTTTTGATAATACCCAGCATCCCTTCATTATGAGAGCACTTAAGAAAATTGGTATAGAAGGGACATTTCTTAAACTAATACAGGCCATCTACAGCAAACCCACAGCCAATATCGTATTGAATGGAGTTAAATCGAAATCATTTCCACTAAGATCAGGCAAGGTTGCCCATTGTCTCCATTGCTCTTTAACATAGTAATGGAAGTTTTAGCCATTGCATTTAGGGAAGAAAAGGTGATCAAGGGTATCTGCATAGGGTCAGAAGATATCAAACTTTCACTCTTCGCAGTTGACATGATCATATATCTGGAAAACACTAGGGATTCTACTACAAAACTTTTAGAAGTGATCAAGGAATACAGCAATGTCTCAGGCTACAAAATAATAGCAATAATAGCCAAGCTGAAAAAACAGTCAAAGACTCTATTCCTTTCACAGTAGTGCCAAAGAAGATGAAATATTTGGGAGTTTATCTAACAAAGGACATGAAAGATCTCTATAAAGAGAACTATGAAACTTTAAGAAAAGAAATAGCTGAAGATGTTAAGAAATGGAAAAACATACCATGCTCATCGCTGGGAAGAATCAACATTGTTAAAATTTCTATACTACCCAAAGCAATATATAATTTAATGCAGTTCCTATCAAAGCTCCATTGTCATATTTTAAAGATCTTGAAAAAATAATACTTTCTTTTACATGGAATCAGAAAATACCCCAAATAGCAAAAACATTACTCAGAAATAAAAACAAATCAGGAGGAATCACACTACCAGACCTCAGACTGTACTATAAATCGATAGTGATCAAAACAGCATGGTACTGGCACAAAAACAAAGAAGTTGATGTCTGGAACAGAATAGAGAACCCAGAGATGAATCTAGCTACTTACTATTCTTTGATCTTTGACAAGCCAATTAAAAACATTCAGTGGGGAAAAGATTCCCTATTTAACAAATGTTGCTGGGTTAACTGGCTGGTGATCTGTAAAAGACTGAAACTGGACCCACACCTTTCACCATTAACTAAGATAGACTTTCACTAAGATAAAAGATTTAAACTTAAGACATGAAACTATAAAAATACTTGAAGAAAGTGCAGGGAAAACTCTTGAAGGAATCGGCCTGTGTGAATATTTTATGAGGAGGACTCCCCAGACAATTGAAGCAGTATCAAAAATACACTACTGTGACCTGATCAAACTAAAAAGCTTCTGCACAGCCAAGAACATAGTGAGTAAAGCAAGCATTCAGCCCTCAGAATGGGAGAAAATATTTGCAGGTTATACCTCCGATAAAGATTTAATAACCAGAATCCACAGAGAACTCAAACATATTAGCATGAAAAGAACAAGTGATCCCATCTCAGGGTGGGCAAAGGACTTGAAGAGAAACTTCTCTAAAGAAGACAGACGCACCATCTACAGACACATGAAAAAAAGCTCATCATCCTTAATCAACAGAGAAATGCAAATCAAAACTACTTTGAGATATCACCTAACCCCAGTAACAGTAGCCCACATAACAAAATCCCAAAACCAAAGATGTTGGCGTGGATGCAGAGAAAAGGGCACACTTCTACACTGCTGGTGGGAATGCACACTTATATGTTCCTTTTGGAAGGATGTATGGAGAATACTTAGAGATCTAAAAATAGACCTGCCATTTGATCCTATAATTCCTTTACTAGGTATATACCCAGAAGACCAAAAATCACAATATAACAAAGACATCTGTACCAGAATGTTTATTGCAGCCCAATTCATAATTACTGAGTCATGGAAAAAGCCTAAATGTCCATTGACCCACGAATGGATTAGCAAATTGTGGTACATGTATACCATGGAATATTATGCAGCCTTAAAGAAAGAAGACTTTACCTCTTTCATGCTTACATGGATGGAGCTGGAACATATTCTTCTTAGCAAAGTATCTCAAGAATGGAAGAAAAAGTATCCAATGTACTCAGCCCTACTATGAAGCTAATTTATAGCTTTCATATGAAGGCTATAACCCAACTGTAGCACAAGAATATGGGGAAAGTGCCAAGGGAGAAGAAGGGAGGGGGAAAGTCAGGGTGGAGGGAGGGTAATTGGTGGGGCCACACCTACAGTGCATCTTAGAATGGGTACAGGCGAAACCTACTAAATGCAGAATACAAATGTCTACATACAATAACTAAGAAAATGCCATGAAGGCTACGTTGAACATTTTGATGAGAATATATCAGATCGTATATGAAACCAGCACATTGTACCCCTTGATTGCACAAATGTACACAGCTGTGACTTAACAATAATAAATAAATAAATATGGCGGCACCTGTGGCTCAGTGAGTAGGGCGGGGACCCCATATGCCAAGGGTGGCGGGTTCAAACCCAGCCCCGGCCAAACTGCAACAAAAAAATAGCCGGGCATTGGGGCGGGCGCCTGTAGTCCCAGCTACTCGGGAGGCTGAGGCAGGAGAATCGTGTAAGCCCAAGAGTTAGAGGATGCTGTGAGCCATGTGACGCCATAGCACTCTACCCGAGGGCGGTACAGTGAGACTCTGTCTCTACCAAAAAATAAATAAATACATACATACATACATAAAATAAAAATAAATAAAATAAAATAAAATAAAATACAAAAGTCAACGGAAATGGGGAAATGAATTCCTAGGGTCCAGTATTGGACTGGAAAGTCTGATAGTTTATCTTCTTGCCTGGTAAAATAAAAATAAAAATACAAAGCATAAAAAAAAATAAAATTGAGAGAAATCAAGTTAATAGGAAAAGCCTAAAAATTTCTAAAGCTAAAATGAGATTAGGAAGACAAATACATTTTCCTCCTCACATGACAGTGTTATACATTTATGGTTCAATATGAATTTGTCACTAATCCAGAACCCCATGTAGTGAAGCTGAAATGTCGGTCTTTCTTCTCAAGAGAATTCCACATTACAAAAAAATCCTCTATTTAAAAAAGTATGTGTCTTGCCATAAACATATACAAGTATTATGTACCCAAAATAATTTTTTAAAAAAGTATGTACCTATCAGCTTTCTTTTCATAAGACTAATATTCTTTATTTATAAGAGGGTTAAAAGAACAGAAAACTTATGACAGAAAACCCTGAATTCAAATCCAGATCTTACCACTGATGAACTATATTAACATGGGACATTAGCAAAACCTATGAGTCATTCATCTTCTCCTTTACAAAATGAAGAAAGCAACTCTTACCCCATAGGATTATTTTGAGGATTATCAGAAATGTAGTACATTAAGGCACAGAACCACGATCCTGGCACATGATTTGCACTTAATAAATGTTACATTCAGAATAATGCAGGCGTATTCTTTCCAGCTTCTTCTCTCATAAATATATAATAATTCAGTCTAGTATACTAAGAAGGAATGAAAAGGAAATTACAGTCTTTATAATTTTAAAATGGTCCATCACCCTCCACTGCATACACAGGATGAATCCAGGTAAGAGAACATCCCTTGTTTAGAAAGAGCCACAGAGGCCCCAGGGGAACAGTGTGAAGAGGATTCAAGTAGGAAGTAATACTAAAATGTGAAAGTTCCTTAAAGGGTTGCTATAACATCAGGAAAGTCTGCGCCTCAGTTTGCTAATGGAATAGGTCTGAGTCCAAGCATCTTCCACAGGATAGGAAGATCACTGCTAAGAAAACAGAGAAAACAGAATTCATTCATGGATAATACACCCTAGTCAACTAAGCTTCACAAGAAAGAGATAACTTTCCTGCATCCCTTTATGCCTGGCACATGGTAAGCACTAGTATTTCTTGAATGACAAGTGAATGGTACCAAAAAAAAAAAAGAAAGAAAAAGAAGAAATCAGAGGTCAAATGACTAGCACTATAGTAGATGTTTAGTAAATACTTTCTGTATTGAACATATAAACAAAATGATGAACAAATGATAGAATTACTGAAGCAATGAATAAATGAACAAAGCTTCCATTGAGCTCACCACCCAAACAATGAATAAAACAAATATGTTCTCAGAATATCCTGTTGGTGAAAAAATTCAAAGTCCATGATCGGAGCTGAGATTCATGGTAGTGTTTATAGGAAAGCAAGAATATCAAGTGGGCTGTGTCAAAAAACATTCTGACAGATCCACGAATGGATTAATAAATTGTGGTATATGTATACCATGGAATATTATGCAGCCTTAAAGAAAGATGGAGACTTTACCTCGTTCATGTTTACATGGATGGAGCTGGAACATATTCTTCTTCGTAAAGTATCTCAAGAATGGAAGAAAAAGTACCCAATGTACTCAGCCCTACTATGAAACTAATTTATGGTTTTCACATGAAAGCTATAACCCAGTTATAACCTAACAATAGGGGGAAGGGGGAGAGGGAGGGGAGGGAGGAGGGAGGATGGGTAGAGGGAGGGTGATTGGTGGGCTTACACCTGCGGTGCATCTTACAAGGGTACATGTGAAACTTACTAAACGGAGAATATAAATGTCTTAACACAATAACTAAGAAAATGCCAGGAAGGCTATGTTAACCAGTGTGATGAAAATGTGTCAAACGGTCTATAAAACCAGTGTATGGTGCCCCATGATTGCATTAATGTACACAGCTATGATTTAATAATAATAAAAAAAAGACAAACACTC
Source organism: Nycticebus coucang (assembly GCF_027406575.1). Lineage (NCBI taxonomy): Eukaryota > Metazoa > Chordata > Mammalia > Primates > Lorisidae > Nycticebus > Nycticebus coucang. Next base: position 19,220,912 of record NC_069787.1, read on the forward strand.
TGACACCAATTTTATTCTTTCCACCCACAGTCTTTCATACACATACCTCAGACCAGTTCTTCTCAAGTAAAGCATAAGAGCCAGGGTACCTAAAAATAACCAAGAAGAGTCAATCCCAGGGCATCACTAACAGATGACATTTATATGATATCTCTGTATACATTAGAGTCTTAAGAGGTTTGATCATATATAGTCCCACTAATTGCAGGGTTTGCAGAAGCCTCCTGATTCCCACCCCACCTCTAGATTTTTGGGTGAAGTTTATACTCAAAACACATGCAAGTTCTTACAAATACATGTGAGGACTTACTAAAAGCTTGGCAACACATTAAGGTAATGGACATCATTGACTTCTTTTATTTCCTGCCAATTAGAGTAGTGGTCCCCAACCAAGAAACTGGTTGATGGAAGAAAAATTTTCCACAGACCATGAAGGCAGGGATAGTTTCAGGATGATTTAAGCACATTACATCTCCACCTCGGATCATCAGGCATCAGATTCTCTCAAGGAGCTTGCAACCTAGATTCCTCACACATGTGCAGTTTAAAGCAGGGTTCATGCTCCTCTGAGAATCTCCTGCCCCTCCTTCTCTGACAGGAGGCAGAGCTCAGGCAGTGATGTGAGCAAGTGGAGCAGCTGCAAATGAGAAATGAGGCTTCACTGGTGCACTTGCCGCTCACCTCTTGCTGGGTAGCCCGACTCCTAACAGGTCACGCATGAATACTAGTCTATGGCCCAGAGGTTGGAGACCAGAGAATTAGAGAACATGTCTTCAGGAATGTTATTTTATGTTCCAGGCTATTGCAAGCCAAAGTAGGCAATTAAGTGTCTCTATAAGTAATCTTAAAATATTGAGAAACCAACCACTCTTCTTTTTTTGTCTTGTTTTGTTTTGTGAAGTATCTTGCTCTATTGCCCTGGCTAGATTATAGTGGTGTGATCATAGCTCACTGCAATCTCAAACTCCTGGGCTCAAGTTTTCCTCCTGTCTCGGCTTCCCAAATAGCTAACTACAAGCCTCCAAGCCCAGCTACCTTTTATTTTTTTAAGAGACAGGGTCTTGCTATGATGAGCAGGCTGGTCTCAAACTCCAGCTTCAAGACATCCTCCCACTTCAGCCTCCCAAAGCACTGAGATTATAGGTACGAGCCACTGTGCCTGGCCTCATTCTTGTTTATAAAGTCAACTTCCCATGAGTTGGACAGCCATATAATTCTCTGAGTGACACCTGTCAGTGGTGTGCTTATCCAATATCATGGATCCAGAGATATGCTAAACATGTAAAGGTATCAGTTCTTTCCTTTCCTGCATAGGTAACCAATTCTTAGAAACATATGCCAATTTTCTTCCCATATTTTTTCTTATAGGCTATATATAGCATTCTGTATAGTACTAGTAGAACAGTTATATCCAAGTATTATAAAAATAGAGCTTAAAAAAAACCTAAAAATAGAGCTACGATATGATCCAGCAATCCACTGCTGGGTATACATTAAAAGGAACTGAAATTGATACATGAAAAGGATTTCTGCAAGTCCATGTTCATTTCAGTATTTGTTATAATAGAGAAGTTATGAACTCAAACTAAGTCTCCACCAACAGACAAATAGATAAAGAAAATGTGGTATATATGTACAATGGAATACTATTCAGCCTTTAAAAAGGGAGAAATCCTGTCCTCTGCAACAACATGTATACATCTGGGACATTATGCTAAGTGAAATAAGCCAGATACAGAAAGACAAACAGTCACATGGAATCTGAAGTAGAGAGTATTACAGTGGGAAGTGGGAAGGAAAAATAGAAAGTGTGAAATTGAGTAAAACCTTCTTGAGTAACCATCTTTAGCTGAACTAAGCAGGGCAGCAAACTACCACATCTTAGTTCTCAGAGCTGAACTACACATTTCTTAATGTCTTTTTAAAGTATTTTTTTTACTTTTCTTTTCTTGTTGGGTCTTTTCCTGATTTGGAGATCAAGGTGATGTTTGCTTCATAAAACGTGTTGGGTAGTATTCCTTCTTTTTCTATATTTTGGAACAGGTTGAGTAATATAGATACTAGTTCCTCTTTAAAGGTTTGGTAGAATTCTGACATGAAGCCATCTGGTCCCAGGCTTTTCTTTTTAGGGAGATTTTGTATAGTTGAGGCTATTTCAGAACCTGACATAGGCCTATTCAGCATTTCCAGTTGATTCTGGCTAAGTCTTGGAAGGTGGCGTGCTTCTAAGTATTGGTCAATTTCCTTCAGATTTTCATATTTCTGAGAATAAAGTTTCTTGCAATATTCATTAAGGATTTTTTGAATTTCTGAGGAGTCCATTGTTATTTTGTCTTTGCCATTTCTGATTGATGATATTTGAGATTTTACTCTTTTTTTCCTGGTTAGGTTAACCAAAGGTTTATCTATTTTATTGACCTTTTAAAAAAACCAACTTTTTGATTTATTGATCTGTTGTATAATCCTTTTGTTTTCAATTTCATTAAATTCTGCTAAGAAAATGCCAGGAAGGCTATGTTAACCAGTTTGATGAAAATATTTCAAATTGTATATAAAACCAGTAAATGGTGCCCCATGATCACATTAACATACACAGCTATGATTTAATAAAAAAAAAAATTAAAGAAAGAAATAAACTAAAATATATATATATTTACGTATCTGTATATTAATAGCAAGAAAATGTCAAATTCAACATATGAGAAATTTTCTTTTATTCTTTAGTAAATCATAACCTTGCGCAGTAATGCATATGAGGTACAATGTGCTGATTTGATATACAATGTGGAATGCTTACATGAAACTGATTAACATAACCATCTCCTTGCTTACTTATTTGTTGTGGTAAGACATTCATACTCTATTCTTAATAGTTTAAAAATGTATCTTGCATTACGCACATTAGGTTAGGTCCCCTCAAATACTCTCCCTCCTCCTGGCCTCGCCCTGTCTTCTCCTCTCCTTCTTCCCTCCTTCTTTCTGGACTATAGTTATGCTTTACTATTCCTATGAATGTGTAGGTGATTATACACTGATTTCATAGGAGTACTGAATACGTTGGATACCTTTTTCCCATTCCTGAGATACTTTATTAAGAAGAATATATTCCAGCTCCATCCAGGTAAACATAAAAGATGTGAATTCGCCATCTTTTTATGGCTGCATAGTATTCCATGGTGTATGTATACCACAATTTGTTAATCCCTTCATGGGCACTTGGGCTGCTTCCATGACTTGGCAATTATAAATTGGGCTGCAATAAACATTCTGGTGCAAATGTCTTTGTTGTAAAATGATTTTTGATCATCTGAGTAAATACCTAATAGGGAAATTGCAGCATCAAACAATAAGTCCACTTTCAAATGCATAAATATAATACATCACATAAATAAAATAAAAAAAGATCACATGATTCTCTCAATTAATGCAGAAAAAGCTTTTCATAATATTCAGCACCGTTTCATGATCAGAACATTCAAGAAAATAGGCTTTGAAGGGTCATTTCTGAAACTGATAGAGGGCATATACAGCTACCCCACAGCCAATATCATACTGAATGGAGTAGAATTGAAAACATTGTCACTCAGATCTTGAACTAGGCAAGGATGACCATTGTCTCCACTGATACTCAAAATAGTAATGGAAGTTCTAGCCATCACAATCAGGCAAGAGAAGGGGATCAAGGGTATCCAAATAGCATCAGAGGAGGTCAAACTCTCACTCTTTGCAGATGATATGATCCTATACCTGGAAAACCCTGGGGATTCAACTAGAAAACTCTTAGAAGTGATCAAGGAATATAGCAGCGTCTCAGGATATAAGATGAATACTTACAAATCAGTAGCTTTTTATATACCCACAGTAGTCAAGCTGAAAATATAGTCAAGGACTCTATTCCTTTTACAATGGTGCCAAAGAAGATGAAATATCTGGGAATTTTTCTAACAAAGGACATGAAAGATCTCTATAAAGAGAATTATGAAATGCTGAAAAAGAAACAGATGAAGATGTTAACAAATGGAAATGCTCATGGTTGGGAAGAATCAACATTGTTAAAATGTCTATGAGGAACTTTCTAAGGCACACAGCTGGTATCTAGGCAATAGCCATTATCTTCTTCTTATCTGGAGAAAGATGTAGGAGTTTCATTTATTTAGATATTTTCATATTTCTCCACAAACTTGAGGATGTGACTAAGGGTTAAATCCAAATTAGCATAAATCAGGGTTCCTGTAAAGCAAAGCTGGCTATCTGTTCTTTTGGAACACAGTTTTACTGGAACAAAGCCACCCTGTTCTTTTATATATAGTCTCTAGTCACTTCTCTGCTACACTGTCAAAGCTGAGTAACTGCAACAGACACTGTATTGCCTGCAAATATAGCATCTAAAGTACTTTCCCTCTGGTCCTTTACAGAAAAAACTTGCCAATCCCTGGTATAAACCAACCCCAACCACCCCTTCCATTTACCCGTGACAGTTTGAGTAAAAATATACTACACAATCCTAGTCAGTAAGATATATTCATATGAAACATCTATGAAAAGATATGGGAAGTCCACTTACTGATCAAGAGAAATATACTGAAAGAAATAACTCCTCTTCTTCATGTTGGTGTTGATTTGTGTCTGCATATGGCGGCTAAAATTTGGGCAGTCCAGGGTTTTGTTGTTGTTGTTTTGCTTGTTGTTTTTTTTTTTTGTTGTTGTTGTTGTTTGTTTGTTTTATTAATAAGAGTAAAAAAAAAAAACAACTGAATGCATCCGAGTGAAAATAAAAAATGTTTTTCCTTGATGAAGTTGCAGTTACCTACTTAGGCTTTTCTTTATGTAAAATAACAAAGCTACTCTTTTTTAAGTCTAGTGCATCAGGGTCTACTTTTACATGTAGCCAGAAGCTTCCCAATAGTATTCCCATTTCATGGAACTAAGACTAAGAAATGACTGGCCAGGAAAACATACAGAATAGATGCTGGGTAGCCATTAATAAGACTAAGGCAGTAACTCCTTGCAATGACATTTACTTTTTATAATAATGCATGATTGGAAGGATGATAGAAGAGCCACACAACTCTCTATAAAGTGTAGGAAGAATTCTGTTTCTATTGCAATTTTAAAATTTGCACTCTAAGATATGATACTTGCCAATAATCCATGACAAACAGTTACTAGTATAGTTATGTATTTTTAAACAAAATGGAATTTTTTCCACAGGTAACTAAAGAAGGTAGAGATTACTAGATTACATTTACTTAAATTTTTTTTCTAACAATGCTTGTAGTCTGATTTAAGATAATCCCACTTAAAGTGACATTCATTCAATAGATATTTACTAAGCACCTGCTATATCCTAGGACTTGAGATATAGCAGAAGACAACAAAAACAGACCTTTGTTCTTGAGGAATTTATTATAGTAAGGGCAGTTAGACAATAATCCAAAACAGTAGGTCAGGAAAGCAGTATGATATTAAAAAAAAAGGACGATAAAGAGGATTGGTATTATTGGGGGGAATTCCTGAGGAAGGAGAGGATGCAACATTAAGTAAAGGAATCTGGGTAAATTCAATGGGATAAAATTTGAGCAAAGACAAGATGGAATCAACGGAGCAGAGAAGTGAATTAAAGGAGAGTTAGTCAGTCATTAAGAAGATACAGAGAAAATAAACGTTAAAACACAAGTTCATTCCTAGCACATTCAAAGCTATTTTGGTTGGAGAAAAGAGACAGAAAAACTACTGGAAGAGGGCGGCACCTATGGCTCAGTGAGAGGGCACAGGCCCCATATACCAAGGGTGGTGGGTTCAAACCAAGCCCCGGCCAAACTGCAACAAAAAAATAGTCGGGCGTTGTGGCAGGAGCCTGTAGTCCCAGTTACTCAGGAGGCTGAGGCAAGAGAATCGCCTAAGCCCAAGAGCTAGAGGTTGCTGTGAGCTGTGATGCCACAGCACTCTACCGAGGGTGACAGAATGTGACTCTGTCTCTTAAAAAAAAAAAAAAATATCTAGTTGAAGAGGAAATTCTAGGTCCAATCAAGCAAAAGCCTATAAGTCATTGAAGGCATTAGCTTATGCTCAGAATAACATGGAGGGACAGGTCCACTGCAGGACTGGTGCAGAGAAGCACCATGGTCTGACACATAATTTACGTGGATTACACTATGCTAAGACCAAACTGTAATGATTGGGCAATGAAGAACTATTAATCCAGGCAGGGAGAGTTAGTCAACGATATCACAGTATTGTAAGAGATATGAGGTCAAAGTGAATGTGATAAAGGCTGCCCATTTCTGAGAGTATATGGGCGTGTGTGTGGGTGCAAGCATGGGACATTACAAAAGTTTTGAGATAGGTAAAAATCAAGAAATGTGAAATGCATACAAATGGGAACAAACGAAGCCCTCCAAGAACACCAATAAGTTTAGCAAGTTGAAACTTGCACAGGTGTATCAGAAATGACACTATTGATCATGTTTCTGGAAGTGAAATAATGGACTGTAACAATCTATAATCTATCTCAAAACTTTCGTAGTGTGACCCACGTATCGGTTTTTTTTTTAAATCTTTTTATGTTCTAGAAATTACAAACAGTAATTTCAAATATTTGGCCAGGCAGGATGGCTCATACCCATAATCTTTGCCTTGTATGTGGCCAAAGCGAGATATCTGTCTCTACAAATATCTTCCAGTAATTTTCCAAAATTTTGAAACTGAAAGTTGCAAGAAAAATAAAGAGCACATCTAAATCTTTTGTCTAGACTAATCTACTCTATTTGTTTCTAGAAGCACCCTAAACTGGGTAGCTTACACCTCCCAGTTTCAGAGGCTGGAATCCTGATCAAGGTGTCAGCAGGGCCATGTTCCCCCTGCAATCCCTAGTTGGATCCTTCCTTGCCTCTTCCAACCCTCTGGCAGTTTGGTTGTAATCTTTGGCATGTCTTGGCTTGCAAATGTGTAACTCTAATCTCTTTGTTTTCATGAGTCATTCTCCCTACATTTCTGCCTTCCACACCCCTCTTCTTTGTAAGATGCCAATCACACTGCATTATGGGCCCACCCTACTCAACATGACCCCAGCAAAATGAATTACGTATGCAACCACCCTATTTTCCAAATAAACTCATATGGTAGGAGTTAGGATTTCAACATATCTTTTCAGAGTGGTGGTGGGGGGGACACAATCATTAACCATAACACCCCATTATAACATTTTGTCCAATTTGCTTTCTTCATATATATATATATATATATATATTAATATCATTCTTTCCCTTAAACATCTGGGACAGACATCATGGATGTTCTATCTAGATATTCCAGTATTCCCTTAAAAACAGGACATTTTCTTATATACCCATAGTATACCCTGTTTCCCCGAAAATAAGACAGTGTCTTATTTTAAGGTGTGCTCCCAAAGATGCGCTAGGTCTTATTTTCAGGGGACGTCTTATCTTTCCTGTAAGTAGGTCTTATTTTAGGAGGATGTCTTATTTTCGGGGAAACAGGGTAGTTGCTAACTTTAATGAACTGGTTAAGATAATCATGAGCTGCTAAATTATGGGAATATATTTTGAGAAATGTGTCATTAAGTGATTTTGTCACTATAGCTAAACATAGAAAACCTACAAAAAAATATGATATTATAATCTGATGTGACCACAGTTGTGTGTGTGGATACTGACTGGAATGACATTATGTGGCACATGTCTATACTCATATACATGTATAACTGTTATCTAACCTGCTAGTTGCTTTCAGCATTGCTAATTCCCCCAGTAATATCCTCTATACCACGGTATCTCTCCCACTTCAAGCTCCAGTCTCTGTCCGTATGCTGAATTTAGTTATCACATCTCTTTAGTATTCTGTAATCAGAAAAAGTTCCCCATCCTTTCTTCTTCTTTTCTGATATTGATATTTTTGAAAGAATAAAGTCCACGAGCCATTTTTATAGTCCCTTCTATCACCTTGATACTCTCTTTCTGCAGTTTTTGTTCTTCAAATTTATAAACGTGTTTTTTAATAAGGGAGTATTGGTGCTTCAGGACAGTCAGGGCTGTATCAGTCCATCAGTGACGATGCAAGAGATGCTAAGATATGTAGAGGGAATTTTTCAAACAGAAAAAAGTTTGCAGTGAAGAGAGAATAGATGAGAGAATGCAGTTTGAAGTCTAAATGTTGGGGGTGCGGATATGGAGAAACCTGTGTTACAGGAGAACAGGAGCAAATAAAGGAGCTGTTAACTCAGGCAAAGACTCAATATGAGGTTTGCTTGTCCTCCCATGGCTGATACAACAGAATAAAAGGGAAATGAGAGAATCAAAGCAAGGAAATGAGAAGCTGCTTGATTTCAGAAATCTGTAATCTTAATAGGGAAGCTATTACAAGTTGGTTGTAGGCCTGGATCACATGCCAAAACACACTACACACATTAATTTTGACATTACTTAATTTTTTAAAATATTGGGAAGTCAGTAGTGGTTCTGGTGAAAAGTTAGAAGATGGAAGAGAAAAATCAATAAAACATTCACAGAGCAAGAAGGCACAAATATAATTCAAAACAAATCAAAATGTTGCTATGGATTACTCCAACTGCTCTTGTAAGAAGCTGTATTGTGCTAAGGAGATGGCCTCATCCACTCTCCAAATCAAAATGTGTTTATATATGCAGGATGGAGTCCAGACTTGGAAGACCTGAATTGCTCAATATGAATATGTGAGAACTTACTTAACTTACTTAACGTGTAGAAGGTGATAAAAGAGAGGGATCAGCCTGGCAGGCACTATGTGAATACAGAGAGGGGATCTGAGAAAGCTCTGGGCAAAGCAGCCCAAAGTGGGCAAGGATGACAATTACTACTAAGAGAGACTTTTAAATAATTTGCTATATGAGGTATGCTTCCATATTTCTCTAGCCATATCACTCCTGCAAAACCTTTAATGTAGGAACTACACTACTCACTCATGGTTTGCTCGTGATAGATTATGTTGTGTAAATGTGAGGGAGCAGTGTAGTAGCTGAGTTCTATGTCTGGGTTAATGCAAGGAAAAAAACTGCACTAGCCCACATGGTTAGCCTGGTGTAGTGACCCACACCTATCGCTTGGATTAGGGGTGTTCAAATCTAGCCCAGGCAACACAGTGAGACCTCATGTCTCAAACAAAAACAAAGAAGAAAACCATACATTATGCAGATGAATCTGAGATGAAAATGAAAAAGATTCTGAGAGAGTAAAGTAATGGGAATTCACAGAAATTCCTTGAAAACTCAATACTTACAAGGTACTTGAATTGGTAAGATAAAAGTCAAGAACTTCAAGGGGTTCACCCCAGCTAATATGTGGATACATGTGAAGTATACAGAAAACGGTGCTAAGGTAGGTATGTGTGTGTGTATCATATGTCTGTAACACAAGGGACTGTAACAAACTGGTCAACATAGAGAGGTGGTCAACATAAGGAACTAGGCCTACTGTACTGATATGTACATGTGGTGCATGTCTGGTCTATGAAAATTAGGTCAACTTAAGGAGATGCGTCAATGTAGGGAGGTGGAAAACTATAGAGGTTCTACTGTATTTAGTAAAATTATTTCTAAGTCCTGACCCCAATCTTCACATAGACACATAGAATATGCTAAAGGTTGATTTGGAAAATGGGAAGGCCCAAAGAAGGCTGTAGTGGTATGACAGGCTCAGGATGGAGGCTGAGATAGATAGATTTGGGGTGGAGGGAGTAAGTTCATTCATCTTTGTCCCTCCATCTCCTTAAGTCAGTAGTGGTTCTGGTGAAAAGTTAGAAGATAGAAGAGAAAAATCAATAAAACATTCACAGAGCAAGAAGACACAAATATAATTTGGGTCACTACACCAGGCTAACCATGTGGGCTAGTGCAGTTCTTATCCTTCCATAGCTCTGAGATGCCAGCCTAGAACCCAAGACGAGCACCAGGTCCCAAGGAAGCATGTGCCACAGAAAATGGAGAACTCTATTTCCTGAAGAACACATGGGGCCATGGCTGAACTCCAGTTCAACTTTGTGGAGCATTTTTCTTTTGTGCATAATGTGGGAAATCCCCTCCTGTTTCTTTGCTTCCTCTAGAAAGACTCTTTTCCTTTCCTTAAATAAATCATTATTTAAGGAAAATAAAGCAACACATGCACAAAAATCAGTTACAGGAACAATATATCCACCTACCAGCTTTGATTAACTCTTCTTCTTTTTTTTATGACATATAACAGATACACATATTTTCAAGATACATGTGATAATTTAACACATTCGTACAATTTATAAACTTCTAATCAGTGTTACTGGGATATGTACTACCTTAAATATTTGTCTTTGTGCTAGAAACATTAAAATTATTCTCTTCTAGCTATTTTGAAATATACTATAGATTACTGTAAACTATAGCCATCCCACTTACCTATCTAACACTAGGTCTTATTTGTTCTATCTAACTTTGTGTTTGTACCCATTATTCAACCCCTTGCCATTCCTTACCAGCCTCTGGCAACCATCAATCAACTTTCTGACTTCATGAAATCTACATTTTTAGCTCCCACATATGAGCATATGCAATACCCATCTTTCTATGCTTGCCTATTTCACTTAACATAATGACCTCACGTTCCATCAGTGTTGCTGCAAATGGCAAGATTTCGTTCATTTTTATGGCTAAATAATATTCTACTGTATATAAATACCACATTTTCTTTATCCATTCCTCCACTGATGGGACTTAGGTTGAGTCCATATTTGGGTTATTGTGAATAATGCTACAATAAACATGCGGGTTTACGTATCTCTTCAATTTATTGATTTCCTTTCTTTTATATCTCTCCACAGTGGGATTGCTGGAGCATGTGGTAGTTATAATTTTACTTTAGGGTGACTCCTAATTTTTCCTGTTTTTCTTTGCATTTTACTAAATCAGTGAGATAAAAGCTCTCAGGAAAGATCAATCCAGCATCCTTCAAGTGGAACACACCAGCAGAGCAAAGGTTAGAGTGGAGGACAGGATTCTCACCAAAGCCCACACATAAACTCACAGAGGGCTCTGGGCTAGAATCTCACACATGGTGATCAAGTTCTTGAATCAGATGATGAAGCCAGTGCAGGATACCTGCAGGAGAGCAAAGTCCCTCAGCACTTGTTCATCATTACCTTCCCACCAAAGTAGATACTGGTCCAGGCCCTCAGGTCAGAGCTGATCCCTCCCTAGAATCCTTGGATCAGATAGTAAAACCTTAGCTCTGCTCCATATAGGGTCCAAGATTCTGCAACCATCTTCAGCAGAGGACTACTGACTAAATACTATGTATTCACCTGAGGATTGCTCACTGACAGACCATTATTAGAGTTCTACAAAGAAGAAATAATATAAAATATGTTTATGCTCTTTAACAATGACATAGAATGAAACAAAGAGTTCTAAGAATTCAAGGTAGAAAGTCTTGTTTTTCATGAATAATGAAGATCCACTAGAGGAAAGTGAGAATGGGGCTGCAGTCCCTCATTCTTTTCATGTATTTTTTCAGGGTCATTATAGAGGTAAAGAGTATGGCCTTGTCTATCTTCTCTCTCTCTCTCTCTCTCTCTCTCTCTCTCTCTCTATATATATATATATATATCTATATATATATATATATATATATCTCAAACTTTCTCAAACCTTGACCCATTCCATGGATACAGCTGATTTTTAACTGACTTCCTACAATACTGACCCTCTCCATTCCAGCACTATTATTATTCTACTTAGTACCATTCCAGAGAGATCTTCTATGGAATTCTTCGGTGGGTTAGCCCCCACTGTTCTAATATGCTGAGGCATGGACCACAGATCCCAATCCAGCCTTGTCCTCCTGGCAGGCTTACCTCCTCACACGGTGCTGTACATACATCAAGAGCATCTTTCTCTACCTGCACCACAGACCTCTCTCTGGGCAGACCCTACATCTGAGGCAGACAGTCTTTTTTTTCCTAGCCTGGATGTCATTGAGCATTTGGAGACACAAGTCAAAAAGAGAGTGTATATTCAGAAAGAAAAAAAGGAGGGGGGGTTCATTTCCAAAACATCACCAGGCAGGTTATAAACTGAATTCTCTGAATTCCGTAAAATTTCTAAATGATGAACAGGGCACTACTCTTGACCCTTCTGGAGAGCTGAAGGGGAACCAGAGCAGCTGCACAGTCCACGAGAACTAGGGGCGTGATTTTCAGCATAAATGAAGTTAGCTTTCCTAGGCATCCTGGGAGGCACAGGGAATCTTTGTTGGCTACAGTCCTACTCTTCTCGGCTGTTCCCCAGGGAAGTCTTGTGTTTTATTTAAAGTCCATTATCATATGCTAAGCAGGCTAAACAATCCTGTGATTGCACACCTTCCTCCTATCTGACGCAAAGCAGAATGCCAAGAGTCACAACGCGCAGCCTTTGTACAAATTCTGAGGACCTGCATTTTTTGAATAGGGGCAGTGATTTAGTCCATTTGCGTTGCCATAACAAAATAGCACAGACTGGCTAATTTATAAATACAGAAGTTTATTTATGGCACTTCCAGAGGCTGGAAGTCTAAGATCAAGACACTGGTGGATTCAGGGGTGAGTACTGTTCTCTGCTTTCAAGATGACATCTTGTTGCTGAATACTCCACCGGGAAAAATGCTGTGTCTTTACGTGGAAGAAGGGACGGAAAGGGCAAACTCACCCCCTCACATCCTATTATAAGGCACTAACCCATTCTTGAAAGCAGAGACCATATGGCCTACTCACAGCCTAAGGGCCTTACTTCTTAAAACCACTGCACTGGGGATTAAGTTTCAACATGAATTTTTGAAGGGGATACAAACATTAAACCAAAACAAGCAGGTAGTTCATAAATAGGAACAGACAGAAACACTGAGGAAGTCAACTGTCTCAGGCACCCTCCTTCTTTATATTCCAATTAGCTTGTGTCCCCAGTCAGGCCCCACCAGCAGGTGCACAGGATGTGAGATGCCACACCCATCCTTACCCAGACTCTGAGCTCTGTCTTTTGTGACTTCATTTCTAATGCGCCTGGAGGTCCTCCTCCATTTCTTCCTAGAAGGTAAATATCTTTTAGTGAAAACATTCAGTCCATGTGGACAAAATATATTTCACTAGCATGTTCTCTGAAGAGGATCATCTCTGTTTCTCCTATCCCAGAAGAGTTTTGCCCAAATAACTTTGTTTCTTTTAATAGGAGAGTAGTGTCTTTGGTCTCTGCTACATTTGGGGTAAAGGTGTATGTCAACTTAGAAGCTTAGGCTGGTTAAGTGAACATCATACTCAAATATGACATTCCAGGCTTTAGTTACATTGCCATTATTTTCAATTACATATAGTCCAGATATCTCTTTCTGGGAGGGTACAAAATTGCTAACATACTTGAGGTCAGAGCTGTCAAGTGCACAAACAGATAAAGACTAACAACTAGATTCCTTATCGTCTCACCTAACAGAAAACAGATCTCTATAAACCAGTAATCCACTTACAGAAGTCACATGATGAGACCATACAGCCAATTCCCAATCATTCATTTCAATAATAAAGAATAATTTATTAGACCGAAAATGAATTCCCATCCGCCCCCCCCCAAAAAAATCTATAAAATTACTAGGGAGGAAAATTGAAATCAGAAAAGAAAAAGTTAGCAAGATTCTATTCTTGCTAAAGATTCACCTCACAGAATCAAGAGAAAATATACATAGACAAGTTTCCCATGAAGTGTACTTCTCTGGTGACAAAACGTGCCTGGCTTTGTCAATTGAATCCACTGGATGTCTCAGGAGGAGACCTCCAAAACTGTTAAAATTAATTAAACCAAAAAATAAAATAAAATTATGATTGTCATCCACTTATGAAATTAATATGTGCCAAAGATTTTACTTTATTCATAATGAGACAAGCCAGATAACTTTTTCTGCATGTATTTTGAAAATAGATCCAAAAATTTCCTAAAAGATTGAATGTAATGTTGTTTACTGACCTTATTAAAGAATCTTCTTTAGAGAAGATGTGAATCAGAGCTAAAATTTTATCTTGCTACCACATGTATACAGCTCTTTTTTACCAAGCATTTTCATAGTGGATTTTTCAGTGTTTTTGAACACCCAAGGCACGTTCAGTATATAATTCGAAACAAAGAAGAGAGCACCTGCTGTTAGGAACAGTGGTTTTAAGTTGAATAAAATCATTCAGGAGAGAAAAAGCACACACATACGCATACACACATGCTGGGTTGGTGGCTTTATCTCAAAAGTGCCAGTTCTCAACCAAAACAAAAACAAACTTGTGCGGAAAATCTGCTTGGAAAATAGCTCCCACATTACCACCGATTGGATTATAGGAAGACATGTTTTGTTCTATTAATGTTGCAATGAGTCACATATTCAATAGTTTTTTGGGCAGTTGGCCAATAATTCTAAACACTAATTCAGATAATTCATAACATATTCAATACGCTGCATATTTAATAGCTTTTTTTGGCTGGCCATCTCATCATTTTTTAAGCACTAGTTCAGATAGTTCCTAAGTTATATGGATGACAGATATTACATATTGGCTACTTATTGATGAAAAGACATAATTTGGAATTTCTTATTTGGTGATAAAGAAATAAACAAGACATAACTCGTGTTACCTCTTCAAACTTTATTAAAGACAGTGAACAACCTGACATCATCTCAATTCAGTTAGTGTTACTGTGAAGTTATTTAGAATTTATTTTGAATAGAAAGACTCTAACAACAGAGATGTAGAAGTGTGTGTGTGTGTGTGTGTGTGTGTGTGTGTGTGTGTGAAAGAGACAGAGAGAGAGAAGAGAGAAAGAAAGAAATATGAGTAAAGAGAAAAGGAAGCACAGTTGGTAACTAATTTTCCACGGACAAATGGCTATTGCTGGCTACATCCTGAAATAAGAACCACCTTGTGCACTTGCTAGGAAGTCTAACATCCTCAGTACTGTCCAAAATGTGTTGGAATATAAGAGTTAATATAGTGGAGCATCAGGTAATAGATGATAACATGATACTTTGCTACAACCTATTGATTCTATTATATTGTTTTCTCAAGAATCCATCACTACTGGAACGGATTTGCTATGGTTAGTGTAAATATCTAAAAAAAGCATTCAACACCTATTCTTGTGGAGGAACCACTGACATATAGATCACCACCTAAAATTTGGTCATATTATTGCTTAGGTAGTGTTATACACTGCACATAGAAATGTAAAAATCATGTCACCAAAACTGGTGCTGTTGTTCATTTCTCTGAAAATTTATGTTTGATTTATGTTTGACCTCATTCACCATACCTGTCACCAACAAGAAAAAGATGTTTTTAAATAGTGCAATAAAAAGGACAATCTGGCAGTTGAAAAAAAGTTATTAATCCATCAGTAATGAAAATCACTTTGGCTTTTTTAACGCTAATTGATAAGACAAACAGTCCTTGTACTTAAATGTTATTATTTACAAAGCCAGAAAAGCTATTGGAGAAAATATTAATATCGCTGGATTATTAGTCAGTAAACTTGGAGCCCCAGTCTAAGTGTAATATTACAAAGGATAATTATTTTCTCTTCTTTGTGTTTTCATTTTTTTCTCAAAAATAAATTAAATATTTGCTGCTGGAGTTTCAATCAAATGACTTTCGTTGTTTGATACATCCTGCTAAATATAAATCTCAAGAATTTCATGTAAGACGTGTGTCCTTTTGTCACAGCTTATCAGGGACATCTCATCACCTCTCACTGCCCATACATCTGATATACAATGCAAATTGAATAACAACCTTTAAACATTTGCAGGCTTCTAAATCCCCTAGGAGTGGTCACTTTTGTTTCCTTACTACCCTGCTTCCCCGAAAATAAGACATCCTCCGAAAATAAGACCTACTTACAGGAATGATAAGATGTCCCCTGAAAATAAGACCTAGCGCATCTTTGGGAGCACACCTTAAAATAAGACACTGTCTTATTTTCGGAGAAACAGGGTACTATTTAAGGAATTGTGTACCAATTTATGAGTACAACATTCAGCACCTAATACATTTTTTCAACAACACATCAATCACTTTAAAATAATGAGCAAATATTTTACAACATAGTTATGACAATCTCCCAAATAAAGCTTTTTAAAGGTCATGCTGGAGTAATAATAGTTGATGTTTTTTTCAAGTTCACTTTAGGAAGAATCATTTTGTGTTAGCAAAATAAAGTACATTTCAGTGGCAAACTAAAAACAAACAAGTTTCCCATGTAGTTGCCTCAATTAGAAGTTAAACATAATGAGTCCAGCCTAATCATGAGTAGTAACCAGATGGCTAGGCAATATTTGACACATGACTTACCTGTCAATGCTCATAGCCACTTACACAATTCACTCTGAGTTTGACCTTGATTGTCTTACAGACTCTGTCAATCACAATGACATGTAATTCTTCAATCCAAGGTAAATTTCCTGTGTAACTGCAATCAGATGGTTGCTAAGGCATCTCTGTCAGTCACTGAGTTATCCCCAAAGGTAGGCTTTCTACAAGTGTGTGTGATAGTCAACAAACTTTCAGTTAAAATGCCACCAAAAGACAATTTGTGCTGCATTTGAGATAAGTCTGCTGGAATAGCTATCAGGAGAATCCAAGTCAGGAACTGGATTGGGAAACTTAATTCAATGGACAAGGAAGGTCAAGAGTAACCCTAAGAATCAAACCAATCAGCAACTTTCTTCCATTCCAAACTGTTACACAATATTTAGGGAAGCACAGGTCATTCAAAATCCTCTTACTAGAATTGTTAATGAAAAGCATAAAACAAAATTTGTGATCAAAGAGAGCCAAGTTTGAATTCCAATTCCACTATGTGCCATAAAATTTGGATAACGTTAAACTTTCTGAGCCTCTCTTTTCTAATCCATGAAGTAAGGGTACAATTGAACTATTGTGAAGATTAAATTACATCATAAATGCAACTATACCTAACATCATATATGACTGTTAAAGCAATCCATCAATGTTATTTCCATCCCTGTCTTTCTTGCAAACATTTAAAAATTTTTTAAAAAAATAGGTAGGTCTTGGTGGCCCCTGTGGCTCAGTGAGTAGGGCACCGGCCCCATATGCCAAGGGTGGCGGGTTCAAACCCAGCCCCGGCCAAACTGCAACAAAAAAATAGCCGGGCATTGTGGCGAGCGCCTGTAGTCCCAGTTGCTCGGGAGGCTGAGGCAAAGAATCGCATAAGCCCAAGAGTTAGACATTGCTGTGAGCCGTGTGACGCCACGGCACTCTACCTGAGGGCGGTACAGTGAGACTCTGTCTCTACAAAAAAAAAAAAATAGGTAGGTCTTAGGCTCAATGTATTCTTTTTTTCCAGATTAGGAGATATAAACTCACAGAGAAATCTATAAAATCAGAGAGAAAACTATCAATTAGAACTCTCATATTTCTACCATGTAGATAGACTAAACGTACATACACCATATAATTCAGTAGACACAAGCTACATGTGATTACTGAGAACTTGTAATGTGGCTAAACCGAATTGAGATATACCAAAAGTGAAATACATGCCAGATTTCTAAGGCTTAACACAAAAAATATGTAAAATATTTCATTAATGATTTTTACATTGGGTACCTTGGAATTAAAATTGTTTTGTATAAAATATATTACTAATATTAACTTTACTTCATTCTCAGTGTGTGTGTGTGTGTGTGTGTGTCTCCTAGAAAGATTAAATTTGGCTGACTGGCTCACATACTATCTCTAAAGGACACTGCTGGTATATACCGCTGTTCTCTAATGGACGTCTGAATAAACAAATTTGGGAGATGCTTTTATAATTATACACGTAGCCCACCCCACACTAAATACACATATAGCCCTTGAAAATTAAAGTACACATTACATTGCATAAGAGTAGGTGATTATTACAAGTTTTGAGGAGAGAATACTATAAGAAAAAAAAAGCTCAGTATAAAATTGCTAATGGTAGTACTGAACGTGAAAAACACATTGTCCTCAATGACATTCATAGTGTACACTCTTAATAGGGTAATATTTTTTGTTAGAGCTACTACAGGGAAACCATCCATCCGTGCTGAAAGTTGAGGTTTATTATCTCAACTTCATTGGATGTACAAGGTATTGTATTAATGAAATCTAGCCCTCTCTTTTCCAATTCATCCTATTTGGGGTATTATAGGAATGTCAGCTAAACAGCTCTACTTTATCCAAAGAAGGGAAGACCAAGAAGCATCACCTCGTATTTTCCAAAATCAATTTAGTTCCATGGATAATTTTTATTTGACCAGAAATATTTTAATCATGTGAGCACTTAATAAGGTACAAATAATTATGTGCAATTAAATGATAATTACTCTCACCATAATTATCATGCCAGTGCAGCTTTGTTAGAGATAATCAGATGGTTACTGGTGAACTACAAATTAATTGATAACAGGATATTTATAATTGCAAATGATCATGATTACCTTGGAGTACTACGAGCACATTAGAAATGGGTGACAGTGTCAGGAAGATCAAGGACCTCTATTTAACAGAAATGCCACAGAGTGAGATGAGATCATAAATCTACTTGCCTCAGTTCTAAGCTACAGATGTTCTGTGTCTGCTATGAGCAGATTTTTTGACACCGTTTCATTAAATATACGCAGTCTATGTGAAGTTCATCTACGAATCAGAGATTTTCTTCATGTATGCACCATCTGTATTGTGTGGTTTGACTGTATTTAAAGGAAACTAGGTAACAAATTCCACCGTAAGAATTGGAAGATAAGAAAATACCTAGACAGAAAAAAAAAAGGGGGATATAGATGACAAGAGAAGTACAATGTCTTAATATCACACATTGAGTAAGGAGCTATATAATTTCAGATCTCCTCATTTCCATTCTAGGATTGCATTACATTAATGTTTCACAAACCTAATTTCTTCACGTACTACTTCACGATGTTGTCATAATTGCATACTGATCCTTGATAACTTATTTAATAACCGTTTCAAACCTAAGCTTCCATTTTAATGACATCCTAAACTTTAATATCTGAAAATTCATTGCTTTAATGTTAATTATATTTTTTTCTAAATCACAAAAACATGTGACAGGCATCTATTAAAATAAACACTACTTTTTGTGATAGAATGCCTGTAACTCTTTGTGAAACACTTCCCTCCACCCTATTCCCCAAGCATGCAGAATGCATTTATAATTCTCTGAGATGAAGAACGCCTTAGAATAGCACTCACCACTTCAGAAAAGAAAAATTGTTAAGCACCTTTGTGTAGAGCAATGTTATTATGTATTAACTCCTTTCAAAGACATATGTGTTATGGCCCTGGCCCTTAAGAAACTCAATGCTCTCACAGAGTATAAAAGCCTTACACAAATACATTCAATATTAAGCAGAATGGAATACACGCTATAGAAGTGGTTCACCCTGCTACAGAATTTCACAGGTCCTGGTTGTCATTACTGGCTGAAGTGAACAGTAATGACTTCACAAATAAGGAAGAAAATGAGCTGAGTCTTGAAGAGTATTCAAGTTTAGGAATGTTGAGTAAGGACACACAATGTATAGAATAGAAATTTTCAAAAATCAACAAGACAGTAAGAAAAAGCAAGGCATGCATGACAGTTAAATTTCATGTAACTGGGGGAGACTATGGGGCCCAGCGGTTTGGTCAAATACTAGTCTTGATGTTCCTGTGAAAGTACTATGTAGATGTGATTAACTTCTACAGTCAGTTGAGTTTAAAATAAAGGAGATCACCTTCCCTACTGTAGGTGAATTTCATCCAATCAGTGAAAGGTCTTCAGAGCAAAAACTAGGAGACATGGTCCTATGGATTATGTTTCTCTGGAGAACCCTGATAGATATAGTATGTTAAGATAAAAGTAAATAAACAAATACAAGAATAACAGAAAATGATTGATGGCCAGGCATGTTGGCTCACCAACCCTACCACACTGGTAGGCTAAGGCAAGTAGATTGCTTGAGCTCAGGAATTCAAGACCAGCCTGAGCAAGACCAAGACCTCCTCTCTACCAAAAATAGAAAAACTAGTGATGCATGCCTGTTAGTCCCCAGCTAATTGGGAAGGTGAGGCAAAAGGATCACTTGAGCCCAAGAATTTAAGGTTGCTGTAAGCTATGATGACACCATAGCACTCTAGCCAAGGACACAGAGTGAGACATTGTCTCAAAAAAAAAAAAAAAAAAAAGATTGAAAGGTATATTTAGAACAGACAGCAGAGGCATGCTGACTGCCATGCTAAAGAATGCACCGCCTTGGGAAGAAATCAGAAAGAAGGCCCTGAACGTGTGTTGAGCAGAGGAGAAAATAATTCAAGAGGTGCTTCAGGGAGACAAATGTGCCTATTGTGTTCCTGACGGGTGAGACAGAAAAAGACAAGAGCTGTAGAGAAACCAGGTGGAAGGTTATTGTTGATACTCAATAGCTAACTTTCCCAACTGAATAAAGTCTGTGAAAAATCACACCGATAATATTGAATTTCATCTTGTAATAAAATGATAGGGTGATGAATTCTTATATTTTCACCTCTTCATTTGACTTAAAGAGTTCTTTTGAGAAAATACTTCGTTTTAGCTACTCTTGCTTTAAACTTTTCATTTTCTCTTCTCATGATTCCTTAACGGGTATGTACCCTAGAAGTATAATACTTACCACAGTTCTGCTTTCCTCTGTATTTCCTTAACTATTTGGCATACTACAAAGATATGGACATTTAATCCTGTATTGTATTTCCACTGACTCGAAAGTTGTTTTCAGCACATTCTTCGAAAATCTAGAAAGTGTTCCATTTTTAGGGTATTGACCTTGAAGTAATATTTATCACTCGCATTACTTGCGCTGGTTCGGGGAATAGTTTCCATATTTCATATTTAAGCTGGCTTTTAAAGCAATCCATCTGTAAACTACATAAAATATCACAAAATATACCCCGTAAGCTTAGAAAGCAAAATTAAAAGTGTTAATCTTGATCCAGTTTGCTTGTGGCACATCATACCAACCTATTAATGCTATTTCTTTAAATAAGCATTATGCTAATTATAGTTATTAGTAAACATCCCCCATGATGTTGGCCACACGTGCATGCCACTAAAACTGTCTACTTAGCCTTTGTAATTCATGTTTTAAGTTTAAATATGTATTTTCCATTCGCCCTAATCAAAAGAGTCTGAGAAACCATGGATCTGCCATGCTGGTGATATTTTCCTAAAACATATTCTACTAGATATATAATTATTAAAATTAAAGTTAATCTTATATATGCCACACAAAATAACCATAGTACCACTTATATATATTCCACTTAGAAAGCTCCATTAATAAGTGAATTTTAGCTCCGCTAGTGATACTCTACCATTTCTTGCTGAGACAGTGATGCCCTCACAGACGCCCAATTTGTTTCCTACAAAAAACAACAGTCCCCCTACTACTGAAAAATCTCTTCATTTTTAGAAGACCTGTCATTGGCAAGAGGGTTAGTGCATGTTCTGTGTGATTTCAGGAAGCATGAGAAGTACTTTATACATGGAAGTAATAAGGTGCATGTTTAGACTCAGTGTACAAAGGGAGTTATTTTTACCAAAAAAATTAGAAAATGATGCAGCATTAGCCAGGCTTTTTCCCCCCCATATACAAGGAATTACCCACATTCAGGTAACTTGGATCAATAAGATTTACTGTAACGATAAATGGATTGGTAAGAAGGGCAAATAATCTTCCTCTAACTCTGCTTTCTTTACCATGATTTTTGATTTTTATGTTGTGCTGCTTGCCCGTGGTATTACTACCCTCTCTCCAGGCCTTTTAGCTTTAGTCCAGCCACTTTTCTGCTCATTATCTCTCTGTATTATCAGCCTGGGTCAGTGTTACCAAGATGTAGTCAACATAAGTTAATTCTTCAAGATCACCTTCCTTTGGGGATAGACAGCCATTTCTGGTTCATTCAAACAGGTTCAGTGAGGTTAAGTTATCATATGGTGTCAAACACTATTTATTCAGGCTAAATCTGCATGGCATCTAGGAGTTCTCTGCTTCTGAGCCTCTGCTTCAAACCTTTTCCCATATTCATAAATTGATTTCCTAGCCTTTCTCTTGTAGAGTCTACAGTTTCGTAATACAAGTAAAAGTCATATGCTAACATACAGAGTATCAGTCCTCTTGACATGCATGTCATAATACTGGTCCAAAGTGCTACAGAATTTCTTAGACTTTATTTCTGGCTATAATGACAGAAAATTACTTTGCTAAGGAGTAGGATTAAAAACTGAGTCTTCATGGATTAGTAATTACTGTTTTAGCAATGTCAAGTTAGGATTTCCTAAGCAAGGAATCTTACCAAAAAAAAAAAAAAAGGCCAAGGACACAGAGAAACATGTAAGCTATTAATAGAGGTTTAGATAGCTGAACATTCTGAAGTTCCCAACAATAAGATCATGAACCTGGAAGGTACCTTTGATGACCCATCCAGTAGAGATCTTATTTTTATAAATTACATGAATGATGTATACATGTTGCTACAAACTGAATGCTTGTGTCCCCCAAATTCATATTGAAATCCTAACCACCAATGTGATAGCATCAGGAGGTGAGGCCTTTGGCAGGTACTTAGATCATAAAAATGAAACCCTCATGAAGGAGATTAACACCCCTATGAAAGAGACTCTGCAGAGCCCCCTCATCCCTTCCACCATATGTGGGCGTGGAAGATGAATGCAGTCTATAAACCAGGAAGCAGGTCCTGACCAGACACCAAATCTCTAGTACCTTGACCTTGGAAATCCCAGCCTCCAGAATGGTGAGAAAGAAATTTCTGTATCAGCGTGAATAGACTAAGACACATATATACTCATTCCTAAGAAAAAACAGCCAAGTGCTCTTAACCACCTCCATCTAGAAGTATTACAGTTTTACCACCAGTTGTGCAATCTGAATGACCAAATATGGCCTCTTTTGCACAGAAAGGACAGCATGTAATATATTCTGAAATTACCGAGTTGCTGTACTCTTCTACCCTACAAGTAAAAACAAGTCAATGTAGACTTTATCTGTCCCTTCCTCAACTATTCACCAAAGAAGCTCAGGCTCATTGCCACTTGCTCAGCTTGTAGCTGATAAAGCCGATAAACATATTAGGGGGATGCATAAACTTCTTACCTCAAGGTAAGTCACTTCTAGTTGACTCTCAATGCTTATCTGACACTAAAACAAAACAACAATAGTAGTAACAGTAGCTACCCTCTTCCAAAAACTATTCTTCCAGATTCTGTGTTAAATATTACATATGCACAATCTTACTTAATTTTCATTTAATTCTTACAATGATCCTATGAGGTAAACTATTCTTATCATTTTTGTTTTAACAGATGATGAACCAGAGTGGTCAAGCCAAATCCAATTATAATAGGAAGTAAGTAGCAAAGATGACCTTTCTTCACTCTTACATCATACTCACAACAGTATAACAGACTTCAAACTTTGCTTCACATTGACCCACCTCCCAAGAATATTTAGTCTATCTCTTTATATCCTTTAACAGTTTTATATCCCACAAAAAGCTTTATTAAAGATAAATAAATCTCAAGGTAAATGCTTCAATGAAAATCTAAATCAAATACTATGGAATTGGGTAAATATCTCCAAACGTCCTTCCAAAAAGGCCATATTAGCCTGCATTCCCACCAGTAGTGTACAAGTGTTCCCTTCTCTCCACATCCATGCCAACATCTGTAGTTTGGGGATTTTGTTATGTGGGCTAATCTTACTGGAGTTAGATGATATCTCAAAGTGGTTCTGATGTTCATTTCTCTAATGATTAAAGATGGTGAGCATTTTTTTCATGTGTTTGTAATTCATTCACCTGTCTTCAGAGAAGTTTCTCCCAGATGATCAAAAATAATTTTACAACAAAGACATTTGCACCATAATGTTTATTGTAGCCCAGTTCATAATTTCCAAGTCATGGAAGCAACCCAAGTGGCCATCAACACATGAATGGATTAACAAATTGTGGTATATGTACACCATGGAATAGTATGCAGCCATAAAAAATTCACATCTTTTATGTTTACCTGGATGGAGCTGGAACATATTCTTCTTAGCAAAGTAACTCAAGAATGAAAATAAAAATTATCCAATGTATTCAACACTACTATTAAATCAGTATATAATCACCTATACATTCATAGGAATGGTAAAACATAACTATAGTCTAGAAAGAAGGAGGGAAGAAGAAAGGGTGGGAGGCTGGGAAGAGGGTGGGTTTTGTGGGGGATCCAACCTTATGTGCTTAATGCAATGATACATTTCTATACTATTAAAAATAGAGTACGAATGTTTTTGCCACAACAAGTAAGTAAGCAAGGAGACAGTTATGTTAATCAGTTAGATGTAAACATTCCACATTGTGTATCAAATCAGTACATTGTACCCCATAAATGCATTCATGTACACAGTTATGATTTAATAAAGAATAAAAATGCTGATATTGAAATATATAAAAAAGGAATACTATGGAACTCTGAGGAAGGAGTATTTAATACCACATATGTATAAACTCATACAGATAAATTACATTATGAGCTGAAAAATAATTGATCATTCATGTTCTCAGAGGCTCGACACACTGGCTTCCCATCATTCTGTATGCCTTGGCCACCAACCAGCTAGTGGCATCCATCACCAGCAACTTAGTAGATTATGCCTATGTTGACATTTCTGTTCAAGCCAAATGCTCTGTTTGCTCAGTTGATCACTATGTGCTCATTAGGAGTTCTTAGCCCATCAAAATCATATTTGATGAGTCTGGCAGAGTACTCAACTGTATTTGTGTTCTCTTCTGTTCTAATGCTAATCATTGAGAATTTTAACCATCCTTCTGATGAACTGAAAAGCCCCAAATTAGACATCCAAACAAACCAATCATTCATGTAATGACTGATACCAGCACAAACACAATCTACCAATTTACAGATCACTGATAGTTCTTCTGATTTGTAGTGTCAATAGCACCTGTCACATAAGCTTAAAATTTCGATCACCTTTGCCTTTTCTTTTGGTCCATACATGGATTCAGTAGCCAAGTCCTTCTCTCTTTCTTTCTCCCTAACCTAATGCATTTTGTCTACTACAGTCTAGGTATTTTTTTTTTCATATCTTGCCTACTGTTTTATAGCTTCCCAACTATGTCTCTCCATCACCTGTGTTAGTCCCCTGAAACCTGCTGTATACAGGTACACATACAGCTGAAGCAGCTGTCCTGATGGACATCACCATTCATATCCTCCCCTACTCGGAAATCTTTAAAGCTTCCTACTACGTATCTATGAAAACAACTTCCACATGCTTCACTGAATATTTCTGGGCTCTCAGTGGCTACCAGCAACCAATTTTCTAATCATTCTCAATAAAGTCTCTGATACACTCTAAAGGAAAGATCACCTTACAATAAAACTTGACTTAATAAACATTATTTCCCTTGGATACACTAGAGCAGTGGTCCTCAAACTGCAGTGTCTGTCAGAATCACCTGGAGGACTTGTTAAAACATGGATTCTGGGGGTGGGTTCTAGCAGCTTGTGATTGAGTGGGTCTGGATGGAGCCTGAGAATCTGCGCTTCCAACAAGTTCTCAGGTGCTGCTGGTCCAAGAACAAATGATCTGTGCTAGAGTATCCCAGACAGTATTAAAACCAAACACATCAAGAGCTCAACACATACCATTCAGTGAGTGCTGAAGAAAGTACACAACACACAAATGATCTTCTCCTGTCCTCCATGGTTTTCAGTGTTCTTGGAGATGACATTTCTCTCTTCACTATAACAGACACAGTGAGTATGCTACCTGGGCTCTGGGAATGTGTCATTCAGGCTATAATTTCCCACTGACTTTTTTTTTTTTTTTTTAAACCAAAATTGGACACAGCTCAGAGCAACCTCAAACTCATGGGCTTAAGCGATTCTCTTCCCTCAGCCTTCCAAGTAGCTGGGACTATAGGCCCTCGCCACAATGTAAGGCTATTTTTTGGTTGTAACTGTCATTGTTGTTTGGCAGGCCTGGGCTGGATTCCAACCCGCCAGCTCTGGTGTCTGTGGCTGGCACCCTAGCCGCTGAGCTACAGGCACTGAGCCAATTTCTCCAAGTTTTAAAACAATAAATGTTCACCATAAACATTTGAAGAGTATAGAATAGACAAAAATAAAGTTAAAAATCATCACTCTGTAATTTCATCAAGGTTCTTAAAAGTTTGGCATTAGCTTACCATCCTTTTCTCATATATACACAAAAGACAGACATAAACACAAAGGCAGGATGACAAAAATGGGATCCCATATTCCATCCTATTTCATAACTGTAATTATCCTTTGCAAATATAATGAACATTTTCTGATTCAAAACATATAGACCTACCTCATTATTCAGAGGCATCGTAAACTTTTTTAGTAAGAACGTACTATTTTCATTTAACTGTCTATTTCCTAATGAACATACAGGTGCCTAATTGATTTAATAAAAATGCTGCAATTATTAACCTAGATGGAGTTGAAACACACTCTTCCTAGTAAAGTATCATAAGAACGGAAAAGCAAGTATCCAATATATTCAATACTAATAGGAAACCAGCAGCCAAATACATGCCCCACAAGAGAAAAACTCAATTCAAGTTGGAAGGAAGGGCGAAGAAGGAGGGGAGAAGAAAGGAGGGAGGGGGACCAGTGTGCACCTAACAGTCACAACCTCAGGTTATAGGTACGGCACACCTCCTGCGCAAGGGACGCAACTACAACAGGGACTTTACCTAACAAATGCAAACACTGTAACCTAATCGTTTGTACCCTCATATTAATCTGCAATTTAAAAAAAAAAACACTGCAATTAATATTTATTTACATTTGGCTTTGTGTTTATGAAGAATTCCTATCTTATTGAATTTAATATTTTAAAGAAACAAAACTTTCCTTTCTCTTCTTTTTTAGTCACCAGAGTTGAATCAGGCTAAGAAACTCCTGCTCTCAACTTTAAAAGCACTCTATACTTTCATCTAGTACCATGCGATTCCTTTTAA
Organism: Nycticebus coucang; assembly: GCF_027406575.1. Classification (NCBI taxonomy): domain Eukaryota; kingdom Metazoa; phylum Chordata; class Mammalia; order Primates; family Lorisidae; genus Nycticebus; species Nycticebus coucang. Next base: position 19,248,044 of record NC_069787.1, read on the forward strand.
ATTTAAATTTCACTCCAAAGTTCAGTCTTTGTTTAAAGTATCGACCTATTAAGATAAGCAACTGTTCAGTTCGATGTAAGCATTCCACATTGTTTATCAATTCAGTACATTGTACCCCATAGTGCATTAATGTGCACAGTTATGATTTAATAAAGAAAAGAAAGATAAACAACTGTTCTTTTCATTATTTGCTGAGCTACCAATCTATACTACTGTTCATTGTATATGGCATGTTATACATTTAAATTTCCAATGATAGTTTTCTTCTGTTCTACTGATCTATTTATAATTGCATGATTTTTAACTGACTATATCAAAAAAGTTTTTGCTTTTTAATTCATGTTTATATCTAACAAAAAAATTTCCATTCCCCTTCCCACCGTGTCCTGTTAATTCCCTAGATTCATCTCTAGTGGTTCTCAACCTTCCTAATGCCACGATGTATTTTCATTGTTACAAACGGGTCACAACCCACTGGCTGAGAACCGCTGATCTAGACACTTTATCTCCAGATAAAATTTAGATTTGTTAAGTTCTGCTCTTCTTTAAAAAACAAACTGTCACAATTTTTATGTGAGCTCCAGTAAACTTACATATTTATTTGTGTACAACAGACATCGTTAAAACAATAGAACTTCCCATTTAGGCAGAGAATGTTCTTCGCTTTTTAATCAAGCATTTCTTTATATTACTTAGTAAATGGTAACACTTTTTTTCACGAAGGTCTTCAACATTTCCTGTTGAATTTTCTTTGAATGTTTTTGCATTTGATTCACCTGTGAATATGTTATTTCCCTTACAATTACTGACTCTTACAAGTTATGAGTAAAGCTACTAGTTTTATCTTATATCTAGCTATGCAACTAGACTCAGTAGTTCTAAATTTTTTTAACCAGTTATAAAACCTAATTGATGACCCCAAATATAATCTGAAAAACAGTAATAATTTGGCTCTTCTCATTATTTATTCTTAATTTTGCTTCCACCTTAACAACTATAACCTTTATGGCATTGTCGAGAGCATCAATAAGAGATATATTTCTGTCTTTTTTCTGATTTTTAATAGGAACACTTTTGCTGTTTACAGTAAATTCTTGTTTTCCCTAGTATTTTTTACACATGTCCTTAGTTACAGTCATGCTTTAAAAGTTTCTTTTATTTTTCTAGTTTGCTACAAGTATTGAGGAATGAATTTAATTTTATTGGGAGTGGGGAGGACGGGTGGTGGGAGGGTGATTGGTGGGATTACACCTACAATGCATCTCACAAGGGTACATGTGAAACTTACTAAATGTAGAATATAAATGTCTTAACACAATAACTAAGAAAATGCCAGGAAGGCTATGTTAACCAGTGTGATGAAAATATGTCAAATGGTATATAAAACCAGTGTATGGTGCCCCATGATCGCATTAATGTACACAGCTATGATTTAACAATTAAAAAAAAAAGAATTTAATTTTGTCAAAATTATGCAAACATTTATCAAGGTAGAAATATGGAATTTCTTATTTATCTTTCTAATGTAATGTAAAGAATTATATTAACATATCTCTGAAGAATTAATTCTCCCTACTTTTTTTAATAAATATATTTGATAAGTGTGTATATTATTATTTTAATATAAGGACAGCTTTGATTGAATACTATTTACGTCAGCAACGATAAAGAAACTGAGCTACAATTTTTTGCTGTTATTATTTGCTGCAGCCTTTCTAAAATTTGACAATATATTTATGTTAGCTTCCCAATGTGTGAACTTTAAATAAGATAGAATGTTTCCTTTCTGCTTTTTGTTTTAAAATGTAAAACATTTTAAATCACTTGGTAATGATTTCTTTCTTGAGCTTCCAGCACTTAAATATAAAGCCATCTGAAGTTATGCACTATGCAAAACTGAAGGCAAACCTAAGATAGCATTTTTCATTTGTTTTCCCCCGGCAGTTCATATAATCAGAAATTTTTCTTTTCCTGGTATTGCTATTTTGAAGAAAATCATCAATTTTGTTTTCACATATATATCCATAAAAATCATTGATAATTTTTAAAAATTTGTTACATATCCATGGTATATAAAGAATTTTTGTTGCTTTGAATTGTATTTCCTTTTTTAATTTCAGATTATTGTGGGAGTACATAAGTTTTGGTTACATAGTTAGCTTTTGTAAGAGTAATGTCAGAGTTATAGGTGTGTTCTTCACCCAGAAATTGTGACACACTCCTGCAGTGTACCCGCTGGGTGGAAATTTACCCATTCCCTTCTCCCCTTCCCTCTACTTGAATTTTACTGAGTTTTGCTTCCATATGACCATAGAGGTGTTGATCAACAATTTCCAATTTAGTATTGAGTATATGTTGCATTTGTTTTTCTATTCTTACAATACTTCACTTAGGAGAATGGTCTCCAATTCCATCCAGGTTGTTAAAAAAGATGCTTTGTTTTGTTGTACGGGCCATTGTTGTATCCGGGCTTTGACCTTTAGTTTCTGAGTAGTTTTACACAAGTGGGAATCTATGGTGCTGGTCTCTATATGGTACCAGTCTGACTACTTCCTGCAGGGCAGGTCTCCTTGTGACAAATTTCCTCAAATTTGCTTGTCAGGAAAAGTTTTGATTTCTCCATGAAAACTTCAGGCCAGTTTTGTAATCCCTCTCCTTTTGGGACTTCTTTGGGATATATTCTAACCCATTTACAGTTCCCTGCAGTACTCCATTAAGTCCCTTCCTCCCCATCTCCTTTTGTTTTAAGGAAACAGTACACGTGCAGAATTCCTTGAGTCCTCTCATGTATCAAAACACACATTTTCCCTGCAAACCTGAGAAAACTGCGCAGCACTTTGTTTTGTTCCCAGGGTTGAAACTTTTTTCACTGAGGGAGGTTGAGCTGGCATTTCGTGCCCTAGATGAGGATCTGGATAATAGTCCCAATCCTTTTTCCTTGCTGGTGACCTATTTTTTTTTCCTCTGTCAATTTTTGCATGAACATTTTCTTTATCCCTGGAATTCAAAAGTTTTGCCATGATATGCCTAAAGTTTTTATTTTCATTAATTTTCGCCAGAGTGTGGTGAGTTATTTTAATGGGACAGCTTCAAGAATTAGTGGTTCAGGGGAAATGGTAATCTATTATTTCTTCCCCTTCCTCACATCTGTTCTCTATTTCTAAAACTCTTATTATGAGCTATGAGATAAGCCCCCAGACCTAGCTTACCTGTCTCGTCTTTGCTTTCATAAACTGTCCTTTTACTTGTAGTTACGCCAAATTAATCTGGTTTCCAGTAGCACTCTTTCCTATTAAAATGTGTACTTTCCCCCAGTCTCCCTTTTTATTTTTTTTTGCTTTAATTTTCAGTTTTCATCTTTTTTGATTGCTGCTTTTGTTTGATAAATGCAATATCCTCTTGAGTCTGACAGAACACTTCCATTTGTATGTCATTATAGTTATCTCCTATATTCAGCTTTAACAATTCCCTAAACATTTGTGGTTATTGGCTTTGACCAGCCATATGACCAGCAAAACAGCAAAAACACCTTCCTCTGTTCCTTAAGTTTCATAAATACTACTGAGTCAATAAACGGATCAGAACACCTCACATCTCTCTGAAGGAGCGGCAGCCTCCGTCACCTCTCAAGATTTAAAGTAGATGAATGGACAGTCTTATGGATTTTACAGTTGTGAGGCATGGTTTTTCCTCTTAATTATTTGATGGCAAGTTAGGAGAAAAATAAGGATCTGAAACAAACAAAACCTGTTCAAATTGATGGTCTTACCCTCACCCCATTCGTGTTTTTTTTTTTTTACATTGATAGCCTTCATTAATGTCTTTTTTTTAATTTAATTTAATTTAATTTTTTTTGTAGAGACAGAGTCTCACTTTACTGCCCTCGGTAGAGTGCCGTGGCGTCACACGGCTCACAGCAACCTCCAGCTCTTGGGCTTACGCGATTCTCTCGCCTCAGCCTCCCAAGTAGCTGGGACTATAGGCACCCGCCACAACGCCTGCTATTTTTTTGTTGCAGTTTGGCCGGGGCTGAGTTTGAACCCGCCACCCTCGGTATATGGAGCCGGCAACCTACTCACTGAGCCACAGGCGCCACCCCCATTAATGTCTTTTAAATACAAGCATGTACACTTGTGTCCAAAACATGGAACATTTGAAAGAAGTATTTTTTCAATATAATAAGCAGAAATCTCAACATGAAATATTTACCTCTTAATCAGATTGGTACCTCATGTTGATAAACAACAAAGAGTAAGTCAAGCACAAATCAAGCTGAAATCATAATGTGATGAAATCAATGAAATGCATATAGAAAGACTAAATATGCTCAATTATCTGGTATTTTATTTTATCTTCATTCACACCCACACTATATATAATCTGAAGCTTACGTTCTCATTAAAGAAGAATAAAACTAAAAGTTTTTAATTGATGTATTTTTATAAGATGCAAGATTAGTATCTGGCATACAAATGTTAGTAATTTTAGCTTAATTTCAGGATGAAAGCATTCTAATCAATAAATTTACATCCACAAACTGAAACAAATTGCCCCAGTTTCTACTACAAAGTGATTAAATTTAGTTAAACTGAGTAGTTTATCCAGTTAAATTTGATGCACATTCATCCAAACAGCAAGAAACAGGAATTCTTCAACTTTAATATTCACGCACTGTACAAATCATACCTTAACGACACTGACTCTTGGGTTTGATTCTTTTACTGCATAACATAGTTAAAGTATGTCGTCTGTCATAATCATGACTGAAGAGTCCTCTTTACTTTCTCATTTTAATTAGTCCTTTTCCAGAACTTGGAACTCCTTTGTGCTTTTATTCTATCTGGAAAATTCTGATTATGGGTCCATCTTCCTCCAAACAGCCAAGACCTCTGCAGCTCAGGTCAGAAGTGGAGTTACCCTTGTCCCCTCCCCTTGACGCACTCATCACACACCAGACTCAGGGGCTGTCTGAGATACATTGCTTAGATTTCTTTCCACCTCCACCATCTCTACCCTATTACAATTCACAGTCCATCCTGAACTGATTTCTCTGACTCTGTTCTTCTTTTCTTTACCCATTCTTCATGAAGCACTAAAAAGACTTTTCAAAAGTCCTAGCTATGGCATTTTTCTGCTTATAACCTTTCAATAACCTTCTGTTTTCTCCAAAGCCCAGAAAACTTAACAGGGCCTAAAAAGTTCATGATTTAGCCTCTTCTTCCAGCCCACCCTCATCCTCCAGCATCCATTTCCATCAGCCATAATGGCTTTTGATTCATTCCTAGAATTTCAATGTTTTCCCTTTCTTGCACCTCTTCAGAAACTGTCCCCACAAAATGAAAGGCTTTCTGTCCTGTATGCCTAGATCAGACCTATTCATTACAGGCCTCCACGGCTGATCCCCCTCTTTTACTCACTCACTTTGATGGGACTCATTTTGATCATTGAGAACAATCAAAAATAAACAAAAGTATGGTTAGTTGTTTAGCTTCTATTCTCCCACCCCAGAACATAAGCTCCAGAGAGAGAGGGATTATCCCTTCTTGTTTACACTGTATCCTTGGGATCTAACATAGAGCTTATTGAACATAGAAGGAGGGTGAATTTATGAACCACAGTAGTCATTATATTAAAAAACTGACTTAATTTATGAACCAAATGAGAAGAATGAAAATCAAGGGGAGTTGTAAACCTAATAATACACACCCATATACTTTTGCTGAACCACCCAAGAAATCAACCACTGACAAAAGATACCAAGTCCTTGTTGCAGAAATACCACAGACCTTAATATATCCTTCAGACAGTTTGGAAACACTGTTAGAGCTGTGTGATAATGTAAACATGGACACAGGTGATTAGAGTGGTGATTATGAGAGACACTGTAATTACAATGAACAACTTACTGAGAACTTACTAGGTGTCAGACACTTGTCATGCAGTTCATATGGAATCTATCATTTATTCCTCGTCACAAATAATACTGAGCAGTATTATAATCACCATTTTAAAACTGTTGAAACTGGTCTCAAAAAAGTTATTTGGCTTGTCTGAAGTCATAGCAACATAATTATGCATGATATAAAGCCATCCAGGAGACAAAATCAATTTTGTCTGACTTTATATGCTAAACTCTTAACCACTACACAATACTGTCTCCTGATTTTGCCACCAGCATATGTATGATCTTGGCCAAGACACATCTCCTACTAGTTCACAGTTGCCTTTTTAGTAAAAGAATGGTTATAGTCCAAGTGACCTCCAAGTGGCCTTCCACTTCTAATATTCAATAAAATGCATATTTGTTGAGTCAAAAAAGGAGCACAGTGAAGCTGACATTCAATGATAAAAAAATGTTTAAATTACAATTTAGTAGTATGTCCTTCCAACCCCACTTTGGCTTTTCCATATATAAATTAGGTGACTATGTATTTGACTAGACTGTTATCTCTCAAGCAATTTTATTAATGCGTGCATAAGAAATTAGGAAGATAGAGGAGAAACCCAAGGCAAAAAGAAGAAGAATCTGGGTGAGCTCTGAAGTTTAGTAACAAGAAAAATGAAACAGCCATTTTCTTATTTGCAAATTACGTCACCAGCCAAGGCAGGTGGTCCAAGGTCAAACACAAATGAGGGCAAGGTTTGTCAAAGGATTAAACCAATCATTAAAAGAAAAGAAGAAAACACATACACATGCACACACAATACAGGTTATATCAAACTGACCTTATTCAGATTAAAAAAAAAGATCACAGTGCAACAAACATAATCCATTCAAACATAGCTTTAAAAATAAAATAGGGTATTATTAAAGGCTGCTTACAGATTCATATTTTACAAATCATATGTAAAAGCATGGCCCACCTCACATAATAGAATGCAGCAACAGTCCTCAGAGAAAGCAGCGAAGAAGAAAGTCTTAAAATGCTTGACAGGCAGGTATTCTTTTCTTTTTTTTTTCTAGTGGTTTATTTATTTATTTTTATTTATTGTTTTTTTATTGTTGGGGATTCATTGAGGGTACAATAAGCCAGGTTACACTGATTGCAATTGTTAGGTAAAGTCCCTCTTGCAATCATGTCTTGCCCCCATAAAGTGTGACACACACCAAGGCCCCACCCCTTTCCCTCCTTCCCTCTTTCTGCTTCCCCCCCATAACCATAATTGTCATTAATTGTCCTCATATCAAAATTGAGTACATAGGATTCATGCTTCTCCATTCTTGTGATGCTTTACTAAGAATAATGTCTTCCACATCCATCCAGGTTAATACGAAGGATGTAAAGTCTCCATTTTTTTTAATGGCTGAATAGTATTCCACAGTATACATATACCACAGCTTGTTAATCCATTCCTGGGTTGGTGGGCATTTAGGCTGTTTCCACATTTTGGCGATTGTAAATTGAGCTGCAATAAACAGTCTAGTACACTGAAAAGCTTCTGTACACCTAAGGAGACAATAACCAAAGCAAAGAGACAACCTACACATTGGGAAAGGATATTTGCATATTTTCAATCAGACAAAAGCTTGATAACTAGGATCTATAGAGAACTCAAATTAATCCACATGAAAAAAGCCAACAATCCCATATATCAATGGGCAAGAGACATGAATAGAACTTTCTCTAAAGACGACAGACGAATGGCTAACAAACACATGAAAAAATGCTCATCATCTCTATATATTAGAGAAATGCAAATCAAAACAACCCTGAGATATCATCTAACCCCAGGGAGAAAGGCAGGTATTCTTTTTAATACTAAAGCAACAGGGCAAGAAAATGGTACACCTTTCATGAGGATGATCTTAAAGCCAACCTTATGATGCCTTTTGTATCCTTTCCCAAAGCTCTGAAAGCCCCACAATTCTTTCTCAAAGCTCCACTAGAACAGGCTTGCATCATCAGATTAAAAGCTTGAAAAACGAGCCTGAGATAGGTCAGGACAAGATGAGAAAATTTATCCCTAACTATTTTGCATTCTGTTTTGACATTTAATTCTTAAAATATTTAAAACGTTCATAAGAAAGAATTAGAAACATAGATGTTGCAAGCTTTGGGGATATGTTGAGAATTTTTTCTTTTAAAAATGCAAAAATAGCGATCAACTTCATTAAAGCAGTGTGTTAATACTGACAAGCAAGTCTTAGTGGAAAGATTCTGGTCAAAGGTATACACTATAATGTGGGGTATAAATTTTAAAGAGCTATCTCCCAGGTCAGATCTTGTCTTGTGCTGAGACAGTCAAAGCATTCTAGGAAAAAGTTATAGGCCTGACACCAAGAGCTCCTCTGACTTTGATCTGAGACTTCATCCTTACCCCACTTTCTGCCTCTCAGGAATCCAGATCAGAGATTGCAAACTGAAGGCCTGTGGGCTCCCAGATATGTACTGTCTAGCTCACTAGTGCTGCCTACACTGACTATGCTTTAAAAAGAATCTTGAATTAGTTGCCAACATTTTCAAAGCTGGAGGATTCACCTTGCCAAAAACACCAAACGAGGGTGGTGGGGAGGCAGGGAGCAGGGAGACGGATGCGGGGAAGAGAAAGAGAGAGAGAAACCCAAGAGATTCCAATGCTTCTCTTGAGAAACTGAAGATCTAGAAATAATGGGCTCACTTTACCAAATAGCAAGAATGCGCTGTTGCTGACCAGGAGTGCACGGTACGTGTTGTCCAGATGTCTCTACAGGCTCCACAATAGTCATTATATTTGAAAACTAGTTTAGACTCAGCACCTGTAGCTCAGCGGCTAGAGGGCCAGCCACATACACCAGAGCTGGCAGGTGCAAACCCAGCCCAGGCCTGCCAAACAACAACAACCACAACCAAAAAATAGGCGGGCGTTGTGGTGGGTGCCTGTAGTCCCAGCTACTTGGGAGGCTGAGGCAAGAGAATCCCTTAAGCCCAAGAGCTGGAGGTTGCTGTGAGCTGAGATGTCAAAGCACTCTACTGAGGGTGACATAGTGAGACTCTGCTCCCCACCAAAAAAAAAAAAACTAGTCTGATTCTCCAATGTAGGTTACCTGCTGCTGTTTGTGATATCTGCTAATGTGCACACATTCCCTACCCCACATAAGTGAGGATTCTTTCCATTGAGTTTAGGGTCTTTTTAGACATAGAATAGGAAAGAATCTGTATGTGTATAATCTGCCCCATCATGTTCATTCAAGAGGCAAACACATATGATGACTGCCTTCAGTGCAACAGCTAAGTGTGTGTGCCATAATTCTCGGAGCAGTGGTTGAGACCATAACTGCGTGTGTATGGTACAAAACTATTGTGCATAAGCTTTTGTTTCATAATTATTATTTTTTTTTTTGGTAGAGACAGAGTCTCACTTTATAGCCCTCTGTAGAGTGCGGTGGCATCACACAGCTCACAGCAACCTCCAACTCCTGGGCTTAAGCGATTCTCTTGCCTCAGCCTCCCAAGCAGCTGGGATACAGGCGCTCGCCACAACGCCCAGTTATTTTTTGGTTTGCAGTTCAGCCGGGGCTGGGTTTGAACCCGCCACCCTTGGCATATGGGGCCGGCGCCCTACCGACTGAGCCACAGGTGCCGCCCTGTTTCATAATTATTAATGGAACTTTTTTTTTTAGGAAACATTGAATATTAATGAAGAAATAATGGTAGACTTATGGAAACATACCTAACTTTTTACATTAATACGTTTGGGAAAAACATTCTCTCCTTCTAAGTCTTCTTGCTGTAAGTTGCATTTTCCGGAACATAATATTTGTGAATAGCTTTGTGATACTGTTCTATTTTTTAGGGTTGCCTTTCAAGAATTTTTCATTTCCCATATACGCAAGAGATCCAAGATTAAACACCATGTGTATGAGATACTGGCAACTTCTACTAAATTTGGTCTACAAACTAGTCTTGTTTGTAACAGAGGGTTTGAGGTTGAGGCTCCAGTCTAATTTCAGTATAAATGAAATCATCCTTCCTAATTTGCAGTTCTTTTCATTCATTTTGGTAGATTTCGGAGAATTACTTGATGAAAGTATGTGCTAGTCATCCACGTTTCCTGAATGAAAACAATGATTTATTCTGAACCTACTTATGAAAGACTATTGATTTCTGAGAAAATCCGAAGAGAAAAGTTTATAAGTTGGGAACTAAGAAAGGCAAGATGAACTAAAAACAATCATCAAGAGAGGCGGAGCAAGATGGCAGCCGAGTAACAGCTTCCTTGCATCTGGGCACTGTGAGTCTGGGGATATAGGACTCCAGGCATCTCTGGCTGGTGGGATCTGCCTATCATCACCCCTGAGAGGATACAGGGAGTCAGCGAGAGACTTCTGGACCCCAAGAGGAGGACTAAAACAGTGGAAAACCAGCAGGTGGTCACGTGTGTTCAATCCGTCTAAACCCGCCCGCAACTTCCACAGACACGAGAACTTAAAGAGCAAGAGGAAGTGAAAGGAAAATTAGGGCAAGGAAACAGATAAAAGAAATCACTCATGAGGAAGAATCAACAGAAAACTCCAGGCAACATGAAGAACCAGTCCAGAACAACCCCGCCAAGGGACCATGAGGTAGCTACTGCAGAGGATTCTACCTATACAGAAATGTTAGGAATGACAGAAAGGGAATTTAGAATACACATGTTGAAAACAATGAAAGAAATGATGGAAACAATGAAGGAAACTGCTAATAAAGTGGAAAATAACTAAAAGGAAATCCAAAAACAGAATCAAATAAGAGGTGAACGATATGCACAATATAAAAAGGATATAGCAGAGCTGAAGGAAATGAAACAGTCAATCAGGGAACTTAAAGATGCAATGGAAAGTATCAGCAACAGGTTAGACCATGCAGAAAAAAGAATTTCAGAGGTAGAAGACAAAGGTCTTGAGATAACTCAGAGAGTAAAAGAGGCAGAAAAGAACAGAGAGAAAGCAGAACGATCACTGTCAGAATTATGGGACTTTATGAAGCGTTCCAACATACGAGTTATAGGAATTCCAGAAGGGAAAGAAGAATGCCCCAGAGGAATGGAAGCCATACTACAGAATATTATAAAAGAAAATTTCCCAAATATCACCAAAGATTCTGACACACTGCTTTCAGAGGGCTATCGGACCCCGGGTCGCCTCAACTCTAACCGAGCTTCTCCAAGACACATTGTGATGAACCTGTCCAAAGTAAAGACAAAAGAAAAGATTCTGCAAGCTGCCAGGAGTAAGCGCCAGTTGACCTACAGGGGCAAATCCACCAGAGTGACCGCAGACTTCTCTAATGAAACTTTCCAAGTAAGAAGACAATGGTCATCTACCTTTAATCTACTTAAACAGAAGAATTTCCAGCCCAGAATTCTGTACCCTGCTAAGCTAAGCTTCAAAATTGACGGAGAAATCAAATCATTTACGGATATACAAACATTGAGGAAATTCGCCACAACAAGACCAGCTCCACAGGAAATACTTCAACCTGTTCTGCACACTGACCACCACAATAGATCAGCAGCAAAGTACGAACTCAGAAATTAAAGGACAGAACCAAACGTCCACACTGATGCAAAAGATAAAAATAAGAAATGGACTCTCACAAAATAAGACGAATAGAATACTACCACACTTATCAATTACCTCAATAAATGTTAATGGCTTGAATTCCCCACTGAAGAGACATAGATTGGTTGACTGGATTAAAAAACACAAGCCATCCATTTGCTGTCTGGAAGAAACACACCTGGCATCAAAAGACAAATTAAAGCTCCGAGTCAAGGGTTGGAAGACAATTTTTCAAGCAAATGGAATTCAGAAGAAAAGAGGAGTTGCAATCTTATTTTCAGGTACATGTGGATTTAAAGCAACTAAAGCCAAAAAAGACAAAGATGGTCACTTTATATTGGTCAAGGGAAAACTACAACAAGAACACGTTTCAATTCTAAATATTTATGCACCCAATTTAAATGCTCCCAGACTCTTGAAACAGACTTTACTCAGTCTGAGCAATATGATATCTGATAATACCATGATAACAGGGGACCTTAACACTTCTCTTATGGAGCTGGACAGATCCCCTAAACAGAAATTAAACAAGGATATAAGAGACTTAAATGAGACCCTAGAACAACTGTGCTTGATAGACACATATAGAACACTCCATCCCAAAGATAAAGAATATACATTCTTCTCATCACCCCATGGAACATTCTCCAAAACTGATCATATCCTGGGACACAAAACAAATATCAACAGAATCAAAAGAATTGAAATTTTACCTTGTTTCTTCTCAGACCATAAGGCACTAAAGGTGGAACTCAACTCTAACAAAAATGCTCGACCCCACCCAAAGGCATGGAAACTAAACAATCTTCTGTTGAATAACAGATGAGTGAAGGAAGAAACAAAACAGGAAATCATTAACTTCCTTGAGCATAACAACAATGAACACAAGCTACCAAAACCTGTGCGATACTGCAAAAGCAGTTTTGAGAGGAAAATTCATCGCTTTAGATGCCTACATTCGAAAAACAGAAAGAGAGCACATCAACAATCTCACAAGAGATCTCATGGAATTAGAAAAAGAAGAACAATCGAAGCCTAAACTCAGTAGAAGAAAAGAAATAGCCAAAATCAAATCAGAGATCAATGAAATTGAAAACAAAAGAATCATTCAGAAAATTAATGAAACAAGGAGTTGGTTTTTTGAAAAAATAAATAAAATAGATAAACCATTGGCCAGACTAACGAGGAATAGAAAAGTAAAATATCTAGTAACCTCAATCAGAAATGATAAAGGGGAAATAACAACTGATCCCACAGAGATACAAGAGATCATCTCTGAATACTACCAGAAACTCTATGCCCAGAAATTTGACAATGTGAAAGAAATGGATCAATATTTGGAATCACACCCTCTCCCTAGACTCAGCCAGGAAAAAATAGAGCTCCTGAACAGACCAATTTCAAGCACTGACATCAAAGAAACAATAAAAAATCTTCCAACCAAAAAATGCCCTGGTCCAGATGGCTTCACTCCAGAATTCTATCAAACCTTCAAGGAAGAGCTTATTCCTGTACTGCAGAAATTATTCCAAAAAATTAAGGAAGAAGGAATCTTCCCCAACACATTCTATGAAGCAAACATCACCCTGATACCAAAACCAGGAAAAGACACAAACAAAAGGGAGAATTTCAGACCAATCTCCCTCATGAACATAGACGCAAAAATTCTCAACAAAATCCTAGCTAACAGATTACAGCTTATCATCAAAAAAGTTATTCATCATGATCAAGTAGGCTTCATCCCAGGGATGCAACGCTGATTTAACTTACGCAAGTCTATAAACGTTATCCACCATATTAACAGAGACAAAAATAAAGATCGCATGATCCTCTCAATAGATGCAGAAAAAGCATTTGATAAAATCCAGCATCCTTTTCTAATTAGAACACTGAAGAGTACAGGCATAGGTGGCACATTTCTAAAACTGATTGAAGCTATCTATGACAAACCCACAGCCAATATTTTACTGAATGGAGTAAAACTGAAAGCTTTTCCTCTTAGAACTGGAACCAGACAAGGTTGTCCTCTGTCACCTTTACTATTCAACGTAGTGCTGGAAGTTCTAGCCAATACAATTAGGCAAGACAAGGAAATAAAGGGAACCCAAATGGGAGCAGAGGAGGTCAAATTCTCCCTCTTTGGTGACGACATGATCTTATACTTAGAGAACCCCAAAGACTCAAGCACAAGACTCCTAGAAGTCATCATAAAATACAGTAATGTTTCAGGATATAAAATCAATGTCCACAAGTCAGTAGCCTTTGTGTACACCAATAACAGTCAAGATGCGAAGCTAATGAAGGACACAACTCCCTTCACCACAGTCTCAAAGAAAATGAAATACCTAGGAATATACCTAACGAAGGAGGTGAAGGACCTCTATAAAGAAAACTATGAAATCCTCAGAAAGGAAATGGCAGAGGATATTAACAAATGTAAGAGCATACCATGCTCATGGATGGGAAGAATCAACATTGTTAAAATGTCTATACTTCCCAAAGCAATCTACCTATTCAATGCCATTCCTATCAAAATACCAACATTGCACTTTCAAGATTTGGAAAACATGATTCTGTGTTTTGTATGGAACCTGAAAAAACTCCGTATAGCTAAGGCAGTTCTTTGTAACAAAAATAAAGCTGGGGGCATCAGCATACCAGATTTTAGTCTGTACTACAAAGCCATAGTGCTCAAGACAGCATGGTACTGGCACAAAAACAGAGACATACGGCGGCGCCTGTGGCTCAGTGAGCAGGGCGCTAGCCCCATATACCGAGGGTGGAGGGTTCATACCCAGCCCCGGCCAAACTGCAACAAAAAAAAAAAAAAAAAAAAAAAGCCGGGCGTTGTGGCAGGCGCCTGTGGTCCCAGCTACTTGGGAGGCTGAGGCAGGAGAATTGCCTAAGCCCAGGAGTTGGAGGTTGCTGTGAGCTGTGTGACGCCACGGCACTCAACCAAGTGCAATAAAGTGAAACTCTGTCTCTACAAAAAAAATATATAATAATAATAAAAAAAAAAAACAGAGACATAGATACTTGGAATCGAATTGAAAACCAAGAAATGAAACTAACATTTTACAACCACCTAATCTTTGATAAACCAAACAAGAACATACCTTGGGGGAAAGACTCCCTATTCAATAAATGGTCTTGGGAGAACTGGATGTCTACATGTAAAATACTGAAACTGGACCCACACCTTTCCTCACTCACAAGAATTGATTCAAGATGGATAAAGGACTTGAACTTAAGGCATGAAACAATAAAAATCCTCCAAGAAAGCATAGGAAAAATACTGGAAGATATTGGCCTGGGGAAAGACTTCATGAAGAAGACTGCCATGGCAATTGCAACAACAACAAAAATAAACAAATGGGACTTCATTAAACTCAAAAGCTTCTGTACAGCTAAGGAGACAACAACCAAAGCAAAGAGACAACCTACACAATGGGAAAGGATATTTGCATATTTTCAATCAGACAAAAGCTTGATAACTAGGATCTATAGAGAACTCAAATTAATCCACATGAAAAAAGCCAAAAATCCCTTATATCAGTGGGCAAGAGACATGAATAGAACTTTCTCTAAAGACAATAGACAAATGGCTAACAAACACATGAAAAAATGTTCATCATCTCTATATATTAGAGAAATGCAAATCAAAACAACCCTGAGATATCATCTAACCCCAGTGAGAATGGCCCACATCACAAAATCTCAAAACTGCAGATGCTGGCATGGATGTGGAGAGAAGGGAACACTTTTACACTGCTGGTGGGACTGCAAACTAGTACAACCTTTCTGGAAGGAAGTATGGAGAAACCTCAAAGCACTCACGCTAGACCTCCCATTCGATTCTGCAATCCCATTACTGGGTATCTACCCAGAAGGAAAGAAATCCTTTTATCATAAGGACACTTGTACTAGACTGTTTATTGCAGCTTAATTTACAATCGCCAAAATGTGGAAACAGCCTAAATGCCCACCAACCCAGGAATGGATTAACAAGCTGTGGTATATGTATACCGTAGAATACTATTCGGCCATTAAAAAAAATGGAGACTTTACATCCTTCGTATTAACCTGGATGGAAGTGGAAGACATTATTCTTAGTAAAGCATCACAAGAATGGAGAAGCATGAATCCTATGTACTCAATTTTGATATGAGGACAATTAATGACAATTATGGTTATCGGGGGGAAAACAGAAAGAGGGAAGGAGGGAGGTGGGTGGGGCCTTGGTGTGTGTCACACTTTATGGGGGCAAGACATGATTGCAAGAGGGACTTTACCTAACGATTGCAATCAGTGTGACCTGCTTATTGTACCCTCAATGAATCCCCAACAATAAAAAAAAAAAAAAAAGTTCATCAAGAACCATACCTACATCCATTATGGCAATTTAAAATGAGTAAGTAGTGATATTTAAAACTATCATTTAGGCTGGGCACCGTAGCTCAGTAGTTAGGGCGCCAGCCACATGCTCCAGGGCAGGTGGTTTCAAATCCAGCCTAGTCCTGCTAAACAAACAAATAAACAAACAAACAAAAAACAGCCGGGTATTGTGGCAGGTGCCTGTAGTCTCAGCTACTTGGGAGACTGAGGCAACAGGATCACCTGAACCGAAGAGTTTGAGGTTGCCATGAGATAAGACACCACAGTACTCTATCTAGGTTGACTAAGTGAAACTGCCTCAAATAAACAAAAAAAAACTATCATTTATTGAACACCTCCTCTAAGCCACTGTTCTTCAAATCATTTCATAGGATATTTCACTTGATCTTCACAGAAACCAATTTTCATAGATGAGGACACTGACTCAGATCTTTAATAGTTTATCCAAAGTCATCCAAGAGGTAATAATAAATCCAGATTTTGAACTCCGCAATTATTTCAGAGTTTTTCCATTTTTAAAAATTTTTACAAGCCAGCAAACAATCTAATACATACCCATATACGTGAAGAACGCAAATCAGTTCAAATCATTGAATTGAATGGGATGAGAGAATGAGAGAGCTGGGAGAGGGGAGGAAGGTTAGGGATGGAGGTATCACCTGTGTCACTGGTGTACGGCACACCTCTTAGGGGCAGGATAAAACTAGAAGAGGGACTTAACCTAACAAATGCAAACAGTGTAACCTAATTCTTTGTACCCTCAATGAACCTGAAACAACATTTTTTTTTTTTTTTTACTTTACTAGCCTAAGTTTCCATTGATTGCAGGAACTTCTTCCCATAAGCCATCTTTTCCTTAGCTATTCTGAGCAAGCCCATAAATTCTTACCAATTCTCTTCTCACTATCCCAATAACCATAAATACACTGGCCTTCCCCATTTGTCTCATTTCTTCCTGGAGGCTAAATCCTCTCCCTCTATATCTCAAATCTTCAAAACTTTCCTTCTCTAAGAACCCTTCAGTCATTAATCCACCCCATTCAAACTTTTATTACTCACTAGGTTTTATCTATTTTACTATATTAATAATGTGCTTACTTCACTTATTTCACTTTTTTAAAATATTTTCTTCCATTTATAAATGTATAAAACAGTAATTTCAGATCAAGAACCAGAACTTTTATTGTCTTAAAATGGAATCTCTTGGGTGCAGGGCTCAACCACAACTTGAACTTCACCTTAGAAATGAACAGTGTAATCTAAACATCTGTATCTCTATATTTATCTGAAATTTAAAAATAAATTAAAGGCTCGGCACCTGTAGCTGGAGCACCAGCCACATGCACTGGAGATGGCGGGTTCAAATCCAGCCCAGGCCTGCCAAACAGTAACAACTGCAACCAAAAAAATAGCCAGCCTTTGTGGCTAGTGCCTATAGTCCCAGCTACTTGGGAGGCTGAGGCAAGAGAATCGCTTGAGCCCAAGACTTTGAGGTTGCTATGAGCTGTGATGCCACGGCACTCTGCCCAGGGTGACATAGTGAGACTCTGTCTCAAGAAAAAAATTAAAAAAGAGTAATGAGAAAACTTGGAGTTGAGCAGAACAGTGAGCAGCTCAAGAACTCATAGACCCATGAATCTCATCTAGATAAGAGGCAGTTTTTTCATGTATTATGTAAAATTATGCAATATATGGTTAAGATTTTATATAGTCACAGATATAGGTGTCATGTTGCACACGAACTTTCTGGACACCTTGTAAAATCAAAATCTAGCATTTATTGTCTATTAGACAGTGAATATGCTACTTAACTTTGCATCACTCAGCTGTTTTATTTATAGAATAGTGACAGTCACAATAACTACCTCAGTGAATTTTTGCAATAGTTATAACTGATAATAACCAAGAAATTAATATGATTGGGTCCTTACAATGTGCCACATGCTATTTTAAGTGTTTTATGTTGATTTTTCCTGTTTTCTCACAACATTGAAAAAGCATATACCATGAATATATCAATGTACACAGCTATGATTTAATAAAAAGAAAAAGAAAAAGCATATAAAGCTCTTAGTTAATCCTAAATTACTAGTTTGTACTCAATAAATATCAGTTTCAATAAATGATACTTTAAAATATCAAAAAAAAAAAACAGAATTTTGTTGGTGACCTAATAAAAGAGAAATGCCTCAAGGAGGCAGGCCAAAGGAAAAGGAACATGGTTATTAAGAAAACTGGAGGAGGCGGAGCAAGATGGCGGCCGAGCAACAGCTTCCTTGCATCAGGGCACCGTGAGTCTGGGGAGATAGGACTCCAGGCATCTCTGGCTGGTGGGATCTGCCTATCATCACCCCTGTGAGCATACAGGGAGTCAGTGAGAGACTTCTGGACCCCAAGAGGAGGACTAAAACAGTGGAAAAACGGCATGTGGTCGTGTGTGTTCAATCCGCCTAAACCCGCCCAGCATGAGAACTTACAGAGCAAGAGGAAGTGAAAGGACAATTAGGGCAAGGAAACAGATAAAAGAAATCACTCATGAAGAAGAATCAGCAGAAAACTCCAGGCAACATGAAGAACCAGTCCAGAACAACCCTACCAAGGGACCATGAGGTAGCTACCACAGAGGATTCCACCTATAAAGAAATGTTACGAATGACAAAAAGGGAATTTGAATACACATGTTGAAAACAATGAAAGAAATGATGGAAACAATGAAGGAAACTGCTAATAAAGTGGAAAATAATCAAAAGGAAATCCAAAAACAGAATAACATAAGAGATGAATGATATGAAGAATATAAAAAGGATATAGCAGAGATGAAGGAACTGAAACAATTAGGGAACTTAAAGATGCAATGGAAAGTATCAGCAACAGGTTAGACCATGCAGAAAAAAGAATTTCAGAGGTAGAAGACAAAGTTCTTGAGATAACTCAGACAGTAAAAGAGGCAGAAAAGAAGAGAGAGAAAGCAAAACGTTCACTGTCAGAATTATGGGACTTTATGAAGCGTTCCAACATACGAGTTATAGGAATTCCAGAAGGGGAAGAAGAATGCCCCCAGAGGAATGGAAGCCATAATAGAGAATACTATAAAAGAAAATTTCCCAAATATCACCAAGATTCTGACACACTACTTCCAGAGGGATATCGGACCCCAGGTCGCCTCAACTCTAACTGAGCTTCTCCAAGACACATTGTGATGCACCTGTCCAAAGTCAAGACAAAAGAAAAGATTCTGCAAGCTGCCAGGAGTAAGTGCCAGTTGACCTACAGGGGCAAATCCATTAGAGTGACCACAGACTTCTCTAATGAAACTTTCCAAGCAAGAAGACAACGGTCACCTACCTTTAATCTACTTAAACAGAACAATTTCCAGCCCAGAAATCTGTACCCTGCTAAGCTAAGCTTAAAAATTGATGGAGAAATCAAATCATTTACGGATATACAAACATTGAGGAAATTCGCCACAACAAGACCAGCTCTACAGGAAATACTTCAACCTGCTCTGCACACTGACCACCACAATGGATCAGCTGTAAAGTAAGAACTCAGAAATTCAAGGACAGAACCTAACCTCCACACTGATTCAAAAGATAAAACTAAACAATGGACTCTCACAAAATAGGACGAATAGAATACTACCACACTTATCAATTATCTCAATAAATGTTAATGGCTTGAATTCCCCACTGAAGAGACATAGATTGGCTCACTGGATTAAAAAACACAAGCCATCCATTTGCTGTCTGCAAGAAACACACCTGGCTTCAAAAGACAAATTAAAGCTCCGAGTCAAGGGTTGGAAGACAATTTTTCAAGCAAATGGAATTCAGAAGAAAAGAGGAGTTGCGATCTTATTTGCAGATACATGTGGATTTAAAGCAACTAAAGTCAAAAAAGGCAAAGATGGTCACTTTATATTGGTCAAGGGAAAACTACAACAAGAAGACGTTTCAATTCTAAATATTTATGCACCCAATTTAAATGCTCCCAGATTCTTGAAACAGACCTTACTCAGTCTGAACAATATGATATCTGATAATACCATAATAACCGGGGACTTTAACACTCCTCTTACAGAGCTGGACAGATCCTCTAAACAGAAATTAAACAAAGATATAAGAGATTTAAATGAGACCCGAGAAAAGCTGTGCTTGATAGACGCATATAGAACACTCCACCCCAAAGATAAAGAATATACATTCTTCTCATCACCCCATGGAACATTCTCCAAAATTGATCATATCCTGGGACACAAAACAAATATCAACAGAATCAAAAGAATTGAAATTTTACCTTGTATCTTCTCAGACCATAAGGCACTAAAGGGGGAACTCAACTCTAACAAAAATGCTCGACCCCACACAAAGGCGAGGAAATTAAACAATCTTCTGTTGAATAACAGATAGGTGCAGGAAGAAATAAAACAGGAGATCATTAACTTCCTTGAGCATAACAAAAATGAAGACACAAGCCACCAAAACCTGTGGGATACTGCAAAAGCAGTTTTGAGAGGAAAATTCATCGCTTCACAGGCCTACATTCGAAAAACAGAAAGAGAGCGCATCAACAATATCACAAGCCATCTTATGGAATTGGAAAAAGAAGAACAATCTAAGCTTAAACTCAGTAGAAGAAAAGAAATATACAAAATCAAATCAGAGATCAATGAAATTGAAAACAAAAGAATCATTCAGAAAATTAATGAAACAAGGAGTTGGTTTTTTGAAAAAATGAATAAAATAGATAAATCTTTGGCCAGACTAACGAGGAATAGAAAAAGTAAAATCTCTAGTAACCTCAATCAGAAAAGATAAAGGGGAAATAACAAATAATCCCACAGAGATACAAGAGTTCATCTCTGAATACTACCAGAAACTCTATGCCCAGAAATTTGACAATGTGAAGGAAATGGATCAATATTTGGAATCACACCCTCTCCCTAGACTCAGCCAGGAAGAAATAGAGCTCCAGAACAGACCAATTTCAAGCACTGAGATCAAAGAAACTATAAAAAAGCTTCCAACCAAAAAATGCCTAGATGGCTTCACTCCAGAATTCTATCAAACCTTCAAGGAAGAGCTTATTCCTGTACTGCAGAAATTATTCCAAAAAATTGAGGAAGAAGGAATCTTCCCCAACACATTCTATGAAGCAAACATCACCCTGATACCAAAACCAGGAAAAGACCCAAACAAAAGGGAGAATTTCAGACCAATCTCACTCATGAATATAGATGCAAAAATTCTCAACAAAATCCCAGCCAATACATTACAGCTTATCATCAAAAAAGTCATTCATCATGATCAAGTAGGCTTCATCCCAGGGACGCAAGGCTGGTTTAACATATTCAAGTCCATAAACGTTATCCACCATATTAACAGAGGCAAAAATAAAGATCACATGATCCTCTCAATAGATGCAGAAAAAGCATTTGATAAAATCCAGCATCCTTTTCTACTTAGAACGCTGAAGAGTATAGGCATAGGTGGCACATTTCTAAAACTGATTGAAGCTATCTATGACAAACCCACAGCCAGTATTTTACTAAACGGAGTAAAACTGAAAGCTTTTCCTCTTAGAACTAGAACCAGACAAGGTTGTCCTCTGTCACCTGTACTATTCAACATGGTGCTGGAAGTTCTAGCCAATACAATTAGGCAAGACAAGGAAATAAAGGGAATCCAAATGGGAGCAGAGGAGGTCAAACTCTCCCTCTTTGCTGACGACATGATCTTATACTTAGAGAACCCCAAAGACTCAACCACAAGACTCCTAGAAGTCATCAAAAATACAGTAATGTTTCAGGATATAAAATCAATGTCCACAAGTCAGTAGCCTTTGTATACACCAATAACAGTCAAGATGAGAAGCTAATGAAGGACACAACTCCCTTCACCATAGTTTCAAAGAAAATGAAATACCTAGGAATATACCTAACAAAGGAGGTGAAGGACCTCTATAAAGAAAAGTATGAGAGTGGCGCCTGTGGCTCAGTCGGTAAGGCGCCGGCCCCATATACTGTGGGTGGCGGGTTCAAACCCAGCCCCGGCCAAACTGCAAGCAAAAAATAGCCGGGCATTGTGGCGGGCGCCTGTAGTCCCAGCTACGTGGGAGGCTGAGGCAAGAGAATCGCTTAAGCCCAGGAGTTGGAGGTTGCTGTGAGCTGTGTGAGGCCACGGCACTCTACCGAGGGCCATAAAGTGAGACTCTGTCCCTACAAAAAAAAAAAAGAAAACTATGAAATCCTCAGAAAGGAAATAGCAGAGGATATTAACAAATGGATGGGAAGAATCAACATTGTTAAAATGTCTATACTTCCCAAAGTAATCTACCTATTCAACGCCATTCCTATCAAAATACCAACATCGTACATTCAAGATTTGGAAAAAATGATTCTGCGTTTTGTATGGAACCGAAAAAAACCCCGTATAGCTAAGGCAGTTCTTAGTAATAAAAATAAAGCTGGGGGCATCAACATACCAGATTTTAGTCTGTACTACAAAGCCATAGTACTCAAGACAGCATGGTACTGGCACAAAAACAGAGACATAGACACTTGGAATTGAATTAAAAACCAAGAAATGAAACTAACATCTTACAACCACCTAATCTTTGATAAACCAAATAAGAACATATCTTGGGGGAAAGACTCCCTATTCAATAAATGGTCTTGGGAGAACTGGATGTCTACATGTAAAAGACTGAAACTGGACCCACACCTTTCCCCACTCACAAAAATTGATTCAAGATGATAAAGGACTTAAATTTAAGGCATGAAACAATAAAAATCCTCAAAGAAAGCATAGGAAAAATACTGGAAGATATTGGCCTGGGGAAAGACTTCATGAAGAAGACTGCCATGGCAATTGCAACAACAACAAAAATAAACAAATGGGACTTCATTAAACTCAAAAGCTTCTGTACAGCTAAGGAGACAACAACCAAAGCAAAGAGACCACCTACACAATGGGAAAGGATATTTGCATATTTTCAATCAGACAAAAGCTTGATAACTAGGATCTATAGAGAACTCAAATTAATCCACATGAAAAAAGCCAACAATCCCTTATATCAATGGGCAAGAGACATGAATAGAACTTTCTCTAAAGATGACAGACGAATGGCTAACAAACACATGAAAAAATGTTCATCTCTATATATTAGAGAAATGCAAATCAGAACAACCCTGAGATATCATCTAATCCCAGTGAGAATGGCCCACATCACAAAATCTCAAAACTGCAGATGCTGGCGTGGATGTGGAGAGAAGGGAACACTTTTACACTGCTGGTGGAGCTGCAAACTAGTACAACCTTTCTGGAAGGAAGTATGGAGAAACCTCAAAGCACTCAAGCTAGACCTCCCATTTGATCCTGCAATCCCATTACTGGGCATCTACCTAGAAGGAAAAAAATCCTTTTATCATAAGGACACTTGTACTAGACTATTTATTGCAGCTCAATTTACAATCGCCAAAATGTGGAAACAGCCTAAATGCCCACCAACCCAGGAATGGATTAACAAGCTGTGGTATATGTATACCATGGACTACTATTCAGCCATTAAAAAAAATGGAGACTTGAGGCGGCGCCTGTGGCTCAGTGAGTAGGGCGCCAGCCCCATATGCCTAGTGTGGCGGGTTCAAACCAAGCCCCGGCCACACTGCAACAAAAAAACAGCCGGGCGTTTTGGCAGGCGCCTGTAGTTCCAGCTGCTCCGGAGGCTGAGGCAAGAGAATCGCGTAAGCCCAAGAGTTAGAGGTTGCTGTGAGCCGTGTGACGCCATGGCACTCTACCCAAGGGCAGTACAGTGAGACTCTGTCTGTACAAAAAAAAAAATAATAATAATGGAGACTTTATATCCTTCATATTAACCTGGATGGAAGTGGAAGACATTATTCTTAGTAAAGCATCACAAGAATGGAGAAGCATGAATCCTATGTACTCGATTTTGATATGAGGACAATTAATGACAATGAAGGTTATTGGGGGGGGAAGCAGAAAGAGGGACAGAGGGAGGGGGGTGGGGCCTTGGTGTGTGTCACACTTTATGGGGGCAAGACATGATTGCAAGAGGGACTTTACCTAACAATTGCAATCAGTGTAACATGGCTTATTGTACCCTCAATGAATCCCCAACAATAAAAAAAATAAGTAAAATAAAATAAAAGTTAATAAAGGAAAGCAGAAAGAGATCAAACAAAAAAAAAAAAAAGAAAGAAAACTGGAAATGCCTGGCCACAGTGGTGTACACCTGTAAGCCTAGCACTTTGGGAAGCTGAGGCAAGTGGATTACCTGAACTCAAGCATTGCAGACCAGCCTGAACATGAGCAAGAGATAGCACCTAACCCAAATGAGAATAGCCCACATCACAAAGTCACAAAGCTGCAGATGCTGGTGTGGATGTGGACAGAGAGGAACACTTTTACTCTGCTGGTGGGACTGCAAACTCATGCACCCTCTTTGGAAAGAGGTATGGAGAATACTCAAAAAAACTCAAAATAGACCTTCCATTTTATCCCACAATCCCATTACTAGACATCTACCCAGAAGAAAAAAAAAATATTTTATCATAAAGACATTTGCACTAGATTGTTTATCGAAGCTCAATTTATAATCACAAAAATGTGAAATAAACTAAATGCCCATCAACCCAGAAATGAATTAACAAACTGTGGTATATTTATATGATGGAATACTATTCAGCCATAAAAAGATAGAAACTTTACATCTTTTATTAATCTGGATGGAGTCGAAACACATTCTTCTTAGTAAAGTACCACAAGAATGGAAAAGCAAGTATCCAATGTACTCAATACTAATATGAAGCCAGTAGATCATCTAATACAGGCCCACATAAGAGAAAAACTCAATTCAATGCAAGATGGGGAGAGTGGGACGAGGGAGAGGGAAGAGGAAGGAGGGAGGAGGAAAGGGGTTTCCATTTAATGGGCACAATGTAAGGGTATACGGAATATCTTCTGGGCCTAAGATACAACCACAACAGAAAGTCTATCTAACAAGTGCAAACATTGTAACCTAATTTTTCCCTCACATTAATTTGAAAAAATAAAAACAAAAAAAAAAAAGTAAACAAAAAAATAGAAAAACTAGCCAGGCAGTGTGGTGAGTGCCTGTAATCCCACCTACTGGGGAGGCTGAGGCAGGAGTATCTCTTGAGGCCATGAGTTTGAGGTTGCTGTGAGCTCTGACACCACGGCACACTACCCAGGGCGACAAATTGAGACTGTCTCAAAATAAAAAAAAAGATAGAAAACTGGAAGGAAGAGAAGCAGACATGCAGATGAAAATATTAATGGTCCCCAATAACTAACAAACATAAAATAAAGTACCCTTTCCCAAAATATCCATAAAATATCCATAGCAACCTATAACTTTTAGTAATAACTTTTAGTAATCTCATAAGGGAGAAGTAGATCCTGACCTCTTAACATACATCATAGACTTTTCCCAGCCTTTTTAGTGGTATCTTTCAACCACATGACCATCAAAACTGGAGCCAGAAGATTCACATATTCTTATTCTAACTCTATCACCAGTTAATGCTATGATTCCGGGATAAGTGACTTGAATTCTCTCTGCCTTTAATCCTTCATCTCTGAAACATTTACTAAAGTGAATCTTACAGACCAATGGAAACAAAGGCTCTTCAAATCTGGGTTCTATACAATTATATTTCTTATTCTTCCAATTTATCTTTTTTTCTTATTAATTTTAAATCATAGCTGTGTACATTAATGCGATCATGGGGCACCATACATTGGTTTTATAAACAGTTTGACACATTTTCATCACACTGGTTAACATAGCCTTCCTGGCATTTTCTTAGTTATTGTGTTAAGACATTTATACTCTACATTTACTAAGTTTCACATGTACCCTTGTAAGATGCACTGCAGGTATAATCCCACCTATCACCCTCCCACTGCCCATCCTTCCCTCTCCTTCCCCTCCCTCTCCCCATTCCCCAAATTCTTAGGTTATAACTGGGTTATAGCTTTCATATGAAAGCCAAAAATTAGTTTCATAATAGAGCTGAGTACATTGGATACTTTTTCTTCCATTCTTGAGATACTTTACTAAGAAGAGTATGTTCCAGCTCCATCCATGTAAACATGAACGGGGTAAAGTCTCCATCTTTCTTTAAGGCTGCATAATATTCCATGGTGTACATATACCACAGTTTATTAATTCGTGGATCGATGGGCACTTGGGCTTTTTCCATGACTTAGCAATTGTGAATTGGGCTGCAATAAACATTCTGGTGCAAATATCTTTGTTGTAATGTGATTTTTGGTCTTCTGGGTATATCCCTAGCAGAGGAATTATAGGATTGTTGTCCCATAGGCACAACAGACAGGAAGTCCTCCTGGGACATCCACACCAGGGAGTATGGAGAGGAATCTGATCGCTGCCGCTGCTTCCCACTGCCACACAGTGGGCTGCTGAAGCACACTGCTGAGGAAGCTGGGCCATTGCTGCACTGGGTTCTGTGGGGACACGGGTTCTCACACAGGCCCCACATGGCCCTGAAGGGTAGTTTCATTTCCTGAATACTAAGCTCATCAAAAAGATGGCCAGCACTTGGGCTTCCAAGGTTCTCATGGCTCAGTTTTTTGATCCTACAAATAGCCACCTCCTCAGTCCCCAGCTGGTCATGGAAGCACTGAGGCAGGAATGGCTCCAATATTTGCCATCTTTCCAAAATTTCATCTCTTTCCCTCAAAGATACCATGCATTCTTGCTTTTCAGCCTAACTATATTCCTTCTAAGGCAGTGGTGCTACTGGCCTGCCCTTAGTGGAAAACATCACATATATGCTTCTAAGGGGAGTGATTCTAAAATCTTTTACTAGAGAAGAGAAAAAGCAACCCAAGTAAACCAGTATCCTCCTGCTAGGACCTCATTGACAAAACGTACTTATGAACTATGTGAAATGTTTTGAGAGCAAAGTAGAGGTGCTATAACAATATGGTACAGAGAAACCTACTTTAGACTGGAGGGCCAAGAACCTGCTTTCTGAGGAAGCAACGTAAATCTGAGATCTTAAGAGTGAACAAGATTCATCTAGAGACATTTCAGGTAAACCACATCCCCAGAAACTCTGGGGCAGGCAAGAGCTAGGAGTGTCTGAGGAACTAAATAATGGCCAGTGTGGTTCCACAGTAGAGAGCACCGGGAGAGTGAGAAGATGAACCCGTGGTCCAAATCTCACGGAGCCTGGACCACATGGTCACCAGCTCTCTCCCAGATCCTCACCTACATGATTAAATGCTCTCTAATAATCTAGCTGAAACAAATCCATTTAAAAATAGTTTTCAATCAAGTTAGAGAAAAGAAAAAGAGCTTCATGCTACAAATACAGAGACTGTGTAGGCGCCCTCTGTTCTCATCCCCAGTTCCCTGAAGAGCTGCCCCCGAGGGACGCCAAGGTCTCTGCTCTCACCAAAGTCACCCCCCAAGTACAGATAATCTGTGTTCACGTGTCCTAGTGGCACCAGGTGCCCCTATTTCCCCATAAAAGAAACAGGGGTCCTGTAATCAATAGCTAACAGGTCGCGTACTTAAGTAACTTTCATCGCTGCATAGGAATTAATTAATGCAGGCAAGTGAGCATTGGAATAGAGAGGGGTAAAGATGGGGAATTCAGGTTTAAAATTAGCTTTCTGAACATAACAAGAAGGTTATGTAGAAGGCTTGCTGTATTACAATCCCAAGCTTTTTCTGAAAACAAATCATTCGGGGGGAAAAGTAGTTAAGGGAAAATCATTGGCAAGATGCCAATGTCTCATACACAAAATCATTTAACACATTTTGCAAAGAGAAAAGAGAAGGATGAAGGGAGAGGGTTTTTTTTATTACCAGATTTAGGACACTATAGTTTTGTTTTGTTTTTTCCTTTTGCCATCTATCAGATCTATTCACTGTGAGCAGGACTTTTTGGGTTTTTTTTTTTTTATTATCAGATTTAGGACACTATAGTTTTTTGTTTTTTTTTTTTCTTTTTGCCATCTATCAGATCTATTCACTGTGAGCAGGACTTTTTCCTGTCAGCAGCCGCATATAGATAGAAAGAGATTCTAGTGATTTCATTTCCTCCGTGTTTCTGCCTCTTTTGTGGATCACACAGAAGATGATTAAATGGCTTTTCTGTATTGTTTGGTAAATTTGACTCTTCCCAGGAGTTGGGGGTGGTTCTCATGGGAACCTCTGGATGTGGAATAAGAGCAAAACAGATCCCAGACAATCATTCGAGTCTCTACTCACGCTTGGAAAAACACTTTATTCACCATTTCTACAGAAACAATTCTCTGTATAAATCCAAAATCTAAAAATGCAAAAATCTGTCTTCTTGTCCCCATCCCAAGCAAAGATCATAGAACTTTTGCCACTTAAAAACGTTATTTTGCATGCAGACTAAGATAAGGACTTTATACCAGAAACAGACTCCAATGTTACTTGAGCAAAACGGAGTCGTGTAGCTGGAAGGGTTCAGAATGGAACAGAATGGGATCTGAAGAACAGAAAAAAGGTCATAGCTATTTTTCCATGGATAACTGAAATTATTTCAAAAAGTGGCAGAATATAAATTTTGTAAATAAATCATACAGCTTCAAGCAGGTACTATTAACTTAAGATACAGCTGGACAGAACTTATAAAAAATAATTCTCAAGTGCATTTGTGATTTTCATTTAACCACAAAAATGTTAAGTATTTTAAGCTAAAGATCCCACACTGCTATATTTCTAATATCATTACCACTGTGTACAATTTCTTCTTAAGTGTCCACATTTCCACTACTACAACTCTAGTTGAAGCCAACAAAATCTCTCAGAAAACAGAAATAGCCTTATAACTGTTCTGCCCACTTTCACTCCAGACTCTTCTATGTCCAGCAGCCAGAGAATATGTAAAAAAAACAAATAGATCATTATTTAAATACGTCGATTACCTCCTACCTCACTGAGAATAAAGTCCACCCTTGTATCATGGTTTACCAGGCCCTGATGGGGCCACAATCTCACTTCCATCTCCTTCCCACAACACTCCTCTGAAATTACTTTGCTCCTTATCGGGAGCACTCCTCCCTTCCTATATTCTTTTTTAAACTCACTATAATTGGGCTTTCATCTCCAACATTCCCACATAATTGTATATATCAGGGTCAACACTGACCCGCAGGTTACCGAATGCAGCAACCAAATTCTCGGTAGTTCCCTTTGACGTGGTGGATCACTTTTTCCTCCTCAAAAATGCTTTTGCCCACTTAGTTTTGGGGGCCACCCATTTTCCTTCCACTTAACTGGTGGCTCCTCTTCTTCCTCACATTGTAACGATGCAGTCCCTGGTCTCTTTCTCTGCCACACTCACCCTATGATCTCATTCTGCCTTGAGCTGCCAAATACCATCACTTTGTCAATAATGCCTAAATCGCTATCTGTGTCCCAGACTTCTTTCGAAATCTAAACTCGCATATCCGACTCCCTATTTCCTTTCACTACCTAGACTCTCCATTATTGAGTTATTGCCACAAAACTTCTACATAACTGACCACCTAAAACTCAATGATTTGTAAGAGTGTTAATTCTCATGGAGTTGTAGGCCAGTGAGAGGCTGATGATCTCAGGTGGGCTCCATGCTTAGCTGTGCTTCAACTGCAGTACTAGCTGTGCTCGACTTGGGGACACTTAGGGTCCAGGCTCACAGGGCATGAGCCACCCAGGGAAGGGTCTTCTCATGATGATAGCAGAGTCAGGAGATTGAGCCCAACCACTGAGCACATTTCAATACCTTGCTTCTGTCTCATTTCTAAATGAACCACTGGCCAAAGCCAGCCGTGCTGCCAATCTTGAGTCAGGAAGAGAGATATACTACTAACTAGGATGTCTGTGGACCAGTGTCTCCCACTGTACATATTCAAAGTTCAGCCCATGCAATCCCACTCCAGCTTTAGTCTTTCCCATCCTGATCTCAATAGACTTGTTCAGGACACAGGGAATCATCTAGACTCTTCTTTCTTTCATACTCCACTTCTCTCAAACAGAGTCAGACCCTGACAAAGTCTCATCATCTCTATCATCCCCTTGTACGTAGTAGTATATGAGCTACCAGAGTGGCTCAGTACCCTTTCACCACATCTCCTGGCTTCTAACTTCACCCCACCCCTGTCCAGTCTGTGCCCTTCAGGACCACCCACCAGATGGCACCTCACTTCAGTCAGAATGGAACCATCCTGATGATGGTTAGCAAGGCCCAACCTGACACCAACTCTTACCACTTCTCTGACCTATTCTCTGCCCCTCACTCACTCACTCAGCTCTGCTTGCAGAGGCTTCTTTGAGGCTTTCTGAACAAGCCAAGCCTGCTGCTAACTTATGGCACTAGCTCTAACCTAACGCCTAGTAATTCCTTCCCCCCAATACCCAAGTGGCAAACTTCCCTACCTCCTTCAATATTTTTTGTAAATGCCACTGTACTATGAGACCTTCCTCAACCTCAGTGTGTTAAACTGTAGCACACCTACCTTTGCACTCTTACCTACCCTACCCACATTTTCTGTCATAACACTGATCAGCAAATACTGTACATAATTAACTTAGCGAAAAAATCATGCACTATCACCCCAGTTGTTTTAAATTGCTTATATCAGAATACCTGGAAATGCATACTTCATTAAGAAGGGGCATTTATTTCTTATATCTATGGGGGCTGAGAAGTCCAACGTGAACAGGGTCCATCTGGTGAGGGCTGCTCACTGTTGCGGACTCCGCAAAGTCCTGAAGCTGCACAGGGCACCGTGTGGTGAAGGGCTGAGAATGCCAGCTCAGGTCCCTCTTTTCTCTTCTTTTAAAGCCACTAATCCCACTTTTATGATAACCTATTAATCCATGAATGGATTAATCCACTCATAAGTGTTTACCCAATCACCTCTTAAAATCTCTACTTCTCTATACTAACACATCAAGGATTAAATTTTAACACAAGTTTTAGAGGGAACCAATATTCAAAACAAAAAGATTGTATTCACTGGTGTATCCAAAGTACCTTCAATAGCAACAGGATCCTAGAAAGTTACAGAACTGTGTTCACTCATGTATTCCCCTTCTCAACGACCACTCATCATCCTTCCACATATGCTGAAATATGTATTTAATTGTTGTTATCTGTCTTCTCCTACTAGAGAAAGCTCCAAGAGAATAAGGACTTTGTCCATCTTGCTCATCACGGTCTCCTCAATCACCCAGGACAGTGCCCAGTGGACCAACAGGAACTCAGTATATGAAAAATAAATATGCACCTCCAGGGAGCAAGCAAAACACATCTTGTCTGTCTAATGTGGAAGAATATAGTATTGTGCTGAAGGGAAGACAACCTTTAAGAAATTAAACAGAGGGAATGTAAGTTTTATGGTTAAACAGAATGTTCCCAAGTTCAATCATTCTTGAAATTGTTCTTGAAAGCTGCAGGAGAATGCTCTACTCTTCCAAGATAAACATCCTGAGAACTTTAACGGCAAAATCAAGAAAAATAAGCTTCTTGTGCCTCATCTTAGGTTGACTAATTTCCTCAGTAAGAAAACATGCACTAAATGAGTAAGCAAGTTATTTGATGTTTCAAATTATTAAGTGCAAACTGAGATAGCTTTGAAGTAGCTGCTACATAATCCCCAGGGGAGGAACTATAGACAATTAGCCAGACTATCCCTTAGAAATAGATTTTTTCCAACAAGGAAGAAAAAATAGAAAAACATACGTCCTACACACACGTAGGTAGAACTACTGATATTTTCAAACGTCCACAAAGGTAAATGGAAGAGAAGACACTAATTTTCCTCAAATGTTAACAAGTATATTTATGTTATGACTTTATTACAAGGTTTAGAATATATATTACACATGACTAACACTTTATCTGACTTTTTTTGCTTAGTAAAAACACTGCTATCAATGCCTCTTATGCATTTGATAGCACCCTGTGAGATAAATAATCTATGCCTATTTTGGAAATGAGGAAACAGAGGAAGGGATAGTTTAGTTAACTTGTCTGAAGTCACTCAGCTTAAACCTAGAGTTTTGCTCCAGAGTAGATGCACGTTACCTCTGTGGTAAATGTTTCTTAAAAGGTAATATCAGTTTATTGAGTGCTTACAAGGGTCAAGTATGGTGCTAAGCATTTCGTACATTATTACCTTTTAAATGTATCATGTACGAATACACTTCGTCATTATTTTTTAATTCTTACCCTGCTTATTTTCAGCTACTTTATAATCGAGAGAGAGAAAAGGGCTATTCCCTCCCCATTCTCTGTTGAATTTGCATTGAAACTGACAACCCTGTGGAAGTAACTTCTGGTTATTTATCTAACATGGGTCAGGCCCCTGGTTCTTTTATCTGTATGTGGAAATGAAAATACTCAAGTCAACTGCATAACCTGCAAGACATCTGGTTCTTGATTTTTTATTAAAAAGTAAATTAATTTTATATTACAGGGAAAACTCACTGCATCAAATTATAGAAACATAAGCATTACTACTGTTAAAACCACAAGCGTAACAGCATGTACATGTATAAACATAGATCAAAAAAAAAAAAAAAAAAAAAAACATGACCCGGCATAGTATCCAGGTGGCATGCTACACTAAAAGCCTCAAACAGAGTTGCAGAATGTCTGCAATGTTTCCTGTAGCCTGGGGGAATGTTATTTTCTAACTATAAGGTCTTCCTCTTCAGCATATAAACCCCAGGTGTTATTAGGGCACAGCAGTAACTGTGAGCCACCAGGCCCTCTGAAGTATGCATTAATCTCAGATTGATAATTTATGATGAATGATATGCTTTTCAATGTACCCCTACAGACTAAAGGCTGCCACAGAACTTGCCATCATATGAATTCTGTGCTCTACATGAAAACACCCAAATGGAAGCGTGTGCCCCTTAGACCCAAATTAACCACTATCTACCATCATGGGATTTCTACAATGTTAGGACTCTTTACACTACTGCACCACTTGACCAAACTTGAAGTCCACCATTAGGCAGGTGGAACATTTCTGAAACAAAATAATAACCTAACAGCTGACCCAAAAGCTTCATAAATTGTACAACATTCCTTGTTTGGTCTGTACCACAAAACAATTCTCTTGGGTTATATTTTATACCAATAAAATATATAAACTCGAAGAAAATCTATAATACATTAATATCTGAGGCTTCAATCATAGAATTAACATATTCCCTGTACAGATGCCACACATGCATGCAACACAGAGAGACAAAATCTCAGTTGTAAGGAGATAAAATGTTTAATTGACATCGAAAGGTAATTCAACTAAATGTTAAAAAGTATTAAATATACATTTCACAGAAAATTACATTTGTCCTTGACTTTTGCTTGTCTCTGATCCACATTATTAACACATCATAATACAATATAAATGCCACATATTGGAACTGTCCCAAGGCAACTAGTTATATGAAACGTTCACCGACTCATTTAATTTCATCATCATCTCATAATTATTAAGTCCATTTATCAAGCCTCATAAGATTTATACAAACCAGATAATCTTACCTCTTTGTCACAGCCCAAGAAAGTGTAAGTTTAAAGCTGAAAGTTATTAAAGTACACATAAGCCTACTACTCTTTTTTTCGGAATTATCTTGTAAGATTTATACAAACTGGATAAATTTATCCAACTACCTCAGCCCAAGAACTACCATATAATTTTAAGGCCAAAGTGGCAGAATTGCAACTATTTTTCTGAATTATCTTCAAAGTCCTGTAACCATTCAGCAACATGGGAGCCATGAAATATTTCCACCTTGAGACAAACTATGTATGCCTTAAGATAGGAAGAAAGCTGACAACATAGCAAGACCCCATCTCCAAAAAAATAAATATATACATTTATCAAGGTATGGTGGTAGGTGCCTATAGTCACAGGAAAGCCTGAGGTGAACAGCTTGAGCCCAGGAGTTTTAGGTTGCAGTAACCAAATGATTATGCCACAGCACTCCAGCCTGGACAAAAGAGCCAGACCCCTGTCTCTTAAAAAAAAGATAATAAGAAATAGGGGCCTCACAGGGGCTTCAAAAAAATCAGTATCAATGGAAGTAGTGTAGGAGTGAAAGGGGAATCAATTAGAAGAGTCACAATGAAACAGACAGCTCAGATACAGAATTTGAAAACAGGGTAGAGTTTTTAATGAGTAGAGATGAGCTAGGAAACAAATCTTCTAGTAGAAGAAAGACATAAGGAAAGAGACTGGAAATTGGGAGACTCATTTGGGGAAAGAGGTCATCCTGTTTAATCAGACCAGTAAGTATAAAGTAAAGAGTAAAGACTAACAGGAAATAAATCTCCAAAAGCAGGCTAGAATGGTATCACAAAGGCCTCAGGAACCTGTGAGTAATCTGAAAAATAATAGTGACCTAGTAAAGACTGATAAGGTGGGAAAAAAGTGAGATTGGACCACTGACTGAGAAAAACCGCACTGGCACCTCTATAAAAAATGGACTAAGAAGGTTAAAGACTGGAAGACAGAAAAAGAAAACGTGACAGAAGATGCTAGAATAGGTGGTCATAAAAAATAATGAATAGAGTAACCATTTCCATTTATGATTCATAAAAATTAATAAGTTCCTAGATTCGATTCTAGTTTCCGGAGTACTTAATGTTGTTCTGATAAAATTATTGCATTATTGAATGATTTTTTTTTTGCTGTTGTTTGTTTTTATTGGCTTTTATTTTTTAGCTGAAGATACAAAGACCATACATGGCTAAAATCACAAACAATATAACAATCCAAAATACAGTGCTAGATCTAAACAACTAGATATTTTCCCACAATACTATGGAATAAAGTGTCAACTGTAACAATAAAAGAAACTAACATTTACTGAGTATTTACTAGGTACCAGCCTTCTGGAAAGCACTGGTTATCACCATTTCATAGGTAAGGTGA
Organism: Nycticebus coucang; assembly: GCF_027406575.1. Classification (NCBI taxonomy): domain Eukaryota; kingdom Metazoa; phylum Chordata; class Mammalia; order Primates; family Lorisidae; genus Nycticebus; species Nycticebus coucang. The sequence continues at coordinate 19,282,949 of NC_069787.1, forward strand.
CACATAGCTAACATATACCAGGAGATGGACCAAACCCAGGTTTATCAGACTAAAAGGCCATCTCATCTTTTTTTATTTTCCACCACACTATACTTGATCAAACGACAAACTGCAGGCTACAACCATTAGGAAGTCATAAAATCCATACTGTGCATTATGATAAGTACATATTTTATAATGGGATAAAATACAAAATATCAGTAAGCATTGACTATAAAGGTAACTAATATTTTATTAAACATTAGTATATGTATGTATACCTGTGTATTTACTAGGACAGGATATAAAATATACTATTTTAGGTAATAGTAAAATAAATTAGAAAGCTTCTGTACTACCAGATCCCCAACGAAGTAAATAGATATTACTCAGCTTACTTTAAGGAATAAACTGTATTTTAATCTATAATTCTATTAGAATTTACTCTATGTTTTGAATATGATGACTGAATGAAAAGAATAGTTAATTAAACTATTTCCCCAAACCACAGTAAACCAAATCAATAATTCATATTCATATGTAGTAAAGTATTAGATTCCTAGATATCCCTCATATATAGACTAAAATTAGTACTTTTAAAATGAAATAAACATCATAAATTAAATAATGTAGCAATTTAACATGTTTTCTAGAGTACTTCTAAATTTAGATTATTAAAAATTTAGATTTCCTAAAAGGGTTAATTATTAATTCTGAAATAAATTATTAAAGATATTATTAAAAACCTAATACTAAGACTTCATTAAAAAAAAAAATTGTTCTAGTGTAATTAAAGCATCCCGGATTTGTCTTCCAGCCTGCTATAGTAGGCTACATGACTTTTGTCAAATTACTTAAGCTTGGTTATCCCCAAATATTCTTACGTTGAAGGTGGGGATGATAATAATACTATATTGTGTAAGGTAGATACTGAAAAACTACACAGAAAAGGCTGAGCAAGAATGCCAAGCTTGCGACTGAAATTGTATTTCACGTTTAATCATTAGCATGATTAATTTGTGACAAAAACCAATTGTTGCTTTTAGTAAATTTAATAATTAAACTGTGAAGCGCATGAATCAGCAAAGCTAAAGTTTGAGGACCTTGTATCATTATTCCCGATTTCCCCCAATTCCTCTATCATTTCCTGTTTGTCTTCTTGCTCTCTATTAACTGGAAAGAATTAGAAGCTCAACCTCAACTTGCCACTCTATAACATTTTACATGATAATTTCCAAGCCTCTAAATGGTAAAGGCTGGGTTCCCGTTCTGAGGGATTAAGAGCAGCACAGGGAGCAGAAAGAAACACAGTGAGGAATGCAGAGCTGCTAGGCCAGCAACACGACCAACGTACCTTCTACTTCCCTGAATGGGTTCAGATCACTGTCGTGTGATAAACGTGTGCACTGCTTTACAAATAATCAATTAATGATTTATTTCTGGCGGAAAATAAAAATGCCACCAGAACTAATCTGACAAAATGACAAGAGAACATAGACTTTAATTGTGAGTCACAAACTCTCTTCATCTTTCTGCTACTCTACTTCCAAATGAGCAAAGGAATTGTGAGGTTGAAAAGCACTTTCTTTGGGAAGAAAATTATGAATAATAAGTCCAGTGCACCGGAGACCACCTTCACCTGCACATCTACTCTCATGAGACCATCCCCAAATTGTTTTAATCAGTTGTGTTTTCCTAGGGGAGGAAAGGGGATGTATACTATTCCATAGTGCAAAAGCTTTACAGAGGTATGTGGTGTGATCTTCTCTGCTTATGTATTCCTATTTATATAAGTACAATAAATTTGGTTGAACAGGGTGGCTCCACTGTTGCAAAATTTTTCTGAAGAAATGGTGGGCAGAGTTTTCTCTCGTAACAAAGGGATGCCACACCAGACAATAGCTCATCTGGTTTTGACATAAATAATTCCAATTTTTTATTTCATTCAATAAATTTAGTTGAAGACTTGCTATGTGCTGGGTACTGCTTTATCTTTGAGCTCCAAATTCCAGGTGTAAGAACAAGCATGAACTTTAGGATCTGGGACCAGGAAGATGAATACAACACAAGCCAACTCTACATTTCATGTGGCTGTTTAGGCAGAGTTGAATTAACTACTATTAACAGGCAAGGGTCTCTCACACTCAGACACACACCACAGCTGCCCTTTGTTCCCTAGCCCTAAACTCTATGACCTATGTGCCCAGACAGGGCTGATAAACTTTCTAAAATAGGAACAATTCTTATGTGCTTGTCTTTCCCTTCTAGAACTTCTCTGAAACCCCATAAGCTAGATCACAAAAAGCTCCCCAAGATGCCACCCACTTGAGTAAGTTATCATGGAAAGCGTCAACATAAAAATCTCCTAGTTAAAGGAACACCTATTACAGTGACCTAGACATGGGAGAATAATTTTAAGGATGGAGGCTAGAACCTCCAACACCCAGATAAATTCCAGTGAGCTGACTAACATCATAAACTTCATGGCAATTGCTCTAGTCCCAGGCAATGCAGATGCTTATATCAAGAAAGACTAAGGTCGTTATTCCTTCCCAGACTCTCCAACTAATGTTCATCCTACCTGCTGAAGAAAGAGACAGAGCTTTGCTCAAGTCTAATTCTACTTTATCTTCTTAGTTCCAAATATTGCTATAAATCAAAAAAAGGGGGCTCAGAACCCCTGTTTTCCCTCAAATGGTAGCATCCATTTGCTGCTACCATCCAAGTATGTATATCTGAGCAGGCCTAATAAGTCACCAAAATATTAGGGTATAAATCAATTTCACCAATCTCGCATTAGCCATTAAAATTAGTCATGGATACCTTTAATTAGTACCTTTCCTTTAATGGCTGATCATAATGGACGTGCACAGGCCCTGGAGCACACAGCTCATCAGTTTGATTACTGATTCTCCACTTATAACAACAGAAGCTTGGGTAATAACTCTAAACTTTTTGTTCCTCATCTACAAACCAGAGATGTAATAGCTCATGTTTGTTGATTAGATGAGTCCATGTAAATAAAGGACAGGGTGTGATGCGTAGCACACGGCATGCATTTAAAACACACTAGCTACTAATAAATTACTAGAACGATATAATAAAACGAGCAAGAATTTAGATGTTGATGATCTGGATTCAAAATTGCATTTTGCTGGTGATGCTCTGAGCCTCAGACTTTTCATATCAAAAGTGGGAATATTGGCTCTATGCTTGGAGCTCAGGGGTTAAGCTGCCAGCTACATACACTGGAACTGGTACATACAAATCCAGCCTGGGCCTACAAAACAAAAATGACAACTACAACCAAAAAATAGCCGGGTGCTGTGGTGGATGCCTATAGTCCCAGCTACTTGGGAGGCTGAGGCAAGAGAATCACTTAAGCCCATGAGTTTGAGATTGCTGTGAGCTGTGATGCCACAGCACTTTACCAGGGGTAACAGCATGAGACTCTGTCTCAAAAGAAAAAAAAAGTGGGAGTATCATCACCTCCTTCTTGAAATTATTGTGAAGACTAAACAAGAAACACAGTTTTGGCACCATAGTTTAAGCAAAATCAGAATCGGCAAACTTTAGTTTAATGTCATCAGCCACCAAAACATTTCTGAAGGTAACTGCAAACCAAATCCACAAACAGAATAACACAAATTGAACTATTTTATTAATTAACTTGGCCATAGTTAATTCCAAGTTACCAATAAAATGGGAAACATTTAAATAATCCAGTTACTAAAATGATTATGAGTCACAAATCATGAGATGGTCAGAAAGGCTGTATTTGCAGTATAGTGACCCAGTGGGAGTGAGCCTGGTGCTCTGAGGGACCTTGAAAAAAATCACTTATGTGTTGGAGGCACAAAGCATGACATATATTTGAATCTAGTTAAGACAGAAAAAGAGATTAAGGCATACGGCACTCATCAGAGGAAAGCGGAAATAAAGTACAGTATCACTGCCTGATAACTGCAAAAAATAAAAAGAATCCATTCACAAAATCTGAAAGTAGCACATGGAAATTTACTCCTCAATTCCCTCTCCAGATCTTACTACATACCTGAAGGCAAATCTTTAGTTTCTATGAAGTGCTTTTCCTCCGCTCTTTCCCTATTCTCTTTCTTCTCCTCCATCCCTTTTCATCTTCATTATTGTTCTTCTATAAATCTCCAAGGCAAACATACCCTTGAGTGAACTAATTGGTCAGGAAGGGAATGATAAAAAAGATTGCAGTGAAAAAAGAAAGAAGAGCAAAAAGGCAGGGAAGCAGACAAAGGCCGTGGCTCTTAAAGAAAAAACAATAACAGAACAGCCAGCATATTTTGGAAAGTGCAAAATAATTTTATGAGAAGATATTTCTAGAAGTAATCATGTAGAGACAAACACCTCCACAAGAATTAGAAAAAGATGTCAGCAGCCACGCTGTTTAAGTCCTTCACTTCCTCCCCTGGCTTTATGATGAGTGGAAACAGCTCCATGGTAAACCAAAGCAGCGTCCATCAGGTTTGTGTGTGGACAATTAATATGCCTATGACAGAAACCATTAAAGTGTCACAAAATGAACGTGAGATGCATCAGGATGAAGAAATATATAAGGATGGCGGAAAAGTCTAACGGCCGAGAGCTCTGGATTTGTAAACCCGCCCTCGGTTCCTGATGATGTGATTTAGAGCATTTCAGTCTTCACTGTTGAAGACGGATTCTTAAAATGGATGCATCTACCAAAGGCTGCAAGATTTTTGGAGGCAAGCACAAGAATGCCACTTACAACATACTTCATAGTGAGAATACATCTGCCTGAACATCAGCATGGCACAATTCTACCTGTAGTAAACTTGAGAACAGTGAAAGTGGGATTATGTAGTTACCATTCTGAGACTCTGGGAGCTGTGTAATTGTGGAATATGAGTCAAGGATGAATTTCAAAAGCCTCTGTGAACTTTCTATGGTTTCTTCAACTTCACACCTGTATTCATTTACAATTGTTGCCAGGAAAATTTACCACAAAGGTGGTGACTTAAAACAATATAAATAAATTAGAGGTCTGGATGTCCGACGTCTAAAATGAGTCTCACTGGGCTAAAATTAAGTGTTGGCAGGAATGCCTTCCCTGCTCATAGAAGAGAATCCACCTCTTTTCTTGCCTTTTTCTGGCTTCTAGCTGTGTCTTTATCCCTTGGCTTATGGCCTTCTTCCATCTTCAACGCCAGAAATCCCATCATCACAACTGCCTTCCTCTCTCACTTGTAAGGACACAAATACATATATTGAGCCCACCAAAATAATCCAGGATATTCTTCCCCATCAAGATTCCTAATTTAATCTCATCAGCAGAGTCCCTTTTGCCATGTCACTGACTTAGTCACGGGCTTCAGGGATCACAACATGGACTTCTTGGGAGGATGCTTTATTTTGCCTGCCACAAACCCTCCAAAAATGGCTTTGTAGCCTGTCATAATGGAGGAAAAGCACTTGAAATGCTTAGGGGCTCTGCATTTTAGGAAGTTTCCCCAACTCTCCCAGTTACTAATAACTGGGTATCTCACTTGAGGGTTAAGGGTAACTCTTAACCTTATAGACTATATATTGAGAGTGGTTAGGTTGGCAGAGGTTGAAACTTGGTACATTTACAGAAAATGAGCTGGATTTGTTAACAAAATCAGAAGGTGTAGGTGTTCTTGCCATGATGAAACCCTCGATTCACACATATGTACCTGACCTGGGTGTATAGAAGTAGAGATTATATGAACAAGCAGCTATGAAAAAAAAAAAGGAAAAATTTTTGATGGCAAATTATAAATTATAAGGCATACACCAGCTTTGTGCTAATATACATGGTATCAAACAAAGGAAACCAGGCTTTCACATACACCTAGTTCTTAACTGTCCCATGCTATTGTCTAAAAGTTTATGTCTGCCCAAAATTCATATGTTGAAATCTTAATCCCCCAAATTATGGAACTAGGGGTTTTGCAGAGGTGGTCAGGACCCCTATAAGGGAAGAGCCCTCATAAGTGGGACTAGTGCCCTGATAAAAGAGGCTCCGGAGAGCTCTCTTACCCCTTCCACCACCGAGGACACAGTGAGAAGCCACATCTGTGAGCCAGGACGTGGGCCCTCACCAGACACTGAAACTGCAGCCACCTGAACTTGGACTTCTCAGCTTCTAGAATTGTAAAAAATGAATTTCTCGTTTGTGGCAATTTGTTACAGCAGCACACATGGGCTAAACCAACCTGATCTGGGCCACAGAGGTGCTCGTCTTCCATTAATCCCGTAAGAATGAGTATGTGCTCACTCATGAGTCAGTAAATAAGGATTTAAAAAGCTGCAGTTTTTAGGTGAATTTTGTGGACCAGAAAGAAAGCAGCACACTCTTCTGTGACAAGGGCCTGAATGATTTAGACAAGGCAGGCCGGGACAGAAAGAGGAGCATGCACCACCCGCCGTGGCACAGTGTCTCCCAGTGCTTGCTTCTGGAGGCACCCAGCTGCTGTGACCTCCCCAACCAAGAAATCTCCAAAGAAGAGCCTTCAAATCAGCCTTGTCATCACCATCCCATTAGAATTAGGATGAAAGTCTATGTCCCAAACTATGGGCTAAACTTTCAAGGTAGCTTGAAGTGTGCACAGTTTCAGTGTTAGATTGTACTATACTCCTTTTGATTATGTCCTATCTTTGAAAAGCTGGGTTCACAGCCATTGCTGTGATAAAATGTGCTGCATAAAAATCAATGTGGACAAGAAATTAGGTGGCAGTGTCCAAAGTAATTCCAACATTTGAGAACTCATTCAGTGCCCAATAGGAGGATACATCCCATTAGTAAGTAATTGTGGTTATTTAAGAAATGAAATAAAACTATTTTCTTTCAATTTGCGTGTATTTTTTCAAATGGTATATATTTTTAATTGTTACTACTTTAGTACATAAATTCTTATTCATTTGTTTCAGTATAATTACTTAATGATCGAAACATTGGGGTATTTCTTTTGGCCTAAGAGTCCCACAATAACATTGCTGAGATATTGTGAGCATGTGAACCAAGGAAAAATGGGAGCCTTGGATCTATGCTCTTCCATGAAGAAATATTAGAAACACTGTCTTTCCTGGTTCACTTAGCAAACCCAGTACTCAGTACCTCCCTCACCTGCTAGAGGAAAAAGGAACCCAAAAGCCCTAGAAGAATCTCTTTTGGCGGGGCGTGGTGGCTCATGCTTGTAGTCCTAGCGCTGTGGGAGGCCGAGGCAGGTGGATTGCCTGAGCTCAAAGGTTCAAGACCATCTAGAGCCAGAGTGACACCCTGTCTGTACCAAAAAAAGCTGGGCATTGTGGCGGGTGCCTGTAGTCCCAGCTACTTGGGAGGCAAAGGACAAGAGAATTGCTAAAGGAAGAAAAGAAAACTTTCAAACCAAAAGGAGTGAAAGCAGTTGAAATTGAAAGCAAAATTAAAAAAGAAAAATCTCTTTCTCCTGCTTTTCAGTTTTCTGTTTTGGTTGCTGCATTAATTACAGGTCTCCAGAGAAACAGAACACATTGGAAATTAGATAGATAGATAGGCAGACAGACAGACAGACAGACAAATAGACAGACTTATTACGACAAGTTGGCTCACATAATTGTGGAGGCTCAGAAGTCCCACAACCTGCCACATGCAAACAGAAGACCCAGGAAAGAACTAATGCTGTAATTCCAGCCGTGTCCAAAGACTTGAGAACTTGGTGTAAATACCAGTTCCTGGACAGGAAAAACTTGACGTCCCAGCTCATTCAGGCAGAGAAGAAAGAAAAGGGAGCAAGTTCTTTCTCCTGTATTTTTTTTCTATGGATAAAGCCCACTCGCACTGGGGAGGGCAATCTACTTTACTGAGTCTGCTGAATCAAATGTTAACCTCATCCTAAAACATCCTCACAGGCACACCCAGAAGTAATTTGCAGTGCAGGTGCTCTGTGGTGTAGTCGAGTTGATACATCAAATGGACCATTATAGCTATCAAGCATCTCAAGCCTCTTTCCCTCAGATTCCCATTCATAAGTCAAAGAAGCAGACTTCTTTTTTTTTCTGAGACAGAGTCTCACTATGGCACCCTGGGTAGAGTGCTGTGGCATCACAGCAACCTCAAACTCTTGGGCTCAAGTGATTCTCTTGCCTCAGCCTCTTGAGTAACTGGACTATAGGCACTCGCCACAACGCCTGGCTATTTTTTGTTGCAGTGGTCATTGTTGGTTAGGTTGCCCAGGCCGGGTTCAAACCCACCAACTTCAGTGTATGTGGCTGGCTCTGTAACCACAGTGCTATGGACGCCAAGCCAGAAGCAGGCTTCTTACTTTCCCAGCCTCTTTGCAGTTTGGGTATCAATGCCTGATACATATCAGCCAAGGACACTGTGCCTGGCACTCTGAATTAGGATAAGGAGCAGCGTTCACTAGATGGCAACAGAGACAATAAAGAACATTCAGTCTCAAGGGGCGGGGCTGTAGGGGTGGAGTAAGGCCCAGTACTCCTCCCTGGGCACCTTCACAGCTGGGAATGCCTGCCTGGCCTCCTTCATCCTTGCCATCCTCTCTAACCTCTCTGCTGGACTCAAAATCATTCCAGAAATTCATTTCTTTCTGTTTAAATCGCCGGCAGTAATTTTCTGTCACTTGTGAGAAAGCCATCACGAGCATAGCTTCCCAATGCAATCTTCTTTCTATATAAGGTTCATAAACTTCCCAATATGACAAAGTTATATAAAATAACTCACAACTGTAACTTAAGCAAGTGAAAGTAACAAAACTCATTTTGAACAAACTATGTTTCCATAAATACCTCTCCATTACCATTCGAAAGGAATGAAAATGTGGAAAAATGCAGACAAGACCTCCTGACTTAGAACACTTCACGCTTCCAGGAGTAACAAACTGAAAAGGTTCCTGTGTTCCCTTCACACGTTCCCTTTGTCCGCAGAGGCCAGGCAGTGCATGTTGCTATTATCTCTGCTTGTTCATTTAGAATAAGACCTAAATCACTGGCTTTTTATGGGTAAGGCTGACATAACCTTAAGTAGAGCAATAGGAAATGTGCCACTGTAACATATGAAATTGACATTTCATGTCCATTATAGATACAGCTAGATGACCTCAGTCTCAAAGAGCCATTTTAACTGAGGGCCAGAGTTTTATTTTTGACAGATGGGTACAACAGCTAGAGAATTTATTTAGGTTATGTCTGAACTCACATATAATCTACACGATTATTTTGATTCAATGGCTTTAGACACTGTGAAAATATATTTCCCCTCCCAGATTCAAATGTGTTATATCATAAATATGATATTTAAGAGGGTATTTTGCATTTCTGCAATCATGCAACTAGTCCTTTAATAATCCATGTATTTCTATCTTAGTTCATCTCACGTTGTTGGATTAACAAGAGACTTTACAATTAACTCGTTCTCACAGTACAATATAAAAAAGTAAACACAGTCAATTCTGTTGTGCTGTGTCTATAATGACAAATACCAGAGTGTGTTGTCCCTGTTAACACTGCTAGAATAGGCTAAGATTACTTTTTTTATCTTTATCTTTTTCTTCTTCTTTTCATTTTACCAAGGAAACAATGTAACCATTTAATTATCTAAGGACTGTACTCTCAAAAAGTATTCTCACATCACTTCTCAAACACGAAAACTCCCTGAAATATAGAAAATGCCTTAAACAGAGCATTAACAAAGAAAACCTGTGCATTTTGGGGCGGCACCTGTGGCTCAATGAGTAGGGCAGCAGCCCCATAATACTGAGGGTGGCAGGTTGGAACCCAGCCCTGGCCAAATTGCAACAACAACAAAAAATAGCCGGGCGTTATGGCAGGCACCTGTAGTCCCAGCTACTCAGGAGGCTGAGGCAAGAGAATCACCTAAGCCCAAGAGCTGGAAGTTGTGGTGAGCTGTGACACCATGGCATTATTATGGGAGGGTCTTTATCTGACATTGTGTCAGATAATGACATAATAATGTTCCATCCCCAAAAGGTGTACCCCCCACTGTGATCCCCTTACCCCCTTCCTCCTTCCCTTTCTCTGGTCTCCCTATCCCCCACCCCCCACCGTGTGCTAAGTCATTAATTGTTCTCATATCAGAATTGAGTACATAGGATTCTTGCTTCTCCATTCTTGTGACGCTTTACTAAGAATAATGTGTTCCACTTCCATCCAGGTTAATACAAAGGCTGTAAAGTCTCCGTCTTTTTTAGTGGTTGAGGATTATTCCATGGTACACATATACTACAACTTGTTAATCCATACCTAGGTTGGTGGGCATTTAGGCTGTTTCCACATTTTGGCAATTGTAAATTGAGCTGCAGTAAACAGTCTAGTGCATGTGTCCTTATGGTAAAAGGATGTTTTTCCTTCTGGGTAGATGCCCAGTAATGGGATTGCAGGATCAAATGGGAGGTCTAACTTGAGCTCTTTGAGGATTCTCCGTATTTCCTTCCAAAAAGATTGTACTAGTTTGCAGTCCCACCAGCAGTGTAAATGTGTTCCCTTCTCTCCACATCCAGGTACGGTTTTTATCCAGGAGCACAATGATATCTCTCAGCCCTTCTCTCCTTTGACTTGACAATGTTTTGAGTAAGTTTTACAGTAAGGCAAAGTTAACGGTCAAAACTTGGGATTACATCCCCACACCTTCAAACACAGAAGTCAAGGAAGAAAAGAGTCTCGGAATTGGGATCAGTGGATCTGACCCGACTGACCTGGCATCACGGGCCCCTACTTGAGTGACACTTATGGCCAAGCGAGGCAGTGCCTGGGCTGCAAACCCAGCCACAGAACCTAGTATGAAACCAACACCTCCCACAACAAACAGGTCAACCCTAGGGAAAGCACATCCCCTAGGGAAAATCAGCAAGCATTTACCAGAAGGTGATGGAATGTGAAGTTACTGCTTTTTAGCAGCACTAGTCTTACCTCTTTAGACCCCCAACTAAACGTAGGCCAGGAATCATTTCTCATACTTAGAGTAACCCCATTCATTCGGGACAACAGACACGGATCCAGATCAGGCAAGAACAGCTACAGCTGTGATGAAAACTAAACAGTGCATTTTGAAGCACATAATTCCCACACTGCCGCTTTATCTGTATTGATCCCCCCTAAAAAAGAGCTCTGCCCCCACACTGCAGCTGCATTACCAGCCCTAAGAAGGCAGCAAATGTGTGCTGACTGCTCCTCACTGTTTGTTGCTTCTCCCCACCAAAACCTGGTCTAGTGCATTGTACAGCGAATTTATCACCAAATTCTCTCTCGCTGACTTATGCTACCACTGTTTTACATTTCCAGTTTTTAAGGCTCAAGAACTACCATTATGTCTTACAGCTGATAATATATGTGCCTCGTCTTTTCAGACTATAAGAGAGATAGTACTCGTATTTTATATAATATTGTTAGAAAAAATAATATTCTAATGGACATGCCTCCTTCCAAGTTGCCATCTCCTCTTGTACTGAGCTTTTAACCCAGGTTCATGCCTTTGCTACCTCTTTATCTCATCCGGCTTCCACAGTGCCCTCAGGGGCCATCTCCAGAGCTCTCCTACCTGGTCCTGTGACATCCTTTTCAATGCCAGCCCCCAGAATATTTTTATCTTAAAGATCTCACTGCACCTCACTAGATCAGTGTTTCTCAACATTGGTATTACTGATGTTTGGGACCAAAAGATTTTTTAGCATAAGAGGTTTTGGTGGGTAGTTTTATGGGTGCACTTTACTGGGCCACAAGGGGCCCAGACATTTGGTCAAACATTACTCTGGATGTGTCCGTGAGAGTGTCATGGATGAGCTTAACATTGAATCTCTATACTGAATAAAGCAGATTGCCTTCCATAACATGGGTGATCCTCAGGCAATCATTCCAAGTTCTAAATAGAACAAAGGCTGAGTAAGAGAAGATTTGTCCCACCTGACTCTGTCAGCTGGGGCATCATATACGTATGGTCTGTTTTCTCTGGAGAATTCAGACTAATACACAGGGCTCTCCCAACCACTGCAGGATGGTTAGCATCCCTGGCCTCTAACCACTAGATGCTAGTAGCATCCCCTTGGTTATGACAATGAAAAATATCTCTAGCCATTGTCAAATACACCCTGGAGACAAAAATGCCCCCAGCTGAGAAACACCACAGTAGCGCTTAAATGCAGACTCCATCAAGACAGCTGGGGAAATAAAACTGTCTTAGAAACCTCACAAATTTTTAGCAGTGATTACATCATCATTCACAATATCCATGTCTTCCCTAAATTAAGAATTCCTCTGTGATCTCTTCTCATAGCTTTCCTAGGCTTCAGAATGCTTCCTATCATCCATCACTCTGCCTTCCCTGTCTTTGTAAAGCAGGGGTTTTCAGACCCAGACTGGGTATGAATTCAAATCACCTGTGAGGCTTCCTCAACACACCAGTGCCTTGGAGATTCTGATTTAATAAACCTTGCTGTGGGGCCAAGGGATCTCTGTTAATAAAAAGCTTCCTGGGCTTCTTCAGGTACAAAACCCCAGTAGGAGCACAGTTCCCCTGAAATTGCAGCAAGGATTGAGAAGCAAATGACGTAAACACCTCTAGACACAAGCAAGTACATCTACCTCCTGATGGAACTTGGCACGTTGCCCGACTTCCAGCTCGACAGTCCTTCTCATAATTGAAAAAAGACCCTGAAATACACTAGTTCTTCAGATGCAGTCAATTTTTTGTTTTTAATTCCAACGGTTTTAAAAGCATTGCCTTTCTTAACAGAGGAATAAGATAGGTCCTAGAAAAGAAATATAGGTTTTATAAGAGACATTACTTATCATAGGGAAATCGTAAGAAAACAGTAAGACTTTAAATCTCATGATGGAAAGTGAGTCTTAATAAATCAAAATATTGTTGAAGGACCTACCCAGTGATAAATTAAGAAAGGAAGATAACCTTAAATTAAATAATTCATGAACTCAGGCACACAAGTAATTCCCTGAAATTTCCTAACAACAATTCAAGCTTCAGGACACGTATTTACTTTGCTACAATAGAATATAAATATCTCATCCTCAAGGGCTTTCATTTGTCCTGTTTAAAACTCTACAGAAAATCAGTAAATATTAAGGATAATATAACTGCGTAAAATTTTCCTCAAAATAAAATGTATGTATAGCTAGGGAAAATACAGACATCAGAGACATTGCAACAGCATGGAGTTTGGAGAAACTTTTGAGTTATTTTCTTTTGAGAAGAGACTGACATTAAAATGTGCAAACTGCTCTTTACTACTATTTGCAAAGTATCACTATCTTCTTCTAGTCCCCTCAGCTAGCCACAGTAATTAAATGCACGGGGACTCTAAATTTGATGAGGTCCGAAGAATTACATAGGAAAACACACTTTCCTGAAAGCAGCCCTTGATTCCAAACAACTATACCATAAAGTAGACAGTTCAGGTCACCTCTTTTTCCTCTGAAGAGAAAATAAACTAAACAAAGCTAGAATTATTTACAGATTGGAGGGATTGAACCCACTGCATGTTGAAGTCCCAAACAACCCCAAGTTGCTTCCGTCTCTCTTCCCAGCTCCTCCCATCCAACCTACCACGGAACACTCTGGTGTTCTAATATCAAATCCTTTCTTTCTTTCTACATCCCTCCTACTTCTTTCTTTCTTCTTTATTTCATTATTTCCTTGCTGTGCCACACCACACCATTGAAGAATTTTGCTCTGACGTTTGCTCTGCCAGTCTATCCCAATCGTTGGGAATCTGTTCCACCAATTGCTCTGTGCTTCTTTGCTGTCACTTTTTTTCAAATCCCACATCTTATTTCCCTGATAGTTTCCTGACAGTCAGAGTCTATATAAACAGAGAAATTGGCTCTGTTGCCGAGAATGAGGATCCATCAGAAGCTCTAAATAATAGCCTCCGTCACTATAAACTGCTATATGTATGATTATAGAAAATGCTATTCACTGTGAAAAAAAAATGTGAGAAAAAGGCAGAATTTTTTAAACTCTTGCACTAAGGAAAAAGGATGACCACCTTGGATGCTGGCCAACCACAAATACTTCGCCCTCTATACTTGTCCAGAGAGCACAGAATGATCTCCACCCTCATCACAATGGCAAATTATAATGAAACCTCTGAGGATATTATAGAGAAAGGACTTGCTTTCTAGATTGTCAAAACAATTATAATTGTCAAAACAATTATAAACAGCTGCTCACCTTCATCTGAGGAATATAACACATTATCTCCCCTCTTGACAACAAACCTGGTTTTGAACGTCTCTGCTGGGTAACAAACTACTGGGAAACTTAGCGATGTGTGACCCTGGCTTATCCCCTCATGTTTCCGTGAGGGGTCCAGGGCACTGGGCAGGTGTCCCTGGGCTTCTCACATGCCATTTTAGTCGGATGGCATGTCAGACGGAGAGGCGCCAATGGCCCAGTTGGGTGGAGATATCCACGGTAGTTAACTTGTCTGGCAGGTCAGCTGCAGAAGCTGGGATAGCAGTTGACTGGTCAGGAATTGGTCCTTCTCCACGTGGCTAGGTTGAGCTTCCTCACAGATTAATGGTCAGACTTCTTACATGGCAGTGGCTTCCTTAAGAGTGAACATGCCAAGAAAACAGGTGGACAATGCAAGGCTGCCTATGACTTAAGCACAAAGCCAGCATCTTCCCGACTGCATCTACTGGTTACAGATTCAGTGTGGCGGGTGACCACCCAGAGGCTCAGGGTACCATTTTAGCTAAAACAATGCCCAGTGGGACAACTGGGAGATACATAGTTGCTCTCAGGTTACAAATAAGAAACAAGCTCATTACATAAGAAACAGGCTTATTGATTCTAGGTCTGAGATCCAAGACCTCGCAATTGTTTGAACTGGGCCAGGAATCTGAGGATTCAGATTCTAAGTCCACTGTTCTGCTGATACCAGGCAGTGGTAAACTTAAAATGGATTACACTTAAAAAGGTAAATGAAGTTTTCGTCTAAATGCTAATTTCATCTACAATTAATTAATCATCCATAGAAAGTGGACGTTTCAGGGGAATGACTCCTGAAATGTCCCACATTAATTGCACCTTCTTTTTGCTAAAAAGCAATCAATTTTCCTGTAGGAATACTGCTCTATCTTCCCTGGATTCATGATACCCTGCTCTACCCTGGCTAACAGCAACACATGCTCAAGTATTCATATTCTCTCTCTCTCTCTCTCTGTCTTTCTCTCTCTTTCTTTCATCCAAATCTTAAGAAAAGTGGGAAAAGGACTTCATTATCTGAAACACATTTCATTTATTCTAGTGGTAATATCCTAGAGAGTGTGTCAAATTGTTGTTTCTACTGAAACCCATTCCCTCCCCCAGTTATCCCCAGGGCTTAGTTCTCTAGCCACCTGGTACCTTCCCATATAATTTCCTTTGTGCTGAGGTAAGACAGAGTCTATGACCTGCAGATCAGAAACAGTGACCACAGGAAAGGTAACCAGTAACTGTGTGTACCAGCTTTGGAGTCTACTTCAACTTAGTTTACATATGACGCTGCCACTTCCTTACTAGGTGTACACATCCCCACACAACTTTCTTAAGTTCTCCAAAACTATTCCTCATCTGAAAATTAACAGTATCACTTTCTTCAGAGAGTGGCAAAGATTAAATGAGATAAGACAAGGAAAGTACCAGGCACAGCTCAGATATTAGCTATTTTGCTTGATATTAATATTAACAATTACATTTCATTGTCATGTTTAAAATATTAAAAAATATTTTTCTGCAAATCTTATATCCACAAAGCTCTGAAAAACCAAACCTGTTGCCAGCCAAACCCAACCACAGCAGACAAGATACTTTTTGTAATCTCTATCCCATTCAAGTACCAAGAAACGTCAATATGCTTGGGTGCTGCCCAAGATCCTGTGGAAATGTCAACAGCATACACCATAAATAGCGTGCTGACTTTCTAAAATCTAAAACTCTAAACCACATTTAACCCCAAGGGTTTCAGATAAGAGACTATAGATATGTAAGATATTATTATTCAAAAAAATCTATAATAAAGTCACATGTCCGAGGACAGTGGCAATGGAGAAATGTGGGTGATCCTACAAAACTGGGACTATTTTTCCAAACCCAGAAATTATATTAGAGCCAATTTCGATAACAAACACTTTATACTGAACTAATACTGCTTATACAGGCAATTTGTGCCAAAAGAACAAATTTACATATAATTTGATAAGCTGCTCTACAAATATTGTACGTCTAGTTAAGGCATGTAATTAGAACTGCATCTTCCGGCTTTTTAATTTAAAGTGTGTTTAAGAATTCTATTTTATTACCTGAATTAAATATCATTGGTTTCGCACTTGTGGGTTTCTCACAGGCTTGCTGTTCACTCATTTTGCATCCTCTTACTCATATTGAATTGGATAAATCAAAGGTTTGAATTGCAATCTCATCCTGGGACTGCTGATTTTGTTTATATTGTCAGATCTGGCTCTCAATGGTTCAGAGCTTCAGAAAAACAGACTGAACTGCTATAGCTTATTTTCTCTAGGGTTAAATTTTAACTTGAAGAAAGATTCTGAGGCCCTGTTTTGAAAATACAAATGGAAGGTTGAGAATGAAAGCATGTAAAACCCCCCCATACAATAAAAATAAAAGTATAATTCAAATCGGAATGACATATCAACAGAGCCATATTACTTATGATAATGAATAAACTTACGATATACTACATCACTTTACTATGGTCATTTATTAGATTCTTTTTAATCTAAAAAAATACTCTTAAAAAAAGATTCTTGTGGGCGGCACCTGTGGCTCAGCGGGTAGGGCGCCGGCCCCATATGCCGAGGGTGGCGGGTTCAAACCCAGCCCCAGCCAAATTGCAACAAAAAAATAGCCGGGCGTTGTGGCGGGCGCCTGTAGTCCCAGCTACTCGGGAGGCTGAGGAAAGAGAATCGCCTAAGCCCAAGGATTTGGACGTTGCTGTGAGCTGTGTGACGCCACGGCACTCTACCGAGGGCGATAAGGTGAGACTCTGTCTCTACAAAAAAAAAAAAAGATTCTTGTTTAAGATGTAACCTAATTAATAGCAAAAATAGTGTTGGGGGCAAGCAAAGACAATATGTAAAAATTACATATAATGCCCTTTTAAAAACCTTCATTTTAGAAAACAGGTCTATTTGCCACAATGCAAGGTTAACTCACGAAATGACAAAGGTGCTTAAAAGTCTCTATCTTTTCATAGACGCATACTACGTAATATATACTTTTTTATGTATATTTTTTGGTATATTTTTATGTACCATCTGGTTAAGTAGTATATAAATGAAGAAACTAAGCCAGGACACTTTCTCAAGGTCATGAAGTTAAGTGCCAAGCAGATGATGCAAAAGACTATTAGGTAAAAAGCATCTAATGTTAATAACAGAGTGAAGAGCCTCTCTCCAAAGTATCCAGCATATTTTTGGTTTTCATGAATTTTTAAAGCAGCATCTGTTTTTAGGTAAGCAGAAACATACCTAGGGAAAATAAGACCTGTTACAAAACATTAAAATCAAAGTCCAGGAACATGCCCTCTTTGCATGTGTGTTAAAGGAAAGTTAATGCTATCAACACTTGATTATTTCTCAGACTAAATAAGAAGGCAAAATAGGGGCGGCGCCTGTGGCTCAGTCGGTAGGGCGACAGCCCCATATGCCGAGGGTGACGGGTTCAAACCCGGCCCCGGCCAAACTGCAACCAAAAAATAGCCGGGCGTTGTGGCGGGTGCCTGTAGTCCCAGCTACTGGGGAGGCTGAGGCAAGAGAATCGCTTAAGCCCAGGAGTTGGAGGTTGCTGTGAGCTGTGTGAGGCCACGGCACTCTACCAAGGGCCATAAAGTGAGACTCTGTCTCTACAAAAAAAAAAGAAGGCAAAATAGCGTATCTAAAACAAATAATCTTTCCTCTATCCCTGCACCATACAAAACTACAGGTTTCTCACAAGTCTACCAAAGAACCCAGGAGTTCTTTCGTTTCTCATTACAAACAGTTGCACCCAATGTCCATGCAAGGGCTCTGCCAAAAGATTACTTTTTGTAGATTTGGGCCAGCATTTACTTACAATGTTCTATGGGATCTTAATGGTATCACAAGAAAAGAAGGGTCTCCCGGTATTAAAAAAATAATATTAAATAACCAAATTTTAAGCATGGGAAATTTCAACTTACTACAGTTTGTGGAATTTTGTTTTATTTTCCTATGTAATTTCTCTGGCCTTTCGTGTGTTTGTATATATTATGAATCAACAAAATAGGCATTTACTGAATCTTAGATCATAGAGAATGCTAATCTGTAGTGCTCCCATGTTCCCTGGAGTATATTTTGGCTAATTATACTCTACAACACATCCTAACCAATCAATAGCTCTCAGAGTCCTGCAAAAACCAAAATTAGCCTATTTTTATTTTTAATTTCCAGTGACAGGAAACTCACTACATGTTGAAGCAACACATCATTTTTGGATCATTCTTCCCAGTTTACCTCCCTGTGGTTTCCTTTAATATGTTTTGGATCTGACTTCTGCGAAAGCACAAAAAGATCTAAGTCTGGCAACCCAATACCTTCCCATTTTGCTTGAAATTGTTCCAGGTCCATGAAGAAACCCAGTGTAATCCCTCACACTGAATTTTGATCACTGTACACTAAATATCCTAAGTAGTTCATGGGACCTGTACTGTGTACCATCATCATCCAAGCTGACTTCCTCACGGATACTTGGCAATATCCACCTTAGGGTAGATGGCTGTCCTCAGACTATGATCATATGTGAGTGCACGATTCAAACTGACTGGGTTTTCCCTGGGTCTAAGCACTGGTTATACCAGTATCTTTGAGATCTTGACAAGTCTGCTAACTCTCTAAGCCTCACTCACTTCATCAGTAAAACAGTACTAACAATAATTCTTTGCCTGCTGAGGTTTCTGTAAACATTAAATTTAAAATATTGAGTCTGCCACATAGTATGTATTCAATAAATATTATCTCTTATCAATATGTCCCTTTTAGAAATATGTGTTTTTTTCCAGCCAATTTTAAGAAGTAGAATTCACAAAGTCCTCAGCGGTGACTGATTGTCTCAGGGTTGCAATCAGTGGGTGAATGAAACACTAAGAAAAGAAACTGGCAGAGGATTAAAAATAAGCCAGAAATTATCTGCCAGCAGATAAAGCCCTGACTGCATAATCATTACCAACCAGACTTTATCTTTGTCTTCCCATGTAGTAACATGTCACTTTCTTTTAAGGGGTTCAGTGAAACACACTCTGCAAAAACCTTCAATTTGAAATAGGAATGGGGGAGTGGAAATAAACATGTTTTAACAACACAGACTTCATCGTTTCCTCCGCTCTGCTTGAAAGAGTGGCATTCAGAGACAGAACAAAATTCAGTATCAAGTTATCTTCGACTCTCAGTCTGATACCACTAAGCTTCCAGCTTGCTTTTGACTGTACCAGTGGAGCTTGTAATCTTTTACAGTTTTTTTTTGGCCGGGGCTGGGTTTGAACCCACCACCTCTGGTATGTGGGGCCAGCACACTAATCACTGAGCCACAGGCGCTGCCAGCTTGTAATCTTTTAATTCAGTGCATGATTTATAGTTCCCTGTAGCACCTTTTAAACACTGGCAGAGTTCTACATCAATGATGAATGTGTCTCCATTTAGCTCAAACCTCTAGCATCGTATAGGTGCAAGAATTTTTGGCCCTAAGCAGCGGAATAGAAGTTGGTGTATATTTCCAATCTGATTCTGAACCTTCTGTAATTGTATAAAAAGTGAAGTATTAAAAAATGAGTATAAAAAGTGAACAGATTCCAATTATCGTTCATGTAATTTCTTCGATATTTTAGGAATGTTCTTGATTTTTAACAATCAATTGAAAAAGCAAATGGAGAAAAGAGACTGATTTCAATCATGGTGCTTGCTCTCAAAAGATTATGGAGCACCACAGAGTTAAATAAGCCTAAATTTTCTATTATATTAGATCTGGTTCCTCCCTGCTCCCTCCCTTCACTTAATTTGACCAAATATTGAGTTCCTGTTTAAATTTTGGGGGGAGCACCTACTAGCTCTGATGTAAGATTCACTGAAAGGAACTTCTAAGTTCTCTGATGCACCTGTTATCTCTGAACATGCTGGCCACACCCACCACCACGCCTATGGGGGCTGGGATGTAAACCCAGAGGACTCCCACAATGGCACTGCCCATAAATTTGGGGAGATGGAGACTTAACCAATCCAGTCTTTGCTGGAGAAAAGAGCAAGCAATTCATAGGAAAAGAAAAGAAACACAAACCACAAAGATAAGAAACACAGAATAAGTAGGTAAACAAAATTAACTGTGTAACAGTGAAACCTAGATCCACAAACTGTGAGCACATCCAATCATGTGAAAGGTACAAAGGAGCACACAACCTTCTAGTTCTGAACTTCCCTCTGTCTCAGGGTCCAAGTGGACAACAGTAGTGTAGCTTTCTCCAAGTTCCATCAGGATCTTCTAAGTGTAAGAAATTTCTTTTTTATTCATCTACTTCACCTTCTGCTAAACCCCCAGTACTTAACCTAAGTCTCTATTTCTTGCAACAAGAAAGGCCAAAGCACATTTAAAAGTAGGGAAATTACTACCTGATGAGTTTTTGATCATGTTTAAAGTTACATCTTTCTTCCTCCTCACAACCTTGCCATAAACAGCACTTAGTTTTCTAGACCAACTGTTTTGAATAGAATGGTAATTTAAGGTAATTTGGTATACAAAACTACCATACATAGAGGCTACAGAACTACAAGATGCTCAATAAGTCTTACTAGTTAATAATTAAGTCCAGAGGACAAAAAAAAGAATTATGAAATCAATATTGCTTAATGAGAAGGCATAAATCTACTAGAAACCCAGATTTCTACTTTTCATTGCTCAGAAAGCATGAGAAAAGGTGTTAGTTAAAGGAACCAAAACTACAGTGAGCTCCTAAGGAAAAACCACATACACGGGAGGATACCGCATAAAGACAATGGATGGTTTAATATTCACGACACTCAAAGGGCTGTATTCAGAGCCCCAGAGTTAAGAGATGATTGCCATTAAGATAAACTGTGCAGATGGCTTCTGGTACAACAGAGTCACAATCACCGCCAATCACACTCACCAGGAGGGAAATACTAAAGACGACAAGGTTTTAAAAATTAAAACACACACACACAACACCAGAAACAAAAACCAGGGACTTAGAAAACTTCATAGAAATCTATGCCTGAAAGAAACGAAATCATGACTTTGAAGAATTAGATCTAGAAATGATATCTGCATTCCCACATTTACTCAGCATTATTCACAATAGCTAAGATATGGAAACAACCTGAATAGCCATCAACGGATGAAAAAAAAGTGACATACACACACACTGAAATATCACTCAGCCATTAAAAAGAAGGAAACCTTACCACATGTGACATCATAGACGAAATTACGCTAAGTGAAATAAGCCCATCTCTATGATTCCATGTATATGAGAGGTATCTAATGCAGGCATCTAAAGTGATAAATTTTCCTCTCAAAATTGCTTTTGCAGTATCCCACAAGTTTTGGTAGCTTGTGTTTTCATTGTTGTTATGCTCAAGGAAGTTAATGATTTCCTGTTTTATTTTTTCCTGCACCCAACTGTCATTCAACAGAAGGTTGTTTAATTTCCATGCCTTTCAGTGGGGTTGAATGTTTTTTTTGGAGTTGAGTTCCACCTTTACTGCCTTGTGGTCTGAGAAGATGCAAGGTAAAATTTCAATTCTTTTGATTCTGTTGAGGTTTGTTTTGTGTCCTAGGATATGATGAATTTTGGAGACTGTTTCATGGGGCGATGAGAAGAATGTATATTCTTTATCTTTAGGATGGAGTATTCTATATGCGTCTATCAAGCACAGTTGTTCTAGGGTCTTATATCTCTGTTTATTTTCTGTTTAGAGGCTCTGTCCAGCTCTGTAAGAGGACTGTTAAAGTCCCCTGTTATTATGGTATTATAGGATATCATATTGCTCAGACTGAGTAAGGTCTGTTTCAAGAATCTGGGAGCATTTAAATTGGATGCATAAATATTTAGAACTGAGGGCAGCGCCT
This sequence comes from Nycticebus coucang, assembly GCF_027406575.1. Classification (NCBI taxonomy): domain Eukaryota; kingdom Metazoa; phylum Chordata; class Mammalia; order Primates; family Lorisidae; genus Nycticebus; species Nycticebus coucang. The sequence continues at coordinate 19,305,069 of NC_069787.1, forward strand.
GTGGCTCAAAGGGATAGGGTGCCAGCCCCATATGCCAGAGGTGGAAGGTTCAAACCTAGCCCCAGCCAAAAACTGAAAGAAAAAAAAAAAAATATATATATATATATATTTAGAATTGAAACATCTTCTTGTTGTATTTTTCCCTTGACCAATATAAAGTGACTATCTTTGTCTTTTTTGACTTTAGTTACTTTAAATCCACATGTATCTGAAAATAAGATTGCAACTCCTCTTTTCTTCTGAATTCTGTTCAGCTAAAAAACTGTCTTCCAAACCTTAACTCAGAATTTTAACTTGCCTTTTGAAGCTAAGTGTGTTTCCTAAAGACAGCAAATCGATGGCTTGTGTTTTTTTAATCCAGTAAGCCAATCTATGCCTCTTCAGTGGGATATTCAAACCATTAACATTTATTGAGATAATTGATAAGTGTGGTAGAGTTCTATTCATCTTATTTTGTGAGAGTTCATTGCTTAGTTTTATCTTTTGCATCAGTGTGGAAGTTAGGTTCTGTTCTTTAATTGCTGAGAACTTACTTTGCTGCTGATCCAATGTGATGGTCAGTGAGTAGAACAGGTTGAAGTATTACCTGTAGAGCTGGTCTTGTTGTGGTGAATTTCCTTAATGTTTGTATATCCGTAAATGATTTGATTTCTCTGTCAATTTTTTTTTTTTTTGTAGAGACAGAGTCTCACTTTATGGCCCTCAGTAGAGTGCCATGGCATCACACGGCTCACAGCAACCTCCAACTCCTGGGCTTAAGCAATTCTCTTGCCTCAGCCTCCCGAATAGCTGGGACTACAGGCGCCCGCCACAATGCCCAGCTATTTTCTCTGTCAATTTTAAAGCTTAGCTTAGCAGGATATAGAATTCTGGGCTGCAAATTATTCTGTTTAAGTAGATTAAAGGTAGATGACCATTGTCTTCTTGCTTGGAAAGTTTCATTAGAGAAGTCTGCAGTCACCCTGATGGATTTTTCCCTGTAGGTCAACTGGTGCTTACTCCTGGCAGCTTGAAGAATCTTTACTTTTGTCTTGACTTTGGATAGGCTCATCACAGTGTTTCTTAGAGAAGCTCGGTTAGAGTTGAGGCAACTGGGGGTCCGACATCCCTCTGAATGGAGTATGTTAGAATCTTTGGTGATACTTGGAAATTTTTCATTTATAATATTCTCTAGTATGGCTTCCATTCCCCTGGGGCATTCTTCTTCCCCTTCTGGGATACCTATCACTCGTATGTTTGAACGCTTTGTAAAGTTTCATAATTCTGTCAGCAAACGTTCTGCTTTTTCTCTCTTCTTTTCTGTCTCTTTAACTATCTGAGTTATCTCAAGGGTTTTGTCCTCTAACTCTGACATTCTTTCTTCTGCATGGTCTAATATGTTGTTGATACTTTCTATTGCATCTTTAAATTTCCTAATTGACTGCTTCAGTTCCTTCAGCTCTGCTATATCCTTTCTATATTCTTCATATTGTTCATCTCTTATTTGATTCTGTTTTTGGATTTCCTTTTGGTTATTTTCCACTTTATCAGCAGTTTCCTTCATTGTTTCCATCATTTCCTTCATTGTTTTCATCATCTGTATTCTAAATTCCCTTTCTGTCATTTCTAACATTTCTGCAGTAGCTACCTCACGGTCCACTGGGATGGGGGCGGCTTGCTCTGGTTTTTCATGTTGCCAGGAATTTTCTGCTGATTCTTCCTCAGGAGTGATTTCTTTTATCTGTTTCCTTGCCCTCCTTGCCCTAATTTTCCTTTCACTTCCTCTTGCTCTTCAAGTTGCTGTACCTCTGGCCTAGGGTTTCGATGAGTCCTTTTGGTACAGGACCAGAAAGATGAGAAGATTGAAGAACAAGAAGGAAAAATAGAAAGAAAAAGAAAAGAAAGAAAGAAAATAAAAAAGAGAGAGGAAAGGGTGTGGGTGAAAAAGAGTATGTATTGACAAAAGGAAGAGAGGCACAGAAAGAGGGAGACAAAGCAATATAGGTGTAAAGTAGGATACTTTGACACAACCTTAAAAAGAAGTCCCAACCCCTGCGGGTGCCGGGTTGGGTGGTTCCCTTGAGGCCAGCAGCTCTTTGCTAGCCTGTTTGGACACAGTTCCCCACCTCCACCAAGTAGCGAGGACAAAAATGCTATAAATCAAACCAAAACAAGAAAACAGAAAACTTTGCGGGATAAAATTGGGGGAAAAACCAAATAATAGGGGTAGAAACACTAGCAAAAATGAAGATCTAATTGTTGAAAAAGGCAACAATAGGAAATTAAATTTAAACTAGAAAAATGGATAAAGAAAATAAAGGAAAAAAAGAAAAGAAAAATCTATAGGGAAAATGTTGAAATTGAAAAACAAAACAAAAAAAAAAAGAAAACACAAAAAACAAAACCAAAAACAAAGCAATATATATATCTTGCTGAACATTGTCTGGGCAACAGGTGATCTTCTGGGGTATGAGATGTTAATCACAATGTATAAGAGTATCAACTCCTATACGAGATTGAGACTGGAGGCCTCTGCTGATTTCTCAAACCCTACAGGGTGGAGAACCTAAATCTCTCTTCAGCCCTCTTAAAAGGCACTTTAAACTGCTAAACTTGGCTAAGCAGAAGCTTTCCCAGGAAAGCGCTTATCACTGGGTCACTCTGGAAGTGGCTATCCACTTACCCAGTGTGCCAAAACCGGTCTCACTCTATGCTCCTGAGGGCTAAGGGTGTAAGGCATCTCAGTCCCCATGTTTCGGCTGCTCAGTTACTAGATTACTCGCTCCCAGTGGATCCTTGCTCTGCGACCCTGAGGGCAGAGATTGCTGGGGCAGTTCTCCCACAGTGGCTCAGCGCAGCCCACAGCTGAACACTATTAGCTCCGTCTGGCTTTGTGGCTCAGTCTGGGGCCCTAGATAACACTTAAAGTCCTCAGCACTCTTGCCCAAGTTCTCCCAAGGTAGTTCAACTGAGTGCCAAGTCCAAAAAAAACCAAAACAGCTCACAGGTAAGGCCTTTCCAGTTTGCAATCTCACTGTTGCTGTACTTACAGCTGCTGGTGGGATTAGACCAAATGAACACATGCAACCACTTGCCAGTTTTCCACTTTTGTCCTCCTCATGGGGTCCAGAAGTCTCTCACTGACTCCCTGTGTTCTCAAAGGGATGTTTATGGGCAGATCCCACCAGCCAGAGATGCCTAGAATCTTGTCTCCCAGACTCACCATGCCCAGTTCCAAGGAAGCTATTACTTATATATGATTTATCTAAAGTATTCAAACTCACAGAAACAAGAGTATAGAATAGAAGTTTCCAGGATCTAGGGGAGGGGAAAGTGGAAAGGGAGTGTCTAATAGATAGTAAAGGTATAAATTTCAGTTATGCAAGATGAATAAATTCTAAAGATCTGCTGCAAAAGGCAGTGCCTGTGTTTAAAAATACTGGATTGCATACCTAAATTTTTGACAAGTTAGTAATCATGAGTGATTTTACTACCCAAAAATGGAGGGGAGAGTAAGAGGAAGCTTTTGGAGGCTGTAGATATATATTTTTTACCTTGATGGCAGTGATGCTTTCATGAATGTATGCCTATGTTCAAACTCATCAAATTCTATACATAAAATTTAGGCAGTTTTTTTTTTATTTCAAATGAATATGAGGGTACAAATGTTTAGGTTACATTGTTTTCACGTCTACGTAAAATTTAAGTTGTAGTTGAGCCTTTCACCCTGGGGTCCTACTCAACCCTCACATCATGCACAATAGGTGAGTTCACACCAATTGATATGGGCAGTTTTTTTAGGTCAATTATTCCTGACACCATTAAAAAAAAAAAATCTATGCAAAGGATTTTAGAAATACATGACTTCGGAGGAAAAAGAATCTTCTACCCAGAAAGTCACCATTACCAAAAACTGTCTCATTTTAAAACATACTAAGTTGATCTTCGTGACCTGGCTACCAGAAGTGAGAAAACAAGTTGGAGAGAAAGTAGATGCTGGTATCTTTCCTCCCACTACCACCCTGTTCATATTTTTTAGACAATCCCTTTCCCACCTTCATTGCCTCCCCAAAATCTGTGCAAGTGGAAATTTTACCTGACTTCTGGCATATCTTTTACAGGATGTATTGGTAACCTACTGTAAAGGAATTTCCCCCCTAATTTCACTCTGCAGGGAAGCCAGGTCACAGGGCGGTCCCTCTTGCTTGCTTTTCCTACTCTAGACAAAAATGCTAGTCTACTGACAGTCTAGGCAAGGGTTCGTCTTCTGGTTTCTCTGTTTTCCACCTTTGTAGATTCTTGGCTTTGACTATCCCACCTCCTAAATTCTCCTAATATGTGTATATATTTAGAAATTCACCAGGGCCTAATCAAGAAGAATTAATTTTGCCATGCACCATCTTCAGTGGTCTTATTTGCCACACATTTCAGTTTTACTTAAAGGGTCGTGATGAATAGCGCTATTATGTCAAACTGCCTGGTAATCCCAAATGTAGTTTTGATATGTTAAGTGGTGCAAGATAAGAGCTGTAAATCTGAAATTCTAACAATCATTTCTTAGCCCCAAAACACAAAGGAAATTTCTTTTTTTTTTTTCCACAAAGTAAATTTCTAAGGAAATCTCCTATAATAAATCATCATGTGTCAGCAACTAATTACAGTCAGGGTAGTGCTAAAAAAAAAAAAAAAACCCGACACCATCTCAATAAATCTTAAATCTTATGAGAAGTCAATGTAGAGCATGAGGGTGTGGCCAGCATGAAGGGACACCCACTTCTAGGTACAAGAACAGCAAAGAGATCTGAGTATCAGTATAAGTGGCCAGGGGACAAAAACTGGACCAACCAAAGAAAGGGACCTTTTAGAGAAGGCCAAAGTTTGCCTAGAATTTAACCAGAAGAGGCCTACTTAAGGAACAAAAATTAGTAAAAATGATTCTAATGGTCAATTGCAATGATGCAATAAAAGGGCTACTCCTCAGTAAGTGGGTGTAGTTATGTGACAAGTGTTGGTGTGGTGCAGAGGAGAAGACCTCTGCCAATGGTTACGTATGTGACTTTGAGAAATGTAGTCAGGCTCTTTGAACTTAAATTTCCCCAACTGTCAAGTGAAGGTAATAATTTCCACCTTAGAGGGTTCTTTCAAAGATTAGAAATAATATATGCAAAGATGACAGACATACCATTAATGCTGAACAAATGAGAGCTATTCTTTGCTGGTAACTGTGCCTAACTGGGTTCCCAAAAGATAAGCTAGATTATCTCTTGGCTGCCCTAAGCCAAGAACATGTTTTCCTGGCTTCTACTTGCAGTGTGATTTGAAAGACCAGTTTGGCCTGTGCAGTGAAGCCATAGGCTTACCTATATAGTAACCAACATCTCATAACATAATACAGCAATCTTGAACTGAGAGCCCTCAACGAGCTCTTATAACTGGATAGGATAGGAAGTGAGCAGCCAACCAGGACCTTGCACCAAAATGCCTAACAAAAGCTTTTCTTCCTGGGTATGTTTGTGAAAATTCCTAACATTGACAGATGGAATGAACTTCTGCTAGTCACTAAGGGTCTACTACAACAATTCAAAAGTTTCGAAGACATTGTCTTGAGAATGTAAATTGTGGTTTTTCTTTTTTTTTTTTTTTGCAGGGCAATCTGGAAATAACTGCAAAAGGTAAAAAATACACAACACAGGACTTTTTGAGTAGGAAAAATTCCAATTCCTCTTTCAGGAATTTGTTCTACATATGTACTTAGAAATGTTCACAAAAATATCGCCTACAGTATCAATGGCTTATAAAAACCATAAATGAATATGAGCAAAGTTCCACCATTATGCACGTCATAAAAGAGAATAAATAGTAGTATGCCTAGTAGTCATTGGCGAGGAAGAGTTAGCTACATCCAGATAATGAAGTGAAGAAAGGATATTCTAAGCCACTGCTTTATTATTGTTGTTGTTAGTAAGTAGGCTTTCACATTTTTTTAAATTGCAGAATATGTTAACATATATGTGCCCATACACATATGCAATAAAGATCTCAGGAATGATCAACAAATCATAGTAATATTGCTTCTCAGGGGAAAAAGCTAAAAAAAGTGATAAAAAAGATACTTAGTTTTGACCAGGCATCTTTTTACAGTATCCAAACGCATACTCATAGACATATAACCTTTAAGGAAAAGTAATTTAAAAATACAAAGGGTTATAAAGGCAAACTGAAATGGAAAGTTCAGACATTATCCAGGGAAATAAAACAACATTACTGGCCAATCCAAATTAATCAAGGTCCCAGATCCTACTTTTCAGTAGCAGTAGAATTTTTTGTTTTAAATTACATAGATAATTACCTTAACACTTCATTTCAATAATATAGATGAAGACTGCACACTTAAACTCATCAAGCTGTGAAATGGAAACTTTACCAACTTACAAGTTTGACATTTGCTTCTATTATTCAATGAAAGGCCCCAGGCACAGCCAAGTTCTATGGAAACCTATTTTACAATTCGACAAAACTGGAGAACAAAGAATTCTAGGCATAATGGAAGTGCTATGTCTACCATAGTCAGTGCTATACTAACCGTCTACCTTTCAAGAAAAGGCAGAAAGGAAGAAAGAGATGAAGGGAGGGAAGGAAGGAAAGAAAGAAGAACGGAAAAAAGGAAGGGAGAGAGGGAAGGGGGAAATACACCTCTGTAAGTTGACCACCCAAGTGACTGTAACAAACTGGTCAACATGTGGAGGTGGTCACCATAAGGAACTATGCCTACTGTACTGATAGGTACATGTGAACATGCGGTACATGTCCAGCCCATGAATATTAGGTCAGCTTAAGGAGGTGGTCAATGTAGGGAGGTGGCCATGACGGAGGTTCTACTGTATTAAAATTCACAAGGTCAGTGAGCCTAGACCAAGTGACTTGAGATGAAAGACAGGCTCCCAAAGTATGAGTCTCCCAACTAGCAATATTACATTCAAAGATTTAAGGTCTCTGGACAAGAGCTAGCTTTAGGTAATAATTCACACTATGGCAATCATACTTACACTAAAAAAAACTCTATTACCTAAATGCCTCATGGTATGGTTTAAATAATATGGAAGTTAAACATATTCAAAAACTGCTGAAGTATGAAAGTAATGTTTCCCCTTTAATATACTTGCAAGCTAGAATCCAGCTAAACTGTCCTCATTTTCCTGGTGTTAGCATTTCTCTTACATCATTCTATTTATAGCCTTCTTCACTCTACTTAGTCTAAAGCTGTCTTCACCAATGACAACTTGGTTGTTTATGCATAAAAATGCCAAGTTAGTTTGCGAAGCAAGCTCTTACTTATCTACTGTTCCTTACATGCTGTCTTCTATGCCAGGAATTTTCTTCTCTGGTTATTGTAGGACTGGCTTCTTCCCAAGTTTGGGGAAACCAAAGTTCACATTTACCAAGAAACCTTCCTTGACTATATATAAAGTAGAATTTGTGGGTGGCTCCTGTGGCTGAATGGGTAGAGCACCAGCCCCATATACTGAGGGTGACGGGTTCAAACCCAGCCCCGGCCAAACTGCAACAAAAAACAGCTGGGTGTTTTGGTGGGCACCTGTGGTCCCAGCTACTTGGGAGGCTAAAGTAAGAGAATCTCCTAAGCCCAGGAGTTGGAGATTGCTGTGAGCTGTGATGCTACAGCACTCTACTGAGGGTGACAACGTGAGACTGTCTTTAAAAAAAAAAAATATATATATATATATAAAGTAGAATTTGCCATCATATTCCATCTCAGCACCCCCTTTTTCTCATTCAAAATGCCTATACTATACATTTTATAATTATTTTTAAGGATTAATTATTTAACTCTTTTTTTGGTATCCCCTACTAGACTCTAAATTTTATAATGCCAGGTTACATGTCCGACTTCTTTTCTTCTCTATACATAGGACTTAGCTTAGCCCTAGTAGCACTTGGTATTTGTGAGTTAAAGAATGAAGTAAATTCTAGAAAGATATTCTCTTCACATTTGTCTAGAGTGTCATACTTGGACTAGAAAGCCACACCTGGAATCCTATGTTATTACATATTTGCTGGAAGCTAAAAATTCCATTTTTGAACTTTGTGTTCCCAAATACTTGAGATGGCATCGATGAAATTACCCAATTCACTTAGAAATGTCACCAGTGTCAGACATGGTATAATTTGGAGCCATCCATCACTCACATTCTGCAAGATCGGATACTAATGCAGGTTACTCCCATGCAGGGCCAGACACAAACCCCATTTTCTGGGCCTAAGAAGGTTCAAAATACCAGTTTGATCTATGTTCCATCTAAGACACTATTCCTGGGGAGGAGTGGAATGTCCTAAACAATACCACATTCCTACACGTTGACAATTTTAAAATTAAATTCTGCCTGCAGGCCTCTGGCATCGCAGTGGTGACATATTTTAGACATTCATTCCATCTCTCCAAATCCCACCACCTGCAGGGTGAGAAAAGCTGCATATAAACCCCCAGAGAGCCAAAATTGGCAACCCACTCGGGTCCCCCTCCTGCTATACCAGAGGCTTTGCTCCCCTCCTTCACTGATCTATAATCTTATCTATAATAAAATCTGTCCTGTCACTTGCACATGGTGGTCCATAAATTCATTCTTCAATTCTTCAAGAACCCAGCAGAGAAATTCCAGTAACAATACCAACCCTGTGGATAAGGATACCTAAGTAAAAGTCCTTGAAAAATAATGGGAATTCCTTCTTTAAGCAAGGAGAATAAGGAATCTTGTTGTAGTTGTAAGGGTTATCCACAGAAACAGAACCAAGTGAATGAACCACATATATAAGAAAGGAGGGAGAGAGAAAGAGGCATTTATATTAAGGAACTGGCCCATATTATTGTGCAAGCTGACAAGTACAAAGTCTGCAGAGTAGATAAAGAGGCTGGAGACCCAAAGAGGAGCTAATGTTGCAGCTGGAGCCTGAAAGCGGTCTGCTGGCACAATTTCCTCTTCCTTGGGGGAGGTAAACCTTCTTCTGAAGGCCTTCTGCTGATGTGCCCCCCACATTATGGATTTGTTTCATTCAAACTCCACTGATTTAAATGTTAATCTCATCTCTAAAATATCTTCACAGCATCATCCAGACATGTTTCACCAAATATCTGGGCCTAGCCAAGTTGACATATAAAATGAACCATCACACTTGGACCCTATCATGTCATTTACATATTACTCAATTTATCTTCTCTAGCAAAATGAAAGACATGCAACTGAAAACTTTTTACAAATGTCATAACAAGATGCAAAGGCATGTACTTTAAAAATGAAACATCATGTTCTGAGTGACTAATAAGTATGCATTTGGACCCATACATAAATCCCCTTCACTGACTTTTATTGCCAGTAGTCAAAATCATTCTTTTCCTTTTGTTTAAAGCTGTGGCCAGAGAAACAACAAAATTTATCACACTCAATATTTTCTAGACGCTTAGCAATATTTGGAAGACTGTTTGTATGAAAAATATATTTACACAGTGAATTTTTAATATTCAAATACATTCAGATTAATGACGAACATAACATACAATTTACATGCACAAATTACCAGTCTACTACAAGTAGAAAACTGTTTATATTCTTATGCCAATGTTTGCCTGAAAATCTTCTCATTTTGAAATGGTTCTTAACATTTGGAATGCCTTCCTACCCTGTAATTTTTAAAGATTCACCTTTCCGGCAAAAAAAAAAAAAGTAGTTCTGAAACCAATACATACACACAGAGATGTTTTAACTATATATTGATCATTAAACATAAAAATCTCTGCCTTAACTAGGATTCCAAATAAAGAGTTGTAGCTCACAGTCAGGCATACCTGGGATCTGATATCAATCTTGCCATTTATGGCAAGCTGCATGATCCAAATCAAGTTACTAAACATCCCTGTTTCTCAGTTTTCTCACCTAGGACTTAGGGGTCATTATAACCCTAAGTTATAACCCTTATAGTATTATTACATACTTAAATGAAATAACAAAAGCATTTAGCAACTTGCCTGGTGCGCTGTTAAGAGTTCAATGTAAGGTTTACTCATTATAATTAAAATTCCCGTGACAACCCATGTATGTTTTTTTCCTTCTGTAGTGTCTCTTTTGGTGGGCATTTCTTCCTAATAAGTTTTTATTATAACCAGAAAAAAAGATATTTGAAAACATACTCTAAAAAATATGATACGTATGGGTGGCGCCTGTGGCTCAATGAGTAGGCACAGGCCCCATATACCAAAGGTGGCAGGTTCAAACCCAGCCCCGGCCAAACTGCAACAAAAATAGCCGGGTATAGTGGCGGACATCTGTGGTCCCAGCTACTTGGGAGGCTGAGGCAAGAGAATTACCTAAGCCCAAGAGCTGGAGGTCGCTGTGAGCTGTGACGCCACAGCACTCTACCGAGGGCAACAAAGTGAGACTCTGTCTCTAAAAACATATATATGATATGTATATAAATTGAGTAAAACCACCAGATAAATGTGAAACAATAAAAAGCTGGGTGATAAGGAAGACATTTGGACTAAATTTCCCAAAATGATTCCAAGGAATATGCCACTCTATCTATGTTCGGCCCTAAACTCGGCTATGCCAAATAAAAATTACTTGGGAAGCTTTAAAATACTCTATTACCAGACGCACCATACCCCAGACCACCTGAGTTAAATGACTCTAATAGGTCGCTCAGGCTAAGAGACACAGCATTAGATATTTAATAGACAGTCCTTGTGCAGAGTCGAAGGTTGTGGGGGGATGACGGAGGGAGGTTGTTCCACAGTCAATAAATTTTAGAAACATGCATTTTACAGCAGACATAAAGACACTGAAAAATCCTAACGTAAGAGAACTTGTTTAAAATATAGAATTTCCTAAGCTCATTTTTCTTAAAGGAAATACCGTTTATATATAGAAGAATTAGTGTCCCACAAAACATGGTCTAGTTCCCAAACCTAGCTGAACTAGAAGAGCTTAGTCAAAATATTCCTAATGCTCATCCTCAGTGACTCAGATTCAGTACCTCTGGAGTGGGGCTTGTATATCTTTATTTTCTTCTAAAGTTCCCAGGTTTTTCTGAGGATCATATTTTGTAGCAGTTGCCCCAGAGCGTTTATATTCAGTCCAGTAAACATGTTCCTCTTCCTCCACGTCCAAGCTGAGAGCGGGGAAGGAATGAGGCCTCCTGCAATGCCTCGCTTTTAACAGAGGCTAAGTAAGAGTGTAATGGTGAAGACTAGGTAGGAAAGAATATTTGAAGAGCATCAGAACTGGGGTCCAACCCAATTACGAAGGTCTAGCCCAAGTGAAATTCAAAGACTTTTATTCTCAGGTTATTATAAGACACCCTAGAGAAAGACTTCAGTCTTACTGCATAAATACTAAGACTTGAGATTCCCAGAGTTAATGACAAGTTTGCAGGCTAGGCACACAAAGCTAAATGCTCATTCAGTACTGTGATAACAGAGCCTGCAGAAACACATTTGCGGGGAAGACTAAGTATCAGCTAGACCACAATGGGGACTTTCAGGTGGTGATCTTATGAAACATTGAAAGGTACAGGGCAAAGTGAACTTCTGAGAGAAAGCACAAGCTTTTAAAGAAGCAACATGGAAGCTGTGGTTACATGAGATGCTACAACTCCTTCTGAAGAAAGTCCTATACCAAAACCAGAAATCCAGGAGAGGTAGAGAGATTTACACACCAAATTTCCAGCTATCTTTCCCCCATTCTGAACAACAATGGGTGAGAATATTTACTTTCTGTGAACTAAGAAAACTTCCATAGGCTGTTCAGGGGGATCAATTTTCCACACTCCAGAACACAGGCCTCAAGCTCAACATTCACAAATCTTGAAAAGGTAACCTGCATGTCTGTGCTGTGAAGTTTCTAACTGAGGATTAATGGGGTTAACCATAAGCACTTCCATTTCTCTGCCTGGTTCCTTGGCTATGAGCAAGAATAACCAACTCTGGGAGGAGACTCTGTAAAAAGGATGTGGGGAGCTCATGGGATAGAAGAGAGACCTAGAGGACCAACAGCTCCCCAAATCCCAGCAGCAGACACCACTGCAAAGTGTGGCCAAAACATTGACATGGTGAAAGGAACATATCCCACTGCTACTTCTTTGCCCTGGTGTTACTGAGGTCAATATCCAAATATGGGGAGACAGTCTGAGAATGACAGGTTAGGTCACATTCCCACACCTTTGGTACACTGGAAGAGTGAGAAGAGCCTGGCTGCAAAGAGATCTCCTGGTCTATCTATTGGTAGAAGGGTAGGCTCAGGTCTAATCATCCAACAAGACCACAAACAGTGGGAGAGATTTTGCTGTTAGGAAAAGAAATCTGGCAAGGTGTGGTGGCTCACGCCTGTAATCCTAACACTCTGGGAGGCGGAGGTGGGCAGAGTGCTTGAGCTCAGGAGTTCGAAACCAGGCTAAACAAGAAGAAGACTCTGTTTCTACAAAAAATAGAAAAAACTAGCCACAGGCTACTGTAGTCCCAGCTACTCCAGAGCTAAGGCAAGAGGATTCTTGAGCCCAAGAGTTTGAGGTTGCTGTGAGCTAGGCTGATGCCAGGGCATTCTAACCAGGGCAACAGAGTGAAACGGTCTCAAAAAAAAAAAAATATATATATATATAGATATATATATATATAGAAAGAAAGAAAGAAAAGGAAATGAAATTTGTTCCTATGAAATTAAAAAAGACAAAAAATCCACTACAGTATCAGTGGCTACTACTTGAAATGTTGTCAAACTTTAGTTTCCCTTCAATAATGCTAAGAACAGCAAATGTTATCAGCAAAGGAATGCACCTCAGTCACAGGAGAGAAATATGGAATGAAGCCAGAAAATATACTGGGCAACAGATGAGTATTCGATACCTGCCACGTAAACCTCTGACATCCAAATATTTTAAAATGCAAATAATAATAATAATAATAATAATTTTTTAAAGTTGGCTTTTATTTTTCACTTTCAACTGAAATTGTCCATTTAAAAATCTACAGCCTACATGAGATAATTCTTCTCATACTACAACATAAAAACACCCAATTACCTTGTGAGATGCTTTTTTTTCATTATCTTCATAATAATCTTTGTTGTTTGCTTATTTTCTTGGTTCTCTAATTTAAGCTCCAAATTACTTGTTAATCCCTTTGCATACTGGATTTAAATATGAAATACATTAAACAGATATAAATATTTTATATATAAAATGCAAATGCACTTTCGTACTCAGTTTACTGTTATCCCACACTATTAATGTGAGCCAAAATAGGAAATAAGTAATCATAGGTCAGGGAAATACCTACATGTTTAGACAGCTTACAGATGCTGCTCCACGCACCACCCAATCCATCACTCACCTTTCCGTACTGAATTCAGATGGATCTTTCAAATTTAACAATATGATGTCATGTTAGCCCTTGAAAATACTATAATGGCTCTCTGTGACATAAACAATATTACCAAGATTTCCTCATTTTCCCCCTTTGCCCCGTATGCTGGAGATACTACTTTGCACACGTCCATGATGCAAAACTCACACTGTCATTGCTTGTCAGCTGCCCAGTTCTGGGGCAACAGACACATGCATATCTATGAAACTCTAATTAATCCCCCTGCTGCCACCTTCCCACACCCCTAAGATCCACCCACACCTTTGCCATCCTCTGAACATTCAACTTTCCCCCATGACTCGGTGGCCAGTAGATACACTATACCCTCTTTCTTAAGTGCTCTTTCCAAAACTAATCTGAAAACTCTGCTCACCTTTCTATGTTTCCAATTATCAATTCCTCTCCATCATCTCTATGCAACTTTCGCCATTAAATCCCACACCATAATGTAACCTGAATTTTCTTTTTACATCAAGAAAAGAGCTCCTTGAGAACACATGTAATGTGACTTTTCTCAAGAGCTTCTTGAGAGCACATGTATATGCCAGAAGTCTATCCTTAAAACTGGCTATGTAGGAACTCACTAAAGCACTGCCAATCACATTGATGGGTTAGAATAGCAGTTGTGACCCACAGGAACTGTATTAAAGGGCCACGGCATTAGGAAGGTTGAGAACCACTGGGTTAGAGGAAAGATGCGATACGTGGGGTTCATGACCTTCAGAATAAGGAAGAACAGCTTGCATTATTTCAACACCACTTCAAGCAGAAAGTGACGAGAACATATTCCCAATAGAGCCTCCTTCTAACAATTTCCAAAACTGTCTATTCTGTTAATGTTGACTACATTCTACCTGTATTTTTGAAAATCTGTGTGTGTATGTATACATAGGCAGTCCCTGAGTTACAAACATCTGACTGATGAATGGAGGGTATTACAGGTAATAGGTTAATGTACCTGTTCCAAGTTATATACAGATTCAACTACAGAAAAAACCTACATGAATGGCAGGGATTTCTACCAATTCCCTTCCATTGCAAGTGCATATTTTAGGAGTTTCATGAAGACTAGGTCTTAGCTCAGAACAATCACTTAGAAACGAGTGCATTAGAAATAATCTAACAACAGGGCATGAATGATTACAAGCCAATTTCCATAACAGAGCCATAAGTCAGATGGCATAAGATATAAGTAAATGGACACAGGACTCTCTGCAGGAATTGAGATATGGATGAGTTAGCTTAGTAATTTAGCACCAGAAAATAATAAAACATATTGGAGAACACTTTCATTGTATGTATTAGCAATAGAGAGAAAAACATAAAAGTAATGAAAACATCTAAGTAGCACGAGGTTAAATGATTAATTCTGAACAAAATGGTTTGTGATATAAACATTCTTTGACTTGCATGAAGTAGACAATAAACTACATATAAGGATGAAAAAAAGAAACATTCAAACCAACTTACTAACAACGTTTCATTCTTTAAAGGCTATCAAAAAACAGAAAGCAAAATAGCATTAACTAGTTTCTCTCCAAATGTGTAAAACTCCTTCTTGCAAGCATATTAATAATATACTAGTCATTAAGGTTATGTTTACTAAGTCTTAAAATTCAAAGCAGCCACAAAGTGACTGCTATTCTCTGGAGTAAACAGAAATTCATTTCCCAGTGCTGTCAGTATTACATATTTTTAAAAATGTGTAAATCTTTTATAAAATTTCAATCACATTTGACTGAAACCAACTTGAAACATTTTTATATTTCTACTCTGTCACATGTCAGCATTTCTTTTGCAGAATGGCAAGATGGGCTATAGCTGAAAGAGAAAGAATACAGATGAGAGCCTATTCAGTAATTCATTCTTTTTAATAAATAAGATTCTTGACCACAGCCAAAACCATTTCTCCAAAATGAAATCTCAAATAGTGCTAATCTCATCTCAGTTCTGATACAGTGGCTCGCAGTAATGGTCAACCATAAAACAGTGCACTATGGAAATGTTGCCTTCCTCTGCCTTCACACAGCGAGGCGAGATTGCACTGTCTATCCTGCGGATAAAGGCACAGGAGCAAATATCAATCACTTTACTGAGTAGTTTAAAAGAAGGAAATTTCAAGTTTGTAGATCTTAACATCCACGTATTTCACCCATAACACAGGTGTCATATTGAATAAATGCATCAAATGAGTATGATCATAATGATAAACTCTGCATTTTGTTGTATTTTATTTATTATTTTTTAAAGACAGAGTCTCAGTATGTTGCCCTTGGTAGAGTACTGTGGCGTCGCAGCTTGCAGCAACCTCAAGTTATTGGGCTTAAGTGATTCTCTTGCCTCAGCCTCCCAAGTAGCTGGGACTACAGGTGCCCACCACAGTGCCCGGCTATTTTTTGGTTGTAGTTGCCCTTGTTGTTTGGCAGGCCCAGGCTGGATTCAAACTAGCCAGCTCCAGTGTATGTGACTGGCACCCTAGCCGCTGATCTACAGGTGCCGAGCCACTAAACTCTACATTTAAACCACTACCCTACATACGTGTGTGTGTATGTGTGTGCAATCAACTCATTTCAGTCTTTACAGGCACATCTTCATTATACGTATGAGAAAAATAATTGAGTCTAATGCTGCATACTAACATTAATATACATTAGAATGTACTAAGTGTACTTGTACTACAGAAAAACTTATAAAAGCAATCAGAGACCTCAGTAGTATGAGGTTAAATAGTAGTAGAACCAGGATTTGAATCATCAGGTCATTCTGAGGACCACTTCTGACTACAGCCTTTCCTTTACATAACATAAAACAGTATTTTCCATCTATGGAGACTAAATCCCAATTCAAAACATGAGATTCAATATGTTGGGGAGTCTGTAATATCATGTTTCTTTTCTTAAGAACTTATCTTAATATACTGATTTAAAAAGCAGCATTACAGGAAACCCACTAAAACTTGTAAAAGTTTATTAATAGGAAAAGATTCAGTAATTTTTTTAAACTATACATCTCAGTTATACTATATAGTGGAATTAATGGAACTACAAATTCACAATAACCACAAGTTACACAGTGCACACACATGCACACTATAACCGCCTTAACTGTATCTGGAACGACTGTGATATCTGGAATCCCGGCTGTCAGGATCAGAAAGGAAAATACAAGGAATTTTAAGTTAGATTCTAGTAACTGGTAAGTGGAACCTTGAAACATGCTAAAAAAATAAAAGGAAGTTCTTTATACAGTAAAGACCATGCTATATTCCAACTGCAGACTTTTGAATGAAGTTTCTTGCACCGCAGGTAAGATAGCCAACATTCCACAACTGTAACAGAGGCATCTTCACAAACATGATTCTCCTGCAAAGCATATCACAACAACATGTCACAATACTATCAAAGCAGGTTATTTTCCATTTCTGCTATAGTACAGTAACACTTACCACTCAGTACCTCGTTCAGGAAATAGAGAAGGTAAGCTGAGAACAGTAAAAATGGATGTGAAACATCCATACCACTATTTTCTCACCAAAAAGGGGAAGGAGATGGAATTTAAAAAGAAAAGCTTCACTCAAAATCTATTCACTTACTATGAATGCAGTTTGAACAGCGAGTATATTTGATTTTTTTCCTTTACAAACAGTAAGAAATAGCAAGCAGAACAGGTTAATTCACCAAAGAAGGGATCGCATATGACAATCTGAAAGGCAACAGAAAGCAGACAGGGCGTCACCAGCATCGGTATCAACTTTTTAGCACAGTTCATGAGATCTTGCTGTGCAGGCCATTGTTGTCAGAAATAACAATTCATTGTTTCAACAAATGTATAAAACATCTATATGTACTATGTTCTGTAAAACTGTGTAGAGATCATAATATAGGGATAAGTTACTTAATACTTAGAATGTGCCCTGCACATTATACTAATGTCTTTAACCCTTATCACTCAGTGTTTACAAAATCTCTGTAAGGTAGGCATGATTAACTCCACATTAAAGATTTTAAAACACTGCCTTGAACAGCCAGGAATAAGCTTGAGACCATAGCTGGCAGGAGGCAGAACAAGCATTCAAAATAAGTTCGTTTGATTCAAAGGCCCATGCTCACTTACCAGTACAAAATGAATTTAGGACTGGTAAGAATTCTGACTCCAAATTTCAAGCTCTTATCCAATGTCTCAAAGAACTCACAGTACACCAAGTCACATGTGAAATAAGAGCTATTACCTTGTAGAAGGCAGGACAACAAAGTTATCCTGGTTTACCTTGGACTTTCTTGGTTTTAAAACTGTATGTCCAGCATCCTGGGAACCCCTCAGTCTTGGGAGAAATGGGAGGGTTGGTCAGTCTCATGACAGAACTTGCTTCCACGCACAGAAACCAGCACAATGGGAGTGTGTACAAAGGAGGGAGCCATTCTTTATGCCTCCACAGTATTGAAAGAGGCTTAGCCAAGTGACATTTGGGTTGGGCATTGTGAAAACTGTAACAAACACAGGGGAAAAGGATAGCAAGTGTAGACCAAATAGAAAGGCAATGTAAACAAAGGCGTGCAGGTGGGGGGGAAACTCTTACAACAAGTTTCAGGATTGGTGACTAGACTGGTGCAGCTGGGATGCAGGCCTGAGGGAAGAAAGGGGTGGCGAGGTTGGAAAGGAAAGCATGCTCTAGGAGAAACCAGAATAAATCCAGGAAGAGAGAATTAAGCCATTTTCCCTCCACAACTCTATAAAGAGAGATAGGCTTTGGGGGAAATAAGCACTTTGGGTTTGTGATTTAGGGAGGCAATGAACTCGCCTCGGTAGGGGAATACCAAATGGGTCTCGACTGAAATTTGATTTAACACAAGGGAGTGGAATTGTTAACCTCACAACCAAAGCAACACATAAGATGAGCTCATGTTTGGGGAGACAAGAAGATGCCCCCTCATATTCTTACCTAGAATTTTTTCCTCTTTTTTCCTTAATATAATTAATTAGTATTGACTTTAAGTGATAAAAATCCAACCCAAACCAGCTTAAGTCCAGAGAGCTATAAAATCGGCAGGAAACCCATCTTAGGCATAGCTAGATCAATGGGCTCAAATAATGCAAGAGGACCTGGCTTCTCTACACCACACCCCTGCAGTCCCTTCTGTTGGCTTCAATCTCATGTAACATGTGGTGGCACTTGGCAGCTCTTGGTTTACTTTGGGGTGGCAGAACAGCTGCCTCGGTGGCAGGCTGACATCTCTGTGGTCCCAATCACCTGGTCCAGAGGAACTGGTTCAAGGACATGCATGCAGCCCAATGGAGCCACTGAGAAGCAGCAAAGCATCTCAGTGCTCCATAGTGGTTCCCAGTGGGCTCCATGCTCATTCTGTTCTCAAAACAATTACTGTGCACAGGAAGAGTCAACACTCATCTCTGCAAAGACCAGTTTTGCATCTTCCAATCCTTAAGTAGGAATAAGGTCTCACCCAGACCATACCGTACTAAGAATAGGATTGTAATAAAGACCAAAGTTAAAAAGAAAAAGGGTATGGGTATTTTTTTTTTCTTTTTTTAGGCAAATAACCAGTATCTGCATACTCTCCTTTTCCTATCATTAGAAAAATAAATAGAGAATTAGCTGTTAGTCTCACATGCACTCATTGGGAACCTGGGACAGAGACTGGCTAGTTACTTGCCAAACTCATTTCCTTTCCTCTCAAGCGCTTGGCCAGACTCCACTTCTCAGCTTCCCTTATAGCAAAGAATGCCCAAGTGACTGAGTTCAGCCCAACTGAGCATGGGCGGAAGTCATGATAACCCCTCTCAGGCTGGGCCTGATACATCCTCCCAGGAGACCTCTCTGCTATTACATCCCCCAGGAGACCTCTCTAGGTAATTTCTCCCCTCACATTCTTTACCTTGGCTGAATGATGAGGACTCTAGGGATGAAGGGGAGGACAAAACCACAGGAGTATAAGAAACTTGATTCCTTGAGTGACCACACAAAAAGCCACTCCGTCAGGAAGTGTGCTGTCGAAACAGAACTACCCCACATAAGCATGAAGTAAAGTTATTTTAAGTCACAAAATTTAGAGTTTGTTCTAGCAGCTCTTCTTAGCTTGTTAAATGGCCTTGTGGAAGGAACTTGGCTTGTTGGGTGTCTGAAAACATGATACTGTGTTAAAACATCTCTCTTCCTCCACATTAAACAAATCATAAAGGGGCTCGACACACAGGGATGTATATAAATGGCATGGAAGTAAGGAAAATTGGAAAGACAAGGAGCTTGGGGAAAAAATAAAGTAGATTTCTTATGACCCAAGGTTCAAGGAAAGTCAGGTAGAAATGAACAGGGATTTTTGGAAAAAGGTGATTGATAAATACACACTCCACATGCCTACCTCCATGACAAGAAGATGGGTGCCGTTAATTATCAAGAGACCACAAATACAACACCAACAAGAAGAAAAAAATAGCTAATGTTGCAGTAAGAATTGCCTTGACAAAAGGTGCTCTCTTGTTGTTGACCACATTTCCACTATAGTCACTGGGAATGAAAACTATAATTGGCACTTTTATAAAAGACAATACATAAGAAAGGTGAGATGAGCGTACTAGGGTTGTGGATACAGGTCCCAGTAGTTAGGCAGGAAACACTTTTTAAAAAAAGAAGAAAAACATTTGCAAAACTTAGAGAACAAGAGGAATTAGCTGGTATTCTCACATGCACTCATTGGGAACCTGAGACAGAGATTGGCTAGTTACTTGCCAAACGTGAGGGTTAGTGGTATTGATGAAGAACAATGCCTTATGGGGCAGGACCTGTGGCTCAGTGAGTAGGGTGCCAGCCCCATATACCAAGGGTGGTGGGTTCAAACTCAGCCCCGACCAAACTGCAACAATAACAACAACAAAAATGCCTTATCAAAGGAAAAGTTAAGAGAGATTATCTTAGCTGTGAATTTAACAGGAAGGATGTTTGATTATGTTGAGAAGTGGAGAGGAATTTATACTCACATAATGCTTCAAGGAAATAGTAGCACAAGACTCCCACAGTGGAACCTTAAGAGAAAGGTAATACTCAGAAATGAAAGAATATCACAGTGGTGGGGGGGGTAGGGCTTTACTTTAAATATCTGTTCCTGATTCTGCTAGGTATTCAGGATAAATCTATGTCATCTGTAATTCTATTCCAGTATGTTTAAGAGTAGATGTGATCTTTTTTCTTTATGATTTTTTAAATTCTCCTTACTTTTATCATATAGACAAACAGAAACCTTAAGTAAGCTTAAGTAAAAAAAGATTGAGACAAGAACAAAAAATCAGCTATTAAAAAAAAAATCAATTCTGGAGTCAAAGAACCTGGTTCAGATCCCAAGTCTGTTACTTACCAGCTAAGCTGAACAAAGGACTGAATTTCTATTTGCCTACGTACAATAGAGATGAATAATACCTATGTAGGAGGGTAAGATGTTTAGCAAAATATCTCAAAAACAGTGGCCACTAGGAATGTATTAGCTTCTTCTACTATTATCTTATTTCTTATACCTTTTCTAGTTTTTCTTCCAGGAAAACCAGCAGGAGGGGGGCAAAAAGGAAGTCACATTTATTGAACAAGAAAGAAACATCACACATAGTCACAGAATGTTAGAGAATGCTAGATATTCTCCCAATCGTTTCTTCTCCTTCCTGGAAAATATAGCTAGACTATATTTCTTAACCTCCTAGCCTCCCTTATTACAAGATATACCTATGTACAACTGAATTCTTGCCAGTGGAATTCACACAAAATAATATGTACCACTTCCAGGTATGGGCAATCAACACCTTCCCAAGCCCTCTTTCCAAGGGCTCGATGCAAGTAAGCTCAGTAACCCTGCTGAAGATGGCGAGGGCACAGGATGGATGCAGGCAGGGTCTCCAAATTACACCTTGAAGGAGTGCTGCCATGAGCACACATTTTGGGACTTCATACAAATGAGAAACAAATGTATTTCACATCTAAGGCAGTATATTTTTAGATTCATTTTTTATAGCTGTTAAGTGATCCAATCTAATACAGCCAAGCTTTTTACCTATCAGCTCATGTTTAATCCTTATCACGACGTCTTGAAATAGATGTTATCCCAATTTTACAGCTAAAGGAACTAAAGCTCACAGAAGTTAAGGAACCATCTTACCCAATATAGTGAATGCAATAAATGATAGGGCCAGATTCGGATCAATCTGCTCCAAAACTCATGACTTTCTAGTCTGCATACAGCCCTGACATGTGGAAAGTGGCCTCCCCTTCCTCACTCATTTACCCCTTCACTTCCCAACCGGTGATACTTTAGTCCTTAAACCCAAATTTCTTTTTTTTTTTGTCCCCCATCTGTATATCTACTTTGGGTGATCTAGGCTGATGTCTCCCAAGCATATTTATCTTTTATATCTCATTCCATCCACATATGAGTCCATGACAGGGAAACAGTTCAACTTAGTCCACCCATTATGGGAGACAGAATTGTAGCAGTTTCGCAACTGGCCACAGAGTCAGAGATAATGAGTAGTAGAGCAGAGGAAAGGAGAGGGAAAAAAAACTCCAACCAGCAGGAGCTGTACAACATAATCCACTGGAATATGTAAAAATATCAGAACTTGTTTCATAATTATTTGCTTTAGCCTGTAGTCCCAGCTGCTCGGGAGGCTGAGGCAAGAGAATCACGTAAGCCCAAGAGTTAGAGGTTGCTGTGAGCCGTGTGACGCCACGGCACTCTACCAAGGGCGGTACAGTGAGACTCTGTCTCTACAAAAAAAATAAAAATAAAAATAATTATTTGCTTTATCCATCCTTTAGTTTCTTTTTCTGTGTTTTATAAACAACATGTAAGATGATATGTTAATTTATAAACAAATGTTATTGATGTATTGTCAAATTTTTTTCTGATAGTAAATAATAAAAACACGAGTAACATTAAATTTGGGCAGTAAATTCCTACTTCTTTGCTTCCTTCCCCAAATTTAAAACACTGCATTATGGAAAACGAAATGACAAAAACAACAAACAAGTCTGTAGAGACATCTCTCTGCCATCACAGGAAATGGATTAATTCAACTAAAATCAAGTGAAAACAAGTTTTCACAAAAGATTAACACCTTTCGATAAAAATGGAGATTTAAACTAATGTATATTATACCTGGGTCACTACAAAAGTGTTGAGACAGACTTGTGTTATGGTCCATTATTTCACTTCAAAGAAACACAATCAGAGTCCTTTCTGATTCACCTGTGCAAGCTTCAACTTGGTGGCTTACTGGCGTTCCTGGCAGGGATTGATTCCTTTCTGTCCACACAGATCTTATGTATCTGTATATCTCAAAACTTTTGTAATGACTCAACATCTCTGTCTTCAGATATAACAAAAAAGAATCCAACAAGTTGTAACCATTGTCAGACATACTTTTGTAGAAAAGCCAGAACTATAAAGGGAAATTTTCTGCTGAGAAGCTTAAACAAATTACTTACATATTTTTTAAGACCTAAATTGAAGTAACAAATACCCTGTGTACATTTCATAAGGAAAAAACATGCAGCCCAAAGATTTAGTGTTCAGAAGGGGGAAAAAACCAGAAGACCTACTTCTGTCACTTTTTTTGTTGTTGTTGCAGTTTGGCCTTTGCTGAGTTCCAACCCCCCACCCTCTGTCTATGGGGCCTGCGCTCTCCTCACTGAGCCACAGGAGCCACCCAGAAGACCTACGTCTGAACAAAAAGGAGAGAGAAGCAGGTAAAATAAATGGATGATAAAAAGTCTAACAACATTCAAAAGGCTTGTTGGCTGATCACTTTTAATCACCTGCCAATATGAAAGGACTAGGAAGAGTTGGTGAACTGACTCCCCAACGACGTGAAGGTCCTCTAGTCTCCACACAGCGCTGCCATGAAGGAAAGGAACTGAAGTGTTGTCATAAAGGCTGCAAATAAAGAAATCTACCTCTGTGGAAATTTCCATGTGGCTCTGACAGGCAGCCTTTAACAACAATTCACTTCTCTTAGAATCTTAGCCCCTAATTTAAAAGGTCAGTTTGCTCATCCTTTCCAGCAATCTCATAGGGTTCAGACTGAAAAATAATGAGGTTTATCATCAGGATCTCTCCTCACCAAGACAGGACAGCTGAAGCCAGTTTAAACAAACAAATCCACAGTGATTTTTATAAGGCTGCAAAAATAACATTCTCATGGGAATTGCCTTTGCTCCTTAGCAATCTTATCTACTTCAGTAATCCGTAGCAGAGTTTTCCACAAAGTCTTGAATGAAACAAGATGAAGATAGCAAGAATAAACTTACGGGCAAAATGTTAACCTTCCCGTGACTGCTGCCCAAATCACCTCAAGGTGGCTGCCCCACGAGGCACACCGTTCTTTTTCACTATCTCAGGAACAAACTTGCTAATCAGCCCAACTTGAAATGCTACTGGGTGGGCCTGCTTGCTCGAAAATTTACGGTCTTTTCTCTCCTGCCCCACTCCCTAAAGGGCATGAACCATAAATTTCAAAATACAAAACTGCAAGCGTCACGTTGCAGGTTTGTTTCCAACAAATCAGGTACATGGCGTTATTTGTTGAAATACTACAGCTCCCGCCACAGTAAACTAGCGGGTCTTCCGGTGCAATTAAACGACAGTTATTCTGACAAACATGTCCCCGCCCCTATGGTGAGGCAATAGGAAAACTGGAAAAAGTTCCACGAATATTCCTCTCAGGAACTCCTCCTTACAAACAAATCTCCAGCCACACCTCAAGATCCAACCCACCGTCCTCCAAGTCGACCGCACACCCGAGGGGATCCGTC
The DNA here is from genome assembly GCF_027406575.1 of Nycticebus coucang. Classification (NCBI taxonomy): domain Eukaryota; kingdom Metazoa; phylum Chordata; class Mammalia; order Primates; family Lorisidae; genus Nycticebus; species Nycticebus coucang. The sequence continues at coordinate 19,329,281 of NC_069787.1, forward strand.
CCATTGATTCGCCCTTCACAACCTCCGCAAGCCTTTTCGCTCCAAAGTAGAAACCCGGGGCAGCCACCAAAAGCCTTGTCTTCCGGCAGCGCGAAGCCGCCTCCTCGCAGGAGCTCCGCTCTGCTGCAAAAAGCACCAGACTCCCCGACTGTTTCAGAGAGATTCAGGAGCCCACGTCCTCCTACCCTCACCTCCACACCTTTCATAAATAGTAAAATGTATACACGAAGCACAAAGAGGAAAGGCACGACGGTTTTGAGTCCTCCGTTGGAGGAGAGCGAGCGAGCCGACTGGTGTCTGCGGGGAGCCCGGGGCACAGCTAGCAGTCAGAGTCCGGGGAGACCAAGAGGTTGTCCTTGCCTCTCTCAAGAAAATGGAAACCCCCGCCCTCCAGAAGTTGTTGGAAATGCACCCCTATAAACTCCCTCCACAGGGTCGGGAGAAACCCGGTACAAGAGCGGGAATCCGATCCCTGCGGCTAACCGCTGTACCCCCCGCGCTTAGCACCGAGCCTGCCACCCGGTGAGCACCCCAAAAACCAGTCTGCTTCAACGCGTCTCCTTCCAGCACGGCTGTGGGCTCCTGCCTCCCCACCCCCAAGTCCCTTCAAACCTCAGCCCAACTTCGCCCTCCTCTACTGAGAGCTCAGCCGGGCTATCGGAACCCCGGGAAACCTTAGAAAGAACGCCCGCGAAGAACCGCGCGCCAGGGTTGAGGGCTCACGGAGAGGGAAAAATAGCCCGGACCAGTTGGAGGAGCTGATTTTAAGGGTTCCCGAAGCATTCTGGGTTCTGGGTTCCTTGTTTTGTGACTGCCTCGCAGTGCAACAAACTTATTTTCTGATTAAAAAGGAAAAGAAAGGTCGCCGTGGGTGACTGTGGCGATGTTGGGGCCCTGCCTCCTCCTCCTGGGTTCAGGGCGCCCATCGACCCATCTTAGCTGCGGGGCTCAGGGTGCCACGGCCCCACAGCCGCTGTCCAGCGCTGCAGGAGGCAGAGCCCTGGGAAGTCCCCTGTCCTTCTGGCAGCCCGCGAGGACCAGATCCTTTACCCCAAATCCACAAGCCGGGGCGCCCGGGGCGCCCGCACCGGTGCCGAAGCTGACTCGGACAGCGCGCCGGACTTACCTCAGCACCTGAGCACCGGGCCAGGGAGAGCCTCTGGCGCGGCACCCGCACAGTCCGAGGGTCCCAGTGTTGTGGCGAAAGCTACCTACTTGCGACCAATCCCGGTGTTCAACCCAGTGCTCTGTCTAGTGCGGCGCTCCCCTCCCCTCCTGGAGCTCGCGGAGGCTCAAAACCCGGCGCGCCGGAGTTCAGGCTGCCGGCTCCTCAGCCGCGGGGAGGGGGACACACGTGGGGAGGGGGAGCGGCTCCGGGAGGGCGCGAGCCGGCGCGCCGCCGAGCTGGGCATGCTCAGTGCGCGCCCGAGGGAGGTGCCTGGGCGCTGCACCTGCCAGGCGCCGCTGGGGGAGGCGGACCCCGGTCCCCACCCGCGAAACTGGAAAAGGGCTCCTTGTTGATCCCCAGGCTGGTGGCGACCATCAGCCTGGTTCCCGTACAGGGGCGTAGAAGGTTCCATAGAGGGTGCTGCTTCAGCGGCTGGGGATAATATTGAGGCGATGTCGCCTTCCTTTGCAACCTGAGTATGGGCACAAGGAGGCGCGACCTGCCCGGGTACCTAAACCTCTGGCCTCCGAGAGACGCGGAATTCCGGAGATCGTTAAGGCGCTCTCGCCAGGGAAACAAATATTTCTGCTTCTAGGCTGCCAAGGCTGAGCCCGGGTTTGGGTGGGCGGGTGGCACTGAACTTGAGAAGCCTGGAGAGGGAGCTTTCCAAAGGTTTTACCTGCCTGTCGTCAGGCGGAAGACTCTGGTCAAAGAGATCGCGTTACCGACGCAGAGACTCACACAAAACACAACTGTACTTTCAAGTTGGAATGTGTGTGCGCCAGAGGAAATGGTTGCGATAGAATAGGTACAAGGATCAATTTGTGGTGTGTGTGGGCATACTGAAAGCCTTGTTATTGAAAAGTATGTGCTTTGGTCGAAGACGTTGCCACGGACATTCTACAGTATGAATCTGTTACCTTGCAGAAATGGCTCCCTTCACCCCAACTCCAAAACTCAGGGTAATGGTAGAGATTGGCAGCGATGCCACAGCCCCTCACCAGCGCTGTAATAAGTGACTCTGACAGGCGGAGGAAAGCCAACCCAGTGGAACTCATCTGGAATGCATTTCCAGCAACCCCCAGAGGAACCGGGGCTTCTTTGCTCTGGGAAAAAGCCCCAAGGGTTTTGCTGAACCCGAAGGTCTTCCTGCTCATGGCTCAGCAGTTCAGAGCTACATAAACAACTTCTGACCATTTACACAATCATGTAAACCTACCCTGACATCTCCATTATGCGGAAAAGATGTTAACTGGAAAACTATTTTTAAACTACTGTAGTAAGCAAACCTCCAACTCCTACAAATAATGTATATGCAGTAGTCTTGTTAGTTCACAGTGTCAGCTTTGTTTTGCGTTTTGTCTTCTGTTTTTTTTTTTAATTAATTAATGTTTCAAAATTCCTATTCGAGAACTGGGCAATCACTCTGTTTGATCAGACGTGGTGATAGGTATTGTTGAAATGACTCTCATGACTGCTGAGATTAATGCTAAGGAGAGGCGTGTTGTCATTTTATTTTCCAGATTTCCAGATTACTTAAACTTGAAGATTTTAAGGCTTTTTTCCCTCTCCTTGTCTGATGTGTTGCTCTAATACAAGCAATTTATAAAACTGGAATGTTGGTAATATGAGAGTTTTCCATGGTAAATAACTTCTTAAGATGAATAGTTTCCACTCCATTTGAAGGTTTTTATGCTCATGCCAGAACCATGACTTATACTATCTGCACTGTGACATTTTTTAGACTGATTATTTTTCTGCAGCTAGTTAATTATAAGTAAGTATATATATAATTTTTAATAAAAGTGTATTAAAAATGCCTAGCCAAGAGTTCTCCATAAGATATTCCTGGGGAATATTCACACTTTTAACATACTCAGGGAAAGGGTGGTATTTTAGATTGGACACAAAATTTCAAAGAATAAAGTGAATATAGTAGGCTGTCACATTCTTTCACTAGAACTATAAACTGAAGCAATTTTCAAAGTTTTATGAAGATTTCAAGCAAATTCCCTTAACTGTATTTCTAATTTTTAAATATAAATATTTTCTTTTCATTCTTCCCATTAACCTTTATTTTGTATTTACTATATTCCAGTTTCTGTATTCCAGTATTTCTGGGAAACTAAAGATGACCAATATTTGCTCCACAGTTCACCAGGGAGTTAGGAAAATTGTGTATCTGGAGAGAGATTTTGGTTGTGTTGAGGGGATTTGAGTCAAACATAATTTGGGAGGCATTTTTTTTTTCTTTTCAGTCACACTCCTCCACAGATCAGATGCAAAACACATCAGTACTCCCCCAAATTTCCCCCAGAACAGACACCAGTTTAAAACGCAACCAATAATCCAGTCCCTTTCTTCCGTCCTGCAGGGAAGAAGCAATGCTCAACTGTCACCTCTGCCAAGAAAGAGAGGTTCTCATTGAAGCTCGCAGGATTGGAGAGTGTTCCTAATAGAATCATCCCCTGCCAGAGGATGGAAATGGTTTATTTTGAGAACACCATCCTTACACGTGTGTCCTGACATATCTGGGACCCCGGCTGGGTGTCAGTTTCTTGCTCAGAGAACCTATGATTGGGATTCTCTGGAGGAAATGTTCCAAACAAATTAATTAACGCCACCAGCGGCAAGTTCAATACCACTGCACTGAGACCCAGCTCTGTATCAGTGCATGAATGAATTACCAATACTCATGTAATTTGCAAATAATCATCATTATAATGCAATAGAAAATTTCTCTAGCCCATTTAAACTGAATAATAGCTCAGCAGAGAGCTGCAGGAAGCCCACCACACCTTCCAAAGTATCTATTGACAGACCTATGTGAAGTTTTACCTCCAGGTCTTTTAATAACAGAGTATCTGTGTGGACACAAGGTCACCTCTTTCATGCATTAAACCAATTGAATGAGGTCTGATAACTCTTAAGGGAAATCAACGCTGAAAATGCTTTTGACTTTGGGGAGACATGGATGGAATACTTCATCAGATTTTACTCAGCATGCAACAGTTCTACACACTCCACAAAGGGCATGTCTCAATCCCTTCCCCTTCCCTTCCCTTCTTTATTCCATCTCCAAACAGCCTGGGGATTTAGTGGATGTGGATTTAATATAAGAGGTGGAAAGAGGAAGAGTATCATAGAAAAAGAAATATGCCTCTTCTGATCACAACTAACTTGATTCGATTTTCTCCCTATTCCTGGCATGCAGTGGGATTGAACCAAATCCATAAACACCACCCTCTTTGTTCTAAATAACTTGAATAAGGTCATGGACTGGCAGGGATGACTGTCAGATAGTCTTATATTAGCTATATTATATATATTCAGATACATATATATATATATATATATGTATCTTCAGTTGTAAGATACATGTTCCTGTATCTTATCCCCATTTTTTTAAACATAGCTTCAAATTTGCTTTAGTTAGGTCGATAAAGCAATGATTTTATTAAAATGTGTCAAGAAAACTTTGCATTGAGATTCGAAATGGAGTACAATACAATAGAACTTAAGTAGGACTCCAGATCAGCCTTCCAAAGCTCCCCCCCATGCAATTGTTTTAGGTGACTTATTGAAGCTTGAGCTTCAAACTAAGGACATCAGAATCATAATGGCCGCTTAGTGGGATAATGATAATTAGCACACAAAAGCACAGTTAATTGCCATGAAGGTTGTGACACAGACTGACAGATTGAGTCAAAGTAAAATAGAATTATGATGCCTCAGCCAAGATCCCTTTATAAACAAGGCTGTGAGACTCCAATTCAAGTATAATAAAGTGGAATTAGGAATCAATCAGTTTTTCTCTCATCCACCTTTTTCCAGATATATTGGATTATTTACACAAAACCTGAAAATAATAACTCAAATGGTCTTTACTTTGCAGAAGTATTTACAGTTGATATTTCTTGTTCTCACTAGTTAAGTTCTATAAAGTCACTTCAGACACAATTGCTCCAGGGAAATTAGAGGGTTAGGTTCCTAAGAGCCTCTGGGTGACAAAATTTTTTTGTCAACCAATAAAGACAGTTTCTTCAATATATATTCTTGATTGATTAACATTGAGCTCATGGCTTACAGCATTGTAAGTAACCCTGGCCTGAAGAAAACTTATCTAAGATATGCGTTTTCACTGTAAGGCACATCACAGCTTTTTGTGGTTAGGAACACTAGACAGCACTCCAGTACTATGCATGAGGACATTTTAAACATCAAAATCTCAAATAAAACAAAAAAACAAACCCACAGAAATTGGATAACTGCTAGATATCCTGCAAAAAGCAAACTTTTTTTTTTAATATGTCTAAAGCAAACTTAACAGTGTGAGAACTGAGCAAGAAAGCAGACAATCACTCTGTTTGATCAAAGCTGGGAACGTGTGTATCGGGCAGCTTAAATTTGTAGTTTCTCCATGTGTGTCTACAAGTGTCTACTCTGGAGCCTTCAGCATTGACTTTGAGGTTAGAAATAAATTTGAGCAAATGGGCAAATTCACAAAATACGGATCTCCAAATGATGAGGATCAATTATACCAAATGTCTCCTTTACATGGCTAGCCACCTCAGCCCAGATCTGACAGGGATTCATTTATGTATACTCAATTTACATGCAATCATTTTAGGAAGACAGTATTGTGAGAATAAAAGGTATCTTTTATACGGTCTTCTGCCAGCTTCCTCATATAAATTGCATGCCACAATCACATGAGAATTTTTTCTACTTCAGAAAACCTCAAGCGGATTTTGGTGATTTTGTTCTTGCTGATCAACTTTGTAATTCATGCACTTGTTCACAAACTAGGACAGTTTCAAGAACTAAAGGAAGGATTATAAAAAAAGAGAGAACTTAGTAAAGTAAGAAGTGTGTGTTTTTAGGAATTGAGAAAACTTGAGTTCTAATCTTGGCCCCCAAAACAACATGATCTTAGATGAAAAACACAGATTGACAATTACCTGTACAGAGGAAATCAAGCTATGGATTATAAAGAGTCAGGTTCTACATATCACATTTTTTACTGTGTTATGAAGACTTTGAAATTAAATGGTCTGTATATGCATTCTTTGAGCATATTATTAAAAATTCAGATTTGAGTGGCTCAGCCTGTGTTAGGAGGTTGATAAGATGCCCTCCTACCCTGCCCCAAGCTGGACATGGTGACTGACAGAGCACTCTGGGAGGCCAAGTTAGGTGCTTTGGTGAGCTCACGAGTTCCAAAATTCAGCCTGAGCAAGAATAAGTACCTGCCTCTACTACAAGTAGAAAAACTAGCTGGTGTTGTGGCAGGTGCCTATAGTCACAGCCACTCAGGAGGCTGAGGCAAGAGGATCACTTGAGCCCAAGACTTTGCAATTGCTGTGAGCTATCAGAATGCCACGGCACTCTAGCCTGGGCAACAAAGTGAGAATCTGTCTCCAAAACAAACAAACAAAAAAAGGTGCTCCCCACCCCCAGTGATTTGTGGCTTCTGATATTTGTGCACTTATTCAATTTCTTTCCTTTTATATGTTGACTAGACTTATTATTCACTGAAGGGATGGATATCACATCCATGATGGGCTTGCACAAAGACTGTGACTTCCATTCTGGGTGCTGTCTTTTCTCTCTTAGAATGGCAGCTACCATGTTGGAAACATGCTCAAGTAGCCACATTGCAAATACCAAGGCCTGCCAGCAATCCTATGAATGAGATTCAAAGTAGATATTTTGAAGTCTACCAACAGCTCACAAGGAAGTAGATTTTATAGTCCCAGTAAAGCCTTGAGGTGATTGAATCATTGGCTGAGTGCTTGATTGTAACTTCACGACTGTTAGCCAGAAGCACCCCATTAAGCATAAATAGTATGTATTCTCCAGAACAACAAAAGCATTGAGTAATTAATGCTTGTTGTTTTAAATCCCTATATTTCATGGTAATTTATTTACATAGCAATAGATAATTTATACTTCCCCCAAGATATTCTGATATGGACATTTTACAAATAAGCCAATTGATTTTGACTCAGCTGGTTCATAATCTACTCTTTATTAAGCCCTGGAATTTGGAACTACAAAGAAATCAAAGAATTCATCAAATCATATATCTTTTAATTTTATCCCAAACAATTGATGCCTCTATTTACATAATAATAATTACATATTTTAATATTTTTCATTTTTATACACTTTTGGGGGGCACAGAGTCTCACTATGTCACCCTTGGTAGAGTCATAGCTCACAGCAACCTCCAACTCTTGGGCTTAAGAGATTCTCTTGTGGGCGGCACCTGTGGCTCAAAGGGGTAGAGCACCGGTCCCATATGACAAAGGTGGCGGGTTCATACCCAGCCCTGACCAAAAAAAAAAAAAAAGAGATTCTCTTGCCTCAGCCTCCCAAGTAGCTAGAACTACATATATACAGTTTTACTATCATTTTTAAACACAATGTGTCCTGCTTTTTTCCCCATCACTAAATCGTTTTCTATGCCCTAATTTTTTAAAACTGCTGAATATTTCATTTCAGAATATACTTCAAATTACTTAAGAATTTCTACTATTGAGCATTTAAATTGCTTGTGTTCTGTGATAAATAACTCACTGATAAATATAGTGAAATGAAATTTTACATATATCCTTAATTTTTTTCCTTAGAATAAATTCCTATATTTGAGCTCTTAGGTCGAAAACAATTTTGCTTATTCTTAATTATTAGATTCTTTTATTGTAAACAGCTGTAATCTTCAACAATTAGAAGAGATGGGGGAGGGTTCTAGGCATTATTCCCAATACCCTCAAAATAATGTGGTAACCGTTAATAAAAGAAAATTAAGGGTAAATTCTTCACATGTAACAACATAGCAGACAGTTAAAAAAAAAAAAAAAAAGAACAGTCATTCATGCTCTAAGCTCAATAAAGTCCCAACTCTGTTATTATGGAATTTCCAGTAGTGCTTTGAAGGAAACATTCACCAGAGGCAAGAATGTTGCAAGGGCAGGGTTGAATTAAAGTCTTAGTTGGAGTCAGGTAACAAAATCCTCTGGAAATTTCTCAACACAAATCTGATTAGAATCATAAGCGCAGAGCAGCATTTCTAAGAATGTTGGGCTGTTGCACTGACAAGATTCTCATGCTATACTGTCAAAGCCCAAACTCACTGAGCCACAGTGCTAACCAAACCTTTGTCTTCAACACCAAGCATTTCACTAGTGAAAATAATCATTTCACCAGAAATAATAATCATCGCTGTTTTCAGTTATGCCAATTAGCAAAGCTTCCACCCTTCAGTTCTATCCAGTAGATCCTTGATATTAAATACAGTGAATTTAATCTTAGGGGAGTTTTTGATAAGAAGCCTATAGATGCAAACCGTAATTCTGACCTCTGAAATATGTATTCTGGATTAGAGAATTGCAAATGTTAATCAGTAGCAGCACTAGTATAGGTTAAACCCAACACACCCAAAAACGCACACACAGCCATCAGCCATACTTCACAGTAGATAATAGTTTTAATTAAAGTAAACATTATATGGAAATTTATACACATTTTAAATATGAGATCTATTCATTTTGCCAAAGTTTGCACCAATTTGCTCTTTCATCACTGTTTTCATTGCCTACTTGCTAAATGAGTATTATAATTTTACTTATATCTTTTCTCATTTGTGGCCATGAAATGTTTTTATTTTCCATTTCATTACGAGTGAGATTAAACTTTTTCGTAAGTTTTTGTGTTACATGCATTTTATGAATTACCTCTCTGCATTCTGTGTTCATTTGTTTGCGTGTTCATTTTCATACTACAGATTAGTCGAACTTTTCAGTATATTTAAGATAATAAACTTTTATCTATTGCAGATTTTCTTTGTATTTTCCTTAAACTTCAGAAATATTTGGGCCTAGGCACAGTGGCCCATGCCTATAATCCTGGCACTGTGGGAGGCCGAGATGGGTGGATTCCCTGAGCTCACAGTGAGATTCTATCCCTAAAAATAACTGAGCGTTGTGGACAGCACCTGTAGTCTCAGCGACCTTGAAGGCTGAGGCAAGAGAATCGGTTAAGCCTGAGAGTTTGAGATTGCTGTGAGCTGTGATGTGACAGCACTCTACTGAGGGCGACAAAATGAGACTCTGTCCCAAAAAAATATATATATATAGACCCATTTTACATTTTTATGTAATTAAATTTATCAGTTTTTCCTTACATTTCTCTTTGATGTCATATTTTTAAAGTATTTTCTTAGGTTTGACATCCAGAATGGTAAAGCAGGGCATTCAACAGATTCACTCTTCACGAAAACAAGAATAACTGGAGATGAAAATTATTTAAACACACATATTCAAAGCCTCTAGAACTAGTTTTAAGGGGACATATCAAACAAAGAAAAATTCTGGGGGTCAAGGTCTCACACTGTTGCCCCAACTAGAATGCAGTGGCACAATTAGAGCTCACAGAAATCTCAGACTCCTGGGCTCAGATTCTTCTGCCTCAGCCTTCCAAGTAACTGGGACTATAGGCACATAGCGCCACACCAAGTTGAGCTAATCTGTGTGTGTATGGGTAAGAAGAAATGAGGTCTTGCTATATTGCTTATAAAGAAATATTTATTTTTTTATTTAATATATTTTAAATGGAATTTATTCTATTAATTGCCTGAAAGGGCACAGTGGGGGAGGGGCTTCAGACCACAGCAGGAGAGCCCACTGCCCACCTCACGAGGAGGGAAAAAAAAAAAAAAGAAAGAAAGAAAGAAAAGAAATGTTTACTTGAGTCCTGGGCCTGGGGGCTTAGGCCTGTTATCCTAGCACTTTGGAGGCCGAAGTGGGAGGATCTCTTAAGCTCCGGAGTTCCAGACCAGCCTGAGCAAGTGTGAGACCCATCTCTACTATAGAAAAAAAAAAAATAGCCAGGCATTATAGCAAGGGCCTGCAGTCCCAGCTACTTGGGAGGTTGAGGCCAGAGGATCACCTGAACCTGAGAGGCTGAGGTTGTGGTGAACTACTCCAGCCTGAGGCGACAAAGTGAGACTCTGTCTAAAAAAAAAAAAGTAATTCCATAAAATCTGTTAAAACTCACCAAGAACAGTGACAATCTGTAACATCTGAACCATGAACTTCTCCCAGCTCAGCAAGACAGAAACTCCTCTCTTTTGGGAAGCCAAAAACACAGTGCTTCCCCAGAGTTCCCAGTAGAGGGAATATATGTGAGAATCCTTTGGGGAGGGGCACACCTTTGCCATTTGTTATCCCCTCTACAATTACCTATTGCAGAGGCTAAATACTAGGGGAGTGTGGCCAAGATATCAGGGCTACCTCCCAAACAGCGCCCAGTCATAGAGCAGAGGCTGTTCCTCTAGCACAGCAGGCAGAAAGTACTGGGATCCCAACTATATACTATTTTAAATTACACACAAACTTTATGGCCACCCTGTACAGGAAGCTACTATCCCCAAGATCCCTCCTAAATCTAAGGATGTGGTTCAAACATATCCCACTGTCCCCACAATCAGTTCCAAAACCATGGCTCAGAAATTTTGTCCAAGGAGAGAGGTTAGCCATAAGGAAAAACAAAACAAAACAAACAAACAAAAAAATCTTTGACTATACTTGAAACAGAGTGTGGAAACATTCATTCCTATTGGGTGCTTTCAAATACAATGGAGATTTTGGAGAAATGCAATTAAGAAGAAGATGGTAGCTTCATGAGGGATATTAACTAGACCACAAACCAATAGGCTTACCAGAGAGAAAATCGGGGGGGAAAGTGAGTCAAGGAGAGCTTTCTTTGGGTCAGAGAAAAATGCAGACATTGATCTCAAAATTACTCCATAAAGGAGGCCAAATTTAATTAGAATGGTCTCAGTCTAGGGAGCAATTTGTGCTCCAGGGTATTGTCAAAAACAATAGATCAATCAGTTGGGAATTAGTAGAGCTTAACAGCTGGTTGTAATCATGGAAAAAGAGAGGGGAAGACAATCCTTCCACAGTTATCCCAGGATGACTGTGCACATGCCAGCCTGCCGCTCCCTTGGAGGAGCTAATTCAGAGTCTTCACAGTATGAGGGAAATAGACTTCAATATAATAGCCCAGCAAGTGACTATACAAATAAACAAGCAAACAAAGATAAACACTGGAGGCAAGAGGAAACAAGGAACAGCTCTGCACATTTGTAACAATGTATTATCTAAAACATCCAGTTCTCAACAATTACAAGACATGCAAACAAGAAAGTGTGAAGCATACAAGAGAAAAAGAAAAAACTTCCAGGGAACCATTATAAATATGTTTACACCACTAAAGGAAAGAATGACTGAAGAAGCAAAGGAAGACATGACGACATTGCCACTTTTATCACAGAATGTCAATAAAGAGAAATTATTTTTAAAAAGGTCAGTGGAATTATTTCTGGAGTAACAAACAACAACAAAAACTCCCCTTATACATGGATATCCAGAGCAGCATTACAGCGTTATTCAAAGTAGTTCAAAAGTGTAAAAGACAGTGGTGGCTCATACCTATAATCACAGCACTCTGGGAGGCCCAGGCAGGTGGATTGCTTGAGCTCATAAGTTCAAGACTAGCCTGAGCAAGAGCAATACTCTTAAAAACAGTTGGGTGTTGTGGCAGGCACTTATAGTCTCAGCTACTTGGGAGACTGAGGCAAGAAGATCATTTGAGCTCAAGAGTTTGAGGTTACTGTGAGCTATGATGCTACTGCACTCTACACAGGGTAAAAAGTGATACTCTGTCTAAAAAAAAAAAAAATGGAAAAGACCTAAATATTTATCAAATGAATATTTTCATTTCATGTGGCATATTCATAAAATTGAATACTATTTGGCCATAAAAAGTAACAAATTAATGCTACATCATGCATAAATCTTATAAACTTTATGCTAACTTGAAGAAGGCAGTCAAAACAACACGTTTTCTATGATCTCATTCATATGAAATAACCAGACCAGGAAAATATATGGAGACAGAACGTAGGTTACTGGGCACTTGGGCATGAGAGGGTTGGAAGATCAGGAGATAGAAGAGTGATTAAAGGTATAGGGTTTATTTTGGTATGATGAAAAAATTCTAATTATTTTCATAATGGTTACATAGCTATGAGACCATACTAAAAAACAAGTGCCTGATATATAAATTACATAAATAAAACTATTACAAAAAAACCTTTTCATTTCAAAGGAATATAAACATGCACTTACATTTCTCCTATCACGGTAATGCTTTTATTCTTAAAATATTGGTCTTTAATTCTTCTAGCATTAATTTTATTTTATGGGTGATTTTTATTTCTTTTAATATTGTTTTTGTTTACTAAATGGTTAGCCAGTTGTATCAATATCTTTGCATGTGGCAGTTCAGCCATAACATCATTAATTCTACTTTGGAAATAAATAAGGGTCTATTTTGAATTTTATGGGAAAAAGTGCTTAATTAAAAGAACACAACTAAGATACTAAAGGGAAAATTCAAGAAATAGCACTTGGCTGGAAACATTTTACTCAGAGATCCTACTTTGAGGAAGCTTAAGTATGAAATTAAAAGGTGACTATCTCTGGGAAGAGAAGAGTGCTCCTACAAATCAAGGGTATAGTTACTCTTGTGAGAGTACCAGGATAGCAAACCAAGGAGACAGCAGCGGGGGCAGTAGAAGGAAGGGTTCGAGGATCAGGCAGTAAGGCATTTGCTGCTGAAATAAAAATGAAATCAAGTCATGCGCGTTCTATTTTTCTAACAAATCTGCTTGTCAACAAATTTATTATTTGATAAAATATAATGTGTTTAAATACTTATCTACACCATTTATTAATTATATTATCCAGAGATATGCCCATATTATTCTTACTAATTATTATATATGGGTTTCTTTAATATGTGTTAAGATGAGCAAAACTTTTTTTCAGACTTTTTTTTTTTATGAGATAGTTTCACTCTGTTACACTGGGTAGAGTGCTGTAGAGTCATAGCTCACAGCAACCTCAAACTCTTGGGCTCAAGTAATCCTCCTGCCTCAGCCTCCCAAGTAACTGGGACTACAAGCCCACACCACCATGTCTGGCTAATTTTTTTTTTTTTTTTTGAGACAGAGTGTCACCATGTTGCTAGAGTGCAGTGGCATCGCAGCTCACAGCAACCTCAAACTCTTGGGCTTAAGAGATTCTCTTGCCTCAGCCTCCCAAGTAGCTGGAACTACAGGTGCCTGCCACAACGCCCAGCTATTTTTTGTTGTTGTTGTTGCAGTTCTCATTGTTGTTGTAGCTGTCCTGGGCTGGGTTTAAACCCGCCAGCCTGGGTGTATGGGGCCAGCACCCTACCCACTGAGCTATAGGCCCTGCCTAATTTTTCTATTTTTACTAGAGATGAATTCTCGCTCTTGCTCAGGCTGGTCTGGAACTCCTGAGCTCAAGGGATCCTCCCACCTCGGCTCCTAGAGTGCTAGGATCACAGGTGTGAGCCATCATACCCAGCCAGACAAGTAAGACTTTTGATTCTTCTTCCTCTGTAAATTCTTGATTATTTTTGTTGGCTGATTAGAATGAATTTATCAAGTTAAAAATTATTATTGATTGTTATTCTTTGGTTTGTATAAGACATGGAAAAATAATAATGATATTACCTAATATGCATTCATTTATGCTTTTGATGTATCAAACAGTAAGTTTAATATTTATATGCCCTATAGCAATTGATCTTCATAAGACATCTATAAGGTACAGTATGTGTATGTAGCTTAGTTTGATTGTATAGCTATAATGGAACACTTGGGGCTGAGTTATTTATAAAGAAAAGCGGTTTATTTGGTTCATAGTTCTGCTGACTGCATAAGAGCATGGTGCCAGTGTCCACTTCTGGTGAGGGCCTCAGACTCTTCCCACTCGTGGTGGAAGGCAAAGTGGAACCAGTATGTGAAAGATCACACAGAAGAGAGAGGAGGTGGGAGGTGCCAGGTTCTCAACACCAGATCGCACACTAAGTAATAGAGTGAGAACTTGCTCGTTTCTGTAAGGAGAACACCAAGCTGGCCATGAGGGATCTGCTTCCATGACCCAAACTTCACCAAATTTGATCAAATTTCAACATGAGGTTTTGGGGAACAATTATCTAAACTGTAGCATTCTGCCCTACCCGCCCCCAAATTCATGTTTACACATTGAAAAATAAAATTATTCCATCCCAATAGTTCCCCAAAATCTGCGTTCAGCATCAATGCAAAAGGCCCAAGTCTCACCTACGACCCTAGGCAGGTTTCTTGTAGCTGTGACCCTGTAAAATAAAAAACAAAATTATTTACTTCCAGAATACAGTGTTTACACAGTTATTTGGTGAACATTCCCATTCCAAAGGGTGAAATCAGCCAAAAGAAAAGGGCAATGGGGCCCATGCAAATCCGAAACCAAGGTGAGCAGACATTAAATCTTAAGGGTACAAAACACTCTCCCTTGCCTCTCTGTCCCACGTCCTGGGCACACTAGTGTGATGGGTGAGTTCTCACGACCTCAGGCAGCCATAACCCCACTGCTTTCTTGAAATCATCTGTTGTAGCTGCTGCAATGCGTTCAAGTCCAAAGCCTGCAACTCTTCCAGGCTGAGCGTGCATGCTGCTGGTGGCTCTGGATTCTGGGGTCTGGAGGGTGGCCGCCCTACTCCTGAAGCTCCACCAGGCAGTGGTCTGTTGGGGACTCCATCACCACATTTCCCCGTGGCACTTCCTTAGTAGAGTCCCTCTGTGGGGGCTCGTCCCTGTGACAGGCCAGACTTTCTGATACAGCGTCTGAAATCTAGGTGGAAGTTACCAAGCTTCCATCACTCTTCCGTTTTGCACATCTGCAGATATAATACCAGTAGAAGCTGCCAAGGCCTCTGGGTTGTGCTAATCTCTGTAGCAAATGGTTGCCCTGGAGCCCCCTGGGATTCCTCTCCTGAAAACATTCTTCCCTTCTCTACCGTACTGCCAGCCTGCAAAATTTCAAGATTTTTATGCTCTACTTCCCTTTTAATTATAAATTCCAATTTTATTTCATTAGTTTCCTCCCACATCTGATCATAAGTTATGAGAAGTAACCACATCCACATCACTTCATGAACATTTTTCTGCTTAGAAATTTATTTTATCTGATACCTTAGGTTATCAGTCTTAAATCTGGCCTTCCTTGTAGCTCTAGGACTGCCTGGACACAATAAAACCAAGATCTTTGCTATAATGTAACAAGGGTGACCTTTGCCCCAGTTCCAATAAGTGCCTCATTTCTTTTCTTTTCTTTCTTTTTTTTTTTTTTTTAATTAAACCATAGCTGTGTACATTAATGTGATCATGGGGAACCATGCACTGGTTTCATAGACCGTTTGACACATTTTCATCACACTGGTTAACATAGCCTTCCTGGCGTTTTCTTAGTTATTGTGTTAAGACATTTACATTCCGCATTTACTAAGTTTCACATATACCCTTGTAAGATGCACCACAGGTGTAATCCCACCAATCTCCCTCCCTCTACCCACCTCCCCCCTCCCTCCCATCCCTCTTTCCCTTCCCCCTATTCTTAGGTTATAACTGGGTTATAGCTTTCATGTGAAAGCCATAAATTAGTTTCATAGTAGGGCTGAGTACATTGGATACTTTTTCTTCCATTCTTGAGATACTTTACTAAGAAGAGTATGTTCCAGTTCCATCCATGTAAACATGAAAGAGGTAAAGTCTGCATCTTTCTTTAAGGCTGCATAATATTCCATGGTGTACATATACCACAATTTATTAACATTCGTGGATCCATGGGCACTTGGAAAGTGCCTCATTTCTATCTGAGACCTGTCAACATGGTGTTTCCTATCTGTATTTCTATAAGTGGTTTGGGTGCAACCACTTGACTCAGCTCTACAAAGTTCCAAACTTTCTTTCACTTTTTTAATCTTCTTCTGAGCCCTGGAGACTCTTCTAACTTCTGCCCATTACTTAGTTCCAATGCTGCTTCCACATTTTTGGGTCTCTTTCCAGCAATACCCCACTGCTTAGCACAATTTTTTAAAGTTAATCCATAAATACAAATATATATAAAGAAATACCAGAAGCTGCATTATTTATGCTAAGAAAAAAAAAAAAGAGCTTTATTTGGTACAAAGTTCTGCAGACTTTATAAGAAGTATGGTGCCACTGTCTCTTACTGGTGAGGGCTTATGGCCAATGCCTCGTACAGGGAAGGCAAAGTAGAGCCAGTGTGTACACAGAACATAAAGCAAGAGAGAGCCAGGAGGTAGATGCCAGGCTTTTTTCAACAACCAGAAACAATTGAGCAAGAACTCACTCAGTAAGGACGGCACCAAGCCATTCAGGAGGAACCCACCCCGTTACTCAGATGGGGCTCCCCTTCTTCACTGTCACATCCCACCACCACCATTGTGGATCGAATTTCAACATGTGGTTTGGAGGGATGAAATATCCAAACCATAGCAATGTGTGTGTCTTTGCATTTATTTAACTTTTTAGATTGTGCAATATACACATATAGAAAAAGTACATAAATATAAATGTGGAGATCAACAAATTGCTACACATTGAACACTGTACAACAAGTAAATATATCAAGAGGTGGAATGTTGCCAGCAACCTGTAGCTCCCTACATCTCTTCCCAATTACTGCTCCTTCCTCTTCCCTAAAGGTAACTGTCTCCTGCCTTCTAAAAATTATTTTGTATTGTTATATTTAAGGTATATTTATTCCAACTGATAATAGTTGGGAGTTAGGTTTTATTTTTTTTTTATTCCACCTTGACAATCTTTTTGTTTTTTTAAATTTCAGATTAATATGAGGGTACAATGTTTAGGTTACATTGCTTTTATCTCTATGGTAAAGTTCAAGTTGTAATTACACTCTTCACTTGGGGGTGTGCTGAACACCCTCACATTGTGCATATTAGCTGAGATCCTGCCGATCACCTGTCTTCTGATCCCTTCCCCTCATTCTCCTCTCCCCTCCCTTCACTCGTGTTTTTCTTTCATGTGGTTCTGTGTATATTGTTTACATATTGGTTTCATATTAGTATTGAGTACATCGGATTCTTTTTTTTTCTCCATCCTTGAGATACTTTACTAAGAAGAATGTGTTTCAACTCCATCCAGGTAAACACAGAAGATGTAAAGTCTCCGTCTTTTCTCGTGGGTGAATAGTACTCCATGGTGTACATAAACCACAGTTGTTAATCCATTCATGGGTTTATGGGCATTTGGGTTGCTTCTGTGTCTTGGCAATTGTGAATTGAGCTGCAATAAACATTCTAGTGCAAATGTCCTTATGGTAAAATGATTTTTTTTTCCTTCTAGGTAGACATCTACGAATGGGATTGTGGGATTAAATGGAGGGTCCACTTTTAGTTCTTTGAGAATTCTCCATACTTCTTTCCATAGAGGTTGTATTAGTTTGCAGTCTCACTAGGTGCAAAAGTGTTCCCTTCTCTCTCCATCCGTGCCTGCATCTCATCTGTGCTTTCAGGATTTTGTGACATGGGTTATTCCCACCAGAGTTAGCTGATATCTCAGAGTAGTTTTGATTTGTGTTTCTCTGATGAATAGGGACAACGAATATTTTTTCATGTGTTTCTTGGCCATTTGCCTGTCATCTTCAGGGAAGTTTCTGTTCAAGTCTCTTGCCCACTTATAAATGTGGTTGTTTGGTCTTTTCTTGTGGATTAATTTGAGTTCTCTACAGATTCTAGTTACCAGCCCTTCTTCAGATTATAGCATGCAAGTATCTTCTCCCATTCTGAATTCTGTTTGCTTTAGTTGTGGTACCCTTAGCTGTACAGAAGATTCTTAGCTTGATCATGTCCCATTTGTTTACTTTTGGTGTTTGTGCAATTATCCAGGGGGTCTTCTTCATAAAACCTTTTTAACAGGCCAATTGAAAATCTTTGTCTTTTAAGTGGCACCATTTTTCCATACAGCAAATGTAATTACTAAGATGTTTATGTTTAAACCCACTACATTATCTTTCAACTTGCAGTTTTAAACTTTCTTCCCTGAATTGTCTTCTTTTGGGATTGTTTTTATAATCATTTTCTCCTTTCAGTTAAATAATTAGCCCTTCTTTTCTTCTTATTTTAGAATTTAACCTAGGCCAGGCACAGTGACTCATGCCTTTAATCTCAGCACTTTGGGAGGTGGTTTGAGACCAGTCTGAGGGAGAGTGGGATCTTTTCACTACAAAAAATAGAAAAATTAGCCAGGGTTGTTGGCACATGCCTATAGTCCCAGCAACTTGGAAGGCTGAAGCAGGAGGATTACTTGAGCCCAAAAGTTTGAGTTTGCTGTGAGCTAGGATGATGCCACTGCACTGTAGCTGGGGCAACAGATTAAGACCCTGTCTCAAAAAAAAAAAAAAAAAAAGCCACCCTACAGATTGCAAATGAAATTTTGACATTTAATGTTCTCCTGAACTTTTACCATTTCTCTAATAATTCCAGAAACGTAGAACACTTTAAGTTTGTTCCTCCAAACGTGTGGCGACCAGTGTTGTGATTTTTAAATCTTTCTCTTTGCTCCTCTCTTTCTCTAACTTCTACCTGTTTCCTATGTATATATCCAGTTCACTTAAGCAGTATTGCTACTGTTTTGTAGTCATTCTTTACTGATGTAGCTACACATTTACCCTTGGACTCTTCATTCTTCCTGCATTTCCTATTTTTCACCTAGGACCTAGGCGCATTTAGAATTGAGCTTCTGTTTATGAGTTCCTTTGTATGTTACTTATCTGAAAAAGAATTTTTTTTGGTTTGTGGAGAATATATTGGCTTCACTTGGGGCTGTACCTATTACTCTATTTTTTAAAACACCCAAATATTAGGACTTAAAACAATACTTTTATTTGCTCAGACTATGTGTCTTAGTAATTTGGATGGATTCTTCTGTTGGTCCTACCTATATTACTAATCTGGCTGTAATCATCTGGTCACTTAATTTGGGCTGGCCATTTTAAGATGCCTTCTTTCTCATAACTTGTGTTACCGGACTTGGTTAAACATTCTTCATATGGTTTCTCATTCTTCTTTTTTGCAATTTTTGGTCAGAGCCCAGTTTGAACCTGCCACCTCCAATATATGGGGCTGGCGCCCTACTCCTTTGAGACACAGGCGCTGCTCTGGTTTCTCATTCTTAAGAAGGCTAGCCCTGGCTTCTTCACTTACTTGTGCTCAATGAAGCCACAAAGCCCCTTAAAGCCTTGCTTATAAAACCCTAAATGACTTCTGTTACATTTTGTTGGTCAACAAAGTCATAAGACAAACCCAAATTCAAAATGATGAGGAAATAAACACCACCTCTTGATGAAAAGAATAGAAATAAGTTGCAAAAGAGTGTGAATATACGAATGGGAGAAATTGGGGGCTAATTTTGTTAATTTAGCACAATATGTCATGTTCCAAATTATTCACATTCTTCTCCCATGGAAAACGTGCTAAGTTATGACGACTCCCAAAATTCATGTCTAATTGCAGCATCAGGTTCGTAGTTTCAGAGTTTGTGATTTGCATCCAGGCCAGATGATGACGAGGCTCCCAAAGTGTAGCTACTTATGTACGAAATCGCATCTGAACTCAAGAGACTTCTCCACTAAAAAGGTAAGTTACAGTCTCCCAAACACCCAGAATACAATGAGAAGAAAGGGATAGGATAATCTAATCAAAACTCTGTATTTTATACATAGTGCCTTATGTAATCCACAAATTCATGTAGTATGTTTTTTTCTCTTTTTTTTTTGCAGTTTTGGCCAGGGCTGGGTTTGAACCTGCCACCATCGGCTTATGGGGACCGGCGCCCTACTGCTTTGAGCACAGGCGCCGCCCATGTGTAGTACATTTTCTATCTTCCAAATTACTTCAGGTTGTAGTTTCTCCTACCACTAAACTATGCAGGCAATTCTAGCCTCCTCACTGTCTTTCCTGGTTACACTGGTGGATTTCTTCCACAAATTTTCCAGGTTTCATTTAACACAAAATCCCAATGCCACTGGCACAAGTTTTATGTTTTATATAGCAGCAACTTACTATTTTTTTTTTTTTGAGACAGAGTCTCACTCTGTCACTCTGGGTAGAGTGTAGTGACATCATAGCTCACAGCAACCTCAAGGTCTTTGGCTTAAGCGATCCTCTTGCCTCAGCCTCCTGAGACTGGGACTACAGGTGCCCACCACAATGCCCGGCTATTTTTTCTTTTCTATGTTTTATTAGAGAATGGTGTCATGACCACATAACCATAGGTGCAGGGTAGCACCGAGCACTTCTCACAGAGTCCCTTCATTGAGAAGATACATAATGGGCAGAAAGATTACTAAGCAAAGACATGCAGGGGCTGTGTGCTCGGGGAAATGATCTCGTAGGTGTCAAGAGAGTATGTACTCAAGGAAATGATCTTCAAGGGTGGTAAGGAAATGATCTTCCAAATACTAAATGCAATTTTTCTCCACTAATACTTCAAGGAACTGCCATAAAATGCTTAATGTTTAACATTAGCCTTACTACTATAGGACTGAACTTAGCTCCTCTAGGATTGCTGAGTTACTTGGTGGCTTGCCTTCCAAGTCACAAGAGATTTCTAGGCTTGCCAGGAGAATGTCCTGTTTTCAGTGATTCCTCAGATGAGTTATGATATTGATGCCTATTTTAGTAAGTATGATGTTTAGAAGGGGTCTTGCTCTTGCTCAGAGTAGTCTTGAGTTCCTGAGCTCAGGTGATCCACCTGCCTTTCTTGGCTTCTCGAAGTACTAAAATTATAGCCATAAGCTGCCAAGACTGGCCAGCAATTTACTTTTAGGTGTCAATTTCTGTATCAGTTATCAGTTATCCATATCAGTTACTAAACTACCCCCAAATCAATATATTCTCATTTATCAATACATTCTTAGCAACTTGGGCTGAATTCAATGGGATGTTGAATCTTTTTTTATTTATTAATAAATCATAGCTGTGTACATTAATGCGATCATGGGGCACCATACACTGGTTTTATATACCATTTGACATATTTTCATCACACTGATTAACATAGCTTTCCTGGCATTTTCTTAGTTACTGTGTTAAGACATTTATATTCTACATTTAGTAAGTTTCACATGTACCCTTGTGAGATGCACCATAGGTGTGATCCTACCAACCTCCCTCCCTCCCTCTGCCCATCCTTCCCCCATCCTTCCCCTCCCCTCCCTCTCCCCCTTTCCCACATTCTTAGGTTATAATTGGGTTATAGCTTTCATATGAAAGCTATAAATTCATTTCATAGTAGGGCTGAGTACATTGGATACTTTTTCTTCCATTCTTGGGATACTTTACTAAGAAGAATATGTTCCAGCTCCATCCATGTAAACATGAAAGAGGTAAAGTCTGCATCTTTCTTTAAGGCTGCATAATATTCCATGGTGTACATATATCACAATTGGGATGTTGAATCTTTTATTTGTCCTCCCTGCAGTGACTTATACAGCTGCAATATTGACTGCTCCAGGGGGGCAAAAGAGTCACATGTCTGGTAGTTGGTGCTGGCTATTCACTGAGACTCCCTCTTCTCATGGCCTCTCATCCTCAAGGAGGCTGGCCTCAGTTTCCTCACGTGGAAGTCTACTTGCAGGTAGAGAGTGGGAGCTGAAGGTCCAAGGCTTCTTGAGTCTTATGCTCAGTTTCAAACTTCTTTCACCTTCTTACCAGACAAAGCAGATCACAAGCCCATACCACATTCAAGGGGGTGAAGTAATACATTTCACCTCTTGACAGAATAAGTCACAGGGCTACATTGCAAAATGGCTTTCATTCAGTGATAAGAGGAATTTCTAGCCATTTTTATTAATCAACCACATCATTGGCAATCTGTGATTTAATATATTTTCGAGTTTTATAGAAGGCTCTTGCATCTTATTTTCAAATATTTCTTCTGCTGATTCTTTCTGTAGCTTCCTTGGAACTCTGATGACTTAAAGACTTATATGTTAATTCTTCTTACTCCATTTCCTATGAGACTTTTTTGCTATTATTTATTTTATTTTATTTTCTATTTATTTTTGAGACAAGGTCTCACTCTGGTACCTGAGCATGGGGGCAGTGACATGAGTATGCTCAATGCAACCTCAAATTCCTGGACTCAAGCAATCCTGCTGCCTGAGCCTCCCAAGGAGCTGGGATTACAGGTACACACCACCATACTCAGGTAACTTTGCTAAATTTTGGTAGATTTTCTAAATTTCTAAATGTTCTAAATTGGTTGCTCAATGTTGTCTGGAACTCCCGACCTCAAGAGTAGGTGATCCTCCCACCTTGGCCTCCCAGAGTGCTAGGGTTACAGGTGTGAGCCACTACACTTGGCTTATTTCCTATGTCTATTACCTTCTTCTCTGTAGTTTTTCTTCTTCCATTTTTATTTTTGGCTCTTCATATTCAATATGGGTATTTTTTTCTGATCTGTAATTAAATTTACTGTTTTCCTCTCCAGGTATGTCTAATATTCTTTTGTCTTAAGTAAAAGGTTAAAAGGAACATCTGCCAAGAACTTTGTTCTTATAATTCAGTTCAGTTCTGTGCACAGTAAAACCTGTGAACAATGATGTAGAGACACATGGGACATCTGGGGTGCTTTCCCTTTCTTGATCTAATGGTTACAAGAAAGTTACTACAGTTCATAAATATAGACAATTTTTATTTCCAAGAAAAATTAATCTGGATCAGATGCAAATTCTATACAGACATGTATTTCTATACCAATTTATTTATCTACCTTTGTTATGGAAAATATCTGCTTCTTGAGTCTATAATTCAGTGTCTCTCCACGTGTGGTTAAGATTTCCTGTGTTAGAATCACATGGGGTGCTTGTTAAACATCAGACTTTCAAGTCCCAGCCCAGTTTAAGAAAATATGAATCCCTTTTGGTAAGACCATTGGAAACTACAAAAGCACCCAGATGATTTTCATGCACATGAGATATAGATTATCTACTACCTTAAATGCATAAGGGTAATTTAAGTCTTCTAAAAAGAACTTCTCTTATGGCTTACTCATTTTCCCTTGGACATTTTTACCCTTTCTTGAGACCTCAATTAACATCTGTATGTGGATGAATATGAAATCTCTATGTTCAATCTAAACCTTTCTACTGAGACTAGACCTGTATGTCCATTTGTCTTTAGATCAAAATCTGTTCAGGTGTTTCCTAGACAAGTCGGTCCAGCACTTGTCAATTTTCTTACCTAGTCTACTAACTCACTTCCTGTTTGTTCCTACTTCTTATCTGTCCCCAGAGTAGAAGGCCCTGCTGTCCATCTAGCTGTCCAAGTCAAAAACATGATCTTAACAATGACTTGTTTCTCCTCCTCCATTACCTCATCTAACATGTCTATGAAAGTGAAAGATTACTATTATAGATTTCATAAATATAATCGCAAGTCAATCTAATTATTTCCATGTCCACTGACATAATATTGGCCATAGACATCTCTTGGCTGTATAACAGATCTTACTTTAAAAAAATTCTCAGCTTTCAATAGCCGGGCGTTGTGGTGGGCGCCTGTAGTCCCAGCTACTCGGGAGGCTGAGGCAAGAGAATCGCTTAAGCCCAGGAGTTGGAGGTTGCTGTGAGCTGTGTGAGGCCACGGCACTCTACCGAGGGCCATAAAGTGAGACTCTGTCTCTACAAAAAAAAAAAAAAAAAAATTCTCAGCTTTCCTGCTCTTTATATCTGTGACCACTAAATCAGAATGGCCTGGCAGGCAGGTTAGACATTAATAAACTGGGCCCTACTTCATACCTACTAAATTGTAGCTATAGGAGTGGGACTAGAGGTCAGCACCTGTGGCTCAAAGGAGTAGGGTGCCGGCCCCATATGCCGGAGGTGGCGGGTTCAAACCCAGCCCTGGCCAAAAACTGCAAAAAAAAAGAAAAAGAAAAAGAAAAAAGGAGTGGGATCCAGGAATCTGTTCTATAATAAACATCTCCAAAAGTAAGTTTGATGTCCGGGCTCAGTTGCTGACGCCTATAACCCTAGCATTCTGGGAGGCTGAGACAGTAGATTGCCTGAACTCACAGGTTCAACCAGCCTGAGCAAGAGCAAGATCCCATGTCTAAAAACAGCCGGGCATTGTGGTGGGTACCTATAGTCCCAGCTACTTAGAAGGCTGAGGCAAGAGGATCGCTTTAGGTCTAAGAGTTTGAGGTTGCTGTGAGCTATGACACCACAGCACTCTACTGAGGGTGACAAAGTGAGACTCTATCTCAAAAAAAAAAAGGTAAGATTCAGAGGCTCTGCTTATTGAGCTGGACATTTTCCCTAAAGATAGCACAGAAGGAGTTAGATGTAGAATAAGGCAATTGAATAGTCATATATAGAATAACTCTGGTATATATAAAAAAAAAAACAGGTGTGAAGGAAACTAGAGAAATCATACAAACCAAACCCTTCCCTGGATAGAGGAAAAGCTGAGATATGCAAGTTTACTCGGCTGGTTAGTGATAGAGTTGGTACACAAAGCCAGATCAAGAGACTTCTAACCAAGCAATTTTCCTTACATTATGCAGCTTCCCTCTATGTAATATATTCAAAAGTAGAGGTTATTTTAGGAAACTTATTTAGACAAACTAGAATTTGGTAACAAGATTTATATATTTCCTAACGTTACCCCTTATGTAAAAAATGTAACTTACTCATATTCTGGTAAAAGAAAAATCAGCTATTTGCTTCTATGGTCAAGATTTCTAAATACTTCTAAAGAAAACCAGTGCATACTTCTTATTAAAGGAAAATGTACTTTATAGATTTGTATGTATAAACCACAGATGTAAATCAAAATGTTTTAATTATAAGGCAAGACTGAATTTAAAGCCTAAGAAAAATCAAACTAAGCAATTATAAGAAACTCCTAATGCTTTTCTGCTCAACAAATGCAAAGGAATTTTAATTGAGATATAAAGACATCATCTACCTTGAAATTGTAAAGGAAGAATATACTTGTTTAACTTCATTATCTGGATCTAAATTAAAAATTGTGATTTTAAAAAGTAATGATTTCTTTCCAATTATTAAAGAGATATGTCTTTTAGAAAAGGGAAGAGATGTTTAAATGCCTTATTAAAATTTGTTTAAAATGCCTTGCATAAACAGGAAAAAAAGTTTTAAATCTGGAAAAAATAGCATTTTCAAGAAGATTGTGAAATTCAGACTACATTGTCTTTTTGGAGCAAGATGGCGGCCGAGTAACAATTTCCTTGCATCTGGGCACCGTGAGTCTGGGGAGACAGGACTCCAGGCATCTCTGGCTGGTGGGATCTGCCTATAATCATCCTTATGAGGATACAGGGAGTCAGCGAGAGACTTCTGGACCCAAGAGGAGGACTAAAACAGTGGAAAAACAGCAAGTGGTCGCGTGTGTTCAATTGGTCTAAACCTGCTAGCAACTGTAAGTAAGTACAGTAGCAGTGAGACTGCAAACCGGAAAGGCCTTACCTGTGAACTGTTTTGGTGTCTTTGGACTTGGCACTCAGTTGAACTGCCTTGGGGAGAGCCTGAGCAGGAGTGTGGAGAACTTTGGCCGTTGTCTAGGGCCCCAGTCTGAGCCGCTGAGCCAGATGGAGCTAATAGTGTTTGGCTGTGGGTCACAGGGAGCCATTGTGAGTGATCTGCCCCAGCAAGCTCCACCCTCAGGGTCACAAGCAAGAATCGGGCCGGAACTGGTAACCCAGCAACTGAATAGCCTAAGAGCAGGGTCTGAGACGCCTTGCAGCCCTAAACCTCAGGGGCAGAGTGAGACCGGTTTTGGCACACTGGGTAAGTGGATAGAGACTTCAGCAGTGATTCCAGCTATAAGTACTTTCCTGGGAGAGCTTCTATTCAGCAACTTTACAAGTTCGAAGTGCCTTTTAAAAGGGCTGAAGAGAAATTTAGGGTGTCTACCTGCTGGGGTTGGAGAAATCTGCAGCCTCCAGTCATATCAGCACTGTGATTAATGCTCATACCCCAGAAGACCACGTGTTGCCCAGACAATATTTAACAACATATACATACTGCTTTGTTTTTGGTTGTGTTATTTTTTTCTGTTTTTTTTTTTTTTTTTGGTTTGGTTGTTTTTCTGTTTATTTTGATGTTATTGATGTCGTTTTGTTTTTTAATTTCAACCTTTTACATACAGATTTATTTTTCTTTCTCAATTTTTCTAGTGTAATTATAATTTCCCATTGCTGCCTTTTTCAATAACTAGAACTTCATTTTTGCTAGTGTTTCTACAGCTATTATTTGGTGATTCACCCAATTTTATCCCGTAAAGTTTTCTGTTTGCTTCCTTTGGTTTGATTTATAGCATTTTTGTCTTTCCTCTCCACTTGGTGGAGGTGGGGTATTGTGTCTGATCAGGTTAGCAAAGAGCTGCTGACCTAAAGAGAACCACCCAACGGGGCACCCCCAGAAGGTGGGGTTTTTTTAAGGTTGTGTCAAAGTACCCTACTGTACACCTATATTGCTCTGTCTCCCTCTTTCTGTGCCTCTCTTCTTTTTGTCAATATTCCTTTTACACACCCCCTCGCCTTTCTCTATTTTTTTTTTCTTTTCGCTCATTCCTCCTTTATTCCATCCCTTTCTTGCTCTTCAACCTTCTCATCCTACTGGTCCTGTACCAAAAGGACTCATAGAAACCTTAGTCCACAGGCACGAGAACTTAAAGAGCAAGAGGAAGTGAAAGGAAAATTAGGGCAAGGAAACAGATAAAAGAAATCACTCATGAGGAAGAATCAGCAGAAAACTCTAGGCAACATGAAGAACCAGTCCAGAACAACCCTGCCAAGGGACCATAAGGTAGCTACTGCAGAGGATTCCACCTATAAAGAAATTTTAGGAATGACAGAAAGGGAATTTAGAATACACATGATGAAAACAATGAAAGAAATGATGGAAACAATAAAGGAAACTGCTAATACAGTGGAAAATAACCAAAAGGAAATCCAAAAACAGAATCACATAAGAGAGGAATGATATGAAGAATATAGAAAGGATATAGCAGAGCTGAAGGAACTGAAACAGTCAATTAGGGAACTTAAAGATGCAATGGAAAGTATCAGCAACAGGTTAGACCACGCAGAAGAAAGAATTTCAGAGGTAGAAGACAAAAGTTCTTGAGACAACTCAGATAGTAAAAGAGGCAGAAAAGAAGAGAGAGAAAGCAGAATGTTCACTGTCAGAATTATGGGACTTTATGAAGTGTTCCAACATATGAGTTATAGGAATCCCAGAAGGGGAAGAAGAATGCCCCAGAGGAATGGAAGCCATATTAGAGAATAGTATAAAAGAAAATTTCCCAAATATCACCAAAGATTCTGACACACTGCTTTCAGAGGGCTATCGGACCCCAGGTCGCCTCAACTCTAACCGAGCTCCTCCAAGACACATTGTGATGAACCTGTCCAAAGTCAAGACAAAGGAAAAGATTCTGCAAGCTGCCAGGAGTAAGCGCCAGTTGACCTACAGGGGCAAATCCATCAGAGTGACCGCAGACTTCTCTAATGAAACTTTCCAAGCAAGAAGACAATGGTCATCTACCTTTAATCTACTTAAACAGAAGAATTTCCAGCCCAGAATTCTGTACCCTGCTAAGTTAAGCTTCAAAATTGATGGAGAAATCAAATCATGTACGGATATACAAACATTGAGGAAATTCGCCACAACAAGACCAGCTCTACAGGAAATATTTCAACCTGTTCTTCACACTGACCATCACAATGGATCAGCAGCAAAGTAAGAACACAGATATTAAAGGACAGAACCTAACCTCCACAATAATGCAAAAGACAAAACTAAGCAATGGACTCTCACAAAATAAGACAAATAGAATACTACCACACTTATCAATTATCTCAATAAATGTTAATGGCTGGAATTCCCCACTGAAGAGACATAGATTGGTTGACTGGATTAAAAAACACAAGCCATCCATCTGCAGTCTGCAAGAAACACACCTGGCTTCAAAAGACAAATTAAAGCTCCGAGTCAAGGGTTGGAAGACAATTTTTCAGGCAAATGGAATTCAGAAGAAAAGAGGAGATGCAATCTTATTTTCAGATACATGTGGATTTAAAGCAACTAAAGTCAAAAAAGACAAAGTTGGTCACTTTATATTGGTCAAGGGAAAAATACAACAAGAAGACATTTCAATTCTAAATATCTATGAACCCAATTTAAATTCTCCCAGATTCTTGAAACAGACCTTAATCAGTCTGAGCAATATGATATCTGATAATACCATAATAACAGGGGACCTTAACACTTCTCTTACAGAGCTGGACAGATCCTCTAAACAGAAATGAAACAAGGATATAAGAGACTTAAATGAGACCCTAGAACAACTGTGCTTGATAGATGCATATAGAACAGCCCATCCCAAAGATAAAGAATATACATTCTTCTCATCACCCCATGGAACATTCTCCAAAATTGATCATATCCTGGGACACAAAACAATTATCAACAGAATCAAAAGAATTGAAATTTTACCATGTATCTTCCTAGATCATAAGGCACTGAAGGTGGAACTCAACTCTAACAAAAATGCTTGACCCCACACAAAGGAAATTAAACAATGTTCTGTTGAATAACAGATGGGTGTAAGAAGAAATAAAACAGGAAATCATCAACTTCTTTGAGCATAACAACAATGAAGACACAAGCTACCAAAATCTGTGGGATACTGCAAAAGCAGTTTTGAGATGAAAATTTATCGCTTTAGAGGCCTACATTCGAAAAACAGTAAGAGAGCACATCAACAATCTCATAAGCCATCTTATGAAATTGGAAAAAGAAGAACAATCTAAGCCTAAACTCAGTAGAAGAAAAGAAATATCCAAAATCAAATCAGAGATCAATGAAATTGAAAACAAAAGAATCATTCAGAAAATTAATGAAACAAGGAGTTGGTGTTTTGAAAAAATAAATAAAATAGATAAACCATTGGCCAGACTAACGAGAAATAGAAAAGTAAAATCTCTAGTAACCTCAATCAGAAATGATAAAGGGGAAAGAACAAATGTTCCCACAGAGATACAAGAGATCATTTCTGAATACTACCAGAAACTCTATGCCCAGAAATTTGACAATGTGAAGGAAATGGATCAATACTTGGAATCACACCCTCTCCCTAGACTTAGCCAGTAAGAAATAGACCTCCTGAACAGACCAAATTCAAGCACTGAGATCAAAGAAACAATAAAAAATCTTCCAACCAAGAACTGCCCTGGTCCAGATGTCTTCACACCAGAATTCTATCAAACCTTCAAGGAAGAGCTTATTCCTGTACTGCAGAAATTATTCCAAAAAATTGAGGAAGAAGGAATCTTCCCCAACACATTCTATGAGGCAAACATCACCCTGATACCAAAACCAGGAAAAGACCCAAACAAAAAGGAGAATTTCAGACCAATCTCACTCATGAACATAGATGCAAAAATTCTCAACAAAATCCTAGCCAATAGATTACAGCTTATCATCAAAAAAGTCATTCATCATGATCAAGTAGGCTTCATCCCAGGGATGCAAGGCTGGTTTAACATATGGAAGTCCATAAACGTTATCCACCATATTAACTGAGGCAAAAATAAAGATCACATGATCCTCTCAATAGATGCAGAAAAAGCATTTGATAAAATCCAGCATCCTTTTCTAATTAGAACACTGAAGAGTATAGGCATAGGTGGCACATTTCTGAAACTGATTGAAGCTATCTATGACAAACCCACAGCTAATATTTTACTGAATGGAGTAAAACTGAAAGCTTTTCCTCTTAGAACTGGAACCAGACAAGGTTTTCCTCTGTCACCTTTACTATTCAACATAGTGCTGGAAGTTCTAGCCAATACAATTAGGCAAGACAAGGAAATAAAGGGAATCCAAATGGGAGCAGAGGAGGTCAAACTCTCCCTCTTTGCTGATGACATGATCTTATACTTAGAGAACCCCAAAGACTCAAACACAAGACTCCTAGAAGTCATCAAAAAATACAGTAATGTTTCAGGATATAAAATCAATGTCCACAAGTCAGTAGTCTTTGTATACAATCAATAACAGTCAAGATGAGAAGCTAATTAAGGATACAACTCCCTTCACCATAGTTTCAAAGAAAATGAAATATCTAGGAATATACCTAACGAAGGAGGTGAAGGACCTCTATAAAGAAAATTATGAAACCCTCAGAAAGGAAATAGCAGAGGACATTAACAAATGGAAGAATATACCATGCTCATGGACGGGAAGAATCAACATTGTTAAAAAATCTGTACTTCCCAAAGCAATCTACCTATTCAATGCCATTCCTATCAAAATACCAACATCGTACTTTCAAGATTTGGAAAAAATGATTCTGTGTTTTGTATGGAACCAGAGAATACCCCGTATAGCTAAGGCAGTTCTTAGTAATAAAAATAAAGCTGGGGTCATCAGCATACCAGATTTTAGTCTGTACTACAAAGCCATAGTGGTCAAGACAGCAGGGTACTGCCACAAAAACAGAGACATAGACCCTTGGAATCGAATTGAAAACCAAGAAATGAAACTAACATCTTACAATGTTAGTTAGTTACAATGAAACTTACATCTTACCTAATCTTCGATAAACCAAACAAGAACATACCTTGAGGAAAGACTCCCTATTCAATAAATGGTGTTGAATGTCTACATGGATGTCTGCATGTAAAAGACTGAAACTGGACCCACACCTTTCCCCACTCACAAAAATTGATTCAAGATGGATAAAGGACTTAAATTTAAGGCATGAAACAATAAAAATCCTCAAAGAAAGCATAGGAAAAACACTGGAAAATATTGGCCTGGGGAAAGACTTCATGAAGAAGACTGCCTTGGCAATTGCAACAACAACAAAAATAAACAAATGGGACTTCATTAAACTGAAAAGCTTCTGTATAGCTAAGGAGACAACAACCAAAGCAAAGAGACAACCTACACAATGGGAAAGGATATTTGCATATTTTCAATCAGACAAAAGCTTGGTAACTAGGATCTATAGAGAACTCAAATTAATTCACATGAAAAAAGCCAACAATCCCATATATCAATGGGCAAGAGACCTGAATAGAACTTTGTCTAAAGACAACAGACGAATGGCTAACAAACACATGAAAAAATGTTCATCATCTCTATATATTAGAGAAATACAAATCAAAACAACCCTGAGATATCCTCTAACCCCAGTGAGAATGGCCCACATCACAAAATCTCTAAACTGCAGATGCTGGCGTGGATGTGGAGAGAAGGGAACACTTTTACACTGCTGGTGGGACTGCAAACTAGTACAACCTTTCTGGAAGGAAGTATGGAGAAACCTCAAAGCACTCAAGCTAGACCTCCCATTTGATCCTGCAATCCCATTACTGGGCATCTACCCAGAAGGAAAGAAATCCTTTTATCATAAGGACACTTGTACTAGACTGTTTATTGCAGCTCAATTTACAATCGCCAAAATGTGGAAACAGCCTAAATGCCCACCAACCCAGGAATGGATTAACAAGCCATGGTATATGTATACCATGGAATACTATTCAGCTATTAAAAAAAATGGAGACTTTACATCCTTCGTATTAACCTGGATGGACGTGGAAGACATTATTCTTAGTAAAGCATCACAAGAATGGAGAAGCATGAATCCTATGTACTCAATTTTGATATGAGGACAATTAATGACAATTAAGGTTATGGGGGGGGAGGAAAAGCAGAAAGAGGGACGGAGGGAGGAGGGTCGGTCCTTGGTGTGTGTCACACTTTATGGGGGCAAGAAATGATTGCAAGATGGACTTTACCTAACAATTGCAATCATTGTAACCTGGCTTATTGTACCCTCAATGAATCCCCAACAATAAAAAAAAAAAAAATTCAGACTACATTACCACTCTAAATTTTTTTGCAAATATCTGACAAACTTTTGCCTGTGAATTAAAGGACAAAACAATTTCATCATCATTGAACATCATTTACCAGGCATATTCTGTGAGCCCAGAGCTCAGGGTGGAGCATTCTCAGTGTTTCTGCCCCACATCCCTGTGGAAGCCAAGCACGGTTCTGTGTGTGAGAGGGTTTCCTCCCCTCACCTTGGGGAGATGGGTTTCATGCCTTCCCTGAAACAGTGAATCTCTACCTAAATGTTGAAGGATGGAGGATTTCATACCCCTCTGACTGCAGGTTAGGCAGTAAAAAACAAATTTCAGCTGGATAATGTCTGTCTTTGAATTGGGGTGTGATCTGTTTGCAGCATATGTGATTATATATCTGGTTAATTTATAGATATATCTGGTTAATTTATAGGTATACTATCTTGTCATTTGTGTTCTATTTGAGCCACCTTTGTTCCTTTTTTTTCTCCTACTTTATTTTCTGTTTGAATGAGGGTTTCCTCTCATACTTTATTTAATTTCATCTATTGGCTTTTTAGCGGTGTTCTTTTTGTTACACATTTCACATTTACGTATGTTTTCAAACCCACTATATATATTTATATTTGCTTAAACAGACAATAGTCTTCTAAATACTGTTTTTAAATCCTAATACTATATATTTAACAATGTCTCTTCCTGAAGACATCTGGAAGACATCATTACTTCAGCCTGAAAAAAAAAATCTTTCAGTGTGGGTGTCATGGAAACAAATTCTATCAAATATTATTTCTCTGGAAATGTCTTATATGCTTTTATTTTTGAAGATTTAGAAGTCTAGGGTGACTTCTAGGTTGACTTTTTCACACTGAGGGATAATTTCTTGCCTTCCATTTTTACTGTTTCTAATAAGAAGTCATTTATAATTCATCCTGGATTTCTGACAGTGGGGTCTCTTCTTTGCTCGTTGGTTGGTTGGTATTGTTTTCCTTGCTGGCTGCTTTTAAACATTTCTCTTTTATTTGTGGTTTTTAGTAATTTGACTATAATTTTCCTATAAATGGTATTATTTGCAATTATTATACTTATTCTGCTCTAAACTTCTTGGGTTCGGGACTTAGGACTTTCTTCAAATTTGGAAGTTTTTTAGCCATATTAACACTTCAAATATTCCTCTGCCCTTTCTGTTGGCTCTCTGCTCCCCTGCCACTGACTCCTTTTACATGCTCTGTTCTAGTTTTTTAAATTAATAGACTTTTTTTACGCAGTATTATGCTTATAAAAAAATTGAGTAGAAAATACAGACGGTTCCTATATTGCCACCTGCTCCCCAACATACACGCAGTCTCCCTATTAATTAATGTCTTACCTTAGTGTGGTACATTTATTAAATCCAGTACTGATACGTTATAGTTAACTTAAACCCATAGTTTACTTTGGAGTTTGGTCTTATACATGGAGTGGGTTTTGAGAAAGTTTTCTGATACTTATTCACCATTACAGTATCATACAGTACAATTTCACTGCCCTGAAAATACGTTCTGCCCCACCTATCACCCTTCCCTGAAAGCCACTGATCTTTTTACTGTCTCCATAGTTTTGTCTTTTCCAGAATGTCCTATAATCACAACCATATAGAACGAAGCCTTTCAGATCGGTTTCTTTCATTTAGCAACATGAATTCAAGTTTCTTCCTTGCCTTTCTGTAGCTTGATAGGTCATTTCTTATTACTAATTCCATAGTCTGGATATATTAATTTGTTTATACATTCAACTATTAAAGATCATCTTGACTGTTTTCCAAATTTTGGCAATTATAAGTAAAATATTTGTGGGTTTTGGTGAATGTATGTTTTTGGCTCATGTAGGGAAATACCAAGGAGCGTGATGGTTAAATCTACACTAAAACATATTTAGTTTTCTAAGAACCTGCCAAACTGTCTTCCAGCATGACTTGTATTATTTTACATCCTCACAGTAATGAATGAGAGTTCCTTTTGCTCCACGTCCTAAGCAATTTTTGGTATTATCAGTGTTTTGAATTTTGGCCCTTTAAATAGGTTTAAAGTGGTATCTCGTGGACACTTAAGTTTTCAGTATTCTAAAGGCATAAGATGTTGAACATCTTTTAATATGTTTATTTGTCATCAGTTAATTTTCTTTGGTCAGATCTTTTGGGGACTACAGTGTTTCCTTTTGTTACATTTTAAGATTTTAATTTTTGATACTAGTCTTTTATCAGGTATGTGTTCTGCAAAGATTTTCTCTTAGTCTTTTGCTTGCCTTTTCATTGTTTTAAAGGTGCCTTTTGCAGGGTGAGTTTTTAACTTTATTGAATTCCAACTTTATATTTTTCTTTCATACATTGCACTTTTGATATTGTATCTATAAAGTCAATGGCAAACTCAGGGTCACTTAGATTTTTTTCCTATGTTATTATCATCTAAGAGTTTTATGGTTTTTCATTTCACATTTAATTCTGTGATCCATTTTGAGTTAGTCTTTGTTAAAGGTGTAAGTTAGTGGTTAGATTCATTTTTGACATGTGAAAGTTTTTCCAGTACCATTTGTTGAAAAGCTATTCTATTTTTCAATTACTATTCTCTTCTGTAGTTAAATTTAAATAATTTCTATGGGCCTATCCTTGAGTTCACTGATCTTTTTTTCTTCTGTGGTTAGTGTTTCATTAAGCACATGCAATCAACTTGTGTTTTTGATAGTGCAGTTTTTAGTTCTAGAGTTTCTATTATATATATTTAAAAAATTCTCCATTCTGTTTTGAAATTCTCCAGTTCCTTCCATCATTCTGTCCATCCATTCCTGTGTTTGATTTAATTGGTTTATTATAGTTGCTAACGTCCTTGTCTATGAATTCCAACATACTTATTGTCTGTGTATATGTCTTACTGATTCCTTTTTCTCTTGATTCTGGGTCATAGCTCTCTGCTTCTTTGTAAGTCTAGAAAATTTCACTCTGTGCTGTGTATTACAGATGGTGTATTTTGGTCGTTTTTTATTTTGCTGTTTTTCTTTACAGAGTGGTGAGTTTTACTCTGGAAGGAAATAATTTACAGGCAGTTTTCTTTAATCATATTAGAGCTTTATTTAGACTGATTAAGATGGGTTTACCTCAGTTTGTCACTGGTTCCAAGGCAATGTTCTTTGTCCTTATATGTGTCTTGTAATTTTAAGATTTTTGCCTCAAAACTCTCTCCTGAGCATTGGGCATCTGTGAAAAGCTCTGCTTAGCTGTTTAGCTACCCATAAACTGATTTATGATTTATTTTTTTCCTTTTATTAAGTCACATATACACAGATCATGAATACATTTATGCCTGTGTGGGATTCCATGTGTTGGTTTTTTGTACAAATTGGAGCATTTACATCTAACTAATTAACATAGCTTTCACCTCATTTACTTAATCGCTGTTAAAACATTTGTGTTCTATACTTGATAGATTTGACTTGTACCCTTGCAATATGCTCCATAGGTGTGGTCCTATTGTTTAACCTCCCTCTATCAAACCACTCCCCTCCCCTTCCCTCTCCCTACCATTCATTTTCCCTCCCCTTCTCTCCTTCATCCTGGGCTATAGTTCTGATTCATCTTTCATATGAAAGTATGAGTGATTATAAATTGGTTTCATAGTAGTACTGACTAAATTGGATAATTTCTTTCCATTCCTGAGGTACTTTACTAAGAATAATATTTTCTAGCTCCATCCATGTAAACATAAAAGAAGTAAAGTCTACATTTTTTACTGCTGCATAGTATTCCATGATATACATATACCATTTATTAATCCATTCATGGGTCGATGGGCATTTGGGCTTCTTCCATGACTTGGCAATTATGAATTGAGCTGCAATGAACAATCTGGTGCAAATATCTTTGTTGTAGAGTGATTTTTGGTCTTTTGGATATACACCTAGTAGAGGAATTGCAGATCAAATTGCAGGTCTACATTTAGATCCCTGAGTGTTCTCCAAACTTCTTTCTAAAACGAACGTACTAACATGCATTCCCACCAGCAGTGCAAAAGTGTTCCCTTTTCTCCACATCCATGCCAACTTCTGTAGTTTGGGGATTTTGTGATGTGGGCTACTCTTATTTAAGTTATATGATATCTCAAAGTGCTTTTGGTTTGCATTTCTCTAATGATTAAATATGATGAGCATTTTTTCTTTTTTTTTTTTTTGTGGTTTTTGGCCGGGACTGGGTTTGAACCCGCCACCTCTGGCATATGGGACTGGCGCCATACTCCTTGAGCCACAGGCGCTGCCCATGATGAGCATTTTTTCATGTGTCTGTAGACCATGCGCCTGTCTTCTCCAGAGAAGTTTCTGTTCATGTCTCTTGCCTACAATGAAATGGGATCACTTGTTCTTTTCTTATTAATAAGTTTGAGTTCTCTGTGGATTCTGGTGATTAGACCTTTGTCAGGAACATAATCTTCAAATATCCTCTCCCATTCTGAGGGCTGTCTACTTGCTTTACTTACTGTGTTCTTGGAAGTGCAGAAGGTTTTTAGTTCGATCAGATCCAAGTAATATATTTTTGATATAGTTTCAATTGCCTTGGGGGTCCTTCTCATAAAGTGTTCTCCCAGGCCAATTTCTTCAAATGTTTTCCCTGCACTCTCTCCAAGAATTTTTATAGTTTCATGTCTTAAGTCTTTTTTTTTTTTGTATTAATAAAAAAACATATTTAATTATTTTTTCACATTAGACTTTGTAATGTCCTTTTACATTTCAATAATATATGGATATCTGTGTCATATTTTTTTTTTATTGTTGGGGATTCATTGAGGGTACAATAAGCCAGGTTACACTGATTGCATTTGTTAGGTAAAGTCCCTTTTGCAATCATGTCTTGCCCCCAGAAGGTGTGGCACACACCAAGGCCTTGCCCGCCTCCCTCCTTCCCTCTCTCTGCTTTTCCTCCCCCTCCCCATAACCTTAATTGTTATTAATTGTCCTCATATCAAAATTGAGTACATAGGATTCATGCTTCTCCATTCTTGTGATGCTTTACTAAGAATAATGTCTTCCACTTCCATCCAGGTTAATACGAAGGATGTAAACTCTCCATTTTTTTTAATAGCTGAATAATATTCCATGGTATACTTATACCATAGCTTGTTAATCCATTCCTGGGTTGGTGGGCGTTTAGGCTGTTTCCACATTTTGGCGATTGTAAATTGAGCTGCAGTAAACAGTCTAGTACAAGCGTCCTTATGATAAGAGGATTTTTTTCCTTCTGGGTAGATGCCCAGTAATGGGATTGCAGGATCAAATGGGAGGTCTAGGTTGAGTGCTTTGAGGTTTCTCCATACTTCCTTCCAGAAAGGTTGTACTAGTTTGCAGTCCCACCAGCAGTGTAGAAGTGTTCCCTTCTCTCCACATCCATGCCAGCATCTGCAGTTTTGAGATTTTGCGATGTGGGCCATTAAGTCTTTTTTCCAGTGATTGTCAATTTTTGTTAGAGGAGAAAGGTGTGGGTCCAGTTTCAGTCTTCTACAAGTTGCCAGCCAAATCACCCAGCATCATTTGTTAAATAAGGAATCTTTCCCCTAATTTATATTCTTGATAGGCTTATCAAAGATCAAATGATTATAAGTGTCTGGATTCATCTCTTGATGATATGAATATCATCTCTTGATGATATATTCATCTCATATATCTATCTCTCTATTTTTGTGCCAGTACTATGCTGTTTTGATCACTATAGATTTATAGTAAAGTCTGAAGTCTAGTAGCGTGATTCCTCCTGATTTGTTTTATTTCTGAGTAATGTCTTGGCTATTTGAGGTTTTTTCTATTTCCATATAAAAAGAAGTACTAATTTTTTCAGAACTTTTAAAGTGTAATAGAGGTGTTTTAATAGGGATTGCATTAAATCAACCCCTATTATTTAGGGATTGCTTTGGATAGTATGAACATTTTAAGAATGCTGATTCTTCCTAGACATGAGCATGGTGTATCTTTCCATTTGTTAACATCTTCAGTATTTCTTTTCTCAGAGTTTCATAGTTCTCTCTACAGAGATATTTCATGTCCTTTCTTAGGTACACTCCCAGGTATTTCATCTTCTTTGGCACTGTTGTGCCAAAGGGAATTGAGTCCTTGATTATTTTTTCAGCTTGACTATTGTTGGTATATATAAAGGCAACAGATTTGTGAGTATTGATTTTGTATCCTGAGATGCTGCTGTATTCCTTGATCACTTCTAAGAGTTTTGTGGTTGTGTCTCTGGGGTTTTCCAGATATACAATCATATCATCTGCAAAGAATGATAATTTGATCTCCTCTGAGCCTATTTAGATACCCTTGATTGCCTTCTCTTGCCTGATTGCTATGGCTAAGACTTCCATGACCATGTTAAAAAGCAATGGAGACAATGGGCAACCTTGCCTGGTTCCTGATCTGAGTGGAAATGGTTTCAATTTTGCTTCATTCAGTACAATATTGGCTGTGGATTTGATGTAGATGGCCTCTTTCAGTTTAAGAAATGTCCCTTCTATACCTATTTTCTTAAGCATTCTGATCATGAAAGGATGCTGGATATTATCAGAAGCTTTTATGCATCAATTGAGAGAATCATATGGTCTTTATTTTTTCATTTTGTTTATGTGATGTATTATATTTATAGATTTACATATATTGAACCAGCCATGGGACCATGGGATAAAACCCACTTAGTTATGATGTATAATTTGTTTGATGTGTTGTTGGATTCTGTTTGCTAGGATCTTATTGAATATTTTTACATCAATATTCATTAGGATATTGGTCTATATTTTTCTTTTCTTATTGAGTCTTTTCCTGGTTTGGCTATCAGGGTGATATTTACTTCATAGAGTGTGTTGGGACATATTCCTTCTTTCTCGATGTTTTAAAAAGATTAAGTAATATAGGTACTAGTTCCTCTTTAAAGGTTTGGTAGAATTCTAATATGAAGCCATCTGGTCCCGGACTCTTCTTTTTGGGGGAGAATTTGTTTAGTTGATTCTGTTTCAGTACTTGATATAAGTCTGTTCAGCATTTGCACTTCTTCCTGTTTAAGTCTAGGAAGCTGGCATGCTTCCATGTATTGTTCAATTTCTATCAGATTTTCATATTTCTGAGAATAGAGGTTTTTTGTAATATTCATTGAGGATTTTTTTAATTTCTGAAGAGTTTGTTGTTATTTGGCCTTTATCATTTCTGATTGATGAAATTAGGGATTTTACTCTTTTATTTCTGGTTAGGTTGGCCAAAGATTTATCTATTTTATTGACCTTTTCAAAAAGCCAACTTTTTGATTTATTGATCTGTTGTATAATTCTTTTGTTTTCAATTTCATTTAATTCTGCTCCACTTTTAGTTATTCATTTTCTTCTGCTGGGTTTGGGGTTGGAATTTTCTTCCTTTTCCAGTTGTTTGAGATGTCCCAATAAGTTGTTGACTTCCTCTGTTTCCATTCTTTTGAGGAAGGCTTGCAACGCTATAAATTTCCTCTTAGGACTGCCTTTGTAGTATCCCAGAGGTTCTGGTAATTTTTGTCTTCATTATCATTTTGTTCCAAAAATTTGGGAATTTCCTTCTTAATCTCACTTATGACCCAGCTATCATTCAGCATAAGGTTATTCAGTTTCCATGTTTTTGTATGAGTATGCAGATTTCTGTTGTTACTGAGTTCAACTTTTATTCCATGATGGTCTGAGAAGATACAGGAATAATTTCTATTTTTTTAAGTTTGTGGAGGTTAGACTTGTGACCTAAGATGTGATCAATTTTGGAGGATGTTCCATGGGCTGATGAGAAGAATGTGTATTCAGTTCTGGTTAGGACGACATGCTCTGTAGATGTCTGTTAAATCTAATTGTTGAATTGGTTAAGTTTAAGTCTAGAATTTCTTTGCTTAGTTTCTTATTGGAGGATCTATTCAACACTGCCAACAGGGTGTTAAAATCTCTGACTATTATGGAGCTGGAGGAAATCAAGTTGCTCATGTCTGTTAGAGTTTCTCTTAAAAATTGAGGCATTCTGGTTGGGTGCATAAATATAAATAATTGAAATCTCATCTTATTGGTATTACCCTTAACAAATATGAAGTGACCATTCTTATCCTTCCTTACTTTTGCTGGTTTAAAGCCTATTGTATCTGAAAATAGAATCACAACACCTGCTTTTTTCTGATTTCCATTTGCCTGAAATATGGACGACCATCCTTTCACCGAGTCTATATTTATCTTTTAAGGTAAGATGAGATTCTTGTAGGCAGCAAATATCTGGCCTGAGTTTTTGTATCCAGTCAGCCAACCTGTTCCTCTATAGAGGACAGTTTAATCCATTCACATTAATGGAGAATATTGATAAGCCTGGTCAAATTTTGGGTATCAAGTTGTTTGAAAGTCCAGTGGACATTTTTAATCCTTTTGCCACTATAGAAGTTGGAGTTTGACCAAAAGTTTCTGAGTGAGTTTACTCTTGTGGTAGAGGATTGTGCTGGTCATTATGGAGGATAGGTTTGAGAATACCCTAAAGAGCTGGTTTAGTTATGACAAATTTCTTCCACATGTGAATGTCATTAAAGTATTTAATTTCTCCATCATAAATGAAACTTAGTTTAGCTGGATACAGGATTCTGGCTTGAACATTGTTTTGTTTTACAAGGTTAAAAGTGATGACCATACTCTTCTGGTGTGAAAAGTTTCAGCAGAGATATCTGCGGTCATTCTAATATTCTTCCCCTTGTAGGTTATAGTTTTCTTACATCTGGTTGCTTGCAGAAGTTTCTCCTTCATATTAGCTTTAGAGAAGTTAATCATAATGTGTCTGGGAGATGCTTTATTTAGATTGAGTCATGTTCTGATACTATCTGTTATCTGAATTTCAGTATATTTTGCTATGTTGGGGAAGTTATCCTCAATTATCTCTTGGAGTAAAGCTTCTGTGCCTCTTTGAACATCTTCTCTTTCATGGATTCCAATAAGGTGAATATTTGATTTTTTGGAGTAGTCCCTCAGCTCTCTAAGAGAATGGTCCATTTTTGCTCTCCATTTCTCTTCCTTTTTGAGCATTTGGGAGTGTTCAAAAGCTTTGTATTTGATGTCAGATATTCTTTCTTCTGCCTGTTCCATTCTATTACTGAGGGATTCTACTGTATTTCTCATATCTTAGAGGGCTGCAAATTCTTTTTGCAATGTGTGAAAACCTTTGGTGATTTTGTCTTTGAATTCAGTGAATTCTTAAGAAAATTTTTGAATAATTCTTAGAATTTCTAATTCCTTTACTTCCATTCTGTTAATCTTATTTGCAGTCCAAATTCTGAACTCAATTTCTGACATCTCAGTCATTTGTTTATGAATGGGATCATCTGGTGTGTCTGCTTTATCATTCCTTGGGGGAGTTGATCTACTCTGGTTATTCATGTTGCCAGAATTTTTCTGCTGATTCTTCCCCCATGATTATTTTCCACCATTTAGTTAGATGAGCAGGTATGGTGAAATTGGACTGGGGGCTCTGGGAGTTGTGGTTAACCAGCCCTTTGCCAAGGATTTGGGACTGGTGAATGTAGCTTCTTCCCCTACAGCTTGCAAAGGACCTGTATAGTATTACATTCTGAGACTCAGGGGACCTGCTTGGTGTGGTGTGGTTAGGTGGCTCTGTCTTATATTCAGCTGATCTTTGTCTGATCCTACTGGATCAGTGACTCTGGGTTGAAGTCTCAGTTGTGGAGAAATATAAGCAACTAAGACACTCCACCCACCACGGAAGAGGAAAATCAACCCTTCCCACTATCACACAGCCATGGTACCACCTGGAGGGTCCTTGGGTGATTGACCCAGGTCAGGAGTTCCAAACCAATTGACCCAGTCAGTACTAACTCTCAAGTGGGAGAGTTTGAAAGGTCTCCAGCAACTAGACAGCAGAAGTCTACTGGATGCTCAAATGTGGCTTGCTCTGGTGCTCTGTGGAATCAGAAAGGACTGCCACGTAGCAGAGTTGGACCAGGGGGGCTCTTTGCCCCTCTTTCACACCTAGTCACTGGTAGCCCCAAAGGGCTGTGGTCCTATTCTCTCCAATTAGCAGGTGTGCCAGGTCTTTGTGCCTGCCAGAATGAAAGGAAAGTCAATGCCCCTAGGCCTGGCCACCACCCTCTGCCACCAGCTGGCTGGGGGAGCTGAAGCCTGCCTGCCTCAGATACTCAATGGCAACTGGGGAGTGTTCCACCTGAGCTCAGCCCAAACCTGAGGATAACAATTCAGCAAATAATTTTCTCCCTCAGCCACCACACCTTTGCCCCAGCTGCTCTGCAGCACTAGAATCCCTATAGGGTGAGGTCTGGCTTCCTCTGGCAGTCCTCAGAGTTGGAGAGATATTTCCAAAATTAGACCCCTGAGGGATCACTTGACTATTGCTGAATCTTCATGGGAGGTGTCCTTGCACTCCTCCCAGTCATCTCCAATGGCCGAAGAGGCAGCTGGAGTGGAAGCCCTGGCAGGGCGGAGTGCAGGCCACAGAGGCTCTGGTAGTGTGGAGGTGTGGAGGTTCCAGCAGAGTGGAGCACAGGGTGTGTGTGCTTGGTGCACAGGTTTGGCAGGGTGGGCATGGTGGAGGCTCCAGCAGGGTAGGAGTCCACAGGGCACTTGGCTCGCAAGCCTTGTGCTAGCTGGTTTGTACTTTCACAGAGCCAAGCCCGATAGCCTCCCATCCTTGTCTGTCTACACTACTGTTGGGCTCACTGTTACACTGCAGCTTTTCTGCCACAGCCCTTTCAGTGCCTGGTCCTGGCAATGAACAGAAGACATTCCTGTCTCTGCAAGGGTCAGTCAGGCAAGGGGGAGAAGAGTGGACTGAAAGTTCAGAATGGCAGGGAAAACAGTTCAACTTTCATGCCTGGCAAAAGAGTGGTCAGGGTCACAGCAGGGTCCCTCTGGAAAAGTAGTCCCTGCTTCCAGCAAATTTCTCCTGTGGGGTGAGACAAGAGGTCATCAGTTCCCTGCTTGCCTGCAGAAAAACCCACAGGAAGCAAAAAAAAAAAAAAAAAAAAAAAAACCTCTCTTGGGGGAGGGGACAGATACTCTTTTTCTTTAGGATGAGTTTTGTACCTGAAATTTGCTTTTTTGGAGTTGTACTTTGTCTCAGCAGAGGTGACATGCAGTTAAAACTCTTCTCTGTCAGCTTGGCCCACAGTCTTCAGCTTCATTGGGTACTTTCTGGTTATTATCCTTCCCTTTGAATGGGAGCTTCTGTGGAAAGCTGGTTCCACTCGGCCATCTTGCCCCTCCCTGCTTTATGATTTAAAAGAAAATTCTTGCCCTGTATGTCTACAGTTTAAGAGTCAGACAGGGTATGAGGTGAATTTGCGCTCATATTTAAAACTTTCTGCCCCTGAGTTTACTTCTTTTAGGGAATTTTTTTTCTCAATTTTAAGCCATTCTGGCAATGCTGAACTTGAATCCCTGTTTCCTCAGCCCTACCTCTTCATACTTGACACATTCCCCTGTGTGGTAGTGAACTGGTATGTGCCTCCGGGGATAGTCTAGGCCAACGTGGAGTCCAGCTGTTGTGATTTCCTTCTTTCATAAATTTATAATT
The DNA here is from genome assembly GCF_027406575.1 of Nycticebus coucang. NCBI lineage: Eukaryota > Metazoa > Chordata > Mammalia > Primates > Lorisidae > Nycticebus > Nycticebus coucang. Next base: position 19,372,909 of record NC_069787.1, read on the forward strand.
GTCATCTGAAGGGGAATTGAACAGGTATAAGATGCTTTTCCTTTACTGGAAGGAAATTTTCTCCCTTTCCTATTAGAGTTATTATAAATTCCCTACCTGAGATTCTCAATATATCAATCACTTTAGTCTCTGTTTTAATAGTCTTTTTCCCCCTTAGTGTTTAGTCATTTGGTTTTCTTTCCTAAAATGCCTGGTAATTTTGAGTGCAGAAATTTTGGATATGAAAAACTGTAAACTCTCTAAATAATCTTGTCTTACTCTAGAAAGCACTTAATTTTTTTCTTGGAAAATTTAATGTGTAAGCATATTATTTTAATACAATCAGGGATTCAGACTTTCCAAAGCCATATTTCAGGTTTTCACACAGAATTTGAAATGGGTATTAAACAAAGGTCTTAAGTCAAGATAAGAGAAAAGGCAATTCATTTGGGAATTGTTTGGATATGATTATCACAGGTTCATTTTATCAACTACTACTATGTCCTGTACTAGATATGATTTATCTTACAGTTATTGAATATCTATTCCATAGCATTTGTTTCCTATGAAATATGGCATTAGAATTTATATTCTAATAGAGATTAAAATGTGCCTCAAACTCAGATTACTTTCCCCTTCTTAGAGTTTACATGTCAGGAGACACAGGAGCTGAAACTTCACAAGAAAGAACATAGTATAGCAAAATAAGTCTGAATTGGCTTAAAAAAAATAGCCCAAGTAATTTAGGTAGCCATCATTCAGATCCCAAAGATAATTTACATATTCTGAAGCAAAGACAATTTGCTGCATTGAATCTGAATTAATGAAATGTTCAGGGCGGTGCTTATGGCTCAAAGGAGTAGGGCGCTGGCCTCATATGCCGGAGGTGGTGGGTTCAAACCCAGCCCCGGCCAAAAACTGCAAAAAAAAAAAAAAAAAGAAATGTTCAGGTGATATCTTTGTAATTTTACCTAAAAATAAGCTGATTTCTTTCTTAAAAGATTCTATATTTCTGATTTCCCAAATTCTCTTCTTAAAATAGGGGCTTATGTTATTATGTTTCCACATTTAAGAAGCTAAAAAGTTCTATATCATTGGTTTGCCAACTCCATATATATATTTTTTGTTTGTTTTGTTTTTTTAGCAGATGTCCAATGTGTAAGATGGTTCAAATTTGATCTGCTCTAGTTAAAGCAGGAATGAAAATAGAACTGTTTCATCCTCTAGGACCGGAAATTTTTAGGTCTTACAACTTTTTCAGTACCTCTAGAAGAAATGAGATATTAATGTATATTCCAAAAAGTAAAAAAGACACCTCAAAGAATAAATTAATAAATATTTGATTGAATACCTTCAAAACGTATTTTGTCAACTTCACTATCAGTAAAAGTCTTGTTGTTTATGACAACATTGTGTGGATTAAGTTATTCTCACTTTACAAGAATTCTTGCATATGCGTTACGATTACTAAGAAATCATTGGTAATAAATTAAATGAGTTTTTGACAGCCACACAATGCAAAACAAAACTATGAAATTATTTAAAAAATTTATTTATTGTGTAATGTGGGTTGATTTTTAATGTTTGATAAAATCTTTATAGGAAAGAATCAAGAAATCACGACTGGTGGGCTTCTTAGACCTGCTTCCTTTTTCAGAGGTTCAGGAAGGTATAATTTGAGAACCACACCAGTTAGTGAACTCTCAAATCGTTAAACCTCAGGGCATTTATTATGCACTTAGTCTGTATCAGGAATTACGAAGGTGGTTTTTACACAGTGAGTACGTTGACACTAGCTTTCCATCTTATGTCATGGTTAACATTATTAATGGCAGTATAGTAACAGCTATCTAAGTTAGGAAATAGTTTAGTATGAAAGTGGGGCACTGGCCCCATGTACTGGAGGTGGTGGGTTCAAACCTGGCCCCAGACAAAAATTGCAAAATAAATAAATAAATAAACCAAAACTCCCAAGCAATTGGGCGGCACCTGTGGCTCAAAGGAGAAGGGCGCTGTCTCCATATGCCAGAGGTAGCAGGTTCAAACCCAGCCCCAGACAGAAACTGAAAAACAAACAACAAGAAAAACAACAACAGGAAGTGAAAACAATTTTTTTTTTTTTTGTGACAGTCTCACTCTATCACGCTAGGTTGAGTGTTGTGGGGTCACAGCTCATAGCAACCTTGAATTCCTGGCCTTGAGAGAGTTTGCCTCAGCCTCCTGAGTTGCTAGGACTATAGGCACTCACCACAATGCCCAGCTAGTTTTTCTATTTTTAGTAGAGGCGGGATATTGCTCTTGCCCAGGCTGGTTTCAAACTCCTGAGCTCAAGCAATCCACCTGCCTCAGCCTCCCAGAGTGTAAGGATTTTAGGCATGAGCTACTGCCCCCAGTGGTGAAAACAGTTCTTGGATAACATTCAACTTGTTCCTCAATAACATCAACTTAAATGTTAAAAACAAACGAGGCTGAGGTTAGAGAAGAGTACTGAAACTCTGCACTCACTTCCTCTATGTCAGACCATTGTCTGGTTACAGTTTACTTACCATCTATTCTATAAAAACTCACGAACATAAGTGTATACATAACCATCCTGAACTCTTCAGGTAAAAGATCTTCTTGTAATTAAAGCACTAGGGCAGTAACAACACATAGCATCTGATTTTGTGTTATGGCACTGAGATTTGAAAAAAAAATATTGTCTGTTTGAGTTTTTAATTGAATGTCCAAAAACCTCTTAATTCTAGATCTGGACGTCAAAAGCAGTACATTTCTTCAGCTACTTTTAAAGTAATTATTTAGGACTAGTGTTGCCCTCATGTTAGATCAATGAGAAGAAGTACACTCTCTGCCCAGGATAAAAAAGAAAGAAAGAAAGCAAGACAGACAGAAAGAAAACAATCCTATTATAAACCTCCTTTTTGAGAAATATATAACCCAAGGAATCTTGAACCAAACAGCCTTTGTTGGAAGCATTTCCTGTTTAGTTTTAGTGATTGAAGCTCTGGATACAATTTAAGTATTATATCTTGGTTGAGAAATTGTACCAGCTCAGAAGAATTCCACATTTTAAGTAACGTTATTGCTGTGCAGGGCCATTTGTGTATCTTAGAGGTTGACTTATTGTTAAAAATTTGACCCTGATTAGGACCATAAAACCCTAACTTGCTTACTAAGTGCATGCTTTTATTCTTTTGGAGGAGTGATAAAAATATACACATGGATTTATTCTTCAAATAGCTAGGCATGAATGTATTTGTCCTTCTCCTTAATATTGACAGAATACTGTACTCCAGCAACTGTGCTGCAACCTATTACCTGAATAAGCCTTATTTGCTATTCATAAGCTTTCAAGTACTTATTTTATCATTTATTTTTTTTTACTCTTCATTGTCTATAATTGCTTCCTAAATGCTTTCAAATAAAACTTCTTTACTTACCATTTCTATTTTTTCCAAAATCATTCCCTTTAGTCAAGGTGAATCATTGCCATTCCTTTTCTTACAGTTCTGTGCTAAATAAGCATATTTTACTGCGGCATATGTAACTAATTTCTTTACTGCTGTTATAAGAGAAATCCCACTGAAATCAGTCTTTGGTTTTCTAAAAGACTACTTCTCAGCATGTATAGAATTTTACCTCTCTCTATGCTCATTATAGATCATGAGTGATTAGATGAAGTATATAGATTCGTTTGTGTATTGAAGACCCTGTTTAATTGACTACATTTCCCTCAAACATGACAAGTTTTTGTGAAGAAAATAAAACATGTTTTAGTTTTTCTGGTTATTTTATTACTATTGAATATATTCAAATATGAAAGTTCAAAGAATTAGGCTTTTGGCTGGCTTGGCTCTAAGATATGAAGGACCAGATTTATGAGTATCTAATTTGAATGGAGGAAAGAGAAAATAAAATGTTTAATCCAATCAAATAATACGACAGTTTGGCTCCAGTTATTCAAGTTGGTCAAAAGATTAGATGTATGGATGCTTTATATGAGGACTGTAGCTTAAAGATACTCTTCCTATAAACCATTTCGGCAAAGGAGCACCAGAATAAATGAACTTCCATTTTGACTAAATTACTTGGGATTTTATGCAACTACAGCTAGTCATTTAAACACATCCAGAATTAGGGAAATACATCTTTAAGTACCATTAGGCCCATGCCTGAGTAATACCTGGGTCATCACTAAAAACAATGAAGGCCTGAAAAGATGTGGTCTTGTATCACTGTATCTTGGAAATACTATCTTGAATAATATTCACCAAGCACTGGATTCAAGAATGGGGTTCATGCAATACAGGTCATTAGCAAAAGTTCATGTATTTGATTACATAGCTCATGAAAGCTACATGTGAATCTGCTACTGAAAAACTCCTCTTACTTCAAGGGCAACAAATCAAGAATCTCCTGCTTTGCAGAAAGAGAGTGTAAGAGATAAGACATTGGAGAGAGAGCATGGATCGAAGATTCTCCAACTTCAGGAAAAGAAAAGGAGTCATGGGCTTCAAAATACTATAACCAAAATCACCTTGCTTCCTGACATTGTAATTAGACTCATGTTTATTCTCTCATCTATTTATATTAAATTTTTTTGATCACAGACAACATACCACTTCTGGGGAATACTATGGATTCTTGCTGCTTTGCTCACCTTTGAAGCTCTGGTAATTATTGGCTTTAAGTGTTTACCACACTGCCCTGGCCTTCTCATAATAGGACAATTACTCCAATGACTAGAATATAAGATATTCTTTAGATAATAATTAAAATTGAGAAGTCGTGTTCAAATATTAAGCTTTCAATATTTTAAATATTTATTCTGCTTCTCCACCCTTGACTTTTTTTTACCTTTCAAACAGTATTTTCTATTTGTCTACTATTCCTCCCTATATAATATTTGCATAAAGTATTTGCAGATTATTCTTTCCCCCACTCTCTTATCTGAAGATCAAATCCCACATCACAGGGGAAGCCTGCCAATCACGATAGGACAGTGGTTCAAATTTAAATTTCTAACCTTATCACATAAGGTATTACATGTAGTCCTGGAAAAATTGACAGAATTGAAACAAAGACATTCATACGTTAAATGAAAATATTTAAAACATTTCTTTTTTTCTTTTTGTTTTTTTGAGGTAGAGTCTCACTATGTCACCATGGGTAGAGTATTGTGGCATAACAGCTCACAGCAACCTCCAACTCTTGGGCTTTAGTGATTCTCTTGCCTCAGCCTCCCAAGTAGCTGGGACTACAGGCGCCTGCCACAAGGCCCAGCTATTTTTTGTTGCAGTTATCATTGTTGTTTTTTTAGCAGGCCCTGGCTGGGTTCAAATCTGCCAGCCTCGGTGTGTGTGGCTGGTGCCGTAACCACTGTGCTATGAGCATTGAGCCAATATTTAAAACATTTCATAAATTTTTTTTGGCATTTCCTAATTTTATGATGCCAGGGATGTCAGAATGCAAGCATGTTCTGGATCTCTCCTCTAAGAGGTCCTGAATGAGTGTGTGTGAGCACCCTGGCTAATAGGTCTGTCATGTTTGCATATGATTACAACTGCACTGACTTTTCTACTCAAGTCAATGGCTTCCTTGTTCATTGATGATAGTTGTTTTTATTACACAAAAAAATGTTTAAGATCTCACAGTTCTGAGAACCCTGACAACAACTTGCAAGGCTGAACCACAATAATATAACTGAGCTGGGAGGCCCTATTGTGCTTTGCAAGATATTAGAAAATCCATTTCAATACTTTTTATCTTTTTAGTAACAATTCTAATTATTGGTTAATCTTTCTAGTGGTTAGCAAGCTTCCCTAATATAGAAAGTGGGATTACTCTTACATGTATAGACAACTTTGCACACTTGATAGTTGTTAGCTAAGACCCTAGATTCAACAATCTTTTGTTTTAGTGGTAGCTGTTATCAAAATATGAAATCTCATACTGATTTGCCATCTAATTGTTCATAAGTGTCCCAGTGGATTAGATTCCCGAAGTTGCTACTGTTTCTGAGCAGTTCTGTGGCCTCCATTTACCTATCTCTGCCTCTTTCTATAAGTGTGTGCCTTTGCATGATAATCTTTTTCAGCATTAGGCATTCTCTGAGGGCTAAGTAGCCATGTACATTAATGGGGTACCTCTGCAGCATGTTCACTTCTTACATATCAAAACAGTAGTAATGTGAGAGCGTCATGGGTAGAAATCTCACAGTACTTCCATCTGCATTCATTTTCAAACACTTAGCTCAGATTATCTGGTTGCAAATATAGTGCTTTGAGACATTCTGGCTCCTTTTGATAGAAACACTTCATTTTGACCTTTGGTTTCCTCTCTACCTCTTGTATTGCTTTTCTGTGGAACATGCTTGAATAGTTTTTTGAGAGACCAATTTATAATTCCTTGGCACACATCAGACGGTGTGAAAATGTGAATATGTTAATGATGCTAATATACAGATTATACATTCAAATAACTGCAACTTATGTGTGTAATGTATTCTAGTTATTTTATTCCTCAAACTGTTAATCATTAAGTTCAGAGACCAAATCTGTCCCTTTCTTGACCTTTGGAAATAAAACCAACATTGCATAACACAGTTTTTAAAGGCAGCATTTTAGGCTTATAAATATGGCAGATTTAGTTGCTTTTAAGTCTGTATTAGATTATTTTTAACAACCTTAGTAATACTGAGGTTGCAACTTTGCCAGGAAATCCCCATTTATCTTTTGTTCTAAAGAACTCAGAGTGTACACACTTATCTTGAAATCCTTGCAAAATGAGGTGATAGAAGTCGGGTCCTTGTATACCTGTGTGAACAATATTAACATCACTGTGGTCATCTACTATTACTGGTGGCAACTCAGATCCATTTCAACATTGTACCTTTTATTTTCATAAAGACATACAGTTTAGAACATGATTATCCACACATTAACTTGTTTTTATTCTGACAATCATCATGATTATTACTATCATCTTTGTCAATATCTTCATCAAAGATTTACTACTTATATTTATTTATTTATTTATTGAGACAGCATTTCACTTTGTCACCCTGGGTAGAGTGCTCTGGCATCATTGCTCACATCAGCCTCAAACTCTTGGGCTCAAGAAATCCTCTTGCTTTAGCTTCCTGAGTAGCTGGACTACAGACACCAGTCACCAAAGATGGTTATTTTTAGAGAGGGGTCTTGCACTTCCTTAGGTTGATCTCAAACTCCTGGAACTAGGGCAATTTATCTGCCTCAGCCTCCCAGAGTGCTAGATCACAGGCGTGAGCCACCGCACCTGGCCTAATATTTACTAATTATTTATGCAATACAAAACACTACACAAGGAATTAATAGATGCAAAATTCAGTCTCTGATCTTAAAGTTAGTCAGAGAAATTCTCCTTTTTTTTTTTAGTAAATGCATAGATGACTTAAAATTTTATTATTCAATTTTCCATATGATTGCAGTGAATCAGGAAGGGGAAGCCACCTCCATTCTAGAAAAGGAAAAACTAGACTTAAAACAAATAAAAATAGCTTAATCAAGAAAAGAAATAGCACCAAAGGAATTAGGGGCTAAGTTGCCTAGTTCTGCTAGCAGTCTAGATTATTTCTTATCAAAATATTCTCTTTTGCAAAAAAGAAATGAAATATTGGGAGGCGCCTGTGGCTCAGTGAGTGGGGCGCCAGCCCCATATGCCGAGGGTGGCGGGTTCAAACCCAGCCCCGGCCAAACTGCAACCAAAAAATGGCCGGGTGTTGTGGCGGGCGCCTGTAGTCCCAGCTGCTCGGGAGGCTGAGGCAAGAGAATCGCGTAAGCCCAAGAGTTGGAGGTTGCTGTGAGCCGTGTGACGCCACGGCACTCTACCCGAGGGCGGTACAGTGAGACTCTGTCTCTACACAAAAAAAAAAAAAAAAAAAGAAATGAAATATTTTAATAATTAAGGTATAATTTCCTGAAAACAAAATTCTTCTGTGGCCCTATAAGAATACAGATATTATCTAAAATAAATTCCAATCTTTCCTTCAAAAGTAAAAGCAAAATAGGCAAACTACAACTTTTCCTGAATTCTCAGTGTTCTCTACTGATTCCAAAATTAGCTATAGATTCTGTTTTAGTTTCTGTTATTAGACTATATCTCCGCAAAATAATTGCATGAGAGATCTATTTGGATTAAAAATGCATTCTGGTATCTACTTTCATTACGATGAACAACCAAATTAGTCTGTATGTGTTCCTTTCCAGAAAGCATATAATAGAATAAATAATATTTACAGCAACTGCCTCTGAAGAGCTTAGATATATCTAGAATATGCTGTTCTGTTAGCAAAGATGAAGGTTCATATTTCTTTTCCATGTCTACCAGTGTCCCCAAAACATGTGATCATACACTTTCAGCCTCTCATTCTCCTGGTTAAATATTACTGCATCAAGCTGTTGAATTTCATTCTGAAGGTCACAGTCAGTGCCCCTGCTCATAATCCTTTTCTTGTCTTTCCGTCAGGATCACAAGCTTCCTCAACATTCTCTTGTGAGGGGGTTTCTATGGTAGCACCTCTGTTGTATAAAAGCGATAGATGCCGGATGATGTCACACTTTACCAGATACGCCCAAATTTGTGTCAGTATCTTGGGATCCCATATTAAACTTCCTTGGCAAGCACTTGAAGAACATAAAGATTTGTCCCACCTCCATCTCCTACCTTAGGTCGAGTGCAGTGGCATGAATCTCAGTAAGGGAAAAGGTATTCTTCCTCACCCAGAACCCTGCCAATGCCTGCATGAATTCTGGGCAGCCTGATATTTTTGCATCCCTTCAAGCTCATGCAATAAATATGCTTTCAGTGTTTTAGAAGATAAACTGAGGTGTGTAAGACACAGATGGAGGTGGAGGGCCATGGCTGTTAGCCTCATTTTCCTGAACAACTCCTTTTTGTTGACAGACAGATTAGTTGACTCTAAACAGAAAAACAAAACTACCCAGACCAGCTTTCCTTAGAAGACAGCTTGGAGGTGCCTCTCTGATGGGCATGTCCCTTGGAGGCCTTACCCATCAAAGGAGTCCTTTCAAATGAACTTTTCCAGACAATGACTCTGTCAAATATTTTTTTTCCTTCATCTCATTATATTTATAGGTAATATTTTTTATCACTTTGGTGAGATTTTAGTGCCTTTGATCAAATGGCACTCCACAGGGCTAACGCTTAATCCTCTTCTGCCCTCACTCCAAATTAAGCTCTTCAGTAGCCTCGAAACTTCCACCATTGGTATGAGACATAGACTATTAGGAGTGACATCTTAGTCCAATCCAACTTCCTTCATATAAAGAAGAGAAAATGGAGGTCGCAGAGGAAAAATACTTTGCTTGAGATCATTTGTTGTAGGTAGTGTCAGAAGCAGGTCTTCTGATTCTGGCCCAGCGCTTGTTCTGTAAGTATAACTGGATTAAGAAATTATGTAATGAGGGGAGTAAAATATTAGCTATTATACACCCTTAGAAATTTTAAAACAATCTTATTAAAAGTTGTCCAAGATACCTTTTTAACCTTGTAATCTTGATTCTCTAAAGTATATTTTTAGGCTTCAATTATAATTTCCGTTTTTTCCCCTTTCCCCCCTCTGCCTGGGAACTTCTCATACTCTTCACCTAGTTAACGCCTACACTTTCCTTGGGTGTCACCTTAGATATCATTTTCTTTGTAGAATCCTTTCTAACAACAACAACAAAAAAAACCCGTTCTATCTATATCAAATGCTTTTTAAAAAATACTCTTGTACTTCTGAGTAGCATTTACCTTAATTATTAATTAATAGTGATTTATATCTTTAACGTTTTTTCTGGAGATGGTGAGGAAGATATTGTTTTTCCTCTTGGTTGGTAGGTTATGGGATGTGTAGCAGAATTATCTAATACCCTGGATCCACCTTCATAAAAGCAGTTGGCTTGAGGGAATGAGATCAATATGCATAACCAGAGATAAAACAGAGTATAAAGGAAGGCTGAGAGGAGAGACAGACACATGGAGGCAGCAAGGCAGGTCTGAGGTATTGGAGTCCCAGGTGTTAAGGTGTCCCAAGGGTGGTTCCATTTATATCCCAGCCATAGTTTGGCTAAACTTGTCAAAACATTAAATGTTTAATTTCTTGTTTATTTTACTTTAGGTAGTATGCATTGAGTTTATTTCATCAGCAACCAAAATTTTAACCAATAATTCACTATAGTAATAGCATCAAGTACTACATACAGTCAACTAATTCTTAAATAGAAAAGGAATAAATAAATGCTTTAAAACCAGAATTGAGAACTAAATATCTCACAGAAAGTGTTGTCCACGTTGGTTCTAATTCATGCCTTCTACATCCACTAAGATTTAAATATGCCAAATATTTGGTAATCCTGTTGCTTAATGATTCATATGGCTTTAGAAGTAACTTATAAAGCAAAGTTATGCACAAACATAAAATTAAGGGTAACTTACCAATGACTTTTTTTATGAATCTAATTGATTGACTTTTTTATGAATCTAATTAATTTTATGACTTACAATTATAGAAGGTTAAAATTAAGACAAAATACATCAGGTTACCAAACAGAAATAAATCCTAATTCTAGATTTCATATACATTATAAACTAGTCTCAGAACGTGATGCATTGCTGACTTGTTAACTATTAGAGTATAAGAATAAATGAATTTATGACTCGCCTGACCATCTGATTCTTTACCTATAGAGATAATAATTTTGGTATAGACCCTTATTAGAATTTGGCTGTCCTGCATGCAAACCCTCATACTGTGAGGATTCCTTCTTAGATCTCCTTGGAGAAAGACTTGTTTGTACTGGTCTTTTGATGGAAAACCTAGTCTATCCTACTTTAGAATTAGAAGGAGACAGATTTTTCTTCAGTATTACCCACCACATAATTTTAACTTGGCTGATCAGATGCTTTCTTTCTTGAGTAAGTGATGCAACTTTTTGGATAGTTGTAAGGCATTTGTTGCAAAAAGCATTAATGATGTATTGTGAACGCATTGCTTCCAGAAAATTGGGATTCTTACAGCCAATAACACTGGGGATCTCTTGCTTCCTTCCCCAACATCCGTTGTCTACATCTTGTCATTTTTTCTTTTTTAGCTCCCTAGTGTCTTTTCAATTAATTCCCTTCTGCTTAATTTATCCAGATTCTGGTTGTGCAACAAGAATGTGGGATAATATAATTACCTACTCTAAAAGAACTTCAATAAGAATAAGATGATTTTATACAGCACTTAATGCACTGTGGACTGTGAGCCCACTGCTATAAACTAGTGAGTAGCATGCTTCCTGGCAAAATAGATGGACTACTAAATACTTGCTGGATTAATATGTAAATTACAGGGAGAATTGAAAACATGTGAAACTATAGTGCAACCTCATACTCTTTTGCTTTATGAAAACAAATCCTATGCCTTGTGGTTAACATGGACACTGAACTACAATATATTTGTGTTTAAATTGAAATGCTCGGTATCACAGAGCTCTTCATTCCTGGAAACAGCTTGGCTTCACTATATACAAAAAGTTTCATTCTCCTTTGAATCGTATCCACTGGAATTAATTAATCCAGATTTTCCAAGTGGCATTGGAGAGAGCTTTTTGAAATGGAGTGATAAGACCATGTGGTTCAACTGGCCTCATTCTATTCTTTACTCAACGTTACTTTCATCATTAAGTTCCTTTTGCACACAGTGCACAACTTGGAGAGTGTGGAAATTAATCAGTTTGGCCCAAACATATACCCCACAGACGTGGAGCCCAGGCCATTTCTATTTATATCTAATTTGCTACAAATTGTTTGCTCATTTGAAGCTGTAGTTAAAGTCTGTAATTTTTTGCCACCCAGCGTCTGATGCCCTTATCCTCTTGGCAGGTGTACCCTGATTATGGTTATGATGGACACTCCCTCTCTCCTCTCACTTACCTTTCATATTTCTGGTGAAGCTGAACCTACTTCCAGCTTAAGCCGATTAGCACATTCAATTTCCAGGGCCACAGGTACAGCTTCAGGGCACAGGAACCAAGGAGGGCCAATTAGTTAGGAGTAGACATTTAATGAGGGCTCTGAGAAAGAAGCTTCCTTGCACTTTTAAGAGAGCAATAGGGAATAATGTTCTCCTGACTTGTAGGAAAAGAACAAAGGAGTCTGTGACTGCTATAGCTGCTGGTGGCCATTTTGTGACAGCATTAAGATGAAACAGCCATTGCCCAGGTGAAGCCCAAGTACAGAAATAGAGTGGATCTTTGTAATGTTGTTGGTCTGTTTGATGTTGAGGAACCATTAATGCTTACAGTTACCAGTGTCTTCAGCTACCCCTATTGTTTAATAATATTTGAAAGAGAAATTATTTGATTTGTAACCAAAAGTTTTCTTAGGATTCATCTGCTTTGCTAGAACTCAGATTGAGTCCTTTGTCAACAAAGGCTTCCATAAATCCATGATAATCACCCAGTGTTTCTTTTTTCTATCACCCAACGTTCTAGCTTTTAAACCACTCAAATGTCTCCGTGTTTGCCAATAAAGAATGTACCTGACTCTTTCCATCTCCGGCCGCCGCCGCTAATAAGCCGCCGCCAGGTCTGCGCACCTGCAGTGGATGGTGGTGCGGAACTGCTGCAGCTTCCTGATCAAGCCGAATAAACAGACGTACAGCACTGAGCCCAATAATCTGAAGGCCCGCAACTCCTTCCGCTACAACGAACTAATTCACCGCAAGACTGTGGGCGTTGAGCCGGCGCTGACGGCAAAGGGGTCGTGGTGGTCATGAAGCGGAGATCTGGCCAGCGTAAGCCTGCCACCTGCTATGTGCGACCACCACCACCAAGAACGCCCGGGCCACCCTGAGCAGCATCAGGCACATGATCCGAAAGAACAAGTACCGGCCGGACCTGCGCATGGCTGCCATCCGCAGGGCCAGCGCCATCCTGCACAGCCAGAAGCCTGTAATGGTGAAGAGGAAGTGCGCAAGACACACCAAGAGTCCCTGAGCTCTGTCCCTCACAGTAATAAAGAGTATGCTGACTTCTTAAAAAAAAGAAAAAAAGGATGTGCCTGTGGTGTGACTGTTAGCTAGAGCTTTTCTCAGTTCTAAGCAATAGAAAGTAAAACAAATTAAGAACAAAGAAGGAAGGCCAAGGCAGGTGGATTGCTTGAGCTCATAAGTTCAAGGCCAGCCTGAGAAAAAGCAAGACCCCCATCTCTACTACAAAATAGAAAAACTGAGGCAAGAGGATTGTTTGAACCCTAGAGTTGGAGGTTGCTGTGAGCTATGATGCCACAGCACTCTACGCAGGGCAACAGCTTGAGATTCTGTATAAATAAATAAATAAAATAATTAGATCTTAGTCTCCACCAAATAGCTAGATGGCCATCAGCAGTTCCAGGCCTAAGTCACTCTGCTCTTGAGTCCAGCAACAAAGGAAATAAGCTTCTTTGTTACTTGTTTAGAAAAAATTAGTCTTAACCTTCTTCTCTTTAATTGGAATTAGGTTACTTCCCTTCTATGAATAAACATGGTAAAGAATATAAGATTGATAAGGACTAAGTCACGTGTCAAGTCAGGAGGCCAGGGATGGAGGCAAGGTCTTATACTGGCCTTGGAAGAAGGAATGGTTCCCTGGAGGAAAACTGAGGACCTTGGACAGACTAAGCTGGAATAGACGAGAGATGGCAGACTGCAAATGCCTGCTGTATTATATAGACAAAAGCTGAAAATACCAACCATTTTTAAATTTGATTTTTAAATGTAGCTCATATACTGACACAATTTTAGTTAAATAAGACCTTAAAGAATAGACCTTCTGAGAAGGGGAGAGGTTTTTTTTTTTTTTTTTATCAAGGATCACACAGTGTTTCAGTGGCAGAGCCAAGATTATAATTCAGGACTACTCACTCTCAAGAAAGTTTTTTTGTTTGCTTATTTTTTTTAATACCTGTAGAATTATAGAAAATGTATGGACTCCAAAATTTCACAAATCTCTGAGTCTCAGTTTCTTCCTTTGTTAAATGGGGATAAGCTTATTTAGGGGATTAAATGTCATTAATGTACCGTGTACAGTCTGGAGCCACGGATATCCTATTATGGCTTTCATTAAACTTTTTCCCCTTAAAGAAAGTTATCTCTTCTTCTTGCTCAAAAGATTATAGAAGGGGTTGAGAAGGGACAGAGAAAGGGGCTTCAAGGAGGGTGGGAGAGAAGCCTGGCCTGCTGCATAAGAACATTTGGAGGGCTCATAGAAACGTTATGGGGACCCTGTGATCAACACTCAGCAATTCCTCCCAAAAAGGAGAAAAGAATGTGGGTGTGCGGTAAACTCGGTAATCAGTGACGGACAGAAAAGGACAAAGGGGCCTGGAGGAGCAGAGAGACCCATGGAGAGGAAGAAGACCTTCACGTCTCCACACCGCCCCTCCCTGCCTCTCTCTCTTCTCACTGGTGAGAGGGATCCACTTCCAACTCTCTTTGGAAGTGCTACAAGCTTTCGCTTTGTTTTTAAATAAAATTTCTTTTTGTTATACTAAAGCCTGTGAAGTTATTTTTGCTTTATATTCACACCGCCCCTGCTATTCCCGTTTTACTTCTAGTCTCTACTCACTTTGGCTCGTGATTTGTTTGTGCCTCAGTTGAACTTTCTAGTTCCACTGAGGAATCAAACCAAGGCAACTGGGCTCTAGGGACTGAGATGCCCTACCCCCAACAGGAAACCGTGTTGGTTTCATGAAGAACAGAGCCGCCTTTTCTATATATTCAGCCTCCGCATCATCATCCTATTCTCAGAAACCTTTCAAGAGAGTTGTCAGTACCCCTCAAAAATAAGAAACAGCTGGTTTAAGAAGAAGGTTTGTCCACTATGACACTGGACTTCCTTTTAGGACCAATCTCAAGCATGTGTCTCCTTTGGAATGTCACTTAACTTTCTTGGCCTCCGTATTTTCATCTGTAAAATGAAGATATTAATAACTTCTCCTTGTCCCATTTAGAATTACTGAGACAACAAATAATATACAATATATAAAAGCGTGTAGTAATTTGCACTATACAGGTGCAAATTTTAAATTGCACATGAATTGTATGGCCACCCTGTATATTTTTTACACATTAGTAAACATGATCAATAATGTAGTTTCTTTTATGTTGTTATATGTTTTTACCATTGTTTATATCTATAATTGTTGGTCAATTATTGAGTAAGTTGAATAATATGAAACTGCTATTTTTGTTTTACATAAAGGATGTATTTAGGGGAAATTGTGTCTGCTTTCTAGTGTTTATATCTTCTATGAAGAAGAAAATTCCTTCTCCCCTCTTTTCCTGTATGTGTGATGACTTGTTTCAGAAAGAAAAAGGGGACTCTGATTTCTTCTCTATTGTTACTTTATAAGTTCTCCCTTTTTCTTTTCTTTTCTTTCTTTCTTTTTTTTTTTTTTTTGAGAGCATCTCCCTCTGTCACTCTGGGTAGAGGTGTCATGGCATGAAAGCTCACAGCAACGTCAAACTCTCGGGCTCAAGTGATCCTCTTGGGCTCAGCCTCCCAAGTAGCTAAGACCAAAGGCACCCACCACAATGCCTGGCTACTTTTCTTTTTCTTTTTTAGTATAGACCAGGTCTCACTCTTGCTCAGGCTGATCTTAAACTCCTGAACTCAAGCAGTCCATCCACCTTGGCCTTCCAGAGTGCTAGGATTATAGGGGTGAGCCACCGCGTCTGTGCCCAACCCCCCACTATTTTTATAGCTACAACAATTTCCTTTTCTTGGTAGTTAAGAAACTTGGTTGAAGTTTGAATCACTGAAGAGCTTTAAAAAATTCTGATGCACAGACTATTCCCAGGACAATGATACAGTGATAACTGTGTGGGGACCCAGACAGCAGTACTTATTAAGCTCCCAACTGATTTCAATATTCAGCCAAGTGTCAGAATCACCCATCACTCTCATTTCTCCACATAGACAGAAAATTTCACCTCTTATTATTCTAAAGTCACTCAACTATAATACTTAACTTGGAAATGGGTATGGTAGTAGAATTCCCACCTCCATGAGAATTCTGAGAATTGAATTTTAGCTAAAACTTTAAAGGTTGATTCCAACTTTATTTTTTTATGACAAAGTCTTACTTGCAATTTTCTAATACTTGTAGTGAGAAATAAAAGAAATAACAAAATTTAAATGATATTTTCTATGTGCTCTATAGAAACTATTATCACATTTCTTAAAATCACATTTTCACTTCCAAAGGTGCATTTCCATGGTTTGTTTGGTGGCATCACGGCTCCAGTGTGTGATTCACACTTTCAAAATAAGTCACGTCACCCTTCCTCATGTGCTTTTACCCTCCTAAAAATCTTCACCCACAATTGCATCTGTTAAAGGAATGTTTTCAATCTTTTATGGTGCTTAAACATAAAAGCCTAGAAAAAGAAAGAAACAAACAAAAGTTAAGAAGGAAAAATAAAGCCTGAAATTTTATAAAAAGACCACAGAAATCCCTGATCGAGGGCCAGGTCCTTTTCTTCTACTTTACAATAACTCAATGAAAAATCAACAAAGTGCTACACCAGAAGCACAAAAAGAGAAATTTTGAGGGCCAATGCACAAAGAAAAATTCCCAAATAATTTGAGGAAAAGAAGTATATTGTAGTAGGTGTATGTAAATTTCACACTCAGTAAAAATTTCCTGAGATCAAGAGGCTTAAAATTTTAAACTCCCGAGAGGCGGAGCAAGATGGCAGCCGAGTAACAGCTTCCTTGCATCTGGGCACCGTGAGTCTGGGGAGATAGGACTCCAGGCATCTCTGGCTGGTGGGAACTGCCTATCATCACTCCTATGCGGATACAGGGAGTCAGCGAGAGACTTCTGGACCCCAAGAGAAGGACTAAAACAGTGGAAAACCGGCAAGTGGTCGCGTGTGTTCAATCCGTCTAAACCCGCCCACAACTGTAAGTTCAGTAGCAGCGAGACTGCAAACCAGAAAGGCCTTACCTGTGAACTGTTTTGATGTCCTTGGACTTGGCACTGAGTTGAACTGCCTTGGGGAAGGCCTGAGCGGGAGTGCGGAGAACTTTGGCCGTTGTCTAGGGCCCCAGTCTGAGCCGCTGAGCCAGACGGAGCTAATAGTGTTTGGCGGTGGGTCACACGGAACCATTGTCAGTGATCTGCCCCGGGACGCCCTCAGGGTCGCAGAGCTAGAAAAGGGTGGGAGCTGGTAACCCAGCAACCAAGTAGCCTAAGGGTGGGGTCTGAGCCGCTTTGCAGCCCTAACCCTCAGGGGCAGAGCAAGACCGGTTATGGCACACTGGGTAAGTGGATAGCCACTTCAGCAGTGATTCCAGCGAGAATGCTGGGAAAGCTTCTGCTCAGCAAGTTTACAAGTTCAAAGTGCCTCTTAAGTGGGCTGAAGACAGATTTAGGGTGTCTACCTGCTGGGGTTTGAGAAATCAGCAGCCTCCAGTCGTATCAGAACTGTGACTAACATCTCATACCCCAGAAGAACACGTGTTGCCCAGACAATATTCAATAACATATACAAACTGCTTTGTTTTTGGTTGTGTATTTTTTTCTTTTTTTTTTTGTTTGGTTGTTTTCTTTTTGTTTGTTTATTTTGACATTGTTGATGTTCTTTTGTTTTTTAATTTCAATCTTTTCCATACAGATCCCTTTTTCTTTCTCAATTTTTCTAGTTTAATTATAGTTTGCCATTGCTGCCTTTTTAAATAACTACAACTTCATTTTTGCTAGAGTTTCTACCGCTATCATTTGGTTTTTCACCCAATTTTATCCCCGTAAAGTTTTCTGTTTGCTTGTTTTGGTTTGATTTATAGCATTTTTGTCTTTCCTCCCTACTTGGTGGAGGTGGGGTACTGTGTCTGATCAGGTTAGCAAAGAGCTGCTGACCTCAAGGGAACCACCCAGCTGGGCACCCCCAGAAGGTGGGGTTTTTTGAGGTTGTGTCAAAGTACCCTACTGTGCACCTATTTGCCCCGTCTGCCTCTTTCTGTGCCTCTCTTCTTTTTGTCAATATTCCTTATCCCCACCCCCTCACCTTTCTCTATCTTTCTTTTTTTTCTTATCACTCGGTCCTACTTTCTTTCATCCCTTTTTTGCTCTTCAACCTTCTCACCCTTCTGGTCCTGCAACCCTTCATCCACAGGCACAAGAACTTAAAGAGCAAGAGGAAGTGAAAGGAAAATTAGGGCAAGGAAACAGATAAAAGAAATCACTCATGAGGAAGAATCAGCAGAAAACTCCAGGCAACATGAAGAACCAGTCCAGAACAACCCCGCCAAGGGACCATGAGGTAGCTACTGCAGAGGATTCCACCTATACAGAAATGTTAGGAATGACAGAAAGGGAATTTAGAATACACATGTTGAAAACAATGAAAGAAATGATGGAAACAATGAAGGAAACTGCTAATAAAGTGGAAAATAACCAAAAGGAAATCCAAAAACAGAATCAAATCAGAGATGAACGATATGAAGAATATAAAAAGGATATAGCAGAGCTGAAGGAAATGAAACAGTCAATCAGGGAATTTAAAGATGCAATGGAAAGTATCAGCAACAGGTTACACCATGCAGAAGAAAGAATTTCAGAGGTAGAAGACAAAGTTTTTGAGATAACTCAGATAGTAAAAGAGGCAGAAAAGAAGAGAGAGAAAGCAGAACGTTCACTGTCAGAATTATGGGACTTGATGAAGCGTTGCAACATACGAGTTATAGGAATTCCAGAAGGGGAAGAAGAATGCCCCAGAGGAATGGAAGCCATACTAGAGAATATTATAAAAGAAAATTTCCCAAATATCACCAAAGATTCTGACACACTACTTTCAGAGGGATATCGGACCCCAGGTCGCCTCAACTCTAACCGACTCACAAGACACATTGTGATGAACCTGTCAAAGTCAAGACAAAAGAAAAGATTCTGCAAGCTGCCAGGAGTAAGCGCCAGTTGACCTACAGGGGCAAATCCATCAGAGTGACTGCAGACTTCCCTAATGAAAAATTCCAAGCAAGAAGACAATGGTCATCTACCTTTAATCTACTTAAACAGAACAATTTCCAGCCCAGAATTCTGTACCCTGCTAAGCTAAGGTTCAAAATTGACGGAGAAATCAAATCATTTACGGATATACAAGCATTGAGGAAATTTGCCACAACAAGACCAGCTCTACAGGAAATACTTCAACCTGTTCTGCACACTGACCACCACAATGGATCAGCAGCAAGGTAAGAACTCAGAAATCAAAGGACAGAACCTACCTCCACACTGATGCAAAAGATAAAACTAAGCAATGGACTCTCACCAAATAAGACAAATAGAATACTACCACACGTATCAATTATCTCAATAAATGTTAATGGCTTGAATTCCCCACTGAAGAGACATAGATTGGCTGACTGGATTAAAAAACACAAGCCATCCATCTGCTGTCTGCAAGAAACACACCTGGCTTCAAAAGACAAATTAAAGCTCCGAGTCAAGGGTTGGAAGACAATTTTTCAGGCAAACGGAATTCAGAAGAAAAGAGGAGTTGCAATCTTATTTTCAGATACATGTGGATTTAAAGCAACTAAAGTAAAAAAAAACGAAGATGGTCACTTTATATTGGTCAAGGGAAAACTACAACAAGAAGACATTTCCATTCTAAATATTTATGCACCCAATTTAAATGCTCCCAGATTCTTGAAGCAGACCTCACTCAGTCTGAGCAATATGATATCTGATAATACCATCATAACAGGGGACTTTAACACACCTCTTACAGAGCTGGACAGATCCTCTAAACAGAAATTAAACAAGGATATAAGAGATTTAAATGAGACCCTAGAACAACTATGCTTGATAGACGCATATAGAACACTCCACCCCAAAGATAAAGAATATACATTCTTCTCATCACCCCATGGAACATTCTCCAAAATTGATCATATCCTGGGACACAAAACAAATATCAACAGAATCAAAAGAATTGAAATTTTACCTTGTATCTTTTCAGACCATAAGGCACTAAAGGTGGAACTCAACTCTAACAAAAATGCTCGACCCCACCCAAAGGCATGGAAATTAAACAATCTTCTGTTGAATAACAGATGGGTGCAGGAAGAAATAAATCAGGAAATCATTAACTTCCTTGAGCATAACAACAATGAAGACACAAGCTACCAAAACCTGTGGGATACTGCAAAAGCAGTTTTGAGAGGAAAATTCATCGCTTTAGATGCCTACATTCGAAAAACAGAAAGAGAGCACATCAACAATCTCACAAGAGATCTTATGGAATTGGAAAAAGAAGAACAATCTAAGCCTAAACTGAGTAGAAGAAAAGAAATATCCAAAATCAAATCAGAGATCAATGAAATTGAAAACAAAAGAATCATTCAGAAAATTAATGAAACAAGGAGTTGGTTTTTTGGAAAAGTAAATAAAATAGATAAAGCATTGGCCAGACTAACTAGAAATAGAAAAGTAAAATCTCTAGTAACCTCAATCAGAAACGATAAAGGGGAAATAACAACTGATCCCACAGAGATACAAGAGATCATCTCTGAATACTACCAGAAACTCTATGCCCAGAAACTTGACAATGTGAAGGAAATGGATCAATATTTGGAATCACACCCTCTCCCTAGACTCAGCCAGAAAGAAATAGACCTCCTGAACAGACCAATTTCAAGCACTGAGATCAAAGAAACAATAAAAAAGCTTCCAACTTAAAAATGCCCTGGTCCAGATGGCTTCACTCCAGAATTCTATCAAACCTTCAAGGAAGAGCTTATTCCTGTACTGCAGAAATTATTCCAAAAAACTGAGGAAGAAGGAATCTTCCCCAACACATTCTATGAAGCAAACATCACCCTGATACCAAAGCCAGGAAAAGACCCAAACAAAAAGGAAAATTTCAGACCAATCTCACTCATGAATATAGACGGAAAAATTCTCAACAAAATCCTAGCCAATAGATTATAGCTTATCATCAAAAAAGTCATTCATCATGATCAAGTAGGCTTCATCCCAGGGATGCAAGGCTGTTTTAACATATGCAAGTCCATAAATGATATCCACCATATTAACAGAGGCAAAAATAAAGATCATATGATCCTCTCAATAGATGCAGAAAAAGCATTTGATAAAATCCAGCATCCTTTTCTAATTAGAACACTGAAGAGTATAGGCATAGGTGGCACATTTTTGAAACTGATTGAAGCTATCTATGACAAACCCACAGCCAATATTTTACTGAATCGAATAAAACTGAAAGCTTTTCCTCTTAGAACTGGAACCAGACAAGGTTGTCCTCTGTCACCTTTACTATTCAACATAGTGCTGGAAGTTCTAGCCAATACAATTAGGCAAGACAAGGAAATAAAGGGAATCCAAATGGGAGCAGAGGAGGTCAAACTCTCCCTCTTTGCTGATGACATGATCTTATACTTAGAGAACCCCAAAGACTCAACCACAAGACTCCTAGAAGTCATCAAAAAATACAGTAATGTTTCAGGATATAAAATCAATGTCCACAAGTCAGTAGCCTTTGTATACACCAATAACAGTCAAGATGAGAAGCTAATTAAGGACACAACTCCCTTCACCATAGTTTCAAAGAAAATGAAATACCTAGGAATATACCTAACGAAGGAGGTGAAGGACCTCTATAAAGAAAACTATGAAATCCTCAGAAAGGAAATAGCAGAGGATATTAACAAATGGAAGAACGTACCATGCTCATGGATGGGAAGAATCAACATTGTTAAAATGTCTATACTTCCCAAAGCAATCTACCTATTGAATGCCATTCCTATCAAAGTACCTACATCGTACTTTCAAGATTTGGAGAAAATGATTCTGCGTTTTGTATGGAACCGGAAAAAACCCCGTATAGCTAAGGCAGTTCTTAGTAACAAAAATAAAGTTGGGGGCATCAGCATACCAGATTTTAGTCTGTACTACAAAGCCATAGTGCTCAAGACAGCATGGTACTGGCACAAAAACAGAGACATAGACACTTGGAATCGAATTGAACACCAAGAAATGAAACTAACATATTACAACCACCTAATCTTCGATAAACCAAACAAGAACTTACCTTGGGGTAAAGACTCCCTATTCAATAAATGGTGTTGGGATAATTGGATGTCTACATGTAAAAGACTGAAACTGGACCCACACCTTTCCCCACTCACAAAAATTGATTCAAGATGGATAAAGGACTTAAATTTAAGGCATGAAACAATAAAAATCCTCAAAGAAAGCATAGCAAAAACACTGGAAGATATTGCCCCGGGGGAAGACTTCATGAAGAAGACTGCCATGGCAATTGCAACAACAACAAAAATAAACAAATGGGACTTCATTAAACTGAAAATCTTCTGTACAGCTAAGGAGACAATAACCAAAGCAAAGAGACAACCCACACAATGGGAAAGAATATTTGCATATTTTCAATCAGGCAAAGCTTGATAACTAGGATCTATAGAGAACTCAAATTAATCCACATGAAAAAAGCCAACAATCCCATATATCAATGGGCAAGAGATATGAATAGAACTTTCTCTAAAGACGACAGACGAATGGCTAACAAACACATGAAAAAATGTTCATCATCTCTATATATTAGAGAAATACAAATCAAAACAACCCTGAGATATCATCTAACCCCAGTGAGAATGGCCCACATCACAAAATCTCAAAACTGCAGATGCTGGCGTGGATGTGGAGATAAGGGAACACTTTTACACTGCTGGTGGGACTGCAAACTAGTACAACCTTTCTGGAAGGAAGTATGGAGAAACCTCAAAGCACTCAACCTAGACCTCCCATTCGATCCTGCAATCCCATTACTGGGCATCTACCCAGAAGGAAAAATATCCTTTTATCGTAAGGACACTTGTACTAGACTGTTTATTGTAGCTCAATTTACAATCGCCAAAATGTGGAAACAGCCTAAATGCCCCCCAACCCAGGAATGGGTTAACAAGCTGTGGTATATGTATACCATGGAATAGTATTCAGCCATTAAAAAAAATGGAGACTTTACAGCCTTTGTCTTAACCTGGATGGAAGTGGAAGACATCATTCTTAGTAAAGCATCACAAGAATGGAGAAGCATGAATCCTAGGTACTCAATCTTGATATGAGGACAATTAATGACAATCAAGGTTATGGGGGGGGGAAGCAGAAAGAGGGATGGAGGGAGGGGTTGGGGCCTTAGTGTGTGTCACACTTTATGGGGGCAAGAGATGGTGATTGCAAGAGGAACTTTACCTAACAATTGCAATCAGTGTAACTGGCTTATTGTACCCTCAATGAATCCCCAACAATAAAAAAAAAAAAAAAAAAATTTTAAACTCCCAAACTTTTCTATCTAGCAGTCCACATGGAGAAAGACTTGTGTCTGCTGTGGTCTCTGATTTGCAAGTACAGTTAGAGCAACAAATAGCACATTGCCTGATGGGTTTAAGGTGTGGGCACACTTATTTTCTGGGAATTATGGATCTCTTCTGGAGGCCAGGAAAGAAAGGAAAGTAAAAGAGAGAAAGAAAATTACCAAAGAGAGATATTAAAAAGTTATTTTACTCATGAAAAATAAATAGTAGAAACTTTGATTTTTAACTTTTTAAAAAACTTTTCACTGATTTCCTTCAAAATTGTTTGAATAGTGCTCTATCCTCCAGACTGAAAATAAAAGGTGTGTGGGGGGGAACCTCAGACCAAACAGAGGGCTAAAATAAAACAAAATATAAAATAGGATATATTTGGAGGAAAACAAAGTATAATGTTAGCTAACAGCTACTCCTGTTACTCTCCATTAAACGTGACTGTGAACTTCTGGACACAGAAAATAGCGTATCCATGTGTCATGTGTCTGATAATAAAACTTATCTGGAGTAAATTACTTTCACCCCCTAGTGATGAGAAAACAATGCCCATTCAACACACTGGCCTTTACAAAGGGAGTTTGGTGAAGGTACCTGAGGAAGTCAGGCTGGTTCTGAGAGACATGAGAGAACAGTGATAGCTCTGATAAACCAGAAAGCAGATTCTCATCTAGAAGATGCAAAGGGTTCTTGGATCCAGCTGACAGTGGCCACATGAGAATGTGTAGAAAGTCTTTCTAGATCTTCTCTTTTGTTGTTTTTGTTATTTTATTTTGTCTTGTTTTGTAAGACAAGCCAGAAATCTGGAATTTTATGTGACATTTACTGGTTCTTTAATGTTGAGAATTAATTAAATTTTTCAAAATCTGAGCTGCATAATATGTATTCGAGGACTGAATAGGGTCCAGAGTTCACTACTTTACTGATGTCTGATTTCTTTCCAGTTTGATCACCCAACTGTGTAATTTATTGTTCTAATTCCCATTAGTTTGCTTTGAATTGATTCTTAATCCTACTTTGACATTTACCAAAAGTTTTTGGTTGTGCTTACAGAGATAATCTCTGCCTTCAAATTAACTTTGAGCTGACAGAATTCAGTAAAAGTTTCCTCATCTAGTGGGGATGATAACAGCAACTAATAGCAACATGACTATAATCATGTTATATACTGAGTGAGTGAATGTATGTATACCAGCTCCTAGAGCTTTGTACATGGTAAGCATGTTTACAACTATTGTGTGTGGGAAAACCTAAGATATCTTTACTATAACTTTGAGTCATAAGATGTTTTCAGAATATGATCCAAATGACTTTTTGTTAGATGAATAGTTTTATGGCAACAAATACCCATGGAAGAACTTTTCTCACCCTTTTCCACTTGGACGTGACCTAGTATTAGGAAGATGTGATTGAGAATAATTACATTTTAGTTTAAGCTTCTAATAGCATGTGAAAGCTTAATTCTTAAAATAATTATAGTATAAACATTTTTTCAATAAATAAAATATGTCTAAATAGCTTCATACATATTTAATCAGCTAATCCACAAATCCCACCTGTGCTCTCCAGGCAGCAGAGTTTGAAAGCACAAGCATCTTCTTAGCAGGGCGTATACCATTAGTGCACATTATTTGTCCACATGAAACTCTTTCTCATGCCACTCACGCCCCTCCCCTGTTAGAGAGAAACTCCTCCTCAGACCTAAAAAAAGAAAAAAAATACAAACGGGTCCTGTCTTGCTCAGTAGCTGAAATGACTAAGGAGATGAGGTCAAAGCTGGAAAGTTATTCTAATTTTGGAATGATATAAATGATGAGTAGAAATATTATCTTTACTCAGTGAAGTAGACTATTGAACAATGATACAATGTTTTTCAGATTTACAAAAATCATTTCACTTCTGTGCGGATCAGTTTTGTCAACTGTAAGGTAAATAGATCGAATTCAGTGGTATCTTTCTTCTAGTATGAAAATCTGTGAT
Organism: Nycticebus coucang; assembly: GCF_027406575.1. Taxonomy (NCBI): domain Eukaryota; kingdom Metazoa; phylum Chordata; class Mammalia; order Primates; family Lorisidae; genus Nycticebus; species Nycticebus coucang. The sequence continues at coordinate 19,398,282 of NC_069787.1, forward strand.
TATAACATTAATAGCTGATACATATAATTGTAAAAACAATGTATTTTTTTTCCTTTTTAGTTTCATTGGGGAAAAAGAATGTCAGAATATCCATGTAGAAATGCATGCTCCTTTCCTCAAAGACTTTAACAGTTATTATTGGAATGTTTAATTATGAGGAAATATACAAGAAGGAGGCTTGGTCATGGGAAAAATCAGAGCATTTAAAACCCTTTGAGAGTTTCCTGAGAGAACTTTGCATTGAGGTTAAAAATATGAAAGACTTTATGGAATAGGCTTACTTAGAAAAAAAAAGAAAGAAAAAAACTTAAAACAGGGAGGTAACACAGAGTGGCTAGGGTCTCTGAAGAAACAGTAAATAATTTAAAGACATAAAGTACATGTTAGTTTGATTTTAGGGGAGAGTAACAATCAGAGAATAAAAATAAATAAGAAGACTGTGCTTAGCACTTTTTATTCTGCGGTGAACCAGGCTAAATTGCATGAGGATAAAGGGAATTCTTCAGAGTGATTTGCGTCCTCAGCCTAGTGGCTACTTCACTTTTCACTGCAAGAAGAGACATCAGTTTCTCTCCGTTTCCTTCTCAACAGAAATCATGTGAGTAGTGTTAGCCTATTTTACAATGCTGCAGAGTTTCATCTTTAAATGTCTGATGTAAAAGCTAATTTGGGGGGCCGGCATGATGGCTCACGCCTATAATCCCAGCACTCTGTGAGGACTGGGCAGGAGGATCATTGAGCTCAGGAGTTGTAGACAAGGGTGAGCAAGAGCAAGACCCTATTTCAACTAAAAATAGAAAAACTAGCTTGCATGGTGGTGGTCACCTGTAGTTCTGGCTATTCGGGAAGCTGAGGCAAGAGGAATGCTTGAGAGTTTGGGGTTGCTGTGAAGCTATGGTCTCACTACAGCACTCTACCCAGGGCCGCAGAGTGAAACTCTGTCTCAAAAACAAACAACACACACACACAAAAAACAAAAACAACAAAAACTAATTATTTTTCCTATGAAAATCTGCTCCAAGTTGCACAGAAGTGTTTAAAACGTCCTGGTAGGATTTTTCTAATATGGTAGAAGCAGATAACCTTTGCTATCTGTCAAGCAATCAGAACCCTGGGAATAGCATGGTTTTACTCAATTCCATTTCTCCACCTCATACTATACACAATTTGAAGAAAACAAAAATTTAGAAATACTACATTCTATCATAATTGATGCACAGGTGGCCGTGTCTATACCTATACCTTATGAATGTAAATTGGCTGATTATTGATGATCTCAATGTTGTCCTTGAGAAAATTATAAAAATACAAGGAGAAATGGAAACACAATAGTAGATGAGCAATGTACTCAAATAATGACAAATCCAGACTGTAAGGACTGGTGGCTGTCTTGGTCTGTTGGGGCTGCTATAGCAGAATATCAGTATGCCCAGAATACTGGGCATCCTACACATAAGAGAAATTTTATTTCTCACTGCTCTGGAAGGAAGGCTGGGGAGTCCAAGAACAAAGTGCCTGCAGATTTGTTATCTAGTGAGGGGTGTTTCCTGGTTTATGTGCAGCGGTCTTCTTGCTCTGGTCCTCACAAAGTGGAACAGGGGAGGGAGCTCTCTGGGGCTTCTGGTATCAGTGTACTAATCTCATTCACTATCCATCTTACTATCCCATAAGCTTATCACCTCCTAATGCTCCCACCTCCGAATACCACCACACTGAAGATGAACATTCAACAAAACAGACAGTCTATAGTAACGGCCTAAGGAACATAATTTAATAGGCTGGTTTTAGTGACAATGTATAGATAACCTTCTTTTCTCAAAAAACAAAATTTTTTTCAGAAAAAAACCCTTTATTTTATGAGCAAATGGAACATTCCTAAAAGTTGGCCAAAATCTATTAGGCTATAAGTAAACTTCAATAACTTTATAAAAGTAGAAATAATACAGACCATATTCCCCAAACATGGCGAAAGAAAACTAAGAATGAATAATAAGATTGGTCCAAAACTAAAAGATTATTTTACTGGAGAATTTAAATACTTGCTCTTGAACAATTCTTAGTTCAAAGGGGGGAAAACTGAACTCAAGAATATTTACAGAGGCTAGGTGTGGTGGCTCACACCTACAATTCTAGCACTCTTGGAGGCTGAGATGCATGAATTGCTTGAGCTCAGGATTTCAAGACAACCCTGATGAAAAGCGTGACCCCCATCTGTACTAATAGAAAAACTGAGGCAAGAGGATCCCTTGAGCCCAAGAATTGGAGGTTGCTGTGAGCTATGATGCCACAACACTCTATCCAGGATGACTGCTTGAGACTGTTTCAAAAAAAAAGAGTATTTAAAGAGAAGAAAAAACATAAATATGATGACTCTCAGAACCCAAGAGACACCATGCTCAGAGGAAAACTCAGAATCTTAAAACATATTAATTTTTTTTTAAACAAGAAAGAATGCAAACAAATAAATTAAGCAGCAGATTCAAAAGTTTAGAAAAATAAAATAAACTGAAGGAATATCTAAGGAACTTATAATAAATATAAATGCAAAAATAAATTATTGTAAAAACATAGTAATATACCAATGATGTTGGGAACAAAACAAGAAAATAAACTGCTAACTTGTTTAATTTTGAAAAAAGATAGGGTAGCAAATATATAAAATGATGGGAAAAATATTAACAAGCAAAGAAAAAAATCTCAAAAATAATCCAAATTAACGTGATTATTTGTACAAATAAGCTGGGATGCCTAAAGTACATAATTTTATAAAGAAATATAATTTATCAGAACAGATTATTACAAATCCAATTAATCATTTTTTAGAAATTAGAAATGTTAATGCTACCAAGAAGATCTCACTCAAAAGCCCCAAGGCCAGATGTTTACACAGAGGGTTTTATCAAATCTTTAAAGAATCTTAATGTTATTTAATTTATTATAGCATCTATAAAGTAAAGGCAAATTTACAAAATATTTTTATGGACTGATTATACTATTGATACAAAAATCTGACAAAGATAATACTAAAAACACTAATTTCATTTATTATTATTATTGAGTAAAAATAACTAACTCAAAATAAGCATTTCATGCAAACAATACTGTATTATAATCAAGTACGGATTATTTCGAGAACGCAAGGTTGGCTTAATAGTGGGAAGTTTATTAATGTGATGAAGCTCGATAAGAAATCTAAGGATACAATTATACATCTTGAAAAAGTATTTGAAGAATCTCAAAATTTATTACTGGAAAATGCATTAAAAATCTGAGTGATTGATCATTTCTTTGACACAAGAAAAGAGTATGTTTTGCTAAAACATAATTCTTTGATGAGAATAAACTTGTGTATAATTGATAAACAGAACGATGACTATTTAAGATGAGATTTGTGTCAGTTTGGTGGATTATTTTTTGCGTTTTAGATTTTTAATCTTTTAAAGAAAGAAAGGGCCAATTTTCTCTCAATTAAGTAAAAACCTTAGATATATGTCCTTGAAGGAGCTGGGCGTGCTTCGATCCAGGTTTGAGACAAGCCTTCCTTTCCCCCTTGGGAATAGAATAATAGAATAATAATCTATACAAAGTAAACAATGAACACAACGTGGGTACAGCTAATAAATTATTGGAAATAGAAACAGAATCTGAAGATTTTTGCCTGTTTACCAAATACTGAATCCAAATCTTTTTGTGCCAGGGAGGAATTCAGGAGTAGACAACAACAGAGACTACTGGCTCTACAGCTGCTAAATAAAGCTGCTAGATTTAACAGAAAAAATACAGAATGCTTAGTTAAATTTGAATTTCAGGATAACAGTGAATTTTTTTTTTTTTTTTTTTTTTTAAGTATCATTATGTTCTGTGTAATATTGGGACGTGACTTAGATCTCTTAACATTCTCCTCAGCTTGACTAAACATTGGATAGTTTTCTTCTTGATTCTTGGCTCTTGGTATCACTTTTCTTAGAGCATTTACTTTAGAAACCTTGCAATTATAAATTATTTCTATGCCCCTTTGATATATAAATCTTCTACAACCAAGCAATGTCTTTCTCAAGGAGGCATCCCTTTGATATGTAATCATCTAGAAAGATGGGGTTCTTATCTCCCAGCCGGCTGTGAGAGGACAGAAACCTAATTCTTTTTTTTTTTATTAAATCATAACTGTATACAATGATATGATTATGGGGCATCATACACTCACTTCATAAACCATTTGACACATTTTTATCACAGTGGTTAACATAGCCTTTCCGGCGTTATCTCAGTTACTGTGCCAAAACATTTACATTCTACATTTACCAAGTTTCGCAAATACCCCTGTAATATGCACCACAGGTGTGATCCCACCGATTCCCCTCCCTCTACCCACCCCCCCCTTTCCCACTTCCCCCTATTGTTAAGTTGTAGCTGGGTTATAGCTTTCATGTGAGAGTCCCAAATTAGTTTCATAGTAGGGCTGTGTACATTGGGTATTTTTTCTTCCATTCTTGGGATACTTTACTAAGAAGAATATGTTCCAGCTCCATCCATGTAAACATGAAAGAGGTAAAGTCTCCATCTTTCTTTAAGGCTGCATAGTATTCCATGGTATACATATACCACAATTTATTAATCCATTCGTGGATCGATGGGCACTTGGGCTTTTTCCATGACTTAGCTATTATGAATTGGGCTGCAATAAACATTCTGGTACAAATATCTTTGTTATGTTGTGATTTTTGGTCTTCTGGGTATATGCCCAGCAGAGGGATTACAAGATTGACTGGCAGATCTATTTTTAGATCTCTAAGTGTTCTCCATATCTCTTTCCAAAAGGAATGTATTAATTTGCATTCCCACCAGCAGTGCAGAAGTGTTCCCTTTTCTCCGCATCCACGCCAACATCTCTGGTCTTGAGATTTTGTGATATAGGCTAGTCTCATTGGAGTTAGATGATATCTCAAAGTAGTTTTGATTTGCATTTCTCTGATGATTAAAGATGATGAGCATTTTTTCATATGTCTGAAGGCCGTGCGCCTGTCTTCTTCAGAGAAGTTTCTCTTCAAATCCCTTGCCCAGCCTGCGATGGGATCCCTTGTTTTTTTCTTGCTGATGCGTTTGAGTTCTCTGTGGATTCTGGTTATTAAACCTTTGTCAGAGATATATCCCATTCACAGTAGTGCCAAAGAAGATGAAATATTTGGGAATTTACCTAACAAAAGATGTGAAAGATCTCTATAAAGAGAACTATGAAACTCTAAGAAAAGAAATAGCTGAAAATGTTAACAAATGGAAAAACATACCATGCTCATGGCTAGGAAGAATCAACATTATCAAAATGTCCATACTACCCAAAGCAATATATAATTTCAACGCACTCCCTATTAAAGCTCCACTGTCATATTTTAAAGATCTTGAAAAAACATTACTTCGTTTTATATGGAATCAGAAAAAACCTCGAATAGCCAAGACATTACTCAGAAATAAAAACAAAACAGGAGGAATCACACTACCAGACCTCAGACTTTACTACAAATCGATAGTGATCAAAACAGCATGGTATTGGCACAAAAACAGAGAAGTAGATATCTGGAATAGAATAGAGAACCAAGAGATGAATCCAGCTACTTACCGCTATTTGATTTTTGACAAGCCAATTAAAAACATTCATTGGGGAAAAGATTCCCTATTTAACAAATGGTGCTGGGTGAACTGGCTGGCAACCTGCAGAAGATTGAAATTGGACCCACACCTTTCACTATTAACTAAGATAGACTCTCATTGGATTAAAGATTTAAACTTAAGACATGAAACTATAAAAATACTAGAGGAGAATGCAGGGAAAACCCTTGAAGAAATTGGTCTGGGTGAGTATTTCATGAGGAGAACCCCCCGGGCAATTGAAGCAGCTTCAAAAATACACTACTGGGACTTGATCAAACTAAAAAGCTTCTGCACAGCTAAGAACACAGTAAGCAGAGCAAGCAGACAGCCCTCAGAATGGGAGAAGATATTTGCAGGGTATATCTCTGACAAAGGTTTAATAACCAGAAACCTAATTCTGATGAACGCCGATTACCAAACACAGATGGCCCTCTCACACTGACCAACACCCTCCCAGGGTCCTCCAGTACTTCTCCACTAGTTTATCCAGCACTTAAAATTCTGCCTTTTGGGTAGGAGTGGTGGTTCACGCCTCTGATCTGGTTCACGCCTCTGGGAGGTCAAGGTGGGTGGATTGCTTGAGCTCTTGAGTTCCAGACTGGCCTGAGCAAGAGAGAGAACCCCCCATCTCAAAAAATAGGCGGGCTTCCTGGCGAGCACTGGTAATCCCAGCTACTAGAGAGGCTGAGATAAGAAGATCACTTGAGCCCTCAAGTTTGAGGTTGCTGTGAGCTTATGATGCACGGTACTTGACCAAGGGTAACAAAGTGAAAGTCTGTGTAAAAAAAAAAAAAAAAAAAAAAAATCTATTAAAATCCTGCCTTTGGTTTCAACCAAATCAGGTTAGTCTCTCTTCCTAGTGTGATAGTCATAAATAAAGTTTTTCTTACCTGTTTAATGGTGTGGTGAAATTTTTCTTTTACAAATACTTACACTAAATATCTAGGACATTATGGTTTAAAAGTATTTGTCATTTGTCTGAAACTCCAATTTATTTGAGTGTTATATATTTTATCTGACAATCCGATAGCTGTGTAATATTGAGCAGGCCCGGAACCCTGTCTAAATCTTTGTTTCCTTATCTTCAGAATTAGATGATTTTATTACTGCATGTGCTTTGGTGAGATTAAATTATATTCTCCCCATAGGAAATTCATAATCGATGATCCTTGATGTTATTGAGTTCATTAAGAGGAATAGAAGTTGACTAAAACTAATGCGGTTCCTACCTCATTAACTTTCATGACCAGGTGATCAGTTCAGGGAGTGGACACCTGGTCCTCTCCCCCACAAAGGAAGTTAATAAAGTAAATAAAAATTGGGTCTTAAAACAATTTATGTTCACAAAATAGTTGTCATCTATCTCTTTCTCAAGAAGGCTCTCAATTACTCAGCATCTGTGGAAGAGTGTTCCAACAGGAATGAAAGATAAACTATTTCCTTTTCCTTAAACTATAAGAAATGATACCTGAACTATATGACTGTAGCCCTATATTCACGCTCAGAATACAATTCAACACCCCAAAATCACATCTCGGTTCTGTCAAGGATCTAGCTTCATTCTTTTTTTTTGCAGTTTTTGGCCGGTGTGTTTGAACCTGCCACCTCCGGCATATGGGGCCAGTGCCTTACTCCTTTGAGCCACAGGCACCGCCCTCTAGCTTCATTCTTTACGTTGTTTTTTCATGAATCAGTTTTCAATTACTTGTGTTGATTGAGGTGAGGTATGATGAAAAATTAACACCCTTCCTAATCTAGCAATTTATTGTACATATGTTTTACTCATTCTGAAGTAGAGTAACTGGTAGGGGTGGCTTGGAGCATGGACTCCTGCTATCCTACTTTCTCTGGAAAAGGCAAGTAATGAGCTAATGAACAGCCTACAGAAATCAAAGGGAGAAAGCATGGGAGTAAATAATAGTATAATGCCTCAACAAAAATAAATTGCCCCAACTATGTGAGACCTGCACAAAAATTGTCAATCAGGGCCTCCCTGTGTGTCCTTTGCACATCTATAGAAAGCGCACACACATTCCATTATGGCTTGCTGGACTAAAACTATCTCGATATATTTCTCATAGAATACATATTCGTTTACCATTTCATATAGTATGTCAAGTTCAATCTTACAGTTTTATCATGGAGACAGATAGTATTATTTACTTTTTTTTAATGTGATGGAACTGGACTCATAAATGTTGAATGATTTATACAGTGGGCATGTCTGACTAATGTGACTCATATCAAATGCCTGATAATGTGTAAAGTACGTAACTTCAGGACTGTGTGTTTAGTTACACATTAAAATTAAGACATTCTGAATGGATGTTATAGTGTAAATTTGTGCACACCTGTGTGTGTGTGTGTGCATGTGAGTCTGTGTGTGTTTTAAGACTTTTATCCAATTTCATGTTCACAATTCTCTAGGAAGAGGACAAGGTAAGTTTTTTGTTTATTTTAACTCCTATTCTCATTTTATTGAAAAATTTAGGACATTCTTCCTCAACTTTCAGGTTAAGTGTTAGGGCTGACACCTGAACATAAATGTTCTGACTCAAAGTTGAATTTATTTATTTATTTTGAAGGATGAGGTGTTTTTTTTTTGTTTTTTTTACTTTTTACAACGATTAAACTTAAAATGTTCATTTTATTTTTCCATATTCAAAGTTGAATTCATTGTCATTGACAATTTCCTATAATTTTAAAGTTTATAATAATTGATTTTTTTTTCCTAGTTCCATATCACTGATTAGAAACTAGGGTCAAAGAAAAACCACAGCTAACATGAGGTGGTATAGTGAGTATTGTATTTGCTTTTATATAGAATATTCTCCATGCCCAAGAATATCATAGTGTATCAAATATTGGTTTCTGATTTTCTCATATAAGCTTTTCAATACCAATATAGATAATATAGTACAGCTGTTCTCAACCTATGGGTCGCGACCCCTTTGTAACAATGAAAATGCATCCTGCATATCAGATATTTACATCACAATTCGTAACAGTAGCAAAATTACAGTTGTGAAGTAGCAGTGAAAATAATTTTATATTTGGGGGTCACCACAAAATGAGGAACTTTATTAAAGTGTCACGGCGTTAGGAAGGTTGAGAACCATTGATACAGTACAATACTTCTTGCTTCTTCTTATTAAACTAGCCCAGCAAAATCACAGTGAGGCCAATTTTTGAGTTGCCAGGAGTGATGCGGATTGCATGATAGTTAAATCTAGTCTTACCATAGGACTCATTTGGGCAGTCTGTGCATGCCGTTGCCTCTGCCCTGTATCTACTACTGAAACTTCCGTCATCGCAGGTCCATCATACTGGCAGTCGGGAAGTAAATTCACGTGTGACTGAGGGAAAGTCAAGCTGCAACCTGTGAGGACAATTGAAAATTTCAAGGATGCACTTGAATCTGTGCATATCAGACTCCAGCCTCAACGGGCTGTGTGACTTAGAGACATTGAAATTCTTCCTGATAAAACTGTAGACACAATTGTCCCAGGCTGAGAACTTGAAGGAGGCGATCAGGTTGGAAGAGTGGTGGATCTGGGCACTGCTCCCCACCCACAAGTGAGCAAACAGATCAGTGACAATACCTGGAGGAGTTGTGGTACCCAGAGCAATGACCTCCAAAACATAAAATAGGTGCTGTCTCACTTCCACCTTTCAGATTTTGGGTAAAATGTCTCTTGTGCCTAGTCATGTCCTGGAGACATACAGGGAAAGGAATTCTCGAAAAAGAAATTGAAGTTTAGGTATATTGGCACGGTATTAAGCTACTATAATGTTTAGTAGGGAAAACACATTGATTGAAATCCATTTAAAATGCAAATCAATACTGCATTAGATTTAGGATAAAAAATAAAGTGTGATTGAGAGGTTTTTCTTGAACAAACAAAACTAAAATTTATGAAAATAAATGTTATACATTTTACCTCATTTAATAAAATGTAGGTTCTAATTTCAATTATGTGTTAATTTCTTAGGGAGGACAAGAACCTTATCAAATGTTGGTTTCTAGTTTTCTCATGTTAGTTTTCCAATGATAACATAGACAACCCAGTATGATGCCCTACTAAATCACAATGAGGCTAATTTTTGAAAAGCAATTTATGGGCATTTCACGATTTTCATAAATTTCCTCAAGGATTTGCTCATTTAATCCCTTGAGGTTGAAAGCATTCTTATTTGAATTTATTGTGTCTCTGCATTAATTTTCTCTTTGTTTTTATCTGTTCTAATTCTGCTACATTGATACAGAGTTCCCCCACTTAGGGCTGGACGGGGATCCACTGCCCCCCATTCTCTAGGCTCAGGTGAGCTCTGAAATCAGATTCCTATCTCTATGCACAAACAGGCTGCCCTTTCTAGGGCACATCTGCTGGGTTCTAGCAAGGTCATGAACAAAGCAGCCTGAAATGTTTTGGACGATTCCACCTTGAGTAGAGAGCACACACCCTAATTCCTTCCCTGAGACAAAAACTGCAAAAACCTAATAACCTTGTCCCAGCTGAGGACTGCATCCATTCATTTGTTAATACACTCCTTAACCTTGAAAAGGTATTTTTCTACCTACCTGAAGTGTGATACACACCCTTAGAAAAAGGACCCCAGCGGAAGACTTAGCACTTGGCTCTTTCCCTTTGCCAAAAGCTCTGGTGCTTTTTACTTTTTCTGTATTCCTTTCTGTCTAATAAAATCCTATCTTACCACTGATCTGTGGTCTGTGGGTTCATACTATGAACCCCCAAGACAGTAACATCATCATCAAAGGATTTGCCTACAATTGATTAATTCTCTACAATTATGAGAATTATAGAGAATTATGTGAGAATTAACTTCAAGGACCTCATGATATCCTGTGTTTTGTACAATATTTGTGATTGTTTACTACATGTTAGTAGGTTGACCTGCAAAGTCATTGATGATAGACCTAGCCACAGAGTAACAAGCTATAAAGAATGGTGGAGTGGGGGTCAATTTCATAAATGGTCTGTTCATTACTCAGTGAATACTGTGTGATAATCACTCCATTCTTACATAGTAGCTAGAAGGACTCAGATAAATTCTCCAATAATGAAGACTAAGACTGGTTAGTAAATAGGAATAACCTATTTCCTATAGATAAAAAACTTCTGGGGAAGACAATGTGGTTCTTTTACTAATTGAGGGTGCATTTTGTATGAAAACTTTCAAATCCAGAAGAACTTATAACTCTTTATTTCCTGTCAATTCAATTTCATCATTGTAAAGCCTCTCCATTTTTTCTTCCATTGATGGTAAAAAAAAAAAGTCCTATTTACTCAGTACAAGATGATGGTCTTCATTGTTGAGCAATTTTCTTAAATAGACTCTGAAATATTCATTTATAATCTGTATAATTTAATTCATAATATACTTCTCAAATAAACATGAAATAGAAAAATTTTGATCATTACAATACTCACCTTCAAAGTGACCACCTAAGTATTCATATAAATGCTTTTATTTTCTAAATTATTACTCATTTTTTATTTTCTGAAATTGTAAATATGTGACTTTTCAAAACAGATACCTAACCTACTAACATTTGATTCGAATCATGCTTGGAGATTTTAAAGGCCACTTGACTTGCAAGCCCTGGGCTTTGAGGAGAGAGAATAATAGCTTTCTCTCAGAATTTCAAAATATAAGCTTAAAAAATATTAAGAGAAGGTTGTCAGAGTGAGCAAAGAATTTATACTGTAAACTACAGGTGAGGTAAGATCCATAATGGAATCATTTTCTTCCTAGTCAATATGAGTAAGATTTTAACTAGAAGAAACAAGAGATTTAGAGAGGATGAGATAAGAGCATACATGTTAATGGTGCCTAAGAAGGGGAACTCAATTCTAATCTTTTATGAATAGTTTGGAGGGGCGTCCCAGTGCAGAAGAGCTTATATCATGGAAAAGGGCCAATCTCTTTTAGACACAACCCGAAGCAGCATGACACCCCAGTAATAGGAGAATAGCAATGATCATGCAAGATCTCTTGACCTGAATGCAGTTTAAAAATTTTCTGCCAGGACAAAGCCACTGGGTGCTCTTGAGCTACACAACGATCACTATAGAAATGGTGATAAAGCTACCAAAGCCACAGTAGGTCTCAAGTTCAGACCAGGTGTGCAGAGGGAGGCAGGAAGGACAGAGGCTGGCCTCCTAAGAGTAAGCATGGACACCCACCTTAGCAGAGGCAGCAAGCTCAGAGGCAGCACATGGAGCTAAAATTCCCTTGTCCCCACTCTAAGAACTAGACTGTCTATGTCAAAGTGGGAAAGAGGAAGAATCTCATATTTAAGTGAACAATTACCCAAAGGTGATTGAGTTTTAAACAAGAGGTGATCAATGTGCTTTGAATTAATAAGTGTAATTATTTTAAGTAATCCTTTGAAATGGTAACTGATGAGCTATGTTGAGCTCAGTTGCTGAAAAATACATATTTGTTCACCAATGTTATCTCTATAAATTTAAACATCATGGAATATGGATTTAACACAGAAAATCGCCACTTAGGAATTTATCCAAGATAAATATGTGCTTGCATTAATAGGGAAAGATTTGTACATAAATGTGATAATTTAGCATTTTATTTATAATAAAACCGTGGAGAAATCCACAAGACCATAAGCAGGGATTTATGAAACATGAACTATGGTGTCCACATCCATACTGTACAATGAAATAATAGTTGTCAATATAAATGCTCAGGAACACGCATTTCCATGTATTTTGTTAACATTTAATTAATGTGATTCAACAGGTTATAATGAAAGTGTAAAAGGTTGGCAACAAATTTCATAGTATTTAACTAATTGTTGGTATTCATAACAACGGGAGTTGTTACCTACCTTATAATTAAATAGAGAATTTACATGCCAACTTCATACTATGTTTATCATGCTCTGTCTAAATAAGGCTTCTTTCAAATATGTACTGAATTGCAGAATGTTTATTTTAAATGTATCAACTTATTTGAAACATCTACTTCAGCTTAAAAATTTGGGGAACCATGGACACATAACCTTAGTCATTGCCTCATTATTGTGAATACTAGAGAGAACAATATTAAGATGTGCTTACTTATGAGATATGAGATGTATCTCATATCTATACTATGAGATCCAGTAGGATTTCTGTAACGAAATTACAAGTAAATCCCCAATGCTTGGGGAATGAGCAGTTTTATTTAATTAAATACTCTGTTTTACTCAGTTATCACATAAACCATGCATGGTTTTCAGCTTTAAAGTATTTGAAAACAAATTAAAAAATGAAATACAGTAAAAACAAAATCAGAACAGGATTTAATAATTTAATTTTGATTCATTTGCAGGATCTTATGGTGTTTCAGAGTCATGGAAGAAGACTCTAAAGGACCAACCAGAGAGGTATTGCACCACGTCGTTTTTTTGGTCTGCTTGGGTGCTGTGACAGAATACCATACACTGGTTTAAACAACAGGAATTTAATTCTTTCAGTTCTGGAAGCTGGGAAGTGCAAGATCAAGGTGCCAGCCAATTTGATTTCCTGGGGAGAGCCTTCTTCCTGACCTGCTGATGGCCATTTCTTGCTGAGTATTCCCCTGGCAGGTGGAGAGAGAGACACACAAGAGAGCGACTGAGCCCTGGTCTCTCTTCCATAATTCCATGTGGAAACACTTCATGAGCTCATCTAAACTAATTACTTCTCCAGCACTCCACCTCCAAATGCTCTCACATTGAGGGTTAAGAGTTTTACATGTGAATTTTGGGGGGACATTATTTAGTTCATAGTACCTACTGACTTTACAAAACGTAAAACTTTAGTCCAAAGAAGGAACAAATGTACTAGCCTAGAATCACCTGCGGTTGTTGGCAGAAGTCAGCTGGGCCTCAAGTTTCATGATTCCTGGTTGGCAACTCTCAGGGCACTTTATTAGACTCTCTCATAGTACACATTTCCTCTTCCTTCCTGACTGTAGAATCACACTCTGCATAAGGAAGATTCTGCCCATGCCAGATTTTATATACAATGGTGGTCTTATAATATTGTATGGGAGCTGGCAAGGTGTGGTGGCTCATGCCTGTAACCCTAGCACTCTGGGAGGCTGAGGTAGGAGGATTGCCTGATCTCAGGAGTTGGAGACCAGCCTGAGCAAAAGTGAGACTCCTTTACTAAAATAGAAATGCTAGCTGGTCATGGTGGTGGGCTCCTGTAGTTGCAGCTACTCAAGAAGTTGGGGCAAGAGGATCGCTTGAGCCCAAAAATTTAAGGTTGCTGTGAGCGAGGTTGCCATGGCACTCTCCAGGTTGACAGAATGAGATTTTGTAAGTTCCTTAAAAAGTTCCTATTGCCTATTGACATTATAGCTGTTGTAATGTCAAAGAGCAATACATTACTCAAGTGTTTGTGGTGATGCTCGCGTAAACAAATGTACTGCACTGCCAGTTGTATGAAAGTAAGGCACCTATGATAATATTCAGTACATGATACTTGATAATGATCATACACTATTATGTCACTGGTTTTGGCATTTACCATACTATACTATACTTTTTTTTAAACTGTACTCCTTCAATGTATAAAAAAAGTTAACTGTAAGACAGCCTCAGGCAGATCCTTCCGGGTATTCTAAAAGAAGGCATTGTTATCATAGGTGAAGACAGCTCCGTGTGTATTATTATACCTGAAGACCTTCTAGTGGGATAAAACATGGAGGAGACGTGATCCTGACCCTGTGTGGGCTGAGGCTGTAGGTTGTGTGTGCTGTGTCTTAGATTTTAACACAAATTTTACAAGTAAAAAATCTTTTTTTTTTTTTTTTTTTAATTATTTTATTAAATCATAAGTGTATACAATGATATGATTATGGGGCATCATACACTCACTTCATAAACCATTTGACACATTTTTATCCCAGTGGTTAACATAGCCTTTCCGGCGTTATCTCAGTTACTGTGCCAAAACATTTATATTCTACATTTACCAAGTTTCGCAAATACCCCTGTAATATGCACCACAGGTGTGATCCCACCGATTCCCCTCCCTCTACCCACCCCCCCCTTTCCCACTTCCCCCTATTGTTAAGTTGTAGTTGGGTTATAGCTTTCATGTGAGAGTCCCAAATTAGTTTCATAGTAGGGCTGTGTACATTGGATATTTTTTCTTCCATTCTTGGGATACTTTACTAAGAAGAATATGTTCCAGCTCCATCCATGTAAACATGAAAGAGGTAAAGTCTCCATCTTTCTTTAAGGCTGCATAGTATTCCATGGTATACATATACCACAATTTATTAATCCATTCGTGGATCGATGGGCACTTCGGCTTTTTCCATGACTTAGCAATTATGAATTGGGCTGCAATAAACATTCTGGTACAAATATCTTTGTTATGTTGTGATTTTTGGTCTTCTGGGTATATGCCCAGCAGAGGAATTACAGGATTGAATGGCAGATCTATTTTTAGATCTCTGAGTGTTCTCCATATATCCCTCCAAAAGGAATGTATTAATTTGCATTCCCACCAGCAGTGCAGAAGTGTTCCCTTTTCTCTGCATCCACGCCAACATCTCTGGTCTTGAGATTTTGTGATATAGGCTAGTCTCATTGGAGTTAGATGATATCTCAAAGTAGTTTTGATTTGCATTTCTCTGATGATTAAAGATGATGAGCATTTTTTCATATGTCTGAAGGCCGTGCGCCTGTCTTCTTCAGAGAAGTTTCTCTTCAAATCCCTTGCCCAGCCTGCGATGGGATCCCTTGTTTTTTTCTTGCTGATGCGTTTGAGTTCTCTGTGGATTCTGGTTATTAAACCTTTGTCAGAGTTATACCCTGCAAATATTTTCTCCCATTCTGAGGGCTGTCTGCTTGCTCTGCTTACTGTGTTCTTAGCTGTGCAGAAGCTTTTTAGTTTGATCAAGTCCCAGTAGTGTATTTTTGAAGCTGCTTCAATTGCCCGGGGGGTTCTCCTCATGAAATACTCACCCAGACCAATTTCTTCAAGGGTTTTCCCTGCATTCTCCTCTAGTATTTTTATAGTTTCATGTCTTAAGTTTAAATCTTTAATCCAATGAGAGTCTATCTTAGTTAATGGTGAAAGGTGTGGGTCTAATTTCAGTCTTCTGCAGGTTGCCAGCCAGTTCACCCAGCACCATTTGTTAAATAGGGAATCTTTTCCCCACTGAATGTTTTTAATTGGCTTGTCAAAAATCAAATAGCGGTAAGTAGCTGGATTCATCTCTTGGTTCTCTATTCTATTCCAGATATCTACTTCTCTGTTTTTGTGCCAATACCATGCTGTTTTGATCACTATCGATTTGTAGTAAAGTCTGAGGTCTGGTAGTGTGATTCCTCCTGTTTTGTTTTTATTTCTGAGTAATGTCTTGGCTATTCGAGGTTTTTTCTGATTCCATATAAAACGAAGTAATGTTTTTTCAAGATCTTTAAAATATGACAGTGGAGCTTTAATAGGGAGTGCGTTGAAAGTATATATTGCTTTGGGTAGTATGGACATTTTGATAATGTTGATTCTTCCTAGCCATGAGCATGGTATGTTTTTCCATTTGTTAACATTTTCAGCTATTTCTTTTCTTAGAGTTTCATAGTTCTCTTTATAGAGATCTTTCACGTCTTTTGTTAGGTAAATTCCCAAATATTTCATCTTCTTTGGCACTACTGTGAATGGGATAGAGTCCTTAACTGCTTTTTCAATTTGACTGTTGTTGGTGTATATAAAGGCTACCGATTTATGAATGTTGATTTTGTAACCTGAGACGCTGCTGTATTCCTTGATCACTTCTAGGAGTTTTGTAGTAGAGTCCCTAGTGTTTTCCAGATACACAATCATATCATCTGCGAAGAGCGAGAGTTTGATCTCTTCTGACCCTATATGGATACCCTTGATCGCCTTTTCTTCCCTAATTGCGGTGGCTAAAACTTCCATTACAATGTTGAAAAGCAATGGAGACAATGGGCAGCCTTGTCTGGTTCCTGATCTGAGTGGAAATGATTCCAATTTAACTCCATTCAATATGATATTGGCTGTGGGTTTGCTGTAGATAGCCTCTATCAGTTTAAGAAAAGTCCCTTCTAGACCAATTTTCTTGAGTGTTCTGATCATGAAGGGATGCTGGATATTATCAAAAGCTTTTTCTGCATCAATTGAGAGAATCATATGGTCTTTGTTTTTTAATTTGTTTATGTGCTGAATTACATTTATAGATTTACGTATATTGAACCAGCCTTGAGACCCTGGGATAAAACCAACTTGGTCATGATGTATAATTTGTTTGATGTGTTGCTGGATTCTGTTTGTTAGGATCTTGTTGAATATTTTTGCATCTATATTCATTAGTGATATTGGTCTATAATTTTCTTTTCTTGTTGGGTCTTTTCCTGGTTTGGGGATCAGGGTGATATTTGCTTCATAGAACGTGTTGGGTAGTCTTCCTTCTTTTTCTACATTTTGGAACAGGTTGAGTAATATAGGTACTAATTCCTCTTTAAAGGTTTGGTAGAATTCTGACGTGAAACCATCTGGTCCCGGGCTTTTCTTTTTAGGGAGGTTTTGTATAGTTGATGCTATTTCTGAACTTGTTATGGGTCTGTTCAACATTT
The DNA here is from genome assembly GCF_027406575.1 of Nycticebus coucang. Taxonomy (NCBI): domain Eukaryota; kingdom Metazoa; phylum Chordata; class Mammalia; order Primates; family Lorisidae; genus Nycticebus; species Nycticebus coucang. Next base: position 19,415,551 of record NC_069787.1, read on the forward strand.
CCACTTGATTCTGGTTAAGTCTTGGAAGGTGGCGTGCTTCCAAGTATCGGTCTATTTCCTTCAGATTTTCATATTTCTGAGAATAAAGTTTCTTGTAATATTCATTAAGGATTTTTTGGATTTCTGATGAGTCTGTGGTTATTTTGTCTTTGTTGTTTCTGATTGATGATATTAGAGATTTTACTCTTTTTTTCCTGATTAGGTTGGCCAGAGGTTTATCTATTTTATTGACCTTTTCAAAAAACCAGCTTTTTGATTTATTGATCTGTTGTATTATTCTTTTGTTTTCAATTTCATTTAATTCTGCTCTAATTTTGGTTATTTCTTTTCTTCTACTGGGTTTGGGGTTGGAATGTTCTTCCTTTTCCAGTTGCGTGAGATGTCCCATTAAGTTGTTAACTTCCTCTCTTTCCGTTCTCTTGAGGAAGGCTTGCAGTGCTATAAATTTCCCTCTTAGAACTGCCTTTGCAGTGTCCCAGAGGTTCTGATAGCTTGTGTCTTCATTGTCATTTTGTTCCAAAAAATTGGTGATTTCTTTCTTAATCTCATCTCTGACCCAGCTATCATTCAGCATAAGGTTATTTAACTTCCATGTTTTTGTATGGGTATGCAGATTCCTGTTGTTACTCAATTCAAGTTTTATTCCATGATGGTCCGAGAAGATGCATGGAATAATTTCTATTCCTTTAAATTTACTGAGGTTAGACTTGTGACCTAAAATGTGATCAATTTTGGAGTAAGTTCCGTGGGCTGATGAGAAGTATGTGTATTCAGTTTTGTTGGGATGAAATGTTCTGTAGATGTCTGCTAAATCTAAATACTGGATGGTTAGGTTTAAATCTAAGATTTCTTTGCTCAGCTTCTTTCTGGAGGATCGATCCAACACTGCCAAGGGAGTGTTGAAATCTCCAACGATTATGGAGCTGGAGGAAATCAAGTTACTCATGTCTGTTAGAGTTTCTCTTATAAATTGAGGTGCATTCTGGTTGGGTGCATAGATATTAATAATTGAGATCTCGTCATATTGAGTATTACCCTTAACAAATATGAAGTGACCATTCTTGTCCTTCCTTACTTTTGATGGTTTAAAGCCTACTGTATCTGCAAATAAAATTGCAACACCTGCTTTTTTCTGATTACCATTTGCCTGAAATATGGATGACCATCCTTTCACCCTGAGTCTGTATTTGTCTTTTAAGTTGAGATGTGACTCTTGTATGCAACAAATATCTGGCTTAAGTTTTTGTATCCAGTCAGCTAACCTATGCCTCTTTAGAGGACAGTTTAAGCCATTCACATTGATGGAGAGTAAGGATAAGTCTGGTGGAATTTTGGGTATCGAGTTTTTCAAAGGTCCAGTGGACATTTTTAATCCTTTCGCCAGTGTGGAAGTTGGAGTTTGATCCGAAGTTTCTGAGTGAGTTTACTTTTGTGGTATAGGATTGGGTTGGTCATTGTGGAGGATAGGTCTGAGAACATCCTGAAGAGCTGGTTTACTTATGGCAAATTTTTTCAACATATGAATGTCATTGAAGTATTTAATTTCTCCATCATAGATGAAACTCAGTTTAGCTGGATACAAGATCCTGGGTTGAAAGTTTTTTTGCTTTAGGAGATTAAAAGTTGATGACCAGCCTCTTCTTGCTTGAAAAGTTTCAGCAGAGAGATCTGCAGTTATTCTAATATTCTTACCTTTGTACGTTATAGTTTTCTTTCGCCGGGCTGCTTTGAGAATCTTCTCTTTCATGTTAACTTTAGTGAAGCTAATTATGATATGTCTGGGAGATGGCTTTTTGGGGTTGAATCGTGCTGGGGTTCTGAAGCTGTCTGCTATCTGAATTTCAGATTCTCTAGGCATGTCTGGAAAATTTTCTTTCATAATTTCATGTAGAAGGGCCTCTGTGCCCTTGGCTGCCACATCATCAGCCTCCGAAATTCCTATAACCCTTATGTTATGTTTTTTCGAATTATCTGAGAGCTCTCTGAGTGAGTGATCCGTTTTTGCTCTCCATTTCTCTTCCTCTTTGAGAGATTGGGAGCGTTCGAAGACTTTATCTTCAATGTCAGAAATCCTTTCTTCTGCTTGCTCCATTCTGTTACTGAGGGATTCTACTGTATTTTTCATATCTTTGAGGGCTGTAAGTTCTTGTTTCAGTGTGTCTAAGTCTTTGGTGGTTTTGTCTTTAAATTCGTTAAATTCTTGAGACAACTTTTGAATTTCTCCTCGAATTCCTAATTCCATTTTATTAATCTTGTCTGCAAACCAAATTCTGAATTCGACTTCTGACATCTCAGCCAGTTGTTTATGAATGGGATCTTCAATCACATCTGCCGTATCTTTTCTTGGGGGGGTTGATCTATTCTGGTTATTCATGTTACCAGAGTTTTTCCGCTGATTCCGCCCCATGGTTTACTCCCTTTGGTTTTTCCCCTGGGGTTTTATCGAGGGCCCGTACAGTGTTGTGGCCTGAGAAACTGGGGCCCTGTCTGGTGTGGTGGAGCAAAGTGGTTCTGTCTTGTTTTCAGCTGGTTTCTGTTCGATCCTATTGCAACTTCTACTCTGGCTTGAAGTCTCAGCTGTGTGAAAAAATCAGCAATTAAGTCACCCCGCCTGCCCACCTCTGGCCCCAGTTGGAAAAGGAGAATCAAACCTTCCTACAATCGCACACCCAGGGCACCACCTGAAAAGTCCTCAGTCTATTAGCCCAGTTCAAAAGGTCCGAATCAACTGTCTCAATCGGCACTTGTCTCAGGTGGAAGGGTTCAAGAGGTCTCTGGGAACTGGATCACAGGGGCCTGGTGACTCCTCTGAGACAGCTCACCCCAGTGCAGCGTGGAGTCAGGAGGAGCCACCCCGCAAACAGAGCAGTCTGGGAAGGTTGACGTCTCCTTCCCCACTTTGCCCCTCCGTCGGACCCAGTCACTGGTATCTCTGCAGATGGCTAACCCAGTTGCCTGCAGTGAACAGACACTCCAGGGGTTTGCACCTGCCTGAATCGCGAGGAAGTCTGCCAGGCCCCCGCAGACTGCCGCTATCTAGCAGGAGGAGATGGGGCCTGACATCTTTGAGTGTTTGATGCAGGTGATGGGAAGGAGGTGTTCACTCAGGCTTAGCCCCGTCCCTGATGGATGCTGCTAACAGAACAGAACAGAACAGACAACTTTGTGAGGTTCTGTCTCTGTTCCTGTCATCGCCTACAGGAGACGGGCTGTTTTGAGTTCAAACGTCTTTGCTACTGGAGAATTGCGTCTGAACACCTCTCTGGGTCGGCCCCGCCCTGGAGGCTTCTGGGTTTGTGAGCCGTGACACCGGTGGCCTCCTCTGGTTGCCCAGGGAGACAGGGGGTGTGGCCTCAGAATATCCAGAAGTGAGCGTTCTGCCGTTAAAGAAAAAACGGCTGTTGATCTACCTCCAGGGAACTGCTGCTCTGGTGTGGGCACTCAGGCGACCCTTTTCTCCTCTGTCCCGCGCACCAGAGTCAGCACTGAGCGGCTGCAGTTTGTGCTGGGTCCACACCCCTTAAGAGATCCCCCAAGAATCAGAACTCTTGGGGGATGGGCCCCCAGACCCGGATTGGGAGTGGGGCGGGGGGAAGCTAGAGTTTCATTCAGTTTCACGCAATACTACGGTCCGGGGAGGGCTCCTGCACTGCACCGCAGGGAAGTGCCGCCAAGGCTTGATTTCCCCTCAGCGGAGTGCCCTCTCCTTGCTCACGTGTCCCAGAGTCAGCGCTGACCTGATGCAGCTCAGGCACTGTGCACTCCCCTCGAGAAATCACCCAAGGAGCCGAACTCCGGAGGGATAGGCCCTCAGACCCCGAGTGAGAGTAGGGGCTCTCAGCTCTCAGCGGGGAGGCCAGAGTCTTATTCAGTCTTGTGCCCGGGGAGGGCTCCTGCACTGCACCGCAGGGAAGTGCCGCCAAGGCTTGATTTCCCCTCAGCGGAGTGCCCTCTCCTCGCTCACGTATCCCAGAGTCAGCGCTGACCTGACGCAGCTCAGGCACTGTGCACTCCCCTCGAGAAATCACCCAAGGAGCCGAACTCCTGGGGGATTGGCCCTCAGACCCCGAGTGAGAGTAGGGGTTCTCAGCTCTCAGCGGGGAGGCCAGAGTCTTATTCAGTCTTGGGCCCCGTATGCCCGGGGAGAGTTGGTGCACTGCACCGCAGGGAAGTGCCGCGAGGCGTGACTCCCCCTCAGCCCGGTGCCCTCTCCTCACTCGCGGGCCTCAGAGTCAATGCTACCAGTCGCAACTCGGGGACTGTCCACTCCCCTTGAGAAATCACCCAAGGATCCGAAGTCCTGGGGGACAGGCCTCCAGACCTCAGTGGGCGGGAGGGGAGCGCCGGGGATTCAGGGTTGCCGGCTAAGGATTCCCAAAGTTTTATTCAGCCCTATGTCCGGCAGGAGAACGCCACGGCACCCCAGTAGGGGAGGTAGGTCCAGTTTTTAGAAGGTCTTTCCCGTGGAGTGTAGTGGGAGGGCCTTTAATTTCTGCCCGCTTGTTAAATTGTGGGGCTCCAGAGCCGGTCTCATGGGGGAGGGGGACTCCCGTCCGCTTGGTGGTGGATTTTGTACCTTTTGTTTGCGTCCTTGTGATCACAACTTGCCTCAGCGGTGTTGATGTGCGTTCTTCAGCCTTCTCTCTTGGTGAGGCTCAAGTCCACCAGGATACTTACTAAATTCCTGTCCCTTAACTCTCCTTCTGGACGGGAGCCTTTGTTGAAAGCTGGCTTCAGTCCGCCATCTTGTCATCTTTTTTTTTTGTTTTTTGTTTTTTGGCCGGGGCTGGGTTTGAACCCGCCACCTCCGGCATATGGGACCGGCGCCCTACTCCTTGAGCCACAGGTGCCGCCCAAGTAAAAAATCTTTTTAATAGAAAAACTTATGAAATACAGATAAAAAAGGAAGAAAATGGTTTTGTACAGCTGTACAGCATGCTTGTCTTTTAAGCTAAGTGTTATTACAAGAGTCAAAATGTTAAAAAAATTATAGAGTTCATAAAGTAAAAAAGTTACAGTAAGCTAAGGTTAATTTGTTGTTGAAGAAAGAAAAATACATTTTTATAATGTAGTGTAGCACCTGTGTGTGGTGTTTATAAAGTCTACGGTCATGTAGGGTAACATCCTACCTAGTGTTTCCTGTTCACTGAGCACTCATTCACCGACTCACCCAGAGCAACTTCCAGTCCTGAAAGCCCCATCTGGTAAATGTCCTAACCTGGTATGTCTCTTTTTTTTCTTTTTTGTCTTTCATACCATATTTTTTACTGTACCTTTTCTGTGTTTAAGCATGTTCAGATACACAAATCCTGACCATTGTGTTATAATTGCATCCTGTATAATAGCATATTGTACAGGTTTGTAGCCCAAGAGCAATAGACTATACCATATAGCCTTGGAGTATAGTAGGCTCTACCACCTAGGTTTGTGTAAATACATGTTATGATGTTCACACAATGAGGAAATTGTCCAATGACGCATTTCTCATTGTATTACTTTTATTAAGTGGCACATGATTGTAATTATTTGTCTACATCATATAGATCTTACCAGATTATAAATACTCTGAATAGCGAATCCATATCTAAAGCAACTCTTTTTTTTTTTGATACAGAGTCTCACTCTGTTGCCCCAGGCCATGGCATCAGCATAGCTCACAGCAACCTCAAACTCCTGGGCTCAAGGGATACACCTGCCTTAGCCTCCCAATTAGCTAGGACTAGAGGCAACTGCCACAAGGCCTGCCTAATTTTTCTATTTTTGGTACAGACAGGGTCCCCCTTTGTTCAGCTTGGTCTGGAATTCCTGAGCTCAAGAGATCCTCCTGTCTTGGCCTCCCAGAGTGCTAGGATACAGTCCTTATGCCTGGCCTAAAGCACCTGCTGACACTTAAATATCTTAACTACTTTATTTTTTATAAAATCAAGTCAAAGATTCAGGGGAGCTATTATTTTTTCAAATGTTACAGTGCTTAAGAATTGAAATATAGAAGATGACTACAGTATTTTAATGATATATTTTATTCTTATTACTTTTGTGTTGTTATAATCTTGCATAGTATTAATATTTTGAGCAGTATAATTTATTATTCATTCTATCAATATATATATATATATATCCGTTCATACTGTTCCCCATCACTAGTGTTATAACTAAGAAACGTTGTCTTTTATGGCTCTGGTTATATTATTTGCCATTAAATTTTAACCCACACAGAAGACATATGGAACATGACAGTGCCATAGACATGTCTCTTTGGTTTACTCATTGGACATATGCTTTACATTCAAAAGGTTATTTCCATTCACCATATGTGATCCATATTTAAATGTGGAAATGGAGCCTCACAGGAGATGTATCAAAATAGCACATGCAAACATTTACAGTAAGTGGATCTTTAGCAGAAAACTCAACAACTACCATATGCAGCAGCTGTTACTCAGTGGACCAAAAATAACATCCTGGAACAATGCAGGCTGCGGTTTCAGCACATTTGAAACCATGCACCTAGCAAATACTTCTCAAAATTCATTCAAACACTTAAAAGGCTCTTCATTTGCAGTTAAGCATTGTAATTGTTCTGACCCAGACATGCTATTTAGGGAGACACACTCCAAGAAAAAGTGTTCTGAGCTATCATGTAATTATGAGTGGAACAAAAAAAAGAAAAAAGAAAGAAAGAAAATAATAAAACACCCCAGTAAACAAACTGTCTCTTCCCCAAGACAATTTTTGGAACTTGACAGACACAAAATATTTTTTAATAAGTCTTTGGATGGCAAACATGGCTGAGACAATGCCTGTACCATACATGACTATTAACAAGTCTATTAATTGGATGTCTCTCTGAAATACCACAAAAGGGCTGTTTCCTACGTTGAGTATTTCCTATGTTCAGATATTTTGGTCTGCTGAGGCATTCAACATGAGCATGTGTTATTATTTGTTGGAAGACAGTTAAAGCCAGACATGCTGGAGGTTAATTTCTAATGCACTGTGATAATGAAGCAGATACCTGACTGTTGTCACGGTAGAGTGGGAAGAACAGCGCTCAGGAAACGGTTTTGAACTCTAGCCCTATCACATGTTTGTAGTTAAGGTCCTTGGACCCAAAGAGCCTCAGTTTCATCTCTTATAAAGTGTAATGGTACTATTTACTTTTGGTTATTACAAAGGGTCATTATGGAAAGATTGTACAAGACTACTACTATTACCATCTGACATCACTTGCTGAAGTCATACCGTACATTAGAAGTTGTGGCACTGTTTCATATTGTTATGTTATTTTCTGTTCAAACCAATTTAGAAGATCATTTGCTTCCGTGCTGCATCAACAAATAATCTCCCAAATCTCAGTGGTTTAAAACACCAGATTCTGATATGGGGTCAGGTGAACCTCAGAGAAACTCTGCAGCGTCCTGTGACTGCTTCAATTCTCTGATGCTTCCATTTCAGTACATGCCTCCCAGGTCCTGAAATCTGGAGAGGAAAGATCTTGAGAGTTGCTAATCTGCTGTTAAATACATTAACTCAGAAGGGACCCAGACGAGCTCATTATTTAACTCATTCCATGGCCCTGGCAAAAAAGGGGGCAGAATTTATGGGACAGCTCTGGAATGTTAGAGAAAGTATGTCTGACATAGATAGTGTGATTGTCCCTGTTTTATGGGTAAGAGAACTGAAACTCAAAGATATTAAGTAAATTACCTAGGAAGGTCACATAACTTTATCAGTGAGACTTTGTTTTTATCCCAAGTTTATATGATTTTAGGGTCTTTTTGTTAAGCATAATCTGTATTAATATTTTGATTCATCACTACATATTAGTGAATTACAAGAGGCTCATAAATGATATGTTTTTTTTTTATAATTCCTGCTTAGCTAATGACCATCTCATATGGTAAGGAAAGGATTTTTTCATTTAGACTCTTTCCATGTCATGAAGAAAAAGTTCTTATTATTTCACTTAATAAATTTGGGAGATTAAAAAAATGGTTACGATTATGTTAGTTTTAAACATGGGCAAATAAAATTGTATCTCAGGCCAAGAATGCTGATTTTATTATACTAACAAGTTATCTGCTAATGTAGCACAGAATTCTGAAAGAAATATGTATTAAATAATTTTGAGAAGGGCTTTTACTATAATGATGGATAAGATTAATTTATGTGGGCGGCGCCTGTGGCTCAGTGAGTAGGGTGCCAGCCCCATATGCCGAGAGTGATGGGTTCAAACCCAGCCCTGGCCAAACTGCAACAAAAAAATAGCTGGGCCTTGTGGTGGGTGCCTGTAGTCTCAGCTGCTTGGGAGGCTGAGGCAAGAGAACCGCGTAAGCCCAAGAGTTAGAGGTTGCTGTGAGCCGTGTGACTTCATGGCCCTCTACCCGAGGGCGGTACAGTGAGACTCTGTCGCTACAAAAAAAAAAAAAGAAAATATTAATTTATGTAATCACATAACCTTCTTTCATCTCCTTCCATGAACTATACTAAAAAATCACAAGTGTTTTCTCTATTTGAAAGAATTTAGACCTTTCGATTCCTTCCTTAAGCTGATATTTTAGATGAAGTACACGCTCTGATTTGTTTTTCTTATTATAAACGTAAAAGGCATTTGGTGCAGTTTGGAGATACACTGTTTATGTATAAAGATACATTATGGAAATGGATACATGTGGTCACACATGGCCAGCTAAGAGAAGGAACTGTGTTAAAGGGATTCAACATCTGTTTGATAGGTGTAATGATTCTCCAGTCACTCTGCTAGGAGGTCACATTTTTATACAATAATAAATAACTTATATTCTTAAGGATAGCCTGTCTTTATTGAGTGCCTTTGCTTTTGCCAAGCCTTGTGCTGAGTTGTTTCCATGGGTTGAAAGAGCTGTACTCCCTTCAGTACATACATACAGTCCTTGTTAATCAGCCGGCGATCTGGGGGGAAGGGACTGATGGAACTCATTTGGCTCTTATAGATTACGAGGACATGCTAGTAACAATCTTGCCATTTTATAGATAAGAAACCTACTGCTTGAAATAGTGAAGTTGCCAAAAATTGCTCACTTCTCTTGGGGCAGAAGTCAGTATCAAGCCTATGACTCTGTTATTCCAAAATATGTAAGTTCTTCTTCTTCTTTTTCTAAAGACTTTCTCACTCTGTTGCCCCAGGCTACAGGGCTTTGGTGTAAGCCTAGCTCACAGCAACCTCAAACTCCTGGGCTCAAGTATTTCTCCCCTGTCTCAGTCTCCAGAGTAGCTGGGACTACAGGCACCTGCCACAACGCCCGGCTAGTTATTTTCTATTTTTAGTAAAGATCAGGGTCTTGCTCAGGCCCAGGTGGTCTTGAACTCCTGAGCACAAGCAGTCCTCCAGCCTCAGCCTCCCAGAGTGCTAGGATTATAGGCGTGAGCCACCACGCCTGGCCTGTAAGTTCTTTTCTTAATGCTGTGATGCTTTTCTCCCTCCTCTCCCCCCTCAGCTACCGCTTCTGAGTGCTTGTGTGTGTACTGAAGGGAGTACAGGCTCTTTCAAACCTCCTCTCCATCCTCCAGCTGACAGTTATATGTTACAGAAGCAAAAAATAAACTTCTAATGCACAGAGCCACCAAGGATTTGAAGTACATCAGTTTACAGTAATTACAATCACATTAATTAAGGAACAGGCATTGGGTGTTGCTGTTAACAAAAATTACAACACAGTCAGTTCTGCGTCACACAGACATTCAGGGTCTCTGGTTCACAGAGGCGCTGCCATCTTCAAAACATTCTTCCCAAGGTCGCCCTTTGCTTAGTTGTTAATTAGGAACTGACAAAAAACTAATGTCACAGGTAAGAAAGATAGGAATGTGCGTTTTCTCAGAGGCAAAGCATTTGTTTGCCTGTCATAATTTGGAAGGCAGACAACATACACAAAAGCCTTTGGCTATAAGAAAAAGGATTAAAAAAGAACATTATTGAGTTTGGTTGCCACTGGTTGAGCAAAATGTGGCATTAGAAGACTGAGACTGGGTTGAACAATAATTAGCTGCTTTGCACTAGGAATAAAGGAGAATAAAATGTGCCCACAAATTTGAGGTTTTGTAAGACTTGGAAAAGTTGATAGTTCTAGATGCCAAGCAGGAAATAAGATTGAAAAGGCCTCTGAGTATCAAAGGTCTTATTCGGCTCCACCTTGTAGCAAAGTACAATTGGAATGGGGCTCTTTAGATAAACTAGAAGTTCTCAAGATTGCCAACATGTATTTGCAAGAGAAAGATATCTGGGAAAGGAAACAAACAAATGAACAAACAAACTCCCCACCAACTTGAAAACTATGTCTCAGAAATCACTTTCTTTGTCTATCAAAGCACAGAATTGGGTGAAAAATGAATAAATCAGTTACCCATGAAGATTTTGAAGGTATTGTATTTTTTTTTTTTTTAAAAAAAGAAGACTAGATTTAAAGACTATAAATTTGGCTTCTTAAGACTTAAGATGGGAAGAAAGCACGTTGTGGACAAGAGCGGCCTCCGAGAAGGGCACCCTGTTCACCACCACCTCAGATGTAGCGAGTCGTAACAATAAGATGAGAAAACTGCCTGGAATCTAGAGCGAGAGTACACAGGGTGATCAGAAAGTTCCTGTGCAACTTAAGATAGTGAGCAAAACTGCACAAGAACTCGATGGACACCCTGAGTAGAAAACAGTGACAATTCCCTGGCTCCAAGAACGCAGAATCGAGGTCTAATTAAAAAACCAAAGTCACTGCCAGGGAAGAGGTGTCTGCCGGGATTTCATAATTCTATGAATCATTGACTGCTGTGTGCCACCTGCTTTTCCCTTTTCTAGAAGGATTTTGAGATTATCTTGCTGCTGCTTCTCCCTTTAACACTGAACATGCCTGTGTGTGCACACCAACATTCACACATGCACGCACGGAGGTGGGTGCAGACACTTTCCCTTTCCATCCACGAGGAACCATATTGAGAGCATATGGAGCAGGTGGGCTTCACCCAGAGGTCTCAGAAACTGAGCTTCCAGCGCGAACTGGATGGGACTTGGGAAGGAGGTGGGTAGAGTCTGTGTGTGGATGAAGAGTAGACCAGGTATTTGATGATCAGCTGGGTGAACCGTGGGAGAGCCTGGCTAGCTATTTACCAAACAGATTCTACTTTCTTTCCCTAGGGATGTACAGTGAACTATTTTCCAGCATCTGTTGCAGTTTGTTGTGATCTCGTGACTAAGTGTATGCAGAAGTGGTGTTTGTCACTTCCAGGCCTGGCACATAAAAATTCCCTGTGTAGAATGGCACCTGTGGCTCAAAGGAGCAGGGTGCCGGCCCCATATACCAGAGATGGTGGGTTCAAACCCACCCCTGGCCAAAAGCTGCAAAAAAACCCCCCAAAAAACCCAAAACAAAAAACTCCCTGTGTAATCCCCTCTTTTTTGTCTCCTATCTGCTGATAAGGAATCCAACATTTCCTTTACAAGGAACATCTGGAAGATGGTAAAGCCATGGCACCCCAGATCCTTAAAAAACTGCTTGGTGTAGGTTTCCACTCCTGCTTCAGTGACCTTCACGTGAGAGAGAAATAAACTTGCATTGCGTTAATCCATTGAGATTTCAGTGTTCATTTATAATAGCAGCTGGCATTATCTTGGCCTATTTTCTTATTTTGAACTAACTAAAATTTTTAATGATATATTAAAAAATTCTTGACTTTTCCATAGAGAGAGGCAGGTATAAATATAAAAATAATCATCCAAATAAAGCGAATGGCTATGAATTCATGTCCCCAGGAGAGAGACTAATTTACCTCCGTGAAATTAGGAAATTCAGTTCTTTTTGTATTGTTGGTGAGTTAAGAAAGGAAAGAAAAGGAAACTGTTACAGATGTACCTGTGTATTTTTTATAATCATCTATTTATTTTTCTAAGGTTCTGATACTACCAGACATGCTGTTGGAATAATTACTCTCATAATCTAGGCAGTGTCTGAAAGGCTTTTCTAGTTACTATTACTACTCATTTTTATGCTGTACATAGTAATATCAATCCTAGAGCATGATGCAGAAGAGCTGTCTCCATACTCAATGTATTTTGCTTCCTCTAATGGAATGAATATTTTTATTCTTTTTATTTTAGTGTTCTCAAATCATCAAGCCACAAATTAACTCCTACCCATTCAGAAATGATCTCCAACCCTCCCTAGCTGGAGACCAGGCTCTTCAACAAATGCCCGATTAAAATTTTCTTTCACCACCAGCATAGTCTCCTAAATCCCCATCTGCTAATGACGAAGGTATTTCTCATAATTACAAATTTCCTTCACTCGGTGTGGCTTAGCCATTGGAATATTCCCTCTACTTCCGACTCTCTTTTTGAGCTAATACCAGTCTTATAATTACCACGACTTGAAACATTATAGTCAATTTAATCCCTCCTTCTCCCTAACCCTGTGCATCCATCCAACCAATTTCCAAATTACATGTGTCCTCCCTCCACAAAGCTTCACATCTTCAGCCTTCTTTCTGTTCCTGCTGCCTACATGTCAGTTCAGATCCTCATTACTTTCCTACCTTCCTTACTATAATAACCCAGTAATTGGCTTCCCCACTTCCATCTCTCTCTGCTGCAATACATCCTACACATTGCTGTAAGATTTCTCTTTCTGAACTGCGTTTCTGTTAACAAAATCAGACTTAGCAGATAACAGAGGCCTTAAAGGTCAGCTGATCTAACCCCTTTTATTTTCTTTAATAAATTATCAGAACTGGATATATGCACTTTGTTTTATTGAACTCGTGATGCATGGTTAAAACAATTTAAACAATATAGAACAACACAAAATAAAATGTAAAAATTTACCTCCACCCCCAGTTTTACTCCCCAGAAGCAAGTTCTGTTTTGACTTTCTCGTTTCATTTTTTTATTCTTCTGGTGGTTATCTTTGTAACTCCAAATGATATGGTTATACCTGTCTTTTTCATATGTATTGACTTTTTACACTATTATCTATTGACTTCCAACTATGAGATAGGAATAAATTGGTGCACTTAGCCCTTTTAAACTTTTGTTAGTTAACTTTTGTTAGTTACGCACTTGTCTTTTTCACGTTTTCAAGGCTTCTGTGACTTAAATGGTGTTCTATAACTATAATTAAGTCCTCAAGGCTTTGCATATAGTTTGAGTCTAAAAATAAAAATATCCTTGCATTTAAAATATTACGATTTTTAAATTACTTAACTGTAGAATCAAGGAGTGTGGTTAGAAATTCACAGAGAGAAATGAGAATGAGCTCCCAGAGGTATAGAAAGGGGGCTGTCACTACCATTGAGCAGGCTGAGTCCTGTGCAAGAGCATTTGGCTAGACCAGGCATGGTGGCTCACACCTGTACTCCTAGCACTCTGGGAAGCCCAAGCAGGTATATCACCATAGCTCAAAAGTTCAAGACTAGCCTGAGCAAGAGTGACACCCTATCTCTACTAAAAATAGAAAAACTAGCCAAGAGTTATGGCAGGCACCTGTAGTCCCAGCTACTTGGGAGTCTGAGGCAGGAGGATTGTTTGAGCCCAAGAGTGTGAGGTTGGTGTGAGCTATGATGCCATGCTATTCTACCCAGGGAGACTGACTGAGTCTCTGCTCTGTCTCGATAAATAAATAAATAAAAATAAAAATAAAAAATAGAGCATTTGGTTCAAAGGCTGAGTGAAGCAAAGGTCCCAGGCACTGTGCTTTGAGCCTTAGCATGGCAGCATCATATTTTTCTATTTTGAAAAAAGCTCCGTACGTGCTAGCTGATGCATTAAGTGGAAGGAAAATAAAGTGAATTCTGGGTACCAACACCCATGGCAGTTTTAACAGAGTAAAATAAGTAAAATAAAAAAATGGTAAAATAAGTCAAATAATATATGAAACTAAATAAGAAGATTGTGGCATTTTTCAGTGATAACTAGTAGGTTATTGGTTGTTGATGACTGTGACAAAAGAAGTTATATTGAATTTATTAGGATGGAATTCAGCTGTTAGTGCATTAACAAGAGGGTATCAGGTCAATAAAATATGGAGAACTCTTTCAAAATATGTGGATGTCCAAGGAAAAGAGGGATTTTTTGATTGCTGGGAAGTGAAATCTTATATATATTTTTTTGTTTATAACGTCTTTCATTGCTTTTGTGTTTAAATATGCCTCTGACGTGTGATACAATAGAAGTATTCACATATATTTTCTACTAGTTAATAGATAATTTTCCTTTTAAAAATTAAACTTTTAAATCTATCTGTTATATATTTTGGTATGTGGTATTACATACTGTAAATGGAATATTTTTGTGCCCTCCAAAATTCATGTTAAATTCTAACACCCAATGTAATATTATTTAGAAGTGGGGGTCTCTGGGAGGTGATTAGATCATAAGGGAGAGGCCCTCATGAATGAGATTAGTGCCCTTATAAAAGAGTCCAAGAGAGCTTCTTCGCCCCTTCTGCCATACGAAGTAACAGCTATAAAACAGCTGTCTGTGAAAAAGGACGTGAGCCTTTACCAGACATCAAATCTGCCAGCATTTTGACCCAGGACTTCCTAGACTCCAGAACTGTGAGAAATATATTTCTGTTGTTTCTAAGCCACCAGTTTAAGATATTTTTGTTATAGCAGCCCAAATGGGCTAAGACATTCTATGAGGCTAAGTTGAACTTTTTATAAATACCCAGTCATAGCACTCATTCATCCCATTTTCACTGAGCTTGAATCTCATTTTTATCACATAATTAACTTTTATCTTGGGGGGAACTATTTTTCAGATTTTTCTTTTCTTCCCCTAATCTTATTTTCTGAGTCAATGCTAACATAATTCAATTAAACCCTAATAGTTGGTGATCTTTTCAATTGTAAAGAACAGGAAAAACCTAAGGAAAGCATTCTTTGAACTCTATTTGAATCCATTTACCTAGGTTAGAAACCCTTGTTGTCTGGCTGGGTGCAGTGGCTCACACCTATAATGCCAGCACCTGGGAGGCCAAGGCGAGTGGATTGCCTAAGCTCAGGAGTTCAAGACCAGCCTGAGCAAGAGTGAGACCCTGTCTCTAAAAATTAGCTGGGCATTGTGGTGGGTGTCTGTAGTCCCAACTAGTTGGGAGGCTGAGATAAGAGAATAACTCAAGCCCAAGAGTTTGAGGTTTCTGTGAGCTGTGACACCATGCCACTCTACTGAGGGTGACATAATGAGACTCTGCCTAAAAACAAACAAACAAAAAAAACCAAAACAAAACAAAAAACCCCCCAAAACAAAGAAACACTGGTCATCTGAAAAATGAATCCACATTTTCATTCCTGTCCATTTATAATTTTTCTTTTGTCATTTTCAGTCCTTTATCCTTTTCCTCTGTTCTAGGAAAACATCTCATCATCTTCTTGAAGTGATTATGTTTTCTGCAATGTCAGTTTAACTCCTTTTTGACAACAGTCCAGCTATTTGAACCTTTAGTTTCCTTGTGCTTTTTCTTATTTAAACCAGCAAAAGTGTACATCTAAATTATGAATTCATGTCACCTATAATATCTTGGTTTTGGTACTTCATACTTCTTTAAAAACTATTTAGAACACAAAGATACTTTTTTAATATTTTCTTTTTCTTTGCCGGGCATGGCACTTCCTCTGCTGTGTTGTATTCCTTGTAGTGGAAGAAATATATGAGGAGGTTTTGAGTGAGAGATGAATTATTAAATTGGTCTTTATTGGTGAAAAAGTCATTGATGTACAGAGTTAACAGGAGTTAGGAAAGAAAGGTAGATGGCATTAATCAGTCTCTGGTAGGTAAAAGTTATTTATTTTTGAAGATGAAAACTTTGTAAATTTCTCCCTAACTTTTAAAAATGCTATATGGTCCTATTACCACTTATGACAGAGAAAATTCCTTCAGATTTCCATCGTATTTTAGAGCTCATAAAACTTTATATTTCTTTACTGCCAAAGACTAGGATTGGCAGTTGCTGGCTAAATTGTTGCTTCATGCCTACCAAACCTCTGCTTCAAAACTGTGACTAACCCTCCCTGTTGCTCAGTGAATGAATGCAGTCTGCCCCTCTACCCTCCCCCAGCCTTCTAGGACCTTGCCCCATCTACCTTTTCATCTCCTTGAAATTCTCTTCATGTGTTGTGTTTCTTCACCAAATTACTTTCATCTCTTTGTGTGCAACCTTCATTTCCCTGCCACCGTGACTTTTTGCTTCTTGTTCCCTCCACCTGTGAGCGTATGCATCTTTTCAGCGTACTCTCTCCACTGCCCATCGTCATGACGCTACCAGGTGAGTGTTGGTATGAAAGCCAGGTCCATCTTTTCAGCGTTCTCTCTCTCTCCACTGCCCATCGTCATGACGCTACCAGGTGAGTGTTGGTATGAAAGCCAGGTCCATCTTTTCAGCGTTCTGTCTTCACTGGCTATCGTCATGTGGCTGCCAGGTGAGTGTTGATATGAAAGTCAGGTCCATCTTTTCAGCGTTCCCTCTCTCCACTGGCCATCGTCATGTGGCTGCCAGGTGAGTGTTGATATGAAAGTCAGATCCACCTTTTCAGCGTTCTCTCTCTCCACTGGCTATCGTCATGCCTTCTCTCTCTCCACTGGCTATCGTCATGTGGCTGCCAGGTGAGTGTTGATATGAAAGTCAGGTCTTCACGCACACAGTTTAGTTTTTAGTCATAGCATGCATGCAGTATCAGATCCTGCTATTGAACTCTGTGCAAAACGTACATTTGCTTTGGGGTCCTAAATATTTTTAACATGTAAAATGTATGAAATGTTAATAATAGTAATAAATAAATAAATGATGATAATGACAACAGTCCCAACTATTCTAACCAGTACAAGAACCACACTTGAACCTCACCTGTATTCACTAGGCTGGTACCCCACTAGTTTCCTTTAGCATCTACTGCTGGTATCATTTTTCTAATGTAGGTGTCTCAGCCAGAGGATGGTTGTTTTTTAACAGGCAGCTTGGGGCATATCCCCTCTGTGTTTTAATCTCCTCTAACTGCTACTGCAGCTGTCCTTTTGTATGAAGAAGTAGATGAATCCCCTTTAGAGTCTCCAGTGCAAGCATAGATGTACTTTCCCCAGAAACTTTATTGGTTTCTTACTCTGGTATTCCGGCCTTCTCTTTCTTTTATCTAGTTCTTTCTTTCCCTTGCTCTCTCTCTTTCTCTGTCTTTATGTGTGTGTCCACTCATCTCCACGTACCTCATTATCACAAACCTTTGCTATTTAGGAGACATCCTGATCTCATTTCCCCCCCTTCTATTCCCCAGAGAACTAATGCTTTAGGTGGGTCCCCAACTTCCAGTTACTCTGCAAGTCTGCTAATCATCTTAATGACAGCAGTGACATTTCAGAGTGCAGAACTCTCCTCCACTGGCTTTATAAAACTATGTTACATTTTTCATTTGTTGACATCTAGCAGCTCGGCAATAGAGTGTTTCTCAAAGCCTTCATGAACCCAGATTTGAGATACAAAATCAATTCAACATTGAGAGTTTGATTAAAGGGGCACTAAGCTTGTATACTGGAGACTGGGGGATATGAAAGCAGAATGGTGCAGGAAAAGTTAGGCATGGTTCTCAGCATCATGGTTCTAACATAATACTTCAGATCCCAGCTTCTGTGTACATTGATGTATGGTTATAGGCAAAGTTTCATTTTTCTCATTGCTAATGGAATGTTGGTATTTAATGAAGTAATGCAATATAAAATACCTAGAATCATGTCTGAATTAAAACTGATATTATTATTATTGTGCCAGTTTTGTCTCTTGTCCCATATTTCCATGTGACTCTGCATATACTGTTTAATCTTGCAGGGCCTTTGATCTTCCCCTCTATAAAATTAAGAAATTTATTAGGTGATTTCTAAGGCTCTTTATACTTTGTAGACTTTATTTTCTCAACTGGTAAAATAATGATTGGTTTGTTCTCCTTCTGGTGTGTAAGTCTGACAAACAAATCTCGAATTTTCAGCAGGTCGATACTAGTTCTGTACCAGAAAGATAATTCAAACCTGTCCTGGCAAAATTTTACCACATAGTGCCTCTTAGCTTGTTAGTTAATCAATGGGAAAGTGATCTTAATTTTTAGATTTCGAAAATCCTGACATCAATCATTAAGACAACCGGAGTTGGAGGAACTGATCAGTTTTATTTGTATATTTCGGGCGTCACTGACAATCATGGTCTGTGTCATGTAGGAACAGGTCCTTGGGGAAGGTCGTAACCTGTCTCTGACTTACAGTATAGATTTGATAGAACATTAAGGCAGAGTTTGGAAATGGGAAGGAGCATAGCAAGCTACATTCATAAGCTTTGTGGTTACATCCTAACACAAAAATTTACTACCTCTTTCATCTCCCTGGAACTCTTAATTGAGTCTCTGATTCACCTTCCCATACTGAGTTAAAAAAAAAATGTTCTTTGGGTTGTTTCAGTGATGTAGCCCATCAAAATTCTGGGAAATACATAGAAAGGTAAACACAAATATTAGCTTTGTGACCTTTACAAAGTAGCTAAACCAACATGGGTTAGTTTTTCCATCTATAAAACAAGGGATTGATACATAGTATGATCAGTCTCTGAGCCAGAAATTCTATCTCTAAGAAGTTTGGAAACTCAAGTTTCCATTAGAATCACATGTAAAGTGTGTAAAAAAAGGAGATTACTAGATCCCAAGTTCATTAACTCTGATTAAGTTTATCAGGAATAAGGTTTCAAAAGATACATTTTTGAAATGCACTCAGGTGATTCTGCTGGCTGTATGTTATGGCCTATGCTTTGGGAACTATTTCAGTCTCCTGCATTTCAATATGTTGATGACGTGCTGACATTGCTTGATCTGCAACTTTTATGACCACAGATGAAGCAAGTATTAGTTATTCATGCTCAAATTATAATAACAATTACATCAGTATGATTATTATTTAAAATGGATTGGATGGTGAATGACTTATGGACAACTTACCTCTTTTTTTTTTTATAAAGTTCACCTACCCTGAGAATTGATAAGATACGATTTTCTTTTTTGGAAAGATTTCTCTGTGAAACAGTATCATATTTTCCCCCTCTAAGCA
The DNA here is from genome assembly GCF_027406575.1 of Nycticebus coucang. Taxonomy (NCBI): domain Eukaryota; kingdom Metazoa; phylum Chordata; class Mammalia; order Primates; family Lorisidae; genus Nycticebus; species Nycticebus coucang. Next base: position 19,434,641 of record NC_069787.1, read on the forward strand.
GTCTCCTTTAGCTCTCGCTGCATTTAATATTTCTCCCAGGTAAATTGTCCATAAATCCATATCAAAGAAAACCTTGTGAAAACAGAAACACGTTCTGGAAGGCATTTCTGTTTTTTTCAAAAATATATTTTATAAGTTACTTGCTTTTGAAGATCATTTGGCAATCATCATATAGAGAAAATGACCTCATTAACTATGATCATTATACTGTTCTCTTTCTTTAGTTTGTGTGCAATAGAATATGGTTAAGAATAATCAGACAGACTAGGGTAAAATTTTTTATAGGAGCTGTTTTTCCTGGAAAAGTTAACATAGTCTTTTTAAGCCTCAGCTTGCAAAATGGAGGTAAAGCTATATCTAACTTAGGGGGGTGTTATCAAAATAAATGAGATAATGTATCTGAATTTCTTAGTACAATGCCTTACACACAAGTGGTTAACAGGAATAATTTCCAGTATTTTTCTGGATAGGAGAAAGTAAACCTTATATATGCTCTTTATATTTGTATTTACATTTGTACAATTTTATAGAGGAAAATATTTTATACTACATATTTGCACAAGTCTGTATGGCTTCTCAATTGCTTTAATATATAGTCTCACTTGCTATTCACCTTGAAATTATTTCCTAGGACTTCACTTGAGATATTAAAATTCACATGATTGAAATGTGTGTTAAATATGTAAGTGGTAACACCAGGATGATTCGTTGTCTAATTTCTAGTTCAAAATATCATTCAGCTATTCAGAAAATATTTATTGACTTTACTCTATATTCAGAGAGCTCAAAGAGCTATGAGTGGTACTTTCCTCTAGGCAATTAGAGTTCATATATGTGTGCAGGGGTGTCCAACTTTTAAGGGAATTAGAGTTCGTATTTGTGTGCAGGGGTGTTCAACCTTTAAGGGAATTAGAGTTCATATATGTGTGCAGGGGTGTCCAAACTTTTTCCTTTTCTGCCACACATTGGAAGAAGAGTTGTCTTGGGCCACACCTTAAATACATTAACACTAAAGAAAACTGAGAAAAAAAAAAAAAGTGTGTGCATCGTTTTCTTGATATCCACCACGACAGATAAGCAAGAAAGTCCTCACAAATGTGCATGTGATCTGCTGATTGCGGGCTGGCTACCCCTGACAGGAGCTAAGATTCAGGCCTGCAATAATGACCGTGATGCTGCTGCTACTATAACAATTGCCCTTCAATGGTCACATACATGTGCCATGCCATTATGAATTGTCACAGAATATCTCTGTGAGGTAGGCTTTATTTTCCTTTTGCTAATTTTACCTATAAAGCAATATATATATATATATATATATTAAACAGTAATACACACACAACTAGTAGTTGGAAAGAACCAGGATTTGAGCACAGACTGGCCCAGCCAGATCTTATGGCTTTAACTAACACTTTTTGGTGCCCTTCAGGGAAATGCTAAAATTTGCTGTAGCTACAGCATTTCGTCCTCATGCCAGGCTTCATTCCTCTGTTGTTGATGGACTGTCACAGTGAATTTGGAATTTTGCAATTACCTAATTTAACTTCACTTGTTCAGGCCCTTCTCTGTGTGTTTCTTAACTAACTAGAGTGGCACTATCATTGTTAATCTGGAAAGTGGAGAGAATCACATAAGCCTCTTTCTCTTCTTTTCTTAATAGTGACTAGGCCACTGCTAAGATCTTATGGTGCTTCTGTGTGAAACAAAAAAAAAATGTTTTCTTTGAAAGATCCAGCTGAATCCTGTGAAGGGTGGGACTATCTTTAAAACATACTTATCTATCCACCAAAACATCAATGACATTTTCACAGAAGTAAAGAAAATAATCCTAATATTGTCTGGAACCACAAAACACCTAGAATAGCGAATGCCATCCTGAACAAAAAGAACAAAACCAGAGGAATCCCATAACCTGAATTCAAATTATACTACAGCATGGTACTGGCATAATAACAACAGACACAAAGACCAATGGGATAGAATAGAGGACCCCAAAATAAATCCAGACCTTGAAAGTGAACTGATCTTCTAGAAAGGTGCCCAGAACATACAGTGGGGAAAGGACAGTCTCTTCAGTCAATGGGGCTGGAAAACTGCATATCCATATGCAGAAGAATGAAACTAGACCCTTATCTCTCTCCATATGCAAAAATAAAATACTTATAGACTTAAATCTAAGACCTGAGACTGTGATACTTCTAAAAGAAAACACTAGGGAAATGCTTCAGGACATTGTTTTAGGCAAGGACTCCTTGAGTAATAGCTTCAAAGCAGAGACAACTAAGGAGAAATTGGACATGAATTTTGGATAGCATGAAGCTAAAAATCTTCTGCCCAGGTTCTGCACAGCAAAAGAAACAATCAACAAAGCAAAGAGACAACCCACAGAATGGGAAAAAACATTTGCAAACTACCCATCTGACAAGGGATGGATGACTGGAGCAGAGAAGGAGTTCTGACAACTCAGTAGGAAGAAATCAAATAATCCTATCAAAAATGGACAAAGGATCTGAATAGACAGACATTCCTGACAAGAAGACATACATATGGCCAACAGATATATGAAAAAATTTTCGACATTATTAGCCATCAGAGAGATGCAAATCAAAACTATAATGAGATGTCATCTCAACCTAGTGAAAATGGCTTTTACCAACAAGACAGGCAAGAACAAATGCTGGTGAAGCTGTAGAGTCGGGGAAACCCTACACCTTGTTGGTAGGAATGTTAGTGAAAACACACTAGAGAATAGAATGGAGGGTACTCAGCTAAAACAGAACTACCATATGACCCAGCAATTCCACTGCTAGGTATATATCCAAAGGGGAGGAATTCAGTATATTGAAAAGTTATCTGGTTTAGGCGCGGTGGCTCATGCCTGTAATCCCAGCACTTGGGAGGCTAAGGTGGGTGGATTGCCTGAGCTCACAGGTTCAAGAGAGGGACCTGAGCCAGAGAGGGTCCCCCCTAAAAAATAGCCAGGCGTTGTGGTGGGCACCTTAGTCCCAGCTACTTGGGAGGCTGAGGCAAGAGTTTGCTGTGAGCTGAGATGCCACGGCACTCTACCCAGAGTGACCAAGTGAGACTCTTCCTCAAAAGAAAAAAAAAAAATGACAGAAAAGAAAAGTTATCTGCTTTACCATGTTTACTGCAGCATAATTTACAATAGCCAAGATTTGGAATCAATCTAACTATCTATTAATGGTGAATAGATAAAAGAAATTGTGTTACATATACACAATGGCATATTATATAGTCACAAAAGAATGAAATCCTGCCATTTTCAACAACATAGATGGAAAGTGAATTAATCCAAGCACAGAAAGACAAATCATGCATGGTCTCACTCATTTGGGAGCTGAATACTAAAAATAATGGATCTCTCCCAAAAGGCCATATTATCTTGCATTCCCACCAGCAGTGCAGAAGTGTTCCTTTCTCTCCAGTGTACTTAATACTACTGTGAAATCAGTATATAATCACCTACGCATTCATAGGAATGGTAAAACATAGCTATAGTCCAGAAAGGAGGAAGGAAAAGGAGGGAGAGGGAAGGGGAGGGGGGAGGGGAAGGACAGGAGGAAGGAGGGTATTTGGGGGGGAACTCACCTATGTACATAATGAAATGATACATTCCGAAACTATTAAGAATAGGGTATAATTGTGTTACCACAACAAATAAGTAAGTGAGGAGATGATTATGTTAATCAGTTAGATGTAAACATTTCACACTGTATATCAAATCAGCACATTGGACCCATAAAATAATCAATGTACACAGTTATGATTTAATAAATAATAAAAAAATGGATCTCATGGAGACAGAGAATAGAACAATGGTACTAGAGGCCCAGAAAATAGTAGGGTGGGGGGATAAAGTGGGGATGGTTAATAGGTGCAAAAATATAGTTAGGTAGAATGAACAATATTTGGTAGCATAACAAGGTGACTATAATTAGCAAGTTAGAGCATACTTTAAAATAACTAGAAGAGTGGAAATGAAATGTTCCTGACACAAAGAAATGATAAATACCTGAGGTGGTAGATACCCAATTGCTCTGATATGATTAATTCTCATTCATTAAAACATCACATGTACCCAATAAAGATATACAACTATTATCTACCCGTAAAATTAAAAATTAAAAAAAATGTTTAAAAATAATGGACTGGTCTAGATTCGTGTACTGTCATCAGGTTTGGGGCTCAGAGAGCAGAACTCAACTAGGATTTAAGTCCTTGTTTGTGTCCTTGGCCTGGTGTCTTGTTCAGGATACAGCCTCTTCAGGCTGCAGCATTTAGCGTCTTTGCCTTCTCATTTTCCACTCAGAGGCTTATACTTGAAGTTATCTGATCAAGTTCTGCAAACAAAAAAGCAGATAGAAGATAGGGTGTTGGAAATAAAAAAAAAAATGTGTTTACCTTGGATTCCTGTATGTGAACGTCCACACATAAAGGTCAGACATATGCGTGAAAACTGAAACCTATTCTGTGCATAATTTGTCTCTGTCAGCTGTCAATGGACGTGGCCTTTAGATGAGAGCAATGTAATTAATGAGATTAGTGCCCCTGAAGTTCTTCACTGATGAAATAAAGGAATCTATACACCTTAGTTTCTTACAAAGATTTGCTCCCCCCATCCAGTTTAATAGACTTTTCAAATAGCAATCATTGATCATTTACTCATCAGAATTAAAGAAATAAATCCTAAAATTAGCTGTGAATTTCAAGAGAAACAAAACAAAAGCAAACACATTTGATGGTGTCTTAGAGTAAAGCCATATTATGGTTTGTGTTCTAGGAGATTTGTTTGTCAAACAGGGGAAAAGAAAAAATACAACTTACTTTGATGCTGTTCAAAAGCCTGAGGCATTTTCTACCCCATTTGTATTTCTGGATTTTTTTCAGCCCCATCTGTTTATTTTCTGTTGAGCAATCATAGCAAACAGAAAGCCAGCTTCTGAGGATCTGAAAGCAGGTGGGATTTAGAGATAATTTGAAAGGCATAATGACAAATTCTCAGTATAGAGGATCTCAGATTGGCCGATACCATTGTTATTTGGCGTTTAGTATTTACCTTAATTTTATGTACTATTTGTATGAGTGAGAATTTATTTGTAGCCGGAAAATCTGAGGTGTTCACAAATTTTCTATGTTGAGCCCCTTCATTTGTGTTGGGTGGAGGTGAATGATTGTGAGACATAGCTTTGGGTCTTTAACAGCCTTCCCAGATTCTCTAACGCATTCCTAGATTATAACATAAAACCCAGGAGAGACACTTTAAATTGCTTTCCTTCACATCTACACATGTGGTGCTGATGCAGTACATCTCAGGAGATTAGATAGTACAGAATTTTATTTAAATATGAACTTTTTCCAGGTTGGGGAAAGTGATAAGATCTAGAATATCACATACTTAAAAAGAGATACATTTTCCTTTTAGGAAAAAAGGGGAAAAAACGGCAACTTAACCTTGCCTTTCATTTGACATTTTTTTATGGAGAAATTTTGATATAAAAGCAATCCTTGCCAAAGAGTCTGAACAAATGTCTGTGATCTTTTTGGAATTCTGCCAAAGAGCAGTACTATTTTTTATGACTTGCCTCAACACACAGGGACAATGGTGATCTCCATGGAAAATTTACACACTCCTTTCATTACGGGTGAGTGGAGTGACTTCTGCCCACCAACTTCCTGAAGGCTACCGGTAGCAGTGAGCCCACTCCCTCATTAGACATGCATCATCATCTCCAATATCTACATAGTGAGGTCCAAGAGAGCTGTTCATGCTGTTAGTTGGCCCTGGATAATGCTGGAACTGGGCCTCCTGCTCATGGTCAACATATGAAACAAATTCTGCCTTCTAAGGAGGTCACTGTCTCCAACGTGACCAAAAAGACATACGTGGGTGGATGCATTTTTCAACCCATGGGCAACTAAAAATTAGTATTAGATTTGGTTAGGCCACAGTGCAGTAACAATAATCACCATGTCTTAGTCAATACAATTGGAGTTTTACATAAACTCTAATTCCAGTGCATCTGGGCAGCCCTTCTCTATCTCCTGTGGTGGATAAACCTCACCCTGGTTTATCATGGTATCTCCTCGCCAGGTAGGAATTCCTTCTATGTCCTACAGCTCTGTCATCTGAATTAGAGTTTAAGGCTATCACAGAAAAACTATCTCATCCCAGACACAAAGCATGCAGTTTTCTGTCAGCTTCCATTGGCAAAACTAGAACCGCAGTCCCTGAATAAACACGAGGAAGGTTGGGAAGTGGAGGGAGCACCTGGAATACTTGGTGAGCACTAAATATTCTGCACCCTCACTCTGTAAAGTCTGGGGTCTTTGTAATAAAACAGAAAAGTTTGGTATTTTTTTTTTAAGGAAAGGGAACAAATGTTTATTTTGCATATTACCTGAGATTAGCCTTGGAAGTTATTTTTTCCTGGTGAAATCTTAACCAATGAAAGGACATATGGATTTTATGGAGCTTAGTTCTCTACTTTGAGTATAGGATTTAGCCCTTAATTTACTTTAGCAGTCTCAAATGAATTTGTTTGCTTATACTAGTGCCCAGAGTTCGAATGGAACAGAATTAAGAACTTAAACTCTAGAGATAAACTGCTTAGCTTTGTAACATGTCTCTCCTACCTGTTATCAGCTGCTTGGACAAGTTGCATTATCTTTCTGAGACCAAGTTTCTACACGGGACGGATGGCATTTATAAGACAGAGATTAGCTACCTGGGCTAACATAAGGACTAGTAATTTGCCACACAGTACGCACTCGATAATGCGTAGATATTTTAGACAAGCAAAGTCAAGAAAGACTTTTATTTATTGTGACTTGTGACCAATTGTCACTTCACTAGTGGTATTAAGTAGTCTGCAAGAGTTGTTGTTGGGGACTTGGTACCTACATGTTTGCAGCCAGAGATGGAATACTGAACTAGATGAAGAATCATAAAGAGACTCTAAAAAATAACTTGTTAATTTTCTGAAGACCCAAAGTTAAGAACTATATCTTAAAACTTTTTCATATTCTCCAGACTTCCTACTTATGCCTGGTAATAAAGTTTTCTTAATTATATTATTGAATGCATGAATGATATTTGGGTACAAGTAATGTCTGTTATTGTGTTTGAAAGACAGCCCACAAGATCAAAATTGATTAACTTCCTTCTGCTATAGTCACATTGAGTCATGAACCCAAATCTATGTTTTTTAATGCTTTAAACTGTCGTTGTATGTTTTTAAGTTAATTGTCAAACCTCACAAAGCGACTAAGTTATTTTTTGTCAAGTAATTAACTAGATACACCTTCCACATAATATTTTCCAAAGATGTTATATTAAAAACGTCTTATTTTTATTTGCTTTTTGATTTCAGAAGCTTTCACTGGGAGAGAGTATAGCAACTCCAGACTGTTAATTACAAGATAATCCCAATTGCATTAAACTGGTGAATTAACTTAGCCACTGAATGGTAGAGATATTTGGTTGGCAGTAAGCTATAAAATTTGAGTATCCCCTTTTAGTGTATTGTAATTATATCTAATGAGATAAATTCTGGAACAAAAAAGCTTCATGCTTTCTGTCTACAATTCTACATCAAAGCCACGTTGTGTTGGCCAAAGGGTTCTTCTCATTATTGGATGGTCGTGAATGTAGTAATCCGTGACAGAGTTTAGAAAGGCGCCAGAAGTCAGCTTCTCTTGTTTCACTGGGGGCTACAAAATTTGAGTTTCATTTATTTATGTGTGAATAGCTGATACCAATTAAGCAAAAATGATCCCAAATGCTAAGAATACATCCTCTAATGCAAAAATAAATTAACATTTATATTCTTTAAAAACATTCACGAACGAGTGTATTCCACTCTGACTAATGGCCCTCATTAATATTTATGGCCTATGGGGTATCATTGTCCATTAAGTAGGTCTTTATTTGAGAGCATGCATAAGAAATGACATGGGAGAAACTTCCTTCAAACTACAGAACAATTTAACACAGTCCAGATTTGAAAATAAAAGGTGTAGAATGGTAAAGTCTTAATTATATACGAATTCCACATGATAAACAGCTGTTAGGTATTAATCTAGAGGCACTCAGGAAACAAGAAATCATTGGGGATCAAATAAAGGGCAAAAAATTTCAACAAACAAACTGTCAAAAGAGCTTGGTAAGAAAATGAAGCAAAATGCTGGCATCTGCCAAGGTAAGAATCTTTATTAAAGTTGCTCAAATTATGAAGTTGTTACAGGCTTGAAAATCAGATCCCAGTAGCATACTGCTGAAGATGTTTAACAGGTGGGCTGATTTGGATTCTGTAAATATCTTAACTATGTTGAAGAGGAGAAAAAAAAATCGATATTTTAATTTTTAACTCCATATACATGTTGGAGACGTCTCCCCAGTATGTCTTGAAAACGAAAATATTTGTCAGTTGAAGGCTTTGGTACAACCTACAGACCCTTGAGAGGCCCTTGGAGTTGGAATTCTGTTTAGGCTGGATAGCTATTGGATCAAAGTTATTCTATAGAGGTCATAGATGAGATGGACGGCAGCTCTGGCTAGGTGGGAGGGTGTGAACTGACCAGGGAATGGCATGGGAAGTGGACTCAGAAGCCAGAAAATTAAAGGAAGATTAAGAAGTATGCATTTACTGTAATTCAGAGAAGTCATTTCTAGACACCAGCGCAAAAAGGTTACCTTGAGACTGAGACTCTGATCTGATTCAAACCGATGTTTCAGATAGAAATAAATGAACAATCCTGAATAACACTGAGTAAAGAGCAGATAAGTGATTGCACCTAAGGAGAAAAAGCAACTGGAGGTGGATGAGGCAGACCTTGATAACAGGTTGAATAGCATAGTGTCCCTGGATGTCTGTTGTCTCACTGGAGGGACCTCAGAACTGTGGGTTATTCATTCCCATTGCTGCCTCTGCATTTTGATGTGGTCTATTTTGGTATTACATCCATTTCCTTTCCTTTGGCATGCACCTAGACTGTTGCATCTAATTCAATAATTTAATTAAATTAAAGAAGAGAAAAATGGCCAAACTCATAATTCATTTAATTTCTTCACTGCTTTCTTATCTCACCAGCCTGCACTGGATACCAGAAAAGATTGCAGGCAGATTGTCCTGGGCTTGAAATTTGATAACACTTTCTTTCTTCAGATTAGTAAGACGTTTGCATGAGTTGCTCATCTTCTCTGAGCTTTGAATTCCTTGTAAGTGAAATGAGACCTAAAGATGGTTCTCCAGCATTGTTGAAGACCCCGGGGACGATGTGTGAAAAGTGCCTAACTTAGAACCTAGAATGTAGGACCAGTGTAATAACGATTACTGTTTTCATCTTTATGAATTCTCCCTTAATTATCACAAGGCATAGAACACAGAATTATTTTTACAGAACTAACAATTGTCAGGAACTCATAGCAACTTCCTTGTTTAGACAGAACATTTGCTTTCCAGGTTGCCATGATCATTATGTGTGCAATTTTATTTATTCATTTATTGCTTATTCTTAATAGGCATAGGAATGATTGCCCTTATGTAGAGCAATAAATAAATGTTGGTCAGGACCTCAGACTTTACAACAATCAAATATAAACAAATGAAAAGACTTGAGAAAATTTCTTGAACATAGTATTCAACAACTGAATGAACTTAGTATCTTTGTACTAAAGCCCCAATGCCTAACAATCATTTTCAATCCATTTTCATTCTGATATTGAATCATCTTTCCTATGTTGACATTTTCACATAGAATTTGAAACAGGAGGAACTTTCTGAACTTCCCAGCACATACCATTTGTTAGCTAAACGAAAAAAAACCGAGGCTTACACAGAGGGAAAGATTCTGGTACTGTAGTAGATTGCATAATGGTAGAGCCAGGAATAAAACCTAGGCCACTTTATTGACTGTTTCAAACTTTTTCAACTAGAACACTAATTTCCTCCTGAATAAGTTCGTACATAAAACATTTAGTGGTATGCCTGGCACAGAGTTAATACTCAATGAACGGTAGCTGTTCTTACAGAATGATCTCTAACTCTTTCCTTTCTTTGTCCTGTTTCCTCTATGATGTTCTACCTCTTTTCATGAAGCATCAACCAACTTCTATTTCAAATTCCACTTTGCACTGTTTTTTGTTGCATATTGGATGCTGGATTTTTCTTCTCTGCATTTACCCATTACCTAGTGGTGTTACTGGGTTTCCTCTTTCTATGTGTATTAGTATCTTCCCAACCAAGGTTCAGTTCCACTGTGGGGAGATCTTTGCATTTGTCCATATGCTACAATGTGCTTAATATTTTGCTGATGGATTGATTAATGTGTACTTCTAGATTGGTGGGTAAAACAGCGGTAAAATTGCTTCCAACTCAGTACACCTATATCCTGCATCTTCTACAGTTGAGGACATAGGAGCATTACAGCAATGTTTTGAAAGACCAAAAATTGCACTAGATGATAAGAAATACTTTTAACCTTTCCATAGTACTAAGCTTGAAATTTGCAAGTACAGTGTGAACAAACCCTTAATAAAGAGAATTTGAATACCTTGCCTCATTCACATTTCAGAGGCTAGATAATTCATTACAATGGCAAGCATCACTACACAACAATGATTTGTGTTAATAAACAGGTCATATCGCTAATGCAGAAGGTGACTATAAGAAATGGAAGTAGAAACTGGTAAGGGATAATTTAGAAACAAGTTTATTGTTTATTCAGTAGTGCATGTACAAGCTGGTTTCTTTTATTTTCACCTTAATGATGAGAGTACCTCTCCAAGTGGACTTGACACATTTAGGGTGAAGATATAGAATTTAATTAAATTGCACACAAACGAATTAATCATGAATAATAATACAACCTTCAGATTCAGCCATAGTTTTGCAACACAATTAAAATTCTTTTTCTTCCTGCTTTTTCAAAATTGTAATTGAAGGAGGTATGAATTTTAGTATCTCATATATATGTGGCATAATGGGGTGCCTCAATGTGGCACCATGGAAAATGAAACCAGTGCTTGTCGAGAATGCTATAGCTCCGAAAGTCCTTGATCTGGGCAGAAAGGAGTTTGTCTTAGAAGGACTTCATCACTAAAAATAAATAAATAAATAAATAAATAAATAAAAGCATGAAGTATCTTAGCAGTTAGTTCAGTGTGAGCCTGTTTCTGATTTCTTTTTTATTGTTGGGGATTCATTGAGGGTACAATAAGCCAGGTTACACTGACTGCATTTGTTAGCTAAAGTCCCTCTTGCAATCATGTCTTGCCCCCATAAAGTGTGACACACACCAAGGCCCCACCCCCCTCCCTCCTTCCCTCTTTATGTTTACCCCCCCATAACCATAATTGTCATTAATTGTCCTCATATCAAAATTGAGTACATAGGATTCATGCTTCTCCATTCTTGTGATGCTTTACTAAGAATAATGTCTTCCACGTCCATCCAGGTTAATACGAAGGATGTAAAGTCTCCATTTTTTTTAATGGCTGAATAGTATTCCATGGTATACATATACCACAGCTTGTTAATCCATTCCTGGGTTGGTGGGCATTTAGGCTGTTTCCACATTTTGGCGATTGTAAATTGAGCTGCAATGAACAGTCTAGTACAAGTGTCCTTATGATAAAAGGATTTTTTTCCTTCTGGGTAGATGCCCAGTAATGGGATTGCAGGATCAAATGGGAGGTCTAGGTTGAGTGCTTTGAGGTTTCTCCATACTTCCTTCCAGAAAGGTTGTACTAGTTTGCAGTCCCACCAGCAGTGTAAAAGTGTTCCCTTCTCTCCACATCCACGCCAGCATCTGCAGTTTTGAGATTTTGTGATGTGGGCCATTCTCACTGGGGTTAGATGATATCTCAGGGTTGTTTTGATTTGCATTTCTCTAATATATAGAGATGATGAACATTTTTTGATGTGTTTGTTAGCCATTCGTCTGTAATCTTTAGAGAAAGTTCTATTCATGTCTCTTGCCCATTGATATATGGGATTGTTGGCTTTTTTCATGTGGATTAATTTGAGTTCTCTATAGATCCTAGTTATCAAGCTTTTGTCTCATTGAAAATATGCAAATATCCTTTCCCATTGTGTAGGGTGTCTCTTTCCTTTGGTTATTGTCTCCTTAGCTGTACAGAAGCTTTTCAGTTTAATGAAGTCCCATTTGTTTATTTTTGTTGTTGTTGCAATTGCCAAGGCAGTCTTCTTCATGAAGTCTTTCCCCAGGCCAATATCTTCCAGTGTTTTTCCTATGCTTTCTTGGAGGATTTTTATTGTTTCATACCTTAAATTTAAGTCCTTTATCCATCTTGAATCAATTTTTGTGAGTGGGGAAAGGTGTGGGTCCAGTTTCAGTCTTTTACATGTAGACATCCAGTTCTCCCAACACCATTTATTGAATAGGGAGTCTTTCCCCCAAGGTATGTTCTTGTTTGGTTTATCAAAGATTAGGTGGTTGTAAGATGTTAGTTTCATTTCTGGGTTTTCAATTCGATTCCAAGTGTCTATGTCTCTGTTTTTGTGCCAGTACCATGCTGTCCTGAGCACTATGGCTTTGTAGTACAGACTAAAATCTGGTATGCTGATGCCCCCAGCTTTATTTTTGTTACAGAGAACTGCCATAGCTATATGGGGTTTTTTCCGGTTCCATACAAAACGCAGAATCATTTTTTCCAAATCTTGAAAGTGCGATGTTGGTATTTTGATAGGAATGGCATTGAATAGGTAGATTGCTTTGGGAAGTATAGACATTTTAACAATGTTGATTCTTCCCATCCATGAGCATGGTATGTTCTTCCATTTGTTAATATCCTCTGCTATTTCCTTTCTGAGGATTTCATAGTTTTCTTTATAGAGGTCCTTCACCTCCTTCATTAGGTTTATTCCTAGGTATTTCATTTTCTTTGAGACTATGGTGAAGGGAGTTATGTCCTTAATTAGCTTCTCATCTTGACTATTATTGGTGTACACAAAGGCTACTGACTTGTGGACATTGATTTTTATATCCTGAAACATTACTGTATTTTTTGATGACTTCTAGTAGTCTTGTGGTTGAGTCTTTGGGGTTCTCTAAGTATAAAATCATGTCGTCAGCAAAGAGGGAGAGTTTGACCTCCTCTGCTCCCATTTGGATTCCCTTTATTTCCTTGTCTTGCCTAATTGTATTGGCTAGAACTTCCAGCACTACGTTGAATAGTAAAGGTGACAGAGGACAACCTTGTCTGGTTCCAGTTCTAAGGGGAAAAAATTTCAGTTTTACTCCATTCAGTAAAATATTGGCTGTGGGTTTGTCATAGATAGCTTCAGTCAGTTTAAGAAATGTGCCACCTATGCCTATACTCTTCAGTGTTCAAATTAGAAAAGGATGCTGGATTTTATCAAATGCTTTTTCTGCATCTATTGAGAGGATCATGTGATCTTTATTTTTGCCTCTGTTAATATGGTGAATAACGTTTATGGACTTGCGTATGTTAAACAAGCCTTGCATCCCTGGGATGAAGCCTACTTGATCATGATGAATGACTTTTTTGATGATAAGCTGTAATCTATTGGCTAGGATTTTGTTGAGAATTTTTGCGTCTATATTCCTGAGTGAGATTGGTCTGAAATTCTCCTTTTTGTTTGGGTCTTTTCCTGGTTTTGGTATCAGGGTGATGTTTGCTTCATAGAATGTGTTGGGGAAGATTCCTTCTTCCTCAATTTTTTGGAATAATTTGTGCAGTACAGGAATAAGCTCTTCCTTGAAGGTTTGATAGAATTCTGGTGTGAAGCCATCTGGACCAGGGCATTTTTTGGTTGGAAGATTTTTTATTGTTTCTTTGATCTCAGTGCTTGAAATTGGTCTGTTCAGGAGCTCTATTTCTTCCTGGCTGAGTCTAGGGAGAGGGTGTGATTCCAAATATTGATCCATTTCTTTCACATTGTCAAATTTCTGGGCATAGAGTTTCTGGTAGTATTCAGAGATGATCTCTTGTATCTCTGTGGGATCAGTTGTTATTTCCCCTTTATCATTTCTGATTGAGGTTACTAGAGATTTTACTTTTCTATTCCTCGTTAGTCTGGCCAATGGTTTGTCTATTTTATTTATTTTTTCAAAAAACCAACTCCTTGTTTCATTAATTTTCTGAATGATTCTTTTGTTTTCAATTTCATTGATCTCTGATTTGATTTTGGATATTTCTTTTCTTCTACTGAGTTTAGGCTTAGATTGTTCTTCTTTTTCCAATTCCATAAGATCTCTTGTGAGATTGTTGATGTGCTCTCTTTCTGTTTTTCTAATGTAGGCATCTAAAGCGGTGAATTTTCCTCTCAAAACTGCTTTTGCAGTATCCCACAGGTTTTGGTAGCTTTTGTCTTCATTGTTGTTATGCTTAAGGAAGTTAATGATTTCCTGTTTTATTTCTTCCTGCACCCATCTCTTATTCAACAGAAGATTGTTTAATTTCCATGCCTTTATGTGGGGTCGTGCATTTTTGTTAGATTTGAGTTCCACCTTTAGTGCCTTATGGTCTGAGAAGATACAAGGTAAAATTTCAATTCTTTTGATTCTGTTGATATTTGTTTTGTGTCCCAGGATATGATCAATTTTGGGGAATGTTCCATGGGGTGATGAGAAAAATGTATACTCTTTATCTTTGGGATGGAGTGTTCCATATGCGTCTATCAAGCAGAGTTGTTCTAGGGTCTCATTTAAATCTCTTGTATCCTTGCTTAATTTCTGTTTAGAGGATCTGTCCAGCTCTGTAAGAGGAGTGTTAAGGTCCCTTGTTATTATGGTATTATCAGATATCATATTGCTCAGACTGAGTAAGGTCTGTTTCAAGAATCTGGGAGCATTTAAATTGGGTGCATAAATATTTAGAATTGAAATGTCTTCTTGTTGTATTTTTCCCTTGACCAATATAAAGTGACCATCTTTGTCTTTTTTGACTTTAGTTGCTTTAAATTCACATGTATCTGAAAATAAGATTGCTACTCCTGTTTTCTTCTGAATTGTATTTGCCTGAAAAATTGTCTTCCAACCCTTGACTCAGAGCTTTAATTTGTCTTTTGAAGCCAGGTGTGTTTCTTGCAGACAGCAGATGGATGGCTTGTGTTTTTTAATACAGTCAACCAATCTATGTCTCTTCAGTGGGGAATTCAAGCCTTTAACATTTATTGATATAATTGATAAGTGTGGTAGTAGTCTATTCGTCTTATTTTGTGAGAGTCCATTGCTTAGTTTTATCTTTTGCATCAGTGTGGAGGTTAGGTTCTGTCCTTGAATTTCTGAGTTCTTACTTTGCTGCTCATCCATTGTGGTGGTCAGTGTGCAGAACAGGTTGAAGTATTTCCTGTAGAGCTGGTCTTGTTGTGGCAAATTTCCTCAATGTTTGTATATCCATAAATGATTTGATTTCTCTGTCAATTTTGAAGCTTAGCTTAGCAGGGTACAGAATTCTGGGCTGGAAATTGTTCTGTTTAAGTAGATTAAAGGTAGATGACCATTGTCTTCTTGCCTGGAAAGTTTCATTAGAGAAGTCTGCGGTCACTCTGATGGATTTGCCCCTATAGGTCAACTGGCGCTTACTCCTGGCAGCTTGCAGAATCTTTTCTTTTGTCTTGACTTTGGATAGGTTCATCACAATGTGTCTTGGAGAAGCTCGGTTAGAGTTGAGGCGACCTGGGGTCCTATAGCCCTCTGAAAGCAGTGTGTCAGAATCTTTGTTGATATTTGGGAAATTTTCTTTTATACTATTCTCTAGTATGGCTTCCATTCCTCTGGGGCATTCTTCTTCCCCTTCTGGGATTCCTATAACTCGTATGTTGCAACGCTTCATAAAGTCCCATAATTCTGACAGTGAACGTTCTGCTTTCTCTTTCTTCTTTTCTGCCTCTTTTACTATCTGAGTTATCTCAAAAACTTTGTCTTCCACCTGTGAAATTCTTTCTTCTGCATGGTCTAACCTGTTGCTGATACTTTCCATTGCATCTTTAAGTTCCCTAATTGACTGTTTCAGTTCTTTCAGCTCTGCTATATCCTTTTTATATTCTTCATATTGTTCATCTCTTATTTGATTCTGTTTTTGAATTTCCTTTTGGTTATTTTCCACTTTATTAGCAGTTTCCTTCATTGTTTCCATCATTTCTTTCATTGTTTACAACATGTGTATTCTAAATTCCCTTTCTGTCATTCCTAACATTTCTTTATAGGTGGAATCGTCTGCAGTAGCTACCTCATGGTCCCTTGGTGGGGTTTTTCTGGACTGGTTCTTCATGTTGCCTGGAGTTTTCTGCTGATTCTTCCTCATGAGTGATTTCTTTTATCTGTTTCCTTGCCCTAATTTTCCTTTCACTTCCTCTTTCTCTTTAAGTTCTCGTGCCTGTGGACTAAGGGTTACAGGACCAGAAGGGTGAGAAGGTTGAAGAGCAAAAAAGTGATGAAAGAAAGGAGGACCGAGTGATAAGAAAAAAAAAGAAAAATAGAGAAAGGAGAGGGGGTGGATAAAAGGAATATTGACAAAAAGAAGAGAGGCACAGAAAGAGGGAGACAGAGCAATATAGGTGTACACTAGGGTACTTTGACACAACCTTAAAAAAAAAAACCACCTTCTGGGGGTGCCCAGTTGGGTGGTTCCCTTGAGGTGAACAGCTCTTTGCTAACCTGATGAGACACAGTACCCCACCTCCACCAAGTAGAGAGGAAAGACAAAAATGCTATAAATCAAACCAGAACAAGCAAACAGAAAACTTTACGGGATAAAATTGGGTCGAAAACCAAATAATAGCGGTAGAAACACTAACAAAAATGAAGTTCTAATTATTGAAATAGGCTGCAATGGGAAATTATAATTAAACTAGCAAAATTGAGAAAGAAAAAGGATCTGTATGGAAAAGGTTGAACTTAAAAAACAAAGCAACAATCTACAACATCAAAATAAACAAGAAAAACAACCAAACCAAAAAAAAAAAAAAAAAACACAACCAAAAACAAAGCAGTATATATAGTTATTGAATATTGTCTGGGCAACACGTGGTCTTCTGGCGTATGAGATGTTAATCACAGTTCTGATACGACTGGAGGCTGCTAGTTTCTCAAACCCCAGCAGGTAGACACCCTAAATCTCTCTTCAGCCCACTTAAAAGGCTCTTTGAACTTGTTCACTTGCTGAGCAGAAGCTTTCCCAGGGAAGTGCTTGTCGCTGGAATCACTGCTGAAGTGGCTATCCACTTACCCAGTGTGCCAAAACTGGTCTCCCTCTGCCCCCGAGGGTTAGGGCTGTAAGGCGGCTCAGACCCCACCCTTAGGCTACTTGGTCGCTGGGTTACCAGTTCCCACCCAATTCTAGCTCTGCGACCCTGAGGGCGGAGCTTGCCAGGGCAGATCAGTCACAATGGCTGCCTGTGACCCAGAGCCAAACACTTTAAGCTCCGTCTGGCTCAGCGGCTCAGACTGGGGCCCTAGGCAAAGGCCAAAGTTCTCCGCACTCCCGCTCAGGCTCTCCCCAAGGCAGTTCAGCTGAGTGCCAAGTCCAAAGACACCAAAACAGTTCACAGGTAAGGCCTTTCTGGTTTGCAGTCTCTCTGCTACTGAACTTAGAGTTGCGGGCGGGTTTAGACGGATTGAACACACGTGACCACTTGCCGGTTTTCCACTGTTTTAGTCCTCCTCTTGGGGTCCAGAAGTCTCTCGCTGACTCCCTGTATCCTCTCAGGGGTGATGATAGGCAGATTCCACCAGCCAGAGATGCCTGGAGTCCTATATCCCCAGACTCACGGTGCCCAGATGCAAGGAAGCTGTTACTCGGCTGCCATCTTGCTCCGCCGTAAACCCTCTGATTTCTTTCCTTCCTCTTCTGTTCTTGACTTCCCTTTGACTTATAAATCTAAGCAACATCAAGGTAACTTTGGATTAATGGAAAATTTGGCAGCTCAGATTGCAGGGTGCTTTCCTCTGAGCATTTGGACTTGCAGTATGTTTTAAGTAGAAAGCAAGACCAGGCTCCTACGTGTAACTGATAAATTTATACAGTAAATCAGTGAGTAAGAGGGAGGATACATGAGGTACATCTTGAGTCATATGTCACACCTCTGACATGAACATAATTACTTTAAGTCTTCCAGCATACTCCAAATCTTACTGACGTTGGCTACCCAAGAGATTGTGAACTAAGTGTCTTTTCTACAGTATTTCTCCAGTTGCTGGGGGACCATTTTTCCCTCTCATTCAATCCTGTATAATATTCTTTATAGGATTTCCCTAAATGCTACTTAATCATAGCA
Source organism: Nycticebus coucang (assembly GCF_027406575.1). NCBI lineage: Eukaryota > Metazoa > Chordata > Mammalia > Primates > Lorisidae > Nycticebus > Nycticebus coucang. The sequence goes on from NC_069787.1 coordinate 19,452,925, forward strand.
GAATGCTAGCAGAAAGATCGTGTGAGATTTATATATTTTTTAATAAGTTACTTCCTGTGTAGAATAAGTATTAGCACACTCGTCCACACACCTGTGCCTGATGAGTAAATCAAGAATTAGTGCTGAGACAAGAATTAGTGTTGAAACTGGGAAGTCATTACAGATAGCCAGTGCTCAGATATTGAGACTCTTCAATGTTGTATGATACGTGATAAGATGTCTTCATTCACTTTATTCCTTTAGCAAACATTTACTGAGAGTCTACTGTGTGCGAGAGATTGTGCTGAGGGCTGGATATACAGAAGAACTGGCCCTATAGTCCTTAGGATTTTGAGGGGTGGTGATATGCAACAGAGGTTGTTATTCTCCCCTAATAGATAGAACATTTCATTGGTTTTTATTATGATCGTAGGCAGGTCAGGACAGAGAATAAGCATTGTACTTGGTGGTTTGTTATCACTGGTTATTTCTAAGATTACATCTTGAGGTAGAACCAGAGAGCTGGCAGGAAGGAGGATATCAGGAGAGAATGGAGTAAGAGAAAACAGAGGCATCAAATACAGTGTGGATATAGAGATGAGGATTGAGCCTGGCCAGGCCATTACTGGCAGTTCATGTCAAATGTCTAAGCTTTAATATTCTCTGGAGTTTAAAAATAGGGTCTACCTCTTAGGGGTCTTATGAAAATTACATGAGATACTGATAATTCTTGTAAAAAATTAGCATGGTGCCTGGTACCTGTGTTTTATTAGTGTTAGTTGTGTTTTAATTGATGTTATAACATTATATTACTTTGGAAATGAAAGCATTATACTTGGGTTATTTTTAGTCCGTGTCAGTAAGCTGATAACCTCGTTAGATTAGGTGGGTTCAAAAGCCAGACTACGAGGTAGATTTTTTTAAACACATGAGGTTGGAGGTATCAGAGACACTGGTCATAGACTATCTCCAAAGAAATTTGATGGTGTGGCGATAAGAAAGAGAAAATAGTGAGCTTATGAAGAATTCGGGCCCACTGACACATGGTGAAGACTCAAGAATAAGCTTGCCAAGCAGAGTCCAGGTAGAGTGTGTTTGGAGATAAATAAGGAGAGAGAGCAGGAGGGGAGGAAGTGCGTACAAATGCAAAGCAATTTCCATACAAAAGAGGTGTCAAGGGGAAATGTTTACACAAGCAAGGATTCTATGTGCACACACATTCATTATTGGAACGGCACTGAGGAAGTAAGTGATGGAAAATGAATTAGACCAAGTGAAAAGTTCAATTTACGGAGCTCTTTGAAGTGGTACCATATATACTCACTGCCCTTAATGGGCACTCTGAGCAGAACTGAAATGCATTGTATAGATGATCTATATGCATATAGAGATGTGGAGTACAGAAGGACAAAGAGAAAGGAAGGCTGTTTCACGTGAGTTATTTGCTCTTTTTAGTCAATACAGCAGGGCAACGAAGGTTTCAAAAGACATAATTCATACCGTTGATATGAAAATGTAACTAAAGGGAAACTGAATTTCTGAAAATTTGAGATGTGGAAAGTTTCTGTAGATGATTGATGACCTGTCTTCTTATTTTATGGGCTCCTTTTGGTAGTTCAGCTAGAAAACCTTTGTAAAAACAAGAATATCCATCTACAGCATATTTTATTTCACGTGAAGTATTGTGCCCATTTTTTTGTTTCACTTGATCAGCCTCCATCTCTCCCTTCTTCTGGTCACAGGTCTTTGGTTCTGTTTTTGAGACCATTCCTCCTTTACTCTCTTCCTCCAGCTCAGATTGGGCTGATCAAATCCCTCCCTCCTAGGACAGTCATGGGACCCAATCTTAATCAGAGTCCTAACTTCAGTGTCCCAAGTTTGGGGAATAAGAATCAATCCCTTTTTTTTTTTTAATTTTTGGAACAAGGACGTCTTCCAGTGAGTTTTTGAGCTGGTTAATTGTTAGTCTCTAGTTGTAGCCACTAGTACAGGGGAGAAGACTCGCTGATCATAATTCTTAGTAACATTGAGCCTCTAGATCCAGCCAAGGCTAAAGACTGTCCTTCAACTTCACATAACAGTCAACTGAGTTTGAATTAAATTTGTGCATTTACAAATAAAGAGCCTTGGCTATAAGTGACAGTACAGATTTTGGTCCTGAAGCAACACAGACACATTCTATTCTTCCTATCACATGTATTCTTATTGTGGAGCCCTTAGGCTCATTTCACTCACTATGTTCTCATCATATTTGGCAACCTAGAATGTACTACTTATTTGTATGTTAACACAAACAATTAGTGATGTTATCAATTCTGTATAAAATAGTTTTTAAAAATCCTTCTTTTCCCTACCCTGAAATTCCCCTTCCTTCCTTCTTCCATGCCTTCTTGCCTTCTTTCCTTCCCTCCCTTCCCTTCCTTCCTTTATTCCTTCCCTTCCTAGGTCCCTTCTTCCTTCCTTCTTTCCTTCCTTCTTCTTTCCTTCCCTCCTTCTTCATTTATTTTGAGACAAAGTCTCACTCTGTTGCCCAGTTTGGAGCATAGTGGCCCAATCATAGCTCACTGTAACCTCAAACTCCTAGGCTCAAGGGATCCTAGGGTCTCCACCTCCCTATTATCTGGGATTACAGATGGTAGCCACTGCACCTAGAAATAAATGTCTTTGTGCACTCCCTACATGTAACCTTGCACCAGATAGTGGGATTATAAAAGGTGGTTGGATTATATGAGCCATATGTGACACAGTACCTGAACCATGGTTGAAGGGTTCAGCCTCCATCACTTACTTTGTGTTATTGTAGTTTACATTCCTGTTGTAAGAAAAAAATAGAAAGTATTCCGAGTATAAAGAACAACATTTTCCCAATGACGGAAGACATAATTATACTTGGGAAAATACATATTTATATGTACAAATATGAGACTCTATACTGTTGTACATATTTATATGTACAAATATGAGACTCTATACTGTTGTTCATCTACAACATAGCTATATGTGTGGAAAATATTCTATTGAAAATAAATCAACAGAATAATGTTATTTTGCCATTCTTGGAGTTATGCCATGGAACCATTAGATATACAAATGTGTCTGTGATGAAATATTTTAGGTGTTTCTGTAATTAAAGTGTGTTGATGCACTTAATATTGCATTTTGGTTAATGATGAGTTGTGTTTCAACAAGGTAGTAATATACTTAAGAATTTAGATAAGCTGTATCTATTTGATGTTAAATCTAGATAAAATCTAAACAGTTTGATAAAAAAGTATATGTTTAATTTATCAGGCATACGTGTATTTTGATACATGTTGATAATTGACAGGCTTTAAAAAATTATCTAAATGTTTTGCCGAGAATTTGCAGACTAACTGGTAGATTTCATTGTCTTAAAAAAAAAATAGTAGATTTAGAGGAGTGCCATTGCCCATTAGTCAACTAACATAGAATGTAGGCATTTGGTATATAGAGACCTAACTACATTTTTCAGGAGTAACAGAGTTAGTGGTAGTTGTGATGATGTGGTGAGGATAACAGCCTTCTGACAACAATGGTGATAAGACACTAGGGAGTCAACTCAATCCACTGAACCGCATTCTCACCTGCATCTGGCAGAGTCAAGAATGGAACAAACATTAAAATCAATGTTCCTGTTGACTACATCCTGGGAAGAAGAACTCCTGATGAATTTAGACTGTCTGATGACAGAGTCTCATGACTAAGGCATTATGAAATATACTTCTTATAGGACCACAAAGAGAACACCTGGCATAGAAAGCCAAACGGCTTCATGCCAAATCTGTTACAGGTATCTGGGAACATTCAGCCTGGTGTCCTGACGTGCAAGAGAATTCCAGGCTCTTTGACTGCAGTTAAACCTCTTTACAGGTTAAGCCAAAAAGAAAGAAACATGCATTGTAATTGCTGCAAAGGCATATTTCAAAGTCATTAAGTGCACATTAATAATCTTCAGAATATGTAATTTTGTAGGTGACAGATACTATTTTTACAGCTGTTCTTTAGAGAAAGAATAAGTTTCTCTTCATTAAAGACTAATGAGTGACATTACATTTAAGTGTTCATATTAGATATGCTTCTTTGGATTTAATGATAGGGCAATGAGGCCTTTAATTAAATACTCAAAAATCTCCACTGGGAGAAACAAAACAAATTTATCTGCAATTTAAAAAAAATAATGGAATCCATCTGTTATATAATCAAATTTAAAAATTTTGGATATTCAGATATATTATCATTGTACCTCTGAAACCTTAGTTCTCAATATTCTGAAATTTACTGGCACAATGAATTAAATAATGCAACGATTTGCGTTTTATTGTATTTTTTTCTATAACTCAGATATTCACTATGGAATATACTGAAGAATTCTCTATAGCCCTTGGGTTGTTTTCTGAGTTACTGTTATGGTCTTAATATCCCACAATAATAGCAAATCTTCAAGCAACAATTGAAAGAAAAATAATTATAAGATTAAGGATTGCTGTCTAGAAATTGGATTATAAAGAGTTTCCTAAATTAGTTTTTCCCCATTTTAGACAACACTATGTCCATTTTCCCTATGCTAGAATCCACTATGTATTTATTAAAAATATAAAATATAATTAAAGTTATTAAATTAAAAAAATGTTAAATATTAAAATGGAAGCATAATAACATTACTGGATTTTCTTAATAAGTCATATTTAAATGAAATACTTTCCTCTGTAGGAAATTATTTTAAAGGTTTTATAGTTTCTGGAAAACCTAGAAAGAAAATGCCATAGGTAGGTGCCAAATAATTAAAACTACAATAAGTCAATATATCACCCGGGATGTTTACTGAGCACTTAGTTTTGTTCTTCACTCCTGTGCTTGTCTAATTTTGGCTAATGGTTATCATTTGCCAAACTACCAAAGAACAAAGCAAAATGGCATTTAAAAAAAATGGTAAGAAATTAAAATGCTCTGAGGATAAGAAAGAAAAAAATAACTCTCTCATAGTCCATTTTGATGGACTTATGATAAAATCTTTCATTAGGCAAAGGCTTGGGAAGCCTACTGATGTGGGATTAGATACAATTAGATGAGACTCAAAGCAGATTCTATAAAGCTTGTGTGAGGCTGCTAATTATTGGTGGTTGATTTGTATTTTTCATGGAGCTCAAGTCTAATCTATAGGCTGTGCTTACTTAATGGTTGTGCTGAGAATTCCTATTTAAAAAGAGACTTTTTCCTCTACAGAACCACCAGGGAAGGGGCTTGGGGGAAAACACATTTTTTTTCCTAAATTAAGTTGGGAAAAGTAATTTCTGAAGATGACATAAATTGAGTATCATTTAGATAAACAAGAAATCTTGTAGCCTCATGTCTTTGTGAATAGAAAAGAATTATCTTACAATATTTTTATGGGGTACTGTGGGATGTAAAAGAACTTAAGGATTACTACAGAGTGAGGTAATAACTTACTTAATATCAGGCATAAAATTACTAGAATAACTCCAATTTGAGAGATGTGGGATCAAGTCTATTTCTTTATAATTTTTACCCAGTGCAAAATGAAAAAAATCTATTTTACTCAGGTGCATTGTGATAAAGAGAAGATCAATGTGGAATGAATCGTCTGTGGTATTATTATATGTAATAAATATTTCTTATATATTTCTCATATAAAAATAATGTTTTAATCTTAGAAAGTTCACATTTTTTTTAAACTAGCTTCTTTGCACATTATTATCACAGTTTTAAAACCTCAGGATTCTACTTTTTATTAAACATGCTTATTTTAGTCACAGACCCTTAGGGAATGAACTGTGTTACTTTAATATATACAGTAGTTACTAAAACTAAAAATATAATTTAATACCAAACTTCAATATCCCTAAATTTAATTTTCTTTGTCTTTAAAATAAGTAGATAATATTCCTTCAGTAATGAAAATACTTAAAGCGTATTAAGCACTCAAATACTATCTGTTGCCTATTATTATTATTATTATTTATTATTATTTTTTTTGAGACAGAGCCTCAAACTGTTGCTCTGGGTAGAGTGCTGTGGCATCACTGCTCACAGTAACCTCCAACTCCTGGGCTCAAGCGATTCTCTTGCCTCCACCTCCCACGTAGCTGGGACCACAGGTGCCCGCCACAACGCCCGGCTATTTTTTGGTTGCAGCCGTCATTGTTGGGTGGGCCTGGGCTGGATTCGAATCCGCCAGCTCAGGTGTATGTGGCTGGCGCCTTAGTTGCTTGAGCCACAGGCACTGAGTCATGTTGCCTATTATTATTAACAGCAAATATATTTGTTGAAATGGCAAGATGAGATGATAAACGTGGGCTGTGTTATCAATGTGAAATTCAAAGTCATCTACTCTTACAGCAAACAACTTCATCTGATTTCCTAGGATTCTTGGGTATAGCACATTTTTTTCCATCACAGCTCACAGCTCACATGATTTCTTAGGGAATATTTTATTGCCTTAAATAATAATAACTATGTCCATTTACTCCATTTATATTTATTATCAACTAGACACCCACCATAGTGCTGGTTTTGGGATTTGGGGTGAATATACCTGACACAATTTTTGCCTTCATGGATCAAGACTTCTTGTGAAAGAGGACAAATAATAGTCACATGACCACAAACACTTATATTTTAACACTTGTAACTGTGACATGTTACAAATGAAATACACAAGGCCGCTAAATAAGGATAACTATTTGACTTAGTTTTATGGTATCAATATTCTAACAGCAGCAAATCTTCATGCCTGACTGAATAAAGATAAGTGAATTCTGACCAGAGATCAGAAGGTAGGAGGGAGGCAATCTTCTTCCAGATGTGGAGAGCGGTCCAAGTGGAAGTGCAGTGGGAGTGAGGTTGGAAGCAAGTGGTAGGTGGCTGTTGTGATGGGGGGGACGTGAGGGGAAAGGATTTGGGGAAGTGGAGAAATCAATGGACCCAGCCATGCACAGCCTGTGCTCACACTTATTGGTTTTGCTTTATCCTACAATACCAAGAATCCATGGAATAGTTATAAGGAGCACATTGACACGGTCAATTTATTTTTGTTTTTTATTGGAAAAAAGGCACTTTCCCTATTATGTGGCCTTGGCATCCTTGTGAAAAGTAAGTTGACTCTTGGTATGAGGGTTTATCCTGGGCTTTCAATTCCAGCTGTTGGTCCATATGTTGGCCCTTATATCATTCCTATACTGTCTTGAATTCTGCAGCCTTGCAGTATTGTGGTATGTCTGAAAATCAATATATTTTAGTTCTCCAGCACTGTTCTTTTTCAAAATTGTTTTGGCTATGCTGGTTCTTTTGAAATTCCATATGAATTTTAGGTTGAATTTTCCCATTCTGCATTAAAAAAATAAGGATTTTTTTGTAGAAATTACACTGAACCTGAGTATCACTTTGGAATTGTTAATTTTTATTAATAACTTTTATTTTGAGATGTAGATTCACATATAATTGTGAGAAATTATTTATAAAACCTGTGTAATCTTTGCTGAATTTTCCCCAATGGCAGGATCTTACAAACAACAACACATTATAATCACTGGAATATTGACATAGACACAGCCAAGGTACATATCCATCACCACAAGGACCCCTACTCCCATACTTTTGTAGTCACACCTACTTACCTCCCCTTCACAATAACACAATCCATGACTTCTGGAAACCATTCATATAATTGTGTCATATCAAGAATGTTATATAAATGAAATCACATACTTTTGAGGCTGGCTGTTCCCCCTCAGCTCTGTTCATTCCTCACAATCTATTCTTTCTTGATTTTTTTCTTTTTTTTTTTGAGACAGGGTCTCACTATGTTGTCCTCGACAGAGTGCTGTGGCATCACAGCTCACAGTAACCTGTAACTCTTGGGCTTATGCAATTCTCTTGCCTCAGCCTCCCAGGTAGCTGGTACTACAAGCACCTGCCACAACACCTGGCTATTTTTTTGTTGGAGTTGTCAATGTTGTTTAGCAGGCCCTGGCCGGGTTCGAACCTGTCTGCCTCAGTGTATGTGGCTGGTGCTGTAATCACTAAGCTCCAGGCGCTGAGCCTCTTTCTTGATTTTTATAATGTTCTACCTTTTAGTTCATTGATCATTTCTCTGTTCTTTCCATAGTGCTGTTAATCCCATCTACTGAGTTTTCAACTCAGTTATTATATTTAACAGTTCTAAAATTTTATTGGTCCTTTAAATCTTCAATTTCTTTGTAGAGACTTTCTATTTCTTTGTTGAGATTTTCTATTGTTTTATTTGTTTTAAGCATGATCATAATTGCTCCAAGAAACATTTTTGTGATGGCTTCTTTAAAATCTTTGTTGGACAATTCCAAGAACTCTGTCTTCTAGGTGTCAGCATCTACTGGTTGTCTTTTTTCATTCAGTTTGATATCTTTTGGGTTCTTGCCGTGCTGAGGGAAATTCAACTGAAATACTGACATATTTTTATTAGGTTATGAAGCAGGATCTTATTTAAACCTCTGTTTTAGCTGATTTAGTCTGACACTGTACTTGTAGGAAAAGTGATGGTGCTTCCTCATTATAGCCAGGTGGGAGTGGAAGTCTAGATTCTGCACTTGGTCTCTGTGGATGCCCAAGGGAGGGGGCAGTACTGAGGGCTCCCACTGAGGCCTCTACTGATACTTCCCTGGCAGGAAGGGGTAGGAGTGTTTTCTCAATGCTCTTCACTGAGGCTCCACTGAAGCCACAAGGTGGCCTCCTCCAACACCACCTGTCAATGAGAGGAGAGTTTATTTATTATTTCTGAGCAGAGGTAGATGTCTAAGCTCTCCATGTGGTCTGAACTCATACCACAGGGGGTGAGCAGCAGCCAGTGAAAGTCCAAGCTCTGTACTCAGCCTTCTTTAATGCCACCCTGGTAGTGGCAGTGGGGATGGGTGTTGGGGTGCGGGTGCAGGTGAGGTCACACTTTTTTCTTTTTTTTTTTTATTATTAAATCATAACTGTATACATTGATATGATCATGGGGCATCATACACTCGCTTCATAAACCATTTGACACATTTTTATCATAGTGGTTAACATAGCCTTTCCGGCGTTATCTCAGTTACTGTGCCAAAACATTTACATTCTACATTTACCAAGTTTCGCAAATACCCCTGTGATTGGAGTTAGGCAGTTATTATATAAAGGTTTTCTGTCATGATAGGCTGCTGTCCCTTTCCTGGTCCTTTGGCTAGAGAGAGAAGCTTTCCAGAAGATTTGTTTGTGTTTTTGGTTTTGTCTGCCCTTCTTAATGTTTCCAGGTTGCCAACTTCTATTTACCCCAAAGTCTGGAATAGATAAGGTAAAAAGAAAACAGAAGACTCTTGTTTATGCCTTGGGTCCTGATGTCCCTAATTGTTCTGCTTTCTTCTCTCCACTTTTTTTTTTGTAGAGACAGAGTCTCACTTTATGGCCCTTGGTAGAGTGCCGTGGCCTCACAGCTCACAGCAACCTCCTCTTCTCTCCACTTTTAAGAGTCTCCTTTTATTTTATAAAAATATAATATATATACACACACACACAATTAGCAGGATGTTAATTGTTAGTGGGAGGAATAGATAAATGTATATTTAATGTATATTTATTCCATTTTTCAGGAAGTCATTAAAAAAAACACTATAAATATCATCAGTGCCACAGGGAGGCAGAACAAGATATATTAATATATTTACTCTTTTTCTTTATATATATTTGAAAATACATTTAAGAATAATTCCTATTTTTTAAGTTTGAGGTGTATTGGCGTATAGAAATATTTAACCCTCCATACAGCTATAAACAATAGGAGTATGTGCATGCACGTACACACATACATTTTAATTTTAGGGGATAGCTCTTTTGTTATTATTATTCTTCCCCCACAGAATTGTTCACAAGTATTCATGTGAATGTCTTGGAATTTTTTAAAAAGGCACTTTAGCTTCATTACACGGATCATGAATTCTTTTCCAGTTTCCCTTCTCCTATCAGATTGATTTTCTATGTCATTTCCTTTTTGGCATATATAAGGCGTACTCCTTAATTAAAAAATTGCTATTTATATTCTCTTGTTACCCTTTCTATAGTTTGCAGTTAGATATTTTCTCATTACACCTATATTTTTTCTAGCATATTGTGGGCATTTAATAATATTTTATCTAGTTTATCTTGGTTAAAAAAATAACAAGAATTTTTTGGCCCCAATGTAAATATGGAAAATGAAAACAAATCTTGTTCATGCAACTATTAGGTACAATAAAAAAGATTAAAAACAGTTTGAAGTCCATCCTATAGCAAATCCTGAAACTCTCATGTATTTAGACTCTCTGGCTTATGGCTTATTTTGGGGAAACAAAGTTTTATTGGAATATAGGTATCCTCATTGTTTAATTATTGTCTATGGCTGCTTCTATGGTATAACAGCAAAACTGAGTACTTGTGACAGATATCTCCGGGTCCCTAACACATAGAATAATTTACTATCTGGTCTTTTACAGAAAAAGTTTGCAGATTACCAGTTAACAAGATAACAAAGACTAAAACCTTCAGTGAAATAAAATGAAGGTACGTAATACCCATTATTTCTGAAGGATTCTGATGTCTACATGTGGTAATACATGTGTGAGGTGTGACCATTAAGTTCGTGAACTTGCTGCCATGTGCTTATGTTGGCAGCATTGCACAGACAACTCAGTAAGGTTTCTTAACCTTGGTATATCAGTGTATCACAGCTGTGTTCATGATGATGTGTGCTGGTGTCTTGCTGAGTGGTGTTCATTACGTTGTTGTACATTTTTGTGTCCTGTACAGCAATAGCTCTTATGGTCATTCCAGAAAAAAAGAGTTGCAAATTTCTTTGAAAGGTTGGACTAGGTGCTGGCTTTGGGGAATAGCTTTCCAAGGGGAGTACTTTAAAGATGGCTGTAGTGACATTCAGCAATGAAGTATATAGCACTTTTTCTAAGGTGAGTTTATGAACATACTTGTCAGACCTTATATATTTAAAAATGTGCATGAATTTTAGCATTTAATGCTAGGAGAAGAAAGCCAGACTAATATGATGTTGTTATACATAGAGATCATCTTAGTTTTTTTTTTTTTTTTTTTTTTTTTGTGAGAGAAGAAAGCCAGACTAACATGATGTTGTTATACATAGAGATTATCTTAGTTTTTTTTTTTTTTTTTTGTGAAAATATATAACCTTGGTTTTTCTTCTAATACTTTGACAATCCTTTTTTTTTGGTTAGGGGTATTTACTTCTATTAGCCATTTTATGTAGTTCCAGAAAGTCATGGACTTTATCTCAGTCCTTTTTGAAAGTACTCTTGCCCATATAAACAACTTCATTTAGCATCTACTCATGTGAGAACCAAATATCATAGCCTTAAAAAAATTTAGAAACCAATTTTTAAAATTAAGTCTTTAAGGAGCAGATTACACATTGTAATCTATAATCTGTCTGTCTTTGTGAGTTGGCCCACCATACACCACGGTGGGCAAACTAGAAACCAAGGAGTCACCTTCTGTCTTTATATTCTTCAGATTCACTATGATATACTTTTTTGTTATTAATTTTCATTTGTTTTAATCTGGCAAATATCCTAGCCTATTTTATAATAGTTTAAAAAAATATTTTTACCAAGACAAGCTAAATAAAATATTATTAAATGCCAACAATATGCTTTTAGATATATATTTGTATATTCAGTTGACTGTTAGATTTTTCCTTGAGGCTAGGGTTAAGGAAAAACAAACTGACACACACAAAAAAAACAAATCCAAGACTGACCTTACCAGCCCTAATCTTCTGTTTTTATTGTTCTCTGTCCTTGTGAGTTGGCCCACCATCCACCACATTGGGCAAACCAGAAACCAAGGAGTCACCTTCTGTCTTTAGTATTCTTCAGATTCACTACTTTTTTGTTGTTGATTTTCATTTGTTTTAATCCAATTTTGGTGTTCTTCATCAAAATAAATATCCCTTCTTTTGTACATTCTAGAAAATGCATGCCAACTATCTCTCCAACTATTTTCTTTTCTTCTTTATTCTGTCTTTAATTTTTACTTAAAGAAAAAAATGAATACTTCTATGTATTCATTTCTCTTTATATTTGTCATATTTTCCATTCCATATTCTCCGTGTGATCCATATAGATATTCTGAAATATCTTCTGCTTCAAAAATCCTCTTTTTAACAATGTATAATGTACTCCTTAAAGACTTAAAAAGTTAATTTAATAATGCTTATTTTGAAAGATTCGTTTCATTTATTTTCAAATATGTTATTTCTACATGATGTTTTATTGTTTTTTTCATGACTTTGACTCCTATGTCTCATCGTACTATCTTTTCCAAATTATTCTATTATCTAAGTTCTTAAGGTCCAGTTTGTTGCATTCATTCTCAAGAGATATTATTTATTTGTTATTTAAAAGCAAAAAACCTTAAGTTCCTTTCAAAATTGTATCTTTTACAATGGGACTTTTGCGTATAATAGTATTTATGCAAGTATCTCTGATGAGAGATTTTATATATTTTTAATGTAGTTTTTTTAAAGTTTCTTTTTTTTCTTTCTTTTTCTTTCTTTCCCCCACCCCCACACCTTTTTTTTTTGTCTGTAGAGAAAAGATTTCACTTGGTTGTCAGGCTAGAGTATGCAGTGGCCTAATCACAGCTCACTGCAACCTAAAACTTCTTAGCTCAAGCAATCTTCCTGTGTCATAGCTGGGACTACAAGTGTGTACCACCATGCTTAGCTAATTTTTAAATTAAAAATTTTTTTTTTTTTTTTTGCAGTTTTTGGCTGGGGCTGGGTTTGAACCCACCACCTCCAGCATATGGGGCCGGCGCCCTACTCCTTGAGCCACAGGCACCACCCTTAAATTAAAAATTTTAAAGACAGGGTCTTACTATGTTACCTAAGCTTATCACAAACTTCTGGCCTTAAGCAATACTCCCACCTTAGCTTCCCAAATTGCCAAGAACAAATGAATATGGTGGCCATAAGCCACCATATCTGGTCTGTGACATGTTTGGAAGGATATTAGAAGTTTTTCTAGGCCCCTTTCTGGTATCCCTGATTTCTGCAAATATACAAATTCTAGCTCCATGATTCACATAGACATAAGGAAAATCTCCTGTTCCGTGGCTCATGTTTGGATATTGTTCTTTTAAGTTCTTAACCCAGTTGCTGATTCTAAGTTTGGCCAAGATTATAATTGAAAAAATTCATGTTTATTTCACATTATCCTTGACAGAAATTGAGAAAACAAATGAGAAACCAAGAGTGCTGTTTAATGAGAAAATTTAGAAGAGTCACCGCATTAGAACCAAAGTTTATTACCACATAGATATAACACCAATGTATTCACAGACCATCTGTTCTGCCATCCAAAGCTAATTAAATAAAAAAATTTTGAGCAATTGAAAAATAACTATCAGCCCAACATCTGAATCAAGAATGATTTGATAATAAAAACAATAGCTATTACAAATATACTTAAGTAGGAAAGACCTGAGTAAAAGTCTACAAGTCATTAAAGTAGTAGTGAAAGAATGAAATATGGTACATGGATATGAGTGGAAAAAATTACCAAGGAGTAACTGTTATCAGTAACATTCTATTAGACTAATGAATTCATTCTATCTAGGAAATAAGATCATTCAATTTTAATAACTTTAATTCAATTTTCTATTTTTCAGAAAATTTCATAATATACTTTTTGGACTATGATATACCAACATATTTAACTGAAAAGTAGAAAAGCAAAGACATTTATTTATTATATGTTGGATATCTAGTTTTTATTATTGGTATAATCTTTAATAAAACCACATAATTATTTGATGTTCAGTGAAAAAAAAGAATTTCTGAAACTTCTGTTGATGCTATGTAGATGGGAGATAAAGCATTTTTCATTTAGGACATCTTTATGTATGCAGTGTTTTGAGTTCACAAAGCACTTTCACATACATGTTTAGTGTGACTAGCCAAGAAAATCTGCTGAGTAGGATTAACCTTTTAACAGATGAAGAAATGGATATTTAGATTATATAAGGTTACCTTGATGGAGCTTACCTTACTTATTCTGACTCTAAAGTCTGCTGCCCCTCCTGTCTCATTGAACATTTTATGTTTTCAGATAATTAGCATCTTTATATATTAAACCTTGATAGTTGTTAGCACTCATTTGGGAATATTTTGGAAATATTCTTGTTTTCTATTAGAACAAGTCACATTAAATCTCATAGTCAGCTAGAAGATAGCTGAGCTATGACTTCGCAAATTCTGGAAGTGATAGTCATATTGTTCTTCAGTCTAGTAAGAACAATAAAAAGCTAATTCAAGGAAAAGAGCCTTCAATGTAGGAGATTTATTACACGTTTCTGAGACTGTAGTATATTAAGGCAAAGAAGGAAAGAGAAATCTTAACTTTAACCATACACTTGAAACTCATCAACGTTCTTCAAAGTATAATTGGACCACTGCATTAGTATGATTTGTATGTGCTCATTGCAAATGAAGATTCTGTGATCATTCTCAATCTATATCCACAATGGCAATGTCTGAGAATCAGAATCTTTTATGAATTCCTCCTTTAACATTTGTGTACAATGCTGTTTTAGAACATTGCACTGGTGTATCTTTAAAAATAAGGAAGACAATTTAAAACTGGAATGAAATAAACTCTTTTGACATCATTAAGGAATAAAAAAAAAAACCCAATCTAATAGTAGTAATAGGAACTTTTACCATCTTAACTTAGTAAAGAAAAATATCAAATTTTAGCCAGTTATTTTAGGTAATATAACATACAAAACAATCTTTAAATCAATGCAATAATTGACATTCCAGAATTTGTATTAAGAATCAAGGAGTTAGTGTAATTTCTCTTGCTCAATATTTGATGCTGAAAGCAAATAACATTGCTATGCTCACATCAGCCCAGAATGTGAAGAATGAACAATGATGTTATCTTATAGCATGGGCAATTGTCTTCTCTGTGTTTATAACTAAACCATAGGCTTAGTTTAAAATGGCATCTGGGTAGTCGTCCCTGAGACAGTCTCTACCAACTTCTCCCTAAAATAGCTATTAAGACGCAGGAAAACTCACAACATCACACAAAATTAAGATTGACAGACAATGTATTGCTAGAAAATGGGAGGAATTTCCACTAACTATAAAGCTGATGGAACTGTGTTAGGAGGGGAAAAGAAAAGGTGGTTTCATGAAAGAAAATAGCCTCAAACTACTGAAAAAAGATAGGAAAGACTTTGTTTTCCTGAGCTCTCTCTTTTACCTCTTTTCTTTTTCTCTTTCTTATATAGTCTGCTCCCTGTATCCATGTCCTGAGAGCATAAAGCCACCACCCCCTTTCTCTGTTATTATATTAAGTCAATGCAAAACATGATTGGGGGGGAATTTATATTAGCTATTGCTTTTCAGCATAATCTCAATCATGTTCCGGTTGTAGGAACACGATGGAGTAGTACATGAGAATATCAAAGATTTTGAACAGACATACATTGGATCCCGGGAAGTATAGCTCTCAGAAATAAAGCAGGATGGTTTGAGACAGAAAGTGGAAAAGACACAGGAAGGATACATGCCCTGGATTTTTACTGCTTTAATTTAGAGGGTAAGAACTCCAGAGTGTGAGATGAAAAACACCCCTTCTAATTCAAACAGAAAAGACCCTGGGAATTGGGCCAAGAACTGTGTACATCAATTTGCTTTTCATATATTGATCGAAGAAGATGATTAGATGTATGATCAAATGGATGGCAGCAGTGGCCAAGGGCATCCTGCTGATTGGTAAACACTGTAAATAGGATAGACTTCCACTCATATAAGAAAAAAAACAAAACAACATTTGTCCTATTAAAATTTAATTACCATATAGGGAAAGGGAAACTAAGCCATCATTCTGATGGGTCATTTAAAGAGTATATTTAAAAAATCATTTATTAAACAAACTCATGAAAAATAGTTAAAGTATTTCAGCTTGAATTAAACACCATATGCAACAAAAGGTGGTGTCTATGCATACATGAGCAGCAAGTTTTGAGAATAAATTGGATCAGATATGAAACAAAAGGAGAATGCCCAGACAATAAAATAAGATGAGACACATAGACCAAAGGCTGAGAAGTTAAAAAGCTGATCAAGATAAGGTAGTAGATATAGTAAATTAGATTGCAAAAGCATAATTAAAATTTGCATCAGAAGCAATGAAGATAAGAACTACTATTGCAGCAAATAAAACCATTCATGCATAGCACAAAATTGAGATGGTGTACCTGAAAACAAAGGAGAAAGAAAAAGTGAATAAAGAAAAACTATTAAAGAAAAAGTAAAGTATACAAAAGTTACAGAATAGGAATCTAAAATGAGTATCTGGGGTTTTCTTCTTTTTTTTTTTTAATTTGGGGTTTTCTTAAAGAAGAAATCAGAACAATTGGAATGGAAGTAATCATTAAATTAAAGAAAACTGATGAAAATTTCCATAGCTGATAAAACTATGAGACTTCAAATAAAAATGCTCCATAATATTCCCAGAAAGTGACATTAAAAGGACTGAATCAGGAAGAGTGATGAGCATGGAGGTGACTCAGTCTCCCAGCTGTGCATGGAGCAGGAGGGCTCTCCTCCCACAAGTGCTTTCTTACCAAGGGGTTGGAGCTGCAGCACCACAGGCCTGAGTTGCCCCTTCTCTGCCATCTCACTCTCTTCCTCAAGGCTTCTGCATCGACTTGCCCTCTGACACCACTCAGATTCAATTGCCAGAAAGTACTTACCTACTTTTATTTTTTAAAAAGTAGTTGCACAAGGATTGTTCAGCTGAGGTCTCCTAGAACAACTAGGGAAAAAGAGAGAACTCAGCCATATCTGGCGCCAGGACCTTTCCCAGAGTCATAACTCAAGGAGCACAGTGAGCAGGTGGTGAGCTGAATACGGTATTTGCTCTGGAGTGGTGGAAATCTAATGAATTAGGCAGGTGACTGCGACTGGCTGGGATCAGCTGACCCCTCAAGGAGGTCTAGGACAAGAAAAAGCCTTTTGGAATTTTCAGTTGTTGGAGGAAGCTGTGCATTGAATGGAAAGCTTGGAGGAGTAGGTGGACTTAAATGGTATACAGTAACCAGATTTGAATACCAGTTGGTGTAGACTTGGAATAGGTTTGGTGGATGGCAAGGCAGCCATATTGAAAAGGTCTCTGTAGCCTGGGGGCTGCCATCATGGGAAGGTTGTGAGACGGTCTTAGCAGGTGCCTAAAGCATGGCTGCTTTAATTCCACCTGCTGGGATCAGAACTCCACTCTTGTGACAGGCTGAGAGACACCCATACCCCATGGGAACTGAAGTCAGGGGGCACTTTGAGATCTACCCCTGAAGGATTCTTGTGAGCTTTAAGATCCCAACCCAGTAGGCTCTGAGTACTTAGGAAATAATAAGATGATCATCGAAGGCAACTAAGTTTGGAATAAGAACCATAGAGGTTGCTGGCTGTGCTCTCCATCTCCTAAAAAATCCACAGTGCCACCTGGTGTCCTAATTCCATATTGCAACATACTGTTATCAAGAGCAAGGACTTCTGTTTATTTGGCCAGGAGGAAGAGTTTGGCTTTGCTCAGGATGAGGCCATTTTGAGACCTAATCTCTGAGACAAGGTAATTTGAAGCAAAGGAGGCAGTGAGAAGGAAAAAAGGACAAGGAGGTGAACAAGAAGAAAGAACACATGAGGAGGAACCAACAGAAAATTTCAGGCAACATGAAAAAAACAAAACAGAGGAACTCCCCCAAGGGACTATAAGGCAGCTACTGCAGAAGACTCCACCTATAAAGAATTAATGGACTTAACAGAAAGGGAATTTAAAATATGGATGATAAAGACAATAAAAGAAATAGATAAGAAAATGGAAAGACAGAACCAAAAGTCAGATGATGTATATGTAGAATATAGAAAGGATATGACAGAGCTTAAGGAAATGAAGGAGACACTCAGGTAACGTAAAGATGCAGTAGAAAGTATCAAAAATAGGTTGGACCATGGAGAAGAAAGAACATCAGAGCTAGAGGATAAAGTTTTTGAGTTAACCCAGGTTGTCAAAGAGGCAGAAGAGAGAGAAGGCAGAATAAGTGCGTAGAGAACTACAAGACTCCATGAAGTGTTCAAACATAAGAATAATAGGGATTCCTGAAAGGGAAGAAGGTTGTTCCAAAGGAATGGAAGCCCTACTGGAAACTATCATAAATGAAAACTTCTCAAGTTTTACTAAGGACCCCAACACACTTTTTCCAGATGGATATCAAATTCCAGCTCATCTTAACTCAAACAGAGCCTCTCCAAGACACATTGTAATGAACCTGTCCAAATCAAGATGTAAAAAAAAAAAAAAAAATTCTTCAAGCAGCCAGGAGTAAGCACCGACTGATCTACAGAGGTAGAGACATTAGGATGACAACAGACTTTTCAACCGAAACCTTTCAAGCCATGATAGCATGCTCATCCACCTTCACACAGCTCACTGCAAACTCAAACTCCTGGGCTTAAGCAATTCTTTTACCTCAGCCTCCCAAGTAGCTGAGCCTACAGGTGCCCACCACAACACCTGGCTATTTTTGTTGTTGTTGCTGTTGTTTCAGTTATCATTGTTGTTTAGTTGGCCCAGGCTGGGTTCGAACCTGCCAGCCTGAGTGTATGTGGCCAGTGCCCCACTGAACTATGGATGCTGCCTACCTTCAACATTATTTTTTTTTTTGTTTTTGCAGTTTTTGGCCAGGGCTGGGTTTGAACCCACCACCTCCAACATATGGGAATGGCACCCTATTCCTTTGAGCCACAGGCACTCCAAGACCATCAATATTCTTAAAACAATTTTCAGTTCAGAATTCTGTATCCTGCTAAGCTAAACCATTATTGGACTGAATTCACCACTGAAGAGGTACAGGCTTCCTGATTGTATAAAAAAAGCACAAGCCATCTATATGCTGTCTTGAAGGATGTATCAAGACTTGAAGGATGTATCAAGACTCAGGGTTAAGGGATGGAGTACAGTATTTCAAGCAAATGGAAATCAGAAGAAAGGAGGGGTTGTAAACTTATTTTCAGACACAAGTGGATTTAAAGCAATTGAAGTTAAGAAAGACAAAGATAGACACTTTATACTGGTCAAAAGAACATACTACCAGAAGACATTTCAATTTTAAATGTTTATGCACCCAACTTAAGTGTTGCCTGATTTATGAAATAGAACTTGACGGGCAATATGATAACCCATACCACCATAGTGGCTTAGGACTTTATCACCCCTCTGACAGAACTGGATAGATCCTCTAAACAGAAACTAAACAAAGATACAAAGGACTGAAATGTGACCCTAGAACAAATGGGATTAATAGACATATACAGAACACACCATCCCAAAGCTAGAGAATATACATTTTTCTCATTAGCTCATGTACATACTTCAAACAAAGATCCTAGGATATAAATCAAACCTCAGCAAAATTAAAAGAATAGAAATTATACCTTGTATCATCTCAAACCTCAAGGCAATAAAGGTGGAACTCAACTCCATCAAAAGCATTCATCCCCGAACTAAGACTTGGAAATTAAACAACCTTATGCTGAATGATATTTAGGTTAAGAAAGAGATAAAAGAGGAAATCATTAAATTGCTCAAACATAACAACAATGAAGACACAAGTTACCAAAACCTATGGGATATAGCAAAAGTAGACTTAAGAGGGAACTTTACCACATTAGATGCCTACATTTGAAAAACAGAAAGAGAGGGCATCAACCAACTTGTGAACCATCTTATGGAACTGGAAAAAGAAGAATAATCTAATCCCAAACCCAGCAGAAGAAAATAAACAAAATTATATCAGAGATTAATGAAATTGAAAATAAAAGAATCATTCAGAAATGATTGGTTTTTGAAAAAAAGTTGGTTTTTGAAAAAAATATTTTTTTAAATTTAATATTAAATCATAGCTGTGTACATCAATGTGATCACGGGGCACCATACACTGGTTTTATAAACAGTTTGACACTTTTTCATCACACTGGTTAGCAAAGCCTTCCTGGCATTTTCTTAGTTACTGTGTTAAGACAATTATATTCTACATTTACTAAGTTTCACATGTACCCTTGTAAGATGCACCACAGGTGTAATCCCACCAATCACCCTCTCTCTACCCATCCTCCTCCTCTCTCCCCTCCCTCTCCCCCTTCCCCTTATTCTTAGGTTATAACTGGGTCATAGCTTTTTTTATTGTTATTAAATCATAGCTGTGTACATTGATGCAATCATGGGGCACCATACACTGGTTTTATAGACCCTTTGACTCATTTTCATCACATTGGTTAACACAGCCTTCCTGGCATTTTCTTAGTTATTATGTTAAGACATTTACATTCTACATTTACTAAACTTCACATATACCCTTGTAAGATGCACCGCAGGTGTAATCTCACCAATTGCCCTCCCTCTGCACACCTCCAACCTCCCTCCCCTCCCTTTCCCCGTTCCCCCATTCTTGGGTTATAACTGGGTTATAGCTTTCATGTGAAAGCCATAAATTAGTTTCATAGTAGGGCTGAGTACATTGGATACTTTTTCTTCCATTTTTGAGATACTTTACTAAGAAGAATATATTCCAGCTCCATTCATGCAAACATGAAAGAGGTAAAGTCTTCATCTTTCTTTAAGGCTGCATAATATTCCATGGTGTACATATACCACAATTTATTAATCCATTCGTGGATCGATGGGCACTTGGGCTTTTCCCATGACTTAGCAATTATGAATTGGGCTGAAATAAACATTCTGGTACAAATATCTTTGTTATAGTGTGATTTTTGGTCTTCTGGGTATATACCTAGTAGAGGAATTATAGGATTGAATGGCAGATCTATTTTTAGTTTTCTAAGTGTTCTCCAAACATCTTTCCAAAAGGAGTGTATTAATTTGCATTCCCACCAGCAGTCTAGAAGTGTTCCCTTTAATCCACATCCATGACAACATCTCTGGTCTTGGGATAAAAATAAATAAAATTGATAAACCTTTGGCTAGATTAACTAGAAATAGAAAAATAAAATTTCTAATAACCTCAATCAGAAATGATAAAGGTGAAATAACAACAGATGCCACAGAGATACAAGAGATCATCTCTGAGTACTACAAGAAACTCTGTGCCTAGAAATTTGACAATGTGGAAAAAATGGATCAATACCTAGAATATCACTCTCTTCCCAGACTTTATCAAGAAGAAATAGATCTCTTGAACAGACTGATGTCAAGAACTGAGATAGAAAAAAACAGCAAACAAACAAACAAAAGAGCTCTGGTCCAGATGGCTTCACACCAGAATTCTATCAAACCTTCAAAGAAGAGTTTTTTCCCATACTGCAGAAATTATTCCAAAAAATTGAGGAGGAAGGAATCTTCCCCAATACATTCTACAAAGCAAACATCACCCTGATACCAAAACCAGGAAAAGACCCAACTAAAAAGAACTTCAGACCAATTTCACTAATGAATATAGATGCAGAAATTCTCAGTAAAATCCTAGCCAATAGATTACAGCTACATATTAAAAAAGCCATTCATTACACTCAAGTAGGTTTCATCCCAATAATGCAAGGCTGGTTTAACATATGCAAGTCCATAAACATAATTTGCCATATCAACAGAAGCAAAAACAAAGACCATATGATCCTCTCAATAGATGCAAAATTTTTGATAAAATGCATCATCCATTTCTAATTACAACATTTAAGAATTTAGGCATATGTGGCACATTTCTTAATCTGATCAAAGCCATCTATGACAAACCCATAGCTAATATTATACTGAATGAGTAAAACTAAAAGCTTTTCCACTTAGAACTAGAACCAGATGATGTTGTCCTCTATTGCCCCTACTATTCAATATAGTGTGTGAAGTTCTAACAACACAATCAGGCAAGAAGAAGGAAATAAGAGGCATCCAGATGAGTGCAGAAGAGGTCAAACCCTTCCTCTTTGCTGATGATATGATCTTATACTCAGAGAATCCCAAAGATTCAACCAGAAGATTCCTGGAAGTGATAAAAAAAAATATAGCGATGTTCAGGATATAAATCAATGTCCGTAAATCAGTAGCCTTTGTATATGCCAAAAACAGCCAAGATGAGAAGCTAATCAAAGACACATTTCCCTTCATAGCAGGTTCAAACAAAAAAAAATACTTAGAAACATACCTAAAAAAAGAGGTGAAGGACTTCTACAAATAAAATTACAAAACCATAAGAAAAGGAATAGCAGAAGATATTAACAAATGTAAGAACATAATATGCTCATGGCTAGGAAGAATGAACATTGTGAAAATGTCTACACTACCCAAAGCAATCTACAGATTCAATGCAATTCCCATTAAAATACTATCATCATACTTTCAAGATTTGGAAAAAATAATTCTTCATTTTGTATGGAACCAGATGAAACCCTGTATAGCCATAGTAATAAAAAAAAAAGCCTGTGGTATCACCCTACCAGGCTTTTGGCTATACTACAAGGCCATAGTGATCAAAAGAGTGTGGTATTGGTTCAAAAATAGAGACATTGACATTTGGACCCAAATAGAAAACCATGAGATGAAACTAACATCTTACAGTCACTTGATCTTTTTTTTTTTTTTCTTTTAACACAGCCACTTGATCTTTGATAAACCAAACAAGAAAACACACTGGGGAAAAGAATCCCTATTCAATAAATGGTGCTGAGAGTACCTGATAACCACATGTAAAAGACTGAGACTGGACCCACATCTCTCATCACTTATAAAAATTGATTCAAGAGGGATAAAAGATTTAAATCTAAGGCATGAAATAATAAAAATCTTCAAAAAACGTATGGGGAAAACACTTAAAGATACTGGCCTGGGGAAAGCTTTTATGAAGAAGACTTGTATGGCAAATAACAGCAAAAATAAACAAATGGGACTTAATTAACCTGAAAAACTTCTGTACAGCTAAGGGAACAACAACCAAAGCAAATAGACAACCTTCAGAATGGGTAAAGATATTTGCATATTCTGAATTGAACAAAAGCTTGATAACTAGGATCTATAGAGAACTCAAATTAAGCAACAAAGAAGACCCACCAATCCCATGTATCACTGGGCAAGAGATATAAATAGAACCTTTATATAAATATAAAGAAGACAGATGAATGGCTATCAAACACGTGAAAAAATGCTCGTCATCAGAGAAATGCAAATCAAAACTACCCTGAGATATCACCTAACCTCGGTGAGAATAACCAACATCGCAAAGTCTCAAAGCTGCAGATGCTAGTGTGGGTGTGGACAGAAGGGAACACTCTTACACTGCTGGTGGGACTCCAAACTAATATAACCTGTTTTGAAGGAAATATGGAAAATCCTCAAAGAACTCAAATTAGACCTCCTATTTGATCCTGCAATCCCGTTACTGGGCATCCACCCTGAAGAAAAAAAAATCCTTTTATCATAAGGACACTTGCACTAGAATGTTTACCACAGCTCAATTTACAATCACCAAAATGTGGAAACAACCTAAATGCCCACCAAGCTGGGAATGGATTAATAAGCTGTGGTATATGTATATCTTGGAATACTATTCAACCACTAAAAAGATGGAGACTTTACACATTTTCTATTAACCCGGATGGAGGTGGAACACATTCTTCTTAGTAAAGCATCACAAGAATGGAGAAGAATCCAATGTACTCAATTCTAATGTGAAGGCAGTAGATGAGCTAATAATATGTATGTGTGTGTGTGTGTGTGTGTGTGTGTGTGTGTAAGGGAATGAGCAAGTAGAGAGATGGGAGGAGAGAGGGAAATGGGGGTTCATGGTGTATGGCACACCTACTGGGGGCAGGACACAATTATAAGAGGGACTTTATCTAACAAATGCAATCAGTGTAACCTAATCCTAATTCTTTGTACACTCAATGAATCCCAAACAATAAATAATGAAAAATTAAAAAAAAGCAGTTGCTTAAAAACAAACAAACAAACAAACAAACAAAAAAGGACTGAATCAAGGCAAGAATTCTAATTAGAAAAATTAAAATAAATATTTTTACAGGTGCGAAGGCAATGAAGCAGGTTAACCATAGAGGACTGATTCAGTTTGGCCCCAGACTTCTCTACTGTGATATTAATTATATAATGTCAATTGAACAATGTCCTTAGAATTTTAATTTGGTAAATTTGAGACCTATGAAGGTAATACATATATTCCTCTATGTATTACAGCAACAAGTGGACACTGTAAGATATGGAGGAGGTGCTTAAAAATGTATACCATGTATATAACTTTCTTTAAAATAAACTTGAGAATGAAAGTTTAGAACCCCAGAATTACAATTCTCAGATATTTGAATGATTCATCTAATGATGAATTTTGAAATCATTTAAATAATTATTTTAAAAACTGTAATGTCAAAAATAATTTATAAAAGATATGAGCAATGTAATAATAATTTAAAATAATAATTTGGATCTAAAACCAAATCTTCTCAAATCAATAGGAGTAAGTTTTTAAAAGGAAGAGAAGTAAAGCATGTTAAAGTCCTCATCTTCTATGAACAAATAGTAATGAAATAAAAGAAAATAATTTTCCTGATATAAATAAAGATAAATTATAGGAGATTATCATACAACAAAAATCAATATTTAACAATTTAAAACTGGAATAATTAACTTCCAGTCCTGGATGTTGAACAAAATACTTTTTTTCTATAAAACAAAACAGAAAATAGGCGAATCCCCAAAAGCATAAGACAAAATTCAATTATGAAACTAGTGTGAAAAGATTTAAGTCTTCTATTAGAAGATAAAGATAATTGAATTTGGTTTGTAATCAAATATACAGCTAGATAAGTCATATACAGTGAAAATAGCAATGATAAAATTATAGTGAATTATTAAAAATTCAAGAACGAAAATAATGTGCAGCCACACACAAACAAGGCAGGGAAAACTATTTATTTCAGATAAAGTAGAAATTGAAAGTATTAGATGAAAAGAAAAAGATCTTTTCACAATTTACATTTATTTCTGGAAAATCTATAGCAAAGGAAGAAGAATAAAAATATAAATGACAATCAATCTAATTTGACAAGGAATTATAAGAGAAACTTTGTCCTACCAAATATGTATTAAAATGTTATAAATCTATCATAATTAAGGTAGCATTATAATAAGCACAAAATATAAAATTGTAAATGGGACATCACTTAAATGCAATAAATATTTATTTGAATAAGATCCTTCATAAACAATATAAAAGTTTTAATTCATTATATAATATCCAAAACTAAGGATAACAAACTGGAAAGATAAAGAATATTTAATAAATGATGTGAAGGAAAAGAATACAAATGTCAAGTTAGTGTTTACGGGAGGTATCTATTTGACTAGACATAAAAGCAGTGTAATGAAACAAAACACAGGACATGAAAGTGGACATTAAAATGAACTTTGATGGTTAAGACCAACTATTAAAACACTGGGAGGAAAATACAAAGAAAAACCAGGTTTAACTATGAAAATTTAAGATTTCTGAATATCACAAACATAACACATTTAAAAGATAAAAATTAGCTCGAGTTGGCCAGATGCAGTGGTTCACACCTGTAATCCTAGCACGCTGGGAGGCTAAGGCGGGTGGATTGCCTGAGCTCAGGAGTTCAAGACCAGCATGAGCAAGAGTGAGACCTGGTCTCTTAAAAATAGCTGGCATTGTGGCAAGTAGTCCTAGCTACTTGGGAGGCTGAGGCAAAAGAATCACTTGAGCCCAAGAGTTTGAAGTTGCTGTGAGCAATGATGCCAGGGTGAGGGCGAAAAAGTGAGACCCTGTCTCAAAAAAAAAAAAAAAATTAACTTAAGTCATGGAATATCACTGTTTTTGTAGGTCAACATGATTATTAGCAACCTATAAGTAAATTGGGAGAACATTTAATCAATGTATTAATTAAAGTTGGAATTTCTTTGATTTTTAAGAATCTAAAACTAAGATATAGTAACACCCTAATGGAAAAAAATAGGTGGAAGACAGTAAGAAGCAATTTCTAGAAAGAGAAATGGACAATAAACATAAAACATTTCCAACCTAGCGTACTATTTATGTTAAAATAACAATCAGAAGGGAATACACCAAAACGTTAATTGTGGTTATCTCTGGTTTTTAGGATTATGTATGATTTTAATTTGCAGAGGTTTTTGTTTTGTTTATACTTTTCTGTATTACAAAACTACAGTATTCTCAAATGAGCAAGAGTGCTTTAAGGTCAGGAATACACGATCAGGTACTGCACAATGACGTTTCCGTCCACAGGGACTGCGGTAGGACAATGGTCCCATAAGATTAGAATGAAGCTGTTATGACTTCATAGAACAATGCTTTACTCACGCATTTATGGTGATCCTGGTGTAAGCAAGCCTACTGCACCATCAGTCATATAAAACTATAGCACATACAATGTGTACATACAGTATATACAGTACATATAGTAAATACATACAGTATATAATACTTGATAATTATAATTTATGCCCATGTTACTTATTTATTTATTATGCTATAATTTTTATTGTTATTTTAGAGTACTCTTTCCATTTATTAAAAAAAAATTTACTGTAAAAGAGACTTGGGCAGGTCCTGTAGGAGGTATGAGCTCCATGCACGTTATTGCCCTGAGGACCATCCAGTGGGTCAAAACGTGGAAGTGAAAGATGGTGATATTGATGATCCTGACTCTGTGTAGGCCGAGGCTAATGCATGTGTTGTGTCTTAGTTCTTAACAAAAAAAATTTTTTTGAGACAGAGTCTCACTATGTCGCCTTCGGTAGAGTGCCATGGCATCACAGCTCACAGCAATCTCAAACTCTTGGCTTAAGATATTTTCTTGCCTCAGCCTCCCAAGTAGTTGGGAACAGGCACCCACCAGAATGCCCAGCTATTTTTCTGTTGCAGTTGTCATTGCTGTTTAACCCTCTGGGGCTGGGTTTGACCCCACCAGCCTGGGTGTATATGGCTGGCGCCCTACCCACTGGGCTATGGGTGCCACCTCTTAACAAAAAATTTTTAAAAGCAATAAATAAATAAATAATTTCATAAGTGAAAGAAAGCATATAGAAAGCTTATAACAAGAAATAAAATATTTTTGTAGAGCTGTACAATGTTTTTGTCTGTTAAGCTAAGTGTTATTACAAAAAGAATCAAAAAATTAAAAAAAACAAAGTGTGTAAAGCAAAAAAGTTACAGTAAGCTTAGACTAACTTATTACTGAAAAAAGAAAAAACTAAAAAAATAAATTTAGTGTAGCCTAAGTGCACAGTGTTTATAACAACTATGGTAAGTGTACGGTAATGTCCTAGCCCTTCAGATCACTCACTAGTTACTCACTGACTCACTCATAACAGCTCTCAGTCCTGCAAGTGCCTCTATTTTTAGTACAGGTGTACCACTTTTTTTTTTTTTTTAGTGACAGAGTCTCACTTTGTTGCCCTTGGTAGAGTGCCATGGCGTCACTGCTTACAGCAACCTCCAGCTCTTGGGCTTAGGCAATTCTCTTGCCTCAGCCTCCCAAGTATCTGGGACTACAGGTGCCTGCCACAACACCCAGCTATTTTTTGTTGCAGTTTGGTCGGGGCTGTGTTTGAAACTGCCACCCTCAGTATATGGGGCTGGCGCCCTACTCACTGAGCCACAGGTGCTGCCCGTACCACTTTTTTTTTATATTATATATTTATAGTACATTTTCTATGTAGATGTAGGTCCTTACTATTGTGTTACAATTGCCTGCAGTAAGAAGTACAGTCACATGCTGTGCAGGTTTGCAGCCTGGGAGCCTCATGTGTATGGCTATGCTATCTGGGTTTGTGTAAGTAACTCTACGATGTTTGCACAATGAGGAAGCCACCTAATGATGCATTTCTCAGAAAGTATCCTGTGGTTAGGTGACATGAGATCCATGTGTACCCATGTACATATATACACGTGCATGTGCATAATGGTTGGGCTAATATGTGTATATAATGATTGGGATGGGAGCAGTTCATGCCTCAGCAGAAATCGGAGAGCAGAGGAATACAAGAAGCTGGACACAGAATGTTTCTGTTGGCTGAGGATGGATTTGGGGGACAAACAACCACTTGCCTCTCTGAACTCTAGGTGTTGACAGCACAGTGTATGTTCTACAGATGAGAGTGCCGGAGGGGGACTTGATACGACCTTCACCTTCCTAACACTGTGGACCATAACTGAGGACGTCTAAGGAGGATAAATGACACAGACCTAAAGTCAGGGTGCTGGCCCTTACTGTCAGCTCTGTTTTTTGTGTGTCTTTCACACTTCCTCTGATATGGGTGATAGTATCAATTAATACATATTCCGATTGTCCACATTTTACATGAGAAAATATTTATTCTAACAAAACTGAGATGCTAAAATTGCTGACACATCACAACACCTATTGATTCCAGTTGCCTGTATGAGTACAATCCAAGGTTGAAATTACCTCTAGATTAGTGGTAATCAAAGTTCAATCCTTGACCAACAGCAGAATCACATGGGAACTGGAATTTATTAGAAACACAAATCAGAAATTCCAGGAGGAAAGTCTAGAAATCAGTGTTTTAAGAAGCCCTCCTGGTGGTTTTTTACTCCCTTTTTATCAGATGCTAAGGGAATAGGCTTGTTTTCGGTGAACAGGTTTCTGGAATTTCATACCATACCATATATTACATATTTGGTTACATATCTGACCAAAGTAACAAGAATATAAGGTATTTGATTCTCCAAAGCAGCAAATGATAACCTCAAAAGCCACGTAAAAGTGTTCTCCTGAGCCCTGGTCCATTAGATGTTCTGTATGCCTTGAGAGTGTGTCAATTTACAATTTGTTTGTTTTTTTGAGACAGAGTCTCACTATGTCACCCTGGGTAGAGTGATATGATGTCACAGCTCACACCAACCTCAGACTATTGGACTTAAGTGATTCTCTTGCCTCTGCCTTCCAAGTAGCTGGGACTACAGGTGCCTTCCACCACACCCAGTTATTTTTTTGTAGTAGTTGTCATTGTGGTTTTAGCAGGCCCAGGCCAGGTTTGAACCTGCCAGCCCCGGTGTATATGGCTGGCGTCCTAACCACTGAACTAGAGGTGCCCAGCCTCAATTCACAATTTGTATTAGTTTAGTTAAGGCCCCTAAGAAGTACTATAGTTAAGAAACTTCAGACTCGGCGCCCGTAGCACAGTGGTTACGGCGCTGGCCACATACCCTGAGGCTGGCAGTTTCGAACACAGTCCAGGCCAGATAAAGAACAATGACACTGCAACAAAAAAAAAATACCCAGCTACTTGGGAGACTGAGGCAAGAGAATTGCTTAAGCGCAAGAGTTTGAGATTGCTGTGAGCTGTGATGCCACGACACTCTACCCAGGGCAACACAGGGAGACTCTGTCTCAAAAAAAATAAATAAATAAAAAGAAGAAAAAAAAGAAAAGAAACTTCATTTGACCAAGACAACTCAACTTTTCCGTGTAACATCTAATGACAATATTTAGAGCTGTTATCCCATAAATCATATTTTGGAAACATCTGGATCCTTCCTCTCTGTGTCCAGCAGATGAAGGGAGCTTGTTCATATTACAAGTTGGTATAGTAGTAGTTAGGATTCTCTACACTCCCAGATTTATTGAGTATAATTGGATACAAAAAACTGCACATGGAATTTTTTTTTCAGTGGGTATAAACTTATAATTATGTGAGATAAGAGATAAGTAAATTTCAGAGATCTGCTATACAACATAGAAGCCAAGCTTTTAAAGTGTCCTTCCTTTAGTGTGGATAAGGATGTGTCTCTTTTTTAAGGTGTAAAAGGAAATGTAACATACCAAATAATCTTGTGATAAGTGACACTTAGCGCTGTCCTTTTTCTGTGGCAAACATACTTAAGATAGTAAGTAATTTCATTAGCAAAGTCTCCATGGAATATGAAAATCTTAGTTATTCCCATTGGAAAAATTCTTTCAAAAGTCATAGCAAATGGATACATAAATAAATAATAAATGGTAGTAAGGGGACTGTTGATTTATTTTTATTTTGACATACTTAATTTTGGAAGTGCCTAAAGGCAAGAGAAATCTTATAAATATCTTTGCTGTGAATTTTAACCTTGTTTCTGCTTATGACTTTTGGACTTTTAGGCCTTTTGCCTGGAATGCTATTCCTTTTATCTTTACATAGCTGATTCCTTCTTATAATTCATGATATATCTTAGTGAGGTCTTATTTGTGTATGGAATCTGAACAAGCTGTTTTAACCCCCAACATCATTCTCTGTGTCAATTATGTTTATTATTTTATTTTATTTGCAGTACTTAGAGCTATTGGACATAACCTTGAATAATTTCTTGGTGGTACTTTTATTATTTTATCATTTCATTTTTCTGGAAGGGAAGTTCCATAACAGGCAGAATCTGTCTTGATTGTCTCTGTGTCACCACCACATAGAAGAATGCTGGGCACATGCTAGGTATTCAATACAGAACTGTTGAAGAAAAACACAGAATCTGAAGTTCTACACTAGCATTTGGCAAACTTTGTCTGTGAACATTTGTATAGTAAATATTTTAGGCTTTATCTGGTTTCTGTCATAGTTACTCACTTCTGCTGGTTGGACAGAGGCAACCAGTGATAATTTGTAAATGATCGAGCATGGCTGTATTCCAATAAAATTGTATTTATAAAAAGAGATGAGCTGGCTGTGCCCACAGGCTGTAGTTTGACAAATCTACTGCATCATCTAGAACATCATAACTGGGGCTAGAAACTCCTTCCTGTTGTCAGAACAGTGAGCCGAGTGCAAAAGAACAAACACTGGGCATTGCAAACTTTGAAGGATCTTGGATATATCCTCCTACAAATTACTTTTTAATAATAAACCTTTTATTTTAGAAGAATTTTAGATTGCAAAGGTATTACTAAGAGTTCCCATATAGATCACACCCAATTTTCCTTATTATTAACATCTGACAGTATTATAGTTCATTTGTTACCTGAAGTTTATACTTTTTTCAGCTTTCCTTAATATTTACCCAATGCCCTTTTTTCTGTTCCAGGAACTCATCCACGAATGTGTTTCATTTAGTATTGATTCCTTAATGACAATTTTCAAAATTTAAAATATTACAGTGGCACAAATGTTTTTGGTTACATGTAGTAATTTTATTATGCTTGAGCCAGGGTTGTAAATGTGCCCATCAACCAGATAGTATTTATTATAACTGTTAGGTAGGTTTTTGCCATCCTCTCCTCGCCCATGCCCTCTGCTTCATTTCCACTGAGGTTTCCTTCCCTCTGTGCACATCTGTGCTCATCGGTTGGTTGCAGTTTAAGAACAAGCACTCGTGGTGTTTGTTTTTCCATTCTTTTGATATATCACTAAAGAGAATGGTCTCCAGTTCCATACAAATTATTGCAAAAGGGCTTAATTCACCATTCTTCATGGCTAAGTAGTATTCCACAGTATACATACACCATGCTTGTTCATCCACTCAT
Organism: Nycticebus coucang; assembly: GCF_027406575.1. Taxonomy (NCBI): domain Eukaryota; kingdom Metazoa; phylum Chordata; class Mammalia; order Primates; family Lorisidae; genus Nycticebus; species Nycticebus coucang. The sequence continues at coordinate 19,484,519 of NC_069787.1, forward strand.
GAATTGATGGTACTTGGGTTGATTCCACATCTTTGCAACTGTGAGTTATGTTGCAAAAGACATTCTAGTGCAGGTGTCTTTTTGATAAAATGACTTCTTTTTTGGGGGGAGGTAAATACCCAGTAGAGGGATTGCTGGATCAAATGATAGGTCTACTTTTAGTTCTTTCAGGAATGTCCATACTGTTCTCCATAGAGGTTGCACTAATTTGCTGTCCCACCAACAGTGTATAAGTGTCCCTTTCCCTCTGTATCCACACCGGCATCTATTGGTTTTAAACATTTTAATTAAAGCTTCATGTCTTACATTTAAGTCTTTTATCCATCTTGAATTTTTGCGAGTGAAAAATATAGGTCCTGTTTCAATTGTCTGCATGTAGCTATCCAATTTTTCCAGAACCATTTGTTGAATAGGGCTTCTTTTCCCCAGTGTATATTGTCTGCTTTGTCAAAGATCAAGGGCTGTAGTTGAAGGGTTTTATATCTGGGTTTTCTGTTCTGTGCCATTGGTTTATGTCCTTATTTCTGTGCCGATACCATGGTGTTTTGGTTACTTTAGCTTTGTGGTATAGTTTGAAATCTGGTAAGGTGATGCCTCCAGATTTGTTCTTTTTGCTTAAGATTGCTTTGGGTACGTGGGCTCTTTTCTGGTTTCAAACAAGGGATAGAATCATTTTCTCTAGATCTGTGAAATATGACATTGGTATTTTGATGAGGATTGCATTGGGTAGTAGGAACATTTTAACAATGTTGATTCTATCGATCTGTGAGCACAATATGTTTTTTTGCATTTGTTTGTGTCATCTTCAATTTCTTTCCTCAGTATTTTGTCGTGCTCTTTGTACAGATTGTTCACCTCCTTGTTTAAGTATATTTCTAGGAATTTTATTTTATTTTTTGCTTTTGTGAATGATGTTGAGTCTTTGATTTGATTTTCAACATGAATGTTACTGGTATATAGGAATGCTGCTGATTTGTTTACATTGATTTTGTAACCTGACACTTTGCTGAATTTTATTTATAAATTCCTGGAGTCTCTTGTTGGAGTATTTGAGATTTTCTAGATAAAAAATCCTGTCATCAGCAAGAAGTGATAGTTTGACCTCCTCTTTTCTAATTTTAATAACTTTTATTTCTTTATGGGGACTGATTGCTCCGCCTGGGCCTTCCAGCACTATGGTGAATAGCAGTGGAGCCAGTGGGCACTCTTATCTTATTCCAGTTCTTAGTGGGAATGCTTTCCACTTTCCCCCATTCACTTTGATATTGGCTGTGCATATGACATATATAGCTTTTTAATCTTGAGATATGTCCCCTCTATGCCTAATTTGTTGAGGGGTTTTATCATTTAAGGGTGCTGAATTTTGTCTAATGCTTTTTCTGCATTTATTAAGATGATCTTTTGGTCTTTGTTTATGCTTTTGTTTATATGGTGATTCATATTTATTGGTTTATGAATGTTGAACCATCTTTGCATCCCTGGGATGAAGCCCTCCTGTCATGGTGGATTTTTTTTTTTTTTTTGATGTGCTGTTGAATTCAGTTGATAGCATTTTATTGAGGATTTTTGCATCTATATTCATAGGGAATACTGCTCTGTAGTTTTCTTTTTTCATTGTGTACTTTCATGGCTTTGCTGTCAAGGTCATAGTGGCTTTGTTAGGGAGGGCTAGCCCTTTCCTGATGTTTTGGAATAATTTCTTTAGTAGGGGTACCAGATGTTCTTTGTAGGTCTGGTAAAATTTGGCTGTGAATCCATCTGATGTGGGGAATCGTTGTGAGATATTTTTATCACTGCTTCAATCTCATTGTTCATTATTGGTCTGTTTAAGAGTTCTGCTTCATCCTGAATGAGTCTTGAGAGGTTATATGTTTACAAAAATGTGTCCATTTCCTTTACATTTATGTGGGTAGAATTTTCAATGCATTCCCATATTATTTTTTATATTTATGTGGTAACACTTGTAATATCTCCTTTTTAATGTCTGATTGCACTTCTTTGGGTCCTTCTCTGCTATTCCTAGTTAGTCTAGCAAGGGGTCTATCAGTTGTGTTTATATTTTGAAAGAGCCAACAATCATTTTGTTCATTGATCTTTCCCCCCCATTTCATTTAATTTTGCTCTTAGTTATTTCTTTTCTTCTGCTGGCTTTGTGTGTCATTAGATTGTTAATTTGTGATCTTCCTGTCATTTTGATGTATGCATTTAAGGCTATAAATTTTCACCTTATGGCTAGTTTTGCTGAATCCTGTAGATTTTGGTAGGTTGTGTCCTATTTGTCATTCAGTTTGAAGAATCTTTAGTTTCAATTAAATTTTATTATTGACCTAACAGTTATGCAGTAGCAGGTTGTTTAAATTCTTTTTGTAGAATTGAGTGTTTCATCAACTGCCAACCTAGAATTTTATATCCTTCAAAATTAAATTTCATATGTGGAGAAGAAATAAAGACTTTTCTAGGAAGCAAACACTAAGGGAATAAGTTAAGACTAGAACAGCCCCACAGGAAATACTCAGAACTACATTATACATGGTTCAGCACAATAGCACCCACCAGAGTAAAACCACCCAAAAGTTAAAGCTCAGAGCTCATCTAAAACAATAGTACAGCAAGTAAAAACAAAGTAATAAGGTATTACCCAACAGGATTAACAGCCACATGTCTCACTTATCAATCTTTCAATAAATGTGAATGGTCTGAATATCCAATTCAAGAAACACAGGCTGACTGAATGGATGAACAAGTACAACCCAAGTATCTTCTGTCTCCAGGAAACACATCTAAATCATAAGGACATATGCAGACTCAAGGCAAAGGGATGGCAAAAAAAAAAAAAAAATTCCATACCAATGGAAATGAAAAATAAAAGCAGGTATAACCATTCTCATATCAAATAAAATTGACTTTAAATCAGTAACAGTAAAGAAAGAGAAAGATGGTCATTACATACATATAATGGTATAAGGAGCAATTCAACAAGAAGACATAAAAATATTTACACACCTAACAGAAGAGCACCCCAATTCACAAAGCAAACCTTACTAGATCTAAGTAAAGAGATAATAGCGGGGAGGGGGTTGTTCCTTAACACGCCAACGAACGGAACTGGACAGATCATCCAAGCAGAAAGTAAATAAAGGAAACACTGGACTTAAACAAAACTCTAGAACAAATGGACCTTAAAGACATTTAGAGAATATTTTACCCTCAAACTACTGACTAAACTTTCTTATCATCATCACCTGGAATATTCTCCAAGACTGACTACAACTTAGGCTACAAAACATATCTCAGCAAATTCAAAAAAATAGAAATCATACCATGTATCTTCTCAGATCATAGTGGAATAGGACAAGAAATCAACTTCAAGACAATAATTTTTAAGGGTATAAATTATCTCTCATTTCTCATTGTTCCTGCTCCACTTTTTGTTTTCCCTTCCCCATTACCCTCCTTCCCAGTCTGGTATAAAATCTGGCAGTAGCAACAGGTGCAGGCTACAAGATGCTCAAAAAGGCAGCATAGTATAGCGAAATAGAAATTAAGATGATTTCTGCTCATCTCTGTGAGTCCTTGTGACACACTACTTAATTCTATAAACACCAGTTTCCATGTTTCTAAGTTATAAAGGCTAAAAACTCCTCTGTTTCATGAGACTGTCTTAGGAGCAAATGAGAGACTTTATATGAAAATACTTTGCCTGAAAGAGTTTTGCAAACTCTAAAATGTACTTCATATGTAAGAATTATCATTTTTTTTTAGAGGTCGGAGTTGTGAGGGCAAAGTGCTGATTCTTTTTTCCTGACTTCAAAGTTGGAAACTACTGATATTAATTAGTTCAATTCATGGTAAAGAGCAATAAGGCAGTGGAAAGATTACATTTTAAAGCACTTGTGCAGGCAGAGTTCCTAATGATATTTTATACTTCAGACCAAATTGAATAATCATTAGATATTTTGCTGCCAAAATAAAATCTGAGCAGATAAAAATGTATGTTCTGTTTAAAATTCATCATGGTGATGGGTAGAATTATATCAACACGGACATCTTCCATGGATAGACTCAGTCTTGAGCCAACATGTTCTTCCACATCTATTAGTGTTTTGAAAGTGTTTCCTGTTTTCCTAGTGTAATGTAACATAAATATTGATTGGAAAAGCCCCTGTTGTGATGCTGAAAGTGAAAAACACTTCAAAGATGCTTATAAATAAATTAGAAAATCAGGTGAGCCTCCATCAGAATTAGTTCAATGTTTTTGTTTTTTTATTTCCCTTTAGAATTTGAAGTTTTTTTTTTCTTCTGGGGAATTTTTTCCCACATCACAAATTATAGATTCTTTGTTGCATAGTAAATGCCTTGGAATTGACTAAATTCTCTCAGGAGTTCAGGCCATTTTCATATTTATCATCTGTGCAAGCACATTTTTGCATTTTGTGAAAATAATTCTCTATGGCTTCTGGCCATTCTCTAGCCTACTTAACACAGTATAATTATGAGGACTTATTAGATGATCTTTGGCTGCACCTATTCAATAGAACTTCCTGTGAAGTTGGAAATGTCCACCTGTAATGTGCAGTATGGCAGCCACCAGCCACATGTGGTGGGTATTTGACATGTGGCTAGTTCATCTCAAGAACTCACTTTTTAATTGTTTTAAATTGAATTGATTTAAAGTTAAATTTAAAATAACACATGTGGCTAGTGGATATCATACTGAACAGCATAGATCTAAAGAGTTATTCTACTTTGTGCTTCTAAAACTAAAGGCAGTGTAAAAAAAATCTAAATTTTCTTTTGATGAAAGTCTAGAACCTTGAAACCTTCTATCAATCAACCACATGTGACAACTGTATTTCAAGTCATGTAGTTTTTGAATATTGTCATAGAAAAGAATGTACACAAAATTTGAGAACAGGTTTCCTGATTTTTAAGATTAGGGGAAAAAACTATATTGGTTTAGTGCTCTCTCCTTTGCTGTTCTTAAGTTAGTTTTTGTCTAGCATTTATTGTTCACTCTTATAATCTAGGCCCTGTCTGAAAGTTTAAGACAGCTGACATAAATCAGAAAAGGTTGTATTATATATCCACAATCTGATGTGCTCATGCAGACAACGTGTAGTGGAATAGGTAAAAATCATTCTACTTGTGGTCAAATTAGAGTTCTGCAATCCCTGGGCAACTCATTTTAGTCCTTAGGACTTCCTTTTTCTTTTTAACCCATAAATAAATTTGTCTCAAGGCTGTCTTATCTCTCCAGTACTGTGGTCTGATTGGTGTATTCCATTACGTAGACGAGGAATCAGTGGTCCTCACTGAGCTATAGCAGAGTATAAGTCATCCTTTCATGAGGACAGCCACCAAACACTGACAGCTTTCTGTGTATTCCCGGCCATGCATTAAGTGCTTTTCTTGAATCCTTTCCTCACTATCATCCTGATGATAGGTAACTTCTACTATTATCCTCATTTTCCAGATGAGAAAACTGAGGTGACCCTGTCAAAATGTCACAAAACTAAAGTTTGAATCCGGGCAGTTGGATATCAAGAACTTTGTGCTCAACTCAGGCATTATGCCACACTGTGTTGGCAAAAATTGGGTGAAGAAATTCCCACAGTTGAAGTATTTCCATCTTGTAATGAACTTGACCCATTAAATTGATGGTGTTTACACAAAATTCTTTCTAATAATTGAATGGATAGCTTAAAAGAAAATGAACGTGGGAATACAAATAGATTTTCAAAGAATGCCTCTTTCCCTGGCAGCAGTGCCCTAGAGGTAGCAGGTTTTGAGAATGACCTTGAGAACCACCAAGGGGCTGACATCTTCAGGGGTCTAATTCATTCTGAATTGTTCTCAATTGCTTTCTATTTGAGAAGATGGCAGCACTCCCAATGGTGTCAAAATAGGCCATATCATGGATGGTTTATAAAATAAAGTCTATTAAACACAGAGAATTCAACAGTGAAAAAGTGACAATGTAGTATTACTAGCTAACATTGATTAAATACTCAGTATGGGCCACATATTTGTTTTAAGCACTTTATGTGACTTAGAAATATTCCTATGATGTAAATATTACTGTCATACCCTTGCTAGAGAGATGATAAAATGAAGCACAGATCTGACCCAAGGTCATTCAGGTGGTGAATGATGGAGCAGGCATTTAAACCAAGGCAGTTCACACCTGTTAGGCTGGGCTTTCTCTGTGTCAGGAATCCTCAATTATGGACAAAACACCTGCATAGGGACACAGAAGGCCTGCCTTCATATGGCTTGGATTAGTAATTATATTTTATTCTTATGTTTTTCACAAGTGATTGCTCCAGGAAAAAAAAAAAAAGAAAATCTAATTATAAAGATGAATGAGATTCAGACCCAACTAACATAAGGAAATAAGGACATCTGGGCTCTGAAAGGTGAATTCACTTGCTACATATAACACAACACTTCAAGTTATTAAAAGTTTGAATATTAACAGTCTTTTAATTTTTTTTTTTTTTTTTTAGGCAGAGTCTCACTATGTCACCCTTGGTATAGTGCAGTGGCATCACAGCTCATAGTAACCTTAAACTCTTGGGCTCAAGTGATTCTCTTGCCTCAGCCTCACAAGTAGCTGGGACTACAGGCGCCCTCCACAACACCTGGCTATTTTTTGTTGCAATTGTCATTGTTGGTTAGCTGGCCCAGGCCGGGTTCGAACCTGCCAACTTCGGTGTATGTGGCTGGCATCGTAACCATCGTAACCTGTACAACAGGTGCCGAGCCCAGACTTTTAAGTTTTTTAAGTAAAATCCTTTCCTACATATGATTGGGAGCCTGTCAGGAAATAAGAGGAAGGAATTCACTGAGAAAATTCAGGTTCCCATCCTGATTTTGATATAAAAACAAAAAAAAAATTCAATTAAATAGTGGACTTGGACTTCAGGGACACTTTTTCGGTCTGCTCCATCTTTTAAAAAACTCCATAATCATATGAAAGGGGCTAAAATCCTCTATGAAGGAAACAGCAGACATAACAATTTCTTTTTTATCCCCTTGAACTAATAATCCAGTGGTTTTCAACCTGTGGGTTGCGACCCACAGGAACTGTATTAAAGGGTTGCAGTATTAGGAAGGTTGAGAACCACTGCAATAATCTATTTTATTGAATAAGAACTATGTTGACAAAATTGTCTTTCAGACTTGAAAGACAGTAATGCAACAACAACAAAAACAGTGAAACACTGTAGATCCCTCCGGAGTGGAGCTGTGGGACTAGAACTTCATGAATGCTTAAATCCAGCTCCTGTGGTGCTAGCTTAGCATCTTAGAAGTTAACCTGAAGCAACTGGAATTTTCTTTGACTTTTTCAGAGAAGTCCAGAAATGCCGCACAACTCCCAAACCAGCCAGTTATATATCTAGATGCACTTATTTACTTATGGAAAATGCCGTAAAAATTAAAACATTCCTCGTAGAAAAAAATAATCAAGGACAGTAGGACTAAGTACATGTGATTTGTGTAGATTAAGCCAGAAGCAGTTTAATATTTAATAGTTCTCTAAGATGTCCTACCTGAGGAATAACATAGATTAATTCAAGTAATCATTTGATGTTATATTATAAGAGGAGTAGATGTAATGATGTTGTCATAATTTCAATTGCTTTTCCCACCATGTTTGATGAGGTCTGCACAGAGTTTATGTTCCCAAATGTAGGACCCTACAAACAACAGTGACCCAGCAAAGGCTGACCTTGTCATCACATTGGACTGTGTGCACATGCAAAATGATGCCTTTTCTTTTTCTTTTTTTTTTTTTTTGAGACAGTCTCACTCTGTTGGCCTGGGTTGTCATAACTCATAGCTCACAGCAACCTCAAACTCTTGGGCTCAAGCCATCCTCTTGTCTCTCAGCCTTCCAAGTAGCTGGGACTACAGGTGCCTGCCACAACACCTGGCTAGTTTTTCTATTTTTAGTAGAGGTAGGGTGTCATTCTTGCTCAGTCTGGTCTTGAACTCTTGAGCTCAAGCAATTCACCCGCCTCAGCTTACCAGAGTGCTAGGATTACAGGTATCAGCCACCGTGCCCAGCCATGATTTCCTAATAAAAGGAAAACATTTTGATACATTAAAACAAAGACTTTTATGGGCCATGAATAGAATTAGCACCACTAATAGTGCTTTAGATAACTGTATTTCATTGTTATGTTATTCCTCATAACTTTAGTGGAAACGCTCTACATGACTAGGCAATGAACACCCTAATTACAAACAAACACTGCTATATTTAACAAGGTTTAATTTGACAGGTGAAGGCATCTAAAGTGCTTTTTAGCAGTAGTATTGCCTTCCTCCCCATTTTTTTTTTTTTTGCAGCAGAACAATCATCAAATGACTGTTGCAGGGACGTGTGGTACATAAGACAATACATACAAGTTTGTGTGTATAGATTATTTGACTTATTGGATTCTTTGTGACCATTTCTAAATTGGTAACTCCTCCAATGTAAACAACATTTACATGGAAGTAATATTATTAAGAACTTCAAGTCCACTCAGAAACAGAATGGAGTCTTGAATTAAAATAAAGCATAATAATTTATCCCTATAATGAATGCAAAATGCTGGAATTATGGCTAGCTCAACAACAACAGAACCATAAATGTCCTGAAGGTATTTCAATATCATTTCATACATAATAAATCAAGAAGCCTGAGATAGAGTCAGAAAAGTTCAATATAAGATCTAGCTCTGCCATTTAGGCAAGTCAAACAGTAACTTAGTTTCCTCTTATAAATTAGAAACAATAATCATCTTTCCACTGCCTCATTAGAGGACTATGAAAAACAAGTCAGATTGTGCAGATTAAGTTACTTTTCAAATTATAATGTGTATACAACAGATACAAGAGGCAATTATTTTGTATATCCAATGAAGGACAGAACCAGTATCTGTAGCTTCTAACAAAGCCTGTATATATTGGCAAGAGGAGGGGAGAGGTCATTCATATCTTCCTTTCTTTTTTTCTTTTTTTTTTTTTTAGAGCTAGGTGTAGCTCTTTTGCTCAGGCTAGAGTGCAATGGTTTCATCATAGCTCACTGTAGCCTCAAACTCCTTGCCTAAGCCTCCCAAGTAGTTTGGCTAAAGGCATGTGTCACTATTCAGGACTAGTATTATTTACTTAAGTTTTCTAAGAGACAGGGTCTTGCTATGTTGCCCAGACTAGTGTTGAACTCCTGGCTGTAAGTCATCCTTGCTCCACAGCCTCCATACTTTCTTTAATTCAGTTTGTTTCTCATTTGAGTATCCATCTTCAAATTAACATCTAGAAATGTTTATATCCTAAAATCTCTCTCTTTCCCCCTTCTTTCCCTCTTACTCTCTTTCTGGTCAAATAATGGAAATTATTTTCTCTTTCAGAAAAATAATGACCAGGTAACTATAATTAACTGAAAGAAACACCAGGTAAGGTATTTGGGAAGATTAATATGTTATTGAGGAACAAAGCTGATGTTGAAGCACTTCATCTCTCAGAAAATAAAACTCAAAATCTTAAATAAAACCGAGATTAGTTTAAAACTCTAAGATAATGTCAGTGAACCAAATCAACCCAAATCAAAGAATATACAATTAAAATATATCTCTTTTCTGCTCAAATTAAAAGGCCAAATTAGACTTCTTATAGCATTCGGTACTAAAACTGCCTATCAGATTGCCTGTTCAGCTTAATCAGTAAAAATCTAGTTAAAAAAAAAAATCCAGGTTATTGAAATTCCTCCAAGAATCTCAAATAGTTGCACATTAGAGTGCATAACCAATTGTTGCTAATTTCCTAATCCAGTTTGGCAATTCATAAATACTGGGTTCTGAATGGTAAAAATCATGTTTTCTAATTTTTACAGATAGAAGAGATACCTATACCAATCTCACCCCCTCAACCTCTCTTTCAGGTAAGAAAGGAAACTCTGATTGAACTGCTGCATATTCAGACACTTACAGCAGACAGACACAAAAACGGCCACCTCACCTTTCCTGCAAGGTTGGCGAAGTCCTAGCTCTCTGCCCAGGAGTGCTGTTCTAGTCACTCCTTGAATAACATTATGTTCATAACAGTCTCCTCATGGCATCTAGTCTTAATCCTGTAGTCTGGGGTTGATAATAAAAACTGTCATGGGGCAGTACCTGTGGCTCAAAGGAGTAGGGCGCCGGCCTCATGTGCCAGAGGGGGCGGGTTCAGTCCCAGCCCTGACCAAAAATTGCAAAAACAAACAAACAAACAAAAAACTGTAATAATCAGCATTTATGCATCAAGCATAGGGCATTGTTCTTAGTATAGAACACTGATTCTTCATTCAAGGGTGAGAATATGTCTACAATATTTCCAGACAATCCATTTAAATTAAATTCTACCAATTTAATCAAAGAAATGCCACCACTAATACCCTACATGTAGTTAACAAAGTAATAGGACTTAAAATACTAGTTGTCATAACTATCTGTCTCTGGTGCCTGACTCGATTGGAGAAAGCCATTTAAATGTTAGCTAACCACTTGGAGACGGTATTTCTCATTTAGATAACCATTTTTAGGTATAGATGAAAAAACACACACACAGAGTCTGTGCTAAAGTATGTTAGTTACAGTCAAAAGAGAAAAAAATTAATCAGAATGAACAGTGATTTACATAAGGTAGCCTAAAATCTAATAAATATACTAATTGCTATAATACATATATTTTTTATCTTGTTTTTGTAGAAAGCACCTGCATTTTTGGCAGCCAGCAATTATTTATACTGAGGCTTAGAACTTCCATTTTAATATTATCTCTTCGTTTCTGAATACGACTGTTTATGAAATAGTAAAGTAATTCCTATAATTTAACTAATGAATTTTCAGCTGAAATCCTATCAGCTTAACAGAGTAGATTGCTATATAACATAATTTAGTAAAAAGTAAACAAAAGCTCACCAACTAAGGAAACATGAAAGTTTAAGCAGAAAATATTGTCATCTGGTTTGAATTCAATGTTTGAAAAAGTAGCCCTGTGCAAGAAATATTTGAGGAACAAATAGTTTAGTTTCTTACTAAATCATGTTAATTTTGGACCATATAAATTAAACATATTAAATAGTTAAAGCCTCAAATTGACAATGTGTCTCTAATTTTTTATGAAAAGACTTGCATTTAGTATTAGTAACTTCGAATGTAATGTGGAGAAAGACTTTGAAAAGTTTTATTCTATTTCTAAAATTGAATTACACCTGAGTTTGACTTTCACTTATACTACTATAATATTTAGCTCTGTGTCCTTAAGAATTTCTTCAGGGTTGTTTTTCATAACTTTTAAGAGATTTCCAATAAATGTTAGTGGCACCTTATATTTATTGAGCATTTACTCATGGAACTTTCACTTTATTATCTCATTTCCCTCAAAATAACTCTATGAGATTGCCATCCATATTTTACGGATTAGCAAACTGAGGTACAAATAATGGGCAAGGCTGTATAAACCAGTGAAAAGCAGGCCTTGGTTTTGAACCCATGCAGTATTTCCAGAATCTGTGATCTTGACAGGTATTTTATTTTATCTTTGATATATGTTGTAGCATATTTTTAGGCAAAACATTTTGTTTTTACCAAATCCCACAAATTAATTAATGATTTGGAGAATTTGAGAGATTAAATTGGTTTAAATTTGAATAGAATACTACAAACCCTCACCTGGTTGGAGAGACATAGGCTATTATGCAGATTTGATTAAAATATAAACAGGATTTATATTTATTTAGAGTGCTTTCTCTTTCTCTAGCTTGCTTCTTCATATTCAGAAGAGTTTAGTCACAATTTTCAACTTTCCCCTGGTCTTGGATCAACCGGTGAGCTTCTCAATGTCCTGTGTCATAATTCATGAGTATTCCGTAATGATTTAAACACATGAATAACTTAGGTTCTTTTAGTTTTAAACAGTCTAAATCTAACTGGATATTACCTCTGGGCATTTTGTTATTACTGTCTTATGGATACAGCTACACCAATTTCTCAGGTGTTATGAATGCTGAGTCAGGGCAGCCAAGATTGTGTCCTTTGAGCTGGAGTAGGTCTTTGACTTACTCGGTAGGTGGCGCTCTTTCCTTCTATCTACAAATCTTAAAACAGCCCTAACAAACTACTGGGGAAACTGCTACTGATGCCATTTTCCAGGAAAAATGAGAAATAGATGCCAGAGCCAGCTGTTTGATACTCATTGTTTTTCTTCCCCATTTTCTCAGGAAAAAATTAGCATTGTTAAATTCTAAAAAAGGATCAAATTTACCAAATAGTCTCTAAAATCTGTCCCAATGTATCCATCTACCTCTTAGTCTATACCACCATAGAGAATGGATAGCAGGCTCCATCTCCAAAGAGTCAGGGTAGTTATTAAATACTTAATAATATATATTTTGAAAGCATGTGGGTAGAGAAACTTAATTTTGATAACATCAGATTTTCAAATGAGAACTAGACTATTTTTATTTCTGGTCTTTATTCATGCACCCACAAGTGGTCATCTTTTACTTTACATAAGAATAAGATCTTAGAAAACAGCAATCACTGTTAATTAATCATCATGTTTTGCCTGGCCTAGGCCAAGGCTTCTTACATAACATCTGTTTTACGACACTTTCCATACCAGTGGACTTACCATGCTATTTATGTGTGGTTCTTTGACAAAGGCATCAGCATCAATTTGGAAGCTTGTTATAAGTGGAGATTTGGGGGTCCACCCAAGACCTTCTGAATTGGAACTCTGGAATCAGTATTAACAAGCTCTCCAGGTGATTCTCAAGCCTGCCAGAGTTATTGAAGCACTGCAACAGAGGGTTTTAATGAGGCCAATTAGCATTAATTGGTACAACACACCACATAGAAATGAACTTCTCCTTGGGATGCTGCACCTTTTTCTTCTTTTCATTTGATGATTGAAACTAACCTGTATTACTTAAAAAATGTTTCTACTACCCATTTTGTGAGCAAATGAACATGTGAACCACTTTCCTTTTACTCCACCTCTTAAGTAGATCTGTTACTTTGATATGTGTAAAATAAGAGATCTTAATCATGTTTAGAAGACAAAACTTTTTTATTTTTATAAAAGATTTCACCTTAAACCATTAATATATTAGCGTATACGTAGTATACATTTAGAATATATTAACAAATTACAAAAAAACAAATAAGAATGATCTAAATAATTGCTATTTCCTGTTTCTATGGGGAAAATTAAACCACTACATTCATTTGCCATGTCAGAACTAACCATAAAATTTCATCAAAATCTACAGTTTTCCTGCATAAGAAGCTCATTTGTAACTGTAAAAAAAAAAGTTTGATTCTCAATCTTTAAAATATAGAATTAATTTGGTAATTATAATATTAAATGGACAAATATTGTTCCAATGTTTGGGATCATGTTGAATTTTCAGCACCTTTCTGGGAGAGCCTAATAATGCCCATAGCATATTTAAATATTATGAAGAGGGTGGTGCCTGTGGCTCAGTGGTTAGGGTGCTGGCCCCATATACTGAGAGTAGCGGGTTCAAAACCGGCCCTGGCCAAACTGCAACAAAAAAAAGCTAGGCGTTGTGGCAGACGCCTGTCCCAGCTACTGGGGAGGCTGAGGCAAGAGAATCGTCTAAGCCCAGGAGTTGGAGGTTGCTGTGAGCTGTGACACCACAGCACCCTCCCGAGGATGAGAAAGTGAGACTCTGTCTCTAAAAAATAAATAAATAAATAAAAATAAATATTATGAAGAAAGTCACTTAGTTCCTGAGCTTAGTTTCTGCTCTAAGGTAGAATTTCTTCTTATAATTTGGTATACGGGGCTCCTAAATTTGTTTGGTCATTTTTTCCACCTCAGAACAAAACGTCTGAGGTACTTTTCTGTCAAAAGGAGACTCATGGGTGGCAAAGACATGGAGAAGAACAAATAAATTGTACTTTTGCTGCTAGAAACATATGGACATTTTCTTTGATATTTTGATGTGAAAAGAATATACGTGTATATACATGTTTTGAATATAAAGTAAGAATTTAAGATAAACATAGCCCACTATTTTTAGAATGCTTAATCTGATAGTAGATTGGAAGTTATTAAAATAGAACAAATTTACAGGATATGTGTGTACAATGAAGTGTCTCCACACAAAAATTTGAGAAATGCCATTACATATGTATTTGTTCAGAAATTGGACATGAATTATTTCTGTTTTGAACTGCAATGCATTATGTATCTCAAAGTATAGTTATTGGAAAGTGACATGCTAAAACCCCTGTCAATGGAAATACGTAACACAAGTCACAGCAGAAAATCAAGAGTAGCTGAAAATGAAAACATTAACTCAACAACAACATTAATAACATGACAACAAAGCATTCTCCAGAATCACTGAATTCCAACACTTACCATTGAAAATGTTGCCAAGTGTCATATGACAAAGTTCTTAACAGACTATTGATATTAGAGTCTTTGATGAACCCTAGAAATATTCCAATTTTTGTTTATGAATACTAAATCTTACATCTACATTTAATAAAGTATTTAGTAGGGTAGTAGTAAGAACTTCTTCATTTTATTGTGCAAAGTGAAAGCCAATGGAATTACACATAATTTATCTAAAGAATTGAGGGAAAGGCTTTTGTTTTTTGCTTCAGTTTGTAGTCCATTTTTTTTTTTTTTAAAGTAAGTTTCTTCTTAAAGTTACTGGGAATAAGAAAATATTAGTAGCCTGGGTATGTTTTTTGTTGGTGTTACTATTATAACTTACATTTTTATTTTAATTATGTATTTTTCTCTAAGGGACATCTTAGCCTATAGGAACCAAAAGAGCATAATATTGGCACAAAAATAGAGACATAGACCAATGCACTATTGTATTTCTGAGCAGTGAGAGATTTTCCCTTTTTGCCAGCTTAAAAATACACTTAATTGAGCAAATTTAAGGGGTTTTAAATTAAAAAAGATTTTAAAAATAAGGTTCTAAAAATTGTTTTGTTTTTTTTTTAGACTATCTACTGAATTTGTGTGTTTATGTCTAGATATTGTATTGGTTTACTATAAAAAAGTTTTTGCTGGTATTTACATATTACCTCACCTTAGTGTCAGGGTAAATATTTTTTTTTATCCATAATTATTTATTATTGCCTGTTTGTCCCAGTAGAATGGGGAGAATTTATCTCTATTGCTGGCTATTATCTTGCAGCAAGTTTTTTTTTTTTTTTTTTTTATTGTTAGGGATTCATTGAGGGTATAATAAGCCAGGTTACATTGATTGTAATTGTTAGGCAAAGTCCCTCTTGCAATCATGTCTTGCTCCCATAAAGTGTGACACACACCAAGGCCCCACCCCCCTTCCTCCGTCCCTCTTTCTGCTTTCCCCCCCATAACCTTCATTGTCATTAATTGTCCTCATATCAAAATTGAGTACATAGGATTCATGCTTCTCCATTCTTGTGATGCTTTACTAAGAATAATGTCTTCCACTTCCATCCAGGTTAATACGAAGGATGTAAAGTCTCCATTTTTTTTTAATGGCTGAATAGTATTCCATGGTATACATATACCACAGCTTGTTAATCCATTCCTGGGTTGGTGGGCATTTAGGCTGTTTCCACATTTTGGCGATTGTAAATTGAGCTGCAATAAACAGTCTAGTACAAGTGTCCTTATGATAAAAGGATTTTTTTCATTCTGGGTAGATGCCCAGTAACAGGATTGCAGGATCAAATGGGAGGTCTAGCTTGAGTGCTTTGAGGTTTCTCCATACTTCCTTCCAGAAAGGTTGTACTAGTTTGCAGTCCCACCAGCAGTGTAAAAGTGTTCCCTTCTCTCCACATCCACGCCAGCATCTGCAGTTTTGAGATTTTGTGATGTGGGCCATTCTCACTGGGGTTAGATGATATCTCAGGGTTGTTTTAATTTGCATTTCTCTAATATATAGAGATGATGAACATTTTTTCATGTGTTTGTTAGCCATTCATCTGTCATCTTTAGAGAAGGTTCTATTCATGTCTCTTGCCCATTGATATATGGGATTGTTGGCTTTTTTCATGTGGATTAATTTGAGTTCTCTATAGATCCTAGTTATCAAGCTTTTGTCTGATTGAAAATATGAAAATATCCTTTCCCATTGTGTAGGTTGTCTCTTTGCTTTGGTTGTTGTCTCCTTAGCTGTACAGAAGCTTTTCAGTTTAATGAAGTCCCATTTGTTTATTTTTGCTGTTGTTGCAATTGCCATGGCAGTCTTCTTCATGAAGTCTTTCCCCAGGCCAATATCTTCCAGTATTTTTCCTATGCTTTCTTGGAGGATTTTTATTGTTTCATACCTTAAATTTAAGTCCTTTATCCATTTTGAATCAATTTTTGTGAGTGGGGAAAGGTGTGGGTCCAGTTTCAGTCTTTTGCATGTAGACATCCAGTTCTCCCAACACCATTTATTGAATAGGGAGTCTTTCCCCCAAGGTATGTTCTTGTTTGGTTTATCAAAGATTAGGTGGTTGTAAGATGTTAGTCTCATTTCTTGGTTTTCAATTCGATTCCAAGTGTCGATGTCTCTGTTTTTGTGCCAGTACCATGCTGTCTTGAGCACTATGTCTTTGTAGTACAGACTAAAATCTGGTATGCTGATGCCCCCAGCTTTATTTTTGTTACAGAGAACTGCCTTAGCTATACGGGGTTTTTTCCGGTTCCATACAAAATGCAGAATCATTTTCTCCAAATCTTGAAAGTACGATGTTGGTATTTTGATAGGAATGGCATGGAATAGGTAGATTGCTTTGGGAAGTATAGACATTTTAACAATGTTGATTCTTCCAATCCATGAGCATGGTATGTTCTTCCATTTGTTAATATCCTCTGCTATTTCCTTTCTGAGGATTTCATAGTTTTCTTTATAGAGGTCCTTCACCTCCTTTGTTAGGTACATTCCTAGGTATTTCATTTTCTTTGAGACTATGGTGAAGGGAGTTATGTCCTTAATTAGCTTCTCATCTTGACTGTTATTGGTGTATACAAAGGCTACTGACTTGTGGACATTGATTTTATATCCTGAAACATTACTGTATTTTTTGATGACTTCTAGGAGTCTTGTGGTTGAGTCTTTGGGGTTCTCTAAGTATAAGATCATGTCGTCAGCAAAGAGGGAGAGTTTGACCTCCTCTGCTCCCATTTGGATTCCCTTTATTTCCTTGTCTTGCCTAATTGTATTGGCTAGAACTTCCAGCACTACGTTGAATAGTAAAGGTGACAGAGGACAACCTTGTCTGGTTCCAGTTCTAAGAGGAAAAGCTTTCAGTTTTACCCCATTCATTAAAATATTGGCTGTGGGTTTGTCATAGATAGCTTCAATCAGTTTTAGAAATGTGCCACCTATGCCTATACTCTTCAGTGTTCTAATTAGAAAAGGATGCTGGATTTTATCAAATGCTTTTTCTGCATCTATTGAGAGGATCATGTGATCTTTATTTTTGCCTCTGTTAATATGGTGGATAACGTTTATGGACTTGCGTATGTTAAACCAGCCTTGTATCCCTGGGATGAAGCCTACTTGATGATGATGAATGACTTTTTTGATGATAAGCTGTAATCTATTGGGTAGCATTTTGTTGAGAATTTTTGCATCTATATTCATGAGTGAGATTGGTCTGAAATTCTCCTTTTCGTTTGGGTCTTTTCCTGATTTTGGTATCAGGGTGATGTTTGCTTCATAGAATGTGTTGGGGAAGATTCCTTCTTCCTCAATTTTTTGGGAATAATTTCTGCAGTACAGGAACAAGCTCTTCCTTGAAGGTTTGATAGAATTCTGGTGTGAAGCCATCTGGACCAGGGCATTTTTTGGTTGGAAGATTTTTTATTGTTTCTTTGATCTCAGTGCTTGAAATTGGTCTGTTCAGGAGGTCTATTTCTTCCTGGCTAAGTCTAGGGAGAGGGTGTGATTCCAAATATTGATCCATTTCACATTGTCAAATTTCTGGGCATAGAGTTTCTGGTAGTATTCAGAGATGATCTCTTGTATCTCTGCGGGATCAGTTGTTATTTCCCCTTTATCATTTCTGATTGAGGTCACTAGAGATTTTACTTTTCTATTTCTCGTTAGTCTGGCCAATGGTTTATCTATTTTATTTATTTTTTCACAAAACCAACTCCTTGTTTCATTTATTTTCTGAATGATTCTTTTGTTTTCAATTTCATTGATCTCTGATTTGATTTTGGCAATTTCTTTACTTCTGCTGGGTTTAGGCTTCGATTGTTCTCCTTTTTCCAATTCCATAAGATGGCTTGTGAGATTGTTGATGGGCTCTCTTTCTGTTTTTCGAATGTAGGCCTGTGAAGCGATGAATTTTCCTCTCAAAACTGCTTTTGCAGTATCCCACAGGTTTTGGTAGCTTGTGTCTTCATTGTTGTTATGCTCAAGGAAGTTAATGATTTCCTGTTTTATTTCTTCCTTCACCCATCTGTTATTCAACAGAAGATTGTTTAATTTCCATGCCTTTGTGTGGGGTCAAGCGTTTCTGTTAGAGTTGAGTTCCACCTTTAGTGCCTTATGTCCTGAGAAGATACAAGGTAAAATTTCAATTCTTTTTACTGTGTTGATATTTGTTTTGTGTCCCAGAATATGATCAATTTTGGAGAATGTTCCATGGGGCGATGAGAAGAATGTATATTCTTTATCTTTGGGATGAAGTGTTCTATATGTGTCTGTCAAGCACAGTTGTTCTAGGGTCTCACTTAAATCTCTTATATCTTTGTTTAATTTCTGTTTAGAGGATCTGTCCAGCTCTGTAAGAGGAGTGTTAAAGTCCCCTGTTATTATGGTATTATCAGATATCATATTGCTCAGACTGAGTAAGGTCTGTTTCAAGAATCTGGGAGCATTTAAATTGGGTGCATAAATATTTAGAATTGAAATGTCTTCTTGTTGTGTTTTTCCCTTGACCAACATAAAGTGACCATCCTTGTCTTTTTTGACTTTAGTTGCTTTAAATCCACATGAACCTGAAAATAAGATTGCAACTCCTCATTTCTTCTGAATGCCATTTGCCTGAAAAATTGTCTTCCAACCCTTGACTCAGAGCTTTAATTTGTCTTTTGAAGCCAGGTGTGTTTCTTGCAGACAGCAAATGGATGGCTTATGTTTTTTAATCCAGTCAGCCAATCTGTGTCTCTTCAGTAGGGAATTCAAGCCATTAACATTTATTGAGATAATTGATAAGTGTGGTAGTTTTCTATTCATTTTATTTTGTGAGAGTCCATTGCTTAGTTTTATCTTTTGCATCAGTGTGGAGGTTAGGTTCTGTCCTTGAATTTCTGAGTTCTTACTTTGCTGCTGATCCATTGTGGTGGTCAGTGTGCAGAACAGGTTGAAGTATTTCCTGTAGAGCTGGTCTTGTTGTGGCGAATTTTGTCAATGTTTGTATATCCGTAAATGATTTGATTTCTCCATCAACTTTTAAGCTTAGCTTAGCAGGGTACAGAATTCTGGGCTGGAAATTGTTCTGTTTAAGTAGATTAAAGGTAGATGACCATTGTCTTCTTGCTTGGAAAGTTTCATTAGAGAAGTGTGTGGTCACTCTGATGGATTTGCGCCCGTAGGTCAACTGGCACTTACTCCTGGCAGCTTGCAGAATCTTTTCGTTTGTCTTGATTTTGGACAGGTTCATCACAATGTGTCTTGGAGAAGCTCAGTTAGAGTTGAGGCGACCTGGGGTCCGATATCCCTCTGAAAGCAGTGTGTCAGAATCTTTGGTGATATTTGGGAAATTTTCTTTTATAATATTCTCTAGTATGGCTTGAATTCCTGTGGGGCATTCTTCTTCCCCTTCTAGGATTCCTGTAACTCGTATGTTGGAACGCTTCATAAAGTCCCATAATTCTGACAGTGAATGTTCTGCTTTCTCTCTCTTCTTTTCTACCTCATTTACTATCTGAGTTATCTCAAGAACTTTGTCTTCTACCTCTGAAATTCTTTCTTCTGCGTGGTCTAACCTGTTGCTGATACTTTCCATTGCATCTTTAAGTTCCCTGATTGACTGTTTCATTTCCTTCAGCTCTGCTATATCCTTTTTATATTCTTCATATCATTTATCTCTTATTTGATTCTGTTTTTGGATTTCCTTTTGGTTATTTTCCACTTTATTAGCAGTTTCTTTCATTGTTTCCATCATTTCTTTCATTGTTTTCATCATGTGTATTCTAAATTCACTTTCTGTCATTCCTAACATTTCTTTACAAGTGGAATCCTCTGCAGTAGCTACCTCATGGTCCCTTGGCAGGGTTGTTCTGGACTGGTTCTTCATGTTGCCTGGAGTTTTCTGCTGATTCTTCCTCATGAGTGATTTCTTTTATCTGTTTCCTTGCCCTAATTTTCCTTTCACTTCCTCTTGCTCTTTAAGTTCTCGTGCCTGTGTACTAAGGGTTAGATGAGTCCTTTTGGTACAGGACCAGATGGGTGAGAAGGTTGAAGAGCAAGAAAGGCATGAAAGAAAGGAGAACCGAGTGAGAAGAAGTAAAAATGGAGAAAGGAGAGGGGATGAGTAAAAGGAATATTGACAAAAAGAAGAGAGGCACAGAAATAGGGAGACAGAGCAATTTAGGTCTACAGTAGGGTTCTTTGACACAACCTTAAAAAAAAAAAACCCACCTTCTGGGGTTGCCCAGTTTGGTGGTTCCCTTGAGGTCAGCAGCTCTTTACTAACCTGATCAGACACAGTACCCCACCTCCACCAAGTAGAGAGGAAAGACAGAAATGCTATAAATTAAACCAAAACAAGCAAACAGAAAACTTTATGGGATAAAATTGGGTGAAAAACCAAATAATAGCAGTAGAAACAGTAGCAAAAATGAAGTTCTAGTTATTAAAAAAGGCAGTTATGGGAATTTATAATTAAACTAGAAAAATTGAGAAAGAGAAAAGATCTGTATGGAAAAGATTGAAATTAATAAACAAAAGAAAATCAACAACATCAAAATAAACAAAAAAACAACCAAACCAAAAAAAAAAAAAAACCCAGAAAAAACCAAAACACAACCAAAGACAAAGCAGTATATATATGTTGTTGAATATTGTCTGGGCAACACGTGGTCTTCTGAGGTATGAGATGTTAATCACAGTTCTGTTACGATGGGAGGCTGCTGATTTCTCAAACCCCTGCAGGTAGACACCCTAAATCTCTCTTCAGCCCACTTAAAAGGCACTTTGAACTGGTAAACTTGCTGAGTAGAAGCCTTCCCAGGAAAGTGCTTGTCGCTGGAATCACTGCTGAAGTGGCTATCCACTTACCCAGTGTGCCAAAACCGGTCTCACTCTGCCCCTGAGGGTTAGGGCTGCAAGGTGGCTCAGACCCCACCCTTAGGCTACTCGGTGTTGGGTTACCAGCTCCCACCCGATTCTAGCTCTGTGACCCTGAGGGCGGAGCTTGCAGGGGCACATCGCTCACAATGGCTCCCTGTGGCCCACAGCCAAACACTATTAGCTCCGTCTGGCTCAGCGGCTCAGACTGGGGCCCTAGACAATGGCCAAATTTCTCCACATTCCCTCTCAGGCTCTCCCCAAGGCAGCTCAACTGAGTGCCAAGTCCAAAGACACCAAAACAGTTCACAGGTAAGGCCTTTCCGGTTTGCAGTCTTGCTGCTACTGAACTTACAGTTGCCTGCGGGTTTAGACCGATTGAACACACGCGACCACTTGCCGGTTTTCCACTGTTTTAGTCCTCTTCTTGGGGTCCAGAAGTCTCTCGCTGACTCTCTGTATCCTCACAGGGTTGATGATAGGCAGATCCCACCAGCCAGATATGCCTGGAGTCCTATCTCCCCAGACTCACGGTGCCCAGATGCAAGGAAGCTGTTACTCGGCCGCCATCTTCTCTTGTTCTCTTACAGCAAGTTTTTATTGAGAACTTACTATGCTTTAGATCTGGGGATTATAGCTTTTAGCTGTCACCTGCCTGGGAGCTCAGCAACTAAGGAGGAAGCAGATCATTTAAATCTGTTCTGATGGAGACTCATGGTGGACAAGCAAGCAGACTGCATGGGTCCAGGGTAAATATTTTTAATTTTATTTCTATTTTTTTGATAGTCAAAAAGCAAAGACTGAGACTCAGCAGGCAATTAAAAATACATGTTAGATTTGTTAAAATTTTATAATGTAGAATCAGAAATATATGGATCCAAACAAGTCCTACTGTGTTATAGCTGTGTGACTTTAGGAAAATTACTTTTCTGAGCCCTTATTTTCTTAGCTGGTATAAATTTAAAGGAGTACTTACCTTAGAAGGTTGCTATGTGAATTTAATGATAGAATCCAGCCCTGATATGATAGATATTTAAACATTCATCCTTTAATTTTTTTTTTTTTTTGACATAGGCTTTTGCTATGTTGCTCAGGCTGGAGTGCAACAGCTATTGGAAAGTTCAATCATATTTCACTACATCTGGAATTCCTGGGCTCAAGTGATCCTCTGTTCTCAGCCTGCTGAGTACCTTGGACTTCAGGTGAAGAGTGTTACAACAGGCTAGACATCCTTTTTAAGAAGATAGAAGAATGGCTAAGAAACACATGAAAAAATGCTCATCATTGTTAATCAGCAGAGAAATGCAAATAAAAACCATAGTGAGATATCACCTAACCCCAGTGAAAATAGCCCATATCACAAAATCCCAAAGCTTCAGATTCTGGTGTGGGGACAGAAAGAAGGGGACACTTACACACTATTGTTGGGATTGTAAACTAATAAAGCCTTTTTTTGGAAAGAATTATGGATAATCGTCCAAGTGCTAAAAATAGACCTTCCATTTTATCCCTCAATCCCATTACTAGACATATATCCAGAAGAAAATAAATCATTTTATCATAAGGACATTTGCACTAGAATGTTTATCACACTTCAATTCACAATCTTTAAGATTTGGGAACAGCCCAGCGTCCATCAACTTACTAAGGGATAAATAAACTATGGTATCTGTATGCCCTGAAAAACTATTCAGTCATAAAGAAAGATGGAGACTTTACACCTTTTGTATTTACCTGGAAGGATTTGGAGAACACCCTCGTAAGTAAAGTAGCGTAAGAATGGATAAGCAAGCATCCAATGTCCTCAATACTAACAGGAAACTAGATGAACAACTGCATGCCCACATGAGAGAAAAACACAATTAAATTCAATCAATAAAAGGGAAGGTAAGAGGAGAAAAGGGGGAAGAGAAAGTAGTGATGGGGGAAGAGTGACAGAGCTTGGTAAACTCTCACCTAATGTGCACAGTGTTAGAGTATACAGCACACCTCCTGCATGAAGGGCTTAACTACAACTTGGACTTTACCTAACAAACAGAAGCAGTGTAACCTAATCATACACACCCTTATACTAACCTGAAATTAAAATAAATAAATAAATAAGCACAAAAAATTAAAAAATAGAAATAGAATGCTTAGAATAAAGGGACCGTTGTAATTATATTGCCTCTTTATAAGACAAACAAAAATCCCCTTAAAAACTGTAATTTAATTATAGTAAAAAATTCCAGAATTGCCCATTATGTTGCTATCCTAGAATGGCGATGTCCAATATCCTAGCCACTAACCACATATTGCTATTTAAATTTAATTAAAATGAAATAAAACTACAAATAAAGTTCCTCACCAGCCACATTTTGAGTGTTCAATACCTGCAAGTGGCTGGTGGCTACCACATTGAATAGTGAAGATGGATGGGGTGTCTCACACCTGTAATCCTAACACTTTGGGAGGGCAAAGCGGGTGGCTCTCTTGAGCTCAGGAGTTCTAGACCAGTCAGAGCAAGAGTGATATCCCCCCCACTCCTGTCTCTGCCCAAACCAAACAAAACAACTACCTGGGAATCATGGCAGATGCCTATATCCCAGCTACTAGGGAGGCTGAGGCAAGACGATCACTTGAGCCCAAAAGTTTGAGGTTGCTGTAAGCTATGACTCCAAGGCACTGTATCCAGGGCTGCAGAGTGAGGGCAAAAAACATGTATATAAGATAAAAATTATATATATATATATAATTTTTAAATTATTATATAATTAAATATATATCATTTAATAATTATATATAATTAGATATATA
This sequence comes from Nycticebus coucang, assembly GCF_027406575.1. Lineage (NCBI taxonomy): Eukaryota > Metazoa > Chordata > Mammalia > Primates > Lorisidae > Nycticebus > Nycticebus coucang. The sequence goes on from NC_069787.1 coordinate 19,508,616, forward strand.
TATAATTTTTATCTTTAAATAAATTCCTTTTTCTAGATTATATAGGTAAAAGAGTGTGTGATTATAGGACACAAAAAGATTGCATCACATTTCCATATAATTTACTACTGGTTTGTCCCAGATTTTTCCCTAGAATGGCTGGTTTTTATTGTTTGTTTTTGACCAAAGTCAGTGACTAAGTTATGGAAATAAAGCTTAAAAAATACAGGATCCAAAAATAGGCAAATAAATCACCCTGTCATTCCTTCAGAAATTAAACTAATACTATACTGTCCAATATTGTCATCTAATTTGTTTAGGTCATTCTTTTTTCTTAATGAGAGAGAAATGGTGGCTGCAGGGGGATGATGAATTTGTGTTACTTTATTACTGGGCCAAGAAATAGTAGATACATTTGTAACACAATGTAAACAGGCTTAGAGTAAGAAAATTCAACAGGAAATTCAGCTTATGACAAAAAAAAAAAAATAAAATAAATAAAAGTAACCTAAAACTAGACCGTGGGAAAATTCTCAAAGTATGGAATGCTGAGGTGGCACTGAAAAATGGAAGGAGAGTTCTTGGTTATGTTTCTAGCAGAATAAGTAATAAATCTAGGAAGTGACATTGTTGCCAATTTGACCTCACCTAGAGGAAGCATTAGCTTGGTCATTATGGAATTCCTTAAGTAAAAGAAAATAGATTTGGAAGAAGTACTGCTTAGGAAGTACTAAGCAGGAGGCTATTTCAGAGATTTAGTATGTTGAGAAGAAAGGCTAAGGAAATGGATCTTACTCTCACAGGAAAACAGTGCACTTCGTGCTGATTTAATTAAGCAGTTAAAATGAAAAAGGGGCTGGTGTAATAAAATTGATCCTTAGATCATATTCACATTGGGACAAAACATAGATTCTGAAAAAGTGGAAAAGACACATTATAGTATATTAAAGGAAAATACAGTATAGTAACTAGATTTGGATACAGTGAAGTTCATAAGATAATGGCATCAGAACAATTCCAATTATCTGATGAAATCATCAGAACTATTTGACCGGAAACAATCTTAATAATTTATTCAAATAATCTAGAGACTCCTACTGCAAACAGATTTTTTTCTTAACTTAATCTAATTCACATCCCTCCCCCCAAAGATTGCTTTGTCAAATGATGTAATTTGCAATAACACAAGAACAATGTATTTATTATTTTGGTGAAATACAGCTATGTTCAAATGTTCACTAATTTGAAGACAATAAAACCAGCAATGACAGGAAATCCTGTGTGTGCTGATAAACTGTAAGCTTCAAATGGTTAATTAGAGGTAGAGAGATCCCAGGTTGCAAATAACTTAATCAAAAATTGAACACCATGTGTCTGGAACATGGTAGGTGCTCAACAAAAATGTGTGGAATCAATCAATCATCACCACCACTGTGTTTATACTTTTACTCCATAGTTCATAGGAAACATGAACAGGACCAAAGAGAGAGCACAGATGTTTCTCTGACGAAGTCTTAATTTCAAGAAAGATAGCTAACACGCTACGTAACTGTCAGGGTGTTTCACAAATAGTTCAGCATACATGCAGCTTAAAGGAAACTGAATTTACTTTTGAAATTCTACTTAATTAGAAAATTTAATTTGCAACCATTATGATTTTTCTTAGAACTACCCTATTTTAAAAACATTCTTTAATTTGGAACCAGGACTGGGTCTTACTCATCTTCATACTTATTTTTCCCTTCTTCCATCTTTACTTATCATGGGGTGTTAGACACAATTATTGTTTAACACATGCCTGCTTAATTGAAAAAATGGCATTATGAAATGCTCCTGAAAAGTCATTATTCTGCAAGCCTAACCTTTTAACATACTAAACCACTTTAAATCTGGAAATATATTACTAGATCATTGTGTGAATATGAAAGTATCTTTTTTTTTTTTTTTTTTGTAGAGACAGAGTCTCACTTTATGGCCCTCGGTAGAGTGCCGTGGCTTCACACAGCTCACAGCAACCTCCAACTCCTGGGCTTAAGCGATTCTCTTGCCTCAGCCTCCCGAGCAGCTGGGACTACAGGCGCCCACCACAACACCCGGCTATTTTTTGGTTGCAGTTTGGCCGGGGCCGGGTTCAAACCCGCCACCCTCGGCATATGGGGCCGGCGCCTTACCGACTGAGCCACAGGCGCTGCCCAATATGAAAGTATCTTATACTTGAATATAATTATGCACATACTTCCCTTCACATATTATTTTCCAATGGTTAAATTCAATCATAAGACCTTGTGGAAAAAGAATACTGTTCAACTTAGGACATAACTATGTCAAGAATGAACATATTTGTTTTATTTTTTCTGTATACTTTTCCAGGCAAATTGAAAATAGAAGCTTTAAAAGATGTTCTGGCAATTTTGAATAGAGGCCTGCAGTGCATTTTTTCATTTTAGCAGGAGTCCTACTTTTTTGAGAAAATTGTCTGATTTCTCAGCATAATTTGAAATGAAGATATTTACTTTAATCCATTATAAGTTCATGAAAAAAATTTAACAAAGACATCTGTTTTATGATTTGTAACAAAGAATTATTTCTCCTCTCAGTAACCTAGTCAAATCAAAGAAAGGTAATGGGTTCCATTTTCTGAGTCACTTTGGTCATGAATGGCCATGTTATTTTGTATAAATACAAAGTATTTAAAATTATTCTTTGTGTTAAGAGCAATATTATCATTATTGTTGAGATAGTTTTTATAGTTGAAGGGGAAACTATCACTTAATGTCCTGAAATTTTTTGAATAAACAAAGTTAAATATCCTACTAGAATTTTGTCAAGTCTTAGAAAGAAATACTCAGAAAGATTTACTATCATTTTCTTGCAAGTGTATTGTCCTGATAATTTATATTGTAATATTAAGTAGATGTCTTTTCTTGGGGTCTTACATCATTAAACATTAAGGACCTACTTAATAATTTATTAGACTTGCCATTTCTCACATGCTATAAAGAAAATTATTTTTCTCTACCAAGACAACAAGAACAAAAAATTCTGATTAAGTCTAGGAAGTTAGCATGCTTCCAGGTATTGATCAATTTCTTTCAGATTTACATATTTCTGAGAATAAAGTTTTTTGTAGCATTCATTTAAGATTTTTTGAATTTCTGTGGTGTCTGTTATTTTGCCTTTGTCATTTCTGATTGATGATATTATAGACTTTAATCTTCTATTTTTGGTTAGGTTGGCCAAAGGTTTATCAGTTTTGTTGAATTTTTCAAAAAACCAACTTTTTGATTCATTGATCTTTTGAATAATTCTTTTGTTTTCGATTTCATTTAATTCTGCTCTAATTTTAGTTATTTCTTTTCTTCTTCTGGGTTTGAGGTTGGAATGTTCTTCCTTCTCCAGTTGCTTAAGATGTCCCATTAAGTTATTGACTTCCTCTCTTTCCATTTGTTTGAGGAACAAATGCTATAAATTTCCCTCTTAGGACTGCCTTTGCTGTATCCCACAGCTTCTGATAATTCACATCTTCATTATAGTTTTCTTCCAAAAATTTGGCAATTTCCTTCTTTATCTCATCTATGACCCAGCTATCATTCAGCATAAGGTTATTTAGTTTCCATGTCTTTGTATGACTATGCAGATAACTGTTATTGGTGAGTTCAACATTTATTGCATGATGATCTGAAAATATAAGGAATAATTTCCATACTTTTAAATTTGTTGAGGTTAGACTTGTGACCTAAGATGTGGTCAATTTTGGAGGATGTTCCATGGGCTGATGAGAAGAATGTGTATTCAGTTTCGTTAGGATGAAATGTTCTGTAGATGTCTGTTAAATTCAATTGTTGTATGGTGAAAGTCCAAAATTTCTTTGCCCAGTTTCTTATTGGGAATCTATCCAACGCTGCCAAAAGGCTGTTAAAATCTCCAACTAATATGGTGCTGGAAGATATTAAATTCCTCATGTCTTTTAGGGTCTCACTTATAAATCGAGGAGCATTCTGGTTGGGCGCATAAATGTTAATAATTGATATCTCATCATGTTGAGTGTTTCCCTTAACAAATATGAAGTGACCATCCTTGTCTTTCCTTACTTTTGTTGGTTAATAGCCTAGTGTATCTGCAAATAAAATTGCCATCCCTGCTTTTTTCAGATTTCCATTTGCCTTGATTACAGATGTCCATCCCTTCACCCTGAGTCTATACTTATCCTTTAAGGTAAAATGAGATTCTTGTATGCGGCAGATATCTGGCCTAGTCTTTGTGTCTAGTCAGCCAACTTGTGCCTCTTAAGAGGACAGTTTAAGCCATTCACATTACTTGAGAGTATTGATAAGCCTGGTAGTATTTTAGGTGTCAAATTTTTTGGAAGTCCAGCGGACATTTTGAATCTTTTCACCACTGTGGAAATTAGGTTTTGGTCAAGAATTTCAGAGTGAGTTTACTTTGGTGGTAGAGCATTGTGGTGGTCATTATGGCCAATGGGTCTGAGGACATCCTGAAGAGCTGATTTGGTTATGGCACATTTCTTCAATGTGCATATGTTATTAAAGTATTTAACTTCTCTGTCATAAATGAAGCTCAATTTATTCAGTTGTTTTGTTTTAGGAGATTGAAGGTTGATGACTATCCTCTTCTAGTTTGAAAAGTTTCAGCAGAAAGATCTGCAGTCATTCTAATATTCTTCCCCTTGTGGGTTATGATTTTCTTATGTCTGGCTGCTTGCAGGATTTCTCCTTCATATTAACTTTCACGAAGTTAATTACAATGTGTCTAGAAGATATTTCATTTGTGTTGAGTCATGCTGGGGTTCTGAAACTGTCTGCTCTCTGAATTTTAGTATCTCTTGCCATACTTGGGAAGTTCTCCTCAATTATCTTTTGGAGGAGAGTATCCGTTCCTTTTGGACCATCCTCTTCTCCTTCAGGGATTCCTATGAGGCAGATGTTTGCTCTTTTAGAGTGGTCTCACAATTCTCTCAGGGAATGATCCATTTTTGCTCTCCACTTCTCTTCCTTTTTGACTGTTTGGGAGCATTCAAAAGCTTTGTATTCAATGTCAGAGATTCTTTCTTCTGCCTGCTCCATTCTGTTACTGAGGGATTCTACTGTATTTCTCAGATCTTCAAGGGCTGCAAGTTCTTGCCTCAATGTGTCAAAATCTTTGGTGATTTTGTCTTTGAATTTATTGAATTCTTGAGATAACTTTTAAATTGCTCCTTGAATTTCTAATTCCAACTTTACCTCCATTCTGTTAATCTTATTTGTAATCCAAATTCTGAATTCAATTCTGACATCTCAGCCATTTGTTTATGAGTGGGATCTTTTGTTGTGTCTCCTTTGTCATCCCTTGGGCGACTTGATCTATTCTGATTATTCATGTTACCAGAGTTTGATTTTTGCAGGGAAAGTATTAGTTATAAGAAAATCTATGAGGTGAGTAATGTTTCCTATGGCTAGAAGATAGGAAGTATGCTGTGTGGAGGGTGTTTGTATATAAATGATCTGAAATCTCATGTGGAATAAGATAGCAAGTAGACCTATTGAGCCAGAAAGAGGTATTTTAATAGAATATTTTAGGCTGTCACAATAGTGCCTTGCTGTGACTTGCTAGCGTATTTTGATCACAGACCTATACATCTAAATTTCACACATTAACAAATCACATAATAGATCTTCTGTTTCTCTCATCTCATCTACTTGTGAGTGGCTGGGAACTCATCAAATTGCTGGAGCTGATAATGTGAATAAAAAATATATGAGACTTTGCATATTTGACAATGTGTTATTGGTGAATAATATTTTTGCATCCTGGAAACAGTGTGGAACAACTGAGAGGACCAAATGAAGAAATAAAACATGTTTTTTAAAATTCAGTATTCTTTTTGAAAAGCTTGAATTAGTTTTGATACTACAACAGAATGAGCATGTAAGTTGCCATTTATTGCCATTTTTCCAACATGCTCAAATACTTCTTGAATGCTTTGCCTTTAGTTTCCTAAATGTCTACATACTATAATTAGTTTTTTAAAAATATAATATAATGTAGTTTTTGAAAAATGCTGTTAACTTTATCTCATAGTTCAAAAACAGCCTCTCAAAGATCATCAAAAAATTAAAATGGATCTATGATAATGGTTTAAGTGGGGAAATAGACCTAAGTCCTTGGTCCCTGTAAAGGCCAATTAGTAAGGTGGCTAAGTGATATCTATGAATTTTAGGAAACAGTTCAAATACTTTTATTTTGATGTAAGACAGCTAGGAATACATTATATTTTGGATATTTAAATAAAGCTCTCTCCATACATAGAGTAACTTCCCTCCCTGATCAGAGGACTCTGGGTCCTAGGCTGGCCTCATAAAGTAGCTAGATCACTTTCTATTAGGTCTGTTGAATATTCCTGCATTTAAGGCACTGAGACAGGCTTGCCTAACTATGAAAAGACTATTACTGGATATACTAGGGCAGCAAGCTTCAGATACAGACCTGCTAGAAAGAGTTCTGCATTAATTAGGTTGATAGGAAGCTTACCACTGTCACCTAATCTTTTTACCCTATGCTTATGTACAAGAATGCCAGAGTAGAAGGTCAGAAAGGAATATCATAAGCCAGAAATCCAAATCCAGAGGTTTTCCTTTCCAATGCAGACATGAAGGTATTTCAAACATGGTGTGGTTTAGCAATAGCATCTGTGGGATTGGCATGGGTTTTCATTTTTCAACTTGCTTTGGTACTGGACTATTTACTGATTGCACCTGCTCACTTCCACCCCTTTGCCAGGCCCTGCAAAAGCCTTTCAGAAGCCCGTCAGAGTCAGAATTGATGTACTTTCCAGATAACAATCTGCTTTCTTTCTTTTTTTTCTTCTTCCTTTAAAAAATACTTTTAAGAATAAACACATGACATGGTTGTTCCAACATTTATAATTTCACTATTCCAGAGTGGTCCCTGATATTTAGTAATTTGTCATTTTGTTGAGGTACAAGTCTGAATTATTCTTATCACTTCTTACAAGGCTGATATGTAAAATCTAGTAATTTTCCAGCAGCAACTGGTCAGCAGACAAACGACCACATGACTGTTCAGCTTTATGCCTCATCTTGCTCACTGCCAGTGTTGTCACCCTCTCAAGATGACCTTCCTTTCCTTCCTTCCTTCCTTTTATCTTCTCTCTCTCTTTTCTTTTATCAGGTCCAGCAACTGAGATATAGAACAAACAAAACTGAAATAGCATCAAACTAGGGATATGGTGTTACACACTGTGGACTCCATGTGTGACTCTTCATGAATCCATGATTCAAGAGAAACTTAACTATGTTAGCAAATTTGGAGATTATGGGAAGTCTCAAGACATATTCTTTATAAACTTTCATGAGGTTTTAGCACTGAGTTTTGTGTTCTTCTTCAAACTGTTCACTACATATCAAATGTCTTTCTTTGCCACATCCTCATATGTACTGTTCTCTTCAGAAACAAACATTTAGCTACATGGATGTATCCTTCAGGGCCTTTCTTCTGCTCACTTATAGGAATAAATTTATGCATATGTACATAGGTCATTTTGTTCTTTTAAACCAGTGGTTTTCAACCTGTGGGTCACGACCCCTTTGTAGCAATGAAAATACATCCTGCATATCAGATATTTACATTATGATTCATAACAGTAGCAAAATTACAGTTATGAAGTAGCAATGAAAATAATTTTGTGGTTGGGGGTCACAACAACATGAGGAACTGTATTAAAGGGTTGCAGCATTAGGTGGCATTAGGAAGGTTGAGAACCACTGTTTTAAACATACATCAAGATTATAAAAGAATCTATCAGAGCAGGGACTTTGTTGATTCTCTGATGTAACCAGCAGTGAGAAGAATGCTCGGTACATTGTAAGACACTCAAATACTTTTGGGTAAATATAACTTAACTTTTCTTAATAAGTTTTAGTGGTCATTTCATGTCATGACCTACATTTTGGTCCACTTCTTTTTCTTTTCCACATCTCTGTGTAGGATTCTACAACATGGATATATGATAAATTATTTAGCCACTTAAAATCCTAGTTGTTGTCAACAAGTTGAAGTATCTCCTTTAAAAGAACCCTTCTCTGTACAAAATGATCTCTTATTGGAGCTGACAATATAGTTACTTACCTTCTCCCTGTCAGAGTTATTACGCCTTTGAAAGTGTTTGCCTTAGGTAGCATTTCTGAAGGGCAGAGATTGTGTCACTCTAAAAATGAAAATAAATAAGAGAAAATGTTGAGTTTAGGTAATATAGTATATTGGCACATACTTGTGTAGTTGGTGACTAATAATGTCTGGAAGAACAATTGTACATGGAATAAATTTGGTGGGGAAGATTAAAAACTATGACTCACTTTAAAAAAAATCAAATAGCTTGTTAAAAATTTGTAAGGTGATTGTAGCCATTGAACATGTCTGTAGACTTAGAAGCAAGTTGGGCAGAAAATTGAAATTGCCTCTTCAAAAGGATATTCTCTTTAAATATTAATTAACCCTCTCCATATCATACTTTCCTCATTTAGGAAAGTTGACAAGAAGAAACTTTTTCGAATGATGGAAGTTGGCCTTTTATTTGGAACTTGCTTACTGGTCACTTTTAAGACATCCCAAATGATGCTCAACTACATGTGTTAAAATGTGCAAAAATCAGCATTTTGTCTTGAATTGCATTCAAATTAAATAGGGAGTAGGATAATGAAACTTAGAGAAAAGTGTGAATCTTTCCTACAATGACACAATTGTTAAGCTAAACAGCTATGTTTTATTCCCAGATGAGCTTAAATAATAATACAGACACACCAAAACCAATATTTTTATCCCCAGGTAAAAGATTGTTTCTGTCTAATAATCTCAAAATATTGCTTTGGTAGTAATTGTTTTTGTGACATAAAAATGATTGAGATGAAGCCAGTAAAATTTGTTGCTGAAAAAGGAAAACATTAAATTAGACTCCAACTTCCAGTAAAATAGAACCATATGGTACATTTAATTATAAGTTGAAGAGATATTTGAAGTTTTAATTTAAATGTTTTACTTACAACATTAGCTCAAGTCTTCCATCCAGATGTCTAACAACAAGCTGCAGTACCACATACAGAAAAACAACAGCATTAAAGACAAAAAACAAAAATTGATGAATCATGTACTTGTTCTGTACAAGAGAAAGACATAAAACTCAAGAAATTCAACAAATGGAGTTAAATCATGAAGAATTCTATGTCTCCCTTTCAACATGTTAATTATGTCCCTTTTTGTGGCTGTTGTAGCATCAGCTTTACTTTGTAGGTAATAAAAATAATATGGATCTGTCGTATACTTTGGAATCAGAGTCCTGAGTATCAATGCTTGTTTTGCTCATTTATTTTTTCATTTACTTATTAATTCATTAATTGCTCAGTAAATAATTGTATGCCTATGGTGTGCCAGGCATTAGGCTAGACATTGGTGGGCAAAAACTGGAAAGATTCCCACAATCTTTGAGTTTGGAGTTAAATTACTATTGCACAGGGGAGAATCACAGAGTGATTACTCTGATCCTTCAATGGAGAACAGAAGCTTATGCGCCTTTTTTCAAAGTGGAGGGAGGAGATGAGAAGGTAGACAATTCTTTTGAGGGGCATTAAATGATTATTATGGAGAATGAATGGACCAGGGAGACAGATATTAACTCAGAAATGATTCTCTTTGGAATTTGAATGTGCCCAAGAGGAAGGCATTATCTTGTCAAAAAGTCCATCCAGGTGTGATTGCATTCTTCAGCCCTCTTTTCTGCAATAGATAATAAGGGAACAGGGAGGGGATAGAAGGCAATTGTATTTCCTTTGGTAGGGAGCTTTCTTGGTCTGATAAGGAAGCCTCAGAGAGAGTCCCTTCTACCAGAGTTGGGTGGGTAAGAGGAATACAAGGTTAGAGGGGTCTTGATTCTGAGGCTTATTTTCAATGCCCTTACAGTTTTCAAAAGCACTTAGCATGCCCCAGTGCCCCATGTTACAGAATTATTTTCTATATCTCAAAACTAGGAGGCAATTAGCCCTGGATCAATTATTTATGGTCTCAGAACTCAGTTTCTTTATCTGCAAAATGGGAAATAAAAGGTATCTACTTTACAGATGTATTACAAGGTTCAAATAGCATGGTAATCTATGTAAAGAAATGGCATTGTATCTTTCACAAAGTAGATAGTAAAAAATGGCAGCAGCATTTCCTAATCCTCCCTCACATCCTGTCCTGATGAACAAAGGGATGTTTAATCAATCACAGGAAGCTGGCCTCTCAGACAAGCTCTGCAGCCCTGTGCTGCGGGGGAGGCGTGTCCTGCCTTGTGTAGGTAACCTTCCTGCCAGGACAATGGAGATGGATGACTGGGCAGGCTGGGGAGGGGCACACTTGGGGCTCCGTCAGGGGGTTGATGGCACCTATGATGATCTGTGCACCTCGCAGTTTGCTTGGTGTGAGACAAGATGAGCAGGGCCCAAACAGCTGAGCAAACAAGTAATCCAGATCATACTTGCAGTAATGGTGACAAATTCTGAGAAATAACATCAATCATTTGGAGCAATGACTGTTTTCTCAGACTGTGCTCACCTGGATTGGACAACGGGGAAAAGAAATAAGCCTGCTCTTCAATACTCTTGAGTAAAAGCTCTTTTCAACAGCGACGGCTTTGTTGTTCTCTTATTACTCACTCTATTTTGTCCCCAGTACTCACTCTTCTTGTTCCACCTTTTCATTCAGCATCATAAAGCTGACAGAGGAGACTGTGCAACCTATTCATTGTGCGGCCTGTCCAATGAATTACATTTACTCCCAATTTCTGAAAGGTGCTTTCAAACAAACACAAGAGGGGCTGGCATTTCTCGCATGAGATTACCAGTAGGCGGAAACCTTGGGCTTTATGTGAGGGAATAAAGCCCACTTTAACAACCGGAGGAATGTCTTACCTCCACAGAGTTCCATCAGAGAAGTTGTCCCCCAGTTGTGCATTATTAGTATTTTATTGTCCTGCCTATTTTGTTCTAATGTTCGGTGGAGAGCACTCACCTTCTCCTCGTAGCTATTTGGCAGATAATCTGGTAAACTAGAACAATTGCTGCTGTGGCCCACCTACTGCTTTTTGCCTGGTTTAACGACGTGAGTACTTGATCATTCACAGCATCATTAATTAATTAATAAGACATTTGGTGATGTTATTAAGGAAGCTGGAACCATTTCAGTTTTAGATTGACACTACTCAAGACATTGGCACAATTGATGTTTGCTCAGAAGTAGTGGAATATGGCAAGGAATCTGGGACCGAATAATAGATGGCTGAGATGGACCCAACTAATTAGAATACCATCATAATTTGGATGGGGAACTAGCTAGTATTTACCTTTTTATGAGTATAAAAATTATTTCTGAAGCAATGCCATGAAAGAGTGATTCTCAGTGGGGATAGGGAGCTATAGCAGAATCTGTTACCCAGAAACATGCTAGGTTTGAAAAAGTATATTCACTATACTGATTTCTTACAGATTCCAGAAAGTAAAGCTGAACAAAAGTTCTTGACTGGAAAAATATAGAATACAGAGTGAGAAATCAATGTGGGAGGCATGTAGAGTAAGAACAAAAAGTCAAGAAATACTTTGAAAGTATAAATTAAATATATGGAAGAGTAACTTATTCATGAGAACAAACTATTTCCAAGAACTTTCCAGCATATATTACATATATTTAAGAGTCTTGGTTACCATGGATTTTAATAGCTGGTGTAGCAGAATCTCCTTTATTTTTTTTTTGCTTTTAAGCCTAATTGGAGAAAGCACAGTGGTTTGGCAGGCAGAGTGCTATTGTGATTATGCTACTGGCTTTGTTGCTATGCTGCTCTTAAATTCACTGAATATTTTTGAGAACATTCTGAGTGTGTGTTCCAGGACTGATAAGAGCTCACATCTTCATTAAAACTCTTCTGTCAGTGTAGGTCCCAGTTACTATTGCTATGTGACAAATCACACCATAAAATACTCATGGTATCATGTTTTGAATTCTGTGGGACAGGAGTTTGGACAGGGCATAGCCTGTATTGCTTATTTGTGAATCATTATGTCAGGGGCCTCAGCTGGGAAGACTCAAAGCTGGGGATGATTCAAACACTCAGGACAGAAATCACTGGGAAGTATGATGAAGCATGTCTGGCTGTTGATTTGGTTGTCAACTGGCCAGGTGTCCTCTGTACGGGCTACTCTGATTTTCTTCCCAGAATTGTAGCTGGGTTCCAAGAGTAAGCCCACCAAGAGTGGGTCAGGTCGAACTGGCCTTGAGACATTAATAGCTAAAATTCACTGTAGTCACAAAGCCACCGAGATTCAACCAAGGAACAGAAACCCTATTTCTCCAAGGAAAGTATGTCAAGGTCACAATGAAGTAACAGCTTGTGGGATGGGAGATTCTTTGTGAACATCTTTGGAAAATACAATCTACCACAGTGTAAGTCAGTTCAGTACGAGGCTCCTGATGACTTGCTGAATAAAATTTTGACTTTCAAAAATGTGAGCATCAGAAAACTAGTAGTTTTCAAACAGCTGTAACATCATAAAGAACATTGTGTTTTCTTCAGGGGAGGTATTATGATCCCCTTTCCCCCAACGCTGGTTTTGTTTGGCAAATACTTTGCACATGTTAGGTTGGTGGGGCATGAGGTCTCATTAGGCTGTGATTGAATAACACTACCCTACCCTTGGTGATAACACTACCCTTTCTTAGGACTTGTCAGCCCTGTGTTTTATACCCTGTATCTATCACTTATTACCTGAAAGACCTTGCACAGATTAACCCTTCTTTGTCTGAGTTTCCCTGACCATAAAGTAGGAGAAAATAATTGTAACTTCCAACTGGAGTTGTTCTGAGACTAAAAAAGGTCCTGTAGGTGAAGCAATTTACACAGTGCTCGGAACACACTAAGCACTCAAGAAATGATAGCTGTTATTATTTAAGAGGACAGCTCAGGCCAGCTGAGTGTCTTTCTTTCACTGACTCGTTAATAACAGTTGTTATTCAGAATTAAAAAAAAGAAATTTCGAGAAGTGTTATGTTGGCGATGGTGAAAGAAACACATGACAGTAGCTCTGTGAAAAAAATATTTAAGGAGTATTTGAATGCAATATTGCTATATGGTGTGGCAACAGGGCTGACATTCTTCCCAGTCTCCCCTCAGAATTTTCAATGGAACATCCATGTCCCATTTATGGGTTGTTTGGTTGCATTTATCTTGGGGCTGTATCTTTTTTTGAAATGAGAGAGAATGAGAGAGAGGTAGCCTTGAGAGGCCTCTTAGATCTGTGTCCTGTTTTGGTCCCTAGAGCCCTTTCAAGACTACAGAAGGTGAAAGGACAATGTTAACTCAATCTCTTACCTCTGCCTCTGTCAAAGCCACTGTTGGGCTCTTTCTCACTCCTCATTTTAATGCTCTGCAGAAAAGAGTCTTTTTTTTTTTTATTAAATCATAGCTGTGCACATTAATGTGATCATGGGACACCATACACTAGTTTCATAGATCGTTTGACATATTTTCATCACACTGGTTAACATAGCCTTCCTGGCATTTTCTTAGTTATTGTGTTAAGACATTTACATTCTACATTTACTAAGTTTCACATATACCCTTGTAAGATGCGCCGCAGGTGTAATCCCACCAATCACCCTCCCTCTGCCTACCTCCCCCCTCACTCCCCTCCCTTTCCCCCTTCCCCCTATCGTTAGGTTATAACTGGGTTATAGCTTTCATGTGAAAGCCATAAATTAGTTTCATAGTAGGGCTGAGTATATTGGATACTTTTTCTTCCATTCTTGAGATACTTTACTAAGAAGAATATATTCCAGCTCCATCCATGTAAACATGAAAGAGGTAAAGTCTCCATCTTTCTTTAAGGCTGCATAATATTCCATGGTGTACATATACCACAATTTATTAATCCATTTGTGGATCGATGGGCACTTGGGCTTTTTCCATGACTTAGCAATTATGAATTGGGCTACAATAAACATTCTGGTACAAATATCTTTGTTATGATGTGATTTTTGGTCTTCTGGGTATATGCCTAGTAGAGGAATTATAGGATTGAATGGCAGGTCTATTTTTAGATCTCTAAGTGTTCTCCAAACATCTTTCCAAAAGGAACGTATTAATTTGCTTTCCCACCAGCAGTGTAGAAGTGTTCCCTTTTCTCCACATCCATGCCAACATCTCTGGTCTTGGGATTTTGTGATATGGGCTAATCTTACTGGAGTTAGATGATATCTCAAAGCAGTTTTGATTTGCATTTCTCTGATGATTAAAGATGATGAGCATTTTTTCAAATATCTGCAGGCCGTGTGCCCGCCTTCTTCAGAGAAGTTTCTCTTCAAGTCCCGCATACAAGAGATCTTAACATCTGTACATGTACATGCACAAAGGCCTCTGGCAATTCTGTAATCTGTTTTCCAGATATACAATCATATCATCTGTGAAGAGCAAAAGTTTGATCTCTTCTGACCCTATATGGATACCCTTGATCGCCTTTTCTTCCCTAATTGCGGTGGCTAAAACTTCCATTACAATGTTAAAGAGCAGTGGAGAAAATGGGCAGCCTTGCTGGTTCCTGATCTGAGTGGAAATGATTTCAATTTAACTCCATTCAATATGACATTGGCTGTGGGTTTGCTGTAGATGCCCTCTATCAGTTTAAGAAATGTCCCTTCTATGTTAATTTTCTTAAGTGTTCTGATCATGAAGGGATGCTGTATATTATCAAAAGCTTTTTCTGCATCAATTGAGAGAATCATATGGTTTTTGTTTTTTAATTTGTTTATGTGCTGAATTATACTTACAGATTTACATATATTGAACCAGCCTTGAGATCCTGGGATAAAACCGACTTGGTCATGATGTATAATTTGTTTGATGTGTTGCCGGATTCTGTTTGTTAGGATCTTGTTGAATATTTTTGCATCTATATTCATTAGTGATATTGGTCTATAATTTTCTTTTCTTGTTAGGTCTTTTCCTGGTTTGGGGATCAGGGTGATGTTTGCTTCATAGAACATGTTGGGTAGTCTTCCTTCTTTTTCTACATTTTGGAACAGGTTGAGTAATATAGGTACTAATTCCTCTTTAAAGGTGTGGTACAATTCTGACATAAAGCCATTTGGTCGTGGGCTTTTCTTTTTAGGGAGATTTTGTATGGTTTATGCTATTTCAGAATTTGATATGGGCCTGTTCAACATTTCCACTTGATTCTGGCTAAGTCTTTGAAGATGACGTGCTTCCAAGTATTGGTCAATTTCCTTCAGATTTTCATATTTCTGAGAATAAAGTTTCTTGTACTATTCATTAAGGATTTTTTGAATTTCTGAGGAGTCTGTTGTTATTTCATCTTTGTCATTTCTGATTGATGAGATTAGAGATTTTGGTCTTTTTTTCCTGGTTAGGTTAGCCAAGGGTTTATCCATTTTATTGAGCTTTTCAAAAAACCAACTTTTTGATTTATTGATATGTTGTATAATTCTTTTGTTTTCAATTTCATTTAACTCTGCTCTAATTTTGGTTATTTCTTTTCTTCTACTGGGTTTGGGGTTGGAATGTTCTTCCTTTTCCAGTTGCTTGAGTTGTCATAAAATAGTCTTTTGCTTGCCCATGACAAACATTATTTGAAAACTCATGGGTTTATAGATTCTTCCAGCTCTGAGAATCTTTGAGAATCTATTTCTGTGTGTTCCTGAAAATCATGCAATTAGGAAAAAGTCATAGTCATCCAAAATTTATATGTTTGATTTTAACATCTATTTCTTGGAGCTGTATGTAGCATAACATGTCAGAAAAGTGAAATTTTAGATTATTAGCGACACCACTGATTATCCAAACCACTGTTGGTACGGATATGATAATTTGTCTTCTAGGAAAACAAGAGGAGAGAACAAAGAACATGTGAGAATCAGATCTCTTTTTTACCATAACAAATTCTTCAAAGCACACACATGCACACATAGCAACAACCCCTATGACCACCTCAAAAAGGTTTAGTGAGTACTATCACTGTAAGTGCTTTTCACAGCAGGCTTTTTGGCTACCTTTATTGCAATGGCTTTGTTCTGCTTCAACTTAGCAAATTTAAGATATATTGCCATTGTTTCTTTCCCTGTGTGGTTCCAGGTTGGAATAAGAGAGACTCGGAGAAGAATTGGGAGGTGGAAGTAGAGAAGCAGCCATCTTGAACCTCTGGTGCCAGGGCCCCAGGTAGTCACCAGATGGCCCATGGATGTTGTTGCTGATCTGCTGGCTCACCTTGCTGCTATAGTGTGTGCGCAGACCCTCAGCTACTCCAGCTCCTGACAGCTCTTCTCTGTTGGCTTTTCTGAGTTCTGGGCCAGATGTGCACATAGCTCTGTAATAAAGATCACCCACCAATAGTTACCTACATCATCAAAGTTGGTGGCAATGAGAGACTAGTAAAAGAGGTTTCAGTCTGTCTTTCCTCGCTCTAGGTTTAATCTCAATGCCAGACTCAAAAGCTTAGCTACTGATAGCCTACTATTGACCAGAAACCTCAGCAATAACATAAACAGTCTATTAACATATATTATATATATTATATGTATTACATATTGTATTTTTACAATAAAGTGAGCTAGAGTAAATAAAATGTTATTAAGAAAATCACAAGGTCCGACAAAGGGCTAATTACCAGAATCTACAAAGAACTCAAGCAAATCAACAAGAAAAGAAGAACCAACCCCATTATAAAGTAGGCAAGAGACAGGAACAGAAACTTTGCTCACAAGGACAGAAGAATGGCCAAAAAAACATGAAAAAAATGCTCATTAACTCTAATTGTCAGAGAAATGAAAATCAAAGCCTCTTTACTGTATCACCTAACTCCAGTGAGAGTGGCCCACATCATAAGGTTCCAATGCAGCAGATGCTGGCATGGGTGTAGAGAAAAGAGAACACTCATATGCTGTTGCTGGGGACTGCAAACTAGTACAACATAAATGGAAAGAAGTACGAAGATTCCTCAAAGTACTAAAAGTAGACTTACCATTTTATCCTGCAATCCAATTACTAGATAACTACCCCAAAGAAAAAAAGATATTTTACCATAGAATATTTGCACTGGAATGTGTATAGCAGCTCAATTCACAATAACAAAGATGTGGAAACAACTCAAGTGCCTTTCAATACATGAATGAATTAATGAACTGTGATATATGTATACCATGGAATGCTATTCAATAGCACAAAAAAGATGGAGACTTTGCATCTTGTGTAACAGCCCAGACAGAGCTGGAGAATATCCTCCTAAGTGAACTATCACAAGAATGGAGGATAAAACCAACAAGTACTCAGTACTAAATTGAAACTAGTAGATTAACAACTACAATCTCATAGGTGATAAAAACTCAATGAAATTCAAGTGTATGTGTGGGGGAAGGGGTTTAGTAACTCCCCACCCAATGGATACAATGCATGGTATACTTCCTGGGTGAAGGACACAGCAAAAACTCAGACTTGAACCTTACAAATACAGACTATGTAACCTAATGGTATGTACCCTCATATTAATCTGAAATAATGGGGGAAAAAAGAAAATCATTAGAAAGAGAAAATATATTTACTGCTTATTAAGTGGAAGTGAATCATCATGAAGGTCTTTCTCCTCCTCATCCTCACATTGAGTAGGCTGAGGAGGGAAAGGAGGAGGAGTTGGTCTTGCCATCTCTGGGGTGGCAGAGGAAGAAGAAGAAAATCCATGGATAAGTGCACTCTAGCAGTTCAAAGTCATGTTGTTCAAGAGTCATCTGTAGTTTGTTTCAGTACATTGTATGAAATCAAGAGGCTCCAAATCAGTGGTTCTCAATCTTCCCAATGCTGTGGCCCTTTAGTACAGTTCCTGTGGGTTGAGACTCACAGGTTGAGAACCACTGATCCAAATGATCTGCTCCCAGTCACTTTGCCACTTGCCCTTATATCTGTCCTTCCTCTACCACCTACACTCTAAAACACACTAATCTCAATAAACCCCAGACCCAAAGAACTCTTTCCTATCTCATGATATCAACAAATGATTGACCTTTGATATTCACATGGCTGGCTGTTCAAATATTTTATTAAATATCGTGACCTGTGAGAGACCTTACCTAATCTTCCTTTCTATGTGACCACTTGCTCCCTACATTCCATACCGATGACATCACCAAATTGCCTTGGTTTCCCTATAACATGCAGCCACATTTTTACAATATACGTATTTCTTTGTTTAATATATTATCATCCATCTTTGACCAGATATAAGTTTTAACATGGCGGGGACTTGCGTTTGTTTTATTTTCAGTGTGTTCACTTTTCACAGCACAGCACAGGGAGTAAGTGCAGCACTCTTCACTTGGTGAATAAATAAATTTACTAGCTACAGGAATGCATTAACGTAACAGCCTGGAGATGTACGCACCTGGGAGCACTTGGTTCCCTTACAGGACATGAAAGGAGTTTTCAGGTACCTTTCTCTACCTTTGATAGGCAGTAGTAGCTGTGTAAGTTTGAACTTTGCCCTGTCATGAAAACTATCACAAGCTTCCAGGCCCACGTCCGCATTCTAAGACATGCTACAGTTCTGTCTTTAAATTCAATAAAACAGACACACATGTCTTCTTCCCCCAAGTTCTGTCTTTAAATTCAATAAAACAGACACACATGTCTTCTCCCCATGAGAATTGCATTTGGATATAGGTTTCTTCTGATGGAAATTGTAGTTAAAAAATACAATTCTGGCCAGTCTTAGCACGTACATCTTGGGTGTGATGTATGCCCCACTCCAAAACAGCACGAAGAAATGAAACCAATGACCATTGCCCATGAGAAAATACTAACAAGCTTTTATTTTTTTCTGGGTATTACTTATAGCCATATATTTTTTAGAGAAGCGCTGTGTCTAGTTGGAAATATAAAAAGATGTAGCTTATCTGCTTGGGTTCATGTAGAAACAGAAATAGTGCTGTCTGATCAACTATGCTGTTTCTGATGTTCTCTAGAGTCATGTATTTTGAACAGAGCCAATAAAAATGGAAAAAAAAAATCACACTACGCCCACCTGGATATCATTCTCTCTTTTTAAAGTTTTCATGTCTATTTCTATTGTCTATCTGCAAAGAAGCTAACTGCAGCTGGATGCTTGTTTAAAAACAGAAGGAAGAGCTGGCTTTGCTAACAATGGTGGCAGAATCACAGTGACACTTAAAGGATTTTGACTTTGGTGGTTGTCCTTATATATTAACTGACATGTCCCCGAGAAAATCAAATCATAATATGTCACTGAAAACCTCTGTTTAAAAAAAGTTTTGTTTTTTTTGTGAAAAAAGTATAATCTACTCCCCTATTTTTTTGGGGGGGAGTATAAATCAGAGGTAAAATATATAGCCTTCCTTGGAGAACTTTAAGTGACTCCTAAATTAGCTCACTTCCCTCCTTTAAACATCTCATCGTTGTATCTTAAACTTCTCCTTAGTAGAACTTATCATGTTGATATTCAAAACTTCTCCTTAGTAGAACTTATCATGTTGATACTAAAAATTTATAAATTTAAGAAAAATCTCTGTACTAAACTATAAATTCTAGTAGAGATTGTAGTAAGAAAAGGGCTATGTTTTTTTATTTACTGCTGTGAAACTATAGCCTTACATAGTGTTTTGTGCATAGAATGTGTTAAAAGAAATGTCAGATGGACAAATAATGCATGTTCCTAACAAAATAATATCAATAGGGTTCCTTTTTACCTATGTTTTCCCATTTGCCCACTTTTAATTTCTACTTGAAAATGGAGAGATAAAAAACCCAGAGACTCTCGAGCTTCTTGAGAACGTCATCAGAGTATTCCCAAACCCTGCACTAATATGTAACACCACTACATAAACGTAGGCAGAATGCTGGTAGTGTTGTGATCTTTAAACCAGAGAAAACTGCGTACGCTAAGTACTTGATAACGTACTAACCCCCAAAAGTGGGTGTGTATCAATGTTCTTTCTTAACGCTAAAATTCTCAAAGACTTCTACTTCTTCCTAACAGACTCAATTCCTTTGAAGGTGAAAAACCACACAAGTTCCTCAACAAAACTATTTTATGTTAACTTTTAATGTCTCTGACATTGTCTTGAATGTTTTCTCTGACCTCTTTTCAAACTTTCAGTCTTGAAAATAAGTAGGATGCCTGCGAGATCTAGTCAGAAAGGGAGGTAAAGCAGTGGGACAGTCAGGAAATGGTAATTAATCACACCAGTAATTAATCATACCACCTAGGGTGCTGTTTCCAAAACTGGCTGAAGATAAGAATCACTAGGACTTTTCATAGGAAAAAAAAAGAGAGAGAGAAAGATTACCTTTTGCAACTGAAACCCACTGAGTATGAATTGCCAGAAGTGATCTATATATTTAATATATAATACCCCTTAAGGATTCTTATCACTGGCCAAACTAGAAAGGACTGCTCAAGGTAATACGGGCTTGGGGGTGAATGTAGGTATGGGTGATAGAAAGTTGTTCAGTAAGTCATGAAGAACAGAGCATCAGACTGCAGTTAGTTAAGGTAGATATGTCTGCAATATCAAGAAGCCAGTAAGAGACACAACAGGTTTCCCAATAGGTCACCATGATTCAGCAACAGTAATTGTGATATAAGGAAATAAAATAATTGAGGTCTAATTTCTAACTAGTAAAGTGTATAAGCCTGAATTCTATGTCTTGCTGCATTTTTGTGTATGTATACACCTGTGTCTCCCATCTAGATCAAGATATTAACAATGACAATTACCTTAAAATATTTTTCTTTTTTTTTTTTTTTAGTCATTGTGTTAAGACATTTATATTCTACATTTAGTAAGTTTCACATGTACCCTTGTAAGATGCACCGTAGGTGTAATCCCACCCATCACCCTTCCTCCACCCATCCTCTCCTGTCCCCTCCCTGGAATATTTCTTTATCCAACTTCCTCAGCAATTTCAAATATGCTCTTACTCTTTTTGAAGTCAAGTAAGATGTGTAGTAAGTGATGTGATGCTTCTTTTTCACTGCAAATCTGTGTAATATGTATTGTCTCTCTCATCATTCCCGCTTGGAGAGTGTCAATTTATAATATTTTCAAAGAACTAATTGTTGGGTTTCTTACTTTTTTCAAAAAACATACATGCATTTTTCTATTTCACGGATTTGTGCTCTTAAATGTGTGTTATTTTTCCTCATTCTAGTTCTTAATGTTTAATTTCCTATTCTTTTCCAGCAATATGAATTAGAATCTAAGCTTTCTCAATTTTAACCCTTCTTCATTTCTTAAAAATTATTATTTATTAATTTATTTTCAGGTGAATATGATGTTACAATTAGGCTACAATGTTTGTGTTTGTTAGATAGGGTCGCTGTTGTAGTTGTGTACGGCACCCAGGAGGTGTGTCACCAATCTTTCCCCCATCCTCCCGCTTCCCTCCAACTTGAATTAAAAAATAGGGAATTCTTCAAGAATTTTCACAGCATCCTTGTGCAGCGGCCATGCGAATCTTCTTTGTAACATTCCAATTTTAGTATATGTGCTCAGAAATGAGCATCCTTCTTCATTTTGAATGCAGATGGTCTCCAGCTTACAATGGTTTGATTTAGGATTTTTCAGTTTTGGAGTGAAGTGAAACTGATCTGCGTTTGGTGGAACTCTACTTTGAATATTGAATGTCAGTCTTTTCCTAGACCAGGGGTCCTCAAACTGTGGCCCGCGGGCCACGTGAGGTGGTGTGATTGTATTTGTTCTTGTTTTGTTTTTTTACTTCAAAATAAGTGTGCATAGGAATTTGTTCATAGTTTGTTTTTTTTTTAACTATAGTCTGGCCCTCCAACAGTCTGAGGGACAGTGAATTGGTCCCCTGTTTAAAAAGTTTGAGGACTTTTAAAAGTCCTCCCCTGTGACCTAGACTAATGGTCTGTGGTACTATGCTCAGCCACAACACTGAGCAACTGGTCTCCGTCAGCCCTTGGATCATGAGGGTCAAAACCCAAACTTCACAGTGTTCTGTGTCATCCAGCTGTAGACAGTGTTAAGCATTCTGAGCGTGTTGAGGGTAGGCTGGGCTAAGCTATGATGTTTAGTAGCTTAGCGTCCTGAATGCATTTCTGACTTACAATGGTTTTAAGCAGGGTGGGACCCCATTGTAAGTTGAGGAGCACTGTATGTGTCTAAACTATCAGTTTCCTCTCTATGCATTGCTTTATATACATTCCACATAGTTTGATAAATCATATTTTCATTGCCAATATTTTCAAATGTCCATTGAAATTTCTTCCACGAATCGTAGGTTATTTAGAAGTGTGCTGCTTAATTTTCAAACATTTGAGGCTTTTCCTATTTCTTTCTGTTAACTGACATTATGGCAAATTACTTAGAAAACATACACAGTATGATTTCAGTCTTGTGAAAGTTCTTGAGGCTTGCCTTACTCCCAAGAACCTAGTCTATTTGGCTAAATTACCTATGTGCCCTTGAAAATGATATGCACACAAGGCAAGTGGATTACCTTGGCTCAGGAGTTCAAAATTAGCCTGAGCAAGAGCAAGACCTCCTCTTTAAGTCTAGCTGGCCATTGTGGCAGGTGCCTGTAATCCCAGCTACTTGGGAGGCTGAAGCAAGAGGATTACCTGATCCCAAGAGTTTGAGGTGCTGTGAGCTATGATGCCAGTGCAGTCTACTGGGGGCAACAAAGTAAGACTCTGCCTCAAAAATAGTTGCTGGCTGTATTATTATTGGTCAGTTTGCTTAATCACATTTTTCAAGTTCTATCTAGTGTATCCTTACAGATTTTTTTCTTTTACTTGTTATAATTGTTGTTTAAATAGGATATTTAAAACTACCCCCCCATTAGATTGTGAATTTTTCTCTTTTCTGCTAGTTTTTAAAAATATTTATGCTTCACATATTTTAATTTCTTTCCCTTTTTTTTTTGTAGAGACAGAGCCTTCCTTTATCGCCCTCTGTAGAGTGCTGTGGTGTCACACAGCTCACAGCAAACTCTAACTCCTGGGCTTAGGCTATTCTCTTGCTTCAGCCTCGTGAGTAGCTGGGACTACAGGCGCCCGCCACAACCCCTGGCTATTTTTTTGTTGCAGTTTGGCCGGGGCCGGGTTTGAACCTGCCACCCTCGGTATATGGGGTTGGTGCCCCACCCACTGAGCCACAGGCACCATCCCATATATTTTAATTTCCCCTAACATATATCTACTGAAAAATTATTAAAATGTACAAATGCTTCAAATTAATTACTGAGTCCATACAATTTAAGATTGTATTATATACCTTTTACATGGGCTGTTTTGCTATTAGGAAACATTCCTCTTTATCTCTCAATGTCATTCTCTATTTTTTTTTTTTATTGTTGGGGATTCATTAAGGGTACAATAAGCCAGGTTACACTGATTGCAATTGTTAGGTAAAGTCCCTCTTGCAATCATGTCTTGCCCCCATAAAGTGTGACACACACCAAGGCCCCACCCCCCCTCCTTTCCTCTTTCTGCTTTCCCCCCCATAACCATAATTGTCATTAATTGTCCTCATATCAAAATTGAGTACATAGGATTCATGCTTCTCCATTCTTGTGATGCTTTACTAAGAATAATGTCTTCCACTTCCATCCAGGTGAATACGAAGGATGTAAAGTCTCCATTTTTTTAATGGCTGAATAGTATTCCATGGTATACATATACCACAGCTTGTTAATCCATTCCTGGGTTGGTGGGCATTTAGGCTGTTTCCACATTTTGGTGATTGTAAATTGAGCAGCAATGAACAGTCTAGTACAAGTGTCCTTATGATAAAAGGATTTTTTTCCTTATGGGTAGATGCCCAGTAATGGGATTGCAGGATCAAATGGGAGGTCTAGCTTGAGTGCTTTGAGGTTTCTCCATACTTCCTTCCAGAAAGGTTGTACTAGTTTGCAGTCCCACCAGCAGTGTAAAAGTGTTCCCTTCTCTCCACATCCACGCCAGCATCTGTAGTTTTGAGATTTTGTGATGTGGGCCATTCTCTATTTTTTAAACATTTCTTTAAATGACACAAAAATTGTATATATTTATTGTGTAGTACACGCTGTTGGAAGTACATTGTTAAATGGCTAAGTTGAACTAATTAGTATATGCATTACCTCGCATCCTTACCTCTGTTTGTGGCGATAACACTTAAAATCTCTTTTATCAACTTTCAAGACTACAATACAGTCATGTGCAGCATGAAGATGTGTCAGTTAAAAATGAGCTACATATACCAGGGTAGTCTCATAATATTATAATGAAGCTGAAAAATTTCTATCACCTAGTGGCCTTGTAGCCATCAAAACATTGTAGCACAAGGTGTTCCTAGGGCACTGCCATGTTGTATAAAAGTCTGGCACATACAATTAAGTATAGTACAAAATACTTGATAATGATAATAAATGGGTATGCTACTGATTTATTTATTTATTATACATGCGTACCATACTTCTAACCATTGTTTTAGTGTTTACCCATTCTACTGAAAAAAAAATTAACTGTAAAACAGCCTCAAGCAGGTCCTTTAGGTGATATCCAGAAGAGGGCATTGTCGTCACAGGGCTATCAGCTCCAGGGCCTGGCATTGTTCCTGAAGACCTTTCAGTGGAACAAGATGTGTAGGGAGACAGTGATACTGATGATCCTGACCCCATGTAGGCTCAAGAGTGAGCTTGGGTCTTAGTTAATAACAAAAATGTTTAAAAAGTTAAAAAAAATTAATAGAAAAGAACTTACCTATAAGGATATGAAGAAAATATTTTTTGTACAGTCGTATAATTTGTTTGTTTTAACTGCTATTACAAAGGGTCAAAAAGTATAAAACATTCAAAAGTTTATAAGGTAGAATAGTTATAGTAAGCTCAGGTTAATTTATTAATGGAGAAAGAAATATTTTTTGTAAATGTAGTACAGCCTAAGTGTACAATAATGTCCTAGGCCTTCACATTCACTCACTGCTCTCTCACTGACTTGCCTAGAGCAGCTTCCAGTCCTGCAAGCTCCACTTATAGTAAGTGCCCTGTTGAGCTCTACCATTTTTAAATCCCTTGCCATATTTTTACTGTACTTTTTCTGTGTTTAACTACATCTAGCTAAAATACTTACCATTGTGTTACAGTTGCCTACAGCATTCAGTTAGTAACTTGCTGTACAGGTTTGTAGTCTGGGAGCAAAAGACCACAAGACACAGCCTAGAGTGTACAAGGTCAGCTATACCATCTAGGTGTGTGTAAGTACACTTACGATGTTTTATATCATCTTGATGTTTATGATGTTTGCACAATGATAAAATTGCCTGACGATGCATTTCTTGGAATGAATCCCCGTCATTAAGTGATGAATGATTGTACATTGTTATTCTCTATAGCAATTATGGTGTACAATAGATCTTTTGATCTGGAAATAATTTATATCTTAAAGTCTATCATGACATTTGCTAAGAAAAAGTTTTATTATTTTTATCTTCCAATTCTTATGCTTCTAATTGTTTCTTCTTTTATAATTGTTTTGAGTGAGATGTCCGAAACAATTTTATATAATAGTGGACGTAGTGAGAATGATTCTAATGTTTTCAGATTAAGTAAGTTGTTCACTTTAGTATTCAGGTATATATTTGATTATGTTGTTTATATAGTCAATCATTCATATATTTTCTCAAGAGTTTTTTAATTAATAACTGGCATTTTATGTCATCAAAAGAATTTTTATAATCTTTGCAGATAAGCCTACATTTTTTGAGCAGATCTAATAATATGGTAAATTATATTAATAAATTCCCAAATATTGAAATGCATCCTTGCATTTCTGATATAAAACCAACTTAGCATGTATTATTCTCCTAATGTGTGGGGAAGCCTAGATATTGATATTTTATTTAAAAGTTTGGTTTCATTAGTCATAAGAGATTTTAATCTATAGTTTTCTTTCTTCTGTATTTCATTATCAGGTTTATGTATCAATGTTAAAATTGCTTCATAAAAAGAACTTGGTTGATTTCTTTTATATTCTGTATTCTGTAAGAATTTATATAGTATTGGTACTATCTTTGTTTCTTCACTGGAAATTGATCTGTTTACACTTTTGTTGCGAACTATATATTCCTAAGAAATATTATCTTTCATACAAAGGTATGCAAAGTAGTCTTCTTATGATTTTTAAATTTCCTCTGTATAATAGCCATATCCCCTTTTCATTTTTTTGTCTATATTTTCTTCTACTTTTTTTCTTAATGTATCTGGCCTCACTTCTGTCATATGCCTTACATTGGTAATTACATGTGCATGTTATGTATTTATGCATGCTATCCATATGCTTTGCCATTATTTCTCTTTCTCTTATGTTTTTGTTTTTAAATTTATTTTGATCTTTCTACTTTAGAAATTACATTTATATTAATAGGTCATATGGTGCTCTCCATCTTTTAGTCTAATGTAGTCTTTTCCCATTTGGTCTGTTGTATTTTGTATGCTTTTACTCTCCCCGATTGCCTAAATGATAATCAATAAGCATTCACATTTTCCATTTTATCTCCCTTCTTCTCCCATTCTTTTAGTTGCCATCTTTCTTTTTTGTCAGAGTATATAATGTTTTTTATAATTTTTTACTTGCAACCACCTTCTTACTTTAGTCTTAGCCCTACAACTAAATACTTGAAATACTCAATATCAGTCTATCTGCTGTAATTTATCCAGTTACTTCTTGGATGTATAAATCTTATACTTTAGTAATGTAACCACTGGGGCAGGGTAGTTTAAGATCCTATCATGGTTAAGTTTACTATCAAATACTATTTGTATTGTTTAGTCATAACTCATCTATTTTTAAAACTATTTTATTATTATTATTATTTTAAATTTCAGATTTATATCAGGATACAAATGATTAGGTTACACTATTTGTGTTTTGCTAGGTAAAGTCCAAGACGTAGTCAAGCCTATACCCAGGAGATGTGCGTTAGACCCTTACATTGTGTCCACTGGGTGAGAATTTACCAGTCCCCTCCTTCCTCCCCTTCCTCTCTCAACTCTCCTGCTTTCCCCCTCCCTCCTACTTCCCACTTCAATTTAATTGTGTTTTTCTCTCGTGGGGGCGTGTAGTTGTTTATCTATTGGTTTCATATTAGTGTTGAGTACATTGAATGCTTGATTTTCCATTCTTGTGATACTTTTCTTAGGAGAATGTTCTTCAACTCCATCCAGATTAATATGAAAGATGTAAAATCTCCATCTTTTTGATTGCTGAATAATAATCCATAGAATACATATACTACAGGTTATTAATCCATTCATGGGTTGATGGGCACTTGGACAGATGAATGGCCAAAAAACACATGAAAAAATGCCCATCATTTGTAATCATCCAAGAAGTGCAAAACAAAACCACCTTGAGATAGTACCTGACCCCAGTGAGAATAGCCCACATCACAAAGACCTAAAGCTGCGGATCCTGGTCTGGATCTGGAGAGAAGGGAACACTTTGACAATGCTGGTGCGATTGCAAATATAGCCTCTTTGCAGAGAGTACGGAGAATCCTCAAGGAGCTAAAAGTAGACCTTCCATTTGATCCTCCAATCCATTACTAGGCATCTATCCAGAAGAAAAAAAAAATTACCGTGAGGATACTTGCACTAGAATGTTTACATACGGCTCAATTCAAAATTGCCAGGATGCAGAAAACTTTATCTTTTAAAAAATTCTTTTTGCTTTGGTCAGTGAGAGCACAGCACTTTGTATCTAACAGAGACTTTTAAAGTGTTCGTGTATTGGGTCTTACACTACTTCTGTTCTTTTAAATCTGGAGACAAATTTATCAAGTGGACTAGCCTCCTGGGGCATGAGAGGTCACAGAGAGCAGAGAGGTTTCATACCAGTGAGGATTTCCCTAAACAAACTCAGCTACTGATCACAAATGTAAGCTGAGGCCAATTCATACCACATAGTCCCAGTAAATTCATCACATCACTACAGACAGTGAGAGAGCCCAGCCGATATCAGCTTAGGTATTCCAGACCAGGTGGCCAAACTGGCCAATCCAAAGAATCATGAGCTAAATAAAATAGTTGTTTTAAGCCACTAGAGCTTGTGCAGGTATAGTTAACGGATACATCTTTCTATCCTTCATTCTTTCATATTAGTCAATAGTATTTGTTATTTTATTTTTTCTTCTCTATAAGTGTGTTTGCTAACATTTTTGGGTTTACCCTAGAAATAATAAACTATATCTTTAGCGTAGTGTAGTCTACTTGAAATTAGTACTTTTACCACAAATCAAGCAATGCAAGAACGTTACAGCAGTTTAACTCCATTTATTCTCTCCCACCTTTTTTATTTTTTGGTGCTATTTTTGTCGTATATTTTATCTCCATTTGTCATCACCCTAACAAAACATTGTTGCTTATTTGAGAGGTTGGCAAACAAGAGTCTGTAGGATGCCACCTGCTTTATTAATAGTGTTTCATTGGAACACAGCTGCTGTGCTTTAAACGTGTGCCCCTCCAAAATCCAGGTGTTGCCAATGTGATAGTGTTAAGTGGGGAGAGAGGCTTTAATATTAGTCCATGTGGACTCCTCACTTGCGAATGGGATTAATCCATTTATGTGGGAGGTTGAAACTTTTGAATTTTTTCATGACTTTTTGGCAAGTTCCCAGCCCACCAATATCTGCAGGAGTGAGTAACTCTATGCACCACGCAATAGAGGAATAATAATAATACCCTCAGGAGACAGATGTATGTGAAAAATCAGACTTCGGTGATGACCTTGTGTAGTAGGGAATAAATAATTCCCACATTGCTCCCATTCCAATAATGGAATGTGAGCTATAAAGAAGTTAAGTCTCTTAGAAAAGAGAATGTGCACGGCTTTGGTTAGCTTGCCCTTCTGCCTTCTGCCATGTGAGGACACAGTTCAACCCCTCTGGACTATGTTCATCTTATTATACAACTGAACCTGCTGGAACCTTGGTTGTGGACTCCCCCTCCAGAGCTGTGAGAAAACAAATTTCCATTCTTCATAAATGATCCAGTCTAAAGAGTTTTTGTTTCTTTGTGTGGGGTTTTTGTAGCCACGCAAAGACAACATTCATGCCTATTCATTTCTGTAACTTCTATGGCCTTTTCATACTATTAATACAACGGCAGTGGTCAAGGAGTTGTGACGGAGACTGTGTGGTCTGCAAAGCTGAAGATTTTGACTGTTTGGCTGTTAGGAAAATCTTTGTTGATTTCTGCTTTATAGAGAGTCCATGGACTTTCTATTTACCCATGTACAGCATTCACATGTCTGAGGCATTGCTGCATGTTCAGCGTTTGCTTCATAGAACTTTATTTCACCTTCATTTTTGATTGATACTTTTATTCTAGTTTGACATTTTTTCTTTCATTATTTTGAAATTGCCGTTTTATCGCCTTTGTGTTTCTATAATTTGTGCTGAAAAGCAGTAATTATCTTCACGGTTCCCCGCGAGTAATGCATTTTCCTCTCTTTCTTAGGCTGCTTTAAAGACCTTTCTTTTTATATTTGGTTTTCAGCAATTTAACTATAATGTGGTCAGGTGTGATATTCTTTGTATCTATCTTGCTTGTGTTTTACTGAGCTTCTTGTAACGTATGCTGCCAACTTTAATTGCATTTGGAATATTTTCGGCTATTATTTTCAAATATTTCTTATATACTTTTCCTTTCAATTTTTCTTTTCATTGTAATGGCATATGGGTTTGATGATTTCACTAGGTCCCACCTCTTTGTCTCTCTTTCATCATGTTTTCCTCTTTGGGTTTCAGTTGGACTATTTCTGCTGACTTACATCACTCAGCTTACTTATCCCCTCATCTGCTACGTCCAGTGACTCCTGCTTTATTGTACAAATAGTAACTTTTACAGTATTTTTGCATTGTAGATGCTGTTTTGTGTTAATATTTCAAGAATTTCCCACTGTATACTTACACTTCTGGAGTCGTGTGATCCAGCATGAATCTTCACTCCTATTTTTTACTCCTTCTACGTGCCGTCTTCCCGTCTAGTACCACAGCTCCCCACACGCTAGTCCCTGCAGCACTGCTAACCCTAATCTGTTTCTTCTGTCCATCAATATTGCTTCTTTGTGCTCTATTACCCTAGGTTTGGTTTCCGAAAACACCCTCAGGGGAAAGCTATGATTCTCTTTTCTCAAGAATTCGTAACCTTGTATTGCTTGCCTTCTGGTGCCTACAGACACTCATTTCATGTATTTTTCTGGTTTTTCATTTTGTTAACAATGGGATTGTGAGTTTGAATCGACTACTTTGGTCTAAGCCAGCCAGAAAAACCCACAAGCTAGTTATTGGTCTCCGAGTTGTTCAGCAGCAAGTGGTAGGGCTGGGGTTGGATGGTGGATAGGACTCTGTTCCCGTGGCTAACCTGGTAAATACAAGGCCTGGAAACGATTTTAAAAAACAGTCTGGACACTTATTTCTAGGAAGGATAGAGAACTATGAATCCTGAATGAAAGAAACATAAAAGTTACCAGTTTTTAGAACCCTTTATCGGGCAGGACTTTGGTTTGTGAAATAAGACCCAAACCCAGTCGTCTGAATTGGGATCATAACCGTGTTCTCGGTATGTTTCGACTCATTATTCATGCATTTAGCTAGAGGGTCTTCATATTGTTTCCATAGATGAGGATCAGCTGGTGGCAATTCTGAACAAAAAAGGAGGCATGGCCTTGGAACATTACAGAAGATTTGTTTTTAGTTGCTGAAATTAAATAGTCTGTTTTTTCTTTAAAGAGAGAGATTTGATAAGGAGATTATGGAGTGACAGATAACCATTTTGCTTAACTGGAATTTCCCAATAAGAAATAGAGTGAATTCCCCTGATCCTCCACATCAAAGATTCAGTCGAGTTAAAGAAGGGAACCCCTAAGATTGACATGCCCTAATTAATACAGTGCTTATTAGTTATAGACTTCAAAAAGCTTCGATTTTCAAGGTTTTGGAAGCACCACTGATGACCTTAATATGTCGTATCATGCACATCTTCGCCTGACCTTGACACTGGGGAAGAACAAATTTTAACTCTGATCTGCTCACAAAAGGTATTAAATAAACAAACATTTTAAACAGCTGGTTCCTAGGCCTTTTTTTTTTTTTCTTTTGAGTGTGTGACAGGAACAAAACAGTAACAGTTTTCATAATCCCATTTTGCTCTTCCTAGGACAGAAGGACTTGTGGCCTCTCTGCCATCTGCTGTCCATTGTAGGCCAGGGACACAGACAAGGGGATGGGATCTACACTGAGAAGAGTGGAATATCACGATGGCAGAACACTGGGCACAAGTGGAAAAAGGTGAAAGGAGGCTATTTAGTATTTGGCAGGCATTCCTGTAAACACTGAATGAGAGGCAAGAGTTCATTTGGTTTTGTGCTACCGCTAAGGCTGGTGTGGGAAATGCTCTGTTGTCTACCTAATGTCTTATTTATTTCCTTTCCTCATGAAGAACATCTCAGTTTTGTTTGAAGCAATGTTTGCAAACAAATTTCTCACTTTGTAAACCTCCCTTGGAGCAGGTCTGGATGACGATGTGTGAATGCGTGTCAGTGGAGGATTTAGGGGAAAGCTTTTAAGCGACTCACCAGTGCAACCCCTACGTCCTTTTTCCCTTCTCTTGCCTTGAATATGAACACAGTGACTGAAGTTGAAGCAATGCTTTGTGATGAGAAAATGATACAGAAAATTAGAGCAGAGACCTTGACAATGTTGAGT
This sequence comes from Nycticebus coucang, assembly GCF_027406575.1. Lineage (NCBI taxonomy): Eukaryota > Metazoa > Chordata > Mammalia > Primates > Lorisidae > Nycticebus > Nycticebus coucang. Next base: position 19,540,416 of record NC_069787.1, read on the forward strand.
TCCCAAACCCAGTTCAACCACCCCCTACCATCAGCCTTGTTATACAAGAAATTGATACACAGACTTAAGTAATGGATTACTTTTTCTGAGGGTGAGTTCATTGCTAAATATCACTGGTAGATGTTCTCACTATACAGATGAGAAAATTGTGTCACAGTGAGTTTAAAGAACTTGCTCAAGATCACTCAGATAGAAAATGAGATTAAAATTGATGAGGGAGCTTGCTGAGGCTGACTTGGAGAGATGGACTTCAGAGCTCACGGTGGTAAAGAAAGTATTTGGGGAGCATCTCTGGAGATTATGTGAGATACTAAGAGTGAGATTTTGGAAAAAAATAGGACTTTTTAGTTTTGCTTTTCATGGTAAATATATTTTCTTTTTGGCATTTCTTTCAGACTGTGGCTAAACTTTAGATAGCTTTCATTTACCTCTTGGTTATTCAACTATGGTTCATATTTTAATGATAGAAACATGAAAAGCTAGTTCATGTTAGTTGCATACCTGGCACATTTCAAGTATTCAATAGTATTGGTTGTTACAAATATAAAAATGATAATGATGAATACAGTACAGGCTTCAAGAATAAAGCAAAGTAATGAATTAACTTGAAAACATCTTTGTTTCAAATTTTCCTGACTCTTAGAAACACAAGGTAGGATTCCATATTACCATATCAGAAGATCTATAAAATATTAATGATTCAAAAAATATTTACTGAATGACTATATGCATAAAATTTTGTGGATAATAGTTTGGTGAATGAGATAGCATTGTTTCCCTTAAGAAGCTGAGAACCAAGTAGGAGAGTATATTTTATAATATATTATACTATAATAATGTGGTTTAATTTTATATAACATACTATTTAGCTTAATATTAGACAGACTTAAGTAAAGGTATAATTGCATTATGAGTGATCAAAAATGGGTGATCAGGGGTAGGAGAAGTTGTTACAGAGGTACTATTATTTTGAATTGGAGGTTAAAGGATAAATTATATACAAATAGATGTCAGAGTAGGATGGGAATGAAAGGCATTCTAGATTAAACAAACAAGTGGGGAAGAATACCCAGCAAGCGCTAGTTGTCTGTTGATACTGGATTGCAGAATGTGTGGAAAGATGTACAGGATCATGCTGTCAGAAAGCAAAGGAATGGGTGGTGCCTGTGGCTCAAGGAGTAGGGCCCCGGACCCATATACCAGAGGTGGTGGGTTCGAACCCCACCCCAGCCAAAAACTGAAAAAAAAAAAAAAAAGAAAGAAAGCAAAGGAGTGTGGTCTTACTTTGATATAAAATTAGGATACTTTTTGCAGTTGAAAAAAAAAACCATGTTGGTCTTTTAGGGAAAAAGGAACTCCTCTGTGAGAGTTGATTTGGCAACTGGGAGATGAGTTGCAGGAATAACCAAACCCATAGTTATATAAGGAAATGGTTTTCTTGAAGCTGGTTGTGTTCACATATAATATAGAGAGTTACTATGATGCCAGTTTCACTGATGAATATTGTGGCCCAGAGAATTTGAATAGCTTGACTAAAATGACACAGCTGGCACATAGATCCGTGTGTAAGACAGAGGATACGAGGCAGCAAGTTTTTTGAGATGATTTGGGACATAACTAGGGATAAAGCAATGGGAATCATCTAAACAAGATGAAGAAAGAGAGTTTTTGAAAACTTTATGGGAATTAAAAGGAGATGCAAAGAAAATAAAACTTAACCTGATGTTTCTAGTCTCGGTGATACAGCGAAAGATGCATTTTCCTAAAGCAGACTCACCCTGGGTGTGTTTGGATGACAGGCCACCACAATACCGAAATAACCAGTGGGAAGTTGAAGGACAATAAATGGGGGTGAGCTCTATTGAAACAAGACGCTGAGTGGACGGAAGAAGCTAGGACGCTGAGAAACCACTGGGGACCTTCGGGAATGTCTACGTGTGAAGAGAGGTGAAAGAAGCTCTTTAAAAATGTCAGATAGATTATTATTTTTCTTATATGATATTATTCATGATGAAGTAGATTAAACATGGTTGTTTTTCATTCTGGGAGGCTCGGGCAGGTGGATTGCCTGAGCTCACAGGTTCGAGACCAATCTGAGCCAGAGCGAGACCCCGTCTCTAAAAGTAGCTGGGCATAGTGGTGGGCACCTGTAGTCCCAGCTACTTGGGAGGCTGAGGCAAGAGGATCGCTTGAGCCTAAGAGTCTGAGGTTTCTGTGAGCTATGATACCACAGCATGCTCCTGGGGGCGACAAAGTGAGCTCTGTCTCAAAAAAAAAAAAAAAAGGCTGTTTTTGTTGGATGCAGTTAGTATTATGTGCCAAGTATGGTGGTGCAGCTACTCAGGATGAGGTGGGAGGATCATTTAAGACTCGGAATTCAGATCCAACCTGGGCAAACTAGTCAGACGGAAGGAAGGAGCATATATATATATATATAATCATTCCGATTACTGGCTCATGTATTTTTCTCATTGTTTTCTTCATGCACATATCCCTTTGATTTAGCTGTGAAGGCATTTTATCTGAAAGTGACCAAAATCCCAGTGAAAAGTGTTGTCTGATTTTTCTAGAAAATAAATATGGGCTACAAAATAACAATACAATGAGAAAATATGGGGGCAAGACATGATTGCAAGAGGGACTTTACCTAACAATTGCAATCAGTGTAACCTGGCTTATTGTACCCTCAATGAATCCCCAACAATAAAAAAAAAAAAAAAAGAAAATATAATTGCAATCAACCTCTTTTTCTCAGGCAAAGCAAACAAAAACCGGGGAGGAAAATCCCATATTTGTCCTACATATTTATCAGTGTGTGCTAACTTGACCATCAATTAAAAGAAGCAGGTGTTTTGTCCTAACATAATCTGTCAATGTCGCCGTGAGTGAAAACAAAACCACACTAAAGAGCTCTGTCTTAGCCCCATCCTCCTCTCCTGTCCCCCTTAAAAATAATTCTTAGAGATTGTTTTAGTAAAGAAGCCACTTTTCCATTTCTATGTCAAGCACAGAGAATGTTTCCAGGCCTGGCCTTGAATATTTAATTTCTGGACACATCTGTTTCTCTTTAGGAGTTAACTTTTAAAAGTAACCTTTCAGAAGATGAAAGGGAGGCATGAAACATTTTCATTTTCTTCAAGAATCTTGTTTCTCTTCTCTCAGGAGACAATTGCACGGGGGAGCTGCCTGGTTTCCTTTAAAGGAGAGCTACTTGTTTCATTTTAAAAATAAAAAAGGGGAAAAACAGGTGGTTTGTAAGCAGACATACAACTCAAACAGATTTTCTTTTAATTTGTGCCAATTAGTTGACCAAGAGAGTCTAAAGTTCCTGTTTGTTTCAAAAATATAAAACAAAACTCTGATTACCTAACTACTCCCCAAATGTCGTAACTCCCAAATCCATTTTCCAAGCCTAACTTTCACGTTTACCACTTTACTTTCCAATACTTGTACTTTGTCACTTAAAATTAAAGAGCAAGAGGAATAATTGCAAACATAATTATGTAGTGAAGGGCCCTTTATGTGGTGTGTAGTTAATTACAGCTGCCCAATTATGCCTCTAAAGGCAACCCCTTATACACTCTCACCCTTTCTCCTGTTATTTGAAGATGTTATTGAAAACTATTGGAACAAATTGATTTTCATATAATTAGTATACTCCAATCCGATGATTTACCAGATCATAATAAATTTGTTTTATAATTTATCCTCCCCTGCGATCTGTGCTTTTAAGTCTTTTGGAGACTCTTGGGAGAACGATATGCTTTATTTTCATATATAATCATCCCATATAAAGCTCCTTACAGAGCCTACAAGATACAGAAGGAATTACTGCCTTCGAGTCCATTACTAGGTAATGTCTGTGGCCGGCCAGATTAGCAGTCAGAGAGGTTTTTGCCCCCTAGGTTTTTTGTGTGTCTGTGTTAACTGGAAATAATAGTATTTTCTTTTCTTCTTCTTCTTTTTTTTTTTTTTTAAATAATATTGTTCCATTTCTTCCTTTCCTTTCTTCTCTTGTTCCCTTCCTGGAAGGCAGCCAGGTTTGGACATAGGTGAGGGGAATACAGAACAGGAGCAGTGGCCTCCTGGAGTCAAGTCCCACAGAAGGGGGGCAGCAGCCTGGTGCAGTCAGGAGACTGAGTGAATACATCTAATTAAAGATACTGGGGGGTGGTTTCTCACTGTCAGAGGTGGGAAATACAAATATGAAATAGAACAAAACTAGAAGGAACTCTCTTTTGTTGTCCTGGGATGGATGAAAACATTGGTGTGAATTCCTGTTATCAATACATATAGAAGTAAACACAGATGTCACATAAATCTGGTGTCCACAGGAGAGCTGAGGGGCAGCAATGCCCCAGTAGCAATGAGCCCACCGGGTGCTCATTATCTTGTGTTCTTAAAACCATTATCCTCTCTAAGAAGGAACAGGGAGGAATGGCTTGATTCCAAGCAGCTTGGGAGGAGTGGCTGATTCCAAGGCTGCAGCAGAGAAGAATAAAATAGCCTGTGGCACTGTGTTGTGTCAGAAAGTAAGGACCTGTCCAAAGAAGGTTGGGGCAGTGCCAGAAGGACACTGGAGCCAGACTGAAAGTCTCTAGGCACATGTGGGGTGATTGGAGGGGCCAGCGCCAGCCCCACGACACGATAATGACCGCAGTGGGGTACTGCGTACCATCTACCAAACCAGTGGTTCTCCCTGGTGCAAATAAATAAACGATTAAACAAAGGGAATAGAGATAAAGTTCTTTCTTCAGGGTGGAATGTAACAAAGGTGGGAGGGATGGCAGAGTTAGAAAAGGACTGGCAATGGATGTTAAAGTCAGTGAGTAGAGGAGGAGTGAGGAAGACTTTTTTTTTTGAGACAGAGCCTCAAGCTGTTGCCCTGGGTAGAGTTTGGCATCACAGCTCACAGCAACCTCTAACTCCTGGGCTCAAGCAATTCTCCTGCCTCTGCCTCCCAAGTAGCTGGGACTACAGGTCCCCGCCACAACACCTGGCTGTTTTTTCGTTGCAGCTGTCATTGTTGTTTGGCAGGCCCAGGCTAGATTTGAACCCGCCAGCTCAGGTGTATTGGCTGGTGCCTTAACTGCTTGAGCCACAGGCACTGAGCCGAGGAAGACAATTTCACATAGTCTCAAAGCTTCTACCCACAAACACACTTATTCCCTATTAATAGAGAGGGCAAGGGTACAAGGTGAAGCTGGCAGACATCATCTTAATCGAGTGATCAAAGTTAACATTACCACTTCTGGGACAAATCAATACCTCTGTGCCACCCAGTCCGTTCTAATGAGAGCAGATGGGTGTCAATTTTGTAATATTGCAGCCAAAGTGCATAATTTTGGTCTAATGATGTGGAACTGTCAGATAAACCCCAATTGAGAGGCAGTCTCTAAAATGACTGGCTTATAATCTTCACAAATGCCTCAGTCAGACTCTTACACTACAGGGCATCACTGGGGTAATGGGTGATACAGGAATGAGTGCTGGGAGTGAAAGTTATTTGAGATTCACTTGTATGATTCTTGGAAATTCCCTGAACATATGATATGTCTTTTTCAAAATGAAGGTAATAAATGATGTTAGCATAGCAGCACCATTATGGCATTGTCCTATGTATATAACAAGGCTACTAATAAATACTTATCTGTCAATGTCAATGTACTACATACTAGAGCTTACGCTCAGTGAAGAGAGAAACCCCGTATATGGGTAACTTCTAGAGGGGCTCAGTAAATACCTGTTATATTTAAATAGGTCTGTGAATGGTTATGTAAATAGTACTGGCTCAAGATATGCTCAATAGACAAATGACTTGACAGTAGGTGGAATCTTAACAGTGCTCTTGTTTTTAGTTTTGGTAGCAAAAAGCAATGTCCATTTTATAGATGCCTTCATGGAGGGGGGCAATATGCATTATGGTTCTGCAGGGTCATCAAGGATAGATCCTGAAGGGAGCCTGCCTTAATGAGAATCCTGGTCGTAAACTTCAATGCGGTGTAAGCCTGGGCAAGACCCTTTCATTTCTGAGCCTTTGCTTCTTTATATGTGAAATAGGGTGATAAACCCATGAAGGCCATCCTCTCCGGGATCTGGGCGGTTGTGAGGGAGATAAATATGACTGCAGTGAAGGCATAGGAAGTACACAAAGAATTCACACCTGCTGGTTTTAAGATATACATAATATATGTGATATACAAACACAAAGGATCTTTGCAGTCTTACGGTTTAACAAATGGCAACAGGGTAATCGCAGACAAGAAGGGAAAGGACCCTTAATACCAATGTTAATGTTCATTCATTACTTAGTTATTATTTACCCTTTGTTTATTGACTACCTGCCGCAAGCTCAGAGCTATTCTAAGCAGGACGGGTATGTCAGTGAGGAAAATGTTAAATAAGTAACCTGAGATGTTATACAGGCAACCTGAATGATTTCTCTGGCATTCACAGAGGTTCTGATCCAGTCCTGAAGAGAGGTCTGCAAGATATAGTTTTGTTTTTTTTTTTGAATTTCAGATTACTATGAGGGTGGAAGACTTACTTTTCACAAGTGCTTCTAGAGTCTCAGTTTTATTAGCACTTCTACTGGTCACTAATAAACATGCAATACTGGGTGGCGCTTGTGGCTCAAGGCGTAGGGTGCTGGCCCCATATACCAGAGGTGGTGAGTTCAAAGCCAGCCTTGGCCAAAATAAATAAATAAACAAATAAAATATACAGGCATTACTAGTAATATTGTGAAGGTATTTCCTGTTAGCTCATCGTATTGTTACAACAACCCTATGAATCAGGTATTATTATTATTACATATTATAGATTAACAACCTGATACGTAACAAGAAATTCATGCCTTGTTCCTAGTCTCACAGGTGGTAAGAGGCAGATTCAGGATGCTGACCCTGTTCTGTCTAACACTAAAGCCAGCTCAGTGCTAGGCTGACACCTTGTTATTTTCAGAAGGCAGAGCTTTGGTCTTGGGGATATTACAGAGCAGACAAAGCAGAGGAGCAGCCTGGCTGCAATGAGCAGCGGGACGTAGTGGCTGAGGCTGAGGCTCAGTGCCTATCTTTAGTCTTTAGGGAGGGTTACCTGCCAACCCTGGGTAGGGAGCATGCCCAGCTAAGTTCAGGAACACATCAAAGTCCCTGAGTCAGTGATGGAGACCCAAAAATAAAAGCGACAGGAGAAGAAGACAAACCAATGTCAGCTGTGGTTAGAAGAAAAAAAGTAAAAGAATTATTATTTTTTACCTCAATACTAGATAACACCAACATACTTTAATCCCCGCAGGCACACACGCAATGCTCATCCTCAATCCATTATGGTAAGGGGGAGCGATACTGCAAGAACTTCAGGGTCCACCCCAATCTCACTGCCTTCACAAAGTCAACTGAACACTGATTGCTTTCTGCGAGGTGAAACTTTATTGTATTCATGCCAAGTAGATGTCTATGTGCAGTCTTTCCCTCTCAGGCATTCTTGTTACCAATAAACAAAGGATAGCCAAAAGCTGCATCTGTGAAGAGCTCATGATGCTGGGATTCATTATTTTTTGGTATTTTTTTTCTTTTTCTTTAAGCAAAACTCTGTGCAAATGTATGTCCCTCTTGGCCTCTCTCTCAGTCCCCTTTGGTCAAAGAGCCATCGGTTTTTACCTTCTAATGAATCAGAGGCCTTGTCTTCAGAGAATTTCAGAAAGCTTTCAAGGTGGTAGGTTTTGTGCTTCAGTCGTGATAGCTGCAAGGTAAAAATGCGCAGGAGTTGCAGAAACAATTCTAGATGAAGTTTCTGGAGTGAACAGTGAGAATGCCAATCACAGGCAGTCTTGCGTGCCAAGCCCTTTCTCTGAAACACATTCTGATGATGAGGAGTCCGTTTCCAAAGACTTAAAAAGATGTAAGAAGAGAAATTTGGTATTTAAGGCGTTATTTCTTAAACAGCAGAATCCCTTATAATACATGTTAAAAATGAAGATTCTTGGGCTCCTCCAGACAAATGAATCAGGACTTTTAGGAATTCTTGCATTTTTTATTTTATTTTATTATTAAATCATAGCTGTGTACATTAATGTGATCATGGGGCACCATACACTGTTTTTATAGACCATTTGACATATTTTCATCACACTGGTTAACATAGCCTTCCTGGCATTTTCTTAGTTATTGTGTTAAGACATTTATGTTCTGCATTTACTAAGTTTGGAATTCTTGCATGTTTAATGCAAGAATGAGCTCTTCTCCGTTCAAAGTTGATGTGTGTTACTCATAATGCTTTCTGTGAGCAGCTGAAGCTGGCCTGGAGGGTGCAGTGTCCCTCTGACTTAAGACTCCAGATCACAACTATGACAAAAACAGCAAGAAGGTGCAGCAGTCTTTCCATTGCATAAAATAACAAGGCACGTATGCCCTGGGTGCTACACGTTCCATTGAATTCTTACAACTGTATGATTCATGTACCTTCCTCCCCCTCATTTTCTCATACGAAAATTGGGACTAAGAGAAGTTATGTGACCTGTCCAGGGTCACAAAACCAATTCACAAGACAGCTGGAGTTGGAGCCATGGACTGTATGACTCCCAAATGCTTTATTCTGTGTGGACCAGTGGTTCTCAACCTTCCTAATGTGGCAATGTATTTTCATTGTTAAAAAGGGGTTGCAACCCACAAGTTGAGAACCACTGATAGAGACAATTTATATTTAAGAACTCTTGGGCAATTTACTAAGCAAGGAGGGTTTTTATATACATTACCTCTTTAAATTTCTATTAGAAGTGCATGGATTATATGGACATCACTATTTTTATTTTTCAGAGAACTTTAGCAGATTCCCACAACTAGGTATTAGTTTTGCTTAGACCAAGCCTCCAGGTTTTCAGTATCCCAGTTTCTGAGAGCTTATTTGTTATAGTCCCACATCTAGTAGGTAAAGAGCTTTTTGTTCCTGTCTTTAGATCAGGTACTATGATGATTCTCCTTCAGTGACTGGCTGCTGGGCTGGTAGTTATGGGTCTATGTGGTGCTAACACCCTCTGGCCGTGCTGGGGGTGCAGAATTGCTGAAGATGATGTGAACAGCCAGAGAAACATAAGTGTTCTGGCCTAGAAGGGCAACTCTTCTCGCTTCCTTATCCCTCGGGAAATAATTCCCATTTCATTTTCAAGAGAGGACCTAGTAACAATGATTTTGAAACTAAACTTCAGGGAGGCTGAGCCCCAGGTCCCCCCATGCTCCTTTCAAAGCTAATGTTATTTTCCTTTGATCCAGCTGACACCTGTTGTTTCGCAGGGAATGTGCAACATCTACACTGCCATTTGTAATGATTTATTATTACCTGAAATATTTGAAAAGGACTTTATGATTATTTCAGCTCATTACTTCTCACTAGCCCTGGGGTAATTCAGCATTGAAGTCATTAGGTGGATATTATTAGAGCTATTAATACCAATAATAGTAATACATTTGATGCTATTGTCATGTTGACAAATGGCCTGTACCCTGAGGGGCTGAAACTGATGACTGTTGATCTGTATGTCTAAAAAAAATGAGTGTAAATCACGTTTGGACTGCACTGTCTTAAGATGGCAGGAGAATTTCCTGCAGGAGATTCAGCTTTACATGGAAAGAACCTTTAACAATTTCCTAGATGACTCACTCCAAGATATTCCACAGCCTAGAAGCAAAAAAATATACTATATGGGAACATTATTGCCTGTGGATATACAGAGGGTAGCACAAAAAGTAGACACATTTTAAGCAAGGAATAAAACTATTAAAATTGTAATGCTCAACATATACCAATAACAAAAGGTGAATATAAATCATGTTTGAGCACCTCTTGTAATTGCAAAAGTCAAATGTGACTTGAGTATTACAGGGAGTATTTTCCATTCTTATGGATATTCATATTTTTGGCACCCTCTGTATAACAGATCCATGTCGGATCCTACTTCACACAACTTTTCCCATGACAAGAAAAGTGTTCATAAATATTCAGATAAAAAGCATAGAATAGGTTCTATTTGGAATATAAATTAAACTTCTAACCCTGATTATAGATCTTTGCATGGCCCGGTCTTTTCTTATTAGTTTAGCCATTGATCGCCTGACTCAGTCCCAAATGCCTCCTTTCTGATTCTTGGACTAGTTTTGAAAATGTTCCTCCTTTTTTCTGGATTGCTTTTGACCAGATTGCTGCATGAAAGGTTCTTTCCTTTTTTAAATTTTTATTTTTTCATTTATTTCTATTTTTTAAATTTTGAAACATTAAGAGGGTACCCAGGTCTTTGTGCATGGATACCTTGTATTATCGTGAAGTCAGGGCCGTTAGTGTGCTTTTGATCACTACCTCTCACCAGGGTAGTGTTCATTGGTAAGTTTTTATTCTCAAACTTCTCCCAGCCTCCCCTCTTCTTGGTTTCCAAAGTCCTTTGCGTCTCTTTGTTTAGGTCTCACTTATTAGTGTGCCCTTTGTTTAGGTCTCACTTATTAGTGAGAACATGTGGTGTTGGATTTTCCATTCCTGAAATATTTTACTTGGGATAATGGTTTCCAGTTCCATCCAATTTGCTTCAAAAGACATTATTTCATTCCTTTTTGTGGCTGAGTAGTACTCCACGATATACACAGTGTGTATATACACCATTTATACACACATACACACACACACAGTCCTGTTAGAATGGCCATTAGTAAAAAGCCAAAAAACAATAGATCCTGACATGGGTGCAGAGAAAAAGGAACATTTATACACTATTGATGGGAATACAAATTAGTATAAGTTTTTGGAAAACAGCATGGAGATTCCTCAAAGAAATAAGAGTAAATTTTTATGTTTTCATTGATATGGAATAATTATACTTATTTATAGGATACATGTGATATTTTGGTACATGCATACAAGGAGTAATTGGATATTCTTCCCTGCAAACATTTATAATTTATCTTCAGGGCATTCTGGATCTTTTCTTCTAGCCATTTTGAAATGTACAATAAATTATTGATAACTATAGCAACCCTATTGTGTATTGAATGCTACCACTTCTTCCATCTATCTATCTGTATTTTGAACCTATCAATCAATCTCCCATCCTCTTTCTCCCCAGTACCCTTCCCAGACTCTGGTAAATACTATTCTATTCTCTACTTCCAGGGGATCTTTTTTTTTTTTTTTTTAGTTTCCATATATATTATATTTAATTTCCATATATATTGGCTCTACGCCAATAACATACATTGGGGAAAGAACATACCATGGGGAGAGGATGGTGTCTTTAATAAATGAATGCTGGGAAAACTGGATAAGTATAAGCAGACTATCTGGGACCATATACAAATAATCAATTCAAAATGGTTTAAAAGCTTAAATGTAAGTCCTCAAACTATGAAGCTACTAAAAGAAAGGGAAAGAAAACATTGGAGAGACACTTCAGACTATGCTTTCTTGTATAGCAGAATTTGACTCAAGGCTCACCCTCCTAGAGACGCCTTCACCAACCAGGCTCGCTAGAGTAGCTCTTCCTTGTTATGTACAGTGGTGTTTTGTTTCTCCTTCATAGCACTTACCTGACATTATCTGATGTTTAAAATGTGTTTAGTTTATGTATCCTTCTACCCTGCCCACTCGAGAGCAGGAGATGTGTCTGTTTTATTCACTCTGGGGAGGAGAGCTCCTGGCATAATTAGGTGCTTGATAATTACAATAGGAACTGATGGAACCTGCAAGCCCCACACATGCTGTCCTCAGTGCTGAGCAGACATTAATGTGTTTATTCTTCACAACACCCCCATGAGTTGGTACTATTAGCGCCCTTTGCAAATGAGAGAGCTGAGTAAAGAAGGGTTAGGCATATGTTAAAGTTAATGCAACTGGTCACAGAGCCAGGATTTCAATCCAAAGTCTCCAAAGTCTAAGTCTTAACATACCAATTTAATAAATGTGTACATGAAATAATGTATGGACACATATGAACATACACATGTATACAGTATGTTCATATGGTTTGCACACATACATTGCATTTCCATGGAAATCTTTAGTACAGGTGGAAGATTAATACGATCCGAAGAGGAAACAGTCTATGTTATATTTCCAGAAGTGTAGACAGATTTGTAGTGATGCAGCCATGTGATAAATGCCATTTCAGGCCATCTGATTGAAGTGAGTGTGTTCACTGAGTGTGTGCAAAGAACTAAAGAAAGGAGAGTCTACTGAAATACCAATATTAACCACACGGTCATGAAGTTCTAATACAAAAGGCAAGATAACTAAGTGCCCCAAACTGGTATTAAGGTAAAGTAATAAGTTGTTTTCTAATGGCTCCAAGTAAATTTGAACATAAAGAAAATAGTTGACCTATGTAAAAAATTTTTCCCAAACAGAAAGTTTTATAAAAATAAAGTTTGAAGGCTGGGTGTGGTGGCTCCCTAGCACTCTGAGAAGCCAAAGTGGGTGGATGACTTGAGCTCAAGAGTTTGAGACCAGCCTGAGCAAGAGCAAGACCTCATCTCTTTTTAAAAAGAAGGAAAATTAGCCAGGTGTCGGGATGCATGCCTGTAGACCCAGCTACTTGGGAGGCTGAGGCAAGAGGGTTGCTTTAGCCTGCGAGTTTTTTTTTAAATTCAGTCTCTGTAGAGACTGTCAAAAATTGCCAATGCTACTATATTTCAAGTCGTCATGGCAGGGTATTGGGAAAAGTTTTCAATTAGCAATAATTGTGCCTCAGATAAACCTCATTGGCTATGATACTGCCACTGCCCAAAGCTAGCCTGGGAGTTGAGCTTGCTGTGAGGTATAATGCCATGGCATGCTAGTCTGGGGCAGCAGAGTGAGACTCTGTCTGCAAAACAAAAACTGTTATGGGGCAAAATAAGGACCCCAACACAAATTAGAATTTTAAAAAAATTTAAAAAGGAGTCTTCTATTAACCACGGGGCTGTCCCAGCAAAGTCTAAAGCAGACTAAGTGAGAGAGCACTGAGGGGTCTGATGTTGGAGTTTTCTAGTCTGAAAGTTGGCAAAGAGCCAAAGACGTGAGCTGAAAGTTAGCAGTTAGAAGCAAAAACAAAGTTGGCAAAGGAAGCAAAAAACGAGCATGGGGTCACGATGACCCATTTACAGAAGTGAACCCGTGAGGCTGCTGGCACCCATCTCAAAACAAAACAAGCTTTAAGAATTACAGAATTAATCACTTTAAAAGTATTCTGGTACAATTACTTAAATATTTAGAATGTTACATACTTTTCAGAGCATTTTCATATATACACATATACATATGAAAGGCACATAAAATTATTTTACCAATAAATAAGTTGAGGCTTAAAGAAAATTTGAGTAACTTGGCCAAGATCCACATGACTATCAAGTCTGATAGGACTTGGAAGAGAACAGGATGAAAATTGTTTTGAATGACCCCTAAGTGGAAGCAAATATCCTAGATGGCTCACCTATGCTATTTTATCTGATCCTCATCGCATTCATTAAGGTAGATCCCATTTCCCGCCGTCATTCACAGGACATGTATCCAGCTTCAGAGAAAGAGGATTGTCAGCTGTAAAGATTCAAACCTACTTCAGAACAATAAATAACTGAAAAAAAATGACTCATATGTATATTTTTCACTTTTCTGTTTACACATGAAAAAAACCTGCACTCAATGGGGCAAGCCTTAGTGATAGAGATGTTAAATATAGTATTTGGGAAGAGGACTGTGTTGGAAGTGCTTTTGATAAGCTAAAACCATGTACAGTCAAATGTCTTTGAAAATCATTTGCAAATCTGAATTTGAAATATTCAGCAGAAAATATTTGTTATCCAACCTATTCTGTTTTTTAAAAAACCTATTAGCACACAAAAATGATAGATCAAGAAAAAAATCATAAGCATTCACTTGGTAGTAGTAGATTTTTAGAATAACTTCTTCATATGTAAATAATTTACAAAATTGTTGAATGTATGAGAAAAACTATTGTTAATTTAAAAGTTGGACTCATGCAGTTCTGACTATTAAATACAAAATCAAAAAGCATCATGGATAATTTGCATTTGATTCTGTGCTTCAGTTATTCACTCAGATATTTAGAGGTAGCACACTGTGAAATCATTTAGTTTAGACTTTAGTTATATCAACCACTTACATATAATGATATAATTTCCCCATGTCTCCTTTCTAGCATTTATGCACTGTATATTATAATCACTGAACTTGTAATATTTTGCACTATTTGAGATACTGAAGAAAATACTGCAATCCTTGTATGGGTTAATCAAAGTTTACTTTCTTCTTAGACATCTAATATGGATTTTACATATCTATATGGATTTATAAATGGATTGATATAGATAGATAAATGGACATAGAGATTTGCCTGTAGATTTTGGCCATTTCTTTTTGTAAGATATAAAAACCAAGCAGACAGATACATACATGTCCCCACATATATATGTGTAGCATTCATCTTTCCTCCCATAGTGTGTTAGCATTCATGAGCAATACACCAGTCAAAATGAAATTCTTACATTAAGGAAGGAAAAAGGATATACTTTCTTGGAGTAATATTTTGTTTTGATTTGAAAATATGTACAACTCAAACTCTAAGCTGTCACTACTTTAGAAAAGTAAGTGGTGAAAATATGGCAAATGGATCATTAACTAATATTCCTGCTCTGCTTGAAATAAAATAGTATGATGAATAATCACCATTATCTTCCTTGATGGTGGAGGCAAAGATACAACCATTACCTTTTTCTATTTTGTAAATATATGCATGTTTGGAATGCCAAGTAAATTCTGTAAGTTTTATCTGCTGCAATACAGACCTGTTCTTAAACTTGTGAGAAAAATCTCCTAATTTCTTGTTCATTCATTCACATAACTTTAAAAGATTATTTTGCCTAGCACACGCATGACATTTTCATTTGAATTAAAAACCTTCCCGATCCCACACACTCTTCCTTACTATTTTCTGTAGATTTTCACATATACATGCCTTACATTCTGTCAACATCGAGGGGTTGGAATCCACTTTTTTTTTTTTGTAATGGAATTAACTCTAGTATCAAAGACTAAAGGGAAAAATTGTATGAAAAATAAAACAGAAAATTCACATGAGCTGTTAGAGGATTTCCTTATGAGAGGTGGAATGCTGGAATAGGTTACTTTGGTCAAGAAGCTGGAATTATTTTCCCTGAAAACGATTCAACATTGGATAAGCTTGAATCTCTCTGTTGGTTGTTCCACAGAGTTCTATTTCATGGCAGGGCAGTGATTCTTGTTCTTTTTAAAAATAAGAATACTTAAAAAATTGTAGAAATAAATTGTGCTTATAAAATTACAAAAGAATTGAAAAGAAAATACATGTAAATGAACATGGAATCCTATATCAGCATATTTCTTTGACTACTGTAGTACATTTTATCCATGCCAAGAAATAGAGATATATTCATTCATTCACGTGTTGATTTCTTTGCAAATATTTATAATGCAATTTTGGGATGTCAATTACTCTTCTAGTAACTGAGAATAGGGAACAAAACAGAAAAATTCATGGACTCATAGGATTCATATTCTAGAGTGAGGAAACAGAAAAGAAGAAAAAAAATCAACACACATATTCTAGTTTATCTGATGGTGATAGGAGCCGAGGAGAAAACACGTGGTTGGGCAAATAATGAGTTTTGCTAATTTAGGCAGTGAAGCCGGGAAGGCCTTTTATATTATTATTATTATTTAGAGGGAAGGGGGCGCAGTCCTTCTCGGCAGCTGCTTTCCTCCTGGCTGCCAGTATTTTTATCGGCTTCTCCTGCTTCCTTTTAGCGCTGATGTGTTGGTGAACTTGAGGGCCGGTTCGTTCCTGGAGACCTTGAGCTACACTGCAGTGTGCGCTGCTCCCACCGAGGGATGCTGCGCGCCTCGCGGCTCACGTCCCGCAGGAACGGGGCCTGTGTGTTTGATGAGGTCTCCGGCAGCCGCAGTGCCTCGGCTCCTTGTTGTTCTTGGTCATTTGTGGTCCTTGGGGAGGGAAGGCCACAGCTGTGGGGTAGCACAGAACCACAGCTGTGGAAGGATTGCGCCTCCGCTCCCAGAACCCTGGGATCAGGGAAGGCCTCTTTAATGAGGTGACCGTGTGGAGAAGCTTGAAGGGACTGACCTACCTGCAGCAAATGACTCGATAATTTAGACAAAGTAAAACAACAACAAAAATCAATGCGACAGCACCTGCGTCAGGAATCCAAAGGAAGCAGGACGACTCACATCAGGCTGAGTAGGAAAAGGTTTCAGGAAACCCTGACTTCAGTTTCCACTATTCTTCTTAACTAGACTCTCAGGTTCTCCAAACCTATGTTTCTTTGATAACACCCCAACATCTTTCCTGCCATAGTGTTTTGCACACAGCAGGTTTGCAATCTGACATCTCTGATCAAACGCCTTGCCATAGGGTAAACTTTCTATGGACTTAGGGCATAACGTGCCTGCTATTTATACACTAGTTTCTAAACGGCCTACAGTGTACGTTGTGATTTTTGGGTTTGTACAAAGAATGAAAGTCAAGTTCTTCTAACTGACTTTAACCACAGTCTTTAACGTCTTCAGGAGACTTTTATTGATAAGCTGAGAATTTAGCAACGTTTACCTTTTATGTTATTACCAAAATGCCTGCTTTTCTAGGAGACCAAGGTTTGCTGTATTTCATGTCTCCCTATGAGGGTACAGGAAGGGTAAGGTCGTGATGATGGGTTAGACGTGTACCGTTCTCAGCTCTGAGGGTACAGGAAGGGTAAAGTTGTGATGATGGCCTTAGATTCGCACGGTTCTCAGCTCTGAGGATACAGGAAGAGTAAGGTTGTGATGATGGCATTAGAAGTGCACTGTTCTCAGCTCTGAGGATACAGGAAGGGTAAGTCGTGATGATGGCCTTAGACTTGCACGGTTCTCAGCTCTGAGGATCCATTGAACAGGGAATCCTGTGTCTGGCCATATTTACTACTGCTTTCCACAATATTAACAGTTTTAATTGAATTATTCCACATGAATAATTTACAAACACAAATTTGATTTTCTAATGGCTTATAATGACAATCGAAAACTATTAGCCCAAAATAATTTTAAATGCAAAAGTCAGAGAAGATAAACAGCTCCCTTAATATAAAGAAAAGTGATACGAAGATTTGAAGATCTGGATGGGATCTCAGGAGTTCATCTGCTTTTCAGGCTACTAGTGATTTTCAACTGGTGTGCCATGAGAGGATCTTAGATGTGCTGTGAAAATATTTGAAGATCTTTAATTAAATTATTTTCAAAAGAAGTTCAAAGCACAGTAAGTATGTTCTTTCCCTTACTCTTTTTTTTTTTTTTTTTGATCAACACAATTTGAGTGTGCTGTGGAAGTTCAACTAGAAGTTCAAGTGTGTCCCAAGATAAAAAAGGTTGAAAACCACAGAGCTAGACAGCTCTACTCACATAATGTATATTTTGGGATAGTGATTATGTGATTTATCTTAGAACGTTAAGTTCAGGACTTGTAGATACATCTTAAAAATTAAGTCCTTACTGTGATCTGATTGAGTTTTTAAATCTAAAATATCACATTCCTGAATGAAAAGTGTTTCTGCTCCAGTTCATATGCCTGAAAGGCATGTTCTTGTCTCCCACAGATCATTCATTAAGCAAACAAAGCAAATGAGACCAAAAAGATTAATTGATTTGACCTGGGGGTTGTACAGGTATTCCAGGAGCGAGTCGGGAACAGAATGCAGGGCTGTGTTTCTGATTTCAGAAGTTTAGCTGACTTGAAATCATGGGTAGAATATTTCCTATGTATATTATTTACAAAGGGAGATTCCATGTACAGGAGACTGCAGATACAACATGCATATCCTGCATCGGTCATTTCTACTTGTCCTTTAACTCAGGTGATGGTGCTGCTCCATTTCTTATTATCTAGGGGTCTGTATATAACAGAAAAATCAATATGGAGGAACCTTATCATCTTCCACAGTTACTGAAGTGCAGCAAGCGTGCAATGCAGAAATTAGGACTCTGTGCTGCAGTCTCTTAGCAGAAGAGCCTGGAACCAGGGCTGTGGCTGTAGTTTCCACGCGTAGTTTTAGGCTCAGACAAGCTCTGGGGCTCTGTCCTTAACCAAATTACATACTGTTTCCCAGATAAAATTCTAATCAGAAGTCTTGTTAATCTAGTGTTTTCTTATCATCAAACACAGTATTCCTAGGTCTTCTAATACACATGCTTTTCCAATACTGCTGGCTGTTTATTTCATATGTCTCTCTGCTCAAAAGATTTTCTTAGTCAAGAGACTCTATGATTTCTGCTGGAGTATACTCCAACATATTTGCACCTGGATAAGATTTCTGATACTTGTGAATAAGTTTTTAGATATTATTCACTGAAAACATTTAATTGCATGTCATCACTCAATTAGGTTGGACTCGGGAAGTTGAGGTCAATTGTAACATTAGCAAGAGAAAACATCAGAGGAAGTAGGTGTTGCAAAAATTACACAGTATATCCACTAATCAAATATGAATTAATTTTTTTATCTTAGCTTATGTTTTGGATTATCTAGGTCTTGTTTGCTCCTGCTGTTACATTTACTATCCATATATAGAAGATTAATGTGAATTGTTTTTAACATTTGACAAATGTCAAAACATACCTTGCCACATTCTACTAGTGACCTCTCTCTGATTTTCAGCCTATGTGCTCTTGTCTCTGTGTGAGCTTTTTCTGATCTGATCTCTGTGGGAGTCATATATTCACCAGCTTTTGCAAAATAATGAAATGGAACATTATAATGAAAGTGCATGCCCCTGATATCGGGTTTCTTTATGAATTTCCAAATCATTCTTGTTCAGTTACTAAGACTTGGAGGTGCCTTGGATATGATCAAATGGGGAGCAGCACACTTCACAGATACATGTCCATTTCTCAGCACCCTTTTTCTAAAACATCCCTCTCGTTAGATGTGTTAACACTGTAAAGGCACACCTAAGGGCTAGCAAATGTCCTTTAACAATCTGCTGTGCTGCCTAAACCTCTTCTCTTCTTTTTCTTTCTTTCTACAACTCTGATGGCTTAGCTGAAAGGCTGTAGGCATTTAAAGCAGGCCAGGAGAATTCCGTAACTGGTTAGGGAATATTGTTTAGCTTCTGTCACAAACAAATGGCCAGGTTTTGGCTCAGGGAATTATTCTGTCTGAGAAGTTGTGAACCAACATTTGAACGATCTAGTTGCATTAATAGGTCTCAATCATGTTCTACCCATTTCCTTATTACAAGTGTTGGGCTTATTTGATCGTGGGTAATGGAGATGTGTCATTTTTTGGCTGACCAAGATCTAAATACTTTATCTTGGGGAAATGCACCATCTTGGGACTTTTGGCAAAGCCTCTGATCACTTGGTCTCTTTGCTGCAAGGACCTGATTTTGCTGCATTTTCTGGCCAGGGAGACGAATCTGTGTTGCTGTCCACTGGCCTCGTCAGAGACACGGAGGCAGACGCTGCAGACAAAATGAATGATTTATTAAGGAATGGCTGGTGCTCGCTCAGGTCCAGCAGCAATTGGCTGTCTTTACTCACTTTCTTATATACCCAAACTCATCAGATATAAGTAATCCAAGAACAAGGAAGACAAAAGATAAAGATTCTTTATCAGAGTTAATCCAGCAAAGTATGTACACACCTTTCTAAACCAAGAATATCTTGTTTAGAGATAAACAACAATGGAGATGAACCACAAAGGGCTGAGTTGTCTGATCTGTTTGCCTACTTCTCTATATGACTAACTGAAAATTTTTGTGTAAATAGAGGTAAATAGGGGATTAAGTGCAACAGTCCATTGCCCCAGGCAGATGCTCTGTCTCCAGCTATGGCTTGGCGAGGGTGTCCAGTACATTCTTTCTTTTAAGGCGTGATTACAGACCATGTAATGGAAATATTCCTTCTCAGAGCCTTGTGATTTCAAGGAGCACAAATGAGGCTGATTCACCTTACAAGGGTGCAGTGGACTGTGCCCCTTCATACCTACTCCTGAGTTGGGCTCGTCAGCTCTCAAACGGAGGAAGCCCAGGCAGAAGGGGACATTTGAGTGGCTGGTGGCTGCACTCCTGTTACATTTCTAAGGTGGTTATTAACGGGCATTCAGCGTGAGCTGAGAAGTCCAGTGTTCATCAAAAGTGCAGATGTATGAAACCAGCGGTGTTATAGTCCTAAACACTACCCACATTCTTTGTTCCTGCCTAGCTTTTGAAGGTGAGTCGTTGGATAATTTCACGAATTACTTAATATCCTTCTATATTCATTTTCTATTTAAATCATCTCAAGTTGATTTCCATTGCTTGGAACTTACAGACTTGACTAGTGTTGCTACAGTGGTGGATAATTATGCATCATGTGCCTTATTTATAATTTAGCTCTCTACCAAAAGTTTACAAACCCCTACATTCAAAAGGACCTTCAGTGAATGAAAATAAATTGTAATAGTTGTCTTTCCTTACAATATCTTAAAATTATATTTTCATTCAGATTTCGTTGCAGGGAGACCACTCTATTGTTTGCTGAAAGCACTGTGGGTTGAACTTGCATCAAGGAGTATATAATTTTAAAGGTGTATAGTTTGGTCCTATCTTGTTAATGTTCTTGTTGGTTGAGCTAAACATTGAAATGAGCTATTGACTTGGTACTATGGTATCTGCAAGTACCAAGATCAAACCACCTAAAATCTTGGTTTTTAATGAAAATGTGCCCCCTGAGAACCTTTATGTGTAATCCAGAGAGAAACAGCAGACCCGAGGCAAAGATTTAGCTTTCAGGGTAATATAACTTTATTCTGTGTTTAATGTGGGGTTTACAGCTCATGCTGTCGGACAAGAGGTTTTAGACTTCTGAGCAGGAATGTGCTGTACTTTTAAAATGAAGAGCAGTGAGAATACTATTCCCTCTCCCGTCACATTAGCAGCAA
Source organism: Nycticebus coucang (assembly GCF_027406575.1). Taxonomy (NCBI): domain Eukaryota; kingdom Metazoa; phylum Chordata; class Mammalia; order Primates; family Lorisidae; genus Nycticebus; species Nycticebus coucang. Next base: position 19,561,393 of record NC_069787.1, read on the forward strand.
GACTCACTCTTCAAATGTTTCCTGCTGGTTCCCACAGAGCACAGGAAGCAATGTTCTGGTGATTAAGCAGCAATATCGTTATAAAAGCCAAATGAATAATCATTGTGTTAATGAACTTTATCTCAGAAAAGATTAGTTTTTTAATGTTAAGCCTCTTCCAATATGAAAGGGAAAATGTATTTCCATTCCATTTAATCAACCAGAGATGTTCATAATCTATACAATTTTATAGCCTGTCTGTGCTTATCTCTCTAGATCTGAAAGCACAGGGACTTCAGAAAGGGCTGTCTGATTATTCCAACTAGTGTCATTCTATCTGTCTGTCTCTTTCTCTCCCTCCTCCACATACACGCAGATGTGCACACACTATTCAGAAATGCAGCCACAGAGTCTTTCCTGAATTAGACAAATTAAATTTCTTGATAACAAGCAACATGTGATTCACAAATTGGTAATAACAATCAAACCCCTGGAAGCAAATTTTGCCACTTAAAGGAAATTTGGAGTGCCTCTTTATTAAAAAAAATACATATTAATTCTCTTTTATAAAGTAGTTTTGTGAGATTGGAGTCCTGAGTTGTGGTTTGAAGAATGATATTTTTGCAAACACAAAACATTCCTTCCAAAAAGTGAAAAGGCTAGACAATTGCAGGAGATAATCCATTCTTTAACTACAACCGCAAATATCTGCATTCTTCTTGATCTTGCAACTTATGTGGTCTTATTGAATTTCCATGGTTATAATTGACTACCAGTTACTGCTATTACTGCCCCCACCCTTGTCTTTCCCTTTGTTGCTGTTGTACCAGAGGCTAATACAAAAGAAAACTGCCAAGTGGGCTCTTGCTGGGTGGAAGCTCATAACTCAAAATGGACACTTTCAATCCAGATAGATTCATCCGACAAGAAGGGTGGAATTCTCTAACATTCTACGGGAGTGTCTAGTTAGAAAACTTCATAGATTATATTTACAAAGTTCTTGACTATGGTGTTATATTTCAATGATAAGGAAAACATGCATATTTCTTACCTACATTATAGTTCAGTGTTTTGCAAGGCATAGCATGTAGCATCATTTTATATGACACACAAGGAAACATTAAAATACAATTTTAAGTATGTATTAGGAAAATGTATTGCTAACATATTATGATTTTATGCATAATTTTACCATGTTTGAGACTAAATGAAAAGGTGAATCCATTTTAAAGTGACATAGAAAAGATGTGGTGTAAGTCATGGTCAGTTGCTATGCTAGTATAAAAAGTATGACATTTGTACGTAAAGGAATAGAGCCAGAAAAGCATTATTTTAATCATAGTGAGTTACCATTTCTGAAAGACTCCATAAAACCAGTTGAGAATATAGTCTAAGTTTGCAGATCCCCAAAGCAGATCTTGATAGAATAGGGAAGAGCGACATAGGAGGGAAAGCCCGTGTAGAGGTTGTGGGTAACTCCAGCTCAACCACACTTAGGAAAAGCTGATAAACTATACAGCACACTGACAGCACTTTCCCTCTGGGGGCAGCAAAGTTCACGTCTTCATCCATGTCTTCCCATATATCACTAGTCAATGGTGGCTCTGGGGGATATTAGTTGGTGGTACTTCTATCATAAGGGGTCCAAGTTAGATTTCTGGGCATATTGTGTCATTAGGCAGAGAGATACAGGAAGCATTCAGTGGTATAGGAAATGGGAAATGCTCTGACAGTATCTGCTATAACCTTTGCATTAGATGCTATTGAATTGCTTTAAGCTGGCTTTTAAATGACCATAGTCATGATTTATTAACCATTTATTGTCCATAAAATTATTTTGATTTATTGATTTATTTTCCAGAGGATTTTTTATTTTGTTCTAATTCTGGGGAAATTATTCATTTTAATATAGTAACAATTAGGTACATTTATTAATGAGGCTATCTATTCTATCTATTCTAGTAAGATTGAATCAACAAGAGATGAATCCCCTGGGCGGTGCCTGTGGCTCAAGGAGTAGGGCGCCGGTCCCATATGCCAGAGGTGGCAGTTTCAAACCCAGCCCCGGCCAAAAACCACACAAACAAACAAACAAAAAAAAAACAAGAGATGAATCCCATTAATTTTGTATTTTGTACTGTGTTATTTGAGGAATTGGTAGGTGATGAGTTCATACTCATATATTTGATATAATTATAAATATATCTAAGTCTTGGTCTAAAATTTACTTCTGGAAATCGGGAAAAAGAGACAAAACAGATATGTGGAAGGAAAAAAGAAGATCAACAAATAGTGCATGGCCCCATTAGTATCCAAAGGGGTTTTGAGGTCATCCCCTTTTCAATTAACCTCCTACCACTACTTATTCTTTCTTCAGATCTTCATGTTCAAGTCCATTAGTGTTTACTGTCCTGGGTTGAATCTCAATTCACTTTTTTGCCAGCTATCTCTAAGCAGCTCAGGTACTTAATTTTTTGCTCTGTGCTTCCTGGAATCTGCAACACCTCCTCAAACTTTTGCAATCCAGTACTTTCTCTAACTCTATTTTTACCCTTCAGGCTAGCTGATAATAAGTAAAAGTTGCGCCTTGAAACGTTAGGTGTCTAGGACTCTAAACATTAATTGGGATATGAGTATTAATACGAATCTCAGATCCTCAGTTGAGAAAGTTGAAGTGCTACTTGGAGATTTATAATTGATCCCAATTTAGTGGTACAGAGGCTTGCAGCTGGAGTACAGGAGGCCTATGGAAGATTGCCTTATTTTAAAATATGCCATATTTTGCACCACTAAAGCCAGGCTCTCACTACGAGCAATGACTGGAGAGAAGGAACATATTTAAAAACAGTAACTTGACTCCGTAGCCACGCTTTGGCAGGGCTCTTCACTATTGATCAGGAATGGAATCGTAGTCTTTCTTCTCAGATTCCAAATTTATTTTTACTCCTGCATAGTCCTGTACCAAACTCCAATTTAGAACTGCAATTGTAGCTGTGCTCTTTCCTCTGAGGTACCAGTAACTGATGTTCACTCTGAGAACATACTTTCTTCCACCTTCCGTAGTACTATCCTTTGTGCAAAACTGAAATTGGAGTTAATTAATTAAAATGCACTGGAAAATTGCTGCATGCACACAGGTCGAAAAGGAATCACATCCATTCTTAGCTCAAAGCATATAGTGGTTCAAAGAAGCAATGCTTAATTGGTGATTGTATAGGAGCCCACGGAAAACTGGAATCTACCCATTAGAGGAAAATAGTAACCTTGTCAATTATTTATAGGGCCATTTCCCCTTAATTTTTAAACCTGTCAGCATGAATTGACATTAGTTGTAATTTTAATCAACAATAAAAGCATTCATTGAGTGCCTACTCCATGATGGAATTGTTTTAGGAGTTGGAGATAAGAAGATCCATTAAGAATGGCTACTTCCTTCAAGTTGCTCACAGCATCCTCATTTGGGAAGGAAAACACGAGGTGCTTTATTCAGTGAATTACGAGAGCTTGAGAAGCCTGAAAGGCACACAGAGAAGAGATTCACCCACTGCAGGCTGGTGAGGGTTGGTCAGTGTGCGTGAACGGGCTTCCTTTATCCTTATAGCTTGTAGAACAGAGTGAAATTGCCCAACGAGAGGCCACAGGAAGGTGAAAGGGAAAAACAAAAAGGTGAACATTCTGGAAAGAAGTATGTTCCAAACACAAGCAGGACAGTAGAAGACATTTTTGTTCTGGTTCTTTTTCCTTTATTCTACAAACATTTAATAATCTTCACCATGTACCAGGCACTGTGCTTCACTTCAGGATCAACAATCAGGATTTTTGTCAGGGAATGAAAAATAATGGATTATTTTTGAAGTGAAAATATGTGAAAAAAATGAAAAAAATTATTTTTGAAGTGAAAATAGTGAAAAAAATGAAAAACCTGTGGATTAAAAACATGGCAAAGTCATAGATACCCATGAATCCATCATAGCATATGGACATTCTCTGAAACCTGATGCAAACAAATTTGCAAAAAAATTATTAGACAGTCAGGAACATTTGAACCCTGACTAGCTGCTTGAAATTATTGATAAGATATTGTCATTTCTTTCAGGCTTGCTAATACCATTATGGCTACCTTTAAAAAAATTCTATTGTTGGGGGCGGTGCCTGTGGCTCAGTCGGTGGGGCACTGACCCCATATACCTAGGGTGGCGGGTTCAAACCCGGCCCTGGCCAAACTGCAACCAAAAAATAGCCAGGCGTTGTGGCGGGCACCTGTAGTCCCAGCTACTCGGGAGGCTGAGGCAAGAGAATCCCTTAGCCCAGGAGTTGGAGGTTGCTGTGAGCTGTGTGAGGCCACGGCACTCTACCGAGGGCCATAAAGTGAGACTCAGTCTCTACAAAAAAAAAAAAAAAAAAAAAGAAAAAATTCTATTGTTTAGAGAGATATACTGAAGTGTTTATAATTATAATGACAATAAAATAAAAATTTAAATTTTATCCATATTTAGGCAGCTTGCAAATAATATAGAGTTTATTGTTATGTGACTGGATCTGGTTTTAAGCAGTTAATTATCATGTCTATTAGCTTGTCATAAATGGTTATGAATTCTTCCAGTGTTACTGCAGTAAACATGGAACATGACCCTCCCCATCATCCCTCACACCCCATCATCCCTCACACCCATCAGCCCTCACACCCATCACCTCTCACGCCCATCAGCCCTCACACCCCATCAGCCCTCACACCCATCAGCCCTCACACCCCGTCAGCCCTCACACCCATCAGCCCTCAGACCCCATGCCTCTGAGCTCTGTGAGTACCTTTCCACTTGTGTGGGTTGGTGCCCACTCATGTCACCTCCCACTTTTTGGCCTCTACTGTTCTTCTTTGGATTTCAATTGCAGTAGTAATTTTGGACAAGTGTTATGTCACTGGTTACCTGCATCAGTGGAATTAATGTCTATAATCCACAAACAAATACACTTAAGTATTTACTATATTTCAGAAAAGTTAAGGTCCCATTTGAAATTTTTAAAAGCTATAATTTAAAAATATTTCTCTATTCCTGAAACACAAAAATATTAGTGCTATCTTATGTGGGTACTTAAAGTAAGTGAAAGTTTTCCACCAAATTGAGGGTTGGATTTTGAAAGATGGAACACCATGGTGAGCAGAATAAAAGAACTCCTTCTTGGATGGTGCCTGTGGCTCAAAGGAGTAGGGCACCACCCCCATATACTAGCAGTGGCGGGTTCAAACCCGACCCTGGCCAAAAACTGCAAAAATTTGAAAAAAAAAAGAATTCCTGAGCAGTGATTGCAGTGACAAGCACTTTCCTGGGAAAGCTTCTGCTCAGCAAGTTTACAAGTTCAAAGTGCCTTTTAAGTGGGCTGAAGAGAGATTTAGGGTGTGTACCTGCTGGGGTTTGAGAAATTACCAGCCTCTAGTCGTATCAGAACTGTGATTAACATCTCATACCCCAGAAGACCACGTGTTGCCCAGACAATATTCAACAACATATACATACTGCTTTGTTTCTGGTGTTTTTTGTTTGTTTGTTTGTTTGTTTGTTTTTTTTTGTTTATTTTGATGTTGTTGATGTTGTTTTGTTTTTTAATTTCAACCTTATCCATACAGATCTTTTTTCTTTCTCAAATTTTCTAATTTAATTATAATTTCCCATTGCTGCCTTTTTCAATAACTAGAACTTCATTTTTACTAGTGTTTCTACCGATATTATTTGGTTTATCACCCAATTTTATCCCATAAAGTTTTCTATTTGCTAGTTTTAGTTTGATTTATAGCATTTTTGTCTTTCCTGCCTACTTGGTGGAGGTGGGGTACTGTGTCTGATCAGGTTAGCAAAGAGCTGCTGACCTCAAGGGAACCACCGAACTGGGCACCCCCAGAAGGTGGTTTTTTTAAGGTTGTGTCAAAGTACCCTATTGTACACCTATATTGCTCTGTCTCCCTCTTTCTGTGCCTCTCTTCTTTTTGTCAATATTCCTTTTACCCACCCCCTCTCCTTTCTCTATTTTCTTTTCTTTTCACTCGGTCCTCCTTTCTTTCATCCCTTTCTTGCTCTTCAACCTTCTCATCCTTCTGGTCCTGTACCAAAAGGACTCATCTAACCCTTAGTCCACAGGCACAAGAACTTAAAGAGCAAGAGGAAGTGAAAGGAAAATTAGGGCAAGGAAACAGATAAAAGAAATCACTCATGAGGAAGAATCAGCAGAAAACTCCAGGCAACATGAAGAACCAGTCCAGAACAACCCCACCAAGGGACCATGAGGTAGCTACTGCAGAGGACTCCACCTATAAAGAAATGTTAGGAATGACAGAAAGAGAATAGAATACACATGATGAAAACAATGAAAGAAATGATGGAAACAATGAAGGAAACTGCTAATAAAGTGGAAAATAACCAAAAGGAAATCCAAAAACAGAATCAAATAAGAGAGGAATGATATGAAGAATATGAAAAGGATATAGCAGAACTGAAGGAACTGAAACAGTCAATTAGGGAACTTAAAGATGCAATGGAAAGTATCAGCAACAGGTTAGACCATGCAGAAGAAAGAATTTCAGAGGTAGAAGACAAAGTTCTTGAGATAACTCAGATAGTAAAAGAGGCAGAAAAGAAGAGAGAGAAAGCAGAACGTTCACTGTCAGAATTATGGGACTTTATGAAGCATTCCAACATACGAGTTATAGGAATCCCAGAATGGAAGAAGAATAGCCCAGAGGAATGAAAGCCATACTAGAGAATATTATAAAAGAAAATTTCCCAAATATCACCAAAGATTCTGACACACTGCCTTCAGAGGGATATCGGACCCCAGGTCACCTCAACACTAACCGAGCCTTTCCAAGAGACATTGTGATGAACCTGTCCAAAGTCAAGACAAAAGAAAAGATTCTGCAAGCTGCCAGGAGTAAGCACCAGTTGACCTACAGGGGCAAATCCATCAGAGTGACCGCAGACTTCTCTAATGAAACTTTCCAAGCAAGAAGACAATGGTCATCTACCTTTAATCTACTTAAACAGAACAATTTCCAGCCCAGAATTCAGTACCCTACTAAGCTAAGCTTAAAAATTGATGGAGAAATCAAATCATTTACGGATATACAAACATTGAGGAAATTCGCCACAACAAGACCAGCTCTACAGGAAATATTTCAACCTGTTCTGCACATTGACCACCACAAAGGATCAGCAGCAAAGTAAGAACTCGAAATTAAAGGACAGAACCTAACCTCCACACTGATGCAAAAGATAAAACTAAGCAATGGATGCTCACAAAATAAGACGAATAGAATACTACCACACTTATCAATTATCTCAATAAACGTTAATGGTTTGAATTCCCCACTGAAGAGACATAGATTGGCTGACTGGATTAAAAAACACAAGCCATCCATTTGCTGTCTGCAAGAAACACACCTGGCTTCAAAAGACAAATTAAAGCTCCGAGTCAAGGGTTGGAAGACATTTTTTCAGGCAAAGGGAACTCAGAAGAAAAGGGGAGTTGCAATCTTATTTTCAGATTCATGTGGATTTAAAGTCAAAAAAGACAAAGATGGTCACTTTATATTGGTCAAGGGAAAAATACAACAAGAAGATGTTTCAATTCTAAATATTTATGCACCCAATTTAAATGCTCCCAGATTCTTGAAACAGACCTTACTCAGTCTGAGCAATATGATATCTGATAATACCATAATAACAGGGGACTTTAACACTCCTCTTACAGAGCCAGACAGATCCTCTAAACAGAAATTAAACAAAGATATAAGAGATTTAAATGAGACCCTAGAACAACTGTGCTTGATAGACGCATATAGAACACTTCATCCCAAAGATAAAGAATATACATTCTTCTCATCACCCCATGGAACATTCTCCAAAATTGATCATATCCTGGGACACAAAACAAATATCAACAGAATCAAAAGAATTGAAATTTTACCTTGTATCTTCTGAGACCATAAGGCACTGAAGGTGGAACTCAACTCTAACAAAAATGCTCCACCACACACAAAGGCATGGAAATTAAACAATCTTCTGTTGAATAACAGATGGGTGAAGGAAGAAATAAAACAGGAAATCATTAACTTCCTTGAGCATAACAACAATGAAGACACAAGCTACCAAAACCTGTGGGATACTGCAAAAGCAGTTTTGAGAGGAAAATTCATCACTTTAGATGCCTACATTCGAAAAACAGAAAGAGAGCACATCAATAATCTCACAAGCCATCTTATGGAATTGGAAAAAGAAGAGCAATCTAAGCCTAAACTCAGTAGAAGAAAAGAAATATCCAAAATCAAATCAGAGATCAATGAATTTGAAAACAAAAGAATCATTCAGAAAATTAATGAAACAAGGAGTTTGTTTTTTGAAAAAATAAATAAAATAGATAAACCATTGGCCAGACTAATGAGAAATAGAAAAGTAAAATCTCTAGTAACCTCAATCAGAAATGATAAAGGGGAAATAACAACTGATCCCACAGAGATACAAGAGATCATATCTGAATACTACCAGAAATTCTATGCCCTGAAATTTGACAATGCAAAGGAAATGGATCAATATTTGGAATCACACCTTCTCCCTAGACTTACCCAGGGAGAAATAGAGCTCCTGAACAGACCAATTTCAAGCACTGAGATCAAAGAAACAATAAAAAATCTTCCAAACAAAAAATGCCCTGGTCCAGATGGCTTCACTCCAGAATTCTATCAAACCTTCAATGAAGAGCTTATTCCTGTACTGCAGAAATTATTCCAAAAAATTGAGGAAGAAGGAATCCTCCCCAACACATTCTATGAAGCAAACATCACCCTGATACCAAAACCAGGAAAAGACCCAAACAAAAAGGAGAATTTCAGACCAATCTCACTCATGAACATAGATGCAAAAATTCTCAACAAAATCCTAGCCAATAGATTACAGCTTATCATCAAAAAAGTCATTCATCATGATCAGGTAGGCTTCATCCCAGGGATGCAAGGCTGGTTTAACATATGCAAATCCATAAACGTTATCCACCTTATTAACAGAGGCAAAAATAAAGATCACATGATCCTCTCAATAGATGCAGAAAAAGCATTTGATAAAATCCAGCATCCTTTTCTAATTAGAACACGGAAGAGTATAGGCATAGGTGGCACATTTCTAAAACTGATTGAAGCTATCTATGACAAACCCACAGCCAATATTTTACTGAATGGAGTAAAACTGAAAGCTTTTCGTCTTAGAACTGGAACCAGACAAGGTTGTCCTCTGTCACCTTTACTATTCAACGTAGTGCTGGAAGTTCTAGCCAATACAATTAGGCAAGACAAGGAAATAAAGGGAATCCAAATGGGAGCAGAGGAGGTCAAACTCTCCCTCTTTGCTGCGACATGATCTTATACTTAGAGAACCCCAAAGACTCAACCACAAGACTCCTCGAAGTCATCAAAAAATACAGTAAAATTTCAGGATATAAAATCAATGTCCACAGGTCAGTAGCCTTTGTATACACCAATAACAGTCAAGATGAGAAGATAATTAAGGACACAACTCCCTTCACCATAGTTTCAAAGGAAATGAAATACCTGGGAATATACCTAATGAAGGAGGTGAAGGACCTCTATAAAGAAAACTATGAAATCCTCAGAAAGGAAATAGCAGAGGTTATTAACAAATGGAAGAACATACCATGCTCATGGATAGGAAGAATCAACATTGTTAAAATGTCTATACTTCCCAAAGCTATCTACCTATTCAATGCTATTCCTATCGAAATACCAACATCGTACTTTCAAGATTTGGAGAAAATTATTCTGCGTTTTGTATGGAACCAGAAAAAACCCCGTATATCTAAGGCAGTTCTTAGTAATAAAAGTAAAGCTGGGGGCATCAGTATACCAGATTATCGTCTGTACTACAAAGCCATAGTGGTCAAGACAGCATGGTACTGGCACAAAAACAGAGACATAGACACTTGGAATCGAATTGAAAACCAAGAAATGAAACTAACATCTTACAACCACCTAATCTTTGATAAACCAAACAAGAGCATACCTTGGGGGAAAGACTCCCTATTCAATAAATGGTGTTGGGAGAACTGGATGTCTACATGTAAAAGACTGAAACTGGACCCACACCTTTCCCCACTCACAAAAATTGATTCAAAATGGATAAAGGACTGAAATTTAAGGCATGAAACAATAAAAATCCTCAAAGAAAGCATAGCAAAAACACTGGAAGATATTGGCCTGGGGAAAGACTTCATGAAGAAGATTGCCATGGCAATTGCAACAACAACAAAAATAAACAAATGGGACTTCATTAAACTGAAAAGCTTCTGTACAGCTAAGGAGACAATAACCAAAGCAAAGAGACAACCTACACAATTGGAAAGGATACTTGCATATTTTCAATCAGACAAAAGCTTGATAACTAGGATCTATAGAGAACTCAAATTAATCCACATGAAAAAAGCCAACAATCCCATATATCAATGGGCAAGAGACATGAATAGAACCTTCTCTAAAGATGACAGACGAATGGCTAACAAACACATGAAAAAATGTTCATCATCTCTTTATATTAGAGAAATGCAAATCAAAACAACCCTGAGATATCATCTAACCCCAGTGAGAATGGCCCACATCACAAAATCTCAAAACTGCAGATGCTGGCGTGGATGTGGAGAGAAGGGAACACTTTTACACTGCTGGTGGGACTGCAAACTAGTACAACCTTTCTGGAAGGAAGTATGGAGAAACCTCAAAGCACTCAAGCTAGACCTCCCATTTGATCCTGCAATCCCATTACTGGGCATCTACCCAGAAGGAAAAAAATCCTTTTATCATAAGGACACTTGTACTAGACTGTTTATTGCAGCTGTATTTACAATTGCCAAAACGTGGAAACAGCCTAAATGTCTACCAACCCAGGAATGGATTAACAAGTTGTGGTATATGTACACCATGGAATACTATTTAGCTATTAAAAAAAATGGAGACTTCACATCCTTCATATTAACCTGGGTGGAAGGGGAAGACATTATTCTTAGTAAAGCATCACAAGAATGGAGAAGCAGGAATCCTATGTACTCAATTTTGATATTAGGACAATTAATAACAATTAAGGTTATGGGGGGGAGGACAAGCAGAAAGAGGGACGGAGGGAGGGGGGTGGGGCCTTGGTGTGTGTCACAATTTATGGGGGCAAGACATAATTGCAAGAGGGACTTTAGCTAACAATTGCAATCAGGGTAACCTGGCTTATTGTACCCTCAATGTATCCCCAACAATAAAAAAAAAAAAAAAAACTAAAAAGAAAAAAGTATTAAACTATTCTCAACATGAAAAAAAAAATTCAGAATTATATGGACGGTATAAAAGTTTAGGTTACATGAATTTTGAAAAATGGTATAAACAGCATATTGCTTTGTTTCAAGCACAAGGTATAGTGTTGAAACAGACCAACAGTAGGTCTCATTCTAAAGGGTCTCATCTCCCCTAACTCCAGGGAGATGTGGTGAGGCATGTCTGATCTCCTTTCTCATTGTTATCCTTCCTTAACCTAAGAGAAGATAGCTCCTGCAGGGTTCAGTTATATTTTAGTAACTATGTCTTTTAAGTGGATCATGTTTTAAGTCAGGACTTAAGTACATTTTAAGAGAATATTTAAACAAATATATGTTAATGTTTTTTTGTCATATTAAATTCTCGATGTCACATTTTTACATGTCCAAATTCTAGAAAATAACAGGGTTACATGAAAGGCCCCAAAATTCACTTTATAGTAGCTAGAAAACACATTACTGTGTAAAAATTAAATCCTGATATAGACACATTCTCTTAGAGCACGTTGTGCAAATAAATGTAGTTTTGCAAAAAAAAAAAAGAATTCCTTTTCAGAATTTCTCTTTTATGCATGCAAAAAAATAGATTCAGAAAATAATCCTAAGCCAAACTTTGTCAGTGCTTCCAACTGCATGGGCTGGGGCAGGATCAAGTCATTGTCTTGTAGGCTGAACATGTTTCTTTTCTTGAATGAACTAGAATTCATTTGCCTTATCTATAGTGCCTAATAGCCTCTACCCCTTCTCTGCTGGGATAATACTTTAGTTCTGTCTGATTACAGTGTCATTCAGATCTGAAATGAGGATGGCAGGAAAATGAGCAAAATATTAAACAGAGCTAGTTCTAAAGAACTATTAGTTTTCCTATCAGGAGGTGAACAGAAGCATCAGCCATACAATTATGAACCAACCCTATTTATAACATAAGTCTTCTCTCAAAGTGCCCCTTTTTTACTGTTGAAATCATGCCAAATGGCTTAGTGTCGCTTGAGTAAATATTATGTACTTACCAGGTTGGCTTGAAAATAGTTTGGGAATTAGCTCTTGATCCATCAATGGGCAGAAAGAAAACTACAGGTACTGAAAGGTCTGTTAACATTTCCCGCCCCGCCCCCCGCCAGCAGTCCCCGAAGTCAGAGTCATTTTCTACTGTAAGAGTTGATTAATGGGAAAAGAGCTCTCGTACTAAAATAAAATGCCAATAGTTCAGACACACAACTGTGTAGCTAGGCCAGTTTAAAAGGCTTGCTCTGTGTACATTACAAAGTCTTCCCTTCCTTCTTTCCTTCCTTCCCTCCTTCCTTCCTTTCTTTCAATCTGTTCCCTGTGGGCTCCAGAATAAGGGTAGGGAATACAAAATGAATATAATACACTCTCTACCCTTGAAGTTATTTAAAATGTACATAGATAGTACTATGCATGATGCATTGAACACTAATTGTGTGACATGATGGATGCTATTTAAAGCACTTTTGATGGATTGCTTTATTTCACCCTCACAGTACCTCCATCAGGTATGAAGTATTATTATTTCCATTTTCAGATGAGGAAACTGATGCTTAGAGTGTGGTATTTCCTTCTAAAATTCTAGCACAGCAGGCAAATGCTTTAAATATTTGTATAATGCTATGGGAATGCAGAAATGGGTATAGTAAATTATGTCTGACATTCAGAATGCGTAATTCCAAGTATTTAAATTTAATTTTGAAAGACAAATTACTCTTTCATTCATGCTCCCATAGAGATTCAGGCAACTCTATGATATTTCTTAGGACACTGTGTTTAATTGAGTACATTTATATATTCTCCATGGAGTTATGCATGAACACATATCATTTTGAATGCCTAGTACCCTGGGCTGTGTTCAGCACATACTAAGTTTCCAAAACATGTATTGTGGATATATAAATGAGCAATATGTCATTAGGTTTAATAAAGCAAACTTTAGAGAAAAACAGAATAATATTGAACATGGCAGAGAGGTATGAAGTAAATATATTATTTGAGTAAAAGGTGAGTATTCTTCCAGTTAAATATAGGATATAAAAGGACTGTAACTGGGAAAAGGTCAAGAGAGAGAAATGAGAACAGAAAGGCAAATTGGAGTCTGATTACAAATGGGTTTGGACTTGACTTTAATGGGAAGGCAGTGGGGGATGGGATGAGCACCTGATCCGATCTATGCTGGTAGAATGGTAGTTGTCATGCCAGACATGAATTAGGAAGGGGACTAGTTTCAGGCTGAAATGAAGTTGCCTAGCAAAAAAATCCTATGGCTGGGATGGAGGTGAATGTATGGAAGAAGACTTAGAAAGTAAAATCAAGAATATAAATCAAGTAGAAAGTAAAATCAAGAAAGTAAAATAAAAAATGAAAAAGTTGCTTCAGAGAGATAAATCGAGTAGAAGAGTGACCTTGGACTATGAAAGATCCCTGGAAAGAAATTCCAGCCATTAGTGTGATAATCATTTTCTGATAAAATGCAAAAATATTAGCTTTTTAATTCACAAAAGTCCCTCAGAACAGAACAAGAAAAAAAACAGTTCTCCCTACATTTCTCTAGTATTCTGTTAAATGTCTGAGACTTTTTCTGAGCTACTACTTGGAAATTCTAGATGAGTATTTTTTACCATAAAGGCAGCCTATCTAGGATCATATATCCTGAATATGCAAACGTGGTAATTTATGTTCTGTCAATGTAGATTATATATGAAGACGCTTAGAACTCAAGGGAATTCCTGAAGAAGTCCCCGGAGTCACTATGGGTTCTAAATTCCTTAGGTGGAATACCCGACATTCTTGTGGCATTTCCAAAAGGCTTGTAGGGAAATTCAACCTGTCTACTGAGTCATCTAGATGTAGAAAATTCCTCTTAGCCGTTCTATGTAGCAGCTAGCAGAAAATAATAGAAACCCCAGGTAATACTGACTTAAAAATAAGTATATGTTTGGCTTCCCACCATTGGTAGTCAGAAGTCAGGTGCACATCAGCAATGACAAAATCCACTTGCTCAAGTGTAATTTCTCTAGATTTCTTTTGACCCTGCCTTCCTGTGTATGTGAACTCAGCCTCCAGGAGGGTGGTAAAGTGGCTATAGAAACTGAACACGTGACAGTGTTTAGAGAAAGAACAAGAAAGGGGAGCTACAGGCAAGCAACTGTTTAGGAAAATAAAAACAAGATTTCCTATATTCTGATTGGCTGAAATTATACAATATGCCTATGGCCGAATCTGTCCCAGGCAGTGGGGGGGATTATGCTTAGAATCAATCAGTGCTCTGGAAAGAAAATGAAATACAGGCAGTCGGTAGCAAAATCATGACAAGGGCAGAATGATCAATTGTTCAGAGAAATTAGCCAAAAATCAGGAATGGCGAGATGCCACTATTGCCTCTCCCCTTGCAAAGACAAAAAGGGGGAAGCTGTGTAACCCCAAGCACACCAGGTGGTGCTACTCCTGGTAAAATAGCTGCTCTGTCACTGGGTAAGGAACCAGACAGTCTGTCTCAATCCCCCTCCTAGAATCTAGAGTCATCTGCAAGTTCCCTCAACTGCTGGCTCATTCACAGAACCAGAAGCAGGGAGACAACATCTTTTTCCTCCCTGCTCCTTCTTATTTTCCTTCCGGTGCCTCTTAGTGGCAATACCCAACTGACATGCTACTCTAAGAAGTGTCATTTGTAGGCTTCCATGCCCTGAGTGGTGTGTGCAGAAAAATGAATTTGAGGCTAAGTGCCCACAGACAAATAACCGATACTCCTTTTGACCCAACTGGCCTGTGTGTGGAGCTGAGGAGAGTGGTGTGGTGAGCGGAGGGCTATAGCAGGTGGCAGTTGCTCTGAAGCACATAGGCTAAGTGGGTAGCAGACAAATACCTGAATATCAGTGGATTCTGTTAGCCTGGAACTAGGGGAGAGGGAGAACAGATGCTGGACAGGCCAACAACAGGGTACATAACTGACTGGCAATAAATCCCAAGATTCATATCTAGGGATGAATACAAACTTGCAAGGAGACTTTGGAAAATATCCCTGGAAGCCAATCACTATATCCCAGTTATAACCTAAGACTAGGGAGAAAGGGGAAAGGGAGGGGAGGGAGGTGGAAGGAGGGGGACTAATGGGATTACACCTGCGGTGCATCTTACAAGGGTATATGTGAATCCTAGTAAATGTGGAATGTAAAGGTCTTAGCAAAATAACTAAGAAAATGCTACAAAAGCTGTGTTAACTAATGTGATGAAAATGTGTCAAACGATATATGAACCAAGTGTAGGGTGCCCCATGATCATACTAATGTACACAGCTATGGTTTAATGAAAAAAAAATAATAAAAAAAAAATAGTGTGGCACATCTCTTGATAGTCTAAGAAGCGTGCTGCTTTCGTTTCTCCCTCTCCCCTAACTCCAGGGAGATGTGGTGAGGCACGTCTGATCTCCTTTCTCATGGCCAGCAATTCAGTTTTAGAGGATCTGCTTGGTCCAAAGGGTGTCTGTGGGGAGCCTTAAGATTTTATTTTAGTTCCAATAGTGCAAATGCATTTTCAGTTCACTTGATATTAAGAAATTATTTTCTAAATGAGCCGTGTCAGTTGATATTGTCACTAATAAAGCACAAGTGTTCCACTTTTTCCTACATTCTAGTAACTGGGATGGTCAGACATTTTAATTTTTGCCAATCTGGGCATGAAAGGATATTAAATTTTCTTTTTGGCTCTTTTAACTAATATTGAAGCTATGCATCTATTTATATGTTTACAGGTGATTTGGTTTGCCATTTCATAAAATATCCTTTGCTCATGTTTTCTATCAGATCATTTGCATTTGTTATTGTTTTGTTCACTATTCTTGATATAAATTATTTCTTGGTTAATTGCATTACAAATATCTCTTCTAATATGTAGCTTGTACTTCTTACTCTTTTTATAGTAGCTTTAATTTTAATGTAGTTGCATTTTTCATCTTTTTCATGTTTGCTTTTTTTTCCTGTTGTAAATATGTTTTTTATATTCTCTTTTGAAAGTTTTAAAGCTTCTCTTTTGATATTTAAGCCTTTAATCTGTCTGGAATTTATATTTGTGTTTGGCGTGAGAGTAAAGAGACGTGGTGCTTCTTTTCTCTGTGTTAATCGTCAGTTGTCCCGGCATCATTTGTGGAGAGAGCCTTCTTCTGCCACTTCCTTCTCCCGTCAGATCTGTGCGCTCGTGCTCATTTGTGCAGCCCCCTGTCCTGATAGTCTTGGCTCACTATTCCAATCGTCAGTTCTAGTTTTCTATTCCCCTTTTTCATTTCCTTCCTCTCTGCTAATGTCACTAAATTTTCATTCAATAATTATTATTTATACTGTAGGATACTCAGATTTTTCTATTAAATAAATTTTTATTTTGTTTCTAGCATGTCTACTTGTTAATACTGGAATAGTATTTTGCCTATAAACTATTGGTGGAATCTGAGATTATTTTGTTTGTTTATCAATGTTGGGAAAAGAATTTTACTGAATAACCTATAGACTCAAAATAAGTGATTGAGGCAAAAATCTCAGCCAGTAGATTTTTTTTTTTTTTTTTTTTTTGCAGTTTTTGGCTGGGGCCGGGTTTGCACCCACCACCTCCAGCACACAGGGCCAGCGCCCCACTCCTTTGAGCCACAGGCACCACCTGTCCATGGAGGTTTTTTAAGCTAAAGTTGAGGATGCACCTGGAAAAACCCCAGACACAGCTGTGGCTGTTTTTCCGAAGGGAAGATTGGAAGTTTCAGCATGTAAAGGCATGCAGAAAGGATGAAAAGAGAGGTAGTGAGACAAAATGGAAACTCTATACTTGACATAGGAAAGGTAAGGTGAATGTTAGAAGAGAAAAAGGGAGTGATGGAGTCATCACTTATGCAGGTGTCCCTGGCTAGCTAGAATGCCATCTGAGGCTGTGCTGTTTTTGTTCTGTACCTGAGAAGATAAAACTGGAGCTTGACTACACCCCCCATCACTGAGGTGTAGTTACACAGACTCTAGTTTTGGGAGCTGGATGTAGACTGCACACCTAACACAATTCACATGCCCTTGCCTGTGGGAGGGTAGAAAGAAATTTCCTTAATTAAGGACCTGTGGGGGCAGTTTTCACTGGTGTCTGAGACCCTTCCTTTCTCTTTTGCATAATAGGTTGGGGGCTGGTCTTGAGGTTTTTCTTTTCATTTTATAAACCCAAAGAATTTGTGGCCCGTTGCTTCCTCACTATCAAGGCTGCTAACCCACATTTGTTTCCTGTAAGAAGGGGTGACCCAGAGAAGGGATGACCAAGCAGATTGTACAAACAGCAGAATCCAAGATTTGCCTTAGACCCAGAAGAAACAGAGGGCATGAGGAAAAAATCTGAAACCATAAATTATCACCAGTTTTCAGTAATAATTTACCCCTGCCTCCACAACCCTCTCCCCTCAATAAAATGTCATATATTCCAGGGGTTGGGTTGGAAAGTGAATTAAAGATGAAATGAAGATTGCCTAGTGTTTGGTCCCCCAGAGAAGGGTCATCCGACTCCAGTTTTTCTCAGGCCTCTCCCTGGCAGAGGACAATGGTAAGAGAAGGAAGAAGCATCAGGTAGACTTGGAGTATCCGAGGGTATGTGGTGGTATGTTTATTCCAAATTCCGTGCCTTCCTCAGGATGGCACCGGTGTGCAACCACAGCAATGATTCTGTTCTGGGGCTCTTGGAACCTGGGCCTCTCACAAATCTCCCAAGGCCTCAGAATCAGGTGGGAGCAGTAAAGGGAATTTCCATGTGCCCAAAAACACCACAGAATTCTCTGAGGATTTTTTTTTGTTGTTGTTTAGTCAGAGTCTCACTTTGTCTCCCTCAGTAGAGTGCTATGGCCTCACAGCTCTCAGCAATCGCAAACTCTTTGGCCTCTCGAGTAGCTGGGACTACAATCTTTTGCCACTACACCAGGCTCTTTTCAGATGAGGTCACCTCAATAGGGTATGTAAGCTTCTACACCTCATTAGAGGTTGGGGTAATTACTCTGATTCTCTGCATACACTTTATGAAACTTCTATGACTTTTCTCCAATGAACCTGCCTTTTATGAGTTAATTTTTCAGCGAAACTTTAGAGGATGAGGAGAACATAAAAAGCTTACTTAATTTTCCAACATCTGTCCCATTTGTGGCTCTAGAACTACAGGATGTTTGCCCTTGGTAACCATAAGTACCTTAATAAGCAGAGACCTGAATGGGCTAAGAAACAAAAACTGTACAAATTATTTGTGCTTTAAACTACCCAGTACCCCTTCTGGCACTGCAAACAATGGCATCCTGTACCTTGACTTTCTTCCTGTGAGTTTGACTTATCAGATGCATTGGGTTGTCTTGAAGCCACAACAGGAGGTTATGGTTATATTTTGTTAGTCAGTGGTGTGGCAAGGGAAGTGGATTCAGAAATCAACTCCAGACTGCCACTGACCTTTACTTTCCTGCTACTTTTCATTTCATAAATTTAATTGAATTATTTTATGTGTGATTTTTTTTCATTCCTCTAAAAGATTGAAGATGCCTTGAAAGGAAGGATCATGGCTACTTGTTCGCTGTTCTGTCCCTAGGCACAGTGCCTGACACGTAGAGAAGGTTAACTGGATACTTAATGAATGAACGAAGTACATACGCACACAGAACTGGGCCTCACACCTACTTCTGATGAAAAGAGCTCTACTGTGCAGTTCAGATGCTCTGGACATAATCCTGACCCATTCATTAATTACGAGTCACTTTGGCAAGTCATAACTTTTTCAGAGCCTCAGTTTCCTCACTTGCAAAATGGGAGGGTGGGATTAGATCAGTGGTTTATGAACTGTGCTTGCTCTGAGGATACTTTTGAGAAATGGGTGGTATTACGGGCTGGGGCAGATGTGCACTTGATAGGCACACTACCTCTTCGACTTTAATTAGTAAGAACGAAATTAACTTGTTTATTTTAAGTGTTAGGGTTAACATTTGAAGAAAGTGTCTATGGCTTACACACTATATCCCTTCACACACACAGACATGCACGAGTTCTCTTTCATGTTCTTGTGATAGACATGCCAGCGTATAACTAGAAAACCAATGCAGTGTATCACTCTCACTTAAGTTGAAAGCGTGCTAATAAGCTTTTCTTATATTGTTCAGTCCCCCAAAACCAAACGTATTCTTCCAATCAGAATACACACACACACACACACACGCATATATGTGTAAATATTCTTCATAAGGGTTTGGGAGATGTGTCCCCTCATGCTGACATTTTGCAGGTATTTAATACATGTATGTACCAGATATTTTACTAAAAGGTTAAAAAAAACTAATAAAAGTACAACAGCACTTGAAGTAGGTGCAGTTATCATCCTATTTCATATATGGTCACTGAAAATGTTAATTGAGCATTAATGTATCCCTAATAACATTCAGTATGACCAGCAAGGGACATCAGAGTTAATACAAGGTCCCCGTCTCTGTGGAACTTGTATGAAAAGTGAATGGCAAGGGGTAAAAGCAAAGAAATTCATAGGATTCTTCAAGATGGTGATCTGTTTCTTATCACTTGGAGATTTTTGGATATCTCTGAAGACAATAAAGAGGGCAAATGTAATGTTTAATTTTGTGTGTCACCTAGGAAGGTGTTTTGGATGAGATTAATAAATATTTAAATTGGTGAAATTTTAAAAGTAAGACAAGTTTCCCTTCTTAACAATAATGTTGTTAACCAGCCAGTAGAAGGCTTGAATAAAATAAAAAACAACCGGTCTCCCTGAGGAAGAGAGAAGTTTCTGGCATACTGCTTTTTACCGTCATCTATACCATGGGCTCTCCTCGATCCCAGGGTTGGTGGCCCACGCAGTAGATTATGGCTTTTTTAACTTCCCTAATTATGGGTTCATGTCTTATGATAAATCAATCCCTGTCTCTCTTTCAGGTCTGACAATGAAGTTCTCAAACTCATTCTAGAAAACGTGCTACACACCCCATTGCTGAATATCACTACAGTCACTTGGAAGTACTCCCCTTGGGAAACTATCCACCAAAGCCAGTGCCCAGTTCACCCTTCAAAGCAATTTTGGAATTTTTCTGGCACGACCATCCAACCTCTTGTTATGGGTCTGGCAATTAAGTTTGAGAATTTGCCACTGTGTGCTTACATTGGCCACACTGTACAAACAGCTTGGTAGGGTTTCATAACCTTGGTACAGCTCTCACAGCTTTGTTTGTGCTGACATGTGGGGTGTGCTGAGTGGTGTTCATTCTTGTGTGATTTGTGTGCCGTCCGACAGGTCTGTGCATACGTGTGTACATACACGTACACACATATATACACGTATGCATGCCTCCACCCGTGCACGTCCTGTTCTGCTTCTCTGAAGCCTGCTGCCCAATACAGCAGGAGAACAGAGCATGATGGGTGGAGAGGGGTGAGCAGAGCAGCACCTTGGAGGGTATTCATGGGGGAAGGTCGCTCTGAGCTGCTGAACTGGATCTGAGTAATGAGAGAGAAATAGTTCTAGAGCGAGAACAGCAACTTGAAAAGCCTCAGGGGATGAAGGAACTTGGCATTTGGGGAGAATTCAAAGAGTGAAGAAACTGAGGCACAGAGAGGTTTACTAATTTTTCTTAGGTCACATAGCTAATAGATGGAAACACCAAAAGGTAACCCAGGTCTGCCAGACTCCAAATCTGATCTCTTAAACATGAAGCAGTATGGTCGCTTTTAGAAGTGGGCTTGCAGATAAACAATTAATAGTTGTGAGCCGGCTTCTCAGGACCAAAAGCTAGCTAGGAGGTTTTGGTTATATTGTGAAAGAGTTTAATGAGTCCAAAGGAACTGTGAAACAACTGGGAGTATCACAATAATATGAACTAGAAACAGTCATTTATCCTTTGTATTTATATTAAGAAAAATCCTGTAAAATTCTCCCTTCCTGCCAACCTCACAGCTGCCAGTGAGATGAGGCACCTTAAGGCAAGGATATGACCAGATAATTGGAACTGCAAATTGATGACAATTAGATCATTCGTACTTGAATAGCAGCAAGCAATAATTGTAATTGACAATGGGGTAGACTGTAACTGATGCCAACAATTCAGAGGAAGAAAGGAATAGGAGACTAGAGGAAAGGCTTAGACTGCATTTGTGGGCACAATAAAAATTAGCAATGATATGTACTTAGAAACCTGGGCTAGAGAATCAGGCATGAACCTTATTAGCATAACCCTTAATATGTACCTAAGAGTATAAACTCCCAGAGTGACAGAGCGCCGACTTAATTACCTTTGCTTTGGAGAGATTTCAAAAATAATTTTAGAAAGGAAAATTTCTCCAACACTGGGCCTTATGCCGTAGTTTTGCTCCATTTGTTTACACAGTTCCTTTCCATTTTCAAGCTCTAAGAGTTTCATGGATCTTAGGCTCATTAATTTTTATAACATGTCTGTGTTGTTTATATTAACCTTTACATTATTACCCACATATGAGAACTGCCACACAGAGTGGTTCCAGAATTACTCTTTCTCACAAAGCAATTGAGAAAAACCTGGGATGCTTTGGTCACTAGCGCTCACTGATTATTTTGTGTAACAATGAATCTTCTGTGTACCATGCCCGTGGGCTGGAAAAGAATCAGCTAAGGTAGAGTGATATAATCTGCATGAAGTAAATGGCGTGGTGTTCACTAAAGCTACTCTCTGCAATTCTCCACTGATAAATTTCCTCAGTTACTTAAAATGTATTATTTTCTTAATTTAAAGTGCATACATATTTGGAAACTATAAAATATATAAAGAATGTTAGCTGGGAGCAGTAGTGTGGCTGTAGTCTCAGCTACTTGGGAGGCTGAGGAGGAAGGAGGACCACTTCAGCCCCAGGAGTTCAAGGTTGTAGTGAGCTACAATGAGCCACTGCATGCTGGCCTGGTGGGCAACAGAGGGCAACGCCGTCTCAAAATAATAATAATAAAGAGAGAGAGAGAAAGAGAGGGAGAAAGGAAAAAAGAAATGGAGGAGGATTGTCACTATTCTGTGTCAACAGTATTTTCATTTGATTTTTTTCATTGATTGTTATTTGCTTCTAGTATCGAGATGCTATTGCAGACACACCTGTTTTCCCTTTTCAGTGCAGTATGATATAGCGAGTATTTTACCATGTTGTTATGAACTTCAAAACTGAAAGTTCAGTGACTGTGCATCATTTTCCTAATTCTGTTGTCATTTTTCTCAATTGTTGTGATAAATATTGCATCAAGGAATATACTTATGATCTTTGCATTTCTGGTTATTTTTCTGGAGTGTCTTCTAAATTGGGTAAATAAATCATAATATTTAAAAAATGTGATTTTGTATTCATATCCTAGAATGCTAAATCCTATGTGACTAGAGTAGGGCTTCTCAAATTTAGAGTGCACATGAAGTATTTGGAGATATTTGAAAAACTGAAATACTAATTCACTAGGTCTAAGTGTAGGGCCTGAAAACCTGCCATTGTGTTATAACAACCTTCCAGGGCCGTCGATGATGCTGGTCCTTGCCCCACACATTGATAGGACGACACCTGTGATTATTTTCTAAGTGTGTCAATAGTAGGAAGTAGAGGAAGAGGGAGGAAGGGAAAGAGAAAAAACACATCAAATTGCTCAAGTGTATATAGGAATCAATTGTATTACTCTTGTCCATGTATATCCAACAACCCTTTAACATCACTGCCGACTGGGGCAGATAAGACTGGAAGCATATTTTTAGGTTATACATTTTCCAAAGATTCAGTCACTAAATCCATTCTTTTTTGGCATTTGTTTTGTGGAAAAGAGGCCTGAGGACACCTGACTTTGTTTTCATTTGTGATTAGACAACTGCTTATTGTCTGTGTTTGCAGGTCATCATTCAAAAGGAATTTTAAGAGGCAAGTGCTCAGGAAACTGGAGTAGGACAAATACTCCCCCTAACCATGAACTCTAGACAAAATATTAATACAAATAACCGTGTGAAAACAGTGGGAAGTGAGTAAACGCAGTGGGATTCCAGAGGAAAATTGATGTGGAAACAAGAAAGAACACAGCGTGGGGGTCTAGAGTTTGTAGTTTTTAGATGGGGGGCAGGTTGCCATCAGTGTCACCCTGGGAGTTAACCCCCCACAGAAAACCTGCAGTCTTCATGGAAGAAGAATTGGAGTTTAGAATTTAAAGCAAGTATTTCCCTGTGGAAGTCAGAAGGTAGTCCTGGAAAGGAGAGAGAGAGGGGGAATCCCCAAGTCTGTGTATTAACTCTCCCTGCATCTCAGGCTGAACTGTGAATAGAAAATGTGTAAAGCACATTCCTAGCAGATCAGCTAAGGAGGAAGGAAACACATTGACCTTTTAGACGCCATTTATAGTAAACAACTTTAACAAAAGATGTATGGTATTTAGTTTAGTCATCTACTGAAAGGAATTAAGAGCACTTGAGAAATAGAGAAATAAACCGTGTTAATGGATTAGAAAACTAAGTATTGTCAAAATGTCAATTTTATCTCACATTGATCTGTAGATGTCCGGTAAGCCTGATTTGAAAATTCATGTGGGAATGTCAAGGACCTAGCAAGCTTGAGAAAGTTGAACAAAGTTGCAAGACATACATGACTTCAAGATTTACTATCATAAACAGTAATCAAATCATTCTTTTATTGGCATAGGATCAGTAAATATATTAAAGTAATAGAATAGAGAGCTAAGAAATGGAAACATTTTTACTTGATTTTTTTTTTTTTTTTTTGCAGAAAGACATGAAAATTAGTCAATGGGAGAAAGACTAGTTTTAATAAATGGTGTTGGGAAACTGAATCCTTTAGGAAAACAATATACCTAACCTTACTTCATGCAAAAATTAATTTGAAATGTATCATGGATTTAAATATAAAAACAAAACTATAAAGCATTTATTTATACAGGAGGAAACTTTTTTTACTTGTGTGTAGGCAAATGTGTCTCAGGTCACATAAATAAAAAGTAAAAAATAAAACACTAAATTAGATATCTTCAAAGATGAAAACTTAATACTAAAAATATTATAACTTTGGAATGAATAACATTTATAAAAAATAAGTAAATAATCAAACAGAAAAGAGGTAGTTTGAAAGTGCTCCGACTGGGCTAATTTCAGAGCATGTGAACCTTCAACATGAATAAAAATAATGGACTATCATCTCTAAATAAAAACGAGGTGTGAAACTACTGACAAATACATAAGCAAGTAAATAAATGGAGTAATGGGGAGAGGGTGAACCCATTCCTCATGGTAGAACAATAACCATTAAATAAAGAAGCAAAGAGAAAATTGTGAATCACTAGTTTGCAGCCAAAAATTTGCAGCCAATTCCTATAATTATCATAGGAAACAATTAATGCTCACACCCTCGGATACATTAATGCTCACACCCTTGGATACATTTCAGATGATTTTAATTAAGATGGTGTTTCTATAGTCTCAAATATCTTCGCACAGATCACTTACAAATCACCAATGGAAAATGGTCACTTTGAAGTTGAGAAATCTGAGCGATTCTACTTTAAATCTAACCAGGACGTTGAAGTTACCTTTACTAGTAATGGGAAAAATGGATAATGTTCACTTTTTGATGTGATGCATGGAGAAGGATACCCATCCCTTATATACTATTCCTGTCAACAGTGTATAACCTGACTGTGATCTTGAGGCAATCACCAGACAAGGTCAAATTCTACGAAATGATGGACCTGTATGACTCAAATGCCAATGTTAAAAAATGCAAGAAAGGAAGTAGAAACTTTTGCAGATTAAAGGTTGAAGAACCAGGACTACTAAGTGCCGTGCATGCTGCTAGGGTAGGTCTGCATGGGTGAAAAACTCCTGTAAGGGAAAATTGGTGAAATTAAATAAAAATATTATTTGTGCTATCAATGCCAAGTCTCCTGAACTCGATAATTCACTCTGGTTATGAGGGATTGATGACCTTATTTTTAAAGGGAGATAAAGAGGGAGAGGGAGGAAGGGAAAGAGAAAAAACACACCAAATTGCTCAAGTGTATATAGGAATCAATTGTATTACTCTTGTGGCCTTTAAAATTTAAATTGTTTTTTAAATGAAAAGCTTAAAAACAAGCAAACATAATCTAAAAATTATGCAACTATTTATTTAGAAAGGGCTCTCTCTATAAATTATTTTATCTCAATCCGTGATTTAGGGTCTTTCCTCAACACATCAAGGTTTTCTTTTATAATATCATTTGTCAAATATTATTTCATAAACTATTATCACTTGACAAATTTTTCTAACATTTTGTTCTTTTAATTCCACCTTGAAAACAAGTGTTCTTAAAAGATGTTTAAAGCCATTAACCATCATTCTTACTTAGTGTTGTTCTCTTTTATTTTTAACGAGTATTTGTTTTGAATCTCTTTGTACAGATTGGCTGCATTCTTGGGGAACTTTTTAAAATAGTTCTCCAAATTGCTGATTTTATTGTCCACATTGCAAGTTTTATTTGTTCAGCTTCCAACTCAGATTCCACTATTACATAGATGCTTTCCCTGAAAGCTTTCTCCCATCATTTATTTCATCTCATCCTGTTGTCTGAAAGGCTTGCTGATACTCTTTCATAAAATCCAAACAGACCACTTGCAGCCAAAGAAGATGCCTGTTTCATCTAACACCACCTTTGATCCTTTACTGAATCATGACAAGGGTGGCTTCCTACCTCCGAATTTTTAGGTTGGGCTTCTTTATCGTGTGTTTGTGTGTGTGCATGTACGGCAGTGCTGTGTTTTCGCAGACACCATATTGGCCTTGCTTTACTGCTGACACACCCACCAACAATGGGACAGTAAGACAGTCTGCCATTTGCTCACCGAAGTTCAAGTGCAGAGCTTCAAATCCTTTGAATGCTACTGTTTTGGACTGAGAGGAGATCTTCTCTCTGCTCCTTCTACATGCTTTCTAGTATGTTATATGTGGGGAAAAATGTTCTAACTCACTCTGTAAGATACTCATTGCACTTGTAAGATTGCACTTCTTGGCACTCAAAATACTGTCACTGATTCCCTCTCTTTGCAGTTATTTATAATTTTTTTTTTTTGACATTACCAAATGCTTGTCGAAGATCTCTAGCTACTTCATATCTTGGTTTGTGCATTAGAGAGACCACAACTAATGGTCTGCTGGTAGAGATCACAGATATTTTTTTAACTAAGGAGGACAGGTAGTTAAGGAAGATAAAGGGTCTTCATTACTCTCAGGCCCTTGTAGACTGTAGGTTTTACATGAGTATGATTTTTAACCTCCGTCCTAGACCTGTTAACTTTTGAAGCTATAACTTGTATGTAAACTAAACTTCAGTCCTTATTATCTTAGAATTGACTTCCTATCTTAGAATTTTAAAACTTGAGCATTAAGTATTTGTGTATAGTGTGTGTGTGTTTTGATACAGGGTCTCTCTCTGTTGCCCAAGCTGGAGTGCAGTGGCGTCATCATAGCTCACTGCAACTTCAAACTCCTGGGCTTCTGCAATCCTCCTGCCTCCACCTCCTGAGTAACACACCATCATGGCCTGCTAATTTTTCTTTTTTTTTGTAGTGACCTGGTCTCGGTCTTGGTCAGGCTGATTTCAAATTCTTGGCCTCAAGCACTCTTCCTGGCTTGGCCTCCTGGAGTGCTGGGATTACAGGTGCAAGCCACCATGCTAAGCCAAGATGTATAGTTTTAATGCCATGGATGAATACCTATGTTCTTCTTAAACTGGATCATTTTGTTTCTTAGATATTTTTTTCAAAATTCGGTGCAGTAACTGCAATGCACAGGAATGGGAGCATGTTCTCTATTTAAAAAATTGCTTTGAAGGCATATATCTCAAAATAAATCAATGTATAACTTTTGTTATTAGTTTGTAGTTGTATGGTAGTAAATTGCAGTGAACATGGATAGATTTATTTCTACTTTTGGGGATTTATTGATGTTTTCTTTATGGCCTGATGTATGAACAATCATTTTAAATGTTCCATTGACTCTTGAAAAGGAGCAGTACTTATATGGGAGTTAGGATTTGAAATACAGCTGTGCATAAAATAAAAATAAAATATATTACTCAGACCCTCTTTTTTGTTTACTTTATCAAAGACTATGTTGAAAAATTTCAATTAAATTTCTGTTGTGGTTGTATATCTTCTATTTCTAACTATGCATTTTCAATATTAAATCTTAGGTTAAATAGGTTTATTATTTTCTTTATACACTGTGGCTTGTGTTTTTAGTATACATTTATGTGAACTATATATTTATGTATGATAAATAAAACATAAATATAATGTATATTCAATACATTACTCTCAATGGCCTGAGAGTAATGAAGACCCTTTATCTTCCAATAGAATATGATTATATTCTATTTTTGTTTGTTTATCCAAAGGCTAAAAGATTATAAAAAATTCTGTGACTATGTTTCTATATCTTTTTATATGTCTAAATGTTCAACTTACATATTTGGATATTAGGTTATCGAGTACCTAAAGTCTCACCACTATTTCGTATTTGTTGTGGATTTTACATTTCATAACAAAGAGCATCTTTGGCTATTGAAAAGCTTACCTTGACTCTACTTTGATACTTTTATACAAATCCCTACTGTATTTGTATTGTATCTATTTGTCCATCTTTTTCCTTCTAGTCTCTCCTGGCCACTTTGTTTGAGCCATGTAACTTTTCGACTATATGTAGTTTATTTATACATATGTACATGTGAGCCTACTAGTTTATTTAGACTATATCTAGGAATAATTTTTAGAATTCAAAATGCATTAAGTATGATTTATATACAGTAAAACACACATTGCTTAAATACACAGTTTGGTGAGTTTGATGTGTGACCAAGATGCCAGTCAAGGTAAAGTACGTTTTTCTCACCACAGAAGCTTTCTCCTCAAGTCCTTTCCCAGTCAAACCACTTCCCGGAAGAACCACTCTTCTGATTTTATAGTCACAGATGAATTCTTCCTGTCATTGACCTTTATGTAAATATAACCATATCTAACACGTGTATAGTAGGGGCTGCCTTGCTCATTTTACTCAGAACAGGATTTTTAAGATTCATCTATTGTGTGGCTTGTAGAATTAATTTTACTGATTTTTTGAGAAGTATTGACTATGTAGATACACCATAATTTTTAAAGCTATTGTCCTGTTGTTGGACATTTAGGTTGCTTCTAGTTTCCAGTTATTATGAATAAGAAGCTATTCTGAATATCCTTGGATAATTCTTTTGCATACACATATGTCCTCATTTCTCTTTGATATATTACTTAGAGTAGAATTGCTAATTCATAAGGTAGGTAATATTTTAAGTTCATGAAAATGTCATGAAAGTGTCCAAAGGGCTTTTACTATTTGCAATGTCATCTGTAATGGAACCAGTTGTTCTATATCAGCAGTTACTGAAATGGGGTATGTGTACTCCTGGGAGTTCCAGAGACACTTTTAGGCCAGAAATATTTTCATAATGATACTATTCATAATAACACTATTTATCTTTTCTTCCATGTTGACACTTGCCTTGATGAAACAAATGGTGGCTGAAAGTAAATCTGCTGGCATTTTAGAATAATCATACCAGTGGCAACCAACTCATGCTCATTATTTTCTTTGTCATGTACTTGCAGTGGGAAAAACATCAAGAAAATAAAAATAAAGAATTAATATCATGTAAGAATGCCCTTATGAAGCAGTAAAATTTGCTAATTTTTCTAAATTGTAGGCCTACATCAACTTACTTTTAATATTCTTCGTGACAAAATGTGAAGTACACACAAATCTCTACTGTTACTTTCTGGAGTACAATGAAAAAGCACTTTAATTGTGAGTGAAGTTGGCTGCTGTTTGCATGGAACACCATTTTTACTTAAAGAAACAACTGTCTATGGTTATTCAGATTGGATGTTTGTTAGACATTTTTCAAAAATTAACTGTGTTTGTCACGTCAAGGAAAACAACTGACAATATGTGTCACCAGTGATAAAAACTGAACTTTAAAGTAAATGTTTCAATTTTGAAAAACTTGTATCTACCAGCTGCCCAATATTTAAAGGTATATCTGATAAGAGTGGTGGTGATATTCATATAGGTGGCTTTTGATACTGCACGATGAAATGTGTCAACATTGGAAGATCTTAAAAACTTAGCAAACCAACATTTTTGCAAACAAACTAATAATACAAAAATCATGCTTGAGTACAGAACAATGGATTTTAATGTGACTGAGTGTGGAAAGTTTATTGATACACATTTTACTTTCCTGGGGCTGCTGCAACCAATTACTATCCACTTCGTGGTTTAATATGATACACTGGTTCCCTCTCTCAGTTCTGCTATCCTGATATCCAAAATTAAAGTGTGGCAGGTTTGGGCCCCCTCTGAAGACTTTAGGGGATATTAATTGTCTATTCTACTGGCTGCTGGCGGCTCTATCTAAGCATTCCTTGGTTGGTGGCTTATTTCATCTGTGCCTCTGTGGTCACATTGTCTCATCCTCTCTGTAAACTCCCTCTATCTCTTGTAAAGGTACATGTGATTGCATTTAGGGCCCACTCGGTTGATTCAAGATAAACTTTTGGCACATAAAGTCATAGTTGTAGGATCCTGAGATTATGGTATGGACAGATCTTATTGATGGCTACCTGTTAGCCCACTATGGTACGGTTACATAATCCATATTGTAACTAACTTGTAAGGTATTATACAACGTTTTGAGTGTTTTGTTGTTGTTTGTTTGTTTTTGAGACCGAGTCTTATTATGTCGCCCTCGGTAGAGTGCCGTAGTGTCACAGCTCACAGCAACATCAAACTCTTGGGCTTAAGTGATTCTCTTGCCTCAGCCTTCCAAGTAGGTGGGACTACAGGTGCCTGCCACAATGCCCAGCTAATGTCTTGAGTTTTGACATAGTATAAAAGAATACAGTAGAACCTCATAGTTGATAACATCCTTACACTGACCACCTCCTCAATTTGACCTAATTTTCATAAACCGAACATGTATCACATGTACATATCTATAGTAGGCCTAGTTCCTTATGTTGACCATTTGTTACTGTCCCTTGGGTGGTCAACTTACAGAGGTTCTATGGTATCTATTATTAGCTGAAAATACTTCTAAAAATACTCCTTCCTTTTCTAAATACATATCTGTTTGAAGTTGGATTTTCATCAGCTATCTTCACTAACACAACTTTTCACAACAAATTGCAGGAAGAAACAATATGAAAATTCAGCTTCTCTGCATTCTTGACACTAAATTATTTTATTTTGGAAAACATAGCCATTTTTCAGAAAAAAAATGTGTTGTCAATTTTAACATTTACTGGGTTCATTGTTAAATGCAAAATTTTTAAGGCAAAATTTTGAACGCAGATATTTAAAGAATGTTTGTGTTGAGTTTATAATATGGCAAATGAAAGTAGATAACCCCCCCCCCCATTCTGGAAAGCTCTTTGAAGTTTTCAATAAACTTTTATGAGTATAAAAAGTGTTCTAAGCCTGCAAAGTTTTAGAAGCACTTCCCTACATCCTAGGCATTTGTCGTAGTCAATTTTTGAAAAGAATTTTGCCATTCTATTGACTTGGAATGGTGTCTTGTGGTTCCAATTTGCCTTACCTTCATGAAAGTGGTGTCAAATAACTTATTGATTCATTCATGTTTCTTCTAAACATTCATGTTTTCTTCTAAAAAAAAGTTTTGTTTTTAAATTTCCTTGTAATATTTTCTTTGATCCAATGGACAGAAGTATTTTGTTGCATTTCCAAATATTTGGTGATACTTATATGTTCTTGCTATTGATTTATCATTAGAGAACAATTTTCATTAGACAACAAACTTTGTATGGTTTATCCTTTGAAATGCCTTGGTATCTGTTTCATAGCCCTGCCTGTGGTCTATCTTGATAAAGAATCCATATTCAAAATCTGTATTGTGAAGTTCATTTTTTTTAGTAGTTTCATCTTTCCCTCCTTCAAATATTCCTCCACACTTTCCTAATAGAAATATCATGGCCCTCCCCTTCCTTAAATATTGCCAATGGTTTTCTGATGCCAAATTCTACAAAGATCTTCCCCTACTATTCCAGACTTATTTCCAGTCTTGCCAACTGTACATTTGAGCCTGTTTCCTGAAACTGGTATCACATTCACATGTCTGTATCTGTACAGTTTTACTTGCTGTTTTTATGAGTAGGCTTTCATCATTATAGACCTTGTTAAAGTCTCACACCCATAACCTTCATATGCCATTTCTTGTCTATGACTTATATAAATATCAGTCAGCACACTCCCACCTCCGGAAGAGCTGCACCAGGACCCATGATTGGCACACTCCTGGACATCCGGAAGAGCTGTGCAGGGACTGGTGATCAGCACCCTCCCACCTCCAGAAGAGCTGCACCAGGACCCATGATCGGCATCTTTCTGGACCCCAGTAAGAGCTGCGCTGGGACCCTCCTGGACCTCTGGAAGAGCTGTGCTGGACCAACGATCGGCACCCTCCCAGACCCCGGTAAGAACTGGGCTAGGACCTGCCCATGCCCTGACCAGGAAATGCGGGAGCCGTGCAACCCCACATCCTCCATCCTGTACCCTCCCTGCCTCCACACTGCCCGCTCGTCTGGCCAGGGACTCTGGTAGCCGGATGCCCTCCGGAGCCCTTCTCCTGGCCAGAGACTGCTGGAGCCTTAGGCCCTCTGTGCCAAAGCCACTGGGCGCCACGCACTCCCAGAACCGTGTGCACCCCCCACACTATTCGCTGGATCTGGGGGTGTCACACTCCGGAGCTGCTCCCACAACCAGAACTCGCTGGCTGGGGCAGCCCCAGAAGAGCTACACAGGGTCACTCCCTACAAAGATCCAGCAACAATAGAGTGACCCCCCTGGGGTCTAATCTTGGAGAGACACCACCCCAACTCTGAGGATGGCCAGAAAAACAATCATGAGATGAAATCAAAGGAAAAACTCTGGCAATATGAATAATCAGAGTAGATCAACTCCCCCAAGGAAAAATGGGGCAGACACAGCACAAGATCCCATGTACAAACAAATAGCTGAGATGTCAGAAATCAAATTCAGAATCTGGATAGCAAATAAGATAGAATTAGAATTCCAAGCAGTAACCCAAAAGATGTCTCAAGAATTCAACAAATTCAAAGACCAAATGACCAAAGATTTTCATACGTTGAGACAAGAAGTTGCAGTCCTCAAAGATTTAAGAAACATAGTAGAATTCCTCAGTAACAGAATGGAGCAAGCAGAAGAAAGGATTTCTGACTTTGAAGAATGTTCCCAAACTCTCAGAGAGGAAGAGAAATGGAGGGAAAAAACAGATCACTCTTTCAGACAGCTCTGGGATAATTCAAAGAAAACCAGTATTCGTCTTATAGGGATCCCTGAAAGCAATGAAGTGGCTTCACAAGGCACAGAGTCTCATCTCCATGAGATTATGAAAGAGAACTTTCCAGACATGCCAAGAGATTCTGAATTTCAGATAGCTGACAGTTTCAGAACTCCAGCATGACTCAACTCAAATAAGACATCCCCCAGACACATCATAATCAATTTCACTAAAGTTAATATGAAAGAGAAAATTCTGAAAGCAGCCAGGCAAAAGAAAACCGTTACCTACAAGGGGAAGAACATTAGAATAACTGCAGATCTCTCTGCTGAAACCTTTCAAGCTAGAAGAGGATGGTCATCAACTTTTAATCTCCTAAAACAAAATAACTTTCAACCCAGGATCCTGTACCCAGCTAAACTGAGTTTCATTTATGATGGAGAATTTGAATAATTTAATGACATTCACATACTGAAGAAATTTGCCAGAACTAAACCAGCTCTCCAGGATATTCTCAGACCTATCCTCCATAAAGACCAGCATAATCCTCCACTACAAAAGTAAAACCACCCAGAAAATTTTGATCAAATTCCAACTTCCACAGTCTAAAAAAGGATTAAAAATGTTCACCAGACTTTTGAAAGGCTTATCTATATTCTCAATTAATGTGAATGGTTTAAATTGTCCTCTAAAGAGGCAGAGGTTGGCTGACTGGATACAAAAACTCAAGCCAGATATCTGCTGCATACAAGAATCTCATCTTATATTAAAAAACAAATATAGACTCAAGGTGAAGGGATGGTAATCTAAACTCCAGGCAAATGGAAAGCAGAAAAAAGCAGGCACTGCAATCCTATTCACAGATGCAATAGGCTTTAAACCAACCAAAATAAGTAAGGATAAGGATGGACACTTCATATTTGTTAAGGGTAATACTCAATATGATGAGATTTCAATTATTATTGTTTATGCACCCAACCAGAACACACCTCAATTTATAAGAGAAACTCTAACAGACATGAGCAACTTGATTTCCTCCAGTTCCAGGGTAGTTGGAGATTTTAACACTGCTTTAGCAGTGCTGGATAGATCCTCCAAAATGAAGCTAAGCAAAGAAATCTTAGATTTAAACTTAACCATTCAACATCTGGACTTAACAGACATCTACAGAACATTTCATCCCAACAAAACTGAATACACATTCTTGTCATCAGCCCACAGAACATACTCCAAAATCAACCACATCCTAGGCCACAAATCTAACCTCAGCAAATTAAAAAAAAAAATAGAAATTATTCCTTGCATCTTCTCAGACCATCATGGAATGAAAGTTGAACTCAATAAAAACAGGAATCTGCATACTCATACAAGAACATGGAAGCTAAATCACCTTATGCTGAAGGATAGATGGGTTATAGATGAAAGTAAGAAGGAACTCACCAAATTTTTGGAACAAAACAACAATGAAGACATGAATTATCAGAACCTCTGGGATACTGCAAAGGCAGTCCTAAGAGGGAAATTTATAGCACTGCAAGCCTCCTCAAGAAAACAGAAAGAGAGGAAGTTAATAACTTAATGGGACATCTCAAGCAACTGGAGAAGGAAGAACATTCCAACCCCAAACCCAGCAGAAGAAAAGAAATAACTAAAATAAGAACAGAATTAAATGAATTTGAAAACAAAAGAATTACACAGTAGATCAATAAATCAAAAAGTTGGTTTTTTGAAAAGATCAATAAAATAGATAAACCTTTGGCCAACCTAACCAGGAAAAAAAAGCTTTACATCCCTAATTTCATCAATCAGAAATGGTAAAGATGAAATAACAACAGACCCCTCAGAAATTCAAAAAATCCTTAACAAATATTACAATAAACTTTACTCTCAGAAATATGAAAATATGAAAGAAATTGACCAATACTTGGAAGTACACCACTTACCAAGACTTAGCCATAACAAAGTGGAAATGTTGAACAGGCCTATATCAAGTTCTGAAATAGCATCAACTATACAAAATCTCCCTAAAAAGAAAAGCCCAGGACCAGATGGCTTTATGTCAGAATTCTACCAAACCTTTAAAGAAGAACTAGTACCTATATTACAAAACCCCTTCCAAAATATAGAAAAAGAAGGAATACTACCCAACACATTCTATGAAGCAAACATCACCTTGATCCCTAAACCAGGGAAAGACACAACAAGAAAAGAAAATTATGGAACAATATCACAGTATTTTGATGCAAAAATACTCAATAAGATCCTAACAAACAGAATCCAACAACACATCAAAAAAATTATACACCATGACCAAGTGGGATTTATCTCAGGCTCTCAAGGCTGGTTCAATATACATAAATCTATAAATGTAATTCAGCACATAAAGAAACTAAAAAATAAAGACCATATGATTCTCTCAATTGATGCAGAAAAAGCTTTTGATAATATCCAGCATCCCTTCATGATCAGAACACTTAAGAAAATTGGTATAGAAGGGACATTTCTTAAACTAATAAAGGCCATCTACAGCAAACCCACAGCCAATATTGTATTGGATGGAGTTAAATTGAAATCTTTTCCACTTAGATCTGGAACCAGGCAAGGTTGCCCATTGTCTCCATTGCTCTTTAACTTGTAAAGTATGTTTTAGCCATTGCAATTAGGGAAGAAAAGGTGATCAAGGGCATCCACATATGGTCAGAAGAAATCAAACTTTCACTCTTCACAGATGACATGATCATATATCTGGAAAACCCTAGGGATTCTACTAAAATCTTTTAGAAGTGATCAAGGAATACAGCAATGTTTCAGGCTACAAAATCAACACCCATAAATCTGTAGCCTTTATACATACCAACAATAGCCAAGCCAAAAAAACAGTCAAGGACTCTCTTCCTTTCACAGTAGTGCAAAAGAAGATGAAATATTTGAGAGTTTATCTAACAAAGGATGTGAATGATCTCTATAAATAGAACTATGAAACTTAAGAAAAGAAATAGCTGAAGATGTTAACAAATTGAAAAACATACCACACTCATGGCTTGGAAGAATCAACATCGTTAAAATGTCTATACTACCCAAAGCATTATATAATTTTAATA
The DNA here is from genome assembly GCF_027406575.1 of Nycticebus coucang. Classification (NCBI taxonomy): domain Eukaryota; kingdom Metazoa; phylum Chordata; class Mammalia; order Primates; family Lorisidae; genus Nycticebus; species Nycticebus coucang. Next base: position 19,597,203 of record NC_069787.1, read on the forward strand.
CAATTTTTTATCAAAACTCCATTGTCATATTTTAAAGATCTTGAAAAAATGATACTTCATTTTATATGGAATCAGAAAAAACCTCGAGGGCCAAAACATTACTCAGAAATAAAAACAAAGCAGGAGGAATCACGGTACCAGACCTTACACTGTACTATAAAACAATAGTGATGAAAACAGCATGGTACTGGCACAAAAACAGAGAAGTATATCTCTGGAACAGAATAGAGAACCAAGAGATGAATCCAGCTACTTACCATTGTTTGAACTTTGACAAGCCAATTAAAAACATTCAGTGGGGAAAAGATTCCCTATTTAACAAATGGTGCTGGGTGAACTGGCTGGCAATCTGTAAAAGACTAAAACTGGACCCACACCTTTCACCATTAACTAAGATAGACTCTGACTGGATAGAAGATTTAAACTTAAAACATGAAACTATAAAAATACTTGAAGAAAGTGCATGGAAAACTCTTGAAGGAATCAGCCTGGGTAAATATTTTTTGAGGAGGACTCCCCAGGCAATTGAAGCAGTATCAAAAATACATTACCCAGGGTCCTGATCAAACTAAAAAGCTTCTGCACAGCCAAGAACATAGTAAGTAAAGCAAACAGACACCCTCAGAATGGGAGAAAATATTTGTAGGTTATACCTCTGATAAAGGTTTAATAACCAGAATCCACAGAGAACTCAAACGTATAAGCAAGAAAAGAACAAGTGATCCCATCTCAGGGTGGGCAAAGGACTTGAAGAGAAACTTCTCTAAAGAAGACAGACGCACAATATATAGACACATGAAAAAAAGCTCATCGTCCTTAATCATCAGAGAAATGCAAATCAAAACTACTTTGAGATATCACCTAACCACAGTAAGAGTAGCCCACATAACAAAATCCCAAAACCAGAGATGTTGGTGTGGATGTGGAGAAAAGGGCACACTTCTACACGGCTGGTGGGAATGCACACTAATAGGTTCCTTTTGGAAGGATGTTTGGAGAATACTTGGAGATCTAAAAATAGACCTGCCATTTGATCCTATAATTCCTTTACTAGGTATATACCCAGAAGACCAAAAATCACAATATAACAAAGACATCTGTACCAGAATGTTTATTGCAGCCCAATTCATAATTGCTAAGTCATGGAAGAAGCCCAAGTGCCCATTGACCCACGAATGGACTAGCAAATTGTGGTACATGTATACCATGGAATATTATGCAGCCTTAAAGAAAGATGGAGACTTTACCTCTTTCATGCTTACATGGATGGAGCTGGAACATATTCTTCTTAGCAAAGTACCTCAAGAATGGAAGAAAATGTATCCAGTATACTCAGCCCTACTATGAAGCTAATTTATAGCTTTCATATGAAGGCTATAACCCAACTATAGCACAAGAATATGGGGAAAGGGCCAAGGGAGGGGAAAGGAGGGGGGAAAATCAGGGTGGAGGAAGGGTAATGGGTGGGGCCACACTTAAGGTGCATGTTAGAATGGGTACAGGCGAAACCAACTAAATGCGGAATACAAATGTCTACATACAATAACTAAGAAAATGCCACAAAGGCTACGTTGAGCAGTTTGATGAGAATATTTCAGATTGTATATGAAACCAGTACATTGTACCCCTTGATTGCACAAATGTACACAGCTATGATTTAACAACAAAAAATTAAATAAATAAACAAAAATATCAATTACACTATTGGTTGATAATGGTGTTTAAATCTTTTCTATCCTTTCTATCTTATTTTCTTGTCTATTTATTTTATCAGCAACAAAGGAAGGAGTATGAAAACCTTTCTGTATAATTGTGGATTTTTTATTACGTCTCCCTTTTGTTCTGACAGTTTGCATAGTAAATTTAGCATTTCCATTCTGAATTACACATTCATTTAGAATTTTTATGTCTTCTGTGGAACTGACTCTTTTATCATGAAGAGATATCTTTATCCTGAAGTTGACTTTGTCTGCTATGACTAAAACATACCAACTACCTTAGTGGCTTCATTATATATACTTCTTCATTTTTTTACTTCAACTTTTATTTCTTTATATTTATATCTTATTAATAGCTTATAGATGGTTCCTCCTATTTGCATCCAGTCTGAAATCTCTGCCTTTAGATAACACTGTTTTGTCCATTTATATTAAGTGTAAATTTGAAGAACAGCAAGTTTTTCTATTTATCCCTTTTGTTCTTTGTTCCTCATTTTCTGCCTTCTTTGGATGAACTGAGCATTTTTTATGATTATACGTTTATATGTTCAAATGGCTTTTAGCTATTTTTAGGGGAGTTATGGCTTAATTTATCACAGGCTACTATGAATTAATATACAACTTCTCATATAATTGATTTATTTTACAAGATTATTCTGTTCATTCCCACTTCTTCCTTTGTGCAGTTGTTGTCATAAATATATATTACTACTACATGTTATAAAACCCAAGAATACATTATATATGTTATATAAATATTATATATGAAATATATATAAAATTAAAGTAAGTAATTAAATGACTATTTAAATTTCTACATATGTTTATTTATGGTCCTATTCATTCCTTTCTGTCAATACAATTTTTAAATCTGGTTTCATTATTTTTTCAGTTTAAAAATTTTTGTTTATTATTTCTTTTAGTGCCCTGATTTCATGCTGGTAAGACTCTTTCCAGGTTTTATCTTAAAATATATTCCTTTTTTTCCTGTGGCTTCTTGAAAAAAAAAAAAAAGAAAAACAAAAAAAACAATACATTCATTTCACCTTTTCTTGAAGGTTATTTTTGTTACATACAGAATTGTAGTTTGACAATTTTTTATTTCTATCAGTACGTTAAAGATGTTATTGTATTGTCTTCTGGATTTTTTTTTCTGATGAAAAAATAACATTACTTTTATGCCTGTTCTACTATGAACAAAAATAAATAATTTAAAAAAAAATTTCTGGCTGTTTTTAACATTTTATTTTTATATTTGCTGTTCATCATTTTCAGTTTTGATGTGCTTTTGTTTTCCTTTTCATTTTTCCTTTGGGGTTTGCTAAATTTCTTTTTTTTATTTTTAAATTATTATTATTATTATTATTTTTGTAGAGACAGAATCTCTATGGCCCTCGGTAGAGTGCCGTGGCATCACACAGGTCACAGAAACCTCCAACTCCTGGGCTTAGGTGATTCTCTTAGCTCAGCCTCCCAAGTAGTTGGGACTACAGGTGCCCACCACAATGCTCAGCTATTGGGTTTGCTGAAATTCTTGAATCTTTAAATTATATTTTTCACTGAATTTGGGTAATACTCAGCCAATATTTCTTCAAATACTTTTTCTGTCTTATCCTCTCTCCTCTCCTTTAATTCTAATTCTTACATATCACTGAATTTCCCCGTTCATTTTCTTTCAATCTTTATTTTTTGTGTTTAATTCCTGATCAGCTCTCTTAATTCTCTGATCCTTTCTGTTTCTGTGGTCAAGTTCTATTAAGTCCATCCAGTAACTTTACAAAATATATTTTTAAAATTCTAGAATATTACCTGTTTTTTTTGTGTTCTTCATATTTTTCATTGTTTTATCAATTCTTTCTTTTCCTGTAGAATTCTGTAGCTATTATATGTGTTTAAATTTGACATCTACGACATCTCTTGATCCACTTCTATTCACTGCTTTTTTTCCTTCAGGTATAGGCCATATTTTTCTCATGCTTTATATGCAGAGTAATTTTTAGTTTATTTTATTTGGACAATGTGGACTCTGTGTGTCTTAACCTGCCTTTAAAAATACAGCATTTCATTCCTAGTGGCAGGCAGTTAAGTTACTGGTAGGTGACCTTGATCTTATAGAGGTAGGTTTTGGGTTCAATTTTGATGAATATATTTTAGGTTTTATTCTTAATGATGAGGTGTGTATTTCTTAGTTTTGGACTGACTTGTAAGACACAACCCTGCTGTGATGGTGAGGTAAAACCCACAGTGTTCACCAAGCTGTACTAACTTGGCAGAACTGGATTTGCAAACTGTCTTCCTAGCATCTGTCAGCTGCTGAAATCTCTGCCTCCTAGCTGCAGCTAGGCTTCTGAAATCCTGCCTCTGCATTCATATTTTAAAATGTTGTCCAAGGATTTGGGGGAATTGTGTGCAGAATTTGCAGTCTCCCCTCTGTGGATCCCCACTTGTTAGAAATTTTCTCCAATATCCAGCTATTCTATAACCCCACGCTCTGACTTTTGTCTCTTCAGCCCAGTAGAGCTGTTTTCTTTTTGGATTCTATCTTGTTCTGTTACAGGAAACTGGGAAATGTCTTTCAGGAAAAAGCTGTTCTAAAGGTGGCATTCTTTTTCTTGAAAATTGTATCCTCTATAGTTTCTGCCTTTTTTTTTTTTTTTGCTTGTGTTTTGCCTGTCTGTATCTTTAGACAGTTTATTTTCGTATTTTGTTCAGACTTTATACATGTTAATAGTTGCAGGATTTATCCAACACAATCTTTTCTGTTATTTCCAGAATTGGAGCTCTCCTGCTGATCAGAATAATTTTCTTTTAATGAGAATGTTTATCTCATTACCAATGAAAGTAATAAAAATATTTGATTTGTCATCTTATTTTGTATTTTCTGTTTGTATAGTTTCTTGATATTTTAAAGAAAGATTTTCAATCTTACTTGTTTTTTCCCCTTTATAACTCAGTAGATATTCACAAATAAAAGTTCCTACAAACTTAAGGAAAGGTGGATATTTTGGTTGTCATGGTACAAGGAGCATCAAATCAACTGTAGAGCTGTTCAGTTGATCAATGACCCTTTAGAACCCATCAGTGAGAACCTATCAGTGACAGACCTCTGCCACCAAGAGTTAGCCAATTAGATTTACTCTAATATACATGCGTCGGAATGGAAGCAATCCAAAACAATCTCACTCAAGTATTTGTCCTTTTATAGAGGATGTTAACACCTTATACTTTAAAAAACCCACCAGTCTCTGAACTTCTGCTCTCCAAAAACCCTATGTGTGATTAGCAGTCTTCTGTGCTTTGAGACACTACATCAGTATACTTTATAACAAATTTGGCTTTCTTTTATCTATGCAGTAGTAGTCTTGTCATCCTTTAACAGTACAAAGCCTGCTTCTAATTCTTCTAGTTGTTACAACTAAATATATCTCTATCAGAATGACTCTTTCTCACCTCACACTTCCACTCCAGGGTTGTCAAATTACCAGTATTTCTGGTATGATGTGGGGTCTACTTTGTGTATTTATGTGCTTATATTATTATATGCAAATATTGGCATTTTAAATTTCACTAAAATATAGGATTATACACCATATTTATAAAAGTCATTTACACGGAATTTTCTGTTTAAAATGCTTTACTTTTTGAATTATTTTATTTTAATCTGTTCTTTTTCATGTTGCTGCTACTTTTTCAATATTTTCTTTTACTATTTTGTTATTTATTTTCCCTTTAATTTTGCTGCTACTTTACTTGTGTGTTATTTATTGTGATTGATTTTTGGATTATTTGAAATTTGTCCCTAGGTATTTTTTCTTAAATAGTACCCCCTAATTTATTTCCTGAATTTTCCATATCCAAGATTTGTATTTGTTTTGATTTCATACTTTAACATAACATCTTTGAGTATAGTATTAACACCCATAATTCTGCAGACCTAGCCTCTTGTTTTGTAGCCTTACTGTTGATCAGCTGTTGGGTCATGATAACCTATTCATTTTTTCTCATTTTAATTTTTTTTCTTACCTGCTTGATATCTTGAGGACACTTTCTTAATCCTGGAAATAAAATTATGTTTTTTCTAGTTTCCATCTCCTTTTACTCACTTTGCCTGTGTACAGTAAATCTTTCTAATATGAACTCATTATTTCCTTTTTGTGTGATATTACTTCTTCTCTCATATCTTTGCATAGTCATATATTTTCCATTTAATTTATTCCCTTCTTATTAGTTTAGGGGGAAAAACAACAACAACAACAAAAAACTAAACCATATATCGGCTTGACACCTGTAGCTCAAGCAGCTAAGGTGCCAGCCACATACACCAGAGCTGGCGCATTCAAGTCCACCCCCAGCCTGCCAAACAACACTGGCAACTACAACCAAAAAATAGCTGGGTGTTGTGGCAGACACCTGCAGTCCCAGATACTTGGGAGGCTGAGGTAATAGAATTGCTTAAGCCCTGGAGTTGGAGATTGCTGTGAGCTGTGATGCCACAGCACTCTACCCAGGGTGACAGCTTGAGTCCTTGTCTCAAAAAACAAACAAACAAAAAAACCCCCAAAAAACCCAACCAAACAACAACAATAACAAAAAACTAAGTTAAGCTATATATCATAGAATACAAGGTCTGTTACTACTGGGTCAATCATTATCTATGTTACTTATCTTTTACTAAATACTTCCCTTCCTAATGCTTGAGACACATAACTCTATTCAACGTTTATGAAGAAGAGTCATATTTTATATCGACCTTTCTATAATCCCTAGTCAGATTGTTCACTGTCTCCATTATATTATCACTACCACATTAGATATGCCCTATCACCAATACATATTTTATCAGAGCACACACAACTCTCTGTTGCATTGACATGTTCACCTTAATAGACTATGAGCCTGTAGAAGTTACATAACCTGTCTGATTTGTCCTACTGATGTCCATATAGGAAGTACTATTTAATAAACATTTACATAATTAATGAATGGACATACAATTGGCATATACTTGAAGACTATTGATCAGAAACCTATAAAACTGGACTTAATCAAGCTTGAAAACTTACCTATCATTTGAGTTTTTGTCTTTATGCTTTTGCGTTCTCACAATGTTGGAGTTCTGTTACGTAGTCAGTGAATTCTTCTCCAGCTCTCAAGTGTCATTGTTCTCAAAATTCCTTTCTCCAATTACCAATATGTTTCTGGATAATAAGGTAAGTCTGTACAGATGTCAACAAAAATTTAAGTCTATTAGGGAACAAAATACTAACAACATAGCTTTTATCATATGCAAGATGCATAATTTATTTCATTCATTGTCCATAACAACCCAGCCATGCTAGTAACATTATTTTCTTCATTTTGTAGATAAGCAAACTGAGATATATTGGGCAGGCATGTCAAACCTGTGCCCTGTGGGCTGCATGAGGATTATGTGAGGCCTGTTTTACTTATCTGTGGTGTCAGATATGGGGAAAACTGTGCATGGACTTTTTCATTGCTCATCAGCTTTTGTTAGTGTCTGTGTGGCCTAAGACAACTCTTCTTCTTCTAATACATGGTAGAAAAAAGAAAAAAAGGTTGCACACCCTTGAGAAGTTAAGTTATTTGTCCATGTTTCCACATTGCCTATAAATGATGAAGCTAATATTTGAAACTAGGTGAACTTACTTGGGTTCTGTGTTTTTAACTAGCACACCCTATGCAGCTTCTCCCTGTTCTAGACAGCTAGAATTCAATTTCTTATGCAAATATTTTCCAGTAAAGGCCACTATTGCTCGCTCATAGGTGATTATGTAGGTGATTACTATGTATATTTGTTCAATAAGTGGATAGAACTTCATGATTTATCAGCATAAGTTGCTGAAATAGCAAGCAAACTAGAACAGTAAGCATTCTGTGAATATAACAGAGCCTTTCTAATTGGCCTCCTTGCACTTTTTACATGCGACATCTTTTTACATCCCCCATTTACATGTAGTGAATGCTAAAATAAAATGTAATTGAGAACTTTATAAAGCTCCAAAAGCAGCATTTAAGAAGAAGAAAGATTAAAAAACTAAACTATTTTCCAATTTCTTACATCCCAGATAAGCATTACCACAAATAAGAGCATTATTTATAAAATACAGCAGTAATTATGCTTGCTAGAGATTAGCATGGAGAATGTATATCAGCGATAACATCATAAATGCACTCGGCTGGTGTATTACTGTGTGTTCTAACTGTGCTCAGTACTATCAGGGTGCAGTGGCATTCGGATCTGAATAGAAATTCAGATGTTAGGATACTCTTTACTATGTAACTTCTAAAATTTACAAGGGAGAATTTAAAAATATCCTACAATAGAGGATAAAAATCCTTGAAAACCCTGATATGTAAAGTATATAGTACTCTTAATCCACACTATATACTTACTACGTAAAATAAAAACCGCACCGGTAAGGAAAAGGACTGAAACTTTACAATCGCACATCTGAATAATTACCGCTGGCGACCTTTGGGTGTCTCTCCTTACTGTCCTGTGCAAGTGGGTATGTGTAGAGTCGTGTGTCAGTAGAGGTAGGGGCAGAGGGAGAGAATTTGAATGTATCCCAGTATGTCAGCAATGCAGTAATAATCCAAATGAAACGCTCCTGCCTCTTCTTACTCACCAAGGACATTCCACCCTCTGCAGAGTCCCCATTAAGTATTTTTGGAACTCCGAGCATTTACTTTGATTTGCCTACTATTTCAGTTTTCCATTGAAAAATATTCTCTATTCAAAGCCACTTTGTGCTTTTGCCACTGCTGCAGCCCAGAAAGAGAACATCCGCGTCTCAGCTGAGAGGATCCACACCACCTCCTTCCTCCTGATTGTGGGTTCCACGCGGGGATAGGCAAGCCGCCCCTTTCTCCTATCCCTTAGCCCCTGTTGTCGTCCCCGGCTGACAGTCTGGGCTCTCCTCCCTTACGTAATTTTCATAGTTATTCAGGGAGACACCTCGTCATGGTTCTGCCTCTAATTGCTGTGGTTTTTGAGCCTCCAAATGAAAACAAAAAGAAGATGGGGTTAGATGAGGGGTGAACAAATCCATTTTGTTTTCTTGACTCTTTGTGCATCAACGTACTAGGTTCCACCATGTGCAATCACCACTATTCAGGCACTTTTTTACCTACAAAAATCAGCAGTTTCATATGTTTTGACCTACTGATACTCCTCTTTTAGCCAGAACCTGTGTCTAACTCCTAATTCCCCGTCTGTCATCTGTTTTCCTCTTATTTTTCTCTTGTGTAAAAAAACTCTCTTTAATTTTAGTTAGACATGGCCACACAGAGAGTACTTTTTCTTTACCCATCAGGCATGGCATCTAACATACCCACACATGATTTTAATAGTCTTTGTTCTCTGCTCAACTACTTGAGAAATGATATATTATTTTGGGTCCAGAATCAGAGATGGAATTTGCTCTTTGGATCTGTCATTTCCCAGTCAGGTGATATGACTCTCACTAAGTTTTCTTGGGCTCAGGTCCTCATCTTTAAGTGTGAGGACTAGACCAGATGATTTATATGTTGCCTTCATGAATTGGCTGATTTCTAGTATCTCTATGTGACCTTAGAGAGCAGGCAGGGTCTATGTGAAAAATTTTTCTAAGCAGCTTACCTGTATATGTAATCTCATTTTCTCCTTTTGACTAGTTTTGGCAATCTTGAACCAGTGCTTAGAGTGATTATAAAACTATGATTTTTTTTTTCCTTGAGACAGAATCTCACTCTGTAGCCCTCTGTAGAGTGCAGTGGCGTTACAGTTCACAGCAACCTCCAACTCTGGGGCTTAAGCAATTCTCTTACCTCAGCCTCCCAAGGAGCTGGGACTACAGGTGCCCACCACAATGCTTGGCTATTTTTTTTTTGCAGTTTGGCTGAGGCTGGCTTTGAGCCAGCCACCACTTGGTATATGGGGCTGGTGCCCTATCCACTGAGCCATAGGCGCCACCCAGATTATAGAACTATTTTTTATCTTTCATATGTATACGTGAGCCTCTTTTAACATGCTCAGTAGAGAGAGAAAACACCTCCTATATTTTGTAGTCCTCACTGCATCTAATAAGAAGACTCATTAAATACCTTTCAAACTTTACTTAATTCATAGTAAGTAAATAATAAATAGACCAGCAGTGGGAAAACTTTTCATTCTGGTAGGCCAAGTTAATTTAGCTGTAACCTAATAAGGCTGCATTTAAGAAACTTCAGTTAGATACACTTAAAAATGTACATTATTTTGTAAAAATATAACTGCTATGTATATAATAATTTTAAAAAGAACCTATTTGTTAATTTTAAAGTTAACTAATCTTTCAGTGACATTGTTATATCTGCTTTTTGTTGGGAAGTATTTGAATATTTGTTGTGGCATAGAGGATTGTAGTTTCAGTTCATCCTCCAGATATGTATTAGTCATTTATGACTTTTAGGGTATCTTGATTCAGGTTAGGTAGGATAATGTAGATTCACAGCAATAAGTTGCTGAAAAGCAAGAAAGCATTTTTTGGGCATGATGCCAAAGGCATGGGTATTCCACTGTCTTTTTTCATATTTTGCTTGGATTTTTTTCTATCATCAAACGATGACTTCAAATTGCCATCTACTAAGAGTTCAATCATTACATCTGTAGTTCTTTAGGTGTCTTATTATCAACTAGGTGAGGCTGAAATGTTAATTTGAGAGCGATGGTATGATCCTCAAAGTCATTGAACTGTTCATTGTATTAATAGTTCTAGAACAGCTATGTATTCTTCAAATGATTCCAATACATCATCTTGCTCATCCGTTGACCTTTGATAACTGGGGAAAAGCTTCATTGAAAATTCCTTTTGAAGAAGAGTGTTTTGAAAAAAGATAACTTTTTCTCAAAATGCTTGGAGTTTTTGCCACATACATGTATCATATATAATCTTAGTTTTACTTTGCAAAGAAATACTTGTCATTTTTATTTGATGTCACACAGAAATGTTGCATTCCTATAGAAATCTTTCAATAACTCACATTGCTGTTTCTGTTCTTTAAACTTTAACTACCTGTTCTCATAGAGATAAAAGTTTGGTTTATACCTGTCCCTGTGATAGCCAACACACAGTGGCAAATCTACACTCTCTCACGATTCAACTTCAGCATTTTATGAAACTGATAATTCTGTGTTGCATTTGCACAAATATAGTTTACAGTATTTATAACTTGTTGCAAAGTGTTACCTAAAATAGTAGCTTTAGCACAGAAACTTTGCTGATTCACAATGTAATGAAAATAAATGAGAGCATCTGGATCTGTTAATACTTTTTTAAATCTGTGCAATAAGCTCTTCATGTTTCCTGTCATGGAAGGTGCATCATTTGTACATATGCTCACAAATTCACCAAATTCAACCCAACTTCACAGCATTTATCTTGAAAGTTGTTGGAGATATCTATTCCCCATGTTCTGTTTGCAAGAATGCCCAAAGTGTCTTTTAGCAAAGACAATCTTCTGTTATGACCCAAATGAATTATAAAACCTATGCTGAATCAGTATTATCAGTTGATTCATCCAAAACAATTGTGTAATACATAGAATATTTTTGTTTTGAAGTATTGCATGAAGTTGTCTGCTAAGTTGAAGGCTAATTCATGCTGCCATCCAACAACTTTGACAATGCATTTTTTCATAATTTCTTCATAACTGAATGGCATCCTTCTTTTCCTGAGTATATAAACTACTTTATAAGTTGCTTCAGTGGTATTACTTCCAGGTCTATTACTGCTGGAAAGAATTGTTTTGCTTTTGTTTTTTATCTTTTTATTTCTGCAATACGACCTTTCATGCCACTCCCTCTTTAAAATATTTCTGGTTCTTATGAGGGTTGTAATGCTGATGAGCACTGGATTTCTTTAGTGTTGATATTGTAGTATCACAAAGCAAGCAAAGCATCTTATCTTAAGCAGAAACCAGATGATACTGCAATTCCCAATCCTCATGAAAAATCTGTTATCTTCCTTTAGATCTTCTTTGGCATGACAGACTGTTAGGCAAATTCCACTTCAGACAGAAACCCAGTGCACCATTGTCAAAAGGTAATTACAGATTGGCAGATTTGATCCCTATAAACTATCCAACCAGCCTCATACAGTAGTGGCATCCACTGGGGGTGGAGGGAAGTTAGAACTTAATCATGAGTATAGCAGCTATCAATTTAACCCTTATGGGTTACCAATGTTATAGTTATGCCAGTCAGACTGGGAAGATTATTTTGTTGAAATTTATTTTACTCTTTGGTATTTTGAATATGTTCATTTTAAAAATAAAATAAAAATATAAAATATGAACAAAAAAGCATTAAAAAAATTAAAGGATTTATTCTACAAAATTTGGATTCAGCACAGTGTTTAGGGCGCTGCCCGCATACACCTAGGCTGCTGGGTTAGAACCCGGCCTGGGCCAGCTAAACAACAATGACAACTGCAACAAAAAGATAGCCGGGCGTTGTGGTGGGCGCCTGTAGTCCCACTATTTGGGAGGCTGAGGGAAGAGAATCACTTAAGCCCAAGAGTTTGAGGTGGCTGGGAGCTGTGATGTTAGAGCATTCTACCATGGGTGACAAAATGAGACTCTGGTTCAAAAAAAAAAAAATTGGATTCTGTCAAAAGGCCACACTTAAGGACCTAGAAGACTGCAGGTTCCCCAACTCTGAAAGGGATTTTGTCTCCTCAATACAGATAAGAGTAGCACATGAAAGGTATGCTGTAATTCTAAGATACAACTAAAGTATTATTTACTAATATTCGGCTTACCAGTTTCAGTTCAAACTCAAAATAAGCTTAATGTGGTTTCCAAGTAATACTAATCTTAATACCATGGATTGTATGTTATTTTATATGGTACTGAAAAAGAAAAAGTTTCCAATGAAACTATTCCATACCATTAGTATAGGAAGTATCCTGATTCCACATGCTACATATAAAAATGTTTAAAACAGGTATCTTTGTTACAAAAACCTGTGGTAAAGTACTGAAGTAATAGATAACTCTAACCATGGTAATAATATTGTCACACTCTTACTGTGTGCTTGGTATAATAATTCCCTAATAAGTGTGACCTCATTTTTTTTTTTTTTTTTTTTGTAGAGACAGTCTCATTGTACCGCCCTCAGTAGAGTGCCGTGGTGTCACACGGCTCACAGCAACTTCTAACTCTTGGGCTTACGTGATTCTCTTGCCTCAGTCTCCCAAGCAGCTGGGACTACAGGCGCCCGCCACAATGCCCGGCTATTTTTTTTTGTTGCAGTTTGGCTGGGGCTGGGTTTGAACCCGCCACCCTTGGCATATGGGGCCAGCGCCCTACTCACTGAGCCACAGGCGCCGCCCAAGTGTGACCTCATTTATACCATGAGGTTGATGCTGTCATTATTTCTACTTTAGAGAAACATATCAGTTTTCCCAAGGTTGCATGTCTAACAGGTGGTAGGTCCAGGAGATGAACACATTTCTATCAGACTCCACAGAACGACCTGATAACTACACTATCACCTAGGGTGAGCGTATGTCCTTCTTTTAAAAGCAGGCACTCCTTAGTAGAGAAACTATTGGGCCTGAACTCCAGTTTTGCTAACATTTACACATTCTAAACATTGGGGGAATTAGATTGAAGTTTTGGGAACACCCTCTTCGTGTTTTGTCAGACCCAAGTCTTCTCATTTTTCTCTGTTACTAAATTGGCTTCTTTCCCTTTTCATTCCTTTTAACAAGATGCAGTATTAACTGTGGGATGAAGTACAAGTGTTGTAAGGATTCCCCAAACAAAATGTATTCCTGCAGTTGTTAATCAAGCAATGTGTAAAGGATTTACATCAGGGCTTCTGTACAGATGAAGAATGAAACTTCCCCAATTTCACATCCTTGGAGACATAAAATATAATTGGTGCATTGTATAAAAATAGCTAACAATTAGATCTCTTGGTTGCTGATCAAGGACATGGCTTTTGTCTATAAATCAAAGACTGCAGGATTTTTGCTCCAGAGGGAGTAGAAGACAAATTTGTGCTGTCAGTTCTCAATTATCTGGGTGCTGATTATTTAGTTCTCTGCCTCTCTCTTTCCTGGGGTGAGGCCCCATAGCACATTTGAGATCTTTAGTACTCTGACAGTGCAACTTGAAAAAGGAAGGATGTATTTCAAGTCACATAATTTTTTCAGCTTGTTAGCAGCTCTTCAAGAGTTTGGATGGATAGAAATGAAAAGGAACCATGTGTATGTGAGCAGACTACACAGGTCTTCTGCATAAGTCCCTAGGGTTAGTCATCAAAAAACCAAATGGCAGAGTCTGTCATTCACCTGCTGAGTGGCCTTAGATCAAACATATATCCTGCAACTTGGCAAGGTTTGTGTGAGGATCAAAAATATATTTGCATTTAATAAACTGAAAAGTGTCTTATAAAATTTCAGGTACCTTATAGATAAGAATTTTCATTCATCATTATCAAGCTAAAATTCATCCAACTTGCTTTCTTCAAGTGTCGGCATCACCTAGAAATGATCTGAATTACTTTAGGGCAGTGTTTTCCAACTGATTTGTGATACAGGATCATTAAAAAAATCATCCATTGTTGACTGATAATTTTATACATATCAAAAATGATATGGAAAATGATGTTTTTTAGAGAAAAGAAAAAAAGGAGATAGAAAACAAAAGATACAGAAAATCCAAATTCCAATTGTTTGTGATTAAATCCAATGGACATAAAATCAGTGTGTCGAGTAGCTTTGAAAGTTTCTAAAACCAGGCGGCACCTGTAGCTCAAAGGAGTAGGGCGCCGGCCCCATATGCTGGAAGTGGCAGGTTCAAACAGCCTGGAACATATTCTTCTTAGTAAAGTGTCTCAAGAATGGAAGAAAAAGTACCCAATGTACTCACCCTTATTATGAAACTAATGTAGGACCTTCACATGAAAGCTATAACTCAGTTACAACCTAAGAATAGGGAGAAAGGGGAAAGGGAGGGGAGGGAGGGGGGAGGGAGGGGGGAGGGAGGGGGAAGGAGGGGGACTAATGGGATTACACCTGCGGTGCATCTTACAAGGGTGTATGTGAATCCTAGTAAATGTGGAACGTAAAGGTCTTAGCAAAATAACTAAGAAAATGCTACAAAAACTATGTTAACTAATGTGATGAAAATGTGTCAAACGATCTATGAACCAAGTGTATGGTGCCCCACGATTATACTAATGTACACAGCTATGGTTTAATAAAAAGTAATAATAATAATAATAAAAATAAAATGAAAAAAAAAAAAAAAAAACAGCCCCAGCCAGAAACTGAAAAAAAAAAAAAAAACTTCTACAACCTTCCTCTCCATTACTGAACTTACTTCATTATATGCTGGTTATCAACATTCTGTGGACTGGCACCAGTTCTGTGATGGCACATTAAATAGTATTGTATTGAGGGAGCACACAATGTGGTCTGTAACAGGATTGCAAGACTACGAGTCTTGGCCCCTGCTTCCTCTGAATGCTGAACTTCTCATAGTTGTTTGCAGATGTCACTGTCGCTCCTCACATCAAGACCACCATGCTTTTAGAATGTGCCTCCCCTGGCCTGGGATGCTTGTACCATCCCTTTTAGCCTGAACAATACCCTTTTATCCTTTAAATTTCAGCTTAATTTTGATTTCCTCAGGAAAGGCTGTCTTATATCCTTGGTCTCATTCATATTTGGTATAGCTTCTCAATGCAGCCCAAACTTCTCCTTTATCATATTCCCTTTACCTATAATTGCTATTTGTAGTGGTTAGTTGTTTGTTACTAACCCCATCCTGACATTGCCTCAAGGATAACAACTGCTGGAGTGCCTTTCAATTGTGGACTCCCCAGGACTGCCAACTGGGGAACTCAACAGATACTATTGGCTGATGGGATACGGTTCAGAACTAGAGAAATATAAGATTTGTTTATACAAAGTAATTCCCTTTAAGAATGCTAGGTATCTGCTCCATCCCCGAACCCAGAGGTAGGTATGATATTTTAGACATCAACAACAAAACAAGATCTGCCCAAGTTCATGCAATGAGTCATGGATAGCAGGCATAGTTATTTTTAATGTAGTCATGACAACTATTCATTGATGTACAACTTTAAAAAATCAGTTGGTAAAGAATTTTATGCCATTTTCATGTAAGCAGCTGAAATTTTCTTGACAGAGCAATATACTGCGGCAATGACTTTTACTACTACTTGATATCTATTTTACATCAACTTGGTGTTAATGGTAAGAATCCAAGAGGCTCAGTTTTGTGATAGCACTGCTCTTTATATCAAGTCAGGCAAACCTCAGAAACCTGATTTTATTTATCTTAAACATCTATTCTAAAATTACTTAGATATGGCAGTCTTATATTTACTTACTGCATCGGCAAAGATTCCTATTTATGACTTGAAATTTATATATAATACACAGCTTTGGGCATTAGTTCCTCATTTAGTTTTTATAGATTGTACTGATTTGTAATTTAAACTTCCCAATTCACCTATGTAGTCATTTCCCCAATTTTTCTTTTCTGTTAAATTTTCAGCTCTTCAATTTTTCCGTCCTTTATCCACTTACCAATCTATTTTTACATAAACATGGACAAAAACTTATAAGAAATGTGCTAAACACTCTGCGTGATACTTTATTTCCTGCAGTTTAAGGGGTAGGATATTTTGTGAATTTTGTATTAATGAATGATTGTCTTCAACTTCTTATTTATATACTTAAGAAATCAAGCATTAAGAGAGACTTGTGCTATTGGATAAAATGTGTAAGTATGAGCAGGTCAAAATAACTGTTGTAATAACTAGAGAAAAATTAGACACACTGAAAATGTATTTTCACACACATATAGATGAACCTAATAAGAAAGGAAGACTAAGTAAACTAAACTTCTTTATTAGTTTACTATTTTCATGTAGCAAATTGCTATCTAAAACACAGTAGGTCAAAATAGCACCCATGTACTGAGTCATGATTCAATGTGTATAGTTCAGATGTCTGTGCCCAACAGGGCAAAGCTCTGAGCTTGTGATTTCACAAGACTGAAATCAGGCTGTTAACTGGGGCTCTGCATCTCTTCTGGAACTCAGAATCACCTAACAACCTCGCTGGTTGGTGAGATAGTTAATTTCTTATGTTTGTAGAAGGCAGGTCTCAGTTTGCTTCTCTGGTTACTGTTAGCTGAGAACTACTACCCTGTTTCCCCGAAAATAAGACCTACTTACAGGAAAGATAAGACGTCCCCTGAAAATAAGACCTAGCACATCTTTGGGAGCACACCTTAAAATAAGACACTGTCTTATTTTTGGGGAAACAGGGTATTAACTTCCAGAATGGGGCACACCTCCCCATTAGCAATTTACAGCATAGATTTTTGTATCTTCCGAGTCAAGGAGAATGCTGTCTCTGACTTTTTAATCTGTAACTAGTCAGAGAAGACTGTGCTTTTAAAGAACTCAGTATGATTAGGCTAGGTAATTTCCCCTTTTCAAAGTTAACTGTACTTATAATATAACCCAGGCCTGGGAGTAAATCCCTTCATATTCAGGGGCCCGGATATATGCACAGCATATGTAGCAGGGGCAGGAAATCTTGGGGGCCATCTGAAAACTTTGCTTACCATAACTTGCAATGAGAGCAGACATCCTATTCATATAAACACTACCAATAACCAATTGCTTTTACCTGTGGGTATTTGTGGATTCTGAATTTGGACTCTGGGTAAGTCTTGGCGTATTATGAGGAGATCTAACATGGAAAAGAGAATCCAGCAAGAGGCTGGCTTGATGAATTAGAAACTAAAGGAAAAAGACATTAGCTGAGTTCTGAAAAGCAGGCACCAGAGAATGCAAGGCAGAGTTGCATTCTGGTACTTAGGGAAGGTTCCTGGAGAGGGCAGAGACTTTCCCCAAGTCAAACAGTTCGCACGTCTTGGAGCCACGTGGTACAAGAGCTAAAGGGCTAAACTCTAATCTCTAAAGGCAACCTTGTCTTTTAGAACTGAGAAAATAGAGATACACCATGGTCCTAATCAGAAGTGCTGCTGTGTCTGAGAAGCAGAGATAGACCAGCACTGGAGTAAGTTTGAGTGCAACTGCAGCCCACCTCAGACCAGTGTGATCTTTTATTGGATAAAAGTGACCAACCATTTTGCCGTCTGTTTGACAGAGGACAATCAGACTGCTCCATGGTAGAAGATAACCCTATAAGCCTCTGTAATTCATTGATATATAACATGTAGCATAAAATTAAAAAAATTCTAGACATGAAAATAGAGATATAAATGTGACTAATTAGCAAGAAATAACACACCCCTTGGGAATGTTCTCACAAATGGAATTTATATTGGAGTTAGGCAAGGAATTTAAATATCTATGATTAATATGATAAATACAATGATAGAAAAGGTGGAAAAAATGAATGAAAAGGTAAGAAATTTAAATCAGAACTATAATCTATAATAATAATTGAAATATAATTCTAGAAGTTAAAAATATTGTATCTGAAAGTAACTGCTCATTAATTGAATTTATAATAGTATACTAAATATAAGGGAAAATGTATTAGTGAACTTGTACAGGTCTGTAGGAATTATCCAAATTATATATATGGGGACAAAAAAGAAAAGAAACGTAACAGAAGAGATGCATGTGAATAGCATAATAAAATGTCTAACATTTGTAATTGGAGTTCCAAATGTAAAGGAGATGAGAGCCAAATAAATATGCTCATTGACTGAAAGATACAACTTCTAGAATTTTCCAAATTTGATGGAAGACATCAAACCTACCCACAGATCGAAGAAGCTTGCTGAACCAGAATTAGAATAGATATTAGAAAACCACACATAACTATATCTTGTCTTGAAGTTGATGAAGGTGAAACAGTAAAAGCTTCTTGAGGGGGAGAAAAAAAGAAGCACTAACCTTCAATGTCACAATGATAAGAGTAACATGATTGGGGTGGCTCCTGTGGCTCAAAGGAGTAGGGCGCCGGCCCCATATACGGGAGGTGGCAGGTTCAAACCCAGCTCCAGCCAAAAACTGCAAAAAAAAAAAAAAAAGGTAACATGACTTTATTTATGTATTACATACATAGACACATACATGTTTTTAAAAAAGCCAACTAATACTCTGCCCCTTTGAAATAATTATCTGTCAAAATTAAGATGGATTACCTGTGATAAATTAAAATATTATTCATAAAAATAACTAAAAAGATCAAATACCAAAGGGAAGTTAAAAAAAAAAAAAAGGATAACACTCCTGCATTGGAAAATACAACCTATTCTTGAGTAAAATTAGAGTACATAAACTACATGTATTGGAAGATTCAATATTATCCTAATGTCATGAGAAACTTGATCCTAAGCTTCAGGCTGATCCAAATTAAAATTCCAGAGGCATTTCTTGTGGGAATTAACAATATGATTCTATAATTTATGTAAAAATATAACTGATGTTCTATAGTCAAGACAATTTTAGATAAAAAAGCAAATTGAGAGGGCTTAATCCACCATATTGTAAGATATTAGATAGAGCTATAATAACACACTGTTTATTAAAGCATGAATAGACAAAAAATATCAGTGGAACAGAGAAGACAGAAGCTTACCCAAATTTGTTTGATAAATTCACATAGAAATTAGACTGTAATTTACTGATGAAATACAGAACTTCACAGTAAAGTACTGGGATATTTAGATATTTTTATGAACACAAAGAAATCTTGAAACTCATATCACACCATATAAAAAAAAACAAAATGTAAAACATAAAATGAAATACCTTCTAGAATAGCACTGTCCAACACAAATACAATGCAAGCCACAAATGTGAGCCACACATGGAAATTAAAATTTTGTAGTAATTCCATTAAAAATTAATAAGAAAAGGGCAGCACCTGTGGCTCAACAGAATATGAGCTGGCCCCATATACTGGAGGTGGTGGGTTCAAACCTAGCACTGGCCAAAAAAACTGCAAAAAAAAAATAATAATAATAAAATAAATAAAAAATAAATAAATAAAATAAAAAAATAAAGAGTTAAAATTAATTTAAATAATATATTTTATTTAACCCATTGGCAAAATATCACTTTAATACTTGATGACTATAAAATTTACTTGTAATATTTCACAATTTATTTCGTACTGAGTCTTCCTAATGCAGAGTGTATTTTACACTTAGCATATATCTCAATTTGGAGTGGCCACATTTCAAATGCTCTATAGTCCCCTGTGATTGGTGGACCATTCAAGACAAATACATTAGATAGAGTAGGCAAATATTTCTTAAACTGGGAGCCAAAAGCACAACCAAAATAAGACTGATAAATTGGACTTCATCAAGTAGAGAACTGTTCATTAAAGTTAACATCGAGAGAATAAAAATGCAAGTCACAGAGTTGGAGATACTATTCCAAAGGGTTTTTATTCAGAATTGATAAAGGCCCTTTATTGATCACTGAGAAACAAGTCAAAAATAGAATGGATGAATTGTGAAATTATGGGTAATTTTTTGTGTCTTTTTTGGTAGTAAATATTATTTTAGATTTTTCTCTGCATCCAATATGTCTTTATGGTAATACTTTAAAAGAGCTCTTTAAAATGATTCTATTTTCATGAAAATAGTTTTATTTTTTAATTTTTAAGTGTTTTTTAAAATTAAATTATAAACACAGAGATCACATACACATTAATCCATTTATGGGGTACAGTGTGCTGATTTCATATAGAATTAGGAATGCTTACATTCACACTTGTTAATATATACCTCATCTCATTTACTTAGTTATTGTGTTAGGACATTTATACTCTATACTAATAGATTCAACATGTACCCTTGTATTATGCACCATTGGTGTGATCCCACCATTCCCCCTCCCTCGATCTGGCCTCCTCCCTCTCTTTCCCTCCTCACTCCTCTCTCCTTCACCTTGGGCCATAGTTATGATCTATTCCTCATATGAAAGTGTGAGTAATTGTAAATTGGTTTCATAATAGTACTGAGTACATGAGATATTTTTCTTTCATTCTTGAGATACTTTACTAAGAACGGTATGTTCCAGCTCCATCCATGTAAATGTAAAAGAGGTACAGTCTCCATCTTTTTTTAAGACTGCGTAATATTCCATGGTATACATATACCACAAGAGAAATAGTTTTAGATTCATTATTATTTTAATATTTATACCTCATATTGTTTAAATGTATTGATCTAAAATATTATATGTATACTTTCATAAGGAAAATTTTTATATTATTACTTTCCTTTATGTTTATTTTAGATATAATATGTAATTATAATTTTATCTATTCATGTAGTTCTAGTTATCCTGATAAGTAGTTAGTTAGGAATGGCTTTCTAGGGAAGGAGGACAAGGGCAAGGCCTGTAGACCCCCACTTTGGTGCTGCCCACTTTACTTTTGTCCCAAGTGATTGCTCATACGTGAGTAGGGTCCATCCTACCAATTTGAATTTAGTGTACCAACTGCTAGAAGACTGACTATCCTAGCGACAGGTACAATAGAGTCTTAAATGTGACCTACAAAGTTCTTAAGACTAATTATCATGTGGTCTACGTCTCCACCATGGGCTCTCAGAAAGGCTCATGGGAGGTCTGCATGAACAGTAAGACTCTGGTTTCAAGGTGACCTCTGAACCACTGGGTAGTTCTGACCCAGAAGGTTTAAAAGAGAACTGCTAGCCAGAACCTTTGCCTCCTTGCCTTTTCTTTGCGATAAGAATGAGTGCCCATTTACAGAGCATGATAATCATATCTATATCTTGCTTTTACTCTGTAAACCTATGTTTAACTTTCTCAATAAACTTCATTATATGTTTGCCTTACTTTGGTCATTTTTTTTTGTCTATAAGCTTTCCAAGAAGCAAGGACCCAGGCAATTGTTTGAAACTCTGACACTTTAGTATACAGGCAGCTGCCTTGAAGCCAACATTTTAGATTTCCAAGAAGCTGCTGGTACCCCCCTAAAGTTGTGTATAGTTAATATACCTTCCTTTTCATGCTAAAACTTTACTTGCCCTTTGCAACAGTTTTGGTGACTACCTTGAGCCACCATTGTGCTGCCAATATATATTTTTCATAAGCATTGTGAAATGCCACTGTATTATAAAATCATGATGTATCTATGCACGATCATTTTTCAACCAATTAGATTATTAGGTGTTAGAGATTTATTTCATAGTTTAATAGTTAAAGTTCATACTTTCTGCTGGTATGTTCACTTTCAAAGAAAACGACCATTTTAATATTAAGGATGATAGTTTAAAAGTGATAAAAAGCAAAGGACAGTCAATTGAAACTGAGAAAATAATCACTTGAGGGCTAGTGCAATTTTGCTATTTATGTAAAAAACACATTAAAAAAAAAACACCAAAAGAACTCCAATGCTTTCCCCTGAATGATAGTAAAAATAACAAGATTCATGCAATTCTTAGGGTGAGGTTGGTGTCTTGGTAACATCAAATAAAATGTGGACAATTGAACCTCACACAGTAATATTATTGTTTCGTAAAAATACTGTACTCTAGATGATGGAAATTTTATAAATCTCTTTAAAGTTCTATAAAACACTCAGAGGGAAATTTAAAGGCTATGAACTGTAAACAGAATGATGCCTGTTACTTGCAAGATGAATTCAGCAACCAGTGTTTAAAATGCATTTTGAAATATTGAAGTCTTAACATATGGTCAAGTTTGCCATAAAGACTTTTCTTTGGATGACCGAATTATCTGATATTTTATTATTGATATTTGGTACTATGTAAATTCAGCCCTGACAAAGCAAAGGAAATCGCAGTGTTTTGTACTATCAATCATATCTTTAAAAAAACAAAAAAAAAATCAGGTAAGATTTTTATGCTGGGAAGAAGAGATTTGTCAATGATTTTGTGCAAAGAAGCGTCAGAGTCACGCTCTATACATAATTAGTTGTGTGAACCTGGGCAAGCCATAAACTTTTATTTACATAGACAAACTAAAATCATCCACATACAGATGATAACAATTTTACATTTCTCCTCATCTGGAATTTTCATACTAAATGTTTCTTATTAAAACATACAATAGTCATCTGTAATCCTAGCACTTGGGAGGCTGAAGCAGATGGATCACCTGAGCTCAGGAGTTTGAGACCAGCCGAGCAAAAATGAGACCTGTCTCTACTAAAAATAGAAAAACTAGCCATAGTGGTGGGCACCTGTGGTTCCATCTACTCAACAGGTTGATGCAGGAGGATAGTGTGAGCCCAGGAGTTTGAGGTTGCTGTGAGGTAGGACACCATGGCACTC
Organism: Nycticebus coucang; assembly: GCF_027406575.1. Taxonomy (NCBI): domain Eukaryota; kingdom Metazoa; phylum Chordata; class Mammalia; order Primates; family Lorisidae; genus Nycticebus; species Nycticebus coucang. The sequence continues at coordinate 19,620,269 of NC_069787.1, forward strand.
TATGCAGGGCAAGAAAACAAAACCAAAACCAAAATCAAAATACATGAGTCTTTCCATTGAATCTGTAAACCAAGCCAAACTTTTGCTCTATCAGGCCTAATACTGCTGAAATATTTTATATTCTACAAAATTATTGTACATCTATGTCACTAGCTTATCCTACGCCAGGATTTAGGAAGGGACAAAAATAAGTAGCAGTTTGTAGGTATTTATAAGCAACATGATCTGAGGTACATTTTAACCAGACCAAATCTATGTTTGAGTACAAAACTTTAAAATGGAGTTTTGTTATTTCAGTTAGAATTTAATTTAGTTGAATGATACAAAACAAAATATCATACAGCCTCATCTGTATTCAAACTACCTTTTCCAGATCACAAATAGCAGCAGGGATAAATATGTAAGAATAGTTCCGGGAGGAATGGAATTATGCCTTGCTGTTTGACACTGTTGGAAACTCCATCAGAAGTACAGGCTCCAGGCAAGGAGGAAGAAAGCTTTTTCACATGGGGAGAATAATGATAATTGGAGTAAGGAGGTTCTCATTACTTCCTACAGACACTGTATGCCAGGGTTTCACTCAAGTGAACAATGAACCTGCTTACGTTTTATAAAGCATCTGAATCCTTTGACCTACTTGTTAGAGAGTTGAGATCAAAAAGGACTTAACAAAACCAGGGGGAATGGAAGAATGTTAGGCATTTTTCCTTTCTAGTCATATCATTCATGCTATGCATGGCTGTTGTCTTACTCTTGTTAACTGTTCATTGATTTTTTTTTTTTTTTTTTTTTTTGTAGAGACAGAGTCTCACTTTACCGCCTTCAGTAGAGTGTCATGATGTCACAGGACTCACAGCAACCTCTAGCTCTTGGGCTTCAGCGATTCTCCTGCCTCAGCCTCCCGAGCAGCTGGGACTACAGGCGCCCGCCACAACGCCTGGCTATTTTTTGGTTGCAGTTCAGCCGGGGCTGGGTTTGAACCCACCACCCTCGGTATATGGGGCCGGCGCCCTACTCACTGAGCCACAGGCACCACCCTGTTCATTGATTTGTTAACCTTGCTTTCACAACCTCAGATCAGTCTTGGAGTCTGATCTAGTTTGGAGTTTGCATTTATTGGACAATTTCTTATCTGCAAAAGTTTTCTTTGCGGCTCATGTTTAGGAGTTTATGTCCTTCATCTATAATGACTTCCTACCCTATTGTCATCTTTCAAAACACGATCTTATTTTTCATGCCCAACAACAGTCAGCCCTTTTAAGAACCTAACCAGATTATGTAAGTAATTTGATAATTCTATCCACTGATCATACTATGGTAACCACATCACTACGATTACCCTTGGCCATCTGGTAACCACAGTGATAGTCAGCAATGAGGTATGTAGCACTTTTTCTAGGATGAGTTCACGAACTTAATTGTCTGACTTGGTATAGTAGTGTTTGCAGCTCTCTTGAAACATGTCTTTTGCCTTGTTTTAGATACATTCTTTTATTCCTGACCTAATTGTAAACACTTTGAGACCTGAGATTATGTCTCCTCTACCACTTTACCTTACATTTCCTCAACGGAGTTTTTTTGTTTATTTTGGTGTATAGTTCCTAACGAGTATCTATTATCTAAGCACTCAGATAGGAATGATAAAAATTAAGAGGAAGATTAAAGATCAAAATGAATCCTCTGTCCTTAGCATTAGCTTTTTCTTCTAATATGTTTAAGAAACATGAAAACTTTTTAGGTAAAACCAGTTCTTACATTTATATTTTCTTCCTCATGGGAAATTGAAACCAAAATATAATTAAAAAAATAAATTAATAATAAATTAAAAAAATAAATAAATTAAATTAATTAATTAATTAATTAAAAAATAAATTAATAATAAATTTAAAAAACCCCTCATTTCCTAATATTGTTTCTCTTAGCTAATTTAATAGCCTTTACGTAATTTAATAATATAGGTTGTCCCAACAGTCACTATGCATATGGAAAAATAGTAAATTTTATAAAAAGGTGGCCAAGATGTAGAGAATATTTTGTAAATATTTTATAATTTTTTAATGACTATTTTGCACATAAAGGTACATTTATTTATAATTTCCCATTTTCTCTATGTACGGTGACTGTTGAACATGATATAAGTTAGATTTTTCTTTTATCAGCTTAAATATGTGGCTCACAAAGCAATTCAAACTATTGAAGGACCATATTTATGAGTCTCTCACCCCAAAATAGAAATTAGAGGTGACTAAAATAAATCCTTAATAAACACTTGGAGCTGAATTCCTTATGAAAGGCCTTACCAGCTATGCCATAAAGATTACAGTTGCCAAAATACAATCAAGCAAATAAATAGGATAGAATTCCATCTAATGGAAGGGAGATATTGCATATTTTATTTCACAATGTGGTTATCTATGATTTATAACCTTCCATTCTTTTTCATTCACACAAAGTTGCATGTATTCCAAGAGGTTATAAACCTTGATTTTTTTTTAAATGCAGAGTTCAATCAGCATTATTTACTATGGACAACAACACTTGGGGGACGCATAAATTTTACTTTATCTTCCCTGGCATAATAAATGATTTATCAAGCACACTGTAAAAAGGAGAACAGAATACTATGGTCATATACAGTTGTTTGAATATTAATTTCTTCCCATAATAAAGCTTTGGTTTATGATAACCTATGTATAAACTCGGTTAGCCAACATGCTTTGAACCATGTTGATTCTATAGGCAAGAACTGCCTGCCCACACTGACAGTGAGTGATGTAAGGAAGTGAACTATCAGTGATTGAATCTTATTCTCAATATCCTAATGCCTCTGGCTCCACCGTTGTAATTATTTTAACTCATTGGTTCTTGATAATATAGGACCATTAATTTTGAAACATTAGCTGAGAGATTCTGATACCCACCTAGCTTATTTAATTTTGCCACTAAAGTCAAAAGAGGAAATAACATAACTTTGTACTCACATTGACAATGTTACCCAAGGCTATTAATATTCTGAATGTAGGTGTGATATAGAACTCCAGTTATTGCCAAGTCCCTCCATTCTGTTTTTTGGATCAGGGTATGCCTAGATAGGCTATTTACTTATTCTTGTGAATCTGGTTAGTAATTATACTAACACTAAGAGCTATTTGAATTCCTATGATTGTACCAGCTGTTTAAAATTCAGCATCTCATTTTATATTTTAAGAAACTTCTATGTTGGAAACTCATTCATACTGGCTCTTTAAATTTTTTTTTTTAACTTTCAAATTAATATGAGGGTACACATTTTTAGGTTATATTATTATCACTTCCAAGGTAAAGTTCAAGTTGTAGAGAGCCCCTTACCTGGGGGGGTGTGCTGAACACTCTGGAATTGTGCACATTAGGCCAGATCCCACCAAATGTGCTCTGTCCTCCAACCAATCATCCTTTCTCCTTCCCTCTCTTCACACACCCCCTTACTAGACTATATTTGTAGTTTTATCATTGGTATGAGCACGTATCTGTTTATATATTGGTTTCACATTAATATTGAGTACATTGGATTATTTTTTTCCATTTTTGAGATACTTTACTAAGAAGAACGTGTTTCAACTCCATCCAAGTAGACACCAAAGATGGAAAGTCTTCCTCTTTTTTATGGCTGCATAGTATTCCATGATGTACCTACACCACAATTTGTTAATCCATTCATGGGTCAGTGGGTGTTTGTTTTGTTTCCATGACTTGGCAATTATGAATTGAGCTGCAATAAACATTCTGGTGCAAATGCCTTTGTGGTGAAATGATTTTTGTTCTTCTGGGTAGATACCTAGTAATAGGATTGTGGCATCAAATGGAAGATCAACTTTTAGTTCTTTGAGAATTCTCCATTCTTCTTTCCATAAATGTTGTATTAGTTTGCAACCCCACTAGCGTTATGGAAGTGTTCCCATCTCTCCATATCCATGTCAGCATTTGCAGTCTGGGGACTTTGTGATGTGGGCTAATCTTACTGGAGTTAGGTGATATCTCAGAGTAGTTTAGATTTGCATTTCTCTGATGATTGAAGATGATGAGCATTTTTTCATGTGTTTGTTGGCCATTCGTGTGTCATTTTCAGAAAAGTTTCTATTCAGTTCTCTTGCCCACATAGAAATGGGGTTATTTGCTTTTTTCTTATTGATGAATTTGAATTCTCTGTATATAATAGTTATCAGGCCCTTGTCAGATTCATGACATGCAAAAATCTTCTCCCATTCCAAAGGCTTTTCGTTCACTTTGTCTGTGGTACCCTTAGCAGTGCAGAAGCTTTTTGGCTTGATTGTGTCCCATTTATCTATTTTTGGTGTTGCTGCAATTCCCGGGGGTGGGGGAGGGTCTTCCTCATAAAATTTTTTCCCAGGCCAATATTTTCAAGTGTTTTCCCCGTACTCTCTTCTAGAAATTTTATTGTTTCATGTCTTAAATTTAAATCTTTTATCCAGTGAGAATCAGTTTTTGTCAATGGTGAGAGATGTGGGTCCAGTTTCAGTCTTCTACATGTGGCTAACCAGTTCTCCCAGCACCATTTGTTAAATAGGGATTCTTTTCCCCAGTATTTGCTTTTGTTAGGCTTGGGAGCTAATTCAGTGTTTCTCTTCTCAAGTTTTCATCCATTGAAGTTATAATGGAAGCTTGAAATTGGCTGTGATAAGAGTATTACACCATGTAAATTACAAATTAGGGCTTTTCACATTTTCAGTTTAAAAGCAAATGACTGTAATCTTTGGAAGTAGGTATTCTTATTTCCAATTTATCAATGAGATAATTAAGGATCAAAGAGGTGATGTATCTTGCATAAAATTAGTATGTAAATTTTAGGCCCAGGGTTTAAATCCTGGTCTATGACACTCCGGAACCCATGTTCTTTCCCGTATGGATAAATTGTTGAGACTGCATACACAGTCAATCAGGGTCTACCACTGTGAATAAACTACCATTTTTCAATAAATTTAGTCAAATGTTTACTTTCCTTAATATTTGGGTTATATTGAAAATTTTTTTCAATGTAAGTAGCCAGTTCTCTTAGTAAAGTTTGTGCATAATAAAAAAGTTCATTTTCAACAAAGTGTTTTATTTTGTTTTGTTTGCGGTTTTTGGCCGCGGCCTGGTTTGAACCTGCCACCTCTGGCATATGGGGCCGGCGCCCTAGTCCTTTGAGCCATAGGCGCCACCCAACTAAGTGTTTTTTATAGGAATGGTGACTTCTAGGATGAGATAGTGATGTCTTTTTCAGTGAGTGATATTGGCACCTCAATATTGACAATTTAACCTTCATATCCCAACTGACAAATGCAGGAGGAATCAGAAGGGGATAGTATGGCAGGAAGAGGGATAGCAGGGGAAGGGCTTTTAAACTGTATCAAGTTATAAGAAACAATGTAACATTTTAAAAAAGCACTGTGAAATCACATTTAGAAGTCATGGTGTTTTTTTCCTTCAGTGGGTTATTAATAGTAAAAAGATCCGTGGTTTTTTTCTCCACAGGCAGGGTACAGTTTCACATCTCTCTTCCTAGTGATCCAGAACAGTTTCCAAATTCAAACCATTTTACTTGTTTGACTGCTTGTCTTGTTTCTGTAATCTGTTGTTATGGAAATGACTGAGATGTCAAAACACTGTGTGCAGGATCCCACAGGGAAAGGGGAGGTTCTAGGAGGAAAACTCTGAAAAAGGTTTTAAAGGCAAACTGAAAACAAATTTGGACTTTGCACTTACAAAGTCAAAAAGCACAGCCAAGCAAAAGAAATGTGCTTTGATTTTCAAACCACTACTCCCACGTGGACACTTAATTCTCTACTTGGTGAACGGGCCATGAAACCCATTTTCCGTACACTGGTGAACTCGAATAGGTCGACGACACTGTTTCTCACTTGCACACCAGGAATATTTCAGCCATTTTAACAGAATTGACCAGCCTGTTATAAATGAAATTAATCAAATCAGTTGTTTGGAATAATGGACAGGCTAAATAATGGCTTAAAAATGTCCCTACTTTGTCAATGTCTTTTATTCTTTTGTGAATATAGATGTGTTACAAAGGTCACCTATTCATCAAGTGTAAATCTATTGTCTGAAATGTTATTTCAAAGCTCAAATGAGTTGTTACAATTCTACAATTCATACAATTCCGTATGCTTTAAAATAACAAAAACGTGAGCTACTAATTCCATAATAAAAAATGTTGTTCTGCTAAATACATACATGTATCCTGCACCATTTTAGGATTAAAAGGGATGATCGTAGTACCACTTGCAATTTGCTGTCGTCTGGTTGTATTAGTTTACAATCCCACCAGCATGGTAGAAGTGTTCCCATCTCTCCATATCCATACATACTGGCCAAGTTCTAAAGCATTGACCCAAGGAGACAATATTCAATTCAAAAGAGAAAGATTTACAGTACAGAAAAGAAAAAAAAAAAATAAAAAAAAAAAGTACAGAAAAGAAATGTACCAGAAATTAAATATTTGAGATAGCTGGGCTATTTGATAGATGCTTGGATGGTGGAAGAGAAAAAAGAAAATTCCCTTTTTCCTTTAGCATCTTGAGCTTTGATACTGCCAGGATGCCCTTTGCGGAGAGAAGAAAGCTTAACAAGGAGAAAATATATGAGATAACATTTTCTGGGGCAGAATCATCAGTTTGCCATTCACCCTGTGGGGTGGGGGTGGTAATCCTGACATGCTGAGTCTTTGGGAACAGAATCTTCTCCTGGAAACAGTATCAGATGTGAGCACAAATCTGGTAGGTAAACATCTGTCATGATGGTCTACAACATGATAAACAAAGACATGGAGGTGAGTTTTCCAGTGCTGGGGCCCAGATCAGTGTTACTCAGCAATGCTCACCTGGCACCTGGCACAGTGGATGACACTTCAGAGTTTCACAGTAAACGCTTGTGGAATGAGATTAGTGTAATCTGCCCTTTTCTCAGGGTACATTTATTTATCTGTAAAACGGGAGTGGAGCAAAATGTGACTCAAAATATATTGAGAAGAAACTGAGATGACATATGTGGAAGTCTTTTATAAAGTGTTTTTAAGGGCTAGATGCAGTCACTCACACCTATAATCCCAGCAGTCTGCGAGGTGGAGGAAGGAGGATCTCTTGAGCTCAGGAGTTTAAGATCAGCCTGAGCAAGAGTGAGACTCGGTCAACACAAAAATTATAAAAAATTAGCCAGGCATGGTGGCATGTACCTGTAGTAATAGCTATTTAGGAGGCTGAGACCCAAAGATTACTTGTGTCCAGGGATTTGAGGTTGCAATGAGTGATTATGATATCAGTACATTCTAGCTGGAGTGAGAGAGTTAGATTCGATCTCAAAGAAAAAAAAATTTCTTTTAAAGCACCTGGGTATTGGGTGGTGCATGCCCTGTGGTTCCAGCTACTTGAGAGACTAAGGCAGGAGGAACACTTGAGCCCAGGAGTTTGAACCAGCCTGAGCTGCATATTGAGACTCCCTTCTCTAAATACAAAGCATGCCAAAAAAAGTATGCACATTTTAAGAAAGGATAAAACTGCATTAAAATTGTAATGTTCTATGTATTAGTCATATTTGGCATGTCATATAATTACAGAAGTCAAATATGACTTAAGTATTATAATTTTAATACAGTTTTATCCTTTCTTAAATGTGTATCTATATTTTTGACATTCTCTGAACATACGTATGTTCAAAAATTCAAAATATTTGTCACTTTGCAAGTATTTTTTTCTTTTCTAAAATTTATGACAGCCATACATAAAATTTATACATCTTCAGTTGAAGACAATTAGTTAAAGCAGATATTAGAAAAAAATTGGATGTTAAAATAAAAATGCATATTTTAGTACTAGGACATTTTTTTAAATCTTGGATTTTCCTTATGCAAATTTTGTGGTTATTTTAAAAAAACGGAATTATTTCTATATTACTATGAATGTGTAGGCAGTATTACCTTGGCTTAATGGTTCAAAATTACTTCTAGATATTTAAAATGTTCTTTTTTTTTAACTGCATTATGTTACTGCTCCCCTTGCTGAAACGATGTTCTGTGATCTTGTACTCTGGGATTCTCCAGGTAACACTTAAAAATGCGTCTTTGTATATATTATGCTAAAGCTGTCTCTGTAAATGTTATGTCCCCAAGTAATTCCTCTGTATCTTTTCTTAGCTTTACTTAACTCTAAGTAGGTGGTCAAATCTTCCTGTTCTAGTCCCCAAATAAAGAAATGGATCATAGGCTCAATGTTAATGGCCTTATTTGATAGGTTGTACCTTGAGATATGCAATGAGTAGTCCGCTCCATACTATATAAAAGTTCTCGTGAAATAGGAGCAGATTGTATTGATCCTCACAATTACTGATGTCATTGTGATACTCTAGAGGTCTCTGAAAATTATTTTTACATTGTGCCACAATATTAAATATTCTTGTTGAGAAAATGGATTTTCTTTAAAATGGTAGCCATCTCTTCAAAAACATAAGGCCACTGTGTTTTGAGATGTATTGTAATACAAGTGAGAGAGAAGGAGAAAAGACTATTGTTTGTTGGTGTCTACTGTGCCAAGCACTGTGGTAGGGAATTTGCATATATTTATTAATACCTATAATCCTCATAGCAAGATTATCCCATTTTGCAAAATGGGAAAATGATTTTCAGAGAGTTGAAAGTGACCCAATTAATACCACTTAGTTACTAAATAGGGGAATACATATATTTTTTTAAAATAAGCTTTACATTTTGGAATATTGGATTTATGGAAAAGTTGTGAGGCTATTACAGAATTCCCATACGCCTCCATCCAGTTTTGCCTATTGTTAATAACTTTTTTACATTAGTGTTCTTCATTTGTCAACTAATGCACTAATATTGATACATTATTGTTATGTAAAATCCACATTTTATTCCAATTTGCTTAGTTTTTGCCCAATGTCCCTTTTGTATTCCAGGATCCCATCCAGGATACCATAGTACAGGCAGTCCCTACGCATCACTGGGCTTCTTTCAGCTCTGACAGTTTCTCAGACTTTTCTTATTTTTGATGAGCTTGACAGTTTTGAGGAGTGCTGGTCAGGTAGTACCTAGACTTCCTTTAAATTTAGATTTGTTTCACATTTTCCTCATGGTTAGACTGAAGATATTGGTTTTTATTTATTTATTTTTTTACTTAATTTTTATTAAATCACAACTGTATACATTTATGGGCTACAATATGATGTTTTGATATATAATGTGGAATGCTTCAATCAATCTAATTAACGTAACCATCACCTCAATTACTCATTTTAGTGGTAAGACATTTATACTGTACTCTTAGTTGTTTTGAAATGTGCCCTTGCTTTGTGTACATTAGAAGAGATCCCGCCAAATCCCCTCTCTCCACCTCTTTCTTTCTGGACTATCTTTGTGTTTTGTCATTTGTGTGAATCTGTAAGTGTTTATATATGGACAAATAAATTGTGGTATATATACAACATGGAATACCATGCAGCCATAAAAAAGAGGGAGACTTTATAACTTTTATGTTTACCTGGATGGAGCTGGAATGTATTCTTCTTAGTAAAGTATCTCAAGAATGGAAAAAAAGTATCAAATCACTCAATACTATTATGAAACCAATATATAGAAACCAAAGTTACTGGTTTTTAAGGAATAGGTGTACTGCACAGGTAAAGTGCTGCCTTCATCATGGTGTAGTTGGGTATGCACATGTCGTGACATGACTTACCAGTGTTGATGGTCAAGTTCACCATCACCTTCAACTTGGCCACCTGGCTGAGGTAGTGTCAGATTTCTCCATTGTGAGGTTACTCTTCCTGGCTCCCCTTTCCATATTGTGCACTTTGGAAGGATGTCTTTATGCTTTGGCATACACAAGAGGTGGGGAGTGAGGCATCATCTCCTGGAGGGAATCGCGCAAAGCATTTGGGATTCTTCTGTATGGGAGCTACCTCTTTTCCATTTATTTGTTTATGTAATAATTTACTTATGTCCATATGGCCTTAGAGAGATTTGTTTTATACTTTGGGTTATAGGTAATGCTACACTATTTATTGTCTTTCTCAAATTGTCCCAGCTTTGGACATTGGAGTTTCTTTCTGTTGGTTCCTGTGCCCCTTTGATGTACTTACTACCTTTGTGTGTGTGTGTGTGTGTGTGTGTGAGTGTGCCCTTTAGCACCTCCTCACTTTCTGTCACTGCAAAGTACTCCAGGTTCAGCTTGTAAATCCCCTGCTCTAGCCCTGGAATCAGACATTTTTTCAAAGATCCCTAGTCCCTTTTAAAAAGAAAGTCTTACTGCATTTAAAGGTATGGTATGCACCCTCACTGAAGAGGGTGGGAGAAAAAGTGCTGACTTGAGTCTTTGCAAATTAAGTCAAAGTTTTAGAAACCAAAATCTAGGTACCAGGTACAGTCATTGTTGGTCCTGTGGTGTGGGTACTTCTTGGCCCTCTCTGCTGACATAGCAAGGAAATTTGTGAATATACAAGAATTCTCTTTCTCCCTACACACACGTTATCTGTTCAGACTTGTTTCCATCCTTACCTACATTAAGTTAACGTGAGTTCACATTGATGCCTCAGACTCAGATCCAGTATCATGTGGACCATTCTAGCCCTTGCTTATCTGTACCCCCAACCCACAATGAGAAACCTGTCTCCCCATCCACCATCGATTAGCTTACCTCATCCATTCCAGCATGCAGGTATAATCATTTCAGAATTGTCTAGCTGGGAAGCAGTTTTACCTGAACCAAGTGTATGGTGCCCCATGATCATACTAATGTACACAGCTATGATTTAATAAAAAATAAATAAAAACCCAAAGCTTTTCATATGAATGGAAAAAAATAGAATACAGTGCTTATGCAGAGCTTCTTTTGCTTTCAGTCTTAAAATTTCCACTTAATTTTCAAAGTTACTTAAGTCAGCACCTTTTCTCCCACACTCTTCAGTAAGGTTATTTCATACCTTCAAATGCAGTAAGACTTTCTTTTTAAATCACAGTCTACATTTCTTCCTCACCACATAAATAACTTTTTTTTTTTTCTTTTTAAGACAGAGTCTCACTCCGTCGCCCTGGAGAGAGTGCTGTAGTATCAGAGCTCACATCTCTGTTGGGCTCAGACATTCTTCTTCCTTTAGCCTCCCGAACAGTAAGGACCATGTTGCCTGACTAGTTTTTCTATTTTTTTTTTCTTGGTTTATATAAATTTTGAGATTGAATTTAATGTTTATTTTTCCTGAAAAATAATGTTCATTACAAGAACTTACAAAGTTCAAAAATTTTATGAGAAGAAAAACAATCCCATTTGTTCATATTTGAAACTATTTTAAAAAGCGTACTTTTCACGATTATCATATTTTGTATATTATTTGTATCATCTTGCACTTAGCATTGTAGTATTACCATTTTCCATTTTTATCAGATTATTGTAAGTATCTTTATGAATACATATTATGTTGGTAATGTCATGTGTCACCTGTGGCTGGGCTATGCTCTCCAGATCCAGGGGTCTCACTCTTGTTCAGGCTGATCTGGAAATTTTGAGCTCAAGCAATCTATCCTCCTAGGACAGCAAGTGTGAGCCACTGTATTCATCCTACCCAAATAATTTTTTTCTTTAAATTTTCTTTGTGCTATAAAATTCTGTAAAGATTGGCACATGAATTTTGTCCTGTATCCACCATTATAGTGTCATATAGAATATTTAATATGATATAAATAGATATCTAAAATATCACCAATGTTTAACCAATTCAAATTTTCCTCTCCTTTAACTCTGGAAAGCACTGATCTGTTTACTTTCTCTACATTTTTGTTTTTCCCAGGATGTCATATAAATTGAACCGTATAGGCTGTAGCTTTCCAGACTAATTTTTCCACATTACGATTGCATCCATCCTTTAATTTTCCTTGGCATGGCTTTACTACTACCACTGTATGCACATACCTCAATTTGCTTATCCATTCTCCTATTCTCTGCAATAGGAGAATGGATAAGCAATCTTCTATAAATCTGCAGGAAGACATGTAATGGGTATGTGTGTGTGTGTGTGTGTGTGTGTGTGTGTGTGTGTGTGTGTAGGTTGCTGTGAGCTGTGAAGCCATGGCACTCTACTAAGGGCAATAAAGTGAGACTCTGTCTCAAAAAAAAAAAAAAAGAAAAAGAAAAAAGAAATTGAAAAAAGGCACAAATGTGAGAAAATATTTAAAAATCACGTATCTGATAAAGAACTTATATTCAAAATATATAAACTCTTAAAATTCAACAATAAATTAGCAAACAATCCAATACACGCACACACATATCCATTTTTAAATCATTGAGTGAATAACGAGGAGTGTGATTGTTGGATTGTATGGTATGACAATTTGAACTTTGTAAGAAAATGTCAAACCATCTTCCAAATCAGCTGTACATTTTACATCCCCATTAGCAATGATTGAGAATTCCTATTGCTCTCTATGTTGCCAACAATGGGGGAAGGGGAAAGGGAAGGGAGGTAGAGGGGAGGAGGGTGGAGGGAGGGTGATTGGTGGGATTACACCTGCGGTGCATCTTACAAGGGTACATGTGAAACTTAGTAAATGTACAATATAAATGTCTTAACACAATAACTAAGAAAATGCCAGGAAGGCTATGTTAACCAGTGTGATGAAAATGTGTCAAACGGTCTATAAAACCAGTGTATGGTGCCCCATGATCACATTAATGTGCACAGCTATGATTTAATAAAAAAAAAAAGGTAATGTCAGGTTTTAAAAAAAATTTGACACATTCTAATAGTGTATAGTGGTATTTTGTTGTTTTAATTTGCATTTCCTCGTGACAAGTGATGTTAAGAATATTTTTATTTTAAATATTCTTTATTTTTAGAGCAACTTTAGGTTTACAGCCGGATTGAGCAGAATGTAGGGAGACTTTCTTTATACCCTCTGAGCACAGCCTCCCCCACTACCAACATTCCAGTCAGAGCCGTGTATCTGTTACAAGTGAGGAACTTATGCTGACACATCATTATCACCTAAAGTTCATAGTTTATATTAGGATTTGCTCCTGGTGTTAAGCATCTTTTAATATGTTCATATTAACATATGTAACATTGGTGAGATGTTTATTAAGACCTTTTGATCTTTGAAAAAATTGGATTGTTTGCTAATTTATTGTTGAATTTTAAGAGTTTATATATTTTGAATACAAGTTCTTTATCAGATACATGATTTTTAAATATTTTCTCACATTTGTGCCTTTTTTCAATTTCTTTTTCTTTCTTTCTTTCTTTTTTTTTTTTTTGAGACAGAGTCTCACTTTATTGCCCTTAGTAGAGTGCCATGGCGTCACAGCTCACAGCAACCTCCAACTCCTGGGCTTAGGTGATTCTCTTGCCTCAGCCTCCGAAGTAGCTGGGACTACAGGCACCCACCACAACGCCTGGCTATTTTTTTTTTGTTGTTGTTGCAGTTTTGCTGGGGCTGGGTTTGAACCCTCCACCCTTGAGCCACAGGCGCTGCCCCCTTTTTTCAATTTCTTAATGGTATCTTCATGAGCCCCATATTTTTAATTTTAATAAAGTCTAATTATCAATTGTTTCTTTCTTGAATAATGACGTTATTGTTGCATTTAAATACCCGCCCCTAAACCCAAGGTCATGGAGACTTTTTCCTCTGTTTTGTTTTATTTATAAAGTTTTATAATTTTGCTTTGTACGTTTGATTCTATGATTCATTTTGAGTTAATTTTTGTCAAAAGTGTGTGATCTGTGTATAGGTTCTTTTCTTTTTCTTTTTGCATAGAGATCCTATTGTTTCAGCAGCATTTGTTGTAAACAGCATCCTTTCCCTATCAAATTGCCTTTGTGTCTTTGTCAAAAATCAGTTAGCTATATTTATGTGGGTTTATTATGTTCCACTTTATTGTGCTTATCTTTTACCAACAGCATAATTACTACTGTAGCTTTATTATAAATTTTGAAATTAAATAGTGTGACTCCTATACTTTTATCGTTCTTTAGCATTGCTCTGCCTTGTCTATTCTAGGCCCCTTGCTTTAAATTTGAAGGCCAGTTTTTCCACCATATTTTATAGATATTTTTTTTTTTTGTAGAGACAGAGTCTCACTTTATGGCCCTCGGTAGAGTGCCGTGGCCTCACATAGCTCACAGCAACCTCCAACTTCCTGGGCTTAAGCGATTCTCTTGCCTCAGCCTCCCGAGTAGGTGGGACTACAGGCTCCTGCCACAACACCCGGCTATTTTTTGGTTGCAGTTTGGCTGGGGCCGTGTTTGAACCCGCCACCCTCGGTATATGGGGCCGGTGCCTTACCGATTGAGCCACAGGCGCCACCCTTTATAGATATTTTTGACATTCTTCTAAGACAACCATGCCATCTGTAAATAAGGAAGGTTTTATTTCTTCTTTCTCAATCTAATTAACTTCTATTTATTTTTCTTATCATGTTCAACTAGCTCAGACTTCCAGTAGGATGTTAGATAAGGTTGGTGAGAATAAGTATTAATTCTCTCACTGTTATGTATAATCCTAGCTGTGAGTTTTTAGTATAGAGCCTTTATTAGTTAAAGAAGTTCTCTTCTGTATTAGTGAATGTTCTCTAGAGAAATAGAATCAATAGAATGTATTTGTGTATATATACACACACACGTACATATACACATATATGCATATAGACAATCTATTGTTTCAGCAGCATTTGTTGAAAACTTGTACATATGTGTGTATGTGTGTGTGTGTGTGTGTAAGCGGGGGGAGAGATTTTAAGGAATGGGCTTGTGCATTTATAAAGGATTTTAAACCCCAAATCTACAGCTAAGCCAGCAGGATGGAGTCCTAGGGAACAGTTGTTATTGCAGTGTAAGTCTAAGCGTAGTCCCCTGGCACAATTTCTTCTTGCCCAGAGGAGGTCAGTTATAGTGCTATTAAAGCAATCAGTTGATTAGATGTAACCTACCCCCATTATGGAGTACAATCTGCTTTACTTAAACTCTTATCTATTTAAATGTTAATCTCATTCAAAAAACACTGTAACAGAAACATCCAAATTATTGTTCAAACAAATATCTGGGTAACACGATCCAGCCAAGCTGATGCACCTTATATTTATATTTCTTTGAAAATTTTTTTTGTTATGAATGGGTTTGAATTTTGTCAAAATTCTTATACTTCTAGCACGTATTGATATGATCTTATGTTTTTCACTGTTAATATGAATTACATTGATTTATAACTACTGAACCGACTTTTCATTATGTGCATGAACTCCATGTGGTTGCTGTTATCATTTTCATATGTTGCTGGGTTTTATTTGGTAACATTTGATGAAGATTTTTGTGTCTATGTTCAATAATGATATTAGTCTGTAGTTTTCTTATAATTTTTAGTGTTGTTCATGGACCCCAAACTTTTAATTTTAGTGAAGTGTTCTTGCAGTAACACTCATCAAGTGAAGTATTATTTCTGCTCCTAGTAAGGGGCAGAGAGTACATTTTATATCCCCAGTAAGGGGCAGAGAGTACATTTTACATCCCCACCAGCAATGGTTGAGACTTTCTTTTCTTTTTTTTTTTTTTTTTTTATCGTTGGGGATTCATTGAGGGTACAATAAGCCAGGTTACACTGATTGCAATTGTTAGGTAAAGTTGCTCTCTCTGTTTCTAACAATGGTAATGTCAGGTTTAAAAAAATTTTTTAGACATTCTAATAGGTGTATAGTGGTATTTCATTGTTGTTTTAATTTACATTTCCCCATGACAAGTGATGTTAAGAATATTTTTCTTTTAAATATACTTTATTTTTAGGTACAAATGTAACTGTAAATGTACTTGTGTCATTCTGTGACCGACTCATTCTCCAAATGAGTCACATCATCTCTAGGATCTCCTTTTCCAATGGTAGAATGAAGGATTAAGACTAGATAAGGCAAGATATCCCTTTCAGTTTTAAAATCAGGATATCCATTGCTACAGGTAGTAACAAAACCTTAACTTAAATGACTTCTTAATGTTTCATACTCATATTACCATATCTCCTAACCTTGTGGCTGGGTAAAGCAGGTAGTATTTTCTCTGTTTATAGATGACATTATTGATGCTCTTAAAAAATTACTCAAATTGTTCAAGATCCACAATGTCTAGGTGTTGTCGGGATTCAAATTCAAGGTCTTTGGGCCAGCATGCCAAATATTATCATTTTTGCAAAAGCACAGGTTTATTTCATTAATCAATTAATTCATTCGCCCTACACATTGTTCCAAAGATTATTCCTGCTCTTTCTTAGAAACTTGCTCTATACCTAGGAGAGTGTCTCCAGTAGCTATGTTTTATAAAAAATGAGACTGGCTCAGAATGAGACTTATTTTCTTATTTCTTTTTGTGCTGTGATTACTAACACTCAGTTTCTTCTATAGAGATAAATCACATTATTACATTATTATTATTATTTTTACAAAATGCTGGCCTAATCAGCAAAAGTGTAATTGTTCTGTAGGCCAAATTGCAAAACTGACATGAGATGGATATAATTAAATAGTAAGGAAGAGAAAGGGAGAGATTCCAGGCCTTGCTACAAAGAAAATAGAGTAAGTTGGGCAGTGCCTATGGCTCAGTGGGTAGGGCGCCAGCCCCATATTCCAAGGGTAGTGGGTTCAAACTTGGCCTGATCAAACTGCAACAACAACAACAAAAAAAACGAGAGTAAGTTCACAGATCTCTGAATTGGTCATTGCAATGACATCTTTATCCCCTGTTAGCTGCAAAGACTTTGCTAATCATTGCACTCCACAGTGATAGCAACTTAAAATAAGTGGATCATATCCTGAGGCTGTCTTGTCAAAAAAGTCTGTTAATATAATTTTAAAACGGAAGTTAAATCTAGAGAGCCTCTAACTCCTCATAGAAATGGTATTTGACTTTTCCATTATAATAGTTCCCCATCCTAATCATAATAAGGAAAATTGTTCTGAGTCTGGGATATGTTCATCCCTGAGAAGAAGCAGGCATTTTGCTCTCAGGTTTCCAGAATGGGTGTATTTGTTGTAATGTTGCAAGGGCAACGATTATTTGTTTGAATCTAAATAACTGTAAGAAAATATACGAGAAAGACATCAGAAACTTATGTAGATGGAAGATCCTGGTTCACTTGCATGGATGGGGAGAGTCATCACTAAGATGTAACAGTTCTTGGCAAATCATTTATCAGATATTTAGGGTGAAGCATGGAATCTCAGAAATTGGGATCTACTGATTCCTGTGCAGTAGGAAAGAAGAGTGGTGAAATCAAATAACTTGTGAGCACAAGGGGGATGATGTGGAGACTCATAAAGTATTGATTCGACAATGTAAAAAGACAAGCAGGTTCGTGAGAAAGAGAATGCATACTGAGGCCACGAACCAGTGATTAATCAAAGATCTTCCCTTTATTTGCTTATGTGTGGGAGATGACCACACACGATTCGAATCCTAACAATAAATACTGCCATAAAACCATCACGTGTTATTGAGTGCTGTGTGCTAAGAATTCTCAAAAGCATTCACTAACCCCTCAATTCTCACACGAAACCTATAAAACAATTGTGAATATTATTCTCATTATATAGATGAAAAAACTGAAGTTCAAGGAAGTTGAACGACCTGCCTAATAATGTAGAGATAGTAACTGGTAGAGCCAAGATTCTGGAGAAGTCTGCCACAACAAAAACTCCTCATCTTCCTCCAAGCTGTATGTTGCTTCACTATCTGACCAAATGTTAATATATGAAGGATAACCCACAGCATGGTGATGTGGGGGAAACAAAACAAAACCAAAAAGCTATAAAAATAGGCTTTGAAATCTGATGAACCAGAATCTCATATCCTAAAAAAGAAAACGGAACAAAATAGATAAGTCAAAGGACCACGTTTTTAAGGTAGAATAAAAAGAATGTTTAAACTTTGC
Source organism: Nycticebus coucang (assembly GCF_027406575.1). Lineage (NCBI taxonomy): Eukaryota > Metazoa > Chordata > Mammalia > Primates > Lorisidae > Nycticebus > Nycticebus coucang. The sequence continues at coordinate 19,638,231 of NC_069787.1, forward strand.
CACAGTTGTGTTGTATGTATTAGTTTTCTATTGCTGATAGAACAAATTACCACCTACGTGGTGGCTTAGAACACCACAGCTTTATCATCATAGTTTTGTGTTAATGTTTAAAGTTGGATACAGGTGTCCTTGGGCTGAAATCAAGATATCACAGGACTGCTTCCTTGCTACAGCCTCTAGGGGAGAATTAATTTCTTTATCATTTCCAGTTCCTAGAGGCCTCTCTCATTATTTCTCCCTTTGTCTGCAAAAGAGCACTGTTGCATGCCTCTGACCATTTTTCCATAGTCACATCTGCCTCTGACCATAGCAAGGACAGATTCTGTGATTTAAAGACCCTCATGGTTAGATCGTCCCCAAATGGATAATCCTGGATAATCTCTCAATGTTCTTTAATTTCATCGCATCTGCTAAATCCTTTCTATAACGTAGCATAATAAACTCACAGGTTCCAGCGTTAGGACTTGGAAACCTCTGGGGAACAATTATTCTGGCCACTGTGGTGTTTAAAGCTATGAACCTGGTAAATACAGACTGAGATCCAATGCACGACAAGATGAGAAATGCAGGGAACCTGTAAAGGCCAAACTCAGGGTGAGATAATTTTCTAAACATGAAAGGGATGTGTTTTCAATCTTGTCTGTCTTTCTCATCTTACAACTGTGAAAATATTTTCCGTACCTAGAGCTTGATCAAGACTACTTTTTCTCTTCTCTGTGAGGTGCCGGCAGTGTTAGGAGCTGGGACAGAGGGAAACAAAGATATCCTGGGTCTCACCTTTCCAGATCCCAAACAATTCTCTCTTTAGGCTGTGAAGCCAGCTTCTCTTGGAGGGATAAAAGTCTGCATCAACTGATCTTTCTTGGGAATAAATGGCCTTTCAGAGTTTGGAGGGAGCAAGATTCTATGGATAATTTTATGTGGTTCAGATCAATAGTACGCATCATATTCTTCTTCAAAGAACATCTTTTCCTGTATTCACTTCTGCATACCCTTACCAAAAAAGAAAAAAAAAATTATTATGAGAAGAAGTATCAATGTAGCCTGGGAAAAAAGGAGAAAGAGGGTTTTCACTATAAATCGCTAATAGGATCGACTTGAATCCCACTTTTTTAAAGCTATGATTAAACAACAGTGACAACAAAAACAACCAAAGAGTTCACAGACTAGACGCCGACATCCAGCTCAGAATGTCCTCCAAAGGATCTAAAATACCAGACACCCTCAAAAACACGCAAACCTGTTCTCTCCAACCCATCCTCTATTCAAACAATGAATTGCTAACCTTTTCATTTAGGGGTCTTGTGTGTGAAATGTGAACGAACCCATCCAATTTATCATCCCAGAATAAACCTGTCATACTGTCACAGGAGCGGGGAATAGCCAATTGCTAATATCAAACGCTGTAAAAAGGGCCAACTTCGAGTTCCTAGGGAGTGACCCATTTTTGCAGCACAGAATAAGTAGGCAGTGTGAATTAGGCTAGAACAATATCAGTGAAATGTTGAACTCAAAAATCCTACCTGGACAAAGGGGGGAAAAAAAACCTTAGGTAAGTGTGTTAATTGAAATATTCTTTTTTTTTTAATTGTTAAATCATAGCTGTGTACAATAGTGCAATCAAGGGGTACAATGTGCTGGTTTCATATACAATCTGAAATATTTTCATCAAACTGTTCAACGTAGCCTTCATGGCATTTTCTTAGTTATTGTATGTAGACATTTGTGGTCTGCCTTTAGTAAGTTTCTCCTGCACCCATTCTAAGATGCACCGTAGGTGTGGCCTCACCCTCCCTCCACCCTAACCTCCCCCCTCCCTTCCCCTTCCTTGGCCCTTTCCCCATAGTCTTCTGCTATAATTGGGTTATAGCCTTCATGTGAAAGCTATAATTTAGCTTCATAGTAGGGCTGAGTACATTGGATACTTTTCTTCCATTTCTGAGATACTTTGCTAAGAATGGGAGAAAATATTTGGAGGTTATACCTCTGATAAAGGTCTAATAACCAGAATCCACAAAGAACTCAAACATATTAGCAAGAAAAGAACACGTGATCCCATCTCAGGGTGGGCAAGGGACTTGAAGAGAAACTTCTCTAAAGAAGACAGACGCACGATCTACAAACACATGAAAAAAAAGCTCATCATCCTTAATCATCAGAGAAATGCAAATCAAAACTGCTTTGATATATCACCTAACCCCAGTAAGAGTAGCCCACATAACAAAATCCCAAAACCAGAGATGTTGGCATGGATGTGGAGAAAAGGGCACACTTCTACGCTGCTGGTGGGAATGCAAATTAATACATTCCTTCTGGAAGGATGTTTGGAGAACACTTAGAGATCTAAAAATAGATCTGCCATTCAATCCTATAATTCCTTTACTAGGTATATACCCAGAAGACCAAAAATCACATTATAACAAAGATATTTGTACCAGAATGTTTATTGAAGCCCAATTCATAATTGCTAAGTCATGGAAGAAGCCCAAGTGCCCATAGACCCACAAATGGACTAGCAAATTGTGGTACATGTATACTATGGAATATTATGCAGCCTTAAAGAAAGATGGAGACTTTACCTCTTTCATGTTTGCATGGATGGAACATATTCTTCTTAGCAAAGTATCTCAGGAATGGAAGAAAATTGAAATATTCTTAAACATTCTCAAATATCTAAATATTTAGATCTTCTGAAATATCTGGAAATATTCACACACCATAGGTTAGGACCCAGATACATTTTTCTCCCCCTCTGAATGTAATATTCTTCCAATTCGAGCAGATTTAATCATTTGCTGAGGGCCCAGAAAAGAGGTCAAGAGTGAAAGAGTTCACCTTAATATAAGAGGAAAATTATGTTTTATCAAGACAATTTTTTTCTAAAATTGTTAGCCAGTTACTTGGCATAAGTCTGTCAATATAGGTTAGATATTAGAATACAATATAATAAAATAAAAGATTAGCATTATGTTTTTATCAGGAAAATATAGTTTGCACTACGCATACAAATGCCAGAATCCTAGTACCTTAGCACAAGAGAAATCTTACACAAAATCTGCTGTGGGCCTGGGGGACTCCCCAAGGCAACACTCTTCCACGCAGTACTCAATGTTCCAGGTATGTGGTGTCTTGATTTTGCATGAGATTGTCACAGTTTTCTGTGGCAGAAGAAGAGGATCCTGGAGATACACATATTAGCATCTACATACTAGCAATCCCAGCCAGTTTTCAAAAACCAGGCATTGCAAGTTTCTGGTACATATATTTTTAATATACTAGAACTGAGACTGGGTACGGTGGCTCACATCTATCATCCTAGCACTCTGGGAGGCTAAGGAAGGAGGATCACTTGAGTTCAGGAGTTCAAGACTAGCCTGAGTAGGAGCGGGACCCTATCTGCCAAAAATAGAAAAATTTGCCAGGCAATGTGGTGGGTGGTTGTAGTCCCAGCTACTCATGAGACTGAGGCAGGGGGATTGCTTGAGCCTGGGTGTTTGAGGTTGCTGTGAGCTGGGCTGATGCCAGCGCACTCTACCCAGGGTGACAGAGTGAGACTCTGCATCAAAACAAACCAACCAACCAACCAACCAACCAACCAAAGCAACAAACAAACAAAAAAAAAAAAAAAAAAAAACAACCCTGGAGGTTTTGAAGATCATTGAGTGTGTGTGTGTGTGATTGTTGACCTGTGAAAATTATTGTATCAGGCGGTGGGAGACATATATGGGATAAGTTACCAAGAGAGGATACATAATTAACCAGCTTCCGGTATGATAGATGTTATTCCTTCATGTACAATTTAAATCTTTCTAATTCTGGAGAGATGAAGTAGAAAAACTGAAGTTATTACAATTTTGATCACCAGTACGTTGCAAAGGAAAATGGAGGCTACTTAATAGTTATGTAAAATATGTTGATAAGATCACTTCTGCAAAAAAGGATATTAGATATAGTCATATCTATAGGTCAAGAATCTGCCCTTAATATAAGCTATTTCTGCTTCTTTTATTAACCTTGGTGTAGTATCTTTTTGAAAAAAAATTTGCATTAATTTTTAAAGTATATTTTTAAAATTTTTTAAAAATTAAACAAATTTTAGTAGGTTTAGTGAGTACAAGTTGAATTGTGTTATGTGCATATCTTGCAGTGAAATCTGGCCTTCTGGGTGTACCCATCACCTGAGTAGCTTGTATAAATTTATAGAATACAAGTGCTATTTTGTCATATGCATAGATTCTGTTGTAGTGACAGTCAGGGCGTTTGGGGTATCCAGCACCTGAATAACATACATTATACCTATTAAGTAATTTCTCATCATCCGTCACCCCACACCCTTGCCCTTCCAAGTCTCCGCTGTCTATCATTCTATGCCACACATTCCTGTGTACACATTAATTAGCTCCCACTTGTAAGTGAGAACATGCACTATTTGTCTTTCTGTATCTGACTTGCTTCTCTTAAGATATTTCCCTCTGGTTCTACCCATGTTGCTGCAAAAGGCATGGTTTTATTCTTTTTGTGGCTCAATAATATCCCATTATGTTCCCATATGTTACCACATTTACTTATCTGATCATCCATTGCTAGGCACTAAGGGTCATTGTACCTCTTTGCTATCGTGAATAGCGCTGCAATAAACATACCAGTGCAAGCGTCTTATGGTTATAATGATTACTTTTCCCCTTTGGGTAGATAGCCAGTAGTGGGATTGCTGGATCAAATCATAGTTCCATTTTTATTTCTTTGAGACATCTCCATAGTGATTCCAAAGAGGTTGTAGCAATTTACATTTCCACCAACAGTGTTTACCACTGTGCCTAACTGTGTAAAACAGTTGGCATCCTCACCAACATATGTTATTTTTTGACTTATTTTTTTTTTCTTTTTTTTTATTGTTGGGGATTCATTGAGGGTACAATAAGCCAGGTTACACTGATTGCAACTGTTAGGTAAAGTCCCTCTTGCAATCATGTCTTGCTCCCATAAAGTGTGACACACACCAAGGCCCACCCCCCTCCCTCCATCCCTCTTCCTGCTTTTCCTCCCCCCCCAATAACCTTAATTGTCATTAATTGTCCTCATATCAAATTGAGTACATAGGATTCATGCTTCTCCATTCTTGTGATTGACTTTTTAATAGTAGCCAGTCTGACCGGGGTAAGACAATGTTTTGATGTAATTTTAATTTACATTTCTCTGATGATTACTGATATTAAGCATTATTCATATACCTGTTGACCATTTGTATGTCTTCTTTTGAAAAATGTCTATTTGCATTCTTTGCCCACTTGTAAAAGGGTTTGTTGAGTTATTTGAGTTTTTTGTATATTCTACATATTGCACCCTTGTTAATTGCCTATTTTACCAATGTTTTCTCCCAATTTGAAAGTTGCCTGTTAACTGTGCAGATTTTTCTTTACTTAAGTCTAGTTTTTTTTTTTTGCAGTTTTTGGCCAGTGCTGGGTTTGAACCCGCCACCTCCGGCATATGGGGCCTGCACCCTACTCCTTGAGCCACAGTCACTGCCCCTTAAATCCAGTTTTTATATTTTTTCTTCCTGTTGCCTGTGCTTTTGAGAAATTAGTTATGAATTCTTTGCCTAGATCTCGGGTGTCCAACCTTTGGCTCATGGGGCACATGCTGATCTTGTGAGGACATGTTTTTGCTTATCTGTAGTGTCAGATATCACAACAAGAATGCATAGCACTTTTTTGCTAATCATCTATTGTCAGTGTCTGTGTATTTAATGCATGGCCCAAGACAACTCTTCTACCTATGTGCAGCAGAGGGAAGAAAAATCTTGGACACACCTAGACTAATGTCCAGAAGAGTTTTCCGTCTGTTTTCTTCACTATTTTAATAGTTTTGGGTCTTACATTTACATTCAGTAGAACCTCTGTAACAAACAGGTCAACAGAGATTGTAACAAACTGTTCAACATTACTGATATGTACATGTGGTGCATGTCTGGTCTATGAAAATTAGGTTGATTTGTAAGGAGGTAGTCAGTGTAGGAATGTGGTCATCTAAAGAATGAAAGGGGTCTGATTTCATTCTTTTGCTTGTGGCAATCCAGTTTTCCTAGCACTGTTAATTGAAAGGGTACTGATGCACCCTTTGGGCTTGTCAACTTTGTCAAGGATCAGTTTGCGAGGCTCTAAATATGTGCTATTATTTCTGGGTTATTTCTTCTGCTCCATTGATTTTTGTCTCTATTCTTACACCAGTATTATGTTTTGGTTATTATAGCCCATAATATAATTTGAAGTCAGATAACATGATGTTTCAGCTTTGTTCTTTTTGTTTAAGATTGTTTTAGCTATACAGGCTCTTTTTGATTACATATGAAATTTAGGATTGTTTTTCTAGATCTGTGAAAAATGACATTGACTTTTTTTTTTTTTGAGACAGAGTCTCACTCTGTAATGCACACAAGAATGCCTTGGATTGGGGGGGAGAGAGGAGTTTTTTCATTACTATTCAATCTCACTACCAATTATTGGTCTGTTCAAGCTTCTTGAAATCACATGTTTTCAAAAATGTGTCCATTTCCTATAAATATTTAGTTCTGTGTGCAAAGTAGCCTTGTTTGATACTATGTATTTTGTATTTCTGTGGTGTCCCTTGTAATATCTCTTTTACATTTATGATTGAACTTATTTCAATCTCTTCTCTATTCCTGGTTAATTTAGCTAGTAGTCTATCAATTTTGTTTATGTTTTCAAACAACCAGCTTTTCATTTAATTGAGTTGTTTCTTTTTTATTTGGACAGAGTCTCACTCTGTTGCCCAAACTAGAGTGTCATGGCTTCAGCCTAGCTCACAGCTACAACTCCTCAAACTCCTAGGCTCAAGCAATCTCTGGCCTCTATCTCCCAAGTAACTGGGAATATAGGCATGTGCCATGACACATGTTATGATCTGTCCTCTTATTACTACTTTTCTATCTCTCAGTGATTTTGCTAGCATGTGTTACTTTTGTCACTCACTTCAAAAAATATTTTGGTTTCTATCTTGATTTTGCCATTGAATCAACAAGCAATCAAGACCAGGTTGTTAAATTTCCACGTGTTTGTGTAATTTGGGAGTTCCTCTTGGAAACAATTCCTAGTTTTATTTCACTATAGTCTCAGAAGATACAAGGTATGATTTTAATGTTTCCCCATTTTCTGAGACTTGTTTTGTGGCTTAACATAGGATCTATTTTGGGAAAAGTTTCATGTGCTCATGCAAAGAATGTATCCAATTCAGTTTTGGGTAGAATGTTCTGGATATGTCTGTTAGGTCCATTTGCTCTAGACTAATGTTTTTCAACTTTATTTATTTTTAATCTCACATCACACTTAAACTATAATTAAACTTCTTAAATTATGTTGATACAAAAAATTAAAAAAAGAATATACTCATTGTGTTTTGAACGTCTTTAAAAATAATTTAATTAATGATATGTAAAATTGTTCATTGCACACTAGTGTGCTGCAGCACACCGATTGAAAAATCACTGTTTAAGACTTTTGGTAAGGTACAGTGTTTCATTGCTTTTCTGCCTCAATGGTCTGTGTTTTTATGTTAATGGGATGTTAAATTCCGTGGCTTTAAACAGCAATGATGTTGCTGTTTATTTCCTTCTTTAAGTCTAATAGTTTTTGTTTTATGAATTTGGGAGCTCCTGTGTTAGGTGAGAATATATTTAGGAGTTTTATACCTTGTTGTTGAGTCAATCTCTCTACCATTATTTAATTACCCTGTTTGCCTTTTTTTTTTTTTTTTACTGTTATTGTTTTAATGACTATTTTACCTTGTATAAGAATAGCCACTCCTGCTTGTTTTTGGTTTTCCATTTGCATGGAATATTTTTTTTTCAACCATTTAGAGTCTAAGAGAATCCTTACAAGTTAAATGGGTTTCATGGAAACAGCACATATTTGGGCTATGTGTTTTTATCCATTTGCCAACCTATATCTTTTAAGTGGGAAGTGTATATTGTTTACATTCAATCTTAATATTGACACGTGAGTTATTGTTCCAGTTATCATGTTGATCATTACCTGTTTGCTTTGTATTCTCCCTTGTATTATTCTGTTGTAGGAGCTGTGAGTTTTCACTTTTTGTTGTTTTTACACTGGTAGGTGTCAATCTGTTTGATGCATAGCAAACTTTTAAGGATTTCTTGTAAGGCAGCTGTAGTGATGTCAAATTCCCTAAGTGTTTGCTTATCCATGAAAGAGTTTATTTCTCTTTCATTTATGAAACATAATTTTTTAGGTTACAAAATTCCTGGCTGACAGTTATTCTGTTTTAAGATTAAAGATAGGACCCTGTTAGTGTGATGGGCTTTCCTTTTAAGTTATTTGATGCTTTGATCTCATAGATCTCATAGGATTTTCTTCTCCACTTTGACTTTCTCCAGTGTGATGATTATGTGCCTTGGATATGTCCTGTTTGCAATGAATCTTCCAGGAGCTCAATTCCCTTCCTGTATCCGGATGTCTAAATCTCTAGCAAGATAAGGAAAGTTTTACTCTATTATTCCCTTAAGTAAGTTTTCCATACTGTTTGCTTTTTCTCGTCTCTCTTTAGATCACGTATATTTCTTATATTTGGTTTTCTTACATAGTCCCATAATTCTCAAAGACTTTTTTAGTTCTTTTAAAATTATTTTTCTTTATGTTTACTGAGTAATGCAAAAGTCCTGTTTTTAAGCTCTGAAAGTATAACTTCTGCTTGATCTAGTTTGTTTTAAAACTTTACATTATACTTTGAAATTCCTTAAATAACTGTCTATTCTAGAAGTTTTTATTATGATTTTAAAAAGTATATATATCTTGTTAGTGAATTTTTTATTTATTTCTCAAATTATTATTTTGGCTTGTGTTGCTTTTTTGGGGTTTAAAATCTGCATTTTTTAAAAATTAAATCATAGCTGTGTACATTAACGCGACCATTGGACACCATACACTGGTTATATAGACTGTTTGACACATTTTCATCACACTGGTTAACATAGCCTTCCTAGTTATTGTGTTAAGACATTTATATTCTACATTTACTAAGTTTCACATGTACCCTTGTAAGATGCACCGTAGGTGTAATCCCACAAATCACCCTCCCTCCGCCCATCTTCCCCCGTCTGTCCCTCTCGCCCTTCCCCATATTCTTAGGTTATAACTGGGTTATAGCTTTCATATGAAAGCCATTAATTAGTTTCATAGTAGGGCTGAGTACATTGGATACTTTTTCTTCCATTCTTGAGATACTTTACTAAGAAGAATATGTTCCAGCTCCATCCATGTAAACATGAAAGAGGTAAAGTCTCCATCTTTCTTTAAGGCTGCATAATATTCCATGGTGTACATATACCACAATTTATTAATACATTCGTGGATTGATGGGCTTTTTCCATGACTTAGCAATTATGAATTGGGCTGCAAAAAACATTCTGGTACAAATATCTTTGTTATGATGTGATTTTTGGTCTTCTGGGTATATGCCTAGTAGAGGAATTATAGGATTGAATGGTAGATCTATTTTTAGATCTCTAAGAGTTCCCCATACATCTTTCCAAAAGGAATGTATTAATTTGCATTCCCACCAGCAGTGTAGAAGTGTTCCCTTTTCTCCACATCCACTCCAACATCTCTGGTCTTGAGATTTTGTGATATGGGCTAATCTTACTGGAGTTAGATTGTATCTCAAAGCAGTTTTGATTTGCATTTCTCTGATGATTAAAGATGATGAGAATTTTTTTATATTTCTGTAGGCTGTACGCCTGTCTTCTTCAGAGAAGTTTCTCTTCAAGTCCCTTGCCCAGCCTGCGATGGGATCACTTGTTCTTTTCTTGCTTATATGTTTGAGTTCTCTGTGGATTCTGGTCATTAAACCATTGTTGGAAACATAACCTGCAAATATCTTCTCCCATTCTGAGGGCTGTCTGCTTGCTTTACTTACCGTGTTCTTGGCTGTGCAGAAGCTTTTTAGTTTGATCAGGTCCCAGTAGTGTATGTTTGAAGCTGTTTCGATTGCCTGGGGGGGGTCCTTCTCATAAAATACTTGCCCAGACTGATTTCTTCAAGGGTTTTCCCTGCACTCTCTTCTAGTATTTTTATAGTTTCATGTCTTAAGTTTAAATCTTTAATCCAGTGAGAGTTAATCTTTAATCCATCTTAGTTAATGGTGAAAGGTGTGGGTCCAGTTTCAGTCCAGTTGCCAGCCAGTTCACCCAGCACCATTTGTTAAATAGGGAATCTTTCCCCCGCTGAATGCTTTTAATAGCTTGTCAAAGATCAAATAACAGTAAGTAGCTGGATTCATCTCTTGGTTCTCTATTCTGTTCCACACATCTACTTCTTTGTTTTTGTGCCAGTACCATGCTGTTTTGATCACTATCAATTTATAGTATAGTCTGAATTCTGGTAGCATGATTCCTCCTGCTTTATTTTTATTTCTGAGTAATGTCTTGGCTATTCGAGGTTTTTTTCTGATTCCATATAAAAGAAAGTATTATTTTTTTAAGATCTTTAAAGTATGACAGTGGAGTTTTAATAGGGATTTCATTAAAATTGTATATTGCTTTGGGTAGTATGGACATTTTAACAATGTTGATTCTTCCCAGCCATGAGCATGGTATGTTTTTCCATTTGTTAACATTTTCAGCTATTTTTTTCTTAGAGTTTCATAGTTCTCTTCATAGAAATCTTTCACATCCTTTGTTAGATAAACTCCCAAATATTTCATCTTCTTTGGCACTACTGTGAATGGAATAGAGTCCTTAACTGTTTTTTCAGCTTGACTATTGTTGGTGTATATGTAAAGGCTACCGATTTATGAATGTTGATTTTGTAACCTGAGACGTTGCTATATTCCTTGATCACTTCTAGGAGTTTTGTAGTAGAATCCCTGGTGTTTTCCAGATATACAATCATATCATCTGCGAAGAGCGAAAGTTTGATCTCTTCTGACCCTTGGATACCCTTGATTGCCTTTTCTTCCCTAACTGTGATGGCTAAAACTTCCATTACAATGTTAAATAGCAGTGGAGACAACGGGCAGCCTTGTCTGGTTCCTGATCTGAGTGGAAATGATTTCAATTAACTCCATTCAATATGATATTGGCTGTGGGTTTGCTGTAGATGGCCTCTATCAGTTTAAGAAATGTCCCTTCTATACCAATTTTCTTAAGTGTTCTGATCATGAAGTGATGCTGGATATTATCAAAAGCTTTTTCTGCATCAATTGAGAGAATCATATGGTCTTTGTTTTTTAATTTGTTTATGTGCTGAATTATACTTACAGATTTACATATATTGAACCAGCCTTGAGATCCTGGGATAAAACCGACTTGTTCATGATGTATAATTTGTTTGATGTGTTGCCGGATTCTGTTTGTTAGGATCTTGTTGAATATTTTTTGCATCTATATTCATTAGTGATATTGGTCTATAATTTTCTTTTCTTGCTGGGTCTTTTCCTGGTTTGGGGATCAGGGTGATGTTTGCTTTATACAACATGTTGGGTAGTCTTCCTTCTTTTTCTACATTTTGGAACAGGTTGAGTAATATAGGTACTAGTTCCTCTTTTAAGGTTTGTAGAATTCTGACATGAAGCTATCTGGTCCCGGACTTTTCTTTTTAGGTAGAATTTGTATGGTTGATGCTATTTTAGAACTTGATATTGGCCTGTTCAACATTTCCACTTGATTCTGGCTAAGTCTTGGAAGATGACATGCTTCCAAGTATTGGTCAGTTTCCTTCAGATTTTCATATTTCTGAGAATAAAGTTTCTTGTAATATTCATTAAGGATTTTTTGAATTTTTGAGGAGTCTGTTGTTATTTCATCTTTGTCGTTTCTGATTGATGAGATTAGAGATTTTACTGTCTTTTTCCTGTTTAGGTTAGCTAAAGGTTTATCTATTTTATTGACCTTTTCAATCTTGAGACAACTTTTAAATTTCTCCTCAAATTTCTAATTCCAGATTTTCCTCCATTCTATTAATCTTGTTTGCAATCCAAATTCTGAATTCGATTTCTGACATCTCGGCCAGCTGTTTATGAATGGGATCTTCAGTTACATCTGCCATATCTTTCCTTGGTGGTGGTGGGGGGGGGTTGATCTATTCTGGTCATTCATGTTACCAGAGTTTTTCCACTGATTCTGCCCCATGATTATTTTACACTATTTGATTTTTCCCCTGGAGCTTTGTCGAGGACCTGTACAGTGCTATGGCCTGAGAACCTGGGGACCTGTTTTGTGTGGTGGGGCTAAGTGGTTCTGTCTTGTTTTCAGCTGGTCTCTGTCTGACCCTAGTGAAACAGTTACTCTCGATTGAAGTCTCAGCTGTGGAGAAATACCAGTAATTAAGTCACCCCGCCCCTGACAGGCAACAATTGGAAAAGGAAAATCAAACCTTCCTACAACAACATACCCAGGGCACCACTTGATAGTCCTCGGGTGATTGGTTCTGTTCAAAAGGTCCAAATCAATTGTCTCAGTCAGCCCCTGTCTCAGGCAGGATAGTTTAAAAGGTCTCTGGCAACTGGATCGCAGGGGTCTGGTGACAACTCAGATCTGACTTGGCCCGGTGCTCTGTGAAGTAGAGGACCCACCCAGCAAATAGATTAGTCTGGGAAGGCTAATGACTCCTTCCCCACCTTGCATATCTGTCACACCCAGTCACTGATAGCTCTGTAGGTCTGTGACCCAGTTGCCTCCAGTGAGCAGATACTACAGGGGTTTGCATCTGCCTGAATCACAAGGAAATCTATATTTGCTCAGCCAGGCTGCTGCTCTCTGCCTCTATCCAGCAGGGGGAGGTAAGGCCTGACAATCTCAGGCGCTTGATGGAGGCTGGGAGGTGTTCACTCAGTTCCAGACCCACCCCTGGTTGATGTTACTGACAGAACAGAACAACTTTGTGGGAATTTGTTTTTGTCCCTGCTAAATTCCCCTGCCCAAGAGAACCTGTTTTGAGTTCCCAGAACCTGTGCCTCAGGCCCTGTGTTTGCTCCTGCAGGTTTGTATTCAGTTAGCTGTCAGCTCTAGCCTCCTGCCTTCCTTTGTCTATAGGCTGATGATCCCCTGAGATTCAGGTGTGTCTTAGGCTTAGTAAAGCAGTCCTCTGGGTCAGCCCAGCCCTGGGAATTTCCTGGCTCTGCGCATGGGTTTTCTAGTCTCCATGCTCCACCCAGGCCGGTACCACCTCAGGCAAACCCTTTACTCATGGGGCCTGCATTTCTGTCCCAGATCTGTTCCCTGGTGGTTGCCACCTGAGAAGATGCCCGACCTCCTCTCGTTGCCCAGGGAGACAGGGCGTGTGGCTTCAGAATATCTGGGGGTGAGCCCTATTGTTGCCAAAAGATGGCTGCTGCTTTGCACCTTGGGGCACCACTGCTCCAATGTGGCTCCCTCTCAGCCGACTGCCCTCTCCTCACTCCTGTGCCACAGAATCAGCACTGACCAGCTGCAGTCTAGGCCCCGTCCACACCCCTCAAAAAATCACCCAAGAATCTGGACTCCTGGGGGATAGGCCTCCAGATCTCAGAGTGAGAGTGGAGGGGAGTGCTGGGAGCTAAGAATTGCATGTAGAGAATATGTACAGTTTTATACAGTTTTATGCCTGGCAGGAGAACGCTGTGGCACCCTAGTAGGGGAATTAGGTCCAGTTTTCAGAGGGTCTCTCCCATGGAGTGTAGTGGGAGGAACTTTGAACTCTGCTCATTTGTTTGTGGAGCACTCTAAGCTATTCTCATGGAGGAGGGGACTCCCATCCACTTGGTGATGGATTTTGTACCTTTTGTTTGTATCCTTGGGGTTGCAGCTTGCCTCAGTGGGGTTGATGTGCGTTCTTCAACCTTCTCTCTTGGTGTAGCTCTAATCCACCAGGTTACTTGTTAAATTTCTGTCCTTTAACTCTCCTTCTGGACGGGAGCCTCTGTGGAAAGCTGGCTTCAGTCAGCCATCTAGTCTCTGCCCCCTAAAGTCTGCTTTATCTGATAAAAATATAGCTACTTGTGCAAACTTTTGTTTTCTTGTTGCCTGGAATGTCTTTTTTCATCTCATTACTTTCAGTCTGTATGTATCTTTCCAAGTAAGGCGAGTTCCTTGTAAGCATTTGGTTGGATAATTTTATTTTTTGGTCTATGCTAGCAATCTCTATTTTTAAAGTGGAACATTTAATCTATTTATGTTCAAGGTTAATATTGATACCTGAGGTTTCATTCCTGCCATATTGTTAAAAGTTTTACACTTGTTTTAATAAATTCTTTGTTTCCTTCTCTTTGTCTCTCTGTCTTTGTAATTTGGTAGAATTCTATAGTGTTATGATTTGATTCCTTTCTCTTCCTCATTTGGGTACTTGATGGACCTGCGAGTTTTATGCTTTTTTGTGTTGTTATAATGGTGAATATAATCCTTTCATTTCCAAGTTTTAGACTCTTTTTAGCATTTCCTACAGCATTTTTCTAGTGGTGATGAATTTTTTTAACATTTGCTTGTCTGAGAAATAATTTATTTCACCTTCATTTATGAAGCTTAATTTTGCTGGCTATAAAACTCTTGGAAGGTAGCTTTCCCTTTCAGCACTTTGAATATGCTATTTCATTCTCTTCAGACTTGTAGGATTTCTCCTGAGATGGATTCTGTTACTCTGGTGGTGTTTCCTTTTTAGTTGACTACATGATTTTCTCTTACTGATATTAAATTTCTTTCTTTCACTTTGGCTATAGACAGTATGATTATAATACGTCTTGGAAAATTATTTTTGCAATGTGTTTTTTTAGGGATGACTAGGACGCCTGTGTCTGGATATCTAATTATTTTTGTAGACTTGAGAATAATTAATTAATTAATTGATTAAATAGCTTTCTGAACTTTTTGATCTTTGTCCTCCCTCAGGAATATCAATAATTCATACACTCAGTTGCTTTATGTAGTACCCAATATCCCAAAGTCTTTGTTCTTTTTCCTTCATTTTTGTCTGATGGGATTATTTGAGAAGACCTGTCTTCAAGTTTGGAGGTTCTTTCTTTCCTTTTTTTTTTCTTTTGAGACAGAGTCTTACTATGTCACCCTTGTTAGAGTGCTGTGGTGTCACAACTCACAACAACCTCAAACTCTTGGGCTTAAGTGATTCTCTTGCCTCAGTCTCCCAAGTAGCTGGGACTACAGGCACCTGCCACAAAGCCAGGCTATTTTTGTTGTTGTTGTTGCAGTTCTCATTGTTTGAACCCAGCAGTCTCAGTCTATGTGGCTGGTGCTGTAACCACTGTGTCATGGGCACTGAGCCAAGTTCTGAGATTCTTTCATTTGCTTTGTCTTGTCCAAGCATGTCCCAACTTTTTTCTTTCCTGCCAACACTGGAAGAATAAGAGTTGTCTTGGGCCACACATTAAATATACAAACACTAAGGAAAGCTGATTAGCAAAGGAAAAAGTCCCTGAATACTTTTCATGATATCTGATACCACAGCTAAGCAAAATGGTCTTCAATATGGATGAGGCCTGAGACCACAGATTGGACACCCCTTTTCTAGTCTATTTTTGACACTTGCAATTTAATGTATTCCCTCAAGCTATTTTTCAGTTCTAGAATTTCTGCCTATGTTGTTCTTAAAAAGATATCTATCTCCTTGTTAAATTTCTCTTTCATATTTTGAATTAAATTATTCATTTCCTTGGTTTTTGGATTTCTCTTCTATTTCATTGAGCTCCTTTAAAATCAACATTTTCAATTCATTATCTGGCATTCTGAGGATTTCTTTTCCATTAGGATCTGTTGCTAGAGAATTATTGTGTCCCTTGAGGGTGTTATGTTACTTTGGATCTTCACCCTTTGACGTTGATTTCCATACATCTAGAGCAACAGTCACTTCTTACTATTGAATTTGATTTCCTAGGGGGTGGGTGTCTTTTTCTAAAGAATGTGTCTAGATGTTGGTTAGGTAGAGCCATTTGGCTTTGCCACTGGGTACTTGCAGTGTGAAGACACTTATGATTTCCTTGGCTATAACCAGCCTTGGTGGTATCTGTGGATTCCTTGGTGTGCTTGGGTTTAGCAGAGGCTGTGGTGAGGTAGTACTGGGAACTGCAATGGTCTGTCTTTAGGTTTCAGTGGTAGTGATGGTTGGCTACACATTTGTCCTCATCACCTGGGGCAGCATATGCTGTACCTATGTTGGCAGTTTCAGGTAGGGTGATTCTTAGGCCTCTGAATGGCTTTCTAGTAACAGCATTGTACTGGATAGGTGAGTGAACTGTGAACTTCCTGGGCAGCCAAGGGGTGCAGGTGATGGGAATTCCAGTGGTCATGAGAAGCTCTTCTAGTCCCTGAGCACTGTGCTCTTGTGTTATCAGTTGTTGTAATAGGCTGTTTGGCTGAACCTCCACATCAGTAGGTGGCACGTGCAAGTAAGAGCCAGCTGCGGTGATAGTGGTAGGCTTTATATCTGACCTCTGTTCTCTGGGAAAAGTGCTGGGGTAGTAACCTTTCCTGGATAGTCCCTAAGTTACCTTCAAGACTTGGGATGGTCAAAGTGATCTCTTGTGGCCTGGATTCCCCAGTAGGAAAGTGGATCACAGTATCCAGTATCTGTTCAGTACTAGGGTTTCACTCTCAGTTACTGCCTGGTCCCAGCTGTGTAAACTAGTTACTTGTGAACTCCATGCCAGGAAATGGAGTTTAATGAATTTGAGTTAGGTATAGTTCCTCATGTGAAGGAGCATAAATATGGACCTTGTTTCTACAAGGTTGCTGTCTACCTTGTACTGCAAAGCTCTATTGTGATTTCACAGATGGCCCTTGGAATTTTCTGTAACATTTTTTTCCTTCAAGGCTGAATTTATTGGTAATAATAAAAGGACAAAGATGTTGCTGTGTGACAATTTTTGCTTTGGCATTTCTACATGTAGTGTTTGAAAAAGTCTCTGGTTTCTGGGCCTGTATTTTTGGAAAATAATCCATGGCCCTTATATTACCTGAACATTTTGGAATAAAATGCTTTTCTTTGCAAGGATAGAAATAACTTTAACTGCAGACAACCTTTAGGCATTTTTCTTTCTTTTTCTTTCTTCTGAATACTTTCAAGCAACTTTGGATTTTAACTCATACAACATAGAAGAACTTAGTTGAAATAAAAAGCCATTAACAGCATAACAATCAATAAACATCCTACAGTCATCCCTAGGCAGAGAACACGTTCAGCTCACTTTCTGTCCATTTTCCTCATTTGGCAAGATTGACATCCTGTGAAAGTCCAGTCAATATTTGTTAGCACTTCTGAAAGCTAACCAACTGAATTAGAGATACAAAGATTCTTTGGCAGAATCTCAAAGTCTGTGATCCGCTAAATAACATAGAGGTTACTGTAGCAGACCTTGTTTAAGAATCATATCATTTTCTTCTCTAGAAGACTTACTTTCTTTAGCTGTCTTTTCTTTTCTGCTTTAAGAACTTAAGAACTTATTAAAACTGAAGTAAGTGTTGTTACACATGTTGGATTAGTAACATAAAGTTTAGGGAAGCTGTACGGTGGAATACAACAATTTCGGAATTTGATGTGACATGCAAAGGGACAGGTCTTTGTTCAATTATGTTTAGCAGAAATAAGTAAAAAATATATTTACAAACATGGAGCAATTCCATGTGGAGTTTCATTATTTTCTTGGCATTGACCATATTATATTGTTCTATCATAACTTGAAAGGGTAACAGGAAGTATGACCTGTTGTTGGATACAGATGGATGGTTGCATTTTGAATCTTTATTAAGAGGTTATGCTATTTATTATTTTACTAATCCACATATTATGGTATTTTGTATGGGTCTAATAACATGGAGACCACAGTAAGCACATCCCATGAATGTGAAGCTAAGCCTTTATGATTATTGCTTTGAATGTCAAACTATAAGGTGAATTCATTATGATGAGTGATTCTTAAATTTTACTGTGTGAATCACCTAAGGATCTATATTTGGATTCAATAGATTTGCGGTGGGGGCTGAGAGCTTGTGTTCATAATAACTTCCTACTAATGCTGATGTTGCCAGTTTATAGATTTGTCTGAGTTGAAAGGGGCTAAACCTTATGTAACCTATGTGAGTTACATCATACAAAGAGAATAGTCCCTGGAATAGCAAGACTGGGTTGTCTGATGAACAAGAATGAGACTTTTTAGGCAAAGCCCCATTGATTTAAAATAGTGATTCACTATAGCTAACAACACTGGTGTCCATCCAAATATCTAATGTCCAGCAAACATGTCACATACTCCAAGTATTCTGGTGCTATTGCAAGGCATCTATATTGTGTAATAGATAGATCAGGGTAACTTTGATAAAATTAACTGTTTTATTTATTTATAGCATCATCTGTGATTCTCTTCTCATGAAGAAATTTTCCAATTATAATTTACCTTCCCATGTAGGGCTGTTGAAGAGAAGAGAATGAGGTTAATGTGATTTGAGTAATTAAGGTGAGAATTTTTCATTGAAAATAAATAATTGACTTAAAACACAGGAAGAAGAGCTGCTGATCAAAGCCTGTTGGGTATTCCAATATCTTTGACTGTAACTTTTAATTAAATTTTAAGAAAATAGCATTTTGGTCAGAATCATATTCTTGGTTGATGTCAAATCATGAGAAATATATATCCTTGAAGGTACTAAATAATTGGTCCTCAATTTCAAAAGTTGATATTGTAAGTGTAGAACACAATAGGTATAAAGCTCATCTGGAAAAAGAAAAACAAATTTAGGAGAGAGAGGGAACTTTTTAAAAAGGGAAAGTGAGGTGATGGAATTTGCCCTATTTAGATGTTAAAATATATGATAAAATGAAATAATTCCATATCCAGTATCTATGTCACTATAAGCAACATAGCTCAATCAATACATGACAAAATGTCCTAAATATTTTTAAATGATAAAATACAGCATTTTAAAACAGAAGGAGAAATACTGAATTAATATAACAATGTGAAACAACTGGCCAATCATTTGGAAACAAAGTTATATCCTCCACCACACTTTACACCAAAATGAATACTATATGAGTTAATCAAGAAAATAATAGAAGTAATAGAAGGAAAGATAGTAGAATACTTTTATATAATTTATTACCAAGAAGGTCTTTCTAAGGGTGGCATCAAGGCAATCAAATGAGTATAAAATTAAGAGACGTAACTGCTTTGAAAAGAAAGTGCTTATAAGACAACTCTTTAATCCATACCTTTTAATACTTTTGCTATTGTCAAATTCTGAGTCAAGTGATAAATATATATGTAATAAAGTGAATAAGTGCTATGGTTTGGATGTTTGACTCCTCCAAATTTTGTGTTGAAATTTAATCTGCAGTGTGGTGGTTTTGGGAGCTGAGGTTTCAAGGGACCCTCATGAATAGATTCATGCCACCCTGAAGGCAGGGTGGTGAGTGAGTCTCCGCTGTGAATCCCCATGGCAGCAGGTTGTTAAAAAGAGCCTGGCTCCTCCTCTCTCTCTTGCTGCTTCTCTCAATAAGTGATGTCTCCACATGATAGAGAGCCGCCTTCTTCCATGAGAGGCAGCAGTCTGAAGCCCTCACCAGAAGCAGATACTGGCACCACACTTTTTGTACAGCCTGCAGAACCATGAGACAAATAAACAGTCTTTTCTTTGTAAATTGCATGGCATCAAGTATTCCCAACCTTCCTAATGCTGTGGCCCTTTAATACAGTTCTTGTGGGTCATGACCCACAGGCTGAGAACTGGTGCTTTATAGCAGCACAAATGGACTGAGATAATTAGTAATGATTCTCCAAGGAGCTTTTATAAATCAAGTAGAAAAAAGAGTATCACCTCCGTAGGATAATGACCTAGGCTCAAGAATAAGCACTTATGAAAAGGAAAGAGCCCCTTCCAAAGTGGTCAGTGAGCACATTGACAATGTCCATCCATAACTAACAAGGTTATTGTTAGATGAGTTGGAGAAAAAAAAATCAAAAATTTTAAAAATATGTGTAAGAATTCATAAAACTATTTCTAGTATGAGGGTTCAAAATATTTACTGAAGTGTTTGTAATACTTGAATTTTGGAAAAAAAAAACTTGAAAGAAAATAAAATCATCCTAAACATCTGTTAATGAATAATCAATTATTCATTATTTGGTAGATGTAATTTTTATGTACCACAAAGGCAGCAAAATGAGCATGCATACATATTTATGTGTGTATAGATATATTACCAATGTATTTTACATGAAAAAGTCAGAGTTCATATGAGCATATACCATTCAACTTCATTTATTATTTAATAAAATGCATATATGCAGGACAAAAAATTCTCGAAAAATATATCAAATATTCACAGTGCTTATAGAAGCCTGGCAGGATTATATTTAATGTTCATTTTCATCTTCATGTTTTAGGTATTGTCAGATTTTTTAATAAACAGGTAATATAAGTATTAGGGATATTTCTGTGTTTAAGGGTAACAGGAAATAATATCATTTTCAGTGGATCTTAGGAGAGTGTTTTTTGTCAGTAGTAACACCTTGATACCATTGTCATGTTGCTGAATGTATATTTATTTAAAAACTTTATAAGTAGCGTCATGATTCTGGTAATTTCTGCATATGTAGTTTAACTGAAAATTCAAAATTGTATGACCCCAGAGATATTAGTAAAAATCTCCACCATTTCTGGTCTTTGCCACCTAAGAGTGATAGCATCAGATCCTGATGATAAGGGCAAGAAAACTTTTGGACATTATCTTAGCAACAGGCTCTGATTTCTGGTACTCCTTTTCTCATTCAGTATTCTTTTCTTAATGTGTTCTTTCAAACCTACTAACTGTACTGTATTTCAAATGTAGATGTGGGCTTCCAGTATAGTTGAGCAGACAGATAGTAATATAAATCTTATATAGGATCCATAGGTATTATAAATTTGAGGAGAAAGATGATTATGATTGGGGGAAAATATGAAAATCATTGTGAGAGGATACTATCTTATCTACAGTATGCAAGGACAATTTTTTTTTTTTTTTTTTTTTTAAGACAGAGTCTCACTTTGTCGCCCTTGGTAGAGTGCTCTGGCGTCACTGCTCACAGCAACCTCAAACTCTTGGGCTTAAATGATTCTCTTGCCTTGGCCTCCCAAGTAGCTGGGAGTACAGGCACCCGCCACAATGTCTGGCTATTTTTTAGAGATGGGGTCTCTCTCTTGCTCAGGCTGGTCTTGAACTCCTGAGCTCAGGAGATCCACCTGCCTCTGTCTCCCAAGTGCTTAGATTACAGACATGAGGCACCATGTCCAGCCTGTGCAAGGGCAATTTTAATAAAGGCAGTAGAAAAGATGGCATTTAAGTAAAGGGAACAATGGGATAAATACAATTAAGGGTTAGAACATAGAGTCTCTATATTGATTATGTAATATAAGAAAGTAGTTATGTGTCACCAGACTGTGGGATATGAGATATGAATGCTGTAAGGTAAGGCCAGAAAGAAATCCATCATGGGTGGTCTTGACTGGAAGGCCAGACATTTATTTAATAGGTTAAAGAAGCAATTGAAGAAATGGGAACAAGCCTGAAATAATGATCAGATTGTAATTTAGTATGCTAAAGAGAATGGGTTGGACTGGAGAAATGAACAGTTTTAGACAGGAAAGCCACTGGGGAAATTAATGCATTAATAAAGATGAAATTGTGCCCAGAGAATGAGAGTGGATTCTAGGTATTGCCAACGTAGAAACAAAATGATGACATATGATTGGATGAGGCAGACAAGGGACAGTCATCTCAAATGTGGGTATTTGGAAAGACAATGGAAAGAGAAACTTTGAAAGAATCTTAACTTATTTAGATTCATCGAGTTATAGGGGGGCAGATGTTTCCCGATGGCAGCATCATTTGGAAGGTGGAGACTCCAGAGAGATGGCAGACATGAAGATATAATTCTGGATGTCTTTATTAAAAAAAGGAAATCTTGAGAGATGAGAGGACGGGTGTATGTGGTAAAATTGGTGGCTAGCTCTGAGTGAAGAGAGAAGGCCCAGGGCAGAAACTTGGATGGGACAGGTGCATTGAAGAGGTTTGAAGAGAGCAAAACAGTGATAAACTGGGGTTTTGCCTGTTCTGTTCATTGCCTTTTCCCCAAACACCAAAATTGTGCCTGGCACATAGAATGTTTCGATAAAAATTATTGAATGAATTAATGTCTGTAAGAGAGTGTTTTAAGAGACTTTCTCTTGTGAACAATGGGCGCTACAGACTCAGAGGAAGAGAAAATGAAGTCTGCAGAGGAAAGTACATTTTGTGCTCAGGTCATCGCTAGCTAACCTTTGAAAGACTAGATTCAGTAGAAATGCAAAGGGACAGAATTCAAACCCTTCAGCAGAATTCAAACCCTTTGGTAAAACAACTTCTTTGTTCCAGTCTCCTTTAAACCAGAGTTTTTTCTAGGTTAGTTTTTCTGGGATCTGGGACAGGCATAACAATATTTTACTGTCTTTTTTCAACAAGCTATTACTCTTATAGCTTTATGCTTTACTGGAAGGAAAAAAAAAACACTGCAATTAATTAACTCCAAGAAACACACGTAAGTCCGACACAATGCCACATACTAATTTAGTCCTTACATAATATAGCTTTTGTCCCAAATACTTAAACATTGATTTCTCAAGGAACAACAAAACCACCATGAGTGATAGAGCTAATTATTTTTAGTTAGTTTCCTAAGCATTAAGTTTCCTAAGCATTGGGAGGCTCATTTATGTGTATGTGCATATTTAAAAAGTGGTGTTTTTGCAAGTCACTTCTTTTTGCCTATGTGCCAGATGACAAATTTCAAATATCATTGCAACTTGTCTTTATAAATAGAAGAGAAATTCATGGGGGAGGTGCTTAGACTTTGAGGAAGGTAATTACATTCTACTCTCAGAAATTGTATGTGTTTAAAACCTAGGAGTGTGTTTTCCATTTGTTGTTTACTTATACATTTTGGTTAGCGTCATTGCATTAAGGTACATAACAACCTTTGGGCTCACCAGAGAAAAGTAACAAAAGCATAGCATTAAGAAAAACATCAATTTACTCCACAGGTACCAGCGTTGTTTACTTCATACCCTAAAATGAATGGTTATGCAGTTCTCATTTTAAAGCATATTTTATTACAAGGCCATGGGATAAATTTTGTTAGATTGGGTGCTTTGTCAGTGCAAGAAAAAGATGAAAAATACGTATAAATCTCATAGACATCCACTCACAAGATGGAGGTGGGTCTTGTGAACAATGGTCGACTTTGGTAGATGACCTATTGTAATTCTGTAACATTAAAAGTAACAGGAAAGTGCAGCGGAGGAGAAAATACAAAAGCTCAGAATTCAGACCTGCCACTAGCTCACTTCTTCGTTTCTTTACCCCGTGTGTTCCCGAGCAAGTGACATAGTCTCTTTGATTCAATTCCTTATTTATATAAAAAGTCAATATGGTAAAGAAGAGATGGAGTCTTATTATATGTGTATTTGGAAAGACGACAAAAATATAAACTTAGAAAGAAGTTTAGTTTATGGGGTATATTCTCTTTAAATGTGTTGAGTTGCAGAGGTGCTGACACGCCCAGCAGAGGTATCATTTTGGGGGTGTAGACATTGGATAGTGTAAGGTTGAATGCAACAGTAACAATTTATTTAGTTGCCATGGTCTGAATGATGTGTCCTCCCCAAATTCACAGGCTGATACTTAAGCACCAGTGTAATTATATTACCAGGTGGGGCATTAGGAGCCAATTAGGTTACAAGGGCTCCTGGAATGGGATTAGTGCCCTTATGAAAGAAGCCCAAGGGATCCTGTTCATTTCTCCAGCCAAGAAAGATGCATTAGGAAGGCCTCGTCCATGAAGCAAACAGAAAGCTCTGCCAGACACCAAAACTGCTGACTCTGCTAGCACCTTCATCTCACACTCCCTGGCCTCTGGAGCTGTGAGCAATACATTTCTGTTTATACATCACTCCGTCTAAAGCATTTTGTCATAGTGGCCTAAACAGTAAGACAGCAGTACATATATATATATATATTTATATATATAAATTTTGCTAATATTTCATTCATTTATCTTATAATTACTTATAGGAAAATAATTATTATAATCCCAATGTTAATTATAAGAAAGCTGAGGTTCAGAGAGATTGAACGACCTTATCCAAGGTCATGCAGTGAAACTGAATCAGGGTGCAAAATGGGACCCTCTAAGGCTAGGTTGCTAACCAGATGCATGCATGCCCCCTGATTCAACAATGCACGTGAAAGTGCTTTCCAAAATAAAAGTATCAATGGCATGTAAAGTGATATATATCTTTTTGAGTATTACAATTTTATTTATTTATTTATTTATTTTTATTGTTTGGGATTCATTGAGGGTACAAAGAATTAGGTTGCATTGATTGCATTTGTTAGATAAAATGCCTCTTATACTTGTGTACCGCCCCCAAGAGGGGATATATTTAATCAGCAGATACTGCAGTTGGAGACTGAGTTAGTACAACATCAAGTCAATTTTAACGTCCAGTGGGTGCTTATGCCCCAGGCAGCATTCTTCATACATTTAATTATTCACTCATTTAATCCTTATGGGAATTTGGCCTCACATGTGGCTTTGGAGTCAAGTACTTTCAACCACGCCACCGTGCCACCATACAGGCACAAAGTCACTGTAACTGATAGTAAGCTATTTTCTCAGTGGCTGAGATGAAATGTTTTGAGAAAATCAGCTTCATGAGGACTTCTGTGTTTTGTAAGAGGAAAGGCTAGATTGTTGAGTCCCTTGTTCATGGAAACCATGTTCTACTCACAACAAACTAAATTATTTACAGATTTTGGATTGTTCTTATTTTGACTTTTAAAAAATGTTTTAATTTAGGGTGGCACCTGTGGCTCAAAGGAGTAGGGCGCTGGCCCCATGTACTGGAGGTAGCGGGTTCAAGCCCAGCCCTGGCCAAAAACTGCAAAAAAAAAAAAAAAAAAGTTTTAATTTGTAGTTATTATGGAGACATAACAGCTGTACCTGTTTAAGGGGTATGTGATGATATTTGATACAGGTGTACAACTTGTAATGATCAAATCAGGGTGACTAGGGTATCCATCACCTTGAGCACTTATCATTTCTTTGTGTTAGGAACGTTGCAGGTCCACTCTCTCAGTTAACTTGAAATATGTACCACATCATTCCACATGTTAGTTTTGATTCGACTAACTCCGATCACCAATTGTTGTAGGATTTAGAAAGGAAAACTATAGCTATATTCTGTGATAAGTAAACAGCCTGCGACTTGCCTAACAACCCACTGTGGTTATAGACACTGAAATTAAGGAGCTTAAAGTAAAACCTTGGTAACAATTTTAAAGTTCATATAGGCCACAAACCCTGGGGGGCATCTCTCACATTCTCACCTGGCTGCCTTCCTGTCCCGTGATTTCTCCGTTCTGCCATCCTTCTTCCTCCCCCTTCTTATTTAATGAACAAAATATAAAAACTCTCTGCTATCAATATCAATAATTCTTTGTTTGCACATTATAGTAAACTTCAGGAAAAACACTAGAGTATACATCTAAAAAATTACAGAAACTTGTTAAAATAAGTTATCCCTTTAGCTTAGTTCATAAACATTTATTAAGCTGCTAACTGAGCCCTTACTATGTCCCATGCACTGAGCTAATTACTAGGAATATTAAAATATATGAATCTTTTCCCTTGAGGTCTTATTTAGACTTTATTTCAAAATGGTTAGTTTGAAATAACTATTTTCTTTTTCCTATTTACTGCTTTCCTATTTATTGCTTTAATTGCTATTATCATTTGGCTATGGACATTTTTCCACTTCTCTCTATCTATATATTTTTCCTCTTGTGCATCTTCTTTTTTTTTTTTTTTTTTTCTTTTTTTTTTTATTGTTGGGGATTCATTGAGGGTACAATAAGCCAGTTACACTGATTGCAATTGTTAGGTAAAGTCCCTCTTGCAATCATGTCTTGCCCCCATAAAGTGTGACATACACTAAGGCCCCACCCCACTCCCTCCCTCTCTCTTTCTGCTTCCCCCCCCATAAACTTAATTGTCATTAATTGTCCTCATATCAAGATTGAGTACATAGGATTCATGCTTCTCCATTCTTGTGATGCTTTACTAAGAATAATGTCTTCCACTTCCATCCAGGTTAATACGAAGGATGTAAAGTCTCCATTTTTTTTAATGGCTGAATAGTATTCCATGGTATACATATACCACAGCTTGTTAATCCATTCCTGGGTTGGTGGGCATTTAGGCTGTTTCCACATTTTGGCGATTGTAAATTGAGCTGCAATAAACAGTCTAGTACAAGTGTCCTTATGATAAAAGGATTTTTTTCCTTCTGGGTAGATGCCCAGTAATGGGATTGCAGGATCGAATGGGAGGTCTAGGTTGAGTGCTTTGAGGTTTCTCCATACTTCCTTCCAGAAAGGTTGTACTAGTTTGCAGTCCCACCAGCAGTGTAAAAGTGTTCCCTTCTCTCCACATCCACGCCAGCATCTGCAGTTTTGAGATTTTGTGATGTGGGCCATTCTCTCTGGGGTTAGATGATATCTCAGGGATGTTTTGATTTGCATTTCTCTAATATATAGAGATGATGAACATTTTTTCATGTGTTTGTTAGCCATTCGTCTGTCGTCTTTAGAGAAGGTTCTATTCATGTCTCTTGCCCATTGATATAAGGGATTGTTGGCTTTTTTCATGTGGATTAATTTGAGTTCTCTATAGATCCTGGTTATCAAGCTTTTGTCTGATTGAAAATATGCAAATATCCTTTCCCATTGTGTGGGTTGTCTCTTTGCTTTGGTTATCGTCACCTTAGCTGTACAGAAGCTTTTCAGTTTAATGAAGTCCCATTTGTTTATTTTTGTTGTTGTTGCAATTGCCATGGCAGTCTTCTTCATGAAGTCTTCCCCCAGGCCAATATCTTCCAGTGTTTTTCCTATGCTTTCTTTGAGGATTTTTATTGTTTCGTGCCTTAAATTTAAGTCCTTTATCCATCTTGAATCAATTTTTGTGAGTGGGGAAAGGTGTGGGTCCAGTTTCAGTCTTTTACACGCAGACATCCAATTCTCCCAACACCATTTATTGAATAGGGAGTCTTTCCCCCAAGGTAAGTTCTTGTTTGGTTTATCGAAGATTAGGTGGTTGTAAGATGTTAGTTTCATTTCTTGGTGTTCAATTCGATTCCAAGTGTCTATGTCTCTGTTTTTGTGCCAGTACCATGCTGTCTTGAGCACTATGGCTTTGTAGTACAGACTAAAATCTGGTATGCTGATGCCCCCAGCTTTATTTTTGTTACTAAGAACTGCCTTAGCTATACGGGGTTTTTTCCGGTTCCATACAAAACGCAGAATCATTTTTTCCAAATCTTGAAAGTACGATGTAGGTACTTTGATAGGAATGGCATTGAATAGGTAGATTGCTTTGGGAAGTATAGACATTTTAACAATGTTGATTCTTCCCATCCATGAGCATGGTATGTTCTTCCATTTGTTAATATCCTCTGCTATTTCCTTTCTGAGGAGTTCATAGTTTTCTTTATAGAGGTCCTTCACCTCCTTCGTTAGGTATATTCCTAGGTATTTCATTTTCTTTGAAACTATGGTGAAGGGAGTTGTGTCCTTAATTAGCTTCTCCTCTTGACTGTTATTGGTGTATACAAAGGCTACTGACTTGTGGACATTGATTTTATATCCTGAAACATTACTGTATTTTTTGATGACTTCTAGGAGTCTTGTGGTTGAGTCTTTGGGGTTCTCTAAGTATAAGATCATGTCGTCAGCAAAGAGGGAGAGTTTGACCTCCTCTGCTCCCATTTGGATTCCCTTTATTTCCTTGTCTTGCCTAATTGTATTGGCTAGAACTTCCAGCACTATGTTGAATAGTAAAGGTGACAGAGGACAACCTTGTCTGGTTCCAGTTCTAAGAGGAAAAGCTTTGAGTTTTACTCCATTCAGTAAAATATTGGCTGTGGGTTTGTCATAGATAGCTTCAATCAGTTTTAGGACTGTGCCACCTATGCCTATACTCTTCAGTGTTCTAATTAGAAAAGGATGCTGGATTTTATCAAATGCTTTTTCTGCATCTATTGAGAGGATCATGTGATCTTTATTTTTGCCTCTGTTAATATGGTGGATAACGTTTATGGACTTGCGTATGTTGAACCAGCCTTGCATCCCTGGGATGAAGCCTGCTTGATCATGATGAATGACTTTTTTGATGATAAGCTGTAATCTATTGGCTAGGATTTTGTTGAGAATTTTTCCATCTATATTCATGAGTGAGATTGGTCTGAAATTCTCCTTTTTGTTTGGGTCTTTTCCTGGTTTTGGTATCAGGGTGATGTTTGCTTCATAGAATGTGTTGGGGAAGATTCCTTCTTCCTCAATTTTTTGGAATAATTTCTGCAGTACAGGAATAAGCTCTTCCTTGAAGGTTTGATAGAATTCTGGAGTGAAGCCATCTGGACCAGGGCATTTTTTAGTTGGAAGCTTTTTTATTGTTTCTTTGATCTCAGTGCTTGAAATTGGTCTGTTCAGGAGGTCTATTTCTTCCTGGCCAAGTCTAGGGAGAGGGTGTGATTCCAAATATTGATCCATTTCCTTCACATTGTCAAATTTCTGGGCATACAGTTTCTGGTAGTATTCAGAGATGATCTCTTGTATCTCTGTGGGATCAGTTGTTATTTCCCCTTTATCATTTCTGATTGAGGTTACTAGAGATTTTACTTTTCTATTTCTAGTTAGTCTGGCCAATGGTTTATCTATTTTATTTATTTTTTCAAAAAACCAACTCCTTGTTTCATTAATTTTCTGAATGATTCTTTTGTTTTCAATTTCATTGATCTCTGATTTGATTTTGGAGATTTCTTTTCTTCTACTGAGTTTAAGCTTAGATTGTTCTTCTTTTTCCAATTCCATAAGGTCTCTTGTGAGATTGTTGATGTGCTCTCTGTCTGTTTTTCGAATGTAGGCATCTAAAGCGATGAATTTTCCTCTCAAAACTGCTTTTGCAGTATCCCACAGGTTTTGGTAGCTTGTGTCTTCAATGTTGTTATGCTTAAGAAAGTTAGTGATTTCCTGTTTGATTTCTTCCTGCACCCATCTGTTATTCAACAGAAGATTGTTTAATTTCCATGCCTTTGGATGGGGTCGAGCATTTTTGTTAGAGTTGAGTTCCACCTTTAGTGCCTTATGGTCTGAAAAGATACAAGGTAAAATTTCAATTCTTTTGATTCTGTTGATATTTGTTTTGTGTCCCAGGATATGATCAATTTTGGAGAATGTTCCATGGGGTGATGAGAAGAATGTATATTCTTTATCTTTGGGGTGGAGTGTTCTATATGCGTCTATCAAGCATAATTGTTCTAGGGTCTCATTTAAATCTCTTATATCTTTGTTTAATTTCTGTTTAGAGGATCTGTCCAGCTCTGTAAGAGGTGTGTTAAAGTCCCCTGTTATGATGGTATTATCAGATATCATATTGCTCAGACTGAGTAAGGTCTGTTTCAAGAATCTGGGAGCATTTAAATTTGGTGCATAGATATTTAGAAATGAAATGTCTTCTTGTTGTAGTTTTCCCTTGACCAATATAAAGTGACCATCTTTGTCTTTTTTGACTTTAGTTGCTTTAAATCCACATGTATCTGAAAATAAGATTGCAACTCCTCTTTTCTTCTGAATTCCATTTGCCTGAAAAATTGTCTGCCAACCCTTGACTCGGAGCTTTAATTTGTCTTTTGAAGCCAGGTGTGTTTCTTGCAGACAGCAAATGGATGGCTTGTGTTTTTTAATCCAGTCAGCCAATCTATGTCTCTTCAGTGGGGAATTCAAGCCATTAACATTTATGGAGATAATTGATAAGTGTGGTAGTATTCTATTCGTCTTATTTGGTGAGAGTCCATTGCTTAGTTTTATCTTTTGCATCAGTGTGGAGGTTAGGTTCTGTCCTTTGATTTCTGAGTTCTTACTTTGCTGCTGATCCATTGTGGTGGTCAGTGTGCAGAACAGGTTGAAGTATTCCCTGTAGAGCTGGTCTTGTTGTGGTGAATTTCCTCAATGTTTGTATATCCGTAAATGATTTGGCTCCGTCAATTTTGAAGCTTAGCTTAGCAGGGTACAGAATTCTGGGCTGGAAATTGTTCTGTTTAAGTAGATTAAAGGTTGATGACCATTGTCTTCTTGCTTGGAAAGTTTCATTAGAGAAGTCTGCGGTCACTCTGATGGATTTGCCCCTGTAGGTCAACTGGCGCTTACTCCTGGCAGCTTGCAGAATCTTTTCTTTTGTCTTGACTTTGGACAGGTTCATCACAATGTGTCTTGGAGAAGCTCGGTTAGAGTTGAGGCGACCTGGGGTCCGATAGCCCTCTGAAAGCAGTGTGTCAGAATCTTTGGTGATGTTTGGGAAATTTTCTTTTATAATATTCTCTAGTATGGCTTCCATTCCTCTGGGGCATTCTTCTTCCCCTTCTGGAATTCCTATAACTCGTATGTTGGAACGTTTCATAAAGTCCCATAATTCTGACAGTGACCGTTCTGCTTTCTCTCTCTTCTTTTCTGCCTCTTTTACTATCTGAGTTATCTCAAAAACTTTGTCTTCTACCTCTGAAATTCTTTCTTCTGCATGGTCTAACCTGTTGCTGATACTTTCCATTGCATCTTTAAGTTCCCTGATTGACTGTTTCATTTCCTTCAGCTCTGCTATATCCTTTTTATATTCTTCATATCGTTCATCTCTGATTTGATTCTGTTTTTGGATTTCCTTTTGGTTATTTTCCACTTTATTAGCAGTTTCCTTCATTGTTTCCATCATTTCTTTCATTGTTTTCAACATGTGTATTCCAAATTCCCTTTCTGTCATTCCTAACATTTCTGTATAGGTGGAATCCTCTGCAGTAGCTACCTCATTGTCCCTTGGCGGGGTTGTTCTGGACTGGTTCTTCATGTTGCCTGGAGTTTTCTGCTGATTCTTCCTCATGAGTGATTTCTTTTATCTGTTTCCTTGCCCTAATTTTCCTTTCACTTCCTCTTGCTCTTTAAGTTCTTGTGCCTGT
Source organism: Nycticebus coucang (assembly GCF_027406575.1). Taxonomy (NCBI): domain Eukaryota; kingdom Metazoa; phylum Chordata; class Mammalia; order Primates; family Lorisidae; genus Nycticebus; species Nycticebus coucang. The sequence continues at coordinate 19,669,318 of NC_069787.1, forward strand.
GGAAGTTGTGGGCGGGTTTAGACGGGTTGAACACACGCGACCACTTGCCGGTTTTCCACTGTTTTAGTCCTCCTCTTGGGGTCCAGAAGTCTCTCGCTGACTCCCTGTATCCTCATAGGAGTGATGATAGGCAGTTCCCACCAGCCAGAGATGCCTGGAGTCCTATCTCCCCAGACTCACGGTGCCCAGATGCAAGGAAGCTGTTACTCGGCTGCCATCTTGCTCCGCCCGCCTGTGAACTGTTTTGATGTCCTTGGACTTGGCACTGAGTTGAACTGCCTTGGGGAAGGCCTGAGCGGGAGTGCGGAGAACTTTGGCCGTTGTCTAGGGCCCCAGTCTGAGCCGCTGAGCCAGACGGAGCTACTCCCTCTTGTGCATCTTCTAACCATGTTTCTACTAAGTGGAGTGTGCCAGTGCCAAAGGATTCTTTCTTTCCCTCCCTCCCTCTCTTCCTTTCTTCCTCCTTCCTTCCTTCCCTCCTTCCCCCCTCTCTCTCTCCTTTCCTTCCAAGCTTAGGTCCTCCATTCTCAAGTTTCAGCTGTTGGTAAACTGTTCCTATTTCATCTCACTCATATGAAGTGTCTTGGTAATAGATTATAATTCAAAAGGTTTTTTAACTGGTCACTCCTCTTCTCTTAGTACAAAGAAGAATTATGCTTTCCCCAGCACTTGGAGTCTCCCCGGTGATAGCAGACTAGGGCTCCATAGAATTAATTAGGAAGAAAAGAAATTAAACACCTGGAATTGACATGCATCTCTAAACAAACTGGAATCTACCATAAGCTGCCCTATTCATATTATAAAACCTTAAAAAAAGTTAAACTCATTGGCATTTAAATTTTGAGAAGCTTAAAGTCAGCCATGAATCAGTGGTGAGACAAAGGAGTTCCTTGTTTGTAGTTCATGGGTAGGGAGGATATTGAGAGCTCTGACAAAGTGTGTGCTGGCTTGGGAGGGACACGGAGGTGAGCCCTGAAAATTATTTCCACTTGAGTGCTCAGGTATTGTAAAATCTATAACTTCCATGATGATTTTCAGGGAGCAGAATTAAGGAGCATCTGTAAAATTCACCATGATTTACAGAGCATTTAAAGCTAATGTTTCACAAACCAATCACTTCAGAGGTACACCTTTTCCTTTCCAAAACACAGACTCATCATGGAAGATTGTGCATTTCTAGTGCCTCTCATTTGCTTCTCCTTTTCCAGCATGTGAAAGAAATATTGCCTGTGATGCACTAATGTGGCTGGTAACCCAATTCTGTTCTTCAGGTAGAATATCGGTGCAGCTTTTAAATGGCCTATAGACACAGTGTTTGCCAAACTAATTTAGAAGTTAACTTGACCTTTGAGACAACTGTCTCCAAGAGCAGTGGGGGAAAAAATGAAGAGAAAGCAGTGGCTCCTTTAATATTGGTTTACCTGTACCATTAAAAAAGGCAAATGGAGCAATTAGGAAAGATGCAGGGCACCGATTATTTTCTGAAAGGAGGTCCGAATTAAAGCAAGCGTTAGCAAAGCTTACAGAAATAGCCTAAAGACCTGAATAAATTCACATAACAACATGAGTTGTTTCAAAAAATCCCATCTTGCTTTATAGAAACAAAGTCTGGGAAACAGAAGAGTCTTAGGGACCACTGAGGGAGTGAATCTTGAGTGGAGAAAGTCCTGATCTGCCTCAGTAACCAAGTAACCAGGTGGGAAGTCCAGTCTTTGGATGCGTGGTCTCACCACTATGAATCTATAGTTCCAAGGTTGAGAATCCTATTGCTAACATCTGAAGACAGATAAACAATCTATTGAAGTCATTTATATAATGATAACAGTACTACCCACCTCTTGGGTAGACAAATGCTTTTAAAGTGAAAAGCATCAAACATTGTCAACCTGCAGAATTAATAATAATGGGCTTTATGGTGACGCAAGTGGCTACGAATATGCAGGCAGCCTGGAATTGTGTGAGAGAAAGGCTCGTTTATGCAGCGTGGGTTCGGCTACCCAGTGGCAGCTGCACACTTGCTGTTAATGAGAGTAGACCTCCCGCCTGAACATATATTGCTTCCTTTCTGCAGCTCATCTGGGACTTCTCTGGAGTTCACAGAATGGGTAAATACCCCAGACTGTACTAAATTCTTTTCAGCTTGGCTTTTAACATGGGGAAAGATAGCCACGTTTAAGTTACCCCAACTCAGCCCAAGGTGGGCTTGCTGTAAGGAACTTATCTGGAATTACTAAACTCAGTAGCCTGAGCTCTACATTCAAGAGAAAATGTCTTTTTCCCCCTGGATATGTAGAAATGAATATTTCCCTAATGAAAACCAGTGAAATTCTGGCCTTGATTTCAAACACAAATCAGAATGCTGGGTTATTGTGACGTTTTGTTTGGAAGTTGTAACTATCTTGTGAAACCATAGTAAAATGTATCACCGTAATTTATTATGTTTATGAATAAAATATCCATTTTATGAACTCTATAAGTAGGAAGGTGAGAAAATAAAATTGATGACTTGATTTAGAAGTGATTCTGATAAGTGGACCCTATAAATAACACATTAGGAGGAAAATATAAGATGTAAAATTAAAAAAAAAAGCAAACTAAACAATGATGTACTAACCTGGCTTATGCAAAATGAATGTGGGATCCATGAACGAGTTCCATTTGCTTCACTGACTACACACCGAAAATCTGTTCAAAGCCTTATCTCTTCTGCTTGTTCTTCAAAACAAGTAACTGTATTAATCTAAGTGAATTAATTGTAATCAAATAAATTAAAAGTAGGGTCAAATATATATTAACTGGAAAGCATTGCAAATGCATACTGATCTATTTATGAAGCTCTCTGGGCTATTAAGAACATTATTTTGGCCGTATATCTTCTTCACTGTATTTTGAGATGAATATGCTCATTGTTTCTTTAAAAAAAAAAAAAAAATCCTCTCTACGTATAACATTTGCTAACAGTAAATTTTGGCTGAATTGTCCGGATACATCTCTTAAAGCATGATGATGTTTCTTGGAACATTCAGCTGTAATTAGAATGTAAGAGATTAGTGACAAAATTCAAGCTTTGATTTTTTGTTCTGACAAAATAATCTTGTAATTAATATGGCCACATGAATATTTAAACCACTGATTTTCAGCCAGTGTGCACACTAATGTGCTGTGAGAGGATATTAAATGTGTTGCAAAAATTTTTTAAAGATCACTAATTAAATTATTTTTGAAAGAAGTTCAAAGCACAGTAATTATATACTTTTCTTGCTCTTTTTTATTTCTATTTTCTTACTTTTTTGATCAATACAATTTAAGTGTTTTGTGGAAGTTTAACTATAGATTTAAGCATGCCATGAGATTAAAAAACACTGGTTCAATCTCTACTTAAGAGGAGACTCAGTAAGAAAGACAGGCAAAAATAATATTTAAAAGAAATATACAAATATCTAAATACCGTAAGCTATGACTGAGACCCACTGGACATCACACCACTGACATTTTCTGAGACATAAATTAAGAACTTAACAGGCTGGGCGGCGCCTGTGGCTCAGTCGGTAGGGCGCCGGCCCCATATACCGAGGGTGGCGTGTTCAAACCCAGCCCCGGCCAAACTGCAGCCAAAAAATAGCCGGGCGTTGTGGCGGGCGCCTGTGGTCCCAGCTGCTCAGGAGGCTGAGGCAAGAGAATCGCTTAAGCCCAGGAGTTGGAGGTTGCTGTGAGCTGTGTGAGGCACTCTACCGAGGGCCATAAAGTGAGACTCCGTCTCTACAAAAAAAAAAAAAAAAAAAAAAAGAACTCACCAGGCTTCTCTCAGACATTGAAATTGTCAGTAGAAATGATATATGCCTACTATGTGTACAGAATTGTGTCTGAATAAGAGGGAACAAAGACAAAAGTTTTGTACTTTAAATGAGTCATTGAGTGTACAAAGATAAAATTTATTAACTTCTGAATGAAATGACTGAGAATCAACTATGTTCTAGTGACTGTGCTAGACCTTGGGATAGGACAGTGTGCAAAACAGACGTTGCCTAGGGCACTCGCTACATGCATACTGACTGACATAGATGAATATGCAAGATATAGTCATATGTGTGAAATAAAATTGTAGCCGTGAAACATGGCGGCATAGAGAGGTGCCAGGGTCTTTGAGAGCATATCGTGGAGAGAAATGGACCTGGTTTGAATATGGAAAGCTTCCTGGAGGGAATGATAAGCGAACAGAGATGTGAACCAAGAGTTCAGGAGCATTAGGGGAAGGGAACTGGGGCATGCTGTTTTTAAGAGTGGGAACTAAATGTGAAAGGGCCCATGGCTGAAGGAAGCAAGATTATTTAGCAAAACTGAAAGTAAACCCAGGTAGCTACATCACAGAGAGGAGGAAGGAGTGTGGTCTGAGGGAAGACTCAGGGCCATGTTGACCTGGGAGCTCATGTGAAGGGTTGCAGTGCTCATCCTGCAACCCCTGGGAATCCATGGAAAGGCTTTAATGAGGTGTCACCAGATTTGTTGTTTCAGTCTGGGGTAGGTTGAAGCAATAGCAAGATAGGAAGTAGGGTGACCAATAAATGGCTGTTATAATTGGCAAAGAAGGGGAAACCAGCCGGAATGTCTGATGTGATAGGTACAGGAGTGGGGAAGAGGGAGGTGTGACAAACACCAGGGCAAACACCTAACAGAAGTGATTTGCCCCAGGCAATCGGGCCTCTTCTCACTTGATTCTAAACATCCTCAGTGTCAAAGAGAATAATAACCTCTGCCTAGTCCTTCATGCTCATTAAAGAGAAACCTACTTTTAACATTTTTCTATTCTACTACTGAACTCCAAATTAGAAACTCATTTCTTTTTGGAATTTTGTTAAACTTGGTCAAATCTTTCCAGTTTGTTTATTAAACAGAATATAGGAGTGGTTTTCAGATACAGGTAACCTTTTTCCTAAACTGCCTTTTCCCTAAATAATCTCCCTAGCTTAAAAAAAAAAAAAAAAAAAAAAAAAGTCTCATTCCCCACATAACATAACACCATGGTAGACACCAATGCATTGGCAGCCAGCTCTAATAGTAACTTGTATATAGTCAGGTTGCCTCTGTCAACATGCTCTTGTCAGAGGTAAATAAGATAGAAAAACTGGGCAGAAAAACTCTGCTTAGAAAGTGGTATTTCCATTGCTATCTGGGCCAAATTATCTTTTTTCCTCTGTACCATTAAAAATTGCTACGTGAGCATCATTATAAAAAATGAAAATTGTCAAATTGTATCACATCATTGGCAAGTGGCTGGTCATCCAAAACAGTATTTAAATGACAACTTTTTAATGTCTTGGTTTTGGATTAATGAACACAAAACACATCGAGAGGATGGGAAGCAAATGAGCCCTCATTCGGAGTGATTGGTACATTCAAGTGTTTACATGTGTCTTGCAGCATTTTGTTTACTCTGCTGCATTGCTTGTTTTTAAATTTTACTTCCCTGTCCTGAATCCACCTCAAATATTTCATTTCAACTCCTAAATCTACTTTGTGGGAGTTTTTCTTTTTAAAAATTATATCCATTTGTTGAGATCTTCTACCATAATTTGAACTATACCTAAGAAATGCAAAGAATATAATATAATCAGTTGCACCCTCGTGTCAATCTGAAATTAAAAAAAAAAAAGAAAAGCAGATACAGGGTTTAAATAATCTTTATTTCTTTATATATTGACAAAGATGGACACACACATTATGTATTAGGTATAAACGTTATGTATAAAGTAATGGAGAAAAAACTCATCATTATTAGAATACTCTGAAGTCCTTGAAATAAGGTTCTGTGACATCCTAGTTCAATTAGATTTCATTATTTTAAATCCATCTTATCAGAACAGCATGGAAGTTAAATAAGATATTTTTTCCAGTGTCAATGTTTCTATGTTACATATAAGCAAAAACAAAACAAACAAACGAAAAACCATATCCAAGCAATCTGGAATATCACATAGGGTCAAATAAAATCTACCGTGGTCCACGTGGACAAAGCATATGCAAGATTATTTGAATACGTGCTTCAAAGCATACATGTAGTCGTGGAAGTGCTGGATGCTCAGGAGCATCCATGGTGAACGAACTCTTCTTTGATCTCTATGGCTCCTAGTCAACAACTATATTGTATGAGATTAAACAATTCTACTTCCACGTTCCCATTGATAAAAAGGGATATAAGAACATAGGACCTGTGTAGACTTTAATCTGCTATTAGAATTCAAACACAAGGTAATTTGCGTAGTGTTAGATGGAAACATGATAACTGTGTAGTTCATCAGTCCCCTTTCCTCTCTGCTGTAACTTACTCAAAATACTGCAGACTGGGTAGCGAAGCAATGGAACTTTTTTCTCACAGTTCTGGAGGTGGGAAGTTCAAGATCAAGGTGTCATCACAGGGTTGGTTTCTCCTGAGACCTTTCTCCTTGGCTTGCAGATGGTTGCTTTCTGTTTGTGTCCTCACATGGCTTTTTCTTTGTCCTTAAGCATCTGTGGTGTCTCTTCTCTTTTATAAGAACATCATTCCTCTGGTGAGTTAGGGTCCCATCCTCTTGACTTCCTTTAATGTCATTACGTCTTTAAAGGCTGTCTCCAAATACAGTCACACTGCGAGTCAAAGCTTCTTCATATGAAATTGGGGGCACACAATCAGTCCTTAGTACTATCCTTGTCATCTACATTTTTCAGTGTGTATTTTGCATTCAAGAATACAGCTTCACATATTTTCTCCATAAAAATAAAACAGAAAAAAATCTTAAAACCTATGTATTGCTGAATGAAGGCAGGGTTACAGCAAAGTTGATTTCTCTTCCTTTTTCTGTCTGAAGTAGAAAGTAGGGATTATGATCTATGGTAGCCTCATTTAGTCCCAGTTCAGAACCAAATGCATTAGAACACCCCGTTCTACATATCCCTGAGAAATAATGCAGGTGTGTTACAATTAAGTATCTGGAAAAAAGGTACACAGAAAGAATAACACAGTAAGAACTCTTTTCTGAAATCATGCCAATGAATTGCTTTCATTTTACCGTTATTCAACAGTTGTATGTTTGGATTAGACCAATATGAATTCTATATTTAGTAATCATACAGAAGGTACAATGTAACAAACCTAGAATTATTCTTTTTGATCTAGGATAATTTCACCAAAGTGGTGCATTATAATTACAGACAACCTATAGTGTTGTTGCAGTTTAGAAAATGTTTATTTTTTAAAAACTTATATAATTGTACAGTTTTCTTTTTGGGAAAAAATTACTTTTTCTTTAAATAGGGAACATGTACAGATGTTAAAATTTGACATGGAATTCTCCCAGGTGGTCTCTATTTTTACACGTTTTTATCCAACCTTGGGTCCTCTGTATGACTGCACACAGCGCTGAACTCCTCTAAGTTGTGATCGTCTATGGCACAAACAATACTATCTAGTGAGAGGGAATATGAATATAGATTTGTTCCTGGCACTGAGTAGCAAAAGAAAATTTGACCAGGGCAGCAAATGAGGTCATCTTGTTGAGTGAGTAACTGATTGGCTTATATATATAACTTTATTCTATGCTTCACATTAGCCAAAAGGCCAAGAAGCAATAAAATAATTATTTTAGATGAAAATTGAAGATGGCTTAGGAAGACACTTGAAACATAGCAAGAGTCAAAAAGAAAAGCAAAGGTAGAAGGAATATAAGAAAACAAAGATAAGAACAAAAAGTGAAACTAAAAAAAAAAAAAAATGGTATGTTATGCTGACCTTTACATTTGTATCAGGATGTGCACTGGGGCTAGGGTTTCTGGTAGCCTAACTTGAAGAAGCAAACAAAGCCGGTTGTACATTCTGTAGTCTCCAAAAGATAAACCAAGCCAATTAATTCCTCATAAGTACAATTACATTAGGTTCCAAAATTAGAAATTTCTCCCTTGGATACTCATGAAGGAGCATGGGTGTTTTGGTAATATCCCATATCCTGTCAATAATTGATTAAACATCTTCACTTCTAGCTAAAATACAATATCTAAAAGGGAATCCATTGAACAGAGAACTGCTCACTCTTTCAGGGGGGCTCTAATAGTTTTTGTTGGATGTGCAACCTGCTTTATACCTCTTGCCCCATTATAATTATTAATAGTTGCAAATACTCTCTCAAAAATGTCCCAGTTAGAAATAGTAGATTATATACTTACACTAGTCAAAAAGTGAAGTGTTTTTTCATTTCTAGCAAGATTTATGGGATGTTGACCAAGTCACTTACCTTTCTGGGACTTCAAACTCCATCTCTAGTATGAATGGTGCAGAGCATCGCTGGTACTTGTTTAATTGCCCACTGTATTAATTTCCTAGGGCTACCTTGACAAAGATCCTCTGACTGGGTGGGTAAACAACAGGAATTTATTGTCTCAAACTAATGGAGGCTGGCAGTCTGAGGGCAAGAAGTCTCAGCAGGGCTGGTTCTTCCAAGCCCTCTCCTCATCTTCTCTCCATGTCTTCACATGGTTCACTCCCTGTGTGTGCCCGTGTCCCCATCTCCTCTTTAAGGATGCCAGAGGTGTTGAGTTAATGTCCACCCTTATGACTTCCCTTTAACTTACTTATCTTTTTGGACTGTCTCCAAATACAGTCACATTCTGAGAAACTGGAGATTAGGACTTTATCATAAGAATTTGGGGGAGCTGTAATTTAGCCTGTAGTACCCACTATTGGAACATGTTTCCTAGATTAGGAATTCTCCCCCATGTAAATATGGAGGGAAAGAAGACTCCAGTGCTTCCGCAGAAACTAAGAGGCCATATCCAATATTGGAACCACAGTCACACTGCTGAAATCAAGGGGTCCACCTGGGGGCTGTCTGATCTGAGGCTCAGGGTCCTTTTCCAACTTTGATCAGCTTATCAGCAGGAGTCATTTCCTTGCAGCAACATGATGGAAGCCCCTAATTTCTTGCTAGCTGTCGGCTGTTTCTACTGTCAAGTCCCTGCCATGTGGCCCCTGTACACGACACGGATGTGTGCTTCTTTCAGCAGGCTGAGCAGCAGCACATCGCTCTGACATCATTTCTCCCACTGAACAGCTGCTAGGGAGACTTAAATAGTGTGACACAATCGCAGAAGTGGCTTTCCCATCACCGTTTGCCATGAATGCAACATATTCAAGTGAAAGAATCTTCTATCGCATTTACGAGGTACACGTATGTGAAAGGAATTATGCAAATATGCATGACGGAGAGTGAGACTCTTGGGGACCATATCAGAATTCTGCCTTACCAACATATGGATTTAAGTGGGCTCAGACTGAGAGTTGAATTATGATTCGTATAGATAAGAATGCATGCTCTCAATTAGAGCATTAGGCATTAGGCATTAGAGAATCTCTCAAAAATAGGGCCTCTGCATGGGTGTAGAGTCTATGAAACCGAATGCCCCACTGGCTTGTATCCATTCGTCCAGCCTCCTTGTCTCAGAGAGCTTATTAGAATGAAGGACCAGTCCTCGATATTTTTCTGGTGGTTTTCAAACAAACCTCAGATCCAGAATTGGATTCTGCTTGGGAAATAAGAAATGAATGAGCTTTGCATCTTTTTTTAATTAAAAAGCCATAAAACATGTGGGCTCCAGCTTTAATACCATTGTCTTTATATCCTACATATTTCTCCACATACATTCTAATCTACAATGCACTGCTCCATTTCCCATATATGCCTCTCTTATGTTTGTTTCTGGGCTTTTGTTTCCCTTAGATTTAAATATTTTCCCATGACTACAGAAATTCTACTTATACTGCAAATACAAGATTAAGAAGATTCTGTGATTCATTCCTCCATATTTAACTGAATTTTCTTCTATCATATGCTATGATTAGCTGAGTTTTGAGAAAATCCTTAATAGGCTGCATTCCATAAAGATAAAGCTGGTCTTTTTGTTTGTTTGTTTGTTTGTTTGTACATCTCTCCTCTCACATCCAGTTCCCTACCCTCAATTTTTCACCTAACCTTGAACAAGTATCACAGTGTTTAATGCTCAGCCTCATGCCCATACTATGGTTATTGAGGGACTCCAGTGACCAATGACAGACATTTGATTTCTCCATACCATGTCTACTATTACCTTGCTCCAAGATACCCATCATGTTCTCCTGAGCCACAAGGGCCATTTTTCTATCACTGAAAAACTCAATGTTCTTTTACAGTTCAAGATGCTTATATTTGTGATTTCATCTGTGTAGAGAGATTCTCTTCTAGGTCCCCCTAATTGAAATTCACATTTCAGTTCAATCTTGATATATTCACTAGCTGTTTCATGATCATGCTTATAAAAATGGTTTACCCGCTGAGTCACTAGTCTGCCTTTTTGTTTACACAGTATGTCCTGTAACTTTATTTACGTTTATTTCATTTAATTACATTTATTTACTAGAATTCAAGCTCAATTAGAATAGGAAATTGTTTTTTAATTAGAAATCTCCATTGTTTAGAACTATACCTAGAATACTCTTGATAATTAAAATATTTGATGGTTGAATAAATAGTGAATCTTACATTTCATGGTATATACCTTAGAGAAAGATAATACAGATTAGGATTGGGATGAAAAGTATGTGGTTAAGATACTTTTTGGGATGAAAAGTATGTGGTAAAGATGATACAGATTAGCTTTCATTGGGGTGAAAAGTATGTGATTAAGATAACAGTAGTAAAAATGTTGTTCAATTAATGAACATGTCTATGCAAACGAAATAAAAAAACGATTATACTTTCATGAATAAGTATTCTTTAATACTCTAAAAAATTATCACATGGATGTGGAATAACTGTCTGCTTCCCCTGTATATGTGTGTGGTATGTGTATTTTTAAAAAATACTTACACACCAAAGCATAAGAACCAATGGCAAAATATAGATAAATTAAACATCATCAAAATTTAAAACTTTTGTGTATCTAAGGACATTACATGAAAAGTGAAAAGGCAGCCTGTGGAATGAGAGAAAATATTTTCAAATCATATGTCTCCTAACGGCCTAGTATCCAGAATATATAAACAATCTTTATAATTCAACAAAAAAAGGCATCCCAATTGAAAAATAATCAAAAGATAAATATTTCTCCAAAGAAGGTATACAAATGGCCAAAAAGCACATGAAAAGATGCTCAACATCATTAGTCATCAGGCGGAAAATCTAAATCACAACAAGGTACCACTTCTTACCTCTTAGAATGGCTGTAATGACAACTGCAACAATAAAAACAGACAATCCAAATTTTTGACAAAGATGTGAGCACATTGGAGGTCTTATACATTGTTTGTGAGAATGTACGAGGTCTGACATTTAACTTCATGAACTTAACCACCATGTGCTTAGGTTGGCAGCACTGTACAAACAAGTTGGCAAGGTTCTATGCCGACCTTGGTATATCAGTGCCTCACAACTGCGTTCTTGTTGATGTGTGGCAGTGTCTTGCTGAGTGGTGTTCATTATGGTTGTGTGTTTTTGTGTGCCACTATGAGAGTGTCAGAGATTGTATTAGAGCAATGAACAAACATTTGTAAATTTTTCATTGAACTTGGCATGAGTGGAAGTAAAATCGGGGACTTCTTAGTCCAAGTTTAGGAGAATAATGCCATGAAGAAAACAGCAGTGTAGAAATAGACTAAACATTTTTCTGCAGGGAGAGAAAGCATCACTGATGAAGAGAGGTCAGGGCAGCCAGTGACAAGCAGAACTGATGAAAAATTGCAAAAATTCATTGAATTGCATGTCAAGATCATTGACTGACTGTAAGAAACACAGCAGACTAGCTAAACATTGATAGAGAAATAAGAACATCTGACCTGAAAATCTTGGCCAACAACACATGGCTCTTGCATGATGAGAATGAGGGAATTTTTTAAGCCAGTAAACAAATAACTGTATTGGAATACCCTTCCTACTCACCTGATCTGGCCTCCACTGACTATTTTCTTTGCCTGAAGATAAAGTAAATATTGAAAGGAAGACATTTTGATGACATTCAGCACATCAAGGGTAATATAGCAACATCTCTGATGGCCATTCCAGAAAAAGAGTTCCAAATTTCTTTGAAGGGTGGACTAGGCACTGGTGTCAGTGTGTAGATTACCAACAGGAGCACTTTGAAGGTGACCCCAGTGATATTCATCAATGAGGTATGTAGCACTTTTTCTAGGTTGAGTTCACAACTTAATTGCCAGAATTCATAAAAGGGTTCAGCTACTGTGGAGAACAGTTTGGTAATTCTTTAAAAAGTTAAACAGAATTTTAATCTGACCTACACTTAGGAATTATAATATAACTTACTCTTAGGTATACTAAAAAGAGTTGAAAATAGGTACTCAAACAAGCACATACATATACACACATTTTTTTAGCAGCAGCAATTCTCATGGTAGCAAAGAAGTAAAAATAGCCCTAATGCCATTCATGGATGAATTTGAAAAACATATGCTAAGCAAAGCAAACCAGACACCAAAGGTCACATATTGTGTGATTTCATTTATATGAAATATTCAGAATAAACTGATATAGACTGAATGTATTTGGTGGTTGCTAGGATCTAGTGAAAGAAGGGCTTGGGGAGAGACTTCTTAATGGATACAGGGTTTTGGTTTGGAGTGATGGAAATGTTTTGAAAATAGATAAGGGTGGTGGTTGCACAACATTATGAATATACTAAATACCAATGAATTTTTCACTTTAAAAAAGTTAATTTTATGTTATGTGAATTTTACCTTAATAACTTTTTAAAAAAACAGATTTGATTTTCCTGATAATAGTATTTCATTTACTTGCTATTTCATGTATTGAATAAATCACCTAAAAATAAGTAAAATATAGGATATGAACTTTATAAATTAGTGATTATATAAACATACATATTACTTAAATCCTATACCTCTTGGTTGTCAGCTGTCTGAGAGAATGAAAATGTTCATTTTTTTTTTTAAGGAGGAGATTTCCTGTATTTCAAAAGACATTTGCCAATTTAATTTCTTATCTCAACCTCCAGTAACCACAGCATTCCCTTTTGGACAATATTCAAAACTCATAATAGGCACATTAGGATATTCAACATGATTTTCTTGATCAGTAAGTATTCAAATGAGACATTTATTCTTCTCACTCAGTGTTCTTTGGATCATTAAAGAAGCAACCTCAAATGGTTGGGAAATATCTTATTCAGCTGAACCAAGGTATCCCATGGAGACCGGCAGGGGCAAGAACATACTGAGGCAGGTTATCATTCACAGACCGAGCCCTGGAGGGCAGATCCAGCTTGAATTCACAGACTGTGGCCATCCCAGATCTTTGCCCCAAGTTGTCTGTCACTGTGTGAGCACTGAGAATACGTGAAGAGTGTGGAGGGAGACATCTGTAATGAACTCCACACAATCCACACCAGCCCTTCCTATCAAGGGTAGAATTGTGTCCCCTACAAATTTCCTGTGTTGAAGTCCTAACCCCTGGTACCGCATGACATGACCTCATTTGGAGATAGGTTCTTTGGCAGAGGTAATAAACTTAAGAGGTCATTAGGGAGGGCCATAATCTATTTGACTGGTGTCTTCATGGAAAGGGCAAATTTGGACACAGTGATAAGCAGATAGGGAAAATGTACAAAGATGGCTGTGTTCCCAGAGAGAGCCCTGGAACACAGCCTTCCCTCATAGCCCCCAGAAGGAACCTGCCCTGCTGACTCCTGATTTTGGACCTTGACCTTCCAGAACTATGAGACAATGAATTTCTGTGGTTTAAACCACTCAGTCTGGGGTACTTTGTTACGGCAGCCTTAGCAAATTAAGAGAATTCTTAACCCCTTTCTCCTGTACCCATTTTTCCTAGACAGACTAAAAGGAAAAGAACCTAAAATTAAGACTCATTTACTTAGCCTTTATTATGGGAGGGGAGACATAGCATTGATTAATAACTTGTGTCCAGTAAAAAGACATACGTTGAAATTGAACTTGGTTTAGTAAAATTAAAGGAGAAACCTGTTGGAGAGCTTTTAGGAAAACTTTTGCTTCCCTGAGAAGAGGAACAGATGTGATTGGCCCCTGTCTTTCCTCATTTCTTTTTGCCTTAAACCATTCAGGGGCTTCAGTAGCTTCAGGGGCTTGGCAGCATGAGATGAGAAGTTAGTGTGAGAAGTTAGCAGTGGCAGGCCAGAGCCAGTTTGGTACCCAAAGAACACCACTGCGGGGATTAGCCACTGACTCCAGAATAAATAGTACTATAATTTAGCCAAAAGCTTATGTATTTTACAAATCCTTGCATGAGTAACTAATAACACTTTAATCACACCCTTTGTCTTTACTTTCATTGTATTTTCTTGTTTTGATGTGCTGTGTATCCTCGGCATGCCCTTTTATTATGTTTTCTTCTTCTAATGTGTGGCTGGGACAGATGTATTTGCTATATTCCCTTCATGCCTTCAGATATTTCTGGTCTCCCCCATAAGAGCAAAGGTAGCAGAAACCTTTTCCTGGTAAGTTTTTCACTACTTGTCTTGTAGTGATAAATTTGGTGTGAACTGTTCTTCCTGTAACCACATCTTGTCCTTGACTGCATTCTTGTCCACAAAGATTCATTGCCACTGTGGAGACCGTGTGCGTTTGGGGCACACCTTCTTATGTCTTTTTCATGGAGCTGTCATGCCCAATCTTTCAAGAAATATTTTCTTGATGATTGTTTCTTTGAATGAAGTTTTGACCAGTAGCCATTTGTTTCCAAAAAGACACATATGGTTAATATGCTGCAATTTCAATAATATTGAAGAGAACTCGAGGGGCCAATGCCGAGTTCCTGGGAACAGGAATCATTCTCGCACATTATCTAGTGTGTCCACACCTGCATTAGTAGCATTATAAAAGTACTGTAACTACCTTTCCTGTCTTTGGAATTCCTAACTTATTACCAATGTCACACAGGGAGAGAAGGTAAGTCTTACTGTACCACACAGAGAGTTTTTCATTGATGCTGGCCTGCATTCTAGAGGCAAAGCCCTTTTATCAATGCATACAGTAGCAACTGTAATTATACTCTTTTTGAAGCAAGTTGAAATCCAGGGCAATGGAGGTAAAATTTCTTTGTTATTTTATTTTTTTTATTAAATCATAGCTGTGTACATTGATATGATCATGGGGCATCATTCACTAGCTTCACAGACCGTTTGACATACTTTCATCACTCTGGTTAACATAGCCTTCCTGGCATTCTCTCAGTTACTGTGCCAAGACACTTACATTCCACATTTACCAAGTTTCACATATGCCCTTGTAAGATGCACCGCTGGTGTAATTCCACCAATCCCCTTCCCTATACCCACCTCCCTCTTTCCCCTCCCTTTCCCCCTTCTCCCTATTCTTAGGTTGTAACTGGGTTATAGCTTTCATGTGAAAACCCTAAATTAGTTTTATAGTAGGGCTGAGTACATTGGGTACTTTTTCTTCCCTTCATGAGATACTCTACTAAGAAGAATATGTTCCAGCTCCATCCATGTAAACATGAAAGAGGTAAAGTCTCCATCTTTCTTTAAGGCTGCATAATATTCCACGGTGTACATATACCACAATTTATTAAGCCATTCGTGGATCGATGGGCACTTGGGCTTCTTCCATGACTTAGCAATTATGAATTGGGCTGCAATAAACTTTCTGGTACAAGTATCTTTGTTATGATGTGATTTTTGGACTTCTGGGTATATGCCCAGTAGAGGGTTTACAGGATTGAATGGCAGATCTATTTTTAGATCTCTAAGTGTTCTCCATATCTCTTTCCAAAAGGAATGTATTAATTTGCATTCCTACCAGCAGTACAAAAGTGTTCCCTTTTCTCCACATCCGCGCCAACATCTCTTGTTTTGGGATTTTGTGATATAGGCTAGTCTCACTGGAGTTAGATGGTATCTCAAAGTAGTTTTGATTTGCATTTCTCTGATGATTAAAGATGATGAGCATTTTTTCAGATGTCTGAAGGCTACGCGCCTGTCTTCTTCAGAGAAGTTTCTCTTCAAGTCCCTTGCCCAGCCTGTAATGGGATCCCTTGGTCTATTCTTGCTAATGCATTTGAGTTCTCTGTGGATTCTTTTTTATTAAACCTTTGTCGGAGACATAACCTGCAAATATCTTCTCCTATTCTGAGGGCTGTTTGCTTGCTTTACTTACTGTATTCTTGGCTGTGCAGAAGCTTTTTAGTTTGATCAAGTCCCAGTAGTGTATTTTTGAAGCTGCTTCAATTGCCTGGGGGGTCCTCCTCATAAAATACTCTCCCAGACCGATTTCTTCAAGGGTTTTCCTTGCACTCTCCTCTAGTATTTTTATAGTTTCATGTCTTAAGTTTAAATCTTTAATCCAGTGAGAGTCTATCTTGGTTAATGGTGAAAGGTGTGGGTCCAGTTTCAGTCTTCTACCCGTTGCCAGCCAGTTCACCCAGCACCATTCGTTAAATAGGGAATCTTTTCCCCACTGAATGTTTTTAATTGGCTTGTCAAAGATTAAATAATGGTAAGTAGCTGGATTCATCTCCTGGTTCTCTATTCTGTTCCAGACATCTACTTCTCTGTTTTTGTGCCAATACCATGCTGTTTTGATCACTATCGATTTGTAGTATAGTCTGAGGTCTGGTAGAGTAATTCCTCCTGCTTTGTTTTTATTTCTGAGTAATGTCTTGGCTATTTGAGGTGTTTTCTGATTCCATATAAAACAAAGTATTGTTTTTTCAAGATCTTTAAAGTATGACAGTGGAACTTTGATAGGGATTGAATTGAAATTATATATTGCTTTGGGTAGTATGGACATTTTAACAATGTTGATTCTTCCCAGCCATGAGCATGGTATGTTTTTCCATTTGTTAATATTTTCAGCTATTTATTTTCTTAGAGTTCATAGTTCTCTTTATAGAGATCTTTCATATACTTTGTTAGATAAATTCCCAAATATTTCATCTTCTTTGGCACTACTGTGAATGGGATAGAGTCCTTAACTGTTTTTTCAAGTTGACTATTGTTGGTATATATAAAGGCTACCAATTCATGAATGTTGATTTTGTAACCTGAAATGCTGCTGTATTCCTTGATCACTTCTAAGAGTTATGTAGTAGAGTCCCTAGTGTTTTCCAGATATACTATTATATCATCTGCGAAGAGCGAAAGTTTGATCTCTTCTGACCCTATATGGATACCCTTGATTGCCTTTTCTTCCCTCATTGTGGTGGCTAAAACTTCCATTACAATGTTAAAAAGCAATGGAGACAATGGGCAGCCTTGTCTGGTTCCTTATCTGAGTGGAAATGATTCCAATTTAACTCCATTCAATATGATATTGGCTGTGGGTTTGCTGTAGATGGTCTCTATCAGTTTAAGAAATGTCCCTTCTGTACCGATTTTCTTAAGTGTTCTGATCATGAAGGGATGCTGGATATTATCAAAAGCTTTTTCTGCATCGATTGAGAGAGTCATATGGTCTTTGTTTTTTAATTTGTTTATGTGCTGGATTACATTTATAGATTTACGTATATTGAACCAGCCTTGAGACCCTGGGATAAAACCGACTTGGTCAGGATGTATCATTTGTTTGATGTGTTTCTGGATTCTGTTTGTTAGGATCTTGTTGAATATTTTTGCATCTATATTCATTAGTGATATCGGTCTATAATTTTCTTTTCTCGCTGGGTCTTTTCCTGGTTTGGGGATCAGGGTGATGTTTGCTTTATACAACATGTTGGGTAGTCTTCCTTCTTTTTCTACCTTTTGGAACAGGTTGAGTAATATAGGTACTAATTCCTCTTTAAAAGTTTGGTAGAATTCTGACGTGAAACCATCTGGTCCCAGGCTTTTCTTTTTAGGGAGGTTTTGTATGGTTGATGTTTTTTTAGAACTTGATATGGGCCTGTTCAACATTTCCACTTGATTCTGGCTAAGTCTTGGAAGGTGATGTGCTTCCAAGTATTGGTCAATTTCCTTCAGATTTTCATATTTCTGAGAATAAAGTTTCTTGTAATATTCATGAAGAATTTTTTTGATTTCTGAGGACTCTGTTGTTATTTCATCTTTTTTTGTTTCTGATTGATGAGATTAGAGATTTTAATCTTTTTTCCTCATTAGGTTGACCAAAGGTTTATCTATTTTATTGACCTTTTCAAAAAACCAGCTTTTTGATTTATTGATCTGTTGTATTATTCTTTTGTTTTCAATTTCCTTTAATTCTGCTCTAATTTTGGTTATTTATTTTCTTCTATGGGGTTGGAATGTTCTTCCTTTTCCAGTTGCTTGAGATGTCCCATTAAGTTGTTAACTTCCTCTCTTTCCGTTCTCTTGAGGAAGGCTTGCAGTGCTATAAATTTCCCTCTTACAACTGCCTTTGCGGTGTCCCAGAGGTTCTGCTAGTGCGTGTCTTCATTGTTGTTTTGTTCCAAAAAATTGGCGATTTCTTTCTTAATCTCATCTCTGACCCAGCTATTGTTCAGCATAAGGTTATTTAACTTCCATGTTTTTGTATGAGTATGCAGATTCCTGTTGTTACTCAGCTAAACTTTTATTCCGCGGTGGTCCGAGAAGATGCATGGAATAATTTCTATTCCTTTAAATTTACTGAGGTTAGACTTGTGACCTAAGATGTGATCGATTTTGGAGTAAGTTCCATGGGCTGATGAGAAGTGTGTGTATTCAGTTTTGTTTGGATGCAATGTTCTGTAGGTGTCTGCTAAATCCAAATGTTGGATGTTAGGTTTAAATCTAATATTTCTTTGCTCAGCTTCTTGTTGGAGGATCGATCCAACACTGCCAAAGGAGTGTTGAAATCTCTGACTATTATGGAGCTGGAGGAAATCAAGTTGCTCATGTCTGTTAGAGTTTCTCTTATAAATTGAGGTGCATTCTGGTTGGGTGCATAGATATTAATAATTAAGATCTCATGATATTGAGTATTACCCTTAACAAATATGAAGTGACCATTCTTGTCTTTCCTTACTTTTGTTGGATTACAGCCTATTGTATCTGCAAATAAAATTGCAACACCTGCTTTTTTCTGATTACCATTTGCCTGAAATATGGATGACCATCCTTTCATCCTGAGTCTGTATTTGTCTTTTAAGTTAAGATGTGACACTTGTATGCAACAAATATCTGGCCTAAGTTTTTGTATCCAGTCAGCTAACCTATGCCTCTTTAGAGGACAGTTTAAGCCTTTCACATTAATGGAGAATATTGATAAGTCTGGTGAAGTTTTGGGTATCGAGTTTTTCAAAAGTCCAGTGGGCATTTTTAATCCTTTCGCCAGTGTGGAAATTGGAGTTTGATCTGAAGTTTCTGAGTGAGTTTACTTTTGTGGTATAGGATTGGGTTGGTCATTATGGAGGATAGGTCTGAGAATATCCTGAAGTGCTGGTTTGGTTATGGCAAATTTCTTCAACATCTGTATGTCATTAAAGTATTTAATTTCTCCATAATTAATAAAACTCAGGTTAGCTGGATTTAAGATCTGGGGTTGAAAGTTATTTTGCTTTAGGAGATTAAAAGTCGGTGACCACCCTCTTCTGGCTTGAAAAGTTTCAGCAGAGAGATCTGCAGTCATTCTAATATTCTTCCCTTTGAAGGTAATGGTTTTCTTTCTCCTGGCAGTTTTGAGGATTTTCTCCTTCATATTAACTTTAGTGAAGTTAATTATGATATGCCTGGGGGATGTCTTATTGGGATTGAGTCGTGCTGGGGTTCTGAAGCTGTCCACTATCTGAATTTCAGAATCTCTATGCATGTCTGAAAAATTCTCTTTCATAATTTCATGCAGAAGGGCCTCTGTGCCTAGCGAGGCCACTTCATCTGTTTCTGGAACTCCAATGATTCGGAGATTGACCTTCTTCAAATTATCCCAGAGCTCTCAGAGAGAATGATCCATTTTTGCTCTCCATTTCTCTTCCTCTTTGAGAGTTTAGGAACGTTCAAAGGCTTTATTTTCAATGTCAGAAATCCTTTCTTCTGCCTGCTCCATTCTGTTGCTGAGGGATTCTACTGTATTTTTCATATCTTTGAGGGCTGCAAATTCTTGCTTCAATGTGTGTAAGTCTTTGGTGGTTTTGTCTTTAAATTCGTTAAATTCTTGAGACAACTTTTGAATTTCTCCTCGAATTCCTAATTCCACTTTGTTAATCTTGTCTGCAATCCAAATTCTGAATTCGATTTCTGACATCTCAGCCAGTTGTTTATGAATGGGATCTTCAATTACGTCTGCCATATCTTTTGGGGGGGTTGATCTATTCTGGTTATTCATGTTACCAGAGTTTTTCTGCTGATTCCACCCCATGGTTGTTTTACTCCCTTTGATTTTTTCCCCTGGGGTTTTGTTGAGGTCCTGTACAGTGTTGTGGCCTGAGAAACTGGGGCCCTGTCTGGTGTGGTGGGGCTAAGTGGTTCTGTCTTGTTTTCAGCTGGTTTCTGTTCCACCCTAGTGAAACAGATACTCTGGATTGAAGTCTCAGCTGTGGATAAATATCAGCAATTATGTCACCCTGCCCCCCACTGGCAAACAATTGGAAAAGAAAAATCAAACCTTCCTACCACCGTGCACCCAGGGCACCACATGATTTGTCCTCAGGTGATTGGTTCAGTTCGAAAGGTCCAAATCAATTATCTCAGTGTGCATCTGTCTCGGGTGAGAGAGTTTAAGAGGTCTCTGGGAACTGGATCACAGGGGTCTGGTGACTACTCTGGTGTGGCTTGTTCCAGTGCTGTGTGGAGTCAGGAGGAGCTACCCAGCCAATAGATCAGTCTGGGAAGATTGCTGCCTCCTTCCTCACCTTGCACCACTGTCACACCCTGTCACTGATAGCCCTGAAGTTGGCTGACCCAGTTTCCTGTAGTGTATTGGTTTGCACCTGCCTGAATTCTGCCAGGTCACTGCACTCTGCCTCTCTCTATCAGGAGGGGATGAGGGGTTTTCACTCAGGTCCAGTCTCGTCCCTGATTAATGTTACTGACAGAACAGAACAGAACAACTTTGCGGTTCCCCTGCAGAAGAGAAGATGAATTGAGTTCCAAATCAGCTTGTCTTTGCTCTTGCATTGTCTATAGGCTGACGATCCCCTGAGGACCAGGTGCATCTTAGGTTCTGTAAAGCGGACCTCTGGGTCAGCCCTGCCCTGGGAGTTTCCCCGGTTTGCAAGTTGGAGTTGCCTCAGGCAAATCCTATACTCACAGTCTCTGGTTGCCCAGGGAGACAGGGGGTGTGGCTTCAGAATATTTGGTAGTGAGCTGTATTGCTAGCAAAAGAGGGCTGCTGTTTTATGCCTCAGGCATCCGCTGCTCTGGTGCAGCTCCCTTCTGGCCAACCGTCCTCTCTCCGCTCCCGTGCCCCAGAGTCTGCACTGCCAGTGCTGCAGCCCGGCACTGTCTACACCCCTCAAGCAATCGCCCAAGAGTCTGGACTCCTGGGGGACTGGCCTCCAGACCTTGGAGCAAGAGCAGAGGGAGCGCGGGGAGCACTGGGAGCCTGGGGTTGTGGGCAGAGAACACACAGTTGTATGCCTGGCCGTATTGTCACCAAAAGACGGCTGTCGCACTGTGCCTCAGGGAACTGCCGCTCCGGTGTGGTCCCCTCTCTGTCGACCATCCTGTCCTCACTCCCGTGCCCCAGAGCTGACCAGCTGCTGTCGAGGCCCCGTCCACACCCCTCGAGAAATCACCCAAGACCCTGAACTCCTGGGGTACTGGCCTCCAGACCTCAGTGTGAGTAGAGGGGAGCGCTGGGAGCTCATAATTCCAGGTAGAGACTATATACAGTTTATACAGTTTTATGCCTGGCAGGATGCCGTGGCACCCTATTAGGGGAGGTAAGTCCAGTTTTTAGAGGGTCTCTCCCGTGGAGTGTAGTGGGAGGACCTTTGAACTCTGCCCGATTGTTTGTGGGGCACTCTGAGCCGTTCCATGGGGGGGGGGGAACTCCTGTCCACTTGGTGATGGATTTTGTACATTTGTTTGTATTCTTGTGGTCGCAGCTCACCTCAGCGGGGTTGATGTGCCTTCTTCAACCTTCTCTCTTAGTGCAGCTCAAATCCACCAGGTTACTTGCTGAATTTTTGTCCTTTAACTCTCCTACTGGACAGGAGCCTCTGTGGAAAGCTGGCTTCAGTCAGCCATCTTGTCTCCTCCCTGAGGTAAAATTTCTGTCCCTGGTAATATTTCTTCCAAACTGATCGAAATAACAGTTCTGAATCAGCCTTTTTACAGTCTTGGGGCCACTATTGTAATTTCTTGGAAGGCTCTAATTTCCTTGCATATGGCTCTGCCACAAAACAGTAGTTTGTAGAAACATCACACAAAATATTCACTGCAATTCCATACTTCTCAGGTTTAATAGGTATGTGAAGTCTGAACAGACAATGCCTATGGAAAGACACCAGTTCTGGGACAGTGCCTGTGGCTCAGTGGGTAGTTGGCGGCCCCATGTACCAAAGGTGACAAGTTCAAACCCAGCCTGGCTAGCCAAAACAGCAGTGGCAACTGTAATAAAAAATACCCGGGTGTTGTGGCTGGCACCTGTAGTCCCAGCTACTTGGGAGGCTGAGGCAAGGGAATTACTCAAGCCCAAGAGTTGGGGGTTGCTGTGATCTGTGATGCCACAGCAGTCTACTGAGGATGACAGAGTGAGACTGTCTAAAAAAAAAGAAAGAAAAGAAAAGAAAGAAAGTAAAGAAAGACATCAGTTCTTCATTGACAGTGACAGACTCGTGAGGACTACAGTAAAGTGAGAGCTTGTTCATATCTGTATTCCAAAGCTCTTGAACTAGAGCACACTTACCATGCTGCCCATTAGCCTCCTGTGATGCAGCATCATCAAACTGTAGCATTTCAGTAGGAGTCACATTCTGTGTTCTGAAAACGAACTATGGTACCCTTACTGAGAAGATCCTGGATATTGTCTTTGTTTTGCTGGTGCACACCACAATGTGGAAGAATTCTAATTCGTCCTAATATTTCTTCTTTTACGAAATTACCAGGATTTTGGATGAATCTATCCTTTCCTAACTCTTCGACTAGATGCAGTTTCTGGTTTATAAACTTGAGAATTACAGCCACAGTTCTATTATCAGTTCACAGTTGGGAAGCATCGGTGTAGTATGGGGTTCCTTTCTTGGTCACACTCTTGGATGAGTCCTCATAGTATTAGTCAATTATTGTCATGCGCCCTGACCCTTTATCAGCTGGGAGTTCTGTATCATTCCCAATGGTGCCTTCTTCTCAGCTGTAGGCTGCTCTGTATTTACAACTGGGCATGGTCTTTTCTGGGCTCCAAATTTTGCATTTCTTTTTCATCCTTGTCATCTTCTTCACAACAAATCATTTCACATCATACCTCTCCAAATGCTTCTTTTTCACTCTCAACTAGTGAAAAGGTCTTTCTCATTTTCTTCACAATCTGACACTATCAGTCCTTCCTCCTTCTCTCAGCTACTGACAAATTATATCGTCTCTTTGCTATGTTTGTGTCTGTGTCATCAGAAAAGAAAGTCATTGCTTCAGATAAGTGGATTTACAGAATTATCAGATTTTCTATATTCTCAGTCATACATATCTTGATCTTCAAGAAACACAAATACACTGCTTACGAACTAACTGTGAAAAACACCTAGAAAAAGATAGAATGCCGGCTTTTCCTGGAAAAGAGACCTCAACTCATCATTGCCAGCAACAAATGTGTCAAGAACTGTTGATCCAAGAGTGTTGATATGTGTAAGTGTCATGGACGGGTGGGTAAGGGTCTAATAGCAAAAGTCACACATGGTGAGACTATAACTTTCTGCACAAACAAATATACAAAAACAAAACCACAGTGGGCTCAGTCCCTGACTCCCCATTGGTATATAAGTATATGCTGTATACCAGTAAATATATAGTACATAGTGTTCTAGCCTACTAATCACCCTACAATCCCTTTTGACTAGATTTGAAGCTTATACAGATAAATGACATGGATGTTTCTGGAGAGGTTCTTTTCCCAGGAGAGAATAGCCTTCATAGTGTACAAATCAGATTTAAGGAAGCCTCTTGCATCTGTGGCTCACAAATGGCATCTTAGTCCCCCTCCAGACCTGGTCCCTGCAGAGATCAAAGTTGTCCCTCAGTCCCATAACACTTCACTAGTTACCTCACATCCCCTAAAGGGTACAATGTGTGTGTTTGCCCGCATATATATTCCCACAAGTCTTCACCACAATATTGAGCACTAGCTTTGCGTTTCCTGAGCACAAATTCTGACTTAGGAAAAATAGCCTTTGTAGGTATCAGGATTGAAAGCTAAGGTATGAGGAGAGGAGGTTGATTTCAGTTTTCTGTGGCTTCCAAAATCAATTATCACTAAAGTGGGGGCTTAAAATATTTGACGTTTGCTGTGTCATGATTCAGGAGACCAGAAGTCCTAAATCAAGCCATTGGCAATACCAGACTCCCTCAGGTGCCTGTAGCAGGGGATCGTCCTCTGCCTCTTCTGACTCCCAGCAGCTGCCCTGGCAGCTGACTTCGTCCCGTCCCTGCCGCTGTGTCACTTTGTCTCTCCCTCTTCTTTCTGTGTCTTCTATTCTTACGTTGTCTCAGTTACCCCTTTGCTTTTCTCTTACAAAGAAACATGTCACTGCATTTAGGGCCCGTCTAAATAATCCAGAAGGGTCTCCTCATCTCCAGGTTCTTTACTAAAAGTCTACCTTCCCTATTTATTTTTTATTATTTTTAATTTTCAATTATTATGAGCACATAATGGTTATATATATTTATAGGTTTTAAGATTCTTAATCACATCTGCAAAGACCTTTTATCCAAATAGGGTAATATGCACAAGTACCTGAAATTAGGGCAGGGATATATCTATGCTGGGGGCTTCCATGTAACCCACTACAGTCTTCTGCTCCCTGGCCCCCAAATGTTCACATGCATTTTATCTGCAAAACACAGGCACCCCACCTCATCTTCCTCAAAAGTTTAATCCATTGTAGCATCAATCCTAAATTCAAAATCTCATCTAAATATCATCAGTTCAGAATTCTGGAATCTCATAATTTAAAGGTGAGATTTGGGATATGACTTACCTTGGGACAAAATTTCTCTCTATCTAGGGACATGTTAGAGCGGTAATGTATAAATGTCCTTGATGATAAATGTCATTGAGTAGTTACATAAAATCTTTACTACCTTGACATCCTTGAAATAGGCAAAAAATAATCCTTAATATAAAAAATATGTTACTTTAGGCATTCATCAACTGAACAGTTGTGATATATCCTCTTAGAATCTTTCCCCCATGAAATAAATAAATATAAATCTTACTCTGTTTTATTCTCTCTTTCTTCTTTCTCAACCATATTCTGATAACATATTCTTCTTTGTCATTATTTGGAGTATTCTTCACATCTAATAAATAAATCTAAATAAATAAATCTCTGTATTTATCAAAGCTATAAGAAAATACTTCCAAATCTTGGTGAGAGCTACTCTTGCATATGAGAAATATTGGTACATTTTTCCTCCTATGCCTTCCATATTTTCCAAGTTCATATATATATATATACATATATTACTTAATAAAAACAGAAGAAAATAATTAATGTTAAACAAAAAACTAAGGTAATATTCATTGTATGAATAAGGGGACAAAATAACCATCAATGATTTAAGTACATTAATTTTATTATACCAGATATAGATGTCATTTAAATATTCATTTATCATTATAATTGTTCTTATCATGTTAAAAGTTTATATTTAGTTAAATATTTCATTTCTCCCCTCTCACAATTTGATGTGATTATAGATCACATGGCAATAAATGACACTTTTTTTATTCTATGACAAACACATAGATTAAACTGGAATAGAATTGAATACAAAATAAATTCAGAATGTATGCAACACCTTCATTTCAAACAAGCTTTTTAAGTCCCCACTATCTTCATAAGGGACATCAATCCATTGTGTCATAAGAAGAAAAAAGAAAGAAAGAAAATGAGAGGAAGAAAATGTGACACTCAAATGCTCATTTCTGATGGTTGGAATCCAGCAAGGGCGCTATGAAGAATTATGGTGAGATTTTATGTAAATCTTGTAAGCACAGATTTGTTTTGTTTTGTTTTGTTTTTGGATGAGGGGATAGTTACCAGAATTCTGTAGCTGAGCAAGTTTTCTTGATTCTTTTAGGAGGAGATAGAACCTTGTATCTCTATAGACAAGAGCAGAATGTTGGGTTCATGCCCAAAAGCTATTAATAAACTGATAGTTCCCAACCTAAACTGATAGAAAACCTCAAGTAAACCTTTTAATTAAAATAGTTGAAAAAATCTATATAACTGGTTCTATTTCATTTATAAAAATTACCATTCTTAGGTTACTTAAAAGACTCCTAAGAAGGAAAAACAATTCACACAGCTTTGAGTTAAAATGAAACAATTTCCTCCTTCCTTATTCTCTCAATACCAAGCATTCTTTGTTATCCACATAGACAGGACATGGTTTGGGGAAGGTGCTGAACTTAGGAGTTTCCCGAAGTAACTCACCAAGAACTGATGTTTATTTTAATTGGTTGTAATTATTTCGTTACAACTATTTTCATTTATCAAAAGCTGTTGAAAAATCTTTTGATTTCTGACTTAATGATCTTTTCTCCCTGTCTTTTAACAAAAAGTGTAAGATACTGCTAAAAGTTCACATTCCCATGATGGCTTTTCCACTGTTTCCAGAGAATAGTTGACTCTCCAGTGGTTTGACTGGTTGATCTTCTATGCATCTTTTAGCCACAAGACACAGGAATGTTCATTGTTCAGTATAAAAAAAAAAAAGTAATAACCTTTATAAGAATGTCTAGAAATGTCTTGAGAAGCGCAGAGTGACTGTGAGCACAGGTCTTTTCAGGTTAATAGCTGGGAATCAAGGGCATTAGGAAGTCCAGCAGGAATGGGCTGATAAGAACAATTCTTTGTTCCTTTGGACACAGCAGTATTTAAGATAAAACTAGAGTACATTTTAGAGTGTGTGTTCAGGGGTAACTTGAGAATAAAACACACAGCAAATATTGAAAAGCACGCTAGGAAAGCATTTAAAATATTTTTCTCACTAAGCTAAATATTTGTAGTTCAAAAATAAATTATGCTTTTTGCCATTTTAAGGACTCTTAGTTTTGAACTCTCATTCATATAGAAGAGCAATTGTTAGGCATCTCCTAAAATAGTCACATAGAACATGTTTATATCTTCATAAACATCCATCATGTTAAGTTAGACTATTAGAATTAGTTGGTATGTGAAATAAACTGTGTATGTAAATGGCCAGATGAATGTACCATACTATATTTTTTACTTTAGTCATTTAAATAATAAAGCAAACCACATTCTATCCCCTATCCCTGATGTAATTATTCCTCCTTTTTGTTGTTGTTGCAGTTTGGCTGGGGTCGGGCTTGAACCTGCCACCCTCAGTAGATGGGGCCCTACCCACTGAGCCACAGGCGCCACCCTGATGTAACTGTTCTGAATGAAATCACATGTAGCCTTTATTTTTGCTGTTTCATTAGGTATATGCAATCATGTATGAACTATTTGTTTTTACAAACAATATTGTACTTTGTAGATCTGTAAATAAATGAAGTCCAATCAAATTTGAACAGACTCTTCAGAGTTTGCTACGACAAGAGTGTCAGCAAATATGACTTAAAGGGTTTTTTCTTTTATTTTACACGTTTATTTATTTAAAGGCATTAGGGGTACAAGTTGAATTCTGTTCCATGTATACATTGTATAGTGGTAAAATCTGGGCTTATGTTCCCATCACCCCGAGTAGTGTACATTGTACCCCATAAGTATTTTTCATCCCTAATCCCCTTTAATTCTCCCTTCTTGTGAGTCTCCAATACTCATACCATTCTGTGTGCCCTTGAATAGCTACAGTTTAGTTCCCACTTATAAGTGAGAACATGTGGCTTTTTTCTTCTGTTCTTGAGTTACTTCCCTTAGGATAATGATCTCCATTTCCATGTAAGTTGCTGCAAAAGTCATCATTTCATTCTTTTTCATTACCAAGTAGTACTCCATGATGGACACATGCTTTGTTTTCTTCATCCACTCATCAATTAGTGGGCACTTAGGTTGATTTTGTATCCTTGCAATTGTGAATTGTGCTGTGATAAACATATGTTATCTTTTTGACTCCAAGCCAGGCAGCAGAATGGAAAAGCTTTGTGATGGGAAAAAAGAAAGACTTCAGGTAAGATTTTATTGGAGTCTGTTAGAATGGACAACTGCAGGTGGGTTAAAGAGAAGTGGAGTGATTGGTAATTTGCTGGGTCAAAAGTGATACTCATTTGGCTTTCCCTGGCTAGTCCTAAGGTGGAAATTGGGACAACATGAGAATGGTTGTCAGCTATTAATCAAGTCTGGCTATTGGGGGCCTGCTGTTTCAGGGATTATTGTTGCTTTCTGGAGTGGTAACTAGAGATAGCAGGTTGATGAACTACAGGTGTGACTTAAAGCTAGCAGGCTGGCTACATGCAGTTGAATGATGGATTGGTTTCCTGGCTTGGTTGCTGCAGGTTGTGTGTGTGGGGGGTGTATCAGAATCATAACTCTAGTTACAGAAGAACTTTATAATTTCACCTAAAGATAAATTATTACCAGATTTGAAAATCAATGCACGTGTTTAACTTATTCCTTATAATAGCTGCCTAATATTCCACAGTACAAATAGACCAAAATGTACTCGATCATTAAAGATCACCCAGATAGCTTCCAATATTTGGCTATTTCAAACAATGTTGGGATAAATGTCCTTAACTAAGCATATTAACTTAATGACAGCATTAACAATTTTGGTCAAATTCCAAGAAATGAAATTTGCTGGGTCAAAAGTGATATTCATTTAAAATTTTAATGTATACCAAAGTATCATTTTAAGTGCTTTAAACAAAACCCCTAGAAAAGCTATCACTGTTAGAAGCCGAGACCCCTGTGGCTCTGGTTCTTGAGCTCTAAAAATCAGTAAAGATTTTATGACAGATTTTCATTTCAAGGTGACAAACACCCACAACTGTCAGCCCCCCAGCACTCCATCCTAAAAGTTGTGGTGTGAAAAAACAGAAACAGGGAAGTCTAAGCAGTCCCTGGCAAATAAAAGTTGAAGAGAAAAATCACAAAAGATTGAGCGATATTGCTTCTTTCGAGGACTGTATGAAAAAATAGGAGGAATTTCCTGAATCATTTAACCAACTTGATAGTTCAACCTCTGTTAAAATGCCTGTTGGAACATTCAGCAGAGATCTACGCACCTGCTTCCAGGATGCAGTTGTGAACGCATGTCTGGGGAGACCCATGGCAGTACCATGGCTATCTGGCAAAGAACGGTATCACAGAAAACTAGCCGATGGGTTAGTGAGTAGTTCCGCATCTTCTCTCTTCTTACTGATAGTTGGCTATGGTTTGAGCGGATGAGTTGTGCAAAGAACTAAAGGGACAGTCTAAAATCTCAATTGCTATAAAAAAATACACAATTAATTTCATCTCAATATTTGCCAAAAATCAATGTCATAAAGGAGGATAAATAAATATCTGTGACACATACGAAAAAAAGGTAAAAGATTTTAAAGTAATTAAAAATAAAGTCTTTAAAGTGATGTAGTATCTCATTCAGCAAGACAAGTGGAATATGAAGAACCCACACAAATTATAAAAATAAAAAAATTGTTAAAATGTACAGGCCAAAGTATGAAATGGACATGGAGTAGAATGACTTAGAAAGCTGGAAAGTAAAAGGAGAGAGAAAAAAATGAAAGGGAAGGTAAGGGACGTGAAGAGTAGATACGAAAGTTCAGAAACAATTTTCTAAATGGACTTTCAAAGAGTAATCATGAGGGGGAACCACTACTGAAGACATGACAGAGGCTCTTCTTTTAAAAGGAAAAATGTCACGAAATTTATTTAAAAGGGGGGACCCACTCAGTCTTGAGCAGGATTTACAAAACCAAACCAAATCAAATCAAATCAAACAAATAACAAAACAAAATTAAAGATCTGAGCCAGTTAGTTCCATATATGTGTGTGTTAGTGTGCATATGTATATATATATATATGAATCTATGCATAAAATTTTAGAACATTCATGTTAAAATAAAATCCTTACAAATGCCAAATGCTAAAACCAGGGCAAATAGCTATAATTTACTTAGACCAGTGTTTTCCAAAAGGATCTTAGATGTGCTGCAAAAGTATCATTAATTAAATTATTTTTGAAAGAAGTTCAAAGCACAGTAACATTCTTTTTCTACTTTTTTTTTTCATTGGATCAATGTAATTTAAGTGTGCCGTGGAAGTTTAACCGTAAGTTTAAGTGGGTCGTGAGTTTAAAAAGGTTGAAAAACACTGACTTAGACCCGGTGCTTACTGGGAGGCGCCACATCTTGTCCTGTTCAATATGGCGCTTTTGCGGGGCAGCCTGAATGGGCTCCCCTCTGCGTCTCCTGTCTTCACTGTCTCTCTGCTCTGTGCTGGACAGTTCCATCTCTCTGGCGACCTGTCACTTTCAGTTCATTTTGAAGCTTGAGTTTACCTGTTATTCGGACCTTTGACTCAGTGCCCTATTTTCTGTCTTCTCTCCTTCCACACAGATCCTTCATGTAAGATTTTTTGTTCACTAATATTACTTTTCTGGATTGCCCTTATGAACTGTGCCCACGGCAACCCCTACAGGCATAGCTGGGCCTTCTCGACAATGACCTAGTCTCTGCCTGCAGCTGCCTGGCGGTCTGCTGATGAGACGTTTGTGTCCTGAAAACAAAGAGAGTGATTTAAAAATACTCAAAGTTCAGCATAGATAGGCAGCTCATATTTTAGACTTTAAAGATTGTTTGAAGCTCTTTAAAGTTGTATTGCATAAACCCATTTAAACATTGTGTCTGAACATATTTTACGAAATACAGCAATTATATTCTAATATGCTCTCCTAGCATAAATTAAAATCATACAGATAAAGCAAAAATCTATCTTCATCTGGCATCCTTAATCTTGGTTTCTTTACCCAGCCCTAGAATTACTAGCCATCCTAATTTGAGAAGTATCATTCCAGAACCTTGTCTTTCCCCATGAAATGATTTACATCTGTAAAGAGATTTAGTATGTTTTAAAAGTATAAATAGTATTACTGTTCATTTTGTTCTTCAGTTTGCTTTATTTCCTCCCATACCTTTTCATATTAGAGTATATAGCGATCATTAAAAAAAAACCCAATCTTACAAGGCTGGGCACAGTGGCTCACACCTGCAGTCTTGGCACTCTGGGAGGCCGAGGTGGGTAGATTGCTTGAGCTCAGGAGTTAAAGATCACCCTTGATGAAAACAAGACCCAGTCTCTACTAAAAACAGAAAAAGTAGCTGGGAGTGGTGGCTGGAGCCTGTAGTCCCAGCTATTCAGGAGGCTGAAGCAAGAGGATTGCTTGAGCCCAGGAGTTTGAGGTTGCTGTGAGCTATGACACCATAGCACTCTAGACTGGTGCAACAGAGTTGGACTGTCTCAAAACAAATAAACAAACAAAAAATAGATAAACAAAAACAAAAGTAAACAAAATTAACAATCAGATGACATCCTGTAGTGCAGATGTATCAGTATTTGTCTACCACCCTATTCATGAAACAATTAGGTTTTTTTTCAAAATGCATTTTTTTATAAATGATTCTGCAACATACATAGGTAAAGTCTGTGAATGCTTGTTATTCTATGGTAGATGAGCAGTAGATATATTGGGTCACGGGACTTACTTGCTTGAAGTTTTAATGGATAGTGCATCAGATAACCGTATAGATTGACATTCTTGCTAGCAGTGGAAGAGCATCCTGTATCCTCAAACCCACCTACAGACTGGTATAATCAACCTTTCACTGAGTGAGAAATGAAATCTCATTTTAATCTCAGTTTACTGTTTTATCACAATTTCATCTGTATTTTTACACTTCTTCACAGGATTGAGTCTAAAATCACTAACGTATTCAGTCATACATCTATAAGAAGCCTGAAACCTGAAAGTGTCAATTGTTTCTATATATTTGGAAGTAAAATAAGTTTTTTATGAAATTTTTCATCAAGAATCTTTCACCCATGGCTGAATAAGGGAATCTTCTTACCAAAATAAATAACAGCTTGTCAGTCACAAAAATCATTTAAATTACAGAGCCAAATTTAACCAAAATAAAAGCAAATTCAAATATTCGTGAGTTTTAAAAGGAGTTGGCCACATTTGAGTTCCATAACCAGTTATATTCTAGATTATATTTCATTATCGACTTTTTACAGTTTGTTTTCTGTTTGTTTCTTATGCTTCTCTCTCCTCTATTTTTCCTATCTTTCCTTCAAATGTGTTATTTGAGAATATTTTAGGCTTCTCTTTTGATTTAGTGATAGCATTTTTGAGTATTTTGCTTTATGTGGTTTTCTGAGTTTTTTTTTTTTTTTGATATTTCTGTAATAGCCAAATGTGGGTTATTATGATTTACTGGTATCAAAACCTCTTCCAATGGAATACTGAAAACTAATTTCCCGTTAGTTTCCTTTAATTTCCCAATTTTCAAAATACACTCATTTCAAATATTTCCTCCATACATACACTGCATACATTGGAGTTACACACCAGATGTTGTTATAATTTTAATTTCCACAATCAAATATGACTTAAGAGACTCATCAAGAGAACCGTAGTCCGTTGTATTTATTTGTGATTTCACCAATGCGAGATTCTCCTCTCCTTTGTAAAGTTCTATGCCTCTTTCCATTATAATTTCCTTTCTGCCTGGAGAGCTTCCTTCACACATTCTTTTAAAGGTAAGTCTATTTGCAGCAAATTGAGTTTTCCTTCATCTGGCAATGTCTTTGCCTTTCATTCCCAACAGAGAGTTCTTTCCCGTGATAGAATTCACATCTGACAGTTCTTTTCAGTACAAAAATGTTATGCTAAATCCTTCTAGCCTTCATAATTGCAGATGAAAAATCTGCTCATTTGATTTGTTTTCTCCCTGGTTGCTTTAAAATTTATTTATTTATTTTTTGGTCTTTATTTTTCAGAAGTTCAATGACAATATACATTGGTATGGATTCCTTTGTGTTAATCCTGTTTACGTTTGATCAGGTTTTGAAACTGTAAGCTTATATATTCCTCTAAATTTGGAAAATTTCAGGTACTATTTCTTTGAATACCTTTTCAGCACCAAATGCTTTGTCCTCCCTTTTCTGAAGCTCTCATAATGGGAACATGTTCTCTTTTCTTATCCTCCCAGTTTCCTGAGGCTCTGTTCATTTTCACAGGTGGCAATGGTGGTGGTACGTGGAGAGTGTGCATTTCTTTTTCCTCTTTGTCATTTAGATTGAATAAATTCCATTGTTCTGTCCCCAAACTTCTTGATTCTATCTTCTTTTAATTTCTCTTTACCATCGAGCCCACCTTGTGAGTTTTCTCTTTCAGTTAGGTTACTTTACAGTTCTTTAATTTCTATTCTGTCCCTTTTAAAATAATTTCTACTTTCTTGTGATGCTTTACTAAGAATAATGTCTTCCACTTCCATCCAGGTTAATACGAAGGATGTAAAGTCTCCATTTTTTTTAATGGCTGAATAGTATTCCATGGTATACATATACCACAGCTTGTTAATCCATTCCTGGGTTGGTGGGCATTTAGGCTGTTTCCACATTTTGGCGATTGTAAATTGAGCTGCAATAAACTGTCTAGTACAAGTGTCCTTATGATAAAAGGATTTTTTTCCTTCTGGGTAGATGCCCAGTAATGGGATTGCAGGATCAAATGGGAGGTCTAGCTTGAGTGCTTTGAGGTTTCTCCATACTTCCAGAAAGGTTGTACTAGTTTGCAGTCCCACCAGCAAGACATGATTGCAAGAGGGACTTTACCTAACAATTGCAATCAGTGTAACCTGGCTTATTGTACCCTCAATGAATCCCCAACAATAAAAAAAAAAAAAAAGAAAAGCATAATTTAAAAAAAAAACATAATAATTTCTACTTATTTGCTGATGTTTTCCCTTTTTTTTTTTGGCCTGGGGAATTTTTAATTACTTATCGAAACCCTTTTATTATGGATGCTTGAAAGTATTTGTCAGATACTTTCAATATCTGATTTATCTCAGTATTGCTATCAGCTGATTTTTTTTTTTTTTCTCATTCAAGCTATGCTTTTCTTGGTTGTTGGGATAATGAGTGGTCTTCTAGTGTATCAACAAGCCTTTTAAATATTAAGTTAGGAGATGCTTGATTCCATTTAAGTCTTTTATTTTATAGGAAATTTCTGTTTACATTTAGCCATCTAATAAGACCTAACTTTTTGGGTTGTATTTCAGTTGGAACTTTGTTATCTGATCCTTTGTTATGCTAATCTGGTCTTTTCCTTCTTCTGGCTGTTTGAACTCCCAGTTAATCTTTGCTGGTATCACCTTGGGGATGGAGGTGCTTCCATAGGCTACCATGTGGGGAATGCTGCACTCAGGATGGAAAGCATCCCCCAGACCTATTTGTCAGCTATCCTGTGCCAGTGGGTGTCCTATCTTTGCTGGTGCCTCCAAAGCATGGTACTTTCCTCAAAGAGAGCAAGGTTTTGTTGTGATCTTGTTTCTTTCTTCCCTTTCTTCTCCCCCATGCCTGTTGCCAGTTCCAGATTGAGCCCTCTCTGGTAGTCTGAGATATATGAAATATGAAGGGGAAAAATCCAGGAAATTCACTGCGGTGTCATTCTTCAAGTCTTGAGGACCCTTTCCTGTTCAACTTATTCTTTCCACCTTTCCAGAATCTTTATATAATTGTTCATTTAATTATTTGCAGAGTTTGTAGTTGTATTCAGAGAGCAGGAGCAGGGAAAATTGAGTCTTTATCATCTTATCCCTATAATTACTTGTTACAACTTGTAGTATGCTCTCACATCTATCATCTCACTCATTTCTCACCAAAACCATGTGGGGTTTGTTCTTAAGAAGGCGTAAC
Source organism: Nycticebus coucang (assembly GCF_027406575.1). Classification (NCBI taxonomy): domain Eukaryota; kingdom Metazoa; phylum Chordata; class Mammalia; order Primates; family Lorisidae; genus Nycticebus; species Nycticebus coucang. The sequence continues at coordinate 19,704,321 of NC_069787.1, forward strand.
TCTTCTCCGTGAAGTAAAATTGACAAGAGTTGGATTTGGTGTGAAAGTACCTCGCTCTCAGGTAGCAAATACCTTTATAAAACTAGCTTTTTCTATGAAATATAACAGTCCCAAACTTACCAGTCTAAAAAGAGATCACTAATTCAGCTTATGATTCTGGGGGCAAATTGGAATGTTCTGATTTGGACCACCTTGACTGAAGTGTAATGGACCTGCTAGCGTGTCTGTGGTTACATGGGTCCTGAAGTTGTTGGTTGTTGCTTCTCTCAGAAGTCTAGCTCAGTGGGAAGGATTCCAAGCAGAACAAAACAAAACGAGTCTCACAGCAAAGCACTTTTCAAGTCTCTATTTCCTACTCCCTTGTTGGTCAAAGCAAGTCATAAGACCAAGCACTGAATCAGTGTGGGGGGTCACTCCTAAGGGCCATGGGTATAGGAGTGGGAAGAATTTGTGATCCATTGAACAATCTACCATGACCACAATCAAGTTCTGACTCACAAACTGTTGTGTGAATGTTTCTCGTGTGGGCGATGCCACAGAGATTGAGCCTGCAATGAAATGTCAGAGAATAAGGAGGCTGAAAGCTCGCACAGGCAAATAGCAATTTTATTTCTTCCACCAAGGCTTATATAGACACATAACTTAATCAATAAGCATATGACTTAAACCGTGGCCCCAGGCCTCTTACTGCCTGGCACCTATGGGCCTGCAAATTAACTCAATTAACTGATAACCACTTCACTAACATTATCTAAAGCTATTCTTATGGGCTAAGGTTTAACTGGATTAACCGATAACCACTTCACTAACATTATCTAAAGTTATTCTTACACTAAGTAATCAAAAACAAAACCATAAAACAAGGTTCTGGGGAAATAAGCTGTTTGAATGCTTGACCTTTAATAGACCATCTGGAGGCAGTTAATCATCTTTAGGGAGTATTCTGGAAATAGCTGAGATATACAGGTATCTACCTGTAGACCTGCCCCCACGAAGCTCAGCCCTAAATCACTTCTATGCAATTAGGCCCTATGCCACGTGTGGAGTTCTATCCAGGTTCTTTCCCTTCCAACTCACAAAAGACTTCAAACTTGCCTTCACAAAATGGAACCATTTAAAGGTTTACTTAGAGGCTTTTTGCCTATACAAACAATCACAATTTAGCCCATATTTGCATTACATTTTACAGTTTTTCCAACTATCATGTCTATTATCTTGTTTATCACATGCATTTCATATTTGCTCTGTGAGAAGATGTAAAATTCATTACATTCACGGAAATTACAAATACAATTAACTGTCTTAACTGTTGAACAACTGAATGGAGGAAGGAATGAATGGTTGATATCCATATTAGGGCATTTTCCAGGCTATGTGATATTTTAGATATAATGTAAGATGTGATTGTCTTTTCCTATGTTATGTCTTCCCAGCTACAATGAGTATCTGAAAGTTCTTTTATTCTAGGCTTTATTGAAAAAGTCTATCTTAATCACATTTTCTATGACTTTATAAAATGATACATCTATTCTTTTATGCAAATGGAAAGAATGCTTACTTTTATTCTATTCTTATGTAAGCACTCTTAAATTTCTTGATCATATTTATTGCTTGATGCAAAAACATTGAACTTTCATTATGTTTTTTTCCACAAAACAGTTATAAAAATAAAATCTTACAGGTTTAGATTTACTATAATTCAGTTGGAGGTTAGAAGAATGTCGCCTTGGATGGTTGTTTTGGTATTGTTGTTATTATCTGTATTTTATTCTATTTAAAATATCCTTCTTGATGTTTTCTGTCTTTGGAAATCATTGGTCCAATCATTTCACATTTTAAAAATTGCTTTAGCTCTTCTTGAGAGCTAAAATAGATAGCTTAGCATTATTTCACAAGAATTATTTAGATTTACCCTTATAAACACCACTCAACAACTTCAGTAACAAAGGCTTATGTGCTGCTTCTGAGCTCTTTTTTATATTCTTGCGAGTTCATTCCACAGCTCATCTTTGTGAGTTTGTCACCACTCAGAAAAGCTTAGTATCACCTGCAAACTTACATATTCCATTTTTTGCACACTCTTTCAGAACAATTATTATGTGAGAATGACTTTATCAAAATGGAAGCAAGTCTTGACACAGCACTTATTCCCAGGTACCCTACTGCAAACAATTCTTCATCATTCAAATGATAAGCTTCTACTTCTCTTTGTTTTCTTTCTCTGACTTAATATATCCATTAAAATCTGTTGAATATTCAGTCCTAGAGGGGAGAGAAATAACATTAGTAAAAAAAAAAAAATAAGAGAGTTTAATACATTGCCAAAGGCTCACAAAAATCAGTAATTGACCGCTAATCCTTTTTTTTTTTTTTTTTTTTTGTCTATACACTTATTTACAGTGTTGGATAACTCTCCTGAGGAAGGATTTATTCTGTTTATCCTTAGTGTAACAATGTGGTGTGCCCCCCCCAATATGGTCATGCTTCCTTAAGTGTGCAATGAACCACTCTACATTATACGTTGCACCAATCGGTTAGAGATACAAGTGAAAGTTACTGGTCTGAAATTCTAAGGTTTTCTACTGTGCATTTTTATGGATGGTGTCAAAACAAAGGCAAATTCAAAATAAATAAAACCACCACTCTAATTTATAATGTGAGGGCTCAGGACGAGCAACAACAGGAACAAATAATACTAGTACATTCTAAGGTACTCTTTCTTAGAATTAGAGAGCCAGGAGACAGACTATTTGAACATACAGAGTCAGAAGAGAAAAAGAAAAACTAAATAAAAGGGGAGCATATCTACAAGATCTAGAAAATACCCACAAGAGGGAAAATCTGAGAGTTATTACAAAGGAGGTAGAGAAAAAGTTCGGGATAGAAAGTTCATCCAAGACACTCGTTCTTAGTCAGTAGTGTTAGGGACACCACCAGAATCAGAATAGTCATGTCTCATTGGCTAATTGACACAAAGTGACAGAAGCTTCCTATAAGGGAGAATATCCCAGTTTTCTGGAAAGTTTGTTTATACCACTGCTTCTTACCTGGAGGTGAATTCTCCTTCTTCCAGATATTTGGTAACGTCTGTAGATTGTTTTGGTTCTTACAAGTTAAAGGTGGTAGGATTACTGTCATCTAATGAACAGAGGCACCAGGGGATGCTGCTTTCTAGCCTACATTGTGCAATAAATTATCTGGCCCCAAATGTCAACAGTGCCGAGATTGAGAAGTGTTGATTTATGCCATATCTTTTGCATATGTTCATTCCTTTGGCTGGGAAGATCAGTAGAGCATTGACAAATATTTGCCATAACCGTGGACATGGAGTTGGTTTTGCCAAGTACATGTTGTGCATAATTAATACATCATTTATACATTTACATGTATTATTTCACTTTTAATTTTAGTCTGATCATTGTCACTCACACAGCATTGCCTTGCAGTGTTTAATTTTTGGGCCACTTTCACAAGTTCCTTTGCTTTTCTACTAACTCTTAGATTCCATTATCACCAAAACCATTCTCATTATACCTAAAAAAATCACCACACTCATTAGCAGTAGTACGGATATTTACATTCAGGATAGCTCAAATTCTGAAGTTAGGCCCATGAACTCAAAGTGACTTTGTCTTCCTGTGTTTCCTAAGAGGCATCACACTGAGTGCCATGGTCCTCAATTCAGGGGTCCTCAAACTTTTTATACAAGGGGCCAGTTCACTGTCCCTCAGATGGTTGGAAGGCCAGACTAAAAAAAAAAAAAAAAAAAAAACTAAGAACAATTTCCTATACACACTGAACATTTCTTATTGTGAAGTAAAAAAACAAAACGGGAACAAATACAATTACACTGCCGCATGTGGCCCACGGGCTGTAGTTTGAGGACCCCTGAAACTGCGAAAAGATAGATCCAACAAGAACACCAGCTTTTCAAAACGAGTAATTATTTCCAAGAAAACCTGACCAAAGGAAAAATAATTGAGAGGTAGAAATGATCAGCTGTCTCTTAGGTCCATGCTTTACTTCCTTTAGATCAAATTTAATTTCTTTCAAGCTGAGGCATATAGGGAAATGCTAATGTACTTGGGTGTTTTAGCAGTAATGTTCATTAAGACTGGCAATGTCAAAAGAAACTTTTTTTTTTCTTTTACAAGCTGATACATATTAATGAGAAACTTCCTAACCTCCCCCTTGATTCCTGTGTGTGACCCCTACAAGAATCACTAGGATAAAATCAGCAATTTAACACAGTCCATGTTCTCTCTCAAACAACTACACACTGACAGATCCTTCAAGTTTGATTCATTAGGTGAGTTTTTCATATGTAAGGCTAATACGCTATGACTTTTAGCTTAGTAAATTTAATCACTGTGCCATTTCCGTGTTCTTATACACTTTATTTCACTTCACAGGAGGCATATGTGCTTTAAGATATAGTGCCATATGTGCGCAGAATAGAGAATTTTAGAGCTGGAAGGAAACCCTGACATCATTTCCTCTCACTCTTGTCATCTTAGAGAGCAGGAACTGAGGCATGTGGTGAATTCCAGGCTGCAAATTAATGAATCAGACTGCGAATTCCTAAGTTCCTTGCTCACTGTTGAATGCTCTTTGTGCTACCACTTAGTTTCCATTGTATGGCTTCAAAATTAAAATCAGGCTAATTTTATACTACAATTATTTTTTTCTTACCACGAACATCCAGATAACCATTTTACATTACAGATTGCAGGTTATAACTATTCTCACTAGTTAATAAACGTTTAAGTGAAATATTTCTTTAAAGATTGACTATCTTATAAAAATAATTCTTTACTGTCAAAAGTGTTGTGGGAAGAGCCGCAATCTGATACTTTTCAGAAGTGTCTTCTATCTGCTATCTTGAATGATAAAGAAGTAATGAGCACATCGTGAAGATTTTTGAATTCTATTTATCAGTTTTGCATTGTGGGCAAGTCACCAAGCCTTATTTTCTTCACCTTAAAACAAATAAATGTGTAATTATCAAGGTACTTCAAAGATGGTGTTATTGGAATAAGGTAAAGTAAATGAGACCACATGGGATTTACATGAGTTAACACGGTCATTATTATTAAAAGTTTTTTTAATACCAAAACCAATATCTTCATGGCTCTTTTATTATATTTTCCTATTTCCCACTTTTGTTATTTGAACAACTAATACTGATGGGTCCTAACTGACTTATTTATAAATACATTAAAAAGATTATAGTTAATGAAATTGTACACAGTATATTGTTTAATAGACTTTATTTTTCAAGGAGTTTTTAAGTTCACAGCAAAATCGAATGGGAATCACAGGCGTCCTCATATAACATCCCCATCCACCCCCCACACGGCCTTTTTCACTATCAACATTCCTCACCAGAGTGCTACATTTGCTGCAATCAAGGAACCTACACTGACACATAATTGTCACTCAAAGTCCATAGTTTACATTAGGGTTTCACTCTTGATGTTATAAAATCTATCAGTTAAAAAAGAAAAAAACTATGGGTTTTGACAGGTACCCACCATTATAATTTCATGCTGCATATTTTCAATTCAATAAAAATACTCTGTGTATAGCTTGTTTGTCCGCTTTCCCTTACCCCTGGCAACCACTGATCTTTTTACTGTCTCGATAGTTTTGACTTTTCTAGAAAGTCACATACAGAGGATACCAAAAAAATATATACACATTTTGCATTAAAATTATAATTGTAATACTCAAGCCATGTTTAACTTCTGCAATTACAGGAGACACAAGATAACAACTGTTATTGGGCATTACAGTACTCTCGTATCTCTTGTAATTTCAGAAGTCAAACATGACTCGAGTATTGCAATTTTTATACAGTTTTTGCCTTTCTTAAAATGTGTATAAAATTTTTGGCCCCCTCTGTTGTTGAAAACATACAGCACATGGCCCTCTCAGATTAACTTCTATCATTTAATATAAATTCAAGGTTTCTCCATGTTTTTTCATGGCTTGGTGGTTCATTTCTTTTTTTAGCACCAAAGGATCATCCATTATCTGGATACACTAAATTTATTTTTCTACTCACTGAAAGACATCTTGGTTGCTTTTGGCTATTCTGAAACAGCTATTTCCATTAATGTGTAGGTTTGTGTGTGGACATAGCTTTCAACTTATTTGGGTAAATACCAAGTGCCATCATTGGATCATATGGTAAGAGTATGTTTACTTCTGTAAGAAACTGCAAACTGTCTTCAATGTGGCCGTACTATTTGGCATTCTTCCCAGCAGTAAGTGAGAATCACTGTTGTTCTATATCCTTATCAGCACGTGATGTCATCAGTATTTTGGATTTTGGCCATTCTGATAGGTACATAGTAGCATCTCATTGGTGTTGTAATTCCTATTCTCTAAGAACATGTGCTCTTGAGTATCTTTTCACATGCTTCTTTGCTGTCTGTGTATATTCTTTAGTGAGATGTCTGTTCAGGTCTTTTGCCCATTTTAAAATCAGGATTGTCTTTGTTTGTTTGGGTTGCTATGAAACACTAACTGGGTGGCTTATAAACAGCAGAATTTTTCCCCTCACAGTTCTGGAGGTTGGGAAGTCCATGATCAAAGACTTGACATGTGGTGAGGACCCACTTCCTGTGTGCACATGGCTGGAAGGGCACCAGCTAGCTCCACGTGTCTCTTTTTTGAAGATACCAATCCCAACATGTAGACTCTGCCCACGTGATGTGATCACTTCCCAATATCATCACATTCATGATTAGTCTTTCAACGTATGAATTTTCAGGAAACACAAACATTCAGACCATGACATGATTGCTCATTTTGTTATGCTTGAGTTTCAAGAGTTCTTTGTATGTTTTGGATAACAGTTTTTAGCCACACTGAATCTCCAGCATTCCTCTATTGAAGTTCAGGTTTCCTATCCTGTTACTTATTTTCCCAGGGGTTTCTGCTCATGGGTGTCTGGTCTGATGATAAGTTGTGATTTGATATCTCCATCTGTCTGTTCCTCCAGTTTTTGAGGACACCAGTGTGCCCTACAACTTCAGTTCTGTGATTGGTATAAAAAGAACTGTCCAGGTTTAGTTTACTCAGATTTTAATTGCTGTTTGGAAAGAGTGACGACTTCTAAGCTCCTTACATGTGGGACTGAAAACCAGAAGTCTTACGTAAGATTTTACAGGTAAATAATAGACAAAGACAAAGTTACTCAGGGAAGGGAAGTAATTTTAAAAACACTATGTGACAGGGCCAGGCATGGTGGCTCACGCCTATAATTCTAGTAGTATGGGAGGCTGAGGCTCAAGGATCTCTTGAGCTCAGGAGTTCTGGACCAGCCCGAAGAAGAGTTAGACCCCATTGCCTCTAAAAATTGAAAAATTAGCCAAGGCATCATGGCAGGTTCTTGTAGCCCCAGTTACTCAAGAGGCTGAGGCAGGAAGATTGCTTGAACACAAGAGTTTGAGTTTGCTGTGAGCTAGGCTGACACCATGAAACTCCAGTCTGGGGTAGTGAGACTCTGACTCAAAAAAAAAAAGGAAAATAATATATATATATAAAATATATGTGTATATATATGTTTTATATATACATATAATATATATGTAATATATATTATATATGTATACACATATATACATATATTTGTACCATCTGTACATGGTAAATGTATATGTGTGTGTACATATATATACATAAATATATATGTGTGTGTATACATATATACATATATATTTACCATGTACCATGTATTTATCATGTGACAGATAATTAATTCCAAATATTTAGTACATATAAATCTGATTCAGGAGGTCTGGCACAAGGTTGAATTTCTATAGTTCTAGCAAGTTCACAGGTACTGCAAATGTTGCTGCTCTGTGAATCACACTTGAGTATAGTAAGGTAGTAGAGGGTATCCTCTGACAAATAATGATTGTTTTCTGAGTTTTACAAGCATATTCCAAAAAAAAGTCACCTAAATTATTTTTTAAATTTACTTAAAATATGTGACCTATGTACGTACACACACATTCTATAATCCTAGATAATAACTTTTATCTTAACTTTAAGTCTTGTATTCATGCATGTGTAAGGGATTTTTTTTAGATAATATTTGTGTGGTATAGTTTTTCCCATATTTTTTACATTAACTGCTCTGTATGCTTATAATTTTTCTCCTGCAAAGAGCATGAAGCTAAATTTACTTTTCTTTTATTCATCCTGTCTTCTTTTAACACGAAGTTTTGCTGATTTACTTTATTTTGATTGTTGATGTATCTGAATTTTTTTCTAATTTTTTTCCCCCTATTTTTTTGCTTTGTATTTTTATTCCATCCTTCCTTTCCTTTTGTTTTGAAATATAAGCCTTAATATTATTTAGATAGAGGGAAGCCAAGAGATCACAAGATGATTGCCATTGTAAAGGTAGTTTGTTATACTCGTGGATCAAGAACGGGGCTATGTTATGCCATAAGGGACAGCCTGGTACGTAGCCATGTTAGGAGGCAGAGGGAGAGGGGGAAATTGAGGACAAGTACCTTTATTGCGGTTCCTACAAAAAGGGATGGGTAGGGCAGGGTGAGCAGATTGAGGGTCAGCTAGTTTGAGCAATTTCCGTGGGCTCTGGATCATAGCAGGTGTCCTTCCTAGTTGTCTGATACCCGGTCCTGGGATGATTAAGGCTGGTGGATAGTGGCCCAGTATGTCAGAACTCAAAAAGGAGATGACTGGGGTTTGGGCTCTGAACTGGTTAATTTGCATTTGAAAAGCACATCTTGGGTGAGTAATTTAATCTCTCTATGAATTGGCTAGCACCAGATTACAGAAAATAAAAAGACATGGTGAATAATACCCCTTCTGATCTTTATGGATTTTTATTTAATTATTGTTTGCCTATCTTATTATTCCATTTGCCTCCTGGTCTGCAAAGATTTAGAAATAACATATTCTATTTTTATTCTTTTACTGGTTACCTTTAAAATCTCTATCACAGTTCCTGTAAAATGTCTAAACCAAATATTTGAATTACCTCCTGAATTTCCATAGGAGTCTCAGTTTCACCTTTACCTTGGAGCTGGTCCAAGTTTTATTCTTCTCCTGGCATGCCGGGTTCACATGGCTGTTTACCTTATCTTGATTTCAACCTTGCTGTTTGTCACACACTATTCTTCACCCACGTTTCAGGTCACTTATCTTATATATAATGAACCCTGAAATGCATTAAAGAGACCCTTTTATTAAGAACTCAATTTTTTTTTGAAGGAGGGAGATACATCAGAGTATCCAGCCAGTTCATTATTAAAATCTCACCCCTTAAAATTTACAAATTTCCTTTAGCTGAAAGAGCAAGGGTTACTAGGGTGAATTATTTCCTATTCCAGAAAATTGAGTTTCTCAGGAGCTGTGTCAACAGCACACGAGCTGGCAGGGATATAACGTCACGTCTTCAGTGGCGCAGGCCACGGGGAGCTCAGGACCTACAAAGTGAGGTAGCTTTGATGCCTTCTCCACTTTCTGCTTTGAAATAATTACAACTGTCCACAATTTCTTCCAGTTTAGGTAAGTCAAAAAAAAAGAAGCCCAGTACTCCCACATGATTCTCTGTCTCCTTCCTTTCCCACCCTGCTTTGCACATTCCACTTTTGACCATATCTTTACTTTTCTGAAAACTTAACACAATCATTAGCAAAGTCTACTTTTTCTTTTTTTCTTTCTTTTCTTTTTCTTTTTCTTTTTTTTTTTTTGAGACAGAGTCTCACTCTGTTGCCGAGGGTAGAGTGCCATGGTGTCATAACTCACTGCAACCTCAAACTCTTGGGCTCACGTGATTCTGTTGGCTCAATCTCCTGAGCAGCTGGGACTGCAGGTGCCAACCGCAAACACTCTGCTGGTTTTAGTAGAGACTAGTATTACTCGGGCTGGTCTGGCACTCCTAAACTCAAGCAATCCACCTGCCTCAGCCTCTCAGAGTGCTAAGATTATAGGTCTGGGCTACCGGTACCTAGTTTAAAAGCTCCTATATTCATAAGAACATAAAAATATTCTTGATTTCAACCTGGCTGTTTTTTTACATACTATTCTTCACCCTCGTTTCAGGTCACTTATCTTCTTCCCCAGAAGCTTTATCAATTAGTCCTTATATTTTTTCTGCAACCATCATTCTTTAGTTTAAAAGTAGGATTGTGTCCTTTTTGTATTTAGTTCTACTTCCCCCAAACCTTCCAGCTTTGAATATTATTTCTTTCAATTCAACCAGCCACTGCCTCTCCCTGTCAGTCATCTAGAGCTTCCTGGGCTATATTCCTTTCTTTCTTAGAGATTTAGCTTCTGGTTCATTGTCAGTATCCCACACTACCTTTGTTATTCTTGATGAACTTCATATCTGCATAAATGGATCTTCCACTCTCCTGGTCTCTCCTCCCTCTGTCCTCTGTTCCTATTATATTGTCTTCCATCCTACTCTAGTCTCTTGGTGATATAGTTATCAGCAGTATGTGTATCTTCTATATAAACTCAATTCCAAGTGTCTCACTCTTTGACCACAGACTCCATATTTCCAGAACACTCTTTCTCTTTTTTTTACAGTCCAAAGAACACCTGCAGCTTTGTTGGCTTCTCTCACTTCACCACACAGATAAATCCAATATGCCACATATTCCACTTTGCACCCATATAGCTGAACAGAATTATAGAAACACATAAAACCATCCTAAATCTTATTCCTTTAAATTCACTATCATTGGCCAGGCACCATAGCTCACACCTGTAATCCTAGCCCTCTGGGAGGCCGAGGTGGGTAGATTGAGCTCAGGAGTTTGAGACCAGCCTGATAAAAATAGAAAAAAGAAAAAATTAGCTAGGGATGGTGGCCAGTGCCTATCATTCCAGCTATTCCAGAAGCTGAGGCAAGAGGATTGCTTGAGTCAAAGAGTTTGAGATTGCTGTGAGTTAGGCTGACACCATGGCACTTTACCTAGGATGACAGAGCGAGACACTGTCTCAAAAAGGTAAAAATAGGCTCAGCGCCTGTAGCTCAACAGCTAGGGTGTCAGCCACATACCCTGGAGCTGGCGGGTTCAAATGCAGCCAGGTCTGCCAAACAACAATGTTTTATCCCCCAAAATATCTGGGCATTGTGACAGGTGACAGGTGCCTGTAGTCCTAGCTACTTGGGAGGCTGAGGTAAGAGAATCACTTGAGCCCAAGAATTTGAGGCTGGTGTGAGCGATGATGCCATGGCACTCTACCCAGGCTGACAGCTTGAGACTCTGTCTCGACAAAAAAAAAAAAAAAAAAAAAAAAGAAGAAGAAGAAAAATAAAATAAAAATAAATGAATAAAAATAAATTCACGATAATTAAACTTAAGTGAGTTTTCAGCACAATTACACTACCCTGTCTGATTCCATCCAGTGTTATATTCTTTTGCATCAAAATTTTACCTTCTTAAAAAAATTTTTTTTTTTACCTTCTTGTCTCTCTTTCACCCTTTATTACCTCCTCCTTCATCTTCAACCTCCATCTAATTTTCTTGCTGTCTTTAATATTGAGAAAATAAAAACCACCAGAGGGGACGTCTGCAGGTCTCTACTCTCACCTCCACACCTTCCCAGCATTAGGGTCCACATGACATGTGGACAAGTTAGTTCTGCTCCTGACCACGGCCAATGCCTCCAAATTAGAAGTAGTTTCTAAACCTTGTTGCTTACTCAAGATGCTATGACAACAAACCCTTCCATTCTTTCCTACGTCTTCCAATTTCCCTCTTGTTTGAGAACACAGTTATCTTTTCATTTCTACCAACTTAAAAAGCAGACTTCTTTTCAAAAGGTAAACTTAAAAAGAAAGCATACGACTTTCCTTTAATCTCCACATCGTCTCTATGTCTCCACATCCCTTTTCCCAGCAGACATCAAAGAAAATAAACTATTGGCAAAAATCATCCTCACAGTTCTTTTTTTACTAAGAAAAGAAGGATCAGAGGGCAACTCTCCCTCCTAATTTCTAGGTTTGTGATAGTCTAAGAATGTATGGCTGAGATATGTCAGAGATAAGAGTAAAACACATAGGTTTTGTTTCTGCTCTTAAGAAACTGAGGGGAGCCTGTCAAGATGAATTGTTTCTAAGAGCGAACAAGTTTTGGCAAAAATTAATTGTGCTGTTCACATTTTAAAGTCTAATATTTACATTAAATTGGACTCTTTGATAAGGTTCTACAGTCATAAACGTAAAGCCAGGATTTTAAAAAGCTGTCACTAAAATAATTTGCATAAGATTGTTGTTAAGAAGGAAAATTCCATTTGAACGCACTCAAAGTAAATGCTATACTGTTCATATGTGTATTTCCTTTTTTCTTTGCCCACTCTAGGAATAAGTTCGGTTGTATAGGGAAGTATAACATTACTTTTCCCAAGCAGAACTATTTTTTGATCAGACCCTGTCTCTATTCAGCATTCAGTCCTCTGTTGACCTATAGCCAGAAAAACATTGTTTTACATGTTGGAGAGACAATGCCTTAGACATGACAGTCAGAGCTGGGAACCATAATTTTGAAAGAACGCTGGAAAATAGGATATATCCCTCCGTACAATGTGTGGTTAAATGAGAACCTTCTATGGTACAGAAGACCTGAGCTCAAGTTGTACCACTAGTTTTTGATCTCTGTCTGATCTCCAGTAAGTGATACTGATAACCCTTGGAGTCTCCCAAGTCTTACATTTATAAAATGGATACAATGGGAGCACAAAATTCCTTGTGTTGCAATAGTTAAGTGAGAAAATATTTACAGATAAGTAAATGTGCGTACATAATCCAATGCCTTGCATAATAAATTTTACTTGTTATTTATTTCTGAACAGTGAAAAGATGCAAAACCACACCAACTATGAAATGATTCAAGTACTCATATGTTTAGAGATTGAGAGGAGATACGCATACTGTCTTCCCACTTTTTGCAGAGTGCCTGGTAGGAGGTGTATTACACCTATTCTGGGTGGTTTCAAGGAGATTAATAAGGAATGTTGGGTGGAGAAATATTGGACGTAACATCTGGAATAGCACAGTAGGTAGAATAATGGCTTCCTTAAATTGTCCACCTTCTAATCCCTGTCACCTGTAAATACACTGATGTTACATGGCTATGAATTTAGGTAGCAGATGGAATAAAACTTGCTAATTAATTGACCTTAAGATAGGGCAATTATCCTAGATTATCCGGATGGACCCAATATAATCAAAAGTGTCCTTAAAAATGGAAGGGAAAGTCAGAAGAATCAGTGTGAGAGTTACAGTGTGAGACTGGAAAGGCCGTTGCTGGATCTGAAGGCGAAATGTGGGTGGCCTCTAGAAGCTGGAAAAGCCAAGAAAATAGATTTTTCCTGGAGAACCTCCAGAAAGGAATGCAGCTCAGCCAACACCTTGATTTTGGCCCAGTGAAATCCATGGCAGACTTCTGATTGCCGGAACTATAGGAAAATAAATTTATTTTGTTTTGAACTACTAAGTTTGTAGTAATTGGTTACAACTGCCTTGGAAACTAATACAAAAGGCATCCTAAAAACACAAGCCATTTCCTCCAAACTAGAGGTTCGAGAGCATGAGTGTCTATTTGGGGAGAAGTGTTCTAGAAAAGGATTCACATGTGACCTAGAGGGTTTGATTACCTGAAGCCGAGGTTTGTATAACAGAAAGTATAGCAAAAAACATCCAGAATGATTCATTCCTTGATATATGGATTCAGTCGCTCTTTTTTTCCCTCGGTAATTCAAATGATGCTATTAACTGTTGATAGGCAATGCACCAGGGACTTGAAAATTATTTAGCATGCTCCCAAGGTCACACATGCAGACTCACCCTTCACCTTTTAACGGGAGACAAATATTTCACTCTTGAGATGGGGAACCTATGTTTCAGTGACAGGTTAAAATCCATCCCCTCTTATTCTTTTTCCTACTACCTTGAATTCTGAGCCTGCCTCTTATGCAATAAAACAGACTGTTAAGCCGCCAGTATATGTGTCTCCATCCTCATACGTTGCCTGAATAAGTAGGGAGGCAGCAAGGGCTGTTCTATCTTCCCCTTTATGCTTTACTTTTCTTCAAAAGATAAATGTGATACTTATTTCTCTAGAAAGGAAGGAGATACGTTAGTAGCATCTAACCTATTTTCAACAACACTTTCTCTATTCCTTGTGATACAGGAAGTTAAAGCACAGTATATTTTGCTGATGAATATATTTTTAGTTCATTGCAGTTGTGAAAAAAATACTGTATATGCAAGGTGGCAGAGGACAACCAAAGTGGTATATCCATGTGTACATGTGTTAAAGAAAAAATACAAAAGACTGTGTCTGAAAAAAAAAATATATATATTCAGCAAAATCAAGTTCTCTGTTAGTGAAAGAAAAGGGGAATGGTTTTGAAAATCAATCCTTGAATTATAGGAACAATCCAGCATTTTTCTTTGTTTTGTTAAATGACAGATAAACAGTGTTAAATTAACATCTTTAATTTGTATATATTATGCCTGTTTGTGGTTTAATCTGCCATTAAAATCACACACCTCGTTCCTAGCAGGTATGACATCGTGACATGGTACTGGCAGAGTAGCAAGCAGCAGGCTCTGCTATGGAGCAGGCTGGCTGGTCTGTGGCAGAGGGAGGGACTGCTCTAGCTTTACTGGGTTCTGTCTGCTGCAGGATGGCCTTTCACATAGCTTTCCTTTCCACGTGTTGGGACAGCCTGGTAGCCTTAAACTCAACCTTATTATTTCTCACCTTCCTATGTAGTTTTAGCTGATGTATTCCACCTTTAAGTCTAAGTCCTAAAAATGCAATGCAAAAGAAGTTTACTATCTTCTGCAAGAAAACATTTCTATCTTTTCCTCTTCCTCCTCCTCTGACTTTACTCCCTCCTCCCACTGGCAGCAATTACTGATGAAGACCCTAAGACGGGCAAGCACTTTAGGAAACTGATTTACGGAGCTTACTTAATCTTTGCAAAACATGACTGTTATATTCGTCTTGCAAGTGAATATTTTGAGGCTCAGAGAACTGAAATAACCAGCCTCACACACTGGTATAACAGGTGATTCAGTGTGCAACCCAGGGGCCTGTGACTCCAGAGCAAGAGCACGT
The DNA here is from genome assembly GCF_027406575.1 of Nycticebus coucang. Taxonomy (NCBI): domain Eukaryota; kingdom Metazoa; phylum Chordata; class Mammalia; order Primates; family Lorisidae; genus Nycticebus; species Nycticebus coucang. The sequence goes on from NC_069787.1 coordinate 19,719,446, forward strand.
TAGCTATAAGTTATTGTTTTTCTACAGCTGTTAACCTGCTACATTTGGATAACATTTATTTTTTTCCTAAGAATTATTTTTTCAAAGCAAAATTAAGTAATTCTGAGAAAGGTTTAGGACAGGTTAATTAAACGTGCGGTATTACAACATATCATTGTGTTCATTATTGAACAGACTTTATATTTCCTCATCTTCTGCTTCTCCCCATACACACTCTGTGTGAAAGTGTAAGTACAGGTAAGACTCTCAGGCCTGAAAGCCAAGAAAAGCCTCTGTCTTAGGCCAGATTTTATACTTAAATGAGAAGCTTCATGGATATAGGAGAATGATACGGTTCAGAAGAGAAAGCGATATAAGAATTCTGAAAAGGAAGGAATCTGCAGAAAGATTTTATTTTAATTTTTTTTAATTTTTATTTTTTTTAGAGACAGAGTCTCTCTCACTTTGTCACCCTCGGTAGAGTTCTGTGGCATCACAGCTCACAGCAACCTCCAGCTCTTGGGCGTAGGTGGTTCTCTTGTCTCAGTCTCCCGAGTAGCTGGGACTATAGCTGCCCACCACAACGCCCAGCTATTTTTTTTGTTGCGCTTTCGCTGGGGCCAGGTTCGAACCCACCACCCTCAGTATATGGGGGGCTGGTGCCCTACTCACTGAACCACAGGAGCTGTTCTGCAGAAAGGTTTTTTGTTCACCTCTTTCTATTATTTCCTTCCACTTTATTTTAAAATCATTTCCCCTAAAACAGTTATTTAATCCAGGCTCGCAATGTTGTCACATTTCTCATCTTCCTTGTTCTCACCAATGTCAACACCATCTCTCAGAGCGTCAACCTTAGGACAGTCTATGGTAGATGGTGCCTGGTAACTGGGCTGTTCAACATTATCTAGATTGGCGGCCTCTTTCCTCACCTTTGGCATCTTCTCTTTGGCCACTTTCAAAAGGTTCTTATTTTTGTTTTTGTTCGTATAGCATGTAACAGGAGACCTCAGCTGCATATAATTATCAAGGCTTTGCCATTGGTGGACTGGGTCTTTAATAGTCTTCCAATGGTTTGCCAGGGATGAGCTGGCCGTTGTGTTACATTACCTATTGTTTATGAAGGGACTTTATTGAAATTCTAAATCACATGGCAAGGATATTTAGCATCCCTAGGAGAACAGAGGTGGCAGGGATTAGTGAACAGACTCATGTCCCCGGTGCCTCTCCCTGACCACATTCTAATGTATATACTGCCTGTAGCATCCCCTTTGATTCCCCACATAATTCTACTTCTCACTCGACAGGCCCTCAACTCAAAGAGATTTATAGCACAAATCCATCATGTTTATTGCAGAATTTGGTTATCTCTTTCTTTTTGTATTTCTATGTGGTTTGTATTGCTTTGGCTCCCTTGTTAGCATATAGAATAGCTTAGATTCTATTTTGCAGAGAATTGAACACAGAGAGGATATGGTTGTCAATAGGACTGGCTGGAAAATCTTTGATTAAAAGTTATGTTACTTCTTACCAGGGAAAATCAAATCAATGAAACAATGCTTACTGACCATTTTTGGAAACAATTTCTTATTCATTGCATTCTGTGATCTTTCTTAAAAACAAAGGTGTAAATTGCCACATTTCACTGAGATGGCAATACACAGAGCAACTTGTATTTATGCAAAAAGACTCCATTACTCATTTTTCTCTTAAATTAGTCTCTGAAGGAGTGGTAACATCGGTAATTATTTTGAGACAGGTTATGTAGTATAGAGTAAAACGTCTATGTTCTTGGGTCAACAGATAATTATTGGTACTGTTCATTTCCCCGAGGGTAATGGTTAGCACATGCAAACCCCCAAATCAATAACACCAATGATTATTTGCCAGTGAAATCAATGAATCTAATTTCTATTAAATGTGTCCATCATGAGTGAAAACATCATGGTAATGAGAGCATGCTGGCAGAATAGAATAAAACTCCAAGAACCCTTCAGTTTCTTTACCAGCAGCTAAGATCTGGTTCCAGTCACACAGGCAGTCTCAACTTAATGAAACATAGATAGAGAAAAAAGCAAAATAGTTTTCAGACATAAATAGGTCTCAGAGACAGCAAAGAGTTGCCACAAGTTGCGTAAAGCCTACTCTCTCCTAGAAGATATTGCGACCTCTTGGCTTCAGAATGTGTTATCAACATTGAGCAGTGAGTGATACTAAATGTCGTTGAGTTGAATCCTCCATCTGATCTTGTGCTTCTTCTCTATGATTTCACTATGGATTGGAAAATCCCTCCAGGGAGTGGGAACTCACAATCTTTCCAGAGACCCCACAACAGAAAAAAGAGAGCAGGACTAAATAAACTGTGGAAGAGTCCACAGAGCAGCATCAAGTGTGCCAAACAGTTACTGTGCAATGAAATTATGACACTTTAAGCAGGAAGGGACTTACTTGTGAACTGAATTTTACAATGTCATTTATGAAGTTTTTGAAATTTTGAATCATATTTTATGGGTCATGGCCTTTGTGTTATAGATAAATTTTGCCATATACATCAGCTTTTCACTTGTCTGGGATAAAAATAAAGCATAACTGCATTGCTTTAAAAAGAAAATCAAGGCTCATCATTGCAAAGCATCTGCTTGGTGGTTGCAAAGTAAATGAAAGAGATGTAATGTTTATGAATGAGCAAGATGGCATTAGACCTTTCAGGATTAGGATCAAGAGGGCAGGAAAATACAAGGTGAATAATGTCCTTTTCAAGTGTACTGTCGTGATCTGGCTCTGACCCACCAACATTTTAGCCCTGATGTCATTAGCTTCAAAGGCCATTTGACACATAATGAGGACAGTTGGGATTTTAGTGAGGATCGTAATAGAATATGAACCAGAGGCCAGTGAGAGCTGTGGCTGAACTTGGTGAACTACCTGCTTTTCAAATAGCCCAAACTGCTTCTGGGGAGTCCAGGAGTACCAATGATAATAGCTAGCAAGTCACACCAAATTTAGGATTCTCACTGACCTAAAGGGGAACATTTCTTAGCTCAGGTCACTGTGGTTATATTTGTATAAATCCAAAGGCTAGACATACTCCCTACTTGTCAAGAAATAAATATCAGTTTTAATATAAGGGATATCATCCTAGTTCATGAAGCCTTTAAAAAACTAGGTGGCCGGGGCGGCGCCTGTGGCTCAGTCGGTAGGGCGCCAGCCCCATATGCCGAGGGTGGCGGGTTCAAGCCCGGCCCCAGCCAAACTGCAGCCAAAAAATAGCCAGGCGTTGTGGCGGGCGCCTGTAGTCCCAGCTACTCGGGAGGCTGAGGCAGGAGAATTGCTTAAGCTCAGGAGTGGGAGGTTGCTGTGAGCTGTGTGAGGCCACGGCACTCTACCGAGGGCCATAAAGTGAGACTCTGTCTCTACAAAAAAAAGAAAAAAAAAAAAAAAACTAGGTGGCCTATTCTATGCTATGAATTTGTGGCTCCTGGACATTTTTTTTAAAAGACTGTTGCTGAAGAGTTTGTATGCTTCCTAGATAATCTCTGATAGGCCCTTCTGACTCCGGGATCTAGTCATTCATTCATATTCCTCCATTCATTCAACAAAATTTCTTCTCTAATTATGACACACAATGACATTCTTACTGTTTTATTATATCTTTAATCTGTATAAACTTAATACTGTGAAATTATTAAAGAATCAAGGAAGTGAAATATATGTAAGCACCCAACCTCATTTTTCAACCTAGAGAACCACATAATAGCCAATCAATTCATACTATATTATGGGATATCATAAAGACAATATGTTAAGACAAGTAGCAGCATTGGACAAAAAAAGTTCATAGTTGCATTGTAGCCTATTTTGTCACTTCATTCAGGTCTCTTTTCAAATATCACCTTATCAAAATTGCCTTCTTTGATTTCCCTGTGAAAAGTGGCTCATCCCTACTACATCACTCTCTGCTCTTATCCTGTTTTCTTTGTATTGATGAAAGGTATTACCTCATGATTCTCTTGTTTGTTTATTCACTAAATTTCAGGAAAATAAAGATTTTGACTGTTTTTTTCACTCCTGTCTTCCTAATAGGATAATATTGCTCAGGATAATATTTGATGTATAGTTTATGCTCATAAATACTAGTTAGATGATTATATAAATGAATGTATAGATGAAGGAATGAATGAAACTGAATGAATTAATAGTTTTACATAATGTAAATGAATTCATTGCAAGAGGATAATACTTTAACATTGTAAACAATATAATTGTTATAAAATAATTATTTATTTTATATTTGATGTACATTTACACTAACAGAAGCAAACTTAAAATTATTAAAGGAATATACAAAACTGTAATAGTTTAAGGAATTTCAACAAATTCTCCATCATGAGAATTTCATCTTCTTTCATGACTTAGGAAAAGAAGGTAAAACTTGAAAAAAAAAAACAAAAAACAAAACATAAAACAAATGTGGCTAAATTAATGGATGTTTTGGTCAAATTTTATGCCCTCCACCATATGAAATGTAAAGAGAACAATTTTTATAGGAAATTCCAACAACAGTTAGCTCTCATTCAGTTTGCCTGTATGATGAATTCATGTTGTGTGATTGCTGGAGAGAACAGAGATGCTGGGGAAACACATTGGTCTGACACTTTGCCATGGACTGTGGTTTCTGAAATACATCAAAATGGCTTGTAGCATGTACTCACTTACATTTTTATTAATAAATAAATGTTATAGGTATGCTGTTTTCTTGACTTTTTACCTACTATAGTTTTTAACTCTATCGTACAAGTTGGTTCTATTATGTGTACAACACAAATGTCCTAATGCTATAATTGGTAAATGAGATGAAAGCTATGCTGATTAGTATGATGTAAGCACTCCAATTTGTACAAATAATCAACACACTGAAATGGGCATAAATGTATTTATGATCTATGTACAAAAGACTTAAAAATTATATATATATGGTTTTCCACATAGATGGCAAATAATTTTGTTAGTTATGATCTATCAAATTATTCATTTTAAATGCTGCCTTAAGGGAAAAGATAGTCAAAGGACCTTTCTGATTATTGGTAATATCAATTCAGCAATGCAACTTTCTTATAAAATGGCAAACTATGTAGCATTGTGAATATAGAAAAAATCCATTTGCCTATCCAGAGCAGCAAATTGTGTGCATACAGGAATGGATTTCTGAAGATTTTTATTAAGGATTTTTTGACTACATACTAAAGAACTAAGTATGAACCATTAAGTTCAAAAATATCTTCTTTTTAAAAATGCCATTGTAGCTCAAACTTTTTGCTCCAAATGAAGAAACTAATATTTTTCTAATTAACATCAAGTTTGAAAATAAATATTTGCAAGTGTGAAGAATATTCAGGTAGTTCTTGTTTTCTTTCATGAAAGAAGGAGCAGTGTAGTAGAAACAGCCCTGGGTCACGAGATCTTGGATTAAAATAACATCCGTGTCGATATCTGTGTAAACCTGAACCAACCATTATTACTAGAATTTACTTGAATCTTCTGAAATGCCATGTAAATATCAATTCATGGTATTGATTATTTACTTAGAAAAATGTTAACACAGAATTTATGTTCTCCAAATCTCTATGAAGTCACTAGTATGACAGAGAAATTAGAAGAGTCAGCGTTACTAAAACAACAGAAATCCTGATCAATTCGTTCAGATAACATTAGAGCATCACGAGTCCAGAGATCATCCTGTTTGACCTCTTTATTTTAGATACGAGGAGACTGAGTCCCAAAGAGGTTCCATAGCATAAATTCATACACCTAAGTAGTAAAACAACACTTTTAAACAGAAGAACAACCTAGCTTTTACAAACATCTCAATACTCTTTCTGATACTCCGGTCTTCTTTTCCTTTCCCTACCTCCCTTTTTTTCTTTTCTTTTCTTCTTTCTTTTTCCTTTTTAGCACTTAACACATTTCCATTGTCCAGCTGATGCTGAGGTAAATTGTTTCTCTGTTATTATTAAATAAATACATAGTCACAGTAGTAAATTTAGAAGATCAAGAACAGTATTTTGGGTAATATCATTCAGAAAGATTCAGTTATTTTTTTGTAAGGGGCAATGTTAGCTCATTTTTGTTGCTATAAAAGGACACCTGATGCTGGGTTATTTATAAATAAAAGAGGTTTATTTGGCCCACAGTTTTGCAGACTGCACAAGAAACGTGGCACTGGCACCTGCTTTTGATGACGGCCTCAGGAAGTCCTACCCATGGTGGAAGGTGACCAGCAGCTGGCATCATGTTCGAAAGGAAAAAGCAAGAGAGAAGGTGCCTGGGCCTTTTTAATAATAGGTTCTTCTGGGAGCTGATAGAGTGAGAACTCATTGATTACTGTGAGGATGACATATGTTGCTCATGAGGGAACCACCCTCATAACCCAAATGCCACCCATTAGGACCCACCTCCAATATTGGGGATCAAATTTCAACATGAGAACTTGGAAGGGACAGAAATCCAGACTGAATCAGGGAACAGTTTAGTTATGAGTAATTAAGACTGTTCTACATTAGTTGCAAAATTTCATTTCAGAATCCAAAAAGAAAAATTGAAAAAAGGGCAATTATCATGGTGAAAATATTCAGTTCTTGGTCCCCCAAACTACAGGAAAACTTTAGGCAGTGAAACACTTGGACTTCATTACATAAATAGTAAAAAGATAAGAAAACAATAAGAAAAATAATCACAAGCCTACCTTTATATTGCTATTCCATTAACTAAAAGCTGGCTGATATTTTTTGTGCAGCATTAATCTTTGGGCTTACCCAATTCATAAAGCTGGCATGAGCCATCAGACACATGGAAGAATTAAAAGCTGTCGAGTCATTTTAGTTTGCTTAACATTGCCATTTTAAATATGGCACTGCCCGAAAGTTTGGATGTAATATTTGGAAACGTCTCACTGATTTTATTAAATCTGAAACCAACCATGATATATTTTATTTTAATTTTTTAGAAATTTTTGGAGTAGAGCAAGATTATATCAGGGATGGAGTTTGAATTTGTTTCTTTAGTATTAGATGGATACAGGCTAAATAGCATGGTTGAAGATCTTATTTAATCTTAAATATACTCTTGTGTCAAATGCAGCTATGAAGATATTTGAATATTAATAAAGATATATTTCTTCTATAAATAATAATAGATAGGAAATAAACAATTGGATATGGCTATGTGCATGCAGATAAGCTCCTCATTAAAACCACATTCACCAAGGGTAGCATTGTCAGTTAAGATACTAGAACACATACACAGTAAAATCATTTGTAACTTAAACTATTCTCACTTTACAAAATAGACAATTGAACAGCTGTAATTGATTCATGTATTGCAATTTTCATTCCATTAGTTGGAATATATATCCAAAATCGGAGCTGTCAATCAAAGAAAATGAATGTATATTGTGTATTTCATAGTATTAATCAGAGGAGGGAAATCCATTCTTTTTACTCAGACTCAACAGGGCTATGCACATTGTAGGTTATGAAACAGTGAATAGACATGTTTCATCTGATCATATAATTAGTTTGAGCACACTGGTAAATTTATGAAAATAGGTTAATATAAAGCCCTGTGAAATAGTAAATATAATTTTCATTTCATTAAAATTCACCTAATCATTTGTATTACTTTTCAAGACTGTCATTTTATTGACTTACGTATTTACTTTCATATTTTGGAGGACTATTTTATGTCTATAAAGCTATACTGAATTACTAACTCAAGATAGACAATCTCATATCTCTGGGGATCAATGGATGAAGTATTTGTTAATAAAATGTAGGACAAAAAACACATACATAGATTTAAATCAGCGGTTCTCAACCTGTGGATCATGACTTCTTTTTAACAATGAAAATACACTGTGGCATTAGGAAGGTTGAGAACCACTGATTTAAATATTCATGCTGTTGAATTCAAAAGTATGACACTCTTGTTGAGTTCTACATTTTGACCTCTAAATAAAACCCTTTTGGGGGGTATTTTTTTTTGTTTTTATTTGCATTTATTTATTTATTTATTTATTTATTTTTATTAAATCATAGCTGTATACATTAATGCGATCATGGGGCACCATACACTGGTTTTATAGACCGTTTGACACATTTTCATTTCACTGGTTAACATAGCCTTCCTGGCATTTTCTTAGTTATTGTGTTAAGACATTTACATTCTACATTTACTAAGTTTCACCATGTAAGAGGCACAGCAGGTTTAATTCCACCAATAAGCCTCCCTCTGCCCACCTCCTCCCTCCCTCCCCTCCCTTTCCCCTTCCACCTATTCTTGGGTTATAACTGGGTTATAGCTTTCATGTGAAAGCCATAAATTAGTTTCATAGTAGGGCTGAGTACATTGGATACTTTTTCTTCCATTCTTGAGATACTTTACAAAGAAGAATATGTTGCAGCTCCATCCATGTAAACATGAAAGTGGTAAAGTCTCCATCTTTCTTTAAGGCTGCATAATATTCCATGGTGTACATATACCACTATTTATTAATCCATTCGTGGATCGATGGGCACTTGGGCTTTTTCCATGACTTAGCAATTATGAATAGGGCTGCAATAAACATTCTGGTACAAATATCTTTGTTATGATGTGATTTTTGATCTTCTGGGTATATGCCTAGTAGAGGAATTATAGGATTGAATGGCAGATCTATTTTTAGATCTCTAAGTGTTCTCCGAACATCTTTCCAAAAGGAATGTATTAATTTGCCTTCCCACCAGCAGTGTAGAAGTGTTCCCTTTTCTCCACATCCACACCAACGTCTCTGGTCTTGGGATTTTGTGATATAGGTTAATCTTATTGGAGTTAGATGATATCTCAAAGTAGTTTTGATTTGCATTTCTCTGATGATTGAAGATGATGAGCATTTTTTCATATGTCTGTAGGCTGTGCGCCTGTCTTCTTCAGAGAAGTTTTTCTTCAAGTCCCTTGCCTAACCTGCGATGTGATCACTTGTTCTTTTCTTGCTTATACGTTTGAGTTCTCTGTGGATTAAACCTTTGTCAGAGACATAACCTGCAAATATCTTCTCCCATTCTGATGGCTGTTTGCTTGCTTTACTTACTGTGTTCTTGGCTGTGCAGAAGCTTTTTAGTTTGATCAGGTCCCAGTAGTGTATTTTGAAGCTGCTTCAATTGCCTGGGGGGGTCCTCCTCATAAAATACTCGTCCAGACTGATTTCTTCAAGGGTTTTCCCTACACTCTCTTCTAGTATACACTCTCTTCTAGTATTTTTCTAGTTTCATGTCTTAAGTTTAAATCTTTAATCCAGTGAGAGTCTATCTTAGTTAAAGGTGAAAGGTGTGGGTCCAGTTTCAGTCTTCTACAGGTTGCCAGCCAGTTCACCCAGCACCATTTGTTAAATAGGGAATCTTTTCCCCACTGAATGTTTTTAATTGGCTTGTCAAAGATCAAATAACGGTAAGTAGCTGGATTCATCTCTTGGTTTTCTATTCTGTTCCAGACATCTACTTCTCTGTTTTTGTGCCAGTATCATGCTGTTTTGATCACTATCAATTTGTAGTACAGTCTGAGGTCTGGTAGCGTAATTCCTCCTGCTTTATTTTTATTTCTGAGTAATGTCTTGGCTATTTGAGGTTTTTTCTGATTCCATATAAAACGAAGTATTGTTTTTTCAAGATCTTTAAAGTATGACAGTGGAGCTTTAATAGGGATTGTGTTGAAATTATATATTGCTTTTGGTAGTATGGACATTTTAACAATGTTGATTCTTCCCAGCCATGAGCATGGTATGTTTTTCCATTTGTTAACATTTTCAGCTATTTCTTTTCTTAGAGTTTCATAGTTCTCTTTATAGAGATCTTTCATGTCCTTTGTTAGGTATACTCCCAAATATTTCATCTTCTTTGACACTATTGTGAATGGAATAGAGTCCTTAACTGTTTTTTCATGTTGAAAATTGTTGGTATATATAAAGGCTACCAATTTATGAATGTTGATTTTGTAACCTAAGACGCTGCTGTATTCCTTGATCACTTTTAGCTGACTGGATACAAAAACTCAGGCCAGATATTTGTTGCATACAAGAGTCACATCTTACCTTAAAAGACAAATATAGACTCAGGGTGAAAGGATGGTCATCCATATTTCAGGCAAATGGTAATCAGAAAAAAGCAGGTGTTGCAATTCTATTTGCAGATACAATAGGCATTAAACCAACAAAAGTAAGGAAGGTTAAGAATGGTCACTTCATATTTGTTAAGGGTAATACTCAATATGATGAGATTTCAATTATTAATATCTATGCACCCAACCAGAATGCACTTCAATTTATAAGAGAAACTCTAACAGACATGAGCAACTTGATTTCCTCCAGCTCCATAATAGTTGGAGATTTCAACACTCCTTTGGCAGTGTTGGAGTGATCCTCCAATAAGAAGCTGAGCAAAGAAATTTTAGATGTAAACCTAACCATCCAACATTTGGATTTAGAAGACATCTACAGAACATTTCATTCCAACAAAACTAAATACACATACTTCTCATCAGCCCACAGAACATACCCCCAAATCGATCACATCTTAGGTCACAAGTCTAACCTCAGTAAATTTAAAGGAATTTAACAGGCGCACAGCCTACAGGGGGTATTTTTGATTCTACAATTTGATTGTAATACTTTACATCTTTTCTGTGCATTTGATTCATAGATTCTTTCAATAAGTAGCTTTCGCCATCATTTCAAAAATGCCTTAATATGCCAAGTTGCAAATACATACATTTTTGTTTTTTAAATATCAGGTTTAAGAGTATGACCAGTAAACACAGGTTTGAGGAAACATCCAGACTAATGGTCAAACAACAAATTTTATTTTTTATTAAATCCAACCTCTCATGTTTTAACCTTCATTGTATTTATGATTTTTCTTTGTTATTCTTTTTTGTTAAAATAAAAATAATGTGAAATGTTTAGAATTGTTGTCTATGAATATGAGAAGTGTGACTTATAACAAGTTCAGTTTTAGTTAGGTTGAAAATAAAAAATTACTCACATTTGGCCTTCTTTTTACCTGCAAAAATGATAATTTCATGTTGCTCAATCTAATACATTATAAAATAAGTTATGAAAAAGCATGTTGGAATGTCAAATGGAAGAATAATTGAAGAGCACATGGTTTCAGGGTCCTTATACGCATTTCAGCTCTAGAGTTACCATAAACTTGTGTGGTGAGATAATTTTAGTACTAATTCTCTTTGAGCTTTACACTGAAAACAGAGGAGATTCCTTTTTTCCATTGTTATTCACAGTAAAACATGGTAACAAATATAAAGCTTTCTGAACTTCCATGACTATCACAGTTTGATGTTATTTGTACCCTGGGTAGACACAAGTCTTTGTCATGCCTGACACTTCCACATGTAATTCCATGTGAACAGTAATTGCATCCTTTCCCCATGTATGTGGAGTTCCTTAAGGTCTCAAAGAATGTTACAGATGATAGAAAACACTCTGCCCTTCGGAATTAAAATGATACAATTTTAGTTTCCTTGTTCCTAGGACAAACTGTAAGATAGGACAGGAGAAATGTTATATCCAAACTCCTCTCAGAGGCATGAAATTCACTACGATGTTCTAAGTGGCGTAGTCTCCAATCTTCCAAATTTCTTGAGCTCTCTGATCACCATGACTTAAGCCACTAGCCAAGGGGGCAAAGGATTATCTTCTTATGCCTGTTTTCCTCAGCCCTTGTCTCTGTTCAGGACTTATTTGTTCCATCTGACCAAGTATCAATCTATTCACCTGCTCTCTGTTCACTCAATCTCTTCACTCATTTCTAAAATGTTTATTGAATTCACTGTATAGAGCATGCAATATGCTAAATACTTTGGATATCATGATAAACTTGAAAACAAAGCCATTGCTCCTGGAAATCAAATAATCATTAAAATATTTAATCACAAATATGTTAATTGGACCAATGGAGAATAGAAGCTGTTAACAGAGCATCAAGTATGTGGTTGGGAGGCGGATGAGGATTTGGCCAAATAGACAAGGCTGTGTATATGAAAGCTTAGTTAGGTACAATTTACCCAGGCAAAATGTAGGAAGCATTTCATATACAGATAATAGTTGGATAATAAAAGAGCTTTAAAAAGAAATAGCTGAAGTGTTCTTAACTCAGAGAACGTAAGATGGAGATGTGGATTAGGATTGAGAGATAGGAAAAGATCAGAAACCTTGTTGAAGATTTTGAATTTTGTTATCTTTAGGAATTTTATGAAAAAAAAAGTTATCACTTCAATTATTATATTTGTTTTTTTATATATATTTTTTATTTTTACATATACATGTGTTTATTAGGTTTCCATTTTTTGCCTTCACAAAATTAAAGAGGCTTAAAATTTATTAACAATAACAATGTTTAAGATAAGGACTAGAAACAAAACCTCATAAAGAATGAACATAAATACATTCAGAAAAAAAACAGAGAATTGCTGCATCAAAATATTAAGCAATAATAATAATGCAAAGAAAGTAACATTCACATTGTCAAATGAGACTATGTCTATTATAGAATGCTTTGATTCTGAGATTCAGTATGGAATCATCAGTTAACTTCTTATTTTTTCTTAAGTCTCAAAAAATAGATGACTAATATTTATAAATAAGAGTAAAAGATGATTTCAAAAACAGATCATGCCAAATCTTATAGACAATTTAAAAAGAAGAAATACTTCAAAATCATTCTACTTGATCTGGGTATACCTGATATTAAAATTGGAGAGAATATATTTGTTATATTTGAAGATGTAAAGTTTTCTAAAGTTTATGAAAGAATGAGGGGACTTGATCCTCCCATAGTAATTCAGTTGAATTATAAAAGAATCACAAAAAAATTACTATTCAATCACAAATCCTTTTAGTTTGGGCAATTAGATCTTGCTTTAAATCAAGGAAAAAGAAAGGAATAAGTAACAAGAACAAGAATGTCCTAATGTTATAGCCCACTCCCCCACACTCTAGTTATACCCTATTTAAATTCCTATTAAAATACCTCTAACCCTGGAAAATAAGCATGATCTGTGCCACCATTCATACTCACCTACCTACCCAAATAGTCAGTGACATATGTATGCCCCGAATAGGACTCATTTGGATTTTGTAAATATGTAGGCAATTTGGGTCATGTTATTTTATTTTATCTTATATAATAAAAATTTCAAATCTAGTGGTAGATTTAATATAATGCCTTGATTCATCCAGAACTTTAAGTCATCTTAATCCTGGTATACGGTATTTTATTTTATGTGTTCTCATTGTCTTTATCACTTTTGCTAATCAAATAATGATCAAATTCCTGAGGAATTCCACATGGGCAGAGTCCAATCAATTCAGAGTGAAAATTCAGTATCATATCTTGCTATTTTTACTCAACCTTTGAAGTGGATTGAATGCTTGCTCCATACTAGTGGAGAGGTATCTAGGTGCTAATCCCTAGAACTTATAAATATTACCTATATAATTAAATTAATAATATTGAGATGAAACTATCATCCTGGACACTGACTCAAGGACAAGTATCTTAATAAGGGAAAGCAGAGGGAGATTTGGTACAGAGAGAAGAGAAGAAGACGACACAGGACGAAAGAGGCGGCAGTAGCATGATCGTGGAGGCCAAGGTCAGAGGCATGTGGAAAGCCAGGGTGACCGTCAGAAGCTGAAAGACACAAAGGATGGATTCTCTCCTGGGTCCCCAGAGAAACTGCGGCCCCATCAACATGTTGATTTAGGCTTCTTGAATCTTCTGGTTTCCTGAATCATATGCCCTTACATTTCTGTTGTTTTAGCCATCAAGTTTCTGGTTATTTGTTTTTACCAATAACAGTCTTAGGAAACAAACAGATTTTGATGCTGGAAAGTTGAGTGCTACTATACTAAATGCCCATAAATGTAGAAATGGCAATGGAATTGAGTAGGGGGTAGAGACTGAAAGAATTTGGGTAAGCATGATCAAAAAAACGAAAACACTAGCTTTCCTTGAAAAGACTGTTGGTAGAAATGTGGACGTTGGCTCGGCACCCGGGGTTAGGGTGCCAGACACATACTTCAAGGCTGGTGGGTTTTGACCTGGCCCCGGGCCTGCTAAGCAACTATGACAACTGCAAGAAAACCTAGCTGGGCATTGTGGTAGGCGCCTGTAGTCCCAGCTACTTGGAAGGCTGAGGCAAAAGGATGGCTTAAGCCCAAGAGTTGGAAGTTGCAGTGAGCTGTGATGAAATAGTACTCTACTGAGGGTGACATAGTGAGACTTGTCTCAGAAAAACAAAAAAAGAAAAAAGGAAATGTGGATGTTAAAGAAGTTTCTGGTGAGGGCTCTAAAGGCAGTGAGGAGAGTGGTAGAGAAAGTATCTATTGTCATAGAGAATATATACAATGTCATGGACAGAATGTTTGTAAAATGAATATTAAAGGTGATGGCTGGGAAAGAAATGGGGAATATGTTATGGAAAACTGGAGGAAAGACAATCCTTATTACAGGTATACCTCTAAGACAAGGTGGGTTCAGGTCCAGACCATTGCAAGAAAGCAAATATTGCAACAGAACAAGTCACCTGAAATTTCTGATTTTCCAGGGCAATGTAAAAATTATGTTTATACTACTGTTGTCTGAAAGGGGCGTATATGCAAAGCAAGCTCCCAAAACAGAAGGAGCTAACAAAGAATGTGACAGACAAATCCAGTGTGTCAGGTGAGTGATTTATTGGGGAATCTTAAGGACAGAAGAGTGGTCTTTGGTGGCTATAGGACAGGTAAATTTCTGCACAGTCGCTCTCCATATCTTAGGTTTCTGTACCAGACTGAAAGAGTGTATGAGCTCCATACAGAGATTAAGGGCGACCCTTCAGTACAATTAAGAATGCTGTGTGTCTCATAGCCTATAATCTGTATGGTAACATTAAGATCACTTTGAATTAGAGCAGACCCTACAGTGAGCACATGTTTCTATGCTAAGAATAGTAAATAAAGCAAGAATCTGGAAGCATTCCCAGGACAAGTTAAATAGAGATCATCAAGGCAGATTAAGCATTCAAGGTGGAGTCACATTTGTCTCCTCAACTATACTGTAGTCTAGTGAGTGCACAATAGCATTGTGCTTGGAAAATAATAGGAATACCTTAATTAAAAATCTTTATTGCTAAAAAATGCTAACGATCATCAGAGCTTTCAATGGGTTGTACTCAAAACTCACTGATCACAGGTCACCATAATGGATGTAATAAGAATGAGAAAGTTTGAGATATTCTGAGAATTAACCAAAATGTGACACAGAGACACTGAGGGAGCCGGTGCTTCTGGGAAGATCATGTCAGTAGACTTGTTCCATGCAGAGAAGTTGCCAGCAAATTTCAATTGATACAAAACACAAAATATGTGAAGTGTGATGAAGTGAGGCACAATTAAAAGAGTATGTATACCTGTGTACAGTGGCAGAAAACTAGGCTGAATTGTATCTTGCCTCCAGTTTTCCATAACATATTCCTCATTTCTTTCCCAGCCATCATCATTAATATTCATTGAATGAATTCAATTTTCTGTGGAAAGCAGAACTTGTGGTAATGAATATGGATATTTGGGTAACGATTTCTGGGCAAAGTGTTGTGGCTTGTTTTTTTCTGGCTCCTAAAATGTAAGGGGAAAGAGTTAAATTGAGGAAGAAACTGTTAATCAAAAAGTAGACAGTACTCCTAGCCTTGTCTGATTAAAAGTTTGTCAAAATTAAGAAATTCCTTCCTAGCGGTGGCACCCATAGCTCAGCGGCGAGGCTGGCAGGTTCAAACCCAGCCCAGGCCTGCCAAACAACGACGACTACAACCAAAAAATAGCCAGCATTGCGGCGGGCGCCTGTAGTCCCAGCTACTTGGGAGGCTGAGGCAAGAGAATAAATTAAGCCCAAGAGTTTGAGATTGCTGTGAGCTGTGATGCCACAGTGCTCTACCAAGGGCGACATAGTGAGACTCTGTCTCAGAAAAAAAAAAAAAAAAAAGAAAAGAAAAGAAATTCCTTCTTGGGAAAGCATGTTCTAGAGTTAGTGCCTAATGGTGTGGCTGGACAGACCTTTGTTGAAGAAATTAGGCGTGTTACTCATGGATTCACTCAGCCATCACAGCAGAAGCCAAGAATGGAAAGAATAGAGATGAAGTTCCCCAGAATTGATCTGTGAAGGACTCTGGTTTAATGATGTAGATCGTGACATGCGTAGAAGAAACACAGGTTTTTTGAGAATGTTCTATCAGCAGAAACACTTCCAGCCTGGACTGAACAGAACAGCAATGGGATGAAGTGAAGATGGGGTGTTGGGTTTTGGGGAGTCTACACATTAGAAATAGGCTCAGAAAGCCGCTTGGCTGCACAGATCTGATATGTGTGGTGTTTAAGGAAAAAAAAGAATGACTCAGAGTAGAGCTGCTGGAGCAGAGACAGAGGCTGGCAGAGCCAGAAGCAATTAAGCTCCTGAGAAATATTCTTGGCCATGAAACCTGATAATATATGCCTTGCTGGAGTTCAAACTTGCTTGGGACTGGCAATCCATTCCTTCTAATTTCTCCATTTAGGAAGGGAATGTCTATTCTATGTCTGACCCACAATTGTACTCTAGAAGCAGATAACTTATTTTCTAGTTTCACATGTCCACAGATAGAAATTTTGTCCCAACATGGGTCATACCCCAAGGCTCACCCATAACTTATTTAGACAATTATGAGATATTTGGGATTTGGGGGCTGATTGTATTTAGATGAGATTTTAAATTTAGGGTTGATGTAGCAATGGATTGGACTTTTCAAGATGATGGGATGGGGTGCATGTGTTTTGCAGGTAGGATGGATGTGAATATTTGGGGGTCAGGGAGCAGCAGACTGTAGTAGGCTAAATGGAAGCCCATGAAATAGATATATTTATCCTAATTTCAGGTACCCATGGTTGTTACCTTATTTGAGTAAAAAAATCTGTGCAGATGTGATTAAGAATCTTGAAACCTATAAATATATGGATGGCCTTAAAGTTCATCTGCAATTTCAAATAAGTGTGCAATTTAAAATTGCACATGAACTTTATGGTCACCCTGAATACAATGATTATGCACTTAAAATGTAAAATTTTTTTTTTTTTTTTTTTTTGAGACAGAGCCTCAAGCTGTCGCCCTGGGTAGAGTGCCATAGCATCACAGCTCACAGCAACCTCCAACTCCTGGGCTTAAGCGAGTCTCCTGTCTCCGCCTCCCAAGTAGCTGGTACCACAGGCGCCCAGCACAACACCTGGCTATTTTTTGGTTGCAGCCATCATTGCTGTTTGGCGGCCTGGGCTGGATTCGAACCTGCCAGCTCAGGTGTATGTGACTGGCGCCTTAACTTCTTGAGCCACAGGCGCTGAATCACTTATAATGTAAAATAAAAAATAAATGAAATAGGGAAGGTAGACTTTTAGTAAAGAACCTGGAGATGAGGAGATCCTTCTGGATTATTTAAACGGGCCCTGAATGCAGTGACATGTTTCTTTATAAGAGAAAGGCAAGGGGGTAACTGAGACAAGAAAGGCAAGGGGGTAACTGAGACAACGTAAGAGTAGAAGACACAGACAGAAGAGGGAGAGACAAAGTGACATAGTGACAGGGACGGGACGGAGTCAGCTGCCAGGGCAGCCGCTGTGAGTCAGAAGAGGCAGAGGATGATCCCCTGCTACAGGCACTTGAGGGAGTCTGGTACTGCCAATGGCTTGATTTAGGACTTCTGGTCTCCTGAATTATGACACAGCAAACTTTGAATATTTTAAGCCCCCATGTTTGTGATAATTGATTTTGGAAGCCACAGAAAACTAATATCAACCTCCTCTTCTGATACCTCAGTTTTCAATCCTGATATCTAAAAAGGCTATTTTTCCTAAGTCAGAATTTGTGTTCAGGAAATTCAAAACTAGTGCTCAATATAGTGGTGAAGACTTGTGGGAATATATATGTGGGCAAACACACACATTGTACCCTTTAGGGGATGTGACTAGTGAAGTGTTATGGGACTGAGGGAAGACTTTGATCTCTGCAGGCACCAGGTCTGGAGGGGGATTAAGATGCCTTTTGTGAGCCACAGATGCAAGAGGCTTCTTGAATCTGATTTGTACACTATGAAGCCCATTCTCTCCCGGGAAAAGAACTTCTCCAGAAACATCCGTGTCATTCATTTGTTTAAGCCTCAAATCTAGTCAAAAGGGATTGTGGGCAACTTGTAGACTACAACATCATGTGCTGTATCTTTTTAATGTTCCTTCTAAATCTAAGGCTTTTGATTCTATATCATTTAAGTTAAGCAAATATGGAGATAGAATTTTAGAAAATAGAAGAAAGGAGTATTTTGGGACATCTAAATCCAGACCTAATGAATTCTGAACAGCACTTTGAAAAATACACTCTGTAAAGACTTTGAGACTCTATTTGTTGGGGGAAGGAGTTAAAATAGAGGAGAGTGCAGGGGAGCCAGCAGCCTCTGCCTCCCCCAGCACCCACAGTACTCCTGTGCTTCTCAGATTTTCTTTGTGCAGTAGGACTCTATGTCTATATTGTTTTTGAATGAAACTTGCCTGGATATTATATGTGTTTGGGTCTCTTTGTTTATCTGCTAAGGCAAGAACTGAAAATTGTGGGTCTAAGTCAGTTTTCTAATTCTGAGTTTTAAATTATTGTGAAATGAGCAGAGTTAAATAAAATATTAACTCTAAAATATAATATTAAAATCTGCATATTTTAATAAATAAGCAAAAGAAAACTTTTTACTAGGCTAATTTGTTGTTTTTTCTGTTTCTTATAAAAAATGAAAAGAAAGATGGTTAAAGGTAAATACTGTATACTCTTCTGATGAAAGATGATTTGCATTCCTGAAGGAATGTTGCATATTAATGACCATTTCTATCAAATTTCAAAATTAGGGTGTGTCTCAGTCTGTTTGAGCCTCTATAACAAACTAACACAGACTGCATGGGTTATAAGTAATGGAAATTTATTTGTCACAATTCTGGAGGCTGGAAAGTCCAAGATCAATTTGCGTGAAGATTTGGTGTATATTAAGGGTCTACTTCCCAGCTCATAAATGGCTGTCATTTCACATGAAGAAAAGGGGTTGGAGTCTTTTTTATAAGGGCACTAATCCCTTTCATGGGAGTTATAAACTAACTACCTCTCAAAGACTCCCACCTCCCAATACCATCTCACTGAGGGTTAGGATTTCAACATATTAAAGTGGGGGCCACATAACCATTCAGTTTATGGAATTCTATCTCCTTTTCCTCCCCACATAATCTCCTGACAAAAAAAAATCACATATTATATCCCAACAGCCTCAAAGTCTTGTTTCAGCATCAAAACTTCATCAGAGGGGGGGGAGACAAGATGGCGGCCTGAACCCAGCTTTCAACAAAGGCTCCCATCCAGAAGGAGAGTTAAGGGACAGGAATTTAGTAAGTATCCTGGTGGACTTGAGCCTCACCAAGAGAGAAGGCTGAAGAACGCACATCAACACCGCTGAGGCAAGTTGTGATCACAAGGACGCAAACAAAAGGTACAAAATCCACCACCAAGCGG
Source organism: Nycticebus coucang (assembly GCF_027406575.1). Lineage (NCBI taxonomy): Eukaryota > Metazoa > Chordata > Mammalia > Primates > Lorisidae > Nycticebus > Nycticebus coucang. The sequence continues at coordinate 19,739,065 of NC_069787.1, forward strand.
ACGGGAGTCCCCCTCCCCCATGAGACCGGCTCATGAGTCCCACAATTGAACAAGCGGGCAGAAATTAAAGGCCCTCCCACTACACTCCACGGGAGAGACCTTCTAAAAACTGGACCTACCTCCCCTACTGGGGTGCCGTGGCGTTCTCCTGCCAGACAAAGGGCTGAATAAAACTTTGGGAATCCTTTGCCGGCAACCCTGAATCCCCGGCGCTCCCCTCCCGCCCACTGAGGTCCGGAGGCCTGTCCCCCAGGACTTCAGATCCTCGGGTGATTTCTCAAGGGGAGTGGACAGTCCCCGAGTTGTGACTGGTCAGCATTGACTCTGAGGCGCGCAAGTGAGGAGAGGGCACCGGGCTGAGGGGGAGTCACACCTCGCGGCACTTCCCTGCGGTGCAGTGCAGCAACCCTCCCCAGGCATACGGGGCCCAAGACTGAATCAGACTCTGGCCTCCCCGCTGAGAGCTGAGAACCCCTACTCTCACTCGGGGTCTGAGGGCCTATCCCCCAGGAGTTCGGCTCCTTGGGTGATTTCTCGAGGGGAGTGCACAGTGCCTGAGCTGTGTCAGGTCAGCGCTGACTCTGGGATACGTGAGCGAGGAGAGGGCACTCTGCTGAGGGGAAATCAAGCCTTGGCGGCACTTCCCTGCGGTGCAGTGCAGGAGCCCTCCCCGGACCGTAGTATTGCGTAAAACTGAATGAAACTCTAGCTTCCCCCCCCCGACTCCCAATCGGGGTCTGGGGGCCCATCCCCCAAGAGTTCTGATTCTTGGGGGATCTCTTAAGGGGTGTGGACCCAGCACAAACTGCGGCCGCTCAGTGCTGACTCTGGGGCGCGGGACAGAGGAGAAAAGGGTCGCCTGGGTGCCCACACCAGAGCAGCAGTTCCCTGGAGGTAAATCAACAGCCGTTTTTTCTTTAACGGCAGAACGCTCACTTCTGGATATTCTGAGGCTATACCCCCTGTCTCCCTGGGCAACCAGAGGAGGCCACCGGTGACACGGCTCACAAACCCGGGAAGCTTCCAGGGCGGGGCCGACCCAGAGAGGTGTTCAGATGCAATTCTCCAGCAGCAAAGACGTTTGAACTCAAAACAGCCCGTCTTCTGTAGGCGACGACAGGAACAGAGACAGAACCTCACAAAGTTGTCTGTTCTGTTCTGTTCTGTTAGCAGCATCCATCAGGGACGGGGCTAAGCCTGAGTGAACACCTCCTTCCCATCACCTGCATCAAACACTCAAAGATGTCAGGCCCCATCTCCTCCTGCTAGATAGCGGCAGTCTGCGGGGGCCTGGCAGACTTCCTTGCGATTCAGGCAGGTGCAAACCCCTGGAGTGTCTGTTCACTGCAGGCAACTGGGTTAGCCATCTGCAGAGATACCAGTGACTGGGTCCGACGGAGGGGCAAAGTGGGAAAGGAAACGTCAACCTTCCCAGACTGCTCTGTTTGCTGGGTGGCTCCTCCTGACTCCACGCTGCACTGGGGTGAGCTGTGTCAGAGGAGTCACCAGGCCCCTGTGATCCAGTTCCCAGAGACCTCTTGAACCCTTCCACCCGAGACAAGTGCCGATTGAGACAGTTGATTCGGACCTTTTGAACTGGGCTAATAGACTGAGGACTTTTCAGGCGGTGCCCTGGGTGTGCGATTGTAGGAAGGTTTGATTCTCCTTTTCCAACTGGGGCCAGAGGTGGGCAGGCGGGGTGACTTAATTGCTGATTTTTCCACACAGCTGAGACTTCAAGCCAGAGTAGAAGTTGCAATAGGATCGAACAGAAACCAGCTGAAAACAAGACAGAACCACTTTGCTCCACCACATCAGACAGGGCCCCAGTTTCTCAGGCCACAACACTGTACGGGCCCTCGATAAAACCCCAGGGGAAAAACCAAAGGGAGTAAACCATGGGGCGGAATCAGTGGAAAAACTCTGGTAACATGAATAACCAGAATAGATCAACCCCCCCAAGAAAAGATACGGCAGATGTGATTGAAGATCCCATTCATAAACAACTGGTTGAGATGTCAGAAGTCGAATTCAGAATTTGGTTTGCAGACAAGATTAATAAAATGGAATTAGGAATTCGAGGAGAAATTCAAAAATTGTGTCAAGAATTTAACGAATTTAAAGACAAAACCACCAAAGACTTAGACACACTGAAACAAGAACTTACAGCCCTCAAAGATATGAAAAATACAGTAGAATCCCTCAGTAACAGAATGGAGCAAGCAGAAGAAAGGATTTCTGACATTGAAGATAAAGTCTTCGAACGCTCCCAATCTCTCAAAGAGGAAGAGAAATGGAGAGCAAAAACGGATCACTCACTCAGAGAACTCTCAGATAATTCGAAAAAAAAACAACATAAGGGTTATAGGAATTTCGGAGAACGATGAAGTGGCTGCCAAGGGCACAGAGGCCCTTCTACATGAAATTATGAAAGAAAATTTTCCAGACATGCCTAGAGAATCTGAAATTCAGATAGCAGACAGCTTCAGAACCCCAGCACGATTCAACCCCAATAAGCCATCTCCCAGACATATCATAATTAGCTTCACTAAAGTTAACATGAAAGAGAAGATTCTCAAAGCAGCCCGGCGAAAGAAAACTATAACGTACAAAGGTAAGAATATTAGAATAACTGCAGATCTCTCTGCTGAAACTTTTCAAGCAAGAAGAGGCTGGTCATCAACTTTTAATCTCCTAAAGCAAAAAAACTTTCAACCCAGGATCTTGTATCCAGCTAAACTGAGTTTCATCTATGATGGAGAAATTAAATACTTCAATGACATTCATATGTTGAAAAAATTTGCCATAAGTAAACCAGCTCTTCAGGATGTTCTCAGACCTATCCTCCACAATGACCAACCCAATCCTATACCACAAAAGTAAACTCACTCAGAAACTTCGGATCAAACTCCAACTTCCACACTGGCGAAAGGATTAAAAATGTCCACTGGACCTTTGAAAAACTCGATACCCAAAATTCCACCAGACTTATCAATACTCTCCATCAATGTGAATGGCTTAAATTGTCCTCTAAAGAGGCATAGGTTAGCTGACTGGATACAAAAACTCAAGCCAGATATTTGTTGCATACAAGAGTCACATCTCAACTTAAAAGACAAATACAGACTCAGGGTGAAAGGATGGTCATCCATATTTCAGGCAAATGGTAATCAGAAAAAAGCAGGTGTTGCAATTTTATTTGCAGATACAGTAGGCTTTAAACCATCAAAAGTAAGGAAGGACAAGAATGGTCACTTCATATTTGTTAAGGGTAATACTCAATATGATGAGATTTCAATTATTAATATCTATTCACCCAACCAGAATGCACCTCAATTTATAAGAGAAACTCTAACAGACATGAGTAACTTGATTTCCTCCAGCTCCATAATCATTGGAGATTTCAACACTCCCTTGGCAGTGTTGGATCGATCCTCCAGAAAGAAGCTGAGCAAAGAAATCTTAGATTTAAACCTAACCATCCAATATTTAGATTTAGCAGACATCTACAGAACATTTCATCCCAACAAAACTGAATACACATACTTCTCATCAGCCCACGGAACTTACTCCAAAATTGATCACATATTAGGTCACAAGTCTAACCTCAGTAAATTTAAAGGAATAGAAATTATTCCATGCATGTTCTCGGACCATCATGGAATAAAACTTGAATTGAGTAACAACAGGAATCTGCATACCCATACAAAAACATGGAAGTTAAATAACCTTATGCTGAATGATAGCTGGGTCAGAGATGAGATTAAGAAAGAAATCACCAATTTTTTGGAACAAAACGACAATGAAGACACAAACTATCAGAACCTCTGGGACACTGCAAAGGCAGTTCTAAGAGGGAAATTTATAGCACTGCAAGCCTTCCTCAAGAGAACGGAAAGAGAGGAAGTTAACAACTTAATGGGACATCTCACGCAACTGGAAAAGGAAGAACATTCCAACCCCAAACCCAGTAGAAGAAAAGAAATTACCAAAATTAGAGCAGAATTAAATGAAATTGAAAACAAAAGAATAATACAACAGATCAATAAATCAAAAAGCTGGTTTTTTGAAAAGGTCAATAAAATAGATAAACCTCTGGCCAACCTAATCAGGAAAAAAAGAGTAAAATCTCTAATATCATCAATCAGAAACAACAAAGACAAAATAACCACAGACTCATCAGAAATCCAAAAAATCCTTAATGAATATTACAAGAAACTTTATTCTCAGAAATATGAAAATCTGAAGGAAATAGACCGATACTTGGAAGCACGCCACCTTCCAAGACTTAACCAGAATCAAGTGGAAATGTTGAACAGACCCATATCAAGTTCAGAAATAGTATCAACTATACAAAACCTCCCTAAAAAGAAAAGCCCGGGACCAGATGGTTTCACGTCAGAATTCTACCAAACCTTTAAAGAGGAATTAGTACCTATATTACTCAACCTGTTCCAAAATGTAGAAAAAGAAGGAAGACTACCCAACACGTTCTATGAAGCAAACATCACCCTGATCCCCAAACCAGGAAAAGACCCAACAAGAAAAGAAAATTATAGACCAATATCACTAATGAATATAGATGCAAAAATATTCAACAAGATCCTAACAAACAGAATCCAGCAACACATCAAACAAATTATACATCATGACCAAGTTGGTTTTATCCCAGGGTCTCAAGGCTGGTTCAATATACGTAAATCTATAAATGTAATTCAGCAGATAAACAAATTAAAAAACAAAGACCATATGATTCTCTCAATTGATGCAGAAAAAGCTTTTGATAATATCCAGCATCCCTTCATGATCAGAACACTCAAGAAAATTGGTCTAGAAGGGACTTTTCTTAAACTGATAGAGGCTATCTACAGCAAACCCACAGCCAATATCATATTGAATGGAGTTAAATTGGAATCATTTCCACTCAGATCAGGAACCAGACAAGGCTGCCCATTGTCTCCATTGCTTTTCAACATTGTAATGGAAGTTTTAGCCACCGCAATTAGGGAAGAAAAGGCGATCAAGGGTATCCATATAGGGTCAGAGGAGATCAAACTCTCGCTCTTCGCAGATGATATGATTGTGTATCTGGAAAACACTAGGGACTCTACTACAAAACTCCTAGCAGTGATCAAGGAATACAGCTGCATCTCAGGTTACAAAATCAACATTCATAAATCGGTAGCCTTTATATACACCAGCAACAGTCAAATTGAAAAAGCAGTTAAGGACTCTATCCCATTCACAGTAGTGCCAAAGAAGATGAAATATTTGGGAATTTACCTAACAAAAGACGTGAAAGATCTCTATAAAGAGAACTATGAAACTCTAAGAAAAGAAATAGCTGAAAATGTTAACAAATGGAAAAACATACCATGCTCATGGCTAGGAAGAATCAACATTATCAAAATGTCCATACTACCCAAAGCAATATATAATTTCAACGCACTCCCTATTAAAGCTCCACTGTCATATTTTAAAGATCTTGAAAAAACATTACTTCGTTTTATATGGAATCAGAAAAAACCTCGAATAGCCAAGACATTACTCAGAAATAAAAACAAAACAGGAGGAATCACACTACCAGACCTCAGACTTTACTACAAATCGATAGTGATCAAAACAGCATGGTACTGGCACAAAAACAGAGAAGTAGATATCTGGAATAGAATGGAGAACCAAGAGATGAATCCAGCTACTTACCGCTATTTGATTTTTGACAAGCCAATTAAAAACATTCAGTGGGGAAAAGATTCCCTATTTAACAAATGGTGCTGGCTGAACTGGCTGGCAACCTGCAGAAGACTGAAATTGGACCCACACCTTTCACCATTAACTAAGATAGACTCTCATTGGATTAAAGATTTAAACTTAAGACATTAAACTATAAAAATACTAGAGGAGAATGCAGGGAAAACCCTTGAAGAAATTGGTCTGGGTGAGTATTTCATGAGGAGAACCCCCCGGGCAATTGAAGCAGCTTCAAAAATACACTACTGGGACTTGATCAAACTAAAAAGCTTCTGCACAGCTAAGAACATAGTAAGCAGAGCAAGCAGACAGCCCTCAGAATGGGAGAAGATATTTGCAGGGTATAACTCTGACAAAGGTTTAATAACCAGAATCCACAGAGAACTCAAACGCATCAGCAAGAAAAAAACAAGGGATCCCATCGCAGGCTGGGCAAGGGATTTGAAGAGAAACTTCTCTGAAGAAGACAGGCGCACGGCCTTCAGACATATGAAAAAATGCTCATCATCTTTAATCATCAGAGAAATGCAAATCAAAACTACTTTGAGATATCATCTAACTCCAATGAGACTAGCCTATATCACAAAATCTCAAGACCAGATGTTGGAGTGGATGCGGAGAAAAGGGAACACTTCTGCACTGCTGGTGGGAATGCAAATTAATACATTCCTTTTGGAAAGATATATGGAGAACACTCAGAGATCTAAAAATAGATCTGCCATTCAATCCTGTAATTCCTCTGCTGGGCATATACCCAGAAGACCAAAAATCACAACATAACAAAGATATTTGTACCAGAATGTTTATTGCAGCCCAATTCATAATAGCTAAGTCATGGAAAAAGCCCAAGTGCCCATCGATCCACGAATGGATTAATAAATTGTGGTATATGTATACCATGGAATACTATGCAGCCTTAAAGAAAGATGGAGACTTTACCTCTTTCATGTTTACATGGATGGAGCTGGAACATATTCTTCTTAGTAAAGTATCCCAAGAATGGAAGAAAAAATACCCAATGTACACAGCCCTACTATGAAACTAATTTGGGACTCTCACATGAAAGCTATAACCCAGCTACAACTTAACAATAGGGGGAAGTGGGAATGGGGGGGGTGGGTAGAGGGAGGGGAATCGGTGGGATCACACCTGTGGTGCATATTACAGGGGTATTTGCGAAACTTGGTAAATGTAGAATGTAAATGTTTTGGCACAGTAACTGAGATAACGCTGGAAAGGCTATGTTAACCACTGTGACAAAAATGTGTCAAATGGTTTATGAAGTGAGTGTATGATGCCCCATAATCATATCATTGTATACAGTTATGATTTAATAAAAAAAAGAAAAAAAACTCTTAGGAGAAAATACAAAAAAAAAAAATAAAAAAAAAATAAGCAATAAAAAAAAAAAAAAACTTCATCAGAAATCTAACATCCAAAGTTTCAGCTTCATATCATGTAAATCAGATATATGTGAGGCTTAAGGTACAATTCATCTTGTGATAAATCTTCTCCAGCTATGAAACTGTGAAATAAAATATTTTATGTGCTTTTAAAATGCATTGGGGGGTGGGTGGGAATGCAGGGCAGACATCCTCTCTCCAGAAGTGAAATATAGGAAAGAGCAAAGAAGTGACAGGTTCCAGAACCCAACAGGGCAAATAATATTATGCCTTAAGTCTCAAGAATAATCTTATTTGGCTTGAGGCTTTACCTACCGGATATGCTGGGGCACGGGTCCTGCCTTTTAGACACACTTGAGGATAATCAGTGAACCAAAACCAGATGTCCAAAATGAATTCATAGCTTTTATTATCCTAATAGTTAGAAGGCACGATAAATAACAATCTCATCTTTATGGAACCCAGAAGACATTTCTGCCTACACCTCACTGTCTGAACGTTCCTATAGGTAGTTGTATTGCTTGATCATGTTAGAAGTTTTTTTGGTTGCATCATTCTTTGACATACATTGAATAAGGCATATTGGGCAAGGGAGATGTCTCCGCACACCTTCATTGCTTTTACAGTAATATGTTTTCAGATCTAAAAAAATTTAACTGGATTTTTCTACGTAATGTTATTTCAGTATTTTAGTTGATAGTGCGATCAATACATCAGCCTCTGTGGCAGTTTCTGACCTAGACCATATTGTCATATTAATCAATCAACTCGTAGAAACAATCAAAGTAAATCCCCCCTTGACAGTCACAAAGCCAAGGAGAAGGCAGAAGAAGGAAGCAGCACTTTAGATAACACAAATCAAATGAGTTTAGGAAAAAATACTTTTAGAGATCACTAAGAAAGAAATGGTCCATGACAGCTTTCTGAATTGGTTAAAAACTGTATTTCTTCCTATATATGCCATGGTTAGCATGATGTGCTTTGTTTCTTGTACATTGGAAATCTAAAATACTAATAAATTAGGATGGCAAAGGAACCTCAGTTGGCACCAGATATTTATAAGAGTGCATGAGATTGCTCTAGAGTTTTGTCTTTTCACTTACTAGTTTTGTATGTTACTTGAGATTATAAATTACTTAGTAAGAATACACATATGGAAATGGTTAGCCATTGCCATCTGATAATATAAGGGAATAGCAGCAGATTAAAAAGAAAAATATAAAAACTCACTTGCTTTGCTCATTTCTTCATTTCAAAGGAACTTCAATACACCTGCTGTAAGGCAACCTCCTTAGAGAAAGCTTTAATTACAAAGAGAAAGCCACCAGTTAATGATCAGACTGTAAACAGAGATTAGCAGGTAGAAGTGTGAAGGTTACTTATGGCTGAACTGTGAAATATTTTACCAATAACGAAGAAAAACTGAAGGTTCTTTTCAATGAGGGGACATTAGGTAATCAAAGAAATAATGCTACTCTGAAGATTTGAAATGCTGATTCTGGGAAGGTTATTTAATGAAATTTTTAAAAATATTTTTTGAACTCAGACACTCTGAAGTTCAAGAGAAACTATAATCATCATCTCCACAAGATTAGTTTCTTCTCATTATTTTTTGAAATTCTTGTCTCTTCATCCATCCATTTCATCCATATAGAGGAAGTGACTAGAAAATGTTTAATACAAACCTGAGCTCTGTAGGGTTTCTTAAAACATACAGTTTTCCTTGCACAAATTCACAAAAAGAATATTGAACTAGCAAACATCTTTTTCCATTACACATTGTCTTTTTGATTTATTCATTTTACTGTATGTAACTCTCATTCATTATTTCTCTTGCATTATATCCCACTGAAGGATTCTGCAGTATCTTATTTATCACCTTTGCAGGGCGTCTGGGTTACTCTCATTTCTTGTATTAATAAAAACAAATGCTGCGGAGTGTGTCCTATATTTGCCACCATCTGAATCTAAACATGACTTTTTCTTCAGGCTGTCAAGATTGAAGGTTGGGGGGTAATGCCAGAAGTGAAATGGCCAGAAGGTTGGGGGGTAATGCCAGAAGTGAAATTGGATTAATGCATACTTAATTTCATTAATTTCTGATGCATTGCTCTCCAGAAAGTCTGTTTCAGTTTACATTTCATCAGCAGGGTCCCAAGTGTTCCCATTTGCTTGTTTATCTGCAGTTAAAATGACCTCATGGCCTAATTTTTGTCAGTGTGGCAGGCATAAAATAATACTTCATGTTTGTTTTAATAGACTTTTTTTCCTGATTAGTAGAAATATGAAATATCCCTTCATATATGGTATCTTGTTTAGGATACACACACACACACTTTTTTTTTTTTTAGACTCTGTCGCCTTGGGTAGAGTGCCATGGCGTTATAGCTCACAGCAGCCTCAAACTGGTGGGCCCAAGTGATCCTCTTGGTTGAAGCTTCCCAAGTAGCTGGGACTACAGGCAACTGCCACATATCTGGCTAGTTTTTCTGGTTTTAGTAGAGATGAGCTCTCACTTTAGCTCAGGCTAGTCTGGAACACCTGAGCTCAAGCAATCCACTGCTTCAGCCTCCCAAAGTGCTAGGATTACACATATAAGCCACTACACCTGAATTTTTATACTTTTTTAAAAATCAAATTTAATATTTTTGTTGTTACTATTGGTTTGTTTGAAGGCATGGTTTATATTAAATATATTCGTCCGTGATGTCCTATGTAGGAAGGAAAACCATAATTTTGGTCTAGTCAAATGCATTAATTTTTTACTTTATTGTTTATCTTCTTCTCATTCCTAAGGTCACTGTTCCTTTTACTTTGAAACAACTTTTTCAATTGGCTTCAGGGACTTTTCTTTCTTTGGGCCCATTTCCTGTGTTTCTGGCTAATCCACAGACTCCTTCACAATCCTTTTAATCCCTTCAGTTCTGCCTCTCAGTATCTCCCAGATTCCCATCATCAGCCTTTTCTTCTCAGTCCCTCCTCATTATGCAGGTAATTTCATGCAATCTCAAGGCTACAATCAGCCTGTGCATGCTCCTGGGTCCCCCATTTCTGTCTCCAGGCCAGACCCCTCTAACTATAGATAGGTATTCCTCATTTTTATTGAATCATGAATCAGTCAGGTTTCAATCAGAGAAGTAAAGTCAGTTGGCAGTATATCCTGCAAGTTTTATTCCAGGGAATTGGTTTACATAATGGTGGGGCCCAGATAGGAAAGTCAGAAACTCACAGGGTGGGACATCAGGAGGGGCAGGCTGGAATGCTCAGGCGAAGCTTAAGCTTACTGTCCATTGGAGCAATTTCTTTTTCTTCATGGAAGCCTCGGCTTTGCCTTTCTACTGACTAAATCAGATGCACCTTGATTAGGGAGGATAATCTCCCTTCTTGAACGTCAACTGATTATGGACTTTAATCACATCTATAAAATTCCTTTATAGGAATACCTGGATTAGTGTTTTATTGACTAACTGAAGAGTATGTCCTAGTCAGGTTGAAACATAAAACAATCAAGCTATTTTCTTTCTTTTTAACTATCAAGCGTCTCCTCACATAACCTGCTCCATCTCAGTTTATGTCAGTTTCATTTTATGCATTTCTCCAGCCAGAAACTACGAAATGTGTCCATCAATCGTTTTATTCTCTCATACCTTGCGTCCAATCCACTGGGAAAATTGTTTGCTTTGTTTTAAAAATGTATCTATAATATGACCAATACTTACCAGCACTACTGAAATATGGCCCAAGCCACTATCGTCTATTACCACATTTATTGCAGCAACCTTAAAATAGGTCTCTGTGCCTTTACCATTGTGTCTGGATTGTTCCTGATCCACACCTCGTAAGCTGACGAAGTTTATCTGAACCCAGGCATTCTGATTTTAGCACTTGCACTAGAATTTATTTACAACAGAAAGGGCCTGTAATCCTTGTTTATAGGAATAAAGAGGTTAAGATAACAGAAAGTGGGAGTGGCTGGAAAGGGTCCAGAGCTTCCAGGACAGTTATAGGTTGCAAAAGCACATGTTTATCTCTTAACAATGTGAGAAATTTGCTAAAAAAGGCATAATCATGCAATTTTTGTGGAAATAATTGGAAGCAAAAAAGATCAAATAATTCCTCTGTGCTATATAAACTGCTAGAGATACCTTAGAATATTTGAATATTGTTGAAATATCTCCCGAGTTAGAAACTCTCTGGGGGAACAGATGTTGTATTTATATAAAGTATGTGGGTACTTGGGTCCTAAACACATAATTGGGGGAGTCTTTATTTCTAATGAATTAATAAATGAGATCCCGGTTGCTGTCACTTCTCCATCTTCTCATCCTTGTAAAGCCATGCTGTCTGACTCTGCATGTGTAAGGAAGAGGGGGAAAGGGATCTGCAGATGGCAAGTTAAAACACCCTTACTTTTCCCTGATTGCAGGTTTTACCACAATTATTCCAATTAAAATCAACAAATTGACTTTGTGCATAAAAAAACAAACTGTACTTAAAACCAAGGGCTAGTAAGCTGTGGCTTGGGAGCCAAAACCAACTTTTTTTTTCTTTCTTTCTTAATAAAGTTTTACTGGATCACAGCTCCATCCATTTTTTTTTCTTTTTTTTTTACATATTGTCTATGGTTACTTTCACGGTAGGAGGCAGAGTTGAAAGGTTTGGGGAGAGCATATAACTTGCAAAGCTGAAAATATTTACCATCTGGCCCTTTATAGAAAAAGTTACTGGCCTCTGATTTATATAAAGCCCTAGGAAATTATCATTATATGATGAGGTTTAAGTTTAGATGACTCAGTAAAACTTGTTGCCAAACTGTGCTATTTCTTTCTACAGTTTCCGAAGTGTCCAATTAGCTTTGAGGTTAAGAAAATATTTGTCATGGGATCATCAGTAAAAACTACCTCCAGAGGCACACAATGTGCTTTCTTCTAGGGGCTCACATTAGACAGCAAATCTACTTAAAATCATTTGATACAAATTGCAAGGCAAACTTTAAGCTGGTAGAGCCCTCTGGGAATCATTTGTTTGATTCATTGGCTGTTAAACAGATGTCCTCACATTAGGATTTCAGGGTCCATAAAATGTGATAAGATCTGGGAATGCAACTAAAGGATAGACCATAAAGATGGTCTCTGTCCACCTGAGGCTTTGCAAGCTCTTCTCCCCACCTCCTGAGCCCCCCATTATGTCTCTTTGATTGCTTAAGCTTTTGCTGCCCAGGTCTTATTGGTAAAGCTCTGTCATTTTTTTTTTTTAACATTCACCTTAAAAACTGGCAATCCCAGGTTCACATAGTTTATGGTTCAGAAACCCTATAAAATGTTAGAAATAATCTACTATAAAAAATAAAATGTCTTTCAATAAAATGTCTTCCAATGTCTTCTTTGTACTATTCCGAATGTCTATTGGAATAATAAAATAGAAGCTATTTAGAAATTAGCTTCTATTTAGGTTATACCTTTAATATAAAATAATACAGGAGAAACTGGACCACCATCTGTACATACATACATCTTTCTTACATAGTGCTATTATCTAAGTGTTTATATGTCCCCCAAATGCATATGTTGAAGTCCTAACTCTCATGGTGATGATATTAGGAGGTGTGGGATTATGGAAGGTGACCAAGTCATGAGGATAAAGCGCTTTTTTTTTTTTTTTTTTTTTTTGTAGAGACAGAGTCTCACTTTACTGCCTTCAGTAGAGTGCCATGATGTCACAGGACTCACAGCAACCTCTAGCTCTTGGGCTTCAGCGATTCTCCTGCCTCAGCCTCCCGAGCAGGTGGGACTACAGGCGCCCGCCACAATGCCCGGTTATTTTTTGGTTGCAGTTCAGCCGGGGCTAGGGTTTGAACCTGCCACCCTCGGTATATGGGGCCGGTGCCCTACTCACTGAGCCACAGGCACCACCCGATAAAGCCCTTATTAATGGATTAATGCCCTTAAAAAAAAGATAGGCCATTGAAAGCTCATTCATTCCTTCACCATGTGAAAACACAGTGGGAAGTCAGCAGTCTGCAATCTAAAAGAAGGCTGATCTTGGACTTTCCAGCCTCTAAAACTGTGAGAAATAAATTTGTTATTTATAAGCTACCCAGTCAATGATATTTTGTTTTAGCAGGCTGAAAAGATAAAGACTCAGGGTATATAACATGTTAAATCTGTTGCACAGCATATGATTTCCAAGGTATGGGAAATGATTCGATATTAAGTTATTTGTTTTTAATGTTTTCCTTAGTTAAAACATAAATCCTCTTTGCAAAGTAACATCTCATTTGTCTTTTTTTTTTTTTTTTTCCAGATTTTCTTTTTTTTTTCTTTTTGTTGTTGGGGATTCATTGAGGGTACAATAAGCCAGGTTACATTGATTGCAATTGTTAGGCAAAGTCCCTCTTGCAATCATGTCTTGTCCCCACAAAGTGTGACACACACCAAGGCCCCACCCAACTCCCTTCATCCCTCTTTCTGCTTTTCCTCCCCACCCCCGCATAACCTTGTCATTAATTGTCCTCATATCAAAATTGAGTACATAGGAGTCATGCTTCTCCATTCTTGTGATGCTTTACTAAGAATAATGTCTTCCACTTCCATCCAGGTTAATACGAAGGATGTAAAGTCTCCATTTTTTTTTAATAGCTGAATAGTATTCCATGGTATACATATACCACAGCTTGTTAATCCATTCCTGGGTTGGTGGGCATTTAGGCTGTTTCCACATTTTGGCGATTGTAAATTGAGCTGCAATAAACAGTCTAGTACAAGTGTCCTTATGATAAAAGGATTTTTTTCCTTCTGGGTAGATGCCCAGTAATGGGATTGCAGGATCAAATGGGAGGTCTAGCTTGAGTGCTTTGAGGTTTCTCCATACTTCCTTCCAGAAAGGTTGTACTAGTTTGCAGTCCCACCAGCAGTGTAAAAGTGTTCCCTTCTCTCCACATCCATGCCAGCATCTGCAGTTTTGAGATTTTGTGATGTGGGCCATTCTCACTGGGGTTAGATGATATCTCAGGGTTGTTTTGATTTGCATTTCTCTAATATATAGAGATGATGAACATTTTTTCATGTGTTTGTTAGCCATTCGTCTGTCATCTTTAGAGAAGGTTCTATTCATGTCTCTTGCCCATTGATATATGGGATTGTTGGCTTTTTTCATGTGGATTAATTTGAGTTCTCTATAGATCCTAGTTATCAAGCTTTTGTCTGATTGAAAATATGCAAATATCCTTTCCCATTGTGTAGGTTGTCTCTTTGCTTTGGTTATTGTCTCCTTAGCTGTACAGAACCTTTTCAGTTTAATGAAGTCCCATTTGTTTATTTTTGTTGTTATTGCAATTGCCATGGCAGTCTTCTTCATGAAGTCTTTCCCCAGGCCAATATCTTCCAGTGTTTTTCCTATGCTTTCTTGGAGGATTTTTATTGTTTCATGCCTTAAATTTAAGTCCTTTATCCATTTTGAATCAATTTTTGTGAGTGGGGAAAGGTGTGGGTCCAGTTTCAGTTCATTTGTCTTTTTTGAAGAGAGGAGTTTGGTTTGGTTTGGTAGTTTGGAGAGTGCATCTGTCTCTGGGAAGTAATTTGGATATATGAACTTACACAATAAGTGAGCTGGAAATTCATTCATTCATCAAATATTTGCTCCAAAGTTAAAAAAATGTATGGCCAAGCACAGTGGCTCAAAGTTGCCATTCCAGCACTTTGGGAGGCAGTAGGATTGTGTGCCAGGAGTTTTAAGACTAGTCTCTCTCTATTAAAACAAACAAACAAACAAACAAACAAACAAACAAACAAACAAACAAAAACAGAAGAAGAAGAAGAAGAAGAAGAAAAAATAGAAAAAGTTACAAATTAATAAGCTTTGTGCTAGTGGATGAGGATATAAAAATGAGTCGAAATTGTTCCAAATATAAATAATGTAATATACTAAAATAGTCATATTGAACATAGTAATTATCAAAATATAAGGAATAGTAGCAAAAACTATACTCAGAAGACTATTCATGGATTTAAATGTTTCATTGTTAAAGATGGTAAAATAAAGCATTCAACTCACAAAATAAGAAAAACAAAAAGAAACTAGAATATAAGTAAAAAAAAAAAAAAAAAGAAAACAGTGAAGATAAAACCCAAATCCATCATTTCTTTTGGAAAGTAGTGTTGCTAAATCTAGGAGGTAGATTTTGGGAAGATAGATGACTCTAAGACTAGTAGATGAATAAGACTAGTAGAAAAAGATAATCTTTAGGCAAAATGAATCATGAGCAAATCAACTAGGAAATAATGAAGAGGACTTAAGAACATGTGAGGAATTAAAAGCGAAATACAAATGACTATATGAAAATATATCTTGACATAGTAATCTCATTTCTAAAAGAGGTATGCCATAAATGGTCAAAACAAATGTTGGAAGTAGAAAATCTGAATAGACAACCTCAAAAACGTGAAAAAATATTGTTATTCATAAAACGCTGCAGATTACAGAATTGCCAGAGGCCTTTGTGCATGTACGTGTACAGATGTTAAGATCTCTTGTATGCACAATAGACCCTCTGTAAGTTGACGAAGGGACTGTAACAAACTGGTCTGCATATGGAGGTGGTCAATATAGGGAATTCCCACTGAGTACATGTGGATGCATGTGTAGTCTATGAAAATTAGGTCAACTTAAGGAGGTGATCAACGTAGGGAGGTGGTCAACTCTAGAGGGTCTACTGTATATAATACACAGGATATACAAAGGCTGTCTGGAAAGTATCCAGCCATGTGTATTGCTATTTTTCATACTGTATGGCTGGATACTTTCCGGACAGCCTACATATAGGCTGCATTCAAAAACTGAATTTGGCTCAGATTCAAAAATTGTAATAATATATATAAATTAACGAAAGATGAACACAAGTCATGTTGAGCCCCTCTTGTACTTACAGAAGTGAAACATGACTTGAGAATTAAAAATTTTTAATACATTTTTCCTTTCTTTTTTCAAAAAAAAATTTTTTTTTAATTTTAATTTTTTGTTTGTTTGTTTTTGTTGGGGATTCATTGAGGGTACAATAAGCCATGTTACACTGATTGCATTTGTTAGGTAAAGTCCCTCTTGCAATCATGTCCTATCCCTAGAAGGTGTAGCACACCTGTGAATATATTTTTTGGCACTCTGTGTGTGTGTGGGTGTGTATAACATGTATATATATAGAATATGTACGTATGTATATGTGTGCACGTCTGTCTATTGGAGACATCTTTAGATGAATAGACAGACAGACAGATAGTTCAGGAAAGGTTTTGGATAACATACACATCTCCATAATCATATTTAGGTGTCTTACCTCAGTGAAAGGAATGCAAGGGTCCCAAACTCCATGAAGTGAACCGGGATCAAGAAGGACGAGGTGACAAGAAAGAATGTGGCTTTGCCTCCTGAGAGTGACTCTGCCCATCCCACTCAGTGGTGTTCTATCTGCCCAACAGGTATGGAGTTTCCAGGCACTGTGCTTCTTCAGGGGATCCCAATTAATTTGGCCAAGGAAAACACCAACAATTCCATTATTCTGAAACAATGCACTGCCAGTTCAGTGCCCAAGTTACCAATTCTTGTAGAAAGCACCTCTCTTTCAGGCCTCAGTACTGCAAGTAAAATGAAGTTTTCTTTGGGACACTTCATAACCCTCAATGCCGTAGCTCCTTATACCTATCAGTGGTGTATACAGGAGGTAAGCACTGAGCACAGCATTTTACATGGAATCTTCCTGCCCATCATATTATACTCAAGCTCTTTGTGGTTAGGTAACTTACCCCATGTTATGATATAAACAAGGAGGAGAGTTCAAATCCATTCTTGTTCGACTGCAAATGCCATGATTATCACCCTCCGTGCTAAACAGAGAAATCACACCCTGAGTGCCCTTAACTTTCTCTCACATTTGACTATGCTTCATTTAGTATTTTGTTTTTCAAAATTGAATGTCTCATTTTATGTCCTAGATAACCTCCACAGAAGTAGTCGGCTTTGTGGGAGAGGAATGATCTCTTTTCCTAAGGTCTCCAGGAGCCATTCGGCGAATATTTAAGTTGTGAAATTAAATACCCACGGAAACTTCTGATATAAACGAGGTTTCATTTAACACTCTGAGGTTTATTCTCTCTAAGCAAGTACAAGAAATTGATTTTTTTTGTTCTTCCTTTATAAAAAATAAAAGTCTTGTCCTTATGCACTTCAGTGACTCCTAAAATGCCCAGAAAGAATTTTAAGCCTTTTGTAGTTCTTCAAAGCCACTGTTTTATTCCCAAATGACAATATTACCTTCTGGAAGTTGTTTCTTAAATTCCATAAACTATTTCTTTAATAAATTCTTGCATATTAAATAGAATATGTAAGATAACAATGTATTCATTGAGGTAAGAAAGCACTCAATCTATCATATTTAACTTATTCTTTTAAATAGATTTTATTTATAGAGCAATTTTAGGTTCACAGCAAAATTAAGTTAGAAGGACAGAGAATTCCTATATATTCTGTCCATGGGTGGCCTTGTCCACTGTGAACACCACTCACTGGAGTGATAAATTTGTTCCATGTACAGAACCTACACAGAAATATTGTTATCACCCAAACTCCAGGCTTCACTCCTGGGGTGTGTGTATATATATATATATATACTCTTTGGGCTTTGGCGAATGTATAAGGACATATATCTAATATTACAGTATCTTCCAGAAAATTTTCAATACCTGAAAAATGTTCTGTGTTGCAGCTCTTCATCCTTCCTTTCTCCCCACCCCCCGGTAACCACTGAACTTTTTACTGTCTTCGCGGTTTTGACACTCCTAGCATGTCATGCAGCGGAAATCATGGACTACGTCGCCTTTGCTCTTGGCTTGTTCCATTCAGTAATGTGAACTTAAATTTCTTCCGTGTTATTTCATGGCTTGACAGTACATTTCTTTTTAGTTCTGAATAATATTCCATTGTCCATATGTACCACAGTTTATCTCTTCACACCCTACAGGGCATCTTGCTTTCTTTCAAGTTTTGACAATTATAAATGAAGTTTCTATAAACATCCATGTGCAAGGTTCTGTGCAGAAATATGCTTTCAACTCATTAGTGTAAGGATTGAGGAGCCTGATTTTGTAGAGTTTTTAAGAAATTTGACTATAAGAACTTTTAAGTGAGACTTGCCTTCCCTAGTTTAGTAAAAATGTTAGCACATCCCTTGTGTCATTTAAATACAATAGCTAAAGAGGATTTTATGTATTTTACGGTAGGAAGAGGCATTTTTATCTAAGAAAGAAAAGAAATAGCTTTATACATAAATTGTACTTATTTTAATTCCACCTTTCATGTTGAGAAACTAGGCTGAAGATCCCTAAGATATCTTTAGTTGCCCGCTGGAGATTGCAGAATACTTTTTTCTAGAAATGAAATCACATTTTTTCTGTGCTGAGTCTTCCAGAAAGACAATGGCCTAGGAAGACCGCTGGCTTTAATCCGACTCATGTAGAAAAACAAATACTCCTGTTGTGGCCATTTTGCAATGCTATTGCAAGGACTATATGCGCTAAAAAAACCTTCACGTGGCACACAAAAATGAGATGGTAGGAGGTTCTGATGAAGCTTTCATTTCATTCTCCATGAATACAACTCTGAGAAATAGTTTGAACTCCTAGATCAGGCAGAATTCAGCATAACAGGGCTTTTTTTTTTTTTTTTTTTAACTGACAGGATGGATATGAGTAATACATTATGAGGATGTTATATGAAGGTTTTGCTTTTGGATTAATTTTTTTATTAAATCAGAGCTGTGTACATTAATGTGATCATGGGGCACCATACACTGGTTTTATATAAAATTTGTATTTTTTTTCCTGGACAGTCTATGCATCTATGGAAGATAAAACTGACTGGGGAGGTACTCATTTATGAACTTGAACTACGAACATTTTGTGATCTGCTTTATACCAGCAGGATAGGTTGACTGAGAGAGTAAGGCAGTAAGAAACCCACGACTATATTTATTTAGGTAGATAAAATTTTTTTATTTAGATAGAGCCTAGGGAAGAAAGTACAAGAAAGAGATACTGTAAAAATTTGGCCTTGCCTCTAGGTGGAAATGTAGCTTTTCTGTGGAAGAAAAAGTGACATTTTCCAAGTAACAATTATCTGGCACAGTTATGTGTCTTAATGATTATACTGAGTGTAGAAATAGCGTACAGATCCATCCGGGGGTATACGCGTAGTTAATCATGTCTGAAATAATAAATATGTGATTTCCACTGGATAAGGTAAACAGCCAATTAAAATAAGATATGATATACACTTTCCCTCCTCATTAGTCAAAGCATAAAACATTTTAACATTGCCTAAATAATTTACTTGTGTTAAAATAAAGGGAAATGCTTAAAACATTAATAGGGCACTTTACAATCTTGAAGTCAATAAGTTGTTATATGATAGTTTAGTGAATAATTCACAACTCTATTCAACAGAAAAGGACCAGGGCATTTCTGCACAGTGCAAATACTGTAAGTTTGCCATAAATTTCTCCACTGGGCCAACTTGTCTCTGCCGACTTCTCGCAGACGAAGCCTGGAGGGAATTTGATGGTGATATTATTTTCCTGTTGCTTTCCATGGAAATATTATTATCTGTGAGATTTTATTGACTGATTACTGCTGGGATTCTAGCCCTAGTCCAAGTGCTACAAAATGACACAAATAAATACTGTGTGGACATCCCTGGCTTCCTAAGGAAAAGGACAGTGGAGGTAAACGGTAAATAGAAATTAATAACAGTAACACCTATGTCAGACGAGAATCACTGTCAGTATTCAACTCAAAAGTTTGTAATTTAGTATGCAAAAGGAATCCAATGTTTACAGAATACCTTTTTGAGAACTAATTCATAAAATAAATTGTGTGCCCCCAATGCATAATATAAATACGAGATTAAGAAGGCAAAGGATCACAAAACACTGTTTTTTGTTTTGTTTTGTTTTGTTTTTTTTGCAGTTTTTGGCCGGGGCTGGGTTTGAACCCACCACCTCCAACATATGGGGCTGGCGCCCTACTCCTTTGAGCCACAGGTACCTCCCAATCACAAAATACTTTTAGTACTATTCACTTGAGAAGCAAGTATAGATAAGATTTGAAGAGGTAATGGCTTACCTGAGAGGGCAAGATATTCCCGGCGAGAGAGCATGCAGGCAGAATACTCCAAGTGAAGACAACCTAGAGAAGAAAGCTTGGAATGCTGTTCTCTGCAAGGCATGGTTCTCTACTTTTGACGGTCTGTACAGAATACAACCAAGTGTCTGTAACTCTGTTAGATAACCTGGTCTCAAAGTGCTGCGTTATGGACTGTTGCCATTCTTCAGCCTACATTAGCTCATCCTAAATGAGCTGTCTCCCAATTTTAACTTTCTGACTTGTTTGGGCTATGGATCTTAACGTGCGTCCAGATTCCTGTATGAAATGTATTACCAACAGAAAAGAAATAATTGACTTATGCAAGAAAAGTGTGAACACGTCAGAATTTGCCCTTTTATTTGGGTCCTTCCAACTGTAGGGAGTACAGACCTATATCACATTGTATAGAATCCCCACAGGTGTGTTTTGATAGCTCCAGGAAAATAGAAAAAACAACATTAAAAAATAATAAATGCTGTGCTTGGCTTTCCAGTGTGTCCACACCCTTCGTAGCCCTAGAGCCTGACACACACTTGACATGTACGCTTGCTCTACGAAGTTCACCAGCACTTCTTGAATAGTTTATGGTGGTAGATAAGTCATATCAAAAAAGAAAATGAAGGGGTCTGTTACTCTTCACTAATGGATTATATAATGGGATCCAATTGCGTCCAATCTGTTCTCCCTAAGCGTGTTTGAATATGCAGCCAGATAATTATAAGCCGATGCTAGAAAATGCTTCCATTCATCTGGGAAGCCCCTCTCTGTCAATAGGCTCCAGTGTTATCAGAATTTCTGGAGACAGTTCATTCATCAATTTGCCCACCACATCTAAATGTACAGAGTAATGACTATCCGCACATAACCATAAATTTGCACATATGATTTCCTGAGTGAACACATGTGCACAGTCACACCTCCACATTCTGGTTAGTACATGGAGGTCAGGAGACAATGAATTTGATATAGCAAACAGTTCTTACCTATAAGGAGCACCACACACACATACACACATGTGATTTTTAAAAACAAAATTTCCATAACAAACTTTGTAAGGCAATATTTTAGTTCTTCTTCTTTAGGGGATATATAAATATTTTAGAATATCATAAAAAAGATTATCAACTAATAAGTTTATATCACTGTACATTTTTAGAAGTGTATAAGATGAGTCAGTTATTTAGATTTATTCATAGTGACTTTTTCTTGTTTTGTTTTGTCATTTGCCTTTAATCTCACAAACAAAAGACAAAATATCCCAAAGGTGATTTCATTTAATTGGTTGCTTGGATCCCAGGCAGATAATAATTTAATAGCTTATCTTAATCTAAACTTCAGATATTTAAAAACTCAAATATGAAGTGTATCTTTAAGCTGGCACATTTCAAAGTGGTAAGCTCTCATTGTAACATGATCATTGTAGCCATTCCACATTCGAATAGCTCTCTTTCCTGTTTTTATAAATGTGTTTGTATCTGTATTAGAAATGATGTTTGAATGAACTATTTGATGGTTATGTGTTTTGAAAATATCGAATACCCATAAATGTCATTAAAAACTTTTAAATGTCTGTGAAAGGCGAGCTTGAGTTGTATTACTCACTTAAAGCTTAAAATCTTCCACTGATTTTGAGCACCAACTTTATTTTCAATATACAATATCTATTATTTTCCCAGCACCAGAGAGAAGATGCCTCAAATTAACACTACTGCAATTGGGGGCACAACTGATTCAGAAAGTAATTTTTTTTCTATTTCCTTTATCTTTTCAGGTATACAACAATAAAACAAAATCCTATTAAAAAGCTTTATAAAGTTGTAATAGGCAAGACAATTTTAATGTCAAGTGTGGCAACTAATAAACCTGCAGAACCATTAAATCTATGCTCTTTACTAGTCTTGAGATTATATCCCACCAGAATAAAACTTGTACGAGTAAGAAAAGCAATTTTAGACTTCCTAAAAATGTTATTTGAACACATATTTGGACTATGATAGAATCTGAGATTATTATTATTTTTCTAGATGCTATACAGCCCGAACCTGGGAAAAACTGTAGAGGGATATATCACAGTGAATAAGGGGAATGCTTGGGATATAGAGAGCTGTGCCATGTAGGAGAGACAGCTGGGCCCTCCAACACAGTAGCCACTACCCACATGGGGCTAAATTAAACTCATTAAATTTAAATGAATGGAAATTGAACTAATTAAAATCATTATCTAAATAAAATTAAGTAAAATTTAAAAATTCAATTGCTTAGTCACACCAGTGACATTTCAAGTACTCAAAAGACGCATGTGACTAGTGGCTACTGAATTAGACAGCACAAAATAGGACATGTCCATCATTGCAGAAAGTTCTTTATTCAGCCCTGAATAGAGTAAGGCAATCACATAAATTTAAATATCAATTATAGTATATCTAATGTTTCAGATAACCTTGAAAAGCCTGGCTTTTTTAAAACTCTCAGAACACATGAATCTTGCTATCTTTATTTACTTGTATAAGAGGAACAAATTAAAAAAAAAATTTAGCTCTAAACGTGTATACACACTCACATATACAGAGAGTGCCAAAAAACGTGTACACATTTTAAGAAAAGAAAAAAGTGTATGAAATTTGTAAAGCTCAAGTCTTATTTGACTTCAATTACAAGAAGTGCTGCACGTGATTTATATTCATCTTTCGTTATCAGTATATATTATTACAATTTTATTTTTCCTTTAATAAAGGAAAAACTGTGTAAATTTGTGTGTAAATCTGCATGAATTTTCACAAACTGACACTGAACTTACCCATGCCACTGGCACCCAGGTAAAGAAACAACCTTTACCACTGACATCCCGTAGCTACCTCCCACCGGCCTCCACCCTCAGCCCAAACGCCTGTCATTACGGCCCTTCCAGTCTTACACCCAGCAGGACTTACCACTGCTGTCAGTTCAAATCACACAAATTATCCTTCGTTCTCTCTCTCTACTTCTTCTCTCTCTATCTCTGTCTGTCTCCATCTATATAAAAGGGTCCTCTATTGTTTAACCTTTGTTTTGACATTTTTTTGCATGCGACTATATCTGTGAGATTCATTCATATGATTATGCCTATATGTACATGGTCAATTCCCATGCCCATATAGCAGGAGTCAGCTTTTTCTCCAATAAGCTGAACTTAAGATTCAAGTTAAGGGTGGCGCCTGTGGCTCAAAGGGGTAGGGTGTCAGCTCCATATGCCGGAGTTGGCGGGTTCAAACCCAGCCCCAGCCAAAAAAAAACTGCAAAAAAAAAAAAAGTATTAAGATTCAAGCAAACTATTTTTTAAAAAGGGGCAGAGAGTAAATATTGTCAGCGATGTCGGCCGCATGGTCTCTGTCACAACTACTCAGCTTTCTGCTGTAGAGTGGAAGCAGCCGAGAGCAGTAAGCTGAGGAGGGGACAGCAGTGACGTTCTCTTAAAACGCTCTTTACAAAACCTTGTGGTAAGGCACCTTGTCCTGAAGAAAAGGGAAAAGTGGACCCAGAGAAAAGTGTAGAGGAAAGGTGATGAAGGCACAGGGAGGACGCCTTTGGCAAGCTGAGGGATGGATGGCTGGGGCTACCAGAAGGCAGGAGAGAGGCTTGGGACACTTCAGCCTTCAGTCCTTAGAAGAAACCAGCTATGAGGGCTGCTACCTTGATCTAGACCTCTAGCCTCCTGAAATGTGAGCCCATCGATTTCTGCTCAGCCAGTGTGTGCTGCTGTGTTACTCAGCCTTAGCAAACTAATAGTACACACCCTACACCAGGTCTTCTTGACCACAAACCTAAAGTAGCACTCTCTTCCCAGGATTATCACTCAGCCTTGCCAATTGTACCCAGTACTTATTTCTTTGTTTCTCCCCCCCCCCCCTTTCCCAGCTAGAATTAAATTCCAGGAGAGCTTGGAGCTCAACTACCTTTTGCTCTACTCGGTTTTCCTTACATAGTTTACCATAGGTAATCAGTAAAAATGTTTGGAATAAATGAATGCACGGGATCCAGTGTTGCAACTTATATTAAACTCTTAGAAATGGGAAGCAACTGGAATAGTCAAATCCAGTAGCTTAAGAAGAATTTTAAGGAGTAGAAACATAGGAGTTAGTATTTATTGAACACCTGCTATGAACCAGTTGGCAGTATACACAATTTCACCTTTTATATCTAATGCTGCTTCTGCTATTACCTAGATTATTTAACTTCTGTGAGCCCATTTCTTTATTGAAACAGTGAGGAAAGTATTAACACCTGCCGTATGTGAGCACTGAATGGAGTAAATAGGAAAACACCTTCAGGTCACAGCCCATACATGTCAGTACAGCAGGTGTGCCGTCTCTACCCAAGGGTTGACAGCTTGTGAGTGGTAGAAACAAGCTTTGAACACATAATTATTTGATTCAACTAATTGTTCTGGATTTCTGCTTAAATTCTCTTGCTATACATTTTATAGCTATTGGCTCAATTATTATTCATCCTGCGAGACAAAATGCCTTTTATGTTTCTTTTTTAAGAGAGGCAAAGTTGGTGGCTTTTAAAGGTCACCTCAATTATTTTGCTTGCATCTGGGGCTCAAATTCCGGGCCCTAGCACTGGAAGCAGCCATCGGATTTTAAGAGCAATGCCAAACACATTTAAAGCGGGTTCAGTGAAGATGACACCACAAAGCTCTCTCACTCTATAATTTTATACACGCAAAACTGTTTGGAAAGATTTGAAAATAGTGGTGCTATTCATGGAAATTTGGAAATTTGATCTCTTAATGGAAAAACTGAGACCTGATTTTCAGCATTGTGGTGATGATCTGGTCCAGGGAATGTGTGTGCTCGGTGCCAGTCAGCATCGGCACATCCCGGGCAGCCTGCGTGGTTGCACAGGGTTTAGAAATGAGCAGGGCAGCCTGGTCCGCCTGTACTTAAATGACGTCTTGATCTTTTGCCTCTAACATAACATGCACGCGTCTTTGGCAGTAAAACAAATACACTTCAGTTTTGAAAACGATCAACATTTTTATTGCTTGCCAAAATTGAATTACAGGGAAAACCAAGCCCTAATTTTAAAGTATTGATGATTACTCTCTAGACATATTGTATACACTGAATAATATAGCTGTGCATGGAAACACATACCCCAATACTAATAATTGGTGATTTCTTGTGATTTTAGTTCTTTGGGAAGGATAGTATTTCGATGCATTTCTAAATGCAAATCTTTTACAGCTTGAGGATATTTCATGGAGAGAAAGGAAGTCTGGAATTACCTACTGGGGATAGTTAATAATCTTTAGTTTCTGGTAGGCCAGGCAGCCAAAATAATGATTTCAAGAATGTGTACCAATGTCAGGCAGACAAGGAATCTGAACGCAGAGAGCATTTGCCACACGATATAGGTAATGCTAAGTGTCAGAACAGTATTTTCAAAAGTGAGAACATTTCTGCTATTAACTCAAGGCCCGAATCTCATGGTGTTTTGAGATTTTAACCTGAAGTAATGATCCTGTCTTCCTTTCTCACTCTCAAGCTGTAGGTGACAAAAAGTTACAGAGGATTTTTAGCTTTGGAGTATTTATTAACCAAAGTTTTATTGCAAGAGGGAAAGATGATTTAAACCATATCTATGTATACAAACCAGTCTATCCAAAGAAATGAGTGTCTGAAGAACAATTGGCATTGAAAAAGTGGGTTAAAACACAATGCAATTAAATATCTACGGTGGAGCCTGGACATCACAGAACCAAAGCACATCCAATCCCTGGGGTTTAGCTTTTCAGCTGCTCTTGGCTGTCTGATTCAGTGCTCCCTATTCAGGGACACGGCTGCTTCCTTTGGGACATTTTCTGCCAGCCTATGACAAGGATGCTGTTCCAAAATGAAATTTGGAACCCAATTTTAAATTGAATCTCACCCTCCAGAGTAAACAATAGATGGAAGTTGCCTATTAAATCATCAACTTTTAATTAAATCCTTTGCAGCTGTAAGATCCCCATTCTCAACAAGGTGATAAATGCACTGTGTTTTAATTTAGTTATGTTTTGTACTAAACTCTGCAAAAAAAGAGGGCATGACATTTACCAAGGAATCAAGAATGGCTGTGCCACGGTTTCTTGATCACAGCACAGTGAAGTATTTAAAAACATTGGAGTCAGCAGGGATTTGGGGTCGGATCTTGGCTCTAGAGCCTGCTCATTCTGTGCTCTTGGCAAAGTTAACCTCTCTTAACCTTAGCTTTTTAGGCAGATTGAATCACTGGCTCCAATTCTCTTTCCTACCCCACCCTGTAACTACACCACTCTAACGCTCTAATCATGAATAGAGTGTGTTACTCCTGCCTTTGACTTTGGGCTTGACCATGGACTTGCTACAGCAAAAAAATATGGGTGGGGACAATGAACTATTTCTGAACCTAGGTTTTGAGAGGTCTTCTGTGTTTCAACTTACTCTCTTGGGTTCTATCATCACAAAGAAGGAAGCTTCCCCTGGGTGACTGACTGCTTCTCTTTGGTTTTTTTTTTTTTTTGAGACAGAGCTTCACTTTGTTGCCCTGGGTAGAGTGCTAGGTCATCACAGATCACAGCAACCTGCACCTCCTGGGCTTAGGCGATTCTCCTGCCTCAGCCTCCTGAGTAGCTGGGACTATAGGTGTCCACCACAATGCCCAGCTATTTCGTTGTTGCAGTTTGGCCAGCTGGGTTCGAACCTGCCACCCTTGGTATATGGGGCCGGTCCCTACCTACTGAGCCACAGGTGCTTCCAGGCTGCTTCTCTTTGATCCTGAGTCCCTTGATCAGCAGAGTAGAGCTTTTCCTACCCAATCTACAGCGTGAACTTCCCCAGCTGATCTGCATACATCTGAGACTTAAATGCATATTATATGCCACTGAGATACGGTGATTGTTTATCATACAGTGTTATTGTGGTCATACTGGATTGATACAATTTTTCTTGTTGGTTAAATGAGAATGAATATTGGCTCTTAATCGTAGTGTTAGAAAAATTAAATTTTTTCATTTAAAAGCTATTGACTGCCTACTATCCACAAGGCCCTTGGCTACAAGCTTGGGGGAAGAGAGGCAAGTTTTCCATCATCAGGGAGATCACATCCTAGCTGTAAGGTGTATATCTGAATATCCAAACATAGTGTTCATAATAATAATAAACAATTACTATTAATAGTAACATTATAAAAGCATGTTACTCATTCACGTGTCGAGCAAATGGTCTGCTTTGGACAGGCCGAAGAAAATCTTGGGAAGCGAGGGCAGGTATGCTTTAATTCAGCTCATGGTGGCAGGGGAGCAAGCCCGGGAAGTCCCACACAAGTGGAAAGCCTCAGATACTTTCGTCTCCCGGGGAACAATAGTGGCAAAGTGCCAAGCAGCAGTGACATAATCATGACATCACTGCGTAGAGTCACAGCTATCCAGGAAAAATGTGGTGCCTTCTGGTGAAACCTGGGTCAGAAAATCTAAACACCCTTGTCTCGCCCCACACATGTTAGTGATTCTATTATGTGTTGATATCATGGAGGATGGCAAACTTAAAATGGAAACCACATACAGCATGAAAATAGAATATCTAATAACTTCCTTCTTGGATGAAAATTTTCAATAATAAGCGACTTGTTCAGAAACAGATTAAGAAGTGAAGAAAACTGCAACATAAGGCAAAACATATGTCTTGAACTTAGCAAATGTTTCTCTACAGATTTTGAAGGCTGAGAAGCTTAAAAAGGGAGCAAGTTTTGATTTTATCGTATTACATAGTGCTGTGATTAATTTTGAATTTTAACTTGATGGATCCCGGCAGTGTCAGGATGCAGTAGTGGGCTGAATATTGGTGTTTCAGTCAACTATGGACCACGTAAACAACAGTGGTCCCATAAGACTGTACCCTATTTTTACTGTGCCCTTTCTATGTTTAGATGTTCACGTGGTGGTTATGGAAAGATGTTAGATGTGTTCAGATGCACAAACACCATTGTATTCCGGTCGCCTGCAGTATTCAGTAGGTAACGTGCTGTGCAGGTTCTAGCCGAGGAGCAATGCCACACGGGGCAGGTGTGTAGTGCGCTGTCCCACCTAGGTTTGTGTCAGCACCCACTTTGATGTGCACACAATGATGACATGGCCTAACAACACACACATTCCTCAGGATGTATCCTCATGGTTAAATGATGTAGGACTGTACTTGGTTACCTATTCTGGGTGTGTCTGTGAGGGTGTTTACAGAAGGGATGAGAAAAGTAGATTTCCTCTGCATTGTGGGTGGACCTCATTCAGTTTGTTGGAGACCTGAATAGAATGAAAAAGAGAAAGAAGGGAGAATTGATTCTCTCTGTGTGACTGTCTTTGAGCTGGGATGTTGATCTTCACTCACATTCTGGCCCAGGAGAGACTAGAGCCTACTCTTTGGAATTTGGCTTTCCTAGTCCTCAGGACCTCATACTCAGACTGGAACTCTACCTCTGGCTCTGTCGGGTCTTGAACTTCTTTTTTTTTTTTTTTTTTTTGTAGAGACAGAGTCTCACTGTATCGCCCTTGGTAGAGTGCCGTGGTGTCACACGGCTCACAGCAACCTCTAACTCCTGGGCTTACGCGATTCTCTTGCCTCAGCCTCCTGAGCAGCTGGGACTACAGGCGCCCGCCACAACGCCCGGCTATTTTTTTGTTGCAGTTTGGCCGGGGCTGGGTTTGAACCCGCCACCCTCGGCATATGGGGCCGGCGCCCTACTCACTGAGCCACAGGTGCCGCCGGGTCTTGAACTTCTTGACTGCAGATTGTGGTTTTTGTCACTTTCCATAACTACCACATGAACCAGTTCCTTACAACGTATATATGTTCCGTTTCTCTAGAGAGCCTAGACTAACATACGCAGAAACTACCACTTTCTCTTCGCCATTCTGACCAATCATATTTCAACATTGCGAATGTATAAACGCATATTTCAAAACAGAGGAAAAAAAACTATGAAAGATATCTCAAGAGAAAGAGATGTGCATTTCCTTTGCTATCATTTTTAATCCTTAGATAAAGTGTGCATGCAAACAAGTAACCTATTTCTGTAACAATGAAATAATTTTAGGAGGACACCAGGAAATCGTTGAATGTTCAAACAGAAAGAAAAATCATAGAATTATTCATTCGTCATTTTACCTGAGAAAATTTCCCCCCAGTTTTCCAAGGTCATGGGTAATGCCAAAATTGAGCCAATGGTAATAATAGTAAGAGAGTATCATTTTTTAAGTTATTATTACGTGCTTCCCATTCCGTGATTTATACTGTTACTGCATTTGATAACCATTGAACAAGTATGTGAGGTAATTATTTTCATTATCATGGTTTTTCAATTGAAGAAACAGCTTAAAAAATGTTAAGAAATGTGGTATGAACCCCTGGACATGTGTTCAAATCAGTCTTAAAATTCAAGCCATTTGACTCTAGGGCAGGGCTTATCCAGTTTTACTGTGCTTAGCAATTACTTAGTAATGTTATTAAAATCTTCAGACACCGTCTCAGTGTCAGGTATAATTGGTATGGAGTATACCATACCAGCAAAAGCACTTCAAAAATCTCTTCTAGGTCATTCTAATGTGGAGCCCTGCTCACAGCCCTTACTTCGAGTCTACGT
Source organism: Nycticebus coucang (assembly GCF_027406575.1). Classification (NCBI taxonomy): domain Eukaryota; kingdom Metazoa; phylum Chordata; class Mammalia; order Primates; family Lorisidae; genus Nycticebus; species Nycticebus coucang. The sequence goes on from NC_069787.1 coordinate 19,769,042, forward strand.
GGCAGTGGCCCTTGCATAACTCCCTTACCCTTTATAAAAAGCATTGAGAATTAGGTTAGGCCTCAAATTACAAAGCACACAATCTCCTTCTCCTTAATATTGGATTTGATTTTTAGCAGGTAGGAGAGACTGGGAAAGAGGAGTGTTATTTGGTTGGGGGAGGGTGTCATGAAAAACATGTTAGATAGACAATTAGGGTAGAAAGGGAAGATCACCTTGGGACAATGAATGTTAGCACGCCAGTGTTATAAACCAAAACGATTTCAGTGATATTGACAATAACAACAGCAATGTTCCAATTGTTTTAGACTAAATTGAAACACTTTTCTCACTACAGTGGTAGATGGGTTTATTCTTCCCAATTCATTTTCTCCCTGTGATAGAATTAAAGAACTGAGTCACCTCTGCCATGAGAGTTTGCAGCACCTCCTACCACAGTAGGTGAAGTATATGTCCTGCCCAAGATTGTTAGGCTTGGTACGTGCTTTGCTTTAGCCAATGAGCGCTACTGAATATACTCATGCCGCCAGAGTCTGTAAGTGCCCTTGTAGGTTTTCTATTGGCCTTTCCTGTTTCTCTGTCAATTGGAGAAGACTTTTTTCCCCAGGTAATTCCTGGTGCCAGAATAAAAGACACGTGGGACAGATCTGAACCCAACCCGCAGCCAATCCCACGCCAGTCCTGTGAGTCACAGCTGATCCACATGACCCAAAGTGAGCTACAAACGCCTGCTCTTGGAAGCCACTATATTCTGGAAGGGTTTGGTTTTTCAGTATTATTAAGGAGATAGGACCTGGCTAATACAACTATATTTAAAGAAAAAAATTATGAATTATGTGCTATTGTTTTCATTGACCAGCGTCTGAAACATTCCCTATCTTCCTAATGTTTGGGGGATTTCTGAACAAGTTCTCTAGAAGGCAGCCCTGCTTTTACTATGTAAGTAAAGAAACCAAAATGCTAGTTAGGATATGGGTATTTGACCAGGCTCAACATCAACCTTACCCATCTGGTAATTCAAATCTACCTCTAGTGAAACAAAAGAGAGGGGATTGTGAAGAAATCTTACTTCAGAGAGGCAGGGGCATCAGAGGGAAGATATGACTGGTGACATTTAATTCAGGTCGTAGGAGGGATACACGCTGTGGAACATCTTGTTTGAAAGTGATGGACAGCACTGGTGTCCTCTCTAGGCTGTCCTTGGGGGCACTATTTCGACTGGTTTTTGGCTGCCTGGGCTGCATCTTTTCCTGCTTGTTTTCTCTACCCCCATTCTGAGGTCTCCTTACCCTCCTCTGAGATGTCAATCGCCTTCTAATAAATGTGATTTTTGCTTAAATCAAACAAAGCAATGTTTCTCATTTACAGCTAACATTTCTTCATGTCCCATTTTTTAGTTATTTATTTTGTTCTCAAAGATTTATCTAACACCTTGTGAGGCTCTAGAGATAAAGAAAACAATGAGGCACAAATTGCTCCCAAAGTACATATAGTTGGTTTACCACACACGTATGTGACCCCCTTTCATAAATATGTATGAATATATTCTACTTGGTTTTCCGACTATGTATGCTTTGAGAATGATTGAAGCCTCATTCTCCTTTTTTAAGAAAAAGGCAAAGTAAAGTGATTAGGGGTTCTGGAATTATAGGGGCCAAAGAAATATTTCCCCTATGCCCTCTGATGATTCACTGAAAAATCAACTCACAAAAATCAGATTAGTTGCAGAAAAGGCTTACACATTTATTAATATCATGTAATAAAAATAAAATCCTAAATGAAAGCCCACTACCAACTGAACAGGTCCCCTTGGCCAAGGAAACCCCACTAAGACACTCAAAACTAAGTTTCCCAGCTGCGACAAGATTCGTTCCCTTCCCTACCACCCATGCCACACTGTTTTCCTGGGAGTTAGAGAGAAGCCACCCTTGGAAAGATAAAGAACAAGAGACTCCCTTCTACACTGACTTCAACCCACCACCTGATGCCGCAGCCAGACTCCCCCCGCCCCATTTTTGCAGTTTCCACCTGACAGCTGACTGGTTTCACAAGGTGCTCCTTCCTCATAAATGACCACCAACCACAGACTGGCTCTGGCAGGTTTATGGAGGCTCACACACGGTGCCTTTGTGTCCGAAGTTTCACTTTTCAAGCATATAGCCTCATTTTACTGAATGTATTTATTTATTTATTTATTTATGTTTTTAAAATTTATTTTTTTATTAAGGCATAACTGCACAGTGGAGTACAATGTGATGATTTGATATACAATGTGGAATGCTTAAATCAAACTGATTTACATAGCCATCACCTCACTTTTTTTTTGTGGTAAGACTTTTTATAATTTAGTTGTTTTGAGTATACCCCTGCACTGTGCAAATTAGGTAAGATCCCACCAAATGCCCTCCCTCCTCCCTCCACTTCCCGTCCACCTTCCCCTCCTCTCTTCCTCCTCCTCTCCCCTCCCTCTTGCTAGACTACGTTTGTGTTTTATCATTCGTATGAAAGCATTGTAATGTTAAGTCTCCACCCCAAAGTGAATGTGGGTGTATGTAACACGTATGTTTGCATCCCACACATGCGTGTGACCCCCCTTCATGAACATTCATAGCTCCTCCTTCTACGTGTTCAATACGTATGTTTAGCCTACTCGTTTAGCATGTAACTCCTGTCACACCATCCCTCTTTCAAAATGCTGATTTTCATTCTCAGCCAGAGGCTCCGATTTCCATCCGGTTGAACCCTTATGAGAGATAGAAGTCGTCCTTCCCAAATGTATAGATCTCATGATTTGGGGTCCACAATGTGCATGCAGGGGAGAATCTCAGAGTGATTACCACCATCCTAGTGTGACCCAAATACTTACGTAGCCTTATTTCAGAGGGGTGAGGAGAATTATATGTAGGTCATTATGAAAGTTTTGGGATACACAAAAATGAAGAAGTCTGCACTAATGGAAACAAAGTTCTCACGGCAACACTGATAAACCCAGCAAGCTGAAACTTACACGGGTGAATCAGAAAGGACACTGTTCTCTTTACTTCTTGTAAGTAAAACAATGAACCATAACACAGTCTGTCTGAAAACTTTCATAGTGACCCATTGAGGGGTAATAAATGGCTACTAGGAAGAATGAGCAAACATGGAACTTATAAGTGTTTTGCTTTGGAAATTCAGGTGCAATGACATTCTTAGTCTTCTGCAATAGACAGTAGGATAATAGGGAGGTGAAGGTAAAATAATTGTTCTCCTGGGTGGTTCCTTTTGGTCTGAGTCTTTATGTAGATAGGGGAAAAGTATCTTCTAGTCTCTGCTAATCTCAGGACCTTTCATTCAAAATCCTCCTTATACCATGGGGCCATATTTTGGAATATTGTTCCCTGTGCTTCTTCAGAAAACAAGTTGCAAATATCAAATAGAGTGGTCAGGATAGGCCTAACTGAGAGTAAAATGTTGAGCCCAGACAGAAAAGAGGAGTGAGTCAAGCCACTAACTGGGAAAAGGAAAGAGTTGGAGCAATGGCCCTAAGGTGGGATATTCTTATGTACTGAAGCCGTTGAAGGGAGGTCAGGGTGGCTCCATGAAAGTGAGACAGAACAGAACCAGAGGGGGCTCTATTTATGAAGGTATTTGGGGGCCTGGCCAAATAGGCTTTGTAGACCACAGAAAGGACTTTGGCTTTGGCACTGAGTGAAAGGGCACACCCCTGATGGGCTTTGAGCTGGGGAGGGACGTGATGTGACACATTTTAAAGAAGTAACCCTGGGGGTTGGACTGAGAACAGACCACAGAGGAGTAAGGTAATATAAGTAGAGAAACTGGAAGTTATTACAGTAAATTTTAACTACGTCTTTTCAAACAAGTGACCATTTTTTGTTAAAGTCTAAAGTGATTACATACTGCCAACAAACCAAATATATATATATAATAATTATCAGTGACGAAGAACACCCTGCACTTCTAAAATCCGGGGAGACTCTGTGCACGTAAATGAATACAGGGCTCACAGAAGACGATGTGGCTTCCAGGAGGAGGAGTATCTGACTGTAGATATAGCCAATTTCAAGGTTCCAAGGTTTTTGTGAAAAGAAGTAGGTATTGAAGCCTTTAAGGTATAAATTTTTTCTAAGAATTACTAGGGAGCGATGTGAACACTGGTAGCCCATTTTATACTTTTTCCTAAATTATTTTTCTTAGCATGCAATTATTGTTAGCTTTGTGGTTTCCCTGTAAGGCAGTAAATTTTCCAAGTGAAAGGGCACTGTTCTAAGTTCTCAGTAGAGCACTAATATTTCTCTCTCACGCTCTCTCTTTTTTTTTTTTTTAGTTCGGTGAATATTTAAGCTTATTAATACTTACTGGCATTGTAAAACTCAACAGTTTTTCATTGCTCATAACCACCCAGGGCGAGTTGAAAATTGGATGTACTTTTTAATTCTCTCTGGAGTCCAAATCTAAATCCTCTTTTCTCCTGTCTCTGCCGTGGGAGTTAATGATCTCAGTCAGGGAGAGTACTCTTCCTCAGAGAGCCTCTTCTGTGCTGTGTTCAGAGGGAGTAAGAATTCAACAGGGGCCACTTTAAATTAACAAGGTCTTACTCCTTTCATATGTAATTGATGCATAAAAGGAAGTAATGTCCCCAACCAACACATTCATTTATTATCCTCGATGCTTGACTGTGATTTTTTTAAAAACCTTCATTATTGATTGTTCCCCCCCCAATTTCAGCCCCAGATTGACTAGGGAGATTGTCACTGCTCAGCTGAAACCTGGGGAGAGCCTGGTGTGTGTGGCCACAGTTTAACTTTGCTTATTGGGGGTACGGTCCGGCACAGAGTATATCTATTATGGTTTTGGCCCCTGCAGTGGTGATTTCTATTGCATTCTATGCCTCTATAGCCTTTAATTGTCCCAGAAGAAAAAGACTAAGAGAATCAACGTGTGTGAAGTCCTTTGAGCTGGCACTTAATGAAGAGCTTTGAAATCTCCAGCATAAAGCACCATAAAGTGGTAACCATCATTATCTTCCTAATAAATGACTTTTCCATTTTCTTCCTCTTGTGTCATTTTTATTCCTCAGTTTTTTCCCACTTCTTTTAAATTTAATATTGAAGTGAGCAAGAATATCTGTGATAGACTTCTTTTTCACAAATTAGCGAAACGCCTTTTCTTTCTTCTTCTTCTTCTTCTTTTTTTTTTTTTTTTTTGGCCTTGGCCATAGTACTGCACTTTTTTTTTCCAAATTTGTCCTAGGTTATTGGCAAGACTCTTCTCTCTGAATTTGAGGACATATTTCTACTGAAAATGTAATCACAAATTTTAGTCAAGCACTAGTTTTTATCTAATGCTCAGCACTTTATAAATCCTATTAAAAATAGAAATTTTCAAAGATTACAAAAATGAATGGTATGGGTAAACAGGACAGCTTTCAAAATACTTTTAGTTCACCGAGAAATAGGTTAAGACTATTCGAGGACACCTGTTGGATATTAGTTCCTTGATTTTGCCACAGTGAGTCACCTATATTTGATATAATGCTAAAGTGTTTGATGTAGAAGTAAAATGTGTATTAAATACGTTAACAAAACAGGCATAACATATGCAAAGGAAAAGGAAAATTTAATTTTCTAAAAGCAATGTGCAGATGGGGGAGATGTGAACTAGAGTGCAAAACATATAGTATGCTCCAGGTGCGGATGAAGTAAAAAACTGCAGGATGTGGGAGCATCATGTCCAGGGATCAGGCTGAATGGCCTTTAAGAAGATATCATAAGTCTCTCTTTATTGGCTGGCCTCGGGTGGTATATTGGAAGTCAACTGAGGAAGTTCTAGTTCTAGACCAGCTGTTCTCAGCCTGTGGGCTGTGACCCACAGGAACTATATTAAAGGGCCTCAGCATCAGGAAGGTTGAGAACCACTGGGTTATATAATATAATACAGCCGATCTCAGCATCAAGGAAAAGAACGGAGTTGACTTGATTGCAGAAAATGAAGTCCTGTAATATTTTTGCATCTTTCCAAGAGCAGAGTATGTGACCACTCCCTCACCCAGCCATGGCCATCTGATTGATTCTGTTTTAACTGTGAGCTACTCATTTAGCCACTGAGAGTTCATTTATTTGGTTGCCTAGGGACATACTTTAATATAACCCCTTCTCAGCAACTTGCAGCCACTTCCCATTTCACCCTGGTCAGCCCTCAAGACATTTTTCAGAAATCCTCTCTCTCTCTCCCCCTTGTGTACTTCCTTTGCTCTCCAATTTTCTTACAACTCTTGGTGTTGTATTCTTTCATTCTAGGCTCTTTGGGTACTTCTTCCTGATCATTCTTTCAGAGGGAGAGGAATAAAGTAATAGGTGAAGGGAGAACATAGAGAAGTTTTGTGTGGTATGGCCTGTGTCAGAAGCTGGGCTCTGACATTGTGAACAATTTCACTGTGGACGGCTTATTTGATCTTTCTCTGACTCAGTTTCTTTATCCGAGAGTAAACAAAGAAAATGCACATGGCCCTTCTTATCTGTGGATTCAACCAACCTTAGATGGAAAATATTTGAAAAATAATTAAATCAACAACAGCAAAATGATAATAAAAAGTAGTACAAGTATATACCATAACAATGATTTCCATAGTACTTACATAGTATTAGGTATTATAAGTAACCCAGATATGACTTAAATGTCCAGGAGAAATGCATAGGTTATACGCAATTCTATGCCATTTTGTATAGGGGATTGGAGCATTCAGTTTTGTACCCTCTGGGATCCTGAAACCAATCTCTTGTTGTCAGATACTGTAGAATGATCGAAATAGTATCTATTTTACAATTAATGATCGCTGTAAAATTCTTGGCATGGAGAAGCAAGCCAATAAATTGGTATTGATATTATTATTACCTTTGATAGTGGTAGTATCAACAACTTGCTAAGCCAAGCTTTCCAATTCCTCCAAGAAATATATCTTCCCAACAATACCCAAGAAGCTCTCTTTGATTGAAAAGATGCCAAAACTTGGATTATTCTGGTGGTCATCATTAATATTGATTAATTTTCATATAGATAGCCATTCTCCTTAAATTGTTTCTACCTATATTTCCATGGAGGTATCACTTGCTTTAGAAATACAAGGAAGAAAATAGTTTTGGAAATGATCACCATCTATTGAATAAAAATTGAAACATAAACCAACTCTTTTTCACTTAGGAATGACATTTCTTTTTTATTTTCTAAGCATTCTGGAGTGATGTGTTTGGTTTCCCCACTATCTCTTCCATTTACAACATGTGCTGCATGAGTGAGCTTCCTGTCTTGGAAGGGATTGCTCACGCTTCCTGGAGCAGATCTCTGAAACCCATAATCCAAAAAGCTTGACATGCTGAGCTCTACAAGTGCCTCAAAAACATACAACCTTTCTCATTCCTTCACTGATGGGAGAAAGAGGAAACAAGAGTGAACTTTCCGATAATCCATTTGGCACCTTGTTAGACCTTATCTTGGGAAGGTGACTATTTACCTAAGTCGGACAGTCAATAGAAGTTGGAGTTGAGAGTAATAAAGTAGACCTTACTCTAGGAAAGGAGTTTAGCTAACAGGAATTACAGCACAGAAATAAACACAGGTTCAAAATTATTGAAATTAAAGCTTAGAGATTTAATTCTATTCCTCTTACTTGGGTTGGGATAAAGCCTCAGCAGCGTTTTTAGGTCCATGTCCAAGAATTGTTCAAAATAGAAGACAATAGGAGACACAGTGAATTAAATTGCAACCATAAGTCCACATAACCGCAGCTATCTGTGCAAAGAGTTCTCAAATTAAGGAAAGAAAACAACATTATATTTTTAATACATTTTGAATGATCCTTTATCAAATTTCAGGCAAAAATTAAATAAACCAAAGTACCCAAAGTTCAAAAATATAAGAACCGTGCTTGTTTCTCATACTCATTTTAGGACAATATCAAGAAGAAGAGGCCCTTAATAAACAGTGTTTGATGATTATCATAAAACCATATTCTACCACAAGCCAAAGCAAAGTAGTAACTATTATTAGAGAAGGATACTGAAATGGGGTGGAGGAGTAACAATATAGTGGCAGAGTATGAAGTTAATTCTTCAAGTTCAATAATAGTGTCATGCTGACATTAATAGTCATAAAAAAGCTATGAAATTGACCCCTGTGGCTATACAGGCATGAAACGTTCTATGAAATGTTTGCTATTGTTTTGAAATGGGATAACAGCATACATTTAAATGGTGTTCTTGCCAAAATTGCATTTAAAACCAATTTGATTTTCTGGATGTCTTTTAATAAGGTTCTGAATATTTTATTGAAAAACTGGATGTTTTCAGTTTAGCGGGTGACAGAAAGTAGACTCAGACTCTGTGGTTCAGATCTCAGCTCTATTACTTTCTAGCACTGTTATATTGAGCAAGTTACTTAACTTCTGTGCTTTATCTCCTTATTTCTAAAATGATGTAATACTGGTACTTGTTTTGTGGGGTGCAGTGAGGATTAATTGGGTTAGTTTATGTCACGCACTTAGTGTATTGGCTGAAATATGAAGATTGGAAAGTGGTAGGGGTCTCCCTGTGCCAGCCTAGGACACTTAGAAATCGTGAGAAGAGAGAGGGTTTTTCACAACATCTACACTTAATTTCTCCCCCCCTTGAAATAAGATCACAGGTATGAAGTGTGTGTACCAACACTTCCCTGTGTGCCCATTAACGCTTTTGCTAATCAAGCATGACGTTCTTCACTTCTGAACAAGGCCTTGAACTCAGAATGATTCTCCGATTTTCATTCAGGAAGATGCTACTGATTGTGTGGAGGAGGCATGAAGAATCAGACCTATTTTCTATCCTTTGGCCAGACAGAGGCATAGAAAGGGGAAAACATCTACCAAGGAATATCTATTTAAACATGCAATGCATAAAATATGAACGTATAAACAGGTATTATGTTTACACATGTAGTATCTGGCATACCACATATTAGTTGCATATTTTCCCCCTTTTTATTGACTGAAGTATAATTGGAGGCTATAAATAAACATACGGTGTGTTTTTAAATGAGGATCCTATAAGTACAACAAAACTGATGCTTCTTTTCATTTTTGCTCCATTGTACTCAATTAACACATCATATGCAGGCATGTTATGAACCAGTCTCACCACAGATGATTAGGCATTTTATATCTGCTTCAATAGCAGCTGACTAAAAATCGCCCCATGTGAGGAGTTAATTTTAGTTTTTCAAGATGCCCAATCCCCAGATAAATAACAATTTTTAAAGATGGTTAAAACAGATGATGAAGCTGTTACACCCAAGGAATTAAAAGAAAGAGAACATAAATAGTAACAGAGTCTTAGGCAGATGGACCTGACAAAACAACAAGGTATTTACTACCTGGCAAGAGTAACAAGCAGTCTGATGATTGTAAAATAGGAAATAATATTAGTTATGGAGAATAACAAATTTGTCAAAAATATGGCCCCTAAATATCAAAAGACTCTTAATTGTTCTCTTGCTACTAAAGCAATGCAGAGAGTAATTAGGGGCTAAGCATTATGTATAAAATTGAATGAATTTATTATCTTTTTCACTTGAAAAAAAAAATCAATTCATTACAATGGCTCCCACATGTCTCTCTACTTTGGAATTGCTAATCTCTTACGACTGGAAAATGTTCTGTCCAGTGGACCTCAAGAGCATGACTTAACCTTTGCTAAAATACATATAACCTCCTAAGATAACAATAAAAATTTTAATGGGGTGAAAATACAAATACAAAGATAACAAAACCCTTTAAACATTGATCCTGCTATAAAGGATTTTCTGATCAATGATTAAATGGACCACTTTATCTAATTCTTTGAGAACTACTCAACCGGGAAACTCTAACCTTTTCTAGAAAGACAAGTGTAGTAATGAACGATTCAAATGGGCATCGCATTCTACTTCCACCACTTAATAGCTGTTTGGTATTGGGCAGCTTACTTAACCCTTCCAATTTATTTTCTTCAAATGTTTAAGGGACATTCTTTGTGAAAACCAAATGGTTTATTTTACAGGAAGAGACTTCATGAAGTAGTTTAACAAATGCAAGTTCCATCATCACTTCTGTCATTGTTTACAACACTATTAAACTGATTTCTTAAACTTACTGGGCTACCTTGGCCCACCATGTGTTTGAGTATTGCAACTCTCAGCACTCCTCCAGCTTAGAACAAGGACCCAGAGCTGGAAAAGAAGGAAAGCTAGCTGTCAACTCAGTATACGGAAGAAATTTGTAGTTGTGTAGTCTTAAAATTGATGAGTTTTGTTCTGTAGTGAGTTCCCAGCAAAGAAGCAGAGACTTTAAGCCCTTTTAGTGTAAATCAGTATCTTAGCGTATTAATTCTTTAAGTTAAATTAGTCACCCTTGATTCACTTCCTTTCTGCAATAACCTGCTATGTTACTTTTCTAGTGTTGCACAACAAACAACCATGAAGTGGAGGCTTAGGGACACCTCTACTGTCTATAGTCTCCGTACATGGGAAGTGCAGCATGTTGCACCTGGGTTCTCTGCTCAGAGACTGAAAAGGCCAGAGTGATGGTATTGTCTGGCTGTGCTGTTTTTAGAGGCTCTCAGGAAGGATCTATGCTAAGCTCATTCAAATTGTCAGCGGAATTGAGTTTCTAGTGGCTGTAGGGCTAAGGTCCCTGTTTGCTGGGTTTTGGCCTGGAGACTCTCAGCTTTTAGAAACCACCTTTATTTCTCATCAAGTGGCCCCTTCAATCTTCAAAGCCAGCAACAATGTGTCAGATTCTTCTGGGGCTTCTGATTTCTCTGCCTTCCTCCTCTGATGTTAGCCGGAAAAAACACTCTGCTTCTATGAGAATCGTGTACCTGGATCAGGACTATCCAGATAATCTCTGTATTTTAAGATCACTTAACATTTTATTTACATAAAATGGGATTTTAATTACATCTTCAAAATTCTTTCATAGCCTACTAGATGTCTGAATGACCGTGGGATGCGAGTCTTAGAAAGCCATCTCTGGAATTCTATCTACCACACTTGGATTACTACAGACTTGGACCAAATTTCCTTATTCAATATCCTATTATAAGATGACATCACAAACAATGCAGATTAAACTATTTCCATATTATAAGAACTTTGGACCTTATTTCCATGGCTCCTAGTCCTTGTTTATAATTATACATTTAGTTTTATGATTATTGAAGTATAGTTAGTATATACCAGTGTTTTTCAACCTTTCTTTTTTTTTTATCTCATGGAACACTTGAACCTATAGTTAAACTATGGCACACTGAAATTATGTTGATTTGAAAAATAAGAGTAAAAAAAGGAATATACTTGATGTGCTTTGAACTTCTTTCAAAAATAATTTAATTAATGACCTTTAAAAATGTTCACAGCATACCAATATGCCACGGCATACCGGTTTAAAATTGCTGTTGTATACCCACTTTGGCTGTAAAAATGAGTCTGTTTTTTTCTTACCATTGAACCCTCAGTGCTGAGCATACTGACATGTGACACATGCTTAGTACTTATTTACTAAAGGAGAAGCTAAATAAGTGAACAAAGTTTCGATTTTACTCTTACTACACTTGAACAGGAGATTCCTTATTTTTGACAATAGGAACTTTTTCAGTGAACTACAAAGTTACTAAAGATGGATTCTATTTGCATTTTTATAAAAATGCCTAGAATGAAAAGGGCATAAATAAGATTTTTTCATTAACTTTTCACATAGCATCTGACCCAAAGCTTATCTCATCAGATGCCTCAATTTAAATCTCTTCCATTTGATTATCAGTCCACAAACTAATAACTCCCTTGATGACTTCTCTAGTTTCTTTTCCATGAACTGAGAAATTAAAAGTCATGGTCCAGCTTGAATTTCTATGGTTATATTTGTACTTGGTTGAATGGCCCCCAAATTCACATCTGCTTGGAACTTCAGAATGTGAATGTTGAATGTTGAACATCTGTGAATGTTGCAGATGAAATTAGCTAAAAGTTGAGGTAATACTCTCTTAGGGTGGGCCCCAAACCCAACAGGACTGATGTCTTTAATTAATTAATTAATTAATTAATTTATTTTTAAGATGGAGTCTCACAGTGTTGTCATCATAGTTTACAGCAACCTCTAACTCCTGAGCTGGAGTGATTCTCCTGCCTCAGCCTCCTGAGTAGCTGGGACTACAGGAATGTGCTATCACCTGCAGATAACTTTTGTTTGTTTTGTAGAGATGGAGGTCTCACTCTTGCTCAGTCTGGTCTTGAATTCCTGGTCCCAAGCAATTCTCCTGCCTTGGCCTTCCAAAGTGCTAGGATTATAGGATTAAAGGCATAAGTCACTGCACGTGACCTGGACTGCTATCTTTAGGAGGTCATGTGGAGACACATAGACCCAGGAAAGAATGCCGTGTTCCAACAGAGGTAGAGAGATTGGATTGTACAAGGAATGCCAAGGATTGCTAGAAACCACTTGACACTGAGAAGGGGCAAAGAAAGACAGTTCCCTTGAGCCTTCAGAGGAAATGAGCCCCTGCTGATGCCTTGATTTTGGACTTCCAGTCTGCAGAACCATGAGAAAATAAATATTGGACTAAGCCACCAGGTTATGGTGCTCTGTTACAGCAGCCTAGGAAGTGAATATAGCATTATTTTGTATTCCTTAGTGAGTTAGGCTGCCTTTATTTTGATGGGTTTGCCCATGCTGTTTCCTCAGTGGTTGGTATGTGCATGAGGGCTCTGTGACACGCAGTGCTCAATCTGTGTGTGCTCTGGGTGAGACCTGGCATTCATCTTTCAGGGGCACCTAGTAAAGACACCTATTTCCACACTGGAGACATACTTGGCTTGACATACTGACATTAATGCCTAAATGTTTCTATCCCAGAATTTTCATGATCTCTATGTTTCTAAGATGAAGGATGAGGGTAAATATAGTTTCCTGTATTACATCAGCTGTGGGAGCCTCTTGTACCAAAAACTCTGACCAAGCATGGGTTGTGGGAGATAGCAGGCAATTCTTTACAGGAGCCCATGACACCTGTGCCAGAAAATTTCAGATTAACATGTGGATGCCAAAACTCATGAGCTCCAGTATGTTTCTATAAATTTTCTTTATGTATAAAGTGAGTTTCTGAGGCAACCAGGGAGGCATCTTTTCAAACTCACTGCTTGGTTTGTTGTGCTGGGGAACACATAAACATGGAGGTACTAGAATCTCTCAGGAATGGTGGAATGCAGTTTTGGAACTGGCTTCTATTTTTGGAATATTTTCTAGTTCCCTTCACCTTCTTGCTAACTTCTCTATTCATTCAAGTGTGGACTCAGTTAGCAACTCCTAGAGAAATTCATTCCTGGTACAATCTGGTGAAAGCATAGATGAAGCGATCTGAGGTTTAGAATAAGTTTGGCATTCCTTACGTATGTGACATAAAGTGGGGAAACTATTTTTTATTTAAAGCACTAAGGCTGACCAAATGTATGTTTTTTTCAATAGAATCTTCTCTGTATGTGCATTCTTAAAAGGATAATGACATCACATCATACCCATTAGGATAGCTATTAGAAATAAAAACCCAAAACAAATAAAAAAAAATAATGAGTATTGTCAAGGATGTGAAGAAATTAGAGCCCTTGTGCAATAATGATGAGAATGTGCAATGCTTTAGCCACTGTTGAAAACAGTATGGCAGTTTTTAAAAAAATTCAAGGTAGGAATTACCATATGATAGCACAATTCCACTTCTGGGTAAATAACCAAAAGAATTGAAAGCAGGAACTCAAAGAGACATCTGTACACCACATTCTTAGCAGTATTGTTTATGATTGCCAAAAGCCACAGCAGTTTAAGTACCCACTGGATGAATACAGGAGCAAAGGGTGGGTATATACATACAATGAAGTATTACCCAGCCTTAAAAAGAAGGGTGTTGTGATAAATGCTTAACTTATATAAACTTTGAGGACATTATGCTAAGTGGAATAAGACAGTCATAAAAGGTGAATTGTGATTCCTCTTAGGAAGAGATGCCTAGAATGGTCACATTTATAGAGAAAGAAAGTGTGGAGAGTGGGCTGTGAGATGGCAGGTCCCCCACAGCTGGGGAACATTCAGGGAATGAACCCCCAACTGCTTCTACTCTGTTCCCAAAATAGCCATATTCCTTTCTTCATGCTCCCTCTGCCAGAAGTCACATAGCTCTTTCTTTGTCTAGTTAACTATGCAGAGATTCTTGTGATCTTTCCCTTCTTACTTCCTGTCATATGTTAACAAAGTTGAATAGAAACCATTAACAAGACGATTTGTCTTTATTAAAGTCATTTACATCTTCCAATTGTACTGTAAGACCGAAAGTGTGTCTTTTGTTTATGCTATTTCCCCATATTGTCTATGCTACTTCCCCCTGGACAACACTGTACAAATACTATAAAATAATGCTGATTTTGTGCTTTGGTGCTGGCTGCAGCTAGCAGCTCAGTCAGTCCTCCCAATCCTATCTTTTGTCTCTGTGTCTTCTCTTGGGCTGTATTTTCTTCATTCCCCACCAATTTCACTCTGGTTCGCTCCCCTTCACCACTCTGGTTTGCAACAAAAAGTAGCTTGTAGATTGCCAAGGGCTGAGTGGGGGAGGATGGGAAGTTATTATTTCATCATGGGTACAGAATTTCAGTTTGGGAAGATGGTGGTGATGGCTGAACAACAATATGAATGTACTTAACTCCACTGAAATGTACACTTATTAAAATGGTAAATTTTATGTTAGGCATATTTTATCACAGTTAAGACAATTTTAAAAATCATAAAAAAGACAATAATGATGAATAGAGTGTCACCAAAATTTTAAACCTTTCCACTGACTCAGAACATTTGAAGAGAGGTACGTGTAAGTGTCTACCCTTAGTATCTATCTCTACTGGATTCCCTGCCTATTAGCAGCATGACAAATAAGGATAATATAATCAATTGATTAATAAAATGTATCTGATAGAAAGACACACTGACTCATCTTTGATGAGGTTATTTTAAAGATAGGCATTGCAGAAATTATTGCTAGAATTAAATTAAGAAAAAGCACACCAGGTAGAGTCCCATGATTTCTAAATCAGCTCTTCCTCTCCTGTCTTGCATATTCATAGACTCATTAAGTGTTCTTCCCCTTGTTGGTAATATCCTAGCTCTGACACCCTATCATTAGATTGCTCAAGAAGAAAAGCTTAATAACACTGAAATTTTAAGTTTAAGTTTCTTGATTTTCCACATGAAATAATTTCTTGAGTTATTTAAATATAAGCTAAGACAGTCTAGGGAATTATTTGAAATAAATATTGAGAAAGAGAATTCATTTAAATGGAGTTAATCCTCCCAAAAATGGATAGCAACAAGATACTTAATCACTGAATATCCAGTTAAATCACATTCAAAAACTGCTGGAAATTGAGCCTAGACAACTTCCTTAATTTAGAGGACAGTGTAACACTTAAGACCTTAATCCTTTTATGATAGATATTGGACTTAGGTCTTTGGCACAGTTTTTGTGATAAAAACCTTGCTCTTATTAAGATATTTTATACATTAGTCAGTAAATGCACTGAAACAGTCTTCTTTTCTTGAAGAAGCATGAATATTGACACTTTAAAATCGGAAATGGTCATTTATTATATAAAAACCTATTTTCTAAGACTGATTAAAAACTTTAAAAAGTAGAAGTGGGTCCTCCATCATGCGAGAGCAGAGATGCTCAGAGTCTAGAATTTCTGTATATTTGTTTCAAGTGCTAACAAAGAGATGAAAGAGATTAAAAGAACATAACGTGGGATAATCAGATTATCCATATGGCTTGGTCACTTTACTAAATGGAATAAAAATAGTAAATTTTAATCTGATGCATGCCATGTAAAAGTTATAATGCATTCTCTATAAAAATCTCAGAAAACTAAATTAAAACATATGTCTTATCTCTGTTACAGTAGGTAATATAGCCTCAGTAGTGAACTAAAACTCATAAACAGATTTCACATTAAACTCCTCATTGTAAGAAACTAAAAATCATAGAAATAATACAATTTATTATATGATTTGTCATCAAAAATGCTATAGTAAAGCTTATATACACTCACATTACTTACTAAATCTTTATTGCAAAGTAAACACCTTACAGAATTAAAACCTCTATGTGGAAGGAGTACAGTAATTTATTGCATCATGTAATACCCATATAAGCAAAAAAAGTTACCTCTGCCTACCTGTAGTCTCTAATACATTTTAGGAAAGAAAAAAATGAAAAAATACTTACTTCTAAGGATCAACGTGGCAAACATAAAATATATTTTATTACCTCAGAAGATATCTTTTGAGAAAATACAAACAAAGCTACATCTTAAGAATATGCATATTGGAGTACTTAACTGAATAACAAGTATTTTTCAAGAAATAGCAGGATTTGCAATGGTATTTTGAGGAGTTTCTGGGTACTGAGTCCTGTGATATTGGGATATGATTAAAAATAATCATTTGTTTTTTGACTGCCCCTGGCTCCTGGTACCTAGCTCCAGAAACCCTTGGAGACTCTGGAGTGATTAAGAGTATCTTCTGCACGCTAACAACAGGACTGGTGGCTGGGGTGTGCTAAATAGCTCCAGGATTGGGGCTGGTCACCAGGAAGACCAAAGTGTGATTAGAGGGTAGGGACTTCAGCCCCATAACCCCCAACCTGTGAGGAGGAGAAAGGTCAAAATAAGTGTTTCCCTGAGTTTTATGCATCTTCCTAGAAAATCACTGGAACCGAGGAAGGAGGTCCTGGCAACCCCTGATTTATAGCCCTAATCCATTGGTTGGAAGAACAGCTG
The DNA here is from genome assembly GCF_027406575.1 of Nycticebus coucang. Classification (NCBI taxonomy): domain Eukaryota; kingdom Metazoa; phylum Chordata; class Mammalia; order Primates; family Lorisidae; genus Nycticebus; species Nycticebus coucang. Next base: position 19,785,917 of record NC_069787.1, read on the forward strand.
AACAAGCTGGGACTTGTAACTGACAACTGAAGTGAAGGGCAGTCTTGTAGTATGAAGCCTTTAATTTGTGGAATCTGATGTTACTTCCAGGTAGACAGTGTCAGAATTGAATTGATTCAGATGCCACTCAGCTGGTGTCCCCTGCAATCATGTTTGATGTGTACAAATACATCCGATGTCAGAACTGTTGTGTTGAGGGGTGTCTTAGAACAGGGAAAACTTTTTTTTTCCTATCTCTTACAATGACGTATTGACTTTTGTGTTCGGCAACTGTTCAATCTTTAAGAACACGTGACTATGCGTTGTTTTTTCTGTGTTAATTCATGTTTAATTCTGTTTAATTTATGAAACTTTGGATACACAAGAGTAAAGTTAAGCAGTAGTTATTTTCTTTGGAACATGATTAACGACGTTTTCCAAATAATTTCTATTCCAAATGAAAAGAGTTTTATTATTTTTTGTTTGATTTTAAAGTATAATATGCTTATAAAAGTCAGGCCAACTCCGAGGAATATGAAGAAAAAAGTGACACTCATGTATGTCTTCAAATCAAAGTTCACCACTGTTGACATGTTAATATTTTATCAAACTTATTTCTATGTATAACTGTATAATCATATACATGCATGTCCATGTACTAATAATTAATATTAAAACAATGATAGAACTATACAATAGCTAGGGCCTTGTAACTCTTTTTTTTTTTTTTTTTTATTGTTGGGGATTCATTGAGGGTACAATAAGCCAGTTACACTGATTGCAATTGTTAGGTAAAGTCCCTCTTGCAATCATGTCTTGCCCCCATAAAGTGTGACACACACTAAGGCCCCACCCTCCTCCCTCCATCCCTCTTTCTGCTTCCCCCCCATAAACTTAATTGTCATTAATTGTCCTCATATCAAGATTGAGTACATAGGATTCATGCTTCTCCATTCTTGTGATGCTTTACTAAGAATAATGTCTTCCAGTTCCATCCAGGTTAATACGAAGGATGTAAAGTCTCCATTTTTTTTAATAGCTGAATAGTATTCCATGGTATACATATACCACAGCTTGTTAATCCATTCCTGGGTTGGTGGGCATTTAGGCTGTTTCCACATTTTGGCAATGGTAAATTGAGCTGCCATAAACAGTCTAGTACAAGTGTCCTTATGATAAAAGGATTTTTTTCCTTCTGGGTAGATGCCCAGTAATGGGATTGCAGGATCGAATGGGAGGTCTAGGTTGAGTGCTCTGAGGTTTCTCCATACTTCCTTCCAGAAAGGTTGTACTAGTTTGCAGTCCCACCAGCAGTGTAAAAGTGTTCCCTTCTCTCCACATCCACGCCAGCATCTGCAGTTTTGAGATTTTGTGATGTGGGCCATTCTCACTGGGGTTAGATGATATCTGAGGGTTGTTTTGATTTGCAATTCTCTAATATATAGAGATGATGAACATTTTTTCATATGTTTGTTAGCCATTCGTCTGTCATCTTTAGAGAAAGTTCTATTCATGTCTCTTGCCCATTGATATAAGGGATTGTTGGCTTTTTTCATGTGGATTAATTTGAGTTCTCTATAGATCCTGGTTATCAAGCTTTTGTCTGATTGAAAATATGCAAATATCCTTTCCCATTGTGTAGGTTGTCTCTTTGCTTTGGTTATTGTGTCCTTAGCTGTACAGAAGCTTTTCAGTTTAATGAAGTCCCATTTGTTTATTTTTGATGTTGTTGCAATTGCCATGGCAGTCTTCTTCATGAAGTCTTCCCCCAGGCCAATATCTTCCAGTGTTTTTCCTATGCTTTCTTTGAGGATTTTTATTGTTTCATGCCTTAAATTTAAGTCCTTTATCCATCTTGAATCAATTTTTGTGAGTGGGGAAAGGTGTGGGTCCAGTTTCAGTCTTTTACATGTAGACATCCAGTTCTCCCAACACCATTTATTGAATAGGGAGTCTTTCCCCCAAGGTAAGTTCTTGTTTGGTTTATCAAAGATTAGGTGGTTGTAAGATGTTAGTTTCATTTCTTGGTGTTCAATTCGATTCCAAGTGTCTATGTCTCTGTTTTTGTGCCAGTACCATGCTGTCTTGACCACTATGGCTTTGTAGTACAGACTAAAATCTGGTATACTGACGCCCCCAGCTTTATTTTTGTTACTAAGAACTGCCTTAGCTATACGGGGTTTTTTCCGGTTCCATACAAAACGCAGAATCATTTTTTCCAAATCTTGAAAGTACGATGTAGATACTTTGATAGGAATGGCATTGAATAGGTAGATAGCTTTGGGAAGTATAGACATTTTAACAATGTTGATTCTTCCCATCCATGAGCATGGTATGTTCTTCCATTTGTTAATATCCTCTGCTATTTCCTTTCTGAGGATTTCATAGTTTTCTTTATAGAGGTCCTTCACCTCCTTCGTTAGGTATATTCCTAGGTATTTCATTTTCTTTGAAACTATGGTGAAGGGAGTTGTGTCCTTAATTAGCTTCTCATCTTGACTGTTATTGGTGTATACAAAAGCTACTGACTTGTGGACATTGATTTTATATCCTGAAACATTACTGTATTTTTTGATGACTTCTAGGAGTCTTGTGGTTGAGTCTTTGGGGTTCTCTAAGTATAAGATCATGTCGTCAGCAAAGAGGGAGAGTTTGACCTCCTCTGCTCCCATTTGGATTCCCTTTATTTCCTTGTCTTGCCTAATTGTATTGGCTAGAACTTCCAGCACTACGTTGAATAGTAAAGGTGACAGAGGACAACCTTGTCTGGTTCCAGTTCTAAGAGGAAAAGCTTTCAGTTTTACTCCATTCAGTAAAATATTGGCTGTGGGTTTGTCATAGATAGCTTCAATCAGTTTTAGAAATGTGCCACCTATGCCTATACTCTTCAGAGTTCTAATTAGAAAAGGATGCTGGATTTTATCAAATGCTTTTTCTGCATCTATTGAGAGGATCATATGATCTTTATTTTTGCCTCTGTTGATATGGTGGATAACGTTTATGGACTTGCGTATGTTAAACCAGCCTTGCATCCCTGGGATGAAGCCTACTTGATCATGATGAATGACTTTTTTGATGATAAGCTGTAGTCTATTGGCGAGGATTTTGTTGAGAATTTTTGCGTCTATGTTCATGAGTGAGATTGGTCTGAAATTCTCCTTTTTGTTTGGGTCTTTTCCTGGTTTTGGTATCAGGGTGATGTTTGCTTCATAGAATGTGTTGGGGGAAGATTCCTTCTTCCTCAGTTTTTTGGAATAATTTCTGCAGTACAGGAATAAGCTCTTCCTTGAAGGTTTGATAGAATTCTGGAGTGAAGCCATCTGGACCAGGGCATTTTTTAGTTGGAAGCTTTTTTATTGTTTCTTTGATCTCAGTGCTTGAAATTGGTCTGTTCAGGAGGTCTATTTCTTCCTGGCTAAGTCTAGGGAGAGGGTGTGATTCCAAATATTGATCCATTTCCTTCACATTGTCAAATTTCTGGGCATAGAGTTTCTGGTAGTATTCAGAGATGATCTCTTGTATCTCTGTGGGATCAGTTGTTATTTCCCCTTTATCGTTTCTGATTGAGGTTATTAGAGATTTTACTTTTCTATTTCTAGTTAGTCTGGCCAATGGTTTATCTATTTTATTTATTTTTTCAAAAAACCAACTCCTTGTTTCATTAATTTTCTGAATGATTCTTTTGTTTTCAATTTCATTGATCTCTGATTTGATTTTGGATATTTCTTTTCTTCTACTGAGTTTAGGCTTAGATTGTTCTTCTTTTTCCAATTCCATAAGATCTCTTGTGAGATTGTTGATGTGCTCTCTTTCTGTTTTTCGAATGTAGGCATCTAAAGCGATGAATTTTCCTCTCAAAACTGCTTTTGCAGTATCCCACAGGTTTTGGTAGCTTGTGTCTTCATTGTTGTTATGCTCAAGGAAGTTAATGATTTCCTGTTTTATTTCTTCCTTCACCCATCTGTTATTCAACAGAAGATTGTTTAATTTCCATGCCTTTGGGTGGGCTTGAGCATTTTTGTTAGAGTTGAGTTCCACCTTTAGTGCCTTATGGTCTGAAAAGATACAAGGTAAAATTTCAATTCTTCTGATTCTGTTGATATTTGTTTTGTGTCCCAGGATATGATCAATTTTGGAGAATGTTCCATGGGGTGATGAGAAGAATGTATATTCTTTATCTTTGGGGTGGAGTGTTCTATATGCATCTATCAAGCATAGTTGTTCTAGGGTCTCATTTAAATCTCTTACATCTTTGTTTAATTTCTGTTTAGAGGATCTGTCCAGCTCTGTAAGAGGTGTGTTAAAGTCCCCTGTTATGATGGTATTATCAGATATCATATTGCTCAGACTGAGTAAGGTCTGCTTCAAGAATCTGGGAGCATTTAAATTGGGTGCATAAATATTTAGAATTGAAATGTCTTCTTGTTGTAGTTTTCCCTTGACCAATATAAAGTGACCATCTTTGTCTTTTTTGACTTTAGTTGCTTTAAATCCACATGTATCTGAAAATAAGATTGCAACTCCTCTTTTCTTCTGAATTCCGTTTGCCTGAAAAATTGTCTGCCAACCCTTGACTCGGAGCTTTAATTTGTCTTTTGAGGCCAGGTGTGTTTCTTGCAGACAGCAAATGGATGGCTTGTGTTTTTTAATCCAGTCCGCCAATCTATGTCTCTTCAGTGGGGAATTCAAGCCATTAACATTTATTGAGATAATTGATAAGTGTGGTAGTATTCTATTCGTCTTATTTGGTGAGAGTCCATTGCTTAATTTTATCTTTTGCATCAGTGTGGAGGTTAGGTTTTGTCCTTTGATTTCTGAGTTCTTACTTTGCTGCTGATCCATTGTGGTGGTCAGTGTGCAGAACAGGTTGAAGTATTTCCTGTAGAGCTGGTCTTGTTGTGGCGAATTTCCTCAATGTTTGTATATCCGTAAATGATTTGATTTCTCCGTCAATTCTGAAGCTTAGCTTAGCAGGGTACAGAATTCTGGGCTGAAAATTGTTCTGTTTAAGTAGATTAAAGGTAGATGACCATTGTCTTCTTGCTTGGAAAGTTTCATTAGAGAAGTCTGCGGTCACTCTGATGGATTTGCCCCTGTAGGTCAACTGGCGCTTACTCCTGGCAGCTTGCAGAATCTTTTCTTTGGTCTTGACTTTGGACAGGTTCATCACAATGTGTCTTGGAGAAGCTCGGTTAGAGTTGAGGAGACCTGGGGTCCGATATCCCTCTGAAAGCAGTGTGTCAGACTCTTTGGTGATGTTTGGGAAATTTTCTTTTATAATATTCTCTAGTATGGCTTCCATTCCTCTGGGGCATTCTTCTTCCCCTTCTGGAATTCCTATAACTCGTATGTTGGAACGCTTCATAAAGTCCCATAATTCTGACAGTGAACGTTCTGCTTTCTCTCTCTTCTTTTCTGCCTCTTTTACTGTCTGAGTTATCTCAAGAACTTTGTCTTCTACCTCTGAAATTCTTTCTTCTGCATGGTCTAAACTGTTGCTGATACTTTCCATTGTATCTTTAAGTTCCCTAATTGACTGTTTCAGTTCCTTCAGGTCTGCTATATCCTTTTTATATTCTTCATATCGTTCATCTCTTATTTGATTCTGTTTTTGGATTTCCTTTTGGTTATTTTCCACTTTATTAGCAATTTCCTTCATTGTTTCCATCATTTCTTTCATTGTTTTCAACATGTGTATTCTAAATTCCCTTTCTGTCATTCCTAACATTTCTATACTGGTGGAATCATCTGCAGTAGCTACCTCATGGTCCCTTGGTGGGGTTGTTCTAGACTGGTTCTTCATGTTGCCTGGAGTTTTCTGCTGATTCTTCCTCATGAGTGATTTCTTTTATCTGTTTCCTTGCCCTAATTTTCCTTTCACTTCCTCTTGCTCTTTAAGTTCTTGTGCCTGTGGACTAAGGGTTATAGGACCAGAAGGGTGAGAAGGTTGAAGAGCAAAAAAAGGGGATGAAAGAAAGGAGGACCGAGTGATAAGAAAAAAAGAAAGATAGAGAAAGGAGAGGGGGTGGGTATAAGGAATATTGACAAAAAGAAGAGAGGCACAGAAAGAGGGAGACAGGGCAATATAGGTGTACAGTAGGGTACTTTGACACAACCTTAAAAAACCCCACCTTCTGGGGGTGCCCAGTCGCGTGGTTCCCTTGAGGTCAGCAGCTCTTTGCTAACCTGATCAGACACAGTACCCCACCTCCACCAAGTAGAGAGGAAAGACAAAAATGCTTTAAATCAAACCAAAAGAAGCAAACAGAAAACTTTACGGGGATAAAATTGGGTGAAAAACCAAATTATATCGGTAGAAACACTAGCAAAAATGAAGTTGAAGTTATTAAAAAAGGCAGCAATGGGAAATTATAATTAAACTAGGAAAATTGAGAAAGAAAAAGGGATATGTGTGGAAAAGATTAAAATTAAAAAAACAAAAGAACATCAGCAACGTCAAAATAAACAAACAAAAAAAACAACCAAACCAAAAAAAAAAAAGAAGAAAAAAATACACAACCAAAAACAAAGCAGTTTGTATATGTTATTGAATATTGTCTGGGCAACACGTGGTCTTCTGGGGTATGAGATGTTAGTCACAGTTCTGATACGACTGGAGGCTGCTGATTTCTCAAACCCCAGCAGGTAGACACCCTAAATCTCTCTTCAGCCTACTTAAAAGGCACTTTGAACTTGTAAACTTGCTGAGCAGAAGCTTTCCCAGCTTTCTCGCTGGAATCGCTGCTGAAGTGGCTATGCACTTACTCAGTGTGCCAAAACCGATCTCACTCTGCCCCTGAGGGTTAGGGCTGCAAGACGGCTCAGACCCCACCCTTAGGCTACTTGGTTGCTGGGTTACCAGCTCCCACCCGTTTCTAGCTCTGCGACCCTGAGGGCAGAGCTTGCCGGGGCAGATCACTGACAATGGATCCGTGTGACCCACCGCCAAACACTATCAGCTCCGTCTGGCTCAGTGGCTCAGACTGGGGCCCTAGACAACGGCCAAAGTTCTCCGCACTCCCGCTCAGGCCTTCCCCAAGGCAGTTCAACTCAGTGCCAAGTCCAAGGACATCAAAACAGTTCACAGGTAAGGCCTTTCTGGTTTGCAGTCTCGCTGCTACTGAACTTACAGTTGTGGGCGGGTTTAGACGGATTGAACACACGTGACCACTTGCCGGCTTTCCACTGTTTTAGTCCTCCTCTTGGGGTCCAGAAGTCTCTCGCTGACTCTCTGTATTTTCATAGGAGTGATGATAGGCAGTTCCCACCAGCCAGAGATGCCTGGAGTCCTATCTCCCCAGACTCACGGTGCCCAGATGCAAGGAAGCTGTTACTCGGCTGCCATCTTGCTCCCGGGCCTTGTAACTCTTATTTTTTAATCTTTCTAGTTTGGGTGTCATTCATATTAAGAAAATATTTTTTCTTTTTTTTTTTGCAGTTTTTGGTGGGGGCTGAGGTTTTTTTTTTATTAAATCATAGCTGTGTATATTGATATGATCATGGGGCATCATTCACTAGCTTCACAGACCGTTTGACACACTTTCATCACACTAGTTAACATAGCCTTCCTGGCATTGATCAAGTTTGATCAAGTCCCAGTAGTGTATTTTTGAAGCTGCTTCAATTGCCTGGGGGGGTCCTCCTCATAAAATCGGGGGCAGAGTTTGAACCTGCCACCTCCAGTATATGCAGCCAGCGCCCTACTCCTTTGAGCCACAAGTGCTGCCCTAAGAAAATATCTTTGTCAGTTTTGCTATTGGCTGCTTTATGTCACATTTTACTGAGATATTATTATTTAGCCATATACTGTGCATACTATATTATTATTAATATTAAACTATTTACTATATATTATATATTATAGTATATTATTATGATATGTAATTACTTAATAATGATTTATTAAAACAATAGTCCAATGATACTTACTTTGTTTTTCTTACTTGATTAAAATATAATTAATAGAAATTGAATGATTGAGCAAATTAAAAAGCAAGAACATAACACACACAATGATTTAGATAATAGAATCAACAAGTTTGGTCTTTTATACATACTCACATGTGAACTTATATTTATGATGTTATTCCCTACAAACGATATATATTCCTCATTTATGCTCTTCACACAATTTGGGGAGTTTTCTTTCTGGCCAAAGACATGACTTGTTTTCTAATTGTTTGATGAGAAAGAAAGTTCCCCAAAGTGAAAATTCTATTTAAAATGTATTTTGTTCATATACCCATCTATTAAATTAATAATCTAAAGTGGTTTAATAACCCCTAGATCAAAGAATAATTGAAGATGCAAATAGTGTTCCATCCAGACTCAGCAGCTTCATATCAAAACAACAATAAACAAAGCTGTTCTTCGAGGGAAATACATAGTATAAAACGTCTTTCTCATTTAAAAAAAGAGCTCTATACTTACACCCTCCCAAATTAGAACTTCTGTCATTTTTCCAGGGCTAAAAAATAAAATTTTAACAGATTCCACACTGCACGGCTGCATGCATCATGCTCAGAACTTGGCATTGGCTGTCTTTCACCTCTCCCCTTCTCTGTTTATCCCTGTCAGTTTTCCCTTCCTGCCGCAGTCGGTACCATTGAAATGGACTTGCAACACTATTATTTCATTTCTAAGCCCCACATGCTATGATTCTTCAGGCTCAATTTCTCCAGAGAATCAACCTTCATTTTTATGAATGATTGCTAGCTGCCAGTGAGAGGAGTGGTTCTTTCTGTGAATCTTGGTTCTATTTTCTTACACAGACTTCCATCTTGTCCATGACATTGGGTCTGAACATCCTCAGGCTTTTTTTCTCTTGTATTCTCTGTGATTTGTGGCACAGTTGATCACCATTTTAACTTCTTTTGTGCAATTATGCTTCCTAAAAATTACTTTTCTACCTTTATAATGGGGATTTGGGATGATACTTTGGTAATTAATCCTAAATTATGGTTGATAAAACTGAAGCTTTGTGTAGGTAAATACCTTTAGTATTAAGTACCTGAAGTGAAGTATAAATCTACACTTTCTGCACTGAGTGAAGTCAGCATTCAAGGTCAAACAGTTTGACTCTATAGAAACTTTGGCTATGATAATCCCTCTCTGGTGTAGATAGATCTCTTTTCTTGGCTAAGTAAGTCACTTGTGCTGCAACCAGTTACCCCATTTGTAAGTAGCTGGGCTTGGTCTCTAAGTTTCTTCCAGTTTTAAAATTAAGGCACAGGTTGAAAAACTATGTCAAATATCTCAACAACTACCAAGAGAAACTGGCTTGGGGGGTTTTACACCCAGTGTCCTCAGATAGTGCAGAATTGCCAGGATGAGCCCAAGCTAGTTATGAAATGCCATATATTGCTTCACTGTCTGAGGTTTTCTTTGGTTACTTTTCATGTCCTTTGGAAGAGTAATGTGATAAGAACAAAAGAAAATACACCTTGGATAGTGGAAATCAAAAGTAATCATAGACATTCTCTGCATTCTGTGTCTACAATGTTTTTATATGAGCCTTCATGAGCAGCTTTCCCAGCCTTTTCTATTTAAGAATCCCTCAGATAGCTGGCTCTATTTTACTGGTCAAGATCTGTTTTGCACAGAACATTTTGCTAACATAAAAGTCTTGTATTTTGGGGAAAATGATTACAGGTACCAAATAGTGACAGTGAAGCGCTTGTTTGATTATGCAGTGGCTCTTACTGAGGGTCTCAGAGAAGTATGTTTACTAATTTGCCTTTTGTTTATCTGAAATGTTGCCATGGCATGCAGCAATGTGGGAAAAATTATGAAAGTGACAATATTTCATTTAAGAGAACTGATTCTCAGATAATTCCCTTAGGGAAAAAAAATAGAAAAAATAATGGAGCGATAGGGAAGATAAAAGAAAATGAAACCAATGAAGTTTTTCTCTCTTTCCTTCATACTTAGATCGAAAATACTAAGTAACATTGTTATGTTATTTATATGCTATGTATAACCTTCCATTTATATTTGACCTAAGTTTCTAATTGTCTCTAGTGTGTGCTTAATGATAATTTCTGCTAATATCTCAATTGTCTGTAGGAGAGAAAATGATTAAAATAATGGTAACCAATGACGAGCGTATACTTTTTCTTTAATAATTAAAACAAGCCATGGAGTTGAACAGGGGAAAACTTTATATCTGATTCAGAATGGAAGATTAAAATAGGATATTAAAAAATTCTTTGGGGAAGAGTGAATGGTAAGGAATTTGGGGCCAATTGAGAGATAGGACACTATTACCTTTGTTAGCTGACTAGAGACATACAGCCAAATTCACCTGCTATTACTATTACTTTTATTATCTTCAAAGCAGGCAGGTTGATCTACCCAGACACAGGCAGCCCTGGAAAATGCCAGCTTCTCTTATAAGAGCAGAGCCTTCCCTAATGATCCGACTGCATAGCTGGAGACGGGGCAGAGTGTACACACTCTACCTCAGTCACATTCTTCAAAGAGGGAACCTAGGATGGGCAGAGCAAATAAGCTCAATTGTTCTCCAAAACCCACCTGTGTCTCATCTTCTCCCATGAGAAGTACTGGGAAAATACAGCAAATGGCCAGTCCAGGACATTCTTGCTAATGTTTTTTCTACTTGGAGTTACAAGTCCATGGAAATGGAAGCTAGCCTCAAAATAATGTTACAAAGAGGGCATTTCCTATCTAAATAGCAATATTTTTGGACAACAAAATATTGAGCTTCACGCCACTTATAACCTCCAAATCAACTAAATGAATTTGTGCTGATAAAAACTGTAGAAATTCCCAGAATTGGATGCACACAAAATGGAGCAACAGTTTTACCTAGAGAGTAGAGTTTCATCATCCAGGAAATAAATGCATTAAATTATCACGGTAACAACTTTTATGGGCTTTGCTGCTTAGTGAAGGATACAGGGCAGAAAGTCAAAGACACTGCCAGAAAACAATGACCACAAGTGTTTAGGGCAAATAGACTTTCATCATCTAATATTTGAAAATGCCACTCATTTAGATTTATGCTTCAAAATGGATTTGTAAAGTCAATAGATGCTGAATAAAAATAAGAAAAAGAAGGTGGTCGTGCTGTTTTATATTCCATTTACATATTCCTTTTCCTTTACAGACTATAGGAGGTTTGGAAACTATGCAAGAAATGGTACTCAAATGTAAGCCATTCAAGAAGGTCTGGTTTGGAGGAGTAAATATTGCTATTGAAAAAGTGATAACTGTAATTAATCTAATATATTGCATGTCTAAATAAGTTGCTAAACGTGGCAAAGAATAAGTTGAGTGACATTTATTCACCACTTACATTATGTCAGAGTGCAATGAACTGTATGGTATAGCACACAGATCATCCCTAAGAGATGACACCATTATGATCTTTCATGGATGGAGAAGCTGTTTAGAAAAGTGAAGTCACTCTTCCAAATTCTCAAGACTAGTGAGTGGCTGCACTGCAATCGAGAACAATCCTTTTTCTTACAGTGCTCCCAATCAACTCACATGTAATTCAGTAATAACTTTTGTAAATAGTACACATATTGTAGGCCATGGTTCAATAACTGCTGTATAAAAGATGTTAGCACTGAAAATCCATGGACATTTAAAAAATGAATAATTCCAGCAAGTTTGTACATATCAGCTAATAATAACATCAATGGCAATTAGTTTTACTTAATTGCTTAGGCATTTATTTTCTAAAAAGAAGAACATTCTCCATTCTGGCGGTTCAAGATTTATAAATAAAGAAGAACAGTGAAAGGCACTCTGTCAGAGTGATGATCTATGATGTACCAAATAACTGAATGAGAAGGGAGAAATACTACAGTCAGGTCATTGGACATTTCTAATTATTTAGTGATTATCCAAAGACTGATTTTTTCTTTTCTTTTCTTTTTTTTTTTCCCACTCTTTTTAGTTAACATTTCAATTGGTCATTCAGGCAAGGCTGGGTTACCTCTCTGACTGGATAACATTTTTCAGTAAACTATCTTTTGAGATAATGTGGAGGGGGAGTTTATAAGGTCACACAGAACTGGGTTTGATTCCTGGTGTTGGTCTTAGAGCTAATTATGATACTTTTTCTTTAGGACTTATTTTTCCATCTGCCGTGGGAGCCTGAATAATGGCTATGTCCTATTCCCCACAGCCTGTGCCTATCTTAGGTTACGTAGCAGAGGAAAATTGAGGTTGCAGATGGAATTGAGGTTGCTAATCACCGGACCCGGAAGAGGGCAGAGCATCTTGGACTAACTGGGCAGACCCAAGAAAATCACAGGGTCCTTAAAAGAGTTTGAGGAAGACGTGACTGTGGAGAACCAGAGAGACAGTAGCTTGAAAAGGTCTTCCCCACTGGCCTTGAGGATGGAAGAAGGGGCCATGGGCTAAAGATGGTGGGAAATCTCTAGAAATTGCAAAGAACAAAAAAAGAGATTTTTTTTTTTTTCCATAGGACCTCCAGAAAGAAACACAGCTTGGCTGACACTTTGATTTTAGCTTTGTAAGTCTCATTTTGGACTCTTGGCCTCAAGAACTGCAAGATGATAAATTTATATTGTTTTAAGCCACTCATTTTTTTGTAAGTTTTTTAAGCAGCAATAGGAAACTCATACATCTGTTAACTGGGGATATAAAGAGTATGGTTGTTTGAGGGGATTAAAAGACATGATGTATGTGAAATGCTTAGCCCAATGCCTTGCACAGGGCAAGAATAGCTAAATGATGTCTATTATTAATTGAATTATTTTTGTAGCCAATAGTACATTATTACTACTGAAACACTGATAAAAAGCAACCTAAATATATGGAGTGAACTATATTCTGCTAATAGCAATAAGAATGCTTGGATCCACTGGTATATGATAGTCCAGAAATGATTGAAAACTTTAATATTTATAGTAGGCAGGATATAAACTGTGATAAGTATTAACATTTAGAGAAAACAGAAACCACGGGAAAGTCCCAGTATTCTTTTTATCCTACCGAGCACTTTAATGAATATATTTAAATACTTGGAATAAATCTCTGTGTTTATTTCAACAAAACCTGATAGCATCAAAATTCCTAAGGGTGTAAGATACTTAGAATTTCCATTTTCATGAATAGCCTCACTTTAGAGACAACTGAATATATCTAATTTTCATAGGTTGAATTTTGATAAAAATCATTTTAGATGGCACCTTTTCCCCAGTCCCAAAGATGAGTGAAATCAACTCTAACAAATAATTTTATTTCAAATGACTTAAACTGTCCACAGTTACAAAAGTGATTATTCCATGCGACAGATGAGGTTTGCCATTGCTTTCAAGTAAAACATTTTAAATGATACTTATTCTATTCATGTACACAAAAGAATATTAATATACTCAGATTCCATGTTCTGGTGGAATCTTTATCCTTCTACTCCTGTTTTCTATGATGCATGAATCAAACTTTTAAGCTTTGAACAGTAATTTTTCAGAGACAGGGATGAATTTTGAACATTAAACTTATATGTTAAATTTCTTTAGTGACCCCTCTCCTTAGAAACACATTGTTATTACCCTGATCCTGGGTGAAAAATCCTTTATTGCTTTTCTCCATTCAAAACCACAAGAGTGAAGCACTGCCATGATCAGCCCATGACAGAGGAGGTGACCTTGCATAAGTAACATAGGTAATGTCTTGCTCATGCTAAGCACAGGATAGAGTTCATGGTCAGTTTGCCACTTCGCAGGGACTTGTTTTAGTCAATAGGCAAAAGAAACTTAGTGACTCCAATTAGGGCTAACCTTCCATGACTAATTCATTTATTCATGAGTATTTGTAGAAGTATATTCTTATATAAAAGATACTTACTAATGAGGGGCTATACAAAGATAAGGAAGGAACACTCAGTAACTTTATCCATGGATAAAGTACAGTAAGAGTTGGGATTAATACACAAAATTTGTGCTGGAACAAGACATGGAATACTACGAATAACAATTATGGAGTTAGTATACTATTTGTAGGTAATGAGAAACCTCAATTTACACTAGAGGGTCTCAAAAGTTTTGTGTTTATGGTACATTTTCAGATAGTCAAGTTATTGGCAGTTCCATGTGAAGAGAGTAAAGATTCATGCAAGACTCTGTAACATCATCATAAATACTATTACCATTAGAGTGTAATAGGGGTTCAGAGAGTCTATATGGGTGGCCATAGTTTTTGGATGATCTCTGGTAGTCTCTCAGTAATTGTCACCTTCCATTTACAGTTCATTGCTTCATACAACCTGTGGGATCATGTTCTGTGTTCCCATTCAATGTAAAACATTTAAACAGTCTCTTCTTGATTCCGAGAGATATTACTTTATTCCATCTTTACATGAATTGTGCAGGATTTGCAGTTTTTTCTCTGTGTGTTTTCATCACTTTATTTTCTTTTTCCTAGTCTCAATCCTCTGCTTGTGTATTTTCTCTTTCAACGTCAGTCGTCTTGTTCACATGTCTGGCAGTCCTTGTTTGTCCGCTCAAATAAAGAGGTAAAGTTTCCTAACTTGGCTATGTCAGTGTTTTGTGGCTGTGTTCTCACTGACACGTGGCAGTGTCTTGCTGAGTAGCGTTCATTATGGTTGCGTGTTTTCGTGTGCTGTCATGATAACGTTGGAACTTGAATTACAGCAACAAACATTCATAAATTTCTTGGTACACTTGGAACAAGAGTGGAGGTGAAATCAGGGACATGTTATTCCAAGTTTATGGGGATAATACTATATAGAAAATGGCAGTGTACAAATGGATTAAACATTTTTCAGAAGGGAGAAAAAGTGTCTCTGATGAAGAGAGTGTAGGGTGGTCAGTAACAAGCAGAACTGATGAAAAGACTGCAAAAATTCATTGCATTGTGCATCAAAATTGTTAGCTGACTGTGAGAAGCACAGCAGAGAAACAGGAAAATATTTTTCTTTTTTTTTTTTATTGTTTGGGATTCATTGAGGGTATAAAGGTACACTGATTGCATTTGTCAGGTAAAGTCCCTCTTATAATTTTGTCCCACCCCCAAGAGGTGTGCCACACACCATGACCCCACACTTTTCCCCTATTCCCTCCCCTTGTGTTACCTCAGCAACTGCCTTCATATTAGAATTCAGTACTTTGGATTCTTGCTTCTCCATTCTTGTGATACTTTACTAAGAAGAATGTATTCCATGGGCGGCGCCTGTGGCTCAGTGAGTGGGGCGCCGGCCCCATATGCCGAGGGTGGCGGGTTCGGACCCAGCCCCGGCCAAACTGCAACCGAAAGATAGCCGGGCGTTGTGGCGGGCGCCTGTAGTCCCGGCTGCTCAGGAGGCTGAGGCAAGAGAATCGCGTAAGCCCAAGAGTTGGAGGTTGCTGTGGGCTGTGTGACGCCACAGCACTCTACCCAGCGGTGGTACAGTGAGACTCTGTCTCTACAAAAAAAAAAAAAAAAAAGAAGAATGTATTCCAGCTCCATCCAGGTTAATACAAAAGATGTAAAGTTTCCGTCTTTTTTAATGGCTGGATAATATTGCATGGTAGACATATACCACAGCTTGTGAATCCATTCCTGGGGAGCCTTATCCCACTGGGAAAGAGACATGAATAAAACCTTTTCTAAAGAAGATAGATGAATGGCTAACAAACATATGAAAAACTGCTCATTATCCCTAATCATCGGAGAAATGTGAATCAAAACCACCCTGAGATACCACCTACCGCCATTGAGAATGGCCTACATCACAAATTCTCAAAGCTGCAGATGCTGGCCTGGATGTAGAGAGTAGGGAACACTTTCACAGTTTGGAAAATCTTAACTGAAAACCTTAGCATGAGAAAAATGTGGCTCTTGCATCACGGCAATGCACCTGTTCATATAGCACTGTCCATGAGGGAGTTTTTTGCCAATAAACAAATAACTGTATTAACACCCTCCCTGCTCACCTGATATAGTTCCCAGTGGCTTTTTTCTTTACCTGCAGATAAAGAAAATATGGAAAGGAAGACATTTTGATGACATTCAAGACATCAAGGGTAATAGGATGACAGCTCTAATGGCCATTCCAGAAAGAGCTCCAAAATTGCTTTGTAGGGTGGAGTAGGCACTGGCATCAGTGCATAGATTCCCAAGGGGAGAACTTCACAGTGATATTCAGCAATGAGGTATGTAGCACTTTTTCTAGGATGAGGTCGTGAACTTAATTTTCAGATCTCCAATGTGCATTTGGGAAGAATGAATGTCTTAGCAATATTGATTCCTTCAATCTATAAATGTATTTTACCTTTCCATCTATTTAGGTTTTTAATTCTTCTTCGTCTTATTTTTTTGACAGTTTTTTTTTTGGCCGGGGCTGGGTTTGAACCTGCCACCTCTGGCACATGGGGCCATCGCCCTACTCCTTTGAGCCACAGGTGCCTCCCAAGGTTTTTAATTCTAACAACTATTTGTAGTTTTCAGCACAGAGGCTCATGCTATCTTTTTGGTTTTTGAAGATCTATTACTAGGCATTTAAAGCGTGTCAAACATGATAAATGGTATTGTTTTTAAATAACATGCAATTTTTCACTTCTGATATAACTTTACTATATTTACTTATTAGTTCTACTAGTTTTCCCATAGATTCCTTTCTATTTTTTATGATTGCAATAATGTTTTCATCAAATAAGAACAATTTCACTTCATTTTATTCTATCCTTTATGCTTTTTATTTTTTCTTACATTATTGTAAAAGCTATGACATATATTACTACAATTCTAAGAGGAAATCATTCAGTCTTTTCCCCAAAAGTAGAGGGGTCTAAGGATATTTTTGTAGGTATTTTTTAGATGGCTCTTATATGATTGATGACATGTCATTTTATTACTAGTTTTCTAAGAGTTTCTATGATGCCTGGAAGATGAATTTTATCAAATACTTTTCCTGCAACTTTTGAGATTATCATATACCTTTCTTTTGTTAATGTATAGTGTATTATATTTATTGACTATTAATTATTAAGCCAATTTACATTTCTGGAATAAAATCCACTTTGTCTTGATGTATTAACTTTTTGTAAATTAATAGTTTCTGTTTGCTAAAAATATTTCAACATTTAACATTTTTATATCTATGTCTGTGAAGGATATTAGTTCATTATATTCCTTCTTTGAAATATTTTTGTCATCTTTTGGTATTAAGGTTTTGTTGGCTTACTAAAGTGAGTAGTTAACTTCTTTGACTATTTTTTTGAACGAGATTGTGTTAAAAAATATCTATTGCTTAATAGTTTGGTAAAATTCACTGGTGAAGTCTTTGTTATCATTAACTTTACATAAACGCTTAAGTTCAGAAGTATTTTTTCTTGCTATAGTTTGAGTCATTCAGATATTATATTTCTTTTGTTTTTTTTTTTTTTTTTTTTTTTTGTAGAGACAGAGTCTCACTGTACCGCCCTTGGTAGAGTGCCGTGGCGTCACCCGGCTCACAGCAACCTCTAACTCCTGGGCTTACGCGATTCTCTTGCCTCAGCCTCCCGAGCAGCTGGGACTACAGGCGCCTGCCACAACGCCCGGCTATTTTTTTGTTGCAGTTTGGCCGGGGCTGGGCTTGAACCCGCCACCCTCGGCATATGGGGCCGGCGCCCTACCCGTTGAGCCACAGGTGCCGCCCCAGATATTATATTTCTTATGTCCATTTTGGCAGTTTGTGGGGAATTTGTTCATTTAATTAAAGCTGTAATAGTCTAAACACATTCATCATTTTCCCTGACCTTTTTGTGTCTATAAGATACAAAATGATGTTTCTTTATTTCTTCCTGATGTAGGTATTTTCTGTTTATTGTCTTATTTTTCCCATCAGTTTTGGTAATGCTTTTACAATTTTTTCTTTTCACAGAAAAACTTCTAACTTTGTTGTTATTTTTATTTCTCTCTTTTCTAATTTATTGATATTTATTTTTTTTTAAAATATTACCTTTCTTCTTTTATAGTTTCCATCTCCCTAATGAAATTCTCCAGCCAGCTGCTAGGAACAATAGCTCATGCCTGTTATCTTCGCAGTCTGGGAAGCCAAGGCAGGTTAATCGCTTGAGCTCAGGAGTTCAAGACCAGCCTGAGGAAGAGCAAGACACTGTCTCTAAAATTAGTTGGGTGTTGTGACAGGTGTCCTTAGTCCTAGATACTTGGGAGGTTGAGCCGAGAGGCTTGCTTGAGCCCAAGAGTCTGAGTTTGCTGTGAGCTATAATGCCACAGCACTTTACCCAGGGTGACAAAGTGAGACTCTATCTGAAAAAGAAAAAAAAAGAAATTCTCCAGCCAGGTACACAGCAGAGCCATCCTTTCTACTAAATCATTTATTATATTTATTACATTTATTTTAGTCCTTGATGATTTTAACTTCCAGGTCATTTCTCAGTCTTTCCCAATATGTTTCCCTGTAAAGACGGAAACTTTACATCTTTTGTATTAATCTGGATGGAGGTGGGATACGTTCTTCTTAGTAAAGTATCACAAGAATGGAGAAGCAAGAATCCAAAGTACCGAATTCTAATATGAAGGCAGTTGCTAAGGTAACACAAGGGAGGAGAAAGAGCCTGTTTTCTCTTTTAACCCTGTGTCATTTATCTTCTTCATTCTTCATTTCTCATGTAAATTTTGGTTGTATCTTGGACATTTTATGGATAAAATTAGTAGAGATTAAATAGATGATCTCTATTTCCCTCAAGTGGCATCCCTCTTCTTCTCTCAGGATGTAATGGCCAACTATAATCTTGCCTATGGTAGAACTTCTTTTGGTCTTTGCTGAAGTTTTAAACATACTCAGTTCACAACTTCTTCACAGATTCTGGGGTGCAGGGAAGAAATTTCCTTTCAGAAGGACTTGGCATCTGAACATTGGCAACATCCCAGACCTCTCTTTACTTTTCACAGTTGAGCTCACACCTTTCTGAACTGTCAGAGATACCTCCTTGTTTTCCAGCCTTGACTCTAGATGTTTTGAGTCACTGAGGATTTCCTTTTGCATTTTAGTTCTTTCACCAAATTTCTGTGCCTTGGGAGATGTCTTCACACTCTGCTATCCTGCATCCAGTGTTGGTGGGGGGAAGGGGAGGGGTCACTTCAGTACATCCAGGAAAGACCCAGAAAACCTTGATGGAAACTCTCTCGGCTATTATGCCCTGAACTTTGGAGGGTGGTTGTAGTGCACAAAATGTAGGCTCAGAATGTCATGGGGGCTGGGGGGTTTATCATTTCCTCTGTACTCAGTTGATGACAGCCTACTTTACACATACATGCTGAGATCCAACTTGCATGATGAAATTTCTCTTGCTACCTTTCCTTGGTGAAGACACCACATCTCCCTAAGCTCTTCTTCCTCGACCCCTTCCTCTTGGTAAACTACCTTGAAGTATTTGCTTAGAGCTGATGAGAAGAATTAGCAGGGAGGTGGAAACTCTCTCAAATGGGAAGGACTCCGTAGGAATCTCATCCCTTCTGTCAGCCACGTGTAAGTATAAAAACCATCAAGGGATTGAATAATTTTTAACTTCCTCTACTCATCTTCAATCTATGCTGTATATCCCATTTTCACCACTCTGGCAGGCATTTTTTTAGAGAGCCATGATTTTGTTTAAAACCAGCTGTATTGTCCCCTTTTAGAACTCTAGGATTTCTTTTTTAAAAACTCTGATTTTGTAGATTATGTGGTTTGTTGCTTTGGTAGATGATAGTCACTTGTAATTTTTCACTTTCTAATCAGGAGAAGCAGTCTAATATAAATTTGTCCTGGACTTGAGTATTTAGCTTATTTTAAAATTCTTTTTTTATCTTACCTAGTTTTCTTCTTTTGCTTTTGCTCTTTACTTTATCATCTCACACTCTTCTTGACTAATTGCTTACTACTTCTATTTCAAAGAAGTCTTCTTTCTTGGAACTTATAAAGATGCAAGAGGGTTTTATAAACAATTCTAAGCACTGAGCCACAGGCACCACCTGACTGAGGGTGGCAGGTTCAAACCCAGCCCGGGCTGAACTGCAACCAAAAAATAGCCGGGCGTTGTGACGGGCGCCTGTAGTCCCAGCTGCTCGGGAGGCTGAGGCAGGAGAATCGCGGAAGCCCAAGAGCTGGAGGTTGCTGTGAGTCCTGTGATGTCATGGCGCTCTACTGAGGGCGGTAAAGTGAGACTCTGTCTCTACAAAAAAATAAATAAATAAAAAAAATTAAGAATTAAAAAAATTCTAAGCAATAATATTAATGGCTATCAAGAATTTACTGTACAAAGTTCTACGTATGGTAGTTTACTTGAATTACTTTTTTAAATGTTAGCAAATGTGAGAAATTAATTATTATCCTTGCTTTTCAAAACTGTAAACTGAGGCATAGAGTTATTAAATTACACTCTTAAAGACTTACTGTCAGCTTAGTATGGAGTGTACTTAGCATTCTGACAAAAGTTGCTCTAATTTTAAATCTTGTGTCTATAATCTCTTCCAATCCAATTTTTCTGCTCCCCCTATATTCCCATTTCTTAGTTATTTGGAGTGGGAAAGAGGTTGGTGGATTATTTGTAATTATCTTACAGTTTAAAAAAATCAAAACATAAATATGAACTTAACATTGATTTTATTATCTATTTTAGGTTACATAAAATAATTAAAGTATCTTTGTTTATTATTTTGTAATAATTTTTTTGAGTGTGCTATTTCTTGAAGCAATCTCCAGGATGAAGTCCAGGCATCTTCTTGCATGTCACAGTAGAAAATTATTTCTCTCTTTTGACTTTTCTCATTTCTTCTGCTGCAAATGATGCAATCTGTTACCGATTTTTTTTAATTTTGCATTATAAAATGCCTTTTCCCCGTTAGCCTTTCATCAGCATCAGAAGATGATGGTCTTCCCCTTTTACTTGAATTTCTGTTCCTCACATTGCTCACAAGCTGAGTGATGTGATTCTCCTGTAAGAAAGGCGTGTCTGCACTTTTTCTCCACTTTCCTTCTTATCTAATGAATAAAGGATGTAGTCATTCATAATTGCAACTTCCATCAGCCAGAAAAATAATTTTTTCCACCATTTGTAGGACCTCCTTGTAAATCAGTAACATCCACAACAGTTCTGACCAGCTCTGTCCACTCTTCCCATAAACTTTGTGTATTCTAAACTAACTGCCAGTTTTTCAAATTGAATGGGCTGTTTCTTCCTAGAACTAGTGATCAACTATGTTTGAGGGCCAGAGAATTGACTCAGTATTGCCACTAACCTCTTGTCATGGAATGAGAGGCACATCATTTTCATACCACAATCCTTCCTTTGAAATCTCCTGTGCTCTCACGTTTAGCCACATTTCTTCCTGGTACATAAAGATCTTTGCATTTATTGACAAAATACTCACTAACATCTTCATCTTCCTCCCTCATGTACTCACAGTCCCTTGAGGTGCAGCAGGAGGAACTAAATTCAGCATCCAAAATATTTGGAAAAATGGAGACAAAGAGAAAACATCCTCAATGAATGGGGTTCGGTCTAGCCAATCCTTGGTAAAATAATCAACTAATTTCACCTTCAAATTTAGAGCCATGTTCAGTATTACATCAAAGAATGCCTTCATTTCTTCTGATGAAGCATCCTACCACAAATGCCACTTTGAGTATTTTGTGAGAGGAGTCACCTTCTGTATTTTTTCTACTGCATACATATTTGTCACAGCTACAACCCAATGTCACCAATAAAATCATCTGAGAAAAAGAGCCGGAAAGATTCAAGTTCAGTTTCTGGCTGAGCACTTTGAGGAAGGGTGAATCCCTGTTGCATGACAGAGTATGAACTTTATGAGATCACCGTCACAATCACCACAAACCTTCCAGCTATTTGTTACAGGTTGAGTATTATCACTTTCTTCTTCACCACAGCTTCAGGTTCACTGAAACTAATGTCACCGCACACAGGAAGGGGGTCATGCTCACTTTCCTCACTAAACTCTCCTTTAACCTCACTGTCCTCAAAACTCCATGTTGCAATATCACAGTCACTTCCACACCTCCTCCTTTTCATGGTCCTCCAAGCACAACTGGAGAACAACCATGATCTCCTGTTTACATCACACCACGGCCTGCGGGGAAGCACAGCCCAGCCCGCACTGTCTGTTGGCTGCAGTCCTTCCTCACTGATGAGGAAACAGACTCTGGCAGTGGGTGGTTGAAGAAACGCAACCACAGAAAAAGCGTAAGACATCTTCTAACATGGGAGGGGAGCCAGAAAATCATTGTGTCTGACCAACATGGCCAAGATAGTTTAAGAAACAGAGGCCACCAGGAAAGAGCCAGGAAGAGGCAGGAACTGCTTAAGTTTCTGCCTAGGCGGAAGGAGGATGAGTGACAACTAGTATTTATGGAGAAAATACTCCATACCGGGCACTCTTGTGATTCACTTTAGTTCCAGGAAGCCAAGTTACCTAATAAATTAACAAAGCTGATTGCAACCTTTTACTGTCCATGAACCTGAGCTTGGTCTAATGAAGGACGTGTGAAGTGGTCACTGGGGCAGCCAGCCGAGGCCTGAGCACCAGCAGAGAGAAGGTCTCATCAGCAGAAAGTCCAGTCATCAGGGCTCTCCTGGGGGATGGGTCAGTGTGCAGGCCCAGAGCAAAACACTCCCATGGGCATTGTCTTGGCTATGAGGGGGTTGGTCTACCCCTCATGCTTGCTGCCACCTCTGCCCTGGGTGTCGTTGTCATCTTGGCTTCCTTCTGCCAAGAATGCCTCCTGGACATCTCCTGTGGTCACTCAGGCAGAGGAGCCCCCAGACCCACCTCCTTCAGAAGCTGCCCTGATCCCTCAGCAGCAGGTGGGCATGGGCAGCATTGTGCGTGTCAGTACTTTGTACCTGTGAACAGGTGGCTGTATGTAGCTAGTTAGGTCCCTGTCTCATCTTCCCAGCTGGGCAGCAAGGTCTTCACAGTGTGGACATCTGTGTCTGATCCATCTCTGGCAGCCCAGTGGGCCTTGGCCAGATGGCCGGCATGTGGGCTGCCCATAGAGGAAACCACAGGTGCAGAGGCAAGAGGTGTGGCAAACTGGATGACTCAGTGTGTGTAGTGGGGAGGAGGGACTGGGGCAGGTGAAAAGTCAGCAGGGGCCAGGACACGGAGGGACCTGAAAGCCGACTGAGGAACTGGGACTTGCCCTGAAGGGGTGAGAGCCAGTGGGGAGATTTAAAGGCAGCAACACTGGCTGACCACTAACTGGGCTATGAAGCACAAAGAAATTCCACTCTGGGGGACAAAGGGGACCCACAAGATTCCCACCCTGTCCCCAGCCCTCTTGCTTTCCCTGGTCCTCCACTCCTGGGGTACAGGAGAGTCATCTTCCTCACTATTATAGTGGTCTGGGCAGCTGCATCTTAAAGGCTGTGCACACCATGTGGCCAGTCCATGCACTGGGGCCGGGGCCTTTCTGTACATTCCTTAGGTTTTTTAGGACCCCATGAGGCAGCTCCCTGATGGGTGTCTGAAACCACAGATCCATGCCTACCATGGAAATACAGGAGCCTGGGAAGCTGGAACTTGTCTTATGAAAGCCTCTCTTCCCACCACCCTCCATTCCTCTGGGCTGTGGTCTCTCAGGATCCATCTTCCCTCTGACTCCCAGGACGTCTGGCTGGCCCAGAAGCACCCCTTCACCTCTTGCTGGTTGAAGGCCCACACCTGGCTCAGGCATCTTAGAGGGACCCCTCCATGCCAATGTCCTAAAAAGGAGAAAAGATCACAGAGGAAAGTTCAAGTGTCCCACTATTCAGTCAGAGACCACAGCAAGACAAGTGGCCCCTAAGGCGCTTTGGGAACCATGGTCAGGTCACTGACTCCCAACACAGTCTGGTTTATACCACTTTGTTATCTTACTCAACATAATCAACACAGGCCAGCAGGACCTCAAGTCCCCATTGTTCCTTCTAGAGATGTTAACCAAGTAAAGTCCATGTGGGGACGTCATGCACAGGTGTATGTCTCTGCCCTGCACACGGTGCAGAGCCTCCTGTGTTGCTGTTGGGGTGACCTTGGTAGTTCCCTCAAGGCCCCTTTCCACTGTTTCTGATTAACTCTAAGTACTATGCTGCTCCTGCTGCCTAATCCAGGGAGTGCACAGACCCAGCTGTGCAGGGAGGATGTAAAACAGCAAAATACCCAGGCTTTATTTGTACTGATTTGGAAGAAACAAGAGTTGACTGAGAACCACTGCTCCTCCCCCACAAGAGGCAGAGAAGAGCCGGGAGGGGACAAGTGCCAAGAGTCACAGTCCAGGCTCAGAATTGGCCCAGTCAAGGCTCCAGGGCATGCTTCAGTGAGGTCTCTATGGCTAGGTGGCCTCTGTAGGCCACATGCAACTATACTTACTACTCTAAGAACACTGGGTGGCGCCTGTGGCTCAGTCGGTAAGGTGCCGGCCCCATATACCGAGGGTGGCGGGTTCAAACCCGGCCCCTGCCAAACTGCAACCAAAAAATAGCCGGGTGTTGTGGCGGGCGCCTGTAGTCCCAGCTGCTCGGGAGGCTGAGGCAAGAGAATCGCTTAAGCCCAGGAGTTGGAGGCTGCTGTGAGCTGTGTGAGGCCACGGCACTCTACCGAAGGCCATAAAGTGAGACTCTGTCTCTACAAAAAAAAAAAAAAAAAAAAACCTCTAAGAACACTAACAAACTATACTAATTGGGATATTCAATAGGCTAACACTACTAGTAAAAGCTAACTAGGATAAAAATACTTCACTTCTAAGGCAACTGGGAGTCCACACCTGGCTGACACTGCATTTCAGGATCCCAAAAGTTCAGGGCCTTCTTGCTCTCCAATCTAAAGACAAGAAAGACATCTGAAGTGGGCTCTCAGGTATTTTGAAATGTGCCCTACATTCTCCTTAACCTGGTCACCCTGCTGTGCAATGTATGTCAGGGCTTCTTCCTGTCTGAAACTTTGTTCTCTGTGACCAACCACCCAATTCCCTCCCTGTGCCACCCACTTGTCCCCCCAACCTCCACAACCCCCCTCCACTTCACAATTAAACTACTTCTATGAGGTCAGCTCTTCAGAGGTGACACATCAGTGACAGCATGCTGCATCTGTCTGCAGGGATGGGTGTGGTAGCTTTATGTTTCCATTCCACACACACGTGAACTTCACTTTGTGTCCCATACATGTACACACAGAAAAAGATACGATTTCAATTTCAATTTCTTTATTGAAAATCCAATAAAACCATAAGAAATAAAAAGAGAAAGCGTGGCTTGACTGCCCCACACACACCTCCTAGTCTCGGCCTCAGGTCTCCTGACTGGACACAGGCACCACCTCATTTTGGCAGATCTTTTGGGCCAGTGGGAGGCAGCACATCTTGCAAATGAAATTCACAATCCTCCTAGCGCACCTCTGCTGGATCTGGCCCTGGCCTGTTTTAGTGGTGGTGTCCTCTACTACCTGCCCAGCTGGGAGGTAGTGGTGTTGTCTGGGTCTTCCCTGAGCTTGCCTGCCTCCTCCTGGGCCACCCCTAAGGCTGCTGGTGCTGGGGTGGGGGTGGGGGAGAGAGGACACGAGGCCAGGATAGAGGGCATGACTGGAATGGGGAATTGGTGGGGTGGGGGTCGCAGGTTTGTGTGGCCACATGCTATCTTCCCCAGACTGGATCCAGGGGTGTTCCATCATCTGGTGGAGGGTGAGCCTCTGGGGTCAGGGTTTAGGTCTTTCTGAGAAAGGGTTTTAATTTGGGGGTAGTGAAAGCAGGTGTTATATAGGTGTCATTTCTGAATGAACTTTCTCATTCATTAAAGTTCCATGCAATATATGGGGGGGTGGGGGGCCTGGCCACCATTGAATAGAGGATGACTTCAAGGCCCCAGATGTCTTTCTTTGTTCCTTCATCCTTCTGCTATTGGAAGACTTCTTGGGCCAAAGAACAGGGGTCCCACAAGACTTTTTGAAACTCTTATCTTCCCAAAGGTTGTGGAAAGGCCAAAGTCAGCTACTTTCACATTATTTTGTGAATCAAATAAAATGCTGTCAGGCTTCAGGTACCTGTGTGCAATGCCCTCTTGGTGAAGGTACTCCATAGCTTTGAGTAACTGCAAGAATATGGCTCAGGCCTCCCCCTCAGCCATGTGACCAAATGTGTTTATTCTATCAGCAAGGTCTCCACCATCTACGTGTTCCATGACACATCATCCTTACCCTCTATGACCTCCAGAAGCTTGATGATGTTGAGATGGTCCAGTCGCTTCATGATCTCAATCTCTGAAGACATAGACATGTGGCCAGAAGCATGACATTTGTTGATGATCTTCACCACCACCTCAGTGCCAGTTTCATGGTGCTGGGCCAGCTTCACCTCAGCGAAGCCACCGACACCCAGAGTCTCTAAGAGCTCATAGTCCTGGAGAACCTCCTTGTCCAGAGATACAGAGGCTACCCCAGGCTCCATGGGGAGCCTGACTACTCTAACACTATGCTAGATAAGCTACACTAAATAACTAATCAACAACAACTATACTCACTATGCTAAAAACACTAACAAACTATACTAACTGGGACACTAAATAGGCTAACACTAGTAATGAAAGCTAACTAGTATAAAAATAATATGTGAATTTATGCTAACAAAACAAATAACACTACGCTAAGAATACTATCTACACTATGCTAAACTACTCACTGGGATAATTGCAAGAACTACGATCAAGGAAACACGCTATCTGAGGTCAAGTCCTCAGGTCACCAAAAGAGCTTCCTGGGCTGTAATGACCAAAGACCCAGGCCAAGATAGGGGCTTATATAGGTTTCAGCCTCAGTGGCTCTCTATCAGGTCAGAGGTTCAGTGAAATGGACCAATCAGAGCTGGGGATAACACAGGGTGGGTTTTTTTTTTTTTTCCTTTCATGGGCACAAAAACATTTTTCTCCTTAAAGAGGTTCTTGTTTCTATGGGTTATAGAGACTGATAATTAGTTTATTAGAAATTTAAACCTGTATAATATTTCAGTGGCCTTTTCACTTATAGTTTAAAAATCTGGAATAAATTTAGCCTTTATTAAAGACCTTGTCATGTCTATATGGGAAATATTTAATTTCTTTTTCTGTAAGTTCTGATTGGTGTCAGAATGATGCTGCAAATAGCTTCCACCATGACATTACACAAACGCATTCTGGGGTGTGTGATACATCTAGAGAGCGCATTTTCCCACACAATTGACATCAGATTTCTAATCAAAAACCTTAGAGGCTGGAAGTCGGTGGGTTGAAATATTCAAAGTCATTATAAAAAGGAATGCCTGTCACCCGAGAGTCTATTATCCAACAAATGGTGCTCCAAATACGAGGAAGAAATTAAGACACTGCCAGATAACCAAAAGCTGATGACCAGCAGCCCTGCCCTCCAATGGAAGGAGTCCTTCTGGTTGGAAAGAAAGGACACTAGACAGGAGCTCAAAGCTTGATGAAGAAATAAAGATGTCTGGGAAAGGCAAATACATGGACTATTACAAAATCTAGTACTATTTTGTTTTGTACACGATTAAAGAAACTAATGTATATAAAAAGCCTACTATTGGCTCGGCGCCTGTAGCTCAGTGAGTAGGGCGCCGGCCACATACACTAAGGCTGGCAGGTTGGAGCCTGGCCCGGGCCTGCTAAACAACAATGACAACTGCAACCAAAACGTAGCCAGGCACTGTGGTGGGCGCCCGTAGTACCAGCTACTCAGGAGGCTGAGGCAAGAGAATCGCTTAAGCTCCAAAGTTTGAGGTTGATGGGGATTGTGACACCACAGCACTCTACTGAGGGTAAAAAGCCTGTTATTAGTTGATGTTTGGGGACACACAATACATAAATCTGGTTACCTATCAGATGGGTCTCCAGGAGACACTGGGGTGCTGATAAGCTGTTTCCTGATCTGGGTGCTAGATACAAGATGTATTTAATATGTGGGGGGAAATGTAATTGTATATTCATGCGAAGTATACGCAAATTAAAAAATTTTAAGTTAAATAATCAGTCTGTCTATCAAGCCTAGGATGATAGAGAGGCCTTCAGCCTGTCGTGCTTTGTTCACCAAGGGCAAGTTCGGGGTGCCCAAATGGTTCTCCCCTTGGTCTCTAAGCACTACAGCTGCATCAGGGTGAGAGTTGAGCCCAGGGCTTCAGCACACTCCTGGTGAGCTATAACACAGCCATGCCACCTGAGTGCTGGGATCACCATCACTGCCTACCTGCCCCTCAAGGTGAGCCGGGGTCCGGCCCTTCCCCCACCTGCCCACTCCTTCCCTGGTTCAAAATTATTCATTTGCTCTGATGAATTTGTAAGAAAACCTCAATCGTTCAGAATAGCTTTTGGCATGCCTCCCACTGCCTGTGACTTTCTGGCTGACAGCAGGAACTGATGTAGAGGAGCAGAGCCTCCCCCGCAGGGGACAGTGGGTGCTGACAGCCACATGTTCACATGGACAATGATTGGCAGGCTTTAAAGTGTGCTGACCTGCCTGGCTGTCCTGACCAAGGCAATAATGTGCGCTCCAAAGGCTTTGAAATGTTTCCAACAGGGGTCAGGACAGAGGGGCTCTTCTGGTCCACTCCAGACCCGTCAGCATCCCCACAGAGACCCAGAGCTGTGACAGTGGCCTGTGGTGTGTTAGATTCCGAGGCAAAGACCTGGGTCCAGGGTAGAATCTGCCCCTTGCCTGATGTCTGTGAATCCCACCTCTTAACTGAGGAGGGAGGTGGCCACAGTGTGTGCAGTTTGGAGCACATGGGCTCAGCTCCACACCAGTCCCGAGACTGTGTTGGTGTCTGACACACAGCAGCTCTGTGCTCTGGGCCCCACAGTCCCCACCTGTAAAATGGGGCTCAGACTGCAGCTACCTCATAGGCTGTGGTGAGGATTACTGAGCTAATAAGCAGAGTGGGTGTAGAAAGCAGCCTGGGAGGTAGTGAGTGCTCATTAAGGGTCAGTCGGTAAAACGTGAGGACAAAGACCTGGCCCTCCCACCAAGGGTGGCTGTGGAGGCTTTGCTCAAGGGCTGAAGCACAGCCAGCTGGTGAATGGACTTGTTCTTCCTGTGTCTGAACCCTGCCTCGTCCACAAGAGACCCAGAGGGGGTGAGTGGGTGGGAGTTCCTGCTCCTCGGGGAGCCCCCATGCTCCCAGCTGAACCAGGCAGCCCTCACACTTCCTGCCACCCAGGGTCCCACAGTGCTGGTCCCCATGGTGTGTGATGTTTGTTTCTCCCTCTGTCCCATTAGAGGCCAGCTCAGTGACCTTAGGACTTTTCATCTCTGCACCTGTATACATGGGCCCAGTGCCTCATACAGACCAGAGACCAACCAAGGGTGGTTTTGTTTAGGGTGAATGAATGAGGCAATGTGCCCAGGGACACACAGCAGAGCTGAAGTGAAGGCCCCCTGACCCCAGAACAAACTCAGCAGCCCCTTGCAGGTATCTGCTGTGAGCAGAGGCCCCTCCCTGCCCCTCCTGCCCAGCCATCCAGTTATGCAGTACATGTTTGTGAGAACTCCCTGTCTCTGCTCTAGGACAGGAGATTACCCAAAGCAGAAAATACAAAGTAACCTTTGTCCCATGACCTGACACTCAGAGAGAGAGAGAAAGAGAGGGATGGAGGGAGACAGGCCACAAACTGGGGATAGAAATCCCAGCTAGGCCAGCAGCCATTTTCCACAACACCCCGCTACACCTTCAGAGCCATGGAGCTTTTCAGCAGGACCCTGGGGAGGGGTATCTTCAGGGCCCTTCCTGGCTGCTTGGCTGGAGCAGCAAGGCCAAGCTTGAGCTCACTGTTGCTATCTAGGATGTAAGGGTCAGAAAAAGATGTGTCCCTTAGCATGGTGGCTTCCTGATTGGACAAATATAAAGAAGAGTTAAGTCCATTTCCTGGGAACAAAACCCAAAATGGCAGGGCTTTAACCAATAGAGTTTATTTCTCTGTCATGTGTGATGTTTCATACAGGGTAGCTTGGCTGCTCCTTATTCATAAGGGATCCAGACTTCTGTCTTTTCACATCATCATGCTACTTTAGAGGACTCGGGGTCTAAAATGCTTGCTGGAGCTCCAGCTATCCCACCTGCTTTCCACATAGTCTCAAAGGGAAAGAGCTCACATTTCTGCTCAGTTTTATGTTATTAGCCTTGCCAGGAGCTTAGAACAATTTCTTTCTACATCTGACTGAGCAGAAGTTTGCCCAGTATCCATACCTAGAGGCAAGAGAAGCTGGAGATGTTTTCCCTGGGCAATTTACTACCCTAAAAATGTAGGGGTTCCTTTCTTAAGGAAGAGGGGAGTGTGGAAACTTGGGGGGCAGCTAACAGCCATTGCTGCCACCTGTATTTGCTGGTCCATGTGTCCGTTCCCTCTGCAGCCAGTCCTGACCACAGCTCATTGTGAGCTCACCGCCCTCCTTCAAGCCTGCACAGACATTTGTGAGGTCAGAACTAGAGGCTTAGGCAGGAACGGCTCAGTGGCAGGGTGGGTAGCAGATCTGTCTGGCTCTGGGATTTGTGCTTCTTTGTTCCAAGGAACTTCCATGAGCCCCCTACATCCAAAAGTTGATTCTTGGCCATCTCACCCATCTCTGCTCCTCATGGAACCTTGTTCAGGGCCTGTTAGCTCTGACAGTTCACATGGTTTCAGCAGACTAAGCTTTCAGGTTTTTTTTTTTATTATTATTATTTCCAATTAATATGAGGATAGAATTAAGTTTCAATGTTTGCATTTGTTAGGTAAAGTCCCTGTCATAGTTGTGTCCTAATCCAGGAGGTGTGCCGTGTACTCTTACATTGTGCCCATTCACTGGGAATCCCCCCTTTTCTCCTCTCTCTTCCCCCTAACTTGAGTTTTTCTCTTGTTTGAGCATGTACTAGCTTCCTATGAGTATCGAGTACATTGCACACTTGCTTTTCCATTCTTGCAATACTTTACTAAGAAGAATGTGTTTAGGTTCAATACAAGTTAGTACAAAAGATGTAAGTGCTCCATCTTTTTTATGGTTGAATACTATTCCATGCTATGCATATATCAGATTTCAGTAATCCATTAATATATTGATGAGCATTTAAGTTGTGTCTGCCTCTTGGCAGTTGTAAATTGAGCTGTGACGAATCATCTAGTAAAAATATCCTTATGATAAAATAATTTTTTTTTGTTTGGGTAGATGCTTAATTATGGGATTGCAGGATCAAATGAAAGGTCTAGTTTGAGTTCTTTGAGGATTCTCCATACTTCTTTCCAAAGAGTCTGTATTGGTTTGCAGTCCCACCAACAGTGTAAAAGTGTTCCCTGCTCTCTGCATCCATGTCAGCATCTGAACCTTTGGAACTTTGTGATGTGGGCAATTCTCATTGGACAGTGACATTTTAATATCATACATAAAAACAAACTCACAGCGAATTGAAGACTTAAATGATAAAGGCTAACAGGGCAAAACTTCTCGGATTAAATGTAAGAGGAAAGCTTCAGGACAATGTGGGCCCTGATACTTCCTGCTGGTGGAGCCTGAGGGATAAAACCAAAAATTGAGAAACTTGTGTGGAAAAGTGTTGGCTTAGGGGGAGAGGGAGAGATCTGAACCCCTATCTGACTTTGAACAGGCCTGAGACTTTGAGGCAGTGATCAGGACTGTGGCTGTTGCTTCAACCCCAAGGGAGGCTCAGCCCCACCAGCATAGGATCCCACCCGTGCTCTTTAGCCCCCTTTCTGGATCCTAACTTCCCTTCTATATGTCCTTTGTAGGAAGTATCAGGACCACAGGATAGCCTGGGAAGTTTCATGATCTATTTGCAATGGGAGATCTCAAGATGTGTAAAGAAAAGTTAGGGAATTTCTCTGCTGACCCTGGGAAGGAAGTTCACAGAGGAATGTGAATACTTGGCCATTGTTTTTGATTTGACCTGGAATGATGTGTGTGTCTTACTTTCACACTGATGTTTGTAAATGAGAGACACATGATTTTGGCAGCTTGGTTAGCTCTTAGGCAGCGAGTGGTTCTCAATCTGTGAGTCACAACCCATTTGGGGGTGGAACAACCCTTTCACCAGGGTTGCTTAAAGCCATCACATACACCAGGTACAAATACAGGTGTATGAAAATAATTTTATGGTTGGGGGTCACCACAACATGAGGAATTGTATTAAAGGGTCACAGCATTAGGAAGGTTGAGAACCACTGGTCTAAGAGGACCAACTCTATGCCCTAGGCAAAACTCCTAGCTAGAAATCTAACAGTACAAGGGGATCCAGGGTGGAATCACCATCTGTGTCGAAGAGGATCCCATCTCTGCAACCACATGTAGTGTCTTTTATAAGGATATGGAAGTTATTCAGGTAAAACCACTCAATTTTTCCAAATTAACATATGGATTCAGGGAAAGGAGGAAAGCCCAGTGATATTTAAAGAATGAATCACTGAAGCTGTCAGAAGGTGGACAACATGGACCCAGATCAGCTGAGGCAGAAATAGTGATTGATACACGATTGACACCTCTGACTGTGATAATCCATAGGAAACTCCAAAGGTTGGCCTTGGGCTCCCAGACATGTCCCAGCTACTGTCAGTGGCCTCCACTGTCCCCCAAAACCAGCATATGTAACACAGGGGAGAGCCATAAGCCCAGATTATTGGGGGTGGCTTTTGTAGCAATGTCCTCTCCAGACACTCACTCCAAGGTGCCCTGGGGATCGTGGAAAGACCTACCACCCTTGAGGGAAATCTGGACTCTTTTAGAGGGAGTGTCATGCCATCCCCAGAAGGACCAAAGGTGAGGAGGGAAAAGCCATGAAGCACGGGTGGCCCTGTGGGGGCATCCTGGTTATTGGGCATGGAGTGTGCCTGGATCACACAGAGGCTGAGGGGATGTCCAGACATTGGTGGCCATGGTCATAAATGACAAGACCTCAAGCGGCAGGTTTTCAGACTGGCTCCCACTCATCCCCTCCACATCACACATGAAGAACCCTGGGTAACCCTGGATGTGGCTGTTAAGCAAATGTTTTCTAATTGATTTGGGAGCCATCTATTTCACCATAACAAACTTTGGCAACTCCTTTTTTCCTCTTGTGTAGCTGTGGCATGATTGGTGCCCCACCAGGAGGTATTATACCACCATGTTATTATGTATTTGGGAAGGACTATTAGTCACCAATTTCTGCTTATCTCAGTGGTTCCAACGTCATTGTTGCAAAGAGTCTTTTTAGTCAAATTGGGCCTCAATTGCAATCGCAACACCAGACAATTATGAGCAGCCCTTGAGACAGCTGTAACAGGGAACAACAATGACCTGCAGGTGTAGAGGGCGTGGACCCTGGGACGTGGGCAGAGGGAAGCCAGGGAAGGCTGAGGGGGTTCCTCCAATACAGGTGACTCTCAAGCCAGGCCACCATTTTCTGTTTGTTGAAGGAGGCTTGGCAGCCTTGTCTTTCTGGTGTCCTGATTCCCCATTTCCCTGTGTTCAATCCCTCTGTCTCTCTCCTCCCTCCCCTACCTCTGCGAAGTGGAAGGTAAATTACAAGCCTCTGTGGATTCCACAGCTTCTCTGATTAAGTTTGGCTCACTCTTTCTCTGGTGCTTCCCAGCTGCCCTACCCTAACTGCAAAAGCTGTCCTCTGGATATTGCAACATTTGTATCACTGTGTTGGGTCTTTCCTGGGCAAGCCTCTGTGTTTGTTTTCTCGCCACACTAATTCTGACTTGGCTGGGTTTGAACATTAGTGCTTTGCTAACTCAGAGGGGGGAGAGAAGATGGAAACATAGTAGTTCTTGTGGAGGTTTAGGGGCTTCCCTACCCCAAGGTCTGACAAAATGTCATTTCAGGATGGGGTGTGGGGGACTCCCCACTAAACTGCTTCCTGAGCAATGGGAATGCCTAGAGCATTGGGAAGAAAATGGCTCATTTTTATGTTTCCTGACTGGAAGTTGGGGTACAACACTGGATTTGTCTTGTAGAAGTAGGACTATTTCTGCTATCATTGGTTGGGTGAGAGCAACCAGGTCATCTGAGTTGTATGTATTGACAAAGATGCTCATGTGTTTAATTGTGCAGGTCTTCCTAGTGTGAAAGCCTGATTTCTTAGGTCACAGGTTTATAAATTGGATAAATATAAATAAAACAGAGACAATGCAGATTTTTCTATACCCTGCTAGTGATGGGCATATGGTATTTGAGGAAAATACAGAGGTGTCCCTTCTCCTAGCTCTCTCTCTAGCCACTCTGAATTCTCTTCTCTTGCATGAAGACAATAAATTCTCAAAACATTCTCTTTTCATCTTTTATATCACTTAACACAATGGTAACAAAAAATTTGTGTAATTATTTGCGGAATGCCCATCTTTAAAAGTAAACAGAAAGTCTTATGAAGACCATGTCTGTTTCATTCACTGCTATGTTCCTAGGATTCCACATACCTGAATCCAAGCATATAATAGGTGCTCAATAAATACTTGTTAAACACATGGATTTATCAACCACAGGTTACAGGAATATGCATAGAGCTTGAGTCCACAAATCACCTCGAATAATTTCAAGTTTATGCATTTCCCCCAGCAGTTTGATAGGTAGATCTTTGTAATATCAAAATCTTGCCCTCAGCTCGTTAGTCTTATTTGTGCCAACTCAGCATATTAGATTCAAGCAACTCAGTTCAGGGAAAAGACGTGATTAGCATTATCTTCATTTTTAAAGAAAGCAAAGGATCGTATGTAGGCTTCCAACAGCATCCTTGATTTCTATTAGCAAATGTATTTTTATGAAGGCTAATATCTCCTGGGCCTATGCTAATGTTTTAAACTATTTTATTACAGGTCCATGCTAATTCACGTACCTATTTCTATAAAGGACAATTCATAATCCTTTCTTAGGGTTTTCACCGCAGTTTAAATTTACTGGTGATGAAAATTCTGGAACTCTGGAAGCACGTGGTTCTGCATATGGGGTGAACCAGGGAGGAGGATATGTTGTGAAAACGGCATGAAACGTGACCTTAGTGAGGGAATATATGTGTAATGCCATCTAAATTAGACATTTTTTCAAATTTGATTCAACGTATGGATTTGAAAAAAAGAGATAAAAAGAGGTAACAACAACAACAAAAAAGGCTATCCAGAAATGTGTTTTTGCAGAGAAAGGACTGAACACAAAGTAATGGTTTGGGGGGGAACCAAAGGCCCACACCTGGCTCAGGCCTCTTAGAGGGACACACCTGTGCTACTGTTATGAAAAGGAGAGAAGATCACAGAGGAAAGTGTCAGTGATACACTATTCAGTAAGAAAACACAGCGGGACAAGTGGTCCCCTAGGGCACCTTGGGGACTCTAGCCAGGTCACTGACTCCCTTCAGTACGGGGAGGCCATGCAAGGTGTGTGCCTCTCTGTCCTGCAAACGGCCCAGAGATTCCTGTTTTGCCATTGGGTGACTTGGTAGTTCCCTCACGGCCCCATTCTATTGAGTGTTTCTCATTAACTCCAAATACTACTGTGCTACAGGCTGCCAGCACCAGGTGTGCACCACCCCAGCTGTGCAGGGAGGATCCCAAACAGCAAAATACACAGGCCTCAGTTTTCTGGAGTGAGATGTTTTTATACTGTTCTAAAAGAAACACGAGTGTGATGACTAAGAACCCTCTTGCCCCACAGCCCACAACCATGGAAGAAAAGGCAGAGAAGGGCAGTGAGGGGACAAGTGCCCAGGAGTCACAGTCCGGGCTCAACAGTTGATCCAGCTAGTGGGGGAGTCCAGGCCATGCTTCAGCTGGCTTCACTGTGGCCAGGAGGCCTCTGCAGGCCGCAGGCTGCTTGTCTGGCCCCCCACCCAGCTGGGAGTCCACGCATGACCGACCTCCCACACCATGTTTCAGGATCCCGGCAGCTCAGGGCCTTCTTGCCCTCCAAGGAGACATTTGAAGTGGACTCTCAGGTCTTTTGAAAATGTGCCCTACATTCTCCTTAACCTGGTCACTCTGCTGTGCAACGGATGTCATGGTTTCTTCATTCTGTCTGACACTTTGTTCTCTGCGACAAACACCCCCCCAACCCCAATCCCTCCCTGTACCTCCCACCCCCTGTGTCACAAAAGTTCTATGAGGTCAGCTTTTCAGTGGCAACACATCAGTGACAGCATGCTGCATCTGCCTGAGGGGATGAGGGTGTTAGCTTTCCACACACACCTGAACTTCACCTTGTTCCCCATACATGTACACACAGTAAAAGATACAATTTCAACCTCTTTATTGAAAATCCAATAAGAAATAAAAGGAGGAAGCGGGGTGTGGCAGCCCCACACTCGCCTCCTGGTCTGGGCCTCATGTCCCATGGCTGGTCGCAGGCACCACCTTGTTCCTGCGGTGGTTCTTTTGGGCCGGCGGGAGGCAGAACATTCTGCGAAAGAAGTTCACAATCCTCCTAGCGCACCCCCGCCGGCCCTGATCCACTTCAGTGGGTTCGTCCTCCACTACCTGCCCAGCTGGAAGAGAGTAGTCCTGACTGGGACTTCCCTCAGGTCCTGTGTCTCCAGCCGGGCCTCCACTAAGGTGGCTGGTGCTGGAGGAAGAGGACACGGGGCATGGCTGGGGGGCAGAACTGGGACGGGGAACAAGTGGGGAGGAGGTCTCTGGTGGTGTGTCCCCCTCCAGTGGGGTGGCAGCCTCTGGTGGGGTGATGGTCTCCCATGGTGTGGCAGCCTCCGGTGGTGTGGTGGTCTCTGGTGGGGTGGCAGAATCCTGTGGGGTGGCAGCCTCTGGTGGGGTGGAAGCCTCAGGTGGGTTGGTGGCCGTGGGTAGGGTTTCCCCTTCTGGTGGGGTGGCAGCCTCCTGTGGGGTGGTGTCCACCAATGGAATGGAGGCCTCCGGTGAGGTGGTGGCCACTGATGGGATGGAAGCCTCCAGTGGAGAGGCAGCCTCCTGTGGGGTGGTGGCCACTGTTGGGATGGAGGCCTCCGGTGGGGTGGTGGCCTCCGGTGGGGTGGTGACCACTGATGGGATGGAGGCTTCCGGTGGGGTGGTGTCCTCTGGTGGGGTGGTGGCCACCGATAGGATGGAGGCCTCCGGTGGGGTGTTGTCCTCCTGTGGGCTCGTGGCCACTGATGTGATGGAGGCCTCCGGTGGGATGGTGTCCTCTGCTGAGGTGGTGGCCACCGATGAGATGGAGGCCTCCAGTGGGGTGGCGGCATCTGGTGATGTGGTGCCCACCAAAAGGATGGAGGCCTCCGGTGGGGTGGCAGCATCTGGTGGGGTGGAGGCCTCCGGTGATGTGGTGGCCACCGATGGCATAGAGGGTTCCGGTGGAGTGGCAGCCTCCTGTGGGGTGGTAGCCACCGAGGGGGTGGAGGCCTCCGATGGGGTGGAAGCCTCCTGTGGGGTGGCAGCCTCCTGTGGGGTGGTGGCCTCCGGTGGGGTGGAAGCCTCCAGTGGGGTGGTGGCCTCAGGTGGTGTGGCAGCCTCCGGGGGGGTGGCGGTCTCTGGTGTGGTGGCCGCCTCCGGTGGGGTGGCAGTCTCCGGTGGGTTGAAGGCCTCCAGTGGGGTGAAGGCCTCCAGTGGAGTGAAGGCCTCCAGTGGGGTGAAGTCCTCCAGTGGGGTGGCTGCCTCTGCTGGCATGTCTGTAGGTGCCCTGCGTAACTTCATGCTGTCTCTCCGAGACTGGATCCAGGGGTCTTCCATCATCTGGTGGAGGGTGGGTCTCTTGCTGGGGTCAAGGGTTAGGATACTTTGGATAAAGGATTTTAATTTGGGGGTAATGAAAGCAGGTGTTCTATAGGTGCCTCTTAAGATGGCCGTTTGCAGTTCATCGAGGTCCCGTCCTTTAAATGGGAAGAGCCCAGATGCCATTGAATAGAGGATGACCCCAAGGCTCCAGATATCTGCCTCTGGTCCCTTGTAGTTCTGAAGGAAAACTTCCGGGGCCAAATACATGGGGGTCCCACATAAGTCTGTGAAGGTCTTACCTTCGCTGAAGGTTGCAGCACTGCCGAAGTCAGCCAGTTTGACGTTGTTTTGGGAATCTAATAAAATGTTCTCAAGTTTAAGGTCCCTGTGCACGATGCCCTCTTGGTGAAGGTAGTCCATGGCTTTCAGTAGCTGCAAGAATATGGCTCGGGCCTCCCCCTCCTCCATCTGACCAGATGTCATTACTCGGTCACACAGGTCACCACCACCCGCATGTTCCATTATGAGGTAGATATTCTCCTCACCCTCTACGACCTCCAGCAGTTTGAGGATGTGGGGATGGTCCAGTCTCTGCATGATCTCAATCTCGGAAGACACAGACATGAGGCCAGCAATAAAGCGT
This sequence comes from Nycticebus coucang, assembly GCF_027406575.1. NCBI lineage: Eukaryota > Metazoa > Chordata > Mammalia > Primates > Lorisidae > Nycticebus > Nycticebus coucang. Next base: position 19,824,170 of record NC_069787.1, read on the forward strand.
TTGTTGAGAATCTTCACCGCCACCTCAGTGCCAGTTGCACGGTGCCTGGCCAGCTTCACCTCAGCGAAGCTGCCCTGGCCAAGGGTCCTTAAGAACTCGTAGTCCTGGAGGACCTCCTTGTCCAGAGACACGGAGGACGCCCCAGGCTCCATGGGGAGCCTGACTACGCTACCACTACGCTATATAAGCTACAGTAAATAACTAATGAAGAACCACTATACTCACTATGCTAAAAACACTAACAAACTATACTAACTGGGGCACTAAATAGGCTAACACTAGTAATGAAAGCTAACTAGGATAAAAATAATATGTGAACTTATGCTAACAAAACAAATAACACTACGCTAAGAAGACTATGTACACTATGCTAAACTTACTCACTGGTATAACTGCAATCACTATGATCAAGGAAACACGCTATCTGAGGTCAAGTCCGCAGGTCACTGAAAGAAGCTTCCTGGGCTGTAACGACCAAAGACCCAGGCCCAGACAGGGGCTTATATAGGTTTTGGCCTCAATGGCTCTCTATGAGGTCAGAGGCAGGGGGAAATGGACCAATCAGGGCTGGGGATAACACAGGGTGGGGTTTTTCCCCCTTATATGGGCGCAAATGCATTTTCCTCTTGAAAGAGAAACAAGTGCTTCTTGTTTACATGGGTTATAGAGATTGATATTTCATTTATTAGAAATTAAAACCTGTACAATGTTTCCATGGTCTTCTCACTTATAGTTTGAAAACCTATAACAACTTTAGGTGTTTAGAGACTTTATCATGTCTATATGGGAGGGATTCAATTTCTATTTTTTTAAATTTGAATTAGTGTTGGAAGGATGCTACAAATAGCTGTCAGCATGATACTATACAGAAATATTCTGGGGTGTGTGATACATAATAAGGTCCCTTATTAACATATAGTGAGCTGCTAGGAAGATGACTCTTATGATCATTTTTCCACATGATTGACCTAAGATTTGTCATCAAAAACCTTGGAGTCCGGATATCAATGAGTTGAAATATTTCAAAGTCATGGGGGAAAAAATGGTCTACCAAGAGTTCAACATCCAAGAAACTGTGTTTCAAAAATGAGAAAAAATTAAGACATTTGTCAGCTAGCTAAAAGGTGAGCACCAGCAGCCCTGCCCTACAATGGAAGGAGTCTTACTGGTCGAAAAGAAAGGACGCTAGACAGGAACTCAAAGCTTGATGAAGAAATAAAGATATCTGGTGAAGGCAAATACATGAACAGTGAAAAAACTTAGTACTATTTGTGTCTTGGGCTTGATTTAGGACTATTATGAGTGGATGTTTTGGACACATGTAATCTGGAGACACCAATAACTGAAAGAGCAATTAGATAAGAGAAAGAAATAAAAGGTACTTGAATTGAAAAAGAAGGTGTAAAGTGATCAGTTTGCAATTAACATAATCTCATAGGTAGACAACACTGAAGACTCCATAAAAGTACTGTAAAAACCAAAGTGAACTTAGGAAAGGTTCAGCTATATGGAATCTCAAGGGACCCCAAATCAAACAATCTTGAAAAATACCAAGTTGGGGGTTTTATACTTCCTGTTTTCAAAACTCATTACAAGCTCCTGAGTTCAAAACAGGGTGGTCCTGGCACGAGCAGACTTAGAGAGCAATGGAAGAGAACACTGAGCCCAGAAATCAACCTGCTCCTGGATGGTTAAATGATTTTGCAAGGGTGCCATGAGCACCCAGTGGGGAAAGGACAGTTCTTCAGCTAATGGTACTGGGATGACCGGACATCCACATATAAGAGACTGAAGATGGATCTTGACATGAAACCATACACAAGAATTAACTCACAGTGAATTGAGGATGTAAATGTTAAGGGCTATAACCATAAACCTCCCAGAAGAAACCATAGGAGGAAAGCTTGAGGGCAATGAATTTGGCACATCAATATTTTGTCTATACTACCAAAAGCCCAGATTACATATTGACACTAGGTAAACAGGACCACATCAAAAGCTAAAAGCTGGACTGGGCGCAGAGGCTCACCCCTCTAATTCTGCCACTCTGGAAGGCTGAGTTAGGCGGATTGCTTGAGCACAGGAGTTCAAGCCCAGCCTAAGTGAGTGAAAGACCCTGTGTCTAAAAGTAGCTGAGCACCGTGGCTCTTGCCTGTAGTCCCAACTACTTGGGAACTGAGGGGAGAGGATCACTTGAGCCCAGAAGTTAGAGGTTGCTGTGAGCTATGGATGCCATGGCACTGTACCCAGGGTGACAAAGTGAGACTGTGTCTGAAAATAAAAAAGAAGAAAAATAATCTAAAATCCCTGAGTGTCAAAGGGTGCAAGAGATCAAAGGCAACCTATGAAATGGGAGAAAATACCTGCACTTCATATACCTGATTAGGGGTTCACATCTGGAATTTGTAGAGAACTATACATTGATAACAATAAAACAAATAACCCAATTGAACAACAGCCAAAGACCTGAAGAGATATTTCTCCAGGGGTGATATGCAAAGGCCCAACACACTCATGAAAAGATGCTCAACAGCACTCATCATCAGAGTACTGCTAAGCAAACCCACTAACACTCCTGAGGATGGCACACCCATTTCATTCATTAGCTCAGAAATCCTCACCACATAACCACAGTATGGTGGATCCTCAAAAAGCTAAACAGGATTCCATGTGAAAGCACAGTCTCAGAGTGGTATTAGTCCCCCCGTGTTCCTAGCAGCGTTATTCACAATCGCTGACAGGTGGAGGCAACCCAAGTGTTCATTAAAGATGAGCAGATAAACCAAATGTGGTCCATACACACAATGGAATGTTATTCAACCTTACCATGGAGGGAGATGCTGACACATGCTACCACGTGAATGTACCTCGGGGACACTGTGCTAAGCCGGTCTCAAAGGTACAGATTGTGTAATTGCTCTTATGTGAGGTGTCCAGAGGAGTCAATTTCATGGACACAGGAACTAGAAAGGTGATTGTGAGGGGAGGAGGGGTGGGAATTGGGGAGTTGATGTTTATTTATCTACACCACAAAATGAATCGTGGTGTAGATAAATGGTGGTGACAGTGCACCACAGTGTGAATGTACGTCACACCACTGAACTGTACACTTAAAAGGTGTGATTTTATCAGAATCAAAATGAATAAGGTTTCAAAATGTAATCCAAATATTGATGGAAAACAAAGGCAGGGATTTAAGTCAACTCTTGGTAGCAGTTTTCATTGACAGAACCACTTTGAGAAAGTTATTTGGCAATAACAATGTGTGCGTGCTCCATGGCCTAGGAGTCTCACTTTTTGGGACACACCCAAGAGAAACTCCTAAGGGTGCCCCCAGAAGGGAAGGTGCCCAGATGTTCTTAGCAGCCCTGTGGATCAGAGCCACGGACTGGAAGGAACGGAAATGTGCAGTGTAGCATGGGTCAGTCTACTGCCCTGTATCCACACAACGGCATAAAGTATGGAAATGTGCATGGGGATGTGCAATGCGTGACAGACGAGGAAGCTCGGGAACAAGATGCAGCTGAGGAAGCCAGATACGGGTGAGTTTAGCTGCAGCATCGAGCAAAATTGGGCTTGTGCTGGTAGAAGTCAGGGTAGAAGTTTCCTTTGGGGGAGAGGCTAGCCATCAGATGTGTCTCCAGGAGACTTTGGAGTGCTGATAATGTTTCCTGATCTGGGTGCTGGGATACAGGGTGTGTTCAATATGTGGCAAAAAAATATGTAAGATGTATATTCATGTGAAGTATACTTACATTAAAAATTTGTAAGTGAAAATCATCAGGCTGTCTGTCAAGCCTAGGATGAAAGAGGGACCCTCAGCCTGTCATGCCTTGTTCACAAAGGACAAGTTCACAATGACCAGGTGGTTCTCCCCTTGGTGCAGAGAGGCTGCCACTCAGCTCTAAGCAGTGCAGTGGCCTCAGGTTGAGAGCTGAGGCCCAGGGATCCAACATGTTCCTGGTGAGCTACAGCACAGCCTTGGCCACGTGAGTGCCCGGATCACCATAGCTGCCTATCTGCCCCTCAAGGTGAGCTGGGTGTGTGGCCCTTCCCCACCCACCCTGCCCACTCCTTCCCTGGTGTGAATCATTTATTTGCTCTTCCATGTCTCCCTCTGCCTGTGACTTTCTGGCTGAAAGCAGGAATGATGGAAAGGAGCAGATTTCCCCCGCAGGGGACAATAGGTGCTGACATCCACGTGTTCACATAGGACAGACAGTGCTTGGCAGGCTCGGAAGGGCACTAACCTGCCAGGCTGTCTTGACCATGGCAGGAGTGTGGGCTTTAAAGGCTTTGAAATGTTCCCGACAGGGGTCAGGAGAGAGGGCCCCTTCTGTTCCACTCCAGTCCCATTCAGAATCCTCACACAGTTCCAGAAGTGGACAGTGGCCTTTGGTGTCTTAGATTCTGAGGCCTCTACAAACCTGGGAGGATTTTGCCCCTTGTCTGATGTCTGTGAATCCCTCTTCCCATCTGAGGATGGAGGTGGCCAAGGCGTGTGCAGTTTGGAGCACACGGGCTCCGCTCCACACCAGCCCCAACGCTGCATCTGGGTCTGACACACAGCAGCTCTGTGCTGTGGCTCATTTAACTTCTCTGGGACTCAAGGTCTCTGCCTGTATAATGGGGTTGAGTCCTCAGGTAACACATAGGCTGTGGTGTAGATTACTGAGTGGAGTGGGTGTAGAAATCTGTGGCTCAAAGGAGTAGGGCACCCGTCCCATATGCCAGAGGTGGCGGGTTCAAACCCAGCCCCAGCCACAAAAACAATGAATAAATAAATTAAAAAAAAATCAGTCTGGGAGGTAGTGAGTGCTCAGTGAGGGTCAGTCATTAAAACATGAGGACAAAGGGTGGCTGTGAAGGCTTCGCACAAGGGCTGCCGCACAGCAGGCCGGTGAATGGACCTGCTCTTCCTGTGTCTGAACCCTGTCTCATCCACAAGAGGCCCAGAGGGGATGAGCTGGTGGGAGTTCCTACTCCTGGGGGAGCACCCATTTCCCAAGCTGGGGCAGGCAGGATCACGCAGTGCTGGTCCCCACAGTGTGTGATGTTTATTCCCCCCACCCTGTCCCATTAGATGCCAGCTCAGTGACGTTAGGACCTTTCATCTCTGTACCTGTATACATGGGCCCAGTGCCTCATACAGAGCAGAAAACAGCCAAGGACAGTTTTTTTCAGGGTGAATGAGTGGGGAAATATGTCCAGGGTCACCCAGCAGGGATGAAACCAAGACCTCCTGATCCCCAGAGCCAACTCAGGAGCCCCTTGCAGGTGTATGCTGTGAGTAGACAAATGCCTCCAGCCTAACCATCCAGTTATGCAGCGCATGTCTGTGAGACCTCCCTGTCCCTGTTCTAGGCCAGGAGATGTCCCAGAGCAGAAAAAAACAGAAACCTTTGTCCCATGACCTGACACTCAAGCAGTGAGAGGGAGCAAGGGAGACAGGCCACAAACTGGTGATAGAAATCCCAGCTAGGCCAGCAGGCATTTTTGGCAACACCCCGCCACACCTTCAGAGCCATGGAGCTTTTCAGCAGGACCCTGGGGAGGAGGATCTTCAGGGCCCTTCCTGGCTGCTTGGCTGGAGTAGCAGAGGCCAAGCTTGAGCTCACTGTTGCTATCTGGGATGTAAGTGTCAGAAAAAGGTAGATGTGTCCCTTAGCATGGTGGCTTCCAGATTGGACAAATATAAAGATGAATTAAGTCCACTCACTGGGAACAAAATCTAAATGACCAGGCCTTAACGAATAGAGAAGTTTATTTCTCTGTCACATGTGACATTTCATACAGGGGTAGTTTGGCTGTTCCTTATTCATAAGGGATCCAGACTTCTGTCTTTCTATGTCATCGTACTATTACCTGGCTTACATACTTTAGGGAACTCAGGGTCTAAAATGCTTGCTGGAGCTCCAACTGTCACATCTGCATTCCATATAGCCTCAAAGGGAAAGGGCTCACGTTTCAGCTCACTTAGTTTCTTGTTATTAGCCTTGCCTGGAGCTTAGAAAAATTTCTCTCTACATCTCTCTGACCAGAAGTTTGCCCATATCCATACCTAGAGGCAAGAAAAGTTGGAGATGTTTTCCCTGGGCAATTTACTACCCTAAAAATGTGGGGGTTCCTTCCTTAAGGAAGAGGGGAGTGTGGAAACTTGGAGGGCAGCTAACAGCCATTGCTGCTACCTGTATTTGCTGGTCCATGTGTTGTTCACTCTGCAGCCAGTCCTGACCACTGCTCATTATGAGCTCACCGCTCTCCTTCAAGCCTGCACAGACATTTGTGAGGTCAGAACTAGAGGCTTAGGCAGGAACGGCTCAGTGGCAGGGTGGTAGCAGATCTGTCTGGCTCTGGGACTTTTACTGCTTTGTTCCAAGGCACTTCCATGAGCCCCCTAAGTCCAAAAGTTGAGTCTGGGCCCTCCTACTCATCTCTGCTCCTCATGAAAACTTGCTCAGGGCCTGTTACCTCTCACAGTTCATGTGGTTTCAGCAGAGTTAGTTATTGGTTTTCAAATTTGAAACCTCAAATCAGAAGGAGGGTATGGGGTGTGTCAGAGGCGGCAATGGGGCAGCCATCCAGTGTCCGTTTCCCTTTCCTAGACTCAGGTGTGGAGGCTATTTCAGTCCATGAGACACAGGAAGGCACAGTCATCTCCACCTCTGTGACTGGCTGTCATCGGTCCCACCTCAGTTCAGCCAGAGAAAGCAGCTGGTGTCTCCCAAGGCTCAGCATAGGGCAAGACCACACGGAAGGCTTACTGGTTCCTTCCAGATTCAAACTGGTGTTTGAGTGTCCTGAGCTCCCTCACTGGGCCTCAGCCCTCAGGCCCCAACTCTGCTTCCTGATCTGGGAGGTGCTCAGAAAACACAGGCAGAAGGAACCTGGAACCCTGCCATGTACACCCCCGTGAGCAGAGTCCCTGGCTAGACGAGGAGAGAGTGACCCAGAAGGACTGTAACCAGCTCCAAAAGCAAGGAAACATTTTTCATGGTGTTGTTTTGTGGTTATTTTTATTTTTATTTTTATTGTTAAATCATAGCTGTGTGCAATCAAGGGGTACAATGTGCTGGTTTCATATACAATCTGAAATATTCTCATCAAACTATTCAACGTAGCCTTCATGGCATTTTCTTAGTTATTGTATGAAGACATTTGTATTCTGCCTTTAGTGAGTTTCACCTGTACCCATTCTAAGATGCATTGTAGGTGTGGCCCCACCCATTACCTTCCTTCCACCAAAACCTCCCCCCTCCCTTCCCCTTCCTTGGCCCTTTCCCCATAGTCTTGTGCTATAGTTGGGTTATAGTCTTCATGTGAAAGCTATAATTTAGCTTCATAGTAGGGCTGAGTACATTGGATACTTTTCCTTCCATTCCTGAGATACTTTGCTAAGAAGAATATGTTCTAGCTCCATCCATGTAAACATGAAAGAGGTAAAGTCTCCATCTTTCTTTAAGGCTGCATAATATTCCATAGTTCCCACTCCAGTAAGAATTGCTGAGCAGAACTTTGTCTCTGTCGGTGGCTCTGATCCTTTCCCTTTTCAGTTTCTTTCCCAGAAATGGTGAAACATCCTCGTAGCCATGAGATCACTACCGAGCCTTCCACCCCCTGTGTGGAGGGAGAAGACATGATAAGTGATGAGCCCCCACAGACTGTGCCCGAGGACCCACGGAGCCTGCACACAAGGCTGAAAGGATAACCAGCACTAACACTCTCCCTTTATAACACTAACACCCCCGCTCTGAGAGGGAATCCTCCGTACTTTGTTCATGAGATGTACGTCCTAGTGGGATTTCTCACTGAGCTCCTGTGCCCTGCACTCCACCCCAGCCCCGTCATGCTGTCACTCCCCTTGTGCCCTGTTCACTTTCACCTGACCCTGTTGGTCAGGGAGGCGGATTTGAGGCAGTTCATACCTCCCTCCTCTCAGTAGGCTCCTCCACTGTAATAAGCCCTTTCTGCTTGACAATCCTCCATGTCTCAGTAATTGTCTATTTGAAAAAAACAAGGAAACCTCCTTGGGTTTGTTAATGCCAAGCCATAGGCTAGTGTTAGCTGGGCACTAGAGAGTCCACAGGAGTTCTACAGTTCCAGGCGGTCCTTCCGGAAATTGGTCGCTCACCCATGGGTAGGTGCAGCTCACTGCACGTGAGGGACAGGCTGGACAAGACAGTCCTGTCTCTGTTTTGATCGTTTGCTATTTTGTCAACCTTCCCAAATCTAGGCCATGCTCTTCTCTGGTTAGAGAAGAATTAGACACAGAACCCACTGCACAAAGGAGGCTGAAAAACTTCCATCAGGAGTAGGGGGCATTCATAGTGCTGGGGCAGGGGCAGAGGCATTTCTAGCACAGGGAGCCAGTGGACACAGGGTCTCTCTCCTCCTGCAAATGCCCATCTCCATCCCCAACCACCAGACCCTCTCTCCTTCAGCAGTGCTGTTCCAGGCCTGCCCAGTGTGCCATGCTCTGCCTACTGGCTTGGCCACTGACATTATCACCACAGCTGTGAGCCCCTGGTCTGAGGCAGCTCGGAGCCTGGAACATGGTCAGTTCTGAAGAGCATGGACAGCTCAGCACATCCAGACATGACACACAGTGCAGCTTTGAGAGTGAGGTGGCCCCTTTTACAGACAAGGAAACTGAGGCTCAGGGTGGAGCTGACTTGCTCCAGGTTGCATAGCAGTTGAACTCTGCCTGACTTGGGCTTGTGCCTTTCCATCACATCATGGCACTCCCCTCTGCATTCTGTGCTCCTGAGGGATGGGAGCTTCCCCTTGGTGTCCCTGGGTCAAGTCCTGGGTTTATCCTGAGTACAATCTTCTTTCCATGTCTCACGGTGGCCACTTTCTAAACCCTAGATGACAGAAAATGCACATCCACTCACACTTTTAGTCTTTGCCTGGGTCACAGGCCTGTTTCATTAATTAATGTCTTTTTGTTTCAAGGTAGGTGCCATTCAGGGACCATCCTCACCCTAGTTTTGAGTGACTAAAAGTGACTTCCAGGTCATGCTATTTCAGCAAATATGCATTGAGCACTTGCTGGATACTGGAGACTGGACCACTTAACTTTGTCAAAGAAATTTGTACTTTTGGTGTAATAGCTTCTTCACCAGAACAGATTCCTCCCTGGACTCTGAGAACTGAGGCTGCTGTTCATGGAGCTTGAGTGGATGCCAAGGACAGAGGCCCGAGCTCTGTCTAGGCAAGGCCACGTTCTTCACTATGCAGTGATGGAACTAGGATTTGAACAAAGTTTGATCCCATGAGGAGGCAGAGGGGCCTATATTTGAGAGTGATAATCATTACAACAACTCTGTGAGGAGATAGGCAGATTCCCGCTGCCCATAGAGTAAAGTGAGCAGGGCAGGTTGACTAAGGGCCCCAAAGAAATCTGGGCCCTGCAGCAAAATGGACTTTGGAAATGTGATAAGGATCTTGTGGCAAACAGTCTGGATTATCTGGATGGTCTATAGGTGAAATCACATGTGTCCTTCTGAGAGGGAGGCACAGAAGAGAAGGCGATGTGAGCAGAGATGGGGGCGCTGCACTGTGAAGATGCAGGAAGAGGCCAGGAGCCAGAAATACAGCAGGTGCTGGGGCCTGAAAACAGGAAGGAAGGAAATTCTATGTCAAGCTTCCAGGCAGCCCTGCCTGTCAGTGACGTGACTTGACTTTAGACTGATCTGTGACTTCTGGACTTCTGGCCTCCAGAATTGTAAGAGAGCACCTGGGCGTTGTTTTAAGCTACCGAGTTTGCAGGAATTTGTCGGGCAACTATAGTAAAGAGCACACTGACAGAGAGGAGAGGAACATTTGCCTGAGGCCCAGGGCTAGCAAGTAGCTGTTCTCCCAGCTTTCAGCAAAGTTCTCACGTCTACAGGCAGACATGACTGGTTCAAAGCATGTAGACGTGGGCCTTCCCGCTGCACTGAGGTCACATATTGCTGATCTATTCTGTTGATTCTGCCTTTTGTTCTTTTCCTGCTCTGAAACTGAGGACCAGACCATATTGCCATGATGCTCCAGGCAGCCATTGGCTGTTCCACCCAAGGTTGCTCTGGAATCCGTCAGTCCTTTTATTTACCATCTCGGGACTGCTAAGAAGGGTGGCACCATTCTTGAGCAGCTTTCTTCCCTCTTTTCCTACCCAAGATTATAATGCCAATTCACTGATCAGTAACAAGAATTCCTCAGGGACCACTCTGTGCCTTGCCCCGCACTGACCCCTGGTGCTGTGCCTTTATCAGTCATAGTGAGCAAGTGTTCCAGCACTAGGTCCTGAAGGACCAGCCATTTCCATAGCATCTGATGTCTTCTCCTTTCCTCACTGTCTTACTTCAGTTTTCCTGGAGCTTGAGATGGATTTGGATGTGTGTGATTCCTGGAGGGAGCAGGACAGCTGAGGGCAAGGAGCTAAGCAAGGATGGAGGTCCGGTGGTCTAGACTCACATTAGGGTACTGTCCCCTTGCCAGGAGGGGTCGCCTCTGGGTGGGGGTGTGTATGCAACATTCTGGAAGAGTTTGCTTGTGACATTTGAGGACAACTCTCTAGAGAAGGGGCCACTGTGTACCATCGGTGGCAACACTCCCAGTGGGCAGTGTGGGAAGGGGGAGCAAGGGGGTCCTTCACAGGAAAGGAGCTCTGGTGGGCACCACAGAACCTCTGAGTAGCACCTTGCTAAGTGTCTGCTTTCTTTCTTTGTGGACTTCTATGAAAAAGTCACTTCTGACCCTGGCTGAGCCCCTACTTCTAGCAACTTCGTGTTGTTCACAGATTGGGTCCTGTTGGTTGCTCAGGCTGCAGTGCAGTGGCACTATCATAGCTCACTGCAGTCCCCAAATACTGAGCTAGAACCATCCTCCTTCCTCTGCCTCCCCAGTAGCTGGGACTACAGACATATGCCATCACTCCTGTCTAAATGTTGAATTTTTGTAGAGGCAGGGTCTTGCTATATTGCTAGGCTGGTCTGGAAGTCCTGGCCTCAAGCAATCCTCTTTGCCTCAGCTTCCCGAAGTCTTGAGATTATAGGTGTGAGCCATGTGCCTGGCCAGTTCTTGGGAGTTTTAATCTCAAGTCAGGGACCTGTATTTCCTATAGCTGCTTAATCTGTGGCCAGTATTTGTGATCTCTGGTCTGTGTTTACACGAGACTCCCTTCCTAAAGGTTTCCTTCTTTCTTCACTGTTTGTATCTGCTGCTACCTCATGCTCATTGGCCTCGGGTTCCATAAAAACCAACTTAGAGTCTGCTTTGTTCTCTAAGCATGGTTGAAGGTGGTGGGCAAGGTTGGGTGAGCTTCCCCTGAGGGCTTCTGACTGACCACTGAGGTGAAGCATCTGTTCAGAGTGGCTCTCATGATCCCTCCTACTGGTATTCACACCCTTCTAGAATCTCCATTTCTTTTTTGTGAGCTGGATCTAGGGGTCTCTGCAAGCTCATGTGGATCTCAACTATAATCTGCTAATGTGGCTCCGGAGGCCAGTGGGGTCATCCTTAGTCCCAGAAAGGACCTGTGACACTGCCTGCAAGGACTTTCCCAGGGTGGACACCCACCAGCAGATGCTTCTGGTGAATAGAATTTGGCACAAATGATGGGAGGTCCCTTCCAAGTTCAGGTTTTAAAGGATTGTGATTTCCATCCTGCTCACACTCTTCCTTACCCTTTGCTTGTTCTGATGACACAAGCTGTCATGGTTTGAACCTGAGCTCAGTGGAGAGACCTGCCTGATGAGGAACTGAAGGAGGCCTCTGACCTACAGCCACGGAGACAGCAAGCCTGGAAGCTGATCCTGCCCTCAATGAGTCTTGAGATGACTGGCTTGTCAGAGAACTGGAGCCAAGGGGTCCAGCTGAGCTGCTCCTGAATTCCTGACACAGCAGCTGTGATATAATCAGCAGTGGTGTTCTAAGCAGCAAGGTCTGTGGGTAATTCCCTACACAACCGTGGGTAAGTAATAGAGAGAGCTCTGGGAGGTGGAAACTAAGACAGAGCCTATAAATGAGTTACAATTCATTTAGCCATTCTCCTATCATTGGCTATTCTGATTGCTGTCATTCTTTTCCATGATGAGTAACACTACGAAGTTTTATATATAAACTTTCATCCACATCACTGTTTACTTCCTAGAGGACTATTTTCCATAATAAGTGTTACTTATTATGGCACAAACCTCTGGTTCAGGATGACTAAGGGAACTTAAGATCTGTTTCTGGATCTGCAGAATCTAGCTCAGAGCCTGAGACAGAGTAGGGCCCCTAAGTGATCACCAGATTATGGACAAACTTTTATAAAGGCTGCAGGATCCTTGTTTTGAGAATCCTTGTGTTGGTTCCAGGTGCAACTTCTCATTGGAGAACTGCTACTCTTCAGCTTGTGACATCTGACTGGTGGGGAGAAGGTGTGCACAGACTTTAGCATGCATCAGAACCACTGGGAGTCTCATTCAAATACAGGCTCTGGGCTCCAGTCCCAGGGATTCTGAATCAGGAGGTCTGGGGCAGGACTGGGAAGTCTGCATTTCTAACTAGCTCCTGAGAGATGCTGAGGCTCTTGGTCCCTGGGCCGCACGTGCATTAGCATTGGATCAGGGGACATCTGCCATGCTTTGGTCTGTTCTGCCTCTTTGAGTACAGCCCCCTCTCCACCCTGTGTGGTAGGTGGGTCTGTCAACCAAGGGTGCCCAAACACCTCTGCACAGGGTGGAGACAGGTCCTCTGTTGGTCAGAGAATCAGTGAGAGGGCCATGGGTCAGTATGTGACTTGGGTAGGGACATTCAGAGGCATTTTCAGGGATTAAGGTGGATAAGGAATGAGAAAGGAAATGTCCCATTTGAGTTTGGACACAGAGAGGATCAAGTGAGCCTGGAGATTTCCTGAGAATGAAGTTAGCAGAGCCAAGGAAGTGGAGAGAGACAGTCTCCTCAAGGTAGTTTGAGCCCAGTATCTACTCATACCTTGCATTTCCTAGAAAAGGACCCTTGCTTAAGCTTGTTTGAGTTGGGATTTAGTCTTTTAGAATTTGAAGAGGTCTAATTCAGGATTCCTGTGACCTGGGATGAGGTAGGGTGCAAATGTGGACTTTAGCAAGAATGGCCTGCTGACTGACGTCTCTCTGTAAAGTCAAGGGGACTCTCTGTGTAACCTGCTGGCCCTCGTCCTGGACCATGTGCTAACCCTCCAGCTGAGGAAGGACTGCGACCCTGCCTGTAAAGGGGTGACTAGGGGGACTCCTGCCAGCAGAGCACTCTGCAGATGTGTTGTCAGCCCAGTCCTCTGCCACATCTCCGGCTTACTCAAAAGTACCTATGTATGAGGTACGGCAATTAAGTTCACAAACTTGTCCTAGAATAAGGGCTACATATCTCATTGCTGAATGTCACCACAGTCACTTTCGAAGTACTCCCCTTCTGTAGCTACACACTGATGGCAGCTCCCAGTCCACACTCAAAACAGTTTGTGGCAAACGAATGTCTACTGGAGATGTAAATGCAGATCAGGATGAATAAGAATTTCTGTTGTTGTCTTGTCATAGTAGGGAATTTGAGAGAACACATAAGCATTCTGTGAATCACACAGGCAAATAATGCATAGGCCTCACTTTGTAGGCTTCTTTGGATTATAGCACTTGAATCCTTCCTTTGAAACTTACTGTGCTCTCACATATAGCCACATTTCCTCCTGGTACATAAAGTTATTTGCATTCATTATCAACATATTAACATTCCTCACCTTGCTCCCTCAGGTTTGCATACTTCCTTGAGCTGTGACATGTTAGAGGTCTTCCAACATTGGAACAGAACACGAACACTATTATGTTGGACAAGGTTTGACACAGGAACCAAACGGGTTTAAACACATACTGTATTACTTCTTGGAATTCATTCTTCTGGATTCTTAAATCAGAAGCCTCTTTTAATATTTGAATCTTTGAAATGCCCTTCTATTTCCTTTCTAGTTAAACAAAAATGATATGCTAATTTTATTACTATTGCTGTTGTCGTTTGTTTATGATCTAATGCAGTGTTTGCCAAGGAATGAAGGTGAATCTGCCTCTCTTTCCCACAAATGATGTTTGAATCCCCTTCTGAGAGTCTACTATCTTTATTCTTTGACCCAATAATCCTGTTCTGATGAATCATCTTTCATATTGAACCCATAAAGTTCATGTCGTGGAAAGTTAATCCCTAATTCATCAGTGTTGAGAGGTGGAACCTTTAATTGATCATGAGAGCTCTGCCCTTTTGAATGGATTAATGTCATTGTCCAGCGGGTGGTTTTCTTATGAAAGGACAAGTTCAGGTCGGCGCCTGTGGCTCAGTCGGTGGAGCGCCGGCCCCATATACCGAGGGTGGAGGGTTCAGGCCCGGCCCCGGCCAAACTGCAACCAAAAAATAGCCGGGCGTTGTGGCCGGCACCTGTAGTCCCAGCTACTCGGGAGGCTGAGGCAAGAGAATCGCTTAAGCCCAGGAGTTGGAGATTGCTGTGAGCTGTGTGAGGCCACGGCACTCTACCGAGGGCCATAAAGTGAGACTCTGTCTCTACAAAAAAAAAAAAAAAAAAAAAGAAAGGACAAGTTCAGCCTCCTTCCCTGTCTTTCTTGCCCATGTGATGATGCCTCCTGCCACATTATAATGCAGGAAGAAGGCCCTTGTCAAATGTGGCCTCTTGGTTTTGGATTTCCCACCCTCCAGAACTGTGAGAAAAGTAAGTTCTATTGCTTATAAATTACCCACTTTCAGAAAGCAGCAAAAAATAAATGAAGAAATAGATCCTCTGTCTCCCTCCCTCTTGCCTTGTGTAGATTAAGTATCAGAATGCACTATTATCCAGGCTCTCTGCCTTCCCCTCCTGAAGACATGGCTTTACTGGTAAGAGTTATACACATTGTTGGACGCATTAAGCCGCCACCATTTGTCTTCACTGAAACTTAGTTATAGAAACCTCTAACCACATACCGAAAGGGAGATAAAGGCTTTTCTCAAAAATAAAAGCCCATTTCTCAGACAGAAATGTCTACTTCAGTAGATACAAATGTAGTATCTCTTTCTTTTTTTTGTTTTTTTGGTTTTTTTTTGAGACAGGGACTTGCTCTGTCACCCAGTGAGTTGGCACAATCATAGCTTACTGCAACCTCAAGCTTGTGGGCTCGAGTAATCCTCCTCCCTCAGCCTCCTGAGTTGCTGGGACTACAAGCTCATTCCACCATGTTTAGCGAATTTTTTAATTTTTTGTAGAGATTTATGTTGCTCAGGCTGGTTTCCAACTCCTAGGCTCAAGTGATCCTCCCGGTTGGCCTCCCAAAGTACTGGGATTACAGATGTGAGCAAGTGCTCCTGGCCACAAAGCACTATTTTTTAATGATTGTTGGTTGGTGGGAGTGGAGAGAAAATGGATTAGCTTTCAAGGATCAACAGATCGTGTGAGGCACAACTGTAATTTTGAATTAAGTTCCAGCAACTCTAAAGAACTATTTCCTATAATATTATATGACAATCATGTTTTCTATGTAGATTTAAGTTTTTCTGTTTATGTATTATTTTAAATATTTTCACAAAACGTATTTAGAAGCTCATATATAACTTCTAACTAAAAGCTATTTTATCTTTTTTTTTTTTATAGTATTTATTTACTTTTTTTCCTGTTCTTAAAATTTCAGGACATTATGGGGCACTTGTATTTTATTGACAAACTTCTTTTCTGCCCAAATTGAGTCAAGGTTATAAGTGAAGCTCTGAATTAATAACCGAAGATCATTTTTCTAAGTTAGTCTCATTCACTGAAGATCTCTGAATGAAGTGAATGAAGGATTTCAACAATTTCCTTTGGAAATAAATCTTTTTTTCTTTTTTTTTTTTGTGGTTTTTGGCCGGGGCTGGGTTTGAACCAGCCATCAGCATATGGGACCAGTGCCCCACTCCTTGAGCCACAGGCGCTGCCTGGAAATAAATCTTATATTTAAATAATAATACGTTTTGAAAATACATAACAATATTATAACAAGTTTATATTAATTTAATAATATTATAATAATATTACAGTATAACACTAAAAAGCACTTTAAAAAACTCGTGGTTTGTTTCTATATGTAAATATTAAAAAAAAAAACTATTCTTAAAGTATTCAATTATCCTTAACATTATTCAGAAATAAAATGAGTCAACTTATAAAACATTTACAAATTGAGTAAAATCAACAGTAATAGCAACTGGTAATTATGGTGGAAAAACATAAACCTAGGGATAAGGTTGAAATAAGAAATTCACCTAATATCCTTCACATATTACTCATAAACTATGAACATAATGAGTTGTGACAGTGAGAATGTCCTTACAACAAACATAAAAGATTTTCTCAGGAGAAAATTAGCTTTTCTTGCTACTGGAAAGAATTAAATTTCTCCCACAAGCCTTCATTGAGAAGACTTTGTATGCTACCCCTCATTGCAAGCATATGTCACACTATCAAACCCATTCAGTAAAAGCAGGTCTCCAAGAAACACAAAACGACACAGTTTGAATTTCCTTTTCTCTGAGGATGAGGTCTAATACAGGGTTAACATTTTAAAACACAGAGTAAATTCCGGGAGCCAGATTTGTATTTCTCATATCCAAGGTTCGAGAGCAGGTGAGATTAAGATTATAATCTCTGACAAGACCCTGGAAGGCATGAACGTTATGTTAACATAAGGGTTTATCCATAAATTTTGACCCCCAGTACTGAAAGTGGAGAGGGAAAAAGAAAACTACTCCATAATGGAATCAAGGTATCCTAACTGTGTGCCTTAGGGCATTGCTAAGTTTTTATTTTCCTGAGAATAGTTCTGTGTAATTTACAAACATGAACACTTTTTTTCTTTGGTATTATTTGGAGTGATTAACAAAGTGATAAGCAAAATGATTGGAAGGAAAAAAACAACTAACAACATCCTCCAAAACCTTACTATGAAATAAAAACCTCACAAATGTTTAAAAATCAGTTTACAGCCACTTAAATGATGTAAGCATATTTTTCCTGATTTTAAATTTAAATACTATATTCCTTAAAACAATTCTTTATTTGTATTCTAGCGATACCTAGCTTTTGTGTGATTTATAGAGCCCTTAATCTTTAGGAACTGACCCATACATAAAATGTGCATTATTAATGTCTTTCTATCTCTTCCCCAAATTCATATTGATTATGCCATATGTTGTGAAAAAACATTGATCACTTAACTTATCAATTCTTTATGCAGAATGATGAAGTCCAGTCCATTAATCTATGGCAGTAAATTTGTTAGTCCAGTTTTTTTTTTTTTTGCAGCGACTTTGCAGCATTCAAGTTAATGAAGAACTTTATTGTTCCCATTTCCAAACACAATCCCACTTACTGACAGCCAGGCATTGATTGGGTGTGTGTCCCTTTAAATCTCTGGATTGCCTGGAGTTGAACGATTTAGGCATCAGCAGAGTGCACTTTAATTAGCCTCGAGGAAATCACAGTGGGGATGAAATAAGTTGGCTTGTTATTTTTCCGTTTGTACTAACGGCAAATAAAAGCATGTAATTGGATTTTTTAAAAGCATTGTCAGTTCTCTAGAGTATGGCCTGTTTACAGTTATGACGGCCTTATCTAATATGAGTGTCACACCCCTCAAAAAAAGGCCTTTTTCAGAGTCGGAAAGGTGTTGCTCTAGGAAGACTGTATTTGAATGGTACCCTGAGGCCTCCACCCTATGTACTTATGAGGGGGGCCTGCCATGTTAATGGGTATCACTGTGGGTTCAGGGCTGCACTGTCCAGTGCTGGCACACCACTGTGTTTCCCACTCTAGACTGCAATAACAGAGAAAGGAAAATCAATGAGGAATAAAAGTTACACGGTTCTGTTTGGGAGAGTAAGCAATTTGGATGCTTCTCTGTACTTCATACAACTCACAAGGGTATACAAAAGAAATCAAACTCACATCCTTCTGGGCACAATAGCTAGTATTGTTTTCTTTCATAGAACGTCAGTCTCAATTGGAGAACATTCAAGAGTACCTGTATCTACTGTATTTATATATCTCTCTCTATAAAGCTAAACACATAATAAAAAATATTTTAGGGTGGTGCCTGTGGCTCAATGAGTAGGGCATTGGCCCCATATACCGAGGGTGGCGGGTTTGAACCCGGCCCTGGCCAAACTTCAACAAAAAATAGCCAGGCACCTATAGCCGTGGCAGGCACCTGTAGTCCCAGCTACTCGGGAGGCTCAGGCAAGAGAATCGCCTAAGACCAAGAGCTGGAGGTTGCTGTGAGCTGTGATGCCATTGCACTCTACCCAGGGTGAAGGAGTGAGACTCTGTCTATAAACAAACAAACAAATAAAAAACAAAATATTGTAAATGCTTAGATAACAAATCATTCACATTAGGAAAGAATCAGCACTTCTCTTCCCACTTCCTCACTATTTTGATTTCTCACTTCTAAGTTACAAGCAGAAAATGTAGGTATGTGTTATTAATATAAACTCTAAATTTGTTGGAACAAAACAAACTTGTGAATTAATTTTTGTGAAATGATTTCTTTTGTATTTGCTCTCGTGAGTCAAAATGAGAGGCTTTTCTTTTAAAGAAAGTGCTTGAATTGAAGGGTGGAGGAAGATCTTTGAAGAATTAATAGTTTTTAAAATATGAAAATCAGGCATAAAATGACAAGAAAACTATAGACAACATTCCTTAAGAAAAAATATGCAAAAATCTTTGGCAAAACATTAGGAAATAAAATCCAGTAATACCTAAAAATAATATGATGTAGTGGCCAAGTGGTGTTTACCCCAGGACAGCAAAATGAGCTTAACATTTGAAAACCAGTCAGTGCAATTCACTGTAAATAAAGAATAAAAGACAGAATGGTATGATCTTCTCAATAGGAACAAAGTTAAAGATTTTTGACAAGATTTAATGTCTGCTTATGATAGAAACTTTCAACACACTAGATATAAAGGAAAACTTCTACAACTTGATAAAGGCTAGTATACTTTAATGGTGAAAGATTGATTTAGTTCTTCACCTAAGATTGGAAACAAGACAAGGATATCCATTCCCACCACTTTTATACAACATTTTACTGGATTAATTTAGTGCACAAGAGAAGAAAGCATGGGGGGGGGACATGAGTAGGCAGGTCTTAGGCAAGCAAACTTATAGCAAGAAGTAATCTTTCTTTATTCCCGGAAAGCATGATTCAGTAGGAAAAAAGAAATCCCTACAAGAATCCATTAAAACTAATAAGATTTATAGTTTAGAAGAGTTTCAGGATCAATATATAAAAACAACCATATTTTAATATGTAAGAAATAAATATTTAGTGAACTAAATTTAAACAGTAATCCATTTCTTTTGCAATTTTTTTAATTGTCAAACAATTTCTCTCTATATGTATATGTGTATGTATATATATATATATATTTTTTTTTTAGAGACAAGATCTCAGTCTATTGCCCAGGCTCGGCCAGTGGAGCTAACATAGCTAATTGCAGCCTCAAATTCTTGGGCTCAAGTTTATTCTTCTTACATAGCTTCCAACATAGCTGCAACTACAGGCATTTGCCACCATCCCTGGATAATTATTATTATTTTTTCTTTTTCTAGAGATGGAGTCTTGCTGTGTTATCTAGGCTGGTCTCTAACTCCTGACCTCAAGCGATCCTCCCTCCCTAGCTTCCCAAAGTGGTAGGATTATAGGTGTGAGCCATTGTGCCCAGCCCACTGCCATTTTTAATATCACTAAAATAAAAATAAATATTTAGGGACAAGTTTAGTAAATTATATAAGACCTACAGATTTTTTTTTTTATTTTTTTGTGTTTCTTTTATTTATTTATTTATTTTTATTAAATCATAGCTGTGTACATTAGTATGATCATGGGGCACCATAGACTTGGTTCATAGATCATTTGACACATTTTCATCACACTAGTTAACATAGCTTTTATAGCATTTTCTTAGTTATTTTGCTAAGACCTTTACATTCCACATTTACTAGGATTCACATATACCCTTGTAAGATGCACCGCAGGTGTAATCCCATTAATCCCCCTCCCTCCACCTACTTCCCCCCTCCCTCCCCTCCCTTTCTCCCTTCTCCCTATTCTTAGGTTGTAACTGGGTTATAGCTTTCATGTAAAAGTCCTACATTAGTTTCATAAAAAGGGTGAGTACATTGGGTACTTTTTCTTCCATTCTTGAGATACTTTACTAAGAAGAATATGTTCCAGCTCCATCCAGGTAAACATGAAAGAGGTAAAGTCTCCATCTTTTTTAAGGCTGTATAATATTCCATGGTGTACATATACCACAATTTATTAATCCATTCGTGGATTGATGGGCACTTGGGCTTTTTCCATGACTTAGCAATTATGAATAGGGCTGCAATAAAGATTCTGATACGAATATCTTTGTTATGGTGTGATTTTTGGTCTTCTGGGTATAGGCCCAGTAGAGGGATTACAGGATTGAATGGCAGATCTATTTTTAGATCTCTAAGTGTTCTCCATATCTCTTTCCAAAAGGAATGTATTAATTTGCATTCCCACCAGCAGTGCAAAAGTGTTCCCTTTTCTCCACATCCACGCCAACATCTCTGGTCTTGGGATTTTGTAATATAGGCTAGTCTCACTGGAGTTAGATGATATCTCAAAGTAGTTTTGATTTGCATTTCTCTGATAATTAAAGATGATGAGCATTTTTTCATATGTCTGAAGGTCGTGTGCTTGTCTTCTTCAGAGAAGTTTCTCTTCAAGTCCCTTGCCCAGCCTGCGATGGGATCCCTTGTTCTTTTCTTGCTAATGCATTTGAGTTCTCTGTGGATTCTGGTTATTAAACTTTTGTCAGAGACATAACCTGCAAATATCTTCTCCTATTCTGAGGGCTGTTTCCTTCCTTTACTTACTGTGTTCTTAGCTGTGCAGAAGCTTTTTAGTTTGATCAAGTCCCAATAGTGTATTTTTGAAGCAGCTTCAATTGCCCGGGGGGTCCTTCTGATAAAGAACTCGCCCAACCCAATTTCTTCAAGGGTTTTCCCTACACTCTCTTCTAGTATTTTTATAGTTTCATGTCTTAGGTTTAAATCTTTAATCCAGTGAGGGTCTATCTTGGTTAATGGTGAAAGGTGTTGGTCCAGTTCAGTCTTCTACAGGTTGCCAGCCAGTTCACCCAGCACCATTTATTAAATAGGGAATCTTTTCCCCACTGAATGTTTTTAATTGGCTTGTCAAAGATTAAATAACGGTAATTAGCTGGATTCATCTCTTGGTTCTCTATTCTGTTCCAGACATCTACTTCTCTGTTTTTGTGCCAGTACCATGCTGTTTTGATCACTATCGATTTGTAGTATAGTCTGAGGTCTGGTAGCATAATTCCTCCTGCTTTGTTTTTATTTTTGAGTAATGTCTGGGCTATTTGAGGTTTTTTCTGATTCCGTATAAAACGAAGTATTATTTTTTCAAGATCTTTAAAGTATGATAGTGGAGCTTTAATGGGGATTGCGTTGAAATTATATATTGCTTTGGGTAATATTATTGTATATCTGGAAAGTACTAGGGACTCTACTACAAAACTCTTAGAAGTGATTGAGGAATACAGCAGTGTCTCAGGTTACAAAATCAACATTCATAAATCAGTGGCCTTTATATATACCAAAAATAGCCAAGTTGAAAAAATAATTAAGGACTCTATCCCATTCACAGTAGTGCCAAAAAAGATGAAATACTTGGGAGTTTATCTGACAAAGGATGTGAAAGATCTATATGAAAAGAACTATGAAACTCTAAGAAAAGAGATAGCTGAGAATGTTAACAAATGGAAAAATATACCATGCTCATGGTTGGGAAGACCTACAGATTTAAAAATATAAAACATTGTTATGAGAAATGAAAGGAAATATACATATTATATATATACCATGATTATAGATTGGAAGATTCAATATTAAGATACTAGTTCTCGCCATATGCCATCTATACCTTCAATACTGCTTATAATCTCAATCAATATTCTGGCAGGCCTTATTTTGGGGGGAGAAATTGAGAAACTGATTCTGAAATGTTTTGAGGAATGCAAAAGATCTGTAACAGCCTTTTTTTTTTTTTTTTTTTGAGAAAGAACATAGAGGGCTTTTACTACTTGATTTTAAGATTTTGTTTTATATTGTAGTAATCAAGTTGTAGCAGTGAATGTGTGGATGGAAAGAACAGAATAGAATGTCTTGAATTTGATATGCTTATGTTTACTTGCCTTTTTAAAAAGTGACCAGGATAATTCGGTGGGGGAGAGGATAGACTTTTTAACAGATGTGTCTGGGACACCAGGTATTGAATCGGAAAAATGAACTTCAACACTTACTTCAGGCCATGAGCAACAATGGCTTAAAATCTATACCCATCCTGAATATAAAAACTGAAACCGCAACTTTTAGAATAAATCATGAGTCAATCTTTGTGACTTTGGGTTAGACAGAGTTTTATGGACAGGACACAAACCAGAAAAAAATAAATCGATAAATTATAGCACCCCAAAATTAATAGCCTCTGTTCTTTGAAAAGATTCTCCCCACCACAATGGGCAAAATATTTGAATAAATACTTCACAAAAGATGTATGTTTGGCCAGTAAGCACTTGAAGCATTGCTCAATATCAATAATCATCCAGGAAATTATATCCGAACCACAATGAGATATTACTACATACTCATCACAAAGACCAAAATTAGAAAAGCTTACTTATGGTACCTAGTGCTGGTGAGAATATGTGGTAATTGGAATACTCATACCTTGCTGCTGAAAATATATAATAGTAAATCACTTTGAAAAGCAGCTTGCCAGTTTTATTTTTATAAGATGTTATATATGTATATATATATATATATACATACACACACACATATATATTCCTTGTCACATAAATCAACAAATGTACTCGTTGGTGTTTTCTTAAGAGAAATGAAAACTTATATGTGCACAAAACATGTGTATAGGGAATACTCATAGATGCTCAGTATCAACAGTGCAAAACTGGAAATAACATACCAGTCCATACACGAATGGGCAGAAATTATGGTATATATGTAGAATTGAATATTATTTGGCAAGTTTAAAAGGAAGAAATACTAGTGTATGCAACGCATAGATGAATCTCAAAACTATGCTGAAGAAAAAATATTTAACCCAAACGAATACAAGTCTGTCAGATCCTCTCTTACACACGCAGATAAAGCCCTCGCAGAGCCGAGCAGCTGTGGCAAATGTCCTCTCTACGCCTGCCTGACAGGAGATGCTGGTTCTGAACTGAGTTGTGTCATCACTGTGAGGCTTATGGAAATCCAGACTGTGGTGCTGAGATGGAATAATCAATTTAGTGAGTGGCAGGGTCAGTGAGTGTCAGAGGGACTGCTCTGTAAAGAGCTATACGCATGCGTGATTGACAGGACACAGTGTTCCTATTGGTTATGTATGCAACCAATAGAAATTCAACATGTATCATGAAAGGCTCATATTGACTGCCCTAAACAAGGTTTCCAATCTTAAATGGTTCTCAGAGTGGGGATACCCACTGATGGTAGAGCACGTCATTTTACTGTATCATTGGTACACTATCAGTTTGCTAGTCAGAAAGAAGCAGAAAATATGTTTGAAGTCTCAGTAAGATAAATATTCTCTATAGAGTAGGAGATAAAACCTAAAAAACTGAGGGATCCAAAGGTTACATCTGAGATAGGACATAAATAAGTTACACGAGTAGATGCACAAGGATGCTATGCCGCTTGTCACTACTGTACTGATGTGTTCCCCTAGCAGAAGCCCATGCACTCAGAGGGGGCCCTTGCACTGGCTGATGGAAGAGGAATGATTTGTTTCATGGGCGGGATAGCTCAGTATGTGGATGCAGCCACAAAGGGGCTGGCCACTGTTCAATAGTCCCACTTGCCAGTGACCTTGAAAAATAACATTTAGAGCAAGGTTCTCAGCAGACTGAGTATTGGGCTGGTCAGCGACTTTATTCTGATTACTCATTTTATGTAAGAAGAGAAATGGTTTAAAATAAGAATATATGCACAATGGGAATTGACTTACCTGTTTAACCTAGAACTTGAAAGAAAAAAGATTGAAAGATTACAGATAGTAAGTTTGAGGGACAGATGGGCAAATGGATTGAGCACACGTAGAAAGATCTTTGTACCCCATGTAAGAGGTAGTTAACAACCAGTTAGACTGAAGATGTGGCCAGCTGACCTTGGCAGCCTTTGTCATGGACCACCTCAGTGCTGGTACAATGAGTTTCTGAAAGGAATGGTCAAGCTAAGCAGAGCTGGAGGCTCTGTATGGATCTAACATCATGAGCTTCCTCACAATAAAGCTATTCTAACTACATTATTATTGAATCTGAATGTTCAACCTGCTAGCAACAGAAACTAATTATGTGCACCCCTGATATGTCACTATCTCTACAGGAGTCTCACAAATGACTTATTGGCAAATTGATTGCATTGAAACTCTCTATGGTGGACAAAGCATCAATTAGTTTTGACAGTGAATGACAGACTTTGAGGATATGGATTTGCCTTTGCTGCCTGCAGGAATGGAAGCTGAGTCACTGTCTTAGCTCTTATGTGGTAGAGTACTGGATCATCAACAAAGAACCTTGCCTAATATTTTTTCAGACTAGTGAGCTCATTTTACAGCAAAGGGGCCCTGGCAGTGAACACACGACTATGGGGTTCTTGGATCCCACTACTCTGTGGCCGTTAAGTAGGACGCATGTGACTATTGGGGAGAGTCCTGTTTCATCTACAAGGGCTAGCACTGGAATCGTATTTAAGTATTAGCTGTCTGCCATCTGTTCACTGGAGGCTCCTTATGCCAGGAGACTATCAGGGAAAGAAAGGAATCACTACACTGCCAGGGGTAATTGACCTGATCAGAGGGAGTAGGGCTGTTAGGACACAAAAGAGGGCAAGGCAAGAATCAGTCTATTCCCCTCAGTGCCTCTTGGTTTTCTGCTGACCTTTTTTTTTTTTTTTTGCAGTCTTTGGCCAGGCCTGGGTTTGAACCAGCCACCTCCAGCATATGGGGCTGGCGCCCTACTCCTTTGAGCCACAGGTGCCGCCCTCTGCTGACCAATTTTTAAGGGCAGCTGGATGAGTGCAGAAGCCACAGCTCGAGAGTGTGCGACTGAGGTCTCAGACCCTTCAGTGATGAAGTTCTGTGTCACTGCCTTAGCTAAGACACCCTGAGCAGCAGAGGAACTTGGGAATGTGAAGGAAATTGGGAATGGGAAGAGAGCAGAGGGTGGTATGTTGCTCTAGGATGACACCGAATAAAGGAAAAGCTCTTCTTGGAGGGGGAGCTTCCTGCAAGAAGTAAACCCATCCTAGTGGCACAGAGAAGAGATGGCTGTGCCTGGGGTGCAGTCCTGCCCATTTCTCAGGACTGACGATGCATTTTCCCAGTGACATTTTCCTTCGTAAGCATCACCCTCAGCCTAAAGAAAATGCCTTGCCAAAAGATACTACCGCTCTCTGGGATTAGTTCACAGTCAGTATCTGGTTGGTGAAGGGACACAAAGACCTCACACCCTTGCCTTGACTCAGAGTCGCTATGAAGGGCGTTGAGCTCCAGAACTCCAGCTGAGACCTCACTCATAAATGAATTGCAGTCCAGCTCATCCTTCCGCCTTCATTTACTTGCAGGCATTGGTACAGAGGGACCTGCTCCCTACCTTACCCGCACACAAATCTCCATCTAAGAGTCTGGTTTTAGGGATCTGAGCAAAGAAACAGAGCATATAGGAGACTGCAATTCCCAGACTCTTATTATGCAATTGGTTAGAGGCACTTGATTAGTTTAGACCAATAAAAATAAGTTTAGTTGAAGTGTCACTTCCTGTCTGAAACGACACAAAGCCCCAGAAGGAGTCTTTATTCGCTCCAGAGTTTGGCTCATTTTTGTACTAGGTACCATAAAATGTACTTGAGTTTTTAATAGTTTTCTATTTACATTTATTTAATTGTATTTACCTGTAACTAAAAGTGAGCAATAAGATTAATTACCTCATGTTCTTTGGCTTAACTTAGAACCAGCAGATGATTTGTACAGGAGAAGAAATTAGAGTCTTTATTTTTCTGTGTGTTGTTCATTTTTGGATCATAAATAGGGAAGAATGCCTTTTGGTCAGCAACCAATAATTTGCTATTGACCATACCCTTAAGATCAACCTATCCCTGCCAAGACCTTTTCGTGGGCTTGGACTATACCATTTGATAAAAATTATGAGAACACTTCGCCCCACTTAAGCTTGGTTTTACATCAACCAAACTTACCACACGAACTTAATGCCTTTCATTATTCTAGTACACAGAGGTCACCACTGTGAGATTTATTTGATTTTGCAGTCTGGCTAATTAATTTGTTCATTCTGTGCACTCAGCATCGCACTGTTTTTTTGGAGCAGTGCTACCAAAGCAATAGATTAATTTACATGGTACAATGCATTTAGAATAATCATTACCCCATAGAATTGTGATTGCTTGAATTCTAAAGAGAGAGAAGATGTTTTCTCCACTGAGATAAAAAGTTTCCAGTGCTGTTTTCCATGAAAAAAAAAAAAAAAAGAAAAGAAAAGAAAAATGCGTCTAAATTTTTGAACAGGAAATCCTTTTGGAAGTTTTAGTTAATTCTCCTGGTCCTAATGAACTATTTTGCTTACTATCCTGGGCAAGTGGATTTGAGCGATAGGGAATAGAAACCTACATAAATATATTTTAAATAAAGGGTATATAGAAATGTAGAAATTTGTTGAGGGCAAAGAAGTAGAGATAACTTCACGGGAAAAGCCACCAGGAGCAAGTTGTTATTTCCTATTTCTCAGAATTGCTCCGATCTTTTCATGCCATTCACACTTCTCTGTCCTCTGTTTTATTTATTTATTTTTTAAATCTCTGTACAAATGGGTTCTTACTTTCCCTCATCTGTTTGGACCTGGCCATTATGGCGCACCATAAAAAGTCAACCTAAGCCCCTTGATCTTCAATTTGTTAGCTTAGCTACCCATGGTCCTTCAACCTCACAGATGCAACTGATAGAATTAACTTGGCTCATGTGAGAACCATAGCCCAGTTGGCTACATGGTAGTCAGGAAGGTGGGTCATAGATTTTTACAAGCTTTCTAAGTTCAGTCATCCAGCAGTGACATTTTGTGGGCAGCCATGCCCAAATTATGTCTGTTATCCTGATCCAAAATTTGTCAAATTTTCTGGACTCCAGCTATAAAATAAAAATACTTTTATTACTTAATTTACAGCTGGTTTGAATGACAGCATTTAATTAAGTCTATAGTGCCAAGTGAGAATCCATGGTGTAGAGAGCATTTAGACTACAGAGTAATATGCACTTCTAAGGCGGGTCAGTATAACAAGTTCAGCTGGTGCACAATAAGTGGCTTAATGTTAAAAAATGAATGACAAGCTGTCACAATGGCAGCCATTGACTGCACGCAGATATACAAGGGTTGGCCTTTGCTGCAGATACCCATACAGAAACAAGGCATTTCCCTAGCATATCTGATTATTTGATTTGAAATAAATATTTTATAACATAAACATCAGTTGACAAAGACAAATCCAGGATGTGACTCCATTAGCAATTTTGTGGATCATTTTTTCTCACTCAGTAGCACGTTATTGTCACTCTGTTACGGAAATGTCTACAGAATTTCTTGGACTTTGAACTTCTATTGCTGGGGGCCGGGGGGGCGGGTGCAGAGATAATTGCCATTCCACAGCAACATCAAGTCAACTCTTCTTGAAATCCATAGACAGTGTCAGTACTGTGGGCCTTCCTGTTCCTTATCAGTCTCTAGCATGCTTGCTGCATTTGTAACCAGATTTGTAATATTTTATGGCTTAACTTACTCTCTTGCCTGCTAAGTGCACAAGCTATGAGAATTTTGAAGCTGTGTTAAATCAAGGTTTATAATTACAATTAAGAGAGAAAAGAAGAAAACAGAACCAAATCCAAGGCCATCAAAATCTATACAACAGTTATGACATTTTAACTTTTTGCTGGTATGTGTACGTCTATTGCTTTTATAGTATCTTAATTGGCATAGGAACAACACACCCTCACACACTTTTGTACCCTAATGTTCATAGAGAGATTTTGATATGTGTATGATGCGATGCATTTGTATTTCTGAAGGTACTAAATGTTACATCTGAGAATGTTTTATCCCTTTGACAAAATCTTGTATCTCATCTTATTTGTTTCTCCGATTTTCAGAGTTTTATAAAAAAAAAGCATTAAATACAGACGCAAGATCACGTAGAAAAATGAAATTATTATTTTTGTATTTACAGACAAAAATATGCTTCAATTATCTGGCTGTTTGTAGTAAAAGCTATTTCTGCATAATATTATCAGGATGATCGCTAGATAATTTCCTAGCTTGGTTAATGGCATAAAACAGAATAAATCAGTGTTTTACAGTGAATAGAATATGAGAAATGTTACCGAAGTTTGTTGTGTATGTAAATATTGTGGATTATAAAGAAAAGATTGAAAACCATTGAACAGAATAAAACCACATTTATTGAAAACGTATTTTCTCATGCAAATATGCTTAACTGAACTAGTTCTTATTACTACTTCATTTCTTTCATAACAGCTTTATTGAGATATAATTCATATACTATAAAATGGACTTCTTTAACATGTACAATTTAGTTTTCTTTAGTATATTCACATACTCGTACACTCACATATGCACAGAGTTGCACAATGATCACCACAATCAATATTGGAACTTTTATTTGCTTAAAGAAAATACTTTTAGCCGTCACTCCACATTCCCTTCACTTTGCACCTGCTGGCAACCATTGATCTACTTTCTGTCTTTATCAATTTGCCTGTTCTAGAGATTTCATAAGAACAGAATTCACAATATGGGACACTGCATAGTTTTAGGACTTATTCATGTCATGGAATGTATCAGTAGTTGATTTCTTCTTATGTCTGTTATAGTATATCTGACCACACTTTCTTTGTACATTCATCATTCGGTGGACATTTTGGGTTGTTTTAACTTTTTGACTATTTAGAAAAATGTTTCATGGGCATTCATATATAAACTTTTTGTGGGCATATGTTTTCAGTTCTCTTTGGTATATTTCTAGTAGGAGAATTGCTGGGTCACATGGTTCACGCTTGAGGAATGGCCAATTGTTTACCCAATCAGTTGCATTCATTTATATTTTCACCAGCAATGCACTGGTGTGTTGGTTTCTCCACATTGTCACTGACCTTTGTTTTCTCCATCATTTATATTGTAATCATCATAGGAGGTATGAGGTGGTATCTCATTACTGTTTTGACTTACATTTCCCTAATGACCAATGATGCTGAGAATCTTTTCATTTGCTTTTTGTCCATATGGAGAAAATGTCTATTCGAATTCTTTCCTCACTTGGTGGTTGGATTATTTGTCTTTTACTGTTGAGTGTGAAGAGTTCTTTATTTAGTCTGGATACAAGTAATTTATCAGAGGTATGATTTGCAAATATTTTCTATCATTCTCTGAGTTTTTTCACTTTCTTGATGAGTTCCTTTCTAGCACAAACATTTTTAATTTTAAAGACATCTGATGTGTCTACTTTTCTTTTGACACTTGTGTTTCATTGTCATAGCTAAGTAAGTATTGATTGATCCAAGGTTACAAATATTTTTACCTATTTTTCTTCTGTTTTATGCTTTTAGCTCTTATATTTGGGTTATTTGTATAGAGTAGAAAATAAGAGTCCAAATCCATTCTTTTGCATGTGACTTCCCCGTTGTCCCAGCATTGTCTGTTGAAAAGGCTATCTTCTTCTCCATTGGGTAGATAGTGTTGGTACCTTTGTTAAAAATCAGTTGACCAGTTAGGTTTATTTCTGGACTTAAAATTCTATTCTGTTGATCTATGTATTTGTCCTTATACCAGTACTATATTGCCTTGACTAATATTTCTTTGTAGTAAGTTTTGAAATCAAGAAGTCTGACTCGTCTTATTTTTTCCCCCAAGACTGTTCTGGGACCCTTGTGATTCTATGTGAATTTTGAATCAGTTAATTTCTGTAGAGAAGTCAGCTGGGATGCTGATGAGAACTGCATTTAATCTATAGATAAGTTGGAGAAGTACTGCCATCTTGACAATGCTAAGTCTTCTGATCTGTGAGCAGGGGATGTTTCTCCAATTATTTTAGATATTTAATTTCTTTCAACTATATTTTATAATTTTAAGAGTATAAGTTTTGTACTTTTTATCAAATTTGTTCCTAAGTATTTTGTACATTTTTATACTATTGCAAAGGAATTGTTTTTTTTTTTTTTTTTGTAGTTTTGGCCGGGGCCGGGTTTGAACCCGCCACCTCCGGTATTTGGGGCTGGTGCCCTACTCCTTTGAGCCACAGGCGCCTCCCTAAATTTAATTTTTACATTGTTCATTTCTAGTATAGAATTACAAGTAATTTTTATATATTAACCCTGTATTCTGCAACCCAGTTGTACTTATTTATTATGTGAGTGTGTGTCTCCCAAAGCTTTTCTATATTCACAATCTTGTTATCTGAGAATAGACATAGTATTACTTATTTTTTTCCAATTTGGATAAATTTTATTGCCTTATTACAAGTGGAATTTCCAGCCCTGTGTTGGATAAGAGTAGTAGGGGCACACATTTTTGTTTTGTTCCCATATAACAGGGAAAACATTCAGTCTATCCCCATTAAGTATGATAGCAGGTGGTGTTTGAAATGACTTTTATCAGATTGAGAACATTCCCTTCTATTTCTATTTTGCTGAGAATTGTTATCCTAGGGGCAGGGGACATGGGATGACTTTTATCAGATTGAGAACGTTCCCTTCTATTTCTATTTTGCTGAGAGTTGTTATCCTAGGGGCAGGGGACATGGGATCACTTTGTATGTTTTTTTTTACAACTGTATATAAATCTATAATTATCTTCATAAATTTCATTTAAAGTAAAAATTTCTTAGTTTAAGTAATAGTGCCAAATGTCTCCTTCTCATACATTTTCCCTTTTGGCTATTGCTGTGGATTATACTTCATCATCAGAATGATTCCATTCTCTTAAAATCAATATGAACTCTTTTTAAATATTTATGCTAGATTCACCCAAACTTTAAAACTATTAATATGAAAGCTTGACTTGATATGCTTTATCTAGGAATATTGCTTATTAATTAAATGACATTTTCTCTTCAATGTAGTTTAACTTTTCAGAAGACATAGTCAAGATAATTTCTCTAAAGATTAAGCAGCAATCCAGTATTTTGCCCTTCCCCAAATTTATGAAAATTCCATGATTATGAATTTAGCAATCACCTTTCTCTCTGTGAAGTAATCCTGATTGCCTTTCCTGCTTGGTAGGGGAAAAGAAACTGACATAGGCCCATTGAGCAAGACATAGTCTGCAGTCTCTACCATTCTAATTTTCCTGATGATTTCATAGTGTTCAGTCCACTTTGAAATTAGAAAGAGAATATAACCTGTACATTATGATCAGACAAGGATCCCAGAGCAAATTCGCCGGGGTCCTTGATTTCTATAGTCCTTTTAATTCCCTCAGTTTATCAATATGCAATCACCAGCTCCAGAGCAATGACACTTGTGGGGTAGCTAACTCAAGATAGGGTCCAAGATCAGCCACTTCCTTTCTAATTTTGCCCCCAAGAACATGGAAATCCTAGGTTTTGAGCAACACCAGTAGAATCTGAAGAGATTATAATGTAATCTTTCTTTTTTCTTATAACTCTACTCTTGATCTTTTTGACATGATCCTATTCATATCACTGAAAATTTCACACTTGGAACTGGGTTCCCATTGTTTCATGTCTGAGCATATTTCTATTGTCTTGTTTTCATGCCCAAAAGCAATAGATAAGAGCACTGTGAACACCAAAATTATGTATGTATCAGTCATCAAGTCATGGTCAAGGCAAAAGCAAAACAATTTAAGAATAAAAAATGGTGAATTCTCATTGATAATCTCTTTAAATAGCTAAGAAAATTATGAGCTGAATCAGTGCCTCATCTCGGGGAAAAGCAATATAAACCATGGCAGGGCCCCTTTTGTGAGAATCCCATGAATCTAATTGAATATGTATTCCTAATGAGTAAACTCTACCCATACCTATAAGTGATCTTCCATATGACTTTAGGAAATTGAAATTATCTAAATTTCATAATTAAGAAAAGTGAGGTTACAGGTTATTATAGAAATAATTCACAAATAGGTAGTAAATGGCAGAGTGATAATTTGAGCCTACATCTTTCTGATTTTCATGTGTGTGGTCTTTATTGTACATTTTATTGCCAGACTATGAATAATTATCAAATGGGAAAATAGTTGGATTAAAATAACTGGAAAAAATGCAAGAAAATGATGAAAACATTAAGATTAATTAAAAAACATACTTATCTTCACTTTAAAATTTAATGTATTTTCAAATGATTACAAAAAGGTACCATGATGTAAAACAAGTAATTACAATAATAAGTAGTGTATTTACTATAACTAAGCTAATTCATTAGGGCAAAGATTGCTTTTTAAGAAATAGTGCTGGAAATTTGGATAACAATATGCAAAACATAAAATGAATTACAGCCTCTACCAATTACCATAGATCAAATATATCTTGAAATGTATCATAGAGCAAAACATAAGCATTAAAATAACAAAACATCTAAATGAAACAAAAGAAAAAAATCTGTGACCTTGAGTTAGGCAAAGACATCTTAGGACATAGAAAATACAAAACAAAGAGGAAATTTCATAACTTGGGCTACATCAAACTTAAAATCCTTCAGCTGGATTTTATTGCACATAAATTATATCTACATAAACCTAAATTTTTATAAAACTACTTACTTTACACTACATTAGTTTATAAGTCACAGGTATGCAACGAAGAAAGCAATAAAATCCTCCCCCTCAAAGAATTATAAGTTTAATGATGGCTATGTAGATAAACAATAAATACAAAATGATATGTTCAAAGCCATAATAGGAGTATATAATAGGATCTAGAGAAACTCACTATCTGTTTTGCCACAAAAAAAAGTATAGAAATTAAGCAAAATGCTTCTAGGAACTTAATATTTGATAAGGATGACATTGTGCAAATCAATGATGAAAAGATAAATTATTCAATAACAATAAAATAGCTATCCCTTTTTAAATTTTCACAGTGTATAAGGTATTGTTTTAAGTGTTTTCAATGTATAAAAAATTTAATACAAGGAATTTGATAAGACATATATTATTGATATTATCTCTACTTTATACATTGGAAAATTGAAGCACAGATGTTAAATAACTTGCCAAACATCTCACATGAAATCATGAAAATACTTAAAATGAAAAAATGAAAAAATGTTAAAATATCTGAATGGAAAACACATATCTTTGTCATGGCAGAAATTCCAAAAGCCATAATAATTATTGATTGAATTTAATAAAAAACAAAAAAACTACCTGTCTGACAAAATGCTATGTAGAAAGCTTGCATACAACTGATAAATTAGGAAGAATATTTTTATAAAAAATTATAAGTATCAAAAGTACCAATTTTCCTGCTCTATAAGAAAGGCCTACATATCAACAAGAAAATGTTCAAAAAAAATGGGGAAAGAATAGGAACTTCATTCTTGAAAAAGAAATGAAAAATATTCTTACCAGACAAGGTTGTCCTCTGTCACCTTTACTATTCAACATAGTGCTGGAAGTTCTAGCCAATACAATTAGGCAAGACAAGGAAATAAAGGGAATCCAAATGGGAGCAGCGTAGGTCAAACTCTCCCTCTTTGCTGATGACATGATCTTATACTTAGAGAACCCCAAAGACTCAACCACAAGACTCCTAGAAGTCATCAAAAAATACAGTAATGTTTCAGGATATAAAATCAATGTCCACAAGTCAGTAGCCTTTGTGTACACCAGTAACAGTCAAGATGAGAAGCTAATTAAGGACACAACTCCCTTCACCATAGTTTCAAAGAAAATGAAATACCTAGGAATATACCTAACGAAGGAGGTGAAGGACCTCTATAAAGAAAACTATGAAATCCTCAGAAAGGAAATAGCAGAGGATATTAACAAATGGAAGAACATACCATGCTCATGGATGGGAAGAATCAACATTGTTAAAATGTCTATACTTCCCAAAGCAATCTACCTATTCAATGCCATTCCTATCAAAATACCAACATTGTAATTTCAAGATTTGGAAAAAATGATTCTGCGTTTTGTATGGAACCAGAAAAAAAACCGTATAGCTAAGGCAGTTCTCTGTAACAAAAATAAAGCTGGGGGAATCGGCATACCAGATTTTAGTCTGTACTACAAAGCCATAGTGCTCAAGACAGCATGGTACTGGCACAAAAACAGAGACATAGACACTTGGAATCGAATTGAAAACCAAGAAATGAAACTAATATTTTACAACCACCTAATCTTTGATAAACCAAACAAGAACATACCTTGGGGAAAAGACTCCCTATTCAATAAATGGTGATGGGAGAACTGGATGTCTACATGTAAAAGACTGAAACTGGACCCACACCTTTCCCCACTCACAAAAATTGATTCAAGATGGATAAAGGACTGAAATTTAAGGCATGAAACAATAAAAATCCTCCAAGAAAGCATAGGCAAAACACTGGAAGATATTGGCCTGGGGAAAGACTTCATGAAGAAGACTGCCATGGCAATTGCAACAACAACCAAAATAAACAAATGGGACTTCATTAAACTGAAAAGCTTCTGTACAGCTAAGGAGACAATAACCAAAGCAAAGAGACAACCTACACAATGGGAAAGGATATTTGCATATTTTCAATCAGACAAGCTTGATAACTAGGATCTATAAAGAACTCAAATTAATCCACATGAAAAAAGCCAACAATCCCCTATATCAATGGGCAAGAGACATGAATAGAACTTTCTCTAAAGACGACAGACAAATGGCTAACAAACACATGAAAAAATGTTCATCATCTCTATATATTAGAGAAATGTAAATCAAAACAACCCTGAGATATCATCTAACCCCAGTGAGAATGGCCCACATCACAAAAGCTCAAAACTGCAGATGCTGGCATGGATGTGGAGAGAAGGGAACACTTTTACAGTGCTGGTGGGACTGCAAACTAGCACAACCTTTCTGGAAGGAAGTATGGAGAAACCTCAAAGCACTCAAGCTACACCTCCCATTTGATCCTGCAAATCCCATTACTGGGCATCTACCCAGAAGGAAAAATATCCTTTTATCATAAGGACACTTGTACTAGACTGTTTATTGCAGCTCAATTTACAATCGCCAAAATGTGGAAACAGCCTAAATGCCCACCGACCCAGGAATGGATTAACAAGCTATGGTATATGTATACCATGGAATACTATTCAGCAATTAAAAAAAATGGAAACTTTACATCCTTCGTATTAACCTGGATGGACGTGGAAGTTATTATTCTTAGTAACGCATCACAAGAATGGAGAAGCATGAATCCTATGTACTCAATTTGTATATGAGGACAATTAATGACAATTAAGGATATGGGGGGGGAAGCAGAAAGAGGGACGGAGGGAGGGGGGTGGGGACTTGGTGTGTGTCACACTTTATGGGGGCAAGACATGATTGCAAGAGGGACTTTACCTAACAATTGCAATCAGTGTAACCTGACTTATTGTACCCTCAATGAATCCCCAACAATAAAAAAAAAGAAAGAAAAATATTCTTAAATATAAACAGGCTACATTTCACTTGTAGTAAGAACGATAAGGGTGGTGGGTGCATTTATAATCCTGACTCAAGTTATCCATGTAAGAAACACATTCCCCCCCTTTAATATTTGGAAATAAAAAATAAAAATACAAATTATACATGATACTACTTTTACTATGCAGATCTGAAAATGTGAAAAATTAATACACTAAATTGGTGTGATATGGGACACTTAAAACAATACCTTATACACTGTGAAAATCTAAAAAGGGATAGCTATTTTATTGTTATTGAATAATTTATCTTTTCATCATTGATATGCACAATGTCATCCTTATCAAATATTAAGTTCCTAGAAGCATTTTGCTTAATTTCTATACTTTTTTTTGTGGCAAAATTCAATTGTACATTGTGGAAGCAGAAAATGGTGAACCTATGAAAGACAAATTGTAATACTTGTAAATACACATGTGCATAATGTCCATACTATGTTCTAATAAAACACCTAAAGTTTAAGTTAATAATCACATATGTAGAAAAATATGCATATACAAAGGTATTCATTATATATTTCTTG
Organism: Nycticebus coucang; assembly: GCF_027406575.1. Taxonomy (NCBI): domain Eukaryota; kingdom Metazoa; phylum Chordata; class Mammalia; order Primates; family Lorisidae; genus Nycticebus; species Nycticebus coucang. Next base: position 19,860,550 of record NC_069787.1, read on the forward strand.
TCATGGTAAAAGGCATTAGCAAGAAAAATAAGAAAAGCAAATCATCCATCCAGAGTCTAATAAACAAGCAAAATTATATCAACAGTCAATTTAAAAAAATGTTATTTTGATCTATCTAAGGAAGGGAAAATCACCTCTAACAGAAAGTTAGGCTGACCTTTGACTCCTCCAATCCCTCATTCCTAACCTGAGAAAAGGATAATGTCAAAGAAATTCTGACAAAAGAACCTCCTAACTATGAATATTTTATCTAACTAAGATGTTATTCAAATGTAAAGGCAACAGACAGATATTCTGAAATATAGCATATTTAGTAAATAGTGTATTCTTTCTTGGAAAAAAGATAAACCAGTTGGATAATAAATTCAATAAACTGAGAGTTAATCAAGACAATATCTCAACAATAAAGACACCATGGTACATGGGTTTGCACATGTCATTGTATGGGAGGTAGACCGGCTGAATTCCTCACAGACCTCCCAACTCAGGGTAAAGTGCCCAGTCAGCAGAATGTCTATGCTACTATCCCTGCATGGGGAAATCAGCAGTGCAGGTAGCTGAGGCCATCATATAGTAGCTTAGACTACAGAAGCTGAGATGTCTGTCTTTTTGGGTTAGACTGTTTTCTGGCCACTTCAGATGCTCCATTACTCTATGCCCTTGTTTACCTTTTTCTCAACCTACCTGGGGGCTGAAATCTCCCTCCCTCATCCTTAACCTTGACTGCTGACTACTGATTGCTGTGCATCCTTGGACATATACTCTGTTATATAGCCAATAAAAATGTTCTAGGAAACAGGACAGGTGCTGCATTGTTTTCATGCTGATACCAGGTGCATTAAACAGTGTATGCCCTTATAGGCTTCCAGGCTTTATGCTATAGGATTTGTGTGTAAAGTCTCATGATTTCCACAGTGCTGTCTCCCTTGCTGACCACTGTCCCAGGTTGGAGTCCACTAAATGCCAAACAGCACTGGATTTATTTAAATATAGAAATGATAGCAAATAACTCTGGGAAGCATGTTACAGGAAATGACATAAAGGCCATAAACATACATAACTAAAATTGTAATTTTAATATAAAAATAAACAAAAAAATTTGAGTTAGAGTAATGGTGTTAATATTTTTATCTTTTATAGGGATAGTAGACCTATCACATAACAAGTAAACAGACAAAAATTAAATAACTTTACCTTACAATGAAATATTATTAAAATAACTTTTTCATTTTAGTTTGTGTGTATTAGAGTTACATAATGGTATATATATTTATACATGTGATGTATATACAGGGTACATGTGATGTTTTGATTTAGGTATATAATGTGTAATAATCAAATCAGAATAATTGGAGTATCCATCACACAAGCATTTATCATGTCTTTGTGTTAGAAACATTCCAGTCTTATTCTTTTAGTTATTATTTTTTAAATTATAATATTTTAAAATATTAGGGGATACATTTATTTTGTTTACATACTTTCTTTTTTTGTACAAATTGAGACAAAGTTGAAAGTGTATCCTTCACATAGATAGTGTACACTGTGCCCAATAGGCGGGAATTTACCCATCCCCTCCTTTCCTTTCCCCCAGCTTGATTTTCATTAAGATTTAAAAAAGTATTCAATGTACTCAGCCCTACTATGAAGCTAATTTATAGCTTTCACATGAATGCTATAACCCAACTATAGCACAAGAATATGGGAAAAGGGCCAAGGACGGGGAAGGGAGGGGGGAGGTTTAGGGTGGAGGGAAGGTAATGGGTGGGGCCACACCTACGGTGCATCTTAGAATGGGTACAGGCGAAACTTACTAAAGGCAGAATACAAATGTCTACATACAATAACTAAGAAAATGCCATGAAGGCTACGTTGACCAGTTTGATCAGAATATTTCAGATTGTATATGAAACCAGCACATTGAACCCCTTGATTGCACTAATGTACACAGCTATGATTTAACAATAAAAAAACTTAAATATGATGACAGGAGTGTCAGCCCCATAATCATGTCATTTAAAGCACCTTAGAACACAGTGACTCATTTAATGGAAAGGACAATACAAATTGCAAAATGGAATGGAAATTGATGCAAGAAAAAGTACAGTGGAACAGAATCTAAAAATTGATTTGCAAGCATAAGGATCTTTACATAAAGAGTAAAAAACAAAATTTCTTTGATGAAGAATAAGGTCTGTCAAACTAATGTAAGTTATCTCTTCCACAAAGACAAAATATAAAAAGGAAGGAAAAGATCACAATTCAAAAGTGTCTTTTTGATTCAGCCATAATGTTACTCTTCAAAAAAACAAAAACCTAGAGAAATGTGATTTATTTAAGAACACCATTAAGAAGAAACATAGTTAATTTGAAGATTGCTATTAGAGACAAATTAGGTCAACTGTAGTAGAGCCAAGAGGATTTGCTGATGGCTCAGATGTAGGATATAAGAAAAAGATGAGAAAAGATGGAGACTTTACCTCTTTTATGTTTACGTGGATGGAGCTGGAACATATTCTACTTAGTAAAGTATCTCAAGAATGGAAGAAAAAGTATCCAATGTTCTCAGCCCTACTATGAAACTAATTTATGTCTTTCATATGAAAGCTATAACCCAGTTATAACATAAGAATATGGGGAAGGGGGAGAGGCAGGGAAGGGAGTGGGGAGGATGGGCAGAGGGAGGGTGATTGGTAGGATTACACCTGTGGTGCATTTTACAAGGGTACATGTAAAACGTAGTAAATGTAGAATATAAATGTCTTAACACAATAACTAAGAAAATGCCAGGAAGGCTATGTTAACCAGTGTGATGAAAATGGGTCAAACGGTCTATAAAACCCAGTGTATGGTGCCCCATGATTGCATTAATGTGCACAGCTCTGATTTAATAATAATAAAAAAAGAAAAAAAAAAGATTTACTTCCATATGTGCATGTAAGTGTTGATCGATTAGTTCTAACTTGGTATCTAGTAAATGTGTTTGTTTCTCCATTCTTGCAATGTTTCACTTAGAGGAATGGTTTCCAATTCCATTCTAGGTTGTCACAAAAGATGCTAGATGCCTTTTTAAGGCTGAGCAGTATTCCATAGTATGCTGTACCACAATTTATTAATCCATTCATGTATTAGTGGGCAGAAGGATTGTTTACACATCCTTGCAATTGTAAATTGTGCTGCTATAAACATTTGAGTGCAGCTGTCTTTTTATCTTTTATTTTTCAGTCACAAAACGAATTATTTAATTGAAGCTATAAAAAAGAGGCAGTATAATTGATAGAATAATTAGGAAAGGACATCTAGCATATTTTGAAAGATTTAAAACAGGAGGAGCAGGACACTACAAAATGTTGTGCAGGAAATAAAATTCTCAAACTATAAGTAGAAATGTAACATTAGAGAGTATCTTATAAAATACAAAGACAGAAATATAAAAGGACTATGTATGCTAAAGGTCTGAAAACTATGAATAATGACCAAACATTGAGGTTTAAATTACAGTTTCTGAGTATGAGAATCATACTACTATACACATCTTCCAAACTAGAGCTTTTTTATTAAATGACTTTTTTTTTCTTTGAGTATATACCCAGCAGTGGGATTGCTGGATTAAGTGATAGATCTTTTTTATGTTATTTTAGGTATCTCTATACAATTTTCCATAGAGAATATACTAGCTCGAAGTCCCACCAACAGTGCATAAGAGTTCCTTTCTCTCTGGATTTGCACCAGTGTCTGTTGTTTTATGACTTTTTAATGCTAGCTTTTCCCACTGGAGTTGGGTAATATATCATTGTGCTTTTAATTTGCTTTTCCCTAATGATGAGAAACATTGGGCACTTTTTCTTGAGTTTGTTGACCATAAATATATCTTCATTTGAATAGTTTCTGTTCATGTTTTTTGCCCACTTTTTAATGGGATTATCTTATTGATGATTTGCTTGAATTCTTTGTAAATTTGATTATCATTTCTTTATCAGATATATAGCATGCAAGTACTTTCTCCCATTCTATGGGTGGTTTATTTGTTCTTTTGATTGTGTTCTTGTCTGTGCAGAATCTTTTTAATTTGTTTAGGTACCATTTATTTATTTATTTTTGTTGTTGCTATGATTACCTGTGGGATCTTCTTCATGAAATCTTTCCCTGGGCTGATACCTATAAGAGGTTTTCCAACATTTTTTTCTACAATTCTTATAGTTCCCTGCCTTTGATTTAAGTCTTTTATCCATCAGAATTAATTTTTGTGAGTGGTAAAAGGTGAAGATAATGTTTCAGTATTTTACATTTGGCTATCCAATTTTCCCAGAACCATATTGAATAGGGGTTCTTATCCCAGTGTATGTTTTTGTATGTTTTCTCAAAAATTAGATGAGACAATGATGATTTCATCTGTGGGTTCTCTGTTCTGATCTATAGGCCTATGTCTCTGTTTTGGTGCTTGTACCATACTGTTTTGGTTACTGCAGCCTTGTAGTACAGCTTAAAGTCTGATAAAGTGGTGCTTCCCACTTTGTTCTTATTACACAAGGTTGCATTGGCTATTCAGGGTCTTTTCTGGTTCTATATAAAATGTAGAACTATTTTTTCTAGATCTGCAAAAAAAATGACATTGGTATTTTAATTGGAATTGAGTTAAATCTGTAAATCACTTTGGAAACATAGCCATTTTAACAATACTTTTGATCATAGATACGCTGTTGTGTTATCAAATACTGTTTGCTCAATTTAAATATATTTTTATATCCATTAACCATGCCCATTTTATCCCCCCACTTTCAGTCTCTGGTAACCATCCTTCTACTCTCTGTCTTCACAAGACTGATACTTTTAATATTAAGAAGAATTAATACTTCTTAATATTTTAATATTAAGATTTTTCTTTCTGTGGCTGGCTTGTTTTAAGGTCACATAATGTTCTCAAGTTCCATCCCTGGTGTTGCACATGACAGAATTTTATTCTTTTTATGGCTAAATAATATTTCTACAATAGAATATTAAAATAAATATTGTAGGAAGTTAAGTATCATCTGTTGTTAATAGTGGGAAATAGGATAATTGTTATTTTTTTCTATGATGTTATAAACTTTTAAAAATTGTGTCTACAAAGTTTAAGATAGTTAATATCTTGTGCCTTATGTTGTAACTAATGTCCTTTTATCCAGGTCTTGCTTCAAAGTAGAGTTATTGGAATTCAAATCTGATAAAAACCTTTGCATTTACCTATGCAATTTTTCTGGGAGTATTTTTTTGAAGTTGCAGCAGAGGTCCTCAAACTGCGGCCCGCGGGCCACATGATTCAGTGTGATTGTATTTGTTCCCATTTTGTTTCTTTACTTCAAAGTGGAGGGAGGGGGATTAATGGGATTACACTGCGGTGCATCTTACAAGGGTATATGTGAATCCTAGTAAATGTGGAATGTAAAGGTCTTAGCAAAATAATAAGAAAATGCCACGAAAGCTATGTTAACTAGTGTGATGAAAATGTGTCAAATGGTCTATGAACCAAGTGTATGGTGCCCCATGATCATACTAATGTACACAGCTATGATTTAATAAAAAAATAAAAAAAATGAAACAGAACACATTTTATAGCAATAAATAATGAAATAAAAAAACAAAAAACAAAATAAGATATGTGCAGTGTGCATAGGAATTTGTTCATAGTTCTTTTTCTTTAAACTATAGTCCAGCCCTCCAGCGGTCTGAGGGACAGTGAACTGGCCCCCTGTTTAAAAAGTTTGAGGACCCCTGAATTAGAGCATGTTTTTTATAAACATAATTAAAAATTCTACTCATTGCATATCTGTTTATATTTATTACATATTATATCTAGTATACACACATATTTATTACATTTAATATATAAATTATATGTAAATATAATTTAATTATAAATTATAATTATGAATATAATATAAATTCTATGTAAATATATAACATACATGAAGTTACTTATATATGTCCCCCTTTTGGGCTCTTTAAGGATCATTTAAACACTTCTGTGGAAGTCACACTTGGAGACAAAGCAAATTAAAGGATTTATCGTACTCACAGTTCCTGGAAAGAGGAGGTGTGGCAAAGGGCCATATGAGAGCAGTTCCCAAGCAATGAGCTCAGCCAAGCAGGTGGGTGTCCCGAGATGAGTGAGGACCAGATGCCAAGTGCTTTTGTGGAGGTCAGGGTGGAGTCCACATGCAAAGAAGCATGAAGGAATTGGATTGCTGTGTTTGAATATTTCTAGACAGAATGACAATTCCTAGTTTTACCAAAACCTCCTAAATCTGTTGTTTTGGTCAGATTAGTTAAGCTGTTTAAGCATCAATTATTCTATCTATAAAATTGACTTAAGAACATTACCTACTTCTTGTGCTACTACAATTAGCATTATGCATAAAATGCCACATAAAGTTCCTTCCTAGAATAGATGCTGAGCAATAGTTTGCAGTTGTTAAGGGCTACGGCATGCTGATATCCTTACAATACACATTCTCAAAAGGAAGGAGAGAAGGGGAAAATCTCCCTGCCACTAAGATGTATGTTAACATTGTGGGTAGAAGATACATGTTTAGTTTGACGAAGCTTTTAAATGATTTTTGTCCTCTTTCTGTCCCTTCCCTGGAGAATTACTGCTATAAATAGTGTTTTATTAAAGGATAGGATGGAGTCTATGGATACTTTTTATAAAGTCCCTCAGAAGGAGACTTTTTGTTTATCCATCTATTATTCTTCAGTCTACATTGTCTGAGCTTAGCAATAAATAAAATATAAGTGACAGGAAATAATATTTGTTCACAAAATTACTTTGAGCTACTGAATTACATTTCAAAATTATTTTTTTCTGAATATGATTTCTTTCCTTATTCCATTCATTCCATTTCAGCTATGAAATTTTTAATTAGCTACCTGGGAAATAGCTCGCTCCCACCCCATTTTTTGGCCACTTTATTAATCTTATGGATTTGTCTCAATGAAGTATTTATTCATAGTCTTTTCTGGCCTACACTTGATATTTCAAGAGCTGGCATTTCCTGTGCTTGTCTCTGGACACTAATATTTAATCATATAATCATAGGAATTGGAGACAGATGAGACCTAACGGTTCACTCCCCATCTGCCTGCCAAATCTGATGCTGTTTTCCTTACTATTTGGCATTGATTTTTACAAAGCTGGTGCTTTATTCACTGACATGATTTTAAATGCTGCATTTTCACACATATATCAGGAATATCTACTACGCAAAGTTTTATATTCAACCCGTGGTTGTTTCTTTTGACTGAGATCACCCCTAATAATAATAATATTCTAGAGAAGATATATATGTATCTTCCCATGAATACTCACTTACATCTATACAGAATGCCCAAATCACTAGTTATTGTGGTCAGTTTGGTGCACCTGTTATTTCAATGAGCAAAATACAAATCAAACAAATGGCTGGGATAGAGATGAATAGCGTATTCAGTCAGAATTTCAGGCCCAGTCTCCAAGTATCACTATCATCCACTCTATGATTTTTGTGCCAATAAAATACTTTCTCTTCATTTAAAAGTACATTCCAAGTTTTTGTGGGTGTTCTCATTCTTCCAAAGGATAAGTTCTTCCATTTTAAATCTATCATATTCTGGAGAGATGTGGTTCAGGTGGAAGCTTTATTACTTTTATTATGTTAAATTACAGATGCATAGTGGCAAATGGATTAAGACATCAAAACAAACACATGTTAGATTCATTTTCAAATATTTTCCCACACCAGACCCATGTACATCTACCTCATTCATTGCACTTCTCAGTCCACTAAGAAATATCACTGTAACACTATTTAGAAAATTGCCTCAAAAGATAGCTTTCATAGACTGTTTTGATAGTAGAAAGTGATTTACATGGGACTCCTTCATGTAGCTCTTATAATGTGTTCATACAGTAAAAGATGTTCTAAATCAGAAGTTATAAATTGGCAGACAGAAGCCTAACTCGTGCCCAGAGTCTTTGCTGTAACCTTAGTCAGAGAATTCAGAACTGGGTTAAAATGCCCCCTCCTTCTCCATACAAATCCCTGTTATTCGTATTTGAAAGCCGGATAGTGACGAATCCGGACTACCCATACTAGTCGGCTATTTGCTGTTTCTAACACACACACACACACACACACACACACTCTCTCTCTCTCTCTCTCTCCCACACACACTTGACTCAAAGTCACCTTCACCTTATTTATTCTCCTGCATTATTTGTATACAGGTCTTTTTCACTTGATCATAAGCTACTTTGAGGGCAGGGACTATAACTTATATCTCAAGGTTCCTTGCATTTGGCAAACTGCTTGTGCTTTATAAGCTCAAAATTAAAATACATGAAGTGAAATAAAAATGCCTTCTTGTATCTTTGTAAAAGCAATTATGACAATATTTTCTGTAGCTTCTCCAGAGGGTGAGGTAGCAAGAGAAATTACCTATAATTATCTTTGGGAATTGCTGTGTATCTTGATGCTAGAGAAGGCAAAACTCATGTTTGATGATACAAAGAGGATGGTGGAGATTATTGTTAACAGACAAGTTCCTCCTTAGTTTTAAAAGTTCAAAATCTCCTCAAACCTCCATCCAGCCATAGAAATTCCAACACATTCTTCAACTAATATGTCAGAAGATAACTCTTCTTTTGAGTAACACTAAGTGACACACTCACCTTCCAAAACATAGACTTTAAAAGCTGGCCTGGGCTATAGGGTCAGCACTTGAATAACATTTCAATTCCAGCTCTTGATGATCGATTCCATAAGACAGTCAGTTAACCTCTCTGTACCTCATTTTTCTCATCTACAAAATAGAGGTAACAAGGCTTCATAATGCTTACCTCATAGGATTTCTGTAAATATAAGGTAATAAATACAAGGCTTTTATCACAATGCCTGATACATAGTAACTGTATAATGAATTGTAACTATAATTATTAACATCAATGCAAGATAGTCTAAGGTTTGGAAAACATTACCACATTTTCTTTCTGATTACTTCTCAGTCTCTAAAAAATTGTTTTGCTGGGCCATGGTAATGAGACTAAAATAAAGCACATCTATTTATTTCTTTTAGAAAGCATGAACAAAAGCACTGTTTATTAAAGGACATAGATATAATTCAACACTATCCCTTAAAAAGTTATGTACTAAGTACTTAAATATTATTTGAAGAATAAGAAGAGTGATCATCAAGCAAGATTTGCCACTATATTGTTTCATCTGACATCAACACCTTTCAGGATTTGTAGGAAAAATCATGAAGTTTATGCAATAGAAAGATTCTACTATAGTTATAATTTCAAAAGTGAAAAAAGTTAAAATTTCCTCAAATACATTTTGATAAAAGAAAGAGCACATGGTGTATCTGGTGTCCTCTTTTCAATGCTTGGCCTTAAAAATAATCAAATGGTCATAATTCAATAGTAACTGCTATGTATCCAAGAGCCTTTCTAAGAAACTGAAATGAAAAAATGCAACACTTTTTCCTAAAGCGAGGCTCTAAAATACTTGTGAAACCTGAGATACATCCTTTCTGGAGAGTCTATAAGGAATGTGAAAGTACATACTATCACTTTTTCTTGATAGTCATGAACATATACAGAGGAAAAACAGAAAATATTCCAACAAAGGTATAGATGTGACTTATTTTAGATCAGCAAAATTCACATATATAGTAGTGAGGAAGAAGGTGCAAAGTCTTATCTTGGAATCATATGAAATGTGTTAATTCTTTGAATTCTGTTTGGAAATCCGCCCCCGACCCCCGCAATCTGTTCAATGTTATAATGTAGTTGTCATCCGTACATACCGCGTTTCTTCTGTAGGGACCAATGATGAATTTGATCTTAATTTGATATCAACTCTTTTGTTCCTGAAAACTTTCAAAAAGTATAATTTATTAGCACATAGAAGAAAATTGTGATTTTTTTTAAAAAAATTAAATTTGTTTCTTTAGGAAGAATAATCACCTTCTTGTGTTTTGTGTTAAAAATTTAAATTTGTGGGTTGTGCCTGTGGCTCTATGCTTTTTAGAGACTGTCTCTAAAAAAAAAAAAAAAATTAAATTTGTTTCTTTAGGAAGAAGAATAATCACCTTTTTGTGTTTTGATAATTGTAAACATTTGTTTCAGTTGTGCCCTTTCCCATAAAAGGGGAAAAAAAAAGTTTTGAAAAAAATGCACTTATCAAGCATAGATAGATACATTATTATTATTATTATTTTTAGAGACAGAGTCTCAGTTTATTGCACTCAGTAAAGTGCTGTAGCATCACAGCTCACAGCAACCCTTCAACTCCTGGGCTTAGGCAATTCTCTTATCTCAGCCTCCTGAGTAGCTGGGACTACAGGCACCTGCCACCGCCCGGCTATTTTTTTGTTACAGTTTGCCTGGTGCCAGGTTCAAACCCGCCACCCTCGTTATATGGGGCCGGTGCCCTACCCACTAAGCCACACGCCACCCCGATACATTATTCTTTATTTCTAAAGGCTAATACAAGTTCCAGCGCCCAATGAGCATGTGATTTATGTTCATATAATCTGATATATAAACATATAGCCCAAATCACAAAATCCCAAGACCAGAGATGTTGGCGTGGATGGGGAGAAAAGGGAACACTTCTACACTGATGGTGGGAATGCAAATTAATACATTCCTTTTGGAAAGATTTTTGGAGAACACTTAGAGATCTAAAAGTAGATCTGCCATTCAATTCTATAATTCCTCTACTAGGTATATACCCAGAAGACCAAAAATCACATTATAACAAAGATATTTGTACCAGAATGTTTATTGCAGCCCCATTCATAATTGCTAAGTCATGGAAAAAGCCCAAGTGCCCATCGGTCCACGAATGGATTAATAAATTGTGGTATATGTACACCATGGAATATTATGGAGCCTTAAATAAAGATGGAGACTTTACCTCTTCCATGTTTACATGGATGGAGCTGGAACATATTCTTCTTAGTAAAGTATCTCAAGAATGGAAGAAAAAGTACTCATCCAATGTTCTCAGTCCTACTATGAAACTAATTTATGGCTTTCATATGAAAGCTATAACCCAGTTATAACCTAAGAATATGGGGAAGGGGGAGAGGGAAGGGACGGAGGGGGGAGGATGGGCAGAGGGAGGGTGATTGGCGGGATTACACCTGTGGTGCATCTTACAAGGGTACATGTGAAACTTAGTAAATGTAGAATATAAATGTCTTAACGCAATAACTAAGAAAATGCCAGGAAGGCTATGTTAACTAGTATGATGAAAATGTGTCAAACGGTCTATAAAACCAGTGTATGGTGCCCCATGATCGCATTAATGTACACAGCTATGATTTAATAAAAAAAAAAAAAAAACATATGGTAAAGAGTATAAGGGCATGTTAATAGATATCGTGGTTATATTGAGCATAACTGAACATCTCATTATAGTGTCACCATAGTGTCACCATTATAGTGCCCACCTGCTGTGTAATCAATTAGTGTACTAATGCCATATAATTCTTCTGTTTATTCGAAAAACACTTGCTGAGGTTTCTATGAGTCAACTGCTGTTATGGGTAGCAGAATCACTTAGGGCATACCAGTGATAAAATTGATATGAATTCTCTCATTGAACCTATATCCTGGTCAAAACAGATAGTCATAAAATAAGTAAAAAAGATACAAATCTCAAAGCAAAATGTCATGAAGAATGTATATAAGACTAAATTGGTAAGAATGATAAAGAAGGTGGTTACATTACATGGTTGTATATTTAGGTAAATATAAATACATATACATATATTAATAAAAATGGAAATTTCTGTACATATTGTTCCATTAATCTACTGTTTGATGTAACATGTTTTGAGTACTTTCCTTTCTATAAAACTATTGTATTATTTTATAACCATAGTTTCTCTCTTGAAAACACTGCTGTTATTAACATGTATATATCTCCATGTTCACACATGTAAATGTGGGTCTGTATTACTGCATAAAAAATGAAATTGCAGCATCAGAAAGCATATGTTTAAAGTTCTAATACATTGCTAAAGGAGGTCCCTGAAATAAAAATGTCCTGATTCCTGTGGCAAAAATATGAAGCAAAATTTTTTATTTTTGCCCATTTGGTAGGTAAAATAATGGATACAGCATATTTTTCTTATTCTAATTTGCATTTTTTTGATTATTAGTGAAGTTATGCATATTTTGGTTTGCTTTTGTGATTCTTTAGGTGTGTTTTCAGATATTTTACCCATTATTCTCTTGGATTTTTATGTATTTTTTATTGCTATATATATATATACACATATACACAACCACATATAGAAAGAAGACACATTATCTATATTTAAATAGTAAACAAGCACACCCTATATATGTATATACACACACCCGCAATCAAACCACACAAGAATATTTACACAAAATAAATATTTCTTCTACTACTGTTTGACTTTCGCATAGCTTAATGTCTTTTATTATAAAAATGATTTAAATACCACATAGTTAAATCTATTGATTCATTTCTTATATTTGTATTGTGCATTTTAACATGTATGTTTGTATCTCATTTGAGAATTTTCCTGTTTTAACTTTAAATCATAAACTGTATTTTCTTCTAATATATTTATAACTTTGTTTCTTACATTTTGAAATTTATATACCTGAACTTATTTTTGTGAATTATAGAAGAATCTAATTTTCTTATCTTTTAATTGCAATTTACACAGCACTAATTGCCTTTTCTCAACAATTCAAAGCTCTACACTTCCATGCACTAAATTCTCATGAATTTGTTGCTAGACCATGATCTCTTTATTTCCATTGTTATATGTTCTTAGTTATTCTATTTTTATAATAAGTGTTGAAATACAGTAGGCAAATCTTTCTCTTCTTACCCCATTTATCTTTAACAATTTCTCTTGGCATAGCTCCCCTTCCAACTGATTATATAAGGTTCATTTGAAGTTTCATGAATAATGCTAATCAAAATTTTATGATAGTGTATTGTATTTATAGATTAATTTGGGGGAATAATCTTATCTTTACAATATTGAGCCATTTCATTCAGAATATGGCTTAGCTCATACTTTATTCGAATATTTTTTATGCCCTTCAGTAAAATTTTATAGTTTTCTTCATATAGGCCTTACACTTATTTTTATTAGGGTTATCTTTATGCATTTTATGGTTTGTAGCTAATGTGAACCAGATCCTATCATCTATTATATGTTCTGTCATTACTGGCATACAATAAAACTATAGAAAATTTCTTCTTTGCTGGTTTCTAAAAGTAATGGCATTATTTCATCTCTTTTCCAATATGTATGTAATTTATTTCTCAGTATTTCATTCTAATATTTCTATATTCTATTTCTTGATTTCCTGGCTCAGTGGATTGTCCAGGGTCTCTTATACAATGTTGATTAGCAATATAATACTAAGAACTTTTTCTTGTTACTGATTTTAAGGAGAATACTTCTAACAGTTCTTTACTAAATATAATATTTGCTGTACAGTTTTCTGGTAGGTATCAAGGAAGTTCCATTTCATTTCTAGCATGCTAAGAGTTCTGCTCATTAATTTTTTAAAATCAGGTTTTGGTAAAATATTTTATAAAATAGCTTCTAAGTATGATTTTTATTTTTGCCTGTAATTATTTAAAGTAGTAAGTTCACTTGACAGATTTTCTGATGCTGAACTAACCCTGCATTGCTTGTACAAAATACACTTTGTATTAATATGTTATCCTTTTCAGGCTAGATGGGATTTATTTGTTAATATCATAATTAGAATATTTACATTTGTGTTTATTAATGAGAGTGGTCTATGTGTTTATTTGTTCTGCTATCCTTGCTTAGTTTTGTCTATAGGTGATTCTTTTCTTTATTTCATTTCTACAAAACAAAATTGAGAGCATCACAAATCTTCACGTCTAGTCTAAACAGTTTACATGGGAATTTTAATGTGTTTCTTTAATATCTTTTAGATATGTTTTTAGATATGACATTGTTTTTAGAAGTAGCTGTTACTGTGTTCCTTAATTTTTTAAATCCATTATTGATCAATTTATGTTATTTGTATATTTTTGAGCTTTTTAAAAGGACATATGTTTTCAATCATTCGTTTCATCTAAGTTTATAAAGATAGTGTTACCAATATGTCATGTCTGTCATATATCCTGTATCTTGGCCATGGGGTTTTTAAATTCCTCCTACATTTGTATATGTCCACTTTTGTGTTCATCATAATTTCTTGCAACTTGTTTCTTTTTGTCTTGAATAAGACTTGCGAAAATGCCAAAGAACAGGCTTCTTCTTTAATTAGTTTAATCGTTTTCTACTAATTACTTATCTCTGCACTGAATTTACCTTGAAGTAGACAATTCTGCCCTTTTTGACTCTAAATGATCACATTCTCAGACTATTTGGGGACTAATTTTGGGGAAGGTGTGGAGGAACAGTTTTCTCTTTCTCTGTTGACAGTTTAATGATTTTCCCTTTCTGTTTTCAGGAGGTTCATCTTCAGTCTAAGTCAGTCTTTTGTTTTTAGACTCTTACTGAATGCTCCAGTAAGCAGCCAACGCATGCCACAGTGTTAATTCATCAGCTCCATTAGGTAGATCATTAGTTTCCAAAAACATGACAAAGCTTGTGAATTTAACCACATGTATATTTATAGACCACCCACAATAGATCTTAGAGGGCCAACTTTAAATGGTGAGTCTTCAGTGATCCTGATACAGATCATTTTGCCTTTCACATTATTTCACAGTGATACTTAATTCTTCATATCACATTTGTAACTTAAACATTTGTCAGCTTATGTAACAAAGCCCCTAGATATGTGGAAACTCCAGGGGCATTATTTTTAAGCTAAGCTCGACTTCATATTCTTTGTGGTTCTCTTGACTCTTCCTTCCTTCATCTGCTGCCTTTCTCCCGTGTCTCCTAGTGACACAGCTGCATCAGTTGAAGGGGTCACAAATGGTCATGAACACCATGATTGGTCTAGACCAGTGATTTTCAACTGATGTGCCATGAAAATTTATAAATATCATTAGTTAAATTACTTTTTGATGAACTTCAAAGGGCAGTAAGTATATATATTATTTTATTTACTTTTTTTTTGAACAACATAATTTTTTTTTTTGTCTTTCTTTTTTTTTTTTATTGTTGGGGATTCATTGAGGGTACAATAAGCCAGGTTACACTGATTGCAATTGTTAGGTAAAGTCCCTCTTGTAATCATGTCTTGCCCCCATAAAGTGTGAAACACACCAAGGCCCCACGCCCCTCCCTCCGTCCCTCTTTCTGCTTCCCCCCCATAACCATAATTGTCATTAATTGTCCTCATATCAAAATTGAGTACATAGGATTCATGCTTCTCCATTCTTGTGATGCTTTACTAAGAATAATGAATAATAAGAATTCATTACTAAGAATAATAAGAATAATAACTTCCATCCAGGTTAATACGAAGGATGTAAAGTCTCCATTTTTTTTAATGGCTGAATAGTATTCCATGGTATACATATACCACAGCTTGTTAATCCATTCCTGGGTTGGTGGGCATTTAGGCTGTTTCCACATTTCAGCGATTGTAAATTGAGCTGCAATAAACAGTCTAGTACAAGTGTCCTTATGATAAAAGGATTTTTTTCCTTCTGGGTAGATGCCCCGTAATGGGATTGCAGGATCAAATGGGAGGTCTAGCTTGAGTGCTTTGAGGTTTCTCCGTACTTCCTTCCAGAAAGGTTGTACTAGTTTGCAGTCCCACCAGCAGTGTAAAAGTGTTCCCTTCTCTCCACATCCACGCCAGCATCTGCAGTTTTGAGATTTTGTGATGTGGGCCATTCTCACTGGGGTTAGATGATATCTCAGGGTTGTTTTGATTTGCATTTCTCTAACATATAGAGATGATGAACATTTTTTCATGTGTTTGTTAGCCATTCGTCTGTCATCTTTAGAGAAGGTTCTATTCATGTCTCTTGCCCATTGATACATGGGATTATTGGCTTTTTTCATGTGGATTAATCTGAGTTCTCTATAAATCCTAATTTAAGTGTGTCACAGAAGTTTAACTACAGATTCAAGTGTGCCATGAGATAAGAAGGTTGAAAAGCATTGGTCCAGACCAATCTTGATTTTATTGTTCTAAGAGTGGGTCAACTTCTGAGATGTAGTAGTGAGGCTGAGAGGTGGGGGTGCTACTATTGGGCAGGGCCTGGGAAAGGAGGAGTAAGAAGAGGAGACTGTAGTGTCTGCCATTGCCATCAGATGCATTATTTGATAAAATTAAATCAAAAACCATAAAATACCAAAGTGCACTTTATTGCTGCCTCCAGGGGGTAACATTATCAGTATTTTTTTATTATTGTTTCAGTATTTCTTTTATCATCATCTTCATTTAATAATGGAGAGCTTAAAAATTGTTTAAAGTGAGCTCTTCTTTTTAAAATATTTGGGGTTTCTTTACATTGCCACTCTTGTATGAGGTCTGACAATAAAGTTCGCGAACACATCCAAGAAAAGGGTTTATCACTAAGGTCATCTTCGAGCCAGCTGGTGACTATAGTGATATGCAGCAACACTGAATGTAGCACTTTTTCTAAGATGAGTTCACAAATTGAATTGTGGGAACTTGTACAATAACTCTGATAGCCATTCCAGAAAAAAAGAGTTTCAGAATTTCTTTGAAGTGTGGACTATGCTGGCAATACTACATAGCTCCCCTAGGGGATTCCTGCAAAGGTGACTATAATGATATTTAGCAATTGGGTGAATAGCACTTTTTCTAGGATGAGTTCATGAACTTAATTGTCTGACCTTGCATGTAACTCTGCATAGATATAATAATTTTAATACCACTGGTAACTGTCTCTCATTCAAAGCACCTATTCATTTACACATGATCTGAAACTACACTTTATATTCTTTATAGCCTGCTCGTTCTTAACATCGAAGAACAAATATTCCATTTTTCACTTGCCAATTCTTAAGTACTATCATTGTCCATTCTTCATGAATCTGCTTAATCCTTGACATTAAGAGAACAGTTGCCAATTAGTCTCTCAAATTGATTAAGGAAGAATTAATCATGTTCACCAAAGGGTCTATTATTTCTTTTTTTTTTTGGTTGTTGCAGTTCAGCCGGGGCCGGGCTTGAACCTGCCACCCTCGGTATATGGTATATGGGGCTGGCGCCTTACCAACTGAGCCATAGGCGCCGCCCAGGGTCTATTATTTCTTTAATGGCAAACATTTTGTCAGCTAGCATATTTAGGCTAAAATATAATCAGTTTTATGAATGTTTTGGTTGCAAGATTATTTATGAATGCAGATTTAGAAAAGTCTTTTCTGGTCTTCTTCCTTCTACAAATTTTGCATTGCTCAAAACCTTGAGAATAAGTGATTCAGCAGCAGGGTCTCTGTTTCATAATGTTCTTATCTGGCTCAGAAAGCTTTCTGCCTAAATTAGTTAAGCTTACTGTCTGATCCTTTTTGCAGCTCTATTGGATTTACTGGTTTCTCTTTGTGATCCCAGTATTAGGCTTATGATTGTTTTTCTAGTTTCATTGTTCTGTTTCTCTGCCTAACTTGTGACTTTTGTAACACTTGCTCAAATTAGATACTAGGATGCACTCTTCAGATGCCTGCTTAGTTTCAAATTTCCTTGCACCCCTTATTCTTAGCATCACAAGTCTATAGGTACCTTGTGCGTTGGCTTTAGACCACTTGTCTCAGGCCAGACTTGTTCTATACTTACACTGTTTTCTGACAAGCCCAGGAGTACATCTGCTCTATAAGTCCCCTGTATCTCCAAATCCGACTGCATTCCATCGTCCTATTGATTGGAATTTACTGAATTCACTGCATAGACCTGATGTCTTAGAGCTGTGTTTCTCAACCACAGCTATAAGTTAGAATTGGGAGGGAAAGTTGAAAAAAAATCAGTGCATTCATCATAAGTATTTTTAAAATTTCAAATATGCAGGGGGTATAAATGGTTTTGTTACACGGATATCAGTCAGGATATCAGTGTGCCCGTCTCCCACATAGGGTTCATTGTACTTACTACCTTCTTTATCTCCAATTATTCTTCCTCCTTCTTTACTTCCAATGATGTTTGCATCTCTTTGTGCCTACGTTGTACCCATCAGTTAGCTCCCAATTATTAGAGAGTACCTGTGGTGTTTGTTTTCCAGTTTTAATATACTTTTCCTAGGATAATGATTTTTAGTTCCATTCAAGTTGCTGCTGAAGACATCATTTCATTCCCTTTTATGGCTAATTAGTACTCCATGGTATATGTATAACACTGTTTAAATCCATTCATTTACAGAAGGACACTTAAACTGATTTCACATCTTTGTGACTGTGAATTTTCCTGCCATAAACATTCAAGTATGGGTATCTTTTTGAGAAAGTGACTTCTTTTCCTTTGGGCAGATGCCTAGTAGTGGGATTGCGGGATCAAATTGTTTTTTCCATAGAGATTGTTCTAATTTACAGTCCTTTCAATGCTGTATAAAAATTCCTTTCTCTTCACATCCATGCCAGCATTTATTGTTTTTTAACATTCTGACAGTATTAAGGTGATATCTCATTGTGGTTTTAATTTGCATTTCCCTGATTATTAGTGATGTTGAACATTTCTTCATGTTTGCTGGCCATTTGTCTAGCTTCTTTTGAAAACTTCTGTCGGGGCAATCGCCCATTCTTAATGTTTTTTTTTTTTTTTTGTCCTTGATAATTTGTTTGAGTTATTTGTATATTCGGATATCAACCCTTTTTAAAGAAGTTCTCTGAATGATTATAATATGTCACCTCTGCTGAGAACAATTGATTCAAAGTTAAAAATGAAATAGGGTTAAACGTGAAGCACAACTGGATTCCCTCTGTTTAAAGGTAGAGGAATAACAACCCCATGGCATCTTCTTCCATTTTTCTTCTACTTTCTGAGTGACAGTAAATAGGAAAGGGAAGAAGAGATGGTCCTTATTTGCATTCCCTCCTTCCTGGCCTGAAGGCTGGACTGGACCAGCGTGCCAACTAAAAAAGGCAAGCTCCACAACTACGATGCCCTGAATGAGTAATACCCAAGAAGAAAATTTTAAATCTACCACTGAATATGAATTGAGGGAGATAAATAATTTATGAGTGAGACACCAACGGATACATACCATAATTTACTTTTATATCATGATCTTTGTTCAGACTGCTGAAAACTCCTCTTCAGAAAGAGTCCATCAATTATGAGCAAGAAAGAAAAGGGAGACTTTAATACTAGAATATATATCTTTCATACTTATTATATACTTATGCATACAAGCTGATAATTGATACGCTGTTGATTCAAATCATTACAAGCTGTGAACCATGAAGAGAAATGAGCAATAAATAAAGATCCTTGCTTCTTTGAATAAAATGTCACCATGTCACAGCCCAGGGAATGCCTTGTATTCACAATGAGCTCAGTTATGCTCTTCTCAAATTTTTAAATGTAAATACTGTGACTTCTTTAAATTAATTTATGAATACCTTTTGAAGTACTTACTTTACATATCCATGATCAGAAAATTTAGATGGTGATTATCCACACAAACTGAACCTCTTTATACTTATTGAATAGTCTTTTTAGCATGTGTTAATAATAACTGTTAAGGTTTATTGAGTACTTTCTAGGGCCTCTGAGTATTGTAGACATGTTAATGTATCCAAAACTAATAATAACCAAGTATTAGAAATGAGGAAACTGAGCAGGGAGAAGAAGTTAAGTGACTTATATAAACTCACACAGTTCATAAGTTCTGGAACTGATATTTTGACCCAGGCAATCAGAGCTTCAGAGTCTATTGTGGTATTCTGCCCTGAATTTATACTCCCATAAAAGCAATTATTATCATAGGAATATTTGGAAACAATTATTATTTTAGTACTTTCTAACTCAAAGTCTTGGTATGAGAACACCCTGCAAGAATGCCTTATGGCATATGATTTACTTGCATTGCAGAAGCTTTGATGATATTCTCATTAGAGAACAGGAGATGATATTGAATAGAGAGGAATGAGATTAGTTCCAATAATCGACACTCATTAAAGAGTGAGTTAGACTTATTAACCAAAGAGGTAGGGGATCTAATTGTGAGAAAACTACCCTGATCAACTAGATCTTGAAATCCAGTGAGGAAGCAGACATTAACCAAAGATTATATATATTAAATTATAATGATGATAAATGCCTCGGGGAGGGAGGCTACTAAGTTCTAGAAGAACACATAATTAGTCATTTAGTGTAAATGGGGATGGGTGGGACAGAATGAAAACACATTGGAGCTGAAGGAAGGAGCTAGAATTAGTTCTACCCGCAGAGCAAGAGCATTACAGGCCTAAGAAAACAGCGTGTATAGCTTTGAGGGAGGCAGGGAGGAGTGCAGTGTAGTCAAGAGTACTCTTGACAATTCATTGGGTGTGGAAGGCAAATATTAGGACTTCTATTTGTATATACTTGTTTAAACTTTCAAAATGTTAATTTTGTGTAGTCTTGTAAGACACATACTATTGTATATTTATTCAGTGTCATTTGCATACACAGTATATTATAAATAAACATGTAATTTATTAAGAATGCACACCTCCAAGTTATTATTGTTAAGCATGCAGGGTAAACAGTGTTTGAGGACCACTGGTGTAAGAAACTACAAAAGAAACATTGTTCATGAACTCAGGGATTGATGGGGTTGGGGAAGTGAAATAAGAAGTGATGCTGGGAGAGCCAAGAGAGGTGATTAGTGATCATCCACACGGGGTCCAGCAGGCAGGTCAGGGATTTAGGGCTTAACCACAAAGGGAGCCACCAAAGTATTTTAGCATTGAAAATACACATTTGGGCAGCTGGCAGATGATCTACGAGGACTACTATTTAAAACCATTTAGAAATAAGTTACAGAAAACAAAAAGGTAAGCTTCAAAATGAATTCTAAATCTGCCATTTTGATATTAAATTGTGTGCATTTCTCTCTTCTACCAGAGTGAAACCCATGCAAAGCATGGTTCTTCTGTCTATCCCTTACCTTTTCCTTTTACACAAACTGTTGCATACCACTGCAAGTGGGCAGCAGAGTACCCAGCTCATGGTGAATGCCCAATAGCTTTGGCTTATAAATTACATGGTGATCTCAAGTTTAGCACATTCCAAGCAGAGTTCTTTTTTCCCTCCAAAACAAAACTTATCCACCTATATTCCCAACCTCAGTGAATGGCACATGTCTGTCTACTCAGGGCTCCTAGTTGGAGTATGTAGTTCTCATGACAACCTTGTACCCTATTTCTGGTCAAAACTCCAGTTTTATAGATCATATCTGGAGGAAACCTCCTATGTCCATCTTCTCTTTATCATCTCCTTGCCTTTACCACAATTCATTTAGTCACCCAAATTTAGATAACCTATGCCCTTTATCTATTAAATGTATGAGATACCTAGTATTTACAGATACTATATATTATACTTATTATTTAAATGGCTTATTTTATTTAATCCTCAACATAATCCAATGAGTAGAATACCATTATGACTACCAGTTTCTTTTTGAAGGAAGTTCACAGAATTTAGGTAACTTTTACAACTTTTCCCAAAATTTAAAAGATGGGGCAGCTACTTGCACAAGAGAGTCTTCTCCCAGGTACCTAGAAGGCTTGACAATTAAGTCTGTGAACTCATCTAGAAAAAGTACTACATACCTGATTGCTGAATATCAGTATGGTCACCTTCAAGGTACTCCCCGCAGGAAGCTGTGCACTGACACCAGCACCTCGTCCACCCTTCAAAGCAATTTTGAAACTCTTTTTCTGGAATGGCCATTATAGAATATTATAATACTTTCTATAGTACTATAGAAAAGGTACTGTACATCTCATTGCTGAATATCCCTATGGTCACCACACGACCAAGGGGAGTACTTAGTGATATTTAGCAGGGAGGTATGTAGTACTTTTTCTAGGATGAATTCACGAACCTAATTACCTGACCTCACATTCTTACCTTCTGTGCTGTACTCCACTGCTCCATCCACAGTTTATTGCAAGTACAGTATATTCACCACAGTTGATTTATTGATTAATTTGTACATTTATTTACTTATTCATTTATTCTCTACTTATTTACTACCATGTTCAAGTAAGTTATAACTCAATTCTGCCTATTTCACATTTTGTGCAACTCAGGTGAATTTCAGGCATTTATAAAGTAAAAGGCAGAAAATTAAGGCCAGGTTTAGTGGTGGCTCATGCCTACAATTCTAGCTTTCTGGGAGACCAAGGCCGGTGGATTGCCTGAGCTCACAGGTTTGCCACCAGCCCAAGCAAGAGCAAGACACTGTCTCTAAAAATAGCTAGGCATTGTGGTGGGCACCTAGTCCCAGCTACTCAGGAGGCTGAGGCAAGAGGATCACTTGAGCCCAAGAGTTTGAAGTTTCTGTGAGCTATGATGCCATGGCACTCTACCAAGAATGACAAAGTGAGACTCTGTCTCAAAAAAAAAAAAAAAAATAAATAAATAAAATAAAAATCAGAAATTAAACCAAAAATTACTTAAATATCATTTAGTCTTATAATAGAAATAGATGCTAAGCCAGAATATGATCTTCAAAACAGAAATCTGATGATGGCACTCTTTCTATTTAAGAGAAAATTCCTTTTTCTGGAATTTTTTTATTGAAAAACTCATGTCATCTTTAAATGTTCAGATCTACAACTTCCTGTCATTTCCCAGTCAAAAGTCATAATTCTCTCCTTTGTGCTCTCATAGATAATAATTTATTAATCCCTTGATTATAGTAATTATTGTACATTACAATTCCTTTGGTAGATAGCTTGGCATTCTTCAATTTCTTTGGAAGTTTTAGTGGTACGTCGTATAGTTGTGTAATAAATTAAAGATCCTGCATATTGTAAGATCTTAATAAATACTAACTTTATATGTATCTATTTTACCTATTAACATGTCTAAGCTCCTCAGAGAGCATACTTATCTTTGTTCACTAAAAAAAAATTATCTACTATGTATGAGGCACTGCAATTTGCAGGAGTTGTGGAAAAATCTATGTATTGACTTTTGGAGACTGGTCTACATTCTATTATCTGTTCTTTTCTACTTTTGTATTATTATCATTATTATTATTATTATTTTGCAGTTTTTGGCTGGGGCTGGGTTTGAACCTGCTACCTCTGGCATATGGGGCCGGCGCCCTACTCCTTTGAGCGACAGGCGCTGCCCTCTACTTTTGTATTTTTTATTCTGGTACTAATGCTACTAGCTGGAAGCACATTATACTTACCACAAAAGCTAAACATTTGTCAATAATCCCTATTCCTTCATTTTATTCCCCACTCTCTTAAATCATTCACAAAATGTTGTAACTTCTTTGAAATTACATTTTAAATCTTCACCCTGGGTTTCAAAAACCATCCGAAACAAGCTGATAAAAAGAATGCTATAGGTCCTCACAGACTGAGGTCTGAGAACTATAATGAAGAAGATATTATTTCGTTTCCGAACAGTCTGTATAGTATTATTCACATTTGAGAAACGAGGTGTATAAAGCTCCTCTCTCTTTCCATCCTGATTGCCAACCTTATGGTCGGCCACCAGCGTCTCTTCCTGCAATTGGTTTCTTATTTCCTATGTCTACTTTGCTTTCACTTTCCCGCCCAGTGGAAAGAAATAATTTCAAGATATAAATTAGATTATGTCACTCTGTTGCGTATGGCCAACAAACAAAACAAAGCAGTCCCCAGATTGTGTCCCTCCCCTGACACATGCTGTGCTCTGCTTCTTCTAGTTCTGAACATGGAGAGCTCACGGGTAGTCTGGAGCCTTTCAGCTGCCGCTGCAGCTCCTTGTCCTTCTCTTTAAAAGGCTGCTTCCTATGCTGTAAAAGAGTTATAGCTTTCATATGAAGGCTATAAATTAGTTTTTAGTAGGGCTGAGTACATGGGATACTTTTTCTTCCATTCTCGAGATTGCTAAGTAGGAATATTTTCCAACTCCTTCCATGTAAACATGAAAGAGGTAAAGTCTCCATCTTTCTTTAAAGCTGCATAATATTCCATGAAACTTACTAAGTGCTGAATATAAATGTCTGAACACAATAACTAAGAAAATGCCATGAAGGCTATGTTAACCAATTCCATGGAAATATTTCAAATTGTACATAAAACCAGCACATTGTACCCCATGATTGTATTAATGTACACAGCTATGATTTAATGATAAAAAAAAAAAGACTGCTTTCTTCCTTCCCACAGGTCTTAACTGTCACGGACTCAGAAGCTTACTTGATCAACCTGCCCAAAGGGGAGGAATAGGGACCCCTGCCTCCTAGCCTCCATCTTCTCCAGAAGGTTCTTATTTGTTACCTTATTGTACCCATTACAATTTAATTACTTTTTGTGTTCCTTTTACAATTATTGGCTTCTTATCTCAGTTCAGGTTTTCCCTGAGGATTTGGGAGGAGAGAATCTGGATAGGACAGGATTGGCATTGACTATTGCATCTCTTTGGAGTCTACACTCCCTGAACACAGTGGCAGAGACCTGTCCCAAGTACTCAGTTTACCCAGGTATTTGGCACAGTGCAGGTGCTCAACGGGTTACAGTGAATTAACAGATAAAAGGGCAAATGGATAAGTTGTACTTTTTTTATCATAAAGAGTTTAATTAGATTAATGAAATTGGATTTGGGTTTATAGGTTTCTCAATCCTATTCACTAGAGGAGATTCAGACAATTAAATTTAGTGATGTTATAACCAGAGCTAAATCTGGCAATGATTTATTTATGTCACAAATCTGTATTAGTCTCCTAGGGCTGCTTTATCAGAATACCTCAAATGTGGCTTATAAAACAATAGAAATTTATTGCTTCATATGCAGTCCGGAAGTCTGAATGAAACCAAAGTGTAGGCAGTGCCATGTTCTCTTAGAAAACTGTAAGGGAATCCTTCCTTGCCTCTTTCTATTTTCTGATGGTTCCTGGTGATCTTTGGTGTTCCTTGGGTGGCAGCTGCCCAACTCCAGTCTCTGGCCTCATCCTTACATGGTCTCTCCGTGCTTGTCCTTCGTATAAGGTACACTAATCATGTGAAATTAGGGGTCCACTCTACTCCTGTATGATGTTTTCTTCAGATAATTGCAATGACCCTATTTCCATATAAAGTCACATTCTAGGTACTGGGGGTTAGGACTTCAACATCTTGTGTCTGCGGGGGTGATGGGGAAGGACATGATTCAATCCACAATATCCTTGAAGTCAAAGTCCAGGGAAGAGCTTATACAGAGTGAAAAATAGTGTTGTTTTCAAGTCTCGAATCAGTCTTAAAAGTATGAAAAAAGTATGTGTATCATGAAAGAAAAAATAGTTGTCAGGATTTTAAGTGGTCTAGGCTCCGAAGGTAGGGGTGTGTTGGTGGCATGTCTGCTTGCCTGGGGCAAACTGGTCTGTGCAGTGGGCTCTGGTTCCAGAGGGACAAGATGGAGAACATGTGGAAAGATGCATGAAATTCAAGGGCAGCTCTTGGATCCCCTGTGATCTTATTAAGGAGACAACTGCCAGGCTTTCCTAAAAGAAAAATTCTTTACTCCTAAATTCCCATATGTGGCCCACTAGTACTGAGGTCTTCAGGAATCAAACACTATAGCAATCATTTTCAAAAACCATTGCTTCTGCTCACAGTAATTTACAGATAATTGCTTAATGCTTGTAGTATTTGTCAACTGTGACTGTGAGGCTTGTTAGAGAAACAAATGAAAATATTTACCCTTGGATTTAAGACATACCTCAGGTGTTTTTCTACCCTGACACGTAATTTCCCTAAAATCTGACAATAAATGACTATTTTGTACGTAGTTACCGAGTGAGAACCATTTTGTAGAAAAGCAAAATGTTTGTTCATGGATCTCAATTTCTTAGAAATCAATGGAACACTTCAGGTAAGAGATCCTCAATGCAAAACAGACATGACTCCATGTAAAATGACAAGTCCATTTTTGTTCTTTAATGATTGGTGTAACGATGCCAATTTACAATTTAATCCAAGACTTTCAGGCAAATAGCACTGACTTCTCTAAATTGGTAACAGTAATAAACTATATTAAATTTTTAATTACACAAGCAGAGTGAGACGATTAATAGAACCAAGTACAGCTAAGAGTTAGGATTAAGTTTTCTTTTAATAACTTAGTCTTGTTTTGGTCAGATGGCTACTAACTTTTCAATTTTATCAATCTACATTTTATAAACCAAGAAGAAAAATTAATTTGGTTTCCAAGATAAAAAATAAGTCTGGTGATATTTCACATGTTATTTATTGCATTAATTCAAAAATATTTATATGAGAAATAAACAATACTTTTGAACAAAATTCTAAGCAAGTGGAATATACTTACTAAAAAATACTTTTTTCTATAGAGGCTGAACTAGTTTGCAGTCCCACCAACAATGTCAGGTGAGCCTCTCTCTAGGCACCCACTCCAGCATCTGTTGATTTGGGACTTTGTGATTTGAGCCATTCTCACTGGGGTTAGGTAATATTTCAATGTGGTTTTGATTTGCATTTTCATGGTGATTAGAGACAATGAAAACTTTTCATGTGTTTATTGAGCTTTAGTTCATCTTCCTAGAAGAGGTTTCTGTCCATGTCTTTTGCCCACTTTCTAATGGGGTTGTTTGGTCTTTTCTTGTTGATTTTCTTGACTTCTTTGTAGATTCTTATAATCAGTCTTTAATTGGTTGTGTAGCAGTAAATATCTTCTCTCATTCTATAGGCTGACTATTTATTTTTCGGACTGTGCCCTTGGCTGTGCAGAAACTTTTTAACTTGATCAGTTCCCATTTATTCATTTATTTTTATACATAATGGATGTTAATTTTTGTGAGTAGTAAAAGTTGCAGCCATTTACATATGGCTGCCCCAGTTCTCCCAGCACCATTTATTAAATGGTATTCTTTTCCCCAGTGTATGCTTTTTTTGTTTTGTCAAAGTATCAAATGGTACTATGAGGGTGGTGTTTTTTTTTTTTTTTTTTTTTTTTTTAGACAGAGTCTCACTGTGTCACCCTTAGGTAGAATTCTGTGGCATCATAGCTCACAGCAACCTCAAACTCTTGGGCTTAAGTGATTCTCTTGCGTCAGCCAAGTAGCTGGGACTATAATGCCCAGCTACAAGTAACTGGGTCACAATGCCCAGCTATTTTTTGTTGCAGTTATTTAGCTAGCCTGGGCTGGGTTCAAACCTGCCACCCTTGGTATATGTGGCTGGTGCCATAACCACTGGGCTACGGGCCCCAAGCCTATTTTTTTTGTTGTTGTTGTTATGTCCTTTCTTATCTTTGGTACCAGAGTGATATTTGTTTCATAGAAAGAGTTAAGGAGGGTTAATTCCTCAATGTTCTTAAACTCCACATCTTCTCAATGTTGTGGAATAGATTTGGCAACATAGGTACAATTTCTTCTTTGAATGTTTGGTAGAATTCTGGTGGAAATCTATCTGGTCCAGGACTTATTTTTGTTGGAAGATTTTTTTATTGTTGCTTCAATTTCCTTGCTTGATATTGCTTAGTTCAGGAGTTCTATTTCCTGGCTGAGTTAAGGGAGGTAGTGTGCTGCCAAGAATTTGTTCATTTCCTTCATGTTTTCATATCTATGGGCTTAGAGATTTTTATAGTGTTAAGTGATGATGTTTTGAAGTTTTGTGGTATCTGTTGTTATTTCACCTTTTTCATTTTTGATTGAGCTTCTTAGAGACCTTACATTTTTATTTCTCATTGATCTGGCCAAAAGCTTATCAATTTTGTTAATCTTTTTAAAGGACAATCTATTTGCTTCATTAATCTTCTGTGTGGTTCTTTTGTTCTCAATTTTGTTTAGCTCTGATCTGATCTTGGATTTTTTTTCTTCAGTTGGGTTTGGAGTTCATTTGCTCTTCCTTTTCCAGTTTTCGAGGTGGTCCATTAAATTATTGATTTGTGATCTTTCTGATTTCTGGATGGGGGCATTTAAGGCAATGAATTTCCTGCTCAGTACTGCTTTTGCAGTACCCCACAAGTTTTGATAACCTGTGGCTTCATCATCATTTACTTCAAGGAATCTTTTTGTTTCTGTCTTTATCCCCTCTTTGACCCAACTATCATCCAGCAACAAATTATTTAGTTTCCATAAATTTGTAAGGGGACAAGTGTTTTTTATTAAAATTGATTTCTAATTATTCCACTGTGATCTATAAAGTTGCATGTATGGTATAATTTACATTTTTAAAAACTTTGCCTAGGCATCTTTTGTGGCCTGGGATGTGATCAATCTTGGGCAGTGATCTATGAGTTGATGAGAAGAACGTATTGTAGTAGTATTGTAGATTACTTGAAGAATTTAACGTACTTACTTTTTGATCCTGCAATTCCCCTATTGGGTATTTGCCCACAAGAAAAAAAGTCATTTTATAAGAAAGACAATTGCACCCAATGTTCATAGCAGCACAATTCACAATTGCAAAGATATGAAAATAACCCAAGTGCCCATCAATACATGAAAGGTTTAATAAATTACAATGTTTGTATATCATGGAATACTATTCAGCCATAAAAGGATGGAGATCTAGTAGATTTTGTTACAATCTGGATGGAACTGGAGACCAGTCTTCTAAGTGAGTATCAGAAGAATGGAAAAACAGACATCACATGTCCTCAATGTTAAATTGAAAGTGGTCGATCAACACCTATGTGCTCATATGAAAGCAAATCTCAATGGAATCCAAGTCAGGGGGAGGGGAAGAAGGAGGTGGGTAAATCCCCATCCAGTGGATACGTGCATAGGCGTATGGTACACTCTCTGGGTGACGGACACACTTACCTAACTGAGTATACAAAAGCAAATTATGGAATCAAAATGCAGGTACTTGCGTAATGTTCCGAAATAAAAAATAATAAAGAAATTTTAAAAATTAAAAGTAAATATTTTGTGTGCCCCTGATTTTACAGGTACAAAGCCACAAAACGGTTATAGAAATTATATAATCTTGACTAAGAATAATCTGCACTATTACCTTTAGAAAGAAACATTTTTCCTGAGTATATACAGAAAAATGAAGTAGAGATTAGTGGATAGAAGAAGGCTAAAGAAGCTTTTTCTGTCTAATATCTACTATTTTTCAGAGTTTTTAAAAATTCTTTTTGCCCTATTTGAAATATTTTTTTCTCTATCCCTCTAAAAATTATGTCTTATAGAAAATAATAATAGGATATGTGAAAAATCTTACTTTATCTTTGATGCTATGGATAACCATGTAGCAGTTTGGTATATATTTTATAGGATGATGTATGCATTTCCACTGTAATTTATTGAGTATTTTCTAGGCTTATCCTTCTATATATTTTCCCACAATTAAATCATCATAGAAATACTGTTCAAAATAATATTTTTCTCTGTTTAACAGTGGATCTTGGCTCTCTTTCATGTGGAGACTGACCGGGATCTTGTAACTTTACCTTCCACTGAAATCATAGGTTAACATTCAGGTTATTCCATATTGCTTCTGAGATTTTAAAAATCTTTTCCCGTATATGACCTTTCCACATTATAGGAGATGCATATATAAATTTTACTTGCAATTGCACGTTTATTTCAAAGTGGAAGTTGTTGTGAGTCATTTGCATCTTTTCCTAAGGTAGATATAATTTACAGAGATATCTGTCAATCATACATGCCAATTATGGCTCTATTACCTCCCTCGAGGCTTCTTCTTTTTATTTTTTTTAACTCATTAATGAGAGAACCAGCATGATGGCAAAGTTGCTTCAAAGAATACAAAATCTGAGAAATGGGATTTTTAAGTTTGTGTGAGTTTAGTGGGGAGGAACTACTGAAATACAAATCAAATTAATGTCCACATGACTGAAAAACCCACAAGCAAACCACAACTTTTTTGTAAAACCGTAACAAATAATGAGTTTTTTAAATTTAATCTTTATTAAATTATAACTGTATACATTTATGGGTTACAATGTGATAATTTGATATATGATGTAGAATACTTAAATCAAACTGATTAACATAATTGTCACCTCGCTTTTTTTTGTGATAAGACATTTATGATTTACTTTTAGTTGTTTTGAAATGTATCCTTGCTTTGTGCACATTAGGTGAGATCCCACTGAATTCCCTTCCTCCTCCCTCCACTTTCCCCCCTTCTTGTGGACTATATTTGTGTTTTATCATTCATATAAATGTGTAAATGATTATATATTGGTTTCATAATAGTATTGAGTGCACTGGATACTTTTTATCCATTCTTGAGATACTTTACTAAGAAGAAAATGCTCCACCTCCATCCAGGTAAGTATAAAAGACATAAAGTCGCCATCTTTTTACAGCTGCATAGTATTCCATGGTATACATACACCACAATTGGTTAATCCACACATGAATTGATGGGCATTTGGACTTTTTCCATGACTTAGAAATTATGAATTGGGCTGCAATACACATTGGGGTGCAAATGTCTTTGTTTTAAAATGATTTTTGTTCATCTGGGTAGATGCTTAGTAATGGAATTGCAGGATTAAACAGTAGGTCAACTTGTAGTTCCTTGAGGATTCTCCATACTTCTTTCCAAAAAGGCTATATTAGTTTGCAATCCCACCAGCAATGTAGAAATGTTCCCTTCTCTCCACATCTATGCCACCATCTGTAGTTTGGGATTTTGTGATGTGGGCTAATCTTACTGGAGTTAGATGATATCCTAAAGTGGTTTTGAGTTATATTTCTCTGATGATTAAAGATTATGACTATTTTTTCATGTGCTTATCGGGCATTTGCCTATAATTTTCAGAGAAGTTTCTTTTCAAGTCTCTTGACTACAAAGCAATGGGGTTTTTGTTCTTTTCTTATTGATTAATTTGAGTTCTCTATAGATTCTACTTATCAAACCTTTGTCAGAATCATAATGTGCAAAAATCTTCTCCCATTCTGAAGACTGTCTGTTTGGTTTACTTGCAGTGGCCTTAGCTGCACAGAAGCTTTTTAGCTTGATCAAATCCCAGTAATATATTTTTGGCATTGCTTCAATTGCCAGGGGGTGGTTCTCCTCATAAAATATTTTTCCAGGCCAGTATCTTCATGCATTTTCTCTGCACTCTCTTCTACTATTTTTATAGTTTCGTGTTATAATTTTAAATTTTTTATCCAGTGAGAATCAATTTTTGTTAGTGGTGAAAGGCGTGAGTCCAGGTTCAATCTTTCACAGGTCACTTGCCTGTTCTCCCAGCACTATTTGTTAAATAGGGAATCTTTTCCCCAATGCATGTTTGGAAAACCCCAGGGACTCAACTGCAAAGCTTTTAGAAGTGATCAAGGAATACAGCAGCATT
The DNA here is from genome assembly GCF_027406575.1 of Nycticebus coucang. Classification (NCBI taxonomy): domain Eukaryota; kingdom Metazoa; phylum Chordata; class Mammalia; order Primates; family Lorisidae; genus Nycticebus; species Nycticebus coucang. Next base: position 19,891,970 of record NC_069787.1, read on the forward strand.
TAAGGATACAAAATTAATACCTACAAATCCGTAGCTTTTATGTATACCAACAATAGTCAAGCTGAAAATATAGTCAAGGACTCTAATTCCTTTTATAGTAGTGCTAAAGAAGATGAAATACCTGGGAATTTATCTAACAAAGGACGTGAAAGATCTCTATAAAGAGAATGATGAAACCATGAGAAAAGAAATAGCAGAAGATGTTAACAAATGGAAAAATATATTATGCTTGTGGCTGGAGATCAACATTGTTAAAATGTCCATTCTCCCCAAAGCAATCTATAGATTTAATGCAATCCCTGTCAAAGCACCAAAGTCATACTTTAAAGAACTTGGAAATATAGTACTTCGTTTTATATGGAATCAGAAAAAAAATATCAAATAGCCAATACATTACTCAGAAATAAAAATAAATCTCGAGGCATCACGTTACCAGACTTCAGATTATACTACAAATCTGTAGTAAGCAAAATAGCATGGTACTGGCACAAAAATAGAGATGTAGATATATGGAATAGAATAAAGAATCTAGAGATGAACCCATCCAAATATTATCATTTGTTCTTTGATAAGAGTAACAAAAATATGCAATGGGAAAAAGATTCCCTATTTAGCAAATGGCATTGGGAGAACTGGCTAGTGACCTGTAGATTGAACCTGGACCAACACCTTTCACCATTAACAAAAATGAGTTTTAATGAATGGTAAATTTTCTGAGCCCTATTTTATTGTGCTAACAAAGTTCTGTTCTCATGGAGCCACAGATGAATCTTAGGAATAGCCCTAAGAAAATGGCCTATATGTAAGTCACTATAAAAGTTTTGAGACAGACAATGTTATGGTTCATTATTTTATTTCCAAGGAGCACAGTTGATAGTGTTTCCAATTCACATGTGCAAGTTTCAATTTGCTTGGCTTATCGGTGTTTCTGAGGGCTTCATTTGTTTCCATTTGTGCAAATTTTATGTTTCTTGAATTCTGTTTATCTTGAAACTTTCATAATCACCCACATATGCAATAACAAATGTTATCCTTTTGCTTTTTTCAACATGTTTTGGTATTTTCCCACCATTTGTAACCATTAACATTTACTTGTGTTTTTTGAGATGTGGCATCTACATGTCTTGGTAAAATAAATTGGAAACTATAGTTATCACAATTTTTTATTTCCAGAGTTTTAAAGCTTACCAAATGAAATCAGGTTAAGGTTTTCTTAGAAAAAAACTGGATGTTATTTCATTTTAGACACACTGTATATTGAAAACAAAAGTCTCACTTATGCACATGTGGATTATTTCCAGTGTCTGATCATTTTAATTAATTCTCTATAAAAAGTATTATTACTTTTTAAGCTTGCACAACTATGCATATACATTTAGAGGCTAAATCCTCAAAGTGGAATTGTTGCTTCATATGACACGTAAGCTTAAATATTATCAAAAAATTGCCAAATGTTTCTCTCTCCGGAATTGTATTTTTACACCCTCAATGAGTCATAGACCATATTTTAAATAGAGAAGCATTTGGGCCATCTGCTTTGTTGTATTTGTGTGTGTGGCTTTACTGATATTGACAAATTTGTCTGTCTTAAGGTCCAAAGTAATTATAAAGTTATTTGAGAAAGAAGAGCAACAAGAAATGAAGGTGGTAGGTCCTAGAGAGTTCATGAACAGTTAGAAAGCAAACCAACAACCAAACGATGTATCTACATAGTAAGGCATAGAGCTTTCCAAAACACTGAAGAAATTTTAGCTAGGGATTACAGTTGTAAGATGTTATCTGAAACTTATGAGAAAATAAAAGAAAAAGCATCAACCTCTCAGAGAATGTAATAGCTTAAAGTATTAGAGAAGAGACCTGGGACTAAGGAAGGAAACTGAAGGAAAGGGAAAAGAAAAATTGCAGACCCTTTTCAGTCACTGATTTATTCATTAAGCACTTAGCTGTTGATGAGAAGGAAAGATCTTCCCCAGTGAGTGAAGTGGGCCTTCAGAAGCTGGGTAAAGACTGAATAATTCAAACAGAGAAGACAGGTAAATGTGAACTGTAGGAAAATATTCTAACTTTTGATTCAAGGAAGGGACTGCTTTTGCTTAGGAAAATGATTGGGCTGCAAGGTTAACTTTTTTTTTTTTTTTTTTTTTTTTGGAGACAGAGTCTCACTCATTTATCCTGGGTAGAGTGCCATGGTGTCATCATAGCTCAGAGCCACCTCATATTCTTAGGCTCAAGTGATCCTCAGGCCTCATGGTTGTTTTTTTTTTTAATTTTTATTTTTAGTAGAAACAGAGCCTTGCTCTTGCTCAGGCTTGTCTCAAATTCCAAGAGCTCAAACAATCCACCCTCCTCAGCCTCCCAGAGTGCTGAGATTACAGGTGCGAGCCACCACATCCAGCCTATGGAAAGTCAACTTCTGATACCATGGACTGAAAAGAGGAAGGAAAATAAAGAGATATATACATTGATACTTTTCTCATAGTATGAGAAAAGGGGTTGAGACTTGAAGAATTAGGGGCAAAAGAGCCTTATCTCAATGAAAAGATCGTATGGGCCCTTAAGTCTGCAGAAGACAATTATGAGGCAAGAATTGGCATTAAAGGAGTGACTAAACAACTTTAGTAACTAAATAATATTTATCATCCCAGTTTTAAATTTGTAATTGTCTAAAATCTTCAAGAAGGCTGCTATGTATAGAAACACACATGGTTTAGAACAAAAAGAGGAACCAACACTAAGAGGTGGCAAGCAAGTGAGACTGAAAGATTAGAATAAGCAGAAACTGAAAGCTGGAGATCACTGTGAGACTGTAGTGGTCCCAGAATTATCAGAAAATATGGAGAAGCATTTGTCCAACACTCCAAGATGTTTCATCCTCCTAAAACTGAAGATGCCTGTAGTTAGCACCTAACCTAATTCATTCATCCAGTTAAAAAACCCAACAGAAATGTAGGCAATAGTATATTATAAGAGGAAGACCAGTAAGTGAGAATTGGAAGAACTGGTTTCAGTGTTCCATCATCTTCCTTCTAATGGTAGTGTACTCTTGAGCAAATTTCCACGTTGATAATAGGAATGTAACCATATCTCACCATCAGACCTAGGTAAATCCATACATAAAGTCTGCATCACACATAGCACCAATACATTACAACTATTGGTACCAATAACTATCTTCAAGTTTGTATTTCCTTATATATAAGATCATACATCTTCTACCATATCTAAATAGAGTTAAAAGTTATTTAGATAGCCCCCTTCATACTTTTCAGTTTCCAGATCTTTAGACTAATAGCTACACATCAGGAAAGGACCCAGAAAGGTTTTCTAATTAACGCCTGCTTTCTACAAAGGCATTGTCATTATTACTTGAGCTATTTCTAAAGGGCTTGGGAAAAAGGAGATTCTATATTTATCTTCCATACCTCATAGCAGCACTTACGAGACCTTGACATCGCCAAGTCTTCCTCCATCAAAATCAAATTCTTGGGCATGTTTAAGGGTGTTCTGAGGAAATGGAGAACATCAGTTTCACTCTTTCAAAATTAGTCTTCAGAACCAAATAACTTTTATTTCCATTTTAATGCTGTTTTCTTCTGTTTTTTTAGTTTGAAAATCATGTGACAATCCTAGTTAAGAACAACGGATATTTTCGTCCAAATTCAATCTGCAATTCTTGTTCCTTCTGAGATAGCTTAGAATCCTACTTTGTTTTCTAGATGTTTGTGTAATTGTCACAGTGACACTTATGAAACTTGTTTTATCCCTGTGCAAATTAAATAAAAACTAAATGAGCTCTCTGAAGTACGGCATTTCTTCAGAAATGTAAACACTTCCTGTGGGACTATTAAAAGATTTCCAAGATTTTTTCTTCATTCTTCAATGCAGCATTACTTTAGATTATAATGAAAATGAATGAGATAAGAATTCCTTAATACTATCAGCTGAAGGGAGGAAGGAAGGAATCAAAACTGCACTCAACACTCCTCTCTGTAAATTTTCTTCACCTTTTCAAGAGTGATAATTAACTCTGTAAGAATTTTACTTCCCCAAAGGAGAGAAGACAACTCTACCTCCTCTCAGCAAGGCACACTGGGGATTCTTCTTTGTAGCATTTCCACCACCCCTGGGATGCATTATTCCATGGAAAGGATGCTTTGTGTATACTAAAATGTGTCAGGAAGGTTGACTCTGGTTATCAATGGAGTAAGAGAAAACACATTCCTTGTTGTTCGGATGCAAAGATTTCTTTCTCTTTTATACTGATTTGCTATTCTCTTTGATATCAGTGAAGGCTTCCTGCATCTATTCTCCGTAGTCAAGGAAGAGAAAGGGGATTACCCAACATGGAAATTTCTGAATGACTCCTTCCTGTCTTGAAATGTACTAATTATCTTTTGAAGAGTGACTAACATTAGCGCAGAGTCAATCTCTCTAATGATTCCTAGCTGGAAGACATATTTCTTTTATACTACCGCAAATACTTTACATCAATCTTATTTATCATTGATTTATCACAGATCCTTACAGCATTTTTGTCAGAGTGGCTAATATTTCTCTTTGGACAAAAAAAAAAAAAAAAAAAAAAAAAGTATGGCTTTGAATTCTAGCCATCAAGTAACTCATTATATACCCAAACAGTTTGATTTGTGCATCATCAGTGTTGGTGATAACTAGAAATTCATGTTACTAAAGTGTTATTACTCACTGCTTAAAAGCTTTGTGTCAGTGTTACTTTATAGCAAAGCCCTCCTGCCAACGACCGATTTCAAGCAGGAAATTTGTATCTAAAGAGAATGTCTCCAAATTCAATTTCATCTAACCCAATTTATTTAGTTTGATTGTAGTCACAGTCAATAATTGCAAGAGACCTCAAAAATTATAGATACAGAAAATCTACCCTTTTGCCCTAAGTGCTAATTCACCAACTTTGGGGTTGCTATTTTAAAATTATCTTCATTTTTGACCATGATTATTTCATGAGAAAACCTTTTGCAATATGAGAAGTGACTGCTGTTTTGTTATATTATGAACAATGAAAATCAGTAAATCTAGGTCAAAATGCTGGGATAGTCTTTAGAAGGAGTGTAGTTTGATAATTTTTAAAAAGCATTTCTAGTCCTTGACTAGATGATCTTGAAGTTTCTGTGCATAAATTGAATCTATGAAATTCATTGATTCATTTTGGATTCCCCCAGCATGTTCTACAAAGCAAATATCACCCCGATACAAAAACCAGGAAAGGATCCAACATAAAAGGAAAACTACAGACCAATATTATTAAAAAATATTGATGCAAAAATATTCAATTAAGACCCTAGCAAAAGGAATACAGTTACACATTTAAAAATTATGCATCATGACCTGATAGGCTTTATCTCAGGGATGGGAGTTTGGTTCAACATACATAAATCCCTAAATGTTAGTTACCACATAAATAAATGCAAAAATGAAGACCATATGATTCTCTCAATAGATGCAGAAAAGGAATTTGAAAAAATTCAGCATCCTTTTCTGACAACAACACTTAAGAACGTAGGCATAGATGGGACATTTCTTAAACTTATAGAAGCCATCTACTACAAACCCACAGTAAATAATCATATTGAACGGAGTAAAACTCAAAGTACTTTAGAACTAGAACCAGAAAAAGATGTCCACTATTGCCAATGTGATTCAATATAACTTTCAAAGTTCTAGCCAATGCAACCAGGCAAGAGAAGGACATCAAAGGTACTTAAATAAGGACAGAAAAGGTTAAACTGTCACTCTTTGTGGATGATCTGATCTTATACTTGGAAAACCCCAGAGTCTCAACCACAAGGCTCCTGGAAGTGATCAAGGAATGTGGTAACATCTTGGATACAAAATCAATGACTATAAATCAGTAGCCTTCATATATGCCATTAACAGCCAACCTGTGCTTCAAATCAAAGGCACAACACTCTTCACAGTAGTTTCAAAGAAAATGAAATACCTAGGAATATACCTAACAAAGGATGTGAAAGATCTCTATAAAGAGAACTATGAAACCCTGAGATAGAAATAGCAGAATACATTAGCAAATGGAAGAACATGCCATGCTCATAACTGGGAAGAATCAACATTGTTAAAATGTCTACACTACCCAAAGTGATCTACAGATTTAGTGTAATCCCCATCAAAGCACCAAGGTCATACTTTGAAGAACTTGAAAAAATAGTACTTCATTTTGTGTAGAACCAGGAAAAAAGAATGGCTAATGAAATTTTAAGAAAAAATAAATCTGGAGGCTTCATGTTACCAGACTTCAGGTTATACTTACAAGTCTACAGTTATCAAAAAAGCATGGCACTGGCACAAAAATAGAGATATAGATCCATGGAATAGAACAGAGAACTTATAGAGGAATCCAGCCACATATCACCCACTGATCTTTCATAAACCTAACAAAAGCATGCATTGGGAGAAAAAAATACCTATTTAATAAATGGTTCTGGGAGAAGTGGTTAGCCACATGTAAAAATCTAAAACTGGAACCACACCTCTCACCACAAATACCCTCACTGGATAAAGAATTAAATTTAAGACACACAAAAATAAAACTCTTAGAAGAAAGTGTGGCACAAACTCTTGACATTATTGGCCAGGGAGAATTTATAAAGAGGACCCCCTTGGCATCATGGCAACACCAAAAATAAATAAATCAGATATCATCAAACTAAAAAATCCTTTGCACAGCCAAAGGTACAATAACTAAAGCAAACAGACAACTTTCAGAATGGGAGAAGATATTTTCATGCTAGGAATCTGATAAAGGTCTGATAACTGGAATCCACTGAGAATTCAAATTAATCAGCAAGAAAAGGGCAAACAATCCCATTCATAAGTGGGCAAGAGACTGGAATAGAAACTTCTATAAAGATGACAGACAAATGGGCAAGAAACACATGATAAAATCCTTATTGTCCCTAATTATCAGAGAAATATAAATTGAAACCACCCTGAGATATCACTTAACCCTGGGGAGAATAGCCCACAACACAAAATCCCCAAACTGCAAATGCTGGCATGGATGTGGAGAGAGGGAAACACATTTGCTGGTGAGATGGCAAACTCATACAGCCTCTACAGAAAGAAGTATGGAGAATTCTCAAACAGTTAAAAGTAAACCTTTATTTGATCTCACAATCCCATTATTGGCTTCTACCCAGAAGAGAGAAATCATTTTACCACAAGGACATTTTCACCACAACGTTTATCAAAGTTCAATTTACAATCACCAAGACATGGAGTCAACCTAAGTGCCAATCAACTCATAAATGGATTAACAAACTATGGTGTATGTGTACCATGGAATATTATACAGCCATAAAAGATGGAGACTTTACATCTTTAGTATTTACCTGATGGAGTTGAAGCACATTCTTCTTAGTGAAGTATTTCAAGAATAGAAAAACAAGTATCCAATGCACCCAATACTAATATGAAAACAATAGAAAAACAACTACACACCCACATGAGAGAAAAATACCAGTATATTAAAGTGGGAGAGAGCGGGGTGGGGAGGGGAAAGGAGGGAGATTGGTAAGTGCTTACCTAATGGACACAGTGTGAGGGTATACAGCAAACCCCTGGATGAGGGGTTCAACTGCAACTTGAACTTTACCTTAGAAATTCAAACAATGTACCCTAATAATTTGCACCCTCATATTAATCTGAAATAAAAAAAGAAAATTAAAAAGAAAAAAGAAAAAAGGAGATAAGTACTCCCTTGGGTCCAATGCTTATGTTTTGTCAGGATTTTATGAGGAAGGTATAAAATATTAATAACCCCCCAATTAAATATATTAAAATCATCTATCTGGATAAAAATAAAATTACAAACACATGGAGGCAAGCAAAGTAAGTATTTCTTCACACAAACCTAATTTGTTGCCATCTGCTGAATATCCCCTTCAGTAATGACAGAAACCATACCAGTTTTAACATCCATTTGCAGAAGACCAGTTTTCCTAAAGCAGTCCAGTCAATAAAAGTGCCACATGAACAAAATGGAATAATTAGTTTGAAGAGCTATTAATTATGGTAATTACAAATTCCTTCTTTTGTTGAACCAGGAAGGGATAAATGTGCTGGGGATTCCACTGTGTGTCACCCATTAAAATCAATAGAAACCACACTCCCACACTGTTCACTCTGAACTTTACTTCTAAAAATTTATCAGATTTTCCTTGTATTTTCTTCTGAAAATTTTATGGCTTCAGATATTCTATTTAAGTCTTTAATCAATTTTGAAATCATTTTTGTGTATGGTATAAGAGTCTAATTTTATTCTTTTCCATGTGAATATTGGTTTTCCCAACATCATTTATTGAAGAGATTATCCTCTTCCCATTTTGTATGCTTGGCACCTTTGTCAATGAACAATTGGCTATATATGCATGGGTTTATTTTGGGGATCTCTATTTTGTTCTATTGGTCTGTTTTATGCCACTGTCATACTGTTTTGATTACTGTAGCTTTGTAATATATTTTGAAATCAGGAAGTCTGATACTCCTAGCTTTCTTCTTCTTACTCCAAATTACTTCATACCTTGGATCTTTTGTGGCTCCATATAAATTTTAGGTTCTAGTTTTGTAAAAAAAAAAAAAAAGAAAAAAGAAACAGATGCTGGAGTTTTAATAGGAATTGCAGTATGTCTATGGATCATTTTGGTTAGAATACATATTTTAATAATATTATCTTTTCCAAAAAATAAAAATAAAAAAATAAATATTTATCAAAAGAATCTGAGTGAACTATCCTTTTCATCAAAATGTGCTTTACTAAATATAGTAGATATTTAAAAATTGTTAAAAATACATCTACACTACATAAGTGTCGTTTTGGCCATGTTGATGAATATAAACCTCCTTTATTTTTAGCTTTTTACCTCAAACTGTGTACTCAAACTATACTAAAGAGTAAAACTTACATTATTTTAGCTTTAAGAAGCCAGGTACAAGAATAATTTATAACTCAGAAGTCATAATAAAAATGGCTGGCAGATCAGATTATACAATTTAAAAACTTTGTATTATGACAATTATTTTTAATGTTGATAATTTAATTGATCAATTTTAGGGTAATTTGAAGAGACACCTTTTTTGTAGCATTATTTCATAAATAATATGATAACAGTTAACAAAAAAATAGTGGTAATAATTGACTTTTAAATGGGCAAAACTAAGAAGACAAATTTAAAGAAAATGTTTTATCAGAAGTATCTGTCAGGATTTATGGATAAATAATAAGGAATACATGATTCAAATGAGAGGAAAAGAAGAAAATCAGTCATAGAGCTTCTATGCTGATAAAACTGTCAGACTCTATGCAAAAACAAATAGCAAACAAAATAAATTGCTGTGTGCTAAAATATTTAGAAAAGATGCATTGACATCAACTGTTCACTGGCATATTGTATTCCAACCTCTCTCTAGAAATTCACTGAAACATCCTGTTTCAAAGGTGACTGAAACAAAAGGAGTTATAGAATCACAAAAAGACTTGTCAGTGTGTGTGAGATTGAATCAGAAAGCAGGTTTATGTGTAGGTGAAGTGGCGTTCAGTCCTTCAAGGAGATGATGTAAAGGCCTCTGTGGACATATATTTATGCATTCAAGGTTTAACTATTGTATCATTGTACTCCCACATACGTTTCATGTATATTCGCTGATTTAACTACAAAGGTTGCCATTTCTTCAAAACACCTCAAAGACCTGTGACCTTTATCAAGGCAGTGCTAAAAGAGACTGAAAATTCATTTAAAAATCTGATTTCTTGAGACGTGGTGCTCATGCTGTTTATTCCTCATTCATTCTCTTGAAATTCCTGTTATAAGATGGAAAAAGGAAGTCACTCTATTCCTATTTTCATGAATAGTATATAGCAATCAGCAAAAGATGTTGTAGCTTATTAAATTTGCAGTGTCTTTTATGAGCCTATCTGTTCATTGTCTGTCTTAAAGAGCTTTGCATTTCCTGTAAAGGATGATAAATATAGCAGTAGGTTCCCTTTTAAATGTTTACATTCTAGAGACCAAGAAATAGCTTCTCTGTTTCCTACTGGAAATTATGAAAGTAATCATCATGCAGATGTACAAATGGCTCCATTTATTCTTCTGGCTGCTGGGTTCTACTAGGTTAGCTGCAGGAAGTTAAAGAAATTACAGTAAAATCATGTTAAAAAATTTTTTTTTCAGTGTAGCTCCATACATGAGAAAATAACTTCAAAACTAAGCCTTTTGGAAAGCTTAGTGTATTTATCATTAAGAATTCATGTGTATTTCACATAAAAATAAAATGATGGTTATTATTTGTCAGGTAAAGTTCAATGAGAATTCCCTCCATGGCAAAAGGAAGAATTCTGACAAGAATTCAAAGCCACTGAGTGCCCTTTAGCAGACCGCCATGGTTGCAGGATGCAGGAGATTTTAAAGCAGGATTTCCCAAGGTAGGAACCGCAGCTATAAGGCTCCTCCTGGTGGATTCTAAACTGATTTATAACCCAGCTGAAAACAAAAAAATACCTTGGTTTGGGTAGACACAGGATGCAAAATAGAGCATTGATTAAAAAGGAAGGTTGTCCACATCCACGCCAACGTCTCTGGTCTTGGGATTTTGTGATATGGGCTAATCTTACTGGAGTTAGATGATATCTCAAGGTAGTTTTGATTTGCATTTCTCTGATGATTAAAGATGATGAGCATTTTTTCATATGTCTGTAGGCCGTGCGCCTGTCTTCTTCAGAGAAGTTCAAGTCCCTTGCCCAGCCTGTGATGGGATCACTTGTTCTTCTCTTGCTTATACATTTGAGTTCTCTGTGGATTCTGGTTATTAAACCTTTGTCGGAGACATAACCTGCAAATATCGAAAAGGGATCACTTCTGCCCTGCTGGTGGGAATGCAAATTAATACATTCCTTTGGGAAAGATGTTTGGAGAACACTTAGAAGTCTAAAAATAGACCTGCCATTCAATCCTATAATTCCTCTACTAAGTATATACCCAGAAGACCAAAAATCACATTACAACAAAGATATTTGCACCAGAATGTTTATTGAAGCCCAATTCACAATCGCTAAGTCATGGATAAAGCCCAAGTGCCCATTGATCCATGAATGGATTTATAAATTGTGGTATATGTATATCATGGAATATTATGCAGCCTTAAAGAAAGATGGAGACTTTACCTCTTTCATGTTTACATGGATGGAGCTGGAACATATTCTTCTTCGTAAAGTATCTGAAGAATGGAAGAAAAAGTATCCAATGTACTCAACCCTACTATGAAACTAATTTTTGGCTTCCATATGAAATCTATAACCCAGTTATAACCTAAGAATGTGGGGAATGGGGAGAGGAAGGGGAGGGAGTGGGGAGGATGGGCAGAGGGAGGGTGATAGGTGGGATTACACCTGCAGTGCATCTTACAAGGGTACATGTGAAACTTACTAAATGTAGAATATAATTGTCTTAACACAATAACTAAGAAAATGCCAGGAAGGCTATATTAACCAGTGTGATGAAAATGTGTCCAACTATTTATAAAACCAATGTATGGTGCCCCATGATCACATTAATGTACACAGCTATGATTCAATATTAATAATAAAAAAGAAATAAAATAAAAGGGAAGGTTGTGTCTGAAGCACAATAGTCTCTCAATAAATGCTGGCAAGTGGTAGTGGCAGCTGTAGTTGTTACTGTCATTATTATATAAACATCTGTTCTAAGAGATATTTGCTAGTAACCCATCTAGGTTATCGGAATTATTAAAACATTTATTTAAAATTAAGGAGTCACTAATGTTTACCGAGTACTTCTTTCCAACTTCTTTTAGAAATCTTATTGCAGCACATTGTTTAGCATTTTTTGCTTAAATAGGCAGTTGAAATTCTCAGTAATATACTTTATCATTGTTGTCTTGGATTGATCATGATTTTACAATAGCCATTATTCATGAATTAATCCTTGTATTTTTGTTGCTGTTTTCTGAGACAGAGTCTTGTTTTATGGCCAAAGTATAGATACAGTGATATCTTCATAGCTCACTGCAACCTCAAACTCCTGGCCTCAAGCAGTCCTCCTGCCTTAGGGTCCCACTTAGTTAGGACTACATTCATGTTCCATTACGTTCAGCTAATTATTTTTATTTTTTATTTTTTTTAGAAATGGGGTCTCTCTATGTCACTCAGGCTGGTCTTGAATCTCAAACTCCTGGGTCCAAGCTTTCCTTCTACAGCAGCTTCCCACGTTCTACGATTGTAGGTATAAGCCACTGCACCAGGCCTCATATATTAATCAACATTCATCATTTGCTTTTAATTGCCATGCTATGTTACCTGAATGGTTATTTAAAACCTCTCTATTCTTTGTTATAACTCACTTTTATACTCCAACTGGCAAGGAGAAACTTGTGAGATAGGTGAACCACGTAGTCCATTCTCTTACCTATGTTTGTTTTAGGATTATTATTCCTCCTAAAAACTTAGAAGTTGGAAGTAATTAAGTACCACTGTTCTAGAGACATAAGAAAGTCAATAGATTTTGGAAAACTTTCAACTTTTTCTAATATATTAATAAGATGTTACCTTTGCAAGTAATCCTTGAATGGAGATCTGTTATAATGTATTCAACTCCTACTTTTCTTTCCTTTTTTTTTTTTTTTGAGACAGAGTCTCACTTTGTCATCCTGGGTAGAGTGCTCTGGCATCACAGCACACAGCAACCTACAGGCGCCAAGCCTCAATGTCCAACTTAGCCTGCTTATAAAATACCTTTATCCTTGACTCCTTGTCCCTGAGTCTTGGAGTCCAAGTCAACATTGATTTATGGACTATAACCTTATGTAGCTTGCCTACTTCTTCTTCTCTTCCTCTGTCACTGGCACAAGCTCCCCACAGTTCTTTCTGCAGGTACTTTTGCAATAGAGTCAAACTCTTGTACTTAAGTGATTCTCTTGCTTCAGTCTCCCAAGTAGCTGGGACTATAGGTGCCCGCCATAACAATCAGCTATATTTTGTTGTTGTTGTTGCAGTTGTCATAGTTGTTTTGCAGGGCTGAGTTTGAACCCAGCAGCCCCAGTGTATGTGGCTGGCACCCTCGCTGCTGAGCTACAGGTGCCAAGCTTCACTTTCTAAATTTTATTTCCTCTGCTCCTTTCTTCTCTCCCTCTCTCCTTCCCTTCCTCCCTTTCTTCTTCCCTATTCCTCCTCTTTATTTCTCCTTTACTAACATTTTCTTTACTGAGCACCTAAAAATATACCAGACCTTTGCTATATTCTAAAAGCAATATGATTATTTTTGGAAAGAAGAACATAAAGCAAGTCGTTGATTTCTAAGAAATCTAGTGTCCTTTTGGAGGTATAGAAATAAAACAAAGATTATACTTCAGAGAGGCATGACCTTCTGAAGAAAAGGGTAGAGTTTGTAGGGCCAACTCATATCAGATGAATGAAATAACTGTCAAATTGATGGTAAACTCTCAGTCTTTATCTACTGGACCTATAGGAGAATACGACGCTCTCAGCCCTTTGCTTTTGAAACCCTTTGTTGGCTTCCTGGTCACTGCTCTTCCTTTTTTCTCCTCTTCTGTAACTAGTTGCTCCTTAGCGGTCTCATTCTCATATGTTTCCACCTAAATGTGTATCTTCAGTCCAAAATTCTCCCCAACCTCCCATCTAGTATATACAAATGCCCATTCAAAGTTTTCAAGTAGGTGTTTAGTAGGCATTCTGAACATAATTTTCTCCAGACTGAACAAATACTAGAAAGGTCCCAAAGAGTGAAAATGCTTGTAACATTTAAGTACCAGCCGCAAGCTACTTTAGTTGAAACAGAGTAAGTCAAGAGAGTGATAGCAGAAAAGTCTAAGAGCAAGCCAGAGGCACAGTTTTCTCCCTTCACTGCTTACATCTATTTGATGATGACATAGTACCTCTGCATCCCAGAAATGGCAAACTCGGTTGTTCACTTGCTTAGGGTAAGTATTTGGAGATATTTCTCTCTATACATACTAGCTTTACCCCTAGATTCTCAAAAACAATATAGAGCAGTGATTTAATATATATATATATATATATATGCAATACTCAACTGCTTCTAACCAACTCCACTATTGACATCTTGATCCAAGCCACGTCATCTCTTGCCTGGACCATTGCAGTAGCCTCCTAATGGTTAACGAGCTCCTATCCTTGTTCCCTCACAGTCTATTTTCTTCACAATCTCAGGAGAGATCCTTATATGATGAGATCAGGCCAGTATTCTGCTAAAAACTTTGTGGTGACTTCACTCGAAAGACCCAAATGTCTCAATGAGGACTGTGATGCCTGCCTGTATTATCCGGCCTGGGCATCAATATACAGTACTGGTATCATGAAAATAGTGGTATAGTGGGAATGGAAAGAAATAGAGGTGAGAATATAAGGGTATTAAAAGGCATTGCTCATAGGAAATTGTGCCTGATATCCACTCTAGTTGCTCATATAAACATGTTTAAGATTATTTGAAAGGGCAGGCCCTCTGCTCCATTTTCTTTTTTAATTTCTATTCACCAAAATTATTCTTTTATACCCATGTGGAAGATGATGAATAGAAATATTTCCTAAACATGATTTTCATTCTAAGGAACTTAATGGAAGATTTACAATTGCCTTGCAATAGAATTAATAGAAGAGATTTATTGCAAAACCTCTTCTGCTGTATTACGTTAGGCTGGTTATGATAGCTCTAAGGTCTTTGAGCAATTTACTCTAAGTACCTCTTATTTTCTTATGTCTCATTTATTTCTACTATATCTTGCTTATGTTAAGAATAATTTGGTTTTCTTTCTTGGAACCTGCAAATCCTTTCACAATTAAAGTACCTGTAGTTTCTTTTCTTTGTCACTTTTTGCCTTCGGCCCCCTCTCTTTGGTAGTTATGCTGACATTCTTCCAAAATGCCAATAACAAAATTATGATGCTAATACACTTGATGGGTTTATTAATGTCAGAAGAATTCTATTGATTTGTTTTTCTTCATCTTTAGATTGACATCATCAATTCTCATTTGCAGGAACAGAATATCACTTTGAAAAAGTGGCACTGAAACCATAGTACATAATTTTATTTTTTTGTCATTAGAAAAAAAAGTGCCTGAACTCTCTTGGTGAAGTCTCAGCTGCTAAGAAGAATTAAATAATCACTAAGTTATCATACAATGGTAAAAGATTAAAATTAGAAGGGATCATTTAAACTATTCATCTCATTTGTGAGGAAGACACTGAGGTGTGAAGTCACTCGCCCAGGGACATGTTTACAGATGAAAAAGGTTGCTAGAGACATTGTAACAGATAGGATGTTTTTTAGGGAATTATGTTGCTCATAGTGTTTTCAGGTAGAATGAGAAAGTCAACTCAGTTGGAAATGTTACGTAATACATACATATTTTATTAAAATATATATCAAAGTTTAATGCTTGCATATGTCCATTAATATACACCATGATTAAGGAAAGCAAAATAATGATACTTCTGCTATATTTACATAGGAAAATGAAGAGGGAAGTGTTGATCAACATTTAACAAATCATTCACCTCTAAACCCCAAGTCATTTTTCTTAACTTCCCAGTTTACTGCACCCGACAGACACTTTTCTATGTCATACGCATGAAGTCTGCAGGGGCCCCACAGGTGAAATCTATTTTAATTATATTCACACTTACATTTGAGCATTTACAGAAGAAACTAGGTTTACTTTCGCAATTTGTGTCTACTTAAGCCTTTTTTACAGCTAATGGAACTGTTGAGTATTAGTGATTAAAAATGTTTATTCAGACTTATCCATTTATGAAGCACTTTTACATCCCCAGCAGTCTGTATTCTCAAGTCTTAATTTTTAATACGTATGTCTCTGAACTTCATTTGCAAATTTACTGAAACACTTTTGCATTTCAAAATGAGAAAAAACAACAGCATGCAATAATGTACATTTAGTTTATATGTATGTTTAGATGCACTTTGGTTTAAAAGTGAAAGGGCAGGCTGAATGATCCACAGTTCCTCAGACAGTATAATGCCCTTATTCTTGGTATGAACAAGTTCATGGCTCCATAAGTTGAAAGGGAAAAAAAGGAAAGATGGAAAAGGAAAGAAAGGAAAACCCACAAAGGTCATGTGCAATGGCTCATTGTACGTAATCCTAGCACTTTGTGAGGACAAGCAGGGAGGATTGCTTGAAGCCAGGAGTTCAAGCCCAGCATGAGCAAGAGCAAAACCCTGTTTCTTCAAAAACTGGAAAAATTAGCTGTGTATGGTGATGCCCACACACCTGCAGTTCCAGATACAAGGAGTCTAAGGCAGGAGCATCATGTGAAGTTGCAGTGAGCTATGATGATACCACTGTACTTTAGCTAAGAAAGACAAAGTAAGACTCTGTCTTAGACCCCCCACCCTTAACCTCCCTGAAACACCACACAAAAAACAACAAATACAGCATATATGCACTTTGTTTACTTCAAAAAACATTCGAAAAAACTTTTTACATATTGCATGTTTATTAAGGGCACACTTTGTATGTAAACTTTTGTTTTATGAAACAATAAAAATATTTAAAAATTTGGAAAGGTAGATGTACCTTTGAAAATGTTTTAAAAATTGTGTCTAATGATAACACGGAACAATACCTGCAGGATAATTCTACAACTTTGTATCCACATCGATCCGTCTCTATAAGGGGCACATAAAAGTACCTCAACCAACAAAAGTAATTAAAAATGATCTCCAATCTATGCCTCCCTCAGTCCCCATGCTTTCTTTTATATATCACTTTGGTCATAGACCAGTTTTAGTCCTTGCTCTTTTCTCCCACCTTTTAAATAGTTTTTTTTTTTTTTCCTAATTTGCATTACAAAACTGAAAGCATCTGCAAAGATAAACTTTTCTTAAACGGAGGTACAAGATGGTAGAAGCCTGGGTGAGAGGACAGGAACAAACTCCTATTGTTATTAAATCCTATTCCTCTTCTATCATGTGAGTTTACAAATGCTTGACCTACTGTACAAAAGGAGCACTGATAACAGGGATCATTGGGACAAAGGTTTAGATCATAATGTCATTTACAGACTTCTTAATTGTTTCCACTGCACCAAATGCTTTATGTAAAAGGGTCAAAATTTAGAGAAAAGATTCAATTGACCGAATACAAGAATGAAAAAATAAAATAGTGATAACACTTTGTTAGACCATTGAATTTGTGCTGGGAGTAAGAGTTGAATAGGTTATAACTTAAACAGAGGAGAAAGTGTAATTCTTTTTTATTGGCCAGTAACCCAATAGGATTGGCAATTCATATCAATGACCACTGCACTGTAAAGGCAGCGGTGAAGGCTACAAGATGGGATTCTCTATCATCTCTGTTGTGTCCACTTCTGTGAAAATATGAACAGACTCAATAAAGAGGTGCTGAGATTCCAAATTGATGAGAAACTATCTTAAATTAGGAAACATGTCATAAAAAGAGGAGATGACATGAAGGCATGGGGGCACATATAACAGCTGTTTTTAAAAACATATTGAATGTTTTAGCAGATAGAACTCAGTTTAAATTAATTTGTATAGCTTTCATGATCTAGAGCTAGAATGGATTAAGTGAAGCAAGAGAGGTGGCATTTTCTAATTATCAGACATCCTAAGAAGAAAAGATGAGCATTGGGGACTGCTGGGTATTTGGACACTCAGTGAGAGTATTTAGAGAGAATAAGAAAGAAAGTGGTTGGAAGAGGGAAAATTCTGAAGTACTAAAAAGCCTTACAATTCTTGAGAATTTTAGATTGAAGAGGCTGAGCTGATCTAAATAAAATAGTCTTGGTTCTAAATAGAATTTCTCTTTGCGTTTGAGTGAATTTTCCAAAGACTTTAAAAATGTTAAAATTTTATCTTCATGAAACAAGTATATCCACTTATCCCAAGCCACTGACATCCAAATGCATCATCACTGAATAAATAGCCACAGCAACAAACCCCACAATTTACCATATATTGAGCATTCAATAAATACATGTATACATCTGGCAGTAAGTGCTTCATAAAACTTTCCTTCATTTAAACTCAATATACTGTTGGGGAGATAGGGTGGGATTTGTGAATTTGACAGGACATCCAGCTCATAATTAACAGAGCTAGAATTTCAACTCAGATTTGTGCGAAGTCAATCTCTAAATCTCTATACCTAACTGTTATACTATTTATACTATTGTTATTCTTTGTTCTATAATGTTGTATAAGCGAAACATAAAAAATAGAGCATGCAAGTCAATATTATGCACAAGAGTATGTGCTCCCATATCTCCAGATATAGATCTGTGATTCACAAAATTTCCAAAACCATTCAGTAACGATGGGAGGCCTGTCTTTAAGTAAACCTCCTACGTGAACCAATGGACATTTTGTGATATAATGGTCAAGTCCTAAAATTGTACCTTCTAAGTCAAATGCTACCAATACTTACATGAAAAATCAGAAGTAATTCATTACAATTCCTCAATGAGGTGAACTATGTAATTATAGCTCATAAATTTAGAAAGGTTTCTATTTCTATGTCTTTGAGACGAAACTAGCTGTTTCTGAGCATACCTGGGAAGGAATCTGATCAGGTAGTAAAAATGTCTTTGTGAAACTTTATAGAATAAGGGGCAAAGGGAGAGAGCATTACTGCACATTTTTCTCTTTTAAAAAGAATCTTGTTGAAGTTTTAATGAGACATAAGGGCAGTGATTATGTTAAAGTAAGTTTTTTTCTTTTGAATTAAAATCTAACTAAAAGTGTAAAAATGGAAATGGTGATAACATGTACATCAAACCTACCAAAGGGCAATCAGTAATGCTTCATGTACAGTGATTCTTCATGTGTCCAGAAAATAATTGGTAATCTCAAATGTCAAGAACATAGTTGAAAACGTTAAAAAAAAAAAAAAAGAAAGAAACAGGAAAAACATTTAACAGCAAAACATGAGCTCAAAATCTACACACAAAGGCTAAGTCACTCTACCTAAAGAAAATCTATCAGATCTTTTGTAGACTATCTAAAGCTTAGGTGTTTGACATATTAATTCTTAAAAATTTATGTCAGCAAATGATTTTGATAGGCAATTAAACCAACGGTCTAAAATCAAGAAAAAGAACAAAATATAACAATTAGCCACAATAATTTAAAAGTGCATTTTGGGATAATAATTTGTGGGTATCTTCTTGGCTACCAATGGTAGAGGAAGACTCAAAACAAGGTTTTTTGTTTTTTTTTTTTAATTTCGGATTAATATGAGGGTACATAAAATTAGGTTACATTGTTTGCATTTGTAAGGTAAAGTCCAAGTTGTAGTTGTGTCCTTCACCCAGGAAGTGTGTCATATACTTGTGCATTGTACCTGTTGGGTAGGAACTTACTGAACCCCTTTCTCCCCTTCCCCCTTCTCAAATTTAATTGAGTTTTTCTTTTATGTGAATCTGTGGTTATTTCAGCTTTGTATTTAGTACATGTGATGCTTCCTTTTCCATCCTTGTGATATGTTACTTGTAAGAATGTTCTTCAAATCCTTCCAGCTTGTTACAAAATATATTGAAAGGACCAAGCTAACTTCATTTTGTTAAAACTAACTCCATTTTGTCTCACAGCCTTCACTGACCCCACTTTGCCTCACAGCTTTCAATTTACAGCTGCGTGCCAAAGGTGATAGGCAACCTGCTTCCTCCCCCACCTAACCAATCCAGAAGTGCCCCCTTTGTTTCAAGCTGTGCACGCCAACCCGCTGCGCGGGACCATAAAACCCCCCTGCTCCAGAGCTCGGGGCTCCTGGCTTGGATCCGTTGTAACGGAGACCCCAGGAGTCCAAGTTCGAACTTGCATTAAAACGGCTTTTTTTGCTTTTGCATCGGACTCGGCTCCCTGGTGGTCTTTGTGGGGGATTTCAAGATCTGGGCACAACAATATGAAATAGCCATGAATATTCCATGGTGTACGTATACCACAGTTTATCCATTCGTGGGTTGAAGGACTTGGGTTGTTTAACATCTTCGCTATTGTGAACTGAGCTGCTATACATGTATCTGTGCAAATGTCTTTATGGTAAAATGACATTTCTTCCTTTCAATAGATACCTAGCAATGAGATTGCAGCATCAAATGAAAAGTCTACTTTTTTTTTTTTTTGTGGTTTTTGGCCCGGGGCTGGGTTTGAACCTGCCACCTCCGGCATATGGGACTGGCACCCTACTCCTTGAGCCACAGGTGCCACCCAAAAGTCTACTTTTAGTTCTCTGAGGAATCTTCATACTTCTTTCTCTATAAACCAGTATAACATTCCCACCAACAATACAGGAGTGTTCCCTTCTCTCTGCACCCATGCCAGCATCTGCTGGGTTGGGACCTTGTGACATGGGCCACTCTCTCTGGGGTTAGGTGATATCTCAAAGTGGTTTTGATTGGCATTTCTCTGATGTTTAGGGGCAATGAGCATTTTTTCAGGTGTCTTTTGGCCATTAATCTATTCTTATGAAAAAAGATTTTGTTCATGTCTGTTTCCCAGTTATAAATGGGATTGTTTGCTCTTTTCTTGTTGATTTGCTTGAGTTCTTTGTAGATTCTGGTTATCAGCCCTTTGTTAGATTCATAGCATGAAAATATCTCCTATTCTGAAGACTAACTCTGCTTTGTTGATCATGCCCTTAGCTGTGCAGAAACATTTTAATTTGGTCAGATCTCATTGATTTATTTTTTGTTGTTCTGCAATTGCCAATATGGTCTTCATAAATTCTTTTCCTAGGCTAATAAGATTCAGAATTTTCCCCACAATTTCTTTTAGTGTTTTTATAGTTTTGTGTCTTAGATTTAAATCTTTTTATGCTCTTCTTCTTCCTCTTCCTCCCTCTCCCTCTGCTTCTTGAAATATGCCAGAGTAATGAGAAATGTTCCCCATAGAATAAAACACTTTCTGGAAAGTTGAGTTATGATGGTGGTATAAACGCAAAGTAAAATCAGTGATTTTTCTGTATGTATTTACCAACTACATATATAAGACACAGTCTTATTCAACATGAGATCTCTATAAACAGAGTGAAATAAACTTTAACAATTTTCTTCCTAGATTGGGTTGTAATATGGGTCTAACAAGGACCAGATGTCAGAATGTTTTTGCTTGTTTAAGTTAATATAGGAAAATATTATTCTAGTAAAGGAGGGTAAAGATGACTTTTTCTAAGAAAAAAGTGTTGAAAAGTGACATTCATTTTTTTTCTATTTAACGATATGCTCTTGAATGTTAGAAACTGTAGACAAGAAATACAGTTATTTTAAATTTGAACTTTCTTCGATGTGTCTCCTGTTTTGAGTCACAACAAGCAGAAAACGCAGCATGATTATTCCCCATTGCTTTCTCCTTCAATTGCAATTGATTTTTATTAGTAACTACAAGCATCAGAGGAAGAGTTTCGGTCTCTCTTAATGAACTGAGGTGTGCAGGTGCATATGGATATGTTCATAAAACTCAGGGCTCTCAAGTGCACAAATTCTCTCCAATTTTCTACAATATTTTTTGTTTCTTATCATTATGACTAAATAACGATGGCAAAACTAATGATGCCATTACCCTGTAATTGGGAATTGAGGCTGTTTAGCAATGATAAAGCATGCACTGAGCAGAGTTAATGGGCCAACCAGGCAGCCCCACTGGGTAGCTAGTCCACAGAGCGAGGAGACTGAACAGTTACAGGGTGGAATGTTGTTCATAAAGGGCAGGGAACATCAGAACTAGCTTTCATAGAGTGCTGTGTACAACTCTGTCAGCCTAGGGAAAGTTAAGAGAGCTTAAATAAAGATTTGAAGGGGTTCTGGGTGTGAAATGTTTAGAGCCATCTTTTCTCTATGATTCAATCTTTTAGAAACTTTTTGCTGGACTTATTTTCAAAGAAACCATTATTTTTTCCTACCCCTATCATTTAAGTGAAGGTAACACTATAGATGTTATGGACTCTAAGCATATGTATGTACTATGCATATGTATCTACTTAAAATGCATACTTCATTATCCAGTGTGGTACCTGGGAGCACAGTAGGAAATAAGTTAGGTATTAACTCAGTCAATATGATGTAAGTCAACCTCTTACAAAAGAATGTAAAATTAAACCTTGGCTAAAGAATATACCCTAGCTCAAATTAGGGGTGATGGTGGAAAATACTGAAATTTTCACTGATATTTAGTGCTAAGATGTTTTCCTCAGACCAGTCAGGTTCATATAAAAGCAGACCTGTCTGAGAAATAACAAGGGTGGATGGCATAGCTTGGTGCTTATAGCACAGTGGTTACAGTGCCAGCCACATACACTGAGGCTGGCAGGTTCGAACCCGTCCTGGGCAAGCTAAACAACAATGACAACTGCAACAAAAATAGCTGGGAGGCTGAGGCAAGAGAATCACTTAAGTCAAAGAGTTTGAGGTTGCTGTGAGCTGTGACACTATGGCACTCTATCTAGGGCAACAGAGTGAGACTCTGTCTCAAAAAAAAAAAAAAGAGTGGAAGGCATGGACGAACAAAGCTTGTAGAGAGTAGCTTACACCTGAAATGTCACTAGGATTGGGATTCAGAAACAGGAAGCCTTTTCCCAAGAAGCCATCTCTTTTCTATAAGCGAACTATATTCTATACTTTTTTTCCCCACCTAGATTAGGTGATATGTGAAATGCTACTGCTGTTAATGAAGCAAATGCCCCCCCATTAGTGATACTAATACTATTATTTATTAATTATTTTCTGCCAAGCATTATTCTAAATACTCTCAAGAGTATTTTATTTAATCTTCATGACAAGCCTGTGAGGTGTGTGTTGATTAGCTTTCCCATTTTCCGGTGGAAACATGAGACTTAGATGGGTAAAGTGGCGTGCCTGGGTTTTACCATCAGTAAGTTACAAGGCAAGAATTTCAAAGAAGCCTGATTCAATTCCCTGATCTTAACCACTAGACCATATTGCAGCACATCATACAAAGAGCTTTCCACACATTGCCTCTGTTGAACCTCCCAAATGTTCTTTCGGTTAGGTTGACTTGTTCTTGGAGCTCCGTTTTAGAGTTAGAGGTTTAGAGAAGAAAATAACTTGCCTGGGATTTATACAGCTAGTCAGTGACCAAGCCAGGTCACCACGAATCTTTTTGCTCTCACGAGGAAGCCAGTGTTGCTGATGTGCAGTGCATTACATGCTTCCTAGGTAATCCTCAGGCCAAGCCTTCGAGGAAAGCACTCAGTTTTGGAACATCTAAGTGGCTTCCCACCACTGAGAAGGCGTCCCCTCCTCTCTTCCTTCCTCCCAAAAGGAGAGGACCATCATCCCGGACCCAAGTTTACTTTCCTCATCTCTTTTGACTTCTTAAGTCCTTTCCCTCTGTGACACCACATGATCTGAGTTGGATTTTCCAGGCCATTTTAAAGTGGATCTATTATCCCAGCTTTCTATTTTACAGAATGCAGAACATTCTGTTCTCAATTATACCCACCAGGATGGTTTCTGTTCATCCTATAATCCCTGGGAGGCATCTCTCCGTGGTTTGGGGTTTTAGACATTAGGAGAAGCAGCTGTGAGTACAGTTAACATCCACCCGGTAGCTACTGTCACCGTAACAACCACAGACGTGAGCTGCACCACATGCCACAGGAGCAGAGAGTCCCTGCACAGATCGTCGGGACCCCTGGGGCACATGAAGGAGCCGGAGACAGCTCTATTAACCTTCTCCAAATATCTGATTTCTATGTTATTGGTTGTACTCAGGTTGCCTAAGTTAAAATATACTCATATACCCATACTCTGCTAGGTACAGTTCAGCAAAAGACTTCTAGCTAAACATCCCTCTATGTGGGGAGAAAATTCAAATTCGCTTCCCCCGTCCTACGGATTTTCCCCAGGATTGAAAAATATTTTGGTCTCTATTGTAGGCGAGCCACCAATACATTATGGGGATGTAAACAAAGAAATGGTGACTGTTTAAGCAAGAACTTATGGAGGTGTAGAGTTGTAGCTGGGTATATAGATACCACATATGAGAATTGAATTTTATATGTAGTGCTCTTTAATTAGAAACCTTTACAGATGGAGGCCTGGCTGAGATGCCAAGAAAATATCACAGATTAGGCAGTTGGAAAGGACTATCTGGCGGCCATGCAGACAAAGGCAAGGCAAGTTAAAGGCAAGGGGAAAGCTGGAAGTTGATGGGATTGATGGAAGAAATTTCATGGTTTCTTCAATCATTTTTCCTTGTTTCCTCTCTTTCTAATTTTTTTCTTTGTTAGAGGGATAACAAGAAGTCTGAATTCTTAGAGTGGGGGAGTTAAACATTAAGTATGAAATTTCTACCTCTGTTACTCTAATGAAAAGGTTTCATTCTATAGCAAGCCTTTACAATAATTTTTTCTTAGCAGTAGATACTTTCTTTTACCTCTTTTTGATTAATTGCATCAAAGAATCTTGACTGTAAGTTACTATTTAGGGTACCATGAGATTTAGTTTCATCAATTCATGTGTCCACCAAACCATTAATTGATTAATACTCTATGCTGAGCATTTGTTAAAAATCAAGCAATGATTCACAAATAGGCATTACTGATAATCAAAGACTATCCGACCGGCAGCTTACATTTTTGTGCTTATTTTCACTTGTGGATCCCAGAAGCAACCAGTTATTGATTTACCTTCCAGAGAACCCTGACATCATTTTATTAAGATATTTCATTGAGAGAGCATGTTGCCATTATTTCTAAGGATTTGCTTTTTTATTGAAAAAGGAGTACTTTGATTCTGTCACCTCATTATAATGTTTTGCTGAAAGAAAAATGCCTGAGACTTGCTAATTTAAAGAGAATACTCTTAGAAATAGTTGGGTGTAGGGAAGATGTTAACGTCTGTGACATCATGATCTTTATTCATTGCACCTGTCAGAAGTGGAATGAGGTATGAAGGTTAAAAAGTTTTTTCACCTGGTAATTTATAGTTATAATCTATTGGAGCATCAAAAATAATTATAAATTAGGGAGGAAATAGTAATATGTTAGTAGTGCAATGGAAGAAAACGGGAGCCATTGGAAGGCACTTGCACAAACTCTCAGCATCACATCTACTTACCTCCACATCTGTACACACCTGCTCTGCTCTCCTACCTCCTCCTCCTTGCCCCTTCCCCTCCCTCTCCTTCCTCTTCCTTTTTCTTTCTTCTTTTTCCTTCTTACATCTTCTTCTTTTTTTTTTGTAGAGACAGAGTTTCACTTTATCACCCTCGGTAGAGTGCCGTGGCATCACACAGCTCACAGCAACCTCCAACTCCTGGGCTTAGGTGATTCTCCTGCCTCAGCCTCCTGAGTAGCTGGGACTACAGGCGCCCACCACAATGCCCGGCTATTTTTTGGTTGCACCCGCCACCCTCGGTATATGGGGCCGGCGCCCTGCTCCCTGAGCCACAGGTGCCGCCCCCTTTCATCTTCTTTTTTATTTGGAAAAGAAAAAAGTACTTTACTTAACCCAAGGATGCAAGTGACTAGTAAAATGACTTTTTTGGGAGAAAATTATAATTCAGGCTTTGAATTTTTTTGAGACAACGCTTTTTGAACTACGTTCTAGTAATTACTAAGAAGTCTGAATTCTTAGAGTGCACATAGCCTGGTCTGTAAACCTATATCCTATATTTTAATGAATATATAAAATTCATTCATAAAAAAGCATTCTATCCTGTAGTCTCAGCTACTCAGGAGGCTGAGGCAAGAGAATCGCTTAAGCCCAGGAGTTGGAGGTTGCTGTGAGCTGTGTGAGGCCATGGCACTCTACCGAGGGCCATAAAGTGAAACTCTGTCTCTACAAAAAAAAAAAAAAAGCATTCTATAATAGACATACTCTTATTTGACAATGTGAATATTACTTTCTTTGCATTATTATTATTACTAATGCTTAATATTTCTATGTAGCAATTGTCTGATTCCTTTTCTGAAGGTATTTATGTTCATTCGCTCTTTACGAAGTTTTTGTTTCTGGTCCTTATTTTAAACATTGTTATTGTTATTAAAATTTAAGCCTTTTTAATTTTTTGAAGGCAAAAAAATGGAAACCTAATAAACACATGTATATGTAAAAATAAAAAAATATAAAATAAAATTCATGTCTAGAGTGAACATATCTTGGTCTGTAAACCTATATCCTACTCTTGCTCTGTAAATACTTTTTAAGTAAATGCAGTTTTATTATTTTCAGGCCTATATAGAAACTCCTATTTCATTAAAATATATCAAGCAGTTTAGATTAGGTTATTCTGAGATAACAAACTGTGAAACTTTTAAATGGCTTATAAGCAACAAAAGCTTATTTCTTGCTCATGCGCCATGTCTATCCTGGGTCAATTCTGGCTTCCTCTGTGTTTCCTTCTGTGTGAAATCCAGATGGATAAAGGAGCTTCTCTCTAAAACTTTACGGATCTTCATGGCAGAGGACATAGAAAACTAATCCTTGATTATAAAAACTTCTGCTTGAAATTGACACATGCCACTTCCATTCCCATTTTATTGTCTAAAGAGGGGTTGGGAGATTTTTTATGTAAAATGCCAGAGAGTTAATTTTGTTAGGTTTCATAGGTCACATACGGTCTCTATCTCGTATTCTTTTTTTAACAACCCTTCTTAAAAATGTAACACCATTCTTAGCACATTGGCTGTAGAAGAAACAGAATACATGCAGCCTTCAGTTTGCAGCCTGTAGTTTGTTGACCTCTGCTCTAAAAGCAAGTTGTTTAGCTAAGCCTGGTATGGACAGTGTGGGCCAGTGAATAATTGTGAACAATATTGCATGCCATGAATTGCTATGATTAACATTATTGCAGATCAACATTATTTATGATTTGTATATCCATAGTTTGTAAGTAAGTTTGTATTCTTATATTAAATTTGCTCTCTTGAGACAAATATTCTCTTTTAAATTGTATTTAATAGATTTGCATAACAAAGTCTTCCCATGTCCAGTTGTTTTAATTTCTGAGTCTGGGTTCTTAATTTGCAAAAACATTATTGAGCTTGACAAATTTAAATATCTTACAAGTTTTAGTATGTATTAAACAAGTTGGCCCAAATGCACGGAGGAATTGTTTGTTGATTCTTATAGTTAAAGATTGTAGCTAAAGCATATGTAATTATTTCATCTTCTTCCTACAATCTCCACTAAAATGATAATTCACAGTTTAGGAAAATAAATGCTCACGTATGTACTATTTACATTTACATGCACAAGTTCAAAGTTAGCTGGAAAGATGGCATGAGCAGATGAGAGATACCAACTTCTGGAAGACGCTGGGGATGGAGGATGGTAACTGACTCTGGAGTGGAGATAGCCTAGCACAAAGTGCATATGGAAGAGAGAGGGAGCTATTCCCACCCACAGAACTGTTACCTAGATAGTCAGTAAAAGGACAAAATGGGTGCTCTTCCTGGGGGCTGCCTGGAGCAATTGCCCCACCTGGGAAGAAGGACAAAGGTGGCTTACTTTATGGCTGCTCCACCTTAATCCTGCCCCAAGCTACTAACCCCAGGTCTGGGGGTGGGAGAGGAGAAATACCCTGGCGACCAGGCAACCCAGGCACAGCAGAATTTGGAAAGTGACTTATAGCTAATTATCGTAATGTTAACTGTTCATCAAAGTGGCTCCATGATAATGTCTGAACCACAAGGAGAGGTCAATCTAGACAGTATAAAAGAGACCCCAGGCCATGAACAGGGCTTTTTTGCCACAGCAAGAGGCCTGTTCATGTCTAGAGTGAACATATCTTCGTCTGTAAACGTATATCCCAGTCTTGCTCTGCAAAGCTATCTTTTTCTTCCTCAATAAACTTGGTTTCACGCTTGCCTTGGTTTGGTGGATCTGATCATTCTTCAGCCAAGAGACACTAAGAATGGAAAATGAAGACAACTGTCTGAACCCAAAAGAACCAGAAATACTTCCAGATATAGCATAGCACGAGTCTAGGGATTAACAGCAAGGAAGCCACTAAAAGTCTGTGAAGTATAACATGTTGTTGTATCTCCAACCAGCATGAAGAATAGTGGCAGGCTCATGTGTAGCCTTTGGCCAGTCAAAACCTGTAGGGTTTTTCTCTGAAAAACCTTAGGATTCCAAGTTAAGATCATCTCATACTTGGTATCCAGGGGTCCCTCAGGGAAACTGCTTGATCCCCATTGAATCATACTTATGCCTATGAGTGGACTTTTTTTTTAAGTGTAGAGTTAAAAAAAATTATTTCAGGATATTGTGGAGGTACGAATGTTT
Organism: Nycticebus coucang; assembly: GCF_027406575.1. Lineage (NCBI taxonomy): Eukaryota > Metazoa > Chordata > Mammalia > Primates > Lorisidae > Nycticebus > Nycticebus coucang. Next base: position 19,920,301 of record NC_069787.1, read on the forward strand.
TGGTTACATGAATAGCTCCAGTACAATTTAAGTCAAAGTCACAAGTGTGCCCCTCATCCAGAAGTGTGCACTGTACCTATTAGGGATGACTTTTATTTCAAATTATCAAGGGTATGCAGATGTTTTTGAAACATGGCTTGAGTCTTGCAAATAGTGCTCATTGTATTTGTTAAGTGGGTTGTTGCCCTTCCCCTCCTCTTTCCTCCCTCCACTGCTGTAACTTCGAATCTTACCTCCCCCCACGCTTTTTCTACCTACCATGCTGGTCTTTTCATTGTGCCTCAGACAGCCTAAGGTACTTTTTTACCTTAGCAACAACTGATCCATCACACAGGAGTGTAGTACCCACAGATAGCTACGGTATTGAAAGTTCACTTCCTCACTGACCATTTAAAATAGAATTTTTATTGGAGAATAATTTAAAATTTATAGACATATTGTAACTATAGTACTCTGTGTTCTCATATACCCCCCACATTGAGTTTCTCCTTTTATTAATACCCTAATGTAAGTGGGATACATTTGTCATAATTAATGAACCAATATAATGATACAGTATAATTAACTAAAGCCCATACTTTATCTATATTTCTTTAGCTTTTACCTAATTACCTTTTGCTTTTCTAGGATCCGATGTAGAATACCACATTACATTTAGTTATCATGTCTACTTATTAGGCTCCACTTGGCTGTGACAGTTCTCAGACACTGCGTGTTTTAATGACCTCGACAGTTTTAAGGACTTTATATTTTGTACACTGTTCAAAATCTCTGTTCAGATTTGTGTGATGGTTTTCTTATGACTTAACTTGTGTTATGGGTTTTTGAGAGGAAGACCACTTATGTAAAGTGTCACTTTCATTTCATGAAATCAAGGGTACATACTACATATTATCGTCATGACTTATCACAATTATCACAGGTGATGCTCTCCTCAATCACCTGGCTGAAGTAGTGATTGTTGGGTTTCTCTACTGTAATATTATTACTACCCCTGTAGTCCATATTATATTCTCTGGAACCAAACCACTCTATGCAGTCCACACTTAATGAGTGGGGAATTATGTTCTATCTCTTTAAGAGCTAAATATTTACATATATTCTTTGGAATTCTTCCACACGGGAAATTTGTCTCTTATTCCTCATTTATTTATTTATATAATCATTTGTTCATAATGGTATGGAGTCATGGATATTTACTAGAGCAGTGGGTTATAAGACAATACTATTACAATTTCTTATACAAATTGTTCTAGCTTTGTCTACTGAGAAATTTTTCACTTTGCTTCCCTTCCACTTTGATATATCTCCAATTATTGCATATACCTGTATGTGTGCAAGTGTGTGTATATGTGTGTGTGTGTGTGTGTGTGTGTGTGTGTCTATCTGGTACTACAAGATGCCCAAGTCTCATTTTGTATATTTGTACCTCAGTCTCAGAATTGGCCTTTTCCCCGAGGAGCTCTGGTTCCTTTTATTAGAGAATGGAATCAGAAATCAAGAAATGAGTGGTAGGTAGGTTTATTGGTACTGGGGTGTGTGTGTATATGTGTGTGTGTGTGTGTGTGTGTGTGTAATTGCTTCTATACCCTTTTAGCTGAAAAGGTCAGGAAATGTATTTCTGTATACTAACCTGTTTGAGTTACACTCAATACAGATATATTTATATATATATAGTGTATTAATATTTCTACATGTAACCATCTGACCATCTGTTTCTATATAAGGTAGGTTAACTTCTGGTGTTACAGCATGAGGACTTCTACTGACCTGTTATCCAGGGAATTTAGTAAAAAAAAAAAAAAAATAAATAAATAAATCTTCTGGAAATGATCCTAAAGGCAACCGGCAAATAAACATATATCTGTCCAAAGAAATCTACCAAAATTCAGTGGTGACATTGAGAGTTTGAGGTATTTGAATGAAGACTACTGCTTCCACCTTAACAGCCTAGCAAAGCAGGGTGTCCATTCCAGACTGCTGTAGCCAGGAACATCAGGCTCCCTCTCTCCAACCTCATATCTAGAGGAAAGAACAGAATTTCAGCATTTATCCTCCTGCCCCCCAGGTGCCTGCTGCTAAATCCCAGGAGATCTAGAATAAGAGGTGGAAGCTCCTTTCTTCTTCCCAACACCCATTGATAGAATAAAGGCTTTATCTTGTGTGAGATACACTGAAAATACTGGGGTCCCAATAGCCTTTGTTTTGGCTGATCATGCAGTGATTCCATTTCAGGGGAAGAAAGCAAAAATGTCCTCAATTGATTCCATCCACCCCTCCACCAGGAACTGAGCTCCTAGAGTAGAAGTGCCTTCAGAAAGAAGTTTGCTATTGTCCCTTAGCTCCAGAGCTCCAGCTCAGAAAATTTGCCTGAGGGAAAGAAACCTGATTTAAAATAAGTAGCTCCCAATCTCTTCCCAATGGAACTAATTTTATTTGCAACAAAATGTGGAAAACTTTAAGCCCAAAGGAGCTCTAAATAACAGTGGAGATTGGGCAGGGAGGCAATTGAGAAAAGATTTCTGTATTCAATAAAATAGCCTGGCTAGTTGGTAGGGAACTGGGGACTATGACACATGGAAAGGGTCCTGTTAGTATCAGAATGAATAAAATGCACTGACCTCAAAAATTATTCCTTTAAAGGAGCCACAATGTGATAGGATCAGTTTGTAGAGCCTTTTATCTCTCAGAGAATAATTGAAAGCAACAAAACAATCAGAGGACAATTAGTAGAGGTTAACAGTTTGGTGGAATCAGAAAAAGAGACCCCCATCAAAACCACTATTATTCTAGGATGATTATACACAAACCCAAAGCTGCACATATCACTGTGTGTATGTGTGACAAAGTTGGGTTTGCGTTGTGGGTGGATTAATTGCACTAAAATAATCTATACAGTCCCTAAAAAAGCAAGCAAGTAACAAGGTCAAGCTTGGGAGACACCAGGATGTTTGAGCACAGAGGAAAGACCATTCAAGGACAAAGCAAAATGGCCATCTGTAAGCCAAGAAGAAGATCAAGTCTGTATACATTTATTTTAGCCTCCATACTGTGAGAAAGTAAATTTTTGTTGTTTAACCCCCAAAACAAACAAAAAAACAAACTTGAGGCAGGGGGCTGGGGGGCTGAAGAAGGTATCCAGAGATGCTACAATATATTATCTAAAATTTCTAGTTTCAAAAAAAAATGTATGAGTAAAGGCAGAATGGGGACCAAAGACTCCATTTTTGGCAGGGGAGGGCACCCCTAGAAAAAGGTGAAATTTAAAAGTAAGCTGAAGGAATCGGAACAAAGAAAAGTCAGCTAATTTACTTGTAAGCCAGCCATTGCTAAATTTCTTATCTGAACAAGTTTCTGGCCTTCCCTGAAACTCTGGCCTGCTGAGGATACAGCTTACACAAATATCCTACTGAGTCTGTGAATACTCTGAGGCAGGTAACGTCTATGAAAGAGATTATGGCAAGACCTGAAATAGATACATCTTCTAGTTCCATTTCCTGCCCATTAAACAAACATTGTGGAGATTTGCATTTGGCTGGGGCAAAGACCAAGATAACAGCTCTAGCCCTGAGATATGGGCATGAGGGCTTAACATCTCTTATTGCAGAGGAAACTCCTCTGTGGTAGTGATGAGAGGAAAATACCTCTCTCCCACGAATTCCTTGGAAGAGATTACTGCCAGTGGTATTTTACTCCACAGTGAACTAGCTTACTACCTCCCTAGGAATCTGTGTGTGTGACTCCAGAAGGAGGCTTCCCCCACACAAGGCTCAAGTTTCAGATTCCTCAATACTGCTCAAATCCTTAAAGTTAATAATACTAACAATAGGAGCTGATATGCTCACTCAGAGAAACCGCTGGTGTATTTGTTCCCTCCCTCAGTTTACCACCTGGGCATATAGATTTCAATAAAAGCTAAGTGGAACAGAGACTCGAAGCCACTCACTGGAACACACAAAAGGGTGGTGGTTCCCTGAGCTCCCACCTTTGAAAACTCTATTCTATGTCTTGTGTCTGTTTCTTTATCGTTGTTCATAACCTTATATTTCTTCAGTTGGGGTGCCAGTTCCAGAGGTCTTAGCAGACTCTTCCCCCAGGGTGGGACCCCAACATATGAGACATGCACAGAAACAAGAAAGTATAACTCACACACTGAAAAACAACAATAGAAAATAGAGCAGTCAATAGAAACTACCTGTGAGAGTGATTGGATTTAGGAGAAAAAGACCTCAAAATAGAATATGCTCATAGAACTAAAGGAAATCATGATTATATATGTTCAGAAAGAGATGATTACAATGATACATAAAAGAAGACCATCAAGAAAAAAATAAAAAATATAAAAGAATCAAATGATAATCCTGAAATAGAAAAGCAAAATAACTAAATAAATTAATAATACAAAAAGGGCTCAACAGTAGATTTAAATTGACAGAAGAATACATTAGCAAACTCAAAGATGGATAAAATAGATCATACAAACAGAAAGAAAAAATAATGAATAAAAATGAATAAGACCTCAAAGGAGTGTAGGAAACCATTTAGCTCAGCGAAATATACATAACAGCTACACAAGAAGTATTGGAGAAAGAGAAAAGAAAAAAAAAACAGAAAAACTTCCAATAAAAATGGCTAAAATTTCCTAAATTTGTTGCAAAACAACCTATGTAGTCAGGAAGCTCAACAAACTCCAGGTAACATAAATGCAAATAGATCCACAAATAGTCATATCAAAGACAAGGAGAAAAGTTGAAAGCAGGAAGAGAAAAATGATCCATAATTTACAACGGAATCCTGATAAGATTAACAGTGGATTTCTCATCAGAAACAATGATGGTCTTGAGGAAGTGGGAGAACATATTCAATGTTCTTTAAGACAAAATGTGTCAATCATCCAACATTCAACAAAGTTATCTTTTAAAATTGAAGGCGGTGCCATTGGCTCAGTGAGTAGGGTGACGGCCCCATATACTGAGGGTGGCGGGTTCAAACCCAGCCTTTGCTGAACTGCAACCAAAAAAATAGCTGGACATTCTGGCAGGCACCTGTAGTCCCAGCTACTCTGGAGGCTGAGGCAAGAGAATTGTCTAAGCCCAGGAGTTGGAGGTTGCTGTGAGCTGTGATGCCACAGCACTCTACCAAGGGCAATAAAGTGAGACCCTGTCTCTTAAAAAAGAAGTTGACATAAAGACTTTAAAAGATAAACACACTAATAGACCATGTTACAAGAAATACTAAACAAAGTTTTTCAGGCTAAAAACAAGTGATCTCAGGCAGTAATTCAAATGCACATGAAAAAACAAAAAAGATGGGTAAATGTAATTATAAGAGATACTTATAAATGCAATTATAAGTGTAACCTCTTATAAATATAATTATAAGAGATGTAAATAGATACTTTCTCTCTTATTTCCTTAATGGTTGAAAAATTAATTGCATCAAATTATATGTATATAATATATTGTTGTATATATAACATACTGCAATGCAATGTATGTGTAAGATATTTCAAATAATAGTACAAAGTGAGTGAGAGCAAAACTATATCTTGCTAAGAAAACTATATTTTTAAGGTATTCATGATAATAATAATAATTATTATTATAAGACTGTGTTGAGTTTATAGCATTAATAGTTTTAATATATAACAATAACACAAAAAGGAAGAAAAGGACTAGAACTAGAGCTAGAAATGGTCTTTCCATATACCACTGGAAGTAAGCTAGTGTAAATGTGAAGTTGATTCTGACAAGTTAAGATGTATATAATAAATTAAGGAGCCATCAGTTAAAAAAATCCTCAAAAACCATAAAATATTAACCATATATTGTGGTGGGTGCCTGTAGTCCTAGCTACTTGGTGACTGAGTTAGGGGGATCACTTGAGCTTTAGAGTTTGAGGTTTCTCTGGGCTGGGCTAGGCTGAGGCCACTGCACTCTAGCATGAGCAACAGAGTGAGAATTTCTCTCTCTCTCTATATATATATAAAATATGTGTATATATAATTAAATATATAATTTAATGTATTATATAACACAAAATAATATTAATATGTTAATATAATATATTATTCAATAAAAATGTAATATATTATTAATAAATTAAAATGTTATTTTAGAAATAATTTACTTAATGGAAAAGAAATGTAGTAAGGAAGAATAGAGGAACAACAACAACAAAAACCCAACAGAATATAGAACATAGAAAATAAAAACTAAAATGGCAGATATAAATTGCATTGTATCAATATAACTGATAAATGACATGATCTCAGACATAAGCAATCAAGTTTTATTTTCTTACATTATGCATGTTATCCTGAGATTTTCTCACTCTGTTAAGGGATTTTTAAAAATTTGTACACAAGGGATCATCTCTGAATACTACCAGAAACTCTATGCCCAGAAATTTGACAATGTGAAGGAAATGGATCAATTGTTGGAATCACACCCTCCCCCTAGACTTAGCCAGGAAGAAATAGAGCTCCTGAACAGACCAATTTCAAGCAGTGAGATTAAAGAAACAATAAAAAATCTTCCAACCAAAAAATGCCCTGGTCCAGATGGCTTCACACCAGAATTCTATCAAACCTTCAAGGAAGAGCTTATTCCTGTACTGCAGAAATTATTCCAAAATATTGAGGAAGAAGGAATCTTCCCCAACACTTTCTATGAAGCAAACATCACCTTGATACCAAAACCAGGAAAAGACACAAACAAAAAGGAGAATTTCAGACCAATCTCACTCATGAATATAGATGCAAAAATTCTCATCAAAATCCTAGCCAATAGATTACAGTTTATCATAAAAAAAGTCATACATCACGATCAAGTAGGTTTTATCCCAGGGATGCAAGGCTGGTTTAACATACGCAACTCCATAAACGTTATCCACCATATTAACAGAGGCAAAAATAAAGATCATATGATCCTCTCAATAGATACAGAAAAAGCATTTGATAAAATCCAGCATCCTTTTCTAATTAGAACACTGAAGAGTATAGGCATAGGTGGCACATTTCTAAAACTGATTGAAGCTATCTATGACAAACCCACAGCTAATATTTTACTGAATGGAGTAAAACTGAAAGCTTTTCCTCTTAGAACTGGAACCAGACAAGGTTGTCCTCTGTCACCTTTGCTATTCAACATAGTGCTGGAAGTTCTAGCCAATACAATTAGGCAAGACAAGGAAATAAAGGGAATCCAAATGGGAGCAGAGGAGGTCAAACTCTCCCTCTTTGCTGATGATATGATCTTATACTTAGAGAACTCCAAAGACTCAACCACAAGACTCCTAGAAGTCATCAAAAAATAAAGTAATGTTTCTGGATATAAAGTCAATGTCCACAAGTCAGTACCTTTGTATACGCCAATATCAGTGAAGATGAGAAGTTAATTAAGGACACAACTCCCTTCACCATAGTTTTAAAGAAAATGAAATATCTAGGAATATACCTAACGAAGGAGGTGAAGGACCTCTATAAAGAAAATTATGAAATCCTCAGAAAGAAAATAGCAGAGGATTTTAAAAATGGAAGAACACACCATGCTCATGGATGGGCAGAATCAACATTGTTAAAATGTCTATACTTCCCAAAGCAATCTACCTATTCTATGACATTCCTATCAAAATACCAGCATCGTACTTTCAAGATTTGGAAAAAATGACTCTGCGTTTTTTATGGAACCAGAAAAAAAAAACATATAGCTAAGGCAGTTCTTAGAAATAAAAATAAAGCTGGGGGCATCAGCATACCAGATTTTAGTCTGTACTACAAAGCCATAGTGGTCAAGACAGCATGGTCCTGGCACAAAAATAGAGACATAGACACTTGGAATCGAATAGAAAACCAGGAAATGAAACTAACATCTTACAACCACCTAATCTTCAATAAACCAAACAAGAACATACCTTGGGGGAAAGACTCCCTATTCAATAAATGGTGTTGGGAGAACTGCATGTCTACATGTAAAAGACTGAAACTCAACCCACAACCTTCCCCACTCACAAAAATTGATTCAAGATGGATTAAGGACTTAAATTTAAGGCATGAAACAATAAAGACCCTCAAAGAAAGCGTAGGAAAAACACTGGATGATATTGGCCTGGGGAAAGACTTCATGAAGAAGACTGCCATGGCAATTGCAACAACAACAAAAATAAACAAATGGGACTTCATTAAATTGAAAAGCTTCTGTACAGCCAAGGAGACGATTACCAAAGCAAAGAGACAACCTACAGAATGGGAAAGGATATTTGCATATTTTCAATCAGACAAAAGCTTGATAACTAGGATCTATAGAGAACTCAAATTAATCCACATGAAAAAAGCCAACAATCCCATATATCAACGGGCAAGAGACATGAATAGAACCTTCTCTAAAGAAGACAGACAAATGGCTAACAAACACATGAAAAAATGTTCATCATCTCTATATATTAGAGAAATGTAAATCAAAACCACCCTGAGATACCATCTAACTCCAGTGAGAATGGCCCACATCACAAATATCAAAACTGCAGATGCTGGCGTGGATGTGGAGAGAAGGGAACACTTTTACACTGCTGGTGGGACTGCAAACTAGTACAACCTTTCTGGAAGGAAGTATGGAGAAACCTCAAAGCACTCAAGCTAGACCTCCCATTTGATTCTGCAATCCCATTACTGGGCATCTACCCAGAAGGAAAAAAATCCTTTTATCATAAGGACACTTGTACTAGACTGTTTATTGCAGCTCAATTTACAATCGCCAAAACGTGGAAACAGCCTAAATGCCCACCAACCCAGGAATGGATTAACAAGCTGTGATATATGTATACCATGGAATACTATTCAGCTATTAAAAAAAATGGAGACTTTACACCCTTTGTATTAACCTGGACAGAAGTGGAAGACATTATTCTTAGTAAAGCATCACAAGAATGGAGAAACATGAATCCTATGTACTCAATTTTGATATGAGGACAATTAATGACAATTAAGATCATGGTGGGGGACAGAAAAGCAGAGAGAGGGAAGGAGGGAGACGTGTGGGGCCTTGGTGCAAGCCACACTTTCTGGGGGCAGGACGTGATTGCAAGAGGGACTTTACCTAACAAATGCAATCAGTGTAACCTGGCTTATTATACCCTCAATGAATCCCCAACAATAAAAAAAAAAAATTGCACACATTAAGATGTACCCTTTGCACTGTGAATTTCAGCAGGTTCTGAGAAGTGCATAGTATCATGTATTCACAATTATAGTGTCACATAGAATAGTTTCAGTATCCTAAGACATCACCTGTTATTCACCTATTCAATCTTCCTTCACTCCCCACATTCCAGGAAGCTATTGATTTTTTAACTGTTTCTGTGGTTTTGCCTTTTTCAGAATGTCATAAATGGAATAATACAGTATGTAGTTTTGTCAAACTTTCTTTGTTTACTTTTAAAATATGCATTTACGATTCTACTATGTCTTCTCATGGCTTGATAAGACATTTCTTTAAATTACTTTAAATTACTAAATGATGTTCCATGGTATGAATATTTCTTTATTCACTCACCTTTTGAAGGATATCTGGGTTGACTGCAGCTTTTGGTGTTATGAATAAAGTTGCTATAAATATACCGGTGAAGGTTTTTATATGGACATAATTTTTTCAAATCAGTTGGGGAAATATCTAGGTGCATAATTGATGGGATGTTATTAAGACTATGTTAGTAGTAAAAGCTGCCTAACTATCTTCTAAAGTGGCTACATAATTTTACATTCCCACCAGCATTAAATGAGAGGTCCTGTTGCTCAGCATCCTTACCAGCAATTGGTATTGTCATTAAAAAAAAAAAAAATTGTAGCCATTCTAATTGTTATGCAGTAGTATCTATCTCATCATTGCTTTAATTGACATTTTCCTAATGGCTAAGATGATAAATATCTTCCACATGTCTATTTCCTATGAATTTTTTTTGGTGGATATCTGTTCCGATTTTTGCTCAGGTTCTAATTAGATTTTCAAAAAATAATGTGTTTTAAAAGATCTTTAAAAGATCTTTGGATACAAGTCCTTTATCAACAATGTTTTGTAAGTATTTTTACATAAGCCTATGGGTTGCTTTTGTATTTTGCTTGCAGTATCATTCACAGAACTAACGATTATAGTCAACTTGAAGAGAACTATCAATTAGCTTGTTTTATAATAATCCTGGAAGACAAGGATTATTATAAAAACTTTCAGCAAGCTAGGAAACTGGAGAATCCTTATTTTGACAAAGAACATTAATGGGATACTCCATACAACAATAAAATAAAAATGTATACTCTTTTCAAGGCCATGAGGCATTTTCTAGTATAGACCACATTCTGATTCTTAAAACACACCTGAACAAATTTGAAAGAATACAAATTACACAAAGTATGCTAGAAATCAGTAGGAATTCTAGAAATTAATAATAGAAAGATATATGGAAAATGGTAAAATACGTAGAAATTATATGAAATAATTCTAAATAATTTATGGGTCAAAAGAAGAAGTCTTTGAAATTAAAAATAAATTGGAACTAAGTAAAATGAAAACACAACAGTTACTATTTTGTGGGATATAACAAAAGTACTTACATGGAAGTGTATAGTATCAAATGCTTATGTTAGGAAAGAAGAAAAATCAAAACTTTATAATCTAAGCTTCAACCTTAGGAAATTGGAGAAAGAAAGAGAATATAACCTTGAGTCAAGCAGAAGGAAAATATAATAAAAAACTATAGCAGAAATCTTTGAAGTTTAAAATAGGAAAACAATAGAGAAAATCAGTGAACCACAAACTATCTTTGAAAAGATCAATAAAATTGATAAAGTTCTACCTAGTCTAACAAAACAAGAAAAGAGAGAAGACACAATTACTCATATTTGAAGTAAAAATGAGTCATTAGTACTAATTACTTTGACATTTGAATAACAAAGGAATATTACAAATAACTTTCTGTGTACAAATTTGTTAACTTAGATAATATGGACCAATTCCAAGAAAGACAAAGTAGGAAAACTCACACAGGAGAAACAGATAATCCTAGTAGGCTTTTAAGAGATTAAACCAATAATTAACAACCTTCAAAATAAAACCAAAAAGGCAAGGCACCAAGCCCAATTGGTTTCACTGATGAAACCAATTAAGTGACTATCACTTAAAGAACAAATAATATCAATTCTCTACTAAAGAATAAATAATATCCGTTATTTGGTTCTGTTCGAGAAAGTAGAACAGTCTGTTCGAGAAAGTAGAACTTTCTATCTCATTCTATGAGCCTAGTATTGCCCCACATCAAAAACAGTTAAAGATGTTATAAGAAAGCAAAACTATAGACCAATAGACCAAAATCTGTCATGAAAACAAATGCAAAAGTGCTTCACAAGTGTTAATACTAACAAGTCAAATTCAACCATGTGTAAAAAGAATTATACAGCACGTCCAAGTGAGATTTATCCTAAGGCTATTTCAGTATTTGAAGACCAATGTAATTCATCACATCAACAAACTAACAACAAAAATCATATAATCATATCAATAGATGCCGAAAACGCATTTAATAAAATCCAATACTCATTCATGATAAAAACTTTCAGCAAGCTAGGAAACTGGAGAATCCTTATTTTGACAAAGAACATCTGCATAAGACTCATGGCCAACTTCATAATTAATGATGAGAAACAGTACGCTATCCTAGTAAGGATGCAGATCGGGAAAACACATCCACTTTCACCAATCCTATCGGTGTTGTACTGAATATCTTAGCTAGTACAATCATATAAGAAAAGGAAATTAAGGCATATAATGAAGAAGAAATAAACTGTCTTTACTCAAAGATGATACAATTATCTAAGTTTAAAATCTGAAATAATCAACAACAGAAAAACCTCCTGGAACAGGTTAACACACTACTGAAGAAGAACAAAGGAGGGTGCTGACATTATATGTCTTCCAGGATTATTATGAAGCTATAGCAATCAGAAAAACATAATACTCCTAGTGAAAGAATAGAAAAGAAATAAAACAGAATATAGTGGGCCCAAATATAGACCAAAGCAAAGATGATCAACTAATCTTTGACAAAGGAGCGAAAGTAATTCAATGGAGAATGGGTAAAAATTGATTTTAGAACATTTGGACATCCATATTGAAAAAAATATTCTATACATAAATGTAAAATGCAAAATTATAAAACCCCCAGAAAATAATAAGGGAGAAAATCTAGTGACTTTCCTTTGGTGGTGAATATTTATTTATTTATTTTTTATTAAATTATAGCTGTGTACATTAATGCAATCATGGGGTACAATGGGCTGGTTTTATATACCATTTGAAATATTTTCATCAAACTGGTTAACATAGCCTTCACCGCATTTTCTTAGTTACTGTATTAAGACATTTATATTCTACACTTAGTAAACTTAACATGTACCCTTGTAAAATGCACCGTAGGTGTGTTCCCACCAATTACCCTCCCTCCACCCAACCTCCTCCACCCTCTCCCCTCCCTCATGGTGGTGAATTTTTAGATACAGTATCAGAAGTGCATTCATTCATACTCAGCCCCCCATTTAATTATACTGATACTGTTTTTTAATTTAATGGATTTTTTAATTTTTATCAATTTAATTTTAATTAAATTTAATTTAATGCTACTTTTCTTTTTAAATTGTTGGAGATTCATTGAGGGTATAAGAAACCAGGTTACACTGATTGCATTTGTTAGGTAAAGTCCCTCTTACAATTGTGCCTTGCCCCCAAAAGGTGTGTCACACACCAAGATGAGACCCCACTTCCCTCCCTCCTTCTCTCTCTCTCTGCTATCCCCTTCTCCCATCCTCCACCCTGTCATGAATTGTTCTCATATCAAAATTGAAAACATAGGATTGGTGCTTCTCCATTTCTGTGATGCTTTACTAAGAATAATGTGTACCACTTCCATCCAGCAGCCCCTGCTCTAGGTGGGTAGGTCTCATTTGTGACTGTATAGATCCCATCTCTCCATATTTCAGAGTGACAGATTGCACTCTAACATTCCTTATTTGGTAAGTCCAAGGAAAGGCACTAAGTTTTGGTTTGTTCAGCCTTTTTCTGGTTATAGGGATGGAAGTGATGCCTTCCAAGCTCTTTACACATCGGAGCTAAAATCAGAAGTCTCCCAGCATCCAGTACATTCTCGTCATGGAGGTCTGTCAGTATCACCACCTTTAACATTTCTTCCCCTTCAACCATTACATTCTTATATTCCATTACATTGCTCCATTTTGTCCCATTAAACATACTTTCTAAAATACCATGGAATTCATTTATTGTGTGTCCTCCTATATAAAATATAGGTCTATGATGCTGGGAATATTTTTCTCTTCCTTTCCCAGTGCCTTGAGTGGTGGCTGGCACATAGTGGGAATTCACTATAGTGTTTATCGAATAAATAAATGAAAACTAGTAGGAAATATCACCTATTTTACTTGATTTTCAAAAATAAAAGTGAGTTCTCTGAAGTTAAATAGATAATATAGAGGTTCTGGTTCAAGATGGCAAATTAGAGACATTGGACACCAGTTCTCCTCAAAAAGAAAAAAGTGACAAGTAGATAATTGTAACTCCAATAGAATATCAAGGTGAGAGTGCTGGAGCCCATCAAAAAACTCAGGAAGCTGGGGCACAGCAAAAGAAGGCAGCAAGAGGCCAGCGTGGCTGGTTGAGGTAGGCTGGGTGCCCCGAGGGGCTTGTATTTCATGGAAAGGGTATTTCAAAGGACCTTACTCAACAAACATTATGGTCACATCCTCAAGGGTAAGAAAACCACAAAACAAACAAACAAACAAAAAAACCCAAAAATTAAACTCATGTCCAAGTGAAATTAAATTTTAAAACAAGGAAGAAGAAATAGTTTCTCCAATTGAAAAGGAACCAGTATAATACTTCTGGAAGTATAAAAAAATAGGGTGTAATGACACCACCAAAGCATCTCACTAAGTCTCTAGCAAAGGACACTGATCAAATCGAAACTCTTGAAGTGTCAGACAAATATTGATTTTAAAGAAAGAAAATGAGAATCTGAAAACCAATGCAAAGAAATCAAAAAACCAGGATATGAATAAAAAATTCACCAAAAATTAGATATTTATTAAAAAAATAAACAGAGCTTCTGGAAATCAAACATTAATTGAAGAAATTACAAAATATAGTTCACAATTTCAACAGTAGACTAGAGAAAGCAGAAGGATCTCAGAACTTGAAGACAGGTCTTTTGAATTAATTTGGTCAGACAAAAATTTAAAGAGAATTTTTTAAAATGAACAAAACTTTTGGGCGGCACCTGTGGCTCAAGGAGTAGGGCGCCGGTCCCATATGCTGGAGGTGGTGGGTTCAAACCCAGCCCCGGCCAAAAAAAAAAACCAAAAAAAAAAAAAAGACCAAAACTTTTAAAAAGCATGGACTATAGGGCGGCACCTGTGGCTCAAAGGGGTAGGGTGCCAGCCCCATATGCCAGAGGTGGCGGGTTCAAACCCAGCCCAGGGCAAAAATTGCAAAAAAAAAAAAAAAAAAAAGCATGGACTATGTAAAACTTCTGAACCTAAAATTCATAGATATTATGGATAAATAGCAAAGGCAAAATAATGGGAAAATCTTATTAATGGAAATAATTGAGGAAAACTTCCCTAGTCTTGCCTGAGACTTAGACATCTAAACACAGGATGCTTGAAAAAATTCAGCTCTTGCTAAATTTGCAAAAATTGAAAATGCAACATTTTCATAGGGCATTTGACTTAGGACACAAGTATCTTTTGCTGAGATGAAACAATATAGCTTGTAACTGATTGTCTTTATAAAAAAAATCACATAGTTTGATTTTGATATAGGATTTCCCTGCTCAGGGCTGGACACGGACCCATTTTCTGACAGGATTGATTCAAGACCCCTGTACTTAGGACTGGACACAGACCACATTTTCTGGACCAAAGCAAAAAAAACAAAAACAAAAACAAAAAAAGAACAGTTTGACCAGTGTTCCACCTAAGCTGCCACTCCCAGAGCTGAGAAGACACCCTAAATGGAACCGCATTCCTACACAGGGGCAAATTTAAAATTAACTTCTACCCACAACTCCCTGTCTGATCATGACATACTCTAGACATACATTCCATCTCCCCCCCAAAACCCCCTGTCTGGAGGGTGAGAAAACCTACATATAAATAAACCTCTAGACAAGGCCCAAATGAGCCACCTGCTTGAGATCCCCCCACGGCTGCCCCAGAGGCTCTTGTCTTTCCATTTTATCTATCAATAACATCTATCCTTCTGCCTACTCATAGTAGACCATGGGTTTATTCTTCAAATCTTTGAGACCAAGGAGCTGGTAGAGAGAAAGAGATTCTAGCTACAATTTCAGCTTAAAGAATATTGATTGACAAACACAAAACATGATTGAGTAAAAGACTGTATTTTTATCATTTAGCATGTGTATGAAGGTTACTCTGGCATTCTTACCAAGTTTAAAATATGAATCTCTAAAACATTTAAAAGACAAACATAAAAAATTTCATTAAGTGCCCACCATATACTTCAAATGACACTACAAGTAATTGAAAATGAATTGAGGCTTAGGTGTTACGGAAGTGAAGAACTATGTATAAAGTAGGTTATTTTAGATTTAATTTCAGAAATGTTATTTTATTTTTTGTACATACACATGTATTTTTCTTTATTTTTAAATTACAAATTAATATGAGGGTACAGATGTTTAGGTTACATCATTTTCAATTTTAAGGTAAACTTCAAGTTGTAGTTTAGCCCTTCACCCAGAGGGTGTGCTGAACAGCTTTACATTATGCACCTTAGATAAGATCCCATCAGTTGCCCTCCGTTCTCCCTCTAAGCACCTTCCCTCTCCCCCCCTTCATTCCTCTCCCCTTTCCCTTGCTAGACTATATTTGTGTTTTGTCTTTTGTGTTGGTGGTATATACATGTATATTTAAAAGTGGGAGCTATATGGGCACCATTCCATAACCATTAAATAAGTGTTCTTATACAAACATCCCCCCCCTTTTTTTTTCTGTCTCTTTATACCTGGGGTCTTTCATCAAGGTAGAAAACTCTTATATTAACTCACACAGATTTGGTATTGTATTGTTTTCTTAAAAATTTCATGTATATTAAAACACAGGTCTACCAATGTTTTTGATTAATTATATGATCATGGTGATTGACACAAAAATATGAATGAGTAAAAGGCTCCAATTATATCATTTTCAAGTTAAATCCATCAGTTTGTGGTTGATGAAATTTTCTAAATGGAATTTGATCTAAGTTAAGAGCAGATGCATTCCAGAGTTAGAAATGACTGCAGAGATTAGGTTCTCTAATCTTCATATTATAGTATAAAAATTGCACCCACAAAGGGACAGGGATTTACATAATACCAAGCCAGAACTACAGTCCAGATGTCCATGTCCTGATTCATCTGTTATTTTATGGACATGTTATAACTTTTGGTAAAGATTTTATTCTTGCCTATTGTATGCTTTTGTTTGGTAACAATTGTTAAGTGAATGAGAGTGTCTTAAGGGTAGAAACCATCACTGTTGAAATAAAAGCTAAAGTAAAGTTTCCTTCTCATTTTCCAGAACATCAGTGCTAGTTAAGAACATCCACATCCTTGTAGTAGGCTTTTGAGCCATATGTAAATTAACTACTGTCTAAATCTTGGTTGTCCTTAAGGTGCCAATTAGAGTTTCCACTACGTATTAACATTAACCAAGAAAGTGATATTGTACCTGATGAGTGATGGGTAAGTATATAATGCTATTTTATGGCTACTATTGTTGCCTACAATCCATTTTCACTCTTTTATCTATTCCTCCTACCCATACTGTAAATGTATCATGTCACTCTAAATTCAGAAATTTGCAAATCTCTTTTTAGCTTGTGGCATTCTGTGATGCCACCCATGTTTGTAGTTATTCGGTTCCAATTTACTTCAAATCTCAAACGTGAAAAGATGACATTTCTAACACATTAAGATAAACAGTGCATTCTTTCTATCACTTCAGGGAGTATGTTAGTCAAGTGGCATAATTTTTGCATTTTGCTGTTTATAATATTAATAGCTATGCAATAAGAAGTGTGCTACTGAACTGTCAAGAATGATTTGTTACCAGATGTTAGCATAATTTGCCAGCTGTCAAATTTTAATAATTTTTATTTGCCTAAAATGTGACACTTAACTTTCATGGTAAATCAAGACATATAGCAGAAGTTACTTGATATTGCAGAAGCTCATGGAAAGCTCGCGTGTGGCTTGATGATTTCAATACCTTGAATTGAGCATGTACTTCACACATGAGATTGTGAATGCATCTGTGATAGAGATTAGTTGGAAAGTTTGTGCTTCACTCTGTGCTTGTTATACACTGAGCTTTGTAAAGAGCTAGACTACTTACTGCTCTTCAATACCTGTAAGGTAAATGCAACAATTAAAATTTACTTGTAGAAATGTTCCCTGATTTGTATGTATTTCATCTTGTTTCTATTCTTTGTTAACTGCAGGTGCAAAAGCAGAAGGAAAAGATGGTGTGTTTAGAATCAACAACTATTTGTGTCTGTATTTTAAAATATTGACATATTTTTCATCTATTGTACACATAAGATGAAAAAATATAAATTCAGCCTAGCAACAATTTTTCTAGGCTCTACAAGCTAGCCATCTTTGATACCCTGGGTATTTTTACCTGAGTTGGTACGATAAACTTGATTTGGTCAATTCTTTCTATCACTTCAGGGAGTGTGTTAGTCAAGTGGCATAATTTTTGCATTTTGCTGTTTATAATATTAATACAGGTAAATAATATTATTTTAATAATTAATTTAATAATTTAATAATTATTATTTTAATTAACAATATTAATTCAGGAAAAATAAAAAGACAATTGCTAGTGGCATTTGCTTAATTTTCATTACTTTGCAATACATTAAAAAATCTTCAGACAGTTCTGTTTAAGAGCAAAATTTCTCTGTATCTAGAAATTTCTCAGATCTGACATTTTTTTCTTCATTTTTCCCCCCGTGACTTGGAAAGTTAAAAATCTACGAACTAAATTTCATTAAGTTCACAGTCAACAAAATCTTTCATACTGATAATAAATGTCAAAATGTATTATCACTAAAATGTTCAAAAACAGATACAGTGAGGAAGAGCAAATAATGTTTGGCTTTAATAACAAAATGGGATTGAGTATATGTTAAATAAAATTATCATTGATGTAAAACATAGAAAAATACCAAATAAAAACGAACATTATACACAAATAACTCTAATAGCTCATCTGTGTTCAGCCTCCAAGCATATGTGAAATTCATATCTCTCCAGATGATATGTCATACTAGAGTCAGCCCACAGTTACTCATTTCCACTATTCCAATAGCAGCCTCATTGGTGTCCTTTCTATCTCCCCATGATCTTATATTGATTTTCTCTTCCTCAGTGCAAAAAAATAAGGATAGAGAGCTGGGCTGTCTGGTTCACTGCCTAACATAATACTTAATAAATATTATGTAAATGGATGGATGGATGGATACATGAAAGTATAACTTAAAATCTTTATTTAAGGCCTTTCTTTCCCTTTTGCCAAAAATATACATTGTAAAAAAGATGGGAATCTCGACCATGTTTTTCTTTCTGATGCTGGGTTAAAAAAAGTAACCAACTCCACTACAGTCTGTCAAGGAGTTATCTTCTTTGCCGAGAATTCTGAGCACTTGGGTCATTAAGTATGGCCCGTGTCAAAATAGTGCCAAGTGAATACAATACATCTTAACTACAGTTTCACAGAAGCTATTGAATCACATGTTCAATCCGTCCATTCTGATGGATTCTTTAGGGATTAGAGATTGGTCCTTATTCTGAAAATAATTTTTTCCTTGAATAAAACCACACATGCATACATTCATAGATGTGCATTTTATGTAGATCTTATTTTTAGTTTATAAAATGAAAAAACAGAAATGTCTGTTTTATGTCTAGAAGTTTTACATTTTTTGAAATCTGAGCCAAATGAAGTAATAGTTCAATATCCACTTAATATCAACATCTAGAGAAATATTAATACTATCTAGGATATTTGGATTAAAATTCAGACTTGACCATGTAGGACATAAGTGACTGTTAACAACTTACATAAAGTGTTTTTGGTTTTAAGTCCCATTACTATTAAATAAAAACAATAAATTAAATATTATTAGATTTATAATAAATATTAATAAATTAAATATTACTGGATCTGTATAATCTTTTGTAATTTTCTATATAGAATAATATAGTATAGTTATATATAGAACCCATACACACACAATTATTTGTTGTTGTACTACAACCACCCTAGATATGACGGTATACAAAATTTTATACCCACAATATTGTGGGTAAAGATTTTGAGAGGGCCTCTCATGGGTCATTCAGTTCTGGGTTATCTTTGAAAACATTTACATCTTTATTCATAAGGAATATTGGTCTATTTTTACAATTTTCTTATGATGTCTTTGTCTCGTTTTGGTGGCAGAGTAGTACTAGTTTTATGGAATGAGCTGAGAACTATTTCTTCCTCTTCTACATTTTGAAACAGTGTGTGAAGAATTGAGGATAATTCTTTTTTAAAATATTTAACAGAATTAATTAGTGAAACCACCAGGACTTGTGTTTTTCTTTGTGGGCATGTTCGTTTGTTTATTTGTTTATTTATATTGCTGGGGAATCATTGAAGGTACAAGGAACCAGGTTACACTGATTGCATTTGTCAGGTAAAGTCCCTCTTGTAATTGTGTCCTCCCCCCCAAAAGGTGTGTCTGAATCCTTGAACCTCTGAATCTGCATTCCCCTCCCTGCTTCCATCTCTCTGCTCCCCCATTCCCCACCCCCTACCATGTATTAGCATCAATTGTCCTCATAATGGAATTGAGTACATTGGATTCTTGCTTTTCCATTTTTGTGATGCTTTACTAAGAACAATGTGTTTCAACTCCATCCAGGTTAATACAAAAGATGTAAAGTCTCCATCTTTTTTAGTGGCTGAAGAGTACTCTATGGTATACATATGCCATAGCTTGTTAAACCATTCCTGGATTGGTGGGCATGTAGGTTGTTTCCACAATTTGGCAATTGTAAATTGAGGTGTGATGAACAGTCTAGTGCAAATGTCCTAATGATAAAATGACTTTTTTTTCTTCTGGGTAGATGCCCAGTCATGGATTACAGGATCAAATGGGAAGTCTAGTTTGAGTTCTTTGAGGATTCTCCATTCTTTCTTCAGAATTAATTAGCAAAACCACCAGGACTTGTGTTTTTCTTTGTGGGCTATGTTTAACACTATTAAAAAAAAAAAAAAAAAACCTTAGGGCTGGGCACAGTGGCTTATGCCTATAATCCTAGCACTCTGGGAGGCCGAGGTGGTTGTACTGATTGAGCTCACGAGCCTGAGACCAATCTGAGCAAGAATTAAACACCATCTCTAAAAAATAGTTGGGAATTGTGGTGGGCACCTGTAGTCCCAGCTTCTTGGGAGGTTGATGCAAGAGAATGGCTTGAGTCCAAGAGTTTGAGGTTGCTGTGAACTATGATGTCATAGCACTCTACTGTGGGCAAGAAAGTGCAGTCCTTCTTTCTTAGTTTCAGGTTATTACTTTTCGATTTATATTGTTTTTTAAATGTAGGCACTTATAATTGTAAATTTCCCCTATATACTGCTTTAGTTGTATTTTGTGAGTTTTAATTGTGTTCATTTTCACTCATTGCAAGGTACTTTCTAATTTCCCTATGATTTCTTCTTTAATTCCTTGGTTATTTAGGAGTATATAGTCTATGTTATGACCACTGCAAATTTACTAAATTTTCTTTTGTTATTTATTTATACATTAATCCTATTTTGGTCAGGGTATGATTTCAGTTAGATTCATTTGTTGAGATTTATTTATTGTATAACATATGGTCAATCCGGAGAATGTTCTATATATAATTGGGAAATAGGTATATTCTGTTGCTGGTTAGAGCGTTTGGGAGATGTCTGTTAGGTCTATTAGGCTTATAGAGCTGTTCAGTTCTGTCATTTCCTTGCTGCTCTTCTGTACAAATGTTCTAAACATTATTAAAAGTGGGATACAGAAGTCTTCAACTATTTTTAAAGTGTATTTTTCTTCCTTCATTTCTGTCAGGTTTGGTTTATCTTGGGGGCTCAGTTGCTAGGGATGTATATGTTTTTAAGTGTTATGACTTGAAATATTAACTTTTTATTATTAAAATGCCTTTCTATGTTTATGGTAATATTTTTGGTTAGAAAGTTATATATAGTAATGTTGTGAGTTAATCATTTTGTCTGATACTGATATGGGTACTCCAGTTCCTTTTAGGGGATTGTCTTCATTATGTGTCTTTTTCTATCTTTTCACTGCAACTTATGCATGTCTTTAACTTTGAAGTTCTTAACTTATTGACAGCACATGGTTGGCTCATTTATTTATACTGCTAATCAGCCTTTGAATTGGAATGTTTAATCCATTTGCATTTAATGTAATTACTGAAAAGGTCATCTGCCATTTTCCTATTTAATTTCTATTATTGATTTATTTATTTATTTTTTGAGGCAAAGTCTCACACTGTCACCCTGGGTAGAGTGCCATGGAGTTGTAGCTCACAGTAACCTCGGATTCTTGGACTCAAGCAATCTGCTTGCTTCAGCCTTCTGAGTAGCTAGGACTACAAGTGCCTACCATGATTCCCAGTTAGTTTTTCTATTTTTAGTAGAGACAGGATACCACTCTTACTCGGGCTGTTCTTGACCTTCTGAGATCAGGTGATCCACCTGCCTTAGCCTCCTAGAATGCTGAGATTATAGGTGTGAGCCACTGTGCATTATGTTTCTGTAACTTTTTTCTTTGTGTTAAATATATATTTCTTCATATATAATTTAAATATCCTTATTGATTCCTTTATTATATATGTTTTAATTATTTTCATAGTGAGTGCCCTGAAAATTAAAAGTGACATCTTAATTCATAAAAATCTTGTTTGATTTCAGTAGTACATAAAACTTTTATTCCTATATAGATCATTTTATTTCCTCTTCTTTGTGCTGTTCTGTCATACAAATTATATTTGATACACTGCAAGCTTATCAATATAGTTTTATATTTATGAAATTATCTTCCATATTAAAAAATATAATAAAAATATTTGAGATAAATACATTTATTCAAAATATACTATCCTTTACATTTACCTATATAATTACCTTTACTGGCATTCTTTAGATATTCATTTGGATTCAAGTTTCTGTCTAAGGTCTTTTCAATTCATCAAGAAAGTTCTCCTTATTATTTATTATAGGCTAGGTCTTTTGTCCATAAATTATCTCTTCTTGTATGTCTAAGAAGGCCATAATTTTGCTATCATTTTTAAAGAACAGTTCTGCTGGATATAAAATTCTTTGTTTGCAGTCTTTTTCTTCAGTACTCAACTATATCATCCCACTCTCTATGGTTTCTGAGAAGAAATCAAGCTTTAATCTTCTTGAGGATGGCATGTGAATAATAAATCACTTCTCTTTTATTGCTTTCAAGGTTTTTCCTTGGCTTTTGACAGTTTGATCATAGTATGATTAGACGAGTATCTCTTTGACTTTATTCTACTTTGAATTAAGGAGCCCCAACTTGTATAGATTAATGTTTTTCATCAATTTGTAAAGTTTTTAAACATTATTTCTTCAAACCTTTCTGCACTTTTCTTTCATCTCTTAGGACTTCCATTATGCATATATTGGTATTCTAGACTTTGTCCTAGAATTTTCTCAGGTTTCATTCATAATTCTTCCTTTTTATTGTTTTTCCACAGAATAATCCAAATTAACCTATTTTGCTATTTTTTTTTCTATCAGGAAAAAAAAAACTGGTGTTGAGTTTCTCTGTCGAATTTTTTTTTAGTTAATATACTTTTTAATTTCAGGATTTTAAAATTCATTTCTATCTTCATATTGACATTCTCTATTTAGTAAGAAATAATTCTAAACTTTCTTTTAGCTCTTCAGAAAGGGCTTGCTTTATGCATTTGGGAATATTGACAATAGCAGATTTAAAGTCTTTGTAATAAGTCCTATAGATGATGCTTCAGTACAGTTTCTATTGATTGCTTCTTGTCTTTTATAACAGCCACATTTTCTTGTTTTCTAGCATGTCTTATAGTTTTTACTAATACCTAGACATTTTAAATAATATAATGTGGCAACTTTGGACATAAGAATCTCCCCCTTTGCCAGGGTTTGTTGTTGTTGCACATTTTTGTTGCTGTTGGTTGGTTTAGTGAATTTCTGAAATAATTCCATAAAGTTTGTATGCTTTGTCATGTGTAACCTCTCACATCTTTGCTCAATTAGCTTTGTGATCAGCTAGTGTTTAGACAGGAATTTCTTTAAGTGCATGGAATCTATAAGTATCCCAATATTCGCCATGGGCTACTTGTATCCACAGAACTTGTCTTTAAGGACAAAGTAGACAATTCATAATTCTGCATTAGCCTTTATTTCCTCCTTGCACAGAGCCTCAAGTGAGCTGCAGCTAAGATATTAGGTCTTCTTAGCTCTTTCCTGGGCAGGTGCATGTTCCACATATGTACTCGGCCTACAAGAATACCGATATTTTGGAATTTTCATAGACTTCTAAGGGTATCTTGTTCTCCAATATTTTTCTTTTCAGTTTGTGGTAATCTTTTTCTTTGCTCCAATGGATATTATCACTTAGATAGCTGGAACTCCACTGATTATTTTTTTTAATGCCCTAGAAAAGAGCAGTTTGCAGTCAATGAGTTCTGAGTTAGATAAAAAAAGACAAACTGTGAGTAGCTATTTTCAGGAAATTACCAGACAGGTCAAATCATGGCAATTTTCTGTGGATAAGGCTTTGGGGGAATGCCAAATTTTTTACCCCTTGCAGTGGCTGCTATGAACGTATTCTTCACAGCCATAATAATTGCAAAGTTACTCATTTTTGAGGAAACCCTAGGGCAGCGTATGAGAGATAAGAATAGGACAAGCTTATAATACACTGTTATTACTAACATTCATCCATTTTTCCTGAATAACTCTTCCCCAGATTGTTACAAGTCTTTGGTTAATTTCCAGTCTTGATTTTGACTGATTTTTTGCTAGTTCTCATTGCTTTTATGGAAGAGAAGGTTTTCAGAGGTCCATACTTTACCAAGTCTACTAGAATTATTTTTTCTGGGTGGTTCAGTTTTAATTCATATAGTTTCATTTGTAGTGTTTGGGCCTTGAATATCCACTTTCAAGATGTTTTCTTCACTTATAGGTCTGGGAATTTATTTAACACTATCATGACTGTTCTATTTCTTTCTTCCTGTGCTTTTTCATGTTCTGGAGCTTTTCCATATGTCTGGGACCTTTCACAGCACAGTAGTATCACTTTTTTCACAAGACCAACCCAAAGTTGCCAAAAAGGAAATAATGCCATTTCTACCATACTGTACCAATGCAGTTGCAGACTACCCTCAGGCTCAAGAAATTTTATCTTTTAGTGAAAGAAATACCAAAAAAAAAAAAAAAAAAAAATGTGGCACTCCACATGTCTATCACATATACATTAGTTGTTTTTATCTTCATAAAATTTTATGGAGCATTTATTATTATTGTTCTCATTTTACTAATGCTAAAACTGAGATTAAATAAAAAGAATGAAGCAGTGATTTGAATTATTTCATGCTACACTAACTCTACATTTGTGTTCCAAAATTATTTTCTTTTTTTTTTTTTGGCCGGGGCTGGGTTTGAACCCGCCACCTCCGGCATATGGGACCGGCGCCCTACTCCTTGAGCCACAAGCACCGCCCCAAAATTATTTTCAAAGAACCATAGTACCTAGAAATTTTCTAAAAAAGTGTATATATATATATATATATATATATACACTAGAGCACTTTTCTTTTTTTTTTTTTTTTTGAGGCAGAATCTGACTTTGTTGCCCCTGGTAGAGTACCATAGCTTCATAGGTCACAACCTCAGAGCCTTGGGCTCAAGTGATCCTCTTGTCTCAGCCTCCCAAGTAAGCTGGAACTACAGGTGCCTGCCACAACACCACTTATTTTTAGAGGTGGGATCTCGCTCTCACCCAGGCCGATCTTGAATCTGTGAGCTCAGGCAATCCACCTGCCTTGGCATCTCAGAGTGCTAAAATATTTTTAAATAAAAATAAAAATTAATATATTTGATCCCCTTACAAGAAGCTCACAATATATATTTTCATATAAAATCTCCTTTTCTCCCCCCAAATAATTTTTATGTAAAAAATTCTTTCTATGAAATTCTTGTGAAACACACTTTGGGAAAGTATTGGTAAATAATTATTTTTAGCATTTATTGAATTAACTTTGAGAAGGGCAATCTTTACCAAGTATCCCTGAAATTTTGGACTTTAAGTAAATTGTATATTTCTAGGCTAAAAGTTGAATCATGTGTTTTAAATAGGGAGGTGAGTAGGAAAAAGTATAGGCACATATTGTCTATTTACCTCACTATTGAACTTAGTAGAGTACAGTTATTGTGGAGAAGGTTTTTATTGTATGGATGGTAAGGAACTTGGCACTTAGGAATGTAGACTGACCATAGCTACCACTATTTAAATCTTAGTGCCTATTCTTACTGAGAGTATGGGACAAATTACTTCAACCCTCTGCACCTGATTTCCCAGATGTAAGCTGAAGACAAAAGTGATGATCACTCATGGGTGTTTTAAGGAGAAATAAGGAAATGTGCATATAGCCCTTGGTTCACTGTAGGTAGTAGTTAAGTTTATCTGATAGTGAAAATTACAAATTTAAGTTTTTAAAGGTATAATACAAAGATCATTATGAAAGTTTTGGGACAGACTGTACTAGGGTCCATTATTTCACTTGTAAGAAACAAAGTCGACAGTGTCCTGATTCACCCATGTAAGCTTCAACT
Organism: Nycticebus coucang; assembly: GCF_027406575.1. NCBI lineage: Eukaryota > Metazoa > Chordata > Mammalia > Primates > Lorisidae > Nycticebus > Nycticebus coucang. Next base: position 19,946,309 of record NC_069787.1, read on the forward strand.
TGCTTGGCTTATAATTATTGCTGGTAGGTCTTCAATTGTTTCTGTCCACATGGACATTATGTTTCTTGATTTTTTTGTGTGTCTCAAAACTTTCATAATGACCCTGGTAACAGTGTATCATATTCACAACACAATTATATCACACCAAGGAAGACTATAAACTAAAATCAGGAAAAATTTTAAGGCAGGCCTCACAGATATGCAAAGAGAAAGTCTAATTAGGTTCCTTGATACCCTCATCTATTTCAAGATATTTCGTAGACCACAAATTACTTCCTCTATGTGTCTACAAGGATAAATTGAAGAACTGAAATGAGACAATAAATCTGACTCTTTTTTCATTTTTAGAATAACCATATAAGTCACAAGCAATGCTCTGACTAACCTAACCAAGTATTTTTTGAAAGTCAATATATATTGAATGTATTCATGCCTACAATGTCTTACCAAGTGAAAAAGATGAATATACATATGGCATGATTTTATTGAAAAATCAAACATACACAAAGTAAAAATTTATAAACATATGCAATAAACAAATTATGCATTAACAAAATTGTATCTTTGGGGGAATTACATGGGACTTATTCCCTTTGCTATATATTTCCATAATACTTTCATTTTTAACAATTACCCTGTTTCCCCGGAAATAAGACATCCTCCGAAAATAAGAAAGGAATACAGGAAAGATAAGACGTCCCCTGAAAATAAGACCTACAGAGTCTTTGGGAGCACACCTTAAAATAAGACAGTCTTATTTTTGAGAAAACAGGGTATGTGGATACTTCTATAAATTCTGAAAAAGATAATTTAAAAAGTTGGAATTGGTCCAAGTAACAAAAACCCTAAAACATTAAAATCTAATTGCATAGATTCAAATATTTACTAGCTGTAACCTGCAAATGTCCAAATAATTGCCACTTTTGCTAAACTTGTGTCTTTTGCAAGACTTTAAGAATAAAAACATAGTGTTGGTATGTGATTACATACAATTATAAACATAAAAATCCCTAAGTAACAACATTTAGCAATTTATTAGTAAATATTTGGTGAATCATACCAGGAAATTACCTCTTGTGGGTAATTAGCTAAATAAAAATTTCTTTAGCTAGAAAGCATAGTAAATGACTTCAAATAAAATTAATTTAAGATACCAGTGGAAGTAATTTTTTTAAGGTGAGAAACTATTATATTTGCATGTTTCCTATGCACAAATGGTTGTTGAATGACAGAAATCAAAGACTTAAAAATCAACTACTTAAAACAGTTGGTTGAGTTCTATCAAATTTATTTGAAAACAATCTTTGCCCCTAAAGATTAAAAGCCTCTATGAATTTAACAATTTAGCATTTTAGCTTTAATGGAATGAGCTTACAGATTTGTATGTCATTTTAATTCATGTTAGAAATACTCATGATAATGAAAGTTTAAAAAATCCAGTGATGAAGTAGTATCAAGAACATCAAACACATTTATTGCTTGCCATAAAAGTATGACATATTATAAAATGCAGTGAATATATTAAAGAGGCATTTTATTTATTATAACAATTAAAATAGCAAAGCTTAATAAGTAATAAACTCTGAGAGAACTTTTTTCCTAATAAAAGTGTTTTTTTTGTGATAAAAGATAACTTTTACGAGAATGTTTCCCATGAAATGTTTGATACCTACGATCATGGCAGCTATTTGTTGTACTTAGTAAATGCTGAAAAATACATTTCCTTGTGTACAAGCATCTTAAGTATGCATTCTGTGATCTTCTTTAGAAATTTTAGCCAAGTCTAATTAAATGTTTCTAATTAAAATTGTGTACATAGGAAGGAAATTAATGGCTTTGTCTGAACTATTTGTTTATTTCATCGTCAAGTGTACTACATATAATTGCAAAGCCAAGAAGAAATCATCACAATTACTCCTTATCCTGTTTATTTCCTATAATGTCCATTCATTCATAACCTTCATTTTTTCCAGCTTTAAAGGAAAACAAAAGCAGCTAAATATAAGACCTTGACCAAGGGGACTTCTTTTCCCTCAAAACTACTAGCTACAAACAACATGTATTAAACAAAATAAAGGTTAAGCTTTAACTAAGCATTCTAAATATATTTAAGGAGATAGTGAAAAATTCATAATGCCACCACCCTCACAATTCACAAGAAGCTTCGAATAAAGTAAATTATAGCAGAAGCCAAAAGAGTGCTCAGATGATTTACTGCATCATGTGGCTTTCTTGGTAAATTATAATTGCCCTTACATTATATACAGTTATTTCTAGGAGAAGAACAAATGTATTACAAAAATAAATAAATAAAACTCTTTTGCAAATGCTGCCAACATTGTAGGACGTCTTCCAGGGAATGGCTGAATATAAAGCCACATGCTCACTTATGTTTTTCTCCCCAGATTCAAATGCTCTTTCTGGAGCCTAAAACTTTACGTGCAACCACCACATGGACTGACTACATTCATGTCCTGTGTTGCAGTGAGCATACTAGTGGTTTAATTTGCTGCCAAAACTGGAGCTTCTAAATGGAACAAAAACTCAGCACTAAAATGCAGGTTGAGGACAATTTTCCATGGAGGAAGTGTAGATCATCTCGAGGTCCTGGAGAAAATCACTCTTTCTCTCTCTTTTTCTGCTTCTAAGAAATAGTCATGACACCGCTTGAGCACAATTCTTGGATTGCTAACTGTGAGCTGTTTTGGCGTATCTTTCTTTTTCAACTATGTCTTTCTTAGTGGTCTGAAACAGGTGTTGGGAGCTCAGCTGCTACTCACATAGATGGAAAGGCTTTCTCAAAGTCTAAAACAGAAGCTCAGCTACCATCCCCTCAGCTAATTTTAGGTCTGTGTCACTCCCTTAAAAGGCACACCTCAGAAATTTCAGTAAAGATTTCCAACAATTTAGTGGAGGGGGGGGGAATGATCCAAGAGTTATTTGACATCACTTATTCATTCACTCCCTCTCTCCTTCTGAAGAAGGAGCTACTCTGACCGAATGTGTGCAAACTGAGAATATTGGGTTACTTGCCTAAAATCATGTACGGACTAGGAGGGCGCACCAGAAATCGAACCCTGATCAATCTTAATTTTATACCTGCCCTCTTCCCAATGTATCGTATTGGTACAATTAAAGGTCAGAATATGTGTGTGGGTATGTGCATGCTTGTATATCTGTGTGTGCATGAGAGAGAGTTTTTTCACCATCATTACATTTTTTAACTGTATCTGGATATTTTTATAATTGGTGCAATTTAACTTTTGAAAAATGTGTTTATACTTGGAATTTTTGAGTCAGCAGTTTTTAAAGATATCTATTTCTGTGTGGCAAGTGTGTCGTGGCGGAGTTGTGTACTCCCTTAGCCAGCTCGGAACAAAGCTTCTGGGGTCCCGTTCCCTACACAGTACCCAGTTAGCACGGTGGCTCGTCTGTCGTCCCAGCACTCTGGGAAGCCAAGGTGGGAGGATTGCTTGAGCTCAGAAGTTTAAGGTTGCAGTGAGCTACAGTGATGCCAGTGCACACTAGCCCAGGTGATAGAGGGAGACTCAGTCTCACACAAAGAAAAATAGAGACATTTTCTATGAAGTTTGAAAGGCAGAAGCTGAAGCAGTCACTGTGTACTCTTTTCTACACTGAAGCTTGGTCAGTGTGTGAGGTACTGTGGGTAGAACTCCCATGTGTCCTACCTCACCTTGGTGGTGTGGCGCACATGCTGGACCTCAGTCCTGTAGGCTGGCGCCATATTGCCTTCTTCAGCTTCCCTGAAACCTGGGCCAGGTGTGTGCTCCCCTCTGAGATAAAGGGGCAACCCACTTCACCAAAGTTGGAGGCTTTGAGGTAGGGAGGTTCCTACGCCGGCTTTAGTCCATTGCCAGAGATTCCCTTTTCTCCGTGTTTTTCCTACTTTATTGCCATCTTTCCTCCCCAACAGCCTGCTCTTGAAGTTCAAGCTTTAGCAACAAACATTGAGATGACAGTGTCACATAGACTGTTTAGCCCCACAATTGCAAAGGGTCAAATACATACAATAAATTTCCTACTCAAAAAGAGAAAAAGAGGGAGAAGAGATAGGGAGTAAAGACCAAAGCGGGGACAAGTGTTATACCAGAATTTCTTTCTTCTGTAGGTTCTTGGTCTTAGGGATTTGAAGAATGAATCCATAGACCACAGATCAGTGGTAAGATAGGATTTATTAGACAGAAAGGAACAGAGAAGGAGTAAAAAGCACCAGGGCTTCTGGCAGAGAGAAAGACCCAAGCTAGAAGTCACCACCTGGGTCTTTTGTCTAGGGCTATATATAGTCTTTACAATTTCATTTGGCCAGGACTTGGTAGGTGGAGAAACACTTTTTCAAAAGAATTTGCACATTAATGAATGGATACAGTCCTTTCTGCTTGGGTTAAGGTGAATGTCAGGGCCTTCCCTTCATGAAATTGCCCAGGACTAGGAAGCTGGGGTCCCTTGTCCAGCTTTGAATGGGGAACTCTGAATCAGCGGAGTTGAGGAAAGGAGAGTGGGGCGGGAGGGGGAACATCCTCCTCCTCCAGGGATTCCCCTTCTCTAATTACTCCCTGATTGATCCACTGTCTATTCATCTCCTATTCCCATCTTCACCTCCACCACATAGTTTTGTTAGTTTTATCACTATTCCCAGTTCCTCTACTCATACAACCAGTTATTTTCTCTTGAATTTATTTCTCCTGGGAATTAAATTATTTACCACATGTGACATTTTTTCATCTTCCATTTCTATTACTTTTCTGTAACATTTTAAGCATATCCCCCTTTCAATTTTATTTCGCTCAGTTTCCTGAAGCTGACCTTGTTGACCCTGGTGATGTTTTGGAGAGTTACTACTTTTCTTTTCTTTTTTTTTTTTATGTGACTTTTGCTTTCACAAAGTTAGTAGTTTTATCTCTTTCATTTCCTCACTAAGCTCTCTCAGCCTAGTTTTTAGTTTCTATTCTATTTTTTTCTTACATTCTTTGAATCCCAGGAAATGTCATAATTCTAATTTTCATTATTTTGGGAATGTTGAAGTATCATTTATTTATAAATCAAAATTTAATTCAGCTTTTCTGTATATCTTTTATGGTTTGAATTATTTTCCTTCCTGATTTTTTTTTTTATGTCTCTTAAGTCTTATGTAGAAGCTTTCATGACGTCCAAAGCGTTTGTTGTTGTGGTTACACATTTTTAAAATGAAAATTCTTTTTTTGTTTTTCTTGGATCTGATAATTTTTGAAGAATAGTGCCAGGGGTGCTTTGGAATAAAAGGTGCAGTGTGTCACCCAGCATCTAGGATTGTAGTGTGTTGTTTCAGAATATGTTCTTTGAAATAATCTGTACCCTGATATGACTCTGTTCTGGACTTGCTCAGAGTGAAACCTGGTTCATCAAAGGACCTTCTTGCCATCCACTTTTATGTGGTACTTTTTCATGGTGACATTTTGATTCCTTCCCTGTTGGATTTTCTGTTCACTTCCTCATTTGGTCCCTGCCACCCACAGACCCTGGTGGTGTGGAGGGCAGAGATCAGGAAGGCACTAGCAGAACTCTTAGAAAACCACCACCTCGATCAATCACCTTCAAAGGAAGGTGATTTATTTTCCTTCTCAGGATATGAACAATACTGAAGAGTTGTTCTGAAATGTTTATAAACCTAGGTTATGTTTAACTTTGTCTAGTTTTAATTTTCAAAGCAATTTTAGCCCTTTGTTTTTTTGTTTTTGTTTTTTGTAAATTTCAGATTAATATTGATACAGGGTTGCCCCATTCAGGGCTGGACAGGGAACCTCAGTTTTCCTAGGTCTGGGCAATTTCATGAAGGGAACACCCTGACCTTTTGCTCCAAGCTGGAAGGAGGGAATTCATTCATTTGTCAATAATGCTCATTAACATTGAAAAAGTTTTCCACCTACCAAGTCCTGGCAAAATGTAATTCTCCAGACCTTATATCCCTAGACAAAGGACCCACATGGAGACTTCCCACTTGGGTCTTTCAATCTGCCAGAAGCTGTGGTGCCTTTTAGTCCTGCCTAGAAGCTCTGGTGCTTTTTACTCCTCCTGTATTCCTTTTTGTCTAATAACATCCCATCTTACCACTGATCTGTGGCCTGTGGGTTCATTCTTAAAATCCTCAAAATCAAGGACCTACTGAAGTAAGAAATTCTGCTAAGAATATGGGTGTACAAATGATTAGGTTACACTGTTTGTGCTTGTTAGGTAAGGTCTCTATTGCAGTTGTGCCCCTCCCCCAGGAGGTGAGCTGCACACCCTTACATTGTGCCCACTAGGTGGGAGCACACTGATCCCCTCCTGCCCTTTCTGGATTATGAGTCACATTATTTCTATTTTCTAGTTTATGAAAAAGTTCATTTACTTGTATTTTTTTTGTTTTAAATTTTCACTTGGTTTAAAAGATGAAAGCTAAATACTATCTTTAATTAGAAATTTCAACTAGAGCTGACATTTTTTAATCCATGAAATATAAATAATTAAACAGTGTGACCAACTGTTGCCGGCTTCTTTTCTTAACAATACTCACCAATGGGTGGTTAAATACTTCATCCAGTAGTATAAAACTTAGAGATATATAAGAAATACCTTAGCTAAATAGTTTTGGCAGCATATACAGTTATGCACTATATAACAATGCTTCAATCAATAACAACATATATACAATGATACTTATGGTCTCATAAGATTATAATACTGTATTTTTACTGTACCATTTCTATGTTTAGATACACAAATACTTGCCACTGTGTTCTGGTTTCCAATAGTATTTATACAGTAACATGCTGTACAGTTTTGTAGCCCAGGAACAACGGGGTATATTGGGGTGGGGAACCTGCAGCCTTAAGGCCATATGTGCCTGTCTGGGTGATTAAGTGCAGCTTTTTGACTAAATCTAAATTTTACAGAACAAATACCTTTATTACTGTTAATACCTGTCTGGGTGATTAAGTGCAGCTTTTTGACTCAATCTAAATTTTACAGAACAAATACCTTTATTACTATTAATACATTTTAAAACATATTTTATATTTTTATTTCATTTTTTAAATGAATATACTTAAAATACCAAAGAATAAAATAAGTTTCAATGAATATACTTCCAGATTGACTCACACAATTAGAATATCAATCAGTAAGTCATAAGGGCTAAACTGATTGCTGTTATGTTCATGATTTAGTTCTAACTTCTCTCACCTAACTGGCACCACTACTACATGAAGCTGGTTGGTGAGTTTATGGAAATTGAGTATGCCAATCTGTTACCAGGTTTTGAAAATGATGTACTGCGTTTCTGTTTGAAATAGACTTTTTGAATAGTTGCACAGCTCAACAGTACTTTTTCATTTTGTTTGCTTAACAGCCCATGATGTTAAACTTGAATGCTAAAGAAAGAAAACAGATGTTTTAACGAAGATTGGAATTGCAATATTATCCTGTTTCTGCTAATGATAAGGTGATTTGCTTGCTTTCTGATAGTGCAATATCAACATTAAAGAAACCCAATGCTCATCAGCATTATAACACTCATAAGGACCACAAATATTTTAAATTAGAGCGAGAGGTGCAAAAGGTTGTATTGTAGAAATCAAAAGATAAAAAGCAAAAGCAAAGACAATTCTTTCAAGCCGCAATAAGACCCAGAAATAATCCCTCTGAAGCAACTTATAAAATAGGCCATAACTCAAGAAAAAAGGAAGATATTCAGGGGTGAGGAAACTGAAAAAAAAAAAATGCATTGTTGAAGTTATAAGATGCTTAGACTCCAATGAGGTTTCAAAGTACAAACAACTGCCTTTCAAGGAGAACCATAAATGATTGGCAGCATGAATTAGCCAACTTAACAGAATGACATCATGCATACTTGAAAAGGACAATTTTTATTATTCAATCACTTGATGAACAGCTGCCGAATCAACTGATAACTAACTAGTTACCTGACACAGATTTTAGACTTCATTTGGGTCATAATGGAAGATTTTCTTTGCTACAAAGAGTTACTCACTTTGGGCACCTTTGCAAACAGAACACAAGGAATAGATCTCTTCTACAACTTTCAAGAAAAACGTTGTGAAGTTGAACCAAATTTGATAAATGCAATGCATCTTCCAGGACAGGAAAACATGAAGGGTTTATTGAATAGAAAAAAATGCATTAACAGATCCAGATGCTTTCATTTACTCATTGTATCTTGAATCACCAAAATGTCTATGCTACAGCTACTATTTTAAGTGACACTTTGCAGAAAGTTGGAAGTATTATTAACTTTATCCATGCAAGAGCAACACAGCATGGACAGTTTTACTACATGCTAAAATTGAACATGAGGTATTCAGTGTGGCCTTGCCATATCATCCTCGGTGCACTGGCCATCACAGGGACAGGTATTAGCCAGAATTTTATCTCTGTGAGAATGGATAGTTGAATTTTATGAAGAACAGAATCAGCAATGTGAATTACTCAAAGACAATTTCTACAGGAATTCAGCATTCCTATGTGATATCATGTCAAATCAAAATGAATTCCATATTTATTTGCAAGCTAAAACTAAGTCTATGTATGCTATGTGACAAAAGAATTGAAGCATTTCAAAAAAAAGCCATCTTTATCAAAACACTTCCTCTTCAAAATAAAATGTTATATGAACATTTTCCCCATTTAGCAAGGGTCATTGATAAGTGTGATGATACAAGTGAATCATTTGCAGAATATGCAGCTGTTACAGACCTATTAATGCAGAATACACTGAAGTGTTCACATTCACCAACTTTGAGAATCATGATATCACTCCCAAATTAGCACTTCATCCTCACCTACTTGGCATCACCAAGGTGCCTAACTACAGATGGAATTGATTGAGCTCTCAGTAGATGACATTTTAAAATTAATGTGTGATGGTAAGAAAGAGCCAGGTGAAATACGGAAAAATGCTGTAAAATGCCCACACCTCAGCAACATGCCTGAAAAATATTTTCTTGCTTTTCAACCACTTATCACTGCAGATGTATGTTCTCCTACCTAATCCAAATCAGGACACCATTAAAGCCATGGATGACTGATACCTATCTAGATGATCAGCTGAAACTGCGGACCTCCCTGCTGCAACCAAATATGCAAATGCTTTCCAACAAAAAGCAGACACAGCGAAGTCATTAAAAGGTTAATTAACTTTAAAATTAACAAATAGCTTTCATCTTTTGAAATTATTAAACCGATAGCAGTTGGATTTTTACAGAATAATGTACATTTTAAAGTATATTTAATTGCAGTTTCTTGAATGCAGCCTTATTTGATCACAGCTAAATTAATGCAGCCTCCAACATGAAAAGGTTCCCCACCCCTGGGGTACACTATGTAGATGAGGTGTGTAGTAGGCTATACCATCTGGGTTTGTGTAAGTTCAGCTGATCTACCGTATCCATGGGATCTATACCTGCATATTCAACTAAATACAGATCAAAAATATTTGGAAAAAAACAACACAACATAAATATAAAAATAAAAACCCAATGTAGTCTAACAACTATTTATATAGTATTTGCATCCTATTACTATATGTTATTTAAAGATAATTTAAAGTACATGGGAGGACATGCATAGGTAATAATCAAATCCTATAGCATTTTAGATAAGGAACTTGAGCATCCATGGATTTTATTCTCTGTGGATGGTCCTGGACACAAGCCTCCATGGATACCAAAAAGCTACTTCTCAGAATGTTTTCCTATCATTAAATAATGCATGACCATAATTTAGTTAAATTATTTCTTTTGTAAGTCCTCTCTGACAGAGTCTCTCTCTTTTGTGGGGTGTTTTGACTGTTTACTGTGATAATTGACATCTTGAAATTTATTTTCTATTTGTAACATACTATTAGTCCTTTTTCCCTCTGCTGTTGCCTTTTTTCACTTAATCGTGATTTTTTATAATTATATTTTATTTCTATTGGTGACTTAATTATAATTTTAAGGTTTATAGCAATGATTTTATAGCAATGATTATAGCCATAGCACACTGGTATGCCTTGAAAGGATCTTAAGTGTGCCATGAAAATTTTTAATGATCATTAATTAAATTATTTTCAAAAGAAGTTCAAAGCACAGTAAATAAATTCTTCTTGTTTTTTACTCCTCTTTTTGATCAACGTAATCTAAGTGTGCCATGGAAGTTCACCTATAGGTCCAACTGTGCTGTGAGATAAAGAAGGTTGAAAAACACTGGTTTATAGTATGCAGTTTTAATGTAAAAAGTTTATCTGTAAGTAATATGCCATTTTGAGTATATTATTTGGAATCAGATAATTTTATACACTTCTTTTTCCACCTTTTGTACTATTGTTTTCATATTTTACTTGTACATGTGCTATAAACTTGTTACTATGTTTGCTTTAAAAAGTCATCTTTGTAATAGACTTTAAAAATAGAAATAACCACTTATTTACATATATATTTCCCTATTGCATTATTTTTCACTCTGCTTTCAAGATGTAGATTTCTTAATGGCATAGTTTCTTTCTGCCCATAGAAATTTCTTTAGCATTTCTTCAAGTGTAGGTTGGCTGGTGCTAAATGCTTTTTACATGTTTGTATCTGAAGAGTCTTTGTTTCATCTTCATTAGTAAACGATATTCATGCTCTGCATAGAATTCTGGGTTGACACACTGTTCTTTCTGTACATGGAAGACATGGCTCCATGGTCTTCTGGTTTCCTATGTTTCCCATGAGAGCACTTCCATACAATTCATACCTTGCTACTCAAATGTAATCATGTCTTTTATTCCTCTTCAGACTGGTATTAACATTTTTTTCTTTTTTTATTATTAAATCATAGCTGTGTACATTAATGCGATCATGGGGCACCATACACTGGTTTTATAGACCGTTTGACACATTTTCATCACACTGGTCAATATAGACTACTTGGCATTTTCTCAGTTATTGTGTTAAGACATTTACATTCTACATTTACTAAGTTTCACATATATCCTTGTAAGATGCAAGGCATGTGTAATCCCACCAACCACCTTCCCTCCATCCCCCTCCCACCCCTCCCTTTGCCCCTTCCCCGTATTTTTAGGTTGTAACTGGGTTATAGCTTTCATGTGAAAGCCATACATAAGTTTCATAGTAGGGCTGAGTGCACTGGATACTTTTTCTTCCATTCTTGAGATACTCTACTAAGAAGAATATGTTCCAGCTCCATCCATGTAAACATGAAAGAGGTAAAGTCTCCATCTTTCTTTAAGGCTGCATAATATTCCATGGTGTACATATACCACAATTTATTAATCCATTCGTGGATTGATGGGCACTTGGGCTTTTTCCATGACTTAGCAATTATGAATTGGGCTGCAATAAACATTCTGGTACAAATATCTTTGTTATAATATGATATTTGGTCTTCTGGGTATATACATAGTAGAGGAATTATAGGATTGAATGGCAGATCTATTTTCAGATCTCTAAGTGTTCTCCAAACGTCTTTCCAAAAGGAAGGTATTAATTTACATTCCCACCAGCAGTGTAGAAGTGTTCCCTTTTCTCCATATCCACGCCAACGTCTCTGGTCTTGGGATTTTGTGATATGGGCTAATCTTACTGGAGTTAGATGATATCTCAAAGTAGTTTTGATTTGCATTTCTCTGATGATTAAAGATGATGAGCATTTTTTCATATGTCTGTAAGCCGTGCGCCTGTCTTCTTCAGAGAAGTTTCTCTTCAAGTCCCTTGCCCAACCTGCGATAGGATCACTTGTTCTTTTCTTGCTTATACGTTTGAGTTCTCTCTGGATTCTGGTTATTAAAACTTTGTCGGAGACATAACCTGCAAATACCTTCTCCCATTCTGAGGGCTGTTTGCTTGCTTTATTTACTATGTTCTTGGCTGTGCAGAAGCTTTTTAGTTTGATCAGGTCCCAATAGTGTATTTTTGAAGCTGCCACAATTGCCGGAGGGTCCTCCTCATAAAATACTCGTCCAGACTGATTTCTTCAAGGCTTTTCCCTGCACTTTCTTCTAGTATTTTTATAGTTTCATGTCTTAAGTTTAAATCTTTAATCCAGTGAGAGTCTATCTTAGTTCATGGTGAAAGGTGTGGGTCCAGTTTCAGTCTTCTACAGGTTGCCAGCCAGTTCACCCAGCACCATTTGTTAAATAGGGAATCTTTTCCCCACTGAATGTTTTTAATTGGGTTGTCAATGATCAAAAAATGGTAAGTGGCTGGATTCATCTCTTGGTTCTCTATTCTGTCCCAGACATCTACTTCTCTACTTGCGCCAGTACCATGCTGTTTTGATCACTATCGGTTTATAGTATAGTCTGAGGTCTGGTAGCATGACTCCTCCTGCTTTGTTTTTATTTCTGAGTAATGTCTTGACTATTCAAGGTTTTTTTCTGATTCCATATAAATGGAAGTATTATTTTTTTAAGATCTTTAAAGTATGACAGTGGAGCTTTAATAGGGATTGTATTAAAATTTTATATTGTTTTGCATAGTATGAACATTTTAACAATGTTGATTCCTCCCAGCCATGAGCATGGTATGTTTTTCCATTTGTTAACATTTTCAGCTATTTCTTTTCTTAGAGTTTCATAGTTCTCTTTATAGAGATCTTTCATGTCCTTTGTTAGATAAACTCCCAAATATTTCATCTTCTTTGGCACTACTGTGAATGGGATAGAGTCCTTAACTGTTTTTTCAGCTTGACTGTTGTTGGTATATATAAAGGCTACCAATTTATGAATGTTGATTTTGTAACCTGAGATGCTTCTGTATTCCTTGATCGCTTCTAAGAGTTTTGTAGTAGACTGCCTGGTGTTCTCCAGATATACAATCATATCATCTGCGAAGAGCTAAAGTTTGATCCCTTCTGACCCTATATGGATACTCTTGATCGCCTTTTCTTCCCTAATTGCGATGGCTAAAACTTCCATTAAAATGTTAAAGAGCAGCAATGCTCGATTTCATTGACCTTTTCAAAAAACCAACTTTTTGATTTATTGATCTGTGTATAATTCTTTTATTTTCAATTTCATTTAATTCTGCTCTAATTTTGGTTATTTCTTTTCTCCTACTGGGTTTGGGGTTGGAATGTTCTTCCTTTTCCAGTGGCTTTAGATGTCCCATTAAGTTGTTAACTTCCTCTTTTTCCGTTCTCTTGAGGAAGGCTTGCAGTGCTATAAATTTCCCTCTTAGGACTGCCTTTGTGGTATCCCAGAGGTTCTGATAATTCGTTTCTTCATTGTTGTTTTGTTCCAAAAATTTGGCAATTTCCTTCTTAATCTCATCTCTGACCCAGCTATGATTCAGCATAAGATTATTTAACTTCCATGTTTTTGTATGAGTATGCAGATTCCTGTTGTTACTGAGTTCAACTTTTATTCCATGGCGGTCCGAGAAAATGCAAGAAATAATTTCTATTCCTTTGAATTTACTGTGGTTATACTTGTGACCTAAGATGTGATTGATTTTGGAGTATGTTCCGTGGGATGATGAGAAGTATGTGTATTCAGTTTTGTTGGGATGAAATGTTCTGTAGATGTCTGCTAAACCCAAATGTTGGATGGTTAGGTTTAAATCTAAAATTTCTTTGCTCAGCTTCTTATTAGAGGATCGATCTAACACTGCCAAAGGAGTGTTGAAATCTCTAACTATTATGGAGCTGGAGGAAATCAAGTTGCTCATGTCTGTTAGAGTTTCTATTTTAAATTGAGGTGCATTCTGGTTGGGTGCATAGATATTAATAATTGAAATCTCATCATATTGAGATTTCATTAACAAATATGAAGTGACCATTGTTATCCTTCCTTATTTTGTTGGTTTAAAGCCTATTGTGTCTGCAAATAGAATTGCAACACCTACTTTTTTCTGATTACCATTTGCCTGAAATATGGACGACCATCCTTTCACCCTGAGTCTGTATTTATCTTTTAAGGTAAGATGTGACTCTTGTATGCAGCAAATGACTGGCCTGAGTTTTTGTATCCAGTCAGCTAACCTGTGCCTCTTTAGAGGACATTTTAAGCCATTCATATTAATGGAGAATATTGATAAGTCTGGTAATATTTTGGGTATCAAGTTTTTCAAAAGTCCAGTGGGCATTTTTAATCCTTTTGCCACTGTTGAAGTTGGAGTTTGATGAAAAGTTTCTGAGTGAGTTTACTTGTGTGGTAGAGGATTGGGCTGGTCATTATGGAGGATAGGTCTGAGAATATTTTGAAGAGCTGGGTTGGTTATGGCAAATTTCTTCAACATGTGAATGTCATTAAAGTATTTAATTTCTCCACTATGAATGAAACTCAGTTTAGCTGGATACAAGATCTGGGGTTGAAAGTTATTTTGCTTTAGGAGATTAAAAGTCGATGACCACCCTCTTTTGGCTTGAAATGTTTCAGTAGAGAGATCTGCAGTCATTCTAATATTTTTCCCTTTGTAGGTAATGGATTTCTTACGTCTGGCTGCTTTCAGACTTTTCTCCTTCATATTAACTTTAGAGAAGTTAATTATGATATGCCTGGGGGATGTCTTATTGTGATTGAGTCATGCTGTGGTTCTGAAACTGTCTGCTATCTGAATTCAGAATCTCTTGGCAAGTCTGGAAAATTCTCTTTCATAATTTCATGGAGAAGGGCCTCTGTGCCTTGCAAGGTCACTTCATCACTTTCAGGGATTCCAATGAGGCAGATATTAGCCTTCCTCGAATTATCCCAGAGCTCTCTGAGAGAATGATTCATTTTTGCTCTCCATTTCTCTTCCTCTTTGAGAGTTTGGTAGTGTTCAAAGGCTTTGTCCTCAATGTCAGAAATGCTTTCGTCTGCTTGCTCCACTGTGTTACTGACGAATTATACTGTGTTTTTAAGATCGTTGAGGGCTTCAAATTGTTGCTTCAGTGCATCAACATCTTTGATGGTTTTGTTTTTAAATCTGTTAAATTCTTGAGACAACTTTTGAATTTCTCCTTGAATTTCTATTCTGACTTTTGAATTGCTCCTCGAATTTCTAATTCCAAATTTTCCTCCATTCCATTAATATTGTTTGCAATCCAAATTCTGAATTCGATTTCTGACATCTCGGCCAGCTGTTTATGAATGGGATCTTCAGTTACATCTGCCACATCTTTCCTTGGGGGGTTTGATCTACTCTGGTTATTCATGTTACCAGAGTTTATTATTTTTTTTGTGTGTGTGTGTTTTTTGGCCAGGGCTGGATTTGAACCTGCCACCTCTGGCATATGGGGCCGGCACCTTACTCCTTGAGCCACAGGCGCCACCCAATGTTACTAGAGTTTTTCTGCTGATTCTGCCCCATGATTGTTTTACACCATTTGATTTTTCCCCTGGGGCTTTGTCGAGGACCCGTACAGCGCTATGGCCTGAGAAACTGGGGACCTGTTTCGTGTGGTGGGGCTAAGTGGTTCTGTCTTGTTTGCAGCTGGTCTCTGTTCAACACTAGTGAATGAGTTTCTCTGGATTGAAGTCTCAGCTGTGGAGAAATATCAGCAATTAAGTTACCCTGCCCCCCACAGGCAACAATTGGAAAAGGAAAATCAAACCTTCCTACAACCACACACCCAGGACATCACCTGAATTGTCCTCGGGTGATTGGCTCAGTTCAAAAAGTCCAAATCAATTGTCTCAGTCAGCACCTGTCTCAGGTGGGAGAGTTTAAAATGTCTCTGGCAACTGGATCACAGAGGTCTGGTGACTACTCAGATATGGCTTGGTCCAGTACTCTGTTGGGTCAGGAGGACCCACCCAGCAAATAGATTAGTCTGGGAAGGTTGATGCCTCCTTCCCCACCTTGCACCTCTGTCACACCCAGTCACTGATAGCCTGCCCGGCTGTGACATAATTGCCTGTAGTGAACAGATACTCCAGGGGTTTGCACCTGCTGAATCACAAGGAAATCTATTTCTATTCAGCCAGGCCACTGCACTCTGCTTCTATCTACCAGGGGGAGGTGAGGCCTGACAACGTTGGGTGCTTGATGGAGGCTTGGGGGTGTTCACTCAGTTTTAGCCCCACCCCTGATTGATGTTACTGGCAGAACCAAACAGAACAACTTTGCGGGAATTTGTTTCTGTCCCTGCTGAATTCCCCTGCAGAAGAGAAGCTGTTTTGAGTTCCCAGAGCCTGAGCCTCAGGCCCTGTCTTTGCTCTTGCAGGTTTGTATTTGGTTATCTGTAAGTTCTAGCCACCTGTCTTCCTTTGTCTATAGGCTGATGATCCCCTGACGGCTGGGTGCATCTTAGGCTCAGTAAAGCTGTCCTCTGAGTCAGCCCCGGCCTGGGAACTTCCCGGCTCTGCACATGTGTTTCTAGTCCCTGTGCTCAACCCAGGCCAGTACCGCCTCAGGCAAACCCTTTACTCACAGGGCCTGCGTTTCTGTCCAAGATCTGTTCCATGGTGGTTGCCACCTGAGTAGATGCCCGGTCTCCTCTGGCTGCCCAGGGAGACAGGGGATGTGGCTTCAGAATATCCGGGAGTGAGCCCTATTGTTGCCAAAAGATGGCTGCTGCTTTGCGCCTTGGGGCACTACCGCTCTGGCGTGGTTCCCTCTCAGTGGACCATCCTCTCCTCATTCCCAAGCTGCAGAGTCAGCACTGACCAGCTGCAGTTTAGGCCCTGTCCCACCCCTGAAGAAATCACCCAAGAATCTGGACTCCTGGAGGACAGGCCTCCAACCCTCAGAGTGAGTGGAGGGGAGTGCTGGCAGCTCAGAGTTGCAGGTAGAGAATATGTACAGTTTTATACAGTTTTATGCCTGGCAGGAGAACACTGTGGCACCCTAGCAGGGGAGGTAGGTCCAGTTTTTAGAGGGTCTATCCCGTGGAGTGTAGTGGGAGGACCTTTGAACTCTGCTCATTTTTTTGTGGGGCATTCTGAGCCGTTCTCATGGGGGAGGGGACTCCCATCCACTTGGTGATGGATTTTGTAGCTTTTGTATGTATCCTTGGGGTCGCAGCTCACCTCAGAGTGGTTGATGTGCGTTCTTCAACCTTCTCTCTTGGTGCAGCTCTAATCCACCAGGTTACTTGCTAAATTTCTGTCCTTTAACTCTCCTTCTGGATGGGAGCCTCTGTGGAAAGCTGGCTTTAGTCAGCCATCTTGTCTTCGCCCCCAACAGTTTTTTTTTTTAAAGACAGAGTTCAACTTTGTCACCCTTGGTAGAGTGCCGTGGCGTCACAGCTCATATCAACTTCCCAGCTCTTGGGCTTAGGTGATTCTCTTGCATCAGCCTTCAGTGTAGCTGGGACTAAAGGCACGGCCACAACGCCTGGAAATTTTTTTGTTGCAGTTTGGGCTGGGCCCTAGATATATGGGGCCGGCTCCCTACTCACTGAGCCACAGGCACCGTCCAAGATATTTTCTTTCTTTATTAAGATATTCAGTGTCTTCCAGAAATCTGACTTTGTTGCAGCTTGATTTATTTGGATTTTCAGATCTGATAATTTGTAGTTTTCCTCAAATTTTGAAAAATTCAGCCATTATTTCTTCAATGTTTATTTTTCTGTTGTTTTTTCTCTCCTTGTTCTCTAGTAACCACAATTGTGCATACATTAGGCCACTTAAAGTTATCCCACAGCTCAATGATGTTCTGCTTATTTATGCTTTTGGTTGTTTTCTTTCTGTTTCTTTTACTCTATGTAGTAAGCTTCTGGCAAAAGGAGAACTCACTACACTTGTTTGCATGCTTTCAGAAGTTGCTGGTCTGCACTGCATGATATCAATGTTGGAAACAACAGTTTCATATGTTTTTTCCAGTGTTCTAGTTGTTCATAGTGGAAAGGTAAATATGCCTTGGCTGAAAGTGGAAGTACTTTTTAAAGCACACTTTAAATGTAAATACACTGAGGGCTTAACAGTAAAGGGATGGAAAAACTGTTATCATTCCCCCATTATTCCATACAAAACTCACGGGCCTATATTGATCTCAGACCAACTAGATTTCAGCACAATGAATAATATCTGTTAGAAAAAGAGTTAGTGGATAATAATAACAGATCAAGTAAGATGGGGTAATCAAATGTTTATGCATCTGGTAACATGGCTTCAATGTGCATGAAGTAAAAATCGATAAAACTAAAATGCATAACTATAATTGTGAAATCCATAATTATAGTTGGAAATTTAAGTACTTTTCTATCAATAAATTACAAATCATGTACATAGAAAATTAGCAAGTGTATAGAAAAGTGATATAACTCAAATGGAACTATTTGATTTATTCTAAGTTATTAGAAAACTTCACCCAACAAATAGTAGAATGTACATTCTTTTCAAGTATCCCAAGGTAGATCATATTCTCACTATAAAATAAGTCTCAATGCATTTGATCTGATTCAATGAATATGAAATATGTTCAAAGATAATATTTTAATTAGAAATGGATAAAAAATTGCAAAATCCCCAATACATAGAAACTGAAAAACTCATTTCTAATAGGGTTAAAGAGACCCAAAGAAAAATTAGAGTTTATTTTTATACAAATGAAAATGAAAAAGCAATGTATTACTATTTGTGGAATGCACTAAGCAGTGTTTAAAGGAAAATCTATGCCTCCAGAACACATTATAAAGGAAAATAAGTTTCAAATATAAAACCCAAATTTCCACCTTAAGAAAGTAGAAAGGGAAGAACAAATTATAATAAGGAATAAAGAAACAAGATAAGAATATAAATTAATAAAACAGAAAAATAATAAATTAACAAGACCAATAAAATTGATTAACCTCTAGCTAACATTATATTTAATGGTGACATATCACCATATAGCATAATAAATGTAAAATAGGAAAAATTTGATAAAAGTTGTGAATGATTTATTTGGTGAAAAGTTCAAAATGTTGCTCAGAGAAATTAAGTAGCAATTGCTTGAACGTTCATGGATCAGAAGAGTCAATACTGTTAAAATTTTTAAGTCTTTACAAATCTATTATTGATTTAATTAAATCCCATTCTAAATACTAAAAATTGAAAAAAGTGATTATACAAGTTGTATGAAAATGGAAGGGCCAAAAGAAAATTAAAAATAAAACAAAGTTAAGAACTTATACTGCTGGATTTGAAACTTATTAAACACTATAGTAATCAAGGTGTGTAACTGTGATTTAAAGACAAATGAGTAAAATGAAATAGAATAGAGAGTTCAGAAATAGATCCAGACATATGTGGCTAATTGTTTTTGGCAAATGTGTTAAACAAAATCCATTGAGAAATGATAATAATCATTTCAAAAAATGATGCATGAGCAAGTGGAAAGTCATTGGCAACCAATCAGTTAACCACGTGCAAAATTAACATCATACCAGGTACAAAATTAAAACAATACTATGTATAAAAATTTATTTTAAAAGTCTAAAATTTCTAAATATAACAGCTAAAACACTACGTAATTTCTAGTAAAACTCTTAATTGTCTTGGGCTTGGTAAAGGTAGTTACACATGGCAAAAAATAGAAAGTATGAAATAAAAATAGCAATACATTTGACTTTATTAAAATTAAAAATTTTGCTTCTCAAAATACATTGATGTGAAAATGAAAAAGCAAGCCACAGACTAAGAAAAAATATTTGAAAAACATATAACTGACAGCAAACTCATAGGTATAACATACAAAGAACCTTTACAAGTCAATAGTGAAGGGAAAGACAATTAAAAAAATATAGATAAAAGGTTTAAATAGACACTTCACCAAAGAGATGATGGCAAATAAGTACATAAAAAATACTCAACATCATTAGTCATTATAGAAATACAAATTAAAACCAAAATGAGATAACTGTACATTTCCACCTCCTATTTGATGGGATTGATCATAAGAAGTGTTGGCAAAGATATGGAAGAACTATAATGCTCCTACTACGTTGATGAGAATGTGAAATGGTATAGTGCCTTTGGAAAACGACTTGGCAGTTTTCAATTTTTTAAGCATATGTCTATTATATGACCTACCCATTCTACTTCTAGGTTTTTACCCAATGGAAATGAAAACATTTTCAGCTACAAAAAGTGTAGACGCCTGCACATAGCAGTTTTATTTGTCATAGTCCAAACTATAACTCAAAGGTCCATCAACAGTAAATGGATAAACAAATTGTGATATACTTAGAATACTATACAGCAACAGATATGAATGAACTATTGATCCATGAAATAAGGGAGAGACTAAAATTGTTTATGTCAAGTGTAAAAAGTCAGGCCCCAAACAATCACATACACTGTAATTCCATTTATGTGAAATGTCAGGAAAAACCCTAAACTTTAGTGTCAGAAAAATCTAGTAGTATTTTCCTAGTGATATGTGAGGAGGGTAGAGAGGAGGGGCTGACAAAGTAGCAGGGGAAACTTTGGAGTAGTTGTGATATAATGTTCATGATCTTAATTGGGATGATTATTTCTCTAGAAATACATCAAAATGTCAATTTACACACTTTATATAAGAAACAATTTTTTGTAAGTTAATTATACCTTAATATTGAACAAAAGTTTAAAGCAGTTATGTGAAGAGCTCTGTCATTTCACACCTCTTTGTATTCCTCAGCCCAACTGCCTACCAGTAACGGGCCTATAATTGAGAATAATTGTGAGGAAATACTTTATTTATTTATTCAACAAACATGAATTGGGTTTCTGTCCCACTTTAGTTGCTAGAAATAAAATGGAAATAAGATAAACAAGATCTCTAGCTTCATGAAGATTGTATTTTATTGGGAAAGACAAAATCAAATACAAATAATTATAATGAATGGCCTATAAAGCACAGTGATATAGAATAAAAAATTCTATATATATTAGAGTGACCAAAGGAAGACTTCTTTGAAGATCTGAAACTCAAGTGGAGTCTCAGTGTTTGAGAAAGCTATGTACACAAAGATAGTGGAAATGAAAATAGCGGGTACAAGGCTGAAAGGTATTAAGGCCTGACAAATGTGAATAAGCTGGGCATGTTCCAGGAATTGGGAGAAGGTCATTGTAATACACATATGAGACTGATCCACACTCATCCTTTCACTTTAATATTGCAGACCGGGACCCTCCTTTCAGGCTTCCCTAAGTATCTTTAGCAACCTTTCGTAAATTCTTCCAAAGCGTATATTCTAATCTTAAGAAATCACTACAAAAAGTCAGGGGGAAAGGATCCTAGATCTAGGGAGTATTAATGAAGCCACACATAATATAAAAGAAATATTCTTGGTTTTTAATACATTTTGGTACTTTTGGGTTTATAACCTTAATTTAAAGTGGGAGCAAAGATTTTTATTTGAACCAAGTTTCCTCTGAAATTAATGCCACGCTTCTTCACACTTCTTAGATTTCTGCAGAGCATCAGTTAAATATCAGAAAGAATAAAAAGGAGAAAGAAAGGAAGTAGTAAACTAGGAGAAGGAGCACCGGGGATAGCGTTGAAGGAAGACATTTCCTTTAAAATATATTTTTCAATACTGTCTATAACACTTGCCTTACCATTGCCTTTTCATGGAGTGCTAGAAGGTCACAGTGTAAAAACAACAGTCTCTTTAAACTCCATGTTAACACAAAGGAAGCATCAGGAATACTTAAAATATCAGTACTCATATTTTCACTAAAATAGTCACATGTCTTTCCCTTGCAAATGTGTTATATGAAAGATGAGGTTGCTAAAATTGTTTGCCAACATCATAAGGGACAACTTAAGGATGCCAGGTGAAAAGCTGAAGTAAAGCAATCGATGAAGTCCAAGTTTGCCTTCAAGGAACAGAAGTAACAATTAGAAATCTGTGTTCCAGCCTCCAAGAAGCAGAATCTGCAATATCAGTAAGTGTAGCTCCAAAGGCAACACAAAGATTAATACAACTGAGGAACTTTATTATGGACAAATTTCTAAAAATTCCCTGGATGGGTTTTCATTTGGTAAAACTTGGTCTTAAAATATCTCCAATTTATAGCTGCTGAGCTGGAGTGAGAAGGCAGTTACCAAGGAAGAAATGTTTAAAATAGCCATGGTGCTTTGTTTTCAAGTATCTCTTGGGGATTAGTGCCATAAGATCCTGCTGTTTCTATCAGCTCAGCATAGAACAGCAGTTTGGAATTACCAATCAATTTGGCCTGATCCAATGACCAATGGTCCTCAGTCAAGGTGGTTGAAAGAGGAGTGCAAAATGGTGTTATTCAAATGACTTCTACTATAGGCAAAAGTAGAAACTCCAGCACAGCTCACCTAAGAAAACAGGGAAAAAACAGCTGAAGTATTCGCAGGCACCAAAAATGCTGAAGCACAGGTGATGATGACAGCAATGAAGGACCAGGTGGGAGCCTGATAGCCCTGACTCCACCACTGGACCTTGGATGAGTCAGACAAAGTCACTTTATCGGTTTTACCTCTAAAATCAGGTCACATTTTCCTAGTTAGCAAGTATACTGTGAAGGTTAGATAAGATAAATGAAATAAAAGCACATTGTAAATGGTGAGGCCCACACAGATGTTAGCTATTGATACGGCAATATAGCCAAGATGGCACAGTATTCTGTTCGCCGTTGCATTACTGTGAGAAAAAAGAGATTTTGGCTCCAAATAAATTTGGATGGCAACATAGTTTAAGTCAACCAGTACAGTGGCAGAAAAACAACAGCTGGTTGTCTATATTCGTCTCTTTCACTGTTTTCTTCTGTACTGGGTTTCTATCACAGATAATATAGCCCCTAATTATCAAACAGCATGTGGCTTGGAAGGGCTCAGTGGTTTGTGAAATAAAAACCTTCCTAAAGACTCACCATGGTCATAAGCTCAAATGGATCCAGAGGGGCTTGTCAAGTGGCGATACATGCTTTAATAACTTTTTAATTTGCTTTTTCTGTGAAAGAACTGGATTCTTGTGTCTCATTGAGCAAAGAAGACTCTGAATGTAACTGTGACCACACACAACAAAAAGCACATTGAGAGAGAGAAAATGCAAAGGAATCCATTAGGATAAGCTGTAAGAAGTTAATATGGCAACAAAAAACCTTAGTTTGAGCCCCCGGGGTTAAGGCTTACAAGAAATTATGCTGTGGGCAATTATGCATTTTTATGTTTTTGGAAACCCAGCCAAAGCTCTTCTGCTGTAACATTTGGGAGCTGCAAAACTTATTTTATCTTAACCATTATTCCTATGATTTGGGGAGATAGAGGTGAGAATTAATAACAAGACTGGATTAGTAACCATGAGAACTCAATATCTATCTTTTGCCTTTGTATATTCTCTTGAGGAAACTTATATTACTAAATACTAACCTCAATGAAAGAAATATTAAGTGACTTTTACTTATATTTCCTTCATTTGAACACATTTTTAGCATCTCCCATACAACTGTGCTGTGTACGTTAGATTTGGGGAACTACAAAGATACCAATTCTTAAATGATTTTCTATGACAATGACTAAGATAAGGTGTTATAATCATGGGGTTTAGAGAAACAAAGAGCTGATTCACACACAGGGTTACCTTATGTTGGGCCCACAGTCATAGCTACTACATATGATGTATAACTACTGATCTATACTCTGCTTCTCACAGACTCTGAGGAATATGCTGGGTTGTCTTAATGTGTGGACCATTTATAGGATCATCTCCACAGGGAAGCCATGGCCCGGCATAGTTATAATACGATTTATGAAGTCATCAGTTAACAAACATTCACATAAACATGGCTTTCTGGCAGGAAGGCTAATTGTGAAAGAAGAACCCATGAAAATATAGCATTGTTAAAAATAACCAGCAGCTGGCTAATTATCCAGGAGAAGCCATACCTCAATGATGATAAGAGCTAAAGTCAGGATTGCCCTTTACCAGCTATGTGCCTTCAAATAGGACACTGCTTCTAGCTTCAGCATGGTCTTTTTTTTAATCTATGGGAAGAACAACACCTTAGTTATCTGTAATGAACAATATAAGTGTAAGTTAGAAATGACTATAAGATAAGATATAAAGGTGTAAATTATGTGCTGTAGAAGCTTGATATCTGTTAGCATGGGTTGAATACCAGTGCCAAAACACCCAGTTGAAAGTGGCTTTGAATAGAGATTGGTTTTCCCAATGTAACAAGAAATGTGGAGGAGGCAGGGGGTGTCTGGACTGGTCAAATAGCTCAGTAATGGTGGGACTGTGAATGGGCTTCCCTGAGATTGTTTCAAGCTTCCACTTGGGGTGGCAAGTTGGCTACAATAAATGCATGCTTCACAGTAGTTCTATAGCTTAAAAAACAAGAGGTAAGGGGAAGGAGCTTTCTTCGAACATGTTCATTTTATCATAGAGGAAAATCCTTTCTGAGCAAATTTCTCCATAGCCCATTGGCCAGATGGAGTCACGTAGTTATATCCTCTAGTGAAAAAGAATGTATCTGGAATCTTCAGGTGCTTTACAAAACACCTACCATCAATAAAGAAAGGGAGAGCAATGACTGTTGGAGAGGCTGTCAGAGCTCAGGGAGAGGAAGGAGGTAGTAGGTACTCTTGGATCATAGAATTGCAGAGGTGAAGAGCATGGATGGAAAGGAACAGTGGTAGCAGGTGGTGGTGCTAGCATATAGGAAGAGTAAGCATTTTGCTTTGATCTGAGGTCTGTTGAGTTTGAGGAAAACAGAGGAATACAGTTTATTTTTTTCAGTTAGCAGTTACTGAACTCTTCTTACACATGAGTTAACCTGCAGCATTTAAGATCATGAAAGATCTTAAATGTGAAGTGAAGGAGTTGAAATGATTGTGCTTGCAAAGGTAGCTTTAAAGCTTTAAAATACTGAGAATCCTAAATTCTAGGGCATAAATGTCAGTTGACTGATGCCAGGAGGTCTATGGCAATTAGTGACAAATTCAAGACAACAGTAAAAAAAAAAAAAAAAAAGTCAAGAAATCTAGCATATTTACAACCACCATTTTCTCTGAGGAGCTAAAATTCCTAAAGCTTTCTCAGTTTGCTGACATACTGGACAGGACTGAGCCACGGGGCATAAACTGTGTAAATATGCTTTACCATGCCTTATGTTGTATTTCCTTTCCTCATTGCTTCCTGGGGACCAGCTGGCTTCTCAGCATTCCATGGAGACCAAAATGCACCTGTGGCTCAGCCAGCCCTTTTGCATATTCATGAACTTTGTCTCAGGGAAGACCTAGCAGAAGAAATGCATTTGTACACATCTACTCATACTCCTAGAAAGATTCAACTATATGGATGATAGAGACCAGTTTTCACATTATAAGCTTCACGAGATCAGGGACCTCATTTGTTTTGTCCACTGCTGTATCACTGGGGCCAGGAATACAAATAGTGCATAGTAGACAACCATCCAGAAAATGATAATTATTTTAGCAAGAGATCAATTTACCAGTCTTTAGGTTCCAACACTGTTATTTTCAAAGACAAAGAATTGCATTGAATAATTATCTCAAAACAAATGACTGGGAATTTGGAGGTGTGTGTCCTTTTCCTAGTTCTAATTCAAATTCTTCATGAATTTGGACATACAACTGGACCTCAGTATGCTTATTTGCAAAAAAAGGGGGTGGGGGAGGAGAAGGGAATTGACCAGATAATTTCTATGTTAGTTGCAGAAGACATGACCAATCTCTTCATTGAACAGTAAAAATTATTATCAGTGAAAATTCATAAGGGTATAGAGAAGTTTCACAGCACTCAAGGGCAGGTTCGCAACCAGGCATCTGAAAGGAGCCAAAGCAGATATGGGGTAGCTCAGCAAGTGGTTTTTCTTCTTTGAACTTTTGTTTCCTTTTTCTTCTTATTTATTGCCTGCTCTGTCTGCATGCTGGTTCATAAAGCAGATGATCTTGCCATCCACAGATTCTGAATTCACTTAAGGTACAAGAGATAGATTCGCTCACTGAGTCTCAATCTCAAATACTTAGGAAAGAGATTGTAGTTAGCGATCATGGATCTGTTATCCATCCATGGACCAAAATTGAACTGGGAAGATGAAACCACAGCTCAGACTCCACGTGGCATCACACATGGGTGTCACCAGAGGCAGGAATTGTTCATGACAGAGAGCAGAACTACTTAAGGTCTTAAGTAGTTGAAATTGCTGGGTAGAATTCTGTTAGTGTGTCAAGCTACACCAGCAGGTGGTGTAATGCTGTCCTGAACATGACAGAAAACCAAAATGAAGATCACCTGACTGAAGATTAAGAATTTATAACCCAAAGTTATAAACAGTATAAGCATAGAGATTATTATGCTTTTGATTACCAACGAAATGAGCCACGGTATTAAATAATCTAAAACATCTGATAATGCAAAGATGATACATATTTGTCTTTGGGAATGCATTAATTTATTTTGGAAACAGATTTAGCCTTTTAAGTGTTTGTTCAGGCTAATATTAAAATCAGTCTGCATTCCCTAAGCACATATCAATTGCTGGAACAGAGTGAGATCAGATGTGTGCTTGGAGGCAAAAAGAAATCAGCCTGAGATTAAACTAGCTCTGAATAATTCA
The DNA here is from genome assembly GCF_027406575.1 of Nycticebus coucang. Classification (NCBI taxonomy): domain Eukaryota; kingdom Metazoa; phylum Chordata; class Mammalia; order Primates; family Lorisidae; genus Nycticebus; species Nycticebus coucang. The sequence goes on from NC_069787.1 coordinate 19,972,794, forward strand.
TACATGGGTAATTGAAAGATGATTGACAACTGGCAATTGACTGACAAATAACCTTTGCAGGTATTTATAAAACTTCTTTTATGAACATGAGCCGTATTTGGAATGGTGAAGTGTGTAGTGACACTTTTCCTATTTATCAGTCAAGGTCAGGTCTTCCAAGGCCAAGAGAAGCAGAGGATGAGCAATTATCTGGTGAGATAAGGAATTGAGGGTAATTTACAAACTGTAAGGCCTAAATGACTTAGTTTTGCCTCATGTGGTTGAAAGATTTCAACAGGATACTAAAGTCATTTTAGGGGATGGATTGGATTGCTGGTGCTGCCGTAACAAGTCCCAGAAACAGGATAACTTCAACAATAGAAATTTATTGTCTCTCCAATTTGAAGGTTGCTATCTAAAATCAAGGTGATGGGAGGGTTTGTTCCTTCTGAGGGCTGGGACCTTCCAGAGCTTTGAAGTAGGTTACTGGCTTTGGGTACCTGTGTCTAAAAGAAAATGATTCAGATATCTGGTAACTTATGCTTTATGCTGTATCTATCTATAGTAGAACTGCTGTAAGTGGACCACCCAAGGGACTGTAACAAACTGGTCGGTGTATGGAGGTGGTCACCATAAACAACTAGCCCTACTGTACCTATACATATATGTGGTGCACGTCTGGTCTGTGAAAATTAGGTCAACTTAAAGAGGTGATCAATGCAGGGAGGTGGTTAACTATGGAGGTTCTACTGTACTTTAGTTTGCAACCCAGTGTCGCAACTAAAATACTATTCTAATTTTTATGTTGCCTTTGTTTCTGCTTATTTAGATTAAGGTGCTCTTTTCTACCTCCTCACATTTCTCTGTCTGTCTTTCCATTCTCTCCATTTTCAAATTCAACCTTATTCTTGAAATTTCAACCCAAAAGAGTCTAATAAACTTCCTAGTTAACTATCTCAGGATATCACACTTTCCATCTGTGTCACTATACATTTTATAATTACATTATTTTTCAATATGAGTGACTACGGTTTGTTGCTAAAACACATCAATATGTTATAATATTCACTGTATATTTTACCCTGGCTTTTTTTGTTCTATTAAATTGCTTAATATTATCCTCTGTATATTTAGAATAATATGGAAATTCATTTTTCCAAATTGGGGGTTTGAATATTGGGGTATTTTAATGGTGAGATTGCAGAGGAAGGAGAGTATTTGCAATTTAATAGATTCAATAATCTCAGTGAAGATAACCAACAAACCCTAGAGAAATTCATTTATTCCATTTCTCTTATATGATTTTTTAAAATAACTTCCTACATGCTAAGATATATGTTGATAGAGACAAATCAAGAGACAAAGTCATAAGCAATTGATTAAAAATACTGTTCACCCACCTTGTTGCCATCATATTAGACTGCTTAATTTGAGCAAGAAAGCCAACTTTTCTTCAATTATTTCACTTACGTAGAAACCAGTCAAAGAGTAAATATATGTGAAAGTATATTTAATAAGAAAATATTTCTTAGACACTAGAAAACACAGTATTTAGAACTTTATTTTTTTACTTCAATATTTTTGGTGATTTTTTTATTACATAGATGAATTGTATAGTGGTGAAGTCAAGGCTTTTAATGAACCTAATACCCAAATATTATACATTGTACTTGACAGGTAATTTTTGATTCTTCAGTTTCCTCTCAGCCTCCTTCCTTCTGAGTCTCTCTGTATGACCATGTTTAGCTCCTAATGATGAGTGAGTGAATATGGTTCTATACTTGAAATAAGAGATAATGGCTTCCTATTACACTCAACTTACTAAAGAAGATATTATTTCATTTATTTTTATGGCTGAGTTCTGCTCCGTGGTATATACATGGTGTATACATGGTGGTATATACATCATATGACGGGCATTTAGGTTGATTGCATATCTCTGCAATTGTGAATTGTGCTGCAATAAACATACAAGTGCAGGTGTCTTTTTGATATCATGACTTCTTTTCCTTTGGATAGATACCCAGTGGTGAGATTGCTAGACCAAAAGTAAGTCTATTTTTAGTTCTTTGAGGAATCTCCATAATATTTTCTATAGAGATAATACTAATTTACATTTTCACCAACAGCCTTCAAGCATTCCCTTTTCACCACATCCATGCAACATCTATTGCTTCTTGACTAGTTAGTAATGGCTTTTCTGACAGGAGTATCTCATTGTGATTTTAATTTGCATTTCTCTGTGATTAGTGATGTTGAGAATTTTTACATATGCAGATTAGCCATTTGTCTATCTTCTTTTGAGGAAAATCTGCTCATGTCATTTGCCCACTTTTTGAAGGAGTTATTATTTTTTTTCCCTGCTGATATATTTGAGTTCTTTAGATTCTGGATGTTAGCCTTTGTTGGATGTGTAGTTTTCTCCCATTCCACAGATCATCTATTCACTCCTTTGAGTATTTCCTTTGTCTATGTAGAAACTGTTCAGTATAATTAAGTTCCATTTATTTAGTTTTGTTGCTCTCTTAGGTAGAGATTCTATGCCCAGGCCAATGTCCTGAAGAGTTTTTCCTAAATTTTCTCCTGGAATTTTTTTTTTATTATTAAATCATAGCTGTGTACATTAATGCAATCATGGGGCACCATACACTGGTTTTATATACGATTTGAAATATTTTCATCACACTGGTTAACATAGCCGTCCTGGCATTTTCTTAGTTATTGTGTTAAGACATTTATATTCTACATTTAGTAAGTTTCACGTGTACCCTTGTAAGATGCACCGTAGGTGTGGTCCCACCAATTACCCTTCCTCTACCCATCCTCCCTCCTCCCCTCCCCTCCCTTTCCCCTTTCCCCATATTCTTAGGTTATAATTGGGTTATAGCTTTCATATGAAAGCCATAAATTAGTTTCATAGTAGGGCTGAGTACATTGGATACTTTTTCTTCCATTCTTCAGAAACTTTGCTAAGAAGAAATATGTTCCAGCTCCATCCATGTAAACAGGAAAGAGGTAAAGTCTCCATCTTTCTTTAAGGCTGCATAATATTCCGTGGTGTACATATACCACACTTTATTAATCCATTCATGGGCACTTGGGCACTTGAGCTTCTTCCATGATGGTCTTGGGCTTCTTGGGCACTTGGGCTTCTTCCATGATGGGCACTTGGGCTTTTTCCATGATTTACCAATTATGAATTGGGCTGCAATAAATATTCTGGTACAATTATCTTTGTTATAATGTGATTTTTGTTCTTCTGGATATATACCTAGTAGAGGAATTGTAGGATGGAATGACACGTTTATTTTTAGATCTCTAAGTGTTCTCCAAACCTCTTTCCAAAAGGAACATATTAGTTTGCATTCCCACCAGCAGTGTAGAAGTGTTCCATTTTCTCCACATCCATACCGACATCTCTGGTTTTGGGATTTTGTGATATGGGCTAATCTTACTGAAGTTAGATGATCTCAAAGTAGTTTTGATTTGCGTTTCTCTGATGACTAAGGATGATGAGCATTTTTTTCCATATGTATGTAAGCCATGCATCTGTCTTCTTCAGGGAAGTTTCTCTTCAAGTCCCTTGCCCAGCCTGAGATGGGATCACTTGTTCTTTTCTTGCTAATACGTTCGAGTTCTCAGTGGATTCTGGTAATTAAACCTTTGTCGGAGACATAGCCTGAAAATATCTTCTCCCATTCTGAGGGCTGTCTGCTTGCTTTACTTACCATGTTCTTGGCTGTGGAGAAGCTTTTTAGTTTGATCAGGTCCCAGTAGGGTATTTTTGATACTGCTTCAATTGCCCAGGGGGTCCTCCTCATAAAATATTTGCCCAGGCCGATTTCTTCAGGAGATTTTCCTGCACTTTATTCTAGTATTTTTATAGTTTCATGTCTTAAGTTTAAATCTTTAATCCAGTGAGAATCTATCTTAGTTAATGGTAAAGGGTGAGTCCAGTTTCAGTCTTCTGCAGGTTGCCAGCCAGTTCACCCAGCACCATTTGTTAAATAGGGAATCTTTTCCCCACTGAATATTTTTAGCTGGCTTGTCGAAGATCAAATAATGGTAAGTAGCTGGATCCATCTCTTGGTTCTCTATTCTGTTCCATACATCTACCTCTCTGTTTTTGTGTCAGTACCATGTTGTTTTGATCACTATTGACTTATAGTATAGTCTGAGGTCTGGTAGCATGATTCCTCCTGCTTTGTTTTTATTTCTGAGTAATGTCTTGGCTATTCAAAAATACCTCAAATAGCCAAGACATTTATCCTGGAATTTTTATGACCTCAGGTCTTGCTTTTAGAATCCATCTTGAGTTAATGTTTGTGTATGATGAGAGACAGAGATCCAGTTTCACTCTTCTGCATGTGGGTCTCCAACTTTCTCAGTGCCATTTGTTGAATAAAGCATCCTTTCCACATTCACCTGCTTTATTGAAGATTAGTTGGTTTTAGGTAGATGGTTTTATTAATAGATTCTCTCTTCTGTCCCACTGATCTATGTATATATTTCTATACCAGTGCCATGCTATTTTGGTTACTACAGCACTGTAGCACAATTTTTTCTTGGGTAATGTGATACCTCCAGATTTATTCTTTTTGCTTAGAATTCCATTGGTTTTTCTGGGTCTTCTTTGATTCCATTTTAAATTTAGGATATTTTTTTCTAATTCTGTGAGAAATAATATTAGTATTTTGATGGGAATTGCATTGAATTTGTAAGTGATTTTGGACAGTATGGGCATTTTAACAATATTCATTCTTCCAATCCATTTTCCATTTGTTTGTGTAATCTATGATCTCTTTCATCAGTGATTCATGGTTCTCTTAGCAGAGATCTTTCACTTCCCTGGTTAAGTATTTCCCTAGGAATTTTATTTTGCAACTATTGTAAATGGTATTAAGGTTTTGTTTGTTTCTCAGCATGGCTGTTATTAGAACATAGAAATGTTACTGATGTCTGTACATTAATTTTGTAATCTGAGACATCACTGAATTTATTTATCATTTAGAGATGTCTTTGGAGGACTCTATACAGTTTTCTAGATAGAATATCCTATCATTGGACAACAGGGTTGGTTTGACCTTCTTTTTTCCAATTTATATATCCTTTATTTCTTTCTCTTGACTGATTGCTCTGGGTAGGACTTTCAATATTATACTGAATGTAAGATGTGAAAATGGGGATCCTTGTCTTTTCCAGTTCTTAGTTGGAATAATTTTAACTTTAACCCATTCAGTATGATGGCAGCTCTGAGTTTGTCATGCATAGCTTTTATTATTTTGAAGTATGTTCTTTCAATGTCTAGTTTTTAAAGGGTTTTTATCATGAAGAGATGCTGAATTTTATGAAATAATTTTTGCATCTATTGAGGTTCACGTGGTGAATCACATTTATTAATTTTAATATGTTTAACCATACTTGAATCCTTGGGATGAAACCCATTTGACTGTGGTAATTTTTTTTTTAATATGCTGTTGGATTTGGTTTGCTAGTATTTTGTTGTGGAGTTCTGAATCTATGTTCATAAAGCATACTGATCAGTAGTTTTCTTTTTTTATTGTGTCCTTTCCTGTCTTTGGCATCAGGATGATACTGACTTCATAGAATGAGTTAGGGAGGATTCCCTCCTTCACAATCTTACAAAACAGATTTTGTAAGATAGATACCAGTTCTTTATAGATCAGGTAGCATTAGCCTATAAATGTCTTGTCCTGGGCTTTCTTTTTCTTGGGAAAATTTTTATTACTGATTCAATCTTCCTACTCATTATTGGTCTATTCAGGTTTTATATTTCTTTGTGATTCAAGCTTATGAGGTTGTGTATTTCCAAACACTTATGAATTTTCTCCCAATTTTCTTGTTTGTGTGCATAGGGGTGTTTTATATTACTCTCGGATGATGTTTTGTATTTCTGTTTTATCAACCATCATGTTTTCTTTTTCATTTCTGTTTGAGTTTATTTTAATGCTCACTCTTCTTTGTTAATCTAGCTAGTGTTCTATTGACTTTATCTTTTCAAAGAATCAACTTTTGTTTCAATGATCTTTTTTTAAAAAATTCCATTTAGTTCTGCTATGAACTTTGTTATTCCTTGTCTTTTGTCTACTTAGCTTTGGTTTGTTCTTGTTTGTCTAGGTCTTCGGGATGTGAAATTAATTTATGAATTGTGGTTTTTCTATGGAAGCATTTAGTACTATGACTTTTCTATGGAAGCATTTAGTACTATGACTTTCCCTCTTAGCATTACTTTTCTTATATCCCAGAAATATTTCTGGTAGCTTGTGTCACCAAAGTCATTCAATTCAAAATTTTTTTTTTAAGACAGAGTCTCAAGCTGTCACCCTAGTTAGAGTGCCCATAGTGTCATAGCTCACAGCATTTTTGATACTATCTTGCACTCCCCTCTCAGCTGGAATTAGCCTACACTGAAAGCTCAAGTTCTCAGTGACTGACAGTTCCCTGGGGCACTCTGGTCTCCTGAGGCTTCTGTTGTCTGGGTGGGTGCTAAGGAACATTGGCTATGCATACAGCAATGGGGAGATCCAGCAGATGAGATTCCAGCTTGAGGTAGCTGCAGAAGTGACTGTCCTTGAAAGGAGGGAAATGAGCTGCACCCTCCATAGAGAACCCTGATATTATGAGCAGAGTACTATTGGGAGTATACTCCTACTTCAGGCCTAGAACCAGCCCTTTTGCAGCACACCTGTGCCAGAAGCTCATGCTTGGGAGAAGTGGGTACGTCGATATCAGTGGGTGGTTACAGGAGGGGAACTCCCAGTCTCCACATTCCTTTGCAGGCTCTGGTGTTGCTTCTACTCTGTGCTCCCAGTCTCCACATTCTTTTGCAGGCTCTGGTGCTGCTTCCTCTCTGTGGTGGGGACACACCTTATGAGCTCCCCTCTGTGCTCACATCTTCACTGGGAGGGATGCTGACAACTTTAGAACACAAGCCAGAGGCTCTTAGGGGAGGAGAATTTATATTCTCCCTTTCTCTCTCCTAAAAACGTATTCACAGCACTTCAAAGTCCCTCTTAGGGTAGCCTACCCTGTGGTCAGAGCTCTGGGAAAACTGGTGCTCTCCTGTCTCTCCCACTTCCTTTGTGGCTGACACAGTCCAAGGAATGTTCATGTGAGATTTAGTGATAGGGACACTGAGGGGCTGTGATTTCCCCAGCTGGATAGAGGCACGCAGTATGTGCATAAGTAATGTGGCACCTGCCATCTCATCTCGGGTCTGTGGAATGTGCATTTGCAGCCCAGGGCTCTGCTCCCAAGGAGCTCTCAGCTCACAGTGGCATCTGGATTCATCAGAGTAGAAGGGCTTTCTGATGGATTTGGAGCTGGAAGACCACCACAGATGTGAGGGGAAGAAAAGCAAATACTCCTACCTACTCTTCAATTTGAATCTCTCAGGGGTGGGTCTCTGCCAAAATCATGCTCCTTGTTACTCTTCTCTGCAAATTATGACACATTCTTCTCAGTATTGCATCTGGGCTATTCTTTCACCAGGAACCTTTTCTTCTATTTGGGACAATCTGGTGACGATGTCTCTAGTTGGGCAACTTCCTCCCATCCTCCTCTTTGGAGTTTTTGATAAAAGCCACTGTCTATGATTATGGAGCCCAAGGTATATTGTTTATAAGTTGGAGACTCTGTTGTATAATTTAATCTGAGACTGAAGTCCTGAGAACCAGGAGCTCCAATGTTTAAGGGCAAGAGAATATGGATGTCTCAGGTCAAGAAGAGAGGATTAGAACTTTAAATACAGTAGAACCTCCACTGTAAACCACCTCCCTACATTGATCACCTCCTTCAATTAACCTAATTTTCATAGCCTGGACGTGCACCACATGTACATATCAATACAGTAGGACTAGTTCCTTGTGTTGACCACCTCTGTATATTCAATAGTTTGTTATGGTCCCTTGGGTTCTAAGAAACATATGGAAGTTCTACTGTACATAAATACTTTTAACTGCTACAGTGGTTACCATATGTTTTTCTTAATTTCAGTGTATATAGTCAGACACAATGAACCATTACAAAATCATTGCTTAGTTTCTCTCTTTTATGTTGATAGTTTATGCATTATCAAGTTTCACTGTGTCAATGCTAGTTATTCTTAGATGACCATACTGAGTTTAACTTAACCTTGGAATATTTGTTGAACTTGAGTATCAAGTGAATAATTTATCTCTTCCTAAAAACCAGTTGAACTATTAGGATATTGATAGACATTTTACTTAGATTTCCTCAAAGTGTGGAGGAATTATTGCCTATGAAGTGTAGAGCTCATGGGTCAAGCATTTAAGGAAACAACAATCAATATAAGTTGACGGAAAGGGTAAAGGAAGCCAAGATAGTGCTAAGACCAAAGTCTACATAACCTTGGACTATGTGGACTATGACTATATTGTCATTTAGGATAAGAGTGCTCTGGCTTAAGCAATATCACTTAGGTAAGTGAATTCACTTCACCAATGTAGGAGACTACAGTAGGCACTCAACCTGACTTCCAGCTAATATCTCAGTGTGGGGAGCCATTGTGGCCCAAGTGAAAAGGAACCTATTACTGCATGAGATACCTTGTTCCATACTAAGAGACAGATGTAACAGGTGATAACACATTCAAAAAGGATATTATAATTTAGAAGAAGGTCTCATTGACATTACTTTTGATAATTATAAATTGTAGTGAGAAAAATCTGGTTTTTGTTAATAAGCCTCAATTTGTGCTTTAGTAAATTAAGATTTAGGGAGAATAAATGATTATACTACACATCTAGTATAACACTACTGTGTTTCTGAGGCTCAAACTAGTGTATTTGGATTCCAAGTACAGCATACTTCCTATTATTCCCCATTGCCTCTCTGTCTGCTAATATTGCACTAAAATCTACCTCTCTCAAATCTCCACTCATTGATCTCAGTTTTATAACTTAGGCCAATAAGTATGTGATGCATTTTAGCATAGCAAATATTTCAAGTATGGGCTTAATTCACAGATAGGTCTCTTTAAGGAGCCATTTCCCTGGGACATGTAGATGTTTGTTGATATAGTTATCAATATATTTGATGGAGAGACTGTGGTGGGGAAAAATATTACAAAGGAAATAAAAAATATTGAGAATAATTCAGAAACAGCCACTACTAATTATAGTTCAACAGAAATTAGGAAGATGCCATTCTGAAAGAGATATTTCAGAAGTGAAATATAAGGGACATAGAGTAATGGAGTCTAGAAAGTTAGTCTAGAAAGGTTTCATGCAAGAAATAAATACTTTGTGGTTTTTAAATAGAAATATTCCATGCACTCGCATGTTATCCTTATGAAATTTGTGATTTGATTATCAAACTCCAGAAAGAATTTGTCAGACATAGGGAGCAGAGTGAAAGAGGGGACTTAATGTGGGATGAAGCCAGAAGGCAGCTGGCACCTGCTTCTACTGTTACCATCTATGCAGGAGAGAGAAAGCCATGATTTTCATGGATGACCCTTCACCTTGGTGATCATTTTCTCTCCCAGAGTCTAGTCCAAGTAAATGTCACCCCATCCATTTATTCCACAAATATAAATACAACACCTTCTATGAGACAAATGTGTCAGAGACAGTTACCACCCACCAAAATATATGCTGCTCCTCCACAGACAGGTGTAGGGGCTGAGAACTAGCTGTCCAGACAGAAACTGCATTTTCCAGCTCCTCTTTCATTTGAGTGGGGTCAGAGGACTATTTCTCCCCAATGGCATATGAGCATAAGTATCATAAGTATGTCACGTCCAATGTGAAGAGGTTAAGAAGTATGAATATCTTTCTTCACTCTCTCTCTCTTTTTTTCCTCTCACCCCTTCCTTAATATGCATCAGAAGATGCTGGAAAGTTAGAGAATTGAAGAAGAACTTCAAGATGGAAAACATGATGCGTGGAATCTACATTTCAACTAGAAACACTTGGTAAGTGATGTGAACTGCTAACCAGTTTGATGTAAGCATTTCAAATTGTATATAAAATCAGCACATTGTACCCCATAAATGCATTAATATACACAGTTATGATTTAATAAATTTTTTAAAAAAGAAATGTTATCTTGGCAAGAAATAACCTTTAATTAAGTCATCAAAATTTTGAGATTTATTTGCCACATCAGCTTGATTACTTTAGTTAACATACGAAGGTAGCAAGCAAAATGACAGACACAGCTGAAATGAAGAAAATGGGAAATATGGGTTTATTTGTGAATTTCTTATACAATATCAGTCATCGTCTTTTTAGGATTAGTTTCCCAATAGTTTCAGTGTAACTGTGTTGCAGTTTCTAAATATTTTTTAAAATTTCAAAACCAGACAATTTCTGAGATTTAAACTTCTTTTCTGAAAAGTTAAAGGTGAAAATCATTAAAATGTTCCATTATTTAATTTCTCTCGCTCAGACTCTTTTGAAATTTCACATGCATAAAAGCACTGCAAAAGAACATTTGTTCACACTTGTCTCACTTTCATTATACCATCCAAAAAGCATTTGTACCATGGTCTATTCTACTCATTCTGGATTCTTTCCCAGATTCACTCTACTACTGTTATAATATTGATTACTAGAACACTCTTCTAATACACTCATTATCAGAGCGGCTCAAAAGATTCTGAAAACAGCCCTTAATTGTGTGAGCATTTAAGGTTAATTTGGTCTTCATTACTCTATTTTAAACTAGGCTTAATTTTCATACTTAAATTATTCATACCTTGATTTTATAGCATAATTCATTCATCTCCTTAAAGAAAAATATTTGTTTAAAAAAATTTTTAAATGTAATATCTATCAAGAGATTACAAAAGTATAGCAAGTGCTATTTAACACCTTATTGGCCATCTGTCATTCTGTGAATGGTAGTCAATAATGATTTGTCAAACAATTAACAGAGTTAATAAATAGTCACAGAGTAACCTAATCTGCCTGCCACCAGTAGTCACTAGTCAGGAATTAATGTGCTGAAACTATTCAACATCACACCTGATTCCCAGCCAGATGGAGAGCAATCATGACATAACAGATGATGATTGATGATAAAGATGATATAATTCACTAATAATATTAAGTCTGGAACCACATACCGTATAGCAGAGACTCCTTTAAGAAGTGTATGCAGTTTACTTTGAAGCTTTTGCTGAAACACAGATATCAATATAAAAAAGGAACTGAGTGCTAAATTACTCAATTATGTGAATTCTCTGCTTGATAGGAAAAATTAAAATCTGTGTTATTAACAAAAATTAAAATGTTAACATTTATCCAGTTCACCAGAGGGATTAGTGTTCATGTTTATAAAACTAATACTGTTTTACAAAAACAAAGGAGTAAATTCTGAGAATGAGAAAAGAAAGAAAAAAAAATGCAAGAATTAGTCAAGCCAGCTCTTTCTTCTATAGCTATTAATATATAGGCACCATTGCCCATTATTTAGAAAAAGTGGGCTTTCAGCTAGATTGTCTCAGTGTAATCCAAGTTTTACCACTTCTGTCATAACTTTTGACAAATTATATATACTCTGCCTCCTATAATAAAAAATATGAAGTTAGTACATATGTGTGTGTCATGAGATGATTATCTGGCATGTGGTAAGTACACAGTGTATGCTATTTTATTTAAATTTAGAGTGGACATTTGCAATGGAGACAACTATACTTCTGCATAAGACAGATTATTCATCACTAAAAGTTCCAGGTTACTAGATGCCTTGGTCTTCTGTTGTGTTTAGTACTTATTTCCTAGGCAATTTACACACATCAGAGCATATTCTGTCCTTTAGTATAGAGATTCTCAAAATGTAATTCCAGACCACCAGCATTAGCCTCACCCAGAAAAGTTGTTAGAGGTATAAATTCTTGGGCCCTATCCCAACTACTATAATAGTCAGGGTCCAACCATCGAACCAGGGATATCTATCTATTTGTCATCTATCTATCTACTTTCTATCTATCTATCCATCCATCATCTATCTACTTATATCTGTCCAGAGAAAGAGAGATGAACTTATTCTAAGTTGTTTTATACACTTCAGGGGGATGTCCAGCAAGTTCAAAATCCACAGGCTACACGGGGAGTTAGACTTTAAAGTTGATGCTGGAATAAATCTGGGAATAAGAAGGGAAGGTCACATATAGACTGAAACCCCAAGGGCATGGACTGAAGCTGTTGTCTACAGTGGGACTCTCCCTCCTTCACCTCTCTCTCTCTTTCTCTCTGTCTCTGGCTCTCTCAATGGAATTTCTAAGTACTCTTTGAAACCTTCCAAATATTAGCTGAGGCCTACCCAAGATGATCTCCTAATTTATTTATGTTTAATGTTTATTCATAGCACAAATATATTTATTTCTTACATTTCTAGATGCTAACAAGATCACTGCACCAGTAGGTTATATGTCTGATGAGGGTCTCTTGCTGTAGGCTCATGTCACCAAAGAGCTTTAGAGCAAAAAGAAGCCAACTCTCTCTGCAGCCTCTTTTCTAAGGCATTAATCCATTCATGAGGGCACAGCCTTCATAACTTAATCACTTCTCCAAAGGTCCCACCTCTTAATGCCATCCCCAATGGGAATTAAATTTCAACATGAATTTTGGAGGGGTCACTGCCAGCAAAATTTATTCCAGCATCAACTCTAAAGTCTAAGTCCAAAGTTTCATCTAAACATCATCTAAATATGATTTGGGTGAGATTCAAGTTATGATTCATCCTGAGGCAAATTCCTCTCTAGCTGTGAGCTTGTGAAATTAAACAATTTATGTGCTTCTAAATTGCAGTGGTGAGACAGACATAGGCTAGACATTCTCATTCCAAAAAGGAGAATTGGGAAAGAAGAAAGAGGTAAAATGTCCGAGTAAATTCAAAATCCAAAACAGCAAACAACATTACATTATGCTTCAAGTTTGGAAATAATCTTCGACGTCATATGTCACTTTCCAGGAACACTGGGGTGGAGGTCAGCCCCCTAAGGCCCAGGGCAGCCCTGCCCCGTAGTTTTTCTGGGTACAGCCCACGCAGCAGCTCTCAGGGGTTGGAGGTAGGTGCCTTTGAGTGTTCTAGGCTGGTTTTGCCTACTAGTAGCCCTACAGTTCTGGGGTCTTTAGGACAGCCTTACCCCTGGGGCTCTAGTAATCATTGCCCTGATGGAGCTCTGGGTCGTGGCCCAAATGATCTCCCTGAGATGCATTTAAATTTGAACCTGACTGCTTTAAAACAGCATAGTTGGGTTAGGGGTCAATTCTTCTTTTCCATGACAACCATTAAATTATTTGAATATGTTAGTGTAAGTTCTTAAAATATATTTTCTGACATTCCATAGATAAAACCTTCGTGAGCCCTTAAAAACTATTCTATTTTAATCATATTGTTTCAAAAACGTAGTTCACCTTTTTACATGTTATTCTTTTGCATATTCCTTTAACTGTGTCACTCTGTACTCCATACATATTAACTATAGTGCTTGACAATTGGCTAAAATAAGTGTTGCCAACAGTTCACTTAATATGACTTCATTATTATTCCATAATAAGCCCATTTATAAAATTTCATCCATTCTTCTATAATTCCTGCTCCTCTAATTATGCATCACTGAATAGTAACCTCCAACAAAATAGGTTAGTATATTTATTCACACGTACAACAATGACGTGTGTTCCTCTCATGTGCCATTACAGACATAGACTTATATATTTTAAATAAGAATCTTATAGGTTCTATTAAAAAGAAGGAGTAGTTAATACAAGTTAGGTATTCCTAATCTGTAAACCTGAAATCTGAAATGCTCTAAAATCTAAAACTCTTAAAGTGTCAACATAATTGTTAAAAGAAAATGTTCATTGGAGAAATTTGAATGAATTTAAAATGCAAATATTACAAAATCTAGTCTGAAGCATTTTGGAGAAGAAATATTCAACATGTAATACAAAGGTTTGTTAGCAAGACTATCTTTATTTTAGTGGTAGATACAGTAGACTGAATTAACCTGATGCTTTTAAGCATTAAATTCATATAACTGATGCCTCTGGCTTTATTTCTGTGCTTACCAAACATTTTTCTGGTTATTTATGTCATCCTTTGCAGCACTGCCTATAGGAAAAGTGTATTATACTTGCTGATATAAGACTATTATGCACATGATAGTTACATTTCTCATTCATATTTAATAAGTGTCGTAAGGTGATAAACCAAGAGTATTTGACTTCGGTAAAATTCTTGTGAGAAATGACCTAAACTTAAGGAGCCTATCAGTGCATTATTTATAAAGTCAATGGAAAACATTCACATGCAAAATCTTGCCCATGTGCACCCAAAGACAACTATAAGGTGTGTGCATTGAACATTATTTGTGATGTTAAAATTTAGGCAGTATCTTAGCATCTAGCAATAGATGAATCATTTACACAAGAACAATTTGGGCTATGAAAGATCATCTTTCAGCTAAGAAGGATGTGATGGGTTCACAGAAAGGCCTCCAACACTTGGTTTTAAACGTAAATTAAGACATTTTGGTTGCCAGTTTATTCTGTGTAAAGGATTGACAAAGCATTTCTTAAAGGGCCAGATAGTAAATATTTAATGCTTTGCCCCCAAGAAATAATATTGAACTTGTTATTAAATATTCAAATAAAATTATTACATAACATAACATGATTATTTAAATAACATAATTATTACATAAATAACATGCTTAGTTACACTGTAGCAATTAAAAAAATGTGAAAACCATTCTTAGCTCCCAGACAATAAATAAGTAGTCAGCTGACAAGATTTGGTTCACAGGCCATAGTTTGCTGACCCCTGTCCTATGTGATCTCATTTTTCTTTTTTTTCATTTTTCCATCTACATATATGATTATTTAAGTGTCTATATAGAGATCTGGAGAAATACACAGCAAACTGGTAGTATGTGAATCTTGGAAGAGAAATAATATTGAGAGAGGGATTTAAAATCAAATCATTGTCTTGTCCATGTCATTTGAGATTTTTACATGAGTTTTACACATACATGTATAGACAGACACATAGACACATACATGTGATTGTGGTCAGCATTCATCACTTTGGGGAATGGGTGTAAACAAAGAGAGAACTCTAAGTAGCAAGTTGTCTAGACTTCTGCACCGATCCCAGTGCAATTTATCTAGAGCACTAAAGTCAAAATTTTCAGCTTATCCTCATATATGGTGTCCTGTATTACATAAAAAGAAGATGCAGTTAGTTGATGACTCCATACTAAATCTCAGAGTCAAAGCATTCTATAATAGACATACTCTCATTTGACAATGTGAATGTTACTTTCTTTGCATTACTATTATTATCATTGCTTAATACTTCATTGCAGCAATTGTCTGATTTCTTTTCTGAATGTATTTGTCTTCGTTCTTTCTTTGCAAGGTTTTTGTTTCTGGTCCCTATCTTAAACATTGTTATTGTTGTTAAAGTTTAAGCCTTTTTAATTTTGTGAAGGCAAAAAGTGGAAGCCTAATGAACACATGTACATGTGAAAATAAAATTAAAAATCTAAAAAAAAAAAAAAGAAAAAATATATATATAGTGTAAGTATCCAAGGAAAAAATAAGAAGATGCAACTTCCTTTTCTATTACAGATTCTTATTTCACAGTATCAGGGGGAAAAGTAACAGGCGTGGGATCCCCCAAATGTCTCTTGAGTTCATAGACTTAAGTTCATCCCTTTGCATCCGACTCAAACTAGTCTAGAAGAAAATTATTGTTTCTTAGGAGCATAACTCCCTTAAAAATTCCCCTCCAGACTTGCACTTAATATGGACCTAATTAGACTATATACAGCAGTGCTTTTAATTAATTCATTTGCTTGACCTTTTCCCTCAGTACATTTCCACTTAGAAGGTAGAGTCTGAAGGGTGTGACCTTAACTTAGATTAACTTTGGTCAGATTTCACCATATCCTTTGACCTTCTCACTCTTGTGACTAAAAAGATGTGAACTATTTCACAGTTTTCCCATTTGTATTTTTCACTTTTCTGTAAGTTTCTTCTGGCCCATATGTTTTCTCCAAAATGTATTATACTAACTTGATTTCTGTTATCTCTATAAACTACCACAATGTGTCTGCCTTCTCTGGCACAGAAAATTTTCCATTGTCTTCACAGTCTGATCAGCATTTCACACTTAACATTTCAACAGTTGTTTCCTCTATGAAATGAATTATAACATTAAGAGATGATATTTTGTGATTCTTGCAAGGTGCAAGCATGTACTACAAATCCAGTCCTTCAGAGCAGTTTCTCAAGGACTTTTGTTATTCTAATCTGTGTTTCTCTTGATAAAAATTATGTGATAACTTGGTTGGGGTTGACCTTAATAAGTATGGTTTAGCTCTTCCCCATTCAACTTTGGTTCTACCTAGTTCTTTTCAACATGGTAGCAGAATCTCTTTTTATGTAATCATACCTCAGACTCAAATATTTTTAAAAGAATAAAGCAGTGCTCACTTTGGCAGCACATATACTAAAATTGGAATGACACAGAGAAGATTAGCATGGCCCCTGTGCAAGGATGACATGCAAATTCGTGAAGCGTTCCATATTTAAAAATAAAAATAAAAAAATAAGAATAAAGCATACGTAAGTCAGAAATTTCTGTTTTAGAACTCTCTCATCTTCTTTCCAATACCAATGATTTTAGAGGCCCTTGGGCCCATATAGAAAAGAGGTTCAAACATTTAGATTGTGATATTTGTTTGGTGAAAAAAAAATATTTATACACCTCTAGATCAGTCCTTCTCAAACTATGTGTGGTGAAGAACCAGTAAATTGTTAGATAATTACTGATGGAACTTAAATGTAAGTGCAATACTGACTGCCCTTTGTTCCAAACTACCTTTTAAGGATGTTTTCATGGTGAATAGCTTTGGAAGATAAAGATAGAGTCTCTCTCTGAAGCGGAACATTTTCTTATAACCTGGAACATAAAGATAGTGTCTCCCTTTGATGGAAAGGGCAGGGATGTGTATTGTCCATCATAAAAGATTTGGAATCCTAAATTCAGGATTCCTCTCCTGTAATACTATCCATTCATTGCATGTGTAGTTGTACTCTAACTCTGTTTGTGTCCAACATTTTGTGGGAACTGCATAAATGAATTAACACAAAAATATTCTGGCTGCTTTTATTTATGCAAGTAATAAATTGGCTTTAGTCTATATGCTCAGAGTCCCTCATCTTCTCTTCTCTATGAAATTGTGGCCAACTATCTAACATTAACTTGCACACAGACAGAGTAAAATTTCAATCCATTCAAAATTGTTGACACAGTTTAGTTTTTCATTTTTTATTTCCAATTTCTCACTTACTGATACTTCTATAAAATCCCTTGGTAGATAGCTTCTTAGGTGACTCCCAATGACTCCTGATTAATGCCTCTGTATAATCCCCCCTTCAGGGTAAGTCAGATGTTGTATATTTCTTCTTATGACCAGAATTATGTCAAAAGAGACAGGATGTCACTTCCAAGGATAGGTTATGACAGATCCTGGCTTCCATCTTGATTTTTCTTCTCATTCCCATTTGCTCTGGTGGATGCTGTACACTCTGTGGTCATTTTTACCTATGGAGGGGTCCACATGGTAAGGAACTGACAGAGTCCCCTATGCCATTGCCAGCAATGAAGTGGGGTCCTCTGTCTAACAAGCAACTGAATCCTGCCAAAACCAGGAGAGTGGTTAAGCCTTCAGATGAGACTGCAGCCCTACCAACATTTTGCTTGCACTCTTGTGAAATTTTGAGATAGAAGATCCATGTATACTACATCCAGTTGTCTGACCTATATAAACTAAGAAAAATATAAATATTTATTGTTATAGGCTGCTAAATTTTGTATGATTTGTTAAGCAGTAATAAACAACTAAGAGTTCAAGGACTGCATCAGTTCATGGAGCACCTTTGCCCTGCTCTAGATGGCAAGATCTTTCAGAGGGAAGGAATCTGACCCACCTTGATTATCAATGTATCCCTGAATAATGTGGATGATAGATTACTACCAAATTATTTTTGAAAAGATTAATGAGCCACTAGCCAAAACCAATTATAGCCAGAGTACCTGTTAATGATATCTAAATTGGGAATGGGGAGCATGAGTTGAAAGGTATATGGGACAGCTATTGTATTGTTAAGAGGATGATAGATAATACGTTAATAGATGGAAGAGGAGTTTGGAAGTAATAGTTTAAATAACAATGTATGGGTTTATCCTTGATGGACACATAAACAAATGAGCCTAATACCCATACATTAAGTTGTCACATCATCAATAGGTTCTTGGAAGCTGCAACGTGAAGCCAAATGACATAAAACAAAACCCATTTTACTAATGGATAATTAGTATAAACAAGAATTAAGTTCCTATGGCATATTTCTGGTCACAGAAAATATCCCCAGACTAAAGACCAAAATACTTCAGATATTAAACATAAAAATAAAAGTGAATGACATATACCTTTACGAAAAATTAATAAAAACAAGTAAGGGCTGAGAATGGTGGCTCATGCCTATAATTCTAGCACTTTGGGAGGCAGAGGTAGGAGGATCATTGGAGGCCAGGAGTTCAAGACCAGCCTGGACAACATAGTGAGACCCCATCTCTAACAAAATAATAATAATGATGATGAGGGAAATGCTAATAAATGTTAGTACACCGCTATAGTCCCAGCTGCTTGGGAGACTAAAGGAGGAGGATACTTGATTCTCAGAGTTTGAAGCTGCAATAAGCCAAGATCATACCATTGTAATCACTCTAGCTTGGGTTACAGAATGAGATCCCATTTCATGAAAAATACGTAAAATACTAACAACAACAACAAAGTAAGATCATTATTTATTCAGTTATTCCAGTTATGGATCACAGGTGGCTGGAGCCTGTTCTAGCATCTCAGGGTGCAAGGCAGGAAATCACCCTCAACAAGACACCATTCCCTTCCTTGCCAGGCATACTCACACACACCCATCCACACTCAGACAGGGACAATGTTGACACACCAGTTCATCTCCTGTGCATGACTGTGGGATGTGAGAGGAAACCTGGGTACCTAGAGAAAGCCCATACAGACGTGGGGAGCCTGCATGGTACACACAGGCAGCAGGCCCTGCTGGGAATCAAGCTGTTTTTCTCAACAGTGTTATAATGTATGATGTTGAATGAAATGACGTCGTTCAGGGTCCTGCTGTATGAGAGATTTGGCTCAATTGGATGTTTACATGTTTAGGACAATCCCTTGTCTCTCTCCTCACTTTTCTATTATCTTTAACTTTCATTTATATATACTTTTCTGGTTAAAAAAAAAAGTAGGGGGGCTAGTCTTTTGTCTAATACATTGGTAACAAATCAGTGTTCAAAACCAACCAGAGTAATGACAGTTGCTATGGACTGTGTGGCTGACGAAGTCATGTAAGCTGTGTGGCCCACAGTGACCACGACTATAAACAGACCACTCAGTTACATAGTCGCTAAGGTCCTTTTAAAAAGTAAGAATTCTATAAACCTTGACTCTTCCTACAAAGGTCAAAACAATTCAGCACACACTGATCTGCCAGAAACATTTTATGAGACTCCTTAAAAGGCAAGTCTAATTCTACTTTAAGGCAACCTCTCCAACTTAATAATCCAGTATTTTAAAAAATTCTAAATACTAAATCTATTTCTTGAGACTAAAGTAATTGCTTTCTAGAGTTATTGCTTTTGGTCATTACATTTTCACAGAAAGATTTACAAAGGACAGCTCACCAAACTTAATATATTATTTTCTTAAAATATTGTAAATAAATAATTTTGAAATCTAATCTGCAATTTATTTTGTATTTTTTTTTTTGGTTTTATGACTTTTGAGATATATTTACTTTAGATTGATTTTCCTTTGACATAGTGTTCTTTGTTTTAGCTTGCTATTTCTTTATTGCCCAATATCTCTTCAAGTAAATCAGCCAAGGAATCCATTATATGTTGGTCTAGTTATAGAGCAATCTATATTTTTTGTACCAATAAAATTATGCCCTATTTCCAATTATCTCTAATGGCTTTTCTTATTTTTATAATTTCCCCCAATGCGTTTCTTCAATGTAAGGAACAACAAGTTTCCTACACCTGCACAAGCTGGAAGTATTTAGTTATTTTTTTGAAAGTAAGATGGATAGCTTACCTCCTCAGGAAGGATGCAAACTTGCTTAGAGAACAGGTTCAGTAGCTAGCTGAAGGGAACAAGTATGTTGTTTTTTTTTCTAAAGTTAAGTTCAAATTGTAGTTGAGCCTTTCACCCAGGAGGATTGCTGAACACCCTCACGTTGTGCACATTATGTGAGATCCTGTTGTCCTCCCTCTTCTCTCCTCCCCAATGCTAGACTATACTTGTGTTTTTCTTTTGTGTGGGTGTATAGTTGTTTATATATCAGTTTCATATTAGTATTGAGTACACTGGATACTTTAGTATTACTCAAGTCATGATTGACTTCTGTAATCACAAGAGATACAAGACACTATAAAAGATAAATATTATCAGTATATATTTTATCAGAAGAATTTAATACAATTTTTTCCTTTCTTCAATTTGTGCTTGAAAAAGTAAATTCATGATTATCAAATTAAGAAATGTTTCAATTATCAGTGACCAAAAATGTATAAAGGCAATTAACAGCATTTTTCTACAAAATGCAATTTACAAGACAGAAGAAAAATAATAAATTTAAAAGTCTATAGAAAAACTTATTTCATTAGTAAAAGGTTACACATTATCAGGAGTTGGTAAATTATAGAATGAAAAGTGCTAATTTAGGAGTGACCTATAAAGATATAATTAGTTTCTATGATTTTTACATTTTTAAAAACACAGTTTCTTTGCTAGGTATGGTAGCATGTGCCCATAGTCCTGGCTCCTTGGGAAGCTGAGGCAGGAGGATCACTCAAGCCTAGGGGTTCAAGATCAGCCTAAGCTATCTAAACAACAGTAAGACCCTCACCTCACAAAAACAAAAACAAAAATGCAAAGCCCCAGTTTCTTTGCTGATAAAATGTAATTAAGCATTGAAAGTGCCCCATTGTTTAAATTCCTCAACATGTTGGCTGGAATTTATACAAGGTGACTTCATCACGTCCTTTTACTTTTTATGGCAACGACCTACTGCCACATTTGATAAAAATGTATTCTCCTACCAGGATACAATCAGATAAACTGAAATTGTATCTGCAAACACAATCAGAAATACTATATTTTATTATAAAATTCATCTAATCTGGTCTGATGAGGTTATCTTTAAGGAACAGGATTTGCACTTTCTAAGCATAAGCTGTCTTTTGAGAGTCTCTCAGGCAGTATGAAAGACTTTTGGCAGAAGGGGACGTTTGCAAATTTGGGAGATCTTGAAGGAAGGAGAAATACTCCTCTTGTACATAAAGACAAAACTGGTGAAGGTATTTTTCTGTTCTCAGAGAAGATGCCTTAAGAAAACCTTATAAAAAGAAAAGAGAATTTCTTGATGTTTACAGTCTCACCATATGGATATTTTATAGGGCTTTAATTTTACTGACCATGGAACAAAGGGATTTATGTGCTCGTATGTGTGTTAATTTATAACACTTTTGCACCCATTTCTATAAAACTGGCCATGAGATAAAATACGCACCACGTGACCACACGAGCCCATAGACTACATGAAATAGCCATTGGTCCATTATTCCCAATGTGAGGGGAAGTGGTTTAAAGGCATGATATCAGTATCCTCATGAAATCACTTTATATTTTCAAAATCAGAGATAAAAATGTAATATAATAAATGCTTTAGAAAGTTCTTAGAGTAAATTAAAGAAGAGAGCAAAGAAAGAAAATCATGGAAGAAATAAATCCATAAAAATGTCCCCTTACTGGTATTGAGTTCTTTCAGAAGCTTGAATTTCAAAGTTTCCAGATGGTTGAAGAGCAAATTTTGTAACGGTTAAAGAGTACAAGACTCATATTATGGAAAAAAATTAAATGTCATTCTGTGGATAGTCTGGATTGTGTGAAAGTATTTGAAGTGAGAAGAAATTAAGACAGTAAAAATACATTTTCTTAATTATATTGCAGTTTAAAATACTCCATCTCATAAAAACTACCGTGCTTGTACTGTACTGTCATGACTTTCTTTTGTTCATTAAACTATCACACGGGGATGATAATATTGACCCAGTTTAAAAATATATTAATAAGAATAGCACAATTTATTACTTTATAATTTAGCAGTAAAATTTTGATTTATATGCTCAATGCACCATAGACAATTGGAACATTTTACTGAATCTGATTTCACTATTCACAATGCTCTTCCACTATAATTCAGACTTTTAGAAATGCACACTTGTTACACCTTTTTAAAAATATGGCAATAATATCTAGGTGAGGGGTTCCGGGTCTTTTGAAAATCTGAGTACTTCTCAAAGTTAAACATATTATTAAACAGAATGCAAGAAGTGTTTTCTGAGTTCCAATCACATGAGCAGCCCTGAAATTGATTGTTTGTTTGATTTTGAGAAATATGACAAACTCTGCTTTTGGGGAACTCAAAATCCTTTTAGGAAATCTACACGTTCACATGGAAAACAGGTAAAATAATGTAGCATGCAACTGAGCATTATAAGCATAGTATTTAAAATAGCATTGTGATGATAAATTTTATGGTACTCTTATGAAATTATTTAATATAAAACAAAAAAATTATAATCATAAATCTCAGAATTACAATAACAGCCATTAACCTCTATGAAACAATATTTTACACAACCACTAAAACTGTCTTAGTAAATGTACCTATACCATGGCTCAAATGTGCTTTGAAATATTTGAATGAAAGGCATTAAGTCACCCTCATTAATGACCATCATTACTATCTGCCGTTAGTAGAAGCCTAGTAGATAACCATGTGAGGGACTGACATGAAAATAAAACTATAACTGGGTGGTGCCTATGACTCGGTAGGGCACTGGCCTCATATACCGAGGCTGGTGGGTCCAAACCTGGCCCAGGGCAAACTGCAACAAAAAAATACCCAGGCCTTGTGGCAGGCACCTGTAGTCCTAGCTACCTGGGAGGCTGAGGCAAGAGAATCTCCTAAATCTAGACATTGGAGGTTGCTGTGAGTCGTGTGATGCCACAGCACTTTACTGAGGGCAATAGAGTGAGACTGTCTCTACCAAAAAAAAAAAAAAAGAAAACTATAATAAACAGTAATGACAAGAACACACCAAATCTATCTCCCCTGGTCTCCTGTGTCTCAGACTAAACAGGGCTATAGAGTTGAATGAATTGGCATTTATATGAGGGATGCATATCAATTTTAAAAAAATCTTAATTCCTTCTAAGAGTAGTTTCTAAACTAGTATTTCATAAGCTAATAAAATAATATTTTAAATGGGTTTGTTGTCATCATTTTGCCCATTTGAAAAAATTGCCAGTAATTTATCAGAAAATTAAAGGTACTTTAAATTAAGTGCAATAAATTTAGCTGTATTGAAAAAGTTTCAAAGAAAGTGCTTATTTTTCTTTTTGCCATAGATCTCCAACAATACTGGGGCTAGTTTTAGGGATTTTATTGCTTAAGAGTTCTTCCTCCCACATTCCACATTTTATTTGACTTCTCGATGAAAGCCCAGCTTTTGGCTCCCTGATATATAGCACACAATTAACTAGGGATTTATGTGTACTAGACAATGTGAGAATGCAGCTAGGCCTTGAAATCAGCATCACAAAATGGCACAATACCAGAAAACATTTTCTTTTTATATTTCATTTGTACACAGCCCCTTTGGAGCACAGAGAATATGTGAATGACAGTTTGAATTTGGACAATACAGCAACCCCCTTGAAAGATGGTGCTCTCTGGAATCTGGACAATATCACCTCACTGGCAATATGTGTATAGGCCATTAATTGCAAAAAAAATAATAAATTTCCCTAAAATTAACAGAAATGTTCCCTTTTGTCTTTCTTCCCTTCCCTTTTTCTTCTCTTTTCATTTCTTTTCATTGCTTTGCTTTCGTTTGTTAATTTTAAAGTGCATAATAGGACAACGATCATAGTTAAGAGAAGAAACATAATTGGGAAGATAGCGTATTATAGGAGATATTTTCCAGTATTTAAACATTTGTATTTTTGTATTCTTTGTATTAGTCTCTGAAAGGGAATATTCTGTGATATGATATGCTCTAAATTGCCATGCAATCAAGGGAATTCTCAAAGATTCTATGAACCAGGTTGTTGTTTCACTGTTAGGTTAGCTGTCTGAGGACTCTGGGCCAGCACAGGTTATCTGGTATTGGGATGACCACTATTTGTATGCCTAGCGAGGTGAGGGGAACACTGTTATTATATTTCTAAAGGAGATGGGCCTTGATGGCATCAATAACACAGTACAAAACAGAATTGCCAAAATTCTTACATGTAAAACCAAATTGTTTTCATAATCTGGAAAACACTCTCGATTTCTCTATATGTGAATCTATGTATATATGTATACCTATTTCGGAAATCCTAGTTTGCTTGTTATAACCTCCTACAACATTCTAAGAGGTTATAATTCTAAGTTACTATTGCAAAACACTGAGTTTTGAAAATGATTTAAATATCTAATCGAGGCTCGGTGCCTGTAGCTCAGTGACTAGGGCTTCAGCAACATACACGGGAGGTAGTGGGTTCAAACCCAGCCGGAGCCTGCCAAACAACAATAACAACTACAACCAAAAAATAGCCAGGCATCATGGCAGATGCCTGTAGTCCCAGCTACTTGAGAGGCTGAGGCAAAAGAATCGCTTAAGCCCAGAGTTTGAGGTTGGTGTGAGCTGTGATGCCACAGCACTCTACCAAGGGTGACATAGTGAGACATTGTCTCAAAAATAAACAAATTAAATAAGTAATAAATAAATATCTAACTGAATTTTAAGTAGAACTCCCAGACAGAAAAAGAGTTAAGTACTGTTGTTTTTTATTTGTCAGAAATACATAAAGTCTTTGAAATAGTACCAAAAAGACTCTGTGAAATATAGATCCCCAAATGCAGTGATGAGCTAAGGTTCTGACTGGTTTTAGCATAAATTAACAAACAACTCAGCATATTAGCTATTAAATGAACATAACTTGTCCCTCATGTAATGATCGAGCTATCACCCACTTTACCTCTTCACTTTTCAACATTAAACTTTACCTGGAATTGGAAATGATATCTTGTAGCCTACCTTGTGGATAGGTGAACTCCAATGTTCAGATAAAGGGAAAATCTGAACTTTGTAGATGCTTTGAATTGAAGGTAATAGACATCTCTGAGGTGTAAACCATTTGTCAGAACTTTGTAAAATATTCAGTTTTGTTTTCCCTTAAAGACGGTAGATTAAGAAAAGATTTTGCAAAATATTGCCTGCAATCATATGTACAGAATTATCAAGAAAAGGATTCCCTATTTAACAAATGGTGCTGGGTGAATTGGCTGGCAACCTCTAGAAGACTGAAACTGGACCCACACCTTTCACCATTAACTAAAATAGACTCTCACTGGATTAAAGATTTAAACTTAAGACATGAAACTATAAAAATACTAGAAGAGAGTGCAGGGAAAACCCTTGAACAAAACAGTCTGGGTGAGTATTTTATGAGAAGGACCCCCTCTGCAATTGAAGCAGCTTCAAAAATACACTACTGGGACCTGATCTAACTAAAAAGCTACTGCACAGCCAAGAACACAGTAAGTAAAGCAAGCAGACAGCCCTCAGAATGGGAAGAGATATTCGTGGGCTACGTCTCTGACAAAGGTTTAATAACCAGAATCCACAGAGAACTCAAACGTATAAGCAAGAAAAGAACAAGTGATCCCATCGCAGGCTGGGCAAGGGACTTGAAGAGAAACTTCTCTGAAGAAGACAGGCTCATGGCCTACAGACATATGAAAAAATGCTCATCATCTTTAATCATCAGAGAAATGCAAATCAAAACTACCTTGAGATACCATCTAACTCCAGTAAGATTAGCCCAAATCACAAAATCCCAAGACCAGAGATGTTGGCGTGGATGTGGAGAAAAGCGAACACTTTTGCACTGCTGGTGGGAATGCAAATTAATACATTCCTTTTAGAAAGATGTTTGGAGAACACTTAGAGATCTAAAAATAGATCTGCCATTCAATCCTATAATTCCTCTACTAGGTATATACCCAAAAGACCAAAAATCACATTATAACAAAGATATTTGTACCAGAATGTTTATTGCAGCCCAATTCATAATTGCTAAGTCATGGAAAAAGCCAAAGTGCCCATCGATCCACGAATGGATTAATAAATTGTGATATATGTACACCATGGAATATTATGCAGCCTTAAAGAAAGATGGATACTTTACCTCTTTCATGTTTATATGGATGGAGCTGTAACATATTCTTCTTAGCAAAGTATCTGAAGAATGGAAGAAAAAGTATCCAATGTACTCAGCCCTACTATTAAAATAATATATGGCTTTCATATGAAAGCTATAACCCAGTTATAACCTAAGAATATGGGGAAGGAGGAGAGGGAGGAGAGGGAGGGGGGAGGATGGGCGGAGAGAGGGTGATTGGTGGGATTACACCTGCGGTGCATCTTACAAGGGTACATGTGAAACTTACTAAATGTGGAATATAAATGTCTTAACACAATAACTAAGAAAATGCCAGGAAGGCTATATTAACCAGTGTGATGAAAATGTGTCAAACTGTTTATAAAACCAGTGTATGATGCCCCATAATCACATTGATGTACACAGCTATGATTTAATATTAATAAAAAAATAAAAAAATAAAATATAGTTTAAGTAATCCACCCTGAGAATGTCCTACATTTTATTTTCATGTTTGTTTGTTTTTTTAAAGCCTTGGAGTATTTTTTTTGTAGAAATTTTTCTGATGTGATAAAAATTCCTAGTTGGCTCAATAGAAACTGGGAAGTCTCAAGAGTGTTCATGAATAAATGTCTAATTTTATGATCAGAAACAGTGTCCTACAGAAAAGGCTAGCATGTGGCATTAGCTACATAATTTCCCAAGGAGAAAAAAAGAAATTGAGATAAATAATCTCTGAATGGACTCAAAGAGAATGAAAGCAAATGATATGAGATGGCTTCTGAATGCATGGGAAGAAAATGAAATTGAATCCCATTATACCATTAGTGGTATTTCTCTCTATCCCATATCACCCATATACATGAGTGAGAGGGAGAGAATAGTATAGGACCAAGATGGTGCAATGAAGAAGGATGATTTGAGGAAAACACATTGGAAATCAATCAGAAAGAACTAAACCAAACAAGATCATATCAACAACATCTGCTGCTTACAAAAATGAGAAGGGAATGAAGAAGACTCACATCAGAAGACAACTTTTGAGCAAATGTGAAGCAAACCAAGATAATGTCCAAGCATTGTTACAGAGACCAGCAGGGTAAATTAAGATAAATGACACAAAACACTAATCTTTGAATGTATTTGTGATAAATCAAGATCCATGTTTTTACATTTAAAAATACAGAAGGGAGTATCCTGCCGTGGGATTTTGATAGGTTCAATATAAAAGATACATTCCGTGTCCACTACTTGCTGCCTACCCAGTAGCATATGTATCCTTTACCCTTCTCCCTAATGTAGCCTAGTGTGATTATGTTACCTTCGTCTTTACCAGTCAGCTTTTCCTAGCCAGGTTAGGCAACAGAAGAACTTATGTTTGAAGGCATCATAGTATGTGATGAATTAATATTACCTATTAATATGGAATGGGACTAGCTGTACTAATCTTGGGAAAGTTGAGAAAGTGTCTTCTTAAATAATTTTCTACAGGGCTTATCTATCTTTCTGGATATTAAAAAAAAAAAAGCATATTGTTTCAGTAGCTGTGGGTAACCATATTAAAATTCAAAGGATGATAGCCTTAGAATGAATCCAGAAGTAACTACCACAGAGTATTAAGCACCATTAGCCACTGAATTATCCAAACCAGGGGCTTTCCCAGCCTTTCGATTTCCTGTTACGTAAGATAACAACATTTCTTATTCTTCAAGGCAGACTGAGTTTGTAAATTATTTTATTACTTACAGTAGAAATAATTATAAATGTTAAAATAATCTCCCTCTTGAAGTAAAAATAGTAAAAAAAGATCTCTCTAGCCCTAAAGACAGGTCTTTACATATATTATTTAGTCTTTAGCTACAAACCACCTCCAATTTGAGAAATTTGTTTCTTTTTTCCTTCAGTATCTTTCTTTTAACCATATAACATTCCTGAGTTATTTTTATTTAATTTGGGCTGATTCTTTAAAGCTTGCAAGCATATGCTGTGACATCTACTACTCAGATGTTTTGAGATTGACAAGGAACTTAGAAATAATCAAGTTCTGATGAACTCTACTTAAAGCGCCATAGACCCTAGAAGTGACTGGATTGTTATATCTACTGGGAACTAAGCACCACCACTCTCTTTTATATGTTTTTTGATGAGGAAAAATCTATTTAATGTTTATCTACAGCACCAGACAGCAAAAGTTATAGAAAGAAAATGATTTCTGAAAAAAATTATCTTTACACATACTATGAACTCTCTATTCATATGTAGGTATATAGAAATGAATTTTAGGGTAAGTACGTCACAGGAATGTTAGAATGTACCAACAGCATCTTCCCAACCTTTGGATTTAAAATTCAGGCTTTTCTAAGATGTTTTAAGCATCTTCTCTAAGATGTTTCAACATCTGACACTGTTGAGGACTTTAAATTTTCCTCTTTTATGGCAGCAGGATGAAATGAAAAAAAAATCCTTGCTTAGAGACAGAAGGTCTTACTTGCGACCCTGGTTTTGCTGTATTTTAGCAATATAACTTTCAGGAAGATTAACTGAATGATTCCTAATCTTCTATTATTTCTCTTCTGAATTCCAGATGCACATTTCCAACTGGATAAATAATTTCATGTAACAAATTAAGTCCCTGACTCTCAATTTTTAACAGTGACATGATAACCTTACAGAGTTGCATGAGGTATCAAAAAGAACTGATGTAACTGTTATCTGAGAATTTTAAAGTTCTGTTTATACTTAGGTGATAATTGTTAAATATTTCCTTAAAGCTGCACATCCTCTTTCTCCTAGCTCTTATAAGGTGGGGATCTTGGAAAGCACATGCTGAGATGGAATGTGGGGTGAATTTTTTTTTTTTTTTGATGAATCAACACCTGTGAAAGGAAGAAGGAGGAAGCAGGATTGGGCAGAAGAAGTTGAATTGCAATGAATGACTGACTCAGCCTTGGCTACTAGTCATAGGTGCAGGGGACTCTGGAATGAATATTAGCCATCAGAATTGGCTGGCACCCATCCCCTGCTCAGTCATAGTGTTTGGGCTACTTCTGGAACAGTATGACCTTGATGCGACCAGCTTTCTTTAGCAGAAACAGACCTTGAAGGACCAGACAATTAAAGATGTCTGCTGACTGTACTTCCTTGAAGGTGGATCTCCTATGGGTACATCTCCAAGTTTACTATACTCTTAAACAAACAAACAACAACAACAACAAAAAATCCCCAGAATATTAGGGGATACACATGTTTTGTTTACAAACTTTGTTTTTTGCAAAAATTGAGTTAAGGTTAGAAACATGGCCCCACCCAGACAATGTGTATCATACCCGGTAGGTATGAATTTACACATCCCCTGTACCCCCACCCCCAGCTTGATTTTCACTGATATTTACTCCCATGTGTGCACTTCAGTGTCAACCGGTTCCCACCTGGTACTGAGTCCATGTGTTTGTTTCTCTGTTCTGTGATGTTTCACTTAGAAGAATGGTCTCTAGTTCTATCCAAGTTGGCACAAAAGATACTAAAGCACCATTACTATACTTTTACTATCACTCTTTTTTTTTTTTCTTTTTTTTTTTTTTATTGTTGGGGATTCATTGAGGGTACAATAAGCCAGGTTACACTGATTGCAATTGTTAGGTAAAGTCCCTCTTGCAATCATGTCTTGCCCCCATAAAGTGTGACACACACCAAGGCCCCACCCACCTCCCTCCTTCCCTCTTTCTGTTTCCCCCCCATAACCATAATTGTCATTAATTGTCCTCATATCAAAATTGAGTACATAGGATTCATGCTTCTCCATTCTTGTGATGCTTTACTAAGAATAATATCTTCCACGTCCATCCAGGTTAATACGAAGGATGTAAAGTCTCCATTTTTTTTAATGGCTGAATAGTATTCCATGGTATACATATACCACAGCTTGTTAATCCATTCCTGGGTTGGTGGGCATTTAGGCTGTTTCCACATTTTGGCGACTGTAAATTGAGCTGCAATAAACAGTCTAGTACAAGTGTTCTTATGATAAAAGGATTTTTTTCCTTCTGGGTAGATGCCCAGTAATGGGATTCTCTTATATAACTTTGCTATGTCTAATGCTTTCTTTGCCGTCCTTGCTATAGGACTTTATAACTGTTCAGGTTAAATCCTCTGCCTCTCTCGCCTCCCTCATTCTCTGTTTTTTTTAAGATGTCTTTCATTTCTTGGGTTTGAGTTCTTCATGAAGATGACTCTAAAGCTATATCTGACCTGTTTCCTGGGTTCTGCTTGCACATTTCAGTAGTGTTGTAGACACGAGGTTTTTTCTTCCTTTCTGTTTCCACTGTTAGCTCCTAAATTGGCAGAGAATGCCTCAATAAAGGGTCCAAATACCGTCTCATCTCCTGTTCTTCCTCTTCCATCTCAATTTCCCCCATACATTCTTCATTGTCTCCCCAAGTGAACCAAGTTTTCCCATTCATTAGTTTGATTTAAATTATTTTTTAAAATTTTTAGCCAAATTTTTAATGTTCATCATTTTCCCATAAAAATTTTCTACTTTGATCAATCTGGTTCAGCCACTGTCACTTCAAACACAATAACATACTTACTTTGCCTATTAACTTTTGTTACTTGTTATCTAAAATCTCTATTCTTCTCTTTGGAAAACTTACTCTGATTCATTATTTACTAATACTTTAAAACCTGCATTCCTGGTGAGGTCAATCTCTACCCTTCCAATGTGATGTTATTTCTTTATCTGTGAATTATGATGATATTCATTATTTTTAAATACTCATAAAAAGGAAGAATATTTTGATTTGGAGAGCAAATCACAATGTAATAGTTCTTCTAAAAATAACTATGATATTTATTATAAACCATATGGGTACATTAGGCATTAGTAGTCTGTAGTGGAAAAAAGTGTGTCAGCATAAACAAATAGCCAAACAAATCAATGCAATATTGTTTTTTTGTGTTAAAATGACATGTGCTTGGTAGCTTGAATCTGTATAAAAAGGAAATTTGACAAAGCAAAAATCCCAGAAAAAGCTTTAGGAATTGACTGTTGAACTCAAACCTACTTGAGAAACAGGAGAGAATGAGTGAAAAATGCGAGGCAAGAACATGTGCAGAAAACCATATGTGAACAGAGGTTATAATGGGACTAGCATGGCAGAAGCTGATCGAACACAAATATAGTCTAGCAAAGGAGAGGGGACAGGACGGGGCAGAGAGGACTATTGGTGGGAGGAAGGTCGACAATTGGAGGGATCTCAACTAATGTGCAAAACGTGAGGGTGTTCAGCCCTTCCCCTTGGTGAAGGACTCAACTGCAACTTGCATTTTACCTTACCTGGAAGTGAAAACAATTTAACATAAAAATTCATACCCTCCTATTAATTTGAAATTAAAAAAAAATACAAGAATAGTCAGGACATGTTGGTAGAGGCTAGAACATGAAGGGATTCTGGATGACAATTAAGATTTTTACTTGGTCTTTATCTAAGGACATTACAAAGTCATTGAGGAATTTTAAGTAGAGGTATAATAACAGATTTTTTAAAAAAATTTATTTATTATAGAATCATAGCTGCGTACATTAATGCAATCATGGGGCACCATACACTGGTTGTATAGACCATTTGACATATTTTCATCACACTGGTTAACAGAGCCTTCCTGGCATTTTCTTAGTTATTGTATTAAGACATTCATATTCTACATTTAGTAAGTTTCACATGTACCCTTGTAAGATGCACTGTAGATGTGATTAATAGCATATTTTTAAAGTATAAAACAAAACTCCATTCACAACATCATCTCTGGCTATGATGATGACCAGATTGTGCACAAAGGTGGACGTGAGTAAACTATTTAGAAAACTAGTATCTTTGATCAGGTTAGAGAGGATAGTGCCATATCTTAGAATGGATACAGTAGAAAGAGAGGGGTATAGCAGGATTTAGGATATTTTGAGAAGATAAGAGCTTCAGGATTTGGTGTTCAATTGGCTTTGGGAGATGAAGGAGTGGAGATGGCAAAGGCAATGGCTTTGTGTCTGGTTCACCTGAAAGTTCCACTGGTGTAAGGAACCACTGCAAAAGGACCAGGTTGACAAGAAGATCAAGAGATAAGAAGCATGCCTGTTGAGTATAAGATGGCTTTGAGATGTTCAAGAAGAGGATTTAAGTAAGGTGGAGGGATTTATCAGTACGGGCTCAATGTGTCAAAGTGTGACCATGTTGAGCCACCAATAGAATGTAACAGAGGGAATGTGGCCCACCTCTTGGTTGTCTTCCTGAAAAATACATGCCCTGAATTGTTTTCATTTTTCATGGTTGAAATTAGTTACAATTAAAACAAGACCTGTGCTACTCCCTGAAATCCCTAGATGACTTCTTGGAATAGAGACTGCCTACTTTCCCTAGATAATCTCACTTTAGAGAAATAAACTTTTATCTTCTCAAAGCCACTGCATTTTTGAGTGTTTTCATCACAGCACTTTGGCTTTTACTTAAATTTTCAAAAGCTCAGTTAAAGTCAAGTGAATCTACAGATTCAGAGAAATTTATAGGTTGTGGGCATAATGCACAGTATGTTTTTTGGCCCACAAAATCATGCAAATAATTGCTCATTTTTTTTAAATCTTGCAAGCTATTCCTATTTTAGAGATAGGAAAGTGAAACGCAAAGCATTTTAGTAAATTGCTCAATTCACTGAACTGATACATGACCCCGGATTCAAATACAAACCTAACCTCAAGGATTCTATTCTTTCTGAAATGCTTCATGTAATAGATTTATATCTCTAATCAGACCAATGCTTTGAGCGTCAGTACTACGACTTTTACTTTTTATTTTCCAGAGTGCCTAACGTGAGGCTTCACACATGGTGGGAACTCATTAAGTATTCATTTATTTCCTTAGAATGCAGGCCTTAACAGCCCAGCTAGAGAATTCACTTCCTCCCATAAAATTCAGTAGTGAGAATGAGTCCAAGGAGACTTAATTTCATTTCAGAGAATCTACATCCAGCATCACATCACCATATATTATAATCATGGTCTATTTGCAAAAGGAAAGCTCTGCTTTAATAGATCTGAACCCTCCATTTTTTTCCATTTTGCTCAGGCATGTAAATCAGCATGCAAGCAAACGAAAACGTCCACAACCCACATCCAAGGTAGTTGTGCTCTTTGATTATTTCTTTTGTTTTTATTTTCACCAGCCTGCCTTATTCCCAAGGAGCATGTAAGTACTGAAATTAGGGTTTCTCCGAACCACTCACTCAGCAGAAATAATTAAATAAATGTTTCTCATCTTTGAAGAACTGTTATTTTCAAGAGTAAATCATTTACATATTTATTATTAATATCCAACCACTCTGTTTGTTGTATTACTGTATAACTCCAGGTGGAACTACTGAACACCTCACAGTATTGGATTTTGCACACTGACCCATCTTACTACCCCTTTGCTTTCATTAGTATTCACACCACCTTTCAAATGGAGAAATACGGTAGCAAAAACTTAGCCTGAGTCAGATTCATATTCATGTTGGCAGGCATAGGCTAGGCAGCTCATTTTGGCTGAGCCCACCAGCTCTCTGATTTGCTTCTTTATTAATATTTACCTTGTAATCATTAATATACTTTTATTGCATCCTGGGAACAATGTGGGAGCTAAATATGGTCGTTAAATAAATTGAAGCATGTGGTTCAGCTTCTCTGCTACTATACAGATGGCAGAAGAAAACACAGAAATAGATGCATAAATCACACGTGTGCAGCCATACCTACAGCTTTATGCCAATATCATGACTTATCAACAGTTCACAGTTGTGTATGCAGGGGAATTTCTTCAGTAAAGTATGGCGAATTAGCACATCCTTCACTACCAATTACTAAAAACACTAACCAAAAAGGGGCCCAGGAAACAACACACAAAGGAAAGAAATGATTGCTCATTTTATTTGAGCACTGAAGGAAGCTGCCTCCCATGTTAATGCTTGCACTTTTCCATTCATAGAAATGTGGTTTCTTTTCCAACTTACAAAAAAAAAGTCAAGTTTTTCCTGATCCATGAGTGCTGTAAACAAAATCAACATACTGCAGTTTCAGAGTGGAATTACAATCAATTTGTGTCTTTGCATTTGACTTGCTGGGTGATACTGTGCGGGTGCCATACAAACAGGTACCATTGTTTTCTTCTTAGGCCAAAGGTAAGCTCAGAATCAGATAACACAATTACTCCAGTAAGAAAACTCACCCAATGATGTAAACCTGGCTCATTTTAGAACCTAATTTGAATGGGGTTCTAATTAGGACCCCATTGTCACAGGGGGTCCCCCAAGTCTTCATATCTTATCATCTTTTATGATAAGATCTGTGACAAGAGATTGTATGTTTGACTCTAGCAAGCTGTCCTCACAATCTACAAATTGGGGAAAATGTAGGATGATATTTGAGACTGCACGAACTCAAGGAAAATCATTAGCACAAAGAACAAATTAAACAAATATTAATAGAATAATAATTTTACTATCATTATTATGATTACTTAGATGACATTTATTGAACATTTGCATGCCAGGTACTCTTTTTCATGTTTTACATATGCTCTAATTAGCTCATTTCAACCCTAAATGGACCCAAGCTGTAGGCATTAATATATTCATTTCAATGTTCATGAAATCAAGGCACTGATTTTTCCGAGAGCTAGTAAGTGATGGAAATATGAAAACCAAATAGTCTGATTCTAGCATTTGTGTTCTCATTCACATTTACATAGTGTGCATTCCGTTAATGAATTCATTGGTGGCTGCCATCCTCAAATATGGCAAAGAACATAGGCCAGTAGTTATTCATAATCTATTATAGAATACAATCTTTCTATAATAGAAAGAAGATAACCATAAACATCAGTTACTACACAAAAGAGAGGGGGTCTGTAAGAGAAAGGGTCAGATTCGGGGATGTATTTTTGTCAGTATACACTGAATTCAATGAATACAGATAGGAAAATTTTGTTAGGACCTGAAGGTGGAGTATACTTCACTAGGGAGAGAGAACTTTTAGATGAAATGGATTTGGATGTGTTAAAATTTGGACAACAAGAAAGTGCATGAAAATTAAAGCAAGGTACAAAATAAAGGTTTTCTCTCCTTGGCTCATGGTGACTGTTTCAAAAACAAAAAAAAGGGGGAGGGAGGAAGACAGGAAGAGATGAAGGAAAAGAATACAATATGATGAAATTATGGAATGAACCCCAAACCAAAATGTTTAGTAAAGAAAATATGTACACCTCCTTGTGCTGGTATGTTCTAAACACATTAGTAGTAAGAAGTACAATAAACTTTGAAAATTTATTCAAAATACCTCATATAAAAATTGTAAAGAAATACACATTTTTGTGCTTTATATTTCATATACTCTGCAATCCAACCTATTCTCATTCTTAATAACAGTAACCACATGATACTAGGCAAGTGGAACGATATTTTTCTATCCTATATTTTTCTGGTATATTTTCACTTTCCACTTTAAGTGAAATATATGAAAGATAAGAGTTTAGATATCAAAAATAGTTGCATTCATGCATATGTGTATATAATCTTGTTACAATAAAAAGAGCTGCTCTCCTTTCTTTCAACTCTGCTTATTGTCTCATCTAAGACTAAGAAAGTAGGGAGAAGGTTTAAATTCAGAACAGCCAAATGGAACTGGATAGATAAGAGCACGTGGCATTTGTAAATTCTGTCTTGAAACACATTTTCCTTTCTAAAATCGGAAAACATTTTGTGGACTTCCCTTATCTGTTTTGTGACCACTGCTTATCATGATTCTGATCTATATGAGTATTCCTATAAAGCACACGATGACTATATGGCTACTTGTTCATTTATTTTGTCCTCTGTAAATCCAAGAAAGAAAAGTATAAATGTTGAAAAGATTATCAGATTCAGAATTTGACCATCGTGTAATAAAATTTCAACTTCAGTAATTAGCTCTGTAAGGCCCAGTCCAGTGACTCATTCCTGTAATCCCAGCACTCTGTTTGGCCAAGGCTGGTGGATTGCCTGAGCTCACGAGTTCTAGACCAGGCTGAGTCAGAGCAAGACCTCATCTCTAAAAATAGCCAGGCATTGTGGTAGGCGCCTGTAGTCCCAGCTACTTGGGAAGCTCATGCAAGAGAATCACTTAAGCCCAAATATTTTGAGGTTGCTTTGAAGTGTGATGCCACAGCACTCTTCCTAGGGCATCAAAGTTAGGCTCTGTCTCAATAATAATAATAATGATATAACAAGAATTATTAGCTCTGTAGTTTTTGTAAGTTATTTAAAATTTCAGAGCTTCCAGTTTCTCCTCTATAAAATAGAAACACTATTACATCCCATATTATTGTTGGGGTTACCTGTGATAAAGTATGTAGAAGGAAAAAAACTCACACAGAACAGGTTTAATAAATATCCACTGACAAAATCCAAACTAAATAACTATCTGTAAAAAATGTTAAGTTTTAATTGTACTGTTGGCTGTTTCCATTTATCAAAGTACTGGGATGGTTTTCATATCAAACTTGTTTCTATTGTGAAGACTCAGTGTATTATCTTCCTTGAACCTTCTTTTGAGTGTCTTCCCCGAGTAGATTTAATGTAGTGTTAGATACCGTTGCCTTTCTGCCCTTTTCTGTTCATAACTCTGTATTCACCCTCACATAGGAATTTCATTAGTTTTCTCTTTTCTTTGCCTCTTGCTCTTGTCAGCAAATTATTTTTAACTTTCATTTTTTATTAAAAATCTTAAATCAGATGCATGATTCCCTCTTGTTCTATATCAGGCCTCCAGTAGGGCCACCATCCAGAGTCTAAATGACGATGGAACATTAAACAAACATTACTGAGATCTTCTCATTGAAAACCATTCTTAGGAACACAGTAGCAGAAATGCTTTGGCATCAGGGCATAAATATAAAACAAAACAAAATGTTGAAACATGTATGGAAAAACCAAACTTTAAGATCAACAGTCCCCTTTATGATAAAGTCGGTAGAAGCAAAACTGAAAGAAAATACTGTCTAAAATGTTTTTAAAACAAAGGAATGCAGAAATAAAAGAAAATTTGAAACTGCTTAATAGCAAGTGGCTTTTTAGACATGGTAGTCTCTCAGGATATGTTTATGTGCATTCTCTGCCCAACTTCAAAATCACAGCATACTTTCTCCTGCTTTTGAAGTTAGATCCGTGTTCAGGGAGTTATAGCATGGCCAGAAGCAAAACCGCCACTTTGTTGTGTTTAAAAACAAAACAAAAAAAGTTCACCGGGCCAAAAAGGTAAATCTCATTAAAGTAGTTGGGAAAATTTTTCTAAATGAAGAGTTTTACAGAGGTCCTCCAGGCCCCACTTTGCTGAAGCAAAAGGCAAAGGCAATTAAATATGACAACTTATACTGTAGTCAGAGAAGTCAAGGATACATTTTTATATTATTTAAACAAAATATGACAGTTTGGATCAAAATCACATTTGGCCAGCATCTTGATGAGCCTTTTCCTATGTCCCACTACCATGTCCTGAAGATTCTAGAAAAGACGAATATAAAAAAAAAATCATGGAAATATAGATACGTTGGTATCCCTAGAAAGAGTTTCCAGAAAGAACCCTGGATGTGTGGAATTCCACTGAAAATATACCGAAGGTGGCAGGTTCAAACCCGGCCCTGGCTGAACTGCAAACCAAAAAATAGCTGGGCTTTGTGGCGGGTGCCTGTAGTCCCAGCTACTCGGGAGGCTGAGGCAAGAGAATCGCTTAGCCCAGGAGTTGGAGGTTGCTGTGAGCTGTGTGATGCCACGGCACTCTACCGAGGGCCATAAAGTGAGATTCTGTCTCTACAAAAAAAAAAAAAAAAAAAAAGAAAATGCAAATACACCTTTTGTGTGGGACATAACCACAAAAGGGACTCTACCTAACGAAATCAAATATTTTGACCTGATTGTTTGTAACCTCACATTAACCTGAAATAAATTTACTTTTCAAAAAAAGAAAGAAAGGAAGGAAGAAAGGAAGAAGGGAAGAAAGGAAGGAAGGAAGGAAAGAAAATGCAAACACTGAAATATACATGCAGGTGCAGAGAATCTTTGACGATCTGAAAGACGTGTGGAAGACTTTTAGATTTGACTCATTCATGTCACAGATACCAATGACCTTCTGTGTGCCAGCTGCTGTCACAGACACTCGAACAGAGGAGACAATATCCCTGTATGGATGGAGTGTGTACTCTGGTGAAGAGTGGTGGAAAATAAATAAAAAGATGTTGTGTCAATGCTTTCAGAAAACACAAAACAAAATCAGCAAACACAGTTGTACTGGTTACATTCACTTAACAAGATCCCCTAAATATTGTTCTCCCTTTGCTCAATAGTCACAGATTCTTAACTAGGGAACTTTCAGCATTTTTGCCTGTAGACGATGCTCCCCTCTTGCAGCAGTACATTCCTGAGCCCCCTGTGTAGGGACACTGTCTGCTATTTTGTCTATTTATGGAATATCATCTTTTTTGTTTCCCAT
Organism: Nycticebus coucang; assembly: GCF_027406575.1. Lineage (NCBI taxonomy): Eukaryota > Metazoa > Chordata > Mammalia > Primates > Lorisidae > Nycticebus > Nycticebus coucang. The sequence goes on from NC_069787.1 coordinate 20,011,694, forward strand.
TTATTCATAGAAGCATCACATCCTCTTTCCCATTGTCCAGCCTTCCTGCGCACTTGTTTGAAAGGAGAACAGAAACAAGCTTTTCTGTCCATTTATCTCTGACGCAGAAATAGAGCTGATTTATATGTTCCTACTTTTCAATTTTCAAATAGAAAGTTTAAAAAACTAAAACTCTATGTCTTTTATAATCAGGAAATGGCAATCATTTAAATTTTCATGCATGTTTTATACATACAGTATAACCTCTGTAAGTTGGTCACCCAAGGGACTGTAACAAACTGGTCAACGTAAAGAACTAGGACTTCCGTACTGTGAGGTGGTGTATGCCTGGTCTATGAAAATTAGGTCGAATATGTTCCAGCTCCATCCATGTAAACATGAAGGAGGTAAAGTCTCCATCTTTCTTCAAAGCTGCATAGTATTCCATGGTGTACATATACCACAATTTGTTAATCCATTCGTGGATCGATGGGCACTTTGGTTTCTTCCATGACTTAGCAATTATGAATAGGGCTGCAATAAAGATTCTGGTACAAATATCTTTGTTATGATGTGGTTTTTGGTCTTCTGGGTATATGCCCAGCAGAGGAATTACAGGATTGAATGGAAGATCTATTTTTAGATCTCTAAGTGTTCTCCATATATCTTTCCAAAAGGAATGTATTAGTTTGCATTCCCACCAGGATCACACCTGTGGTGCATCTTACAAGGGTACATGTGAGCCTTGGCAAATGCGGAATGTAAATGTCTTGACAAAGTAACTAGGAAAATGCCAGGAGGGCTATGTCAACTAATGAGATGAAAATGTGTCAAATATTCTACGAAACAAGTGTATGGTGCCCCATGATCATATTGATGTACACAGCTATGATTTAATAAAAAAAAAATAAAAAGAAAGAAAATTAGGTCGACTTAAGGAGGTGATCAGCAGAGGAAGGTGGCCAATTACGGAGGTTCTATTGTGTTTGTTTGTATTTCCAAAAGTAAAGTGAAGAAGAGACAGTGGGGATTATCTCCTGTCAGTTTTCCTGAGAAATAACATTTACAAAATGTTTAAAATAAAATTTAGGAGATTAAATCTGTGTATTAGTAGACATAACTACTAAAGAAACACATAGGTACTGATGGCAGCTACTGTTATCCTAAATAACCATTACATAAAAGACACTGATGGACAGGCCCTGGTGGGGCTGGATGAGCCTGTGAGCTGCCACCTGGACCTGTTTATTCATGTACAAGGTCTTCTGTTATAGATAAAGTTAAGAGACAGGATGGTTCAAGGATCATGGTGCTGGGGGGTCCCAGTCTTCTGGGAGGCTGGGAGGCTGGGGCCAGGGCTTTGTGACAACAACTCACACACCTCCTGTAGTTGTGAGGATCCCCATGTGTTCTGACAAGAATTAGATCAGCTACAGGGCACATAGCCTACGTAGACTCTGGGAGAAAAAACACCTTGCTCGTCTGATAGCTCCAACACTGATGCCTGCTGCCCCTTCCTCCCCCAACCTAACTCCAGACCCAGAGTACTAACTATAAATTTAGTCTAGAATAGAAATACTTTTAAAAGACGACCACTTTGAGATAGGGCAATATTGTGTAACCTTTAACCTATGAGGAGAAATCTGTTTAATGTATATGATGATAATAACATTGCCGTTGCCTGCTTTAACTGTAGGAATATGCAGGTAACAAAGGGAAACAGAGCAAGGCAGTTCCTTGAAGAGATATTTTCACTGCTTTCAGAAATTGCTGGCTTTTCTGTAAATGAAAGTAAAACTGTTGATTTCTCATCTACTTCTCCATGTATTGGCTTGGTGACAGTGGACAGACTCCTTGGTCTGGCAACAGTACATTAAAGTTTGCTAAATATCAAAAAAATGCAATAAAGATTATGACAATTCCATTATAAAATAAACTTAAATGATCAAAATTTGTCCTCTAATTCCTAAATCAATTACTCCTCTTTGTGAAGCTGTGGTAAAACTACATACTGTTGGTTCAAAGTGCAATTTAATGTAACCCTTGGGGAAAGGAAAAACCGTTCAAATGTTCATTCCTTTGATACTATAATTCTATTTTTGAATTTTTTTCTTAAATGAATATTTGAAAAGGATTCCAATGAAATGAGTAGGTTTTAGCTATGGCCACAAAAACAAGAAAGAAGGGGATACCTACGTGATTGCATCAATATGTCACCTTGCTTTACTACCACAACCTTTTTACTACCTCCATCCTCCTATGGATGGAGGCTGGCAGTTAAGTTTATGAACTTGCCACCCTTGCTTACGTTGGCAGCACTGCACAACCAGCTTGATAAAGTCTCATCATGCTGGTATGTCAATGTCTCAGAGTTGCGTTCATGTGGTGGTGTCTTGCTCAGTGGTGTTCATCATTGTTCTTGCAGGGTTTTGTGTTCTGTGGCAAGAAGGTTGGTGCCTGAATTAGAGCAACAACAAATATTTGTAAATTTCTTGTTAAACACGGCAAGAGTGGAAGTGAAATCAGGGACAAGTTAGCCCAAGAATATAGGGATAATGCCATGAAGAACATGGCATTGTACACATGTATTAAACGTTTTTCTGAGGGGAGAAAAGCGTCACTGATGAAGAGAGGTCAAGGCTGCCAGTGACAAGCAGAAATGGGGAAGAATTTGCAAAAAATTCATTGAATTGTATATTAAAATCATTGGCTGACTGTGAGAAGCATAGAAGACCAAGTAAACATCTCTGGAGAGAGAGAAAAATCCTAACTGAAAATCTTGGCAGGAGAAAGGTGTGGCTCTTGCAACATGACAATGCACCAGCTCACACAACACTATCTATGAGGGAGTTTTTAGGCAGTAAACAAATTACTGTGTTGGAGCACCCTCCATACTTACCTGGTCTGGTCCCCAGTGGCATTTTTCTTTATGTGAAAAAAAGGAAATCTTGAAGGGAAGACATTCAGAAAAGGAAATCTTGAAGGAAAGACATTCTGATGACATTCAGAACATGAAGGCAGCAATACAAGACGGCTGCATGAAGGCAGCAATACAAGGCAGCAATACAAGACGGCTTTGATGGCCATTCCAGTAAAAGAATTCCAAAATTGCTTTGAAGGGTGGAGTAGGCACTGGCATTGGTGCAAGGCTTCCCAAGGGGGGTACTTCAAAGGTGTCGATAGTGATTTCAGCAATGATCTGTGAAGCACATTTTCTAGGATGAACTCATGAATTTAATGATCAGATTTTGTATTTCATAACATCATGTTGTGCACTTTAAATATACACAATGAATTTTATATTTTTAAAAAAGCATTTGACTGGATAAAAATACTGCTATCTTTTTATGAAGAAAAAGATATACAAATTAAATATTTCCAAACAGGAGAATTGCTAGATAAAAGATTTCTGTAATGTTTTATTTGATGAAATAATGCGTAGACATATAAATAATTTTATAGGTTATATAGTAACATAAAAAGCATTTATGATAAAATAAAAGTTAAGTGTGTGTGTGTGTACATAATTTTTTCTAATATAACTTGAGGTTAACATAGATACATAAAAAAATTAAAGAATAGAACATGAAAATCATTTGTTTTCCAGCAGGAGCAGAATTAAGGATGACTTTTCATTCTATTGTTACATTTTTCCTTTTTTGAAATCTTCATGATGTTTGTATAATTGTACTTTATTAAAATGATAAAATAAATGTCAATTGATTCCAGCTTCAGGGCCTTTGCTCACTATTCTTCTATTGAAATTTACATTCCCCCCGCACATCCACATGGTTTACTTGTTCATTTCTTTCAGGACTTCATACAAATGTCACCTACCCTGGACATGCTGTTTAAAATTGCAAGTTTTTTTTTGTTTGTTTTTGTTTTTTATTAAATCATAGCTGTGTACATTAATGCAATCATTGGGTACAATGTGCTGGTTTTATATACAATTTGAAATGTTTTCATCAAACTGGTTAACATGGAAACAAATTCTCCCTCTGTTTCTCAGGTGAGAGTGCAGTGGTATCATCATTGCTCACAGCAACCTCAAACTCTTGGACTCAAATGATCCTCCTGCCACACTCTCCCAAGTAGCTGGAACTATAGGTGTGAGCCATGCTGCCCAGCTAATTTTTCTTTTTTTAGGAGAGATGGGGGTCTCGATCATGTTCAGGCTCATCTTGAACTCCTGATCCCAATGATCCTCCCACCTTGGCCTCTCAAAGTATTAGGATAACAGTGTGAGTCCAAAATTGCAAATCTTGTTTCAACTGTTCTGACATCCAAACCTGTTATTTTTTTACCATTTGTCCTTAACTTGTCACTATGTAACATGTCATCATTTTTACTTGCTTATCTAGTTCAATTTCTGTCTTTCACTCAAGAATATAAGGTAAAGTTCAGACTTCTTAACCAAGAAAACCAGGCTCTTCATAATCTGCTCTCAGTCACTCCAGCTGCACTTGTCTTAACACTCTTCTCAAATTCTCCTTTCCAATCACATAGTTTTGGAAAGCTTCAAAAATTAAGATGGATCAGTTGTTGAATGGAGAAATAGATAGATAGTTACATGATAGAAGGAGTATATTAATACATGGCTTAACCCAGTTGGCAAATATGTGTTTACTATAATATTTTCAATGTCATCTTAAATATTTTTATATAAACCACTAAGGAAAATCCTATCAATCAAATAAATAGCATATGAAGAACTTATTTTGCTATGACTTGGACAATCTACCTATAAAGGCATGTTTTAGAAAATAGGAAAGTATGAACAGTGATGTAATATTAGCTAACATGAAGTAAATAACGTGATTAGATTTTTAAAGCATAAAAGTTTAGTAGGCACTGTGCTTTTTTAAAAGGACTCATCTTTTAGACAAATACAGTCAAACCTCCATCGTTGACCACTTCCTTAAGTTGGCCTAATTTTCAGAGACCAGACATGCACCACATGTACATATCAGTACAGAAGGCCTAGTTCCTTATGTTGGCCACCTCCGTATGTTGACCAGTTTTCTACAGTCCCTTAGATGGTCAACTTACAGAGGTTCTACTGCATTTTGAAATTTTAATGGGTGTAATGCTATTGTATTTAGTATTTTCTTTAAAATATGCTAGCAGGAGGTAAGGGGAGAATGAAGGTAAAAAAATAGAACCCCAATTTGCCATCCATTGATGAATATTGAAGCTGGCTAAAACATACCTAGGGGTTTCATATGCTGTTCCTGCTATTTTTTTATTCACTTGAAAATTTCCATGATAAAAATGCAACACTCTGCATTTCTCTCTCACTTACACACAATTGGGATCATATTTAATTTCACCTCTTTACCTGGGCCACATGTTTGACCATTTCACTAGTCTGTTTTGTGCTGCTGTAATATAACACCTGAGACTGGATGATTTATAAAGAAGAGAAATTTATTGCTCACAGTTCATGAGGCTGCAAAATTCAGTATCAAGGAAACAGCATCTGATGAGGGCCTTCTTGCTGAATCATAATGTGGTAAGAAAGAGCAAGAGGAAGCCGATCTAGTTTTAATAACAAGCCCATTCTCTTGATAGGTAACGCACTCCTCCTATAAGAACATAGGAGCCCAGAGCCCAGTCAACCTAATTACCTGATTCTGCCCCACCTCCCAGCACCGTTGCCTTAGGGATTGGGATTAAGCTTCCAACACAAGAACACATTCAAACCCTATGAGACTGAAAGTGGGATTCATCCTGAGGCAAAATTCTTCTCCAGCTGTGAGCCTGTGAAATTTAACAAGTTACATGCTCCTGAAATACAATGGTAAGATAGACATGGGACTAATGTTCTCATTCTAAGAGGGAGGAAATTGGTAAGAAAATAGGCAAAACAAGCTCTATGTAAATCCAAAACGTAATGGGGAAAACAACCTTGCCTTAAGCTGGAGAATGACCTCCTTTGACTCCATGTCCGACATCATGGGCACACTGGGGTTGGGCCCCCAAAGACTCAGGAAACCCCACTGCTGTGAAATTGCTGAGCTCACCCCCTCAACAGCTGTCATAGGTTGGAGTCTAGTGCAGGCAGCTTTCCAAAGCTGGAGTTGCACATTGGTTTTGCTAGGCAGTGTCCTGGTGGGGGTCTCTGTAGTGCCTCTGTTCCCTCAAAAAGTTTCTTCCTGGGCCTCCAGACTGTTCAATAAGTGCTTTAAAATCTAGGTGGAGACCAACATAGCCCTGCAGCTGTGCACTCTTTGTGTCTGCAGCATCAGGACCACATGAGCATCACTAAGGCTTACCATTTGCACACTGCAGAGCTGCATCATGAGATACATGTAGGCTGGACTGAGCCATGGCTATGGCAGCTAAGGAAAGTTACACCAGAATTAAGGACCCTAGGCAGTAAATACTGAGATCTATGAGTCCCTCTCTAGAAACTTTGCCCTCAATGTCCTACCTTGCCTTGAAGGTCTCTGAAATGCCTTTTGGGTCACACTCCCATTGTCTTAATCAATAGAATTTAGCTTCCTTCTATCCATATTAATCTCTTTAGCAAATGGTCATTTGGCTACACTCTTAAGATTTTCTCCCAAATTATCTTTTTATTTTTTAGATGGCCAGCCTGAAAATTTTCCAAATCTATCCATCCTACCTCTCTTTTAATTACAAATTTAATCATTAAATCTTTTTTCTCTTTTCTCATTTTATTGTTAAGTGGCCAAGAGAAGCCATGCAGTACCTTAAATGCTTTGCTGATTAGATATTTCTTCTGCCCAGTGTCCTACTTCATCACTCTTGAATTCTGCCTTCTATAAAGCCCCAGGGCATGAAATAATTCAACCAAGTTCTTAGCCACTTTATACAAAAAATGGCCTTTACAGCAATTCCTTGCTCCTCATTTCCCTCTGAGATCTCATCGGAATTAACTGTACCAACCATACTTCTGATTATGACCATTTAAGTAATTTCTAAAAAGTTCTAGACTTTCCCTGCATTTTTTTCTTCTGATCCCGCACCAAAACATTCATTCGAGTTTCTTCTCCAAGTTCTTCTAGCTTCTACCTTTACCCAGTTCCAAAGCTACTTCTACATTTTAAGTATCTGTTATAGTAACAACCTCATTTCTCAGTACCAATTTTCTTTCTTAATCTATTTTATGCTACTGTAATGGAATACCTGAGAGTAGGTAATTTATAAAGAACATAAATTTATTTCTCATAGTTCTGGAGGCTGGGAAGTCTAAAAGGGCGGAGTCCTCATGACCTATCACTTCTTATAGGTCCCACCTGCCAACAAGTTGCAGTGAGGATTGAGTTTGCAACATGTAATCTGTGGTGGGCACATTCAAAGTCTAGCACTATTTCTCTGGTTCCTGGTATAGTGCCTGAAACTAAGTTGGTACTCCATGAATAGTTTTCCAAAGATTGAATTTAAATTACCAAGAATAATTTAGTAATACAAATGTTATTTGAATTTCTAGGAAAGCTCTTTGCAAATGGTTCATTATTCTTTTGTTAAATAACACAGATGGACGTCAGCTTTGCTAAGTAAGATCATCTATTTATAATTCTTAGAATTATATGTGAGTCTAAATATGTTAAGAACAATTATACAAGGTTCTTCTAGTCTACTTTTTCAAACAATTATCAATTTCTATCACTTTATTAACATTGTGTTTGTTTTTACAATGTATCCTTAGCAGAAATTAACTAAGTGGTGCTTTATACGTCACTCAATAGAACTAATTTTTTGTATACTGGATTTTTCTTTTCATCCCTTTGCTAACCTAAGTGGGTATGCATTGTTGAACTGTGCTGAGAATGCTAAAGCTATGAGGACTACTGGGCCTCTTCTCTCAAAGGCTACAAAAGAATAACAATCTCCCTACATTCTGGATCTCAAGCAGGTGCCCTAATTCATCGGACAAAGAATTATGTTGACTATTGGAACACTGGCCTCCCGATACAGAGTTGCTGCTCCACACATGTAAATGGTGTGTCTTTATAAGGCATTTAATTTTTCATATTCTCTGAGGTTTGGTACACTTTCTTTTTGTATATAATTGAAGCTTAGAAGGAAAGAAACCATGTCTGGGTAGCTCCAGGGAGGCAGTCATAAAACAAACTCTGCAATTGTGTCATCTCTAATGCTATTGCATGAGCAAATTACACTGTTGAGCCATAAGCTACCTGGTGTGTACAGTTGCTTATAGGATATACTATATTTTTTCTTCAAGACCGAGCAGAGTGCAAAAACCTTTCATTAATCATGTGTAGTTAGAATGCAAAATGCTTTTGGAGAAAAAGAAGTTGTTTAAATCTCTTGTGTACCAAACAAGTTTACAACATATAATATTTCTTGCAAAGTATGTTGTTTCTCATTCAATTACACATTTCATCGTTTGTCTCAGACCTGTAATTTTCTAACACATAACAGTAGTCCTTCAAAGTAAATCAGGAATTAACTTCATAGTACTGCAAACTAGAAATTATAAAACCAGATGATTAATGAAAACCAGAAGCGAGAGTCACCACAGAACCCTTATGAGCTTCTTTACATTCTTAGGATGATTCTGAAATGTGTTCTCCTCTAAAGACCTTTATAATTCTCTAGTGGAAAAAAAAAAACAGATAAAAATTGATATTTTTATTTGACTGTTGGCAGAATTTAGAGATGTATGGAATGAAATGCACTGTCTGCTTTTTCAACTGAGCATTTATAAAAATTGTCCTTTTACCACCTCTTTCTACCTAAAAACAAAGAAGATAACAAAGAGTTGAACTATGTATTTTTAATAACTCACTACTGGGGGTGTGGCAGAACCCTCCTCTATCCTGGAAAACATAGCCTTTTTATCTATACCTTTAAAGAGAAATATTCAGTACAGAGAATGTAAACTAGTATATGCTCTTAGATTTTCTTTATTCTACAAACTGTACTAATCTCACACATACCAACAAAAATTTAAAAATATATTGCACCTATCATCTGGAACTTGTCAGACGACCAGATGCTTCAGATCAACCTGAAGCAGGACAATATCAGCATTATTGGTTAAATTTTTTATTAGTAACCATATATGATGTTTTATAAATGTAACTATCTACAATCATACCCGTGTTATTTATATACGAATTCAGACAATTAAGTCTATTTTGAAATCATCCTAGGAAAATGCTGCATACTTTATTGCTGAAATAACTATAGTCACTTTTGAAACACTCCCCTTGGGAAGCTATGCACAGACACCGCCCCTAGTCCACCCTTCAGAGCAGTTTTGGAGCTCTTGTTGGAAAGGCCATCAGAGCTGCTGGTTTATTACCCTTGATATCCTGAATGTCATCAAAATGTCTTCCCTTCCATATTTCCTATATCAATCAGGTAAAGAAGAAAGTCTTTGAGGGTAAGAACAGGTGAGCAGGGAGGATTCCAATATAGCTATTTGTTTACTGGCTAAAAATTCAGACAGTGCTGTGTGAGCTGGTGCATTGTCATGATACAAGAAGCATGCCTGCCTCATGCCAAGATTTTCAGGTAAGATTTGCCTATTTCTCTATCTGTTTACTTGGTCTGCTATGCTTCTCACAGCCAGCTGATGATTTTGACACACACTGATGAATTCGTGCAATTTTTTTGTCATTTCTGCTTGTTCCTGGCTGTTCTGAACTTTATCAGTGATGCTTTTCCCCCCCTCAAGAAAAAAATATTTAATCTGTTTGTACACTGCTGTTTTCTTCACAGCATTATTCCCATATGCTTGGACTCACACATATCCCTGATTTTACTTCTACTCTTGCCACATTTAACAAAAACTTTAATGTTTGTTCATTGCTCTAATTCAAGCTCCAACATTTTCACGTCAGCACACAGAAATATACAACAACAATAACAAATGCCACTCAGCTAGACACCGCCACATGTGGACAGGCGCCCAGCTGTGAGACACTGACATACCCAGGTTAGGAAACTTCATGGAGTTGTTTATACAGTGTTGCCAATGTAAGCACATGGGGGTAAGTTTACAAACTTAATCCTTAGGCTTAGTATACTACATACATAGATGTGAAAGGTATACATACCTGTATGTAGCCTAAATACTATTTGAGAAAACAAATGATAATGTTCCTTCAGAAGCAGGTCTTTTTTTTTTTGTTTTAGACAGAGTCTCACTATGTCACCTTTGGTAGAGTGCTGTGGCATCACAGCTCACAGCAACCTCCAGCTCTTGGGGTTAGGTGATTCTCTTGCCTCAGCCTCCCAGGTAGCTGGGACTACAATTGCCCGCCACAACGCCAAGCTATTTTTTGTGATAGTTGTCATTGTTGTTTAGCTGGCCCGGGCCGGGTTCAAACATGCCAGCCTCGGTGTATGTGGCTGGCGCTGTAACTACTGTGCTACAGGCGCCGAGCCCATAAGCAGGTCTTTTAATATTTATTGCCTTCGGTATAAAAACTGAGAACATAAAAACAATCAGAATAGAAGGAAGAGGAGATGGGAGAAAAAAGTTTATTATCATACATAGATCTTCACATATTAAATGACAAAGCAACTCGTAATGGCTGGCTTAGGACTAAAATGTGTGATTTTGAAATTGCATACTGTTGATTTGATGAAGGGGGATTTTTTTTTTTTTTGAGTGGGAAAGAACGTTTTATTTTACATTCAAATACTTTGTAGACTATTTATTCCCAAGTTTTCTAAGACTTTGAAACCACTTAGATAGAAACTAATTTATTCTTCAGTTTATCGGCAAGAAAAAAGAAGTCAGAAAATAAGGCTGTAGATGTGTCAGTCTTTACAGTTACGATTATGTGGTGATTGTGGCTGACTGTAGTCACTGCATGGAATTCTCATATGCAACCTTCTGTGACAGTGGATTCAGCAAATTTCAACCTTATTTTTTTTAATTCCACTTTAATAGGGATACACGTATATAAGCTATTAAACAGATAATGTGACTTGCCCATGAGAAATCTGTAAGTCTAGATCTTTCTACACATGAAATCGTTTAATTTCTGTATTGGTGAAACTCCAGTTGGTCACTTTCCTTTCATAACTTCAAACTGAGTTAACGATTCAATTTTCCTTTGAAGTTAGAGAAGGCAGCAAGTCTAGACCATGTCTGTGGAGTAGAAAGTCAGAAAAGAAGAGAAAGCACCTAGAGTTACAGAACCACCACAACAGCAAAAGATGGAGAGCGGAACTTTGTAATGTCTAAGTTGAGTGAGAATTATTTTTCTAAAATTCCTCTTTAACAGAGGTGCACGCATACACATAAGCTATAAAATAGGTAACGTGACTTGCCTAAGAGCAATCTGTAAGTATCGATGTTTCCCCACATGACATTGGTTTAATTTCTGTATGTAATTATGGGAACGAAATCATTACTAAAGCATAGTAAGCTACAAAAAAAATGTTTAAAGCTTGCAACTCTAAATAGGATAACTTTTTGACCATTTAAACTTGTGGTTGTTTTGCAGACTTATTTTTAAAAATGAAAAGAATGTTAACAAATCCAAACATGTGAAGGGAACAAGAGAGAGAAGAGGCGAGAGAGGGAGAACCTGAAGGGAAGTGCAGGAGGGATGCAGGTATGGTGCTTCCTCCTTTGGGATTTGACATCATACTTTACAATGCCTTGCCACCTCCAGGGGACCATGACTTTTGAATTCTTGATGGCACTGTTAAACAGCTGGAGCAAAAATGCTCGAGCAGGAACATTGGAATTAACTGTGGAGACTACAAATTAGCTAACAGATTTATTCCTTGCACTGACATAATAAACAAATATTGATGGCTTCCTGTGGTGTAATACATCCTTATTCATTGCTTCACAACTCACTCATAGCTTCTTCATTTCCTCTTCAATGCTTCTAAATGGGTGATTCATCCTATACTTCTCAAAATATTAGTCTGTTTACAGTCCCCAGATAGCTAACAGATTGTGTATCATTAAAGCCGCTCTGTGATGGCTTTCCCTGTAGATTGTTGTTCTCTTCCGATTTATAGAGGGTTCTTTTTTAACTTTTTGAGGTTTTTTTATAAAGAAAATAAATGGATCTTTTTATTTAGCAATGATGTGTTGATGATACATAGTCATATTATCTTTTTAATGACATTTAGGTTGCCAAAGACATCTTGCATGGTTAAAAATATGAACTGTTCCATGTAAAAATCAGTAAGTTGAATCAGTGTCTTTTCGTCCTCTTTTGCATAATATCTGAATCCTTCCCCAGTTGTACAGTTGGAATGAAAATCACCACAGAGCTCTGTCCATTTTTCTATTTAGAGTAGTGTTGGAACTGAGAATATGTTGTCATCTCCCTTAGGAAAATATATATATATATACATATTTTTAGTATGAGTCAAGTTGTCACATTTCTACATTATAAAAAAGAGGTATAAAAAAGAGGTAGCACTATAAATATTTATTATGTGGGTTATCTTTGACTGCATTTATAATTCATTTAAATCAGAACTACGTTTTTGAAAACCAGTAGACAAACTACAAAGAGATAAAGTGACACTAAAAAAGGGTAAAGTGACATATTCCCAATCATAGAACAAGCCAGATTGAGCAATAACTCAGGGTGTGAGTATTCACACATGCATTCTGATATCACATGCTATCTGTATTTTAGATTGTTCTTGGAATGGAAAACCCAGCCCTCATGCATGTCTTTCTCGGTTGCTCATTGGCTGAACATGGTTGGATGCCACTGTTTGCAATTGCAATTTTATGCTTTATAGATTCCACGCTAGAATCACTAGAAAATATCTTCATTAATGAGAGTGAATATCGGATATATTCACATTTGTAATGGAATTTAAACCTCCGTAGTGTTTGCACTAAAGTATAGTCAAAAGAATCTTGTTCTACATAGTTTCCTGACCCAAATTCTCATTCACTATGTTTTGCCAGAGAAAAGATAACAACTACGCCTGTAAAGGTACTTTAAAGGGTATTTTGGTCACAATTTTATTAGAATTCATAGTTCCCAGAAAGATAAGAGCAAGAATTATACTTACTTATGATCTAGTATCTATTCTCCTCATTTCAGTACTCACATTTAAAAATTTGTTGATGCAAGAACATCCTATTGAACTCACTGAACTTGGACATTATATTGAAGAAGGATGTATTACTCAACTGTTTGCTGATAACAGGATGTAGGAAAGAATCAAGTACAATAGCTTCTGAAGGATGTTATCAACATTTTAAATGCAAATGCCCATGTATCTGATGTCACTTATGCAAGAAATAACAATAAATAATAAGAATAATTTTATGTGTAAGGAAAAACATGGTTGTTGAATAGATCAAAAATGATATAGTGTAATAATATGTAGTTCCCTAAATAATTGGTGGTTATTGCTAAATAATTGGTGTCAAATTATGGCTGAAAACTAATTACTGATAAAAATACATTAATGATCTAATGTTTGGTGTACCACCCAAAATATTTGAACTCTGAACACACAGCATAGCAGCTGTTAGGATTACTTTAGTGTATGATCTCATTCTCTAAGGACAGTTGTATTATAGTAACTAGAGTTGTGGTCAGACCTAGATTGTGCCTATAATTATTTCAATTTCATCTTATGGAGTCTAGGTGTGCTAAAGGAATAGACTGTTCAATTGTTATATATCTAGCGCTGATAGGCTGTACACATCTGCTAAACACGGGGGTGGTTTGAGTGCTATATTGATTACTGTAATACTTATACTACCTAAGTACACACACACACACACACACATTGCAAGACAAGAATAAAGATTATAGTACTTTCAATTGCATTCACATCAATAATCTGATTGTTCTTAAAACAATGCTAATACAGTTTGATTTGGAACAAAGTTCCAGACATCATCACTTGTTTAACCCATCCTCAGTCTGGTTGCAATGTGGGGACAAGCATTTCAATAGCTGTTGTGCAGATGTTGATAGAATAGTTTCTAAGCTTCTCTAGTATTAGGGGGCAAGTCTATTATTCCATTAACTAGTGGTGGGGTCTGAGAACCCTGTTCCAGTTACATAACCCTGTTGAACTGATCGGTCTTGTTGTTTTAGAGTTATGGTCACACTGCTGTGGCTTGACACAAATATGATCAGAATTTACCTAATCAAGACAGTTCGTGATGAGCCTTCTCTGTCATTTCAATCTTCATGCTCATCTTAAGAGATATCTGCAGTGCACACTCTCTAAGGCAATTTCTCTTACAGAGGAAACATCATTCCTTGTGAATCCCCTTAAAAATCAAAGGTTGTCTTTAAAGTCAAATAAATTATAGATAATATAGTTCTTGTGCTCCCTTGAGAATTGGTTCAGTCATTGCCGCTGGTCTTTGAACTTCTAGGGTAGGTTCCAAATGCCAAGCCATGGAAAATCTCCCTGCATCCACAGCATCTAACTCTTTGCCAACCGTTTCTGACAATTGCCTTGGCAGGCAGCACGCTCCCCTCCAGGGCCCCCAGTAGCCTTGGTGTCTGCATAGGGCTGCTGTATTGTATAAATTATTTTTTTACACCTTTATCAACTCTCTAAAATGAGTATTGTCCTTTTTCTGGGCCACGTATGAAAAAAGGAGCCTGTCTGCTCTTGCACACCACGCTGGAGGGCCTGTCCCAGATTGCCATTTCAACTCATCAGGTTCTGGCCAAAAATCTGCTCCGTTGGCTGAGAAGCACATATCACATTCTGTGAATGTCACATAAATCTGTCTCCTGGCTTTTGGGTCACTTTCCGATTTTAGACCAGGCACAGGGCAGCTTGCTTCTCTATTAAATTTAAGTGGTCCTCATCAAAGTGCAGAACCTCTGCTGTGAGTGAAATTAACAGCATATTTGATGCATTGCTGGCACTCTGCAAATATAGATTTTTGACCACATAGTAGAGCGCATGTGACTATAGTGTACATAAGTGAACCCTTTATGCATGTTCTTTTCTTGCTGCTCTTCAGAATCAATATCTGTCCTGTAGATTAAGCAAAACAAGTGAGGTTGTGAGTGTCAGACTGTCATTGTTTTGATTTGGACATATTTTTTTCCCTCACAATATAATAATCAGTAATATGTTTATTAAGTACTTAGTACCTAAAACTGGGCCAAACTCTGTTTTTAATGCAGGCAGTCTTGGAGTTAGCAACATTCAACTTATATACAACTCACACTTATGAATGGAGGCTATTATAGGTAATAGGTAAAGCCCTGTTCCAACTTACATACAAATTCAATTTAAGAGCAAACCTAAAGAGCCTATCTTGTTCATAACCCAGTGACTGCCTCTATAATATTAATTGTCGAAGTCTTCAGATTTTCATGTGAGATATACAATGAATACAAATGAAGCAGGTAGAAATTGAGACAAAATAAGTTGTAATTAAGGGAAAACTCAATCTTAGATATGTGAAAATAAAGTTTAAAAGCTATTGGATCCTCAAAACCACTTTAAGTCTTGAGAGAAATAGAATCTGAGTCAGATGCACATAGTTGTAACTTCTGCTTCTTAGATTATGAGTTCACTTTCATCTCCATTGTTATTATTCTTAAAATGACCAGGAGAGACCAGGACTTCTCCTCTTCAATTACTGATCCTTATTAGAGATTAACTGCCTTCTTTATTATCCTGTACCTAATTCAGACCAAATGGTGCAAAAGACCCCATGATGGTTACACCTTCAGTGTGGGAATGTTAAATATACCTTACTTGAAAGAAAAAGACCATCTGTATCTATGCATTAAGCCTTATGTTACATATAGAAAGATGTTGACATTCTGTTAAGCTTCTTCTAAATTTTCTCTATATAAACGATCCCAAACTTCTATTTCCTGAGCAGACATCCTTGCAATTTGCACTTGAATAAACTCTCTTTAAACTAGATTCTGACCCTTTCGATTATTTAAGGTTGACAAATACTAAGAGGGTCATAGTAGAGAGATAGCATTGTGAACTACAATAATTAGAAAGACTTTATTAGAGGTATAGGATTTGACCGGATCCTTGAGTTGATGACATACTGAATCTTACAACAAAAAGTTTATATACTTGTGAAGTCAAATTCATAATCCCCAATCTATATATTTTATATATTCACAACCTACTATATTCTCAAATTTAATATCTCTTTCACTTACATATATACCTCTGTTGTACGAAGCTGCTTGCTTTTCTACAAATAGTACCTGCTGTTTCTGACCTTTCGCATTTGCTCCCAACTTAATGAATGTCCACTCACGAATGACTTACTCTTATCCTAAGTCTGTGCTCCAATTTGAATTTTTCATAAAGTATTTCTAGATCATCTGAGTAAGATGAATTTCTTCTTTTCCTATGCTCATAACATTCAATAACAACCCTTTAACCCTCCTTGTATTCCACTTAACAGAATCTACCTTTTGGCACTGCTTATCTCTGATCAGATATTAAGGGGCGTATGTGTGTGTGTGTTCCTATTCTTTTCATGTGAAGGAAAGTTCAAAGTTCAAAAGGGGTTTGGGGCTTTAGGGATGGGGTGGAGAAGATGACATCACAGTTTTGGGAGACTGAGAGAGGAAAGCACAACAAGCAGAGGCTACACTTTGTTATAGGTAATGAACATCTCTCAGGAGTCCATGCTGCCCTCAGAAGAGCAGATATGACTCCCTGGTGAAAGTTTCTCTGTCAGACCTTTAAAAAGGGATCAGACTTGGGTGGTGCCTGTGGCTCAGTGAGTAAGGCGCCAGCCCCATATACTGAGGGTGGCGGGTTCAAACCCAGCCCCGGCTGAACTGCAACCAAAAAATAGCCAGGCGTTGTGGCGGGCGCCTGTAATCCCAACTGCTTGGGAGGCTGAGGCAGGAGAATCACGGAAGCCCAAGAGCTAGAGGTTGCTGTGAGTCCTGTGTACATCATGGCACTCTACTGAAGGCGGTAAGGTGAGACTTTGTCTCTACAAAAAAAAAAAAATTAAAAAAAAAAAGGTATCAGACTTTGAGTCTCTTTTTTCCTGTAAATTAATCTTTCCTACATCTTGATAAAGCAGATAAGGGAGCCTCAGAGAAAGCCTACTGTTTACTTGACTAATGCAAATTTCTTCTACAGATTCAAATCTCCCCCACAAAAGAGAGCTTTTCATGGCTATTCCTGTATTCCCTTTGAAAAACCATTTTCAGTTATGCCAAATAAGTATATTTTGGGGTGAAATATTCCAGTTTTCTTCACATGTGTGAACTGAAATAAAATCTTAAGCCCTCTTCCCCCAGCTGACTGAATGGACTCCCTCTTGGCCAAAGGGATCCTGGAAAAATCTCAAAGTTCAGTTGCTGAGAAGAGGGGTCAGAACTCCTTGCTTTTGGCCTTACTTTCTGTAACAATAAGGTACTAAATCACTAACAGGCCTAATTAAAGCCATGGAAGATGACACTTAAACCACACCTGTAGGCTATCAATTTACTTAAGAGTAAATTGAGTTTATAAATGTCAGGTGGCTTGTCTTTGACTAAGAGACTTCCTTATTTTAAGATATTCCAATCCTTTACATCAGTGGTTCTCAACCTGTGGGTCACGACCATCTAACAATGAAAATACATTGCAGCATTAGGAAGATTGAGAACCACTGCTTTAGATAGAGCTTCATTTCTTTAGCCAATCACAAAATAAAGCATCTTTAAATGTACCTGCAACCTATAAGCTCCCTCCCACAGAATCAAGATGTCTCAACTTTTCGGGTCAAAAGGTACTTCTTCCCCATATTGACTTAAGATCTTGCACATAATTCCTGTCTCCATGAATTATTATAAAACCTAACTGTAATGTGTCTACTGCAGGCACATTTTCTCAGAACCTCTTGAAGCTATGTGCTTCAGGCTGGTCATACACATTCAGCTCAAGATTAACATTTTTACAGAGTTTGGTTTTTCTTGTTGACACATGGGAGATTGAACATTTCATCTATGTCTGTAAAAAAAACTGTCTAAATGCAAAAAAAGAAAAAAGAATAGGATCTGTTTAATTAACAGCAAATGTTATTTTGCTCGGTTTTTTCATTTTCTAACCTTTGTACAGAGAGGCACACTCTCTAATAATTTCACACTTACTTTCTGGAACCTATTTTGGGAAACGGCCATGAGGAATGAAAGCATAGGGAGGTCTGCAAATTGGATTAGGATAAGGCCAACACTCCAGTCTTTTCTTAGTTCAATTCTGTCCTACAGAGAGAAATGAAGAAACGTATTTGATAAAGAGAGAATTTTTCAATATATGTTTCTAATATCATCAAAACATTTGTGGTCAGTCATCTTCATGAGAACGTGTTTCCAATAGCAAACCTCATTTCATCCCACCCACACCAGATGCTTCCCCTTTGTGAAATTCTTCTTCAAAAAGGCAATCACTCATTTTGCTTGTCAGACTCAGTCACTGCTTCTTGGAATCTAACCTGAAATCCTTGATGAATAGATCCTGTCCTCCAAAATGCTGGGGCATATCAGAGTTAGGTCTAGAAAATTAGTCATTTCTGTGATGCACTCAAATATATCAGTAAAAAGAAATAAGGGTGAACCATGTAACTTCATCCACTAGCTTTCTATTCCTTTTAGGCCTGAACTAGAATTGATAACCCACATGAAGATAGTAATGCCTGTCGCAAACAAGACAAAGATTTTGCAGCTTCTGTCCTACTTGAGAGCCTTAGGAGCTATGATTGAGATGCTTATGAAGTAAATAGAACCTCCATAGTTGACCACCTCCCTAGAGTGACCACCTCCTTACGTTGATCTAATTTTCACAGACTAGACATGCATCACATCTGTGTATCAGGTGAGTAGGCCTAGTTCCTTATGTAGACCACCTCCATATGTTGACCAATTTGCTACAATTCCTTGGGTGGTCAAATTTCAGAGGTTCTGTTGTATTTTTAAAAAGCCTTAAAATGTTAATTTTCAAAGAAGATCAAACCAATATAATAAAAGATAAAAACTACATAGGCATGAAAACACAAGCACACCGCACACACATACACACACACACATCTTAACATTTCTCATTTATCCCCTACTGAGCTGACAAAATAAATAGGACAGTCCCACCATGGTTACTGCCACATCCATCCTAGTTTGTACCTTGGAGAGGCTGCCTGGCACATTATACACTTTTTCTTGGTATTTTCTCCCTATAGACTTTAAGGAAGGCTCTCCGGGCTCCATAAACCTTTCATTTACAGTTGAGGAATGCTTCTGCAGGAAGTCTATAGGCTTGTATTATGTTGGAGTAGGGAAGACTCTGTGTGTCATTAAGCCAGCCCTCATTTTACAGAGATGAAAACTGGAGTTCAGGGATGAGAGGCACTGGCTTAAGGTCACTCAACAAGTTCATGACTCCCCCTTTCTGGTCTTCCCACTTAAGCCGTGGTGTTATTCCACTACTCCTATGGCTACATTTCTTGAAAATTAAGGAATTTTTAAGAAATTTAAGGTTGCCCTAATTATTAGTCCCCTAATCTTTCTAGAAGCCTGCTGATCTCTCACTTACGTTTTTTCTTTGTTGGACAAATCCCCAAACAAAAAGCACAGACAAGTTCCTTTATCTATCTCTCATTTATTTCTCTGTTCCTGTCTCATTTCAGTTCCATTTTTTCGGACCATTATTAGGAAACTACTTACTTATCTGGTCTGCAGTACCACTAATATTTCAATGACAATGTGTCACATCATCTCTAGGTAAATATGCAGCGTTTTAACAAATCCCTGCAGGGACTATGCCTCAATTCCAGCTTTTAACAACTCCTAACGCAGAAGTTGGGGCCTGCCAATTCTCCTGCTTTCTATTTTAATCAAAACCACTTTGTCTATTGCCAGCATTAAGCAATTATTAAGTTCCGTCTGTATGTTAAGCCCTAGTGATAAAGTAGTGAACAAGACAGCTGTAATTCGTGCTGTAGGGAGTTTATATTCTAGTTGAAGGAAATGAGTGATGGGGCCAGGGTTATGTTACATTAGTCAGGGATATTAGGAAAAGCTCTTAGTTATGATGATGCATTTTACCAGCAATGTAAATATATGCAAAGAAGGCAGCCTTCAAAAGTCTGCAGGAAAATTATTATGGAGAGAAGAAAAGAATGTCAACACCAGAGCTGTTGGTGAATGTTGGATTCCTAAAAGACAGAGGCAGGCCAGCAATATCTAGATGATGAAGGACATAGAACCTTAAGGGGTGAGGGCACAGGGGGAGGCAGAGGCAGGAAGGTGTAGGGATTTTAAACATAATTAAGGGTTTCAACTGAATTGTTATTCTTATTGCAAAGAGAAGACACACATTTTAAAAGCAAGAGTGATTGAGTAGTTTTACTCTTTTAAAAGATCACTTTGGTGAAATCCACTCCTCAGATGAAAAGAGTGAAAGCAGAGAATTTATTTCCAAGACAATTTAGCAATCTATAGAGGGAAGAGGGTGGCTTAGTCTAGGATTGTGTCTGAGGAAATGGAGAGAAGTGGACTGGGTCGTTACATAGTCCAGAGAGAAATTAACTGCAAAGTTCCTGTGTTTTGAGTGGATAGTACAATTTACTGATACAGGGAATATGAACATTACAATCCTCCCAATGACTATTGTTTTACCCGGTGCCCACAGACCATCCTCTAACAGATCCTTACCACACAAGCTACTGAACAGCTTCTGCTACACAGTGGAATCATTTGTTTTCTCTCTTTTTTTTTTTATTGTTGGGGATTCAATAAGCCAGGTTACACTGATTGCATTTGTTAGGTAAAGTCCCTCTTGCAATCATGTCTTGTTTTCTATGATTCACTGGTTGTTCATGAAAATAATTTCTAAGAAAGATATCATTTATTAAGCTTTTATTCTATGTAAACATTGTGCTATGCACCTGGCGTAAGGTGCACTTTGTGGTTATTGTCTTTTGCCTGTCAAGAATCAGTCTCCTGGTACAGTGGGTAGAGTGCTGGCCACATACACTGAGGCTGGTGGGTTCAAACCCAGCCTGGGCCAGCTAAACAACAATGACAACTGCAACAACAACAACAACAAAAAATGGCCGGGTGTTGTGACAGGCGCCTATAGTCCCAGCTACTTGGGAGGCTTAAGCCCATGAGTTTGAGATTGCTGTGAGCTGTGATACCATGGCACTCTACCCAGGGTAATAGCCTGAGACTCTGTCTCAAAAAAAAAAAAAAAAAAAGAAAAGAAAAGAAAAGAAAAAGAAAAAAAGAATCAGGTTCTTTCCTTTTTTCTTGTAACTTCCTGATTATAGTCAGGGGTGGGCACATGACTCGAAATGAAACTACTAAAATCCTTTCTTGGGATTTTTATTCTAGAGTTAAAAATCCTTCCTTCCTTCCAGAAAGGTTTATTTCAAAAATATTAAGGGAGTATAAATGTTGTGGTAATGCTGTCAGGGCTGTAAGTGTGTCTGCCACCCAAAAAGTGTTTATTGTGCCTGTTATGTAGGTTTTAGCTCCTCCCCTTCTTGCCCTCCCCTCTGCTTGATTTTCAATGACTTTTACATCCCTCTGTGCATGGCTGTGCCCCATTGTTACTTCCAGATTATTGGAGAGTACATGGGGTATTTGTTTTTCCATTCTTAACATATTTCACTTAGGGTAATGGTCTTCAGTCCAGTATAACTTTCCACAAAAGGCATTAATTCATCCTTATTAATGGCTGAATAGTATTCCATGGTATGTAATCACTAGGGAAATGCAAATTAAAACCAAAATGAGATATCAATTTACCCCAGTTAGAATGGCTTTTATTAAAAAGTCCCAGAACAGTAGATGCTGGCATGGATGTAGAGAGAAAGGAACATTTACACAATATTGGTGGGTCCTCAAATTAGTACAGCCTTTGCAGAAAATGGTATGGAGATTTCATGAAGAAGTAAAAGTAGGCCTGCTGTTTGATCCAGGAATCCCTCAAGTGGGTGTCCATCCAAAGGAAAAGAAGTCATTTTATCAAAAAGACATTTGCACTTGAAAGTTTATTGCAGCACAATTGAAAATCGCAAAGTTGTGGAATTAACCCAAGTGTCCATCAATTTAAGTGGATTAACAATATGTGTTATATGCATACCAGAGATTCTTTCTTCTTTTAGGAGCTCTTCCCTTGGCACAGGCAAAGCCTAAGGAAATAAAACTGACATCTAAAAAAAAAAAGTTGTCAGTATTAGAGGCCCAGAGAAATAACCCTGTTGGGGTTGAGTTCAGAAATACCTGCAGACTTGGGAAGTTCCTAGACCTCAGAGTTCTTTCTTTGCTTTGGGAATATCCCCAATTCCAGTCCCCTGACCCAAACCCACCACCTTTCCATCTGTACTTATTTTGCTCAAGATGATTCAAGTGGTATGTCTACACCAACCAAAGGAGGTGGGACAAATTTATTTCCATTCATCCTGCAACAATTGATTCTGTCTCACAGAACAAGAAACAGAATTTAAAAGCCTAAGTAAGTTGCTTAAAAATCACACAGTACATACTGAACCTAACTTAACATTCACATCAGGAGCCAAGGTCAAAATTGTGAGTCATTCTGTGTTTAGAGTCCACTCCACTACATACCTACAAGATTTTATGCCCTGCACAGAAGGTATAAGATCGATACATGTGTGTGTAGTGGTCAGGGCCCGGAAGAAATAAAACTAAGGCAGGCAGACAAAGATGTCCTCAAGGATATTAAAATGTCATAAACATAGCATGTAAATAACAGTAAAGGGAACATGAAATAATTGTTATAATAGAAGGACAACGAGAATAAAAGGGAAAGATGATTAATTTTGATCAAGAGATCAGGTGAAGGTCTTTGAATCAGGTCTTGAAAGATAAATAGGCCATTTATTATGACTTCCTGTCTATGCAAATCACCTACTCTGTAGCTGATTTGATTTATCTCATAAACTTAGCCATCCTTTATGGTTCAGATAAAGGTACTGCTAACAAGTATTTCGTTTTTCTAATATAACCTGCACAATTTGAATCTACATGTTATGTTTCTATACCTATTTCTAGAAATAGGAAAAATGCCACATGGAATGTAGAGAAAAAAATCAACCAGGATGTGGAATATTTGCTCTGTTTTTCTCCAGGTTGTGATCTTTCAGCAATTTCAGAGGCAATTCATATCCTGCCTGATCTACTTTACTTCCAGGTTTCTATTGCAGTGCAGGTTTCTATTGAAATTCTAGAAATTATTTAGTTTATTTGATCCATGGAAATAAGTGAAAGGGGAACATATTTTGATTCATGAACAAACTAAACTGTTAATCGTCTAAGCTGTGCTTTGCACCGCATTAGAAGTTGAAATTTCAGTTCCCTATAGACCTTCACAGACATTTCCCCATGACCAATTCCTTATTTCAGTTTCTACTACTAACTAGATTTTTTTTTTTTGCTTTATTTCTGATGCTGATCTTCTGTCTCCTCTCCTTTCCCAGCTCATGCTCACAATCTTGACTTATTCGAAAATTGCTTCAGTGACAACACCACTTTGGATCACGTGTACTGTCATTCTGTGCTAAAGACGGAGGGAAGATCTCTTGAGTGAGACTTAATGTGGAACTTTTTTTGTCCTTCCGCATCTGAGAATTTACATTTTTCCAAACATCCCCCTTAAACTGATTTATTTTTGTTTTTGAATTTCTTAATGACTAGGAATAAATCCCCCTTGAATATCTTACACATTTCACACCGCCTGTGGCTTCATGGGTGACACTATTTTTATACATAAGTTTCAGACTCTCCTGAGGAAAAGTACAGTAGATCAGACAGGATATGAATAGCCTCTGAACCTACTGAAAGATCACAACTTGGAGAAAAACAGAGCAAATATTCCATATCCTGGTTGATTTTTTTCTTTACATTCCATGTGACACTTTTACTACTTTTCTTTTCTCATCCACTCCCAGACCCTGAATTTCTACCATCCATTTATTCTTATTTCATAGATGAACAGTCCTCCTCTTCTTGACACTTGGAAGACAAGCTCCTAATAAAGGTACAGAATAAGAAAAGGGCATTGAATGGCATCCAATATTTCCCCCAAAACCTTGCCTCTCACACTATCATAGAAAACACAGGCACAACCAGAATGTCTGAAATTTCCCCTAATAATATTTGATAGCCTGGAAAAGTTAATATGCCTTCCAGAGTTTTACAGCTTTCAATTTAATAAAAATAACATTTCCCCTCCCTTTTTTGCTGATTGTTCAAAAAATCCAGTCATTTTAATATCAGATAGATCTATATCATTGCAATATAAAATAGAGAGTGGAAACTGGATTACTCTGGATTCCCCTTAATGCAATGTTAAAACCTATTCCTCTAGTATTTGGAGCTCCTTCAATAATGATGCTGAATCTTACTATCAAATTATTCACAAATCATATTGGGACTGACCAATCCTTGTGAATTTAGCTCTCATTTGCGAGGAGGGCCTGCACATGATAGCCACTTCGTTTGTGGGTGGAAAACAAATATTCTCTAAGAAAATTCACTTATAAATCCCATCTAAAAGACTTATATGGTAATCAAACACAGACAGAATGAACATAAAGGAAGAGAATTGTGTGTCAGCCTCCGCCTGGAATCTGTCGCCTCCTGGCTCTTTTCCACCTGGCCTGTAAGTCTGCCTAGCACTAAATATCCCCCCAGAAGCACTTCCTGACCACCCCACCTACTTGGGTTAATTGTCTGTCTTTTGAGTATCTGCTGGACCCTGTGAATATCTCAAAACTAGAACCTATCAGGATGACATTCTCTGTTTAAATAGCCTTCGCTATCAAGGAGAATATAAGTATTAGAGGGCAGGAGTTTGGTTTTATTTATTCACCTCAAGTTAATTTGCTCACCTGAACTTGCTCATTCATTTCTCACTTGAAGTTAGTATGATTAATTCTAGCCTAAAGAGAAGGGAATTAAACTTTAAGACTCAATTCAGTCAGGGTCTACTCTGCTAGTAAGAGCAGACATAAAATATAAACCCAGGGCTGCTGAGTCTGAAGACCATCCCTCATTTACTACATCACATTACAGCTATTAGAGGTCTGAAGGCTAACGCTACTTTGGGCTAACGCTGACCTGAAGAATGACTTATTAAAAGTAAGCCTAGATATCTGATAAAATATTTGTATTTAGAATCTATGAAACCCTAACAATTTTATAATTAAAAAGGGGCAAAGAGTGAAGAAAATAGGCAAAAGTTTTGAATAGACATTTTACCAAAGAAAATGCATGACAATAAACATAGGCGGCATCATTTGTTGTATCAGGAAAATGTAAACTAAAACAATTAGATGCCATTTATATCCACTACATGGTAAAAAATATTATAGAAAGAAAATAACAGGTGTTGGTAGGGTTGCAGAAAAATTTGAATCATTGTATTTTACTTGAGGGAATGCAACGTGATACATCCACTTTGGAAGAGTTTGGTAAATTCTTAAAAATGTATGCATTAGTTCACTGCATCATACACTTGTAGGAATTCATGCATGATGAATTAAAAGATGTATTATTCACATTTTGTTTATAAATGTTCACAGCAATGGAATTTTTTCATGAAAGGCCAAATCTGGAATAAATCCAAATGTTCATAGTTAAAACATGGTATATCCACATGACAAAGTTCTATTTAGAAACCAAAAAAAAAAAAAAAGCACTGATTATGTTTCAATATGAATGGACCTTAAAAAAAATACTAAATGAAAGAATCTAGTTTAAAAAGTTGATATATTGTATGATTACACTTACATGAAATATTTATAAAAGTCAAATTTATAGAAACAAAAAGGAGTTGAGTGGGAACTTGAGGAGGGTAAGAGTGGGGTTTGACTAGAAATAGGCACAAGGGAATTTTTCAGGGTAATGAAAATTGTCTAAAACTGGATCGTGTAACATATTAATTCATACACCTACAATGATGAATTTTATGGTATATACATTAAAATTCAGTAAATCTTTAATAGAATTAAGTGTAGACTTTTGGACAATCTACCTTTATGGATCTTTTTTAATGTAAGTATAATTTTTTATCTTAAATCTACAGATACACTTCCCAACAAAAGCATAGAATTCACTTACCTTGCAAGCCTATATCTAACTACTGGTATGACTAGGGTTAATCCAACTCTATTAAAGGACAGATAATGAAAACTTTAGGCTTTGTGGGCCAGAATGTATGTTGAAACTACTTTATCTGTCATAGCAGAGCAAGAGCGGCCATTCACAATACCGTAATGGGGGTTGCTATGTACCAATAAAACTTTATCTATAAGAACAAGCAGTGAGCAGAATTTGTTCTATGAACAATAGTCCTTTAATACTTGCCATAGACTGCTAACTTTTGACCTTCTAGTAAGAACTGAAGTTACAGTAAATTATATCCTAGAACTTGGTACTTCAGGAAACAACATCCTCAGAAGTTTATAATTGTACATTTACTACTATGTCTGACCTGGCCTGGGTTTAAAAATTATAGGATGTCAAACCTAGCAAAACAATAGGCAGTAATTATTGATTGCTTTCCAGTGGGCTGGCACTCCTTCAGGAAATTTACATTCTTTTTTCTCCTTTAATCCAATCAACAATCTTATGTAGAGAATGCTAAGAGAAGTTGACCTATTTTGACCAAGACATGGCTAGAAAGTGGCAGATTCTGGGGACATGCCTAGGTGGTCTAAGTTCAGAGGACACAGATTTTCTCAGCCTTTTTGCTTTATTGCTTCTAATCATAAATTGGTACCTAACTGAATCTGGAGAACGGACTGATTTCTGGTTTGTTCCCCTTAGGTTGAGATGAGTTTCTCTAATCGCAAAGCTGGAAAGACAGGCAGCATAAGGTGGTATCTGGAAATTCCAATTATATGATATTTTCACTTGTAACTGCTAGCACTTAACATCAGTAAGAGTTCAGCGAGGTGGGCTTTGGTCCCAATTAAAGCAATTTTTGTTTCTCTGATGAAAGGGACATTAAATTGGATTTTTGGTATAAGAATGAATTACGATTTTAATCATTAGTGTGGAACTCACCTTTCAATAAGCTTCTTTATAATTTTCCCTCTGACTTTTTCTTTCACGCTATTCCTTAATGCAAAACCTCTTCATCTGCAGATATATGTTCTATACAACATGTTCCAAAATAGTGATTTATCTTGTTAGATCCGGAATAAACTAAATTCAAGATCACTACTGAAATGCTCATTTACTCATTTTGTTTACCACATGTAATGAGGGCTGATGCTTTGCAAGTCACAGAGGAAGTGAAGCATTTCTAATTCAACAAGTTAATCCATGATTTAAGGGATTTGAGGAAAAAGGAAGGAACTGTTTAATGCACTGCATTAGTAAGACAAGCATCCATGAAAATAAAAGGCTTTTAAATAGTTCAAACACAATATTAAAATAAAAAGCAGCGAGAGTGATTTTAGGGAGCATTAGACAAAGAACCAACCTCGAAGCCCATAGGATAAAATTCTAACCCATGCTTTTTGGTAGTATTGAAGTCTCCTGCCCCTTTATGATTATTTCAGAGACTAGCAGTGGCACATTGGTGAATAATAAATTTTACTAATGACACAATCATGGAAATGTATTGAGTCCCCGCTATGTGCCAGCTGGATTGCAGAGAAGTGAAGAAGTAAAGGGAAGGTGATAGGAGGGGGTCTAATATCTTCAGTTTGTCTACACTGCCATCATTTGCTTCAAATGCTTGTTTTGAAACTAAATCTAAATCTAAACTCTGAAGAAAAGGTTTTTTTGTGTTTGTTTTTAATGTAAGACTTAGGATGATATCTAAGATTCCTCACAGATTTGTCTTCCCAGGATTTGACCATGCAATACCACTTTTATACAAACATCTTTTAGCAGACTGTGTTGATTTCTTCAGAAACTCTTGGGATACTCTATATAAGAAGGACAAGTTTCTTCAACTTTTTAAAATCATGTACTTCTAAGAATATCCAACTCTTCACTGGCTATATTTACATTAACTTAAAAATGTTTAATCTCAGCCTTGCCTTTTCCCCATCTTCACTAAAATTGATTGATACATATCGGAGAACTCATTTCCATGTTTAAATATGAACTTGGGAAAAAGACTTCTTCCTGCTGAATATATGTCATAATGACTTTACAAAAGAGTTTTTGAATGATCTATGGAATAACTTATGAGGGTTTATTACCAGAGGTAGATTCTTATATAGAAAAGTTATCAAGGTTAGGAAAGATTATAGTTTTAAAATAGATTAATACAGAACAGAAAGACCCCTAATGTACTGTCCTAGTGCATCCCATGATAAAAAAATTTATCTTATTCACATAGAATCATAATTATCATACATCGTACAGAAATAACATTTCTCATTTAAATTCATCTCGAATTAGGAAATAAATACCTTGCTTGTATCCCAAGTGACCCACTGCTAATCTCATTGAGCAATGAATTTCATGAAAGTTTAACCACCACAAAATGCTCTGCTGGTTCAGGGACTGTGAGAGCCAACATGACAAGATTCCCCTCAACCACCCTGTGTAATGCCATTGTAATTAAACATAGGCGAAAGAAGAACGTGTAAACTAAAGAGCATACAGGCTGATCTAGGGATGTGACATTTACCACAGCTTTTCTTATAAATTCTCAAGTCCCAATGAACTGTTGTTCATTTCAGTCAAAAATGGACCACATTGACATCCCCCTTACACATTTTTACCAAGAAAATTGTGCACTTTATTAATGAAATGTCAACTGTACCCATGCCCATATAGAAGGAAAAATAAGCATCAGCTTCAAGGCATTACAGCATTGGGATTGGTGTGAGTTTCTTTGGAATCTGTTTCTCTTCCTTTCCCTTTCAAAGGATTGGGTTCAGGGTATGGAAATGTCTGGGACAAAGTCATGAAGGGTTTAGAGAAACAGAAACAAACATGACAGACTTCACAAGTGGCTCCCAAGTGGCTTCTCTTCTCATGTTGCTCTCTCTCGGTTAACCTTTTTTCCTCGACAGCATCAAATAACAAGTTTTGCAAATAACATTTCCCCGAAAACAAAAAACAAACAAACAAAAAAATCTATTTCTTTTGTAATTCCTTTAATGGAGTACATAGTTTCTATCTTTGTTTGGTTCTTTTTTTTTTTTTTTTTTTTTTTTACCCCTTATTATATGCTACCAGAAGTCAAGATGTTTCTGGAATCTTGCTATGTAATTGAATCACAATATCTAAAGCCCCAACATGCACAATCTGATAGTTGTCCTCTGCCCAAGAGATACTTTGAGAAATCTATCAGCAGAACGGTTTTATTTCATTTTTTCTGCCTTCTGTTCATTGTTAATAAAGTTATTATCTTTGGAGTCAAAATATTTTAACTCTGTGAAGTTATATTTTACTTCTACTCTTTGTTACCTCTTGCAAGAGGACAAGATAGAAAATTCCACGTGAGAACAGACTGATTCAAGAATTCTTAGAAAAGAAAAAAACGAATGTGATTTCCACAGCAAACTTTTAAGCTAAGGTCATTTAACAAACATAAATCTGAAATTCTGAATATCTTCAGAGTTATGGTATATTTGGAATTAGGAACTTGACAAAATTACAGATCTTCATGAGTTTCAGTTAAGTGTTGGCTAAGTGTTACAGAGTGCGAGATTTTAAAGGACCACCAGAGACATCAGTTAATTAAAACCAATTTTAGGAATCTTTATTAGGTTGGCCAACCAACTGTCCTGCTACATGGATACAGAGGGAACAGCTCAGGCCATAAGAAGTGAAAGGTTTATAGGGTAAATTATATATACCACCGGGGGCTACGTGCAGTCCAGCCAGCAAGCAAGCAACCAACTTTGGTCATCGGTTTGTTACAGAAGCAAAAAAACATTATAGCACTTACAGTTACAGCAGTCACAAATCAGCAGTCGCAGATCACAGGTCTGGGTAGGGAGATCACAAGTCTGGGTGAGAAAACAATTTTACTCTGAACAATGGGTCAGGCAATAATTGAAGTACCACACTGGTGGCTACTCTTGTTCCTTAATTTTTATTTTGGCTACTTTACTTCTTTCTTTCAAGCAAAGGTAAGGGGTTTTGGGGAGTTTCCTATCCCACCTCATAAGTTGAAAGAGTCTTCTGGAAAAAAAGTTAATAAATAAATAGAACTGAAATTCAGCCAAGCAAATATCCCCCAAACCCTAGTTCTATGAAAGTAATCCAGCAGCACTTGGTGAATTAGTCACAGGAACCATACAGGATGTCTTTGGCCAAAGGCCTTAATGTTCCTCCTTAGCTTCACTGAATTTTAGACAAGCTTCCTCCTAATTCTAGGTCCCTGACCTCAATTTCCTTAGATCATTTACTTTAGAAAAGTGCTAATTGTAATTTTTTTTCCTGTGGTCCTTTGAGATGTTAATCTGCCCCACCCCCACCCCCACCTCTTGCCAGTTTTATCACCCAGGAACGCTTTTCTCAAGGACCAGAAGTGGCCCTGTCTTTGAAATGTCACCATCTGGAAAGATAATGTCCCTGTTTCCCAGTGTGTAGGGGGAGAGGAGCCTCACATAATAAGCACCAAAGGCTAGGTATGGATGGTGTAATCCCATTGAACAACCTTCCTCCACACTCCCGGGGTTAAAAAATTTCCCACTTTTGTTTCAACTAAGTTGCATTCACTCTCTCGTTTAACAGTCTTGAATAAAGTATTCTTTGTTTTAACTTGTCCAGTGTAATTTTTCTTTGACGGTTCCTGTGGTTTTGTTGCATTATATTTTGCATTGGGTTCCATTACTTTTTCTTTCTTTTTTTTTTTCCATATTCATTCCGTTTTTCACCTAACAGAGGAGAGAATGAAGAAAGAGTCCACATTTGGCTAACTGAGCAAAGTAGAAAATATCGGTGGTATGTTTTAAAAATAAAATCATGAACTCTTCAATAATTTTGTTTCTGAACTAATCTTTAAATATTAGGAAGCAGGGCTGCCTTTTCCTCCATATATGTCTGGTTTACCTTTCCTGAACAAATACTTTGTTTCTACCTTTAAGTTACAGCCCAAACTTGCCATGAATTCTCTTTATCTTATTTATTTTATTTTTTTGCTAGAGACAGAGTCTCACTTTATGGCCCTCTGTAGAGTGCCGTGGTTTGGCAGGTTCAAACCCGGCCCCGGCCAAACTGCAACCAAAAAATTGCCATGAATTCTCAAATATCACTTTACAGTCATTTATTTCTTCAGGTGAAGGTACTGAAGTCTTTTGTTAAAACTATACCTGTTACTTTGCTATGATAACCAATCATCCCTCTTACCAGTCATAAATGTGTAATTTAAATTAGTTGTTTATGGATTTTGATCATTCTAGCTGTCCATGTTTGTTGAGTAATGGGTACTAAGATGGTGGGTGGAATGTGTGAAAAAGGGGAAAGGATATTAATTTTCAGAAAATATTTTGGAAGTGATTGTCAAAAGGATAGTCAAAAATTATCTTCCCCTTTTGCCTATTATCTTGATAGGTAAGATGTATCAAATCTCTAAGGAAGGGGTTGTTCTTGCGCTATTTAAATTTCATAGAAAAGATAGTAAGTGCTTGCATTCTTCTACTAAGATTAGCATGGCTACACCCCAAATTTGACAAAGTAGCAGAAAAGGGAAAGTCCTGGGTGTACCTCACTTATGAGAGATATAAAAAATAAAAATAGGCAGCATGTTTTTAAAAAATATACCATAATATATTCAAGAAATATAAACATGATTGACCTTTAGCAAAATTATATTAATTCAACTTGTTCTGTTCATGGATTAAAAGCAAAAACCTCAAAGCTCATCTTTGCTTAAAGAAATATTTGATTAAATTCAATGTGTATGTCATGATTTGAATGTATTCCTTGAGGTTTATGTGTGGCAAACTTAATCCCCATGCAATAGTGTTGAGAGGCGAGGGCTAATAAGGATGATGAGACCAGGAGGACTGTGCACTCGTGAATAACCCTGAAGGGGGTTAGTTATCTCTTGAGTGTGCTTGTTATAAAATCAAGCACAGCCCCTCTTGCTGTCTGGAGCTCACCTGCCCTTCTGCCTTTTGCCATGGGATGAATAAGCAAGAAGGCCCTTGACAGTTGCTGGCACTCTGACCCTGAATTTCCCAGCCTCCAGAACTGAGAGAAAGAAATCTAATTCTTAAATAAATTATGCAGTCTTTGGTACTCTGTTGTAGCAATACAAAATGGACCAAGACAACGTGTTTCTATTTTAAAAAAATTTTAACCCAGTTAGAAACAGAAGATGCGTCCTTAACATAATAATGTAAACAAACAGAAAATCAACAGTGGACACTCTTGACAACTTCTCACTAGTGGTATTTTCTTTATTTTTGAACCATTCCTCTCTGAAATGGGATCTGGAAACACTATGCCTTAGACGGTAGCTATTTCTTCCAAAAATCATTTTTGTTTGTTTTGTTTCTTCTACAGATCTTTCTGTTTCTCACCCCTCCCTATCCCTTGGTAGCTTGATCCTCATAAAAATTCAAATTGCAGAACTTGCTAAAATATTGAATTTGATGTCAAATTCTGGTTCCCCACCCTTTCATTATCTGTGCGTACTGTTTCATGTTTTTGGCACAGAAAGGATTAACAGCATCGGGCATATTTTTCTATTTGTGGACTTTCAAATCCAATCCTTCACTTTCTTGAATCCTACTCTATTTTACTTAATAAAAAAAGTCACTGTGAAACCTACGATATTAAAAATATTTTCTACCTTCCTCTACATAAACCCTTCCAGTCCACAATGGCTCATTTCTTCTAAAAAAAGGTTTCTTTAACATCCAAGTAGCCAGATACTTCATGTTTCAATGTCTTCCTGTGTGCATTCATCTTTATTATCTTTCTACTCTTCTCCTCACTAGTAGGTTTTGATGCAGTGCCTTATACATCTAATAGTTAGGAATATTAATAGTTTGTTATAACACTTGTGCTTTTATGCTAAATCTAAAGCTCAAACCCCAATCTGGAAATATCCCCCAACCTTATGTTCCTAAAATGACATTGGACAAATAAAATTACTACAGTCTCTTTCATTTCAACAGCATTCTAGAAGAACAAGATAAAGTATTACAGAGAGAGAGATAGTGAAAGAAATAATGAAGAAAGGAAGGAGCAAAAGGTAATGAAGGAAAAGAGAGAGGAAAAAAGAAAGGAAAGAAGTTAGAAGACAAAAAAGTATGAAGTATAAAAAGAAACTCAACTGTCATCTGAAGATGCTATAACTTTTTTATAAAATCAAAAATTAACGAAGCACTCACTGTTAAGATCAATGCACAAACACCAACAGTTTTTTAGGCCCTGTATTACTTGGCAAGCAGCTCAGTAAGCATGAAGGAGTCCTCCTTTCTCAGTTCCTTTCCTTTCTTTCCTTATTGATTTGTTTATTTTATAGATTTTTGATTTTTACAGCAGTCCCAGGTCTACATAAAAATCAAACAAATTGCAGAGGTTTTCCATATAACCTTCTCACACACTCCCCAGTTTTCTCTGTTATTAATATCTTGCAAAGTGTGTTACATGTTCCAATTAATGGGCCAATATTAATACATAATTATTAACTAAAGTACACACTTCACATCAGTTTTCACTCTTGAGGTTGTACATTGTATGGGGTTAAGCTGAATGTGTTATGACATGTATTCTCCATCATCACGTCATAAGGAATCATTTCACTGCTGTGCACACATCCTGGACTGCACCTGCTCATCTTTCTCTCCCCCCAATCCTGGCGACCAGGTTTACTGACTCTATAGTTTTGCCTTTTCCAGAATAGTTGAAATCACACAGTATGCAGCCTTTTCAGACTGGCTTCTTTTACTTAGCAACTTGCATTTAAGGTTCCTTCATGTGGTTCTGTGATATAACAGCTCATTTCTTTATATTGCTAAATTCACTTTGTGAATCTATCATAGTTGGTTTATCCATTTACCTGTTGAAGAACATCTTGGTCGCTTTCAGGTTTTGACAATCCTGAATAAAGCTGCTGTAAAGACTCATGTGCAGGTTTTTGAGTAGACAGGTTTCAACTCATTTGCGGAAATACCAAGGTTCATTTTATTTATTTTTAAGTTATAAAATGTAAGCTATAGCTCTTTTAATGAATCAATATACACAGTAAAACAAACAAAATATAGGTAAAAACTGAGAATTTCTGCAGGAGATAGTTAACACATCTCAAAGCATTAATTTTTTGCAGGACTGTGGGAAAGGTCAGTATTTCATTTGAGGGATCCTCATAAGAGGATCTAGGACACAGTGATAACATCAATGTGCCAAGATAGGTCTCATTCAGTAAAAAAAAGTAATCACTATGCATCGTGTGTATTTATTTAAAGAAGATATTTTGCTCTTACTAAGTACTAAACTTAACTAGGGAGATCTAAATATCTGATGATCTATGCACACCATAAAGATTGCCAGAGATACAGATCAAGGGTGAAGCTCCTAATTTTACTGTACTGCAGGTTTAACAGTAGGAGTCGGAATTGGGGCGTTCCTTCTCAAATATTCCTAGGAGCTCTTTCTCCCAAACTGTAACCAAATTAATGAGGGGCAAGTGCAACCAAATTATGGACTTTTTTGATGTGATTTATATTTTAATTTGTTGCTTGCCACCAAATAATACATTTTTATGTTACTCTGGAAAACAATCCATTATGGGATTTCTAGAAAAAATGTTGTCTGGGACAATAATTGTTTGCTTTTGTTGTCCCAGAATATTTATTAACAATACCTTCTTTCACTCTCAAAAGCTTATCTTCCTAGAAAATAAATTATAGGGTCCACCTAGAATTAGACAACATGTATAAGATATGCATATTCTTTGGTACTATTCAGGATTTTTGAACATTTAATCACTGAAGCATCCCTATATACCTCCACTCTGTTAATGATATAATTTATGTTTAAAATATGACACAATTACTTTAGCAGGAGTGACCAGTACTCACAATTAACAAAATAAATAAATAAATAAATAAAAACATTTAAGGTCAAATCAACTAAAGATAATAATTCGCTATATACAATTTTCAGAAAAGAATTGAATTCAAATGTATACACAGATAATTTTCACACTCAGAGTTTTATTTTTTAGAAAACTGGATCAGATGGTGTTTCATCCTTTCATTGAATATTATGCAATGATCACACTCCCAAAACTTGAACTATTTTTGCAAACATATAGTGTGATGGCTGCATAAGCATTCCATCATCCAGATGGATCTCAATTTATCCTACCATTTCCCCAGTGCTAGAATCTTAGGTACCCTGTTTCCCCGAAAATAAGACAGTGTCTTATTTTAAGGTGTGCTCCCAAAGATGCGCTAGGTCTTATTTTCAGGGGACGTCTTATCTTTCCTGTAAGTAGGTCTTATTTTCGGAGGATGTCTTATTTTCGGGAAAACAGGGTAGTTGTAATGTATTGGGGGTAAGTAACAATCCATGAATAGCCTTATACTTTTCTTTTTTATACCTCTAATTTCTTTAGCTTAGTATTTAAAAATAGAATATAGGGCTATTGATGTACAGTGTCTGCAACCAAACAATTTTTAATTCTTCACAGGTCATAAGCTGTATGTCTCAAATTAAGAGGGAGATTAGACAGGTGAATAACATATTTGAACAAGTGGACACAGATCTGCTCCTCAACTTCTTAATTAGGGGCTGAGTTATCTGGATTGCATCTGAATCATGTGCTTACAGTGATATAATTAATTGGATAATTGCCACATTTCCACTCCATTTCTGCTGTGTAGGCCAAAGAGAATAAACTGCTACATCAGAAGTAAAGGTGAACAGATTTGAGAATGCCTTGACTTGTGGGTGCCAATTGCATCAACAGTTATGAAGTTGGAAACGGGCCAAACTTAGTAGAATGGTGCTCATCAAGATTTCAAGTCAACCATATATGTCTCTGCTTTGGGAACAACTGTCTACTTGTATCATCTTCAAAGTTATTGATTTAGAATCCATGTTTCTGGCTATTTTCTGCCAAGTTATATAAAAAAGATCACATAAATCATTCTTACTCTTTCCAGCCCAATTCCATAAACTTCAGACCAATAAACTCTTGTGATTTGATACATAGATATTTTATATTTTTCTTGTTTTAATTTATTATTAAATCATAGCTGTGTACATTATATTTGTACAAGAAATTATTTAGTTTTTAAGTTTATTGTAGGCAATGTAACAACAAACCTAAATACAAAAATGTCAACTTTTGTTACTATGCTGATATTGTAAATAAGTACCTTTCCAAAGCTATTTTGCAATTTATGTTGTATGTAAAGAAGGAAATGTTATCAAGTTCCTTTGATCTAATTAGCTACATACTTCACAAATATCAGCTGAAGTCAATGATCAGTTCCTGTGAGAAGTTTACATTCTTAGACATCTGTTGTTGTTATATTTAAAGGACTCTTTTAGTTGTTTCCTTGAACTCTCTAACCTTCAAACATTTTTCCAGAAACTGGATAACAATATAGTCTTTGATAAGGTTTTACTTTGTTTACATTTGTATATGGGAATAAAACACACAGATATTTTGACATTTGTAAACTAATAAGTCTGTAAGAAAAACATTTTTAAAACATTCCTTTAATCTTTTTAATAAACTTTCAGTGCTACAGATGACAGTGAGACTTTCTTTTTATTTGACTTAGGCTCTATCTTCTTACCTGAGAATAAAACTAGAGGTATAATCAGTACTATAGAAATGAAGTAGTTAACCATTTCTATCAGAGTAACCATTTGTACAAGATACAAGTATCCTTTACGATTGCTTCTTTTCTTCTCCTATTTTGTAAGGCTCTCTGGCAATGGACAGTATGTCTTATTCATTTTTTTAGAGTTCAACACATTTAACTGTAGATCTGATTTTTAATTTTTTTTTGTATAAATTCCATATTAGAACCTGGCAGGAGGGCTGCTACAGAGTAGATACTCAATTAACACTTACTGAATGAGTAAAACTAGAATTGAGGTCAACAATTATTGAGTACTAATCCGTGCCCTTCAATTAATGAAAAAATTTTAAATTTAAATTAGGAAAATATTTAAATAACTTATTCTAGATTTTAAAAAATGCATTGACTTTCTAATAGTCCTCTAAGAAATGAGCTGGACTATACAAACTAATTATTTCCCACTTTTATCAAGAGGAACACAGGGAGAAGATGTACCAGGAGTGAATCAAGGCACAGAAGAATTTCTTGGCAGGCTATTTTTTAAATTGCAATAAGTTATTGAGGTAAGAAGCTTCTTTAACAGGGATATTCATTCAGTCATAAAGGTAATTCCATGTCAGGCTAGAAACTGGAACATTGTCTCTCACTGTCCTCTTTAGCCTTTGATTCTATTATTATTCTCCAACACTTTAAACTTAAAGCTCTCACTTGAGCCTGTTAGCAATGAGAAGCACTGGCGTTTCTGATGACTTGAGGCATAGATTGCCTCATTGGAATGTAATCATTTGCAATTATGCAAAATAATTGAAAGGCAAGATCTACACTCAAATGTACTGTAAGAATTCCATTTAACATGTAATTGCTTATGTTGGCAATCTCTGTATTGACTTTCCCCAAGCAGGACTCAAAAATAAATGAATCTGTCTTTCTTATAAAATCATCATTCAACTCATTTAAAATAGTTTCATCTTCAACATGCATTTGTATGATAGTCATGACAAATATCTTATTACAGCGCAGTTGTGGGTTTTTAACTGATAGCAATTATTCCACTCTCAGGCCTTGCCTTACAAAAAGTCAACATATTGTACAAAAACTGTATCCATCATGCAAGTGGAACGAGGGAATAAATTAGTCAAAATTCTCAGCTAACTAAGTTTCAGTTCAGGTTACCTCCGGTGGTAGTCCTGATAAATTTTCCCGAATGTCTCATTTAAGACCTCTAATAAGATAAAGCAACTGTAATTGGCTCATTATTTTCTGTGAAGTGCTCTTTAATCAGAAAAACAACTCTCGTCCTCCAAAGATGGAACAAATAGAAAATAAAGTTAAATAGGGAAAATGCTTTCATAATATCATTCAGAGAAAAATTAGTTAAGATGTTTACTGTTGCATATTCGTGGTTTAGAGGGGCTTCTGCTGAAATTAAATTATAAAAATAATTTAATCACAGTTTCATGACAACTAGTAAATAACCTTAATAAAATACCAAACACAGCTTTAAAACTAGATATATAGCTATTTCTGCACATTAATATTTGAAATATCGAGGTTTTCATTTGGAAGTACATATTACGTTAAATAAAACAATAAACATTTAATGCACCTTACACTTCACCCTAAAATGTAAGTCACCATATATTCCATTCACCTTAGGATTTCCTTTAACTGTACTGACTCGGCTTTTCCACCTTAAAGTTGTATTGTTTTCTGTTTCTATGGAGTGTCTTTCTTGGACACATCATTACTAGCATTATGCAATGCTTTCAACGATAGTATTCATAATAAAAGTCCCCTTCAATTACCTTCTACAAATTAGGTTATCCGTATGTAGTGTTAGACTTGGTAAATTATTTCACTAGAACACTTCTTGCTCATTCCATCAATTCTACAAATATTTAGTAAACTCCTGGTTAGAAAAGCATAGAACTGTAGCTCCCAATTCAGGATTGATTTTTGCCTCATGGAGGATATTTGGTCATGTCTGAGGAAATTTTTGATGACTATCACAACCAGGGTGAGGGTGCTACTGGCATCTGGCAGGTCCTGAACATCCTAAAATGCACCTAGCCCCTGCAAGAAAGAGTTATTGAGGACAAAATGTTAATGGGTGGAGGTCGAGGAAAACTTATATGAAAAAAATGATCAATAAATCTGCCATTAGAAGGTGAAAGGTCAAACTGTAGCCCTGCTAGAGATCAGCTAGGAGTCACTTTAGGCGATTAATATAATTATATCATTATGTTATAAAGGCAACTTCTGTCTGCTGTTTTATGAACTGAGGATGGCAATATATACTTCTCTGATATACCAAAATACTTTTGTAAACTATAAAGCAGCTTATAAAAGGGAAAGGATAATTGGTAACAATAGGCTTTTCTAATGTATTTAGCTTCAATAAAATAAAATGTCATTTAACTTTATTTCATGCTAAATTCTCATTTAGTAAAATTTTATATTTGTTTATTATATGATATTGTGATATTTGAATTTATGTTAAAAGGACCCCTAGATGAGAGCAGGTGGA
The DNA here is from genome assembly GCF_027406575.1 of Nycticebus coucang. Lineage (NCBI taxonomy): Eukaryota > Metazoa > Chordata > Mammalia > Primates > Lorisidae > Nycticebus > Nycticebus coucang. The sequence continues at coordinate 20,050,879 of NC_069787.1, forward strand.
GAAACCAATCTTGTGATTAAAAGCTTGGAATTTTCAGGTCATTTAGTAAAATTTTATATTTGTTATTATATGATACTGTGATATTTGAGTTTATGCTAATAGGGCCCCTAGATGGCTTCAGGGTGAGAGCTGTTGGCCAGAGCAACCAACCATGGGATTAGAAGCTTGGAATTTTCAGCCCCAACACTTCATCTCTAGGGAGAAAAGAGGGACTGGAGATGAATTCAATCACTGGTGGCCCTGATTTCATTAATAATGCCTACAAAGTGAAACCTCCATAAAATCCCTCAATGTAGAGGTTCAGAGTTTCCAGGTTGGTGAACACATCCACAGGCCAGGAGGGTGGTTCATACCAAACTCTACTGGATAAAAGCTCCTGAACTCAGAACCCTTCCAGACCTTGACCTGTGTATCTATTCATCTCTGTGTTCATTTGTATCCTTTGCAGTATGCTTTATAATAAGCAGACAAATGTAAGGGAAGTGTTCCCTTGCCTTACAGTTCTAAGGAGGAGGTAGTAGGAATCTTAGTTTTGCAGCCAGACCGCATCAGAAGTAGAGGTCAGTCTTGTGGGACTGACCTCTTCACATTCAATGTCTATGCTAACTCTAAGTAGTTAGTGTTGGAACTGAGTTAAATTATACAATATCCAGTTGGTGTCAGCAGGGAATTGGAGAAATCATTGTCATAGAAAACTGACACATTAGGTGCCAGAAGCATTGTGAGATTACCGGAGTTGCATAAATTATGTATGTTATTCTTTTATCTTAGGAAGACTATGTCTCTAAAACTATGTTACCCAAAACCATGTTAACATTCTGTATCAGTTTCCTATTGCTGCACAACAAATTACCAACAATACTTAGAAGCTTTTATAGTTATAATCTTAATTTTGTGAGTCAGTAATTTGAGGGAAGCTGGCCTGCGATCTCTCCCAAGATAGCTGTCCAAATGGCATCTGGATCTTTAGGTATTTGAAGGCTAAACTGAAACTACCAGACCCACATCTTTGGTTTCTTCTGTCTCTTGATAGGAGTCCTCAGCTCCTCACCACATAGGCTTCTCCACGGGGCTGCACAGGCAACCCTCTTCCCCACTGAGAGGAATCCAGGAGAGGCTGCAGGGCTGCAGTGCATTTTATGACCTACTATTTGGAGGCTCATGCTATCAATTCTTCTATGTTCTATTCATTAGAAGCAAGTTCCTAAGTACAACTCCACCTAAGGGAACTCAGAATTAGGCTTCTCTTTTGGAAAGGAAGAGTGTAGAAGAATTTATGAACTTTTGGATAGGAAGGATAAGAAAAGTGTAGAAGAATTTATGAACACATTTTAAAACTACCACATTCTGCTCTTTACTTTCAAAACCCAACTGAAGGACCATCATGTAAAGAGATTTCATGACCACTTCTGCCCACAGTAATTTATCTAGTTTTCTATACCTTTTCCATCTATTTATCACATAGAAATTAATAAATATGGTATAATTTAACTGCTAAGCCCACAAGTGTATATGGACCAATTACATCTGTTTGGAATGAGACTCAGGAATTTATATTATTAAATTTTTTTCTAGTGATTATCATGTACAGCTATACCCCTAGCATATAAATTATATGTATGAGAAATCACAAATTTACATAAGGCATGCTCCAAAGTTCTTTTTAAAAAGCTATTGTTGGAATTGGGTCCATATTTTCCCAGATAAATCAAAAAAGACTGGAATTAAGTATGGCTCAAATAACATTCTCACACAATAATTTCACATTGTTAGTATTAAGGAAAACGATAGGATTCCTACCATGGCACACATCACTGTTCCTATGCACTAAATGACTTTGTAAAAAAGGGAATGTTTTATCTCATAGCTCACCAAATTAGAATCATATTTTTATTTTCAATTACATAATTTCCCCCCTAAATTTTAGACTCAATACCAGACCTCAAATTTGTGCATTTGAAATCCTTGATGTTTAATCAAGACAAATAAATCAACACATACAAAAAAAGTCATTTCTTTCCCAGGGTAAAGACCATTTCAATTGCAACTTCTATTGCTACTTCTTTCCTAACTAAATTCCCCTTACGTGTCCCAGCTGGTCGTGGCAGTTGTCTACTGCTCTTGGAATATTTCATGTAATTTTAACTATTACCTGTAGAAACAGACATGAGATCAAGTTTAATCTTATCGGAAATTTATATTTAGGGTTGAATGGCATGTTTATAAATTTCTTAGTGAATAGGCAAGAAATATACTTACTTAAAAAAATAAAAAATAAAAATAAATGAAGCAAGAAATATACTTACTTGTGGGATAGTTGAACACACAGGTTTGCATTTAAAAAACACAGTAAACAATAAATCACTTCCTAGAACTGACCAATCTTACTCATATCACATATTTTTATTTATTTTAAACACATCTCAAAGGGGCATATGATATTGAATACATGGATAGCAAGAGAGTAAATTTTGAGACATTGTGGGCTTTTGAGAGTGGTGATAAGATTTCTCTTTAAAACAAAAGATTTCTCTTTATAAAAGAATAAATGCACAAGTACAAAATAATACTTCTATAAGGTTATTCATTTTAGCATTATTTTCAATAGAACATTGGATAAACCTAACACCAGTGGAGACTGGTTGAGTGAACTATGGCTCGCCTAGACAGTAGAGTACTGTGCAGGCGTTAAAACAAAAAGGTCCACAAGTTTTATGATCTGATAAGGAGTGATTTTCATCATATAATATCACAAATATTATTACATAGTATCAGCTTTGTTATATGTGTGTTCATGTACTTACACATGCATACTGTAAATTTTGTGATGAAACACAAAAATAATAATGTGAAACTAAATTAGTTACTCATAGGTAGGTCAATGGGAACACCATAGAAGGGAGAGAATGGAAATGAGGCTTTCAGAAATTTGCCTTTTTATACTGTGTTCACTTGAAAATCATTTAATTAAAAAAAAAAAGAAAAGAAAAAAATAAAATAAAATACAATGCAAAAAAAAATAAAATAAAATAAAATCAAGACCTATGTAGGAAAGAAACTCTCAAAATTGAATATAAAGAAAAAATGTATGTGTATGTATAATGTAAACACAAGAAAAAGATATTTTAGGTGACATTTGATCAGAGTTCAGTGTATTTTGGAACCAGTGTTCTCAATGTGAGAAAAGAGAGATTGAAATATACAATTAAGGCAGGCGAGGAAAAGATCTGTGTTGTTACAATTGTATTGGCAGTGATAAATAAATTCATGGTTTTTCAAATATACACATTTTTCAACTCTCTATACACTGATGAAGTGAAACTGTAATAACAATAATCAAACCTAGTTTCAAGAACTTGATTTCTAACAGTATTCTCTGTGGGGACAAAGGAGGACCAAACCTTTCAGAGAAAGGACTGATTTTGGATCTAGGGCAGAGAAATTATATGTTGAATCTGAATCAAGGACCCATGGGAGCATGTTCTGAGAACATAAGATCTTCTCATCCAAAGATATCATTACAAAAATTACAAGCCTTGGACGGCGCCTGTGGCTCAAGGAGTAGGGCGCTGGTCACATATGCCGGAGGTGGTGGGTTCAAACCCAGCCCCAGCCAAAAATCACAAAAACAAACAAACAACAACAAAAAAAAATTACAAGCCACAGACTGGGAAAAAATATTCCTTGAATGCATATCTGACAAAGGACTACACATTAGTTCATGTACTTCTAAGGAACTCCTTCAAATCAGCAATAAAAAGACAAATAACCTATTACAAAATGAGGAAAGAAGCTGAACAAATAGTTCAAAAAAGAAGTTACATGAATGGCCAGCATGCTCAAAAAGAGGGCTCAACTTCATTAGTCAAAAAGGTCATGCAAAATAAAGCCACAAAGAGTTACCACTGTGTGTGTGTGTCAGGATAGGTTTTCTGGTAGTTCAACGGTTCAGTTATGTTTGTCTGGTTTCCCAAGACTAGATTCGACTTATACACACAGATGTTTCCACCAAGGTGTTGTTGATCCCTTCCCATTGCCTCACTGGGCAGGTATATAAAGGTACTTGATTCTGTTGTTAGTGCCTCTGAGTTTGATCATTAGAAAAAGTTGGTGTCTGCCAGATTTGTGCGCTATAAAAGTATCTTTTCGGCTTTGTAAATGCAGCAGAATATTTAGGAATTATGGATTTTGAGTGTTTTTTACCTTTACTTTTATTATATTATACTTGAAAATAAGTTAATGTAACTTAATTTTTAATAATTGTTATGTTTAAGACTGGCTCACAGAATTCTTGAAAATAAAAAACTGGCTCTTGTCACCTAGTATGAACTGGCTCCGGGATGTTACTGTGCTGATGTCACCATAGTCCTAAATATACAAAGTGTCAAGTTATGAAAATACATTGAGAATGACAGACATCAGTAATTCTAGTTCAGTATTTTAGTAAACCCCATTTGGAACTTGATATGACCAATTAGACAGAAATACACTAAGATGGAAAATATGAATAACATAAATAATTGTGTTATCTAATGTGTGGCTATCACTACTGGTTGGTAGATACATAGGTGAGATAGATGAGTGATAGATCATTACATTCAACAGAGACAACACATTATGTTTTTAAGATCTATGGCCCATTCACAAATAGTCAAGCACCTACTAGGCTAAAAAGAAAACCTCACTAAGTTTCAAAGACTCAAAAATATCACAAAACAACAAGAACCCCCTTGCTGATTGTGTTATTTCACCAAATTGCAGTAAAATTACAAACTACAAAAAGATAGCCAAAATTAGATATGAAAATTTAAAAAGTGATATTTTATTTTAATTTTGTTTTTATTGTTGTTGGTTTGAGACGGCGTCTCTCTGTTGCCCTGGGAGGAGTGCCGGGGTGTCATCATAGCTCACAGCAACCTCAAACTCTTGGGCTCAAATGATCGTCTTGCCTCAGCTTCCAGAGTAGCTGGGACTACAGGTGCCCACCACAACACCGGTATATTTTTTCTATTTTTTTAGAGATGAGGTCTCACTCTTGTTCAGGCTGGTCTTGAACTCTTCAGCTAAAGCAATTCAGCTGTCTTGACCGTCTAACGCGCTAGGATTATAGGCAGGAGCCATGACACCCAGACTAAAAAATAATATTTTAAAATGACCCAGAAGTAAGAGAGAAATCACAGCCTATTTAAAGACAAATGAAGACAAAGACTAGAGAAATGAGTGATGTGGTTAAATTAGTAACACTTGTGAGTGATAATAATAGCTTTGAATACATTTTATAGAAAATAAAAATGTCTTTTTATTTTCAGGTATAAATGCACTAACTTTAAATTTCAGAACAAACCAAAAAGTAACAGGGAAACAAACAAAAACCAAAAAATTTTAAAAAGAAGGAACAACAAGCTATTCAGAACATTGAAAAACAATAAAATCAAAACTTAGTCATATCTTATAGTAACTAAAAATTGTATAAATGATTATGCATATTATTTGATAAATAAATTTCTGACTTAACCAAGCAAGGAAAAAGAAAAGAGAAGGAAAGAAGGTACAAATTTAAAATAGTATGAATAATTGTATACCAATAACTTTTAATACCTACAATAAATGTTTAACTTTCTAGAAAAGTATAATATTCCATAGGTAAACCCAAAATAAATACAATCTTGAACAGATATAAAACTGTTAAAGACATTGAAGTGGTGATCTAAAATTCCTTTCTTGAAAAATCACAAAGCTTGGATGATTTCACAGAAGATTGCTACCCAATGCCCAGGACACTGTCTTAATAAGTTTTTTCTCAATACAGAAGATGAAATGTTTAAGAATTCATTTGATGGGGTCACTGTAGCCTTACTAAATTCAGGTAAGAACAAATACTTTAACATAATGGAATTAAAAGCTAATTTATTTGTGCTCGCTTCGGCAGCACATATACTAAAATTGGAACGATACAGAGAAGATTAGCATGGCCCCTGCGCAAGGATGACACACAAATTCATGAAGTGTTCCATATTTGAAAAAAAAAAAAAGCTAATTTATTTGTAAGCATTGATTTATACATTGAAATACAACATTGGCTGACATATCCATATCATTGATTTGGCTGCAGTGTTGACAATTCTATTCATTCTTGCCTCCACTGGTGTTTTAAGTCACTTATTATCTTTCTGGTTTCCTTGCAAATATATATTTTTTTAATTTCAGGTTATTGTGAGGATACGACCAGGTCACAGTTTTTGAATTTGTTAGGTACAGTGCTTCTTATAGTTATCTCCCACACCCCAAAGGTGTGCCATACACCTGTACTTTGTGCTCTTTCAGTAGGAGTGATAATGTCTTGTTTAAATGTCTAGTGCAAATGTCTGGACTAGAAGTAAGTTTTTCTCCTATGTGGGCATAATAAAACTGAGTACATTAGATACTTCCTTTTCCATTCTTGTGATACTTTACTAAGAAGAATGTGTTTCAACTATATTCAGGTTAATACAAAAGATGTAAAGTCACTATCTTCTTATGGCTGAATATAGTATTCCATGTTATACATGTACCACAGCTTGTTAATCTACTCCTTAGTTAATGGGCATTTATGTTGTTTCTGCATCTTGGCTATTATAAATTGAGAAGTGATAAACATTCTAGTGCAAATGTCTTTATGATTTAAAGATTTTTTTCTTCTGGGTAGATACCTAGTACTGGGATTGCAAGGTCAAATGGGAGGTTTAATTTGAGTTCTTTGAGGATTCTCTATACTTCATTCCATAGAGTCTACATTAGTTTCATTCCCACCAAAAGTGTCCCTTTCTCTCCACGCCCACACCAGCATTTGCAACTATTAGAGTGTGTGATGTGGGTATTGTCACTGGGGTTAGGTGATATCTCAGGGTGGTTCTGATTTGCATTTCTCTAAGCATTAGGCATGCTGAGCATTTTTTCATGTTTGTTACCCATGCACCTGCCTTCCTCAGAGAAGGTTGTACTCGTGTCTCTTGCGCAGTGAAAGATGGGATTGTTAGCTCCTTTTTTCGTTGATTATGTTGAGTTTTCTATAGATCCTAGTTATCTAGCATTTGTCAAATTTGTAACATGCAAATATCTTTTCCCATTCTTAAGGTTGTCCATTTGCTTTAATTGCTATGTCCTCAGCTGTGCAAGAGCTTTTCAGTTTAATTCAGTCCCATTTGTTTATTTGTGTTGCTGTTGTGATGAGATTTTCTTCATAAACTCTTTCCCCAGGCCAACATTTTCAAGAGTTTTGCTCACTCTTTCATCTCGTTTTTTTTTTTTTTTTTTTTTTTATCATTTCATATCTTCAATTTAAATCTTTGTCTATCCTGAATCAGTTTTCATAAGTGGTGAAAGGTATGGGTCCAATTTCAGTGTTTTACATACGCTTATTCAGTTTTCCCAGCACTATTTATTGAATAGGGATTCTTTTCCTCAGTATATGCTTTTGTTCAGTTTATCAAAGATCAGATGGCAACTAGAGACTGGTTTCATCTCTTGGTTTTCTATCTTGTTCCATATCTCTATGTCTCTATTTTTGTGTGAATACCATGCTGTTTTGATCACTGTGGACTTATAACCTAAAGTCTGGTACAGTGAAGCCTGTGGTATTGCTCCTATTATTAAAAATAGCCTTGGCTATCTGGCTTTTTCTGTTTCCATATGAAATGAACAACTATTTTTTTTTCCAAATCTTCAAATTATGATGTTGGTATTTTAATGGGGAATGCATTGAATCTGTAGATTTCTTGAAGTTGAGTAGACATTTTAACAATGTTGATTCTTCCCAGCCAGGAGCATGGTATGCCTTCCATTTATCATTCTTCTGCTATTTCTTTTCTTATGGTAAGAGAAGTCCTTTACCTCCTTCTTCAACTCCATTTAGGTTGACATACCTATATTCCTAGGTATTTCATTTTCTTTGAAGTTACTGTGAAGGGAACTGTATCTTTGATTAGCTTTTCGACTTGACTGTTATTGGCATATACAAAAGCTACTGATTTGTGGACAATGATTTTATACCCTGAGATGTTTCTATATTTCTTGATCACTTCCAGGAGTCTTGTGACTTATACTAAAGTTTAAGATCATATCATCAGCAAAGGATGAGAGTTTGACCTCCTCTCCCCCCATTTGGATGCACTTTATATTCTTGTCTTGCCTGATAGCATGAGCTAGAACTTCCAGCACTATGTTGAATAATAGTGGTAATAGTGGACATCCTTATCTGATTCCTGTTCTAAGTGGAAAAGCTTTCAGTTTTACTCCATTCAGTGTGATGTTAGCTGTGGGTTTATTGTAGATAGCTTCAAACATTTTAAGAAATGTGCCACTAATACCTACATTCTTAAGTATTCTTGTTAGAAAAGGATGCTGAATATTATCAAATGCTTTTTCTTAATTTTTTTTTTTTTGAGACAGGGTCTCACTTGGTCATCCTTGGTAGAGTGCCTTGGTGTCTTAGCTCACAGCAACCTCAAACTCTTGGGTTGAAGCAATCCTCCTGCTTCAGCCTCCCAAATAGCTGGGACAACAGGTGCCTGCCACAACACCCAGCTATGTTTTAGAGACAGGGTCTCACTCTTGTTCAGGCTGGTCTTGAAGTCATAAGCTCAGACAATCCACCCACCCTAGCCTCCAACGTGCTGGGATTACAGGCATGAGCCACTGAGCTTGGCTTCAAATACTTTTTCTGCATCTATTAAGAGGATAACATGGTCTTTGTTTTTGCTTCTATTAAATAGTGAATTATATTTGTGAATTCGCATAACTTAAACCAGCCTATCATCTTGGGAAGAAACCTACTTGATCATGACGTATAATTTTTTTACTGTGTAGCTGTAATCTGTTGACTAGGATTTTATTGAGCATTTTTGCATTAATATTCATTAGTGAAATTGGTCTGTATATCTCCTTTTTAGTTGGGTCCTTTCCTGGTTTTGGTATCAGAATGATGTTTGCTTCATATAATGTTTTAGGGATGGTTCTTTCCTTCTCAATGTTTTGGAATAGGTTCAACAGCCCTTTCCTGTCCCCAACCTCTGTGGGAGAGCCAACTGATTTGCCATCCTTAGCTTGTTCCAAGTACCTGTCTTCTGCATTGGTTTTCCTCAGCTTCAGACCTACTTGTTAGCTCCTAAAGTCTTCTGCTGTTTCACTATGCCCCTGAAGTGATATTTCTGTGCTATCCCTACATAGCCAGAGGTGACTTAAGTCCACTTTTGCACAAGTAGCCAGCAAGGAGATGTCTCTAGTCCTCCATTGTGCTCTGACACTTTTCCAAGTATTTGTTATCACAAGGACCTTCCTTTTCATCTCTTGCAATTGTGTTTTCATATCAATCTATAATCTCCGTTGACTTTCTCCTCTAGTTTTAGAAATCATATTAAATGTGTTGAGTTTTATTTCATCTTTTATGTCCTAATAACTATTAAGAGTTCATTTACAAAAGTGATAGCCATCGCTTTAAGGACCTGCTTATGGAAAAGGACTGTAGTTATGTTTTGCCATGCATATGAGTGTGTAGGTGGTTATATATTGATTTCATGGTAGTATTGAGTACACTGTATACTTTTTTCCATTCTTGAGATACTTTACAAAGATGAGTATGTTTCAGCTCATCCAGGTAAACATAAAAGATGTGAAGTCTCCATCTTTTTTAAGCTGCATAGTATTCCATGGTGTACATATACCACAATTTGTTAATCTATTCATGAGTGGGTTGATGGGTACTTGGGCTGTTTCCATGTCTTGGATATTATGAATTAGGCTGCAATAAACATTCTGGTGCAAATGTCTTTGTTGTAAAATGGTTTTTTATCATCTGATGGCCTTCAGTGGGGTGGCAGCCACCTGTGGGGTGTTGGCCACCAATGGGATGGAGGCTTCTAGTGGGGTGGCGGCCTCCTGTGTGGTGGTGGCCACTGATGGGATGGAGACCTCCGGTGGGGTGGTGGCCTCTGGTGCAATGGCAGCCTACAGTGGTGTGGCAGCCTCCAATGGGGTGTCGGTCTTCAGTGGGGTGGCAGTCTCCAGTGGGGTGGTGGTCTCCAGTGGGGTGCAAGCCCAGAGGGCATGGACCCTGGGCCCTGGGCAGAGGTAAACCAGGGAAGGCTGAGAGGGTTCCTCCAGTATAGGCAACTCTCAAACCAGGCCACCTTTTGCTGTTTGTTGAAGGAGGCTTAGCAGCCTTGTCTTTATGGCGTCCTGATTCCCCATTTCAGTGTGTTCAATCCCTAAAGTGTCAGGACCTCTGTCTCTCTCCTCCCTTCCCAACCCCTGCAGGTTTAACAACCACGGGTTACAGGAATATACATAGAGCTTGAGTCCATAGATAATCCCAAGTGGAAGGTAAATTATAAGCCTCTGTGGATTCCACAGCTTCTCTGGTTGACTTTGGCTCACTCTTTCTCTGGTGCTTCCCAGCTGCCCCACCCCCTAACTGAAAAAGCTGTCCTCTGGATATTGCAACATTTGTATCACTGTGTTGGATCATTCCTGGGAAATCCTCTGTGTTTGTTTTTCAGCCTCACTAATTCTGACTGGGCTGGGTTTGACCATTATTGCTTTGCTAACTGAGGTGGGGAGGGAAGGTGGAAACAGTAGTTCTCAGCTAGGTTTTGAGGCTTCCCTACCACATGTCTGACAAAAGGTAAGTTCAAGATAGTATAGGGGAGCATCCCAGGGGACTCCCCACTAGATTGACTCCTCAGCAACAGGAATGGCTGGGAAGGGTTGGGGAAAAATGGCTCATTTTTATGTTTCCTGGCTAAAAGTTGGGGTAAAACACTGGATTTGTCTTGATGTGATTTGTGATAAGTAGGACTATTTTTGGTATTGTTGGTTGAGTGAGAGTAGCCAGGTCATGTGAATTGTATGTATTGACAAAGATGCTCATGTGTTGAATTTTGTAGGTCTTTCTGGTATGAATACCTGATTTCCTAGGTCACAGAATAATCAACTGGATAAATATAAATAAAAGAGATACAATGTCTGCACATTTCTCTAGACACTGCTAGTGAGGGGCACTATATGCTATCCTAGGAAAATACAGAGATGGCCCTTCTCCTAACTATCTCTCTAGCCACTCTGAATTATCTTCTCTTGCATGAAGACACCAAATTCTCAAAACATTCTCTTTTCATCTTTTATATCACTTAACAAACTTGTAACAATATGTTTGTGTAATTATTCATTGAATGCCCATCTTTAAAAGTAAACATAAAGGCTTACAAAGACCATGTCTATTTCATTCAATGCTATGTTCCTAGGATACCTGAGTCCAAGCATATAATAGGTGCTCAATAAATATTTGTTGAACACATGGATTTATCAACCACAGGTTACAGGAATATACATAGAGCTGGAGTCCATGGACAACCCCATATTATTTTAAGGTTATGTATTTCCCCTAGCAGTTTATTTGATAGGTATATCCCTTGTAATATCAAAATCTTGCCCTCAGCTCATGAGCCTTATTTGTGCTAAGTCAGCATATTAAGTTCAAACAACTCAGTTAAGGGAAGACAGAAGTGATTAGCATTATCTTCATTTTTAAAGAAAGCAAAGGATCATACATAACCTTCCAACAGCATCCTTGATTTCTATTAGCAACTGTATTTTTATGGAGGCTAATATCTCCTAGGCCTACGGTAATTTTTTAATCTATTTTATTACAAGTCCATGCTAATTCATGTACCTATTTCTGAAAAGAACAATTCAGAATATCCTTTCTTAGGGTTTTCATGGCAGTTTAAAGTTACTGCTGATGAAAAGACTGGAATCTGGAAGCACGTGGTTCTGCATATGGGGTGAAGCAGGGAGGAAGATATGTTCTGAAAAAGGCACAAAACCTGCTCTTAGTGAGGGAATATATGGGTAATACCATCTAAGTTAGACATTTTTTCAAATTTGATTCAATGTATGGATTTGAAAACAAGAGATAAAAAGAGTTAACAACAACAAAAAAAAAGGCTGTCCATGTGGAAATGTGTTTTTGCAAAGAAAGGACTGCACACAGAGAAATGGTTTTTTGGCGGGGGGAACCAAAGGCCCACACCTGGCTCAGGCCTCTTAGAGGGACCCACCTGTGCTGTTATGAAAAGGAGAGATGATCACCGAGGAAAGTGTCAGTGATACACTATTCAGTCAGTAAACACAGTGGGACAAATGGTCCCCTAGGGCACCTTGGGGACTCCAGCCAGGTCACTGACTCCCTTCAGTGTTGGAAGGCCATGCAAGGTGTGTGCCTCTCTGCCCTGCACACGGCCCAGAGATTCCTGTGTTGCTGGTGGGCGACCTTAGTAGTTCCCTTTCGGCCCCTTTCCATTGAGTGTTTCTCATTAACTCCAAATACTACTCTGCTGCAGGCTGCCTGCCTCCCAGCTGTGCAGGGAGGATCCAAAACAGCAAAATACCCAGGCCTCAGCTTTCCGGAGTGAGATGTTTTTATACTGTTCTGAAAGAAACATGAGTGTGATGACTAAGAACCTTCTTGCCCCACAGCTCACAACCATGGAAGAAAAGGCAGAGAAGGGCAGTGAGGGGACAAGTGTCCAGGAGTCACAGTCCGGGCTCAACGATTGTTCCAGCTAGTGGGGGAGTCCAGGCCATGCTTCAGCTGGCTCCATGGAGCTATGGAGGCCTCCTGTGGCCAAGAGGCGTCTGCAGGCCGCAGGCTGCTTGTCTGGCCCCCCACCCAGCTGGGAGTCCACGCATAACCGACCTCCCACACCATGTTTCAGGATCCCGGGAACTCAGGGCCTTCTTGCTTTCCAAGGAGACATTTGAAGTAGACTCTCAGGTCTTTTGAAATGTGCCCTACATTCTCCTTAACCTGGTCACCCTGCTGTGCAACGGATGTCATGGTTTCTTCATCCTGTCTGACACTTTGTTCTCTGCACCAAACACCCCCCACCGCAATCCCCCCCTGTACCTCCCACCCCCGTGTCACAAACATTCTATGAGGTCAGCTTTTCAGCAGCAACACATCAGTGACAGCATGCTGCATCTGCCTGAGGGGATGAGGGTGTTAGCTTTCCACACACACCTGAACTTCACCTTGTTCCCCATACATGTACACACAGTAAAAGATACAATTTCAACCTCTTTATTGAAAATCTAATAAGAAATAAAAGGAGGAAGTGGGGCTTGGCCGCCCCACACTTGCCTCCTGGTCTGGGCCTCAAGTCCCCTGGCTGGTCACAGGCACAACCTTGTTCCTGCGGCGGTTCTTTTGGGCCGGCGGGAGGCAGAACATTCTGCGAAGGAAGTTCACAATCCTCCTAGCGCACCCCCGCCGGCCCTGGTCCACTTCAGTGGGTTCGTCCTCCACTACCTGCCCAGCTGGAAGAGAGTCATCCTGACTGGGACTTCCCTCAGGTCCTGTGTCTCCAGCCGGGCCTCCACTAAGGTGGCTGGTGCTGGAGGGAGAGGACACAGGGCATGGCTGGGGGGCAGAAGTGGGACGGGGAACAAGTGGGGAGGAGGTCTCTGGTGGTGTGTCCCCCTCCGGTGGGGTGGCAGCCTCCGGTGGGGTGATGGTCTCCCATGACGTGGCAGCCTCCGGTGGGGTGGTGGTGTCCGGTGGAGTGGCAACCTCCTGTGGTGTGGCGACCTCAGGTGGCTTGGTGGCCTCGGGTAGGGTTTCCTCCTCTGGTGGGGTGGCATCCTCCTGTGGGGTGGTGTCCACCAATGGAATGGAGGACTCCGGTGAGGTGGTGGCCACTGATGGGATAGAAGCCTCCAGTGGAGTGGCAGCCTCCTGTGGTGTGGTGGCCACTGATGGGATGGAGGCCTTCGGTGGGGTGGACGCCTCTGGTGATGTGGTGGCCACCAATGGGATGGAGGCCTCTGGTGGGGTGTTGTCCTTCTGTGGGGTGGTGGCCACTGATGTGATTGAGGCCTCCGGTGGGGTGGTGTCCTCTCGTGGGGTGGTGGCCACCGATGGGATAGAGGCCTCAGGTGGGGTGGCAGCCTCCCGTAATGTGGTGTCCACCAAAGGGTTGGAGGCCTCCGGTGGGGTGGCAGCCTCTGGTGGGGTAGAGGCTTCCGGTGATGTGGTGGCCACCGATGGGATGGAAGCCTCTGGTGGAGTGGTGTCCTCCTGTGGGGCGGTGGCCACCGATGTGACTGAGGACTCCGGTGGGGTGGTGGCCTCTGGTGGGGTGGCCTCCGATGAGGTGGTTGCTACCGATGGCATAGAGGGCTCTGGTGGAGTGGCATCCTCCTGTGGGTTGGTAGCCACCAAGGTGATGGAGGCCTCCGAAGGGGTGGAAGCCTCTTGTGGGATGGCAGCCTCCTGTGGGGTGGTGGCCTCCAGTGGGGTGGAAGCCTCCGGTGGGGTGGTGGCCTCAGGTGGTGTGGCAGCCTCCAGGGAGCTGGCGGTCTCTGGTGCGGTGGCCGCCTCCTGTGGGGTAGCAGTCTCCGGTGAGGTGGCACTCTCCGGTGGGTTGATGGCCTCCAGTGGGGTGAAAGCCTCCAGTGGAGTGAAGGCCTCCAGTGGGGTGAAGTCCTCCAGTGGGGTGGCTGCCTCTGGTGGCATGTCTGTTGCCGCCCTGTGTGACCTCATGCTGTCTCTCCGAGACTGGATCCAGGGGTCTTCCATCATCTGGTGGAGGGTGGGTCTCTTGCTGGGGTCAAGGGTTAGGATACTTTGGATAAAGGATTTTAATTTGGGGGTAATGAAAGCAGGTGTTCTATAGGTGCCTCTTAAGATCGCCATTTGCAGTTCATCGAGGTCCCGTCCTTTAAATGGGAAGAGCCCAGATGCCATTGAATAGAGGATGACCCCAAGGCTCCAGATATCTGCCTCTGGTCCCTTGTAGTTCTGAAGGAAAACTTCCGGGGCCAAATACATGGGGGTCCCACATAAGTCTGTGAAGGTCTTACCTTCGCTGAAGGTTGCAGCACTGCCGAAGTCAGCCAGTTTGACGTTGTTTTGGGAATCTAATAAAATGTTCTCAAGTTTAAGGTCCCTGTGCACGATGCCCTCTTGGTGAAGGTAGTCCATGGCTTTCAGTAGCTGCAAGAATATGGCTCGGGCCTCCCCCTCCTCCATCTGACCAGATGTCATTACTCGGTCACACAGGTCACCACCACCCGCATGTTCCATTATGAGGTAGATATTTTCCTTACCCTCAACGACCTCCAGAAGTTTGAGGATGTGGGGATGGTCCAGTCTCTGCATGATCTCAATCTCGGAAGACACAGACATGAGGCCAGCAATAAAGCATTTGTTGAGAATCTTCACCGCCACCTCAGTGCCAGTTGCACGGTGCCTGGCCAGCTTCACCTCAGCGAAGCTGCCCTGGCCAAGGGTCCTTAAGAACTCGTAGTCCTGGAGGACCTCCTTGTCCAGGGACACGGAGGACGCCCCAGGCTCCATGGGGAGCCTGACTACGCTACCACTACGCTATATAAGCTATAGTAAATAACTAATGAAGAAACCACTATACTCACTATGCTAAAAACACTAACAAACTATACTAACTGGGGCACTAAATAGGCTAACACTAGTAATGAAAGCTAACTAGGATAAAAATAATATGAGACCTTATGCTAACAAAACAAACAACACTACGCTATGAATACTATCTATACTATGCTAAACTACTCACTGGGATAACTGCAAGCACTACGATCAAGGAAACGCGCTATCTGAGGTCAAGTCCGCAGGTCACCGAAAGAAGCTTCCTGGGCTGTAACGACCAAAGACCCAGGCCCAGACAGGGGCTTATATAGGTTTCGGCCTCAATGGCTCTCTATGAGGTCAGAGGCAGGGGGAAATGGACCAATCAGGGCTGGAGATAACACAGGGTGGGGTTTTTTTCCCCTTATATGGGTGCAAAAGCATTTTCCTCTTGAAACAGAAACAAGTGCTTCTGGTTTACATGGGTTATAGAGATTGATATTTCATTTATTAGAAATTAAAACCTGTACAACGTTTCCATGGCCTTCTCACTTATAGTTTGAAACCCTACAATAACTTTAGGGGTTTTGAGACTTTATTGTTTCTATATGGGAAGTATTCAATTTCTATTTCTTCCAATTTGAATTAGTGTGCGAAGGATACTACAAATAGCTGCCAGCATGATACTATACAGAAA
This sequence comes from Nycticebus coucang, assembly GCF_027406575.1. NCBI lineage: Eukaryota > Metazoa > Chordata > Mammalia > Primates > Lorisidae > Nycticebus > Nycticebus coucang. The sequence continues at coordinate 20,066,991 of NC_069787.1, forward strand.
TATTCTGGGGTGTGTGATACACAATAAGGTCCCTAGTGAGCTGCTAGGAAGATGACTCTCATCATCATTTTCCCACATGATTGACATAATATTTGTCATCAAAAACCTTGGAGTCCGGATGTCAATGGGTTGAAATATTCAAAGTCATGGGGGGAAAAAAAGGTCTGTCTACCAAGAGTCCAACATCTAAGAAACCGTGTTTCAAAAATGAAGAAATTAAGACATTTGTCAGCTATCCAAAAGGTGAGCACCAACAGCCCTGCCCTCCAATGGAAGGAGTCCTTCTGGTAGAAAAGAAAGGACACTAGACAGGAACTCAAAGCTTGATGAAGAAATAAAGATGTCTGGTAAAGGCAAATACATGGACAGCGATAAAGCCTAGTACTATTTGTGTCTTGTGCTTGATTTAAGACTATTATGAGTGGATGTTTTGGACACATGTAATCTGGAGACACCAATAACTGAAAGAGCAATTAGATAAGAGAAAGAAATAAAAGGTACTCGAATTGAAAAAGAAGGTGTAAAGTGATCAGTTTGCAAATGACATGATCTCATACGTAGAAAACACTGGAGATTCCATAAAAGTTCTGTAAAAACCAAAGCGAACTTAGGAAAGGTTCAGGTATATGGAATCTCAAGGGACCCTAAATCAAACAATCTTGAAAAATACCAACGTGGAGGTCTTATACTTCCTGTTTTCAAAACTCATTACAAGCTGCTAAGTTCAGAACAGGGTGGTCCTGGCACGGGCAGACTTAGAGAGCAATGGAAGAGAACACTGAGCCCAGAAATCAACCTGCTCCTGGATGGTTAAATGATTTTACAAGGGTGCCATGTGCACCCCGTGGGGAAAGGACAGTCTCTTCAGCGAATGGTACCGGGATGACTGGACATCCACATATAAGAGACTGAAGATGGATCCTGACATGAAACCATACACAAGAATTAACCCATAGTATATCGAGGACTGAAATGTTCAGGGCTATAACTATGAAACTCCCAGAGGAAACCATAGGAGGACAGCTTGAGGGTAATGGATTTGGCATTGATATTTTGCCTGTACTACCAAAAGCACAGATTACATATTGACACTAGGTAAATGGGACCACATCAAAAGCTAAAAGCTGGACTGGGTGCAGAGGCTCACCCTTCTAATTCTGCCACTCTGGGAGGCTGGGGTAGGTGGATTGCTTGAGCACAGGAGTTCAAGCCCGGCCTAAGTGAGAGAAAGACCCTGTCTCTAAAAGTAGCTGGGCACTGTGGCTCTTGCCTGTAGTCCCAGCTACTTGCGAACTGAGGGGAGAGGATCACTTGAGCCCAGGAGTTAGAGATTGCTGTGAGCTATGGATGCCATGGCACTGTACCCAGGGTGACAAAGTGAGACTGTGTCTGAAAATGAAAAAGAAGAAGAATAATCTAAAATCCCTGAGTGTCAAGGGTGCAAGAGATCAAAGGCAACCTATGAAATGTGAAAAAATACCTGAGCTTCATATATCTGATTAGGGGTTCACATCTGGAATTTGTAGAGAATGCCATTGACAACAATAACACAAATAACCCTATTAAACAACAGCCAAAGGACCTGAAGAGACATTTCTCCAGAGGTGATATGCAGATGCCCAACACGCTCATGAAAAGATGCTCAACAGCGCTCATCATCAGAGCACTGCAAAGCGAAAGATCAAGGAAAACCCACTAATACTCCTTAGGATGGCACACCCATTTCATTTATTAGCTCAGAAATCCTTACCACCTAACCACAGTATGGTGGATCCTCAAAAAGTTAAACAGGATTTCATGTGAAAGCACAGTCTCAAAGTGATATTAGTCCCCCCAGGTTTCTAGCAGTGTTATTCACAATCGCTGACAGGTGGAAGCAACCCAAGTGTTCATTAAAGATGAGCGGACAAAACAAATGTGGTCCGTACACACAATGGAATGTTATTCAACCTTACCATGGAGGGAGATGCTGACACATGCTACCATGTGAATGTACCTCGGGGACACCGTGCTAAGCTGGTTTCAAATGTAATTGTGTAATTGTGTAATTGCTCTTATATGAGGAGGAGGAGGAGTCAATTTCATGGACACAGGAAGTAGAAAGGTGGTTGTGAGGGGAGGAGCGGTGGGAATTGGGGAGTCGATGTTTATTTATCTACACCACCAAATGAATCGTGGTGTAGATAAATGGTGGCGACCATTGTACCACAGTGTGAATGTATGTCACACCACTGAACTGTACACTTAAAAGGTGTGATTTTATCAGAATCAAAATGAATAAGGTTTCAAAATGTAATCCAAATATTGGTGGAAAACAGAGGCAGGGATGTAGGGCAACTGTTGGTAGCAGTTTGCATTGAGGGAACCACTTTGAGAAAGTTATTTGGCAATAACAATATGTGTGTGCCCCATGGCCTAGGAGTCTCACTTTTCAGGACACACCCAGGAGAATTCCTAAGGGTGCCCCCAGATGGGAAGGTGCCCAGATGGTCTTAGCAGCCCTGTGGATCTGAGCCGTGGACTGGAAGGAACGGAAATGTGCACGGTAGCATGGGTGAGTCTACTGCCCTGTGTCCACACAATGGCATAAAGTATGGAAATGTGCATGGGGACGTGCAATGCGTGACAGACGAGGAAGCTCGGGAACGAGATGCAGCTGAGGAAGCCAGATACGGGTGAGTTTAGCTGCAGCATCAAGCAAAATTAGGCTTGTGCTGGTAGAAGTCAAGGTAGAGGTTTCCTCTTGGGGAGAGGCTTGCCATCAGATGTGTCTCCAGGTGACTTTGGAGTGCTGAGAATCTGTGTCCTGATCTGGGTGCTGGAACACAGGGTGTGTTCAATATGTGGCAAAAAAAAAAAAAAAAAGTAAGTTGTATATTCATGTGAAGTATATTTACATTAAAAATTTGTAAGTGAAAATCATCAGGCTGCCTATCAAGCCTAGGATAGAAGAGGGACCCCCAGCCTGTGGTGCCTTGTTCATAAAGGACAAGTTCAGGGTGACCAGGTGGTTCGCCCCTTGGTGCAGGGAGGCTGCAACTGGGCTCTAAGCACTGTACTGCAGTGGCCTCAGGGTGAGAGCTGAGGCCCAGGGATCCAACATGTTCCTGGTGAGCTACAGCACAGCCATGGCCACCTGAGTGCCGGGATCACCATAGCTGCCTATCTGCCCCTCAAGGTGAGCCAGGGGCCTGGCCCTTCCCTACCCACCCTGCCCACTCCTTCCCTGGTGTGAATTATTCATTTGCTCTTCCATGCCTCCCTCTTCTGTGACTTTCTGGCTGACAGCAGGAAATGATGTAAAGGGGCAGAGTTCCCCCGCAGGGGACAATAGGTACTGACATCTGCGTGTTCACATAGGACAGACAGTGCTTGGCAGGCTGTCTTGACCATGGCAGGAGTGTGGATTTTAAAGGCTTTGAAATGTTCTCGACAGGGGTCAGGAGAGAGGGCCCCTTCTAGTCCACTGCAGTCCCCTTCAGAATCCTCACACAGTTCCAGAACTGGACAGTGGCCTTTGGTGTCTTAGATCCTGAGGCCTCTACAAACTTGGGTCTGGGAGGATTCTGCCCCTTGCCTGATGTCTGTGAATCCCTCTTCCCATCTGAGGAGGGAAGTGCCCATGGCGTGTGCAGTTTGGAGCACACGGGCTCCGCTCCACACTAGCCCTGAGGCTGAATCCGGGTCTGACACACAGTAGGTCTGTGTTGTGGCTCATTTAACTTCTCTGGGCCTCACAGCCCCCCTGGCCCCTAAAATGGGGCTGAGACCCCAACTACCTCATAGGCTGTGGTGAGGATTACTGAACTAACACATGCAGTGGGTGTAGAAAGGAGCCGGGGAGGTAGCGAGTGCTCAGTGAGGGTCAGTCAGTAGTGCATGAGCACAGAGACCTGGGCCTCCTTCCAATGGTGGTTGTGGGAGAGTCTCCCAAGGGCTGCCGCACAGCAGGCTGGTGAATGGACTGGTTCTTCCTGTGCCTGAACCTTGCCTTGTCCACAAGAGGCCCAGAGGGCTGAGCTGGTGGGAGTTCCTGCTCCTGGGGGAGCCCCCAAACTCCCGGCTCGGCCAGGCAGCCCTCACATTTCCTGTCACGCAGTGTTGGCCCCCACGGTGTGTGATGTTTGTTTCTCCCTCTGTCCCATTAGAGGCCAGCTCTGTGACCTTAGGACCTTTCATCTCTGCACCTGTATACATGGGCTCAGTGCCTCATACAACCAGAGACCAGCCAAGGGTGGTTTTGTTTAGGGTGAATGAGTGAGGCAATGTGTCCAGGGTCACCCAGCAGGGATGAAACCAAGGCCTCCTGATGCCCAGAGCAAACTCAGCAGCCCCTTGCAGGTGTCTGCTGTGAGCAGAGGCTCCTCCTGCCCAGCCATCCAGTTATGCAGCATGTGTTTGTGAAACCTTCCTGTCTCTGCTTTAGGCCAGGAGATGTCCCAGAGCTGAAAACACTAAAACCTTTCCCCATGACCTGAGACTCAAGCAGAAACTGAGTGGGGGAGGGAGATAGGCCACAAATTTTGATAGAAATCCCATCTAGGCCAGCAGGCATCTTTGGCACCACCACGCCACACCTTCAGAGAGATGGAGCTTTTCAGCAGGACCCTGGGTGGGGGGTGGGGGTATCTTCAGGGCCCTTCCTGGCTGCTCGGCTGGAGCTACAGAGGCCAAGCTTGATCTGCTGCTATCTGGGATAATAAGGGTCAGAAAAAGGTAGATGTGTCCCTTCCCATGGTGGCTTCCTAATTGGACAAATATAAGGACAAGTTAAGTCCATTTCCTGGGAACAAAACCCAAAATGACAGGGCCTTAACCAACAGAGAAGTTTATTTCTCTGTCATGTGTGGTGTTTCAAACATGGATGGTTTGGCTGCTTCTTATTTATAAGGGATCCAGACTTCTGTCTTTCTATGTCATCATGCTATCACGTGGCTTACATTCTTTAGGAGAATCAGGGTCTAAAATGCTTGCTGAAGCTCCAGCTATCACATCTGCTTTCCACATAGTCTCAAAGGGAAAGAGCTCACCTTTCAGCTCACCTAGATTTCTGTTATTAGCTGCCAGGAGTTTAGAACAATTTCTCTCTACATCTCACTGCCCAGAAGTTTGCCCATTATCCATACCTAGAGGCAAGAGAAGTTGGTTATGGATGTTTTCCCTGGGCAATTTAGTACCCTACAAATGTGGGGGTTTTATCCTGAAGGAACAGGGGAGTGTGGAAACTTGGAAGACATCTAACAGCCATTGCTGCCACCTGTATTGGCTGGTCCATGTGTCCATTCCCTCTGCAGCCAGTCCTGACCACTGCTCATTGTGAGCACACCTCGCTCCTTCAAGCCTGCACAGACATTTGTGAGGTCAGAACTAGAGGCTTAGGCAGGAAAGGGCTCCAGTGGCAGGGTGGGTAGCAGATGTGTGTAGAAAACACAGAAACCTTTGTCCCATGGTTTGGCCAAAGAAAACCGACCATTTTGGGTTTTGTTCCCAGTAAGTTGACTTAACTCTGGGACTCGTGCTTTGTTCCGAGGCACCTCCATGAACCCCCTACAACCCAAAGTTGAGCCTGGGCCCTCCCACTCATCTCTGCTCCACATGGAACCTTGTTCAGGGCCTGTTAGCTCATGGCAGTTCACATGGTTTCAACAGATTCAGTTTTAAATTTTATTTTATTTCTGATTAATAGGAGGGCACCATTAAGTTATAATGTTTGCATTTGTCAGGTAAAGTCCCTGTCGTAGTTGCGTCCTATACCCAGGAGGTGTGCCGTGTACCCTTACATTGTGCCCATTCACTGGGAACACACCAATCTGCCCCTTTCTCCCCTCTCTTCCCCCTAACTTGAGTTTTTCTCCTCTTTGGCCGTATATTAGCTCATTTACTGCTTCATATTAGTATCGAGTACATTGGATACTTGTTTGTCATTCTTGCCATACTCTACTAAGAAGAATGTATTTCAACTCTATCCAGGTTAATACAAAAGATGTAAGTCCTCCATCTGTTTATAATCGCATACTATTCCATGATACACATATACCAGACTTCAGTGATGCATTCATGTGTTGATGAGCGTTTAGGTTGTTTCTGCATCTTGGCAATTGTAAATATGTCCTTATGATAATTTTTTTTTGTTTTGTTTTGGATAGATGCCTAATAATGGGATTGCAGGATCAAATGAAAGGTCTTGTATGAGTCCTTTTTTTTTTTTTTCAAATTATTTTTTATGACATCGTAACTTTGTACATTGATGCATTTATGGGGTTCAGGATACTGCTTCGATATACAATGTGAAATGCATACATTGAACTAAGTAACACATCCATCTCAATTATATTCATTTCTTAATAGTTTTGAAATGTGCCATTGCATCACGCACATTAGGTGAGGTTCCCCCAAATACCCTCCCTCCGCTCACATCCCTCCCCTCTCTCTCCTCTTCCCTTCTACTTTCTGGACTATAGTTATGTTTTCTTTTTCTTTTTTTTTAATAATCATTTTTTATGAAATCATAACTTTGTACATTGATGCATTTATGGGGTTCAGGGTACTGCTTTGATATACAATGTGAAATGTTTGCATTGAACTAACATATTCATCACAATTATACTCATTTCATAATAGTTTTGAAATGTGCCATTGCATCATGCACATTATGTGAGGTCCCCCCACGTACCCTCCCTCCTTCCATATCCCCAGTCCACTCTCCTCTCACTCCTCTTCCCTTCTACTTTCTAAACTATAGTTATTTTTGCCATGCGTATGAGTGTGTAGGTGGTTATATATTGATTTCATAGTAGTATTGAGTACCTTGGATACTTTTTTACCCATTCTTGAGATACTTTACTAAGAAGAATATGTTGGAGCTCCATCCAGGTAAACATAATAGATGTGACATCTCTAGTATCCTTATGTATACTATGGCTGCATAGTATTCCATGGTGTACATATACCACAATTTGTTAATCCATTCATGGGTTCATGGGCACTTGGGCTGTTTCCATGTCTTGCCTATTATGAATTGGGCTGTGTTAAACATTCTGGTGCAAATATCTTTGTTGTAAAATAATTTTTTGATCATCTGAATATATACCTAGTAGAGGAATTGCAGGATCAAGCGGTATGTGAACTTTTAGTTCCTTGAGTGTTCTCCAAACTTCTTTCCAAAAAGGTCGTATTAGCTTGCATTCCCACCAGCAGTGTAGAAGCGTTCTCTTCTCTCTGCATCCATGCCAACATCTGTAGTTTGGGGATTTTTGTGATGTGGGCTCATCTTCCTGGGGTTAGATGATATCTCAAAGTGGTTTTGATTTGCATTTCTCTGATGATTAAGGATGATGAGCATTTTTTTCATGTGGGCCATGTGCCTGTCTTCATCAAAGAAGTTTCTGTTCAAGTCTCTTGCCCACATAGAAATGGGGTTATTTATTCTTTTCTTATTGATGAGTTTGAGTTCTCTGTAGATTCTAGTTATCAGACCTTTGTTGGAAGCATAACCTGCAAAAATCTTCTCCCATTCTGAAGGTCGTCTGTTTGCTTTACTTACTGTGCTCTTGACTGTGCAAAAGTTTTGAGTTTGATCAGATCCCAGTCATGGATTTTTGGTGTTGCTTCAATTGCCTGGTTGGGGGGGGGGGGGTCCTCCTCATAAAATATTCTCCTAGGCCAATTTCTTCAAGTGTTTTCCTGCACTCTCTTCTAGTATTTTTATAGTTTCATGTCTTAAGTTTAAATCTTTTATCCAGTGAGAATCAGTTTTTGTTAATGGTGAAAGGTGGGGGTCCATTTTCAGTCTTGTACAGGTCGCCAGCCAGTTTACCCAGCACCATTCCTTAAATAGGGAGCCTTTCCTCCACTCAAAATTTTTGATAGGCTTGTCGAAGATCAAATGACGATAAGTAGTTGGGTTCATCTGTTGGTTCTCTATGCTATCCCAAAGAGATACTCCCATAGTATCTCTATGGTACTGTTTTTGTGTTAGTACCATGCTGTTTTGATCATTATAGATTTATAGTATAGCCCGAAGTCTGGTAATGTGATACCTCCTGATTTATTCTTATTTCTGAGTACTGTATTTGCTATTCAAGTTTTTTTTTTTTCTGATTCCATATAAGAGGAAGTACTACATTTTCAAGTTCTTTAAAATATGACAATGGTGCTTTAATAGGGATTGCATTAAATCTGTAGATTGCTTTGGGGTAGTATGGACATTTTACTAATGTTGATTCTTCCCTGCCATGAACATGGCATACTTATTCATTTTTGTTTGCTTGTTTTGGCCGGGGCTGGGTTTGAACCTGCCACCTCTGGTATATGGGGCTGGCGCCCTACTCCTTTGAGCCACAGGCACCACTCCTAATTTTCCATTTGTTAACATCTTCAGCTATTTCTTTTCTCAGAGTTTCGTAATTCTCTTTATAGAGATCTTTCATGTACTTTGTTAGGTAAATTCCAGATATTTCATCTTCTTTGGCACTACTGTAAAAGGAGTAGAGTCCTTGACTATGTGTTCAGCTTGACTATTGTTGGCGTATATAAAAGCTACTGACTTGTAATTATTGATCTTGTATCCTGAGACGGTGCTGCATTCCTTGATCACTTCTAAGAGTTTTGAAGTTGAGTCCCTGGGATTTTCCAGGTATAAGATCATATCATCAGCGAAGAGTGAGAGTTTGATCTCCTCTGACCTGATTTGGATACCTTGATTGCCTTCTCTTGCCTGATTGAGATGGTTAAGACTTCCATTACTATGTTGAATAGCAGGGGAGACAGTGGACATCCTTCCCTCATTCCTGATCTGAGTGGAAATGTTTTCAATTTTACACCATTCAATATAATATTGGCTGTGGGTTGGCTGTAGATGGCCTCTAGCAGTTTAAGGAATGTCCCTTCTATGCCTATTGTCTTAAGTGTTCTGATCATGGAAGGATGCTAGATATTATCAAAGGTTTTTTTCTTCATCAATTGAGAGAATCATATGGTCTTTGCTTGTTATTTTATTGATGTGATGCATTATGTTTATAGATTGATGTATGTTGAACCAACATTGAAACACCGGGATAAAACCAACTTGATCATAATTTTTCTGATGTATTGTTAAATTCCATTTGCTAAGATCTTATTGAATATTTTTGCATCAATATTCATTAATGATATTGGTCTATAACTCTCCTTCTTTGTTGGATCCTTTCCTGGTTTGGGGATCATGGTGATATTTGCTTCACAGAATTTGTTGGGAAGTAATCCTTCTTTTTCAGCTTTGGAGGAGGTGATATAAAATAGGTACTAGTTCCTCTTGAAAGGTTTGATAGAATTCAGATGTGAAGCCATCTGGTCCTGGACTTATCTTTTTTGGGGAGATTTCATATTGTTGATGCTATTTCAGTGATTGATGTAGGTCTATTGAAGATTTCTAATTCTTTCTGTTTGGGTTTAGGAAGGTGGTGTGCCTCCAGGTATTGGTCCATTTCCCTCAGTTTTTCATATTTCTGGGAATAGAGATTTTCGTAGTAATCATTGAGGATTTTTTGAATTTCTGAGATGTCTGTTGTTATTTCTCCTTTATTGTTTCTGATAGACAATGTTAGAGATTTTACTTTTCTGTTTCTGTTTAGGTTGGCCAAAGGTTTATCAGTTTTGTTAATCTTTTCAACAAACCAAGTTTTTGGTTCGTTGATCTTCTGAATGATTTTTGTTTTCAATTTCATTTAATTCTGCCCTAATCTTGGTTATTTCTTTTCTTCTGCCAGGTTTGGGGTTGGAATACTCTTCTTTTTCCAATTGCTTGTGATGATCCATTAAGTTGTTGGCTTCGTCTCTTTCTGTTTTCTTGATGAAGGCTTCCGATGCAATAAATTTCCCTCTTAGGACTACCTTTGCAGAATCCCTCAGGTTTTGATAATTTGTGTCTTCATTATCATTTTGTTCCAAAAACTTGGTGATTTCCTTCTTAATCTCATCTTTGACCCAGCTATCATTCATCCTAAGATTATTTAGCTTCCATGACTTTGTTTGAGTATGACTATTCCTGTTGCTGTCGTGTTCCACTTTTATTCCATGGTGATCCAAGAAGATACAAGGAATAATTTCTACACTATTCAATTTGCTGAGGTTAGACTTGTGTCCTAGGACATGATCTATTTTAGAGGATGACCGATGGGATGATGAGAAGATTGTATATTCAGTTTTATTAGGGTGAGATGTTCTGTAGAGGTCTGTAAAGTCCAATTGCTCTAGGGTCAGGTTTAAGTCTAATACTGCATTGTTTAGTTTCTTCTTGGAGGATCTATCCAAAACTGTCAAAGGGGTATTAAAATCTCCAACTATGGGGCAGCACCTGTGGCTCAGTGAGTAGGGTGCCGGCCCCATATACCAAGGGTGGTGGGTTCAAACCCAGCCCAGGCCGAACTGCAACAAGAAAATAGCTGGGCGTTGTGGCAGGCGCCTGTAGTCCCAGCTGCTTGGGAGGCTGAGGCAAGAGAATCACATAAGCCTAAGAGCTGAAGGTTGCTGTGAGCCGTGTGATGCCACGGCACTCTACCGAGTGCAGTAAAGTGACACTCTGTCTCTACAAAAAAAAAAAAAATCTCCAACTATTTCAGTGCAGGAAGATATCGAGTTGTTCATATCCATTAGGATCTGCGTTACGAAATGAAGAGTATTCTGTTAGGGTGTAATTGTTAATGATAGATATCTCTTCATGTTGGTTGTTTGCCTTGAGAAATATTTAGTGATCTTTCTTATCTTTATGTTTGTTGGTTTAAAGCCAATTGTATCTGTTACTAAAATTACAACCCCTGCTTTTTTTCTGGTTTCCATTTGCCTGTATTATACAAGTCCATCCCTTCACCCTGAGTCTATTTTCATCCTTTCAGATGAGGTGAGCTTCTTGTATACAGGAGATATCTGGTCTGAGTTTACGGATCCTGTCAGTCAGCCTCTGCCTTTTTAGAGGACAATTTAAACCATTCACATGAATTGGGAGAATTGATAAGTCTGGTTGTGTTTCGGGTGTCATGATTGTCGGAAGTCCAGTGGACATTTTTAATTCTTTCAGCACTGTGGAATTTGTTTGGTTGCTTGTTTGTTTTTCTGTTTTTTTTTTCCCCCACTCTTTTTTATTTTTATTTTGATTAGTAGGAAGTTGGGTTTTGTTCAAAAATTTCTGGGTGAGTTTACTTTGGAGGTAGAGCATTGTGCTGGTGGTTGTGGAGGATGGGTCTGAGAATATCCTGGAGAGCTGATTTAGTTATGGCCAATTTCTTTAACATGTCTATGTCATTAAAGCATTTGATTTCTCCATCACAAATGAAATTTGGTTTAGCTGGATACAGGATCCTGGGCTGGAAGTTGTTTTGTTTTAGAAGACTGAAGGTCGATGAGTATCTTCTTCTGGCTTGAAACGTTTTGGCTGAGAGATCTGCAGTCATTCTGATATTTCTCCCTTTGTAGGTGATGCTTTTCTTAGGTCTGGCTGTTTGCAGAATTTTCTCCTTTGACTTAACTTTTGCAAAGTTAATCACAATGTTTCTAAGAGATGCTTTATTTGTATTGAGTCATGCTGGAGTTTTGAAACTGTCTGCTATCTGAAGTTCTGTATCTCTTGCAATGCTTGGGAAATTCTCTTCCAAAATCTCTTGGAGTAGAGCATCTGTACTTTAGGACCATCCTCTTTTCCTTCTGGAATTCCTATAAGATAATGTTTGACCTTTTGCAGTGATCCCACAACTCTCTCAAGGATTGAGCAGTTTTTGCTCTCCATTTGTCTGCTTCTTTGAGTGTTTGGAAACATTCACAACTTTGTCTTCAGATTCAGAAATGTTTTCTTCTGCCTGGTCAACTCTATTACTGAGGGATTCTACTGTATTTTGGAACTCCTCAATGAACCTTTTCATTCCTTGAGCTCTGCTATCTCTTTTCTCATTATGTCCATATCTTTGGTGACTTGGGCTTTGAATTCATTTATTTCTGAGACAACTTTAGAACGACTCTTTGAAATACAATTTCTATCTTTTCTTCCATTCTGTTTATATTATTTGCTGTCCATATTGGGATTCGATTTCTCACATTGCTGCCATTTGTCTCTGCATGGCTTCTTCATTTGTATCTCCTTTGTCATTTCTTGGGCGCGTTGATCTACTTTGTTCATTCCTGCTGCCAGAGTTCTTCTGTTGGGTCCACGCCATGTTTATTTTCCACTGTTTGGTTATTAGAACTGCTACAGTGAGATTGAATTGGGGTTCCCAGGTAGTAGAGATAGCCCCTTACCAAAGCTCTAGGCTTTGTACTGTGGCTGATCTTCTACAGCCTTACAAAGGCCCTTTCAGAGTTTTGGCCAGAAACTCTGAGGACCTACGTGGTGAGATAGCACAGGCAAGCTGATATCAGCCAACCTCTACCATATCCTACGAAAGCACAGTATTAGACTGAAATCTTGACCGTGAAGAGATACAAACAGCTGAATCACCCAGCCCCCACCCATCAGGTCTTTTCCACTACAGAAATTTGAAGGTCAACCTCAGAATGTCCCTGAGTGGACAGCCCCAGACACGGGTTCCAACCAATTTGTCTCAGGCAGGGCAAACCCTGCCCAACATAGAGAGATTCAAGGATCTCCAACAGCACAATCGGAGCCAGGGATCCACACTCCCTCCCACCAGACTCAGTCCACACTGTAGTCCGCTTCTCTTCTCACAGGCCCTGTTGGAGCCAGGGGCCATGCCCCTGCCTACTGGTCCCAGTCCATACTCAGCTAGTCTCTGCTTGCCAGACCAGTTGGAGTCAGGGGACCATGCCCCCACTTGCCAGTCTCAGTCCACTGCCTGGCAAGCCTCTGTTCGCAAAGCTCTGTTAGAGTCAGGGCACTGCACTCCACCCGCAGATCTCAGTCCTCACCTGGTAAGCCTCTGCTCACCAGCCCCACAGGAAACGGTGGACCACTCCCTAGTCCTCAGGTGTTGGTTTTCACCCAGTAAGCCACTGCTCAAGGGTTCTGTTAGAATCAGGGACCACGCCCTTGCTCTCAGGTTGCAGTCCACACCTATCTAGGCTCTGCTTGCAGGCCCAGCAGGCGCTGGGGACCAGCCCTGTCTGCCAATCTCATTCCACCTGGGGCAACAATTCTCCCACTGTGGGTGCCGTCAGAGCTGGGAGTTTCGCCAGACACAGCACGAACTGCGGGTCAACACTACCACTGACTGGTCATAGTCATAACCCGGAGACTGCTCCTCCTCCTACCAAGTGACCCTTTCTTCCTACACCCTCTTTCTCCCCATTAGTCACAGATTCTCTCCTCAAGGCTGGCAGTCCACCCTATGCGCATATCTCTCAGGACAAGACCAAATACTCTGTACTCTGCAGGGGGCAGAACTTCAGACTGCCATGGGAGGGGAAAGGGTGGACTGGGAGTTTGGACTTGTGGGGGGAAATATCTGTTTGTTTTATGCCTGGTGAGGTGGTGTCTAGGTTCTTAAGTGGAACCTCCCTGGAGAAAGAGACCTGGAGTTTAGCAGCTCTCTTCAGCGAGGTAAAATGAGAGGTCTTCTTTTCCCTGCTCCTTCGCAGATAGCCTGCTGGCCCCCTACTTGGGGGAGGGGTCTCCCGTCCTCTAGTCGATAGGCTTTATACCTGTCATGTGTTTTCTTGAGTGCTCTTCCTTGGAGTTACAGCTTGCCAAACTTCCTTCTTGGTTCAACTCCCCATCTTTGGCTTCATAGAGTCCAATTCCATCCAGTTTTTCTTCCTCTGCTCAGAGCCTCTGCCGAGGGTTGCTACCGGTCAGCCATCTTCCCAGAATTCGAACAACCCTTCCTTGTTTGGGTTCTTTGAGGATTCTCCATACTTCTTTCCAAGAGGCTGTATTCATTTGCAGTCCCACCAACAGTGTAAAAGTGTTCCCTTCTCTCTGCATCCATGTCAGCAGTTGAAGCTTTGGGACTTTGTGATGTGGGCTATTCTCACCGGACACTGACATTTTAATACCATACACAAAAATTAATTCACAGTGAATTGAAGACTTAAATGATAAGAGTTAACAGTATAAAACTGCTAGGATTAAACATAAGAAGAAAGCTTCGGGAGAACATGGGTCCCGATTATTCCTGCTGGTGGGGCCTGAGGGATAAAACCCAATATTGTGACTCTTGTGTGGGAAAGTGTTGGCTTAAGGGGACAGGGAGAGATCCAAATGCCTCTTTGACTTTGAAAAGGGCTGAGACTTTGAGGCAGTGATCAGGACCGTGGCCGTTGCTTCATCCCAGAGGAACTTCAGCCCCATCAGCACAGGATCACACCCCTTCTCTTAGGTCCCCTTCTGCATCCTAACTTCCCTTCTATATGTCCTTTGCAGGAAGTATCAGCAGCCACAGAACAGCCTGTGAGGGTTCATGTTCTATTTTCGATGGGCAATGTCAAGATGTATAAAGTAGAGTTAGGGAATTTCTCTGCTGACCCTGAGAAATTAACAGAGGAATGTGAATATCTGGCTATCGTTTTTGATTTGACCTGAAATGATGTGCGTGTCTTATTCTCACATTGATGTTTGTAGATGAGAGAAACAGGATTTGGGCGGCTGGTCAGGTCTAAGGGGACTGACTCCATGCCCTAGTCAAAGCTCCTACCTGTAAATCAAACAGTTCAAGGGGGTCCAGGGTGGAATCGCCAACTTGGTCAAAGGGGATCCCATCTCTGTAACCACATGTTAGTATTTTTTTTTCAACTTAAGACAATTGTCTTTACCATAACTAAGAGTACTGTACTGATATTTATAATTAATTTCTGATAACTTAAAATTTATTAGTGACATTGCTGTCTAATCATCAAATTCTTCTCATCATAGGCTGAACATAATTATTAAATTAAAAGAGCAAGGTTTTCCCTCCATTTTTTACCTTTAAACTGAACAAAAAATAAAAGGTTGTCAACTGGAAAGAACAATTGAAGAAAAAAACTCAATTTTTAACCAGTTTTATTAAACCCGGCAAGCTCCAAAAAAGGGGAAAAACACAGCTTCCCAGAATACATAGGATGATAAGATAAAATTCTCTGGAAGAGTCTGTTGTCACCAAGCTGCAAAAAGTGAAAAAGATGACTCCTCTCTACCCATTGTTTCCATAAAAGGTCTTGCCAGGACACTCATGCGGCCGGACAGTCGAGTGGGCTGTCCAGGGGCAGGGTACCTCCCAGTCACTCAGTCAGCTTTGTTCCTCAGCTGTTCTCCTCGTGATTTTTAGGAGCTTTCATTTTAGGGCAGTACACACGTAAGCTGTTTTCTTTTTCCAGTTGAAAACTAGGCAGATGTTTTCAAACACAGCACAACATAGTACTCAAACATGGAGGCTGCCTGCATACTCTAGGTCCACATGTGCACCTTGCACAGCCTGGCAAGGGCTAGAGTTGGCAGGATGAGCTTTCCACACAGGGACATCAAAGGGAGCACTAGATTCAGACTGCACTCTAAAGAGGAGAAGGGTCCGGTCCGCCGAAGGAACATCCGCTAGAATGATGAAGAGCCAACCTGCCTACCATCTCCCTGTGACATCACTGTCACTGCGGACAGTGAGGGCGATGCTTCAGTTCACCATCCTAAGGGTTTGTGTACAAACACACTCGAGGCCATCTCTCTTTCACAGAAAGAACAAATGTCATTTGTACCAAATGGCAATGGATTTTCAGCACAAACTTAATACTTTCATAACATTACAGCCAAAGTCATCATCTACTTTCAGCAAGAAGGACTCCTTTAAACAAGGAAAATGACTCATATTAATCAGCCTATGTACCCACTGGATCAATCTGCAGCAACCAAGTCTAATGCTAATGGACACTGGGACACAGGGGCCAGCCACTCTCAACACAGGGCCAGGACCCATGTCCTAGGCTGGACCCTCTAACGAGGCCACGTGTCCAAAGAGTTAGTCAACAAAAAGAAACACCCTAGTCAAAAACTCTTTAAAGGACAACCTAAAAAGAACTAAAGATGTTTATTAAGATTTTCAGTATCACTCATATGCAAAGAAGTCCTACTAAGCTCAGGTTAAGCACATAAAGCTCTCGTTCTTCCTCTAAACAGAGGGCAGTCAAGAGGACATGGGGACGGCGTCTATGGAATGAAGTGGCTACATGGCTGCTCTGCTAGGATTTTAATTCACTAACTGGGTAGAACTTTATATAAACATAATATAGGCTCCCTAACCTACTATACATAAATAAACCGATTAAACAGTCTTATGAACTACTTTAAGAAGGGCAAGGTTTGCACCAGAGAAAGCTTGTGTTGTCCCTTCTCTGGACACATGTGGCTCCCAGGTTTGGCCCCTGGGAATTGTGCTCAAGGCATTTCAATGTTGTCTATGCACCCACCAGTGCTAGGAAAAAACAGCTGGAATCAGTCCTTGAGGACTTTCAACTCTCCAATCTGGAAAAATAACCTCCCCTACCCCCTTTATAGATCAAGACCTAAAACAAGACCACCAGCCCCATACGACTGCAGAGGTACATGGAATACACGTGAAACCTTCCTAACGGCGTCAGTCTGTATCTGCAGCCCCTCTGCTCAGGAGCCTTGACCTCCTGTGCTCTCACCGTGATGACTATGACCTGGTGCCATTTCTGGTCCCCTAAAAAGTCTCCACTCTTGCAGTTCTCTTGGTGTCAATATTGCAGTAGCTGCAAATGCTCAGAGGGGAGGACAGCACACAACCCTCCCCTGGTGCCATCTGTTTGGACATTTGATATGAGCTCATTATAATAAACAAATAAATGGGCTAATAAGTGGAGCTGCTGTGCACATTTTAGTGAGAACACGTGGGCATCCCACACCCTCATGGGTCTTACAGGGTGGCCTCGACAGCACCAACCACAGGAATACCTGGCTGGAGGGAACACTGCCGAGGGATAGTGGGCTCACGCGACTCTCCACGACCCCTCTTGCACAGCTTCCTCTGGGCTTTATTACAGGGTGATGATTCCAAATGTCAAAGCCTAATGCTTTCAAGCAAACTTCACTGTGCTTCCCTGACAAATCTGGACCATAGAATTTTAGCAATCCTGTCCCAAAGCAAGACACCCAAAGGCCCATCTAGGCCAGGCAACTGGCAGAAGGAAACAGCATTCTTCCCAGGACCAACGCAACTGTATGTGCATTTATTTCCAGGGCCTCCTTGAAAATAAAGTTATTGGGGTTTTTTTTGTTTGTTTGTTTTAAAACCCAACTTTCCACTATTGATGCTTTAATTTGCAGACATCAAATACAGATCTGTTCTGTATTTGATGTCTGCAATTCTGTTCATCTGGTTAGATGTAAAAAATAACGTAAAGGTCTCTCACTGTGGGGAAGACTCATGAGAAGACTGTCTAGGGCACAGGTTGAAAATCGCTGATCTAGGGGGATTTTCTCCTCCAGAAGCCCACATCTGTGGGGCTGGGCTCAGTGGCTCTGGGGCAGGGGCCCGAGGGTCCTGCCCAAGTTGGCCCACCCAAGCGGCAGTCCTGTCCAGTACAGCAGGAAGTGAGGGGCCCAAAGAGGAAATGTGCACAGTCTTAGCCAACATCACTACCTGGACCTGTGGCAGTTCAGAGGAGGGCCTGAGCCTCTGAAGAAAGCCCTGGTTACAGAGAGAAACCAGCTCAAATGCCCCATGGAAATTGTAACAGTTTACGTTGTGTAATGTTTTGGTCCACTCTTTTTTAGCTTTTTTTCTTCCTTTTAAATTATCTGATGGAAGGAGCACCCCACACACAACTCGACAAAGTATGTGGGTAGCTCTGCGAGGTAGGAAGCACAGCCTCCAGCCCTGGCCTGAGCTCTTCCCTGGTCCCTCTGGGCGCTGAGCCGCAGACCTGCAGGGTCCGAGCAGCTGGCTTGGGAAGGCAAAGGACAGCAGTGCCAGCTTCAGGAGCCCAAGGTCGTGCTCGGGAAAGCTGGTGTCCGAGGTTGGCAGAAGGGCTGGTCACCTTCCCTTGCTGTGGGACGAATGACTGAGCCCTACCTGCCCAGTGGAGGTGCCATCTCAGGCCAAGTCATCCAGTTCCACTTCAGGGATCGGGTCTCACCAGTCGCAGAAGGAGCTGAACTCCGGGCAGGGGAAGGCGGCATTCGGTACCTTGCTGAGAAGTGGGAACACGTGCTCCACAAGCTCACTCAGCCGGTGGTATGAGGACTCTTTTCCTTTGGTCCTTTCTTGTATTAATTCACCCTTGGAGTTCACAGAGAACATTCTACAGTCTGGAACTCCAACTTGTGTGTAAGCATAGATATCATTTGGACAGTTTTCAAAGGCAGCATAGAAGGGCTGCTCGGATGGAGCAAACAGCTTCTTAATGTCATTTAGACACTCGATTTTGAACTTCTCTGGTTTCTTTTCTATCACTTCTCTGTGGAAGGCCGAGAACACGCTGCTGGGGGACAGCATCAGAGGGCCGTGGGGCAAGATTGTGCCCTTGTCATTGACTCAGTGCAGATACCCACGGGTCATGTCAGCCATGCCCATGGCACGGGCTGAACAGTACAGAAACTTGTGGCCATTCTCATCGATAGAATGGTAGAGCTTTGCTCTGCCCTGAGGAGTCCAGTCTTTACCCAGCTGTGGGAGAATCTGTCCCAAAGCATCGGACGTGGTTATTGTTCCATCGATTTCAGAAATCATGATATTGTCATTCCAGTTCCACAGGTAAATGGTCCCGGCACAGCGGCAGGTCCCTCGATGCTGGGTTGTGATACTAAACACAGTATCGTCTGGGCCATCCTGGAGCTTCAGTTTTGCGATCTGGTCTGAGGAGAGCTGGAGGGACTTCTTATACCAAGTTGTGCTGCCATGGCTCAGGAGCTCCATGGGACTGGGGTCCACTTTGATTGATTCTTCAAGCTCTGGCGACCCCTCATCACTCGAGGAGTCATCCTTTGCTGGCCTGACACTTGCCGGCTCCTTTGCACTTGACGGCAGGTCACGGATTGGCGGCACCTCCGATTTTCCCTCCTTGGCTTCTGGCAGCTGTTTGGTCATGCTTTCTCTCTTACGCCAAAACCAACAGCGACTACATTTCTCTGGCATCTTGTCTTTAACCCAGGGCTCGACTGTGGCCTTAGGCAGACTCTTCTGAAACACCTGTGAGCTGAGGGTCATGGGAGCAGCCAATGCCTAGTTACAGTAACGATTATATATCCGTATGACAATGTTACGATTTTCTATGAGTCCAGGGTTTTCTGCAATTTCATGATAAGTAATGATATGTTCCATGAAGTTTTCTTTAGAGATTTCTCCTTTCTCACTGAGGCCCCCGCACAGGGAGAGGGTGACATCTGGCAAGTCCATGGCAGAATCCGAGAGGCACCCGGTGCCACTATCAGCAGCTGCACCTCTCACGGACTGTGGCGACTGGGAGCCAGAGAGCGTGTCAGACTCGGGCCACTGCCTGGAGCCGGGATCTGATTCACTTTTAGGGAAATAGAGAGCTGCACCTTCAGGTTCTAGAGCCTTTAGGTCATCAGGGTAAATATCGTCAGGTCCCTGGTGCTGGCTTCTCTTGTGGATACCTTGCTTCTTTGACGCTGAGTCTACTTTAGCTGCTGGTTTGGATTCCGAGGCAGCCTCTGCTGAGGATGGGCTGGGAAGGTGGTCCACATCTAATAGAGATGGAATCTGGGGACTCTCCAGAGGCTGGAGGAGCTCTGCGGTGGGAGCTGTGTCACTCAACTGCTTACACAGGGCTCTGGGCTTGGGTTTCACTATAGGACAGTGTCTTCGATGGAAGCTTCCTTCTCAACTTCACTGACGAGGTTGTCCTCACTGGGAATTACCTGAAAATGGGTATCTTCCGATGGTGTGATTGTAGCCGTCCTGGGATGATAGTCAGCTCTTTCTCTTTTGCTGACCTTTGTGGATTCTGGAAATCCTCCCCAGTCCTCTCCAGTGAGACTCTGATCTGAGCAGGCTCTCAGTGGGTTTCACCTCCAGCTCTGGCTCCTTGTATTCTTCTTCCTTGCAGGAAGCATTTGAAGATCCCGTTGCTGACTGGGAGCCCTTGTCGTCTTCAGAGCTCCCGCCCACATCACACGTGTCTCCGCAGCGGGAGAAGCAGCCTGCTCTTCCTCCTTCCTGTCCGGTTTGCATTTCTTTCTCCTTCCTTTTTCCTTTTTCACAGAACTCGGGGTGAAAACTGTCTCTGTTTCCAAGGTGTGTGAGCTGTCTGGACTCTGGGATTGTTTTTCCTCTCCACCCGATTTCATCAAAGGGGTGTCAATATCTTTAAAGAATTGATCTTCGGTTGGAATTGGCGAGGTGCCGAGGTAAGCAGGAAGCTTTTCACGTTCCTCTTCAGTCTCCTCCACAAAGAAAGCTTCTCCATTGTCACCCAGCTTCATGTGAAGCTCCACTGCATTGCCACGGATTTCTGTATCCATCACGTTCTCTTTGGATCTCAGGACTCCCAGCTTCCCAAACCGAAGGCGGAAAGGCGGACAGTAATAGATGCCGTCCTGCTGCTGCACCATGATGACATCGATACCCCCAGAGAGGGGGGCCTGGTTAATGCCCTTGTAGAGTTCCTTCAGGGTGACAATCACCTGCCCCCCCACGTAATTCACTGTTTGAGACCGCAGAGGCTCCGCTCCTGGCCTGCAGGCACCCAAGGGGAGGCGGCTACTGGACCGCGGCAGCGAGGAACCGCTGGGAGGGCGGCCAGCCGAGGGGACGGCTCTGCCGGGGTCCGCATGCAAGGCCCCTGGAGAGCCGCCTGGGCCGCAGCTGAGCTGAGCGACCCTCATGAATGGGACCCAGCGGCGGCGGTGGCGGCCATGTTAGTGTGTTTTATAAGTTTATGGAAGCTATTCAGGTACAACCACCCAACATTTCCAAGTTTACAGAAGGGTTCAGGGAAAGGAGTTAAGCTCAGCAATGTGTAGAGAAAGAATCACTGAAGCTGTCAGAGGTGGACAACAAGAACCCAGATCAGCTGAGGCAGAAATAGTGATTAATACATGATTGACACCTCTGACTGTGATAACCCATAGGGAAATCCAGACGTTGGCCTTGGGCCCTCAGATATGTCCCAGCTACTGTCAGTGGCCTCTACTGTCCCCAACAGCCAGGATATGTAACACAGGGGAGCGCCAAAAAGCCAGATTATTGGGGGTGGCTTATGTAGCAATGTCCTCCCCAGACACTCACTCCAAGGTACCCTGGGGATGGTGGAAAGAGCTGCCACCCTGGAGGGAAACCTGAACCCTTTTAGAGAGAGTGTCATGCCAGCCCCAGAGGGACCAAAGGTGAGGAGGGAAAAGCCATGAAACACTGGTGGCCATGTCCCAAATGGGGACATCCTGGTTATTGGGCACGGAGTGTCTCTTGATCACGGGGAGGCCAAGGGGGTGGGGTGGGGGCATCCAAGTCCAGGTGGCTATGGTCATAAACGACCAGGCCTAAAGTGGCAGAGTTCCACACTGGCTCCCACTCATCCAAGAACCCTTTGGTGACCCCTGTCATCCTCTTGTGTAGCTGTGGCATTGATGGGTGCCCCACAAGAAGTACCCACCCACAGGTTATTATGTAGCTGGGAAGGAATGTTAGTAAGTCACCAATTCTGCTTATCCCAGAGGTTCCAATGTCATTGTTGCCAAGAGTCTTAGTCAAATTGGGCCTTAAATGCAATAGCAACACCAGACCACTATGAGCAGCCCTGGAGACAGCTGTAACAGGGAACAGCAATGACCTGCAGGCCTAGAGGGCATGAACCCTGGGACCTGGGCAGAGGGAAGCCAGGGAAGGCTGAGAGGGTTCCTCCAGGACAGGGCACTCTCAAACCAGGCCACCTTTTTCTGTTTGTTGAAGGAGGCTTGGTGGCCTTGTCTTTATGGCGTCCTGATTCCCGATTTCAGTGTGTTTGATCCCTAAACTGGCAGGAGCTCTGTCTCTCTCCTCCCTTCCCTACCTGTGCGGGTTTATCAACCACGGGTTACAGGAATATACATAGAGCTGGAGTCCACCGATAACCCCAAGTGGAAGGTAAATTACAAGCCTCTGTGGATTCCACAGCTTCTCTGGTTGACTTCGGCTCACTCTTTCTCTGCTGCTTTCTCAACTGAGAAAGCTGTCCTCTGGATATTGCAACATTTGTATCACTGTGTCGGGGCTTTCCTGGGCAAGCCTCTATGTTTGTTTTCCAGCCACACTAATTCTGACTGGGCTGGGTTTGGCCATTATTGCTTTGCTAACTGAGAGGAGGGAGGGAAGGTGGAAACATAGTAGTTCTCAGCTAGGTTTTGGGGTTTCCCTACCACAATGTCTGACAAAAGGTCAGTTCAAGATGGCATAGGGGAGCATCCCAGGGGACTCCCCACTAGCCTGCCTCCTGAGCAACTGGAATGACTAGGAAGGGTTGGGGAAAAGTGGCTCATTTTTATGTCTCCTGACTGGAAGTTGGGGTACAATACTGGATTTGTCTTGGTGTGATCTGTGATAAGGAGGACTATTTCTGGTATCGTTGGTTGGGTGAGAGCAGCCAGGTCACCTGAGTTGTATGTATTGACAAAGATGCTCATGTGTTGAATTTTGTAGGTCTTCCTAGTGTGAATGCCTGATTTCCTAGGTCACAGAATAATAAATTGGATAAATATAAATAAAAGAAATATAATGTCTGCACATTTCTCTAGACACTGCTAGTGAGGGACATATGGTATGTATGCTATCCTAGGAAAATAGAGAGGTGGCCCTTCTCCTAACTACCTCCTAGCCACTCTGAATTGTCTTCTCTTGCATAAAGACACTAAATTCTCAAAACATTCTCTTTTCATCTTTTATATCACTTAACAAAGTTGTAACAAAATGTTTGTGTAATTATTCTTCTAGTGTCCATCTTTAAAAGTAAACAGAAAGCCTTATAAAGACCATGTCTGTTTCATTCACCACTATGTTCCTAGGATTCCACATACCTGAGTCCAAGCATATAATAGGTGCTTAATAAATATTTGTTAAACACGTGGATTTATCAACCATAGGTTACAGGAAGAGTTACATAGAGCTTGAGTCCACAGATCACCCCAAATAATTTCAAGTTTATGCATTTTCCCCAGCAGTTTATTTGATAGCTAGATCCTTCGTAATATCAAAATCTTGCCCTCAGCTCATGAGCCTTATTTGTGCTAAATCAGCATATTAGGTTCAAACAACTCAGTTAAGGGAAGACAGAAGTGATTAGCATTATCTTCCTTTTATTTATAATCTTTCCATTGATTTCTCAATCTTAGACTCTTTTTTTTTTTATTGTTGGGGATTCATTGAGGGAACAATAAGCCAGGTTACACTGATTGCAATTGTTAGGCAAAGTCCCTCTTGCAATCATGTCTTGCCCCCATAAAGTGTGACACACACCAAGGCCCCACCCACCACCCTCCTTCCCGCTTTCTGTCCCCCCCCCATAACCATAATTGTCATTAATTGTCCTCATATCAAAATTGAGTACATAGGATTCATGCTTCTCCATTCTTGTGATGCTTTACTAAGAATAATGTCTTCCACGTCCATCCAGGTTAATACGAAGGATGTAAAGTCTCCATTTTTTTTAATGGCTGAATAGTATTCCATGGTATACATATATCACAGCTTGTTAATCCATTCCCGGGTTGGTGGGCATTTAGGCTGTTTCCACATTTTGGCGATTGTAAATTGAGCTGCAATAAACAGTCTAGTACAAGTGTCCTTATGATAAAAGGATTTCTTTCCTTCTGGGTAGATGCCCAGTAATGGGATTGCAGGATCAAATGGGAGGTCTAGCTTGAGTGCTTTGAGGTTTCTCCATACTTCCTTCCAGAAAGGTTGTACTGGTTTGCAGTCCCACCAGCAGTGTAAAAGTGTTCCCTTCTCTCCACATCCACGCCAGCATCTGCAGTTTTGAGATTTTGTGATATGGGCCATTCTCACTGGGGTTAGATGATATCTCAGGGTTGTTTTGATTTGTATTTCTCTGATACATAGAGAGAGGAACATTTTTTCATGTGTTTGTTAGCCATTCGTCTGTCGTCTTTAGAGAAAGTTCTATTCATGTCTCTTGCCCATTGATATATGGGATTGTTGGGTTTTTTCATGTGGATTAATTTGAGTTCTCTATAGATCCTAGTTATCAAGCTTTTGTCTGATTGAAAATATGCAAATATCCTTTCCCATTGTGTAGGTTGTCTCTTTGCTTTGGTTATTGTCGCCTTAGCTGTACAGAAGCTTTTCAGTTTAATGAAGTCCCATTTGTTTATTTTTGTTGTTGTTGCAATTGCCATGGCAGTCTTCTTCATGAAGTCTTTCCCCAGGCCAATATGCTTTTCCTCTTAGAACTGGAACCAGACAAGGTTGTCCTCTGTCACCTTTACTATTCAACGTAGTGCTGGAAGTTCTAGCCAATACAATTAGGCAAGACAAGGAAATAAAGGGAATCCAAATGGGAGCAGAGGAGGTCAAACTCTCCCTCTTTGCTGACGACATGATCTTATACTTAGAGAACCCCAAAGACTCAACCACAAGACTCCTAGAAGTCATCAAAAAATACAGTAATGTTTCAGGATATAAAATCAATGTCCACAAGTCAGTAGCCTTTGTGTACACCAATAACAGTCAAGATGAGAAGCTAATTAAGGACACAACTCCCTTCACCATAGTTTCAAAGAAAATGAAATACCTAGGAGTATACCTAACGAAGGAGGTGAAGGACCTCTATAAAGAAAACTATGAAATCCTCAGAAAGGAAATAGCAGAGGATATTAACAAATGGAAGAACATACCATGCTCATGGATGGGAAGAATCAACATTGTTAAAATGTCTATACTTCCCAAAGCAATCTACCGATTCAATGCCATTCCTATCAAAATACCAACATCGTACTTTCAAGATTTGGAAAAAATGATTCTGCGTTTTGTATGGAACCGGAAAAAACCCCGCATAGCTAAGGCAGTTCTCTGTAACAAAAATATAGCTGGGGGCATCAGCGTACCAGATTTTAGTCTGTACTACAAAGCCATAGTGCTCAAGACAGCATGTTACTGGCACAAAAACAGAGACATAGACACTTGGAATCGAATTGAAAACCAAGAAATGAAACTCACATTTTACAACCACCTAATCTTTGATAAACCAAACAAGAACATACCTTGGGGGAAAGTCTCCCTATTCAATAAATGGTGTTGGGAGAACTGGATGTATACATGTAAAAGACTGAAACTGGACCCACACCTTTCCCCACTCACAAAAGTTGATTCAAGATGGATAAAGGACTTAAACTTAAGGCATGAAACAATAAAAATCCTCCAAGAAAGCATAGGAAAAACATTATCTTCCTTTTTAAAGAAAGCAAAGGATCGTACATAGGCTTCCAGCAGCATTCTCGATTTCTATTAGCAAATGTATTTTTATGGAGGCTAATATCGCCTGGGCGTATGCTAATGTTTTAAGCTATTTTATTATAAGTCCATACTAATTCACGTACCTATTCCTGCAAAGGACAATTCAGAATGTCCTTTCTTAGTGTTTTCACCGCGGTTTAAAGTTACTGGTGATCAAAAGTCTGGAACTCTGGAAGAACCTGGTTGTGCATATGGGGTGAACCAGGGAGGAGGATGTGTTTTGGAAAAGACATGAAATGTGCCCTTAGTGAGGGAATATTTGTGTAATGCCATCTCTAAGTAAAGAAAATAGACAGCCCTCTGAATGGAGAGGATTTTTGCAAGTTATACTACCGACAAGTTAAATAACCAGAATCCACAGAGAACTCAAACTTATTACTAAGAAAAAAACAAGTGATCCCATTTCATTGTGGGCAAGAGACATGAACAGAAGCTTCTCTGAAGAAGACAAATGCATGGCCTACAGACACATGAAAAAATACTCATCATGTTTAATCATCAGAGAAATGCAAACCAAAACTACTCTGAGATACATCTAACTCCAGTAATAGTAGCCCACATCACAAAATCCCAAAACAAGAGATGTTGGCATGAATGTGGAGGAAAGGGAACACTTCTGCACTGCTGGTGGGAATTCAAGCTAGTACGTTCCTTCTGGAAGGAAGTTTGGAGAACGCTCAGGGATCTAAATGTAGACCTGCCATTTTTGATCCTGCGATTCCTCTTCTAGGTATATATCCAAAGGACGAAAAATCATTTGGCAATAAAGATATTTGCACCAGAAAGTTCATTGCAGCTCAATTCACGGATTTTAGTCAAGGAAGAAGCCCAAGTGCTCATCGACCCATGAATGGATTAATAAATTGTGGTATATGTATACCATGGAATACTATGCAGCAGTAAAAAAAAATGGGGACTTTACCTCTGTTATGTTTACATGGATGGAGCTGGAAAATATTCTTCTTAGTAAAGTATCTCAGGAATGGAAAAAAAAGTATCCAATGTACTCAGTACTACTGTGAAACCAATTTATAATCACTCACACTTGCATATGAAAAATGAAACACAACTTTAGCCTAGGATGAAGGAGGGTAGGGGAGGGAGATGGGTGAGGATGGGGTGGGAGGGATGGTAGGAGATAGTAGGGGTCCACACCTATGGAGCACATCCCAAGTACAAGTTGGAACTATCATGAATAGAACACAAATATCCTAATGCTATACTTGGGTAAATGAGGTGAAAGCTATGTTGATTAGTATGATGTAAGCATTCCAATTTGTACAAAGAATGAACACATTGAAAATGGCATAAATGTATTTATGAGCTATGTACAAAAGACTTAATAAAAGAAATAATAAGTTAGACAATTTTTTAAAGTAGATTCAATGTATGCATTTGAAAAAAAAAGATAAAAAGAGGTAACAGAAAAAAAAGGCTATCCATGTGGGAAGGCGTTCTTGCAAAGAAAGGACTGAACACAGAGGAATGGTTTTTGGGGAGGGAACCAAAGGCCCACACCTGACTCTGGCCTCTTAGAGGGACCCACCTGTGCTACTGTTATGAACAGGAGAGAAGATCACAGAGGAAAGTGTCAGTGATACACTATTCAGTCAGAAAAGTCCAGGCTGAAGCATGGCCTGGACTCCCCCACTAGCTGGAACAACAGTTGAGCCCAGACTGTGACTCCTGGGCACTTGTCTCATCACTGCCCTTCTCTGCCTTTTCTTCCATGGTTGTGGGCTGTGGGGCAAGAGTGTTCCTAGTTATCACACTCGTGTCACCCAACGCCAACACAGGAATCTCTGGGCCGTGTGCAGGGCAGAGAGGCACACACCTTGGATGGCCTCCCCACACTGAAGGGAGTCACTGACCTGGCTGGAGTCCCCAGCCACTGTGGCCAGGAGGCCTCTGCAGGCCGCAGGCTGCTTGTCTGGCCCCCCACCCAGCTGCGAGTCCACGCATGACCGACCTCCCACACCGTGTTTCAGGATCCCGGGAGCTCAGGGCCCTCTTGCCCTCCAAGGAGACATTTCAAGTGGACTCTCAGGTCTTTTGAAATGTGCACTACATTCTCCTTAACCTGGTCATCCTGCTGTGCAAGGGATGTCACGGTTTCTTCATCCTGTCTGACACTTTGTTCTCTGCGACAAACACCCCCCACCCCAATCCCCCCCTCTATCTCCCACCCCCGTGTCACAAACGTTCTATGAGGTCAGCTTTTGAGCGGGAACACATCAGTGACAGCATGCTGCGTCTGCCTGAGGGGATGAGGGTGTTAGCTTTCCACACACACCTGAACTTCACCTTGTTCCCCATACATGTACACACAGTAAAAGATACAATTTCAACCTCTTTATTGAAAATCCAATAAGAAATAAAAGGAGGAAACGGGGCTTGGCTGCCCCACAGTCGCCTCCTGGTGTGGGTCAAGTCCCATGGCTGGTCACAGGCACCACCTTGTTCCTGCGGCGGTTCTTTTGGGCCGGCGGGAGGCAGAACATTCTGCGAAAGAAGTTCACAATCTTCCTAGCGCACCCCTGTCGGTGTCGCTCGGCCTCCGACCAGCAGGGACGAACACACCAACGCAAACAGCTTTCAGCAAGTTTATCATCAGGTACAAGCAGCTTGTCCGGGGAGAGCAGGATGGAAAAGCCCTCTCACCTTGTTTACAGCACTCTGTATATATACTCTAGGACACATCCCGTTATTGCGGTTTCTTCACCTAGATCTCTCTCCAATGAGCGCAAAGGGCACAGGGCAGCAAGGTTGTTGCCAGGGCGCAGCCTGCGAGCAGGTTTCCTAAAGTACGCCTCCACCATCCTGTTTTTGTGCCTGATTGACACATTGTAGAAGGGCCCTCCACATCTCCCCCTTTTTATTTATTTATTGCGAGTTGTGACCATGCCTGTCTTAGGTTGTCCCCCTGTCCGAGTATAGTCTTACCCGTCATGGAGGGTACAGGCAGCAGTGGCCTGTCCTCTGTCTTAGGTTGATCTACATCGGGGGGGATCTTACCCGTCATTGGCTACTGGTCCAGCATGCTAATCCAGATTTGGGGGGAACCTCCTGCTTGGAGGGCGAGGAGGGCCTGCTGCACGATAACTCAATCGCGCTGTTGTTTTTGGTGGAGGGTAAGGACAAACTTGATGCACAGGATTATGGCAACTAGAAGTAGTATACCTAACGCCGCGATGCCGGTCCAGTTGCGGGCATGGAAGAGCAAACTAGTTACTTTTCCTAGAATATCGCCAGCGGTAATTATTTGTACTCGAGTGCTATTGATACTAACAATATGATTCAACATTTGGCGGGTGAGGTTTTCAAATTCCGCATCCCAGCTCCCCAGAAGGTAACGGGATAGTTGCAAGGAAGCATTACGCAGGGTCAAAAGGGACGGGGTAATACACAAGGAGGGCAGGGGAACTAAACAACCAAAGGAGAGGCATCTCTCCACATCATCCACCCGCTGCTGCAGAATGTCCACTCCCTAATCGACCAACAACAGTCCAGTGTGAAGGCGTCCGGCTGCGGTGGCCCAGGTGCGCAGGGCCTCCGCAACTGAGGCGGACAATTGGTTGACAGCAGTAGCGGTGGGGACCGCGGTGGCAAGGGCTGCAGTCGCGGTGGCGGCGGCTGCGAGGGCTGTGGCGATGGCCATGACAAGGGCGGCGGTGACTCCGAAGTCGCGCTTCTATGTGGCTCCATGGGCGCGGCTTCATCGTGTGAGGGGTTCACTGGACGGGTGAGTCTTTCCGGGACCCACACCGGGGAGCTCTGGTCCTGTGGAGAAACACAAACTGCACCTCGGTTCCAGATGAGAACAGGGTCTGGGCCACTTCAGTGGCCAGTTAACAAATTTTTAAATGAAATTATTAATGAATTTTTGAATGAATTTTTTTGTTGTTGTTGTTGTTGTTTATGCGGCTATTCATGCCGGTATTCGGCGAAAGGCCAGGGTAGCTCCCCCTTTTTTATTTATTTATAAGGGGAGGCTACTGTCACTGCCTTCACAAAAGCCTTGGCAGTTTTACCTTTCAAAGGGGGTACCATTGCTTTTCAACAGTACCTGCAGCGGGGCCTGAAGCCGCACTCGGTAGGTTTCATTCCCCCACTCTCTGTTCAAGAACCCAACGGCTGTGCTCTTAACTCCACCGGCCCTTAGATGAGTGAACTAGGACAGGTAACGAACCTCTGTTCTCACTCAGACTCAAGATGGATAGGACAAAAAAAAAAAAAGGCTACGAACACCGGACAGTACACACACTTAACAAAAGACTAACACCCGCCACTATGGTCGTGGCCAATGCCCTGTGTACACAATCCCCCACTCTGATCGCGCAGGCCCTCGCTTTTGTCGCGAGCCGGATCCCTTCTCCTCCCTTGCAAGCTCTGCGGCTACCGCAGAAGTCTCCTCCACCACTTATCTACCTGGTGGGGCTACCCGGACAACCCCTGGCACGGGGGGCGGCTTACCTGTCAGCTGAAAGCAGTCTCCAGAGGGGATCCTGAAGTTCCCGGGTTTCAGCACCAGTTGTCGGTGTCGCTCGGCCTCCGACCAGCAGGGACGAACACACCAACGCAAACAGCTTTCAGCAAGTTTATCATCAGGTACAAGCAGCTTGTCCGGGGAGAGCAGGATGGAAAAGCCCTCTCACCTTGTTTACAGCACTCTGTATATATACTCTAGGACACATCCTGTTATTGCGGTTTCTTCACCTAGATCTCTCTCCAATGAGCGCAAAGGGCACGGGGCAGCAAGGTTGTTGCCAGGGCACAGCCTGCGAGCAGGTTTCCTAAAGTACGCCTCCGCCATCCTGTTTTTGTGCCTGATCGACACATTGTATAAGGGCCCTCCACACACCCCCGCCAGCCCTGGTCCACTTCAGTGGGTTCGTCCTCCACTACCTGCCCAGCTGGAAGAGAGTAGTCC
Organism: Nycticebus coucang; assembly: GCF_027406575.1. Lineage (NCBI taxonomy): Eukaryota > Metazoa > Chordata > Mammalia > Primates > Lorisidae > Nycticebus > Nycticebus coucang. The sequence continues at coordinate 20,097,297 of NC_069787.1, forward strand.
TGACTGGGACTTCCCTCAGGTCCTGTGTCTGCAGCCAGTCCTCCACTAAGGTGGCTGGTGCTGGAGGGAGAGGACACGGGGCATGGCTGGGGGGCAGAACTGGGACTGGGAACAAGTGGGGAGCAGGTCTCTGGTGGTGTGTCCCCCTCCGGTGGAATGGGAGCCTCCAGTGGGGTGATGGTCTCCCATGGTGTGGCAGCCTCCGGGAGGGTGGTGGTCTCCGGTGGAGTGGCAGCCTCCCGTGGGGTGGCGACCTCAGGTGGCTTGGTGGCCTCGGGTAGGGTTTCCCCCTCTGGTGGGTTGGCAGCCTCCTGTGGGGTGGTGTCCACCAATGGAATGGAGGCCTCCGGTGAGGTGGTGGCCACTGATGGGATAGAAGCCTCCAGTGGAGTGGCAGCCTCCTGTGGGGTGGTGGCCACTGATGGGATGGAGGCCTCCAGGGGGTGGAGGCCTCTGGTGGGGTGGCGTCCTCCGGTGGGGTGATGGCCACTGATGGGGTGGAGGCCTCTGGTGGGGTGGAGGCCTCTGGTGATGTGGTGGCCACCGATGGGATGGAGGCGTCCAGTGGGGTGGCGGCCTCTGGTGATGTGGTGTCCACCAAAGGTTTGGAGGCCTCTGGTGGGGTGGCGGCCTCTGGTAGGGTGGAGTCCTCCTGTGGGGTGGTGGCCACTGATGGGATGGAGTCCTCCGGTGGGGTGGTGGCCACTGATGGGATGCAGGCCTCCGGTGGAGTGGAGGCCTCTGGTGGGGTGGAGTCCTCCGGTGGGGTGGTGGCCACTGATGGGATGGAGGCCTCTGGTGGGGTGTTGTCCTCCTGTGGGGTGGTGGCCACTGATGTGATAGAGGCCTCCGGTGGGGTGGTGTCCTCTGGTGGGGTGGTGGCCACCGATGGGATGGAGGCCTCCGGTGGGGTGGTGGCCTCTGGTGGGGTGGAGGTCTCCGGTGATGTGGTGGCCACCGAGGTGATTGAGGATTCCGGTGGGGTGGAGGCCTCCGGTGGGGTGGTAGCCACTGAGGGGATGGAGGCCTCCGATGGGGTGGAAGCCTCTTGTGGGGTGGCAGCCTCCTGTGGGGTGGTGGCCTCTGGTAGGGTGGAAGCCTCCAGTGGGGTGGTGGCCTCAGGTGGTGTGGCAGCCTCTGGGGGGCTGGCAGTCTCTGGTGTGGTGGCCGCCTCCAGTGGGGTGGCAGTCTCCAGTGAGGTGGCAGTCTCCGGTGGGTTGAAGGCCTTTGGTGGGGTGAAAGCCTCCAGTGGAGTGAAGGCCTCCAGTGGGGTGAAGTCCTCCAGTGGGGTGGCTGCCTATGGTGGCATGTCTGTCGCTGCCCTGCGTGACCTCATGCTGTCTCTCCGAGACTGGATCCAGGGGTCTTCCATCATCTGGCGGAGGGTGGGTCTCTTGCTGGGGTCAAGGGTTAGGATACTTTGGATAAAGGATTTTAATTTGGGGGTAATGAAAGCACGTGTTCTATAGGTGCCTCTTAAGATGGCCGTTTGCAGTTCATCGAGGTCCCGTCCTTTAAATGGGAAGAGCCCAGATGCCATTGAATAGAGGATGACCCCAAGGCTCCAGATATCTGCCTCTGGTCCCTTGTAGTTCTGAAGGAAAACTTCCGGGGCCAAATACATGGGGGTCCCACATAAGTCTGTGAAGGTCTTACCTTCGCTGAAGGTTGCAGCACTGCCAAAGTCAGCCAGTTTGACGTTTTTTTGGGAATCTAATAAAACGTTCTCAAGTTTAATGTCCCTGTGCACGATGCCCTCTTGGTGAAGGTAGTCCATGGCTTTCAGTAGCTGCAAGAATATGGCTCGGGCCTCCCCCTCCTCCATCTGACCAGATGTCATTACTCGGTCACACAGGTCACCACCACCCGCATGTTCCATTATGAGGTAGATATTTTCCTTACCCTCGACGACCTCCAGAAGTTTGAGGATGTGGGGATGGTCCAGTCTCTGCATGATCTCAATCTCGGAAGACACAGACATGAGGCCAGCAATAAAGCGTTTGTTGAGGATCTTCACCGCCACCTCCGTGCCAGTTGCATGGTGCCGGGCCAGCTTCACCTCAGCGAAGCTGCCCTGGCCTAGGGTCCTTAAGAACTCGTAGTCCTGGAGGACCTCCTTGTCCATGGACACGGAGGACGCCCCAGGCTCCATGGGGAGCCTGACTACGCTACCACTACGCTATATAAGCTACAGTAAATAACTAATGAAGAACAACTATACTATGCTAAAAACACTAACAAACTATACTAACTGGGGCAGTAAATAGGCTAACACTAGTAATGAAAGCTAACTGGGATAAAAATAATATGAGACCTTATGCTAACAAAACAAACAACACTAGGCTATGAATACTATCTATACTATGCTAAACTACTCACTGGGATAACTGCAAGAACTACGATCAAGGAAACACGCTATCTGAGGTCAAGTCCACAGGTCACTGAACGAAGCTTCCTGGGCTGTAACGACCAAAGACCCAGGCCCAGACAGGGGCTTATACAGGTTTCGGCCTCAATGGCTCTCTATGAGGTCAGAGGCAGGGGGAAATGGACCAATCAGGGCTGGGGATTGCACAGGGTGGGGTTTTATCCCCTTATATGGGGGCAAAGGCATTTTCCTCTTGAAAGAGAAACAAGTGCTTCTTGTTTACATGGGTTATAGAGATTGATATTTCATTTATTAGAAATTAAAACCTGTACAATGTTTCCATGGCCTTCTCACTTATAGTTTGAAAACCTACAATAACTTTAGGGGTTTAGAGACTTTATCGTGTCTATATGGGAGGTATTCAATTTCTATTTCTTTAAATTTGAATTAGTGTTGGAAGGATGCTACAAATAGCTGCCAGCATGATACTTTACAGAAATATTCTGGGGTGTGTGATACACAATAAGGTCCCTAGTGAGCTGCTAGGAAGATGACTCTCATCATCATTTCCCCACATGATTGACATAATATTTGTCATCAAAAACCTTGGAGTCCGGATGTCAATGGGTTGAAATATTCAAAGTCATGGGGGGAAAAAAAGGTCTGTCTACCAAGAGTCCAACATCCAAGAAACCGTGTTTCAAACATGAGGAAGAAATTAAGACATTTGTCAGCTATCCAAAAGGTGAGCACCAACAGCCCTGCCCTACAATGGAAGGAGTCCTTCTGATAGAAAAGAAAGGACACTAGACAGGAACTCAAAGCTTGATGAAGAAGTAAAGATGTCTGGGAAAGGCAAATACATGGACAGCGATAAAGCCTAGTACTATTTGTGTCTTGTGCTTGATTTAAGACTATTATGAGTGGATGTTTTGGACACATGTAATCTGGAGACACCAATAACTGAAAGAGCAATTAGATAAGAGAAAGAAATAAAAGGTACTTGAATTGAAAAAGAAAGTGTAAAGTGTTCAGTTTGCAAATGACATGATCTCATATGTGGAAAACACTGAAGATTGCATAAAAGCACTGTAAAAACCAAAGCGAACTTAGGAAAGGTTCAGGTATATGGAATCTCAAGGGACCTCAAATCAAACAATCTTGAAAAATACCAACTTGGAGGTCTTATGCTTCCTGTTTTCAAAACTCATTACAAGCTCCTGAGTTTAAAACAGGGTGCTCCTGGCACGGGCAGACTTAGAAAGCAATGGGAGAGAACACTGAGCCCAGAAATCAACCTGCTCCTGGATGGTCAAATGATTTTACAAGGGTGCCATGTGTACCCCGTGGGGAAAGGACAGTCTCTTCAGCGAATGGTACCGGGATGACTGGACATCCACATACAGGAGACTGAAGATGGATCCTGACATGAAACCATACACAAGAATTAACTCATAGTGAATTGAGGACTTAAATGTTAAGGGCTATAACTATGAAACTCCCAGAAGAAACCATAGGAGGACAGCTTGAGGGCAATGGATTTGGCATTGATATTTTGCCTATGCTACCAAAAGCACTATTACATATTGACACTAGGTAAACGGGACCACATCAAAAGCTAAAAGCTGGACTGGGTGCAGAGGCTCACCCCTCTAATTCTGCCACTCTGGGAGGCTGGGCTAGGTGGATTGCTTGAGCACAGGAGTTCAAGCACAGCCTAAGAGAGAAAGACCCTGTCTCTAAAAGTAGCTGGGCACTGTGACTCTTGCCTGTTGTCCCAGCTTCTTGCGAACTGAGGGGAGAGGATGACTTGAGCCCAGGAGTCAGAGGTTGCTGTGAGCTATGGATGCCATGGCACTGTACCCAGGGTGACAAAGTGAGACTGTGTCTGAAAACAAAAAAGAAGAAAAATAATCTAAAATCCCTGAGTGTCAAGGTGATCCGGGGGCCTGGCCCTCCCCCACCCACCCTGCCCACTCCTTTCCTGGTGTGAATTATTCATTTGCTCTTCCATGCCTCCCTCTGTCTGTGACTTTCTGGCTGAAAGCAGGAAATGATGGAAAGAGGCAGAGTTCCCCCGCAGGGGACAATAGGTGCTGACATCCACGTGCTCACATAGGACAGTGCTTGTCAGGCTTGTCAGGGCGCTAACCCCCAGGCTGTCTTGACCAAGGCAGGAGTGTGGGCTGTAAAGGCTTTTATATATGTATTTATTTATTAAATCATAGCTGTGTACATTAATATATTCATGGGGCGTCGTTCACTAGCTTCACAGACCGTTTACCAAGTTTCACATATACCCTTGAAAGATGCACCGCTGGTGTAAAGGCTTTGAAATATTCCCGACAGGGGTCAGTAGAGAGGGCCCCTTCTAGTCCACTGCAGTCCCCTTCAGAATCCTCACACAGTTCCAGAACTGGACAGTGGCCTTTGGTGTCTTAGATCCTGAGGCCTCTACAAACCTGGGTCTGGGAGGATTCTGCCCCTTGCCTGATGTCTGTGAAATCCCTCTTCCCATCTGAGGAGGGAGGTGGCCGTGGCGTGTGCAGTTTGGAGCACACGGGCTCCGCTCCACACCAGCCCTGAGGCTGCATCCGGGTCTGACACACAGTAGGTCTGTGCTGTGGCTCATTTAACTTCTCTGGGCCTCACAGCCCCCCTGGCCCCTAAAATGGGGCTGAGACCCCAACTACCTCATAGGCTGTGGTGAGGATTACTGAACTAACACATGCAGTTGGTGTAGAAAGGAGCCGGGGAGGTAGCGAGTGCTCAGTGAGGGTCAGTCAGTAGCACATGAGCACAGAGACCTGGGCCTCCTTCCAATGGTGGTTGTGGGAGTCTCCCAAGGGCTGCCGCACAGCAGGCTGGTGAATGGACTTGTTCTTCCTGTGCCTGAACCTTGCCTTGTCCACAAGAGGCCCAGAGGGCTGAGCCGGTGGGAGTTCCTGCTCCTGGGGGAGCCCCCAGACTCCCTGCTGGGCCAGGCAGCCCTGACATTTCCTGTCACGCAGTGTTGGCCCCCACGGTGTGTGATGTTAGTTTCTCCCTCTGTCCCATTAGAGGCCAGCTCTGTGACCTTAGGACCTTTCATCTCTGCACCTGTATACATGGGCTCAGTGCCTCATACAGACCTGAGACCAACCAAGGGTGGTTTTGTTTAGGGTGAATGAGTGAGGCAATGTGTCCAGGGTCACCCATCAGGAATGAAACCAAGGCCTCCTGATTCCCAGAGTAAACTCAGCAGCCCCTTGCAGGTGTCTGCTGTGAGCAGAGGCTCCTCCTGCCCAGCCATCCAGTTATGCAGCACATGTTTGTGAGACCTCCCTGTCTCTGCTCTAGGACAGGAAATGTCCCAGAGCTGGAAACACAAAAACCTTTCCCCATGACCTAAGACTCAAGCAGAGACTGATAGGGGCGGGGGAAGTGAGATAGGCCACAAATTTTGATAGAAATCCCATCTAGGTCAGCAGGCGTCTTTGGCAACACCCCGCCACACCTTCAGAGAGATGGAGCTTTTCAGCAGGACCCTGGGTGGGTGTGTGTGGGAGTCTTCAGGGCCCTTCCTGCCTGCTGGGCTGGAGCTACAGAGGCCAAGCTTGAGCTGTTGCTATCTGGGATTTAAGGGTCAGAAAAAGGTAGATGTGTCCCTTCCCATGGTGGCTTCCCAATTGGACAAATATAAGGACAAGTTAAGTCCATTTCCTGGGAACAAAACCCAAAATGACAGGGCCTTAACCAATAGAGAAGTTTATTTCTCTGTCACGTGTGATGTTTCATACAGGGATAGTTTGGCCACTTCTTATTTGTAAGGGATCCAGACTTCTGTCTTTCTATGTCATCATGCTATCACGTGGCTTACATTCTTTAGGAGAATCAGGGTCTAAAATGCTTGCTGAAGCTGCAGCTATCACATCTGCTTTCCATATAGTCTCAAAGGGAAAGAGATCACCTTTCAGCTCACCTAGATTTCTGTTATTAGCTGCCAGGAATTTAGAACAATTTCTCTCTACATCTCACTGCCCAGAAGTTTGCCCATTATCCATACCTAGAGGCAAGAGAAGGTGGTGATGGATGTTTTCCCTGGGCAATTTAGTACCCTACAAATGTGGGGGTTTTATCCTGAAGGAAGAGGGGATTGTGGAAACTTAGAATGCATCTAACAGCCATTGCTGCCACCTGTATTGGCTGGTCCATGTGTCCGTTCCCTCTGCAGCCGGTCCTGACCACTGCTCATTGTGAGCTCACGGCTCTCCTTCAAGCTTGCACAGACATTTGCGAGGTCAGAACTAGAGGCTTAGGCAAGAAAAGTCTCCAGTGGCAGGGTGGGTAGCAGATCTGTGTAGAAAACACAGAAACCTTTGTCCCATGGTTTGGCCAAAGAAAACCCGACCATTTTGGGTTTTGTTCCCAGTAAGTTGACTTAACTCTGGGACTCATGCTTCTTTGTTCCGAGGCACTTCCATGAACCCCCTACAACCAAAAGTTGAGTCTGGGCCCTCCCACTCATCTCTGCTCCGCATGGAACCTTGTTTGGGGCCTGTTAGCTCATGGCAGTTCACATGGTTTCAACAGATTCAGTTTTAAGTTTTTTTTTTTTTTTTTATTGTTGGGGATTCATTGAGGGTACAATAAGCCAGTTACACTGATTGCAATTGTAAGGTAAAGTCCCTCTTGCAATCATGTCTTGCCCCCATAAAGTGTGACACACACTAAGGTCCCATACCCCTCCCTCCATCCCTCTTTCTGCTTCCCCCCCCACAACCTTAATTGTCATTAATTGTCCTCATATCAAGATTGAGTACATAGGATTCATGCTTCTCCATTCTTGTGATGCTTTACTAAGAATAATGTCTTCCACTTCCATCCAGGTTAATGCGAAGGATGTAAAGTCTCCATTTTTTTTAATGGCTGAATAGTATTCCATGGTATACATATACCACAGCTTGTTAATCCATTCCTGGGTTGGTGGGCATTTAGGCTCTTTCCACATTTTGGCGATTGTAAATTGAGCTGCAATAAACAGTCTAGTACAAGTGTCCTTATGATAAAAGGATTTTTTTCCTTCTGGGTAGATGCCCAGTAATGGGATTGCAGGATCGAATGGGAGGTCTAGGTTGAGTGCTTTGAGGTTTCTCCATACTTCCTTCCAGAAAGGTTGTACTAGTTTGGAGTCCCACCAGCAGTGTAAAAGTGTTCCCTTCTCTCCACATCCACGCCAGCATCTGCAGTTTTGAGATTTTGTGATGTGGGCCGTTCTCACTGGGGTTAGATGATATCTCAGGGATGTTTTGATTTGCATTTCTCTAATATATAGAGATGATGAACATTTTTTCATGTGTTTGTTAGCCATTCGTCTGTCATCTTTAGAGAAAGTTCTATTCATGTCTCTTGCCCATTGATATAATGGACTGTTGGCTTTTTTCATGTGGATTAATTTGAGTTCTCTATAGATCCTGGTTATCAAGCTTTTGTCTGATTGAAAATATGCAAATATCCTTTCCCATGGTGTGGGTTGTCTCTTTGCTTTGGTTATTGTCTCCTTAGCTGTACAGAAGCTTTTCAGTTTAATGAAGTCCCATTTGTTTACTTTTGTTGTTGTTGCAATTGCCATGGCAGTCTTCTTCATGAAGTCTTTCCCCAGGCCAATATCTTCCAGTGTTTTTCCTATGCTTTCTTGGAGGATTTTTATTGTTTCATGCCTTAAATTTAAGTCCTTTATCCATCTTGAGTCAATTTTTGTGAGTGGAGAAAGGTGTGGGTCCAGTTTCAGTCTTTTACATGTAGACATCCAGTTCTCCCAACACCATTTATTGAATAGGGAGTCTTTCCCCCAAGGTAAATTCTTGTTTGGTTTATCGAAGATTAGGTGGTTGTAAGATGTTACTTTCATTTCTTGGTGTTCAATTCGATTCCAAGTGTCTATGTCTCTGTTTTTGTGCCAGTACCATGCTGTCTTGAGCACTATGGCTTTGTAGTACAGACTAAAATCTGGTATGCTGATGCCCCCAGCTTTATTTTTGTTACAGAGAACTGCCTTAGCTATACGGGCTTTTTTCCGGTTCCATACAAAACGCAGAATCATTTTTTCCAAATCTTGAAAGTACGATGTAGGTACTTTGATAGGAATGGCATTGAATAGGTAGATTGCTTTGGGAAGTATAGATATTTTAACAATGTTGATTCTTCCCATCCATGAGCATGGTATGTTCTTCCATTTGTTAATATCCTCCTCTATTTCCTTTCTGAGGAGTTCATAGTTTTCTTTATAGAGGTCCTTCACCTCCTTCGTTAGGTATATTCCTAGGTATTTCATTTTCTTTGAAACTATGGTGAAGGGAGTTGTGTCCTTAATTAGCTTCTCATCTTGACTGTTATTGGTGTATACAAAGGCTACTGACTTGTGGACATTGATTTTATATCCTGAAACATTACTGTATTTTTTGATGACTTCTAGGAGTCTTGTGGTTGAGTCTTTGGGGTTCTCTAAGTATAAGATCATGTCGTCAGCAAAGAGGGAGAGTTTGACCTCCTCTGCTCCCATTTGGATTCCCTTTATTTCCTTGTCTTGCCTAATTGTATTGGCTAGAACTTCCAGCACGATGTTGAATAGTAAAGGTGACAGAGGACAACCTTGTCTGGTTCCAGTTCTAAGAGGAAAAGCTTTCAGTTTTACTCCATTCAGTAAAATATTGGCTGTGGGTTTGTCATAGATAGCTTCAATCAGTTTTAGAAATGTGCCACCTATGCCTATACTCTTCAGAGTTCTAATTAGAAAAGGATGCTGGATTTTATCAAATGCTTTTTCTGCATCTATTGAGAGGATCATGTGATCTTTATTTTTGCCTCTGTTAATATGGTGGATAACGTTTATGGACTTGCATATGTTAAACCAGCCTTGCATCCCTGGGATGAAGCCTACTTGATCATGATGAATGACTTTTTTGATGATAAGCTGTAATCTATTGGCTAGGATTTTGTTGAGAATTTTTCCGTCTATATTCATGAGTGAGATTGGTCTGAAATTCTCCTTTTTGTTTGGGTCTTTTCCTGGTTTTGGTATCAGGGTGATGTTTGCTTCATAGAATGTGTTGGGGAAGATTCCTTCTTCCTCATTTTTTTGGAATAATTTCTGCAGTACAGGAATAAGCTCTTCCTTGAAGGTTTGATAGAATTCTGGAGTGAAGCCATCTGGACCAGGGCATTTTTTAGTTGTTAGCTTTTTTATTGTTTCTTTGATCTCAGTGCTTGAAATTGGTCTGTTCAGGAGCTCTATTTCTTCCTGGCTAAGTCTAGGGAGAGGGTGTGATTCCAAATATTGATCCATTTCTTTCACATTGTCAAATTTCTGGGCATAGAGTTTCTTGTAGTATTCAGAGATGATCTCTTGTATGTCTGTGGGATCAGTTGTTATTTCCCCTTTATCGTTTCTGATTGAGGTTACTAGAGATTTTACTTTTCTATTTCTAGTTAGTCTGGCCAATGGTTTATCTATTTTATTTATTTTTCAAAAAACCAACTCCTTGTTTCATTAATTTTCTGAATGATTCTTTTGTTTTCAATTTCATTGATCTCTGATTTGATTTTGGCTATTTCTTTTCTTCTACTGAGTTTCGGCTTAGATTGTTCTTCTTTTTCCAATTCCATAAGATCTCTTGTGAGATTGTTGATGCGCTCTCTTTCTGTTTTTCGAATGTAGGCATCTAAAGCGATGAATTTTCCTCTCAAAACTGCTTTTGCAGTATCCCACAGGTTTTGGTAGCTTGTGTCTTCATTGTTGTTATGCTGAAGGAAGTTAATGATTTCCTGTTTTAGTTCTTCCTGCACCCATCTGTTATTCAACAGAAGATTGTTTAATTTCCATGCCTTTGGGTGGGGTCGAGCTTTTTGTTAGAGTTGAGTTCCACCTTTAGTGCCTTATGGTCTGAGAAGATACAAGGTAAAATTTCAATTCTTTTGATTCTGTTGATATTTGTTTTGTGTCCCAGGATATGATCAATTTTGGAGAATGTTCCATGGGGTGATGAGAAGAATGTATATTCTTTATCTTTGGGGTGGAGTGTTTTATATGCGTCTATCAAGCATAGCTGGTCTAAGGTCTCATTTAAATCTCTTATATCTTTGTTTAATTTCTGTTTAGAGGATCTGTCCAGCTCTGTAAGAGGAGTGTTAAAGTCCCCTGTTATGATGGTATTATCAGATATCATATTGCTCAGACTGAGTAAGGTCTGTTTCAATAATCTGGGAGCATTTAAGTTGGGTGCATAAATATTTAGAATTGAAATGTCTTCTTGTAGTTTTCCCTTGACCAATATAAAGTGAACATCTTTGTCTTTTTTGACTTTAGTTGCTTTAAATCCACATGTATCTGAAAATAAGATTGCAGCTCCTCTTTTCTTCTGAATTCCATTTGCCTGAAAAATTGTCTTCCAACCCTTGACTCGGAGCTTTAATTTGTCTTTTCAAGCCAGGTGTGTTTCTTGCAGACAGCAAATGGATGGCTTGTGTTTTTTAATCCCGTCAGCCAATCTATGTCTCTTCAGTGGGGAATTCAAGCCATTAACATTTATGGAGATAATTCATAAGTGTGGTAGTATTCTATTCGTTTTATTTGGTGAGAGTCCATTGCTTAGTTTTATCTTTTGCATCAGTGTGGAGGTTAGGTTCTGTCCTTTGATTTCTGAGTTCTTACTTTTCTGCTGATCCATTGTGGTGGTCGGTGTGCAGAACAGGTTGAAGTATTTCCTGTAGACTTGGTCTTGTTGTGGCAAATTTCCTGAATGTTTGTATATCCGTAAATGATTTGATTTCTCCGTCAATTTTGAAGCTTAGCTTAGCAGGGTACAGAATTCTGGGCTGAAAATTGTTCTGTTTAAGTAGATTAAAGGTAGATGACCATTGTCTTCTTGCTTGGAAAGTTTCATTAGAGAAGTCTGCGGTCACTCTGATGGATTTGCCCCTGTAGGTCAACTGGTGCTTACTCCTGGCAGCTTGCAGAATCTTTTCTTTTGTCTTGACTTTGGACAGGTTCATCACAATGTGTCTTGGAGAAGCTCGGTTAGAGTTGAGGCGACCTGGGGTCCGATATCCCTCTGAAAGCAGTGTGTCAGAATCTTTGGTGATGTTTGGGAAATTTTCATTTATAATATTCTCTAGTATGGCTTCCATTCCTCTGGGGCATTCTTCTTCCCCTTCTGGAATTCCTATAACTCGTATGTTGGAACGCTTCATAAAGTCCCATAATTCTGACAGTGACCGTTCTGCTTTCTCTCTCTTCTTTTCTGCCTCTTTTACTATCTGAGTTATCTCAAAAACTTTGTCTTCTACCTCTGAAATTCTTTCTTCTGCATGGTCTAACCTGTTGCTGATACTTTCCATTGCATCTTTAAGTTCCCTGATTGACTGTTTCATTTCCTTCAGCTCTGCTATATCCTTTTTATATTCTTCATGTCGTTCATCTCTGATTTGATTCTGTTTTTGGATTTCCTTTTGGTTATTTTCCACTTTATTAGCAGTTTCCTTCATTGTTTCCATCATTTCTTTCATTGTTTTCAACATGTGTATTCTAAATTCCCTTTCTGTCATTCCTAACATTTCTGTATAGGTGGAATCCTCTGCAGTAGCTACCTCATGGTCCTTTGGTGGGGTTGTTCTGGACTGGTTCTTCATGTTGCCTGGAGTTTTCTGCTGATTCTTCCTCATGAGTGATTTCTTTTATCTGTTTCCTTGCCCTAATTTTCCTTTCACTTCCTCTTGCTCTTTAAGTTCTTATGCCTGTGGACTAAGGGTTACAGGACCAGAAGGGTGAGAAGGTTGAGGAGCAAAAAAGGGATGAAAGAAAGGAGGACCGAGTGATAAGAAAAAAAAGAAAGATAGAGAAAGGAAAGGGGGTGGGGATAAGGAATATTGACAAAAAGTAGAGAGGTACAGAAAGAGGGAGACAGGGCAATATATGTGTACAGTAGGGTACTTTGACACAACCTTAAAAACCCCACCTTCTGGGAGTGCCCAGTTGGGTGGTTCCCTTGAGGTCAGCAGCTCTTTGCTAACCTGATCAGACACAGTACCCCACCTCCACCAAGTAGAGAGGAAAGACAAAAATGCTATAAATCAAACCAAAACAAGCAAACAGAAAACTTTGTGGGGATACAATTGGGTGAAAAACCAAATGATAGCGGTAGAAACACTAGCAAAAATGAAGTTGTAGTTATTAAAAAAGGCAGCAATGGGAAATTATAATTAAACTAGAAAAGTTAAGAAAGAAAAAGGGATCTGTATGGAAAAGATTGAAATTAAGAAACAAAAGAACATCAACAACATCAAAATAAACAAACAGACAAGAAAAAAAAAACAACCAAACAAAAAAAAAGAAAAAAATACACAACCAAAAACAAAGCAGTTTGTATATGTTATTGAATATTGTCTGGGCAACATGTGGTCTTCTGGGGTATGAGATGTTAGTCACAGTTCTGATACGACTGGAGGCTGCTGATTTCTCAAACCCCAGCAGGTAGACACCCTAAATCTCTCTTCAGCCCACTTAAAAGGCACTTTGAACTTGTAAACTTGCTGAGCAGAAGCTTTCCCAGCTTTCTCACTGGAATCACTGCTGAAGTGGCTATCCGCTTACCCAGTGTGCCAAAACCGGTCTCACTCTGCCCCTGAGGGTTAGGGCTGCAAGGCGGCTCAGACCCCACCCTTAGGCTACTTGGTTGCTGGGTTACAAGCTCCCACCCGTTTCTAGCTCTGCGACCCTGAGGGCGGAGCTTGCCGGGGCTGATCACTGACAATGGTTCCGTGTGACCCACCGCCAAACACTATTAGCTCCGTCTGGCTCAGCGGCTCAGACTGGGGCCCTAGACAACGGCCAAAGTTCTCCGCACTCCCGCTCAGGCCTTCCCCAGGGCAGTTCAACTCAGTGCCAAGCCCAAGGACATCAAAACAGTTCACAGGTAAAGCCTTTCTGGTTTGCAGTCTCGCTGCTACTGAACTTACAGTTGTGGGCGGGTTTAGACGGATTGAACACACGCAACCACTTGCCGGTTTTCCACTGTTTTAGTCCTCCTCTTGGGGTCCAGAAGTCTCTAGCTGACTCCCTGTATCCTCATAGGAGTGATGATAGGCAGTTCTCACCAGCCAGAGATGCCTGGAATCCTATCTCTCCAGACTGACGGTGCCCAGATGCATGGAAGCTGTTACTTGGCTGCCATCTTGCTCCCCAGTTTTAAGTTTTATTTCTTTTATTTCTGATTAATAGGAGGGCACAATTAAGTTATAATGTTTGCATTTGTCAGGTAAAGTCCCTGTTGTAGTTGTGTCCTACACCCAGGAGGTGTGCCGTGTACCCTTACATTGTGCCCATTCACTGGGAACACACCAATCGGACCCTTTCTCCCCTCTCTTCCCCCTAACTTGAGTTTTTCTCTTCTTTGGCCGTATATTAGCTCATTTACTGCTTCATATTAGTATTCAGTTCATTGGATACTTGTTTGCCATTCTTGCCATACTCTACTAAGAAGAATGTATTTCAACTCTATCCAGGTTAATACAAAAGATGTAAGTCCTCCATCTGTTTATAATCGCATACTATTCCATGATACACATATACCAGACTTCAGTGACGCATTCATGTGTTGATGAGCGTTTAGGTTGTCTCTGCATCTTGGCAATTGTAAATATCTCCTTATGATAATTTTTTTTGTTTTGTTTTGGATAGATGCCTAATAATGGGATTGCAGGATCAAATGAAAGGTCTTGTTTGAGTCCTTTTTTTTTCCAAATTACTTTTTATGAAATCGTAACTTTGTACATTGATGCATTTATGGGGTTCAGGATACTGCTTCGATATACAATGTGAAATGCGTACATTGAACTAAGTAACACATCCATCTCAATTATATTCATTTCTTAATAGTTTTGAAATGTACCATTGCATCATGCACATTGGGTGCGGTCCCACCAAATACCCTCCCCCCTGCTCATACCCCACCCCTCTCTCTCTTCAGTTCTACTTTCTTGACTATAGTTACGTTTTGTTTTTCTGTTTCTTTTTTTATTAATTTTTTTTTAAACCATATATTTGTACATTGATGCATTTATGGAGTTCGGGGTACTGCTTTGATATACAATGTGAAACGTTTACATTGAACTATGTAACACGTCCATCACAATTATACTTATTTCTTAATAGTTTTGAAATGTACCATTGCATCATGCACATTAGGTGAGGTCCCCCCAAATGCCCTCCCTTCTCCATATCCCAACTCCCCTCCCCTCTCACTTCTCTTCCCTTCTACTTTCTGGACTATAGTTATGTTTTACCATGTGTATAAATGTGTGGTTATATATTGATTTCATAGTAGTATTGAGTACCTTGGATACTTTCCCCCATCTTGAGACACTTTACTAAGAAGAATATGTTACAATTCCATCGGTAAACATAAAAGATGTGGAATCTCCATTCTTTTTTATGGCTGCATAGTATTCCATGGTGTACATATAGCACAATTTGTTCATCCATTCATGGGTTGATGGGTACTTGGGCTTTTTCCATGTCTCGTGTATTATGAATTGGTAAGGTGAGATTCTTGTATACAGCAGATATCCAGTTTGAGTTTATGTATCCAGTCAGCCAGACTGTGCCTTTTTCGAGGACAATTTAAACCATTCACATTAATTGAGAGAATTAATAAGTCTGGTTGTGTTTTGGGTGTCATGAATTTTGGAAGTCCAGTGGACATTTTTATCCTTTCACCACTGTGGACATTGGGTTTTGTTGAAAAAATTTCTGAGTGAGTTTACTCTGGAGGTAGAGCATTGCGCTAGTCATTGTGGATGATCAGTATGAGAATATCCTGGAGACCTGGTTTAGTTATGGCCAATTTCTTTAACATGTCTATGTCATTAAAGTATTTGATTTCTCCATCACAAATGAAACTCAGTTTAGCTAGATAGAGGATCCTGGGCTGGAAGTTGTTTTGTTTTAGGAGACTGAAGTTAGATGACCATCTTCTTCTGGCTTGAAACATGAAACGTTTTGCTGAGAGATCTGCAGTCATTCTGATATTTCTCCTTTTGTGGGTGATGCTTTTCTTATGTCTGGCTGCTTGCAGAATTTTTTCCTTCATCTTAACTTTGGCAAAGTTAATCACAATGTGTCTAGGAGATGATTTATTTGGATTGAGTCTTGCTGAGGTTCTGAAACTGTCTGCTATCTTAAGTTCTGTATCTCTTGCAATGCTTGGGAAATTCATAATCTCTAAAATGTCTTGGAGTAGAGCATCTGTACCTTTAGGACCATCCTCTTCTTCTTCAGGAATTTCTATAAGATGAATGTTTGATCTTTTGGAGTGATCCCACAACTCTCTCAGGGAATGATCAGTTTTTGCTCTCCATTTGTCTGCCTCTTTGAGTGTTTGGGAACATTCAAAAACTTTGTCCTCAGTTTCAGAGATACTTTCTTCTGCCTGGTCAACTCTATTACTGAGGGATTCTACTATATTTTGGAGCTCCTCAACTAACTTTTTCATTTCCTTGAGCTCTACTATCTCTTTTCTCATTATTTCAATATCTTTATTGACTTGGACTTTTATTCATTAATTTCTTGAGACAAAGTTAGAACTACTCTTTGGAATTCAATTTCTATCTTTTCTTCTATTCTATTTATCTTATTTGGTCTCCATATTCTGAATTTGTTTCCTGACATTGCTGCCATTTGTCTATCTATGATATCTTCAGTTGTATCTCCTTTGTCATTCCTAGGGGGTATTGATCTACTCTGGTTATTCATGTTTCCAGAGTTCTTCTGTTGGGTCTGCTTTATGTTTATCTTCTACTGTTTGGTTATTAGAACTGGTAGGGTGAGATTGAATTGGGGTTCCAGGGTAGTAGAGATAGCCCCTTACCAAAGCGACAGGGTTTGTAATTGTGGCTTATTTCCTACAACCTTACAAAGGCCCCTTTCAGAGTTTTAGCCTGAGACTCTGAGGACCTACTTGATGAGATAGCACAAGCCAGCTCTGTTTTGATATCAGCCGACCTCTACCCTATCGTAAGAAACCACAGTATTAGGTTTAAATCTCAACTATGAAGAGATACAAACAGCTGTGATGCCAAGTCCCCACTGTTCAGTTCTTTTCCACTACAGAACTTTGAAGGCCAACCTCAGAATGTCCCCGAGAGGACAGCCCAAGACACGGGTTCCAACCAAATTGTCTCAGGGAGTGCAAACCCTGCCCAACAGAGAGGGATTCAAGGGTCTCCAACAGCACAATTGGAGCCAGAGATCCACGCTCCCACCCTCCAGACTCAGTCCACACTGTTGTCTGCCTCTGTTCACAGGCCCACCTGGAGCCAGGGACCACACCCCCACCCACCGGTCTCAGTCCACATCCAGCTAGCCTCTGCTTACCAGACCAGTTGGAGTCAGGGGACCACACCCCTGCCTGCCAGTCTCAGTCCACTGCCTGGCAAGCCTCTGTTTGCATGCTCTGTTGGAGTCAGGTCCCGGGGCCCTGCCTTCTGATCTCAGTCCACACACAGCTAGCCTCTGCTTGCCAGACCAGGTGGAGTCAGGGGACCACGCTGCCACCTGCCAGTCTCAGTCCACTGTATGCCTGGCAGGGTGTGGTCTAGGTGCATAAGTAGGACCTCCCTGGAGAAAGAGACCTGGAGTTTATCAGCTCTCTCTAGTGAGGTAAAATGAGAGGTCTTTTGTTCCCTGCTCCTTCACAGATAGCCTGTGGCTGGCCTCCTGCTTGGGGGAGGGGTCTCCCATCTTCTAGTCAATAGGTTTTGTACCTGTAATGTTTTTTCTTGTAACTTCCTTGGAGTTACAGCTTGCTGAACTTCTTTCTTGGCTCAACTCCCCGTCTTTGGCTTCATAGAGTCTGATTCTGTCCAGTTTTTCTTCCTCTGCTCAAGAGCCTCTGCCGAGGGTTTCTACCAGTCAGCCATCTTCCCAGAATTTGAGATTTTTATTTACATCAAGAAAAGTAGGAGAACACACACACACACACACACATATGAAAACAAAAACAAAACAAAAACAAAAAAACATTCGGATTAAAAAAAGTTTGTCCTGAAGTCAAAGAAAAGCTAAGCTTTTGGTTTCACTCCTGTAATCCAGCTATTTAAACTTCCTGGGCTTCAGTTTCTTCATTTCAAAACCACAGCTCATTAGAAACTAGATGATTGGGTAATTATGAGGATGAAATTAATACACATAAAGCACTTAGGATAGCGCTTTACACAAACTGATTTTCAATAAGTTTTTGCCACTTTTATTATTGTTATTACTTTTTCTGTGGATAAAGGAAGATCATCTCATCATCTTCTCTCTCTCCATAAGTGTTCAGTATATTGTAATGATAGCAACTAAAGGTAATTCACCCACAGAAGTCCTTTCATTTAAGACACCCCATGAAATACATCCAAATGTTTGACTCTCCTCCACAAATTAACTTTTTTATGCTTTATCATTTAAAGTTTCTGCAATGAATGTTTTTTAGTAACTGGTCCTTAAATTATATCTTGAGAAGGCCTTACTGTATCTCAATCTCATCTGCAGAATCATTTAAAATTCACAAAGCCTTGCATTATCGCACATCAAATGTCACAGTCTGGCAGTTAATCTTATTGAAAAGTTAGTTATGTGTAACACCTGCAAAGGTGTCTGAACTGAAGATTCCCAGGATTTGATACTAAAATGGGGATGAAGGTAAAATTAAATTGTGGATTGGAAAGGCAGTTGTGTAGGAACTGACTTTTGCCTATCTCAGCGTCTTCAAGCTTCTGGCATGTGTTTCATTGATAATTGACAACCACATCAACAACACGCACAACAAACACCAAACTTCTCTTTTTACAAATGAAGTTTTTGCAGGGATGAGTGCTCTGGGAGTTAATATTTAACTCATTCCAAATATAATTAGTAAGGAAAAATTGCTGTGAAAAGAAAAACATAGCCCATAGCCCCTTTTGCATTACACACTTTTTGATTACTGTTTACAAATATCTAGAAGGACAGGGTAAGTGACAAAAGTGAGTGCAATGGGCCAGCTCAGGTGTGTGTGTCTGATTGGATCGGGCTGGCAGCCTCCTTCGCCATGCCAACATGTTGCCCACTAATGGAAATGTTAGGCCAGTGTTGCTAGCACTCTTACTGTGGCTCATTTCTTAAAACCTACCATGTCAGCCAAACTGAAGCTCTCTGCAGACCACACGTGGCCCACTGGCTCTTCGTTTATTACTTCTGGAAGATATCGTGAAGGCTAGTCGTATGGTAGATGCTTGATCTTAGTGAAAAATATACTCAATCCAGTGGTAGATGCTCGACTTTGGTGAAAAATAGGAAACTATTGCTTTATGATATTTAGGGCCCATTTACTATAAAAATAAGTCATTTTATTACTTTATAATAATGCTGCTTCTCTCTTTACGTGAGAGCAAGTCCTCACTAGCATCAACATGTATAACAGATATTCAGAAATAGGGGGTTTGACTCATCATTTTCCAAGAGACTCACTATTGAATGGGAATGGTATATAGAGAAAAAGGTATAGAGAGAAATTTCAAGGTATTTTTGTACAATTTCACTGTGATTAAGGGTTTATGGGATTGGGGTTGTGCCATTTTCCTTCCAAGTGCTCCTTCCACCCCAACCAAGCCCATGAGTTGTAGGTCCTCTGTTTAAGTGTCCTGTGCCATGAAAATAAGAAAGTTTGTCTAATATTTTGGTGTTGGTAGATTTTGTAATGACAGTGGAGGGGAGTGATTTTTCTGCTAAAGGATCAAAATGCAAACATCCTTTCCAGGGCTTCCCTCTGTAGAAAGCAGGGTAAAGTGTGGCTTATGTAGTTCTTCTATTGGGGTAATGTGAGGAATTTGCTGAATTCTGCAGTGATGGACTAACTTTGTGCAGTCGACTCACAGGTTTCAGCTGTGGGACAGTTACTGTCAAGCATTAGTTGGGTGACCTGGATTTGTCTTCTCCAAGGTTTCTCCAGACCTCAGAGGCCTTATTAACACCTTCCTCACAGTAGCTCTTCCGTCTGGTTTCAATGTAGGAGCTTTGTGTCCTGCTGTGTATTTGGGCCTTCCGATTTGAACAGTAAGCACGTGTAGGCGTGTGTGTGTGTTTCTGTGTGTGTGTGGCAGAGATGCCATGTGTTGAGGAAGCCATGAGGATGAGCCACTCAGATCTCCATCAAGACACCTTGCTGTGGGGAGCACAGTCGGCTGAGAGCCTCAAGCTATCATTGCAGCAAATGTGAGGCCTCACTTCCCAGGGTCTGTTGCCAGCCAGTAGGCTGAGGAGACTGGGGAATTAGTTCCAGCCCATTCTTTCTCAGTGAAGACTGCTTCATAGGTGATTTTTTAGAAACTCCCCATTGGTCTTGCAGAGAATTTTTCAGAACTGCTCTGTGGTCTGAGGTTCTTCTTACCTAATCCTCCCCTTTCCCTTCCCCAGGGGGCCCCACCTGCCTTATGGTGTGAAGGCTTTCGCTGCCTACTCCTTCCCTTTCTCCTTTTCTCCTTCACAGTTTTCATTCTTCCAATAAATCTCTTGAATGACACATTTGCTTCTTGAAGGACATGAATGGACATATGTGTATAATGTGTCTGTGTGTGCTTATACATACATGTTTATACACATACATTTATAAGTATACAGGGCTGTCCAGACCATGTATGCCTCTGTTTTTCATATTACATGGCTAGATGCTTTCCAGAAATCCCTCATATACACATGCACACACACACACACGGACACATGCAATTAACATGTAGCAGAAAAATACCAGTGAATACCAATGTGAAAATTATATTAATGTTTGGCTTTCTAAGCCTGTTAATATTTTGAAGTCATGTGGGACAGGTTTTCCAAAAATTAAAAAAGATAACCTTCAGGAAAGAGGAAATGTTACATATGTGCTTTCCATTTGCACAATAGTGGCTGCTTGGTGGCTTCAAGAACCACTAAGCAATGTAAGACATGAAGCCAGAAAGTTCTAGAATAAATATCAGGAAAAACTCTCCTAGATATTGGCCTCGGCAAAGAATTTATGACCAAGATCCCAAAGGCATTTATAGCACAGCCAAAATAAATAAATGGGACTTGATTAAATTAAAAAGCTTTTGCACAGAAAGGAAATAATCAACAGAACAGACAGCCTACAAAGTGGGAGGAAATATTCACAAGCCATACATACGATCAAGGGCTAACATCTAGAATCTATAGAAAATACTCTAACAAATTACCAAGAGAAAAACAAACAGCCATACTAAAAAGTGGGCAAAAGACTTGCAAAGAAGCTTTTCAAAAGAAGGTACACAAAGGACCACGAAAACATAAAAGAACAGTCAGCATCGCTAATCATCAGAGAAATGCAAATTAAAATCGTAATGCAATATCTACTCACCCCTGTCAGAATGGCTATTATTAATAGTCCAAAAACATTAGAAGGGAATTCTTATACACTGTTGATGGGACTGCAAACTAGTACAACATTTATGGAAAACGGTATGGAAATTTCTTGAAGAACTTAAAGTAGACCTACCATTTGATCCAGCAATCCCTCTACTAGGTAAGTACCCAAAGGAAAAAGTCATTTTTTCAAGAGGACACCTGCACTTACATGTTTATTATAGCACAATGCCCAGTTGCAAAGATGTGGAATCAACCCAGGTGCCCATCAATGATGAGTGGATTAAAAAAATGTGGTATATATACACCTTGGAGCACTACTCAGCCATAAAAAGAATTGGTATCTTTTGCAGCAGTTGGATGGAACCGGAAATCATTATCCTAAGTGAAATATCTCAAGAATGAAAAAACAAACAACACTTCACTCTCTAATAGTTTGGAAGTAATTGATGGGCACACATGAGCACAAACAGAAGTAAAAGTCACTGGAAATCAAGCAGGGTGGGGAAGGAAGGGAGGAATAAAAACCTCCCTGACAGGCAGCATGCACAGTATTCAGATGATGGGCACATTGTAGCCCTTATTTAAGCATTATAAAAGCTATCCACATAACAAAACATATGTACCCCCTTAATATTTTGGAATTTAAAAGAAGACAACCCTTAAGATTTCCACAATTTCTCTGCTGAAGCTTGCAAGTACATAGGAATCTGAAAAAAATATTTTCTCCCTTATGTAGAAAAAAAATCATTGATACAGAAGTCCACATTATTTATTTTGATAAAACTGGTCTCAATTCAAACTAAATCCCTCTAAGAAAGTTTATCTTGGAGAAAGAGTTGTGACCCTCACAATAAAATAGTTGACTAGTATCGTAGGTCCCAAGGCCAGTAGAGACTTAACAACATTAATATTTATATTAGGATTGTTATTACTAGTTCTTTGATTATGAAGTTATATAAGTTTTAGTGTTCCATCTTTTCTTATTCTATCCAAAAATATTCTGTTTAGTGTGTAATTTTGTAGAACACAAAGTTTTTCCACATTATGGAAGAAACTCCAGTATATATCTATAAAGATATGTATTTGTTCATTCATTTTAGACAGCCAGCATCTGGCAAATTAAATGGTTCTTTCCACAAAGATTGCCATCAAAATGAATTTCAAGGGCCTATTTTGGAACTCAAATCTGAACATTGACTCTTTCTCTTTCATTTGTGCTCCAACAATTCTCTCTTTACACTCAGGACATATAATCCAGGCTGAATTCAGGAAAGGCCAGTATTTGGGGTATGAAGGAGAGAGCAAATAAGTAGGTATGAAGTTATGTCTTAGCGTAGACTCTTGCTCTGATGAGTCACTATCTAAATGACACTCCATCCCCACTCACCCAGTGTGAAGCACACAGGATTCCAAATTGTGCAACAGAAAGAGGGAATAATATTCACAGGCCGTGCACCTTTAAGATCACTTAGGAGATTAAAACAGTAAGTGAACACCAATGGTTTGCCGTTTTAAGTAATAATAGGGACATAAATGCAATGATGCATTTTATCAAATACTTCTTGCTATACCTCACAGATGGAAAATATTTTCTCCTCTAGCCACTTAGATGACCTTAATCTAGAAAATTTTCTTTCTCATTATCTAAAAGAAACACCAAAGTGTAAATGTATCTCTAGGTTTGCAGAAAAAATAACATTGTCTCTAGGAAGAAAAGTCAGATGCAACTTTGCAGAAGTAATGTCCATGAGTGAAGAATAGCTTTTTCTCCCCTCCAATGATGATAGGAGAAGTGAGGGGCAAATATGATGTGAGGGATTTGGGGAAAACATAAGGAAGCCTTTCCTCATGAGGGAGCATCCTGAAAACATTACAATATTAGAAAGGATTACCCAGAAACAAAGTCAAACATCACAGTCTTTAGAGCACTAAGATGGTGCAAAGAGAAAGAGGTTAAGTCACTGCTAACAAGGCCAAGCATTTGTAAATCTTACCTGGCTTTGTGAATTGTCTGAGTTTCTCAAGATCTCTGCTATCCAGTTCTTTTCATGAAATGTTTGCTTCACAATTTTCTATTTTCCTATTCACATGATTTAGAAAACAAAAAAAAATTAAAGTTGAAATTTATATCCATCAGTTAGTCTATAGCAGTGGTTCATAAATAATGGTAGGGAATAGAATCACTCGGGATAAGGGAAAAAAATATGTCATGACCCTTACCCAGGACTTACTGAATCAACTTTTCTGGGTTTGGAGTTCAGGCCCCTTTAATTTTTATAGTCACAAAGTATTACAAATGAACACCCACACTAAACAGCTACTTATTTGTATTTAATGTTTAAGCTTTAAAAGTATTGAGACTTTTCCAAAAGATTGGCTTGCAATACCCATAAAGAATAAAACAGAGCCATTTTAATCTCCTTATGCAAATTTAAAAAGCAGCTATACTTGAAAGATTCAAGGCCATCTGAACCTAAGTTGCATGTGGTGACCACCCAAAATCCCCCTTGTGGAAGAGGCCTAATCAAATAAAGTGAATTTAAAAGTCACCATGATCATTTTAAAAAGCAGAATTTAGAACAAAAATGTCAACAGATACTGCAGGAGGAAATATGTTTATAACTCTCAACTTTCTATTCAAGTAGGTGCAATTAACTGTTCTAATACAAAACACCTTGTAATTGAGTAAACTGAGGATCTCTCGTGCAATAACAATTTTCAAGGTCAATTGAAAGGTGGGGTAGGTCCACTGATGTGGAGTCTCAGGCTACGAGCATTGCCAATGCCCACTGGTGTACGATACCTTTCACCCAGCCCCTCCCTCACTGTAATTTTTAGTCACTGTGCCCAAAGATTTTGGGCTAACAAATCTTTAGGTAAACAATTTTCTCCTTTGAGATTTGAGGATTAGTTAAAAGTGAAATAATTCCCAACATATAATCTATTATCAACGTTATCCTATTTTCATTTTCCTTATCAGTAAAATTATTCCTCAAAGAAAAAAATATGAAATGTGAAATTAAAAAAATAATTAATTACACTATAGTTTCTGCACATGTAGGTTTTACACATGTGCTGCTTTTTACAAGAAAGTTGCTGCTATGTCTTTGGTTCTGGTTATGAGAAATAACGCTGTCCACCAGATGATCCAGGGATATGCCATCGTGGAACTGAACTTCAAAGGATACTTTTAAGATGGACAGTGGCCAGAGAGTGGGCTCCTTCCATCCTACTTTAATATTAGTTTAACAACTGGAAGTATCTGGGTGTTAAAATATTAAACACCTGTTCAATTATTAAAGAGTTAACATTCTTTTTCTGATTATTAAACCTGTATGGAAAGAACACTGGCACTAAGGTGCAGTCAGCTCTCCTAGTACCACAGTCTTGCCATGTCACACATGTCAAATTGTCTCTATACTATCTTGGGTACCAAAATAGGCTTAGAAGCACCAAAAATCTAATGAAAATGCAATTAAAAACTACTTCTCAAAGTTTTCAGTGGGCACACAGATCATTTCCAAGGAGGATGTTCAGATTATTGCTTAAGGCAAAATGATGAGGGATGATGCTTTTGCCATTGATCTAACAGGAAAGAATTCCCAGCTAATGAACCCCAGGAAAGAGATTAATTAAAGGAATAAAAGATAGCTCCAACCCTAACCCTTTATTGAATGTGACAAAAAGATGTGAGATTCATTAAAATGTGACAATAAGAAAAAAAATAAACGCTATTAAATAAATGAATTTCTGAGTAAGTATCAGTCTTCCATAAAGATGGAGTCAAGTAATTAGCTAATGACATATCAGCAGTATTTCATCATCTTTTAACATGTTGCCATTAAATTTAAAAATGCAAAAAAAAATTAATTAATGTATCTTAAAATTCATCTAATAATGAAGACTACCTCATCCCAGTTGCTGGTCTGAATAATTCCAGAGTTCTTCATTCTCCTGAACAGATGAATTGGATCAATATATTTTATCTTTTTGCTTTATTGTAATAGAAAATGGAAAAGATAAATGTAAGGCAAATTTTGTAGAATTAGATTTAGAAATAAAATATTTTGATTTTGCTGCTCAGTATCCAGTATTTCCCATATATGTAAGGATTCAGCTACCTTGCTAGATTACTGCAGATAAATTTTCCTAAAATTACACATGGTATAAAGTAAGCCCAGAAAATATGAGATCCTATGCTTTATAACAGACATTATTCTGGCCTTTACATGCCATCTATGTATCTATCAACAAAAGAAATGACATCCAACTCTTAGGAAACTTGCAGGTGCATGTACCAGGATCTGATGATAATGGCTCCCAATTTCCCATTATCATTACCACGTTATATGACTCGGCATAAGTCACTCTATCTCATATAAAAAATGAGGTGCTAGACTAAATGCTCTTTAGTATTCTTTCTCACTCTCTCATTTTATTTATTTATTTTTATTAAATCATAGCTATGTACATTAATGCAGTCATGGGGTACAATGTGCTGGTTTTATATACAATTTGAAATATTTTCATCAAACTGGCTAACATAGCCTTCATGGCATTTTCTTAGTTATTGTGATAAGACATTTATATTCTACATTTAGTAAGTTTCACATGTACCCTTGTAAGATGCACCATAGGTGTGGTCCCACCAATTACCCTCACTCTCTAATTTTATAATATATAAATTAATAAAGGGAAACGTGGCTGAGATAATGCATAAATCTGGAAAATAAAAAGTTGTTAACATTTGGCCTTGGAATATAATACTTTTCCCACAGGAAATTACTTTCCTATTTATATTCTGCTTTGGGTAGTGTTAAAATTAGTTTCCACCTACAGGTCATACCACATGACTGTGAAGTCAGATGACTCAGTTTCATGCTTGGACAAAGGAAACAGCCTAGGAATAATCCACAAAATAGATACTACATAAGTTATTGAAGGTATTTTATGGGCGAATGAATATGATCTCTCATGTGCTTAATGGAGAGCAAGATGTGATCTATCAAGCAAACATTTATTAAATGCCTATTTTGTGTCAACTGATTGTGTTAAAAACTGTGAGAGCCAAAAAGAAATTAAAATATACAGTCCCTGCCTTTAGCAAACTTAAAATTTAGTTGAGAATACTCCAAAATACCAAAATATCATATCATTTAAACTAAGTATAAAATATACTTAGTTATGCAATATACTTAGCTAATAAGCTGCACAGTAAACTCAAGTTTCTTAATAAAAGGATAAAATAAAATATACAAGAGCATTGGGATCACTCTATCACTGTTCAAAAGGGAAATACCTTGTGCTACAATGAAAAATTAAGCAATTAACTGAAAATCTGAGAAAACATGAAGGATGGTTGGGGATGTTCCAATATTAGGATCATAGATCTCCCACAGGATGTAGAATGAAAGTACCTGACTTGAATTAATACTGCTTCTTAAGACAATTTCTTTATATGAGAATACTGTGCAAACGTTAGAAAAAGAAAAAAATTGGTACTATATGGTAGGTAAATCTACAGAAGTAGAAATATTACTAGACAGAACATAAAATTACATGACATAAATCTTCAAATATAAATTAATATCTTGCTTACCTTTATAATGTACCTGAGTCATTAATTAATGCATGATGAATTTTTGTTTCACCTCTGCATTGATCAGGTTAGTTTTTGCTATGGCAATAAACCCTAAACTTAAATTGATCAATTGCTTTCTCTGCATCCATGTACTCTGGGACCAGCCTAATGTAACATCCCCAATCTGGAATGCTGCTGCATATCCTGACAGAGTAGAAAGAGAGACTGGCTATCACAAGTTGGCTCTAAAATATTCATAAGCCAAAGCAAGTCACACAATCAAATCTGCAGTCAAGGAAAATTCTCTAGGAAGTGGCACAGATATTTATGAAGTCCTTTTTTATCATTAAAATTTTCTTCATAAAAGTAGTAGATATATGTACTTTAAAAATAATGATATTAAAATATTTTAATTGTAAAATAGAAAACAAAACAAAATAGGAGTTCCCCGTCCAACTCTCCCTTCTTTCAGGAACTAATAGCTTGAATTTATCATTTATTCTGGTGTGTTGTGTATGTGTTATGTGTGTGTATCTCCTCCGCATTTCTATGTAATAAACAACTTCCTAACAATATGCCCACTTTGTTACTTATTGACTTACCAACTTTAAACATAATATATTGGTTTTCTTTTTTATAGGTAAATATTGACCATTTTTAAAGAAAGGGGCCTGATTTTTCTCTCTGATCTCCCCAATATAGTTGTATCACAATTGACTACCAAACTGTCAGTATATTTCTTTTTATCTCTAAAACCGCCACTCATTGATGGGAGAATAGGGAACCTATGATTACAGTGCTGTTTTGATTTTTAATTTGATTACTTTTTTTTGACGTAGAGTTTAAAATTGCCTCCTTTTTCACTTGCTTAAAATACTATGCATTAGTTGTTGATTTTCTCCGCAAATTCTCTGCTAGATACCTTATGTCTATAAATAATTCTCTATAAATATTCACACTAATGAAATGCTCTATTGTGCTTTTAGTTTTCTTTTTGAAGACGTTCTTCCTGGAAATCAATTTATAGCTACTCAGAAGAATTTTCACACTGGGGCAAATCTTACGTTGTTACTTTATGTTTTTTTTTTTTTTTAATAATCAGGTATAGTTTATTTCTTTTCTTTCAGTGGCTTGAAATAGTAGCAATTTTATTTAATTTATGATTCTGTAGGTTAGCAGTTATGTTGGACTCAGCTAGGCAGTTCTCTACTTTTTTACTTTAGGTCAGCTCTTTGCAAGTTTCCTTCATCCCTTGTACTTCCTTCTGTTAATTTGTTCTCATATGTTTCTAACGCTTGCCTTCTGGATATTTCTTAAAAAGGAGAAAGTAGCACATGAGATTTTCCAGAATTTTTCTTCTTGCATATCAACAAAATGATATCATATGCTCCAACACGTGATTAATTTATCTGGTTATATGATTCTAGTTTCAAAGTCACATATCTCTCAAAGTTTAACAATGTTAAAGATCTTTGGCTCATTCTGCCTGTTCTTCAGTTCTGAAGCATTACTAATTTTAAAAAATATAATTTCCTTTTGTAAATTCCTCTACTAAAATTTCTGTTATTCAAATATTGCATTTCTTGAATTTGTCTTTTGACTTTCTAGTATTTTTCTGCTATCTTTCATTTCTTTGTTTTATTCTAGTTCTGGAGAGATTCTTCAGTGATTATACTACTATTCCACCTTTTCTGCCTACATTTTATTTTGATTATCCAATCTCTTCGGAGAGCTATCATTCATTCTTTGATTTATTCTCCTCTTCCTCTCTTTCTCTGATACCATCTTCTTGACTCAATAACTTTCCTTACTTGTATAAAGTTGTGAATTTTTATTTTTGAAAACTTTCAATCTTATGTTATTTTGTGTTATATTTTTGCCCTCGCTTTTTCTAGTAGTTTGTTTTTATCTGTTTTTGTTTGTTTGTTTGTTTTGAGACAGAGTTTCACTATATCGCCCTCAGTAGAGTGCTGTGAAATCCCAGCTCACAGCAACCTCAAACTCTTGAGCTCAAGCAATTCTCTTCCCTCAGCCTCCCAAGTAGCTGGGACTGTAGGCACCTGCCAGAACACCCAGCTATTTTTTGTTGCAGTTGTACTTTAGCTGGCCTGGGCTGAGTTTGAACCCCCTAACTTCCATGTATGTGGCTGGCACTATAACCACTGTGCTACAGGTGCTGAGCCTATCTGTATTTTCTCTCACATTGGATTGTTTCATCAACTATATGTTGATCTTTATATTTTTTGCAGTATGTTTATGCATATTTATTGTTTTGTGGACTTTACTACTGAGTCATTGCCTAATTACCTATACCCTCCATGATAGTATGTAAAGGTTGTTTCTCTAGGATTATTTAATTCTTCCAGAGAAAACTTTTCTCATTCTTGATTGGCTTAATTGGTATAGAAGAATTCTTGATTGGTTCATCATAAACGATTGGTTAGGTGACATGGTTTTGTAAACTTTTGCTGGTGTTCTAGGAGCAGAGTTCTATGTTTTAGCATTGAGGCCTTTCTACATTACACCTTCTTACCTTTTTTAATCCCATACTTTACCCTGGACTTTCAGTGTTTGTGGTGGCCTCAAATCAGTAATTTCCTTTTCTATCTCTAGAAACTGTTCCTCCTTTCTCCTGCTGGTTAGGGATAGGATGATTCACCATTACCTTGTTACACAGAGGGAGTGAGGATTACATGGTTCATCCCTAGGCAACACTTGAAACAAATTCTCCCTGTCTCCTGTTTTTAGTTCCAAGTCCTATCTCAGTATCTTGTAGGATTTTATTGTTATTTATTCCACCTTGCTAATTCTGTTGCCAATGTTTCATTTACTTTTTCTTCCTAAAATTTTTCACATTTCTTATCCACTATTTTCCACTTTTCTCATCTTTTTTGTAGGTTTGTCCCTCACTACAAAGCACCCATATAGGTTACTGCCCTTTTGAAAGAGTTTTCTTTAGTGACAAAAAACGAAGCCATTTTCATTGTGTGTGTTATCTGAAAATGTACTGTTAAAAATAATGATTTCACTGATTCAAAAAGAAGCTATCATAAAGCAATCCACTACCTTGTGCAGTAACATAATTCCTCAGGAACTCCACTGCTCCTTCCTTTTCAGTTAGCAATTGACAATCTTAAAAAACATAATCTACTTTAATATAATGCTTAGGTGATAATATATTTGATATTTCTTAGGTTTTATAATGTTTTTATAAAGATTAGAATTTATAACTAAATATATTGTCAGAAAGTGAAAAATAATAACTACTATTTTGTGTTATTTTAATACATGTTTCAAAGCTAAGCTTGGCATCATGTACATTGTTGATATATCTTAAATATTATAATATTAAAATCATTTTTTTATAATTCAAAAATGAGTTGAATTTGAATACATCAGTATAGAAAATGGAAATAATCTGACTAGGAGGATGAATTTTTTAATTTGACAATCCTGGGCTTGAATAAAAGCTTTGCCGGTTACTAGATGTGTGAACTTGGATGCAGTACTTTAATAAGTTCTCTTAGCCTCATTTTCATTTCTTTATCTCTCAAATTGGGTAGATGAGCAAAATATTGTATTCTTTGGACGACTTTAGGATTACTTGAGATTATTCGGTATGTATCCAGGCACAAGGACTGACATAAAATGAATGCAATAAATGTTTACTGACATTAAAGTTACATGTATTGTAACTAATATTAATAAGACATTGATTAGTGAAATTCTCTTGGATTGTGGAAAAAAGACCTAAAAAAAAACTTAAAATAGTCAAGAAACTATGCAGGGTAAAATATAGACTAGAATTTGGCAACAGCAGAATGACTATCTAACGCTTTCTGTAGGTATGTGGACTAGAGCATTAGAGGTAATTGGGAATGTCAGAACACTCATGACATTGCAGAAGAAAGCAAGTTCTGAGAAAGCATAAAGATAAAGTAGTTCAAGATGTCTATGCTTTTCAATCTATTAGATATGTCTAAGGTCTCATTATATTCATCATTTCACAGCTAAAATTAGAAATTAGGGGAGACTGATTTAAAGGAGGAAGGCCAACTGAATGGTTTCTAAGGTGAGCCAGTGTGAAAGTGAAATTCGACTTTATATTTAAAATATGGCTACTCTTTTATAATAGAAAACATATGAAATTAACCTAAGTGTCCATCCACGGTTGACTAAATAAAGAAACTATGACATGTGTATGTGCATCTACTCATGTAGACTAACAGCCCAGACTTCGCTAAGCAATATAACCCATGTAACAAAACCACACGGTGCCCTTTAAACTCACTCCAATAAAAAAGTGACTACCCACAATTCCTCTGGGACACCAGGCCTATGCGATTTTAACTGGAATACACACTATTCAGATAAAGCACCTGCACTGACTATGTAAACAGGCAGACTTTTTCTTTAGTTGACACTTGCATTTATATGGAAAATTCGGTGCTAAGGTTCCATCTATTTATGTTCTGTCACCTTCTGATTCATCTCTTGTAAAAGTCAATATGTCACTATTCTCTGTATGTCACTGGAGACTGATTGGAGGGCTGACTTTAAAGACAGGTCAGAAAGTCATTGCATAAAAAGGCAACAACCTTTACTGGAAGAGAATTATGCTAAATGTCAAAGAACAAAAGATTTAAATGTGATTTAAAGACTGAAATGCAAAATGTTTAACTGTATTGCTGGGATATTAGGTTCCAGATCATGTAAAACTGATGAAAACACAATTAACAGTCAGGCAGAGTCCCTTAGGAATGCTGTTTCTCTTCTAGTTTCTCCTGGAGGGGGAAAAAAGGGGGAATTAACCAAAAAGGCTTTTGTGGAGGAGTCCCTATCTGCCCTAAGGCCCAAGGGAAATCTAAACACAAAAGGAAAAGAACAATTTCATTTCACATTCTGGGCTTCCCATTCCCTGACCTTGTTTTTTGTTTTTTATTGTTAATGTTGTTGTTGTTTTGTTTTTTGAGACAGATTCTTACTCTGTCGCCCTGGGTAGAGTGCCGTGATGTCATAGCTCACAGCAACCTCAAACTCTTGGGCTTAAGAGATGGTCCTGCCTCAGCCTCCCAAATAGCTGGGGCTACAGGTGCTTGCCACTCTGCCCAGCTAGCTTTTCTATTTTTAGTAGAGTCAGGATATCCCTCTTGCTGAGGCTGGTTTCCAACTCCTGGGCTCAAGCAATCTACCTGCCTTGACCTCCTAAAGTACTAGCATTACAGGCGTGAGCCACCATGCCCAGCACCCTGACCATGTTTTAAATGAAATATACCTCTAGAGGTGAGGGGGCCTCTCATTTTCATAAATACTGGACCCATACAGGGTTCATATAAAGAATAAATAGCATCTCTAATGTAACTGAAAATATTCTATAGAATGGAAGACACTCTGAGTCAGCCTACAGAAATTTATTATACTTTCCTTGAATACTGTTGTTTTAAGAGAATTTTCAACTTAGATTATCTCTGCAGGTGAATCCATTATTTACGTTTGCCTTGTGTTAGGTATAATAGTTAAAGAAATTAGGAAATCAGCTCTGGAGAGAAAGTGGTCTGAGACCAAAGTATGACCTTAGAGTTGAGTTGAAGATAGATGAAGGCTAGAGAAGTTAACCTAAAACAATTTTCTAAAAGGTATTGAAAAACTTCAATCCTTGGAATTTGTTTGAACATCTTTTTTTTTTTTTTTCCTTCAGACCTCTAATAGGACTCTCTAGTTTCCACACCTCAGTGATAAGAGTATAAAAAAGGAATTCAGCTCAATTTAGTAATTACCTTGTATTAGTCTGGCTGAAAGTTGTTTTGCATTTAATGGTTTAAGAGAACCAATTGAATGCTTTGATTCTAGTA
This sequence comes from Nycticebus coucang, assembly GCF_027406575.1. Classification (NCBI taxonomy): domain Eukaryota; kingdom Metazoa; phylum Chordata; class Mammalia; order Primates; family Lorisidae; genus Nycticebus; species Nycticebus coucang. The sequence continues at coordinate 20,129,525 of NC_069787.1, forward strand.
ATAATAATTCCAAAGGGTAAAGCGGGCAAATTCCCAAGTGATGTTTAGCTTATTATAATGACCATATCCAAAGCTTTTGAAAAGTAAGTTTTTGTCAGAGACTCTGAATAAGACCAGGTCAATGTGGAGAAAAGCTTGAAAAAATACGGGAGTCAGAGGAAGTCTGGGAGAGTCCTTCCGTCTCCAATTAGGCCCCAGGGTGATAGTGGACATTTGTTTTTGCCCCTTGTCATGGCAAGAGGGAAGGTTCTCCCCAGAGATCTCCTCATGTGCTTCCAAGTTGCTGACTAACTCCTGCTGTATTGGTCAGGAATCTCCAGAGAAACAGGACCAATATGATATATATAAAATATATACTTATGTGTATGCAGAGTGCGCCAAATAATGGCAGTATTTTAGGAAAGGAAAAAACTATATTGAAATCCACCCTGTACTGAAAAACTAACACACAAAAGACATACAAAATATGAGCTTCAATTTTTATTATTAGATTCAATTGCTAAATTACAATAAAAATTTCTAACATTCTCAATTTCCATATTTATCTTGTCACAGAAGGTAACAAAAAAATGTGTGGACAGGCACTGGTTTTACCGATCATGCTTGGTGCAGCTTGATTTAGATAGGTCTGTAGTATGATCTTGTTCCAAGTTATTATTTCAGGGATGTTCCTTTGACCTCAGCTGGTCACGTACATCTGAATGTTGGGACTTTTAGTTGGGAACTCTGGGACAATCATTGGCTAATAAGGATATCTAGCCAAAGAATACTGTTTTGAAAGAGAAAAGCTATTCTTTGATAGTCTTATTAAAGAATCATTAATTCATATCAGAAGATTGGGAACGGTAGATGTAGAGGTAATACTTTTCTGAGGAACATGATATAGCTAAGCCGTTATGAGCCACAGTATCTGATATGTTTCAGAGATCACTTAGCAGTTACAAATGCGGTCTTGAACTATGTAGGGCTTACTGCTAAAATTATGTTATGAGGCCAAATGCAAAGCCTCCAAATTATAGATGTTTGTGTTTCCTAGTTTCCAGAAGTAAATATTTATTAAATGAACTTTACTGAGGATGAGTAAAAAAAAGAGGAGGAGGTGGCCCCACTTGGCACTTCTCAAGGCAGGTTACCTACTCCTGCATAACTGACATGGCATCCTGCCAAGCTTGAAGGCTGAATCACCCCTTCATAAGAGATCAGGTAAGAGTGTTGGCCCACGGGTTTCACATAAAGGGCTGTCCAGTTTAAGAAAGACATGAGAAGTTAGAAGGCAGTTCAGAGGACATCTGTCATGATGATAAAGAGCTTAGAAAGGAAGGTCTAGGGAAAGTGGTGGGAGGGATTTGGGGATCATTTAAACCTGACAAGAAGAGATTGAATGAAGTGTGACAGGTACTGGATATTGGACATTTGCAGGGGTGACTACATGGAGGAGATAATTCCAAGTTTGTTTTTTTTTATGCCAAGTCATTCTTAGTAAAAGATCACATTTACATGGAGCATAGGATAATCAGGTGAAGCTGCTCAAGACTGGATTCTGCCCTTACACTTTGCTAGTCGTAGGTCTTACCCTGCCACCAAGGATGGAGGGAATCAATAGCAAGACATTCTTTGTTGTTGGTTTCCATCTCCATTCCCACATTTCTGAGTGGGAATTTGATTATCTTAGAGAGTGGCAGAAAGTCACTTTCCTAGGAGAAGAAGTTGGGTAGAACTGGGAACTAAGGAGATCTGAGGTTTCCACCTTAGGCTCATAGGCTATGTCTCTGGGTGTGGTGAAGGGTTCCAGGCGAAAACCCCAAACACTGTGACTTTGTGGTTCTGGATTGGCATATGTAGAAAAATACGGGTTCTCTGAAGGAGAACAGTCTCTGCTGACACTTGAAAGTCACTGTGCCATGTCAAGTGGACTCATTCACACCTTCATAGTGGGCTGATCAGGAGATCCATGTTGAAAGCCTCCTAGCTTTGTCCCCAGGACACATGTCTCCTATGAAGGGGCAGGTGTGACTGTCGGCTTCTGATTCTGTGTCATCCTTGAGCACAGGACTTCTGAGAACATCAAGAGGGCATTTCACAAACTACTCCTTTCAGTTTTTCAAAGAAGGAAAATGTTTTATCACTTTTAAAAATTGATAAAACTAACAAACTTCTGTGAATTAAAATGGAGAGTAATATTATTCATAGGTAATGAATTTCTGGGCTTCCTAGAGAGGAGAAGTGAGAAAAGCTGGAGTCCCACCAGCCTCTTACACTTTTCTTCTTGTTTTAAATTTCAGATTAATGTAAGCGTATGTATGATCAGTTTACATTGTTTGCATTTGTAAGGTAAAGTTCAAGTTGTTATGGGTTCCTTCACCCAGGAGGTGTGCCACATACAACTATATTATGCCCATTAGTAACTTACTGAACCCTCTACTCCCCAGTATAAGGCATAAAATGATAAAAACTCTAGAAGAAATTATGGGAAAAATTCTTAATAGTATCAGCTTGGGGAGAAAATTATGAAGAAAACCCCATTGGCAATTGAAGCAACAACAAAAATAAATATGTGGGACCTGATCAACCTAAAATGTTTCTGCACAGCTAAGGACATCCAACAAAGCAAATAACCTTCAGAATGGGAGAAGTCACATGTTACAAATCTGACAAATGGCTAATGACCAGAATCTACAGAGAACTCAAGCAAATCAACAAGAAAAGAGCAAACAACCACATTACTCTTTCCTTTTTTAGTTTTCAGTGTCAAGGCAGAGCAAGAGGAGGAGGAAAGGCAGAACACTGACAGGGAGCGTTCTCCTACTTGACCTGAGATCCCCACGGGCAACTTTTCTGTTCTTTCTATAAGCTCCCAGGTCCATGATCGCTGCTGATGTCAGTTACTAGATACAGTCTCTCTGGGAAAATAGAGTCCTCAGAGGAAAATAGAGTCCTCACAGGATGGCAATGGGATCTGAGACACTTCTCAGGGTCCCCGCTCTGCCCATGAAGATCTGGGCCATGGGCATTCCCCACTAGGTGACCATGAAAGAGACAGTAAGGACTTCTGTCTGGTTTGGATTCAAAACCCTCTGTCTCCTGACATTTTGTATGTACTTTGACTTCCTATGTGCTCAGCTTTCTCTTTGAGGTAACTAGTGATGTCTGTGCTTCATGTGGTGATTTTGGGCATCGTGTGGGATAATGTATGTGAAAATACTTTATAAAGGAGTCTGTATACACATGTGAACCTTGTTAATGTTGACCATTTGACCTTGTCTGCTGATTTTCAGAGCTACCAGAGTTTCATATCCCAAGGGTCTCCCATAAAGAGACTCCTGTATGATCCCTGTGCTCCTACCTTTCCTTACATTTAATCTACTTCCCCGGTTTCCCAGGTCAGAGCATTCGCTAGGGAGAAGCAGAGGAGGTAAGAAAGTTGCTTTCTGCTCTGATAGGTGGTTAATCTTTTCCCTGGTTTCCTGGTCCCATTTTAAAGCATGTTCTGTGCAGTTCAGGGATTTATCACACTCTGCCATAGTCGTGGGAGGGGGAAGCTACAGGAACAGGAACGTGAGTGAAGGTTTTGGAGAGGGGAGAAAGGCATATTGGGAAGTCCTGAGGGCAACGTGAGGTCCCGTGGACCCTCCCCTGCTAGGCCAGCAGGTCCTCCTTTCCTTCTTCTGATCCTGGCTGTAGCTTTGACCCTCCGGTCTTCTGCAACTCCTGAGATGAGGATGATGATATCATGAGCTTCTGTCAACCGTTATGTCCAGAACCTCTGTGTGATGTGTGTACTAGAACAGCTGCTGCGGTCATGGAAGTGCTGTTCTGGCATTCCCTGGAAAATGTGCTCCCTCTGTGTCACTTTAGGCTTCTACAGTTTCCTGACAAAGTCATCAGGCACCTTGTCCTCTGCCCTCTTAGCAACCCCCCTAGGAAAATTAATACCATCTCTTCTGCCTGAGCTGTCTCCACCTCCACCCTCCATTCTCTCACTGACCTGCTGACCTCCCTCACCTGAGTGACTTTCACCCTCATCACAGGGTGACTCTCCACGTGAGCCTATTCCTCCCTTGATTCCAAATTCCCAGGGACCATTTTCCACGCCAGCCATTTGCCTTTCCCCCTTTCCCGCGACATCACACTCAAAGAGCAAATCCTCTTTCCAACCAGAGGCCACAGATGCTGCGTCTGTCAGGGAATAATTCAGGGGGCTCAGGTGTAAGCCCAGGTTCAAAACAACTGGAAAATGTCCTGACAGTATAATTGAGCAAGAAATTTGAGAATGAGCAAGGCTACAAAGAAATGAATATGTATCTTTCACTCAAAAACTACCAGTTCTTCAGCATTACTTTAAGAAAACAGTTTGTTAGTGAATGAATATGAGGCCATAAAACAGCCATGTCTTACGTTCTATTAGAGCTTTCTACCACATGGAAATGATCTATATTTGCACCATCTGATATGTAGTCACTAGTCACCTGTGGTTATTGAGCACTTGAAATGTGTCTAATGAAGCTGAAGACTTACATTTTAAATTTTATTTAATTTTAATAAACTTCTATTGAACTTGAAACTATATTGCTACATGTAGATAATGGCTACCATTTTGGGCAGAAAAATTATAGAAAAGCATACTATCCATGCACTGCAGAAAAAAATGCTTGGATATGATTCTGACAATAGTTGCAAATCCTTAATAATTTTAAAACAGGAAAGTGGCATGGCAGAATTTGCATGTTAGGCAAATTACAGTGGCAAGAGCTTAGCTGGATTTGAGGGGACAGTCATGAGTCAGAGAGTTTTCTTATAATACTGTTGTTATTACCAATGGAGAGAAACAGTAATGGGGCATTTGGGTTGATCTGAAAAACTGTTTAAGTAATAAAGGACATAGTTAGGATTATGGTTAGATGACCTGTTGTGTACTAGTGTGCTAATGACACAAGATAACAAGGTAATAGTGGTAAGGTGAGAAAAAGAAATTTAACGGTGTGCTCCCACTTAATGGGCACCATGGTAGGGTATATGGCCCATCTCTTGAGTGCGGCACACAACTACAAGAGGGACTCTACCTAACAAATCCAAACATCATAACCTAGTTGTTTGTACCCTCACATTAACCTGAAGTTTAAAAAAAAAAAGAAGAAGAAGAAGAAAGAAATTTACAGCAGCGACTTTGCCAGAATGACTAGAGGTTCTAAGGCTGATAGTCAGAGTTCTTCCAAAAACAGTCTATGCCTGCTCAAGCAAATCACGGCTCTCGGGCATTTGCTGTTTACTCCTGCTCCGCATCTCTGCCTTCTTTTGTTCAGAATATTATTTTACACGAGAATGATGTCACTCTCTGATTTCACAGAAAATGTTCTGAAAATAAAACCCACTGTGAAAGGAAATAGGGCTGAGGGAGAGTTCTAATGACTTTTTTTTTTTTTTTTTATTGGTTCCTGGATCTAGCACTACCTAAAATCAGATGCTTCTGGAATTTTAAGTTTCTATGACTCAATGAATTTACTTTTTGTTGTTGTTGCTAGATAGTTTTGAGTTGTGTTTGTGAAAGTCATGAATGAAAGAATCCTAAGTCCTGAACCAGAATCAGTTGAGGTTGAGTATTTGGCCTCCCATCCCCCCACCCTCCCACCCCCACCATCAGAGCAGGAAGTGACGCTTGGACAGAAAGAGTCTTTGTTTTTCTCTGTTTCTGTTTGGTGTAAGGCCTTTTGTGAGAAAGGAGAGATGAAATTATTGTTGTCCAGGATTGGGTGGCAACATCAAAACTTTCGAGCATGTCTATCTCAACGGGAATTCTGTAGTCTTTCCCCAAGTGCTCACTAGTCCAGACATTTGCATTTGGCAGCATGGCAATTCTCCATTGCAACAAAGTTCAAGTTTCTCTGCCACACTTAAAAGGAGAGTGACTAAAATGAAATCTCTTCTTTCTTCTTCTACTTCTAAAAAGACTGATAAGGTCACAGGTGGACTCTTTCAAACATAAAGGTTAGATATGAACAAGTATCATCTTTAAACAACAGTACTTTTGAGAATTGACTTAGTATCAAAAGCAACCTACTTAGGGTTTTGAAATTAACAATTCTCAAAAGTCATTAAATGGCTAAATAAATATTTAACATATGGTGATATTTTAAAAGTATAGCATGGCTCAAAATGTAGTATGTAGAGCCCTGTTTTCTAGATTCACGTTGCAGATCCAACACTTAGTGTGTGTGAATTTTGGGCAAGTTACTTAAACAAGTTTGTGACCTATATGTTAAATCAGTGAATATAGGTGAATGGCTTTGAATAGCAGCTGGACAAACAGAAAATGCTCAACAATACTAGCTGTAATATTAGTTTATTACAGAATCATGCCAACTAAAGAGGAGTTTTTAATAACCATTCAAATCAGAACACCATCGATACTTGTATTTGACTACTTTGGGAGAAAACAGGTATACAGCAAATCATCTCAGTTTAAATGACTCAGTATAGGATCTATTGAGTTAAAAATAAGCAAGGAAAAATCTTATTCTTAAGGTTTTTGTTAAAGCAAAAAAGAAGCCAAGATTTAAAAATCCCACCATTTACACAGTACTTAAATTTTTACAAATCACTGGATGAGCTGTGGTTATCATGTGACTAATGAAATAGAAAGAAATAGAACATTCTATTATAATACACCAGTACCTAACAGGTGGACCAAAACAAGGCCTTGTACCTTTGAGTGCAAGTCAACTCACAGCTGGTTTAGTTTCTTTTTCTTTCTTTTTTTTTTTTCCTTTTTTGTCAAGAACCATTACTATCTGATGATCTATGTGTTGAAGACTTGCTGATGATCTCAAAGAAACTTGCTTGTCGGCTTACTTCTGGCTTCAATTAACTGAGGTTTCCATTATAGGAATCACCACTGAGCTCTGTTTTCAGTGATGAATTGCCCACAATTGCATTGTTTGTACAAAGGCCAAAGAATGAATGGGACACAGATACAGCCTCTTAGGCCAGACTTTGCTCCTTCTTCCTGGGCAAGGAGTGGGCTCACATGTGAAAAAACAAAGGAAACATCTGCCTTCCATAGCTGCCTGTGATGTTTATTTTGTAGTTGACACATTTCAAATACAATCAGAGATTAAAATACTAGCTAGTGTCTCCTCTTTGTCATTATTTGGTACGTCCCAATGGTGTTCCCCATGGTGTCTTATTCAAATATTCCACACTGAAAATGTCCTTTGACTGCCTCACTTGAAAGGAGTTTGTTATAACATTGTATCTCATTGTATCTAAGAAACTGGGCTCAAGCAGCTGAAAACCTGGTTCCTCCAGCTTGCTGAGGACAATAGGCAGGATATTTAATCTCCCTGTGCCTTAGCAAGCTCATTTGTAAATTAGATCATAATTACAATACCGACTTCATAGAGTGGCTATCAAATAAATTAGGACAGCACATAGGATAATTGGCATATAGTAAGGGCTCTGTGAATAGAAGGTAGTACTAATTATAATCATAAGAATAAATCATAAACTCAATTTTATATAATTATTAAATATTTCAATTTGGCAGGATTTTTTATAAAATTCATTTCTTAATGGAATGGATCAAAGTTTACCATTTTTCTTATCACATTTCAGATAAAGAATGACACAAAATTGGTAAAAAAGCAAATCAAAACCCAAACCCCCAAGAAACAAAACACTCACTTTGCTATTTTTTTCCCAGTGTTTTCTTACTACAAATTTCAAAATTCAGCAGAGTTGAATTAGACAGTGAACATTAGACAGCCACTAATGATCTGTCTGCTTTTAAAGTGTTTTAACATGTTGTGGAATTGGAAAATTCATTCTATTTCAAGAAGAGCTGAGACTCACAAGTTAGAAAAGTCAGTAGTAAAATTTTCTGGGCTAGTCCAGGCTGGAGAGTGTGGTGATAGAACCAAGCACATGGGTGTTGCTAAATGTGAGGAACGGCTTTCTGTGTTGAACCAAACTTAGATCCCTCCAGGGCTTTGCCTGAGACCAGCATCAGAAGGGAAGCCTGTACGTGTCATGGCACGAGACCACTGAGACCAGTAGGATAACACAATTCTTATTGATATCTGGGGGAAAATAACAAATAATTAAATGACAGGCGGCAAATTGTAATCACTTCAAAGAGCAGGGAAAAGGCAGTCAGTCCTATTTTTTTTTTCTCTTTTTTTTTTTTTTGTATTGTTGGGGATTCATTGAGGGTACAATAAGCCAGGTTACACTGATTGCAATTGTTAGGTAAAGTCCCTCTTGCAATCATGTCTTGCCCCCATAAAGTGTGACACACACCAAGGCCCCACCCCCCTCCCTCCATCCCTCTTTCTGCCCCCCTATAACCTTAATTGTCATTAATTGTCCTCATATCAAAATTGAGTACATAGGATTCATGCTTCTCCATTCTTGTGATGCTTTACTAAGAATAATGTCTTCCACGTCCATCCAGGTTAATACGAAGGATGTAAAGTCTCCATTTTTTTTAATGGCTGAATAGTATTCCATGGTATACATATACCACAGCTTGTTAATCCATTCCTGGGTTGGTGGGCATTTAGGCTGTTTCCACATTTTGGCAATGGTAAATTGAGCTGCAATAAACAGTCTAGTACAAGTGTCCTTATGATAAAAGGATTTTTTTCCTTCTGGGTAGATGCCCAGTAATGGGATTGCAGGATCGAATGGGAGGTCTAGGTTGAGTGCTTTGAGGTTTCTCCATACTTCCTTCCAGAAAGGTTGTACTGGTTTGCAGTCCCACCAGCAGTGTAAAAGTGTTCCCTTCTCTCCACATCCACGCCACCATCTGCAGTTTTGAGATTTTGTGATGTGGGCCATTCTCACTGGGGTTAGATGATATATTAGAGAAATGCAAATCAAAACAACCATGAGATATATATATTTTTTAATGTGGTTCTCAACCTGGGTACTGCAACTACTTACTCCAAAGGGACATGCTACTTAGCCTTTTAAAGTCTGGTCCAATTATACCTATGCCCATTCCTATTTTTTGAGATAGGTTGATACATTTGTATGTCTGTATCCATACGTAGGTATCATCTATATCTGTATGTGTATAATTGTATCTGTGTCTATATGTGTCTTATCTACACATACAATAGGTGGGGCTTTTTAAAAAATTAAATACTACTGGACGGCGCCTGTGGCTCAACAGAGTAGGGTGCCGGCCCCATATACCGGAGGTGGTGGGTTCAAATCCAGCCCCAGCTAAAAACTGGGAATAAAAAAATAAATACTACTAAAAAAATAAATATGATTAAAGGAGAAAATAAAGGAAGTAAAAGGTTGTATATAACAAAGTAGTTGCATTAACAAGTGTGGGCACTTCTCCAAAAATGGGGTAAACTACAGTCAAATCCACACCAAGTTTCCAAAAATAACTAATTTCTCATATGAAAAGCGTGGCACATTTTCCTAACATCACGCCGCCTCCTTTTGCTTTTCCTCTGTTTACCTTGGGAAGTGTCTACTTTTATCCTTCTGGGGAGGGTCTAAATTATCCACAGAGTCTTACAAAGACGTTCATGAATTTACTACATTGCCCTTGCGTTGGGAGCCACGTACAAGCAGCTCAGTCAGGTTTCAGAACCTTGATACATCTGTGTCTCATCGTCGTGTTCATATCAACATGTAGCAGTGTCTTGCTGAGTGCCATTTGTTATTTCTTGTTCCATGTCTTTGTGTGCATTGAGAAAATGTCAGAGTTTCAAGTAGAGCAATGAACAAACATTTGTAAATTACTGGGAAACTTGCCAAGAATGGAAGTGAAATCAGGGATATGTTAGCCCCACGTATATGGGAATAATACCATGAAGAAAACAGCAGTGTACAAATGGGTTAAACTTAGTCTTGGGGGAGAGAAAGTGTCACCCATGAGAAGAAGTCAGGGTGCTGGTAACAAGCAGCACTGATGAAAACATTGCAAAAATTTGTCACATTGTGTGTTGAAATCATCTGCTGACTGTGAGAAGCATAGCAGATCAAATAAACATGGACAGAGAAACAGTTAGGAAAATCTTAACTGAAAATCTTGGCGTGAGAAAGGTGTGTGCAAAAATGGTTCCAAGGGAGCTCACTGAGGAACAGAAGCAAAGAGCCTGCTCAGCACTGTCTCTCCGGGAGTTTGTAGCCAGTAAACAAATAACTGCATTGGAACCCTTCTTACCCACCTCATCTTGTCCTTGATGACTTTTTTCTTTACCTTAACATAAAGAAAATATTGAAAGGAGGCCTTTTTGAAAGAGTTTCAAAATTGCTTAGAGGGGTGGACTAGGTTCTGATGTCAGCGTACAGCTTCCCAGGGGGAGTTCTTGAAAGGTAACTGTAGTGCCATTCAATAGTGAGACGTGTAGCACTTTCTCCAGGACGAGTTCATGAACTTGTGAGGGATGCACATTTTGGGGACATGTAGAAGATTATCTTTTCAGGAGACGTCACTCATAGATGTTCTTCTGTATGTAGCTATTCCATCTGGGTGAAAATGCGGCAGATTTCTAACACAAGCAAAGAACAAGTATTTAAAACAACAGCGAGTTTTATTTCACCGTTTATATAATTGATCTGATATCCTTTTGGCAGTTCTATGACATTTCTCGCGCCTGCAAATGTTTCTGTAGGAGGCGCCTGTGAGAAATGCTTTGGCAGTAAGGGATTAGGGGAGGGATTTGACATCCTCTAACATCGTGTGACATCCTGGTCTCTCGTTAAAGAGCATGAGAGGACGTAAGAGCACAAGTCGAGAACGCCGACATTATTCCTGTCGTGTGTCACTTCTATAAATAGCCTCAGGAACAGCTGGTCAAGGGTGGTCCGACTAAGACTGACAGACTGCTGCTGAGATGCTCGCTCCTTCTAATATTGACCGCTACTTCTAAGGTGCTTTGGCACCTGAGACCCGAACAAGACGTAGTCCAAGAAAACTGGCACAGCAGCCCACGGCCCGACAGTTGATCAGGCGCGGGCCAGAGACCTAGTGTCGGCTCCTACAAGGCCCTGGGGTGGGGCCCGAGACCCCGTCCTGAGCCCTGACACGTTTCTCTTGGTAGTTGGTGGTAAGTGGCACATCAGATTCCGTGCATTCACAACAACTTATTTGTTTCTTCACTGACAACTTCAAAAGATCACATGTTAGCTCAGCTGTATGCCCAGGACTCCTAGTTGCATGTGGAATTCTTGGCACAATTAGGGTTTTCATAATAATTGATATGGCATCCGAAGTTCTCCATCTTAATTATTCTCTAATAATTCTCTAGTTTTCTCTATTGCATGTCCCATATCTGTCTCTCCACTGCCAACACAGGGTTAGTACAGAGCCCAAGACATGCTTGCTGAGTGGATAAATGTGTGAATATAGCATAAGAAATTTTGAAAGTAGTTTATTAGAAGCTTATTTTATTACATATTGAAAGGAGGCTATCTGTTCAATTCAGAAAAGATATTTGAGGTGACTCATCTTTCTTTATGACTTTTACCATCTTCCTCTTTCTTTTTTTTTTTTCTTTCCAACATTTTTCTGCCATGTAATAAATACATCTAGAGCTTGGTATGCCATTTGATGGTTTTGTAGAATTCCTCAGCCTCCTTGGAATTCAGTTGCAGTGCAAGCTCTGTCTACATTTGCTACAACTGTATATGATCCCATAGCTGTTCTTCATTGAAGGGTATTTCTTACTCTCCAAGATCTCAAAAACAATACCCATGATCTTATGACTTTGAGTTTCTTGCAGTGCCCCATAGTGTTAACCGTCTCATCTCTACTGCAGTTCTGAAAACACAGAAACAATAGCTCGCTGTCTTCCTGAGACAGATGATGGGATCAGGGTGAGCAGTAGCCACTTTGCATCCAAAACGTGAGAAACCTGTAATAGTCCAATTGGTCCTTTCTTTTGACCTTAATTCTCATCGATTTTCCCCTTGCTTTTACAAATACCTGAAAGGACTTTGAGTTGTCTTCAAGATAAGGAAGCATGATCTGGACATGAAGGTTTCTCTTTTTCCTTTTTTTATCTTTGATCTTTTTATCTGAGCCTTCATTGAATATCCTGATTTACAATCGAGTGCATTGCAGGGGAGTGCCTCTGTTTTCTGCATTGCAAAGTCTACCCACATGATGAGAACAGGCCCTGCTGCAGGGGGTTAATAGAGGAACAGAGGGACATGAGAGCCTTTTATATCCTTGTGTAGCCTCATGTCAGATAAACTTTAGTTTGTCACAGCTCTTAGGCTGAGATAAGAAGCAAAATGGAAAAGTAAAAATGTAGTCAGATTAGACCAGCGGAGGTAGCTGTGTGTACTACATAATCTCTCCTTTCCTCATTTTAATGAGGTTGGAGGGACAGCACTATGTACAGTCTGATAACTGCCTATTTAATACTTATGAAGTGAATGTCTCATATTATCATTATTACTATTATTCTTAGATTCCAAGGTACAGAAGACTTCATCTGAATTAGCTTAAACATGAAAGTAAATGTGTGGCTAGAATGTCCAGAGGAAGGTCGAACTTTAGGCAGAGGTTGGCAGAGAGGTCCTAGATATGTCTTTGGGTTATAACATTTTTGTCTCCATTTCTTAATCTGATTTGAAAGTTTTTCTCTCTAGGTTGCCAAATAGTTGTCAGAAGCTTGCTAAGTTATGCGTTTACAGGTTCAGATCCTGAAAATAATTTCTAAAATTTATTCCATGATTAGCTTAGATCATGCAACTAGAACCAGTCACCACAAAGCCCAGAGAATGGTCTGCCCAGGGCGCTTAGGAGCTTCCTGTGCTCCGTCCTGGAGATTCAGACCCCACCAAGCTGGTATGGGTCAAAACTATGTGAGATAAAATTTTGATGAAAATACTTGATAAAGCAGTAGAGAGTGAAAGGTAGAGAAGTTAGAGATAAGTTTGGAAATGATATTTAAGCCTGGATTATATAGGTCTAGGAAGCTCTGGATAAAGGGTACTTAATTTTCCTCTGTCGGCAGGAAGGAATCCCTAAAGCTTTTGAAGAACAAAATTACAAACTTTATAGATCTCAGTAAAAGCAGAATATAATAGGATAGAGGAGGAGACAAACCAGATAAGAAAGAAGAAACCAGAAAAGAAATAATGAGGGCCTGCGAGGATGATTCCTAGTATCTTTTTCACAGCTACTTATCTATCTTGGAAACAGCATTTGAAAAAAGTGAGAGGTTGGAAGGTAAAGAAGCTGTGGCTAGAACCACTGCCACCTATATTAGTATTAGAACAGATTTCAGTTCAATTAATTAGAAAGCAGCCTGGCAGTGAGACTGTTTTGGGGAAATGATACTTGTGCACTGTTTGGGTCAAGGTCAGTGGTTCTTAGCATTGGTACCTTAAAATTAATTCAGTGAACCTTTGAGAAAATAGTCTGAGGTGGGTCCCAAGGCAGTGTATTTTAAAGTGGGATACCCAGGTAAACCTAATATGTAGCTAGGATTGAGAGTCACCGATCTAGAGGAAAGAGCATTTAACTTATATTTCAGTTGTAGACCAAGCTTTGTCTAAATTTGTTATGACCATTCTGGGACATTTAACTTTAGTTTCCTCATTGATCAAAAGTAATATGTACAGACATGCTATGAAAAGCAACTTCTTGACAATATATTGAGGACAAAATACTAATTTTAGAATCAGAACTGCGTGGATTCAATCCAGGTCCCTCCACTTACTAGTTGTGAGATCTTAGATAAGTTACTCGACCTTTCTGAATCTCACAGAAATATTAAGGAACTTGTCCAGGGGTGTGCAACATATGAAAGATGGAAGTGGAACTTGAACTTGGGTCTTTCAAATAACGTTTCTGTGCTCAACTTTCTTTAGACAAGGAGAAAATTAACGTGGACTCTAATGGCCAGAACAGTTAGGTCAGTTATTTTATACCCAAGCCTCAGACTGCTCATTTGCACAGTGGTGTACTTTTGTTACATCATGTGTTCCCAATTTACAGCAGCAGTAGCAAGCATTTATTGAATGCTCAGTGTGTACCAGGCACTATGTAAAGTGTGAAGTGCATATAAACTTGCATTATTAACTTCCTTATCTTAAAAAAGGAAACAGTGGTCATGTAACTTGTCCAATATCACACAGCAAGTAAGTGCAGGTTCTAAACTCGGTTGATCTCTGTCAGGAACTCTCACTTTAAATGCTACTGAAATTATATTTGTAAGAAATCTGCTACCATTGATACACTCGATCAACTCAAGTCTATTTGAGCTAGAAAATGGCATTAACATAACATGTGTTTGAAGTGAAACGCTACTGTAGGCAACAACTGTCTTAAGTCAGAAGGTTGTCACATGCAGGCTACTGACATGACAGAAATTCAGATCATTTTATAAAGTAACCTATTTTCTCTTCCTGGAATGGCACTTCTCACTCTACTTGTTTTAATGGGTAGCGTAATCACAGGATGCACCAACATTAACAGGAATGTGTAAAAGACTGCCTCTTTTGCACACACATCACAGGAAAAGCTAGTGAGTAATAGCAACATCAAAAAACAATTTTACTTAATTTTTATTCAATAATAACTGTGTACATTTATGGGGTACAATGTGATGATTTGATATACAATGTGGAATGCTTAAATCAAACTGATTAACATAACCATCACCTCGTTTACTTATTTTTATGGTGCGACATTTATAATACACTCTTACTTGTTTTACAATGTCCCCTTGCATTGTGTACATTAGGTGAGATCCCTCCCTCCACTCACCCTGTCCCCTTCTTTTCCTCCCCTCTCTCTCCTCTCCTCCTCTTTCTTTCTGGACTATCTCTGTATTTTATCATGCATATGAATGTCTAAGTGTTTGTATATTGGTTTCATAATAGTATTGGATACATTAGATCCTTTTTTCCCCCATTCTTGAGATACTTTACTAAGAGGAATATGTTCCAGCTCCATACAGGTAAACATCAAAGATGCAAAGTCTCCCTCTTTTAATGGCTGCGTAGTATTCCATGGTATACATATACCATAATTGTTAGAAGATACAACAACAAAATGAAGCCAAATGGGATTAGTGAGTGGGCAGTAAATCTGATAGAACTTGAATGAGGATAATTTGGACTTAGTATTATTTATGATTTGCCTACATAGAACAAAGATTCTTCTGATAGGTTATAGTGATCACAAATGAAGCTGGTTCTCCTCCTTTTTATAAAAGGGCCAATCAGAACACTATATAAGGAGATTTTTGTAGCTTTTCTGTTAGGGTCAAGAAAAAGCAAATGGAATGAGACAAGAATGGAAAGAATTAAATGCTCCATGTGTAGGCTGAATGGCAGCAAATATCTATGGCTGGAATGATCCCTTTGGTTGTATACAGAGATGGTTTCACTGATTTTCTTTAGGGGCAGAGACAGAGCATCTTAAAGATCTTACATGAGTTACCTTCCCTATTTACTCAATTCAAGAAATCTGGGTTATTAAATTGAATGAGAGGTATGAGATAGGTGTTCCACGAGATATTCCAAAGTCAAAGCAGGGAATTTAACTTTATATTCTTCTAAGCACATAGTGTTTTGTATTAGGAAAATCATCAAGATCAAGATATGAATAGTTTAACAAGAATAGATTCAGAACTAAGTCATTATATTTTTGTAGTTCAACAAACATTGACATGTCCAGCTAAGCAACAGGCATCGTCTCAGACTCTCATTATTTAGTGACACAGAAAAACTCTGCAGATACATTAAAATTATAATCATTTTTCCCTATTTCCATAAGTTGATGAAAGCAGGAGAAGAAATACACATATATGACTGTCATATACACATATATGACTAATATATGACTAATACAGTCACATACACATATATGACTAATGTGAATTATGCAATATCATCCCACAGAAGGTGGGTAGAAATGCATTAAATTAGAAATGTTTCTTTCTAGGTAAAAGAGAAAGTAATATTGATACATATTTATAATTATAATGATAATCACCTCAAGCCAGAGGTGTCTTAGTCATCCATAGGGTCAATTGTACTTTTTCATAACAACTTCTGAATAAACATTTTGGAATTGTGTTAAGTGGAAGCAGTTCATAAGGAATTAAGTATACAACTCATGTTCATTTAAATATTCATAATAAGGAACTTAGCAGGAGAAAACTCCCAAAGTTCATGTCTTAATTTCTCAACAAGGATAAAACACTGTAGGTGATATTAACAAACATTTAATGGGGGCAGTCATACAAAATGTAAGTCAATAAGAGGAAATTTTATAAACTTCCTCCAATTCCTTCCTGCTGTCGGTGCAAGCCAAGTGCACCTCTACTGAGCAGACTTCATAGCATTTCTACTCTAATTAGACTCTATCAATTTCCTCCCACAGTGAAATGACCTTGAAGCATAGAAAGTTCTTTCGTTGCTAGCTTAAAAAATGCTTTCTTATGAGATTTCAAGCTTCTCCAGTTCTCAGACCTAATGTCGTTCCAGCAAGGGCATTCTTAAGAAACTCTTTGGAATAAGAAACATAAATAAATATGTCTTACCTTCACCTCTTAAAAAATTAGAATTTCTGAGAAAAAATGTTACGGTTTTTATCTGAACACAGGAAATTTCTGAGTGGGAGCCAGAAGATAGTCATTATTTTGTCTGTTCTGATTGACCTAATCTAAATTCTCTCGAAACTGATAATCACACATAGAAGTCAGACATATTATAAAATGTTGCCTTGAAATGCAATCTGCATTTAAAAACATGAGTGAGATAGTCTGACCTTAAACAGCAAATCTTAAGAACTGAGATAGATTTATTACAGATTCTTTGTGGGTAATTTTAATTCAAGGGAGAATACATTTATTTATTCAGAAATATAGCACCATGCTTTGTTGCTAGAGAGACGTAACTTTAAAATTCTATGAAGCTGTAAATGCCAAATGTCCACTTATCTTCAAAAGAAATTCAAAATAGATTTTTTTCAGGGAAGAAAATCTAAGCAAACACCCTAAATTCTAAGTTTTCTTTTTGAAAAACATACTTTTTGTCTGCTCCTTTGTAAGGCAAAAAATAAGACTGAAAATCTATTGGATTTATTTATACAAAGCATACAATGATTATTTATTGACATTTCAAAACACGATTGGTTGGAAAGCACACACTGAATTGATTTTATATGATAATATATGGATCTAAGAAATTATTCTTTCAAGAAGGAACATCTTGTTCCTCATCTTTGAAGAAGGGACTATGACATTCTCTTTCTTCCCTGGATTCAGGCAATGGTGAGAATCTTGCTTTTGCTGGAACAAATCATTGAGAGAGAGTTCTTAGTGCAGTTTGAACTTGTATCCTCAATTGAAGGCAACACAAGGACACAACAGAGTTTCCCTGCCTTGATCTAGGAATTCCTGAAAGCAAGTGAGTATTGCTGTAATTACCAACAGGGGTGAAAGGACCCTTTATACTTAGGGTAGGAAGGGATAATCACCCATCATATCCTAAATTTGGGTACAGTTTGGAAGATATGGAAAAAATATGTCAGTGATGTAAGTAATTTAAATTCAAAGATTAACTTAATTTTGGTTATTCCTTAAAAGTTAGATGAGGGGCAAGATCTGAGTCCTACACCAATGGAAGATACAGAGCAGGGAGATAGTATTATCATAAAGGCTGGTGGGAGACATGGCTGCCTCTCTCAGATGACTGATGTGGTAGATGGAGTCAGGAGAAGTTGAACACTGACAGCCAAGACACACGCATGCACACGCACATACATGCACACACACTCACATGCACTCCCAGGAGCATGCAAACACACACAAACACACACCCATATCTGCAGAGTCCACTGTTTTAGATGGAAACAGACCAAACAAGAGAAAAGCCTCTTTACCTCTTACAGTGGCATAGCCTTCATGTTAATTGATAGTATCAACAGAGGATGCTCCATGGTTTTAAACAATATTTTCGTTTCTAAGAAGGTAAGCATATCCTTTATATCCTTTATCAGTTCTTTTGGAAAACAGCATTTGAGAATTATTATAGGACCTTTGAAAATAATTTGACTTAGCTTTTTCCTGTCTTATGGGAAAAACTTTGGGGCTATAAAATAATAGTAATACTTTCACAACAAAATAACTATTTCTGTCATCAAGCAATTTCATTAAATTGTGAGATAAAATTAAAAGGGAATTTTAAATTATGAATTCAACTGATTTTTCATTTTCTGCTGACATGCTAGTATAAATTGGGCTTATCCAAAGTAGTGCTTTAATTAAACTATAATGTACATAAGAATTACTTGAGGATTTTGTTTAAAATGAACATTTTGGTTCTATAGTATGGGGTACGTCCTGATTGTGTGTTTATAACAAGTAGCCAGGGATACTGATGAAACCAATCTGGGGGCTACATTCAGAGCTGAAGGTGAGATGAGTTAAACATCATTTCCCCCCAAATTTTGACCACAAAAATCCATCCTAATATTCTGGTGAACACCAATGTTCCCTAGTACAAAATCTGAGAAATATTCATAAATCCAATTTTCCAGTTAAAACAGACATCTAGCAATTTTTTTAACACCATTTCTAAGGTAATTTCAAGTTTTGGTCTAATTCTTGCATTAGAGAATAGTTTAATTCCAATTAGCAGGATCAGAATGAATGAGATGTTCTGTATAATTAACTAAGGCCAGGTCAATGGAAAGGTAGGTATTTTCTTTTCTATGAACTCAGAAAGAGTTAAGCTCTGTGGAGGGCTCATCCTTTTCTCTGAGAGAAAATAAATAACTAGTATTCCTCAGGGCAGAAACTAAACTCTAACAAGGAGACAGAAAGGACACGCTCCTACTTTCTCATCTATGTAGGCATTCTGATTGATCCCTGGGGACTTTGCTTCATCTGGGCAACTCTAATTGGCCTCACTTGGAAATTCCTTTCTCCTCACCTGGAAGGAAAGTCAGATCTTAAAAGAAAAGAGTTAAAAAAAAAAAAAGAAAGAAAGAAAAGAGGAAAGAGAGAATGAATGAGAGAACGAATGAGAAATAATGGTAATTTTCTTTAGGGGATATGTACTGCTTTCTTATTCCCTGTGATTATCAAAAGATACAAAGATTAGCCCAACTTCTTTCAGAAAGACTCAGGTAGGATGAAATAAAGGAGTGGGTAGAGGTAATATATTTGGCCTTCTTAGAGGATAGGGATTCTGTTTTGTTATTTTATTGTTTTAGTAACTACATTAAAGATGTTTTTCAAAGAAGTCCTCTGCTGTTTTTTTTTTTTTTTTATCAAGTAGAGCACGCATGACAAAGATCCTTAGGTTCTAAACTGAAATTACCATGTCACATTGACTTTTGTTTTGTTCTTTTAACTCCAAAAGGGCAAGAAAGCACTTGGGTGTTAAAACGAGCATAAGAAACGATCAGGTTGTCGCAGTTAGAATATGTCAGGATGCTCAGTAAATTTCTTGAGTAATAAAAATAAATGTAGTTATTCATAAAAAATATTTCTGTCTAAAGCAGAACTCTTAACCTTGGCTGTAGAGTGTGAATTATCTGGGGGAACTTTTGAAATCCCTGATGCTCAGGACACACCCAGGACTTCTGAAATTAGACCCTAGGCATTGGTGCTTTTTACAGCTCCCCTGGATATTTCAATGTGCAGTCAAGGAGAACCACTGGTAAAGGAATACCAGTTTGTGTTAAGAATTAGGTCACATACGTGCACGTAAAGACAGTGTTAGGTGCAGTAAGCAATGCATGTGAATTATTTTATTTAATCACTTAAAAAAAGCCTATAAACTAAATGTGTCTTATTTTCTCTGTTTCAGAGATTACAAAACAGAGGCTGAAAAAAGTTAAAGAATTTATCTAAGTTTACAAATTTAGTGAGCTAGAGAAAGAACCTGGGTCTTGTCTCTCATCCTCCATAGTTCATGGAGGCCATTAATTTCAATTAACAATCTATCGGGTGATGTAGGATGATCACCTTGATCCCCTTTGGCACTTCCCTAATTAGGCACAATTCCTCTGACTTCACCTTTCAATGCTCATGACTATGCATTTTGATCCTGATTCCACGAAATCTTATTTGTTCCTGATATTCAATGTGTCTTACAAAAAGCCCTCAAATAACACTACAAAGTTATCAATACTTAGAGATTCTGGATGAAAAATTAAGTCTCTCAATTGTTATTTTAATGCTCATATAGTCCTGAGTTTGTCTGATCTTAAAGTTAGTTCATGTCACTGATTATTTGTATGTATTTCCCCCCCCCAGTACTACACATTAAAAATTTCCTTTTGACTTTTCTAAAAATAAGGATTAAAATATAAATTTTTATTGCACACAGCAATTTCTTTAGCTTAATGAAGAAATGAGAAGAATTCTGAGAGATTGAAATGAAACAACAAAATAACAGATCCGTTGCTAATTGTTCACCTGGAAAAGAAAGAGAACCAGAGAAGGATCTCATTGCTTGTCCTGAAATGTTAACACAGAAATCCCTTGAAATATCTGGTGTCTGTGCAATTTCTATGCAGTTTCTGTGAATCTCATACCATTTCGCTAGGTTGTTAAAATGTAAATGGCTTCTTCTGAAAACCTAAGCCATAGCTTTTGGCTATGTGCCCTAGCTTAGTCTTTCAATGTTCTGTGTTGATTTTAAAATACATCTTTCTAATTAATTTGGCCTTTCAGGTTGTTAACTGACTTTTACTATAAAACTCAAAACAAATCTCTGCCATCCAACTGTATAAACACTTAAGAAAAAAATATTCCAGGAGTGAACACATTTACCTAGTGATTGTTATTGCCATTGTCTAACTAGTGTTAGCATTACCTAAGCTTTAGGGCAACAGCTGCAGTCAGCATGACTGCCAATTGCCTGATTTTAATTTATGCACCTGTGTATTCACCAACTCCATCACCATGGAAGGGGTAAGAAGGGTCTCGTGAATGGAAATGTGCCAGCAGTAACTTTTTCCTTTTGGCTTACTCTACTGTTTTTCTTTCCTTCTGCTGCTACTTTCATCCTCATCCTGGGTTCCAAGCCATCCTACTTAGCAGGCATTCATTTAGCATTTGGCCCTTCCAGGGATTTAGCCTTAGCCAGAGGGCTCAATTGTGGGAAATAAAGGCTGAGATACAAATCAAAGATGTTTTAAAGTTACTTACAACAAAAATCCAAGTATGCTGCTGGCTGCAGTATGCTAATTTTGAGAGTAGGCATTCCCTGCCACTTTCTGGTCTAAGTATCTGTTGAATGTCCCCATACGTCTTTTTTTTCCTAGAAATGACCAATGGCTGTTGAGAGGAGAAAAGGGGAGCAGAAAAATCCCATGTTCAAGGTATGGATGAATAACTGAAACCCTGGGAAAGTTCCTAAGGATAAAAGAAAAACAATGTTTCTGAGAGTGTAATAGGGATTTTGAAATTCTTTATAAGTTTCATGTCTCATGGTCCTGGAGCCAAGCTAACCAGCCACCTGCTGACAACTTGAACTTTAATGGGGCTGGCTATATAACTGTGTGACCCGTACCCAGCCAGGCCCTGCATGGGGTATAATGCCCTGTAATGGCTATCTTAATATTCTTAGTAATGTTTGAACAAGGAACTCCACATTTTCATTTTTCACCACAAATTGCATTTCTGAATATAAAGTGTGTTTAACTATTAACCAAGTAAATCACAAATATGACAGCAGCTAATATAGGTTTCCACGCTGCCAGTTCTAACATAGCTAAGGAGGTAGAGTTCACCTTGAGGGCTTCTGCCAAGCTGGATGGTGAGGTCGTTGGGTACAACATCCCAAATATGTCAATCTTGAAGTCATAGTCAACACTTTTAAACAGAATAATGTGAAATGTTGTATTATTTGCTTTGAATAGTCAGGTATGGCAACTAATCCTTTAGTTGATATATGTTAAAGAGAGGGAGGTTGAGAGAGAGAATCTCTCTTCTCTGCCACAAAATAAAACACATAAATACTTAAAGACTATCACATTGAAGATATAGATACTTAAAGACTATCACATTTTTAGCCTGTTAGGTACCCCCCCAAATTGGTTTAGGTCTGCCTATGTTTGTGTCTTTTCTTAATTATTCTTCAGTGGGAAAATTGTCTTCCAAATATATTTTTTGCTGGCAAACAATTCTAGAGGTAAAAACAATATTGCAGATACTATAAAAGTACCTGGAAGTCTCAAAAGTAAGGCTCAGAGAGAAAACTTTAGTTCATAGCCATTTCAGCAAAGAAGGGCTACAGCTGAGATGTTATTGGACTGCCTACTCCTCAAGCAAGTGTTTATCACCGTGAAGTAAGGAGGAGAGAAAAACTCCACTCCTGGAGAAGATAGGGGGAGAAAAGTAAAGAAATTATGAAGAAGAAAAATAATATGACATATAAATAAAAATAATGAAGAAATACAATCCCCAAAGAAAGGAATCATTAATGAAGAAGAAAAGAATATCTACAAAGAAGACCAAATAGAAATTACAGTGATGATAGAAAGGAAAAGAAATTTTGCAAACAGTCATGAAGAAGAAAAACTTTATATAAGTACAAATAAACACAGAAGAAAACAGTATGAAAATCAACATTATGAAGGAAAAACTTTGAAACCATAAATGTTAAATAACTGAAAGGAATGTAAAGAAAGTAATTGTGTGGAAAGAAAAATAACAAAAAGCAAAACAAGAAACACACATGCAAAAGAATCTATGAAAAAGAGAAGTGAGAAAAATCAATTTAAAAATAAAAAAAGATTTTATAAGAGAAAAGAGAAATCAAGAAAATAATCATGAACAAATTTAAAGGAAGCTATGAAATCGCAAGCAGCCAGATGTAAGAAAACCATAACCTGCAAGGGGAAGAATATTAGAATGACTACAGATCTCTCTGCTGAAACTTTTCAAGCTATAAGAGGATGGTCATCAACCTTCAATCTCCTAAAACAAAACAATTTTCAACCCAGGATCCTGTATCCAGCTAAACTGAGTTTCATTTATGATGGAGAAATTAAATACTTTAATGATATTCACATGCTGAAGAAATTTGCCATAACTAAACCAGCTCTCCAGGATATTCTCAGACCCATCCTCCACAATGACCACCACAATGTTTTACTACCGAAGTAAACTCACTTAGAAATTTTTGATCAAAATCAAACTACCACAGTGGTGAAAGGATTAAAAATGTCCACTGGACCTTAGATAAATTTAACATCCAAAATAATACCAGACTTATCACATACTCTCAATTAGAGTATTTGAATGGCTTAAATTGCCCTATAAAGAGGCACCATTGGCTGACTGGATTCACAAACTCAGGCTAAATATCTGCTATATACAAGAATCTCATCTTACCCTAAAAGATAAATATAGACTCAGGGTGAAGGGATGTTCATCTGTAAATCAGGCAAATGGAAATCAGAAAAAAGCAGGTGTTTCAATTGTATTCACAGATAATATAGGCTTTAAACCAACAAAAGTAAGTAAAGATAAGGATGGTCACCTCATATTTATTAAGGGAAACACTCAACATGAGGAGATTTCAATTATTAATATGTATGCATCCAACCAGAATGCACCTCAATTTATAAGAGAGACTTTAACTGACGTGAGCTACTGATTTTCTCCAGCACTATAATAACCGGAGATTTTAATACCCATTTGGCAGTGTTGGATAGATCCTCCAATAAGAAATTAAGCAACGAAATTTTAGATTTAAAATTAACCATTCAGGTCAGCACCTGTGGCTCAAAGGAGTAGGGCACTGGCCCCATATACCAGAGGTGGTGGGTTCAAACCCAGCCCTGGCCAAAAACTGAAAAAAAAAAACAAAATAAAATAAAATTAACCATTCAACAATTGGATTTAACACACATCTACTGAACATTTCATCCTAACAAAACTGAATACACATTCTTTTCATCAGTGCATGGAACATCCTCCAAAATTGATCACATCTTAGGTCACAAGGCTAATCTCAGCAAATTTAAAAAAATAGAAATTATTCCTTGTATCTTCTTGGACCATGATGAAATAAAGTTGAACACAGTAACAACAGGAATCTTCAAACTCACTCAAAGACATGGAAACTAAATAGTCTTATACTAAATGATAGCTGTGTCATAGATGAGATTAAGAAAGAAATTACCAAATTTTTGGAACAAAACGATAATGAAAACATGAACTACCAGAACCTCTGGGATACTGCAAAGGCAGTCCTAAAAGGGAAATTTACAGCATTGCAAGCATTCCTCAAGAGAAAAGAAAGAGAAGAAATCAACAACTTAATGGGACAGCTCAAGCAACTGGAAAAGGAAGAACATTTCAACCTGAAACCCAGCAGAAGAAAAGAAATAACCAAAATTAGAACAGAATTAAATGAAAGTGAAAATAAAAGAATTATACAACAAATCAATGAACCAAGCTGATCAGGGCAGGCGGAGGAGAGAGTGGTGGTGGCGGTGGTGGCATTGTGTGTGCACCAGCAGCCCGGCCTGGGAGGAGGAGGATGAACCAGGGCCCTCCTCCTTCCACACGGACCCATGAACCAGCTGGGCAGCATGGCGGCTCCGCAGATTCCAAATCTTCACTGCAGGTATATATGAAAGCAATGGACTATCGTATATTAAGCTTGTATCCTGCAACATTCCCATAATTGCTCTTAAGTTCTCGTTTTATAAAATTGATTCTTTTTTTTGGCAATGCACAGTAGAGAGTTTTTTTTTGTGTGTGTGTGTGTGTTATCTTCTTCTTTTTTTTTTTTTTATTGTTGGGGATTCATTGAGGGTACAATAAGCCAGGTTACACTGATTGCAATTGTTAGGTAAAGTCCCTCTTGCAATCATGTCTTGCCCCCATAAAGTGTGACACACACCAAGGCCCCACCCCCTCCCTCCGTCCCTCTTTCTGCTCCTCCTCATAACCTTAATTGTCATTAATTGTCCTCATATCAAAATTGAGTACATAGGATTCATGCTTCTCCATTCTTGTGATGCTTTACTAAGAATAATGTCTTCCACTTCCATCCAGGTTAAAATTGATTCTTTAGTATTTTTTATATAGAAAATCATGTCTTGGGGGCAGAGATAAGATGGCTGACTGAAGCCAGCTTTCCACAGAGGCTCCCATCCAGAAGGAGAGTTAAAGGACAGGAATTTAGCAAGTAACCTGGTGGATTAGAGCTGCACCAAGACAGAAGGTTGAAGAATGCACATCAACCCCTCTGGGGCAAGCTGCAACCCCAAGGATACAAACAAAAGGTACAAAATCCATCACCAAGTAGACGGAAGTCCCCTCCCCCATGAGAAAGGCTCAAAGTGCCCCACAAACAAATGAGCAGAGTTCAAAGGTCCTCCCACTACACTCCATGGGAGAGACCCTCAAAAACTGGACCTACCTCCCCTACTAGGGTGCCACGGCATTCTCCTGCCAGGCATAAAACTGTATAAAACTGTACATATTCTCTGCCTGAAATTCTGAGCTCCCAGCACTCCCCTCCACTCTCACTCTGAGGTCTGGACCCCTGTCCCCCAGAAGTCCAGATTCTTGGGTGATTTCTCGAGGGGTGTGGACAAGGCCTAGACTGCAGCTGGTCAGTGCTGATTCTGTGGCATAGGAGTGAGGAGAGGATGGACGGCTGAGAGGGAACCACACTGGAGCAGTAGTGCGCTGAGGGGCAAAGCAGCAGCTGTTTTTGGCAACAATAGGGCTCACTTCTGAATATTCTGAAGCCACACTCGTTGTATCCCTGGGCAACCAGAAGAGGCCAGGCATCTTCTCAGTTGGTAACCACTGCAGAACAGATCTGGGATGGAAACGCAGGCCCCATGAGTAAAGGGTTTGCCTGAGGTGGTGCCAGCCTGGGTGGAGCGTGGGGAATAGAAAACGCACACGCAGAGCAGGGAAATTGCAAGGGCAGGGCTGACCCAGAGGACCACTTTACTGAGCTTAAGATGCACCCAGCCCTCAGGGGATCATCAGCCTATAGACAAAGGAAGGCAGGGACTAGAACTGACAGCTAACCAAATACAAACCTGCTGGAGCAAAGACAGGGCCTGAGGCGCAGGCTCTGGGAACTCAAAACAGTTTCTCTTCTTCAGGGGAATTCAGTTGGTACAGAAACAAATTCCGCAAAGTTGTTCTGTTCTGTTCTGTCAGTAACATCAATCATGGGCGGGGCTGGACTGAGTGAACACAACCAGCATCCATCAAGCACCCCAGGTTATCAGGCCTCACCTTCCCCTGCTAGATAGAGGCAGAGAGCAGTGGCCTGACTGAGCAGATATAGATTTCCTTGTGATTCAGGCAGGTGCACATCCCTGGAGTATCCCTAGAAGCAACAGGGCCGCACCCCTACGGGGCTATCAGTGAATGGTTGTGACAGGTGCAAGGTGGGGAAGGAGGCATCAACCTTCCCAGACTAATCTATTTGCTGGGTGGGTCCTCTTGACTTCACGAAGCACCAGAGCAAGTCATATCTGAGTTGTCACGAGACCCCTGCGATTCAGTTGCCAGAGACCTTTTATACTCTCCCACCTGGACCGGTGCTGACTGAGACAATTGATTTCAACCTTTTCAACTGAGCCGAACACCTGAGGACTATTCAAGTGGTGCCCTGGGTGTGTGGTTATAGGAAGGTTTGATTTTCCTTTTCCAATTGTTGCCTGTGGGGGGAGGGGTGACTTAATTGCTGGTATTTCACCACAGCTGAGACTTCAACCCAGAGTAACTGTTTCACTAGGGTTGGACAGAGTCCAGCTAAAAACAAGACAGAACCACTTAGCCCCATCACCCCAAACAGGTCCCCAGTTTTTCAGGCTGTACGGGTCCTCTACAAAGCTCCAGGGGAAAAATCAAATGGTGTAAATAATCATGGGGAAGAATCAGTGGAAAAACTCTGGTAATATGAATAACCAGAATAGATCACACCCTACCCCCACCCCCCAAAATATGGCAGATGTAACTGAAGATCCCATTCATAAAGAGCTGTCCAAGATGTCAGAAATCAAATTCAGAATTTGGATTGCAAACAAGATTAATAGAATGGAGGACAATTTGGAATTAGAAATTTGAGGAGAAATTCAAAAGTTGGAATTAAAAATTTGAGGAGAAATTCAAAAGTTATCTCAAGAATTTAATGAATTTAAAGACAAACCACCAAAGATTTTGACGTGCTGAAGCAAGAATTTGCAGCCCTCAAAGATCTGAAAAATACAGTAGAATCCCTCAGTAACAGAGTGGAGCAAGCAGAAGAAATGATTTCTGACATTGAAGACAAAGCTTTTGAATGCTCCCAAACTCTCAAAGGGGAAGAGAAATGGAGAGAAAAAAATGGATCATTCTCTCAGAGAGCTCTGGGATAATTCAAAGAAAGCTAATATCCGCCTCATTGAAATCCCTGAAAGTGATGAAGTGGCCTCGCAAGGCACAGAGGCCCTTCTCCAGGAAATTATGAAAGAGAATTTTCCAGACATGCCAAGAGATTCTGAAATTCAGATAGCAGACAGTTTCAGAAACCCAGCATGACTCAATCTGAATAAGACATCCCCCAGGCATATCATAATTAACTTCACTGAAGTTAATATGAAGGAGAAAATTCTGAAAGCAGCCAGATATAAGAAATCCATTCCCTACAAAGGGAAGAATATTAAAATGACTGCAGATCTCTCTGCTGAAACTTTTCAAGCCAGAAGAGGGTGGTCATCCACTTTTAATCTCCCAAAGCAAAATAACTTTCAATCCCGGATCCTGTATCCAGCTAAACCGAATTTCATTTATGATGGAGAAATTAAATACTTGAATGACGTTCATGTGTTGAAGAAATTTGCCATAGCCAAACCAGCTCTTCAGGATATTCTCAGACATATCCTCCATAATGACCAGCAAAATCCTCTACCACAAAACTAAACTCAATCAGAAACTTTGCATCAAACTATAACTTCCACAGTGGTGAAAAGATTAAAAATGTCCACTGGACTCTTGAAAATTAGATACCCCAAATTTTACCAGACTTATCAATATTCTCCATTAATGTGAATGGCTTAAACTATCCTCTAAAGAGGCACAGGTTAGATACAAAAACTGGATACAAAAACTCAGGCCAGATATTTGCTGCATACGAGAGTCACATCTTACCTTAAAAGATAAATATAGACCCAGGGTGAAAGAATGGTCATCCATATTTCAGGAAAATGGTAATAATAAAAAAGCAGGTGTTGCAATTCTATTTGCAGACACAATAGGCGTTAAACCAACAAAAGTAAGGAAGGATAAAAAGGGTCACTTCATATTTGTTAAGAGTAATACTCAATATGATGAGATCTCAATTATTAATATTTATGCACCCAATCAGAATGCACCTCAATCTAAAAGAGAAACTCTAAGAGACACGAGCAATTTGATTTCCTCCAGCTCCATAATAGTCAGAGATTTCAACACTCCTTTGGCAGTGTTGGATTGATCCTCCAACAAGAAGCTGAGCAAAGAAATCTTATATTTAAACCTAAACATCTAACATTTGGATTTAGCAGACATCTACAGAACATTTCATCCCAACAAAACTGAATACACATATTTCTCATCAGCCCATGGAACATAATCCAAAATCAATCACATCTTAGGTCACAAGTCTAACCTCAGTAAATTTAAAGGAATAGAAATTATTCCTTGCATCTTCTTGGACCACCAGGGAATAAAAGTTGAACTCAGTAACAACAGGAATCTCCATACTCATACAAAAACATAGAAGTTAAATAACCTTGGGCTGAATGATAGCTGGGTCAGAGATGAGATTAAGAAGGAAATTGCCAAATTTTTGGAACAAAAGGACAATGAAGACATGAATTATCAGACCTTCTGGGATACTGCAAAGGCAATCCTAAGAGCGAATTTTATAGCACTGCAAGCCTTCCTCAAGAGAATGGAAAGAGAGGAATTTAACAACTTAATGGGACATTTCAAGCAACTGGAAAAGGAAGAACATTCCAACCCCAAACCCAGTAGAAGAAAAGAAATAACCAATATTAGAGCAGAATTAAATGAAATGGAAAACAAAAGAATTATACAACAGATCAATAAATCGAAAAGTAGGTTTTTTGAAAAGGTCAATACAATAGATAAACCTTTGACTAACCTAACCAGGAAAAAAAGAGTAAAATCTCTAATCTCATCAATCAGAAACGACAAAGACGAAATAACAACAGACTCTTCAGAAGTTAAAAAAATCCTTAGTGAATATTACAAGTAACTTTATTCTCAGAAATATGAAAATCTGAAGGAAATTGACCAATACTTGGAAGCACGTCACCTTCCATGACTTAACCAGAATCAAGTGGAAATGTTGAACAGGCCCATATCAAGTAGCATCAACCATACAAAATCTCCCTAAAAAGAAAAGCCTGGAACCAGATGGCTTCATGTCAGAATTCTTCCAAACCTTTAAAGAGGAACTAGTACCTATATTACTCAACCTGTTCCAAAACATAGAAAAAGAATAACATACTACCCAACATGTTCTATAAAGTAAACGTCACCCTGATCCCCAAACCAGGAAAAGACCCAACAAGAAACGAAAATTATAGACCAATATCACTAATAAATATAGATGCAAAAATATTCAAAAAGATCCTAACAAACAGAATCCAGCATCATATCAAACAAATTATACATCATGACCAAGTCAGTTTTATCCCAGGGCCTGAAGGCTGGTTCAATATATGTAAATCTATAAGTGTAATTCAGCACATAAACAAACTAAAAAATAAGGACCATATGATTCTTTCAATTGATACAGAAAAAGCTTTTAATAATATCCAGCATCCCTTCATGATCAGAACACTTAAGAAAATTGGTATAGAAGGGACGTTTCTTAAACTGATAGAGGCCATCTACAGCAAACCCACAGCCAATATCGTATTGAATGGAGTTAAATTGAAATCATTTCCACTCAGATCAGGAACCAGACAAAGCTGCCCATTGTCTCCTCTGCTCTTTAACATTGTAATGGAAGTTTTAGCCATTGCAATTGGGTCTGAGTGAGTATTTTATGAGGAGGACCCCTGGGCAATTGAAACAGCTTCAAAAATACACTCCTGGGATCTGATCAAACTAAAAAGCTTCTGCACCGCCAGGAACATAGTAAGTAAAGCATGCAAACAGCCTTCAGAATGGGAGAAGATATTTGCAAGTTATGTCTCCGACAAAGGTTTAATAACCAGAATCCACAGAGAACTCAAACGTATAAGCAAGAAAAGAACAAGTGATCCCATCTCAGTGTGGACAAGGGACTTGAAGAGAAACTTCTCTGAAGAAGACAGGTGCACAGCCTACAGACATATGAAAAAATGCTCATCATCTTTAATCACCAGAGAAATGCAAATCAAAACTACTTTGTGATATCATCTAACTCCAGTAAGATTAGCCCATATCACAAAATCCCAAGACCATAGATGTTGGTGTGGATGTCGAGAAAAGGGAACATTTCTACACTACTGGTGGGAATGCAAATTAATACATTCCTTTTGGAAAGATGTTCGGAGAACACTTAGAGATCTAAAAATAGATCTGCCATTCAATCCTATAATTCTTCTACTAGGTATATACCCAGAAGACCAAAACCACATTATAACAAAGATATTTGTACCAGAATGTTTATTGCAGCCCAATTCATAATTGGTAAGTCATGGAAAAAGCACAAGTGCCCATCAATCCATCAAATGGATTAATAAATTGTGGTATATGTACACCATGCAGCCTTAAAGCAAGATAGAGACTTTACCTCTTTCATGTTTACATGGATGGAGCTGGAACATATTCTTCTTAGTAAAGTATCTCAAGAATGGAAGAAAAAGTATCCAATGTACTCAGCTCTACTATGAAACTAATTTATGGCTTTCACATGAAATCTATAACCCAGTTATAACCTAAAAATAGGGGCAAGGGGGAGAGGGAGGGGAGGGAGGAGGGAGGATGGCCAGAGGGAGGGTGATTGGTGGGATTACAAGTGCAGTGCATCTTACAAGGGTATATGTGAAACTTAGTAAATGTTGAATATAAATGTCTTAACACAATAACTAAGAAAAGGCCAGGAAGGCTATGTTAACCAGCATGATGAAAATGTGTCAAACGTTCTATAAAACAATTGTGTGGTGCCCCATGATCGCATTAATGTACACAGATATGATTTAATAATAAAAAAAGAAAGAAAATCATGTTTTCTCTAAATAAAGTTTTATTTCTTCCTCTCCCCCATAAAAAAAACCCCAAAAACAAATCAATGAATCAAAAAGTTGGTTGTTGGAAAGGTCAATAAAATAGATAGACCTTTGGCTAACCTAACCATAAATAAAAGAGTAAAATCCCTAATTTCATCTATCAGAAATGACAGAGATGAGATAACCACAGACTTTGCAGAAATTCAAAAAAATACTTAATGAATATTAAAAAACACTCTATTCTCAGAAATATGAAAATCTGAAGGAAATTGACCAATACTTGGAATCATGCCATCATCCTAGACTTAGCCAGGAAGAAGTGGAAATGTTGAACAAGTTCTCAAATAGCATCAACTATAGAAAATCTTCCCCAAAAGAAAAGTCTAGGACCAGATGGCTTCACATCAGAATTCTACCAAACCATTAAAGAGAACTGATACCCATATTACTTAACCTTTTCCAAAACATAGAAAAAGAAGGAATACTTCCCAACACATTCTATGAAGCAAACATCACCCTGATCCCCAAACCAGGAAAAGACCCAACAAGAAAAGAAAATTATAGACGAATATCTCTAATGAATATTGATGCAAAAATATTCAATAAGATCCTTGCAAACAAAATCTAGCAACACCTCAAACAAATTTTACACCACAACCAACTGGGTTTCATCCCAGGGTCTCAAGGCTGGTTCAATATATGTAAATCTATAAGTATAATACATCACATAAGCCAATTAAAAAACAAAGACCATATGATTCTCTCAATTGATGCAGAAAACCTTTTGATAATATCCAGCATCCTTTTATGATCAGGACACTTAAGAAAATAGGTATAGAAGGGAAATTTCTTAAACTGATAGAGGCCATCTGCGGCAAACCTACAGCCAATATTATATTGAATGGAGTAAAAATTGAAAACATTTCCACTCATATCAGGAACCAGGCAAGGTTGCCCATTGTCTCCACTGTTTTTTAACATTGTAATGGAAGTGTTAGCCATTGCAATCAGGCAAGAGAAGGCAATCAAGGGTATCCATATGGGGTCAGAAGAGATCAAACTTTCACTCTTAGCAGATGATATGATTGTATACCTGGAAAACCCCAGGGACTCAACCACAAAACTCTTAGGAGTGATCAAGGAATACAGCAGTGTCTCAGGCTACAAGATCAATACTCACAAATCAGTAGCATTCATAGATACCAACAATAGTCAAGGTGAAAAAACAGTCATGGACTCTATTCCCTTGTAGTACCGAAGAAAATGAAATATCTGGGAGTGTACCTAACAAAGGATGTGAAAGATCTCTATAATGAGAACTACGAAACTCTAAGAAAAGAAATAGCCGAAGATGTCAACAAATGAACAAACATACCATGCTCATGGCTGGGAAGAATCAACATTGTTAAAATGTCCATACTACCCAAAGCAATCTACAGATTTAATGCAATCCCCATTAAAACACCTCTGTCATACTTTAGAGATCTGGAACAACTAATACTTTATTTTATATGGGAACAGAAAAAACCTTGAATAGCCAAGACATTACTCAGAAATAAAATCAAATCAGGTGGAATCATGCTACCAGACTTCAGGCTATACTATAAATCTGTAGTGATCAAAACACCATGATATTGGCACAAAAATATAGAGAGGTAGATGTATGGAACAGAATTGACAACCAAGAGATGAATCCAGACACTTATCATCATTTGATCTTCGATAAGCCAATCAAAAACTTAAACTGGGGGAAAGACTCCCTATTTAACAAATGGTGCTGAGTGAATTGGCTGGTGACTTGTAAAAGACTGAAACTGGACCCACACCTTTCATCTCTAACAAAAATTGACTCTCACGTGATAAAAGACTTAAACCTAAGACATAAAACCATAAAGATTCTTGGAGAGAGTGCCGGAGAAACACTTGAAGAAATTGGCCTGGGAGAAAACATTATGAGGAGGACTCTGAGGGCAATTGAAGCAATACCAAAAATACATTACTGAGATCTGATCAAACTGAAAACTTCTGCACTGCCAAGAACACAGTAAGTGAAGCAAATAGACTGCCCTCAGAATGGGAGAGGATATTTGCAGTTTACGTTTCTGACAAAGGTCTGATAACCAGAATTCACAGAAAACTCAAACTTATTAATAAGAAAAGAACAAGTGATCCCATTTCAATATGAGCAAGAGACCTGAACAGAAGCTTCATTGAAGAAGACAGGCACATGGTCTACAGACACATGAAAAAATGCTCATCATCTTTAATCATCAGAGAAATGCAAATCAAAACCACTTTGAGAGACCATCTAACTCCAGTAAGAGTAGCCCACATAAAATCCCACAACTACAGATGTTGGCGTGGATGTGGGTGGCATGGATGGCATTCTCCACTGTTCTCCACTGTTGGTGGGAATGCAAACTAATACGTTCCTTTTGGAAAGAAGTTTGGAGAACACTCAGGGATCTAAAAATTGACCTGCCGTTGGATCCTGCAATTCCTCTACTAGAAGTGTATCCAGAAGACCAAAAATCACTTTGAAAAAAAGATATTTGCACCATATGATTCATTGTAGCTCAATTCATAATTGCCAAATTATGGAAGAAGCCCAAGTGCCCATCGACCCATGAATGGGTTCATGAATTGTGGTATATGTATACCATGGAATACTATGCAGTCGTAAAAAAGATGAAGACTTTGCCTCTTTTATGTTTACGTGGAGGGAACTAGAACATATTCTTCTGAGTAAAGTATCTCAAGAATGGAGGAAAAAGTATCCAATGTACTCAGTACTTCTGTGAAACCAACTTATATTTACTCACACTTTCTTATGAAAGATGGAACACAACTATAGCCCAGGATGAAGGAGAGAAATGGAGTAGGAAGGGAGGGTGGGGGGAGGTTTGAAAGAAGGAGGGTAAATGACGGGACCACACCTATGGAGCATATTGTAAGAGTACAAGTCAAATCAGTCAAGTGTAGAACACAATAATAAAGTAAATGAGGCAAAAACTATGTTGATTGGTTTGATGTAAGCATGTCAGATTATATAAAAAAAATCAACACATTGTACCCCACATATGCATAAATATATTCATGATCTATGTGTATATGACTTAATAATAAAAAAAGGAAGCTATGAATTAAAAATATGTCTACTCTGAGCATATGCAGCAGTTCTCAAACTGGGTTGCCACCTACAGGAACTGTATTGTTGCAGTTTGGCCGGGGCTGGGTTTGAACCGCCCCCCTTGGCATATGGGGCCGGCGCCCTACTTCCGGAGCCACAGGCACTGCCCCAACAGGAACTATATTAAAGGCTTGTGGCCTTAGGAAGGTTGAGAAACACTGATGTAGAGGAAAAGAAAACTCTGTTTACCCCACAATACTCCCACAACATAATCAGCACAATACTTTTGATACCAGAGGGGGTGAGGTTTTTCCCCATATACAATCAATTCTGCAGTGGACACCAGCTGGGTGTCTAGTCCAATTCCTACATGATGTACCTGGAGAAGTAGCTAGATTTCTCCTTGTTGGTTAAGAGCTCAATCCACAAGTCTGCCCTATAGTTTAGACACCCATCAAAGCAGCAGGCTGTGGGTGATGCTTCTGACTTAGCAGCTTAAGTTTCCATGAATTTGCCAGAGCGGCTCACAGGGAAACACCTGACTTATGTTGACCTATCTATCACGAAGGGAATTTTAAAGGCTACCAAGGAACATTCAAATGGAGGACATGCATGGGGGAGGGGTGGGAAGAGGTGCTGGGCTTCCATTTGCCCTGAGGTGTCCCAAGCTCCGGGAATCCCCACATGTTCAACTAATCTGGAAGCTCATCTGAATACTGCCCTTTCAGGCTTTCACAGAGGCTTCATTATGTAGACATGATTGATTAAATTGTTGGTTATTAGTAATCAATTTCACCTTCAGCCTCTCTTCCCTCCCGGAGGTTTGGGGGCTGAAAATCCCAACCTTCTAATCTTGCCTTGGTCATTCAGGTGAACAAACCCCCTCTTGAAGCTAATTAGAGGCTTCCTGCACCCAGTCATCTCATTTGCAAGCAGAAAACATTATTTTTGCTACAGAGATTACAGCGGTTTTAGGAGCTGTATGTCAGGAAATGGTATGAAGAGCAAATATATATATATTTCATATTATCACATATAGAGGGGGAATAGTTGAGAAGGAAATTAAATTTTGAAGAAAAGAGGACATTTTTCGAAAAAATTAATTCACTGACAAAAAAAAGGTTGCCCCGCCAATAGCTAAAGTGAAACTTCTGATATTACTTTCATATGATTCCTGTGATTGCGGGGACGCATAGGTAAACAGCCTACTTATGAACACTGAGCCTATTCAGCGTCAGAGGAGAGGGTTTCTCCTTGACTGGATCTATAGGATTGAGCAAGTAGCTCATCCCTCCAGGTTCCCCCAGGTACCTCCAGGGCCCACCAATGACCCCTCCAGCTTCCCAAGTTCCTTCAGCAATAGTACCCCTAGCTTTCTCTCTGGTTTCCCTGGAGCCTTCAGGCTCTGACTTGGGGAAAATCTAGGGACAGTATAGAAAAATCACGCCCCCCAAAGGTCTGAAACAACCAAAGAATGACAGGCAAGTCCAGCTTGATGTGTTAGAGTACTTTATTTGTGGTTAAGTACAAGGGTACATGCTCCTGGGTGGCACAGGGGCTTCTCCCGCAAAAAGTTTCTTTCCTTTCTTTTTGAATTTTATTTGGAGCCAATATTGATTGGTGGCGGGGTGGTGCCTCAGTTAAGCTGAGCTGGAGAACCTGCCGCTTCAGCCTTTGCCGTGTTGGTGCTGCGGCAGCCAGCAGAGGAACCAGCAGGCTGGAGGGTAGGCAAGGGCGCGGGGACTCCCGCCCTCACTGGAGGCTCCAATAGCCAAAGGGACGCAACAATTGCTGGGGAGTCACCGGCACCTTGGTGTCTCCTTCCCTTGCACTTATGAATGAATATAGAACCCCCATTTCCTATGCCTAGGTCAATTTCATGTAAGTTTCCCAGGCCTCAATTCAGTGAAGAGACTGTGTCCATTCATTAATACATTCATTCACCTTGCCCCAGTGGAAGACTGTGTCCATTCATTTCCTGGCCTCATCCATGCACCTATATATATCCAAGAGGGAGAGAGATGGGTAAGGGAGACAGAGAGAGTTTTTCTCTCCAACTTGGGTTTTCTCTCCCTGCCGGGAGCTTTAGTATTTTTGTATTCTTTTCTGTGAATAAATTCTGATTTAGCACTGATCTATGGTCGACCACAAGACCAAGAACCTGAAACTCTGTGTCAGATTTGGCGAGCCAGCCAGGAGATAAGACGAAATTCACATAACAATATGAGGATATATACAATTAGGTTGTATTATTTGGATTTTCAAGTGAAAGTCCAAATTCCCAGTTGTAGCTGAGTCCTTCACCCAGGAGGTGTGCCATGTACCCCTATATCGCACCTGTTGGGTGTGAACTTCCCAGCATCTTGAATACTATTCAGCCATAAAAAAGATGGAGACTTTGCATCTTTTATATTTGCCTGGATGGATGTGGAGAACATTCTCCTAAGTAAGAGTATCTCAAGAATCGAAAAACAAGCATCCTATGTACTCTGTGCTAATTTGAAAATCGATGAACAACTGCAGGCCCACAGGAGAAAAAAAAAAAAAAAAAGAGATGCCCCCTCTGTAAGGTTGCCTCTCAATGAACAATGTGAAGTTTTTACATTGTATCTTTCTTGTTCACAGTGAAACAAATCTCTCAGGTGCAGGACCATCATCATTAGACTCTCCTGTAACTCATGTTATGTTAATGATAATTACAATTTCCCACTCAGCAGGGACTTGAGTATTACAATTAGTTAAAGGGGCAAGTAAAGCAAGCTCTAAAGCAGTCAGGGAGGGTTTGAGCTGGCTGTTTCAAGGCAAAAAAGTGCTGAGGCACCCAAGAAAATGCTGGGCACTATTCCTAGGCCCAGTGGTTATCTTGGCACCTGCCTATTCCACTTTGTAACAAATTGCTGAGCATAGGTCTAGCACAATGCTGTTTTCCCCTTAGCTCCTCAGCACCCTTCCCACAAGATTCAATACTTCCACTGTATTTTCAGAGCCCCCCAGACCCATCATTTTTGCCTCAAGAGCCCCAAGGCTCACTTGGCAACCCGAGGTCCCCTATAGCCTCCCTGGGGTCTGCAGCTCCTCACAGACTACCCGCCTCGAGCCTTACCTACTCAAAACCTATCTCCAAGCTCCACAAGCTTCCTTCAGTCTTTTCTGGGCTTCCAGGCTTCCTCCAGCTCCCCAGACCTCAGAATCTCTCACTTGGAGGTGCCCCAGGCTCCCTACTTGGGCAAAAGGCTTAAATTCTTCCCAGGTGAAAAGCTCCAAGTAGGCCATGACTTTTTATGGTAGAATGACTACTAGGGTCTTCCTGCTTTGTCCAGCAAATGCTGGATGAAGAGAAGGGCAGGAAGAGAGGCTTACTCTTCCTGAGTACCTATCTGGACTGGAGACATGGGAAGAAAAGCTCTCTTGGAGGCTCTGGGGGTCATCTCTGCCTGGACTGGGTGTGTCTTCCTGAATCTCCTGAAAACCACTCCAATGTCATGAGGCATTAAGGAGTTGGGGCCGGAAGGGACATGGTGCAGAACATCTTCAAATATCTATTTTAAAACTTCTTATGTTTTTGCAGTTATTCTGTGCTTTGCATGTACAAAGGCTAATACATTCAATGCAAATGTTTAAAGTACAGCTTTATTATCGCAAGCTAATTTTGCCATTTCTTCATTTGAAACATCTATTGGGAACCTCAAAGCATGGAAAGTAATGTCCATTCTCTATACCTAGTTATCTTCACCAGCAAATTCTAACACTAAGCTATCACTAATTCACCCTTAAAATGACAAGCACCTAGCCACTCACTTGTTTATTCTTTCTTTCAACAGTTATGTATTATAAACACACACAAGGTTGGCAGTGATGACGAAGACAAGAAGGGGTGCTGGTGTCTTTAAACACATGACTGGTGGTGAAGATGTGCAATCATCATTCACTGTGTTAAGAACAGTTAGGGATGCCCAGGGCTCTGTGCAGACACTTAGTGGGGAACGAGCCCAGATTTATAGCCCCATGTATCATCAGGAAAAAAAGGTGTTGAATCTTGAGAGCTGAAGGCTGAGTAGAGGCTCCCAGTGGAAGAGGGTGAGACTGTCACAGGAAAAACAAAAAGCTGCACTAGACACAGACCGGAGAAGGAATATGATGCCTGAATTGTTCATCACACCTGGACCTTGGATATTGCTTGTTAAGTTAGAAAAAAAAATCAGGGTAGGGGGTCTTGTATGTCAGTTTGAGGGGCCTTCACTTAATCAAGGGTAAAGGGTAAGATACTAAACACATTTCATTTTAAAAGATGGAAATTAATAATACTTTCACCTCTTCAGGTCTCAGCTCTGGGCTTAGAATCATAAAGAGTTACAACTATAAAATAATATAGTGGGCTATTTCACGCAATCATTCACAAGGTTGTATTGCATGTCTTCTCCAAGACAAGGACCAGAAGATGCTGGCGATAGCAAGGGTGTTCAAAAGCAGTCCTTTCTCATGCTGTCAAGCTGTTGCAATGGAGGTAGCTTCTGGGCCTAGTTAAAATGGAAGAAAAATAAAGTTCTCCTAACGTCTTAGTGCTGATTGCCCCAGCTGGCTGTCAGTAGCCAATTTTGCTATTCTGTATTGCACAGATCAATGGGAACCAGTGGACCCTGAGCCTTAGTTACTATAGCTCAGAATAAAGTGAAAGACAAATGATATTCCCTGCTGCCTTTTTTAGTCCGAAGAAAATGTCCAGCGCTAAAGAACAACTACATAAATGCTTCCTTTTGTGTTTGATTGTGGACAGCAGTGACCAAAGCTGTGAAATCAAGTCAGAGAGAAACAGGCAGACCCACTCTTGGGCCAACAAAACACTCACCATGGGTGAAGATGACACGGCGTGCTTATGAAATCTTTACATCCCACCCAGTAGGGAAACTTCTACACTCCCTGAAGTGTTCTGTCTCATTTCCTTTTGATCTGAGTTTGGTAACTCAACTTTGTACAAACAGTCCTGCTATCTTCAGAATTTTCTTGGATCCTTCTCCTGGGGACACCAGGTAAAAAGGTCCAGTGGATACACCAGGTAAAAAGGTCCAGTGGATTCTATACTTTGGATTTCAACTATGGTTATATTAGTTACAAAAATATGCCAGTTTTAAGCTCTGCTTATTTATTACCATAAAAATAATTCTTGATATATACAGTATAATGATACACAAGATAATATCAGAGCCTCAGATTTGAAAGAATTTTTTCAGGCTTTTAAAAGATAGAAAAGTTTTTGCATGCATATGTAAATAGACTAGTAACTGAAATAGAATACAAAAGGATTTTCAGATTTCAAGTTTCTGATGATATTTTTATTATGGTTTTGGTGCTAGCCCAAAGTGATTTGGGTAGGTCTATAGGCATGTGTGTGTGTGTTCTGAGTCCTACTATTTGTCAAATTATAAAGTAGTCAGTCTTTTCTGTTTAAGCAGAGGGGACAGTGGGGGAAATTGCATGACAAGTTGAAGGGGAAATATATTTCATTTGAAAAAAAAACAAACAGAGATCATTATCTTTACACTCAGGCCATGTAAATTTTAATTTCAAAAACAAATTATCCACAATTTGCTTTGCTTGAGTTAGGAGGATATTGAGAGTGAAAAAAATTGAAGTGGATTTACTATAGTGAGGAAAATACATTTTTATCAAAATCTTACTGCCATACCTTGATTATCTCTAGTGAGTAGATTTAATGTTGCATTGACAAAATATTTAAGTCCTCTGTTTCCAAAAATGCATTTTCTGTGTAATGTATGCATCATTATTTTCAAAGAATAAATTTTTAATGATAAATAATGCCAGTGACTATAATAATAGCTGATATTGACTTCTATAAATTAGTGAATCACTTCAAGGCTGTGGAGTGTCAGTAGCCAATTCAAGGCTACTATATAATAATCATCTACTGTGTAATAACCAGCAACCTTAAACTCCTAGGCTTAAGCGATTCTCCTGCCTCAGCTTCCTGAGTAGCTGGGACTACAGATGTGTGCCAACATTCCCAGCTAGTTTTTCTATTTTTTGTAGAGATGGGGTCTCACACTTGTTCAGGCTTGTCTTGAACTCCTGGCCTCAAGCAGTCCTCCTGACTTGGCCTCCCAGAATGCTAGGATTATAGGCATGAGTCACTGCACCCAGCCCAATAAGATGATTTGACATATATTGTGTACACTTCAATTCTAAATGTATACGTGGCCCGTTACTATTATTGAAATCACCATATAGAAATCTCTCTCATCCCACAATGTTTTCTCATGCTACTTATTGGTCAATTCTGCCACCTACAGCATTAACCTATAACCTTAATTCTACTCTGTAGAGGAATTTTGTCTGTTCTTGAAATTCATCTGTACAGAATCTTAATGTATATACTAGTTTGTGTCTGGCTACTTTTGTTTAACATAAACAAAAAGTAATTTTTAAAAGTAATCCATGTTGTAAGGTTGAGAAATGTGTTCTTTTTATTCCTAAGTAGTGTTTCATTTTATGAATATGCAACAATGTATTTGCTATATTTATGGAAATTTGAGATCAAGCTTTGAGTCATTGTGAATGAGACTCCTATCAACAATCTTGTACAAATCTTTTATGAATGTATGTGTTCAATTTTCTTTGGTACCCATATACAAGTAGAATTGCTGGATCATATGGTATTGTGTGTTTAACTAGATTAGCAACCGTGAAACAGTTTCCCAATGGCATTGTATCATTTTACACACCACCTTCCTCACTTAAAAGATCCAGTTTTCCACATCCCATCCTCATCAACAGTAGCAGGTGTTAGACTTTTTACTGTTCACCATTCTACTAGATATAAAGTGATGTGTCATCCTGGTTTTAATTTGTATTACCATTGTAACTAATAGTATCAAACATCTTATGAAGTGGTCATTAGCTTTACATCATCTTCCAAGAAGTATCTATGCACAAGTGTTTTTCCCATTGTCTTCTTAAAATTCATTTGTATCCAGGATTACAGTCTTTTGTCAGCTACACTTTCTCTCAGTCTGGGATTCACCTTTACGTGTTTCTAATTGTGACATGTTTTGTTTTGGTGACTGATTTATCACAACTTTCTTGTACAGTTATTGTTAAAATAATTTTTAAAATAATATCTGCCTGTGCTATAGTTATAAAGATATTCTTCCATGTTTTTTTCTAGATATTTTAAGAATTTAGTTTTCATGTGGAAGGTAATGATTGATCTAAAACTAATATTTCTGTATGGGGTGAGGTAAGATTCAAGGCTTGAGGCAACACAGAGCCTCCAGGTTCTTGCGAACATTGCAGTGCTCCGAATTACTGTAACGAGGGAACCCTGACTCTATTATTATTTTCTAGATATCAGGTAATGTTGTTGGCAAAAAGGGATAGTTTGACCTCCTCTTACTGGATGTGGATTCCCTTTCTTTCTCTTGCCCACCTGCTCTGGCGTAGGACTCCGATACTGAAGAGGATAGTGACAGTGGGCACACTTGTTCTAGCCCTTAGGGGAAATGCTTTCAGCTTTTCTCCATTTAGTATGATGTTGGTTATGGGTTTGTCATATGTAGGTTTTATTATTATGAAGTATGTTCCTTCCATGCCTACTTTGTTGAGTGTTTTTATCATGAAGGGGTGCTGGATTTCATCAAATGCTTTTTCTTCATCTACTGAGTTGATTGTTTTTACTTCTGTTTAAGGGTAAATCATATTTATTGATTTGTATATATGAACCATCCTTGCATCCCTGGAATAAAACCCCTTTGATCATGGTTAAGTTTTCTTTTCAATGTGCTGATGAATTTGGTTTGCTAATATTTCGTTGGGAATTTTTGCACCTATGTGCATAATAGATATTGGTCTGTAGTTTTCTTTATGTTTTGTATCCTTTCCTGGCTTTGGTATCAAGGTGATAATGGCCTTGTTGTATGACTTAGTAAAGATTCCCTCATTATCAATGTTATAAAACAGATTCAGTAGAAATTGGTAGCTTTTTTTTTTTTTTTTTTTTTGGTAGTTCTGGTTGAATTCTGATGGGAATTCATCCCATCTAGGGCTTTTTATTTTTAGGAGACTTTTTATTACTATTTCAATCTCACTACTAATTATGGGTTTCTTCAGGGTTTCTCTATTTCTGCCTGATCCAAGCTCAGGAGATTATCCGTTATGTTGTGAGAATTTATCCATTTCCTCTAGATCATTTCATCTGTGTGTAGAGGTTTTCATAATAGTTAGATAATATTTTTTATTTCTGTGGCATCAGTGGAAACATCTTTTTCATTTCTGATTCAGCTTATTTGAGTTCTCCCTCTTCTATTTCTGGTTAATCTAGCTAGTGGTCTGTCAATCTTGTTTATTTTTGCAAACAACCAACTTCTTGTTGGTTCTTTCTGTCTTTTTATGTAAACATTTAAAGCTATGACATTCCCCTTTTCCACTGCTTTGTCTGTGTCCCATAGATTCTGGAAGCTTGTGTCATCCTTGTAATTTAGTTCAAAAAGTCTTTTTCGATTTCTACCTTAACTTCTTCATTGACCCAAGGATCTTTCAGAAGCAGGATTTTTAATTTCCATGACTTTGTATAGACTTGACCTTTCTTCTTGGGATAGAGTTCTAGTTTTATTCCACTGTGACTTGAGAAGATACATGGTATAATTTTAGTATTTCTGGATTTTCTGAGATTTGTGGCCTAATATTTGATCTATCTTGGCAAATGTCCCCGATATCAATGAGAAGAATACATCTCCTGCAGTTTTTGTGTAGAAAATTCTATGCATGCCTGTTAGGCTCATTTGTTATAGTGTCCTGTTTTAATCCAGAATTTCTTTATCGATTTTCTGCCCTGACAATTCTGTCCAATTCTGTCAATAGAGTTTGAAGTCCCCTGAAGTTATGATGCTGCTGTTTATTTTCTTGTTTAGATCTAGTAGAATTTGTATTATGAATCTGGGAGCTCCTCGTTAGATACGTATGCATTTAGGATTGGAATATCTTCTTGCTGAATTACTCTACAATTATATAATGACTGTCTTTGTCTTTTCTTGAAAACAGTTGTTGATTTAAAGACTATTTCTCATGAGATATATGTGGCTAGCTACTCATGATCTCTTTT
This sequence comes from Nycticebus coucang, assembly GCF_027406575.1. Lineage (NCBI taxonomy): Eukaryota > Metazoa > Chordata > Mammalia > Primates > Lorisidae > Nycticebus > Nycticebus coucang. The sequence goes on from NC_069787.1 coordinate 20,172,959, forward strand.
GGTTTCAATTTGCAAAGAATATTTTTTTTCTTCCCTTTACCTTGAGTCTATGAGACTCTTTGCTACTCAGATAGATATCTTGAAGACAGCCTATAATTAGGTTGCATTTTTTAATCCATTCAGCCAATAATCTGTGTTTTTTATATGGAGCACTAAGACTGTTTACCTTGGCTATTAGGACTGATATGTGACATACTGTTCTGTTCATTATGTGGAATGGTTGAATGATACCTAGGTGCTTTTTTCCCTTCCCTGTTTTACTGTTTCGTAACAGCCATGAGCTTTAATTTTCTGGTGTTTTTATACCAGTGAGGATCAATGGTTCTGTTTGTATATAGAGCACTTTTAAGCATTTTCTGCAGGGAAGGTCTTGTGGTAACAAATTCTCTTAGTGTTTTCTTGCCTGAGTCAGATTTTATTTCTCCTTCATTTATAAAACTTCATTTTGTAGAAAAAACAAGTCTAGGCTGGCAGTTATTATGCTTAGGAAGACTAAAAAGGGAACCCAAATCTCTTCTGTCTTATAAGGTATACGCTGAGAAGTCTGCTGTTAGTCTGCTGGGTTTTTTCTTATAAGTAACTTTTGTCTCACAACTCATAGGGTTTTCTCCTTCACTTTGTCTTTGGCAGAGTGATGACTATATGCTTTGCTGATGTATTATTTGCTATTCAAATTTTCAGGTGTTCTATGACCATCTTGAATCTCTGGTGATACCATGGTTGTTTTCCCCGGTTATTCACTGACATAGATTTTCCACGCTTTTTCTTTTCCTTCTTCCTCAGAGATACCTATGATTCTTATTTTAATAGGGTTTTGTATAGTCCCATATTTCTTGCAGTGATTTTTCATTCTTCTTTATTAATGTCTCTACATTTTTGAATAGCTATGTTTATTTAAAAGCTTTGTCTTCAAGAAATGAAATTCTTTCTTCTGCTTGATCTAGGCTGTTGTTAAAACTTTCTCTTGGATTTCGAAATTCTCTAAAGGACCCTTTCATTGTTTTAAGTCCTGTTATACCTTTTTTTATGTTATCTATCTTTTTAGGGCATTTTTTCATGCATGTCTTAAACTATTTTTGTTTTCTTTGTGTTGATTTTCTACTATCTTATCAATCCCATTTATCTTATTTGCCATCCATATTTTGAACCCCAAATATGACATTTTCGACAGTTTCTTTTTTTATTTTTTTATTGTTGGGGATTCATTGAGGGTACAATAAGCCAGGTTACACTGATTGCAATTGTTAGGTAAAGTCCCTCTTGCAATCATGTCTTGCCCCCATAAAGTGTGACACACACCAAGGCCCCACCCCCATCCTCCGTCCCTCTTTCTGCTCCCCCCCCATATCCTTAATTGTCATTAATTGTCCTCATATCAAAATTGAGTACATGGGATTCATGCTTCTCCATTCTTGTGATGCTTTACTAAGAATAATGTCTTCCACTTCCATCCAGGTTAATATGAAGGATGTAAAGTCTCCATTTCTTTTAATGGCTGAATAGTATTCCATGGTATACATATACCACAGCTTGTTAATCCATTCCTGGGTTGGTGGGCATTTAGGCTGTTTCCACATTTTGGCAATGGTAAATTGAGCTGTGATAAACAGTCTAGTACAAGTGTCCTTATGATAAAAGGATTTTTTTCCTTCTGGGTAGATGCCCAGTAATGGGATTGCAGGATCAAATGGGAGGTCTAGCTTGAGTGCTTTGAGGTTTCTCCATACTTCTTTCCAGAAAGGTTGTACTAGTTTGCAGTCCCACCAGCAGTGTAAAAGTGTTCCCTTCTCTCCACATCCACGCCAGCATCTGCAGTTTTGAGATTTTGTGATGTGGGCCATTCTCACTGGGGTTACAGGATATATCAGGGTTGTTTTGATTTGCATTTCTCTAATATGTACAGATGATGAACATTTTTTCATGTATTTGTTAGCCATTCGTCTGTCATCTTTAGAGAAAGTTCTATTCATGTCTCTTGCCCATTGATACATGGGATTGTTGGATTTTTTCATGTGGATTAATTTGAGTTCTCTATAGATCCTAGTTATCAAGCTTTTGTCTGATTGAAAATATGCAAATATTAAGATAAAAAAATATACAAAGGGCGGCGCCTGTGGCTCAGTGAGTAGGGCGCCGGCCCCATATGCTGAGGGTGGTGGGTTCAAACCCAGCCCTGGCCAAACTGCAACAAAAAAATAGCCGGGCGTTGTGGCGGGCGCCTGTGGTCCCAGCTGCTTGGGAGGCTGAGGCAGGAGAATCGTGTAAGCCCAAGAGTTAGAGGTTGCTGTGAGCTGTGTGACGCCACAGCACTCTACCAGAGGGCAGTACAGTGAGACTCTGTCTCTACAAAAAAAGATAAAAAAAAAAAAAGAAAAAGATAAAGAAAATATGCAAATATCTTTTCCCATTGTGTAGGTTGTCTCTTTGCTTTAGTTATTGTCGCCTTAGCTGTACAGAAGCTTTTCAGATTAATGAAGTCCCATTTGTTTATTTTTGTTGTTGTTGCAATTGCCATGGCAATCTTCTTCATGAAGTCTTTCCCCAGGCCAATATCCTCCAGTGTTTTTCCTATGCTTTTTTGGAGGACTTTTATTGTTTCATGCCTTAAATTTCAGTCCTTTATCCATCTTGAATCAATTTTTGTGAGTGGGGAAAGGTGTGGGTCCAGTTTCAGTCTTTTACATGTAGACATCCAGTTCTCCCAACACCATTTATTGAATAGGGAGTCTTTCCCCCAAGGTATGTTCTTGTTTGGTTTATCAAAGATTACGTGGTTGTAAGATGTTAGTTTCATTTCTTGGTTTTCAATTCAATTCCAAGTGTCTATGTCTCTGTTTTTGTGCCAGTACCATGCTGTCTTGAGCACTATGGCTTTGTAGTACAGACTAAAATCTGGTATGCTGATGCCCCCAGCTTTATTTTTATTACTAAGAAATGCCTTAGCTATACGGGTTTTTTTCCAGTTCCATACAAAACGCAGAATCATTTTTTCCAAATCTAGAAAGTACGATGTTGGTATTTTGATAGGAATGATATTGAATAGGTAGATTGCTTTGGGAAGAATACACATTTTAACAATGTTGATTCTTCCAATCCATGAGCATGGTATGTTCTTCCTTTTGTTAATATCCTCTGCTATTTCCTTTCTGAGGATTTCATAGTTTTCTTTATAGAGGTCCTTCACCTCCTTCGTTAGGTATATTCCTAGGTATTTCATTTTCTTTGAAACTATGGTGAAGGGAGTTGTGTCCTTAATTAGCTTCTCATCTTGACTGTTATTGGTGTATACAAAGGCTACTGACTTGTGGACATTGATTTTATATCCTGAAACATTACTGTAGTTTTTGATGACTTCTAGGAGTCTTGTGGTTGAGTCTTTGGGGTTCTCTAAGTATAAGATCATGTCATCAGCAAAGAGGGAGAGTTTGACCTCCTCTGCTCCCATTTGGATTCCCTTTATTTCCTTGTCTTGCCTAATTGTATTGGCTAGAACTTCCAGCACTATGTTGAATAGTAGAGGTGACAGAGGACAACCTTGTCTGGTTCCAGTTCTAAGACGAAAAGCTTTCAGTTTTACTCCATTCAGTAAAATATTAGCTGTGGGTTTGTCATAGATAGCTTCAATCAGTTTTAGAAATGTGCCACCTATGCCTATACTCTTCAGTGTTCTAATTAGAAAAGGATGCTGGATTTTATCAAATGCTTTTTCTGCATCTATTGAGTGGATCATGTGATCTTTATTTTTGCCTCTGTTAATATGGTGGATAACGTTTATGGACTTGCGTATGTTAAACCAGCCTTGCATCCCTGGGATGAAGCCTACTTGATCATGATGAATGACTTTTTTGATGATAAGCTGTAATCTATTGGCTAGGATTTTGTTGAGAATTTTTGCATCTATATTCATGAGTGAGATTGGTCTGAAATTCTCCTTTTTGTTTGGGTCTTTTCCTGGTTTTGGTATCAGGTTGATGTTTGCTTCATAGAATGTGTTGGGGAAGATTCCTTCTTCCTCAATTTTTTGGAATAATTTCTGCAGTACAGGAATAAGCTCTTCCTTGAAGGTTTGATAGAATTCTGGAGTGAAGCCATCTGGACCAGGGCATTTTCTGGTTGGAAGATGTTTTATTGTTTCTTTGATCTCAGTGCTTGAAATTGGTCTGTTCAGGAGCTCTATTTCTTCCTGGCTGAGTCTAGGGAGAGGGTGTGATTCCAAATATTGATCCATTTCCTTCACATTATCAAATTTCTGGGCATAGAGTTTCTGGTAGTATTCAGAGATGATCTTTTGTATCTCTGTGGGATCAGTTGTTATTTCCCCTTTATCATTTCTGATTGAGGTTACTAGAGATTTTAATTTTCTATTCCTCGTTAGTCTGGCCAATGATTTATCTATTTTATTTATTTTTTTCAAAAAACCAACTCCTCGTTCCATTAATCTTCTGAATGATTCTTTTGTTTTCAATTTCATTGATCTCTGATTTGATTTTGGATATTTCTTTTCTTCTACTGAGTTTCAGCTTAGATTGTTCTTCTTTTTCCAATTCCATAAGATCTCTTGTGAGATTGTTGATGCGCTCTCTTTCTGTTTTTCGAATGTAGGCATCTAAAGCAATGAATTTTCCTCTCAAAACTGCTTTTGCAGTATCCCACAGGTTTTGGTAGCTTGTGTCTTCATTGTTGTTATGCTCAAGGAAGTTAATGATTTCCTGTTTTAGTTCTTCCTGCACCCATCTGTTATTCAACAGAAGATTGTTTAGTTTCCATGCCTTTGTGTGGGGTTGAGCATTTTTGTTAGAGTTGAGTTCCACCTTTAGTGCCTTATGGTCTGAGAAGATACAAGGTAAAATTTCAATACTTTTGATTCTGTTGATATTTGTTTTGTGTCCCAGGATATGGTCAATTTTGGAGAATGTTCCATGGGTTGATGAGAAGAATGTATATTCTTTATCTTTGGGGTGGAGTGTTCTATATGCATCTATCAAGCACTGTTGTTCTAGGGTCTCATTTAAATCTCTTATATCTTTGTTTAATTTCTGTTTAGAGGATTTGTCCAGCTCTGTAAGAGGAGTGTTAAAGTCCCCTGTTATGATGGTATTATCAGGTATCATATTGCTCAGACTGAGTAAGGTCTGTTTCAAGAATCTGGGAGCATTTAAGTTGGGTGCATAAATATTTAGAATTGAAATGTCTTCTTGTTGTATTTTTCCCTTGACCAATATAAAGTGACCATCTTTGTCTTTTTTGACTTTAGTTGCTTTATATCCACATGTATCTGAAAATAAGATTGCAACTCCTCTTTTCTTCTGAATTCCATTCGCCTGAAAAATTGTCTTCCAACCCTTGACTCGGAGCTTTAATTTGTCTTTTGAAGCCAGGTGTTTTTCTTGCAGACAGCAAATGGATGGCTTGTGTTTTTTAATCCAGTCAACCAATCTATGTCTCTTCAGTGGGGAATTCAAGTCATTAACATTTATTGAGATAATTGACAAGTGTGGTAGTATTCTATTCATCTTATTTTTTGAGAGTCCATTGCTTAGTTTTATCTTTGCATCAGTGTGGAGGTTAGGTTCTGTCCTTTAATTTCTGAGTTCTTACTTTTCTGCTGATCCATTGTGGTGGTCAGTGTGCAGAACAGGTTGAAGTATTTCCTGTAGAGCTGGTCTTGCTGTGGTGAATTTCCTCAATGTTTGTATATCCATAAATGATTTGATTTCTCCGTCAATTTTGAAGCTTAGCTTAGCAGGGTACAGAATTCTGGGCTGGAAATTGTTCTGTTTAAGTAGATTAAAGGTAGATGACCATTGTCTTCTTGCTTGGAAAGTTTCATTAGAGAAGTCTGCAGTCACTCTGATGGATTTGCCCCTGTAGGTCAACTGGCGCTTACTCCTGGCAGCTTGCAGAATCTTTTCTTTTGTCTTGACTTTGGACAGGTTCATCACAATGTGTCTTGGAGAAGCTCAGTTAGAGTTGAGGTGACCTGGGGTCCGATAGCCCTCTGAAAGCAGTGTGTCAGAATCTTTGGTGATATTTGGGAAATTTTCTTTTATAATATTCTCTAGTATGGCTTCCATTCCTGTGGGGCATTCTTCTTCCCCTTCTGGAATTCCTATAACTCGTATGTTGGAACGCTTCATAAAGTCCCATAATTCTGACAGTGAATGTTCTGCTTTCTCTCTCTTCTTTTCTGCCTCTTTTACTATCTGAGTTATCTCAAGAACTTAGTGTTCTACTTCTGAAATTCTTTCTTCTGTATGGTCTAACCTGTTGCTGATACTTTCCATGCATCTTTAAGTTCCCTAATTGACTGTTTCAGTTCCTTCAGCTCTGCTATATCCTTTTTATACTCTTCATATCATTCATGTCTTATTTGATTCCATTTTTGGATTTCGTTTTGGTTATTTTCCACTTTATTAGCAGTTTCCTTCATTGTTTCCATCATTTCCTTCATTGTTTTCAACATGTGTATTCTAAATTCCCTTTCTGTCATTCCTAACATTTCTTTATAGGTGGAATCCTCTGCAGTAGCTACCTCATGGTCCCTTGGCGGGGTTGTTCTGGACTGGTTTTCATGTTGCCTGGAGTTTTCTGCTGATTCTTCCTCATGAGTGATTTCTTTTATCTGTTTCCTTGCCCTTATTTTCCTTTCACTTCCTCTTGCTCTATAAGTTCTCGTGTCTTTGGACTAAGGGTTACTGGACTAGAAGGGTGAGGAGGTTAAAGAGCAAAAAAGGGATGAAAGAAAGGAGGACCGAGTGATAAGAAAAAAAAAGAAAAATAGAGAAAGGAGGGTGGGTAAAAGGAATATTGACAAAAAGAAGAGAGGCACAGAAAGAGGGAGACAGAGCAATATAGGTGTACAGTAGGGTACTTTGATAGAACCTTAAAAAAACCCATCTTCTGGGGGTGCCCAGTTGGGTGGTTCCCTTGAGGTCAGCAGCTCTTTGCTAACCTGATCAGACACAGTACCCCACCTCCACCAAGTAGAGAGGAAAGACAAAAATGCTATAAATCAAACCAAAACAAGCAAACAGAAAACTTTACGGGATAGAATTGGGTGAAAAACCAAATAATAGCGGTAGAAACACTAGCAAAAATGAAGTTCTAGTTATTGAAAAAGGCAGCAATGGGAAATTATAATTAAACTAGAAAAATTGAGAAAGAAAAAGGATCTGTATGGAAAAGGTTGAACTTAAAGAACAAAACAACATGAACAACATCAAAGTAAACAAAAAAAACCAACCAAACCAAAAAACAAACAAAGAAACAACAGCAAAAAAAAAAAAAAAACACAACCAAAAACAAAGCAGTATGTATATGTTATTGAATATTGTCTGGGCAACACGTGGTCTTCTGGGGTATGAGATGTTAATCACAGTTCTGATACGACTGGAGGCTGCTGATTTCTCAAACCCCAGCAGGTAGACACCCTAAATCTCTCTTTAGCCCACTTAAAAGGCACCTTGAACTTGTAAACTTGCTGAGCAGAAGGTTTCCCAGGAAAGTGCTTGTCGCTTGGATCACTGCTGAAGTGGCTATCCACTTACCCAGTGTGCCAAAACCGGTCTCACTCTGCCCCTGTGGGTTAGGGCTGCAAGGCGGCTCAGACCCCACCCTTAGGCTACTTGGTTGCTGGGTTACCAGCTCCCCTCTGATTCTATCTCTGCGACCCTGAGGGCGGAGCTTGCCGGGGCAGATCGCTCACAATGGTCCCTGTGACCCACAGCCAAACACTATTAGCTCCGTCTGGCTCAGTGGCTCAGACTGGGGCCCTAGACAATGGCCAAAGTTCTCCGCACTCCCGCTCAGGCTCTCCCCAAGGCAGTTCAGCTGAGTGCCAAGTCCAAAGACACCAAAACAGTTCACAGGTAAGGCCTTTCTGGTTTGCAGTCTCGCTGCTACTGAACTTACAGTTGCGGGTGGGTTTAGATGGATTGAACACACGCGACCACTTGCCGTTTTTCCACTGTTTTAGTCCTCCTCTTGGGGTCCAGAAGTCTCTCTCTCTGACTCCCTGTATCCTCACAGGGGTGATGATAGGCAGATCCCACCAGCCAGAGATGCCTGGAGTCCTATCTCCCCAGACTCATGGTGCCCAGATGCAAGGAAGCTGTTACTCGGCCGTCATCTTCGCTACCTGTCTCAACAGTTTCGTTGTGGTTGGAGAACGCACATTGCTGGTGAACTATTGTGATCCTTTGGGGTTGTCAAAAGAATTTGGTTTTTCAGGTTGCTATAGTTTTATGGTGGTTCTTCCTCATCTGAAACCTCTTCCTACCACTCAAGACATACAGGTTTGTCACACACCTGTTGTCCTCCACATGACATTCTCCCTCTCAGGGAGTACAGGGAAAGGTCACTGGCTGAAGCACCTGAGTCCTACTTTGGAAGATTGGCTCAGCAAAAGAGGGATGGGTGCACTGTGAGTGTCTAACACTGCTGTTGTCCTGCATCTCATATCTCACCACTCTCCTATGTTTGATGTAGGTGGTCTGTCAGCCTCAGAATGAGTGATCACCCCACCTAGTTTCATAAGCTGCTTAATGGTCTCCTGTGGGGGCTTGAACATTGACCACAGATGGCAGCGATTATCATGCACCCCTGGCTCGAGCACTGCCTTGCCAACATTTGCAGGTGGCTATATTTATCTGGTGGCCTAAGCATTCACCCTGCCCAGGTCCATAGCTGTGGTGGGGATCAGGGCTTCTGCCTATGGGACATACACACATGACCAATCTATGCACTCCATCCTCAGTGTGTCAAGGGTGATGAGGAGGAAGTAGCAACAGATCTGACCCCCAGGGAGATGGAATGTTTTGGGTCTAGGCTCTTAAAATGGCACCAGCCACAGTGCCCAGGGTTTGCAAGCCAGTTGGTCTCCTCTATACTCTCTCTCTCTCTCTCTGGTGAAACACTACTGTACATCCCCCATTCAACTACCTAATTCATTCCAGCAGCCTTGCTACAGTGGAGGTAGCTCAGGCAGCAGTGTCCCGAGGGAAGACATAGAGCCCTGGGTTTCTCTTCTGTCCATTGTCTACATGGAGGGACCTTCCCTGTGTACTTTAGTCTCACAGAGGGGTCACCTCTCTTCCCTCTCATTCACTTTCAAAACTCCTATCACCTGTCTGTTGATTGACATTGCTGTTTTTCAGATGATCACTCTGGAGATGAATACCCTTTGTCTTTTTCAATCTTCTCCATGAAAGCAGTATGTGCAGGCTGCTTCTCGTCTACCATCTTGCTCTTCCTGTTCCTGATTTTTCTGTTTATAATTTTAAAGGATTGCTTTTTTCTATGTTCATAAGCAATATTGATTTGCATTTTCCCCTATAATATCTACATCACAGTATAATATAAATAATATTTATATGTGTTTATAAACATGTATTGAATATTGTCACATCTCATTTATTGTATATTACATATAAATATATAACATATATTACATTTGCATTTATTATTTTTTTATTTTTATTAAATCATAGCTGTGTACATTAGTATGATCATGGGGCACCATACACTTGGTTCATAGATCGTTTGACACATTTTCATCACACTAGTTAACATAGCTTTTGTAGCATTTTCTTAGTTATTTTGCTAAGACCTTTACATTCCATATTTACAAGGATTCACATATACCCTTGTAAGATGCACCACAGATGTAATCCCATTAATCCCCCTCCCTCCATCTACCTCCCCCCTCCCTCCCCTCCCTTTCCCCCTTCTCCCTATTCTTAGGTTGTAACTGGGTTATAGCTTTCATGTGAAGGTCCTACATTAGTTTCATAATAAGGGTGAGTACATTGGGTACTTTTTCTTCCATTCTTGAGACACTTTACTAAGAAGAATATGTTCCAGCTCCATCCATGTAAACATGAAAGAGGTAAAGTCTCCATCTTTTTTTAAGGCTGCATAATATTCCATGGTGTACATATACCACAATTTATTAATCCATTCGTGGATCGATGGGCACTTGGGCTTTTTCCATGACTTAGCAATTATGAATAGGGCTGCAATAAATATTCTGATACAAATATCTTTGTTATGGTGTGATTTTTGGTCTTCTGGGTATATGCCCAATAGAGGGATTACAGGATTGAATGGCAGATCTATTTTTAGATCTCTAAGTGTTCTCTATATCTCTTTCCAAAAGGAATGTATTAATTTGCATTCCCACCAGCAGTGCAAAAGTGTTCCCTTTTCTCCACATCCATGCCAACATCTCTGGTCTTGGGATTTTGTGATATAGGCTAGTCTCACTGGAGTGAGATGATATCTCAAAGTAGTTTTGATTTGCATTTCTCTGATGATTAAAGATGATGAGCATTTTTTCATATGTCTGAAGGTCGTGCGCCTGTCTTTTTCAGAGAAGTTTCTCTTCAAATCCCTTGCCCAGCCTGCGATGGGATCCCTTGTTCTTTTCTTGCTAATGCGTTTGAGTTCTCTGTGGATTCTGGTTATTAAACCTTTGTCGGAGACATAACCTGCAAATATCTTCTCCCATTCTGAGGGCTGTTTGCTTGCTTTACTTACTGTGTTCTTGGCTGTGCAGAAGCTTTTTAGTTTGATCAAGTCCTAATAGTGTATTTTTGAAGCAGCTTCAATTGCCCGGGGGGTTCTTCTCATAAAAAACTCGCCCAACCCAATTTCTTCAAGGGTTTTACCTACACTCTCTTCTAGTATTTTTATAGTTTCATGTCTTAGGTTTAAATCTTTAATCCAGTGAGAGTCTATCTTGGTTAATGGTGAGAGGTGTGGGTCCAGTTTCAGTCTTCTACAGGTTGCCAGCCAGTTCACCCAGCACCATTTGTTAAATAGGGAATCTTTTCCCCACTGAATGTTTTTAATTGGCTTGTCAAAGATTGCATTTATTATTATAAATAACATATATTATCTCTTTCTCCTTTATTATCAAATATGATGACCTTTTCAAATGAGGTGAGAAGTTTTCACATTTGCTCTATTGTTTTAATTTGAATATGGTTACAATTGATGTCATGTGTTCCTTAAATGATTTGATTGAATTCACCAGTGCAGACATCAAGGCTCATAGAGAACAAGAAGAAAAAGTTAAGCGACCAAGCTACTGGAAGGATGGGAACACGTCATCTCAGGAGTTCAGAGTGGAGGTCTTCATTGCAGCGAGTCCTGGGCAGTTTCAAAGCTCAGAATAACTCTCCACTCATATTTATAATTCTGGGTCATTTGCCTCAAGACCCAACATTCAGGAAAAATGAATGTTGTCATTCTTGTTTAGGTTGAGAACCAGCTGATTGGCCAGAGGTTAGTGTGGAGAGGAAAATGACCGAGATTGGCATTCCTAAAAGGGATACACTGAAACAGGGAGGCAGTTTCCCAAAAAATAGAGTGCTATTTCAAAGGAAGAGAAGTGAGCGAAAAGAGGGAAAGAGAGAGTGGGTGGGTGAAACAGTAAATGTCCATTATAATCACCAATCAATCCCCAGTTGTTTTATGAAGACATTTAGCTTTTATAATGATAGAATCTGAAAAGAGGGTTGAAATCCAGTTGTTAAGAGAGGGGATTAATTTCCTGAAATCTATACCAAGGCACTAATGAAATCAGTTTTTCCGAAAAGCAGTTTTTGATGAGAGACAGTGTTTGGTTCCCTGAACAAGGTACACTAGCAATAACTATCTGTCTTGAGTAAATGAGTTCCTTTTAACAAGATGTATGGTTTTTTAAAGCCTCATAGGAACCTACAAGCATTTTAATTGCTCAAGTTATTGGAGTTAAACTTCCAATCACTTTCTAGCCATTGTCGTAAATAATAATCTTCATTAATGCAATGACACCAAACACTAATCTTTTAATTTATAGTATGAGGTACAAGGAAAGCAAGAAAACACTTACTCAGTGGAAGAAATAAAGAAAAAAATGTCTTCACAATTTAAAATTTTACATCTAAGGAGAACCTTGCACATTATTTAAGATATTTACTATTTTCATAACGTGTGCATGCTAATTTTTTTAAAAATTTCATATAGTAAATGGGATTTTAGCTTTCTTAGTTCTGTCGAGGTCTATATATCAACTTTTCTACTAGAAGTAGAAGAAAGATATTTATTTTCTTAAGCAATTTTCAGTGTACACTTTTATAAGAAATGCAAATTAATGGTTCTTATGTGGCAAAAAAAAATAAAAAAACCTCTAATGGTAATAAGAGCTTGATGATGTTAACAAATAATATTCTAATGTTAAATGCAATTGTTCAAAGTTCATGTGTTGTATATGTCATGAACTTAACTGGTTCTGAGTCCTTATTCAGAGAAAATTCTTATAGATAAATAAGTGAACATGTGAACAAGCTCTTCTTATTGACATCCTAGGATTGTAGAATTTATGAGTGAAAATGGATACCCTCTGGCATTCATTAATCTAGGCTAAACCCTTCATTTCATCAATGACAAAATAAGCCCTAAAATGGAAAATAATTTTCCCATTTTACCCACTTAGCTATCAGATTAAGAACCAAGAACTTTAGATTTTCTCTGTAATATTCTTTCCACAGCACCTTCATAAGGATGATTAAATAATACAAAGACCATATATCAGACATTTTTTACATGACAAGAAAGTTGCTGAACTATTTATATGATTTCCTGAATTAATTCTCATATTAAACCTATAAGGTGGAAATCTCCGCTTTAGAGATAAGAATATTCTGCACTTTTCCTTTTCCGTCCTAAATGCACTTCCTCTTCCAGGGCCTGGTGTCACTCATTCTTCCCTCCAAGTCTTTCCTTCTCATCCTAATTGAAATGTGTCTCTTTTTACCTTGCTCTCCTGTGAATGACTCTTAACAAATTTTGTCTTTTCACATGAGGTGGTCATGTAAGAATAGCATATTGTTCTATCTTGTCATGGGATGGTTCCTTTTTCCATCACCTAGAGCAGTGGTTCTCAACCTTCCTAATGCTGCGGTCCTCTAATACAGTTCCTGTGGGTCGTGATCCACAGGTTGAGAACCGCTGACCTAGAATGTCCACTTCTTGACAGGGCAATGATTGATTCTGTGTATCATCCCTGCTATGCACTGTGCCCTCCCTGCACCTGGTAGGTGATTGGCAAGTGCCTCTTCTGCTATTGCCTTAAGAAGTTGCATTGACTAGAAAGTCATCACCTTTCACATGTTTGATACTTAGTTCAGCTTGAGAAGTATTGAGTTTCAAGTTCGACTTTCCTTATAGCCAAGGATCCACTCTAAGGGCAAGGAACAGACAACTTTGGTAGAGTAGGTTAGGAGAAAGGATTACTAGTCAACATCAGGGATTGTTTACAAAAGAAAATGGAGTTTAAGGGCATGGCTTAAACACACACACACACATTCTAGATATCTAAATTATATTATATAAATCCCTTTAACCTCTATCATCTATTTTAACCTATGTGGCCTTGGAAATAATCAACTCTAAGTCTAGATACAGTTTACAACTAATTTTTTGTCACCTTCAAGAGTTTATTTATCTCACGGGACCTTAGTTTCCTTGGGTGTTAGCTGAAGAATGTGGACAGCTGAGTCCATCCTAGCATGGCTCTTTCTTGCTTGCCTCCAATAGGTCAAACCAGGTGCCTCACTGAGCAGGAGCCCCAGGAGTATAACTTGGGTTTTGAATCTCTTTCATCTTCTTCACGCATGACCCTATACTGCTTCCAATTCTTTTTGCCTATTATCCCTGCTACTCTGCTACTTGTTTTCTCATTTTGGAATGTGACATTAAAGCAAGGACAGTTGTACGTGGCACCCACTTGAAATTTAAGAGAATAACTGATTATGTTCCAAGATGTTTTCTGAACTTTAGACATTTAGACATGGAAGCCAATAAGTAGAATCTTTTTAGCAGCCATTTTCTCTTACAAAAAAAAAATGTATGTTTAAAATATATATATATTTTTTAAAAATCTAAAACAAAAAAAGTCACACCTCCTTTGAAATAAAGTTTCTTTTATATATCAACTTACAGATAATCTGTGACAATCAGGACCTGATAATAATAAGTGGCTTAACTACCATGTAAACAAATATATCATAGAATCAATAAGGACATAAAATTTGCCAAAACTTGTTCTATTTAAGTATAATTTATCCTTTTTTCATTGTTACAACATTTTTATGCTCTCAAAACAATGAAATGTGACAATATCTCTGCTCTGCCCCCATCCCCATCTTATAGGCATTGAACCTTATAAGAATTTTACTGCCTTTTCCCCCACTTTCTCTGTGATATTTAGAAATGTTGTTGCTTGGACTTCAGTTTTCAAACTTTAAACTCTTAAGACCGATGAGCAGTTGAACAATAAGACATCTGGTACATAAAGATGCTGCTAGCCAGGGAGTCACCATGGAAACCATCTAAAACATGGATTATGAAGATGAACAACAACTTTGAGTTAATTTCTTTTCACGGCTGTGACATTTTGGTTCATTGATTCATATGTTGAAGTATCTTCTAGAGGAAAGGCTATCAGAGATGCAGAAGTTTCTCCCTGACACCATTCATTATGGAGTAAAATTTAGAACAAGTCAGACCCGAGTCATACTGCTTTCAAGGGAAATTAGTAATGCAAGTAAGAAAAAGAAATCAACAAACAAAACACTCCAAACACACAAAACTCCCTGCTAAAACACTATCATGCATAACTTGGAAATTGAAGTACGAGGTATACACCAGTAAAATTGTTATCCTAGAACTGTAATGGTTCCTATCATTTCAGATGTTATATCATTCTTCCCTGTAATGAATCATCAAATAGAATCATTTGCCAAACTCCTTCTATACATTAAAGAGCAATTAATACAAATGTAAGCTGTAGGTTAAATCCAGCTACAGAGCATTATATCTATTTTGTATCTAAGTTATGTGCAATGTAATCAATGGAAATGAATTTAAAGCTTAGCAATGAACTATACTTAAAGAAATATATTAACAGTGAGTCCCTTTTGAAAAAAGGTTGTCAGGTGGAATATGAGTAATGAAAAAGAAAATGAATGAGCTGAAAGTGACCTTGACAACTTATCTGGTCCAGCTGGAAGTCTTTAATTTGCCCTCCAGCGGTTAAACTTCTAAGTCACCAAATGCAGATAGATTCCTGTTTTCTTCCTGAAGTTCTCCAGGGAGGGAGTCTCAAGAACTTAATTCGATAATCCTTGTGGAGATTTTATCACCTAGACAGTCTAGAAGTTATTCTGTTATATAACACAGAAACTTCTCCTGTACACTGTTTTTTCTAGGTTGTGAACACAAACCAGAAAGTGTTAAAGAGTTCTGTCCCCTTCTTAGAAACATTGCTTGCGTACCCAAGTTGTCACCTCTTCAGAGTGTCTTCCTTGGGCCAAATTCCAGACCTTTTCTCATGTCTTGACTGCATAGACCATATTTCTGGGTCTTTGGGGAATTATTCTTCCCTAACCATAAATTTTGGAACTAGAAAGTAGCTTTCACATATCTTAAGGTCCAAGGAAAATAAAAACAATAGCTACATGTGTACTGTACTCTGTAGTATACAAATCATCTCAAATGCATTACTTCATTAGATGTACAACATCAACCCTGTTAATTAGGCAGAGAACGAAATCCTCATTTATACTTTCAGGATTATGTAACCCAAGCATTCATGTGGATTAAAGTACTACTAAACAAACCCTACTGAAAGCACTGGACCACTTCAAATATACTAGACACAAAACTGTGATTTGCTATATTATTTTAGGTATTTTCACCTGCCTGATGTACTTATCAGAGACCTGCAATTTATAGTTAAGAAAATTGATTTCAAAATTGAATTTATGGTAATGTTTCATTCAGTGCTGTTTAGTTAAAACAATAATTAGAAATTGATAATAATTGATTCTGGGCCAGGGCCACTGTCTGTGTGGAGTTGAAACACTTTTTCTTTCCCCACGAGTGTGTGGGTTTTCTTCAGGCACTCTGATTTCATCTCAGATGACAAAGGTCTCCTTATTTGTTTATTGGTGACCAAAGGGGCCCCATCTGAGTGAGTGTGGGTGCGTGTGAGGGCACGCTGCAATGGGAGGGTGTCCTGTCCAGGGTCCATTACCACGTGGCACCCTAAACTGCTGGGACGTGCTCTGGCTGCTGAACCCCTGATCTAGAATAATTGAGTAAATAATAATCTTATTTGCTTTTATTACTCTTTCTTAAATGTATGTACAGCTCACATTTATTTCAGTGTTGTTTATCATTAGAAATATTTTGGATCTTCGCTTTGAAGTTTGGTAACGTTTCTGTGCCCAGAATTACATCCTGAACTTAATGCTTATTTATGTCAATTAGCCTATGGTAGAATTGGTTCATTATAGGTAACTTTGCTTAAAATTGTAGTTTTCCAAAGGTTATTGTCAACGTTAAGTAAGGACATAAGTATATATTTTTCCAAAGGTCATTTAGGTGTTGGGACACATCTCCTTGATTAAGTGTGGAGAGATTTTCCTGCTTTCTTGATGTCTTTCTTGGAATGGAGATATAAAGTATCACAAGGTAACAAAATACTATAATGATTAGGCTATGTTTGAACTAATGCTTAACACAACACATGTTACATAATAAGTGCTCAGTTAATACAACCTATTATTAATAGGGTTAAATGAACAATAGAGTAATCCAACAGTTGGGTTGAGATAATCAAAAGTGATGCAAAGTGATTAAATCTAATGTAAGTCTAATAAATCTTTACTAAAATCTTTTACAAAAAAAATGTTACTTAGGCAAAAACTTAAGACTGATGTAGAAATAAAGAAGGCAACATTAGAACATGGGAGACTTGTAGGACCTGAAGGAAGTTTGATATTTGGGTGTCTACTTCTGAGGGTAGTGCTGCCGCAAATATAAATACGATAAATTATTATAGAGGACATTAGACAGAAATGTCTACTTCTATGAAATATGTAATATTTCAAAATCACTTCCTTTGATTTTCTCTAAGAAGAATAATGAATCATTTATTCATTTCTTGACTATGAACATTCATTATGTGATTCGTCTGAAACAAAGACTTCACTCTTAACCTTTTACTTTTTATGAGTACTCAATCTAATGCCACTGGAAAGTCTTTTCCTTAGCATTAAAGGTCTGTAAGTATGTATTTCTTTCTTACTGTTTCCAAAAGTATGGCCCCGCCTTTGTTGCTAGTATTAAAAATGTACATAGGCTGTTTATACTGGGTCTAGTTGGAGCGGTGGATTAAGATTTAAGGGTTCTGGATTCTACTTCAGCTTTGCCACTTTTTTGAAGGTCAACTCATTTAAATAATTTCTCAGTTCTTTTTCCAGATACCAGGTCCCTCAGCAAAGAGGGTTGTGTGAATCAGAGGAGTTAACAGAGGGGCAAGAACATTGACAATTAAGGTCTTACTCCACCCTCAGTGTAGAGTTTTATAACTTTTGTTACAGGCCTTTAATTTATTACATTCTTTATAGCTCAGACAAGTACATTTGTGTTGGTTGATCGTTTAGTGCTATATCCCCTTTTTTTTATTCTTCTTCCCTTATTCAACACCTTTGTTAAACTCTTATACATTTTTTTAAGTCTTGAGTCAAATGTTTCCTCCCGAGAATACTTGTTCAAATTGCCAAGGCTGAGGCGGTCACCTCCTCAATCTGTGTTCTAACAGTTACACTGCTAAAGTTAAAGCCACATATTTTAAATATTTGTTTCTTCTACTGGATTGAACCCATCACAGAAATGATGTCACATTCCCCTCAAATACACTATCAAACACAAAGTCTTAAAGTTGCAAGGCTTTTCAGTTGTCTTTATAAACTCTAACTACCGTATTCAGCTTCAGGAACATGCATTTACATTTTTTACCTCACCTCACATCTCCAGTAGATATTTTGGGAGAGGAGAATCGAAACTTCCCTGAAATTATATCACACCAGTGTTAACACAATCAGATTTAGGTAGCTGCAATTCTCCCACTGCCTCCCTTGACCAGTTTCCAAGCCTTTCACTTATTCAATGAGCTCCCAGAACTTGCCCAGTTGCAAAGAAGTGACTACCCACCTGCGAGGTTCACTGGGCCAGCTCCTTTTGTGATAAGGCAGATTTAGATTTGAATCTTGACTCTGCTACCTTTTTTATAAAAACTTTCATGCCATTAACCCACTTTGAGTCTTTGTTCCCACAGCTGTAAAATGGGAATCAGAACCCTGGTATGTTGGGGGTATATATGAATAGATAGATAGATATGAATTTTTATTATTATGCTATTTAGGATTTGACACATAGAGTTTGAATCCTCATTCTGACACATGTCCAACCATCAGCTGGCTGTAGGCACATTTCAACTTCTGTCTCTCTCTCTCTCTCTCGTGCCCACCCACACATGTGCACACAGATGTATTCCACACTAGGGTAAAAAGAGGAACAATGCCACTGCACTCGAGGAACTTCTTTTTTAGTCTTTAGGCATAGTATGCCTTCAAAGGCAGCACTGCACACAGCTATAAATGTTTGCCTCCACAAAAAGTAATCTGTTTAGCACTCATTGAATCTAGGCCCTGTCAATACAGATGTTTCATTGACAGGAATTGCTTGTTCCATTTATTGCAAGTAGCAAAGCACATGGTGTTTAGTCTTACATACCTTCACAACACTGTGTGTTTTCTATGATGTTTCCTTATCTCTTTTGAGTCTTACCTCCACCAGCCACATATAGTAGACAAGGTAATAAACTTCTGTTCCTGTAAATGATACAGTCCCCAGAGCACAAGTAGTTCAGTAACTTTTTGAGGGTCACAGCGATGATGAAAACAATATTAGCAACTTCAGCTACCATTCACTGAGTTTTACCATCCGCTGGGAAGCACATTTAGTATTTTACATAAATTGTCTCAGGGGTAAGAGACGGGTACTATCTCCAGTTTAAAGCTAGAGGGAGGGAGGCTCACAGTTGTAAAGTGCTTTGCCCAAAAGGACAGGGACAAGATTTGAAATAAAAAGTTACTCCCAAAGGCTGTGCTCTGCCGTGCACGCTCCTTGACGGTGAAGCCCGGTGGTCTGGACTCTGGGGTGCGGCT
The DNA here is from genome assembly GCF_027406575.1 of Nycticebus coucang. NCBI lineage: Eukaryota > Metazoa > Chordata > Mammalia > Primates > Lorisidae > Nycticebus > Nycticebus coucang. The sequence continues at coordinate 20,192,020 of NC_069787.1, forward strand.
GCCTTGGTGTGAGTCGTTATTTCTTTACACAAGCTGCATGACTTTGGGGGAGTTGATAAGGCTCTGGAATCACTCGTATGATACTGATATGCTAATAACCCCAATCTCGGCGTTGTGGAATGATTCAGTGCTATAATAAAGGTAAAACTTTTAGTATAGTGCATATTGTATTCAGAGTAATGCCTTCTATTATTATTTCTATGTATTGCTATACCAGTTCAGCATCACCATATCTTGTTCATTTTTCTTCTCATACTCAAATGGTTTTCTAATTACTTAGACTTTTGCAATTAAAGTAAGAGAGAAAATCATGGAATCGTTCCTCTCCGGGAGCGGACGGGATGTTTTTCTACCTTGTTCTTCACAGCCCACCCTAAAGTCCTATTCTTCTTCCTATAATTCCTCCAACTCTGTGCAGACTTGATTGTTCACTAAAGCTACTTTTCTCCAAGAAGGCTTGCTTCTCTTAAAATTGAAAAGAGGATGTCTATGAGAATGATAATAAAAATGGAAAAGATTATGGACCATGTTTCAAAGGAAAATATCCCTTTTATTAAAAACAGATTAAAGGAAGAAAATCAATCTTGCAAGATCATGAAAATCTTGGAGAGGCTAAAGTTGATTTATTTATTTAAGATTTATACCCAGTCCACTTCCATAAAGGATTCAAGGTGGCAGCAGACTGGGCTAAAATCATTCGCTTGTATGATGTTTCAGACTGAAATTCGTCCATTTTCTAGCATATGAAGTTAAGCTGATTATAGCAAATGAGCTATTGAAAATCAATATCATAAAACCACTCCATTAATACCTGTACAATCATCCCAGGATTATAAGTAATATTTATATTCTCAAACATTGACATTTTCAGGAAATGAGATGCAGAACATTTGCATGGGGCACAGCCACCTCTGGTTTCTTGCCTCTGATGATTAAAGCATGTTGCTAATGAGGCCAAGGTCACGGGCTCGCTCCCTACATAGCCCAATTATCTCTCCTCTGTTCTGGAGCTATGAATGGAGTCAAGTTCCTGTGGCATATGCCTTCCCGTAATGTGCAGGGGATCACTGAACAGGAGAGAGCATTCCTGGATTTTGACAAATGCATCCCCCTGTTGGACAAGCACCCCCACTGCATGGCATGAAGGCTGAGCTTTTCCCGAGGAAGGGATCAGGTGCACATGAACTGTCTTACACACCAAGACACATAGCCACACACTCCATTCGGATAGGGGCAGAATGATGCAGGGAACAGTCCATCGAGGGGAAATCTCAGATTTTGTCTAGTCAGAGGAAGTTTGAATCAAGTCCTTAGGTTGACCTATACTGGCAGCAAGACCTTGAGTAGGTAACTTGCCTTCATTTAAAAAATGACAAACATGGATAATATATTTACCTTAGAAGGCTGGAGAAATAACAAATGGTATAATATATGTAAAGCCCCTGTATTAGGGATGTCAGTGATTTGAAAATTAGCTTTTCTTTTCTTTTTCTTTCTTTCTTTTTTTTTTTTTTTTTTGAGACAGTCTAGGCTGCCAAGGCTAGAGTACTGTGACATCAGCCTAGCTCACAGCAATTTCAAACTCTTGGGTCCAAGCAAACTTCTTGCCTCAACCTCCTGAGTAGTTGGAACTACAGGCATGTTGCCATGATACCAGTGACTTTTTCTATTTTTAGTAGAGACAGGATCTTGCTGTTACTCAGGCTGGTCTCAAATTCCTTAGTGTAAGCAATCCTCTTACCTCAGCCTTTGAAAATGAACTTATTTTACTATTAGTATATAGTAGGCACTCTGATAAGCTCTTTACATGCAATAGCTCATTTAATCTTCAAAATGCCTTATAAGGCATAACTCGTTATTTTTTAAATAGTGGATGAAGGCAAGATTTCTAGGTTCTAAGTAACTTGCTGTATGCCACACAATGAGAAGACAGCTTAACTAGTGCCCAAATCCAAGCCCATCTTGGTCCTTAGTCCACATGTTCATATAGTCTGCTGCACCTATGCTGCCTCGCCTAAGAAAAGCTGCTATTACCATTCTAGCCTCTACTAGCTGGCCTTAAACAATGTAGCGCTTGCTCTGACATAAATACTCACTTTCACCTCCTGTGTGCTGCCTGGTACTTCAGCACAAAACCTAAGTTGCTGTTGCTCCTATCCTACTTCAGGAAGCTGCTAGAATCATTTTGGAGGATGTATTCCGTCAGGGATCTATGAGAACATAAATTCTCTATCACGGGAGACTCTTACAAGAAGCCTGAATGTTAAATATACAGGGTGGCCCAAAGGTTGTCCTACGTACATACATACATAGGGGAAATGGGAAATGTAGCTAAAAAGTACCTTTATTTATAAGATATCCATTACAAAATTTTACCAAAATATTTAGAAAATATATCTCTATGTGTTGACAATATAAACACAAAAATATAAAATATAATACGAGTTTGTCAATTTTGCGATATATGGAGACATTTGAGACATCCTGTAAAAAGGATAAGAAACAAGGACCACAGTCTACCCCCCTATTTGTGCACATCTGTTTTTACTCCAAGGGTTTAAAAGATGTATTTCCAAAGTAGATGTGTAAATATACAAACATTAGGCAACGGGCCATTATCCAGTTATACCAGTGACTTGAAATCTTCACTCTTGAAGGCCAAATAAGTAATATCCATTGAATAGTGTCAAAATATGCTTTTACTATTGTGGCCTTTATTTCCTGAGAGAATAAATTACAGCTTTAGAAAAACCTTTTGTAGAATGGAAATCAAGAAATTCCCAAGTTGACAGTGTACTCAAGGTCTATTGTTGATTAGCTATTAGAACTAAAGTTTCAATTTCTGAGGCAGTTTAATGAAGTGGAAAGAACATGAGTGCTGGAGGAAACTGAAGACCTACATTTGAATTCTAGCCCTGCTACTTGCTAGCAGTACACCTCATCACTTATTTTACCTACAAACTTCTCTTTCTCGCTGGCAAAACTGGACCAATAATAATATCTAATTCCAAATTTGTAGTGATGGGTATTAAGAATATAGTAGGCAACATGCCTGACTGACACCAAGTAACTGTTGCATATGACTAGAATAATTATTTCCCAGAGAAAGAACTTCTGTTGATTCAGGATTATGGGGAGATAGGGCCTAGATTAGTCTTTTTCCAAAGAAGTCTTTGATTATTTATCACACTATAATTAATGCTGGGGTTATCATCCGGGGACCAGAGAGCATGCTTAAAATGAAATAATTTGATAATGTACAAAAAGATAATTCATAGAAGCATAAATCAGCTCAACTTACTGTATCAGTTAGCTATCACTGCTGTATAACAAAGATATCCCCAAATGTTTTGTTTGAAACAATCACAATCTGTGGGGTTGCTGTTGGTAAAACCAGTATAAGAAATACTTTTCTTGGAATATTATCAGAGGAATAAATGTGATTATATGTATGTGTGTGTGTTTGTGTGTGTGTGTTTGTATATCATCACAGTTCACAAGCAATTAATGGTTAGCAAGTAAAGATTTACCTGTCACAGTTGTTAGAAGAAGCCAATGCATACTGCTTTTGCTAAAATCAACTTCTTGTGACTCGGTGGATCTTAACTTTGTGGTTAATTGTTTTCTCTTTTGCACTTTGTAAAGGTAGGCAAATCCTGACTGGCAATCCCAGGGTTCATTTCAAGCCTCTGTTTGGTGCCCTTTTCTGCTGCTCACTGCATGGGTTGAAGGAGATGATCTTCCTGCACTGGTGTGTCCTGCAGGTAAGCTGTGTTCACCCGAACTGTCACAGATTTCTCATTTACCACCAATTTCTCTTGTCTTCTCACTCACCACCATAGGAAATGAGTGTATAATCCCCCTGGAGTGGGCAAAGACAGGAACCACTGGCAAGAAGAATCAGTGTGGGCTGTACAGAGAGAGAGGAGGCACTTCCTTATGAAGATTGGTCTCTGAGAAGCAGCCTTGTCCCTCCAATACATTCAGCCTACACTCTGGTCTCTCATAGGAATAATGCAAACCTTACTTTCAATTCACAAATTGATTCCATCGGGGCAACTAGCGCTATTAGAAAAGAAGGTCTCACGTGTGGTGCATCTTACAAAGGTACATGTGAGCCTTGGCAAATGCGGAATGTAAATGTCTTGACAAAGTAACTAGGAAAATGCCAGGAGGGCTATGTCAACAAATGAGATGAAAATGTGTCAAATATTCTATGAAACAAGTGTATGGTGCCCCATGATCATATTGATGTACACAGCTATGATTTAATAAAAAAAAAAAGAAAAAAGAAGAGTTTAGAGATGAAGGCACCTTGCCATTCCAGCACCCTCCTGAGGAAACGTATAAACTCCTGGAATGACGGAGTACTTGAGGACTTGGGATAACATCTCATTGACCATTTTTATCATGGGCTTGGTGCAATACTGTTTGGTGCAACTTTCATAAATATCTTGCAAACAATGTTTAATACGATCAAATGATTTTGGACATAAGGTATTAGACCAAGGTAACGGTTTTATTTACTGCAGGACTTCTAGAAGTCTTTATATCAATAGACTGCATTGTGAGGCTCCTAGGAAGGGCATGAAACAGTGTGTCCTAATATAATTTACCATGGAAGATTGGGGGATGGAGAGGAGTCTTCTAGGTTTAATATTCCACAGACCACATTTCCGGAGTTATTTAAAAATTAGTTAGTATCTAATCTTTCTCTCTCTCTCATGAAATCTGAGAGAAAAGAACAGATTAACACATGGTTTCTCAGTAAGATAGAGTGAATTATGGGACCGATATTCTTATGATGAATTTTGTGCTAGACTATCATTAATGAATTACAATTCAATGAAAATTTTAAAAGAGTCTATGTACCTCAAGTACCAAACTCTACCAGCTCTCTACCATCTGTTTTGAACTGATCTATTTTCTCACAGCGATAATTGGGTCGTGTTCATTCATCCACAGTCTCACACCTGTGGCCTCTGAGAGCAATGATGTGTACCTTTTCTTTACTTTGACTGACCAAGGTCTTTGAAAGCCATCAGCTACATTCCTTTCACATGGTGGAACAAATAGCAGGTCGAATGTTGCAGGAATGTGATAATAACCTCATGCTATGTGGCACTTTCAACTCTAGATAGGACATTTTTGTACTCTATGCACTTTTATCATCACAACTCTGTAGGAGAGACAATGGAGATACACAAAGTTCTTAATTTATGCCCAGTGCCAACATGCAGCCACAAAAGCAAACAGTTACAAGATTAGCTGTCTCTGGATTAAATGAACACATGTGGGTTGGAAAGGAAAAGATGGAAAGTGCAAGAATTCTCTGGATCCTAAGAAATTAGCCGATGTGACAAAGGAGCTGAAATAGCAAAGAGATGCTGATAGAAAGAAAGAGATAAACCTCACAGGTAACAAGACTAAGCTCAAGAGGAGCACTCGGGAGCAGCGGGCAGGCTGACTGCAGAGTGTGTGCAGCCTTGCTCTATACGGGCCCAGATACAAGGATATCATCTTCTCCCTTTTTTTGAGAGATTCCCTAAAATTCATGAGGTCTGTCTGTAGGCATAAAGACCATTGTTAGTTTATAAGATTTCCCCTTTATCCATCTAGAAGCAAATGGCAAAGGTTCAGTATAAAAAATTATTGAATAAATACAAACCACAGTACAATTCCTACCACCAGAGCTGGTGAAAGTCACATTCCACCTGCCAGGGCTTACCCGTGGTGGGAGTCTGTTATAGGCCTGTGGAAGGCACTGAAGCAGCTTCTTATAAAGCTGCAGCTTCTGCTGCTGTGTTTGTGGAGGGATGAGGACCTCAGCGTGTGTACATGTGTGGCATGCACAGGAGTGTAAGGATCTGGCTTCAACCATCATGGAAAAGACATTTCACAGTTACAGTGATGTTCTCTCTGGCACTAAAGCAACTTCACAAAAGATAACCACTGTATTTTTTTAAAATTAAACAAAGATGAGCATTCAGATGAGTTCCAGATTATTCCCCTTACAATGGAGAAAAATATTATTTTTCTTTTTGCTTGGATAATTACACAGACCAGCGTTCCCTAACACATTAGTACAAAATTGTATCCCCCCCCCAAGGGGATTTTGATAAAATAAATTTAAAACACACCCAGACACAAAATCTTCCTCTTTAATATTTAAAGAGGTGAGATATAAGTCCTATGGTAAAAAAATGATTTATCTTTTCAAAATGTGAGATTAAACACGTATTTGACTATAGACACCTTCTCTGTCTAGGAATAGCACTGAGCACCAACAAGACTACTGACAGCTGGCAGCTCTCTCAGAGTCATTAGGAAAGCACAGAATTCTACCTCAGTCAGCAGATGTTGCTGAAGAACCAGAGGCTACAGTCTTCCCAGCATTTCCACACAGCACTGCTCAGCACACTCTAGTACCTGGTATGGGAGGTACGTGGACTCCACCAACTCCGGCCTCAGCGGGTAGAAGAGAACGTCAGGGGCCTGCAGCCGCCAGTTATACCGCTCAGGGAGGGCACCACAGTGCCTCCATATGGCATAGTAAAAGGCGTGGAGGCAGACGGCGTCTTCCACGTCTCCTATCAGCTCCTGAGGAGAGGACACAGGTCACCTGGCTGGGACACTTCTCCCAGAGTGGCAAGACATGACACAAGGGTCCTGAGAATTCCTCCACTCCCCCAGTTCTTATCTGACCTACAAAGATGGTGAAGAGAAAACCAGTGCAAAAGTGACACCCCAGTCAAACAGACACCCCCCCTCTGGCCACCAATGCTAAACTGATGGGAGGTGCACAGAAAAGAGGTTCAATATACTAATGAATGAGGAATAAACAACTGGGAGGTGCATCATCTGAACACAGCAGTTACCTTTCAAGTGAGGTTTGCACTTACGTAGTATATTTCTGTTCGGTGCTCTGGGGGCTAATTTCACAAACAGAATGAGCAAGACATTGTGCTATTAACCTCCCAAATCCAAAGGAGCTACAGAACGCTCTGCTGTTAAAAAAGGAAAGGGAGAAGGGAGGCCCTTTCCAATGTCACTAAAAAAAGGGAATTTGCCATTTCATGTCATTTTGATTAACGTAAATTTAAATAGCCACACTGTAACTTGAGTCAAATCTACTGCTACTTTCCATCTCCTTGCCAGCACCCTAACCTTCTCACGCCAGCTACTCAAGTTGTCGGTACACTGGGATACCCATGGTGGTCTCCTAATGAAAGCTTCTTGCTGGTTATGAATGGTGAGTACTTGCAAAAATAAAAATTGGAATAAAAAATCTGCCAGTGGTTTTCCAGTTCTCCCCAGGTAAAGGTCACAATTGCTTACATGGGTAATTTCATGAGGCCCAGGTCAGTGGTCTGAACCCTACTACGCTACCAGCCTGTGATGCCCTTGCACCTGGGCTTCATCTATTTTATCCTTTCCCTGTCCCTTGAACTTCTGTGCTCCTTTCTGCCCCAGGACCTTTGTACATTCTTCTTTTCCTACTCCTTACTCTCTCTCATCCACTTCTCTCCTTTTGACATATTAACTCCTTTTACATCTTTCAGAACTGAGCTTAAGCATTACTTGTCCATGGAAAACCCCAATGTTGATTTCCCTTCTCTGTTATAAGGTCTTTAGAATTGTAGTTCGTTGTCAGAACATCATCATCTGCCAATTTCAAGTTCATTGTTTACTATGGTAAGTGAGTGCACAACCTTGTCATTTCAGTGGGGCAGGCAAAGTTGGAATATTTAAGAGTTCAGGATACTGGTTTAAGGCAGTTCTTTCAATGCTAGGTCAGATAGGGCTTGGGCAAAGTTCACAAAGTAATCACTTAAAGTTGAAGCACACAGCAAGGCATGGGTCTTCAAGCAGTCTTGAAAATGTTTGTTAAGTAACCTGCTGTCCTGAGAAAGGATATTTACCCTAAGGAATGCTGGTTGGGAAATCTCAGATATGGATTCTCCCATAATATACAGCTATTTGCAACTTCAGTTTCCAGGATGTGAGTTTTCTGGAATGGTAGAATATATTAATATGGACAGTCAATAATGAAGGTTCATTAATACAGTCAATAAGCTGAGTGCTTATGGATAAGAAATGAAGCTCTCCTTTCTTGATTTATGAACCTCATCATTCCTCAGTTGACAGTTCTCAGCACCTATGAGAATATGTAATCATAGAGTTGGTGGTTATTAGATTAACATCTCTCTCTTCTTCTAGGCTGCAAACTCCATGAGAACAGGGGCTATAGCTGCTTCTTGAGTCAGTTTGGTATCCCAACATTTACTCCAGCTGAATGTTTGGCAATTGATATTTGTTTAACAACTGAAAAATCAAGATAAAATCCTAAGCCCCCACAGTGACCCAATGAACTTCCTCTTGACCAAGGGGATGCCAGAGTAACCTTAAAACTGAGTTTCCAGCCATGGTGGGATTGGAGGTCAAACACACCACATTGTACCCACCTCCCTTTTTAACTGCCATTAGACTCTCTTCCCTAAGGGTTAAACAGAACCAGCCCTTTGGAAAGACTTGCTCCACCACTGATTTCCACCAACTACCTAACGCTGCTCTTCCGTTTTTTCAGTTACAGCCCAGCTGACCAGCATTCCTTCCTAAAAGGGGGCCCCTGACCATGGATGGTGTGGTTCTGGCCAGTCTATGGAGGATGTGCAGTGAGGATTTTTATGTCTTCTGCTTCACCTTTTGACACCAGAGGCCAAAATCTCCACCCTCAGACCATAGGAACTCTGCCATTTTTACATATGTGACCTGTGCAGGGGCAGGAAGCTCAATTGCACGTGTGCATGTTTCTCCTTTCATAAATGCTCATGACACCTATTGCTTGTTAAATAGATATATTCAGCCACCTGCTCAGCATAATTTCCTGTTCCCATTGCCTTCCTTTCAAAGTACATGCCCTCAGCTTCTGCCCAACGCTGTTGTTTTCCAGACTGTCAACTTGGCCACTCTACAGGCTGCAACTCTTTAACAGCGGTTCTCAACCTGTGGGTTGTGACCCACAGGAACTGTATTAAAGGGCCGTGGCATTAGGAAGGTTGAGTACCACTGCTTTAGGAGAAATGAAGCTCTCCTCTCCAAATTCATGAACTGCATCATTCTTCAGTTGATACAACTAAATAAATATGTGGAAGGAGCGGCCTTCAGAGATTTTTGCAGAGGGTGAGGACATTAATCATGAGGAGGATTAAGAAATCAATCATGAGGAGCCAGAGGTGGTTACTTAAGGGGTAACAGGCACTGGCACAAAGCAGCGATGATGCTACTTGACTAGTAAGTGTATTTCTGGCTACAGAGATGCTCGTAAGACCCACAGTGGCTCTGCTCTCTGTCTTCAGTGTCCACAGCTGCCTGTCTCTGCTCCCTGCTCTTTCTTCTTGAGTATCTAGGTCCCCATGGCACCCCTTCCCACCTCATCCCTTCTTCTGTCAAAACCTTAGATTGATCACACTCTATCCCTGTAAATCAAAATCACTCTAACCTTTGTCCCAGAAGCATCTCCATCAGAACATTTGTTTCCTGTTGTAGAATCAAAGGCTTTCCCCCTAATAAAGGGAACTCAGCCTGCCTCTTTTCCCAGCCTCAGGAAAACAGAAGATTGTTTGCTAGCCCTGCAATTAACCTTCTCTGAGCTGAGTATGGTGACTCATGCCTATAATCTCAGCACTATGGGATGCCAGGAATTTGAAAACAGCCTGGGCAACACAGTGAGACCTCATATTTATGAACATTTAAAAAAAGTATCCAGGTGTGGTGGCTCACATATAGTCCTACCTGCTCAGGAGGCTGTCGTAGGAGGATACCTTAAACCCAGGCAGTGGAGTTCAACCAGGCACTGTAGTAAGCTATGATTATGCCATTGCACTCCCACCCTAGTCTGTGGAGTGAGACCCTGATTCTCAAAAGAAGAAAACAAACTAAAATAACTGCTGTGTGTGTACAAGCTTTAGCAATTAAGTTCATGAACTTTCCACTGTGTACTTATATTGGTAGCACTGTACGAATAACTCAGTATTGTTTCATCATCTTGGTATATCAGTGTCTCACAGCTGTGTTCTTATCAACGTGTGACAGTGTCATGTGAGTGGCATTCGTTGCTGTTGCACATTTTTGTGTGCCTTCCCAAGAATGTCGGAGCTTGAATGAAAGCCATGAAAAAAACATTAAATTTTTTGTTAAACTTGTCAAGAGTGAAAGTGTAATCAGGGACTTGTTAGCCCAAGCTTATGGGGATAATGCCATCAAGAAAATAGCCATGTACAGCTGGATTAAATGTTTTCTGATGGGAGAGAAAGTTTCACTGATGAAGAGAGGTCAGGAACGGCCTGTAAAGAGTGGAACTGATGAAAACATTCAAAAATTTGTCAAATTGTTCGTCAAAACCATTGATTAACCATAAGAAGCATAGCAGACCGAGGAAACATCAATAGAGAAACAGGAAAATCTTCACTGAAAATCTTACCATGAGAAAGGTGTGGCTCTTGCATCACCACAATGCACCAGTTCACATGACCCTGTCTGTTGAGGGAGATGATAGCCAGTAAACAAATAACTGCATTGAAATCCACCCTATTCACATGATCTGGCTCCCAGTGACTTTTCTCTTTACTCCAACTTAAAAAGGAAGACATTGAGATGCCATTCAGGACATTAGGGGCAATATGACATCTCTGATGGCCATTCCAGAAAATGGAGTTCCAAAACTGCTTTGAAATGTGGACTGGGGACTGCCATCGGTGCATAGCTTCCCAAGGGGAGGATTTTGAAGATTACCATAGTAATATTCATCAATGAGGTATGTAGCCCTTTTTCTAAGACAAGTTCATGAGCTTAATAGTCAGACCTTGTACACAGGTACTTTTTTTTTTTTTTTTGTAGAGACAGAGTCTTACTTTATGGCCCTCGGTAGAGTGCCGTGGCCTCACACAGCTCACAGCAACCTCCAACTCCTGGGCTTCAGTGATTCTCTTGCCTCAGCCTCCCAAGTAGCTGGGACTACAGGCGCCCGCCACAACGCCCGGCTATTTTTTGGTTGCAGTTTGGCTGGGGCCGGGTTTGAACCCGTCACCCTCGGTATATGGGGCCGGCACCCTACCGACTGAGCCACAGGCGCCGCCCCTTACTTTTTGAGCAAGCCGGAGATGTGGCAGAGGCCTGGGCTGACAGCACACCTGCAGAGCCCCCTGCTGGCAGGTGTACCCCTGGTCAAAGCCTTTACAGGCAGTGTCGCAGTCCTTTCTCAGCTGGAGGACCAGGGCCAGCAGGTTACGCTGAGAGTCCCCTTGACACTCATGAGCAGGCCATTCTTGCTAATGTCCACATTCCCACCCTCCCTCATCCAGGTCACAGGAATCCTGAGTTAGATCTCTTCAAATTCTAAGAGACTAAATCCCAACTCAAACAGGCTTAAGCAAAAGAGCAGTGTATTGGGGCCCTTTTTGAGAAGTACAAGGTATGAGTAGACACTGGGCTCAAACTCCATCCTGAGGAGACTGTCTCTTTCCACTTCCTTGGCTAGCTTCATTCTCAGGAAATCTCCAGGCTCACTTGATCCTCTCTGTGTCCAAACTCAAATGGGACATTTCCTTTCTCATTCCTTATCCACCTTAATCCCTGAAAATGCCTCTGAATGTCCCTACCCAAGTCACATACTGACCCATGGCTCTCTCACTGGTTCTCTGACCAACAGAGGACCCATCTTCACCTGTGCAGAGGTGTTTGGGCACCCTTGGTTGACAGCCTCACCCAACCACACAGGTGGGGTGGGGGAGGTACTCAAAGAGGCTGGTGGAGAACAGACCAAAGCATGGCAGATGTACCCTGCTCCTGTGCTACTGCATGTGTGGCCCAGGGACCAGGAGCCTCAGCATCACTCAGGAGCTAGTTAGAAATACACACTCCCGGGCCCTGCCCCAGACCTCCTGATTCAGAATCCCTAGGACTGGAGCCCAGAGCCTGTATTTTATTTTTATTTATTTATTTATTTATTTTTTTGTTTTAAAGTATTTTATGCATTTTATTTAATTCTTGCAAAAACCTAAGAGGTACATTATTATCATCCTTTTGGTACAGGAAGAACTGAAGCAAAGGGAGGTTATCTAATTTGTTCCAAGTTCACAAGGCTTAGCTCCTAAGTGTTGGAACTAAGATATTAAGAATGAAGCCTGTATTTTAACAAGACTCCCAGTGGTTCTGATGCATGCTAAAGTCTGTGTACACCTTCTCCCCACCAGTCAGATGTCACAAGCTGAAGAGTAGCAGTTCTCCAATGAGAAGTCGCACCTGGAAACAAACAAAACAAGGATCCTATAGCCTTTATAAAGGCTTTTCCATAGTCTGGTGATCACTCAAGAGTTCCTACTCTGTATCAGGGTCTGAGCTAGATTCTGCAGATCCAGAGATAGATCCAGAACCCTCTTAGTCATCGAGAACCAGGGAGTTTCAGTCTAGAATGGGCTTCCTACGTGCATTACCACATTCGGTTGGTGAGACTGTGAATCGATCCAAGGCTTCTGGAAGTAAATCAGGCAATATACACCAGGAATCATGAAAATATCTGTGCCAAAATAAGTCCATTTCTAGAAAACAATCCCCTAGAAAGTAAACAGTGATGTGGATGAATGTTTATATATGAATCTTAGCATTACTCATCACGGAAAAGCATGACAACAATCAGAATAGCCAATGATAGGAGACAGGCTAAATAAATTATGATTGATTTATGAAAAATCATGTTCATGGCTAGTTTTAGATGATCTGGAGAAAATGTTACCATATAACATAAACTTTTATGGATGCATGATACAGGCTCTGTCTCAGTTTCCACCTCCCAGAACTCTGCATTAGTTACCCACTGCTGTGTAGGGAATTACCCACAGACTTTGCTGCTTAGAACACCACCGCTGATTATGTCACAACTGCTGTGTCAGGAATTGAGGAGCAGCTCAGCTGGATCCCCTGGCCTCAGTTCTCTGACAAGTCAGTAATCTTAAGACTCACTGAGGGCAGGATCAGCTTCCAGGCTTTTGCTGTCTCTGTGGCTATAGGCCAGAGGCCTCCTTTAGTTCCTCATCACGTAGGCCTCTCCCCTGAGCTCAGGTTCACATCATGACAGTTTGTGTCATCAGAGCAAGCAAAGGGCAAGGACGAGTGTGGGTAAGATGGGAGACACGGTCTTTTAGAGCCTGAATTTGGAAGGGACATCTTATAACTTCTGTCAAATTCTATTCACTAGAAGCACCTGCTGGTGGGTGTCCACCCTGGGAAAGTCCTTGTAGGCAGTGTCACAGGTCCTTCCTGGGACTAAGGGTGAGCCCACTGGCCTCTGGAGCCACATTAGCAGATTATACTTGGGATCCACATCAGCTTGCAGAGACCCCTAGATCCAGCCCACACGAAAGAAATGGGGATTCTACAAGGATGTGAATACCAGTAGGAGGGATCATGGGAGCCACTCTGAGCAGCTGCTTCAACTCCCTGGTCAGCCAGAGGCCAGCAGGGGAAGTTTACCGACCTTGCCCACCACCTTTAGCCATGCTTAGAGAACAAAGCAGACTCTAAGTTGGTTTTCATGGAACTCGAGGCCTATGAGCATGGGGTAGCAGCAGATACAAACAGTGAAGAAGGAAGAAAACATTTAGGAAGGGGGTTTCATGTAAACACAGACCAGAGATCACAATTATTAGGCAAACATTAAGCAGCTGGAGGAAATTGAGGTCCCTAACTTGAAGTTAAAACTGCGAAGAACTGGCCAGGCCCATGGCTCACACCTATAATCTCAGACTTTGGGAAGTTGGGGCGAGAGGCTTGCTTGAGTTCCAGACTAGCCTAGCAACACAGAAGAGACCCTGTCTCTACAAAAATTTAACCATTAGTCAGGAGTGATTGCACATGCCTGTAGCCCCAGGGAGGCAGAGGTAGGAGGAGGGTTCTAGCCCAGTATTAGGTGACTGCAGTGAACTACGACAGTGCCACTGCACGGCAGCCTGAGCAACCAACAGGACCTTATCTCTGAGCAACATGAAGTCACTAAAAGCAGGGGCTCAGCCAGAGCCAGAAGTGACTTTTTCATAGAATTCCACAAAGGAAGAAAGCAGACACTCAGCAAGGTGCTACTCAGAGGCTCTGTGGCGCCCACCAGAGCTCCTTTCCTGTGAAGGACCCCCGACTCCCCCATCACACACTGCTCACCGGGAGTGTTGCCACTGATGTATGCAGTGGCTCCTTCTATAGAGAGTTGTCCTCAAGTGTCACAAGCCAACTCTCCCAGAATATCACATGCACACCCCCACCCAGAGGTGGCCCCTGCCTGGCAAGGGGACAGTACCCTCGTGCGAGTCTAGACCACCCAGACCTCCGTCCTTGCTCAGCTTCTTGCCCTCAGCTGTCCTGCTCCCTCCAGAAATCACACACATCCAAATCCATCTCCAGCTCTGTTCTAGGAAAACTGAAGGAAGACAGTGAGGAAAGAAGAAGGTGCCAGATGCTATGGAAATGGCTGGTCCTTCAGGACAGAGACCTAGTGCTGGAACACTTGCTCACTACTATTGATAAAGGCCACTACCCAGCACCAGGGGTCAGTGCGGGGGAAGGCACAGAGCGGTCCCTGAGGAATCCTTGTTACTGATTAGTGAATTGGCATTATAATCTCGGGTAGGAAAAAAGGGCAGAAAGCTGCTCAAGAATGGTGCCACCCTTCTTAGCAGTCCCGAGGTGGTAGATAAGGGTACTGATGGATTCCAGAGCAACCTTGGGTGGAACAGCCAGTGGCTTCCAAGAGCATCATGACAATATGGTCTGGTCCTCGTCTTCAGATCAGGAAAAAAACAAAAGGCAGAATCAACAGAATAGATCAGCAATATGTGACCTCAGTGCAGCGGGAAGGCCCACATCTACATGCTTTGAACCAGTCATGTCTGCCTGTAGAAGTGAGAACTTTGCTGAAAGCTGGGAGAACAGCTACTTCCTAGCCCTGGGCCTCAGGCAGATGTTCCTCTCCTCTCTGTCAGTGGGCTCTTTACTATAGTTGTGTGACAAATTCCTGCAAACTTGGTAGACTAAAACAGTGCCCATGTGCTCTCTTATAGTTCTGGAGGCCAGAAGTCCAGAAGTCACACATTAGACGAA
Source organism: Nycticebus coucang (assembly GCF_027406575.1). Taxonomy (NCBI): domain Eukaryota; kingdom Metazoa; phylum Chordata; class Mammalia; order Primates; family Lorisidae; genus Nycticebus; species Nycticebus coucang. The sequence goes on from NC_069787.1 coordinate 20,207,167, forward strand.
AGTCAAGTCACTGGCAGGCGGGGCTGCCTGGAAGCTTGACATAGAATTTCCTTCCTTACTGTTTTCAGGCCCCAGCACCTGCTGTATTTCTGGCTCCTGGCTTCCTCCTGCATCTTCACAGTGCAGCACCCCCATCTCTGCTCACATCACCTTCTCTTCTGTGCCTCCCTCTCAGAAGGACACCTGTGATAACATCCCAAAGACCATCCAGACAGTCTACACTGTTTACTACAAGATCCTTATTCACATCTCCAAAGTCCATTTTGCTGCAGCAAGTAACACTTACGGACTCAGGGATCAGGGCCCAGATTTCTTTGGGGCCCTTAGTCAACCTGCCCTGCTCACTTTACTCTATGGACAGCAGGAATCTGCCTGTCCCCTCACAGAGTTGTTGTAATGATTATCACTCTCAAATATAGGCCCCTCTGCCTCCTCATGGGATAAAACTTTGTTCAAATCCTAGTTCCATCACTGCATAGTGAAGAACGTGGTCTTGCCTGGACAGAGCTCGGGCCTCTGTCCTTGGCATCCACTCAAGCTCCATGAACAGCAGCCTCAGTTCTCAGAGTCCAGGGAGGAATCTGTTCTGGTGAAGAAGCTATTACACTAAAAGTACAAATTTCTTTGACAAAGTTAAGTGGTCCAGTCTCCAGTATCCAGCAAGTGCTCAATGCATATTTGCTGAAATAGCATGACCCGGAAGTCACTTTTAGTCACTCAAAACTAGGGTGAGGAGTGGTCCCTGCAGGGGACCCACCTTGAAACAAAAAGACACTAATTATTGAAACAGACCTGTGACCCAGGCAAAGTCTAAAAATGCAAGTGGGCATGAATTTTCTGTCATCTAGGGTTTAGAAAGTGGCCACCGTGAGACAGGGAAAGAAGATTGTACTCAGGATAAACCCAGGACTTGACCCAGGGACACCAAGGGGAAGCTCCCGTCCTTCAGGAGCACAGAACGCAGAAGGGAGTGCCATGATGTGACGGAAAGGCACAAGCCCAAGCCAGGCAGAGTTCAACTGCTATGCAACCTGGAGCAAGTCAGCCCCACCCTGAGCCTCAGTTTCCTTGTCTGTAAAATGGGCCACCTCACTCTCAAAGCTGCACTGTGTGTCATGTCTGGATGTGATGAGCTGTATGGCAGGGACTGAGCGCATCATTCCATGCTCTTCAGAACTGACCATGTTCCAGGCTCCGAGCTGCCTCAGACCAGGGGCTCACAGCTGTGGTGATAATGTCAGTGGCCAGGCCAGTAGGCAGAGCATGGCACACTGGGCAGGCCTGGAACAGCACTGCTGAAGGAGAGAGGGTCTGGTGGTTGGGGATGGAGATGGGCATTTGCAGGAGGAGAGAGACCCTGTGTCCACTGGCTTCCTGTACTAGAAATGCCCCTGCCCCTGCCCCAGCACTATGAATGCCCCCTACTCCTGCTGGAAGTTTTTCAGCCTCCTTTGTGCAGTGGGATCTGTGTCTAATTCTTCTCTAACCAGAGAAGAGCATGGCCCAGACTTGGGAAGGTTGACGAAATACCAAATGATCAAAACAGGGACAGGACTGTCTTGTCCAGCCTGTCCCTCACGTGCAGTGAGCTGCACCTACCCATGGGTGAGCGACCAATTTCCGGAAGGACCGCCTGGAACTGTAGGACTCCTGTGGACTCTCTAGTGCCCAGTGAACACTAGCCTATGGCTTGGCATTAACAAACCCAAGGAGGTTTCCTTGTTTTTTTCAAATAGACAATTACTGAGACATGGAGGATTGTCAAGCAGAAAGGGCTTATTACAGTGGAGGAGCCTACTGAGAGGAGGGAGGTAGGAACTGCCTCAAATCCGCCTCCCTGACCAACAGGGTCAGGTGAAAGTGAACAGGGCACAAGGGGAGTGACAGCATGACGGGGCTGGGGTGGAGCGCAGGGCACAGGAGCTCAGTGAGAAATCCCACTAGGACGTACATCTCATGAACAAAGTACGGAGGATTCCCTCTCAGAGTGGGGGTGTTAGTGTTATAAAGGGAGAGGGGTTAGTGCTGGTTATCCTTTCAGCCTTGTGTGCAGGCTCGGTGGGTCCTCGGGCACCGTCTGTGGGGGCTCATCACTTATCATGTCTTCTCCCTCCACACAGGGGGTGGAAGGCTCGGTAGTGATCTCATGGCTGCAAGGACGTTCCGCCATTTCTAGAAAAGGAATTGAAAAGGGAAAGCATCAGAGCCACAGACAGAGACAAAGTTCTGCTCAGCAATTCTTCCTGGAGTGGGAACTGGAAACATAAAAGGACCACAAAACAACACCACGAAAAATGTGTCCTTGCTTATGGAGCTGGTTACAGTGTCCTCCTGGGCCGCTCTCTCGTCATCTAGCCAGGGACTCTGCTCACGGGGGTGTACGTAGCAAGGTCCCCGGCTCCTTCCGCCTGTGTTTTCTGAGCACCTCCCAGCTCAGGAAGCAGAGTTGGGGCCTGATGGCTGAGGCCCAGTGAGGGAGCTCAGGACACTCAGACACCAGGTGGAATCTGGAAGGAACCAGGAAGCCTTCCCTGAGGCCCTACCGTGCTGAGCCCTGGGAGACACCAGCTGCTTTCTCTGGCTGCACTGAGGTGGGACCGATGACAGCCGGTCACAGAGGTGGAGATGGCTGTGCCTCCCTATGTCTCATGGACTGAAATAGCCTGCATGCCTGAGTTCAGGAAAGGGAAACCGACACTGGATGTCTGCCCCATTGCCGCCCCTGACGCACCCCCCATCCTCCTTCTGATTTGAGCTTTCAAATTTGAAAACCAATAACTGAGTCTGTTGAAACCACATGGACTGTCAGAGTTAACAGGCCCTGAACAAGGTTCCATGAGGAGCAGAGATGAGTGGGAGGGCACAGACTCAACTTTTGGACTTAGGGGGCTCATGGAAGTGCCTTGGAACAAAGAAACACAGGTCCCAGAGCCAGACAGATCTGCTACCCACCCTGCCACTGGAGCCTTTCCTGCCTAAGCCTCTAGGTCTGACCTCACAAATGTCTGTGCAGGCTTGAAGGAGAGCGGTGAGCTCACAGTGAGCAGTGGTCAGGACTGGCTGCAGAGGGAATGGACACATGGACCGGCAAATACAGGTGGCAGCAATGGCTGTTAGCTGCCCTCCAAGTTTCCACACTCCGCTCTTCCTTAAGGAAGGAATCCCCACTTTTAGGGTAGTAAATCACCCAGCGAAAACATCTCCACCTTCTCTTGCCTCTAGTATGGATAATGGGCAAACTTCTGGTCAGTGAGATGTAGAGAGAAATTGTTCTAAGTTCCTGACAAGGCTAATAACAAAAATCTAGGTGAGCTGAAACGTGAGCTCTTTCCCCCTGAGACTATGTGGAAAGCAGATATGACAGCTGGAGCTCTGGCAGGCATTTTAGACCCTGAGCCCCTTAAACTATGTAAGCCACATAATAGCACAATGACATAGAAAGAAGTCTGGATCCCTTGTGAATAAGGAGCAGCCAAACTGCCCCTGTATGAAACGTCACACATGACAGAGAGATAAACTTCTCTATTCGTTAAGGCTCGGTCATTTTGGCTTTAGTTCCCAGTAAATGGACTTAACTCATCTTTCCCAATCAGAAAACCACCATGCTAAGGGACACATCTAACTTTTTCTGACCCTTACATCCTAGATAGCAACAGTGACCTCAGTCTTGGCCTCTGTTGCTCCAGCCAAGCAGCCAGGAAGGGCCCTGAAGACACCCCCTTTTCCCCTGCCCCCCATGACTTTGAATACCACATCCATATCCAGGCTCCTGGGTTTTTGGTGACAAATCTTATGTCAATCATGTGGAAAAATGATGAGAGTCATCTTCCTAGCAGCTCAGTAGATATTAATAAGGGACCTTATTGGGTATCACGCAGCCCAGAACATTTCTGTATAATATCATTATGGCAGCTATCGGTAGCTCCTTCCAACACTAATTCGAGTTTAAAAAAAAAAAAAAGAAATTGGATACTGCCCATATAGACATGACGAGGTCTCTAAACACCCAAAGTTATTGTAGGTTTTCAAACTATAAGTGAGGAGGCTATGGAAACGTTGTACAGGTTTTAATTTCTAAGAAACAAAATATCAATCTCTATAACCCATGTAAACAAGAAGCACTATTTTTCTTTAAAGAGGAAATGCTTTTGTGCCCATATCAAGGGGGGGAGGGGAAACACCCTGTGTTATCCCCAGCCCTGATTGTTCTATTTCTCTGAGCTTCTGACCTCATAGAGAGCCACTGAGGCAGAAAATTATATAAGCCCCTGTGTGAGCCTGGGTCTTTGGTCGTTACAGCCTGGGAAGCTTCTTTTGGTGACCTGTGGACATGACCTCAGATAGCGTGTTTCCTTGATCGTAGTTCTTGCAGTTTTCCTAGTGGGTACTTTAGCATAGTGTAGATAGTATTCCTAACGTAGTATTATTTGTTTTATTAGCATAAGTGCACATATTATTTTTATCCTAGTTAGCTTTCATTAGTAGTGTTAGCCTATGTGGTGCCTCAGTTAGTATAGTTTGTTAGTGTTCTTAGCACAGTGAGTATTAGTTCTTTCTGTTGTTGACTAGTTATTTACCATAGCTTATCTAGCATAGCAGTAGAGTAGTCAGGCTCTTCATGGTGCCTGGGGTGGCCTCCATGTCTCTAGACAAGGAGGTCTCCAGGAATACAAGTTCTTAAAGACCATTGGCCAGGGCAGCTTTGCTGAGGTGAAGCTGACCTGGCACCATCAAACTGGCACTGAGGTGGCAGTGAAGATCATCAACACACGCCGTATTGCTGGCCTCATGCCTCTGTCTGCAGAGTCTGACATCATGAAGAGACTGGACCATCCCAACATCATCAAGCTGCTGGAGGTCATAGAGGGTAAGGAAAATATGTACCTAATAATGGAAGTTGCAGGTGGTGGTGACCTGGGTGAATAGACACATCTGGTCAGATGGAGGAGGCGGAGACCCGAGCCATATTCTCGCAGCTACTGAAAGCCATGGAGTACCTTCACCAAGAGGGCATCGTGCACAGGGACCTGAAGCTTGACAACGTTGTATTGGATTCACAAAACAATGTGAAATTAGCTGACTTTGGCATGGCCGCAAACATCAGAGAAGGTAAGAAGTTCACAAACTTCTTTGGATCCCCCCCTTATTTGGCTCCTGAACTTTTCATGTGCCAGAACTACACGGAACCAGAGGCAGAAATCTGGAGCCTTGGGGTCATCCTCTATTCAGTGTTAGCCAGGGCCTTCCCATTTAATGGCCGAGACCGCAATGAACTAATAGCATCCATCTTAAGAGGCGCCTATGCAACACCTGTTTCATTACCCCCAAATTAAAAGCCGTTATCCAAAGGATCCTCACCACTGACCCCAACAAGAGGCCCACTATCTGGCAGATGTTGGAAGACCCCTGGATCCAGTCTGGGCAAGACAGCATGAGGCCATGCAGGGCAGTGACAGACATCCCACCAGAGGCAGCCACCTCACTCAAGGCTGCCACCCCACTGGAAGTTGTCACACCGCCAGAGACAGACACCCCACTGGAGGCCACCACCCCACTTGAGGTTGCCACAACACCGGAGGGGGACACCCCCCCAGAGACGTCCCCTCCACCGATTCCCAGTCCCAGTTGTGCTCCCCCAGCCTGGCCCCGTGTCCTCTCCCCCCAGCACCAGGCACCTTAGTGGAGGCCCAGCAGGAGACCTGGGAGCTGAGGGAAGTCCCAGACAAGACCACTCCCTTTCAGCTGGGCAGGTAGTGGAGGACGAACCCACTGAAGCGGGCCAGGGTCGGCGGGGGTGAGCGAGGAGGATTGCCAATTTCTTTCGCAAAATGCTCTGCCTCCCGCTGGCCCAAAATATCCGCTGCCGGAACAAGGTGGTACCTGTGACCAGCCTGGAGACTTGAGGCTGAGACCAGGAGGCAAGTGTGGGGCGGACGAGCCCCGCTTCCTCCTTTTATTTCTTATTGGATTTTCAATAAAGAAATTGAAATTGTATCTTTCACTGTGTGTACATGTATGGGGAACAAGGTAAAGTTCAGGCGTGAGTGGAAAGCTAACACCCTCATCCCCTCAGGCAGATGCAGCATGCTGTCACTGATGTGTTGCCGCTGAAAAGCTGACTTCATAGAATGTTTGTGAACATTCTATGTTCACACGGGGGTGGGAGGTACAGGGAGGGATTGGGGTGGGGGGGATGTTTGTCGCAGAGAACAAAGTGTCAGACGTGATGAAGAAACTGTGACATTCGTTGCACAGCAGGGTGACCAGGTTAAGGAGAATGTAGGGCACATTTCAAAAGACCTGAGAGTCCACTTCAAATGTCTCCTTGGAGGTCAAGATGGCTCTGAGCTCCCGGGATCCTGAAACACGGTGTGGGAGGTCGGCCAGGCCAGGACTCCTAGCTGGGTGGGGGGCCAGAAAAGCAGCCTGCAGCCTGCGGCCTGCAGAGGCCTCCTGGCCACAGTGGAGCCAGTTGAAGCATGGCCTGGACTCCCCCACTAGATGGAACAACTGTTGAGCCCGGACTGTGACTCCTGGGCACTTGTCTCCTCACTGCCCTTCTCTGCCTTTTCTTCCATGGTTGTGGGTGGCAGAGCGAGAGGGTTCTTAGTCATCTCACCCCTGTTTCTCCCAAATCAGTACAAATAAATCTCACTCCAAAGCTGAGTCCTGGGTATTTTGCTGTTTGGCGTCCTCCCTGCACAGCTGGGGCTGTGCACACCTGGTGCAGGCAGCCTGCAGCACAGTAGCATTGGGAGTTAATAAGAAACAATGGAAAGGGGCCCTGAGCAAACTACCAAGCTCACCCAACAGCCACACAGGAGTCTCTGGGCCATGTCAGGGCAGAGAGGCACAAGCCATGCATGGCCTCCCCACACTGATGTCACCTGGTTAACATCTTCACAAGGAACAGTGGGGACTTGAGGTCCTGCTGGCCTGTGTTGATTATACTGAGTAGGGTAACAAATTCCTGTGAACCAAACTATTTAGGGAGACAGACAGTAACCTGGTTGTGGTCCCCGAGGTGCCCTCAGGGACCACTTGTCCTGCTATGAGTTTCTGGAGAGGACATTGCTACAAAAGCCACCCCCAATAATCTGGCCTTTTGGCGCTCCCCTGTCTTACATATCCTGGTTGATGGGAACAGTGGAGGCCAACAACAGTAACTGGGACATGTCTGGGGGCCCAAGGCCAACTTCTAGAGTTTCCTATGGGTTATCACAGTCAGAGGTGTCAATCGTGGATTAATCACTATTTCTGCCTCGGCTGATCTGGGTCCATGTTGTACACCTTTTGACAGCTTCAGCAATTCCTTCTCTAAAGTTTGCTGGGCTTTCCTCCTTTCCCTGAATCCCCCTGTTAATTTGGAAAAATTGAGTGTTTTTTTACCTGAATAGAGTCCACATCCTTATAAAAGACACTAGCTTTTGGCTGCAGAGATGGGATCCCCTTTCACATAGATAGTGATTCCACCTGGACCCCCTTGTACTGTTTGATTTCTAGGTAGTAACTTTGATTAGGGAACAGAGTTGGTCCCCTTAGACCAGTGGTTCTCAACCTTCCTAATGCCGCGAGCCTTTAATACAGTTCCTCATGTTGTGGTGACCCCCAACCATAAAATTATTTACATACACCTGCATTTGTATGGGGTGTATGTGATGGTTTTAGGCTACCCCTGTAAAAGGGTCATTCGACCCCCATAGGGGTCACGGCCCACAGGTTGAGAACCACTGCCTTAGACCTGTTACCCTCATCTGCAAACATGGATGTGAGAGTAAGACACACACATCATTCCAGGTCAAATCAAAAACTATAGCCAGGTATTCACATTCCTCTGTGAATTTCCCAGGGTCAGCAGAGAAATTCCTCAACTTTTCCTTACACATCTTGAGATCAACCATTGAAAATAGAACACAAACCCTCACAGGCTGTCCTGTGGGTGTGGATACCTCCTGCAAAAGACATACAGAAGGGAAATTGGGATCCAGAAAGGGGGCTAAAGAGAAGAGGTGAGATCCTATGCTGGTGGGGCTGAGCCCTCTCTGGGCTGAAGCAACAGTTACAGTCCTGATCCCTGCCTCAAAGTCTCAGGCCTGTTCACAGTCAAAGAAGCATCCACATCTCTCCCTGTCCCCTTAGCCAACACTTTTCCACATAAGATTCACAATATTGGGTTTTATCCCTCAGGACCCACCTCGTCCCGAAGCTTTCCTCTTGTGTTTAATCCTAGGAGTTTTGTCCCATTATCTCCTGTCATTTAAGTCTTCATGTCACTATGAGTTAGTTTTTATGTATGATATTAAAAAGTCAGGGTCCAGAGAGAACAGCCCACACACAAAGTCCCAAAGTTTCAGATGCTGACACGGACGCAGAGAAGGTGACACTTTTACCCTGTTGGTGGGACTGCAAACTAATACAGCCCTTTGGAAATAAGTATGGAGAATCCTCAAAGAACTCAACTAGACCTTTCATTTGATCTTGAAATTCCATTACTAGGCATCTACCCAAAACAAAAACAAAAGAAAATGTCCGTACCTTAAGGATATTTTCACTAGACGGTTGATCACAGCTCAATTTACAACTGCCAAGAGGCAGAAACAACCTAAATTCTCATCAACACATGAATGGATTACTGAAGTCTATTATATGTGTATCATGGAATAGTATTCAACCATAAAAATATGGAGAACTTACATCCTTTGTATTAACCTGGATGGAGTTGAGATACATTCTTCTTAGTAGAGTATGGCAAGAATGGAAAAGCAAGTATGCAATGTTCTTAGACTATTATGAAGCAGTAGATGAAGTAATACATGGCCACACAAGAGAAAAACTCAAGTTAGGGGGAAGAGAGAGGAGAAGGGGAGGCGGGCATTGGTGTGTTCCCAGTGAGTGGGCACAATGTACATGGCTCACCTCCCGGGTGTAGGTCACAATTGGGACAAGGACTTTACCTAACAAATGCAAACATCATAACTTAATTGTACACTCATATTAATTGGAAATTAAAAAAAAAACAAAACTGAAAGCTGAGTCTGCTGAAATCATGGGAACTGTCAGAGTTAACAGGCCCTGAACAAGGTTCCATGAGGAGCAAAGATGAGTGGGAGGGCCCAGACTCAACTTTTGGATGTAGGGGGCTCATGGAAGTGCCTTGGAACAAGGAAGCACAGGTCCCAGAGCCAGACAGATCCGCTACCCACCCTGCCACTGGAGCCTTTCCTGCCTAAGCCTCTAGGTCTGACCTCACAAATGTCTGTGCAGGCTTGAAGGAGAGCAGTGAGCTCACAATGAGCAGTGGTCAGGACTGGCTGCAGAGTGAATGGACACAGGGACCAGCAAATACAGGTGGCAGCAATGGCTGTTAGCTGCCCTCCAAGCTTCCACACGCCCCTCTTCCTTAAGAAAGAAACCCCCACATTTTTAGGGTAGTAAATCACCCAGGGAAAACATCTCCACCTTCTCTTGCCTCTAGGTATGGATAATGGGCAAACTTCTGGTCAGGGAGATGTAGAGAGAAATTGTTCTAAGCTCCTAGAAAGGCTAATAACAAAAAGCCAGGTGAGCTGAAACATGAGCTCTTTCCCTTTGAGGCTATGTGGAATGCAGATGTGACAACTGGAGCTCCGGCAAGCAAAAGCATGATGACATAGACAGAAGTCTGGATCCCTAAAAAATAAGGAGCAGCCAAACTACCCCTGTATGAAATGTCACATGTGACAGAGAAATAAACTTCTCTATTGGTTAGGGCCCTGTCATTTTGGGTTTTGTTCCCAGGAATGGACTTAACTCATCTTTATATTTGTCCAATCAGGAAGCCACCATGGTAAGGGACACATCTACCTTTTTCTGACCCTTACATATCAGATAGCAACAGTGAACTCAAGGTTAACCTCTGCTGCTCCAGCCAAGCAGCCAGGAAGGGCCCTGAAGATCCCCCTCCCCAGTGTCCTGCTGAAAAGCTCCATGGCTCTGAAGGTGTGGCAGGGTGTTGCCAAAAATGCCTGCTGGCCTAGCTGGGATTTCTATCACCAGTTTGTGGCCTATTCTCTTCCCTCTTTCCCTCCCTCTCTCTCTGCTTGTCAGGTCATGGGACAAAGATTTCTGTGTTTTCAGCTCTGGGACATCTCCTGGCCTAGAGCAGAGACAGGGAGGTCTCAGACATGTGCTGCATAACTGGATGGCTGGGCAGGAGGAGAAGGAGGAGCCTCTGTCCCCAGCTGACACCTTCAAGGGGCTTCTAAGTTTGCTTTGGGGGTCAGGAGGCCTTGGTTTCATCCCTGCTGGGTGACCCTGGACACATTGCCTCACTCATTCACCCTGAAAAAAAAACATCCTTGGTTAGTCTCTTCTCTGTATGAGGCACTGGGCCCATGTATACAGGTGTAGAGATGAAAGATCCTAAGGTCACTGAGCTGGCCTCTAATGGGACAGAGGGAGAAACAAACATCACACTCCCTGGGGGCCAACATTGCATGACCCTGGGTGGCAGGAAATGCCAGAGCTGGCTCTCTCAACCGAGAGCTTGGGGGCTCCCCCAGGAGCAGGAACTCCCACCAGCTCATCCCCTCTGGGCCTCTTGTGGATGAGGCAGGGTTCAGACACAGGAAGAACAAGTCCATTCACCAGCCTGCTGTGCGGCAGCCCTCGTGGGAAGCCTCCACAACCACCCTTGGTGGTAGGCCCAGGGCTTTGTCCCCATGTCTTATTGACTGACCCTCACTGAGTGCTCACTACCTCCCAGGCTGCTTTCTACACCCACTCCATGTGTTAGCTCAGTAATCCTCACCATGGCCTATGTGATAGCTGAGGACTCAGCCTCATTTTACAGGTGGAGACTATGAGGCCCAGAGAAGTTAAATGAACCAGAGCACAGAGCTGCTGTGTGGCAGACCCAGATGTAGCCTCAGGGCTGGTGTGAAGCTGAGCCCCTGTGCTCCAAACTGCACATGCCTCAGCCACCTCTCTCCTCAGATAAGAAGTGGGATTCACAGACCTCATGCAAGGGACAGAATCCATTGCAGACCCAGGTCTCGGGAGGCCTTGAAATCTAACACACCAAAGGTCTCTGTCCCAGTTCTGGGTCTCTGCAGGGATTCTGAAGGCACTGTAGTAGACCAGAAGTGCCCCTCTGTCCTGACCCCTGATGGAAACATTTTGAAGCCTTTGGAGCCCACACTCCTGCCTTGGTTGGGACAGGCAGGCAAGTCAGCACCCTACCAAGCCTGCCAAGCACTGTCCCCTGTGAACACGTGGATGTCAGCACCTGCTCTCCCCTGCAAGGGAGGCTCTGTTCCTCTACATCAGTTCCTGCCTTCAGCCAGAAAGTCACAGGCAGCGGGAGGCCTGCCAAAAGCTATTCTGAAAAATTGGGATTTTATTACAAGTTCATCAGAGCAAATGAATAGTCCACCTCAGGGAAGGAGTGGGCAGGGTGAGTGGGGGAGGGCAGGGCCCCAGCTCACCTTGAGGGGCAGGTAGGCAGGGATGCTGATTCCGGCACTCAAATGGCATGGCTGTGTTGTAGCTCACCAGGAGTGTGCTGGAGCCCCTGGGCCTTGTCTCTCACCCTTATGAGGCTGCAGGACTTTGAGCCCAGTGGCACCTCCCTGTGCTAAGGGGAGAACCACCTGTTCACTATGAACTTGCCCTTGGTGAACAAGGCATGACGGGCTGAGGGTCCCTTCTTCATCCTAGGCCTGATAGGCAGTCTGATGATTTTAACTCAAAAAGTTTTCATGTAAGTACACTTCATGTGAATATACAACCTACATTCTTTTTGCCACATGGTAAACACACCCTGTATCCAGGACCCCGATCAGGAAACAGATTACCAGCACCCCAAAGTCTCCTGGAGACACATCTGATGGCTAGCCTCTCCCACAAAGGAAACCCTTACCCTAACTTCTACCAGCACAAGCCTAATTTTGCTTGGATGCTGTAGCTAAACTCTTCCATATCTGGCTTCCTCAGCTCCATCTCCTTCCCGAGCTTCCTCATCTGTCACACATTGCACGTCCCCATGCACATTTCCATACTTTATGCCATTGTGTAGACACAGGGCAGTAGACTGACCCATGCTACCGTGCACATTTCTGTTCCCTCCAGTCTGGGGCTCTAATCCATAGGGCTGCTAAGAACATCCAGGCACCTTCCTTTCTGGGGGCACGCTTAGGGTGTGTCACTAAAAGTGAGACTCCTTGGCCATGGGGCATGTGTTGTTATTACCAAACACCTTTTTCAAAGTGGATCCATCAATTGAAAGTGCTACTCCTAGGTGCCCTACATCCCTGCCTTTGTTATCCATCAATGCTTTAAGTAAATTTTAAAACCTTATTCATTTTCAATCTGATATAACTCACATAACTTAAAATCTCCACCTCTGCACCTTTCAACTGTATAGTTCAGTGGTGTGAAGTACATTCACGCTGTAGTGTCACCACCATTTATCTACACAACTCGCCTTGTAAAACTGCAACTCTGTCCTCAATAAACAAAGACTCCCCAATTCCTACCTCTCCGCCTGGCAACCACCTTTCTACTTCCTGTCTCCATGCATTTCCCTTCTCTGGGTACCTCACGTAAGTGCAATTAGACAATATGTACCCTTTGAGACTGGCTTAGCACAGTGTCCCCAAAGTTCATCCATGTGGTAGCTTGCATCAGAATCACCTTTCCTTTTAAAGTTGAATAAATATTTCATTATAAGTACAGACCCGTGGTTTATCCACTCCTCATTGATGAGCACTTGGGTTGCTTCTGCCTTTCAGCTATTATGAATAATGCTGCTATGAACGTGGGTTAAATAACAGCACTTTGAGATGGTACTTGGAATACCTTTGGATACATACCCAGATGTGGGATTGCTGGATCACATGGTAATCCTGTTTAACTCTTTGTGAACCACCATACTGTTGTCCATAGTGGTAGCACCATCGTACATTCCCTCCACCAGTGCACAAGAATTCCATTTCTCCATATCTTCATCAACACTTACTGTTTTTCTGTTGCTGTTTGGATAGTAGCCATCCTAAGTAGTGTAAAGTGGTTTTTTCTTACGGTTTGCTTTGCAGTAGTCTGATGATTAGTGCTGTTAAGCATCTTTTCAGGAGCGTGTTGGCCATTTGTGTATCACCTTTTCAGAAAAATCTATTCTGAACAGTCCTTTGGTGGTTTCTAAGAGGGTTGTTTTATTCTTGTCAACATATAGGCCTTCTCTAAGTACTCTAGATGTGAGCCCCTACTCAGGTACATGAAGTGCAGGTATTTTCTCCCATCTCATAGGTTGCCTTTGATCTCTTGCGCCCTTTAATACTCAGAGATTTTAGATTCTTTTTATTCGTTTCCATTTTCAGACATGGTCTCACTCTGTCACCCTGGGTACAGTGCCGTAGCATCATAGCTCACAGCAACCTCAATGTTTTGGGTGCAAGTGATCCTCTTCCCTCAGTTCTCAAGTAGCTGGGATTATAGGCGACAACCACAATGCCCAGTTACTTTTAGAGACAGTGTCTTGCTCTAGCTTAGGCTGATCTTGAACTCCTGAGCTCAAGCAATTGACCCACCTCAGCCTCCCAGAGTGCCAGAATTAGAGGGGTGAGCCACTGCACCTGGCCCAGCTTTTAGATTTTGATGTGGTCCTGTTTACCTACTTTAAATATGTAACTTGTGCTTTTGGTATTATAGACAAAAATTCAGTGCCAAATCCATTGTCCTGAAGCTTTCCTCCTAGGGTTTCTTGTAGGAGTTTCAGGGTTTCAGCCCCTAACATTTAAGTCCTCAGTTCACTATGAGTTAATTCTTGTGTATGGTGTCATTTCAGGATCCATCTTCATTCTCCTGCATGTGGATGTCCAGTCATCCCAGTACCATTTGCTGAAGAGACTCTTTTCCTCACTGGGTGCTCGTGGCACCCTTATAAAATCATTTAACCATCCAGGAGCAAGTTGATTTCTGGGCTCAGTGTTCTCTTCGATTGCTCTTTAAATCTGCTCATGCCAAGACCACCCAGTTCTGAACTCAGGAGCTTGAAATGAGTTTTGAACACTGGAAGTTTAAGACCTCCAAGTTTATACTTTTTCAAGATTGTTTGATTTGGGGTCCCTTGAGATTCCATATACCTGAAACTTTCCTAAATTTGCTTCAGTTGGTACACTTCTTTTGTGGAATCTTAAAAGTGTTTTCTACATATGAGATATGTCATTTGCAAACTGATCATCTTACACTTTCCTTTTCAATTTGAGTGCCTTTTATTTCTTTCTCTTAACTAATTGCTCTTTCAGTTATTGGTGTCTCCAGATTACATGTGTCCAAGACATCTACTCATAATAGTCTTAAATCAAGCACAAGACACAAATAGTACTAGGCTTTATCGCTGTCCATGTACTTGCCTTTCCCAGACATCTTTATTTCTTCATCAAGCTTTGAGTTCCTGTCTAGTGTCCTTTCTTTTCTACCAGAAGGACTCCTTCCATTGTGGGGCAGGGCTGTTGGTGCTCACCTTTTGGATAGCTGAAAAATGTCTTAATTTCTTCCCCATTTTTGAAGCACAGTTTCTCAGATATTGGACTCTTGGTAGACAGACATTTTTCTCCCCCCCCCCATGACTTTGAACATTTCAGCTCATTGACATATGGTCTCCTGGGTTTTTGATGACAAATCTTATGTCAATCATGTGGGAAAATGATGATGAGAGTCATCTTCCTAGCAGCTCACTAGATGATAAGAGTGGCCTTATTGTGTATCACACGCCCCAGAATATTTCTGTATAGTATCATGATGGCAGCTATTTATAGCATCCTTCCAACACTCATTCAAATTTAAAGAAAAAGAAATTGAATACCGCCCATATAGACATGATAAGGTCTCTAAAAACCTAAAGTTATTATAGGTTTTCAAACTATAAGTAAGAAGGCCACAGAAACATCAAAGAGGCATTTGGATCTGTCCCTGTCCCCTTAAGCCAACACTTTTCCACATAAGATCCAAACTGCACACGCCATGGTCACCTCCCTCCTCAGATGGGAAGAGGGAGTCACAGACATCAGGCAAGGGGCAGAATCCTCCCAGACCCAGGTTTGTAGAGGCCTCAGGATCTAAGACACCAAAGGCCACTATCCAGTTCTGGAACTGTGTGAGGATTCTGAAGGGGACTGGAGTGGACCAGGAGGGGCCCTCTCTCCTGACCCCTGTTGGGAACATTTCAAAGCCTTTAAAGCCCACATTCCTGCCTTGGTCAAGACAGCCTGGCAGGTTAGCACCCTGCCTAGCCTGCCAAGCACTGTCTGTCCTATGTGAACACGTGGATGTCAGCACCTATTGTCCGCTGTGGGGGAACTCTGCTCCTTTACATCATTTCCTGCTTTCAGCCAGAAAGTCGCAGGCAGAGGGAGGCATGGAAGAACAAATGAATAATTTACACCAAGGAAGGAGTGGGCAGGGTGGGTGGGGAAGGGCCAGGCCCCTGGCTCAGCTTGAGGGGCAGATAGGCAGCTATGGTGATCCTGGCACTCAGGTGGCCGTTGCCCTGATGAAGCTCACCAGGAACACTTTGGATCCCTGGGCCTCAGCTCTCACCCTGAGGCCACTACACTGCAGTGCTTAGAGCCCAGTTATAGCCGCCCTGTGCCAAGGGGAGAACCACCTGGTCATCGTGAACTTGTCCTTTATGAACAAGGCATGACAGGCTGAGGGTCCCTCTTTTATCCTAGGCTTGATAGACAGTCTGAAGATTTTCACTTACAAATTTTTAATGTAAGTATACTTCACATGAATATACAACTTACTTTTTTTTTTGCCACATATTGAGCCCACCCTGTATCCCAGCATCCAGATCAGGACACAGATTCTCAGCACTCTAAAGTCACCTGGAGACACATCTGATGTCTAGCCTCTCCCCTAAAGGAAACCTCTACCTTGACTTTTACCAGCACAAGCCTAATTTTGCTTTATGCTGCAGCTAAACTCTTCCGTATCTGGCTTCCTCAGCTGCATCTCATTCCCAAGCATCCTTGTCTGTCACACATTGCACGTCCAAATGCACATTTCCATGCATTACACCATTGCATGGATACAGGGCAGTAGACTGACCCATGGCACTGTGCACATTTCCGTTCCTTCTAGTCTAAGGCTCTGATCCACAGGGCTACTAAGAACATCTGGGAACCTTCCTTTCTGGGAGCACCCTTCAGAGTTTCTCTTGGGTGTGTCCTGAAAAGTGAGACTCCTAGGCCATGAGGCACACACACATTGTTATTGCCAAATAACTTTCTCAAAGTGGTTCCATCAATGAAAACTGCTGCCAACAGTTGCCCTACATCCCTGCCTCTGTTTTCCACCAATATTTGGATTACATTTTGAAATCTTATTCATTTTGATTCTGATAAAATAACACCTTTTAAGTGTACAGTTCAGTGGTGTGACGGACATTCACACTGTGGTGCACTGTCACCACCATTTATCTACACCACAATTCAATTTGTGGTGTAGATAAATAAACATCAACTCCCCGATTCCCACCTCTCCTCCCCTCACAACCACCTTTCTACTTCCTGTGTCCATGAAATTGACTCCTCTGGACACCTCACATAAGAGCAATTACATAATCTGTACATTTGAGACGGGCTTAGCACAGTGTCCCCGAGGTACATCCAAGTGGTAACATGTGTCAGCATCTCCCTCCATGGTAAGGTTGAATAACATTCCATTGTGTGTACGGACCACATTTGTTTTATCCGCTCATCTTTAATGAACACTTGGGTTGCTTCCACCTGTCAGCGATTGTGAATAACTCTACTAGGAACATGGGGGGAGTAATACCACTCTGAGACTGTGCTTTCACGTGGAATCCTGTATAACTTTTTGAGGATCCACCATACTGTGGTTATGTGGTGAGGATTTCTGAGCTAATAAATGAAATGGGTGTGCCATCCTAAGGAGTGTTAGTGGGTTTTCCTTGATCTTTCGCTTTGCAGTGCTCTGATGATGAGCGCTGTGGAGCATCTTTTCATGAGCGTGTTGGGCATCTGCATATCACCTCTGGAGAAATATCTCTTCAGGTCCTTTGGCTGTTGTTTACTTGGGTTATTTGTGTTATTGTTGTCAATGTATAGGCATTCTCTACAAATTCCAGACGTGAACCCCTAATCAGGTATATGAAGTGCAGGTATTTTCTCCCATTTCATAGGTTGCCTTTGATCTCTTGCACCCTTTGACACTCAGGGATTTTAGATTATTTTTCTTCTTTTCCATTTTCAGACACAGTCTCACTTTGTCATCCTGGGTACAGTGCCATATGGCTCACAGCAACCTCTGACTCCTGGGCTCAAGTGATCCTCTCCCCTCAGTTCGCAAGTAGCTGGGACTACAGGCAAGAGCTACAGTGCCCAGCTACAGCGTCTTTCTCTCACTTAGGCTGGGCTTGAATTCCTGTGCTCAAGCAATCCACCTACCCCAGCCTCCCAGAGTGGCAGAATTAGAGGGCTGAGAATCTGCACCCAGTCCAGCTTTTAGCTTTTGATGTGGTCCTGTTTACCTAGTGTTAATATGTAATAGTGCTTTTGGTAGTATAGGCAAAATATCAATGCCAAATCCATTTTTCTCAAGCTGTCCTCCTATGGTTTCTTCTGGGAGTTTCATAGTTATAGCCCTTAACATTTAAGTCCTCGATTCACTATGAGTTAATTCTTGTGTATGGTTTCATGTCAGGATCCATCTTCAGTCTCCTGTATGTGGATGTCCAGTCATCTCAGTACCATTTGCTAAAAAGACTGTTCTTTCCCCATGGGGTACACATGGCACCCTTGTAAAATCATTTAACCATCCAGGAGCAGGTTGATTTCTGGGCTCAGTGTTCTCTTCCATTGCTCTCTAAGTCTGCCCGTGCCAGGACCACCCTGTTCTGATCTCAGGAGTTTGTAATGAGTTTTGAAAACAGGAAGTATAAGACCTCCAAGTTGGTATTTTTCAAGATTGCTTGATTTGGGGTCCCTTGAGATTCCACATACCTGAACCTTTCCTAAGTTCACTTTGGTTTTTACAGTACTTTTATGGAATCTTCAGTGTTTTCTACGTATGAGATCATGTCATTTGCAAACTGATCACTTTACACCTTCTTTTTCAATTCGAGTACCTTTTATTTCTTTCTCTTATCTAATTGCTCTTTCAGTTATTGGTGTCTCCAGATTACATGTGTCCAAAACATCCACTCATAATAGTCTTAAATCAAGCACAAGACACAAATAGTACTAGGCTTTATCGCTGTCCATGTATTTGCCTTTACAAGACATCTTTATTTCTTCATCAAGCTTTGAGTTCCTGTCTAGTGTCCTTTCTTTTCTACCAGAGGACTCTTTCCATTGGAGGGCAGGGCTGTTGGTGCTCACCTTTTGGATAGCTGACAAATGTCTTAATTTCTTCCTCATTTTTGAAACACGGTTTCTTGGATGTTGGAATCTTGGTAGACAGACCATTTTTTCCCCCATGACTTTGAATATTTCAACCCATTGACATCTGGACTCCAAGGTTTTTGATGACAAATCTATGTCAATCATGTGGGAAAATGGTGATGAGAGTCATCTTCCTAGCAGCTCACTAGGGACCTTATTGTGTATCACACACCCCAGAATATTTCTGTATAGTATCATGCTGGCAGCTATTTGTAGCATCCTTCCAACACTAATTCAAATTGAAAGAAATAGAAATTGAATACCTCCCATATAGACACGATAAAGTCTCTAAACCCCTAAAGTTATTGTAGGGTTTCAAACTATCAGTGAGAAGGCCATGGAAACCTTGTACTGGTTTTAATATCTAATAAATGAAATATCAATCTCTATAACCCATGTAAACAAGAAGCACTTGTTTCTCTTTCAAGAGGAAAATGCTTTTGCCCCCATATAAGGGGGGAAAAAACCCACCCTGTGTAATCCCCAGCCCTGATTGGTCCATTTCCCCCTGCCTCTGACCTCATAGAGAGCCATTGAGGCCGAAACCTATATAAGCCCCTGTCTGGGCCTGGGTCTTTGGTCGTTACAGCCCAGGAAGCTTCTTTTGGTGACCTGCGGACTTGACCTCAGATAGCGTGTTTCCTTGATCGTAGTGCTTGCAGTTATCCCAGTGAGTAGTTTAGCATAGTATAGATAGTATTCGTAGTGTAGTGTTGTTTGTTTTGTTAGCATAAGGTCTCATTATTTTTATCCTAGTTAGCTTTCATTACTAGTGTTAGCCTATTTAGTGCCCCAGTTAGTATAGTTTGTTAGTGTTTTTAGCATAGTGAGTATAGTGGTTCTTCATTAGTCATTTAGTGTAGCTTATATAGCGTAGTGGTAGCGTAGTCAGGCTCCCCATGGAGCCTGGGGCATCCTCCGTGTCCCTGGACAAGGAGGTCCTCCAGGACTACGAGTTCTTAAGGACCCTTGGCCAGGGCAGCTTCGCTGAGGTGAAGCTGGCCCGGCACCGTGCATCTGTCACGGAGGTGGCAGTGAAGATTCTCAACAAATGCTTTATTGCTGGCCTCATGTCTGTGTCTTCCGAGATTGAGATCATGCAGAGACTGGACCATCCCCACATCTTCAAACTGCTGGAGGTCGTCGAGGGTAAGGAAAATATCTACCTCATCATGGAACATGCGGGTGGTGGTGACCTGTGTGACCGAGTAATGACATCTGGTCAGATGGAGGAGGGGGAGGCCCGAGCCATATTCTTGCAGCTACTGAAAGCCATGGACTACCTTCACCAAGAGGGCATCGTGCACAGGAACCTTAAACTTGAGAACATTTTATTAGATTCCCAAAACAACGTCAAACTGACTGACTTTGGCAGTGCTGCAACCTTCAGAGAAGGTAAGACCTTCACAGACTTATGTGGGACCCCCATGTATTTGGCCCCGGAAGTTTTCCTTCAGAACTACAAGGGACCAGAGGCAGATATCTGGAGCCTTGGGGTCATCCTCTATTCAATGGCATCTGGGCTCTTCCCATTTAAAGGACGGGACCTCGATGAACTGCAAACGGCCATCTTAAGAGGCACCTATAGAACACCTGCTTTCATTACCCCCAAATTAAAAACCTTTATCCAAAGTATCCTAGCCCTCGACCCGAGCAAGAGACCCACCCTCCGCCATGTAATGGAAGACCCCTGGATCCAGTCTCGGAGAGACAGCATGAGGTCACGCAGGGCAGCGACAGACATGCCACCAGAGACAGCCACCCCACTGGAGGCCTTCACCCCACTGGAGGCCATCACCCCACCGGAAGCCTTCATCCCACTGGAGGCTGCCACACCACCTGAGGCCACCACCCCACCGGAGACTGCCACCCCACCTGAGACCACCACCCCACCTGATGCCACCACCCCACAGGAGGCTTCCACCCCATTGGAGGCCTTCATCCCATCGGTGGCCACCACCCCACATGAAGCTGCTATCCCACTGAAGGTCTCCATCCCCTCGGTGGCTACCACACCACAGGAGGCCGCCACACCACAGGAGGCTGCCACTCCACCGGAAGCCTCTATCCCATCGGTGGCCACCACCTCACTGGAGGCCACCCCACCAGAGGCCGCCACCCCACCGGAGACCTTCATCCCATTAGTGGCCACCACCTCACCAGAGGCCACTCCACCAGAGGCTGCCACCCCACAGGAGGCCTCCATCACATCGGTGCCCACCAACCCACAGGAGGACGCCACCCAACCGGAGGCCTCCATAACATCGGTGGCCACCTCATCACCTGAGGCCTCGACCCCACCAGAGGCCTCCACCTTACCAGAGGCTGCCACCCCACCAGAGGCCACCACCCCACTGGGGGCCTCTATCCCATCAGTGGCCACCACCTCACCAGAGACTTCCACCCCACCGGAGGCTTCTATCCCATCAGTGGCTACCACCTCACCAGAGGCCTCCATCCCATTGGTGGACACCACCCTACAGGAGGCTGCCACCCCACCAGAGGGGGAAACCCTACCCGAGGCCACCAAGCCACTGGAGGTCGCCACCCCACCGGAGGCTGCCACCCCCCCAAAGACCACCACCCCACCAGAGGCTGCCACGCCATGGGAGACCATCACCCCACCGGAGGCTGCCACCCCACCGGAGGGGGACACACCACCAGAGACCTCCTCCCCACTTGTTCCCCATCCCACTTCTGCCCCCCAGCCATGCCCCGTGTCCTCTCCCTCCAGCACCAGCCACCTTAGTGGAGGCCCAGCTGGAGACACAGGACCTGAGGGAAGTCCCAGTCAGGACGACTCTCTTCCAGCTGGGCAGGTAGTGGAGGACGAACCCACTGAAGTGGACCAGGGCCGGCGGGGGTGCGCTAGGAGGATTGTGAACTTCTTTTGCAGAATGTTCTGCCTCCTGCTGGCCCAAAAGAACCGCCGCAGGAACAAGGTGGTGCCTGAGACCAGCCATGGGACTTGAGGCCCAGCCCAGGAGGCGAGTGTGGGGCGGCCAGGCCCCCCTTCCTCCTTTTATTTCTTATTGGATTTTCAATAAAGAGGTTGAAATTGTATCTTTTACTGTGTTTACATGTATGGGGAACAAGGTGAAGTTCAGGTGTGTGTGGAAAGCTAACACCCTCATCCCCTCAGGCAGATGCAGCATGCTGTCACTGATTCTTGCCGCTGAAAAGCTGACCTCATAGAACGTTTGTGACACTGGGATGGGAGGTACGGGGGGGGATTGGGGTGGGGGGTGTTTGTCGCAGAAAACAAAGTGTCTGACAGGATGAAGAAACCGTGACATCTGTTGCACAGCAGGGTGACCAGGTTTCAAAAGACCTGAGAGTCCACTTCAAATGTCTCCTTGGAGGGCAAGAAGGCCTGAGCTCCCGGGATCCTGAAACATGGTGTGCGAGGTCAGCCAGGAGAGGACTCCCAGCTGGGTGGGGGCCAGACAAGCAGCCTGCAGCCTGCAGATGCCTCCTGGCCACAGTGGAGCCAGCTGAAGCATGGCCTGGACTCCCCCACTAGCTGAACAACTATTGAGCCCGGACTGTAACTCCTGGGCACTTGTTTCCTCACTGTACTCTGCCTTTTCTTCCAAGGTTGTGGATGGCGGGGCAAGAGGGTTCTTAGTCATCTCACTCGTGTTTCTTTCAGAACAGTATAAATACATCTCACTCCAGAAAGCTGAGTCCTGGGTATTTTGCTGTTTTGGATCCTCCCTGCACAGCTAGGGTGGTGCGCACCTGGTGCAGGCAGCCTGCAGCACAGTAGTATTTGGAGTTAATGAGAAACACTCAATGGAAAGGGGCCGAAAGGGAACTACCAAGGTCAGCTAATGGCAACACAGGAATCTCTGGGCCGTGTGAAGGGCAGAGAGGCACACACCTTGCATGGCCTCCCCACACTGAAGAGAGACAGTAACCTGGCTGGAGTCCCCAAGGTGCCCTAGGGGACCACTTGTCCTGCTGTGTTTTCTGACTGAATAGTGTATCACTGACACTTTCCTCTGTGATCTTCTCCCCTTTTCATAACAGTAGCAAAGGTGGGTCCCTCTAAGAGGCCTGAGCCAGGTGTGGGCCTTTGGTTCCCCCCAAACCATTCCTCGTGTTCAGTCCTTTCTTTGCAAAAACACATTTCCACATGGACAGCCTTTTTTCTTTTCTGTTACCTCTTTTTATCTTTTTTATCTTTTTTTTTTTTGCATTTTTTTTAAAATTTATTATTATTTTTTTTTATTGTTGGGGATTCATTGAGGGTACAATAAGCCAGGTTACACTGATTGCAATTGTTAGGTAAAGTCCCTCTTGCAATCATGTCTTGCCCCCATAAAGTGTGACACACACCAAGGCCCCACGAACCTCCCTCCTTCCCTCTTTCTGTTTCCCCCCCATAACCATAATTGTCATTAATTGTCCTCATATCAAAATTGAGTACATAGGATTCATGCTTCTCCATTCTTGTGATGCTTTACTAAGAATAATGTCTTCCACGTCCATCCAGGTTAATACGAAGGATGTAAAGTCTCCAATTTTTTTAATGGCTGAATAGTATTCCATGGTATACATATACCACAGATTGTTAATCCATTCCTGGGTTGGTGGGCATTTAGGCTGTTTCCACATTTTGGCAATTGTAAATTGAGCTGCAATAAACACTCTAGTACAAGTGTCCTCATGATAAAAGGATTTCTTTCCTTCTGGGTAGATGCACAGTAATGGGATTGCAGGATCAAATGGGAGGTCTAGCTTGAGTGCTTTGAGGTTTCTCCATACTTCCTTCCAGAAAGGTTGTACTAGTTTGCAGTCCCACCAGCAGTGTAAAAGTATTCCCTTCTCTCCATATCCACGCCAGCATCTGCAGTTTTGAGATTTTGTGATGTGGGCCATTCTCACTGGGGTTACATGATATCTCAGGGTCGTTTTGATTTGCATTTCTCTAATATATAGAGATGATAAACATTTTTTCATGTGTTTGTTAGCCATTTGTTGTCGTCTTTAGAGAAAGTTCTATTCATGTCTCTTGCCCATTGATATAAGGGATTGTTGGCTTTTTTCATGTGGATTAATTTGAGTTCTCTATAGATCCTGTTATGAAGCTTTTGTCTGATTGAAAATATGCAAATATCCTTTCCCATTGTGTAGGTTGTCTCTTTGCTTTGGTTATTGTCTCCTTAGCTGTACAGAAGCTTTTCAGTTTAATGAAGTCCCATTTGTTTATTTTTGTTGTTGTTGCAATTGCCATGGCAGTCTTCTTCATGAAGTCTTTCCCCAGGCCAATATCTTCCAGTGTTTTTCCTATGCTTTCTTGGAGGATTTTTATTGTTTCATGCCTTAAGTTTAAGTCCTTTATCCATCTTGAATCAAGTTTTGTGAGTGGGGAAAGGTGTGGGTCCAGTTTCAGTCTTTTACATGTAGACATCCAGTTCTCCCAACACCATTTATTGAATAGGGAGTCTTTCCGCCCAAGGTATGTTCTTGTTTGGTTTATCAAAGATTAGGTGGTTGTAAAATTTTAGTTTCATTTCTTGGTTTTCAATTTGATTCCAAGTGTCTATGTCTCTGTTTTTGTGCAGGTACCATGCTGTCTTGAGCACTATGGCTATGTAGTACAGACTAAAATCTGGTATGCTGATGCCCCCAGCTTTATTTTTGTTACAGGGAACTGCCTTAGCTATACGGGGTTTTTTCCGGTTCCATACAAAACGCAGAATCATTTTTTCCAAATCTTGAAAGTACGATGTTGGTATTTTGATAGGAATGGCATTGAATAGGTAGATTGCTTTGGGAAGTACAGACATTTTAACAATGTTGATTCTTCCCATCCATGAGCATGGTATATTCTTCCATTTGTTAATATCCTCTGCTATTTCCTTTCTGAGGATTTCATAGTTTTCTTTATAGAGGTCCTTCACCTCCTTTGTTAGGTATATTCCTAGGTATTTCATTTTCTTTGAGACTATGGTGAAGGGAGTTTTGTCCTTAATTAGCTTCTCATCTTGACTGTTATTGGTGTACACAAAGGCTAGTGACTTGTGGACATTGATTTTATATCCTGAAACATTACTGTATTTTTTGATGACTTCTAGGAGTCTTGTGGTTGAGTCTTTGGGGTTCTCTAAGTATAAGATCATGTCGTCAGCAAAGAGGGAGAGTTTGACCTCCTCTGCTCCCATTTGGATTCCCTTTATTTCCTTGTCTTGCCTAAATGTATTGGCTAGAACTTCCAGCACTACGTTGAATAGTAAAGGTGACAGAGGACAACCTTGTCTGGTTCCAGTTCTAAGAGGAAAAGCTTTGAGTTTTACTCCATTCAGTAAAATATAGGCTGTGGGTTTGTCATAGATAGCTTCAATCAGTTTTAGAAATGTGCCACCTATGCCTATACTCTTCAGTGTTCTAATTAGAAAAGGATGCTGGATTTTATCAAATGCTTTTTCTGCATCTATTGAGAGGATCATGTGATCTTTATTTTTGCCTCTGTTAATATGGTGGATAACGTTTATGGACTTGCGTATGTTAAACCAGCCTCACATCCCTGGGATGAAGCCTACTTGATCATGATGAATGACTTTTT
The DNA here is from genome assembly GCF_027406575.1 of Nycticebus coucang. Classification (NCBI taxonomy): domain Eukaryota; kingdom Metazoa; phylum Chordata; class Mammalia; order Primates; family Lorisidae; genus Nycticebus; species Nycticebus coucang. The sequence goes on from NC_069787.1 coordinate 20,232,184, forward strand.
TGATGATAAGCTGTAATCTATTGGCGAGGATTTTGTTGAGAATTTTTGCATCTATGTTCATGAGTGAGATTGGTCTGAAATTCTCCTTTTTGTTTGGGTCTTTTCCTGGTTTTGATATCAGGGTGATGTTTGCTTCATAGAATGTGTTGGGGAAGATTCCTTCTTCCTCAATTTTTTGGAATAATTTCTGAAGTACAGGAATAAGCTCTTCCTTGAATGTTTGATAGAATTCTGGAGTGAAGCCATCTGGACGAGGGCATTTTTTGGCTGGAAGATTTTTTATTGTTTCTTTGATCTCAGTGCTTGAAATTGGTCTGTTCAGGAGCTCTATTTCTTCCTGGCTGAGTCTAGGGAGAGGGTTGATTCCAAATATTGATCCATTTCTTTCACATTGCCAAATTTCTGGGCATAGAGTTTCTGGTAGTATTCAGAGATGATCTCTTGTATCTCTGTGGGATCAGTTGTTATTTCCCCTTTATCATTTCTGATTGAGGTTACTAGAGATTTTACTTTTCTATTCCTTGTTAGTCTGGCCAATGGTTTCTCTATTTTATTTATTTTTTCAAAAAACCAACTCCTTGTTTCATTAATTTTCTGAATGATTCTTTTGTTTTCAATTTCATTGATCTCTCATTTGATTTTGGATATTTCTTTTCTTCTACTGAGTTTCGGTTTAGATTGTTCTTCTTTTTCCAATTCCATAAGATCTCTTGTGAGATTGTTGATGTGCTCTCTTTCTGTTTTTCGAATGTAGGCATCTAAAGTGATGAATTTTCCTCTCAAAACTGCTTTTGCAGTATCCCACAGGTTTTGGTAGCTTGTGTCTTCATTGTTGTTATGCTCAAGGAAGTTAATGATTTCCTGTTTTATTTCCTCCTTCACCCGTCTGTTATTCAACAGAAGATTGTTTAATTTCCATGCCTTTGGGTGGGGTCGAGCATTTTTGTTAGAGTTGAGTTCCACCTTTAGTGCCTTATGGTCTGAGAAGATACAAGGTAAAATTTCAATTCTTTTGATTCTGTTGATATTTGTTTTGTGTCCCAGGATATGATCAATTTTGGAGAATGTTCCATGGGGTGATGAGAAGAATGTATATTCTTTATCTTTGGGGTGGAGTGTTCTATATGCGTCTGTCAAGCACAGTTGTTCTAGGGTCTCATTTAAGTCTCTTATATCCTTGTTTAATTTCTGTTTAGAGGATCTGTCCAACTCTGTAAGAGGAGTGTTAAGGTCCCCTGTTATTATGGTATTATCAGATATCATATTGCTCAGACTGAGTAAGGTCTGTTTCAATAATCTGGGAGCATTTAAGTTGGGTGCATAAATATTTAGAATTGAAATGTCTTCTTGTTGTATTTTTCCCTTGACCAGTATAAAGTGACCATCTTTGTCTTTTTTGACTTTAGTTGCTTTAAATCCACATGTATCTGAAAATAAGATTGCAACTCCTCTTTTCTTCTGAATTCCATTTGCCTGAAAAATTGTCTTCCAACCCTTGACTCGGACCTTTAATTTGTCTTTTGAAGCCAGGTGTGTTTCTTGCAGACAGCAAATGGATGGCTTGTGTTTTTTAATCCAGTCAACCAATCTATGTCTCTTCAGTGGGGAATTCAAGCCATTAACATTTATTGAGATAATTGATAAGTGTGGTAGTATTCTATTCATCTTATTTTGTGAGAGTCCATTGCTTAGTTTTATCTTTTGCATCAGTGTGGAGGTTTGGTTCTGTCCTTTAATTTCTGAGTTCTTACTTTGCTGCTGATCCATTGTGGTGGTCAGTGTGCAGAACAGGTTGAAGTATTTCCTGTAGAGCTGGTCTTGTTGTGGCGAATTTCCTCAATGTTTGTATATCCGTAAATGATTTGATTTCTCCATCAATTTTGAAGCTTAGCTTAGCAGGGTACAGAATTCTGGGCTGGAAATTGTTCTGTTTAAGTAGATTAAAGGTAGATGACCATTGTCTTCTTGCTTGGAAAGTTTCATTAGAGAAGTCTGCGGTCAATCTGATGGATTTTCCCCTGTAGGTCAACTGACGCTTACTCCTGGCAGCTTGCAGAATCTTTTCTTTTGTCTTGACTTTGGACAGGTTCATCACAATGTGTCTTGGAGAAGCTCGGTTAGAGTTGAGGTGACCTGGGGTCCGATAGCCCTCTGAAAGCAGTGTGTCAGAATCTTTGGTGATATTTGGGAAATTTTCTTTTATAATATTCTCTAGTATGGCTTCCATTCCTCTGGGGCATTCTTCTTCCCCTTCTGGAATTCCTATAACTCATATGTTGGAACGCTTCATAAAGTCCCATAATTCTGACAGTGACCGTTCTGCTTTCTCTCTCTTCTTTTCTGTCTCTTTTACTATCTGAGTTATCTCAAAATCTTTGTCTTCTATCTCTGAAATTCTTTCTTCTGCATGGTCTAACCTATTGCTTATACTTTCCATTGCATCTTTAAGTTCCCTGATTGACTGTTTCATTTCCTTCAGCTCAGCTATATCCTTTTTATATTCTTCATATCATTCATCTCTTATTTGATTCTGTTTTTGGATTTCCTTTTGGTTATTTTCCACTTTATTAGCAGTTTCCTTCATTGTTTCCATCATTTCTTTCATTGTTTTCAACATGTGTATTCTAAATTCCCTTTCTGTCATTCCTAACATTTCTGTATAGGTGGAATCCTCTGCAGTAACTACCTCATGGTCCCTTGGCGGGGTTGTTCTGGACTGGTTCTTCATGTTGCCTGGAGTTTTCTGCTGATTCTTCCTCATGGGTGATTTCTTTTATCTGTTTCCTTGCCCTAATTTTCCTTTCACTTGCTCTTGCTCTTTAAGTTCTCGTGCCTGTGGATGAGCAGAAGCTTTCTCAGGGAAGTGCTCGTCGCTGGAATCACTGCTGAAGTCTTATCTTTTTTTTCAAATTCATACATTGAATCTACTTTGAAAAACTGTCTAACTTATTATTTCTTTTTTTAAGTGTTTTGTAGATAGATCATAAATACATTTATGCCATTTTAAATGTGTTCATTCTTTGTACAAATTGGAGTGCTTACATCATACTAATCAGCATAGTTTTCACCTCATTTACCCAATTATAGCATTAGGACATTTGTGTTCTATTCACGATAGATCTAACTTGTACTTGCAATGTACTCCATAGGTGTGGACCCCTACTGTCTCCTACCATCCTTCCCAGCCAACCCCCTCACCTCTCCCTCCCCTTCCCTCCTTCATCCTAGGCTAAAGTTGTGTTTCATTTCTCATATGCAAGTTTGAGTGATTATATTTTGGTTTCACGTAGTACTGAATACACTGGATACTTTTTTTCCATTCCTGAGATACTTTACTAAGAAGAATATTTTCTAGCTCAATTTATGTAAACATAAAAGAGGTAAAGTCTCCATTTTTTTACTGGTGCATAGTATTCCATGGTATACATATACCACAATTTATTAATCTATTCATGGGTCGGTGTGCACTTGGACTTCTTCCTTGACTTAATTCCTTGAACTGAGCTGCAATGAACAATCTGGTGCAAATATCTTTATTGCCAAATGATTTTTGTCTTTTGAATATGCACCTAGAAAAGGAATTGCAGGATCAAAATGGCAGGTCTACATTTAGATCCCTGAGTGTTCTTCAAACTTCCTTCCAAAAGGAACATACTAGCTTGCATTCCCACAAGCAGTGCAAAAGTGTTCCCTTTTCTCCACATCCACGCCAAAATCTGTTGTTTTGGGATTTTGTGATGTGGGCTACTCTTACTGGAGTTAGATGGTATCTCAGAGTAGTTTTGGTTTGCATTTCTCTGATGATTAAACATGATGAGTATTTTTTCATGTGTCTGTAGGCCATGCGCCTGCATTCTTCAGAGAAGCTTCTGTTCATGTCTCTTGTCCACAATGAAATGGGATCACTTTTTTTTTTGCTTAGTTTGTTTGAGTTCTTTGTGGATTCTGGTTATTAGACCTTTGTCGGTAGTATAACTTGCAAAAATCCTCTCCCATTCTAAGGGCTGTCTATTTTCTTTACTTAGAGATGTCATTACACAAATATTCCCTCAAAAAGGGCACGTTTCATGCCTTTTCCACAACACATCCTCCTCCCTGGTTCACCCCATATGCAGAGCCAGGTGCTTCCATAGTTCCAGACTTTTCATCGCCAGTAACTTTAAACTGTGGTGAAACCCTAAGAAAGGACATTCTGAATTGTCCTTTACAGAAATAGGTACATGAATTAGGAGGGACTTATAATAAAATAGCTTAAAACATTACCATAGGCCCAGGAGATATTAGCCTCCATACATTTGCTAATAGAAATCAAGGATTCTGTTGGAAGCCTATGTGTGATCCTTTGCTTTCTTTGTAAATGAAGATAATGCTATTCACTTCTGTCTTCCCTTGACTGAGCTGCTTGAACCTAATATGCTGACTTAGCACAAATAAGGCTAATGAGCTGAGGGCAAGACTGTGATATTACAAAGGTCTACCTATCAAATAAACTGCTGGAGGAAATGAATAAACTTGAAATTATTTGGGGTGATCTGTGGGCTCAAGGTCTATGTCTATTCCTGTAATCTGTGGTTGATAAATCCACGTGTTCAACAAATATTTATTGAGCACCTATTATATGCTTGGACTCAGGTATGTGGATTCCTAGAAAAATAGCAGTGAATGAAACAGACACGGTCTATGTAAGGCTTTCTGTTTACTTTTAAAGATGGGCATTCAATGAATAATTACACAAACATTTTGTTACAAGTTTGTTAAGTGAGATAAAAGATGAAAAGGGAATGTTTTGAGAATTTAGTGTCTTCATGCAGGAGAAGATAATTCAGAGTGGCTAGAGAGATAGTTAGGAGGCAGGCCACCTCTCTATTTTCCTAGGATAGCATACATAGCATATGCCCCTCACTAGCAGTGTCTAGAGAAATGTGCAGACATTGTATCTCTTTTATTTATATTTATCCACTTTATTATTCTGTGAACTAAGAAATCAGGCATTCACACCAGGAAGACCTACAAAATTCAACACATGAGCATCTTTGTCAATACATACAACTCAGGTGACCTGGCTACTCTCACCCAACCAACCATACCAGAAATAGTCCTACTTATCACAGATCACACCAAGAGAAATCCAGTGTTTTACCCCAACTTCTAGTCAGGAGACATAAAAATGCACTATTTTCCCCCAACCCTTCCTAGTCATTCCAGTTGCTCAGGAGGCAGGCTAGTGGGGAGTCCCCTGGGATGCTCCCCTATACCATGTTGAACTGACCTTTTACCATGTTGAACTGACCTTTTCTCAGACATTGCGGTAGGGAAGCCCCCAAACCTAGCTGAGAACTACTATGTTTTCACCTTCCCTCCCCGCTCTCAGTTAGCAAAGCAATGATGGCCAAACCCAGCCCAGTCAGAATTAGTGTGGCTGGAAAACAAACATAGAGGCTTGCCCAGGAAAGCCCTGACACAGTGATACAAATGTTGCAACATCCAGAGGACAGCTTTCTCAGTTAGCGGGTGGGCAGCTGGGAAGCAGCAGAGAAAGAGTGAGCCAAGTCAACCAGAGAAGCTGTGGAATCCACAGAGGCTTGTAATTTACCTTCCACTTGGGGTTATCTGTGGACTCCAGCTCTATGTATATTCCTGTAACCCGTGGTTGATAAACCCGCACAGGTAGGGAAGGGAGGAGAGAGACAGAGCTCCTGCCAGTTTAGGGATCAAACACACTGAAATCGGGAATCAGGACGCCATAAAGACAAGGCCACCAAGCCTCCTTCAACAAACAGAAAAAGGTGGCCTGGTTTGAGAGTGCCCTGTCCTGGAGGAACCCTCTCAGCCTTCCCTGGCTTCCCTCTGCCCAGGTCCCAGGGTTCACGCCCTCTAGGCCTGCAGGTCATTGTTTTTCCCTGTTACAACTGTCTCAAGGGCTTCTCATAATAGTCTGGTGTTGCTATTGCATTTAAGGCCCAATTTGACTAAGACTCTTGGCAAAAATGACATTGGAACTTCTGGGATAAGCAGAAATTGGTGGCTTACTAACATTCCTTTCCAACTACATAATAATGCATGGGGGGTGCTCCTTGTAGGGCACCTATCAATGCCACAGCTGCACAAGAGGCCGACAAGGGTCACCAAAGGTTTTTATGATGAAATATGTGGCTCTCAAATCAATTAGAAAAAGTTTGCTAACAGCCACATTCAGGGTTACCCAGGGTTCTTCATGTGTGATGTGGAGGGGATGAGTGGGAGCCAGTGTGGAACCCTGCCACTTTAGGCCTGATCCTTTATGACCATGGCCACCAGGATCTGGATGCCCCCCCTTGGCCTCCCCGTGATTGAGGGACACCCCATGCCCAATAACCTGGCTGTCCCCATTTGGGACAGGGCCACCAGTGCTTCATGGCTTTTCCCTCCTCACCTTTGGTCCTTCTGGGGCTGGCCTGACACTCTCTCTAAAAGGGTCCAGGTTTCCCATCGAGGGTGGCAGCTCTTTCCACCATCCCCGAGGCACCTTGGAGTGAGTGTCTGGGGAGGACATTGCTACAAAAGCTACCACCAATAATCTGGCCTTTTGGTGCTCCCCTGTGTTACATATCCTGGTTGTTGGGGACAGTCGAGGCCACTGACAGTAGCTGGGACATGTCTGGGGGCCCAAGGCCAACTTTGGGAGTTTCCTATGGGTTATCAAAGTCAGAGGTGTCAATCGTGTATCAATCACTATTTCTGCCTCGGCTGATCTGGGTCCATGTTGTCCACCTTCTGACAGCTTCAGTGATTCGTTCTCTACATATTGCTGGGCTTTCCTCCTTTCTCTGAACCCCTCTGTTAATTTGGAAAAGTTGGGTGGTTTCACCTGAATAATTTCCATGTCCTTATAAAACACAATAACAAGACCGCCACTGCCTCAGCTGCTGCCGCTGCTACTGGGTCATGTTCATGAGGGGCAATCATTTCAGCTAAGGCCCAGGCACTTCCCAAGACAGTGGTGGTGGTGGGAGCTGGGGCCCCACGTGCGACCCCGGCCAACCCATCCCCTCGGCAGCCCTCACTCCCAGTGGGTCCTCGCTGCCTGCGGGCCGGGAGCGGAGCCTCTGCGGTCTCAAACCGTGAGTTATGTGGGACAGCTGGCGGGGCAGGTGATTGTCACCCTGAAGGAACTCTACAAGGGCATTAACCAGGCCCCCCTCTCTGGGGGTATCGATGTCATCATGGTGCAGCAGCAGGACAGCATCTATCACTGTCCGCCTTTCTGCCTTCGGTTTGGGAAGCTGGGAGTCCTGAGATCCAAAGAGAACGTGATGGATACAGAAATCCGTGGCAATGCAGTGGAGCTTCACATGAAGCTGGGTGACAATGGAGAAGCTTTCTTTGTGGAGGAGACTGAAGAGGAATGTGAAAAGCTTCCTGCTTACCTCGCCATCTCACCAATTCCAACCGAAGATCAATTCTTTAAAGATATTGACACCCCTTTGATGAAATCGGGTGGAGAGGAAAAACAATCCCAGAGTCCAGACGGCTCACACATCTTGGAAACAGAGACAGTTTTCACCCCGAGTTCTGTGAAAAAGGAAAAAGGAAGGAGAAAGAAATGCAAACCGGACAGGAAGAAGGAAGAGCAGGCTGCTTCTCCCGCTGCGGAGACACGTGTGATGTGGGCGGGAGCTCTGAAGACGACAAGGGCTCCCAGTCAGCAACGGGATCCTCAAATGCTTCCTGCAAGGAGGAAGAATACAAGGAGCCTCTGCTCTTTCATGCTGGAGATCGCTACCCCCTATCTGATGGAGACTGGTCCCCTTTAGAGAACACCTATTCCCAGGCAGCATGTCCCAAGTGTGATTCAGAGCTGGAGGTGAAACCCAATGAGAGCCTGCTCAGATCAGAGTCTCACTGGAGTGGTCATGGGGAGGATTTCCAGAATCCACCAAGGTCAGCAAAAGAGAAAGAGCTGACTATCATCCCAGGATGGCTACAATCACACCGTCAGAAGATACCCATTTTCAGGTAATTCCCAGTGAGGACAACCTCGTCAGTGAAGTTGAGAAGGATGCTTCCATCGAAGACACTGTCCTATAGTGAAACCCAAGCCCAGAGCCCTGTGTAAGCAGTTGAGTGACACAGCTCCCACCGCAGAGCTCCTCCAGCCTCTGGAGAGTCCCCAGATTCCATCTCTGTTAGATGTGGACCACCTTCCCAGCCCATCCTCAGCAGAGGCTGTCTCGGAATCCAAACGAGCAGCTAAAGTATACTCACCATCAAAGAAGCAAGGTATCCACAAGAGAAGCCAGCACCAGGGACCTGATGACATTTACCTTGATGACCTAAAGGCTTGAGAACCTGAAGGTGCAGCTCTCTATTTCCCTGAAAGTGAATCAGATCCCGGCTCCAGGCAGTGGCCCGGGTCTGACACGCTCTCTGGCTCCCAGTCACCACAGTCCGTGAGAGGTGCAGCTGCTGATAGTGGCACTGGGTGCCTCTCGGATTCTGCCACAGACTTGCCAGATGTCACCCTCTCCCTGTGAGGGGGCCTCAGTAAGAAAGGAGAAATCTCTAAAGAAAACTTCATGGAACATATCATTACTTATCATGAAATTGCAGAAAACCCTGGACTCATAGACAATCCTAACCTTGTCACACGGATATATAATCATTACTGTAACTGGGCATTGGCTGCTCCCATGACCCTCAGCTCACAGGTGTTTCAGAAGAGTCTGCCTAAGGCCACAGTCGAGCCCTGGGTTAAAGACAAGATGCCAAAGAAATCTGGTCGGTGGTGGTTTTGGCGTAAGAGAGAAAGCATGACCAAACAGCTGCCAGAAGCCAAGGAGGGAAAATCGGAGGTGCCGCCAATCCGTGACCAGCCGTCAAGTGCAAAGGAGCCGGCAAGTGTCAGGCCAGCAAAGGATGACTCCTCGAGTGATGAGGGGTCGCCAGAGCTTGAAGAATCAATCCAAGTGGACCCCATTCCCATGGAGCTCCTGAGCCATGGCAACACAACTTGGTATAAGAAGTCCCTCCAGCTCTCCTCAGACCAGATCCCAAAACTGAAGCTCCAGGATGGCCCAGACGATACTGTGTTTAGTATCACAACCCAGCATCAAGGGACCGCCGCTGTGCCGGGACCGTTTATCTGTGGAACTGGAATGACAAGATCATCACTTCTGATATCGATGGAACAATAACCACGTCCGATGCTTTGGGACAGATTCTCCCACAGCTGGGTAAAGACTGGACTCCTCAGGGCAGAGCAAAGCTCTACCATTCTATCCATGAGAATGGCCACAAGTTTCTGTTATACTGTTCAGTCCGTGCCATGAGCATGGCTGACATGACCCGTGGCTATCTGCACTGGGTCAATGACAAGACCACAATCTTGCCCCATGGCCCTCTGATGCTGTCCCCCAGCAGCGTGTTCTCCGCCTTCCACAGAGAAGTGATAGAAAAGAAACCAGAAGTTCAAAATCGCGTGTCTAAATGATATTATGAAGCTGTTTGCTCCATCCGAGCTGCCCTTCTTTGCTGTCTTTGGAAACCATCCAAATGATGTCTATGCTTACACACAAGTTGGAGTTCCAGACTGTAGAATGTTCTCTGTGAACTCCAAGGGTGAATTAATACAAGAAAAGACCAAAGGAAACGAGTCCTCATACCATCGGCTGAGTGAGCTTGTGGAGCACGTGTTCCCACTTCTCAGCAAGGTACCGAATGCCGCCTTCCCCTGCCCGGAGTTCAGCTCCTTCTGCGACTGGTGAGACCCAATCCCTGAAGTGGAACTGGATGACTTGGCCTGAGATGGCATCCCCACTGGGCAGGTCACTCGTCCCACAGCAAGGGAAGGTGACCAGCCCTACTGCCAACCTCGGACACCAGCTTTCCCGAGCACGACCTTGGGCTCCTGAAGCTGGCGCTGCTGTCCTTTGCCTTCCCAAGCCGGCTGCTCCGACCCTGCAGGTCTGCGGCTCAGCGCCCAGAGGGACCAGGGAAGAGCTCAGGCCAGGGCTGGAGGCTGTGCTTCCTACCTCGCAGGCTGCACACATACTTTGTCGAGTTGTGTGCGGGGTGCTCCTTCCATCACATAATTTAAAAGGAAGAAAAAAAGCTAAAAAAGGGTGGACCAAAACATTACACAATGTAAACTGTTACAATTTCCATGGGGCATTTGAGCTGGTTTCTCTCTGTAACCGGGGCTTTCTTCAGAGGCTCAGGCCCTCCTCTGAACTGCCACAGGTCCAGGTAGTGATGTTGGCTAAGACTGTGCACATTTCCCCTTTGGGCCCCTCACTTCCTGCTGTACTGGACAGGACTGACGCTTGGGTGGGCCAACTTGGGCAGGACCCCCGGGCCCCTGCCCCAGAGCCACTGAGCCCAGCCCCACAGATGTGGGCTTCTGGGGGAGCAAATCCTCCTAGATCAGCAGTTCTCAACCTGTGGGTCGCGACCCACAGGAACTGTATTAAAGGGCCACAGCATTAGGAAAGTTGAGCACCACTGCCCTAGACAGTCTTCTCATGAGTCTTCCCCACAGTGAGAGACCTTTACATTATTTTTTACATCTAACCAGAAGAACAGATTTTGCAGATCTGTATTTGATGTCTGCAATTAAAGCATCAATAGTGGGAAGTTGGGTTTTAAAACAAAACAAAAAACCCCAACAACTATATTTTCAAGGAGTGCGTGGAAATGCAAATACAGTTGCGTTGGTCCTGGGAAGAGTGCTGTTTCCTTCTGCCAGTTGCCTGGCCTAGATGGGCCTTTTGGTGTCTTGCTCTGGGACAGGATTTCTAAAATTCTCTGGTCCAGATTTGTCAGGGAAGCACAGTGAAGTTTGCTTGAAAGCATTAGGCTATGACATTTGGAATCATCACCCTGTAATAAAGCCCAAAGGAAGCTGTGCAAGAGGGGTCGTGGAGAGTCCCGTGAGCCTACCATCCCTCAGTAGTGTTCCCTCCAGCCAGGTATTCCTGTGGTTGGTGTTGTCGAGGCCACCCTGTGAGACCCATGAGGGTGTGAGATGCCCATGTGTTCCCAGTAAAATGTGCACAGAAGCTCCACTTATTAGCTCATTTATTTATTTATTTATTATAATGAGCTCATATCAAATGTCCAAACAGATGGCACCAGGGGAGGGTTGTGTGCTGTCCTCCCCTCTGAGCATTTGCAGCTACTGCAATATTGACATTAAGAGAACTGCAAGAGTGGAGACTTTTTAGGGGACCAGAAATGGCACTAGGTCATAGTCACCACGGTGAGAGCACAGGAGGTCAAGGCTCCTGAGCAGAGGGGCTGCAGATATAGACTGATGCCGTTAGGAAGGTTTCACGTGTATTCCATGTACCTCTGCAGTCTAATGGGGCTGGTGGTCTTGTTTTAGGTCTTGATCTATAAAGGGAGAATAGGGGAGGTTATTTTTCCAAATTGGAGAGTTGAAAGTCCTTGATGACTGATTGTAGCCATTTTTTCCTAGTCCTGGTGGGTGCATAGACGACATTGAAATGCCTTGAGCACAATTCCCAGGGCCAAAACCTGGGAGCCATATGTGTCCAGAGAAGGGACAACACAAGCTTTCTCTGGTGCAAAACTTGCCCTTAAAGTGTTCATAAGACTGTTTAATCGGTTTATTTATGTATAGTAGGTTAGGGAGCCTATATTATGTTTATATAAAGTTCTACCCAGTTAGTGAATTAAAATCCTAGCAGAGCAGCCATGTAGCCACTTCATTCCATAGACGCCGTCCGCATGTCCTCTTGACTGCCCTCTGTTTAGAGGAAGAACGAGAGCTTTATGTGCTTAACCTGAGCTTAGTAGGACTTCTTTGCATATGAGTGATACTGAAATTCTTAATAAACATCTTTAGTTCTTTTTAGGTTGTCCTTTAAAGAGTTTTTGACTAGGGTGTTTCTTTTTGTTGACTAACTCTTTGGACATGTGGCCTCATTAGAGGGTCCAGCCTAGGACATGGGTCCTAGCCCTGTGTTGAGAGTGGCTGGCCCCTGTGTCCCAGTGTCCATTAGCATTAGACTTGGTTGCTGCAGATTGATCCAGTGGGTACATAGGCTGATTAATATGAGTCATTTTCCTTGTTTAAAGGAGTCCTTCTTGCTGAAAGTAGATGATGACTTTGGCTGTAATGTTATGAAAGTATTAAGTTTGTGCTGAAAATCCATTGCCATTTGGTACAAATGACATTTGTTCTTTCTGTGAAAGAGAGATGGCCTCGAGTGTGTTTGTACACAAACCCTTAGGATGGTGAACTGAAGCATCACCCTCACTAACTGCAGTGACATGGGTGTCTCAGGGAGATGGTAGGCAGGTTAGCTCTTCATCATTCTAGCAGATGCTCCCTCGCTGGTCTGGACCCTTCCCCTGTTTGCAGTGCAGTCTGACTTTAGTGTTCCCCTTGATGTCCCTGTGTGGAAAGCTTGTACTGACAACTCTGGCCCTTGCCAGGCTGTGCGAGGTGCACGTGTGGACCTGGAGTATGCAGGCAGCTTCCATGTTTGAGTACTATGTTTTGCTGTGTTTGAAAACATGTGCATAGTTTTTGACTGGAAAAAGAAAACAGCTTACGTGTTTGCTGTCCTAAAATGAAAGCTGCCAAATATCATGGGGAGAACAGCTGAGGAACAAAGCTGAATGAGTGACCAGGAGGTGTCCTGCCCCTAGACAGCCCACTCGACTGTCTGGCCACATGAGTGTCCTGGCAAGACCTTTTATGGAAGCAATGGTTAGATAGGAGTCAGCTCTTTCACTTTTCTGCAAGTTGGTGAAAACAGATGCTTGCAGAGAATTTTATCTTATCATCCTATGTATTCTGGGAAGCTGTGTTTCCCCCATTTTTGGAGATTGCTTGGTTTAATAAAACTGTTTAAAAATTGAGTTTCTTCTTCTATTGTTCTTTCCAGGTGAAAACTTTTTATTGTAAAAGGTAAATAATGGAGGGAAAACCTTGCTCTTTTAATTTAATAATTATGTTAAGCCTATGATGAGAAGAATTTGATGATTAGACAGCAATGTCACTAATAAATATTAAGTTATCAGAAATTAATTATAAACATCAGTACAGTACTTTTGGTTATGGTAAAGTCAATTGTCTTAAGATGAAAAAAAATACTAACATATGGTTATAGAGATGCGATCCTCTTTGACCCAGTTGGTGATTCCACACTTGACCCCCTTGAACTATTTGATTTGCAGGTAGGAGCTTTGACTAGGGCATGGAACCGGTCCCCTTAGACCTGCCAGCTGCTTAAATCCTGTTTATCTCATCTACAAACATCAATGTGAGAGTAAGACACAGACATCATTCCAGGTCAAATCAAAAACAAAGCCAGATATTCACATTCCTCTGTGAATTTCCCAGGGTCAGCAGAGAAATTCCCTAACTCTTCTTTATACATCTTGACATTGCCCATTGAAAATAGAACATGAACCTTCACAGGCTGTTCTGTGGGTGCTGATACTTCCTGCAAAGGACATATAGAAGGGAAGTTAGGATGCAGAAGGGGAGCTAAAGAGAAGGGGTGGGATCCTGTGCTGATGGGGCTGAACCTCTTCTGGGCTGAAGCAACAGCCACTGTCCTGATCACAGCCTTAAAGTCTCAGCCCTTTTCAAAGTCAAAGAGGCATTTGGATCTCTCCCTGTCCCCTTAAGCCAACAATTTCCCACACAAGAGTCACAATATTGGGTTTTATCCCTCAGGCCCCACCAGCAGGAAGAATCAGGACCCACGTTGTCACAGAGATTTCCTCTTATGTTTAATCCTAGGAGTTTTACACTGTTAATTCTTATCATTTAAGTCTTCAATTTACTGTGAATTAATTTTTGTGTATGGTATTAAAATGTCAGTGTCCATTGAGAATAGCCCACATCACAAAGTCCCAAAGCTTCAACTGCTGACATGGATGCAGAGAGAAGGGAACACTTTTACACTGATGGTGGGACTGCAAACTAATACAGCCTCTTCGGAAAGAAGTATGGAGAATCCTCAAAGAACCCAAACGAGGAAGGGTTATTCGAATTCTGGAAAGATGGCTGACTGGTAGCAACCCTTGGCAGAAGCTCCTGAGGAGAGGAAGAAAAACTGGATGGAATTGAACACTATGAAGCCAAAAACAGGGAGCTGAACCAGGAAGTTCGGCAAGCTGTAACTCCAAGGAAGAGCATTGAGGTAAACACATCACAGATACAAAGCCTATTTAGTAGAGGACAGGAAATTCCCTACCCCAAGTAGGGGGGCTGCCGTAGGCTATCTGCGAAGGAGCAGGGAAAAGAAGACCCCTCATTTTACCTTGCTGGAGAGAGCTGCTAAACTCCAGGTCTCTTTCTCCAGGGAGGTCCCACTTATGAACCTAGACACCAACTCACCAGGCATAAAATCGAACAGATATTTCCCCCCACAAAGTCCAAACTCCCAGTCCACCCTTTCCTCTCGCATGGCAGTCTGAAGTTCTGCCCCCTGCAAAGTACAGAGTGTTTGGTTTTGTCCTAAGAGATCTGGGCATAGGATGGACCACCAGCCATGAGGACAGAATCTGTGACTAATGCGGAAGAAAGAGGATATAGGAAGAAAGGGACATTCAGTGGGAGGAGGAGCAGTCTCCTAGTTATGACTATGCATGGCCAGTGGTAGTGTTGACCCACAGCTTGTTCTGTGTCTGGCGGGATGGGATACAGAACCCCCAGCTCTGACGGCACCCACAGTGGGAGAGTGGTTGCCCCATGTGGAATGAGATTGGCAGACAGGGCTGTTCCCTAGCCCCAGGTGGGCCTACAAGCAGAGGTTGATAGGTGTAGACTGCAACCTAAGAGCAAGGGCGTGGTCCCCTGATTCCAACAGAACCCTCGAGCAGTGGATTACTTGGTGCAAACCAAGACCTGAGGGCTAGGGAGTGGTCCACTGTCTCCGGTGGGGCTGGTGAGCAGAGACTTACCAGGTGAGAACTGAGACCTGTGGGTGGAGTGCAGTGCCCTGACTCTAACAGAGCTTGCAAACAGAGGCTTGCCAGGCAGTGGACTGAGACTGGCAAGTGGGGGCATGGTCTCCTGACTCCAACTGGTCTGGCAAGCAGAGGCTAGCTGAGTATGGACTGGGACCAGTAGATAGGGGCATAGCCCCTGGCTCCAACAGGGCCTGTGAGAAGAGAAGTGGACTACAGTGTGGACTGAGTCTGGTGGGAGGGAGTGTGGATCCCTGGCTCCGATTGTGCTGTTGGAGATCCTTGAATCTCTCTCTGTTGGGCAGGGTTTGCCCTGCCTGAGACAATTTGGTTGGAACCCGTGTCTTGGGCTGTCCACTCAGGGATATTCTGAGGTTGACCTTCAAATTTCTGTAGTGGAAAAGAACTGAAGGTTGGGGACTTGGTGCTGCAGCTGTTTGTATCTCTTCACAGTCGAGATTTAAGTCTAATACTGTGCTTTTGTAGGATATGGTAGATGTTGGCTGATATCAAAACAGCTTGCTTGTGCTGTCTCACCAAGTAGGTCCTCAGAGTTTCTGGCCAAAACTCTGAAAGGGGCCTTGATAAGGTTGTAGAAGATAAGCCACAGTACGAAGCCTAGAGCTTTGGTAAGGGGCTATCTCTACTGCCTGGGAACCCCAATTCAGTCTCACCATACCAGTTCTAATAACGAAACAGTGGAAAATAAACATGGCGTGGACCCAACAGAAGAACTCTGGTAGCAGGAATGAACAAAGTAGATCAACACGCCCAAGAAAGGATGAAGGAGATACAACTGAAGATGCCATGCAGAGACAAATGGCAGCAATGTCAGAAATCGAATTCTGAATATGGAAGGCAGGTAAGATAAACAGAACGGAAGATAGAAATTGAATGTCAAAGAGTCGTTTTCTAAAGTTGTCTCAAGAAGTAAATGAATTCAAAGCCCAAGTCACCAAAGATATGGACATATTGAGAAAAGAGATAGCAGAGCTCAAGGAATGAAAAGGTTAGTTGAGGAGTTCCAAAATACAGTAGAATCCCTCAGTAATAGAGTTTACCAGGCAGGAGAAAAAAATTCTGAATCTGAAGACAAAGATTTCTTAGTTCCCAAACACTCAAAGAGGCAGACAAATGGAGAGCAAAAACTGATCAATCTTTGAGAGAGTTGTGGGATCACTGAAAAGATCAAATATTTGTCTTATAGGAATTCTGAAAGAAAAAGAGAATGATCCTAAAGCAGAGATGCTCTACTCCAAAAGAATTTGGAGGAAATTTCCCAAGCATTGCAAGAGGTACAGAACTTCAGATAGAAGACAGTTTCAAAACCCCAGCAAGATTCAATACAAATAAAGCATCTCCTAGACACACTGTGATTAACTTTGCAAAAGTTAAGTCAAAGGAGAAAATTCTGCAAACAGCCAGACCTAAGAAAAGCATCACCTACAAAGGGAGAAATATCAGAATGACTGCAGATCTCTCAGCCAAAACGTTTCAAGCCAGAAGAAGATAGCCATCAACCCTCAGTCTTTTAAAACAAAACAACTTCCAGCCCAGGATCCTGTATCCAGCTAAACCGAGTTTCATTTGTGATGGAGAAATCAAATGCTTTAATGACATAGACATGTTAAAGAAATTGGCCACAACCAAACCAGCTCTCCAGGATATTCTCAGACCCATCCTCCACAACCACCAGCACAATGCTCTACCTCCAAAGTAAACTCACCCAGAAATTTTTGAACAAAACCCAATTCCTACTAATCAAAATAAAAATAAAAAAAGAGACAAAAAAATACAGGAAAAACAAAACAAACAAGCAAACAAACAAATCTCACAGTGGTGAAAGGATTAAAAATGTCCACTGGACTTTCAAAAATCATGACACCCGAAACACAACCAGACTTCTCAATTCTCTCAATTCATGTGAATGGTTTAAATTGTCCTCTAAAAAGGCAGAGGCTGACTGACAGGATCTATAAACTCAGACCAGATATCTCCTGTATACAAGAATCTGACCTTACCTTAAAGGATAAAAATAGACACAGGGTGAAGGGATGGACTTGTATAATACAGGCAAATGGAAACCAGAAAAAATCAGGGGTTGCAAATTTAGTAGCAGATACAATTGGCTTTAAACCAACAAAGATAAAGAAAGATAAGGAAGATTAATACATATTTCTCAAGGGAAACAACCAACATGAAGATATTTCTATAATTAACAATTACACCCTACCAGAATGTTCCTCATTTCATAATGCAGACCCTAATGGATATGAACAACTTGATATCTTCCTGCACTGAAATACTTGGAGATTTTAATACCCCTTTGAAAGTTTTGGATGGAAGAAACTAAACAATGAAATATTAGACTTAAACCTGACCCTAGATCAATTGGACTTTACAGACCTCTACAGAACATTTCACCCCAATAAAACTGAATATAAATTCTTCTCATCAGCCCATGAGTCATCCTGTGATATAGATCACATCCTAGGACACAAGTCTAACCTCAGCAAATTGAATAGTGTAAAAATTATTCCTTGTATCTTCTTGGAGCACCATGGAATAAAAGTGGAACACGACAGCAACGGGAATATTCATACTCAGACAAAGTCATGGAAGTTAAATAATCTTAGGCTGAATGATAGCTGGGTCAAAGATGAGATTAAGAAGGAAATCACCAAGTTTTTGGAACAAAAATGATAATGAAGACATAAATTATCAAAACCTGAGGGATACTGCAAAGGTAGTCCTAAGAGGGAAATTTATAGCATTGGAAGCCTTCATCAAGAAAATAGGAAGAGACGAAACCAACAACTTAATGGATCATCGAAAGCAACTGGAAAAGGAAGAACGTTACAACTCCAAACCCAGCAGAAGAAAACAAATAACCAACATTAGGGCAGAATTAAATGAAATTGGAAACAAAAGAATCATTCAGAAGATCATAAAACAAAGTTGCTTTTTTGAAAAGATTAACAAAATTGATAAACCTTTGGCCAACCTAAACAGAAATAGAAAAGAAAAATCTCTAATATCATCTATCAGAAAAATAAAGGAGAAATAACAAGACACTTCAGAAATTCAGAAAAATCCTTGGGCGGTACCTGTGGCTCAAGGAGTAGGGCGCCGGTCCCATATGCTGGAGGTGGTGGGTTCAAACCCAGCCCCGGCCAAAAAACAAACAAACAAACAAAAAAAAAATAAAATAAAAATAAAAATAAAGAAATTCAGAAAAATCCTCAATGATTACTATGAAAATCTCTATTCCCAGAAATATGAAAATCTGAAGGAAATGGACCAATACCTGGAAGCACACCACCTTCCTAGACTCAACCAGAAAGAATTAGAAATCTTTAATAGACCTATATCAATCACTGAAATAACAAAAACAATACGAAATCTACCTAAAAAGAAAAGTCCAGGACCAGATGGCTTCACATTTGAATTCCATCAAACCTTTCAGGAGGAACTAGTACCTATATTATACAACATTTTCCAAAGCATAGAAGAAGATGGACTACTTCCCAACACATTCTATGAAGCAAGTATCACCCTGGTTTGATTCTCAAACCAGGAAAGGATCCAACAAAGAAAGAAAATTATAGGCCAATCTCATAAATATCAATGCAAAAACATTCAATAAGATCTTAGGAAACAGAATTCAACAACACATCAAAATTTATACACCATGATCAAGTTGGTTTTATTCTAGGGTTATAGGGTTGGTTCAACATACACAAATTTATAAATATAATATATCACATCAATAAAATAAAAAACAAAGACCATATGATTCTCTCAATTGACGCAGAAAATGTCTTTGGTAATATCCAGCATCCTTTCATGATCTGAATTCTTAAGAAAATAGGCATAGAAGGGACATTTCTTAAACTGATAGAGGACATCTACAGTAAACCCACAGCCAATATCATATTGAATAGTGTAAAATGGAAAACATTTCCACTCAGATCAGGAAAGAGGCAAAGATGCCCACTGTCTCCACTGCTATTCAACATAGCAATGGAAGTCTTAGCCATCACAAGACTAGAGAAGGCAATCAAGTGTATCCAAATAGGGTCATAGGATATCAAACTCACTCTTTGCTGATGATACGATCCTATACCTGGAAAATCCCAGGGACTCAGCTTCAAAACTTTTAGAAGTGATCTAGGAATGCAGCACCATCTCAGGATACAAGATCAATCATTACAAGTCAATAGCTTTTATATATGCTAACAATAGTCAAGCTGAAAATATAGTCAAGGACTATTCCCTTTACAGTATTGCCAAGGAAGATGAAATATCTGGGAATTTACCAAAGGATGTGAACGATCTCTATAATAAGAAGTATAAAACTCTGAGAAAAGAAATACCTGAAAATGTTAACAAATGGAAAAACATACAATGCTTATGGCTGGGTAGAATCAACATTGTTAAAATGTCCATGCTATCCAAAGCAATCTACAGATTTAATGCAATCCCCATTAAAGCACCATTGTCATACTTTAAAGAACTTGAAGGAATAGTACTTAGTTTTATATGCAATGAGAAAAAAACTCGAATAGCAAATACATTACTCAGAAATAAGAACAAATCTGGAGGTATCACATGACCAGACTTTAGGCTATCCTATAAATCTATTGTGATCAAAACAGCATGGCACTGGCACAAAAATAGAGTGGTTGATTTTTGGAACAGAATAGAGAACCAAGAGATGAACGCAGCTATTATGATCATTTGATCTTCAACAAGCGTATCAAACATATTCAGTGGGGGTAAGACTCCCTATTTAACAAATGGTGCTGGGTGAACCGGCTGGCGACCTGTAGAAGATGGAAACTGGACCCCCACTTTTCACCATTAACAAAAATTGATTCTCACTTGATAAAAGATTTAAACTTAAGACATGAAACTATAAAAATACTAGAAGCGAGTGCAGGAAAACACTTGAAGAAATCAGCCTGGGAGAATATTTTATGAGGAGGACCCCCTGGGCAATTGAAGCAACACCAAAAATCCATTACTGGGATCTGATCAAACTCAAAAGCTTTTGCACAGCCAAGAGCACAGTAAGTAAAGCAAACCAACAACCTTCAGAATGGGAGAAGATTTTTGCAGGTTATGCTTCCGACAAATGTCTGATAACTAGAATTTACAAAGATCTCAATCTCATCAACAAGAAAAGAATAAATAACCCCATTTCTATGTGGGCAAGAGACTTGAACAGAAACTTTTTTGATGAAGACAGGTACATGGCCTACAAACACATGAAAAAATGCTCATCATCCTTACTCATCAGCAACATGCAAATCAAAACCACTTTGAGGTATCATCTAAACCCAGGAAGATTAGCCCACATCACAAAATCCCAAAACTACAGATGTTGGCATGGATGTGGAGAGAAGGGAACGCTTCTACACTGCTGGTGAGAATGCAAGCTAATACAACTTTTTTGGAAAGAAGTTTGGAGAACAATCAAGGAACTAAAAGTAGACATACCATTTGATCCTGCAATTCCTCTACTAGGTATATATTCAGATGATCAAAAAATTATTTTACATCAAAGACATTTGCACCAGAATGTTTAACGCAGCCTAATTCATGACAGGCAAGACAGGGAAACAGCCCAAGTGCCCATGACCCCATGAATGGACCAACAAATTGTGTTATATGTACACCATGGAATACTATGCAGCCATATAAAAGGATGGAGACGTCACCTCTGTCATGTTTACCTGGATGGAGCTGTAACATATTCTTTTTAGTAAAGTATCTCAAGAATGGGGAAAAACTATCCAAGGTACTCAATACTACTATGAAATCAATATATAACCACCTACACACTCATACACATGGCAAAACATAACTATAGTCCAGAAAGTAGAAGGGAAGAGGAGTGAGCGGGGAGGGGAGTGGGGATATGGGAGGAGGGAGGGTATTTGGGGGGACATCACCTAATGTTCATGATGCCATGGTACATTTCAAAACTATTATGAAATGAGTATAATTGTGATGGATGTGTTACTTAGTTCAATGCAAACATTTCACATTGTATATCAAAGCGGTACCCTGAACCCCATAAATGCGTCAATGTACAAAGATATGATTTCATAAAAAATAATTAATAAATTCAGAAAAAGTAAAACAAAACTATAGTCCAGAAAGTAGAAGGGAAGAGGAGAGAGAGGGATGGGATATGAGCGGAGGAAGGGTATTTGGGGGGACCTCACCTAATGTGCATGATGCAATGGTACATTTCAAAACTATTAAGAAATGAATATAATTGAGATGAATATGTTACTTAGTTCAATTGTACATAGAAGCAGTATCCTGAACCCCATAAATGCATCAATGTACGAAGTTATGATTTCATAAAAAGTAATTTGAAAAAAAAAAAGAACTCAAACAAGACCTTTCATTTGATCCTGCAATCCCATTATTAGGCATCTATCCAAAACAAACAAACAAAAATAATATTTATCAAAAGGATATATTTACAATTGCCAAGATGCAGAAACAACCTAAACGCTCATCAACACATGAATGCATCACTGAAGTCTGGTATATGTGTATCATGGAATAGTATGCGATTATAAACAGATGGAGGACTTACGTCTTTTGTATTAACCTGGATAGAGTTGAAATAAATTCTTCTTAGTAGAGTATGGCAAGAATGGAAAACAAGTATCCAATGTACTCAATACTAATATGAAACAGTAAATGAACTAATAGATGGCCAAATAAGAGAAAAACTCAAGTTAGGGGGAAGAGAGAGGGGAAAGGGGCCGATTGGTGTGTTCCCAGTGAATGGGCACAATGTAAGGGTACACGGCACACCTCCTGGGTGTAGGACACAACTACGACAGGGACTTTACCTGACAAATGCAAACATTATAACTTTATTTTATCCTCCTATTAATCAGAAACAAAATAAAACTTGAAACTGAATCTGTTGAAACCATGTGAACTGCCATGAGCTAACAGGCCCTGAACAAGGTTCCATGCAGAGCAGAGATGAGTGGGAGGGCCCAGACTTGACTTTTGCTTGTAGGGGGTTCATGGAGGTGCCTCGGAACAAAGAAGCATGAGTCCCAGAGTTAAGTCAACTTACTGGGAACAAAACCCAAAACGGTCGGGTTTTCTTTGGCCAAACCATGGGACAAAGGTTTCTGTGTTTTCTACACACATCTGCTACCCACCCTGCCACTGGAGCCTTTTCTTGCCTAAGCCTCTAGTTCTGACCTCCCAAATGTCTGTGCAGGCTTGAAGGAGGGCAGTGAGCTCACAATGAGCAGTGGTCAGGACTGGCTGCAGAGGGAACGGACACATGGACCAGCAAATACAGGTGGCAGCAATGGCTGTTAGATGCCTTCCAAGTTTTCACACTCCCGTCTTTCTTTGGGATGTACCCCCAACTTTTTTAGGGTAGTAAATTGCCCAGGGAAAACATCTCTACCTTCTCTTGCCTCTAGGTATGGATAATGGGCAAACTTCTGGTCAGGGAGATGTACAGAGAAATTGTTCTACGCTCCTGGCAGGGCTAATAAAAATCTAGGTGAACTTAAAGGTGGGCTCTTTGCCTTTGAGACTAGATGGAAAGCAGATGTGATAGCTGGAGCTTCAGCAAGCATTTTAGACCCTGATTCTCCTTAAGAATGTAAGCCACGTGATAGCATGATGACATAGAAAGACAAAAGTCTGGATCCCTTATAAATAAGAAGGAGGCAAACTACGCCTGTATGAAACATCACACATATCAGAGAAATAAATTACTCTATTGGTTAAGACCTGTCATTTTGGGTTTTGTTCCCAGGAAATGGACTTAACTCATCCTTATATTTGTCCAACTAGGAAGCCACCATGGAAGGGACACATCTACTTTTTTCTGACCCTTAAATCCAAATAGCAACAGTGAGCTCAATCTTCACCTCTGTAGCTCCAGCCAAGTAGCAAGGAAGGGCCCTGAAGATCCCCCTCCCCAGGCTCCTGCTGAAAAGCTCCATGGCTCTGAAGGTGTGGCAGGGTATTGCCAAAGATGCCTGCTCACCTAGCTGAGATTTCTATCAAAATTTGTGGCCTATATCCCTCACCCTCTGTGTTTTCAGCTCTGGGACATCTCCTGGCCTAGAGCAGAGACGGGGAAGTCCCATAAACACGTGCTGCATAACTGGATGGCTGGGCAGGAGGAGCAGGAGGAGCCTTTGCTCATAGCAGATACCTGCAAGGGGCTGCTGAGTTTGCTCTGGGGATCAGGAGGCCTTGGTTTCATCCCTGCTGGGTGACCCTGGACACATTGCCTCACTCATTGACTCTAAACAAAACCACCCTTGGCTGGTCTCTGGTTGTATGAGGCACTGATCCCATGTATACAGGTGCAGAGATGAAAGGTCCTAAGGTCACAGAGCTGGCCTCTAATGGGACAGAGGGAGAAACAAACATCACACACCGTGGCCAGCACTACGTGACAGGAAATGTCAGGGCTGCCTGGCCCAGCAGGGAGTCTGGGGGCTCCCCAGGAGCAGAAACTCCCACCAGCTCAGCCCTCTGGGCCTCTTGTGGACAAGGCAAGGTTCAGGCACAGGAAGAACCAGGCCATTCACCAGCCTGCTGTGCGGCAGCCCTTGGGAGACTCTCCCACAACCACCATTGGAAGGAGGCCCAGGTCTCTGTGCTCATGTGCTACTGACTGACCCTCACTGAGCACTCGCTACCTCCCCGGCTCCTTTCTACACCCACCGCATGTGTTAGTTCAGTAATCCTCACCACAGCCTATGAGGTAGTTGGGGTCTCAGCCCCATTTTAGGGTGTGGAGGGTGGGGGGCTGTGAGGCCCAGAGAAGTTAAATGAGCCACAGCACAGACCTACTGTGTGTCAGACCCGGATGCAGCCTCAGGGCTGGTGTGGAGCGGAGCCCGTGTGCTCCAAACTGCACACGCCACGGCCACCTCCCTCCTCAGATGGGAAGAGGGATTCACAGACATCAGGCAAGGGGCAGAATCCTCCCAGACCAGGTTTGTA
This sequence comes from Nycticebus coucang, assembly GCF_027406575.1. Lineage (NCBI taxonomy): Eukaryota > Metazoa > Chordata > Mammalia > Primates > Lorisidae > Nycticebus > Nycticebus coucang. Next base: position 20,256,133 of record NC_069787.1, read on the forward strand.
GAGGCCTCAGGATCTAAGACACCAAAGGCCACTGTCCAGTTCTGGAACTGTGTGAGGATTCTGAAGGGGACTGCAGTGGACTAGAAGGGGCCCTCTCTACTGACCCCTGTCGGGAATATTTCAAAGCCTTTACACCAGCGGTGCATCTTACAAGAGTATATATGAAACTTGGTAAATGGTCTGTGAAGCTAGTGAATGTTGCCCCATGAATATATCAATGTACACAGCTATGATTTAATAAAATAAATAAATAAATAAATAAATAAATAAATAAATAAATAAAAAGCCTTTAAAGCCCACACTACTGCCTTGGTCAAGACAGCCTGGGAAGTTAGCGCCCTGCCAAGCCTGACAAGCACTGAACCGTGCCTCTTTCCATCATTTCCTGCTTTCAGCCAGAAAGTCACAGACAGAGGGAGGCATGGAAGAGCAAATGAATAATTCACACCAGGAAAGGAGTGGGCAGGGTGGTGGGGAAGGGCCAGGCCCCCGGCTCACCTTGAGGGGCAGATAGGCAGCTATGTTGATCCTGGCACTCAGGTGGCCATGGCTGTGCTGTAGCTCACTGGGAACATGTTGGATCCCTGGGCCTCAGCTCTCATTCTGAGGCCACTGCAGTGCTTAGAGCCCAGTGGCAGCCTGGCCATGGAAACGTTTTACAGGTTTTAATTTCTAATAAATGAAATATCAATCTCTATAACCCATGTAATCAAGAAGCACTTGTTTCTCTTTCAAGAGGAAAATGCTTTTGTACCCACATAAGGGGGAAAAAACCCACCCTGTGTAATCCCCAGCCCTGATTGGTCCATTTCCCCCTGCCTCTGACCTCATAGAGAGCCATTGAGGCCGAAACCTATATAAGCCCCTGTCTGGGCCTGGGTCTTTGGTCGTTACAGCCCAGGAAGCTTCTTTCAGTGACCTGTGGACTTGACCTCAGATAGCGCGTTTCCTTGATCGTAGTTCTTGCAGTTATCCCAGTGAGTAGTTTAGCATAGTATAGATAGTATTCGTAGCGTAGTGTTGTTTGTTTTGTTAGCATAAGGTCTCATATTATTTTTATCCTAGTTAGCTTTCATTACTAGTGTTAGCCTATTTAGTGCCCCAGTTAGTATAGTTTGTTAGTGTTTTTAGCATAGTGAGTATAGTTGTTTTTCATTAGTCATTTAGTGTAGCTTATATAGCGTAGTGGTAGCGTAGTCAGGCTCCCCATGGAGCCTGGGGCGTCCTCCGTGTCCCTGGACAAGGAGGTCCTCCAGGACTACGAGTTCTTAAGGACCCTTGGCCAGGGCAGCTTCGCTGAGGTGAAGCTGGCCCGGCACCGTGGAACTGGCACGGAGGTGGCGGTGAAGATCCTCAACAAACGCTTTATTGCTGGAATCATGTCTGTGTCTTCCGAGATTGAGATCATGCAGAGACTGGACCATCCCCACATCCTCAAACTGCTGGAGGTCGTCGAGGATAAGGAAAATATCTACCTCATAATGGAACATGCGGGTGGTGGTGACCTGTGTGACCGAGTAATGACATCTGGTCAGATGGAGGAGGGGGAGGCCCGAGCCATATTCTTGCAGCTACTGAAAGCCATGGACTACCTTCACCAAGAGGGCATCGTGCACAGGGACCTGAAACTTGAGAACATTTTATTAGATTCCCAAAACAACGTCAAACTGGCTGACTTCGGCAGTGCTGCAACCTTCAGCGAAGGTAAGACCTTCACAGACTTATGTGGGACCCCCATGTATTTGGCCCCGGAAGTTTTCCTTCAGAACTACAAGGGACCAGAGGCAGATATCTGGAGCCTTGGGGTCATCCTCTATTCAATGGCATCTGGGCTCTTCCCATTTAAAGGACGGGACCTTGATGAACTGCAAACGGCGATCTTAAGAGGCACCTATAGAACACCTGCTTTCATTACCCCCAAATTAAAATCCTTTATCCAAAGTATCCTAACCCTCGACCCCAGCAAGAGACCCACCCTCCACCAGATGATGGAAGACCCCTGGATCCAGTCTCGGAGAGACAGCATGAAGTCACGCAGGGCAGCGACAGACATGCCACCAGAGGCAGCCACCCCACTGGAGGCCTTCACCCCACTGGAGGCCTTCACTCCACTGGAGGCTTTCACCCCACCAGAGGCCTTCAACCCACCGGAGACTGCCACCTCACCGGAGACCGCCACCCCACCGGAGGTGGCCACCACACCAGAGACCGCCAGCCCCCCAGAGGCTACCACACCACCTAAGGCCACCACCCCACTGGAGGCTTCCACCCCACCGGAGGCCACCACCCCACAGGAGGCTGCCACCCCACAAGAGGCTTGCACCCCATCGGAGGCCTCCATCCCCTCGGTGGCTACCACCCCACAGGAGGCCGCCACTCCACCGGAGGCCTCTATGCCATCGGTGGCCACCACCCCACAGGAGGACACCACCCCACCGGAGGCCTCCATCCCATCTTTGGCCACCACAGCAGTGGAGGCCTCCACCCCACCAGAGGCCACCACTCCACTGGAGGCCACCATCCCATCGATGGCCACCTCCCCACCAGAGGACACCACCCCACCGGAGGCCTCTATCACATTGGTGGCCACCACCCCACAGGAGGACAACACCCCACCAGAGGACACCACCCCACAGGAGGCCTCCATCCCATCAGTGGCCACCACCCCACAGAAGGACTCCACCCCACCAGAGGCCGCCACCCCACCGGAGGCCTCCAACCCTTTGGTGGACACCACATCACCGGAGGCCACCACCCCACCGGAGGCCTCCATCCCATCGGTGGCCACCACATCACCAGAGGCCTCCATCCCACCAGAGGCCACCACCCCACCAGAGGCCTCCATCCCATCACGGACCACCACCCCACCGGAGGCCACCGCCCCACCGGAGGCCTCCACCCCACCAGAGGCCACCACCCCACCGGAGGCCTCCATCCCATCAGTGGCCACAACCACACAGGAGGCTGCCACTCCACCAGAGGCTTCTATCCCATCAGTGGCCACCACCTCACCGGAGTCCTCCATTCCATTGGTGGACACCACCCCACAGGAGGCTGCCACCCCACCAGAGGAGGCAACCCTACCTGAGGCCACCAAGCCACCTGAGGTCGCCACCCCACGGGAGGCTGCCACTCCACCGGAGACCACCACCCTCCCAGAGGCTGCCACGTCATGGGAGACCATCACCCCAGCGGAGGCTGCCACCCCACCGGAGGGGGACACACCACCAGAGACCTCCTCCCCACTTGTTCCCCGTCCCAGTTCTGCCCCCCAGCCATACCCCGTGTCCTCTCCCTCCAGCACCAGCCACCTTAGTGGAGGCCCGGCTGGAGACACAGGACCTGAGGGAAGTCCCAGTCAGGACGACTCTCTTCCAGCTGGGCAGGTAGTAGAGGACGAACCCACTGAAGTGGACCAGGGCCGGCGGGGGTGCGCTAGGAGGATTGTGAACTTCTTTCGCAGAATGTTCTGCCTCCCACCGGCCCAAAAGAACCGCCGCAGGAACAAGGTGGTGCCTGTGACCAGCCATGGGACTTGAGGCCCAGACAAGGAGGCGAGTGTGGGGTGGCCAAGCCCCGCTTCCTCCTTTTATTTCTTATTAGATTTTCAATAAAGAGGTTGAAATTGTATCTTTTACTGTGTGTACATGTATGGGGAACAAGGTGAAGTTCAGGTGTGTGTGGAAAGCTAACACCCTCATCCCCTCAGGCAGATGCAGCATGCTGTCACTGATGTGTTCCCGCTGAAATGCTGACCTCATAGAACGTTTGTGACACGGGGGTGGGAGGTACAGGGAGGGATTGGGGTTGGGGGGTGTTTGGCGCAGAGAACAGTGTGTCGGACAGGATGGAGAAACTGTGACATCCGTTGCACAGCAGGGTGACCAGGTTAAGGAGAATGTAGGGCACATTTCAAAAGACCTGAGGGTCCACTTCAAATGTCTCCTTGGAAAGCAAGAAGGCCCTGAGCTCCTGGGATCCTGAAACATGGTGTGGGAGGTCGGTCATGCGTGGACTCCCAGCTGGGTGGGGGGCCAGACAAGCAGCCTGCGGCTTGCAGAGGCCTCCTGGCCACAGCGGAGCCAGCTGAAGCATGGCCTGGACTCCCCCACTAGCTGGAACAACCGTTGAGCCCGGACTGTGACTCCTGGGCACTTGTCCCCTCACTGCCCTTCTCTGCCTTTTCTTCCATGGTTGTGGGCTGTGGGGCAAGAGGGTTCTTAGTCATCACATTCTTGTTTCTTTCAGAACAGCATAAAAACATCTCACTCCAGAAGCTCAGGCCTGGGTATTTTGCTGTTTTGGATCCTCCCTGCACAGCTGGGGTGGTGCACACCTGGTGCAGGCAGCCTGCAGCACAGTAGTATTTGGAGTTAATGAGAAACACTCAATGGAAAGGGGCCGTGAGGGAACTACCAAGGTCACTCAATGGCAACATAGGAATCTCTGGGCCGTGTGCAGGGAGGGCAGAGAGGCACACACCTTGCATGGCCTCCCGACACTGAAGGGAGTCCGTGACCTGGCTGGAGTCCCCAAGGTGCCCTAGGGGACCACTTGTCCCACTGTGTTTACTGACTGAATAGTGTATCACTGACACTTTCCTCTGTGATCTCCTCTCCTTTTCATAACAGTAGCACAGGTGGGTCCCTCTAAGAGGTCTGAGCCAGGTGTGGGCCTTTGGTTAACCCCCACTCCCCAAAACCATTCCTCTGTGTTCGGTCTTTTCTTTGCAAGAACACATTTCCACATGGACAGCCTTTTTGTTTTGTTACTTCTTTTTATCTTTTTTTTTTCAAACCCACACATTGAATCTACTTTAAAAAATTGTCTAACTTATTATTTCTTTTGTTTAGTCTTTTGTACATAGATCATAAATACATTTATGCCATTTTCAATGTGTTCATTCTTTATACAAATTGGAGTGCTTACATCATACTAATCAGCATAGTTTTCACCTTATTTACCCAAATATAGCATTAGGACATTTGTGTTCTACTCATGATAGTTTCAACTTGTACTTGTAATGTGCTCCATAGGTGCACTATCTCCTACCATCCCTCCCACCCCGTCCCCTCCCTTCTCCCTCCCCTTCCCTCCTTCATCCTAGGCTAAAGTTGTGTTTCATTTTTCATATGCAAGAGTGAGTGATTATAAATTGGTTTCACAGCAGTACTGAGATCATTGGATACTTTTTTTTCCATTCCTGAGATACTTCAGTAAGAAGAATATTTTCCATGCATTTTCCATGCATATTTTCCAATATGCTCCATCCATGTGAACATAAAAGAGGTAAAGTCTCCATTTTTTTTACTGCTACATAGTATTCCATGGTGTACATATACCACAGTTTATTAATCCATTCATGGGTCGATGGGCACTTGGGCTTCTTCCTTGACTAAATTCCATGAATTGAGCTGCAATGAACAATCTAGTGCAAATATCTTCATTGCCAAATGATCTTTGGTTCCTTGGATATATACCTAGAAGAGGAATCGCAGGATCAAAAATGGCAGGTCTACATTTAGATCCCTGAGTGTTCTCCAAATTTCCTTCCAAAAGAAATGTACTAGCTTGCATTCCCACCAGCAGTGCAGAAGTGTTCCCTTTCCTCCACATTCATGCCAACATCTGTTGTTTTGGGATTTTGTGATGTGGGCTACTCTTATTAGAGTTAGATGGTATCTCAGAGTAGTTTTGGTTTGAATTTCTATGATGATTAAAGATGATGAGTAGTTTTTCATGTGTCTGTACGCCATGCACCTGTCTTCTTCAGAGAAGCTTCTGTTCATGTCTCTTGCCCAGAATGAAATGGGATCACTTGTTTTTTGCTTAGTAATAAGTTTAAGTTCTCTGTGGATTCTGGTTATTAGACCTTTGTCGGTAGTATAACTTGCAAAAATCCTCTCCCATTCTGAGGGCTGTCTATTTGCTTTACTTAGAGATGTCATTACACAAATATTCCCACAAATATTCCCATATAAGGGCATGTTTCATGCCTTTTCCACAACACATTCCTCCTCCCTGGTTCACCCGATATGCAGAACCAGGTGCTTCCAGAGTTCCAGACTTTTGATCGAGAGTAACTTTAAACTGCGGTGAAAACCCTAAGAAAGGACATTCTGAATTGTCCTTTACAGAAATAGGTACATGAATTAGCATGGACTTATAATAAAATAGCTTAAAACATTAGCATAGGCCCAGGAGATATTAGCCTCCATAAAAATACATTTGCTAATAGAAATCAAGAAAGCTGTTGGAAGCCTATGTATGATCCTTTGCTTTCTTTAAAAATGAAGATATTGCTAATCGCTTCTGTCTTCCCTTAACTGAGTTGTTTGAACCTAATATGCTGACTTAGCACAAATAAGGCTCATGAGCTGAGGGCAAGATTTTGATATTACGAAGGATCTAGCTATCAAATAAACTGCTGGGGAAATGCATAAACTTGAAATTATTTGGGGTGATCTGTGGACTCAAGCTCTATGTGTATTCCTGTATCCTGTGGTTGATAAATCCATGTGTTCAACAAATATTTATTAAGCACCTATTATGTGCTTGGACTCAGGTATGTGGAATCCTAGGAACATAGTGGTGAATGAAACAGACATGGTCTTTATAAGGCTTTCTGTTTACTTTTAAAATGGGCACTAGACGAATAATTACACAAACATTTTGTTTCAACTTTGTTAAGTGATATAAAAGATGAAAAGAGAATGTTTTGAGAATTTAATGTCTTCATGCAAGAGAAGAGAATTCAGAGGGCTAGAGAGATAGTGAGGAGAAGGGCCACCTCTGCATTTTCCTCGAATAGCATACCATATGCCCCTCACTAGCAGGGTATAGAAAAATCTGAAGACATTGTCTCTGTTTTATTTATATTTATCCAATTTATTAACCTGTGACCTAAGAAATCAGGCATTCACACTAGGAAGACCTACACAATTAAACACACGAGCACCTTCATCAATACATACATCTCAGATGACCTGGCTGCCCCCACCCAACCAATGATAGCAGAAATTGTCCTACTTATCACGGATCACACCGAGACACATCCAGTGTTTTACCCCAACTTCCAGTCAGGAGACATAACAATGAGCCATTTTCCCCCCATACCCTCCTGTGAATCAGAAATAAAAGAAATAAAACTTAAAACTGAATCTGTTGAAACCATGTAAACTGTCATGAGCTAACAGGCCCTGAACAAGGTTCCATGCGGAGCAGAGATGAGTGGGAGGGCCAGGACTCAACTTTTGCTTGTAGGGGGTTCATGGAGGTGCCTTGGAACAAAGAAGCACGAGTCCCAGAGTTAAGTCAACTTACTGGGAACAAAACCCAAAACGGTCGGGTTTTCTTTGGCCAAACCATGGGACAAAGGTTTCTGTGTTTTCTACACAGATCTGCTACCCACCCTGCCACTGAGCTGTTCCTGCCTAAGCCTCTAGATCTGACCTCACAAATGTCTGTGCAGGCTTGAAGGAGAGCGGTGAGCTCACAATGAGCAGTGGTCAGGACCGGCTGCAGAGGGAACGGACACATGGACCAGCAAATACAGGTGGCAGCAATGGCTGTTAGCTGCCCTCTAAATTTCCACACTCCCTTCTTTTTTCGGGATGGACCCCCGACTTTTTTTAGGGTAGTAAATTGCCCAGGGAAAACATCTCTACCTTCTCTTGCCTCTAGGTATGGATAAGGGGCAAACTTCTTGTTAGGGAGATGTACAGAGAAATCATTTTAAGCTCCCGGCAAGGCTAATAACAAAAATCTAGGTGACCTGAAAGGTGAGCTCTTTCCCTTTGAGACTATGTGGAAAGCAGATGTGATAGCTGGAGCTTCAGCTAGCACTATAGACCCTGAATCCCGTAAAGAATGTAAGCCACATAATCACATGATGACTTGGAAAGACACAAGTCTGGATCTCTTATGAATAAGGAGCAGCCAAACTACCTCTGTATGAAGCGTCACACATGACAGAGAATTAAATATCTCTATTGGTTAAGGCCCAGTCATTTTGGGTTTTGTTCCCAGTAAATTGACCTAACTCATCTTTGTATTTGTCCAATCAAGAAGCCACCATGCTAAGGGACACATCTACCTTTTTCTGACCCTTACATCCCAGATAGCAACAGTGAGCTCAAGCTTGGCACATGTAGCTCCAGCCAAGCAGCCAGGAAGAGCCCTGAAGATCCCCCACACCAGGCTCCTGCTGAAAAGTTCCATCTCTCTGAAGGTGTGGTGGGGTGTTGCCAAAGACGCCTGCTCACCTAACTGGGATTTCTATCACCATTTTGTGACCTATTCTCCTTCTTCCCTCCCTCCTTCCCTCCCTCCGTCTCTCTTTTTCTGCTTGAGTGTCAGACCATGGACAAAGATTTCTGTGTTTTCTTCTCTGAGGCATCTTCTGGCCTAGAGCAGAGACAGGGAGGTCTCACAAACACGTGCTGCATAACTGGATGGCTGGGCAGGAGGAGCAGGAGGAGACTTTGCTCACAGCAGACACCTGCAAGGGGCTGCTGAATTTGCTCTGGGGATCAGGAGGCCTTGGTTTCATCACTGGTGGGTGACCCGTGGCACATTTACTCACTCATTCACCCAACAAAACCACCCTTAGTTGGTCTCTGGTCTGTATGAGGCACTGGGCCCATGTATACAGGTGCAGAGATGAAAGGTCCTAAGGTCACAGCTGGCCTCTAATGGGACAGAGGGAGAAACAAACATCACACACTGTGGGGACCAGCACTGCCTGACTCTGGGTGGCAGGAAACATGATGGCTGCCTGGCCCAGCCAGGAGCTTTGGGGCTCCCCAAGGAGCAGGACCTCCCCCAGATCATCCCCTAGGCCTCTTGTTGACCAGGCAGGGTTCAGACACAGGAAGAGCAAATCCATTCACCAGCCTGCTGTGTGGCAGCCCTTGTGCGAAGCATCAATAATTACCCTTGCTTGGAATGCCGTGTCTTGGTCCTTGTGTTGTACTCAGTGACCCTCAATGAGAGCTCACCACCTCCCAGGTTGCTTTCTACACCCACTCCATTTATTAGCTCAGTAATTCTCAGCACAGCCTATAAGGTAGCTGTGGTTTGTGCCCCATTTTACAGGTGGAGACCGCGAGGCCCAGGAAAGTTAAATGAGCCAGAGCACAGAGCTGTTGTTTGTCAGACCCCAACGCAGCCTCAGGGCTGGGGTGGATCTGAGCCCATGTGCTCCAAATGCATACCCCCCTCCCTCCACAGATGGGAAGTGGGATTCACAGACATCAGGCAAAGAACAGAATCCACCCCAGACCCATGTTTGTGGAAGCCTCAGAATCTAAGACATCAAAAGCCACTGTCCAGTTCTAGGACTGTGTGGAGATTCTTAAGGGGACTGAAGTGGACCAGAAGCACCCCCTCTCCTGATCCCTGTCAAGAACATCTCCAAGCCTTTGGAGCCCACACTCCTGCCTTGGTCAGGACACCCAGGCAGGTCAGCGCCCTGCCAAGCATGCCAAGGAACACATGGATGTCAGCTCCCACTGTCCCTGCGGGGGAAGCTCTTCTTCACCATATCAGCTCCTGCTTTCAGCCAGAAAGTCATAGGCAGAGGGAGGCATGCCAAAAGCTATTGTGAACAATCAGGGTTTTCTTAGAAATTCATTAGAGCAAATGAATAGTTCACCTCAGGGAAGGAGTGGGCATGGTGGTGGGGTGGGGCAGGGCCCCGGCTCACCTTCAGGGGCAGGTAGGCAGTGATGGTGATCCTAGCACTCAGGTGGTGTGACTGTGTTTTAGCTCTCACCCTGACACCACTGCCGTGCTTAGAGCCTGGTGGCAGCCTCCCTGCACCAAAGGGAATACCACATGGTCACTGTGAACTTGCCCTTGGTGAAAAAGGCATGACAGGCTGAGGGTTTCTCTTTCATCCTAGGCTTGATAGGCAGTCTGATGTTTTTAACTTAAAACTTTTTAATTTAAGTATACTTAACATGAATATATAACTTATATATTTTCTTGCTACATATTGAACACACCCTGTATCCAGCACCCCTCCTTCCCATCATCATCAAGCTGCTGGAGGGGATAGAGGATAAGGCCAACGTGCATATAATAGTGGAGGATGCAGGTGGCAGAGATCCTGCTCAGAGAACTGAGACTGGGCCAGATGGAGGAGGGGGAGGCCTGAGCCATATTCTTGCAGATTTTGAAAGCCACGGAGTCCCTTCATGAAGAGGGCATCATACACAGGGACCTGACTCCCCACAACATTTTACTTGATTCTCAGAGTAAGGTGAAACTAGCTGACTTTGGCCTTTTCACAATCTTTACTGAAGATAAGAAGTTAAACAAGTTTTGTGAACCCAGTGTTTTGCAGCCCCAGAAATCTTCCTAGACAGGGAATACAGGGGACGAGCGTTGGACATCTCGAGCCTTAGGGTCATCTTCCATGCAATGACAGCAGGGATGACCCCATTTTACGGAAGGAACTTGAAGGAACTAAAACACAAGGTCACAAATGCCATCTGTGCAGCACCTGCTTTTACTATCAAAAAATTAAAAACCTTTCTCAAAAAGATCCTGACCCCTGATTCCAGGGAGAGGTTCACCTTCTGCCAGATGATGGAAGACCCCTGGATCCAGTCTGGGCAAGAGAGCAGGAAGGCCACACAAGCTGGTGACTGCCACCCCATCAGAAATTCCCAGTCTCAGTTGTGGCCCCCAGACTCGCCCTGTGTGATACAGGGTTGGGGAGCTGGGATGGAACGGGGGGGTTGGTCACTTGGTCACAGGGAACAAAGTTTTAGATAAACATGAGGAAGATGCCCTAACATCTGTTGCACAGCAGGATGACCAGGTTAAGGAGAATGTAGGGCACATTTCAAAATACCTGACAGTCCACTTCAAATGTCTCGTTGGAGAACAAGAAGGCCTGAAGCTCCCAGGATCATGAAACATGGTAGTGTGGGAGGTTGGCAGGTGCAGACTCCCAGCCGCGGGGGGAGCCAGTAAAAAGCAGACTGCAGAGGCCTTCTAGCCACAGCAACCAACCTGAAGCATGGCCTGGAGCCTCGACCAGGGCAGCCTCTGAGCCTGTACTATGACTCCTGGGACTTGTCCCCTCCCCCTCCCTCCTCCTCTGTGGGGAAGGGGAGATGGTTCTCAGTCAACTCCTATTTCTTCTAAATCAGTACAAATGAAGCTTACTCTAGAAAGCTGGGTCGTGGGTATTTTGCTGTTTTGCATCGTCCCTGCAGAGCTGGAGCTGTGCACACCCTGGTGCAGGCAGCAGGAGCAGAGTAGTACTTGGAGTTAGTCAGAAATACTCAGTGGAAAGGGGTCTTGAGGGAACTACCAAGGTCACCTCAATAACAGCAACACAGGAGGGTCTGGGCCATGTGCAGGGCGGAGACACACACCCATCTATGGCCTCCCGATGCTGCATTACTGGGTTAACATCTGTAGAAGGAATAATGAGGACTTTAGGTCCTGCTGGACTATGTTGATTATGCCAAGCAGGTAACAAAGTCCTGTGAACCAGACAATGTTGTGAGTCAGAGAGTGATCTAGCTGTGGTCCCCAAAGCACCTTAGGGGACCCTTGTCCTGCTGTGGTCTCTGACTGAATAGTGCAGCACGTGAACTTTCCTCTGTGATATTTTCTCCTTTTTAGGATAGAAAGGGTCCTTCTAAGAGGCCTGAGCAAGGTGTGGACCTTAAACCAGCCAGAGGTGAAGGGGTGCTTATGGGCCAGCCAGACGTCCTGGGGGTCAGAGGGATGGTGTATTCCAAGAGACCACAGCCCAGAGGAATGGAGGGTAGTGGGAAGGGCAGCTTTCATAAGGCAAGTTCCAGCTTCCTAGGCCTCTGTATTTCCACAGTAGGCATGTATCTGAGGTTTCAGACACCCATCAGGAAGCTGCCCCATGGGGTCCTAAGAAACCTAAGGAATGTCCAGGAAGGCCCCGGCCCCAGTGCATGGACTGACCCCATGGTGTGCACAGCCTATAACATGCAGCTGCCCTGGCCTACTACTACTATAGTAGTGAGGAGATGACTGTCCTGCACCCCAAGAGTGCAGGACCAGGGGAAGTAAAAAAGGGGCTGGGGAAAGGGTGAGAGTCCTGTGGGTCCCCTTTGTCAACCCTGGAGTGGAATTTCTTTGTGCTTCACAGCCCATTTAGTGGTCAGCCAGTGTTGCTGCCCTTAAATCCACCCTGGCTCTCATCCCTTCAGGGCAAGTCCCAGTTCCTCAGTTGGCTTTCAGGTCCCTCTGTGTCCTGGCCCCCGCTGACTTTTCACCTGCCCCAGCCTACCTTTCCCACTACACACACTACACACACTGAGTCATCCAATTTCCTACAGATGCTGTCACAGCTCCAGCCTTTGAACCTGTGGTTTGCTCTCTGGGCAGCACACATGCTGGCCACCTGGCCATGGCCAGCTGGGCTCCCAGAGATGGATCAGACACAGATGTCCACACTGTGAAGACCTTGCTGCCCAGCTGGGAAGACAAGACAGGGACCTAACTAGCTACAGTACAGCCAGCTGTTCGCAGGTACAAAGGACAGACACACACAGTGCTGACCATGGCCTCCTGTTGCTGAGGGATCAGGGCAGCTTCTGAAGGTGGGTCTGGGGGCTCCACTGCCTGAGTGACCACAGGAGATGTCCAGGAAGCATTCTGGGGAGAAGGAAGCCAGGATGACAAGGACCCCCAGGGCAGAGGTGGCAGCAAGCGTGAGGGGTAGACCAACCCCCTCATAGCCAAGACAACCCCCATGGGAGTGTTTTGCTCTGGGCCTGCACACTGACCCATCCCCCAGGAGGGCCCTGATGACTGGACTTTCTGCTGATGAGACCTTCTCTTTGCTGGTGCTCAGGCCTCGGCTGGCTGCACCAGTGGCCACCTCACATGTCCTTCATTAGACCAAGCTCAGGTTCATGGACAGTAAAAGGTTGCAATCAGCTTTGTTAATTTATTAGATAACTTGGCTTCCTGGAAGTAACAGTGACAATAGTGCCCGATATGGAGTATTTTCTCCATAAACACTAGTTGTCACTTGTCCTCCTTCCACCCAGAGACCTACACAGTTCCTGCCTCTTCCCTCATCTTTCCTGGTGGCCTCTGTTTCTGATCCTATATTGGACCACATTGGATACAATGATTTTCTGACTCCCCTCCCATGTTGGAAGACGCCTTAAACTTTTTCTGTTGTTAAGTGTTTTTTTTGTGTGTTCTTTTTTTTTTTTTTTTATTGTTGGGGATTCATTGAGGGTACAATAAGCCAGGTTACACTGATTGCAAATGTTAGGTAAAGTCCCTCTTGCAATCATGTCTTGCCCCCATAAAGTGTGACACACACCAAGGCCCCACCCCCCTCCCTCCATCCCTCTTTCTACTTCCCCCGCATAACCTTAATTGACATTAATTGTCCTCATATCAAAATTGAGTACATAGGATTCATGCTTCTCCATTCTTGTGATGCTTTACTAAGAATAATGTCTTCTACTTCCATCCAGGTTAATATGAAGGATGTGAAGTTTCCATTTTTTTTAATGGCTGAATAGTATTCCATGGTATACATATACCATAGCTTGTTAATCCATTCCTGGGTTGGTGGGCATTTAGGCTGTTTCCACATTTTGGCGATTGTAAATTGAGCTACAATAAACAGTCTAGTACAAGTGTCCTTATGGTAAAAGGATTTTTTTCCTTCTGGGTAGATGCCCAGTAATGGGATTGCAGGATCAAATGGGAGGTCTAGCTTGAGTGCTTTGAGGTTTCTCCATACTTCCTTCCAGAAAGGTTGTATTAGTTTGCAGTCCCACCAGCAGTGTAAAAGTGTTCCCTTCTCTCCACATCCACACCAACATCTGTAGTTTTGAGATTTTGTGATGTGGCCCATTCTCACTGAGGTTAGATGATATCTCAGGGTTGTTTTGATTTGCGTTTCTCTAATATATAGAGATGATGAACGTTTTTTCATGTGTTTGTTATCCATTCGTCTGTCATCTTTCGAGAAAGTTCTATTCATGTCTCTTGCCCATTGATATATGGGATTGTTGGCTTTTTTCTTTTTCTTTTTTTTTTATTGTAGAGACAGAGTCTCACTTTATGGCCCTGGGTAGAGTGCCGTGGCCTCACACGGCTCACAGCAATCTCCAGCTCCTGGGCTTAAGTGATTCTTTTGCCTCAGCTTCCCGAGTAGCTGGGACTACAGGCGCCCACCACAATGCCCAGCTATTTTTTGGTTGCAGTTCAGCCGGGGCCGGGTTTGAACCGGCCACTCTCGGTATAAGGGGCCAGCGCCTTACCGACTGAGCCACAGGTGCCGCCCCAATTGTTGGCTTTTTTCATGTGGATTAATTTGAGTTCTCTATAGATCCTAGTTATCAAGCTTTTGTCTGATTGAAAATATGCAAATATCCTTTCCCATTGTGTAGGTTGTCTCTTTGCTTTGGTTGTTGTCTCCTTAGCTGTACAGAAGCTTTTCAGTTTAATGAAGTTCCATTTGTTTATTTTTGTTGTTGTTGCAATTGCCATGGCAGTGTTCTTCATGAAGTCTTTTCCCAGGCCAATATCTTCCAGGGTTTTTCCTATGCTTTCTTGGAGGATTTTTATTGTTTCATGCCTTAAATTTAAGTCCTTTATCCATTTTGAATCAATTTTTGCGAGTGGGGAAAGGTGTGGGTCCAGTTTCAGTCTTTTACATGTAGACATCCAGTTCTCCCAACACCATTTATTGAATAGGGAGTCTTTCCCCCAAGGTATGTTCTTGTTTGGTTTATCAAAGATTAGGTGGTTTTAAGATGTCAGTTTCATTTCTTGGTTTTCAATTTGATTCCAAGTGTCTATGTCTCTGTTTTTGTGCCAGTACCATGCTGTCTTGAGCACTATGGCTTTGTAGTACAGACTAAAATCTGGTATGCTGATGCCCCCAGCTTTATTTTTATTACTAAGAACTGCCTTAGCTATACGGGGTTTTTTCCAGTTCCATAAAAAACACAGAATCATTTTCTCCAAATCTTGAAAGTACAATGTTGGTATTTTGATAGGAATGGCATTGAATAGGTAGATTGCTTTGGGAAGTATAGACATTTTAACAATGTTGATTCTTCCCATCCATGAACATGGTATATTCTTCCATTTGTTAATATCCTCTGCTATTTCCTTTCTGAGGATTTCATAGTTTTCTTTATAGAGGTCCTTCACTTCCTTTGTTAGGTATATTCCTAGGTATTTCATTTTCTTTGAAACTATAGTGAAGGGAGTTGTGTCCTTAATTAGCTTCTCATCTTGACTGTTACTGGTATATACAAAGGCTACTGATTTGTGGACATTGATTTTATATCCTGAAACATTACTGTATTTTTTGATGACTTCTAGGGGTATTGTGGTGGAGTCTTTGGTGTTCTCTAAGTATAAGATCATGTCATCAGCAAAGAGGGAGAGTTTGACCTCCTCTGCTCCCATTTGGATTCCCTTTATTTCCTTGTCTTGCCTAATTGTATTGGCTAGAACTTCCAGCACTATGTTGAATAGTAAAGGTGACAGAGGACAACCTTGTCTGGTTCCAGTTCTAAGAGGAAAAGCTTTTAGTTTTACTCCATTCAATAAAGTATTGGCTGTGGGTTTGTCATAGATAGCTTCAACCAGTTTTAGAAATGTGCCACCTATGCCTATACTCTTCAGTGTTCTAATTAGAAACGGATGCTGGATTTATCATTATCAAATGCTTTTTCTGCATCTATTGTGAGGATCATGTGATCTTTATTTTTGCCTCTGTTAATATGGTGGATAACATTTATGGACTTGCATATGTTAAACCAGCCTTGCATCCCTGGGATGAAGCCTACTTGATCATGATGAATGAATTTTTGATGATAAACTGTAATCTATTTGGCTAGGATTTTGTTGAGAATTTTTGCATCTATATTCATGAGTGAGATTGGTTCGAAATTCTCCTTTTTGTTTGGGTCTTTTCCTGCTTTTGGTATCAGGGTGATGTTTGCTTCATAGAATGTGTTGGGGAACATTCCTTCTTCCTCAATTTTTTGGAATAATTTCTGAAGTACAGGAATAAGTTCTTCCTTGAAGGTTTGATAGAATTCTGGAGTGAAGCCATCTGGACCAGGTTATTTTTTGGTTGGAAGATTTTTTATTGTTTCTTTGATCTCAGTGCTTGAAATTGGTCTGTTCAGGAGCTCTATTTCTTCCTGGCTGAGTCTATGGAGAGGGTGTGATTCCAAATATTGATCCATTTCCTTCACATTATCAAATTTCTGGGCATAGAGTTTCTGGTAGTATTCAGAGATGATCTCTTGTAACTCTGTGGGATCAGTTGTTATATCCCCTTTATCATCTCTGATTGAGATTACTAAAGATTTTACTTTTCTATTCCTCATTAGTCTGGCCAATGATTTATCTATTTTATTTATTTTTTCAAAAAACCAACTCCTCGTTTCATTAATTTTCTGAATGATTCTTTTGTTTTCAATTTCATTGATCTCTGATTTGATTTTGGATATTTCTTTTCTTCTACTGAGTTTCGGCTTAGATTGTTCTTCTTTTTCCAATTCCATAAGATCTCTTGCGAGATTGTTGATGCGCTCTCTTTCTGTTTTTCGAATGTAGGCATCTAAAGCGATGAATTTTCCTCTCAAAACTGCTTTTGCAGTATCCCACAGGTTTTGGTAGCTTGTGTCTTCATTGTTGTTATGCTCAAGGAAGTTAATGATTTCCTGTTTTATTTCTTCCTGCACCCATCTATTATTCAACAGAAGATTGTTTAATTTCCATGCCTTTGTGTGGGGTTGAGCTTTTTTGTTAGAGTTGAGTTCCACCTTTAGTGCCTTATGGTCTGAAAAGATACAAGGTAAAATTTCAATTCTTTTGATTCTGTTGATATTTGTTTTGTGTCCCAGGATATGATCAATTTTGGAGAATGTTCCATGGGGTGATGAGAAGAATGTATATTCTTTATCTTTGGGGTGGAGTGTTCTATATGCGTCTATCAAGCACAGTTGTTCTAGAGTGTCATTTAAAGCTCTTATATCTTTGTTTAATTTCTGTTTAGAGGATCTGTCCAGCTCTGTAAGAGGAGTGTTAAAGTCCCCTGTTATTATGGTATTATCAGATATCATATTGCTCAGACTGAATAAGGTCTGTTTCAAGAATCTAGGAGCATTTAAGTTGGGTGCATAAATATTTAGAATTGAAACGTCTTCTTGTTGTATTTTTCCTTTAAGCAATATAAAGTGACCATGTTTGTCTTTTTTGACTTTAATTGCTTTAAATCCACATGTATCTGAAAATAAGAATGCAACTCCTCTTTTCTTCTGAATTCCATTTGCCTGAAACATTGTCTTCCAACCCTTGACTCGGAGCTTTAATTTGTCTTTTGAAGCCAGGTGTGTTTCTTGCAGACAGCAAATGGATGGCTTGTGTTTTTTAATCCAGTCAACCAATCTATGTCTCTTCAGTGGGGAATTCAAGCCATTAACATTTATTGAGATAATTGATAAGTGTGGTAGTATTCTATTCGTCTTATTTTGTGAGAGTCCATTGCTTAGTTTTATCTTTTGCATCAGTGTGGAGGTTAGGTTCTGTCCTTTAATTTCTGAGTTCTTACTTTGCTGCTGATCGATTGTGGTGGTCAGTGTGCAGAACAGGTTGAAGTATTTCCTGTAGAGCTGGTCTTGTTGTGGCAAATTTCCTCAATGTTTGTATATCCGTAAATGATTTGATTTCTCCATCAATTTTTTAGGTTAGCTTAGCAGGGTACTGAATTCTGGGCTGGAAATTGTTCCGTTTAAGTAGATTAAAGGTAGATGACAGATGTCTTCTTGCTTGGAAAGTTTCATTAGAGAGGTCTGCAGTCATTCTGATGGATTTGCCCCTGTAGGTCAACTGGCGCTTCCACCTGGCAGCTTGTAGAATCTTTTCTTTTGTCTTGACTTTGGACGGGTTCATCACAATGTGTCTTGGAGAAGCTCGGTTAAAGTTGAGGTGACCTGGCGTCCAATATCCCTCTGAATGCAGTGTGTCAGAATCTTTGGTGATATTTGGGAAATTTTCTTTTATAATATTCTCTAGTATGGCTTCCATTCCTCTGGGGCATTCTTCTTCCCCTTCTGGAATTCCTATAACTCGTATGTTGGAACGCTTCATAAAGTCCCATAATTCTGACAGTGAACGTTCTGCTTTCTCTCTCTACTTTTCTGCCTCTTTTACTATCTGAGTTATCTCAAGAACTTTGTCTTTTACCTCTGAAATTATTTCTTCTGCATGGTCAAACCTGTTGCTGATAATTTCCATTGCATCTTTAAGTTCCCTAATTGACTGTTTCAGTTCCTTCAGCTCTGCTATATCCTTTTCATATTCTTCATATCATTCATCTCTTGTTTGATTCTGTTTTTGGATTTCCTTTTGGTTATTTTCCACTTTATTAGCAGTTTCCTTCATTGTTTCCATCATTTCTTTTCTTGTTTTCAACATGTGTATTCTAAATTCCCTTTCTGTCATTCCTAACATTTCTTTATAGGTGGAATCCTCTGCAGTAGCTACCTCATGTTCCCTTGGCGGGGTTGTTCTGGACTGGTTCTTCATGTTGCCTGGAGTTTTCTGCTGATTCTTCCTCATGAGTGATTTCTTTTATCTGTTTCCTTGCCCTAATTTTTCTTTCACTTCGTCTTGCTCTTTCAGTTTTTGTGCCTGTGGACTAAGGGTTATAGGACCAGAAGGGTGAGAAGGTTGAAGAGCTAAAAAGGGATGAAAGAAAGGAGGACCGAGTGATAAGAAAAAAAAGAAAAATAGAGAAAGGAGAGGGGATGGGTAAAAGGAATATTGACAAAAAGAAGAGAGGCACAGAAAGAGGGAGACAGAGCAATATAGGTGTACAGTAGGGTACTTTGACACAACCTAAAAAAAACCCACCTTCTGGGGGTGCCCCGTTGGGTGGTTCCCATAAGGTCAGCAGCTCTTTGCTTGATCAGACACACCCACCTCCACCACGTAGAGAGGAAGACAAAAATGTTATAAATCTAACCAAAACAAGCAAACAGAAAACTTTACGCGATAAAATTGGGTGAAAAACCTAATAATAGTGGAAGAAACACTAGCAAAAATGAAGTTCTAGTTATTGAAAAAGGCAGCAAGGGGAAATTATAATTAAACTAGAAAAATTGAGAAAGAAAATGGATCTTTTTGGAAAAGGTTGAAATTAAAAAACAATACAACATCAAAATAAACAAAAAAAAGGAAACACCAAAAAAACCCACAAAAAAACAAAAAAAACACAACCAAAAACAAAGCAGTATGTATATGTTATTGAATATTGTCTGGGCAACACGTGGTCTTCTGGGGTATGAGATGTTAATCACAGTTCTGATATGACTGGAGGCTGCCGATTTCTCAAACCCCAGCAGGTAGACAACCTAAATCTCTCTTCAGCCCACGTAAAAGGCACTTTGAACTTGTAAACTTGCTGAGCAGAAGCTTTCCCAGAAACGTGCTTATCGCTGGAATCTCTGCTGAAGTGGCTGTCCACTTACCCAGTGTGCCAAAACCGGTCTCACTCTGCCCCTGAGGGTTAGGGCTGCAAGGCAGCTCAGACCCCACCCTTAGGCTACCTGGTCACTGGGTTACCAGATCCCACCCGATTCTAGCTCTACAACCTTGAGGGCGGAGCTTGCCGGGGCAGATTGCTCACAATGGCTCCCTGTGACCCACAGCCAAACACTATTAGCTCCATCTGGCTCAGCGGCTCAGACTGGGGCCCTAGACAATGGCCAAAGTTCTCCGCATTCTTGCTCAGGCTCTCCACAAGGCAGTTCAACTGAGTGCCAAGTCCAAAGACACCAAAACAGTTCACAGTTAAGGCCTTTCTGGTTTGCAGTCTCGCTGCTACTGAACTTACAGTTGCGGGCGGGTTCAGATGGATTGAACACATGCCACCACTTGCCGTTTTTCCACTGTTTTAGTCCTCCTCTTGGGGGTCCAGAAGTCTCTCTCTCTGACTCCCTGTATCCTCACAGGGGTGATGATAGGCAGATCCCACCAGCCAGAGATGCCTGGAGTCCTATCTCCCCAGACTCACGGTGCCCAGATTCAAGGAAGCTGTTACTCAGCCGCCATCTTGCTCCGCCTCTCTGTTGTTAAGTTTTTTCACCACCCACTGCTAGAGCCTGTTTCCTCATCAGTGAGGAAGGACTGCAGCTAACAGACAGCGCAGGCTGTGCTCTGCTTCCCTGCAGGCCGTGGTGTGATGTAAACAGGGGATCATGGTTGTTCTCCAGTTGTGCTTGAAGGATCATAAAAGGGAGGAGGTTGGAAAGGACTGTGATATTGCAATGTGTAGTTTGGAAGACAGTGAGGTTCAAGAAGAGTTTAGTGATGAAAGTGAGCATGACCCCCTTCCTGTGTGCAGTGACATTAGTTCCAGTGAACCTGAAGCTGTGGTGAAGAAGAAAGTGATGATAATACTCAACCTATAACAATTAGCTGGAAGGTTTATGGGGATGGTGATGGTGATTTCATAAAGTTCATACTCTGTCGCAAAACAGAGATTCACCTTCCTCAAAGTGCTCAGCCAGAAACTGAACTTGAATATTTCCAGCTCTTTTTCTCAGATGATTTTATTGATGAAATTGTGATCCCTGACAAAAATCTGAATGCAGCAGGAAAAATACTGAAGTTGACTCCTCTCACAATGTGAAAATGTGACTCCTCTCACAAAGTACTTCATGTGGCACTCATGGAAGGATGTTTCATAAGAAGAAATGAAGGCATTCTTTGGCGTCATACTGAACTCAGCTCTGAATTTGAAGGTGCAATTATTTGGCTACTAATGGAAGATTGGCTAGACGGAACCCCATTCTGCAAGAATGTTTTTTCTCATCTACATTTTTCCAAATATTTTGGATGCTGAATTTAGTTCCTCCTCTCCCAGCTCAAGGAAGTGTGAGTACTTGAGGGAGCAAGGTGAAGAATGTTAGTGAGAATATTGACAATAAAGCAAAGATCTTTATGTACTGGGAGGAAGTGTGACTATGAACATGAGCGCACAGTAGCTTTCAAAGGAAGGATTCCAGTGCCACAATCCAAAGAAGCCTACAAAGTGGGGCCCACACATTTTTTTTCCTGTTGATTCAGGAAATTAATTGTTAGGTGTTTTCTCAAATTTCTTGTTATGGCAAGACAACAAAAGAAAGTCTTATTCATTTATGTCTCAAATGGTGCATCAGGATGAATAAGACTTTGCTTATTCATTTATAACCTAAAATAGATAATAAAATCATCAGGTGAGTTTATAGGTATGTTTTTCTCTTTTAAAACTGTAGTATAGGCTTGGCACCCATAGCATAGTGGTTACAGCGTCAGCCACATACAGTGATTCAGTTTGGCACAAGGTTTGCAAGCACATACCAGTGGTTCAGGCTATCACATCTACATTGACAGGTTGTATACCAAGCCCTCAAGTTGCTCAGGAATAGCATAAAATGAAAATGCTTATACCAGAAACAGTTATGGGTTCCAGGAAGGATTTTTCTAGTGATCTGAAAAAGAAGAAACTTCAGGAATATGAATTATGTGCCTATCAGTGTGATATGAAAATGATGTGCCTCAGAGGTTAGTGGGAATACTGAGTCCATTCTTTGGCCCTCAAACATAGCTGATCACTAGTTATACAAAGAAATAGCCTGTTCAATTTTAAAAAGTGGCAGTTATTTTAGAATACACAATGTTTATGGGAAGAGTGGACAGAGCTGGTCAGAACTGTTGTGGATGTTACATATTTACAAGGAGGTCCTACAAATGGTGGAAAAATTATTGTTCTGGCTGATGGAAGATGTACTTATGAGCAGCTCATCCTTTACCCATTAGAGAAGGATAAGTAGGGGAAAACTGCAGACATACCTTTCTTACAGGAGAAATCTTATCTCTCAGTTTGTAACCAACATGAATAACAGAAATTCAAGAAAGAGGGGAAAACCATCATCTTCTGACACTGAAGAAAGGCTAAATAGGAAGATGCATTTTATAATGAAAAATGAAAAAAAAAAAAAACCCAATAAAGGACTCCATGGTTTGCAGCAGAAGAAATGAGAAAGGGGAAAGGAGAGAAACCACTTTCCACTGAGAGATGTGGAAGAGGAAGCCTGGACTGCGTCCTGGGATGGCTTCAAGAAGGATCACGCTCTGAAAAACTGTAAACAAAATAAACAAAAACACTTTAATTATTTTATGTAACCTAAAATAGATAATAAAATCTTCAGCTGAGTTCATATGTCTGTTTTTCTATTTAAAACTGTAGTATAGGCTCAGGACCCATCGCACAGCGGTTATGGCATCAGCCACATGCACTGAGGCTTGCACGTTTGAACCCAGCTTAGGCCAGCTAAGCAACAATGACAACTGTAACAGAAAAATAGCTGGGTGTTGTGATGGGTGCCTGTAGTCCCAGATGTTTGGGAGGCTGAGGCAAGAGAATCGCTTAAGCCTAGGAGTTGGAGGTTGCTGTGAGCTTTGACACCATGGCACTCTGCCCAGGGAGCGGGCTTGAGACTCTGTCTCAATAAACGAACAAATAAATAAATAAATAAATAAAACAAATAAAACTGTAGTGTAATTACAAGTAATCCACCAACCTCTTTCCCACCCAAAATAAATAAAGAGCTAGGGAGTATGCAGATGGCAGAAAAATTGGATTGGAAAGGACTTAAATATCACATACTTGTTTTGAATGCAACACAACCACCAAACAGCAAATATACCCTGTGAACTCATATGTGCTGATGTTTGGTTCCCAGGTTTTACTCTGTATGTGCACTTCCTATAGTACATTGTATTGACTTGTCTCATATAATCTCTTGTGTCATTCCCTTTGAAAAGGAATTCTGTTGCCAAATAACTTTGAGAAATGATTCATAATATATATGTTCCTCAGAGAATCATAATACACAGTGCAATGCTATGTGTAGAAGTCTCTGAGAAGTTCTATAATAAAGGAAGATGGCTGAATTCATTTAACCCAGTTTATTTAAGGAAGTAGACACTCTATGTTTTCTATTTTCAGTAGAACTTCTGGGAGATATCGCCCTAAAGCACGCAGTAAGGTACCAATGGAGACAACAGGGAGGAAGAAAGGAAGAACATTCAGTCATCACAGCAGCCTCATGTGGTAGATATCAAAGTGCTTCTTAAGAGTTAAGAGTCAGGCTCAGAGAGGTAGAATGTCTCTTTTATTTTCCTGAATATTTATGATACATTTATTAAATCTGTAGTCTATATAATAAGTGCATATTAGCCATAAGTTTATGATACCAATGTCCCTATTAGGTAATTAGAAAGATGATTATTTTTTATTTTTTTATTAAATCATAACTGTGCACACTGATGCATTTATGGGGTTCAGTGTACTGATTTGATAAATACTGTGAAATGCTTACATTGAACTCATTAACACACCCATCGCCTCGCTTACTTACTTGTTTGTTTTGGTAAGACAATTATACTCTTTTCTTAATAGTTTTGAAATGTACCATTGCATTATACACATTAGGTGAGGTCGCCCCAAATACCCTCCCTCCTCTCTGCCTACTCCTTTACCTCCCCTCTCTCTCCTCTTCCCTTCTACCTTCTGCACTATACTTATGTTTACCATTCATATGAATGTGTAGGTAATTATATAATGATTTCATGGTAGTATTGAGTACATTGGATACTTTTTTTCCATTCTTGAGGTACTTTACTAAGAATAATATGTTCCAGCTTTATCCAGGTAAATATAAAAGATGTGAGGTCTCCATTTCTTTTTATGCTGCATATATATGCATATTTCTTTTTATGGCTGCATATATATGCATGGTGTACATATATTGCAATTTAGTATTCCATTCAAGAGTCTATAGGCTGTTTCCATGTCTTGGCAATTATGATTTGGGCTGCAATAAACATTCTGGTGCAAATGTCTTTGTTGTAAAATGATTTTTGATATATATATATATATATATATATATATATGTATATGTATCTAGTAGATATATACCTAGTAGAGGAATTGCAGTATTGAACGGTAGGTCTACTTTCAGTTCTTTGAGTATTCTTAAAAGTTCTTTCCAAAAAGGTCGTATTAGCTTGCATTCCCACCAGCTATTTCAATGTTGTTGACCAGCTGGGAAATGGTGGGGTTATGAATTGATGTCTTCTTCCTGGGTCTAGGAAATGGCTGTTCACTCCACTTCTCTCCACTCATTCTAAACATTTCTTCCAAGTTACTTTAAAGTCTGGTTTTCTGCAGGACTTTCCCCATGTCTCCAGTTACACCTGCTACCCAAGCACCCTCCTCTTGTTCTTCACTCCATTCTAAGTCCCTGGTTGTCACTTTTCTTCTCTATTGCTATGAGTTTTAATTTCAAGAGTTCCCATACCGAAGTTGTAAAGAACTTAACAGCAATCAGTATTAAAAACTATTATAAAAGAAGACTGCTACACACACAAAGTGTGTAAAAAGAAATCCATGAACCACAATAAATCGGCAACTGAGAATAATACTGGTAGAACCATTATGTCTTTTAAGTGTTACTGTACGCTGCACATCTCAGCATCTTAAGGAACAGGCTGTATGAACAGTATTTAGCACCACTTTGATGCCAAGTATATCTCTGCTGGTTCATCACCACAAAGATGTGCTGTTTTCAAATAATCAAATGAATGACTTACAGCATTAGTAATGACATATTCATATATATACATATTACATATATGTATGCATGCACACATAATTATATGCATATGCATATTTATGCTACGTATTAAACACACTAACATATTATATATGTATGCATATACACTTAATTACATGGGTATGTATTGTCATGCTACATTTACATGCACATCTTTGTGTGTGTTTACCTTTTTGAGTTGTTTTTACATTGACAGTTAAGTGAAAGTTTTTTTTTTTGGTCAGACTGCCTGGCTTTTATTTCTGATCCTCCATTCACTATGAATGGGGCAAGTTCCTTGAACTTGCTGTATTTGCTTTCTGTTACTGCTGTGGCACAAACTTAGTGGCTTACCTAAACACAACACAGGTCAGTCAAAACAAAGGTTTGAGCAAGGCTGCATTCCTCCTGAAGGCTTTAGAGAAAAAACTGTTTTCTTCCCTTTTCAGGCTGCTGGGGGGTGACCACATTCTTCGGGTTGTGGCTCCTTCCTCCATCTTCAACAGCCAAGTGCTCTTTCTCACTGCACCTCAGTCTGACTCTGACTTTCCTTCTGTCTTACTTCCACCTTTGATGATCCTTGTGAGTACATTGGCCCTACCTAGATTATCCAAGATACTGTCCCGGCAGCAAGATCCATGATTTAATCACATCTTTAAAGTCCCTTTGTCATGAGAAGTAACATATTCACAGGTTATGAGGATTAGAGCAAGGACATGTTGGCGGGCCATTATTCTGTCTGCCATGTTGTTCTAAGACGTTCCCTTATGAAAATGATGGAGCCCTCATACCAGGATTCTTGTTTAAGAGAATCAAGGTAATTGAGACCATACACATTATTAGAAGAAAGACATGAAATTAAACATATTTGTATAACATGTTTAGAACAAGGCTATGGTAAAAAAAATTTTTATTGTTGGGGATTCATTGAGGGTAAAAAGAACCAGGTTACATTAATCGCATTTATTAGGTAAAGTCCCTCTTATAATTGTGTCCCACCCCCAAAAGGTGTGTCACCCCCTCCTTCTTTCCCTCTTTCTGCTCTCCCCTTCCCCTACCCACCACTGTGTAATAGGTCATTAATCCTCCTCATATCACAACTGGGTACATAGGATTCTTGCTTCTCCATTCTTGTGATGCTTTACTAATAATAATGATGTGTTTCACTTCCATCCTGGTTAATACAAAAGATGTAAAGTTTCCATCTTTTTAATGACTGTATAGTATTCTATGCTGTACATATATCACAGCTTGTTAATCCATTCCTGGGTTGGTAGGCATTTAGAATGTTTCCACATTTTGGCAATTATAAATTGAGCTATCATAAACAGTCTAGTGCAAGTGTCCTTATGGTAAAAGGATTTTTTTCTTCTGGGTAGATGCCAGTAATGGGATTGCTGGATCAAATGGGAGGTCTAGTTTGAGTTCTTTGAGGGTTCTCCATACTTCCTTCCAAAAAGGGTGTATTAGTTTGCAGTCCCACCAGCAGCATAAAAGTATTCCCTTCTCTCCACATCCAGTCCAGCATCTGCAGTTTTGAGATTTTTGTGATGTGGGCCATTCTTGCTGGGGTTGGATGATATCTCAGGGTGGTTCTGATTTGCATTTTCTAATAATTAGGGACAATGACCATTTTTTTCATGTTTGTTAGCCATTTGTCTGTCTTCTTTATGGAAAGTTCTATTCATCTCTCTTGCCCATTAATACAAGGGATTTTTTCATGTGGATTAATTTGAGTTCTCTGTAGATCCTAGTTATCAAGCTTTTTTCCAATTCAAAATATGCAAATATCCTTTCCCATTGTGTGGGTTGTATATTTGCTTTGGTTGTTGTCTTCTTAGCTGTACAGAAGCATTTCAGTTTAATTAAATTCCATAGGTTTATTTTTGTTGTTGTTGCAATTGCCATAGAAGTGTCCTTCATAAAGTCTTTCCCCAGGCCAATATTTTCAAGTGTTTTTCCCATGCTTTCTTTGAGGATTTTTATCATTTTATGTCTTAAATTTAAGTTTTTTATCCATCTTGAATTTATTACTTTATTTTTGTGAGTGGATAAAGGTGTGGGTCCAATTTCAGTCTTTTACATGTGGATATCCAGTTCTCCCAGAACCATTTATTGAATAGGGAGTCTTTCCCTCAGTGTGTCTTCTTCTTGGCTTATTGAAGATTAGGTGGCTATAAGATATTAGTTTCATTTCATGGTTTCCCATTCGGTTCCAAATATCTATGTGTCTATCTTTTGTGCCCAAACAATGCTGTTTTGAGCATTATTGCCTTGTAGTACAGCCTAAAGTCTGGTATGCTGATGCCCCAGGCTTTGTTTTTATTACTAAGAACTGCCTTATCTATATGGGTTTTTTTCTTGTAGGATAATATTTAGAAATAAACTTATCCTACATCAAGCACACAAAGTAAATTCAGTGTGAGTTTAAAATGACATGCTTTTCTTCCAGAGGCTTAAGACGCTTGGACCCCCCTGGGTTACTCACAGAGTTAGGTTTTTTTGGAATTATAAAAATTCCTTAGGCATTTTCTCTGAAGCAGTACACCCTGTGAAGCCTGAGATCCAAGGGCATGCCGCCCTTCCTCAGAGATACGGGCCAGAGGGTTGACATATGTTAACAACATATTGTCAGAGGTCTATAGGTGCTCTGCCCTGAAGGAAGGTCACAGTCGTTACTTCATACTGAGTAAACTGAGTGAATGCTTGAAGATATTCTTCTATTAACTCTGTTCCCCTATAGGTGTTTTCGTCACTGTTTAGAGGAAGAGATTTACTACACAAGTGGTTACATTGATATGATAAATATTTCCTTTCAAGTTAAAATTCAGCTAATAGATAATGGATTAGGTGTGTATGTGACTGGAAGAGTATAAAACTTAAACTTGGAATAAAGAACTTTGCTATATGCCATCCCACGGTGTATAGTCTGTTTCTTGACTTAATAATTACAGGAGCGAGTTTACACCTACAGCAAAGCTGCTGCTCGTTCGCGTCTCGGGTCACGCAACATTTCTGGTTCCATACAAAATGAAAAATTAGTTTTTTCAGATCTTGAAAGTACAATGTCGATATTTTAATAGGGATGGCATTGAATCAGTAGATTACTTTGGGATGTATGGACATTTTAACAATGTTGATTCTTCCCATACCAAGAGCATGGTATGTTCTTCCATTTGTTAATATCTTCTGCTATTTCTTTTCTTAGGGTTTCATAATTTTCTTTATAGAGGTCCTTCACCTCTTTTGTTAGGTATATTCCTAGGTATTACTTGTTTTTTTTTTTTTTTTTGAAGCTATTATGAAAGGGATTGCAATAGCTTCTCATCTTGACTATTATTGCTGTATACAAAGGTTACTGACTTGTGGATATTGATTTTATATCCTGAGACATTAATGTATTTTTTGATGACCTTCTGGAGTCTTGTGGTTGAGTCTTTGGGGTTCTTTAAGTATAAGATCATATCATCAGCAAAGAGGGAGAGTTTGACCTCCTCTGCCCCCATTTGGATGCCCTTTGTTTCCTTCTCTTGCCTGATTGTATTGGCTAGAACTTCCAGCACTATGTTGAATGGTAGTGGTAATAGAAGACAACCTGTCTAGTTCCAGTTCTAAGTGGAAAAGCTTTCACTTATACCCCATTTAGTAAAATATTAGCTGTGGGTTTATCATAGACAGTTTTGATCTGTTTAAGAAATGTGCCACCTATGCCTATACTCTTTGGTGTTCTAATTAGAACAGGGTGTTGGATTTTATCGAATGTTTTTTCTGCATCTACTGAGTGGATCATATGGTTTTTGTTTTTACTTATGTTGATATGGGGAATTATCTTTATGAATTTGTATCTGTTAAGCCAGCCTTGAATCCCTGGGAAGTAATCTTTCCCAACATGTTCTATGAAGCAAACATCACCCTGATACCAAAACCAGGAAAAGACCCAACTAAAAAGGAAAACTTTAGACCATTTTCACTCATGAATATAGATACAAAAATTCTCAACAAAATCCTAGCCAAAAAACTACAGTTTCTCACCAAAAAAGTCATACATTATGATCAAGTAAGCTATGGGAAAACTTAAAGCTATTTTAATGTAAGATTGGAACCAAAGCAACACAGGTAACTACAAAATAAGTTCCCATCATTGTTCTCCAGAAAGGTTAATGTTGCTTAAAGCAAAAAGAGACTTTTTCTTGACCTCTGTTAGGGATTGCAAGTCAACTTCCTCTCATGATGCCAATAAAGTCAATTAGTAGCTTTTGCCTGCAGAGCCTGTTAAGAAGGAATCTGCAGGTCAGCAGGAGGCAGAGTCAGGCGTGCCAGTTCTTGCCCCCTTCATTCCACTGGATTGATGAAAATAGGTGGCGGCTCATTATTTTCTGTGCTGTAATAACCTGAGAAAAACTATCTACTGGTTTTGAGGCATAAAGAGTGCAGCAAAGCTTTAAATTGAGTACTGTGGAAAGAAGTCTTTAAGAAAAGATGCAAGTATTGATCATTAACTCATTGATTAACTCTGCCCTTGGTAATTAATTTGTATTTATTTTACTCAATATTTATTATATGTTACTTATTTGCCTCAAAATAAATTCCTGTCCAACCTGCAGGCCTACGGGCCACATGCTGATTTTGTGAGGATGTCTTTTGCTTATTTGTGGTATTGGATATCACAAAATGTATGCATGAATCTTTTTTTGGATAATCAGCTTTCATTACTGTGTGTGTGTTTCATAGACACCCTGACAGTTTCCCTTATACCAGGCAATGTACTAGGCATACACTGATGAACCCAAAGCAATATGACTCCTCTCCTCAATGAGCTTGTACTTTATTGGAAATTATAGGAATTAATTGAATAATAAAACAAATAAATGAAAAAAGAAATCTAGCTGATAAGTGCTAAGGAAGAAAGCTATTGGAGCAAGGGCAGAATGTCAGAGGGGAGTTTTACCTAATTACAATGAATAACAATTAACTAGGTGAAGGCTCAAGAACAGATGAGTAAGGGCAAAACAAAGTTTCAGGAGGATGTAGTAGCAGCACGTGCAAAGGTCCTGCAGTGAGGTAGATGGAGGGGAATGAAGTTCTTTTGGGCTGGAACATAAAAAGCCAATAGTAGAGTGCACACCTGATGAGTTTTTAAAAACTTGTTAAAAGAGAGGCTAAGTAATAGAGATAAGTCAAGAAATTTTCTTAGAAGAGTGGAAAAATGATACAGGGGTGAAAGGTGATTACTTGAGAAAATGGGTTTCATTGACAGAGCCTCTTTTCTTATAGCTCTTTAACTCCTGCAACCTAGATCTTCTCTACTACTTCTCTCCTCTTGTCTGACTGGGTCTCCTGACCCACACCATGAGGGATACCACACCGTGTGTGGAAGTCACAGGGTCCTTCAAGTTGCCAGTCTGGTGAAGGAAGATCTATTTTCCACAAGCAAAGCCAGGACTCTATAAAGGCTTCGTGAGTGAATCTTTTTTCATCTGAAGATTGGGTTCTTGGTTACCATTAAATGCTGCACTAATGACCTGTTATGAGGTAAACAGGCTTTTGTGGGCTGTGGACAGGACTGTATTCAGTGATACTTCTACTTAAAAAAGTAAATGTGTCTTCCCAACAATGAAATGATAGCAGTTCATTCATAAACCGGTGACTATACTTGAGTGAGTCATATTTTATCCTGTTTGGAAATATTAGTCAGGGAACAGCTAGAATTATCCCCACCAAGAACCCGCCCAACTCTGTAACTCAAGGATGCTGACGGTCAAGACTGTGCAGGTAGGTCAGAGGGTAAGAGGAATCCACATAGGAGAAAAAGTTAAGCACTGATCTTGGTGAAAAAAATGCCTAAATCATTTTACTTTTAGCTATTAACCTGTCTTCTGGACAGAGCAGGCAGCAGTACTGAGATTTCATTTGCCTTAATATGTAAGTTTACAGAAAAGATTGGCCTCTTTAATTGTCACAAAGACAATTATATACTACAAATCCCAGGAAATAATTTATGTGGAATCACTTTTTGTAATATTGTAAAATGTTTGTTTATTAGCTTGCCCGAGATAAACTAATAATTGTGTGAATAATATGCTGGGCTTTTTTCCCTATTTCAAGATACATTTTTAAAAAATAATTGGAAAAAAATGTTCAGGCAAACAGAAGTATTTAACATTATAAATCTATATTCTTGTATTTTGATTCTCTTGGTTCTAAAATGTACAGAAAATTAAATTTCTTTCTTTCCCTCTCTGCCTTCTTGCCTTGCTTATATATTTCTCAAGAGCCTACTATGTTACGAGCATAATAATCAGTGATGGAGAATTCATAATCCCCAATTAATTCACCATCAGGTGAGGGACTCAGGAAATAAAAACAATTGGAAAATCAAGTGCCAGTGGTCGAATAGAGATGCATCAGGGAGCTGTGGGGAGTGAGGTAAAGGCAGGCTCTGTCTGAGGGGGGTGGGCACAGCACAAGTCTCTGCAGGGCAGTGACTGGCACTGGAGCTGGTAACCAAAGATGCTGCTCCCCAGGCAAAGGAACCAGCACATTCCGTGCAGGACAAAGGAACATAAGCAGAAGGCTAAAGGCCCAAAAGAAAAATGCCAGGCAAATAATTTCATTATTTGAAGCTTAGTAATTCAGTGGTTGATCATTTTTAAATGAAATCAAAGATAAAAAATGAAAAACAACAACAAAACCTGTAGATATCTTATGTTAGAATTGGTTTAAATCTAAACAGTCTTTTTGCTCTGGATTGATCAGTATTCAATCTTAATTGCCCAATATATTAATAATACGATAATGGAATTTTCTGGGTTTTTAAAAATTATTTTAATTATATATATATATATTTTTAACTTTATTCAAATTAATACAAGGGTGCAATATTTAGATTACATTGTTGTCACCTCCAGGGCAAAGTTCCATTTGTAGAAAAGCCCCTTGCTCAGGGGGTGTGTTATACACCCTCCCAATGTGCACACTAGGTAAGATCCCACCTCAAGCCCTCCCTCCTTCTGTCAAACATCCTGACCCTCCCTTCTCCTGCTTCCTTTACCCCCAAACAATAAAACACTATTATTACATGTTCTTAGGAACATGTAATTGTTTACATATTGATTTCATATTAGTATGGAGTACATATAATAAATAACCATAATTTATGTGTCAATTAAAAATATATTTATTTATTTATTTTTTTTTAAGGAAATTTGACCTTTAATTTTTTATTTCTTTTGGTCTTTATCATAGGGTTTAGTTAGCATACACTTTTTTACAGAATAATATTTCTTTTTTTTATTTCTTTTTTTTATTAAATCATAACTGTATACATTGATATGATCATGGGGCATCATACGCTCACTTCATAAACCATTTGACACATTTTTATCACAGTGGTTAACATAGCCTTTCTGGCGTTATCTCAGTTACTGTGCCAAAACATTTACATTCTACATTTACCAAGTTTCGCAAATACCCCTGTAAGATGCACCACAGGTGTGATCCCACCGATCCCCCTCCCTCTACCCACCCCCCCTTCCCACTTCCCCCTATTGTTAAGTTGTAGCTGGGTTATAGCTTTCATGTGAGAGTCCCAAATTAGTTTCATAGTAGGGCTGTGTACATTGGGTACTTTTTCTTCCATTCTTGGGATACTTTACTAAGAAGAATATGTTCCAGCTCCAAAATATATTTAAATAAATGACATATTTTAATACATTTTTAAACTGACACATATAATTATATTTATTTCTCATATACAATATATCTATTAGACATCTGTGTGGAAATGTTAAAGGGAAATCTTGACTGCCTCCCTATTTGCCCTCTTCCTGACATATTAAAATATGTCATTTATTTCAATATATTTCTAAACTGACACATAAAATTATATTTGTTTATCGTGTACAATATGATGTTTTAAAGAATACATATGCTGTGGAATGACTACATCTAGATAATTAACATATGCTTTACCTCCTGCAGTTATCATTTTGTGGAGAGAATACACCCTCTCTTTTAACATTTTTAAGAATACAATATATTGTTAACTATAGTCACTCTGTTGTACAATAGATCTCCCAAACTTATTCCTCTTATCTAAAACCTCGTGTTCCTTGATCAACATCTTCCATATCCTTCCTCTTTTCCCCCACAACCAGCCTAGCTCCTGGTAACTATCATTCTACTCTCTGCTTCCATGAGATCAATGTTTTTAGATATTACGTGTGAGTGAGATCGTGTGGTATTTGTGTGTGTGTGTGTGTGTCCTTTCATTTAACATTATGTCCTATAGGTTCATCTATGTTGTCACAAATTATAAGATTTTCTTCTTTATTTGTGAATGATGAGTATTCCTTTTATTAAGGTTAACTTTTTTCTGAGTATGTTCTCAGTAGAAACATTTCCAAGTCTAATAACGTCAGGGTGGGAATCTAAATTTAACTCTTTTGATGGCTGATGCAGGATGTTACAATGTTTGGGAGTTCTCATTATAAAACAGAGCTATTCATCATTTATACCAATTGATCACTAATAATAAAAACTCAGAATTTCCCTAACAAAACAGTGCATTATATGAAAGAAAAATTTCAGACTCATAAAGTGAAGTGGGTTGCTTCAAAGTCACTTCACTGGGCAAGTGCTATTATTTCCTATTAATGAAAGAGCGGGGATGTCTGGAGACCCCAGATTCTAATCATGTGATCTGTCCCTTCAACATTTCCATGCAGATCTCTCATAGTTATCTCTAACTTACCATCTCCAAAAAATAAATCTTGACTACCTCCCTATCGGCCTTATTCCTGGGGGTGATCCTTCCCTAGTCATAAAGAAATTAATCTCTTGCCCTCCTCATATCCATTCAATTAGCAGTTCTTGGCAAGTCTACAAGCATCCATCCGACCTAGTATGGCCAACACTGACCTATCACAGGACTACTATTAAAATATTTGTTTCCTTTCCTAACTCTTGGAGATTCTCCTGAATGACCTTCTCAAACAGAAATAATGTTTAAAATTTGCATCCAAATTCCCTCTTGAGACCTGTAACATTCAAGGCCACCAGGCAGCCTCATCTCTGCAAGCCCACGTCAGAGTCCTCTTGCTGTTCTATCCTCCACCCACACTGACCTTAACATACCAAGGTCTCTCCATCCTCAAGGCATTTGCAGAACTTATTTTCTTTTTCTGTCTGAACTACTCATTTTTCTCCATTCTTTACATGCCCAGTTGTTTTTCAGGTCTTTGTGTAAATGAAACTTTCCATGAGAAAAAACTCCTCCCCTCCAGTGCTGCCTCCATCTTTTACTCTCTCTCCCAGCATCTTCCTCGTTTCTCCTCAGCACTTTTCACAACTTAATGACTATTGTTTTTTTTGTTTGTTTGTTTTGTTTTTTAGAGACAGAGTCTTACTTTACCGCCCTCAGTAGAGTGCCATGATGTCACAAGACTCACAGCAACCTCCAGCTCTTGGACTTCCATTATTCTCCTGCCTCAGCCTCCGGAGCAACTGGGACTACAGGCACCCGCCACAATGCCCGGCTATTTTTTGGTTGCATTTCAGCCGGGGCTGGGTTTGAACCTGCCACCCTTGGTATATGGGGCCGGCCCCCTACTCGCTGAGCCACAGGCGCCACCCGACTATTGTTTTTTGAAGAGGGAAGAGTTGCCTGGTTTATCGCCTGCTCCTGATATTGATATAGCATGTTTCTCCCCTTCACTGATTTCTTTGCAGTACCAAATACAATGTATATAACATAGGGAAGAAGTCGTGTTTTCTTTAATGACTTGATAAATTACACAAGGGTTGTCTGGAAAGAATCCAGCTACCTATGTCTCTATTTTGCCTATCACAGGCCTGGATGCTTTCCATACAGCTCTGGACCCTCATAAGGGTGGATCAATTTCATGAATAATTACAATGTTTCTGACCCTGTGTATATAGAAAGATACATTTTTAAGAGAGAAATTTCTTACAGTTGCAACTTTAGTTTTTCATGGTATGTAAATGTTCAATTTTTCTTACCATTAAATGATCATAGTTCAGGATAGCTACACTGGAGTGTTTATGTAAATAAGTATAAGATAATATGATAAAATACTAATGACACTCTAAAAGATTGTCTTCCAAGTACATCACTTTGTGTACAATAAAAGTCAAAAACCCAAATGCCTAAAGGGGCCAGTAGAGTTCATGAAATGGATTATGATAGCTGGGGGAGAGTACGGGAAGGGAAGAAGACTTCCTCTCAAAGAGAAGACTTATTCACTGGTTCACTAGGTTAATGCTGTGGAAGAAGGCACCTCTAGGAAGACTCAAGGGAAGCTGGATTTACATGGACTCTGACATCTAAACACTTCCAACCATTTCAATCTTTAAATACGTAGGCATGGATGACATCTAACCTGTCTCTGACCTGTGCTAAAAGTTTCTGCAGCCTCTTTAATGTCAAAGAACTATTTTTTTCCCTCTTATTTTCAGCAAATCTGCTATTTTGAGCTTTTAGAAATAAAGGTGACTGTACCTTACAACATGATCCAAAGAAGTAGCACCTACAAAGAGGAAGTCATAACTTTGTATTATATCTGACAACTGAAAATACCCTCCTGGCTGAATATATGGATTTAATACAGGAGCATGGCAAGATCATTACATCTTATTGTTGTGTATGGTCGCATGTACAGATTTTAGTTAATGTAGCTGCACAGGAAAATAATTACAACTTAGACCTTGCAAATGAGATAGGAAACTGACAGGTCCAGCTTGATTAAAGTCCTAAGACATGAAACAAGGTCTCTGATGAAACTGGAGGTGGCTAGCCAGTTCTCCCAGTGGGAAAAACTGTTAATGATATTGGCCTTGGGAAAGAATTTATGCAGAAGTCTCTAGTGGCAATTACAGCAAAAGAAAAATAAGTGAATGGGACCTGATCAAGTTAAAAAGTTTCTGGAAAGTTAAGGACACAATCAATGAAGCAAATAGACAACGTTCAGAATGGGGAGAGATAGTTATGTGTGAAGAATAGACAAAAGGCTACTAACCAGAATCTACAAATAACTCATACAAATCAGCAAGAAAAGAGCAAACAACCTCATTAATGACTGGGTAAGAGACATAAACAGAACCCTCCCCAGTAAGACAGATGAAAAGTCAACAAACAAATTGAAAAAAATTTTTCATTTTCCCCGCTCATCAGAGAAATGCAAATCAAAACCTAACCCCAGTGAGAATAGCCCAAGGTCGCAAAGCTGCAGATACTGATGTGGATGTAGAGAGAGGGGTGCACTTATCCACTGTTGGTGGTATTGCAAACTAGTATAGCCTTTTTTGAAAGAAGTATGGAGAGTCTTCAAAGAACTAAAAGTAAACCTCCTATTTGATCCTGCAAATCCCATTACTAGGTATCTGCCCAGAAGAAAAAAATCATTTTACCATAAGGACATTTGTACTTGAATGTTTATAGCAGCACTATTCACAATTGCAAAGGTATGGAAACAACCCCAGAGGCCATTCATCTATGAATGGATTAATAAACTGGAATATGCATAATAGGGAGTAGTAGTCAGTCATAAAATAGATGGAGAATTTCCATCTTTTGTATTTACCTGGATGGATTTGGAGAACATTCTAATACATAAAGTATCTCAAGAATGGAAAAGCAAGCATCCCATGTACTCAGTACTAAGCTGAAAGTAGTAATCAACCACTACAGAGCCACACAAGGGGAAACCAGAATTCAATTCCATAAGGGGACAGGGTGAGGGCTTCACAAATTCCTCCTCATGGGCACACTTCCTGGGTGAAGGACTCAGCTACAACTCACTTTACAAATGCAAAAAGGTAACCTAATCATATGTGCCCTCATATTAACCTGAAAAACAAAAAAAGGAAAAAGAAACAAGAAACAGGGCTAGGCATGTTGGCTCATAGTGGCTCACACCTGTAATCCTAGTAATTTGAGAGGCAGAGATGGGTGGATTGCTTGAGATCAGGAGTTTGAAACCAGCCTGAACAAGAGCGAGATCCTGTCTCTCAAAACTAGCCAGGCATTGTGGCGGGTGCCTATAGTCCCAGCTACTTGGGAGGCTAAGACAATAGGATCACTTGAGCCCAGGAGTCGGAGGTTACTGTGAGCTATGACTACAGGGCACTCTACCAAGAGCAACAAAGTGAGGCTCTGTTGCATTTAAAAACAAACAAACAAATAAATAAACAACAACAACAAAAAAAACAGGATGTGATGGAGAAGCCAGGTCAAACCAGCTAGAACCAAGATGGCCATAAAAAACCACCTCAGATTATCCTCACTGCTAATTATAACTTGCTTATAATGTATTAGCATGCTAAAAGAAACCCCCAGCAGAACTATGACAGTTTGCAAATGCCATAACAACTCCTAAAAGTTACTCTATATGGTTTAGAAAGGCGAGGGACGCTTAGTTCCTGGAATTCCATACACGTTTCTTGGAAATCTTATGAATAATCCTTCTGTTCAACATAAAGTTAAATTAAGATATAAAATAATACCTTGCAAATTTACAAAAGGGTATTCTCTGTTGCTCTGAGGCTCTGAGAGCTGCTACTCTGTTTGTGGGGCAGCCTCCCTTTTTCTTCTATTCTTACATCAATAAACTTGCTTCTCCCTTATTCTGTCATGTCATTCTTAAATTCTTTCCTGTGTGTAGCCAAGAACCTACTTGGCCTTTATGCCAAACCTCAGTTTGGGGGGGTCCACTTTCCTATATCAGAAAGATCTACACTGCTCCTTGGTATCATGAGTGTCAGTTCTTGACTATTAATTCTGGTAGTCATGTTTCTGCAAACCAGCTTTTGAGTATTGTCTGTTAAAAATCTTTCAGATTAAGAAGGTCTTGTATAATTATGATACATTGTATTTTCTGTTAAAATATCATCACCCTCAAAATTTATTTTACTTTTAGAAGTTTTCTAAAAATCTATCTTATGTGCAGACAGAGCTGAATCAATTTTGTCACATAAAATTATAGTGATTTAATATTGAAGCTTTACTAAAAGACAACATTCTAAAATGGCAAACTTTGACACTTTTGTAAGAATGGCAATAAGGTTTTGTCAATTAATGCACATTCAGATCTTCTTTTTGGTTGTTTACTCATTCAAAATATATGCATTGAGCAACAGGAATTCTCTGGTTGTGTTGAGTTTAAGCAGGCATAAAAAAACAAGGTCCATCTCCTCTGGAACCTATTTTCTAGAAAAATAAGACAGGAGATAAACAAATAGTAAAATAAAATAATAGTGTAATATAATATAACATGATGTAATAGGCATGAAGTTTTCTGATAAAGAATATCAATTTTATATAGACAAATCTGATGTTTTGTTGTCAACAAGTCTGAAGTGGATATCAATTTATCTCCTCCATCTATTGACAGCCACACCTTATGGGTTATCAAATTGTCTTTAGTTACAGCTCTTTATTCAACTATCATCTGGTTTGAAATAGTAAGTGATTTTAAACCTTGTTCAAGACAGTATGAGCCACGTCCTTGCATTTAGGAATCTCCTTTAGAAACTTCTAAGGACTATACTCTCTCAATTTAGAATTTGAAAATAGCTCAGTCTGAGTTTGCAACTCCAAATACAACAGTAATTTGGATGACAGCACTTTCACTTTTAAATAGATAAAGAACATGATCTGACTTAGAAGGCTAGTAATTCATACGTCCAAATACACTTTGTTGTCAACAAAAAGAGTCTGAAATCAATCTGCTCAAAGTTGTTTTGAGAGATTTTATAACTACTGCATTAAAAGGTAAAAAAAGTTTCCTAAACTCATTATTCTTACTATCTGAATCTCCTGTGACTGTCACTTGAGAACAAACTGTGTTGCTATGTCATTTACTTCACAAGTTGAAAGTTCCGTCATGAACAGATGTAGATTCCTTCATGTTTAAATTAAAATTATTTAATCCATGGAGGCTATTATTAATTCACCTACATTTTCAGTATTTCAGAATTGTTACTTTTCAAACTTCTCAATTAGTCTTTTCTTCCGGCCTGTACCTGGCCTCAGTTACTAGGGAGTGATTTTACAAAGTGCCATTAAAAAGTCTACAGACCTCTGGGAAAAGATCATCATAATAAAAATGACTAGAATTTATGCAGTGCTTTTCGTCTTCAAAGTCATTTACAAATATTAATTAATTACTGCTTAAGAGAAGACCCTACCCAGTGGAGCATTCAGTGCCAGGAATAATATGACAAACCTACAAATATTTCAGCCTAGAAGAATTCAGGGTTTCTGATGGGGTAGGCAGCAAAACACTTTTAAATGGGGATTTTTTTTTTTTTTTGTCTCTCACTGAGCTGCAATTTTTCTTAAAGAGTCATCAAGTTTACTTCTCTCCTGAGCTTTACGCTAGACACGATACTATCTTCTAAGGCAAGCCTAACCAGATTATTAAAGTATGTTCTCAAAAACATCTGATTAACATTTGTGATATTTTCTATAATATTCCAAGAATTTCATCCATTCTGCATTTTGTTCTAAGGATATATTATTTACCCACCAAAATCTGGAGTGTGTTAGTTTATTAGTTCAGTCAGGCTTATAAAAGTGCTTGTTTTCCTAAGAAAACCAAGGGAAAACAAATTTTCCCAATAGCTAGCCGTATAAAATATTTCAGAAAACAAACATGTGTTTTAAGCATCATTTTTCACAGAGGACTGTACCAAGCACTGTTAAGAAAAGGAAAATTAAAAAGAATGGGAGAAATAAATTTACCTTTTTGATAAAAATTATTTTGCTAAAATAAAATTACTTTGCTTAAATTATTGATAAAGTTGTAAAATAAAGCCTACTGGCCACTATATATAATTTCATGAAAGAAATAAATTTTTAACATGAAAAAGTACAAAGCAAATAATCTCCAAATATTATGACAATGAAAGAAATCAGGATTTTGACATTCCATTTTCCCTGTAATCCTATCTATGGCTTGTTATAAATGGTAGAACATGTATCTTAGACTGAAAGTTGGATTTATACATATAAATAATAATTCTGTAGAATTCAGAACTTTAGTGTTGAAGGATACAGAATAAGATCTTGGCACACAGACTATAGGTCAACCCACTTAAAATCAAACTGACTAATATGGTGCTGACGAGATGAAAATATAAGTACAAAAAATAATTAAAATAAACACAAGTTGCTTTCAATTTTTGATTTTTTAAGAAAATAAACATTTCAGAGAGAGACAAGATGGCGGACTGAAGCCAGCTTTCAACAAGGCTTCTGACCAGATGGAGAGTTAAGGGACAGGAATTTAGAAAGTATCCTGGTGGACTTGAGCCACACCAAGAGAGAAGGTTGAAGAACGCACATCAACACCGCTGAGGCAAGCTATGATCATAAGGATGCAAACAAAAGGTACAAAATCCACCACCAAGCAGACGGGAGTCCCCCTCCCCCATGAGACCAGCTCTAGAGCCCCACAATTAAACAAACGGGCAGAAATTAAAGGCCCTCCCACTACACTCCACGGGAGAGACTTTCTAAAAACTGGACCTACCTCCCCTATTGGGGTGCCGTGGCGTTCTCCTGCCGGGCATAAAACTGAATAAAACTCTAGCTTCCCCGCTGAGCACCCAGCACTCCCCACCACTCTCACTCAGGGTCTGGAGGCCTGTCCCCCAGGAGTTCGGATCCTTGGGTGATTTCTCAAGGGGCGTGCACAGTGCCCGAGCTGCGTCCGGTCAGCGCCGACTCTGAGACAGGTGAGCGAGGAGAGGGCACTCTGCTGAGGGGGATTCGAGCCTTGGTGGCACTTCCCTGTGGTGCGGTGCAGCAGCCCTCCCTGGGCAACAATACAGCCAGGCACAAAACTGAACAAAATTCTAGCTTCCCCGCCAAGCACCCAGCACTCCCCCCGACTCTCACTCAGGGTCTGGAGGCCTATCCCCCAGGAGTTCGGATCCTTGGGTGATTTCTCGAGGGGAGTGCACAGTGCCTGAGCTGCATCAGGTCAGCGCTTACTCTGAGACACGTGAGCGAGGGGAGGGCACTCTGCTGGGGGGGAATCAAGCCTTGGCGGCACTTCCCTGTGGTGTGGTGCAGCAGCCCTCCCCGGGCAACAATACGGCCGGGCATAAAACTGAATGAAACTCTAGCTTCCCCCCCACTCCCACTCGGGGTCTGGGGGCCTGTCCCCCAAGAGTTTGGATTCTTGGGAGATCTCTCAAGGGGTGTGGACCCAGCATAAACTGCGGCTGCTCAGTGCTGACTCTGGGGCGTGAGACAGAGGAGAAAAGGGTCGGCTGAGTGCCCACACCAGAGGGCAGTTCCCTGGAGGCAGATCAACAGCCGTTTTTTCTTTAACGGCAGAACAGCTCACCTCTGGATATTCTGAGGCCACACCCCCTGTTTCCCTGGGCAACCAGAGGAGGCCACCGGTGAGCGGGGGAATTCCTCACACTGCTCACAAACCCGGGAAGCTTCCAGGGCAGGGCTGACCCAGAGAGGTGATCGAACGCAAACATCCAGTAGCAAAGATGTTTGAACTCAGAACAGCCCGTCTTCTGTAGGCGATTTTGGCAGGAACAGAGACAGAACCCCGCAAAGCTGTCTGTTCTGTTCTGTTCTGTTCTGTTCTGTTCTGTTAGCAGCATCAATCAGGGACGGGGCTAAGCCTGAGTGAACACCTACTTCCCATCACCTGCATCAAGCACTCAAAGATGTCAGGCCCCATTTCCTCCTGCTAGATAGTGGTAGACTGCGGGGGCTTGGCAGACTTCCTTGCGATTCAGGCAGGTGCAAATCCCTGGAGTGTCTGTTCACTGCAGGCAACTGGGTTAGCCATCTGCAGAGATACCAGTGACTGGGTCCAACGGAGGGGCAAAGTGGGGAAGGAGACGTTAACCTTCCCAGACTGCTCTGTTTGCTGGGTGGCTCCTCCTGACTCCACGCTGCACTGGGGTGAGCCGTGTCAGAGGAGTCGCCAGGCCCCTGTGATCCAGTTCCCAGAGACCTCTTGAACTCTCCCACCCGAGACAGGTGCCGTTGAGACAGTTGATTTGGACCTTTTGAACTGGGCTAATAGACTGAGGACTTTTCAGGCGGTGCCCTGGGTGTGAGGTCGTAGGAAGGTTTGATTCTCCTCTTCCAACTGGTACCAGAGGTAGGCGGGCGGGGTGACTTAATTGCTGATTTTTCCACACAGCCGAGACTTCTAGCCAGAGTAGACGTTGCAATAGGATCGAACAGAAACCAGCTAAAAACAAGACAGAACCACTTAGCCCCACCACACAAGACAGGGCCCCAGTTCCTCAGGCCACAACACTGTACGGGCCCTTGATAAAGCCCCAGGGGAAAAAATCAAAGGGAGTAAAATAACCATGGGGCAGAATCAGTGGAAAAACTCTGGTAACATGAATAACCAGAATAGATCAACCCCCCCCAAGAAAAGATACGGCAGATGTGATTGAAGATCCCATTTATAAACAACTGGCTGAGATGTCAGAAATCGAATTCAGAATTTGGATTGCAGACAAGATTAATAAAATGGAATTAGGAATTCGAGGAGATATTCAAAAGTTGTCTCAAGAATTTAACAAATTTAAAGACAAAACCACCAAAGACTTAGACACACTGAAGCAAGAATTACAGCCCTCAAAGATATGAAAAATACAGTAGAATCCCTCAGCAACAGAATGGAGCAAGCAGAAGAAAGGATTTCTGACATCGAAGATAAAGCCTTTGAACGCTCCCAAACTCTCAAAGAGGAAGAGAAATGGAGAGCAAAAACGGATCACTCACTCAGAGAGCTCTCAGATAATTCGAAAAAAAGCAATATACGAATTATTGGGATTTCTGAGAATGATGAAGTGGCCTCGAAGGGCACAGAGGCCCTTCTGCATGAAATTATGAAAGAAAATTTTCCAGACATGCCTAGAGAATCTGAAATTCAGATAGCAGACAGCTTCAGAAACTCAGCACGATTCAACCCCAATAAGTCATCCCCCAGACATATCATAATTAGCTTCACTAAAGTTAACATGAAAGAGAAGATTCTCAAAGCAGCCCTGCGAAAGAAAACTATCATGTACAAAGGAAAGAATATTAGAATAACTGCAGATCTCTCTGCTGAAACTTTTCAAGCCAGAAGAGGCTGGTCATCAACTTTTAATCTCCTAAAGCAAAAAAACTTTCAACCCAGGATCTTGTATCCAGCTAAACTGAGTTTCATCTATGATGGAGAAATTAAATACTTCAATGACATTCATATGTTGAAAAAATTTGCCATAAGTAAACCAGCTCTTCAGGATATTCTCAGACCTATCCTCCACAATGACCAACCCAATCCTATACCACGAAAGTAAACTCACTCAGAAACTTCGGATCAAACTCCAACTTCCACACTGGCAAAAGGATTAAAAATGTCCACTGGTCCTTTGAAAAACTTGATACCCAAAATTCCACCAGACTTATCAATACTCTCCATCAATGTGAATGGCTTAAACTGTCCTCTAAAGAGGCATAGGTTAGCTGACTGGATACAAAAACTCAAGCCAGATATTTGTTGCATACAAGAGTCACATCTTAACTTAAAAGACAAATACAGACTCAGGGTGAAAGGATGGTCATCCATATTTCAGGCAAATGGTAATCAGAAAAAAGCAGGTGTTGCAATTTTATTTGCAGATACAGTAGGCTTTAAACCATCAAAAGTAAGGAAGGACAAGAATGGTCACTTCATATTTGTTAAGGGTAATACTCAACATGATGAAATTTCAATTATTAATATCTATGCACCCAACCAGAATGCACCTCAATTTATAAGAGAAACTCTAACAGACATGAGTAACTTGATTTTCTCTACTTCCATAATCGTCGGAGATTTCGAGACTCCTTTGGCAGTGTTGGATTGATCCTTCAGCAAGAAGCTGAGCAAAGAAATCTTAGATTTAAACCTAACCATCCAATATTTAGATTTAGCAGACATCTACAGAACATTTCATCCCAACAAACCTGAATACACATACTTCTCATCAGCCCATGGAACTTACTCTTAAATTGACCACATTCTAGGTCACAAGTCTAACCTCAGTAAATTTAAAGGAATAGAAATTATTCCTTGCCTCTACTCGGACCATCATGGAATAAAACTTGAATTGAGTAACAACAGGAATCTGCATACTCATACAAAAACATGGAAGTTAAATAACCTTAGGCTGAATGATAGCTGGGTCAGAGATGAGATTAAGAAAGAAATCGCCAATTTTTTGGAACAAAACGACAATGAAGACACAAACTATCAGAACCTCTGGGACACTGCAAAGGCAGTTCTAAGAGGGAAATTTATAGCACTGCAAGCCTTCCTCAAGAGAACGGAAAGAGAGGAAGTTAACAACTTAATGGGACATCTCAAGCAACTGGAAAAGGAAGAACATTCCAACCCCAAACCCAGTAGAAGAAAAGAAATAACCAAAATTAGAGCAGAATTAAATGAAATTGAAAACAAAAGAATAATACAACAGATCAATAAATCAAAAAGCTGGTTTTTCAAAAAGGTCAATAAAATAGATAAACCTCTGGCCAACCTAATCAGAAAAAAAGAGTAAAATCTCTAATATCATCAATCAGAAACAACAAAGACGAAATAACAACAGACTCATCAGAAATCCAAAAAATCCTTAATGAATATTACAAGAAACTTTATTCTCAGAAATATGAAAATCTGAAGGAAATTGACC
The DNA here is from genome assembly GCF_027406575.1 of Nycticebus coucang. NCBI lineage: Eukaryota > Metazoa > Chordata > Mammalia > Primates > Lorisidae > Nycticebus > Nycticebus coucang. The sequence goes on from NC_069787.1 coordinate 20,300,562, forward strand.
GATACTTGGAAGCATGCCACCTTCCAAGACTTAACCAGAATCAAGTGGAAATGTTGAACAGACCCATATCAAGTTCAGAAATAGCATCAACTATACAAAACCTCCCTAAAAAGAAAAGCCTGGGACCAGATGGTTTCACATCAGAATTCTGCCAAACCTTTAGAGAGGAATTAGTACCTATACTACTCAACCTGTTCCAAAATGTAGAAAAAGAAGGAAGACTACCCAACACGTTCTCTGAAGCAAACATCACCCTGATCCCCAAGCCAGGAAAAGACCCAACAAGAAAAGAAAATTATAGACCAATATCACTAATGAATATAGATGCAAAAATATTCAACAAGATCCTAACAAACAAAATCCAGCAACACATCAAACAAATTATACATCATGACCATGTTGGTTTTATCCCAGGGTCTCAAGTCTGGTTCAATATACGTAAATCTATAAATGTAATTCAGCACATAAACAAATTGAAAAACAAAGACCATATGATTCTCTCAATTGATGCAGAAAAAGCTTTTGATAATATCCAGCATCCCTTCGTGATCAGAACACTCAAGAAAATTGGTCTAGAAGGGACTTTTCTTAAACTGATAGAGGCCATCTACAGCAAACCCACAGCCAATATCATATTGAATGGAGTTAAATTGGAATCATTTCCACTCAGATCAGGAACCAGACAAGGCTGCCCATTGTCTCCATTGCTTTTCAACATTGTAATGGAAGTTTTAGCCACCGCAATTAGGGAAGAAAAGGTGATCAAGGGTATCCATATAGGGTCAGAAGAGATCAAACTTCCGCTCTTCGCAGATGATATGACTGTGTATCTGGAAAACACTAGGGACTCTACTACAAAACTCCTAGCAGTGATCAAGGAATACAGCAGTGTCTCACGTTACAAAATCAACATTCATAAATCGGTAGCCTTTATATACACCAACAACAGTCAAATTGAAAAAGCAGTTAAGGACTCTATCCCATTCACAGTAGTGCCAAAGAAGATGAAATATTTGGGAATTTACCTAACAAAAGACGTGAAAGATCTCTATAAAGAGAACTATGAAACTCTAAGAAAAGAAATAGCTGAAAATGTTAACAAATGGAAAAACATACCATGCTCATGGCTAGGAAGAATCAACATTATCAAAATGTGCATACTACCCAAAGCAATATATAATTTTAACGCACTCCCTAGTAAAGTTCCACTGTCATATTTTAAAGATCTTGAAAAAATAATTCTTCGTTTTATATGGAATCAGAAAAAACCTCGAATAGCCAAGACATTACTCAGAAATAAAAACAAAACAGGAGGAATAACACTACCAGACCTCAGACTTTACTACAAATCGATAGTGATCAAAACAGCATGGTATTGGCACAAAAACAGAGAAGTAGATATCTGGAACAGAATAGAGAACCAAGAGATGAATCCAGCTACTTACCGCTATTTGATTTTTGACAAGCCAATTAAAAACATTCAGTGGGGAAAAGATTCCCTATTTAACAAATGGTGCTGGGTGAACTGGCTGGCAACCTGCAGAAGACTGAAATTGGACCCACACCTTTCACCATTAACTAAGATAGACTCTCATTGGATTAAAGATTTAAACTTAAGACATGAAACTATAAAAATACTAGAGGAGAGTGCAGGGAAAACCCTTGAAGAAATTGGTCTGGGTGAGTATTTCATGAGGAGAACCCCCCAGGCAATTGAAGCAGCTTCAAAAATACACTACTGGGACTTGATCAAACTAACAAGCTTCTGCACAGCTAAGAACACTGTAAGTAAAGGAAACAAACAGCCCTCAGAATGGGAGAAGATATTTCCAGGGTATATCTCTGACAAAGGTTTAATAACCAGAATCCACAGAGAACTCAAACACATCAGCAAGAAAAAAACAAGGGATCCCATTGCAGGCTGGGCAAGGGATTTGAAGAGAAACTTCTCTGAAGAAGACAGGTGCACAGCCTTCAGACATATGAAAAAATGCTCATCATCTTTAATCATCAGAGAAATGCAAATCAAAACTACTTTGAGATACTATCTAACTCCACTGAGACTAGCCTATATCACAAAATCTCAAGACCAGAGATGTTGGCGTGGATGTGGAGAAAATGGAACACTTCTGCACTGCTGGTGGGAATGCAAATTAAGACATTCCTTTTGGAAAGATATATGGAGAACACTCAGAGATCTAAAAATAGATCTGCCATTCAATCCTGTAATTCCTCTGCTGGGCATATACCCAGAAGACCAAAAATCACAACATAACAAAGATATTTGTACCAGAATGTTTATTGCATCCCAATTCATAATTGCTAAGTCATGGAAAAAGCCCAAGTGCCCATCGATCCATGAATGGATTAATAAATTGTGGTATATGTACACCATGGAATATTATGCAGCCTTAAAGAAAGATGGAGACTTTACCTCTTTCATGTTTACATGGATGGAGCTGGAACATATTCTTCTTCAAAATGGAAGAAAGTATCTCAAGAATGGAAGAAAAAGTATCTCAAGAATGGAAGAAAAAGTACCCAATGTACTCAGCCCTACTATGAAACTAATTTGGGGCTCTCACATGAAAGCTATAACCCAGTTACAACCTAACAATAGGGGGAAGTGTGAAAGGGAGGGGAGGGGAGGTGGGTAGAGGGAGGGGGATCGGTGGGATCATACCTCTGGTGCATCTTACAGGGGTATTTGCGAAACTTGGTAAATGTAGAATGTAAATGTTTTGGCACAGTAACTGAGACATCGCCGGAAAGGCTATGTTAACCATTGTGATAAAAATGTGTCAAATGGTCTATGAAGTGAGTGTATGATGCCCCATGATCATATCAATGTATACAGTTATGATTCAATAAAAAAAAGAAAATAAAATAAAAAAAAGAAAATAAACATTTCAAATCATCATTGTCTTAATAATTGAACTTGATTTAAGTAATTTACTCCTTTACCAAGTAAATATATTTTAAAGCAGACAGCATAGAAGAAACTGTCATTCATACTTGTTCGTCTGTCTCTTTCTTTCTCTCTCTCTCACACACACACACACATTCTATTGTTTCTTTCTCTGGAGAAGTTTGTATTTTTGCCTGTAAAAAAAAAAAGTATATAAATGAGTTATCATGTTCGTAAAATTTTATATCAGTAATCCACTCAATCCACACAAGGATCTGACCAATGTTAAGTATTGAGTTCAACTGGAAGAACTCAGTTTCAGAATTTTTCAGAAATTTCAGAATTTTTCAAATTCTAAAAATCTAGAAAACAAAAACAAACAAACAAAAAAAGCCCTCTGTTGGATTAAATACATAGTTCCATAGCAAATGAAGTAATAATTGCGCTACACTGGGAATGTGTCTTCTATATTGCATTTCAAGTTAGAGAATGATAATACATAGAGGTATAAAAATACTGTATTTACTTATGGGAAGTAATGATTATGTTATTGCACTTACTGTCCCCAAAAAGTTACCATCTGATGTGTAGATCAAGGACAATGAGCTGGAATGATTATTACATGAACAAAAGAAGTGGAGAGAAAATGGACCTGAGTATGAAATCAGTATTATCTGGGTAGCCCACAGCTTTATAGAGTTGTACTTCCCCTATTTGGAGTCTTCTAATCCTTACTCCTCTTCCCTTCTCTGGCCATTTCCTGGCACAATCACATTCCTTTGGTGAGACAAACATGGTAACTCATTTCCATACTTCCTGTAAGAAGTATACATTTTTTCCTGTAAAAAGTACATAAATGGGGCGGCACCTATGGCTCAAAGGAGTAAGGCGCCGGCCCCATATTCTGGTCGTGGCGGGTTCAAACCCAGCCCCAGCCAGAAACTGCAAAAAAAAAAAAGTACATAAATGAATTATGTTTGTAAAAGTTTGTATCAGTAATCCATTCAGTCCATGCAGGAAATCTTCCTGAATGTCAGAGGATAATATACATCATGCAATGCAGAACATTTCCATGAAATAGGTTGATAGAACACCAGTGGCTTTGTTCATGTGTGCCATTTGGTGTCAAGACTACTACTGGACAATTTATTTTTCTTAAAGCAGGTATGGGTTTTGACATAAAGACTATTTTCATAGCATGTTGGATACTTAAAGAAATGTAGTGACTTATTTCAACAGGGGTTTAATTCACAGCAGCAGAAAACAGCAGCTCCATTTATTGGCAACTTACAGTGTTCTATGCACCATGCTAAATATTTAATGTACATTATTATCTATAATTCTGATGTTAGTGAAATGGAGATGTTGAAAGATGTAGCCAAAGTTTTACTAAGAGTGGAGATTCCAACTGTACCAAAGCACGTGCTACTTAATATTAATGCCAAATTGTATTCTGAGAAATTTCATGAATTAATGAAAATATAAATCACATGAGATATTGAATAATACAAACTTTTACTGTTCCAGAAATCATGAACTGAAGAGCACTCTGTAAACATATAAGAGTTATTTATAAGAACTGACTTAGCTTTTGAACTCACACCCAAATGACTGCGTTTCTAGTTCATTTAATCAGTGGAAACAAAAATCTCATAGTGTGTTTAACGACCAATCTCTACTTTGGGGAGAACGATACAAATCTTGTCTCTCACCAAATTATGGAAACCATTAAGACCATATGCCAGCACTAGTATGTCTGGTCGGTACAGATGTGCCTTGGACTGGAAGCTGTTAACATGAGTGTGTCAAGTGGTAGTTGTTGCTGCTTATTCGTTTTGCTCCATAAAAGCACGGCCAGCTCACAGGCATCAGGGAGAATAAGGCTCATTAATTTCCACTGTGTGCTTGACACACAATTCAGACAAGGAGCAAGTTCTGAACTATGGGAAGCCATTGTCCATCTGCTGCTGATTACACAGGGTATTTTAAAGAGTTCTAAAATACTTTAAAAATGAAAATGTTGAACTGCAATATTGAGAATTGTATGATTTGAGGATTATGAGAGTAGTTCAAATATTTTCCACATAATTAAGAGGCTGCACCATGTTAAGAAGGCGAAATTTGTGTAAACATTTCTCCCACCTCCCTCCCTAGAACAAACCTGATTGGGTGGGAACCAGTGGAGGCTGACTGCAGGGACTGACCTTTCAAGGCTGATGGTGAAGGAAATAGAATAGCCACATTGTTGCTATTAATTTGTGTTAATTACCTGAGACTTGATCATGCAGCTTTAACTTGCGACAATATGGGACCACGTGAAATGTTAAATTTTGCTGTGAGAATTTGCTTACTATATACCGGAGTTTTTATTAATGGAAGATGATGTTAGGTTGGTGCCCATTTCCTTTCATTTCTTTTTCTTTGCTCTAAAGCACCTTTCCTGCTATTATTATTATTATTGAACTTTCTAAAAATTAAGCTAAGAAGAATATTATATATATTGAAATATTATTGGGACAGACAGTTCTTATTCCAAGTTGATTCAGAGATAAAAGTGCATACCATGCTTTGGAAGAGCTTATATTTTTAAAGAATCTCAGCTATAAACAAAGAATTATAACTTATTTGGAAATAGTGCAAGATTTTAAATACTGAAGTAAATTACCTGGAGCCTATAATAATGTACAACTTAGCTTGGTAACTATGACCCTATTTCATATTTATCACCACCATTGAGAGGAGTGATTTCTACTCTCCATATAATTAACTTAAAAGACACAGCAGTTACAACTCATTAATTTGGCACCTTTGAATGTATGTAATCATGTGTGAACTTTGAAATTCAAAAGTGTTTAAAATTGTTTTATTAATGTCCCATCTTACAAGATCTTGATAATATACATTTGTTTTCTTTCCAAACAGGTCTGTATTAAGAATGAGTCTTGTGATGAAGGCTGGAAAGCATATTTACAGAATGATTTTCTTTCAAAAAACTCTCAAACGAGTGTGGTTTTTATTCATCGTATAAGTGGCTGAATAGCAAAACAGTAAAAAAACATAATGATCATTGACAGGAAGTAGGTGCTAGCTTCTAAGACTTGAATTCCTCTGGAACTCAAACCTGCAAAACATGAAAATTAAACAATATATTCAGAAAAGGCAAAATTGCTTGTTAATTTTTCTAAGCTCTAAATATATACTATCATTTCTCCTTTAATAACATATTTATTATACTTGTTCCATTCACAGTATGATGAATTTTAGAAAATGCCTTTACCCTCTGTTCTATGATGTCTGTTTTAAATTTAAAAATACAAAAGAAATATGCCTAAATTGGCAAAGTCTTCCTAAAGGGCAGATTAGGATTGGCCCAAATTGGATGGCTAATGACTTTCACTCAGTTACAGCTTTGGGCAAATGAGTGCATGATTCCTCTAAAGCAAAAGTAAGAAATTATTATTACAAGCTAACTCTGACTATTGCCAGCCTGATTAGAAAATTATATTGGGGGAGAATTTGAAAGTGGTGACTCAGTTCCTTCTGAATGCTGTGCTTGATTAGTGATGTCTGCCATGCTTGATTAGTGATGTCTGCCAAGCACCTGGGAAAGGGGTTACGTGAACATGTGCTTCACATTTGCCATCCCCCCTGTAAGAGGCCTTTAGGAATCCATGAAAAAATATTCTGATTTTTGTGCCAATAGAATGAATCATGGATTATACACCAAAGACAGGTAGTTGTGGGGGCCGGGGGAGGTTTCCCCTTCTTTGTTTTTCAAACGAGGAAACACAAAACTGTTCGCAATATATATGCATATTGTACTTTTGAAGGATTATTTAAAGACAAAACTAGCGCATCACCTTTTACTCACAATTGAAAATTTACTTTTGCACCCAACATTTAAACAGGATGTGGAACGTTCAATGAAGCTAGATTTCATGCTGCAGCTGTCTAGATTCAAAATCTACAGCAGCAATGGTGACTCAACTTACTTGACATTTTTGGAATCCTAATTTCCTCACTGCTGCTTCCATCCCCACCATCACTGACTGTCCTTATCTCAATCAAGTAGTCTTCTTCAAATGGAACCAGAAGCTCAGCTGATGTATTGTTTGTTTCCAAAATATGAGTTTTACTATGTCTGTTCTGCCGGTAGAGAATCTGAATAGAACAGTGAATCAAGTTAACACGGAAGTGTTGCTTTCCTAAGGTTCACGTAATTGTTACAGAACACTGTAGGGCATATCATTATAAATGCTGTACTCTTCAGATGGAAAAACCAAGGTAATGTCTTTTCTTTAAATTTAGTTGTTCTTGTTAACAAAGAGCTTTCAATTTTGGCAATGTCTCTGGAATGAGGGTAGATTTATCTCTATTAATTAAATAGCTTGAGGGTATTGTCTTTGGAGCTTGCTGTGAAAAGTCATTGTTTAGTTTGGACCCAATTCAAATGTCTAATATTTGCGTCTGCCAAGGGATAATGTCCGTTACCACTGATGGAAATGATTTGCTCTTGCACTTAACTCTACTCCTGTTAGATTCCTTTTGTGTTGTTAAAAGATCACATTATACTCTAGCCTGAGTTCTAGAAATTCTACTTAAATATATTCTTTGACCTCATTTCTCATCTCATATCTGCTACCTGCATATGCCATCATCTTTAGATGGCAAGGGGAGTTACTTGCAGGAAAAAATGTTGCATCCTATAGAATTTTATTTTTTGGTGCTCTGGAACACATTACTGGACTTCAGAACATAAAGCCCTTTCAATGAATAATTTGAAAGCTGCAATGGTATTTTCAAAGGAACTTTAAAAAATATTCCTATGTAGAAAAAGAAGGGAAAAAAATATTCCTATGTTTCCATAGGCGTATAATTTGTTTTCTATTTGGTTGTTTCTTAGTAACTTAATTGATCTGATTATGTCTCATTTCTTAGTAACTTAATTGATATGATTATGTCTCATTTCTTAGTAACTTAATTGATATGATTAAAGGAACAATGAAATATAAAATACTTACCTTGTAGCCTAGCACTTCAGACTCATTTTCCATGGTTTTTACATGCTCCCAGTTCAAGCATAATTTTGAATTTGTCAGCTTCCAGGCAATGTTTGCTGGTGGTTGGCTTGGAGCTTTACAGAGATAATCAGAGATCCAAATGAATATTAATTAGTTCATGGTCACTGTATGATGCATCAACACGAAAACGAAAAATAAGTCTTCAATGATGAGCACAGAAGAAGCTAAACTGTTTTCGGTTTCAATTGAAATGTCATATTAATTCTAATCAGAGTAAGCAAATTTATTCAAATTCTGGTCATTTGGGAATGTCTTCATGACAGACTTATGAATTAATAATGGCTTGCTGCATGTCCAGTACTAATTTATTAATCATTGCTGTTGAGTTTGTTTACTTTATCAGATACAAAGAGAAAGAGGATCTCCTTAGTTCCATTTGGCTATTAATTGATGATCAGGTTTAGCAAATTAAAGCAGCAAGCATATTATGTACGTGTATATATCAACACAGAGGTGTTCATGCCTAAAAGTCTTTTACATTTTAACATTCAATTAGAGAGGACTCTAGCTATAAATAACATAACCAACTCAAACTATATTTTAAATAAAATATGAGTAATAGATTGTGCAAGATAATGAGGAAATTATTATTGTTTTATTGACGCTTTTGTTTTTAGACAGAGTCTTACTCTGTCACCCAGGCTAGAGTGCCATGGCCCCATCATAGCTCACAACAAACTCAAACTCTTGGGCTCAAGACATCCTGCAGCCTCAGCCTCCTGAGTAGCTGGGACTCAGGTGTCTCACTACCATACCTGGCTAGTTTGTTTATTTTTTATAGAGATAGAGTCTCTCTCTTGCTCAGGCTGGTCTCTAACCCCTGAGGTCAAGCTATCTTCCCACCTTGACCTTCCAGAGTGCTAGGGCTACAGGTGTCAACCACCACTGCACTCAGCCGATAAAGGGGAAATTAATTCTTAGAACTCATGGCAGAATGCAGCAGAGTCTCCACAGGTACAAACAATAGTAGTAATCACATTAATCCATAGAAGCAAGCAGTTCCTCAGTCTGTTTCTCACGGCAGTATCTCCTGCATGCTCATCTTGCTGTAGACCATTTCTTTGTCATTCTCATTGTTCAAAGCAGAAATTATGAATGGCTCCTACATCTTAAATTTAATACCTCCTCTGTTCAGAGATAGTTCAGACTAGAATTCCCAGGAGAAACCTGACTTCATCTGGCCATATGTCTAACTCAGCTTTAATCATCTGTGGCTGGACAGTGAGAAAGATGCATCTCACTTAATATAAATAGAAAAGGAAAATTATATCACAAACTGACTGATCACCCCAATGGGTGTCTACTCTGACTTTGGACTGTTGCTTTACCAGTTCCCTGAAATTAATGTTGTCTGAAGGAGAGATAGTGAGAAGTAGGGGAGGAAAGATTTAGCAACAGCCTTCTAAATTAATACATCTAGTCCAGCTGGAAAATTTCACATACAAGAAAACTAAACTCCATGCTGGGAAGTCACTTATCCAAAAGTGTGCGGCTAATGAGAGGCTGAGTCAAATTAGAATCCTGGTCTGTCAGTTTCCTATCTAGTGTTTCTTGAGAACAACATGCTGCTTCTCAAAGATCTGAGTCCATATGACTATTTTTGAGATGTAAGAAACTGGAGAGATTAAAAATAATTCAGCTGGAAAGCAGAGGCAAAGATAAAACTTCCCAGCAAGATGTTTTGGTGTCTTTTTTGAGTTTGTGAGGCTGAATGAACATAATATTTAATTCATTATAACACTGATAGAAATGGAAATGATTTCTTTTGGAGTTTTGACTCAATCACTATTTAATCTCTTTATGTGTCAGTGGAAGAGTCGCATCTTGCTGAATCCAGGTATCTCACGTTACATTTCCATAATTACCTTTCCTCCCCAAACCCGCTGGGATATCACTATTGTTCACCTAGCCACTTATAGCACAGTGGAGATACAGTAGAGAGAGAAATGTTTCCCTTTATGTTCCCATGAGGCCCAATTCATATGTTGTTATGTATTGATCAGATTGGATTATCATTATTTTTGGTTATGTGTTCCTCTATATTTCTTGAGGACATGTGCCTTGTTCAAGTCTGCATTTCCAAACCCTAGCACAATGCCTGACACACAGAAGGCATGTAATTCATATGCATGTTGAATAAATGACCGTGCAATAAGATGGCTAAAGAGAACTACTCAAGGTCCTCTGTAATTTTGTCAGACCATATTGATTGTGACTGAGCTGTGGGCAGGTCCATAGTTGATAAAATACAAGCAATCTTTTCATTATGTTGTCTTATAATCAAGGCCAATTGCCATGGTCAGACTCACAGAACCCATATGTAGTACAAGATGGCCAGGCCAATTGCATTGGCCATGTCCTAGTATATTTCTTAACAACACAAACCCACCCAACTATAATTAGAGACCTAAAAGTTTTGTGCTTATTCAGCACTTGATGAGTACTTGTCAATATATTTGTTTCTGAAAGGATTGGATGTCAACAATACTGATTTTGCGACTATCCATCCTCAACTTATTCCAACATAGTTTTTCTAGTCTTTTTATTAGCTATAAAAAGATAATATCAAAATTCTCACAAGATCACAATTTTAATATCTAGCATACTCTGTTGACACATTTATTGCTGTTCTTTAAAACTAAGCACTAACCTTAACAACATCGTACAATCAATACTGAGAAAAAAAAATTCACCAATATGATGTCACTATAGGTGATGGATTCTGAAGATTTTATCTATTTCTGTGGCTGCTTTGTTCATTTTAGAAACAAAATATTGCTTTCAATGCTAAATCCATTGAGGAAGCAATAGTGTAGAAGCCAGAAAAATTATAACTTCTACCAACTGCATAGACAGTTAGTGCTGCTGGAAATAACCTTGACATTAACATTTGCATTTGTTTCTTTGTCTACCAAAGCAGAAGCAAGATATCCCATGGGCATAAAAAGAAAAGGGTTCTATCCAGAGCGAGTCTTAGTATGAATGGCCAGCTGGACAAATCATTTACAGTGCTCTACATCTCCTGCTAGCTGGGAGGTGAAAAGTTGGGCTTTGACAACAGAGAGACTTGAATTTGTACTCAGTCTTTTCCAAGAATCTTCATTTTCCCATCTTTGAAATAAAACTAATAACTCCTAGCTTTTAAGAATTCTTAGCTTGCATAAAATAAAATATGAAACATTCCTTTCCTTCCTTGGTTAGTGGTACATATTAAAAAGCTCAATATCTGTTGGTTCTCTCATTGGAGAGTAGCTGTTCTCCACTGTGGTGTTATGACATTATCAATTTTTCAATTGTGTTCAAAGTGGTTTGTTACTAATAATACAATTCTGAAGTCGGCAAAGGATTCACTTTTTAAATATAATTAGCATAGATTCAATATTTCCTCTTAATAATATTGCTCTTACTTGGATTCTTTAAGTGCTTTTTCAAAGAGAGATAAAGTAGGATAGTGTCAGCCAATTATCTGGGAAGTTCTCATAGTCTATAGTCCTTCTTTTTTTCAATGAGTGAATTTTTTTTTTTTAATTAATAAGAGGGAATGTGTGCTTAGGTTATATTGTTTGCATTTGTAAGGAAAAGTCTGAATTGTAGTGGTGACCTCTATAACCTTTTGGGTATTTTTTGTTTATCCCATGTCAATTCCTTGTCTCTGGTATTAAAAACGAAAAGCTTCTGGAGCTGCTTGTGGTCAGCACCTTAATGAGAGCACTGTTAACAGTTCTGATTTGATGTGGATGATAAAACTGGATTGCAAATATCTATCATGAAATTAAAATTTCTATTACTTTGAGAAACCAAAACCCTGCCATCTCAATAATATGAAACACACGTCATGATGTGTGTACCAAGTTTGTCAATGGTGAACTCAACAACCAAGCACTTTTCTAATTTTTTTATCATGCCATGCAATTTCTAAAGACTAAATCATTTTCTATTAATCAAATAACAGAGCAATATTAAACTAGACCTTCACAGCTCGAATGGTTCCCCTGTAATCAATTTTTCTGTAGATGGCATTTACATTCAACTGTAGTTCACACTGTGAACTCAATTCAGAAACAACTTCTTATGTTACACTTCTAAGTTAACAGCACGGGGTTGACATTTGGGCAAAAAAGAAAGAACATAAGTGCAAGATGAAATAAAAGCTTAATGCTTCCTTTATGTCTAAATATGGATTGATTGCATATTTATAGCAAAAAAAGAATCCAGTACAGAGTGCTAGTCAGACACCGTCAAGGGCCAGTTTCAGCCAAAATTTGCAAACATTTTATGTCACTGTGTCTGAATACTTCTTTCTATATAAGAAGTGTTTTGTTGGTTATATTTGTTTTTTTCCCCTTGGAATGGGTGTAAACATTTTTTTTCTTTCCTTGTAAGTGATGTCTGTGTGGAGCACAGCATTAATTGAAGTCTCTCTCAGTTGCCTTTTGAAAAAATATGCACCATCTTCACTAGACTATGGGACTTATGGTAGAATTACTGATATTTATTTAAGAACAACAGTTACAACACTAACATCATCGTCATTAACAGCAACAATAATAACTGTTCAAATAACACCAAAGAAGCTTTGCACATGCTTTACTCATTGAATTTTTCATAATTTATTTCATTTCTTTGTCTCTTACTTGCTTTTCATTGCCTCCCCAATAAAGAGAAATTGCCTGAGGGCAAAGATCTTGCCTGTTTTATTGGCCATTAGGTTCACAGCACCTCACCCTGTTGTGGCTCATGGGAGGCATGATCTTTTAAGGGGATGACTGAATCCTCCTATTTTTCTGAACAAAAACTTTGTCTTCTCTTCAACTCAGTCAATTAAAATAAGCAAAGATTTGGGTAATGGTGAGCTCTACTTTCTCAGGCTCTACAGGGGAAGATCATATATCAGATTAAAAATGGAACAGTAACAGTTTGGATATGTGATAAATGCAGGATTTTTTGCTGTCACCACTCTTCAGAGGTAATCTTGATGTCATCTCAAGGACATAGAAAATGAGAGTTACAACCGGGGATAGTGCTTAGAATCAGGGCTATCTTCAGCGTTTCATTAAGAACTGTTTCTCTTTTATGCTTCAGATGTCCTTCTGTGACTCTTAAAGAAAATGTCTGCAGCAAACGTATAAAGAGAAAGAAAGAAGAAAGCAGTTGTGCTTTCCTACTTTTTTAAAAATGTAAAGAGTGTGAAATCACATCTAAAAGAGAAGCATAATAATATGTGTTGCCACACACACAGCTGGCGGTGTATGACGGCTTCTGGGTCACCCTGGTGTACAGTATGTTCTTTAGTTTTTAGAGGTAAGTATTGTCTTCCCTGGTTTTGAGAAAATGCATTCAAGGTATCCAACATTTAGATTTGTCATGCAGATAGTATATGTCTGAACTGAGATTCACATCCAAATCTCTCCCACTGTGAAATCCCATTCTAACTCTTTGGGCAAAAGAATCTCACAATGGGCCAAAGTCATGGGGAACTTCCAGTAAAACAGATGTGAATACAATGAAGAGGAAACTCTGAGGGAGGTTATAGAGCAGTAGAAGGACATTTCACCGTTCATTGACATGGCAGGAGCAACATAAGCTATAAAGTTCTATGAAGAGGGGAGACGCCTGTGGCTCAGTGAGTACGGTGCTGGTCCCATATGCCGAGGGTGGTGGGTTTGAACCCGGCCCTGGACTGCAACAACAACAAAAAATAGCCAGGCATTGTGGAGGGTTCCTGTAGTCCCAGCTACTTGGGAGGCTGAGGCAAGAGAATCCGCCTAAGCCCAGGAGTTGGAGGTTGCTATGAGCTGTGACACCACAGCACTCTACCGAGGGCAACAAAGTAAGACCCTGTCTCTAAAAAATAAAAGAATAAAAAAAAAAATAAAGTTCTATGAAGACAGGTAAGTGAATGTTACCACTGTAAACTTTAGAAGACCAATAAGGGTGGTACTTCTAGGGCTAAAGAATGAGATAGAAGGAACTTTCTGACAGATTGTGAAGGACCTCATTAGTCGTCGTCTTAGTCTTTGGTCCATGGAATAATAAATGTGATTGCATTTTACAAAGAATAATCTCAAAACAGTTTGATTTTAAAATTGAAGGTATGAAAGTCTAGAGGCAGAGAGCCTGTTTAGACAGTTGGAGAAGGAGATTGTAAGGAGCCCAGTGGTCACGAAATGAAGAGGTTTCATGTTCAGAGGGTGCCAGTCTCACAGATGTTAGGACAAAACCTTTCTAAGCATTCATGTTCTCATATGTAGGAATTAAAATACCAAACTCCTTGATAGGTTATCATGAGTCGGTGAGCTATAAAATGAAATACAAAACTAATATAGGGAGGGAGACACAAAAGTATTTAATGTTTTCAAATGGTAGGAAACAAAATCCCCCCTGCAATAGCATGTCCACATCCTAATCTCCCAAACCTGTGGATACGTTACTTAATATAGAAAAGAGGAGTTTGCAGATACAATTAAGGTAGAAATCTGGAGATGGGAGAATAACCCTGGATTATTCAATGTAATCACATGAGTCCTTAAGACAGAGGCAAGAAAGAGAGAGAGAGATTTGGTAGAAATACGAGGGTCGGAGTCAAGGAGATTTGCAGCTACCCTGTGTTGTTGGCACTGAAGGTGGAGGAAGGCATCACAAGCCAGAGGATGTAGGTGGTCTTGAGAAGCCACAGAACAAGGAAACAAATTCTGCCGTGGAGCCACCCAAGCAGTGCAGCCCCTGCACAAACCTTGATTTTTTTTTTTTTTTTGAGACAGAGTCTCACTTTATCACCCCCAGTAGAGTACTGTAGAGTCATAGCTCACAGCAATCTCAAACTCTTGGCCTCAAGTGATTCTCTTGTCTCAGCCTCTCAAGTAGCTGGGACCATAGGCACCCGCCACAACACCCGGCTATTTTTAGAGACAAGGTTTCACTCTGGCTCAGGCTGGTTTGAAATTCGTGAACTCAGGCAATCCACCCACCTTGGCCTCCCAGAGTGCTAGGATTGAGGCGTGAGCCATTGCGCCTGACCTACAAACCTTGATTTCTACCCAGTCAAACCTATCTCTGACTGCTGACCTCCAAACACAGGAGCAGATTTGTACTGTTTGAAAACACTAAGTTTGTGACAAATTTTTACAGCAGCATTAGGAAACTAGAACAGTTACTGTTCTATGTTCTTCTATTTTCACAATGTCTGTGATAGAGATTGTTGGAACAGTAAAATTAGATGTTTGATTGGTATTCAATGCAACCAGATGAAGTCTTGTCCAAACTTCTCAGTCTTAAGTGCTTATTGGCTATTTTTATAATGGCATGGAAGCACAGACAGGGGAAGCCACATTTAAGAAATATTGAAATATATCAGAGAAAGAAATTAGGAATTATGAGGGGTTTTTCTTTGGTTTAGTTAAGGAACCTGAATGCTTAAATAAACATGATCTTCAATTTAAATTTTCCCTTTTTTTTTTTTAGAGACAGAGTCTCATTTTGTCGCCCTCGGTAGAGTGCCATGGCGTCACAGCTCACAGCAACCTCCAGCTCTTGGGCTTAGGTGATTCTCTTGCCTCAGCCTCCCAAGTAGCTGGGACTACAGGTGCCTGCCACAACGCCCGCTAACACTTTAAATTTTCTGACGACCCTGTCACTTTCCCATAGTAAACACATTCTACGTATGTTATGTGAAATTACTCCTTGTTAATTAAACTGTTTTCAAAAGATATGTCTACTACTCTTTGATGTGTTAACAACCAGACAAACCACCAAAAATGTTCCCGGCTTTTAATCCAAATTTTAGTCAAGCCCATTTGTAGGACCAATTGGGTTAACTGAACAAAGCTGATGTCAAAAACAACTAGATTTCTGCTTAAACGCATAGAATAGGTCAGCACAGACTAACACGTTTAATTTAGGTTACCTGGGCAACCAACCAAAACTAGAAAATTCAGGTCACAGAAAAATAATTCTTACTGAGATTTTCTGTATGTCATATCCAGGGGTCCTCAAACTGTGGCCTGTAGGCCACGTGAGGTGGTGTGATTGTATTTGTTCCTGTTTTGTTTTTTACTTCAAAATAAGATATGTGCAGTGTGCATAGGAATTTGTTCATAGTTTTTTTTTTTTTTTTAACTATACTCTGGCCCTCCAGTGGTCTGAGGGACAGTGAATTGGCCCCCCTGTTTAAAAAGTTTGAGGACCCCTGTATGTGTGTGTATATATATGTAAATATATATGCACATGTCTTATGTCTGTCATATAGATTTATCTATTTCTGAAGTAAATAATTAGTTCATTGCTCAGGTGCCAGTCCACCTTAAACTAGTCAACGGGATTATGTATAATAAAAGCTGACCTATGTCTTGGCTCAGAAACTCCACTAAAATGTCTGCCATCTTATCGTGATACAAATCTATGGGTTTTTTAAAAAAATACCATTCTTACTTCCTACACACTTTTAATCACCCTTGATTTTGCTTGAGATAAAAACTGAGTTACATACAAGAGGCTTTTTGTGAGTTTGGCATCTCTCAATCAGCTAGAACAAAATGTCTAGGCAATCTTAAAACTGCTGATTGATTGGAGATTTCCATCCAGATTTGCAGAAAAAAGTCTGAAAAAAGGCAGACTACACCAGAAAGAAGTAAATCATACGTACAGGTATCTGTCAACAACTGCATCAGTTTAGTCAACACTGAGTAAAACGAAGAGGAATAGAATCAAATTGGGTGACTCATTTTTGAGAATCACTCACAGCCTGTCCTGTCTCAGCCTGAGTGTGTTGGAGGAAGCGGTTCCTTGCACTGACCTGACCCTAGAGGCTTTTTGTCGATTTGCTTCCATTTTAGCAGTTCCATAGCATTTTGTATTTTTCAACATGCACCCATAATCAGTATCTTATTTGTGCCTCATCAATAATTGGGGAAGACAGTGAGAGCAGAGAGGATTTTTATTTAACAGATAAGAAAATTAACACATTGACTGCCACACTAGAACAAAAAAAACAACCTTTTTCCTTGGGGCCACAGTGTTTTGTTCTACAAAAAAAAACCAGAATAAAAACTTCGGAAACAGAATGATACTAAAATATACATCAATAAAAAAAAATTATAGCTCAGGCACAGGGGCTCATGGCTATACTCCTAGTACTGTGGGTGGCTGAGGCAGGTGGACTGCTTGAACTCAGAAGTTCAAGAACAGCCTGAGCAAGAGTGAGATGTTGTCTCTATTAAAAACAGAAAAATTAGCCAAGCATGGTGGTGGTCACCTGTAGTCCTAACAGGTGACCACCACCTAACCCTTTGCAGGGTTCAGGCAAAAGGCTCACACGAGCAGAGTAGTTTGAGGTTGCTATAAACTGTGACACCGCGGCACTCTAGCCTGGGTGACAGAATAAGGCTGTATCTCCTCCCCCCTCAAAAAAATTATAACCACTCAGAAATTGGTAATGTAAAAAGTAATGTGAAAACTTGAAAAATAGTTTGTAACTTACATGAATGGTTCATGTGTTAAGGGATAAGATGGAATGTCTGATCTTAGTTTAGGTCATGAGTCAGTGCTGCCCCCCAGAATTGTAACACAGGTCTCTTGACAGTGGGTCTGGTGATGTGGAAATATTCTAACGACAAGATAATGTATTTCATCAAAGGCCCATTTATTGAGAGGATTTCTAAGGTCTTATTGTACATGATGGATATATGCATAAAAGGTAAAAAACTTTAATATCATTTGATTTCCAAACTCATCTCAACCACCTATTCTTTCGCAGTACAGATAAGTTATCAGAGAGAACATTAATAGGCAAAGCTAGATTTGTCCATTTTGTCAGTGGCAATGAATTTTTCTTAGTTGTTTTCAAAATTCAGCAACTATATTTGTTATTTTCTGTTCATCAGAATTCAGAGGCCAAAATGTGTGTTTTTTAAAGCTTATTTATGTGGATAATTTATGTTCATTAGCAATATACAAGGAATACATTGATGCAATCACAAAAACACATATTGCAGCTATTAAGAAGTCATTTCCTTTCTTTTCTTTTTTGAGACAGAGTCTCACTTTTTCTCCCTGGGCAGAGTACCTTGGTGTCACAGCTCACAGCCACCTCAAACTCTTGGGCTCAAGAGTTCCTCTTGCCTCAGCCTCCAGAGTAGCTGGGACTGCAGGCTCCCGCCATAACGCCAGGCTTTTTTAGAGACAGGGTGTTGCTGTTGCTCAGGCTGGTCTCAAATTCATAAGCTCAAGCAGTCCACCCACCTCAGCCTCTAAAAAGTCATTTCAAATTAAACCTTTGCTAATTTACTACAGTGCCTCATACTATAGAATATTTGTGCAAAAATAGACTCAGTCAGAAAAAAAACGGAGTATTCTGTAGATCCCAACTATATGACAGAGGCTTGGATGATTATTAAGATAGAAAAGAAGAGTTCATTGTTAGATTTCAGGACCTTTTGAGCACAATATCTGATAAGATTTTCCAAAAAGAAAGACATAGGTATGTGACAGTGCTAAGATCACATCAGGGTGCACTGTAGGACTCAAATGATAAACAAACCAAAACAAACAACAAAAACAAAAAACATTTACTAAGCATTTATTGGGCGGTGCCTGTGGCTCAGTGAGTAGGGCGCCGGCCCCGTATGCCGAGGGTGGTGGGTTCAAACCCAGCACCGGCCAAACTGCAACAAAAAAAAATAGCCAGGCGTTGTGGTGGGCGCCTGTAGTCCCAGCTGCTCGGGAGGCTGAGGCAAGAGAATCGCGTAAGCCCAAGAGTTAGAGGTTGCTGTGAGCCGTGTGACGTCACGGCACTCTACCCGAGGGCGGTACAAGTGAGACTCTGTCTCTAAAAAAAAAAAAAAAAAAAAAACAAAAACATTTACTAAGCATTTATTAAAGTATGTGCTACACACTTGTGATTAATTATCTCTTTCAACCTTGAACAAAACCCTATGAGAGCATCAGTATTACTTTTTTCCATATTTTGCAGGTGAAGCTCCCGAGACTGAAAGATAAACATTCACCTAATGTTCCAAGGTTGGAAGGATGGTTTTGAACTCATTTGAAGGCAGGGCATAAACGCCAGTGTGCTTAAACATAACACTCTTCCATCTTTTATCTAAGTACTCAGAGCATTTCCTTTTTTGGAATTCCAGAAAGATTAAAATAGTTTATTTTGATTTTTAGGAGGAAGTTTCAAAAATTATCCAAACTTACGGGACAAATCGAGTAAGCAAACTAACCAAGCAGTAAAATGATGAGGTGTGGAGAATAAAATGGACATTGAGCAAAAGAATAGGTTTCTATTCACAGATGAATCTTGTCTCCTGGAGTATGATTGTGTACTTACGGGATTTTTTGGTGGTGACATTGACTGGAGGGCTTGAGGGTCCTGTCCCAGCAGTGTTGTAAGCTCTTACAGAAGCAAAGTAGATGGTATTAGCTTTCAGTCCTGTGATGTTTTTTGTTGTGATGTTTCCACTGACTCGAATTTTACCAATCATGGATTCTCTGGAGTCATCGGTCCAGTATAGTACCTGACATTAAAAACACAAAGCAAGCAATTCATCATCTCCCAACAATTACCAATAAGTTGGGAATAAGACAAGCACATAGACAACAAAAATGTTTTCTGTTTAAAAGGATCACACAACAATGACAAAATAACCAAAGAATAACATTTACAGGAAGGAAATCAAAATACAATGTATGATACAAATTCACAATGGAAATTAGAGAATCTAGACTTTTATAGATTACCAAAATAAATTATTTCATAAAATAGTTAAAGGTTACCAGCCTTAACAAAGGACATATAATGTTTGGCCAAAATAAACTTCATACCATCAATCAAAGATTTTGATTATAATGTTTTATATTTTACATTTTTTTCAAAGTTCTTTGACATACAGGTTAATTCAATTTCTACTGAGCCTTTCCTATGCGTTAGCATTGTTTTAGGTATGCTGAAAAAAGAGAATCCAGCTTAGTCTTTGGTTTTGAGCCCTTTGTCACCTAGCTAAGAGGTTAGACCATGCAGTCTATGTGAAAAACATTCCATGAAAGAATGGATTCCAAAGAAGCGATATAAAAAAAGAAGAAAAAATGCTATAAGAATTCAAATAAAAAATATCAGGGGTTGCTGAGAGAAAGGTTCAGAGAGAAGAGGGGACTAGAGATAAGCTTTGCAAAACAAACAGGATTCAGATAAGAGAGCAGGAAGGCATACCCAGGATGGAGGGGCAAAAACACCCATCACATGAGTGGAGCTTTCTGGTTGCACCAAAGGGCTCATGTGAAAACAAACAAAAAAGTGGAAGATAAAATTAACGATATTTAGAATTACACATTTAATCTAACTACAAAATATAGTAGACAATGTTACCCATTTTGTGAATCATTTGATTCACAAGTTGATCAATGAGTAATGAAGAACTTTCTCTTACCACTTTCTCATCCCTCAACTTTGTAAGAATGAAGGTCTATAAAATGTAACTTACCCCCTTCTTCATAGAGTAAAAAGAACAGATTGATGGGCATCTAAGTATTTTTCCTATGACTTATATGTCTTTTCTAAGATGATTACATCTTTTCAAGTCATATTCCAGTTCACAAAATTCCCCACCAAAACTCTAATGATTTAAGATCATTAAGAATTAGACTTCAGAAAAGAGCTGCACTGGGACCTGCGATCGGCACCCACCCAGACCTTCAGAAGAGCTGCGACGGGACCCGTGATTGGCACCAGCCCGGATCTTGGGAAGAGTTGCCCCGCGACCTGCCATAGGCAACCTCCCAGACCTCCAGAAGAGCTGCCCCGCGACACGCTATTGGCACCCTCCTGGACCTCCGCAAGAGCTGCACCCATCTGGACCCGGGTAAGAGCTGTGCTGGGACTGCTACCCCACCCACCAGGCCTCCCCATGCCCTGACCAGGAAATGCCGGAGCAGTGGAATCCTGCATCCTCCCTCCTGTACCCTCCCTACCTCCACACTGGCCTGCTTGTCTGGCCAGGGATTCTGGTAGCCGTGTGCTCTCTGGAGCCCTCCCTGCCTCTGCACAGAGCCCTTCTCCTGGACAGAGACTGCTTGAGCCTTGGGCCCACTGTGCCAAAGTCACTGGGCACCAGGCACTCCCAGAATCGTGTGCACCACCCCACATCCTGTTGCTGGATCCAGGGGTGTCACACTCCGGAGCTGTACCTACAACCAGAACTCCCTGGCTGGGGCAGCCCCAAAAGAGCTACACAGGATCACTCCATACAAAGATCCAGCAACAATAGAGTGATCTCCCTGGGGTCTAATCTCAGAGAGAAAACACCCCAACTCTGAGGACAGCCAGAGGCAATGGTGAAAAACAATCATGAGACAAAATCAAGGGAAAAACTCTGGCAATATGAATAATCAGAGTAGATCAACTCCCCCAAGGAACAATGGGGCAGAAACAACACAAGATCCCATGCACAAACAAATAACAGAGATGTCAGAAATTGAATTCAGAATCTGGATAGCAAATAAGATCGAATTAGAATTCCAAGCAGAAACCCAAAAGATGTCTCAAGAATTCAACGAATTCAAAGACCAAATGACCAAAGATTTTGACACATTGAGACAAGAAGTTGCAGCCCTCAAAGATCTGAGAAACACAGTAGAATTCCTCAGTAACAGAATGGAACAAGCAGAAGAAAGGATTTCTGACATCAAATACAAAGCTTTTGAACACTCACAAACTCTAAAAAAAGGAAGAGAAATGGAGGGCAAAAACAGATCACTCTCTCTGAGAGCTCTGGGATAATTCGAAGAAAACCAATATTCGTCTTATAGGGATCCCCGTAAGTGATGAAGTGGCTTCACAAGGCACAGAGTCTCTTCTCCATGAGATTATGAAAGAGAACTTTCCAGACATGCCAAGAGATTCTGAAATTCAGATAGCAGACAGTTTCAGAACTCCAACACGACTCAACCCAAACAAGACATCCCCCAGACACATCATAATCAATTTCACTAAAGTTAATATGAAGGAGAAAATTCTGAAAGCAGCCAGATGAAAGAAAACCATTTCCTACAAGGGGAAGAATATTAGAATAACTGCAGATCTCTCTGCTGAAACCTTTCAAACTAGAAGAGGATGGTCCTCGACTTTTAATGTCCTAAAACAAAATAACTTTCAACCCAGGATCCTGTACCCAGCTAAACTGAGTTTCATTTATGATGGAGGAATTAAATACTTTAATGACATTCACATGTTGAAGAAATTTGCCACAACAGAACCAGCTCTCCAGGATATTCTCACACCTATCCTCCATAAAGACCAGCATAATCCTCAACCACAAAAGTAAACCCACCCAGAAAATTTTGATCAAATTCCAACTTCCACAGTCACAAAAGGATTAAAAATGTCCACTGGACTCTCAAAATGCTTATCAATATTCTCAATTAATGTGAATGGTTTAAATTGTTCTCTAAAGAGGCACAGGTTGGCTGACCGGATACAAAAACTCAAGCCAGATATCTGTTGCATACAAGAATCGCATCTTACATTAAAAGACAAATATAGACTCAAGGTGAAGGGATGGTCATCTATACTCCAGGCAAATGGAAAGCAGAAAAAAGCAGGTGCTGCAATCCTATTTGTAGATGCAATAGGCTTTAAACAAACCAAAATAATGAAGGATAAGGATGGACACTTCATATTGGTTAAAGGTAATACTCATTATGATGAGATTTCGATTATTAATATTAATGCACCCAACCAGAATGCACCTCAATTTTTAAGAGAAACTCTGATAGACATGAGCAACTTGATTTCCTCCAGTTCCATAATAGTTGGAGATTTTAACACCACTTTAGCTGTGCTGGATAGATCCTCCAAAAATAAGCAAAGCAAAGAAATTTTAGATTTAAACTTAACCATTCAACATCTGGACTTAACAGACATCTACAGAACATTTCATACCAACAAAACTGAATACACATTCTTCTCATCAGCCCATGGAACATACTCTAAAGTTGACCATATCCATAGCCACAAATCTAACCTCAGTAAATTTAAAAAAACAGAAATTATTCCTTGCATCGTCTCAGACCATCATGGAATAAAAGCTGAACTCAATCACAACAGGAATCTGCATACCAACACAAAAACATGGAAGCTAAATAATGTTATACTGAAGGATAGAAGGGTTATAGACAAGATTAAGAAGGAAATCACCAAATTTTTGGAAGAAAACAACAATCAAGACACGAATTATCAGAACCTCTGGGATACTGCAAAGGCAGTCCTAAGATGGAAATTTATAGCATTGCAAGCCTTCCTCAAGAAAAAGGAAAGATAAGAAGTTAATAAATTAGTGGGACAGCTCAAGCAACTGTAGAAGGAAGAACATTTCAACCCCAAACCCAACAGAAAAAAAGAAATAACCAAAATCAGAGCAGAATTAAATGAAATTGAAAACCAAAGAATTATACAACAGATCAATAAATCCAAAAGTTGGTTTTTTGAAAAGATCAATAATATAGATAAACCTTTGGCCAACCTAAGCAGGAAAAAAAGAGTAAATTCTCTAATTTTGTTAATCAGAAATGGTAATGATGAAATAACAACAGACC
The DNA here is from genome assembly GCF_027406575.1 of Nycticebus coucang. Lineage (NCBI taxonomy): Eukaryota > Metazoa > Chordata > Mammalia > Primates > Lorisidae > Nycticebus > Nycticebus coucang. Next base: position 20,324,136 of record NC_069787.1, read on the forward strand.
CCTCAGAAATTCAAAAAATCCTTAACGAATACTACAAGAAAATCTACTCTCAGAAATATGAAAATCTGAAAGAAATCTACCAATACCTGCAAGTACGCACCTACCAAGACTTAGCCAGAACGAAGTGGAAATGTTTAACAGGCCTACATCAAGTTCTGAAATAGCATCAACTATACAAAATATTCCTAAAAAGAAAAGCCCGGGACCAGATGGCTTTATGTCAGAATTCTGCCAAACCTTTAAAGAAGAACTAGTACCTATATTACTAAACCTCTTCCAAAATATAGAAAAAGAAGGAAGACTACCCAACACATTCTACGAAGCAAACATCACCTTGATCCCCAAACCAGGGAAAGACCCAACAAGAAAAGAAAATTATAGACCAATATCACTAATGAATATTGATGCTAAAATACTCAATAAGATCCTAAAAAACAGAATCCAACAACACATCAAAAAAATTATACACCATGACCAAGTGGGATTTATCCCAGGCTCTCAAGGCTGATTCAATATACCAATATACGTAAATCTATAAATGTAATTCAGCACATAAACAAACTAAAAAATAAAGACCATATGATTCTCTCAATTAATGCAGAAAAGGCTTTTGATAATATCCAGCAACCCTTCATGATCAGAACACTTAAGAAAATTGGTATAGAAGGGACATTTCTTAAACTAATAGAGGCCATCTATACCAAACCCACAGCCAATATCGTTATTGAATGGAGTTAAATTGAAATCATTTCCACTTAGATTGGGAACCAGGCAAGGTTGCCCATTGTCTCCATTGCTCTTTAACATTGTAATTGATGTTTTAGCCATTGCAATTAGGGAAGAAAAGGCGATCAAGGGTATCCACATAGTGTCAGAAGAGATCAAACTTTCACCCTTTGCAGATGACATGATCGAATATCTGGAAAATACTAGGGATTCCACTACAAAACTTTTAGAAGTGATCAAGGAATACAGAAATGTCTCAGGCTACAAAATCAACACCCATAAATCTGCAGCCTTTATATATATTGATAATAGCCAAGCCGAGAAAACAGTCAAGGACTCTATTCCTTTCACCGTAGTGACAAAGAAGATGAAATATTTGGGAGTTTATCTAACAAAGGACGTGAAAGATCTCTATAAAGAGAACTATGAAACTTTAAGAAAAGAAATAGCTGAAGATGTTAACAAATGGAAAAACATACCATGCTCATGGCTGGGAAGAATCAACATTGTTAAAATGTCTATACTACCCAAAGCAATATATAAGTTTAATGCAATTCCTATTAAAGCTCCATTGTCATATTTTAAAGATCTTGAAAAAAATAATACTTCATTTATATGGAATCAGAAAAAACCTCGAATAGCCAAGACATTACTCAGAAATAAAAACAAAGCAGGGGGAATCACGCTACCAGACCTCAGACTATACTATAAATCGATAGTGATCAAAACAGCATGGTACTGGCACAAAAACAGAGAAGTAGATGTCTGGAACAGAATAGAGAACCAAGAGATGAATTCAGCTACTTACTGTTATTTGATCTTTGACAAGATCTTTGATCTTTGACAAGCCAATTAAAAACATTCAGTGCCAGCCAGTTCACCCAGCACCTATTTGATGAATGGTGCTGGGTGAACTGGCTGGCAACCTGTAGAAGACTGAAACTGGACCCACACTTTTCACCATTAACTAAAATAGACTCTCACTGGATTAAAGATTTAAACATAAGACATGAAACTATAAAAATACTTGAAGAAAGTGCAGGGAAAACTCTTGAAGGAATCGGCCTGGGTGAATATTTTATGAGGAGGACTACCTAGGCAATTGAAGCAGTATCAAAAATACATTACTGGGACCTGATCAAACTAAAAAGCTTCTGCACAGCCAAGAACATAGTAAGTAAAGCAAGCAGACAGCCCTCAGAATGGTAGAAAATATTTGCAGGTTATACCTCTGATAAAAGTTTAATAACCAGCATCCACAGAGAACTCAAACGTAGGAGCAAGAAAAGAACAAGTAATCCCATCTCAGAGTGGGCAAAGGACTTGAAGAGAAACCTCTCTAAAGAAGACAGACGCACAATCTACAGACACATGAAAAAAAGCTCATCATCCTTAATCATCAGAGAAGTGCAAATCAAAACTACTTTGAGATATCACCTAACCCCAGTAAGAGTAGCCCACATAACAAAATCCCAAAACAAGAGATGTTGGCATGGATGTGGAGAAAAGGGCACACTTCTACACTGCTGGTGGGAATGCACACTAATATGTTCCTTTTGGAAGGATGTTTGGAGAATACCTAGAGATCTAAAATTAGACCTGCCATTCAATCCTATGATTCCTTTACTAGGTATATACCCAGAAGACCAAAAATCACAATATAACTAAGACATCTGTACCAGAATGTTTATTGCAGCCCAATTCATAATTGCTAAGTCATGGAAAAAGCCCAAGTGCCCACTGACTCACGAATGGACTAGCAAATTGTGGTACATGTATACCATGGAATATTATGCAGCCTTTAAGAAAGATGGAGACTTTACCTCTTTCATGTTTATATGGATAGATGTGGAACATATTCTTCTTAGCAAAGTATCTCAAGAATGGAAGAAAAAGTATCCAATGTACTCAGGCCTACTATGAAGCTAATTTATAGCTTTCATATGAAGACTATAACCCAACTATAGCACAAGAATATGGGGAAAGGGCCAAGGGAGGGGAAGGGAGGGGGGATGTTAGTGTGGGGGGAGGGTAATAGGTGGGGCCCCACCTACGGTGCATCTTAGAATGGGTACAGGCGAAACCTACTAAGTGCAGAATACAAATGTCTACATACAATAACTAAGAAAATGCCGTGAAGACTACGTTGAACAGTTGAATGAGAATATTTCAGATTGTATGAAACCAGCACATTGTACCCCTTGATTGCACAAATGTATACAGCTATGATTTAACAATTAAAAAAACTAATAAATTAAAAAAAATAAGGAACGACCTCAAAAAAAAAAAAGAATTAGACTTCACCTCTCCTCACCAATACCAAAATAACTCCAATTCGAATGATTTAATGAAACTTTTTATTGTGATATTATGGTAAGAGAACACCTAACACGAGTTCTACCCATTTAACAAATTTCAAGTTTGCAATTCATCATTTTCTACTCTAGGTGCAATGTCCAACAGTAAACCTCTAAAGGTCGCTCATTTTACTTGCCTGAAATTGCATTTATTCTTTTACTATAAAAATGGTTACCATTTATTACTTCGTTTGCTTAAGATCACCTAGAAAGATCCTCCTCAACTCATTCCTTATTATAGCTTTGGAAACACAGTATTATGTGACAGGCACTAGGTTAGAAATACAGGACTGTCCAACAGGAGCCACAGGATAGTTAGCTGGCACGTTTACAAGAGCAAGTGATGTTGGTGTGCATTACCTCATAGCCCAGCACCCTGCCAGTGTTTCTATTCCAAGCAATAGCATTCCATGACACCTCCATTTCAGAAGCAGAAAAGCTCTGGACAGAAATTTTCCTTGGGGCCAGTTGAGGTTCTGCCACACAGAGAAAGACATAATCACCACCCTTAGCAGAATGGAAAAAGAATTTAGCATACGTACAGAGTCAGGAGGAAAAGCGTTCCAGAGCCCATGGCAACTTACCATCTTCCCCAGAGTAGACAATGGACACAGTACTCAGGGCTCCTTCTCCTTCATTATTATACACACCCACTTTGACTTCAAAAGGAGAAAGTGGGATGATACTTTCATTTCTGTAAACAAACCTTGACGACTCCACAGATGCTACTTTTTCCTTGTTCCAGGTTGTTGAGCCTACTGGCCGGAACATGACGACATATCCAAATCCCTCTCCATTCTGTAGCTCTTCTGGAATTGACTTGGGCAGAATGTGATCAATCACTGAGTATTTGCAAAAGTATTTTATTGAGCTATTACAATGTTTATTGATTATTGGGCATTTCTTCCATAGAGATAAGCATGGCGATTTGCCCTATTTAATGACGAATTTAAAATACTTTTGTTTGGAATGTCAATTAGAAAAATGATCCCAATTAAAGGGATTCAGATAAATAATTGAAACTTCAAATAGATATACAAAACAGGCTTTACATATTTATCTTTTACCTGGATCACTCATAAATTGTAGTGATAAGATAAGTTAGAAGAATTTATGATATAAAGTAAAATATAATTTTGATATGAAGTTTAAAACTCAGCACCAAATTAACTTATGAACTATTTATTTCAAGGTTACATGTTTTCTTTTCACAGCATGTCCAACCAATTCTTATATGCTGTAATCATTCTGTAATAGCATGCTTTAAGACATGCAGTACTTCTAAAAAAAGATAAAAGACTTCCCAGTATTTTTTAAACATACATTTTCATTAGTAGTAACATCAGTGTGCATTTTTCCTGGCATGAAAAAAAAAAAATACATGACTAACTCATACAGAGATCAAACTCTTTACCAAATACATTTTCAATTCAAAAATTACTAAAATTACAACACAGAAATGGAGATGCATTTCCCCAGAACTCTGCGGATATTAAAAATTATAATCACATAAACTAAGCAAATTAAAATGAATTTGTGCTTGAATTTAGATAAACATTCTACTCAATTATAAGAAATTTACATGGAAAAATCAATAGAATTTACTTGTTTTTTTCCCAATGGAAAAGGTTTTGCTTTTCTTGTGTTTTCTATTTCAGCAGACAAATAAAGGTGCACCTGACAGGACACAGAGCTCTGAGTCCCTTATGGCCACAACTGCATTTCAGAAGTTTCCCTGACCCTTGCCTGCAGGAGTCCATTCATTGTGTCTCCTTATCCTGGCACTTGCAACTCATCTGATTGTCTAGTTACTAACACCAGAACCAAAGGGGCCCTCCTGTTCAGTGTTTATGAGGTCTTTGGGGCAGAATCCTTTTTTTTTTTTCCTGCAGTTTTTGGCTGGGGCTGGGTTTGAACCCACTACCTCCGGTATATGGGGCTGGCGCAGGGGCCCTACTCCTTTGAGCCACAGGTGCCGCCCAGGGCAGAATCCCCTTAATCAATAGTAACTAGTAGGCTCTGTGGATTCCTTTCGCTTACAGAGTTTGCATATGAGACCTGATGGTTTGGGAAGGGAGGCTGTAACAGATAAACACAGAGTGGGCAGGAAGCAGAAAATAAGCTGTAGAGGGAACACCAAGGCAATCAGAGCTTAGACAAAACAGAGCTGTGAATTAGAGAGGCAGGAGACAGAATTTAGCTGGCAGCCAGGTAGGAAATTAGAAATAAAAGAAACACGAAGAAGTGGGGTATAAGCATGAGGAACTATTCAAGCCAGGGCTGGATACCAGAGGAGCTGACAGTTGGCTAGAGCTGTCGTGCTTGGGTGCTCAGAACAGTGATGAACGAGGTTCCGGTTCTTCATTTGACCTCCCTGGTTAGTTGCTTAGACTTTCTCCTGTCCTCATTACCTCCCATGTAGCTTTAAAATAAATCCCCATTAACCGAGATGACCTGAGGTGGTCTCTATTTCTTGGCACGTGCAACAAATACAGAAAGGAGGAGAAATACAACTCCTGAACACATCTGGGGAAATAAAATACTTCCTCGTATTAATGCTTGTCTTCTTTTTTTTACAGAGAGACCAGAATTAAGAACAGTTAGTCATGAATGGCATGAAGGAGATTTAGAAGAATGCAAACTGCTCATCAGAGCATTTGATTTGTTTTTGAAGCTTCTTTGATCTAGGATTTAATCAACATGCTTAGTCAGTTCATCTGAGTCAACAGAGGACTTTTGTTTTTGTTAGTCAAGTACAATTAGTGGTTCTCATGGCGTTCTCTCAAGAAAGGTCTGAGTCCAGCACGTTCAGTTTAGAGGGGAGAAAAGAGACTTATTTAGTCTCTCCCTTTTTTTCTTCTCATATAGACAGAAAGTCAAATGATGAAGAAATAAATGTGTGTGTGTGTAGCTATTTAGAGTTTTCTCCTTTAGGCAGAGAAAGAAATAAAGAATAAAGAAAGTAGAGCAACTGAATAAAGAAATGGTGAAATTCTCCTGGGAATGAAATTTGTTACAATTGACAAAGTCTAATAATATAATTCTCAATCACATTTTCTGCAGAAACTAAAACTTTAATATACACCAAGGGTCAGGAAAACTATGGCCTTCTAGCCAAACCTGGCATGCAGCTTGATTTTGAAAATACAGGATTTGAGACACATTTTGTACACGGTATATGGCTGCCTTTGAGCTACAATGGCAGAAGGAGAAGTTATGAAAAAGATTGGTGGCCCACAAAGCTGGACATTTTTGCTGTCTGGTTCTTTACACAAAAAATGTGCCAAGTCCCACTCTAGGTTTTTATCTCTTATTCTGTAGTACTTTGTCCTATGCACCCAATTTTATAGTCACATTTTATACGAGACATTCACAACAACCACCTCAAACTTGGAAGTATTGGGGAATATAAATTATGTTAAAATAATAAGTAAACATGCCCTTAAAAATAGCAATCGCCATATTCTAACAGCTTGATGTCATGCTGAGGTTACTGGAAACCAAACAAACCAAAACAAACACAAAACAGACATTACCATGGCGCTGGAGAAAACGCAGGGAGGATATTTAGTTTGGGCAGTTTGCTCCACGGTGCGCCTGAATGGGCAGCAATCTGGGGTAACCAGGAAAGCTGTCATTTATGAACCATAATGACAGATTCTGACTGAATGTAGAATTATCTTTGGATCCCACATTAGTTTTGAGAGTCCAACAGGTACTATTTCATCCATCATAGCAAGGACATTGGCCTGGAATGGTCTCTCTGCTTCCAAGTTATTCTTTGAAACCTCGTTCAGATATAGTCTGTTGGTGTCATTCCTAACTGTCCTGGCCTGCAGTCCCCTGAGCGTGCAGACATTTCCTTATTTATTTTCCTACTCCCACCAATCAGAAAAGAGTAGCTACTTAATAGAGTTTTTTAAATGGAGAGAGTTACTCCATGCATTCTGATGACTCAAACTAGCACGTGCAGCTTTTCCTAAATATACGTAACTTACTGCTAAGGATGTTTGGACACTTGACTAGTTTGGCTCATAGCTGCATACATATAATGCCAAATATGAGTGATAAACGGGAAACTACAGCCATTAATTTAGTTTCTGCATGTGTTTGTATATCTGATATTTCTAGAGAAAACAGAGAAAATAACTCTAGTTTACTATTTGCTGTGTAGAGGAACAGATAGTATATATTGTAAACTTTCTGGCACATACAATAGTGTGAAAGCAACAATCTGCAAGGTTGAAAAGAATGGGTAGATTTATTTACAAAAATAAGAAACTACGGGCCGTGCCTGTAGCTCAAAGAAGTAGGGCGCCGGCCCCATATGCTGGAGGTGGTGGGTTCAAACCCAGCCCTGGCAAAAAAAAAAAAAAAAAAAAACTGCAAAAAATAAATAAGCAACTGGCCAGATTTGTCCCATGAGCTGTGGTTTGTGTGTCCTTGCTTCAAATAAAAACAACATTATAAATCATGGAAAGAGAGTTTTCTTTTTGTAATTCGTGCTCATCTCTATTTAAAAATGACATTTATAGGATGTATATGCCCACTCAGGTATAGATTGTGTAAAAACAATTGCACACCAACCTTTGGGAATTTCTGACCATGGAGGAGAAAAAGATAAGTTACAAAGTCAGGCAAAGCTCCTTGTACACTATGAAGAAAAGGCTTACATGGGCTTTGAAGAATATTGAAAACTAAATAATCTACTCACTGTCAAATAAACAATTCTCGTGTATATTCATTTGAGTCCATTGTTTTCTGGGAAGTAGTAGCAGGTATAGTGTAATTAACTCACTACTTAAGGTAGAGACATAAGGACTTGTGCCCACTTTGAGTCATCAAACTATGTGAGGACAATTGGAATTATAATAAAGGATGAAGTAAGGGAGTATGGCGAGAGAGCACTATGTTTAAACGCTTCTCTGCCCAATATCACATCATTTCTAAGCCTCTGTTGTCTTACCTGAAAATAGTGTTACCCACCTTTTAATATCATTATAAGGAGCCAATGCCGTGAAATGCTGAGTGTAGCACCTGAAACCCTATGACTGCTTGACAAATGTGACTTCCCTCTCTCTCAGGCCTCTGAGAGTCCCAAGTCTCTCAGTACACTGCCACCCATTCAACTAGTCCTCATGGAGGGTGGACCGTATTCTAGGCACTGTGCTGGGCCCATAAAGTTCACGTGAAACACAGCGTCTGGAAGAGAGGGTGACATTCAGGACAGTCACACTTGGTTTCTGACTCCATCATTTATAACCTTAAGAAAAAGGCCAGGTGCAATGCCTCATGCCTGTAATCCTAGCACTCTGGGAGGCCAAGGCAGGTGGATTGCTTGAGCTCAGGAGTTCGAGGCCAGCTGGAGAAAAAGTGAGACCAATTTCTACTAAAAATAGAAAAACTAGCTGGCTGTTGTGGCAGCCACCTGTAGTTCCAGCTACTCGGGAGGCGGAGGCAAGAGGATTGCTTGAGCCCAAGAATTTGAGTTTGCTGTGAGTTATGGCACCATGGCACTCTACCTAGGTTGACAAATGAAACTCTATCTCTAAAAATAACAACAATAATAATAATACTAAAATAACCTTGGGAAAACATCTCTGTGTACCACTTTTCCCACTTAGCCTAACTACATGATGATGGTTTCAGGAAGAACTACCTAGTCTGTATTTTCTAGAATGGGGGGACGGGATACAGGTTCTTTTAACTGGCAAGTTCCTGAGAAACTTCTGAAGTAGAGAGTGAGGTGGATAGCCCGTGCTGTTAGAACAGAGGGAGATGCTAAGTGGACGTGTAGCAAACACGTACCAAACATGTAGCAAAGGTATGTGTTTGCTGAAGGCAAACGTGGACCCCTATCAAGGGAGTCATCAGTGGGCAGGCTTGAAAGAAACTCTACCCACAAAGACCACTTGGAAGAGAGACTATCTGCAGAGTCTGGACAGAGACCACCAGAATCCAAGAACTCAGGAGAATCTCCAGCAGCCAGTTGTGTTTTCACCAAGGAATTTCAAATGGTGGTCTCCAATGGGGGATCTCCCAGGGGCCACCCCTCTAAATAGAAACAATAACAAAACAAAAAAACTACCTACAAAATACTGGCATCTGCTCATTTGCCATATTCTGAGTACACCAAAGCCAGATTGATACAAATCTACCAGCAACCAGGAACTTTGCTGCCTCTTTTCTCTCCTCCCACCCCCAACTCTGTATGACTCTGGAAAATTCAGGAGCAATACAGCCAATGAGGAAGGATAAGATAAAGAGAAAAAGGAAGAAAAGCTGAAGAGCTGACCATGTGTTCCCTTCCACAGTATACAAGTCCCAGGGGGAGGCAGGCCTGGGCTACTGAAAATGAGAAACTTTAGATCAATTGGAAGTCTAAAATTTATGAAAATAAACAGGACTGAAATTTTTAGTAAGTAAAAGAAATCGGCCTGTGTGTTAATATTTAAGAATAATGACTATTCCATGTACCTAAGTTTATATCTTGATGCGGGAGAAGAATAAATTCACAGGATATAAAGAGCAGCATTAGGACAAGAATTTGTGGGGGGTTTTTTTGTTTGTTTGTTTTCTTGCCTGTACTCTGTGGAGGTCACCTCATTCACAATAGACAGTGCATGGGTAATAAATAAAACAAAGCCTAATTCGTCAAGTAATAATGAAAATGGTAAGGACCCATGTTCAAAAAGTATTGGAGTTGTTTTCATATATTTTGAAGGAAATCGTGCTGAGTTAGACATACTATCTCACTTCAGTAGACATAGCAAAAGTTTCTAAAATGCCCTCTAAACAATGCATCATCAGGATGGTTTTTTATATTCTCAATAGTGATCAAGTAAACCTTCTTTTTGTTTTTCAGGATTCTTCCTGGCCAGCTAAGTCTTCTTCCTTCAAAATACCTCAGTTGGACAAAAAATTACCTCCCACGTAATGACGAGTTCCGACCGGCTTCCTCCACCTCCGTTGATGTTTACTGGCGCCACAACAGGGACTAAAAGTAACCAAGAGACATGTGGGATGGCAGTTATTAAAGTATGTCTTTACCAGGAAGAATTTTGTCTTTTGGACTTCACCTTTCAAAATCTCACACAGGCACATTGTGAGAAGAGTTTGGGATTTTTAATAAACATAAATTGTGTTTACACATATCCAGATTTCTAAGAGAGAGGACACAGTTGTGTTTGATACATGAGCACCCTGGTTCCAAAATTAATTAAAAATTGAGTAACATCGGGTATTTGACATTATTATGCATCATCTACTAATTGGCAAAATGATGTTCTATTCAGATGGTAGCTGTGACACTGCTGATTTAGTGCCTAATTATACAGTTGTGCTGTAAACAAGTTACTGAGGCAATATATTAATTAATTATTTTTTCAATAAACAAACTAAAAATAATGTTTCTCTTTATTAGTCATCAGGATATTTTAACATTTAAAATTAAACCCCCCAAATATGCAAATAAACAAATTCTTGTTTTAAAATTGAATCTCACATCTCTCAGTAGAGGACAAAAGAAATCTGACTTTTCACTTACAAAGTCAGATTTTTCTTCTGTCAGGCATGTGATTGGGGGAAGGAACCCTCTGTCTACAGCTTGAATCAGGGTGGATCCTACATAGTTGCTAGGTTTATAGTATTTGACAGCTTATAGTGACACTATTTCAGGACCTTTGCATAGTTTAGTTATGGAAGAAACATTACTTTAAATTGTACTTTAATTTATTCTCAACAAAGTTTCCACTATTCTTAAAGAAACAGAAAGTTCCTTTCTTTATGCAATTTCTCAATTAACTATGCTTAAACCTAGAATTATTCTGAGAAGTTGGTCTTTGATAATATCCAAAGAAAAGAGAGAGAGAGAGAGGAGAGGGAAGGGGAGAGACTCGATATGATATGAATCAGTACGAATACCACCAGTCTCATCATGTTACAGAAATAGCAGAGTGTTAATGGTTAGTAGAAGGTGGCACACAAACTTTACTATAAAAGATTCAGAGTTTGGGTCAACCCTGCCCAAAGCTACCAAAATATAAATCAACTGTAAACAACCAACCAGAAACTAAAGTAATTATCTAGAGTCATGGGTCACACCTGCAGAGTCTGACCCAATGGGTACACGCTACTGCTTGGGGAGTTCTGTATTTACCTTTCTTTGGCTAATCTATTGCTCATCTAGATGAAGACCCACTGTTTTAGAGAATGCGAGATGCAGACAACAGGAGGTCTGGATTCAAACTCAGTCTGTGAGAAACAACCAGCTAACATAATAGTCTTAATTTTCTTCTTCTGTATAATGAAGAAATTTCCTCTGAGTTCTGAACTTCTAGCTCGATTTAACTTGATGATATTGCTGCCAAATGTGTTTTTATTTTTGGAGACAGAATCTCACTCTGTCACCCAGGGGTGCATTGGCATCATTATAGCTCACAGCAGTCCCCAAACCCCATGCTCAAGCCTTCCGAGTAGCTGGAACCATAGTTGTGTGCCAACATGTCTGGCCTGTTCTTTCTGTTTCATTTTTAGAGATAGGGTCTCACTATGTTGCCCAGGCTTTTCTCAAACTCCTGGCCATGATTCTCCTGCCACAGCTTCCCAAGTAGCTGAGATGACAAGCACGAGCCACTGTTCCTGGCTAAGTATGTTTCTTTTCCAGCCCTGATCCAATGGTAAAAATATAACCTTATTTATAGTTTAAAAATTGATTTTTGACATCTGACAATTGTGCACACTTTAGTGAGGTAGCTCATGATTGTTAAACTAAGACAGCCGCAGCAAAGTGATCCTTCACTTATGTGACTGAATGAGAATGTGAACTTTGAGAACCACATATGGTGGGCAGATCAAATGTGCTGGATGTGAAAATCTGAGTGGAACAAAGAGGATCCACCGAAAATAGTCTAATTGGCATGATATCTGAGCTAGCTTCCACTTGTGTTCTGCTCTTCCGTGAACCAATTAATGCCCAATTAGTGCTTCTGTTCAATGAGTTTAGGATTTCCCTCATTTGCATGTAAAAGAATTTATACTATTGCTCAATGAAGCCACAACTAGGTCAGAGTTGAGAAATAGATGAAAATGTATGGCTCACTGCACCAACAGAGTCTCAATTAAGTCTTGGCTATAACATTTTAATGAAACAAGCAGTAATTCATTTGCATCTACAAATTTGCAAATTCTCTATTGGATTTTGGCTAGAAAGTAGATGGGATAAAAACACAGCTTCTGAAAAATTCTTATTTTGACATGCTTGCTTAAAGGTAGTCATGCCTTATTGAACCTACTATCTAGGGGAATACACCTTGCCTTGTGACATAAAAATGGGAAAATGAGAGTTATTGGTCAGCAGACTTTGATTTTGAGCCAAAAAGAGTACAAGATCCATAAAAATACTTCTTTATTGTTTTCTTTAAGATTTGTAAAGAAATTTGTGTAAGAAATGATCCTACACATTTAGAAGACAATGATTCTTTACCTGAGGCTTTAGTTCTTAACAATTCTGATGGTTTACTTGGTTCTCCAATCCCAATGCTGTTGCCAGCGACAACACGAAATTCATATTCAACCCAAGGACTCAAACCAACCACCGTTGCATTGTATGTCTTACCGCTAAGAATTTCTGGAACTAAAAAAAATAGGACACTTACGGCAAATAAATTGGCATTTGTCAAAAGCAAATAATTATACAAAAGTATACATTAAATAAAAATCACAACTATAGCCTAAGATGAAGGAGGGAAGGAGACAAGGCAGGGAAGGGAGTCGGGGTAGGTCGATAGAAGGAGGGTTATTAGGGGGACCACACCTGTGGAGCATATTGCAAGTACAAGTTGGATCTACCAGGTGTAAAACACAAATGTCTTAACACTGTAATTGGGTAAATGAGGTGAAGGCTATGTTAATTAGTAGGATGTAAGCACTCCAATTTGTACAAATAATCAACACATTGAATCCCATAATGGCATAAATTATGCATGATCTATGTACAAATAACTTAATAAAAAAAGAAAAAATTATTAGATTATATTTATTAAAATATTACATTAAAAAGTATGTTATTGTTAGAAAATTATCCAAACATACTTAATGAAGCTCACCTGTAGCAACAGCCTGCCAACCCACAGAAAATGGTGTCCGAGTTTGAATAGTAAATATTTGAATGGGACTGTTATTATTTGGGCCGGGTTTCCAGCTTAGTTGAGAAGTAGTACTAGAAATGTGATCCACTTTTACATCCTCTGGAGGACCTGGAGGACCTTGAAAAGGGTGTGTTATGATGACTATATTAGAGATAATTAAATTCATTGATTTGAGACAAGGATGGTTTACTTTTACCTGTTACGCTTAGAAAATTAAAAAAAGCGATCTTGATGTATTTACAGCACATTATTAGAGATAAAGTCCTATTAATTTAGCTTACACAATAAGACATTCATTTAGAAATGCTTTTTTAGAGATAAGAAAATGCCAATCATAGATGGTTGCATATAATCCAACAGGAAACTAATATCAAAGATTGAGAACCATTTCTCTGTCAAAATCTAACTCAAGTAAATGGAATTAATATGGAGACCTATAGGAACATGTGGATTTGATTCTGCTCTGACAAGAATGGCTTATTATAAACACCAGGCAAGTCTAAGTTGTAGGGACTCACCCTTCTTGCTGAGCCTGACCATTCTTTATAAATAGATAAAACCTGCTCAATTCAATATACATAACTATATTGCCTATATCCTGAAGTTTTGGAGTTTAGAAAAAAGAAAAAGAAACTATACTTTTTATCTCACCTCCTTATTATGATGTGGTTCCCAAAGATCTACCATTTACATAACAACATTTTGACCGTGAAGAATATCATAAATAATATGATCATTTTCACCACGTATGCATACCTCTAACAATGATATCAGCTACAGCAGATAAACTTTCTAGAGTTGTTTGTACAGTGCATAGATATTTTCCTGAATGATTTAGCTGAATATTCCTTATCATCAAATCTCCAACAGATTCCTGAATATAGAAAGGGAAAAATGGATACAAATATAATTACATACAGCAGGTCCTATTTTATTTTTATAGCTGGATGAATATGAAATAAAACAATTCTGAAATTAAAAGTTATACTATGTCACTGTGCCTTCTTCTATAGGATTCCTTTTATTATCCTTCCCCATTATTATATAATGACATCTAGAAAACAAATACTTTCCATGAAAAACATAAAACAAAATCAAACAAAACAAACACAGATGCGGCTTCAAAAACAGTGATTATCAAATAAAGAGGGGAGAATAATAATGAAAGATGGTGATTCATGTAAAAGACTTGATTCATTTTGTCAAGCACCTAAAAAATTGCAATAACTTACTCCTCCAATCCTTTCAAAATGGGCTACTCCTTTTTTTAAGTCTATAACATCACCATTGAAAGACCATACAAACATGACTTCAATGGTTGGGTCATGGGACACCTGGCATGGTAGAACTATGCTCTCACCAACCGTCACATCCATTTTGGAAGGTGGGATGGTAATGACAGTCCTCTCTGTTGAGAAAAAAAAAAAAAAATTTTAAAAGGCTTATAAAATGCCAGGATATGGCTACAAAATACACATTTTTGAATTATTTTATAATTATTTGATTGTATAAATGCAACTTGGAGTTCTACTATCCACTATAAAAAAATTCTATTTCCTTTTTTTCAAATGAACAGTATTTATTATTGGTGTAATATATTACTTATAATTAAATACCTGGCTTTATTCATTCTTTATATGGGCATATTTACAGGACACTGTAGACCTCCAAAGGTGGCATTCCATACACATAGAATGCACCACACTGACTTTATTATCTTTTATGCTGAAATTGCAATCATTAAATTACAACTGACACATAAGTAAGACATACAAACAGTCTCTGTTAACTTCATATACTATGAGATGAACTGTGCCCTTTAGCTTGTAACCACCTTAGTTAATATAGAGATTTATACTCACCTATTTATATTTAAGAGTATGAATGCAAAATATTCTATCTTTGACATAGTTCTGGTAATAATATGTTATCTAGAGATGAATAGAGAAGCTATTTCCTTTTTTTGCCAGATCTTGCAATGTTAGAATTATGCATACTTCATAGAAAACTTCCTCCCAGAAATTCCACTTTTAGTATCAATGTTTGTTCTACAAATGGTAACATTTCTTTTTTTTTTTTTTTTTTTTTTTGTGGTTTCTGGCCAGGGCTGGGTTTGAACCTGCCACCTTCGGCATATGGGACCAGAGCCCTACTCCTTGAGCCACAGGCGCCGCCCAAATGGTAACATTTCAAAAGACAATTCTAAGAGTGTTCCATTACAATGCTAAAAAGAAGTGGAGACAATGGGCAACCTTGCCTGGTTCCATTTCTGAGTGGAAATATTTTCAGTTTTACTCCATACAATATGATTGGCTGTGGATTTGCTGTAGATGGCCTCTACCTGTTTAAGAAATGTCCCTTCTGTACCTATTTTCTTAAGTGTTCTGATCATGAAAGGATGCTGGATATTGTCAAAAGCTTTTTCTGAATCTACTGAGAGAATCAGATGGTCTTTGTTTTTTAGTTTATGTGATGTACTATATTTATAGATTTATGTATATTGAACCAATCTTGAGACCCTGTGATAAAACCCACTTGGTCATGGTGTATGATTCCTTTTATATGTTGCTGGATTCTGTTTGCTAGGATCTTTTTTTTTTTTTTTTTTATTGTTGGAGATTCATTGAGGGTACAATAAGCTAGGTTACACTGATTGCAATTGTTAGGTAAAGTCCCTCTTGCAATCACGTCTTGCCCCCATAAAGTGTGACACACACCAAGGCTCCACCCTCCTCCCTCCGTCCCTCTTTCTGCTTCCCCCCCCATAACCTTAATTGTCATTAATTGTCCTCATATCAAAATTGAGTACATAGGATCCATGCTTCTCCATTCTTGTGATGCTTTACTAAGAATAATGTCTTCCACTTCCATCCAGGTTAATACGAAGGATGTAAAGTCTCCATTTTTTTTAATGGCTGAATAGTATTCCATGGTATACATATACCACAGCTTGTTAATCCATTCCTGGGTTGGTGGGCATTTAGGCTGTTTCCACATTTTGGCGATTGTAAATTGAGCTGCAATAAACAGTCTAGTACAAGTGTCCTTATGATAAAAGGATTTTTTTCCTTCTGGATAGATGCCCAGTAACGGGATTGCAGGATCAAATGGGAGGTCTAACTTGAGTACTTTGAGGTTTCTCCATACTTCCTTCCAGAAAGGTTGTACCAGTTTGCAGTCCCACCAGCAGTGTAAAAGTGTTCCCTTCTCTTCACATCCACACCAGCATCTGCAGTTTTGAGATTTTGTGATGTGGGCCATTCTTGCTGGGGTTAGATGGTATTTCAGCATGGTTTTGATTTGCATTTCTCTAATAGATAGGGATGATGAACATTTTTTCATATGTTAGTCATTCATCTGCATTCTTTAGAGAAGGTTCTATTCATGTCTCTTGCCCATTGATATATGGGATTGTTGGCTTTTTTCATGTGGATTAATTTGAATTCTCTATAGATCCTAGTTATCAAGCTTTCGTCTGATTGAAAATATGCAAATATCCTTTCCCATTGTGTAGGTTGTCTCTTTGCTTTGGTTGTTGTCTCCTTAGCTGTACAGAAGCTTTTCAGTTTAATGAAGTTCCATTTGTTTATTTTTGTTGTTGTTGCAATTGCAATGGCAGTCTTCTTCATGAAGTCTTTCCCCGGGCCAATATCTCCCAGGGTTTTTCCTATGCTTTCTTTGAGGATTTTTATTGTTTCATGCCTTAAATTTAAGTCCTTTATCCATCTTGAATCAATTTTTGTGAGTGGGGAAAGGTGTGGGTCCAGTTTCAGTCTTTTACATGTGGATATCCAGTTCTCCCAACACCATTTATTGAATAGAGAATCTTTCCCCCAAGGTATGTTCTTGTTTGGTTTATCAAAGATTAGGTGGTTGTAAGATGTTAGTTTCATTTCTTGGTTTTCTATTTGATTCCAAGTGTCTATGTCTCTATTTTTATGCCAGTGCCATGCTGTCTTGACCACTATGACTTTGTCGTACAGCATAAAATCTGGTATGGTGATGCCCCCAGCTTTATTTTTATTACTAAGAACTGCCTTAGCTATATGGGTTTTTTTCTGGTTCCATACAAAACGCAGAGTCATTTTTTCCAAATCTTGAAAATACGATGTTGGTATTTTAATAGGAATGGCATTGCATAGGTAGATTGTTTTGGGAAGTATAGACATTTTAACAATGTTGACTCTTCCCATCCATGATTATGGTATGTTCTTCCATTTGTTAATATCCTCTGCTATTTCCTTTCTGACGATTTCGTAATTTTCTTTATAGAGGTCATTCACCGCCTTTGTTAGGTATATTTCTAGGTATTTCATTTTCTTTGAAACTATGGTGAAGGGAGTTGTGTCCTTAGTTAGCTTCTCATCTTGACTGTTATTGGCGTATACAAAAGCTACTGACTTATGGACATAGATTTTATATCCAGAAACATTACTGTATTTTTTGATGACTTCTAGGAGTCTTGTGGTTGAGTCTTTGGGATTCTCTAAGTATAAGATCATATCATCAGCAAAGAGGGAGAGTTTGACCTCCTCTGCTCCCATTTGGATTCCCTTTATTTCCTTGTCTTGCCTAATTGTTTTGGCTATTGGCTAGAACTGCCAGCACTATGTTGAATAGTAAAGGTGACAGAGGACAACCTTGTCTGGTTCCAGTTTTAAGAGGAAAACCTTTCAGTTTTACTCCATTCTGTAAAATGTTAGCAGTGGGTTTCTCACAGATAGCTTCAATCAGTTTTAGAAATGTGCCACCTATGCCTATACTCTTCAGTGTTCTAATTAGAAAAGGATGCTGGATTTTATTGAATGCTTTTTCTGCATCTATTGAGAGGATCATATGATCTTTATTTTTGCCTCTGTTAATACGGTGGATAACGTTTATGAACTTGCATATCTCAAACCAGCCTTGCATCCCTGGGATGAAACCTACTTGATCATGATGAATGACTTTTTTGATGATAAGCTGTAATCTATTGGCTAGGATTTTGTTGAGAATTTTTGCATCTATATTCATGAGTAAAATTGGTCTGAAATTCTCCTTTTTGGTTGGGTCTTTTCATGGTTTTGGTATCAGGGTGATGTTTGCTTCATAGAAAGTGTTGGGGAGGATTCCTTCTTCCTCAATTTTTTTGAATAATTTCTGCAGTACAGGAATAAGTTCTTCCTTGACGGTTTGATAAAATTCTGGTGTGAAGCCATCTGGACCAGAGCATTTTTTGGTTGGAAGCTTTTTTATTGTTTCTTTGATCTCAGTGCTTGAAATTGGTCTGTTCAGGAGCTCTATTTCTTCCTGGCTAAGTCTAGGGAGAAGGTGTGATTCCAAATATCGGATTTGACATGATCCTGTGTCAGATTTCTGGACATAGAGTTTCTGGTAGTATTCTAGAGGTGATCTCTTGTATCTCTATTGGATCAGTTGTTATTTCCCCTTTATCATTTCTGATTGAGGTTACTAGAGATTTTACTGTTCTATTTCTCATTCATCTGGCCAATGGTTTATCTATTTATTTTTTCAAAAAACCAACTTCTTGTTTCATTAGTTTTCTGAATGATTCTTCTGTTTTCAATTTCATTGATCTCTGACTTGATTTTGGATATATCTTTTCTTCTACTAGGTTTAGGCTTAGATTGTTCTTCTTTTTCCAATTCTATAAGAAGGCTTGTGAGTTGGTTGATGTGCTCTCTTTCTGTTTTTCGAATGTAGACATCTAAAGGGAAAGATTTTCCTCTCAAAGAAGCCTTTGCAGTATCCCACAGGTTTTGGTAGCATGTGTCTTCATTGTTTTTATGCTCAAGGAAGTTAATGATTTCCTGTTTTATTTGTTCCTGCATCCATCTGTTATTCAACAGAAGGTTGTTTAATTTCCATGCATTTGTGTGGGGTGGAACGTTTTTGTTGAGTTCCACCTTTAGTGCCTTATGGTCTGAGACGATACAAGGTAAATTTTCAATTCCTTTATTGTGTTGAGGTTTGCTTTGTGTCCTAGGATATGATCAATTTTGGAGAATGTTTCTGGGGGCAATGAGAATTATGTATATTCTTTATCTGTGGGATGGAGTGTTCTATATGCATCTATCAAGCACAGTTTTTCTAGGGTTGCATTTAAATCTCTTATATCTTTGTTTAATTTCTGCTTAGAGGATCTATCCAGCTCTGTGAGAGGAGTGTTAAATTCCCCTGTTATTATGGTATTATCGGATATCATATTGCTCAGACTGAGTAAGGTCTGCTTCAAGAATCTAGGAGCATTTAAATTGGGTGCATAAATATTTAGAATTGAAATGTCTTCTTGTTGTATTTTTCCCTTGACCAATATAAAGTGACCATCTTTGTCTATTTTGACTTTACTTGGTTTAAATCCACAAGTATCTGAAAATAAGATTGCAACTCCTCTTTTCTTCTGAATTCCATTTGCATGAAAAATTGTCTTCCAAACCTTGACCCCGAATTTTAATTTTTCTTTTGAAGCCAGGCGTGTTTCTTGCAGACAGCAAATGGATGGCTTGTGTTTTTTAATCCAGTCAGCCAATCTATGTCTCTTCATTGGGGCATTCAAGCCATTAACATTTATTGAGATAATTGATAAGTGCGGTAGTATTCTGTGCATCTTATTTTGTGAGAGTCCATTGGTTAGTTTTTTCTTTTGCATCAGTGTGGAAGTTAGGTTCTTTCCTTTAATTTCTGAGTTCTTACTTTGCTACTGATCCATTGTGATGGTCAGTGTGTAGAACAGGTTGAAGTATTTCCTGTAGAGCTGGTCTTGTTGTGGCAAATTTCCTCAAAGTTTGTATATCCATAAATGATTTGATTTCTCCATCAATTTTAAAGCTTAGCTTAGCAGGGTATAGAATTATGGACTTGAAATGGTTCTGTTTAAGTAGATTAAAGGTATATTACCATTGTCTTCTTGCTTGGAAAGTTTCATTAGAGAAGTCTGCAGTCACTCTGACGAAATTGCCCCAGTAGGTCAACTGGCGCTTGCTCCTGGCAGCTTGCAGAATCTTTTCTTTGGTCTTGACTTTGGACAGGTTCATCACAATGTGTCTTAGAGCAGCTTGTTTAGAGTTGAGGTGACCTGGGGTCCGATATCCCTCTGAAAGCAGTGTGTCAGAATCTTTGGTGATATTTGGGAAATTTTCATTTATAACATTCTCTAGTATGGCTTCCCTTCCTCTGGGGCATTCTTCTTCCCCTTCTAGGATTCCTATAACTTGTACGTTGGAACACTTCATAAATTCCCATAATTCTGTCAGTGAATGCTCTGCTTTCTTTCTCTTCTTTTCTGCCTCTTTAACTATCTGAGTTATCTCAAGAACTTTGTCCTCTACCTCCAAAATTCTTTCTTTGCATGGTCTAACCTGTTGCTGAAACTTTCCATGGCATCTTTAAGTTCCCTTGCTTTAGTTCCTTCATCTCCGCTATATCCTTTCCATATTATTCATATCGTTCATCTCTTATTTGATTCTGTTTTTGGATTTCCTTTTGGTTATTTTCTACTTTATTAGCAGTTTCCTTCATTGTTTCCATCATTTCCTTCATTGTTTTCATCATGCGTATTCTAAATTCCCTTTCTGTCATTCCTAACATTTCTTTATAGGTAGAATCCTCTGCAGTAGCTACCTCATTGTCCCTTGGAGGGGTTGCTCTGGTCTGGTACTTCATGTTACCCGGAGTTTTCTGCTGATTCTTCCTCATGAGTGATTTCTTTTATGTGTTTCCTTGCCCTAATTTTCCTTTCACTTCCTCTTGCTCTTTAAGTTCCTGTGCCTTTGGACTAAGGTTTCAATGAGTCATTTTGGTACAGGACCAGAAGGATGAGAAGGTTAAAGAGCAAGAAGGCATAAAAGAAAGAAAGAATGCATGAAAAGAAAATAGAGAGAAAGGAGAGGGGGTGGGTAAAAGGGAATATTGACATAAAGAAGAGAGAAACAGAAAGAGGTAGACAGAGCAATACAGGTGTACAGTAGGGTACTTTGACACAACCTTAAAAAAAAACTCCAACCTCTCAAGGTGCCAGGTTTGGTGGTTCTCTTGAGGTCAGCAGCTCTTTGCTAACCAGATCAGACACAGTAACCTACCTCCACCAAGTAGAGAGGAAAGACAAAAATGCTATAAATCAAACCAAAACAAGCTAACAGAAAACTTTATGGGATAAAATTGGGTGAAAAAGCAAATAATAGGGGTAGAAACACTAGCAAAAATGAAGTTCTAATTATTGAAAAAGGCAGCAATGGGAAATTGTATTTAAACTAGAAAAATGGAGAAATAAAAGAAAGAAAAATAAGAAAAGAAAAAATCTGTACAGAAAAGTTTGAAATTAAAAAACAAAGCAACAACAAAATAAAAAACAAACAAACAAACAAAACAACCAAAAACAAATCAGTATATATATCTTGTTGAATATTGTCTGGGCAACAGGTGGTCTTCTGGGGTATGAGATGTTAATCACAGAGCTGATACGACTGGAGGCCTCCACTGATTTCTCAAACCCCACAGGGTGTAGACCCTAAATCTCTCTTCAGCCCTCTTAAAAGGCATTTTAAACTTCTAAAGTTGGCTAAGCAGAAGTTTTCCCAGGAAAGTGCTTGTCACTGGGATCACTGCTGAAGTGGCTATCCACTTACCCAGTGTGCCAAAACTGGTCTCACTCTGCCCCTGAGGGTTAAGGTTGTAAGGTGGCTCAGTCCCCACCTTTAGGCTGCTCAGTCATAGGTTACTAGTTTCCGCCCTATCCTTGCTCTGCAACCCTGAGGGCGGAGCTTGCTGGGGCAGTTCTCTCACAATGGCTTCCTGCGGCCCACAGCCAAACAGTATTAGCTCCGTCCAGCTCCGGCTCAGTGTGGGGCCCTAGACAATGCCTAAAGTTCACTGCACTCCTACTCAAGCTCTCCCAAAGGCAGTTCAACTGAGTGCCAAGTCCAAAAACACCAAAACAGTTCACAGGTAAGGTCTTTCCAGTTTGCAATCTCGCTGCTGCTGTACTTACAGCTGCCAGCAGGATTAGACTGATTGAACACACACGATCACTTGCCAATTTTCCACAGTTTTTGTCCTCCTCTTGGGGTCCAGAAGTCTCTCGCTGATTCCCTGTATCCTCAAAGGGATGATTATAGGCAGATCCCACTAGCCAGAGATGCCTGGAGTCTTATCTCCCCAGACTCATGGTGCCCAGTTGCAGGGAAGCTGTTACTCAGCTGCCATCTTGCTGTCACTCTCCACAGACTTTTCTTTATTGGGACATTTTGTATAGTTGATTCTATTTCAGTATTTGATATAGCTCTATTCAGCATTTTCAATTTTTTCTGATTAAGTCTCAGAAGTTGGTGTTTACCAATTAGGGGTCAATTTTTTTCAGATTTTCATATTGCTGAGAATAAAGTTTTTTGTAATATTTATTAAGGATTTTTTGAATTTTGGAGGTGTCTGTTGTTATTTCGCCTTTGTCATTTCTGATTGATGATATTATGGAATTTAATTTTCTATTTTCGTTAGGTTGGCCAAAGGTTTATCAATTTTGTTGAATTTTTCAAAAAACCAACTTTTTGATTCATTGATCTTTTGAATAATTCTTTTGTTTTTGATTTCATTTAATTATGCTCTAATTTTAGTTATTTCTTTTCTTCTGCCGGGTTTAGGGTTGGAATGTTGTTCCTTTTCTAGTTGCTTAATATGTCCCATTAAGTTATTGACTTCCTCTCTTTCCATTCTTTTGATGAAGGCTTACAACACTATGAATTTCCCTCTTAGGACTGCCTTTGCAGTATCCCACAGGTTCTGATAATTTGTGTCTTTATTATTGTTTTATTCCAAAATTTTGGCAATTTCCTTCTTAATCTCATTTATGACCCAGCTATCATTCAGCATAAGGTTATTTAGTTTCTATGTCTTTGTATGAGTATGCAGATACCTGTTATTGGTGAGTTCAACTTTTGTTGTATGATTATCTGAGAAAATACAAGGAATAATTTCTATACTTTTAAATTTGCTGAAGTTAGACTTGTGAACTAAGATGTGATTAATTTTGGAGGATGTTCCATGGGCTGATCAGAAGAATGTGTATTCAGTTTTGTTAGGATGAAATGTTCTGTACATATCTGCTAAATTCAATTGTTGTATGGTAAAATCTAAGTCCAAAACTTCTTTGCATATTTTCCTATTGGATGATCTATCCAACACTGCTAATGAGGTGTTAAAATCTCCAATTATTATGGTGCTGGAAGATATTAAATTGCTCATGTCTGTTAGGGTCTCCCTTATAAATTGAGGAGCATTCTGGTTGGGCCCATAAATGTTAATAATTGACATCTCATCATGTTGAGTGTTTCCCTTAATAAATATGAATTGACCATCCTTGTGTTTCCTTCCTGTTTCTGGTTTAAAGTCTAGTGTATCTGCAAATAAAATTTCCACCCCTGCTTTTTTCTCATTTCTATTTGCCTGGATTACAGATGCCTATCCCTTCACCCTGAGTCTATATTTAACCTTTAAGGTTAGATGAGATTCTTGTATGCAGAAGATATCTGGCTTGAGTTTTTGTATCCAGTCAGCCAACCTATGCCTCTTAAGAGGACAGTTTAAGCCATTCACATTAATTGAGAGTATTGGTAAGCCAGGTAGTATATTGAGTGTCAAGTTTTTTGAAAGTCCAGTGGACATTTTGAATTTTTTCACCACTGTGGAAATTGGGTTTTGGTCAAGAATTTCAGAGTGAGTTTACATTGGTGGTAGATCATTGTGCTGGTCATTATGAAGGATGGATCTGAGGATATCCTGAAGAGCTGAGAAAATCCCAAGGACTCAACCACAAAACTCTTAGAAGTGAACAAGGAATACAGTAGCATCTCAGGATACAAAATTAATACTCACATATCAGCAGCTTTTATATATACTAATAATAGTCAAGCCAAAAAACAGTCAAGAACTCTATCCTCTTTACAGTTGTGCCAAAGAAGATGAAATATTTGGGAGTTTATCTAACAAAGGACGTGAAAGATCTCTATAAAGAGAATTATGAAACTCTGAGAAAAGAAATAGCTGAAGATGTTAACAAATGGAAAAACATACCATGCTCATGGTTAGAAGAATCAACATTGTTAAAATGTCCATATTACCCAAAGCAATTTACAAATTTAATGCACCCTGTCAAAGCACCACCATTATACTTTAAAGATCTGGAAAAAATAGCACTTCATTTTAAATAGAACCAGGAAAAACCTCAAATAGACAAGACATTACTCAGAAATAAAAACAAATCAGGAGGAATCATGCTAGCAGACTTTGAACTATATTATAAATCTATAGTGATCAAAACAGCATGGTATTGACACAAAAATGGAAAAGTAGATGTATGGAACAGAATTGAGAACCAAGAGATGATCCCAGACACTTATCATCATTTTATCTTTGATATGTCTATCAAAAATATAAATTGGGGGAAAGATTCTCTGTTTAACAAATGGTGCTGGGTGAATTGGCTGGTGACTGGTAGAAGACTGAAATTGGACCCACACCATTCACCATTAACAAAAATTGACTCTCACTGGATAAAAGATTTAAACTTGAGACATGAAACTATAAGGATTCTTAGAAAGAATGCAGGAAAAATACATGAAGAAATAGGCCTTGGAGAATACTTTATGAGGAGGACCCTCTGGGCAATTGAAACAACACCAAAAATACATTACTGGGATCTGATCAAACTAAAAAGCTTCTGCACAGCCAAGAACACAATAAGTAAAGCAAGCAGACAGCCCTCAGAATGGAAGAGGTTATTTTCAGGTTATGCTTCTGACAAAGGTTTGATAACCAGAATCCACAGAGAAGTCAAACTTATTAATAAGAAAAGAACAAGTAATCCCATTTCATTGTGGGCAAGGGACTTAAACAGAAGCTTCTCTGAAGAAGATAGACACATGGCCTACAGACACATGAAAAAATTCTCATCATCTTTAATCATCAGAGAAATGCAAAGCAAAACCACTTTGAGATATCATCTAACTCATGTAAGAGTGACTCACATAACAAAATTCCAAAACTACAGACATTGGCGTGGATGTGGAGAAAAGGGAACACTTCTGCACTGCTGCTGGGAGTGGAAGCTAATATATTCCTTTTGGAAAGAAGTATGGAGAATACTCAGTCATCTAAAAGTAGACCTGCCATTTGATCCTGCAATTTCTCCACTAGATGTATATCCAAAAGACCAAAAATCACTTTATAATGAAGATATTTGCACCAGATTGTTCATTGCAGCTCAATTCATAATAGCCAAGTCATGGAAGAAACCCAAGTGCCCTTTGACCCATGAATGGATTAATAAATTGTAGTATATGTATACCATGGAATATTATGCAGCCTTAAAAAAAGATGGGGACTTTACCTCCTTTATGTTTACATGGATGGAGGTGGAATATATCCTACTTACTCAAGTATATCAAGAATGGAAGAAAAATATCCAATGTACTCAGTACTATTATGAAACCAATTTACAATCTCTCACATTTTCATATGAAGATTAGATCACAACTATGGCCCAAGATGAAGGAGGGAGAAGTGGGGATGGAGGGGAGGAGAAAGTTCAGATCAAGGGAGGGTGAATGGTGGGATCACACCTATGGTGTATAATGCAAGGGTACATGTCAGATATATTAGTATAGAGTATAAATCTCTTAACACAATAATTAAGTAAATGAGATGAAGTATATATTAACCAGTGGGATATAAGCATTCCTAATTCTATATGAAATCAGCACATTGTACCCTATAAATGCATTAATATATACATGAAAAAAAATAAGAGTGTTAGTTGTGCTGGAAAGTTCTACTTTTTTTCTGATTAAAGAGACTCAGAATGACAGATCATTTTTGACTACGTTTTAAAAAACTGAATGAATGTTTTTTATTCTGGAAAGTTAAGAATTGACCAAAAGCATGATTCAGTATCTATAATGGAGCCTTAGGTAAACATTTGGGTAACTATGCACCATCTTACCAAGGATAAAATGTTTTAAAGGATTTATATTGAAGGATGAATGTTTTATTAAATTATTTTGAAAAATATTCATATGAAGAAGTTTCAAAATAGTAAAATAAACTTGATGAGTCTCTTTTTAAACAGATCATTCATAAGATAAAATTTCATTCTCTAAAACATGTCCTAAAAGGTTCATTTCCTTCCAGCTTCTTCTTTCTGCTCAAGAAACCAAACAAACCTTCAGATATTATTTATAAGTCCAAATGAATGAACATGCATTGGCAGTTTACCAATAGCATGTTTATTTATTATTCAAATATTTTTAAAATTACTATTTTTAACAAATATATTAATAATAAAGATTTGGAAGTAGGAAATAATAATTTGGGGTTTAAGGTGGATATTGATAAAGAACCATGGAAAAATAAAAGCATACAAATCAAAGTCTTAATCTACATTAGATATATCTTCATGTTTTCATTTTTTAAAAAAATACCCTTTCCCTTATTATATTAGATTTCCACTTTTTTATTCTAATTATTTCTAGAGAGAAATTTGAAGAATGGTTTCTGGACTATGTTCATTTTTAATTCCATGCCTCCTTTACATATTTCCCCTAAAATAAGAATAAATGATATCTAGCATTTAAAGAAAATACTTTAGGATGAGAGAAAATATTTTTCTCTTGTAGTTTTTCTGGACAAAAATCACTAATGTCTTATTTACATTTATAGGAAGGATGAGTTGGCTAATTGAATGTGTTGGCAGAGCATAACTGCCCAGATTTAAAGTTTTAGGTTATGCAATTAAAGTAATTTTCAAACATTAAAAATTACAGCCATTCCTTCCATTTATGACACCACACATTGGCAAAAATAGATAAATTATTCCCTATTTACATAGCTCATGAGTAGTAGGGTAATAATGACTAAGACTTCATGAATAAGAAATGTTTGTATTATCACTTATCATGGTCACATTTTTCACTAGTTAATTCATTGTAACTAGTATTTCTTGAGCACTTACCATATGTCCAACCCTCTGGTAAGTATTGGAGTTAATGATGGTAAGAGAAATGGAAAAAACTGAACCAAATTAAAAAAGATGAGGTGTCTTCCATCACAGACATTTAAGTCTACAGAGGGAGGCTGACATTAATTAAATCATATTAATCAATATACAGTTATAACTGTGATAGGAGCCATATATTAGAAGTAAGTGATTCTATTAAAATGTTTAACTGGTAAATCCTGAGGGGTCAGTTTATTGCAAAAGAACTATTTTAGCTGTAAAAGGTAAGTAAGAGAGAGGTAGATAAAGATAGTAGCTGGGGAGAGGTAACTACATTCCTTGTGTCGGCAAGAGCATTTATAAAGGATCTGTATGAGGAAGAACCATTATTGGCAGATGCAGACACACACTTTCCTAGAAAACCTAGGATGAAAGAAATACAGGAATGAGAGTGGGAAAGGTGAGGCTGGATATCAGTTAAGAAAAATCCTTAGATGTCATTAAGACCAGCTACACAAATTATAGATCTTTGTGCAAAATTAAAATATACTGTGCCTTTTTTGCAAAACAGGGGGAAATATGTCATTAAAGATACTAAATATTGACCTCTTTACTGTTAAAATGTTGTATTACCTATAAAATAAAATGTAGGCAATAATCCTAGATGAATGACAACATACACTTAAAAATTTAAAATTAAAGTTGTTGAGGAGAGCAAGATGGCAGATTAGAGCCAGCTCCTTTGCAGTCACATATGGTGAAATTGAGGAGAAAGGATTCCAACCATCTCTGACTGGCAGGCCCTGCCCAGAAACATTGTGTCTGGGACACATGGAGGCAGCAGAAGATGCCAGGAGCCAATGAGGAGGTCAGAAGCAGGGAGAATCACACAGAGGGCAAGTACTTGCTTGTTCTCAGAGACTGGCCAGTTAGGTGGATCTCAGACAGAGATCCTGACCTACAGGCTTTTTTTTGGGGGGGGAGGGCATGGGGGAGACTTGAGCACTAGCTGGAGGTACTTTGGGAGAGCTTGGACAAGTAAGCAAGTGATCTTGAATAATGCCCAGAGGCCAGGACTGAGCCAATGGGTGGAGCAGAAGTCTTGTCGTTTGGCTGCTGGCCAGGCATAGCCATTGTGGAAGAGCATCATTTCAGGATCAGCCTGCAGGGCCCCAGTCCAAGGCTGGTTCTGGCACATCTGCTAAGTTGGGCAGTGACCCTTGGAGAGAGTTGAGTGACACACACTTTCCTGGGAAAGCCATTATGTGACCAAGGGATGTGGTTTGTTAGGTGGAAGCATGTCTACTAGGCAGGGTGACGAGAGCTTCAGCTTCCCAACCCTGTGGGGATTGAAGGAAAAGAAATCAAGAAGACAGGGCCTGGTCTCCTTGGCAAGATAGAAGCTGTGATTAGCATCTTATAACTCAGAATGGCAATTATTGTCAGGCAAAACGTGTGTGTGTGTGTGTGTGTGTGTAAACACACACACTGTTTTCTTTTCATAATTTTTTTTTTTATTTTCCCCTGGATTTTTATTCTTTCTTCTTTTTTTTGTAATTACAATTTTTCATTGTTTCCTTCTTCAATAACAAGGGCTCCATTTTTGCTAGTTATTTTGTTCCTGATAGTCTTTTTTTACCCCAATTTTAACCATCAAGTATTTTTGTTTGTTTGTATTTATTTTGTGTTGTTTTGCAGTATTTTTAATTTTCCATTTTTACTTTCTTCAATAACAAGGGCTCCATTTTTGCTATAGTTTTCCTACTCCTTTTATTTTTCTTTTTCACTTCTTTCTTTTTCTCTCTTTTTATAAAGATCTCTCTGCTTTTCTTATCTTTCCCACATAAATTTCTCAAATAACAACTAAGATATATCCTCTTCATTATAAAGTATTATTATTATTATGATCTATTTTATTCTTTGTTGATTGATATTCCATTAATGGGATGGAGCCACACTCTAAGGCCTGGGCTGGGGTGACACAGCATTGATCTGGCTCCAGGACACCTTGATCCCCTGGTATAGGAAGTCCCTCTAGTTTTGGTCTTTGGAAGCATGCTCTGGCAGGTCCCCACTGTGATAAACTGCTATTTTAATTTTTTTCCCCTACCCTATTTGGTGGATATAGAGTCTTGTTTCTTCTTGGGCTGGTAAAGAGCTCCTGACCTAGAGGGATCCAAGCAACCAAACCTCCCAGCAGATGAAAATTGTGAGTGAAGGTCAAAGCACCTTGCTGAATGCCACTATTACTCCTGTCTCTCTTTCTGTTCTTTTCTTCTTTTTGTCAATCTCTCTTTTTACCCCCCTTTCCTCTTCTCTTCTTTTATCTTTTCTCCCTTCTTATTCTTCACTCTTCTCTTCCTCTTGGTCTTATACCAAAAGGAAATGTCCACACCTAAGGACAGAGACAAGGTAACTTAAACAGGAGGAGGCAGTGAAAGAAAATAGTATGGTAAGGAGGCAAACAAAAAGAAAACTCTCGTGAGGAAGAAACAGCAGAAAAATCCTGACATGAGAAAATCAGAAAAGAGCAACTCCCCGAGGGATCATGAGGTCACTACTGCAGAGGATTCCACCTATAAAGAAATGTTAGAAATGACATAAATGGAATTTAACATGTGGATGGTAAATACAATGAAGGAAATAGCTGACAAAGAGGAAAATAGCTAAAAGGATATAAAAAAAAGAACAAAATAAAGGATGAAAGATGTGAAGAATAAAGGATATAGCAGAACTTAAGGTATTGCAGCGATCAATCAGGGAACTTGAAGATGTGGTAGAAGATATTAATAACAGATTAGACCATTGAGAAGAAAGAATATCAGAGCTAGAGGAAAAAGCTATTGAGCTAACACAAGTTAAATAGGCAATAAAGAAGAGAAAGAAAGCAGAATGTTCAGAGATAATTATGGAACTTCATAAGGGATTCGAACCTATGCATTATAGGTATCCAAGAATGGGAAGAAGAATGCCCCAGTGGAATGGAAGCTCTACTAGAGGATATCATAAATGAAAATTTCCCAAGTATCACCAAATATTCTGACACACTCCTTTCAGAGTGATAGCAAAAGATCATCTCAACTCAAATAGAGCTTCTCCAAGACACATTGTTGTAAACCTGTCCAAAGTTAAGGTGAAAGAGAAAATTATTCAAGCACTAGAAGTAATACCAGTTGGCCTACAGGAGTAGACCCATCAGGTACTGTGGAATTCTCAAATTAAACCTTTCAATCCAGAAGAGAATGGTCATCTACCTTTAACCTTCTTAAACAAAATGATGTTCAGGCCAGAATTCTGTATCCTGTTAAGCTCAGCTTTAAAAATCATGGAGAAATAAAATCTTTTACTGATATGAAAACATTGAGGAAGTTTGCCACAACAAGACCAGCTCTATAGGAAATACTTAGACCTATTTTCCACACTGACCATCACAATGGACCACTAGCAAATTAAAGACCCAGGAACTAAAGAACAGAACCTAGCTTCCACAATGATGCAAAAGATAAAACTAAGCAATGGACTTTCACAAGATAAGATGAATACAACTCCTGGATAAAAAAAAGCACAAGCCATCCATATGTTGTCTATAGGAAACACACCTAGACATGAAAGACAAAGAAAGACTCAGGGTAAGGGGTTGGAAAACAATATTTCAGGCAAATAGAAATCAGAATAAAGGAGAGTTGCAATCTTATTCTCATATACATATGGACTTAAAGCAACTGAAGTCAAAACAGACAAAGATGGATACTTCATATTGGTCAAGGGAACAATACAACAAAAGGACATTTCAATTCTAAATATTTAGGCATTCAATTTAAATTTGTAAAACACATTTATGAAACTAACCTTAATTAGTCTGAGCAATATGATACCATAATACCATAATATTAGGGCACTTTAAAATCCTTCTTGCAGAGCTGGAGAGATCCTCTAAACAGAAACTAAACAAAGATTCAAGGGACTGAAATGTTACTCTAGAACAACTGTCCTTAATAGACATATACAGAACACACCATCCCGAAGCTAAGGAATATGTATTCTTCTCATCAACCCATTGAACATTTTCCAAAATAGTTTACATCCTAGGACACAAATTAAACCTTGAAAAAATCAAAAGAACTGAAATTATACCTTGTATCTTTTGAGACTACAAGGCAATAAAGATGGAATTCACAAAGGCATGGAAAATAAACAACCTTATGCTAAATGATAGTTGGGTCTAGGGAGAAATAGAAAAGGAAATCATTACAACACAACAATGAAGACACAAGTTGCCAAAATCTGTGGGACACTGTAAAAGCAGTCCTAAGAGGGAAATTTATCTCATTAGATGCCTACATCTGAAAAACAGAAAGAGAGCACATAAACAATCTAATGAAAAGAAATGGAAAAGGAAGAGCAATCTAATCTCAAAACTAAAACAAATAACTAAAATTAATCAGAGATAAATGAAATTGAAAACAGAAGAATCATTCAGAAAATGAATGAAACAAAAGGTTGGTCCTATGAAAGATAAATAAAATTGATAAATCATTGGCCAGATTGACTAGAAATAGAAAAGCAAAATCTTTAATAACTTCAAAGAGAAATGAAAAGGAGGAAATAACGACTGATACCACAGAAACACAAGAGATTGTTTCTGACTACTATAAAAAACTCTATGCCCAGAAATTTGTAGAGAAAATGGACCAACACCTAGAATCACAACATCTCCCTAGACATAACCAAGAATAAATAGATCTCTTGAACACACCAATATGAAAAACTGAGATTGAAGAAACAATAAAACTCTTCCAGCAAAAGAAAGCCTGGAACCAAATGCTTCACCCCATAATTCTATCACACCTTAAAAGATGATCTTGTACCTATATTGTACAAACTATTCCAAAACATTCAGAAGGAAGGAACTTTCCTCAGCATGTTCTATGAAGCAAATATCACCCTGATTCCAAAACCAGGAAAGGACCAAGCTAAAAAAGAGAATTACAGACCAATTACATGAAAGAATATCAATGCAAAATTACTCAACAAAATTAAAAAATATTATACATCATAATCAAGTAGGCTTCATTCAAGGGATGCAAGGCTGGTTTAATATATTTAAACCATTATTGTAATTCACCATATCAATAAAGGCAAAAACAAAGACCATATGATCCTCTCAGTAGATGCAGAAAAAGCATTTGACAAAATTCGGCATCTTTTTCTAACAAGAACACTTATGAAAATAGGCATAAGTGGCACATTTCTTAAGCTGAATGAAGCAATCTATGACAAACCCACAGAGAATGTCATACTGAATGGAGTAAAATTGAAAGCTTTTCCACTTAGAACTGAAACCAAACAAGGAAGTCCACTGTCACCACTATTATTCAACATTGTGCTGGAAGTTCTAGCCAATAGAATCAGGCAAGAGAAGGATATACAGGGCATCCAAATGGGGGTTGAGGACACTGAACTCTTGCTCTTTGCTGATGATATGATCTTATACTTAGAAAACCTCAGAGATTCAAACACAAAATTCCTGGAAGTGACCAGAAAGTATAGTAATGTCTCAGGGTATAAAATTAATATCCACAAATCAGTAGTCTTCATATATACTAATAAAGGCCAAGTTGAGATGCAAATCAAGGACACAATAACTTTCACAGTAGCTTCAAAGAAAATGAAATACTTAGGAATATACCTAACAAAAGAGGTGAAGGATCTTTACAAAGAGAATTATGAAAGCCCAAGAAAAGAAATAGCAGAAGGTACCAATAAATGGAAGAACATACCATGCTCTTGTTTGGGAAGAATCAACACTTTCCAAATGTCTATTCTACCCAAAGCAATCTACAGATTCAATGCAATCCCCAGTAGAATAGCGGCATCATACTTTGAAGATTTGGAAAAAATAGTACTTCATTTTGTATGCCATTTTGTATGCACGAGAAACAACCCTGTATAGCCAAGACTATTCTTAGTAAAGAAAGCAAAGCTGGAGGCATTACCCTACCAAATTTCAAGCTATATTACAAGTCCACAGAAATCAAAACAGCATGGTATTGGCACAAGAATAGAGACATAGATATATAGAACAAGATAGAAAACCAAGAGATGAAACCAGTCTTTACTTACCATTTGGTCTTTGATAAACCAAACAAAAGCCTACAGTGGGGGAAAGAATCCCTATTCAACAAATGGTTCTGGGAGAACTGGATAAGCTCATGTAAAAGACTGAAACTGGACCCAAATCTTTTGCTACTTATAAAAATTGACTCGGGATGGATAAAAGATTTAAATCTAAGACACAAAATGATAAAAATCTTAGAAGAAAGTGTGGGGAAAATCTTGATGATGTTGGGCTGGGGAAAGATTTTATGACAAACATATCAGCAGCCATTGCAACAATAACAAAAATAAACAAATGAGACTTAATTGAGCTGAAAAGCTTCTGCACAGCTAAGGACACAACAAATACATCAAAAAGACAGTCTTCAGAATGGGAAAAGAAATTTTCAGGGTATGAATGTGACAAATGGTTGATAACTAGAATCTTCAGAGAACTCTAATTAATTAACAAAAAAGAGTAAACAATTCCATCCACCACTGGGCAAGAGATATGAATAGAACCTTCTCTGATAAAAACAGATGAATGGCTAACAAACATTTGAAAAAGTGCTCATCATCCCTGATTATCAGAGAAATGCAAATCAAAACCACTCATGATATCACCTAACCCAAGTGAGAATAGCCTACATCACAAAGTCTCAAAGCTGCAGATGCTGGAATGGATGTGGAGAGAAGGGAACACTTTTATACTGTTGGTGGTACTGAAAATTAGTACAACCTTTTTGGAAGGAAGTATGGAGAATCCTCAGAGAACTCAAATTAGACATCCCATTTGAGCCTGCAATCCCATTACTAGGCATCTACCCAGAAGAAAAAAAATCCTTTTATCATAAGGACATTTGCACTAGACTGTTTATTGCAGCTCAATTTACAATTGCCAATATGTGAAAACAACCTAAATGCCCACCAATTCAGGAATGGATTATCAACCTGTGGTGTATGTATACGATGGAATACTATGCAGCCATGAAAAAGATGGAGATTTTACATCTTTTCTATCAATCTGGATAGAGTTGGAACAAATTATTCTTAGTGAAGTATCACAAGAATTGAGAAGCAATAATCCAATGTACTCAATTTTATTATGAAGCCAGTAGATGATCTAATACATGTCAACATAAGAGAAAAATTCAAATCAATTCAAGGTTGGGGGCAGAGTACAATGGAATGGAGGGAGGGAAAGAGGAAGGGAGATGGGCATGCTCCCACTTAATGGGTACAATGTTAGGGTGTATAGCACACCTCTTGGTGGCAGGAGATATAAGAAGGACTTTACCTAACAAATGCAAACAATATAACCGCAATTAATTTACACAATTTAAAAAAGGAAAAGCAAGTTACTGTACAAATTTTTTTAAAAAATACACTGTTGTCATAATTTTATATAATACAATAAATAATAATTTATTGAAGTTATATCTTGATTGTTTCTAAAATTTCCACAATTGCTTTTCTGCTAATGCATGTATTAGATCAACATCATTTATATTTTTAGCAGCTTCATTTTCAACTGACATAATTTTAATAACATCAGTCATTGCTGACAAATGCAAGGTCACAAATACATTTTGATAATTTTGTATTCCACAGAGGATCTTTCTGCTCTTGCAACTTTTATGCAAACATGAAGAATACCACACAGATTGCAGTAATATTAGTATAAATCTCTGATAAATTTATTTGCAATACAAATTCCAAAATATCTAGAACTGATGATTTTCATGGAAAAATTTTTTCTAAAAAGATTTAACTCTTAGCACAAATCTATTTTGTATAAATCTGAATGTTACTTTAAATGTAAATATGTATAATGGAATCCTATTGTTCCTCTGACATAAGCTGCAACTGTTAAAGCTGTACAAGAAACTGAATGGGTTTCATGGTTTGCATATACAGTAGAACCTTCATAGTTGACCACCTCCCTATATTGACCACTTCCTTAAGTTGACTTTGTTTTCATAGACCAGACATCCACCACATACACATATCAGTACAGGACACCTAGCTCCTAATGCCGACCACCTCTATACGTTGATCAGTTTGCTATGGTCCCTTGGGTGGTCAACTTACAGAGGTTTTACTGTAATTCAAAATCTCAATTTATGTATTAAATTGCTGCATCTTCAATTACAAGAAAATAATTCGTTAATACTTAGTTCCACTGAAGTTTTTATAGTGCTTTATCCATTCAATGGAATAATCTTTAATTTTAATTTTTAAATCTGTAGATTCAGCTTTGCAATATTGCAGAAATTTTCAAAATCTTGGATTTTAAACTCTGAATAAACTGTATAACTAGACGATAAGCTTTATAGCAACATCCATGTGTATGATTTTATTTTGTAATAATTCACTACCTAGCACTAACAATTCCCATCCTGGGGCCCATGCTGGAGAGTTAATATTCCTGCAGATGCCACAAGGCCAGTCTCCGAGGGCAGATGGGCAAGCTGACCCCTCCACTTTGGGTCCTGGTGTTGGCTGGTTTTAGAGTCCCTCCTTCTGCAGCCATTGCTGACACCCACTGCTGTTTCTGCTGGTACCACCACCATCATCTGCGTCATCCCGTTCCAAACCCCGCCTGGTGTGCCCACCCCTTTAGGCCCCAGCCCCGCTGATGCCACAGGACCTACTTGGATGCACCTGCCCACTGTGCCCACTGCTGCGCACGCGCCGCCACCAACACATCGCGCATGCTTTGTCGTCCCATTAGCCTTCACTTACCAAACGCAAGTCAAGCGTAAGAGGATTTAGAATTTCAAGACGGTCACTGCAGAATATTAAACCGAGCACAGGGCAATCCTTAGCACTGGGCCCTGTGAAACTCGGTTAAATGTCCATGAAACCAGTGCTGGATGCCAAGCTAAGAAATGTGTTCTTACATAGAAACAGGGTAGCACTGTGGTTAGTAGAGGCCAGCAGGAGGGATGGGGAATGGAGAGATGCTGTTCAAGGGTACAAATTTTCAATTACAAAAGAAGGAATGAGTTTTTGAGATTTTCATAGGTCAGTATGGAAGTTTTGAAACAGACTGTGTCACGGTCCATTATTTCACTTCCAAGAATCCAGTCAACAGCGCCCCTTCTAATTCACCCGTGCAAGTTTCAACGTGCTCAGCTTACTGGGGTTGCTGGGGGCTTCATTTGTTACTGTCTTTGCAGATTTTATGTTTCTCCATTTTTTTGTGTCTCAAAACATTCGTAATAATCCGCATATTGCACAGCATGGTGATTATACTTATTAATAATTGTTAAATGAGTAGATTGGAATTGTTCTCATCACACAAAAAATGAGTATGTAAAGTGATGGATACGTTCATTAACTTGATTTAAACATTCCACAATGTAAACATACATCAAACGACCATGTTGCATCTCATAAATACATGAAATTATTATTTCTCAATGAAAAAATGTAAAAAATAAATGCATTTTTTTTTTCTGAAAAACAAGAGAGACTCAATGGACTATGAAGCAGAAGACTAGTATAAATGACGGTATCTTCAGTGTGAAATATTTAAGAAGAGGTAGGCTTGTGTAGGCAGACTTGTTATGCAGAAAAAAGGGGGAAGTATAGTTTCCCTAAGAATAACCTCCTGTGTAGGTGAGGAGGTGCTTGAACAAGAATTTTTCTACTCCCATATCCTCTCCCCATACCACAGCAGATCTGTGCAGATGGCCCTCTAACTGCCACAAGGCCACTAACTGCCATCTGAAGAATTTTCTTCCACAACCATGTACAGCCTCAGCTCAGACCTCAAATCTGAGACAAAAATCACACTCACAGAGACTGGGAGAGGCAGAAAGAGGGAAAACCTACCACGCTATGATGGGAACTTCACTCTATTAATTTATCCTTTCCGTACACCTTAAGTTCTTAAGAAACTCAAGCCTCTGTGAGATTTCTTTAAACCACTCAGACCAGTCAGTGGGGTGTGCACAGAGAATATGGGCCACTCCCTTCCCAGAGTGGATATACCCCAGCAGGAGAGTGTCCCTCTGTCAGGAACCTGAAGCTCACTGACACAGAAACACTTTTTGATATCTATGGGTAATTACATGAGAGCATCAGGGCCTGAGTGATATCAAATTAAAAAGGAGAGAATTTGACTATGCTAGAATCTATCAATTGTGAGAATTTCATATTCTTTAAGTCTCTCTTGAAACAAAATAGAGGGATACTTATTCTCCTTTATTCATATCACTTTATTCTTCTTCCATGACCCTTAAATATTTATAGAAAGCCTGGTCCAGAAGTTTTAAAATTTTAGCATGTATAAGAATTTCCTGGAGAATTTGTTCAATTTCTTGGCTCCCATCAGAAATACTGATTCAGTAGGATGGCAGGGAGATTCTTCAATATAGACTTTTAACAGACTTCTCCAAGTTATTTTGATATAGTTAGTCCAGGGATCATGCATTAAAACTTACTACCTTAGGCTTTTAAATATGAACCTAAAATTTGTATAGAAGGAAATTCAAACTATATAAAAAATACTGTAAAAAATTCTTTCATTTTTTTTTTAAATTTTTCTCTGTACTGTGAAAAGTTCTTTAATGCTCTGGATACAGGAAAAAGCAATACCTTGTAAGAGGTTGTTGGCTAGTAATGCTTCAAAAAGTAGAGATGAAATTCCAAGGTTAACTGTAATTAATTCTGTGTACTATATCTGCTTTTAGCATTAAAGCTCTGAGAATCCCTGGATTAAAGATACTCTTTAAAAGTTTACTTAAATCAAAGTTTACTATACTATTTGGTAGAGAATTGGACATTTTTAATCCACCCAACACCTTTTAATACATAGAGTATTCTTATACATAAGTAGCAGTATATCTAGGGATATGAGAATTTCTGAGACACAAGGTTTAGAAGTTGCTTTTGTCACTGAAGATAATTACACACCACATACACACACACATACACAAGCACACAACGTGGGTGTGTTTCACTTAATATCTACATTAACTTAAATATACACATGTGTGTATATGCACTATGTATGTTAACATAGATATACATATTTGTGTTTGCATACATGCATATATACTTATGAGATAATAAGGTAAACTCAAATTCTGAGTAATTTACAATTAATGGATAGATTTTGAAGACATTAAAATTGATTTTATTGTTATGTCCAAAAGAAGATTCCCTGATTTTTTAAAGATACATTCTGATATATATATAGATTAAATTATTGATATTTGGGACTTGCTTATAGATAACTGGGGTGGGTGTTGTGGAAGTAAGGTAAGAATACGGGTGAAGCAAAGTTGCATATGAGTTCACTATTAGTAACCCCAGATTCATACACATGGGAATTCCTTATAGTATTTCCTCTACTTCTGTGTTTGTGTGTGTTTGTAATTTTAAATAATAGTAAAATACAGGAAGAAAATGACAGGAGAGAGTGAATACTTATACACAGAATAGGGAGGAACATTTCTTATTCAGCTTCTAAAGTGACAAGGACTGACTACTTTGAAGATTACCGTAAATAGAAGTGACAAACATTCATGAACAGTACATAAAATTACAAAATTTTAAAATTCACCAGTTCAGTCTATGTCAGTGAGGTAAGAGTTATTTTATGAAAACAGCTTCGTGGCAATTCTCTTCTAAATAAATATAATAGAATTTAAAAGACACGATGCTATTGATGAATAGTCTCACTCAGATAAGCACTGTCATTATAGCCAATGGTATTTCCAGAATGCAGCTTTAGTTACGAGGATCCCAGCAGACGTGGAGACTAATTATTTCAAGACTTAGGTCAGAATCATTTAGTATAAGTTCTTTAAACACAAATGGGACTTGCTTTCAACATCAATGGCCAAAAGCAGTATTGCATATCAGCATCTCTAATCACGTTTTTAAAACCCAGGGAATGGCAATTAAAGGTATAATTGGTCTCACCTGACCATTCAGAAAAATATTATTTTTGGTCACTCTTTCTGTGCTGTTGTTTTTCTTTTTTACCTTCCATCCAGTTGAAATCTCTATCTGAGAGTGACAATCTTTCAGTGTTGCCTTTCAGAATAATAACTACTAATGTGTTTCTGAAGTTATAAAACTCCTCTCAAAGAATGGCAAAATGTATAAGAACAATTATCAAATTATTCTCCCTGTGTACAAACATGGAGCTCTGCCTCTATTTATCTATGAAATTATAGAATTTGTTGCTAAGATACCAAAACACAGTAAACTAGTATATAAATAGCATTTCAAACAGGTGATAAAAGTCTCTGAAATTTTCTCTCATTACTTGTGATGACTAGTAATACTTTTAATATTTGATTTTCTTCACAACTCCTTAGAACAGCAAATTGCACTACATATTAACCCTTTTCATTGCCCTTTATTTCATCTTCCAATACCTGCTTCAATCTGATATCCCATTTTTTTCTATTGTAGAAACTTTATTAACATTTCTTTTAGTATAGTCCTGAAATCAAATAGACATTTTTCTAAAGGCAGACAAAGATGCTCAACATCACCAGGCATCAGGGGAATGCAAACTGAAACCACGATGAGATATCACCTCACAAATTGTGATGGCTGTTGCCAAAAAATCAAGAGATGACTGTCAGCTAGAGTACGAAGAAAAGAGAAGCCTCCTAGTCTATTGGTAGGAATGTTAATTGGTACAGCCATTATAGAGAGTAGTAAGTGTGTTCCTCTAAAAAGTGAACTGACATACAATCTAGCAAATATCTCTGTGGGTATCTATCCCACAGGAGTGAAATCAGTATGCGCATGTTCATTTCAGCACTATTTATCGTAGCCAAGATTTAGACAAACTGTGTTCATCAGTGAATAAGTGCATAAAGAAACGATAGTAAATAAACACAGTGCAATATTATTCAACTTTAAACAAGAAGGAGATACTGTCACTGGTGGCAATGTAGATGAACATGTAGGACATTGTGCTAAGTGAGATAAGCCAGGCTTAGGAAGAAAAATGCTGCATGAATGATCTAACCTACATATGTAATATAAAAAAGTCAAGGACATAGAATCAGGGGTGGTGGTTACCAGGGACAGACAGAGTTAAAGGGTATGAAGTTGTAGTTATGAATTGAGTCTGGACCTCAGTCATTTGAAGTACTGATCAATTTTATTTTGTTTCATTTTTTTACTAGTCCTTCAGGTGCCCTGACTGAAGGTTGAGTTGTTTGGCAGACTGCATTTTATTTGTTTTATCCTGAACCTTGATTTTTGTCTTCTTCGTACTGTGACACTACCAAAATTTATGGTGAGATATTTTGTGTTATTTTGTTTCTTGCATTCTTGATTCATGTGGCTTATGTAATGACAAATTCTTGGAGGAAAAAAATAACAGCAGAATAAGAGCAGAAAATGATGGGCTCACCTACCTGTGCTTTTCTCTTATTCCAAATATTGCATCTCATGTTGCAAATATCTTGGCTGTTGTCACAATTCCTTCAAACTGCTATTTTTATTTATATTTTAATATTTTAACTATGTTTGTGGTTGGCATCAGTGGGAGGTTGGTATGATAAAATTAATTTAACTAATCAAGACAGAAAATTCCTCATTATTATTAATGTTTCATAACAGATTAATTGTGTTAGTAGAGATATTTAAGCCATTTATTGGTAGGTTTTTAGAAAATATGATAGCTTGAAAAATGTTGGGATTGATGTCAAGTGAAGAAAGAAATGAGCTATTTTGGACTGACGTAGAAACTCTTAGCAAAGAAAAATTCAAATTGTTTATTCAATCACTTGTTCAAAATCATTCGATTAGCTATGGATTCTTATATTCTCCTAGTTATCTATCAGTATGGGTACCAAACAAAAAAAACAAAACTGAACTGAGGAGACATTGGAGGATTTCGATCCTAAGAGGAACAAAATCTCAATCTACATTTTGATGGTAACATTCTGGCTTCTAGAAGGGAGACAAAGAATCGAGATAAATACTTTTGAAGCTATAAGTGATTCTCCAATCTTAACATTACATTTTATCCTGGGGAGGCCAAGGTAGGAGGTTCACTTGAGCTCAAGAGTTCCAGACTCGCCTGAACAAGAGTAAGACCCTATTGCTACTAAAAAAGTAGAAAAATTAGGCAGGCATCAGGGCAGTGCCGGTAGTCCCAGCTACTTGGGAGGCTGAGGCAGGAGCAGCGCTTGAATCCTGGAGTTTGAGGTTGCTGTGAGCTAGGCTTACAATATACCACTCTAGCCTGGGGCAACAGAGTGAGATTTTTGTCTAAAAAAATAAAACCCCCAAACAAAAACTCCCATTTTATCCAAATAATTCTTTGATGCATATGTATGGCAGGGTAGATTTGATGTATGTGTACTGACGGGCACATAGGATTTTTAGCAGGATCCCCAACCTCTGTCTATTAAATGTTAGTAGATGCTTCAGCTGTGAATACCAAAAATGTTTTCCTACTGGGCCAAATTTCCCCTGGGAGATAAAATCATCCTGGCTGAGTACCTGTTTGCTAGAACAATACTCTGGGAAAAAGAGGCAGGAGTGACTCACATTAAATGGTTTGGTGAGAATGGAAGTGGTGTGAATAGTTAAACTCTGTATGATTCCGGAAGCCAAAGCCTTTGCTGGACAATTTGATAGGGGGTTTGGAAAAAAGAAGAGTTAAAAAAAAAATGACTTCAAAGATTTGGTCTGAACCACTGTCACTGTAAACTGTCATTAATGAAGTGGGAGAAGATGATGGCTGAAGCAAAGTTTTTGGAGTAAGAATCAGGAGTTTCATTGTTAGGATATAGTAAATTTGAAAATGAAGATGATAAAATAGCTAGTTGGATTTTGAGATTAAGGAGAGAGAATTGGTTCTGGGTAAATCAGTTTGGGAGTCAGCTTATAGATGGTATTTAAAGTTATAAGACTGAACACAATTTTAAGTTAGTGGGGGCAGATAGAGCTATAAAAATGGGTACTAGGAGAGAGAAAAATGAAAAATATATACATACATGTATGCATATATGTATATAATATGTATACATGCATGTATAGATCAACTTAGCTATAAAATAGACTACGAGTTTTGGAAACTATCAATATAATAAGGCTTTCAGGAAAAGGAATGGAGTAAAAAAATCAAATTAATTAAAGAAGTATTTTAAGACCAAGGAGTATGAATTTCCAGTTATAAAGCCTACTAAATGCCCCCTGTAATTGTTTAAGATTGATTTGCACCATGGCACATTTTCTTGAAATTGTATGAAAACAGGATTCTAGAGAAAGAGAGAGAAAAGATGTCACAAACAGCAGATCTGAAATCCAAATGGTTTCAGCTTTCAAAGCAGAAAAAAAGCTCAAAATTTCTGAAGGATAATGATGTCCAATCTAGAATTCTATTTGCAACTAAACTGTCAATCAAATGCAAACATAAAATAAAGACATTTTCAAACATAAAAGATTTTTTAAAGACTGTATCTCTCTTGCCTTCTTTCTCAAGACCCCATTAGGGGATGTACTCTATAAAACAAGAGAGTATATTAAGAAAGTGAATGGCGTGGTGTTTAGGCAATTGAGCTCCAACATACAAGGGCAGGGTGAAGATGAAGAGAGACAATTTAAGATAGACTTGGGGAATGAATTATTGTCAAATCCATAGAAAACTAAGTAAACAAACAAAAGTAGGAAAGTAAACATGGGAAAATCAAAGTGAATACTGTGAAATAAATTTTGGACAGAGAAAAACAAGGAAACTGGTGTAATGGAGTCTTTCATTTCCCTATATGTGCAAGCCAGAAATAAATGATGTTCAGTCTTTATTTAATATACTTTTCCTCCTTGAACATACAACACCTAAGACTAGAATGTTTTATATTCTCTTAATCAAATGCAAGGCTTTCTGGCCAGACTTGTGTTTAAATAGATTAGACTCTGCATTCAATACTTACATTCTATCACAGAGTATAATTTAATTTCAAAGCATAAAAAGATATGGTCCATATATTCTGGTTTATCTGCAGGTACCATTACCCATTTATCTTCCACT
Source organism: Nycticebus coucang (assembly GCF_027406575.1). Taxonomy (NCBI): domain Eukaryota; kingdom Metazoa; phylum Chordata; class Mammalia; order Primates; family Lorisidae; genus Nycticebus; species Nycticebus coucang. Next base: position 20,367,468 of record NC_069787.1, read on the forward strand.
TCAATATTTAAATGATTTAGAATAAATTGCAAAAGACTTCCTGCTTGGCCTCTGTAGCTCTGTGGTTAGGGCACCTGTCACATGCACTGGGGTTGGTGGGTTCGAACCTGGCCCAGGCCTGCTAAACAACAATGACAATAACAACAAAAAAATAGCCAGGTGTTGTGGCAGGCACCTATAGTCCCAGCTACTTGGGAGGCTGAGGCAAGAGAATTGCTTAAGCCCAAGAGTTTGAGGTTGCTGTGAGCTGTGATGCCACAGCACTCTACTGAAGGCAACATAGTGAGACTGTCTCAACAACAACAACAAAAAACAAAACAAAAACAAAAAAAACAAGACTGGGGAAAGGGCCAAGGAAGGGGAAAGGAGGGGGGACGTTTTGGTGGAAGGGAGGGTAATGGGTGGGGCCACATCTATGGTGCATCTTAGAATGGGTATAGGCAATTGCACTAATGTACACAGCTGTGATTGCAAGAGGGACTTTACCTAACAATTGCAATCAGTGTAACCTGGTTTATTGTACCCTCAATGAATCCCCAACAATAAAAAAAGACAGAAAAAAAAACCCAAGGAAAAAAAGAAATAAAGAAAGACTACCAAGATCCCAAGAGTTAAAGAAACAAATGATGAACCAGTCTAGAGAAAGCATTGTCTACAATTTGAGATGTCTAAATGAGAAAACATTTGTAAGCCTCATGCAGGATTACACTATTTTCCTAGCAAATAATAATGTAAAATGCAAACACAGGTCTTTTATATCAACAAATAATCAAAACATGGCCTTTTTAAAAAGAGTATGCACTGTAGATTCTACTTAATACATTAGATATAACAACTACACTGTTTTAAAGCTGTTAGTACACAGTAGGTATTGACTATGTACTCCTGGCATCGCATTTGTATTTCTTAAAAGTGATAATGTTCACTCAGACTATTAGCCAACTGTATAACTTTAGGCTGGGCTATAGTAAATTGTAGGATTGAAGACTTCTGCTGTTCTATAGGAGATGGAATTAGAAAATTGTATTGTGCTTGGCCATAGGACCTAACAGAAAGGGAATGTTTTCTTTTGAATATTTTATGTTCAGATGAAGGGAGTCAAGATGAGAAAATAAAAGCCAGAAGAGGAAAATAAGGCTGAATTCAACTCATCTGATTATTTTTCCCCTTTCCTGAACCCTCCAACCCTGTTTTTCTTTTGGACTTGAAAGCATTTGCTAACTGCTTACTTGAGTATTCAGGATCCATAGACTGAAAACATAACTTGCTTCTGGGAATTTTTACATTTTAATGACACACTTTATTCCTTAAAAATGGCGCTAGAATATAAGAGACCACTGACCAAGTTTAAAGAGAGAATGCCTAAGAAGTAAAGTAGCCTAATTAATTATTTTAGGGTCAGAATGAAGTAAAGATAAAATGATTAAACTTCCAATTCCTAACCAAATACAATTGAGAACAAATGTGTACAAGTTTGGAGGGAAATTGAAGACAAAAATACTAAGATTTATTTATGTATGTATAAATATACACACATGTATATATAATGTGTGTGTGTATATATAATACTGCAGATTAAGTTTATTGGTTGAAGTTTAGTTTTGTTAATTTTTGATAAAAAATTGAAGGTGGATAGCTATTAGTTTATGCCAAGTAAAGGAAGCCAGACACACAAAAATATACATTGTAAGATTACATTGGTATGAAATCTGTGGATGGAAAAGAATGATAAGATTGGTTATTTCTAGGAATGAAGCAGGGGCAGGGATTAAGAAGGGACATAAAAAAAAGTTCTAGTTCTAGGGTGATGGCAATGATCTCTATTTCTTGGGGTTTGGGGTTATAGATGCAACTTCCAAAATTCAGCAAATGTGCACTTGAGATTTATGTAATTTATTACATGCAAATTTTACATAAATAAAAAACATATGTAAATAAAGATTGAACTCTGATGAAAGAAAGCTGAAGTATTTAGGGGGAAATATTAATGTCTGAAAATTACTATATTTTTATGCCTCAGGATTTCAACAATGCCACATAAAATTGTGTTAGGCATTTATTAATATATAAATTCGCTGGAAGATGAAAAAGAAGAAAAACAAAAGTTCTGGCCTTACACAGGAAGCTCAGGCAAGTACTTTTAGCAACGTATGCTTCAATCTCCCATTGTGTATATAAGCTTTAAAAGATGGTTCAGGGAGCTGCACCATGACCCATGACCGGCACCTCACCGGAACTCTATAACAGCTGTGCGGTGACCCGTGACCCGCAACTGGGGCCCACCTGAACCTCCGTAAGAACTGTGCTATGACTCGTGATCAGCACCCATCTGGACCCCCATAAGAGCTGTGCCGGGACCTGCAACCCGTGATTGGTGCCCACCCAGACCTCAGTAAGAGCTGTGCCAGACCTGTAACATGTGCCCACCAGGCCTCTGCACACCCTAAAGAGGAACTCTGGGAGCTATGCAACCTGGCATCCTCCATCCTGTACCCTCTCTGCCTCCACACCAGCCCACTCATCTGGCCAGGTACTCTGGTAGGGCATGCCCTCCGGAGACCTCCTCTTTGCCAGAGACTGCTGGAGCCTTGGGCCCTCTGTGCCAAAGTACTGGATGCCAGGCACTCCCAGAACCATGTGCATGACCCCCCACCCTGTTGCAGGATTCAGGTGTGTCACACTCCAGAGCTGCTCCCACAATCAGAACTCCCTGGTTGGGGCAGCCCCAGAGGAGCTACACAGGGTCACTCCCTACAGAAATACAGCAACAATACAGTGATCCCACTGGGGTCTAATCTTGAAGAAACACCTCCCCAACTCTGAGGACAGCCAGAGGCAACGGTGAAAAAAAAATCATGAGGTGAAATAATGGAAATACTCTGGAAATATGAATAATCAGAGTAGACCAACTCCCCCAAGGAACAATGGTGCAGACACAACACAAGATCCATGCACAAACAAATAGGTGAGATGTCAGAAATTGAATTCAGAATCTGGATAGCAAATAAGATCGAATTAGAATTCCAAGCAGTAACCCAAAAGATGTCTCAAGAATTCAACGAATTCTAAGAGCAAATGACCAAAGATGTTGACACATTGGGATAAGAAGTTGCAGCCCTCAAAGATCTGAGAAACACAGTAGAATCCCTCAGTAACAGAATGGAGCAAGCAGAAGAAAGGATTTCTGACATCAAAGACAAAGCTTTCAAGTGCTCCCAAACTCTCAAAGAGGAAGAGAATGGAGGGCAAAAACAGATCACTCTCTCTGAGAGCTCTGGGATAATTTGAAGAAAACCAATATTCATCTCATAAGGATGAAGTGGCTTCACAAGGCACAGAGTCTCTTCTCCATGAGATTATGAAAGAGAACTTTCCAGACATGCCAAGAGATTCTGAAATTCAGATAGCAGACAGTTTCAGAACTCCAGCACGACTCAACCTGCATAAGACATCCTACAGACACATCATAATCAATTTCACTACAGTTAACATGAAGCAGCCAGATGAAACAAAAACATTACCTATAAGGATAAGAATATTAGATTAACTGCAGATCTCTCTGCTGAAACCTTTCAAGCTAGAAGAGGGTGGTCATTGACTTCTAATCTAAAACTAAATAACTTTCAACCCAGGATCCTGTACCAAGCTAAACGGAGTTTCATTTATGATGAAGAAATTAAATACTTTAATGACATTCACATGTTGAAGTAATTTGCCACAACTAAATCAGCTCTCCAGGATATTCTCAGACCTATTCTCCATAAAGCCCAGTGTAATCCTCCACCACAAAAGTAAACCCATCCAGAAAATTTTGATCAAATTCTAACTTCCACAGTCACAAAAGGATTAAAAATGTCCACCAGACTCTTGAAAGACTTATCAATATTCTCAATTAATGTAAATGGTTTAAATTGTCCTCTAAAGTGGCACAGGTTGGCTGACTGGATACAAAAACTCAACCAGATATCTGGTGCATACACGAATCTCATCTTACAGTAAAAAACAAATATAGACTCAAGGTGAAGGGAATGTTGGGTGTTGCAATCCTGTTCACAGATGCAATAGGCTTTAAACCAACCAAAATAAGGAAGGATAAGGATGGAAACTTTTTATTTGTTAAAGGTAATACTCAATTCATGAGATTTCAATTATTAATATCTATGCTCCCAACCAGAATGCACCTCAATTTATAAGAGAAACTCTAACAAACATGAGCAACTTGATTTCCTCCAGTTCCATAGTAGTTGGAGATTTTAACACCCCTTTAGCAGTGCTGGATAGATTCTCCAAAAAGAAGCTAAGCAAGGAAATTTTAGATTTAAACTTAACCATTCAACATCTGGACCTAACAGACATCTACAGATCATTTCATCCCCCCAAAAATGAATACACATTCTTCTCATCAGCCCACGGAACATACTCCAAAATCAACCACATCCTAGGCCACAAGTCTAACCTCAGTAAATTTTAAAAAAGAGAAATTGTTCCTTGCATCTTCTAAAACCATCATGGAATAAAAGTTGAACTCAATAACAACAGGAATCTGCATACCCATACAAATACATGGAAGCTAAATAACCTTATGCTGAAGGATAGATGGGTTATAGATGAAATTAAGAAGGAAATCACCAAATTTTTGGAACAAAACAACAATGAAGACATGAATTACCAGAACCTCTGGGATACTGCAAAGGCAATCCTAACAGTGAAATTTATAGCACTGCAAGTCTTCCTCAAGAAAATGGAAAGAGGGGAAGTTAATAACTTAATGGGACATCTCAAGCAACTGGAGAAGGAAGAACATTCCAACCCCAAACCCAGCAGAAGAAAAGAATAACCAAAATCAGAGAAGAATTAAATGAAATTAAAAACAAAAGAATTATACAACAGATCAATAAATCCAAAAGTTGTTTTTTTGGAAAGATCAATAAAATAGTAATCCTTTGGCCAACCTAACCAGGAAAAAAAGAGTAAAATCTCTAATTTCATCAATCAGAAATGGTAAACATGAAATAACAACAAACCCCTCAGAAATTCAAATATTCCTTAATGAATACTACAAGAAACTTTATTCTCAGAAATATGAAGATCTGAAAGAAATCGACCAATACTTGGAAGTACACCACCTACCAAGACTTAGCCAGAACAAAGTGGAAATGTTGAACAGGCCTGTATCAAGTTCTGAAATAGCATCAACTATAAAAAATCTCCCTAAAAAGAAAAGCCCAGGACCAGATGGCTTTACATCAGAATTCTACCAGATGTTTAAAGAGGAATTAGTACCTATATTACTCAACCTGTTCCAAAAGGTAGAAAAAGAAGGAAGACTACCCAACACGTTCTATGAAGCAAACATCACCCTGATCCCCAAACCAGGAAAAGACCCAACAAGTAAAGAAAATTATAGACCAATATCACTAATGAATATAGATGCAAAAAAACAAGATCCTAACAAACAGAATCCAGCAACACATTAAACAAATTATACATCATGACCAAGTCAGTTTTACCCCAGGATATCAAGGCTGGTTCAATATACGTAAATCTATAAATGTAATTCAGCACATAAACAAATTAAAAAACAAAGACCATATGATTCTCTCAATTGATGCAGAAAAAGCTTTTGATAATATCCAGCATCCCTTCATGATCAGAACACTTAAGAATTGGTATAGAAGGGACATTTCTTAAACTAATAGAGGCCATCTGTAGCAAGACCCATAGCCAATATCGTATTGTATGGAGTTAAATTGAAATCATTTCCACTTAGATCAGGAACCAGGCACGGTTGCCCATTGTCTCCATTGCTCTTTAACATTGTAATGGAAAATGTAGCCTTTGCAATTAGGGAAGAAAAGGCGATAAGAATATCCACATAGGGTCAGAAGTCATCAAACTTTCACGCTTTGCAGATAACATGATTGTATATCTGGAAAACACTAGGGATTCCACTACAAAACTTTTAGAAGTGATCAAGGAATACAGCAATGTTTCAGGCTACAAAATCAACACCCATCAATCTGTAGCCTTTATACATACCAACAATAGCCAAGCTGAAAAAACAGTCAAGGACTCTATTCCTTTCACAGTAGTGACAAAGAAGATGAAATATTTGGGAGTTTATCTAACAAAGGATGTGAAAGATCTCAATAAATAGAACTATGAACCTTTAAGAAAAGAAATAGCTGAAATGTTAACAAATGGAAAAACATACCATGCCCATGGCTGAGAAGAAACAATATTGTTAAAATGTCTATACTACCCAAAGCAATATATAATTTTAATATAATTCCTATTTAAACTCCATTGTCATATTTTAAAGATCTTGAAAAAATAATACTTCGTTTTATATAGAATCAGAAAAAACCTCGAATAGCCAAAACATTACTCAGAGAAAAAAACAAAGCAGGAGGATTCACGCTACCAGACCTGAAACTGTGCTATAAATCAGTAGTGATCAAAACAGCATGGTTAATGGCACAAAAACAGAGAAGTAGATGTCTGGAATAGAATAGAGAACCAAGAAATGAATCCAGCTACTTACTGTTATTTGATCTGTGACAAGCCAATTAAAAACATTCAGTGGGGACAAGATTCCCTATTTAACAAATGGTGCTGGGTGAACTGGCTGGCGATATGTAAAAGACTGAAACTGGACCCACACCTTTCACCATTAACTAAGATAGACTCTCATTGGGGTAAAGATTTAAACTTAAAACATGAAACTATAAAAATACTTGAAGAAAATGCAGGGAAAACTCTTGAAGGAATCGGCCTGGGTGAATATTTTATGAGGAGGACTCCCCAGGCAATTGAAGTAGTATCAAAAATACACTACTGGGACCTGATCAAACTAAAAAGCTTCTGCACATCCAAGAACATAGTAAGTTAAGCAGACAGCCCTCAGAATGGGAGAAAATATTTGCAGGTTATACCTCTGTTAAAGGTTTAATAACCAGAATCCACACAGAGCTCAAACGTATGAGCAAGAAAAGAACAAGTAATCCCTTCTCAGGGTGGGCAAAGGACTTGAAGAGAAACCTCTCTAAAGAAGACAGATGCATGATCTACAGACACATGAAAAAAAGCTCACCATCATTAATCATCAGAGAAACACAAATCAAAATTACATTGAAATATCACCTAACCCCCGTAAGAGTAGCCCACATAACAAAATCCCAAAACAAGGATGTTGGTGTGGATGTGGAGAAAGGGGCACACTTCTACACTGCTGGTGGGAATGCACGCTAATATGTTTCTTTTGGAAGGATGTTTGGAGAATACTTAGAGATCTAAAAATAGACCTGCCATTCGATCCTATAATTCCTTTACTAGGTATATACCCAGAAGACCAAAAAATCACATATAACACAGACATCGGTACCAGAATGTTTATTGCAGCCCAATTCATAATTGCTAAGTCATGGAAGAAGCCCAAGTGCCCATCGACCTATGAATGATGAGAAAATTGTGGTACATGTATACCATGGAACATTATGCAGCCTTAAAGAAAGATGGAGACTTTACCTCTTTCATGTTTACATGGATGGAGCTGGAACCTATTGTTCTTAGCAAAGTATCTCAAGAATGGAAGAAAAAGTATCCAATGTACTCAGTCCTATGAAGCTAATTTATAGCTTTTATATGAAGGCTATAACCCAACTATAGCACAAGAATATAGGGAAAGGGCCAAGGGAGGGGAAGGGAGAGGGGAGGTTAAGGTGGAGGGAGGGCAGTGGGTAGGGTCACACCTATGGTGCATCTTAGAATGGGTATAGGTGAAACCTACTAAATGCAGAATACAAATGTCTACATACAATAACTATGAAAACGCCATGAAGGCCACGTTGAACAGTTTGATGAGAATATTTCAGGTTGTATATGAAACCAGCACATTGTACCCCTTGATTGCACTAATGTACACAGCTATGATTTAACAATAAAAAAAAGTAGATGTTCTGGAAATGTGATAGTATACATACAGCACTCTCTACAATGCCTAGCACAGAGTATGTATTTAATTACAACATTAATAACAATAACAACAAATTCTCCAAGTTCCCTGCTGGTTAGTAGCAGCCAGTTCAGCCAATATAATTACAATGCTGTGCATTTAACCACTTTAAGAAGTGATAAGTACTCTTTTGTCTGGCCTCCTTCATGTGACATAAACTATAAACTATACTCACTATATTCTTATTAAAAATGAGCAACATAAACTTTAACAAGATAGGTTTAATCTGTGCAGTAATAATTTGAACAATGAAAAAATAGGAAACATATAATGCATTAATATCTGTTCTTTATGCATTACGATATACTTTAAGGACAATTACGGTGAACGTATTCTGGTATGTCTTGCCATGTCTCTGAAATTATGCTTTTGGTTTGCTCAATCTATCTGGTTTTCTCAATAAAGCTGGGCTCAGTATCTCAAATCCTTTAAACTGCTTTTAAAGCCACAATGCCTACAATTATCTGCCTATCCTGGGTATTGCTCTTAGTAAATGTAGACCCATATTAGAAAATACTCTTATTCTGCTGGAGAAAATAGATAGGCCACTCTGTATGCTGGTATAATAAAGACTTCTATCACAAAGAATAAACAACTAAATGAGCAGCAATAAACTTAATTTGCACATTAGATATGCTTTTCCAAGTTCCGACATTTCGGTTGAAAATAATGCTGAAGCAATGAGGCCTATAATTGAACATCCAGAACTTCTCCAGTGGGGAAACAAAAACAAATGTTGCCTGCAAACAAGATCATTTTTATAGCCTGCTGTTACTCTGCTTTTTAATAATTTTCCAAATGCCAGATCAAATAATTTTCCCTTTTATGTGATTTTCATATACCTCTTAATGTATGTACACATTGTAATTTTAATCTCAGTCCTCCAAAATGAAAACACTTAAACTCTCTTCCTTTTTGATTCCCTGTTTGTGCTGACGGAGCATGTCCTCAGATTACACTGGGCATCTTCAGAAGCTCTGTGGAGGCTGCAGCTAATTGTGCTCATAATGTTTGGATGGAAGATTGTCTTACCCTGCTGTATTAGTGAAATAGAAATTTCCACCATACAGTGCAGATAACTTCAAAATCCTCTTAACACAGATAAGCCCTATCAGCTAAAAATTAAGCTGGAAAATATCTGACTCTTGTAACTATTATCTTTTTACATGTTATCTAACAACAACATTTCTTGCATGACTGAGGCTGATAAATAAATTCAAAGAGAGATGATTGTTTTATCGGCTTTGACTGAAATTTCTCATTTGCTCCTTAGCACTCCATTACAGTTAAGGTCACTATTTCCTGATTCTGGTTTGAGAAACAAAATTATATTGAACTCCATTATGATGACAATCAAATGGACATTATAGATGAAAAAACACATCTATAACATACACAGGCACACACCCACACACACACACACACACACACAAAACCTTCTTAACACCAAATGACTATATATTTACTAGTCAAGAAAATAGTTGGATCAACAAATACTATTATAATTCTTTCTGAGACTAAGCTTCAAAATTGTAGCTTATAAAATAATAATCCCTTGGCAGTGATACTTTCAACATTACTACATTAAAGAAAATTAGTTATAGCTACCCAGTTAAGAAGTGTGCTAGTAATACACTTAGAACTGTTTGCACAGTAGTCACACAGTTTAGTAAACAGTATATATTACAGATCAACAATAAGCACAGTTTCTAAAAATTATATTTATACTCTACAAGCATTTTTTATGTATTTGTATAATTAAGTATGTATATTTTTATATTGCATAGAGTAGTTCTTGCCAGTGGCAAAGAAGCAAAAGACCCCCATATCTCCTTGAATTGGGTTGTAGATATTTCATGATTGTTAAAAAATAACTAAAAAATTTTTCTTCCTATTCTTAGATTTACATACATGAATGTAGCTTGATATTCATGCTTACTGACATCACTTTTATTAATCTGTGTGCTTTTTGCACATTTAAATTATCCTCTGATACTGTGCTATAAATAGAACAGTGAGTTCTCTCTCTAAAGTTGTTTGGATTTTCATGTAGGCTCATGCTTGCCCCCGTTAGCAGAGTGAGGAGATAGATGTCTATTACAAATATGAAATTACAAATCCTAAAATTGGGAATGTAAAAGCATTTAAAAGCGTTTTTGTTTTTGTTTGTTTGTTTGTTTGTTTAACTTTAATGCTCTTTTCCATAAAGTGTCCTAAGAAGCTTAAACTCTGAAAAATCAACAACCGTCAGATTTTAGAAAAAGGCAGTCAGGATGAAAATTATCCCTGTGAACTAAGAGGCAGAAGGCCAAGACTTTTGTTAAATCAATAAATATTTATTGGACACAAACAGTTCCTGACAAAATTCTGGGACTTATAGCTCAACTGATTAAAGTGAACAAAGATCCTCGCCCCCTTTTTGCTTCCATTCGAGAAGAGAAAGAAAAACAAACACTGTGGATGTGAGCAGTAAGTCAGTTAGTTTGTCAGAAGATGAAAAGTGCACAGAAAGAGCCAAACTGATTAAGTTAACCAGGAATGCAGGGTGGAATAATTGTGTTTCCATAGCTTCAGCAAGGAACTCTAGAAATAGACAAAAAATGCCAACTTTTCTTTTTTCTAAACTGAGCAATCTTTTGGAATTATTGCTTTACTTGTAGGAAAAAAACAGTACCTGGGGATTATGAAATGTTTTATGGAATATCTGAAAATGTAGATCAATTGTTTTCCATCATAAGAACTAGGAACCTAATTAGCAGAAAACATGGCTATATAAAACTGAAATATGCAGTTGCTATATTCGAAGACAGGGTAGTTGATTCTGAGTTTCTCAGTTAATATTTTTCTGGGTCTTCACTTTTTATTTTTCTTCCATTAATTATTAGTGAACAGTGAGTATCTTTTTTTTTCTTTTTCTTTCTTTTTTTTTCTTTTCACTCTGTTTCCCAGGCTGGACTACCATGACATCAGCCTTGCTCACAGCAACATCAAACTCTTGGGTTCAGGCAATCCTCCTGCCTCAGCCTCCACCATAGAAGAGACTACAGGCACCTGCCACAATGCCCAGCTAATTTTTTCTATTTGTAATAAAGATAGGGTCTTGCTCTTGCTCAGGCTGATCTCAAGGGAGCTCAAGGGAGCTCCTGCCTTGGCCTCCCAGAGTGCTAGAATTGCAGCTGAGATCAGATGAAAATAAGTGAACATCTTGATGTCACAGGTTTAGGAAACATTTGAAAAAAAGACTATTCATTCAGTTTAATCTAGCCATTAATATATTTTTTCCTTAGCCTCCAGAGTGGAGATCCCTATCACCATATTTTAACAGCAAAACAATTTAACAGGCCACTAGTAGTCTGTTGAAGATTTTTTTTTTTTAAACTAAATTTCTACTACTGATTTCTTCTATCCTTTCTGTTTTACATTTCAATTTCGGTTGAATTTTTGCGTACCTGGAAGTCGTAAGTTCAAGACCTTTTTCTCTTTCACCATATTTTAATCTTCTGCTGTAATAAAATGAATGCATACTTCCTATACTTCCTTAATGTAAAATGATGTAATAAATCTTTTTTTCCCCTTCATGGACACACCATTTCTTCAAATACAAAGCATTCACACTTTTCAGTCTTTGAGTATTGCCAAAAATTTACTGGAGATTTACCCTCTTCTTAAATATAGCCATAGCATGCATCTTGAAACAGGGAGTCCATCTCTGTCTCAGAAATTGAAGACAATACAATATTCAGGAAGTGAAGTTTTTCAGAATGTGCCACACTTGTTGGATTTTGACATATCAAGTTTTATCAGTCACATTTCCCCACAGTGTTTCAGACAATTGTCGACATAATGCAATATGCTTGAGACAAGTTGACAGAAATATCTTCCAGGATTAAAGTGGGTATTTATTTTCCTGGAGACATTTTAAATGATAGGTGAAGTGTAGCAGCTAAGCACTTTTTATTAAATATATTTATTTTTTAATAGAAAAGATGAGAAAGTGCCAATTGCAGAATTTAATCATTTGGGCTTAATTAGCCTCTCAAACTGCTTTATCCAGACAATCATTTCTTTTATTCAGGAGGCAATGAAGTGATAGAAGTGGCATGGCTTCCAGCAAAAGTGCTAGTTTATGAGCTGAGATTCAGTGATGTAAAATAGCAAAGATGGGGAATAGGTATTTCTAAAACTAATTATGTCCCTTGGTAATAAATGTAGAAACATTTGAACTGGCATTAGCTTAAAAATCTTAAAGACAGAGTATACAGTTTAACTATCTAAAATTATAGGAGTTTCTTTACTGTGATGGGAATATAATAACTCATGTTAATACTATTATTTTAATTGCCTTTTCTTTGAAAACAACTTCTTTTTATTTACGGTACATAGTATATGTAAGAGACTCTGTATTTCACTAGTTTTGTACTTATGTATGCTACTTACTCAGAGTTACGTAGATAAAGGAACCAGTTGTGTATTTGGTTATTGTATCTTGTTGTATGTTATCTTTATTTACATGTAAATATTTCATACAAAATGAGAAATTCTGATAGACATCAAGTAAAATACTATCCAGTGAGTGACTTTATCAAAAGGTCCAGGGTCTGAACACTAAAACAATTGTGCAAATCCAAATATTTCAAGTGCAAGTTTTAACTCTGTTTATTTAGACACTGACATGATTTTCAACCGCCAAAGTGTTCACATCTACCATGGTCTCCTACTAGCAAAGTGCATGTGGTATTAATGAGCACAGTGATGAATCTCTTATATAAACAGTGAAATCAAATATTTTACATATACAATATAGTATAGGTTTGATGCTGTAATAGAAATCTGTATATTCATGCATATTTCCAATGTTCATCAAACACAAACAAAGATAATAAAATACCTTTCACTATGAGGCTGCCGGTGTTCTTAGCAATGCCAAACTGATTTGTGGCTATGCATGTATACGATCCGCCATCAGACCTGGTAACATTATTGATCTTGATGCTACCATCCTCCAAGAGAAACACTCTAAAAATAAAATGTATAATTAGTGGAAGAAAGGCTCTTAAACACTGATAAATCAAAAGTGCTTATTTTTTTTATTTTAAAACATTACTAAAAATCATAGATGTATGTGATAATATAAATTTATTCCTTTTCTATCATTCTGTTCCTCATTGTGAGCAATCTCAGACTCTACATATTAGAATAAATGGCATTTACTTTTATTTTGACACTATATTGATAATTATTGTACTATACTTGAATTATCATTGTGGGTTTCACCGTACATTAAAAATCAAATGAGTGTCTGGTGCTTTAATGCCCAAAAATTTGATGAATAAGAAATGTAACTATTTGCTGTGCTGTTTGGAAAGTCAACTTGCTGGTGAAAATTGAACTTGGGTTTGGAGAAATGCAAGCCAATTTCCACATTGTTCGGTCTGTGTCTTTCTTTATAAATGTGGTCTTCCTTCACATTTCCAGTGACCACACTGTAGAGTGCTGAACATGACAGTGTCTGCCAGCGCTAGTGAATTGAAGAATCTAACTGTATGGTCCCATTGCCAAAGGGCCACACCTATCATGTGTCTTACCCCATCAAAAAGGAAAAGAGAGCAGTAGAAAGATGAAGTCACTCTGAATCAAACATTTCTAAAACATATAGTGTGCAATGAAAAGATATCTATCTAAGAAGTTCCAATGTTTCATAAAATGATCCATATTAAATTTTCTCTGAAATGCAAAAACAAAATAAACATCAAAATGTCATTACAATCAGAGAAAACCCCAAGAATTGTTTTTAAAAACTCAGCATCAAATTTTTTTTTTTTTAAAGAGGAGACAGGAAATGGAAAATAAAAACAATTTGGGGTTTCTATATTTTCTGTTTTATAAATTTAGGTATCAACCCTTTACAAACCCACGTCTAAAAGCAACAGTGGATAGGTAGGACTACACCAAAATAACTGACCACAGACTCATTTTTGACTATAGCTTTAAAGGGGAAAAAAAAAAGGCAACGGCAATTGCATGCATATCACACTCATTAACAATAACAAAACAGCATTTGTTGTATTGCAAACATGTCATTGTTTCTAATATATGTAAAACATGAAATGCAGCTAATATAATTAATTACCCAATTTGAAACATGGAGACTATCAGCCAACTACAATTTGTATGAAAACAGCTTCTGACATTGGATTTATTACTAATCATGAATTCCAAATTCTGTTATCAGTGAGCAGAAGAGGCCACATCTGGGTATACAGCATTCTGTGGCACATAATCAGACTTTTTAAAAAGTCATTGTCATAGAGTATTCTTCCAAAACAGACATTTTATACCTTCTTTAGTTTAGAAATGTCTACTTTCCAGATACCAATTTACATTTACAATTGAATTATACTGCTCTTGACACAGTAACAAAACTATCCTAGTCTGCAGCAAATTTCTGGCCAAATACAATTCTTTATCTGATTCCATTAAAAGAGGTCAATGTAAGAAGCATTTGGGTTCACCATCTGCCTCTAACATTTAGGAATAACAGAATTTTCAACAACATAGAAATTTTAGATATTGGCGATAAACAATTTCTATGATAAAAGTAATATATCTACTTATATCTAAAGGCCACTGAACAAATTTTCCAGGTACCAAACGAATGCCAGTATTTAAATTTAATTATTTTCATATAATTATTTTCTTAACTTTCAGAAAGGACCAATTCATGTCAACAAAGTTGCCTTTCAGATACCACTGGTCTCAGGCACAGTGGGTTTTTAATCATGTTTGCTAAAATGAATTGAAATTATCATCACTGAAATTGATTATTCCTTTAGGAATCTTAATGCATCAATATTTCTCAAGTATCTGTCACCATCTGAGGTATTGAGAAGGGGACGAAACTGAGAAAAGGTAAAATCTGCCTGAGACTGATGAGCTAAGGATCCAAGAATGAGTTAACATTATGTTTGATTATCCCCAGCACTCATGCTCTTTCTGGAACAACTACCTTTCCTTACTTTTAATAAAATAAATCTGCATGTTAATTATGACTCTCTAGAAGTTTCTGTTTAGTCAACATTAGATGCAGTAAAAGTAGTTCATGTGTTTGCCCCAACCAAATGAGGCCTCATCTCATCTGACTTATGACTCATTTTCATAAGATCCCCAGTGACTAGTATCATATCATAAAGTCTGAGAAGTATTGAGCTATTGTTTATAAATTGATCTATAAAATTTATCCTTGTTTCCAAGTAACAATGCATCTTGTTTCATAAGATCATAAGCAAAAATTTATAACAGAATAAAAATATTAAACATTAAATGTTTTATGAAAATAACCAACATAGCAATCAAGTTGATTTACCTTTTCTTAAAATAAATTTTATAAACAAATATATATGTAAATAAATGTAAATATATATGTATGTATAATTTTTTTTTTTTTTTGGAGGCAGAGTCCCACTCTGTCACCCTGAATAGAGTGCCTTGGCATCAGAATAGCTCACAGCAACTTCAAGATCTTGGGTGCAATGATCTTCTTGCCTCAGATTCCCTGGTACCTGGGACTACAGGCACCTGCCACCATTTCCAGCTAATTTTTTATGTTTAGTAGAGATGGGGTCTCCCTCTTGCTCAGGCTAGTCTCAAACTCCTGAGCTGAAACAATCCTCTTGCCTGGACACTCCCAGAGTGCTAGCATTACAGACATGAGCAATCGCACTCGGCCAAAAATAAATAATTTTTAAAAGTCTCTCTAGTCACCTAGGATATAATCATTCAAAAATTTAACAATAACTAAATATTTTATGGCATGATAGTGTGAATATTTCAACTTATCATTTAATTGTTCCTTTTATTAATGAGTTGTTAAAATTAAATAAAAAAATTCAATCTTGTGTCAGTGCAATGGAATCAAATCACCTAATCACTGCCCTAATATTATGCAGAATAATCAAACAACAAATGTTAAAGAAAAGTAAGAATTTCTAGTACTTTTACACATCTAAACATGACTTAGCTAACATGATGTACAAAAAAAGAAAAAAAAGAACACTCAGCTAAGATCAAACTGTACCAAGCAATTGGCGTTTTCAGATAAGGCAGAATGCACATGGAAGAATTAACTGGAACATTTTAATTGGTGGTTTTGGTAACATTAAAAGGGAAAGATTGATTTTTTTTTCTACCCTTCTTTTGGAATATTCATAAAGATACTTTATCTGGAAAGCTGGTAAAGTATAGCAACGA
Organism: Nycticebus coucang; assembly: GCF_027406575.1. NCBI lineage: Eukaryota > Metazoa > Chordata > Mammalia > Primates > Lorisidae > Nycticebus > Nycticebus coucang. The sequence continues at coordinate 20,383,729 of NC_069787.1, forward strand.
AAGATGTTAAAATATTCTGCCTCCATTGCATAGAAGCTTCTCTGGCATTTAACAAAAAGCATAGCCAGAAATATAGATAAGCTCGGCTATCTGTAAAAAAAACAGGGAAAAAAAACATTCTGATAATAAAAATGGAGAGTTTTATGAATAATTAGTAAAGAGCATATAGTCACAGGGAAGAAAATAGAAGACAATGAAATGATTGCATATTATTTGTATATGACTATATTAGGATTTAATGCTAAGGTGATACTACTAATAGATGATAGATAACAAAATTAATATATGGAAATATGTGAGCACCCTGGGAGCATAGAAAGGCTTCCAAAAGTTCAGGAGCAATTTAAATGCATGATTGGAAGGGGAGCAATGCTAGGACTTTTTCTCCTTCTTAATTCATTCAGTAAATATTCACTAAATGCCTACTATGTTTAAAGCAGTATGTTAGGAATTACAATGTGAAAATAAAGACTATTAAATATTAAGTTTTATTAATAAGTCTTACTCTTCCATCATATTAAAACTCATCAGTCAAAATGTATGAGTTATTATGTATAACGAGCTAACTCTGCCCAGGCCCTCGACTAGGTGTGTAATAAATGTCACCTCACCCAATTTTTAAGACAAACCTTTGATCTTGCTCTTGTTCCCATCCCTATTTCACAAATCAGGAAACAGGCACAGAGAGAAGCAATATTGACTCAAAGTACTCACTAGGGAGTGTGGGGCCAAGGTTCTAATCAGGCCTTTCTCTGTAGATCAGGGCACGCTCATTCCAGCCAATGTCTTTTGACTTGGAGTTTCCAAAACACAGTTTGCTAATAGTATAGTGACTAAGAGAGCATAAACTTTAAAGAAAAGTGTGTGTGTGTGTAGAATTTAATTTGCACAGAATGACCCGTCATGCTATAGTTTCTTAATCTGACCTTCCGAGAATCGAGTAAGTCCCTGAATTGTGCTGAGACATGTGTGTGCTTATGTGTACATATTCTCAGGGCTTCTTAGCTTTGGTGAGCTCCTAATGGCAGGCCTGCCAGTCCCATGCTATGAAAGAGTTTTAGCCATAAGCCATCTTACCATGGAAGTTAATGACGATGGTGATGCTAATAGTAAGAATTCTTTTTCTTTCTTTCTTATTTTATCCTGTGCAGTTATGGCATTACGTGCCTATTAGTAGAGTGGGTAAGAATGTGGGCTTGGGGGTCAAAAATGCTGTGGCCAAATATGAATCTCAACATTTTATTTTTTTATGGCCGGGATGAAATTAATTAACTGTCCAAGTATTCAGTCTCCTCATCTGTAGCATGGAGATATTAATATTACTATATTACAAAGTCATAGAGTAAATGTTAACAGTTCAAAACACTAAGCACTCTCCCTGATGCCCAAGGAGCAATCAATAGGTAAATTTTCAATGAACTAGTTTCCCATCCTGCCTAAGAACATCTGTGACAAAGAATAACACAAAGAACTACTGTGACAAAGAATAACAACAAGGAAAGGAAGAAATGTTTTGTCACAGTTCAGTCTGAACCTAGAGGCCTGAGGAATATATACCAGGCTTTTATAAGGTGTCTAATACCAGCACGACTGTCCCCAGCATTATTTCACTGCTTAAAACCCACCCTTGAATTGACACAAAACTTCTTGTCTGTGTACTTAGCTACTTGGTCTTTCTGATTCACAGTGTTCTAACTTTTATTTTGGAAATGACAGTATGATTGTTATGAAACTTAAATTCATTAAATATTAGGTGATAACTGAATTCTTATTCTTTGCCATTCCCAGGATTTTCCCTTTGTTCTCCTACTATTCAGGCTACTATTTCAGATTTGGTTGGTGTCTTTGGTCATTTACTCACACCTATGAAGGTACGAATGTTTAGGTTACATTGTTTTTGTTTCTACCGAAAAGTTCAAGTTAAGCCCTTCACCTAGAGGGCATGCTGAACACCCTCACGTTGTGCACGTTGGGGGTGATATCCTGACAAGCACCCTCTCTCCCCCGCCTCCTCTCCCTTCCCCCTCACTAAACTATACTTTTGCTTTACTCATGCAGGCGTGTAGCTGTTTATACATTGGTTTCCTATTAGTATTGAGTACATTGGATACTTGTTTTTCCATTCTTGTAATACTTTACTAAGAGTCTCCATCCTTTTTTATGGTTGAATAAAACTCCATAGTGTACATGTACCATAGTTCATTAATCCATGCATGGGTTGAGAGGCCCCTGGGTTGCTTCCATGTCTTGGCAATTGTGAATTAAGCTCAAGAAAGAACTAATTCATTCTGGAGATAATGAGATCTCATTCACCCAGGGCATCAATCTATTCGTGAGTGATCAATCCTCATGATCCAAACATCTCATCCTAGGCCTCACATCCTGACACTCCCACATCAGGGATAAAATTGCAACAGGAGTTTCGATGGGGACAAAGCACATCCAAGTTGTAGCACCTGATTTGCATGTGATACCTGTTTATCACAAATTAAATAAATAGAGGAAAAATTAACAGTCACGTCCATTTTATCACTATGAAAAATCTAAAATAGATCCAACCTTTTATTTATTTACATATAGAAAACAAATCTATGTATATAGATTCCCAAGTGTGAATAGAAAATGATGAAGGCTCTGATTTTATTTTTTGTTTCAAATCAGCCATAGCCTATTATAAAGTTTGAGGACATAGAAGATTAACAATAGCTAAATTTCTTAAACTAAGAGAAATTAGGGCAATGGGCAATTATAATTTCTTATTGCTGAAACTAGAGCAACACTGCTATTTTTATAGTTAGATTATTAACTGGAGTATTGCTTCCAGTTCTGTCTAAAGATAATACTGCAAACCATGAAATTTTAATTGACTGTCTAATTTCACTGATATCCGGAAAATGTAAAATAGATTGGATTAAAATGAGTTAGATAAGAAATAGGAAATTGTGTATAAATTTTTCCTCTTCACAATTTAAGTTTTAGGTAAAATGTCCCACTGGAATCTATTTTAGATTAAATATTGATATTATATTTTAATAATTTTTGCACCTGATTATCGTAGGTAAGGTACAATGTCTATACTAATTCCACTGTCATTTAATAAGCTGTCTTTTGAAAATTCCTTATTTTAATGAGCTACAAAAATGACTGACACAATGAAAAAACAAGTAAATACCTAAGCTTGCTCATTCAAGTAAAAATAAAGGTTGTCCTTTCCATCTCTTTATGTCAATAACTTTAAGTGGCATTAATGGCAATTATACACAGAGACTGACACCAATGGTTGGGCCAAATTTAGTGATTTAATCAATGGATTAATGAAAACCTAACTTATCATCCCTTACAGGAGTGCCCAAATTTGTTTTCCTCTACTGCATATTGGAAGAAGAAGAGTTGTCTTGGGCCACATATTAAATACAGAAATATTAACAAAAGCTGATTAACAACAACAACAAAAGGTCCATAGGTAGTTTTCATGATATCTGACATCACAGATAAGTAAAAAAGCCCTCACAAAATCAGCATGTGGCCTACAGGGCACAGATTGGACACCCCTGCATCATGTAGCAAAAAAATGAGAGAAAAAATATATAGAATGAAAGATAAGTGCTATCATGGGAGGAAGATGATGTAAGGGTCGCAGGGTGTAAAACTGGCCTCTCTGTACCAAATAACCAGGATCATCTTCAGCAAAGCACAATACACTGACGGTCTTTAATTAGTTCTAAAGAGGAAGAAACATACTGGAAAATTCAGGAAAGTTTCTGGAAGGAACTCAAGTATTTTATACATTCCTTTTGTCTGATTTTTGGGAAAGAACACAAATACTCTTTTCAATAAAGAATTGTGTAAGTCCCAAAGAAAAAATAAATGTTGACAATCTGCAAATCTTTATTAGCATATACTCTAATACGAAAGCCTCAAGTCTCAACTAGCAGAAGTTTTGTATTCTGATCTGCTAATCTGAATCGCATCCACCCACCTAAACCTGTTTTGACAGCTAGCGTTTCAGACACATCTTGTGACTTGTTCAGGTTCTCCTGGGCCATTGACCGTTAAAGGCCAGATAATGCAGCCCCACCAGCAAAGGGGCAATCAGGCAGATAAATGAGTTTTTTCTTCCTTTCACAGACTGTCCCCAAGTGGCTTCTCTATGCTGTCCATACAGAGACAACCTTGGGGTCTGCCGGGCTGCATGCCAAGCTCCCAGCAGCAAGGTGTCTGTGGCTCGAAGTGAGGTAGCCGCGGGGCAGCAAGGTCGATTGTCCACTGCTGCTCCTCACCTTGGCTCCCTGAGGAGCAGAACTTAGCTGCCCTGTGTCCTGGGGCCACACCAGGGCCCATGGTGTTCCCACCACATCCTTCCCTCCAATCACTGCAGTTCACCATCCTTTCTTTCTCCCACTAGAGGTGTAGAGATTATTTTTTTCCCACATTGACAAACTGAGATACTATGAGATTTGATAACTTAGCATAAGTACCGCCCAGTGCTGGTCTTGATTTGATAACTTGGCGTAACTAACCCCTAATGCTTGTGTTCCAATCTAAGACAGTGCTTTTCCTACTAAATCACTATCTGAATAATTTTGTTGCCTTGCCCTTCTAATTTTCTCTTGATACAAGTCTTCACTCTCCACACATGCAGAGCTAAGATTTCCTTGAGGAGGGTGATATAGGGGTAATAAAACTGTGGATTCTGAAGTCAGATTGCTTTGGATTTCTGCCTCGCTTCCCATTTTTGGCCATGTTACTCTAAGAGATTTTGCTTGATTTCTACAAAAGCTTTGTGTAGTATGGGTATAGAAGTAGTAATAACATCATAAATTTGTTTTGAGAATTAAGTAAAGAAATATATATATATATACATACATATACACACACAGTGTGTATGTGTACGTATACAGTAGAACTTCTGTGTGTTGACCACTCAAGGGACTGTAACAAACTGGTCAACATCCAGAGGTGATCAGCATAAGGAACTAGTCCTACTGTACTACTATGTACATGTGGTGCATGTCCTGTATATGAAAATTAGGTCACCTTAGGGAGGTGGTCAATTCAGGGAGGTGGTCAACTATGGCGAATCTACTGTATATACAAAATACCTAAGGGTAATAGGTACCCCAAAATAGTAGCTATTATTCTTTATTTATTAGAATTTATACCTGAGAGGACTTATAATTATCGAGTATTTAATAAATATTTGTTTTGTGATTATATTTGCTCCTAAATATTTAGTAGTTGTTTTCTAGGCCCAGACATATTATAAGTTAACATTATTAATACATTCAGTCAAATAACAGAAAGTGACCTGTTCAAATAACTCCCTTCTTTAAAAACAAAGTCAGTTATACCTACAACTATAGGTACATATAGGTGTGTACCACATATAAACAAAGTGGTTATTGGATACGTGATTTTCTGATATTCTGTTTGTTTGCTGATACCACATAAAGCAGTATGAAGGTTGACACAAAGAAACACAGTTGACCCTTGAACAAAACTGGGGCTAAGGGGCCAAGCCCCCTGCAGAAAAAATTCCACATGTAACTTTGATCCCAAAACTTAACTGCTAATAGCCTACTGTTGACCAAAAGCCTCATTGATAACAGCGGATGAACAAATATTTTGTATTTATCTACGTTGTAGACTGTGTTCCTACAATAAAGTAAGATAGAGAAAAGAAAATATTATTAAAGAAATCATAAGAAGGAAAAGTATATTTACTATTCATTAAGTGGAAGTGGATTGTCATAAAGGTCTTCATCCTCACTGTCTTCCTGTTGAGTAGACTGAGGAAGAAGAGGAGGAGGAGGGGTGTGGTCTCCCCGTCTCAGGACTGGCAGGGGCAGAGGGGATGGAGAGGGTGGCACAGAGGAGGAGGGGTGTGGTCTCCCTGTCTCAGGACTGGCAGGGGCAGAGGGGATGGAGAGGGTGGCACAGAGGAGGAGGGGTGTGGTCTCCCCGTCTCAGGACTGGCAGGGGCAGAGGGGATGGAGAGGGTGGCACAGAGGAGGAGGGGTGTGGTCTCCCTGTCTCAGGACTGGCAGGGGCAGAGGGGATGGAGAGGGTGGCACAGAGGAGGAGGGGTGTGGTCTCCCTGTCTCAGGACTGGCAGGATCAGAGGGGATGGAGAGGGTGGCACAGAGGAGGAGGGGTGTGGTCTCCCCGTCTCAGGACTGGCAGGGGCAGAGGGGATGGAGAGGGTGGCACAGAGGAGGAGGGGTGTGGTCTCCCTGTCTCAGGACTGGCAGGGGCAGAGGGGATGGAGAGGGTGGCACAGAGGAGGAGGGGTGTGGTCTCCCCGTCTCAGGACTGGCAGGATCAGAGGGGATGGAGAGGGTGGCACAGAGGAGGAGGGGTGTGGTCTCCCTGTCTCAGGACTGGCAGGGGCAGAGGGGATGGAGAGGGTGGCACAGAGGAGGAGGGGTGTGGTCTCCCTGTCTCAGGACTGGCAGGGGCAGAGGGGATGGAGAGGGTGGCACAGAGGAGGAGGGGTGTGGTCTCCCTGTCTCAGGACTGGCAGGATCAGAGGGGATGGAGAGGGTGGCACAGAGGAGGAGGGGTGTGGTCTCCCTGTCTCAGGACTGGCAGGATCAGAGGGGATGGAGAGGGTGGCACAGAGGAGGAGGGGTGTGGTCTCCCTGTCTCAGGAGTGGCAGGGGCAGAGGGGATGGAGAGGGTGGCACAGAGGAGGAGGGGTGTGGTCTCCCTGTCTCAGGACTGGCAGGATCAGAGGGGATGGAGAGGGTGGCACAGAGGAGGAGGGGTGTGGTCTCCCTGTCTCAGGAGTGGCAGGGGCAGAGGGGATGGAGAGGGTGGCACAGAGGAGGAGGGGTGTGGTCTCCCTGTCTCAGGACTGGCAGGGGCAGAGGGGATGGAGAGGGTGGCACAGAGGAGGAGGGGTGTGGTCTCCCTGTCTCAGGACTGGCAGGATCAGAGGGGATGGAGAGGGTGGAATGTGAGGAGTAAGGGGAAGGGAGAAAAGAGCCGCAGGCAGTGTGGGTGGAATATCTATTGAAAAAAACTGAGTGGAAATGGACCCTTTTCAGTTCAACTGGTTTTGCTCAAGGGTCACCCACCTGTATATTAAAATTGCCAGGATTAGATTTCAGTGTATACAGCAAATCTTAACCACTTTTTTGTACGGGTCTGATCTTCCAACTAAAGGTTACACTACAGGCCAGAGAGAGAGTAAAGTTTTTTTGTACTTATTATAATAATATGGAAGCTCTTGTGGGATTTCTAAATATTCGACTGATTTATAGAAATCGTTGTAATAACATTTTTAGAATGTGCTTAGCCTTTCCCCTAGCTCCAAGCAAATAATACCATTTCTTGAGGCCCTTGTCCTGAGTTACATTAGACAGAGTGGATTAAATTTATATGGGCAGTGAGGTGGGGGGCCAGAGGGAGGAGGGAAAAGAAAATGAAATGAAAACCTGTACACGTCTACATGAAATGGCATCACATAAGTTGGTAACACAAATAAATCCAATTTTGCTATGTTTGTTGTAAAGCAGGTTTTCTTAGGTGCCTATCAGAGCACGCTTGAGTGTTTTAAGTTAGCTACTTTTTTTTTTTTTAACTGCTCTCCACAGAAAAGAGAACTATGTGTTTTAAGCTGATTAAATAGCTAAGGATATACTTGCCACAAACTGGTTATTCAAAGATGATTTGGGGTCTTTATGTAGCTAACAGAAAGGGTTTAATTAGCAAAGGGTAGCTTAGAAAAGTTACCCAGAGACAAGAAATTGATTCAACCACATTTTAGTTTAAATGAGAATTAAAATGTTAGTGCTTTCCTTTTCTAGTTTTTCAGAATTCCTAGTGTCTATAGTTGTATTTTATGTCTTTTTTTTTTTTTTTTTTTGTGGTTTTCGGCCGGGGCTAGGTTTGAACCCACCACCTCCGGCATATGGGACCAGCATCCTACCCCTTTGAGCCACAGGCGCCGCCCAGAATTTGTAGTTTTTTTTTTTTTTTTTTTTTTATGGCCAGGGCTGGGTTTGAACCCGCCACCTCCTGCATATGGGACCAGCGTCCTACCCCTTTGAGCCACAGGCGCCGCCCGTATTTTATGTCTTATGCATAATTACCGGAGTGAACGGTGGAATGATCCAAGGTTAAGACTTTGGTTCAACTGCCCTAAACACGAAAGCAGAAAGCGAGCGTCAGATGTTCAGAGCCCTGCATTCTCAAAATGTGAATTCTTGTTTAAGGTACACAAATAATTTAATTGTCAACTCTGTCGTGGCTGACACAGAACACAAACACAGATTCGTGGTGCCTGAATTATGACACAAATGAGGAGACGGTAGATAAGAGCAGTTGCTAAATAGCATAATGATTTTGGGCCGTCTTTATTCTGGTGGCTTGCCAAAGAGTGTGCTGCTATGCTGACTCCCATAAAATGTTAAGAAAATTTGATTGAACATTAACAAAATAGCATCAGCTGGAAAGCTTAGCTAAATTAATCTGGTGGAATAGGCCTGAGAGGAATATTTAGCAGTTAAGTAAAAAGGAAAGAAAAGATAAAGAGAAGAGTCTCCATTTGCTGTGGTATTTGGGGATGCCTGAAAAAACACCAAAGGGAATTAATATAGATTCCTGTGCTGACACGCCTCGCAGTCCAAGCGAATCAAAAGAAGAGATGGGAAATTAAGAAGTTGGTAAAGAACAAAAAAAGTTTGTGAACATAGCACTTAAAAGAATTTTTTTTTTTTTTTTAATTTTTTTGTATGTTTTTGGCTGGGGCTGGGTTTGAACCCGCCACCTCTGGCATATGGGACTGGCGCCCTACTCACTGAGCCACAGGCACCGCCCCCCACTTAAAAGAATTTTAAAACCCTGCTCCCAAAATAGCTAGCGGAGAACCCATTGAAGTACAATGCAAGAGAGAGGTGTGCAGAAGAGAAGGGAGAAGTCTGAACCCTGGAAGGACAGTATGTCTATGCTTCTATTACATTTATGGTAATGAGTGTATTGTGTGATTTTCTAGGGGCTTTGAGATTTTACAAATGTGAAGCTGTTTCCGTGGTAAACTTTGGGATAGATGGATGAGATTCAAGTACAGTCAGACGACCTTAAACTACTATTACTATCTCTGAGGTCCGTGGCTTCCCTTAGGCGTAACAAGATGAGAGACGAGGCCTGGACACTGGGACACTGATGGTCATTAACCCTTTTCACGCTCGCTTTCTGTGATCAGTGATGTCAGAATGTGATATCTGGGAAATGACCCTCTCCCTCTCCTGAATGTGGTTTTGAAAGTGATGGATGCTAGTAGAATTTCCAACTCTAGATCCCCCTGGGCTACTGAGTTAGTGTATTCCTCAGAGTCTACTAAACTAAGCTTACAAAAGTTTCTGGGAATAGAAGACCAACTTGGAGATGATTTCTTTTCTGCTAAGTTTAACTCTTTCTTATTCTTAATTATATTACACAATTTCATACGTAGATCAATTACTTTTATGGAGCTTAGGGAGTTTATCCTTGTTTATTGAATTTTCATATCAAAGTCTCCATGTTATCAAAAATTATAAAACATCATATTAAAAAATCCAGTCAGGCATTTGAACATTACGGAGGCAAGACGCCAAACCACTAAAAGGACTGATTTATTTTATTGGTAAGAATCAATATGGCCCCATCTATCATTACTTAGACAACATATAGACTTATTCTATATCCTTTGGTGATGCAAAAATATATTTTGAGCTTATATATTACTGTTTTCTGAAGATTATTTTAGTCTAACTCTGGAAAAGACAAAGAACAAATAGTGTACATATTGTGAAGTTCTGCCTTTAGCTCCACAGATGGGCATTATAATTCTTTAGAAATCTAATTAAAATAATGTAGAATTGATGTTTAGGATTATACATGGCTTTGCAATAAGAAAAGAAGAATTTAATGCTTTTCTATTGCTTAACTAGTTGTGCAATTGTGGGTGTGATGCTTACCTTCTTCAAATCTTACTTTTGTCCATCTAAGAACATGAATAATATCTCTTATATGTATATTGTAAAACTTAAGTGAAATGATATATCTAACCTAACTTTTTTTTTTTTTGCAGTTTTTGGCTGGGGCTGGGTTTTGAAACCACCACCTCTAACATATGGGGCTGGCACCCTACTCCTTTGAGCCACAGGTGCCGCCCCCCATATATCTAACATCTTAACACACAATCTTCCCATGATAGATACTATGCACATGGATATCATCATCATCATGAAACTCAGGGTCAACTCTGGGAAGGACAGATTTCCGACTGCTTTAATTGGTGACAGAATGAAAAATGAATGTTATTAAGTATATCCAAGCATTCCTTGAGAAGTGAAAGTGTCAACTTGGATGACTCACAAATGCTTTGTGTCCCCTTTCTGAGTATTTAGAGAAATCTTGGGGAAAATGTATCTTGTGTCAGGAAAGAAAGTCTACATCTCTACCTTTGAAATGGCACTAAGTAAGATACTGAGAATGGAGTAAGTCACAGAACAAGCCTATACCTCCTACTTTCTTCTTCTGGGAAAAACTCCTACTCCCCCGCCCAGTGCCAACTTAGTTACCTCCAGCCAGTTGAGGCCTTTCTGGGTACAGTAAGCCACGTTAGTGAACCGTCCTCACTGTGTCCACCAGTTTGCGGTGATACTTTCCCCACTGCACTGCAGCTGTTGACCTATCTGCCTTTCCCAAGAGACTCTGAGCTCATTCAAATTTATAGAGCCAAATCGTTCACAAGGCCTGTCAAATTGGTTTGCCGCAGTGCTTATAAATAAATGAATAGTTTGACAAGTCACACTTGGGAATCAGATTTGTCACTTCAAATCAGGAGTCCTCAAACTGTGTTCTCCAGAGAGCTGGGGGATTCTTAGGTCACCCCATGGAATGCTCATGAGTGGGAGGAAGGGAGAAGGGTATCAAGTCGAGGATGTTCACCAGATTGATTCAATATTGTCTGTTTCATGAAATGCATTCTTGCATAAATTCCATTTTTTAAAAAATGGTAAACTTTTAATGTGGAGAAAAAGGAAATTAGAAAATGGCAGTGATTAAAAAAATGCTCTGACAATGTCACTTCTGTTTTGGAAGAAATTAACAAGATTGATTTCTACACCGTTGGTTCTGCTTTATTTCTTCAACTGGATTGTTACAGGTAGCAGTTCTTTTCTTATTTGTTTACTTTTATCTTTTTCATATGCTCACTAGCACTTATAAGAAAGTGCAACCATTTTCTTTTTAAGTAAAGGACTTTAAATATATCAAGAAATCACTTCTTTTCTCAAAAATCAAACCATGAACAAAAGGTCATTTTTATAAATCATATGAATGATTGACCTTTTCTGTCTATAAAATTATTGCTATTGGATACTTATGTAAATTTTGAAAGATATAAATGTCACTCAGAAATTAGAAGCAAAGACTAGAAGTAGACACAATTCTAGGGCAATGATATTCATATTTTCAAAAAGTAAGGGAACTGAGGATTTATACCTCTTCAAGAGGGGAATAAAATGGAGGGTTGAATTTTAGGCTGAGAAAGAAAGTTCTGCATTGGAAAGGAAATAAAATGAGGAAAATGTTAACTTTATGTATGTATGCACCAAACCAGTGTTTCCCTAGGTATTACTCAGCTGCTTCAGCTTCTCATGGAGGAAGAGGGAGGGAACTTATAAAATGCAGATGCCTGGAAGAGCGTAGTGGTTTAGGCCTGTAATCCTAGCACTCTGGGAGGCTGAGGTGGGTGGATTGCTTGAGTTCAGAAGTTCAAGACCAACCTGAGCAAGATCGAGACCTCGTCTCTAGAAATAGCTGGTTGTCTTGGCAGGCACCTATAGTCCCAGCTACTGGGGAGACCAAGGCAAAAGGATCTCTTGAGCCCAAGCCTTTGAGGTTGCTGTGAGCTATGATGCCACAGTACTGTATGGAGGTCAATAGAGTGAGACTGTCTCAAAAAATATATAAATAAAATAAAAGAAAATAAAATGCAGATTCCTCGTCCTATTCCACAACTACTGAATCAAAATCTTAGGCATGGCTCTGGAATCTGAATTTTTCACAAAATTCTTATGCAGCATGATCAAATTTGAAATCTACTGATGCCGTCTTAAGAATTCACAGCAACTGTACAAGGAAAGTTCCCCATTTCCTGCGGTAGGACACAGTATAAGAACTTATAAGATGCTATTTCTTTTTTGAAACTTCTTTGCTTTGGCATATTTGCCCTTGGCTGAAAGCCACAGGATGTCATTACCCATCACAAAAACATTTTAAATAGAGAACTACAGCAATAATAGGCCAGCACAAGGCAGCGGGTGAAACAGCACTCACCCAGCCAGGCCAGCGGGATTTAAAGGCAGGCTTTATATCTTTAATGAAAAGGAGTTTTCTAAGACTGTGGTGGGTGGGTGGTTCTGCATGCACAGTGTAAAAGGTGAGTGCCCCAGAGCTGGGGAGACCAGTGGGATAAAAGGGACGGCACTGGGGAAAATGAGGGCGAGACTGCCAGAGGCACACACGGGCTTTCAGCTTGTTACATCTTCCTGCCACACAGCCAAGACTATCAGGTGGCTCTTGACATCTTCAACATGTATTCCCTTGGAAAGGCTCACCTTAACAAGGCTCTCAGGAGTTGAGAATGAACAATGTAAAATTTTATTACGAGGAGGCAGCCCAGAAGGGACTGTAATAAGCCTGGCATTGTGCCAAGTGTCACTCTTCCTTGAACATGGGAACATATGGTTCATTTGCCCACTTGATACTCACGCTACCTGATGTACTGGGCACTATTACATTAAGGAGTCAGTGATATGCAATAAAATTAGGTTTATTTGCTTGTTCCATTAGGAAGTTCTGCAAGGAGGAGGAAGGGGCAGAGAAGCCTGCTTCGCAGTTGCTGCATAACGGCTCACGTATTGCAAAGGCATTTGCGGATAGTTTATTAAGACTGAGCACTTGAAGTTGAGTAGAAGAAGAAGGAATAGTAATGATTTAGAAGGCAGATATTGCAAAATATATAAAAGGCATGAAAAAGGGAAGGAAAATCATATAATTGGCTTGCTTGCATTCAGGCAGCCAGACCCGCCCCCACCCCCAACACCCTACAAGATAAGATGTGCTGAAAATATTTCAAATTGTATATAAAGCCAGCACATTGTACCCCATGATTGCATTCATGTACACAGCTATGATTCAATTAAAAAAGAAAGAAAAAAGCCTCCAGGGAGAGAATGTCATGGTAGCTGAGTGTTGGGCAATGGGCTCTATAACTAGAAAAACAGCCTTGTCCAGGTAGGTTAGCAGGGAGAAGAATGAAGACAGACTAATTTTTATTCTGTTTCTTTACTGTGACAGGCTCTGCACTAAGGGCTTTGAAACAGTGAAATAGGTCTTCCCCAGGGTACATTTTTACCCATGAAAAAAGAAAGATCCAGTGACTTACTCAATGACTACCACCTCTTTCTTGTTACAGGGCATTCCACGGTCCTTCCTCTCATCTTTTTTGCCTCCCTCATCTCCTTCTCCCTTATCACGGCTTCTCCCTCTTCCCACTTTCCCTGCCATCTTTGACTTGTGTTTTTCCCTCAATGGAATGCGGTGCTGAAGAGGGAGAGCTCGGGGCACTGCAGAGGCAGGCAGGTAGATCCATTCCAGATTTGGGGATTGAAAGCAAATCTATCAAATAAGCACCACTTACTCAATAGTTGAATGAGACTCCATGCCACCAAATAGGGTTACCTGTTCCCATAAGGTGCCACATTTGCCAACTGCCCAGGGCTACACAGGGTTTAATGGTGGCATTACTGTGAGATAAATCACGCAGAAACCCTGATTAGATAAGGTCTATTTGCAAATATATATATATACTTGGGTAAGTAGATAAAGATAATGGAATTGGTTCCAGAGAGTTCAGCCGTCCTCTTATCTCAAGCCTGAGGAATATGATGACATTCTGAGACCAGTTGCCAAGGGGTAGAATCTGTACAATTGAGTAAGTTTGATTCTCTGTGAATTTTGAAGTGCTTTTGTATTTAGCTCTTTCAGATTACTAGAGTAAAAATGACACAAATGTAATCATATATTCCTCTGAAAAATACCTGAGTAAGGAAAAAAAACATGCTTTAATATTTGGAGATACGTAGGTGCCTGGTGTACTGCTTGGGATATAGGAGTTGCTTAACACGGTTACTGTCATTATTAATGACAAATTTTCTGACATGTAGCTGGATTTTATTTTATTTTATGTTTTAGGAATGAGGGAAAATGCAGTGGATTTTTTTTTTTTTTTTAGGAAAATGAGAAAAACATACCACCAATTATTTATGAATTCAATTATTCTCTCAATAATGGGATCAATTCTTTTTATCTCCAGGTCTCTGTTTATATTTTTTAGAGCTTGGATGTCACCATGACCGAACCTCAGTTAATTCTGGCACCGTATCTAATGCCGCCTGTCAGGAGACAGCATTGAGCTGTCTCTCCAGTAGGGTAACATTTCCTATTAAATTCAGGAGGGGATCCCTGAGGAGGGAGCCGGCAGTCACTGGGCATAAGGAGACAAATCTAGGACTTTGATTTCTGTCAGTTCACTTGCTAAGTAGATCCACAAGGAAAAAATAAAAAGAAGTGATTAATCAAACCTAGCAGATGTGGAATTGATTCCCTCAGTTCCCTCAGAATGCCTTACGGAGATAAACTTAATCTGCATTCATCTCAACTTTGAAGTTTGTGGTGGTTCCTCTGACTGCTGGAGGTAAACATTTGAAACTGGGATCTGCATAAAGGTTAGAATGACAGTGATGAACGCATCCATTGGCAATGGCATGTGCGCAGATCACCTGTCCTTCCACACTTGCTGTTTATCTGAATCTGATACAAACTCAGAGGTGACACAGTATTATTTTCTCTTAAATGGACCAATGAAGACCACCGAAGGTAAAGTGCTTGCTAGAAGTTATCAACTAACTAAGAAGCAGAAATGAAACTTGAACTTGGTTGTTGGACTTCAAATAAATTTAACAAGAAACAATATCATAAGAAAGGGCAAATAAAATATTATGCGTCCTATGGTTAGCTGGCTTACCATTGTTATCACCAGCACCAAGTATAATAGTTGGATCATAATAGGTATTTAATAAATATTTACGGCATGAATGAAGGAATTAAAAACTGCGTGTACATATCATGGTTTTCTTGATTATTAACATTTTTGGTTTAACTACAAAATCTCCAAAGTCAGTAAAACAAAGTAAACTTGAATTTTTATTAATTTAGCAACGCAGAAAATATTTACTGCATGTGTGCTGTGACCATATTTTTTCTGGGGGCTGGACCTTTAATGGTAAATTAAAGAGTGGCACTCTTTGCCCTCATGGAACTTACAGTCTAGCTGCCAGGACTGCCTGTAAACTCTGAATCCATCCAATCAGATAATCTTTGCTGCTATGACAATTCACAGCTCCGTCACTTGGTTACTGTAGCAAATCACTGGGACTTACACATATATAAAGTTACAACTATAAGATAGAACTTGCTATTTCAACCTGCCATGCTAAGATTGTTTTTATTGATGCCTAATGTGTAATCTCTATGCAGGAAGTCACTGCATGGGTATAAAGTTTAATATTTCTTAAAGTTGTTTTCATATTATTTCATCCTAAAATAAATCTGGGAAAGAATAACCTCAAAGAAAAAAGAGTAACGTAGCATTTTTACTCAAGGTCATCATCATTTACTCAATCATCAATGATAGGACCGAAACCAGAATCCCTGTTTTCTAATTCCAAATGCATTGCTCTGTGTAATATCCAGCCTAGTTTCTCCTGCAGGAATATATCTTTTGCTTCTCTTAAATTTAAGTGCTATTTCTAAAGCATGGGTAGCTCCAAAAAGAATGAGACACATGTTGCCTGACCATTCATTCCTAGCAGGAAACCAGACAGCCCTCGAACTCTGTAACACCATCTACCTATTTTTAGTTCAAGGAAAACTTTGCTACTCTGACAGTCTGCTATGAATTTATAGGCAGTTGCTGCAAAGACAGAACTCTTAAAGCAGTCAGTGCTTCGATTACGGTACATAGGCTAATAAGAAACATGTTCACGTACGCAGAAACATTGTTAGATCTGAATTACCAACACATCAAATTAGGTTAAATTATGTGACAATAGCCCTTCGAAAAATGAATAGTTGAATATGTTCTCCATTATCCCTCCAGAGAAAAAGATTTGATTACAGAGATGGGGGACATAGCATCACATTGAAGCTTCATCATTTAACTAGCAATGTGATGGGAGCTGTCTCAATTCAGGTAAAACTGGAAGGAATTGGCAAAATATATATATATGTTGCCACCACTTTTTAAAAGTCGGCAATACAGTATGATTACCTTGAATAGGTTTCTTTAGAGCCCTCTCAACTATCTCTAGATTGTTATACTTTATTGGCAGCAAGAGTTAGTGACAATGAAATTTCAAAGTCGACAGTACCACATAGAAGTTTTATAACAAAGACTAAAAATGTACATTTCCCACATAGGTATTTTCAAGGTCAAGAACTAAAAAACATTTCTATTTGGAATCATTATAAGAAATTGAAGTTTGTTTTCTATACCTGACTCTTTTCTTCTTCTCATATACATAACTGTGTCTGCTTTAACAGAGGTAGGATAGGGGAGGAGTTACGGATATTTTGCTACTTAAGAGAAATAATCAGACTGGGGTGGCATTAAAAATGGGGCTCAGTGTTCTGTGTTTGATTTTAAGATCTGAACCTATACATTTTAGAAAATGGGCTCAATCATTCTAGTGCCCCTTTGAAACATATTAGTGTTTCTACACATGCAATAAATCTCCCATTTTGCAATTAAATCGAAAAATTACTTTCCCAGCCAACCTCTATGCCAACACTCTTCCCCTGGCTCTGAAAATATTTAGTTTCATTTTCTTTGGAAATCTGATGCCTATCCCTAAACACACATGCATACATGCACATGCATAAATTCATACATAGATAACCTTAATGAAATAAACTTCATTCATCTACTTAAAATATAAGACCTGTTCTGTGTCATTAGCTACTATTTTAATATTGCTCTGTCCAAAGCTTTCTTCCAGTGTGGTGGCTGTTGGCCAGCTAAATGCAGTTACCTTGCTAGGATTTTAGGATCTGCACTGGCAACATTGTTTTGAAAAGGAGGGTTCTGATCAAGGAAAAATAAAAAAAAATAAGGTAATATCATATAATCGTTATGACTAAAATTATAGAAGAAATAATCAATCTTGAGCCTGCATAGGCTTGAAGAAACCCTTTTATGTTCTCTCCTCTTTTAAGGGTTTCTTATCCATTTGACATATGGAGGCCTACAGCAGACACCTGGCTTTCCCAGATGCTCTAAGTGGGGCAGAATGGGGGCTGGACTCTCTCTTCATCGTGGCACCCTACACCTACAGTCTGCAGCAACGCCACTTTGGGCTTTCTCATCTTCCTTGCTCCCTCTCATTTTTAACCTTCCCTTCCCTTCCCTTTCTTCCTTTTTTCCTGCCAATTTTTACCTTCCACCTCTTTGGAACTCCCCAGGACAAGATTATTAAAAAGCCATTAGGCTAACACAAAGAGAAATCTAGATGTTGTATTTCCTAATAAGCAGCTTAATGAAACCAGCCAGGTCAGCAGGCAATGCAAGGAGGGCCAGCCTGTGTGCAGAGACCTGAGGTCTGCTGGGGCTGGTGTGTGACCCTTCACCCATTACTGCCCGGTGTAATCAATACTGGGCAGAGATGTATGTCTGTAATTACCACCTTCCGCTAGGACTCAGTTTATTTTAACTTTCAAGAATGTTTGTTCAGCTGATAATTCATTTGCTTGTTTTCTTTTTGTTAAATCTCATACTAAAATTCCATAGCAAAGAGGAGACAGAATTACAAAAGAATAATCTGTAAATAGAAATCACAGGGTTCATTCCTTTAATCTCAGTGAGACAACGCAGAGTCTGTTACATCATTAATAGTTGTGTTGAGCCTAGAAACATCCTAAATTTATACTGTATGGGGCAAAACAAAATAAGGCAAAAATTTGCAAAGTTGCGTTCAAAACAATTTCCCTTGTGCACTTTTTTTTTCCCTTCATTTTCACATATTTACTCAAATCCTTCCTCTTCCTTTTCTTTTTCCTCTTCACATACCCTGTCTTTGGGCTTTTTAAGGTTATAGAAGGTAAATGCAGTCATTCCTGCTCTTTGAGTTAGAGCTTTAGAGTCACTTTATTAATAAGGCAGAGCTAATATATTTTTCCAGCCCCTCCGTACGAAGTGCTCTGTGTGATACTGCAGGATCTCTTCAGTTTTCCTAATCCACAGCAGTGTATTCAAACCTTGATTAGATTTTAGGGATGAAAGAGGAAACATTTATAAAGCTCCACATCTGAATCGGTGGGAGTATATCTCCCAAGCAGTGTATGTGGGTCAGTACAAAAGTTTTGAGACAGACTGTGTCCTGGTCCATTATTTCACTTCCAAGAAACACAGTTGACAGCATCCTTTCTGATTCACCTGTGCAAGTTTCACCTTGCTCAGCTTGTCTCTGTTTCTGGGAAGGCTTCATTTGTTTCCATCCAGGCAGATTTTATGTTTCTTGATTTTCTTTTTTTTTTGCAGTTTTTGGCCGGGGCTGGGTTTGAATCTGCCACCTCCGGCATATAGGGCCAGCGCCTTAATCCTTTGAGCCACAGGCGTCGCCCATGTTTCTTGATTTTTGTGTATCTCACAACTTTCATAATGACCCATGTACATGAAGGAAGGGGCCCAACTTAGGCCAGACTACCATGTTCCTTTCACCTTTTATTAAACCTTAGTTTTGAAGCATCTGTTTTTATATCTTGAGCATTTCCCTCCAAACAGCCTTTCTCCACAGTTGGAAATGCCCTACATATTCAAACTTTTTAATACTGTCATTCATCTCATAGATTTTTTTTCTTTTCTGAGACAGAGTCTCATTCAGTCACCCTAGGTTGAGTGCTGTGGCATCATAGCTCAGAGCAACCTCAAACTCTTGGGCTCAAGCAATCCTCCTGCCTCAGCCTCATGACTAGCTGGGGCTGCAGGAGCCCACCACAATGCCCAACTAGTAGAAAAAAGCAGTTTAGTACAGACGGAGTCTCTCTGTGCTGAAGCCAATCTCAAATCCTGAGTTCAAACAATCCACCCTCCTGGGCCTCCCAGAGTGCTAAGATTACAGGCGTGAGCCACCGTGGCCAGACAGGCATAGGTATTTATTGAATTTTGATTCTGTGCCAAGGCACAGGGCATACAACGATAAATATCAAAGAATTTCTGTCCTGGAAAAAGCTTCAATCCAGGGGTATAAAGAAATTTGGACACAGGAGGGAATGTAGAAGGAAATATTGCCTGCAAGGGTCCCTCTGCTGCACTTCCTGTCATGTACAGGAGAGGGGCTTCACGGCAGCCGCTGTAACCAGGGTGGGGCTCTACACAATCCACAGGGATTGCTGCTTTCTGTTTGTTTGTGTAACTCCTTATTCTCTTTCCTAGGCTGCAAGAGAAATCTTAAGATTAGAAATGACAAAATGGTGTTCCCTGCACGCAGCCTATGGATATATTTTTTTCTGGCTTGGAAAATTCATAGCAAAGCAGATGGCTAGATTTCCCTGAAATGTTGGGAGTTCTACAAAGCTGGGTCTACCATCCCACAAAACGACAGTTGACAGATTTGGTGGCATGACTGTCCCTGTCCAGTGTGGAATTCACTCTCCAGTTTTCCACCCACATTCATTTCTTCCAAGACTGACAGTTGCAGTTTTCATCATACCATAGTTGTCCTTTCCCTCACCTGGCCTTTCCCCTGCCTGGCAGGATATGCCTAGGAATTCAGGACACATATGGAGCTGAGGGGCGTGCTGAACCACAGGGACGATTTCATATCTTTAGCACGCTGGCTCATTCACAGTAGGATTTAATTACCGATCTGATCACACAGTAACGCAGGTGAGTTATTGAAAGAGAACCACATCTGCCGTCTAGTCACCCCTTTTATGTACAAGCATCTATGGTATAATGCAGTTAAATGTATTATTAGTGGAGAAAAACACTTGTTTTGTTCTGTCAAACTCTCCTGGAAAACCTGCCGGTGCTGATCTAGGATTTCTCGACTGTATCCATTACGGAAGGAAAGTTCTTTCTCTACAGGAACCTCTCTACATTTTTTCACGCAGTGAATTCATTATGTCATGGGGTGAACACCTGTGTGACTATTTAAAAACCACAACATCAGGTGTGTGCCAATGTGTGTCTCTCTCCTTTGTGGAATGTTCTTGGCACTGATTCTCAGAAGCCAGGTTGGGAGAAAGCCTTCAAACTGAATATAGAAAAAGGTCTTAAAGGATTATTTAAAAATATGTATCTATTATAAGTGCATGCACTGAAAATATTCCAGCCAATTCATACAAATGGGACTTTGCTTTATAAGATCCTCTTGTTTTTACTATCATGTAAAAAAATGCATTTTCGGGAACTCTATTAAAAGTTTATTGTAGAGCAGGGAATTTTGAAAGACCTAGTAAATCCCCCAGATTTGGAAGATGTTATATTACAAAATGTTTTAAAATATTTTTCATTAAGAATAAAGATTACCTTACCTTTTAGTTTGTCTCAAGTTCTCTGCTCCCCTTTTCCAAGAGATCGCTGCCCTGGGAAAAGCATTTGGTTTGCATTCAATAACAATATTCCCACCAACTTGAACAACTGAATTTTTTTTGATGGGATTTTTGGAGAAATCTGGAGCTGAGGCTAAAAACAGAATTAAAAACAAAATTGTTAAATTACTCTGTTATCTTGAGAATAAGTGACCCAAAAGGTAACTTGGTACACTGGACAGAATCAACTACTTAACAGCTAGAAATCTTTTTCAAACTACTATGCTCAGGGCATGTTAGGACCAGATACTAATGTAACAAACATTTTAGACTCTCTGTTTCCATTTGTAACATGAAAACGACAATAGACACTGCCTTACGTTAGTGTTGGGATTAAAGGAGGCAACAGTTGTAAAGTACTGTCCCATCGTGTCTGACACAAAGTATATGCTACTTAAGTAATAAACTGTAATTGATTTTGTTGTGTTGGTTATCAATTTTTTTTTAATTTTTCTGCTGGTGGTGGTCATTACAATAACAAAAGTATTTCGGTAGGAAGAATGCTAGCTAGAAAAAGTCACATTTCCAGTAGCATTTATAATTAAGGGGGGTGAAGATTGTTTCATTAACTAGAAGAAATCTGTCACGTGAACACACAGACATCAAGGGAAGGTGCGAAATTAAGTCCCTACAGAGGAAAATGCTAAGATTAAAGCAATTTAAGGAATTTTAACCTTACTAAGAAAATCATGAAATCTATTGCAGCTAAAATAATTGTCCTAAATTTGAGTATATATGCATACGTGTAAATAGCTATAGCATACCACTGGGATAAGTCAGAAGTACTATACCACCATGTCAGATTTCCTCAGGCAAGCTTTAGCGAGCAAAATGTAAACAGTCCATCTTCTATAGGACCAGACAAGCTGAGCAGAAAGTTTAAAAAAATAGTTTGTGTTCCCACTAAATAAATGTTGCATAGATAACAGTTCATGAAGACGAGAAATTTTTAGACTGCCTGGGAGGCATCTGAGTCGTTCACTTCATGGATGCTGAAACCCACATGTCCAATCTCCATTCCGAAAGTTCAAAGGAACTGACATTTTTCAGCTGGGCCATCCTCTCTGGCTTCTGTGCTTCTCAGCTGTTGCTTCTCTGCAGTTCACCTGATCTGTGCATAATTTTTCCTGTGATCTCAGGTTAAAGGGAATATCTTCAAGTTAGGTTATGGTACTTTACCATGTGTTGTGGTGGCAACTACTCAATTCTTAGCCATAAACAAATCACATTTTAGATCTGTGTTTTTTTTTTTCTCCTTGAAACTATAAGTTCAATGAAAGTAAAAATCAGTTTAGTCTTAATGAGGTTTAGACATAGTAAATGTTCAATAAAACAGGGGTAATTGAAGCAGTTAACAAGCGAATGTTCATCACCCATAAGCTCACAAAACTTTGTGTTTTGTTATTTGATTCTTCTTCCCTTTTACCTTCTTTGTTCTCCTCACCTCTGAGAAAGCTACGGGCTGAAAGCCTCCAAGGACTCATTTATTGTGGAAGACACCACTGGTTGGATTTCCCAGGTTATTATTCTTTTTTTTTTTAGGATTTTCTTTTTTTTTTTTTTTGTATTGTTAAATCATAGCTGTGTACATTAGTGCAATCGCCTGTACCCATTCTAAGATGCACCATAGATGTGGCTAATCTTAGTACTCTCCATTGTAGGGGATTATTTTCACACCTTCCGTTGACATCTGTATGTTCATGTGACAGGTTTCTAGTTAATGAGATAAAAGGAGTTTACTGTGGAAAATCAGGGAAATTGCTTTTCTAGAGAAGGGACAGGTGTGGTCAGGCCTGGTACCTCCTTCTTCTGTCTTGGTTTCTCTAATCCCAGCAGCCATCTTGAAATTGTGTGGTTACAAATAGGAGGCAAAGGTGATAAAGAACAACAATGTCAAGCTGCGACGCCGCAGCTGGCAGCCAGCACTCCTTTTGCTGAGAGAGAAAGTAAATCACTGTCTGGTTGGCCGCTGTAAATTGTGATTTTCCTTTCTTACTTATTAATTTGTAGCTGAAAATATTCCTAACCAATACTCTTTGAGTTATACCCCAAACCTCATGCTAGCATCAATGTTGGAGAAGGCTCTTCTGCTTTGGATGCACCCAGCGATGGGCTCTTCCTCAAGCCCTAACCCATTGCCAAAGCAGAATAATAATTACCACCTTGAATTTTGCAAAAAGCTCATTTAAAATTTTCCCATCATTGCAAGGGAAAGCAACTAGGAATTTACAGAAAAAAATGGGTTCAGATTATTTGTAATTATAGCTCGCTAAAGTGTCATTTTGAATTTTTTGGTTGTAAATGAATGGCTTACCTAAAACGCTCAATTCAGCATTTGCATAAATTGTCTGATATTTGTTTTCTGCGGCACATTGGTAGACACCAGAATCTGACACATTCAGCATTGTTATGATAAGTGTCCCATTTTCTATTTGAATTCTCTCCTAATAAAGAAAAAGGCTAGTATGTTAATGCAGCTTTTGCTTAACCAGAATATGTTATTATACACATTTGTGCATATAAGCTCTTATAATTTGGTATATTTATATACTGCAAAATCCTGAGCAGTGTTCTGAAATTTAAACAAATGAAAATATGCTTACTATAAGTTTAGTCATTAGTATATTTTGTTATCCTATTTATTTGAAGATTAGTATTCTCTGCATGGAATGTATGTTAACCTTCTGTTATATGGTATATATACAATAATTTGGAACAGATCACCATTCTAATTATTCCAGAAAACATGATTGGCAGTAATGTTAGATATGAATAGCATGATTAGACTATTGCCTTTTCTTTTGAGATAGAGTCTCACTCTGTTACCCTGGAGAGAGTTGCCTGATGTCACTGTTGCTCTCAGCAACCTCAAACTCTTGGGCTCAAGAGATCCTTTTGCCTCAGCCTCCTAAGTAGCTGGGACTACAGTCTATGCCACCATAAAGGCTAGTTTGTCTATTTTTAGTAGAGGCAGGTGTCTCACTCTTGCATAGGATGATCTCAAACTCCTGAGCTCAAGCAATCCACCAGCTTCAGCCTCCCAGAGTGCTAGGGGGTTGTCTTGTCTGCAGGTGTGAGCCACCACGCCCAGCTGTGAGTTGGGAATTTTCTAACTGAGTCTTAAGTTGGAGGAACTGAATCTTGCCTTTGTTCAGCTACTAAAAATTGTGCCTAACCAGCCAAAATCTGTTCCTGAGTTGCATTTGGGATATAGAAACACAATTTTGAATTCATATAATGAAATAGTTAATAATAGAAATGTAACTTAAAACTAAATATTTCAAGGAACCTATTCCCATTCTCCAAGGAAAACAAAAGTAGCCTGGAGGAAACGGAATGTTACGTGCAAAAGGTATGCGGGAGGAAAATTCCACTGAAGTTGAAATAAAGAGTAGCATTGTATTCAGCTTCCAAACTACATATTTTTTCGTGCCTCTGTCTATGCCCACATGTGCAAAGTCAAGTGAAGAAATGACATAATTATGTGCATAATTTAATGGGGAATATCTCAGCTCTCTCTCCTTTTCTGGATATTGTAGAAGAAAGTATGCTTTAGATCGAAAGAGAGGGGAACTGCTTTAGTTCTCCACTTTCCTACAGGTTCAGAGACAGTCATCACTTTTCAATAAAAGCAAGACACTGGGTAGTGAATAAGAACTTGGGTGCTGGTTTCAGGAACAAAGATTACAATACTAATTCTATCATTTACTAGCTGGGGTGTGACGACTTTCCACAGGTGGTATAAGTGCTTTAAAACTCATTTTCTTTATTTACATAAAGGAACAGTAAGTGTATCTCTCTTATACATTTCTCACGAGGCTGCAACAAGGCAGGATATGGAAAGCATTTAACACAGAGCTTCCCTCCTGTCAAAGTTCAATAACTATCTGTGATGATGATTACTATGAGGATAACATTTGAATGTGGTTCTAGCACTGACTGTGGCCTTGTGAAAGTTTTTGTCTCGTCTCATTTGAAAGATGGGTTTTTGAAAGACAAGTTTTTATCTTTTGCTCATTTGAAAGACAAGGATAATAGTAGTAGTTACTTTGCAAATTTACTACAGGACTAAAAAATCAATGGATACTTCTTTTCCTAGAACACTCTTAACAACCCATGAGTAATCCTTTAGTTATAACTGTAAGTTGTTATTACCATTAGTAACAAAATTTATCTAGCAGAGCAGGTGAATTTTTAGTATCAGTATGGTTGCTTACCTCTGGGTTGAGGCGTTCCCCATTTTTTAACCATGTGTACCAAGGGTTTGGCTTCCCACTAGCTTTGCATTCCCACAGCAAACTGTCATAGATAGAAAGGTATGTGTTTTGGATTTTCTGTTCCCATTCTGGAGGAGCTGTTTCAAAAGAAGAGGAGAACAACTGTTTGGTAAGGCAAATATCCAAGACATTATGTTATATTCCAAAGGCTGTGGAAATTGAAGGGCAAGGCCAACAAGGTCCAGTTGGATTGAATGCACATGATTTGCACAAGGGAAAATGCAGGAGTCAATGTGGAGTGACAGAAATTCTGTTGGAAACGTCATTGGGCATTTGGCTCAAGTTAAATGTTTATCATCTGTCATTTTGCTGC
This sequence comes from Nycticebus coucang, assembly GCF_027406575.1. Classification (NCBI taxonomy): domain Eukaryota; kingdom Metazoa; phylum Chordata; class Mammalia; order Primates; family Lorisidae; genus Nycticebus; species Nycticebus coucang. The sequence continues at coordinate 20,409,025 of NC_069787.1, forward strand.
ACCTGTATAACAACTTGGGAGTTGGGAAAAAAGGTCAAAATATAGAACAGGGCCAAAGAAAAATTCTGTCCTGAATATTAGCATATGTGCCAAATTAGAAAATTTATACTAAATCTGAACCTGTATACTAACTACAAAAGTCCACTGATTATATTTGTTCTATACAAATTAAAATTAAATTTTCTTATGTCAGACACAATTGCAACTCAATAATAGCTTTAAGTAATACCAAATATGAGCCTCCTCACATCTCGGCAGTATGATAAGAAATGCATGTCCACATAGAATTCAAAATAGCTTACAAAGGTTTAAGGTATATGGAATTTTTGCTTAGTGTAAAAATAATATTTATTTATTTAATGTGCATAGTCTTTGGATGCATAGCATTTCTGAAGAGTGACGTTTTAAATCTTTAACAATATAGGAAATATACAGAAGAGGAAGCTTAGGATTTTGGGTCTAACCAACAGGCCTGAGTGTCAGACCTTTCCCCCTATTGCCTGGTTATGAAAAGCCCTTGGACTCTTTGGAACATGTTCCCTTTGCTGTAATGATAATAAGAGTTCAGAGATTTCCACTGGAGGTTACAAAGACACAATATAGATGGATATATTGTATCCATTGATGGATAATATTACTATTACCTGGCTTTAATTTATTACTTAAATATAACAATATAATTGAAACCGAGAGACTCTTTTTGTGAATGTATTATTCAACTCTGAGGTAATTGAGTCAATTCTCAGTTCTGTTGAGAACACTTCAGCAAGTGAATTAATATTTGACTAAGAAGCATAATGATTACCTTATTGACCAGTTATCTATTATTCCCCCACAAGGGCCATTTTGGACTCAGTAAATGGCTAGTTTGGTTGTGATGAGATGTGTTTCAAACGGACGTGGTGGAGAGCTGTGGGAGCAGAAGGGGTCAGTTTTAGAAGATCCTTCCAGGCTCTTACGTGGAATGTACCCATCATCTGTGAGAGGTCTTGCTAAAATAATCTTAGATTTCTTGTCTATAAAATAACTTAAAGTTATTTCTCCATCGTAAAAATTTTGTAAGAATCATATGAATTAATACTTGTATAATTTCTATGTAACAGTTGCTGTATCAAGGTACAGGAAAGTACCTCAATATTGATTTCACTTTTACAGATACTTTTGTACGCTGGGTCACCTCTTGGTTATATCTTTGTCCCCTTTTGAATGGAAAAATGAGAAATATTGATTAAAAGATAGACCAAGTCTTTAATATCTTGGGTCTACTAAAATTTCCAGTTGCATCCTTATTATTTAATTTGCAAAGGATTCTAAATTCCAAAGACTATCCTTTTAAAAGTAGATACTATTGAAAAGAATGTGTGTGTATATATATACATATATATACACAAAATATATTTGTATATATATTTTTCGCTAATATTTCTGAAACTGTAGGGGAATAATCAGTAGGAAATCATATCTATATATAAAATAGTAGTGTTCATTTCAGGTTAAAATCTAAGGAAATGGAAAATAATATAACCAAGGCACAGTATGTTCTCCCCACAGGACACTAAATCAGCATTCCTATGAAGTAATTATAGTAGTACTATAAATGTTTTTAGCTCTCAAAAAAAAAAAAAAAGTTTCTCCAACCATTTTATCATTAATTCTAAACATGTGTCATAAAAAATATTTTTGGTCATGTGTAAATGCAGTTTTAAAAAGTTTTCTAATGCAGATATATTGAATTTACCAAAGAAGTTAAGAATATTTTGACATCACTCAATATTCTGATCATTCTGAGATATGTCTTATGGTTTATTTGATATTAAAAAAAGAAATTTCCAACATGTGTGTATTTCAGCCTGGATGTGAGAAGACAACTTTCAGGTAATATATGCATGCATCATCTCTCTTAAGTTTATGGGAGACTCTGGTGACTGAGACAAATATATAATTTTTAATGGAACAGTGACCTTATTTTTCTATTACCTATTTTCTATTACATATGAATAGACAAAATCTGAGAAATAGACACAAATACCATAAACCACCATTCGGTGTTAGTTTCCCCAGTTATTTTTCTCCTTCATTTATAAATTCTAGTTAGAATTTTAATTAAGATTGTCATAGGTTGCTGCTGAATGTTTTATGGGAATTACGTTGGAGTTCATGCTCCCTTGTATTATAAACTTTTATGGCTTTCACATGACACTGCTGATATTTTCAAGGCAATTAGAATAAGCGATAGGATGCATAGACCATGCTGAAGCTAAAGTCATAATTTTAAAATGGTCTTCCCACCGGCTAATCATTGCATTAGGCATCCTAACCTGGATGTATTTCTTCCTTATTGTTCCTTTGACACTTTTCCATGACATGCTAATGACTTGCACCATTTGCTATAAAAGATATTACCAAATATTTCATAAACTTTTTGAAATTCGATTAGCTCACCATAAAAAATGAGTTGACCCTTGGCAAGGTTTCTTCCTCGAAGGTTGCCTGCAATGCACTCATAAAAGCCTTCATCTTCTTGTTGAAAGTTTGGGATTTCAAGGATAGCTTGGGATTTGCTGTACTTGACTTTCCCTGGCAATGGGCTTCCATCCAACCTCCTCCAACTAATATCAGGGACTGGACTAAACAGTTATACCTCATTAGAATAGAAGATCGTTTAGTCTTTATGACAGCAGAATGAAACAATAACATCCTTAAAAATAATTCTCAAGAAACGCAATTCAGTCTATTACGTTGTGATTCGTTTCCAGATCTCATGCAATCGTTCACCATCCATTCAGACAGCCATTTATTTAACACTTTATTAAATTGTGCAAGTCACTGTGCTATGTTCATGGAATATATTGCTGAATAAAATAGACGTGTCCTCTGTCCTCATGTTGCTTATAGACTAATGGAAAAATATCCCAGAAACAAATAATAAAATAAACAAATTTGCAAATTGTAATAACTGAAACAAAAGAACTAGAGTGAGTGCATAGATGGTATTCAGATTGTATCAATTTAAATACTGTGGTCAAGGAAATTCTTTGTGAGTGTGCGATATTTAAAACTAGATAGGCTCTACTTTTATTTGTAGATTTTAAGGCAAAATGTAAATTTCTCTAGAGCTAAATTGGTACTAATAGGTCATTGGAAACCTATTGGATAGGTGAGGTAATTATCAAGAGGGATCAGTACTATGAACCAGACACATATGAATTGGTCATAGGTCTTCTGTTATCCTCAAAAGAACATACTCGTTTATACATAATTTTGAAAACAATGATTAAGGATGGATTTATAGTGCACTCTGTCTCTAGTTAGAAAGAATTTGTAAATAGAGTTCCTTTATGTATCAGAATATAGTCTAGTATTCCATGTCTAGTGATTTTAATCTAATATGGATATATTTTAAAAGAACAACAATAAATTATGTAATATTTGAAACTAAGTGTTCATTCAATAAAGGATAAATTTAATGACATAGAAGGCATCATTGTGACAGTTATAACATAAAAAAATGCAGGCAATGAGCAAATTCTAGCAGAAAGTAGTCACTAAAATCTAAGTATTCACTCGTTTGTAAAGGGAATCTCCAGGCTGTTGACATCAACATCTCTCCTCTCCTCTTGTCAAGTCATTCTTTGTTCTCTTATGGATTTGAAGATAATTTAAATATTTCTATTCTAATTATATTTCAAATTAATCATAATAATGGTAGTAAGTCATTTTGCAAAGTCAATTTGTAAACCTTGTAGAAGATACAGGCTTTCTTTCAGTCAGCAAAAGTGATACGGGAGAATCACCTTATCACATGCAAAGTAGTTGACAAATAAAGATCTGGAGAGTCTGTGCAGGAACCAACTGCAGAAAATTGGTGATGACTCAGTAGAGGCTTCAAATAAAGCGAGAAAGCTGATGAAGCCCCAGGAATTTTTATTGGCAAAAAATTATGATTCTCCTATGCACATCAAAGATAAAGTACCAAAAGTTGTATTTTTGTGCTCATACATATTTGTCAGAAAGCATGCCCTAAATCAGCGTCTGATTCATCTATTTTTCTCAGAATTAGCATACAGTTACAGTTATATCTTGAGTGTTTTTAGACACAAAATAAAATAATTATCATAAATTTAGATTATGTCCTTTTACAAAGCCTTGCCACTTACCTCAAATTTAAGTTGACATTTTAGTAAATTGGCGTATTCCTGGCAACAATTAACCTTGGATAACGGGCTTTTCTTTTCATGCGTGTTTGTGAAATGCCAAACCAATAAAATGAAATTCTAAAAGAAAACTTATTCACACAGAAAAATATTCACAAAGTCTGGTGAATTTTATAGTATTTGTGGTATTATTCAGTTAAAAAATACATGTATTGCATATGTGAACACATTGAAGTTGTGATCTGTTGGTAGTTGAGAGATGAATACCATTAATTTTCCTCTCTTTGCTAACTTCTATTTTCCATTATTTTCCTACAATGAGCATGCATTACCTGTGTAATAAAATTTTTCCCAGAAAATTTATTTATAAAGAGAAAAATAAATAGAGGTCCTGATACTTGTCTGAATTAATGATCCGTTGGTATCTTTTTATGACGGTGAATTTTTGAGGCATATGACAAATTCATGCAAAATATCCAACTACAAAAACTTTATTCTAAAACATTCAGACAAAAAGTAAGTAAAAATGGTATATTTTTCCCATTGTTATTTCTTAGTTCTGTAGATTGATTGTGAAGACAGAAATCAATCTTTTACATAACTAAATACCTAAAATAAGTAATTTTGAGAATTTTGACAATTATAATTATTACAACAATATCACATCAAATAGCTACTCCTTATAAATAAACTCTGAACCCTGTGCCAGTTATTGTATATGTGTATAACAGGTATGTAGAATTTCATTTACATTTTCCTACAGCTATAAAGGCCGAGCTGGGATTTATTTTAAGGTTTTCTTGCATCAGAAGCTATGAGGGAATCCTGACCTCACAGATTTTATAAGATGATTCCCTGACAGCCTAGGTTTTTGTGATTTTACAAAAGTGGCTTTCCATTTTAAGTGTCCCAGTCCTGTATTGATAAAAACAAACAAACAAACAAACAAACAAAAAAAAAAAACAGTAAAGCAAGACTAACCAATCCCAACTACCCCAACTACCGTGACAACTGACAACACTGAAATCTCACTAAATTGTTTTCCTTGAAGGGAAAAAAAGAGGTGTCCTATGCAGATATACTTTGACCATAGTTGTATATCATAAAGTGTCGGAACTGAACCCATATCCCATCAAATAACGTTTCCAATCAAGATCCTGGTGTACTTTCACCCTCTACAGCCAGTCCAAGTTATCTCTTTATTAGAGACTTCCCACAGACGGTAGCCAACTTTATCACACAAAGAGGAAGCTTAAACCAGCTAGAAATTCACATGTCCCTAGGGCACCAAAAAGTGCTAGGGGCCAGGACATAGATACTCCAGCTGCCATGGCCCTGAATGTGAGACAAATCTATGGATTGATTACCTGTCTTCACTCCAGAGCTCTCCTTACAGGACTGAGCCAAAGTTACCTTCTGTGGAACCTTGCTTGGCACTATACTGTGCTTGGCTACCTTTTCTTTACTGTTCCGCTTCCATTTTCCTGTGGATTCTTCGTAAGAAATCTAATAAATCAGTTCCAAAAACCTATCCTGTCAGAGTGTGGCTCTTGAAAATCTGATCAATTAAAATCCCTAATTTACTCTATCATGTGCTACTTTAGTTATAATATGAACTATAGATAACCCTTAAATATTTCTTATGATGACATTTATATACAGCCATTAGACACACACAAAAGTGGAAGTCTGGTGAACTGAAAGTCAATGGCATACAAGACAAATTTGAGAACTTATTGTTATGTGGGGCCAAATGACACCAGAATATTAGCAAAAGGCAAAAAATGCGAGAGATGTGGACCTTAACAGAGACATGTAAGATGCTCATTTAAAAAAGAAACTCCCCTAAAATGTTCTTTTTATTTTTAAGCCCATTTGAGTTTGGAGTGATGTCTTTAATAAACCGTTCAATTACAGAGAAGATTGTAAGATTCAGTCTAAAGTACTTGGTTCTAACAAAAGAGTTTTCAATTTGGAAGATGGCTATAAGATTCATATTTCTGGATTCTAAATCCACATGGGTCACGTGTTAGCTTTTGCTTGAATTTTTATTTTCCTTAGAAAACCCAATCCTCTTTATCTTTATCCATCTGATTTGAGTTGTACTGACTTCACCTTGGATATCAGGAGCGAGCACATAATTCAGGTCTTGCCATTGGAGGCTTGTACCCCATGGCCACTTTGACTGGTCAACAAAGGAACCAAAATAAGCCAATAAGAGACAATTAGAGTTAATTCAGGAACTGCTTTTGGAATGATTATTGAAGGGATGTCTTTCCACTAAGGTTTTTTGAGACAGTGGGATAAAACTTCAAGCAATACTTTTCTAGCAAATGGAGACAGTGTCTTTGAAAATCAAAGCTAACACAGAGGAGAGAAACTTGGAATTCTTCACACATCTAAATCAAGTCATGCCTGGTTGCCAAAAATAAAAATAAAAAATAAAAATCTCTCTTTGAACATTTCAGTTAGCCAATACATTCTCTTTTTGTCTTGAGCCCATTTGAGTCATTTTTCTGCTATTTTCAACCAAAAAAGACCTGACCAACAGATTCTAAATACCGCAGTTCAAATGCTAGCTGGGTTACTTTCTACCATGGGACTGAATTAAATGATACGGTGAATTCCTCCAGGATATGTGTATTATATTGTATGCTAGAGATACTATAGAATCTTCCAATGGAAAAAAAAAATCAAAAAATAATAAAAGTTTTAAAAATTAAAAAAGAAAGTCTTAAGTATATTTTGTGGCTATATTTTATATTAACAAACATTTTCATGGGAGAAAAGATTTCATAGTTACTAATGAAATCTTGTGGTTTTTTCAGATTGGTTGTATCACTGCTAAACATGAATTCCATGTCCCTAATGATTACCATTGATTATATACAATATAGAGTCAGAAAGTATAAAAGCAAATATTATTTAAAAATATATGCAACTTTTTTTTTTCTTTTTTTGCAGTTTTTGGCCTGGGCTGGGTTCGAACCTGCCACCTCTGGCATATGGGGCCATTGCCCTACTCCTTTGAGCCACAGGTGCCGCCCTAAAAATATATACATCTTCTAATGAATAGTTTCCATTTTATCCTGGCAATTCTTACAAACACACTAAATGAATTGCTTTAGATTTTATACCATCTCTCTTTTCTGAAGCCATCCCAATGGCAGTGAGTGGGAAAAGCTGAAATCAATGAAAAACAAAATTATTTTAGTAGTATGCCTTAATGTTTAAATGCCAGTTAATTTTTCCAAGATACCCCACAGTGCGTAGATAATACTAATAACAATTACAGTAAAGTTATGATAGCATAATATTATAATTTGTGCAATGTAAAAAAGAAAATGGCTCATACTTTGCTATATTTTATTGCATATTAATAAGCATGAATTTTCTCATTTACAGTATGGGAATTAATAATAGTACATAATCCAGAGGCTTCTTGTGAGGATTAAATGAGATTATCCACGTCATGTGCTTAGCACACTGTCAAGCACACGTTAAACCATGTGTCTGAACATTCAAACAAAAAAAATTAATCAAATATTTTAAGATCATTATGATGTGATTATTATCATCTCAAAAACAAGAATCCTAGTTTATATTATTTATTTTCTACTCTCTGTTAAGGGCTACATATGTCTAGGTATTCGATACAAACTGATTTATAAGTATTTCTTCATAAGGAAAGTAGGAACCTCTCAGATGAGGCTGGGCATGCCTACCTGAAGAAGACTTCTCTTTTTCAACCTGGCAAATCTCCTAGGACCATTGCAGTAGGAAGGAAAGGAATTAGAGTTCTCCAAAGAGAAGAAAATCTGGCATATGAAAGCTGTTCATTTAAAAAATGATACTAATGATTAATTGAGTGCTTACTATGTACCAGGCTCTGTGAGAGATGGCTTTCACATGTCATCTGAATTAAATACTTAGCTGGCATCTCCTAACAATGCTAATGAACTTTTTAGAATGTTACTCACGTTTAGACAGGTAATTTCAACTAAATTATTACCTGCCAACTCTCTTCCAGAACAGGCTAGTTTATCGTGATCTACCTTCTAATTCTTTGGAGTTGCCACCCATTCAATTATAAGCATCAGTGGACTCTTCCTCCTTCTGTGCCTTCAGCATTCTTTTTAGGTTCCACCTAGTTTGTCCACCTTGATAACACGAGGAATGCAATCAATGTTCACTGACAGTTCATTTAGGTTCAAAGTAAATAATCTATTTAAAATGCAGAGTCTATAAATTAATCACACCAAAAAAAAAAAAATGTCATAGAGCAAGGCGGAGTTTTGAAGGGTCTTTGGAATAAAGATCATTGTTAAATCTCCTGGAACTGTGCCATTATAGAGTTAAAATAAATGGTCTCTTTATCATTCTGAAGACAGAGATGAGCCATCCCTGGCAACCTTTCCTTTTCAGTTACAATTCTATCCACAATCACCATTCTTTTTCTTTTCTTCTTTTTAAGAAATTGAGTTTGGATGTGAATCTTAGTAAGAAAACCAATTTGAAGCAAGGCTCTCATCCAAAGTTTCCTCAGACCATAGATGAAGGATTCATGAACCCATAACTTTAAAAGGAACACTGCAAAAGCCTTTTCTTATTTTGTTCCTGTTTTCTAAATGAAGTTTGCCTGAAATGTGAGTCCTCACAGTTGTGAAATACTCCTAGATGATAAAAGCAAAGTTTTTTCTCTCTCTCTCTCTTTTTTTCCTCTGGTTTTCTCCTTAAATAAGCATTACCATCAATACAAATTTTTACTCCATTCTGTCATGTCATTATGCTTCTACAAAGGGAGCAGCCTATTAATTTTATCTGAAGACAAAGAATACATTTGTTAACCATCTGGCCTAGTTCAACCTGAATTAGAAGTTAAATTGAAACTCTTCTCACACAAGTAGGGACTGTGCTTCAATTCTATACTTTTATTCCATAAACAGAATTTATATTACTAGTGCTATTTGAGAAAGCTTATATTTCTCCCCTGGATTTCTTAAACCTCATTATCCACAGCTTAAATCCAGACCATCCTAAGTTTTTAACTAAAGACTGGTGCAGAGAACTAGTTTTGTAAGATGCTTGCATTTGGGATTATTCTTAACCTGAACCTTATTTCAGAAAATCCTGTTAGGGCCATTTTTTAATCGAAGATCGTGAAGCAGAATAACAAAACCAGCAAAGAATGCCTTTGTTCAATTTTCAGACTGTTCAGCTAGCTGGTTTTATTTCCCCAACTTAAAATATTCATACAAAAAGCTTGGAATATAAGATTGTCCTGTGAGGATACAATATGGATAAATTCATGAGTTCTGTACAAAACCAATCTCACTGTTTTGGGAAAAGGAAAACATTTTTTTTCCCTGAGCATTGTAAATACAGTCATGATTCTGCCCTAGTTGTCAGTGCTTACTGTAGAATGAATGATTATGTTGCCCCCAAATCCAGAGATTGGAAACCTAACCTCCAAGGTGATGGTATTTAGAGATGGGTCCTTTGGAAGGTGATAAGGTGACATGAGTCCCTCATAAATGGGACTAGTGCCCTTATAAAATAGGCCTCAGGAAGCTCATTGCCTCTTCTACCACACGAGGACGGAGCTTGATGTGCTATCTGTGGCCCAGAAGGTGGGCCCTCACCAGACACCTTGCCAACCACTAAATCCACCAGGACTTTGATCGTGAATCTCAGCTTCCAGAACTGTGACAAATAAATATCTGCCATTTATAAGCCACCCAATCTATACTACTACTTGTAACCATCCAAAAGGACTAAGACAGTACCTGTATCAACTGTCCCTTGGGGAGGAAATCTTACGGAACTCATACATTAGTGTGGTATTTGACACCACAGTTGTCACAGTCGATTCAAAATCCACAAATGGTTTGCTCATAAAAATAATTGTAACAGAATGACACCTGCACCTGGACTAAGAGGACAAAGGTTAATTTTATGGAACTAACTTCTCCAAGCTTAAGTTTTCTCTTTACATTAAGAAGAGATAACAATGGATATATAAGTAGAGCAAATGAGTAAGTAGTAGTGACAGTGCATTCTGAAATATAAAATTTGAACCAGAAATTAAGCCTTAGTAAATTGTTTCACTGTCAAGATCACCAATAAAGACAATAAGGGACCTTTGTGCAAATATTCTCTTAGAATTCTGTTGTCAATTTCCACTCCTTTTAAGATAAGTAAAATAAGCACTGATTTATATGTAAAACATAAATGAAGCTCATTATTGTAAGACATGATAGAGCTAAAAATGATACTACGTTTATCAGTAAATTAATGGTTTGTTCCTAATCTCTATTTCTTTTTAATAATAACCCTAAATAAATACTTATGCTGCTCTTAGGCAAGAAAATCATAATTTGGTCAGGGTAGGTGGGATTCCCAAGGCTTATGTTATCTTGAGTTTATTTGGCTTGACCTTACCACAGTTTATAATCATAAAATTTCATATAAGGAAGTACATGAAACATTCAACATTATATTAATATTTAATGATTCTATTGTTATTATATCTAACACATATTTGGCACATATTATATGGCAGGCACTGCGCTGAGCACTTCTGAAAGCCATGACTAAGGCTGTACAAATTTTGTAGACGAACAGATTGGGAGTAGGATAGTTTCAGTTATATGTCCAACATCATACAGTAAATTAAAAAGAAAAAACTTGAAACAAAGTATGTCCTTCCATACAGTCTGAACTTTAAACTACCATGCCTTGCTGTCCCTCCATGAATTAATCAGCTTCAAAATGAAGCAAATCTTAGTAGGATATATCATATGTACTTAGCAATAAATTCTTCACCTAATGAACTAATATGTTTTGCAACAGGTAATTAAACTTCATTTTATACAGGATCTAAAAAGTGAAATTATGGATTTTTAAAATTATTACTTTAAACATATTGAGATTCCTACAAATTCTAGTAAAGGCTTAAAGATGAACTCCACAGTTAGCTGGAAAATAGGAAACAAGTAACTTATTCACTTTCCCTAGCTCAGTTCCAACTTTGATTTAAAATCTTTCTCTTCTGTAACTGCTAATTACTTAAGAGTAAGAACTGTGGATCTCCTGAGAGGGGTGGTGAAAGACTGGGGTAGAAAGGATGAAGAGTCGCTTCCGGACCTATATATATTCTTATTGGATGATTTTTTAGAGCTTTTAAATTTGTTGAATTTTAGAAACAGCATGTACAATTGAATTTATTCTTTGGGGGAAAAAAATGGAAGGGAATGTTTGACATTAGATTGACAGTACATCTTCAATTTCAGAAGAGGCTCACATGTTTGATGGATTCCTGGTCTTTGAAATGTAGCCTCTACAGTCATTCGTAAGGAGAATGTGGAAAGATATTTCAGAAACCTTAGGATTTTATACATTTTATAATTTTAATTTTTTTAATTAATTTATTTTTATTGTTAAATCATAGCTGTGTACATTAGTGCAATCAAGGGGTACAATGTGCGGGTTTCATATACAATCTGAAATATTCTCATCGAACTGTTCAACGTAGCCTTCATGGCATTTTCTTAGTTACTGTATGCAGGCATTTGTATTCTGCATTTTAATTTTCTAAATATATGCTATGGGATTTTATGTGAACATAAGCAAAATATAACCACGAGAATATTTATTACAGTGTTATTTATAACAACAAAAAAGAATGGAAACAAAACAGAAGGAAACTAAATGTATAGTAGTAGGAGAGTAACTGAAAAAATGTATTGCAATACACCACTGTCATAGTATGAGGGTGCAGAAGACAGTTTGATGACCTACAGATGTGTTCACAGTATTATTTTAATATTATTTTGCAAAAGAAGATGAGTACTATGCCAATTATATTAAAATTAGAAAATATGTATATCGAAATATTGAGAGTAGTTATCCTCTGAATGAGAAACTAAGTATAACATTAATTTTATTTTCTTTAGTGCCTAAATTGTTTGAATTTTCTTAAATGAACATGTCTTACTTTTACAATAATGTTACAAAAACCTTACTAAGTGGGGCAGAGTAAGATGGCAGACTAGAAACATCTCCTTGGTGTCTACTCATTATGAGACAGGGGAAAGTGGCATTCAGCCACCTCTAGCAGGGGAATCTGAACAGAAACATCACTCTGAGGCACAGTGAAGCAGCAGAAGACTGCAGGATCCAAGAAGGAGGTCTGGAGATGATGAACATTGACATGGAAGGCAGGTGGTTGGTATGGGCAGAAGTCAGCTAGTTGGCTCTCCCTTGGAGGGCTGGGGATGAGGAAGAGTTGTCCTGCAGCATTTTGATTCTGGACTGGGCTGCTTGCTGGAGCAGTAAGTAGAGACAAACAGCAATCAGCAGCTGGGGTTGAACACTTTGCAGGGTGGTTCTCCCAGTGGCTTTGCAGCTGGCAGGGCACCACAATTGTGGGAAGACCACATGCATAAGAGGGGAACAGTGTGTGGTATCCTAGTGCATTACATGTTCTGGTACACCTGCTGAGCTCCAGCAGGCATCCTTAGGGTGAGAGGAGCACCCCTGCAATCTCTATGAGGGATGTTTTTTTGTCAGGGGCACTGTCTGATGGGCCTCCTGGAAAGTCTGCCAAAAGCTTGGAGACCCCAGTCCCATGGGGACAGAATGCTAAGGAAGCAAACAGGCTGGGATTGAGGACAAAGAATTCAGGAAGACAAGATCAGGTTTCTCTTGCAAATAGATACAGATGATATATAGAAAAATCAAGCATGTGTTCTCTGTCAGTAGAGAGACACCACAGTGCCACCTGGTGTCCAAAAAATATATTGCTATAGAGAGAGAAATACACACACACACACACAAACATGCACATATATATATTGTTTTATAATTTTTGCTTCTTCTTTCATTTTTTTCTAAATTTTTCTTTTTCCTCTTTTATTGTTGTTGTTTTTGCTTGGTTGTGTTTTTATTTTTATTTTTTTCAATAGCAAGTGTTCCTCCATTTTTCTTATGGTTTTTCAGCCCCTTTTATTCTATCTTTCTTTTCCATTTCTTTTCTTACTCTCTATTTTGGCAGAGATTGCTCTACTTTTCTCATCATTCCCACATAAATTTCTCATACAACACCTAAGATATCCATTTTTATCCTGCCTTGTCTTATATAACTATATTTTTAATTTTTGTATTTATTTATTTATTTAATTTTTTTCTCTTCTCTCAGGGTTGGTTCAAGACAGGATTGATCTGGCTCAAGTCATGAGCTTTCTTGGGTTTCTTTTTAGCTTTGGCCTTTGGAAAGAAGGTATTTGTTGGTTCCTCCTGCAACATACTGCCGATTTCCTTCTATCTTGGACAGAGGTAGGATCTTGCTTTTTTGCAGGCTAGTAATCAACTTCAGACTTAGAAGGACCTGCAGTCCAGCACCAAAAGTCCTAGAGCATCAGGTGTCGTTAAAGCATCCTGCTAAACACCACCATTTCTCCTGATGCTCTCTTTCTCTGTTACTATTCTTTTTCTCTCCCTTTATTTAATTCTTTTCTTCTGCCCACTTTCTTTTTTTCCCTTTTTATCTTTTTCTTTTCTTTCTCTCTTCCACTCTTTACCCAACCTTACTTTTCACCTCATACCAAAAGGTCACTTCAATGCCTAAGGTCTAAGACAAGATAATTTAAAACAAAGGAGGTAGTGAGCAGGAAAAATTAAGGGGATTGAAGTAAACAAGAAGAGACAAATGAGAAAGAATGAATGAAACGTTATGGCAACATGAAAAACCAGAATAGAGCATCCCTCTCCAAAGAGATCATGAGGTATCTACCACAGAGGATTCCACCTATAAAGAATTAATGTAAATGACATAAAAAGAATTTAAAATATGGATGGAAAAAACAATAAAGGGCATTGAGGAGAAAATGGAAAAACACAACCCAAAAAATGGACAAAAGATATGAGTAATATAGAAAAGACATGGCGGTGCTAAGGACTTAAAGGAGTCAGTCAGAGAATGTAAGTGTGCAGTAGAAAGTATCAATAACAGATTAGACAATGGATAAGAACAAATCCTGGTGCTAGAGGATAAAGCTCTTGAGCTAACCCAGGCAATTAAAGAGGGATAAAAGAAGAGACATAAAGCAGAATATTCACTCAGAGAATTCTGGGACTTCATGAAGCATTCAAACAGGAATTATAGGTATTCCTGAAGGGAAATAAGAACATCCCAAAGGAATGGAAGTCCCACTGGAGGATATCATAAAAATTTCCCAAGTATCATTAAAGATTCCTAAACACTCATTTTATAGGGATATCTAACTCTGGATCATCTGAACACAAATAGAACACCTCTAAGAAACATTATAAGGAAACTTTCCAAAACTAAGATGAAAGAGAAAATTCTGCAAGCAGCCAAGAGTAAGTGCTAACTGACTTATAAGGGCAGATCCATCAGGATGACAGCAGATTTCTCAGCTGAAATTTTCCAAGCAAGAAGAGAATGGTCAGCTACCTTTAATATTCTTAAACAAATAATCGTAAACCCAGACTCTATATCCTTTTAAACTGAGCTTCAAAATCAATGGAGAAATCAAATCTACTACTGATATGCAAACATTGAGGAAATTCTCAACAAGACCAACTAACTCTACAGGAAATACTTAGACCTATTCTCCACACAGAACATCAAAATGGATCACCAATAAGTTAAATACCCAGAAACTAAAGGACAAAATCTAGCTTCCACAGTGGCGCATAGGATAAAACTAAGCAATAGACCTTCACAAAATAAGATGAGTAGAACTATACCACATTTATCAATTCTCTCAATAAATGTAAATTGCTTGAATTCCCCACTGAAGAGTCACAGGTAGTCCAATTGAATAAAAAAGGACAAGCCATCCACATATTGTCATAGGAAACATACCTAGACTTGAAAGACAAAATAAGACTCAGGTAAAGGCTTGGAAAACAATATTTCAGGAAAATAGAAATAAGAGGAAAGGGGGGGGTTGCAATTTTCTTCTCAGATATAAGTGGATTTAAAGCAACTAAGGTCAAAACAGACAAAGATGGTACTTCATATTGGTCAAGGGAACAATACAACAAAAGGACATTTCAATTCTAAATGTTTATGCACCCAACTTAAATTCTCCCTGATTTATGAAACAGACCTTAATTTGTCTAAGCAATATGATATCCTATAAAACCACAATACTAGTGCACTTTAACACTCCTCTTGCAGAGCTAGATAGATCCTCTAAACAGAAACTAAACAAAGATACAAGAGACCTAAATGCAACCATAGAGCAAAAGGGGTAAATAGACGTGTATAGAACACATCATCTCAAAACTAAAGAATATACATTTTTCTTATCAGTCCATGAAACATATTCCAATATAGATCATATACTAGGTTACAAATCAAACTACAGCAAAATCAAAAGAATTGAAATTATACCTGAATCTTCTCAGACCACAAGGCAATAAAGGTGGAACTTAACTCCAAGAAAAATTTTCATCTCCACCCAAAGACAAAGAAATTAAGCAACCTTATGCTGAATGACAGTTGTATTAAGGAAAAGATAAAGGAGGAAATCGTTAAATTCCTCAATCCTAACAACAATGAAGCTTACCAAAATCTTGGGGATATTGCAAAAGCAATTCTACAAGGGAAATTTATCATATCAGATGCCTACATCCAAAGCACAGAAAGAGAGCACATCAACAATATAATGAATCATCTTAAGGAATTGGAAAATGAAGAGCAATCCAATTCCAAATCTAGCAGAAGAAAAGAAATAACAAAAAGTAATCAGATATAAATGATATTGAAAATAAAAAAAAATCATTCAGAAAATCAATGAAACAAAAAGCTGGTTCTTCAAAAAGCTAATTCTTCAAAAAGATAAAATCAATAAACCTGTGGCCAGATTAACTAGAACAGAAAAATAAAATATCTAGCAACATCAATCAGAAATGAAAAAGGGGAAATAGCAACAGATACCACTGAGATATGACAGATTATTTCTGACTACTACAAAAATATGTATGCCCGGAAATCTGACAATGTGGAAGAAATGGAGCAACACCTGGAATCACACCACCTCCCTAGACTTAACCGGGAAGTAATGCAACTCTTGAACAGATCACTATTAAGCACTGAGATTGAAGAAACAATAAAAATCCCTCAACAACCACAACAAAAGCCCTGGTTTCACACCAATCTTCAAAGATGAACTTGTACCTATGCTGCAGAACCTATTCCAAAACATTGAGAAGAAAGAAACCTTTCCTAACATGTTCTATGAAGCAAACATCATCCTGTACCAAAACCAGGAAAGGACCCAACTAAAAAAGAAAACTACAGACCAATTTCACTAATAAATATTAATGCAAACATATTCAACAAAATCCTAGCCAATAAATTATAGCTACACATAAAAAAGAAGTACACATCATGTTCAAGTAAGCTTCTTCCTAGTGATGCAAGGCTGGTTTAACATATTCTAATCCATAAATGTAATTCACCATATCAATAGAAGCAAAAGCAAAAACTATATGATCCTATCAATAGATGTAGAAAAAGTATTTGATTAAATTCAGCATTCTTTTCTAACAAGAACACTTAAGAATTTATGTATAGGTGGCACATTTCTTAAAATAATTGAAGCCATCTACGACAAACCCACAACTAATATCATACTGAATGGAGTAAAACTAAAAGCTTTTCCACTTAGAACAGGAACCAGACAAGGAAGTCCTCTATTACCACTGCTATTCAACACAGTGCTGGAAGTTCTAGCTAATGCAATCAGGCAAGCAAAGGACATAAAGGCCATCCAAATGGGGGCAGAGCAGGTCAAACTCTTGCTCTTTGCAAATGATATGATCTTTCCCATGATCTCCACTGCCACAGGGCCAAGTACATCATGAAGGAAGAACTCTGCTGGGCCCTCTTCAGCATGCAGGCCACAGGCCATGTGCAGCGTGGCACCTCCTATTACAGGTGACAGCTCCTTGATGCCTCAGAGGGAGAGGAGTCCCCCCAGGGCAAGACCTCATCCCTCATCCTGACCTTTCTGAAGATACTGCAGTGAAATTTCAGGTCCCTGGAGGCCTTGTGCAGCCAGGGACTGGTCTGGGGACACTATGCTTAACTGGTAGTGCCTACAAGCTTGGCCACTTCTTATCACCCCTCCCTCACCATACAGGACCATAGATGAGGAAGCAGAAGGAAGGGCTGGAAAACTGGGTGGGCTGGCCAAAGGAGAACTTCATGTTCCTGGCATGGCCCACCTCCCTTCTGCGCAGCATACCTTAGCTGACCATGATTGGTCTCCCATAGGCTATGGCATGAAATCTGCCTCTCAGCAATCTGTCTTCATAGTTTACACTTTCACAACACTCCCTACCTTTTGGCTCCTCGATCTCAGAATTCTCCTGAGTGAACTGTCAAGCTCACCAGTGTATGTTGTTAGAGAGTTTACAATAAATTCTTTATGGCAATACAAAAAAAAAAAAACTTAGAAACTTAGAAAACCCCAGAGATAACCACAACACTCCTGGACATGATCAAGAAATACAGTATTGGGTGGAGGGAGGGTGTATTGGTGGGACTACACCTACAGTGCATCTCACAAGGGTACATGTGAACTTACCAACTGTAGAATGTAAATGTCTCAACATAATAACTACGAAAATGCCAGGAAGGCTATGTTAAACAGTGTGATGAACGTATGTCAAATGGTATATAAAATCAGTGTATGGTCCCCCATGATTGCATTAATGTACACAGCTATGATCTAATTAAAAAAAAAAAAAGAAAGAAAGACAGAAATACGGTATCATCTCAGGGTATAAAACCAATGTCCACAAATTAGTAGCCTTTGTATACACCAATAACCAATAACAGCCAAGTTAAGAAGCTAATCAAAGATTCAATTTACTTCACCATAGCTTCAGAGAAAATGAAATACCTAGGAACATACCTAACAAAAGAGGTAAAGGATCTCTATGAAACCTTAAGGAAAGGATAGCAGAAGATATCTACAAATGAAAGAACATACCATGCTCTTGACTGGAAAGAACGAACATTGTCAAAATGTCTATACTACCCAAAGCAATCTACAGATCCAACACGATCTCCATTAAAATACCAACATCAGTTTTTGAAGAACTGGAAAAAAAAATAGTACCTCATTTTTGAAGGGAACCAGAAAAAAAAAAAATACAGCCAAAACAATTTTTAGTAATAAAACAACTCCAGAAGCATCACCCGACCAGACTTTAGTTTACATTATAAGTCCACAATAATCAAATAGCATAGTATTGGCAGAAAAATTGAGACATAGACATACGAAATTAAATGGAAAACCAAGAGATGAAACCAGTCTTATACAGCCATCTGCACTTTGATAAACCAAACAGAAGCATGTACTGGGAAAAAGAATCCCTATTCAATAAATGGTGCTGTGAGAACCGGATAACAGCATGTAAAAACTGAAATTGGACCCATACCTTTCAGCACTTACAAAAACTAACCCAAGATGGACAAAAGATTTAAATCTGAGGCATAAAATGATACAAATTCTAGAAGAAAGTATGGGAAAATCTTTTCAGGTGTCAGCCTGGGAAAAGATTTTATGAAGACTTAAGTGGCAATCACAACAACAAGAAAAATAAACAAATGATACTTAATTAAACTGAAAAGCTTTTTCACAGATAAGGACACAAAAATTAAAGCAAATACACAACTTTCAGAATGGGAAAAGATATTTGCATATTATAAATCTGAAAAGGGCTTGATAACTAGGAACTCAAATTAATTCACACACACACACAAAGCACAAACAATCCTATCTATCACTGGGCAAGAGACAGGAAAAGAATCTTTTCTCAGGAAGACAGATTAATGGCTAAGAAACATATGAAAAAATGCTCATAGTCCCTAAACATCAGAGAAATGCAAATCAAAACTATCCTGAGATATTACTTAACCGTAGTGAGAATAGCTCACATCACAAAGTCCAGAGTTGCAGATGCTGGTGCAGATGTGGAGAGAGGGAAATATTTTTACACTGTTGGTGGGACTGCAAACTCATACACCCTGTTTGGAAAGAAGTATGAAGAATCCTCAAAAAATTCAAATTAGACATACCACGTGACCCTGCAATCCCACTACTAGGCATCTACCCACAAGAAAAAAAATCATTTTCTCATAAAAACATTTGCACCAAAATATTTATCATAGCTCAATTTACAATAGCCAAGATGTGGAAAAAACCTAAGTGCCCATCAACTTGGGAATGTATTAATAAGCTGTCGTATATGGATATCAAGGAGTGCTATTCAGCCATAAGAAAAAATGGTGACTTTACATATTTTGTAATAACCCGAATGGAGCTGAAACACATTCTTCTTAGTAAAGTATTACAAAAATGGACTTGATTTTATTATGAATCCAGTACATGATCTAACGCTTGTCTCCATAGGATAAAAACTTAATTCTATTCAAGTTGGGGGGAGGGTATGAGTGAGCAGGGAGAGGGAGGAGGGGGATGTGTGTATTCCTACTAAAGGGCAAAAAGTAGTGGTGTATAGCACAATTTCGGGGTGTGGAACATAACTACAAGAGAGATTCTACCAAACAAATTCAAAAATTGTGACCTGGTTGCTTGTACCCTCACAATAACCTGAGGTGGGGGGAAGACAGACCTTACTAAGTATATGTTTTGTTCAGTTTTGTTTAAGCAAAGGTTAGTGGAACTCTTCTGAGTCTTCTTATTTCTGTATCTGCCTGAGAGCTCTCATTTCAAATTCATTTTCAGACCTCCGATTCCTGGCTCCTTTTCCTGCTATTAAAAGAATGTTATTGTTTTATGATGTAGTATAGGTATTTCTTTCCAAGTTTGCTTTTTCCCTATGCGTTGGTTGTGAGTGACCATGAGCACACTCTAGCTTGCAGCATTAGTCTAGGCCTTAGCTTCAACTTTTTCCCTCATGCCTTTCTTAGACACTTGTTTTACTTCACAGGTGAGAAGAATTCAGTTGAAAGTGTGTGTAACTGAAAAGAGAAACTAACAGAAGAAATCCATAACACTGAAAGTTGGTTCTTGGAAAAGATCAGTAACATTGATAAATCTCCAACTGAACTAACCAAGGAAAAAAGAAAGATGCACAGGAAAGATGCAATCAGTAATGATTACATCTACATTAAAAAGATAAATTAGATGAAATAAGCCAATTCCTTATAAGACACAATTACCAAAAGAAGAAATAGAAAATTTTAATAGGTCTACAGCTATTAAAAAAAAAAAGAATCAATAATCAGTAATTTTCCAAAATAGAATACATAGGCAAAATGATTTCCCTTAAAGATGTAGCTCTTTAAACACATAAGGAAGGAATAATGATCATTTAATATAATCTCTTTCAAATAATAAAAGCAGAGGAAATAAGTTCATATTAATTCTACGAGGTAAAAATTGCCATAATACATAAACAAGATAAAGAAATTTCAAGAAGAGAAAACTGCAGACTAATATATCTCGTAAAAATAAATGGAAAAATCTTCAACAGACATTAACAAATTTAATCCAGCAATGTTTAAAAAGACTTTTGTACCACAACCAAGTGAAATTTATTCTAGTTAAATAAGATGGTTTGGTATGTGAAAATTAATTTATGAAATATTCTACCCCAGAAAAGACGTATCACATGATCATAACAATTGGTGCAGATAAAATTATTTGGCAAAATTTAACATCCATTCAAAACAAAAATTCTCAACACACTAGGAATGGATGAGAACTTCCTCACCTTGCTAAAGAATGTTTATAAAAAATGTAGCACTCACATCATGCTTAATGTTGAGAAACTGGATGCTACTACTCTAGATAGGGAAAAAAGGGAAGGATGTCTCCTCTCATCATTCTTAGTCAACACTGAATTGGAAATCCCAGCTGATGCAAGAATTAAAGAAATGGAAATAAAATGTACATAGATTGGATAGGAAGAAATAAAATTGTTGTTCATAGATAACAACTAAAAAACCTCTAAGAATGAACAAAAAATTTACAAAACCAATAAGTGATTGTAGTAAGGTCATGGGATACAAGATTAATATTACAAAGTCAATACTTTTCTTTATACTAATAATTTGCATCAAACAATTAAAATAGATTGGTATTTACATTATCACAAAAATGCAATTCTTATATATAAACCTAAAACAGTATGCATGTAACCTCTACAAAAATTTTATTAAAACAATTAAAGAGTATTTAAATAAGTGAAGAATTATTCTGTGCTCATAGATCAGAAGACTCAACATTGTTCATGTGTCAATTCTTCACAACTTGATCAGTAGATTTAATGCAATACTAATCAAAACCCCAGTTGCAATTTTGTACATATAGATCCTAAAGTTTGAACGGAAATGTAGTAAATCTAAACAAAACAAAAAGGAATTCTGAAAGAAAAAAATAGTTGGAGTATAGACATTACCTGACTTCAGAACAAGCTATAAAGCAATGGTAATTAATTCAGTGTGGTAATGGCAAAAGAATATAGAACAATAGAACAGAAGAAAGTACAAAACAGACCTACACAAAGATAATCTATCTTTGACAAAAAAGCAAAGGCAATGCAATGGAGGAAAATCTGTCTTTTCAACAAATACTAGAACAATTGGATGTCCCATGGTATCAAATTAATATAGACAGAGACTTCACGTCTGTCACAAAATTAAGGCAAAATAGACAATTTACCAAGATTTATAAGCCAAATCTATATAAGTTCTAGAAGATTACAGAGGAGAAAATGTAGCTAACCTTACATATGACAAGAAGATTTTACATTCAAGAGCAAAATCAAATTCCATTGGAAAAAATAATAAGTTAGACATCATTAAAATAAAACACTTGTGCTTTTTAGTGACTCTGTTGAAAGAATGAAAAGTCAAGCCACAGACCCGGATAAAATATTTATGAAATGTAGAGCATGCCAAGAGCCAGACGACCTCTGAGCATGATGATTTGCAGCCGGGGAATGGACCTCGGGAGATTCGTCCACAGGTGCTCCTTGTGGAGAAAGAGCCTGAGCCCATGGTGATACTTAGGCACGCAGTCATTGTCTAACACTCCCCTCACCTGTCTTGTTCTGTGTCAATAAAAGGCTACTGTGGAGGTTGCTCGTGGCTATCCTGCAAATAAGGTTAGCCGGCCTCCTACAAGCTTGTACTTCTAATCCATGTTATGCCTGGTTCCTTTCTGTGGCGATCGAGTCCAGGGCCATTAGGGCCACTAGGAGCTGCGACAATGAAACACATATCTGGTAAAAGACTTGTATCCAAAATATACAAAGAACACATAAAACTCAAGAATAAGAAAATAAATATCCCAATAAAAAAGTATATAAAAGATCTTAATAGACATCTTATAAAAGAATATAAGTAGATGACAAATAGGCATATTATAAGACATCCAACATCTTTTGTCATTAAAGATTGCCCATTAGACAAGAAGGAGATGCTACTAAATAGCTATTGGAATGACTAAAATAATAATAATAATAATAATAATAATAATGGCAAATGCTAGTGTCCATTAAGAGCAACAGGAGCTTTAATTTATTACTGTTGTTATTAGAAAATGGAACAGGACTACAATTACCAGTAGTAATTCACTGGTGGAGTAGAAATTTACTTAGCAAGCAGGGAGCAGAGTGAGTCTTGTGGTAATTAAATTAACATTAGAGACAAGAGTAAGATCACATATTTAACTTAATATAATTCAATTACTTGTATATACCAATATTTATAGATATGTATATTTAATAAGTAGCATATATATGTATGTGTGTGTGTATATATATATCTTTGTTCTGTCTTCTAAAAGGACCTGAATAAATGGCACTCCAATAGCAACAAACATACCTAACACCTAGATCATTGTTTCTAATACCACTCTCTAATAAAAGGAAACAGATTCTTAGAGAATTGACTAGTTCTGAGACTAGGGTACAAAAGGGAAAAGATAAGCTTGGCCCATCTTGTGGTGCCAAAAAATAAGAAAAAGCTAATGCTTAAATATATACACAAAATGCCCCACTCACTGATCAGGCATAACAAAAGGCACAAGATCCAACTGATCCCCGGGCCAAAGCTGAACAATTTGAGCAGCAAAATGCAGGTTACAATTCAATATATAAAATAAGTATACATGCATTAGTATTAACATAAATGAATTATTAAAAATTAATTAGGAAGAAGTGTCAAATCTCCTGGGTAGAAGAATCCCAATTAATTATGTTGATTCAATAACATACAGGAGGTGAAGCACATTTCTCCCTTTATTAAGTGTGGACTACACAGTTACCTCCTTCTGAAAGACCAGAAAGAGAATCCTGACGAAAACTACTTCAACTGGGTGATCCAAACCAGCATCAGCAAAGGTGTGACCTGGACATGATGTGATAAAAGTGATTCTTTAACTTCACGTTTTTCCTCCCTCAACTCATACCTCCAATCTAATTACAACAACAAAATATGTTAACAGAGCAGTCTCTTACAATAAAATTGACCACTACATCACAAACTGTCAAGGTCATCAAAAACAAGAAAAGTCTGAGCCATTGTTATAGCCAAGAGGAAGAATCCTAAGGAGCCAAGAGAACTCCACATAAAGTAATTCCCTGGATAGAACCTTGGAATAGAGGGAAGACATTAAGTAAAAATCAAGGAGATTTGAATAAAGTATAATCTTTAATTAATAATAATACTACATCAATATCAGTTGATTAATTATAAAGAATGTGCCATAGTAATGTAAGATGTTAATAACAGGGAAACTATGTGAGGGGTATTATGGGATCTTTCTGTACTAGCTGCTAAGTATTTCTTTTCTAAAATTATTATTTAAAAATCTGTTAGTTAAAAAAGTTGTGAAAGGAGAAAAAATAATTTCCTTTTTCTCAGAGATACAAAAAAGCCCTTAAATAATAGCCTAAAATTGGTTCTGCTAACTGAATTGGTAGTGACATTATCCAATCTCAATTTAACAAAGGGAAGCCTAGGAAAAAGGTAAGCAATAAACCTTTCAAAATAATGAATCTTTCTTCATTGAAAATCATAAGGAAAGCTGTTTCCAAGAGAAAAGTGTGATCTCACATTGTTACATCAATCCTAGATTTATTAGTTTGCCAGCTCCCTCCTTCCCCAGGGACTTTGCATGAGCTTGTTTGCTTCTCCAGGGTTTGGTGCCTGATCCTTTGAGAATCCTTCCTGATTGACTCACTCACTAAATGAAGAAATGAGGGGAGTAATGATTGAATCGGTTATTCAAGACATATTAGTTGAGTCAATAAATAATTGGTACTGAATTCGCCAGGTAAATCCATTGCTCTTAGAATGTCTCTGAAGATCATATTATCACACAAGTGTAATACAGAAACTATTTTCCTCCCTCATATGTGTTTTGTTTTTACTTACTCAGCCCAAGCAACTTTGAGGATTCCTAGATTAATAAAAGAGTTACTATTTATTGATTGCTACTGTGGGCCAGAAACCCTGGTAGGTGAGTTTAAAAGTATTTCCACTCCTTACAACAATCCTGCCATATCTATCTATCTATCTATCTATCTATCTATCTATCTATCTATCTATCTATCCATCCATCCCTCTATCTTTGCTTTCATTATACACATAGGAAAACTAACTAAAGTCACCTGGCTCTTGAGGGGGGGAAATTAGGACTTAAACCCTGATCTCTCTGAATTTAAGGTCCATGACTCTTTAGAACATCATGTTGTTTCAAATGTCAGTAAATCCGCTAGCAAATTGTTCGTTGCTAAGGTGAGTGCTTGCCTATGTAAGTGTTTGTTGGTGGTTAATGTTGATTTTCAAGGTCTGAACAATAGGCTTGAAGATGTGCTAGTTGTCAGATTCATTTGCATGGTCAATGGAAGTAAGTATTCCATGACTCCCCCTTATTATATTATGCCAAGCAATGTGAATCACGTTAAAATGCAAAGGCATTAGGAAAAACCCGAAGATTAGGTTTTAGTATAATTCTGGGACAACAATGTGTGGGAAAGACACTCGGTTTTCTATTCATTCAATTCATTGAGAGGGAGCAAAAATAAACTACTCATTAGGGACATCCAGATTGGAAATTATTACAACATATGACAAATTAAAAAAAAAAAAAAGCAACTGTTAAAGGCCCGAAAAGTCTAATTGCACCTAGCTGACATTAAAATGTATTGTCATCCTGAATGACTTAAAAATCTTTCTGCAGTATAAGCACAATGATGTCCACGTTGGTAAGAAGAAAAGCAAACATTATAAATAATAGGTCTTCTGTAATCTGAAAGTTCTGGAAGACCAAAACCATCATGGTGAGACTTCAAATCTATTGCTTAATATTAATAGCTAAGCTGTGTATCTTCTGTTTCATAAATTAGAAAAAAATAAATAAGATCTACATGTACACATAAATATAGTCCACTGCGTGGAGGCTCCAGAACACACAGGAACATTCAGTGCTGCTACTAATTTTATTTGCTTTCCAGTGCACTGACAGTAAAGTTACTAAATTAAGTTTTTTGTTTGTTTGTTTGTTTTTTGTTTTAAATATGTTTGGCTGTTTACAAAACCAGTAAAATAAAGTTATGGGGGAACATCAGTTTAATTTCCTCACTCAGAGCAAAGCCCCATATTTTCTTTAAAGGAGACACACAAATCTATCAGTCAATCATACTACATTTGCATAGCACCAGTACAAGCAAGTTCTCAGGATATTTTACAATACAATTAATTTGCAGCTTCGATAATTAAGAGTCTGCCATGTTAAACAAATGAGACAAAACTGAGAGTTGAAAACTGTAATCATGTCAGCTCTGAAACTCCAACCCAGAAAGTGAGTTGTGTATCCACAAAGTCATAGCAGTTAAAGCTCAGGCAGGTTACTGAAGCTTTGTAAAAGTCATAGCAGTTAAAGCTCAGGCAGGTTACTGAAGCTTTATATTTATTATTCTATACTCACATGATCCCACAGAGGTTAAAGATGGTTGGAATCTATGAGTAAACACTTCAGCCAGCCTTCCCCAGCCTCCACCCTGCATGGATAATTGCATCAACCTCCTATGTTAGTTGCTGTAACTGAAACTATCTTTTCAGAACTCTCCCTCATCACCTAAAAATATACCAGATTTTTAGAAATGGTCAACATTGCCCTCATCACATATTACCCTGTTTCCCCAAAAATAAGACATCCTCCGAAAATAAGACCTACTTACAGGAAAGATAAGATGTCCCCTGAAAATAAGACCTAGCGCATCTTTGGGAGCACACCTTAAAATAAAACACTGTCTTATTTTCGGGGAAACAGGGTACTATGAACAAATGGGATGTATTCTCCTAGTGGCCCTGATTGATTTTAGGAAACATTTATTTTTTCTAATTAAAATACAGCTTAATTTTATTAAAATTTATATTTTATAATTTTTAAAACTTTTAATACATAAAATTAAAACTTACTTCTTGCTGAAATATTAGTAATTATAGGTAACATAAATGGGAAATGTGTCAATATTTTGCTAAAATTTTTCAAGCCTTTTTCTAGTAAAATATTTATATAATTATGGTCATACTGTATCTGCATATTGAGAATTAAGTCACACACTAAAAAGGTAATTTGATGTAAATATTAAAGGTTTATGAGCATGAACTTTGAAGTCAGAATAAGTGAAATGTAGATTTAAATGCCAGATCTGCAACTGTTGCTGGTCAAGTCACTTATTTTTTCTAAACTCACTATACTTACCTTTATAATTAGCATTAAAAAAAGACTGGATAAATATACAAAAAGAAAACTTCTTCCTAGTAATTGAACAATTGGCAGACAAAATTGTGATTCCTAAAAAGGAAAAATAAATGAAAGGCTCTGGTAGCCCTGATTTTCCATATAGAGGCACTTTCTAGATCAGGGAGTAGAGAAGGGAGACATAAGTAGTATGGAAGTTTCACTGAGCAGAGGAGACAAAGATTAGAATTTGAGGGACAAAGTGGCTGGAATCACAGAGTAGATATTAGAAAGGATGGCACTGCTAAAGGAATGTGCTACAGAGATCTGCTTAGGAGCATCACATGAACTGGACAAAGAATGATTTTCAGAGCTCAGAAAGGTCTAGAAGACATGTCAGCACTTCCATGCCAGAGAAGAAAGACTTAATGAACATTTGGAACATTCAGTAGAGAGACTGATCTTAGTTATATACTAGCCTTAAAGTCTACTGTATACGTGTACTCTAAGAAAGCTTAATAGTATGTCACAGAAAAATCAAGAGAATACATAGTAAATTAACAACTGCCTATCAGAATAAATTCCAGCAGTCTTTGTATAAATATATCATAATCCATCAACAACATAACATTTTGGACTTCTATTACCATCTTAAATTACTAGATACCCAAACAAGCAATAAAATAAGAACCATGACCAGGAGAGAAAGAAGTCAAAAGAAACACACCCACAAGTGACAAAGATTATAGAATTAGCAAGCGAGGACTTTCTTACCAGCCATAGGGTTCCTGTTTAATAGGAAGGAATGGCTACTGGAAGAACTGCATGCCCCAGGCTCCATTTAAGAAAGAATATTTTTACTCAAGATTGCTTTGGCTATTTGGGCTCTTTTCTGGTTCCAAACAAAGTACGGAGTTATTTGTTCTAGATCTGTGAAATATGATGTTGATAATTTGATGAGAATTGCATTAAATCTGTAAATCACTTTGGGTGGTATAGACATTTTAACAATGTTGATTCTGCCAATCCATCAGCGTGATATGTCTTGCTGTTTTATTTATTTATTTATTTATTTATTTATTTATTTATTTATTTTTATTGTTAAATCATAGCTGTATACATTAGTGCAATCAAGGGGTACAATGTAGTGGTTTCATACACAATCTGAAATATTCTCATCAAACTGTTCAACATAGCCTTCATGGCATTTTCTTAGTTATTGTATGTAGACATTTGTATTCTGCATTGAGTAAGTTTCGCCTGTACCCATTCTAAGATGCACCATAGGTGGGGCCCCACCCATTACTCTCCCTTCACCCCAACCTCCCCCGTCCCTTCCCCTCCCTTGGCCCTTTCCCCATATTCTTGTGCTATAGTTGGGTTATAGCCTTCATATGAAAGCTACAAATTAGCTTCATAGTAGGGCTGAGTACATTGGATACTTTTTCTTCCATTCTTGAGATACTTTGCTAAGAAGAATATGTTCCAGCTCCATCCATGTAAACATGAACGAGGTTGTTTTCAAGTATCATCTGCAATTTCTTTCCTTACTGTCTCACAGTTCTCTCTTTCACCTTCTTGATTAAGTATTTCCTTAGGTATAATGTTTTCTTTGCAGCTATTGGGAATGGTATTGTGTCTTTGATTTGACTGTTATTGGTGTATATAAGTGCTACTGATTTGTGTACATTGATTTTGCAACCTGAGATTTTGCAGAATTTATTTATCAACTCTATGAGTCTTTTGGTGGGATATCTAGGTATTCTAGATATAAGATAATATCATCAGTACAAAGAGATGCTTTGACCTCATTTCCCCCATTTGGACATCCTTTTTTTTTTTCTTTCTCTTGCCTGATTTCTCTGTTTAAGAGCAATAAAAATAATGACAGTGGCACCCTTGACTTATTCCAGTTCTTAGGGGAAATGCTTTCAACTTTTCTCCATTCAGTATGATATGATTTTGGTTATGGGTTTGACATATAAGACTCTTATGCCTAGTTTGTTGTGGACATTTAGTCACGAAAGAGGGTTGAATTTTGTTGACTACTTTTTCTGTATCTATTGAGATGATCATACGGTCTTTGTTTTTGCTTCTGTTTATGTGGTGAGTCACATTTATTGATTTATGTAGGTCCAACCATCCTTGCATCTTAGGATGAAACCCACTTGGTCATGATAGATTATTTTTTGATGTGCTGTTGAATTTGATTTACTAGTATTTTATTAGAAATTTTTGCATCTATATTCATACAGGACATAGGTCTGTGACTTCAAACTCTACTGTAAGGCTATAGTAACCAAACAGCATAGTATTAGAACAAAAACAAAGACATACATCAATGGAACATTGATAAACATAGTAAATAACCCAAACACAAAATGATCCACCTACAGCCAACTGATCTTTGACAAAGCAGAGGATAATATACGCTAGGGAAAAGAAGCCCTATTCAATAAATGGCGCTGAGAAAATTGGATGGCCACATCCAGAATTAAGAAATGGGATCTATACTATCATTCACAAAAATTAATTTAAGATGGATATAAAACCATAAGAATTCTAGAAGAAAATATAGAGAAAACTCTTCTAGATATCAGCCTAGACTAATAATTTATGGCTGAAAACCCAGTGGAAATTACAATAAAAATGAGACTTGATTAAAATAAAAATCTTCTGCATAGCCAAGGAAATAACATCCAGAGCAAATATAAAACCTACAGAAGGGGAGAAAAATGTGTGTAAGCTATATATCCAATAAAAAGCTAACATCCAGAATTTCCAAGGAACTCAAACAAATCACCAAGAGAAAAACAACCCAATTAAAAAATGAGCAAAAGATATGCACAGAAGCTTTTCCAAAAGAAGATAGACAAATGGCCAACCATCATATGAGAAAATGTTCAAAATTGCTAATCATTGGAGAATTGCAAATTAAAACCACAATGAGATATGACCATAACCCTGTTAGAATAGCTTTTTTGTTAAAAAAGTCTAAAAAACAGTAGATGCTGGTGTGGATGCAGAGAGAAAATAACACACTTATACAGTGTTGGAGGGACTGCAAAATAGTACAACCTCCTTGGAAAAGAGTATAAAGATTCCTCAAAAATACTAAAAGTAGACCTACCATTCAATCTAGCAATCACACTAGTGGGTGTACAAAAAGGAAAAGAAGTTACTTTATCAAAAAGATACTGCACTCCAAAGTTTATTGTAGCACAATTCACAATTGCAAAGATGTGGAATCAAACCAAGTGTCCATCCATTCATGAGTGAATTAACAAAATGAGATATTTGTATAATATATGTATCACGGAGTACTACTCAACCATAAAAGGATGAATTAATATGTTTTAGAACAATTTGGATGGAACTGGAGATCATTATCCTAAGTGAAGTATCTAAACTATAGAAAAACAAATGCCACATGTACTCACCACTAAATTGGAATTAACTGATTAACACGTGTGTGCACAGAAGGAAGTAAAACTTGGTGGAAATCAAGCAGAGGGGAGCGGGAGGAGGGGAGAAGCAAAAATTTACCTAATGGGTATAATGAATACTATTTGGGGGACAGATGAGCACACTTACCCCTGTGACTCCAGCATTAAAAAAGCAATCCATGTAACAAAAAGCATTTGTAACCCTTTAATATTTTGAAATTAAAAAAAAGAATCTGTAGGGAAATTCAAGGCAATAGTGGAGATGAAAAAAAGAAAACTAGATGAAGTTTTTAGCCTCTGATGCTATAGCTATAGCAAACAGTATCGCAGCCCAACTCCTACCCAGGTAAACATAAAACCTTATGCTAAAAGTCCAGTCACCCCAATGTCTTTAAACTGATACATCGTGTCCAGACTTCAACAAAAAATTATAAAACATGCTATAAAAACACAGTCTGAAGAGAAAAAGCAACCATCAGAACCAGACTCAATATAGCAATGGTTTGGGGGTTATCAGACTAAATTAGTTATTATCAGTAATAGTATTACTATTATCAGAAATACTAATTTTAAATTACTATGATTAAAATGCTAAGAAATCTAATAAAAAAATAAACCACATGCAGGAATAGATGAATAATGTAAGCACATATAAAACAACAAAAGGATCAAAAATAAATACTAGAAATAAAATACATTGCAAAGCAAATGAGGAATATTTTTCATGAGCTCACAAGCGGACTGAACGAACGTGGCCAAGAAAAGAGTAAGGGGATGACCAGAGATATCAACAGGGTTTTCCAAATTGTAACTCACAGAGGCGAAAGCATTAAAAAGAAACCAACATAGCAGATTACCCAGGAACTGAGGGGGCCATTACAAATATTATAAGAGATAATGTAACAGGGATACTAGACAAGGAAGGAAGGAAGGAAGGAAGGGAGGGAGACAGGGACAGAGGGGAAACGAAGAGGAAGAGAGGGAGGGAGGGAGGGAAGAAAGAGAATGAAACAGGGAAAGAGAAAATTTTCAAAAAAGAAAAGAAAAGAAAATTAATTTGAAGTAATAAAGGTTAAAAATGTTCCAAAATTATTGACAGATACCAAACCATAGATTCAGACAGTACAAAGAAAACCAAGCAAAGATAAAGAAATACTAAAATGATTTTTATCTTTCAGAGAATATTCCCCAAAGGGATGTATTTCCTAGTTATGTGCATATATACATGTGTTATATTCTGCAAGTGTTTAATGAAAACCAATTATGTATCTCAGGAACTCTATTAGGTACAAATATGAAAAATTTAGTGAGAGTAAAATCTGGCACTGAAACTGGTCTTTCTTTTTTCCCTCCTAGCCACCTATTTACCTAATAATGATTTTGTCTTTCCCTCTTTTCTTTTTCTCTCCCCTCTATTTCTTAAAATAGATCAAGCCTACTTTAATGAATCTGTAGTGTATAGCCTAAAAAGTAGTGAATAATTGGATAGCAAATGTAATAAGAAAAAAAATGATTTCATTCCCCCCAACTCTGTTAGCTTTCCTCAGTTTTGAATGTATGAAACACCTTGCAAAAGAGTGATATAAGTGGACAAGATTACATAGACTAGTACAAAGAAGTTGCCACATTTGGAAAAAAAGACCAAAACCAACTGCTACACTGCAACATTTTTTATGAATAGATGTTGGAGAATGTTATTTATAACAAACATTCAGTAGAGTTCATAAAAATGCTTGGCAATACACCTAAAATATAGATTTATAATTTTAAAAATAAGAAGTTTGATTTTTGTTATTTTTTATTGTAATTTTGCCTATAACATAATTAATTTTCTAGCTAGTGTGTTGTTTTCTTTGCTAATTTTATAAATTTAGAAGATGATTTAGTATTTGGTAAATGTCAAAATATGAGGGAATAAGAAGCATTTTCAGTGTGTTTGCAATGTGTTGAATGCAATGTAATTTGTTTTCTGGAAACTCTTGGCAAGTATACATAAAATTCTCTTTGATGTAGCTCACATTTGCATGTTTTCCAAAGTACACGAAGTATTTTCACACTGACTTTGTTCTTCTGAACAAGTTGAGAAATGACTCTACACTCTAATTACACAAAATTTAAGTTTCTTATCTCGGGCATTTTAATGCTACCACTTTGACCCAGTGGATGCTTCCAGACTTTCCATTTTAACCCCAAGATATTGCTATATTAATTACCTAATTTCATAAGCATAATGTCAACCTTGATTAATTTTGTCAGATAAAATCTTATGGAGTACACTCCATATAATCAATTATTTCCTTGACTATCTTCAAGTAATAGTTTGGTAATTTTCATCATCTAATATCATTACATCTGCAGCAGTTTTTTCCTGTATAAACTTAACAAACACGATATATAAATTAGGGGCTTGAGGGAACATACCCATAAGACTTTCAATTTCAGAGACTCTTTTGTAACTATTATTTTTCCAACTCAAATTTTCCTGGATCAATTATTACAGAAGTTGAGGCACTCCCTTAATTTTTTAGGATTACACATTTTACCATGTGCAATTTAAATGGTTGTCAATTTGTTGATTGTTTCCATCACTGTGGGGTTAATAAAAAGAAATGTGTGAATGTTTTATTTATTTTTAAGTTACCACATATGCTTCACATTATTCCCAGGCTGCACCTGTCCAGATTGGATTTTTAGTCCCCTTCTTCAACATACAGTGAATTTTTTTAGCCAATACCCACAGCAGGAGTGAAGTGATGAAGCCAGACGGTGAACTCTAAGGCAAAACTGTCTTCCTCTGTCTTTTTCCTTTCTTTTTCCCCTGATCTCATAGCATGTTGGGCTGAAATTATGGATCTTCAGCAACATTTTAAGTGGAATAAATACGCCCTTCAAAAATGCAGGCTAAGTTATCACTTATCACCCATCTGCTTAAATGTGTGTGTGTGTGCGCATGTGTGTGTGCATGCGTGTGTGTGTGTGTGTATACACTGAGAGACTGAGAGAAAAGGAACAGGAGAAGGTGTTTCCATCTGTTCAATTCATCTAAAGGGTCCATGCATTATTCTTCAACTTTTCTACAGGTTTGAAAATATAGAAATAAATAAATGAGGGAGCAATTCAAAAACTATATTGATCATCTTCTGTCTTTTACATTCCTGTTCTAAAACTTCAGATCTGACCCTGATTGCTTCTTGCACTCTTTTATACTTCTCTCAACCCTGAGGCAGAGAGAATAGGACTGGTTCGGGAGAGATGAGAATTTTAGACTCTTTGATATAGCTAAGTTAGTTTGAATGTCCTCGCTAACTCAAATACTGAGTTATATAAAGTATTAATTGAATGGAATTTGCATTTGGGGGTCATAATTTAATGAACACTTCAGCCTAAATATTATCCATGCTCATCTTCACAACAAACATGCAAGGCAAGTATCACTATAATTCCTTCTAGATGAGAATAGGTAAATTCATAGAGGTTATAAACATGCTTGCTAATAATGAAATAACTCTTCAGAAAATTGGTAATTGAATCTACTTCCAATTTCAAAAGCAGTTATCTTACAATTTACTCAGGAGTTCCTAAACTCAAGTCTGAAATCAAATGAGCCGAGGTTTGCATTGCCCATTGCCCTGGTTTCTATCTGTTACCTAGGTTAGAATACAGTAGACTGATCATAGTTCACTGAAACCTCAAACTCCTGAGCTCATGTGATCCTCCTGCCTCAGCCTTCCAAGTACTTGGGACAACAGGGACACATCTTCGTGACTGGCTAGTTTTTTGTTTGCTTGCTTGCTTGCTTGTTTCCTTAGAAACAGCATCTCAACATGTTGCCCAGGCTGGTCTCAAACTCCTAGGTTCAATCAATCCTCTGGACTCAGCCTCCCAAAGTGCTAGAAATACAGGCATGAGCCACCACTCCCAGTCCCTCCTCTTCTTAATAGAAGCATGAGATCAAATGGGTTGCTTATCTAATCTGTGCCTCAGTTTCTCATATACATGTATAATGAAAAAAAAAGACTTGCTTTGAAAGAATATGAGAATTATGTATATCATATCAAAATGCTTAGATATAGGTGCTTAGCAAATAAAATTATTTTCATTAGATTCTTAAGAACTAGCCTCAATAATTTTCAGTTATTTTTATTACATAATAACACTTTTTTATTTCAGAAATCCATATTTCCTGATGCCAAGTATGATGGAATATGCTATTAATATTCTTTTCAGATACTTTCATTGCTTTTCTTATTAAAATAACCATCAAATTTTTGAAGTATTTTGCTGACAAACATTTTATGTTATTTTTGTAAGCCTGAATTTCTGAGAAAGCTTGAAAATGGTGAAATTTTATCATGTCTTAAAAGGCAGACAAATAAAAGCTGATTTGCAGCCCCATTTGCCACTTTCTAAAGAATCTCCATCAATCATAACTTATTGAACAAATACTAGGAGATTGGTACTGTGTGAAAATAAATATAGTCTCAAATTCATGAGAAATGAATAATCTGAGGAACTGAAAGATACATAAAATTTTATTTATTGGAAGGAAATGAAAAGATTTAGTAACTAGCATTATATGGATTATTGAGTATAGTTAGTTAATAAAAAGACTGAAACATTTAAAGATGTTTTCCACACTTTTGAAAAAAAAATCAGTTTCTAAATGTGATGGCCATTTTAGGAATGGACTTTGGATTTCAGGGTAAGCTCTCAGAGATTATAGGGTAGTCAATTCTTTCATTACTCAAAGTATGTTGTTCTGTGGGCCTATATTCCTAAACTGTGCCTGATAAACACTTTACTTATATGAGTAAAACTACAGGCTTCTACTACTAGAGAAAGTTGGGCTCAATTCTAATCTTCCATCATAAACAAAAGTGCATATTTTTCATTTATCAGAATTGCTGATTGATTAAGCAAGGAGACAGTCCAGGTTACATATTTTCTGAAAACACAGGACAAGATGGAGTGAAGGATATGTTGAGGGCTTAGCAACTTGCCCACCATCTATACAAGTGCACTTATTTCCTTGCAATGTGCTGCCTACATGGGTCTCATTATGCTCCCCAGCAATTTAGGGGAGAATTGGATCCCCAATCATTTTCAGAGTATTAGAAGTATTTGTTTAAATTCCAATCAGAAAGTTCCACTATTGCCCACCATTTGAAATCTATTTGGTAATTTACCTTAGAGCAATGTTTGAATAACAAAAAGATTTCTTTTTAAAAAAAAATTAAAGCAACCATAAAAAAAAAACAAAACCTTACTTGCCAAGGGCAAAGCATTCCAGTTTTACAGATGAATCCTTTGCAGCTTGTATAGTTTCAGGAAAACGCACTTCAATCTTTGGTTCATATTCCCCCATCACACCTGTTAAATATCAAAAGAGCTAGCAGAATTTCTGGAGAATAGAAGTTTTCTATGAAGTAAATGCTTCACCTCATTAACTGAAATTTGATTATTTGGTCTTAATAAGAGTTAGTGTTGCCAGTTAAGAACTGGATACATACAGATTCTAAAATGCTACTGAATTTTAAGAAAAGATCCTTCCTTCCTGTATCCAGATCTTTCTCCCCCTCATGGAACTCATGGGGCCAGATCTGACCAGAAATAGGAATTTTTCCGTTAACACTGTAAGAAGTCTGAGGCAGACAACTTAATCCAAACTATCAGTGTTTCTGCAGCAAGTCATCACACTAATTGAAATAAAGACATAAATATTTGCATGTTAGTATGATAAAGTTTTACTGCTCAATAAGTTTTCTGTACACCTGGAAAAAACTTCTTTCCTTTGCAGTTTTAAAATTTCCAACCCAAAGAATTGTGGCTATGAGCAAAGATAAAAATAAGACTGTGGTGTAACATATTGTAATTAGACTACCTACCAGAAAAGTTGTAACAAACAGAAATAGATCTGTAGTCTATCCACATTAGTGTAATTAATTTAATCAATGACACTTGAGATTCTTAAAAACTTAGACTGTTTTCTTTTATTTTTACACCAACCACCACAGTAATATATTCCTAAAATAAAAGCATCTACTGGAGGCCAATATGACTGCAGAAAATGTGAAAATTATAAAATGTATATATGAAATAAAAATACCTCACCTGTAAGACCTTGATTATTACAAACATTCAAAAATGTGATAGTTAAGAAAGTAGCATACTACTTTAACTAAATTGATTTTCTTTTTTTTTTTACTTTCTTGACATCTGATATTTCTTGCATGGTTGAGTTTTTTATTATATATAGGCTTCTGCTTTGTGTTTAGCATAAATATGTTAAAAGGAGTAGTGGGGATGAAAGATGGAAGAAATTAAGAAGTGGAGAGGCAGAATCTAAGAGTAGGGAGGGGAAAAATGGAAAAATATGGTAGCATTTCCATAAATATTGCTGGCTCATCAGCTTGTCCAGTTATGAATAGAGTACTCATACACATTGAAGGGGAGAAATTGGCTTTATTCATAAATCTCATGGTTGCTGAAATCTGAATTAAGACCCTTGCAAATATGTTCAGGTGGTAGGTTATTATAAAAGCTCTGTCATAAAAACTTTCTCTTTGGAGCTGGTTCCATAATTTTGTTTGCCATTATTAGCATTACATTCTTGTTTTTCTTAACTCTCCAAGGGAGTGGGAGCGGGGGACTCTATGAGCAATTGCATTTCAAGTCCAGAAACTGATCATAAAATGCATCAACAGATTTTCTAACTTTACATATCCCACTGTGAACATTTAATTAAAGAATCAACTAGAGGATTTTTCCGCTTCAGTGTCTTCCTTAGACTTTCTAGGTGTCTAAATCTTGTACCAGCTATGACTTGACTAAGCTAAAAAACTCATCAGAGACCTTTCTGAATTATGTTCCTTAGAGGAATATAATTACTATGAATCTTGTGTTTCATTCTTCTTTGGAATGCTCATAATTAATGTTGGCTTGCTTTCCTTTCCTTGGATATGAATATTTTTTTCCCATTTTGCCAGCCACAAGAATAAAGAGTGAACAAAGAAGGCAAATATGAGAAAAAAGGTGGGGCATTAATAAGAAGCCACATCTTTTGTCTCTTAAAAATATTGATTCAATTCTATCAATTTTTCAGCACCCACACGTGCACACATACACACACGCCAACTCCCCGAAACAAATGTCATTATTTTTAATGGATAGTCCTTAAGCAAAGAAAAAACAAGCTGTTACAATGCCAGAAAGGAGATGGCAAGGTATACCCAGAACCAAGTAAACTGCCCCATGTGGGTCAATTAGAGAATTTTCTATTATAATTTTGATGATATCTGATTTTTATCATACGTATGAGTTGACCCCTAAACTCATGGGGGATGTGGCTCTACTGAATAAGAGAAAGCAGAAAACTTTACAGGTATCTCTAGGTTTTAAGAGCCACGGACATAGTAAATTCCCAAGATAACTTGTTATCTTACCATCAGTGCGCTGCACCAACGGAGTGGGCGGTCCTTGAACACTTCTCTGGGCCTCCTTGTTTGTTATGAAGCAAGTGTAGTTACCCACATCTGATGGTTCCACTTTGGCAATGTACAGGTTTCCTGTCTCTTGGGAAACAAATCGCCTGTTGTCCTCTTGGACGTATAAAGGGTTGTCATTGAAGGTCCATGCATAAGATAAATCTGAAAAACGGGGGAAAAACATACTGTTTTTACTTCTTTCATTCTGTTTTGAGAATTCTGTTTCCTACTTCTCCATAATTAGAATAAAACTGTGCTCACACTTGTTCAGTTTCTAGCTGATGTCCTGATATAATTGCAATTTTTCTTTATATTGAAATATATCCCAGTTCAGATGAAAAATTACATAGTCACACTGCCCATCATTGATGTTTATAGAGTGAAGATGTGGTAATAGGATAGATATCAAGGGTATACATGAATGAGTTTGTTAAGAAAAGTTGTAAGATATATGAAATATTATAGGCTTAAAATGCACACTGAATTATGTCAGCAATGCTGAAAGTGTCATCAAAAGGATTAAACATATGTAGGAGTATCTGTTAAAATGTTAGCGTAGGGGGAGGAGACAAGATGGCTGACTGAAGCCAGCTTTCCACAGAGGCTCATGTCCAGAAGGAGAGTTAAAGGACAAAAATTCAGCAAGTAACCTGGTGGATTTGAGTTGCACTAAGAGAGAAGGTTGTAGAACGCATGGCAACCCTGCTGAGGTGAGCTGTGACCACAAGAATACAAACAAAAGGTACAAAATCCATCATCAAGCGGACGGGAGTCCCCTCCCCCATAAGAACGGCTCAGAGTGCCCCACAAACAACCGGGCAGAGTTCAAAGGTCCTCCCACTACACTCCACGGGAGAGACCCTCTAAAAACTGGACCTACCTACCCTACTAGGGTGCCACAGCATCCTGCTGCCAGGCATAAAACTGTATAAACTGTGTATAGTCTCTACCTGGAATTCTGAGCTCCCAGTGCTCCCCTTCACTCACACTGGGGTCTGGAGGCCAGTCCCGGTTGGTCGGTGGAGAGGGGACTGCACCAGAGAGGCAGTTTCCTGAGGCACAGTGCGACAGCCATCTTTTGATGATAATACGGCCAGGCATAAAACTGTGTAGAGCTGTGTGTGTTCTCTGCCTGCAGCCCCAGGCTTCCAGCGCTCCCCATGCTCCCCTCTGCTCTCGCTCCAAGGTCTGGAGGCCTGTCCCCCAGGGGTCCAGACTCTTGGGCGATTGCTCAAGGGATGTAGACAGTGCTGGACTGCAGCTGGTCAGTGCAGACTCTGGGGTATGGGAGCAGAGAGAGGACAGTTGGCCAGAGGGGAGCTGCACCGGAGCAATGGTTGCCTGAGCCATAAGGCAGCAGCCCTCTTTTGCTAGCAATACGGCTCACTA
This sequence comes from Nycticebus coucang, assembly GCF_027406575.1. NCBI lineage: Eukaryota > Metazoa > Chordata > Mammalia > Primates > Lorisidae > Nycticebus > Nycticebus coucang. Next base: position 20,448,267 of record NC_069787.1, read on the forward strand.
CAGAATATTCTGAAGCCACACTCCCTGTCTCCCTGGGCAACCAGAGACTCTGAGTTTGCCTGAGGCAACTCCAACTTGCAAACCAGGGAAACTCCCAGGGCAGGGCAGATCCAGAGTTCCGCTTTACTAAACCTAAGACGCACCTGGCCCTCAGGGGATCATCAGCCTATAGACAATACAAGAGCAAAGACAAGCTGATTTGGAACTCAATTCAGCTTCTCTTCTGCAGGGGAAACGCAGAGTTGTTCTGTTCTGTTCTGTCAGTAACATTAATCAGGGGCGAGACTGGACCTGAGTGAAAACTCCTTAATCTTCATCAAGCACCTGAGGTTGTCAGGCCTCACCTCCTCCTGCTAGAGAGAGGCAGAGCACAGCAGCCTGGCAGACTTCCATGTGATTCAGGCAGATGCAAACTCCTGGAGTACCGATTCACTACAGGCAACTGGGTCAGCCAACTGTAGAGCTATCTGTGACTGGGTGTGAAGTTGTGCAAGGTAGGGAAGGAGGCAGCAACCTTCCCAGACTGATCTATTGGCTGGGTGGCTTCTCCTGACACCAGGCAGCACTGGAGCAAGCCACACCAGAGTAGTCACCAGACCCTGTGATCCAGTTCCCAGAGACCTCTTAAACTCTCTCACCCGAGACAGGTGCAGACTGAGACAATTGATTTGGACATTTTTGAACTGAACCAATAGCCTGAGGACAAATCAGGTGGTGCCATGGGTGCACGGTGGTAGCAAGGCTTGATTTTTCTTTTCCAATTGTTTTCCTGTGGGGGGTGGGGTGACTTAATTGCTGATATTGCTCCACAGCTCAGACTTCAATCCAAAGTATCTGTTTCACTAGGGTGGAACAGAAACCAGCTGAAAACAAGACAGAACCACTTAGCCCCACCACACCAGACAGGGCCCCAGTTTCTCAGGCCACAACACTGTACAGGCCCTCAACAAAGCCCCAGGAGAAAAAATCAGAGGGAGTAAAACAACCATGGGACGGAATCAGCGGAAAAACTCTGGTAACATGAATAACCAGAATAGATCGACCCCCCCAAGGAAAGATATGGCAAATGTAATTGAAGATCCCATTCATAAACAACTGGCTGAGATGTCAGAAATCGAATTCAGAAATTGGATTGCAGACAAATTAACAAAGTGGAATTAGGAATTCGAGGAGAAATTCAAAAGTTGTCTCAAGAATTAAACGAATATAAAGACAAAACCACCAAAGACTTAGAAACACTGAAGCAAGAATTTGCAGCCCTCAAAGATATGAAAAATACAGTAGGATCCCTCAGCAACAGAATGGAGCAAGCAGAAGAAAGGATTTCTGACATCGAAGATAAAGCCTTTGAAAGATCCCGAACTCTCAAAGAGGAAGAGAAATGCAGAGCAAAAATGGATCATTCTCTCTGAGAGCTCTGGGATAATTCGAAGAAGGCGAATATCCGAATCATTGGAGTTCTAGAAACAGATGAAGTGGCCTCGCTGGCACAGAGGCCTTTCTGCATGAAATTATGAAAGAGAACTTTCCAGACATGCCTAGAGATTCTGAAATTCAGATAGCAGACAGCTTCAGAACCCCAGCACGACTCAACCCCAATAAGACATCCCCCAGGAATATCATAATTAACTTCACCAAAGTTAATATGAAGGAGAAAATCCTCAAAGCTGCCAGGAGAAAGAAAACCTATACCTTCAAAGGGAAGGATATTAGAATGACTGCAGATCTCTCTGCTGAAACTTTTCAAGCCAGAAGAGGGTGGTCACCGACTTTTAATCTCCTAAAGCAAAATAACTTTAAACCCCGGATCTTGTATCCAGCTAAACTGAGTTTCATTTACGATGGAGAAATTAAATACTTTAATGACATTCAGATGTTGAAAAAATTTGCCATAACCAAACCAGCTCTTCAGGATATTCTCAAACCTATCCTCCATAATGACCAACCCAATCCTATACCACAAAAGTAAACTCACTCAGAAACTTCGGATCAAACTCCAATTTCCACACTGGCGAAAGGATTAAATATGGCCACTGGACTTTTGAAAAACTCAATACCCAAAACTTCACCAGACTTATCAATATTCTCCATTAATGTGAACGGCTTAAACTGTCCTCTAAAGAGGCATAGGTTAGCTGACTGGATACAAAAACTCAGGCCAGATATTTGTGGCATACAAGAGTCACATCTTAACCTAAAAGACAAACACAGACTCAGGGTGAAAGGATGGTCATCCATATTTCAGGCAAACGGTAATCAGAAAAAAGCAAGTGTTGCAATTTTATTTGCACATACAATAGGCTTTAAACCAACACAAGTAAGGAAGGACAAGAATGGTCACTTCATATTTGTTAAGGGTAATACTCAATGTGATGAGATCTCAATTATTAATATCTATGCACCCAACCAGAATGCACCTCAATTTATAAGAGAAACTCTAACAGACATGAGCAACTTGATTTCCTCCAGCTCCATAATAGTCAGAGATTTCAACACTCCTTTGGCAGTGTTGGATCAATCCTCCAACAAGAAGCTGAGCAAAGAAATCTTAGATTTAAATAGCCGGGCGATGTGGCGGGCGCCTGTAGTCCCAGGTGCTCGGGAGGCTGAGGCAGGAGAATCGCTTAAGCCCAGGAGTTGGAGGTTGCTGTGAGCTGTGTGAGGCCACGGCACTCTACAGAGGGCCATAAAGTGAGACTCTGTCTCTACAAAAAAAAAAAAAAGAAATCTTAGATTTAAACCTAACCATCCAACATTTGGATTTAGCAGACATCTACAGAATATTTCATCCCAACAAAACTGAATACACACACTTCTCATCAGCCCACGGAACTTACTCCAAAATCGATCACATCTTAGGTCACAAGTCTAACTTCAGTAAATTTAAAGGAATAGAAATTATTCCATGCATCTTCTCTGACCACCATGGAATAAAACTTGAGCTGAGTAACAACAGGAATCTGCATACTCATACAAAAACATGGAAGTTAAATAACCTTATGCTGAATGATAGCTGGGTCAGAGATGAGATTAAGAAAGAAATCGCCAATTTTTTGGAACAAAACTACAATGAAGACATGAACTATCAGAACCTCTGGGACACAGCAAAGGCAGTTCTAAGAGGGAAATTTATAGCACTGCAAGCCTTCCTCAAGAGAATGGAAAGAGAGGAAGTTAACAACTTAATGGGACATCTCAAGCAACTGAAAAAGGAAGAATATTCCAACCCCAAACCCAATAGAAGAAAAGAAATAACCATATTGAGCAGAATTAAAGGAAATTGAAAGCAAAAGAATAATACAACAGATCAATAACTCAAAAAGCTGGTTTTTCAAAAAGGTCAATAAAATAGATAAACCTTTGGCCAACCTAACCAGGAAAAAAGGAGTAAAATCTCTAATCTCATCAATCAGAAACAACAAAGACGAAATAACAACAGACTCCTCAGAAATCAAAAAAATCCTTAATAAATATTACAAGAAACTTTATTGTCAGAAATATGAAAATTTGAAGGAAATTGACCAATACTTGGAAGCACGTCACGTTCCAAGACTTAGCCAGAATCAAGTGGAAATGTTGAACAGGCCCATAACAAGCTCGGAAATAGCATCAACCATACAAAACCTCCCAAAAAGAAAAGTGGGACCAGATGGTTTCACGTCTGAATTCTACCAAACCTTAAAAGAGGAATTAGTACCTATATTACTCAACCTGTTCCAAAAGGTAGAAAAAGAAGAAAGACTACTCAACACGTTCTATGAAGCAAACATCACCCTGATCCCCAAACCAGGAAAAGACCCAACAAGAAAAGAAAATTATAGACTGATATCACTAATGAATATAGATGCAAAAATATCCAACAAGATCCTAACAAACAGAGTCCAGCAACACATCAAACAAATTATACATCATGACCAAGTCGGTTTTATCCCAGGATCTCAAGGCTGGTTCAATATACGTAAATCTATAAATGTAATCCAGCACATAAACAAATTAAAAAACAAAGACTATATGATTCTCTCAATCGATGCAGAAAAAGCTTTTGATAATATCCAGCATCCCTTCATGATCAGAACACTTAAGAAAATCGGTATAGAAGGGACATTTCTTAAACTGATAGAGACCATCTACAGCAAACCCATAGCCAATATCATATTGAATGGAGTTAAATTGAAATCATTTCCACTCAGATAAGGATCCAGACAAGGCTGTCCATTGTCTCTATTGCTTTTTAACATTGTAATGGAAGTTTTAGCCACTGCAATTAGGGAAGAAAAGGCCATCAAGGGTATCCATATAGGGTCAGAAGAGATCAAACTTTCACTCTTTGTGGATGATATGATTGTGTATCTGGAAAACACTAGGGACTCTACTACAAAACTCTTAGAAGTGATCAAAGAATACAGCAGCGTCTCAGGTTACAAAATCAACATTCATAAATCGGTAGCCTTTATACATCAACAGCAGTCAAGTTGAAAAAACAGTTAAGGACTCTATCCCATTCACAGTAGTGCCAAAGAAGATGAAATATTTGGGAATTTACCTAACAAAAGACGTGAAAGATCTCTATAAAGAGAACTATGAAACTCTAAGAAAATAAATAGCTGAAAATATTAACAAATGGAAAAACATGCCATGCTCATGGCTGGGAAGAATCAACATAGTTAAAATGTCTATACTACCCAAAGAAATATATAATTTCAATGCAATCCATATTAAAGCTCCACTGTTATACTTTAAAGATCTTCAAAAAACAATACTTGGTTTTCTATGGAATCAGAAAAAAACTCAAATAGCCAAGACATTACTCAGAAATAAAAACAAAGCAGGAGGAATTACGCTACCAGACCTCAGACTACACTACAAATCAATAGTGATCAAAACAGCATGGTATTGGCACAAAAACAGAGAAGTAGATGTCTGGAATAGAATAGAGAACCAAGAGATGAATCCAGCTACTTACCGTTATTTAATCTTTGATAAGCCAATTAAAAACATTCAGTGGGGAAAAGATTCCCTATTTAACAAATGGTGCTGTGTCAACTGGCTGGCAACCTGTAAAAGACTGAAAGTGGACCCACACCTTTCACCATTAACTAAGATAGACTCTCACTGGGTCAAAGATTTAAACTTAAGACATGAAACTATAAAAATACTAGAGGAGAGTGCAGGGAAAACCCTTGAAGAAATAGGTCTGGTCGAGTATTTTATGAGGAGAACCCCCTGGGCAATTGAAGCAGCTTCAAAAATACACTATTGGGACTTGATCAAACTAAAAAGTTTCTGCACAGCCAAGAACACAGTAAGTAAAGCAAGCAAACAGCCCTCAGAATGGGAGAAGATATTTGCAGGTTATGTCTCTGACAAAGGTTTAATAACCAGAATCCACAGAGAACTCAAACGCATTAGCAAGAATAGAACAAGGGATCCTATCGCAGGCTGGGCAAGGGATTTGAAGAGAAACTTCTCTGAAGAAGACAGACGCGCGGCCTTCAGACATATGAAAAAATGCTCATCATCTTTAATCATCAGAGAAATGCAAATCAAAACTACTTTGAGATACTATCTAACTCCAGTGAGACTAGCCTATATCACAAAATCCCAAGACCAGAGATGTTGGCGCGAATGTGGAGAAAAGGGAACACTTTTGCACTGTTGGTGGGAATGCAAATTAATACATTCCTTTTGGAAAGAGATATGGAGAACACTTAGAGATCTAAAAATAGATCTGCCATTCAATCCTGTAATCCCTCTACTGGGCATATACCCAGAAGACCAAAAAGCACATCATAACAAAGATATTTGTACCAGAATGTTTATTGCAGCTCAATTCATAATTGCTAAATCATGGAAGAAGCCCAAGTGCCCATAGATCCACGAATGGATTAATAAATTGTAGTACATGTACACCATGGAATATTATGCAGCCTTAAAGAAAGATGGAGACTTTCCCTCTTTCATGTTTACATGAATGGAGCTGGAACATATTCTTCTTAGTAAAGTATCTCAAGAATGGAAGAAAAAGTACCCAATGTACTCAGCCCTACTATGAAACTAATTCAGGGTTTCACATGAAAGCTATAACCCAGTTACAACCTAAGAATAGGGGGAAGGGGGAAAGGGAGGGGAGGGAGGGGGGTGGGTAGAGGGAAGGGGATTGGTGGGATTACATCAGTGGTGCATCTTACAAGGGTATATGTGAAACTTGGTAAATGGCCTGTGAAGCTAGTGAATGATGCCCCATGATCATATCAATGTACACAGTTATGATTTAATTAAAAAAAAAAAAGAAAGAAAAAAATGTTAGCATAAAATTTTAAGTTCAAAGACTTTATCACCAGTTTGGAAGTTTACTCATTTGATCATTATGTAAGTTGTGAGCAACTATTTTGTGAAAGTTTTAGATCTTAGAGTATAACAAAGCAAAACCTGTGTTTTCAAAGATCACACCAGTTACTGCCAAACACCACTACTTTGGTTGATCTCAATAGGAGGAGTCCAAGAAGGATCTCAGGATGATCTGTGGCCAGAAAAGAATTCTCAGAAGAAGTGCTTCCCTGTAGAAGCTAGCAGGATGGACAAGGACTGTCCAAGTAGACAAGCCAAACAGTGCTGAGAGAGCAAATAGTGAGAGCCTGCAGATGAAGGAGGGCCATGTCGCTGCTACTGATCATCAGTCTGTCTGTGCACATCTTATACATAACACTTTCTCTGTATATGAGGGTGTATATAGTATGTAGACATACAAGGCCAGGCAATTAAGTTTGCAAACTCATCCTGAAAAAATCCTCATTGCTGAAATCACTATAGTCACCGGATGGTCACGGGGAGTACCTGGAAGATGACTGTAGACATATTCAACCATGAGGGATGCAGCACTGTTTCTAGATGAGTTTGTGAACTTAACTGTCCGATCCTCATTCAACATCTCTGATGGCCACTCCAGAAATATAGTTCCAAAATTGCTTACAAGGGTGGACTAGGCTGTGGCCTTGGTGCATAGCCTCCCACAGGGAGTACCTTGAAGGTGACCATACTGATACTCAGCAATGAAGTGTGACATTTTAAGTTCAAAGACTTTACCACTAGTTTGGGGGGTTTACTCATTTGATCAGTATATAAGTTGTGAGCAGCTATTTTGTGACAGTTTTAGGTCTTGGAGTATAATAAGCACTTTTTCTAGGAGATGAGTTTGTGAACTTACTTGTCTGGCCTTGTGTATGCGTACATGATACAAGGACCATACTTAAAAAATGCACAGATCTTATATTCACTGTAATTAGTTGTAGCAATTATATACTCTAGGCAACCACCATCCCCAAGTAAAATATGAAATATTTCCATTTCTTTAGAAATTTTCTCATGTTCCTTTCTGGTCAGTCCTCTACTAGTGCAACCACTACTGGATTTCTATCATCATAGATTCTTTTAGTTATTATTTGGATAATAATACAACAAAAATAGAATCAAAGAGGATATACTATTTTAGGTATAATTTATTTTACATATTTTCAATGCTCAACTATGCTGTCATGACCTTCAGTACTTTTTCCCATTATAGTGCTGAATAGTATTCTATTTTGCGAATATACTATAATTTGTTACCTTTTTCTGTGTATATGCATTTAGATTGTTTCCAGATTGATGCCATTATGTATTAAATGTATGAAGTAAGAATGTACGAAATAAATGTTCTTATTCTGTACATTTTCATTTTTCTTGGGTAGGTTCCTATAAGTGAGCTGTATATAGATGTGCATTAAACTTAAACTACAAAAGACTTTTCCAAAGTGGTTGTACCAGCTTATAGCTCCACCAGCAATGTATGAGAGTTCCAGTTGCTCCACATCCTCACAAAAATTGTGGGCTGTCAATCTTATTTTAGCCAGAAATCTTTGAGCAAATAAAACTTTTCTTATGTGCTAAGGCTTGGTGAGTGTGGTTCTGCCTCATAGCTAAGAAATTAAATGTATTATGGAAACAAAGTAGACTTAAACTATTTCTAGAAAAGAGGCAGAATATAGCTGGCTGAAAAAGGACTCCCAAAGTAAGTGGAATGTACGGGGACTGGTGGTGAGAAGGGAAATATACTGCCCTGAGGTCAAGAGCATCATCATGTGCATGGGCTTCATACACTCAGGAGCCACAAATCACAGAACAGCAGTTTATGTATTTAGGGGCCTCCTGTCCAGGCAGAATCCTCAGGTCCTGCTTGTCAACTGTACTTACATTGAAAACCAATGCAGAAGTAATACGTGATAGAGATGGCAGAAGCTGATCATTTCTGATATGTTCTAGGAAGGTTACTCAGCTGGGAGCAGCCCACCTAAACATCTATCACTAACCTCACCCCATTTAAATTCTCAAAAGAATGACCTGGCAACACAGATTGACAGCTATTCTGAACTTACATCTGAATCATGGAGAATAACTCTTGGGTAAATGGAAACGAGAGAATGTTGCCATTTTACCATCCCTTCTACTGGAAAAAAATGAAGCATTAACAATAAACTATGGATATTTTAGGATGGATAAAAGGAAAGAAGGAGAAAGGGAAACAGAGGGAGGAAAGGTAGCAGGAAGGACAGGACAAAGAAAGGAAGTGAGTAAAGAAAAGATGAAAGAAAGAAGAGACTCCATCCCGAAAAAAATTAATAATGGGGAGGAGCAAAATAATTTCTTAAAATAATTTATAAATTATGTCAATAAAAAGAAATGTATTTATGCAGACAGAACTCTGATATTATTCCCAGGAATTAAGAAGACGTCTGGTAAAGGTATGACCAGGAAGAACAGCAACAAAAATGCTACCTTTGCATAAATGTAGAAATACAAAAAGTGCCATTAAACAAAAAAGTGTCTGATGGTTGGGGGCTGCTTTGTTATGTGACAAGCTTATAAATCAATATGTTCAATATGATCCCATCAAAAATTATGTATTTGAGTGTAGAAACTTGGGTGTGTGTGTGTTCATGCAAATTATTACATCTAAAGCCTGGAGATGTACACAGTGGTTTTCTCAGGGTATATGGAAAGAAATACCAAAGGCTTTTCTTCTATACATAATGTGTTTCTGTCATATCATGATTTTAAATTACTATGTATTATTTGTATAAAATGGAGAAAAGAATCAACAGGATGAGAATAGTGTCAGAAAAGCTAAACTCTAGAATGAGCTACAAGTTTTTTTTTTTTTTTTTTAGACGAGTAACATTTTTGATTCTTACTCTGAACTGTTCCGATTGGAGTATTAGGTTTCATTCAGGCATTGATTCCCAAACATGATGCACATTAGAATCACTACAGAAGCTTCTTAAAATAGATGGCTAATTCTTCTCCTAGCAATTTTGTTTCATTATGTCTGAGTGCTCTATAACAGAATCTGTGTTTTCAACACTCTCCAAATGACTCCTGTTGTTGAACTGGAGTATTATGTTTAGATCACCCTTATTGAAAAGGGAACTAAAAATCTCAGACAGGTGTATCAAGAAACAGATTACAAAATGCAACAGAGGCCAGAAGATTAAGTCACAAAAGAAAGGGATAAAAACTTTGATTCTGACTCTGGGGAAAAGATTTTGGCAAAATATTAGTGGTGTCTTCATACTTTGAAGGACTGCCATTTACACAAAGGGTTAAATACAGTCCTTCTCATCAAAGAGGCAAAAGCAGGACTTGTGGCTGTTGGAGGTTACAGAATGCTATTGGACTCTCGATATAATGAATAAGAGTCTAAACTTCAGAATTACAACAGTGGATGATTTACTAGGTAGTGAGCTCTCTATCAGTAGACATGATAGCGCAGAGTATGGATGTGTGGGATGTTGCAAAAACAAAACCATAAAAGATTTATTTTGACAATGGATGGGAGGTTAAACCTGAGCTGTGAATGGTTTACTCCACTTGCAACATTCCTTTGATCTCCCCCAAGTCTATGGTTTTAGATCAAGTATGCATAAATGCGATTTGCTTTTTATTTTTGAAAATATGCTTTGAGATTCTTGCCCTGTTCTCAGGTATTGAATCTTCATTTTCTTTTGCAAGTCCCAGCTGGAGTCTTTCATCGTTCCATGTGGTCTCTCGCTTCAAAGTTTCTTTACTGATGTCCTTTGCTGCCTCACTTCTAAGCCAGTTGCTCTGTTCCCACCAAAGGGATGCTCAAAGGGTTTTTTTTGAAACCAGAGAGTCGTCTAGATAGTAAATTATTCTTCAATATAAAGAGGAGGAAAAAAATGTAGTTCAGATTCCCCTGTTGTCATTGACTCCTCATCTTTTGAACCTTTTTTGAAATAAAGACAACCTTGAGCAAATTCCCAGGGCCGTGTCTCTGCTTACAGAACCTTATTCAACGTCTACTGGGGGGAGAAAAATAAGCTTTATCTCTCTGAAATCCAATGTAACCCCTTTCACTTAACAGAAATTACAGGTTGCCGCTAGTGCCTAAGAAATCGTTGTATTCTTCAGCCTATAATTTTGGAACCTGAGACTGTAATTTTCCTCTCTCCCTTGGTGAATTCGTTTTTACCTTAGCTCCTAAAACATCCTGATCTATTCTCTTTGGTGGTGTGTCTTTCTTCAGTAGTAGAATATTTAGAAGCTGCTGGAAGAATCTTGTCCAGACATCAGAAAGATTACATGAGGAATAACAATAATCTTTGAAAGTACTTCCTCATCCCAGCAATCATTTTATGAGGCTAAGTGGGTATTGCTAACATGCTCACCATACAGAGAGGGGCAGGAGTCACAGGATAAAGATAGTTTCCCCAGATCATGTTGTTACTGTGTGAAGGGGTAGGACTTGAACCTAGATCCTTCAGATGCCATGCCTTTGCTTTTTCCTTAACACTACCTTTCTGCTTTTCTCTGTACCTACAACGACCCTCTTTTTCTATGTCAGTTTCCTCTCCTTGACTCTTCTGCCTCATCCCCAAACATTCCCTCCCAACTCCCAAGCTTTCTGACTATCAAACTCTACTCACATTCCAAGGCAAGCTCTTCTCACCACCTATCCCCTTCCTTGTCAACATTGCCTGACCTGTGGCCCATTTCCTAAGAATCTCAAAGGATTATAGCTTAATGTACATCATTTAAAATTACTCCATGTAATCCTCCATCCTGGGGTGAGGATGCTAGAGGATCGCCTGGGGCTGGGAGGTTGAGACTAGACTGGGCAACATAGAGAGATCCTGTCTCTAAAATAAATAAATAAATAAAAAGTTATAAGAAAAATTAGCCAGGCATGGTGGTGGTGCATGCCTGTGGTCTCAGTTATGTTGGAGGCTGAGGTGGGAGGATTGCTTGAGCCCAGGAGTTCAAGGTTATAGTGAACTAGGATTATTTTATGCACCTCATCCTGGGCAATCCACTGAGTGAGACTCTGTCTCAAAAATAATAATTATTATTATTGGGAGAGAAGAGAATGGATTTGCACTCTTGGAGAAGTAATTCTTCAGGATAAAATGGGCTCTGTAAAGCAAAACACTGTTTCTAAAACTTCCCTGTGCATCAGAATCACCTGCAGCCCTTGTCAACACACTAGCCACTGGGCTCTACTCTCCTGCCCGGAGTTTCTCATTCAGTACATTTGGAGAGGAGACAGAAATTAGCATTGCTTAAAACTTGGGGGCAGGGGAGGGGTACTGATACTGGGCATCTGCAATTCGACTTTAAAAATCATTGATATGTATGTATAAAGGCAAACCCTCGGTCCCCTCTGTATATTCGTACTAGGAAAAGAAACATCTGGATTTTGAATGCTGGCCACCTCCTATATAATTGGCCTTGGGTGGTGTGTTGGAGCCTGGAGAAGATGTTTCTCATTTCGTATAAACATAGTACGTGCAGGATGAGGGGATTTGTGAGACCTACCAGCCCAACCTTTTCATTTGAAGAGTGAAGTAGCAGAGGGGAAGACAGCCAGCAGCAGCTGGGCGTGCAGCGCAGGGCTGTGCGTTGGTGAAGACGCGGAGCTGTGCGTCCTTCCTGTCGCTGCGTCCCTCACCATGCCCTCCTCCCTCCCCATGGGCAGCCTCTTCCTGTTTCTCCAAACAGCCAGTCTGCAGAGGGGGATTTTTATCTATTTTGCTTCATCATCAGCCACTGCTGTGCTTAATTTGTATATTTTTTAATGGGGAAAGAAAAAAATACCTTCCATATTGGAAGTTTAAAAACCTTCCCATTTGGCTTTTCTTAATTAAATGTATAATTCATGAGCCACTTGGGTTGAAACCATTGAATCTTTAAATATTTGCTCCACCATCTATGACAGTTATCGGTTATTAATGGGGGTGATGATTTTCCCTGCGATGATTCAGTGGTAACATTAGAGCTGAATGATAATCGGCCCCGTCCTGAAGCATTTTCTGTAGTTTCACATCCTCTACAATTTTATTCTTATTAGAAATGGCAGCTCTGCAGTAAGCAATTGAAGACTCTATCTGCTGCTCTCTCGAGCATACAACAAATCCTATTTTCCCCAGAGCATGATTATATTTTGACATCTTTTACAGCCTTATATCTTATACTGTAATATTTAAAATACAAACACAAAAGATATATCCAATTATACCCATTGTATGGGATGTAATTTTTCTTAGAGGGGAAGTAGTTCCAAGTGAAAGGTGAAAAATAATGATAAGGACTGACAACAGACACTTCTATTGGCTCTGAGAGCAGATCTCAAAATGCATAGCATATTTATCGAGGCAGAGAATAAATGGGTAGAATAAGAAATTTGAAGTGCAGTGTTCAAATTCAGTGGATAAATCCCCCCTTGGAATATCCCAGAATGCATGTACTTTACTGCAAACCTTGTATACAGCTCCAGGATTAAACGTGTCTGATTCTAGAGTTGTAAAACATACTTATTTGTTTTTGTTTTTTTGTCACCCTCAGTAGAGTGCCGTGGCATCACAGCTCACAGCAATCTCAAACTCTTGGGCTCAAGCGATGCTCTTGCCTCAGCCTCCCAAGTAGCTGGGACTACAAGTGCCTGCCACAACACCCAGCTATTTTTTGTTGTTTAGCTGGCCCAGGCTGAGTTCGAACCCGCCAGCCTAGGTATATGTGGCTGGAGCCATAACCACTGTGCTACGGGCACCAAGCCGAGTTGTAAAACATATGTATTGCCAACTTAGGGGACAAAGACCTAATCCAAAAAAAATAATTCCTTTTCTAGGTTGACGTTGTTGATCTTAGTGCAGAGTGAGTTTATGGTGCAACCCAGAAAACTTCTGATACCTTTACAATCTACTTCTACGTAGGTTCCCATTTGTTCCATAAGTTCTGCCTGACTACATGGATTTAATCAGATCCCTCTTGATTTACACACCTCTTGTTTGGAGTCAGGGAGCCAGTGGTCTATATGGCCTACTAACGACCACTGAGTAAAAGCCCCCTGAGCTCCTATTATTGTTAAGTTCCAAAGAATTCTGGGACTGAGTGCAGACTGCCAAGGTTTTCCTGGAGGAGGAATGAAAACACAGTGAGTGTCTGAGTGAATTTCTGGGAGACCTCCAATTCTAAAGAAGCCTGCACAAGTCACAGGATACAAATATACAGCGTCTACACTTCACTTTTCCTTGCTTATTCCCATGCCTTATATGTGAGCTTAATACAGTTGCTGAGCCTAGAATTCTTGGAATTAACTTTTTCTCCTTTTTTTCTCTTATAATTCACATCCAACCTTTTTGGGAAGTATATTAGTTATACCTTCTAAATGTATAGTGAAGATTTCTACTTATCCACCTGTCCAAGCCACCAGTATCTCTCACCTGGATTATCATGTTCCCCTTTTAACTGCTTATATTCTTGTCCTTCTGTGATCTATTTTCTAGACAAAATTTTTAAAACTGGAACTCAGAGAGTGTATGTCACTCTTCTGCACAATACTATCCGGTGCATTTTAATTTCATGGCCAAATCCTAAGGCCTTAAAATGTCTGAAAGTAAGGCCTTCCAGCTTCATTTACTGTCCCATTTACAGGTTTTACTTCACCTACCCTGACTATGTTGCTGTTTTTCCAACAGGAAAGGCATGTATCTACCACAGGTCCTTTGCACATGATGCTATTGCCTCAACCTAAGCCTCCTTTACTTACTAAGTCTCACTCTCCCCCTCTCCCCCTCTCTCACGTCTTTAGTTCTCGCTTCAAATAACAATGAAGCCTTCTTTTACCTTAGCATATACAATAGCAACATCTACTACTTTCTACCCACTTTTATTTTTCTCCTGGCTTTTTACTAAAACCTATCACGTTTTACTTTTGTTTTTTATAAGATTTGTGGATCCAAGGACTCTGTCTCTCTTCTTTGCTATATCTCTAAAATGCGGAAAAATGAGTGCCACTCAGTAAGGACATAATAAATATTTGTTAAATGAATATACTGCAGTGTACATAATGAGGGTTATTATCATTGTCACTGCATGCATTACCTTCAGGCAACTATTGGGCCTGTCTGCCTGTTACACAAGGAAAGCGCCCCAGAGTAACATATTCATTGACAACGATACATACCCACTAAGGCAACAGTACTTTCTTTCACCCTAGAAACAGCAAACACACCAACAAAGCGGAAGGAGATAGAAAAATGTAGCACTTTTTCTCTACATGATTTTCTTCTTCATTCTATAAACAATTTTGAGCCTTTGCTTGGAATGATTTTCAATTTAAGTTGAATTGTCAACATCTTTATTGACGCGAATGCAAACACTGGGCTCTGACAATGGCACTATCTTCCTGCTACAGACATGAACGAACCGAACGACTGGCATAAATTCAATTGTTCTACCCACCCCAAAGCTGGATCTGAAGGCAGAATAGAACATTTCCTGTAAGCAAATTTTAAACCTATCATTTTTATGAGCCTAAGATTAAGACTTTTATATCCAGACAATGAAGGAAAGATTGTAATTTAACTTAAATGTGGGGAACTTACTATTTCACTCTGAAGGTGATTTTAATTATTTTAGACAATATGTATAATTTCTTCATTCTGCTATTTTTTTTTTCTTTTTTTTTTTGTGGTTTTTGGCCAGGGTTGGGTTTGAACCTGCCACCTCTGGCATATGGGGCTGGTGCCCTGCCTTTGAGCCACAGGCACCGCCCCATTCTGCTATTTTTTAAAATATTACTTGATATGAGGCTGGGCTATCTCACTGAATTCATGAAGATCTATTGACTGAATTATTTTCATATTCATCTTGCAGCTTTGGCTTCAACAGTTTCATGTTTATTCTAAAATGTAAGGGAAATTCTGCCTTCAGTCCTGTTACAAATGCTTTGTGCATATTCTTTGTTATAAGCAACTGAGACTGTTAACAAAAGCTCACACTTGAAGTGAGTGGGAAGTTGTGGTGGGAAGGCCTCTCTGCATAGGAGTTCAAAGTTCAGGATTAATAAATTGTGATATATGTATACCATGGAATACTATGCAGCCTTAAAGAAAGATGGAGACTTTACCTCTTTCATGTTTACGTGGATGGAGCTGGAACATATTCTTCTTAGTAAGGTGTCCCAAGAATGGAAGAAAAAGTACCCAATGTACACAGCCCTACTATGAAACTAATTTGGGACTCTCACATGAAAGCTATAACCCAGCTACAACTTAACAATGGGGGGAAGTGGGAAGGGGGGTGGGTAGAGGGAGGGGGATCGGTGGGATCACACCTGTGGTGCATCTTACAGGGGTATTTGTGAA
Source organism: Nycticebus coucang (assembly GCF_027406575.1). Lineage (NCBI taxonomy): Eukaryota > Metazoa > Chordata > Mammalia > Primates > Lorisidae > Nycticebus > Nycticebus coucang. The sequence continues at coordinate 20,463,965 of NC_069787.1, forward strand.
ACTTGGTAAATGTAGAATGTAAATGTTTTGGCACAGTAACTGAGATAACGCCAGAAAGGCTATGTTAACCACTGTGATAAAAATGTGTCAAATGGTTTATGAAGCGAGTGTATGATGCCCCATGATCATACCAATGTATACAGTTATGATTTAATAAAAAAAATAAATAAACAACAACAACAAAAAAAACAAAGTTCAGCTGAAGGCTCAGCGACACCCTGACCCTTCCCCAGAAATAAATGAGTACAAGAAATATTGTATTTTCTCTTTGTCACATGAACCTGTGGGTAGGGATTTGACCTTAGAACCCTCTAGGGACAGAATGGAATAAAAATAATTTCTATTTGGATGACAAACAAATTTTGTTTTTGCCAAACAGTGAGAAGCTAAAGGAGAATTGTGTTTTTCTGAAATGGATATCCAAACTGAGAAGAAGAATGATAACAGATCATGGAAGGGGTTGTTAGGGAAGAGGGTGAAGTCATAGCCTGTGGATGCGACAGAGTTTAGGGAAAAGGAAGGAGATGATTCATGTGAAATCTCAATAAAGTTTTAATGTCATGTGCATGGTAACATGAGCTCTCTCCTCACAAAACTTCAGTTAAACCTAACATTTCTCCAAAATATTTTAGATGTGAATTTTGGGGGAAGATGGGAAGAAGGGCTGAGTCTGACCCTTAGGACAGAGACTCAATTGGAATCATGCAACTCATCTCTGGTTAACAAATGAGATTGAAGGAAAAATTGTTCTCCTCCCCTCAGAGTACAGATAATGGCTCCTGAATATCAATTTTTGCAGTGGTAGAGTATCCAGGATTGGGTTCTAGCATGATTTCCAGGGTTCCTTTTCTTTTTCACTATGATGCCTTCTCTGCTAAAATAACCTTTGCTCATAAAGTGACCCTTTCTCAAGGGGTGGCACACCTGCCTGCACAGTTACCTTCAAGATTTGGTAGAAAGCCTCCTCAAGAAGGCCTCTAAAGCAGTTGGGTCTCCTTCTGCTTATTTAAAAGAAAAGAAAACTGTAGGACAGCACCTGTTCCTTTGATTTGTGTAGATTACTGTATTTCATAGGGTCGCAAACAATCACTTCTATGGGAAGTCCATCTAGATACTTTCTGGTTTGTTTCTAAGACCTGGAGCCATTCTTTGCTAGGTAAACTTATGGGACTCAGCCATGTTGGTAATTTTTCTTACACTCCTATAAAGTTTCTTTATGAAACACCCTGAAATGTGCTGGTCTTGTTAAAAAATAGTTTGCATATATTTCTGTGAACATACTAGAAAGAAAGCATAAAGCACTCAGGGTGTTCTGATAATATCAAGTTTAATATGATTTCTCCTTTGGTGCAGAAATACTTGTGAAACTCACTTCTGCTGGTTGGTTATATAGAAAAAGACACAGGGACTAAATTGTCCAAAATTTGGTGTTAAAATTTCAGCCTTTGTGGCCCTTTATCACTATGAAGTCTGTAGTACTTTTCTTTATGAGAAGCTCAAGTAGCATTTACACATGAAACATGTAAAATAATTTGGCCATGCCAACATTTTCTCCTCTCTGCCCTGTTAGCCCATCTATCCCATTAATGTATTCTGAGGTCATCTAACTGTTGCCATCTACATGTGGGAGAAAACATAGAACCTTTAGAGAGATTGGACGTAGAGCAAAAGTTGGAAAGCATATCATACTCAGAAAAATTCTAAACTCATCCCCAGTGACCTATACTCTTGCATAATTCCTTCTGTTTAAATGGGGGACTTGTGAATAACATGGTTATTTTATTGGTTATATATATGTATATATATCTATATCTCATCTCTGGTTAACAAATGGGATTGAAGGAAAATATATAAATAAAATGGTATTTATTATTCACCCTTGGTTGGATTAGATTACATAGCACAGTCGACTTGAAGAAAGGAACTTTCTCTTTGGTGGGATCTAATTAGGTGCCTGCTCACAAAAGAAGAGGTTGTTCCTGGCTTTGACAATGCAGGGGGCCATGTGCCAAGGAGTGCAGGCAGCCTCCAGATGTAAAGAGTGGCCCTCAACAGTCAGCTAGCATGGAAATAGTCACCCAACAAATATCCTTGGATTTATGCTAAAATACTGTCTATGACATAATGAAATTTTGTATCAAGTGAGTTTGCCATGCAACAAGATTATACAGTTACAAAGGTCTTAATTTAAGCCAGTTTGTATATTTTTTAATCAATTTTAAGGCATTAATTTCAGGAGTACTATTATAATGAACAGTTTACATGATTTAAAAGATCAACGTTCCTTTAACATTGGAAGGTGACGCAGTAATAAAAGAAAGCTTCTCTTGCCTGGCTGCTTTTTTGACTTTTTTGCTTATGTAACAGCTTCATTCGCACATATTTTACAGTTCTTTTATTTCTGATTAGAGTAAACAAAGTTGAAAATAATCTTCAATAAAGTCAAGAATCTTTGAATGACATCAGGGCATAAAATGACAAAGACATACTGCACAAACCGATATAATTTTGTACATCTTACCATTTTAGATTATGGTACTGGAAGATAACTTCCCATGTGGTTAAAAAATAAGCACCATTAAAGAGCCTGAGCAATTTTTGTGTGTTTTGCAAAAATCTTATTTTATCTCAAGATAGTATTGAAAGCATTGTAACTCTCCCTATCATTTCAGTCGAGCATAATGCCACAGTGCTCAGGAATAATATTGAATAAAATATTATAAACTTCAAATTAGTTTTCTTTGTGCAATGGCATTTCATGAGGTTGTATAAAAATAAAAACAGTGATAGAAAAAACTTTTCAAGTATTTCAAGGCTCATAAATAAGGTTTGATTTAATATTAGGAAAAAAAATTGTTTGCATTTGATTTTTAAACATATGTCCTATCTAATTTCAAAATCCTCCCATTCCAGAGTGGAAGCCAACTATAGCAAAGGCAGTGGTGGTTGAGAGCTGAGCATCTGGAGCCAGGCTTCCTGGATTTCAATCTTGGCTCCATTGACTGCAAGCTGTGACCTTGGGACACAGGTTACTTAACCCTCCCTCTCTCTCTCTCTTCAGTGTACTGCACCTTTAAAACAGTAATTATGCCAGTCTGTCCTGCATAAGTTATTATAAGGATTTAGGAATGCAATGCATGTGAAATACTTAGATCTGTGCTGTGTAAGTCCTGGCTCTTATTTAATATAGTTAGTGTGATATTGGACTGTGCCAAATGAAATGACTCCATGGATGGCTTCACTGTTACTTAAGAACTATGACTAAATTTACTAAATCATGTGAAATTTGAAGAATCCAAAGGGAGGAGAGTCAGTAGGTTGTTTGGGTCCCTGGCAAGAGTCTAATTCACTGGCCAATCCAGATTCTTCTCAAGTAAACATAGACATTTACTATTTAATATTTACCATTGCTAAGAGATACTCTAATTTGGTTCTATTGAAAATTTGTTTCCAATTAGCGGGGTAACGCTCTCATCTAATAGTTAATGTGAGGTTGCCATGAATAGCAGTGCTTGGAATTTTCTTTTCCATGGAGCCCCCAGTTAAAAAGGTAATAACAATGTTAATGTTCTTTTTGGAGTTATGTTCTAGTCACCACCACCAATCCAACTACATTCCTTAGCTCATTTACATGTACAAGAAATCGTAAACATCAGTTCGCCTCTGATACTTTACAGATGAGGAAACTAAGTTTCAAAGACAGTTACATAAACTGTCCCTTGCTACTCAGTTTGTGGGTGACAGCCCCAGGTTGCAGAGGAACTCAGTGTCACTACAAAGCCCTATTCTTACATTATGTATAGTGATATGTTCCATGTACCTTATTTTTAGTGGCTGCTTAAATAAATATTTTTAAAAGAAAATATTTGCATGTAAAGCTATTTGGGTGTAGCAGATGAACTTTAAGAGCTTTCATAGTTCCTTCAATTTGATGAAAGGCTATGGCTGGTTCCTGAACCTGACGTGCCTACATGACATGGTGTGATACAAATTACCCCCAGCCTACCTCCAAAATGTGGTGGTGGGCCACAGAGAAGCACCACACCTTGACCTTCTCGAACAGACACCGTGCTTCGTGTTTTGGTTTCAAAGTCATCAATATCTTGGAAAACAAATAAAAGAAGGTGTAAAATTAGTTACTTAGCAGAGGAAGTATTTTAAACAAGAATGTTAAGCGTATTTTTATTATTAAGGATGATACTCATGTTGGCTGACCAGAGAATTCCATCAGTTTAGCTGCGTGGATTTTTCTCTCTCAGAATTGAGTGTTTCTTTTTGTCTTCTTTATTCATATAATTAAGCAAACATGTGATAAAGGCATTTGTTAACATTACTCACTAATGTTTGCTATTATTCTTCCAGATAGTTGGCAGCTCATCAGGAAATCTTTTAATCCACCACATATTTACTTTTCCTGTCCAGGAAAGGTATGATTATAAAAAAGTACATAGAAAGTTTGTCATAGTTTTCTAGGATCTCAGAGTAATAGTTGTCATTGTAATGTGTGGTTGGAATTTATGATAATTTAGGATGTTATAATGTGAGACAAAGAGTTCCATGTGACAGAAACAATGAGACAGAAAATCTATTTCCTATTTCCTCTTTCCTGTTTCCTGATCAAAACCAGTTCATGATCTTATATGGAATGATGTGATTCCCTATTTTGAAGAATCATGGATATTCAGAATTGGAAGAGCCATCCATCTGAGGTCTCAATTTTTCAGCCTTCCTGGATAATGATCAACCAGCCTTCAGGAATGGCTAAATTGTTTAACTTCTCTGAACCTCAGCTTCTTCACCTGTAAAATCTTTTCATTTAGTCAATCAATGAATCAAGCACCTACCGAATGGTATGAGATGAATTTATAAATAACACAGGTATGTCATCTTATCATTATTATGCTTACTATCCCAGAGGAGGACCAGAAGACTAGTTAATAAAACAAAAAAATCTGTAACTTACAAATGGTGATAAGTGTTCTGAGGCAGACACCGCTAATTACCTAGCAAAATTTATTCTCCCTTCCTTCATAGTAGTAAACTTACAGATCAAATTTACTTGTCCAGCTGGAGGGCACATTGCCAGACTCCTTTGCAGCTATATATAGCAAGCAGAAATGATGAGTGAAACTTTCACCTATTTACTATGTGTGAAAAGAAATTTCCATGGACTTTGATGTTCTTCATCCACCCACCCCTAGCTTCTCCTACGTTTCAAATGATATGGGAGAGCTCAAAAGCCACTTCTTGAACACACAAAATCCATTAGTAACCTGGGTATTTATGTGACTACATGGAACAGAACCACAGCTGATCTAGAACAACAGCTCTAGATTATCTTATTAGATATAAGTAAACAAGATATATCTTGTTTGAGGCATTCATTTTGGCGTATTTATTGTAACAATTTAACTTGTTACCCCAACTAAGATGCCCTGTGAAGTAAAAGAATAAAGTGCAGACCTGATGGATGAAAAAGAGACAGCCATTCAGTGGTGGAACAGGGAAGGCATTCTTTCCAGAAAGAAAAAGTAGCTCTAAAATTCTACAGAGTATCTCAAAGGTCACCCCTAAAGTTACCAAACAGAGAAAATGGGAAATTGTAGATAAATGTACCATCATTTACAAAATATTCATTACAAAATTTTACAAAGCAGTGGCCAATATGTAGAGAATATTTTGTAAATATTTTGTAATTTTTTGATGAATATTTTGTAAATAGAGGTACACTGTATATTTAGTTACAAATTTCCATTTTCCCTATATTTTCCCCCATGACATTTGGGACACACTATAGCTATGGAAAATGTAGGGAAGTTTTATGTCATTAAGAAGAAGACAGTGCTGCGGTGTATACTTGCTGGAATAGATTTCAATGAGACTACAGTGGTAAGCAAAACATGATTATCTATTATAATATGTTTATATTATGTTAAAAATACAAAAAAAAATACTTGGAAATAACCTAATAATGTATCAGTGCAAATCACTGAATAATATCTAGAACATTTATTGAATGTCATTCCATCAATGATTAGACAGAATACATTAAATCTAAATGGATTGACTCAGAAAGTTCTTAATTTCATACTGTTAAGGAAAAGTAGCTAAATATTGCTATGGCATTATCTTGTTACAGAAGACAAAAAGGTAAAAAACTAAACATGACTTTCTTGTTAAATTGGCATGAAGAAAGTTACATAATGGATTATTTTTGATATTCACACTGGTTATCTTAGAAGAACGAATGAAGGATGTGGGAGTGGAGAATAAATCTTTGCTTACGTCTCTCTTTATCTTTTAAAGTGTTCTATAGATTATGTGTTGTACATGTAATTAATTTTTAGTTTTCTATTAACAGCCTTACTGTGATGTAATTAGAAAAAATGGTGTCTTTTATAGGAATTTAAGAATTCCGTTTTGGATATCTTTAATTTGCATTATTCATGACCTACCCAAATGGTAATTTAATAAAGACCATGAAATAGATGAGCTCAGAACTCAAATTTATGAAAATGAGATTTATCAGTTGATAGACAGTACTGAAAGTCAGTCATAGGAGTAGATTTAATCCCCATGGGATGACTCTAAAATTTTGACTTGAACAGTTTGGTAAAGAGTTATCTAGTATGTAACCCTGAAAATACACCGTACTTAAAAGTCGAGAACCACAGAGATGAGAGAGAGGAGAGGAGATTCTGAAAATAGCAACTAGAGGTGGAATAAGATGTGTACAAAAAATATTATTGTTCGTATGTGATCCTAGCAATTCCGTGGAGATGGGGAAGCAGCTAATATGAATTGAAGAGTAGACAGCAGACAGTAGGAAAGGGTGGGGAGCACAGGGAGCATAACCTCCTTGGGGTTGGTTATGAAGAGGGGGTGAGTTTAGGAAGAACACAAAAGGATTTGGGAAGTGAAGGTATTATACTGCCATAAATGATCAAGTAAAGACAAAGAAGATGGTTCAGGGCCTTGATTAAAAAGTTTGCGAGTTCTGAAAGACAGGAAACAGAGCCCATGTGTAAAGACTGGCCTTTGTAGGTACTCTGATATAAGACATACTGCAGGCTTCTTGCTGGGGAAATGAGAAAGTTTGGGGTGGTGGTTTTAAATTTCTCAATGACACTGATGGGTAAGTCATTTAGGAAGGTAGAAGATGCAGTAAATATCCAACTTAGGGGGGATCATAGGGATTCAATGAAGCGATGAATTTAGTGTATCCTGACTCAAGTAAGGGCTCAATAGTCATAATTACAAGTGATTGCAGTGGTTCTCAACCTTCCTAATGCCGTGGCCCTTTAATACAGTTCCTGTGGGTCACGACCCACAGGTTAAGAACCAATGGATTAGAGCAAACAATTATATTTTCCTTTGATTGATACAAAGTTCAGGTATGCTAATCTACAAATACAAATTAAGTAGCACATTCTAGTTCCAGCACAATTTTTTGTGGGTAGATGATGCTTCTTAAAGCATTAACAGTTTCCCTCTCCTAATCCCATACGTTGCCAAATATGTGTTCTTTCTGTACACGTTGTTTTTCCATGTGAAGTAAAAAACTTTAGTAACATCAGTGCCCTAGATCTGATATGTAAATTTAGCAACTCATACACATTCTCTACTTGTAATAACATAAGCATTTGGCCAAGATGCTGCGTAACTCGAACAACCCACTTTTCCCTTTAACCACCTGCCCTTGACCAGCAGTCTTTAGGTTTATACTAATTTAAAACCTGGCATGCCAGGTGTGTCTTGCTTAGAGGATTTTCAGTCAGATTTGCTCCTTTTCTTTTTTGGCCAGAGAAAAATTCAATACCCTACATATGTCGGCACCGTTGATATGAACTATTGCCTTGCCTAGGAGCCCTTTGTGATTTGGGTTTGCATCACTTTACATGTGACTCCTTAATAAAAATCAGCCTAACAAACTGTATTTTAAAACCAAAAATAAATATATTGAGATCATTGTTTCTATTTTTAGTAGTAACAATAGGTAGTAATTTTCAGGGTTTTCTTTCTTACTATTATTTTTGGCCAGTCCCCTTAAATTGTGATTACGCTTTAATAGTCACAAATATAAACACTGTCACAAAGGAGGAATGAGAAATCGAATGATTCTATGAAATTAACAAGCTTCAGATTGAATTCTTTCAACGTCACGTTGTCAGTGCTCCACGCAGGCAGCGACATCAATCATGTTTTCAGTGTTAATCAGAAGTCATTATCACGCAAAGTTGGTAAGACTGCTGATACTTTAATGTATTCTATGTTCACTTCCACTTAAGTAGCATCCGCTTGTGACATAATTTATCCATGCGTTTTATGATTACAATGGGGTTTCTATTAGCTGACATAACATGAAAGGAAATCAACTCCTCTCAAAAATTACACAGGTCCTGTTAGTGATCCAAACAGTCATTCCAAAATGTTACTAGCTCACAGGTTTTAATTAATAATTCAGATTTTAAAACTGTTTAATGGCACGTAGATCATAAATAGGATGTAATTTTGCCTTGTTTAAACAAGGTGCCATCTCTCCTTTGCTTTGAGTGGGCTCTATTGTACATATCCATTCTGTATTTCAAATACTTTCCTGCTATCTGGAAATGTGATTTAATTCAGATAATTTTCTGAGGCAAGGTCCACTGACTTAAGTGGCCACAGGAGCATCCAATGAGAATTTTCTTTGCTCTGCGAGAGCTTTAAGAATTCTAGATATATTCTTCTGCAAGGAGAGGCCAGAGAGAACCACCAGTTTCTATTTTGGTCCTATCCATTTTTGCTTAAGGGAAAATAGCTTCGTTTGAGATCGCTCCCTGAAATGATCTCAAATTCTATAATGTTTGGAGATGTTCCCATAAACCGCAAAGGTGACCTGCCCAGGCTGTCCTTGTGTACAGGCACAGTCCTGCTGTGCTGGTTGCTGTTAAAGACCCCAATTGTTGAGGTTGCTCTCATTAAGCCATTCTGATGACCACGGCTTATTGGGTCCTGTGGTTTTATTGCTGGTTTTGGAGGAAGCATTTGGCAGAAGCAGAAGCAAAAGTGCAGTCACAAACAAGGCTCTGTTCCAAAGGCCAGTAGGAAGTGCCTGAGAATGGCCCATAAAATGAGCTTTAAAGAATTACTGGGCCATATGCTCTCTCCTGGAGAAAACAAGGTGCAGAGGAGGGACAAGGCCCCCAAAATGTACTTAAAATTAAGTCTGGGCAATGCTAAGTATTGCAACATTTAATTGTAAAGAGAATACATCTTTGCAGCTGCCACATGTAGGAATGAATCTCAGCCTAATTAAAGCAAGAAAACTGTGCCTTTGCTGCCAAGGCCTGAGGATCACAATCAGAAGAGGCGCTTGGCAGTGCCAGCCCCTGACACAGAAGGGGACCAGTGGTTTGCCAAGTCTTGCAAGCTTGGAGGAAGGCTTTGGGTACCCAGGGTCTATTGACCAGGCCCAAGAAAACCACATCTCAAAAGTTGGAGATAGGAAAAATATTTCCCACAAAAATTTGCATGCTTCAAAACAGACCTAGTATTCTCAGTATTCAGTTAAAAACCTGAATAATGATGTTAATTGTTTCTCTTTCCACTTACTATATACGAACTATTTCATTTTAATGTTTCAAATCTTCTTTCTTTTTCTTTATATCAAAAATAGCTACCATGTGCCGGGTGCTCTGATTAAGTATTCTCACTGAACACTCAAAATCACTTTGTAACGTAGGTGCCATGGTCATGTTCATTCAGCAAAGGAAGAAATTAAGGTTTTTAGATGAGTGATCACTGACCCAAACCCACTCCGTTTCTACATGTCATGACAGGATTTGCTGGGGGGCGGGAGGGGGAGGAGGTTTCGTTCCACAGCTCATACTCAAACACCATGTTGTTTTGCCTTCCAGATATTAACTGGGGTCTCCGTGTCACTTAAAATTTATAAAATTGGCATAAACTAATACTCCATGCTCAAATAAATAAATAAATGTACAAAAGCTCGATGCCTTTCCAAGGAGTTGTGCGGAGCGCTCGGGGAGGGGAGCCTGCTTCCTCTGCCCCCAAATTTGTAGCTTTTAGAAATAGCTCCTTTTGTGATGTCCTAACTCCTCAGAATCCTTCTTCCTTCCTCTCTGTGTGTTTCTTAGTTCATCTGCACCCTCCTGTCTCCCCTGTATCTTCATGGGAATATGGAACCCAACTCCTTATTTTGACCTGCCTAAGAGGCACGTTACCTCTCACACACACACATCTGACACGTCCCCATTAAAGTATTTTGAACATGTGTCAGTCTTATTGCTGTGGTGAGACTCAGCTCAGACACCTTAGAATCAAACATTACACCAGCAGTTCTCCAGGCCTCTCGTCTCGGTTGCTTGTGTCTGCTCTCGTTCCCTCTTCTACAACCTCCCCACCCCTCTCTCTATTCCTCTCTTTCAGGAGCAGTGGGAAACGAAAATCCTCCTACTCTTCTCTGCAAAGAAGATCAACGTCCTCCGGCTCCTACTAGCACACTCAGAAATGATTTGACCTGTCTTGAGTTCACACAGGTTGTAAGTAAAGGAAATAAAATTTCACCCCAAATACTAGGGCTCTAGAGGTGCATCTGCCTAACCACCAAACTTCCTGCCTTCTGTGTAGAGCTCCCACAAGACAGGACCCTCTAATCTTACCCCAGACTGGAGACAGGGCTCATTTTCACACCTCAAAGGGAATTTCAATTATTTGTCCCTTCAAGGACATTACATCTGATTTTAAACTCGCAAGATTTATTTTACCCCGCTCTCTGCTTTCCACCAACCAAATTCTGTTTCCCTGCTTTGACAATCAGGGAGCATTAAAGTTTTGAAGTTTCAGCATTAAATGCTCATCCTGAAGTAAACAAGTTTGGGAGCCCTTGTTCACCTTCACGATGCAGCTCCCATGTTGGAGGTACGCACTATGTTTTGGCCTACAGCAAAAACATTTCACTGGGCAAAGCAATGCCGATACCCTGCCCAGCAAAAGGGAAATGGCAAAAGACACTAAGAAAAAAATCCCTAGTTCTGCAAAAGTCTCAGAGAACTCCCAGTTATAATATATGTAAGTGTCAGAATTAAAATACTCTTTGAGAATCTCAAGACCTTATACTAAGGTTATTCTGAGTTCATCTCTCTCTGAACTTCTCTCCTTTGAAGAGGCTCACTCATGAGCAAGATCAAAATTGTTCATGTTTCTATTTGCTTTTTTTGTGAGTGGTTTCGTTTGGGGGTTGTAGTGATTAATTTTCCCGGGCTTTACTTAAACCAGTTTCATTCTCCGCCATCATTTTCTGGACGCTGCATACTCAGGGATGGTGTTCACGCTATTGTTGTGTTTCCTGCCATCACTCAGCAACACGACATGACATAACCTAACACAGCACAATGCTGTTGTCAAATGCTGTAAAAAAGACAATAGCTAAATCTTGATACTGGACGTAAATTTGGAATGCTAACATCCAAGTAGGAAGTGAGAAGGTATTTTAACAGTTTTTTTTTCTTTTTCCAGTGCCAAATCCATTTACGATCCAAGTTAAAATTCCTCCTCTTTTAGGGTGTAAAAGAATTTTTATAAACAGTCATAAGTAAGTAGACAGTTTTCTCTTGGTTTCTTGGTACTAGCGAATTCACTAAAAACCATTTCTGGGGGATAATACATCCTTTTCTATCAGCCCAGCATCCAGGTTTTCAAAGAAATGAGTATGTCATAAGTTACACCAGTAAACAGTTATGAAATATCTAATTGGGCTATTAAAATGTATATGTCAGACTGGATTTGATTTTCCATAATGGACTCATTTGCCTGACAAATGGTGGTAAGAACAGTGACAATTATGACAAAAAATAAAAATACAAGTGCTAGACGTGGGCTGTCTTCAAACCTGCTCCTTGTTAAGTTTGCATATTTCTATAGTTAAGACTGGATGAGAGTGAAACAGAAGGGAATGATGGAGTGATGTAACAACTTTGATAACATAGATTGAGATGCCAGATTACATAACTAGTAACTTTTGGCGAAATTCATTGGTGTCTCTAAAAGGAAAAGATGGAAAACAAGTAGCATTCAAAATAGATTAAATAATTAATGAATTCTTTAAAAGATTTAGAGATAGAACAAAGCAATCAAGAACATAGGTTTAAAAGACATCTGTACCAGAATGTTTATTGCAGCCCAATTCATAACTGCTAAGTCATGGAAGAAGCCCAAGTGCCCAGCAACCCACGAATGGACTAACAAATTGTGGTACATATATACCATGAAATACTCTGCAGCCTTAAAGAAAGATGGAGACTTTACCTCTTTCATGCTTACATGGATGGAGCTGGAACATATTCTTCTTAGCAAAGTATCTCAAGAATGGAAGAAAAGTATCCAATGTACTCAGCCCTACTATGAAGCTAATTTATAGCTTTCATATGAAGGCTATAACCCAACTATAGCACAAGAATGTGGGGAAAGGGCCAAGGGAGGGGAGGGCAATGGGTGGGGCCATACCTATAGTGCATCTTAGAATGGGTACAGGCGAAACTTACTAAATGCAGAATATAAATGTCTACATACAATAACTAAGAAAATTCCATGAAGGCTATATTAAACAGTTTGATGAAAATATTTCAGATTGTATATGAATCCAGCACATTGTGCTCCTTGATTGCACTAATGTACACAGCTATGATTTAATAAGACAAAAGAAAACCCAATCCCTGTGTTAAAAAAAAAAAAAAAAGAACGAAGGTTTAGGGTGAGACTGTGTGTGGTCAAATGCTTATTTGGCCATGTACTAGCTAGTGATTTGGGGCAGATTAATTAGTCTTTTTCTATCTCAGTTTTCTACACTTTTAAAATAAGCTAACAATAGTATTGGCCTAAAAGGAATGATGATGTATTTAAAGTGCTCAGCAGGTGTTAAGTGCACAGTAATGGATGTGAGGGATTTTCATTACTCTGTTGATGATATTAACTGCACATCTCCACGTTAGGATGTTTTACAATTTTAAATGGGTTTTTTATCTACACTTCATCTTAATGTCTGGTGATGTAACCAGACATATTTTCTTGGAGACAGAGTTTAGGACTTGGGTCTCTGCCTAGTCACTGGCCAACCCAAAAGTTCATGAATAAATGAAAAAAGAAAAAGGCCTAAAGTCAAAAGTAGGTGAATTTTATTCCCAAGCACTGCCACTTCATGCTGTATTTTATTACAAAGAATGTGTCACCAACTTAACACAAGTTGTTAGGTTAAGGGCCATTGAACCTCACTGTCAGAAAGCGACATAGCTCAGCTGGAGGTAGCAGCCACCTCTTGGCTTGGTGTTTGAGTAGCCAAGAAAATCCTAGGCTGCCCTGTTTCTCCACAGAGTTGGGCCTTGCCTTTTTGCAACTGTTCATTTTCCCATCCTTTGTTCTATAACCTTTTTGATTGATTATCTCCAAAGAGATTCCTTAGCGCCTATTTGTGCTTCTTGGGATTCATGAGTGATAGAAATACGTTTCAAGTGCAAAAAGGGGAGCAATGCAGAAAAGGCCAGATCCTGAGGTGAGTAACCCACAGGATGCATCAAAGCACTTGGGAAGAGGAGTAATCAGCTGCATCAAGGCGGGTGGTTTTTTTTTTCTCCAGAATGAGTATTTGAGCTTCCTGCACAGAGAAAGCCCTGAATACCAGAGGAAACATGTAGATCCCATTCCTGCTGTGGACACCAAAGTGACTAATCCAAAGGACAGTGGGTGTTTTTGAGATTCAAGTTACAATTTGAAGGCAAGAAATATGAGCAATGGAGGGTTGCAGTTAAAGGAGGAGGCTTCCCAATACAAGGGAGGGGAAACTCTTATAAACTGAGACCCTTCTCAGTTCCTGGAATGCTATTGACAAAATGAGACGTAGATATCCTGTAACTTCCATTTTATGAATGAACGCACCCATGCTCAGAAAGGTTAAGCAATTTGTCCAAGGCCACAAAGCTAAAAGGGAGGCAGATGTGAACTTCTACCCAGCTCTGAGTCCAGAAATATTTTCAGCAGTTTAGGGCACCACTCTGTCTGGTCCCTGGAGGGGTAGGGGGATACGTAGAGCAAAAAGAAGGGAAAAGAGCATTGCAAAGTGGGTGAGGACACCCTGCCTCATCACTTGGGGAAGTTCATTCTATCCTTGTTCTGGAGTTTTTGTATGCAATAATTTAAAAAAGGCCAGGCTGGCCACCAGTCTCCCAGAGATCTGAGGGAATCTGGGGAGAATCTCACAAGTAATTAACCTCCTACAACAGGTCATCTGCAAAGGGAGATGCAGGTCTTGATTTTGGTGGCAAATTAAGTGAATCTGTGCTCTTCCAGGAGCAATCACATTCATAGATCCTTCCGGGTCCACTTTCGTGACTCTCAGTAGACTGAAGGAGAGTTATTTCCATGGAGTGCAGCTAGAGGCTCCTTGATTAGAGAGGTTAATGTGTGTGAACTGTTACACTCCCTGTGGTTCTTCTCAAGCCCATAATAAGCCCTTTTATTTATTGTGATGGTTTCATCAGAGAGTTAGATTTCAAAATTTGGAGCCTATGTGAAACGTAAAAGGTAGAATTTGGGGGGTAAGAGGGAAGAACCTCTAAGTGTGTTACTGATCCTGTGTAGAGGAGTGTGGAGCCAGAGCATATGTTTAAAGACCTCCCACAGACAGAAGCTCTGAGTTTACTAGAATTTTTTATCCTATTGGCTTCAACTTGCAAGAACTTACAAAACTGGAATGAGGGATAGTGACTTCAGGGTGGTTACTAAATATTTTCATTTTCCATTGAATTGTTTTACTCTAAGCAAGGTCTTTGGAGTCACAGCCTTGATCTTTGCATCTCCAGCTTAGCACTGACAAGAATTAGGTTCAGTGATAAAGACCTTTGCCTATCTTGTCATTTGTGGGGAAGAAGGACACATTATTTTAAAGGAAATCCTTTTCTTTTTCAAAGTACTTTCACATCTACCTTTTTTTTTTCCTTTGAAAGGTAAGCAAAAGAGATATTACTCCTGTGTCAAATAGGTATCACTAGTTGTATGGACGGTGCACTTATGTTTTATAGAAACAAATGACTTCAAATTTTTGTAATTATACATTGCTTTTAAATGTCTTCTATTTTTGATAAATGACACTGGTGTTCTAAATACAATGGTAATAAATATGTCCTTTCGAATAAATTTGCTTATTAAAAATCAAAGCAATTGATTGGGGAAAAAAATAAGAATCATGCAAATATAGATGGGCATTTAAAAAACCACAACAGTGCTGTGTAGCTATTTCAAATGGGAAAATCTGGTTTTGGAAAATGGGCCATTTGAGCTCCAGGAGATAGAGCACATCAGATCTCAAGAAATTAGTGTCTTCAACAGAACCAGAGTGGCCTATCCATGAGAAGGAATTCGGTAGAGTAGAAAATAGAAACAAAAGGAAAGTCAACATGCAGAATGCTGAGGGGCTCTCTCAGTATTCTGTGCCAATACTCACTGGTACTTTCCACAAATGTTTTGATATAAATAAAAAGTCTATATCAATGTGTTTTTATTTTATTGAGTGTGTTGTTGGGGTGAAGAATAATGAAAAGTGTTATACTCTTAGATGAAAACCAGAATAGAGGAGGACGGAAAACACCTGTAAGACCAGAGCAGAGAATTGGACTTCAGCCATAGCCAAAGATGGAGTGAGAACTGATCCTGACAATGACAGCTCACTGGGCAGGAATCTCAACACTGATTGCCCTGGAGAAAAGTGAGTAGGTTTTAAGTAGATTGTAAGAGTCTGGGAGTGCCAGTGGGGAAGACTAAAAGTAGAAATTACCCATATAATCCAGAAATCCTACTTCTGGGTATTGATCCAAAGAAATTGAAATCAGTTTGCCAGAGAGATGATATCCACATTCCCATGTTAATTGCAAGATATCTACATTCCCATGTTACTTGCATTATTCCTTATATATTATTCATTAATAGCTAGGATATGGAAGCAACATAGGTGCCCGTAATCAGAAGAGTGGATAAAGGAAATGTGGTACGTATACACAATGGAACACTACTCAGCATTTACAAAGAAGGAAATTCTATCATTTGCGGTAATATAAATGAACCCAGAACACAAATGAAATAAGCCAGGCACAGAAAGACTAATATCACATGATGTCATTCATATGTGGAATCTAAAAAAGTCAAAGTTATAGAAGTAGAGTAGCATGGTAGTTAACAGAGACTGGGGAAGAAGGGTGTGTGGAAAAATGGGAGGCAGTGATCAAAGGGTACAAAGTTTCAGTTAGACTGGTGGAAAAAACTTTAGTGATCTAATGTACAGAGAAGTGACTATAATATGTAACAATACATTGTATGCTTTAAAATTGCTAACAAAGTAGATTTTAAAGATTTTCACTGCAAAAACCATGACAAGCATATGAGGTGATTTAATTATTCCTAAATATATGACAAAATACCACACTATACCCATAAATATATACAATTATTATTGGTCAATTCGAACTAAAATTTAAAAACAATGTAAAAAATACAAATGAAGTTTATCTAAGCGATAGGTTACAGGTTATGGTCAAAATTGACCTTGATCAACTGTCGTCTTCCCTTTACATGTCTGTTCCTCATAGACAGGGACTAAGTTTAAACAAAGGTCAGTTACTTTCGTTGCACCAAAGGTGACTATGATGATATTTTAAATGTAGAGTTTGTTCATTAATTCTTATATTCATAAGATTATTTTTAAAGGACCCCCTACTTGATGACCATTGCTTGCCTGTCTATATGACTTTCGATAATATGAATATGGGTTTATCTTTGCATTACCAGTAGATAATACAGTGAACAGTGCTGGCAGACTGTAACTACTCAATAAATATTTGATTAATGATTATAATCCATGATTAATGAATTCAGTGGCATAAAGATGACTTTAAATGTTTTGCTAAGTTATTTAAAGCCCTGTATGATACACTCCTGTTAACACAGACTTTTGCCATTTTTACTGAAAACTCCAGATACAACTGCCATTTTCTTTTCCTGTTTCTCAGAACATATTGAGTTTGTTCCTTCTTTTGATTCTTGGTCTTGTTTATTCTACTTGAAAACTTAACTGCAGGTCCTGGTGTGGCTAGATTCTTTTGGACATTTCACTCTGAGCTTATGTGGTACCTCTTAGCAAAGCCTCCCCTGGCCAAAACACCCTAAAGAACCAGCTACACATCATCCCCACCTCCATAGGGTCTATTCACTTTGAGAAATAATTATCAATTTGTTTTGTTTTTATTTTTCTAAGTAGCCTATAAACTTGACGGGAACAGGGATCTGGATTTCCCCTAGTGACTAGCTCAGTGCTCACAGCAAAGCAGGTATCTAACAAATATATGTATAATGAATTAGCAAATAATTATAACTCTAAAGAAGTGAGTGCCTGCCAACTACTCTTTACATAGAAAACAGTATTTTCTTTAGGAATTCAAGAGAGGATAAAACCAGATTTGTTTAGTTGAAATTTTCACAGAGAAGAGGCTTAGGTATACCCTGAAAAAATGGTATAGTAACCACACTTCAAAATGACCTTGAACATGTTGCTGATATCCACATCTTCATGTAGCCACTCCCACCCTATTGCGCCAGCTTTGATCCATACAACCAACAGAAAGTGATCAAATTACTGCTTGTCACTTCCAAAATTAGATTATAAAAGACCATGGTCCAAGGAAAAGAGACAAGCTTGTGAACAGTTGCAAAACCTTTTTATTTGACATTAAAACAAAGAAAAGAATAGTGGGCATTGGAATCAAATAAATGCTACCTATGGGTTTGAATCAAGTGCTTGGATTTATAAGCTGTGAGACATTGAAAAGGTTACTTTTCATTTCGTTCAACTTTCCTGAATACGCTCAGTGTCTAATACCTAAAGGGCACTTAAGAAACATTTGCTCTAAAAAGGAATGGATGGATGAATGTATAAATGTGTTTAAAATAATTTTATTATTGGAGTACTATGAGATTTAAATAAGATGATATAAGCTACCTGTTTAAAAGACTATGTATCAAATGACCATGTGTAAGTTAAAACTGTTAACAAAGATTTCCAGTTCATTTTTATATGTAGAGTGAACTTTTACATTTATTTATATATTATGGGTTTGTTCAGTTTTTTATAACTATTACCTCATTGGATTTGTTTATATTTATGTATAACTTTCATAAAATTCATATTACATGTGGATACTACATAAGTATGCGTAATAATTAACATTTGCTATTATTAAATATATTTTACATCTAAAATGCTAAAACACAAAAATTTTCAAAATACTTGCCCAAAGGTCACTGGATTGGTAATTAATTGATGAAGCTAAGATTCAAATCCCAAGGAGTATGACTTATAATCTTTAACACAATGCCAAAAGGCCTAAATGACCAACTGGTTGATTTTCTAGTTCATTTAGATTTCTGCTACAATAATTATTGTGAGTTCATTGTTTGAGCCAGGTTTCTACATGCCAAAAACAGAAATTCACTTCAAGTAATGCAAACTGGGGGCGGAGGGGGGTAATTAAAAATGATCAATGAAATCTATTCCGTTGACAAAGTACAAGAGGTGCTTTTGGGAACAGATCACCTGCTAATTCTCTCCTTCCATCTCTCTCTTCCTTTTTCCATGGGCATCAGTCTCTGTTATGTCTGCTTTTCTTGAACAGGGTATCTGCTCAATTCTCTTCTTTGCAGATCAGTCTCCTTGTTTTTCCTTATATTTGTACACCCATAAAATCTCATCCTCCATATTGCTTTGACCCATTCCAGCCACACCACTCCATAAACTTATCAGCTCCAGAGCCTCCCATTAAGTTCTCTATGTCTTTTAGCTCAGATTTTTGAGAAGTTCAATGCCAGAAATCCATAACTGCAGAGAATAGGTTGTCTATTTGACAACCAAGGCCTGCTCTTTTATAAGTCAGGCAGAAACTGTGATCCCTATCTTCAGTATAATAATCAATCAAGGAGACCACTTTTCAATTGTCTCAGGTATTTAATTTATTTTAAGGATAGAATAAGTAAAGTCCAATCACAGATTTAGTAATTAAACTACAACAAAAAATAACCTATTTACCCATGGAAATACTAAGGCCAAGTATATGAAAAAAATGTAAAATTCCTGAACTGCCATCTTTGAACTTTTATATATCCTCTTGCCTTAAAAAAAAAAAAAAAAAAGTAACTGTGACGTTTTAAATTAAATCTATGTAATAAATGTAAATATCAAGTCAGTTTCCTAATTTTCTCATACTATCCCTATCATTTTAGGAAAAAAAAAATTGTTATCGTTCTGTTAAAGTGTGATGATAGCAGGCACCATAGGATACCCATATCCCATACCTGCTCAGCCCACTTGGAAGTCACCTGTTACTTTGGGGCATAGTTACATTTCAGGACTTTCTCTTTCTAGTACTTGGGTCACTGTGTGTGAGAAAGGTCTGACAATTTTTTTATTTCATAGGTGCTTAGTTGTCTATGTAGAGCAGGCTGGATTTCTAGGCATTCGATATCCTCAAGAGTGACCCTCCACCAATGAGCTACAGGGGTTGGTGATTAAATAATCCAAGTTTCCTAGCCTGATAGTGAGGTGATTGTGAGGCATGGTCAACAGGTTTAGGAAGGCCTCAGCTGTGCTGACTGAGCCACAGTCACCCACTGTGATAACCCATTCGTTATCTCATTCTTCTTGGGTTTGGGGTTTCCTGTCTATTGCCCAACCCTTTCACTATGGAAATTACTGCCTCAATGTACTACATCATTGCCTTGAGATCTGTTTTCAAAGGAAGCCAGGCAAGGAGTAAAGAGTGTGCTACAGAGATTTACCTGCCAAATTTATTAAGCAGTTATCATGTACCAAGCTCTGTGCTGGAAACTAAAAATACAGCAATGAACGTAGCAGACCATTTATCAGCCTCCTTTGAAAAATTAAAGTTTCTCTAAATATTTTTCCCATGTTTTAAACACATGGAGTTCTCTGAAGCTTTGCATTAAATTTGAACCAGCACGTTGCTTAATTATTTCTTCATAAATCAGAGAATACAAGATATTATGAAAACACATCAATTTTTGTTTCACTCTCAGAGAATTATGTACCTAAAACACCAATGGTAAGAGGAATGATGTTGTTATGGTTACCACTATGAAAATGTCAAAGATAGGCAAAGAAACTCACTATGGTATTCAGCAACCCAAACATCAAACATCTGCCCCGAATCCATCTTTGGGAAAACACAGTTAACGGTATGAAATATTTAAGACTCACCTCTGGATACTAAGAGGTGCTGTGGTGCATACTAAGTGCTGGTGGAGCCTCTGAATGTTTTTTGTATGAACCCCCATCTGGAAACCTCGGGTACACAAGGCAACTGACTCCCAGACACAGAACAATTGTTTACACTATTCTGTGTTTTTGCAAAGTTCTCTTGGTTGTCATCACAAAGTCACTTGCAATCAGAGAATCAATTTGTATTCAAGTGGTTCCCTTTCTATCAGCAAATGGTTTATAAGCACTTTCACTAAATTGCTTCTCTAAAAGAAATAGACAGGATCTCATCTGCATTGGCTTAGGGATATCTCTGCCTAGAGACAGAGGAATGGTCTAGATGACCCTCAACAACTTGTTATGCCTCGGAATCTGTTAAAATTTTTTTAAAAAATTTAGTTCAAATTCAAAGCAGTTTTAGCTTAGATCATTTAAACACAGAATTTATTATTCTAAAGAAAAGGTGACTTTTGACATATACTTTTTTATATGTG
Source organism: Nycticebus coucang (assembly GCF_027406575.1). NCBI lineage: Eukaryota > Metazoa > Chordata > Mammalia > Primates > Lorisidae > Nycticebus > Nycticebus coucang. The sequence continues at coordinate 20,484,770 of NC_069787.1, forward strand.
TATTTATGTATATATGTGTGTATCATAATAATAATATAAGTATATATTATATGGCATATATGATTATTATATATGGATATAGTCTGTATTTCTACACTTGCTAATTTAATAGATCCTTGATCTTAGTGTAGATCTTAGATCTCCATTAAATTCTTGTGTAGATACAGACTTAGTGTTTTTCTAGTGTTGTGAATGAGACAATTAGAGTTCAGAATGTAACTTGCCCAAAGTCATACAAGTTATATTGGAAAAGCAATATGTCTGATTTAGATATTGCTAACAATAAGGCCAGTTCTGGTGCCAGTTTTGTCAATCACCCGGTATAACTCCTGATTCCTATCTGTTTTCATCATTTCATGCTGACTTTACCTCTTTTGTACTTAATCTTCATTGTGTTTCCCCTGCAAGTAAATTTGTGCTTAATTTTCTCCAAATGGAAATTTAAACAATCAAATTTAAATAGTAAGAATAATCTAGTAGGGTGTGAATAATAAGCTGGAACATATGTAATACTTTAAAAAATTTTTTTAGAAAAGATAAAATCTGAATCTAAGAGTGTCAAGAGAGATTGGAGATATAGGTCCCCAGGGAGCTCGGTGCTATTAGCAAGGTTGCCTGGGAGAAGAAATTCAGAAAGTTGACTTTTAATAGTCATGATCTCCAGACACAAATGAACCTTCTTTGAAAGACTAAGCGGCTTCACCTTCTACTCTTTTATGAAAGGTATTTATGAATACTCCTCCATCCTTGCACACATAACCACGCTCCACCAGAGCCAAGCCACTGCACTCGCCAGCTCTGTGACTTATATGAAGCAAGATTTACCAGTATTAGAACAGTGAAAGGGAAATAAATTGAGTGATTTCATTAGTTTCTGTTCAATGAAATCTTACTTTATTACTAAGCTTTTACACTTTCTGCAAAACTTCAACTATCTTTTCTCTCTCCTACTATGAAGTAGCAGCAGCACCAAAAAATCATCCAGACATCTGGATATTGCATTCAATAATTTATTGGAATCTTGGTCTTACTGCGACAATGAAAGTAGAGGAGATAAAAGGAACTTCACCCATGCTACAAATAAAAGACTTGGAATAATAGTTGTGGGTTTTTTCCTCCCTTCAAAATATTAAGTTTTATCAATCAGAATCTAACAGCTCTGGGGCCAGAACTGGCTTTGTTGTTAACAATATCTCAATCACACATATTGCTTTTCCAATACGACTTGCAGGGGGCTGATTTGTGATAAAGCTGATATAGGAAATGCAGAGGAGGACAAACATACTGCCAAATAAATAAGGTTAGAATGAAATTGATGGAATGAATTCAAAGGCAAGTCCTTCTTCACTTGCTCTAGCTTAGATGCTGCATTTGGTCTTAACGCTGCCTTTGAAACCTTTGTGTCTGACCTATTCACAGGAAGAATAAAGCTCTAGAAACTGGTATCTAGACAGTGCTGCCGTCTTCAAAGTTTGTTTTTGCCTGATAAATGGTCTTCATCTAGAGATGACATAACACCCTGTGGGTTAGCTTTGGGCTTTGTAAAACAGCTCACTTTGACCAGCTACTGTTTTAACCTGCCAAGAGGGGAAGAGAGGAGGAGAATTTACTGAGCATACTGGAAGACTTCACTCTAACGACCACATTGTCCTGCCTCTACTGTAAAGAATTACTTCTGCTTTAAAGGGAAAATGTGCTCTGTCAACAGTGGACAACTTAGTACATGGAGTAAGGGGATCACCACAGGGTGAGAATGGAGAGCTAAGTTAGCTGTTCCCTTCAGGCTGATTACAAAACTAAATTCTTAGGCAAATCAAACGACTACATGTAATAAATGAATTTCAAGAGCATGAAACAAAAAATGTTTTATAATTATGAGCTTAAGAAAAATGTTTCTATATGTGTCACTAAACAAGAATTATAAAGAAAATGAGAGATACATTGAATTATAAAATAATCACTTTACATGCTAAAATTGCAGCATGATAAGAATACTACTAAGCAAAGTTAAACTAGGTATTGAGAACATTTCTCATAATTTATAATAGAAAAATATTGACATATTTAAATTACATAATTTTTGAAAATTAATCTGAACCTTTCAACAGAAAACTAGGCAAAGACCATACAAAGTAAATTTGTAAGAGGAATTTTAAATTGCCAGTAAGATGTGAGAAAAGTTTGATTTTATTAATAACCAAATAAATCCAAATGACAATGATAATAATTTGTCATCAGATTGCTAAGAGTAACTAGTAGAGTGTATATAATATTGAGAGGGATGATAGCAATAGCTCTGAAGTGATGCTGTTGCAAGAATTAATATAATTTGGTCTTAACAAAGGTTGTTAATCAAGACACATTCACATTTAAAATGTATCACCTATTTTCTCCAGTAATTCAACCTCTCAATATCTACTTTAAGTGCATAATTGGTCAAATGAGTAAATGAATATATAATAGATACTCATAATATCACAGTTTAGTAAAGTCTAACAAGGCCCAATAACAGCCAATTATTTAAAATAATGTAAGTCATATAATCAGGTAATATGTAGCCATTTACATAAACAAACATGAACTTATCTATCTATATTTCCTGATACCCTAATTGATACCCCAATTAGATTACACTGAGCTAATTTTTGTGCCTCATCTCTTCCTTCTGCAATCCAGACCTTATGACCAACTTCTTGATTTCTCTGAAATTATGAGTTCTTTTCTCAAAGTAGTTCTTCAAGTTTTCCTCATCAAAGTAAATGATTAATATCAACTATCCATTTGATCATCTCTGATAATATCCTCTCCCTCAAAACCCACACCCTATCCAGCCAGCAGATGTTACTGATTTAACATTCAACATTTCTCAACAATATCTCCACTTTGACAGTGTCCTCTGCTACCTCTCATCCTCTCACCTAACTTTCCATCAACAAACATCTAAATAAATAATAATCTCCCACACTATTTCACTACTTATAAAGCAACAGCCTTTTTTTTTGGAGACAGAGTCTTACTTTGTCACCCTCAGTAGAGTGCTGTGGCATCATAGCTTGCAGCAACCTCAAACTCCTGGGCTTGAGTGATTCTTTTGCCTCAGCCTCCCAAGAAGCTGGGACTTACAGGTGCCTGCCACAACGCCTAGCTATTTTTAGAGACGAGGTCTCACTCTGGCTCGGGCTGGTCTCGAACCTGTGAGCTCAGGCAATCCACCTGCCTTGGTCTCCCAAGTGCTAGGATTACCCCACCCACAAAATAACAGCCTTTAAGGCTTTATCACTCATGTCAGACAAAGAACTTCAATTAAAATTAGATCATATAATCTATTAAATCACACAGTAAGTGAAATTTAATAATGTAATCCATTAAGACCAAGATCATATAACTTATTCCTTAAAATTGTATGGGGCCCTACTGTTCTTAGAATATAATTCAAAATCTTAAAGGTAAGCCATAAATCCAGCATGATCTGGCCTCTGACAGTCTCTGACATCTTTCTGTGTTTTTCTCAGTAAGCTCTACAATGACCTCTTCATCTAGGTTTTTTAAAGTCTTAGCTCCTTCCAACTTTGAAGTCTTTATATATGTTGTTTCCTCCTGTATTGGAATGAGGGAAACTCCATTTCTCCTACCATCATGGGGAACTGATTGGACATTAGCCACAATTTCCCACCTCTACCTTTATCCTATGTTCGCCTTTGCAAAGTGACTTCACAGAATGTTCATCAGAGATACAGTCTATTTCATCATTCCTTAGTCTCATCCATCCTTGCAAACAAATTGCAACAGAAGTGGCAGCAGGCTAGTTCTGAGCATAAATTTCAAGCAGCCACATGTAGGCTTATGTTCCCCTCCTCTCGGATCCCTGCCTAGTAACTACAGTAAGAGCTTAGACGTAGACTATCCTGATGAAGTGTGAGAGACCATGTGCAGAAGAGCTGAACCTGCTTGGTTGTCTCCACCCAGACCAAGACAGTAAGTGAGCCCTGCAAAATCAGCAAAGCTACTTATTTGACTGCCACTGTATAAGCAAGCCCAGACAAGACCAGAAGAACCACCCAGTAACCCCAAAGAAACCAGAAAGAAAGGGGTACTGCTAGAGAGCATGATGGTTTTGTTCATTCTTTATTTCACCATGTGATTGTGGCATTAGATACAAAAACTCAAAAAAAAAAAAACCTAATACTTGATGAGCCACAATTTTCATTTATTATAGATTTCATGCATCTTGAGTCCTACTTTTATGAGCCCCCAATAAATAACTCCTCCATTTTAGTCTTCTGGGATCTTCTCAGACAATTTAACAAGATTTTTTATGTTCTGTATTTTTATGTGATCCTACTACTCATGAGGGCCAAGGACATATTCGTTTTGTCAACTATTGTACCTTCACCATATCCTAGGGTATCTGACACATGATAATAGCTCAGTAAAAATAAGGAAAATTAATGCATAAATATACAAAGGGAAATACCTTTGTAATATATTGTTCCTGAGAAAACAAGGAAGTCATCCCTGTGTTGAGATGAAATAAACTTCCTTTTATTCATCCAATGAAAAAACTACACAAGAGTGAAAATGAAAGAAGTAAACTAACAAGTAGAAATATGGCTAAATCGGGCGGCGCCTGTGGCTCAGTGAGCAGGGCACCGGCCCCATATACCGAGGGTGGCAGGTTCAAACCCAGCCCCGGCCAAACTGCAACCAAAAAATAGCCGGGCGTTGTGGCGGGCGCCTGTAGTCCCAGCTACTCGGGAGGCTGAGGCAAGAGAATCGCCTAAGCCCAGGAGTTGGAGGTTTCTGTGAGCCGTGTGATGCCACGGCACTCTACCGAGGGCCATAAAGTGAAACTCTGTCTCTACAAAAAAAAATAAAAAAATAAAAAAAAAAAGAAATATGGCTAAATCATAAAAACCTGATGTGGAGTGAAAAACAGTTGCAAAAGAAATCATCCTCGGGTGCCATTTATATAAAAACTTTAAACAAAGATAATAAAAATTCAAAGTCATATTTGGAAATATTACCACCAGTTGCAGGAAAGTAGTTACCTTTGGGAAAGGAAAGAGAAGGAATGGGTGAAAATGGGCTGTGTTAGAAAGTTTTATATCTTTAGAAAATAAGACATGAAGTAAAATTGCAAAACCATTAACATACATTTAAAGTCAAATATGCTTATAATATTTTCTGGCTGTTTTTGCATATTGGAAATTTTTTATTTTTTATTTTTTTTTATTAAATCATAACTGTATACAATGATATGATCATGGGGCATCATACACTCACTTCATAAACCATTTGACACATTTTTATCACAGTGGTTAACATAGCCTTTCCGGCGTTATCTCAGTTACTGTGCCAAAACATTTACATTCTACATTTACCAAGTTTCGCAAATACCCCTGTAAGATGCACCACAGGTGTGAAATTTTTTTTTATAATTTAAAATGTTTAAAGAGAAAAAAGTCACCTGAAAGATACCACTTATATAAATATATGTATGTGCCCATATGTATGCGTGCACACCCATAAACCTGGTGAGTGTACACATAATTTACTTTTTATGTAACAGAGTTATGCTTGTTTTGGAGGGAGAGGGAGAGAGGCAGAGAGAAAGAGAGCAAGAAATGCTGAGATTGAAATCATTCCTTAGATGACCAGGCAGAAGTTTACTATTTTTGATAGGTCAAACCAGTTAAAAAATGATATTACTAATATAAATGATGGTTTAACCAATTTATTTTGAATTAGTGGACAAAATTACCCACTAAGACTTTTCCTCCTAACCTGCTGCTATCATACACCAATTTATCAACATATACTAATTATAGTGTCTATAAACACCAACAACTATTAATATCAAAGGAAAGACAGAAAGTCTGCTGCAGCGTCTATTAAGATCTCATTTTTCTGCAGAACAATACTACTGAGTTAAGAGAATGAATAATACCAATGGAAACATTCATTTTCTTGCTTTCAAAAATGTAAGGGCAAAGGACATCATCGCATCACAGTGTTGGCACTTGGAAAGGAGACGGGCTACAAGGACTGACGCTAATGAAATAAACAAGTCCTCTGATGAAACTAAATGGGAGTCTGGAAAAGTAATTAGGTATTCTGAAAGGGCTTTGCCTGCTGGCAAAATAAAAGAGGTTGCTTGAAATAGATTAATTAGATTAGAATATCCACATTGGACCTGTCTCTAAATAAAATCATAACAGTACAAAGGTAGGAAAATGCAGAGTGGGAGCTTTCTGACTTCCCAGTATTATTCACACACTGTCTTCTTCTAGCAGGGAATCTTTGTTAAGGGAATGTCCTGACAACACCACTTATGTCCTGGGCTGAGCCAAACTCCAACAGGATTTAGAATGGCCTGGCCTGGAGGTTCTCACAGACCATCTTCCCACCATTTATCTGTCTCCTCCAGTCCTATGAAGAGTTTACTCAACTTTCACATTTAACTTGGCATTTAAAGCTTATTTCTCTGTTTTAAATTGAGTGTCTTAGTCAGGAGACCTGAATTTAAAAAAATGCAAAATAGACCATGAGGCTCGGTGCCTATAGCGCAGAGAAGCCAGGGTGCCAGCCACATGCCCCGGGCTGGCAGTTTTGAATCCAGCCCAGGGCCTGCCAAACAACAATGACAACTGCAACAATAATAACAAAAATAGCCAGGCTTTGTGGCAGGCACCTGCGGTCCCAGCTACTTGGGAGGCTGAAGAAAGAGACTCGTGTAAGCCCAAGAGTTTGAGGTTGCCATGAGCTGTGATGCCACAGCACTCAATCGAGGGCAATCTAGTGAGACTCTGTCTCAAAAAAAACCAGACCATGAACATCCAAACTTCAATAATGACAGGTAAATTCCATCTTGGCCCAGTGACTAAAGAATGAGTGAGACATAAATCACACCTGAGTATCACACAGTCTATAACATACATGACATTAAAGGGTCAGGGAAATGTTGTTTGACATATGTGTGAGATGAATTAGTTGAAATATATAAGAGGAAAATACTAGCTAGTGTTCTTCTCTACACACAGAGGCCCTTCCTTACTAAAGACCCGAGCAGCACAACATCTTGGAACTTCCTGATGCCTTCCTTCCCAGGTCTTAACTCAGGCAGCATTATTGGCCTGCTTGGTGTAAGTGTTCATTAATTGAAGTGAAGGCAGATATGGTGGGATTTTTCTCTCAATGAAAATTTTTGTTTGGATTTCACCATCATTTAGGTTTCATCAGATGAATAAAATTTGGGGGAAAATGAACAAGTGCATCAAGAATGACTGGAAAAAACATTTTCCATCTTTGTCTAGGTAAGGAGGAAATGACAAGACGTGGTCAGAGGAGGATGGGAGGAGATGTTCGGATTCTGATTTGTAGGACCCAGTGGAGTGAAAATATTGTTAGAGTCCATGGGCTGTAGGAAATGAGCAAAACTGTCAAGTGGCAATGAGGGAGCCTTAGGAGGGCAGAAAATTAGATCATGGGTGAAGCTTGGTGTTCTTGACATTGACAAGGTCTTGAAGGAGTTGCCTCGGCAGGGTTGCTATTGCTAAGTTGGGGTGATAAACAAGGGCAATTGAAGGAAAGAAGCCAAGAACTAGAGAAAGGAGGATATGACGACTGAGCACCAAATGCACCAAAGACTGAAATTGTCAAGAAATATGACCAGAGTCTTAATGAAGAGAATGAAGTGAGCTCGGAAGTGAGGTCTTCAAAACATACTGGATGAGGAGAACATGGTCGCAACAAAGAGAAGTGATGATTGTCCTGGGGCACAATCATAGAGGCTGGGGCATTAGATATGGGGGGAGGGATTATCTGAAAATCTCAGGGAGGAGAAAAGACAACACAGTCGCTGCTCACAGACCCAGTGGTAAGAGGTGTATGAGAGAAAACCAGTTGAGCCAGATGCAAGAGGAGACACATCCTCTGATGAAAGCCAAATTTCAATTGCAGAGACACAGTGAGTTTTGAGAAAAGTTTGAGCACTGAGATTTTGCTGATGACCGATTTTTGGGTTTAGAAGGCCCATGGAAGAATTTCACAAGTTGAAGAAGTTTGGAAAGGGGTTCAGATATAGCTCTGTGCATATGCAGAGCTACAGCAGATGAGGGTTCAGGTAATGGGGGTGACGTAGAATTCTGGCTTATTATGATGCTTCTTGGAGCAGGAGTAAAGATCTAATGAAAGCGGAGATGGTGATGTCGAGGCAGATATGGGCAACATAGTACGTTACGTGCATTTGGTTATGTTATGTGTGCATGGGTGTCTTGCCAAAATAACTTCTTCATGCCTGCTAGGAAAAATGCAGCTGAGGGGAGGGACAGTTAGTATTAAACTTCAAACCTGGGACTGACTTCTGTTGTCAGTCAGATCCCCATTTAAATTTCTGGCTCTGGCAGTCTCTTGCTGTGAGAATTTAAGCAAGCTCAGAAACTGCTTTGACCAGTGTTTGGCTCATTGGATATATATTGGCCTCTATTAAATTTATTACATATATTAATAACAATATTCAGAGCCCACCACCAGCTAGACTTGTCAAAACAGAATGTCATAAATTGTATTGTTTGAGTTAGCTACATTTCATAACTTTTTACATGGGAATACTAGGATTACTTTTTAAATGGAGACTGAGAACAGTACAAAAAACAAAACAAAACAAAACAAACAGAGGCTTCCAGAAAGCTGAGCAGCAGCTGGAAGAGGGCGTGGCCCTACAGCATAGTTATTTATATTTGATTACATTTGTTTAAAACTGATGAAATAATTAAAATAAATCCTTTGTGCTCCAGGGATAGGCCCTAGTAAGAAGAACACTAGTTTGGATGGGATTTCAGGAAGAATTAAAGGAGTGTTATATAATCTCCATTCATAAAAATAGAATTAATTTATGCAAAACAACTCATTAATATGTATGTGAAAGTAGATCTCTCTCTCTCAACTGTACAATTCTGGGAAAGGGGGAAAAACATCCTGCAATTGACTTGTTAAATCACGTCTATAGATCTAGAAGCTTCCTCATTTGCATTTTCTGTCATGAGTAGAAACATTGCCTGGGAGGATAATATTTCTGGCAAGGGATTACAGTTTGAAAACCTATTGCTTTAGTTAATGTTCAAGCAGATTTTTTCCTTGTTCTTTATTCCAATGGCACTAATCGATTTGCTTTTCTTTTAAGAAATGAATCTGCAGTTATATTTAGGCAGATGCAGAAATACAAAAGACTATTTTGCTCTCTGCTTACACTTGTATTTCGAACTCATAGTAGGTGCTTGATAAAATACCTGCTGTTAAAATGTATGCTTTGAATGGCCATCTTGGAGTTTGGAAATAAAGATTACTGTTCACTTTTTACCTGGATTTTTTTATAGATCTTAACAGAGCTGCCTTCTAATATGACCTTGTGTGGATCTCTATGTTAATGCTATTATTGGACTATCTTTAGGCACTAGTCTGAGGCTTATTTTGAGACTGTTCCCACTCACAGGCTATTGTCTTAAGGCAGGAACATCAGCGCCATCTGGGAGCTTGCTAAAAAAGTAGAATACTAGGCCCCTCTTTAAACGTACTGAATTAGAATTTACATTAACTGAGCTCCCCAAGTCATTTCTGTGTGCATTAAAATTTGACAAGCACCAGCTAATTGTTTAGGTTAAAACATCAGAATGCCTGACACCCAGTCTCGGCTTCCCTCTTTTTTAATATCTGCAGGCACATTACTTCACTTCTCTGAGCTTAATCTTTCTCATCGATAAAATTGGGATTACAATAGTAGCTTATCCTGTACATGGTAGTTTTGAAGATTCAACTAGATTATTCCATTTAATTAGAAAGAACTCTTTTGACAGTTGGTACTTTAAGGAAAAAAACATCTAAAACACACATCATACAGATGCGCTCAATTTCACTAAACTTGAAATGCTTATGTGCTTTGTTTCTATAAATTCTCATTATTCCCTCACCACTATAAAAATGGAGAAGGAGGAACAAAAATGTAGTAATATTGATCTGGGAACCAGAACATGTACTTTCCCAAAACATCCACCTCGGAAGTATGAAAAGAGACAGAATCATAGAGGTACCCAAAGGAATGTTCAAGGAAGTATTCTACCCTTGTTTTCTGAATAGCTAAGGAGAAGCTCTGGAGTTGGTGAGCCTTCTACCAAGAAAAGCCATGTAATACTGAGGGTGGCAAAACAATGTATACACATTTTGAGAAAGGAAAAACCTGCTTTGAATTTGTAATACTCAAGTCATGTTTGCTGCAATTACAAGAGAGGCTCAATTTCACTTGTATTCATCTTTTGCTATTGGTATACACTGAATATTGAAATTTTAATACAGATTTTTCCTTTCTTAAAATGGGCATACCTACTTTTGGCACCCTCTGTATATGAACAAAGCAAACATTAGATTCACTTTAGTCTGACAAATTTAGCAGCTCATTTCTGTCTCCTGTATTTTAGAGGACCTGGTGGTGTTGCTGTAACAGTGACAGTCAGGAATCAGTGAGATTCCCAGATCGTGACGCTGGCTACAGGGCTTCACTGAGCACATAGTGTGGGAAGTCCTCTAACAAACATTATGCAAAAAGCATAAGTACCTAATAAATAGTAGCCTTATTTTTGAGATATGATATAAGAAGCCACCATAGGAAAATCTCATACCATGAGCATGTTTGTGAAGGGACTGTTATTCCCTAAATCATCTATTCTATTCTTGATGAGAACTCACAGGAGAAACTTCCCTTAGGTTTCAGAGACAAATTAATTATGCTCACAGGAACAGCTGTCATATTTTTATCCCATGAAAGATAATGTACTACTCTCTGCCTTGGCTACCAACTGTAAAGCTTTTTAAAGTTCAACGTTTGTAATTGGACCAGATCTCATGGCATATATATTTATTTTCCTCTTGTTCTGTTTGGATTTTATTCTCCTTGGGTTTAGCTTACAATTTGAGCCTCGTTTTTTTCTTTATCCAATCATCTATTTTAATAGCTATAGGATATCAAGACTTATTGTAATAAGACAGTAATTAATAGAGTGTGGAATTTACATAAGCACAGCCAAATGCAGCAAAGAAAGAAAGGAACTCAAAAGCAGTCCCAAGCAGGTAGGCACACTTGATTTCCTTTGCAGATGGCATTTAGAACAGCAAAGAAAGGATTGCCTTTTAAAGCCTTTTAAAGCATGTACTGGCTCAATTGGAACTCTATAGAAAAAATATATATATTGAGTGACTTTACACCATGCAATTGAATAAATAAATAAATACATGAATAAATAAATTCATAAATAAATAAATTTCAGGTACCTTATAATTTTAAATATGAAGGAGGACAAAATATATTATAGAAGATAATTTAGAACAATATATTTATGATCACAGGGTAGGGAAATATTTCTTAAATTTTTTATAAAGAACATCATCTCATATAAGATAAATAAATAAATTGGACTATGTTAAATTAAAAAAAAATTTGTTTATTAAAAAACTTGATTGAGAGAGTGTAAGGCAAGCCATATAATAGAAGTGGTTTCCTGTACGTCATAGCAATGAAGGGTTCATGTCTAGAATCCATCACTAAGAAAAAGTCAACTCAATAGAAGAATGGAGGAATGAGTAAAACTGTTTCAGGAGGAGAGGGGATTTCTAAATAGTCAATACATACATTAAAAGGTGCTTAAATTCATTAGTTATCAGGAAACAGAAGCTAAGCCAAAATGGGATGCTCTTTACTACCCCCCATACTAAAATTTAAAAAAGATTGATCTCAAGTGTCATCAGGAATATAGAACAAAACATTGCTGATAAGGGTATAAATTATTGCAATAAAAATCACTTTGGACTGCAGTTTGAAGTTGTTCATACCCCTACTCAATTGCCCCATAATTTTGCTGTGTGGCAGCTACAGCAGAGAACCATATGCACAGAGGTACCAAAAGATGTATCCAATAATGTTCGTTGCAGATTTATACATTTTTTGCCCCTAGTAATAACACAAATAGTGTACTCATACAACATAATATTACATAGCAAAGGGAAGGAGTGAACTACAGCTACCTACAACAATGTGGATGAATCACAAGAATATAGTTGGCTAAAAAAACAGTCTTGAAAGAATATATACTGTGTGGTTTTATTCATATAAAATCCAAACAGTCACCACACTTCATTATAAATTTATAAGTCAAGACATGGTTCTTCTCTGATACAGTAGGAGGAAGTAGCAATTGGAAGGCAACCCAGGGGGAGACCCTTCTGGGGGGTTTGGTAATGTATTTGTGGATCTGGTTCACTAATGCTTCACAGAGTACGTCTTTTGGTACTTTATGTATTATACATCCTGGAAAAGGCAAGCTATAAATAAACACCTTAAAACATAATGAACATTTCCAGGTGTTTCTACCAAAACCCTTCATTAATTGTATTTACTTTTTAAACATTTGATTCTAATTTACATTTTGGATAATGTTTGGCACATATTCAAAATAAATACCAGAAAAATTTTTATCTGTTCCTTTAGTGCAAATATTGTATATTGTAATTTGAACCAATTTTCTAAATCTCAGAAGCAAAATTCACATCTATAGCTTTCTCAAAACCATCTGTCAAATAGCATAAGAGTAATAAATAAGCCTTCCAGCTTTGTGTTTCTATCTCAGTTTTACAAATTGGAAACTAGGTTTTGATGGGATGAATCCCTTCCTTTCTAATATTTTCCACTCCCACCCCAACTCTTAGCTTGTGCAGTGTGCATGTGCAATTTTATTCAAATGGACCAAAAAGACTGGCTCCTGCTGGATATAAGTAGAGGTGGGCATTGGGAAAAAGACTGAATTTTGAAAAAGTATCATTTCTGATAAGATACATAAATAGATATCCAGCAGAGAAGATGCAGAAAAAATGAGGCTGAAGCATTGAATAATCTACTTCCCTGTTGATTTTAAATTTAAATATAATAGTGGCTTGGTGTAATTTAACCACACAATTGCTCACAGTCCATTTGTTTAAGATCTGAATTATTTTTAAAAGCAAAGTTTTCTTTTTGATATGATAACAATTGGTGATTATGTTCTTATTTCATTAAGAGAAATTCAGATGATGAAATCCATTGTAACATTGTTTAAACAAAAAATATTTCTTCCTGAATTCTGTTTGGCTAGTTCTTTTCTCATGTACAAAAAAGGTTAAAAGCCATTTTGCATTGTCGTTTATAATTAGATATGCATTATCCACTTAATACACCCTTCACAATTATCATAGACTTTACGATTTCTAAATGTATTTTTAAGTGTTGTTTTTAAAACAACTTCTTTTGAGTCTTAATTTCTTTTTCTTTTTGAGTGTTATTTATTTATTTAAATAAATGTATTTTGCCACCATATCATCAGGATCATATGTAACTTGTTTTGCATTTCTTATAAATAAATGAATTTTAAATACATTTGTAACTGATTAGTGCCATGAAAGGTTTTGAAATATATTTTCTAAATGTGAGGGTTTCCCCCCTCCCCCATTTATAACGATGCTGGCCAGAATATAGAAATCAAAATAATCATCTTCAGGGTGGCGCCTGTGGCTCAGTGAGTAGGGTGCCGGCCCCATATGCTGAGGGTGGCGGGTTCAAACCCAGCCCCGGCCAAACTGCAACAAAAAATAGCTGGGCGTTGTGGCGGGCGCCTGTAGTCCCAGCTGCTTGGGAGGCTGAGGCAAGAGAATCGCGTAAGCCCAAGAGTTAGAGGTTGCTGTGAGCCATGTGATGCCACGGCACTCTACCCAAGGGCAGTATAGTGAGACTCTGCCTCTACAAAAAAAATAAAAAATAAAAATAATCATCTTCAAATACATACATATCTCAGGAATCCTTCTGTAATGAGTCAAGATCTTTATATTATAATCTTGGTCTTTTTTGTTGTGTTGTGTGTGACTATAGTTTTTGATTTATGAGGATTCTATTTTATTTCCTCTATTAGTAAAATAAATACATATCTAAAATATTGTTTCAAGATGGAGACATAAGAAGTTCTGAGTCTGCTGTAGGTTGGATGTCCTTGGGCAAGTAACATAGTTGTCCTGCCTTGAACTTCCCCATCAGTAAAACACAGTTCAGAAGATCTTACAGGTGGAGAATAAAGATGAACGGCCTAGCAGGTATAAAACTTTTCGCACTCCTCTGGGGAAAAAATTATGATGATTGTAAATGTCTACATGTTTATAGTCCTTTAAAATGCATTATTGCTGCATTTTAACCTTGCACCATTTAAAATCAATCCTGTGATGTGGTGAGAGAATTCTTTAATCCCATCTTATAAGAATTGAGGTTTGGCAAACCCTAATTATGTATACTGTGATTTTAATAATATTAATAACCTTACTTACATGTCAGACTAACATTTTTAAGAGAAAAGTGTTCTCTTAGCATTTCAACTGCACTTTATAAACAACTTAAACATCTTTAAAATCATTTAAAATGGTTCCATTGCTCTTATGATAAATAGAAAAATGCAAAACGTGTGCTCTTTATTAATAGTTGTACAACCAAGTTCCCGACCATCTCTCCATGTTCAACTCATGTCAGTCTATCAGAGGGTCTTGGCCTCTGCTTCACATGTGGTCCTCATAGTAACTCTAGATGAAATGAGTAATATTAGCACTTGTGCACAATGTCATCTTGAGTGTTAAATATTGTCTTTGATGGATTGGGGGTGCTTCTTTAGTAACTCATAGTATTGCTCAATTCTCCAATCCTTTAAAGATTAAGCTTGGATATAGAGGGCCTCATAGAATGGGCTCCAAATTATTTTTCAGCCTCAATACAGAAAACCAGTCACTTCTTAAACCCAACCTTTTGCATTCCAATAAGCTTGGCTGGTCTTTTTGCCACCTCCTCATACTTTCTTAAATCCTGGAAGGTTGTTCACATGTCTGCATTTCCTCTTTCTGTCCTTCCCCTGCATGTTCTCTGCCACCCACTTTCTGTGACTTGCCCCGTTTCCTTTGGAAGCCTTCCCTTGCTCTTTCTCCAATCTAGACAAACTTCTCTCCTCCTCACTCCAGGCTTCACTCCGTTGCAGGTGAAGTTCACCTCTAACACTTCCCTTGATGCTTTTTGGGGAGCAGCCCAGTAGGCAGTAGGATTGAAATACTGATTCTGCCAGTTACTGTGTGGAACTTTAGGCAGGTAAGTTCATTCTTCTATGCCTACTCAATCTGCTCATTTGCAAGTGAGGATTGGGACACTCTCAAAGGGTTATTGTGAGAGTCAATTGAGTTAATTTCCATGAATAGTTTTGAAGAATGCTGGCCACATAATGTATACTATGTGAGTGTTAGCAATTTATTTTCTATTTTTTTAAAAAAAGGTATACATAAAGTTTAATCTGTCTGCTCTGTGAAGACAGGAAGTAGCTGTTGCTTATCTATCATTTAATCTTCAGGAGGAAGCACAGTGCTTGATCCATACAAATTAGTGTTCAGTGGTTGCTTGGAGGGTGACTAGATGATAGGTCAATTAGGAGGCCCAAATCTAGCTGCCTTTCCTTCCACAATTATGGAACAGGCTTATTTCAAATGGCATCTACAATTAAATATTAAATAGCGCAGGATCAAAAAGTTCTATTCACCACTGTCTTTTATCCTAAATATTTATCTTCTCATTGGTAGAGCTCTATGTTATAAGAGCCTCCAAAAAATTCAGGTTAGTGATATCATAGGCTTCTTTCAAAACACTCATCTCATTTTCTCAAGGATGACATTTCAAATAGCAATGACAGATGCAATGCTCTCTCATACAAGTACAGAGTAATTCATTAACATACATATGAAAGGAAGATGTCCACATTCAACCTTTACCACCCAAATCCTTGAGAAATAAAAGAAATTCAAAGCAGCTACAGGTGATTTGAAAAGTCAAACTGCTTTTATCATTCAAGAATGCCAATTATAAGAAAAGGCTTCAGTGACTAGACACCTGTAGAATTTGCTTCAAAATTGAATTTGGTAAGGGAAAGAGAGGGAGTTTAAACTACCATCTACCAAAGTATTTGGGCAGAATCCTATTCTGAAAGCTGAAAGAAGATTTTGTAATCAAATAATTAAAAAAAATACATTTAATAAGTCCAGAGAAGTGAAAGACTTGTCTTGGTTACACATCTGGTTAAAGATAGATGTATCTGATTTAGGGCCAGGTGTGGTGGCTCATGCATAATCCCAACACTTAGGAGGCCCAGGTGGGTGGATTGCCTGAGCTCATCCATTCGAGACCAGCCTGAATAAGAGCAAGACCCCTTCTCTAAAAATTAGCTGGGAGTTATGGTGGGTCCCTGTAGTCCCAGCTACTTGGGAGGCTGAGGCAAGAGAATCGCTTAAGCCCAAGAGTTTGAGATTGCTGTGAGCTATGATGCTATTGCACTCTACTGAGAAGGACAAAATGAGACTCTGTCTCAGGAAAAAAAAAAAAAAAGATAGATTTGATTTAGAAATATATTTCTTAATAGGTAGTTTATTTATATATAGGCCACATGTCAGGGTGGTTTCCTGGTGGGATGATTCTTAATGAAGCAAGGTGTTACAGGCTGGGTCTAAAATAAACTCCGAGTGTGCTTTTGGATTGCTAAACACCAGGATAAAGTTATAAACAAAAGCCACATTATCTAGAGGTATGTACCTGCAGCGTCTTTCCTGTGGACTGGGTTTAAGTTCTGAAAGGCTGTTCATAAGTCTGTTCATAAGTTTGTTCTGAAGGTCACAGAGTCACTGCACAGTGGTTGCCTACTGGCCGGAAGCAGAGGAGCTGACACATTTTTAGTTTGATGCCTTGCTTTGTTCTTATCTATTGAAGTTTGTACTGGACCCACTTTTTCACTTTTTTTCTATTGTTAAGTAGACCAAATATCTCACATTAAGTGTTTAATGCGTATCTTACTTCAAGTTCCTTAGAAGCAGAGCCTGAGGCAAGGATTCAACTGCATATGATTTCTTAAGGGTATATTCTCAGGAGAAATGTGAGTGGAGGAGAGCAAGGGAAGGATCTAGGTAAGAAGGTGTCTTACCTGTTGTTTAGTTTCAGCCTAATCCCCCAGGGAAGTCTGAGATATGCAATGAGGAAATGGGACATCTATGAGAATGAATATCTGGGGATCAGCATGTCACTTTCTTTTTATTTTTTACTTTATTTATTTATTTTTTTGTGTTTTAAATTTGTTCTAAATCTTTTTTTCTTTTTAATTAAATCATAGCTGTGTACATTAATGTGATCATGGGGCACCATAACACTGGTTTTATAGACTGTTTGACCCATTTTCATCACAATGGTTAACATAGCCTTCTTGGCATTTTCTTAGTTATTGTGTTAAGACATATATATTCTACATTTACTAAGTTTCACATGTACCCTTGTAAGATGCATCGCAGGTGTAATCCCACCAATCCCCCTCCCTCTGCCCATCCTCTCCCCCTCCCCTCCCTCTCCCCCAGCATGTCACTTTTTAAAGGGGATTTGGACAGGGCTCTGCCAGTACCTGCCACCAGGCTTACTACGCACCTTACCTACAGGTATCATTTATTATCTCCAGGAAAGTCCAACCTGTGCCCTCTGGATGCATTTTATAAGGACATTTTGTTTATCTGTGGTGTTGGTTGTCACAAGAAGTAAGCACAGACTTTTTTTTTTTGGCTAATCATCTATCACCAGTGTTTTGTGCATTTAATGTGTGGCCCAAGACAAATTTTACTCTTCTAATGTGTGGCAGAGATAAAACAAAACAAAACAAACCAGTTGGACACTCCTGGTAGACAATAATTGTGCTAATAGCAAATGAAAGAAAGAAAGAAGGCCTCACATGGTTTGTGCCCCACATGACTTGTGTGGGCAGTGTTTAAGACGGACTCAATACTCTCACATGAAGCCCATGGTTTTTAGAATGTGAGCTCATTTTTTTTTTAATTGCTCAATTTCCAACTTTTTGCTAACAGTGTACTTTAAGAAAGTGCCAATCTCTGTGAACCTCAAGCTTCTAATCTATAAATTGAGAACAACACCCTCCTGGATTGTTGGCCAGTTCAGGAGAGATAAGATGTGCCAAAACTCGTAAGAGACTGAAAAACAAGAGAACAAGAAACTTCTCTGAAGAAAGTTTTTTAAGAAAGCAAACTAGAAGAATTTCCTATGAGACGCTGTAGTAGTTTGAAATGTGTAGATGTTTGTCCACGTTCACACTTGCAATAATAATAAAAAGAAAAATTGGAACTGTTGTTTCCCAGGTGTCCATAAGGAATCAGGCACTTCACATTCATTATGTGAGTTAATCTATGTCATTGTCCTAGAAGGAGAATATGGCTGTAATTCTCATGCCATACATTTCTTAACAAAGGCTTAATGTTAAGAGGTAGCCTAATTTCATGGTGCTAAATATTTGACAGATATAGAATGTGAACTCAGATTTGTCTGATTTGGAACTCAATTCAGCTTCTCTTCTGCAGGGGAACCGCAAAGTTGTTCTGTTCTATTCTGTCAGTAACATTAATCAGGGGCGAGACTGGACCTGAGTGAAAACCCCCCAACCTTCATCAAGCGCCCAAGGTTGTCAGGGCTCACCTCCTCCTGCTAGAGAGAGGCAGAGCGCAGCAGCCTGGCAGACTTCCTTGTGATTCAGGCAGGTGCAAACTCCTGGAGTACCGATTCACTACAGGCAACTGGGTCAGCCAACTGCAGGGCTATCAGTGACTGGGTATGACAGCAGTGCAAGGTGGGGAAGGAGGCATCAACCTTCCCAGACTGATCTATTGGCTGGGTGGCTCCTCCTGACTCCACACAGCACTGGAGCAAGCCACACCAGAGTAGTCACCAGACCCCTGTGATCCAGTTCCCAGAGACCTCTTAAACGCTCTCACCTGAGACAGGTGCAGACTGAGACAATTGATTTGGACATTTTTGAACTGAACCAATCGCCTGAGGACAAATCAGGTGGTGCTATGGGTGCACGGTGGTAGGAAGGTTTGATTTTTCTTTTCCAATTGTTTGCCTGTGCGGGGTGGGGTGACTTAATTGATGATATTTATCTACAGCTGAGACTTCAATCCAGAGTATCTGTTTCACTAGGGTGGAACAGAAACCAGCTGAAAACAAGACAGAACCACTTAGCCCCACCACACCAGACAGGGCCCCAGTTTCTCAGGCCACAATACTGTACAGGCCCTCGACAAAGCCCCAGGGGAAAAAATCAAAGGGAGTAAAACAACCATGGGGCGGAATCAGTGGAAAGACTCTGGTAACATGAATAACAAGAATAGATCAACCCCCCCAAGGAAAGATATGGCAGATGTAATTGAAGATCCCATTCATAAACGACTGGCTGAGATGTCAGAAATCGAATTCAGAATTTGGATTGCAGACAAGATTAACAAAGTGGAATTAGGAATTCGAGGAGAAATTCAAAAGTTGTCTCAAGAATTTAATGAATTTGAAGACAAAACCACCAAAGACTGAGACACACTGAAGCAAGAATTTGCAGCCCTCAAAGATATGAAAAATACAGTAGAGTCCCTCAGCAACAGAATGGACCAAGCAGAAGAACGGATTTCTGACATTGAAGATAAAGCCTTTGAACGCTCCCAAACTCTCAAAGAGGAAGAGAAATGGAGAGCAAAAAAACGGATCATTCTCTCTGAGAGCTCTGGGATAATTCGAAGAAGGTAAATATCTGAATCATTGGAGTTCCAGAAACAGATGAAGTGGCCACACTGGGCACAGAGGCCCTTCCGCATGAAATTATGAAAAATAATTTTCTAGACATGCCTAGAGATTCTGAAATTCAGATAGTGGACAGCTTCAGAACCCCAGCACAACTCAACCCCAATAAGACATCCCCCAGGCATATCATAATTAAATTCATATAGTGAACTTCATAAAGTGAATATGAAGGAGAATATCCTCAAAGCTGCCAGGAAAAAGAAAACCTATACCTTCAAAGGGAAGAATATTAGAATGACTACAGATCTCTCTGCTGAAACTTTTCAAGCCAGAAGAGGGTGGTCACTGACTTTTAATCTCCTAAAGCAAAATAACTTTAAACCCCAGATCTTGTATCCAGCTAAACTGAGTTTCATTTATGATGGAGAAATTAAATACTTTAATGACATTCAGATGTTGAAGAAATTTGCCATAACCAAAACAGCTCTTCAGGATATTCTCAAACCTATCCTCCATAATGACCAACCCAATCCTATACCACAAAAGTAAACTCACTCAGAAACTTCGGATCAAACTCCAATTTCCACACTGGTGAAAGGATTAAAAATGGCCACTGGACTTTTGAAAAACTCGATACCCAAAACTTCACAAGACTTATCAATATTCTCCATTAATGTGAACGGCTTAAACTGTCCTCTAAAGAGGCATAGGTTAGCTGACTGGATACAAAAACTCAGGCCAGATATTTGTTGAATACAAGAGTCACATCTTAACTTAAAAGACAAATACAGACTCAGGGTGAAAGGATGGTCATCCATATTTCAGGCAAATGGTAATCAGAAAAAAGCAGGTGTTAAATTTTATTTGCAGATACAATAGGCTTTAAACCAACAAAAGTAAGGAAGGACAAGAATTGTCATTTCATATTTGTTAAGGGTAATACTTAATATGATGAAATTTCAATTATTAATATCTATGCACCCAACCAGAATGCACCTCAGTTTATAAGAGAAACTCTGACAGACATGACCAACTTGATTTCCTCCAGCTCCATAAGTCGGAGATTTCAACACTCCTTTGGCAGTGCTGGATCGATCCTGCAACAAGAAGCTGAGCAAAGAAATCTTAGATTTAAACCTAACCATCCAACATTTGGATTTAGCAGACATCTACAGAACATTTCATCCCAACAAAACTGAATACACACACTTCTCATCAGCCCATGGAACTTACTCCAAAATCGATCACATCTTAGGTCACAAGTCTAACTTCAGTAAATTTAAAGGAATAGAAATTATTCCATGCATCTTCTCAGACCACCATGGAATAAAACTTGAGCTGAGTAACAACAGGAATTTGCATACTCATACAAAAACATGGAATTTAAATAACCTTATGCTGAACGATAGCTGGGTCAGAGATGAGATTAAGAAAGAAATCGCCAATTTTTTGGAAAAAAACAACAATGAAGACATGAACTATCAGAACCTCTGGGACACCACAAAGGCAGTTCTAAGAGGGAAATTTATAGCACTGCAAGCCTTCCTCAAGAGAACAGAAAGAGAGGAAGTTAACAACTTAATGGGACATCTCAAGCAACTGGAAAAGGAAGAACATTCCAACCCCAAACCGAGTAGAAGAAAAGAAATAATCAAAATTAGAGCAGAATTAAATGAAATTGAAAACAAAAGAATAATACAACAGATCAATAAATCAAAAAGCTGGTTTTTCGAAAAGGTCAATAAAATAGATAAACCTTTGGCCAAACTAATCAGGAAAAAAAGAGTAAAATCTCTAATCTCATCAATCAGAAACGACAAAGACAAAATAACAACAGACTCCTCAGAAATCCAAAAAATCCTTAATGAATATTACAAGAAACTTTATTCTCAGAAATATGAAAATCTGAAGGAAATTGACCAATACTTGGAAGCACGTCACATTCCAAGACTTAGCCAGAATCAAGTGGAAATGTTGAACAGGCCCACATCAAGTTCGGAAATAGCATCAACCATCCAAGCCTCCCCAAAAGAAAAGCCCGGAACCAGATGGTTTCATGTCAGAATTCTACCAAACCTTTAAAGAGGAATTAGTACCTATAAGACTCAACCTGTTCCAAAAGGCAGAAAAGAAGGAAGACTACCCAACACGTTTTATGAAGCAAACATCACCCTGATCCCCAAGCAGGAAAAGACCCAACAAGAAAAGAAAATTATAGACCGATATCACTAATGAATATAGACGCAAAAATATTCAACAAGATCCTAACAAACAGAATCCAGCAACACATCAAACAAATTATACATCATGACCAAGTCGGTTTTATCCCAGGATCTCAAGGCTGGTTCAATATACGTAAATCTATAAATGTAATCCATCACATAAACAAATTAAAAAACAAAGACCATATGATTCTCTCAATTGATGCAGAAAAAGCTTTTGATAATATCCAGCATCCCTTCATGATCAGAACACTTAAGAAAATCAGTATAGAAGGGACATTTCTTAAACTGATAGAGACCATCTACAGCAAACCCATAGCCAATATCATATTGAATGGAGTTAAATTGGAATCATTTCCACTCAGATCAGGAACCAGACAAGGCTGCCCATTGTCTCCATTGCTTTTTAACATTGTAATGGAAGTTTTAGACACTGCAATTAGGGAAGAAAAGGTGATCAAGGGTATCCATATGGGGTCAGAAGAGACCAAACTTTTGCTCTTCGCAGATGATATGATAGTATATTGGAAAACACTAGGGACTCTACTACAAAACTCTTAGAAGTGATCAAAGAATACAGCAGCATCTCAGGTTACAAAATCAATATTCATAAATTGGTAGCCTTTATATATACCAACAATAGTCAAGTTGAAAAAACAGTTAAGGACTCTATCCCATTCACAGTAGTGCCAAAGAAGATGAAATATTTGGGAATTTATCTAACAAAGGACTTGAAAGATCTCTATAAAGAGAACTATGAAACTCTAAGAAAATAAATAGCTGAAAATATTAACAAATGGAAGAACATACCATGCTCATGGCTGGGAAGAATCAACATTGTTAAAATGTCCATACTACCCAAAGCAATATATAATTTCAATGCAATCCATATTAAAGCTCCACTGTTATACTTTAAAGATCTTCAAAAAACAATACTTGGTTTTCTATGGAATCAGAAAAAACCTCAAATAGCCAAGACATTACTCAGAAATAAAAACAAAGCAGGAGGAATTACGCTACCAGACCTCAGACTTTACTACAAATTGATAGTGATCAAAACAGCATGGTATTGGCACAAAAACAGAGAATTAGATGTCTGGAACAGAATAGAGAACCAAGAGATGAATCCAGCTACTTACCGTTATTTAATTTTTGACAAGCGAATTAAAAACATTCGGTAGGGAAAAGATTCCCTATTTAACAAATGGTGCTGTGTGAACTGGCTGGCAACCTGCAGAAGACTGAAACTGGACCCACACCTTTCACCATTTACTAAGATAGACTCTCACTGGATTAAAGATTTAAACTTAAGACATGAAACTATAAAAATACTAGAGGAGAGAACAGGGAAAACCCTTGAAGAAATCGGTCTGGGCGAGTATTTTATGAGGAGGACCCCCTGGGCAATTGAAGCAGCTTCAAAAATACTCTACTGGGACTTGATCAAACTAAAAAGCTTCTGCACAGCCAAGAACACAGTAAGTAAAGCAAGCAAACAGCCCTCAGAATGGGAGAAGATATTTGCAGGTTATGTCTCCGACAAAGGTTTATTAACCAGAATCCACAGAGAACTCAAACGCATTAGCAAGAATAGAACAAGGGATCTCATCGCAAGCTGGGCAAGGGACTTGAAGAGAAACTTCTCTGAAGAAGACAGGCACACGGCCTTCAGACATATGAAAAAATGCTCATCATTAAATCATCAGAGAAATGCAAATCAAAACTACTTTGAGATACCATCTAACTCCAGTGAGACTAGCCTATATCACAAAATCCCAAGACCAGAGATGTTGGCGCTGATGTGGAGAAAAGGGAACACTTTTGCACTGCTGGTGGAAGTGCAAATTAATACATTCCTTTTAGAAAGAGATATGGAGAACACTTAGAGATCTAAAAATAGATCTGCCATTCAATCCTGTAATCCCTCTACTGGGCATATACCCAGAAGACCAAAAATCACATCATAACAAAATATTTGTACCAGAATGTTTATTGCAGCCCTATTCATAATTGGTAAGTCATGGAAAAAGCCCAAGTGCCCATCGATCCACGAATGGATCAATAAATTGTGGTATATGTACACCATGGAATATTATGCAGCCTTAAAGAAAGATGGAGAATTTACCTCTTTCATGTTTACATGGATGGAGCTGGAACATATTCTTCTTAGTAAAGTATCTCAAGAATGGAAGAAAAAGTACCCAATGTACTCAGCCCTACCATGAAACTAATTTAGGGTTTCACATGAAAGCTATAACCCAGTTACAACCTAAGAATAGGGGGAGGGGGGAAAGGGAGGGGAGGGAGGGGGGAAAGTGTTTAGAGGGAAGGGGATTGGTGGGATTACACCAGCGGTGCATCTTACAAGGGTATATGTGAAACTTGGTAAATGTGGAATGTAAGTGTCTTGGCACAGTAACTGAGAGAATGCCAGGAAGGCTATGTTAATCAGTGTGATGAAAGTGTGTCAAATGGGGCGGCGCCTGTGGCTCAAGGGGTAGGGCGCCGGTCCCATATGCCGGAGGTGGCGGGTTCAAACCCAGCCCCGGCCAAAAAAAAAAAAAAGAAAGTGTGTCAAATGGTCTGTGAAGCTAGTGATGCCCCATGATCCTATCAATGTACACAGCTATGATTTAATAAAAAAAATAATAAAAAAAGAATAAAAATTTCGGCAGTTGATTATCACTGTTATCCTACCAAAGGGCATTTTTATCAAAATAGAGATTGTTGAGAATTTATGAAGAAGTGATGAAAAATTAAAGTTTAAATGACGATATAGTTCATGTATTTTAAGCAGTTTCCATTTGGTAGAAGACTTTCATTTAGTCTCTACTTTTTCTGTTTTCACAGTCTAGTAGATCTTCTTGGATATAACAGGAAACATTTCAAATATGGCACCACTACAGTTACTGGACAGAAAGGGCAGAGTGTTGTGGTTCTTGTGTTTGTTTTATAAAACGTAAGACTTAGAGCTTTACATCCTTAAATCTTCAGAAAAGAGATCAGTTAATGAATATGGGCCATTTTACCCACTGCATGAACAGTAATAGCAATGCTTTTGAGGATCAATGGTTATATTCCTTTGACCCCCAAAAAGGAAAATTTGATGAAAGGACAGAAAAATTGATTTCTCCTATTTGTCCAAATGGAAGCATAAAATTTCTTCTCAATTGAAATTTTCCTCTTTTTAGGAAAGACAAAATACTATGTTAACTAGGGAAAATTCTAGTTACAAGTATATTTAAAAACAGAATAAAATGTAGGATATAATAATGTAGGCAATTTTAAAACATACTTTTGTTAAAAAGTGAGAGACATGGGTGGCACCGTAGCTCAGTGGGTAGGATGCCGGCCATATACACTGAGGCTGGTGGGTTTGAACCTGGCCCAGACCAGCTAAAACAACGACAACTGCAACAACAAAAACAAACAAAAAAAAATAATAGCTGGTCATTGTGGAAGGCGCCTGTAGTCCCATACACTTGGGAAGCTGAAGCAAGAGAATTGCTTAAGCCCCAGAGTTTGAGGTTGCTGTGAGCTGTGACATTACAGCACTCTACAGAGGGTGACATAGTGAGACTCTGTCTCCAAAAAAAAAGTGAGAAACTTAGAAAAAAAATATATGGTTATATAAAGCAAAGTGTATTAATTTAAGATGTAGATCTTATTATCAAGAATAGATTTGGAATCCATAACTCTATAGAAACTCAAGGGTGAAGCAAATGAATATACTGTATGGAGTTTTCTTTACCAGAGAAACAAATTTATTATTATGGAGTTTGATTTAAATCATATATGTCTTCTGGGGGTCATCTACTATCTAAGCAGAGACATAAATAATTATTTTGGTGGAATCATTTCAGTCTCTAAACAAATTTTTTTCTATAACATAAATTTCTGTATTATTTTGTTCCCTATTAGATTCCCAAGTGACGGTGTTAGGTAAAATGTGGAAATCAAGTAGTATAATTATCTTTTACCTGAATCTCAAAGTGGTCACCAGCCTCTGGTCATTTAGATCCACAAATCTCTATATTCTCTATTTATTTCTACAGATGTAAATACATTCAGATACAATATTGGCAATGTATTTGCATGTGTATATGTATCTGTAGGTATGTATGTGTGTGTGTATCTTTATAAAATCAGAAACAAGGCCATCCCCCAAATGGTCAACCTATGGGAAATTATGTGTATACCAGAGGATCTCTGGTATAGACTAACCTTTGGAACACAGGACTTGCAATGAGAAGCAGATCTAATTATTAATTCATGTATCTGCTGGTGACTAAAGTAGTTTCACAAGATGAGCTTCGGGCATATATTTATTAATAAAATTTCAGGGAAATTACTTTTTCAAAGTAACAGAGAGCATAGAGATTTCCATGAGCCCTGCAGGGGTGGGAGCTAACTTTTTGGCTCCCTGCTAGACCCTTGGGGGCACAGAAGGAAGTGCAAAGGGAGAAATGCGAGCCTTCCCCTTTACCCACACCAGCAGATGTAATTACTCTCAAACAAGGCTTTTGCCGAATCCAATACAAAACATTTCAGTTCTTGGAAACACTACATATAAAGGATACAAGAAGCAGTATGTCTATTGTTCATCTGCTAATGTCCCCAAATGTCACCAAGGTAATTACTTGGATGACATTTATGTGATGCAGCTGGACATTGTTACAGTTAATATAAAGCCTGCCTTTGGCAACCACTTTATTTCCACCTACATCAAACTGTGGGTGCATGATCGCTTTTCTTGGGAGAACCCCCGCCTTCCCCATATGACATCTCTGACCTCAATTTTTCCTTCCTGTTCTCTGAACACTAATATCCACTGCAAAAGGAAAAAGAAAAATGATGCTATGTCCTGTATCTTTATCATAATATTTATATCTTGGACTTTTAGAGATGATTCTAAAAATAATTTCTAACATATAATAACATTGATACTTTCTTTGAAACAGTTTTCAATTATCCCTAGGAGTCTAGAATTACAATACTCACATCTGTCAAAGCTTTTTACCTCCATAAAATTATTATACTCACTCTCAAAGTTCACATTATTCGAAAAGTTGGATTTTTAAAATATGCATATTATAAGAATATATTTTCAGAGGCATAGAGTATAGATCCCCCCCGCCACAAACTCACATGCAAACTGTAGCTTTGCCTTCCGACTCAGAATTGTCCCCAGAAGATTGGTGGCCAGGCACTGGTACGTGCCAATATCGTGATCTGTGTGTGGGCTGCTGATTGCCAAACTGCCTCCATCCAACCTGTAGTGATAACTCATGGAAAAATCAATATCTGTGCCATTTTGCTTCCACCTTCAAGGGAAAAAAATCAAATTACATTTACAATAAACAGACTCAATCGCTCTTTGTCTTAAACAACATGCAGATTTAATTCCTGGAAATATAGAAACAAACAAATAACCAACCAAAGGAAACACAGTTGGATATGGAAATGATCCTACCAATTTCATTGATAAACTCAGTAATATCAATAATGATTATTTGTAAGATGTACTCTTTGCATTTTACAAAAATATTCACCAAACTATATACAAACAGAGGCAATGTCTTTTATTAACCTGGATGGAGTTGGAGAACATTCTCCTTAGTAAAGTATCACACGAATGGAAAAACAAGTATCCAATGTTCTCAGTACTAATATGAAACCAGTAGACAAACAAATACACACCCACACATAAAAACTCAATTAAATGCAAGTTGGCAGGGAGGGGGAAGGGGAGAGAGGGATTGGTGTGCTCTGACCTAAGGGGAGCAATGTAAGGTTACATGGCACACCTCCTAGGTGAGGGGCACAATTACAACAGGGGCTTTAACCTAACAAAACCAAACAATGTAACCTAATTGTACCCTCTCACTAATCTGAAATTAAATTAAATTAAATTTTAATTTAAAAAAACAAACAAAAAGAGACAACAGAACTCTTGAAGTGAGAAATAAAAATGAGACATTCAATCAATAATACCAGCCATCCTATTCTTTAAGTTCCTTTTCAAATAACACACACCACACCTGCACACCTACAACTAAACCCTCAAAAGTGAATGTCAAAGGTGACTTAAAGATAGAAATCCAAGAAGGGTATATTACAAATGGCAAGAAAAATTCCACAGTGCCAATTCAAGGCTGCAAACAAAACAATGATAACCTGACTACTTTAGAACATGATTGCCTCTGTTAGTTCGTTATTTGAAAAATCAATCATGTTGAGGGTTGGTGCCTGTGGCTCAAAGGAGTAGGGCATCTGCCCCATATACTGGAGATGGCTGGTTCAAACCTGGCCCTGGTCAAAAACTGCAAAATAAATAAATAAAATAAAATAAAAATAAAACAATCATGTTGAAAATATTTCAACAGTCCATAGAAATGCTGAACTAAAATTATACTTTAGTAAAGCAAATGCTGTTTGAAAAGTTTTTATTTTAGGAAGCAAAAGTCTCTTGCCTCAGCTATTAGTCAACACTCCTTTAGCACATGAATTAACTAACTGAAGGGCCTTAGAGTTATATTTATTTTCAAAGAATCATAAGTAGTTTTAAAAGTTTTACTTGGACACTTGAAGACAAATATATACCCAGTAATCATCTCTAACCAAACCCACTTCTTCTTCCTTTTCTCTGTCAGCTCCATCAAACTCTCCAAACATTTTGAAATAGAAATCTTACGTATTTAATGAGATATATAGCCTAGGTCACAAGATGTTGTGAAATCATATAAACTATTTAAGAAAGCAGACATTTAAAAATATTGAATATTCCAATGAAGGACTTATAAGGGAAAAATAAAGAAAAAAATATTGAGTTATTGAGTGACAGCCAATTGTAGGCATGGAAAAATACCATTTGCCATCCATTGCTGGGTTCATGGCCAAGACCTTTATAACAAAGGGCAGATTAATAATAGAAAAACATACAAATTGATTTAATATGAGTTTGACATTATACGAAAGCCTTCAGAAAAAATAATAATAATGAAGAATATGGAAGCCTGTGGATTTTCATGCCAGTTTGGATGCAGAAAGGAAAGTCATGCAGAAGTATGACTGAACAAAGGGGGCCTGATCTAATGGTAATGAACTGGGGGGAACTTAGCAAAGCCTGTTTATTCAGATTCTTCTTAGTGTCTCTGTGTCTTTGAGGGAGATAAGGATATTCCTTTCCTCTGGGCATTCTGAGCTACCTCTGGAATGAAGTTTTCATGACCTGCATCAGGGAAGAAGGTTAAGGTGGGAAGCACCTTCCTGCTTGGCATTTTCTCAAATGTCAAGATGCTATATTTGGGGGTAGCATGTTCTGCATCTTGTCACAGTCCTAAAAAAACAAACAAACAAGTAAATGGCCTCTTCCTATGAAATACAGCCAGTTTCTAAACCATGTATTTAGGGTCTGTGCCAGCCGTGCTATGATTCTTGCCTTCATACTGAAATCCTATTAAAAATATAGTAGAACCTCTGTGAGTTGACCACCCAAGGGCTTTAACTAACTGGTCAATGTACAGAGGTGGTCAATATAAGGAACTAGGCCTACTGTACTGATACACACATGTCATGCATATACGGTCTATGACAATTAAGGAGGTGGTCAATGTAGGGAGATGGTCAACTACGGAGGTTTTACTGTATTTTGTTGGGGGAAGCTAAGTATAAGAAATGAATGACATAGTACAGAATTAATTCAAATGTTGTTGACTTGTTGGGATCATCTTGAAACATCCCATGGGGAGAGTTGGAAGAAAGCCTACCAAAGTAGAAAAGAAAATAGACTTAGGTAATCTTCCACCTGTAAAAGATGTGAAGTGATGGATCGAATATCAAATCAATCACAGGATATGAACCAACTCTGATACTTTTAAATTATTTAGGCATTTCCTGGGCACCTCAGCTTCTCTTTAATGAAAAAAGTTGAAAAACATCAGTCAAAAATACATTTCATTTACTTGGATTTTCTGCCTTTTTTATTCCCAAAGTAATTTATATAGACTGCTTTTAATTTTCTACATTAGGGGAAGAAAAGGGGAAAAAAAAAAAAACGAACTTTTTCTTTTGGCCTATCTCAAGAGGCCAATATTCTCAATGGCAGAACTGTTCCACTGTCTTTCATAATTTGCTTACAGGGCACAATCCTTGGACCTCCATGTTTCCTATCATTTTCAAAGCAAAGGATATACCATACTTAGTTTGTTAGCTCTCTTTAATTTTGGAATCAATCACTGAAATAACTGCTGCCATCATTACATGCTCCTAATTAAGCTCAGTAATTGTTTTTCAACAGAAATTCAAAGTTGTTGGCTTAGCCGCAGCAAATGAATTTTTCACAGTATCCCCATAATCATCCTGATGGCTGTGGTACAATGATTATTAAACCACGCATACAGATCATGGGTTCAACTCCTGGTGTGGGCTTTGTCCTAATTAATATGTTTAAATCAATGGAGAAACAGTATTAATAAATTCAAATGATTCTCATGAGCACGCTACTGATAGCACTGCATAATCAGGGGTCTGATGCAGACTACGAAATGTGTTTTAAATGATTATGGTAAGCATGTGAATTAATGTCATATTAGTTCCAGGAAACATAATGGATCTCGACTAAAATCTTGACCTTTTGATGGGGAACATTCTTCATGATTAAGTAGTTCAGCCCTGTGTCAAGAATACAATGACTGGCCCCATGCAGTGGCTCGTGCCTGTAATCCCAGTACTGCAGGAACCAAGGCAGATGGATTGCCTGAGGTCATGGGTTCTAGACCAGTCTCAGCCAGAGCAAGACCTCATCTCTAAAAATAGATGGGCATTGTGGTGGGTGCCTGTAGTCCCAGCTACTTGGTAGGCTGAGGCAAGAGAATTGCTTGAGTTCAAGAGTTAGGTTGCTGTGAGCTATGATGCCATGGCACTCTACCAAAAGTGAAAAAGTGAGACTCTGTCTCAAGGAAAAAAAAAAGAAGAAGAATACAATGGCTGGAGGCTGTGTTTGTGTGCTGTCCTTCCATAATCATGTACGTGTGTGTTGGTGCTTTTCAAAACTGCTTTTCAAAACGTTAAAAAAACAATTCATGTTTCATTCTAAAACAATTGATGTAATTTTAGAATTACATGAAGTGCTTGATAAATCCATTTCTCTCTCTTCTTTAGAGTTTTATTTTCTTTTTATTTGACAACTAATGATCGTGCATATTTATTTGACAACTAATGGTTGTGCATTATTATGGAGAATAATGTAATGTTTCCATAGATGTGCATGTACATTTTATACAAATCAAATCAGGATAGTTACCATAGTTATCATCTCCAACATTTATCATTTTGTTGTGGTGAGAATATTCAAAATCCTCTACTTTAGGTCTTTTGAAATATACAATACACATACATTAGTATTAAGTATAGTAGTTTTACTGTGCAATAGAACAATAAAACTTATTCTTCCTACCTAATTATAACATAATGCCCTTTGACCAAAGTCTTTTTTCCCTTTCCTTCCCTCCCCCAGCCACTGATAATCACCAGTTTTACTCTTTTAACTTTTGGGAGCCCACATATGAATGAAATCATATGGCATTTGTCTCTCAATGCCTGCCTTATTTCTGAACCCCTTCCCAGACTTATCCAGGAGAACACCAAAATCTAAATTTTAGTTCTCTCTTGGTGATTATAACATACAACAAGTTTGAGACCATTGCCCATGTGGAAAGGGTCCTAGACATAGCTTTGACATTTCCTTGCTGAATATCCTTGGAAAAATCATCAGATTTCTCCAGAAATCATTTCCATCAATTATAAAATTTGCACAATAATATATATTTTGCATTATCTCATGGGGTTGTTAAGAAGATCGAGGGGGAAATGAACAAAAAGGGTAGACAGGCAGAGAGATTACTCTTACGGTTTTTCCTTAGAGGACTGGAGCTTTTCCAGACTTAAGGATTTCTCACTGACCTGTCCTGTCTCAGGACAAAGTAGACAGAAATATGGAAAGGAGTCCCCTCTGGTGACCACATGAAAGGGGATGTGTCAGAAATTCTCAGTGGTATTGAAAATATGTTTCTGATAGCAAGCACATCTATGAAGAAATAATTGATGTGTTTGTCATTTCATTTTCCCAAATAAAATACAAATTCTGAGATGAAACTAAGTTCATTGTGTCTGATTTTCCTAGCCTTTCTAGGTATCAGCAATCCTTCCCTAGCACAATATTTATGCAACCTACATGCAGGGCTTACTGGCAGGACTTCATAGTCTCGTGTTACCCAGTCTTTGGAAAAACAAAGGGTAATGCTTTCCATGGGAAAGCTTTTGTCCACACTTGCTTCATTTCTATATCTTCTTAATGTCACTATCCTGTTTGAGAAGGTGTTTACTGCACTTGAAATGACTTTAGCCAACTGGCTTCGTAAGCTGCTTCGAAAATCTGCTTTCAATATTCCTTCTTTTTCCCTATGAGATTTCCTGTGCTATAGGGAATTGACTACAAGAAAGAAAATACATCTTAAAATCAAGCACATCCTCATTTCATAAGAAAGCTGATGCTAGGAGAGAGAAATGATTATTCAGAAGGAAGGAAAGAGCTGTGACTAGAAATGATAACTCTCAGTTTTGAAACAAGGCTTCTTTCACATTGCTTCACACTGTACCCAAATAACCTCAAGTAATGTTAGGAGCGGAGAATCCTGAAGACATTCCCTCTAGGACACACATAGACACACACAGACTCACACACACATAGGTGAAGGTGGCTATAAGGTTTTTTAAAACAAAATTTAAGTTCCGTGGGCTGATGAGAAGAATGTGTATTCAGTTTTGTTGGGATGAAATGTTCTGTAGATGTCTGTTAAGACCAGATGTTGAATGGTTAAGTTTAAATGTAAAATTTCTTTGCTTAGCTTCTTTTGGGAGGATCTATCCAGCACTACTAAAGGGGTGTTAAAAACTCCAACTACTATGGAACTAGAGGAAATCAAGTTGCTCAAGTCTGTTAGAGTTTCTCTTATAAATGGAGGTGTGTTCTGGTTGGGTGCATAAATATTAATAATTGAAATAACATCATTTTGAGTATTAACTTTAATAAATATGAAGTGTCCATCCTTATCCTTCCTTATTTCAGCTGGTTTAAAGACATTTGCGTCTGCGAATAGGATTGCAACACCTTTTTTCTGCTTTCTATTTGCCTAGAGTATAGATGACCATCACTTCACCTTGAGACTATATCTGTCTTTTAATGTAAGATGCAATTCTTATATGCAGCAGATGTCTGGCTTGAGTTTTTGTATCCAGTCAGCCAACCTGTGCCTCTTTAGAGGACAATTTAAACCATTCACATTAATTGAGAGTATTGAAGTGTTTCGAGAGTCCGGAGGACATTTTTAATCCTTTTGTGACAGTGGAAGTTGGAATTTGATGAAAATTTTCTGGGTGGGTTTACTTTTATGGTGGAGGATTATGCTGGTCTTTATGGAGAATAGGTCTGAGAATATCCTGGAGAGCTGGTTTAGTTATGGCAAATTTCTTCAACATGTGAATGTTATTGAAGTACTTAATTTCTCTGTCATAAATGAAACTCAGTTTAGCTGGTTACAGGATCCTGGGTTGAAAGTTATTTTGTTTTAGGAGATTAAAAGTTGATGACCATCCTCTTCTAGCTTGAAAGGAGAGATCTGCAGTTATTCTAATATTCTTCCCCCTGTAAGTGATGGTTTTCTTTCGTCTGTCTACTTTCAGAATTTTCTCCTTCATATTAACTTTAGTGAAATTGATTATGATGTGTCTGGGGGGATGTCTTATTCAAGTTGAGTCATGCTGGAGTTCTGAAACTGTCTGCTATCTGAATTTCAGAATCTCTTGGCATGTCTGGAAAGTTCTCTTTCATAATCTCATGGAGAAGAGACTCTGTGCCTTGTGAAGCCACTTCGTCACTCTCAGGCATCCCTATAAGAAGAATATTGGTTTTCTTTGAATTATCCCAGAGCTCTCTGAGAGAGCGATGTGTTTTTGCCCTCCATTTTTCTTCCTCTTTGAGAGTTTGGGAGTGTTTGAAAGCTTTGTCTTCAATGTCAAAAATCCTTTCTTCTGCTTGCTCCATTCTGTTACTGAGGGATTCTACTGTGTTTCTCAGATCTTTGAGGGCTGCAACTTCTTGTCTCAATGTGTCAAAATCTTTGGTCATTTGGTCTTTGATTTCATTGAATTCTTGAGATATCTTTTGGGTTACTGCTTGGAATGCTAATTTGATCTTATTTGCTATCTAGATTTTGAATTTGATTTCTGATGACCACAGTTTAGGCCACAAATCTAACCTTAGCAAATTTAAAAAAATAGAAATTATTCCTTGCATCTTCTCAGACCATCATGGAATAAAAGTTGAACTCAAAACAACAGGAACCTGCATACCCATAAAAAATATGGAAGCTAAACAAACTTATGCTGAAGGATAGATGGGTTATAGACGAGATTAAGAAGGAAATCACCAAATTTTTGGAACGAAACAACAATCAAGACACGAATTACCAGAACCTCTGGGATACTGCAAAGGTAGTCCTAAGAGTAAAGTTTATAGCACTGAAAGCTTTCCTCAAGAAAACGGAAAGAGAGAAAGTTAATAACTTAATAGGACATCTCAAGCAAATGGAGAAGGAAGAACACTCCAACCCCAAACCCAGCAGAAGAACAGAACTAACCAAAATCAGAGCAGAATTAAATGAAATTGAAAACAAAAGAATTACACAACAGATCAATAAATCCAAAAGTTGTTTTTTTGAAAAGATTAATAAAATAGATAAACCTTTGGCCAACCTAACTAGGAAAAAAAGAGTAAAATCTCTAATTTCATCAATCAGAAATGGTAACGATGAAATAACAACAGACCCCTCAGAAATTCAAAAAATCCTTAACGAATACTACAAGAAACTCTACTCTCAGAAATATGAAAATCTGAAAGAAATCAACCAATACCTGGAAGTACTCCACCTACCAAGAATTAGCCAGAATGAAGTTGAAATGTTAAACAGGCCTATATCAAGTTCTGAAATAGCATCAACTATAAAAAATCTCCCTATAAAGAAAAGCCCAGGACCAGATGGCTTTATGTCAGAATTCTACCAAACGTTTAAAGAAGAACTAGTACCTATACTACTAAACCTCTTCCAAAATATAGAGAAAGAAGGAATATTACCCAACACATTCTACGGAGCAAACATCACCTTGATCCCCAAACCAGGGGAAGACCCAAGAAGAAAAGAAAATAATAGACCAATATCACTGATGAATATTGATGCTAAAATACTCAATAAGATCTGAACAAACAGAATCCAACAACACATCAAAAAATTTATACACCATGACCAAATGGGATTTATCCCAGGGGCTCAAGGCTGGTTTAATATACATAAATCTATAAATGTAATTCAGCACATAAACAAACTAAAAAATAAGGACCATATGATTGTTTCAATTGATGTAAAAAAAACTTTTGATAATATCCAGCATTCCTTCATGATCAGAACATTTAAGAAAATTGGTATATGGCGGCGCCTGTGGCTCAGTGAGTAGGGTGCCGGCCCCATATGCCGAGGGTGGCGGGTTCAAACCCAGCCTCGGCCAAACTGCAACCAAAAAATAGCCGGGCGTTGTGGTGGGTGCCTGTAGTCCCAGCTACTCCGGAGGCTGAGGCAAGAGAATCGCTTAAGCCCAGGAGTTGGAGGTTGCTGTGAGCCGTGTGACGCCACGGCACTCTACCCGAGGGCGGTACAGTGAGACTCTGTCTCTACAAAAAAAAAAAAAAGAAAATTGGTATAGAAGGGACATTTCTTAAACTTATAGAGGCCATCTACAGCAAACCCACAGCCAATATTGTATTGAATGGAGTTAAATTGAAATCATTTCCACTTAAATCAGGAACCAGGCAAGGTTGCCCATTGTCTCCATTGCTCTTTAACATTGTAATGAAAGTTTTGGCCATTGCTATCAGGGAAGAAAAGGCAATCAAGGGTATCCACATAGGGTCAAAAGAGTTCAAACTTTCACTCTTCGCAGATATGATCGTATATCTGGAAAACACTAGGGATTCTACTACAAAACTTTTAGAAGTGATCAAGGAATACAGCAATGTTTCAGGCTACAAAATCAACACCCATAAATCTGTAGCCTTTATATATACCAACTTAACCAAGCTGAAAAAACAATCATGGACTCTATTCCTTTCACAGTAGTGCCAAAGAAGATGAAATATTTGCGAGTATACCTAACAAAGGATGTGAAAGATCTCTACAAAGAGAACTATGAAACTTTAAGAAAAGGAATAGCTGAAGATGTTAACAAATGGAAAAACATACCATGCTCGTGGCTGGGAAGAATCAACATTGTTAAAATGTCTATACTACCCAAAACAACATATAATTTTAATGCAATTCTTATTAAAGCTCCATTGTCATATTTTAAAGATCTTGAAAAAATAATACTTCATTTTATGTGGAATCAGAAAAAACCTCGAATAGCCAAAACTTTACTCAGCAATAAAAACAAAGCTGGAGGAATCATGCTACCAGACCTGAGACTGTACTATAAATCAATAGCGATTAAAACAGCATGGTACTGGCACAAAAACAGAGAAGTAGATATCTGGAACAGAATAGAGAACCAAGAGATGACCGTTATTTGATCTTTGACAAGCCAATTAAAAACATCCAGTGGTGAAAAGATTCCCTATTTAACAAATGGTGCTGGGTGAACTGGCTGGCATCCTGTAGAAGACTGAAACTGGACCCACACCTTTCACCATTAACTAAGATAGACTCTCACTGGATAAAAGATTTAAACTTAAGACATGAAACTATAAAAATACTTGAAGAAAGTGAAGGGAAAACTCTTGTAGGAATCGGCCTGGGTGAATATTTTATGAGGAGGACTCCCCAGGCAATTGAAGCAGTATCAAAAATACACTATTGGGACCTGATCAAACTAAAAAGCTTCTGCACAGCCAAGAACATAGTAAGTAAAGCAAGCAGACAGACCTCAGAATGGGAGAAAATATTTTCAGGTTATACCTCTGATAAAGGTCTAATAACCAGAATTCACAGAGAACTCAAACGTATTATCAAGAAAAGAACACATGATCCCATCTCAGGGTGGGCAAGGGACTTGAAGAGAAACTTCTCTAAAGAAGACAGATGCACAATCTACAAACACATGAAAAAAAACTCATCATCCTTAATTATCAGAAAAATGCAAATCAAAACTACTGTGAGATATCACCTAACCCCAGTAGGAGTAGCCCACATAACAAAATCTCAAAACCAGAGATATTGGCGTGGATGTGGAGAAAAGGGCACACTTCTACACTGCTGGTGGGAATGCACACTAATACGTTCCTTTTGGAAGGATATTTGGAGAATACCTAGAGATCTAAAAATAGACCTGCCATTCGATCCTATAATTCCTTTACTAGGTATATACCCAGAAGACCAAAAATCACAATATAACAAAGACATCTGTACCAGAATGTTTATTGCAGCCCAATTCATAATTGCTAAGTCATGGAAGAAGCCCAAGTGCCCATCGACCCACGAATGACTAGCAAATTGTGGTACATATATACCATGGAATATTATGCAGCCTTTAAGAAAGATGGAGACTTTACCCCTTTCATGTTTACATGGATAGAAGTGGAACATATTCTTCTTAGCAAAGTATCTCAAGAATGGAAGAAAAAGTATCCAATGTACTCAGGCCTACTATGAAGCTAATTTATAGCTTTCATATGAAGGCTATAACCCAACTATAGCACAAGATATGGGGAAAGGGCCAAGGGAGGGGAAGAGAGGGGGCAGGTTAGGGTGGAGAGAGGGTGGGGCCACACCTATGGTGCATCTTAGAATGGGTTCAGGCAAAACCTACTAAGTGCAGAATACAAATGTCTACATACAATAACTAAGAAAATGCCGTGAAGGCTACGTGAACAGTTTGATGAGAATATTTCAGATTGTATTTGAAACCAGCACATTGTAACCCTCGATTGCACTAATGTACACAGCTATGATTTAACAATAAAAAAAAGAGAGAGAGAGAGAGAATGAAGGAGGGGTGTGGAAAGGAAGAGCAGAGAGAGAGAAGTGGGGGTGGGGCCTTGGTGTGTGCCACACCTTTTGGGGGCAAGACATGATTTCAAGAGGGACTTTGGCCTAACAAATGCAATCAGTGTAATCTGATTTCTTGTACCCTCAATGAATCCCCAACAATAAAAAAAAAAAAAACTCACATGTCAAAAAAGCAAACAAAAAAACAAAACAAAACAAAATTTAAGTTAGAAAGGGTCATTTTCAAACTAAAATTTCCCATTTCATTGCTAATGCACATTATGGAGAATACCTCTGCCCATTGCTTTACTATCAATAAAATGGGGCCTGAATCTGACATTTAACCATTAAAAACTTAATTCTTTTCTCACACTCTTCCCAAAGCCTCTTGCCTATGAGTATTTTATAATGTAGTATTAGAGATGAGCTAAACCAACTAATGGGGGTTGGAAATTAGGAGTTGAACTACTTCTCTTTAGCCCTCTAGGCTGTAAGTATCTTAGAAACAAGAGCCATTTAACAACAGTAGAGATTAGTCTTTATTTTATGTATTTCTTCAGAGATGAAACCAGTTAACAAATTATCTTGAGCATCACTATTTTGTATCTTTCTACCTGTTAAAAGCCAATAGATAGATAGGTTTCATATAAGTACATCATTTAATTTTGTTTAGGTTAATGTTTAGCAAACTTTTCAAAAATGTTTTATAGGGATTCGTATATTCTTTAAATTCTACCAGTCTCTTAGATCAACCAAATTCGTTCTCAAAAATAAAAATAAAATAACAAGTTTAAGTATAAATAATTCTGATAAGTGTGTTCATCAGATTTTTATGTGTTTCCCCTTATGTTAAATAAGAAGGCTGGTCATTTAAGGAAAACTAATAAACCAACAAGCCCTGAATGAAGTGAACTAACTTGTGAAGTGAATGATCTTCCCAACACAAAAGAGTTGCATTGGTTAGGATAATTTAAAGACAGCTAAGCTTTAGCAAGTGTAATGAGAAGACGTACATGTCCAGCTCTTTTGTTATAAACAAAAAGAAGATGCTAAAGTTACCTCAACAAAATAAAAGATTCGAGGTACAGTTGCCTTTAGCTTTATTCATTTAAGCAATTAATCTAATTAATCTAGATAATTACAAAGTCAAAGTAACTATTCATATCAATACTTTTTTTTAATGTAAAATGAATTAGGCAAGACCAGCTTATTTTGCCAAAATGGACCCAAATGGTAACTTTGTGTGTGTGTCATTTCGACTTGACATCTAAAGAACTAGGAATTTAAAAAATTCTTTTAAAACTCAAGGCTACTAAAGTCTTTTTAATATTTTTCTTTTTCTGTATTCATATTGCATATGCAATCTTTATGCACAAAATATCTTTATTATTTATACATGTATAATTTTTACATGCATGTATTTTTAAATTTGTGAATTCTATGGATCAAATTTTGCCTTTACTGCTAATTTGACAATAAGAAGAAAAATTCCTGATTCTTCCTTCTTACTATTCTACAGGTAATATGTGAGAAACAAATACAGTTGTTTTCCTATTTGCCCAGAATGAAAATTCTCCTTCTGCCTTAGAGGATAGGCAGCCATAATCAACATATTTTTCTAAACAATATTGCATTGCCTGGAGCCAATTTCAGGAATAAATGTTCTAAGCAAACCTAGTCAACAAGACAAAGATGCAAACTTGGTTACATGGAGATGGTGGTGGTGGTAATCATTTCCTGGAAAGTAGCATGAGGAAACACTTGGGAGTTCTAGAAATGTCTGTATCTTTACCTGAGTGATAGGCACATAGCTGTGTATCTATGGAAAAATTTGGTGAACTGTACACCTCAGATTAGGGCATTTTGTAAATCCTCTGTTTTATGGATATTTTAGCTCAACGATAAAGAATGAGACAGTGTGACTCCCGGAGGTAGGATTTTACCTATAATGGGGTGGAGGGTAACCTTTAGCAGCACAATTCAAGATGATTTCAGACTTTGACAAATCCAAAGGAAAAATGGCATCTTCTGGCTCCTGAGTAAAAATAGGGCGGCTCAGAAGTCTATCACCTGGAAAATGAAAAGAAAAACATCACTAAAGGAATAACCACAAAAAAACCTGGACCCTGCTTTGAATGTATTTGAATGTATTTGAATATCAAGTTGATACACATTTTAAAAAAACTTTTATTGGAGGCTGGACACAATTATAAGAGGGACTTTAGCGAACAAATGTAATCAGTGTAAGTTAATTCTTTGTACCCTCAAGGGAACCCAAACAATAAAAAAAAAAAAAAAAAAAAAAAAGACAGAGTAAATAAAAACAAAATTACCAAAGGGAAAAAATGAGAAAATTTTTTTTTCTTTTTTTGTGGAGACAGAGTCTTACTTTATCACCCTCAGTAGAGTGCTGTGGCGTCACAGCTCACAGCAACCTCCAACTCCTGGACTTAGGCGATTCTCTTGCCTCAGCCTCCCCAGTAGCTGGGACTACAGGTGCCTGCCACAATGCCCAGCCATTTTTTGCTGCTGTTTGGCCCGGGCAGGGTTTAAACCTGCCACCATGGGTACATGGGGCCGGCGCCCTACTCATAGAGCCACAGACACCGCCCAGAGAAAAAAATTTTTCAAAAACTTTTATTTTGAAAGAATCTCAAAATTACAAAAAATGTTAAAAAATGGTGCAAAGAAATTTTCTTTCTGGACCATAAAAGTAATTCTGCGAACTGATATTCTATCACACCAAATAAATTATATTTCTTATAAGCAAAAAGCATTCTTCTACATAACCACAATAAAACCAACAGTATTAAGAAATCAACATTGAATCAGTACTAGTATTAATTCTCAGGCCCATTTCACCATTTTCCCCAAAATCCTTTATATCAAAGGGATCCAGTTGAGAAACACAATTTTCACTTAATTGTCTTTTTAGTCTCTTAATCTGAATAATTCCCCCAGTCTTTCCTCCAGTTCCCTGACTTCGACAACCTAGAAAATTACAAATAAGTTATTTGCTATAGTTTCACTTAATTTGGCCCCATTTGAGCAGCCAGGTACCAAGGGCAGGGCACAGACCCTTTACTGTAGGGATAGGAGCTGCATTCTGAAAATACAGGTCATAGGAAGGTCAAAAATATGAATCAAGTCAGTGAAAATTGGCTCTTTTTCTAATTATCATCATAAGAAGCCTCCTCCCAGGCAGCCAAAACACAGATCCCATTGTCTTGCCTTCTATTCACCTTCTTCTCCTTGTAGAAGAAATAACAAAACACTGTTTCACTATTAGATTCAGGGATGTGGTGTTCCTTATAACTGCATCCTATCAGGTGGTAGCTCAAGACTATCTGTCTCTTTACTGCTGAAGTTAAATGATCATTTGATTAAAGTGGTACCTGCCAGACTTCTCACTTTACTATCAAGGAATTCTTTTTTTCTTTGTCATCAGTATTTTGTAGTTAGGAAATTTAGACAATACAAATACACCCTTGCTCAAACGTTTAAAATTTTTATTCATGTATTTCTATCAGTATGGTCTCCTTTATTTACCATGTGAATTGAAAGTTTCTAATTTTATTCAATGAATTGTGCAATCCATTACTATTCATTCTGGTGCTCAAATTGTCACTGACTTGGTCAGCAGGAACCCTTTCAAATTGACATCGTTGGCTTTGGTCTGTCCTTACCATTCTTTGAATCCTTCCTTACTTCCTGATATAAAAGAGTTTCAGGAGTATATTGTATTTCCTCTACCCCAGCCACAGAAGTTGTCATTTTTTTTTTTTTAAGAATACATGATTTTTTTACTAGAGGATGGCATTTAGAAACCATGATCTGTATGCTAAGTGTATTCATTTTTGAGGTGCTGTTGCTCTGAGCCCCTTTTGATGGATTTTTGCTGGTATATGTGTGTGTGTAGACTGTGTGTTTGTGCGTGTTTATCTAAAGTGATGTATAGTGGGTTGAGTAGTCCTCTGTCCATATTTGTAACTGCTTGTTC
This sequence comes from Nycticebus coucang, assembly GCF_027406575.1. Taxonomy (NCBI): domain Eukaryota; kingdom Metazoa; phylum Chordata; class Mammalia; order Primates; family Lorisidae; genus Nycticebus; species Nycticebus coucang. The sequence goes on from NC_069787.1 coordinate 20,526,782, forward strand.
AGGCTGGGAGAACCCTGGCTCTGATTAGATTCAATGTACTTATACCTTTGTTCAATCCCCTTATCATCTCCTATTATTGCCACTAACCTCTTCACCCTGCACAGGTTCTGACATTCATAACCAGATAACCAGATTTACCCACATACCAAGATGGATAACTTTTGCATATCATCGAGGATTTAACACCTCATACTGGAACACTCCCTTCCCTCCAAGACTGTTTTTTCTCCACTTGCCTCCAACAACAGGCTTTAGCCCTTTTATCATTACCACCATCCCCTGAAAATAAACCCTTCCTGCCTTTTCCCAGGCTCTGATACCCTGTGGCCACATTCTTCTCACCTTGCTTGGTCTCTGCCACCCCATTCCGGGCCACCACTGCCCTACCCTGCCCTGCACCTCTTCTCATCCCTCTTGGGTTCCAATACCCCCTGTGGGTCTTCTGTGGAGTTCCTCTCTCACACTCACGTGCCTGCCTACCTCACTCAGCTCCCGTCCATGGCATTTGCACTAAATTATTGTGTAATGAAGGGAAGGGGAAGAGGAGGAGCTGAGTATTCACGTACAAGGTGAAATTCTGTTTGTAATTAAGTACCATGTACAACATAAAGCACAAACCTCATCATATTAGGCCTTAATTTGACTTCCAGTCCATAACTGTAATATCTGTACTTAAGTGACATGTGAAATTATAGTCATTTCCTCCGGTTATCAACCACAGCATCAAAGAATCTCAAAGTTGGACACTCTTTTGTTGGCCATCCAGCTCAGAGTTCTTGATTTGGAAGGACAATAGAGCGAGTGGTTAAGAGCATGTGCTTTGGACTCACATGGGTCTCAGTGGCTTTGAGCAATTCTTTAATTCTTGTTAGTAACACAGGTTTATCATGTACATTATATGATTGTTTTGAGCTGTAATGATATATGGCTAATAAAGTATGTCGTGTTGTGCCTAGTGACAAGTAAATGTGTCATCAAATTCTAACAGCCATCATCAGCATCGGCATCATCATCACCATCCTTTATTCTTACTGCGAAGGAAATTTAAACTCGGGAAGTTAAAACACTTTTTCCTGATTCACCATCTGTTTTAATAGAGAACAAGAAATTAAAGTCAGGTTTCCTGAGTCCCACTCCATTTATTTTTTTACTATTCACTCAGATCTGCTTCTATCTCATTAGTTTTCTACAATATTTGCATAGAGGTGGAATAAATTCTTTTAATAACTTCATCTTAAATTATAATTTTAATGCATTCCATTATTGGCCTTGAAGTACAGACAGACAGAGGTTTTAATTCCAGCCTAGTTAGATACTAGCTCTATGATGCTGGACAAGTTACTTAACTACTCTGGTTGTCTGATTTCTAAATGGCAATACTACATCTTATATTTTAGTGCTGCTGTAAAGGTTGATTGAGAAAAAGTGGATTGATGATATGTTACAGACTTTTCCTGCTCCAGTTGCTAATGAAATGTGCAAGATATTATAAATACCAATGACAAGTAAACAAATAGAAATTAACATCTTAACAAGGGGGCTATTTCAATGTCATTGACTTAAAAATCATCAAAATAAACAAAGAAAAAACAAAAACAACTTTTAAGTAAGAAGAACCTTGCCAGGTTTAGGGAAGTAGAAGAGTTCTGGACTTTCTAATCTTGTCCCCACCTCCTGTAAGATTGACTGGTGAAATGACATTCTGAGATTCTCATTACAACCTCCAAATGGAAATAAGCAAATATATATGTACATGGATCATCTATATTTATATTTTCCTGTTCTTACTGAAGAGTAGGAAATAGGCTTCTGGAGAGAAAAAAGTGTAGTAGGGAAATATAAAGAGTAAAGCTGACTCTATTTCATACATTAATATAGCTTCATGCCCAGGGCTGGGCGCGGTGGCTCACTCCAAGCACCCTGGGAGCCCCAGGCAGGTGGATTGCCTGAGCTCACAGGTTCAAGACCAGCCTGAGCAAGAGGGAGACCCCATCTCTAAAAATTGCCGGGCATGGAGTGGTGCCTATAGCTCAGTGGCTAGGGCGCCAGCCACATACACTGGAGCTGGGGGTTCGAATCTGGCCTGGGCCTGCCAAACAACAATAACAATTACAACCAAAAAATAGCCAGGCATTGTGGCAGGTGCCTGTAATCCCAGTTACTTGGAAGGCTGAGGCAAGAGAATCATTTAAGCCCAAGAGTTTGAGGTTGCTGTGAGCTAAGATGTCCTGGCACTCTATCCCAGGTGACAGCTTGAGACTCTTGTCTCAAAAAAAAAGAAAAAATAGCCGGGCATTGTGGCGGGTGCCTGTAGTCCCAGCTATTTGGGAGGCTGAGACAAGAGAATCTCTTAAGCCCAAGAATATGAGGTTGCTATGAGCTGCCAGGGCACTCTACTGAGAGTAACAAGTGAGACTGTCTCAAAAAAGACAAAAAAAAAAAAAAAAAAAAAGCTTCATGCCTATTCACACCTCTACCAACAATCTTGAAATAATCAATTAAAAAACAAAACAAAACAAAAAAAAAACTTAGAGTAGGAAAAAAGCACCCAAGTTTTTTAAAAAAGGCTGAACTTCCCTCAATTCTACCAGTATGTAATGCTGCAAAATGTGGACAGTAGGCACTGCTGTGTCACAGGCGCCGCAAGAAACAGCCAGTACACAAATTCAAAGTACAAGCCTGTAAGAGGTGAGGTTCCCCAGAGGTGCAGGAGAGAGCCCTGAGTAACCTCCGCAGTGGCTGTTTATTGAAACGCTACACCACAGGTGTGGATGGGCCCCACGTACAAGGACTATTTGCTTATGATCTCTATGTGCTCTTTCCCCACGGGCTCCACTCCCACCACAAAGCACCACAAAAGTTCAAGGTCCAACACCTGCTTACTAATGGATCTCATCTCGTTAGAGTGCTCAGTTGCTTAAGGGCTTGTCTCCAGGCTGCAAAACATCTCCATACTGGCCAGTAGATTGTCCCGCTCCCAGAGCCTCCCTCAAGAATCAGTGATTGTTCCTGAGCACGGTGCTCAGTCTCCTACAGTGGATACTCATAATATATCTGGTCTCCAAAATGGAGCTAATAAAGAGAAAAGAAACAGGTCCCAAATTTGATAAAAAAAGAAATTTAAGAAATGTTACTCCCTATTAAGTAAAAAGAAAATTTTCTGTACATGGTTTTTCAAGCATAAACAATATGAAAAGAAATGGAATAGCTCTATGCAAATATACTGCAACAATAAAAGACAAAAGCATGACATGCCAAACATAGACAAAATGCCCAATCTAGGAGAATAGATGACTCAAGGAAACTTAGGACAGTTTCTCAAAATTGTTTCATGCAGTAGAATAAGAACATGGATTTTTTTTTTTAATAAGGTAATAATGGCAAGATTTTTTAAATGCACACAAAACAGAATCAGGAAAAAATTGGAGATGGCAAATGTAAGGATACAAATTACAACCAAAAGTGTATCATTACAAAGCCAATACATCAGTTAAAAGAATCAAACAACAAAACAGACACCCACCAAAAGTTAAATTACCGACATAAAGGTTTGAGATGATTATAATTATGTAATAGTTAATTATATAATAGCAAATAGTTTGAAAAAGCACAGATAATAAATCAATTGCTGTTGAAAAGGAAATGGAGGGTGGCGCCTGTGGTTCAGTGAGTAGGGCGCCAGCCCCATATGCCGAGGGTGGTGGGTTCAAACCCAGCCCCAGCCAAACTGCAACAAAAAAAAGAAAAGGAAATGGATATAAAAGAGAGATGAAGATGACCAAACAAAGATCCTTGATGTCACTGAATTAGAAAATCAAACAAACGTATCAGAAGACATCATCAAGGAAAGTTCTTGGGGAAGGAGGGAGGGGTGCGGGGCCTTGGTGCATGCCACACCTTCTGGGGGCAAGACATGATTGCAAGAGGAACTTTACCTAACAAATGCAATCAGTGTAACCTGGCTTATTGTACCCTCAATGAATCCCCAACAATTAAAAAAAAAAAAATTCAAAAAATACTCTATGTTCCAGGAGCATTTGACAGAACACTCAGTACCAACATGTGTAGTGGGTAAGTGATTGTTCTTCAAACTCAAGTAGTTTAGAAGGTCCATATCTAAAAGAATACAGAACTAAAAGTCATTACTTTCCATTGTTCTACTTGTATCCCATCATTTGAACCTGGGGCAAATTTCAGGCTTCGCAGAGAGATAAGACTAGTGATTTCCAAGATCATACCCAGATATAAAGTACCAGCAGTCTTTCTATGCTATAATCTTGGCCTTTGAAATTTATTTCCCCACCTAACTCTTGGAGCGGCCCGAATATCTTCTATTGAAGAAGTTTAATTCTCAGAGATGTTTGAGGGTCTTCCATCTCCCATGAGTTAGGGCTATGAGCACTGCACATTGGTTAAACAGCTGTGAAAGGGGGAGTTGGGGGGGCCAGTGGGACAGTAAGTGGGCCATATTGCACCAAGCGGTGGGGTGAGGCCCTGGGGGCCTCTGAAGTTCATTTAGAAGGTATTCCCATGCTGTAAAAGTGACCTAAAAAGCAAATAAAACCCATCACACCAGGTCAAGAGAGATACTACAGAAGTACGGATTTCTCCTCGAATTCCTAATTCCATTTTATTAATCTTGTCTGCAATCCAAATTCTGAATTCGATTTCTGACATCTCAGCCAGTTGTTTATGAATGGGATCTTCAATCACATCTGCCGTATCTTTTCTAGTGGGGGTTGATCTATTCTGGTTATTCATGTTACCAGAGTTTTTCCGCTGATTCCGTCCCATGGTATTTGCGAAACTTGGTAAATGTAGAATGTAAATGTTTTGGCACAGTAACTGAGATAACGCCGGAAAGGCTATGTTAACCACTGTGATAAAAATCTGTCAAATGGTTTATGAAGCGAGTGTATGATGCCCCATGATCATATCAATGTATACAGTTATGATTTAATAAAAAAAAAAAAGAAGTACGGAAAATGTTTATATTTTAGTACTTTGAATGGCAATATTTCTTTCTCTTTGTACAAGGGCCTCACATTTTCATTATGCCCTGGGCTCTGCAAATTGCGTTGCTGATGCTGAAGCTTACAGAAATTAAATGATTTGCTCAAGATTGCACCCTGAGTAATATTTCAAAGCTCATACTCAAATCCAGGTTTGACGCCAAGTCGAGGGTCAAATTATAATACATCCATTGAATTCCGCATACTTTCAAGACTGAAAGATGTCTACCCTTCCTGACTTTATTTTCCTTTTATTAACTATGCCTCTGCCCTTAGGTTTTCAAATTCAAGTTTTTATGTCTTTCTTGGAATGCAGTTTCTATAAAGAGAAGAGGCTTCCCTCCCTTCCTCCTTCCCTCCCTTCCTTCCTTCTCCTTCTCTTCCTTCTTCCTTTTCTTCTCTCTTTCTCATCTGTCTTTCTTTTTTTTTTTTCTTTTGAGACAGACTCTGATTTTGTCACCCACTACCATGGGCGTCGCAGCTTACAGCAACCTCAAACTCCTGGGCTCAAGCTATCCTCTTGCCTCAGCCTCCTGAGTATCTGGGACTACAGATGCCTGCCACAACCCACCACCCCGCCTCTGTTTTTAGAGCCAGGGTCTCATTCTTGCTCAGGCTATTCTTAAACTCCTGAGCTCAAGCATTTCACCAGCCTCAGCACCCCAGTGTGGTGAGATTACGGACGTGAACCACCACACCTGTCTTCTCTCTCTTTAGCCAATTTCCCTTTGTCTTCAAGGTGAAACACAACATTTTAAAAGAGAAAAATATCTCAGACAAATGTCCACCCAATTTACAGAAAAGGAAGTAGTTTCAGGAATGTCAAGTGTCCTATTTTAGAACTAGAGGCAGACCTGAATCTTAAGTGTGAAGACCAAGTTCTGAACTGGAAGTTCCACTATTGGTTGATGTTTAGCTAATGAAGGGTTTTATGCAGGGAAGATACATTAAGCTTATATTGTAGAATTAAAAAAAAAAAAGAAAGAAAGAAAACTTCTTTAGCTATGTTCAAGAATAAAGATGTCAAAGCTAGAGTTCTAAAAGGTCATGGAATCACTGTAAAAGTCCAAGTGGAGAGGGAGACATTTTAAACCAAGGAGCTTAAACTGGAGAGTAGGAATTGAAGCCAAAATTTTTTAAAATGTGATTTGCCAGTTGCTAGAATGCAGGAAAGTGATTAAGTAGAAAGGAAATAATAGAAATTGCTTAGAGACTTACTGTCTTTCAAAATAGAGGAAAAAAGTAAAAGAAGAATGTTTGTAGCTAGAAAAAAGTACTAATTCAAGTACGGAGATGCTGATTTTGGTGGACACTTGGGGATCACAGGTTGGCTGTCCAACAAACAGAAATACTGACGTAGTTCAGTAGTAAGGATGGGGTGGAAAGCCTGGGTTTTAGAATCATTGTCTTTTAAATTTCCAATGAAAAGAAAATTTTATTCACATGATGATTTTATCGGGGTGCATTTTACGAATATATTTGAAACTATTTCAAAATGGTACATTCAAAATCCCTTGAATGTCAGGCGTGAAGTAGATTCAAGCCATTCCTGAAATTGGCACTTTTTTTCAGAAGATGCAAAGCTGTATAAACAGTGGCTCCTTACTCAAGTAAACACCAAAGATCTGAAGAAGAGTTGGATGGTTATCTGACAGTGGTCATGCTCAATGAGTTTTTCACTCAGTAGCTATTTGAGAAGACAATTCTTAATTGAAAATCCTCTTGTATGGGCGGCGCCTGTGGCTCAGTCAGAAAGGCGCCGGCCCCATATACCGAGGGTGACAGGTTCAAACCCGGCCCCGGCCAAACTGCAACAAAAAAAAATAGCTGGGTGTTGTGGCGGGCGCCTGTAGTCCCAGCTACTCGGGAGGCTGAGGCAAGAGAATCGCTTAAGCCCAAGAGTTGGAGGTTGCTGTGGGCTGTGTGAGGCCACGACACTCTACCGAGGGCCATAAAGTGAGACTCTGTCTCTACAAAAAAAAAAAAAAAGAAAATCCTCTTGTAACATAATGGCCTCATCCTGATTATTTGTGTTACTGCAGCAATATAAACTAATGGTATATACATGGTGTGTAAAGTTGAAGATCTGTAGTATTTCAATCTGGTCAGACATTTACAATGACCTTGTGATTTCAAAGTTAAGCATTGAACCGGCCTGAAAGTGTATATGACATATTGAAAGTAGCACACAGGTTAGAAAGTAAGGCATAAGAAGAAGGCTCATTATCATTTATTTTGCATTCTGTTGATTTCTTTGGGTTAATGTCAGACCAAAATAAGATTCCACGTCATTGCTTCTTTGGATATTGCCAACATACAATGATAAAATTCAACTAACTTTTATTTTCTTTGACTAGGTATTGAAACTTCCTTGTTCATTGCAAATGCAAAAATAAATGGATTGCATTTAGAAAGCTGACAATTAAATAAGAGAAATTTGGGCATGTAATAAGTGGCAGGATAAAGTTGAATTATCTTTTGGGGTCCTTATAAGAACTCTATGAGACAGATTCTAATGTTCCTATTTTAAAGGAGAAGAATCTGAGGTTTAGATAATTTAAGCAACTTGTTCAATATCAAGCAGCTAACGAATGGTGAGGCTGGATTGTGAATCTAGGCAAACTGACTACAGAATAAATACTCTAAATCGCTAGGATATATACCCCAGAAAGAGAAACTGACAGGAAAACAATTAACTAACTACAATATTACCATATAAGTGTTACACCAAAAGCATAAATATAATTTAAAAGGAGCCCAGAAGAGGGAGCAGTTAATTCCACCTAGTGGTTTATGGAAGAATGCTAAAAGAGGCAGTATTTGAGCTCTTTGTAAAACACTGAAAATGAGAATGCCATGGAAAGAGAAGTTATAGGAAAGAATTTCTGAGAAGAAGGATAGCTTGAATAAATATATGGAAATATAACTAGTCTGGAAGGTAGGAGGGTAATGAAATGTGTAAGTATGAAATGGCAGACGGAGAATAGTTTTGCAGGACAGTGAATGACATAACAGAAGTTTGCACTTGATCTGTAAACAGAAAACATGGAAGTGTTTTCAGTTCAAAGCAAGATTATGATGTGTTTAGATCTGTGACTCACTAGAGGAAGGATGGGGTAGAGAAACCACAAATCAAGGAGATTGTTTATCAAACATTTGAAAACACTGCAATAATTGGGCATTGTCAGAAGGAATAAAGAGAATGAAAATGATGTGAGAGCTATTTTGAAGTATGCAGAAGCGATAAATACCAACAAAATACTATTAATGATTTGATGTGAGGGCTGAGGGAGAGACAGCATGAAAGATTACTCTGAGCTTGCTATTACAGATGAATGCAAGGATGCAGCTATGTTGGTTGAAGTCTTAACCAACTGAAGTCAGCTGTTAAAAAAAGGAGAGAAAGATGAGGAATAGAGAGAATGAAAGGGGACGAGAGAGCAGACACAAATGTAATTTACTTTTCATTCATTTATTGAACAAACATTTATTTGTGGGATCACTGTGTAAAGGACTATCTGAGGACTTAAAATATAGCAGTGAACAAAACTGTTCAAATTATTGCTATGATATAGCTTGTATTCCATTTAGGGGAGGCATAAGATAAATCAACAAATAAACAGATGGTGTATGAGATTGTTGTAAGTGCTATGGAGAAAAATAAGGGTAGGGTAGCTAGGAATTCTGGGTTGAGAGGGGATTTTTTTTTTCCAAAGGTGGCAGAAGAAATTATTGTTGGTTTGGTGATATTTGAACAAAGATCTAAAGAAAAGTGATTAATAAGATATGCATTGAGAAAAAATTCTAGACAGAGGAACAGCAACTGTCAACCCCTGAGGATGAATGTATTAACCATTTAAATGACTGTGTTGGTGGCTTGGACAGGATTATTTGTGGTATAGATGAATAGTAACTGGAGTATATATATATTATCTGAACTAGAGATGTATGTAGGATGTGTGTATATATATATATATATAGAGAGAGAGAGAGAATTTTGGGCAACATGATTTGTACTATATATATATATATATGTTGCCTCAGTATACTCTCTCTATATATATATGGTTTGTATAATATGGAGAAAAATTTGGAAAGCATAGATAAGTGCAAGGTATTTAGTCTATGTAAATGGAGGGATAGGTTTTCCATTTTTCAGTGGGAGTAGTTGCAGTAGGACAGTTTGGTTGTGCAGATGGGGGAATCAAGAGTTTGGTTTTATAAATGTGAACTTGAACATTCAACTAGCCATTCTAGTAAAAATATCTGAGGTGTTGTTCTATACAACAGTCTGGAGTTCTGAGAATTATGAACTGAAGATATATGCATTTGAAAGTCTTCAGAATGGGTGTCTATAAAGCAAAAGAAAGAGGCCCCAGACCCAGCCTTAAGATACAACAATTACAGACCAACCTGGTGAGGAGGAGCCAGTGAAGGAACTGAGGAAGAACAGCCAGTGTTGTAGGGTGCCCTATGAGTAATGGACTGGAATCCAAAATTAAAGAAGTGTTTCCAATGGGAGGGAATGTTCAGCTTTGCCAAATAGTGATGACAGACCAAATAAGAATAGGGAAGACATACAGCCACTTTTAGCAATGCTGAAGAAGTCACGGACTACGCAGCAAGAGTTGCAGAGTGGAGGGTGCAACCTGAAAGGAGAGTAGTGGAGGACGAAGGTGAAGAGAGGGACTAACTGGAGACAGGGAGGACAAAAGAGAAATTCTCAAGAGTTTTTCATACAAGGGCTCAGAGAAATAAGATCATACCAGAGAAAGATGTGGGGTCAAGGGCACGTTTTGTTGAGATGAGATATTTCAGCATATTCGAATGCTTCTGGTCATGCTTTAGAAGAGCGGGAACCAGATGATGCTAGAAAAAAAGATGAGACTGTTGAGGGGAGAAGGGGTCACCTAGGTCACACTGCAGTGGTTGGCCTTAGAAAGAAAGGTTTCATCCACTGTTACAGGAAAGAAGGCAGAGTAAACAGAGACAAATGGGAAATACACTGATACATGTGGGGTTGAAAGAAGATAATGATAACATTATCTTCTGATTTTTGTTTTTTGTTTTTTTTTTACTGACTTCCTTAGGAAATAGAAAGGTCATCAGCTGAGACACAGGATAGGATGGGAAGTATGGAAGATCTGAGAAGGATAATATTGTGTGAAGTAACCTTTATGCGGATAAGAAAGTATCTGGACTGGAGATGTATGTAGGACATATGTAAATTTGTGAAATATTTCAATACGAAGTAAAAAAAATTACAGAATGCCCTGTCTAGTGAACTTTTTTGTTCAGATTAACTCTACTTTTTAATGTTTGTTTGTTTGTTTGTTTTTAACTATTTTACAACCACATAAGGAGGAGAAAACTATTAAGAATGAAAATGATTCTTGGTCATTGAAATCCAAATGGACTGCATGGAGTGGAATGCCAGAGATTTTTTTCCCCATTTTTCTCTAACAGACAAACCCAACTTTCTGTTTGTTTTTCTAACAGTTTTCTGAAAATATGATCCACACACTACCCAATCCATTGATAATAAACCTGTTTTGCATCTATTTATAAATTCATTTTAAAATGAGCCCCTGTGTATGTGGTTCTTTGAATTCTTCTTTGAACCAGTGTAACAGAGGTGGGGGGGGGCAGGAGAATGTTGTATGAGTGGTCTCTCTAAAACCTTTTGAGGAATTAAACCTGCATTCCTTCTCCAAGGCCAGTAATCACAGGAAAACCTTGTTGTTGTTTATGTTCTAGTATCTTAAACCACAGGAAATGGCTCAACAGAATTGTCAGGGGCAAGGGTCTTGAGACCTCCAGACTGCCTTCTCCAGAGATAAGGTCCGCTGAAACTACTAATTATAGTTAAACAAAAATTGCCTGAAGCCACAGCCTGTGACACTGATCATGTAGAACCCCAACCCAGGAGCAGGAAAACCTCACTGTATTTCTGTTTAAAGCCAGTGTGGCAATCTTTGAGACTCTGGTCCACAGCTCTCATTTGTTAGCAAATTAATAAACTTCTCTTTCCTTTCGCTCATTCTTTGTCCTCACTGATTCAGCCTCTGGGACAAATACTGAACTTTTGTTAACACAATTTGTAACATTTTATAGGTTTCCTCATTAGTTAATGAGTTAAACAAAACCTTTCACATGTGTTTATTTATATTTGTTGAGAATCATGATTTTGCTACCCTTTTTTTTTTTTTGAGACAGAATCTCACTGTATTGGCCAGGCTAAACTGCCTTGATATCAGCCTAGCTCACAGCAACCTCAAACTCTTGGGTTCAATGATTCTCCTGCCTCAGCCTCCAGAGTAGCTGGGCCTACAGGTGCCCACCATGGCACCCAGCTAATTTTTCTATTATTAGTAGAGACAGGTTTAGCTGTTGCTCGTGGTAGTCTCAAACTTCTGAGCTCAAGCCATCCTCCCACCTCCAACTCGCAATGTGCTAGCATTACAGGCATCAGCCACCAAGCCCAGGCATGATTTTACTATTTTTTAAAATATCATAAAATAGGACAAATAGGACAAATTTGAATTTTGTGAGTGCCTTGGAGATGTAGAAACTCACCGGTAGCTACAAGCAGGAGTCTGGCTGGACAGAGAGGTAAAGTTGGATAGCATTGCTTTAGAAAAGGTATTGACAACATGGAATTGAATAAGAAGAAAGCTGAGGGTGGAAATCAGGGTTATTAACGTCTATGAAATCGACAAAGAGACAATATCACCAAAGACTCTGAGGAAGGTCTCCTTGAGAAGTTGAGACTATTTTGCCAGACTGCCCTTTTATTACTTCTACTGTTGCCATAACAAATTTCCTCAAAGTTAATGGCATAAAACAACACAATTTTATTATCTTGCAGTTCAGTCTGTGGGCACGAATTCCAAAATGGATCTCATAGAGCTAAAATCAAGGTGTCAGCAGGGCTGCATTTCCTAAAGGTCTAGAGTAGAATCCGTTTCCTTGCCTTTTCCAGCTTCTCAAGGTTGCCCACATTCCTTGGCTTGTGGACACCATTCTCCATCTTCAAAGTCAACAATAGCTTACTGAGTCCTTTTCATGTCAAATTACTCTAGTATTTGTTCATAGTCACATTTCCCTGTGTCTTTCTGTACCTCCCTCTTCTACCTTTAAAGCCCACTCAGCTTGTTATCAAGATAATCTCCCTATTTTAAGATCAGCTGATTAGCACCCTTCATTCCATCTCCAACCTTAATTCCACTTTGCCTTTTAATCTGCCATAGTCACATGTTCCAGGGATCAGAATAGGAACATTTTGGGGACCATTATCCTGCCCATGACATCCATCATTTGGGTGGCCAAAAAGAGAGAGCTTTTAATAATAATAGTTATGTTGTTATGTATGTGAAGATTTATATATTAGAGAGTAATAATTAAAAACAAGAATAATAACAAAGCCCTAGCATTGATAATCAAGAAGGCTTTGTTTCTTCTTTGGGAGACACTGGGTTATCAAAGTCATGATGAATTGAGATGTGGAGACCAAGCTCAAGGTAAACTGAGGACAAAAGACAATTATGGCATCATACTGACACTATTTCATAAAGAAGTCAGACAGCAAACAGAACAGAGTAAAAACAACAGCAGCACCCAGAGGAGTTGTTTTCATATGTGTGTTTCCATTTTGATTATTTATATTTTCAGGATGAAAGAGATAAACCTATTTGTAGGCTGATGCTACAATAACAACTGAGCAGGAAACTCAAAATCTGTCTTTTGAACTTCTGGTCTCTGACCCTATAACTTCTCCAATTTTAGAGCATTTCTGCATTAACCTTTGAAAAATAACAACATCTGTCAAGAACATAAAGCACCTAAAACCACTTTCCTAAAATGTCCCAGAGTAAAGATGTTAGAAACCATAAAACCTATTATTATCATTGAGATATTACAGTGGCCCACTGACTGCCCTCGGACGCAAGATTGTGTCTCCCTGAAATGGCGTTGGCTTCACGTATATGCCAGTAACCATCTGTGAGGAAGACATTTGGAAGAAATAAATACAGTTCTACCACACTTAATGATGAGAATACATTCTGAGAAATGCATCCTTAGGTGACTTCTCCGACTTTAGACTGTGCTTACACAAGCCGTGGTGGCCACCTAGGCCGTGTGCTGAAGCCTCTTGCCCCTGGGATACATGCCTGCACAGCATGTTCCCGTACTAAATCCCGTAGGCACCTATGAAACGTGGTAAGCATGGGCATATCCAGACATTTCTAAACATAGAAAAGGTACAATAAAAATACAGTGTTATAATGTCATGGGACCACCTTCCTCTATGGGGCCTGTCGTTGACCACAAGGTCATTTGCCACGTACCTGTAAAGAAAAGCTGAGAAAAGCACCGTAAAAACGTCTGTGAAGTGTGCACTGCTTGACAAGAGGAGATACAATTTGCATACCATGGTGTCACCACTGCTTTATATTTACTGCTAACATATTTAAATGAAGTCAATGGGTTTGGCATTAAATGGCACCCGAGTGGCCTTCTTTGAAGCTGGGATTGTACCTCATTCCCGAGTGAGTCATCAGTGGCTTTCTGCCTTCTTTACTTGAATTCTGTCTCTCATTCCTGTCACGTACTTGTACTTCTCCCGTCCTATGTGCCATGCAAAAATGCCACCAAATTTGTGAGAAAAGATTTGCCCTTTGCCAAAGTAGCCCGATTAAGTTTTATCAGCTCCTATCTCTGGATGTTTGGTAACCTCATTTCTTATTCCCGTCTCTGGGATTCTGCCTACAGCTAAGGGCAAATCTGGTCACTTATGATTTCCTGCTTCTTTCTGAGCTCTTTTCTCCCAGACAGGGGTAGGTATTTTTTTTGTTTGTTTATTTGTTTTGCCTCTATCTTCCTGTACTGTGAGACATTTTTGCTACTATAGTCTTTAAACAAATTTATTTAGAAATATATTTACATTTCCCCAATCACAATGAAAGTTTCTTACAATAAAAATTATTGACTGATAAAAACCTGTTACGCATTTCCTGTACTTGGCAAAGTTATCTTTCTTGTCAAAGAAATGTTCCTTATAGTGTTAGAGTGGATGATCACTTATTCTATTTCTCTCTTGCTACATCAGTTTAAACTTCATAAACACCATAATTATACTAGGCTGAATTCGAATATGAAATAAGAAAATGAAATAGCATCCTCTGATTCATTATGCTATATTGTGTTCCTCCCAATATAAAGATTAAATGACAGGGATAGCGTACGGAGATGACAAACAGGAGGGAGTTCATTTTGTTTCAAACTCATAATCACCCAAAGATCTTTGTTTTTTTCCCCCAAGCAGGAAGACCGGTTGACTCCTGATGTGAGGGAGAAGCCCTTGACATTTTCTGTTTATTCCTTCAAGGTTCAGCTGGGCTTTGAATTTTGGTTCCTGTTTTTCTCACATCAATGTTTAAATATAAACAGTTTCCCTTGAGAGATGTTGCATTGACTTGGTAAACATGTTACAAAGATGAGTCTGTGTCAAGCTTTCCCTTCTCCTTCCCATGAATGTGCCTCCCTTCCCTCACCCACGTTATCATCCTGTTTCTATGTTAGGGTAACAGAAAAGAGGCATATGGGGCACTTCTCATTGGCGTAAATGGGCCTGAACAAATAGGAAATAGTTTCCCTAACTCGACCAGCATTTATTATTTTATGCTCTTATAAAAATAATGTTCGTTGTGGAATATTTGCAAGATTTGAGAATATAAACAGAAAAAAATGTGCAATTTTGTCATTACGAAAATAACTACCATTAGGATATTGGTATTTCTAATACCAGGATGTTTTTTTATACTGTCCTGTAAATTTTTAATCTCTGCTGTTTTCCTGTTAAGAATGTAACATAAGCATTTTCTCTGCTATTAATTGGCCTTTGTGATATTTTATTTCTAAGGTTTTGAAAGGTTCATGATAATTCGTCACGTGACTGCTTTATCTAACTGAAAATATTTGTCACTCCGTATTTTTGTTCCCTACTGCAAATAATGCAACAGGAAGTGAAAGGGGGGGCACTGGATCGGCAGAGATCTCACAGACCACCAAGGCTTGTACGAAAGGTTTTTATTGATGAGAGAGGGATGCTGCAGAGCAGCACCAAGGAGGAGAGAAAAGAGAAAAAAGAGAAAGAGAGAGAGGAAAGGGGATGGGGGAGAGGGGGAGAGAGAGACGGGGGCGGGGGGGTGGGGGGGAGACAGGGCGAGAGAGGAGGGAGAGAGAGAGAAGGCGCGCGAGAGAGCTATGTAGGTTCCCTTAGGGGAAGTCTTAGAATGGTGACTGGATGGTAGAATGCCAATAAGGAGTTACTGCTCTGACTGGAACGTTAGGGGCAGGCCATAAGTTTGAAATTTTCAGCATGTAGCTGAAACTTTGAGAGTGAGACAGCTAATCTTGGTCTGTAGACAGTAGGAGGGGGCTTTGGGAGGGAGGGGCTTTTTCTGGGGCAATTACCTAACAGGAAGTGCTTGTCTTATATTTAGGATCATTTCCTTAGCAAAATGTTCTAGAAGTAAAATTACTGGATCTAAGAGAATCAAGCTATGAGAATTATTGTTAATTTTCATCTAATTGAATCTTGTGAGGTCAAGGAGTGTTTTTCAGTGCAAATGATATCCAAGCTAGGATTTGAAAGATGATGGTAATGATTATATTTTTTATATTTTATTAAGTTTTGCATATACTAACCTGGCATTTATTATCTGATTCTAATTTTTATACAACTTTGTAAGAAAAAAAGCTAATTTCCCCATTTTACAGAGGATAGAATTTAAAATGAGTCAGTCTAGTCTAACATTAGAAGCAGTGATTTTAACATCCCAAGAATAGAGGAATTAGGAATAGATGAATTCCTTCAGAAAGAGAATAGGGTAAGTAAATGCAAATGCCTTGAATTAAGAGGGATGAAGAAGCCTTTGACAAATTCAAGAATTTTTGTTAAAAAAAAGAGTTGACAAGAGATGGAGCTGGAGAGATAATCAAGATGACAGCAAGAAGCTACCTTTAGCCTCCTTAAATTAGGAAGAAATAAACCTGGGGGCTTTGGGGAGTCATACACAGGACTTAAGCTTATGATCACATTTGCACTTTGAAAAATATGTCCAAATTCTGTACACAATTGTGCCTAGGAAGTAGAAACGGCCAGGCTTCCATTTAAAAAGCTTAAAAGTCTAGATTTGAGCTAATCTCCAGACACGAAGGAACTAGACATAGGCCACATCTGTCTTTTTCTTTATTTGCCTACCAGAACCCAAAGGGTCCAAATGCCTCTAGCTGTTTTAGGGCTGGGCTATTCTCACTGCTCCTTTGGAGGTGTGACAGGTGGCCCATCTATCAGGTGTCATGACCACTGCGAGAGTGAGCCTTCACCCAATGCTGACTGCATGCAGCTCTCCAAAGAGCCAGATTAAAAACACAGGCTGGCTTTGTTTATTGTACACAAAGAAATAAAAACAAAATTCTCTTTAGTTTTTCATCTATGAAAATGTAGACCTTTATGGCAATTTTCCATGCTGATTCCAAAGCTAAGCAGAGAGGAAAACTTCATTTTAGCAAACATGCTAAAGTGTTTGCATGTTGATTTGGGGTTGCATCACGATTACTACTTATTTTGTTTCTTTTGGCTACCTCCCCCACACAAAAAAAGCAAGAAAGACGTTCACTGTTTTGCAAACTTTTTCTAAACACCAATGATTCACAAGTGTTAACTATTTTTATTGACAAGAACACAAATGATGATAAAAAATGTAAGGGGGCATTCACTTTGGAGCCGGAGTGAGCTCTTAATAGCCAGCCAAGTGGTGAGTGGTGATTCTCCCTCCCGCCTTGTATTCTAGTCCCTCACCCTCCTCAAATCACCAAGAAATGGAAGATGAGTGGGCAGAAGACAGAACAAAGATTTTATTGGGATATATTTCCATGGCATTTTTTACATTTCAAATCGGCATTTTGGAATATTATATATAGATAAGTGCATGTGTGTTTTTATATACATATACATTTCTTAGCCCGGTTGTAAAAAATTACCACAAACTAGGTGGCTTAAAATAACAAATGTATTCTCTCTGGGTTGAGGAGACTAGAAGTGTCCAAGGAAAGTGTGGGTAGGGATGGTTCCTATCTGGAGGCTGTGAGGGAGAAATCACCCCAGTCCCTCCTCCTCCCTTTGGGTGGACGCCCCCACTCCTTGGCATTCTTTGACTTACAGATGCATCACCCCAATCTCCGCCCCACCTTCACACTGCCACCTTCTAGGAATGAGAAGTGTAATCTAGTTGTCCTCGCTCAATGTCCTCTCTCTTTTTTGCATGGAGACATTAACCAGTGGATTTAAGGGCCACTTGGTCTAAATCTAGGACAATTTCATCACAGGGCTCTTAACTAATTAGGTCCGCAAAGACTATGTCCAAATCAGATCACATTTCTTAATCTTTGAGTGGATGTGGATGTGAATTTTGTGGAGGATTCTAGTCAACCCATTACACTGTGGCTCAGCCCTTTTATCAAAATATGTTTTGTGTGATAATACATGTTATGGGGGGTCTTTGGGAAAATTTATGTTAAAGGATCTAAAGTTTTTCTTTTATTCCTTTGTATGAGAGCCTTTCTTGATTTCTCAGGCCTTTCAACACTAAAGTAAGAATTATGATTCTTCAAGGGGAAAATCTAATCTTCAATGTTTTCTAAACTTATTTGAATGATGAATTTTTTTATCACCTCAATGAATTTTTTTTTTAAAGGAATTCTTTGAAAAAAGATGGGGAAATGTTTAAAAAGACAATCCTTGAAGAGTTAATAGAAGAAAGTTCACTTCTTTTCCTGCCTTCCATCACTCTTGGAATTCTTTAAACTCTAGTACAACTAGATTATACGTCTCAAGAAGGTGAGTGGAAAAAGCAAAACTTGTTTGTCAGTGTGCTTTACTTCTATTTTCTGCTTATAAAAATCTTCTTGTAAGAGTGAGGTAAAGATTTTTTAATTTGAATTATGAACAAATGCCTATTGTTGTTTTTTTTTTCTTTTGCAGAAATTAGGGAGAATAGGGAAGCTTCCTAAAATAATAATAATACCATGTAATTAACACACATTTTAAGCAGACCCTAAGATAGCTTATGAAATATTTTAATGAGATAACTCAAAAGTATTATTTAAATGCACTTTAATCCTTTCACCAATCCTGTAGTCGTTCATATTATTTCCATTTATCAGAAAAGAAGGCTGAGATTTGGAAAGGAGGGACTTGTTCATGCTCACACGGTGCTAAAATCGGATAGCTTTTATTTCTATTGTGAGCTTTCTCTCCACATAACTGCGTATTTTTCTATTTTATCACATTGCAGGTGGGGTGTATATGTGTGTGTGTGACTTACATCACTAAGTGCTGGAGATGCTGCTTTTTTATTTAATTTATTTTACTTTATGATCTCCTTAGGTTTCATTAAATGTGTGTAATTGACTTGTTCATAAAAATGCCCACTTACTTATAACCTCTCACAACAATTTGGCTTTAACAACTTGAACAGTGGTACCCTTAGTAAATCACGAAATCAGATTAGCAAGGTTCCAGGGCTGTGTTTGGAATTGTTAGCACCTCTATCACTATTACATCCAGACAATGGATGAAGTTAGAGACAAAATGGTCTAATTAACCAGGAGCTGTTTCAACATCCTCAATGACCAGCCAAAGATTAATCAGAAACCAGGACCTTGCTTTGCAAATAGCTGAGAGCTGAGGCGGTGTCGGTGGACTGATGGCAACACAATGACTAATAGCCAATTATGTCTGCACCTGAAACAACTGGCTGAGAAATTCTCTCAGGCAGATGTGGGTGATCAAGAGGAGAGTCATTTAGAATAATCCCTTGTCTCAGAGATAACGCTTTTGTATCTCAAGAGTTTTAGAGAAGCTAATGATTCCACAAATGGCAAAAGATTAATAATAAAGTTAATGATGTGAATCCCTTATTTTCTTCACTTTCCTACAAGTTGTTTCCCCTTAGCTATTGATTATTGATAGACATACAGGAACTCAAACCTGCCCTGGGTTGGGTAAAAAGTTTTATGACTGGACACTCTTTATGTTTGGCTCTTTTTGTTTACCTCTGAATCTCCAGGACCTGCAATAGTATAGGGTATATAATAATTACTTGATGCATATTTGGAGAATAATAAATCAATGAACAACACACATGGTACTTTTTAATATTAAAATTAATAAATTTCCTATAAACCTATCACCAAATTCCTCACTGAGTACAAAGGGTTTGTTTTGCTTCTGTTTTAGCAAAATGCTTTTTGAAGGACTATTTCCTGAGAGCTTTAATGTGTCTGGTCCAGAGGCTTTGCATGCATAAGATCAGTTAAAGGCTTGGCATAACCCTTCATTCATTCAACAACAAATATCTATTGAGTGCCTCCCTGTGTCAGTTGCTTTTAGAGGTAGTGCATATAGCAGGAAACAAAACAGAAAACAAAATAAAACAAAAATCCCTTCCTCCTCACGGTTCTGAAAAGAAGTGATATTACTGCCAACCCCTTTCAGCAATAAGGCAGTTCGCTGAGGTCCTAAGGTAAATGCAAACACCCAAGGGCAGAGTCCTTACTGCTAATCACAGCACACTGCCTCTTCACCAGCCAATACGCTCAAGGTTTTCTGCACTGTATTTCATGTGATATTTCTGCAGAGATTACTACCCTAAAGAAAGAAGACTCCTTCTCTGTGGATGAATGTTCAGCCTAAGCAAATGCCAAATGCTGTTAAGCAAAACCCATCTCTAAAATAAATTCTTTCTGATTGAGTAGCCAAGGTTAAAGGAGATATTTCCATAACCATGAGCAAATTAGTTTGTAGGTTTGCATCAACAATAATGAGATGGGCCATAAAAATCTAACCTCTCATGATGTCCTTTTGGTTTATGACAAAGACAGAGCTTTTCCAGACTAGGGGAAAAAAGGGATTGCTTGCCACTGTGTTTCGTGTAAACCTCTGTGTTTGCTCATTAAAAGCATCTCTTTGGCTGCTGAAATATCTGGGATAGATTTTGTGTAGAATATAGAAAGTTATAGTGATATGTCCCCCCAAATCAGAAACAAAATTACACTAAAGGTGAGTGTAGTCAAATCCAACGCATAATGAATGAGATCAACGGGCTGTCAAAATAGCCCGAGGGGCTGAAAATAAAAACGTGTCTGAAATTTTTTTTCCAGGTTCATTCAAAGGTAAACTAAGAAGGCAAAACCAGGTGAAGTCCAAGCAAAGGCTCTGAGTTTTAATCAGTTACATTTGCCATGGGTGATGAAAAAGCCCATTAAAAACAGAGAGAGGTCTGCAGAGACCCAGAGAAGAGTAAGAGTTTGGTAGTGTTTTTAGTGTACTCTTTAGGCAAGAGAGATTCTCACACGACCACTAAAAAATACAAATGCTCTTGTGCATGAATGTGTATTACAATTATTCTAAGTAGCTTGCTCAGTAAAGGATTCACCTTACCAAAAGAAATGTGTGGCCCTTTCTTCTGGGAGGTAATCTCTAAACTCTTGGAATGCCCTGCCTGATAAGAATGGCTGATTATCTGGTCACCTCAGGCCGTGCCACAAGTTCTCTGGCAACAGTAGGATTTAGGGTCTGGATTTTGGAAGGAAGTTAAAGAGAGGTTGGGTCCATGGTATCAGTTTAACCACTGGAGGACTTGAGGTTAAGTTCAGCCACCTAGGCAGCCAACATCTACATAGCCAAGCCCCAGTAAAAACTGTGGATGTCAAGCATCAGGTGAGCATCCCTGCATGTCGTCACACATCTGGGCAAAGTAAGTGCTGTTTGTGCAATCCCACTTAGAAAGGACAGGTGGAGCCTCCAAATACGAGATTCTCTTGGACTCTTCCCTTAGCTGATTTGAATCCTCTCATTGTAATAAAATGTAGCAACATGGGCCATGGCTTTGCTAAGTTTTCTGAGTCCTTCTAGCAAATGTGAGGGTAACCTTGGTGACCTCCCAAACTTGCTGTTAGTGTCAGAAGTAAAAGTGATCTCAGAATTTTCCTAAATTTGCAGTGTGCCACACATATTGTTTCATACAGCAAAATTGTGTGATGTAGGTAGAATTATAATATTATCACATTTTTCAGAAGAGGAAATGGGACCCCATTGACTTGTTTTAGATCTCATACCTGAGAAGTGGCAAAGTCAGGGTCTGAGACCCAACAGTCTGACTGCTGAGGCATCAACCACCTTGCAGCCCCACCCACCAGTGGAGAAGTCACTAGGGGTAATACCTTGTAAGGAACGTGAAATTTATTTATTTATTATTTTTTTTTTAAAGTTCTATAAAACATTTAATTTATTGGTCTTTTGGGGGAATTAGATGCATCACCACTGTATTACAACAGAGCCATTAATCTTGTAGCTTCATCAACATTAACTGTTTCACTTTCATGACGCCGCTGAGGAATCAATTCTTTCTGCACAGGTTCAAGAGAAAGGCCTTTTGAGAAGTGTGCAAGTTCCTTTTGTATGTTTACAAAAGCTTTATTCACTCTGTTAACTTTTTCATCATTCATAATATTTATCTTCTTAAGGTTAGTGGTAACTGGTTTTGCTTTGTTTTTAGCCTTAAAGTTTTTTTGGCTGGCTATATGAAATACATTCCTGGACTTCTGCCCTCATAATTTGTTCTTGGCCATTGTCAGACGCCTGATCTCCGTGTGCAACTTCCTAGAGTCCCGGTGATGTCATCTGCACCAGGAACGTGGAATTTATGAGACATCATCGTGACTCTAACAAATATCTCTCATGACTATCCAGATTCCATGCTGGCCAACCAACTTCCTGATATGTAAGTGTTTTAGAAATGTAGCATTTATTATTATTCAGATCTTATCAGGCCAAGAAATTAGGAGAAGTCAACCACTGAAAAGACGTTTGTTTCTCACAGTTCCCAAAAGGAGGGGACATGACCTACCATGCAAGTCTATACAAGCAACTACCAGGGTCAGTCTTGAGGCAGATGGAGTGAAGGAAAGTGTGGGCCAGAGCTTTTGTTGTGGTTTCTATGAAAAGGAACAAGTGAGGCAATGTAAGAAGGCTAGGATGGGCTACACTGATCCTTTCTGCTGGTTCTGGGGTGTAGACGCTATCTCTAGTTATCTGAAACCTGGCCCTGGGGTGATCAGGGCAAGTGGACAGTGTCCTGGAGTGTAAGAGACCAATAAGAGAAATGCTCCATTGATCGGTTAGCATAAGAAAGGTGTGCTAGAACGTGAGTCTTTTGCTATCTCTAGGAATTAGCTAACCCTGAAAAGGAATGTCTCTCTCTATAGTCAGCCAGGCTCCAGATATCAAAGCATCAAAAAATACATAAAGTAGGCTCGGTGCCTGTACCACGGTGGTTATGGTGCTGGCCACATGCACCGAGGGTGGCGGGTTCAAACCTGGCCTGGGATAGCTAAGCAATATGACAACTGCAACAAAAAAATAGCCAAGCGTTGTGGTGGGCACCTGTAGTCCCAGCTACTTGGGAGGCTGCGGCAGAAGAACCCCTTAAGCTCAAGAGTTGGAGGTTGCTGTGAGCTTTGATGCCACGGCACTCTACCGAGGGTGACATAGTAAGACTCTGTCTTAAAAAAAATAAAATACATAAAATAAAAAGGCATATGAATACAATTATCCATACTGCCAGAGAGCAGGATAAAAAGAATGAGGCAAATATTCCCAGTAGGTTAATAGAACCCAGAGGAGGTGAAAATTGATTCTGAGGGTGTTGGAGGCAGTGAACAAAATGTTACTTTCTATGTATAAAGCACAGGAGTACCTAAAGTATATAAACAGATATATAATTCTATATACATGATATTACAATTTTATCCACAGGATCAAAGAAGTCTCCTTTGTGAGAGGAGGAGGGTGATAGCAAAATAGACGTTGAGCAAGACTAGAATTGGGTATCCTGAATAATAGATATGAGTATTCTGATGAGGGAAAAAAATTACAATATTATATTACTAATGGAATATTAATCATTATGTTACTATAAATCAATGTATTTTTACTAATTTATGTATAAACATCTTTTACATTTGTTTACCAAGTGTTTCTAACATCTAAAGATCTGATCAACTTGGGGAGTTCTAAGAAAAACCTAGTCACTAAGTTCGCAGAGCAGAGACTCAGATTCTGAAACATGATGACTTTAGCAAAATGATGCTCTGTGTGGCCATTTCCATTTCTCTAAGAGATGTCCTGTTGTTTTCCTTTAAAATATCAATAATGTTATAATGATACTTTACCAAGAAAAAAAAAGGGGGGGATTTCTACATTTCAACATCCTAGGGGAAAATGAATGCTCACTGTTTACTGATTTTTAATTGGCTCCGTACCATTTCTGGATTAATTGCTCCCTGCTCATTACAATTTCTATTGGGTTTGAGAGAATAAGGGAGCTAAGCAGAATTGCAGTGAGTGATGGCCACTTTGGTAGCATGAACTAAAATTGGCATGATACAGAGAAGATTAACTCAGAGCCTGCACAAATTGAAGCATTCTGTTTTTATTTTTAATAGAAAAATAAAGGGGATGACAAACTTCTTGGGCAAGGGAAATATTTTACAGTGTGTTTTAGGTGGTGGTTTTATGATGTATATAATTATTAAAATTCATTGAACCCTTCCGATGATTGTATTTTATTGACTATTAACTATGCCTTGACTTTTTTTAATGAATGCAGCGAGATGATGATTGAAATCTGGTTTATGCACAGTGAGTTGCTTCATACTTGCATAAAGTTGAACAAATAGAACACTAACCAGAGAGAATTATACTTTACACAACAAATGGAAATGCACTGGAACAGCACATATTTCTAAATTAAACCATAGATTTCACGGAGGCCCAGAGAGGACACTGACTTTATAAAAATGATAACCAGAAGAAAGGTTTCACTAGAGAAACAAAATTCAAGAACATACATTGATTGTGTACTATCTTCCAGTTTTGAACAATAAAAGTCTAGACAGGGCAAGTGACCCATCAAAGGCCATCTAACAAATGGTAGCGCTGAAACTTGAAACACTTGATTTTGATTATCAAAGTCTATTTTCTGTACTCCTAAGAAACAGCACTTCCATTGTATCAATGTTGGTTAGCTTGGGTTCTACGCATGCTGAGTCAGTAAATGGCAAGCTGCGTCATATCCATCGTATTGCACTCTAAGTTTATATATGTAAAAGTTAGTTCCAATGATAGCACAGCAAAAACTGATTAACCCCTGCATAATTTGATTAATTGCAGGACTTTAATAGCTCAATATGACCAGCAGGTGGCAATGGTATTCCATTAAGCCAGCACAGTAACTTTAGGCAAATTAATGTACATAAGCTGCAAAAAAATGGGGTGGAGCTGGCTACTTGTAGAGAGAAATTCTTGTTATCTTGGCCAGATTTGTATGCACTTGACCTCTTCCATATACTTAATTTGTGAATTGTTCACATACACAGCGTTTAATTGCTAAGTTGGGGAAGCAAGAATGAATACATTGAAAATTGAATGATTCCAAGTCACATAAGGGAGGGTAAGAATAAAAATATATATGTATATATGTTTTATTTTTATATTTGAGGCACATTTTAAAGCTTCCTGTACAAAGGAAGTGTGTACTGCCTGTGTATATGTATAAATATCTATACACATACATATACAAATATAATGGAGGTGTACACCTTGTGTATGTGTGTGTACAGACAGATATATATGGCTGTCATGGCTATCACTGCTGTTGCTAGTGGTGAACACATGAGAGCTAGTGGCTTCTGTGGATCTGTGAAAAAACATGAATAACTTTGGATTTAGGCTGAATCTATTTACCTCCAGAAAAGGAGAATGATTTCTGAAAGAGTTCAGAATTCAGTAAGTTGGCGAGGAGCAGAGTTCCTCCTGACACGTGTGTAGCTAACAAAGCACATTTGCCTCCAGACGCTGCATATCGTGTGTAGTATGATCCACACAGGCACCAGTTTCCTACAACCAGAATGCTAGACAGGGAAAGTTTCTGCAGCTAAAGATACTGAATTTAAGATTTAAAAGATTAATAGCAATTTGCCAGAAAGACGTAACGGGAGAAACCCTAGGAAGGGGCACCAGCAAATGAAACAGGAAATCAGAAAGCACAGTGCCGTGGTAAAGCATCAACAGTTTGGTGATGTGGGAATCTTCTAGGGGAGAGAAGCAAGGAAGTCCTTCTGGCCACGTTAGGATTTTAGATGTCATCCCATGAGAATCTTTTAGATGAATTTCTCTGTTAGAAAACTAGAATGCTTCTAAGAGGAGGCAGCGAAGGCCAGACCAGAATTGACAAAAAGAGGTGATAGGCTGAAGGGTTATTTGAGATGCAGCACAATTGCAAAACTCCACAGTAAAATAGGTCAGAAATCAAAACGATGGGCCAGACATGAGATCACGCGGTAATCTCAGCACTTGGGAGGCTGAGGCGGGTGGATTGCCTGGGCTCACAGGTTCGAGACCAGCCTCAACCAGAGCAAGACTTTGTCTCTAAAAATAGCCCAGGCGTACGTAGTGGCAGGCGCCGGTATTCCCAGCTACTTGCGAGCCTGAGGCAAGAGAATTGCTTGAGCCCAAGTGTTTGAGGTTGCTGTGAGCAGGGACGCCACAGCACTCTATGGAGGGCAACAAAGTGAGACTCTGTCTTAAAAAAATAAATAAATAAAAATGATGCTCTGATCATCTGTTATTGTGATTGGAGGTGAATTCTAAACACTGTTTTTTCCAAAATCACAATCTGGTATAAAAGAAACCTTTTTCTTTGCTTATAACACTTTGACACCAAATGAGTGGGGTTTTGACACAAAGTAATTCTTCAGTTCTCTGCAAATACCGAGTGCCCTACAATTTAGTTCAATTGTGACACTAACTACCTAGAGTTAATATAAACCCCAAAGGAGAAGGACTCAGCAGCACAAGTCTGCCCTCCACTGCAGGAGCCAGCCGCGACTCTTGAGTGCCCAGAATCTTCACATTTCTGTCCAACTATCAGGGATTTCCACAATCTCCACTTCAGGTTTGATCGTTTGCTCTAACACAGAAGTCAGGCAAACACTTTAGTTACATTTACAAGTTTATTATGAAGAATTCAAATAAACAGAGTGACACCCATAAAGGTCCCAAGTGCAGGAGCTTTTGTCCCTGTGGAGTTGGGATGTAGAAGCTTTTCAAACTCCATAGTTTAGGGACTTTTGTGGAGGCTTCATCACATAGACATGATTGATCATTAACCAATCCCAACCTCTATCCCTTCCCTGGAGGATAAGGGATAGGGCTGAATGTTCCCAGCTGCTAATCCTGTATTGATCTACCTGATGGCCAGTACCTATCCTGAAGCTATCCAGGAGCCCAGCAGGAGTTGCTTCATTAGAACAAAAGATGCTCCTATCACCCAGGGAAATTCCAAGCTCTGGAATCAGGACCTTCTGAGCTTGGGTCAGAACTAGGATCAAAGAATAAAGATGAGGACAAGCCATGCCCCTGGCATCCCTATCATAGATGAAATTCCCTGGAGGTCTGTGTTAGAACCAGCGAGAAAGACTAAATATATATATTTTTTTTTTTTTTTTGGCCGGGGCTGGGTTTGAACCCGCCACCTCCGGCATATGGGACCGGCGCCCTACTCCTTGAGCCACAGGCGCCGCCCTAAATATATATTTTGTATTATGTCACAAGTAGTAACTTCCCTTCCTCACACTAAAAGTGTGTGTCAATGACTATGCTCTGGGAGGAAATGAAAGTAACATATATATTTTAAAAGCATTGATTCAAGGAAGAGAAGAAAAGTGACTGGAAGTGACTTTTGGACTTATATAATAACATCTACCTACCACCTGGGTAATAAACTTTATTAGGAAGATTGATCCCAGAGATTTGGAGGTAGGGCAAGGGAAGGGGGTCCGAGGTGGTGCACTGAACATCAACGGGAACAGGCTGAAGGGGATGTACGGTTGGGCTAGAACATATTTTATAGACAGTTCATAGCATCGCTCCCTCAGCAGTGATCTCCAAGGAATAGTTCCTGTACCATTCTGCTTTCTTTTACAGCTTAGCTTTTTCCTTCATAGAGATAAAATTAGAAATTTCCTTAATTCCTAAACATAGCTTAAACCCTCCTTCAAAAAGCACCTGTTTTGTAAATGCCCTCTCTGCATATGATCACAACACGGTTTTGTTCATAACCTGTCAAAACTCACCCAATATGTATTCCCAGGGGACTATTTGTAATCCTCCAAGGAAAAATATCTGTGTTATAATAAGTGAGACTTTGTCAATGGAAAGAGAAATAGAGTCAGCATGAGAGAACAGACATGGTGATGCAGAGAATGAATGTGACCAGTGATATGGACTGAATGCTTGTGTGCCCTTAAATTGGTACGTTGAATCCATGACCTCAATGTGGGGATGTTTGCAGGTGATAATTAGGAGGTAATTAGGTTTCAATGAGGTCAGGAGGATAGGAGTCTCACAAATGGGATTAGAGCCCTTATAAGAAGAGATAGCAGAGACTTCTCTGTGTGTGTTCACATGCGGACGTAAGGACAGGGAAAAGGCCATGCGGAGATGCAGCAAGAAGGCTGCCATCCACAACCCAGAAAGTAAGCTAGAATCCAACTGTGCCGGAGCACTGAGCGCCAATGTCCGGCTTCCAGACTTTAATTGTGTGGCAGGTAATCAATTACTTTCTCACTCTGAAGCCCAGTGGTTTGCCTGTAAAATGGAGGGATTCTTTGTATCAATAGTAGAGGTGGTGGCCCTTCCTTCTCTTCCTCAGGCTTGGTAGACTTTCCTATTTAATCTCAGGATTCTTTTCCATTGAATTTAGATGTACCCTCAAAGGCTTCTCTTTGCACTTAGTACTAAACGCAAGTATTCACGGCTAATTAATCGGTGCTAATATGAGGGAGATGTTAAAACACGCCTCTGGGCCTACAGACAAAATGGGCTCCCATAGCTAACTGATATGTCAAAGTTAGAACAGGTGGCCATGCCTGGGTGAGGGAGTGGTCACTTACTCTGTGTTCCTGGAAGATGTACAAGAGTCACAGGACCTTCCTTTCTATACTCAAGCCAAACCAATTAGTCATTGATGCCAAGATAGACTTCAGCTGGAAATACCCCAACTGACCAGCAACAGAACGCCTGTCATCCAGTGAGCAGCCACCTGGACCCAGCCAGGTGAGAGGGACTGGTGATTTGGTACTTTAAGTCCTCACTCCCCGGCCTCCCCTCTCCTGGCCTTTGGTTTTTGCCCTTACAATCTCCTTTTTAGGAGCCCCCTTTGCTTTTGCACCAAAGGCTATGCTCTGTCTCCCCAGGCTGCAGATCACATTAAGAAAATAAAGCTTTTTGCCTTCACAGAACTCATGGCCTTTGGTTTGCAGAGGCAATGCATGACTTAGTCCAGGATCAGATAATGTGAACTTCCTGGTTCTAACAGTCTAAAATCATTCTATGGGTTGTTTCATTTATCCGTTCGTTAAACAAATACTAAGTGTGCCCAAGAGGTACCAGTCAATGTAGAGGGTATTTCCGAGGATTCGGAAAAGAATCAGACAAGCTCTGATCTCAAGGGACCTAGAGATTAGCAGATGAGCTGCTGCCTAAAGTACATTGATAGGAAACAATGTAGAGAATGATGCCTGCCATGAAAAACGTTCAGAAATTAGGTAGAATGGGCGGGAAGGTGGGCGCAGTTCATAGGAATCTAGCATTCAGGTACCTTGTTCCTTATGGCACCGACATTGACAAGCATTGGGCACGCAGCTGTTCTGAAATCATAAGGTGGATATCAGCATTTCTGGTATAGTAGATCAATTCTAGCTACACCTGGCTAGATGGCAGTCAACTCATGCTGAGTCTTGTTTTTTACAGCAAAAGCCTTTTTCAATCTCTTCTCACATAACCTGTGAACATCTGCGTGCCAAAGGTGAAGCTGCCGCCCGGTCTGTGATACCAATCAAATAAAGTAACTCGGGGCTTGTCTAGACAGAGAAGCAATTGCACATGTGCACACAACAAAAAAGCAGCCTAGCCCAAACACCAGAGAACTGGGTCAATAAAGAAAACCAAGTCGGAAGATTGCTAATAGAAAAGCAGTGCTTACAATTTCACATCCTATTCCTCAGCAAAGGCCTGGGAGGAAGCTGACCGTTCTTCAGGAACCACTAAATGTTCTCTTACTCTATATTTAAGTTGAGAATGTTCACTGTATTTTTGGTCATTGTTTATCTTGGTCATTGACAGTATTCACTTTTGATATTACAGTGTTAATCATTTTTTCATTTTTCATTGTTGAGCTTAGTGAAATAGAAAAGCATTTTTCAAACCTCAATTGATAAATTTGCTTTTTAAACCAAAATCCAAGTCCATATAGACCACAGAAAAAGCAAATATGCAATAGGGTGGCTAATTCTGTGTCCCCAGGAATCTTTAAAATTTTTTTTTCTAATGGAATTAGTTTGTACAATTTTAATTAAAACATGTTATTGAATTATCAACTTCTGCAAATTCCAATGAGTTAAAATTCTTGTTAATGCCACAATACTTAATATATGGAATGTTCAATGTTTTGATATAAAAATCTTTTGAGGGAAGCGGATGTAAAAAGCAGCAGCTTGTAAGAAGTGCGGTCTGGAAAGGAGGAGGGGAGACGTCTTAGCTGAATAAATGCCAACATTGCCCTCCCTCCAGCTTTGAGAGGATGGTTTTTCAGTTGTTGTTGAGCATTGCTTGATTAGTCACCTTGGATAACTGGGTTATTATTAAGGATTTTGTGTGTGTTTGCTGGGGCAATTGTGAATTAGTAAGCATCAGAGCAGGACAGAAGAAAGTTGGTGGGGATCTGATAGAGAGAGTTGTCCACCCAGGAAAGCGGTACAAGGTGGGGCTTCTGCAGCAAGGACCGCTGTAGGAGGCAACAGGAGCTGCACAGGATCTGAAATATGCTGGCCGACCAGCCACATGGGCCTCCTCTGTCATAGAACAGGTGTATACAGAGTCGGTGCCTCCAGGTGCCCAGGAAGGACTGGGACTGTCAGGGTAGGGCAGCTTCTGGAGCATCTGACCTGCAGGGCTGCTCAGCGCACTGTGCTTAGAAGGACCCCACACATTCCCATTTGCATTTTTCCCCTTGGCCTGACAAGTTAGTATCCAATTCTGGATAGGTGCAATGCTAACTCTCTGCTGTGACTTTTTAGGCCATCCTCACTTCCTTCTTGCTGCCCCAAGAAAAACTATAGAACCCAAAGTGTTAAGATACCCAGATGCCTGCTGGGCTAGTGGAGGGGAATTACTGAATTTCTACTTGGAGAATAACAGGAGGACTCTGGATCACAGGAAATGAAGCCTTTGTAGCCTGACGCCATGGGCCTATAACTGTGTATATAAAGACACCATGTTTTCTGCAAAAGTTCAGATAAAAACAGGGTCTATGGAGAATGATTCTTGTACAACAGGCACAAACTTTAATTATTTCATCCTCATTGGCTTCCACGGTTCAAAGGAATGTAAGGAAGGGGGTGAAGAGGTAGGAAAGAAAAAAAGAGAATTGTATGTATGGATAGAAGTGATGTTGGCTACAAAAGAAGTACTTCCTTATACATCAGGCAGGTTTTGAGCTTTGCTTAGTTCCCAAAGGAAGGTTTTCACTTTAAGGGGGAAATCAGCCATTGGAATTTGTCAGTGGGGAGCCTGTGAATTGTAAAAACAACAACAACAAAGGCTTTTTGCAAGTCATTCTATGTGGATAAAAAGGTAAAACTCCTCACTTTGGGCTGTTTTGGAGGACACAAGTAGGTATTACCTCTTCTCCTTTTTCCCCTAATTGGCTTCACTCTTCAACCTCTTTTCCTCTTAGGTAACATGAAATAGACCTTTATAGATGGGAAGATTTCTTTTATATCTGTATTTGGGCAGACGGGAGGGGAAGAAACCACACTGTCAAGGGCAGTTTATCTTACCTCTTCATTTTTAAAAAACCCTTTATCAGGAAAAAAAAAAAAAGAAAGAATAGCACCGAGTGACTTCAGAAAGGCTATGAGTGTGGCAGCCACTTATCCCCGGGGAAAGGGGCTCCGTCCACAATGTGAAAGGTCTCCAGCCAGGTAGCCCTTCCCACACCATTTGTCTGTTTTCTTTCCCATTTGGAAAGCTCACTTAGGAGTTAAGAAGCACCAATTTTGCTTTTCAGACTGCAAATTAAAGGTGAAAGAACACTAACTTACAGCAAATATTCCAGAAAGAAAAGTACCTACCTGAGACGCAGAGCAGCGAAGTGATTTGCACTTGGATTTGATTTTGCTGGGTCAGTCCTTGAGACCCAATATTTGGGTTACTCTAAATTAAAGATTCTTGTGTGTGTGTGTGTGTGTGTGTGTGTGTGTGTGAAAGTTTCTCAAAATGGACAAAGCAAAACAGGTCATTTTCTCTCAAGTAATTTTAAGAGCGTAGTTGGAGTGTGTGAAACCAGCTGTGAAAATCTGTTTGAATTGACACTGATGTCTGAAGGTATGTTGCAACGTTTCCATATTTAAGCTTAGCTCTTTAAATCTCTTTTCAAATGATAAATAACCCTTTAGTAACAGCAGCCAACTCTTTGGCTCAATCCTGTCAGCCTTCTGGGCACTGTTCAAAATGTCTTTTTCCATAAATACCTAGAATTAACTCTTTTTCCTTCTTTAAGAATTTGGTATCTTGGGCGGCGCCTGTGGCTCAAGGAGTAGGGCACCGGTCCCATATGCCGGAGGTGGCGGGTTCAAACCCAGCCCCGGCCAAAAAAAAAAAAAAAAGAATTTGGTATCTTGTGCTGAAACTGCCCTTACAAATTGGTGAAGGGGTGGGAGGCAAGAACTAAAGGAAGGGCCCGGCGCCTGTAGCTCAAGCAGCTAGGGCGCCAGCCACAGACGCTGGAGCTGGCAGGTTCAAATCCAGCCTGGGCCTGTCAAATGACAATGACAGCTACAACCAAAAAATAGCTGGGCATTGTGGCCGGCGCCTGTAGTCCCAGCTACTTGGGAGGCTGAAGCAAGAGAATTGCTTAAGCCCAAGAGTTGGAAGTTGCTGTGAGCAGTGATGCCGCAGCACTCTACCCAGAACAACAACTTGAGACTCTGCCTGAAAAAAAAGAGAGAGAGAGAACTAAAGGAAGGATCCCCCCAAACTCTT
This sequence comes from Nycticebus coucang, assembly GCF_027406575.1. Lineage (NCBI taxonomy): Eukaryota > Metazoa > Chordata > Mammalia > Primates > Lorisidae > Nycticebus > Nycticebus coucang. The sequence continues at coordinate 20,559,026 of NC_069787.1, forward strand.
TGCAGAATCAGACCTGGTTAAAATAGTGATAATATCAAACTGTGTGAAGGAACCGGCCTCGCAGAAACAATGATATAATAACCAGCCACGTCTCCCTCTTTGCTTGATAATTGTCCCCTTGTTTGCTTCTCAGTAACTGCTGCTGTGGGGGCACAGGTGGTAGCTGTAAAGATTTTTACTTTTTCTTCATAAATAACATCACCTGCTCAGAACCTAGGGGTCATTTTTTTGAGATGCCTTCCAAGTCCTGACTTCCAGCGGGTTGGTTGACCCACCCACACTAAGAAACTGACTCAACTAGTCTCTTGGACCCTCTTCAAAGAGCCGCGTTCCAATGGTCTGGGCTGACCCACCCAGACAACCGCCCATACCAAACCCAGGCTGATTCTGCCCGAGGAAACCAGCCAATTAACAGACCCTGATCCCACTCAACTATCTTTCAAAACCCTGTCCCACCAATTCTCAGGAAGGGGTATTTGAGAAGTCTCTCCCATCATCCCCATTAGCACTTTCTCTCTCTCTCTCTCTGTTTTTTTTTTTTTTTTTTTAGAGACAGAGTCTCACTTATGGGTCAGCACTGAATTACAGGTGTCACCCTGGAACTTCGTTCTAAGGTACATATAAATAGGACTGTGGAGCCTTTCAGTGTTACTGGTTTACGGTCTTATTAGACTTAAAGAACCAAGTGAAAACTGAATCTCCACTTCACATCCCCTTCTTTATTTCTAGATAAGAAAAATTTGATTCAGGGTTTTTTTTGTTTGTTTTTGTAGAGACAGTCTCACTTTATCAACCTTGGTAGAGTGCTGTAGCATCACAGCTCACAGCAACCTCCAGCTCTTGGGCTTAGGCGATTCTCTTGCCTCAGCCTCCCAAGTAGCTGGAACGATAGGTGCCCGTCACAATGCCTGGCTATTTTTTTGTTGCAGTTCCGCCAGGGCCAGGTTCAAACCCACCACCCTCAGTATATGAGGCCAGTGCCCTACTCACTGAGCCACAGCTGCTGCCTACCCGTTAGCGCTTTCTGAAATAAACCCTTTCTCTACTGTAAACCCTGCTGTCTCTGGACGTTGGCTTTCCCTGGAACAGCTGCAGGTGTACCTGGTTGGGTGACAACAGTGTTGTCTTTTATTTTCTTGCATATGCTACTAACATCTATGCAAATATCTTCCATGTAAAACAACAAACAAAAATCACATACTTATTTCCTTTTTAATTCCTTATCCTATGGGGTGCTCTGGTTTGAATTTAGTGAAGAATTAATTAACAAAGCCCTAAAATTTATTGGTAAGATTACATCTGTCCCTAGGAACTAGATAATAATAATTCAGAAAATGTACAGTTGTTAATGTATGCAAAGCGCTGTTTTATTTACTTATATAATAACTTCATGAGTCGTGATTGCTAATAGCTTAGGGTTACAATGGATAGAAGTGAGGTTCAGGGATTAAATGACCGATTTCAGTGTACAGCGGGGCAAAGCAAGGGTTTCAGTCACTGCGGTCTTTAGGCTTTGCTCTCAATTACTGTGTGACGCTAGCTTTTCTAACAGATAGCATTCATTGCGTCTGTTGTAAGTACTTTCTTTACATGCACTATCTCATTTGTATCATGAATTCTATTTGCAAAAAATGGGCTCCATGCCAGAGTGACATAGATGAGCACATGTAGTGGCCTTAAATTATACCAGGCAGAGCATTTCATACTTCTGTGGTTTTGCTCTAAAGCAATGGTTATCAAACCATGGAATTGGAACTCCTGAAGGTTCCTAACAATCTTTTTGGGTATATAAACAATCAAAGCTCTTCAAGATAGTGAAGTAATTGGTTTGCACTTTTTTTTTAATATATGAAAAGGCATTTTATTATTACTATTTTACTATATAACATATTAATGAATATATGACATTGCATTTTCTCAAATGCCATCTGAGGCACATTTTTCTCCGATTCCCTGGAAAACCTCAGTATCATCTGTCCTTTGGAGGATTCAGTTTCTTACGACGAGTGTGATACTGTCCACGAGGATACCAACGGTGCTTAGTAGTAAAGAACATTTTGCTAAGTTGTTCTATCATGGGTCCTTGTTCAAGGCGTTCACTTTTTTCTGTTAATCTGGTTTTCAGCACTTGATCATGTGTTTCTTCATTATTACACACAGGATCTGGTAGAGGAATAGGTTTTGTGTGTTCACATGGAATGTCCACAGAAGGATGGTAGCATACTATTGTCCTGCCATCAGATGTCAAAGCAAGCTCCACTTTGCAATTATAGTCATCTGGTAGAGAAGAATATGTAGATTTATGACAAACACAATATAAAGCTCCATTTTGGATTGGAAATAAACGTTTCAAGATACTTCTCTTTGATATCACCCATTTTACTGCTGTTCCAGCCATGGTGTATCAAGATACTTATGAAAAAAGATGTTTTGAAGAAACACTGCTTTTAAAATCTGCTTCTAGGAAAAATCAATTTTCATCCCTGCTTGACAGTGCTTCACCGTGAGCCCACCATCTTGTTTCCTGGTTTGCACTTTTTAAAATTCTATTTTTAAGTATTTTAGAAACATTATTTTAAAACAAAAATCCCCCAAATGTAAAAAACTACTGCACGTAAATTAAAAAAAAAAAAAAAAAATCATGGAGCGCCTTCTTAAATACGACAGTTTTTTTTTTTTCTTTTTTTTTTTTTTATTGTTGGGGATTCATTGAGGGTACAATAAGCCATGTTACACTGATTGCAATTGTTAGGTAAAGTCCCTTTTGCAATCATGTCTTGCCCCCATAAAGTAAAATACGACAGTTTTAAGAAGGGATTTTGAAGTACTTGTATCCCATGGAACTCATTCTGTTAACTTCTGAACCATCTGAATTTTATTTTTTTGGTAAATATTTTACAAGCAATGATTATTCTACTACTTCTGGAATTAATTCTTCACTGCATTACTGCTATTTATTGGACTAATAATACTTAAGTGATTATACATCTTATTTTTTCCCTCTCTAGTAGTTGGAACTGTTTATTCTTCTAATAACCGTTGAATGTGTATTCATGTAATGCTAAAATGAGTACTAGTTGTTTCTAATGTTGTAAACACCACCGACATATTTTTATACGTTAGTATTAATTTTGTATTTCCACGTGATCCCTTCATTTGAACTTCTACCCTGTTTTCCCGAAAATAAGACATCCTCCAAAAATAAGACCTACTTACAGGAAAGATAATACGTCCCCTGAAAATAAGACCTAGCACATCTTTGGGAGCACACCTTAAAATAAGACACTGTCTTATTTTTGGGGAAACAGGGTAGTAGGAAATATCAATAGTGAAAATATTCTAGTAAATAATACACTACGTGATAAGATTCACTGACTGAAACACATGCTTAATCCCTTAGGTATATAAGTTTCATTCGTTCTATATTTAGCTACTTGAATCATTTCCTAGGACCATTCAATGAGCTATTCTTATTTTCATGCTTCCACATGGAGAGTCATTATTGTATCCCAGGGAATATACTGGATATATTATAATAGTGGATTAGGAATAGTCCCAGATTTGGGCTTCAGTTTTTTTAGTATTTTAGCACCAATTTATTTGTGTCCTTCAAATATGACATTACCTGTCGTTACATTTCTCACCAAACAGCCATAAAAGTATATAACTCCATAAAACAATATTCACAATTAAGTTAAAGGGAAGCATCTTTATGATACATACTAATGTCAAAGAACATTCTTCTCAGTGAAACATCATTAGAGTTGTTGTTGTTGTTGTTTTAATATAACAGGCAAGGCAAATAATAATGGAACTTTTCTAATAGGGGTATTATCTTACTGTAATTTCTAGGTCAGACTTACATTCAATGACATATGTTATTTCTTCTCCTGTACTTCTATAATATTCACTTGGAAAAATTTCCAAATCACCAAAATTACAGAGTAGAAAAGTGTGCTGGGAAGATTGTAGGATGACCAGCATTGACTCTGCCTCCTAGTATGCATATATTTATATCTTTGTCAAATCTCCTGAGGCTCTTGAGTATGAGAAGGACCTCTGTCTTGGTTCTAACCAATAGAACACAGCAGAAGGGACGAGATGCCACTTCCCCAGCAGGTTCGTAAGATTGTACCTTCCATCTTGTTAGAGAGTGTCTCAATTGCCTACTCAATTCTCACACTTTAATGAAGCTGGTTAGCTGTGTAGGAGTATCCTGTTTGTTGGCATTTAGTTTCAATTGTCAGCCAGAAAACAAGGTCATCAATCCCAGAATCCTCAAGGAACTGATTTCTTAGCAACATTATCCTTTAATAGAAGAGTTGAGCACATGATATGTTCAAATTCACAGGTGACTTTGATTTATCTACTCTGATTTTTCTTTCACCCCATTTATTTTTCTTCTGATGATAATCTTTTTTTTTTTTTTTTTTTTGAGACAGAGTCTCACTTTGTTGCCATCAGTGGAGTGCTGTGGTGTCACAGCTCCCTGCAACCTCCAGCTCTTGGGTATAGGCAATTCTCTTGCCTCAGCCTCCTAAGTAGCTGGGACTACAGGCACCCGCCACAGTGCCCGGCCACTTTTTGTTGCAATTTGGCCAGGGCGGGGTTTGAACCTACCACCCTCAGTATATGGGGCCAGCACCCTACTCACTGAGCCACAGGTGCCGCCTATGATGATAATCTTGATGGTGGAATGAATCCTATTTCTCTACCAGCTATAAATTTCAATATGAAGGTAGCAGCATTGTATGTTGCCTTTAGACGTAATGTGTACCTACCCATGCGTACAAGATAGTTCATCTTGGTCTTTCAAAAAATAAATCACAACTTCAGTTCACATGAAAAAAAAAAGAGGCTATGCCTGTGAAATTAAACCAATGCTTTTCAGTAAATTAAGCCAAAAATGCAATTAAAATTTTAAAAAGTATATCTAAGACAATGCATTTTATGCATTCAACTTGGACTCCTGTAGAGCTGTTCTTCAGCTATTATCTATTGAAAAGGTAGAATAAATCCCTCCATGATTACTTCTTTAAAAAAAGGAATTAAATTGTCCATGCAACACCATTATGCATGCAAGAAAAAATATTCATAGATGCATGATAAACATTTCAATTGAATTACATTTTTATAGCAGGAAATGAAATATAATTTTATACCACAAGCATTTGGGCATGTTCCATCAATTTTCTGTTCTTTTACTGACACGAAATAAGTGATATATGGTATAAATATATGCACAATGTGTATTTGAGTAATGCTTTTAACATTGTGAAAGTTAAAAGCAAACAAACCAAAAAACTAGGAAAAATAGCAGCAATAGAGTATGAGTTAATACTTGCCTTTATTTTCTTTCATACAGAATGCTGGTTTCTGCTGTGTTGCAAACTAAGAGAAAACTCACTAGAGCTACATATTTTCTCTCCTTGCTCAGGATGACGCTGCTATTTTGAGTTAGAATAGATTTAGCAAGACTTGCTCAAAATAAACTGCAGTAATTACAGTTCTGTAGTAACTTCAGAGAGCAGTAACCTGGCCTCAGTGATTCACTTCTCCAGGACACTTTGGAAACTAAACTATGAAAACTCAGGTAAATGACTTAGAATTTGCTAAACAAACATACTCACCATCCAGCTTCCATTCTGATGGGGAAATATCAGGTACACATTACTGAAAGTTCATGCATAGGGATGCTGAGTCAGTTTTATTTGTCTCTCTGAGATACTGGGATAAAACAATGAATAGACGGAGGTACTTAAGAGAATAGCTGGAAATAGTTAAGGAAAAACTAGTAGAATGAATGAATTATAGAAATGTCTTGAAATCATTTAATATATTTTTGCTACAAAGTATAAAGCTGTGAAAAGCAGAAACGATTAAGAAAGGTAAATAAATAAAAGCACAGTCCCTGAACCAAAGGGAGAGATGGGCTGTGGTGATTGTGCAGGGCCTGGGGTTTGGGCAGTGAGGGGTAGTGTCTTACCTGCATGATGGAAAGTGTGCAGAGATACCATGTGTGGCATAGATACACATTCAATATTCTTTTCAGTAGATTTGTAAATGTTATTACTATTTGGATTCTTTGTAAAGAATAAGCCTGACTGAGCAGAATAAAATGCTCTCAAATACCAATTTTCCACACCCATGAATAACCTAGCTGTTTACGCCTTGAGTCATCAACATGACATAAACAAGTCACAAGGAGAGTACCCTAGTTCAGGGCACACACCTAGATAGAAAGAGGTCATCTTGTCAACTCAAAACCACATAAATATATCACCTGGAGATACATATACTCACAAATATAGATAAGTATATATAATTTTGTGTCTCAACAAATGCATCCCCCAAATTAAGCTGTTTGTATTATCAGAGCTCATTATAAAAACAAAAACATATGCTACAATTGTTTTGCCACTTTCACTATTCAATTTTATGTGAAGTAGGATAAAATAACAAAAAACCCTCTAAGATTTGGAATAATAAATAAAGCAGGTTGCATAATTTTGTGATGCATATATAATCACAGTACCTGGGAAGTCAGTTCCTTTTCACATGACCTCCGCAGAAAGAGAACAACCCAAGATTTCCCCCGTTTTGTGGAATGTGGGTGAGTAAATGCGTGTGGGGGAATGTGTTTTATTCATTGTGCATCTCTAGAGGAAATCAGGTCACCTTCAATGATCTTATCAGTCAAAGAAAATAGTATGGCTTCACAGAGCTATGAAAATGGAAGAGAATTAGAATGTATAAAAAGCTTTCAGATGCCAGGATCAAAGGGAAAAAAGGTCAGAGACGAGGCAGGGACTATTGCATTTGCTGAAATTCATGGTTTTGATTAACACGAAGTTGTAAATGACTATAACATTGTAAGCAGTCATAGTAAAATGAAGTAAGAAACAAAGGCCAAGGACATTACACAAATGCAAAGAAAGTAAAAAGAATTCTAACAAGTGAATAAAAATAAGTAACTAGAACAGAATTATAAGAATATGTTTTGGAGTAAGTTGTTTATGATTCACAAAATACTTTAGCACATACCAGGGAATTTATCCTTCACAAGCGAGGCACATATTATTATCTATACTTCACAGAGATGGAGACTAAAGCTAAGACAATGTAAATTTGTGCAAGTTCAAAGACTTAATAGGCAGCACAGCTACTATTCTCTCCCAAACCTCTAACACAATCAATAGAACATAGTAAAATTGACACAGGGCTCCCCCACTGAGGGCTGGACAGGGACCCTGCCCCAATTTTGTAGGCCTGGGTGAGCTCAGAAATCAGTCTTATCATAGACCCCATCTTTAGGCACAAACAGGCCCTTTCTAGGCTGCACCCTCTGAGCTCCAACAAGGTCATGGAAAAAGCAGCCTGCTGGGTTCTGGGAGGTTCCTCCTGGAGAGAGCACACACCCTGCTCCCTCGCCTGGCTCAAGAACTGCAAGGATGTTATTTCCTCGCTAATTTTAAGATTATTTTCTGCTTGAAGACATCTAGCCAATTGTGACATACCTCCCCCCAAGTCCCTGCCTGCTGCAGGATAGGAAAAGAAGTATTTAAACCCCTATACAGAAGGGGGGGGCCTTCCCATATGGGTTTCCCCACCTATGCTGCTGGAGGTTCTGTTCCCCCTCTTTTGCTTATCAGTCATTCCATCAATAAACCCTGTTCTGTCCCTTACTCCGGTCCGTGGGTTCATTCTTCAAATCTCCAAGATCAAAGACTCTGCAGAGAGAAATTCTGCCAACAAAATCTCGTAAATATTTGTGGCATAAATAGACTTGCGCTTAAGCCTATCTTCTCTAATTGCAAATCTAAAGCTTGTTTCAATTAGCTGACTCTTTCAAAGAGTGATGAATTTATGCAAAAGCATTTCTATTCTATTTGCGATGTTGCTGTGGGATAAGTATATAAAATATTTAGTAAACCCAGGTTTTTAAAAATATAGTTAGCAGGAGTGGTATCTTAAGAAGATAATGTCAAACTAGAAAGGAAAAATTATATTCACCCATTTTGGTTGATATTAATAATAAGAATTAGGTCTTAATTACATTTAACATATTGGAGCTCTGTATATGTGACAACACAGAAATGGAATGTATTATGAATACTCATTTCACCTCGATTCAGCAATTCTTAATGCTTTGCCACATATGCACGTACTTGCTCTTTCTCTTTCTTCATTTTTTTCCCTGAACTATTTGAAAGTAAATTGCAAGTATCTTTAGTTTCTGTTTGGGATGCACATTTGAATTCAGTCAGAGGGCTGAAATCGCAAGATGCCAACTATCTCAAAATCTAAAGAAAGACACGTGCCTCTAGGAAGAGAGGGTGAGCTACCATGTGTTCACCTAGTAACAAATTAGTAAGGAGAAATGTGGTTCAGTTGGCTGTAAACATAAAAAGAAAAAAAAAATCTCACTCACTTGTAGATTCTCAAAATAGAAGCATTTTGGACCAGAGATATAAGAGAAATTTGCACCCCCCATCAGGCTCTTTCCTTGGACCCCACCAGAAACTGCAAACAATGACTTTGGTAAAATCCTCATAGTACAAGACAAGGGGAGGAGAAGAGAAGCCAATGCAGGAAAGGCAGGAAACCCTGCTCACATCCTCCTCCCCGATTTCTCCTCGGTAGAGAGACTCGAACCTCAGGCAACTGGAGAATAGACATTGCAGCTGGAAACAGGAGACATGGAAAACCTCCTTTCCAGAATGTTAGCTGGGCGAAGCACAGGAACAATGAGACAGCCACTTCCCTCCAACTTGGGAACACCGCATCTACCTAAAACTTAGGCTTAATCAGAATAAGAATACCTCTCTCACCACCAGGTTGAAAAAACCTGGGTGACATCTATGAGTGCTAAACAGCTTTGGAAGATATAAAAATGCCTGGTGAGACACCCGTCTGAGATGTAGTGCAAAGAGAAGATCCTAAAGATGGGGATAAAATAGACATTGAGAAAAGATCTGGCAAACCAATCCTCACTCTACATCAAGGGTAAATGACAACTTCAAGCCCAGCACAACTCCTGACTAGAGAGACTCAAACTCCCATAATGCAGGCCAATCAGAGGTAAAAACATGCCATTTCTAGGTTTAGAAACTATTGACTGCTTTGCAAAAGACACAAAGCTTCAACAAAATTTTATAAGGCATATGAAAAAACAAGGGGAAAAGTAATTTCCAAAAGACAAAGCAATCAACAGAACCACAGTCACATGTGACACATGACCATCCTACAGAGAATTGAAAATAACTGTGATTAATATATTAAAACTCTCCTGGAAAATATGAACAATATGCATCATCAATAGGTTAATTTCTAATTCCTAATCCATTGATAGATGGTAAAAATCAATCAGATATCTTAGAAATGGAAAACAAATAACAGTGATGAAGAAGACCTTCAGTAGTCTCATTAGTAGACTTGACATACCCAAAGAGAGAATCAGTGAAATTGAAAATAAGTCAATAGAAATTTCTGAACTAAAACACAAAAATAGAAAAACAGCAAATAAAACAGAAATAAGCATTCAAATGCTATGGGACAGTGTCACACTTTTTAATACATGTGTGATTAGAATCCCAGAAGAATAAGAGAGTAAGCAAAGGGGTAAGTATTTAAAGAAAGAATGGGTAACATTTTTTCCAAATTAATGGAAAATATGTCGGTGGTATACCAGTGAACATAGCTGCCTTCCAAATTAATGGAAGATAGTAAATTACAGATCCAAGAAACTCAGAGAACACCTATCAAGTTAAAAAAAAAGAATATATATATGTGTGTTGTGAGTGTGTGTGTATATATACATATATATAGTTTGTATATATATGTATGTGTGTGTAGTTAAGTCATATTCAAACAGAAAAATCAAGATACACAGATATAAGGATAAATAAAAAATGCATACATACCAAAAACAAATTAAAAGAAACACTTCCTTTCAGAAATCATGCAAGTAAGAAGAAAATAGAGTGATATTATTAAAGAACTAAAAGAAAAAAATATGTCTAGTCACAGTTCTATACACAGTGAAAACGTATTTAAAAAATGAAAGAGAAACAAAGGATTTCCTTAGACAAACAAAAAAACTTGGAGAGTACCTTGTCAGCACACCTATAATTTTATTTAAAAAAATTAAAAATAAAAAAAGTTCTTCAGGTAGAAAGAATGTGATGCTAGATAGAATCTGATTCAATCAAGGAAATTAAGAGCACTGAAAATGAACTAAATGAAAGTAAAAATACAACTCAAATTTCTTTCTTTCTTTTCTTTTTTTTGAGACAAAGTTCTCACTATGTTGCCCTGGGTAGAGTGCCGTGGCATCACAGCTCACAGCAACCTTTCAACTCTTGGGCTTAAGAGATTGTCTTGCCTCAGCCTCCCAAGTAACTGGGACTACAGGTGCCCACCACAACACCTGGCTATTTTGGTTGTAGTCGTCATTGTTCTTTGGCAGGCCCTGGCTGGATTCGAACCCACCAGCTCTGGTATATGTGGCCAGCACCCTAGCCGCTGAGCTACAGGTGCCAAGCCCAAATTTCTTATTTTTGATTGTTTTGAAAGTAAGTTGCAGAATCTCATAGTTTATGTCTGAAACTTCAGCATTTATCTTCTATGAGAAAGGACATTCTCCATTAATAATCATTACATTATCATGCTTGTGAAAATTACCATAGACAGGGTACTTAATAGTCTATGTTCAAATTTATACAATTTACCAAAACAAAAATAAAATTTTTTATGTCTGATTTTGTTTTTGAAGATCAAACCAAATTTGCCTTTCCACGCAATTTCTAGTTTCTTTTACTCTGAAGCAGTTCTCCCACATTTTTATAATTTTATTACATTAATATTCTTGACGAGTCCAGGCCATGGATAAAGTTTCCCAGTCTGAACTCTTTGATTGTTTCCCTGTATTAGATTCAGGTCAAACATTCTTTGCAAGAATATGACATAGATGATGTTTTATGCTTCTTATTGTATCAGGATCTGCATTATATCACATGATGTCATTATTGGTGATGCAAAATTTGATCATTTGGTCGTAATGGAATGTATACATCTTACTATTGTGAAAGTGTCTTACTATGTAATGAAGAAGTAATCTGAGAAGAGATAATTTGATATCTTGTATAGTATCTTATTCCAAAATAACTTGTAAACATACCTTAACGCCTGTCACAGCTACACATCTACAAATTGGCAGCTAATTCTGCACTTTCCATTCACTAAATTCAACTTTATTTTCTCTCTTAAATAGATAGACATGTAGATAGCTCAGTTAAGGCTATCCTTGTCATACCCACAGATAGATATTTTTTACTTCTTCATTTTCTTGACTAATCGATGATATAGTTCATTCCCCACCCCAATACAATTGTCTTTGCTTTTAATGATTCCACACTCTCTTGCTTGCTTCATATTTTTATAGCCAAGACTTCTTCGAAACTTTTGCATGCTAATGATTCTCTACCAGTCATTGTCTTTAGTTAACCTGTTTATAACAAGACTCCTCATCTTTAGTCTGGGGCCTTGTCTCTCTTCTATTTCTATTATAATTTATTATTGCTTATGGCATGATGATTCCCAGATTCATCATGGCGCCAAAACATCCCTCATCTTTTATTCCACAGATACCTATTTTGTACTTAATATTGTTTTTTTTTTTTTTTTTTTTTTTCACACTTGGGCACAAAACAGCATTACTTCCTCTGGACCCCCAGATACAGCCCTGTGACGGCAGTAAGGTAGCTAAGCAGAAGCAGCACGGGTCAGCAGTGGAAGCAAAGAGAGGTCAGTGAGGTGACAAGGCAGTGTCCTTGTAAGCCCTGTCCATGAGGTGCCCTTAGTCCATGTGTACTCAATATTGTTACAGGAATAAACTCAAAGCTATCTCAAATCAGTATAGAAGAAGGAATTCATGATCTAACCCCAGATATGGCTCTGTTCCTTATTTCAGAAAATGCCAACCCCAGTAAACCAATTGCTTAAGTCACAGACCCGAGGGGCCTCCTTGATATCTTCCTTCCTCTCACGTTTGTATAAAATACAATGTCAAGTCCAAATTTTAACCTTTCAATTATATCCCAAATCTATTCAAATAGTTCTATTGCTACACCCATGCCCCCGCATCAATCTGTTGATTTTTTTTGGCTTTGATTACTATAACTGACTAGAAATTCTCATTCTTTCCATCACCGAGAACAGTCAATATAGTCTCTTCAATATAGACACCCAGTAATGTCTTTGTTGTTCCTCTTTCCTGCTTTACCTCCCTCTTCTAGCTGAAAGGACTTATTGTCTTACACACTGTTTAGGATAAACAGAAATATCCTCAATAATTTGTAGAAGGACTCAGGAAGTCCTACATGGTTGGGTCCCTGCCTCTCTCTCCTGTATTTCCGATTAGGATGCACACTACCCTGCTGTTAGATTTGAATAACCTGTGTTTGCTCCCACCTAGTTTTGTTTGTATCGTGGTTTATTTTTGCCTATATTTTAAATGCCTTTTTTCCTGCATTTACTCAATGGTCAATTTTTATGCATATCTTAGTTAGAAAGGCAACTTCTCAAAGGAGTGTTCTTTGAACTCTTAGACCAAATGAGATTTGCCTCTTCTATGTCCTTAGAGATAAGTGTTTTTTAATGAACTAATCGCCGCCGGGGTATGTGTGACAAAAAACCATCACTGTAAGCTCTGTAAGAATTGGGCCAATGTCGTTTATGCTTAATACTTTACTCAGAGTGCAATGATTGGCATGCTAATTGGGGATTTTTCATTGGGTTTGTCCTATGTGCCAGTTACTGATTTAAGCACGGGGGTTATAGAAATGAACAGTAGAGTCACATGATTGATCTTGAATGGATGACTGAGATTTTATGAGATTAGTGTGGACTGCACTACACAGTTACTAATTAATAGTTACTAATTATACTTTCTGCCACAATTATAGTCTCGAATTTAAGAAGAGAGAGAGCAGGGCACAGTGGCTCGCACCTGTAATCCTAGCACTCTGGGAGGCTGAGGCGGGTGGATTGCTTAAGCTCAGGCTTTTGAGAACAGTTTGATCAAGAGGAGACCCCTTTTCTTTTCTTTTTTTTTTAATTGTTGGGGATTCATTGAGGGTACAATAAGCCAGGTTACACTGACTGCATTTGTTAGGTGAAGTCCCTCTTGAGGAGACCCCATTTCTACTAGCACAGAAAAATAGAAAAACACTACCCAGGTGTAGTGACAGTGGGTGTCTAGTCCCAGCTATATGGGTGGCTGAGACAGGAGAATCACTTGAACCCAGGAGTTTGAGCTATCATGGCACCCCAGTACTCTACTATTTATTTTTATCACAAAAAAATAAATAAATAAAAATAAAAAGGGAGAGAAAGAGTATGTGAAGGATGCAGAGGTTTCATTTCCATTGTTTAATCTATAGGTTCAAGTTGGTGACAGAAGATCTGGCTGGAGAACACGTGTGATAGATCCCAGGAAGTTCCCTGAAATTCTGCTGGTGAATTTCAGTTTGGAGTCCATTCTACCATATAAGAAAACATTCCCTAGAAAAGTATCTCCTCTACACCTTTGTATTTAATGAAATAAGCCTTTGCATTGTCTCTCAGAGGGCATTTTATAAGCTCCCATGCCAATTAAAAGCCATTTAATAAATTGGGTGCCTCTGAAGAGATACACAAATGTGTTAGCTTTACCTCTGGCTGTAGCTAAATGAACAGGAAATTCTTAGGGGGAAAAATAAAGCCTCTGTAAAAGCAAACATATCATGTGGGTACCAAGGAAATGCCTCAAGCTGAGATTTTCAGAAAAGACCCATTTTACAAAGGGCTACATTAAATTAAGTAAGTGCTCAGAGTCTCTGGAGAGAGGCCTGATGAAGATATTTGAATGAGCACCAGGTTAAGTAGCAGTAACATGGAATTTTCTATTCGGGTGTTTTCTCCAGTGTATTTTGTAAGCCCTGTGTAAGGCAGAAATTCTCTCTGCATCAGAAAATAGCAGAATATTAGAGATGGAAAGGAATTAAGAATTTGTAATTCCAACTCCATCATTTTTATCAAGAAAGAAATGGAAGTTTGGTGTCAGGGATCATATGGTGGCCAATTTGACATCAGAATTCTGGTGTAATCTATCATTTTAGGTTTTTCCGCAGGGAAAATACCATGAAATGGATGATACTATTTTGATTTTAATTCAATTTCTATGAGATTATTGCAGAGATATTTTGCAGAGATTATTTTGTTTATAATTCAATTTCTGTGTCATTAAAGATTCCAAAAATACATTTGTTTTATCGAGTACAAAAACATGATGAAAATGAAAATAATACTTCAGGTCAGGCAATCAAAGATAATCCCAATAGATGCTCACAGGCAGACAGTATGATAAAGTAGGACAATCTTGGGCTTTGAAATTGGACAGATCTGAGTTCAAATCCCACCTCCCTCACATATGAACTATATATAATTAGACAGCTGTTAACATCTCTTAATTGGTTGCCTTTATCTCAAATGAAGATTATGATATTTTTCACCCTTTAGATTATTTGAGGATTCAATGAATTCATGTAAAGCACTGCACACAGTATTGAGTACATGTTTTAAATGTTAATAGAGGCAGCTATTTTTACTGGAGCATTTATACTAAAGTCTGTGCAAACTTCCAGGTGAAATCAGGGCATTTAGCATAAGAGATAGATTTACAAGTGAAATAGCTAGAAATGAGACAGAGAAATACACAGAATTGAATAGATACAATCCCACTGCAAAGAAGAAAGAAGGATAGTACATATACCACTGCTTAGAACTGTGGTGACAATGTTAAACTCTTCTAGGAAGAAACAAATAAAGTGATCCTTAAAAGCATTCACTTCTTACGGTTTGCCTGCAGAGATGTCACAGATGGCGGAAAAGCCAGGAGGGAAAGAACATCTCCAAACAGGAAGACAAGCAGGTTAAACGGGCAATGGCACTGAGTCAGTTCTTGAGTGATATAAATAGTGATGAGTTCTGTCTCTATTTTTCGAGCAGAGACCTTGGCCTGAACCCATCCACTCCTGGAGAAAGATCTTCCAGTAGGAAGACACGTGCCTTATGTGAAAATGGAAAGAGATTCCTGCCTCTGATGATGAATGGTAAAGCTAGACACTAACAGACTAGAGGCCAGCTGCCTCTAAATCATTTTTAAAAAGAGACAGCTTGCCTCACGACGGGTCTATAGATAGAATGTTATCTTTGCTCCCATGTATATGAGTTGCTTATCAAAAATCTGACTGCCCTTTCAAAAATTTGGGATCTGCCAGGATATACAGCTCATTCATGATTTTAGTGAGATAATTGACATTCTCAAACTGGATTAAGTTGTGGCACGCGTGCGCGCACACGCACACACACACGATTATTGTAGGCTATCCTGACTGTTCTCAAGAATTCCTGAAAGCTCTTTTGCGAAATATTATATTAAAGTGGGCAGAGGGTGTTGAGTCGAATACTACAATCTGGAATGGCCATTTATTTACTGTATAATGTTGACATTTAATCTCTCTTAGTCTTGGTTTCCTCACCTTAAAGTTTCACGCTATAAATTAAATGAGGTAATACCATAGGCTACTATGGCATTACCAGTGCAGAAGCTGGCACCCAGTAGGTGCTTAATTATCATTAGTTCCCTACTCCCTTATCTTCCTCCTTCCCAATATACTGCTTTTATGTTAAAAGTCTACTTCGATTTTTATTTTATTTTTTTATAACCAGTAGCATCTGCAGAGGGCAATATAATCCTGCTGATTTTGGAGACCTTTCAGAAAGTGATAAAAGGATAAACCAGGTTTCAGAAATGTGAAAGACATTTTTTCTGAAGTACCTCTGGGAAAGTCAGTACAAACTTGGGAGAGAGAAGTATGAAGTTCAAGGAGTTAGTCTTCCCAGTGGGCTCAAACGGAGTAAGTGTGATCAGAGATATTCCGGAAGCAGCTGTCGACTTCTGTCCCTTTCTGTGGGAAGATAGTCCAATGAGAGAGGGCTCAGAGCTACCCAGGGACTCAACAGCTTCAGTGGGTTTGGACGGTATGAAATCAAAGGCAGAGGCTTTATTTAATGGCAGAGTGTAAGTAATGGTTCCTCAGAACTAGAAGAGTTATTAAGGCCAGAGTATACGAGCATTGGCTCCCAACTGGGAGCTCTTTCATACTCCTGTGGAATTTTAGAATCTAGATTTGTTGTTGTTGTTGTTGAGAGAGAGTCTCACTCTGTCACCCTGGTACAGTGCCATGGTGTCCTAGCTCACAACCTCAAACTCTTGGGCTTACACGATCCTCTTATCTCAGCCTCCCAAGCAGCTATAACTACAGTTGCCCACCACATCCAGCTAGGTTTTTCTATTTTTAGTAGAGAAGGGGTCTTGCTCTTACTCAGGCTGGTCTCAAACTTCTGAGCTCAAGCAATCCACATGCCTTGGCCTCCCAGAGTGATGGGAGTAATTTTTGTGTCTGACCCTAGAGTCTGGCCCTGGAGTAATTTTTTGATTGTCATGACTTGGGGATGGGGGTACTCCTGGCATCTACAGGTACAGGCAAGGGATGCTGCCGAAGATTCCACAGTGCACAGAACAGCCCCACACAGCAAAGAATTTTTCAGTGCAAACTATGATTAATATTCAGGTCATCGTCCTAAAATTATAAAACCCTGGTTTATAGATAGGAGATGAATTGAATCTGTGGCCAAAATTTTGAAGTTAAATTATAGTTTATTTTAGTTGCATTTTCACAGCTTTTCCCAAGAAACATGTCTTGGCTTCTTAGGCCATCTAGATAAGTAGCCCAAACTTTGAAAATCTGTCCCTTTTAATTTTAAAAATAAATCCCTTTAGGAAATTTAGAGAAGTGAAAAATAAATAAATTACACTAATATTCTACTACTCCAAAATACTTTTCCAATTCACCTCTGAAACTTGACCATATAGGCCTTTTATATTACTTTGTAGCCACTTGTTAGTTATGGTTTACACTAAAGAAAGATGAATAATTCTCATCCTCATTTGCAGTATTCCCAGAGAACTAAATAGGCAGTCAAACTCTGGATCATCTCTCTGGCACTGAGGATTAAAGTGGAATGTGGACAGAATTAGAAAACAGAAGACAGATGAAAGGACATTGCTTAGAGCAGTGAGAAGGCCGACCGTCCACCCCCTGCTCCTGACCAGCCTTCATTTGGTTCAAGGCTTCTGTTTCAGAGTATGTCTCCTTATTTAAGTATTTAGAATTATCTGCATTTCCAAAAGAACGTTTAATCTGGAGGCTGGGAGGCTCAATAGAAAAACAAATCCTCTGCTGATTGCATGCTCTCAGGATTGAATCCCAAGGTCTGAGGATGTTCTGTCTCTTCATTTCTTCCTCACTTCGTGCCATTCTTCCTCTGCCACCCATTTCATCCCCATCATTCTGTCCCTTTCTGTCTCCACAAGTGTGTGAGTTTGGCTTTCTTTTGCCAGGAACACACCTCCTTAAAGTCCTTGTCCGCTCACCTCCTTTCTAGTTATTCTCTGTATCAGCAATCTAGTTTGATTCATTGAAAATCATTTCGAGGTGCGGGGCTGATTGCGGGGCTGATTGTACAGTGTTGCAGGTGAGGTGTGGAAGTGCCCTTAATAACCAAATAAGAATGCTTACCTGACTGCTAAGTGACATGAAACATCTAATGTTGCAATGGTAAGTTTAAATATTATTGGTAATCAGTATCTCACCACCACGAGCAAATGTAACATGTGATGGTGTCAAACCAACTGTCTGTGCTTGGAAGATAACACACAGGGAGCAGCTCACCGCCCTAAAACTGAAGCTGTACAGACAGCGAGAGCATATGTATGTCTAATTTACGTGATGTTGCAACACGGCATTGTTGTCTACAAAGTTTACGCTCAAGAACCATGCAATCAAGTTCCACCAAAAAAGTCACAGAAAAATCTCATAACATTTTAAATAAGTTTATGATTTTGTGTTGGGCTGCATTCATAGCCATCCTGAGCCACACGCAGCCCGCAGGCAGTGGGTTAGACACCCCTGACGGCACTCAGGAAACATGATATGGCTGTTTGTAATTATTATTATGATGCCCATGGCTCTTCACAATTTTGATATATACTTACTAGCTAAACAAAAGATATTTTCCAAATCCGTATTAGGGGCTTTGGAGAGTGTACGATAAAGAAGACCTGGATCTACCGGGTCAAGGTTTAAGGTCTGACTAGGTAATAAAGGAGAGCTCACTAATACTAATATAAAAAGATCAAGTTAAGATCACTAATATTTTGATTCAAGATGGATAAAAGAATTAAATCTAAGGCATGAAATAATAATAGAATCATCAAAGAAAGTGTGGGGAAAACTTGTGAAGATATCGGCCTAGGGAAAGATTTTATGAAGAAGACTTTCGTAGCAATTGCAACACCAATGAAAATAAACAAATGGGACTTAATTAAACTGGAAAGCTTCTGTACAGCTAAGGAAACAACAACCAAAGCAAATAAGCACCCTTCAGAGTGGGAAAAGATATTTGCATATTATGAATCGGCCAAAAGCTTCATAACTAGGATATACAGAGAACTCAAATTAACCAACAAAAAAAGAGCCAGCAATCCCATATATCACTGGGCAAGGGAGATCCCTAGAACCTTTTCTAAAGAAGACAGATGAATGGCTAACAAACATATGGGAAAATGCTCATTGCCCCTTCTCATCAGAGAAATGCAAATCAAAACTTCCCACTCTGGTATCACCTAACGCCAGTGAGAACGGCCCACATCACAAAACCTCAAAGCTGCAGATGCTGGCATGGTTGTGGAGAGAAGACAACACTTTTACATTGCTGGTGGGACTGCAAACTAATACAACTCTTTTTGAAGGAAGTATGGAGAATTCTCAAATAACTCAAATTAGACCTCCCATTTGATCCTGTAATCCCACTACTGGGCATCTACCCAGAAGAAAAAAATCATTTTATCATAAGGATATTTTCGGTAGACTGATTATTGCAGCTCAATTTACCATTGCCAAAATGTGGAAACAGTCTAAATGCCCACCAACCCAGGAATGGATCACAAGCTGTGGTATATGTACACCATGGAATACTATTCAGCCATTAAAAAAGATGGTGACTTTACATCTTTTGTATTAGCCTCAATGGGTGGAACACATTCTTCTTAGCAAAGCATCACAAGAATGGAGAAGCAAGAATCCAATGTACTCAACTCTAAAATGAAGGCAGTAGATGAGCTAATAGATGGTGGTAGGTAAGGGAGTGAGGGAGCAGGGAGAGGGGAGAACAGAGGGGCTGGGGGTGGTCACGGTGTATGTCACACCTCTTGGGGGCAGGACACAATTATAAAAGGGAATTTACCTAAAAAATAAAACCAACAACACCAAAAAAAGAACACTAATATGAAAAACTTCAACAGTGGCAGAAAAAGTACCAACACTGACAATAGCTATTGTGAATTGAGCGCTTATCATGTGTCATATAGCATATAAAGCAGAGAGGGTGGCAGTAACTTGCCCTCTCACACAAGTAGCAGACAGCCAGGTATGAGCCAAGGTGTTTTTAACTACAGAGCCTGTGCCCTGGCTTAATAAATCTCTGGCCCTACTGATAAATTAGTGCTGCGCTTGAATCCCACAAAGTGCCTTTTATCTGGATGAGCTGGGGCTGCGCTGTGTGCCAGGACCCAAGCTACTCACTGAGAAAAGAGACTGAAATGCCACCCAACTAACAAGAAGTTATACCTCTTCCTTAGAATTCAAAGGAGACAGACTTTCCGTGGGTGGTGAGGTAGAGGTTATGGAAGACTTACTGGGTTCACTGGCCCTTGAAGGGAAGGAAGAATCAAAATGTGTGTTTAGAAGGACAGGGTGCTCTGACAAATTGGACATGCCTGGAGAAAGGAATTGGCACAGAGAGTTTCAGAGAGTCATTTTAAAATTCACTCTGTACTGAAATGCAACTTCTGTTTACTCACAACTTCAGTCTATGCTAAAATGCAACCCCCATTATCTTGAGGAAGTCATTTAACCTCTCCAGATTTCCTCATCTACAAAATGGGAATAATAGTAATGCACGGCCCTTATGGTATTGCCTGGGTAATCCAGGTAGACAACTAGCAGGGTCTGTGGAGCCTAGTCAATGCTCAATACAGGCAGCTGTTAGGAATGTTATTAGTTATATCCTTGCAGAAGTGAGTGTGTGGGGGGTGTGCACTCAGTTTCGTTGGTGCAAAGTGCCTTTATAGAAAAAGAGTAGGAAAAAGTTTGAAAGGCTCTTTTGGGGATTTTGATGGAGTTTCACTGTAGATTCAAGAAGAATCTACTTTGTTCTGCAGCAAAAGGGCAATATTTAAGGGATTTGCTTGGAACATATGGACTAATAGAACTAATTTTCAAAGTGAGGAACATGAAACTCTGATTGCCTACTGGTGTAATGAGCAGAAAGGTGGGGTTGGTAGTGAAGACAGTTGCAGAGTCTCCTTCGATGGCTGGGGTGAAGGTATAGAGGATATGGGATGAGAGTTCACCTGGGAAGAGCCAGTGGCCTCATCTCCTCAAAGTACAGCCATGGTTCAGTGGATCACACCAGAGTCTCTACTCCTTGATTTCTGTCCAGTTCTTACAAGCCACACAAATAACCATGGACAAGCATATAGCCCAGCCCCTCTCCTCTTCCAATAACCCCAAGAGGAATGATGAGCAGTTAATGAGATGAGGTATGAAAATACCCCATATTCTATAAGGTATGTGCTGCTCCTAAAAAGCATCCCTGTCACCTTGCGGCAGCCACGTGACTCCCACACTTCCTTGTGCTTTCCCATCTTTGGGTTGAAGCACTAACAATCCTTACTAACCACAGTAAGTACATCCAGAGGGCTGTGGCGTGAAAGACACTCAGTCTTTAGTTTGTATGTGTGAATTAACATGCTTCCTAGCTAAGGTGTGGGAATGGGGGGCACGTATGGCTAAAGCTGACATTGGGGGATGATTAAGCTTCAAATGATTTAGGGTAGGACGTAGGAACTGCTTCCTGACAACTTGATGGCACAGGGAGATAGCGGGCTTCATAAGACACGTGAAAATCTGTGCCATGCTGTACAGCACTATCATGCTGCCACTAATATTTGCTGAGGATTTATTCGGTCTGTTAATCACACTTTATTTGAAAAATCTGGTCATTTGAGAACATCACTACTCACCAGATATCACAGGGGAAACCAAAGGATAGTGATATGGACATTGGCCCCCATCATGTATGACAAATTTGAACGGGACAGGTGTTAGTCAAGATTCAATCAAGAAAGCAAAACCACTATGAATAATATGAAATATATTTGTTTTAGAAAGAAGATCTTTTCTAATCCTAAGGAAAGAGAAGAAGACGGTACAGAAGTGAGTGGTGAAGGATCACAGTCATGTCACCGACAAGCCCGCTGGGGCACTGGAACAGGTGGACATGTGGGATTATTCAAGGAACTCTGGAAAGCCAGCATGTCCAGAGTGGCTTGTGGGTGGGGAGTGTATGTGAACCGTTGCCTCTGAGACTGGGGTGGACCTGGGGTCACTATTAGTAGTGCCAGCAATTGGGACAAAAAGCTGGACATGAAGAAAAAAATGAGGACAAGCTCTCAGCTTCACGGAGTCTCTCTCACCAGACAGACTTTCATTTCTCTTTCACAGGGTAGTGATACTTCCACCTTCTGAATCTCAAAGAGGTTAGGCAGAATTATACAGGGAAAAGAAATTTTGACAGTTCTAGCTATCCCAAGGTCGGGTCGGTCCATAGATCCTTATTGTTTCTGATGCAGATTTCCCCTATTTTCAATCAGTTTTCCACTAAGGAGAAAAGGAAGCAGTAGTGTAAATCAAGAATCAATTGATTATAGATTGGGTCAGTGTTTACCTTCTTACTGCATCGGCTGCTAAACATGTGTTTCAGGTTATCTCTCCACGTGAATAGTTTGTTTGGGGTGTCTGAGCATCTCACTGAATTAAGTGATTGACCACATTGACAGACAGGCAGACTGATCAATAAGCTTTGAAGGCTGGAACATGAGGGTATGGCGCAGGCTTAGCAATGGAAGAGTGGCCTTTGAACACAGCTCTGAATTTTAGCAAGCATTACTCACTTGTGGCCACACTCCATCAGTGTTGCGCTAGATAATAATTTCAAAATCACAATCAGAAAATGTTTGATGAAATAGCACAGAGCAATTCACTCCTAATTACCCAAGGGACTAGCATAGCATGCATAAATAAAATTTACGCAAGAGTCCCAAAGTGTCGTTTAGCTAAAAGAAGCTGCGTGGTCCTCATATATTCTTTCATCAGAAGTATTAAAACACTGTACGTTTGTATAACACTTTCATCTTGAGTGTCAGAGAA
This sequence comes from Nycticebus coucang, assembly GCF_027406575.1. NCBI lineage: Eukaryota > Metazoa > Chordata > Mammalia > Primates > Lorisidae > Nycticebus > Nycticebus coucang. The sequence continues at coordinate 20,581,462 of NC_069787.1, forward strand.
TCATTGAGTGTCAGAGCTGGGAAAGATTATTGTGAAATATTATAAACCCCATTGTCTTCAGGAACAATCAGGAAATCAGAAGCTGTCATGCCAATCTGTGGGCACAGCTTATTTTCTGTGATGTGACTTTTCTTTTGCTTTTTCTTTTCTATTCTGTTCCTATGTTCTCATTGGGAACAAATTTTGATATATAAATATAAGGAATGGGCAGATGCAGAAGGGCACAGTGTCCAGCTAGATGGTAAACAGAAAAACTGGCAACTGAGCGAAAGATGATGTTTCTGGAGCCAGTTCTCCAAGTCCATCTGCATCTTCCCTCCTCACGTGCCTGGGACTCTCTCTGAAAATGTGTTCTCAGACACAAAGCAAGATCTGGCTTCCACAGCTATGTCATCATCAACAACAAATCATCTGACAAATTGTCAACTTCTATTAAAGAGAGAGTAAGACTTTGGGTAAGCAAAATAATCTTAGGACCATGAATTTAGATATATCAAAACATGACCATGACCTCAGATCCATTTCAGTGTCTCAATCTTAGGAGTCCAAAGTCAAAAAACCAGTTGGTCACTATTAGGAGATGCTGTAGCCACACAGTTGATGTCGGTAATTTCCTCCCAGAAAGAATTATTTCCTCAATTACTGGTGATTCTGAATAAGACTTCTAAGAAGAGGAGAAGAATTTTGCACCTCCCCCCTTCTGAGCAGTACAATTGTGACTGTGTAAATCTCCAACCACAAATGTAGCACTTTCGTGTTCTTTGATCATAAGTGCTTTCTGAGAGTCTCCTGTATGCAAATACAGGTAAAACAAAATACATCAGAAAGGCAAACCAATCTTCTGCCCTTTTAACATTAAAAAAAAAAAAAAGTTGTTACTGTTTCCTGGCTCAGTGTTGAGAACTGATTATAGAGCTGGTCAGAACATTTGGGAGGGTTTTGTTCTTTATTCAAATGTTGTTTTTAGTTCTGCACCAAATCTGTTGTATTGTGAACTTTTGGCGAAGTGCGTAGACAGCACCTGTTGTTAGCGGAAGCTTTAGGAAATGCAAGTTTGATTTTTTTTAATTATGAGGAGGGAAAGAAATGCTTCATCTGTTTTTCTGGTAACCTAAGAGGTACATCTTCAGATGGAAAAAATTTTTTCAACAGAGTGTCAGATCTGTTATTTTTGTTCCTTAATTTAGTATTAAACCTGTAGGGTAAACAAAATATAAAAATCTAAATTAATGCTAAAAGAGACAAAAACAATTACAATATATACATATATAGGACACACACATACATACATATATGTGCAGGACATGTGTATGTCTCTCTATTTACTGTCACTATAGTCTGGGTGCCTAATTATTTATGTTATTTTTTGTTCCAAATAAATCTGTAAAACACGGCACACTTCTACTTATAAAAAGTGATAAAAAAGTGGCTAAAGGAGCAGCATGCTAGTAGTTTTTTAAGAACTACTTCTCTGAAAAAAAGACATCTATACATATATTTGTGTGTTTATGTTTATATGTATATATGTATATGTGTATATGTACATATACATTTTTATTATCAATTTTACTAATATAATGGTCATGCAACTCACAAACATAATAAAATATACAAAATCTTTTATTATAAATTCCACAAAGTCAACTGATTCCCACAGAAGGCTTTTGCTAAGTTTTACTGAAAACTATTATAGTTAGCCAATCTTCGGTTGCAATTCAACCATGATTTGACAGTTGGAGTTGCATCCCAATGTACTAGCTCTATTCACAGCAAAAATTTATGTCCACATATCTGATATGTGATAAAATCTTACTATTTCACATCCTCATACAAATTATACTCATCACTGAAAACTCTTCCAGCAGCCGCATTAAAGGAAGCCCTGAGTTGTAACATTTGACAATTTCTGTGGTATAAATACTCTCTGTGGCTGATTTCATACTAATGACATGACATTGCTGCATGGGAATGTGGGGGAAAATGTACAGTTGTTGTCCATGATATGGTATTCCCAGTATGTAAATACAATAAAGAATCTCCAGAAGGCCAGGCACAGTAGCTCACACCTGTAATCCCAGCACTCTTGAAGGCTGAGGCAGGTGGATCCCTTGAGCTCAGGATTTTAAGACCAGCCTGAGCAAGAGTGAGAACCTGTTTCTAAAAAAAAAAAAAAAAAGAAAGAAAGAAAAAAAATTAGCCAGGCATTGTGGCAGGTGCCTGTAGTCCCAACTACTCAGGAGGCTGAGGCAAGAGGATCGCTTGAATCCAAGAGTTTGAGGTTGCTGTGATCTGTGACACCATGGCATTCTACCGAGGGCAACATAATGAGACTCTGTCTCAAAAAAAAAAGAAAAGAACCTCAAGACCATAAATCATAGTAAAATGCACTAAAATAGGTTGAAAGAAGAGGAGAGGAAAGTAATGAGTTTTGAATTATTACCTTTCTAATGTAATTATTTTAATTGTTAATTCATATGTAATAATTTAACTTTTAATAATGGCCATGTTTAAACAACTCGTTTGCAGTATTCCTGAAAATAACACTGAACTCTCTCATGATCTGCTGCAAACCAGCTTCATCAATCTCCTTGTTAAACATGTCAGTGATTTTCAACTGGCGATGAATTAAAAATAGAAAGTATATAAGTTTTGGGACACTACCATGAATCCCATGGAGCACTAACAGATTCTCACTGTAATCTAGGTTTTCTATGTACTGTGTATCACTAATCAGTGGTGCTCAGCCTCATTGTCTTCACATTAGAATCATTTGCTGAGCATTTGAAAACCTCTGAAAGTAGAGAGTAAAGATAAAATGTGAATGATTCATACAGCAGAGTAATGTACTATACAGCAATAGAATAAGGAAACTATAATTCTAAACAACATAGATGCATCCCACAAACCTAATATTAAATTCAAGAAGTCAGACAGGCAAGAGTAACATCCTATATGACTTTATTTATTTATGTATCTTGCAAAACTGATTTGTATCATTAGCAATGAGACAGCGGTTAGCCTTTTGTGTCTCAGCTGTGATTGCAGAGGGCTTCTGAGATGCAGCTACTGTTTGCATCTTGATTCGAGGGCTAGTTACATGGATGGGTTCAATTTATGAAAATTCATGAAACTGACATTCATGCTTTATGCATGTTATAAAGGTATTTTAGATTCCAATAAAAGTTAAAAAAAATCTGAATGAGTAAGTTGACCCTAGATGAATTAAATTTGAATTCCTGAGAGTAGAATTCTGACATCAGTGTTTTTAAAAATGTCCTCAGGTGATTCCAAAGAGAAGTTGAGTTTGAGAAGCAGATTATTTTCCTACAGATTAGCTGTCTGTCAATTTATATTACTTATATATCTTTTTAAAAAATCCATATACAGTATCCCCCCAATCCACAGTTTCACTTTCTATAGTTTTTATTTCTGTAGTTTCAGTTACTGTAGTCCATCATGGTTTAAAAAAAATTAAACAGAAAATTCCAGAAAAAAACAATTTGTAAGTTTTAAATTGCATTCCATTGTGAGTAGAGGGGTGAAATCTCAGCTGTCCTTCTCCCTCCTGCTCCATCCTAATCTGTCCAAAAGATGAAAATGTGTCAAATATTCTATGAAACAAGTGTATGATGCCCCATGATCATATTGATGTACACAGCTATGATTTAATAAAAAAAATAAAATAAATAAAAAAAAAAGGGAAGTGAATTTTTCCTTTGTCCAGTGTATCTCTGCTGTGTATGCTCCTCATCCATAACCACTTAGTAGCCATCTCCATTATCATATTGAAAAAATACACAGTATATATAGAATTTGGAACTATTGAGAGAGTTAGGCATCCACTGGGGGTCTTGGAACATATCCTCTGTAAAAAAAGGGGCCATTACTATAATTAGGAGGAATTTTGAACCAAATCGGCTCCTTAGCATGACTTCCAAGGCCCTGGGGGACTTCTCCCTTACCTCCCTTTCCATCTTCCTATTTCTCTCTGATTCGAACTCAGCGACATCACAGGAGAGAGCTAGAGCTCCACCAGGTTGGAAAACACCCAGAAACCCCACAGAATCATCAACAACAATGCAGTGTTTTCTTTTTTTTTGTTTTGTTTTGTTTTAAGTTAAAAAATATATATATATATATATTTTATTGTTGGGGATTCATTGAGGGTACAATAAGCCAGGTTACACAGATTGCATTTGTTAGGTAAAGTCCCTCTGGCAATCATGTCTTTAAAGCACCAATTTTGGGGGTGGTAAGTTTCACAGCTATTGACAACTGTTATATGTAGCCACAATTTTAAATGATGTTCGCAGAATTGCAAATATCTCCTTATAGTTTGCATACTATTTTAATGAAATGAGACACATTAAATCTAATTTTTCTAGTTTTACCTACTTTTGCTTTAATCCTAATTTTGCATCTCTGTCTACATTTCTACCCATGTTCCTCTTGTATTCTGGTGAATTGAGGATTGTCTTAAAATGCAGATTGTTTTTTGAATTCCTTGTCAATGCTACGTAAGCTACGTCCTCTCTTGTCTTTCAGATATGTGGTCCTCAAAGTGGGGCAGTTTGTATATACAAGATGGTCTGTTGACAATGAAGACAGAAAATATCAGAAATTTTATATCTTCTTATTTTTGTTCAATAACTTTTAATTTTATTCTTTTAAGGTTTATATATACATTATATAAATATATCTATATTGGGTTTATATGCTCATTATTTTTGTCCCTTCCTTTGATGATCATAACATTTTTGAAGACTACCTCTTTAAATCATATTATACTCTTCACAGAAGGTGGTCTCTAAAAAAACTGATCCCAACTTTAAAAAGTTAGCTGTTATGTAAATTTGAGTCTGTGTCAAGGAGCAATCTCTTGAATGCAAAAATGTTTTCGTCCATACATTGAATTCTCCTCATAAGCTCTGTCATTCTGTAGTCCTGTGATTTCTGATTAGTCATGTACCTTCCCTGAATTTCAGTTTCTTTAGCAATAGAAGGAAGATAATAATCCTTTCTATGCCCACTATCAAGCTCAGATGAAATTCTGCGCATACAATGCTTTATAAATGATGAAACACTATGAATAAGGTATAACTAATGAAATATTAAAGGTTAGTTTTTATTTTCCCTTTAGAATTGAGCAGCGTGATTATACATTTATTTTCAACAAGATTAAATACTATATATTTCTCAAAATGAGTATACAATTGAGAAAAATGACCTTGATTTAAGCAAAGACTGTGGAAATGACAGAAGTCTTCTTCCTAGAACCAGAGTTTAAGGAGAAAGAGGAATTGTTTGTCACTTAGAGGATTAGTCGGAGTGAACGTAGCATTTGGGTTTTTCTTTGAATGCTTGGATTTGATTTTAATAGGAGAAACAGAGCTGAAGAAAGATAATGACAAGAAAGACACCCGTATGAGAAGAGATTTGGGAATGAAAAAAGGGCAAGTATATTACCAGGAGTGCAATCTGACTTGAGTGAAGGATACACAGAGGAGAGTGAGGGAAGCCGTGGCTCATGACACGGGTTAAATAAAATTAATTGGAGAACTTCCAATATTTGTTGAAGGAAATTGAATTTGAATGCTTGATTAGACAGTTTGAACTTTATAAGAAATGGGATATGTGAAGGTCTTGACATAGAGTAATGACAAAATCAGCTGTGCTTTATGAAGTTTTCTCTGTACAGGAGTCTGTATCAATAAGCTATGTCTTAGAAAGGATGTAGAGGATGGCTTGAAAAAAAAAAACCCTTAGGAGAGTAATTGCAGATTAATTTGACTGGTAACACTGCAAATGGAAGAGGAAAAAAATACGTCTTAAGATAAAATACAGCCCATGAGTTCTAAATATTTAGGTTATTTGTGACACAACATCAACCAAAATCTGCTACCCAGTACTATTAAAATAACATTGGCTCTATTTCAAATGTGCTTCCCCCTAAACAAACTGCACTAAAGTTATACCTGCCTAGGTCAAGTGTGTCTAAGCAAATTGTATTAGTGAACTTCAAAACTTTGGACTAGATTTGTGCTTTCTGTATATAACATAGTTTTCTTGAAAAGTAAAAAAATGCCTATCTAAGGCCAATGGTATACAGAGGGTGCCAAAAAATGTATACACAGTTTAAGCAATAATGTTATCTATGTAGTACTTTTCAAAGTTGAATTGAAGATACATACCATTACTGGTCAAGTGTACCTAGACGTGCTACACCCATCCATTTTACCTGCAATTTGTATACTTTGGAGAATGATATTATTTCCAATAAGATCTCTTAAAATGTGTATACATTTTTGGTACCCCTGATATTGTGATTAAAATATTTATGCCTAACTATAGATTTTTAATAACATTCAATAAAATCACTAAAAAAGATGTAGATATAGTGTTGGGGGCTTAATTTGAGAGGTCAAGCATTTATTCATTTATTTTAAAGCATTTACTGAGATCTCACTGTGTATCAGACATTGTACTGGGAACAGGAGGTGAACCACATACATGACCAACAGTATTTTACCTACATAGCATTTATATTCCACTAAGTATAAACAGAAAATGGACCAGTAAGCAAATGTAGAAGCAGGTAAATTTCAGATAGCAGCTAGTTCATTGGATACAGTGAAAATCAAGGTTAATGAGAGTGATGAGGACTAGCTAGGCTGAGATGCTGCTTACAAGGACAAGGAGGTCACTCTATGGAGGTGACAGCCCTGAGATGGGTGTAATGGAAAGAGCTTGTCACATAAAGATTTGAAGAGTGTTCCAGACAACTGAACAACAAGTGCAAAGGCTCTAAGCAGGGAACAATTGTGATATTTCTAGGAGCATCAGGAAGAAGATACAGCTCCTCTGTAGTGAGCAGAGTGGAGTCCAGTACAAGTTGAGATGAAAGGCATGGTCAGAAGCTAGATTCTTTATGGACTTTGCCTTCAACCCTCTGGAAAAATTTAAGTAGTAGAGGAGAAACTCTATCCACCCTCCCCCCATGTTATATTCAAATTGTGGCATAGACAATTAAGATACCCTTAAAATTAAAATGCTAGCTGAAGTTATCACCTCTGTAGTCAGCAAGAGCTTCCCTTTCTAAGACTTCATGGTAAAAACACGATTTCTCCCATTCCCTTCTACTAAGAGCCTACATGTCTGAGAAAAGGCCTGTCTGCATACCATTCATTTCCTTCCAATGCTGACAAAACAGAATTGTTTTTTTCTACACTGTTATCAGTCCTAATGAGCAATGTCATTTAGGGTTTAAGAATCAATTACTTTGGAAGAAGGTTGGATAATCATATAACCACCTTTATCAGTAGGTATTACATAAAAATAGTATTTTCAGCATTTCTAAATTGGGCCATTTCTATTAGAAATTGCTAAGATGTCACTTGGCTGAAAAATATAGCCTGGTGTTCCATTCCTAAAGGTGCTATTATGCTAACAATAAATCTGAACAGGACCGTAGGCAGAGTGTGGGTTGTGATGTACTCAATATTCATCACACTCCGACCCAAAGGAATATCTATTATGTGCTTCTGGGATCCTTGAGCAAAGCAGGTTTATTACACCTGCCAATTTTCATGGATTTGCTGTGTGATACATTGTTTTCTTTGAAGAAATCTTGGTCACAGTGAATATTTCCATTTTTGCGCCTTTCTCTTCTTAGGTAGTTCATTTGCTCCAGCTCTCAATTCAATAAAAGGTTATTTTTGAAATGGAGTAAAATTCAAGCAATCATAAATACCTTCCAATGTGTGCTCATCCCAGGTAGCTGATAGTGTGTATTTAGAAGGAGGTGAATTTCCTTCCAGATTTGCTTTTATACTGTCCCATTTATAAAATAGTAACCCATGCAAACATGCTAACAAAATAGAAGTGTTTTTCTTTATCGGTATCACGCCTTGAATACAATTTCATTTAGGTGTTAAGAACCAAGACTTTGGGAGAATTTTGAAAATAATATAATCACATTCATCATGAAAATGGTGACAGATAAGAATTATTATCATTTGTAGTCTCAGCTTAATCCTCAGGAGTAATTAATACAGTAGGAGAAACCAGCTCATTAAGCTCAGATGGATAATATAATGGTCCACAAAAGAGGGCTTCAATTCTACCCTGACAATACATGTGACTCGCATCATGTTCACCTCCTTGGATTATTCAGTTTCTTCCTAATAAAATCAAGTCTCATAGCAAGTACTTCTTCAGGACTAATCAAATAAGTGTCCAGTCCAGAATTTTATGGCATAGGCGCAGAAGTACCTAACCTATAACAAAACGAGCACAAATGGCAAACAAACGACTTATATTTATAAACCAAGTGCATCTTCTCTAAAACACCATTTAAATTATAATACTTTGTTAAAATAACAAAGTTAAAAAATCATGTGATCTTTTACTTTTTTTTTTTTTATGACAGTCTCTCTGTTGCTCTGGATAAATGCTATGGCATCATAGGTCATGGCAATCTCAAACTCTTGGGTTCAAGCCATCCTCTTGCCTCAGTAGCTGGGACTACAGTCACGCAGCACAGCACTTGGTTGATTTTTCTCTTTTTATTTTTATTATTTTTTTAACCCATCAATTCAGTTTATTTTCTGATACATTTTAAAATAAATTGCAGCTATCTGTACATTTAGCCCTAAATTCTGCAGCATTCATATCCATGACTAGAGTCCAATATTTGTTCATAGTGTTTTTCTCTTATGTACATGTGAATACAGAAATGTCAAGTGTGCATTGGTTGAATTTTTTTCTCTTTCTCCTTATTTTATTTATTTATTTTTAATTAATTAATTTATTTTTATTGTTAAATCATAGCTGTATACATTAGTGTAATCAAGGGGTACAATGTGCTGGTTTCATATACAATCTGAAATATTCTTATCAAACTATTCAATGTAGCCTTCATGGCATTTTCTTAGTTATTGTATGTAGGCATTTGTATTCTGCATTTAGTAAGTTTCACCTGTACCCATTCTAAGATGCACTGTAGGTGTGGCCCCACCCATGACCCTCTCTCCACCATAACCTCCCCACTCCCTTCCCCTTCCTTGGCCCTTTCCCATAGTCTTGTGCTATAGTTGGGTTATAGCCTTCATATATATATATACACATACATATATATGAATTTTATATATATACATACATATATATATGAATTATATATATATATACATACATATATATATGAATTTTATATATATACATAATATATATATATAATTTAGCTTCATAGTAAAGCTGAGTACATTGGATACTTTTTCTTCCATTCCTGAGATACTTTGCTAAGAAGAATATGTTTCAGCTCTATCCATGTAAACATGAAAGAGGTAAAGTCTCCATCTTTCTTTAAGGCTGCATAATATTCCATGGTATACATGTACCACTATTTACTAGTCCATTCGTGGGTCGATGGGCACTTGGGCTTCTTCCATGACTTAGCAATTATGAATTGGGCTGCAATAAACATTCTGGTACAGATGTCTTTGTTATATTGTGATTTTTGGTCTTCTGGGTATAAACCTAATAAAGGAATTATAGGATCGAATGGCAGGTCTATTTTTAGGTCTCTAAGTATTCTCCAAACATGCTTCCAAAAGGAATGTATTAGTGTGCATTCCCACCAGCAGTGTAGAAGTGTGCCCTTTTCTTCACATCCATGCCAACATCTCTGGTTTTGGGATTTTGTTATGTGGGCTACTCTTACTGGGGTTAGGTGATATCTCACAGTAGTTTTGTTTTGCATTTCTCTGATGAATAAGGATGATGAGCTTTTTTTCATGTGTTTGTAGATCGTGCATCTATCTTCTTTAGAGAAGTTTCTCTTCAAGTCCCTTGCCCACCGTGAGATGGGGTCATGTGTTCTTTTCTTGCTAAAATGTTTGATTTCTCTGTGGATTCTGGTTATTAGACCTTTATCAGAGGTATAACCTGCAAATATTTTCTCCCATTCTGAGGGCTGTCTGCTTGCTTTACTTACTATGTTCTTGGCTGTGCAGAAGCTTTTAAGTTTGATCAGGTCACAGTAGTGTATTTTTGATACTGCTTCAATTGCCTGGGGGGTCCTCCTCATAAAATATTCACCCAGGCCAATTCCTTCAAGAGTTTTCCCTGCACTTTCTTCAAGTATTTTTTATAGTTTCATGTCTTAAGTTTAAATCTTTTATCCAGTGAGAGTCTATTTTAGTTAATGGTGAAAAGTGTGGGTCCAGTTTCAGTCTTCTACAGGTTGCCAGCCAGTTCACCCAGCACCATTTGTTAAATAGGGAATCTTTTCACCACTGGATGTTTTTAATTGGATTGTCAAAGATCAAATAACGGTAAGTAGCTGGTTTCATCTCTTGGTTCTCTGTTCTGTTCCAGACATCTACTTCTCTGTTTTTGTGCCAGTACCATGCTGTTTTGATCTCTATTGATTTATAGTACAGTCTCAGGTGTGGTAGCGTGATTCCTCTTGCTTTGTTTTCATTGCTGAGTAATGTTTTGGCTATTCGAGGTTTTTTCTGATTCCATATAAAACGAAGTATTATTTTTTCAAGAACTTTAAAATATGACAATGGAGCTTTAATAGTAATTGCATTAAAATTATATATTGCTTTGGGTAGTATAGACATTTTAACAATGTTGATTCTTCCCAGCCATGAGCATGGTATGTTTTTCCATTTGTTAACATCTTCAGCTATTTCTTTTCTTAAAGTTTCATAGTTCTCTTTGTAGAGCTCTTTCGCGTCCTTTGTTAGGTATACTCCCAAATATTTCATCTTCTTTGGCACTACTGTGAAAGGAATAGAGTCCTTGACTGGTTTTTCAGCTTGGTTATTGTTGGTATATATAAAGGCTACAGATTTATGGTTGTTTATTTTGTAGCCTAAGATGCTGCTGTATTCCTTGATCACTTCTAAAAGTTTTGTAGTAGAATCCCTTGTGTTTTCTAGATATACGATCATACCATCTGTGAAGAGTGAAAGTTTGATCTCTTCTGACTCTATGTGGATACCCTTGATCACCTTTTCTTCCCTAATTGCAATGGCTAAACCTTCCATTACAATGTTAAAGAGCAATGGAGACAATGGGCAACATTGCCTGGTTCCTCATCTAAGTGGAAATGATTTCAATTGAACTCCATTCAATACAATATTGGCTGTGGGTTTGCTGTAGATGGCCTCTGTTAGTTTAAGAAATGTCCCTTCTATACCAATTTTCTTAAGTGTTCTGATCATGAAGGAATCCTTTGGCCAACCTAACCAGGAAAAAAAGAGTAAAATCTCTAATTTCATCAATCAGAAATGGTAACGATGAAATAACAACAGACCCCTTAGAAATTAAAAACATCCTTAATGAATACTACAAGAAACTCTACTCTCAGAAATATGAAAATCTGAAAGAAATTGACCAATACCTGGAAGTACACCACCTACCAAAACTTAGCCAGAATGAAGTCGAAATGTTGAACAGGCCTATATTAAGTTCTGAAATAGCATCAACTATACAAAATCTCCCTAAAAAGAAAAGCCCAGGACCAGATGCCTTTTCGTCACTATTCTACCAAACCTTTAAAAAAGAACTAGTACCTATACTACTAAACCTCTTCCAAAATATAGAAAAAGAAGGAATATTACCCAACACATTCTATGAAGCAAACATCACCTTGATCCCCAAACCAGGGAAAGACCCAACAAGAAAAGAAAGTTATAGTCCAGTATCACTAATGAATATAGATGCTAAAATACTCAATAAGATCCTAACAAACAGAATCCAACAACACATCAAAAAAATGCACCATGACCAAGTGGGATTTATCCCAGGGTCTCAAGGCTGGTTCAATATATGTAAATCTATAATGTAATTCAGCACATAAACAAATTAATTTTTCTCTTTTTAATAGAGACAGGGTCTTGCTATGGCTCAGACTGGTCTCAAACTCCTGAGCTCAGGCAATCCACCCACCTCGGCCTCCCAGAGTGCTAGGATTACAGCTGTAAGTCACCCGACCCGGCCAGCCAGAAACTCTAAATGTGGAAAAAGTACTGAATGTCAAGAAAATCCCATCGTTTATGTCTAGGAATACTTATTCTTCTATAATAGTGGCCCTTGTTCATCTCTGACACTATTTTTAATGATTATAGAGTCTATAAGTCTCTGGGTTTAAAATCATTCATCTCTAATCCTCGATGACTTATAACAGATGCAGAACATGATTTAGATGATCAACAATTTTATTCTGTAATCAAGTGTTTAGTGCTTTTAAAACTATCAATTTTTTTTTTTTTTATTGTTGGGGATTCATTGAGGGTACAATAAGCCAGGTTACACTGACAGCATTTGTTAGGTAAAGTCCCTCTTGCAATCATGTCTTGCCCCCAGAAGGTTTGAACTTCAATTTTTAAATCTGCTTTAAATTTTTCAGATTTTACATTAAAAACATGGTAAGGCAAAAGATTTGAAGAAATAAAAAAATCTGTTGCATTCTAAGCTTTTCTTTGCCATAGGAAAATTTAACACTTATATCAGTAAATCTTGGTTTCCTTACACATCTGACATTCTAGCATTAACAAAATCTGATCCTATACGGTTTTTACTAATAGAGATTTGTTCCACTCACATTGTTTGGTGTGTTTTTTTTTTTTTAACAGAATATTTCTTCACAAATATTATCTGTGCATGATCTACGAAGAAGCATTAGACTTAGAGTTAAAAGTTTTTTTCCATTTATTAACTTGGATCCCCAGATTATCTTATTAACATATACCTTTTTTTCTACCCCAAGCCATGTACATGGTTCAGTAACTTGGGGCTAAAACTAAACTTTTTCAGTCTTTCTTAAAACTCCTGACCCTTTTTTTTCTCCTTCCAGTAAAACTGTTACCTTTCTTCATGTCTTTATTTACTGTTCCTCATTCCCGGGAGTGATTAGGCTTTTATGTTCATAGAGTTCTAACCTAACCAGTAATTTACATGAAAGAAAAATGTTCTAACCTATTTTAGTCAACATCCTTTTCATCAAAATGGACAAAATCTTAACTGAAATTAGCAAAAAAAGGGACTTTATTGGTTTATATTACTTATAAGTTTGGAAATGGAATTGAGAAAGACCTTGGACCTTTCTTCCCTTGGATTGTACTGGTTCTGTGTTGATTTCATTTTTTAGGCAGTCTTTCCCCTCATAGTGGCCCCAGTATATGTTCACCCTAAATAGAAGATCTCAAAAAGAATGCCTTTCTGTTATTTTATTTTACCAAAACCTCAAGGATTTGCTAAAATAAAATATATTCTGAATCAATAAATATAATGGGGAGTGGGGTGGAAAATATGTGGACTGGCTAATCCCTGAGGCTGTACCAGTCTCATGCAAACCCCAAAGACTGTCAGCAAAGAGTGGTGGCTCCCTGATAAAAATCGAATCTTCTTATGAGAGAAAGTAGAAATGGACTGAGAGTTAACAAAACAGCAGATGTCCTCTTCCATGTCACACAACATTTTCATGTTCTAAAACATTTTCCTGTTACATAAATGTCCATGTTGCACGTTACCTACTATGTTACTCAAATAGCAATTTATACTTTCTGTACTGCAATTATTGGTTTACTTGCTATTTCTCTTTCTAGGCTGGAAGGCTGAAGATGGCAGGGACCATGGCCCTCTTACTGTTGAAGGTCAACATTTAGCTCTGTGCCTCACACATCATACGTAGTTACTAATAAACATTTGTATTTATTGAATTGACTAGACCTACTTTCTTTCACCCTTTGACAGATATTTAGGGCAGATCTACTACATGCTATAGAAACAGAGCATAAACCAAATGAAAATTTCTGTGCTCACAGCCTACATTAAAATAGAGCATAATTTCAAACTTTTTAAATGTTATTAAATTTCAACTCTAACATGTTATGACCATAACCTTGTAATATAAGGCCAATAGTAGAGGAATGGACCACACTAGTAGTTCCCTAGAGGGGACTATATAACTAAATTTATTCTACTATGTGATAATATAAACAGGAACAACACATTAAATATTAGTCATTCATTCATTCAACAAACATTCATGAATTCCTGCCAAGTGCCAAGAAGATGCAGTCCTCATCTTGATGCTTAAAGCATAGTCAAGGAAGAAATATATTTATATTATTTTCTTACTACTTCTGTAAAAGTTATCACAAATGTTGTGACTTGGCCAGACACTATGGGTCACACCTATAATCCTAGCACTCTGGGAAGCTGAGGCAATTGGAGTGCCTGAGCTCGGGAGTTCAAGACCAGTCTGAGCGAGAATGAGACTCCATCTATACTAAAGATAGAAAAATTAGTTGGGCATCGTGGCAGGTGCCTGTAGTCCCAGCTGCTTAGGAGGGTGAGGCAGGAGGATATTATGAACCCAGGAGTTTGAGGTTGCTGTGAAGTAGGCTGATCCATGGCACTCTAGCCTGGGGCCACCGAGTGAGACTTTGTTTCAAAACAAAAAACAAACAAACAGAAACAATGCTGTAGCTTAAAACAGTTTATTTTCTTATAGTCCTGGAGGTCACGAGTCCAAGATGGGTTTCACAGGGCTGAAAACAAGGTATTGGCCAGGCTTACATAAGTATAGGAGAAAATTAGTTTCATTACCTTTCCCAGTTTCTAGAACTTCGTTCCTTGCATTATGTGGCTCAGGACCCCTTCCTTTGTCTTTAAGATCAACATCTTCAAATCTCTCTCTGCTCAGTTATCACAGTGCCTTCTTTTCCGTGTCAAGCCTGTCTCTGCCTTCCTCTCAGAAATACACTTAGAAATTGCCCATCCAGATAGTCTAGGTTAGCCTCCCCATCTCAAGATCCTTAACTTAATTACATCTGCAAAATCCATTTCACCAAATCATGCAGCACTCACACGTTCCAGATGTTAGGACTAGGTCTCTTTAAAGACCCTTCCTTTAGCTCACCACAAATGTATTAATGAAAATATTAAGAAGTGCATAATTAACAATTCTGTTTCTTAATTAAATGGGTCTTGATTTTCTTCTAATATTTTTAAAATACTAAAATAAAGCAATAGAACTTTGGATATTGCAAACTACAATAATGCCCCAGAATCAACGATGCATGCCTGCATGGAAAAGTGTCATTATAAATGCTCCCCGAAACCAGCGTCCACAGTAAATGTGACAAAAGAAGTTGTAGTGCTAATTTTTAAAAAGGGAGGAGAGAGAGAAGTTGGTGACAAAGTTTTAAATTTCAGTTTAGAGTCTAGGGAGGTAAAGTAGTAACATTTTAAAAGGATTGCAACCCTGAAAATAAGAAGGGAAAAAACAAATAATTGTGAAAGATTTGCTGACCTTCCAGAATGAATAAAAGGTCAGTTTTAGGAGAACAAGCCATTATAACCACACACAGGAATAAAGTTCTATCATCAGACAATCCAATTTTCTAAACTAAAATACTATTTGCAAGTAGGGAGACATTGCATGAAATCTCTAACAAAACAAACAGATTTAAAGCAATGGTCCCTTGTGCATATGATGATCAGCATCCTTACCTCTGGGGCAATGTTTAGCTTAGATTATCTTATTTAAATAGCGATGGCTTAAAAAAATAGATCCAATCTGTTCTTTCACAATGAAATTGTGCACCAAGGATATATGATTATTTCTCCCTTTAGAATAAAGCAAAAGGACATGTTGAATCACATCCAATTTGGATAAATAAAAATTAATAAAAGAGCTGGAGTATTTTTCAGATTTGATATGTGTTCTGAGAATAATAATTTATTTTAATTTAACACAAAAGGTCTTTTAGAGATCTTATGCTAATTCAACATACATATTTAAAGGGCAAAATGTTAATGTTGAATTTTGACAGGAAGATGAAACTGAAGGGTAGGAACAAAATCCTAATTCACACATGTATGATTTGGGGGCACCTTGGTGACTTTGCACTGTCTTTTCTTAATCTATTTCAAAAAAGAAGACACTATTACTTAACTCTGAATTGTTGTTATAGAGAGACATGACACAAATAAAAACAATGCGATATCTCTGAATAAATATAACTGCAGCAATTCTGGCTGCTGGATTCACTGGTGATTAAAATCCCTTTATTTATATGGGTTTTTTGATTTTTTTTCTGGTTAACTTCTGCATATTTTAGCATTCTCATTGCTTGTAAGATTAGCACAGCTCTCCATTTCTGGGGTCTGTTATTAAATATATGTCTTTTACAATTACTGTGTTTCTGTCTTGTAAATTATGGTGATTATTCCTGTTTTTTCTCTCAGTGTAGTACTGCTTTGGTCCGAATGAATGAAAGTTTAATAGTAACTATCATCACATAGTTAGGTGGAAATAGCCTGGCATTGTAGGACTTCTCTGACAACTAACTGACCTCTATGCTCTGTGACAACTCATGTAGGTAAGGCTGGCAAATAAGTTCTACAACTGAGACAATTAAGAGCTCCATGATCTTAAGAGACTGAAGTTGATTATTTGCAAAAACAACCACCATTATTTTCTTAATTATTTCCATGTTTACTGCGGCTTTTCTATTAAGTCTTAGAGTATGTTTCCGTACCCCTTGAATCTGGACTGGTCTTATGATTTGCAATGCGCAAAAGAACGCCACAGAAATGACATGGTGGCAGTTTCAGTCCTTGGCATCAGCAGACATTGCATTCTTATGATTTCTCTTGGAACCCTGAGCAGCCACTATGTAAAAAAGCCCAGAATAATAGAGAATGGCATTTGGATCACAGCCAAAGCAGCCAATTGTCTCAGCAGGCAATGTCCTAGACAAGGCATGTCTCAGGTGAGTCAGCTGACTGCAGATTCCATACATCCAGGCAAAAGCAAAAGAATACACAGTTACCATCATCCTAAATTGCCAACTCATCAACTAAATGCATACTTATTTATTATTTTAATTTACTCAGATTTGGGTGCTTTATTATGAAGTAAAAGTCAGCTGATAAACACACATTAATACATTTAAATTGATAATAGAATATGCTCTAATCTATTTTTTAAATAATCAAGGATATAAGCTATTTCTAAGGTTATTTCCAGTTCTGATGTAACCTCTTATATCACCTTTTCTTCTATTCCAACATAGTCTTTTTTTGTATTATCAAATTCTAAATGTGAGGAAATATATACATTTTGATTTTAATTTTTTTTTTTTTTGCAGTTTTTTTTTTTTTTTTTTTTGGCCAGGGCTGGGTTTGAACCCGCCACCTCTGGCATATGGGGCTGACACCCTACTCCTTTGAGCCACAGGAGCCACCCTTGATTTAAATTTTTTAGAGGCTTCACTATAAAAGGAAATACAAAGAACAATTCTTTATTATTTATTAGTAATAAAAATTATTTATTACATTCATTTATTATAAAAATGTTCTATTTTACCATTCATAAATGTAATAATGATCATTTCTATTTAAAAATAGTGTTCAAAACTTTTTTAAGTGTTAAACTCTCCCTGTATTAGCTATAGAGGTTACCCTCAAAACTTTATCATTTAGTCGTCCAAATAACATATGTATTGTGCATTTTGAAAATTGCTTTACTTCTAGAAAGAAATACAATGCCAATATATTTATCAATCAAAATTCATAATAATAGAACACTTTACCTGTACAAGAGTGTACGAGTGGTAGCAGAATTATCAGTTTCCATAGCAACCTCATCTCCACTTTCTAAGGTCAAAAATTTCTCCCATACAATCAACAGAGAAAAAAAACTCTGTCTTCCAGTCAGTATCTCAAGAGTCTGAAAGAAATAAAATTGTTATGAAATGACAGACATACAAATATGAATATTTTAATATGTATGTTGATTGTTACATACTGATTCAATTTAACATTAAAATATTATTATTCAGAATAAAGCAACCTAAGTGGCTATATATATATGTAGGTTGCATTAGCAATTTCAATTCATGTTTTCTTAATTTCAGTTCATATCTCAAATATACATGCCATTAGCTATTGTAGATATTTGCTGTACTTGTTAATGAGTTGAGATGGAATTCAATGGATATATTCCATGTGGACAAAAATTTTCATTAGTTCAATTTCTTTGACATGTAAAAGATATTAAAAAACAGTAAACTCATTTCCACAATTCTGCTGTTGGCTTATACTTTTAACTTTTAATCGTTAGGAATATGATATAATACTTCTCTCTTCTGCAAATTAACAGTTATTTTATATTTTGTGGATTTATATTTGATATTATATGGAAAATATATTTTATATTTTATGGTTTTTATTAATATTCTTGAGAACAACTCACTAGGAAGCATTATCTTTTGTAATGTTAGTAGTACCAAAATTAATATTGCGCTATGAAATTTCTCCCAGAAATCATTTTGTGGCAGGGTTATCTTTTAGGTATAAGGCACGCTTTTCCTAAGGGGTTACATCATAATTTTCTCTAATTTATTTTAACATGTAAGCTATGCAATGATAAATGAAGTGAAGATAAACTGTTAGTTTGACTTTTACTCCAAAGGGAATCTATTAAGAGATTCATAAAAACTCATAAAAGCTTAGAATAAGCTCAGAATAAACTCATCTAGGTTACATTTGACAAAACCATATAGCAACTGATAGGATTCTTTGGAAACTTTAGCTTAGTGGAAATATATTTTCTTTTTTTTTATTTTATTTTATTTTATTTTATTTTATTTTTTATTGTTGGGGATTCATTGAGGGTACAATAAGCCAGTTACACTGATTGCAATTGTTAGGTAAAGTCCCTCTTGCAATCATGTCTTGCCCCCATAAAGTGTGACACACACCAAGGCCCCACCACCCTCCCTCCGTCCCTCTTTCTGCTTCCCCCCCCATAACCTTAATTGTCATTAATTGTCCTCATATCAAAATTGAGTACATAGGATTCATGCTTCTCCATTCTTGTGATGCTTTACTATATTTTCTTGCTGCCTCAAATGCCACTTGGAAGTCTATGGACTTTAAGTGTGATAATGGTAAATAATAAAAATGTGATCCCTTCTTGACATATTTTCCAAATTTAAAAAAACTTCCACATCTTTCTGCTACCTGTTACTTCAACTTAACCAAAAAATATTGAACATATTTAACTTCTTTTATAAAGCTTAAGTTACATACTTTCACAATTTAATTAAGGAATATAAATCACAAGAAAAACAAACACTCTTCAGCTTCAGATAATAGTGAATATGATATGGAGTTGATATGGAGTCTTTCACAAACTTTCTTTTATCTTACATTATCTTTCATTCCCTTTGACACCATAGATTCTAAGCCTTTAAATTCTTACATTTAAATTAAATTATATCTTATATTAATTCATTCATCTCTTTTTCCAATAAATACTTATTTGTTTATCGTTATTTATTTATATGCTTCCATCCTCTGCAAGATATTGAGCACTTCGGTCTTGGTGGTGGCCTCAATCCTTCATTTCTACCTTTGAGGTATTCTGATTTTGTTAGAGAGTTAACAAATAGCAAAAAAGAAAAAAAAAAAAACTTGCACACACACTGAAGTAAACAGTTATATAAGGTAACTATGTTTTTTTTAAGTGAGATCTATGAGCTCTATAGTGTAGTGTTCAGGAAGTATTTTGAGCTGTAGCTTGAAATACGAATGGCTATTCACCAGGCAAAGAGTGTGTGGACACTGAGTAAGAGTCACAGGTGCAGGAGTTGAGCTAGCAGGAGGGACGATGAGACTAGCAAGCATTCTAGGCAAAATAAACACAGTGTGACAAGGTCCTGAGGTAGGGCTGAGTTTGGATTTTTAAAGCCCTGAAAAATGTCCAGTTTGATTCAGAAAGACTGTGGCATCAGACAAAATAGATGAAAGAAAAAGAGGCTGAAACATGAAAGACCTGTAGGCTGTGCTAGCGAGCGTGCGTGTTGCACTTTCAGATTATGATTGGGGTTCTTAAAGCAGAGCACAATGAAGGTTGAATTGACATCCCTGACTACTGTGGAAAATGGAAGGGGTGGAGTGAAAAGTGGAAATATACAGAGAAATTACAGGCTATCTTTATAGTCCAAGAAAAGAAGGATAAATGTTTTGACTAGAGCAGTAGCTTTGAAGATAAAGAAACGTGGATCTGCAAACAGTCTTCCTGCCTCAAATCTCTTGTCCTTTCTGTCCATTTGAATATTTCTATCAAAACTATTCTTACCCAAACTAAGATTTGGTTAATTATGCTAATATTCTAAAACCTATAGTTACTTTTCCATTGAATAAACAACTGAGGTCCTTAGGAATGATGTTCAAGATCACACATAATGAATTTTTAACCTTCCTTTCCCACCCAAAATAACTTACTATATCCTTCCAGTCTGGTGACAAAGATCTGCTCCCCATTTACTTTGCTCATGCGTCAGGCCCTCATCTCTATGTAGATGCTATTTGGTTTGTATAGAATTCCCTCTGAGTATCTACATTTCTCTCCAAAACTGTGTGATAATAGAATGATTATACATCCCTGTTTTCACTGGATGGTTTCTGGTATCCGACTGTCATGGTGGAATTTTTCATAGACTTGTTTTTCAAAAAAAGTCTTAGCTTTTAAGATAAATTATATGATTCACTTATTCAATGGATGTTTATTACTTTGTTCTGTCCGATATTGTGTCCTCTTCTTGTGATAAAAGTTCTGTGATACCTTCAGTCCATATACTTGGAATTGTATTGCCTCCACCTCAGAACTCCAAGGGCATTGTCCTTCAGGAATCAGTCTCTTTGGCTACTACCCCGTTTCCCCAAAAATAAGACATCCTCCGAAAATAAGACCTACTTCCAGGAAAGATAAGATGCCCCCTGAAAATAAGACCTAGCGCATCTTTGGGAGCACACCTTCAAATAAGACACTGTCTTATTTTTGGGGAAACAGGGTATGTTTTATAAAGGGATGGGCATGTGACTTAACTGAAATCAATGACTGTCAAAGACAGGACTTTTGTCAATGTTATTAGGGCAAAAGAATAATATTTCCATTAAGTTATTAATATATAAACCTGTTGATCTGGTAAATTTCACAAACGTTATCTTGACCCGGTTTAATTCATCACCAAAACCTTTCAATTCCCTTTCATGGACAATTTACCGAGCTTCCATTCCAACTACCTCCTTTGATAGGTTTAGCAATACTGAGTTTTGATACACACCAACTTCCAGGGGTCCCCAAATATCTAAATCACAAGAAAGTACTCTTATTCTTTGGGTCAGAAAATTATTCAAAATATCCAGTCCCCAAGAGATTGCAAAATGTAGCTAACCCTCCCTTATTTTTTATACACAACCCACCTCCAACAGTCCCAGCTTGCTATTATCCTGTTTCTGGGTACAATCTCCGGTGCGGCTCTTTTATTATTTGGAACTGCAGGAAACAGAGCTCTGCTTTTCATGTTCTGCCATCCCTACAACCTATAATCATACCTGATATCACAGAATTTTGAAACATCCAACAAAACCCCCTGGAATTCTAAGATATGTGAGTCAATAAAACAAATTTTTGCCTAATACTTTTTGCTGTTTGGCTCATGTTGCATTTTGTCTCCTGCAACCAAAACAATCTGACTAGCACTTTATTCTTCATCTTAAATTTATGGGAAGATTTTCTTAAAGACTCTTCTAGAGCCAATTGACATGATGTACACCGTTTAGGTCTTGTGCTTTTCAGAGACTCCATCATATTGTCAGTTTTCATGCTTTACCTTGATGACAAACACCATGTGTAATACTTTTTCATAATACTTGATGTAGTGTCTAATGCAAAGCTCACAGTTATTCAATAAATATGTGCTAGGTTTGTATTTGAAAGACAGACAAGATAGTATTGTGGAGACAAAGGGTAAACCACAACTCCAGAGACTTTGTTTCTACTGTTGTCTCTTTTTCTTAACCAGCTGCGTAATGTTGAGTGATTCCTGGACAATCACATTGTCAGTTTCCTCCTTTGGAAATTAAAGAATTTGACCTACTAATAACCTTTAAATTTCTTCCAGCTCTAATATTCTGAGATTGTTTGATTCAATCCAGTGTATAATTTCACAGCAAATATTGCCCTTTACTATCTGATTACTTATCAGCATACTGTAATGAGGGCAAAGCCCAAAAGATAGTTTGCTTGGCATTACTTTAAAAAGCTAGCCTAAGTAGCTCATATTTATGCATAGGTTGCCATTTGTAAAAATTTCATTTGTAAAAGTTTAAATTGCCTGATGAAGGAGAAGACTCTGGCTCATTGACAGCAATCTACATAAGAAAAGTGTAGTTATTTACTCACTGCAGAATGGAAAGCAATATTGAGTGGGTAGGATTTATGCTAGTCACCGATATGCAATATAGCCATAGAAATTAACTCTTGGTTCCTAAAATTCTACAGATCACCTGAGGCAAATGGACCAATAAAGGAAGGCCAGTATATAGATCTAAGTTAAAGAAATTTGTAGCTCTAGAATAGTTGCAAAAATACATCACCAGCATTTTGTTTTGGATAAAGTAGACAGGCCAGGCAGTGTTTAAAATAATATTTTGGTCAGGAAGAGTGGGTATCTTGGTTCATGACCTCACAACCAAAGCTATTATTATTACTATACAAAGTTTGTCTTTCTTAGATAATCTATGTGTACTATTTCTCTTGTGGAATTTCTCTATGCAAAAGTAACAATTTTAAACACTCCAAGAAAAGTCGTGTATAGGTCTAAAACCCCTTTCCTGCAATTAAAAAAATAATAAATCTTTTGAAAATTGGAACATACAGATAAGTCTGGCAGCAAAACCTATTCCAGACCAATGTGGGGCTGGTTAGACTTTTTTATCCAACTTCATATAAATATTTATGTCTTTTTATTGAAACAGATATTTTGGTTGATGATAAGGGTGCTGACCATTGGGTAACATACACACATGAAACAATTTATATGTATATATATTTATATTTAATGTACATAATGTATCTATAATACATATATACATATAAAAACATCTAAATTTGTACCACATTGACTTTCTAAAGGCTAAAATTATGAACAGCAACTATAGTCTTTTGCCTCAGTTTGGTCCTCTGCCTCTTTTTGAGAATAAAGTTTCACTGGAACTCAGTATTTCCGTTTATTTTTGTGTTGTCTATAGCTGCTTTTGTGCTACAAGGGAGAGTTGAATAGTTGAATCAGAGAACAGGTGTCCTACTATTTGACCCTCTATGGCTTTAGACCTTCTAGAAGTTCTTTTGCTAAACCCTGGTCTAATGTATTCTAAACTCCAAAACGCATTTGTTCATGAAGACTTCTGTTAAAGGATTCTAAAAGTGTCTTTCTCTAACCCCATGTTAGCATTCTTGGTAGGAATATTATCTATTGGCAGAGAAAAAAAATAATGAGGTCCTGTATTTGAAGTAGTTCCTGACTGTGAGTCCTGTCTTTATATGACCTCTTTTAACCGTGTGTCATTGACCTCTACCTGATTCCAGAAGACAGATGAGAGAATACAGAAATTATTGCTGTGACAGTGAGGTTGTACCCAGTGCTAATTGTACTTAACCCAGACAACACTTACAGTTTCTTTGTTTGGTTCAGAATAATCACTTCTTTTGAAATGGAAAACTATCAATCTATCCCCTCACCCTAAGTCCATTTGTCAGATTGTAAGTCTACAGAATTGCCAATCAACCAGGCACCAGTATGGAAGTCAAAATGTTTGTTGGACTCAGGCCGTAGTGGGAATCCAGGAGGCAGGCCGTTACCATATTAAACTTGGTTTGCCAAGCAGGCATGGGAGACAATGGGAGTTGCCAAAAATAGAGAGACGGACTTTGTGGTCTTTATCTTTTAAAAAAGAGCTTTCCAACTTTTCCTTGAACTGAGAACTAAGGACATTTACTTGAATAAAAAGGCAGGGTAGACATTCATGTGTAGCTTTATAGTAAGCCTTTAAAAAGGGCTTATAAAAGATTCTAACTGGTATTTACCAACCACACTTAGAAGCTAAGATGACTTAAAACGTTGTATTTGATGAGGAGGAGAAAAAATAGGCAGTTTTTCTTGTCCAATTCTCTCAACTATGTGTTTTTTAATTTCTATAACTACATCTAGGTGATACAGGCCTGGGTGATGAAGAATTATGAATCCTTAGGTCAATTACAAATAGTACCCTTTCTCACCTCCTTTGCACTATTGGAAATGATTTTCTCACATTGCCAGTAGAAAAGTAGAAACTACTACTAAAGAGCTTTGGTTAGTGCTCTTAAGTGCAGGGCAATAGAATGGCCAATGGATGAACATTACTTCAAAATACTGGCCAACATCTCTGTTTAATTGCATTTTACTGTATTGCTTTGAGATATCAGGAAATCATTGTTGCCAGTGCATGCATCCGACTGAGCTTTATTCTCCCCTTATTTATAGCAGCATCGCTTGATGCTAAAGAATTTCATAGCAGAGATCAAGATCTACTTTCAGATGGCATGTTCATAAGCAGAACAAATGTTCTCAGCACTCATTGCCCTTTTGTTTTTAATTGACCAGTTAATTAACTATATCAGGTAGCTTCATTGTTTTATTTCAATGTGATAAAAATCTATGACCAGAAGGAAGAGAAGATTCTTAATAATTTTTACAGCAGATTTGCAACATCGGCATTCACAGTATTCTTTACTATCAAACTACAGCAGTAATAAATTAAAAAGCAAACTATTTATGATCTTAAAAAAAATGGGGTTTAGATTAGTAAACCCCACTACCATTAAGTCAGGCAAAGTAGCAAGATAAATTGTGCCATCACATGCTTTGTTTTCAGAATATATCTCTATCATTTATGATAATTGTTATGCCAACCTCTCAAAATAGGCAGTCATAATAGATGAAAGAAAAATATTACACAGCATGTTTAATGTCATCATAGAGGAAGCATTACTTTTTTCTTAAAGGAGGCACGATTACATGTTAAGTTGCTAACAGCATGAAATAAATGCAAATATGTTTGTTATGGAAACAGAATCATTTATATAATTTTTTTTTTATCTGAGACATCAAGTTGTAGAACTTAACTCAGCCACCAGTACAGTCTCTCTTATATGTATTTTGCCTGAGGCCATGGAGTCTTGTCGAAAGAGACCAGTGCACAGAAATTGGTTTTGAGAATGCCTAAAAATAATACTTTCTATGAATTTCAAAATTGAAAGAAACTATATAGATAATATAGGTCAGCCTTTTACTTTTATAGTGGAGAAAACCGAGGATTAGAGAAGGTAAATAGTTATTGTAATTTGGTTCATGACCTGAAAAGAGACCTGGGAGTTGGAGGGCAGATCTCTGACTGAAGATGCTCCCAACTACATCACCCTCTCCATCTGCACGCGGGACATATCACCCAAGAGCAGCTCCTGCCTTTGCGTATGCCTACTTCTCTATCTGTAACTTATGGGTATGCAGGTAATCAGATCTTATAGAAACACTCTCCGTGTTCATATTAATCAGAATAGGAGAATGTGAGTGAGTGATACTACTATAGTTTGGAGTGTCTGTAATGTTGACTTCTCCGCTCCTAAAAAGGGTAACAAGAAATACTTGTTAATGAGGCAAAGCTAAGTTTCCTAAACTATAGTTATGGTGAATACAACTTCACGTAGTTCTAGCAGCTTCTCAGAAGAAACAATAGGCAATTAATTTGTATAGTGTTTTATGACCCAAACTAGGTGATATTAAAATTATCCGTGCAAGGTAAAGAGCTGATTAAAATAGGGTAGAGATTATGGCGTAATAGCTTGAGCTTGGTGGACACAGGAGGTAAGGCTCTTGATACAGATCCTGATGTTGACCTTGAAAAGTAAGCTTTGTCCACCAGAAACAAGTATTTCCTGAAGCAGGAAGGGAAATTATTTTTGCTTTCTGTGTTGTCTAGTACAGGGAGAGGAAACTATCTAGGTTCAGTTGCAGTAATGAGAATGCATAATAGAATGTACAGACTACTTGCTAACCATGAAAGCAGCAGTAGGGGAATATTTTCTGTAAAGGATTGGATAGTAAGTACTTCCGGCTTGGCGTATTGCTTGGTTTCTGTTTCTACTACAAAACTGCGCTCTAGTGCAAAAGCAGACAAGATATTAACAAATAGCCATGGTTGTGTTCTAATCAAACTTCACTTACAAAGCACATGTGAAGGATGATTAACCCATAAGCACAGTTTGCCAACTTGTGGGCTAAAAGTTGGCCTGGAGAAGGATCTAGAGTTAAGTCTTCATTCCAAGCCTATTGAATATTTTATTAAACTCTGGATTGATGGAATGCTAGGAAGGTAAGTATATCAGACAGCAAAAATTAGACTTACCTGGATTGAAAAAGAATGGAGCAGACACATATATTCAAATATACATATTATATGTTTTATATATATATAACATGAAATACATGTATTTAAGTAAAACAGGAAGTAGCAGATTTTTTCCTTTCTGTTTTTTGCTTCTTCATATATTCCCATTTTTTAAAATGAAACAAAACTAGAATATTTATAGGATGATACTAGTAAAACAAGTATGTGTTCATTTTTTTTTAATTTTTGTATTTGGGGAAATATAAATAGACTTATC
This sequence comes from Nycticebus coucang, assembly GCF_027406575.1. Lineage (NCBI taxonomy): Eukaryota > Metazoa > Chordata > Mammalia > Primates > Lorisidae > Nycticebus > Nycticebus coucang. The sequence goes on from NC_069787.1 coordinate 20,608,037, forward strand.
TGAAGAGCAGGATTAGGGCAGTAGAGAACAAAAAAAGTATGTGTTTAAGAAGGGGTAGTCACACAGCAGGAAATATTTCTTTTCCTTTGGTTTTTCTATAGTTGTCAAATTAAGGATAAATAAAACAAAACAGATCAGTATAGGTGAAAACAGTAAATACATCTAATAAATGGTATTTAATAATAGTATGTACCAAGTCTGTAACATAGATTTAAAAATTTTGCCTTTTAAAGTTTATTCAGAAGAGGAGTGGGGTGGGAAAAAGAGTGTTTTTTTCCAATTCAAGTTGTTTTGTTTTGTTTTTTTTTAAGCAGAAAGCAAAATCGTATGGTGTGAAGTTAGATCGATATTCAACATTTGCTTATCTTTTGATGTAGAGTAATTGGCAAAAGCTTATTAATGCAACATAAATTACCTGCACCTCAGGTTGCATTAACAAAAGCATGTTGGCCCAAACAGGGGAGGCACTATTTTCGTCCTTACTTGCACTTGTTTAACCACATAGAAGGATTATGTTCTCTTTTGAGCTTCATGGTTTAAGAGGAACTTTGACAAATTGAAATCCTCTCCTGAGGAGCAGGGCAAGGATGATGAAGTGGCAGGGAGCCATGACTTATGAGGGTCAGTGGGAAGAAATGAGTATGTTTAGCCTGGGGAAGAGAGGATTTAGCAGGCAGAGGAGAGCCATCTTCAAATATTTGAAGGGCTGTCTTGTGGAAGAAGGATTAAACTTATTATTTGTCTCTGGAGAGCAGAACTGGAACCAAAGGGTAGACATTTCAGGGCAGCAAATTTCAGCTTAATATCAGCCCTGAGCATTTTAACAAGTAGAATTGTTTAGCCAGTGGTTAAGTGCACTGGCTTTGAAACCCAGACAGTCTGGAACTCCATTCTCAACATCTACAGATACTTAATAGCTTTGTGACTTTCAAGGAGGTAAAGTAGATTTTCTGAACCTTGGTTATGTGATAATTACAATGGAAAAAAGTAGTATTGAATTGTCAAAAGAGAATTCAATGAGATTATGCATACAAAGAGTAAAAGTGGAATTCTTTTTCCATGACACACTTAGTTCTCTATGACGAGAAGTAGCTAGGCGACACATTTCCTTGTATATTATAGAAAGTATTTCTGATCAAGTAGAAAGTTCAACCAGATGGCCTTATAAGCCCTTCTACACTTGTAGTTTTTATGTCTATATAAGAACAGGATGCTGAAAATCCTCTAAGCCAGGACTCATTAACTGGTGGTCCAAAAGTTAGATTTACCCAGAAGAGTGTTTAGAAATCGGAGAATATCGTTTAAAAAAAATCCGGCTTCTCTTTAAATATCTGAAGATTGCTATTACTGAGTCCACACTTCCAATCAGTAAAAGCACAATAGAAAGTGTACTAACAACAGCAAACATCAAGAGTGACCGTCCCTTTAACGCAACAGTTTACTGCAGTTTGGGGGATACACCCCATCATCTAACATCCAGCCCTCTTCACTCGTTTATTTTACTGTCCAGATCTCTGCAGGCATTGTGTTTGCCATCTCCGTGCTGCATCAACTAGGAAAGAGAGCTGGAAGCAGAGTCCTTCAGGGTAAGAACATCGGGCAAGAAAGAGGCAGAATGGTGGGTGGGGGGGGCTGAAGATAAGAATATCAGTAAGGTTTATCAAATATTAAACAGGAGCCTGAGTCTATGTCAAGAATTGTACACACATCTCCTCCTTCCATCTCCACAGCAGTCCTATAAGGTATATAACATTATTGCTTTGATTTTACGAGTGGGGAGATTGAGGCTCAGAAGCGTTAAGTGACTTCACAAAGTGTGCACAGCTAATAAGTGGCTGAAAAACATTCCTCATTTGACCAATATTGTCCAAATCCTGAGCCTGTCCTTTCCACTTTATAAAGGACCATCTTAGAAAGTTTATAATCTTGTCCAAAGCTTACTCTGGAAGATTGTGCTCAAATTTCTGAGCATTGAAAAAGAAGCATCTCTTCCCCATTAGAGTTGCAAATCACAGATTTCCCTTTCACTATGAATAACCTGAACTGTTAGAAAGCTCCATGCAAGAATTCCCACAGTGTGCTTTTGGGAAAAGTAGCAGGCTTCCAAATAATATGCAAAATGTAAAGTTAAATAGGATGAAAAAGTTTCTTTCCTACAGGATTTCTAGGTCTCTGCCATTTTAATGTACATTATAGAGCTTAAAAATGGTTCATAGCGCATATTGTTTCACACCTTCCATGACCCTGAGATTCAATTTTTGTAATACTTTCCCAACAGTGAATGTTCCAGAGAACCCACTTTGGGAAAGCCTGATACGGGGGAAAGAGCCCAAATAAGAATTGCAAAAGTCTCAGAATCCCAACAATGTTAATAGCCAACAATGTTATTTGCACCAGTGTTGGAACCTCTGTTTTGGGGTTGTTCACTCTAAATATTGCGACAATAATACCCTACAGACGGCTCCTAATTTTTATAAGGATCAACTAATGAAGGATGTGACAGAGCTCTCCAAACTGTAAAATACTCAAGATATACATTAGGGATTAGGGATCTCGTTATTAAATTTTCTCTTTCTTAAAAAAAAAACTTGTCTGGAAAATTGAGCGGATTTTAATCACATTCATGCCAACCAGTAATTCTCTGACCACACTTGAAGGCTTATCCTCTTCTTTTTTATAAATGTGTGACAATGTGGCTGGGCTAAATGGTTAGAGCTCTGGCCCCATGCACCTGGGGGTGACGGGTTCAAACTTGGCTGAGACCTGCTAAACAAAATAAACAGGCAAAAAGAAAATGTGTGAAAATGTGAATTTTTTGGCCTACCTGGAAAAGAACCATTGAAAAGATATGTATTAATATCACTGTGAATACACTGAAGCCAGCTCTCTTCTGAGAAAGAACATACTTTCTTCCAAGGCTATCTATCCACTGGAGGAAGAAAAAGAAAAAAATCACAGAGCACTCCCAGCCGGATGTACACTAATTCCATTCTGTTCCTCCTGGCTAAGGTTCACAGGCACCAGCTCCTGGACAATCGGACCTTTTGCCTCCTCTTCCATCAACCTGTCCCCTGATACGTCCCCTCATTGGCAGCCCTGACCTCATGGAAATAAGAATCGCTTTGGGAGGAAAATGTGGTTGCCTGTCAACAGTGATGCTGCAAAACTCCGGGAAACTCCTCTGCAATAGAAAGGATGGTATTTTGAAAATAATAAAAATACAAAGGAGAGAGAGAGGAAAAAATAAGTCAGTTGGGAACAGAGAATGCCATTTCATCTCAATATCTTAAATGTCTTTCCTTGTAGAAATTCGAATCAAGCTTTCCTTTGTGGAGGCATGTTATTAATATTTTCACTAAATGGCCACTGTGCAGAGGATGGCCAACCTCATTCTCCAGGTCCTTGCAATCTGTCTCCAAAAGGGAAGCAGTTTGCTTGCAAAAAAAAATGACCTGCTGACCTCACGAGAGACTCCTCCATGGTTGGAGTGTCAGGTTGAGACCCTTCTCCACGGACGGAGTGTTAGAATATTACCTGAGTTTTTCTAACACTGTATGTCTGCTTCCTGTCATACGGCATCACCACCTTCCAATATTTAGAACTCATGTCTGTATAAACAGAACTCTACTTTTACAAACGAATCTATAGTGTGAAAAGTGCTTTCTCAAACAAAATGTCTCGTTTTGATTGTTAAGATTACCAAGAAAAAGAACAAAACAAAATAAAAACGAGGCTCAGAGAGATTAATCGTCTTTCTTGTAGCCACAGCTGATAAACTGTTTGTACTATTTTGAAAGCATTGTTTTACATTTTGTATCCTCTAAATGTAGGTGACATGGGACTAAACTATGATTGCAATGTTCATCCAGGTCTAGGCAAGAGTACTGCATGCTGTTGGCGATGTGGAGGGAATAAAGGCAAGATGCTATTATAGAGAAGAGGGAAGGGACAGTGCCTTCTGGAGAGCTTCTCCCAGGGCTACAGCCCCACAGAACACAGTGCTGGACACCAACTCAGGGGGAAGAGCACTGGGCTGAGAATCCAAAGAGGAGGATTCAGTGACCGTCCACAACACCTATAAACTGTGGAGTGATCTGAAGAGATGGAACAGTAGCTCTGGTTTCAGAATTGTATATTGAGATGAGAGACAAGCAACTCAAATAGAGACAAGTGTAAAATTCAAGATATTGTGGTCAAAAGGTGGACTCAGCCTTCCAAATAAAGTAACAGTCCTTCAAGTAGTACGCCGAAAGGACACTGACATCACGTGGCGAAGCCGAGCTTTGTACCTGGTCTTTTGACGTCAAGATGAATGCCCTTTCCCTATTATTTATGGGAAGGTCAGACTTGTTATAGATACTTGTGTAAATGAATTTTGAATTCATCTGAAAAAAATGTTAATTGGCTTGTAGAACAGGGGGTAGACTGAATGTGAAGGTAGATCGGGGAAAAGGTCCAAGAAGGAAAAGCCATAGTGCAGTCCAGGGTAGGGGGCCTTTCCGTCTGTCTTTGGCTGCCCATTATAGTTAAAGGATTTAAGGAAGGAAAGAAAAACATGAGAAAACAGTCATGTTTTCATAATAGTAGATCTCTTTCTTTGAATGACATGAACCAAAGGTACTACTTCTGGGGTACTGCTACCAATCTAATCCACCAGTTCACCTCACGGATAGGTAGATGCCAACTCTGGCCTTGAACTCACATGTCCAAATGGTGTTGACTTTTTCAGTTCACTCATGTCTGAGGGAAATGGAAAGGATCTGAAAATCACTGACTCAATGGCTCTAGGAACTCCTCAGAGAAGCCAGAAGTAGCTAGAGTTCCTGCTCTGCGGCTAAGTGGCCCATGTTTAAATCCAGCCTCTGCCTCTCAGCAGGTGGAGGACTAGATATAGATTACTTAACTCTTCCATATCTTAGTTTCCTTATCTGTAAAATGGGGATCATAACAGTAGCTACTTCTCCAGTTTGAGGTGAGGATAAGTTTATTCATATAAATTTCTTAGAACAGTATTTCATATGAGGTCAAGAGTCAATAAATGGCTGCTATTATTATAATTAAACTAATATTATTAAATATAAAACAACCAAATTTAAAACATCAAGTTATTATAAGGATGTCTCTGTCTTTATTTATGTTGGTCCATCTTCCTGGAATTCTCTGATTTTAGCATTCTGCCAGGATTTAATGATCCTCTGCCATGAAGGTTTTCATTATATCTTCATTTAGAAATACTTACCCTTTCCTTTCAATTTATAATCAATTTACCTTTGATGAAGAAATGAATAAAGTATTTGTGGCATGTCTCCTTTTTCATGATACATTCTTTATGGTCTATTTTTCAGGATCTTGTGTACGTCCTTGTACACAAGAGGCATTAAGTTACATTCATTCAATGAATGCATGGGTGATTGATTACTACTTATGAGTGCCTTAAATGGATTCCAGAGATATTATGGAAAAAGCCTCCTAGAAACAATACTAATTTTGAGTTATTGTTCATTTTGTTATCTTGGTAGAATTTAGCACCATCTCCTTGAAAGGAGATACATAAGGTTCTTTTTAAATTAGGGGAATGAGATGAAGCAAATAGGCTTAACCTGAACTAACTGCTGTCAAGCGACAATTTTCCAAACATTCCAGAAGGGGAAAATAAGGGAAAGCAGAATTCTTCTGGCACTAAAGTGACCCCAGCAAGAATGATGATCACCCACTAACCTCTTCACACTTCTTTTTAAACATCCATCCCTGGGTGTGTCAGCAATGGGACCATACAGAGGTGGAGGTACCCACAACAGGTGAATCCCTAGAAAAGAGCAGCAAATTTTGGAATTTGCATGTGAATAAACTTGACCTCTGAAACGCAAAAGGATGCCTGGGCATAATCCATTTTTGGCTTATTGGTTGCAAACGGATTTTTGAAAGATATGAGTTTAAAAACATATTGGTCATGTCACAAGAAGTTATTCGGAAGTTTGGGAGTAAAAGAAACGGAAGCACAGCTACATATTTCAGAAGTTTCAGGTCCAATGTGCTTGTCAATCCCCAGAACATACTAGTTTTTCAGAGGATATACGCATATCAATAAACTAAGTGCACATACATCTTTTCTTTGCAAATCGCTTTCCTTCACTCTACCTGACATAAACTCCCTGATGTCCTGGCCAGAGTGGTGTGTTTGGCTCAATATTGTTCCTGATTTGTCTATTGCCTCCTGGGGACCTACTTTTCAAATATCTAATGTGAATTTTCTCATGAATGCCAATGATGTACGCTTACATTTTTCTTTCCCACTTTCCATCCCCCAGGCAATCCAAGTACTCCGTGACTACTTTCAAGATATCCATAACTAGATGAATAGCAATTACTTGTAATAGAAGGTAGAAAAGGCAAAGGGCATTTTTATTGGTTCTGGGAAGATTTAACTACATTGATACAGCACTTACTGAAAATCCCCATCACCCCAGAGGATGATGAATGGCCACCTCCATCTCCCTCTGTCCCGGGAGGTTCCCAGGCACTAAACGCCCGAGGTCCTCCTTGCCACACAGAGAAGTTCATCTCCATTCAATCTTACATGTTAACTTCACTTGAGTTTAGTGAGCAGTGAACACTTTATTCGCTCCCAATTCAAATCAAAATAAGGGTTTAATTTGCTTCCCTGTCTTCTGGGGCTAATCTCCTTTCACTGAACACTCATACTCCCATTAACTCAAGGAGAACAACCCCCTGGGCAGCCGTTGAGTTAGGCACTGAAGGACTAATTGTTTCTTTGGAAGCTTGCTTGCAGCTCCTGCTAGTATCAACTGGCACCTCCTTTTCTGTACCCCATAGCCCAGGGCAGAACTAGTGTCAGACATGGCTTTATGTCCTGGGTAATGAATACCCCATCTACTTCTGAGCTCAGGTGCTGCATTTCCAGGATAAATACCATAGTGCTTGCTGTGTCCTGCAGAACCACCATGTACAGGTAGAATACCAAGACATCATCTCCTGCTGTGTGTCAGGAACTCTTATCACAAAGAAGTTATCAGAGCAGACCTCAGTAGAAATTAGCTTTATAGAACATCTTCAAAGTCTGCCTCCAATGCCTGCCAACCTCCCAGCTGTAAAAAGGGTTGTTTTTGCTATTCTTTACTTCTGTTGTTGTTAGAGACTACATCTCTCTCTGTCACATAGGCTGGGAGATCATTGGTATAGTCATCATAGCTCATTGCAGCTTGGAATACCTGAGCTCAAGCTATCTTCCTGCCTCAGCTTTCTGAGACTACAGATGTGCAGAACCACATCTAGCTAATTAAAAAAAATTTTGTTCAGAGATGGGGTCTTGCTATGTTACCTAGGCAGGTCTCAAAATCCTGGCTTCAAGCAATTCTCTCTTCTTGGCCTCCTGAAGCATTGGAGTTTCAAGCATGAGCCACTATGTCCAGCCCCTTTGCCATTCTTTATAGTCCATTATTTTGATGATATTATTTATAGTCAAAGAATCTCTGTAGACAAGGTAAGGTAATCATTTTTTATCTTGATTAAAAAATGATTCATTCCCAGAACTCTTAACTGAGTTCCATTTGTAACAGTTGTTATAAACCAGCTTAGAGTGAGATGAAATGATTCTAATGTTGATGTAGATAGGCAGATGCTTACCTGCATATATGACCATCTTATAATACACATGAACTAATTGAGTAGTTGGGAAGTGATCCAAGGAAACATCTCTAGGGAAGTGGATTATTCAGACAGAGAAGGAAGCCAGTAAAGATTTGTTATCAAACCAGTTGCCAATGTGATCAATTGGATCTCAGTTCCTCTGGAGATCACTGGGAGTTGGCATAGAACAATGCTCAGTAATCCCAACCAAGGGGCTAGGAAGATGGGTATTTATTTATACATTCCCCATCTAATTTTGCTTGAGGACTACTTTGGGGAGCATTAACTCTCAGGCCCTTCTGTTATTATTTCCTGCATAGAACGAAGTATGCTCCTGAGGCTGGAAAATACACCTCAGAGATAGCTGCTTTTTTAGGATGAGCTTTCAGGGCTCTAATAGTGAATCCTGGGGATGGAAAAGGGTGTGGGAGATTCACCGAGGACTGGGACAGGGTCTACTACAATTATTAACCCTCTGCCATGTAGTAGACATAAGGTTAGAAATAGGCTTTGAAATACAGTTAGTGCCTTGTATAAAGACTGGATTTTGGCAAAGATTTTTATTGCTAGAACACCAAGCTTATTGCCACTAATCAATCTTCTTGTTTTGCAATTGGCTTTTTCATTAAGTAGAAAGAATATAGAGAAGGTAGGACTTTTAATAGATAAATCAGAATAAAAATTAAAGATCTGACTTATAAATTATTATATCTCTATTTACCTACATAAGTATATATGTATATATTCAAAAGGATATTATTTTATAAAACTCTTGATAAAAATTTTTAAAAAGTTATTTTATACAAATGACCAGTTGCTTAATCTACATTGTTTTCAAAAGTGTGACCTGAAACTATAATCAATAACTATTGATAAATACATAAAAATTCATAACTAAATTCATGTACATTTAGTTTTCAAGATATAGACATGTGCCTCCAGCAGATGTCATGTAGGAAGTGTGAGATATACCAACACCGATGCTGGAAAGTTGCTGAAATTAAGGAAAACAGCTTATATTTATATAGCACTTTGCATATTAGGATACATTTCACATTCACATTTTTATTTAATTTCCCAAATATGTGTGAGAAAAGTATTATTATTCACATTTTACAAAAAATACGAAGTACCCATGCAAAAAATCAAATAATTTGCTTTAGGTCAGAAAGCTAAGAAAAGACCCAAGTTGAAAGTCAGCCCAAATCGTCCCCCAGTCTGGGCTCAAATGCATGAAGACACCATCATTTCAGCTATATCACTTAGAACTTTTGGTCAGACCAACAAGACCAAATTTCTCAAGTTGCCTGGAAATGGAGGATTTCCCAGCTGCCATACTTTGCACAATATAATCAGGACAAACTCAGGCACAAAAGGATGGCTGGGGCCTCTAATTGGCACCTAAAATATGCACATAATCTTGGTGGCATATGCTGAAGTCTTTGACAATTTTACTGCTATGTAGATATTCTCTAAATCTGCAGCTCCACAGTAGCAAGCTGCTGATCTCTTAAGGCTGATAATATTCTCTAACTTTCTTTTTTAATGAATCCATTTTTTCCTAAGTGATTCCAAAGAATAGCATTAGCTACATTAGTCTTCTAATACCCTTCCTGAAATATATTTTATTTATTTTTCATTTCTAACTACTTACATAAATACCTTAAAAAGTTACACAAACAAAAGAAAGCATCTTCCTAGTTGTTCCAATATTAAAATGAAGATTAGAGAAGATGAGAAATGAAAAATTACCTATCCACAAAAGCTTTATGGAACTTAATAGTACTCAGAAAGCTTGAAGTATTAAGAGTCCAATATCTTTCAATTTATAATTTGAATGTATTTGGATTGCTAAAGGGAAAATTGGAAGTTTTAACATTGTCATTTGACCAAAAGCTTTAGAAACAAATAACTAACAGAGGCAGGCTCTGTTGTAAATAAGTGTAGTCTACAGGAGGCCATTGACATTCAAGAGGAAAACAGATTGGGTGAGTAGCCGGCGACTTGTTCTCCCTGAAACCAGCACGGCTAAGTTGTTATCTTCTAAACGCAAGTGGTCCCATCACTCAAGTCTTCTCCAAGGTGACCCATTCATCTACATACTTGAGTTTTGATACAGCCACTATCTCAAATTTCTTAGGAATGTACTTTGCTTGTTTGAATGTTATTTATCTGACAAATTATGGAACAGGGAGTCACTTAAACAAGCTGATCTCCATATCATAAAGAAGATGAATGAGCAATGTTGAACTGATGACAGGTGATGCTACAGCTGTCTCCAAATTAACAGAGGAGCTCAAAGTGGTGAGGGGCTTCACTCTTTCTCAGCATCACAGGTCAACCTAGTCACCACCTGGAGTCATCAGATGTGAGAATTAAAGGTACCAAAGTAGGTGTTACGTAGCAAGATGTCAAGGCCACATTTATGACACAAAAGTAACATTGAGAGTAATGATCTGCAGAATTATATTCTAAGACAGAAGAAAGAGAGATGACAGTTTCCAAAGGGGGAGGAAAAAAGGCAGGTTCAATTAGGTCTATGTCTATGTAATTCAACAATGAGTGGATGAAAAAATGGAAGTCAATTTTGTAATTCTGATTGAAAAATTACATTGGGTATACACTTAATTTGAAATTATTTTTGGAGACAGCCATTCCCTGCTACAAATTTTTTCAATTTTCAGGCCCTGCAGGTGTGCCCACTCAATTTTAAGGCATACCTTGTGTTTTCTTTCTCTTGTAGGCTATTTTTTCTTGAATAATCTATGTTTCATGTAAAATATACACTCCCACAAAACTAAATGGCTATCTAAGATATTGGAGAATATCACTTCAACTATTGCTTAGCCGAATGGAAGGCCTTAAAATTTTGGAGAAATATAGAAAAGACCCTCTAGCTATATGATAGATTGCCTTTTCCCATTTTGCAAAAATTTAATTGACAAAATATATTTAATAGCAAGAATATTTGATATCAAAGTAACAGATTTGGAAAGTAAAAAATTCAATCAACCTATTGTTTTTATATACAAGACATGGAACTAGTTTGTTGACTTCACAGATTTCCTCTGGTTGTGTTAATTGAATCAAATTTTTGGTCAGTGTTAGTCATGGCCTTAATTTCATTATAATAGGGGAATAAAGTATAATCATTTAGAGAAGTCTATGTGTTTATACATATTTGTACAGCAGATATCATGGTATATAAATTTGATTTATAAATTTTAGAATTGAACGAATTTATATGACTGAAAATGAATTTGACTTACAGTATCAAAAGTATAAATTCTATAAAATTGTCTTCCTTGTGACATTATATGGTTATTGATAAATTATTCCAGTCCAGGTTTGGTGGCTTATCCCTGTAATCCTAGCATTTTGGGAGATGAAGGCAGGCGGATTCCTTGAGGTCAAGAGTTCAAGACCAGCCTGATTAAGAATGAGACAGGCCCCCGCAGTCTCTATTAAAAAAAAAAAAAAATAGCCAGGCCTTGGAGTGGGTATCTATAGTCTCAGCTACTCAGGAAGCTGAGGCAAGAAGATAGCTTGAGCCCAAGATTTTGAGGTTGCTGTGAGCTATGATGCCATGGCACTCTACCCAGGGTAACAAAGTGAGACCCTATTCTAAAAAAAAAGGAAGAAGAGAAAGAGAAATTATTATTAATCTATGGTAGGCTATGTTTTTTAAGTAGTGTTATTTCCATACCCCTTAGTAGAGAAAAAAGACATTTTTTTATTTTTCTGCTTTGTTTGCAAATAAATTAATAAATACTTTAATAAAAGCATATATAAATTATATAGATATAGTCCATATAAAATAGATGAGAAATATATTTACTGTTATATTATTTATATCATGCAGTATTATATTTGTGTATAATATAATATATGCATGTACATATATAATTGAGATGTTTGAGCTTCCTTTGACCTGGTGATGACCTATCCAGATTTTTCAGGATACGAGAGTATTCAGAGCCAAAGGGAAGGGTCATAACCCTCCAGATGTCTTTCCCTCCATTTTTTTCTTAGATCATGTGGGAAGTTCCTAGTTGGTTTTGGAAAGAGAAGTCACGTTAAAGAGATGCAGGAAGAAACTCTAAATGTAAAGGTTATGCAGTCTTTGTGGAAGCCTTTTACTTCTCTTTGGGCTTGGCCCAGGGTATTGCTTTTGGTCAATACTATGTAGTGTCTGCAGCAAAAAAAGAAAATCTCATTTAACAAATATTGATTGATGACCCTTCTCAGAGCTCTTTGTATCAGAGATATGAAATTGAACAAGTCAAACATGACCCCTTGCATCGTGGAACTGTAGAGCTTTTATTCTAAAAGTGTTAGTAACAGACAATAAGAAAACAGTCAGAGTCCCAATAAATGAGGATTCAGTAGTATGGAGAAGCAAAGAAATGTGATAATAACACAGTGACCTGGGGGGTAATGAGATTGGGAATCATTGCTGCTGCTTTGGATAAACTGATTAAGGAGGATCAAATCTCCAAAAATTCTCCCAGCTAAATGGACTCTTGCCATTCAAGGTGGCAAAACAAAGGTAGGAAATTAATCAGAGAATCAGATTTACCTTAACCAGCAGATTTATTTTAAAAAGCATCTACAATTAGGATACATTTGAGTTATGCATTTTTATTTTATGGCCTATTAATAAATTATTATTATATTTATATATTTTTTAAAAAATCAATATTGATTTAAGTTTTTATATAACTGTTCATTTTGCAGATTAGCAAATGGAGGCTTAGAAAGACTTCAAGCAAAATAGGCTAACAAAGTCTGAAACTTTCCCAAAATCAATTATAAATTTAAATATTTAGCCAATTACACGAGGAAAACAAAACTACTCTGGGGGACATAATATAGCTTAGAAAATTCTTAGATATAAAAGAGTCCTATAATTATAAGAGTTTAGAAATATAGTCAATGGTAGAAGGAGATAATACAATTTGAAAAATGCTATGAAATATATGAGGAAATTAAAAATAAAGTTTAACTAAAAGGAAACATATGATGTGCAATGGCAGAACATCGTCTAGTATACCATCATAACATGAAGTTCAATTTGTCTTAAATCTTTTCTCCTCAGATGATACCATGTCAGTATATATTCATTCTATAACTTTTTAAAAAAACAACTACTACATAACTGGCACAGGTCCAGGTCTTAAAGATACAATAAAAGCAATCGCATGACCCTCACAAACCTGTTAGAAATTAAGATGTGATTTTAATCAACTCTGATAATTGCTATGGTATGAGAAGCACTGATATTGGGAGAAAATATAGCAAAAGTATCCACCTTAGTCTAAGGAGAGTCAGAAAATCTTTCCAAGGGAAGTGACTAAAAACTGATAAATAATAAGTAAAACCTGGTGATGATGTTGGGGAATGAGGAAAAAGAAGGAATATTCTGATCAGAGAGAAATTTATGTGTGGAAGATGAAAAACAAAAGAGAACTTGGCTGAGAGAAGAAACTAAAATAAGTTTCAGTGTGGTTAGAGCATTGCAAAGAAGAGTAAGGAGTTCTGAGCAGCTGAGAAGGAGAAGGAGCAGGATAACAGGTTAGAGAGACAATGGTGGTCTACAGTTTCTCAACCTGGGTAATATTGATTGACACCTTGGACTGGCTGATCCTTTGTTGTAAGGGAAAGGGAGTCTGTCCTATTTCTTGTAGAATATTTAGGAGCATGCTGGCCTCAAAGCACCAGATGCTAGTGGCACCCTCTTCCAGTGTGACAAACAAAAATGTTTCAACATTGTCAACATCATCTGAGAACCAAAATCACTTCTGGTCCAACAACACATTAAAGGATTACACATCATTGTCAAATGTAATTTTTTAAGGAATGTAAAGGTGGATCACCATAAGAAAATTAATCAATGAAATGCTCCAGGTTAATAAAAGAAAGGGGAAAAGAACCAAACATGATCATCTCCATTGATGTACAAAAAAGCATTCAACAAAATCCAATGCCCTTTCAGGATAAAAAAATATTTAGAAAAGCAGGGCTAGAAAGAAACTTCCTCAAAATGTTAGAGGGTATTTAGGGGGAAACTATGACTAACATGATACTCAATGGTGAAATACTAAAATAGTTCCCCTAGTATCAGAAATAAGACAAGGATGGCTTTCTTCACCATTACTATTCAACATTGTACTAAAAGTCCTAAACAGAGTGAGCAGGCCAGAAAACTAAATAAATGGCACAAACTGGGAAAGAAAATAAAATAAAGTCATCTCTATTTCTAGATGGCGTAATGCTATCTATTAATACATAGAAAATCACATAGAATATGCACAATAGCTACTAGAATGAATAACAAATTCAGCACAAATGCAGGTACAAGATCAACATATAAAAATTAGTTATGTAAACAAAACAAACAAATCCCAAACATAAATCAATTATGTTTCTATACACCAGAAATGATCTGAAAAGAAAATTAAGAAAAAAATTCATTTGCAATAGCATTCAAAAGAATAAACCACCTGTGAATAAATTTAAACAACAAGTGAAAGACTTGTACACTGAGAACTATAAAACATTGCTGAAAGAAGGTAAAGGAGACCTAAATAAATGTAAAGACATCCCATGTTCATGGATTGGAAGACTTAGTATTGTTAAGACATCAATGTCAACTACTTAATGCAATCTACAGATTCCAAGCAAGCCCTGTCAAAATTCCAATTTTTTTTTTCTTTTTTTACCGGTAATTGAAAACCTAATCCTCAAATTTACATGCAATTGTAAGGGGTCTAAATAACCAAAACAATCTTGAAAAAGAGCAAATTTAGAGGACTCAAACACCCCAGTTTTAAAGCTTAATACAAGGTATGGTAATCAAAACAGTAAGCTATTGAAAAATAGTTTCTTGTTTTTTCAATAAGCTATACACAAAATTACCATATAACACTACAATTCCACTCCTAAGAATATATGCCAAAGATCTTAAAACTGGTAATCAAACAAGTACATGTACCATAATGTATTTTAAATGTAGTAGCACATTTAAAACAACCAAGAAGTGGAAATAGCTCAAATGCCCAAGGGATTTAAAAGAAAAGTGATATTGGCATAAAATGCAATATTATTAAGCTATAAAAGAAATTAAGTACTAAAACATGCTACCACATAGATGAACCTTGAAAACATGCTAAATGAAAGAAGGCAGACAGAAAAGGTCATATATTGTATTATTTCACTTCAGTGAACTAGAGACACAGAGTACAAATTGGTAATTACTGGAGAATAGAAGCAAGAAGAGAGAAAATGGGGAGATGTTGTTTAATTGGCAAGTGGTTTTCACTTTGGAGTGATGGAAATGTCTTGAAATGAGATAGTGGTGGTGGTTGTACAACATTATGAATGCATTAAATGATACTGAATTGTTTACTTTAAAATGGTTAATTTTATTATCATGTGAATATCACCATAATAAATTATTTTGTAAAAATAACCCCATTATATTGTGAAATGTAATTTTTAAAGGAATTTTTAAGGAGTAGAGAGCCACGTCTCACCTCCCCTTTTTTGTAAATATACATTTCATGTTAGATGGGCCATGAGTGGCCCTATTGTGGAAGATATGGACACTCATGTACACTTGGTGATAACATAAATTGATATAGTGTCTCATTAACTGTAAGTTAAGTTAAAGTGCAGCTGTTGAAAAGCTGATCTTCAAATTTACATGTAATTGCTAATACATTCTTAACTTAAAAATATGTTTATTTTAACATTCATTTGTACCGCTCTAATTGATTTGCAACAAAACAGTTTATTTAACCTTCATAACTAATGTATGAGGCAGGAACTGCTATCATCATCATTTTGCAGATAAGGAAACACTAGCCAAGAGGCTAGAGAGTGACAAAGTGGGATTTGAACTCAAGTCAGACTCTTCTATCCTCAAGCACTTAATTATGCTGATATTCTAAACATCAATTATACAAAAGAAGGAAAAAGCCATATGCATGAGTTTTCTCTTGTTTAGAGTTATCTCTAAGAGAAAATGTGGGGGCCTACCTAAACGCCCAGTAGTAATAGGCAAATGATAGTCTCTACACTTTCTCTGAGTAATTTGCAGCCATTAAAAGGGATAAATATCAAATCTGTATAGCAACCGGGAAAACATTGGTAATTTCACATGCTATAAAAAAAATCAGAAATGTAAAATTATTTCTGTTTCATGGTATCCATTCTTATATGAAGACCAGCAAAATAATATAAGCAAGTGAAATAGTAAGGGGAAAGAAACAATTAAATTAGGGGGTGAATATTTTTAACTCTTATCGACAGTTCTATTAATGTGGCTCTCATTTTAATGTGATAAAATGATACTTAAAAATATATGCAATCAAAATTAATATGCCAAACTCCTTAATGTTTGTCTTTCAACAGGAGCTTCATGATACAAAGACATTATGGAAGCTATGAAATACTGATATTGCTGTGTTTGTTTAAATAAAGAAGACTCATTGTTAAAACACTTGCATTGATTAATTCTAACAATACTGTTTTTCCTCATGTACCTATCAAGTAGAAGCCTTTCAAACTGTTTAACTCTGTGTTTTCATAACATAGCTCAGTACCAACTACCACTCAAGAAATATTTATGTATACACGAAGACTTAAAAATTTAGAATGGTAGTCATACAGAAAAAAATGAAGAAATGCTAGTGACTATGCACACAGTCTGCCCATTTCAGTGCCTTGTGTATGTTAATTTATCTACATATTATTAAACAAATAGTACTCTGTGCCATATGTTGTCATGTTCATGCTTTTAAATAAAATCAGAAATGTAAAAATCATTCCAGAGCATAATGCTAATCTCTAAGCAAACTTTAGAAGATGTTATGTTCCCTACCACAAAATAAAAATAAGAGCTAAAGAAAGCCTTTTCCAAACTTAGAATAAATAAAGTAATTCAACCAAAAATGTAATCTTCTCAAAAAAAAAATGGCATGAGAAAAACAGAATATCTGTACATAACCCCACACAATACATAAAAATCAACTTAAAATAGATCATAGACTAAACATAAAAGCTAAAGCTATAAAACTGTAGAAGAAACAGGAGAAAATATTTGTGACCTTGGAGTCAGCAAAGATTTCTTAGGACACAAAAATCACTAACTATAAAAATAGGTAAATAGGACTTCATAAAAATTAAGATTGCTCTTCAACAGAGACTGAGAGAAAATATTCAAAACACATACATCTGGTGTTTTGTATCTAGAATGTACAAAAATACCTTATAACATAATCATTAAAAGAGAATTTAATACAAATAGGCAAAACAATGTTGAACAGATGCTGTACGAAGTAAGATATGTAAAGAGAAAATAAGTACATGAAAAGATGCTTGACTCATTAATCATTAGGGAAATGCAAATTAAAACTACAGCAAGACATCACAATAAAATGACTAAAACTAAAAAGATGGGCAATGCCAAATGCTGGGGAGGAGATTGCTGGCAGGAAATTTCAACAATACTACCATGTTGGCAAATGTATATTAAGTTAACCCCACATACAACCTATCAATTCCTCTCTTAAGTAAAACTCACGACAAATAAAAACATGTATCTACCCCAAAACTTGCACACAGCTCGTAACAGAAGCTTTATTTATAATTGTCCCAAACTGGAAAATACCCAAATGTTCACCAAAAGGTGAATGACTAAACAAATTGTGATATACAAAATATTACTCAACAATAAAAAGGAACAAAGCTAGTGATATGTGTAAATAATCAGAATGAAACTCAAAAATATGCTGAACGAAATGTCCAAGATAAAAGAGTACGGTAATGTAGGCTTCCATTTATATAACATTTTACAGTCAGAAAAACACTAAAGACATCAAAATGGTCAGTTGTTATGGGCAGGGATGTGGTGGGACTGATTTCAAAAAAGCATTAACGTATTTTTTATGGTGATAGAAATATTTTATATCCTAATAGGAAGGAATGAAGTTACATGAGCACGTAAATTTTTCAGAATCATTGAACTATACCCTTAAAATGTGTGTATTTTATTACATGTAAATTATATCTCAATAAAGCCAGTCACAATTTTGTATTTTGGAAGAAATTAAAGGGGAATGATGAAAATTGTACACATGAGGGGATGAAAATAAGGAGAAAAAAACTTGTTTATCTAATACCTGAACTTCTTCTGTTTATGCATCATGTGCAATTCTTTTAGTCTTGGGGCTTATTCTTTTGCTGTTAACCTAATATTGTTCAATTCACTCTCTTCTACTGACACTCTTTCAAATATTCTCAAGACCTTTTTACAAGATACCTCATTTCCACCATATCTCAGGACCTTGAAAATGTAAGTATCTGAATATGTTTTAAAAAATTAAGAAAAAAAGGAAAAGAAAAGAAGAAAAAGAATAAAAAACAAGAAAAGAAAATAGTGACAAATTCTCACATAAATTGGATTTAATTTTGACTAAAGTACATTACTTAAACATTAATTTTTAATTCAACTTGTTACTACGTTGTTTAGGATATTGCACTTATGTCACATAAGTGACATATGTTTGTAATTTCACCTTTATAATAATATATTTTCTCCAATTTTAATATCAGGTGTACCCAGATCAAGTAGTATGATTTTGAAATATTTCTTCTTTTTCTATTGTCTATAAGATTTGACGTGATCTGTTTTTCAAAATTATCTTTTACTTTTATTTATAAATATTAGTTGTCTATTTTTTAATACTTAAAAAAATAATAAGAAGAAGTTAACTGATGATTCCATACTGAATCTTAGTCAAAGCATTCTATAATAGACATACTCTTATTTGACAATGTGAATGTTACTTTCTTTGCATTATTATTACTGCTTAATATTTCGATGTAGCAATTGTCTGATTCCTCTTCTGAATGTATTTATGTTCGTTTGTTCTTTACGAGGTTTTTGTTTCTGGTCCTTATCTTAAACATTGTTATTGTTACTAAATTTTAAGCCTTTTTAATGTTGTGAAGGCAAAAAAATGGAAACCTAATAAACACATGTATATGTAAAAAAAAAATGTAATCTTAGAGTTTTTAAGATGTCAAAGCTGAGCTTTAAGCGTTTAGCTGAGCTAGGGAGGAATTCTCCATAAAATTTACAATTTCCTATTATAAGGTATATACACCATACACAACACACACACACACACACACACACACACACACACACAGAAGTTTTTCTGTTATTCTTTCTCAAATGTGCCTAAACATTAAAATTCTAAAGGTGAAAATCAAACCATCAACAAGTAAATAAAATGATAGTCCTATTGTGATCTACATCTACTAACTTAAAAACAATTGAAATCACCATGAGTGTAATAGTTCCACGTAAAAATTCACATTCACGTTATGGGTATCTTCCCTAACCTACTGTTCCTCAATGATAGATTTTGTAAAAATTATCAAATATGTTAATGGGTGATTTATTAGTTCATCAGGTTACAATATGTTTAGCTTTAAGCTACATTTTCCTTATAATGATTAAAAAAAAAAAGACACATTTATCTGGAAAAGAGAATGTAGAAAAGCCCATGTCACGCTTTCCAGCAGCCCCTCCTTCACTTCTGCCACGTTGATTTTGTTTCAGATTCCTCCCTTAAGTGGCTGAAAAGATGGGAACCGGATCAATGAATTTGGCTTTTCATGTCTGGGCCTATAAAAAGCTAGCAACTCACCATTCTCACCTTATGAATTTATGGATCAGAAATTACATTTGTAAATAAAAGAGAAAGGAGAGTGGGAAATGGTATTTTCTATAGAGGCATTGGAAAGCAGCCATCTTATTAACACCGAGGTCCTCAGTCTGGCAGAGCACATTAACAACACAAAAGCTACGCTTCACTCTCAAATGTCTGTTGGAGTTGCCAAAATCATTTCCATTAAATTATGAATTACAGAGACATGGACTGTGTGAAAGACCAAGTAACTAGTACGTGAACTGAAGAAAACAACATGAATTGTATCCGTTCAGGAAATAAATCTTTATTCACCCTGTTGGCAATTTGGTTACCTACATTGACCACCTGTGACCAGTTCAAGTGTGGAGGTTAATTAAGGAGAGCGATGGTGGAAAAATCTACTGGAAAAAATACATTATCGTGGGCCTTAGGACCATCAAATCAGTAAGTTGTGCACCTGGGGTGAGTCACTCACCTAGACAATCTTACTCTCTTCATTCATGAGGTAGGACTACACCACTCCAAAGCCCAGCTGTCTTAATTTTGAAGTCACTTACTTTGGGTTTTCTATCCAGGTCTTTGACCAAGTCTGCTCATTTTTCTTCATTGAAACTTCTACCAAATGAATATTGAAATATCTCAAGAATTTCCTGCTCAGCCCATTTTTTAAAGAATTTACTTCGTGCCTGTGGCTCAAGGGAGTAGGACACTGGCCCCATATGCCAGGGGTGGCAGGTTCAGGCCTAGCCCCGGCCAGAAACTGCAAAAAAAAAAATAAAAATAATAAAAATAACTAAAAAAAAAAAAAGTGTTTACTTCCTTTAGATGGCCATCTTACTTGAAGTAAAACTGCAGTTGCTCCATTATACTTCTTGTCTGTGAACATTATTACCCTGTCAATTACACACCAGACGTCTGGGAGTCATTCAAGATCTACTTTCCTCTGTCCTCCTTCATATATTCAGTGAATCACTGAGTCTTATGGATTTAACTCTTACTCTGTAAAGGTTTCTCTTTACTTTTAAGATAATATCTAAAATGATAATAGAAGTTTAATGGAGCTGGACACAGTGGCTCATGCCTGTAATTTTAGCACTCTGGGAGGCTGAGGTTGGTGGATCACCTGAGCTCAGAGTTCAAGACCAACCTGAGCAAAAGTGAGACCCCATCTCTACTAAAAATAGAAAAACTAGTCGGGGTTTGTGGTGGGCACATATAATCCCAGGTACTTGGGAGGCTAAGGCAAGAGGATCACTCTAGTCCAACAGTCTGAGGTTGCTGTGAGCTATGATGCAGCGGCACTTTACTCAGGGCAACACAGTGTTAAACAAGCACAAATAATAATAATAGTAATGGATTCACAATTTATACTTGGCAAACATTACTATGTGCCAGGAGCAGTGGTAAGTACTTAGCGGTGCTAAGAATAAATTATCTCATCTAATCCCTTTGAAAGCATGTTTAGAATGGCTTTTCTCAACAGGGAACCTGAGACAAGGACTTGTTTACTTGGGAAGTGATTGCAGGAACCAGGAGTGATAGGGTGGGGAAAGTGAGACGGGAGAAAATGCAGTGAAATATGCAGAATGGAGTGAGTCCCACTGGGAGGAACAGGGGCTCAGTGTCTCAGAGGACCTTCTGGGGAGCTATATAGTATGCACTTTAGAAATTTCTAAATGTTGGCATATTAGATGGAAAGGCTGGCATAGTCAGCAACCTACTCTTCTACTTTATCAGTTGAGGGGTACCTCTGAGGTATGAAATTCCCTGGTGCTTCCTGTCAGCATTTCTGGTTTGATCTGTGCATTGCTTAGCAAGTTCCTGGGGGCCCTCAGGTAGTGAAGCACAGAACAACACAGGAATTGGAAGGAGGGAAGCTAGAAGCCCTCCCTTACTATCTGTGGGTGAATTTAGAGGCCTTTAGCCAGGACGTTGGTTAGTTTCCTGCAGTACTAACTAAAATGACCAAATTCTATTTTTTTCTTAGTTAATTTATTCATTTTTTATTTTAACATATTACAGGGATTTCATGGGTGGCTTATGTAATGCTTAAGTCTGGTTATCACCCAAATAGTGTTCATTGTGCCTTTTAGGTAGGGTTTGCCCCTTCCATTCCCCCTCTGCCTCCTGCTTGATTTCCACTGAGTTTTACTTCTCTCCTTGCACATGTGAGCTCATCTCTTAGTTCCAATTTAATAGTGAGTACATGTGGTGTTTGTTTCTCCATTCTTGAGATATTTCACTTAGGAGAATATAGTTTCTAGTTCCATCCAGATTGTTGCAAAAGGTATTACTTCTTCTTTTTGATATAAAAACTGAGAAAGGTTGAAGAACTTCACAAAGTCACACATTATTTATCCAGAATACAAAACCAGGAGGAAAGATTCCAGAGCGTGGAACCTTAACCATTATACCACATTGCCTTTCTGCCTCCTAATTCTTCTGTCATAGGGCACTATTTGATAGTCCCTTAAAACAACTTGCCGTTTCTGCTTTTTGCTTTTAACCTTTCTTATCTGTCTGACTACTATGTTTTTTTGTCCTTGTTCACCTTGTAATCCCCAAATGGGACTCCAAATCTTTGTCAGGGATCCTTTCTTTCTATTTTAAAATTTATTTATGCCAGGTGCGGCATGCTTGTAATCCCAGCTCTTGGGAGGCTGAGGTGGGTGGATTGCCTTAGCTCACAGGTTTAAGACCAGCCTGAGCCAGAGCAAAACCTCATCTCTAAAAATACCTGGGCATTGTGGCAGGTGCCTGTAGTCTCAGCTACTTGGGAGGCTGATGCAAGACAATCACTTAAGCCAAGAAGTTTGAGGTTGCTCTGAGCTATGATGCCACGGCACTGTACCCAGAGTGACAAAGTGCCACGGCACTGTACCCAGAGTGACAAAGTGAGACTCTGTCTCAAAAAAGTAAATAAATAAAATTAAACAAAAGTAAAAGTTTTCTTTATATTTCTATCAAACTAATGTGTCTGTGTTAAAGAACCCAAGTAATGCTAGAAGTCTGAGAAAAGCAAAAACAATATAAATCTCTTCCCTAAACTACTCCTTATAAGCATCCACTCTGTTTTCCATTATTCTCAGTGGAACTTACCTTCACATTTCTTTTTTTTTTTTTTTTTGGCCGGGGCTGGGTTTGAACCCGCCACCTCCGGCATATGGGACCGGTGCCCTACCAGCTGAGCCACAGGTGCCGCCCTTACCTTCACATTTCTAAATAATATTCATGTCAGGACAATGTCTTGATTCAACAGACTTAGCATTTCTCCATTGCGATTCTATGATGCAGGTGATGATATGACTTTTTACAGCCCAATTCCACTCCTCAAATTGCCCAGCATAGTTCTATTTTAATTTTTCTTTAAATCCATATGCACTGTGCTCATCACTGTGACTATATAAATATTGTCCATTGAATATCCACATGGTCTTACCACATTTTCTTTGTGTATATCTTTGTGTTTTCAAGAGTTCATAATTTTTCCAATTTCATTGCCTCCGTTAAGTCTTGGCCTGCCTGGATGAGCCTGTGCTGTTCACGAGCTCTATAAAACCTTCTTGATACAACTGTCCTCGTGATCAGTCATGATGCTGCTGGATGATCCCTGGAAGCCCCTCAGATTGTTCCTGGGTGCATTTCTTCTTCTCTAGGCCTGCTGAACTTGCTGGTGTCTGTGAACGTCTCTTAATCTTTCTCCTTGAGCGCTTTCTTGTTTCACAGATACCATGTCTTCCACTTCCTTTGTTTATTCCTCAATTTTGGAAGCCTGTCTTACGGTAGCATTCCTCACCCTTTTTGGCACCATGGACTGGTTTCATGGAAGACAATGTTTCCACAGACGGGGCGTAGGGGAAATGGTTTTGAGATGACTCAAGTGCATAACATATTTGGTGCGCTTTATTTCTATTATTATTACATTGTAATATATAATGAACTAATGATGCAACTCACTATAATGCAGAATCAGTGGGAGCCCTGAGCTTGTTTTTCTTCAACTAGACAAGCCCATTTGGGGGTGATGGGAGACAGTGACACCAGAAGGATGTGGCTTGTGTTCTTAGCTCCACCTCAGATGATCAGGCATCAGATTTTCATAAGGAGCACCCAACCAGGATCCCTCACAGGCCCAGTTACAGTAGGGTTGATGCTCCTAGAAGAATCTAACGCTACTGCTGATCTGACAGAAGGCAGAGCTCAGGCAGCTGTGTGGGTGATGGGGAGCAGCTGTAAATACAGATGAAGGCTCCTTTGTTCTGGCCGTTCACCCTCTGCTGTGCAGCCTGGTTCCTTATGGGACACAGTTTGCAACCTAGGTTGGGCACTGCAATCTTAAAGTGTCTGATTATAGCGAGTAAATGTTGCATAATTTTGTAGTACAAAAATGTTTTTATTTTCCGTCATATTTGCTTAGGGTAGTCTCTTTATCACTGCCATTCCAAGATTTGGTTTACTTTTATTAATTCTGCGGGACATCAGGTGAGTCCTTTTAATCTTAAGACTTACATCCTTTATATGTGGGACAGTTTTGTGATGATATTTGTAAGTTGTTTTCCCTTTTAGTTCTCTTTTTCTTTTCTTTCATTTTTTTTTTTTTTGAGACAGTCACTCTGTCACCCTGGGTAGAGTGCCGTGGCATCATAGCTCACTGCAATGTCAAAATCCTGAGCTCAAGAGTTCCTCTTGCTTCAGCCTCCAGAGTAGCTGGGACTACAGGTGTCTACCATGACTCCTGGCTAGTTTTTCTATTTTTAGTAGAGATGGAGTCTTACCCTTGCTTAGGCTGGGCTGGAACACCTGAGCTCAAGCAATCCACCCACCTGTACCTCCCAAAGTGCTTGGATTACCACTGTGAACCACTGGGCCTGGCTTACTTTTTTTCTTTTTTCTTCTTCCTTGTTTTAGAAATGCCATAGGATGTTGTACTTTATAAATTAATTCTTTAACATTCTTATGCACATATTATCTCTATGACCACTTAATTATTACTCCTAGTCTCCTTTCTGGATAATTATTTCAACTTTATCTTACAATTCTTTTTTTTTTTTTTTTTGCAGTTTTTGGCCAGGGCTGGGTTTGAACCTGCCACCTTTGGCATATGAACCACAGGCGCCACCCTATCTTACAATTCTTACTCTAAAAGTTATTTTGTTTTGTTTCCTTTTCTGGTGTTGTTTTGTGTTTTAGCTGTCACAATTTAAACATCTAAAAATGCTTTCATATTCTCAGCTTGTCTTTTATTTATCTTTTCAGACTTCTTTTTATAAATAACAACATTAATAATTTCTGTGAGGAAATTGGTGATTTAAAAAAAATTTATGTTTTTTTCATAATGTCGTTTTTAATAGTCAGAGTTTAATTGACAGCCTTACCCTCTTACACTTAGGACTTCCTCAAAGGTGAGAAACCCTAGTGATGTATTCACGTATCTGTGCTCATGGTTAAGATTTGTGGACTTGTGGACGTTATTCCTAGGTTACCATGTCTGACTTTGGTTTTCATTGGGAAATTCCTTCCTTCCTTCCTTCCTTCCTTCCTTCCTTCCTTCCTTCCTTCCTTCCTTCCTCCTTTCTTCCTTCCTTCCTTCCTTCCTTCCTTCCTTCCTTCCTTCCTTCCTTCCTTCCTTCCTTCCTTCCTTCCTTCCTTTCTCACTATGTTGCCCTCTGTAGAGTGCTGTAGTGTCACAGCTCACAGCAAACTCAAACTCTTGGGCTTAAAGTATTCTCTTCTCAGCCTCCGGAGTAGGTGGGACTACAGGTGCCTGCCACAACACCTGGCTATTGTTTGGTTGCAGTTGTCATTGTTGTTTAGCAGGCCTGGGCTGGCCTTGAACCCGCCAACCTCATTGTATGTGGCTAGTGCCCTAATTGCTGAGTTACAGGCACCAAGCCTTCATTGGGAAATTGCTAAACATGGATATTTGAGAGTCTATATTCACTTTAAATTTATTTGTACTCATGAATATTTCAATTTATCCACAGAAGAATCATATTAACTTTTCTGTTTCAATACTCTATGCTACGTTTTTTTTCTGTCTTAAAACTGAACATGTGGAGCTCCTGTAGCTCAGTTTCTCTGCAAATGTTCTCCAACCACTTATTAGTTGTGAGAAAGTAGGGGTGTCTAAGTGACAGACTTTCAGACCGGCCCTCTATTTTAAATTCCAGCATTCCTACTGCTCCAGAGTGGCCCTAGCTCCCGATCCTTCTGGGAGAGTCTGCAAGGTAATTCACTAGCTTCTTGCAGTCACCTTCCTTTGAGAGCATGTGGTGTGATTTTTTTTTCTTCTCTGTTCATTGACAATGGAATTTTGGTTTCTGTTTCTTGTTCTCGTCATTATTTGGAGTCACTTTATGGGAAGTCACAGAATAAGAAATGTCTCGGTTTAATAACTTGAGACTAAAAACCATCACTTTTCTGAAGTGTTCTCTCTTGACCACCATTAACAATTATCTGTCACTTGATCTAATCTACCATTTAACTATGCCCATATTTATGTTTTTTAATTTATTATATTTATCATGATGCTTCACAGTTTCTTGTGTTCCTATTGGCCTATGATCCCCTTGAGGCCAGAAATTTGTCTTTTCTTGAATCTTTATCTATAGAGGACCTAACACATAAAAGATGCTTAATAACATTAGCTGAATTGAATTAATAATAGAAGAAATAAGAGGATCTTATTCCAGGTTATTTCTTCTATTCATCTCTCTCTACATTTTTTCCATACACAGTAACTCAGCTCAAAACATGTCCAAGTCTTGATTCATTGAATGAATAAAGAAAGCCAGTGACAATCCACATTCAGGTTAGAGGATGGCTAAACAGGAAAGAGGTTCACACTGGTGAATACAAAGCAAAAGTTCTTCGAATATTGTTACCCATCTACCTTTGCAACCACACCTCTCCCCTCTTTTATCTTACTTCCACCCTCCTGTTCTACCAGTGTCTGTGATTATACTGGTGGAGACTCATCAATCACACATAACTAAAGAGTCTATACTTTAACTGTAGGCCCCCATCCTTGGGCCACTGACCGGTAGCAGCCATTACCAGAAAGGAACCGGGCTGTGCTACATCATTGCCTGAGCTCTGCCTCCTGTCCTATTCCCCACCACGACCTGTCCTAGAAAAATAGTCTTCCATGAAATTGGTCCCTGGTGCCAAAAAAGTTGGAGACTACTGAGTTTAATACATAGATTATATAACACCTGTTTCTTGAAGACATCTCTGATTATTCATCTGGAATTAATTTTTGAATTCTGTGATACTTTTGCTGTCATAATAGCTAGCTGTGTGCACATAAATTTCTACTGAAGCAACAAATAAATGAATGGCGACCACAGGGATGGCAGGATTGTTCTAACTATGTGCCTATACCACAGTCCTGGAGTAGGATCTTAGAAAGATGATTTCCTTAGCCTGTGGAGGGGGTTAGAGCATTTGGCTAATGTGTTCTGGTTGTACATAATTATTTATGTTAGCTGCAACCTGATGTAGCTTGTGACTGAATAGAGATCTTCAGTAACCACTAGAGTACTATCTATGATAAACTGGAGGACAAGTGTCACTGCTTCCTAACTACCTGGGTCAATACCTTTGAACAGATAGTCTCATATAGATTCAATAGTTTTATTGTGCTAGAATCACTAAATTTAAATACAATAAGTGTTTAAAATCATGCCTTAATTTCATTCTTAAGACTTTTTGTCGATCTTATCTTTCTTCAGAAATCATGTTTTTTCCCTAGAATTTATAATGAAATTGTTCACATATTGAACAATCTATTTTATTGCATTAATTACTCCCAGGCTCACATTTTTCACATGATAATTTGTTATTTACTTATCTTCTCAACCAATAATTAGACTATAAACTGAATAAGTTATGATTCTTGGAAAAATATACATATGCCTTTCATTTATTTAGCAGAAGGATATACAAATTCAGCATCTCTTTCAGTAAGATGAAGTTAATTTGAATAATATCAATATTTGTGAACACATTTGGCTACTAGTTAACCCAAAGTAATCAGACCCTGAGTTAATTATCATAAAGGTCCCTGGCCTCTTGAGAAATTAAAGCAATATATTACTTGTACTCCTAACCATTTTCTCCAACCGTATGTCTTACCCTTCGCCTAAATACTCTGTATTCTTGTCTGGATCCTCTAGAGATGTCAGAGCCTGAGGAAAGTCACTCCGACTTTCATTTCCACAACCCACTGCCTAATGTATTGCTTGAGACTAACAAGTACTTAAAAAGTGATAGTGTAATTAGTGGATGCTCCATTATTATCATACTCATTATTCTATAAATATCATGCATTTTGGCTGTCTCATTCATCTCCTCTTGAAAATGTCTTATGTTTGCTTTTCCACCCAGTACAATTTTCTCCCATTTCTTAATGCCATGGCCTTCTAAATATTGATGTGACCTTTCCAGGAGGATCTGGCCCCTACAAAACTTGGTCCACACACCGTATTGTAGTACAAACCTTTTTGCCTGTGATGGTTAATTTTAGTTGTCAATCTAACCAAATTAAATAATACTTAGAGAACTGATAAAGCAGTATTTTGAGGTGTTTCCAGCAAGATTAACATGTGAGTCTGAGTGGCGTAATTGGGGCATAGTTGCCCTCCATGTTTACAGGGACTGTCTAATCACTTAGGGGCTGGGATTGAACAAAAACAGACACAGCAAACTGTTCTCTGCATCTGGGCATTGCATTGAGATGCACTTACATCCTGCCTTGGATGTCCAAATTGCAGCCTTTGTGTTTAGACCAGGATCATCATGGGTTCTCAGGCTTTAGATCTTGTACTGAGAACTGCACCATTGGCTTTCCTGGTTGCCTTCAGACTTGCACTGCGCCTTGCTCCCTGTACCTCAAGGTATCCAGCTGCATTGCAGATTGCCTATTGTGGGAATTGTCAGTCACTATATCACATGAGCCAATTCCTCTAATACATCCTGCTCATATATATATATGTATATATACACATACCTTATTGGTGCTGTCTCTCTGGAGAACCCTGATTAATACAGTGTCTATCTCTTCTATTATGTGGTGAGTTCTTTGAGAAAGGAATCTCTAAGTACCTGAGAAGTTACAAGTGTTTGTTTAATGAGATTTGATGGACTGATCTTTAAATTTCAAATAGTGTTTTCCTTGAGGGTGCTGAACAATGTCGCTCAGAGATTCTCCAACTCTTTCTGATCATGATGTCCTTACCAGATTACAGCAAAACAGAGCCAAAACAGACACAGTTTAACAGCTCCATTTATAAAGTAGATTGGTATAAACAAATCATTTTTAACAACTTAAGGAATGTTTTAAAAATAAAATATGTATATATTGGAAGGAAAATAATATTTTTATTTAATTCTTAACTACCCACTTCAACATATGGAAAATATACTTCTGTTGGGCACAGCACGACTTCTCAAATTCGAGAATAAGATTGCCCAGCCTTGCTTCCTGTTCTGCAGTGATTTCACACAGTATCTGCTTTTTATCACAGCATCCACTGGAAAGCTAGCTTTGACAAAGATGTGATATTGAAATAGATGTAATGAGATATAATGTTGAAATGAAACTCCCTCACACTAGTGGTTCATTCAGTAGCTAACAGAGGTTGGCCATCACTGTGTCTGGAACATTTATGTTCTATGATGCCTCCCTGGGTTCAATGGGGCCTCATAGGGTGCCTTGGTACTCCGTCTGAGAATGGAGGATGTAGTAGTAAAAACACATTGATTTTAGCTAAAGACCGCCTGGTTTTGAGTTCTGACTATACTGGTTGTTTTCCACTGAGCTATTATGTCTCTTGATCTCATTTTACTTGTCTGTAAACCAGGGAATGATATTACATATCTCTTAAAGTTTTTATGAAAATGTGTTAGGCTATTTAAGTACTTAGGAAAGTGCCCGAAATTATATAAAGTGGTAGCTATTCTTGCTATTATCATTTACAATTTGAGATGCATATCATGCAATTATAATAGAGACTAGCCAAATACTATAGGAGGTCAATGTATGTCCTCAGGGAATGACTGCTTTCCCTAAATCCATCTATAACATTTCTTTTCTTCTTTTTTTTTTTTTTTTTTTTTTTTTGGAGACAGAGTCTCACTATGTCACCCTCAGTAGAGTGCCATGGTGTTCCAGCTCACAGGAACCTCAAACCCTTGGGCTTAAGCTATTCTCTTTCCTCAGCCTCCTGAGTAGCTGGAATTATAGTCACCTGCTACAATGCCCAACTATTTTTTTGTTGCAGTTGTCAGTTTAGCAGGCCTGGGCCGGGTTCAAACCTGCCAGCTTTATTTACCTGGCACCCTACTCCCTGAGCTATGGGCACCAAGCCAAAATTTCTTTATCCATAATAATTTTAATGATATCGTACTAGCTGAAACTCACTGAGTAATGACTGAATGTCAGGCACTGTGCTAAGACTTTTAGATATATTAATCTCAATTAATCATCTTAACAACTATATTCAGTATGACTGGTATTATTTTCCCACTTCACATATGGGAAAAATAAAGCTAGAGAAGTTCAAGTTCATGTCCCAGGTCAACCAGCTAGTTAGTGGCTCAGCTGGCCAGTAGTCAGTAATCAAATCCAGATATTCATGCCTGACTCCAGACCTTGAGGTTTTTACCACCAGGCCTTCTGATGTACCAAAGGATCAGGCTGATTCCTTCATGAGACTGAGGTTCCCGAGACCTCTCATGATAGAAGGATGCCACAGAGGCCATGAAATCAGATAGAGGTTGCAGTCAGGACCTGGGAGGAATTAAACTGCACATTATTCTAGCTTCATCTCAATCACAATCATGACAACAGTGTCAAACCTGCTCTTCATTTCCCCCCAATTAGAACAGAAGATATGGGACACTTCTGAGAGATGCTGAATATTAAATGAAAATCTTAGCAGACCCATTATAAAATACATCATCTTCCTCCAAGATTCATCTATAAAAGGAACTTACTCTTTTCCCCAAATTTGCCAGCTTTGCGAGACCTATTTTTCTTTCAGTGATGTTCAGAGGTTAAAATATGTATAGCCCACTCAAGGAACAGTGCAGAGTATTGATTTCTTCCTGCCTGTCTCACTGCATATAAGTTTATGGAATCCTAAATCAAGAAGCAATTTTTGTTTTTTGACAGTGATATAGAAAGTACCTACTTTTCCCATGATGTTATACCTGCTTTATGTGGTTTCTTCAATCAAAAACAAAAAAAGAAAGAAAGAAAAAAAGAAAAAAAAACCCTCAAATTCTTCTATTGTTTGACAGAATTGGATATGTTTTAGAGCCCGTCTTTTAATGAGTGAGTATTTATGTATCCTAAATCAAAAAGCAATTCAATTTTTTGACATTGTTACTTTAAAAAATGATTCTTCTATCTCTTTTCACTGTTTTTGGAATGCACCTAATACAAATATCTGATGTGAAGAACATAAAGCACTTTTCCTGAAGAAGAACATCGGTCTGATACATGTCTGGTCATGTAGAATATTCACACACACACCCCAAACTGATAGAGAAATGCTCTAACACTAGACAACAATTTTAACACACCATCCATAGGTAGTTTGAAATAGATTCAACAGTGGGGACACAGCTACAAAGAGCTGTATGTGGAAAAACATATAAAAATATTTCAGTATTTTAAAAATTATAAGGATAGAGTAAGGGAGAGCATTAAAGAGATTAAATCTATTGGTAGTTCCTTTGTCAAGAAGCTGATAAGGTTGTAAGCACATACACAGTGTGTGTATAAATAAACAGAAATATGGGTCTTTTTGTTCTCTATTCAGATCGATCTCAGAGGACCAGCATTAATATTGATAAAAATAAAAAATAAAAGAAGTTATATAGATAACTAGATCTCCTTTTCAAATCTGTTCAGAGGAAGAAATTAATGTAAGATAAACTATTATGCATTCTAAGTAAGAATATGTGTGAATACAGACTCAAAATAATGATACTCTTAAAAAGTGAGCAGCAGAAGAGCCACTCCCTGTGTTTAGAGTTAAAAATCATTGCCACAAAGATAGACTTCTTTTTTAAATTGAGAATAAAAAAAGAAACAATAGTTGATAATATCTCATTTATATTACTTTGATATCTCTTTGTCTTTTCTTCGTTTTTGAGACAAAGTCTCACTCTCTTGCCTGAGTACAGTGCCATGGTGTCATAGCTCACAGCGACCTCAAATTCTCGGGCTACAGCCATCATCCTTCTTCCGTCTCCTGAGTAGTTGGGACAACAGGTGTGGGCCACTTTGCCTGGCTAGTTTTTCTGTTTTTAGTAGAGACAGGATCTCAGACTTGCTCAGGCTGGTCTTAAACTCCCCAACTCAAGCAATCCACCCACATCAGCCTCCCAGAGTGCTAGGAAAACAGGTATGAGCCCCTGGGCTGGCCTTATTTGATGTTTCTTTAGAGTGGATTGTAGGATTTGTGTTCTTTTGCTTCGTTTTAAAGTTCTTCTTTTGTTCAGTTTTAAACAAACAAACAAAATTAACTATAAGAGAATGGGGACTGTATCTACAATATTACATTATGTTACTTTAAAAGTTTTCATTCGTCTACAAAAAAGTTACTTTGCTTCTTTGAGAATGAATATGGAAATCCCAGACACTAGATTTGCATATAAAAATCCGAGTTTGAGTTGCTGCCCTATAGTCTCTAGCAATTCCCTTAATCTCTTTAGAACTCATGGTCTAGGAGCTTATTGGGAATCATAAAGTAACATACGTAACTTATTATGGTTTCAAATATAAATGCTTTTTCCTCCTTAAAATGTTTACTTAGGTTGTTTCCACATTTTGGCGATTGTAAATTAAGCTGCAGTAAACAGTCTAGACCAAATGTCCTTATGATAAAAGGACTGTTTTTTTCTTCTGGGTAGGTGCCTAGTAATGGGATTGCAGGATCAAATGGGAGGTCTAATTTGAGTTTTTGAAGATTCTCCATACTTCCTTCCAAAAATGTTGTATTAATTTGCTGTCCCACCAGCAGTGTAAACATATTTCCTTCTATCCACATCCACGCCAGCGTCTGCAGCTTTGAGACTTTGTAATGTGGGCCCATTCTTACTCGGGTTAGAGGTGGTATCTCAAGGTGGTTTTTGACTTGCATTTCTCTGACGATCAGGGAAGATGAGCTGTTTTTTTTTTTCAAATATTTATTAGCCATTTGTCGTGCTTTTTATTTATTTATTTATTTATTTATTGTTAAATCATAGCTGTGTACATTTGTGCAATCAAGGGTTACAATGTGCTGGTTGCATATACAATCTGAAATATTCTCATCAAACTGTTCAACGTAGCCTTCATGACATTTTCTTAGTTATTGTATGTAGACATTTGTATTCTGCCTTTAGTAGGTTTTAGTAGGTGCATTCTAAGATGCACCATAGGTGTGGCCCCACCCATTACCCTTCCTCCCCCCTAACCTCCCCCCTCCCTTGGCCCTTTCCCCATATTCTTGTGCTATAGTTGGGTTATAGCCTTCATATGAAAGCTATAAATTAGCTTCATAGTAGGGCTGAGTACATTGGATACTTTTTCTTCCATTCCTGAGATACTTTGCTAAGAAGAATACATTCCAGCTCCATCCATGTAAACATGAAAGAGGTAAAGTCTCCATCTTTCTTTAAGGCTGCATAATATTCCATGGTGTACATGTACCACAGTTTGCTAGTTCATTCGTGGGTTGATGGGCACTTGGGCTTCTTCCATGACTTAGCAATTATGAATTGGGCTGCAATAAACATTTTGGTTTATTGCAGATGTCTTTGTTATATTGTGATTTTTGGTCTTCTGGGTTTTGCAGAGAAGGTTCTGTTCATATCTCTTGCCTAGTGGTAGATGAGATTGTTTGCTCTTTTTTTGTTTAATTTGAGTTCTCTGTAGAATCTAATTATCAATCCTTTGTTGGATTCATACCCTACAAATATCTTTTCCTATTCTGAAGGTTGTCTTTTTGCTTGACTTGTGTCCTTAGCTGTGCAGAAGCTTTTCAGCTTAATTAAGTCCCATTTGTTTATTTTTGTTGTTGGGATTGCCTCTGAGTCTTTGTTATAAAATCTTTGCCGAGTCCAACATCTTCTAAGATTTTTATCATTTCATGTCTTAGATTTAAATCTTTTATCCATCTTGAGTCAATTTTTGTAAGTGGTGAAAGTTGTGGGTCCAGTTTCAGTCTTTTACATGTGGTTATCTAGTTCTCCCAGCAACATTTATTGAATAGAGATTCTTTGCCCCAGTGTATGCCTTTATTTGGTTTATCAAAGAACAGATGGCTATAAGGGAGATTGGTTTCATCTCTTGGTTTTATGTTTGGTTCCATATGTCTATATCTCTATTTTTGTGCCAATCCCATTTGAACATAAGATGTAGGTGTTGAAGGTTATCTATACCTAGGATAGATTTTCTGCATTTTACTCCTCTAGACCCATTGAACCATAATTATAATTATACTTTAAAAAAACAGCTGGAGACACCAAGTCTCGAACTCTTCCTATGAAGGTGGATTTCTTTGTGCCCTAGTTAAACTCTTAAATAACTTGGTATGATTTGATTCTGAAACTCCTGATCCAAGTCAGAGCTAACTCCTTTCAATAACCTATTAGCAGCTCAGTGAATTGCATACTAAATGTAGATTATTCTAAATGGCTGGACCACAACTCCCATAAATATTTGTCTGTCTTGGGGTCAGAACTCCGAAATCATGTTAATTGCACATATTAGCACTTACCTTGAAAGCTGAAAGCCCATAGAACAGAGAGGAGCAGCATCTTCAGAAATTAATGAACACACCTGGAGCATGGTCAAACATTAATAACATGCTCGGCTTTTATCACCCTAGAAAATTTAAAATTCTGAGCCATTTCATTTTTATCTTTTAGAATTTAAAATATGATTAATGACACATTTAATTAGGAATCTAATTTTCAGCAGGAAAGGTTATTTGTTTTGCCCTCTCACAATATATGTAATAAAATATCTTTGATATCCACATGAATGGCTATTGCAAGTGGATGTTCTTAAATTTGCTACAAATAAATATTAAGTCATATTGTAATTATATACAGAGTTGAATCAGTTTCAAAGTTTGTCCTCAAATGAACAATAAACGTTTGAAATGGAGACTCAGTAATTATGATGTCAAATCATATGACATATTTTATAGTCATTTCTCAGGCTTTTTGGTGAAAAGAGTCAGCTGTATTTAACAGAGTGAGTGGTATTTCTCTTACCGATAATATCATTGTGATAATTAATTTTATGTATCAACTTGACTCGGCTGTGGGATGCCCAGATTAAACATTACCCTATGTATGTCTGTGAAGGCACTTGGAATAAGATTAGGATTTCAATCAGTGTACTCAGTAAAGCAGATGGCCCTCTTTCATG
This sequence comes from Nycticebus coucang, assembly GCF_027406575.1. Lineage (NCBI taxonomy): Eukaryota > Metazoa > Chordata > Mammalia > Primates > Lorisidae > Nycticebus > Nycticebus coucang. Next base: position 20,642,840 of record NC_069787.1, read on the forward strand.
TAAGGAGGCATCATCCAACCCACCAAGGGTATGAATAGAACAATAAAAAAAATGAAGGAAGGGAGAATTTATTCCCTTCCTGCTTTCCTGCTTGAGCTTGGATATCATCTTCCTCTGTCCTTAGACTAGCTTGATCTCACTGACTCCCCTGCTTCTCAGGTCTTTAGACTCAGTCTGAAGTTACACTTTTAGGCTCAGACTGAACTTCCTGTAGATCTAGCTTACGGACAGAAGATTCTGACTTCTCAGCCCTCATACTCATAGTGGCCAACTCTTCTCTCTTCACCTCTTCCTCTCCCTCTCCATAGATACATATACATCAACTGTTGTGTGTGTACATATATATACACACTTAACTGTTTATATATGTATCACTGTTGTTTCTATAGTTCTGTTTTTCTGGAGAACCCTATTATATTACCTAAAAAATCTAGTGTTTATTATTTTTATTACATTATCGTAATTAAATTAAAGAATGGGTGCTAACAAAACAGAATAATCACACTATGCAACAAAAATCAATATAGTAACTTCCATTGCAATATGATATATATATATATTTGTGTGTATGTGCAGATATATATGTGTGTGTGTGTGTATATATATGTGTGTGTGTGTGTGTATCTAGGTCTTTGTTTACATTTTCACCTCTAAATTGTTCTGACTAACCATGAGTCCAGAGAAATATACGAAGCAAAAGAGACATTCATTGGATAGACTTCTAACCAACAATATTTATAACCAGATATAAAAATAACACTGAAGTCCACAGTGTATTGAAAAAAAATCACTTAAAAAATTTATAAATGTTTTTAAGAATGAAACGAAGTCATTTGTATTCTTGACTCTAAGTATATGGGTATCTGTGAACCTGCCTCACTCTTGATTTTTTTTTCTCGTTGAAGGCCAAAATTAGCACATGCGTCTTCTATGTGTGAGAATATGTCTTATATATCTTTGTTCAAAGTCCAACTAATTCTGCACATCTCATACACATCAAAGTGAAAATGAATCTAACAGGAATTTTCAGTCTGTTTTTTTCATTCCCTGGTCTGAGTTAGGAATTTATAATTTTAAAGACTTTTAAGCCCAAAATTAACCACACACATTATTTTCAGAGACATGTTTGTGCCATGTGAGTCTTGGTATATTTTTAATAGAGATTAATAAATTAGAGGTCACCAATATATAAAACAGAAAACTTGAAGACTCTTCATAGCATTTTATTTTCCTTATAAAAATTGAACAAGTGACCATTTGATTTATTTAATGCTGCATAAAAAACACTCCAAAACTTAGTGGTTAAAGCAAAAATAATTTCTTATTTCTCAAAATTGTGTGGATTTGCTGGACAATTCTTTGTATTAACATAATGTTAACTGGGGTCAGTCATTTGATAATTGGACTGAAATATCTTAGAAAGCCATCTTGAATGCCTTGGTATCCACTCTTAGGCCAGGCGTTCTCTCTCTACATGTGGTGGCTTATACTCCAAGAACTCTACAGTTCTTTCATTTCAGAAGCTACCCTGACTTTCTTCCAGTAAAGGGTCCAAGTTCCAGGAAAATGAAAGAAGAAGCTCTCTGGCCTCTTAAGAGCTAAGAATTGGCACAGCTGTACTTGTACTGATTTTGCCTGACCAGAGTTAAGGGAAGGAAGTCAGTACCACTTCTTGAAGGAAGAAGGGACATGTATCTATGGAGGGAAGAATTGTTGGTCATCTTTGTGATCTTGTGATGGTAGATTATCTACCATCATAGACCTGTACATGTCTATTTATTTTTATAAAGTCTTCGTCACTTCTGTCACTTGGACCTCTGGTCTACCTGGACTTCCACCTTGTTTCTGTCAGTACCTCATTCTCCTCACATTTTCTTTCTTCCATGGACGCATTTTCTTCTCACATTGAACTAGACTGTACCTGCTCATCACTTCCCTGTGGAAGCCTTCACAGACTTTGTTGCTTGGTCATTTTATGTTCTTCTGGGCACTTAGATGATTTTTATGTAGTGGTTTGATTCAACTATATTTACTCAAAAAGATCTCAGATTCATGAGCACAGGTTTTACCTTTCAAAGTCCTGATCCCCCACAGTATTGGAATGGTGAATAGATAATCCAGATGAATAGATACTGAGTGAGCAAGTGAATTAAAGAGCAAAAATGCAATGAATGCAGGGGCTGCTTAGTGAGTAGCAGGGGGATAATGGTGATTCACTCCTTAATATGTACAAAGAATGAAAAGGCATCTCTATAAAACAAAATAAGACAAAGCAAAGCACCAAAGCTACCTGAGGTATTTGTAGCTACCTGAGATTGCTTAACACACCTGAAGCAGATCTACTAGTGAGCAAAAGGGCCAGGTAAACTTTGTGTTTCTTGTAAAAAACACAAACTCATAGATATTGCTGTTACCACCAGTATATCTCATTCTTCTTTTTCCAGGTACATGAGAAATTTCACTTCTGTTCTCTCTTAAATGATTTGCTTCAGCCATTGAAATGGGGACTCAGATGATATGTATTGCATCTGAGTGAAAATGTTTAATTGTCATGGCAAGTCTCAAAAATTCTGCTGAAATTGTGGAAGCACATGTTCGTAAGACATTTAACATTGAGTCTTCTCATAGAGGACAGTTGTCTCAGCAATGCACAAAGAGAACTCATTATTGATTTAGACTCCTAAGACTTAGGGGTCATTTGTTACTGCAGCATAATTGAGCCTAACCTGATTAATAAATGTCATTATTCTAAATTAGAAGTAAAACCGGTTTGTTTCATAGCTTTAGTCTCCATTACTAAATATAACAGACAAAATGTGAATATATTTAGGTCTAAATCAAACAAAAAGACTCTTTTTGACAAAGCCAATTATTGCATTTTATTCTTTTCTTCCACATTAAAATAGCATTGTATTCCCATAGTGGTATAAGACTTAAACTCAAACTAAAACAAAACTAAGTTATTTTTTTTGTCTAAGCATCTAGAGAAGCAAGTTATGTATTTTAGGGGGGTATTTGAAGATGAAAATATCACACATGACACACATACTTTATCTTTTCATAATTTATAATTAAAAAAAAATTCAGTGATGTTTACAATCCCAGGTTTTACTTTCAAACCTATTCCTTTTAACATATGCACTAATGAATTTTTCTCATATACCAAGTCACTAAAAGGCCCATAATAAACATTCCCTCCAAAAGATAGGTCTCAAGTACAGTTTGTGGTGATGTAATAAATAACTAATGTCCGGATTGCTTCATCATAGAGTGGGTTGCCATGGTTGCCAAGGGCAGAGACATAAATTGAAGTTTAACATTAATTATTATTTTAATATGTGCTATTTTGTTCTCCATTAGATTTAGATGACACTGTAATAGCATACTTGGAATGAACACAGATATATTTAAATTTATGTTTCTCTAGTATATTTAGAATCTACATTCATTAAGCAAGCATTTATTAAGCACTCACCACCACAGGCCAAACACTGTGTAGGTATGGGAGATGAACTGTTGAAAACATAGCACCTATATTTAGTAAACTTCCAACTTATTAATTTAAACTTGCTTATGACCTAATGGACTATCTAGGTCAAATATTGATTTATTTATAGTAAGACTAAGAACAATAGCATGTATCTCTTATAGTCTTGTAAGTATACAAGGAAACATTAACTTATTCAGTTTGCATATAAAAATCTATGAGTTTATTAAAACTAGGACAGGTATTTTTCGCTGTACTCTATACATTTGGAATGGTGAATAGATAATCCAGATGAATAGATACTATTCGTTCAAATAGTTTATGATACCTTTTTTAAGGTTTCACTTTTAAAATGAAACAGGATACATATATCATAAACTTCAAAATTAGTATGAGGTATGTGGAAATTTCAAGCTATCTCGCTCTTGCTGGTACACGGTAAACATTTTGACCATGAGAAAAAAATGTAAAATCCCAATAGAATAAACAAAGATCATGGACTGACTTTATTTAAAAGAGCAGATGCCAACATTCCAAACCCCCATGAATTTACTTACTCCTATATTTGTGGAGAAAAAGTAGTATGGAGAAATACTGAAATGACTTTTTATTTATGTGTTTGTTTTGCAATCCAGTTATACATGTTATTATAACTAATAACATTTAATATTTGCAAAGGTGTGGGCAGTGAGCACACATTTTGTCTGATAGTACAGAGGAAACTGTCTTCCTGAAGAACACTGTAGCAATATACACACTGACATACAATTTGACATGGAAATTACACTACTAAGAATTTCTTCCTAAGAAATAATCAGACACATATGAAAGATTCAGGTACAAGGATATGCTTCACAGTATTATTCATACATCGTGGAAAAGATAAATGTACGATGATAGGTTATTGGCTTAAGTTAATATGAAATACCCATCTGGTGGAAAAATTCTTCAACTTTAGTAGAAAACAAGATTTGAAATGCATACACTATGTTAATTAATAAAAACACGTTATAAAATAGAATGTATAAATTCATCCCAATCTTATATTGATATTTTAAACACATACACACACAGTTACTGAAAGGATGCCATATGCTGACTATTGGAATAAGAATTAATGCATATTTTCTATTTTCCAATTAGTTAATTCATTTATTCATTCATTTATTCATTTTGAGATAGTCTCACTCTGTTGCCTTGGGTAGAGTGCCGTGGCATCATCACAGCCCACAGCAATATCAAACTCAGAGGCTTGAGCAATTCTCATGTGTCAGCCTCCCTAGTAGCTGGGTAGACAGACATGTGCCACTAGAGTGGCTAGTTTTTCTATTTTTTAGTAGAGATGGGGTCTTACTCTTGCTCGGGCTGGTCTCAAACTCCTGAGCTCAAGCAATATTCCTGCCTTGTTTTCTGAATTTTGTAGATGACTTCTATAATCAGAAAAAAATACATTAAGTAAACAATATTCTGTTTGTTGTTAATTTTCCTTCAAGAAATCTTCCTTACAAGATACATCATTTACCACAGTTATTTAAGAACTCATCATAGTTTGTAGATCATGGACAAATTTCACTATTTTAGTGAATTTACAAGCACAACACTCACTTGATAAAAATAAATAACATTCAGTTAAAGGACTTGGGACAGGTTATTTAGAAAATTTCATGAACATGTATGTAACATGAGATCCCACTTTTTGTTAATCCTCCACCTAACCCAGAATATATCACTGTCTATAAAAATAGAGATAAAAATAATAACGATTATTCTTAGGAAATACACATTCCTTTATGTAGATCTTTTTTTTTTTTTTAGAGACAGAGTCTCACTTTATGGCCCTTGGTAGAGTGCCGTGGCATAAGACAGCTCACAGCAACCTCCAGCTCCTGGGCTTAAGCGATTCTCCTGCCTCAGCCTCCCGAGTAGCTGGGACTACAGGTGCCTGCCATAGCACCTGGCTATTTTTTTGTTGCAGTTTGGCCGGGGCTGGGTTTGAACCCGCCACCCTCGGCATATGGGGCCGGTGTCCTACTCACTGAGCCACAGGCGCCGCCTATGTAGATCCTTTTTATGTATCTCAGTCTACAAATTTATTTCATTAACAATTATCTTGGAATTAATAATTTAATGGCTTCTAATGCTCATTTCTTGGGTAAGATCTAAAATTAACAATATTAGCCTTTCAATTGGTAATGATGGGTACTTAATTGAATTCAAGAATATATATTAAAATTTTCATTTTACAAAAATAGGCCTCTTCTCTGTCTTGTTGAAAGTTTCATCGTTAGTGCCGGGAATAGCATCTATCACATAGGAAGTATTTAGTCAATATTTGTGGAATTATTATAGTGAATTTTATGGAGTTAAGATATTATTAATGACAGTTATTCAGTACATTGAATTATTAATATGAATTAATCAGAAATTTTAGATTAATTCATGTAGAAAAGAAATCATGGAACAAAATAATATCCCAGGGCTAACGAAGACTGTGAGAATAAAATTATTTTAGGACATCCACGGATTTACTTGAATCTTTCAATTTTACTGGCAAAGAAAGGATTTTTTTTTTTTTTGATTCCACATTTCTTCATGAACAATGACTTTTGCCTATTAAGTACAAGGAACCTCTAATGATAAAAGCAGCTTCTCAGGCATTGTGCTTGTGTGTGTGTGAATTTGTGAAAACCCGTTTGACTTTCCATGTTGAAGTACACATGGCGAATAGGTTATTTTTCTTTTCATCTCTAGCCTCTCTTTTTTAGGAGAAAGTAGTTTTTGTCATTGCATAATCACTCTGTATATCTGCATGACAAAAGATGGAACAAGAGTGAAATCAGCAAAGAGAAAGCTTTTGCCACCTAAGTGCCCTGATCTTGACAGGAAGAAGCTGATAGGAAGGCTGGTACCCTGACCCACACATCCCTTTGCAGGTGCAGTCTGCACAAAATAACACCAAAAAATAATCTTGGTGTCTGTGGAAAAAAATGAATTTTGTAACCACTGTGCTAACTTAAGAGAATTTTTTCTGAATATATACTTTTGGGTAACATCACAGATCCACAATGGAGCATGCTTGGGAGTTTCCTTACTAGCAATATTAAAGATCTAGAAAACATCTTCATGTTACACATGTATTTTTTTTTTTTATTTGCCTTCTGTCAACCCTAAAGTAATGGTAACCTTTTCATCTCAACACAACTTTTAAGGACTTCTTTGTAATTTACTCTTATATCAGCTGATAGAAAATTAGCAGCAAATCTGATTTCTGACCTTCTCATTTATTTATTGCTCTTTACTGATTAGAAGTCTCTGAGAGATGCCAGAGAGGAAAATTATGTTCTTTTTCTAAGAGCTCCATTCCAGCAAGTATATTGCACTGCTGATATTTACAAAGATACTTCAGAAGGCCCCATACAGGGATCCTTACACAAACCCTTAGACATTCAAATATGAGAGAAGCCAAATAAATTAAACTTTAAAATAACATACAAATAAAGGCATTGAGAATAAAAAGTCTACATTTTCCTGAAAGTGCATGCATATTGGCCTCCTAGAAACACGAATGATAAATTACTGAGTCCCTCCCTCCTGCCTTAAAAGGAGACCCCAAAAAAAGGTTTTAAAAAATTCCATCCAATATCCTCACTTTTATTCAGCAAAAGCCATCTAAAGAAAGAATGGTCCATTTAGTATTCAGCTTGTACTGTGTCAGTAGGAATTGCTGTGCTAACAAAGTTTTTGAATAATTGCCTCTACATTTTAAGAATTTGCACACCATTAAACTTAAGGAATTAATAGAGCTGCCACTCCCAAAGAATATATAAACTAATAACATCCCCTGGCCAGCTTTCCTTACTAAATTCTAGAGGGCTCCCTGGCATATTCTGTCATTGGGTGAATTGTCCTCCTGGACTAAAGCAGGCTTTTTAATACTACATTAATATTTGAGGAACCAATGGGGAAAACGAACAGCATAAACATTCACCATTTCTTATTAAATAATATGTCAGAAACTTACCAATGTCTCCAAAAAAAGATTAGCAAATGTAATGACATAGTGAATTGTCTTAGAAATTAAAGAAAAATAACCACCTATAAATTTGGTGAAAAATCTGTTCTTCAACCTCTACATTAACTTCTGGTTTGAGATTTTTGGAATGAGTATGTCTTCACACACCCCCCCTCCAAATACCATTGAACTGATAGAGATATGCCAAAAGAAATACATGAAACCGTAAGAGTACCACACACACACACACACACACACACACACACACACAAAAATACTAGCAAGCCAGAAAGTGTGATGACTTTTTAGAAGATAGAAGATATTTGGGAAAAATTCTGGTGAATGTAGAATAGTGTACATAGCCAAGGTTGGAAATGGGAAACATAAATGCTCAGGGGCCCAAAAAGGAAGAGAAATTCAGATTGGGGATGAAGTGGTAAGGGTAGAATATAACCAAGAATAAAAAAGAATACTGCTTAAAACAAGAGCTTAAACCTGATCATTTGTGGCAGAGTAGTCACCGTAACACCAAAAGTGTCCAAGCACAAATTTACTACATCTATATGGTAAGATAATTTGAGGCCCAAAATTTCACGTAGAAAGCAGACCAGGATAGGAGAAATTTATAGAGCTTCTTAGAAGCAAAAGTGAAGTGAAGCTATGAAGAAGCATACACAATCCAGACAATGCTGATCTCTCCTAGAAACAACATCTACTGAAGGTGCACTAAAAAAAGCCCTAAGTGCCAGGAAGAATGAACCACCATGAGAGAGTCAGCAGCTGCAAGTAACGAAGGGTTTGTCCTTAAACATTTGAACAATCATTATTCAATTTTAAAATAAACTTACCCCAAGTTTTTGAAGAGCTTAATGATAGGAAAGAACCTGGTAGGCACAAATAGAATTTTTAAAGGAAGCAATAAAAATTATAGAAATTAAAAATACCTTTTCCGAAGAAAAAAGTATGAAGTACAGATGAAAAAAATCACACAGAATGCAACACACAATAAAAGGCAGATGTAAAAAGATAAAAAAGGATTCAGACAGAGTCGAAAAGTAAAACATTCTGTGCATAAAATACTTAGGAGAAAATAAAATGATTTAAAAGATGTAAGAGTGAAATATATGATAGCTGAGAATTTTTCAGAGTTAAAGAAAGATGTAGGAACTTTCAGGAGCCTAAATGCGGTAATTTCAAAACATCTCTACAACTCTATATGTTGTAGTACACTCAGAGATATCAAGGACAAAGAGAAATTCTTAACATCTACCAGTATGAAAGACAGATGCATCTTCACAGTTTTTTTTGTTGTTGTTTTGTTTTGTTTTGGCCAGGCTGGCTTTGAACCTGCTACCTCCGGTATATGGGGCCAGCGGCTTACTCCTTTGAGCCACAGGAGCGGCCCGTACAGATACATCTTTAAAGATGTGATGATTAGACTTTGGGCACTCTTCTCATGAGCAAAATTATATTCTAGAAGGTCATGAAAGAGAATATGCAAAAAGTGTAGAGATAAAAATATAAGGCAACATAGAGTTCTCTAAACCAACCATAGTGTTATTTTAGAATGGGAGTAAAGTAAGCAATTTTCAATACCTAACTTTCGAGGGAGTTAATACTCTTTATAGAGCAACCTTCAAAGGGTCTTCAGCACGTAGGAAATGAATTCAATAGGCCGGGCACAGTGGCTCACGCCTATAATCCTTGTACACTCAGAGGCCTAGGTGGGTGGATTCCTTGAGTTCAGGAGTTCTAGACCAGCCTGAGCAAGAGCGAGACCCTGTCTCTACTAAAAGTAGAAAAACGGAGGCCATGGCTGAGCCATGATGATGCCATGGCTCTCTCTCCAGGGTGACAGCTTGAGACTCTGTCTCAGAAAGAAAAAAATAGAAATGAATCCAAGAGATGCATGCAAGTAGAAAGAAGAAATGGCAAATAAAGAATTCAGAAAAACATGTCAGAAATTTAAATAAACATTGACAAAAATATTGGGAGCAGTTTAAATAGTGAAAACCTGGACACGGGAGAGAGATCTTGGAGTGCATTTTAACAAATCCTTTTCCTGTTAGTGAAGAGGATAGATATGTTACTGTTGCTCTTCACTAGAAAATAAACAGGATTGTTTTAGTTTAAAATACTTAGATGGGCTCGGTGCCCGTAGCTCAAGTGGAGAAGGCACCAGCCACATACATCAGAGCTGGCTGGTTGGAATCCAGCCCTGGCTTGCCAAACAACAATGTCAACTGCAACCAAAAAATACCTGGGCATTGTGGTGGGCACTTGTAGTCCCAGCTACTTGGGAGGCTGAGGAAAGAGAAATCTTAAGCCCGGAAGTTGGAGGTTGCTATGAGCTGTGATGCCATGGCACTCTACCCAGGGTGACAGCTTGAGGCTCTGTCTCAAAAAAAAAAAAAAAAAAGAAACAAAAACTTAGATGTTTACCAAAATTAATTCTGGAGTATATAATTTTTAGCTAGTAAAAGTCAGAAAAAAAGAGAATAAAGAACGTGCAGTCAAACCAATAAAAGGAAATAAGAAAAGTTAAAAGAAATTTTAGTAGGACATAAAACAAGATATAAGAAGTAAGTCTGACTATATCAGCAATCATAATAGATGTGGATGAATTAAGCACATTAATTAAAAGGCAGAGATTCTGAGATCAGGCATAATAAACATGAAATTATAGACATACGAGTATAGCATGGTCTTGGTATTATGTATACAAATCCTCATACATATGTATAAATTCTCAATATAAGGTACTTTTTTATTATTAAATCATAGCTGTGTATATTAATGAGATCATGGGGCACCATGCACTGGTTTTATAGATGGTTTGACACATTTTCATCACAGTGATAAATTCTCAATATAAGGTATTCATGGAACTTTGCTGTCATGACTGGTTTAATAAACCAAATAAGCATAGGTAAAGAAATGAATACTAAATGTGTAATACACATATGATGAAATATAGTCCAAGAGCAGTACGTATTTATAAGACTGAGCCTACCTAAATGGTCTAATATAGAATATATTAAGCAAGTTAAGTATGTTTATTTTCAGTATTATACCATTTGGCTTTCATCATTAGAAAATTAAATAAACACTTTTTTCTTGATTAGGGCCAATTTCTTGGTGTATCCAGAAATACCATTTCTATTTTTAAGCTCTATGGCTCCATCTCTGTACCTTCTCTCAATATTCCTTGGGCTCTATTTTCATATCCAATTATGATTTACACTTCAAATGTAATTCTCTACTAAACACCCAATACAATTGACTAGATAATAATTATAATTTTTATCCTTTTTGTTTTGTATTATTTGTACATAATTCCAAGGCTCATATGTAAATATTATGATAGTATAATAATAATATAATAATAATTAAACAACTAACATATAGAGTGCTTATTAACTGCCAGGCTTTTTCTAAGACTTTTTACATCTTAACCCATTTATTCTCTTAATAATATATGAAGTCAGTAGTAATATTATCTCCATGAGGGGTGGGGAACCTGAGGTAGAGAGAGGCTCAATACAGAGAAGGGCAGGTGCCATTGAGGCCCAGCAGCTCATGCAGCCACCATCATGGATCTTGCTCTCACTATCACTTTATTGCTTTATTTATTTATTTATTCTTTGCAGTTTTTTTGGCCAGGGCTGGGTTTGAACCCGCCAACTCTGGCATATGGGGCCGGCGCCCTACCCCTTTGAGCCACAGGGGCCGCCCTCTCACTATCACTTTATTATGCTTAAAACGTGAATTTTATTTTTTTTTTGCCAGCAAGTTTTATACTTCATAAGATACAGCAGGATTCTTTTATTGCTTCTTTTAACAATCTCAAGACCTAGGTAATTTTGTGCATTCATTCATTTACTTGTTTAATTAGAAAACTATTATGTATAAGTTTTATAATCACTCTACTTCTGAAAAGAATTAAAGTCTACAAATTTTGATATATGTTACCATGGTGGAAATTCACTGCAAATCACCTTAGGACTCATTGCAAGATAGACTCCATCAATATAGACTAATAAGACTACCAGAAGGGGCACTTCCTTCTGTGTCCTGTGTTATGCCTTTCCCATAATAAATGTTTAACGCTAGAATACATGGTGCACTTGAACTCAATTTTAACTAGAACAGCTTTTATTACTATGAAAAATGAAAACAACCACTCTCTCATGAAATTTCCATTTAAAGAATTTTTCCAAACCTAAAGGTTTCTACTTGAACTCATTAAGGATATTTTGAGCCATCCCTTTTCCTACTGAAATAAGAATGAGAAATCAAAGGGTAGCAGTGTTGATGGTAAGGACACAAAATAAAAACAAGGCAAAATCCCCCTCTGTCCTCAATAAAAATGTTAATGGACGTGACCCCCAAACACAACCTAAAGCATATTTCCACTGTTGCCAAATGCTAAAAGACATTTGTGGGAGTAGAGAGGCATTAGGGAAACCTGAGAAGTACTTTCTCTCACTTTTGGGAGGATATAGATTGCCCCACAATTTGCTAGCTGAGGAGAAGAGATTGCTGGAGAGAATACTGAAAGAAGGAAAGTGTAATTACAAGATCACAACACAGAAGACGAGGCCTTAATGATATTAGTACATGCTAAACCATTTACTCAAGTGACAACCAAGAAAATGGGTCCCTCAGATAAAGAAGATAACAAATTTGGCAACTATACATACACTGGACAACAAATCTGAATTAAAACTGCATATATCTTGCTTACTCTTTCTATCATAAAACCTAATTTCACTGTTCTTCCTCGAATAGTTGATCTGATTCCAAAAAGATGAATAATACTCATAAAGGAATTATGAGGAAAAAATTTTACATTTTACTTTACTATTCCATAACCTTTATTTTTGGGAACAGTTTTAGGTTCACATCAAAATTAAGCAAAAAATGCAAGGAATCCTCATATACCCCTTGCTCCAACACAGACATGGCTTCTTCCACTATCAATATCCTGAACCATAATGGTCCCTTTGTTACAAGTGATGAACCTACACCGATACATTGTTATAGTTTACATTATGGCTCACTCTTGGTGTGGTACATTCTATGGGTTTGAACAGATGCATAATGGCATGTATCCACCATTATAAAATCATACCGAATAGTTTCAACTATCTTCTGTGCTCTTTTTATCTCTCACACACATATTTTGAAAGAAAAAGAAGATGAAGGGAAGAGGGGAGGAAAGAAAAGTGGAGTTGTCAGAAAAAAAAAAAAAAAAACCTCAAGAAGAATAAGCTGCAGTTTGGAGAAAATGCTAAGACAAGTATTCTTACATAGTCTAACTATCTCCAAAATGTAATTCTTACTGTACATGTTTTTAAAAATAAATTCAGTAACTAAATGAAAATACCAAGGGATACAAGAGAGAATAAAAAAGTATAGAGGAAAATAAAAACATCACAGAGATGAAAGTACATCAGAAATAATATTATAAAACAACTGCTTGATAATTACTTGTAGGGATGTAGTTGTGGCAGGCCTTCTTCAGGAAATGAAATGAACTAGAAAAGTGGAAAATTGAAAATAAATTTGGATAATAAGATAGATATGGAAGATAGACAAATGAGATCCAACATGTATACAATTGGTAACACTGAAGAAAAGAAATAAGCAACATAATAACAATCAGCCTACTCTCTGAGTATGGAGGAGACAAAGAAATAGTCAACAGCAAAAGATCTCAAAATAATAAAAGACCAAACTAATTGAGAACATATTCTGGCAAAAAAATAAAAAATAAATAGAAGAATCATATGGACATTTACCAGCAAAAAGAAAGTTATATTCAAGGATGAAATTCTAGACATATCTGAAAATGCTACACAAGTTCAATTTTCAAGGCACGAGTCTTCAGAAATGCTTACAAATATTTACATCTGAAGGGAAAAATAAGTTAATATATGGTAGTAAATTTCAATGGTGGAAGGGGAGAGGAAAAGATGAGTAAATTCACACCTAATGGGTACAGGGCACACTGTTTGGGGATGGACACAATTATAACCTTGACTCAAACTGTACAAAAGTAATGCATGTAACCAAAACATTTGTATCCCCATAACATTCTGAAATTAAAAATCATTAAAATAAAAAAAGAAATATAACTGGTCTCCATTGTACAAGGCACAAGAAAGACTTGTTCAAGTAGGTAAAGTCACGGAAATTTCAGCAGCTATGACTGTTTCTTGGTGAAGGGGCATTATTTATCTAACAGTGATATCCAACAACCTAGAAAACAATTCAAAATAAAGAACACTGGAATGGTGAATCAGGTAGTAAAGTCTGTTGGTAAGGAAGCCCTTTAAATATAAAATAAGTCTAAACTAGGACCATGGGAATTCAGCTAGAATGCAAAAACTTAGTAATGTAAAACTAACAACATATGTCAAATTCAAGTAGTGTGGGAAGGGTTGATAACAATAAAGTAGGTGTGTTGATTTATTTAACTATCATAACAAGGACTTATAAAAGATTGCTTAATATTTAAACATGTATCCTAAAAAATAACTTTAAATGATTAATATTTTCACGTTTTTAACCATGTAGTTATTTTTCTGAAACTAAAATCACTCTTGGAAAGCAAAAATCTAAAATTTAGCAATTTCTTCCAACTTTTTTTTCAGTTGAATTAAAATCTAAATTCAAACTCAATATTTCTTTTTTTCCAAGTAAAGGGTCGCATTCTTATAGAAAAGTGTCTACCTGTGTATCTACCTATTATAAACCATATTATCTAAATATTTTTTATTTGTTAAAAAAAAGATATAGGGTAAGAAACAATTCTTACAAAAGTCAGTTTCTCTCTCTCTCTCTTTTTCTCATCATATTACCTGAATTACATGAGAAAGTCTCCCAGGATAGTCTCCAAATCTGGGATGATGGGGTTTATTTTCTGAACTTTTATGGTTAGCTTGAGTTACTTTTTAAAGGATATATCACATGCTATTGCATTCTAATCATTGTGCTGTTATAATAAATATATAAGCAATAAATAAGCAAAGATTGCATATCCCTCCTCCTATAAAATAATTAAAACGTACAAATTTACTATTATACTACTGAATATTTTCACTTATGAAAACAACAGAAGTATGAAATCAACCTAATATTACACCACATGTTCTTTTTGCAATATAATTGATTTTTATTGGTCTATATTCAGAGCAAAAATGTAATCTTTTCAAAATGAACAAGTGAATTTGTTTTCATTAAGGAAAGTTACATTGAAGATTATTCTGGTACTTCACTTGAAATATTCAAAGGCAGTAATGCAATGCATTCATTATAAATGACTGGCTTTTTTTTTTTGCTGCGATGTGATAAGTTATGCATTTATATAACCTCATATAAAGCATTATATAAAAGTTTCCAGATTTATATATTTGAAATCTTGGGACTGCACAGCCATGATTATTGCTATAAAAAAAAAAAGGAATAAAAAACCGTGATGAAAAAACTCTGCATCAAAGAGGAAATGACTTTGTATTTCTGTTTTTTATATAAATTTTGTTAGCATGTTTGGATATTTATGTTTGTTTTGTGAATCTGTGTACGTGTACACGTGTATGAAAGAACAAGGGGAAGAAGTATGCTTAAATATCTTTTTGCCTTATACAATACAATGCACGTAAATTGGTGAAACCTTCAGTAACAACAATAAAAAAAAATAAACCCATCAGATAAATGAAAATTGCTCAAAACAAGCATTTCAATAGTCGACACACGCTCCTTCTTTACAGATATCTTTGGAAAACATTGCCACTGTAGATTAAATTATGAATACCTCATTTTCCAAATTGATTTTGTTTGATTCTACTATTCTCCCTGGTCCTCTCCCCCCCGCCATGTAACTTTGATAGTCATTCTGTGAATGTGTCTCGGAGGGCACAATCAGGTTGCTGATTGTTTAAACATAAGTCGTTTTCATTTGGAGAAGCAAGAACTATGAACCTCAATTTCCCCCCCAAACCCCAAGGTTACAGTATTCTATTAACATAACAGGTTATATACATGGTTAATCTTAGAGTTCTTAAAAGTTTTGCTCCCAAGTCATCAACTTCTGAAACTTTTCATAAAGTATCATAGGGACCTTAATACTGACAAGCCTAACTAGTATACATGGCAAAGGAAACTCCAGAAGCTATTACCTAGAAGCTGGGGAAGAAGGAAAATGCCAGACAAAATTTGGTGAGCCCATGTGACCTCCAGTCTTGCTTTGATTATCTTACCAAAACCCTCCCGGGGGAAACTTTTATAATCATTCCTTTAAATCATCAGTTGAACACTAGAAACCCCACCCCTCATCCCTTTGAATGAAAAAATTTTAGCAATCACATTTTTCCATCTGCCGTTACAGAAAGGGCGGATAGCCATCTGAAAGTCCCAGAATTAGCACTGTCATCCCGTCTTGCCCATTAGTTTTACTGCAGTAGAGACCAGGGAAACACTGAAAAATATACCTGTAGTCTCTCCTTCTCTGGTTTGATCCTAACCTCGCCCGAATACAGATTCAATCCATTTTTCTTTCACAAGGAATAAATGCATTTTAAGCATCAGCATCCTAGAAACACAGCATCAACAAAGCAGTGACTTCGCCCCCCTACCCCAGGTTTTACCTGTTATGCTAATACAAAGACACTGAACGGAAGAAAAGCTGCGGCTTTGCCCAACCACATTCTCATTGCAGCAGACAGCACAATTTTGTACTTACAGATCTTCCCGGGGAAATGTCTCGGGATCTTTACAATTTTTCTGCAGAACTCTGTTTCAAGCTCTCAGCCAGGCATGCTGTGCATCCAGGCAGAACCAAGCCGTATGGAATGTGTATGCAGCTGGGAGATAATGGGACTCTTTCTCCCAGCTGGGACTGCAAGCCTTTTATCCACTGAGTATTGCGTGGCTCTTCTCTGGTCTTAAGCATGAAATACGCTCCTCTCCTGCTGCATTCCTGACGGAACCTAGACAATTAGTTCTTGAGGCACATGTGCCAAGCTCTCGTTTGGAATATTCAAAAGGACAATTCTCCCTACATTGAAATCCAGCCCTATCTTCATCATCCCTCACAGAATGAGAGAGAGCTGAGAGCAGCTGCCATTCCAGTGGCATGAAAGATTAAATTCACCCTCCTCTTGCTTTGGAGACAGTCACTCCTGTCGGGTCATCAGAAAATCTCTTTTATTGAAAACTGGGTCAGACGAACTACTTATTAGGTTACCAACAGGAAAGGAAGTAATTTCCCCCCCCTCAGGTTTCACTGCATTGTCATTTGCAAGTGAAGATTAAGCCGGTCAAGGGTCTGCACTGATTTCGACTGTATTCAAACATAAGCTTTCTGAAGCATGCCAGTAACTCCTGCTATTAGTTAGGGTGAAGAAGAAAGAGAAATAAAATGAAAGGATTGTATGCACTCTCACTAAATCCTTCCTAAATTACATTTTTAAAATATGCGCATGAGGCTTTGCAAAGACAGGTAAGTATGTAAAGAAAGTGGTGTCAAACAAGACTGAAAGAGTATTGCTGCTCTCCCAAGCAACATATTTATAATCTCCAGAGGCAGAGAACAAGTGTCTGTGTGTTTGCATAATAGCTGTAAGAAGAATGGTTTGTGTTTCACACCGAGTCCTCCAAGTAAACTTTCGATTATGTTTGGAAACAGGAGAAGTACATACGTGCATGCCAAGACACCAACGCCTACAAACATAGCTCCAAAATGGGAATGGAAGAAGATTTTGGACATCCTTTCTTGTAATAAAAAGAAATTATACTCTTAACATCTTAATGTAAATGGGTGCTGAGAAAATGAAATCCACAAATCAAATGGAAGTAAGTCAAAAGATACCTTTTGACCCCAGTTTGCTTATCTGATGAACAAGAATGTTTCTATGGCTGTATTTTGTGACGATGTTGGGTATGTTCTATGATTATCTTCCTCTATAAATGCATCAATCGCACATGTCATTTCTCCATAGGGTCTAATCACCATCATAAAAGGTTTTAGAGAGGAGACGTTTCTTAACTATAGGTGAACTAGGGCTACACTACTCTTCCCTGGAATTCATGGGTAGGTGATTATCATGGATGATTAACTTCATGGAAATCACATTTGTCTTCATTGAACCTCTCATTTTTTTAGCTTAATAGTATCTCTTCTTCTGTAGAAATAAAAAATATTTTTTATTTGTAAAAAGTCAATGTGAATTTATCTATGCAGGTATAAGAAAAATAATTATGATTCAGTGGGGTTTTTCCTTGAAGAGGAATTCATTCAGTATGAAGGATCCTTTACTTAAACCTTCAACATTTTTGCCCCATATTCAAGGACAGCTTATTGCTTTATTTCCCATTTTACTGAAAAAGGAGTAAGAATCAGAAGAGAACTTCAGTAAGCTCCTACCAGGCCATCTAGTCACATACCTGCCCCTGTGACCACAGACTGCCTTGTCTTGTATTCAAAGTGAACCGGGTTCCCGCCTCAGGCAAAGCCCTCCATTTGTGCTCTAGATATGGCCTGTCTTACATACTCAAGGGATTGTTCCAGCCACTTATTCCTCTCTCCTCAGAATCATCAGCTCTCTGTAGTATTACGGCATAGAGTTTTGCTGCTACTTGGCCCATCTTAAAAATTAACCTTTTTGATCTCAGATGTTCCTCGAACTACTGCTCCATTAATATACTCTTTCATAGAGTAAAACACCTTGAAAGAATTCTCTATCCTCATTGTTGCCACTTATCCTTCCTTATTTTATCTTGAGTCCAGTGTGATTGGTTTTTGCTCCTGCTGTTTTGCATGAGTGTCTTTTGTCATAGTCAACATTGAATTACACATCAAAAAGTCCTGTAGGGAATGCTCAGTCCTCACGTTACTTGATCTATCACAAGTATTTGATACACTTTACCACTTATTGCTCCTTTAAACACTGCCTTTACTTAGTTTCCTGATTTCTCCCATTTCTCTGGGTTCCTTTTCAGATCATTTTGCTGGATCATCACATTAGTATTTAAACGCTGGGAAGCAGCAAGGGTCTAAAATAAGCTTTGTACACTAAAAGCTACAAAGCATTGCTAAGTGAAATTAATTAAGACCTAAATAAGGGAAGAAATATACTATGTTCATGGATCAGAAAACTTAATATTTTTAAAAGGTCAATTATTTTTCAATAAGTCCTTAGATTAAAAATAACTCCAGTCAAAAATCTCAGTAGGTTTTTGTGTAGCAATTCTCAAATGAGCGAAAATGTACATGGAAATGAAAATAACCAAGAAAGTAAAATCAAAATGGTAAAGAACCAAGTTAGCAAACGCATCCTCTGATTTTATAATTTACTACTAATCTAAAGTGAGGAAAGCAGCGTTTTACTGGCAGGGTAGGGCAATGGAACATAACTGAGTATCAAAAACGGATACACACATCTATGGTCAATTGATTTTAGAGAAAGGTAACAGGTAATTCAGTGATAAAGGCATGATAGTTTAACAAGTGGTGCTTGAGCAAATAAATGTTCATTTGAAAAAAGTCAGCCTTAGGGCCAGGCGTGGTGGCTCACACCTATAATACTAGCTGTCTGGGAGGCTGAGGCAGGTGGATTATCTGAGATCATGGGTTCCAGACCAGCCTGAGCAAGAGTGAGCGAGACCCCCATCTCTAAAAAATAACTGGGTGTTGTGGCAGGCACCTATAATTGTAGTCCCAGCTACATGGGAGGCTGAGGCAAGAGAATTGCTTAAGCCCAAGAGTTTGAGGTTGCTGTGAGCTGTGATTCTACATCCTGGCAAGGGCAACAAAGTGAGATTCTGTCTCAAAAAAAGAAAGAGAGAAAAGAAAAAGGTCAGCCTTAACTATTCCCTCATATACATACATAAACAAAACACCATACATAAACAATTAACTTGAAATAGATTGCATACTTAAAGGCAAAACTTTAAAACTTCTAGAAGAAAATATATGATTGGGTTAGATGGAGATTTGTTTGGACTCAACCACGCACACACATAAAAACACAAAACATGAAAGAAAACATAGAATTATTGGAGTTCATCAAAATTAAAAATGAGTGTTTTTGAAATACATCAGTAACAAGAAGACAAGCAACCAGTTAAAAAATGAATAAAAGATGTAACAGATATTTCACCAAAAATATCTGAATGACATTTAAGCATCCAAAAACGTTGCTCAACGTCATTATTTATTAGAAAAATGCAAATAAAAACCACAGAATGACATTGCATACCCACTAACAGGCTCAAATTAAGAACACTGAAAAAGTCAAATAATTTTGAGGATGAGGCAACTGGAACTCTTAATCTTACTGATAAGAGTAAAAATGTTACCATTACTTTGCAAAGTAATTTGGCAGCTTTTTAAAATAATATCACTGAATAAGTCCACCTATACGTATTCACTCAGAAGAAACAAAAGCAAATGTCCACATAAAAATCTGTAAGGAAAATTCATAGCAATTTTTTTCATAATAGCCAAAGGTGGGAAGCAGCACTGATATCAATCAGCAGAATGGTGGATAGACAAATTATGATGCATTTGTAAATGTACAGCTTGCCAGCAATGAAGAGATGCAAACTACTGACACACCCTGTGTTAATTTCAAAAATATTATGGTAAGAGAGAGAAATTTCAGAAAAAGCAAAGCAAATCTATATTGACAGAAAACAGAATAGTTGGTTGACACTGAGGTAGAGATTAAGTGCAAGTGAGCGTTAGGGAATGTTTAAGATAATGAACGCATTGTGGTTTAGGTTGTGGCAGTGATTTCATGGGCATACACCTTTGGCAAATCTGATCAAACTGTATAAATGGATAAATTTTATTTCATATAAAGTATATCTCAATAAAGTTAATTTTTAATAAATTAAATGATGACAGTACATTCTCTTAAAGGCTTTGGAAAAACATATAAATAAACCAAATTATTGTTACTGTTGCTTTTATTATTATTATTACTGATTTTAGCAGAACAATGAAAACCACCTCTCAAATCTCTTCTGTGATTGTTAGTCATTTTAGTTTTTTTAGATCTATCTGATTCAGTCTGATTCCTTTATACTTTTCCAGAGAACGATATGATAGTGATGATATCATATCATTGATAAGTAACTTTTATAATTCAAAATACGCAACAGGTAGTGTTTTAAGCATTGTGTTTGCATTAGTAATTTAGTCAATCCTTCCAGCAAGCTGATGAGTTTCATATTGTTATTTTCTCCATCTAACAAACAAGGAAACTGAAGCACAGAGAAGTTAACTGAATTGTCTAAGAACATCCAGCCAGGAGCCAAGGTAGAGAAGGGCTCAAACCCGCACAGTCTGGCTCAGGAATATACAGTAATATTGATTTATTATTCCAATCTTTATACTCCTTTTTATATTTTGCTTATTTAGCAAATCAGATTCTGTAATAGGCATATTAAATATTTCCCACAGAGTTTTCTAAAGACACAATTATCTTTCAAGAAGCTTTCGCGCTACATACACTTCAGCTATATTGTTGTAATGGATAGAAGTTTTATATATATACACACACATACACCTTACGTATATACATACTATATAATCAACATATCCCTCTTTATTGCATTTCATCTTTATAATTACAGAATATCTCTTTAGAACCTTATACAATTTGTTTGCATCTCATGTATTTGGATTATTTTGGCATTCCTCCTTTCTTTCTGGCTTGTATTTTGCTGTGTGTACTAGAAAGTTAACATTTTTGACACTTTGTTGTAGTTATTTTTCTTATACTTAACACTCAGCTTGATTTTTTAAAACCCAAGTTGACTTTGCCATTTTATAGGGTAGCTTATCCCCATTTGCTTTTACGATAGTAGCTGACATTTGCATTGAATTTATTTCTTCCTTCTCAGTTTTGTGGAAGCATGGATTCTGGGGTCTCCTTGTACAAGTGGTCTTTACATGCCCACCTGGCCTGGGAGACTTTGAGGCCAGCAGTTCAGTTTCCACTCAGCCCCGGGGGCTGCATAATTAAATAGACCCCTACATTAGGCACAGGCTGACAAGTAGGGCCTCTTGTAAAGAATTCTGTGAAAGTATTTTGTAACAGAATTCCTTGTGCTAAAACCACCTTCAGAGAACCATGAAGCACTGTTTTTTTTTTGTTTTGTTTTGTTTTTTATCTCTCAAGGCCTTAAGGAGAAATTCCCTCCTTGTCTATTTCCCCTGCTCTTCTGCTACCAAAGAGAAAGTAAAAGAACCCAGCGCCAACTCCTTCCTAACACTTCCCAGTGGAATACTTAAACTCTTCTTACCTGCCCACTTCCTGAAGTGGCCACTCACAATGTCATAAGCTTCAGGCTCTACAAAACCTTGATCTACTTCTGCCTCCTACAGGAAAATATGACTACTAGCTGTTACTCCTATATAGTTGCCTTGCAAAGAAACTTCCAATGACATTTTCCCTCTGCATGCATTAAAAGCAAAGACTAAAACAGTAATTTCTTGAACACATACAATTATTTTAAAGATGCACAGTATTACCAGAATGAGTAGTGTTATGCTGTTGGTGTTACTGTTTATGCTTTGTTAGTTTTTTGTCCAGATGCTTTGATTGGCATGCAGCTATTCTAAATAACCCATGTTTAAAAATATTTAAAGAATTTCTCTCTTCATCACAGACAAATCTCCTAATATTAAAAATAATAAACAATTTTGTACAATTTCCTGAGTGCTTCCCATGGGTTGAATACTCGTTCTAAAAGCTCACTTAGTCTTTACAACAACATTATTAGGTAGATATCAGTATAACCTTCACTTTACTGTAGGAATCTGAGATCTGGAAAGATTAAATAGTGTGCCAAGATTGTATAAACAGTAAAAAGTCACACAGGCATTTAAATCCAGGTCTACTTGCCCAAACCTTTGCATCCTGAACCCCTTGGCAAATGCTCTGTCCTGCATATGTTGGCACACCAGCTGGAAGGCAAAAAATAAGGGCTGTGACCTTTATAATTTCTGTTCTTTAAGGTATAATAAAAGGTTTATCTTAAATATAATGTCTTAAGTTATAACTTGCCAGATTTTAACAATTAACTAGATAGATAAATCCTATATTCTCTATTGAACTCTTTACATGAAAATGGTCTGAATCTTTGCCTCAATTATCTACTCTGCCTTTGAAAAAAATAGAAGATATTAAATGGTCTCAGGAAATCTAAATCACTTTTTTTTTGTTTTATAGTTTTCTTTTACTTTTTCACACAGGAGAGGTAGAAATTAGAGCATCATGAAGAGAAATCACCATCACCTTTACTTTCTCTCAGGAGGGAACAATTTTCATAGTCTTTTGCCCCAAAACAAAGTTGTTTTTTCACTTCATACTGCACATGTATAATTTCATAAGTGTTCAAAATTTTACTTCCTTCTGAAAAAAATAGTAACAACATTTTGCCATGGAATGTATTGCTTTTCAAAAGGATAACAGTCAGTGAAATGCATATATTCTTCTGCCTTCACATGGTAAGAAAATGTATATTTTAGAAAGTTATTGCAACAATTCAGTTCAAGTCCCTTAAATATAGTCATATAAAAATAGAAGAATTGTTACTCATGGTAACTTAAAACAGGGAGTGGGTAGGACCTGGCATCTTGTGACATGAATTGTTTTGCCTTCACCATAGAAGGGACACTGCACAATCTGTCCATGGAACAGCCTGACACCTGCTGCTTCCAACACTGAATTCTAATGACTGCCAATTGCTCTTCAAGACTCTCACTATTTTAGCAGTATTATTTACCTGATCTTTCTATGTGATAGGATAAATTGCTTGGGCCCCCAGTGAAAATATTTCTTTACTACTATTCCTTTTCTATTCTAATGTGTTTTGTCTATTTTAATTTTTCGAATCTGAAGATTGAGAGATGTTTTTGTTTGTAATAATAATTATTATATACTATGTTCTAGACACAATAAAGAGCCTAGTACACATTAACTGTAAAATCTGAATATTCATCAAGAACTTAGCTGCTTAACTGTTCTGCCTTTCATGTTCTTCTTTGTAACTTAGGGTTGAGGTATTCCCCGCCCCCCTTCTTTCAGGTGGCTAGTCTTCCTAGGCACAATATACATATATTAGCTCAAAAATCCCAAAGCCCACCAGATGATGTACCTCTTTCTTAATGACAGCAAATGTATGATAAAATAAGTTGTTCTTTATTTTAGAAGGGATGTCTTAGGATGCCAGAGATACTTGGAAAACTAAGCCTTTGTGGATTTACTCCTCACATATAGCACGTTTGTCTTAAAAGGACATCTAAATTTTATGGCTTTCTTGCTGACTGGGTCAATCAGGATAATTTTAAACATAGTGCAACAGTGATTATCAAGGTGCTCTGGACAATGATATACGAACTAGGTAGGAGAATTAACATAGCTCTGTGACAAGACAATGGAAATGTGCTCCTCTCATTCATTCACAAAGACAATCTGCTTTTGCTTTCTTTTTCTGATGAGAGTTGGAAAAACATAATCATCAGACCAATAGTTACATCCTAAGTGCTGGAGGCTGCGTTGATGTGTTGTGATAAGAGACTGCATTTAGCATGGCAGCTGCATTTGGGGCTACAACTTTGAATGTGCACAGTAGTCCACTGACTGACCACCACATGTGCTGTTGTGTTGCTTTGTCATGGCTATTGTTGCAAGGACTAGATAGGCCTATTAAACAGAGATATAATGGACTACCAAACCTACAACCTTTAAGACTCTGAAGGTGGTGCTAATTCCTACAGTTCTTCTTGGGAAGTGGTATTTCTTCACATTTCTTATTTTTGCTAAAGTGTAGGATAAGGACAAGACGTTTTATGGATCTTACAGTTGGCTTTTGCTGTCATAATGACTCTTACTTTACATAGCAGGAGGCTTATTTGAAGGTTTCACTGGTGGGCTGTTAGGTATAATCTATCCAATTTTATATTCAGGGAATAGGAAAATAACTACATAAGTGGTCCATACATACCCTTGGTGCACAGAATTGAGTTAGTTTCTCTCCTTTTTATATAATCTGGATTCCAAAGCCCACACTATCTAGAGAACTATCATTTGGCTTGTCAGGCACCCAGATGCAAATCCAGACTTTATATCCAACAATTCCTAAAAACTCCTGAATTCTGAGTGTTCCTTTTCCCAAAGCACAATTACCATGGTAAATGGCCATTGTTCCCTTTAAGAAAGAATTAGAAGCAGATGTACTGTGTAAAATTATGGCATCATTACAGGATCTTCCTGGTCTCCTTTCCATCAATGAACCTTGAATGAGAACTGACATTTGGAAATTTACTTCTTGAAAACACAGTTTTTTAAAAAATTGTGATCTTTGATATCATCCTTCTGCTCTCTCATTCTATTTTTAATTATTTTTAATATCACAAATCCAGTAATCCCTCCATTGACTGCCAGCATCTTATATCCAAGTGGACATCATGATCTGTTAGTTGTTGCCACTGATCTCTACAGGGAAGGATTTTGACTGTTGCTCAGGCCTTGCTGCCAATTATACCGATTATATCTGCTTTGTCCTCAAAAATAAACTGCTGCCAGATGTCGCTGCCATTCTGGAATTCCATCACCCCTATTGATACCAGGTAGCCTTATTCCATTACATCCAATATCATCAGTCTGGCCTCCAGAGGACAAAGATACCAAAGTTCCCCTTTCAGGGATTTTTTTTATTGTTTTTGTGAACGGATTCTCCTCATGGTCCTCCAAAGAAGCATGGTAAAAGGGGAGGCAGGTTTTCTTGTATCACATCATAAATCTATTTTAACCTTCTCACTTTGAGATCTTATACCGCTTTCTTCAATGCAATGGCAAGGCAGTTCATCTCCTAACCTCACTTATCAGATATGTTGTTACACACAAGTTTCCAGGAGTTATTACAAAGAATGGTAACAGCCTTTCCTAGACTATCAGATGGACTCAAAGGTTAAGAAGTCCCTTCCTTATAGGCCACATGTCCTAGGTCTTATCCTTGGTCACGTCAAGGTGGAACCAGAGAGAGAGAGTGACAGATGAGCCGTAAAATCAGGAATGTGAACTCAAGAAGCAGAATTGAGGGTTGGGAGAGATGAGAAAGAAGAGTCAATACAAGGACGTGTCGTTGAGTTGTTTGTTCTACTGCCTTAATGACTGGGTGCTTTATCCCGTGGGACCATCTGAAATAAGTCTCAGAATCACCTCTCACCCCTGTTCCTGACTCTGTTTTCTCAATATTTGTCCCATGGGGGCATTAACCCTTTCACACTTCTGCTGTGCGCATCTCTGATTGTCAAACAGGTATCCTGCAGCTGTGAGGCCAGAAAGGCCCTGGGATAGGAGACAAAGGAGAAGATCAGATTGCAAGATCAGAAGCCAATGCTGTCAAAGGCACCTGCAGGAACTGGGTAAAAGACTGCAAAGATTCAGCTGACACAAGATATGAGGCTGAAAGGATTTGCAGCTATTTTAAAGAACTCTCTGATAAATAAATAGACAAATAAATACATAAGTAAAACAAAGGGGATAGAAATAATATTGTTGTACTATCGTGTGTGTGAGGCAGCACCTTGCTCTGCTGAGTTCAAGTGCAGTGGCATGATTCTAGATCACTGCAACCTCAAACGTCTGGATTCAAGTGATCCTCACACTTCAGTCTCTTGAGTTACTGGGACTACAGGTGTGAACCATCTTGCCCTGCTTAGCTTTTTATTTTTTGTAGTGATGGGGTCTTGTGGTATTGCCCGAGCTGGTCTCAAACTCCTGGCCTCAAGCAATCCTCCTCTGTTGGCCTCTCAAAGTTCGGGGACTACAGGCATGAGCCACCATGCTCCTCCAAAATTGTTGTAATTTTTGTTACTTTGCTGTACTTTTAAAATAGTTGGTTATAGTACTTTGGGATGCTGAAGATAACTAGAGACCTACTTTACTTTTGTTAATAACTAACTGTATCTGCCCTCTTCAGCGTTGGTCATTACCTTCTAGATTCAAACATGTTTAACTTTTGTGGCTTTGGTTACTTTGGATTTTATTTTCAAAATCCTATGTTTAGTTTACAGATAGCTCTTTGTACTGCTTTTTGGTTACATAACTGTAGTCTGTATCTCCTGCCTTGTTATAATACAAGGACTTATCACCTGACTTTCCTCCCTACAATACTTGAAATGTATTGCTTTGTATTGCTTTGAAATATCCTGTTGCTTACTTCTAAATCTGTAACTACCAAACGTCTTATCGTATCATCACATTTAGAGAGTATGTATCTCTACACGCTCCACTATGTAAAAGAATGTTAGTATTCCCAATGTCTTTTCACCTTTCTCTCCCACTCTCCACTTTCCTTTACATCTGTCAAGTTGCGACAACATTGTTCTCTGGTCCAGTAGACATAATTAATACTTCTGTGAGTTTTCTACCAGTGGATTTGAAATACTGCAAACCATTAGCAGCATTTTACTATTTTAGATTCACTTTTCTTCCCTGTGGTTTCAATATTCACAAGCTCTAAGATGTTTAATACTATTTTTAGAGTTATGTTCTAATAAATTATTTTATTTTCTGAACTTAGGATCATGCTTCATTTTCCTTTATTTTTTTGTTTGAACCTCAGTGCCCTGTGTTTTTGTGTGTGTTTCTTTTTACAGAAGAAAAATATTCTTTTTTCAGGTATTAGTTACCATTTTCTATTTTATTATTCATTATTGCTTTTGATGGTCTCTATTCTACTTTGCTGAAGGCATTCAACTTAGATCTTCTTGGCATTTCCTTTTCTAAATTAGACCCTTTCTGGGCATCAGCCTGAAGTTTATTTTATTGTACATGTAAATTATTTCTATTGTTTCTTGTATCTCAAATCTTGCTGTCTCTTGGTTTCACTTTAATTTTTTCTGGAATATACCCACAAATATCCTGTGAATCTTCTTCTGTCTGAGAAATATTTATTTTGGCACTGGTTGTATGACTGGTATAGGATTTATAGTCAAAATAATTTCCTGACAAATTTTGAAAGCATTAACTTCTGGAGACCAGTTTTACTGATGCAAAGTAGAATACCAGCCTGATTAGCAGTGTTTTGTAGACTTTCTTTTTTCAGGAAGTTTCAGTACTTTCTCTTAGTGTTTTGAAACATTATGATGGTATGTTTAGGTATAACATTTTTAAAAATTCCTCTCAATTGTCAATCTAGTTTCTTTATGGTCTTAGGAACATTCTTAAGGCTTTCTGGTCCTGAGAAATATTAATTTATTATTTTTTTTTATAATTCCCTTTCTTCTGCCTTTTGTGTCTAAAAATATAAAAATTTGTGTTAAGTTTCTTAGCTCGATCTTATATGTATTTATTACATCTTTTCTGTCTTATCTCCTTGAGTTGTTTTTGTATCTTAATCATGAGATTTTTAAAAAAATTTATCTCCGGGCAGCGCCTGTGGCTCAGTGAGTAGGGCGCCAGCCCCATATGCCGAGGGTGGCGGGTTCAGACCCAGCCCCGGCCAAACTGCAACAGAAAAATAGCCAGGCGTTGTAGTCCCAGCTGCTCGGGAGGCTGAGGCAAGAGAATTGCGTAAGCCCAAGAGTTAGAGGTTGCTGTGAGCCGTGTGACTCCACGGCACTCTACCCGAGGGCGGTACAGTGAGACTCTGTCTCTACAAAACAAACAAACAAAAAAAAATGTATCTCCAAGTTTTTTTTGTTTTATTTATTATTATTATTATTTTTGGCCAGGGCTGGGTTTGAACCCGCCACCTCTGGCATATGGGGCCGGTGCCTTACTCCTTTGAGCCACAGGCACCATCCAATCTCCAAGTTATTTACCTGTGCATATTTAATTGTATTTAAAAGTTTTCAACTTTATTTAATAACAGCTCAAAGTTGGACTTGGCTGACAAAAGGTGTTTTTTTCCTCCCAACACCCTGGCTCTTCTCCGATTCTGTGACACCACCTGGGTATGTAATAACTCAGTTCCATCCTGACACTATATTTAGACAGCACAGACCCCCATGTTAAGGGCATAGTCCCATAAAACATCCCCCACTTGAGATGCCAGTAGCAAGTGTCAGTACTTGTGACCAACATGCAACATGCTATGAATTTGGGGGTTCCCACAACACTCCCCAGATTTGGTAATTTGCTGGAAGGACTCACAGAACTGAGAAATGCTCTTTGCTTATAGGTACCTATGTATAATAAGGGGTTGTTTATTATTATAAAGGTTGGGGATGTTACAAGGTTTCAAGTTTCTTTTTTTTTTTTTTTTTGGCCGGGGCTAGGTTTGAACCCGCCACCTCCGGCATATGGGACCGGTGCCCTACTCCTTGAGCCACAGGCGCCGCCCAAGGTTTCAAGTTTCTGACTGAGGTTTTCTCTTTCTGAAGACTTGCCCCAGTACTAAAGATAGTTAGGAGCACCTAGCCAGTCATCATCTCATTAGTACACAAAAAACACTCATGCCTTCAGAGATGCCAAAAATTTTAGAAACTAGGTGCCCCCATACCAGGGACAAAAACCTAAACATTTATTTTCTATTATACCCCAGTCCTGAAATTCTTTTCTCCATATGTCTAGAAAATTTTTATTTTCTGATTCTAGAAAAATACCACAGTGGACTGAAATGTGCCCTCTCCACAAACTCATGTACTGAAGCCCTAATGCCACTGTCATGTTATGTGAAGACAGGGACTTTTTGAGTTAACTGAGGCTAAATGAGGTTTTTAGGGCATTAACCTGATCTGATAGGACTACAGCCTCATAAAAAGAGGAAAATTGATGTCTCTCTCTCTCTTTTTTTCTCTCTCTTTCTATCATGTGAGGACACAGACAGAAAGCAGGTGTCACCAGAACTTGACTCTGCGAGTGACCTGATATGCTGGCACTCTGATCTTGGACTTCTTGTACTTCCTGAATCCAGAACTGTGAGAAAATAAATTTTGTTCTTT
Source organism: Nycticebus coucang (assembly GCF_027406575.1). NCBI lineage: Eukaryota > Metazoa > Chordata > Mammalia > Primates > Lorisidae > Nycticebus > Nycticebus coucang. The sequence continues at coordinate 20,672,309 of NC_069787.1, forward strand.
AAGCCACCCAGTTTATAGCATTTTGTTATGGTGACCTCAGCTTGTATAAATACTTCTCCTTGTTTCAATCATACTAACAGCAAATCACATTTGTTTATCAGGTTATAGAGCTAGACCTGTCCTGCTGAATTATTTGCTCCTGGGAGAAAGGATCCTATTTATCTCTATATTCCTATCATGTAGTATACTACTCTGGCAGGGGTCACTAAGTAGAATATTGTTGGATTGATTGCACTGACCATGTGTGGTGTGTGACAGTGTGTTTAGGTTAATCTTAAGACATACTGTCACCAGGGTAGGCAAGGCTATGCCATAGTAATAAACGAACTGAAAATTTATAGGCATAACATAGACCCAAGCCTAGTGCAGGTTGGGAAGCCTGTCACACTGTCTTCCAAAAAGTAATTTAGAGCTGAGGCTATGCCTATCTCTGGACTTTGGTATCTCATGACCTCTTGTTTAGAGCTCTGCTGAAGAAAGAGATGGCTAGAGAAGATAAGGTTATTTCTACATGTGCAAGTCTGGACCAGAAGGGAAACATGAGATCTATTCACTCTTCACTGAAGGAATGAATTATTTAACTCCATCTAATTCATAAAGCCCAGAAACGGCTATTAGGTGCACAATGATAGTTTCTGCCAGACGTCTTCTATCATATGCCAAGAGTTGGGTCTATTAGGTTCAATCATCATGCCTACTTTGTGAATAGGCTGCCGACAAGTCTACTGGAGTAGTGGTTCCCAAGTGGGTAAGAAGATCTTGGGATTTTGAGTTAACTTGAGTTTTAATATAAATCCTATATAATCCCATAAAATGATTTTTCTCATCTCATTAAATTCTAAAGTGTTAGTTAACTTAAATATGCAAATGGAAGAAATAAAATGGTAACTATCAATGTCTATCTGATAATATAGTAATAACACAACAACTTTTAAATACTCTGTACAGTGAAAATGTGTTTGCTCAAAATAGCCAATACTATTCTTATTATCTTAGGTTATGTGAGTGCAGGCAATTAAAGAAATTAAATATAAGTTAACAGAATTAACTCTGAAATAAAAATACACATTATTTCATAGTGGTTATCTAAATTAGTGTTTCTCTGCTGGAATTCATTAGTCAGTTATTCTATCTTTACTTTCTCTGTTATGTATTATTTAATGATAAAACCTGAAATTTTTGAATCAACCTCTTACCACATAACAAATTTCCGAAGTCAACTTAAATTCTCTGACATCAAGGGAACAGGTGTTGAAAACTTGGAGTTCAGGAAAATCATTTTATTCTTCTCCCTCTTACAGCATGCCAAATAAATGCACAGTAATTATTCTAAATTTATCATTCACTCACTCTTATTTATTCACCCAACGAGCATTTTTCTAGCTATTCACCATGACACAGATTTCAGAGGGTAAAGAGACAAAGATAAGTTTTTGTTTACGTATTTGTTTTACCCTGAGGAGCTCGCATTAAATATTTTATACAGCAAACTCTCCATAATTTGCATGCTTACACAGTAGGCGTTGTGAATTCTGTTTAATACAATATTGCCTTCTTGTTGACCTCCGCAAGGTCAGCGTGCTGCCTCTCTACAGAGGCCTTGTTCCTCAGCTACCTTAGGTGTACCTTTACTGAGCACATCAATGCTGACCGTGCTCCAGAGCCGTGTTCCATACTCACAGTTTTGTACTTTGTTCACCTTTGGACCCGTACATGCCCTGACTACACAAAGAATGGCTGGTGAAGTAGAAATTTACTAAGCTATTTTTTGCATCTGTCTGAGATCTCCCTTTCTCTGGGACCATTTCCTTTAGGCTACACAATAACAGATTTGAACATTTTTAGCTCTGCCATGATATCTCAGACCAAGCGGGGAAAAGGCACAAATCAATATTTGGAGCTTATCTGTGATGGAATTTCAAGCTCTTTAGCAAGACAACTCAGGACTGATAGGAGATAATTGGAGACTTTGGGGGGAAAAATGTGGGAAGGATTAAACTCTGAAGCCATTTAAGTGGGCTATATTTTGGGGGGTAGTTTCAAAATAGTAATCACATGAAAATTATAAATCATCATGCCAGTGTCTTAGTACCTGTCTGCAGTATTTTTTTTTTTTTTGTAGAAGCTTTATAGCTAATTAGTCTCCAGGTTACAGCGTGTATTCTTGACAACTTTTTCTTTTAACAGTTTAAAGCCTAGGACAGGTTTGGTTTTTAAATTCCAATTTTTTGATTCCTCTTTTTTTTTTTTTTTTAGTGGTGGTGGTGGTTGTTGCTTCTGCAACTTGGCTGAATCTAGTATTATCAGATAAGTGGATTATCTCTGGAATTACTCCCCACAGGGAAGAGAAATCCAAAAAAAAGAAGTAGAAAACAAGAATGACGCCAGATGGATTTTTCATGTTGTCCTTCATGGATCTGGTAAATGCTCAGTAAAACTACTTCCTTTTTTAATCATGATAGTATAGAGAGGACTATGCAGACATACATTTTCTGTTTTTTTTTTTTATTGTTGGGGATTCATTGAGGGTACAATAAGCCAGGGTACACTGATTGCAATTGTTAGGTAAAGTCCCTCTTGCAATCATGTCTTGCCCCCATGAAGTGTGACACACACCAAGGCCCCACCCACCTCCCTCCTTCCCTCTTTCTGCTTCCCCCCCCATAAACTTGATTGTCCTCATATCAAAATTGAGTACATAGGATTCATGCTTCTCCATTCTTGTGATGCTTTACTAAGAATAATGTCTTCCACGTCCATCCAGGTTAATATGAAGGATGTAAGGTCTCCATTTTTTTTGATGGCTGAATAGTATTCCATGGTATAAATATACCACAGCTGGTTAATCCATTCCTGGGTTGGTGGGCATTTAGGCTGTTTCCACATTTTGGCGATTGTAAATTGAGCTGCAATAAACAGTCTAGTACAAGTGTCCTTATGATAAAAGGATTTTTTTCCTTCTGGGTAGATGCCCAGTTATGGGATTGCAGGATCAAAAGGGAGGTCTAGCTTGAGTGCTTTGAGGTTTCTCCATACTTCCTTCCAGAAAGGTTATACTAGTTTGCAGTCCCACCAGCAGTGTAAAAGTGTTCCCTTCTCTCCAAATCCACGCCAGCATCTGCAGTTTTGAGATTTTGTGATGTGGGCCATTCTCACTGGGGTTAGATGATATCTCAGGGTTGTTTTGATTTGCATTTCTCTAATATATAGAGATGATGAACATTTTTTCAGGTGTTTGTTAGCCATTCGTCTGTCATCTTTAGAGAAAGTTCTATTCATGTCTCTTGCCCATTGATATATGGGATTGTTGGCTTTTTCATGTAGATTAATTTGAGTTCTCTATAGATCCTAGTTATCAAGCTTTTGTCTGATTGAAAATATGCAAATATCCTTTCCCATTGTGTAGGTTGTCTCTGTGCTTTGGTTATTGTCTCCTTAGCTGTACAGAAGCTTTTCAGTTTAATGAAATCCCATTTGCTTATTTTTGTTGTTGTTGCAATTGCCATGGCAGTCTTCTTCATGAAGTCTTTCCCCAGGCCAATATCTTCCAGTGTTTTTCTTATGCTTTCTTTGAGGGTTTTTGTTGTTTCATGCCTTAAATTTAAGTCCTTTATCCATCTTGAATTAATTTTTGTGAGTGGGGAAAGGTGTGGGTCCAGTTTCAGTCTTTTACATGTAGACATCCAGTTCTCCCAACACCATTCATTGAATAGGGAGTCTTTTCCCCAAGGTATGTTCTTGTTTGGTTTATCAAAGATTAGGTGGTTGTAAAATGTTAGTTTCATTTCTTGGTTTTCAATTCGATTCCAAGTGTCTATGTCTCTGTTTTTGTGCCAGTGCCATGCTGTCTTGAGCACTATGGCTTTGTAGTACAGACTAAAATCTGGTATGCTGATGCCCCCAGCTTTATTTTTATTACTAAGTACTGCCTTAAATATACGGGGTTTTTTCCACTTCTATACAAAACGCAGAATCATTTTTTCCAAATCTTGAAAGTACGATGTTGGTATGTTGATAGGAATGACATTGAATGGGTAGATTGCTTTGGGAAGTATAGACATTTTAACAATGTTGATTTTTCCCGTCCATGAGCATGGTATGTTCTTCCATTTGTTAATATCCTCTGCTATTTCCTTTCTGAGGATTTCATAGTTTTCTTTATAGAGGTCCTTCACCTCCTTCATCAGGTATATTCCTAGGTATTTCATTTTCTTTGAAACTATGGTAAAGGGATTTGTGTCCTTAATTAGCTTCCCATCTTGACTGTTATTGGTGTACACAAAGGCTACTGACTTGTGGACATTGATTTTATATCCTGAAACATTACTGTATATTTTGATGACTTCTAGGAGTCTTGTGGTTGAGTCTTTGGGGTTCTCTAAGTATAAGATCATGTCATCAGCAAAGAGGGAGAATTTGACCTCCTCTGCTCCCATTTGGATTCCCTTAATTTCCTTGTCTTGCCTAATTGTATTGGCTAGAACTTCCAGCACTATGTTGAATAGTAAAGGTGACAGAGGACAACCTTGTCTGGTTCCAGTTCTAAGAGGAAAAGCTTTCAGTTTTACTCCATTCAGTAAAATATTGGCTGTGGGTTTGTCGTAGATAGCTTCAACCAGTTTTAGAAATGTGCCACCTCTGCCTATACTCTTCAGTGTTCTAATTAGAAGAGGATGCTGGATTTTATCATATGCTTTTTCTGCATCTATTGAGAGGATCATGTGATCTTTATTTTTGCCTATGTTAATATGGTGGATAACATTTATGGACTTGTGTATGTTAAACCAGCCTTGCATCCCTGGGATGAAGCCTACTTGATCATGATGGATGACTTTTTTGATGATAAGCTGTAATCTATTGGCTAGGATTTTGTTGAGAATTTTTGCATCTATATTCATGAGTGAGATTGGTCTGAAATTCTCCTTTTTGTTTGGGTCTTTTCCTGGTTTTGGTATCAGGGTGATGTTTGCTTCATAGAATGTGTTGGGGAAGATTCCTTCTTGCTCAATTTTTTGGAATAATTTCTGCAGTACAGGAATAAGCTCTTCCTTGAAGGTTTGATAGAATTCTGGTGTGAAGCCACCTGGACCAGGGCATTTGTTGGTTGGAAGATTTTTTATTGTTTCTTTGATCTCAGTGCTTGAAATTGGTCTGTTCAGGAGCTCTATTTCTTCCTGGCTGAGTCTAGGGAGAGAGTGTGATTCCAAATATTGATCCATTTCTTTCACATTGTCAAATTTCTGGGCATAGAGTTTCTTGTAGTATTCAGAGATGATCTCTTGTATCTCTGTGGGATCAGTTGTTATTTCCCCTTTATCGTTTCTGATTGAGGTTACTAGAGATTTTACTTTTCTATTCCTCGTTAGTCTGGCCACTGGTTTATCTATTTTATTTATTTTTTCAAAAAACCAACTCTTTGTTTCATTAATTTTCTGAATGATTCTTTTGTTTTCAATTTCATTGATCTCTGATTTGATTTTGGATATTTCTTTTCTTCTACTGAGTTTAGGCTTAGATTGTTCTTGTTTTTCCAATTCCATGAGATCTCCTGTGAGATTGTTGATGTGCTCTCTTTCTGTTTTTCGAATGTAGGCATCTAAAGCATGAATTTTCCTCTTAAAAGTGCTTTTGCAGTATCCCACAGGTTTTGGTAGCTTGTGTCTTCATTGTTGTTATGCTCAAGGAAGTTAATGATTTCCTGTTTTATTTCTTCCTGCACCCATCTGTTATTCAACAGAAGATTGTTTAATTTCCATGCCTTTGGGTGGGGTTGAGCGTTTTTGTTAGAGTTGAGTTCCACCTTTAGTGCCTTATGGTCTGAGAAGATACAAGGTAAAATTTCAATTCTTTTGATTCTGTTGATATTTGTTTTGTGTCCCAGGATATGATCAATTTTGGAGAAGTTCCATGGGGTGATGAGAAGAATGTATATTCCTTATCTTTGGGGTGGAGTGTTCTATATGCATCTATCAAGCACAGTTGTTCTAGGGTCTCATTTAAATCTCTTATATCTTTGTTTAATTTCTGTTTAGAGGATCTGTCCAGATATGTAAGAGGAGTGTAAAAGTCCCCTGTGATTATGGTATTATCAGATATCATATTTCTCTGACTGAGTAAGGTCTGTTTCAAGAATCTGGGAGCATTTAAATTGGGTGCATAAATATTTAGAATGGAAATGTCTTCTTGTTGTAGTTTTCCCTTGACCAATATAAAGTGACCATCTTTGTCTTTTTTGACTTTAGTTGCTTTAAATCCACATGTATCTGAAAATAAGATTGTAACTCCTCTTTTCTTCTGAATGCCATTTGCCTCAAAAATTGTCTTCCAACCCTTGACTTGGAGCTTTAATTTGTCTTTTGAAGCCAGGTGTGTTTCTTGCAGACAGCAAATGGATGGCTTGTGTTTTTTAATCCAGTCAGCCAATCTATGTCTCTTCAGTGGGGAATTCAAGCCATTACATTTATTGAGATAATTGATAAGTGTGGTAGTATTCTATTCGTCTTATATTGTGAGAGTCCATTGCTTAGTTTTATCTTTTGCATCAGTGTGGATGTTAGGTTCTGTCCTTTAATTTCTGAGTTCTTACTTTGCTGCTGATCCATTGTGGTGGTCAGTGTGCAGAACAGGTTGAAGTATTTCCTGTAGAGCTGGTCTTGTTGTGGCGAATTTCCTCAATGTTTGTATATCCGTAAATGATTTGATTTCTCCGTCAATTTTGAAGCTTAGCTTAGCAGGGTACAGAATTCTGGGTTGGAAATTGTTCTGTTTAAGTAGATTAAAGGTAGATGACCATTGTCTTCTTGCTTGGAAAGTTTCATTAGAGAAGTCTGCGGTCACTCTGATGGATTTGCCCTTGTAGGTCAACTGGCGCTTACTCCTGGCAGCTTGCAGAATCTTTTCTTTTGTCTTGACTTTGGACAGGTTCATCACAATGTGTCTTGGAGAAGCTCGGTTAGAGTTGAGGCGACCTGGGGTCCGATATCCCTCTGAAAGCAGTGTGTCAGAGTCTTTGGTGATATTTGGGAAATTTTCTTTTATAATATTCTCTAGTATGGCTTCCATTCCTCTGGAGCATTCTTCTTCCCCTTCTGGAATTCCTATAACTCGTATGTTGGAAGGCTTCAAAAAGTCCCATAATTCTGACAGTGAACGTTCTGCTTTCTCTCTCTTCTTTTCTGCCTCTTTTACTATCTGAGTTATCTCAAAAACTTTGTCTTCTACCTCTGAAATTCTTTCTTCTGCATGGTCTAACCTGTTGCTGATACTTTCCATTGCATCTTTAAGTTCCCTAATTGACTGTTTCAGTTCCTTCAGCTCTGCTATATCCTTTTTATGTTCTTCATATCATTCATCTTTTATTTGATTCTGTTTTTGGATTTCCTTTTGGTTATTTTGCACTTTATCAGCAGTTTCCGTCATTGTTTCCTTCATTTCCTTCATTGTTTTCATCATGTGTATTCTAAATTCCCTTTATGTCATTCCTAACATTTCTTTATAGGTGGAATCCTCTGCAGTAGCTACCTCATGGTCCCTTGGCGGGGTTGTTCTGGAATGGTTCTTCATGTTGCCTGGAGTTTTCTGCTGATTCTTCCTCATGAGTGATTTCTTTTATCTGTTTCCTTGCCTTAATTTTCCTTTCACTTCCTCTTGCTCTTTAAGTTCTCATGCCTGTGGACTAAGGGTTACAGGACCAGAAGGGTGAGAAGGTCGAAGACAAAAAAGGGATGAAAGAAAGGAGGACTGAGTGATAAAAAAAAAAAAAGAAAAATAGATAAAGGAGGGGGGTGGTTAAAAGGAATATGACAAAGAAGAGAGGCACAGAAAGAGGGAGACAGAACAATATAGGTGTATAGTAGGGTACTTTGACACAACCTTAAAAAACCCCCACCTTCTGGGGATTCCCAGTTGGGTGGTTCCCTTGAGGTCAGCAGCTCTTTGCTAACCTGATCAGACACAGTACCCCACCTCCACCAAGTAGAGAGCAAAGATAAAAATGCTATAAATCAAACCAAAACAAGCAAACAGAAAACTGTATGGGATAAAATTGGGTGAAAAACCAAATAATAGTGGTAGAAACACTAGCAAAAATGAAATTCTAGTTATTGAAAAAAGCAGCAATGGGAAATTATAATTAAACTAGAAAAATTGAGAAAGAAAAAGGATCTGTATGGAAAAGGTTGAAATTAAAAAACAAAACAACATCACCAACATCAAAATAAACAAAAAAACCCAACTAAACCAAAAAAAAAAGAAAACACAACCAAAAACAAAGCAGTATGTATATGTTATTGAATATTGTCTGGACAACACGTGGTCTTCTGTGATATGAGATGTTAATTCCAGTTCTGATACGTCTGGAGGCTGCTGATTTCTCAAACCCCAGCAGGTAGACACCCTAAATCTCTCTTCAGCCCACTTAAAAGGCACTTTGAACTTGTAAACTTGCTTAGCAGAAGCTTTACCAGGAAAGTGCTTGTCACTTGAATCACTGCTGAAGTGGCTATCCTCTTACCCAGTGTGCCAAAACCGGTCTCATTCTGCCCCTGAGAGTTAGGGCTGCAAGGCGGCTCAGACCCCACCCTTAGGCTACTTTGTCGCTGGGTTACCAGCTCCCACCCAATTCTAGCTCTGCGACCCTGAGGGCGGAGCTTGCCTTGGCAGATTCACAATGGCTCTCTGTGACCCACAGCCAAACACTATTAGCTCCATCTGGCTCAGCGGCTCAGACTGGGGCCCTAGACAACGGCCAAAGTTCTCCGCACTCCCACTTAGGCTCTCCCCAAGGCAGTTCAACTGAGTGCCAAGTCCAAAGACACCAAAACAGTTCACAGGTAAGGCCTTTCTGGTTTGCAGTCTCGCTGCTACTGAAGTTACAGTTATGGGCGGGTTTAGACGGATTGAACACACGCGACCACTTGCCGTTTTTCCACTGTTTTAGTCCTCCTCTTGGGGTCCAGAAGTCTCTCGCTGACTCCCTGTATCCTCACAGGGGTGATGATAGGCACATCCCACCAGCCAGAGATGCCTGGAGTCCTATCTCCCCAGACTCACAGTGCCCAGATGCAAGGCAGCTGTTACTCGGCCGCCATCTTACTCCGCCTCCCAATAATTTTATTATATGGGCAGTGATAAATATTGTAAGGACTCAAAAACTACAAATAAATCTTCAAAACAAAGTTAAATGCCATATTACCATTGTAAAATATTTGTAGGCAGTAGCACAGATGCATATTACTGAATACAATAGTCCAGGAAGGCAAATGGAAAGTACACAGGGAGGACAATGAACTGTGGCAAAGCCTTTGTCATATGATAGTGACCTGGTCTGGGGGTCACAATCCCAAGATTGGAGATGGGAACCGACTGGGAAAACACATTTGCCAGAGCCCACAGCGAAAAGTTCAGGGCCACCAGGTCTGTGAGGTTGGGTGGGGGTAGCTAGGAAACAGAGAGGGAGGAAGTGAGCAAAGGATCCCACCCTGGCTTTGTTGCTGGTGACCATCAAGTTTGCCTCATAGTACAAAATGTCGATCTTAAAGGCTGACAAGACAGAGGCAGAGGGAGAAAGAGAAAGGGAATAGAGTCCATCTTGCTTTGGGGAAGAAGGGGGAGAGAAAAACGAAGTGCAAATCCCACACTCTGGGCGTAAGTCTTCTAAACACCTTTCAATAACGGAGCAGCAACGAGTCCAGACATACATTTTCTAATAAATGAATCATCCTGAGTATCACTTAATGGCTAATGCCATGACTGCAAACATCTTTCAGCATTCATGCAGTGAATTCATGGAATAAATTTGATGTGGCAGGTATTGGGTTTGGTACTGGAAATGTAGAGATATTGACTTAATTCAGATTCCCTAAAAGTGAATTTGAGATGGGGATTCTTGTTTCAAGTAACTTATGAGCAAGAGGAGTAAAAAACAAAAAACAGGGTAAGGCATGAGAAAAAGGTGAGTAGCCATGACCTAACTTTAGCCTGCCCCAGTGGGAAGCTCTGGAACATGGATTATGCCACAGAATTGAGTCCATCTTGTGGCAAAGAAAACAATCTTGGGTCTGGGCTTAGTTATAGGGTTCAGGGAGAGCAGCTCTCCTTCCCAGGCATGACAGTGCTTGTTTGACTGAAAGCACATCTTTGAAGAAAGGCAGCTATCAGCCAGTACTCACTGCAGCTGAGGGACATGGGCTCCAACCTAGAAGGAGTCCTGGGCAGAGCAAAACAGCACCCACTGCAGAAGCTGACAACCCAGGTCACCTCGCACAGTAGAAGGCTTTTGTCCTAACTCTGTAGAGTGGTTATTTTGTAATATAAGTCTATTGCACGGCAGGGGCCTTAAAACGAAGTACTAATAAAAGCAAATAAAAACACATTTAAAAAAATTATTGTTAGTAGTTTGCATAGATTCTTTAAAAAACTCCTTTCAATTTTCTTTAACAACATCCAACTTTCAACACTTAGAATCAGCTTGTGTATTCCTTATCCGGCTATAAAACAACTTCCCTCTCTACACTACCATAAAGTAGGAGTAAAATACTATGCAAAAGTACATGCACACAGACACACATTTGCTGAATTACAATAAGCTAATAAAGGCTTAAATTTTACCTACTTATTTGAATTATCTGACTTCGCTTAATGACTTAGTAAACATAATGGCATTCTAAAACTCTAATATATTTTAATAAAAGTTATGAATAGTTTTTCCTTTCACATCACTTCATACTTCTTTCTCCTTTGTTAGCATGTTATTGATTCCACTATTTAATGGCATCGCTTTTGAAGGGTCAGTACTCAGGGACTGTCAGCAACTAACAGGAAAAGTGCCTGTTTCTTCATGCTTTCTCCATGGAGTGATGCCTTGAATACAGGAGGTGCTCAATACATGTGTGTGAATTAGTCTGTGGACAGTGAATTTACATTGTATCAAGCGGTCATGTTCTAAAGCCAGCAAAGTTGTCAATTCCATAAAATCACAACGTCCCTTGAAATGCTTATAAAATTTCCCATTAAGGAACATATAATACTTTGTGTGTATCTGCTCCTCCAATTCCATATTAGTAATACTCCTTTCTTGTCCTCTATTTTTTTCCATTTCTTTCTCAAGAACTATAATTTTATCCCTACCTACTTGAGGATTACTCAAGTGATACATCTTAATTCTTATTAATGCTCAAGAACAACCTTTTTACATGCTTTCATAGTTTTTGATAGCTTGCATTGATTTTTTTGGGGGGGGTGTTTAATATGCATAAGAAAACATATACCATACTCAAAAACTAAATTTGTGTACATTAACTATATTCATTTTGAAATTTTATTGTATTGCTTCTTAAGTGAATATAATTAGCCCATTGACTTAAAAACAAACAAAAAAAATCCCCCAAACCTCCCATTGGTTTTATTTAATCTTTCAAATTCCTTCAGATCTTCGTTTCTTTCAAATTTATTCAGCAACATGAACAGAATTGAGTAAATGGTTTCTTTCTGGAAGTTTACATTGCATTCGCAGCCAATATTCAGCCAAACTAGCACACACCTATTCTCTCCCTAAACAATGACTTGCTGTTCTCCCTTCAGCCTGTCACACTGCTGTGTTTACAGGATTGCCTCCAGCAGCTAATTATTGTAAACAACATAATGCTATATGGTACTGATGAGAGTAAATATGATAATGACCATGCCTACTCATCATAGCTTCATCTTTGGAAAACTATTTCTGAAAGTAAGCAATTGATGATAGTTGGAATACAAAGAGAGGGAGATGGGGAAAAATTTGATTACTAGGTTTTAGAGGTTTTCAATTTGCTGAAAAAGTAAATCTCTAACATAATGACATGCAAGAATGTGGAAGAAAAGGCTCCATCACCGCTTGGACAGCTGTTTACATTTTCTTCCATCTGGAGCGCAAGTGAAAAGAATAAAATTTTGTTTGATTGTAGTGACCCAGGTCAGGGAATTAAAAAATGCAACAAAATTCTCCAAAATCAGGATGACCCACACACTGATTTCCCCTAAGCCAACACAAATTTATTTCCTCCCCAAAGCAATCATCATTCTGGAAGCTGAATAAGATGAAGATTGTCTAGCAGTTGTTTTTCCCTTCTCCCAACCTCGATTGGCATTCATTGTTTTCATCCAAAGTACCATGGCACCTGCAAGTCTCATTTCCACATCATAAGGTCAAACAAGAGAATATTCTCAACCACAGGGAGACAGCGATGTAAGTTTGGGGACATTTTAATAGATCTTTATCTAATCACACACAGTGAGATAGATGTTGATTCCTTGTGAGCAAATTAACATTACAGTAATAGTGAAATGTATCTCACAAAGAGAAATTGCTAGATGGTGAAATCAACTTTACTAAGACATGGACAAGCTGTGGGTTTTCTAAAAGCTCCTTACTCACCATGCTAACCACAAAGATACCAACTCTAAAAATTATCTATTATTAATTGCAAAAAGACACACATACAAAATAAAGAGCTAACTTCTAGTTGAGCTGAGATTTTGACCAAGAAAAAAGACTTCATAAATAAGCAAAATGGCAAATACATTTCTCACTAAGGAATAAGGCATCTCTAGGATGTTTCCATATGATTCTCCAAATGCCTCAGAGTATTGGAATACACTTTGCCCTAGTCTCATTTCATATTTCTATAAAATGAATTTAATGGTTTTTGAAAATTATGCAGTAGTTCCAGACATAGACATACAGTTTTGCATTACTTTTACAATAATATACAGAGGATGCCAAAATTGCATATGCATTTTAAGAAAGGAAAAAACTGTCAAATTTGTATGGGGGCAAGACATGATTGCAAGAGGGACTTTACATAACAATTGCAATCAGTGTAACCTGGCTTATTGTACCCTCAATGAATCCCCAACAATAAAAATAAATAAATAAATAAATTTGTAAAACTCAAGTCACATTTGACTTCTGCAAATATAAGAGGTGCTCCATGTAACTTGTCTTTTGTTATCAGTATATATTGAGTATCAAAATTTTAAAAGTTTTTTTCCTTTCTCAAAATATGTAAGCATTTTTGAGACTCTATGTATATAATATAAATATATAATACATTTTGGTTTTTCACATTCAGTGACTGTACAATTCATTTAAAGTATCAGTCATTTTCCATCTTCTTCTTTTATGTAGTTTTCTTCAAACCTTGATATTTTTAGACCTCTGTTAGTTTTCTATTGCTGCTGCAAAAAAATACCACAAGCTCAATAGCTTAAAATAACATACGTGTATTACTTTCCAGTGCTGGGGGTCAAAATCCCATGCCTCCGTTTTAGCCAGGTTGCATTCCTCTGTAGCTCTTGTGCAATGATTTTCTTTTTATTTATTTTTTATTAAATTGTAGCTGTGTACATTGATATAATCATGGGGCATCATTCACAACCTTCACAGACCGTTTACCAAGTTTCACATATACCCTTGTAAGATGCACTGCTGGTGTAATCCCACCAATCCCCTTCCCTCTACCGAACTCCCCCCTCCCTCCCCTCCCTTTCCCCCTTCCCCCTGTTCTTAGGTTATAACTGGGTTATAGCTTTCATGTGAAAACCCTAAATTAGTTTCATAGTAGGGCTGAGTACATTGGGTACTTTTTCTTCCATTCTTGAGATACTTTACTAAGAAGAATATGTTCCAGCTCCATCCAGGTAAACATGAAAGAGGTAAAGTCTCCATCTTTCTTTAAGGCTGCATAATATTCCATGTGTACATATACCACAATTTATTAATCCATTCATGGATCGATGGGCACTTGGGCTTCTTCCATGACTTAGCAATTATGAATTGGGCTGCAATAAACATTCTGGTACAAATATCTTTGTTATGATGTGCTTTTTGGTCTTCTGGGTATATGCCCAGTAGAGGGATTACAGGATTGAATGGCAGATCTATTTTTAGATCTCTAAGTATTCTCCATATCTCTCTCCAAAAGGAATGTATTAATTTGCATTCCCACCAGCAGTGCAAAAGTGTTCCTTTTTCTCCACATCCGCGCCAACATCTCTGGTCTTGGGATTCTGTGATATAGGCTAGTCTCACTGGAGTTAGATGGTATCTCAAAGTAGTTTTGATTTGCATTTCCCTGATGATTAAAGATGATGAGCATTTTTTCATATGTCTGAAGGCCGCGCGCCCGTCTTCTTCAGATAAATTTCTCTTCAAATCCCTTGTTGGGCAATGATTTTCAACCAGCGTGCCTGGCATACTGGTGTGCTGAAAAAACCTGCGGTGCATCTTACAGGGGTATTTGTGAAACTTGGTAAATGTAGAATGTAAATGTTTTGGCACAGTAACTGAGATAATGCCAGGAAGGCTATGTTAACCATTGTGATGAAAATGTGTCAAATGGTCTATGAAGCGAGTGTATGATGCCCCATGATCATATCAATGTATACAGTTATGATTTAATTAAAAAAAGATCATTAATTAAATTATTTTTGAAATAAGTTCAAAGCATAGTAAGTGAAATCATTTTTTTTTTTTGATCAATGTAATTTAAGTTGCTGTGGAAGTTTAACTATAGGCTCAAATGTGCCGTGAGATAATAAAGGCTGAAAGACTATGTTTTAGGGGAAAATTCATTTCTTGGATTTTTTTCAGTTTGCTGCATTCCTTGGCTTTTGGGCTCTTCCTTTTATCACTTCAAACTTTTACTTCCACATCACCCCTCCCACTAGTAATTATGATCTTCCTCCCTACCTCCTGTAAGGACCCTGGTGCTTAATTACAGTGGGTTGACCAGCTAATCTGCCATTATCTCTCCATCTCAAGATCTTTTACTTAATCACATCTGTAAAGTCCCTTTTACTGTGCAAATTAGCATATTGACAGGTTCTAGCGATTAGGGCAGGGACATTCTTGAGGGCCCATTATTTAGCCTACTCTAATACCTAACTATTTATGTACACAATGATTCTTTTCCATATAATATACCTTCATGTAGATATTATTTTAGTCGTCAACCACTACTCACCTTTAATTTTTTGGCATGTTTAACATTTTTATATTAAAATGTTTTTCTATATCATAATAATCAAAATTCTTGTGGGTTTGCCAGTCTATCTTATCAAATTGCCATTTTAAATTATGTTTCTTACACAAAACTAATTAATTTTTTATAACTATTCACAGAGAAGATTTATGATAATGTATGTCTACTTATCATATCTCTTCAAAAAGGTAAATTTTGTTTGAAAATTGTTTTTCATGTGTGCTCTCGATTTCTTTTAATTATGAAAAAATTAAACTACCACTTTGTGTATACCTATAGGGCTATGTGCTAGAAATTATAAATAATCTTGGATTCTCAGAAGAAAATTTTGAAGGTAGTTATTACTATGCTCATTTTAAGAATGGCAGAACTGGCTATGAGCTGTGGCTCATGCCTGTAATCTTGTTCTCTGGGAGGCTGGGGTAGGTGCATTACTTGAGCTCAGGAGTTGGAGACCAGCCAGAGCAAAAGTGAGACCTCATCTCTACTAAAAATAGTTTAAAAAGCTAGCCAGGTATAGGGGCACATGCCTGTAGTCTCAGCTACTTGAGATACTGAGGCAAGAGGATTGCTCAAGCCCAAGAGAGTTTGAGGTTGCTGTGAGCTATGATACCATAGCACTCTACTCAGGGAGACAGAGTGAGACTGTCTCAAAAAAAAAAATAAAAAAAAAAAAAAGAAAAGAAAATATTGGGTTGCACCTTGGCTCAAAGGGGTAGGGCACCAGCCCCATATACCAGAGGTGGTGGGTTCAAACCCAGCCCTGGCCAAACTCTGGAAAAAAAAAAAAAAAAGAAAGAAAGAAAAAGAGAAAATAAAATATTGACAAATTGAGACTAAGAGTGGACTAGTGAAGTCTCCAAGTCTATGTAGCTGAGAGATGGTGGGTTTATGGTTTGAATCTAGACTCTAGATTTTCAATCTAAAGATACGTCAGTAAAATATGGGTAAATTTATTCTGCAGATTTTATCAGTTGTGTAGCTTTAGGTACTGTTTATTTTTTAAAAAAATATTTCTGTATATATTCCACACTGATTTGTGGATTCTACTGTGAATTATGTTCCCCCCATAATTCTTCAACTAAGTTTATTAAAATAAGAAGTGAACTTCAAATTACCATTGGCACTTGAAGAGATGTTTTCTTCTCATTTGTCGTTCTCTTTTTCTCATATGTCCCGATAGCTTGTTTTCTTACATGATCTCCAGGAGGCTGCCCTGACTCTCTCCTCCTTAGACAAAGGTAGTTGTTGCTTCTATGCTTTGTCTCCCTCCTGTCCTTTGTTATGTGTTCACTGAGGAGATGACCAAGTTTGACTCTTTGCCTTCACCTCCACTCTGTAAACTTAGGAAAGAAAGGACCTTGACCATTTGGTTTTAAAACTACATAACTGAGGAGCAACACAAAGAAAGGGGCCTGCTGAACACTCACCACTCAGCAACTCTCAACAAAAAAGGGGGAAAGAGTGTAGGTATGAGGTAATCTCAGTGACCAATGACCAATGAAGTAATCTCGGTCACCAGTGACCAATGAGGTAGTCTAGGTGACCAAGGACCAATAGAGAAAGACAGCAATCAATGACCAGTAAAAAAAGGTAGTAAAGCCTGCAGGTGCAGAGGGGCCAATGAAGGAGTTCAACCAACTTCAAATGGAGAGACAAAGGATATTTACACCTCTGTCAGCCCTTGCATCTCTGTCTCTGTCACCTCTTCTCCTGCATGAGAGGGACCCACTTCTATCTATTTTTGGAAGGGCTCTAAACTGTCTTTGTTTCTCAAACAGAATTTCTCTTTCTAAATGCTGAGACTTGGAAGGCTCCTTTTGGTTTCCATTCATGCTACCTGTGCTGCTTCTGCTGTATATTCAGTTTCTATTCACATTTGCTTTTGATTCCCGCTGTGCTTTCCAGCTCAGCTGAGTAATCAACCTAGGGGTCAACTGGGTTTAGGGAAATGGGACCTCAACCCCCAACGACATCCAGAACCTAGGACTCTTAGGTGCTGAAGTATGTATCATGAATGCTAAAATCGCCTAGATTCTACCTAGGTGTGTAGTTACTGATAAAATGGATTAATTAATAAATGAATAAGGTATGAGTTCTGCACAGATTTTGAAAAATAATTGCCAGGACTTTGTGTATGTTATATTTAATGCTGTTATTCTAATTTTTCTTGTGATTTTCAATAGGTATTTTACATATTCATAACACAGTACTGCCTTATATATAAACCTGTTTGGTTGGGTTAATACCCCTAACGAGTTAGACTAATAAGACAAACAAAAAGGCTTAATTTTGGCAGGTTTTTTTTTGTATAAGAATGATTATCTTAATATAAGATTATGTATTTTTATATCATTCTCAGAAGAATGATAACTGTGCAGAGAAAAAAAAAGAACATCAACAATAAACATATCCTCGGGACCTGTTTAATAGACATAATACCTAAGTAAAACCTGTACTTTAACCATTATATTTACTCAAAGTCATTTTTGTTAGAAAATTGATAGATTGTTCTTAATACATGGCTAATTGATCAATTACTTTTATTTTTCTTAATTTTTAAATTGATATTTATGTTTCCCAAAGAAAGAAGAAAGCTTATCAAACTATCTGTAAGAGTGCTATGACTTAAATTTTTGCAGATATCTTTCTTCACGGTCTTTTATAAAGCAACAAGTTCTTCTAGAGCAGACATTTGACCCAGATTAATCTTCTTTATAAATTTATGTTTTCATATATAGAACTTGCTTAAGGGAAGGTACACCTGCATAGGCAAAAACCATTTTAATCTTACATTTTCTTAGTGAAGAAGAAAAATAGCTAAAAGGCATTTCTCAAGGGTTGGAAAATTATAGATTTATAATTGAGCTACTGCAATGCAAACAACTATGTAGTTTTCCTTTGGCCTACAGAAGGTCAGTGGAATTCTTCCTTCACTTGACAAAATCCATTTATTAGAAGAATATTAAAATTAAATCTAGTGAAAATTCTGTGCACATATGTTTTGACTTGACCAAATCTCAGGGTCCTCAAAATGAAATTTCTCTATATTCATTGTTACTTTTCCTGTATTGAGTTTTCCTTTAAGGAAATTGGTTAACATTTTATCTGAATTTGCCTTCAACCTAAAAACTAGCCCAGAGTTTTTCAACCTTGACACTATTGAGATTTGGCTGATGGGGAGAGTCCCTGGCCTCCACCTACTAGATGTCAGATGTGATAATTTAAAATGTCATTAAATGTTGCCAGATGTCCACCAGCGAGGCCAGGAACAAACTCACCCTGGTTGAGAACCACTATTGTAGCCAGGCGAAAGAACCCAGTAGAATCAGTGCAGTGTCTGTTAAATCCAGAGACTGACTCTGATATTTCTGGAATAATCAAGACCTCTGTGTATGTTTTAAACTAAAGATTTTGTGCCTGATTTTGAAACACAGACACACATTATACTGTGAAAACTGGGCAGAGGACATGCCCTGGAAACAGAATTAACCTATTCGCTACTTTCTAATGCTGAGATTTATGACTTGAGAGTCCAAACCTAACCCACACACTCAAACCAGTAGTTCTGACAACTAGCCTAGTCACCCAGGTGAAAGTGGGGAGTGAATTTGGCCATTCAGATTTTACAGCATAGTTCCTGGCTTTTCTCTACAAATTCCAAAGGCTGCTGAACTGAAATTGCTAGAAGTATTATTTAGAAACTCATATATCAAAGAAACAGCAATACACTCACTGAATTTTTTCATAAAAAGTATAAACTATACACCTTTCCCCATTAATGCATTAAATAAACACACCCATACATTTTCAATTTCTTTTTTCATATGATTGGATTAAGTCAAGTTGTTTTTGTTTTGTTAAGTCAAGTCAGTGTCATGTCTGAATTGAAGAAATGGCTTCTCCTTGTGGATCTAGTTCTTCCACATACGCTGTTTCTGAAAAGCTTACAAACATGTTGGCCTTTTCAAATTCATCTGTCTCCCAGGTGAAGAACTGCCTGTTCTCCAGTGTCTATCTAATTATATTCACCAAAAGGAAGATTCTGAAAGGCCCAGCACTCCAGAGCTTTCCTGTTTTATTCTGTTATATTTTCTTTGTGAGCAGGGAGCTGGGAGGCAGGGTTTCCTTAAAGGATTCCATGTAGGGTCTTGGAAAATAGTATTCTCTGTATTTTGTTCTCTCAAGGTAAGGCAGCCAGTCTGTGCACAGAGCTTTACCAGAAGTTACCAGAAGACCCTGTACATTTTAACTAATTTGATAAAATCCTAAATAGTCACACTGGAGTAATGGTTTCTAGGCCGATTCTCCAAGTTGAGTCAGTCCCTTTGTTTATATAAAGCAAAACATTTCTATAACTCCTTTAGAGTATTCCATTAGGTACATTTGTTTGGGAAGAGGGATAATGAAAACAAAAATTCTGCCAAAACACTTCAAAGGGCAAATCAAATTCAAACAAAAGAATTGGCGGTA
This sequence comes from Nycticebus coucang, assembly GCF_027406575.1. NCBI lineage: Eukaryota > Metazoa > Chordata > Mammalia > Primates > Lorisidae > Nycticebus > Nycticebus coucang. Next base: position 20,691,802 of record NC_069787.1, read on the forward strand.
TTCCAGTCATCCCCTTCATTCTCCAGGATTTTGACTATAAACGTGTACAATATTAACTTTTTTTCTGAAAGAGTGAAAAAATTCTTACTGTTCAATTGGGATTTTTCTGATGCAGCTGTTTTCTGGTAGGTAATGCTTCACAAAATAGTTCAACTCTGAAATGGCTTCATTCTCAGGCCACGTGAGTGAATTGTACTGTTGCCTCAAACATCATGCACAGCAATGATCCTGACACGGTCGGGTCGTCTTGCAAAGCAGAGTGCATATCCAGGTTCATAGCAGAAGTTTAGTCTACTTGATGATGTCAACTAGAATATTATTTCAATGAAAAAAAATCAGTGGCTTTCATGCACCACCTCTTTTATTCTTTATAGCAACAGACCCGTAACATGGATGAGGAAACTGTGTTTTAGAGATACTTTCATAAACTACATATCTCATAAAAGCTGGCCTTTTTTTACTCAGCTGTAACATATATATAATCAAATTCTGAACTAGGATTGTCTGAAATTAAGAACCACAGTCTTATCTGAAAATCTTCTTTTCTGTCTTTCAACTGAACACTTACTTCCTCCATTTGAAAGTAAGTCCACGTGCCTATCTGATTATTTTTTAGAAAAACCTTCACAATCCTTAAAAAAGAACTCTATGTGTATTAATTTATATTTAAATGTGATTCTATAAAGAAAGCCAGTTAATTAAATAGGTACAAGAGAGTGTTCTACTTGCATTAGACACATTCCTACAGAGATCTGAAAAGACCAATGTTTGCAATTTATTTCCATTGAACAAATATTTACTGAGCAACTTCTAGAAACAACACAACACACACTGTGAGCCTACACACATCAGAATCTAATAATGAGGGCAGCAGGAACCAAAGGGATGAGACTGTTCTAATAGAATATTTATAGTACTACTGTGACATTTTCATAAAGTATTAGGCAACATAGGAGAATTGCAATTTGTCTTTCTTTTTCTTGATAATCTTAGAGAGAGAAAGGCCTTTCTAATTATAATATCAAATCCAGGAGTCATAACAGCAAAAATTGGTAATTTCAGCTACATAAATATAAATTTTGCATGACCAAGGAAAACCCAAAGCAAATTATATAAATGGATAACAAATACTTAGAATTTATAGATAAGATTCTAATGTCCAAAATATACAGACTTCTTAAAACTCAATAAGAAAAAGTGCATTGTATATACACAGTGTTATTCATCACAGCATTGCTTATAATAGCAAAAAAGTCAGAAATACACTCTCATCAGAAAAGAACTGGTCCTGTGCTCGCTTCGGCAGCACATATACTAAGGTTGGAACGATGCAGAGAAGATTAGCATGGCCCCTGCGCAAGGATGACACACAACTTCGTGAAGCGTTCCATAGTTTAAACAACAAACAAACAAAAACTGGTCCTGTATATTATGATGCATGGAATCTATATAACATGTATCCATTTAAAATGAAAAGTTTTAAAAACTGAGATAGCAGCATCCTAGAAGATATATTGTGAAGATATTAAAAGTGCAGAGGCATGTACTTGTAGTCCCAGCTGCTGAGGAGGCTAAGGCAGGAGGATCACTTGAGGCCAGGAGTTCTGGCTGTAAGTGAATAAGTGAATCATGCTTATTGGTTATCCACACCAATGACCTCTCTGGAGTGGAAAACCCTTGTTGCTTAAGGAGGGGTCTACTGGCCCAGGTCAAAAACATAGCAGGAAAAAACTTCCATGCTGATTTATAGTGAGATTAAGCCTGTGAATAGCCATGTGCTTCAGCATGGCTGAAGTGTAGCAAAAAAGATGAAGCTTGTCTTATAAAAAAGATGAAGCTCAGGACAGAACTTATCTCAGACTAAGACAGGTATGCATTTTTTTTTGTATACACACAACATTTTTAGAAAGATAACCTCCAAGATGCTACAATAGCATCTAGGGAGCTAGCAGAAAAAAATGGGAGGGACACTTTTCAATGTTATGTGAATTAATCGCCTTCTCAAAATTTAAATTAAAAATATTTTTTAAAAAGAATATTTTGTAGAATCCATTATGGGGAGGATTCCAGGAAAGAATCATGAACAGTTTAATAGAAAGTTAAAAAATAACTGATTTGGCAGTAAGGAGAATCTGTTCAGCCTGTGACATGCTGATGAGGTTAGAATAATTGAATTTGTCATGCCGGAGTATTTGTAGACAGAGTTGGCATTGGGACTCTAGAATTTTGAGGCTATTTAGCGCCACATTGGTCTCAACCTGCAGCACTTAGCTACGTCCATTCCATACTTATGCAAAGACTTGTCTTGTGTATGCTGGTCTAAGCCGAACACTCTGATTTCCTGTGGTTTGAGAGGTAAATTATGATGAATGGAGGTAATTGAAACACTCCAGTTGAAAAAGACGTAAGATTCACAGACATGAATGTTGAAGTTAAGAGACAGTAATGACGACCACAAGCCCAGTGTGGTGTTATCTTATATATATTCCCTTACTATTTTTTTACTTTTTTCATCATACTGGTTGTGGACATTGGCTGTATTTGCTTGTTTTAACAGTTTTATACCTTGAAATCAACCTAATAATGTTTTATGAACTGAGCTATCCGTCTGTTTTCATTCCTTTTCAGGAAGGGACTGATCTGTAGCCCTGGGACCAGACACAGACCCATGATTGGAGCCAGCCCAGTTCACTGCATGGTCACCCTTAGGAGAAGCATGTGAATTAAAGGAATGATTCTCAATTCTGGATCCTTTTTATAACTATTGAAATAGAGATGATCTCTCTTCCACCAGAGCTACTTAGTATACGTGTGTAAGCCTAGAAATTTTGAAGTCATTTATGTAGAGTCAGATGACTTCAAAATTTCTATTGGAAATAGAGCTATTGGAGAATGAACAGGTATGTGCGTGAGTCTCTCTGTGTGTGTGTGTGTGTGTGTGTATGAGACAGTATGAATCTAGATTATATCATTTGAATTTCTGAAGCAAATCCCACCTACTTTTGAGACTTTACTTCCTGAGTCAAAAACCTGTTTGTCTATCTATCATAGACTTTCTTTTCTTTCTTTTGAAACAGTCTCATACTGTTGCCTAGGCTGGAGTGCTTCACTGTCAGCCTAGCTCCCAGCTACCTCAAACTCCTGGGGCTCAAGTGTTTCTCCTGCCTCAGCCACTCAAGTAGCTGGGACTACAGGTGCCTGCCACAACGACTGGCTAAGGTTTTTTATTTTTAGTAGAGACAGGGTCTCACTCTTGCTCTTGAGCTCAAGCAATCCTCCCACCTCCGCTTCCCAGAGCGCTAGGATTACAGGGATGAGCCCCTGCACCTGGCTGACAGTGGGGGTTTTATTACTTAAAAGAGATCTGACTCCACAGCAGTATACCGCCAATACAATAGGTGTAATTATAAACTCCATGATTCACATTCTTTCTCTATTTCTGTTAAGACACAACTGCATAAAATCTGTGAACATTGACTATACATATAGTTCTTTGCCAAGCAATTCAAAGGAGTTCAACTTACCTCATATCTCTTTATTTCAATATACTTCAATAAATGTGTTGTATAACTGTTATAGTCATGCCTCTGTCTCTCTGAAACAACCAATCATATATAAGCAAAGCAGAGAGTCATTTAAAAGACTTAATGAGCCTGGATACAAGACTCTAGTACTTGAATTTTAACATGGGACAGGAAATATATTAAAAAGAAAGCAGATTTCTTGGGGGTTATCTTATTTTACTGTTAACCTAAAGTTTTGTCTTTCTATAATCTGTATGTTTGAATTCTTCTTAAGTTTTAAAAGAGAAAAAAAAATCTGTAACTTTCTATAAACAAAACATAAATAGCCCTTAAACTAAAGGCAAAATAGCAATATATTTAAAAACACGTAACTCAGCCCTATATAGCTCATAAATCGACCTTTTGAGATGTACATCAAATATATTACAATTTATATAAATTTTGCCCTGCCCAGAAAGAGATTCATAATGGCATTTTACATATTATTAGTAGCTAAAATTTTATAGATGTTGCTTTACTGCCAAAAAAAAAGTGCAGTTATTTTGGGATCTGTACAGCTATAAACCTCAACATAGATTTTTACAGTGCTGAGTAAGCTTGGGTAAAATTAAAACATAAAATTTCCCCACATGGCTACTTTGGTTATCTTTGGGAATATTATTCATTTGAAGATTTTTATTTCAAAAGCAAATGTATGGAAGTACTTTCTTTTGCTTGATATGGACCAAATTAATGAAACTAATAGAATAAGCCGGCAGAAATCATCTGTCAAAAACACTTGGAAGACATTTTGCATAAAATGTCCTTGTGTTTTGACATTCTGATTTCTTGTTTTCTGACAGTGCTTTAATTTGCTTTAAGAATTATTTTAATCAGTTGCCAAATGTTTCTTGTGCCCCACTGAATAGAAATAATTGAATTTTGTAAAGATGTAGCACAGTAGCTGTGGATATGATTAAAAATGTTTTTTTTTTTCATTGACCCTTCTTGCTTTCAAACCCAAGGTCTAATTAAAAACAATGAATTCTAAAAAGGGATTACCACCAAAGATAGATTTAATAAAGCTTTACAGGTTAGTTTTGATAGCACTGTCATTTTCTTTAACTAGAGGACTAATGTAGTTGGTGCAATGACCAAAGTGAGTAATTAAACATCTTTCAGGCTGCCCGTGTTTAAACTGCAGTTTCTCAGAGCTTATAAATCCATGAGAATAAATCTCTCTGGGCCCATCTCAACTCAAGAAGAATGTTTTTAAAATGAGATATAGAACTAAACTTTGCTCTTTTCCAAAAGTGTGTCATGGATTGCAGAATGCTTATTTATAGAACTATAAATACAATCACGGAGTCTTCTTTCTGAAAAAAAAAAAATGTGTTTCAGTAAATTTTTTCTCATTCCACTTTGAGATGAAATGCATCTTCTTTTGTTTATGAAAATCATCTCACAAAAGGCAGGGTTATACTTTAAAGAAATATGCCCTTAAAAACATGAAACACCAAATCATGATCTTTTGTCAACTTTTATAACTAGAAAAGGCCTTAGAAATCACCTAAAGAAAAAGAAAAGGTTTTGGACAAATATTTTCTTTTGCCTGTCCAGTATCCACTATTTATTCTGTTCTTGATAATCTATTTCCCTTTGTAAATCACACTCCCATGCTACCCCAGGGCCCATTATTCACAGTCCATTTTCTACTAGTTCCTCATAGGTAGTTTTCTGGACCTCATTGATCTCTGGTCTTTCCCAGGCCTGGCTTTCCTTCTTTCTTTCATGTCTGCAAGCTACCTTAGGTCCTTTTAGTTAAGTCCCTTTTGGCAGGTGAGAGCTCAAATTGGTATCTGCTGCTTGCTCTGAAAGAATCCTTGCTGACCTTAGCCCATTAGATGCAAGGCCAATTAGCACTGCAATTGTGCCCATCATTGCTTCATGACCTAATGTCTGTAATACAAAAGATATTTGTATAATTAATGAATAAAACTTAGAAGAAAATGAAGTGACAGAGACATCACAGATTGTTGAAGAGGCTGAGTTAGTGGTTAACTTTTTCTTGACTTTTCCTTACTTTATTTCTTCTAAATACACAGCTTTTTTCTAAACTTTCCATGCCCTACTCTGGCTTTTCTGAAGGCATAGTTGTTTACATTGCTGTTTCTTGACACAAGTGCTATTTCCTTAATATGGTCCATTTACACTATGCACATGCTTCTGATAGTTTACCTGAGCATGAAAATATCCCAGGAAGGCCTGTGGATGTCTGATTTATTAAGGGAATAATCCTTAAAATAATAAGTTAAACATTATGACATAAAATTGAACACTGATTGTGACTAATTATTTTCTAAGTGGTATTTATTCAACACACAGTGTACTGGACATTGTTTGGATAAAAGGAAATAGAAGGTCCGACAGTTCAGGTAAGATACAGACAGAATCTAAAGAATGACTTGTCTCAAAAGATGGTTTTCTAAAGGATCAAGTCACACTCTTAAACATGTCCTGTAAGGATGCTTGCAGTCAGGACTTACTTGCCATTTCACCTCAGTTCTCATCTGCTCTGAACAAGCAGAGCATCCTAGCCTCACATCCATTTTAGGGCAAGTCTTCCATCCAAGCATCTCACAGGAATGCCTGGGCCCCACTACTCCCTCTACTTCTAATACCATTCTGTGGGTCCCTTTTTGACATCTCTTCAGACTCAGGGGGCAAAAATTAATTCACATATCCTTTTCCACTGGTCTAGTTATATTTATATGCCCCTCCTTTCTCTCTTACAACTCTTTCTGCAAACATCAATTCTGCCATGACGTGCATTCAGCCATAATTAGTTTTACATCTTTACCTCTCCCAGTATTCCACAGGCTTGTCACAGATAAGAATTGGCTCTTGGTCATTCAGCAATTTCCCCTAATTCTCCCCATGTTAACTGGTACATTGTCATTGTAGGCTCAATATATGTTGGAAAAATAAAAGTATAAATAAATCAAAGGAAGATAGAAAGCAAGAACGCAGCTCCTAGGCCAGAGTTCTTTCCATTACACAATGTTGACTTCGTCCACAACAGACAGGACAATAGATAACCATGATACCTGTGTACAGTCTAATTATAAGTCAAAGTTATTTCCTTTAATTGAAGCTACACATATGAAGGATCATGTGAGAATGAATTGGGGAACATAGAAAAAATTTTCTGGTGGTTCAAAAGAGCCACCTGTGGATTATTTGAGGCCTGTTTTGCTTATCTCTGGCAATGAATATTGCCAAAATAATGCACGGACCATTATTTTTTTGCTCACCAGCTTTTGTTACTGTTTGTATATTTAATGTGCGGCCTAAGACAACTCTTCTTCTTCCAATGTAAAGTAGGAGAAAAAAAGGTTGGACATCTGGCTAGGCAATGCATTTTTTGATTCAAATACCAGTATGCATTAGAATCTATTCTTTCATTTAGAAATACTCAAGTTAATTATTCCACGTCTTCATGGATGTGCAGGAGCCTTAAGCTCATCTATTATCGTGGCTTATATTAACTCAATTCCAATTATAAACGTAATTCAAACTAAATAAATAAATATCAACCCTCGAGCTTTGGTTTGGATGAACAATATGAAATCAACACAGCTTGTAGCTCTAATTAACCAGGTAATTGGTCTGGTGTAGACGTGGCCTGTGCTTGCTTGATAGTGTATCTTCACTCGCATGCCATGGTTTCTATTAGACTTAATTAAGCCCCCCTGCTACTTTAAATCGAGGGTGTCCTCAGAATGAGTGTTGCGTCTATTAAATTTAATTACTTCCCTTTGTGGATCAAGTGCCTAAGATGCTGCTATTCAAAGGAGGCTGTTACAAAGCGAAGCTGCTCCTGAACTGGAACATACATTTGTGAATCAACTCCCCACTTCTCAACACCATAGTTGCGACTGGGTGTGTGAAGTTCTTGCATGAGTTTATTCTTTCTTAGGAAATATGCTCTGTGGATGAACATGGGTACATCTCTCTTCAATCTTTCTTTTCTTTTCTTTCTCTCTCTCTCTTTCTCTTTCTTTCTTTCTTTCTTTCTTTCTTTCTTTCTTTCTTTCTTTCTTTCTTTCTTTCTTTCTTTCTTTCTTTCTTTCTTTCTTTCTTTGTTTCTTTCTTTCTTTCTTTCTGCCTCCTATGAACATTCATCATTTTTTTCTACTTGACTGGTATTTTAACAGGGGAATGGCATATCTATTGTGGCCATATTGTGGCTAATGGCTACTGTACACAGGCCTTAAGGCTATATATGCTTTTTCAATAATTAATTTATTAGTAACATCCCTAAGGATGTTGTAATAGAAACAGAAAAGTCATGGAAAAAGGAATATTACAACAGAGAATTATGCCAGCTATATACCAAGATCTATTATTACAAACACTTTTAACTCAGATAATTGAGCTCTGGGGTATAGGATCGCTTGAATGTTCATTTTGGGATCGTCCCAACTTTATTTCATTGCTCTTCAGAAGCTTTTATAGGCAATCTTAAAACTGATGATTTATCTAAAGATTTCACCCCACATTACTCTATTTTCTGTTAATAAGAACACTTTCTTGAAATTAAAATACTTGAGCGCAGCCTCTATTGGCCATTGACTAGCTGGGAGACTTTGGAAAAACTCCTTCACTAAAAGGGAGGGGAGAATTGTAATTCCTGCCTTACAAAACTTACAAGGTTAACAGGGTGAATGCTCTGAAATTTCCACATTAATATTAATTCAAGATATCACTATTCATAAAAATATATAAGATTAAGACAAAAAAAATAGCAGAGATGAGGCCAAGCTATTTCGCACATTCCGTCAAAAATATCTATCCCATAAATAAACTTTGGGTACATGCTTTTGAAGTGTTTTGACTGATCTTTTTTTGACCCAACTGATGTGGTGTTTTGGCATCCCTAAGACAGCATTTACTATACCGTTATTTTTTCACCTTTTATTAATTTCTTGCAGGTAATAGCACCTGCCAGAAAACTAATTATCTAAAGCACAGATTTTAATCATGCAGAAAAAAAGGAGATCGAATTACTTGGGTAAGTTCTCAAATAAGTACTTTCCTATGATCTAGATGTTTAACTGACATGTCTGTGCCCAGTTCCCACACCTGTGCCATGTTCTCCAGCTGGTTTCTGCCACTGCTCTTTCAAATTTGCTATGTAGTCATATCTCTGGATTGTAAATTTTTTAAAATACAGTTAAAATAAGGCAGTTTAGTTAATGTGAGACTAGTCTTCGATCTTTGACATTTAGCAAGGAAAGATACCTTCTGCATTTTACAAGAAAATGTTGAAGGACTGTTTTTCTAAAGAATAAAAAATGATTTTGAAGTAAGAGGGAAAGAGAAAGATCTGTCCTATGAAAGACACATCTTTAATTCTGCACTTCCCTTGAGAGCAGGACTAACACCTGCTAGAAGCTTGAAAAAATAAAGAAAGCAGTAATAGTAATAAGAGCGATGGCTAATATTAATTCAGTGTTTGTATGCACTAGGAAACACATTTCTAATTAAATCATTTCATCAACCTTACTTGGTAGGTATAATTTTTACCCTGACATTACAAATGAAGAAATAGAGACTTAGAGGGGTCAATGAATTGCTCGGTATCACACACTAGGTTCAAACTCAGGGTTTGAATTTGAAAATCAATCTACATAGTATCGCAAGAGTAGCAAAATTCCACTAAATACAACTTGATCTGAGTTCTCCAATAACAGAATGAGCTTATCAGCATAAGAATTCTTTTCAGAGAAATTGAACTTTACAGATTAACAAGCTTGAAGTTACTTTGTGGATTAGGAAATGAAGTCCAGAGCTGCAAAGTGGCTTTTTTATCATCACAAAGTGGGTTAGAAGCTGAGATGAGTAGGAGCCAGGTCTTCTGCTTCAATCTATGATCTTGTCATCACACCCTATGTTTTCGTAGTTGATGCTGGAAGGATGTTATAGAGGTGTTTGCACAAGGAATGGTGCAGTGGGCTGTGTCAGCCAGAGTTTCTGCCTGTCCACCTAGCTTCTCTATCCTTCTTGTAAGTGATGCTAGCCCCCTAGTGATAGGAATGAGTGATAGAACTTGGCAAATGTTCTTGTCTATTTTCTACACAACAGTGATTGGCCCCCAATCAGAGTCCCTCCCTGATATTAATCCATTCAGAGACACCGCATGTTTTCCACTGACGTTGCTAAATTGTGGTTTTTTAAAACTTACTTCTGGTAGAAGGAAATTGAGGCTGTGCACAAAAAGAAATACAAATGAGAGAAGGTCAGAGAAAATTCTGCCACCATTGAGTCCTGGGTTCTAAGTCCTGAATTCATTCATTTTTTGGTTCTTTATTTAATTCCACAACTGACACGTTTATCCCCCCTTGACAGTATAGGTCAATTAATTTTTTTTTTTTTTTACAGTTCTTGGCCAGGGCTAGGATTGAACCTGCCACCTCTGGCATATGGGGCCGGCGCCCTACTCCTTTGAGCCACAGGTGCCGCACTAATTTTTCTTTTCTTAAAGGACGTTTGAATTATGCTGAAGCTTTTTTGCAACTGGAAAGCAGAGGCCTAACTACAAAATAGGAAAGGCTGACCCTTGAGTTGTCTTCTAAGTTTCCGTGAGTTGTTAATCCTTACATCTATCATATTCAGTGAGTGATTCACCACCATTGCCTAATCCACTGATTCATGGAAGCCTCCAGGAAGACAAGTTGAGCCACCACTTTGCTATGAAGTTAAGTAAAAACCCTTTAACACAGAGCCCTGGAAAGGGAGTTGAAAAGTGAATCCTAATCTTCATGAAGTATTTAGCTTTCTTTGGGGGAATTAAAAACACTATAGCAAGAAATCTCTCTTTTGTACCACTAACAAATGGAATTCAAATGAAGAATTTTATAAGAAAAATCTTATTTTCTGCAGGAAACTCCTCCGTGACATTATGCACCTGGTTATATCCTGCCAAATACTATTTACTATCATGGAGGCCAGGGAGTTGACGTAGCTATTTATTGTGCCTGAAATTCAGTTGTAATTTTTTTGCTACTTCTTGGAAACAAGTCTTTGAAATTCTGAAGCCAATAGTCAACACAGCCAAAAAAAAAAATGAGCTTTCCAAATAATTGCAAAATTTTTGGTTCAGAATATTCAATTTCTGTGAAGAACAACTTGCAGATCAGTTGATGATTAGCAATTCACATAAACACAGAAACACCAACCAATACAAGGATCCACAGACAGTGACAATTACGTGAAGTATGATAAAATGGGCTACGCTCAGGGAGTTTAAAATTATCACGACTTAAATATTGCCTACCAATTTAAAAATGCCAAATATATGTTGCTACTTCTATGTTACTTTTCATGTTGTAAAGAAAGTTGCACTCCACGTGAAGGTTGTCATTAGGGACAATAAAAACCAGCTAAGATATTAGTCATAAAAGATACTGTATTATTAAACTTGATGTTGAATTGTGGTCACGCTGTCATTTACACATTTAAAATGTTCCAAGCTTTTATATCTGTAATTATTCTTAGAGAGGGACAAAGAAAGCAGGAATTTCCAGAAGCTGTCAGATACTCAAGAGGTGACCCTCTTTAGACCACTGACATGGTGAATTGAAAGTTTTGCAAAGTATTGAAGAAGTGCCTAAAGAATGTGTCCATTACACTCAATGATGGGCTTATCCAGCTGTCTGTAACTTTAAGCAACTGACTTTGTATCCAGACTTGTCAACAATGGAGTGACCTTATGAAGGTTAAGACATACAGGGAATTATTGAATAGATTGATTATGCATCAGATTTAGTGTGGGATTATGTCTAATTTTCTTAAGTGCCACTTAGGCAATAAATAGCCCAGAAAGAAACTCATGACATACTAAACACCTGACATTCCTCTGCTTAGCCTTCCAAATATATACAGTCATTGCAAAAACATTAAGTCATTTCAAGACTGGGAATAAAATTCTGTTTTCAATTGCCTTACTGTACCAATGTGACTCTTTCTCCTCTTTTGATAATTAAAACTTATGTTTATACAAAGATCGTAAACTGAAAAGAAAATTAAAAACCAATTTACACTTCTCATACTTCCCTAGCTAATTAGTAATTAAAAGCAAGGTTCAGCATCAAAATGTCAGATAACACTTTTTCCTAGGTATTCACAGACTTTGAATAGTGGTGTGCTTTCAAGAAAACACTATTCAAAATAACGAGGGCAGGACACCACTACGAAAACATCCATTACCTTTCTACCCTTCCCCCTTTCTTTAATGTTTTCTGAAAAAATGTGGTGGTAATAGATAACTTATCTACCTCCTTCTAAGCCACCCCTCTTTGGAGACATTTTTCTTTTCCCCACAGTCACACTTTGGTGAATCTTTCATGCATGGAGTCTTCTTCATCATTAAATAGAGATACATATTAAAAACAGTGAATAGACCAAACAAATGAAAAATAAGGACTTGGATGAAAGGTAAATTTAACAAAAAATACAGTCAAAATTTTAGAAAATGATGAAAATATACACACCCAAATCTTTCTTTAGTTTCAATTATTAGGATGATTCAATGTTTTTGTCTTTATGAGATTGCTTCTCAACTTATCAGCCATTCTGAGGATAATAAATATGATATCAGATAGAATTTTATGAACGAACCAGGGATAAAGCAGGTTATCATACAGTTTGAAGATTTTGTCAATTTTTGAGGATGCTTGAGGTGTAATAAACTTTTGCTTGGGACGTTGTTGTATCACCACCATCCCCCCTGTCATCATCACCATCCATCCATCCATTCATTTATTAAATAGTTACTATTTCTGTGCTCAACAATTTACATACATTATTTCATTATCTTGACATAAAAGTAGGAAGAAGCGGAGATGACAAATCCATAAGGTAAGCAGTAAAGTTATCTAAAATTTTCATAGGCAGTAAAGAGAGGTAAACATGTACTGAACCATCTATATACCACAGAGATGTGGGCTAGAACCCAAGATTTGAACCCAAACATTTTAAGAGTCTTGCTTTTGACCCAATTTCTTAATTCAGCCTTATGAAATACTTTGTGGAGATTTCTTTATTTTATTTGTTCATTGTTCAGGAATCATTGTGGGTACAAAGAACCAGGTTACACTGCTTGCATTTGTTACATGTGAAAATTTCTTTATGTAAAATTCTTCAACGGTATACTGCCACTCACAGAGTAAAGAGTACCGAAGTCTGTAAACTCCTCAAGACTTGGAAAGTTGCTTAAGAACAAAACTTTTGCCTAAGCATCTCCCACAGTGGCCAAGCACATGTACTAATGCTAAATAATTTTTAATTAATATTTTAACTAAGTACATCAAGCATCAGGTTTAAAGAATTTTATAGTGCCAAGTACTTAGAATAAACACCAGAGTTTCCTGATACCCACAGCACCCCAGTCTTGGAGAGGAGAAACTTTCTTCTGAATCTTGGTTTTAAATCCCAAATAATAGTCGTGTATTGGTATCTCTGAGCAGATACATGTAGACTGATATTATTTACTAAATTTTCTACTGTATCCGGTGAGGACTGTAACTCTCTTGCTATCTACCTTTCTGACTTTTGCATTTCAAATGTAATGATGTCACAATCTTTACTTAATGGCATATTCAGCATTTCAAATATTATGACCTGGTAATAAATATTGTTCAATTACTGTGTCATAGTTCACTCTGATTATACTTTCTTTTTCGTTATTCTTCTTTTCCCTGAAGTTAAATATTTTTAATTTCTATTGGTTAATAGTCTGGGGCCAAGTTTTTGCACACCATTCAACAGACTTAAAAAATCCTCTCAGTGCAATATTCACATAGCCAGTCCTGTCAGAAAATCTGTCAATTTCATTTTTTCCTCTGCAAATATCCTCTCTGGGGTTGCTTTCTTACTGTTCCAAATTATACTAACTGATTTTATCTAAATCTTAGATAAAAGATTTTATCTTAGAATTTCTTCGACCTTAGCTTGGGAACTCTTTTAATCTCTCTCTCTCTGGAGATTCTTTAGATTCTATGTTTCACCTTTCTTATTTTCTTTCTCATTATTTTTGGAGTGTATTCTACTTTCAGTTTCTAAAAGAAGTACATAGAAGGAGAACGTTTGAGATAGTGAATATCTCAAAGCATTGCTATACTACCTTCACACTCAAATATATTAATAAATTCTGTCATATTATTTGAGTAAATGAGAAAATAAATTAATAAAAAGAAAATCATTTCTTTATGAGTTTTTGAAAGGGTTTGATCCCATGTTTTCTTTCAGTGTGGCTGACAGCCTGATGCTATGCTGATTTTCTCTTCTTTACATAATACTTGTAAATTTTTAATATCTGGGAGATTTCAAGATATTCTTTTTATAAGCAGTTATTTTGAAAAAAAAAAATCATGACCACATATAACAAAGTAAATCTTTTTGCATTCATTTTCCTGGATACTTGGTGGGTACCTTTGGTGTGGAAACTTTTCTTTTAGTTCTGACATTGTTTTCCTGTGTATTTTTCCCCTTAATTTCCTTCCCATTATTTTTTCTGTTGTCTCTTTCTGGAACATCTCTTAGAAGTATATTGGACTGCCCGACAAACTCACTCAATTTTCTTGTATGTTTTCTACTATCCTTAACATTTATCCCTCTAATTTTATATGTTATAAAAATTTATAGCTGTTTTTAAATTTGTCTAATCATTTGTTAATTTCTGAGATTCTTATCTTGTTCTGAAATTGCAACTTATTGAGCTTTCACGTAGATTTCTCTGCTTTTATTGGGGGATTTCCTTAAAGATGCAGATTATATATCCTCTGAAGTTGTCTACTTTGAGAAAATCTTGTTCCTTTTTAGTTTTGTTGTTGTTTGTTTTGCTTTTGCTTTTTGAAAAGTTATGTCCGTTTGGTGATTTCTCACCGTGGAACATTTCTCAAATGTGTCATCAACTCTAGCTATTTGTTTGTATTTCACCTGGTGCTTCAATATGTCAATATCTATATATCTCTCCTCTGCGGTGGTTCATTTTAGTCAGAGAAAGATGCTCCTATATCATTCCTTGAAAATAAGGGACCTTCTCAAAATCAGGAACGAAATGAGAGCTCAAGTTCCACAATTCAGCATATAGCATATGCCTTTCTGAGATCTTGAGTAAGGAGTAGCTAATTGAATTACTTCAGAAATTCTGTTTCCCATCTTTTGGGATTTTGAAGTTTATCTGACTGTGATTAATGGAAGTAGCAATATTGGGTTTTTCTTCCCGTTTGGAAAGACTTTCAAACAAGATCTCTTTTTATCATATCCACACCAACTTCAACTATATTGTGCTTCAAAGCTTTTGGCCCTCTAGGAGTTCTGTGGAGCAAGTCAGCATTTACCTTGCTAATATTACCCTCACATGTTAAGGAAATTTGATAATTTCTGATTTTCTATTTAGTCTATTAGCAGGCTTTCAGCTCCCCAATTCTTATATTGTGATTTGAAAAAATTAATTTCTTGGCCGGACGTGGTGGCTCACACCTGTAATCTGAGCACTCTGGGAGTCTAAGGCGAGTGGATTGCTTGAGCTCACAAGTTTGAGACCAGCCTGAACAAAATGGAGACCCCATCTCTACTAAAATAGAAAAACTGAGGCAAGAGGACAGCTTGAGGCCAAGGAGGTTACTGTGAACTATGATGGCATGGCACTCTACCCAGGGCAACAGCTTGAGACTCTGTCTCAAAAAAATTTAATTTCTCTTATTCATCAAAGCCACTGTTTACATTTATGTTTCTTGTTTCTTTCAATATAGGAAGAAAAGTGCATGATTTTTTTTTTATACCACCAAGAAACTAAAGGCCTGTTAACTATAAGACAGCTTCTATAAATGAGTAAGTGGAGTAATAAATGGTTATAAATATTAGTGTAATCTTTGGTTTGGTGGTTATTGTAATGATTCAAATACTTTGCTAAAAATTGAGTATTAAAACACAATACAATAGCAAAATCAGTCAGATTACTCTTTTTTCTTTCCAACAAAGCTTTCCTTTATAATTTTACAGAAGATGCTAAAACTAACCAGTGGGTGTGGTAAACTTCAATGGGAAAATTTTATAAAAGAAAATTGATGGCTAAGTAAATATAGTACTCAAATTTAAACATACCTAAGAGCTCACATGTTAATCTTAAGTACTTCAGCCATCTCAGGCAATGCTATCCATCCAATTATTCAGAATGCAAAGATGTGGTACTACTTACTCCACTATCTTCGGTAGATAGGTGATTCCATCGGTGAATATAAAATACTGCTTTACATTCTATATCACACTCTCTAGGAATTGTACTTGACAAATTTGCATAACTCAGGCAATGACACTTGCTGACTAGTAGCAATTGGCTAGTTTTTCATAACAGAATCTAGTATCAAATTTATCACAGATTAAGAAAGATATAGCACCTATGATAACTTTTGATGGAATACAGGTATTATGGAAAAATGATTTTAGAATTAATTATATAAAACAATGTTAATATAATCAGGAAGTGTAAATTGTAATACTGTATAATCATGGAGTTTGGGGAGTCCACAGGTCTAGAGGATCATGATATTCCAATTTAAGCAGGTGTTAAACCTTATAGGCATGCATAAAGCTCAAACATGCTCCTTAAGGATTCAAAACACTGGTAATGTCTATAACAACTATTTGACATTGTAGCATGTGTTGTTCACTTAATATTAAATTAGCCAAGATATCATCAGATAAGCTGTTAAAATCAAAACCAACATTTTCAGGATGTTCATGAAAAGAGAGCTCCATCATGACAGAGTGTTAGCAGTTTTTCAGAAGCAATGGTCTTATGCTGAGTATTTACAGAAGTTAGGTTTGAATGGAAATATTTAAAACAAGTCCTTCAGGAAAGAAAAATGACTGAGATAGGACAAAGTTTATAATAGTGACTTATGCTTGATGGACATAGTGAGACAAAGGTCTTTAAATAATCCTTGGTAAATAAATTGTTTCATAAGCAAGCAGGTTGTTCAGGCAAGAAAACACTTAACACAGATAAACTTATTTTTGAGAATTCCACCCCCCAAAAAAAAACAAACAAACATTTGTATGTAGCTTTATCTTTCATGGGAAAGGAGTTTCAGAAAACATACCTATGGTATCTTAACCTAGGTAGTCTAACTTCTTTTCTTACCTAGACAAAGTTTCCTGAACAAAAACTAATTAATGGTGACACAGGTATCTCACATGTTTTTCTTTAAAATAATATGCTTTTGTAGTGTATAGCTTTATTTCAGGCTCTAAGAGATACATTCCAATTTCTCTGAACCATTATAATGTACTCTTTGCCAAAGGATATTGAGGAAAAAGTGACATCAGCAAAATGGCAACTTCAAGCTCCTTTCACCCAACAAAAACCCTGGAAACCAAGATGAAACTGATAGAGCCGACTTTGTCAGAACTCTGGAAAAGAGTTGATGGTTTACAGCATCCACGCAAAACTGAATCAAGAAAGGTAACTTCAAGATAGGAAAACATTATGACACTTTTAATTGCATTTTCCCCACCTTCCCCGGCATGACAGAAGTCTTGAAGAGAATACCTTGTGTTTCTAGGGTGGAACCCCAGATCATTTTTCTGGAGGTAGTAAAGACCTTATTCCCAAATTATTGTCCATTTCTGTTCTAACCAGTCTGTGAGATATCTGAAGGGTTAATGCAAGACAATTATCTCTGTTTTATCTATTTCTAAACTTAGGCTGGGAAAGTAATTGGTATCACTCAAAAACACTACAAGGTAAACTACAAAACCACAGATATCTAGGACAAAAGAATGTAGTCAGACATATCATAGACTCCCTAAATCTTGGGAGCAAAATGTGGAAGAGCTTTTGGGAAAAATTAGGACATTCAAAAAGACTTTGTGTACAGGGAATTTAAAAATCCAAATTAGACTATTGGTGGGAATGCAAAACCAGTATAACCCTTATAGAAAATAATATGGAGATATCTCAAAGAACTAAAAGTAGACTTACCATATGATCCAGCAATCCCACTACTAGGTATTTACCTAAAGGGAAAAAGCACATTTTTTCATAAAGACTTTTGCACTCAGATGTTTATAGCAGCACAAGTCACAATTGCTAAGATACGGAAACAACCTAAATGTCCATCAGTACATAGGTAAATTGAATGTAGTATATGTATACCAAGGAGTACTACATACCCTTTAAAAAATGGAGATTTTTTTTTTTTTTTTGTGACAACCTGGATGGAACTAGAGAGGTCATTTTTCTAAGTGAAGTATAGCAAGAATGGAAGAACAAAAACCTGTGTACTAAATACCAAATTGGAACTAGTCAATCAATACTTCAAATGACCATATTGCCCAAAGCAATTTTCAGACTCAATATAATTCCTATCAAAATGCCAATGTCATTTTCACAGAGTTAGAAATAATAATCTTAAAATTCATATGGAGCCAAAAGAGAGCTTGAATCAACACTAGTTGATTCACTTATGTGAATATATGGAAGTAAAATTCAACAGAAATCAAGTAGGTGGGATGGAGAAGGAAGGGTAGGATAAATTCACACCTAACAGTTATAATGCACACATTCTAGGTGAAGGGCACATTTATAATTTTGATGTAAAATGTACAAAATAAAATTATGTAACCAAAATGTGTGTACCCTTGTAATAGTCTGAAATTTAAAATAAAATAAATGGAAAAACATTCCATGCTCACTGGTCAGTAGAATCAATATCGTGAAAATGACCATATTGGGCAGCGCCTGTGGCTCAAGGAGTAGGGCGCCGGTCTCATATGCCAGAGGTGGTGGGTTCAAACCTAGCCCTGGCCAAAAACCAAAAAAAAAAAAAAAAAAAAAGAAAACGACCATATTGCCCAAAGTAACTTTCAGATTCAATATAATTCCTATCAAAATGTTAAGGTCATTTTCACAGAGATAGAAATAATAATCCTAAAATTCATATGGAGCCAAAAGAGAGCCTGAATAGCTAAAGCAATAGTAAGAAAAAGAGCAAAACTAGAGGCATTACATTACTTAACTTCAAATGATACTTCAGGGTAATAGTAACCAAAATAGCATGGTACTGGTATAAAAGTGAAATATATTAATGGAATAAATTCATAAGTAAAATCATATACCTACAATCAACTGCTCTTAGACAAAGAAGACCAAAGCATATGCTGGGAAAGGATGCACTATTCAATAAATTGTGCTGGGAAAATTAAATAGCCATATGTAGGAGAATGAAACTGGATCCCTATCTCTTACCATATGTAAAATTAGCTCAAGATTGATTGATGAGAGAAATGAAATTGTATAAATCCTAAAGGAGAACCTGAGGCAAATACAATAAAAACAAAAATAGACAAATGGGACCTAAACTAAAAAGCTTCTTCATAGCAAAATAAATAATCAGAAGTGTAAACACACAACCTATAGAATATGTGAAAATATTCCAAACCATGTGTCTGACAAAGAACTCAATCCAGAATCTAAAAGGAATGAAAACAACTTAGCAAGAGAAAAGCAAACGCAGTTAAAAAGTGGGCAAATGAAATGAACAGGGATTTTGCAAAAGAAGATATATAAATATCAAAGAAATATATGAACATAATCCTCAAAATCACTAATCATCAGAGAAATGCAAATTAAAACCACAGTGAAGTACCATGTTACTCCACTAAAATAAACAAGACTTTATCAAATTCTAAAGCTTTTGCATTTTAAATGACACAGTCAAGAAAGTTAAAATAGAACCCCTGAGTGGGAAAAATGATTTGTAAATCGTAAGTCTGATAAATACCTGGTATCTAAAATATCTAAAATCATCCCTCATCAGAGAAATACAAATCAAAACCACCATGAGATATCACCTAGCCCCATTAAGATTAGTCCACATCACAAAGTCTCAAAGTTGCAGATGCTGGCACAGATGTGGAGAGAGGGGAGCACTTTTACACTATTGGTGGGACTGGAAACTAATATGGTGTCCTTGAAAAGAAGTATGGCGAATCCTCAAAGAACTCAAATTAGATCTCCCATTTGACCCTGCAATCCCACTATTAGGCATCTACCCAGAAGAAAAAAAGAATCATTTTATCACAAGGTCATTTGCTCTAGATTATTTATCGCAGCTCAATTTACAATTGCCAAGATGTGGAAATAACCTAAATGCCCATCAACCCAGGAATGGATTAATAACATGTCATATATGTATACTATGGAATGTTATTCAGCCCTAAATAAGATGGTAACATCACATTGATTGTATTAACTTGGATGGAGTTGAAACACATTCTTCTCAGTAAAGTATCACAAGAATGGAAAAGCAAATATCCAATGTACTCAATACTAATATGAAGCCGGTAGATAATCTAATTCATGGTTACATAGGAGAAAAACTCAAATCAATTCAAGTGAGGGGGAGGGAGAATATGGCAGAGGCTTTATGGTGCTTCCACGGAATGGGCACAATGTAGGAGTATATGGCACACCTTTTGGGGGAGGGACATGACCACAAGAGGGACTCTACCTAACAAATTCAAATATTGTGATTTGGTTGCTTGTACTCTCACATTAACCTGAAAAATAAAATAAAATACACTTGCATCTCTACTATAAATAGATAATCCAATTAAAACTGGAAAGGAATTAATAGAAATTTTGTTAATGATTGTATGTAAATGACCAAAAAATGCACAAAAGGATGCTCAACATCCTTGGTCAATAGGAAAAAGCAAATCAAAACCACAATAATTTTATATTTATGTAATCCTATCATCATAGAAAAACACAATAACAATGGTGGCAAGGATGTGGAGAAAGTTGAATTTTTCAGTGCTGCTGGTGAGAATGTATAATGTTGCAGACAATATGCAGAACAGCTTGTTAGTTCCCCCCCAAAAGGGAAGTTAGAGTTACCATATGACCACAAATTCCAATTCTGTGTGTGTATCCAAGAGAACTGAAAACATGTTCGCATATAAACTTTTTCAAAAATATTCGTAGTAGCATTTAAAATTGACAAAACATGGAAACAACCTAAACATTCATTAACAGACAAATGGAGAGGTACATGGGGTATGAAAACTACTACTACTTTTGCTGCTACTACTATTACCACTGAAAATTCCTCTTCCTCTTCCTAGTACTACTGATACAGTAGAATGTTCTTCAGCCATAAAAATGAATGAAGTACTAATTCATTCTATGACATAAATTATATTGTTGTAAGCATTCCTATATTAAGTGAAAACAGCCACAAAGGCCACATTTTATTAACATACTATTTCATCTATAGGAAATGTCCAAAACACACACAAAAAATAGGTTAGAAGTTAGTAGAAGAGGCAGGTGAGAAGATTGGAAATGAATGCTAATGTCATTGTTTCTTTATGGGGTGATGTAAATGTTCTGAAATTAGGTGGCTGCACAATCTTATGATTATCCTAAAAACTTTTTAATTTACATTTTAAAATGGCAAGTTTTACCAGATGTACATTTTGTATCCCAATAATAAATAAATTATATAGAGAAAAGAAAGATGGATATTGTGCTGGATAATTTTAAACAAGACTTTTTCATTTTTAAAAATAAAACCATTTTTTTCCTACCTGCTTTGTTTCACTTATGAATTTTGGAACCATGAGACCTATCTTGTAATAATCATGGGTATGTCTGGGCTGAGGACAAAGTTCACCTGCTAAAGAAGCAATGAATCTCATAAATCTTATGTGATACTAACTGTTGAGCTTGCCACTCCTGTGTCCACTATGGGTCATGACTACTTGCTATATAAAATAGTGAATCTCATTATTGTTTAATCCCTTTCAGTTGAGATTTTGGTTTCCTGGATCCCAAGAGTAGTGTTCTAAGGATAAAGAGGTATAGGGTGGTGCCTGTGGCTCAAGGAGTAGGGCGCCAGTCCCATATGCCAGAGGTGGTGAGTTCAGGCCCAGCCCCGGCAAAAAAAAAAAAAAAAGAAAAGGATTAAGAGGTATAGATAGTAGACACAGGATGGATTAATATTATCAACTCTAACATATAGAATTTCAGTATATATCACAGCATTCTTTTCAACATTGTGTTATTAAGACATTGCTGATCAGAAATGCAATGTGTACATAAAAGTTTAACCACGAGTTCATTTCACAAACATGCTATTTCTCTTTGGAATTAATCACAGACAAGAAATTACACATGCATTGTTAATTACCTAAATCACTTGTCATTTGTAGCAGGTGTTGTTAGTGCCCAGCCCTTATTCCTCAGGCCTTGCTATTTTGATGTGCTTCCAGCAACTTTCCACTGCCAGTAAATACGTCTTTGAACCAGAGATAGTTTGCAGAACCAGAGAAAGTTATTTATCCATACTTGTATTGTAGGATGGAAGGAAAACCCTCTGAGAGCAGTTTTCAATGGGTCCCAGAAATGTATGCACAAATATCTAGCTCCCTTAGTCTTCTGGTGGGATAATGTAAAGGTCTGAGCTTAGCACCTTGTTTGAGTTTCACGTGGAATGGAGCTCTAGAAGTTCATATAGTTGCTGGCTTGATGTCATACTATTTGTTTCTTCTCTTCCCTATATCACTTTCTTACACCCCTACCAAAGTTCCCTGCATCTGTTAAATAAAACCATTTGCTCTCAAATTCTTGTCTTGGGGTCTGCTTTCAAGAAACTCAAACTAAAGCATATACAGATATGCAAAATCACAATTCTGAAGATATATGGACTTATTCACAATTGCCACATTTTCAACACATCTTCACTTTCACATCATAGGGAAGGCTGAGAAAAGTCTGACGTAAGAGTATTTTGTGAAATTATTAATGTTATTAAGTGTAAAGCACTGAATCCATGACCTTCCCCACTTCAGCTTTGTAAAGTGTGATTACCAATAACTTGACCATTTTATAGTGAAGCTAATTAACCTTCTTATAGGAAATTTCTCACTAATAATTTTTTTGAAAAAAATATTTGATATATTTACTTGTGGAATCGTATTATCAACTTGATGTACATTGTTGGTACATTTTCTCATTTGAAAAACCAAAATTCACCTGTATGAGGCAAGTTTAAATCAGTGTTTTATGTATACAACAAGGAGAATGGAAAAACTGTGAATTGGGTTGACTTGATCATCTGAAAACATTAGTATGAATTCATTTGACTGACTTGCTGAAAATATGCATTTTTTTTACAGGACAAGATAACTTCTTCAGAAGTTGTTTCCAAATTTGTATGACAGCTTTAAAAGGTAAAATTAATTTTTTTCTTATCACTCTAAAAATATCCTCCCCAAACTTGACATGTTCAAAGAAAAATAAGGTACTGCATTGCTTCAAATGACTTTTTGTAAGAAAGTGTTGAATAAAATCATACTGTTTTTGTTAGGTAATAGTCAAATTCTTAATAATTCTTAATAGTAAAAAAGCAATAAAGTAATTATATGCATATAATTGGGAAGGCAGCGTTGGTTGAACAAAACTAGAAAGGGGAATCACCTTGTCAACTTACTGCTTTGTCATTTCTTTAAGAAGGGCAGTATGCCAAATAAGTAGGAGGTCTGACAATGAAGTTCACAAACATCCCATGTACCCTTCTGTTGGCAGCACAAACAACTCAGTAAAGTTTCATAACCTTGGTATGTCAGCTGTTTTGTGTTGATGTGTAGCAGTGTCTTGCTGAGTGGTGTTCACTATTGTTGTTACATGGTTTTATGTACCATTATGAGAATGTCAGAGTTTGACTTAGATCAAGAACAAACATTAAATTTCTTGTTAAACTCAGCAAGAGTGAATGTTAGCATATGGGGATAAGGCCATGGGGCCTTATCCCCATATGCTATGGGGCCATGGGGATAAGGCCATGGGGCCTTATGGGGATAAGGCCATGAAGAACATAGCAGTGTACAAATGGATTAAATATTTTTAAGAGGGGAGAGAAAGCATCACTGGTAAAGAGAGGTCAGGGTGGCCAATAATGAGCAAAATTGATAAAAATATTGCAAAAATTCACCAGATTATGCACCAAAATTGTCAGCTGATTGTGAGAAGCATAGCAGACTAGGTAAACTTTGACAGAGCAACAGGAAAATCTTAGCCAACGATGCATGGCTTTTGCCTCACAACAATGCACCAGCTCACACAGCACTGTCTGTGGAATTTTTAGCCAGTAAACAAATAACTGTATCAAAACACCCTCCCTACACAACTGATCTGGCTCCCAATGACTTTTTTGTTTACCTGAAGATGAAGGAAATATTGAAAAGAAGACATTTTGAGGACATTCAAGATGTCAAAGTTATTACAATGACAGTTTTGATGGCTGTTCCAGAAAAAGAGTTCCAAAATTGCTTTGAAGGGTGGACTAGGTGCTGCAGCTGGTGCATAGCTTCTCATGGGGAGTAATTTAAATGTGACCATAGTGATATTCAGCAATCAGGCATGTAGCACTTTTTCTAGGATGAACTTACAAACTTGTCAGTCCTTTCATATTAATTCCACGTATTTACAGCCTTCTCATTGACAAATCGATTTTCAGATATATCTTTTGTCAATTAGATTTATTATTACTTTCATTTATTCAACTCAGTTTTTTTAACTCAGTTTTTATTAAACTGAAAATATTGTGTATTTACTGCTTTTTTATAATTGCATTTTATTTATGGCAAATGGGGGGATTTTTCATTTGTTCTAGTGGCATAATGGCTTAGTGAAGGCATAGTGAAGCCTTCTGAAACAAATTTAAAAATGCTAATTGAGTCAATTTATAGAAAATTATTAAACATGTTATAGTACATGACAATGAAAAAAATAAATGGAGTGTGACTATAGCAGGAGAAACTCCTGTAGTACAACAAGATACAGTCATAAAATTGAAATAATAAATTGCTAACTTGGGGGCTGTCATTTGGTACTTATATGGAGACATATACTTCATTTTATTATTCTATGTCATAGTTCTCTCTCCAAAACCATTGCCTATTTTAGCCTAATATATTATGATTTTGTGATTGCTAGTCATAAAAATTTCTTGTTTTCAGCAACATTTGACATACACAATTAAAGATTGTATTTATAATTTTCTATTAGTTGAACCTCCTACTTCTTGATTCTGGTACTATAAGCTGATCTTAATGCTTACCCCGCCCATCACCTCCACCCACCATATGAAGCCATAGCAATAGTAACACTTTGCCATATGGAAAAATTCCTTGTTGGCATCTTAAGAGTTTCTATTTTCTCTTCCCTGTCCTCCTTCCCCTTCCATTCTTTTCCTGTGTTTTACAGATGGACAATGCCACTCCCAATTTGCTTTTATTATACTGTATTCAGAATTTCTACGTGCTATTAGTGGGTAGTTGAGGGAGGAGAGAGAAGTCATTTCACATATTACTAAAAGTCATTTCATATTTATGTAACATAATGGAAGCTTAAGTTTATATTCCTATGATGGAATAGAAATGTTTGTAGTTATATCAAGATTTTTTTATAACTAGATTCTGTTACAAAATCTAATGTGTTCTATTTATATTAGACTTTTAGATAAGTAGAGAAGACTAATTTCCATGGTTCTCTGACTACCTTTACTTATATTTCAGCATGTATATATTTTTATAACCTAAGCATTAAAAAATTAAATATTATCAAGAAAATTCACAATCTTATTTAAGAGCACAGAATTTTTTTCATTTAGTTATGTAATGTGTTTTCTTGTCAAATGTGATTTAGTATGCAATTGAATAGATTTTCATTTCTACATGAAGCACTTTCTGAAAATCATTGACATCTGGAAATGGCAACAATTCCCTGTAAGTTTTGAAAACAATTATGTTAAAGGACCAATTTTGATCGACTTTAAGAAGTTCAAGAGTTCAGTAAATAAAGTAGGCCAAATGTTAATCATATTTTCATACTGGAGCAAATGCTTTTGGGACTTCACATTAGTATTTCCCTGACTTCAATGTCATCAATCACATTCAGTAAATTCCCTTTGGTTTCTAATTAATACATATTTGTCCTTCAAAACTTAGCTTTAATACCACTTCTTACAGGAAAGCTTCCATGACCCCTTAATTTGGGTTATTGATATGCTTATATAATATGTAATTATAGTATATATTATATTTTATTGGAGTTAAATTTTTAACATCTGTATTTTCTACCACTCCATGGATTCTCTGGGGCAAAAACTGTGTTACATGGTTTTGCTCTGTACCTTTATTTATTTATTTATTTTTTGAGACAGAGTCTCTTTTTGTCCCCCTGGGTAGAGTACCCTGGCATCATCATAATTCACAGTAACCTTAAACTACTGGGTTCAACTATCATTTTGCCTCAGTTTTTCTATTTTTAGTATAGATAAGGTCTCACTCTTGCTCAGGTTGGTCTCCAACTCCTGAGTGCAAGCAATCCACCTGCCTTGGTCTCTCACAGTGCTAGGATTGCAGGCATGAACCACCACACCCATCCTATACCTTTATTCTTAGACTCTTGAGATTGGAAGGTGCTCAAGAAATAGGTGTCAAATGCAGGAATGGGTGAATAAGCAATTACATGCTGAGAACTATACTTAAACATAATACTAGTGAACACCGTTTCATAAGGTTTTTAGAAAATAATACAATTTAATGAAATCGGTAATCAGAATGACAACCACTCTCAGATTTTATCAGGTGTACTTTCTGGAGCCATGACCTTGAGTAACAGTAAAGACGGTTCCTATATGGCCTTACTGATGGAGCCTGTATTTCCTCCAGGACTGACAATTATTAGTCTTCATTAAGCTGAACTCATATTCAACATTTTTGGGATTATCCTTTTTGGCTTGATCTCAATCTCCTTTTATGTAAAACAAGGACAGCATACTGGAATGTTGGTCTCTGGGGAACATTTGCAATTAATTCAACAATCTAGAACCCAGATGATTTCATGTTGGAGTTTCATGCTTTTTGCAGTTATATTTTGTTATTTTCTTTCTAAGAAACTCCAGAAAGAACTTTAGTGCATTTAGGAATATCTCTTTTTCCAACTAAATACTGATAAACAAACAAATCAAGCTGTAGGTCTTGATTTCATATTTTTCTTTTTTGGCATTTTCATTTTAGGAAAAAGCAGTTGATAGTGCTATGATGACCCTACTGAGTTGAGTACCCTTGAAAATCACTGATTTAGACATTAGAAAAGGAGATTTGAAAAAATTTAATTATATGCTTCAATGTTGTTAATCTTTACTTTATAAGTTAATACCCCAAATCTCAGTTTTTCTAATAAACTTCACTTTTATATAGCTAGGGCTTTCAAAAAAAAAAAAAGGATTTTTTTTTTTTTTCATTTTTGTAAACCTTTTTCCCCCAGCTTACCATGTTTAGGTAGTTTCTGCCTTTATATTCCATTATTTATATTGTTTCAGGTTTGCCACAGATAATTTACTAGTCTATTTATTTAAAGACCCTTTTTTCAGTAGTGCTAAAAGTAATATAATATGGTAAGCTACAAATTAGAACTTTCCTAGAAAAGATAACATTTTCCAGGCAAGATTTTATTGGTATATTAATTTGTGTTGTAGCAGCAGATAATTGCATTATGACTAGACATATATATAATAAACAAGTCAATTCCACTCGTTTAATCATATTTTAAACAGCTTGTTCAGGGTCTTAGTTTATTCATTTGCCTAAATAAATCTGTAAGATGGTATTGCAAACTACCCATGAATGTATGGTGCTACATTACAAAATAAAGAACAGAAAAATTTCTGTTTATGTCCTCCTGGGAACCAACATGTTACTTGTGTAGCCTTCTTTATAGCTAAAATTAATACCTGGACACTTCAATTACTTAGTGCCACATAAATCAGCACTTGAATCTTATTAGTAATTCTCCCCCCAAGTTTTTCATTTTTGTGTGTTTACTATTGTTGTTGTTGTTAAATTATACTTGTTTCCTTCTGGTACAAAATATTTTAAGTTTAATTTGAATATTAAAGAGTTTTATGGCAGCAAGCAGTTGGCTGCTTCTTGTAGTGAGCTCTATTTGAAATTCCAGTCTTAAGTTTTATAGGGTTTTTGAAGTAACTGATTCATTATTTTGCTGTGGTGGTATGTGACGTATGACTCTGATTAGTGTTACAGAGGCTCTAGTGTTGAATTATTTCTTTTCTATTCAGATTGAAGGCTCTCTCTGCTATATTGTTCTTAATTCTATAAAAAGAAAAGAAATCAACCCTGAAGATCATGTATGAAAGTTGAGACAATATATGGGTCCAACGAGCAGAAGCTGGAATTTTCAACTTTCCAACCTAGAGAGGTAACCTAGAGATATAAAGACTCTTACTATTTTAAGTTCAAAGGGACTTTATTTTTACTTATTATTTTTTTTTTTTTGAGACAGACCCTCATTCTGTCTTCGTAGAGCACTATGACATCATAGCTCACAGCAACCTCAAACTCTTGGGCTCAAGTGATCCTCTTGTCTCAGCCTCCCAAATAGCTGAGACTACAGGTGCCTGCCACAACGCCTGGCTAGTTTTTCTATTTTTAGTAGAGACAGGGCCTCGGTCTTGCTCAGGCTAGTCTTGAACTCCTGAGCTCAAGCAATCTACAAAGAGCTTGAGCTATAATCTGAGCTCAGCTTCCCAAAATGCTAGGATTACAGATGTGAGCCATTATGCCCAGCTCAAAGCAACTTTAAAGATCACCTGTTCAAATATAGTATGATTGATTCCAGTGTGGATCTCATGTCTTGATACAGAGACATAAGATGAAGTTTGTCTGCTGAATGGTATTTCTTAAAGCATTATAAATACCATGATCAAGAAATTCAACCACCATCTCTTCTATCAAGGTCACTAACAACCTTTTTCATAGCTTGAAGGTGAACTGAACAGAAGGAGAATGCCTAAAACAGGGATGTTTTAGGCAGTGACACTAAGATAGGAGGTTTACCTTACCAAATAAACTACAACTTAGGAAGCAATTGTTACTACTTCCATATATAATAAAGAATATAATGTGTTATATTATGTTACTGAAATTACTATTACTATATGATTCTCTTCCCTCAGCCTCTCAAGTAGCTGGGACCACAGGTGCCCGCCACAACGCCCGGCTATTTTTTTTGTTGTAGTTTGGCTGGGGCCAGGTTTGAACCCGCCATCCTTGGTATATGGGGCCAGTTCCCTACTCAGTGAGCCACAGGTGCCGCCCTTTATCAGTATTTTTTTACCTAATATTCTGAAATTATGATCAACATATAAAATTATTTAATGTATGTTCAATTTCAGCCTAAATCATAGAAAATTTATGTTTTTGGTTTTATGCTTATTTATTCTAAGTAAATATTTACCAAATAATACAAAGAATCAACTCCCATACCATTACTACTGTAAAGAATTTTATTTCACAAAGACCCAGTGGCTAGAGTAAGTAACCTGTCGTAGCACGGACTAGCCACTCAGACAATTAATTGCTACATTAGAAAACTAAGAGCATTGGTCTGAATAAAACAAGGAATAAGAGAGTCAGAGCCTGGTTCATTGCTATTATTTAAGTTTCCTAATACTGTGGACTATTGTTTCACCCTGAGAATTTTCACCGTCTGACATTTTATAGGCACCCAATGAATGTTTCTTGAATAACTGAATTAAACAAATATAATTAAGCACCAAGTAACTTTATTATTGTGTTACAAGTAGAAATTTGATATTCCTGTGTGCCTACCTTGGGGATGGAGAAGGAAAATCTTTGGAAACTTAGATGAAAGGAAACTTAAAAGTAATTTTTATTCTAACTTTCCTTATTTTGCTTTCCTAAAACACTGACATCATAGGCCCAGGAATACACAACTAGCTAGCCAGGACTGCAACTTGAGGCTCCTGGGAGTGATGAAAATAATTTTGTTTACTTCTTTCTTTATCTACAACCAAGCAGGATTGCTGTATTTGTAGAATGAGAATGTGAAATCCTCCTATCTTAGCGTCACTGCCTAAAACATCCCTGTTTTACGCATTCACCTTCTGTTGAGTTCAGGTTCAAACTATGAGAAAGGTTGTTAGTGATCTCGACAGAAGAGGTAGTGGTTGAATTTCTTGATCATGGTATTTCTAATGCTTCAAGAAATACCATTCGGCAAGCAGCTTAGTTGATATTGATTTTACTAAAGAAAAAAATTCTCCATAAAACATTTCTGAATCATTTGTTGGCAGACTGGCTGTTAGTTATGATCCATATCTATTAGACTTACCTCTGTTCAAGTGACAATCTAGGTGTGGCAGCTGAATCCTATCAATCAAGAAATGATGTGGGATATTTTTAATGTGACAAAATCCCTCTAGGGTGAGGCAGTAAATTGAAAATTGGCTCTCTCCTGGTCACACTAAATCTTCTGGTGATGGGGAGGTGTCTTTGGTGGGAATTTCAAACCAAGAACATAAATAAAATGGCATATTGTTCTGCCAAAGGCTACTTGGAATCACTTGTACTGTTGTAGCCACATGACAAAGGGACCATAAATAGCTACATTTAACAGCGAGCAGGAAAGAGCTTACCTGATCAACACTGAATTATCTAGAAATAGATAATTTTACTTTCCCCTTTGCCTGTGGCTCATTTATCCATGAACCTAGAGATATCTTTTATTTAGATCACGTTTGCCACAGAGATGTTGCTCAAAAATGACAATATTCAGTAATAAAGAATAAGAAAACTTACTTTTAGTCCCAATCATGCTATAATGGCTGATTTTGGATAAGTCACCTATTACCTTGTTTGTAATGGCAAACATATGTGATAGTGTGTTCCATAATGTTAACTTCTATTTACATTTTCAGTAAAACATCTTTAACACATGTGACCTCCCTGAATTGTCTATGGGAGATAAAATTGTCTATGAACCTTGGCTATGATTCTCTTTATGTTATATACATGAAAATTGAGACTCAGAATTTTTTACTTACTGAAATAACAAGAGCCAGTTTCAGAATGCTCCTGGGTGTGGTTCCAAGGACAACTGTACTATATCCCACTGACATACATCCTGCTTACTAAGGACGCTGTGTTTTACTAAGTCTTTGGATATATACTGTAGAGTGGTATCTTTAGATATCTATGCCAAATAAATGAACTCCCTTAATGATTCTAATTTGCAAATGAAAAATGGAATTCAAGTGGAAATAAAATTTGCAAGGTTAGGGCGGCGCCTGTGGCTCAAGCAGCAGGTCGCCGGTCCCATATGCCGGAGGTGGCGGGTTCAAACCCAGCCCCGGCCCAAAAAAAAAAATTTGCAAGGTTAAAACAGAAAGGTGATGTCTGATGCATTTTACTTAGTCTTACAGGATTTTTCTGAATTGAGTTTGAGGGTGTATGGGGGGATCTGAAGTCTTCTATATACTAATTCTTTCTCAAACAAGATTTTTCTGATTTAATTGCAAAATTATCTTGCCATGCCAGGCTTCCTCAAGTTTTCCCTGTGATTTGCATCTCACATTGTCTTCCAAAAGCGATTACATTAGAGAAATCGGGCTTACAATAGATAGCATTTGTTAACATCGATGATTTCATTTTGGTTTATAATCAACATCAATTTTGCTTTTATTTAAAGTTAAAAGAAAATAATATTTAAGTAGTGTAAGTTGTGAATAAAGCTTCTAAATCTGTGCTTTAATTATTAATGTCCCAACGGTCTTTTCAACTGACTTGAAGTTGTACAATTATCTCGAATGTATTTATGTATAATTAAAATGGTCAATTTTTTAGTTTATTTTGCAATTAGATAGCTTTTTTGATTGCGTAATTGAATGCAAGCAGACACATGCACACACGTTGCTATGGAATTACACAGAGAAGTAGCTCCAATAGAGTAATTTTAAGTTTTACTTATGTGCTGTTGGTCTGAACTACAGAAGCTCTTATCTACAAAGCAGTTTGAAGATCAAGTAGATTCTCAATCTGAAGAATCTCTTCCAGATTCTTACTGACGTATCAGTCAGATATATGTTCCTTCTATATGACTCAATGAGAAATATTGCTTCCACTGACTATGTTGCTGTATGATCAATCTTCTGATTGATTTGGCTGAAACACACAACTGAAAAGTATTTTAGCAATCATGCAAAATGCTGGCATATCCAGAACCTATCTCCCTTTGAAGATTCCCTTTCTAAGCAATGTTTTTTACTGGGTGTCGAGGAAGAGCAGAAAAAGCGTGATTCCATTTGTACTATCACACCTGTAATAAAGTGCCTTTTTAAATGTCTATGAATGTGCACAGTGGGTGAAAATTTTGTTGTGGCATTATCTTTAAATTCCTGAATGGTATATCGACTGTAACAAGGTGAAAGGAAAAAAAAATTGAAGTTAAGACAACATGAAAAATGAATGAAATATGTTCAGGAGCTTCCTAGGAACCTCTCTTTCCAATAATAACCACAGAAATAAAGGAAAGGAAAAAAGTCTCATGGAGAGTACTACCTTAATCTGAAAAGAAAGACTGCCAGGCATGCAATTATAAGCGTGTAAAAAGCGAAAAAGTGAAAAAGCCAAAATAATGAGAGATTCTCCTAATATCCAGTGTCACAAAGTTGCAGTTCTGTCAGAGTTTTGGTCTC
This sequence comes from Nycticebus coucang, assembly GCF_027406575.1. Lineage (NCBI taxonomy): Eukaryota > Metazoa > Chordata > Mammalia > Primates > Lorisidae > Nycticebus > Nycticebus coucang. Next base: position 20,723,960 of record NC_069787.1, read on the forward strand.
CAGAGGTATCTTGGAGAGGGGGAAAAAAGCCTCAGGAAATAATAACTACAACGTGGCAAAGAAAGCTTCTTTAAGAGAAATGCCTGCAGGGCAGAAATAATTGGAAGCACAGGCTGCCTTTGCTCTGACAGGGGCCCCTTGGTTTCACCAGGAGTGTACTCCCCGAAAGCCCCAAAAGTCATCTGGAGATGAACTTGATATTGCATTTGGACAAACAGAGGGAAAAGGGAAGAGAGACATAAACTTTAGTGGACATTCAAACTATGTCCAAAAAGCTACAAGTCAATTATTGAGTGGTTTAAGCCCCAACATGCTTTAGCCTAAAGGATCCAGTGGGGATCTCCTTGGATGACCAGGATAATTGTTTTCTTGCCCCCATCCTTTCTACTTTTCTTTCTTTATTTGGAGTGCTGAGAAACATTAGTGTTTTGTGGAAGGAACCTTTGCTCTTGGTGGCAGTACAAATAGAACTTGCCCTCATGAGTTCATTTAACGTCCAGAAAGGTTCAACACTCATGAGAAAATCCTGGTGGAGAAGACATTATTATCAGTGATCATCCTTTCTGTACCAATACTAGGTTAGCTGCCAAGAGAGTACTAAAAATTTGGCTAAAGGAAGAGGAAAGTTACAGTGCTTTGAAAATTTCCCAAAAACCATCCAGATTCAGAACTTTAATATTCTATTATGTAATAAAGTTGTTTAAAATTATCTATCCATCCATCCATCCATCCATTCATCCATCCATCCTAGCTAGCTATGGAGGAAGAAATTAAAAAGGTACAGAGAAAGAGGTCAAAATAGTTGTTTTCTGACTATGTTAACAAGAAGTATTGCATATTTTTGAAGGTTTGGTTATGGGAGATGTTGAAGAAATGAACTGAGTTTCATTGACACTCATAGCAATATTACATGCATATAACATTGAAATTTTAAAAGTTTAGAAAAGTTATGTTTTATTCTATTTACCTTAAATCTTTGCTGTTCTAAAAATAACTAATTTAGCAAAGTGATACCCAAAGAATTTTACATTTAAAATGGATCAAAGAATAACTCTGGGACTGTTTTGACTGTGAGAGAGTGGTTGGAATGGACTACATTTCCCAGAATCCTCTTCACTATGTGATTATAGGTTAGGTTTCACCAAAAGAGGAACTTGCATGTAATTTGGAGGGTGTAAAATGAAGTAGCAACTATTACTTTCTCTAGATTATTTTAGTCAGATGCAGGCCGTGAACAACTACAATGGGGCCTGGCTGTTACGAGGTCATCTCCCTCTCGTCCACTCTGTGTCCACCACTCTTTCCAACTGGTGTCTTGTTGACCACAGTGGTCCCAGATCTATCTTATATGGTCGTATAGCCACAGAGGGGGACAAAGTTTTCCAGAGATCTCCCTCCCTTCCTTTCATCATGGTGTAGAGAAGAAAGTATTGGATTAGAAAGTCCAAGGCCTGTATTCTTATCCAGATTTTGCCATAGTGGTGTGATCTTGGGCAATCACTTATTTAGTTTCACTCAGTTTCCTCAGTTTTATAATTAAGCGATTGAATTAGGGAAGTTCTCAAATACTTCCCAGGTCTAAAAATTGACCCACGTCTTCCTTCAGATACCCATGATGCTTGACCCCACAAAGCCTCCCCCTTCTGAAAACCATTTAGGGCTCTATTTCTGCCCTGATAAAAGAAACTCTGCTTGAAGAAAATTATTTTGCTATCTTGAACCATATATTTTTAAAAAATAAGAAAATTAATTCAAGTGACTTATTCTAAGTAGGGATGAAATAATCGCATTGTGAGCTTAGGGAACCATTATTGTTTGAGTTTTCTATAATTTTAGTTATTTTGAACAAATATTAATTATACCACTGTTCAATCTATATGTCTGGAGATAAAATAGCAAAAGATAGCTATAAGGAGAGCTTGAAAATAGGGAGATATTAGACAATATTAGTGCCTGGAGAAAAGGAAGAGATTAAAAAAAGAAATTCTAGAATGTTCTTCTTAGATAAGAAAAAAACTTTCAACTGAAACTTTTTGGGCAAACGAGGAAAGTTGTTAATAATTAACCATAATATTAAACAAAACATTAAATTAATTAATCAAAAATTATTTCCAAAGACATTGCGTGCATTTTTCTTTGTAGCAATTGCATAATATCAAGTCTAATGTACATTCACTTTGAGCTTAAGCTTTTAAAATCTCCAATCAAGTAGAGTCTTCAGGCTCTGAAGAACTTATCTTCAGTTCAGCTCAGAGCTAGGTACCACATTCTTTCATCTTCTTTTATTCATGATATTTAACTTATTTCAAATAATTTAGGAAAAAACGAGGATCTAACCATTTATTCATTTTATGACTAACATGGGAAGCCCTTGTCACACTCTGGAATTTTGCAAGAGACTCATTTACTGAATTTTCTCATCTAATCTTCATAGTTACTAAAGTAGGTAATGTTATTATCTGCTTCCTACATATGAAACAACTAAGGCTAAGAAAGATGAAGGATTGAGGAATGAGTCCATAACTAGAAAGTATAGAACAAGGATTTAAAGTTCAGAGTGTCTTTAAACATTGCAAAATCCACATGTAATATTTACAATGTACTGGTTCTTAGCATAATCACATATAGCATCCAACCTTTAGCAGTCTATGTCTCCTGCTCACAGAAGTAGAAGGTGTATCCAGTGAAGTTAAGACTTATCCCTGGGTGACATAGTCAGAGGCTTTAACAAACTCAAAAGAATGGAAGTGCTTGTGTAAAGATACAGAATGTGTTCAATGGTGAGGGGGTTTTAACTGCAGTATTTGTGCAAGTTTTTGTTTGTTTGTTTTAACCTTATTTTTTCAAATGACTGGGCTCTTACTGTTTTATACATACCAATTTAAAATATGCTGTTCCTAAATATAGAGCTGTGTAAAAAGAAGAATATTTCATCTAAATTCAGAAAGATAAAACAGATGACCTTTTATATATTAAGATAGCCAAACAATCATTATATTTTACTATGATAATGGAATAATTCTATATTTGCATATACATATATGTATTTATATTTACATAGTTAATTTTCTAATTTAATTTTTTTTATATTCATAGACAGGGTCTTGCTCCATCACCTAGGCTAGAGTTCAGCGACACAATCATAGCTCTCCTCAAATTTCTGGGCTTAAGCATTCTCCTGCTTCAGCTTCCTGAGAAGCTAGGACTACAGGTGTGGGCCACCATCTCTGGTTAATTAAAAAAATTGATTTTTGTAGAGATGGGAGTCTTGCCATGTTGCCCTGGCTGGTCTCAAATTCCTGGCCTCAAGCAATCCTCAGCATGAGATGGGAGGATTGCTTGAGCCCAGGAATTTGAGACCAGCCCAAAGTGCTGAGATTACAGATGTGAACAACCGCATATGGCCTGTTTATGTTTTGTATTGATACCATCAATCTTTTTTTTATTTTTGTATTTATTTGGGTGTTAAAAGAAAAAGAAACTTAAACAATAAAACAGTGATTACAGTTAACAATTACTGTTTTTTGAAAAAATTGTGATAAACTACTGTGTGTTGATCTATCATAGTAATAGTCCCAACTATGTCTGTCTGAAGTGTGACATCGTTCCTGTTGAATCCATATTTGAATACTTCAGGAATCAGTTGTGGCTAAATTTAGAAATTTTGAAAATAGAAGGCAAACTACAGTAAGATATATTTTAGAATTAATTAGCTTATTTAATAAGTGTGATTTCTTCTTTATAAAATTTTATCAACCATTATCACTTCATATGAACATACAAATTAAAATCAGAATTTTTATAACATTAACATCATAAAACTTCAATTATTGATACTATTAGTACTATAGAATACTAGTACCATAGAGTATTAGTACTATAGAGTACTAATAGCATCAATATTTATTTAGATAAATATTGTAGAGATAAATATTGATTATCTCCATAGAAGCCAAAATATATATTTTTTTATTGTTTCATATGTAACATTTATTTAATTCTTAAGTTCACTTCAACTGTGAAATCTTTTGAAAGGTTTTCTCTGATATTTCCAAAACACTCTAACACATACTATGATAGACTGATTAAAAATATGTCTCTCAAGCTTTCTATATTCAAGCCCTTTGCAATATGACTTTATAGTTTTTTTCATCATAATTAGAGTCTGTTTCTCTGTCCCTTTAATCTAGGTTGGTTCTACGAATTGTCAAATGGAATGCTGTGGGTATGAAACAGTGCCAGCTCCCTACACCCTGCGGCATGCTTTTTGACACTTGCTATAACCATGAAAACCTCTGGATATTCTGCTGGAGAATGACAGATACAAGGCCTCGTCTGCACTGTTGTGCCAGGTGACTGCCAGCCAAGTGCCAGACATGGGCGAGGCCCATCACAGTTCACCCAGCACCCAGCACCCAGCTCACCTTCCAGCTGAGCACAGACACATGAATGAGCTTAGCCAATATGGGCTAAGCCTGGCCCAGGTCAGGCGAACCACTCAGCTGATCCATAGATATAGTGGCAACAACAAATGCTTATTAGTTTAAACCACTAAGTGTTGGGGATGCCTTCTTATGCCATCAATAGAGTTCCCTTTGTTGATGCTAAACTCTTATTCCTCTTCCTGCATGATGAAGGAAGCTTGTACACTGGCTTATCATTTCAGACACACATGTCATGACCCCTCAAGTCAATTCAAGACCATAAAACAGCTATGTGTAAGCTTTTTTAACCATTTAAAAAAAACGTATATGTATGGTGCTCCATGATCGCATTAATGTACACATTAAATGTACATTATGCGTATGTATGATTTAATAATAAAAAACATATATTTATAATATCCAACAAAGCACCTATAAAAGTAGTAGGTCTTATAGGTTAAAAAAACAGTTGGAATAAACTGCAGATTCTGCTTCTTTCACACTAGTGACCTTGGGTGAGCCTGCCAACCTGTCTGAGCCATCTGAACTTAAAAGCTCAGCGCGTTCACCACCACCACACTACTGGAGAGAACAGCATCTGGATACTATCCTCCTTTTTTGGTAATGGAGCCAGAGACCATGCACTTGTATTTCCCATTTTCATCCTGGACCCGGATTTGAAAGCCTTCCGCCCTCCAAACTCTCTTGGACATCTCTATCACTTTGTTCCACATTAGCATCGCAATGGTCTTTCTCTCTGCAGCTCTGGCCTTTGCCAATATGTTGAACAGGATAGAAATGCAAATGAACGGAGGGTTTTTTGCTTGTTTTTTAGGAGGGAGTTGGTCAGAAATATCAATACTATTCATACATTACTTGCCAACCTGGTCAAAGGGATGCATTTCATGTTGTCTCCTCTCATGTTAAACACGTGCCTGCGTCATTTCCCTTACCATCCAAAGGATAAATAATGGAGTTTGTTTGCTTGCTTGCTTTTCCATTTTTGTGACCAAAAAAAAAAAAAAAGTTCTTCAACACCATACAGGTTAATACCAAAGATGTAAAGTCTCTCACCTAATGGGCACAATGTAGTGGTACACAGCACACCCCCTGGGCAAAGAGCTCAACCACAACTTGAATTTTGCTTAACAACTGCAAACAATGTAACCAAATCATCTGTACCCTCATATTTAACTGAAATAAAAAAAAGTGGAGTTCAATCGAAAAAAAAACATACTATTCTGACAATGTTTAAAATACGACCAGGTTGATATTAAAATTGCTGATATAAAGCAAGTAGGAGAAAAAAAAAAGTAATCCATTAAGTAATCGGTAGTGATTATGCTCAGTTTTAAGAGAAATTTGCAGGTGTCACAAAGCTCATCGTGGTTTTGCTTGGCTACACGTAATTATAACTATCTGCAGATTGCAAATAATCATATACATATGGGTCTAAATAGCAGATTGCAGATACAAATGATATAGTTCATAAACAGTGAGCTATCAGTAGAACTGCATTGTAAGTGTCTTAGCAAGAAAAGTACTACCAGGCCTTAATATTAGCTAAACACACTTTTTAAAGCAAATGTTTGGCTATCATAATTCTGGAACACTTGTTTGGAACACTTGACTTGGTTTAAAACCAGTGTGAACAGCCAGGATTGGCAAAATTCCCATGAATAAAGTACATGTTTGTGGCCATTTGGAACACACAGGGGTCTACCATTCAGTTGTAGCTCTTGTGTTTATTCTCCACGAAATTTGGAGCCATGGAAACACAAATACACTCATGAGAGTTTTGGACGCCTATGAATGATTCCCCCAACTTATTATTAGACTTACTTCATAGCATCAGATTCAACTTGCAGCGTCCAGATACTTTTCAAAATCATACTCATTTCCTTAAGCTAAACAGATTGCTCTTCAAAGCCGTGTTGATCAGAGAAGCACTGGCACCGTATACACTTTCATTTGCAGTATGTAGGGCTTAGACTGCCCTAGATAAGGAACTCACCAACTAGTTTGGTTTGTAATTCTAATTAAATTTGTTTTTTGTAGGTAAGCAGGGGTCTCATTCTTCACTTTACAAAGGCTTCAATATGCTTCTGGGATAAGGAAAAAATCGAATTCACTTCTGTCCTATTGGATGTCACGCTGGATTCTACCAAGAAACCAAAATGAACTTCTTAAATTACTGTAGGCTTGGGATAGTATATACACTGATAATTGGCATCAGTTTTACCCAAAATGTCATCTTTTGTTGATTCTAAGTATGCATGTATTTTTCACAACTTAACAAATATAAGATATAGATGCAACACAATCAGAAATATTTTAAAATTACTCTTGGCCAGACAGCATCCATGAGGTAGTTACTTGCATAAATGCAAATATTGTCATTTTTATACATGAAATCACTGGATATCTGCAACCATTTCACATATAACTTATTGAATCACATATAACTTATTGGAGAACTGTGGGTTCTAGATATTGTCTGAAAACCTTCAACTGTTATCACCTGGTAAAACCAGGAAAGCAGTGGAACTTGGAGAATGGGTGGGGTGTCAGAGCTCAGAAGAAAATCCTAGAGACAATAATGAAAGAATTTTCTACGAAATGCTATAGTAACAATGTATTGGGGCACACACACAGAAAAACATTCTGTGGGGAGAGGCTGACATTAACGCTCTGAGTTGAAGGAGGAATTTCAAAGAATTAGAATTTAATGTTAAGACACTTTAGGACTACCTTAATTATTTTCCCTTTTACATACACATAGGAGTTACTTATAAGGAAAAATAATCAAAGCAAAACTTAAATGATTTTATTTAATGAGCATAAATACAAATGTTTGTAATAAGATTTTAGAAATAATAAGAGAGCATTTTGTCGCAGTTCATTTCATGGCATTTTTTTTTTTCATTTTAAAAAACGGATGTGTCTAGCAATGGCATCTTAGATTTAATTAAATATGGTACTCTTGCTTACAGAAATTTTATTTGCATTTATGTTCTAGGTTGCACGTATAGCTTTAACCTGGTCTTTAAATGGCCACTGAAGACCCAAGCGTATTGCAGTAAACTACGCAGTAGAGTCCATGAAGAGAAAATTACTACTCAACCCAATTTGGAGCATTTTAAAAACATTGTCATGACAATGTCAACTCTGATGTTTTATTAACTTCGAATCTCAGGTACATTTTTAGAGAAAAAATGTTTAAAATATAACATCTCTTTAATATCAAGAAAGGGACTTGTGTTTCATTCAACATAGGCACCCTCTCATATATTTGTGAAGTCTTATAAAAAGTATTACTTTGCTCTGAAATACTTTCTTATTTGAGAATCCGGAAGATGCTGGGAAAAGTGACAATTTTATTTTTGAATTCCAGTCTTGGATCCTCTTTATTTAACAGACCTTCCTGTTTATCTCTCTTGTCTAGCATTTTATTATAAGCAGCAAAACGAAGCCAGCAGGCATCTTCTGCACTCTGCTCAGAAATCTTAAATAAATGATCCATTTCATTAAGTACATTTTCCACTTGCTACCTTGTTTTGGATATAAAATTGTGAAACTTTTTGCCAGTACATAACAAGGATTCCCTTTCTTCCAGTTTCAAATTTTCCTCCTTCTTCCATAAGCCCTCACTGACAGCCTTCTCACACACCATCAGGCTTCTAGTCACAGTCTATTCAAAGCCCTTTCAACGTCCATCTGTCTCCCATCCATAGTTGCTATGGCTTTTTATAATTTTTCTTACATAGGACCCCACTTTTCAGTACCAAAATATGTTTCAGTTACTATGATTACATTACATAAAATCTCAAACATTAATGGCTTAAAACTGCAATAACATATATTATCTCTCATAGTTCTGTGTTTTGGAAATTTCGACAGGGTGTATTGGAGACATTTTGCCTGTGTTCCATGAGGTTTGAGTACTTCATTGAAGATGCAAAGGCTGAGGATTAGAACTTGTCTGAAGTCTTGCTGATAGGGCTGAATGTAGGGGCCCGCCCAAATAGAAACGAGGGCAGGGACACAGAAGTGAACATACAGGTTCCACCCAGAGATGACCTCTTTGAAGCCTTTAAAGATCTGTGGCTACAAGGCAACTTCTAGGACATTGTCCCTGAGGAAATCAAATTTTCCTCTTCCTACTCCTTTTCCTCTGGCTCCCCCTCCTGTCAGTGCTGGCCCTTCTCCCCTCCACATCAACCTCAACGGAATGCACAAGTTGTCTTGCTACCTAAACCTCATATGTTCATGAATACTTTACCAAACCCAATTCCCACATCAACTACACCCAATTCCTACATCAGACTCCCCTTTTCACTAACCACACTTACATGCCAGCACATTGTTATAATTTTGGCAAAGCCTCTGAATGTTCTTATGGAGGAAAGAGGTACTAGACAGGCAAAATAATGGTCACTGGATGCCCCGGAGGTGGAATTAGGACTACTGTCCGCTGGACATACCTCATGCATGTAGGATTATCAGATGGAGGAGGAGTTCAGGACATAGCACATCAGCAAGAAACAAGACAAATCATACAAAAACTCTCTTCCAGTATAACCCCTCCACCCTATAAAGGATTAGACCCCACTGTCCTGCAAGACCTACAACAATACTCCCTTATTCCCTGGCTTTTAATCACTTCCTTCTCAGCTGTCCTGACCTCTTCCCCTTTCGTCTCCCCTTCCGGATGCTGGATGTGCCTTTCTTTATACCAACATCTTTTCAATCCCATACCTGTACCTGACACATATAAGTCTTCCATTATGGCAGAAAATAGCATAGCTCTGTTCAGCCCCGTAACTACGGACTTTCCACCCTAGCTTCCCCCAATTTAACCTGTTCAATCTAACCAGTACAGGAGACACTTTAGGCTTTATAAAACCTGATCTCTGTTCCCTCAACTCAACTTTTCCCTTATCTGACCCCTCCTTTGCTCTCCCAGGAATATTTTTCCTCTGCAGCCACTCCATCTATCGGTCCCTGCACACTAACCACTCTGGTTTTTGCACCCGAGTTTTCCTCACCCCTCTAAGTCTCTTTTGTAAGTGACTCCTCCCTCACTCATTCCTTGATGCATCTCCCTACTTCCAGACAAAAAAGAGGTGTCTTCCTCCCTGTACTCCTCAGAACAGGCAAAGTGGCTGGACTTGGCACAGGCATTGCAGGCATTAGTACATCAACCCACTTTTACCACCAACTCTCCCTAGAACTTAATGAAGACATGGAAAGGGTAGCAGACTCTTTAGTCACCCTAAAATCCCCACTAATTTTTTAACTGCAGTAGTCCTCCAAAATCACTAAGCCTTAGATTTACTTACAGCAGAAAAAGGAGGCACATGCATTTTGTGGGGAAAAGAATGTTGTTTCCTTGTCAGCTAGTCAGGAATAATCACAGGCAAAGTAAAAGAATGTCGAGAATGAATCAGAGACAAACAAATCTTGGATCATCTAATCCCTTGTTCTTATTCAATTCCTGGCCTCTTTGGTTACTTCCTATTTTAGGACCACTAATTACTATCTTTCTCATTTTCAGTTTCAGACCAGTAGTCCTCCATCTCATCTCCCAATGTATTGACCATGCAGTCACCTGAAAAACAACTGCTCATATCCTTGCCCTACGTTGATATCAACCAGTTCAGACTGAAGACCCAAGAGTGTTCCTCTAAACATCACTCCCTCCCCCTCCCTTTTTTCTTCCTTATGGGCATCCCACAGTGACCCTCAATCCTCAGGAAGCAGTCACAGAGACAACACTCCCATCACCCCACCTCTTTATAATAGACTAAAAAGACTGAGATGATAGGGTGGAGTGTAGGAACCCGCCCCAGTAGGACTGAGGGCAGAGACACAGAAACAAATGCACAAGTCCTGCCCAGGAATGAATGAGTGTGCAATCCCCTGAAGCCTTATATTCCCACCCTCCCTTAACCCATGTGCTGACTTCTTTTTAGAACTCAACCCACTTGAACCTGAATGCAACGTTGCCCACTCCACTTCCTTTCATTCATGTCTAGGAATAACCTCTCATTTTCCAACCTGAACCACTCACTCACCTGTCGGGAACTGAAGACTGTCTGTTGACCAGGGACTTCGTGTCTCTTCTTTTTGTTTTCTCCATATGATCTTTCCCATATGGTCTTCCCTACAGCACAGTTGAGTCCTGAATACAAAATTCCAAAGAAAGGAAAGGAGAGGGGGAGAGACAGAGACAGACAGAGAGAGACAGAGAAAAGGAATCAAGTGGAAGAAAGAACCATCTTTACAACCAAACTGTAGAGGTTTCATAGTATTCTTCTGCCATACTTAACAATTTATAAGAGAAGTCACAAAGTGCAACCAGATTTAAGGAGAGAGAGAACACAGACCCTACTCTTGAGTGCAGCAGGTGTTGATTTTCATTTATACTGCATATTTGTTAGGCCTAGTGATTTTGTGGATTGATATCTTTTTAATACATCAATCTTGGCAACAATTAATTTCATTGTATTTGTTCATGCTGCTATAACAAAATACCTTAGACTGGGTAATTTATAAATAATAGCAATTTATTACTTACAGTTCTGGAGGCTGGAAAGTCCAAGATGTAGATTCCAGCAGATTCAGTGAGCAGAATCATTCACACTCTGCTGATGGCAACATCTCCTGGCATTTTCACATGGCAAAAGGGACGAAAGTTCTGTCCTCACAAGGTACAAGGGATGGAAGAGGAAAAGGGACTAACACTGTGTTTTCCTGTCTTTTTATAAAGGTACTAATCTCATTCATGAGGAAATGATTCTTGACTTAATTACAAAGACCCCACCTCTTAATATTATCACATGTGTTGCAACTTGAATTTTGTAGGGACACATTCAGATCATCACATTCATGGAATATTGTTTCCGATCCATTTGATTTATTTTTTTTCCCATGACACTTCTGTTAATCCTTCTCATTATGTCTTTTTATTTCTCATACTGTTTTCTATATTTTGTCCTTTGGACCATAGGTGGTCTCCAAGTTATAAACATCTGACTGATGTACAACTCATACCTACAAACAGGCTGTTACAGGCAGCAGGTAATGCGCCTGTTCCAACATACAGACAAAGTCAACTTAAGAACAAACCTACAGAACCTATCTCATTCATAACCCAGGGATTGACTGTAAATCTTTACTTTGGATAGTTTCTTCTAAAATATCTCTCAAGTTATTACTTTTTTTAACTAAAACTCTTCAATCAAATATAATTTCTCACAAGAAGACCCATTAAATTGTTCAATCAAATTATTTTACCTCTCTATTGTAGGATCTTATTTCATTACTTTTTCTATTATTTATATAGCATTTTATGATTTCCAATTCACTAGAAAATTTCAAACTTCTGTTATTTTTTATATTTCCTGTATCGGGACTACCTGTGCTTATGTTTCTCCTGTGTGTTTCTTATATTTCCAGTTTAATTATCAGTCTGGACATATTTTATTTTGTGCCAGACAAATTGAAATAGTATTTAAAGAAATAATGTGAAATCTTGGATGATGTTATCTTCTTTCAGAAAAGAAAAAAAAAATTGTTACAGGCAGCCCCTCAGTGACAAACAAGATAGGTTCGGTAGGTTTGTTCTTAAGTTGAATTTGTATGTAACTTGGAACAGACACATTTACCTACTACCTGTAGGTAATAAGTACAAGTTATACATATGTTTTTTATGTAAGTTGTAGGTAATTTATATGTAAGTTGGAAGAGGTACATTCACCTATTTCCTCTATTCATAAGTACAAGTTATTCATATGTGAGATGTTTGCAACTTGGGACTGCTTGTGTTTGCTTCTGTTGGTTATCAGTGTACTATAAATCCTGGATCTTATGAACAAATATTTATAAAGCAGTATATTTCAAGTATTATTCTGAGATATAACAATAAACTGAGGAGACAGAATATTTCCCCCTCATAAATTTGTATTCTATTTAAATTTACCCAAATTTAAATATAAGGAAAACTGTTCTACTTTTGCTACTTATATCAATTCCATACTCTTTTGGCATAAAAATCTTCACATCCCCTTATATAATTACTTAGATCCATTAAAAAAATTTCTAATAAGACTATCAATAATGGGTCCTTTGTATCATCCTTCTATAAAGAAAGTGCTTTGAGGACAGGTAAGGAGCAATTTAGAATAAATGAAAATGTTAGTTGCTTCAAAAATAGTTCAATTTTTAGCCGGGCGTTGTGGCGGGCGCCTGTAGTCCCAGCTGCTCGGGAGGCTGAGGCAAGAGAATCGCTTAAGCCCAGGAGTTGGAGGTTGCTGTGAGCTGTGTGATGCCACGGCACTCTACCTGAGGGTGGTATGTGAGACTCTGTCTCTACAAAAAAAAAAAAAATAGTTCAATTTTCTGAGAGAAATATACTCAAGTAACATTATTTAATGTATGTATTTATGGAGACTATTGTTCTTTTTTTGAAATGTGAATTTGATTGTTATACTTTTATAACCTTGTATGAAGAAAAATCTTCAATGACTGAAGTAGATCTAATAATTCTACTTAATCTATCTTTTTGTTATGTTCACAAAAAAAACAGGTAATTTTCAGTTTGCTTCTCCATAGGCAAAATAAGTTTATAATAAAAGTAATTAACATTCAAATTCTCTGTTACTGAAAATAATTGAAAAATGCCTATCATAATTACAAGTTATTTGAATAAAACTGTGGCTAATTATCTGAGACATAATTATCTAGAAATATTATTGCTTTATTCTGAAAATGTTGAAGCTTCCTAGTTGAAGCTATGCTATTTGTGTCTCTGTTCAAGTCAATCAGCAAAGTTATGATTTTGAGCATATAGCCCAATAAACGTGCTTTATGTTTAAGTATTCCTTAACTTTTCGCAATTGATTTATAGTAATAATCTTCTTTGATATTTCACTCTCAAATAGACAGTGTTGACGCTATATATGCCATTTCATGGATAAAGATGCTGAGGCCGAGAGAAGTTACTTCCCAAAGATTTTGTGGTACAAGAGGGTTTGAGTTAGAATAAACTAAACTTCTGACTTCTAGACTTGTTTATTTCTCACATTTTACTAAATATATTCTGCAGACCACCATTTTGAGGCATGTAATATCAGTTACATTTTTTTGAAAACCTGTATGGCAAATAAATTTGAAAATACCAATTATTGCAGATCCACAATGTATGTTAGCACATTAAAAACTCTGAGAAGTCCGTGGGTATTTTTAAACTTTGTTAAATACATCTGTTCCAACATTTGTTTTTGTGTGGAACCTTTTCCATGGAACACCTATTTCATGTAAAACTGTTCTGTGAAATCTATTGCCCAAGGAGCAATATTGGATTATATCCTATTATGGTTCTTATCTTCTTTCTGTCCCCCTGTTTGTTTATACAGACAAAAGCACTGTACAAGATTCAAAGAGTTGTCCCAGGTAGTTCTCGTCTCAAAAGATTTTCAGTCCTCTCAAGAAATAGATTAGTTCATTGACCTGAAATACTTTGCAAGTTACATGACGTCACCATGGACATAGCCCGTACTCAACATGGCTGCTGAGAAGATGGGAAGATGCATGTTTTCCTGAAAGAGGCTGTTGTAAAAGTGTACCGAACTGATTTCTATGTTCATGTTTGCCTCCACTTGTATGTGTGGTCTTAAATAATTCAACTCATGCAGCCTGTCCAGATTGTTTTCATACTTCCATCAAGTGGCATTTGACAAGATCAGTAGTTTTCAAACTGCCCCTCACAAAGTTCTTAAGAGGCCATGGCAAGGAACAGGTAGTGAGAAGAGTTGTGGTGCCCAGAATCCTACTGATTCAACCAGAGAAGTGCTTTTGCTTTCCATATTGACCTAATTCCTCAGATTTCATGTGAACAGTGAGTTCACAGGATTAAATTAGCTTTGACTCCAATTTCTTTCTGTTTGAACATTCTAAAAATCTCAATCTATGAACTATTGAGAATGAAGACTCTGTCCTATATTATATTTTTAGTAATACATAATCAGTCTCTATACAGTATTTATCTATTCACACTTTTCTTAAAATATTTATAAAAATGTTTTCATTGAATAAGTAAAATTTCTTAACTGTCCAGTTAGAAAAACCACTGGGCACTCAGAAATTATATCTTGATATGTGTGTTTTTCACGGGTTACTGACAAAGCAAATTATAGTATATTTATTTATTGTCCAACATAAAGTTATATGACTAGCAGTCTTTTTATATATTGGTTTCTGGAAATGTTGATTAATCACTAGCAGGAAGTTTGAACACCAGGGGAAATTACTGTGCACATTCATAAAGATTAATTTAAAGAGCAGAATCTCTCTCATGAACATGTATTTACAGTAGTGTTAGAGACAAACACATGTGAGCTCTAAAAAGATGAGATCTAGGAAAGGGGTTCATTTTCCAAAGATTATTTAGGCATCCAATTATCTTCTTGGGATGAATTAGCCTTTCCAAAAGGAAACATTTCAAGCTAAAGGAAAATGGGTTCCTTTTTTCTCCCTCCCTCAACAAGGTGACCAACATTGTATCTAAAAGTGTTTCCTGGACTAAGCTGGACTGCACCATCACCTTCTGAGGGATTTATTGGGCAGGTCAGTAAAGTTAGGCAGGAGTAGACTGCTACTGGAGATGTATTAGTGGTGTTCTACCACACAATGGTTCCCTAATTACTTGTCTTAAAGTGCCTTCAGAAATTACACAATTTGTCCCTTAGGTCCTGCCCTAGCTCCTGAGTGACTTAAATATAGGAAAGTTTTTTCTTTCTTACACCCAAATTGTTTAGGGTAAATTTCCTTTCAGGGAAGTGATGGGGTAGGGCAATGTGCAAATTTATGCTTTAAAAAACCCGTATGTTAACTAGTGTGATGAAAATGTGTCAAACGGTCTATGAACCAAGTGTATGGTGCCCCATGATCATACTAATGTACACAGCTATGATTTAATAAAAAAATAAATAAAAAGAAAACCCCTTCGTTGTGCTCGCCTTGGCAGCACATGTACCAAAATTGGACCGATACAGAGAAGATTAGCATGGCCCCTGCGCAAGGATGACACGCAAATTGTGAAGCGTTCCATATTGTTATGTAAGGAAAAAAATACCCTTTGTTATACAAAAATCCCCAAACAAAAACAAACAACAGCAGCAAGAAAAAACAATTGAGTCCCTAAAGAACTATAATGAAGTTATTTAGTCTGTAGATGTATAAAGAGACAAAAATGGTGATAACAAGTTTCAGTTACAAGGGTTCCCCAGAACTAATTTTATACTGTTTCCATCATTTTTTTTCCCTGTGCCCATCTAAACAAGGGAAATAACTAGTAAAATGATTCCACCTCAAAATACCACCTACATCTTTTCCTTCAGATTCCACTCCTGGATAGGTCCATCACTACTCAACTGAACCCCATACTGGAGTGGGTTGAAGAGGCCTTTAGGAAAACAGCCTGATTCCATACAGGCCATCAGGTTTAGAATTAACCACAGACCCTCTTTCATGCAGATAGCAAACTGCATCAAAGTCCTTTTTATGGTCTCTAGCAACAAAACCTATGTCCTATGTGTCTTTGAAGTGACTCATTTAAGTTATCTGAACTTAGGTTGCTTAATCTATAGGAAGAGTTCTGTCAGAAATCTCAAGGAAGTCAAGTGTTAAGCATGGGCAAGACAGATGGGTAAAGAAAGTAGTTCTTCCACTTGGGGGGCTCTGACACTCTTTTCTGGTAAAGTAATGGGAACATACCAAAAAAAAAAAATGTAAGTACAGCACATTATAAGAAATATATAATGGGGAAGGAAAAAAACGGGAAGTGTGTATTTGGTGGGTTTGTGGGGAGCGTATTTAGTGGTGCAGTGAAGAGCAGTTAGTATCCAAAATAATTTAAATTCAAAATTGAATGAGCTCCACGCATGTGGTCCTATCATTGCCTTACTTCTCTAAAATAAAATGCAAATCACTAAAACGCTAGTCTCTCTCCTGTTGCTCTTTTCTAAGTTAGGGTTCAATCTGATACAATTTTCTAGAGAGTGAAAATGCAATCAGACACCCTGGGTAGATCAAAGAAAATGCAAACCTTTTTTGTGTTTCCCTTCGCAGTTTAGCAGTTCTGAAGCTCAGAGATTTCAGTGGCCATTTCAAGTAAAGAATACCTCAATCAAGTCCTACAATGTATTAATGCATCTTAATAATAATAATGAAATAGGCTCCTTGAATGTGGGTGAAGGTCTTCATTTGTTATTACCCACCTAAGAGCTTACACCTATGGTTACAAAAGAACACATCTTTTTTTTTTTTTTTTTTCTGATTGTCAGCCCACTTTGTAAGTTTTGGGGAATACAAAATGGCTAATGAGAGGGTAGACAGAATGTCTGCTTCTCAAAACCGTTCTCATCTTTTATTCACTGGGCAAACAAATATTTATGGAATACCCATGACGGTCTGGTCTGTGCTAAGCCCTAGGATAAAAACGATTGAGAGAATAGCTCACTCTTGAGAATCTCTTGAACCAGTTAAGGGGATGACACACACATTATCTAAATAATAACAAGACCTTTAATTGATGCTTTTAGAATAAGGTGAAATGCACTCTGGTTTAATTAAGGGTGGAAAGATGGTGGCACGTGCAGGGGCAGTTTTTATATTTAAGGAAGGAATTTTAGGAAAAACAAAGCAGGCCTCAGTCAGTCCGTTCTACTTCTGACTTTCTAGTGGAACTGAGATCCAACAATAGTTCAAAAATCACACCACTCTACAAATATTACTTTTTAAAGATGGATTTCCAAATAAACAAAGAAGTGATAAAGAGAGAAGTACAAATAATTCTCCAAGTTTTTTGCTCTGTGTGAGGGAAGAATATGTCCCTTCTTTTCTCTTTTCAAGGTCTTCAGGATTCCTTAAGATAGAAGATTGTGTCAGTTGTGAAATTTTAGAAAAAAATGTGAATTTATCACCCCAAATTTTTATTCTCACAAGAATGATTAAATGTTGAAGCGTATGTGTGTGTGTGTGTGTATATATATATATATATACACATATTTCACCCCTCTTTTTTTTTCAGTCTGTAAACAGGCTGACACAGACTCTAGTTAGAAGCAAACATTTTAGATCCATGGTTTGAGACTAAATTTGAGTATTGGCTACCACATTTGTTGGCTATGTATCCTGGGAAAATTACTTAGATTATTGTACATCAGCTTTTAATTTTAAAATGGGATAATATTGACTGTCTCATAGATAATCTTATACAGGTAAAGTGCTAATGACAATACTTACAATGTATTAAATGCTAAATAAATATTAGCTATGATAGTCTATACTGAGTGGGGTTGACAACAGAAGGAAATGAAGTATTTAGATATTTATTCAAATAATGAATATCTGAAATCTACATAGTTAAAAACAACCATATGTTCAACTGAAGTAATCTTGGTCATTTATTTATTTAACATTCAATATCCACTGAACATCTACTATGTGGCATTGAGATATACAAATGTATATAAATAACAAACAAAGTGGGAAAAATCCTGCCATTCTGAAACTTGAGTTCAAATTGAGTAGCTTTTAATTCTGATCATGACCACTTAAAATAACTTTATATTTCATGAAATCATTAAAGCCCGTAGTTCAAAAAGCACCGTTCATGTTAAGAAAATATGTCAATGTATTCTTTACAATTTAAGGGCACTAAGATAACAGGAGAGGGAGAGAGTGGACTAGCTTGCTTTCCAAATTCTATTTTACTCTGACTTTAAGAAACTATTTCAGGAATTTGTTTTCCAAGGAAGTGAAAGCTTACCATATGGCAAGGCTCCGTGCTAGGCACTACCAGCTTTTTAGAGATGAGAAAACCATGATAAAAGAAAATTAAAACCTAGCCAGGATTGCAAGGGTAGTGAAATGGTGGGACTAGAATTCAAACATAAATCTGATTCCCAGAACACATGGTCTTTCCAATATCTAGCTAGTACAGTCACACTTTAACAGTCATGGCATCAGGGTTACAGAAAAAAGGGGGAACAGAAAGAATCTCTTAATCTTTCACTCAGAATGAAAAGGGTATTGAAGTATTTTTACATTGTTAGAATGATGCAACATGTTAACACTTGTTACTTTTTGGTACTGAGCATATGGATGCTTGTTATATGAATCTTTATAATTTCCCGTACTTTATGTTTTGAAGAAAAATATAGCACCCAGACACATGAGGATCAAAACATTTAGTATGCATTTACTATGTGCTAGGTGCTTTTATGAGCTCCTTATTTATATTACTCCCTTTAATCCTCATAAGTACCTTTTTTGACAGATGCTGTTATCAAAACACAAATTTTAGAGACGAGGAAACTGAAGCACAGAACAATTAAGTAACTGGAAGAGCTTGGATTCAAATCCTGGCAGGAAGATTCCAGAGCCAGCTGGTACTCTTCTTAAACACTATCTGATATTCTCACTTGAAATAAAAGCTAACACTTCTGGAACAATTACAAAGTGGCAAGCACTGTTTCCCTCATGCGGCATACAATAATATTTTTTAATTTTTATAACAACTTTCCAAAAGAGCAAGAAGTGAAAATAAAATCCTAAGCCTCCCAACCAATTTACTGGACCGCATTTTGGCCCAGGGAACACAAGAGAAATCTAAAACTGATTTCTTGGCCGTGATGGAACGGGAGATGAGACACACCTCATCATATCCCCTCCCTCGTTCACCACCGTTAGATTTTCTTTTCTAAACAGAAACCAGCCCTTTCCAAAGATGTGCTCCACCTCTGATTTCAACCGGTTCCCTGACACTGTCTCTCCCCTTTTATGAGTTTAACACAACTGACCAGCATTCCTTGTTTATAAGAGACTACCAACCAGGAGTGGCTCCAGCTGGTTTACAGAAGTTGTACGCCAAGAGGCCTCTGTGCTGTCTCTTTCATATTATGACAAATAGAACCTATTTTTTATGCATTAAGTGTTAAGACTCCACCCCAAAGTAAGACAAAGTAACACACATGTTTGCTTAATATACATGCACTTATCCCCCTTCATGAATATTCATAGATCCTCTTACAACTTGTTGAATATGTATTCTTGTCTAAGCAGTTCAGCAGAAATTCCCTCTCACCGTTTACTCCTTGCAGTGCCTGTGTGAGGTTTCTGACTAAGGCTACATACCACAGTCTATAGGATGACCAACCTACACACTGCATTCCTTTATGAGAAATAAGCTCTCTACTCCACATTTATGAACCTTGTAGTTCTTCAGCTGACAACGGCTACAATATCCTGACTTTAAAGATGAGAAACATGGGAGACAGGTTTGGTAACTTGATTAAAAGTTCACATATATAAATTGGATATCATCCACAACAATTACAGGTACCATTGAATATTGATTTAAAATACTCAAAAGCATGAGAATGTAATTTCTTTTCAATTATTGTACTGATTTATTTCTACCAATGGAGTTCTACTCCCATTTTCTTGGAATATCATTGAGGCTCAAAAACCATATGTAAATCATCCAAGGTCACAAATAAATTTTTAAGTTGATGTTTGAACTATTGTCTTGCTCACTCCAAATATCATAATTTCAATCAAAGGTATAGATTAAGATATGTCAAGCATTTCAGACTTACTATTTGAAAAATAAAGAGAAGGACCCTTAAAATTGAGATTAACTAAGGATTCACATCCAGGACTGTTTGGGGAACACAATACATTGGATTTTGTGAGTATGTTTGCATTCAGTACTTTGACGAACCCATCCCCCTAATTTTTCAATGAAGGTGCAAAATTTGGTTCCGGGTTGAATACCATTCTTAATTTTGCCTTTTAACTATACTATGTAGGTCACCTCCTGAGTGTATAACTCCATCCATAATTTACTTATACCATGAAATAAAAGTTCCATTATACTACAAGACTGATTACCCAGGTTTTTTCATTAAATGAAGTTAAAAGCCCAGATTCTTTATCTAAAAACCATCTCATGGGAATTGTCCTGACATACTTTTTTTTTTTTGGTTGGAACTGTAGGGTAAATTCTCATTACTTAGCAATTCCTTGCAAATATGGCTCAGGTTCTGCTCGTGTGAACCTGAAGTCCTCTGAAAGGATCTGACAAGATAAAGCAGCTATTTTCCAA
This sequence comes from Nycticebus coucang, assembly GCF_027406575.1. Lineage (NCBI taxonomy): Eukaryota > Metazoa > Chordata > Mammalia > Primates > Lorisidae > Nycticebus > Nycticebus coucang. The sequence continues at coordinate 20,744,558 of NC_069787.1, forward strand.
CTATTTCTATTTCAATTTTATATGGAAGAGATCAGAATTTTGTATAATATCCATCTGAGGCTATAAAGACCTCTGATGTCAGCTCCTCTATTTCCCTGTGGACCAATGTGATAGATAAGAATGGGGACTGTCTCCTCTGTTGTCCTTTCTAAGCTTTAACTTGTCACTATTTGTGTTGCTGAGTATGGCAATGAATTATTCACCCAGAAATCTGAAAATAGAATTTCATTACCTGCTGGTAAAGTAGAATTTTTTTTTTTTTTTATGAGTGAGTTCAGCTAGAAATCTCTTAAATTTTATGGAGAACAATGTTAAGACAGATCAATTGGGAAAACAAACAAAAATCCTGGTCTATTTCAATCTTCAATTCTCTGATGTGTAGGTCAAATTTGGACTTTAATGTGTTTTGGAAAGAGTCCTTAAGAATTGAGTAAAAATAAAATCATAACAAAATGATGACTCACATTTACTTTCTTATCTTAAAATACAGCTAAAGAATGTTAGATGGCAGGTCAAAGCTATCCTCAGGGTATCAATGTCAAGTTATGAGAACATAGAGCTGGACTTCAGGGCATATGAACTAATTTATTTTGTATCTAAATTTATGTATTGACTCAATGGATTATATAACCTAGTTCTTCTACAAAGATTTACTTGAAAGCTGGTAAAAAATACAGTTTTATATTACTAATCATCTAATCGTAATGAAGTACATAAAGTTGTAATGTTAAGGGAATAATAATGCTCTTCATATTTTTGAGGCTTTCACCTGAATAAAATACCTCATTTAACACTCAGGAAGGGGTATGAGATATGTAATACTATTTATTGTGATCCCAATTTTATAGATGGCAAAATTGATGCTTAAAGAGGCATCATATAACTTATATGAGGCAGAAGTGATTCAAGACTAGTTTGTCTAACTCAAGAGACTGTGATTTTTACTCTATCTTAAATTGCAGATACCTTTGAAAAATGAGAGGCAATGACATACTTTCTGAGTAAGTTGTATTACTTTTTGTGGTGTTCTTCCACCCATACAAACATGGATTTCAATTGTCCATCTTTATAAATGCTTAAGAGTCATTCTCCATCCCCTAAATTTGTCCTACTTGTCAGATTTCTCCTTTCTTCTCAAAAAAAGTACTTAGACGAGACTTACACTTCTGGCCATAATTTTAGTATTCGTTCCAGAATAGCCCATTGCCATAAAAAACCTTGTAACTTGACAAAATAGGAAACAGTTGAGTTTAGCCAGTGGCCAACAAGTAGCACAAGACTGTGTCAGCTGAGGAGGAACCTCCCAAAGCAGGCCCAGCCATAGCCCAGTTCCCTGCCTGAGTATAACGTTGTGAGCACACGTTAGAGATTTTGCACCCTCATTGAAAGCATAGCTGGAATGTTCCGCTGGTCTGATGAGCCAGAGAGAGAGTTTAAGTCGGGATCTACAGGACAGAACAGCACAGGGAAGAAAGCTGAGCAGAATGGGGGGCACCTGAAGCTCATGGGAGGACTCTCTGGTTTATAACTGTGCCATATAGGTGCAGGGTGAGACTTCCCCAGCCTTAACGGACAAGTTAAGAGTAGTACATACTGTTCACTATTAGAGAACCAATTAAAAATAAAAGGAAGGACAGCTAATAAGTCAATAGAAGAATGAAATAGAATGCTATTAATAAAATAAATAATAATTAATGCAAAAGAGCAAGAAAGGCATGAAAGGAATAAAATACTGAAGGAACAAATGGTAAACAAAATAGCAAGATAATACACTTAAATAAATGAAATCAATAATTATATTAAGTGTAAATATACTAAGCAGTTCCAATTAATAGGGAGAAATTGGCAGACTAGATAAAGATAAAGCAGATCCAACTGTATGTTCTCTGTAGGAGATGAATTTTAAATTTGCATAAATTGAAAATAAAAGAAGGGAATAAGATATAGTATGTAAGAGTGAGCATGAAGAAAGTGGCAAGCAGACGATATGCCTCTCCTGACCAGAGTATTACAGAGACAATGAGGAACATCACGTCGCAAGATGAGCAATTTACCAGGAAGGCATAACAATCCTAAATAGGTCATTAAAATGTATGATTCAAAAACTGCCAGAAGGAGGAAAATAGAGAAATACACAATTATGTTTGAAATTGTTAACATCTTCTCTCAGTAATTGATTGGACACGTAGAGAAAATAATCAATAGGTGTCTAGAAAATCTCAACAACAGAACCAACTCACTTGCCCTAATTGACATATACAAAACTCTACATCCAACACATGTACAGGATACCTCATTTTCAAATGCACAGGAGAAACTGTCCAAGGTTGATCCTATCCTGGGCCATAAAATTAATTTCCAAAGTTTGAAATCTCACAGAGCATATTCTCTCAATAAAACAGAATTAAGTTACAAAACAACAATAATAACATGATGAGAAAATTGCCCACATACTTGGAAATTAAATTGTGTATTTTTGAATAATTCATAGGCCGATCTTTTTTTTTTTTTGAGACAGAGTCTCACTATGTCACTCTTGGTAGAGTACTGTGTCGTCACAGCTCACAGCAACCTCAAACTCCTGGGCTTAAGCAATTTCTCTTGCCTCAGTCTCCCAAGTAACTGGGATACAGGCACCCGCCACAATGCGGGTGCCTTGTTTGCAGTTTTCATTGTTGTTTAGCAGGCCCAAGCTGGGCTCAAACCCACCAGCTTCTGTGTATGTGGCTGGCATTCTAGTCACTGAGCTGTGGGCATGGAGCCCATAGGCCAATCTTAAAGAGATTACAAGGCATATAAAAATAGTTTCATCAGTGAAAATGAAAAATACGTATCAAAATTTGTAGCATAGCCGGGAGCAGTGGCTCATGTCTGTAATCCTAGCACTCTGGGAGTCTGAGGAAAGAGGATTGCCTGAGCTCAGGAGTTCAAGACCAGGCTGAGCAAGAGTGTGAGCCTGTCTCTAAAACAGCCAGACGCTGAGCGCCCGTAGTCCCAGCTATTTGGGAGGCTGAGGCAATAGGATCAATGGAGCTGAGGAGTTTGATGTTGCTGTGAGCTGTGAGGCCACAGACTCTACTAAGGGCAAAAAAGTGAGACTATGTCTCAAAAAAAAAGAAAGCAAATTGTAGCATATGTAGGGATCATAGGAAACTTGCCCTCCCCAACCCCCCAGAGTTGGCTGAAAGATCAACTCAAAATTAAGGAGATAAATAAGACAAAACATTTATTCCCAAATACCAAGTGCAGGGGGAGAATTGCAAGTGATTACGCAATGTCTCAGTGATGGTGGGATACCTTTATAGATGTGTTTTCGAAAGGTGAGGTGAGAATATGGAGTATGTGTACAGCAAGTAGTTGGATGAATAGAGGGGGGATTAACTTGTAAATTAAGCTGAGAGACAAGTGTTGTGTTTAAAATAATTTGGGACAAGTCTGCTAGCATCCTGGGAGAGGAAAAGAAGCCAGGTGTCCCCCTCTTTGGTCTTTTGATCAGATTAGTCTGGTTTTATGCAGATAGAGGGAAATCCCCTCTCAATGCTTTCTGATTGTGATTGGCCTTTCATTCAAAATATTCTTTAAGCCAAGTGGTCAAAGTTTGGGGTGAAATTTCCTTCACATACAAGTAAGCACACTCAGAGTGAGATTTTACAGCAAGAGATGCTCAGAATGAACTTTAGAACTTTTAATGCCAATAAAAAAAAGAGTTAAAATTAATAATCCACATTTTTACCTACAAACACTGGAGAGTAAAACAAAATACCAAAAGTAAACAGAAGAAAATGAACAAAAATAACATTAGCAAAAAATAAATAAAACATAAAACAAATAGGAGGAAAAAAGATAAGTGGTAGTCCTCTGAAAAGTTCACTAATATTAATAAAATCTTAATTGGAGTAATAATGAAATGAGATAAACACAAATAAACAATATCAGAAATTAAAATGTGTATAGCCCCACAGAACTTACAAATATTAATATTAAAATAAAGAAAACTTATGAAGAAATTTGTGCTCAAAATGGAAAAATTAGGTAAAATTGAAACCTTAATAAAGTTCAGTATGCTAAAATTGACTGACAAAAAAAAAAAAAAAATTTAAGAGCCAGGGTCTTGCTATTTTGCCCAAGTTGGTCTCAAACTCCTGAGCTCAAGAAATCTTCCCCCCTCAGCCTCTTCCCTATCCTTCTGGGATTACAGACATGAGCCACTGCGCCCAGCCCAATCCTCTTACCTTGATTGTGGTGATGGTTACATGTATATGTGTTTCTTAAGATTCATGCTTGTCAAAACTCATCAAGTTATGTGAAAAAAAAAATGATGTATATTGCATAAAAACTATATTTTTATTTTAAAAATATACAATGTAAGAAATGACCTAGAAAAACTGAATAGCCATATATTTATTCAAGCAATGAAATTAAGAATTTCCAAAAATAAAAAAAAGTCAAAGAAGAGCTTAAGAGCAAGACAGCAGACCCAGATGATTTCATTGGTGAATTCTACCAAACACTAAAATGAAGAATTTATACCAAACTTCCACAAACTATTCTAGAAAATAGAAGAGAAAACTCTTCCCAAGTAGGGTTTTGAGGTTAGAAGATCCCTGATGTAAAAAGCCAAGGAAACTATTTCAAGAAAACATGATTACTATCCAGTTCTCACATGAACACAAAAAATCTCAATAGGTTATTAGAAAATCAAATCCATTGCAATTTAAAGGGTGAATACATGTTGATCAAAATGAAGTTTTTTGTCAGGCGCAGTGGCTCACACTTGTAATCCTAGCACTCTGGGAGACTGAGGTAGGTGGATTGCTTGAGCTCCAAAGGTCCAGACTTGCCTGAGTAAGAGAGAGACTCCATCTCTACAAAAAATAAAAAACCCATCCATGGTAGGCACCTGTAGTCCCAGCTACTCTGAAAGCTGAGGCAGGAGGATCCCTGGAGCCCATGAGGTTTGAGGTTGCAGTGAGCTATGATGACGCCAGTGCACTCTACTTAGGGTGACACAGTGAGACTCAACTCAACAACAATGACAACAACAAAGAGAAGTTTCTTTAAGGAATATGTTTGGTTTGATATTCAATTATAGTCAATAAATAAAATTCACTAATCTTAAAATTATCCATGAGATTAAAACTTTTTGAATATCTTAGCAAATATTAAAAATGCACTAAAAATCAACACTTATTTATTCTGAAAATTCATAGCAAACTATGAATATAAGTAAACTTCTTCAACCTGATAAAAGACATATGTGAAATAACTACATCTGACATCACATAATAGTTAAAAGCTAAATGCTTTTCCTTTAAGATCAAGAAACTAGGTAAAAATACCTGCTCTTCTTAATTTAATTCCATATTTTACACTAGATCATATTCAACGCATAAGACAAGAATAACAAACAAAAGTAATAAATGTTTTAAAAAGTGGCTAAACTATCTTTATTCTGAATGTGAGATATTACACTTTATGCAATCTTGACGTAGGCATAAAAATTTCTTGCTGCAACTAAAAAATAAATTTTGCAAAGCATAGGATATAAAGCCAATATATAAAAATCAACTCTATTTCTATATACTAGCACTAAAGCAATTGAGAATGAATTTTTTGTGTGTTTATTTTGGGCTTTTTAACAGTCACTTTCTCAAGCTCTGGATTATTTCCGATTCTACCACAAGGAACCCTTGAGTCTTCTAAAGTGAGAAGTTGGGAATGAAGACTCCTTACCCTGCCATCTTGCCAAAGGAATCTTGTTTAAAAAAAAAAAAATCAAGAGGTTATTTCCTGAGTGAATTCCAGGTTCAGCTCCCCATGGTCCAACATCCTCCTCTAACCCCTTTTTTGGTAGGGAGAAATGGGAAAACGCTGCTCTCAAATTTTCCTCTTTGGCTTTGTGTAAAAACTAAGGGGAAAAACCCATAGTGAGTCATCTGCAAACTGTCTCTCTTTTTCCATCCCCGGTCAAACCCTTTGCACCTAAGGCAATGTGGAAGCTGATGTTCTTTCTATTGTTGTTGTTCGTTTGTTTTTAAGGACAGAGTCTTACTCTGGCCCTCGGTAGAGTGCCCTGGTGTCATAGCTCACAGCAACCTCAAATTGCTTTGATCAAGTGATTTTTCAGTCCCATACTCCCAAGTAGCTGGATTTCAGGTGTGCACCATAAGGCTCGGCTAATTTTTCTATTTTTTAGTAGAGACTTGCTCAGGCTGGTCACTCTTGCTCAGGCTGGTCTTGAACTCCTAGGCTTGAGCATTCTGCCTAGCTCAGCCTCTCAGAGTGATAGGATTCTAGGCATGAGCCACTGCACCCAGCAGGAAGCGGATGCTTTTACTCACCTCACTGTTTTAAAGCACCATTATGAATTTGGGTTGTACAGGTAGTTAACAGTACCATATATATCTCTCTGTGTGTGTCCCTATCTATCATATGTATAGAAACTGTAAACAAGAGGTAACAGCAGCTTCTAGAAACGGGTTTTCTTCAAGGTTCCCTGTGTTTTTGGCGCCTGAAATACTGTAGGAAAGTGTTCTTGTCGCTTTGCTCCTAGGTGGGTTCTGTTCTGCATGATCAGGAATGGTGCTGGCAAGACAACTCAATGGCTGGGAGGGAATTCCGCCAATCAAGTGTCTCTCTATTTCTGCCCTCTGATGGTGCTCCCATATGATCAGGCTGGAGACAACAAGAACAACAACAACAACTATACATACAGATAAAAAGAAAAAAAAGAATAGCCAATAATATAGATTACCACAGAATTTCATTTTGTTTTCTCTCCTATCTTTTCTCTGCAAGGTATTGTTCACTGGAAAATGAATTTTTCAAATAACATTCAACATCATATAACATATAAAACAATTAAAAATTGATTTAACAATGTAATGTAACTCTACAATAAAAACTGAGAATACAGCTGAGGATTCCCCCCGCTCCCCAAAGAACTACAAGCATTTATATCTTATTCATGGTTTGAAAGATGCAATGTTTTAAAAATGTCTATTCCCTACAAACTGACCAATTATTTCGAACTGGTCCAAATCAAAATCCCAAGCCTTTATTTGTAGAAATTGACAAGTGGATTCTCAAATTTATATAGAAATACAAAGCACATAGGATAGCAAAAACATATTGGAAAAGGAAGACCAAAATTTCTGAATCTCTGTTATCTGATTTCAGGAGAAATTAATTATAAAGCTACAGTTCTCAAGACAGTAGTGATATAAAGTGTGAAGTACATTGTAGGATTGGCATTAAGATAGATCAGTGGAACAGACTTCTTAGAACGGAAGAGTCCAGAGAGGACCTGCACATACGTGCTCAACTGATTTTGGACAAAGGCGTCGAGATAAAGTCGCAAAGAAATGATGATCCTTTCCATATACGTTCTTGAACTACTGTGTGGGGGGTGTATCCTCATGCAAAAATAAGTAAACCTTGACCACTGTATTAAATTCTTGGGACTTTTGCAACAAATTACTACAAACTAATAGTTTAAAATGGCAGATGTTTATTCTCTTCACAGTTCTGGGGCATAAAAATCTGCAATCAAGGTGTTCACAGGGTTAGTCCCTTCCAGGGGCTTTGAGGGAGAATCCGTGTCACGTTCCTTTCCTAGCTGTGGCATCTGTCTGCAAACTTTGCCATTCCTTAGCTTGTGCCAGGGTAATTCCAGTCTCTGGCTCTGTTTTCACATGGCCTTCCCCTCTGTGTGTCTGTGTTGCAAATAACTGTCTCTTTCCTAAGGATTTAGAGGCCACTCTAAATTTAGGATGACCACATCTCTAGATCTTTAATTGCATCACAAGTACAAAGACTCTATTTCCAAATAAGGTGACATTCACAGATACTGGGGATTAGGACTTGGGCGTATCTTTTGGGACCCCATAATGCAATCTGCTACAAACCCTACCAAACACCATTCATGAGAAGTAATTTACAATGCATTATGAACCTAAAACTAAGAGCTAAAATTATAAAAATTCCAGAGGGAGAAATATAGAGAAACATTTTTATGACTTCGGCTAAGCAAAGTTTTCATAGATAGTGTGCACAAAAACTTAAAGCATTAAAAAACAAAAAAGAAAGGAAAAAGAAAAACTGGCCTCCAAAAGAATCAAAGTATTCTAATCTTAAAGAACCCTGAGAAGAAATTTTAAAATAAACACATTTATTAGGGGAAAAATACATCCGACAAAATACTGTATCTGTATTATTTAATGGCTCTTTGTAACATACATATACGTGAAATAAGCACATGAAAAAGCATTCATATCAATAGAACTACAGAAATTCAAATTAAACATACAAGTCTACACCTAAGTATTCACCCAAGAGAAGAAAAAACAAGAGTCCATGTAAAGACTTATGCCCAGATGTTCATAGTAGTAGCTTTGACATAATTGCTCCATCTGAGGAACTGCACGTTCACACTATCGGTAATCAAAAGGAATAAACAGTTGCTACACATCGCAGGGATAAACCTCACATACTTATATGAAGCTAATGAAGTTGGACACAGAAGTTCCACTTGAGATGTGGAAAAAAATATAAACCCTAGTATTGCAAGAGAATGGAAAGACAAAAGTGTTTTTGCTACTCTCACATATACAACTTATCACTCAATGAAGAACACTGCACCTCTGGTCACCAAAATGTGCATGTACCCCTCCCCTCCAACAAGGAATTCTCCAGTGGACACTGAGTATCCTATACTTTAACTCTACTCTGACCCAGCATTTTAGAATGTAACTGACTTTACTATAGGAGTGGGAATAAGATCCTGGAGGTTGAGAGCTCAGTGCCACAAGGTCACCACCCACACTGGATGCCCTGACTGCTTGCCTAGTTATCCCTTTCGTTAAGCACCTCCCTACGCTGATATTCAAGGGGTGTGGAGAGTTGATTTTTCTTACCCAATGGTTCCACAGGGCCAACCACTGGACATGAGCATCCATGGAATTTAGTATCTGCTGGACATCCTGGAACTTCTTGGATACCAAGGGACAAGTTAATAGTTTATCACAGTCTCCTAACCAACCATGAGTTCCCATGATCCCTTCCGTGGGTTCTATGAATTTGCTGGAATGCCTCAGAGAACTCAGGCTAACACTCAAAGGACATTACAACAGATACAAAAGGACAGCCAAATGAAAAGATGCATAGGTCTGAGGAGGGGACTCAGAGATTGTAGTTTTATATTGACAAAAATGTGGCAGATGGGAACTTTTTGGGAAGTTGGACATATTCTATATGTTGATGTAAGTTACATAGGTGTACATATCTGTTAAAAATAATGGACCTGTGTGATTTTATTTTATGTCAATTAAATTAAATTATTTTATTTTATGTCAATTAAATTCAAATTTTTATTCAGTAAACTTTTATCACTGTGCTAATCTTTGAGGATAGGAGTATTAACCAAAGACTACTGAGTCACTCTGTGCCAGATCTGTGCTGAGACTGTAGGCTAGTTTGGGGATTACCACAGAGGCTTAGGAATGCACAGCTAGGAAAGTGTTGATGACAACTTTCAAAGCTGGTCAAAATGTTCATAACCTACTGTTTTTTTTTTTTTTTTAAGTTCAAAGTGAACGTCTCTTTTTTCTTACTACTTGCTTTCTGTATGGGTCACATTGCTATTGCCTTATCTCATTTATAAAACAGGAATGACAGCTTTTTATCAGACAGTCTCTTCAGAATATGTTAAAAGCCCAGAATAATTTCTCAAAATGTTACAGTTTCACAATAGTTAAATATGGCATTTTTAAACTATGAACTTCAAACGGGATGCAAGTAATTCAGTAGAAGTTTCTTGAATTTGTTTCCTTTTCCAATGGGAAGTTATAAGAGGAAAGTTTGCTCATGATTACATATTTTCTTGACTGTTGGCAGGAAAACGTCTTTCTTGGCTAAATTCTTTAATTCTCTTTAAAAATATCTTCTACTTCCTGAAATAATTTTTGCAATTACTGTCAGAATAAAAACGTATATATCATTACTTGTGTTAAAGGCAAAGTTATATCCAGCAAAATTTTAAGTTAGCATCTATAGCTCAAAAATAAGAATACATAGAAAACAATAAGAATCCACAGAGTTAATTGTGGTCAAAAAAGTTTAGGACGTATTTTTATGTTTTGAAAGTAATTCTATATGCTGACTGCCCAACAATATAAAGAAATAAGTTTTCTACATATATATGTAGAATATATATGTATGGATCCTATACACATATTGTTTGTGCATGTGTGCTGTGAGAACCTCTACCTGTAAATTTAAAAAAGAAAAATACAATCTTTGACAATTAAAAAACCAAAGATCTAACTGCTTAAGTTAGTAGATACATTAAGAAACATTTACCAATATATCTTTTTAATTTTATCTATAAGATGTTTATATATATATAATTTGTTGAGTGGGATAATGCTATTCATTTTACTAATGTTTTGTAATTTACATATATCTTATGTATTATATATTTAATTATGTGAATACATATATTATTTTCTATATAACAAATATACATATATTTTTTTTTTGTAGAGACAGAGTCTCACTTTATGGCCCTCGGTAGAGTGCCATGGCCTCACACAGCTCACAGCAACCTCCAACTCCTGGGCTTAAGCAATTCTCTTGCCTCAGCCTCCCGAGTAGCTGGGACTACAGGCACCTGCCACAACGCCTGGCTATTTTTTGGTTGCAGTTTGGCCGGGGCCGGGTTTGAACCCGCCACCCTCGGTATAGGGGGCCGGCGCCTTACCGAATGAGCCACAGGCGCCGCCCCATAACAAATATTTTTAATGAACTAGCTCAAGTTTTTAAAACAGGAGCTGAACAAGAATCCACACAATGTATTAACCTGGATGGAAGTGGAAGACATTATTCTTAGTAAGCATCATAAGAATGGAGAAGCATGAATCCTATGTACTCAATTTTGATATGAGGACAATTAATGACAATTAAGGTATGGAGGGGGGGAAGGAAAAGCAGAGAGAGGGAAGGAGGGAGGGGGGCGGGGCCTTAGTGCATGCCACACCTTCTGGGGACAAGACATGATTGCAAGAGGGACTTTACCTAACAAATGCAATCAGTGTAACCTGGCTTATTGTACCCTCAATGAATCCCCAACAATAAAAAAAAAAAAGAATCCACACAATGAAAACACTATTTTTTTTCTGAAGCAGTATCACTAAGCACGTGGCATTAGTGTGCTGATCCACATATTTTGGAAATGTACATTGTCATGACAATCTGAAGGAAAAATACTCTGTTTTCATAATGCATAAAAAATGCTGCTATATTTATCCAAGTAAATTACTGAAGACAATTCTATAAAAGAGTATGAAATCATTGAAAGCAGCCATTACACTTACATTGTATAATTTGGGTTTTCTTTTTCTTTTTTGAGACATAGTCTCACTTGTTGTCCTGGGTAAAGTGTGCTGGTGTCATAGCTTACAGAAACCTCAAACTCTTGGACTTGAGCAATCCTCTCGCCTCAGCCTCCCAAGTAGCTCAGACTACAGGCCTGGGCCACTGCACCTACTGGCTTTTCTATTTTTAGTAGAGATGGGTCTCACTGTTGGCTCAGGCTGGTCTTGAATTCCTGAGCTGAAGCAATTGGCCTGCCTCAGCTTCCAAGAGGGCTAGGATTACAGGAGCGAGCCACCACACCTGGCCCATCATATAATTTTTATTTTTAAAATTAGCTTTTAGCTGGGTGCAGTGGCTCACACCTGTAGTCCTAGCACTCTGGGAGGCTGAGGCGGGAGGATAGCTTGAGCTCAGGAGTTGGAGACCAACCTGAGCAAGAATGAGACCCTGTCTCTACTAAAAATAGAAAAACTAGCTGGGCATTGATTGTGGCAGGTGCCTGTTACTTGGGAGGCTGAGACAAGAGAAACTTGAGCCCAAGAGTTTGAAGTTGCTGTGAGCTATGATGCTACAGCACTCTACCTGGGGTCACAGAATGAGACCTTCCCTCAAAAAAAAAAAATGATAATAATAATAAATTTGCGACTCCTTTCTGTCCCTGAAGGTAGATCATATGGCTACTTATATTGAGAGATGCTGAAACTGATCATGAGTTTTATTCACTTTCATTTTGTACTGATGAAAGAATTAGCAAGGAGTTTCACTTGCTTCTGGAAAACATGTGCAGAAATCTTCCTTCAAAAAGAAAATTCATTGTAATGAATTGCTATTTTCATGGCAAATGGTTAGGCTTGCCATTAGCCACCCACTTTTACTAATATTTGGAAGAGTGAAATAATGATTTTCATGATGAGTATTATAAAATAATCTTTAGTTTCATCAAAATTTTAATAGTTTATATAATTTTTGCTTCACACCTGGGTAGTGATAATTATGTACTATGTATTTTTTACTACTAAAATACATCATTTATCTACAAACAAAAAGACAATAATAACACTACTAAACTCTTCAAAACTTAGTTGAAATGGAGTGGCTTTCTTTGACAGGCAATCTCATATAGGATTCTTCCGAATGTGCCCTTTGAAAAACATGTCCTGCTGGTGCTTACAACATTTTTTGATCATGGGGTCTTTCTTTTAATGCACACCACAGCAAGCAATACCACACACCTGTTGCTTTTCCCTATCTTCTTTTTGTAAATTTAACTCCTCAAACCGATTAACATCTGTGTCTAACATGAAGTTATTTGTTGAGGACTGGGCAGGGGAGGACCTAAAAGCATCTGGTTAGTTGCCAATTTACAATTATGATAAAAATAATCAGTCTCTCCAATTTCAAAATGCTGTCAAGAGTGAATCATTTCTAGGGACGTTAGTGAAAGAAGAGAATCACTTTTGTTAACGTTGTCTGATAGGTTACGAGCTATTTTCCTTCCATCTGGAAGGCATGACAACCCTTAGAAATCCCCATGTCACTGCTGAGGAATGTGGACCCCGCAATGGCATAACTAGTTCTATTAGATGACTTGATTTGATTATTCTTATAAGCAGGGTCTCACTTGCTATGCTGAATTCTCACTATTCTATCCAGTGCCTTTAATAATGAAGGAAAAGATACAGAGAATAAATTCAGATGATCTTGTTTTATGGATGAAGGAACAGACATCTAATTTTTATAAGATGAAACATCTATATATCCCTTTTATGAAGTCCCTCAGATATTTTCTTATTTCAGAATTAGTGTTATAATTTTTTGTTGGTGCAAAGATTTGAGATGTTCAGTCATCTGCCACAAAAACTATTTTTGATGATGCCCTTGCAAATGACATGAAAATAACAAAATATAATAACATTCTATAAAAATGATTTCAATATGTTTCGAGTTAGTGTTAGTAATTTCTCTACATTAGGCTTTTATCCCCCAAACTGTAGACTTGAAGAATTTCTTTGAAATGACACTAAAAAAAAAAAAAAAAAAAAGATTAGAGAAATCACTAGTGTCATCTGTTGGTGAAACTGAAAAATACAAGATATTTTAGAATTGGATTTCTTAAAAAAAAATCTATTTATCATTCTGAAGTTCTTTGAAAAAGCATCTATGTCATTCTGAGACTAATAGAACTGTTTTGTACCTTATTTTGTCATATCATCTCACTAAAAAACAGTGAGTTTCATTTTAATAATGGTGGAGGATGATGTAAAATGTTTAGTAAAATAAGTTAAATGTGAAGCTGTTTTAGATGAGTAGATATGAGTATTTATATGGAAAATAGGGATGGCACAGCAGAACAAAATAATAACATCTCTGTCTTGCTCTTTTCTAACAAAATACCTGAAACTGAGTAATTTATAAATAATTCTCACAGTTCTGGATGCTGGAACATCCAAGGTGAGGTGCCAGCACATCTGGTGTCTGGTGAAGACTCACTCTGTGCTTCCAAGATGGTCCCTTCCTGCTCTGACCTCACAGGGTAGAAGATGAGAGGGCAAGAGGATGAGGGATGTGTTGTCATGTAGCCTGAGAGATGGAAGGTCCAGGCTCTCTGAAGCCTTTTTTAGAAGGGCATGTATCTCCTTCATGAAGATGACCCCCAGCCCTCATGTTCTAATCACCTCTCAAGTGCCCTACCTCTTAATACCATTATTAAGGTCCAGTTCCAAGGTATAAATTCAGGAGGGTTACATACATTCTAGCCAAGCAATTTTCCTCCACTTTCTGTCAGTGGCTGTATTAATGCAGACGGGCTGCTTTGAATCCGGGCAGAGGACCAGAACTTTATGTTCAGAGTATGGGAGACAGAAAGAAGCATTTTCAAGTTTTTTTTTTTTTTTCAATTGAGTATTAGTCCCTAATACCCTAAACTCTCTTTATCTTATCACTGCTTTATTCTAAAAGCTCACAAAAGAATGAAATGGCAGTGATTTCAAAAATTCAAAAAGCAAGTGTGTTCTGGGGGAAGCGAAGCCAATGCCTTCCATAGTTTTAAAAAGAGCCTGCGCAGGGATGGGAGAGGTGACAGAACCCGACTAGCCCCTTCTAATGTGCCAGGGGCCACCCAAAGGGGCCTCCAATTGGCAATTACTAGAGATTTTGTTCAAAATGCAGAATCTCAAGCACCACAGAGACTTAAGAATCAGATTTTACATTTTAATAAGGTTCTCCTCACTATTTCAAAGCTGTAGATGTCACACTTACCTTATTTAAGTCTGACGAATGATTTGAGGTACATACTTTATTCCCATTTTACAGATAAAGGCATAGATTTCCAATGATTTTTTTTCACACTTTTCTATTAATTCAAATATAGCAAGAAATTTCCAAGCAAAGAAAAACTTTTATTTATTTATTTTTTTTTGTTCTTGTTTTTTTTTTTTGCAGTTTTTGTCCAGGGCTGGGTTTGAACCCGCCACCTCCAGTATATGGGGCCAGGGCCCTACTTCTTTGAACTACAGGTGCGGCCTATTGTTTTTTTTTTTTTTTATCAGAAATAAAATTTTCTAGAGATTTTTGTTTGCTAAATTAGTCCCTTCATTTCTTCATTTACTTTTTAATCATTTATACATAAACCTTTTTATTCTCCTATGGACAGTTTAGTGCTGTCTTATGCATCTGTGTTCATATCTCCACGTTGGTCTTGTCAAAAATATTTTAACAGTTTGAGAGTAAGCGTGAGTATCATTGTATCAATATTTTGTAGCTTTGGCCAAATTTCTCAACTTCTTTTTATTTCAGAGTCATTATCCACAAACAATAATCTGGTAGCAGAATAGCGATTGTCAGCTTTAAAGGACCTACAGCCCTTTTGAGAACAAATATTTCATAATGCCACTTTTATTATCTTGAAATTAAATTCGCAGCCATGTTGTCTAGCTCTACACATAATCTAGGAAAATGGAGAATTGATGTAAGGTCTTAAATTAATATAATGGAAAAACAAAAGGAAGTCAGTTAAGGTAATACAATTTTCAGTGGTGTAATTGTGTTAGTGTGACTACACTAGAAGATGAAATACAACGGTCACGTGTTTGCGTCTCTTCCTCCAGAATTATCGTGAATTTCAGAACGACAAATGCAAAGTGGTATCAATGCTTGTATTAGCTGTTTATATGCTGCCGAATGGCAAATAACCCTTATTATAGTGTTAAGGTAAAAAATGAAATCATCCTTTGATTTTTTGAGTTCATACAATTTGACTCATGTGAAAGGAATGCCTGCTGACTTGACTGGACCAAGCTTTAGCCAGGCTCCACCCCTTCAGATGCTGGACATGGATCAGCCCATCCTTAAAGCCCCCCCATCCCCCCCCCAAAAGTCTACTGGCTTCCAGAAAAAACATGGCCCAATGAACTGTTCTATCACACCACCTGCACTTTCTCCTCCCAGCAGCCAGCATTTTCTAGCTTTATTATCTCCTTCCTATAAAAACAAACAAACAAAAAACAACCCTTTCTACTTGTCTTGTGAAGTGCTACAAGACCTTAATGATCAGAGCATTCTCTATTGCTATAGCTCTTTTCCTCCCAGGGCAATAGTCTTTCTGAATAAAATCTCTCCTTACTTAAGCCTGGACTTTGTTTTGTTTTCTTTGTTTAGCATACTTATGTGCTGGCAAGGACATAAGTATGTGTTGGAAGGACTTCACGTTGTGTTCATCTTGCAGTGGCCTCTTTTGATGTTGTTAAAGACAGCCTTCATAGCTGAATTGTAATAAATTTACAGAAAAAGGGGAGTCAGATATAAGAAGCTATAGTCCCTATTCAAGAGCTATAGTCTAGTTGCAGGTCTGAGTGCAAAATATTTTGTGTTTAAAAGTAAAATAGAATTATACATAAGGATCAGATGATTGGGAAAAGATTTTTGAAAGTTGTGTGAGATACAAAAGTTTTCTTAACTCTGTAAAGCTTTCCACACATTGAGATATGTAGCAATACCAGCCTATGACTACCAGATGCCTTAGTATTCCCATTTGTTATAATAACCACCACATACCCATATGCCAAAATGTTACCTAGACAATCAGACTGCCTTCAGTGAAAAGCTCTGTACAAAAAGTCATAAAGCTCTTATTTTAAAAATAAGGGCTGTATATTATAAGACTATATTTCAGAAAGCAAGAACTAGATACTAAAAGTGGTTTATTTACAAAATCATATGTCTTTTATTAGTTTGATCTAACAAATCCTGAAATAAAGGGATATATGCATACATGTTTGCATGTACATATGTGTGCATTTTTACCTCCCTTCATTCCAAAAGAATTTTTTGAAAACCCATTATTTTATTGGTTTATCTTTTGATATATTTCCAAGGCTGGTGTATAAAGAGTGCAACAAAACCACCTTTATAAAATATGAGATTGTAACTTCTATAAAGGCTTTGTATATTTAATTTACATATGTATATTTACATTATTCTAAATATGTTATGGGAACATATTATTTATGGAAGTTCTAGAAAAATTGCTTTTTTTCTCCCATTCATTTATTCGATAATTAAATATGCAAAGAATATGGCATTAAATAAACTAGGAAATATTCATGAAGGCTACATTTTATTGGAGGGTGAAATATAAATAAAGGCACAATGTAAAACAAATAAAGCTATCAAATAAATACATAAAGAATAATAAATGCTAGGGAGAGAATTGAAATTGAACCATGATGGAGAAAAATAGGGTCACTACTTCAAACTAGGTGTTTTGAAGAATCATTTCTAATGATATAACCTGTGAGATGATATCTGAATTGTTACAAAAAAAGTAGGTGTGTGGCAATCAGAAAGAAACGCTGTTTGGCATTAGGAATAGCTTGTCTAACGGCCTTGGCATCAAGCAGGCATGAAGGACAGAAAGAAGCACAGTGTGAGTAAACTCTGTGAGCAAGGAGTGGAGGTTACAAGAAGTGGGCAGGGTCCAAACTGTACTTTACTTAAAAATCATACATTTGTACTAACCTAACATGTATATTATTCAGGACAGCTCAGAAAGGAGGTGATCTATATTCATCCACTCACCCGCCCATTTGTCTATCCATTCATTCACTCATTCATTCATCTAATCATGCATATATGCATCCATCATCCACCCACCCTGTCCATCCATCCATCCACCCCCTCTATCCATCCATCCATCCATCCATCCATTCATTCATCTAATCATGCATGCATCCATCATCCACCCACCCTATCCATCCTTCCCCCACCCTATCCATCATCCCCCCACCCTATCCATCCATCTATTCATTCACTCTTTATTCATTCACTCTATTCATTCATTCTTCTAATCATATATGCATGCATCCATCATCCACCCACTCCATCCATCCGTCCATCCATCCATCCATCTATTCTTTCATTCATTCATTCATCTAATCATGTATGCATGCATCCATCATCCACCCACCCTACCCATCCATCCATTCATCCATCCATCTATTCATTCACTCATTCATTCATCTAATCATGTATGCATGCATCCATCATCCACCCACCCTATCCATCCGTCCATCCTTCCATCCATCTATTCATTCACTCATTCATTCATCTAATCATGTATGCATGCATCCATCATCCACCCACCCCATCCATCCATCCACCCACCCTATCCATCTGTCCATCCATCTATCCATCTATTCATTCACTCATTCATTCATCTAATCATGTCTGCATGCATCCATCATCCCCTCACCTCATCCATCCATCCACTCACCCTACCCATCCGTCCATCCATCCATCCATCTATTAATTCACTCATTCATTCATCTAATCATGTATGCATGCATTCATCATCCACCCACCCCATCATCCATCCATCCATCCATCCATCCATTCATCTAATCATGCATGCACCTATCATCCACCCACCCTATCCATCCATCCATCCACCCACCCTATCTATCCATCCATCTATTCATTCACTCATTCATTCATTCTTCTAATCATATATGCATGCATCCATCATCCACCCACCCCATCCATCCATCTATTTGTTCACTCATTCATTCATCTAATCATGCATGCATCCATCATCCACCCACCCCATCATCCATCCATCCATCCATCCTTCCATCCATCCATTTTTTCACTCATTCATTCATCTAATCATGTATGCATGCATCCATCATCCACCCACCCCATCCATCCATCCACCCAATCACTTATCTAATCATGCATCATCCATTCATCCTTTTGTTCATCTATGCATCCATCCATTTGCTAACAAACACTTACTCATCCCACACTGTGTTCCATTCTTTTTTAATCCTAAGTATAATGTTAACTAAATTCCCTGTCACTGATCATAAAGAGCTCACAGTCTGATAGTAAACAGTTTATTTTACAATGAATAGAGAACCGTTCCCACCACTTCCCTCTTTCACATTTGTTGTGCTGAGTTCTGATATACTATCTGCTCGGAATTTCACCCAGTTGAGTTGTCAGCCTCCCTGCAGTCACAAAGTAATGACTCTCTGTGGTGTCTGATAACAATCAAGCCCCTTATCTCCAGATAACTTACAAGATAAAGCCTGTGACTGCCACATCAAACCAGACTAATGTGCCTCTCTTCCTTTATGAGAACACATGCCTTTGGTTATAGCTTTAGACGGATACACTGGTGGTGAGGATAAATGGATGTATTGCATTGTCTGCCTAAGTATACAGATACACAAATAAATTCAATAGGGAGAAAGGCAGGTCTTGGAATCTCAGTGCCTCTTTTCTGGGAAAGCTGATTGTTAGTGCCTCCGCAGAAGGAACCTATTTACTTGGAACAAGGACCATGCCAGGCTGAAATGATAACTTCTGGAGTAAATATTTTAAAACCATTAGGGAAGAAGAAATTACTTAACCTCAAGTCCTGGTAAACCAAGGGAAGTTTGTCATATGGCACTTTCCCCTCAGTAACTTTATGTTGTAGTCCCCTAAAGTCATAACTAATAATTAGACATGATGGCTGTTATTCAGATTTGATTTTGAGGAAGGAAGGATGTGCGTGTGTGTGTGATGGGGGGGTGGTGGACTACACAGCATGCTCATTAAGAAGTAGATTTTTCTGTTTCCTAGATGGAATTTCTAGCTTCTCTGACCTCTATTTTGTTTCTTTCTATATTTATCAGAAAAAGGTTGAGTGCTCGGCATGCTATCTTTACTGTGACGGTCCTGCCATAGAGAAAGAGTTGAAATGTTTTTATTGGAGAATTAGAGAAGACATTCACTAAAAATATACTGCAGTGCAAATATAGAAATTTCTCACACCATTCCCCACCTTTTTCCAGTAAGAAAATCCCTCTAAAAATTGCAGCTGTGTTATAAAATACCATCGGAATGATACAGTTGACTTTCCTGCTCAGGGTCGGTTCAGAAATGCTGGCATCTAAATAAAAATACAGTTCAGGCTTCCTGCACATAAAAACAAAACAGTTAGGATTTGGCTGTTCCCTCCTATAGCATCCCTGAGCTAAATCTTAAAAGGAGGAGTGGAGAGAATTCAAGCTATTGTTAAAAACATATTTCCATTTTGCAAGCATGAGAGTTTAACAGCCCAGGGTTAGAGTTAAATAGTAGCTTGTTCACAATCAGATATAAAGAAGGTGTTCCCTGAATCTGGTAAAGCTGGACTTTCTACATGGTGCAGATGTATTTTGGAGGTGACCAAGTATGTTCTTCTTCCTTGGAGAACCACCACTTCTACCCAGCTGTCTTGAGCAGCCATAAATTTACCCGAGGACCCAGATCGTTTGGGGGCAGTTCATTAGATAACATATCCAATTAGACTCAGTTTGGACAAATCAGATTCTCTCTCCAAGGAATTTGAAATTACAACTTAACCTTAGTTTATGCTGGTGAGTTCATTGGGGTACAAATAAAATCAGATGTGGTATGATGGCCATTGACATGGAAACACAGAGTTATATAGAGGGAAAAAACTAAGAAAGTTTATACTGAGAGCAGAAAAGACCTCACTGTACTCTGTGCTCTTGACTCCACCCAATTTGCTTTGATAGCTTCACTGAGTTTGAAAGCTTTTTATCTTTTACAAACAAAATTATTTTAACCAAAAACCACTCATATAATTTAAGACACAAAACTTATCTCCTCCTTCATAGTTAACATTGTACTTCACTGGAAGTAGGTCTGTGTTGAAATATTGTATTAAACAAATACCTAGTTCAGTGTTCCTCAGAGTCAATAAGTGGTGGTATCAAATGCCATTTAAGAACATAATATATACAAGACTTTGAAAGTTTGGTGAGAATAGCAAGGTTACTGTGATGTCCTTGACCTTGTAGATGTGTAGACAGGGCCCTCGCAGCTATTTTTCTGGAATACTGTAATGCACAACCTACAGGTATCTTTATGTAATGACAAGACACCGCAAATGGAGGGATTGCCCTAGTGGGGGTTTTACTTGGTACATGCAGACACAGCCAGAGCCAGAGAAATATCTCAGGAGCTTTCAAGAATGTAATAAACCAAACTATCTGAGAAGAGACTGAAATGAAATGATGTGATTAGCTCCTCTGCTTACATAGACCTATCCTTGGAGAAATCCAATTGCAAATGCTTAGGGTATCCATCTAAAGAAAACAGTCCGATAACATACCAGGAAATCTATAAGTCTAATAGGTTAATGTCAACCTACTGTTAGTTGGAAATAAAAGCTCGGCAATTAATCTCTAAAGGCAATAGTTGCAAGTGTTAGAAAATGATTATGTATGCAAGTGTTAATAAGGCATCAGATAAACTAAGGTGCTAATAAAAATTATCAGAGCACTGGGCTACATTGGGGTTTAATAGCTGTCTAATTTGGGGCAGAGAGAGTCTAGTAAAATGAATAAAAGTTAGATTTAGAATATACAGATATCTAGCATGCTGTGGTTAGAAATAGAGATTTGATGAGCGATGTGACTAATGTTAACTGAATTGCAACCTCAGTACTGGTGTAACTGTACCAGTCTAGTGCCATTTCACATCACAGACTGCTTCCAGACGCTCAGACAAGTCACAGTTCTTGGCTCACAACAATCCTCAGGCAACCCAATTCCATCCTTACCACCCATTAACTATGACTGTGGGCAAGTAACTTCTGTGAACTTAGTTCTTTTTTCAAAATTTTACTTTATTTCAAAATAGTAAGGGGTACAAATGTTTTTGTTAAATGGATAGCTTTATGATGCTTTAATGAGGGCTGTAAGTGTGCCCTGTAGATATTGCTTTAGTCTTCAAAGAGCAGCCTGGTATGCACTTCTGCCAAATAGCATCAGTAAGCCCTGCAGTGCCCTGATCAGCCTCACGGCAGTGCCTGGGTCAAACTGGGAAAGGGGGAAAGCAGGACAGGGTTGATATGGGCAAAATGAGGCATAAATATCTTTGTTCCTCCATCCCAGGGCATTCTTTCTCATCTTCATTTTTTTCTTACTTTTTTTTGACTTTACAACTTACACTAAGGGATCTTTGTCTTATGCTCAATTTTATTTCACCTTTGGAGGCAAGTACCTGCCTGGTCGACATTCCTGCCACTGATAATCAGGTGATCCTTACGCTCTGCAAATGTCATCAACCCAGTCAGCCTGAAGAAATATCCAGGGAGGGGAACCACTTCCCCAAGGTGAATTGATGAATGTCCAGTAAGTCAACCATAGTGTCAAGGTCACATGACGATGCCCAACACATGAACATGCCCCACGCGGCAGATTTTTAGGCAGCTTCTACCCTCTTCCTAGACCAATATCTGCTGAAGCAATAACCCCGCCCACCCCACAACACTCCCAGTCACCTGTGTGATCCATTGGTCACTGACAACTTTTTCTTAAAAATGATGAATTCACTATTTTCTGAAATAACATACCTATCAATGACTTTCTCTTTGGTTATGGGAGACCTGTCTTCCTTACTGCTCTATGGGACATGATCAGTCAGTGGGGGTGGGGGAGGGGTGGGGGAGAGGTGTGGGCTGCAGTGTAACAGCATTAAGGAAAAACTTAAGGTCAGAAACAACCCATCTTCTCAGACTCCATCAGGGAGGGAGAGGGGAGGGGGCACACAACATCCATTCCTCAGCAAGAGCTCTAGGGGTCTGGTCATCTTTTAGAAGCTACTTTAGGCAATCAGGAAGAGCTGCACTAAATCCTACCTTTCCCTAAGAATAAGCCCTAGGTTACTCAAAATGTATGCTCCCAACAGATACAGAAAAGACACCAGCCTTATTAAAAGATTTATGGAGAGGAATCCATGTTCTCAATGAGGAGAATCAGTATTCTCAACAAGGAATTTATTTTGGGGAAGTGAATTTTCTTCTCTGGAAATGCTTGGGGAGCATTTTCTGTGTAAATCTGTTTCCAGCAGTTGTGGGGCAGCAGACGTAATTGGCCAACTAGAGGCCTGCAGGGGAGGCTTCGATGGGGCACAGGCTCCTTTTGGGGAATGGATGGGGAATCTCCCTGAGGCAGTAAGTGGTCCTTATTTGCCACACCTTTCTAGGGCTGTCTGTCCTCGTCACTGATCTATCAAATCCTTATGTGGATACTCTGGCCAGCAAAGGCACCTTTTTGGCTATAGGACTTAATATGTGGCACTCCTGTAAAGTCACTGAAGTATGACCCTGAGTGAGCTCTGTCTGCACTCTAGTGGGAACCTGGCAGCTCCCCAGGTGCTGCTTTTAAGCTTGGAGGACAGAGGGATCAGTATGTAGCAGTGACAGTACCCTGGGTCCCCAGCTATGTCTTAGGGAAGCGCCAGGAAGAGAATTTCTCACAAGCTGCAGAGAGTGAACCCTGAGGCCCAAAGCAGGAGAGACAGGTGGAGGGGAGGCAGGACTGGGGACATCTCACTGTGGGAGGAAGAACCACCCTGCCCAAGACAAGACATCAGAGGAGATGCTTAGGAGCAAATCTTCCCGACCCTGTCACTGGAGGGGGGGTAGCCTCCTTCTGAAGGTTGTTTCAGGAAATCAATCAGTTGCTTTCACCAGTGGCTTTCCAAACCTCAAGTGAAAGGCAAAGGGCAACAATTGATCTGGGAAAGGGCAGTTTGTGTCAGCATCTGGGCAGAAGATGGAGCTGTGCAAAAGCAGAGCTGCCTTTACTGGGGCAGACAGTGGGAAGTTCCTAGAGAAGAAACAGCATAGGTACAAAATAGATGTCACTGGCCCCAGAGGCCCTTATGTCTCCAAGTCATCATGAGGCAGAACTGCATTAATTTCTTGACATTTTTTTGCTTCTTTTTTATTTTGCTTTATTTTCAACTTTCTCTTCAGTTCCATTCATCTCATTTGCTAGCCATATTCTGAATTCCATTTTTATCACACTAGCAATTTCTTTGTTGCTGGGGTCCACTACTGTCGCTCCACTGTGTCTTTTGTGGGAGTCAAATTGTTTTGTTTTTCACATTGCCAGGATTCTTCTGATGGTTTCTTCTGATCTGAAGCCTCTTTTCTTAGCTCAGGGCTCATAGGTTTTCAGGGCACCTGTTTTTTTGCTGGAAACTCCCCTATTTAACTAGAAGAAGGGGCGGCCCCCCATGGCGCTTTTCTCCCACTCTGAGATGTTGACGTAGCACGGGAGGCGTGTATGCACAAGGGCCCTGGGGTGCAGCTGTTCTGATTTGTTCTGTTCACCTGTTACTGCCATAGTTCGAGTCTGTGCTGGATGCTCTTTTGGCTGAGAGTTGGTTGTTACCCAGATTGTAGTGAGGAGTTCAAGCTGGGGGCTGGGTGAGACCCTCTGCATGGAGGCTGGCTTAGCAGAGACTGCTCTGACTGGGATCTTTCTGCAGAAGTGAAAAAGGCATTTGCATAAGGCTATCTAGACTGCAGTCATGGGTTCCAGGACTGTGGACCTTTGCTTGAACCATGCTGACATATAATGGCAACTTGAGTTTGGTGGTCCCCGGCATGGCATTGAGGCTTGAACAATTCTCTTCACCCTGTGGTAGTGCTGGAACTCGGGCATGGGTGCAGGGTCCAGGTGCAGTGCTGGAATCTTATTGGCAGTATCTTGAGCTTAATGGGAGCTCTGGAGCCATAGGAGGGGAACCTTGAACTCTGGCACGAGAGACACAGAGCTGGTACCAAGGAAGAGCCAAAAGTAGGGCTCTGAGAGCCCAAAGTAGGGCCATGTGGGCTGCTGGCTGTTCTGAACTGGATGGCAGTGGCAGGGAGCAGTGGGAATAGCACAGCAGGTGGTGGGCTGTTATAACTTGGGGCAGAGGCAGGTCTACATAGTTGGCCGGCTGCTCTGCAGGCATGCTGACCACAGAGGCCAAGTAGCACAAGCAGAGGTCAGCTCTGGCTGCTGAGGGTCCTTGGCATTCTCCTCCTTCCCCACTTCAGGTCCCACTGAACAACTGGAGTCTGTGCAGAGTCACTGCCCTGGAGAACTGGTGCAGTAAGGATCTGGCTGCAGCGGATCCCAGAGTTCTGCAGCTCCTGCCACCCCATGCTCTCAGGGGCATGGCACCAGCACTGCATGGGACTCAGCTGTGCAGCAGTTGCCTTCACATCACCCCCATGAGGCGAGAGAGAGGGAGCAGAAAGCCAATGCTGTGGCTGGAAATAAAATGTCCCTCCCCACCAGTGCAGTGGGATCTGAGCTGAAGAGCTGCCTTGATAACTAGGCTGCGACCCGGGAAACGTCTAGGTTGAGTTGGACAGACAGTTCAATACATCATAGGACAACATCCTGGATAGGAAAAGGAGTGAGAAGTATCTTGATTCAAGCCTATGATGATGTGATTGGAAAAATAATTGGCCCTAAAATATGTCCACACCCTATGAATATGTTGCTTTATATGGGATAGCAGGCTTTGCAGATGTGATTAAGGGTATGTACATTGAGATGGGGGAGTATCCTGGGTTATTCAGGTATGTCCAGTGTAATCAAGGAACCTTTCCCAGATGTGTTAGAGCAGTGGTTCTCAACCTTCCTAATGCCATGACCCTTTAATATAGTTCCTGTGGGTCATGACCCACAGGTTGAGAACCGCTGTAGAGAGATGACCCAGAAGGAAGAGAGATTTGAAGTGTGAACCAAGCCATGGATATGGCCCCTAAAAGTTGGGAAGGTCTTCAACTTTCCAAATAAAGAAACAGGGATTGCAGTCCTACATCCACAAGGAACTGACTTCTGTCAATGACCTGAAGGAGACAGCAAATGGATCCTCCTAGGGTTCCCACAAAGGAACACAGCCTGCAGACACCTTCATTTTAGCTCAGTTAGATCTATCTCAGACTTCGGACCTACAGACTTAAGAAAATATATTTGTATTGTCCAAGCCACTAAGTTCGTAGTAATTTATTAGGGCAGCGCTGGGAATCTAATATATATAAGAAGAGCTGACCTTCAGCTTGCAGAGACTGGAAGCATGCTTGGGAAGTGGGGCTGGACTTAGGATGGAGAATAGAAATGAGATGTGGTGAGAAGGATGCCCAGGAGACAGAATGTTGTCAGCATTTGCCAGTGTCCTGAACAGTAAAACAAGGTGACACAGCCCCAAACCAGGAGTCTCCATGAGCTGGAATCCTGCAGCTGATTACCTGCTTACCCAGGCTCTGTCCTGATGAGGCCATTTGCTTAAAGTACTTGGCAGAGCATCATCAAGTTTGGGAAAATGTGTGATCTCCTAAAGTGTTTTTCTCTATTGAAATTATCTTATCTGTGCTTTTTGTGTCCTAACTATAAAATGACACATCTAAAGACTGATATTTATGAACAAAAAATTCTTTTGAGATAAAATGTATTCCTTTGAGATCATTTTTCTCAACACTTTCACATAATGCCTTCTCCATTCTTTCTTCATTTAAAAGAAATATCTTGTCGAAAAACAAAATTATAATTTTCTTTCCTCCTCTTTCATTAGACCCTAAGGAAGGCTGAAATTTTTCTTACTCCTCATTCTACTTGCTCATAAAAAGGGTAAATTTTAACTCCTCTGAACTTCTGCTTCCAAACTGATAAAGTAGGTCATAGGGTTTTGCAGTGAGGTGGTGTATATAAAATATCCCCCATGGCTCTTCCTTTGCTACTGTTCATCCCATTCTTTGCCTCCCCAGCCTCTGGGGATTAAGCTCCACAGAGAGCAGCTTCTAGCCTCCCAGGCCCTTGGACTTTAGGTAGATATGGTGGGACACAGGGTTTCCTGAGCACATTACAGCCTTTGAATTACCACTTTTTTGGTAGTGGACATGTTTCTCTATGGCCTACAATCTCTCTCAAGTACCCTCTGACCCACAACCGTCTGTGGACTCTACTAACTCCTCGTGTTTTTACACCTGGTGTTATAACAGCTTCCCACTTTTGGTAGGCCTCGGCCACCTCACCAACCACTGGCAGTTTCCTTTCCTTGCCTCACACAGTGTAAAAATTAAATTCTCCTCAGTTAAACCATCTTTTTTTTTTCCTGCCAGAGAGCTGATTGATCCATAAAGCATTCAGTACAATGGCTATCACATAACCAGCATTTAAGAAACATTAGCTGTTTGTGTAACAAAATAATTTACAAAATGATGAAAGGACTATTCATTTATTTTTATTGTAAATTGGTGTAAATATATATACCCCTCTTGAAAAACAATCCAAAATTGATAAGTGGGAATTTATTTCTGGATTTCCGTGAAAAAGAGCTCTGGAAAACCTCACAAAGACACTATTTTAAGTAGCTTGTTGATTAATATAATCAGGCAAAAATCAAACTTTTCTTTTTTTTTTCTAAATTTGAATTCTTTGTTTTAAATCCCATTTTAACAGACGAATTTTTTATTTCATTTTTGATAAATTAAGCTGATCTGTCTTGAGTACTTTTATTTTGTTTTTGTTTCATTATTTTCTCTAATAAAAATTGTTTTAGTTGAAAAGAACCCTCATGTGACATGTGGTGAATTAAAGGCCATTTACTATTCAACAAAGAAAAATTAGGGTTTTAAACACTGGACTATGAGAGTTGGAAAGCATTTAAATGGAATCCTATCTCTCTCTTTTGCAATACTTTGTAATCTTATATGCAAAAGGTAATTTTTTTTCTGAGAATCATCAATTAGGTACTAATAGTACTATCTACTGAGTTGTGGTGGGCAATAGTTGGCTCAGTATGTGTGCAGGAACTCAAGCTAGTAGAAGGTGATTCAGCCCTGAGCCCCAGATAGGCCAGGCCCTGGACATTTCTGAGTATTAAGAAGAGTGAGCACCATCTTAGGTGGTAGAGTCCAGGGCAGCAGTGGGAGTTGGCACAGAGAGAAAACTGAGTAAATGGCACATATTCATTTGTGAGAACTGCAATAAAGAAGCATCTCAAACTGGGTGGCTTAAACAATAAGGATTTCACAGTTCTGGATGTCAGAAGTTTGAGGTCAAGGCACCTGGCTTGAGGGAGGGATCTATTCTAGGCCCCTCTCTTTGGCTTATATCAGACGGCCATTTTCTCTTTCTCACTCCCCGTTGTCTGCCCTAATTAACATGTGGTTATGTCCAAATTTCCTAAGGACACAGAGTACATAGGGTTAGGGACCACTGTAGTGATTTCACTTTAACTTAATGACCTCTGTAAAGAGACTACCTCCAAACAGGGCCACATTCTGAAGTCTTGAGAAGTAGACCTCAACATCTGAACTTGGAGTAGGAGTTGCACAATTCCACCCATAACACAATGAATTGAGCAGGTGACGATGTGTTGTGATAGAGCACAACGTAGGGTGCTTTCAATGCACAAAGATGAGATGTCTACTCGATATTATTAATATTCCGTCTTAAGCCTCATTTTCTAATTTCTCTCTGTATTTAATTAGCTCTAAGTCATTTTGTGTTTTCTCAATATCCAGGGCTTTGCTGCATTAATCTGATTAATGTACTTCTATTCATTAACCTACAAGTCATTAGATACCCTTCTTTTCAAGTATCTCAATGGGATTGAGCACAGAACTCAAGTCCTAGTTAAGCTACTAGCTACCTGTGTGACCTTGGGCAAGCCAGTTAACTGCCCTGGGCTTTTCTTTCTATAAAGGTGCTTGTTGCATTTACTAAGATATTTTTTAGCTGCAATATTCTGAGCTTTTAATTGTGCTGTGGATGCTGTTACACACGAATAGAGGACGCTTCTGTTTTGAAGAGTTCAGCATGGCTAAATTGGGTAATAAATTTACCAAATTATATATTTAAAAAAGGTACAGGTTGTACTGAGAAGTTAATTGATTCATTTAGAGATAAAAAGTTAATATGAAATTCTTAATCTTCTGGGAGGAGACATTCAATTAAGAGTGTGCCTGGTTTCAACTCTAAGTAACATACCTCTGCTTAAGAGAAAAACAAAGTGGATACTTAGTCATGTTAACTTTGGGCCTTCAAACACATCTACCATTTCATTTGGATACTTCAGTGGAAAGTTTATCTTCCATAATTACTGGGCACTTCCCTTGGGGTTCCTCTTTATCCTGTGTCCTTGAAGTAAGAGATCCATATCCAAGCCATCATGGCATAAGGATTATCTTGAGGTAAGACATTTGAGAATACAAAAGTGCAGGAAAAAGCTTTCTGTCTCTTTCTCTTGTTGCCTAAAAGCAGAGCTTTTTGAAAGCATTCAATTATTTTGAATCCTGCTTTTAGGGGAATTGCCTGTAACACGGGTATTGGCATGGGGATGGAAATTGCATCAACAGACCTTGCTGAAACAAATTACCTTCTGTTAATTTTCACCCCATACGTTTCTCAGTCATTTCCCATTTTTGTCCTTTGAAATTCTCATCCCCACTCCTTGTTAAAGTGGTATTCTAACTCATTCTGTGAGCTCTCCCATATGTATAGAAACAAATTTTATCTTTTCTCTGGCTAATCTATAGTTTGTCATTTTAATTCACTGGCCTCTTATTCTAATGTAAAAGAGTGAAGAAGATGTTTTCCTTTTTTTATAGTCTCTACATCAAACCGAAGATTTAGGACGTATCTGGATAGTAATAGGTTAATTAGTTTAATAGTTTAATTAGTTCATCTGACAGATAAGGTCAAGATAGCTCGAAATTCATGCTTTTAAAAGCAGAATGAAGCACAGTCCTCATATTGGTTGTTTGGTAACTAGATTTCCAAAAAATTTGCCTATCTTAGTGAAACCGGTGTGTGTCATGAGCATGCCACAGGATGTTCTTTTTTTTTTTGCAGTTTTTGCCCAGGGCCAGGTTTGAAGCCACCTTCTCCAGAATAAGGGGCCAGTACCCTACTCCTTTGAGCCACAAGTGCCACCACAGGATGTTCTTGTTGGACAAAACCATGAGACCTTCCCTGAAGGGAGCTGCTGGTGTGGAGTTACAGAGATGCAAAGATACAAAGCCAGTCTTTTTGTGGAGTAAGCTGATATCACCTTGGGGAACATGACCTTTTGATGATAGTAACTCTTCACATTATGCTGAAATGCACATTAGCATTCCCAGTGGGTTTAGCCACATAGGTATCAAAATTTCCTCCCACTGTACATCAGCATAACGCCCTTCAGACTACAGATTTCAACTCTAAGTTGAAACGCCTTGCACAGAATTGCACATTTGGAGAATCCAGTTTTTTCGGAAGGATAAAATGTGACCAGCTGATGAAAGCCATGCTATAAAATAAAAAAAAAAATATCTTTATATAAAGTTAGTTTGTGGACTACTTTTGTACAATTAGCGGTCTAAATGGGGGCCCTCTGGGGAACCAGATGCTAATATAGAGATAGGTTACCAAGGAGACAGGCTGAGGAAGTGGAGCTCTAAGGATGGTCACCTGCAGAGAGGTCTCTGATCTTGGTTCTTTGATTTGTCATGTACACTCGGCCAGACCTGGGAAACTTCAGTTGGGGCCAAGTAGGGAAATATTCTATCAAATTTGCCCTGAGGCGTTTTCGGATCTCAATTCTTAATTTATCCATTCATGTCACAGCTATTTATTCTGAGTCTGCTCTGTGCTACGCATGATGCCAGGCGTGGGAGAAACAGAAGTGAATAATACAGGCCTGGTCCCTGTTGTCATGCAGCTTGTCATCCGGTGGGAGACCACTGGAGCGTGCCTGCAAAACGGAGTAGAACGAGGAATAGAAGCAAGTGAGTGGAAACTCATGAATGCAGCCCTAAGAGTCTCCACAAGGAGGTTCAATTTCACCTGGAAATCAGGAGGGATCTGTTGAAAGAATTTAAACCTGAAAAAGTATGTCTTGTTCTGCATTTCAAAAAGATCATTCCAGCAAGGCTTATGGAGGGTGGATTGCTGGAGAAAGCAGAATCAAAATCTATAAGCAGACTGAAGTCTTTCTTCTCATGAAAATTCAACTAATAATGGATAATAATGGCATTTTAATCTCTATGCCTTAATCTTTTCACATGTGAAATAGGTGAATTGCATTAGATCAGAGGTTGGCAAACTATAGCCCTAAGGCCAAATTTGGCAGATTGCCTGTTTTATAAATGAAGTTTTATTGGAATATGTCATGCTTGTTCATTTTTCATTGTCTGTGACTACTTTTATGCTACAGTGACAGAGTTGAGTAGCTGTCACAGAGACCATATGGCCCAAAAAGCCTGTAATAGTTACTCTGTGGCCTTTACAAAAAAAAAAAAAAAATTGCCAACCCTTCACTAGATAATCAGTTGAGTTTCTTCCAATCATAATATTATTTTAGTCTAATCAAACACTTGACTCAACACCTTCCCCACTTTCTCATGTGTGCACTATTTATAAAGTAATTCAGAAACATATAATGATTTGGGCTGTTTATGATAATTGAGTATATTTGGTATAACACATGCTCAGAATGTGGATGAGAAAATTTAAACTACTTAAAAAGTTAAAACTCTTTTAAAAAATTTAATTTAATTTAATTTTTTTATTACATCATTACTGTGTACATTAATGCAATCATGGGGCACAATGTGCTGGTTTTGTATCAATTTGAAATACTTGCCTTAAATCTAGACTTAAGTGAATTTAATATAAGTATATGGATTATTTTGGGGGGTGGCAGAATAATGAACTCGTAAGGGGGCTAGATAATAGACTGCATAAGGTAAAAACTAAACATAATAAGAATATCTCAGAGGTTGATTTACTGAATCAATTCCTGGTGTCACCATTTCTGATTACCATTAATCTAACTTCTTTTTTTTTTTATTGTTGGGGATTCATTGAGGGTACAATAAGCCAGGTTACACTGATTGCATTTGTTAGGTAAAGTCCCTCTTGCAATCAGAAGGTGTGGCACACACCAAGGCCCCACCCCTCTCCCTCCTTCCCTTTCTCTGTTTTTCCTTCCCCCCATGACCTTAATTGTTATTAATTGTCCTCATATCAAAATTGAGTACATAGGATTCATGCTTCTCCATTCTTTCTTGTGATGCTTTACTAATGTCTTCCACTTCCATCCAGGTTAATACGAAGGTTGTAAAGTCTCCATTTTTTTTTTTCAATAGCTGAATAGTATTCCATGGTATACATATACCACAGCTTGTTAATCCTAATCTAACTTCTAAACACATTGGTGTCTAAATTATGTTATTGAATATAAGATGGACAAATACACCTTTGTGAAACCGGTGGGAGTTAGAAGAGTTGTTCTTAGACCTCATCCTCTTTGGAACCCACAGTTTATTGCTTAATGGAAACACAGGCATATCCTGTTAGAGAACATCTTTATTGGAGGAACTCATGAGATCCTTTATTCTCTAAAATTTTTATTTAAGATGTCATGCTTTAGGCTGAATGTGGTGGCTCACACCTGTAACCCTAGTACTCTGGGAGGCCAAGGTGATGGATCACTTGAGTTCCCAAGTTTCAGATCAGCCTGAGGAAGAACAAGACCCTGTCTCTGAAATATAGCCGAGCATTGGGGTGGGTGCCTTTAGTCTCAGCTACTCAGGAGGCTAAGGCAAGAGGATCACTTGAGTCCAAGAGTTTGAGGTTGGTGTGAGCTATGATGTCATGATACTCTACTGAGGGTGACAAAGTAAGACTCAAAAAAACACATAAAAAATGATGTCATGCTTTATACTGACATAAAACACTCCTTAAGAGTATGAAAGAATAGATCATTTTAACTTGATAGACAATGTCAGCTTTGCTCTATGGATGAGGAAATTAAGGTCCAGATACCACCATTTCTTTTTTTTTTTAATTTCCTCACTATTTTTGTTACTTGAATTTATTGGTGTTTACAGAATAGATCATTTAGACTGGGGTCTGCCTCTTGGACTAAAGTTGAGACTACATTTCCATACTCAGATAGATAAGGCACAACATTATACAGTTAGAACATTAGTTTCCCTTACGATTTTCATGAACTTCTGAAATTCTCTGAGCCAACTTTCAAATCAAGAGGTGAATACAATGCCATTGTCGGTAGATCTCAAAGGTATTACAAGAATGGGTGAGAACCTCAGAGTTCTAATGAGAAGATTTAATTGCTAGCTCCAACAGTGTCCTTGCTTGTATATTGCCTTTGTGACCAGTCAAGTACTACATACTATTTTAACTTTAGCTCAAAATCTTCTCTTTTCCTGAAGATCTACCAAAACTCACTAGTCCTCAGTAGTTCCTTGCTAATATGAGTAACTTCAGAAGAATTGAGTATTTACTGTGGTCTAGAAACTATACTCTAGAAGTTCCCTGTTATCTGCAAAGGATACATCCCACGACCCCATTGGATGCTTGAAACCTTGGTCGTCCTGAATCCTACACATACTATGCTTTTCTCCATATGTACAGGCCTATGATAGAGCTTAACTTATAACTTAGGCACAGTAAGACATTAATAATATCTTTTTTTTTTTGTAGAGACAGAGTCTCACTTTACTGCCCTCGGGTAAAGTGCCGTGGCTCACACGGCTCACAGCAACCCCTAACTCTTGGGCTTACGCGATTCTCTTGCCTCAGCCTCCCAAGCAGCTGGGACTACAGGCGCCCGCCACAACGCCCGGCTATTTTTTGTTGCAGTTTGGCCGGGGCTGGGTTTGAACCTGCCACCCTCGGCATATGGGGCCGGCGCCCTACTCACTGAGCCACAGGCGCCGCCCGACATTAATAATATCTAATAAGATAAAAGAACAGTTACAAAAATATACTGCAATAAATGGTATGTGAATGTGCGTCCTCTCTCTCTCTCATCAAATATTCACCTATTCTTGGAGCATGGGTGACTGGCAGGTAACCGAACTTGTGGAAAATGAGTGAAATTGCAGATGACCACTGTATCTAATCCTCACAGAATCGCTAAGGTAGAAGCTGATTTATTTCATTATCCCTATTTTATAGATGAGGCAATTCAGCTTGCTCAGGAAGTGGTAAACTTGGGATTTAAAGCATCATGACATCTAGGTGCTACTATTAAACACTACTCTGTTCTACTTTCTAATCCACAAGTCCCTGCCTGTGCTGTTCCTTCCATCTTTTTGCTCTTAATATTTTGCCAAGCAGGCTTACACTTTAGTTCTAATTTCAATAAAGCATCTTTTCTTTCCAATTACATATGATGCCACTTTAAGACAGTGACTTGTCTTATCAGTATCTGAAAGCTAGGTAGGTGTGCATGAGTATCTCCTAAGTGACTGAAATGTATGAATGTGTGTGTGCCAATGCGAAGGGTGTGCATCGCCAAAGCCCAATGCAGTTTTTAAACGTCTTATATGAGTACTTGGAATCCTCATCATTGTTACAACTGGAAGGTCTTTCTCCTCCCTTAAACAGCTGTTTAATGTGTGCATAACTATTCTAGAATTTTTAATTTTACTTTTTCAAAATTTATATGGTAAGAGTAGGTATCAAATATATATTGAGTATTCTGACTCCCTTTAAAAAAGTATTAGCTTCTTGAGTTTGGGGGTGAAGTCATTTTCTCTTAAAATAATGCCTTGTATATGACCTTCGAGAATATAAATCTCTGTTGAATAAATGAATAAACATCAGGTGAAATTATTTGTTGATCTCTGCAAGCCATCATCTCTAGCTTTCATGTGTAGCTGTTTTTCTTAATCTGGAAAGTTTTCTAGATTGTGAGTTATCTAAAAATCCAAATAACATTTTAATTGGATTTCTGCCTTTGATGCTTAACCTCAGGGCCTGTGAAGAGTTGCTCTAATTTTGTGGTTAACTTTCTTCAGCTAAATTGTAAATTTGACTAGCTTGAAGTGATATAGCAGTATTCAACTGAAGTTGCTGTGAGGTCAGGAACATTATTTTCTTCTTTCTTTGAATTTACATTGTTTTAAATTAAGTGACTCTGGATATAAGAATAATTGGTTTGGATTCACTTTATACTGAGTTATATCTACAACAAGCAGTAATGAATTTTGCGACTCTGAGGCGGGCTACAGAGCCATATGTCCTTTGACTTTTTTTTTCCACATATACATGTGTTCATTAGGCTTCCACTTTTTGCCTTCACAAAATTTAAAAGACTTAAACTTTAACAACAATAACAATGTTTAAGACAGGGACCAGAAACAAAAACCTCGCAAAGAATGAAAGAAGACAAATACATTCAGAAAAGAAATCAGACGATTGCTGCAACAAAGTATTAAGCAATAATAATAATAGTTATGCAAAGAAAATAACATTCACATTGTCAAATAAGAGTATGTCTGTTATACAATGCTTTGACTCTGAGGTTCAGTATGGAGTCATCAATTAACTACTTATTATTATTCTTTTCCCAAAGTATCAAAGAATAGACAACTAATATTTATAAATAATGATAAAAGATAATTTAAAAATAGATCATGCCAAATCTTATAGACAATAGAAAAAGAAGAAATACTTCAAAATCATTCTACTTAATCTGGATACACCTGATATTAAAATTAGAAAAAATATATTATTATAAAGGGGAAATTACAAACATAATTCACTTATAAATGAGGATGCAGTATCCTGTATCCTAAACAACATATTAACAAGTTGAAGTAAAAATTAATGTTTAAGTAATGTACTTTAGTCAAAATCAAATCCAATTTATGTGAGAATTAGTCACTATTTTCTTTCTTCTTTTTTTCCTTTTCCTTACCGTCACCCCCTCCGTCTTTCTCTGTCTGCTCGCCCCTTCCCCCATGCCCCACCATGTCACTGATTATCATTAATTGTCCTCATATCAAAGTCGAATACATAGGATGCATACTTCTCCATTCCTGTGATGCTTCACTAAGGATCATGTGTTCCATCTCCATCCAGGTTAATACAAACGCTGCAAAATCTCCATTTTTTAAAAAATAGCTGAATAATATTCTATGGTATATATATACCACACCTTGCCAATCCATTCCTGGGTTGAAGGGCATTTAGGCTGTTTCCACATTTTAGCAATTGTAAGTTGGGCTGCAATAAACAGCCTAGTACAAGTGTCTTTATAATAAAAGGTTTTTTTTTTTTTTTTCCTTTTGGATAGATGCCCAATAATGGGACTGCAGGATCAAACGGGATATGTCCTTTGACCTTTCATTGCACTTTTCTTTTTTCCTCTAGCCGTAGTTTTCTTTCTTTCTTTTTGTTTTTCCTCCTCTCTCTCATCTTTTTTTCTGCATAGTTCTAAAACTTTCACTTAACTCTACTTATAATCTCATATCATACTTTCTAGTAACATGTTTTCAGGCAGAGTTTAATTTTAATCACTTATGATCCTCTGCTCTGATTTTTCAGCAAAGGCAATTTAAGAAGGACTGGGGATGTGATGCCTCAGTCCATTCCTTTCTATTAAGTTTTCCAAAGAAGTGTGAAGATCATTATCAGGTTTCTAAGGTGGCAAATGCAGAGATTTTACCATGTTCAAAAAAAAATCTGCAAAAATTGTCTTTAGAACTCCTCAATTCTGTTTCTTGGTAACAAGAAGAATTGTTGAATTCTGTTTCTTGGTTCCGTACCAAGAAACAGAATTAACGGAGGGATAACTCTGGGGTCAGACTGGGGGCTTTCCTGTTTCTTTCATTAGCAATAAGAGCTAACATGGGCAGTGTACTCATCACGTTACAGAGTTGTGTTTTACATAGACTATCTCATTTAATCTAGTTCATACACTATTAACCTTATTTAAAGTAGAAATAATGGGTGAGGGAAGACCAGAGTTATAACAGAAATAAGAATGGAGTTACAAGACTTTTTGAACTTGGGTTTCACTTCTATCAGAAAGAATACCTGCACATGCAGAAATCATAGATGGCCAGAATTTGGGATAGATAGGATGTCTTTGCAATGAGCTAGTTCCATTGCTTCATTTTTTCAATTTAGAATTGGATTAGCACATTGAGGGGACTTGGTGAAGTATACTATGTATTAGCAGGTCCAGTGCTGTACAAAAACATAAATCAAAACTTCTTGGATGGTGTGGAGGGCCCTTATACAATGTATCGATCAGGCACAAAAACAGGATGGCGGAGGCGTCCTTTAGGAAACCTGCTTGCAGGCTGCCGCCCTGGCAACAACCTTGCCGCCCGTGCCCTTTGCGCTCATTGGAGAGATATCTAAGTCAAGAAACCGACAACAGGAAGTGTCCTAGAGTATAAATATAGAGTGCTGTAAACAAGGAGAGAGCTTTTCCATCCTGCTCTCCCCGGACAAGGTAGAGAGCTTTGCCATCCTGCTCTCCCCGGACAAGGTTAGAGAGTTTTTCCATCCTGCTCTCCCCGGACAAGGTTAGGGCTTTTCCATCCTGCTCTCCCCAGACAAGGTTAGAGCTTTTCCATCCTGCTCTCCCCGGACAAGCTGCTTGCCCCCGATAATAAACTTGCTGAAAGCTGTTTGCGTTGGTGTGTTCGTCCCTGCTGGTCGGCGGCCGAGCGACACCGACAGGATGGAATAAACAACACTCTATTATACCTCATAAATGAGCAACCAGTGCTGGCTCAGTTGGATGGTCCTTCTGCTCCACTTTCTGTCATCTGAGCCTGGAATGTCCAAGAAGTTTCTCCCTCCATATATGCAGTACCTCAGCCATGATGGCTGGCACATCTCTTCTTTTCCACTTGGTGTTTACACATGGCTGCTTGGACTTCCTCGCAATATGGCCTCTGACTGCCAAGGGAGGGTGCTGAAGCCACAGTTCTTTTAAAGACTAAGCCTGGAACTGTCACTCCTGCCACATTCTCTTAGTCAAAGTGAATCACAAGTCCAGCCTAGATTTAAGAATAGAGAAAGAAGACCCATCTTTTCATGTATGGAGCAGCATGTGAGAGAATAGCTTAATGGTGGACATTTTCCAAGACCATCCATCATGAGAGCACAGCTGTGAGGGACCCCACTCTTCATCTGAGTCTAGTTCTAGTTCTGATTATTCACTATGTTAGTGTTTCCACAGCACTATACCTCACAGAAGAGAAACTGAACTTCTGATCTTTTTCCCATGGCTCAAGTCCCTAAGCCTAATACTTTGTTTTACCCATATCGTATATTCAATAGTCAATGTTGATGCTTGTTATTCTTTATTTTCAAAGAACTCTTCTGTCTCCTCTCTAGTTTTATTAAGCCCATCTTGGAGGAACAAGTGTGGACTCTGGAGAAAATATAGGTGAGTTGTTACTTATTGAGAGTTTGCTATCTTCCAAGAGCTATGCTCCGTGCTTCTACGGAGCATACGGTACAAAATACGGTAGTATTTTGTGTAACTCTCACTAAAAACTAAGGAGAGAGGGTATGGTGCCTGCAGGCTAAGAGTTCAAGTCACTCATCAAAGGCAGAATTAAAAGATAGAACCAGAAAAGGAATCCCAGTAAAGCTAAGTTTAAGGTCATGGTTCTTTTCACAGTCCAGGATGCTGACAAAGTAAAGACAGGTTGCCTTTTCAAGAAGTTCAACAAAAGAATGAAGGACAGGAAAGAAAGAAGAGAGACCAGTCAGGAGAAGAGTAGAGGTGAGACTAAAGAGTAAAAGTACATTATAAGAATTGTGTTTTTAGGATAGGGAGGCTGGAAACTCACTTAAGTCATTAGGGAAACCGAAATGAAAGATGCAAATAAGAAAACAGTTACCTGGGGGACTAATATCCCAGGGGAAATTAGAAAAGAACACTACAAGGGCAGAGATGAACGTGTTGGCCTTGGCAGTGAGGGTGGACTTTTCCTCCTTCAACATAGAAACAAGAGAAAAGGGTTAGGAAAGTTCTGAAGAGTCTGGAGGTGGAGTGGAGAAAAACTGAGAAATTATTTGAGTAATTAAAAATCTCATTGACACCATTTTAAGGGAAATATTAAAATTTTGATGAAAATAATATTACTTCCAAAAGCAAAGAGAAGTTAAAGAAGATGCTTTTGTATTATTACTGAAAGGAAACTGGCATGTTTCCAACAGAGGAGGAATGAATAAGTACAGCAAAAGACTCTGAACAATTTTCTTTTTGGAAATTCTAATCTTTAATTTTGAAATGACCCCCAAGACCAAAAAAGGGTGAGTAGTCAAATTAGAGTTTAATATTGTTCAGTGTTAAATTCTCCAATTATTTCCTGCCTTCTGAGATTTTGCAAGTGGAAGATTAACTGTTTTCTCAATATTTGGAGCAATAAAACATGTTTGGAGGGTGATATTAACATCTTTGACTTAAGTGTGCTGAATAGTAAGAGGTTGAGTTCAAGAAAGAAAAGAGTGTCCCAGAGATCCTCAATTGTTACCCAATCATCTGTATCTTTTCAATTTTTATGCAATGCCTCCTTGTATCTTAAAGAAAAATCCGTGTAACAGGTTGAACAAGGGTTTACTTTTTCTTTTTATCAAATGAATCTCATTTTAAAAAGAGTTTAATATTTCATCAGGAAAGACCAAAAAATAAGCCTCAGGAAATTAGCCATAAAGGCATTAACTGATCTCAGTGACAATAGCCTATATCCAAGCTTAAAAGACATGGTTGTCCACTAATCATAACACTGGCTGACATTAATTTTGAGTAGTTATTGCAATATGAATTATGTATAATGGATTAAACTATATTTATTTGTAATCTTTGACATGCAAGGGGATGCTTTCCCCTTGATATATGCACTGAAACTCCCATTCACAAATCATATGCTTTCTCTCTTCAGAGTGGACAAAACCCACCTAAATATAAACCATTTTTAATGGATCAAAGTCTCAGGCCTTCTTTAGTCTTGAAGGCAAACTCTGGTTTCACCAAGTTTGAGTTCCTATATTTTTTTTGGAAAGTTAATCAGTGTCCCTCATCCTCTCAATGACCCTGCACAGAGCAAAAGACTTGCTAAATCCATTGAAGATATATCGAGAATAATAGTCACATTTTCCTTCATATAAAAGAATTCAAGAAAACTTGGCTAGTGGTTCAGGGAATGATATTGGTACCAGACTACCTGGATACAAGTTTTAGCATTAACACTTACTAGCTGTGTGAGTCAGGGCTAGTTGATTATTATTGGTTCTCCTTTGCTCATGGAAAGATAATAACAGTGCCAATTGCATAAAGTTGTCATGAAGATTTAACAAAATGACATATGCAGAGCCATTATCATAGTACTCAATGTTACATATTTTTCTGTTTTATTTTGTTATCTCAACCATGCCAAAGTACTAGAGAGTTTAATCTTCACTTTTCTCTATGTAAAGCAATTTAGCTGATGGAAAAATAAAAATAATAATTCATGGTTTGTTTGTATGCTACCATGTAGCTCAAATATCACTTTCTTAAAGAGCTGTATCTCATTTCATCTGTACAAACCTTACTCTCCCAAATCCCCAAATCTGTTTTATCTTTTTCTATGACACTTATTTTCAACCTACAATATTTGTTTGTTCTATTTATTGTCTTCATCCTTCTACTCAAATATTAGTTCCTTTAGGGCAGAGGATTCTATTAGTGTTATTCCCTAATATAACTCAAGTGCCAAGCATAGTGCTTGGGATATAGCAAACACTATATAAATATTCATTAAGTGAAAGAAGGAAGAAGAGAAGATGACAGGAATTACATCTGTTTCCTTCCAAAAAGGAAAAAAAATAGGAAAGGAATAGGAAAATGGATGTATCGCATATGTAGAGTTTAAAATATTTTCAGGAAATAATAGCATTACAGAAATGTTCTTTTTCCATTAATGGTCCATGAATCTTGTATAGCTTAAATGGTGACAACAAATTCAAAGCTTTTGATAGTAAAACTTTCTTCAACAGAAAAAATAAATAGTCTTCATTATACAGTAGAAGGTCGATAGCTGACCAGCCTCCCTATACTGACCTCTTTAAGTTGACCTGATTTTCACAGACTGGACATGCACCACAAGTATTTATCAGTGCTGCAGGCCTAGTTCCTTATAAAGGCTGACCACCTCCATCTGTTGTCCAATTTGTAAAAGTCCTTTGGGTGGTCCACTTACAGAGATTCTAGTGTATATGAAAATCAAGCACAAGGTTGATGACATGATTAAGGCCAGAGGTACTTGTTTGAACTTATTTTGCTTTTGTGTTTGTTCATTATACAGATGCAGTTGTCTATGAACAGGCACTTGCAATGGGCTTCCTTGGAAGTTGAAGCCATGAATAGGGCAGATTGGCTCCTTCTGGTCCCAGAGCTGATTGACAGAGCCTGACGTGTGATTCCCATGTCAAGGCGTGAAATTGGTCTCCCTTCATCAGCCCACCCACAGGTTTACTGTCTCTTGGAGGAAATAAGCAGAAGATAATCAAATTATTTATATATCTCTTGAATTGGTTCTAGAGGTAAAACCATGTAAGGGGAAGAACATGAAACAATCTCATGTGAAAACAACATCAACAATCAAATACTTGGATGTGCCAAGGTCAGATCATAGTTATGCCTCATTTTCTCATTTGTAGGTCAGAGATAAATTCGTAAGTATTCTAGAAAATGGCATACAGAAACATTAGAGAAAGGTCTCTGTTAGAAGTGATTCATTTTATCCAGTTTCAGAAAATCATTAATATGTTATCACCATGAGTGAGAAAGCCTAGAAGACTTCTTTATGCAAAGATTTTTACATGCTGCTTTCTTCACCTTCTAATTTTTCCTGTCCTACCTCTCCCTATCCTATGCCATATATGCAAACATTCTATCCAACCAATTGCAAAAATTCTCAATTTTATGTAAAGATATTGGGGGGTTTCATATCACACCATCCGAGAGTCCACTGTCTGGATGTTTAGGGTGGCTTTCCATTGCATTTTGCCAGGGACAGCCCCACTGTCTGCTAATATTCCTCACATACAGTTTAGTACTCTGTTACATTCTCAAAAGCTTCTGTTTGGATGATGAATGCTGTGTCCCTTCCCCCCCCAAAGATATTAAAGTTTAGATAACAAAAGAAAAAGGAAGATGAAGTTTTAATGAAGGCACATCACAGGGGGTCCATCTTCCAAGGCCATGACCTACTTCTATTTGCTCAAGGCCAAGGCTCAAAAGGCCAAGAAGCCACCTTCACTCAGACAGACTCGAGTCCCCCATATCCTGATTTGCACCATTGCTGCATCTTGAAAATAACCTTTATTTCATGGGTCTCAAACTGTGTATATTAAAGGGTTTTGCTCTCAAACTCTAATATTCTAAAGACTCTAAAACCTTCTTTTCAAATCTATTTATAGATTCTTAAACAGAAAAGATGACATCTTTTACCAGGCATGACTTCCAGCACTTGAAGCAATGACAGATGTCTATTTGTTCAATCAAGACTACTCACAAATTATTTAGCTATGTCAAGAGTGTAAAAATCTATTCATAATAACATATGTGTAGGTACTTATGTGATTATCATTATTTATATATAAATGAAATAATAAAACAAAATGTATCAAGTAAAAAAAAAAATCCCAGAACATTATTTTAGCTCAAAGGATTTTTTAAAACACAAGTAGGTTATTTTCTCTATAGAAATTAATCCACAGAGTGGGGAGAGTTTGCAGATTTCTGATAATCTATCCTATTTAACCCACCCGCTCCTCTCCTCATTTGACTATCTCTTTTCTTCTTTCCTTTTGTTGAAAAATAATGGTCACTTCTCCCTTTGGTGGCATATTAGAACACAATTAACAAACTAAAAATTAGTTCAAACAAGGTGAACAGGCAAGCAGAAAAAAAAAAATCTGTCTATTGATCCTCATTTAGGCACTGTTTCACTCTCTGGCAGCAGAGAAGTGACAAATTGTGGGCCATGAAGTCATCAGCCTGCAGGATCATGTCATTTAAATGGGAGGATTACACAAGGCTTGTATCTGGCAGAAAATGACACTCCTCTCAAATTACAATCCCAGCTACTCCCAGCGGCAGAAATGACCATCATTAATATGAGGAAATGTTCAGGATCACAGGAAATGCTGTCCTCTATTTCTCTTCCTTCCCAGTAGAGCTCTGTGCTCTGCAAAATGAGATAGCTGTAAAGTCGCTGGATAATTTCCTAATGATTAAAGATGCTCACTGTGTTAAGCCATACGTTTTGTTGCTTGTATGTTGGGTCTCTAATGAAAAGACAGATACCTCTCTGCAGGAGAAGCATGTTTAGGCAATGCCCTTTCCCCAGAACTTGATTAAATCAGGATGCTTAAAAGAGTTTTGCTTTTATGATACTAGTAGTCTGAGCTCTATTGGCACTGAGTTTAAACACTGCAAGCAAAATATTAGTTTGGGGGTCTGCAGTGTATTCATAGCCCTGAGTGTCTCCAACAAGCTTGGCCAGAGGATTCTGTTTATGTGAAAGAAATTGCTATGATCAATCACTCTTTAGTAAGGATCAAACAAAATGCTGAATCGAGAAATGTTTTCCATTGGCCTCGTTCAGCAAGAGACCAGAGCACTATAAGTGAGCTGTTATAAATATTCTGCAAGAAAACTACAATTTATGTTCTAGATTTTTTTTTTTCAGTTGTTGATAGGAAACCTCATGTTTCAGGATCATTTTTTTCTCTCCAGCTGATATTATGCAGTCTCCACAGAGCAGAAGGCAATTTCAGTTGCCCAGCATTGGCTGTTATGAGTATTTTAGAAGGTTATATTTTGCTTGAAATAAAAGAAACCTTTGAAATCCTCAACACACATTGCAGAAATGAATTCAAATTTTTCTTTTCTAAATCCACATAAAGGTAGTCAATGTCATTATCATCATTTCATAAGTGCATTGAGAAACTGGAAGAACATTTGGGTTGTAGAAAGCTCTTCAAGAAATAGAAAAGAGGAGAGAAGATAACGTAATTCTGAGTTATAACTAATGTTTTGTTTTATTTTATTTTATTTTATTTTATTTTATTTTATTTTAGAGACAGAGTCTCAGTATGTTGTCCTGGGTAGAGTGCCATGGTGTCACAGCAACCTCAAACTCTTGCGCTTAAGCGATTCTTTTGCCTCAGCCTCCCAAGTAGCTGGGACTATAGGCGCCCATCACAACACCCAGCTATAATTCTGAGTTATGAGATTTATTCTCATAACTGGAAATTCCAAAATTTATTTCCATGTGTTCCTTTATGATTTTATAGGGTAGAACAGGTATTTAAATGGCATGGAGTGCTAACTTAGGGCCACATGTGTGTAGGTGTGTGTGTGTGTGTGTGTGTGTGGTGTGGATTTAGCAATAGGCAACATTTTAATATTATGATTTTATATTTCTACTTTCCTTTTTTTCAGCTCTCAGCCCCATCTAGTTAGATACTTATAAACTTAAAACCCTCAATTCCTTTCAATGTCCCAATTAGACCTTTGCCCGTGGATTTTTACCTGCACCCAAACTCAAGATCTCTTGGTTGTAAAAGTCACTGCTTAATTACTTACTTTAGAGCCAGGCTCTAAATGTGTCATTTTACTGCTTGAAAGTTTCATGAACATTTCTGTAGAAAATAAATCTCGATATTCATATCTAAGGCATTCAAGGTCCTTCACGCTCTGGCTAAAATTGATTTCTTTTTTGTAGCTTTCT
Source organism: Nycticebus coucang (assembly GCF_027406575.1). NCBI lineage: Eukaryota > Metazoa > Chordata > Mammalia > Primates > Lorisidae > Nycticebus > Nycticebus coucang. The sequence continues at coordinate 20,788,824 of NC_069787.1, forward strand.
TCCTCACTTCTTTTTTTTATTATTATTACTACTGTTTAATCAAACGCTACACACTGGTCAATTACTCTTTATTCTGTAGCTTTACTAATTTGTTTCCCAGATGCCAAAGGCCCTTGCCCTTTTTTGTCCTTAAACTTGTCTTTCATTCAACATTTTTAAGAGGTCCAGTGTTACCCTTCTGGCTTCATCTTGGTAGCACGTACTCCACTCCCTGACATTGTTGTCCACCTTTCTAAGGACAGAAAAGAATCTTCTGGTCCCATGGCCCTTTGCTGCTTACCACACTTACCACTTCTTACATCATAGGAATTCCTAGGAATTTATAGGCATGCTTTAGTGTCCCTGAATTACCAGACTTTTCAAGCCACTCCCTGAAAAGAAAACCCAAGTCTCATCCCTGTGGCGTTGCACTCACTGGTAATTAGCGATTTACATGATGTGGTGTGCAATAGGGTCTTGCTAAGTGAATTAGGAGAAGTGTTTCTTTTTTTCAGTTCTTTTGAACTCATCAAAACTTATTTGCCATAAGTTCTAGTCTCTCATTGAACTCCCTTCTCTATTAAGAAATTAATAAACTTGTTTATGCTAATAAAGGTTAATGAGTTAATGTTTTATTCTCAGTTCAGGCATCTGAATTTAGGAAGAGGCTTCTTAGTGGCTGGCACTGCCTTGGATTTATGACAGCTTTTATAACATGGACAGAAATATATTTTTGTCCTGATCTGTGACCCTTTATAACATTCCATTTATTAGCTTTGCCTTTACTGCTTTGCCTTTTCTACTTTGCCCATGAAATGCCACAACCCCTGTGCCCTCAAAAACCCAAACCCCAAGCCCTTCTGACCTGTATATTACCCTCCTAATAAACACTTTACAAAGATCTTATTCTCACAATTTAATTTATCTTGATTAACTGTATCCTGGGTCTCGTGTTCTGAAAAATTCAGAGAGATGCTTTCTTTGTAAAATATATATATAGAGAGAGAAACTGAATATACACCAACTAGAACATCTATAAAAACAGAACTCTGACCCTCAGTCTGCAGTAACCAGTGCAGGAACCCAACTTACTACTTAGAGCACCAGACCAAAAGTCAGATCTTAATCTCCAGAAACCAGTCCGGATGACAAACAATATCTCCTGTGACTGTTAGCTCAAAAGTGGCCACACTTAATTAGTTAACAAGTGACAGCCTCCACTTGCAACTTAAGACCAAACAAGGAAAGCCAAACATGTCCACCCCCCAACCCCAGCCAAGCACATAAGTCCTTTGCTTCTGATCATCTCACCTCCAGCTTCTTCATGCCAACAACCTCCCATCGGTGCATATCTGAAGCCTTCTCTTTCATCCACTCTAAGGCTTTTCCACTCTTCTGCTTGCTTTTGAAACTCTACCAAAATGTGAGTGATGGTTGCTGACTTGTTAAATTCTTTGCTCTTCTTCTTTTGAGTTTGTTTCCACAACACACCAGTAATATTATTAGTTTTTGAGAAAATCCCTTGGTACTCACCCAGGAGAACAAGTCTGGTCTTGTTCTATATCAGTTCTCTATTGCTGTACTATGAGGTCACTTCAAACTTGGGATGACCTTAAATAATAACCAGTCATCACTTCTCGTGATTCTGTGGGTTGGCTGAATGGTTCTTCTACTGATTTTGCCTGTGCTCATGTGTGATACAGCGTTCAGCAGAGGTATTGCCTGGGACCTAGACAAGGCTGGGGCTGCTGCGACAGCAGGCTCTGTTGCCCCGTGGTCCTTTACTCCACAGTATGGTGGTGTCAAGCCAGTGCCTAGGACAGTAAAGACAGAATTTGCAAGATCACACAACTGGAAAAGTACCCCAACAAAGATAGCATTTTAGTTTGGAAGTAACATTTAGGAAAGATCTGGTTGTATGGGTAGGATTTCAACTGGGGAATAGAGGAAGAGAGAAATGGGAGGGAGTGGAGTAGAATCAGACAACGGTGACAGAGCCTCAGTTGACCAGTGCAGGTGGAGTACAAAGGGGAAGAGTGGAATATACATTTGAAAGGCATTTTAGAACCATGAAGCACCTAGAATAACACAAAGGAGATTTCACATTTAGCACAATAGACATTGGGAATTCATTTAATATTATTGGATAAAGGAAATCAATGACTGGAACCAAGAGTGACTGAGGACACATTGATTATACAGGTGGTTGTGTAGGGACAGGCACTCAGGAGGGAGCTCTTCAAGTAGAATCAATCATGATTGGAAACTCGCTGCCACGGGTGAGAATAAAACTGAGCTGGAGCTTTGAGACTCAGATATTTCAAAAAAGACAGAAGGGGAAAAGAAAGAGAAAGAAGAAGAAAGAGGAGAAGGAAGGAAGAAAGGAAAGAAGGAAGGAAGGAAGACAGGAAGGAAGGAAGGAAGGAAGGAAGGAAGGAAGGAAGGAAGGAAGGAAGGAAGGAAGGAAGGAAGGAAGGAAGGAAGGAAAGGAGAGAGAAAGAAGGAAGGAAGGGAGGGAGGGAGGGGAGGAAGAAGGAAGTTCTTTCTCACCTGTTGGCTCCTTAGAGGCAGATACCAGTGAACAATTTTTTTAGGCAGATAAAATCAAATAACAAGCAGTCTTATGTCTGCTTGGATGAATAAACTTTAAAGAAATGAGACTGAGATCAGGGCGTTTAAGTACCTTGCCCAGGGCCACGACTAGCAAGTGCCAGAGGAACAAAACATATCCAGAGAGTCTGGCTTCAGCAGTAACCCATTTGCACTTCACTCCACTACCTTCATAAATAGTTTATAATATAAATAGTCTATAAACAAATGTGTACTCTTGGATCCTAGAAGGGAGCTTTCTAAATGAAATCCAAGCCTGTTTTCTTTTGTTTGTTTCTGAAAAACAAACAAACAAGACAGATGTGGTAATCAAAACAAAATGACAGAATGTTAACTGAGGGAAAACAAGATTCCTTGCTCACGTGCACGCCTGGAGAGAACTCCATCAGCACATGGTGAGCTGACTCAGAATCTGTCCACTCATTGACTTTGAGAAGTTCAGGTAGGTTCCTCCACTATCCATTCTTCTGATCAAAAGAAACATAAAACTTTTATTGAACTCACATAATGTCTAACCACTGCTGGAAAAGAAAACATTCCTATTCCTATTGCATTTTTGATGACATGGGTGAGTTTTTAAGCATAAACTTATTTCTGTGAAAAGTGAGTTATTTAAGCTGAGCTCTGGGTATACAATAATGAAAAACACTGTTGCCTTTTTGAGGTTTTATTAATAATTTGTGGAAATTCTACTTACCCTTCAATTACTCCTCTCTAATTGCAAATATTCTCTTCCACGGGAGATTTTCTTTCTCTCTCCATCTACATCAGCTTCTAGTATATTCTTGTACATTTCACTAATTTAACACTTCTTGAGGGAAGTTATTGAAGTCAAGAATAGTATTTCTAACAGAATCGGGCATCATTGCTTTCTGTTAGTAGGCATCTGATGCATGTATATGAATTTGCACTTTATTAAGTATTTTTTTCCAAATCAAGTTAATGTTATTGTGTTTAACTTTCCAGGTCTATTTTCTGAAAACTCAAAATCCTACTTAATATCATTCAATGTTAGGGCTCTTGGAAAATATTTTCATACAAACTTGAGACTTCTAATCAATGAAGGTGGAAAGCATATGTCTGTACCTGTATCTTCCTCTTCTTTTTTTTTTTTTTTCCTTGCTCAGGTCTACTTAATCTTATCTACAGCAGATGGCCAGGAAAGACTCCCCAAACTCACAGTATTATGCAAATTTACTTCAGTAGCCTACAGCACTGCACCCAAAAATGCTGCTGAAATGATGTTTTCCCCAAGTTCAAACTCAATTTGAAGGCAAGCTCTTTGTTTTCATGCTGGAGGGGAGTTCCAGTATCTCAGCATGCAATAAAATCTCAGTCTTATCATTTGCCATTAGCTCCTGGACTTAAAGACTTTGAGAACAGGGAACAATACTAATTCTGATCACATCTTCTCTCTCAGCTCATTTAAAAGATTATGAAACTAATGTACAGAAAGGTAATGTAGGTGTCTATACATATAACCAATTATCATGGATATATTTGGCATAATAGCTTGAGTAGCAGAGAATTTATAAAGACATTCACAAAGCCTGCCCTTAATTAAGGGCACCAATCAAGTTGTCTCTCTCAGTGGAGATGAGATTAATTAATTATGTTCCTGAATTTCTTCATGGCCTGGTATCAACTTCTCATCTGATGTAATCTTATCCATCCTAGTTCAAAGGGGTCATTAGCACTCTAAAGAGGTCTTCAACCAGCAAAAGCCAACCTGTCCCAAATTCAACTGAACTCCGCTTTTTCACATCCCTACATCTGCTAGGAGATCTGTGTTCCCCATACCTTGACATTGTTGGTGTTTGGGGGGTTTTCATTCTGTTTTGCTAGAATTACACTTAATTATTATTGAATCCTGCAAATTACATCCTCTGTGAATGGTTTTTTGCTGGCAACTGTCCTACCTCTGACTTTTGTCCTATGAGATGGGTCAAAGCAGTATTGAGTCTCAGAATATTAATGCTTAATAAGCATAATTACCTAAAATACTGTAAATTTTGTGTTTCGTGCAATTCACTACTTGTGTCATTTCATGCCTCTCAGCTCAGCTTGAAGTAGTGATTAGATGGACAGTGGCTGGTTCCCAGCATGATGCCATGTCACTGTGGCCATTGAAAGTTTTCAGAGCCTAGAGGCTGGTTGGGATCAGAGGCAGAGTCCACTTGCTTCATTAGGCATTTGTTTAACTAGCCTCATCATTTCTCTGTCTCCAAGTTAGCATCGGAAGCTCAGACTTTAATAATGAACACAAAGTGGTTGAAGACCGATTTATATTGATCACTAATGACATCCTGGTGCTTTCAAAAGCACTTCAGTAATTAAACTGGACAAGGCACATACCAGGTACTATTTGTAGAGTACTTAAAACAATTGGGTATGGTCATTGATGATTAAAACACAAAGGATCTGTGATTTGTTCCCTAGAATGGTAATTACAGTGCTAAAGAGAATGTACAGGCCCATAAATGCATAACATTTTACTATAAAAATGGGATGAAATGGTCAAAGAATTATAAAAGATAATTTGTTGTCAGCATATGTAGAATATATTATGTTTCAGCAAAATGAATGTCTATTTTACCAAAGAGTCAAGGTTTTCTGGCCTTCTCATGTTGAGAAGGGTACTATAAAAGAGAACTAAAAGTTATCCAAAAACAAAAAAAAAAAGAAGAAGAAGACCTCTGTAATAGCACCCAGAAAACACTGAAAACTGAATAAGGCTCTTAGGAGCAACTGGGGATATAGTTTTTTGTTTTTTGTTTTTTTGCAGTTTTTTTTTTTTTTTGCAGTTTTTGGCCGGGGCTGGGTTTGAACCCACCACCTCTGGCATATGAGGCCAGCGCCTTACTCCTTTGAGCCCCTGCGCTGCCCCAGGGATATAGTTTTCACTCATATTTTCCTCCCATCTGTCTTAGATACTCCTAGTTTAACAGAGTATTATGGCTCTGGTAAGGAATCTGGCTTCCTGAGGGAATCACATAAGGCTGCTTTTGGAGAAACTGCATGAGAGGCAGGGATGGGAGTCTAAGGACAGAGGATGACCCTCAACACGATTAGCACAATGAAGGAAGCCACTACCCACCACCCCCACCATTAAAAGAACACAAACACCTTCTATGTGAAACATCAGTAGAGCAGCCTTGATAGAAAGACCTGAATCCGTGGTAGAATAACTCTGTGGAAACAAGACTGGTTTTGCTTGCTAAGATGACTAGTAAGCCATGAACAGATAGTTCCTTACCACAAAGTGATGCTGGGTCTGGATTCAGCCTTACAAACCCTGCATGGCTCTTTCCTTTCATAAACAGCAGGTGTTTGCAAGCTGATAGCCAGGTAAGGTAAAATGCTAACTGGAATAGCTGAGATTAAACTGACAACTGTGCTCTTTTTAAAGTCAGTCAAGTCCCAGACTAAGTTACTTCCAATATACACGTGTACCCTGCCTTGAACAAACTTACTTTCATGCAAAATAGGTCAGATTTTCCTTCTCCGTTACCATCCTCCTATTATTTTATTTATTTACTATGTATGTATTGAGCTGTTTTATTGTCTTTCTTACCTTCACGGAATTATAAACTCTCTGAAGGTTGAATCTACATCTCTTTTGTTCATCGGTCTCTAGGGCCTGGAACAGCATCTGCTATAGTGTAAGAGTTAATAGGTAATTATTGAGTAAACAGTCATTCTGTAATCAAAATCAAAATAAATAGTGGCTAGTCTCATTTTAAAATTCTTTCCCAGAAGATAGTGAAATATGAATAATTTGGTATTTTTGCATCAGAGCTGGAGATGAGAAATAAAAGGTAGTCTGTAAACTCTCTATCAGAGAAGAACTTTCTAACTATAAGCCAGGTGAGCCTTGGTTCAGTTGCCAACTAGAAATCACCTTATACTTTATCTGCGGCACAAGGCTGCATATCATGATGATCGGTAGCCTCCAAAGGCTTTTGAAATATATACCAAGCTCCAAACTCTTCAGCACAGCAAGCCCCAAATTTATGTCCACTTCAGTCGTTGCCATTTCAGTGATAATTTACTACTTGAGCTTGAGATAATAAGCAAATACTATATATTTCTACTCACTTACATGGACAAGAGCCTTCAATGACTAGCATATCATTTATTTTATGATACTGTAGCTTTGGCCAAACATTCTTATCCTCTCACACCACATTTGCATTGGGTGATTTAATATAAATCAATACTTTTTTCATTGCCTATTACTTCAAGATCAGAGTTCTTAATGATAATTTTGTTTTTCTAGAGGGAGGTTGAAAGTTGGATAGTATTTGTGCATAAGTATAGGGTATTTGTTGGGGGTGGAAGGAGAGTGTAAGGGTATAGAAGGGACCCGTCCAGCTATAATGGATAGATTTTGATTCTGCCCTATGTCCTTTGATAAAAATCTTTTCTTAAGGTCCAGGTCACTAAATGAATTAACACTGTTTAAAATTTTTCATCTCCAAATCGTTTTCTGGATACCCCTTTAATGGTGATAGTGTTCCAATGTTTAAACTGAAGCAGGAAAACTTTTACAATAGTCACAGAAAGTATTCACATAACTGTAGCTTGAAAACCTCCAGTAATGAAGAGTGAGATGTGGGCAACCGTCCATGTTTACTCAGTGGACTTCTCTGATGGTTTTGGATTTACCACCAACACATTCTGTCTATCACCGTGTTTGACACATTCTACCCGCAAAGTATACTCTGGTCTGTCTACTTCATTTTTTTTTTTTTTTGAGACAGATTCTCATTATGTCTCCCTCAGTAGAGTGCTGTGCCGTCACAGCTCACAGCAACCTCAAACTCTTGGGCTCAAGCGATTCTCTTGCCTCAGCCTCCCAAGTAGCTGAGACTACAGGCCCCCGCCACAACGCCTGGCTATTTTTTTGTTGTGGTTGTCATTGTTGTTTAGCTGGTCTGGGCTGGTGCTGTAATCACTGGGCTATGGGCGCCCAGCCACTACTTCGTCTTTTTGTTTGTTGACCCTGCTGTCTATGCAAGCCTCTAGGATAGCTCCCCTGGCACATCACGCCTGCCTCCTGACTCATTTGCCTGCTTACAAGTTTACAACCCAGCAACTGCTTCGTCTCATGGCAGCCAACTGATGTTATCAGAAAATTAATCATCTCATGTCTCTTCCCTGCTAAAAACATTTTGGTGCCTTACTATGTCATGCAGAATCAAATCCAAATTTCTAAGGACTGGTATGTTGCCAGACATCTGTTCACCTTCACAATATGCACCACCCTGTCATCATACTACACCCCAAACATACTGTCTCTGCCTTAAGGGTTTTCTTATGTGGTTCTTTTGGCCTGCAAAGGTCTTTGTCTTCCATTGGCTGAACCCTTCACCCCTCCATAGGAGAGCTTCCTTCTCTATTCTATACATTATTGGTACCCCCCGCCTACACATTCACTTTCTGTGCTATTACTCTGTTTAACTTCAGAGAGCCCATTACTATCAGAAACAATTTTATTTACCCACTGATTCATTATTTCCTCGTGTGTTTGTTGATTGTCTTTACCTCCAAAACATAAACTCCCTAATGCTAGGGACAAATCCAATTTTGCTCATCTCTTAAACTCCAGTTGTCCACAAAAATCCTTGACTTCTAGAAGCAGCTCAATAAATGTTTGTTGATTAAATAAATAGAAAGAGAACTCTGTTTCAATATAATGAGCTTCTGATGATCAGAACTTCATTAGCAGGGAGTGAGCCATTAGGAAAGTGGTACATTTCATGATTTTTGGGCATTTTCACCTCTGAATTCTCATATTTTCTATCTTTCTTTTATACAAGGGCACTCAGCACATTGTACAAAAGCTCCCAGTTTGTGTGTGATTCTCAGTAAGCTTTGGCAGTATGAGGGCATCAACTGTGTTTATTTCACTTTTGAAACTCCTGCACCTATCACAGTAGAGACATTTCTCTATAGTGATAAATGTTATCCAAAGACTTCATATTCAAAAAAATTAAAAAATAATAAAATTAAAAATTAAAAAGACCTCATATTCTGCACAATAGTAGGTGAAACATACTTACATAAAATTATTAACCAAAGCCTAAACAAAAATGATGTTAACTATGGAGCTAACTAGGACTGTCTAGGCAGGCAGCTAAGCATAGCTGAAGGTTGTCACAGAATATTTTAAAAAGGCATAAAAACTACAATGAAGAAGGTTTTCCCAGTCTTAAGAGCAAAAATTAGAAAATGGGGATCTCAAAGAGTGGAGCTACTAACAATCTGAACCTGAAACAAGGTCCGACCTACCATAGGCAGAAAAAAGTGAAGGTAAAACCATCTGGGAGGAATCCTGACCTGCTTACACTTGGTTAGAATGTTCTCCCCCCATGGTCAGGAAGTAGCTAAGAGGATAGTTTTCCCCTCTCTGCTGAAGGTTATAATCTATTTACAAGTGTCTGGGTCCTTTGGCTTAATAAAATCACACATGTACCAATGAAATTTTGTATAATACAGGCACTATTTCTCTATTTGCTAATCTTCTTTGAGCTAATTTGAATCACAGAAATGTGTATAAAAGCAGAATAGATGATATGTAGTGGTGCTTAATAAATAGTGGTTAATGGGCGACACCTGTGGCTCAGTGGGTAGGGCGCCGGCCCCATATACTATGGGTGGTGCGTTCAAACCTGGCCCTGGCCGAAGTACAACAACAACAAAATAGCCAGATGTGGCAAGCACCTGTAGTCCCAGCTACTCAGGAAGCTGAGGCAAAAGAATCGCCTAAGCCCAGGAGTTGGAGGTTGCTGTGAGCAGTGTGATGCCATGGCAATCTACCGAGGGCAATAAAGTGAGACTCTGTCTCACTTTATAAATAAATAATAAATAAATAAATAGTGGTTAATTGAATAAATTTAAAATGACAAGCATATTTTGGCTTAAAGGGAATCTTCACTAGTTTTCTTTGGCAGTCAACAGAATTTGAAGAAAAAAAACAGAATATGTAATTGCTTTATCTTAGGATAATGGAGTGTGGTAATAGACTCATGATCTACGAAGTGGTATTTGGATATAAATAATGACATAATATATCTTTTAGGGGGTCTTTTTGACATCATTTTGACATCATTATAAAGAATTTTAAACTCCAAAGATGCTTGAATTTGATTCTACACTTCCAAAGCCTAATCTTAGTGTTGTTAGTATTTAAGAAGTTTTACTGCTCCTGTAGAAAATGGCACACTTCTGTATAATGAATATCACAAACCCTATGTCTAGGAAAGGATTTAAAATGTTAAGTTAAATACTATGAACTAATCTTTTTGTGAATGTTCTCACCTGTTTCTGAGCAGCTCTTAATAAAATGTGGCTGATTCAATCATGATGGATGGATCCTTTATTGTTGACCTTTCAAATTATGAATTGGCTTCACATTCAACATGTTGATTAAACACCATTCTCCGTTATTAAACATCCCCATGTAAAGACTATGCTATATCAAAACCAAGCATAAGTTTTGTGATTTAATAGATGAAAATTCTGTGTGCTAATTAAATACATGAAAATCTAGATAGAAAACATTAAGATCAAAAAGTTGTTAAAGCTGTAAATACCCATTACACGTTCTTCTAGCCTTGACTGACTTATGTTAACCAGTAACAATGTTTAAAAATACTCTTTGATCTGTGCTGTGTTTTAAGTGAGAGGTTAAAAATTAATAGGAACCAATGTGAAGGTTCTTCATCGTTGCCAATAAAGCTATATATAGTCAAGTGCTTTCGGATGTAACCGTGATGAAGGGAAGCAATGATGCATCTTTAAATCACAGGATCTCTGAGTTGAAAGGATGTGTGTAACTCACTTACTAGAAATTTCTATCTAATAAATCACTCCCATTTACAAAACTATTCATTTTAGTCCCTTTGAACACATCCACGAATGGGAAATTGATTATAAATCAGAACATTTCCTCTCTGAATACCTGAATCTAGTTGAATCCTTTCTCTAACGCTGACCTGAATCTGTGATCTCGCAACTTCCTTCCACTGATAGATGTTATAACATGGAACTAAAGTACAACAATTTTTAAAGTAATTATTCTAGTTAAGAAACACTAACTATTTTTTCTCTATTTCTCAAACATTAAATATGACTTCTTCTTCATTTTTTTCAACTATTTCTCCTAGATATTGGTTCACAGAGTCTTCCCTTTCCTGGGGAAGTATATTGAATTTCAAAACATCCCACTTTTGTCCTGCTTACAATTTAAGCTAGAAAACTTTGGTTCTGGAAATCACTGTGTATACAAAAATCCATAAAATGGAACATGCAAAAAACACATTTTTCTATTTTATTTTTCACAGTGGCAAAAAAAAAAAAAAAACATTGTTAACTATCAAGAGCCATGTTAGAAGAGGAAGTTTAAAGTGCACTTGAGAAGCTAGAACTCACCTGATGAGTGAGCAGATGCCATGAGGCCCAAACTGTCAACATTTACTTTTATTGGTATCCATGTAAAGCCCAACTGATACAAATCCTAGGAAGATGAAAACATGTATTTCTCAAGTGGATTGCACTCCAGGTCTGCTCTCTCCAGCTTGGAATAGAGTGATGACAGTACAAGCTCTCCTCTGTATGTCTCAGAGGATGGCAAGGTTCAGTGTGTTCCTATTCTTGCTCTTTGCAGTTTTGTGTAACAGGACTCATGAAGTGTGTACGGCCAACAAAAATCTATTGTCATACATTGGGCACAGTGACTCACGCCTATAACCCCAGCACTCCGGGAGGCTGAGGCAGGTGGATTGCCTGAGCTCAGGAGCTCGAAACCAGCCCAAGCAAGAGCAGACCCCATCTCGAAAAATAGCTTGGTGCTGTGCAGGTGCCTATAGTTCCAGCTACTTGGGAGACTGAGGCAAGGGGATTGCTTGAGCCCAAGTTTGAGGTTGCTGTGAACTATGAAGCCATGACACTCTTCCAGGGTGACTGAGTGAGACAGTCTCAAAAAAAGAAAAAATCAATTTCACCCCATGGCTATTTGACTCTATTTCACTCCCACTGGCTTTCATTTTTGCTCTCTTGTTTGTTTGTTTTTCCTTGATTCAATTACACTGGTCCTTACTATATTTTATTATGTACAAACCTGTTGATAAGTCATTGGATCTCAACACTACCATTCAAAATTGTTATTACTTTTGTTCTGAGCCACTCAGGAACATGCCCATGTCCTTAGCTAGATCTCTGGTAAAATTGGAATTAGACAAGAAAAAAAAAAAATAGAGATCTTTAGCTTGGAAATCTAAAGTAATCAGGATCTAATTACTATATCAGCTATAAGTAAATACATATATTATTTATATTCCTAAAAGATGAGTGGTCTGGGAAAAAAAATTAAGCTAGAGTTAAATATAATTTGCTGATCATCCATGAGTGATAGTGCCACTCTGAGCTTTATACAATTTCATGTCCTATTTCGCTCAAGTTTTCTAGATATATTTGTTTCCTCATCCTCAGAGCATTAAAAATAATGCCAGCGCTTTCCTGTCTATATCATGCACCTGACTTTCATGTCTTTATCAAGTGTGGCACAATGTACCAGGAACAGCTAACCATCACTGGATGTCACCCAGCCATGCATCCTTACGTAGGTTTCTCAGTGAAGTCGTTTCCCTGATTATCTTCACTAGGCATGTTAGAAATAGATGCTTTTCTAAGCTTTTCAATGAAGCGAAGAAAGAGCTCCTAGAGGGTAAGATAGTTTTGACAATGTGATTCATATTTTTCAAGCCATAAGCAGTGAAAGAATAAACAAACAAATAAACAAAACCTGTCAGGTTGGCTGTCAAATATAATTAGACTGTAATGGCTGCTGGGAGACCTCAGTTTATTTCTAGCACAATGAGCTGGAGCCACTCTTCCTTGAGATTGAGCCAGCGGTGGATTTAACAGACCAGGCATGGAAACCTGATTGATGAGACGGTTCTCTCTTTTCACACCCAAGATGCTTGCCAAAAGCCCTCCTAATAAAGATAACCCAGGAATTAAGGTTTGGTGCAGAGCAGTGTAAAAAGTGTGGCTGTCAGACCTCGGGAGTCTAGCATTCCCCTTTTTATTCTGCTGCTAACTGGCTTGGTGATGTTAGGCCAAATTTGAAGTATCTCTGTTTTCACATCTGTAAAATGAGAAGCTTGGCCTGAAATACCTTTTGTCAGGGCAACTTTACATTTTATTTTTCCATTCCTTACCTGGTGGCCTTAAAATCAATTTGGCATTAAACAGAGGACATTAAGCTGACTCCCAGTTTTACTTTGCTTTTTATTAGGCATTTTGTTTGTGGTGGAAATTGCCTTGTTCTTGCTCTTAATCTGGGGATGTTAGAGTCTAGAACAAGAAAGAAAAGAGGAAAAGTTGGGGAGAAAAAGGAAAAGACTGAAGGACACCTTTTTCCTTAGATAAATCTATAAATACCACAAGTGGCATCTAAGAAACATATCTCTATTTATTATTTATAAATGGGAGTAAAAACACTCCAAATGTTGTACTTCAATGAATTAAAATGTTTAAAGTCTTAAAGGCAACGGCCGTACAACCAAACCTACAACTTGCCATTCTCCAATACTTGCTGGACGCTGGATCTGAAGAGAGACTGTGAGATGATTGTTAAAGATCCAGGAATTTTGCAAGCTGGTTTTCATACACAGACATTATTCAAAATCACATGGTATAGACTCATTTTACATGAAAAGCAAGATAATAAATGCTATAAGCACATCACTTTCAAGTATTTTACTACCTTAGGTTATCTATGCTTTGAGTTTATTTATTTATTTATTTATTTATTTATTTATTTTGGTTTTTGGCCAGGGCTGGGTTTGAACCCACCACCTCTGGCATATGGGACCGGCGCCCTACTCCTTGAGCCACAGGCGCCACCCTATTTATTTATTTTTAATGTCAGATTAATATGAGGGTACAAGTGATTAGGCTGCATTGTTGGAGTTTTTTAGGTAAAGTGCAAGTTTAGGTTATTGACACCAATGAGTCTGAATGGTGGACGTCCTTTATAATGTATGCTAGTGCACATCTCTTCTCAAATTCGTATCTAGTGATACCACGTTGGCATCATGAAATTGGCTATGTTGAGAATATTTACACCATGGAAATAGGCAACTGCGCTATTAATAATAGAGTCTTAATTGAAAAGTGTGTTGTATCAATCGCTCTTACACTGTGAATAGCGCAATAAATTGAAGAAATGTTCTTTTGCTATTTGGAAGATTCATTTAAGAAGTCACTCACATGAAGTTCTGATATATGTCTTCATTGTTTCATTTTGTATCACTCATTAACTCAAATCACTTGTGAACTACAACTATCCTTTGACTATAAATAAAAAAAAGTTTGGAAAAAAATCAATGAGAACATTTCGTGTGGATCAATTGGCTATATGGGATTTACAATAAAGAGTACTGACTATATTATTAATAGTATTATTCATAAATAGCATCCTACACATCTTTTATATCAATAAAACGTATGATGCATAAACACATTCTCCAATGCCAATAGCTATCCGTTAAGCATTTATCAGCACACTGCTGATTTTGCCCTCAGAACTGAATCTAAAACTATCAGAAACTTATTTTCACAATTCCCCTTATAACTAAGTATGGTGATTTTATTATAGTTCTGGCCATTAACACTAAAGTGATCTTGTTCGAGGGCCTCTTACAAACACATTTATTAATTCGTAGAAACAAAGAGCTGTTTGTTACTGGAAGGAAGTCCCTAGCTCTTCTTTCTTGCCTTAGACATATTTGTGCAATAACTTTATGTTATCAGTTGCAGTGACTGTCTTGTGACCACAAGGTGAAGATTAAGACAATCACGCAGAAGTTATCTAGAGCCCAGATAACATTACGTCATTAAAATTATCCCTGGAATTACCTTTCTGTTCTCCTCCTTCTCTTTCTTCTTTTTTATACAGTGATAAAAAATGAAACAATGAAGGTGTATATCAGAACATGATGTGGGTGACTTCTTCTTTTTTTTTGCAGAGACAGGGTCTCACTTTTTCGCCCTCCGTAGAGTGCGGTGGCATCACACAGCTCACAGCAACCTCCAACTCCTGGGCTTAGGTGATTCTCTTGCCTCAGCCTCCTGAGTAGCTGGGACTACAGGCACCTGCCACAACACCCAGCTATTTTTTGGTTGCAATTTGGCCGGGGTCAGGTTTGAAACTGCCACCCTCGGTATATGGAGCCAGCACCCTACTCATTGAGCCACAGGCAACTTCTTAAATGAATCTTCCAAATAGCGAAAGAACATTTCTTCAACTTATTGAAGTATTCACAGTGTAACAGCTATTGACATGACACACTTTTCTTTTTTTTTTTTTTGTAGAGACAGAGTTTCACTTTATGGCCCTCGGTAGAGTGCCGTGGCCTCACACAGCGCTCACAGCAACCTCCAACTCCTGGGCTTAAGCGATTCTCTTGCCTCAGCCTCCCGAGGCACCCGCCACAATGCCCGGCTATTTTTTGGTTGCAGTTTGGCCGGGGCTGGGTTTGAACCCACCACCCTCGGTATATGGGGCCGGCGCCTTACCGACTGAGCCACAGGCGCCGCCCAACATGACACACTTTTCAATTAAAATTCTATTGTTAACATTTTCTTCTTTTTTATTGCATCCGGTGACCACTTTCTTTATGACTATTATAATTCTTTTTGTTTATAATTTGGGTAAAATATTCACAAAATAAGTTTTACTAGCATAATCATTTTTAAGGCTACAGTTCAGTGGCATTAAGTACATTCTTTATGCTGTGCAATTGTCACCACCATCCACCTCCACTGTACCCATTAAAAAATAACTCACAATTCCATTTTAACTCAAGTCCCTTGGAATAATCATTCTACTCTTGTCTCTCATAAATGGGATAATGCAGTGTTTGTCTTTGGGTACCTGGCTTATTTTACTCAGCATAGCGTCCTCAATGCATCGATGATGTCAGAATACTCTTTCTTTCTAAGGTCAAATGAGATTCTATCATATGTGTATCTTCCATTTTGTTTATACATTCCTCCATTGATAGGCACATACTGCTTCTAGCTTTCTGATATTGTGGATACTATGAATGTGCTTCCTCTCCTCAGGAGTCTGCTTTCAATTCTTTTGGGTAAACACCCAGAAGTGAAATTTCTGGGTCCCATACTTCTCTTTGAGGACTTATGAGTAAACTCTTTTTTTTTTTTTTTTATTGTTGGGGATTCATTGAGGGTACAATAAGCCAGTTACACTGATTGCAATTGTTAGGTAAAGTCCCTCTTGCAATCATGTCTTGCCCCCATAAAGTGTGACACACACTAAGGCCCCACCCCCCTCCCTCCATCCCTCTTTCTGCTTCCCCCACCATAACCTTAATTGTCATTAATCTTATTCTATAAGTTATTTTTAATTTAGATATTCTCTCATTTGTAGTGTAAAGCATCCTAATTAACATGATGGCACTTAATTCTCATCTTGGTTCATGTTGCCCATGATTTTTAGAAATCTCTTCCCAAACTCACACTATGCCTTCTCTAGGAAAGGTACTGCACTGATCTTTCCCTTTTACTTGTACATCCTGTTTTCTTCCACACAGGGCCATTGCAAATGCCATCTGTTCTGGATACAACATTTCAAAACCCTCCTGGTTCCACCTTTAGTAAATTGTTCGTATCTTTCATCCCTAATCTCAAGATCACTTGCCTGGAGAAGCGTTTTCCTGAGGCCTTATCTTCCACCATCCTCTTCCTACTTGCTATTCTTTATTGTTTTGAAATGGCGTTTCTTTCAGCATTCTCTTAGTTTTATATTTTATATTTACTTGTATCTTTATTAAATAATATCTAACTTAACTATTCTTTTTTATAAATGTTTTATTTCTTATATTAGTAATCTGAGTAATTGCATTCTCACTTTTAGTCTCTGACCTTGCTTATTACTCATCATTGTTGAAATAACTTTTTTTTTTTTTCTTTTTTTTTTTTATTGTTGGGGATTCATTGAGGGTACAATAAGCCAGTTACACTGATTGCAATTGTTAGGTAAAGTCCCTCTTGCAATCATGTCTTGCCCCCATAAAGTGTGACACACACTAAGGCCCCACCCCCCTCCCTCCATCCCTCTTTCTGCTTCCCCCGCATAACCTTAATTCTCATTAATTGTCCTCATATCAAGATTGAGTACATAGGATTCATGCTTCTCCATTCTTGTGATGCTTTACTAAGAATAATGTCTTCCACTTCCATCCAGGTTAATACGAAGGATGTAAAGTCTCCATTTTTTTTAATGGCTGAATAGTATTCCATGGTATACATATACCACAGCTTGTTAATCCACTCCTGGGTTGGTGGGCATTTAGGCTGTTTCCACATTTTGGCGATTGTAAATTGAGCTGCAATAAACAGTCTAGTACAAGTGTCCTTATGATAAAAGGATTTTTTTCCTTCTGGGTAGATGCCCAGTAATGGGATTGCAGGATCGAATGGGAGGTCTAGGTTGAGTGCTTTGAGGTTTCTCCATACTTCCTTCCAGAAAGGTTGTACTAGTTTGCAGTCCCACCAGCAGTGTAAAAGTGTTCCCTTCTCTCCACATCCATGCCAGCATCTGCAGTTTTGAGATTTTGTGATGTGGGCCATTCTCTCTGGGGTTAGATGGTATCTCAGGGATGTTTTGATTTGCATTTCTCTAATATATAGAGATGATGAACATTTTTTCATGTGTTTGTTAGCCATTCGTCTGTCGTCTTTAGAGAAAGTTCTATTCATGTCTCTTGCCCATTGATATAAGGGATTGTTGGCTTTTTTCATGTGGATTAATTTGAGTTCTCTATAGATCCTGGTTATCAAGCTTTTGTCTGATTGAAAATATGCAAATATCCTTTCCCATTGTGTGGGTTATCTCTTTGCTTTGGTTATCGTCACCTTAGCTGTACAGAAGCTTTTCAGTTTAATGAAGTCCCATTTGTTTATTTTTGTTGTTGTTGCAATTGCCATGGCAGTCTTCTTCATGAAGTCTTCCCCCAGGCCAATATCTTCCAGTGTTTTTCCTATGCTTTCTTTGAGGATTTTTATTGTTTCGTGCCTTAAATTTAAGTCCTTTATCCATCTTGAATCAATTTTTGTGAGTGGGGAAAGGTGTGGGTCCAGTTTCAGTCTTTTACACGCAGACATCCAGTTCTCCCAACACCATTTATTGAATAGGGAGTCTTTCCCCCAAGGTAAGTTCTTGTTTGGTTTATCGAAGATTAGGTGGTTGTAAGATGTTAGTTTCATTTCTTGGTGTTCAATTCGATTCCAAGTGTCTATGTCTCTGTTTTTGTGCCAGTACCATGCTGTCTTGAGCACTATGGCTTTGTAGTACAGACTAAAATCTGGTATGCTGATGCCCCCAGCTTTATTTTTGTTACTAAGAACTGCCTTAGCTATACGGGGTTTTTTCCGGTTCCATACAAAACGCAGAATCATTTTTTCCAAATCTTGAAAGTACGATGTAGGTACTTTGATAGGAATGGCATTGAATAGGTAGATTGCTTTGGGAAGTATAGACATTTTAACAATGTTGATTCTTCCAAGCCATGAGCATGGTATGTTCTTCCATTTGTTAATATCCTCTGCTATTTCCTTTCTGAGGAGTTCATAGTTTTCTTTATAGAGGTCCTTCACCTCCTTCGTTAGGTATATTCCTAGGTATTTCATTTTCTTTGAAACTATGGTGAAGGGAGTTGTGTCCTTAATTAGCTTCTCCTCTTGACTGTTATTGGTGTATACAAAGGCTACTGACTTGTGGACATTGATTTTATATCCTGAAACATTACTGTATTTTTTGATGACTTCTAGGAGTCTTGTGGTTGAGTCTTTGGGGTTCTCTAAGTATAAGATCATGTCGTCAGCAAAGAGGGAGAGTTTGACCTCCTCTGCTCCCATTTGGATTCCCTTTATTTCCTTGTCTTGCCTAATTGTATTGGCTAGAACTTCCAGCACTATGTTGAATAGTAAAGGTGACAGAGGACAACCTTGTCTGGTTCCAGTTCTAAGAGGAAAAGCTTTCAGTTTTACTCCATTCAGTAAAATATTGGCTGTGGGTTTGTCATAGATAGCTTCAATCAGTTTTAGAAATGTGCCACCTATGCCTATACTCTTCAGTGTTCTAATTAGAAAAGGATGCTGGATTTTATCAAATGCTTTTTCTGCATCTATTGAGAGGATCATGTGATCTTTATTTTTGCCTCTGTTAATATGGTGGATAACGTTTATGGACTTGCGTATGTTGAACCAGCCTTGCATCCCTGGGATGAAGCCTGATTGATCATGATGAATGACTTTTTTGATGATAAGCTGTAATCTATTGGCTAGGATTTTGTTGAGAATTTTTGCATCTATATTCATGAGTGAGATTGGTCTGAAATTCTCCTTTTTGTTTGGGTCTTTTCCTGGTTTTGGTATCAGGGTGATGTTTGCTTCATAGAATGTGTTGGGGAAGATTCCTTCTTCCTCAATTTTTTGGAATAATTTCTGCAGTACAGGAATAAGCTCTTCCTTGAAGGTTTGATAGAATTCTGGAGTGAAGCCATCTGGACCAGGGCATTTTTTAGTTGGAAGCTTTTTTATTGTTTCTTTGATCTCAGTGCTTGAAATTGGTCTGTTCAGGAGGTCTATTTCTTCCTGGCCAAGTCTAGGGAGAGGGTGTGATTCCAAATATTGATCCATTTCCTTCACATTGTCAAATTTCTGGGCATAGAGTTTCTGGTAGTATTCAGAGATGATCTCTTGTATCTCTGTGGGATCAGTTGTTATTTCCCCTTTATCATTTCTGATTGAGGTTACTAGAGATTTTACTTTTCTATTTCTAGTTAGTCTGGCCAATGGTTTATCTATTTTATTTATTTTTTCAAAAAACCAACTCCTTGTTTCATTAATTTTCTGAATGATTCTTTTGTTTTCAATTTCATTGATCTCTGATTTGATTTTGGAGATTTCTTTTCTTCTACTGAGTTTAGGCTTAGATTGTTCTTCTTTTTCCAATTCCATAAGGTCTCTTGTGAGATTGTTGATGTGCTCTCTGTCTGTTTTTCGAATGTAGGCATCTAAAGCGATGAATTTTCCTCTCAAAACTGCTTTTGCAGTATCCCACAGGTTTTGGTAGCTTGTGTCTTCATTGTTGTTATGCTTAAGGAAGTTAGTGATTTCCTGTTTGATTTCTTCCTGCACCCATCTGTTATTCAACAGAAGATTGTTTAATTTCCATGCCTTTGGATGGGGTCGAGCATTTTTGTTAGAGTTGAGTTCCACCTTTAGTGCCTTATGGTCTGAAAAGATACAAGGTAAAATTTCAATTCTTTTGATTCTGTTGATATTTGTTTTGTGTCCCAGGATATGATCAATTTTGGAGAATGTTCCATGGGGTGATGAGAAGAATGTATATTCTTTATCTTTGGGGTGGAGTGTTCTATATGCGTCTATCAAGCATAATTGTTCTAGGGTCTCATTTAAATCTCTTATATCTTTGTTTAATTTCTGTTTAGAGGATCTGTCCAGCTCTGTAAGAGGTGTGTTAAAGTCCCCTGTTATGATGGTATTATCAGATATCATATTGCTCAGACTGAGTAAGGTCTGTTTCAAGAATCTGGGAGCATTTAAATTGGGTGCATAGATATTTAGAATTGAAATGTCTTCTTGTTGTAGTTTTCCCTTGACCAATATAAAGTGACCATCTTTGTCTTTTTTGACTTTAGTTGCTTTAAATCCACATGTATCTGAAAATAAGATTGCAACTCCTCTTTTCTTCTGAATTCCATTTGCCTGAAAAATTGTCTTCCAACCCTTGACTCGGAGCTTTAATTTGTCTTTTGTAGCCAGGTGTGTTTCCTGCAGACAGCAAATGGATGGCTTGTGTTTTTTAATCCAGTCAGCCAATCTATGTCTCTTCAGTGGGGAATTCAAACCATTAACATTTATGGAGATAATTGATAAGTGTGGTAGTATTCTATTCGTCTTATTTGGTGACAGTCCATTGCTTAGTTTTATCTTTTGCATCAGTGTGGAGGTTAGGTTCTGTCCTTTGATTTCTGAGTTCTTACTTTGCTGCTGATCCATTGTGGTGGTCAGTGTGCAGAACAGGTTGAAGTATTCCCTGTAGAGCTGGTCTTGTTGTGGTGAATTTCCTCAATGTTTGTATATCCGTAAATGATTTGATTTCTCCATCAATTTTGAAGCTTAGCTTAGCAGGGTACAGAATTCTGGGCTGAAAATTGTTCTGTTTAAGTAGATTAAAGGTAGATGACCATTGTCTTCTTGCTTGGAAAGTTTCATTAGAGAAGTCTGCGGTCACTCTGATGGATTTGCCCCTGTAGGTCAACTGGCGCTTACTCCTGGCAGCTTGCAGAATCTTTTCTTTTGTCTTGACTTTGGACAGGTTCATCACAATGTGTCTTGGAGAAGCTCGGTTAGAGTTGAGGCGACCTGGGGTCCGATATCCCTCTGAAAGCAGTGTGTCAGAATCTTTGGTGATGTTTGGGAAATTTTCTTTTATAATATTCTCTAGTATGGCTTCCATTCCTCTGGGGCATTCTTCTTCCCCTTCTGGAATTCCTATAACTCGTATGTTGGAACGTTTCATAAAGTCCCGTAATTCTGACAGTGAATGTTCTGCTTTCTCTCTCTTCTTTTCTGCCTCTTTTACTATCTGAGTTATCTCAAAAACTTTGTCTTCTACCTCTGAAATTCTTTCTTCTGCATGGTCTAACCTGTTGCTGATACTTTCCATTGCATCTTTAAGTTCCCTGATTGACTGTTTCATTTCCTTCAGCTCTGCTATATCCTTTTTATATTCTTCATATCGTTCATCTCTGATTTGATTCTGTTTTTGGATTTCCTTTTGGTTATTTTCCACTTTATTAGCAGTTTCCTTCATTGTTTCCATCATTTCTTTCATTGTTTTCAACATGTGTATTCTAAATTCCCTTTCTGTCATTCCTAACATTTCTGTATAGGTGGAATCCTCTGCAGTAGCTACCTCATGGTCCCTTGGCGGGGTTGTTCTGGACTGGTTCTTCATGTTGCCTGGAGTTTTCTGCTGATTCTTCCTCATGAGTGATTTCTTTTATCTGTTTCCTTGGCCTAATTTTCCTTTCACTTCCTCTTGCTCTTTAAGTTCTCGTGCCTGTGGAAGTTGTGGGCGGGTTTAGACGGGTTGAACACACGCGACCACTTGCCGGTTTTCCACTGTTTTAGTCCTCCTCTTGGGGTCCAGAAGTCTCTCGCTGACTCCCTGTATCCTCATAGGAGTGATGATAGGCAGTTCCCACCAGCCAGAGATGCCTGGAGTCCTATCTCCCCAGACTCACGGTGCCCAGATGCAAGGAAGCTGTTACTCGGCTGCCATCTTGCTCCGCCCCCCCAATTTGAAATAACTTTTTAACCTCTCGTCCCACATGCCATATTTGTTTGAATTCCTTGCTGAATGACTCTTTCTTATTCTCCATGATGTATCCCTCTCATCTTGACCTCTTGATATGAGAGTTACCCATTGGCAGTCTTTGTATCTCTTTCATGTGCTAATATGATACTCAGTACCCTGGAGATCTCAGCCAATCTTAATTTTTTTAAATATTATTTGTGGTATCTACAGTGATTCTGGCCCATAATTAATCAAAATCTCCCCTAGAATTTCAAACTCAGTGTATTGAAACGTAGCTGAAGATTAATGCCGCCAAATCTTCTCCATCTACACTCTTTCCCACGTAAAGCAAATCCATGGTTTCCATTATTCAGACTGAATAGATTTGAATGAACCTTGACTTGCTTTCCCATCCCAGGTCTAACAGAGGATGATATCCTGTACATTCTATGTCAGAATATACCTAGAATGTACCCACATCTTCCCAACCCCGTCAGGATCCAGTCCTTCATCTTCTCCCACCTGGATTACTGCAGTTGCCTCCTAACTGACTTTCCTTCTTCCAAATTATTCTACTTTAGGCTCTTTTCTCTATGACCACATTCAACTTTCACTCTAATTGAGAAATGGAGGCTTTGGGGAGGGGTTAAGCTCTGTTCTTTCCGAACATCATGTTTAAATTCGAACCACAACATTGGTGGTGGGGACTAATTGATCCCCAATATCAGTAGTTTGGGTCACGGGGGTGGGGTGAATTCCTTATGAACAGATTAATGCTCTCCAAGTGAGGGGCAGGGGTGAGCAAGCTCTCACTCTTATTTTCCCAAAGAGCTGGTTGTTTAAAAAAGCCTGGCCCCTCTCCTTTCTCTCTCTTCCTTCTTCTCTTGCCATGTGATCTCTGCCCATTCTGGTTCCCCTTTGCCTTCTGCTGTGAGAGCCTCACCAGACGCGGATACTGGAGCCAGGCTTGTTGTGCAGCCTACAGAACCATCAGCCAAATAAACCTCTTTTCTTTACAAGTTACCCAGCCTCAGGTATTCCTTTATAACAGCACAAAATGGACTAAAAAGCCTTTACAATGGCCTCTAAGACACCATGAAATCTGGTACCTTACCACTCCCTGGCCTCATCTGCCATCACGCTTTCTCCTGTTCCGTTCACCCTTGAGTCATGGGCACCATCTGAAACAGAGCCTTTTTTGCTGCTTCTGCCAAGTGTCTGTCACACAGCTACACGGATGACTCGCTCACTTCCTTCAAGTTTTTCCTTATTTTTAACCATCTCAGGAAAGCTTTAACTAGATACCCTATCTAAAATTGAATACCTCCCACCATTGTTGGGACCACATCTACGGTGCATCTTACAAGGGTACATGTGAAACTTAGTAAATGTAGAATATAAATGTCTTAACACAATAACTAAGACAATGCCAGGAAAGCTATGTTAACCAGTGTGATGAAAATATTTCAAATTGTATATAAAACCAGTGTATAGTGCCCCATGATTGCATTAATGTACACAGCTATGATTTAATAAAAAAAAATAAAATTGAGTACCTCTGCTCCTGATACTCCCTTCTCTGCTATATTTTCTTTCTAGCATGTTTTGTCTTTTTACATAGTGTACATATTACTCATTTGTGTATTATAATTTTCAGTAACAAGACCATAACCTCCACACGAGAAACATTTTGTTTATGTGTGTGTATGTGCACACCTGTGTGTGAGATGCTCTATTTCTAAAGTGTAAAACAGTGCTTAAGTCACAGTAGGTTTTTAAAAAATATAATTTCAGTTTCTAAAAAAATTATATTTTTCAACCATGATCTATCTTAGTGCTGACCTTACTATATGACCTAGAATTGATTCTCAATAAATATTTGTTGAATGAGTGACTGTGTTGCCAAGTGTGAAGATATTATTCAAGAGATCTTTTCTGGCTGCTTAATTATCTATGATATGGGACTTCTTGACCACCCAAGGTGATTCAGCTATGGGTTATCTGAGGATAATACTTGGAGATACACTGTCTTAAGGATAGGGCAGAAAGAAAAGTAGAAAAGAAGGAAAATCTCATTTATAACTAATTTTGATGTCCCTCTATTGTAGCACTCATATTCAGTCTCATGTACCCAAAGTGCAGCTGAAGCGACCCTGGTGCTTGGAAATAGAGAAAATTTTATCTGGCCAAAGTGAGAAGATGGGAGAGCAACATCTCTCAAATGCAGGTTCCCACAGAGCTGAAGTGGGAGGTTTTGTGCAACTTAGTGGGTAAGAGAGGGAAGTGTCAGAGGATGGGGAGGAGCAGCCAGACTTCTGAGTGACAGCAGCTAACTTCTTCAAAGGCATTCATTTCTTCTGCAAAACAAACTTATAAGTTTTTCTAGTGACCCTGGAATTGTCTATTTCTGCTTGACAAAAAGCAGTCCACCAGCAGGTAATGATTACTATGAGAACAAAGGGCATTAAACCAAAAGCACATGGTTATCTGGTATATGAAAACGACAACCTGGTCAGAATTTACATAATGTCAGTCACTAAAAATTGTTGGGTATTGCAATCTCAGGGAATCCAGCTATAAACTGCTTTTGGGTTTCTGCCTGAGTGCGACTCAAATGCCGAGTGCCCACACACATCAGTGACATGTGTTTTTTATCTCGGATGTTATTGCTTAGTAACATCAGATGCTAAACACCAACCACAAATCCACTGGGTATCTTCCCTAGAAAAACAACAAACAGCCACTTGCTGCTTTTTTTCATCCACCATCATCCACTTCCAGAGCCAACTTAGGGCAGCATCAGTTCTAATGTCAGACAGAGGAAAAAAAATGTGTGTCATGTGACTAAATGAAAAAGAATTTATTTTACATTTGAGTATACAATATTAATTTTATTTCAAGTTCCAAAATCACCATCATTGACTATAGTAGAATACCTGTACTTTTCTTATTGCTTATAATCCTTTTATCCCCACATCATTTCTGCCTCCCTTTTTCTCTCTCCTTCCCTTCCTCTACCCCACTCTCTTCCTTTGCATCCTCCCCCACCCCTGCCTCTCTTTAATTCCTTGCTTGTGCTCTGGTGAAACTACAGACGGACGTCCCAGTGTATGGATGACAGCAGGCACCGCATCTTCCGTGTTACACACAGGGTTGTGAGCACAGCATGTCTTTGGCCCAGGCAGGTGGAGGAGCTGAGAGAAGCAGGCTGGCCATCTGGAGACGAACATATGGGTGGTGTGGCACACATTCTCACAATTGGCAGCTGGGAGGCTCAGAAATAGAAAGAAGTTTGACTTCTTCTCTTTATTAAAAAAAAAAAAGGAATTTGAAAGGGACATCAATATGGAGGAATCTCAGTTTAAAATGTAAGCTTAGTTTTACTAAATGTTCATACTGGGCTATAATTCAAAGAGTTTTCTAAAATTTAAAAATGTTTCATTTTTATGCAGCTATTGAATGATTTTCATCTCCTGTATTATTACTATATTCACAGCTGAATGAGACACAGTCTGAATGGTAAACTAGTTCCAGACATTATAAGATTGAAAGAGTTACTTTGGGATTTTTTTCTCCTCCTATTGGTATCCAGCTTCTAACTCAGATAAACTGGAAACGAATCCTAAATGATGGGTACATACAAAACAGGGATAGAATAGTGTGAAAATAGAACAGGTATTTTTTAAAAACAGTCTTTAAATTTATTCTGACCACCAACCACTTTTTTTGTATGTGTTTTACAATTCTGACCTAGGAAGCAGGAAAGCTGTGTTTAGTTCCAACTTTTATCTTTCCTGGAACTTCAGGCAAATAATTTTCATTTATTTCTTGGGACTCTGTTTCCTCATCCCCAAAACAACCACAAAATAAATAAATAAAATAAAATGTCTCAGTAATTATATATTCTGTGATGGGCTTCATGATTCTAAAGTCACTATGATTATAATTGAGCCACATGAATAAAATAGCACTATTATATTTTAAACTCAAACAAACTAGAAATTACATCAGAAAATTTTTAAAAATTGCCTGGTAAAGCAGATTAGGATATTTTCTCTTATAAATATAGACATTTGTCTAGGATGGCTATTTTATTAGCCAGACATCTAGTATTTACATAATGGAATGAATAAGGACTGGAGTGATATATGCAGGCAAAGATTTTTTTAAAAAGTAGGGCTTATTGCTTAAGTATTTGTTTTATTTCTGGGCACATTATTTTCAAAGTTGGATATATTTTACATAGACTATGAAAAGCATGTTTGGGGAAAAGAGTTCAGGGGAATAAGATGTCACTTAAATGTTACATATATAACATGAAGATTGTTGAATAAATGAATGCCATTATTTCTGAAATAAAGAGATCACATCAGAGTTGAAAGTATGATGATTCTCTAGAAATATCTGAGGAAATATTAGGAAGAAAATGAGTTTCACTTCTTTTACATAGACAAAAGGAAGTTCTTTCATTTATTTCATAAATACCTATTGAGCATATATTATGTGTCTTAGATTAAGCTTAATGCCAAGGATCAGATTTTGAGCAAAAACAAGGCACCTCTTTTCATCGAAATTTCAGCCCAGAATCTAATAAACCCTAGAAATATATGTAAAATCACAAATGGGATAAACTTTGTAGGAGAGAAATTGGTCCAATCAGAGAAGTCAGGAAGGGCATCCCAAGAAAGAAACCATTAAATGGATTATGATAAAAGAATTGATAAGAAGGAATTAACTGAGGAGGGCTCCAAGATGGTGCACTAGAGACATCTCCTCACCATCTGCTCTCAGGAAGATGAGGACTAGTAGATTCCAGCCACCCCTTATTCGATAAGCGCACAATGAGATAGCAAGGGACTCGAGGAGACTAGACGGCCACTTCAACACCTAAGCACAGAGAGAAGGAAAATTAAGAAGAAAGAATTAACTTCACAAAAAATGATTTTGTGAGTATGTCTGAGGGTATGAATGAAGGAGAGTGTTCAAGGCTGAAGGAGTAGTATGTGCTGAAGTCTTAAAATATCAGGGACGTGGTTAAATGGAGAAACCAAACAAGTGACAAGGGCGTGTAGGTCCAAGGAGAATGAGGAGAATGTTGGAGGTGTAAAAAGGAACTAAAACATTTTAGAATCCATAGGTCATATAATTGTTGCGTGAATGTCTCCTAATTGATGGATGGCACAGAGGAATGAGTACTGCAGTGAAATAGTCTGAGTAACAAGGAGGACCACTTACATTCTCATGGCAAGTAGCAATCTTTATTTCTTCCACCAAAGCGTTTATAGGCACATAACTTAATCAATAAACACATGACTTAAACCTTGGCCCCAGGTCTTTTATTGCCTGGTACTTATGGCCTAAGGATAAATCAGATTAACTGATAACCATTTTACTAACATTATCTAAAGCTATCCCTATGGGCTAAGGTTTAACCGGTTTAGCTGATAACTACTTCACTAAAGTTATTCTTACGCTAAGTAATCAAAAACAAAACCACAAAACAAGATTCTGGGGAAATAAGCTGTTTGAATGCTTGACCATCTGGAGGCTGTTAATCATCTTTAGGAGTAGTCTGGAAAATCCTGAGATATACAGGTGACTGTCTGCAGCCCTGCCTCCTCGAAGCTCCACCCTAAATCACTTTTACATGATTAGGTTCTAAGCCACATATGGAGTTCTATCCAGGATTTTTTCCTTTCTTTCACAAAATGGAACCATTTAAAGGTTCACTTACAGGCTATTTGCCTATACGTAATAAGAATCTAACAAAGGGTTGCGTGTATGAGATAGAGCATGTAATGTCATTACATATTAATTTAGACAAATGCAGTGTGAAGATCATTTAAAGAGACATAAAAGTTGCCATCAGAAAGCTCAGCTCTCCAGAAAAGAGATGGTGAACACTGAGTGGTGGTGGTGGGAGGGCTGGGTAATCTGGCGGGGGAGATCTAGAGATGACTAGCAGCCACATTTCCTGTTGAACTGCATCGTGGGACAGAGAGGGAGGGAGACCTCAACAATGACTCCTGGGTTTCTGGCTTGTGCAAGGGGTAAATGGTGGGGTTTTTTATTCCACGTGATAAGACAACCCTGAAGGAGACCAGGTTTGAAGACTTGCATACAGAGATCTTGGGTTTGAGTTGGTCATGCTGAATTCACACATCATGTTAAAAGTGTTGAAATCACCAAGTCCATGTGCATAGACAGTCCAGAGAGTCAAGTCACAGACAGGTTTTTGCAAGGGCCAGAGTTACTAGGAAGCCTGGGAGAGAAAAGGTAAATGAAGGAGCAGCCTTGCTCTTCTTGGGTCCAATCTTGTTTTAAACCAATGCTGAGACAAGCATAAAAGGAGTCCTCAGCAAATGCTCAGCAAGAATCCAGCGTGACATTACCCAGAGATCTGTATTCAAGGTTGAAAGTGGTACTGGGAAAAATAAGCTTGTCCGTGTCTTGCCTTCTTGGCGCTCAGCCTTAGTGCCTGCTGATAATTCAATCTGTTAATAAAAAGAGGGCAACCTTTTCTCCCACATCAACAATGAAATAAATAAATAAAACACCGCGTACAGCAAAACAAGTAAAGAAATAGCTGAGAGAGGAGGAAAAAAAGTCAATAAAAGCTATTGATTGCGGATGCTTTAAGAATGTAAACATTCAATATTGAAAAGAAAACAGAAGCATAATTGTAGTGGCTGTTGAATATTTGCACAGCCTTCATTAGAATGCTCACTATAGTTAAAACTTCTGGGGGATTTTTCTGCTTAATGTACTGTAGCTATAATTGAAACAATGTTTTCTCCTGCTGTCTGAAAAACTTGCATAAAATAACTCTGAAGTCCCATTGACTGCTAGGACCTTTGAAAGTTATTGTATTTAAAATAGAAATTGTAAGACATTTTTGAAATTTTACTGTTGATACCTAAGTCTACTTTAAACAACTTCAAGCTTTTAAAATGTTGATATTTGGCAGTACACCTCGCTGTGGAAAAATTATAGCGTGCCTTTCTCAAAAGACTTCACTAAGAAATCAATCATTCTCCAAGTTGAATTTTTTCCAGTTTTGCCTCAGAAGTAGTCAGCAACTTTAAGTTTTCAAAATGATTGTTTCTTTGGTAGCCTTTGGGCTATTAAATCATGAAAATACACTGTGTAATTGATGTAATTAAACACATAAAACAACTCTTGTGAAATTTTGTCCTGTGAAAATGAGCTAGCTTTAAAGTAAATAGGCAATTAATGTAAAAGAAAAGATAATTAAAAAGTAGATATTGAGATTGTGTGTGTGTGTGTGATATTACTACAGCCAGGGCATAATTGTCTCCTTTGTTGGACATGAGAACAAAGTAACATAAACATTTCTAATACTAATGGGTCAGTTTGTATATTTAATACTTAGCAAAATTATTAAGTCTAGTTTTCTGACATAACTTCCACTACATATTGGGAAGAAAAACCTGCAATGGATTTAAGAAGGGAAAGGTGTTTTTTAAAGAAATGGGGCAAGTCACCATGCTGAGACCTAGTTGCAAGCTTACTTTTCTAAACCTTCAGACCCTAGCAGATAAACACACCCAGATCTTACTGGATGCCCTATCCAAAATAGCTCAGCCTTCCCTGTTTCAAGTAACCATCCTGGTTACTAGAAAGCTATGTACTTTTTATTTGTTCCAAATCCCTTTCTTCCATTAGAACAGAATCTTAATATGTTCCTGATATGTTCTTGTTTCTTAGGAAATGACTAACATTTTATAGGGGCTTAAACTATATGTTTTGGAAAAACAAGCATTCTTTATATGCCAGGCCGTGTTTTATATGCATTTTTCTTTTAATTCTTTAACATACTTCATTTATAATAAATACTCAATACAACTAATTTGGTAAAATGAAACAAAACAGTCTTCTAGTGCAAAAGTTTCCTTAAATTTGAGTATATTCATCTTACTTTACTGGTTGAAATATTTCTAAGCATGGCAACTTGACCAGATAAGATGTACTGCTCTATCAACTCAAATATACAATTAGCAGTAGACTTGATTTAGTAGACTATATTTTATTTATGTATGTATCTTTGGTTTCTGAAGTTCAGTAGGCACAGAATAAAGGTTTCTGAATGAATGAAAAAAATAGCATAAGTAGCTTTTATTGGCAGCTACAGGTATAAAGTTACTTGGCCCTTTGAGGAGAAAAATATCAAAATTATACCTGTGTCTCCTGATTACATCTGGAATCAGACTTTTGCATAAATATTTGCCTGTAGGCACAAATGTCAGAGAAATAAAATGTGTTAAGGGGAAAAACTACAGAACACAGAAACTGGAAGGGACACAAATAAGTAACATCTGTGTAATGACAACTCTACTCTGTAAAGTAGGTACTACCCTGTTTCCCCGAAAATAAGACATCCTCTGAAAATAAGACCTACTTACAGGAAAGATAAGACGTCCCCTGAAAATAAGACCTAGCGCATCTTTGGGAGCACAACTTAAAATAAGACACTGTCTTATTTTCGGGGAAACAGGGTATTACTCTCCTCATTATTTGGATGAAGAAATTGAGGCACAGAGAAGTTAAGTAGCATGCCTGAGGTCACAGAGCTAGGAAGTAGCAAGGTCCAGACTTGAAATTAGGACAGTATAAGCCCAGAGGCCACCCTATTAACTGTAGCACTTGTAGATATCAAGCAGGTAAAGGGACGTGAATGCAAAGAGAATACTGTGTGTGAGGAATCACAGATGAACTAAGTATGAAACTGTGCATTCAGGTGAACACTAAACCAGGTAGGGACTTTTTAAAAAATGATGAGTTTTCCTAAGAGCAAACAGAAGCCACTGAAAGGTGTTAAGCAGGGACTTGGATAGGAGAATGACATTATGAGATGTAGATTCTGAAAAGGCCAATCTGACAAGTGTGTTAAAAATATTGAAAAGATTTGATCTCAGCAGTAAAATAAAAATGGCCATTTGGAATGTCCTTAAAATTCCCATTAATGATATTTTCACAAGCCTGCTCCTTGTCTGGCACATTGCTAAGAAGGTAGATTGTGTTAATGAGGCAGAGAGGTATAACTTCTCCAAAGAACAGTTAAAAGAGTATGGTTTGCTTGCTTAAGCATCTGTTGTGCAGGTAATTTTGATCATTTATTTTTCCTTTGTGGTGATAACAAATGACCCCAAGGCTAGTGGCATAAAACTGCACTAGTTTATCATCTCACAGTTCTGTAAGGTCCCAAGTCCAGGTGGTGGTTTGGCTGATTCCATTAATGCCATACCATCTAGAACCAAGACTCCATTTTAGTCCTGGTTCTAGAGGACCTGTTTCCAGGCCAGTGCCAAGTCCTTCAAAGCCAGTAGTGATGGGCTTTTTAATCCTCTGACTTTTCTCCTTCGCTCACATCTCTCCAATGCATCTCTTCTGCCTAAATATTTCGCCTGGGCCTTCTGCTTTAAAGACCCATGCAAGTACATTGGATACATCTGGATTACACAAAATAATCTTCCTCATTTAAGGTCAGTGGTCTAAATTCCTTATCTGCATTA
Organism: Nycticebus coucang; assembly: GCF_027406575.1. NCBI lineage: Eukaryota > Metazoa > Chordata > Mammalia > Primates > Lorisidae > Nycticebus > Nycticebus coucang. The sequence goes on from NC_069787.1 coordinate 20,820,369, forward strand.
TGTAGTATTCCCTCTCACAGATACCTGGATTAGAGGGCAGGAGTCTTTGGGGGACATCTTTAAGAATTCTGCCTACCACGTATGGTCTTCATTCTCTGTACACGAATCACTTAGAATTAACTACATAGCAGAGAGAATGTTCTTAAACTATTTCTTTTGGATAATTTCAGCCATTTCAATCATTATAAATATATATATTTTTAATTTGTTAGTTATAAGAGTCACATAAAAACACATTCTCTTAAAAGAAACCATAATTTCTACTGCTGAGGTTGGATATGTCATTATATCTGGGGCCAGTGTATGTGAGTAGAGATTGAAAGCTCTGAAATAAATTTCTTAATATGATAAATTAAGATACTCTGCTCATTCCAATTATCTTTTCAGCAGCTCATCATTCCTCCAAGATTTCATATTGCTATTTCAAATACAAATGACATATTTTATTCAGTCACACCAGCATTAATAATTTCATAGCAAAATATGACAAAAAACAAGTGCACTTTAGATGATAGATGATAGAATTTGAAAGTAGAAACAAATTCTGATTTCACTCATTTTTACTATCTGTGGCAATACCTCTAGCAATGAGGGGAGGAAGGGTGTGAGGTGATAAATTTATGATTGCTAAGCAAGGACTAATTAGTCAATATTAGTATTTTGTAGGAGTATTCATGCTTTACCTAAATCAATCTTTGTGAACACATTAGATTCCTCAGAGATGCTCTAAAGGTAGTTACCAAATGATTTCTCTGAATTTTAAGGAGTTCCCATGTATCCCTTAGTTAAGCGCCTAATTTGAAGGTAACTGAGGTATTTAAGAAAACATTGCTATATGTAAAATGTAATAAATATAAATAATGACTAATAGTGACATTTAATTCTACACCCAGATAATGAAGTAAATTAAGTATTATTTAATGGATTTCAAATCTATACTACTTTTCCTCCAGGAAAAAAATTCAGGTAAGATTTAGTGAATAGCTAACTAACCATCTTTATAATTTCAAAGAGCTTTGAAAAATAAGTGAACACCCCAACAACTAATAGGAAATTTAGTTTCGCTGTCCTAAAAACAGAAGCAATAAATCTAGGAGCCAGGATGAATAGCTATTTTCCAATTTGCCCTATAGTATTCCCGGAGTCATATATGTCTCATGTTCAAAGTGAAAATTTTATCTACGAGCTCTGTAGTGGATCAAATAATGCAAAGGAGATACTAATTACATGGTCATTATAGAACACATAACACGTTGATTGATTACTAGACATTAAACATCTATGCAAATAAGGAACCAGGGCCAGAAGTTAAGAAACACAGGAATGTAAATGAGGTCAAGAATTCCACATATGGCTCCTCAACTCTGACTCTTGAACCAGTAAATGGGAAGATTATGGAGTTTTTGGATGTGTTTCATTTTGGAGTTCATGCTAAATACACAGGGTAACTAAAATGCCATCAAACTGTTTCTCACATATTATATGAATACTGTATATAAGTATAATAAGTATTTAGAAAGAAGTTGGTGGTGCTGTGGGAAGATGCCTTTATCATTAACCAAATCCCGGTTACTTCTGTTTCTATAGAAGAAATCTATAATTTATGTCATCAACTTCAAAGTACATTCTATTTACAAATAGGTAAGGGATTTTCAAGTATACATTACATATGATTCTTTTAGAAAGTCAAATACGGTTACATTTATCTAGTGTTTACACTGGATCAATCATCTTTCACAATACAACTATTAAACTCTGAAAAATGTATAGGTACCTGGCAGGGCAGGTCTCCTGATACATAATAAATTTTATATTTTTGGTTTTAAAAGTGTAGGTCAGTTCACAGTACTTTGATCTATAATGTAGATCCAATTTGCCTCAGCTTCTGTGCCTACTTGTAATGGAGGTTGCTTATTTCTAATCTCGCTCATGAAGGTGAAATGATAGGGAGTATAAATACATGTATCTTTCCACCATTTGAATGAAGCACAAACCTAAGGGTATCCAATGATCAATGCTTCCAGCCTATAAGGAATTTAATAACATCACTGGAACCAACCACTATATAATTTATTTGGGCCTTGGTTAGGTGAGTGCTCAGAATAAATCAGGGAGTGAATTGTTATTTATGCCTTCTCCAGTGTTCTGCCATGCTCAAGAGGACTGCCATTTTTATTCATACCATTTTCGAGCTGTTAATACCCTTACAACGTAAGACTTAGAAAAACGACAAGGAACCTGAATGAGGACAACTTTGCAACAGCATTTTCTAAAAGAGGACCACATCGCAGAGAGAAGAAAATGATAATACATAAGTTCCATCTAAGATATGCAGACCTATCAGGATTCCTTATTAGTATTCAGAAAAAATAAAATCATGGCTATGTTACCAACAGGGAAAAATTCTGTGGAAAATCATACAAAAGGAAAGTGAGGTGCATTTGTTAGTGAAAATGAAGGGCAGTGTGTTGTACATTGAGTTTGGAATAACTCAGGGATTCCCAAAAATTCCTGTATTGAAGTTCTGAGATATTTTCTATATAAGCTAATAATTAAAGACAATTTGATGAAGTAATTGAGCACATACTCTGGAGAAAGACAGTTTGCATCTTTCACCACTTGCTAGGATTTTTAAGCTATAAATACAGGTAATAACTATATGTGTTTCTCTTCCTGGAAATGTTGATGGGATTAAATGAGCTAATGTACTTGGAGTATTTACTAGAGTTCTTGGCTCATATTAAACACTCAATAATATTTGCTAATAATATAAAACTAGAAATGAAGCAACTTTAAGAGATGTTGTAGTCAACAGCAAATTGCCACCTTGATGCTATAAGTTTTCTGGGTGTTTTATATCTATCTCATTTAAAAATTGCGATCTTTCTACCTTTGAAGAGACTTTAGGCAACTTACAAAGTAAAACATAATTACTAATGCTGGTGTGATAGAATTTATTTTAATAAAATCACATTCAATTATTCTTTCTTTTCCCCTTTACCAAGTGCAGTGTTCTGCACATAATTGGCATATAAGTAATGCTTCATGAATAAATAAAGGAATAGAAAGGAAAGTGAATATATATATACATAAATGAAAAGCATTCTGAATCTTTTGGAAGATACACAGATTATATTTTCAACATCTGTCTTGAGCAGACTGCCACATTCCAGCAATGATTCTAAAAGTAAATGAAAGTAGGACAGAAAAAAATTAGGTTATCTGTTTTTACTTTTCTGCTAAGAGAAAACAGACATTTCTCTCCTCTGTCATTACGAGCAAGCAGAATTTGGAGAGGGCCGGTGGGAAAGAGGAACTTGATTCTGGCTTCTCCTCCTAGTTTTGCTACTAGCCACATGACTTTGATCTCCCTAGAACACCGGATTTCTCCATTGTAAAATGAAGGAATAGAACAAGAATATTGCTAAAGTTCCTTTTACCTTCAAATTTTGGGTAGTAATTTAGATAAAGACAGCAGTTCTCAACCTGTGGGTCACAACCCACAGAAACTATATTAAAGGGCTACAGGCTTAGGAAGCTTGAGAACCACTGGTCTATAGCTACTGCATCAGGTTGTCAGAATGAATTTTCTTATTAAAAATGCAACCTTAACAAATCAAATCTAGACTGTTCAAGTTGGATATGGCATGTGATTCTGAGATTCTGGCCATGATCAATGACAAAGAAATATACCCTCCTTGATTAGCTGAAAATCAACAGAACTCAAGCTCTGCATACAGACTGACTGGCTTTAAATCAGCTCTGCTACTTACTACAGCCAGACTACCTCCCAGTTCCTCCTCACCTTCATCTCGTAATAAGGAAATGATATTTGTATGTATACTTTCTCAGCTTATGTTAAGGATTAAATTAATGTCATTTCTTTGGGAGTATGGCATAGTTGGTGCCAATAAATTATCCACTGAAGCTCAGAATTGATCTGAGAAGTTTTCCATAGATGAAGACCAGCTGATTTGAGTCTTTAAGCCGAGCCTACTGGTTACATGCACCTGTACTACAGGGGCCACACATGTATTCACCATTCAGCACCAATCTACCACAAATATTTGGTGAACTCCACCTATGTCCCAAGCATGGTTATCAAGCATAGAAGATTCATTAGTGAATCAACTTATACACGGATCCAGCTCTCAAAGTACTTAAGAGAGCAGGAATTAACAATATTATCTCATAAGTAAACATCTTGCTTTCATTAATTTACCCCAATTGTTTACTGCACAAAAGTAGCAAATATAAGAGTTTATAACCAATGTTATGCTTATTCATATTTAAGAAAAAATACATTAAAAACAAATTTATTTTTAACAGCAACATATATTATATATTACTTAAATTAATACATTGCATTGCTCCACCTCGTGCCTTCATATTCAGTTTAAGGAAGCCAATATGCCCATATTCCTCAATACAAACTTGTGAAACCCCTTTGGAATATTAAAGCTGAGTGTTCGTCCATTCAACCAGTGCTATCGAGCATTGTTCTACATACTAGGGATGCTTCAAGGAACAAGACAGAAAACATTCATATTCTTAGGGAATTTATATTCATTTTGGAGAAAGAGATGAATCACTAGCAAATACATGAATACATAATTAAACAAATAGAACTATCTCACAGATAAAATGCTTTGAAGAAAATTAAAAACAAGTAAGTGATAACATGATATCATGTGTCTGGATAACTGCGATGGGATGAATGATTTCTAAAAAGCTTCTTGAAAGAAGTGACATTGAACTGAAACCTGATGGATGAGAAGGGCACATTCATGAGAGAAATCCAGAAACCAGTTAACTCAAAGGGCCACACGTGGAAAATTAGCAGGAGTAGGAAGAAATTCAGAGAGACTGGAGGGCAGTGGGCACAGAGAAAGAAGAGACACGGTAGGAGAAAGAAGAGCCCAAATCTTATAAAATGTTATGGAAGAAGGTAGGGAAGTTGAGAATTGTACCCTAAGTGAAATGCATGGCCACTGGAAGATTTTAAGCAGGGAAGTGCTAAGTGATTTAAGAAGAGATTTACATAATTTAAAAAGATTAGAAGGACTGTGAAAGTAAAAAAAAAAAAAAAAGAAAGAAAGAAGGAAACCATTATGACGTTGTTTCAATACTTTAGGCAACATGTCTTAGGGGTTTCAGTGCAGATTTTCAAAGTAGGCACATTTGGAGTTTATTTTGAAAGTTAAGAACTAGGGATCCACTGTATGGAGCAAGTAAGAAAAAGAGAGAAACCAGGGATAAATATGAGAACTTGGCTAGGGAAATGAGACAGAAGGTGGGATGTGGGTTCCTAGGAAAGTTTCGAGACAGGTTGTGTTATGGTTCATTATTTCACTCCCAAGAAACTCAGTTGACAGCATCCTTTCTGATTCACCTGTGCAAGTTTCAACTTGCTGGGCTTATTGGTGTTACCGGCGGAGCTTCATTTGTTTCTCTCCATGTGGATTTTATGTATCTTGATTTTGGTGTCTCTCAAACTTTTATTATTATCAACTCAGATAAGAACTTACCAAGAGAAGAGCAAGTTTGGTATATAGGTCAGCTGCTGGCAAACTTTCTGTAAAGGGTCAGATAGTGAATATTTTTGAATCTGCAGACCAAATGAATTTCTGTTTTGGTACAGACAAATTTAAACAAATGAAATGGCTGTGTTTCAATAAAATTTTATTTACCAAAAAGTATGTGAGGGTCTGATTCAACTCACAGCTATGGTTTGCCAGTACTTGGTATAGAACAGAGCTTTTGTTCAGATTATGTTAAATTTGAAATGTTTACCAGACATCCAAATGGAAATATCAGGTAGACATTTGAATGTATAATGCTGGAGTTTTGAGAAGAGGTCAAGACTCAGGCTCAGTTCTGGAACTTATCAGCACTTCAAGTGTAATGAATGAACGCATGGGTGCTGAGCACGCAGACGAAGAAAGGAAAGGGGCCCCTGCATAAGGTCTTGAAATATTCCATCTTGTGGAGTTTTGAGATGAAGAAGAGGTCAGAAAGGAAATACCACAGAGTTTAGTGCTAATGAAATGAAGGGAAGAAAGAATTTTCAGAAGAAGAATGTACCCAACCACATTAAAAACTGCTAAAGGATTAAGATAAAAATAAAGATGAGACTATTTGACTTTGCATTGTGGAATTTATTGGTGGTGAAGAGCTGAGCCTCTGTGGAATGAGAGAAGAAGTAGATAGCAATAGAAGAAAACTCTTTCACAAACTTTCTCTGGGAAACAGAGTAGAAAAATCCATCTTGCAATTAAATGTGTAGTCAAGGGATGGCTTGTTATTTAAGACTGTGTGATGATAGAACATGTTTATTAGAAGTTGGGAATGAATTATCAGAGACAGAAGGATCAACGTAGAAGGAAAAAGAGAGAATATGCATACAGAATGAATTCCTTAACAAAGAAAGACAGATTCAAGTGTAGTGCACAAGGTGTGTAGGTGCGGGGGGATAGCTCATCGCAGAATCTGAGATCTTGAACAAGTCAAATTCCTTCTTCCTAGAAGCTTTGCATACCCAGCAGTTAGAGGCGTGCCTGTTTGAATAAGTTTAAGAGTGCCAATGTAACAAACGAAGTAATTTTAATTTTGGCAACTTGAAACTGGCCATGCTGTAAGTGTTTACAAAAGAAAAATTAGGCAAATTCTATAAATCAGGACTTTTTTTTCTTTCTCTTTTGAAACCCAAGTGCTACATTAGGACAGTAGTAACAGGACTCTTAGAGTACCAAGAGGCTGCTATAGAAATCCCTTCAAGATGTCTTAATAAATCAAATTCCATGCCAACATCCCATAAAATGCCATGTGCTGCTCCTGGCAACCTGTGCTGAAGGTAACTTTGAAATTAGCATTAGATTAGCCCTCGGAGCACTGGCCCTTTGGATTTAGTTGACATATAACAATAGGAATGAGATCCTGAAGCTTAGAAAATGTCTGAACTGTGAATGATGATTAATCAGAAACCAACATTCACAGGAAAATCTAATCTCTACTCAAAACCCGGGCCTTTGATCAGGTCCCAGTAATGTATTTTTGATACTGCTTCAATTGCCTGGGGAGTCCTCCTCATAAAATATTCACCCAGGCCAATTCCTTCAAGAGTTTTCCCCGCATTTTCTTCTAGTATTTTTATAGTTTCATGTCTTAAGTTTAAATCTGTAATACAGTGGGAGTCTATCTTAGTTAATGGTGAAAGGTGTGGGTCCAGATTCAGTCTTCTACAGGTCACCAGCCAGTTCACTCAGCACCTTTTGTTAAATAGGGAATCTTTTCCTCACTGAATGTTTTTAATTGACTTGTCAAAGATCAAATAACTGTAAGTAGCTGGAAGCACAAGAATATGGGGAAAGGGCCAAAGGAGGAGAGGGGAGGGGGGAGGTTGGGGTAGAGGGAGGGTAATGGGTGGGGCCACACCTACGGTGCATCTTAGAATGGGCAGGCAAAATGTACTAAATGCAGAATACAAATGTCTACATACAATAACTAAGAAAATGCCATGAAGGCTATATTAAACAGTTTGATGAGATTATTTCAGATTGTACATGAAACCAGCACATTGTACCCCTTGATTACACTAATGTACACAGCTATGATTTAATAATAATAATAACAATAAACCTTTGGCCTTTGGCCTTTGGCCTTTGGCCTCTACTTGGCCAGTAGATTCTGAATTCCCTACTAACGTCATCCAGCTATTGCTGCTTCTAATTGATGTCCGGTGCCGAGGACGTTCCCACCCCTTGTTTCCTTTGGCTTCCCCAGCTGGGTTTGGACAGTGTGGTCATGTTTTCCTACCAGTGATCTCTGTTCTAATCTAAAGCGGGTCTTTTCAATTCTCATCTAGATGTTGGCAACCTCTATCTACCAACAGTATTTGAGACACAATTTCCACAGAAATCGACAGCAGATCTTCTTAGCTATGATGTTCAGATGCGGCCATACCTTCAGTCTTACAACTGGGAATTGTGGTTACGTATGTGAGAAAAATAGACATCAAGCATATGTTCCTTTTCAATGAATGGGAAAAAAACTAAGTACTACTTGCTACCAAGTCTTCAGATTTCATAAGTGAATCTCATGCCAGAATAAACAGATGGCCCCAAGTATCCTTCACGAAGTACATCCCTCCTTAGGCAGTACTCTGTGGCATCCAAACTTGTGGCATAAGGAAGCTTAAAAGAAGCCATTTAGATCTATGATGCTGCACATTACGGCTCTCAGGTTTAATGAGGTTGGCATGTCCCGTGTGTCTAAGTCAATTATACCTCTAATAGGATAGTGGTGAGAAGCAGGAACAGGTAAACTCATTCTCCTGAAAGAGCCTCATCTCTAATTTTTAATAAATTTCCCTTGGATTTCTCTCTGAATAAATACCAGTATGAGATCAGAGAACAGTGCAATCTCAGAAATCTGATATTTTATCTTTTTCTCATCGCCAAAAGATCCTTAGTTTTCAGATTAAAAAATAACTGCGATAGAAAGCTAAGTAATTACTATTATATATTAATGAGTTCATTGGTTAGACACTGTGATTAGATGATTAGTAAAATTTCACTGCCCATGGAGCAACTATATTATTCTATTAACTAACAATAGTCTTCGGGGTGGTAAAAGAAATGAGAAAAAATTATCTTCATTAATTGTACTTCTTACTCATCCCACCAGTTTTTTTATTAACTGAATTTACCAAGTTTATTGTTGTAGTTTATGTTATTGCAACTATTGGGGGAATATGAATATTAAAAGAGATGGCAAGAAAGGCATTACAAAGCTGGGTGGGTGGGGGGAGAGGATTAGAACAAAAAAACGTCAAAAGCAATCACAAAGAATTTATTTTTACTCATCTGTATCTTTTGTGTTTTTTTGTTAAAGGATGAGAAGTCTCCAAAGAAATGTGAGCATCCATGGAATTACCTGCTTTTTAAAAATGTTACCGATCATTTAAAATCACGGTGCCTTATATTTGTACTTTTTTTTTTTTTTTTTTGAGACAGCCTCAAGCTGTCACCCTGGGTAGGGTGCTGTGGCATCACAGCTCACAGCAACCTCCAGCTCCTGGGCTCAAGCGATTCTCCTGCTCCACTTTCCAAGTAGCTGGGACTACAGGCATAGGCACCTGCCACAATGCCCTGCTAATTTTTTTTTTTGGCTGCAGCCATCATTGTTGTTTGGCGGACCTGGGCTGGATTCGAACCTGCCAGCTCAGATGTACGTGGCTGGAGCCTTAGCTGCTTGAGCCACAGGCGCCGAGCCTATTTGTACATGTTTTACATTGCATAGTATTTATTCACTGTATCTCTGTTATTTATCCTTTATCAATAAGAATTAAAATTCAGAAATGTGGGACAATTCAGCTAAGGTAGAAGAGGCAGAGTATAGCAAAACTGAGACTAACAGTCAAGTCTTCTCAATCCAGTATCCCTGCTCTTTCCTGCAGATAAAGTAGTACTTGAAGGTTCTCCATACTTCTGTTAATTTATTCACTCAGTTAACTTTTGGGTAATGTTTCAGACCCATCTTCTGTCCATCCTGTGCCATAGAATGGTCAGTAAAACACAAAGGCTCCTTGCCTTGCTGGGGCTTAGAACCTAGCTGGCCTCAGACAAAACATTAATAAGTAAATAAATGTCTAAAAATGGCAAAATGATTAAGGCAAATCTTATTAAAAGTGAACAGGCTACTATTAGATAATGAATAGGGTCTCATTTTGAGGGCCACATACTAAGGGTAGGTCTTTCTGGCCATATGAAATTTAAGCAGAAGCCTGGAAAGTGGAAAAGAGCCAAGCATATGAAAAAAAATGTTTAGGCAGAGAGAACTTGTGGCCAGAAAAGGGATTTGCTATGTGTAAAAAATGGAAAAGTATCCAGTGAGATGAGAAGGAAGAAAAGATGAAAAAGAAAATGTAAGGAAGAGAAGCTGGAAAGGTCATCAGGGCATCTTAGAAAGTGAAGTATTGCCAGACGTGATAAGGAGGTTGCCTTTTATTCTAGGTTCAATGAGAAGTCAACGCCTTGTTTCCAACAGAGGATGACATGATTAATTTTTGTGATGCTCTTAACAATGTGGTCGGTACAGGAGGTGCTATACCCTGGCCGATAGCCCAAACAGATACAAAGAGCTTTAGGGAACTTTCTTAAGGTGCACAGTCATGTAGGCACAAACATCTCATCCAGGTTTCCCTACCCAGCCTGGTAGAATTATTCAAAATAAACGTAGAAAGAAGAAAATGAGTACCTCCTGGTTTAAAAATAGCTGAAACTCTGCTGTCAAAATTCATCCATCCCCAGCAGCAGACAGAACGTCAACTTTCAGCAGTGGATCGTGGTTCTCTGAACTTTATGGAGCTTAAAATCAAAACGCTTGTATGGATTTTTGGCAATAGACGCACAGTTTATAAGGATTGCAATTTCTTTAAAAAGAACAGGCATGTTTAATACATAAGCTTTACTCACGGCTTGGTATCATGAGGATTAATTAGTTAAAGCTACACAAATATGTTGAGGATAAAGAGTGCTAAACATTAATACACCATGTTTTTTCTGCTCTAAATCAGATGTCCTAAGACTGGACATTTTTTAGCATGTTTCCCTTCCCGGCAGTAAAATTTTAGGTTTTTCTACTTTTGCTATTGCATCCTCCACGCCTGTAACAAAACTTAGCATGAAACAAGTGTTCAATAAATAAATTAAAATATGGTTGTAAAAACCCTTTGAAAAAATGGCGTTAGGAAAACACTGATTATTTTGAGTTTAATTGCTATTTTCTATTACTGATTATATCATTTACACTATTCTCTGCATATGAAGGGGTGAAAATTAATTGAATATATATATGCGAGTGTTTATGCATATGTGTAATGTATTCTGCACATTGTAAAACAGTGGCAGTTGGGGGGAAGAGTGTCAAAACATTGGTGTTCTATTTATTACTCTGGCTTACCACATTTGATTTGTTTTCTTCATGGCAATGATGCAAGTTGTGATTGAATTATTTGTCTACTTTGTGTCTGTCTCAGCAGAGTCCAAGCTCCACGAGGACAGAACCCTGGGTCTCTTTATACTGGCTTTATCTCTAAAGCTTTGCATTATCTCAAGGCCCAGGCTCAAGGTACTCAGTAAATATGTGGAGAATGAATCAATAAATGAAATAATGTGTACATATGTAACTAAGGATTCTTTTGTCCCACATTCTTCACTTTATTTCCATTTCTTTTTTACTTTTCTTTCTTCTTCTTTTTTTTTTTTTTTTCCTTAAATGGGGTCTGGCTCTGTTGCCCGGGCTAGAGTGCTAGAATACAGTGGCACAATTGTAGCTCACCACAGCCTTGAATGCTTGGGCTCAAGAGATCCTCCCATCTCAACCTCCAAAGCTGTTGGGATTACAGGTGTGACCCCCCCATGGTTGGCTCTGCTTCCATTTATTCTTCGAACCATTCCTTACTCAACAAATATTTTTTAAAGACTCTATACATGGGTATATCAGATATTATATTAGGTGTTCTGTAAGAAGATGGAAATAAGTATGGACTTTGGGGAAGGCAGATTAAAATAAGAATGGACATATAAATAAAATAATCATAAATTATAATAGTGGCATGAATACTGATGTATTGGAAAGCAGAGGATACAGGAGTCAGGAAAGGTTTAGAAGAAGAGAAGGAATTGATCATTTATGGAGAGAGTCTTGGAATGGGGGCAGGGATTAGAAAGAGGCTCTAAGAAGGGATAGTTTTGAAATTTTAGGGAATAAAGAATAAAATGGAGGCTGGAATAGAGCAATCAATAAAAGAAAGGGAAGCCTGGTAAGGTTGGAGAGGGAGAAACTTACCAATAATAAATTCCTGGTAAAATACAAGAGAACCATTTAAATTCAAATTTCAGATAAACAATATTTTTTTTGTAAATGTCTCAAGTATTTCATGTGACATATTTATACTAAATGCATATTTAGAGTTTGCCTTAAATTCAAATTTGGCTGGGCATTTTTCATAATACAGTTGACCCTCATTATTTATGAATTCTATGTTTGTGAATTTGCCTACTTACTAAAATTCATTTATAGCCCCCAAATCAATACTGGTGACACTGTTGTGGTGATTCAGGAAATGTGCAGAGTTTTGAAATCTTTGACTCACCTACCACATATGACCCCAAATGAGATTGAACCAGACAGCACTCTACCTTTTCATTTGAATTCTGATACAACACATGTATCTTTTCCACACTCCATTTATTGCCATGTCTGTTTGTTTTTGATATTTTGTGCTTTTTGTTGGATTTTCCTGTTTAAACCCCCAAGTTTAAGTGCTTTGGGGTTCTCAAATGCAAGAAGTCTGTGATGTGGCCTATGAAAACACATGTTCTAGAAAGCCTGCTTTTTTTTCAGTAAAATACTGATTTTTATTCACTTATTTCTTTAAAAATAGTGTTCTATGCCAATAAATATACATATTTTCTTTTAAAAAACGACTCGTGAAGAAAATGGAAAAACTCAGCCGGGCGCCGCAGCAAGCGCCTGTAATCCCAGTGGCTTCCAGAGGCTGAGGCAGCAGGGTGCCCGCAGCCCAAGTCTGAGGTTGTGGTGAGCTACCACGCCCACTGCACTCTGCTCAGGGGCATAGGGTGGGACCCTGTCTCAACAAAAAAAAAAAAAAAAAAAATATTTCCAATTAATATAAGGGCACAATTAGGTTACATGATTTGTATTTGTTGGGTAAAGTCCAAGTTGTAGTTGAGTCCTTCACCAGGAGATGGGCCTTATACCCCTACATTGTGTCCATTGGGTGAGAGCTTACCAGGCCCTTCCCTTCATCCCCTGCCCAGCCTCCTGCCCCCATCCCATTCTTGAATTTAACTGTGTTTTTCTCTCACTTGGGCGTGTAGTTGTCCATCTACTAGCTTCATATTACTATTGAGTGCACATGATGCTTGCTTTTTCCTTCTTATGATATTTTACTTTGGAGGATGTTCTCCAAATCCTTTCATTCAGGCATGAGTTATAAGACTGTCGGCTATGAGTTCAAATATTACGGAACCGTAATAAATATATTAGATAGTGTCTTCAAACAGACGCACACATAACACACGGCTATGTGTTGATTTGTTGGTGAAAATATAGCCACCAGAGGTTCTCAGTAACTTAACTCTGCACTTCCCCTCTGAGCAATGGTTTCCTAATTCCTTATTCAGTGCTGTCTGCAATTTTATACAACATTAGGACGGCAAATAATCAATCAATCATATGTGTGCATGTCCTTGCATATATGTATATATTTACATCTATATATTTATATATAACATGAATGTATAATTTTTTATATTTCTAAATATACATATTTATCATATATGTATTTTTTACTTGTTTGGTATTATGTAGTATGAACCTTGCAAACCATGCTAAGTTCAGATGTCATTCCATGATTCTACATCTAATATAAAGCTTTTAAATGTTTATCAGTAGGAATGTTAAGTATGGAGAATATGTTGAGGGGAGGGGAAATTTGAGAGTGGAGAGAAAACTTAAATGCCTAGTCTCCAACTGTTTTAAAGGTAAGGAACTGTTGGGAGAGATGGAAAACAATGGACAATTTTAGACTTGATTTTGAAGGTAGAATAGATATGGGCAAGCAACACCACTCCCCCCGATAAACGTGAACCCCCACATGCATACGTTTGAGTGCACAGGTGGTAGAGAAGGTTAGAGAGGGAGGTAGTATTGGCTGTAACCTTAGTGGATCATTCTGAGAATAAAATGAGATAATATATGTAAAGCAGCTGGTATAATTTTCACTCATGGGAAACACACAAGAAATGTTAAATGCATTCTCCTACCAGTTTCAACTCTCCAGAGATAATTTTATGCTTTGCATAATTATTAAGAAAATTGAGAGGGAATTTTATTTTCATGAAAAGTGAATTTCTCTGTTATTTTTAAACAGCTCATATGACATCATTTTATAATCAATATATTTTTCACATCCATAAAAAGTTATTTGCAAGTGACTTAAATGAACAAACCCTTAGACGTAGTGGTATAGGCTCATATTTGCCAAATGTCCAAAGATTTCTTAGTATTTCACAGGCATAAACATAAAAATACTCAGATGCTTCTCTTTTTGGCCAACAACAGCAACAGAAGGCATCAAAGAAGCCTGCCATGTGATCCAAACCTTGTAGTCTTAATTCAATACTAATGGTTGAAATATAAGAGCAAACACTTGTTCATGTTCCAGAGTCATCTGCTATTAAATCCACTTGGCAGGTCAAGTTGGAGAAATGTTGACACACAAAATGTTAAATAAAGGTTTGTTTTAAAGCTCCATACTTCACAGGGCTCATATTGAGTTTCTGGGTTATGAGTGATAAATACTGCAAGATCAGATGTTATATTAATAAAAACCTTCCCATTTCTAGCAAGCAAACATTGGAAGAGTCCAAAGAATAGAATCAAACCCTTTACAGATGCAAATATAGGGGATAGAATATCAGAAATAAGTTTGGTTTGCAATTAGCTCTATGGTCAATGAAATTGTTTTACTGAACCAATTCAGTTATTTAATAATTAAATGTACCCTCACACAGGAACTTATACAAATCACTTGTGTGTATGCAATGAGTAGCTTAATGCAAAGCAATTTTGAAACATTAAAGTGAGAAGATAGAGTAAAAGACACAGGGAAAGAAAATGGTATTTTCTAAATCTGTAACCCCAGGCAGCAGACCACTACCTGTCCATTACCTGTTAGGAACTGCGCCACACATCAAGAGGTGAGTGGTGGGGTAGCCAGCAAAGCTTCATCTGCATTTACAGCTGCTCCCGGGAGCTCACATCACAGCTTGAGCTCTGCCTCCTATCAGAGAAGCAGCAAGGGCATTAGATTCTCACAGGAGCATGAACTGTCCTGCAAATGGCGCAAACAAGGGGTCTAGATTGCCTGCTCCTTATGAGAATCTAATGCCTGATGATTGGAGATGAATGTCCACTAGTTTCGCATTTTGGTGAGTTGTATAATCATTGTTATATATATTAAATTGTGATATAATGGAAATAAAGTTCACAGTAAATTTACTGCACTTGAATCATCCAGAAACCATTTCCACCCTCTTGGCCCATGGAAAAATTGTCTTCCATGAAACGGGTCCCTGCTGCCAAAAATGTTGGGACCACTGCTCTAAATGTGGGCTCAAAGTTCTGTCAGTAAGAACTCTTTAGCAACTCAGTGGAAAAAGGAAATAACAACCATGTCTACTAATCTAATTGTATGCACAGTTTAGTGAAAAGGGAAAATAGTACAATTCACTTTTCTGCATGCATGGATGTGTGCTCACCTGAACGTATGTAGAAGTTGAAAAAAGAAATTCGATGGTGGATATATTAAATACATTTATAAGAGAGCTTTGTTTTGAACTAACTCTTACGCTAGGCTCCAACAGACCAGACCTAATATGGAGTCACCTATGTTAAGTGCCACATAGTCAAACCTAAGTTTGGACAGCCAATTTAAAACACACATACACATGTCACACAAAAGTCACAGCCACCCATCAGAGGTAACCCAGTTTATTTATCTGAGCCAGCATAATAAGAAAGTCCTCTGCATTTTCACCTCATGAAGAAATTAACTGTGAAGTGACCAGTCTGGTTTTTGTTCCATATATCTGCTTTCTTCAGATCTTTTCTGAATATAAAGTCAACTTCCTCTGGTCAGCTCACTGGAGCTCTTATTTAGAATGAAATGCTCCCAAATTCATGAATCAAATATAACAACCCATTAGATCATTAAACTAATTTTCTTTTTTTAAACAAGGGTGACAGATTAAATTTCTACTAGAGACATGAAATACTGCTTTTGTTGGCACCCTGTGTTATAATTTAGCATCTGAGGCAAGATAAAATCTCACGCAGGCACTTTACCTTCTTGAATAAAGCAATGCCCTAGACACAGAAGGGCAACATTAGTCCCTTCAAGCTTTTTTGAAGGATTTTCAATATTGTATTTGACCCCAAAGGACATCATCAATAGACACAACGTCATCCTGAGTAGAATTTGTGCATTGGTAGAGCAGAGAGGGAACAGATAAGACAAAACCTTTGTTAACAACAGCTTTTTAGCATCCTCTGATTCTCTCTCTCATATGTGTATAGACAATAAAGTATTTTCTTTACATTAAACTTTGTTACCTTTGTAACTATTACATTTGAATAGAATCTTGAGTTTTCCAAGGAATTCTGTTATTCAGGGGTCCTCAAACTACGGCGTGGGCCACATGCGGCAGTGTGATTGCGTTTGTTCCCGTTTTGTTTTTTACTTCAAAATAAGATATGTGCAGTGTGCATAGGAATTTGTTCATAGCTTTTATTTTTTTTTAACTATAGTCTGACCCTCCAATGGTCTGAGGGTTGGTGATCTGGCCCCCTGTTTAAAAAGTTTGAGGACCCCTGCGTCTAGTTCATTTTATTTCTCTGCTCTAAATTCACACAACTAAGCATGATCTGGCTTCTACTTTATCTCACTTTTGCCTTGATTAGTACTAATAGTGTTTGATCTTCCACTCAGTATGCTTTCTTTACATGTTTGGAAGGTTTTTTCCCACCTGACTCTGGTTGGAAGTGTGGCCTCACACTATCACTACCACTTGGGAATCTGTTAGAGATGCAAATTCTATGGCTCCAGCCCAGACCTCTGAATCAGAAACTCTGAGAATTGGAGCAGCATTCAGTTTAACAAGTTCTTCTGATGATTCTCACACAGAGTCAACTTCTAGAACCATCCATCTGGTGGTTATGACCCAACTCATATGTCAGTTGCTGCAAGAACATAGTCACAAAATCCTTGTTCCTTCTTCTGTATTCTCATTAACCTGAGTCTATCTATACTTGAATGCTTACCATTTTTATGGAAATTATTCTCTTGGATTTTTATAGGAGGGTTCAAGGTATAGTTGCTGTAATTCATATGTGTAAAAATAAAACAACCACCATCAAAACTTTATTTTCTATTACTGGGCTTATTATGCTTTTGTTAGGCAATACAGTATAATGACCAAGAGGCTGAATTAAATTTCTGGTTCTGCCACTTACTAGCTGGGTGAGGATGGCATTTGCTTAATCTCTGTGGGTTTCATTTGTGAAATGGAGATAGTACTGCCACAGGGCTGCTATAAGGATTAAATAGGTTAATATATTTAAAGCACGTAAAACAGTTCCTGGTAGATAGTAAACATTACATAAGTGTAAAATTTGCTAATACTTTTCTTGCTCAGAATCGAGGGGAAGGATAAAACACTTGAAAGGATCTATTCACGATATACTTCTTATAGGGTGGTGCCTGTGGCTCAAGGAGTGGGGTGCTGGCCCCATATGCCAAGGGTGGCAGGTTCGAGCCCAGCCCTGGCCAAAAACAAGAACAACAACAAAAACTGCAACAAAAGATATATCTCTTGTATAAAAATGTTCCCTTCAAGTAACTTCAGGGTCATTTGAGTAACTGCTTAGTATTTCATGGTTTTTCTCCATTCTGCCTCCTCATTTTGCCTTTTTGCTGGGTGTAACCTGGACACAAAGAAAATTGATGCATCCTCATGAAAGCAGAAAAAGTCACAGAAGTAGGAAGGACCTTCTTGTTCTCTGTGGCTTGCTTCTGCTGCCCTCTGGCTGGAGCATACCACGCATCACTTGATTTATGAACATAAATTTCTCTTCTCTCTGTATCTAGACTAAGTGTCTACAGCTAGTATCATCTGTTGGCTGTCCCTTATCAGCAAGAATAATACACAATGGTAGTGTTCATGGAGCACCACCACACAGCCTGACGACCAGGCCTCCGTTTTGGTTCTTGCTGAATCTGCTGATTTGTTGCAAATCATTAAGCACCAGGAGTGGGCATGTCCCATCCTTTGCTATGGGATTTCTACCCTTAGCCTCATTCTTAGTTCCCAGCTGCCTTTGATACAGTGACCCTGTCTTTTCTGGATTTCTTCCACACACCTACTGACTATGATGGACTATGAGGAGAATTAAAAGAGGCTGGCGTCTGTAGATACCATCTCCATCCACCCTCTGTGCCATCCCAGACCCATCCACCCTCTGTGCCATCCCAGACCCATGCCATATGTTTCTTTGAATGAGAAAAGGGTGCCCTTCTTGGGCATGGCCAGTGGACTGTGCTGTTCTCGGCCTTCGAATAAGGTGCTGTTTCTCCGATGCTGCTGTTGGCAGAGCACACAGCAGCATTTCAGCTCCTACAATCCCCTCAGTTCGGCACCCTTGAAAAGTGAACCCCCTTCTCAAGTTTTAAAACATCTGTTCTCATACCAGTGCTTCCCTTCTGCTATGCTCCACTGGTGAAATAAAGGGAGACATGGATAAAAGAATCAAAGTCCTTCCTGCATTTCATGGATTTTTCCTTAAGCCCTTTCATATCAACTCATTCACTGTGCTGCCTCCCAATGTCTTCGTATGTGACTGAGAGCCTGAGAAAGAGGAAATACTAGCTAACCAGAAGTATAGCTTCAAATCTCTCTGCAGATCCTGAGCTCTTCCTCTCCAAAGAGATGGAGTTTCCCAGTTTCCCCTCAACCCAACAAGTGCATGTTCTCCACACTATGGTTGGAAGTAATGTTCCACATACAACATGTGAAGGATTTCTCGGAGGTTTAAAAATTACTATTCTTGCTTACAAAGGGAGAGCAGTTGATGCTGAGTTCATAAGCAGCTGTTTCTCTTCATCAAGTGTATGCTATACACAGAGGTCTCTACACCTCTTCCTCGGAGGACTGGTAGTGGAAAAGGGGCACACAACTTTGGATTTCACCACCCACTGGTATTTCATGAAGATACACGCTAGCTAGTGGGTCAGACATGTAGACCCTGAGGTTTGAAAGCTGGACCTGGGTGGTGATCACATAGACTGAATTGACAGAAGTGTGCTATAGGGATCCAAGAAGTGGGAATTTGGGGAGGCACCCTCTCCTACCCTCAGGAAAACCATGCCACTGGACAGGGGTTGAAAGATCCTAGCCCAAGGCCTTAACACTCAGAGTATAGGCCCCTCCCCACTAACAGCCCTCAAGTTTAGAGAGCTCATGCTGACTTATATAGCGGCAGCTCCTCCTAGTGTCCAGGAAAGCATTTTCTGAGCCCTGCCAAGGCTTTGCAAAGCATTTCTGGCTCTGGCTCAAAGTAGCCACAGCTGCCTTGAGCTTCCCTCCACCTTAGTGGTGGTGGAGAACAAGCAATCTCCTGGGAGCTTCAAGCTCTCTCCTAAAGCGTGGGGCACGCAAATACTCCACTTAGTGGACTAGATTCTGTCAAAGGTGCAAAAGGACATCTTGGCAGCTGGCTTGCTCTTACAAGCATCAAACAAGGACAGGGAGAACAATTATATAGGGCATGATAGAATCACCCAACTCAAGCAAATAGATGATGGTGACAAATACTCACAGGTACCACCCCTCCATATTAATCTAGGGGATCCAACACAATTCACATTGCTGGGAAGAGGTGAATCCAGCATGACAGAGGCTATGACAGAGATCATCACACCTACTTGAACATCCTATAGACAACTAGGAGATCAGTGCCCTTCTCCTTGGCATGGTCAGAGGTTGATCTTTGGGGATCTAAGGCCATGCCTGCTGACCAGTCCCAGGCCTTGATTGAGAGGCCAGAAGAGAAGCCATTAGTGAAAAAAAAATTCTGGAAGTATGAAAAATGAGAGCAAAAGGAAATAATTCTTAATAAGTAGAAACCAACAAATTTAAAATAGAAATGATAGGTAAAAGATTCCAAATTGAATTGTAAGGAAGCTCAATGTAACACAAGAGAAAATGGAAAAGCAACACAAAGAAATCACAAGAAAAATACAGGGAATGAATGAAAAATTCACTAAAGAAATATAATTATTAAAAAATCCAAATATAAGTTGCGGAAATGAAAAATTCATTCATGAAAATACAAAATACTGTGGGAAATATTAACGATAGACTAGACTAGGTAAAAGAAAAATTTCAGAGCTTGAAGACATCACCTTTGAATTAAATTAGTCAAAGAGAAAGAACAGAGAAATAAGAAGAATGAACAGAGTCTACAAGAAACATGGAATTACACAAATAGACCTAACATAAAAATCATAGGCATCTCTGAGAGTGAAGAAGAAAATAGACAAGGACTGGAAAACCTATTTGAGAGAATAATTCAGAAAAACTTCCCTGGTCTTGTTGGAACTTTAGCTATCCAGGTATAGAAACTCAATGAACTCCTGGGAGATTCATCACAAATAGGCAATCACTAAGACACGCAGTCATCAGACTGGCTAATGTTAATAGAGAAAAGGAACTTTTGCATGCCTTAATGTGAAAACATCAGGTAACTTACAAAGGAAAAATCCATCAAAGTAACCGTGAACTTCTCAACTGAGATCTTATAAGCCAGAGAGATTGAGGTCTCATCCTCAATCTTCTTAAACAGAATAATGGCCAGCCTAGAATTATGTATCCTGCAAAACTAAGTGTCTTATATGAGGGAGAAAGAAAGACCTTTCCAGCACCACTTAGATAAGCCTTATACATTCTTAAGCACAACTGACACACAGTTGGGTAAAATCACTCAAAACTAAAGCTCAGAACCCATACATAATAATCAAAAAGTAAAACAAAGCAATAAAGTTCTACCCAACAGGATGAACAGAAATGTATCCTACTTATCAATTCTTTCAGTAAATGTGAATGGCTTTAATTCCCCACCCAAGAGTCATACGCTGGCTAAATGGATCTAACCCACAAAGACTTACTCAGAGTCAAGATGGAGGGACAGAAAAAAATATTCTGTGTAAGCTGAAGAAAGCAAGAGTAGCAATACTCATGTCAGATAACATAGACTTCAAATCAACCACAGTTAAAAAAAGACAAATATGGTCACTAGACAATGATTAAAAGAGCAATTGTCCAAGAAGACATAATAATCCAAAATACTTATGAAACTAACCTAGGTCTGTCCAGATTCAAAAAGCAAACCCTATTACATGTAAACAAAACAATAAACAACACCACAGTAGTAGCTAAGGCTTCAGCATTCCTCCAAGAGAACTAGGTGAATCTTCCAAGCAGAAAATAATGAACAAACACTGAATTTAAAAAGGACCATAGAGCAAATGGATATTAAATAAAGATATTTAAAGCTCAAGAACTACTAAGTATACATTCTTCTCATTAGTACATGGGACATTCCTTAAGATAGATCACATCCTAAGCCACAAAATAAGTCATAGCATGTTCAAAATTATAGTAAGTACACCATGCTATCTTCTCTGACCATAGTGGAATAAACTTAGAAACCAACTCCAATAGAAATACTCAATTGTCTACAAAGTCATAGAAATTAGACAATCTGCTGCTTAACAAGTATTTGGACAGGGTTGAAATTATGATAGAAATCAAATGTTTTTTTTGGACTAAATGACAATGGGGACACAAGTTATTCAAACCAATGGGATTCAGAAAAAGTAGTTGTAAGGGGTAAATCCAAAGCCTTAAATGCTTGCATCAGAAAGACAAAAAGGTCACAAATCAACAATCTGATTAATTGCCTCAAAGAACTAAAACAAGAAGAGCGAACCTATCCCAAACCCAGCAGGGAAAAAGAAATAACTAAGCTCAGAGGAGAGCTAAATAAAATTTAAAACAAATTAAAAAATACAGAAGACTAATGAAACAAAACTTGGCTCTTTGAAAAGATAAACAAAATTAATAGATGTTTCACAAGATTAACCAGAAATAGTAAAGAAGGGACCCAAATAAGCTCAATCATTTATTAAAAAGGAGATAATACAATAAAACATCATCAGTAAGTACTATAAAAATCTCTAGGCACATAAACTTAGAAATATTGAGGAAATGAACAAATTCTTGGACACACATCCTCCTAAGACTTGAACATGAAGAAATAAAACTCCTGAACACACCAATATCAAGCAAAGAAATTTAAATTGCATTAAAAATTCTTCTAATAACAAAAAAAGTCCTGGACCAGATGGTTTCACAGCCAAATTTTGTCAGACATACAAAGAAAAATTGGCACCCCAAATGCAGAAATTATTTCAGAACATCAAGAATGAAGAAATTGTCCCCAACTCCAATAATCTACTATCTTTGATACGAAATCAAGGAAAGGATACAACAATAACAGAAAAGTATAGATCAATATCCTTTATGAACATAAACACAAAAATTCTCAACAAAATTCTAGCAAATCAAATTTGGAAGCACATCAAAATAAATAATCTATTATAACAAAATGGACTTTATCCCAGGGATGAAAGGGTGGTTCAACAGTTGCAAATCCATAAATGAGATTGACCATGTAAGCAGAAACAAAAACAAAGATCATATGAACATCTCAATAGATACAGAAAAAGCATTCAACAAAATTTAACAACCTTGTATGATAAGAACTCTTAATCAAACAGGCATAGATGTAAGATACCTTTACATTATAAAAGCTGTATGTGACAAATCTACAGTCAACATCACCCTACATGAGGAAAAGTTGAAAGCATTTCCATATAAAAGTGGAAGAAGACAAGCCCACTGTAACCATTTCTGCTCAGTAATATAGGACTGGAAATCCTAGGCAGAGCAATTGGGCAAGAAAAAGGAATTAGAGTACCCAAATGGGGAAAGAGGAGGTCAAACCATCACTCTTTCCTGATGATATGATCTTATACCTAAAAATCCTTAAAGACTCTAGCAAGAGACTCCAGGAATTAATAAATAAATTAACAAAGTCTCAGATTATACAGCTAATGCACACAAGTCATTGTCATTTTTATACACCAACAACAGTCAAGCTGAGAATCAAATCAAAGACTCAATACCATTCACAATATTTACAAAGAAAATAAAATACCTAGTAATCTACTGAAACAAGGTTGTGAAAGATCTCTATAAAGAGAATTATGGGAGGTGGAGCAAGATGGCAGCCGAGTAACAGCTTCC
This sequence comes from Nycticebus coucang, assembly GCF_027406575.1. Taxonomy (NCBI): domain Eukaryota; kingdom Metazoa; phylum Chordata; class Mammalia; order Primates; family Lorisidae; genus Nycticebus; species Nycticebus coucang. The sequence goes on from NC_069787.1 coordinate 20,843,384, forward strand.
TTGCATCTGGACACCGTGAGGCTGGGGAGAAAGAACTCCGGGCATCTCTGGCTGGTGGGATCTGCCTATCATCACCCCTGAGAGGATACAGGGAGTCAGCGAGAGACTTCTGGACCCCAAGAGGAGGACTAAAACAGTGGAAAACTGGCAAGTGGTCGCGTGTGTTCAATCCATCTAAACCCTCCCGCAACTTCCACAGGCATGAGAACTTAAAGAGCAAGAGGAAATGAAAGGAATATTAGGGCAAGGAAACACATAAAAGAAATCACTCATGAGGAAGAATCAGCAGAAAACTCCAGGCAACATGAAGAACCAGTCAAGAACGACCCAGCCAAGGGACCATGAGGTAGCTACTGCAGAGGATTCCACCCATAAAGAAATGTTAGGAATGACAGAAAGGGAATTTAGAATACACATGTTGAAAACAATGAAAGAAATGATGGAAACAATGAAGGAAACTGCTAATAAAGTGGAAAATAACCAAAAGGAAATTCAAAAACAGAATCAAATAAGAGATGAACGATATGAAGAATATAAAAAGGATATAGCAGAGCTGAAGGAACTGAAACAGTCAATCAGGGAACTTAAAGATGCAATGGAAAGTATCAGCAACAGGTTAGACCATGCAGAAGAAAGAATTTCAGAGGTAGAAGACAAAGTTCTTGAGATAACTCAGATAGTAAAAGAGGCAGAAAAGAAGAGAGAGAAAGCAGAACGTTCATTGTCAGAATTATGGGACTTTATGAAGCGTTCCAACATATGAGTTATAGGAATTCCAGAAGGGGAAGAAGAATGCCCCAGAGGAATGGAAGCCATACTAGAGAATATTATAAAAGAAAATTTCCCAAATACCACAAAGATTCTGACACACTGCTTTCAGAGGGCTATCGGACCCCAGGTCGCCTCAACTCTAACTGAGCTTCTCCAAGACACATTGTGATGAACCTGTCCAAAGTCAAGACAAAAGAAAAGATTCTGCAAGGTGCCAGGAGTAAGCGCCAGTTGACCTACAGAGGCAAATCCATCAGAGTGACCGCAGACTTCACTAATGAAACTTTCCAAGCAAGAAGACAATGGTCATCTACCTTTAATCTACTTAAACAGAACAATTTTCAGCCCAGAATTCTGTACCCTGCTAAGCTAAGCTTCAAAATTGACGGAGAAATCAAATCATTTACAGATATACAAACATTGAGGAAATTCGCCACAACAAGACCAGCTCTACAGGAAATACTTCAACCTGTTCTGCACACTGACCACCACAATGGATCAGCAGCAAAGTAAGAACTCAGAAATTAAAGGACAGAATCTTACCTCCACACTGATGTAAAAGATAAAACTAAGCAATGGACTCTCACAAAATAAGATGGATAGAATACTACCACACTTATCAATAATCTCAATAAATGTTAATGGCTTGAATCCCCACTGAAGAGACATAGATTGGTTGACTGGATTAAAAAACACAAGCCATCCATTTGCTGTCTGCAAGAAACACACCTGGCTTCAAAAGACAAAATAAAGCTCTGAGTCAAGGGTTGGAAGACAATTTTTCAGGCAAATGGAATTCAGAAGAAAAGAGGAGTTGCAATCTTATTTTCAGATACATGTGGATTTAAAGCAACTAAAATAAAAAAAGACAAAGATGGTCATTTTATATTGGTCAAGGGAAAAATGCAACAAGAAGATGTTTCAATTCTAAATATTTATGCACCTAATTTAAATGCGCCCAGATTCTTGAAACAGACTTTACTCAGTCTGAGCAACATGATATCTGATAATACCATAAGAACAGGGGACTTTAACACTCCTCTTACAGAGCTGGACAGATCCTCTAAACAGAAATTAAACAAGGATATAAGAGATTTAAATGAGACCCTAGAACAACTGTGCTTGATAGACGCACATGGAACAATCCACCCCAAAGATAAAGAATACACATTCTTCTCATCACCCCATTGAACATTCTCCAAAATTGACCATATCCTGGGACACAAAACAAATATCAACAGAATCAAAAGAATTGAAATTTTACCTTGTATCTTCTCAGACCATAAGGTACTAAAGGTGGAACTCAACTCTAACAAAAACGCTCCACCCCACCCAAAGGCATGGAAATTAAAAAATCTTCTGTTGAATAACAGATGGGTGGAGGAAGAAATAACACAGGAAATCATTAACTTCCTTGAGCATAACAACAATGAAGACACAAGCCACCAAAACCTGTGGGATAATGCAAGAACAGGTTTGAGAGGAAAATTCATTGCTTTAGAAGCCTACATTCGAAAAACAGAAAGAGAGCACATCAACAATCTCACAAGAGATCTTATGGAATTGGAAAAAGAAGAACAATCTAAGCCTAAACTCAGTAGAAGAAAAGAAATATCCAAAATCAAATGAGAGATCAATGAAATTGAAAACAAAAGAATCATTCAGAAAATTAATGAAACAAGGAGTTGGTTTTTTGAAAAAATAAATAAAATAGAGAAACCATTGGCCAGACTAACGAGGAATAGAAAAGTAAAATCTCTAGTAACCTCAATCGGAAATGATAAAGGGGAAATAACAACGGATCCCACAGAAATACAAGAGATCATCTCTGAATACTACCAGAAACTCTATGCACAGAAATTTGACAATGTGAAGGAAATGGATCAATATTTGGAATCACACCCTCACCCTAGACTCAGCCCGGAAGAAATAGAGCTCCTGAACAGACCAATTTCAAGCACTGAGATCAAAGAAACATAAAAAATCTTCCAACCAAAATTGCCCTGGTCCAGATGGCTTCACTTCAGAATTCTATCAAACCTTCAAGGAAGAGCTTATTGCTGTACTGCAGAAATTATTCCAAAAAATTGAGGAAGAAGGAATCTTTCCCAACATATTCTATGAAGCAAACATCAACCTGATACCAAAACCAGGAAAAGACCCAACCAAAAAGGAGAATTTCAGACCAATCTCACTCATGAATATAGATGCATAAATTCTCAACAAAATCCTAGCCAATAGATTACAGCTTATCATCAAAAAGGTCATCCATCATGATCAAGTAGGCTTCATCCCAGGGATGCAAGGCTGGTTTAACATACGCAAGTCCATAAACCATATCCACTATATTAACAGAGGCAAAAATAAAGATCACATGATCCTCTCAATAGATGCAGAAAAAGCATTTCATAAAATCCAGCATCCTTTTCTAATTAGAACACGGAAGAGTATAGGCATAGGCGGCACATTTCTAAAACTGATTGAAGCTATCTATGACCAACCCACAGCCAATATTTTACTGAATGGAGTAAAACTGAAAGCTTTTCCTCTTAGAACTGGAACCAGACAAGGTTGTCCTCTGTCACCTTTACTATTCAACATAGTGCTGGAAGTTCTAGCCAATACAATTAGGCAAGACAAGGAAATTAAGGGAATCCAAATGGGAGCAGAGGAGGTCAAATTCTCCCTCTTTGCTGACGACATGATCTTATACTTAGAGAACCCCAAAGACTCAACCACAAGACTCCTAGAAGTCATCAAAAAATACAGTAATGTTTCAGGATATAAAATCAATGTCCACAAGTCAGTAGCCTTTGTGTACACCAATAACAGTCAAGATGGGAAGCTAATTAAGGACACAAATCCCTTTACCATAGTTTCAAAGAAAATGAAATACCTAGGAATATACCTAATGAAGGAGGTGAAGGACCTCTATAAAGAAAACTATGAAATCCTCAGAAAGGAAATAGCAGAGGATATTAACAAATGGAAGAAAATACCATGCTCATGGACGGGAAAAATCAACATTGTTAAAATGTCTATACTTCCCAAAGCAATCTACCCATTCAATGCCATTCCTATCAACATACCAACATCGTACTTTCAAGATTTGGAAAAAATGATTCTGTGTTTTGTATAGAAGTGGGAAAAACCCCGTATAGCTAAGGCAATTCTTAGTAATAAAAATAAAGCTGGGGGCATCAGCATACCAGATTTTAGTCTGTACTACAAAGCCATAGTGGTCAAGACAGCATGATACTGGCACAAAAACAGAGACTTAGACACTTGGAATCGAATTGAAAACCAAGAAATGAACGTAACATCTTACAACCACCTAAACTTCGATAAACCAAACAAGAACATACCTTGGGGGAAAGACTCCCTATTCAATAAATGGTGTTGGGAGAACTGGATGTCTACATGTAAAAGACTGAAACTGGACCCACACCTTTCCCCACTCACAAAAATTGATTCAAGCTGGATAAAGGACTTAAATTTAAGGCATGAAACAATAAAAATCCTTCAAGAAAGCATAGGCAAAACACTGGAAGATATTGGCCTGGGGGAAAGACTTCATGAAGAAGACTGCCATGGCAATTGCAACAACAACAAAAATAAACAAATGGGACTTCATTAAACTGAAAAGCTTCTGTACAGCGAAGGAGACAATAACCAAAGCAAAGAGACAACCTACACAATGGGAAAGGATATTTGCATATTTTCAATCAGACAAGAGCTTGATAACTAGGATCTATAGAGAACTCAAATTAATCCACATGAAAAAAGCCAACAATCCCATATATCAATGGGCAAGAGACATGAATAGAACTTCCTCGAAAGATGACAGACGAATGGCTAACAAACACATGAAAAAATGTTCATCATCTCTATATATTAGAGAAATGCAAATCAAAACAACCCTGAGATATCCTCTAACCCCAGTGAGAATGGCCCACATCACAAAATCTCAAAACTGCAGATGCTGGCGTGGATGTGGAGAGAAGGGAACACTTCTACACTGCTGGTGGGACTGCAAACTAGTACAACCTTTCTGGAAGGAAGTATGGAGAAACCTCAAAGCATTCAAGCTAGACCTCCCATTTGATCCTGCAATCCCATTACTGGGCATCTACCCAGAAGGAAAAAAATCCTTTTATCATAAGGACACTTGTACTAGACTGTTTATTGCAGCTCAATTTACAATCGCCAAAATGTGGAAGCAGCCTAAATGCCCACCAACCCAGGAATGGATTAACAAGCTGTGGTATATGTATACCATGGAATACTATTCAGCCATTAAAATAAATGGAGACTTTACATCCTTCGTATTAACCTGGATGGACGTGGAAGACATTATTCTTAGTAAAGCATCACAAGAATGGAAAAGCATGAATCCTATGTACTCAATTTTGATATGAGGACAATTAATGACAATTATGGTTATGGCGGGGGGAAGCAGAAAGAGGGAAGGAGGGAGGGGGGTGGGGCCTTGGTGTGTGTCACACTTTATGGGGGCAAGACATGATTGCAAGAGGGACTTTACCTAACAATTGCAATCAGTGTAACCTGGCTTATTGTACCCTCAATGAATCCCCAACAATAAAGAAAGAAAGAAAGAAAGAAAGAAAGAAAGAAAGAAAGAAAGAAAGAAAGAAAGAAAGAAAGAAAGAAAGAAAGAAAGAAAGAAAGAAAGAAAGAAAGAAAATACACAGCTATGATTTAATAAAAAAGAAAGAAAGAAAGAGAAAAAAAAAAGAGAGAATTATGATACACTGAGGAAGGAAATTGCAGGTGATGTGATAAAATTGAAAAACAATTTAAAATAACCGGGCATTGTGGCGGGTGCCTGTAGTCCCAGCTGCTCAGGAGGCTGAGGCAGGAGAATCGCAGAAACTCAAGAGCTGGAGGTTGCTGTGAGTCATGTGACATCATGGCACTCTACTGAGGGCGATAAAGTGAGACTCTGTCTGTACCAAAAAAAAAAAAAAAAAAAAAAACAATTGAAAAACATTATCATGCTCATGGATTGGTGGAATCAACATTGTGAAAAAGTCCATCCTACGCAGAGTGATTTATAGATTCAATGCAATCAAATACAAACATCATGTTCACAGATCTATAAAAAAATAATTCTATACTTTGTATGAAACCTGAAAAGAGCCTGAATAACCAAAAACAACCTTAAGGGAAAGGTAGAAATCTGGAGGCATCACTTTACCAGACTGTCAGCTATACTACAAGGCTATAGCAACCAAAACAATATTGAACTGGCACAAAATTAGAGACACAAATCAACATAATAGAACATAGAACCCAGATATAAAACCATCCTCCCACTGCCATCTGATCTTTGGCAAAGCAGACAATAATATACAATGGAGAAAGGAATCCCTATTCAATAACTGGTCCTGGGAAAATGGGCAGGCACATCAAGAAGACTGAAGCAGGATCCATACCTCTTACTATTCTCCCAAATCAACTTAAGATATACAACAGACTTAAACCTAAGACATGAAACCATTAGAATTTTAGAAGAAAAATGTTGGAAAAGCCCTATGTGAAGAATTTATGAAGAAGCCCCAATGGCAACCACAGAAATAATAAAAATAAATAAATGGGACCACTGGGCACGCCACTGGGGTCTCCAGCTTACTTTTTCCCATAAGAAGCAGTCCCTCCTGGCCCTGAAATGATTTTGGCAGTTCAGTACCGTAGGGTAATTTGCCCCCTGTTGGTGGTTTAATATTGGAGTTCTGTAGTCCACAGGGATTTTGCCACTTCCCTGGTTCTCTCCAGCATACTTCCACAGTCTCCGCAGCAGAAATACAGTTGTTTATTTGTTGTTTGGTACCTTTTTATGGGGAGAATGAGCAACAGGCAACTCCAGTTGATCATCTTCCTGACTTCACTTTTCCTGTTCTAGTTTCTAAATAAAATTTAAAATGTGTAGATATGGATATAAATTTAGACTCTACCACGTATTGGTAGTATACCTATCTTAAAAAACAAAAAAAATGAGAATTTATCCTTCAGAAAGGATGTGCTGTACAATGGGCTAGGTCTTAGGGCTCATGGGTTTAAGTCCTACTTCTAGCCCTAACTTTTAACAATATTTCTAAACTTTCTTTTTCTCTGCTGTGGTGTGTAAAATGCATGCAGATCAGATATAATGCATGCAGATCAGATTATTAAATTGAAAGTTTATTTTACTGTATGCTAACCCTATTTTAAAAAACAATAAAAATTTTATTTATTGATTCAGCAAAGAACACTAGCATCAGTCATTTCAATGTATTAAAGGATTCTTTTATTCTTTTACATTGGTAACTAATTATTATACATTTCACTTACTAAATAAATCATTAATTGATTTTATACCATATAATTGATTTACTTTTTATCAAATGAAATTACTGAAAACATTACTGTAAAAATAATTCCAGCATCATTATTATTATTTTCTTTATTATTATTTTTTATTGTTAAATCATAGCTGTGTACATTAGTGTAATCAAGGGGTACAATGTGCTGGTTTCATATACATGGCATTTTCTTAATTATTGTATTTAGACACTTGTATTCTGCACTTAGTAGGTTTCGACTGTACCCATTCTAAGATACACCGTAGGTGTGTCCCCACCCATTACCCTCCCTCCACCTTAACCTCCCCCTCCCTTGGCCCTTTCCCCACATTCTTGTGCTATAGTCGGGTTATAGCCTTCATATGAAAGCTATAAATTAGCTCCATAGTAGGGCTGAGTACATTGGATACTTTTTCTTCCATTCTTGAGATACTTTGCTAAGAAGAATATGTCCCAGCTCCATCCATGTAAACATGAAAGAGGTAAAGTCTCCATCTTTCTTTAAGGCTGCATAATATTCCATGGTATACGTGTACCAGAATTTGCTAGTCCATTCATGGGTCGATGGGCCCTTGGGCTTCTTCCATGACTTATCAATTATGAATTGGGCTGCAATAAACATTCTGGTACAGATGTCTTTGTTATATTGTGATTTTTGGTCTTCTGGGTATATACCTAGTAAAGGAATTATAGGATCGAATGACAGGTTTATTTTTAGACCTCTAAGTATTCTCCAAACATCCTTCCAAAAGAAACGGATTAGTGCACATTCCCACCAGCAGTGTAGAAGTGTGCCCTTTTCTCCATATCCATGCCAACATCTCTGGTTTTGGGATTTTGTTATGTGGGCTACTCTTACTGGGGTTAGGTGATATCTCAAAGTAGTTTTGATTCACATTTCTCTGGTGATTAAGGATGATGAGCTTTTTTTCATGTGTTTGTAGATTGTGGGTCTGTCTTCCTTAGAGAAGTTTCTCTTCAAGTCCTTTTCCCATCATGAGATGGGATCACTTGTTCTTTTCTTGATAATACGTTTGAGTTCTCTGTGGATTCTGGTTACTAAACCTTTATTAGAGGTATAATCAGCAAATATTTTCTCCCATTCTGAGGGCTGTTTGCTTGCTTTACTTAACATGTTCTTGGCTATGTAGAAGCTTATTAGTTTGATAAGTCCCAGTAACGTATTTTTGATACTGCTTCAATTGCCTGGGGAGTCCTCATAAAATATTCACCCAGGCCGATTCCTTCAAGGGTTTTCCCTGCACTTTCTTCAAATATTCTTATAGTTTCATGTCTTAAGTTTAAATCTTTTATCCAGTGAGAGTCTATCTTAGTTAATGGTGAAAGGTGTGGGTCCAGTTTCAGTCTTTTGCAGATCACCAGGCAGATACCCAGCACCATTTGTTAAATAGGGAATCTTTTCCCCACTGAATGTTTTTAATTGGCTTGTCAAACATCAAGTAGCGGGAAGTAGCTGGATTCATCTCTTGGTTCTCTATTCTGTTCCAGACATCTACTTCTCTGTTTTTGTGCCAGTACCATGCTGTTTTGATCTCTATCGATTTATAGTACAGTCTCAAGTCTGGTAGCGTGATTCCTCCTGCTTTTTTATTGCTGAGTAATGTTTTGGCTATTCGAGGTTTTTTTCTGATTCCATATAAAACAAAGTATAATTTTTTCAAGATCTTTAAAATATGACAATGGAGCTTTAATGAGAATTGCATTAAAATTATATATTGCTGAGGCGGAGCAAGATGGCAGCCGAGTAACAGCTTCCTTGCATCTGGGCACTGTGAGTCTGGGGAGATAGGACTCCAGGCATCTCTGGCTGGTGGGATCTGCCAATCATCACCCCTGAGAGGATACAGGGAGTCAGCGAGAGACTTCTGGACCCAAAGAGGAGGACTAAAACAGTGGAAAACCGGCAAGTGGTCGTGTGTGTTCAATCCGTCTAAACCCACCGTAACTGTAAGTTCAGTAGCAGCGAGACTGCAAACCAGAAAGGCCTCACCTGTGAACTGTTTTGGTGTCTTTGGACTTGGCACTCAGCTGAACTGCCTTGGGGAGAGCCTGAGCGGGAGTGCGGAGAACTTTGGCCATTGTCTAGGGCCCAAGTCTGAGCCGCTAAGCCAGACGGAGCTAAAAGTGTTTGGCTCTGGGTCACAGGCAGCCATTGTGAGCGATCTGCCCCGGAAAGCTCCGCCCTCAGGGTCGCAGAGCTAGAATTGGGTGGGAGCTGGTAACCCAGCGACCAAGTAGCCTAAGGGCGGGGTCTGAGCCGCCTTCCAGCCCTAACCCTCGGAGGCAGAGGGAGACCAGTTTGGGCACACACAGTAAGTGGATAGCCACTTCAGCAGTGATTCCAGCGACAAGCACTTCCCTGGGAAAGCTTCTGCTCAGCCAGTGAACAAGTTCAAAGTGCCTTTTAAGTGGGCGGAAGAGAGATTTAGGGTGTCTACCTGCTGGGGTTTGAGAAACTAGCAGCCTCCAGTTGTATCAGAACTGTGATTAACATCTCATACCCCAGAAGACCATGTGTTGCCCAGAAAATACTCAATAACATATACATACTGCTTTGTTTTTGGTTGTGTTTTTTTTTTTTTTGGTTTGGTTGGTTTTTTTGTTTATTTTGATACTGTTGATGTTGTTTTGTTTTTTAAGTTAAAACTTTTCCATACAGATCCATTTTCTTTCTCAATTTTTCTAGTTTAATTACAATTTCCCATTGCTGCCTATTTCAATAATTAGAACTTCATTTTTGTTAGTGTTCCTACCACTATTATTTGGTTTTCCACTCAATTTTATCCCATAAAGTTTTCTGTTTGCTTGTTTTGGTTTGATTTATAGCATGTGTGTCTTTCCTCTCTACTTGGTGGAGGTGGGGTACTGTGTCTGATCAGGTTAGCAAAGAGCTGCTGACCTCAAGGGAACCACCCAACTGGGCACCCCCAGAAGGTGGTTTATTTTTAAGGTCGTATCAAAGTGCCCTACTGTACACCTATATTGCTCTGTCTCCCTCTTTCTTTGCCTCTCTTCTTTTTGTCAATATTCCTTTTACCCATCCCCTGTCCTTTCTCAATTATTCTTTTTTTTCTTATCACACGTCCTCCTTTCTTTCATCCCTTTTTTGCTCCTCAACCTTCTCACCCTTCTGGTCCTGTAACCCTTAGTCCACAGGCAAGAGAACTCAAAGAGCAAGAGGAAGTGAAAGGAATATTAGGGCAAGGAAACACATAAAAGAAATCACTGATGAGGAAGAATCAGCAGAAAACTCCAGGCAACATGAAGAACCAGCCTAGAACAACCCCACCAAGGGACCATGAGGTAGCTACTGCAGAGGATTCCACCTATAAAGAAATGTTAGGAATGACAGAAAGGGAATTTAAACTACACATGTTGAAAACAATGAAAGAAATGATGGAAACAATGAAGGAAACTGCTAATAAAGTGGAAAATAACCAAAAGGAAATTCAAAAACAGAATCAAATAAGAGATGAACGATATGAAGAATATAAAAAGGATATAGCAGAGCTGAAGGAACTGAAACAGTCAATTAGGGAACTTAAAGATGCAATGGAAAGTATCAGCAACAGGTTAGACCATGCAGAAGAAAGAATTTCAGAGGTAGAAGACAAAGTTTTTGAGATAACTCAGATAGTAAAAGAGGCAGAAAAGAAGAGAGAGAAAGCAGAACGTTCACTGTCAGAATTATGGGACTTTATGAAGCATTCCAACATACGAGTTATAGGAATTCCAGAAGGGGAGGAAGAATGCCCCAGAGGAATGGAAGCCATACTAGAGAATTATATAAAAGAAAATTTCCCAAATATCACCATAGATTCTGACACACTGCTTTCAGAGGGCTATCGGACCCCAGGTCGCCTCAACTCTAACCGAGCTTCTCCAAGACACATTGTGATGAACCTGTCCAAAGTCAAGACAAAAGAAAAGATTCTGCAAGCTGCCAGGAGTAAGCTCCAGTTAACCTACAGAGGCAAATCCATCAGAGTTACCGCAGACTTCTCTAATGAAACTTTCCAAGCAAGAAGACAATGGTAATCTAACTTTAATCTACTTAAAGAGAACAATTTCCAGCCAAGAATTCTGTACCCTACTAAGCTAAGCTTCAAAATTGACGGAGAAAACAAATCATTTACGGATATACAAACATTGAGGAAATTCACCACAACAAGACCAGCTCTACAGGAAATACTTCAACCTGTTCTGCACACTGACCACCACAATGGATCAGCAGCAAAGTAAGAACTCAGAAATTAAAAGACAGAACCAAACCTTCACACTGACGCAAAAGATAAAACTAAGCAATGGACTCTCACAAAATAAGACGAATAGAATATTACCACACTTATCAATTATCTCAATAAATGTTAATGGCTTGAATTCCCCACTGAAGAGACATAGATCGGTTGACTGGATTAAAAAACACAAGCCATTCATTTGCTGTCTGCAAGAAACACACCTGGCTTCAAAAGACAAATTAAAGCTCCGAGTCAAGGGTTGGAAGACAATTTTTCAGGCAAATGGAATTCAGAAGAAAAGAGGAGTTGCAATCTTATTTTCAGATACATGTGGATTTAAAGCAACTACAGTCAAAAAAGACAAAGACGGTCACTTTATATTGGTCAAGGGAAAAATACAACAAGAAGACATTTCAATTCTAAATATCTATGCATGCAATTTAAATGCTCCCAGATTCTTGAAACAGACCTTACTCAGTCTGAGCAATATGATATCTGATAATACCATAAGAACAGGGGACCTTAACACTCCTCTTACAGAGCTGGACAGATCCTCTAAACAGAAACTAAACAAGGACATAAGAGACGTAAATGAGACCCTAGAACAACTATACTTGATAGACGCATATAGAACACTCCATCCCAAAGATAAAGAATATACATTCCTCTCATTACCCCATGGAACATTCTCCAAAACTGATCATATCCTGGGACACAAAACAAATATGAACAGAATCAAAAGAATTGAAATTTTTCTTTTTATCTTCTCAGACCATAAGGCAATAAAGGTGGAACTCAACTCTAACAAAAATGCTCGACCCCACCCAAAGGCATGGAAATTAAACAATCTTCTGTTGAATAACAGATGGGTGCAGGAAGAAGTAAAACAGGAAATCATTAACTTCCTTGAGCATAACAACAATGAAGACAGAAGCTACCAAAACCTGTGGGATACTGCAAAAGCAGTTTTGAGAGGAAAATTCATCGCTTTAGATGCCTACATTCGAAAAACAGAAAGAGAGCACATCAACAATCTCACAAGAGATCTTATGGAATTGGAAAAAGAAGAACAATCTAAGCCTAAACTCAGTAGAAGAAAAGAAATATCCAAAATCAAATCAGAGATCAATGAAATTGAAAACAAAAGAATCATTCAGAAAATTAATGAAACAAGGAGTTGGTTTTTTGAAAAAATAAATAAAATAGAGAAACCATTGGCCAGACTAACGAGGAATAGAAAAGTAAAATCTCTAGTAACCTCAATCGGAAATGATAAAGGGGAAATAACAACGGATCCCACAGAAATACAAGAGATCATCTCTGAATACTACCAGAAACTCTATGCCCAGAAATTTGACAATGTGAAGGAAATGGATCAATATTTGGAATCACACCCTCACCCTAGACTCAGCCAGGAAGAAATAGATCTCCTGAACAGACCAATTTCAAGCACTGAGATCAAAGAAACATAAAAAAGCTTCCAACCAAAAAATGCCCTGGTCCAGATGGCTTCACTCCAGAATTCTATCAAACCTTCAAGGAAGAGCTTATTCCTGTACTGCAGAAATTATTCCAAAAAATTGAGGAAGAAGGAATCTTCCCCAACACATTCTATGAAGCAAACATCACCCTGATACCAAAACCAGGAAAAGACCCAAACAAAAAGGAGAATTTCAGACCAATCTCACTCATGAATATAGACGCAAAAAATTCTCAACAAAATCCTAGCCAATAGATTACAACTTATCATCAAAAAAGTCATTCATCAAGTTCAAGTAGGCTTCATCCCAGGGATGCAAGGCTGGTTTAACATACGCAAGTCTATAAACGTTATCCACTATATTAACAGAGGCAAAAATAAAGATCACATGATCCTCTCAATAGATGCAGAAAAAGCATTTCATAAAATCCAGCATCCTTTTCTAATTAGAACTCTGAAGAGTATAGGCATAGGTGGCACATTTCTAAAACTGATTGAAGCTATCTATGACAAACCCACAGCCAATATTTTACTGAATGGAGTAAAACTGAAAGCTTTTCCTCTTAGAACTGGAACCAGACAAGGTTGTCCTCTGTCACCTTTACTGTTCAACATAGTGCTGGAAGTTCTAGCCAATACAATTAGGCAAGACAAAGAAATAAAGGGAATCCAAATGTGAGCAGAGGAGGTCAAACTCTCCCTCTTTGCTGATGACATGATCTTATACTTAGAGAACCCCAAAGACTCAACCACAAGACTCCTAGAAGTCATCCAAAAATACAGTAATGTTTCAGGATATAAAATCAATGTCCACAAGTCAGTAGCCTTTGTGTACACCAATAACAGTCAAGATGAGAAGCTAATTAAGGACACAACTCCCTTCACCATAGATAAAATAAAATGAAATACCTAGGAATATACCTAACGAAGGAGGTGAAGGACCTCTATAAAGAAAACTATGAAATCCTCAGAAAGGAAATAGCAGAGGATATTAACAAATGGAAGAACATACCATGCTCATGGATGGGAAGAATGAACGTTGTTAAAATGTCTATACTTCCCAAAGCAATCTACCTATTCAATGCCATTCCTATCAAAATACCAACATCGTACTTTCAAGATTTGGAAAAAATGATTCTGCGTTTTGTATGGAACCGGAAAAAACCCCGTATAGCTAAGGCAGTTGTCTGTAACAAAAATAAAGCTGGGGGCATCAGCATACCAGATTTTAGTCTGTACTACAAAGCCATAGTGGTCAAGACAGCATGATACTGGCACAAAAACAGAGACTTAGACACTTGGAATCGAATTGAAAACCAAGAAATGAACGTAACATCTTACAATCACCTAAACTTCGATAAACCAAACAAGAACATACCTTGGGGGAAAGACTCCCTATTCAATAAATGGTGTTGGGAGAACTGGATGTCTACATGTAAAAGACTGAAACTGGACCCACACCTTTCCCCACTCACAAAAATTGATTCAAGCTGGATAAAGGACTTAAATTTAAGGCATGAAACAATAAAAATCCTTCAAGAAAGCATAGGCAAAACACTGGAAGATATTGGCCTGGGGGAAAGACTTCATGAAGAAGACTGCCATGGCAATTGCAACAACAACAAAAATAAACAAATGGGACTTCATTAAACTGAAAAGCTTCTGTACAGCGAAGGAGACAATAACCAAAGCAAAGAGACAACCTACACAATGGGAAAGGATATTTGCATATTTTCAATCAGACAAGAGCTTGATAACTAGGATCTATAGAGAACTCAAATTAATCCACATGAAAAAAGCCAACAATCCCATATATCAATGGGCAAGAGACATGAATAGAACTTCCTCGAAAGATGACAGACGAATGGCTAACAAACACATGAAAAAATGTTCATCATCTCTATATATTAGAGAAATGCAAATCAAAACAACCCTGAGATATCCTCTAACCCCAGTGAGAATGGCCCACATCACAAAATCTCAAAACTGCAGATGCTGGCGTGGATGTGGAGAGAAGGGAACACTTTTACACTGCTGGTGGGACTGCAAACTAGTACAACCTTTCTGGAAGGAAGTATGGAGAAACCTCAAAGCACTCAAGCTAGACCTCCCATTTGATCCTGCAATCCCATTACTGGACATCTACCCAGAAGGAAAAAAATCCTTTTATCATAAGGACACTTGTACTAGACTGTTAATTGCAGCTCAATTTACAATCGCCAAAATGTGGAAACAGCCTAAATGCCCACCAACCCCGGAATGGATTAACAAGCTGTGGTATATGTATACCATGGAATACTATTCAGCCATTAAAATAAATGGAGACTTTACATCCGTCGTATTCACCTGTATGGAAGTGGAAGGCATTATTCCTAGTAAAGCATCACAAGAATGGAGAACCATGAATTGTATGTACTCAATTTTGATATGAGGAGAATTAATGACAATTATGGTTATGGAGGGGGGAGTAGAAAGAGGGATGGAGGGAGGGGGGTAGGGCCTTGGTGTGTGTCACACTTTATGGGGACAAGACATGATTGCAAGAGGGACTTTACCTAACAATTGCAATCAGTGTAACCTGGCTTATTGTACCCTCAATGAATCCCCAACAATAAAAAAATAAATAAATAAATAAAATAAATGAAAAAAAATAAATAAATGAATGATATGTAAAAAAAAAAAAAATTATATATTGCTTTGTGTAGTATAGACATTTTTACAATGTTGATTCTTCCCAGCTATAAGCATGGTATGTTTTTCCATTTGTTAACATCTTGAGCTATTTCTTTTCTTAGAGTTTCATAGTTCTCTTTATAGAGATTTTTCACATCCTTTGTTAGATTAACTCCCAAATATTTCATCTTCTTTGGCACTAGTGTAAAAGGAATAGAGTCCTTGAGTGTATTTTAGGCTTGGCTATTGTTGGTATATATAAAGGCTATGGATTTATGGGTGTTGATTTTGTAGCCTGAGACATTGCTGTATTCCTTTATCACTTCTAAAAATATTGTAGTAGAATCCCTAATGTTTTCCAGGTATAAGTTCATGTCATCTGCAAAGAGTGAAAGTTTGATCTCTTCTGACCCTATGTGGATACGCTTGATTGCCTTTTCTTCCCTAATTGCAATGTGTAAAACTTCCATTACAGTGTTAAAGAGCAATGGAGACAATGGGCAACCTTGCCTGGTTATGATCTAAGTGGAAATGATTTCAATTTATCTCCATTCAATATGATATTGGCTGTGGGTTTGCTGTAGATGGCCTCTATTAGTTTGAGAAATGTCCCTTCTATACCGATTTTCTTAAGTGTTCTGATCATGAAGGGATGCTGGATATTATCAAAAGCTTTTTCTACATCAATTGAGAGAATCATATGGTCTTTATTTTGTAGTTTATGTGCTGAATTACATTTACAGATTTATGTATATTGATCCAGCCTTGAGACCCTGGTATAAATCCCACTTGCTCATGGTGTATAATTTGTTTGATGTGTTCTTGGATTCTGTTTGTTCAGATCTTATTGAGCATTTTTGCATCAATATTCATTAGTGATATTGGTCTATAATTTTCTTGTCTTGTTGGGTCTTTCCCTGTTTTAGGGATCAAGGTGATGTTTGCTTCGTAGAATGTGTTGGGTAGTATTACTTCTTTTTCTATATTTTGGAAGAGGTTTAGTAATATAGGTACTAGTTCTTCTTTAAATGTTTGGTAGAATTCTGATGTAAAGCCATCTGGTCCTGCGCTTTTCTTTTTAGGGAGATTTTGTATAGTTGATGCTATTTTAGAATTTGATATAGGCCTGTTCTACATTTCCACTTCGTTCTGGCTAAGTCTTGGTAGGTGGCGTAGTTCCAAGTATTGGTCAATTTCCTTCAGATTTTCATATTTCTCAGAGTAAAGTTTCTTGTAATATTCGTTAAGGATTTTTTGAATTTCTGAGGGGTCTGTTGTTATTTCATTGTTACCATTTCTGATTGATGAAATTAGAGATTTTACTCTTTTTTTCCTGGTTAGGTTGGCCAAAGGTTTATCTATTTTATTGATCTTTTAAAAAAACCAACTTTTGGATGTATTGATCTGTTGTATAATTCTTTTGTTTTCAATTTTATTTAATTCTGCTCTGATTTTGGTTATTTCTTTTCTTCTGCTGGGTTTTGGGTTGGAATGTTCTTCCTTTTCCAGTTGCTTGAGGTGTCCTGTTAAGTTATTAACTTCCTCTCTTTCTGGTTTCTTAAGGAAAGCTTGCACTGCTATAAATTTACCTCTTATGACTGTCTTTGCAGTATCCCAGAGATTCTGATAATTCATGTCTTCATTGTTGTTTTGTTCCAAAAATTTGGTGATTTCCTTCTTAATCTCGTCTATAACTCATCTATCCTTCAGCATAAGGTTATTTAGCTTCCATGTTTTTGTATGGGTATGCAGGTTCCTGTTGTTATTGAGTTCAACTTTTATTCCATGATGGTCTGAGAAGATGCAAGGGATAATTTCTATTTCTTTTTAATTTGCTGAGGTTAGATTTGTGGCCTAGGATGTGGTCAATTTTGGAGTATGTTCCGTGGGCCGATGAGAAGAATGTGTGTTCAGTTTTGTTGGGATGAAATGTTCTGTGGATGTCTGTTAAGTCCAGATGCTGAATAGTTACGTTTAAATCCAAAATTTCTTTGCTTAGCTTATTTTTGGAGGATCTATCCAGCACTTCTACAGGGGTGTTAAAATCTCCAACTATTATGGAATTGGAGGAACTCAAGTTGCTCATGTCTGTTAGAGAGTCTCTTATAAATTGAGGTGTGTTGGAATTGGGTTCATAAATATTAATAATTGATGTCTCATCATATTGAGTATTACCTTTAACAAATATGAAGTGTCTGTCCTTATCCTTCCTTATTTTGGTTGGTTTAAAGCATACTGCATCTTTTAATAGGATTAAAATGCCTGCTTTTTTCTGCTTTCCATTTGGCTGGAGTATAGATGACCATCCCTTCACCTTGAGTCTATATTTGTCTTTTAATGTAAGATGCTATTCTTGTATGCAATAGATATCTGGCTTGAGTTTTTGTATCCAGTCAGCTAACCTGTGCCTCTTTAGAGGAAAATTTATTTATTTATTTATTTATTTTTTTTTTTATTAAATCATAAGTGTATACAATGATATGATTATGGGGCATCATACACTCACTTCATAAACCATTTGACACATTTTTATCCCAGTGGTTAACATAGCCTTTCCGGCGTTATCTCAGTTACTGTGCCAAAACATTTATATTCTACATTTACCAAGTTTCGCAAATACCCCTGTAATATGCTGGGCATATACCCAGAAGACCAAAAATCACAACATAACAAAGATATTTGTACTAGAGGACAATTTAAACCATTCACATTAATTGAGAATATTGGTAAGCCTTTTGAGAGTCCGGTGGACATTTTTAATACTTTTCTGACTATAGAAGTTGGAATTTGATCAAATTTTTCTGAGTGGAGGGTATACTGGTCTTTATGGAGGACAGGTCTGAGAATATCCTGGAGAGCTGGTTTAGTTGTTGCAAATTTCTTCAACATGTGAATGTCATTAAAGTATTTAATTTCTCCATCATAAATGAAACTCATTTTAGCTGGGTATAGGATCCTTGGTTGAAAGTTATTTTGTATTAGGATTAAAAGTCGATGACCATCCTCTTCTAGTTTGAAAGGTTTCACCAGAGAGATCTGCAGTTATTCTAATATTCTTCCCCTTGTAGGTGATTTTTTTTTCATCTGGCTGCTTTCAGTATTTTCTCCTTCATATTAATTTTTAGTGAAATTGATTATGGTATGTCTGGGGGATGTCTTATTCAGGTTGAATCATGCGGGAGTTCTGAAACTGTCTGCTTTCTGAATTTCAGAATCTTTTGGCATGTCTGGAAAGTTCTCTTTCATAATCTCATGGAGCAGAGACTCTGTGCCTTGTGAAGCCACTTCGTCCCTTTCAGGGACCCCTTATAAGACGAATATTGGTTTTCTTCTAATTATCACAGAGGTCTCTGAGAGAGTAATCTGTTTTTGTCCTCCGTTTCTCCTCCTCTTTGAGAGTTTGGGAGCATTTGAAAGCTTTGTCTTCAATGTCAGAAATCCTTTCTTCTGCTTGCTCCATTCTGTTACTGAGGGATTCTACTGTGTTTCTCAGATCTTTGAGGGCTGCAACTTCTCGTCTCAATGTGTCAAAATGTTTGGTCATTTGGTCTTTGAATTTGTTGAATTCTTGAGACATCTTTTGGGTTACTGCTTGGAATTCTAATTCGATCTTATTTGCTATCCAGATTCTGAATTTGATTTCTGACATCTCAGCTATTTGTTTGTGCATGGGATCTTGTGCTGTGTCTGCCCCATTGTTCCTTGGGGGAGTTGATATACTCTGATTATTCATATTTCCAGAGTTTTTCTGTTGATTTCGCCTCATGATTGTTTTTCACCATTGCCTCTGGCTGTCCTCAGAGTTGGGGAGGTGTCTCTCCAAGATTAGACCCCAGCGAGTTCACTCTATTGCTGCTGGATCTTTGTAGGGAGTGACCCTGTGTAGTTCTTCTGGGGCTGCCCCAGCCAGGGAGTTCTGGTTGTGGGAGCAGCTCCAGAGTGTGACACACCCAGATCTAGCAACAGGGCGGGGCTGGTACACACAGTTCTGGGTGTGCCTGGTGCCCAGTGACTTTGGCACAGAGAGCCCAAGGCTCCAGCAGTCTCTGGCCAGAAGAAGTGCTTCACAGAGGCAGGGACGGCTCTGGAGGAAACATGGCTATCAGAATCCCTGGCCAGATGAGCTGGCTGGTGTAGAGGCAGGTAGGGTACAGGAGGGAGGACGCGTTGTTGTGCAGCTCCCAAAGTTCCTGATCAGGGCATGCAGAGGCCCAGTGGACGCAGGTCATGGGTCACGGCACAGCTCTTACCAGGTTCTGGGCGGGAGCCAATCGCGGGTCACAGCGCTGGTCTTACGGAGGTCCAGGCAAGCGCTGATCACAGGTTGTGGGTCACGGCACAGCTCTTCTGGAGGTATGGCGGCCCCAGTCACCAGGAGAATTTTAAGATGTAATATCAGTTATCAAACAGGTAGTTTCCTGCCTTAGTGGTGCTATATCCAGGATTAAGCAAAGTCTAGGTAGGCAGTTGGGTGAACCACAGACATCTGAAGGGAAAGCAATCCAATGGCAGGAATACCCACTGCAAAGGCCCAGAGGAAGGCTGCCTGGTGTCCTCAGGAAATAGAGATCCTGTGTTTCTCTTCTTCCTTTCACCTGACGACAGTGCTCAACTTCCAATCCTAGAGAATTTGGGATGAGTGTCACATCCACCACGATTGGGCCCGCAACACTCAGATACTCAGGGCAGGATCTGGCAGCTGGTCCCAGCATCATCATTATTAACCTGCAAGTAACTTTGTTTAAAAAAAACTGCTGAATTATATTGTTAGCAAACAAATAATATTTCATTATTGTAGGCATTGATTTTAGGGAGATTAAAAATATTTTTAAGTATTAGAAGAAAAAATATATATTCATAAAATAATTAGTATAGAAGTAAAAACTAGTGATACCTGGTATTTCTATAGTTTTACATTTGTTTTGACCCTCAGAAAAAGAATCAATCTCAATTTACTCATTTGCAAAATTGGAAAAATTATCCTCTGCTTTGGAGTCACATGACATTAAGCTATTTTCTGAACAATATAAATTCTAAAAATGTTAAATTTTGCTGCTTACAAATATTTGTATTATGCTTCATTCACTTTCCGACACAGGTTCTATTAATATGTTCTTAAGACATAAGTAGAAATAGAGCTCAGTGTCTCTAGAACAGGGCTTCTCAACTCTGGTCCTTTTTTTTTTTCTTCTCAGAAAGGAGCACCGAGGAGAGATAAGGAATCTGGGAAAGAGAGACAAAGAGATGTGAGAAGGGAGAGAGAAACTGTAGAGGGGAGAGAAGGAGAAGTAAAGAAAACAAAGAAGACGGGAAAATGCAGCAGCAAAGGGAGGCAGAGAAAGGGAAAATGAGGAGACAGATGAAGATAAAAAAGAAAAACAGAGGTGGGAAAAGGAAAGAGGGAGAGAGTACAAAGGAGAGGGGGAGAGAGGGAGAAGACTCAGTACTATTGACCTTGGAGGACAGTTAAATGTTTGGTTTGGTTTGGTTCTGTTCAGTTTGGGTGAGGGCTGTCGTTTGCACTATAAGCAGATTAGGAACGTCTCTGATTTCTAATTACTTCATGAAAATAGCAACCCCACCCCTATTTTTAGAATCAAACATACATTCTTGTAGGGCAAAAATCACCCCTGGTTTAAAAACCACTGTTCTAGAATACACTGAATCAAAAATAATTTTAATGTCATTTTTAAGTGTATACAATCAAATTCTATTTTAAATTTTGCTAGATAAATTTTATAGATAAATAATTTATAGACATAATTTATCCACATAAAGTATATACTTCAATTGTTTTCATTATATTCATACTATCGTGCAACCATCTTCAAACCTGGATCACAAACATCACTCTAAAAAAAAACCCTTCCTCTTGTTCAGGCTGATCTGGAACTTCTGAGCTCAAGCAATCTACAGCTTCAGCCTCCCCAAGTGCTACGATTATAGGCTGCACCGTCTCAACTAAGAAAAACTAGACGGATGTCATGTCACACACTCTGAGTCCCAGCTACTTGGGAGGCTAATGCAAGAGGATCGCTTGAGCCCAAGAGGTTGAGGTTGCTGTGAGTTGTGATGCCATGGCATTCTACTGAGAGGGACAAAGTGAGACTCTGTCTCAATAAATAAATAAATACCATTATTCCTATTAGCAGCCTTTCTAATTAATACCCCACCTTTATGGGCAGTGCCTGTGGCTCAGTGGGTAGGGCTCTGGCCCCATATACCGAGGGTGGTGGGTTCAAACCCGGCCCCAGCCAAACGGCAACAAAAAAATAGCCAGGTGCTGTGACAGGTGCCTGTAGTCCCAGCTACTTGGGAGGCTGAAGCAAAAGAATTGCCTAAGCTCAGGAGTTGGAGGTTGCTGTGAGCTGTGATGCCTCAGCACTCTACCCAGGATGACAAAGTGAGACTCTGTCTCTACAAAAAAAAAAAAAAAAAAAAAATACGCCACCTTCATCTCTCAGTCCCAGACAACCACTAATCTGCTTTCTATGTTTGTAGATTTTACCATGCTGGAGATTTCATATGTATGGAACCATAAAGCTATCTTTTAGTGTGTGTGACTGAATTCTTTCATTTAGTATAGTGTTTTCAAGTTATGTTTATGTTGTATATAGCATGTATTAGTACTTTACTTATTAGTTATTGTTAAAAAAACATTCCATTATGCATGTTTTGCTTATACTTCTAGTTGCTAAGAAAGAATTGCATTACATTCTCCAACTATGATTGTAAATTCAGCTATTTATTATTTTTGTTCTATTCTTTGCTTTATGCATTTTGAGGTTATGTTATCAGACACTCACAAAGTTATTTCTATCTCTTTCTGTTGTTTTATCCTTTTTGTTATCATAAAATGTCCACTCTTATCTATAGGTTTATCACATTTTATATTCTACTTTTTAATCTTTTTTATCCTTATATTAAAGATATATCTCTTGTTAGTAGAATACAGTTTAATTTCATTTTAGTATGCAGTTTTAAAATGCTTGTCTACTAATTCAAACATTTTGTCCACTTTTATTTAATATCTGAACTATTTTAGTTTAAAGCAATTATTTTACTAGGTTTTTTCCCCGTGTGTTCTGCCTGTTCCTCTTAGACTGTAAGTAGCTCATTATCATATTTTCCTCTGTTCACTTACTATTATATACAGTGCATTCTTTTTCTTTTCTTTTGGTGATTTCTCTCAAAATTACAATATATAGCCATCTTTGTATAAATTAGTACTTCGTTAATGTAAAGTAGTTCTTTAAGCCCTTCTCAAAAATGAAAGGAACTTACTAGATGTTAACTCTATACTGCTCCATTTTTCATGCTATTGTTGCTGTGTGTTTTTATTCTTTCTATTTTAGCAACCCCATAATGTATTCCTAATATTACTTTACATGGTAAGTATTCTTTTACTTGTTCCTACATCATGTTTCTTTCATTAACTAATGATCTTTCTGCTTATATCTCAAAACACTTTCATGATAGCTCAAAAGCTCTTTTGTGTAGTTCTGCTAGTGATGAATCCTACTTTTTGTTTAAGCATAATGTTTTAATTTTGCCTTCACATTTTAAAGAGGTTGTCAGCATTTTTTTCTTAACAAGGAAATTGAATTGGCTCTTGAGCTACAATTTCTGCAAATAGAAAAAAAGACATATTTTCAATTATAGACACTTTCACTTTGAAGATTATTCTCTATTATTTATTTCTTTATTTTAAAGAATTTTTTTTTCTTCTGGGAATAGGCTAGTAATGCTATCCCTGCCTCCAAAGAGCAATCTGAAAAATCATATTTTTTGACTTCCGGCTTCCAATGTTCCATGTAGAAAGTTTGTTAAATGTATTATATTGTTGCAACTTCAAAGGTAGCATGACTTTTTTACTGCACTCTAGCTTATATTTGAATTTTCTCTTTATATGGTAGCATTTTTCCATGATTCAGTAAATATGGCTTATTTGAATTTATCCTGGTTGAGAATTTCAGCGTTGTGTGAAATTTCTGACTTACTGTCTTTTGTCAGTTTAGAAAATCCCAAGTCACTATCTCTTTAAATAATACTTTCCCCCCATTCTCTGTTCTACATATAAATATTTTAGACATGTATTCACCATTTCCCATGTGTTTTTTATGTTCTTTTCTTTTTCCATTTTATTCTTCACTGCATCAGAGTATGTCTTTTCCGACCTACTTCCCACTTGACTAATCTTTTTGTCAGCTGTGTCTAATCAGATGGTTTTGAATCTTTCGAATCCTTAATTACATTTGTTATATTTTAAAGTTCACAATTTTTATTTTATTTTTATAATTCATTTTGTTTTCAAAAAGGGTACTCAGTTAAACTTGAATTTCAGTAACAATGAATAATAATTAGTATAAGTACAACCCAAATAATTTTTGAGGCACAATTTTACAAGTATTTATTGTTTATATGAAGTTCCAATTTGATTTGGAATTCTGTATTTTTATTTGCTAAATCTGATGATTCTATTTCTAGTTCTCTACCGAAAACTTCTATGGCCATCTAATTTTTTGAATATATAAAATATTGTTATTTAAAATCTATCTATGATAACCTTGATGTTTTTATCTCCAGGGGCTGTTTTCTTTGGCTTTGGTAATGTGGATTTGTCTACAGTGTAGGAGACAAAATTCTAAGATGATTGATAATATTCGTGCCCCTGTTTCTATGCCTGGGATAATTTTCTCCTCTGAAGTGGATGGGACATAGCTCCTGAGATTATGTTATTTTATATGGGAAAGGGACTTTCCAAATGTTATGAAGGCCCTTGATCAGTTCACAGTAAATTGATCAAAAAGGACTTCATCACTACTTATCCTTATTAATCACATGATTAGGCCAGCATAGGTCTGGTCTAATCATACTAGCACTTTAACCTGTTTACATATTAAGCAAAGAGAAATTTAAAGTGAAAGAGGTGTTTTTCTGCTGGCTCTGAAGACAAAGCCAGTTTCTATGGTGAGAGGGCCTATGAAGGGAGACACATGACAGGAAGGTGTGAGTGTATTTTAGAAGTCTAGAATCTACTCCAGTCAACAACCAGAAAGAAAACAGCAACTCGGGTCTGTCTTACAGCCACAAAGAACAATAACCTGAACATGCTTAGGAGAGGACCCCAAGCTTCAGATGACATTGTAGCCCACTAACATCTTAAATTCAGCACAAGACCCTAAGAAGAAAACCCAGCTAACCTGAACAAAACCAAAAATACTACAAGGTAACAATTTGTGTCCCTTTTCTAGTGATTTTTGGAGTGAGAGTTGAGTTGGTATATAGCAAACTAACCCACCATCATCAGAAGCAAAACAAATGTCAAATAATATTGTAACAATTCCAACTTAAAAAATACAATCAGTCCCAATACAGCCACTATAAGTACACCATCATTCTAAAAGATTATTCTCCACACTACAAACATAAAAGTGTCTGAAATATATAGTATAGGAAATGAAGGAAAATAAAGATTTGCAAGTAAATATGGAAAGATATCACAGGAGGATTCTAAGATTTATAAACAGTTCTCTTACGGGATTTATCTGAAATATCATACTCCCTACATTGAATTCAACATGGCGAAGTAGGCATACATATTTACTTCCCTACTGAGAGTCAACAGAAGTAAAAATCATAATAGAAATAAAAGTAGAAATGCAAATAAAAAGAATGTTCACCCCAAAAGGAAATTTTTCTTTTTTTTTCTTTTATTGTTGGGGATTCATTGAGGGTACAATAAGCCAGGTTACACTGATTGCAATTGTTAGGTAAAGTCCCACTTGCAATCATGTCTTGCCCCCAAAAAGTGTGACACACACCAAGGCCCCACCCCCCGCCCTCCATCCCTCTTTCTGCTTCCCCCCCCATAACCTTAATTGTCATTAATTCTCCTCATATCAAAATTGAGTACATAGGATTGATGCTTCTCCATTCTTGTGATGCTTTACTAAGAATAATGTCTTCCACTTCCATCCGGGTTAATACGAAGCATGTAAAGTCTCCATTTTTTTTAATGGCTGAATAGTATTCCATGGTATACATATACCACAGCTTGTTAATCCATTCCTGGGTTGGTGGGCATTTAGGCTGTTTCCACCTTTTGGCGATTGTAAATTGAGCTGCAATAAACAGTCTAGTACAAGTGTCCTTATGATAAAAGGATTTTTTTCCTTCTGGGTAGATGCCCAGTAATGGGATTGCAGGATCAAATGGGAGGTCTAGGTTGAGTGCTTTGAGGTTTCTCCATACATCCTTCCAGAAAGGTTGTACTAGTTTGCAGTCCCACCAGCAGTGTAAAAGTGTTCCCTTCTCTCCACATCCACGCCAGCATCTGCAGTTTTGAGATTTTGTGATGTGGGCCATTCTCACTGGGGTTAGATGATATCTCAGGGTTGTTTTGATTTGCATTTCTCTAATATATTTTTCATGTGTTTGTTAGCCATTCGTCTGTCATCTTTCGAGGAAGTTCTATTCATGTCTCTTGCCCATTGATATATGGGATTGTTGGCTTTTTTCCTGTGGATTAATTTGAGTTCTCTATAGATCCTAGTTATCAAGCTTTTGTGTGATTGAAAATATGCAAATATCCTTTCCCATTGTGTAGGTTGTCTCTTTGCTTTGGTTATTGTCTCCTTAGCTGTACAGAAGCTTTTCAGTTTAATGAAGTCCCATTTGTTTATTTTTGTTGTTGTTGCAATTGCCATGGCAGTCTTCTTCATGAAGTCTTTCCCCAGGCCAATATCTTCTAGTGTTTTTCCTATGCTTTCTTGGAGGATTTTTATTGTTTCATGCCTTAAATTTAAGTCCTTTATCCATCTTGAATCAATTTTTGTGAGTGGGGAAAGGTGTGGGTCCAGTTTCAGTCTTTTACATGTAGACATCCAGTTCTCCCAACACCATTTATTGAATAGGGAGTCTTTCCCCCCAAGGTATGTTCTTCTTTGGTTTATCGAAGATTGCGTGGTTGTAAGATGTTAGTTTCATTTCTTGGTTTTCAATTCAATTCCAAGTGTCTATGTCTCTGTTTTTGTGCCAGTACCATGCTGTCTTGACCACTATGGCTTTGTAGTACAGACTAAAATCTGGTATGCTGATGCCCCCAGCTTTATTTTTGTTACAGAGAACTGCCTTAGCTATACGGGGTTTTTTCCGGTTCCATACAAAACGCAGAATCATTTTTTCCAAATCTTGAAAGTACGATGTTGGTATTTTGATAGGAATGGCATTGAATAGGTAGATTGCTTTGGGAAGTATAGACATTTTAACAATGTTGATTCTTCCCGTCCATGAGGATGGTATGTTCTTCCATTTGTTAATATCCTCTGCTATTTCCTTTCTGAGGATTTCATAGTTTTCTTTACAGAGGTCCTTCACCTCCTTCGTTAGGTATATTCCTAGGTATTTCATTTTCTTTGAAACTATGGTGAAGGGAGTTAATTAGCTTCTGATCTTGACTGTTATTGGTGTATACAAAGGCTACTGACTTGTGGACATTGATTTTATATCCTGAAACATTACTGTATTTTTGGATGACTTCTAGGAGTCTTGTGGTTGAGTCTTTGGGGTTCTCTAAGTATAAGATCATGTCATCAGCAAAGAGGGAGAGTTTGACCTCCTCTGCTCACATTTGGATTCCCTTTATTTCTTTGTCTTGCCTAATTGTATTGGCTAGAACTTCCAGCACTATGTTGAACAGTAAAGGTGACAGAGGACAACCTTGTCTGGTTCCAGTTCTAAGAGGAAAAGCTTTCAGTTTTACTCCATTCAGTAAAATATTGGCTGTGGGTTTGTCATAGATAGCTTCAATCAGTTTTAGAAATGTGCCACCTATGCCTATACTCTTCCGTGTTCTAATTAGAAAAGGATGCTGGATTTTATCGAATGCTTTTTCTGCATCTATTGAGAGGATCATGTGATCTTTATCTTTGCCTCTGTTAATATGGTGGATAAGGTTTATGGACTTGCGTATGTTAAACCAGCCTTGCATCCCTGGGATGAAGCCTACTTGATCATGATGGATGACCTTTTTGATGATAAGCTGTAATCCATTGGCTAGGATTTTGTCGAGAATTTTTGCATCTATATTCATGAGTGAGATTGGTCTGAAATTCTCCTTTTTGTTTGGGTCTTTTCCTGGTTTTGGTATCAGGTTGATGTTTGCTTTTGGAATGTGTTGGGGAAGATTCCTTCTTCCTCAATTTTTTGGAATAATTTCTGCAGTACAGCAATAAGCTCTTCCTTGAAGGTTTGATAGAATTCTGGAATAAAGCCATCTGGACCAGGGCATTTTTTGGTTAGAAGATTTTTTATGTTTCTTTGATCTCAGTGCTTGAAATTGGTCTGTTCAGGAGGTCTATTTCTTCCTGGCTGAGTCTAGGGAGAGGGTGTGATTCCAAATATTGATCCATTTCCTTCACATTGTCAAATTTCTGGGCATAGAGTTTCTGGTAGTATTCAGAGATGATCTCTTGTATCTCTGTGGGATCAGTTGTTATTTCCCCTTTATCATTTCTGATTGAGGTTACTAGAGATTTTACTTTTCTATTCCTCGTTAGTCTGGTCAATGATTTATCTATTTTATTTATTTTTTCAAAAAAACCAACTCCTTGTTTCATTAATTTTCTGAATGATTCTTTTGTTTTCAATTTCATTGATCTCTGATTTGATTTTGGATATTTCTTTTCTTCTACTGAGTTTAGGCTTAGATTGTTCTTCTTTATCCAATTCCATAAGATCTCTTGTGAGATTGTTGATGTGCTCTCTTTCTGTTTTTCGAATGTAGGCATCTAAAGTGATGAATTTTCCTCTCAAAACTGCTTTTGCAGTATCCCACAGGATTTGGTAGCTTGTGTCTTCATTGTTGTTATGCTCAAGGAAGTTAAAGATTTCCTGTTTTATTTCTTCCTGCACCCATCTGTTATTCAACAGAAGATTGTTTAATTTCCATGCCTTTGAGTAGGGTGGAGCTTTTTTTTAGAGTTGAGTTCCACCTTTAGTGCCTTTTGGTCTGAGAAGATACAAGGTAAAATTTCAATTCTTTTGATTCTGTTGATATTTGTTTTGTGTCCCAGTATATGGTCAATTTTGGAGAAGTTCCATGGGGTGATGAGAAGAATGTATATTCTTTTTCTTTGGGGTGGAGTGTTCTATGTGCGTCTATCAAGCACAGTTGTTCTAGGGTCTCATTTAAATCTCTTATATCTTTGTTTAATTTCTGTTTAGAGGATCTGTCCAGCTCTGTAAGAGGAGTGTTAAAGTCCCCTGTCATTATGGTATTATCAGATATCATATTGCTCAGACTGAGTAAGGTCTGTTTGAACAATCTGGGAGCATTTAAATTGGGTGCATAAATATTTAGAATTGAAACATCTTCTTGTTGTATTTTTCCCTTGACCAATATAAAGTGACCATCTTTGTCTTTTTTGACTTTAGTTGCTTTAAATCCACATGTATCTGAAAATAAGATTGCAAGTCCTCTTTTCTTCTGAATTCCATTTGCCTGAAAAATTGTCTTCCAACCCTTGACTTGGAGCTTTAATTTGTCTTTTGAAGCCAGGTGTGTTTCTTGCAGACAGAAAATGGATGGCTTGTGTTTTTTAATCCAGTCAGCCAATCTATGTCTCTTCAGTGGGGAATTCAAGCCATTAACATTTATTGAGATAATTGA
Organism: Nycticebus coucang; assembly: GCF_027406575.1. Classification (NCBI taxonomy): domain Eukaryota; kingdom Metazoa; phylum Chordata; class Mammalia; order Primates; family Lorisidae; genus Nycticebus; species Nycticebus coucang. The sequence goes on from NC_069787.1 coordinate 20,872,601, forward strand.
TAAGTATGGTAGTATTCTATCCATTTTATTTTGTGAGAGTCCATTGCTTAGTTTTATCTTTTGCATCAGTGTGGAGGTTAGGTTCTGTCCTTTAATTTCTGAGTTCTTACTTTGCTGCTGATCCATGGTGGTGGTCAGTGTGCAGAACAGGTTGAAGTATTTCCTGTAGAGCTGGTCTTGTTGTGGCGACTTTCCACAGTGTTTGTATATCCGTAAATGATTTGATTTCTCCGTCAATTTTGAAGCTTAGCTTAGCAGGGTACAGAATTCTGGGCTGGAAATTGTTCTGTTTAAGTAGATTAAAGGTAGATGACCATTGTCTTCTTGCTTGGAAAGTTTCATTAGAGATGTCTGCAGTCACTCTGTTGGATTTGTCTCTGTAATTTAACTGCCACTTACTCCTGGCAACTTGCAGAATCTTTTCTTTTGTCTTGACTTTGGACAGGTTCATCACAATGTGTCTTGGAGAAGCGCAGTTAGAGTTGAGGCGACCTGGGGTCTGATAGCCCTCTGAAAGCAGTGTGTCAGAATCTTTGGTGATATTTGGGAAATTTTCCTTGATAATATTCTCTAGTATGACTTCCATCCCTCTGGGGCATTCTTCTTCCCCTTCTGGAATTCCTATAACTCGTATGTTAGAACGCTTCATAAAGTCCCATAATTCTGACAGTGAACGTTCTGCTTTCTCTCTCTTCTTTTCTGCCTCTTTTACTGTCTGAGTTATCTCAAGTACTTTGTCTTCTACCTCTGAAATTCTTTCTTCTGCATGGTCTAACCTGTTGCTGATACTTTCCATTGCATCTTTAAGTTCCCTAATTGACTGTTTCAGTTCCTTCAGCTCTGCTATATCCTTTTTATATTCTTAATATCGTTCATCTCTTATTTGATTCTGTTTTTGGATTTCCTTTTGGTTATTTTCCACTTTATTGGCAGTTTCCTTCATTGTTTCCATCATTTCTTTCATTGTTTTCATCAGGTGTATTCTAAATTCCCTTTCTGTCATTCCTAATATTTCTTTATAGGTGGAATCATCTGCAGTGGCTACCTCATGGTCCCTTGGCGGGCTTGTTCTGGACTGGTTCTTCATGTTGCCTGGAGTTTTCTGCTGATTCTTCCTCATGAGTGATTTCTTTTATCTGTTTCCTTGCCCTAATTTTCCTTTCACTTCCTCTTGCTCTTTAAGTTCTCATGCCTGTGGACTAAGAGTTACAGGACCAGAAGTGTGAGAAGTTTGAAGAAGAAAAAAGGGATGAAAGAAAGAAGGACTGAGTGATAAGAAAAAAAAAGAAAAATAGAGAAAGGAGGGGTGTGGGTAAAAGGAATATTGACAAAAAGAAGAGAGGCACAGAAAGAGGGAGACAGAGCAATATAGGTACAGTAGGGTACTTTGTCACAAGCTTTAAAAAAATCCCACCTTCTGGGGGTGCCCAGTTGGGTGGTTCCCTTGAGGTCAGCAGCTCTTTGCTAACCTGATCAGACACAGTACCCCACCTCCACCACGTAGAGAGGAAAGACAAAAATGCTATAAATCAAACCAAAACAAGCAAACGGAAAACTTTTATGGGATAAAATTGGGTGGAAAACCAAATAATAGCTGTAGAAACACTAGCAGATATGAAGTTCTAGTTATTGAAAAAGGCAGCAATGGGAAATTATAATTAAACTAGAAAAATTGAGAAAGAAAATGGATCTGTATGGAAAAAGTTGAAATTAAAAAACAAAACAACATCAACGACATCAAAATAAACAAACAAAAAAAACAACCAAACCAAAAAAAAAAAAAACAAAAACAAAGCAACAAAAAAAAACACAACCAAAAACAAAGCAGTATGTATATGTTATTGAATATTGTCTGGGCAACATGTGGTCTTCTGTGGTATGAGATGTTAATCACAGTTCTGATACGACTGGAGGCTGCTGATTTCTCAAACCCCAGCAGGTAGACACCCTAAATCTCTCTTCATCCCACTTAAAATGCACTTTGAACTTGTAAACTTGCTGAGCAGAAGCTTTCCCAGGAAAGAGCTTGTCACTAGAATCACTGCTGAAGTGGCTATCCACTTACCCAGTGTGCCAAAACCGGTCTCACTCTGCCCCTGAGGGTTAGGGCTGCAAGGCGGCTCAGACCCCACCCTTAGGCTACTGGGTCACTGGGTTACCAGTTCCCAGCCGATTCTAGCTCTGCGACCCTGAGGGGAGAGCTTGCCGGGGCAGATCGCTCACAATTGCTCCCTGTGACCCACAGCCAAACACTATTAGCTCCGTCTGGCTCAGCGGCTCAGACTGGGGCCCTAGACAAAGGCCAGATTTCTCTGCACTCCCGCTCAGGCTCTCCCGAAGGCAGTTCAACTGAGTGCCAAGTCCAAAGACACCAAAACAGTTCACAGGTAAGGCCTTTCTGGTTTGCAGTCTCGCTACTACTGAACTTATAGTTGCGGGCGGGTTTAGATGGATTGAACACACGCGACCACTTGCCATTTTTGCACTGTTTTAGTCCTCCTCTTGGGGTCCAGAAGTCTCTCGCTGACTCCCTGTATCCTCACAGGGGTGATGATAGGCAGATCCCACCAGCCAGAGATGCCTGGAGTCCTATCTCCCCAGACTCACAGTGCCCAGATGCAAGGAAGCTGTTACTCGGCCACCATCTTGCTCTGCCTCCCCAAAAGGAAATTTTTCAACAAATTTCTATGAAGTGTAAAACGGATGGAACTGGCAAAAATTTACTCTTATTTAAACTTGAAGATTCAGCCTAGCAGAGTCTCTGACAGCCTGTAACTTCAAAGTGAGAAGATGCAGGAAATAGAAATTAATTGAAGGACTGTGTGTGGACTGTGTGGACTAATTCCACAGATTTATTGTACCTTCTCTATAGAAGCAGTATGGAGTGTAAAAGGCAACGGTGTTTATCACAAGGGAAACACTATTCCCTAAAGTAACTCCTTTTTAAAAGTTTTGAATTTTCTCTTTGGGGAAAATGAAGATCTTTGATGAAGATGTTGTTTCTTATCTTACCTTAATATTTGAAGAATCTGTGAACAGCATCTCACTGTCCTTATAAAGAATGAAGTGGCAACCAGAGATCATGAGAGGGGACACAGCAAGTTGAAGAGGAAGAACAAGAAAAATAAACGGAAAATCTTATTTCGAAAAAACACTAATCTAATTTATGAAAGGAAATAATTTTAAAAGTTATAATGTAGAGATGTTAAAAACCTATTACAGAGTCTGGGGAGATAGGACTCCAGGCATCTCTGGCTGGTGGGAACTGCCTATCATCACTCCTATGAAGATACAGGGAGTCAGCGAGAGACTTCTGGACCCCAAGAGGAGGACTAAAACAGTGGAAAACCGGCAAGTGGTCGCGTGTGTTCAATCCGTCTAAACCCGCCCACAACTTCCACAGGCACAAGAACTTAAAGAGCAAGAGGAAGTGAAAGGAAAATTAGGGCAAGGAAACAGATAAAAGAAATCACTCATGAGGAAGAATCAGCAGAAAACTCCAGGCAACATGAAGAACCAGTCTAGAACAACCCCACCAAGGGACCATGAGGTAGCTACTGCAGATGATTCCACCTATACAGAAATGTTAGGAATGACAGAAAGGGAATTTAGAATACACATGTTGAAAACAATGAAAGAAATGATGGAAACAATGAAGGAAATTGCTAATAAAGTGGAAAATAACCAAAAGGAAATCCAAAAACAGAATCAAATAAGAGATGAACGATATGAAGAATATAAAAAGGATACAGCAGAGCTGAAGGAACTGAAACAGTCAATTAGGGAACTTAAAGATGCAATGGAAAGTATCAGCAACAGGTTAGACCATGCAGAAGAAAGAATTTCAGAGGTAGAAGACAAAGTTCTTGAGATAACTCAGACAGTAAAAGAGGCAGAAAAGAAGAGAGAGAAAGCAGAACGTTCACTGTCAGAATTATGGGACTTTATGAAGCATTCCAACATACGAGTTATAGGAATTCCAGAAGGGGAAGAAGAATGCCCCAGAGGGATGGAAGCCATACTAGAGAATATTATAAAAGAAAATTTCCCAAACATCACCAAAGAGTCTGACACACTGCTTTCAGAGGGATATCGGACCACAGGTCACCTCAACTCTAACTGCGCTTCTCCAAGACACATTGTGATGAACCTGTCCAAAATCAAGACAAAAGAAAAGATTCTGCAAGCTGCCAGGAGTAAGCGCCAGTTGACCTAAAGGGGCAAATCCATCAGAGTTACCGCAGACTTCTCTAATGAAACTTTCCAAGCAAGAAGACAATGTCATCTACCTTTAATCTACTTAAACAGAACAATTTCCAGCCCAAATTCTGTACCCTGCTAAGCTAAGCTTCAAAATTGACGGAGAAATCAAATCATTTACGGATATACAAACATTGAGGAAATTCGCCACAACAAGACCAGCTCTACAGGAAATACTTCAACCTGTTCTGCACACTGACCACCACAATGGATCAGCAGCAAAGTAAGAACTCAGAAATCAAAGGACAGAACCTAACCTCCACACTGATGCAAACGATAAAACTAAGCAATGGACTCTCACCAAATAAGACGAATAGAATACTACCACACTTATTAATTATCTCAATAAATGTTAATGGCTTGAATTCCCCACTGAAGAGACATAGATTGGCTGACTGGATTAAAAAACACAAGCCATCCATTTTCTGTCTGCAAGAAACACACCTGGCCTGAAAAGACAAATTAAAGCTCCGAGTTAAGGGTTGGAAGACAATTTTTCAGGCAAACGGAATTCAGAAGAAAAGAGGAGTTGCAATCTTATTTTCAGATACATGTGGATTTAAAGCAACTAAAGTCAAAAAAGACAAAGATGGTCACTTTATATTGGTCAAGGGAAAACTACAACAAGAAGACATTTCCATTCTAAATATTTATGCACCAAATTTAAATGCTCCCAGATTCCTGAAGCACACCTTACTCAGTCTGAGCAATATGATATCTGATAATACCATCATAACAGGGGACTTTAACACACCTCTTACAGAGCTGGACAGATCCTCTAAACAGAAATTAAACAAAGATGTAAGAGATTTAAATGAGACCCTAGAACAACTATGCTTGATAGATGCATATAGAACACTCCACCCCAAAGATAAAGAATATACATTCTTCTCATCACCCCATGGAACATTCTCCAAAATTGATCATATCCTGGGACACAAAACAAATATCAACAGAATCAAAAGAATTGAAATTTTACCTTGTATCTTTTCAGACCATAAGGCACTAAAGGTGGAACTCAACTCTAACAAAAATGCTCGACCCCACCCAAAGGCATGGAAATTAAACAATCTGCTGTTGAATTACAGATGGGTGAAGGAAGAAATAAAACAGGAAATCATTAACTTCCTTGAGCATAACAACAATGAAGACACAAGCTACCAAATCCTGTGGGATACTGCAAAAGCAGTTTTGAGAGGAAAATTCATCGCTTTAGATGCCTACATTCGAAAAACAGAAAGAGAGCAGATCAACAATCTCACAAGAGATCTTATGGAATTGGAAAAAGAAGAACAATCTAAGCCTAAACTCAGTAGAAGAAAAGAAATATCCAAAATCAAATCACAGATCAATGAAATTGAAAACAAAAGAATCATTCAGAAAATTAATGAAACAAGGAGTTGGTTTTTTGAAAAAATAAATAAAATAGAGAAACCATTAGCCAGACTAACTAGAAATAGAAAAGTAAAATCTCTAATAACCTCAATCAGAAACAATAAAGGGGAAATAACAACTGATCCCACAGAGATACAAGAGATCATCTCTGAATACTACCAGAAACTCTATGCCCAGAAATTTGACAATGTGAAGGAAATGGATCAATATTTGGAATCACACCCTCTCCCTAGACTCAGCCAGGATGAAATAGACCTCCTGAACAGACCAATTTCAAGCACTGAGATCAAAGAAACAATAAAAAAGCTTCCAACTAAAAAATGCCCTGGTCCAGATGGCTTCACTCCAGAATTCTATCAAACCTTCAAGGAAGAGCTTATTCCTGTACTGCAGAAATTATTCCAGAAAACTGAGGAAGAAGGAATCTTCCCCAACACATTCTATGAAGCAAACATCACCCTGATACCAAAACCAGGAAAAGACCCAAACAAAAAGGAGAATTTCAGACCAATCTCACTCATGAACATAGACGCAAAAATTCTCAACAAAATCCTAGCCAATAGATTACAGCTTATCATCAAAAAAGTCATTCATCATGATCAAGTAGGCTTCATCCCAGGGATGCAAGGCTGGTTTAACATACGCAAGTCTATAAACGTTATCCACCATATTAACAGAGGCAAAAATAAAGATCACATGATCCTCTCAATAGATGCAGAAAAAGCATTTGATAAAATCCAGCATCCTTTTCTAATTAGAACTCTGAAGAGTATAGGCATAGGTGGCACATTTCTAAAACTGATTGAAGCTATCTATGACAAACCCACAGCCAATATTTTACTGAATGGAGTAAAACTGAAAGCTTTTCCTCTTAGAACTGGAACCAGACAAGGTTGTCCTCTGTCACCTTTACTATTCAACATAATGCTGGAAGTTCTAGCCAATACAATTAGGCAAGACAAAGAAATAAAGGGAATCCAAATGGGAGCAGAGGAGGTCAAACTCTCCCTCTTTACTGATGACATGATCTTATACTTAGAGAACCCCAAAGACTCAACCACAAGACTCCTAGAAGTCATCAAAAAATACAGTAATGTTTCAGGATATAAAATCAATGTCCACAAGTCAGTAGCCTTTGTATACACCAATAACAGTCAAGATGAGAAGCTAATTAAGGACACAACTCCCTTCACCATAGTTTCAAAGAAAATGAAATACCTAGGAATATACCTAACAAAGGAGGTGAAGGACCTCTATAAATAAAACTTTGAAATCCTTAGAAAGGAAATAGCAGAGGATATTAACAAATGGAAGAACATACCATGCTCATGGATGGGAAGAATCAACATTGTTAAAATGTCTATACTTCCCAAAGCTATCTACCTATTCAATGCCATTCCTATCAAAGTACCTACATCGTACTTTCAAGATTTGGAAAAAATGATTCTGCGTTTTGTATGGAACCGGAAAAAACCCCGTATAGCTAAGGCAGTTCTTAGTAACAAAAATAAAGCTGGGGGCATCAGCATACCAGATTTTAGTCTGTACTACAAAGCCATAGTGGTCAAGACAGCATGGTACTGGCACAAAAACAGAGACATAGACACTTGGAATCGAATTGAACACCAAGAAATGAAACTAACATCTTACAACCACCTAATCTTTGATAAACCAAACAAGAACTTACCTTGGGGGAAAGACTCCCTATTCAATAAATGGTGTTGGGAGAACTGGATGTCTACATGTAAAAGACTGAAACTGGACCCACACCTTTCCCCACTCACAAAAATTGATTCAAGATGGATAAAGGACTTAAATTTAAGGCATGAAACAATAAAAATCCTCCAAGAAAGCATAGGAAAAACACTGGAAATATTGGCCTGGGGGAAGACTTCATGAAGAAGACTGCCATGGCAATTGCAACAACAACAAAAATAAACAAATGGGACTTCATTAAACTGAAAAGCTTCTGTACAGCTAAGGACACAATAACCAAAGCAAAGAGACAACCTACACAATGGGAAAGGATATTTGCATATTTTCAATCAGACAAAAGCTTGATAACCAGGATCTATAGAGAACTCAAATTAATCCACATGAAAAAAGCCAACAATCCCTTATATCAATGGGCAAAAGACATGAATAGAACTTTCTCTAAAGATGACAGACGAATGGCTAACAAACATATGAAAAAATGTTCATCATCTCTATATATTAGAGAAATGCAAATCAAAACATCCCTGAGATATCATCTAACCCCAGTGAGAATGGCCCACATCACAAAATCTCAAAACTGCAGATGCTGGCGAGGATGTGGAGAGAAGGGAACACTTTTACACTGCTGGTGGGACTGCAAACTAGTACAACCTTTCTGGAAGGAAGTATGGAGAAACCTCAAAGCACTCAAGCTAGACCTCCCATTCGATCCTGCAATCCCATTACTGGGCATCTACCCAGAAGGAAAAAAATCCTTTTATCATAAGGACACTTGTACTAGACTGTTTATGGCAGCTCAATTTACCATTGCCAAAATGTGGAAACAGCCTAAATGCCCACCAACCCAGGAATGGATTAACAAGCTGTGGTATATGTATACCATGGAATACTATTCAGCTATTAAAAAAAATGGAGACTTTACATCCTTCGTATTAACCTGGATGGAAGTGGAAGACATTATTCTTAGTAAAGCATCACAAAAATGGAGAAGCATGAATCCTTTGTACTCAATCTTGATATGAGGACAATTAATGACAATTAAGTTTATGGGGGGGGAAGCAGAAAGAGGGATGGAGGGAGGAGGGTGGGGCCTTAGTGTGTGTCACACTTTATGGGGGCAAGACATGATTGCAAGAGGGACTTTACCTAACAATTGCAATCAGTGTAACTGGCTTATTGTACCCACAATGAATCCCCAACAATAAAAAAAATAAAAAAAAAAAATAAAAAAAAACCTATTACAATCTTAAAAAAAGAACAGTATGCTAGGCAAATTTGAAATCAACAAAGGTCACTCAGGGAATAAAAATATACTTGCCAAAATTAATAATTAAAATAAATTCAAACAATTCTTGTAAAATATGAATAAAACAATAAAGGACAAATAAAGATGCTCCCATATCTCATTAGGAACAGAGGAGATAAAGAAAAGATGTTAAAAGAAATAATAGAAGGTAATTTTGTACAAATGAAGAAAGAGGCATATATGTTTTCAGATTTGAACACTGAATATCCAGAAAAAGGAATTTAAAAAAAAATGTAGACATAGTTTCTTGAAATTCTAGAGTATTTAAGATACATGGAAAGTCCCGAAGGCCTTTTCCTTTCTGAAAAGCAAGTTTAATAACAATGAGAAGAACATCCGATTTCTCATCATCATACTGGATGCTAGTGGACAGGTAACTTTAAATGTTGAATTGAGAAAGAGCAAATAAAGAAATAAGGGAGGGAAGAAGGAAAGAAGGAAAAGATGTTTTCAGACACGCAGCTAGAAAGAAAATAATCACTTGTTTTTCCTTCTTTTTAATAAAGGTTAGCCCTCATAAAAACTAAAATCAGAAACAGAAAGCTTTACTTCTAGGGAGGAAAAGAGAATGGGAAAACATTGCTATTATAGTTATTTTATTATAAATATTTTTGAAACCATTAGATGTGTAGCCAGTATTAATCTGAAGCTTGCATTGATTTAAAGCAATCATATTTATTATTTTATTAATTTGATTTGACATCAATTTTACCTGAATAGTTTAGTCCAATAGAAATTACTTCTTTTAATTATTATAGATGCAACACGACTAGTTCTGATTGATTATTTGATTGCATTACTGTCTCCTCATTGTCTCTAACCCCAGTTGTGATGTAAATTATTCAGAGTCCTCAGTCTGGCTCATGATTATACACCAACATAAATTCTTTCTTTGGAATACAGTATTCCTTGTAAAACTCCATTCTAAAGAAATTCTCTTCATCATGCCTGACATATGACACTCATGGTTAGTGTTATAACACAACAAAGAAAACATGCATAAGAAAGCTTGCTAGAAAAAATGTAATTTGAAAAAAATATATATATTATCTTCACATATGGCTTATTATTGCATCTTGTCATAAAATCTGAATGATGTACCTGGTGCTGAAGAGTATTTGAAACAATAAAGGGCTTGTACAACCATCAATACCATGTTTTCCTTCCACATTTAATTGACTTCCAGAATCATTGACTACCATATTCAGACAAGCATGTTAATACTCTGTTTTCTATAAAAATATCTGTAATGGGGCGTGACGATAGTTTTGTTTTGTTATTTAATCTTGGAGAGACCACTGGGAGTATCTCATTCAATTGATGTGTACTTCTTGCATCTGAACCATTGATTATACACACAGATTTAGACTTAGCAAAAGAACATTAAATACAATGCAGGTTGAGCCAAAAAAAAAAAAAAACAAAAAAACCCAGCTTAATTATTATTTGTTTCCAATAATAATAGGACAGAGCAGTGAACAACGTCAATAAAACACCTTCCCTCAAGGAGCTTCCATTCCAGTAATTTTGGTTTTGCCAAAGAATGAGAAAAAAAGAGAAATTAGTAAGTGTAAATAGCCCCATATTTAAAAAAATACATACCTCATTTGAATTTTTGAAATAGAGCATTATTTGGGTTAGTAGAAAAAGGAGCTCCATTTCTGATTATACTTGATGAACATATTCAAAGTTTTCCTCTCAAAAGCAAGACATCTACTTTAGACTATATAATTTCTCTGAAAAACATAGGTAGTCAGAATACTCTTCTTTTATCTCTAGAGGAAAAGATAATTGTGGGAAAGATCCTTTTAATGTTTTATTCATCTATCCTCAGAAATGGAAACATGTTATAAGAATGCCTGAGAAGATGGAGTATGTGGGGGAAAGAGGATATGTGGCAAAGCTCTGAAGAGTTAAAGCAAGTAGGTCTACTAAGGTGGAAATGATAACCAGATATTCAAGTTCAATTGGAAAGGAACATGGAACTGCTTGAAGTATCTAGAAACAATTATAACTCACTAATCCTTGAGGCTGTGAGGCCTTAAATATACATGCCCCACTGTAACGGATGGCCTCAATCTCACTTTTCTTTTGGATGTTACCCAGACCTGAAGCCTTTCCTTTCCTGCTCTCTTTCCATAAATCATTACCAAGCTCTTCCAGACCTTCTCATCAGTGTCCTTTCCTCTGCTGTGTCTAGGTGAAATTTCCACCTATTGAAATCCCAAATATTCTTCAGCTCTGAATCAAATTCACCTCCTCCTTAACTGTGTTTAATCAATCTCAAGCTGAGTGATCTGCCTATCATCTTTAGCCTTATGTCTTGTCTCTCATGTAAAATGTATTGTCTACTGCACTATCCAGCATATAGTAGTAACAGTAGTTTACTTTTCAAACTATAGTCAAATGTCCTTGAAATTCAGAAGTATGTATTCTCAGATTGAAATAAGCCAACAAAGTGATAGATATAGTTTAGTGGGTTCTGGACTCAACTGTGTATCTCGACTGTCACTAACAATACCTAATGACCACATTTTAAACCCTTAATGATTCTGAATTCTAATTTTGCATCTATAAATTGGAAGTGCTTCATCAAGATAATGATGTGGTCTTACTTCTTCTTCACAGTTAAACATAATGCTCTTAATATAGTTGGCTTTCATAAATATTAGTTGAATAATGACTGAATTTACTTCAGGAGTAAATGATGTGGGTGATAAAATGGAAAAGATATAAAACATGGCCCCGTGAGAGGGTGTCTCCAAGTCTGGAACCGACATTTACTAGCTCTACAGATTTGATCAAGTCCTGTTTTATTGGTCTGTAAAGTGGGAATAAAAATAAGGTCTATTTTACATTTCACTGTGTACATTAAATAAAGCAATTTATAGTGAGATATATATCTAGTTTTGCTCTGTCTCCATATCACCGTCTTCCATTCAATGAGTTTGTGCATATCAGTAGGTGGATATGGCAGGGAACACATTTGAAATAACCTTAGGGAATTACTGCTTCTTTCTAAGCTTCAGGGTCTAGAGACACTGCACTGGGCAGAAACAAAGTTCTTGTTTCAAAAATAAGAACGCAGAAAGAAGATGGAAAGTGAAGAACACAGAGAATATAGTAAGTCCCGACCTGAGCTACTGAAGAGGAAATAAAACTCAAGAAAAGGACTAGGCAGTGGACAGAGACAGAGAAAGAAGCAGAGACCACACCCCAAGTGGAGAACCATGACCACTCAATTATGGCTTGGTATTAACTGGAGCAGACAGATGACTCACTGACCAGGGCCCACAGCCCATCTTGGCTCTGCATGTGATTGCCCTGTGCACCCACAAACAAATATTAAGTATTGGAAACTCCCCTCCAAAAATCTAAATTAAGTTTTCTGTATGCTTGGTGGTATTAAAATATATATGGTCTGACAAATATGTAATTGATTACTTTTTGCCCTTCAACATTTATGGGCTAACATTCATAACTTCAATATGAAAGATATTTTAATTGTGAATTGCTATTGAATAACCATATTTTAAAAGAATGATCAAATAGGTACATTGGATATAATTAAAAGAATGTTTATAATTTGATAGCTAATTAATCATTATTATTGGTTTTATTGTTACTGTTCAAACACTAGAGATGCATAGAAAGATTGCATGTACTTATAAAATGGTAAGGATAATTAAAAAGGAGTGCTTGGTATGTACCCATGTATAGTTAAAAACCAACCTCATACACTTACATGTCATCTACTATTTCATCTTTGTCTACAAAAAGCTAATGAGTACTGCATTGACACAAAGCTGGCAAATATGGGAGAAGAGGCAATCTAGGACAACTGGCAACCTGTACATCACTTCTAAAGTAATTGTGAATTTGCTGGAGTAAATCTGTTCCAAGTCTATGTAAGTAGCTGGTTCACAGAATACCTTTAAGAATGCTGTAGTTTCACTTAGGTGACCTCCACTTCGTGACCACCTCCATGACAGCACTGGTGGAGACTAAAGTTGCAGTGACAACAACTTTGCTCATTAAATGCCAATTTAATGTTGGCAGTTAATGAGCAATGACTCACTGCAGGTAAAACACTTGCTATAGAATATGATACACTACTGTTTAGTACAATTTAGTTCCAAATGAAACACTGGATCCAGTGAAGGAATGTCACAGTCTCATAAATTTTTGATCACCTTATTTAAAAATAGAAAATCTTTCTGTTGCATTCTATTAAATATTTAGCAGGGACTTAGAAACTTATCCACCCACCTGAACCCATTATGAATCCATAAAAGTATCTGTCTAGGCACTTTTAATTTTATTTTTATTTACCATTGAGTTACAGTCTCTTTACACTGAAAGGTCATGGATATTCCAGCTCTTTACCATACAAAGCTTTGCTGTACAAATCTGACCAGGAGTTCTTTTGAAATTGATCATAACAATAAAACTAGTAATAACTTTGCTTATCTGAACAGCTTCCCTAGATGGCTAACAGACTGAGGTATCTAAAAAAATCCCTTACAAATTGACTCCTTCAATTTCTACTCTGTTTTGTTTCTTTTTTATCAATAATCCTGTGGAAAAGCAAAGCCAAGATTTAGTCACTTTTCCCAAAATCACGCTTTGGATATTATAAATTAAAGCTTTGTATAATATTATTAAATATTACATTTGCATAGTAAATCCCCATTTAGTGTGTTTTCAACAGGGATCATTAAACAAAAAATTTAACCAGATATGAATTACTTTTAATCTCTGCTTTGAGTGAAGCCAGGTTTTATTACTTTTAATATTCCCAACATACAGGCAAGAAAGTTAAGTTATGATTCTACTGCTAGTGATGGATGGATAAAACATAATCAACTAGGAACTCCAAACTGAGGTGTCCAAACTGACATTTGTTTGTTGAACAGTGACTCTCTTTCACTACATGTCACTGCTTAGAAACCATTGTTTCACAGCCTGCTAGTTTCTGAATTCTGCTCCATTGTGCTTTGAAGAATGGTGTACTCTGGGAGTTGATTGAAAAAGCTTTTAAAGCTCAAAGCAAGAACAAAATCAGCAACAAAATAAGTATTGAGTTGTAACTTACAGAAAACCACCATAATATTCATGAATGATATAAATGATGACTGATTTAAATTGTAATAAATAGGTAAATCAATAATAAAATAAATCTCTCATGTAGAAAAATATCAAATAATGTATGTAGATACTGTTTCATTCCTCAAGAAGGTGAAGCATAATTCCGTACTCTTTAATAATCTGTATCTAAAGTGCCCAGTACGTAAAGGGGACAAAGTCACTTCATAGTCAGAACTGACAAACTCTACCTCAGCCAAATGACCAAGGTCAACTTCAATAGTGATAATGTTGGAGAAGTAAAGTAGTGCAAGACAGTCACTGAACTAATCGAAGGAAACAAGTAGGTGTTTAGCAAGAGAGAGAGGAGTTCTTACCCACCTGTGCAGCAGGCCCGGGCCCATTCTGGTGATTGTAGGCCCTGTGGAAAAAACACAGTGTTTAGATATTTATGCACAATTTGGGGGAAGTATGAACTTCTCCTTGGAAAATCCCCTATTTTTTTACTCATTTTCTGTATGGTCTTGATCAGCCCTATTCCTCAAACAGCCCAAGTCAACCTGAAAGCATCTATCTGTCCATACTGGAAAGACCCCAGGGCATGGTAAACCTCTTTCACAGAATATCACAGCTGCAGGAATTTAACTGGCCCCGTTCCCAGGTCAGCCTGACCCCTGGCTCTGTTCCTAGCTAGCTAAGTGCCAAACATCAAGTCATGTGAACAGAAGGTACCTGTGAGATGATGTGAGGAGAATGGCACTTTACCTCCATGCCCCAGTTTAATCACAACAGAAACATCAGACAAACCTCTATGGGTGGGTGTTCTACAAACTATCTGATTGGTTCTCAAAACTGTCAAGGTTATAAAAAAAAAAAAGAAAATCAGAGAAATAGTTACACTAAAGAGATACTATAAACAGGGACAGGGTGCAGTGGCTCACACCCTTAATCCTAGCACTCTGGGAGGCTGAGGCAGGTAGATTGCTTGAGCTCAGTAGTTTGAGAGAAGCCTGAGGAAGACTAGGACCTCAACTCTGTTAAAGAAAAAAAAAAGCCTTGGTGTGTGTCACCCTTTATGGGGGCAAGACATGATTGCAAGAGGGACTTTACCTAACAATTGCAATTAGTGTAACCTGGCTTATTGTACCCTCAATGAATCCCCAACAATAAAAAAAAAAAAGAAAAAAAGAAGAAGAAGAAGAAAGAAAGAGAGAGAAGAAGAGAGGAAAAGAAAAAATATGTATACATATATAGAAAAACTAATGGGATGTCATGGCAGGTGCCTGTAGTCCCAGCTATTGGGGAGGCTGAGGCAGGAGGGTCACTTGAGCCAGAGAGTTTGAGGTTGCCGTGAGCCATGACGCCATAGTACTACCCAGAGCAACAGAGTGAGACTCTGTCTCAAAAAGAAAAAAAAAATTATTTCTTTTAAGATTCATATAAAATAAATAGATTAAATAAATAAATTAAATAGATTTAACAAATAATCAGATTTAATAGATTTTAAAAGATTTAAATAAATGTAATGTATGCTGATGGGTTCCTGGAATAGAGAAAGGGCACCAGAAGACTTCAGTAAATAATGATGTAACAATATTGTTTCATTACTTATAGCAAATGTGCAACACTATTGCAGAGTGTTGCAGGGAAAACTGAGCACTGGGATACAAACTCTTTTCTTTTTGTAATTTTTCTGTAAATCTAAAGCTCTTATAAAATTTTTAAAAATATCTAAACATGGCACATTCTTCATTCTGTATTACAATCTGCACATCTTTCTCCCACCACTATGTCTGTTCTTATTGTCGTAACATGTACTAAATTTTCTTACTTACTTTAATTATTCTGATCCTTTTAAATTTTTTCTTTGGTAGCCACCCAAACCAAACAATCAGTTTACTTTTCAAAAGATGATGATCATCTCAGATAAAGAGAATTCAGATTTAAGGCCCATCTTGTTGTCTTCCCAAGCAGAAAAATGCCAAATCTTGCCAACCACCAAGCTCAATGGAGGCTCCCCACAGAAATAACAAATCCACTTTAAAGATTTATTTACAAAGCAGAAACCCAAATCACCTTCTTTCTAACTGCCCCAGATGCACGGAGTTACCACAAAAGGTTTAATCCCCTAACAATCTAATCAATTCCAAACCGAAAATCCCCTTTTTCTTTTAAAAGATTAGCACTGCCCAATTAAACTTTCTTCATTCTGCTTACGCAGATTCAAAACAGATACTGGAATGTCCACATAATTAATTTGATTATAAAATTAATTTATGTGAATGGGAGAGAACAGTGAGTTTGAATCTCTTCTTGCTTTCTAGAGTGTGGATGAAGACAAAAGCCCAAGGGAGTTGAAAATATTTTCAACAGGGCAGATAGCAGCATGATGGAGTGTGATGACCCCATGACATAAGAACAGCCTCCTTTCAACACCACTTTCAGAGAAGGGTTTCTTTTCTTTCTTTCTTTTTTTTTTTCTTGGCCTTTAAAAAATTTTTTTTCTCTTAACTTTTTTTTAAATTAAATATTAACAGTGTACATTCATGCATTTATGGGGTACAATGTGCTGATTTTATATACAATTTGGAATGCTTACAGCAAACTGGTTACCATAGCCTTCAACTAATTTACTTAATTATTGTGTTAAGACCTTTACACTCTACTCTTAATAAATTTGATATGTACCCTATTTAAAAAAAAAAAAAGAAAGAAAAGAAAAAGGGATAGAGAAGTGTTCTGTTTCTGGGAAGAATCTTCTTGGTATATTCAATGCTGTCCTAGTCAGACTTTAGAAATGCAAATTCCACTCGGAAGTACCAGAGTAAGGTGATTTTCCTTAGGGGTTGTGTGGTCAGTGGCAAGTCACTGCCTGTCCTCTGTGGTTTCCAGGTCCCTCTGATGAAGTAGAAGGCTAAGCCGGGAAATTGACTCCTCGGAGGGAGTCTTTGACATCCTCTCACAAGTCGGACTACAAAGACTCAACTGCCGGGGAGAGAAAATGTGCCTTAAAAGGACAGCTCTCTAAATTTTTTTTTTTTTTTTTTTTTTGTAGAGACAGAGTCTTACTTTATGGCCCTCGGTAGAGTGCCGTGGCCTCACACAGCTCACAGCAACCTCCAACTCCTGGGCTTAAGCGATTCTCTTGCCTCAGCCTCCCGAGCAGCTGGGACTACAGGCGCCCGCCACAACGCCCGGCTATGTTTTGGTTGCAGTTTGGCCGGGGCTGGGTTTGTACCCGTCACCCTCGGCTTATGGGGCCGGCGCCCTGCTCACTGAGCCACAGGCGCCACCCAGCTCTCTAAATTTTTTAAGAATTCTGAAAAAGGGTGAAAGTTCATGAGCTGCCAGTTCTCCTTCCCCGCGTGGGCTTCTCTCAGGATACTGTTAATGTAAAACCGCTCTCATCCAGTCCTGATGCTTCTGTCTTTTGCCCACAGTCAGAGATAAAATGGGGGGGAGAGTCAGCGAGACTGTGGTTTGGGCCAAGGCTTCACACTCCATAGCAGTGATTTCCAACCAATGTACACCGGTGTGCCGGGAGAGTCTGAGGTGTGCTGTGAACATTTTTTTTTTTTCTTTTTGAGCTGAAATTGAAACTTTTTATTATGGAATATACATAGCACTATTACTACTATAAAGACATTGTTATGTAGTGGCACTTTGTATTATGGAATCTATGTAGTTCTATGCTGTAATCAAGACATTTCTACAAAGTGACTCCTTGGGATTTGTTTGGCCCCTTAAACTAGCTCCTAGTTGAGACTGGCACACATATAGTGAATGGGCATGTTTGCACTTCATCCCAGTGTCAGCTGCGTGGTTTATTCCAGCTGTGTTTCCTTTGGCAGACGGCTATTATGTTTTACTTTGGTGCCATAATGTGGATGCCACAGAACTTGCATTTGCCAGGGAATAATCTCCTGAGAGGCTATGTCATGAAGTAAAATGGTATAGTCTAATTCAATAAAGTCATCTTTTCTTTGCACTTGCTTGACAGTTTCAATTTTTACCATTTTATACCATGTGTTTTCAGTAGAATTCCGGCATATTATACAACCACAGGCAACCCAGGCTAAGCGTGGAACTGGCTTCATTTCTAAAGACATATTTCCAAAACTGTGGAATATTTGGGGCTTCTAGAGGTTCCTTCGTGGACTTGAGTCTTTGATAAAATGTGTTGTCTTCTTCATCGGGGTTCTTGTTACGATCTCCTTCCAATGTGAAGATGACTTCTGGTGCAGTTTCTTGACCCATGGGAGGGTAAAGTATGTCAGCAGTGCTGTTCACTGTAACTTGTTTTTGGATAATTTCTTCCACGGAAAATTTAATTTCTTCCACGGATACTTGTGCCCTCTTCCTGGAATATCCTCCATGCTAGCTTGCTTCACTGTCTGCAGCAGGAACAGCTTGTGGGGGGGGGGGTGGTCCCTTGCTGGTAGTTGACGCAGTTCTCCAACACTGAGGCCGCCCTGGAGGCTGGGTAGTGAGTTGGTGGGATTTCCATTCTGGGTGAGCAGGGACTGAGCTGAGGACCGCTCTGGTGCAGGGACGAGTGGTACCGGAGCCGGCCACCGGGGACAGTGGCACACTGGCCGTGGCTGGGCGTGGGTGGAATGACCTGCTGTGGACATTTTTAAAGACCATTAATTAAATTATCTTCAAAAGACGTTCAAAGCATAGGAAGTATATTTTTTCTTTTTACTCTCTCTCTCTCTCTTTTTGTCAACATAATCTAAGAGTGCTGTGGAAGTTTAACTATAGGTTCAAGCATGCCGTGAGATAAAAAAGGTTCAAAAACACTGGTCTATAGGGTAGATCAATGTTTCCAAAGTTTGACGGACAATGGAATCACTTAGGAATCTTCTGAAAATGCAGATTCTTATGTGTGAATTCTGGACAGAACCAGTGAGTCTGTATTGCCATTGAACTTGATGGTTTTTAAATCATGTTCTATGTGTCAAGAGTCTAGGTAATTATTTTCTCTGCACCATACAAAGGAACAAAGTCTGACTGTCCAAATTTTAGGAGCATCTGGAGGACAGGCCTCAGGGATCACTTGTGTTTTTAAATGTCAGCTCCCTTACTCCTCCCAGTCCATTAAATTTTATAAAAAATTCTCTGTCCTCAATGTTTCTTTCTTTTCAGATATCTGTAGCAGTTAACACCGATAGCTCCTTCTTTTATCTTAGAAGGACACTTTCCATTTATTTGCTCTGAGTGAAAAAAAAAAAAATGTCCAGAAATGTAATCTAATTCATTTCACCCTTTCCAACAGCCCTCTTCGGATTCCTTCAAAAGCTTGGATTCTCTCCTTTATCTCTTTTCATTTTTAGTATCACTTCGTAGATTGCTGTGTTAAAATTGTATCTATCTTTTATCTAGCATTGGATTATATTAAAAAATAACCTTTCATTAACCAAACATTGGAGAGTTTGCTGCCTAATTTTTCCTGCCCCCAACTTCTGGAATTGCAAAGATGACTAATAATGCAACATTGATGTGGAAAGCACCTGAGGACTGTTAAGAACAAAAACAAAACTTTCTAGAAGGCATGAATGGATAAATAGGTGAATAGGTTGGCTTTTATTTATTTCACAATTAAAAGTTAAATCACTGGGTATTGTGAATGTGTAGGCATTTGAGACATTTTGCCCTATTACTTTGGTGTCAGAAATGGGAAAAGGCCAGGGTGAGTAAAGAATGAATAAATATGAATTTTCTACTTTCAAGGACTTTAGTGTGGAAGACTTGAAGTGCTATGAAGAACATGCGGGTTGTTACTGTTGTGTTGTTGTGTTTTTGTCCTTATATATTGAAGCAGTCGAATGTAGAGTTCTGAAGATGGTAGTTCAAACTGGTCCACGATGGAATCTAATTAGGATCTTCAAAGTTGCTTTGTGTTTTCTCTAGCTTGACATTTTAGGGATGGAAGACAAATTTTACTGGAATTAGAAGGAGCTTTCACTTTAGTTCATCAAGAAGTTTATCTCACGTGTTCCCCTTTTCATATTTCCATATTTCTTTCTTCCTCCTCCTCCTTCTAATCCATGGTTTACTTCCTGCCGTGTCTTCAAAGGAATTGAATTTGCATCTCTGTTCTAGAGATGGTATTTTCTATCCCAGCACAATGTGTCCTAAAGTTCTTAATCTTCATTGCCTTTCAGCATAAATCTGTCTGTTCTGTTATTATTCAAACCATTTACTCGTTACCCATATAGTAACTTGTTCAGTGGGAAACCCAACAACTAATACAAAAAAAACTGATAATTTAGTCCATTTCCATGAATAGAAAATTCATATTTACTTATTTTTTCTTGTTAACTTAAAAATGCTCACTTAATTTAAGGCCCTATTTATATGCCTAAAAGACAATGAGAAAAATAAAACTCTAATATATTCTAAAAGGGATAGAATTCATTTAGCTCATTGTCTTTCATCCACATGTTATGAAGTAGCCAAGGTATTCTAAGGCTAGCAATTTCAACTTTGACAATTAGTCCAGTGAAAGGAATTAAGTTCTTTTCTATTTGTGTTTTTTGAAATGAGAACTAACATTTCTTTCTATAAGGAAATTATAACAGAGTGATCGTAATAATTATGTTCAGAATGGCAATATGAATAAGAACTCTTCAAAGTTCTAGAGTTTTTGCAATAATTATTATAAAATCTCACCATGTTTTATATGGGCAAATGAATATATGGATAACTGTGCATCATTAGTGGATAACCTATATGGTGAAGGTATTTGCACCAGATTTTACTTTCAACTTAGCTAACATATTCATCCAAAAATATCTATTATTTGCTCTGGAAAATGCCATGTGCTAAGTTCTATACAGAGACAGTCTCCTTTGTCATGAAAATATTCTTGTTTCAAAGATTTTCCTTGTACTCATTTTGGCAGTTACATCCTACTCAGGTAATGGAAACCTGTTACCTGCTGCAGAAACTGAAGTGACTAACTTGTCTGTGTGCATATTTCAGGAGTAGATGGAGTTTTGTTAGAATCCTGGCTCTGTTATTGTGATACTATGGCATTGAATCAACATATACACATTTATTCATCTATAATATATGAGTTAAAACCTCACAGTGCTGTGAGTTGAATTGTGTCCCCCCTAAAAATGATATACTGAAGTTATTTTTGTTCTAGTTTTTTTTTAATTTATTTCAGATTAATATGAGGGTATACATGATCAGGTTACATTATTTGCCTTTGTTTAGGCAAAGTCAAGTTATAGTTCAGCCCTTCACCAGGAGGTGTGCTGTTTACCCTTACGTTGTACCCATTAGGTGAAAGCATGCCAACCCCCTTCCCTCTTCTCTTATTTTCCTCCCTCCTCCCCCCACTTGAATTTACTTGTGTTTTTCCCTTGAGTTGGCATGTAGTTGTTTATCTATTGACTTCATAATAGTGTTGAGTACCTTGGGTACTTGTTTTTCCATTCTTGTGATACTTTGCTAAAAAGAATGTTATTCAACTCCACCCAGGTTAATACAAAAGCTGTAAAGTCTCCATCTTTTTATGGTCGAATAGTATACTATATACCACAATTTATTAATCCATTCATATGTTGATGGGTACTTGGGTTGATTCCACTTCTCGGACATGAACAGAGCTTTCTCTGCAGAAGACAGATGAATGGCCAACAAACACATGAAGAAATGCTCATTGTCCTTAATCATCAGAAAAATGCAAATCAAAACCACCCTGAGATATCCCCTAACCCCAGTGAGGTTAGCCCACATCACAAAATCCCAAAGCTGCAGATGCTGACATGGGTGTGGAGAGAAGGGAACACTTTTACACTGCTGGTGGGACTGCAAACTAATTCAGCCTCTGTGGAAAGAAGCATGGAGAATCCTCAAAGAGCTAAAAGTAGACCTTCCATTTGATCCCATAATCCCATTACTAGGTATCTACACAGAATAAAAAAAATCATTTTACCACAAGGACATTTCAGCTAGAATGATATATTGAAGTTCTAACTCCCAGTACTATAGAATGTGACCTTATTTGAAAACAAAATTGTTGTAGATATAAGTAGTTCAGGAGAGATCATACCAGAGTAGGGTGAGCCCCTAATCCAATATGACTGAATCTTTATAAGAAAGTGGTCTGTGAAAACCATGATACATATAAGGGATATACCATTTGACAAATAAGACTTACAGACTTATGTAGCTTCAAGGAACAACAAAACTTGCCAGTAAAATGACAAAAGCTGTGAAGAGGCAAGAAAGAATTCCTCTACAGATATTATAGATGGGGCACATGCATGCCCCCACTGATAACTTGAATTTGATCTTCTAGCTTACAGAACTGTAGTACCGTAAATTTTTGTTGTTTTCAGCCACTCATTTTATGGTACTTTGTTAGAGCCATTTTAAGAATCTCATACACACAGTTAGACGAGATAATGCTTTTAGTGTTCTCAGCAGAAATTCTGAAACCAACTCTCAATAGACCATTCTGCTCTGTATTTGTAGCTATTTTTTCTCTGGCATGTGAAATATAATCAGAAAAATATATATGAAGAATTGAGGAGATGGTACTCTCAGTATTTTTTCTTTTTTTTCTTTCTTTTCTTGCATTTTTTTGGCCAGAGCTGGGTTTGAACCCGCCAGTTCTGTCCTATGGGGCCGGCGCCCTACTCCTCTGAGCCACAGGTGTTGCCCCTATACTCTCAGTATTTTTAAAGATTTATTTAAGAGATGGAAAACTTTCTGTTCAAAATATAATTTGTGGGAGAATGCAGGAGTGAAGAAAATAGATTGGGATATAGCTTTTATAGCTTAGGCTTTAAAATTTAGGTTAATTTGCTTCTTCTATAGGGAAGAATATGTAAAAGTTGGTCTAATGTTCCTGTCTCTGTAAGAATCCTCTTTCCCTCACTTCATGCAATTCATGTGGGTTTGACTCATGTGCAGTCAAATCATTGACTCCATCTTACAAACCAGGAAAGTTATTAGGAGAAAGGGCCACTGTGAAGTACCTTTGACTGCAGTTACCTTCTCCAGTGACGTGGAGGAACTTACTCGCAGAAAAGAATGTAGTGAACACACAGAAAGAAATGAGTCATGAAAAATGATATAATAAAATATTCTAATATCATGATTAGGGTCTTGAATCTAGTTAGGTCTGAAATCAACTATATATACACCTAGCTATTTTAGTCATTACGGGAAGAAATTCCAGTGCAGTGTTGTTAGCACAAGAAATAGTTAGTTTTGCATCAGAATCATCTGGAATCTGTTTCCAGAGTTTCTATGTTAAACATTGTAACTTGGGCATCTGTATTTTTAAAAAGCTCCCCCAGTAAGTAAAAAATGCAATCAGCTTTAAGGAACACTGAACTAGTCTAAGGTGTTGCCATCACTTGGAACCTACAGAATCCTGACTAATAACAGCCTGAGTTATGGCTATGCACATACCTGAGGTCCCACCACTCAGGAGACTAAGGCAGGAGGATTGCTCAAGGCCCAGGAGTTTGAGTTCAGCCTGAACATCACAGAGAAACACTTTTCTCTAAAAATAAAACAAAAAAACAACCTAACAAACTATCAGACAAATGTAATTAAAAACTCACCAAATAACATGGAAGAAACGTAGAAGATTTAAATCTGTACATCAATCCACCAACTCCAAATGTCCCTGCTTCTCACAGAAATCAGAGTCTACAAACAATTTTTGACAAAAGAGGCATTTACAACTTTTTTAAGATTAAAAAGATTCTCTAAGTCTTATTTAATTGCAATAGAAATGCAGTTGTGTTTTAATAAGACAAATTTTAATAAAAAGGAAACATATTTTATTTCCTTAAACATGAAGCAGATGGTGAATAGCATGGATTTTTTACAGTTTTTTTGTTTGTTTGTTTTGTTTTTTGAGACAGAGTTTTACTCTGGTGCTAGAGTGCTGTGTTATCAGAGCAACCTCAAACTCCTGGGTTCAAGTGATTCTCCTGCCTCAGCCTCCTACGGGCATCCACAAAAATGCCCAGCTAATTTTTCTATTTTTAGTACAGACGAGGTCTCCGTCTTGCTCAGGCTGATCTCGGGCTCCAGAGCTCAATGATCCTCCCACCTCAGTTAGGATTACAAGCATGAACCACTGCACCTGGTCTTCCTATAGGCTTGTTATTTAATTTGATTTGATTCCCATTTATATTTTATTTGTATATATTTGTGCAGTACAAATATAGTACTGCACAAACAAAGTACAATTTTGTTACATTGATTTATTGCATTGTGGTGAAGTTAGGAACTTCAGTGTATACTTCACTGATCCAATTCAGTCCTATAGGTTATTATTTTTTTTTTCAAATTATATATGACACTGACAGTACAAAAAATATGAAAATATACAAAAGGGGGAGAAGGAGCAGAAAGAGGATGAGGAATAATGTACACAAATCTGTGTACCTGTATTTGGATGAAGAGCAGAAGAGGAGAAAGAAAAATAATTATCTTAGGAAAGAGCAGTACCTCTACTTTGGCTCAATTTTTAAAGTTCAATGTTCATTTTGTATCTGTTCACCTTTTCAAGTTATGTAATCATAATCTTCCCTTTTTGACTGCGTTTATTGCTCATTTTTCTAAACACCACAATTTTATGATTTGTGATGAGATTTCATGGAAACTTAAATATAGAATGGTTTATGTCCAAAAAGCACACATCTGTACAGTATCATTTCTTCACAAATCTTTCCAAAACGTACAAAACATTTATGAAAGGAAGAATTAAAAATAATCGCATTTTTTATTGTGAAAATGTCAAATAATACATTCCAAATCTGGCAAAATATTAACAATAGCCTTGGTTTCACATTAAAATTTTATATATATGATATTTAGTTGTGCATGTATTCGTGGGTGTATATATATATATATATATACATTAATAAGATATATGTGTGATTTTGAGCTTGTATCTCTAACAGGTAAATGTACTTAACACTTACTAGAAAAAAAAAATGAGTACCTGTGAATTTTTTGATTATCTGTTACCAAGACTAGCTGTATAATTTTTGGAGCCCAAAACACAATAAAAATGTAGGGCATCTTGTTCAAGGAATATTGACGATGTCAAGAGAACAGCAGCAGAATACCAAACTTAGCATGAAGCCTTTCTCGGTGTGGATGCTGTGAGTGCACAGAGAACATGCTCATTGCCTAAGCTCTAACTAATCAAAACTTAAATGTGGATGGAGGTGGAGAAGTGCTCAGGAGAAGTTCTGGTTTTTGTCCCACCCCAGCCCCTTCGCAGTTGGTAAGATAGATTCATTAGACAGAAAGGAATACAAAAGGAGTAAAAAAGGACCAGAGCTTCTGGCAGAGGGAAAGACCTAAGTAAGAATTATTTTTTAATTAAACATTTTCCTTTAAGATAGTTGTAAATTCACATGTAATTGTGAGAATTACATATGAATTGTAATTCGTATGTGATTGCAAGAAATTAAGAAATAATACAGAGAGACCCCATGTATCCATATTAGGGTTTTCCGGAGATACGGAACACACACACACACATATATCACGCACAGACATCACATATATAAATAAATAGGATGTGTGTATATGAGTATGATGTATGTCTCACACACACACACACATATGTATATACAGGTACATTTTCTGACTGGCTTTCTGTTTTGTTTTTTTGTAGAGACAGAGTCTCACTTTACTGCCCTGGGTAGAGTGCCGTGACGTCACACAGCTCACAGCAACCTCCAGCTCTTGGGCTTATGTGATTCTCTTGCCTCAGCCTCCCGAGCAGCTGGGACTACAGGCACCCGCCACAACGCCCGGCTATTTTTTTGTTGTTGCAGTTTGGCCGGGGCTGGGTTTGAACCCACCACCCTTGGCATATGGGGCCGGCGCCCTACTCACTGAGCCACAGGCGCTGCCCATGGCTTTCTGTTTTTAAATTTCACCTATCCATGTAAGACTACCAGTTTCTCCACACCTTAGCAAGCATTTGATGTTTTCCTTTTTTTGTTGTTTTAGTCATTCACATAGGTGTGTAATGATACATTGCAATTTCAATCTACATTTCTTTTCATGGTGGAAGATGAACATGTTGTCATGCACATACTTGCCGTCTGTATGTTCTCCGCACTGAACTGTTTCAGCACAGTTTTTGCTCATTTTCTAATTGAATTGATTCCTTTTTCAAGGTTGAGTTTTGAGTCTTCTCTATATATCTCACATAGTAGTCCTTTATTGCATATGTGATTTGCACATCTTCCTTCAGTCTTCTTTTTTTTCTTTTAATTGTACTTTCATAGAAAAAGTTTTTAATTTATTATTTTTTTAATTTTATGAATTATACATTCAGTATAAAATCTAAAAACTCTTTAGTTCTAGACCCCAAATATTTTTGTCTATATTTTTCTAAAAGTTTTATAGTTTTAAGTTTACATTTAAGCTCATAGGCCCATGATCCATCTTAATTTAATTTTTCTGAAAGGAGTGAGACATAGGTAGAGTTGTTTGTTTTGTTTTGTTTGTTTTTTACCTATGGATATCAAATTTCTCCAGCAGTATTTGTTGAAAAGGCTGTCTTTCCTCCTTGGAATTGCTTTGGCTAAAGATTACTTGGGTGTGTGAGTATGGGTCTAAATTAGGGCTTTCTGCTCTGTTCCACTGAACTACAGCTTTATCCTTTCACCAATACCAGGCTTGATTATTTTAATAGCTCTTAAAATCAAGGAGAATGACTCCATCTTTTGCCACATTGTGAAGCTATTCTAGTTCATTTGCCTTTCCACATAAATTTTAGAATATTGTAGTCTGTATCTTACAACATATATATTAACTTGTATAGCAATTTGAGTAAAATTCACATCTTTACTAAATTGGATTTTCTAATCTGTGAATACAGTCTGACTCTCCATTTATTTAGATCATTTTTGATTACTTTCATCATTATAGTATAGTTTTATGATAAAAGTCCATACATGTTTTGTTAGAGTTATATCTAACTATAATATAATATAATATGTAATATAATATAATACATCTAACAATTGAATTTTTTAACAATTGTCAATGTTATACTTTAAAACTCAGTGTCCATTGTCCTTTTATAAATACATAGTGCATCTTTGTACATTAATCTTGTCCCCTGAGTTCTGGTTGAACTCATTAATTTTAGAGTTTTCATTTTTGCATATTACTTAGGATTTCTTATATTGACAATCATGTCATCTGCAAAAAGGATGGTTCTATGGCTTTCTTTCCACTGAGTATTTTACTTTCCTTTCTTGCCTTATTACATTGCCTAGAATGTCCTGTACTATGCTGGATAACAATGGTGAGAGTAGATATCCTTACCCTATTCTTGACTTTTAGTGGAGTACATTCAGTATTTTGCTATAAAGTATAAAGTTAAGTAGAGTTTTTTTTTTTTTGTAGAAGATCTTTATCAAACTGAGGAAGTTTCACTTTACTCTGTTTTTCTGAGAATTTTCTATATGAATAGGGTTGAATTTTGTTAAATGCTTTTTCTGTATCAGTTGAAAATATTATTTGATTTTTTCTTTTGCTTATTAATGTACTGGATTACTTTGTTTTAGTTTTTAATATTGATGTGGCCAAATATCCATAAAATGACCCTACCTGGTCATAGTGTACACTTTGTTTTAGATGCTATAAATTCATACATTGCTGGGCTGTATTGACTAACATTTAATGTTAATGTTTATAAGCCAATATTCATGAGGGATATTGGCTTATAGTTTTGTTTTTTTGTACTATCTCTATTTTTGATATCGGGTAATACTAGTTTCATAAGATGAAATGGGGAGCTCCTCCTCTGTTTTCTGAAAAATGTTTAAAATTTTTTTAAAAAACAGTAGGTAGATTTTCCAGTAAAACCCTCTTGTCCTGGAGAGTTTTGGGGAGGGATATTTACATTTAATTTGTGTTATAGTTATAGGACTATTTCATATTGGATGCATTGCAGGGATTCATGCGGTCAAATTACATGTGCTTGTATTTGTTCCTAGTATTTTATTACTTTTTTAACTTTTGCAAGATCAGAGTTGTTTTCATTACTCGTATAGAAAAGTTGTGTGATTGTGTCATTTCTCCTCTCTTTTTCTTGAGAGGGCAGTTTGGCTAGAGGTTTGTTTGTTCTTTTGATCTTTTCAAAGAATTAGCTCTTTCTTTTATTGCTTTACTCTATTGTTTTGCTGTTTTCAATTTCATGTAGCTCTTTTATAATCTTCTTTTCCATTCTTCTGTTTATTTTGGGCTTATTTTGCTTTTCTTTTTCTACTTTCTTGAGGTAAGATTTTTTTCTCTTTCTCTAATGTATGTGTTCAATATTTTCTCAGAATTTCAATATGTTACATTTTAATTTTTCCTTCAATAGAATGTAGTGCTTTAATTTCTCTTGCTACCTATTTAACCTATGAATTATTTAGAGCTGTGTTATTTAATTTCCATGTGTTTACTATCACCCTTCTGTTACAGATTTCTACTATGATTCTATTTTTGTCAGAGATTATTCTCTGTATGATTTCATTGATTTTACTGCTGTTGAGATTTATTTTGGCCCAAGACATGGTCTATGATATAAGTTCTATAGGAAGTCGAAAATAATGTGTAGTTCCTGTTTGGGACTTGAATGTTTCACACAAGTTGATTAGGTGCTTTGGTGGTTGGTTATTATTGATATCCTCTATATCCTTGCTGATTTTCTGTTTAGTTCTGTAAATTACTGAGAAAGGTTTGTTAAATTCTGCAGTTTAGTTGCGGGGTTATATACTTTTCCTTTTAGTTCTATCAGTTCTAATATTAAGTATTTTGCATATTTTTTTTGCTTGGTTCAATATACATTCTGCATTACTATGTTTCATTATGTATTTAAACTTACATCATTATGTAATGTACTTTTCTGTCCGATATTTTTCTTTGTTCTGAAATTGACTTTGTGAAAGTTATATAATCACTTCTCCATTTTAATTGATATTTTCATAGAATGTCATATTCTGCATTTTTACCTGCATTTATAACCACATCATACAAAGTTATAATTTGTATATTTTTGTCTTCAACCATCAAACGTGTTTTAAAGGACTCAATAAATCCTGTTGTCTTTGCTTGTTATATTCTTTTATTTCTGATGCTTCAACGTTTCTTATTATTTTTCTTTATTTAAAGCACATCTTTCTCTAGTCACTCTTTATTGTAGGTCTGCTGATAACAAATTAATTTTTCTTCATTTGGGAGCACCTCGATTTCCCCTTCAATGCAGAATGATATCTTTACTGGGTATAGAATTCCCAATTGAAAGAACTTTTCTTTTAGCATTTTAAACTGTCATGCTACTTCTTTCTGGAATCCATCATTTCTAAAGAGAAATGTACTGCCATTTGTGTTGTTTTATCCCTAGAAATGAGTACTCCACACTTGTAGTTGGCATTTGAAGTGAGTGGTAGACCTGTGGGACTGAGTCCTTAGCCCTAGAAGATCTGCTGTTAACCTTAGATAGATAGTGTCAGAATTGAGTTTAGACAGAAGATACCCAGTTGGTGTTGCTAGAGAATCAGTTGCTGGGGGAAGGGAGAGGGACACACACACACATTTTTTTTTTTTCATAAGTGTTGTGTTCAGTATGAGAGTAGGAAAAACTCTTTTTTTCCTCTCTTCTCTCACATAGCATGATATATATATATAAATATTTATATATAAATATAAATATAATATAATATATTATAATATTATATATAATATAAATATATATATAAATACATATATATATTCCTAACACTAACTGTGCTATGCAAAATCATGAAATGAAGGATAGTTTATGGAAGAAATGGTGCTGGGAAACAAAACTCGGAAAGTTTCTCAGTGACATGCACACAATAAAAGCATGGAAACCTAACAAAAATGTTTGCCTTCTTTTATACATGTTAAGTGGTTAGGAAATACATAGTTTCAAGAAGAACCATGGCCCTTCATCTTTCAAAAGCCCTAAATTTGCTTGTGGGAGTGGGTGTTGAAAGAGGGTCAGCTAGGGCAGAATTGTGGAGTGGCAGAAGTTTATCTGAAGTCAGAAAATATAGATGGGTGAACTCAGAGCACATTAACCGAGGTAGCTGGTAGATGCTTGAGGTTTGTTTATGTTTATATTATGTGTTTCTCTGTGTGGCTGGGTTCCACTCAGGGCCATTTTGTGCACTCACCCAGTGTTTCTTAAAGACCAAGTAATGATCATTTTCATGATCAAATTGTTCCCTAATATATCAGTAGTTTTGGAATCAATTCATTTTTTTCAAAACAAGACGTTTAGCCTTTTAGCAGAACTGACTGCACTTCTTCTCCAACATATTTGTTTGCAGGAACATAAGTTGAAACAAACTTTCTGTAGTGTAATACAATTCATTTTAATACTGAATAAACCCCATAAAATCAGCATCAAATTTGACCACATATATCGACCTTTGGGATTTTAGCAAGGCAGTGGAAATATTTTATCTGGAAAATATTTAATGTGGATACAAATTTAGTACACAAAATTTAGACCCTACTTCCGTGAGTAAATATACAGGGCATCCATAAAGTTCATGTGCAATTTAAAAATTCTTTGATTAAATAAATTACGTGATAGCCATATAATTAAATACTATGAAAATATTAAAATAGTTTTGAAGAAATTACTAGTATCTTTTGAATTGAAATACAAGATATTAAAATAATATGTAAGGTAAAATATCAGTAGTGTATGTTTATATATACATAGATGTACCTAGGAAAATATTGGAAATTTGTTATCTCTGAGTGGAAGGGATTATAGCTTTTACTTAAGGTCTTTGTTCATTTTGTTTCTAAATATTTAACGATTTTTTTCTTTCATGATATACATATATATGCAATTAGCATAATCATAAAAACCATTATACCTTTTGTGACTTAAAAAGTGATTTCAAAACATTGATATGATACATTTTTATTAAATGGTTTACCCATGGTTCAATTTTTTATTTTTTATTTTTTTTCGAGACAGGGTCTTTCTGTGTTGCCTAGGCTGGAGTGCAGTGGCATCATCATAACTCACTGCAACCTCAAACTCCTGGGCTCACGTAATCCTCCTGCCTCAGTTGCCCAAGTAAGTGGGACTACAGGTGCATGCCACCAGGTCTGGGTAGTTTTTAAGTTTCTTATAGAGATAGGATTTCTCTATGTTGCTCAGCCTGGTCTTGAACTTCTGGCCTTAAGTGATCATCCTGCCTTGGCCTCCCAAAGTGCTACAATCATAGGAATGAGCCACCATGGTTGGCCTATGGCTGAAAATTTTCTTAGTTACAATCCCTTTATTAGATATATGCTTTATGACTTTACATCTTTCCTTCTTTTAAGGTCAATTCATAATTGCATGGACATCACTTGGGCCTCTGGCACTTGATCCCTGATCCTAACTTTCACCAACAAAGGATTGATATAATTGTGACCAAACAACCAGAATTGGCACATGAGCTACATCTATTTTCCTCCTCTCTATTCCAACATGCTGGCAAAGAGGACCAGAATCATGTATTCCCACTTGAGCATCCATTATCTGCATCAATTTTATAAAATATTTTAAAGCTGAATAAAATACACTGTAGATTCATTAAATTGCAACATGCATAGCATATTTTTGGGAGATGTGTCCCACCAAAATATCTGGAAATTATCCATTTTTTCAGCATATGATACTTAGGTTGCTCTCATGTATTCTCAGAGGACTCATTTTCAAATCCCAATCTTGGAAAAAATATTGCTCTTCTCTCCTTCACTGGGTGACATTGAAATAAAATTGCTGTGATTCAAGGACTAGTGAAATAAATACTGCATGTTTTAAAGAAAGGCTAATTTGGCAGCAACTGGGTGGCAGAAATACTGCTGTGCCAATATCAAAAACAGCCTTTCCTCAAATCCTCTCCCTTTTCCAGTGCAGTGCAACCTTTGTAAGTTGTACTTTTCTCACATCCTGAAGCCAAAGTAAAAAGTTTAATCCTCATGAGCTATGAAAGAAATCTTTTATAAGTATAGCTCCTGGCCAAGTGACTCTACTTACAAAAAAAGAAAGAAAGAAAGAAAAAGCAGACAGTAAATGGGTTAGTAAGCTAACAGAATTCCTCCACATTAACCTCTCCACCTAGCATGCAAGGATTTTGGGCAGCTAAGTGTCAGGCTGTGTTGGCAGGTAGCATGAGTCTCTGGTGCTTACAAATTCGATTCCATTAAACAAGTATTTATTGAGTGTCTTCCATATGCTCAGCGAGGCTTTAGACACTGTGGAAGAAACAAAGGAAGTATAAGACAGTTACTACCCCGAAGGAGTTTGCAATCTTGTTGAAGAGCTTTCTCTGGAAAACAACTTGCTGCTGAATAAGAAACACACATGATTCAAAACAACCCATGGACAGAAAACCTATTCACATGTTCACATGTCTTCCAGATGTCATTTTAATGGAAGCTCTACCAGCTCATTTTTAATTTACCAAAGGAATCAACCCAGGGCATACATATGTATTTAGCCTTGCCCACATTTCAAGGGGATCATTCTAAGCAAACGAACTTGCTTCCAGACCAAAAATGCTGCAGATATAACAAGCTGGAACTGCCTGGATTTGCTCCTTGACCTTGTCTGTCAAGTACGATAGTCATTTTTTTTCTGGGTAATGCATTATCCTCGCATCCCATTTTGATGATGTATTATACTTACACATCATTGAAGAAGCAATTTGCTTTGATGATATACAGACGTGCAATAGATCATGACTCTGAAAGAGCGAGAGGAGGAGCACCCAGGAGATCCATAACTCAAGCAGTGGTGCCATCCATGGAAGAACAGAGAGACCATTAATTTAAATTATCTGGACAGGAGCTGGGCTAACGAAAGGACTTCTGACCCTTCCCTAACATAAAAATAGATAGATTAAAAATGCTTTCTTACGGTTATAAAGGGGTAGCATGAGGGATCATTGCAGTGATGAAGCGAACTTCTCAGGGTCTTGACTTTGATGGTGGATACACAAATCTGGTTTAGATAATAACAGTATTTAGAACTTAACACACATTCTCTTTCTCTCTCTCTCTCTCTCTCACACACACACACACACACACACACACACACGTCCAACAAAACTGGAGTAATCTGAGCGAATTGGAAGGATTGTATCGATGTCGACACACTGGTTGTGATATTATATTACAGTTATAGAAAATATTATCATCAAGGGAAACTGGGAAAAGTGTATCAGGATATCTCTGTGTTATTTTTTACAAATGCATGTCATTCTATAATGGCTTCAATGAAAATACCTGTATTTATAAAGGCTTTCTCAGATGCAAGACATGCCTGATAGAACTTATCAGACTCAATATTTTTAATGTGGTCAAAATTTTCTTCTGTTTAGGATATTGTGAAGACAAAATAAAAATCCACACTTAAAAAAAATTCTTGTTCTGAAAAGAGATACTGGCAAATATTCAATATTAACCTGTGATACTTTTATTCACAATAACACCTAACAGTACAAGAAAAAGGTTCTATTTAATGAAAAGCATCTTGTTCAGTACAAGAAAAAGGAAATGAAAAGCATTTAACTGGGTCTAAAGTATTTTACAAAGGTATTTCAGTCTGCATATATAAACACCAAAGACTCTCAGTATTGCCCTTTATTATAAAACAAATCAGCTTAAAGAGGGTAAGATCTGTAAAGACAAATTTTATTATGTAGAGAGAAAGGCCTGAAGGTGACATCCATAAGCAATTGCTTTAGATTTGGAGTTTTGAGATAAAGAGTATACCCACTGACACCAGAACTACCCTTTGATAAGTGGCCATCTTCTTCAGTATTCATACTGAAATGCAGCTGAATTTGTTTTTGTAGTATACAGAAACTATAAGGATGGTTGTATTATATGCTGGTGATGTTAACCTAAGGAAATAGTCTGCCTACTAGGAATAGAATGAAGATGAGCAAGTATAAGAGATAGAATTACATTAATAAAATGCAAAGGGATGCCAGTGTAATGGGATCCTATGACAATTATTTTAACTCCCATGACCATCCTATAATCACAAGACATTAATATAGAGAATAATTACTAAATATACTAAGAATAGGGGGAAAGAGAAATGCCAGGAGACAAAGACACATTTCTGGTGGTAGGGAGACAAATGTTATCTCGTTTATGATCGAACTGAAATGCTCAGAGAGTCAACATAAAATAACTCAGTGGAAGAGGAAGCTATTCTTCACAAAAGAGTCCTCAGAAGTTGGTACTTAGGAAGATCTCAGATTGGAAAAAAGAGCTACATAAATTAACTAAGCTATGCTGCCTGCCCAGCCATATATGCAGTGGGATATTTGCTTTCATGCCAGATTAATGTATTCTAAAGAAATTGATCATGCTGTCTGGCTGAGGCTGGGGATCCAAGAACAGGTGTTGAGACATGGAATAGAACCAAAATCATTTTTAACTGGCTGTGTGAAGGATGGGGGTAGGGTACATGACTGCCTGCCCCTTACTCAGATCTCTAAAAATTAGCAATTGCCAGTAACTGCTGACAGTCACTTCTCTTGGTCAGGGGTAGAGGCCTGTATGTGAAGAGGACATCCACAGTGGGCTCCTAAATTTCTAAATGGGTTTGTCCAGTTATTCATTCTTAAATATAGACAGAGAACTAAGGAATACAATACGTATTTGGAGGGAAAAATAGCAGAAAAGAGCTGACAATTTAAAAGTAGAAAGATGAGCTCTAAGATTTGAAATTATCAAACCATACATACACTGAAATTTATCTGGTACTTTCTGTGTTTTAATTTCAGTAACTGAGAAAAATAAAAAAATGTAATACATTATATTACATGCGATGCCACCAAGGAGTTCAAAAATTAGTACTGTTAATAATATCTCCCAAGATTCTGAAAAGCAGTATACCATGTAAAGAAAAGATGCAGAGTATGGTTCATTTGATCAGCCTTCCTACTGGGGCTTTTTTAAAAATTAACATTTCTTTTTTTAAACTAACATTACTTAATATTTGTTTTATTTTTCAAAATGATAGACATGAATGTATCATTTGTTTAATACAGTGAAAGACAAGAATGAATTTAAATACATGAAATGCAAAAGAATTAAATAAAAACAAAATTATTTAAAATATTAAATATATTTGACAAGATATGAAAGACCATTTTCACTATTCTTCTATGTTATTTGTGTAAAGACCATAACACTGATAAATAAGAAGAATATTCAAGTCGAGAGAAATGTAACTAGTAAAAGGCTTAGTGCAAAGTTGTTTGTAGCAATTGTAGAGATGTGAGAGCATAGTAACGTGTATGTGGGAGTGGGGGGTAGGGAGTTGTGATTCTAAATCTAAATCACATGCCATTCTATACTGCTTTGGAGAAATTGTAAGTGAAAGAGACAATGAATTTCACTTCTAAATCCAAATGCTGTTAGAACTGACTGTAGTAAAAATCGGTTGCCATGGGCTATTAGAGCTGATGTGAGAATATGACAGTAGAGAAAAAATCTCCATTGTTTGCTAATAACCAAAGGTCAAGTTTCTTGATTTTAGAAGCATACTCAATGAACAAGAAGAATAATTAGAAGAATAATAGGAAAGAGTCAAGAAGAGGGAATACAGACCGAGTGTTTTCCCTACAATGTCACAGGTATACTTTCCAAAGAAATAATGTATGTGAAAACGTAACATGCTCTGGAATGGGTATCAAAGTGAAAGTAGGTAATAGATCATGTGACAGTATGAGGTATTTATGAAGAACCCTTGGAAATTTCAGATTGGGAGATAAATTAATTAGTTATTTCATCTGGTCCTCCAGCAGGAAAAGTCACCGTAGCCTCTTACTTTAGGTTTCCTAGTCTCTACCTCTCCCCCCCACCCTTTATTACTGCTTATTGTCTGTTTTCTTCCTCATTAAGTTTGATTTTCAGAATAAACATATGGAGATGTATAGAAATATTTGCTTCTTTTTTTT
Organism: Nycticebus coucang; assembly: GCF_027406575.1. NCBI lineage: Eukaryota > Metazoa > Chordata > Mammalia > Primates > Lorisidae > Nycticebus > Nycticebus coucang. Next base: position 20,908,382 of record NC_069787.1, read on the forward strand.
AAGTGAATTTCAAATTTATGTAACCCATATTTGAATGGTAAGGAAGGGCAGTGGCATCAATTCACTGACTTCAAAGATACATGTTAAACTATATTTGTTTTGGAAACCAAAAATCAGAACCACAAGACCTTAAGGTTCAAAAGATCTTGCATAGCCAAATAAATCATAAGTAACAAGAAAAAAGCTCACACTTCCTGGTGTCAAACTGTGTTACAAAGCTGCAGTAATCAAAACAACATGGTAGTAGCATAGAAAGCAGACACATTGAGCAATGGATCAGAACAGAGAGTCCATACGTAAATCTACACATATATGGTCAACTAATCTGTGATAAGGCACCAAGAATAAACAATGGGGAAAGGAAAATCTCTTCAGTAAGTAATGTTGGGAATTACGGATATTCACCTGAAAAATAATGAAACTGGAAAATTACCTTACATTGTATAGTACATAAATTGTACCTCAAAATGGATTAAAGAAACATATGTAATATCTGGAAATATAAAGAGTGTAAAAGAAAACATGGGGGAAAATCTTCTAGACATAGTTTTTGGCAATGCTTTTTTGACTATGGCACCAAATGCTCAGACAACAATAACAAAAATATACAAGTTGGACTACATCAAACTATAAACCTTTTGCATAGCAAAGGAAACAATCAACAAAGTGAAAACACAACCTATGGAATTGGAGAAAATATTTACAAAACATACATATAATAAGAAGCTCATATTTAAAATATATAGTAAACACATACAACTCTATAGAAAAAGAAATGTATGTATAACACTATTAAGGGCAACAGCCTGAACAGATAGTTCTCCCAAAAAAGATAAACAAATAGCCATTAGGTATATGAAAAAATTCATCACAATACTAATTATCAGGGAAATGCAAATCAAAACCTGAAGGAGAGATCACCTCATATCTGGTAAAATGGTTATTAGCAAAAAGATAAAAGATAGCAACTACAGAAGATTTAGGGAAAAGGAAACCCATAGTAGTAATTTAAACTGCTAGGGCTTTTATGGAAAACAGTATAAAGGTTCCTCAAAAAATTAAAAGTAGAATTACCATGTGATCTAGCAATTCCTCTTCTGGGTATACCAACAAACAAAAAATCACTACTCAATGAGATATTGGTATACTATGTTTATTGCAATGTTAATCACAATAGCCAAGATATGGAATCAACCTAAATATCTATTAGTAGACACAGCAGAACCTGTGTAAGTTGACCACCCAAGAGATTGAAACAAAGTGGTCAACATACAGAGGTGGTCAACAGAAGGAACTAGGTCTACTGTACTGATACGTACATGTGGTGCTTGTCTGGTCTATGACGATTCTGTCAACTAAAGGAAGTCAATGTAGGGAGATGGTCAGCTATGGAGGTTCTACTACATGTATTTAATGGAGTATTATATAAATGTGTATATTTTTAATGGAGCATGTTTCAGACATGAAAAAGAACATCCTTCGAGTTTTAAAAATGTGGATGAGCCTGGAAGACATTATATTAAGTGAAAGCATAGAGACAGAAAAAGACAAATACTGCATCATCTCACTTGTTTGTGAAGTCTGAAATAGGCAAATTCATAGTACCACAGAGTAGAAGGGTGGGGTTGGACATGGGGAAAGTGGAGAGATGTTGGTCAAAGGGTACCAATTTTTGTTATATAAGATGAATAAATGGCGGTGATCTAATGCACATTATGGTGACTATAGTTAACGATACTGCATTGGGTGCTTGAAGTATGCCAAGAGGCTAGATCTTCAGTGTTCTTATCACACACACAAATAATTGAAGTAATTGACAAGTTAATCAGCTTGATTGTGGTAACCATGTCACAATGTACATGCATATGTAACATCAGGTTGTACACCAGAAATTCGTGCAATTTCTATTTGCCAATTTGATGGCAATAAAGCTAGAAAAAAACAAGTTAACAAACATAAAACGAAATATCAAAAAGAAACTATTATTTACAGAAGCGAATACAGTTAAGAATGTAGGAATGTTTAAGATGGAATAAAGATAACTTAAAGATGAGGTAGAGGAAGAGGAGCACGTCAAATATGAAAGTATCATCATATAAAAGACAGAGAAAACTTTGATATGATCTCAAATAAAATAATTGGAGGCAAGAATGGAAAGAGATTGTCTTCATGGATGGTTTCCTTGAAAATAAAAAAGGTTTCACTGTGTTTTAATGAGTTTCTGGATATGATGGTTCTTTCCAAAAGTGCTTCAAACATGTTGTAGGTTTTGCACTTTTTTGTAAACCTGAGATTCCATGATTCTATTACAAGCAGTGATATATTGAAGAAAAAATATTTTACAAGAACACAATGAATACCATTGATTCATTAGTTAAAAGGTGCCAGAAATAAATTGATAATTTTCTTAGCTGTTGAGTTTGTAGTTAGATACCACAGCCAAGATGTTGGTAGTTCTTTCAAGAAGCCAAAGTGTACCGATATGAGTATTCACATAGGGCTAGATTTGCAAGTTTGATATTCCCAGGATGGTGAAGATATGCACTTTTCTAAAGAGAGATGGAGTATGAATTCTAGGAGCAATGTTTGCGGCAACCCTTTTCTGCTTGGTGGAAGAACATGGTTCTAGAGAATTTATTGGAATCCTCCAGGTAAAGCAGTCCTAATTTATTGCTGCTTAATTCAAACTTGCTTTAAATTTTCCTTACGTGGGTTTTTAAAAGCTGAAAATGTGCTCATTCTTAATTGTGATTCCCTACCAATAATGCATGGTAAACCTCAAAGCCACACAAGCCCATCCTGTTGAGAATGAAGCTGAAAGGCGTGTGTATTTTACACTTGTGATATGATATATAATGGGTTTCCAAGAGGGTTTGTCCTTTTTTATCCCTACATGATTGTTTTGAGTGAAAAATTGGAAGTCTTTTCACATACCATTAGCTTGCCTTCTGAGGATAAAGGCATAGCATTTACAGAGGATGAAGAAAAAACCTGTCTTGTTTTGCAGCCAAACCCATTTTTTCAGACAATACCATATTAAAAGTCCAGTATCCATGTAATCTATTCTCAAGATGCTCACCTAAAGATGAACATCAATTCAGAGAACACTGGTCTCTCTGTGTTTGTTTATCCAAAGGTTTAACCCTATAGGATGCAGCATTGTTTTATCAAAACAAAAAAATCCTTTGAAATTTATTTACTATTTGTTCCAAATTAGTAATATTTATAGTAAGACCCCAATAATTTCCTACATGTAACAGAGATTATTTCTCAATTAAGGATGACCGATGGCCAATACAGAAAATAAGTCAGGTGATAATTACATATTAACAGAAAAGAAGTAGAAATTAGGACACACATATAAAATTTATCATAGGCTTCCGATTATTATTTATAATTTTCCCTGTTGAAAAACTGCTAAACTATAAAAGGATTACATTAAATTTTAACATTAAGTTACATCTATGTTAATGTTTTTCTGTTGACGTGAATTAATTCTTAAATTTTTAATTCATTATACCTTGCAGTTCAAGAATTTTGAATTTTTTCTCTTTAGAAAATATAATTACGGATTTTACTCAAGTACATATTTTCAACAAAGATGCAATACACTTATTATAATAGACTTCACTTCCAATAGCTTTAGTTGGTAATTAAGCCTGAATTTATTAACAATGGGATGGTGTCTACTTAGATATAGTAACTAGAAGAATCACTTAGGACCATTAAGGGGCTTTTTGGTAGCATTATAATCTAAGCAAACTAATTTATTGAAATTTGAATCTTTTGAAAAATAGAATAATATATGTAGAAATAATAGGATCACAAGAACTTAGATTATTCACATCAGTTTTAAGCGTGAAAATTTTAAAGGGATAAAAACAAGATGGAAATGTTTTATGGTGATAAGCAGCTTGATGAGAGAATTTAGAACCATGATGTGCTACCGATTCCTGAAGCCATTCATTTTTAACCTAGCATACATGTGAATCTAGAGTATAGTCAAGTGTTGCATGTCATACCCAATGATGGCTAAGCTCCAGGAGGAGATTTCAGTTCTGTGTGAAAATGTGGGTCCCATATAGTGCTGGCACAGACTTTCCTCAGAGCATATGTGAGTTTGTTGGTTTTTCTGTTTTTTCTTTTTGTTTGTTTGTTTGTTTTAAAGCTAGAGGGATTATAAAAGGAGGCAAGATAGCAATTGGCAGGGAAAGTATAGAAGTGGACGCTTTTCAAATTCTTAATGTTCATGATTCTGAATAAGGATAAAACTGAATGGTTCCAATATATGATTAATTATATACCAAGAGAGTATGTTATCGGAAGACAGCATGGCTGCATGTAAATCTACTTCTTAAAAATATATTTTTTACAGCTTCCTGAGAATATATTTGAATATTATAAGTACAATAATAAGCTTCAAGTAGATTCAATTCAATGTATCACATATTTAAACATAGCAAGAAGTTGTACAAGTATTATTTTATTATTAATCTTAACAATAAGATAAATAGCAATTTTTGTTGATTAATGGTAGTGTTCTGTGTACTGTTTTAAAAACTGTAATTCAATAACTCATTGAATTATTAAAATCAAGGCATTCAAAAGATCAGCTAATTGGGCGGCGCCTGTGGCTCAAGGAGTAGGGCGCCAGCCCCATATACCAGAGGTGGTGGGGTCAAACTCGGTCCCGGCCCAAAACAAAACAAACAAACATCAAAAGATCGCTAATTACTCATAGGTCGGTCAATTTTTGAGTAAATACTCAAGCTTCAGTTTGTCTGAAACATATGGGCAATTTTTCCAAACTTGTTTTACCTTTTTCACTTATTTTATCTTGATCATTATTACAATATTACTTCATTCTCTCTATATTATATGCAGAGGTATTTAGCTCAGTATTATACACACAATCTATTTCACTGAAGTGGTATAATTAATGTAAACACATCTAGAACAGAAAGACCAGGAAGATAAGGATTTGTCACTATCCAATAATGATAAGAACTGTTGAAGAATAACAGTTCAATAAATCAAGCATTATTTCAGTCTTTAGGGAAAGTTCATGTATCTTGTTTTGTTTTGTCTTTTGTTTTTTGTTTGGGTCATATCTGAATCACAGATACTTTGGCAAGTCTGTGATGCTTCAGCCAGTATGATGAATGTGTCTTTTGAAGATGGCAGGCAACCACCTCTGACTTCAGCCCCAGGAAAATCTATGAGCCCTGACATTGGCAGCCTCACACAGGAGGCAACAATTTCTTTGAGACCTCTGACTCCAGATAAGTTTATTTGCTTGACTGTTCTTGCTCCCTAGTGGCTTCTCTGGACAGCAAACGTAGTCCCTTTCAGTCAAAAAAATGAAAGATCATAAACAATTTAGTTTGCATGCACGTCTGGGTAATAGAGATAATATCAGTTTTTTTGTTTGTTTGGTTTTGGTCCTTATACTCACAGATAAAATAAAAGGGGATTGTTATTGAGATCACTGTAACTCAGGCAAAAGCTTTTATTTACAAAAATCATGGTTCTGCATGAGTTAGTAGGATTTATTGAAAGCAATGATTAATATTGGCTAGCAGAGCACTCAACTAACCAAACTGCATAGATCCTCAACCTGGTAGGCAGAACAAACCAGTGACACAACGGAGCAGAATAATAAGACACTAAACATGACAAAACTTTCTCATTAACTAGTAATAAAGTTTCAGATAATTATTCGAAAAATCTTGAGAAATTACAGTTTTCTGAAACAAGAAATAGACCACTCCAAGGGATGGAAATATATACAGTTCAGGCAGCTGTTTAGAATGAGGGCAAAAGCCTGTCTATGAGATTTCCCATGAACTGGGATTCCCCAGAAAAATAGCTCAGCAATTTGCTGTCCATGGAGACAAAATGAATATATTCTTTCCATCCTTTCAAACTTCTTCTGCCTGAGGTCAATAATAAATACTGTAATTAGAGGAGCTTGTGATATATGAACCTGGAGACGTGAAACAGAGGAACAGCACAGGTGGGAAAATGCCCATTAAGGTGTAATCCAAGAATGTGCAGCACAACAGCTCGATGGATTGAATTTTAACCACCTGGCACCTCTGCACTTGCTGAAACTCCAAACATACTAAAATAGATCCTTGGTGATAATGACAATTTACGATTCTGGCAGACAAGAATTTTACGAATTACGAACAATTACGAAATAATCTCATTCTATAATTTAAACGTGGTTCAAAAGCTAAGATGTACACCAGCATCACAAATAGCTTTTGATTAAGTTTTCTTGTTTGTCTCTGGTCTTTATCAAGATCACCTAGAAAAAGCACCATCTGGTCCAAAAGATATAGTTTATTTTGTCATATCCTTTCTCTGTCCTAATCTGTGTGTTTTAGGAAATCTAAATGTTTCCTATTTTTAAAATGGTTTAATAAATCTGTTGCAAGTACTCAGGGTTATGCAACAGGGTTAGTTATCTTTTAACAAGTCCTGTGTGAGTTTGGCATTATTCATATTGCTATAAAATAAAAACATTCTTGTCAGCCTACTTACAGGTCAATTATTTTAGTCAAGAGTTAGAAATACGGTGCCAAATAAATTCAATGAGTAAGGGAAAGACTATGTACTCAATTTTGATATGAGGACAATTAATGACAATTAAGGTTATGGGGGGGAAGCAGAAAGAGGGACCAAGGGAGGAGGGTGGGGCCTTGGTGTGTGTCACACTTTATGGGGGCAAGACATGATTGCAAGAGGGACTTTACCTAACAATTGCAATCAGTGTAACCTGGCTTATTGTACCCTCAATGAATCCCCAACAATAATAATAAAAAAAAAACCACACACAAAAAATAAAAAAAAAATAAATGGTATTGAAACAAGGAAAAGACAAGAATCTCAATTCTTTTATCATTACACAGATAAAATATATTTTGAGTGACTCTAAGGGCAAAAATTTAAACCATAAACCCACTGGAAGGAAACATAAGAGAATTAGTGATGTGTAAGCAACAGTTTTCTTAGGACACAAAAACCGTAAGCATAAAAGAAAATAACGCATAACTGGGATTCACCAACACTAAAAATTACACTTCGATCAGAAGATGATATTAAGAAAATGAACAGGTAGGCAATAGGCTGGAAAATATCTAATATGTACATCTTTCAGAGAACTTGCATCAAAAATACAGTCCACCCTTGGACAACGCAGGGGTTAGAGGTACTGGCGCCCTGTGCAGTCAAAAATCTGCATATACATTTCGACTCTCCAAAAATATAATCACTATTACTCTACTGTTGACAAGAAGCCCTCTTGAAACATAAGCAGTTGAATAATACTTACTTTGTCTGTAATATGTGTTATGTGCTGTATTCTTACAATAAAGTAAGTCAGAGAAAAGAAAATGTTATTAAGAAAATCATAAGAGGGACAAAATATATTTACTATATTTACTTCATTTATTATGAAGATCATCGTAAAGGTCATCATCCTTGGGGTCTTCACATTGAGTAAGCTGAGGAGGAGGATGGGAAGGCAGGTTGGTCTTGTCTCAGGGGTGGGGCAGAGGCTGAAGAAAATCCACATAGAAGTGGATCTAAGCTGGTCAAACCCATGTTATTCAAGGGTACACTGTGTATGAAACAACAGAATAAGTAATAATTCAGTTGAAGGATGAGCAAAAACCTGAAAAAAATTCACAGCAAAAGATGCATGAATACCCAAAGAGCACGTATATTCAACCTTATGAGTTATTAAGGTAATGCAAATTAAAATGATAGTGCTAAACCCTTTTACACCCATTAAAATGGCAAAAATGAAAGAAATTGGCAACAGCAAAGCTGGCAAGGGTGACTATCATGTTAGTTTCCTATGGCTGCTATAATAAATTCCCACAAACTTAGTGGCTGAAAAAGAATATGACTTTTTTATATTACAGTTCAGGCGGTTGAAATTCCTAAAATCAAGGCTTTGGAAGGTCTGGGTTCCTTCTGGAGACTCTCTCCTCCACCTTTCCTTATTTCTAGAGGTCACCTTCATTCCCTGGCTCATGGCCCCTTCCTCCATTTTCAAAGCCAGCAGGAGAGCATCTTCCACTCTTTCAGTCTCTCCCTCTCCTCTGTCTCTGCCTCCATCATCACATGGCCTTTTCTGCCTTAGATTCTCTAGCCTCTGCTTATAAGGACTCGGATTATATCAGCTCACCAGATAATCCAGATAACCCTCTCATCTCAAGACCCCAACTTAATCCCATTTGGAAAATACATTTTACAAACTGTCAGGCTGGGGGATTAGGACATATTCAGGGGGGTCATTATCTTGGTTATCACACAGAACAACTTGAATTCTCAAAGATTACAGGTGGTAACATAAAATGGTACAGCATCACTGAATAATAGCTTGGCAGTTTCTTCCACAGTTAAACATAGTTACACATACATCAAAATGATTAAACTGCATGATCCATCAATTCTGATCCAGGCTATTTATCTAATACAAATAAAGCATATGTCCATGGATAGGCTTACATATGACGGCTCATAGAGGCCTCAATTATGATAAGCAAAAATTAAAAACAACTCAAGTATGTATCAAGTGGAGAATAGATGGATGCGTTTTTGTATATTATTGCAACGATATATAATTCAGCAATGAAAACAAACTAATTAATGATCCATGCAATTCCATGTATAGCACTTAACAATATTAAGTTGATTAAAAGAAGTCAGACACAAAAGACTACACGCTGCAAATGAATCAATGTATCAGAATCCAAGAATAGGCAAAACAAATAGGTTTGGGTATCAATCAGACAGTGATTTCCACTGCAGGGTAGAAACTGAATAAAAAGTCGTGTAGAGTAACTCTCCAGGGTGATAAAAATGGCCTATACCTCATTTTGGGTGTTGATTACACAGGTATACACAATTATCGTAACTCATCAAAATGAACTCATGGCATTTGTGTCTTTTATTGATTGCAGTCATATGGCCATAAAATAGTTTAAAGAAGTGAATGTATTTTAAAATTCTTATATTGACAAAACTTCAAGACTCTAGGTTCCATTTTTCTTCCACTGGTCTCAATTTTGCCTAAAGGTAGTGCAAATTTCATTATATGGTTATCTGTGTAAAAGAAAACAACCACCACTACAAAACTTTATTAATTGTAAACCCCGCTGTAGATGAATGGCTTATTCATCTCCTTCTTAATTTCTTCTCTCCATTTTTCTGAATAATAGATTATGATCCCTGAAACCAAGCAACTTGACCTATTAGTAAATAGGAAGATATTTTTCTTCATTTTAGTTTACAGCAAAAAGCCCTTTGGCAAAAGAATTTTATTATAGTCAATTCTAACAACATTTGGATTCTGAAATAAAATTCCTTGCATCTTTGATGGATGATTTCATTTTAAGTTAAATTAAATGAAGATACTATATATACCTAGAATAATCAATCTTTATCCCTAGCTCTAACTAGACATCTATCTATCTACTCGTCTGATTTCCCATCCACCTATTTATTTATATGGAAAATATAGTCGATTATATGCTCACAATTTTACATTTTGCATTGAACTTTCTGCTATTCTTTTTAGAGTATTCTTCTGATTATTTTATTTATTTAGCAAAATTGTTGATTCCACGTAAATGAAAGAAAGCATTAGGAAGAGCCAGCCATATTAACTGTTTTCTAGATCTGCTGAAAATGCTTAGGCATACAAAGGGCTTTGGTTTTCCTTTAACCAACATGTGCTCCCTGCATTGAAATGCCACAGCATTTTGTTCCCTGACATATTCATGTCGATCATTTCAACAAAACCAAAGGAAACTGCATTTCTCTGAGAACGTCTTATGCTGAGTGCTGATAAAGTTAGCAGTGATGAGCAGGTTTTGCCTGTAACCTCTACTCATCTCAAACACGGTCAGAATAGCAGCGGCTTTTCCTTGCGCTTCTCCGAGTGACCCCAGTTAATGACTCTTTCCTTGTTTCTGAAATTACCCATCAAAGGTGATTTGGGGGACACCTGTAAAAGTCCACAGAGCCGAATTGCTTTCTAAGTGACATTCACTTGTCTCCAGGGATTTAATTATGGACCTCAAAAATTAAGTAATAAGGCCAGAAAAAAAACATTTTGGAAGTTTTTGGCCAGTGGGAAGGTTAGCTTACGTGTAACTGCTCTCCTTGTGATATAAAGGAAGCTCCCTTAATCGATAGTAAGACTGATCCTAACACAATAATGCAAATGTGGAAAGAAAAGAGAAGGCAGGCAGGCAGGCAAAGAAAACAAGGCTGCCACCCTGACACATCTCTCCTCTGCTAAGCTGAAGAAGTCAACTCGAAATTCAAAATTGTCAAATCTCTGGCCTACATAGTTATAACTTCTCACCCTTCAAAATTACTCATCTTCTGCACAACTCATGATCTGTAATAATTAAATGTAAGGGTGGAACTGCCTTGAAGAAAAACCTTTTTTATTAAAATATGCAGAAAGCTTTACTTTTTGGCTTTTATTTTGTTAGACTTTGTCCTTCCTTCTCACTGCTCCTCTCCACGTGTTTTCATCACCAAGTGTTCCATTTATTGACAACTCTAAAACATCATCACCCCTTAAGTGTGGCATATAAATTTCAAGGGACAGCTGTAGCAAATTGTCACAAATCGGGTTGTTTAAACACCAGAAATTTATTCTCTCACAGTTTGGAGCATAAAAGGGTGAAATCCACGTAGCAGTAGGGTTGGTCGCTATTGGGGTGCTCAGAGGAACAATCTGCTTCATGACTCTTCCCTGGATTTTGTTGGCTTCTTGCGATCTTGGGCAACCCTTCGCTTCCAGTTACATCGTCCCAGCGTCTGCCTCCCTAGTCACATGGCCGTCCTCCCCCGGCATGTGTCTGTCTTCTGTCACGTTGTTCTGCTCTGTGTGTGGGTCTCTTTCTGTGTCTTCTTTTCTTATAAGGATATTAGACATATTGAATCAAGCGGCTCCAGTATGACCCCATCTTAACTTACATCTTAATTATATCTGTAAGAATTTCAGTGCCAAAGAAGGCTCCATTCGTAGGTACTGGGGTTAAGACTTCAACATCTTGGGGAGGGAGACACAATTCAGCCAAAAACAAATGGGATATGTATTTCTGCTTCCTGCTCTTTTTGCTTATTTTCTTTTTTCACTCTATCATGTCTTATCTCCATTCCTTCTTGGAAAAGCTTCTACCTAATCATAAAACTTCAGCTGAAGTGTCCATTCTCTTCATGGTTTTCCAAATCCTTCTGGAGACAGACTCATTCTCTTCTCCGATGAAATGTGACATGATTATTTTCACATAATCCTTAGAACAAAAGTTGTATCACTGTATCTGGTACATAGCATGTTCTCAATAAATGGTTTCTAAATAAATAAGTGGTACACATATTTTATTATAATTATAATAATCTATTTGACTAGAAATTCTTGACCATATGAGACTATGTGGTATACTCATGCTGGTTCTTTTTTTTTTTTTTTTTTTTTTTCTTTTTGGCCGGGGCAGGCTTTGAACCCGCCACCTCCGGCATATGGGACCGGCGCCCTACTGCTTGAGCCACAGGCACCGCCCTCTCATGCTGGTTCTTAATAACACTTATGCATTTGGATTGAATAATTTTGAAAAAGTGAATATTGAATTACTTATCTGGTGCTATGTATTTGAGAATTGTTTAAGTTATTCCTATCTCTTTGTTTGGAAATAGATCAATATCATTCCTTACAAAAAGAAAGCATGTATTTTTACATCCTTTCCCTTTTCCCTAAAGTTTTTCACTTTAGTAGATTTGTTCATTGTTCTAACAGAAGATAAAAAATGAGCACGATGTTAATTTGTGATGGAATATAATCTGGAAATATGAAGCATATATTATAAGTATCTGTTATTACATGACAATTCTTATCATTTTTGTTAAACAGAGAATTGTTAGAAATGCAAAAAATAAACTACAAAATATTAATAGGAAGCTAGATGGTCATTCTATGGGTGTATGATCTACAACAAAAAATTCAGTTGTGAACAGCCCATTACAGGGAGGCATTAGCAATTTGTGAGATAAGATGAGAAGGTTCTAATGACTTTCCTTTTTAGTCAATGACTCTGGGTAAAATTCAAGTTCCACACTAAAATGAGGTTTGAAAAAAATGTCTTTCTTCAGTGAGCTAGATGTTACCATAAAATCACTGATTCCACCCAAAAAGGTGTTAAGAATGAGGGAATTGAATAGCCAATTGCAATTTTTTTCTAAAAAAGATCATGAGATTTGATATGAAAACAACAGGCCGCAGGTTTTTTTCACCTTATCAGTCTAAGTGACATAAATTCTTTTTCCAGTACATTAGCCAATTTTTAAAAATGTAGGTGCCGATATTTGCAGCCTGCTAGAATACTCTATAACTATGCATTAAGATGCATTATACCGTAATAGCATGTAACACTAAGATTTTAATTATCCTATATTTACTTGAATATCCAAAATATCACATTGATGACTACTTTTGCCATAAGTCAATTTTGTGTTTATATTGTAACTGATGATTCAAAGAACAGATTTCTCCAAACTTACCACTATAGTTCAAGTAGGTTGTTTTCACTTAAATGAATAACACTCTATGTTATATAGACCTATCTATGTGCATATTTTATAAGTTTGTTTTAATATGTTTCTATATGTATGTTTTTATATTTTATATTTTATATAAATATTTTATAATTTTGTTATAATATGTTTCTATATGTATGTGATTATGTCTATCTGAGTGTATTTTTTCTGAATGTATTTCTTAAGTCTTTGGCCAACAATTTTCTTGTATTAATAAAGTGCAAAACTAGGTATTTAAAACCAGGCTTTCCAATTTACTAATTAACTTATCAATTCCTAGTACCATTGCTACTTTCTGTGTTTCAATTAAACAGACGTAGTCACTGTTCCTATCTATTCATTTTACATTCTCACCCACCACAGCTTGCCTCGCCTTCAACGGACCCTCTCTAACATTAGCTCCTTTTGGAAACCTTCATTTATCTCCCCAACCAGATTCAGGGTTTTTTTCCTTTACATACTCTCCATCCTTTAGTCCCACTCAGTGCATTGGGGACATTGTCTGCTTTCCATTATTTTAATTATCACTATAGAGGCCTCTCCATACTTTAGTCCCACTCAGTGCACTTGGGACACTGTCTGCTTCCATTATTTTATTATCACTATAGAGGCCTCTCTGCTTTGAACTGATACAGTCCTTCAGAGTAGGGATTTCCCTAGCCAACTTTATGTTTCCACAGAGAAGCATGATGCTTAGTCCATAGTGGATACTCAATAAATGTCTGTTGAAATGATCTAGATAGAAGTATTTTGTGTAAATTCTAAAGTCAGAACCTACTAGTAAGGACCTAGGCCATAGGGAATCTGTCTCAACTTAGGCAGAACTTTATACATATGTCTAACACTGAAAATAAAAACTTGCATTTAGAAATTAAAAGATGATTAAGTAACATGTATCAGTAAATATTAGTTATGCTTCCTTACATTACTAGATAGGACAGAGGCAGTATTGTAGATCCTGGATTCTGAATAATTCTTTTTATTAGTGTTGATAAATAGGAATTTTAGAGAATTTGTCCATAGTGTGTACCAGCTAGAGTGTATAGTGAAAACAGAAAGAAGCATGGGGTCTCAGATGTCTGATTCTCACAAGAATTTGATGTTGTCTTAGATTATATCTCCTCTTACTCACCTACAACTCTTTCTGAGAGTTAATTATTGAATCCTTAATCTAGAGACTTCAGAAATTTATTTTCGATCTGTTTTCATTTTAGCAACAAGAAAAATAGGCCAGAAGCTTTGGGGGTAGTTTATTCTGACTAATCTTAGGATTTAATAAAGGCATAGAATTTGTCACAAATCTACAGAAAACAGACTTAGTGCATTATGTCCCCTTCATGGAAAAATTTAACTCTCAGCCATCCAGATTACTTTTTTTAAAATTAAAGAAGATTATAATATTAGCAGAGAATTCACAGAGAGCAGCAACTCTGAACAACAACCAAGAAACACTTTTCCCTCATTTACCGGAAATGATATCTTCTATTAATATGTGTTAGAGATGCTTAGGTGAGGAAGAACCCAAGATCTGGAGCAACCAAATCAGACAAGGACATGGACCAGATTAAAGTAAATTTATGAATACATATAGTGACAATTCACTGGTAGTCGTGTGTCATTTGAGGAAAAATTGATTAGCTTATGCTATGCATACAAATTACCTATATAGATGTCTTCCTTTAGACATAGAGATTTGGAATGGCTGAAAACAGTCTATTATATTAAGGAGGATGTTTGGCATAATCTGTAAAGTTACTTATTATGCTTCATTTTGTGATATATAAAGTCACATATGTTACACACACACACACGAGTGTGTGTGTGTGTTTGGTTTGTTTTTTGAGACAGAGTCTCATTCTGTTGCCCATGCTAGAGTGCTATGGCATCACTCTAGCTCACAGCAACCTCAAACTTCAGTAGCTGGGACCACAGGCATTCATCACCACTGGTAGTAGAGATGCGAGTCTTGCTCTTCCTCAGGCTGGTCTCCAACTTCTGGCCTCAAGCAATCCTCTTGGCTAGGCCTCCCAGAGTGCTGGGATTACAGGAGTGAGCCACCACATCTGCCCATGTTATACATTTCTAAGAGATGAATTTCAAGTAAACTGAATCATGATATCTAGTAAAATCAATCCAACCTTAAATAAAATTTGATACTTTTTTTCTGTTAGTAAATAATAAAAAGACACAGGCATTTAATTAAAAGTTGAAAATTTTAAAGGTAGAAATATTCATTTATTTCAGTGATCTCTGATTAGGAAAAGATAGGGATATCGTCTCCTAGAGAAACTTAAAGATTGATAATACCATCACATTTTTTTTGAGAAACTTATTTGTATTGGAGACAATGGAATTACTAAGCATTTCAGGGTCATAATCTTATAATTTCTTTTATTTGACTTACTAGATATTTTGTAATAAATGACCTTAATGTCAGAGGTCTCTTTTTCTCATTTATTATTATATTTAAACTTACATAAAGTAAAATTTACTTTCTGTGGGTATCCAAGTTTAAGAGTTGTAACACATGCATAGGTTCTCAGAACCACCCTTGCTACCAGGCTAGAGAAAAATCCCAACACCCCAGGAAATGTGTTGCACAAAGACACTCCCTGCAAGCCTGACCACAACGAGTCTGTTTTCTATTACTGATAGTTTTACCTTTTTCAGAATGTCACATAAACAGAAACATGCAGTACATTACTTTTGATAGTATCCTCTTTAGCTTAGCATCTGAGACTCATCCAAATGTACTAACCTCTTCTATTAATGCCAATAATAGAAGGTTCTTTTGTAGGTTCTTTAATGTTTTATACATAAGCAGTCATCTTGTCTATCTTGTCTGTCACCAGAGATGTTTTTATTTCTTTCTTTTCAATTTATGCCTTTCAAAAATCTTTTTCCTGCCTTGTTGCCCTTCTTAGGACTGGATGCAGCGTAATAGTGCGTAAGAGAAGTGAGAATATACTTCCATGACTTATTCGCTCTGAAAGAGAAAAGGCATTCAATATTTCCTCATTAAGTATAAAGTCATACAGTCTTTTATAATTTTTTTTCTCAGATTGAGGAAGTCACCTTCTATTCTTATTGAGAGGGTTTTTAAACTATGAATGAATGTTATTTTGTCAAATGCCTTTTCCTTACTTATTGATATGGTTATGTGTTTTTCTTGTTTAGTCTGCTAATATGTAAATTACATTGAATGATTTTTTTTAAAAAGTTGAACCAGCCTTGTCCCAGGCTGTGGTTTATCTGATGAACATTCCATATGCAATTGAAGGTTATATGTATGGCTTTTGTTTGCTGGAGTGTTCTATAAATGTCAATATGTGAACATGATTGATAGTGTTACTTAAGTCTTATATATCTTTGCTGATTTTCTATTTGCTTTATACATTTCTAAGAAGAGAGTGCTGAGGAAGGATTGTGTATTGTCCATTTCTCTTTTTAATTCTCTCAGTTTTTGCATCCTGTAATTTAAAGCTCTGTTGAGAGATGTATACGCATTTAACTAGAGTAGAACAAACAAATTTTGAAAAAAAGAGTGAATGTGGAGGACTCATATAGAATGATTTCAAGATTTACTAAAAAGCATTGGTCATTAAGACAGCATGGTTTTAGCACAAGGACAGATACAGATATTAGTGATACTGAATAGAAAGCCCAGTACTAGACTTACTCATGTATAATCAATTTGACAAAAATTCAAAGGTAAATCAGTGGAGAAAGGACAGTCATTAATTAGTTGTTGTAAAGCAAATGTTCATTCATATGCAAGAAAATCAAAGAAAGAACTAAAAAGAAATGAACTTGATATTCAAAAATTAAGTCAAAATGAATTGTCTACCTAAGCGTAAAGACAAAAAGGTTGTAACTTCTAGAAAAAAATTCAGAAAAATCTTTGTGACCTTATATTTTGCCAAGAATCCATAAATATAGTAGCAAAATTATAATTCATGAAAGAAAATTATTGATAAATTTATAATTTTCAAAATTTAAAACTTTCATTTTTTTTTTAGAAGACAAGGTCTTGATCTGTCATCCAGAAGGTTAGAGTACAGTAGCCCCGACATAGCTCAGGGTGACCCAGAAGGCCTGGGCTGAAGCAATCCTCCTGCCTCAGCCTACCAAGTAGGTGGAACTACAGTCACGAGCCACTGTGCCCAGCAAAATTTTCACTCTTTTAAGACATTATTAAGAAGAAGGGAACGGAAGGGACAGGGGAGGTAAGGGGAGGGGGTGGGAAGGATAGTAGAGGATAGCAGGAGGACCACAACTATGGAGCACATTGCAAGTACAATTTGGATCTATCATATGTAGAACACAAATGTCCTAATGCTATAATTGGTGAGGTGAAAGCTATGTTGATTAGTATGATGTAAGCACTCCAATTTGTACAAATAATCAACACACTGAAATAGGCATAAATGCATTTATGATCTACGTACAAAAGACTTGATAAAAAATTTTTTTTAAAAAATATAAAGAACAAGACAGAGTGGAACAAATATTTGAAAATACCTATTTAGAAGAAGATTTCTATCAGGACTGTGTAAAGAACTTTTAAAACTCAATAATAGCAAAATTACCCAGCAAAAAATTGGCAAAAAATTTTGAACTGACTACACAATTTAACAAGCATATGAAAAGACCCTAAATGTCATTTGAGAAATGCAAATTACAACCACAATATAATCAATATGATGAATATCATTACACACTTCTTAGAGAGGCAAAAGAAAAAAAAATGCCTTACAAAAGCAAGTTCTAGTGAAGATAAAGAATAAATGGTAATATCTTGCCTTCCTGGTAGAAATGTAAAATGGTAAAGTTTCGGAAAACAATTTGATGATTTCTTAAAAGTTAAAATATATTTATTACATGTGTTAGAAATCCCAAACCTAGGTATTTTCTCAAGAGCAATAAAATTCTATTCATCACTTTTTATATGAGGTTTATTTATACTTATTAATACTGAGAAACAACATAAATATCCTTCAGTGAGTAAATGACTAAACAAACTTTGGTTCATCCATGCAATGGAATGCTACTCAGCAATACAAACCAAAAGTCTCTTGTTATTTCTCCCCAAATATGGAATGCTTCATAAATTTGCATGTCATCCTTGCACAGGGCCATGTTAATCTTCTCCATCATTACAAATTTAGTACATGTGCTGCCAAAGCAAGCACAAAGCTAATGAAAGTTTCAATCTACTGAACAAGCAACAACATGGATAATTCTGAAATGGAATAAGTGGAGTGAGACAAAACACACTGAAAGGCTACATCCATATGACTCCATTTACATGAGCTTCTTGGAAAGTCAATTAGTGGAACAAAATATCAATCAATGGTTGCCAGCAGTTAGGGCTGGGGGAAGTGGTTGGCTCCCAAGGGGTGATGGAAATGTTCTATATGTTGATTGTATATGGAATCATATTGTATTTTACATAAATTTGACCTCAATATGTGAATAATAAAAGATGGCTGAGAGGTGAATTGTGGAGGAGTTTAAAAGGCAAGAAAACCTGATTTGACTTTTATTTTGGAATTACTGGGAAGCCATTTGAGGGTTTTGAGCGGAAGTTAAATGAGGAGACAAGTGCTGAGCAATGATTGCTCTGCTTGAAGCATTTAGGGTGAATCATTCCATAGATAGATATATGATTAGAGGGAATGTGTGCTATAATTTTCCTGTGACTGCTGTTGCTAAGAGACATCATGACTCGAAAATCTATCTACTTTTTCTTCTGGAAGATAAGAAAGCATATTCACTAAGGAATCTAACATCTCTCTCTCTCTCTCACTATCCATCTGTCCATCCATCCATCTTAGTTTATACTATTGGTAATTTAGCAAACAAGGAAAGAATATTGTTTTATTTTTATTACTAATAATTACTCTATACCCTTTTAAATACTGCACTGTATCATTATTATTGTAATTACCCTTCCTACTTAAAAGCACAACCACTGAATAGAGATTTTTAAGGACTTAGGTCTTTGTGGGAGATAGCATGACCTACTGGAGAAAATATGGACACTGGAGAAAAATTACAGATTAAATGTAACCTCTGTTATGTGTTAATTTCTTCACCTTGTATGAATGTATGCAAGTAGGTTGCAACATCCTGCAACTAAATAAGTAGTGAAATAATATTAATAAATTTCCATCACATTGTTTAGTCTCATTTAATCCAGAAAAAAAAAACAACTTATGTGGTGGGAAATATTACACACTAATAAGGTAATAGGGCTGGGTAAGGTGGTTCATGCCTGTAATCCTAGCGCCCTGAGAGGTCAAGGCAGGAGAATCAGGAATTCAAGACCAGCTTGAGCAAGAGCGAGACCCAATCACTATACTAAAATTAGAAAAATTAGCCACACTGGTAATGGGAGCCTGAGGTCTAACTTACTCAGGAGGCTGAGGTGGGAAGATAGTTTGAGCCTGGAAGTTTGAGGTTGCTGTGAGCTATGAAAATGCCACTGTACTCTAGCCTGGGCAACAGAGCAAGACTGTGACTCAGACAAAAACAAAACCAATAACAACAACTATAAAAACGAAAAAAAAAAAAACAACAACACCCATACTCATGTGGATAGGTAGACACATATCATGTATTATTCATATATTATATGTCAATTCTTCCTCTATCCTTTAACCTTCTTTGCTAAACCATGAAAGCTGATGTGGCTTAATTTTATCATGCACTCCCTAAAATAAGGTGTTTGACTCAATTAAATGCTACATAAAGAATTCAATAATGGAAGTCAACATATTATATTCTGTATTTTTAGGAATAATAGGTAACTTCTTGCTTATAATATGTTAATATACAGTATAAATTGTATTCATAGACTTTGAGAGCTTGAAGTATGCAATTTTTTGAATATTATATCCTAATATAATTTTTCATGTATTAGTCAGAAATGATATGAAAGAAGAAAACCAGTACATTATGTCAATAAAGAAATTTGGCCTCTAGCCATGTTTTAGATATTCTTTCAATTTATTGGTCAAATGACAAGTAATTTGGAATTTGGGGTGCTAAGATGGGCAATGCCATATCCAACCTTTGGCCTTGAACAGTGATGTAAACTATCTGGGTTAAGTGGTGGGTTGATGGACGTGGCTATTCAGTATACATTGCTCCTTCTTCTGGTATTTAAAAAAGAGTTTCTTAGGAAAACTCTTGTCCCCCGTTCTTAATAAATACATTCCTCTGGTACATGGGACTCCACCTTTGCTTCATAGAGTAAGCCCAGGCAATGAGAACATGGCATCAACATGGTCACAGTGGTTAAGATGGGGTGAGAATGTGGTCCTCACAGCCAGCAAGATAGGTTATATGAACTTTTCTATAAGTCTTAAAAGTGATATATGAGATTTTCCTACTAATTTGATAGAATGTGGGTAATTATCTTCCCATCACTCAGAATGTTAAAATTAAGTCAACAGAGAGGAAAATATTAACCAACCACAATAAAAGTTGGGTGCCAGTGATATTGTTTAAGCCCCTAAAACCACCTATCCCTGAAGTAATATTTGTGAATTAAGTTACATAAAGTAATATGTTTTTTCATAGGGGAATATACTGTAAGTATTTATAGCATTTATAGTCCAGATTTACAGATTTGGGGCATATTAATAGCCAAGACCATTCCCTCTCATTGTAAAAATGAATATATGTATGTATTATAGGAAAAGATGAAATGTGTGTTTCAAATGCTCAAGTTGGCTAATATGTTTGAAAAGTTTGGCCAGACAAACAGGGGTTTCCCCTTGCAATCTTGACAATTAAAAAATTAGGGTGGAAAATTTTTTTCATCCTCAATTTACACTGTTAGTTCTTTTAAAACAAAATGTTAATTATATGCAAGGATTACAAAATATAACTCTTTAACACTATTGGAATTTAATAAATCTTTTATTACAGCTAGGGAATAATCTTTGTGCATGTCAAATCTGTGAATTGAATCAAAGATCTGCTAAGGAATCCAAGTGAACTTTTTAAAGGATCATAGAAAATGTGTCTACTATCAGCTTTTAAACCAACATTCATTCTCCTCTGTGCTATGCTTTGCAAAAATGTTGGGAGATCAGTTTTTTTGGTAAAATCCAGGATTGCTTAGTGTAGGTCATTTGGCAACTACTGCTATTATATCTTCCAGAAAACTTAAGAATGAGAAAATAAAATAACTTGGTGTGTTTCTATTCTCAAGAAATCCATTTAAATATTTTGTGTATATCTTACTAAGAGGGGCAAGCAAAGATATTTTACAGGTGCGAGTATGCACACCCATACATATGCATATGGTAATTAGATGCTTTGTGCTGAATGACTTGGTTACTTGGTTTTCCATCTGGCTGGCTCAAATTTGTTACATAATCCTATGTCTGTTTTCTTAGACAACATTTAAATTGGACTGTAATAGAGTTTGACTGATTAAAATGGTATGCTCACACGATGGTCTTCATAAACACATATTCAATTGAATAAACACTGATCTGCATAGCCCCACCAGTGGGATAGTGATCTAAATTATGCAGTTCATTGGGACAGCAGTATGAGTGATCCCTAATTATACAGGGGTCAGCAAACTATGGCCACATCAGGCCAAATCTAATTCTTTCTTTTTGTTTCAGCTTCATGGCCACATCCATTCACTCATATGTTGTCTATGGCTATTTCAGCCCTAAAATGATAAAGTTGAATAGTTGTCATAGGAGACCATATGGTGACCAAAGCAGAAAATATTTACTATCTGACTCTTTACAGAAAAAGTTTGCTTTTCCCTGCCATAAATATATTTATTTTTTATATAGTTTATATAGTAAAAATGTAACTTTTGTCATTCTCCATGTAAACTTAATGCTTAAAACATTAAGATACATGCATTCTGAGAGGCCAAAGCAGGTGGATTACTTGAAGTTCACAAGTTTGAGACTAGTCTGAGTAAAAACAAGACCCCATCTCTACATACCAGCCAAGTGTTATGGTGGGCCCTGAGGCAAGAGAATCACTTGAGCCCAAGAGTTTGAGATTGCAGTAAGCAGTGATGCCATGGCACTTGATACAAGGCAACATATTGAGACTCTGTCTCAAAATAAATAAATAAATAAATAAAAACCTTAAGATATAAAAGGAATATTTAAGTGGTGGGCTAAATCACACAAATGCCTATAAATACTACATAATAATATCACTCATTATTTTCATTTTGTGTTTTCTGTAATCACATAAAATTTTAAATAGCACCCTAGAGAAATGAAGAAAACAGTCACATGAAAAAAAAAACAGGAAATTCTATGTTCTTCGCTTTTTTAACTTAAAAATTTATTATAATTTATAGCTTAAGCCTTATACGCGTCAAAATATTAAAAACTTCATTACCTAGTGGATGGTACTGAATTTTTTTTATATATTCAAACGTGTGTGTTATGCCTAAGCATTGAAATAATGTTTCAGGATTTAGAACATAGTGATTGAATGAGCCCCGTATATTAAGCAATCTCTCTGTGGCTAGTGATACCCAAACCCAACTCTATGCAAAGAAACTTGAATGGGGGAGATTCAACACAGGATAGAGGGCTCCCAACATTCTTTTTGGTTGAGAGTCTTTAACTTGACCTGATCATGATCAGGTGAAATAAATAGGATGAAACACATAAAAGCCAGCTCCTCTAAAAAGAAAAAAAAAAAGAAAAAAGAAAAAGTGTGCATTTGTGGGTATGCATGCAAATCTGGTTGTGTCTCAGAGATTTCCTTTTTAATCTGACAGATTTTTATTTATCAAATCACTTTTTTCTACTAATCTACTTGCTATAGGAGATGCAAAATGTTAGAAAATATAGATCTGGTTCTCAAGGAGCTTACATTTGATCTCACGAATTCTGAAAACAAATTGATCACATTACCTGGTATATTCAGAAAAATATGATAGCAATGAAATTCGAATGGTGGTTCGATTTTACATAGAAAAGACACTGAAACAAAAGTACAGAACGTTTTCAGAAGAAAACAATTCAACTACTTTGGTTGAAACCAAAGGAAATACAAACCAATATTATGAAACCCCTGTAGATCTATCATTTAGAATAAAATCGCTATTTAATATTTTGATATATCATCTTCTGGGCTTGGGATCCCCAACCTTTTTGGCACCAGGGTCCAGTTTCATGAAAGACAATTTTTCCACAAGGGCATGGGGGTTGGGTTTCAGGGTGATTCAAGTGCATTACCTTCCCACCTCAGATCATCAGGTATTAGGTTCCCATAAGGGGCACACAACCTAGAACATTCACATGTGCAGCTCAGCTCACACTCTTATGAGAATCTAATGCTACCCCTGGTCTGATAGGGGCTGGGTGTCAGGCAGTGATGTGAGCAATGAGCAGTGGCTATAAACATAGATAAAGCTTCACTTCCTCGCCCATCGCTCCCCTCCTGCCAGGGGGGTGGGGCACACTTCAAATGTATCTGTATAGTTCTACAAAACTGGTACCTAGTGAATATAAAAATTTCCATTTTTTTCTTCATTTAGAAAAACAAGGTAACTATTCTCTCATATCATTAGATAGTTTTTATATTTGCATACTAGGTCTTAGGTAGTTGAATCATAATTTACATAATTAATCCTCAATATTCAAAACTTCTATTAAGTGGCTAGAGAAGAGCAAGATATGAATGAATTTTCATTGCCCATAGATAAATAGGATATTTGAATTTAGAATGTCCTAGACAAATTTTGTAATTATATGAAACAAGTGGTAACGTTATTTTTGATGCCTTATAATTTCATTTCACAGATTTGATCATGAAGGAGATTAAGGTAAATAATTAGGAAGGGGAGCAAAAGATATGTTTGCTTAAGCTTGTTTTACATTTGACTACCAAGCTTAGTATATTATGGTAGATGTCACTTTAAAGGCATGTGATCTTAATAAGCTCCTTTGTTATAAAGCTGTGATAAGGAGTTAGTTGATTTGTTCCTAAGGGGTGTTAGGAGAGAAAGAAGATCCCATTATATCCACACTTGCCTGGATTGTTCGTGGAGATGAAGGGGTTTGCTCACTTTTACATGTTCTTTTGCCATTCATATTATTTTGTCTGATGAGAAGAAAGATGCTTTAAGACAAGATACTCTTTTCCCTTTGTCCAAACTTTTCTCCTAAGTCCCATTATGAGCCTATGATCCTTCCTTTCTTTTTTGTACTTTTTGGGAAAAATTTCATATCCTCTGTACTAGAAAAATTATATCTTTAGAAGAAGTTTTTTATCTATATTTTATAGAAAGAAATAAAACAGAAATTATATTTTTCTGAAGCTGTCATTAAAATATACACCCACAACTTAATAGAGAATTGGTACATATAGGGAAAAAAAGACTTAAGCTTAACATATTTTTAAAACAACATGGTTATCCTCAAAAGAAAAATCTGAGTTAAAAATAAAATCCACTCCATATTTTTTATTGAGTCTATCTCTGTAGCACTTTCATGTTCTTTAATCTCTTTTCCTTTCTTTTTTATCACTTGGTTTTTGAAAACTTAATTCTCTGTGCTGTACTTTGAGCAGTAAAAAGTATATCCAGTATGAGAAAACTTCTTAAATTTTGCTTTTTATTAGAGCAAAGACTCTTGAATGGAATAGGAGAGAAACAAACCTTGTAAGATTAATGGGGGAAGGAAAAGAAAAGGAGAAGTTGAAGAAACTCAAGAGCTCATAAGGAGGATTTTCTTGGTCCCAAGCTGTAAAACATTCTACAAGTCTAAGCACAAATATAATATCTCAGTCTATTGTTCTAGGTCAAAGAGTGTCTTACTTGTACCATCGGTTCTTGGTAGTTATAATATTCTACCAACATATGGCTGAACAATATTAAATTAGAAATGAAATTTCTGATTCATTTTCCTATATTGCAAAAGATGGCTTTCATAGTAACTTAATGTCAGTCAATCCTCATTTGTTTTCTGGTATAACTCACCATATTTATGATAATTTGATTTAAGGTTAGATTTTACTCTTTATAGTAGCATGCTGGCAGTCACGGAGGTAAATTTTATAGGCTAGATTTGCCAAATCAACGTTGAGTAAGAATCAGAGAAGGAAGTCATGGTCAAAGCCTGAAGTCATATAGAAGTAACAATTTGGGATGTATGTAGGTTTCATAGCAAATTATTTCACTTACAATAAATAGTGAATATCAATTCATGGCCAGTATGAATTGTCTTCTCAATTAGCCTACCTACTCGTTAACAGTTTATGATGAATTCACTAAGTTTCTTTCCTCACGTACGGCAGGCAGTTAGATTCTAGAAACACTTCCTAGACAAGCAATGATCCCCTCTGGCCTCTAGGCCCTGTTGGTGGCTGTGCAAAACCAGAGCAATTCATTCAGCCTCAGCCGATCTGTGATTCCTTTGTCTTTTATTGATTGATTACTGTAACCCAATTACATAGTTCAGCCCACACAGTTAGGACCTCTGCTTGAATTAGGTGATTAATGAAGCTTAGTGTTCATTTTAAATAGATCAGATTTCTTATTAAACACAAATCACGATTACCAGGCTAGGGCTGGAGGAGATATTGTGGCTTTGTGGATTTTGGAGCCGGATTCAGATTTTCAATATGCCTCTGCTGATTAAGAGCTATGTTAAGTGAGTCATTGATCTCTCCAATACTTGGTACCGCATCTATAAAATGGAGATAATATGATCTAATGGATATAGTAGTTGTTCAGAGCAAATGAGATAATGGCAGTAAGTCACACAATCTACAACGGTTCAATGCATAGTAGGTTTTTCAATGGCCTCTTTTGAAACCTTCTGAAAGCCGGGGGTCCCATCACACTAATTTAACGATATCACTGGAAGATGTCATGTAAACTGAGGACAAAGAGGCTCATTTTCTTCTCTCTCACTCTTTTTTTTTTCAGTTTTTGGCCGGGGCTGGATTTGAACCCACCATCTTCGCTTGGGCATATGGAGCTGTCGCCCTACCCTTTTGAGCCACAGGCATCGCCCAAAGAGGCTAATTTGCAATACACACATCCAGGAAATTGAGGAGATTGATGTTTACTCACTTCAGTTTCTGCTCATCTTCAAATACTTGGTTTCTTTTAAAATTCATTCGGATTTTATTTTTTTCAGACCTCACAGATGTTATCTTAGGTAGGACTGCAAAAACTTTATAAACCATCATAAAATTAAATTTGGAAATAGCTACAAATAGCACTTTGCCAGAGCATGTTTCACTTTTTTCCTCATAAAAATGTATGAATACATATGGAGAGTGTTTCTTTCCATAGTGTTAAATATCTTCAAGTAAACAGAGAATATATATATGATTTTCATCTACCACTTCTAAGTATCTGAGAAATTGCAGGATATGACACTCACACTTAAGTCATAGTTGAGATTTTCACAGAAAAATATAAAACTGCATTTATTATTACTAATAAGTTATAAATTGAAATAAATTTTGAACTGTGAATAGTGGACCTGTGTGTCAAAATACAATATTCTAAGGTCAAGTAGGCCAATAAAAGAACTGTTTTCCAAATGTTCATTAATTTGTTTTCTCTGGTAGTGCAAGATATTAAAGCTGCTTTTAAAATATATGCATGTTCTATATTGTTAACGAGTAATCAAACTACCTTTTAGTATGCATGGAAATTTAGCCTGTTCTAAAAGAAAACTTAGTGTATTAAAATCTAAATCTTAGGGAAATCATGTTTATATCAAATTATTTAATTTCGCAATGAAAATTTTAGAATTAAAAATAAAACTTCTAACTCTGGTTAATTTTAAGGAAATTTAGTAGAGTTCAAAAGTGGTAGTAAGCTAAAGTAAAGAGATGATAATCAGAGGTTAAATCCCGGCTAAGTATAAGCTAAAAATTATTTGTCTTTTCCCTAGGGAGAACCGTAACAGAATAAAGTAAAGGTTAAGTCAAACTGATCAATCTAATTTCTCTGCCATAGTTTGTGTTTGGTACACTTTATACTCTTTATCTCTGCTGATTAGACCGTTTTGTACAAAATTCACTACTGATGTGGTCAACCAAGAGTTGCAGCTTCGACTTGGCCTATGTCAGATAAATTATGATTTTGCAATGTCTGGGTAGTTTTATCACTGTACAAAAACTCTTGTACATTAATGGTATGCCTCTGGATTCTTGATTTCCAACTTTTGTTTAACATTAATTATCCTGTGATGAAGAACAGGAAAGTTTCCTTTGGAATAAACAGCCAACAATTGCCCCAAATCCATTATTTGTATGGCCTACGCTTCCTTCACCAGCAGTGACAATAATATAAATATTGGCTGATTGTCTTCATTACCATGGCAACTATTCATTGTGGCTACCATCTCTGAAATCTTTGCTCTGAACAAGGAAGGGATAGTAAGCATCAACGTAGTATTTCAAATAATAGTCAGACTCCTTACAAGACTTTGTGTGATCTGACCCTTACTTCTTTCCCCAACTTCAACTTATACTACTTTTCCTGTCATTCACTACCGGTGCCAGTGTTCTCCTACTTCTTAGACAATGTAACCAGGTCCTTTGTTAGCTTTGCAAATTAACACTAAACAGGAAGAAGCCAAGCAAGGGTGGGATTTCAGGTCAAGTTCTGTTAAAGGTAGCTTTATCCTGATCTGACCAGATGCTGAAACTTTATACTCCCACACCCCCAACCATCAGCCAGTGGTTAAGAACATCGGGGTGGCAGGGAGATGTAGATTTCCAACACTTCTGCTTGTTCATGCCTGTGTAGATTCAGGACAGTCTGCTAAATAAGATGTTCAGGTGCAGCTGACTGAAATGAAAGGGACACTGAAACAGGAAGAAGGACACTTAGAAATGAGAAATGGGCAAAAGGGGCTCTGAGCAGTGCACCAATAGCATCTGGGGCATCTGTTCACTCGTCCTTCCATGCATGCACTCATCCATACGTCTACCACAACAGAGCTTGGTCTCAGTTAGTGATTTATTCCGTAAGTGTGTGTTCTATGTATGCTTTGCTTAAAGGGAAAGTGCAATATACCCATGAGTTATACAAATACAACTATCAATTGGCATTGAACACGTGGAGTAGAAAATAAAGCATTCGAAAGGAAGGAAAATGTTATCAGTTGCAACAGTAAGAGGTGACACATGGATAAGAACAGCACCAGCAAAAGTTCTTAAAATGTAAGGGTTAAAGAAATGTGAGAGTTAAAGAAAAGAGACCTGATTGAGGTCAATGGAGACTAGTCTGTCCAACTGATCCCAGTTTAAAAGACCTTCTCCTGGCTAAAGGAAACAGTCCTTAATCATATTCATAGTCCTGATAGCAAGAGTGATATGCTAATCGGATGCCTGGCCAGTGTTCTAAGATTAACATTTTCTTTCATAAGTCTTTTTACAAAGTCTTTATTAGCAAGGGGAAGGACAATACATTAGGGGTTATATATTCTAGGTAAGAACTTCCTGGAATATAAAAGGAAAATTGGTAAGATATACAAAAAGCAGTAGCAAGGCAAGGTTATGTGTTTCCCTTTCTATCACAAAATACTGTGTGCTGACACAGGGCTTGACTTAGGCAACTCTGGGACTCAGCTAGGTTTCTGGTATGGTCTTTATTTTGCACTCCACGTCCTATTCACAACCTGGTTGTTATCTGGGATTCAGTCTCTCAGATTCATTCTGTACTCTTTCCTCTTACCCTGGGCTGAGTAATTGAACAGGTGATTGATGTGCCATCCCACATTTATTCTGCCTTCCTTTGCAGACAGTGCAGTGACTTCCTACTGGGTAGTGACTTATCTCCCATTGTGAGCAATATGGTGGGATTGTCAGTCAAGGTCATGTACTTCTCTTAGCCAAGGAATATGCTATTCAAATTACACCAATTCAACCCTTTCCACAACCCCTTCTAGTCTTTTAGTCAGGTGGAGGAATTCAGGAACAGAAAAGAGAAAAAAAGGATTGGGGTTAATACATTGTAGGGTCAATGCTCAGGTTAGACTAGATCCTTCTACCTGGAGGACTGAATTAGTCATTGTTTCTGTTCCAACAAAGACTGGCATCTCCACATTTCTTTAATTCTATGCACTATACTGTGAACTTATGATAAACTTGATATGGGTGGTTTAATTAAGCCACCTCCCACTGCTAAGATGCAAGCTAAACCCCAGTATCAACACTCTTTATAATTTGACTCAATGAAATCTGAAATGATTTGACTTCATATTTTAGGCCCAGAATATATGTCATATTGAGCAAGCTTTATGACAGCATTTGCAGAACATCTTTTACACAGTAGATACTTTATAAACATCTCATTTCACAATAGTAAATTATAAAGACAAAGATCAAACATGATATAACGCACAAGTCATTTAATGCTCTGAACAGTTGTGTCCTCAGGAATGAGATACAAGTATGATTTCAACCTGAAAAATTTTATGCTATAATACTATAAAATTTCCTATCTAATCCCCATGTAGCAACCAATTATTACTTACTGTGTGCTGGGCCCTAATCTTAATTCTTCTTATGCATCGATATTTAATTTACTCTTATGAGAAGGACAATAGTAGTTAGGAATTCATTTGGCTACAAGTAGCAGAAGACTCCATACATGGGCTGAGACCCATCAACTTTTCTCATTTCACAAGAAAGCTAAAAAGTAGTCAGCTGATGTCTTGTTGATATCAAAGTTAGAACTTTTGCAATTCTCTTGGCTTTTCCACTACACTGTGCTGACAAGGTTGTAGACCCAGCTTATTACAATGTGTTCTTATTTGAAGTAAATAAAATAGAGATAGGTGTGACGGTCTAAAAGCCAGCTCTTCCTTTTTTTTCTTGTTTATATTAAGAAAAACAAATTTTCTCTATAACCCCCAGCCAACTTTCACTTACATCTTATTGGCTATAACTTAACTTCCAAGGAGTCACAGAAATGGACTATTTAGCTGGTTTTATTTCCAGACCTCAAACTGGAGCTCTGATGGCAGTAAGAAAAGGAGGAGAGTTGTTTGGAATACAATTGACTTTATCAACTTCAATACTTTTTAGATTTCGATTTTATAGATCAGGAATAAAGGCATCAAAACAGGAATAACAATATCATTCCACTAATGAATGGTGAGGAGAGAAATTTGGAGATCAGTGGTCCCGTAAAGAATCCATACTCTTAACAAGGGTAGGGTCAACAGACGGAACAAGAAAAGGGCAGCCACAGTTATTTAGAATGTCTGGCTGTTTTAAAAACTGAGTGTGCAGAAACCAATTGAATCAATGGGGCTAAATTTTTAAAAGATGACTTATAAATCTTGTTAATTATGGCAATAGCTGTTTGTTTTCTCATCATTTTAATGTGGGTGGTGAGATTTAAATCAGTTTCCACTTAGGGTAATAGTATTAAATCTTTCATGTCCTATATTTCAAGATTTATAAGTCACATTCCCACACATATTCAAGTATGGTAAACTGTTTTGGGAGGTCAAAAACTGGTCTAAAAGTGTCACCTATCTTTATGTACACTTGTGCTAGTCAATAAATTGCAATGAGCCTCAGTTTATTCATGTGTGAAAGCAAATGATAATAAATAAATCATTTTGCTGAGTAGATAATGTAGTATATCTAATTTGTATCAGAGTACAGCACATTGTAAATAAAAATGGCACATATTATTTTAATTATTTATGATAACTTCTGAGTTTCATATTATAACAAATGTTTTCAATAAAAAAGTGAAATCAAGAAAATAAAGTCTTCTGTAATCCCACAACAAAGCATTAAAGACCAATAGGATTATTTTGTATTATTCTCTTCTATTTTTTATTTGAATATTTACCAGAGTAATAGATATCCCTGATAACTAATCAAATTTGTACAGAAAAACTCATGATGAAAAAGTCATAGTTTATAGTTTTCATCCTCTTCCACCGTTAAAACATGAAAAGCTCTCAAATTTTTAGATACTAGAACTAGTTCTTGAAATATCAATTGTACAAAATATGTACTGCTTCACCATGTGAAAAATAAGGATTTAGTTCACTTCTACTACAATCTTTTAATTTTTGCCTTCAATCCTACATACATTACATATGTGTAGGTAGAATATGCATTACACATAGTACATTATGATATGTTGTGGTACCTACTGTACTCTATATAAACATCTATTATGATACATTATAATTTGGTTAACTTTCAACATTAAATAGCATGCTTAAATCTGAATTTCCTGATCCATGAACGTTCAGCAATATCTCATAACATTTATTTTTCCTTTCACTCTTTCTTCCATGTTAGTCTACTACCTTCTGTATGTCATGCTTCAACTTTTACACTGTTGAAATATCCAATATTAACAACCATGTTTTTATTGCAACAACAACCAAATGTATCACACTTGGTCCTTAGGTTGGTGCCGAAAGGTAGTTTCACATTTTACGTTTAAATAAGTATTTTTTGGTTGTCCAATAAACTATCAAAGGAAGATTGCGTTAAATTGTCCCCAATCCAATATCTGTACACTGTGTCATGCACAGAAGAAATCTTGAGCATCACACTAAAAAAAAAAAAAAATCATCTTTCTCAATTGCCTAAAACCATTATAAAAGTTTGCTTCGTAATTTAACTATGGCTTTCTTGTACTTATAAAACTTTTGGGCTTTGTTCCCCTGGAGTTTATCATTGTTTTTTCCCTTCCTTTCTGCTTTTCATTTGGTAATCATTTTCCTATCTTTTCTAGTTATTTAATCCTTCTACCCACTCTGTGGTTTCTGAGTGCCTCCCTCAGGAAGGCCCTTTTCCTTCTATTTAAATGCACATGGCTCTGATCAAGGCCATCTGTTCAGCTGTCATTCTGACATTCTTGTATTTCTCATCAAAAATATCTAGCTAGATCCACTATTTCCCGAACCTATATGTTTCTTTTTTTCTGAAATAGTTTTAGTTTTGTCAAAGCTTATCCTAAAGTGGCTTCTTCTTCTTCATTTTTTTTTTTTTTAATTTTTTTAGAGGCAAGGTCTCACTCTGTCGCCCAGGCTGGAGTGCAATGATTTGAAATAGCTCACTGTAGCCTCAATCTTTGGGATTCAAGCCATCCACCTACCTCAGCCTCCTAAGTAGCTAAGGCTAGAGGTATGTACCACACTCTGAAGTAACTTTTAAAGAAAGTTTATGTTAGAACAGAGGCAAAAATGGCATTCCAGGTTTATATATGTTCTCAAGATTTACTTTTGATTTGTAGTTTGACCCGTATGGAATTCAAGGTTGAAAATAATTTTCCTTCAAAAATGTGCAATTATATTACTTCATAATGACATGAGTAAGTGTAACTTATTTTTTAAAATTATATTTCTAGGGCCTTGATTAGCCTTTTCAATCTGTAATTTACATATTTTCAATTCTGGGAGATTTTCTTTGGTTATTTAATAGTTTTTTTGTGCTTTTTCTTTTCACTGTATTACTCAGGGAACTCCTTTCTCAATCCTTTATAGCTCCTACTTTTATTTTTATTTCTTTTTAAAATCTATTCTTCAAAAATTACTGCATTATTTCAAATTATGATAGTTTTCATGATATCTGATTGTTCCTTTTACATAGCCAACTCTTAGAAAGGGTCCTGGAAAACACTTTCTCAAGTCTTTAATTATAGACTAGATTCTATTAAGTTCTCTTCTGTTCACTGAGTTATCTCTTCTTCCTCTCAGAACAGACTTTAAGTCTGAATTTTTTGGTTTCTGATGCCTCCAGCTCTCATAGTAAGTATGGCTTTAATGTAAGAAATAAGTATCTTCTGCTCTTTCTTTGTGGCTTGATCAGTAGCATAGTTTCCCTTTTATTTTTCTCCACTGAGTTGGAATTTTGACCAAAATGTCCATATGAGGTTACATGAGGTCTGACATGTTAGCTGACTGGCTCTCGGGCTTTTTGTACCAAATGGCAGAATGGTCATATCCTAGTCCATTTTGTGCTGCTATAAAAAAATACCATGGACAGGGTCATTTATGAAGAATAGAAATTTATTTCTCATGACACTGAAAACTGGAAAGTTCAAGATCACCAGCACCAGCATCTGGTGTCCCACAAAGGCCATTTTGCTACATCCTTGCATGGCAGAAAGAGTAAAGGCCCCTCCTGAAAGCCCATCTTGTAGTGTCATTAACCCGTTCATGAGAGTGACCCTTGTGACCTAAATACCTTCCATCAGGCCTCACCTCCCAACACTGTTGCATTGGAAATTAAATTTCAACATGTGATTTGGAGTGGATAAAACATCTAAACAGTAAGATCGTAATTTCACTGCTAGTGCCAATAACTACATTTGGAGGCCTGTATTTCTGTTGCTTTGCCCAAGGACCCAACTTGG
This sequence comes from Nycticebus coucang, assembly GCF_027406575.1. Taxonomy (NCBI): domain Eukaryota; kingdom Metazoa; phylum Chordata; class Mammalia; order Primates; family Lorisidae; genus Nycticebus; species Nycticebus coucang. Next base: position 20,941,383 of record NC_069787.1, read on the forward strand.
GTGTTTACCTTAGGATCAGATGTCTAGTCTATGACTGAGTATGAGATTGCTACTTAATTTAGTTGTTCTGCATAGTGACCACTTACCTGGGCCTTCTGGTGTGCTGGTTGTCTTTGACTCTGTGACCTTTAGGACCCATTAAACAGATTGGCTTCGAAATCTTCCCAGCTTCCCATATTCTGAGATATGTGGCTTTCTTCATTCATTGATGTATACCAAACTAGTTCTCCACTCACATTCTGTAGTAATTATACATTTGTTTTCTTCATTGTTAATCTATAATAATTTTCTATTACTTTCAAACATTGGAATTATCTGAGGTTGAACCATTTCTTTACCAATAAAAATAGCAACTTCCAATGATTCTACCAATGTACTACTTATTGTGAGTTATGCTTTTCATTCTACACTTTTATTTCAGTCAATTCTAAGAGAATTGACATGGGAGGCAGATTCTACTAAATTATTCACTTGAATAGAGAATTTGTGTTATTCTTAATTGAAGTATTCAAGGGGATATGAACTTCGAACACTGCTAAAATATATACCTGAAATATATACCCTCTAGCCTGGCAAGGCTGAAGTGGGTCGTATGGTAAGGAAAAGAAATTTCTCTACTCAGTATTTTTTTTTTTTCACCTAAGACCTCAAAATTTTTACTGATCTTACTTTAACTGATATTGAGAAATTTTGGCCAGGAAATATTTCCTTAACAAACAGAACAAATTAAAACAAAAAGCTCCCCCAAAACACAACAAACAAAACTTTTGCGCTACAACTAAATGATTTTTCTATAAAAACTTAAGCTCTTACTAAGTCTAATAGTGAAAAATATAGATTCTCTTCCTTAAAAGGTAAGTAAAAATTTAGATGAAGGTTCTCTTGTTTACACAGAAATACAAAAACCCACCAGGAAGTAACCATGTGGTTAGAAGCCAGGGACACAAATTAGAGGTACCCTGTTCTGTTTCTGCTGCCCACATGATGGATACACTGTGAATGTAATGAGGCTGGCACTGACCAGTCAGAGTGTCAGATTTAAGATTCCCATACCAGGCTGTGTCATCATTCCTGGGTTACTGTGCATGATTTGCAAGTTTGCTTTGCTGTCAATACAAGAGGGGAAGGCAACTTTGAAAAATACAAGATGTGTTTGCATGTTTACAACTTTTGAGACTACAGCAGCCTCTTCATAAGCACGTAAGAGTGAGGCTTCAATACTCTTTAGGATCATCAGTTCCTGTAGCCTGAGTCTCTGGCAGCATGTATATGCCATAACCCACACCACATCTCAGGAAAAGGTTGAGATACTGAGTACAAGTTAACTCTTCGTTCATGAATTAATTTGATTGTACTGATATGTTATTTTTTGGTTATCCCGTGAGTGACTATTTCAAGGATCAAGCAAATGACTTTGTTTTATTTATAAAGATACTTAAAACCCAAGGTTAAGTTTTTCGTCTGCCACAATAAAGTCTTTGCCTTAATCCGAATAACTCTGTAAAATATGGATTGATATCTAAGTTTGATATTTTTTTTAATATGAGGGAGGGGTGCTGAAAATATTGATCTAAGTTAGACTATAGCTGTGATGTAGATCCGATCAACTTTGTAGTGAAACTATTTTTAAATTGCTAAGAGTTGCAATAGAAATCTTTTGCTTTTGCCAATCTGCTGCAATTTTCCGGCATTCTGGCCACAGATCCCATTTTCCTGGAATGGATTGGTGATTTAGTGGAATTGTCCATCATATCCTGCATTTTTCTAGATAGTTGGTGGGCAAGTAATTCACATTTCTCCAATAACACTAACCATAGAATATCAACCATGAGTGGAGTGATTAAAAACTAAAGATTATTTTAGCTGATTTATTCCATGGTTAATGCTTTGAATGATTTGATTGTAATTTCATATTTCCCTAACCATTGGAATTCTATTTTTGCTCAACATCAGTCTTGTTCTTCAAATATTTCTTCAATTTTCAGAGCTAACATTTATGTCAATAAATTTATTTTCTGCTTAACAAACAGATTTAGGTCCCAAGGAACTTTACCAAAACATAATACCTGATTTATTTGAGGGATGTACAAAGTTCAGACATTATGGTTATACAAGTGTTTTGATTAATGGAACATTTTTTCAGCCAGTAGTTGCACAGTGTAAATTTGTTATATCATAGGTGTCATACATGTAAATTTGTAGAAAAAGTCCAAACCAAGAGAAGACAAGACTCCTTCTATCTCCTTATATAAAGAATAAGGATACATTATATTGATAACAAAAATATTCATTATGGAAAATCTGTAGATTGGAAAGGTGAATATAATTTTAAAGAGGAGAAGAATTAAAGAAAGTGCATATGAATTAAAGAAATGGAAAAAGAGCATAGCCCGTGCTTCTCCAGGAGAAGATGAGTGTGTCTTAGTCTGTTCCAGCTGGTCTCGCATAAATAGGTGGGTTAGCTTAAAAACAATAGATACATATTTCTCATGATTCTGGAGGCTGAGAAATCCAAGATCAAGGTACTAGACGGTCTGGTGACTAGCGAGGACCCAGTTTCAGACTCCCAATTGGTGCCTTCTCACTGTGTCCTTTCACAGTCAGAGATGTGAGGATGCAGGGAGGAAGGAATTTTATGGTGCCTCGTTTCTGAAGACACTATAGTCTCATTCACCAGGGTTCTATTCTCATGACCTAATCACTTCCCCAAAGCCACGCCACCTAATACCTTCATCTTGGTGATTATGTTTTCAACATATGAATTTGGGGGGTGATACAAATACTCCATAGCTGAATCAAAATTAAAGAAAATTAAAAGAAAACAAGGCCTTGCCAAATAGCTTTTATTCTAATAGGCGAATAGAAGTATACCTTCTATGTTGGAAATTGGTTAGAATATTATACAAATAGGACAGTGTGCTGATTCACTTGTTTGAGTAGGAATCTGGCATGAGTTTTGAGATGTATCTTTACATTAGAAAGGCAATCTGAGGATCTGTTGACATTAACAAAGTAAGGTGGTAAGTTGCATTTTGTGAAAGTTTTCTATTAAAATCTACTTATAACATGGCTTTGAATTCCTTAAATCTTTTGCTTCAGTGATCTATATTAATATATATTTTACATATGACATATGCTATATGTTTCAATACATACATAATATATATCTCTTATAAGTGAGTGACCTTGGACAAGTTTTTAATTGTTCTGTTTATTCAATTATAGAGTAAAATTAGTAATAATACAGTTGACCATGTTTTGAACAGCTTGGGTCCACTGATCCACACATTTTTTCAAGGAAATTCACGTTGAATGTGCCCCTCCTGCCTCCCCTTTTACCCCATTTACATGTTTTTCCACTTCTACCCTTGAAACAAGATCAAATCCTTCCCCTTCATCTTCCTCCTCATCATTAATGAAGACCTTAATGATGGTCCACTTCCACTTAATCAATAATAAATATATTTTACCTGCCTAATGACTTTCTTAGAAACATTTTCTTTGCTTTGGCTTACTTTATTGTAAGAAGGCAGTATGTAATACATATAACATACAAAATATGTGTTAATCAACTGTTTATGATACCAGCAAGGCTTCTCATCATTAGTAGACTACGAGTAGTTAAAAGTTTGCAGTGAGTTAAAAGTTATATGCAGATTTGTGACTGCACAGGGGATCAGCATCCCACACTTCCTTGTTAGTCAAGGGTACCTTGAACTATATATGCAACATTGAGTTGCTGTAGACATTCAATAATATTTTGATGTAACATATTTAGTATTCCTTTTATTATGAGTAATAAATCTTATATTACTTTGATATAAAATGTATTTAATCTATTTATTTTCATTGCAATTGTGTGATAAAAATCAGTGATAGAAAAATTCTTACTTTTTTTTTTTTGTGGTTTTTGGCCGGGGCTGGATTCGAACCCGCCACCTCCGGCATATGTGACTGGCACCCTACTCCTTGAGCCACAGGCGCCGCCCAAAATTCTTACTTTTTCATTGAAATTTTTTTCATTAAAAAATTAAAACTTTGTATTACATAGCTCTTGAAACAGCAATAGACCGGCCTAATAAACACACTCATTCAAATAAGCAATTTTAGGAACCTATTTTGTGTTCAGTTCTGTCCTATCTAAACCAGATGTAAAGGAAAAAATAGGTGCATCTGCTCCAGATGCCTATGAGTCATGGCCCAGTAGCTGAGAAACAGCCTCAAATGAGAGAATTTAGAAGAAAACATTCCATATGCTGGGTAGCGAAAACTTACATATGCGACTTGATGTTTATGAGATTTTTGGCAATGAAAATAATCAGTTATCTGTTCAAAGAGGACCATTAGTTCTCTAAGATACATTTATTGTCCCTTTTAACCATTTTTTTAAGTATCAGGAATCGGCATTAAAATAAAGATTGACTATAAATATTATTATATATATATTTTTGAGATGGAATCTCACTCAGTTACCCTGGGTTTGAGTGCCATGGAGTCATAGCTCACAGCAACCTCTAACTGTTGGACCGATGAGAGTCACAACACACAGCTATTTTTCCATTTTTAGTAGAAATGGGATCTTGTTCAAGCTCCTGATCTCAGGCAATCCACCCACCTGAGCCTCCCAGAGTACTAGGATTACAGACGTGAGCCACCACGCCCAGCTTGATTATAAGCCTGGTTTTAAGTTCTCAAAATATTATATGTGTATTGTGAGGCAGTTAAAACAAAATAGAACATTTTTATAAAACAAAGACATTTCTAGTCTTTTAAAAATGTATTCATTGATCTGGCTTATAACACTCCCCCTTAATAGAATATTTTTTTCTCTGATTTCACTGACTTCCTTTTAGGTTTGGTTCCAGGTCCTAAAAAGATGCTCATTCTGAAAGAATGGGTCCAACAGTGATCTGAAGAGTGCAACAGATGCAGATAAACAGAAGCTCTTGTGTTGAGTGCTCCTGCTTGTATGTTTCTATTAACCAAATTAATTGGTAGCTAGTCAAATTATATAAACCATATAATCGTGTTCTTTAGTATTTTCTACTGGGTATTTATTAGGCCGTGTTTCTGGACACTGTTTTCATCATCATTTGTTTGCTTCCTCACTTCTTGCCCAAATAAAATTATTGTCTCTCTCCCAGTGTTTGAGGAATTCTAAAGTTTGTAATTAACTTGTAGAAGGCAGAATCCACCTTAGATCTGAAAATACAAGACACTTGTTTAACTGCTTATTCTGAGTCATATTGTCCAGGCTTCTGTATCCCTGTGAGAAGCATCTAATATTTATTTAATAAATTCCTTTTCCATTAATTCAAAGAGAGCATATTTTAGTCGGTCACCAAGAAAAAAAAAAGAATGATATTGAAACAAACAAGTATTTTATTTGTTCCTAGTATATTCTAGGATCTATTGAAATTACTTGAAAAATATTAATGAAAAATAATATTTTTTCTATTGACTCTTCCAATATTTGTAAAAATATCTCATCACCACTGTGCTCGTACTAATATAAACTTATGTTAAGTCATTTGAAAAAAATGATTGCACATTATAAAAATCGTTTCCCACCAGGAGTAGCTTTTTTTCCCTTTCCAAATGGTGATGAATATGCCAAGCTTTGATAAAGCTGTGTTAATAAGGAAGGGACATTTTTCTCACCCAGTAAGAGGTAAAGAATGCCCCTTGCTAATATTGTTACGAGACTATTTTTTTTTTTAACTTTTCCAGCAAATTTCCATTGTGGTTCTTTTTGGAAAGAATGCTAGGAAATTTTTGCAGGAGTTCATCATTTTTCTGTCTCTCTCATGAATTTTGAATAGATCGGTGTCTTGCTATGCCATTCAGTTATTCTGAAAAGCTAAAATAAAGTAGACCCTTGAGGTTATTGTGGAAATATACACCCAAAGGTTTAAATGTGGAACAATTCTGTGCAGCTTGTATTTTACATGCTACTCATTTCCAGAGCCTGACCTTAGCTGATAAACATTTTTCACTTTTAGTTGAAAGTAAAGGTGCTGAAAGAAAGCTGGTCTCATTTGGGGGATGTTATGATGTTATAGCTACAGCTACTTAATGTTCCTGTGCCTTTTTTCACACCAGGAAATGTGCAAATCTACCTTGATAGTGTGCTGGATAGTCTCAGTTACTTTTTAGTATTCTTACCCATGTGTCTCTCTGTCAATAAGAAAATGAAATTTTTCTTGGAAATCACTGATAACAGATTTTTCTTCCTAATCACGTTTTAGGTAAAAGTGTGTCTGAGTTATGCTTACGGTAGCTAGTCACTTCTTTCTCTGACATTCTTTGATTATTATTTTTTTTTTTTAGCAAATTATTCAGTTTTGGGGCAAAGAATTTCTGAATTAGAGCTTAGCTAACACTTTCAGATTCAGAATAGAATCTCAAATAGGGAGAAACCAAATCAAGTGCCTGGGAGTGAGGAAATAGAGATGCTCCTGAAGGCCAGTCCTCCACCTCCCAACACCTCACACTGTGTCTCTCTGAACTATCTAATTATTTTCTAATCATGGGAGGAACGCTCTGTGAGTATATTGAAGAAGTCCTGGAGAATGCCAATGTGTCTGCAGCTGCAATACAGGAGGAGAAAAACCAATGGCTGTACTAGAAAACTCCAAATTATATTTGGGACATGTTTAAAACTGGGATCATTCAATTCCTTGTGTTATTTAAAGTCTGTACTTGGTTTATTTTGCAGGGGATCAGTAATTGTAGAAGGAAATGTAAGACTGCAAAGCGACAGCAGTGAAGAGGGGGGTTGTTTATAATGAGTCATTTCAGGAGCTTACTATACCTTTTTTGGGGGATATACAAATATTATGTCTAAAATCTCCAAACCACCCCAGACCACAGTAGGAAGCCAATTTAGAGTTAGAAAAGGTACCATTCTGAGGTTGATCTTTATCTAATATCAATTTGATGAGGCAAGGAACAGATGGCATTAGGATTAACATGATATTTTACAGCCAGAAGACCACAGAGGTGAACCAGGAAGAACAGACACAGCAAATTTCTTCACAGGGAAAAATCTTTTTTTGCTGAACATGTCTAGGGTGGGGAAAATTTATCCACTGACCAAAGGAAGGAGAAATGTGGATGATCAGCAGATTACATTCCAGGTATGGTGCAAAGATATTTGTAATTTTAGCACTGTTGAAATTTGCCATTTCATACTGGAATTCTTAAATAAATGTGGTCATCATTTTTATGCACAGTTCTTGCTTTTTATTTTTTTGCTAATGACTTATTACTTGCTACTTATTTTATATTTATTTTGGAGGAGGGAAATGATGTTAGACAAAAAGTGAATTTGAGCAATTTTCTTTTTTGAGTTCAAAATGGGTTGTAAAGCAGTGGAAATAACTCACAACATCAACAACACATTGGTCCCAGGAATTGTTAACAGGTGTACACGGAAGTGGTGGTCAAAGAAGTTTTGCAAAGGAAAGGAGAGCCTTGAAGATGAGGGGTGTAGTGCGGCCTTGGGAAGTAAACAGTGACCAGCTGAGGACAATCATCAAAGCTGATCCAGTGCCAACTACACAGTGAAGTAAATTAGAAAGGTGATGAAGCCCGGTTAAGTGGGTGCCTCACGAGCTGACCGAAGAGCAGAGCAATCATGTTCAAGCATTACATTCTATGCAACAAGTAACCATTTCTAGATCAATTGTGGCATGTGACAAAAGTGGATTTTGAAAGACTTGGGGCAGAACCCCCCACTCAGCCAGGAGCTCTGACCACCCCAATCAACCGCAAGAGTCGTCTCTTGATGCAAAAACGCAAGAGGATTTTTATTCCTGTATACGGGGACTTGATTCACAACTCTTTTAGGAGCCGAGAAATCAAGTCCCCCACAGCAGTTTTTTACAAGCTTATAAAGGCAAAAACTACAAAGTAGGCGGGAATAGCAGACATGCCAGGGACTCTAAAGTAAGAGAGAATACACACACCTGGGATTCTAACTCGATAAGGAGAACTCTAGTTCACTATTTAACTGTCTTAAGACAAGACTAACAGTCAAGTATTTACTTAAGCTCCTGGGGCTATCTCCTGGAACAGTTACAAAAGGTCACATTCCTATGGTAGGGAGCGAGAAGTGGTCACATTCTCATGGTAATATTTTCTTTCAATTTCATAGGACCACCTCGATGACCAGCTCACTAGGTGGACCAAGAGGAACCTTCAAAGCACTTTCCAAAGCCAAACTTGCATCATAAAAATGTCATGGCCACTGTTTTGTGGTCTCCTGCTGGTCTGATCCACTAGCTTTCTCATTCTCTGAGAAACCCTTCCATCTGAGAAGTCTGCTCAGCAAATCGATGAGATACCTGAAAACTGCAACACCTGCAGCTGGCAGTGGTCAAAGAAAGGCCCTGATTCTTCTTGAGACAACCACCAGAGGCCCGACCACACATGGCACAACCAATGCTTCGAAAGTTGAACGAATTGGGCTGCTATACTTTGCCTCATCGCCATATTCATCCAACCTCTCACCAGCTGACTACCACTTCTTCAAACATCTCGACAGCTTTTTGTAGAGAAAATGCTTCCATAACCAGCAGGATCCAGAAAATGCTCTGACTAGTTCATCGACTTCCTAAGCATGGATTTCTTCACTCCAGGAAGAGACAAACTTCTTTCTCATTGGCAATAATATATTGATTGCATCGGTTCCTATTTTAACAAAAATGTGTTTGAGCCTAGATATAATGATTTAAAATTCAAGGTCTAAAAATCACACTTACTTTTGCACCAGCCTGATAACAACACCTAAGTAGTTGAGACCAAAATAAATTAACTTAAATCATTTCAAAACATAATTGCAGGTTATAGAATCCAAGTTAAAGAGATCTCAGCATAATGGGATATCCACATACTTCCGTCACAATGATGGGATTTAAAATTTAAATTTAAAAGTAGACTGATGACATGTCATTTTGATAAGATTCTAGACCAAATGGCAGTCTATACTGGAGACAGTGCAAATTATTTTAGAAATTGTTTGCCATTGCACCCCTCAATGTATGATTGAAAGAAATATGTGTGTGTGCATCAAAAAACAAACAGAAAATGTTCATTAATAGCTTGACTTGTAACAGCTTTATACTAGCCAGTGTTCTCTAGTGAAATGGAACCAATATGTAAATATGTATACAAAGAGAGAGTGAAAGGGAAGTGGGTATTTGACAAGCTGGAGACCCTGGAGACCTGGGTGTGCCGGTGGCGTAGCTGCAGTCTGAGGCAGTGGGACTCAGAAACCAAGAAGAGCTAATATTTCAGTTTCAGTCTGAAAGCAGAAAATGACTGCTATCCCAGCTTAAGGCAGTCAGGCAGGACATTGTAGGGAAGACAATTGGTTTTATTCAGTCTTCTGATTCAAATGTTAATTTCAACCCAAACGCAGATTCACCTAGAACAATGTTTCACTAAATATCTGACACCCTGTGGCCCTGTCTAGTTGACACACGAAATTAACAAACACAATTCCCAAATTAGCAAAGCCTGAAGACCCATCAGAGGTTGAATGAATAAAAGTAAGTTATGGTATATTTATATAACATAATGTTACAGAGCAACGAAAATAAAGGCAAAGCTACTCACACTACACAAACATATTCATTCTTTTATTTATAAAATGTTCAAGTTGAAGCAATATTAACTATAAAGTTAGAAGTTAGGAGAATCTTTATTGTTGAGAAACAGCAAGAAATAAGTAATTAGAGGACTGTTGGGGGTTGGCAGGGATGCTAACAAATCTCCATTTATTGGCAAATATTATTTTATAATAATTTATCAAAGTTATTATATGTGCATTTTCTGTATGTATATTAAATGTCCAAAAAGGTTTTAAAATGAATCCTCAGATGCTTTGCAGTAAATCTAGTCTAGTGTTCTCATATTTCAAATGATGAAATAGAAACTCAGAGATATTTAGATGTTTAGATAAATAAATTACAGCCAAGACAAGTATTCACAGCTACTGAAAATAAATCTAGAGTCTTTTCACTACAGTTTATATTTTGTAGATAGCAACATGTACTAGTTCTTAGGGCTACTTCTATCATGTACTAATAACAGAGAGGCTTAAGACAACAGGAATTTATTGCCTCACTATTTTGAGGGCTAGAAGTCTGGGATCAAGGTGTCAGCAGGGCCCTTCTCTCCCTGCCAGCTCTACTGGGGAATTTTTCCTTGACTCTTTTAGCTTCTAGTGTTTGCCTTGAATCCTTGGTGTTTCTCGCCTTGTAGTTGCCTCACTTGGTCCCCTACCCATCTTCTTCCTGTGCCCCTTCACACTTTCTGTGTCTTTCTAGCTCCATCTCAAGTGTCCCTTTTTATAAGGACACCAGTCATATCGGAGTTGAAGTCCACCTTTCTCCAGTATGATCTTGTCTTAACTAACCATACCTGCTACAACCTTTTTCCCAATAAGTCATATTCTGAGTTATAGATGCTTGGAACTTCAACATATTCTTTTGGGGGGAGTCACAATTCAATCCATAACACAGCACAACATCATCAGTGTAAAACTTTTGAGGTAAGTTGAAAAGAGGCCAGTGTTGGTTACAAAGTTAAGCTTATGGCTCCATGCACCCCAGGTAATGCGCATCTGCAGCCTTTATGATGCAGGGTTTGCAGCCACCCAGCTCCTAGCATTCAAGGATAGTTTCTATGAACACATCCATTGTTTGATTTCCCCCTCTAGTCTAGTGATCTATACTAGCTCAAAGTGCAGACAACACTGTTCAGTCTTTAAAGCTTCATTTATACAACACAGACAGACACCCCTGGCTGAAATATCAAACATCTCAGAATCCAAGTCTTTCTTTTCTCTGACAGGACTTATCGGGGATTTTAGAATAGGAAGAGTCAAGCATCACTTCATGAAGACATTAACGTAGTACAGGAAAACTCCATAAAGGGGAGTTGGTATACCTGTGGCTTCACCCAAGCTTATCACAGAATTGGTAACAGTCCATGGAACACGCTGGCACAGAGACCAGACGGGTCACCTGGACACTTCCTCACCACCATAGTCTAGGGTAGCCACATCTGACCGACTGGAGTCGGCACGTAGGTGAAAGCTGTGATTAGTGTGTGTGAAGCCCTCTATGGCAAGCCACAGTCTCTGTGAACTGCCCAGCCAATTCTTCCTCTGCAGCCTCTTTCACCTTCCATTTCAGGTCTCTTCTTGTCTGTTCATACTCTGAGCTTCTCCTGATGTCTGTGCTTGCCCATGACTTAATGATTTACAGTCTGAAGAGAATTTGCTAACCTTGGCTCTTAGCCAGGTTCAGTTTGTAAGTGCCTCCACTCTCAGCTATCAACTTCTGCCACTTCTAAATTCGATTTCTAATTAAATAATAATATGTACATTATAATCATGACTACCTAATGCAAAAATTTACTATCACAACTGCCAAAGTAGTCTTCAACTTCTCAACATTGTTAATTTTGTTAATGTAGATAGATAGTTTATATAATGGTTAACAGCTTTGGCTCTTGACTTAGAAGACTGATACTCAAATCTTGATGGTGCCACTCATCACAGTACAACATTGAGAAAATACACTTTCTGGTCTATGCCTCCGTTTATTCATCTGTATTTGTGAATAAATCAGATGAATCAAAGTGCCTACATCACAGGGCTATTGAAATGAATGAATGAGTTAATGCAGAAATACTGTAAAATAGTGCATAGTGTATCCAAATCATTTCACACCACTTAGGTATTTTAATTGTATAATTATGCAAATAAGAATTGTAGATATGATGATTAAACTTGAAGGTTAAACCAAAAGACAAAGATTGTGTTTGATTCTTTGCTATGTGCTGGGCACTGTGTTCTTTGTTGAATTTTACAGATATACCACTGTGTTATTACAGAGATAATAATTTAATGAAAGAGAAAGATAAATAGATCAGAAATTAAAATGGAATATGATATGTGCTATAATGACTTTATGTACTACTTATTATGAGAACACGCTGATGTAATGCAGCAGGATTTTTTTTTAACTCAAGACTATCTTTTGTTACTAGATATGATATTTTCTTCATTACTGTATGGTAGAGAAGTTAAACGAATGATGTTATTTTTATTAAGTCCTAACTGTCCCGTCTTCCTGTCTCTTCATCTTATTTTACCACATACTTTCCCTGCCCCAACAATTAGGTTAATATTTTTGACTAATACACTCTATACGTGGGTCATTACAAAAGTTTTGAGACAGACTTTTTTATGGTTCATTACTTCACTTCTGAGAAAAATAGTCAACAGCATCTTTTCTGATTCACCCATGCAAGTGTCAACTTGCTCTACTTACCATTGTTTCTGGTAGGGCTTTGTTTATTTCTGTCCATGCAGATTTTATGTTTCTTTATTTTTTTTTTCTTTATTGTTGGGGATTCATTAAGGGTACAGTAAGCCAGATTACACTTATTGCAATTGTTAGGTAAAGTCCATCTTGCAATCATGTCTTGCCCCCATAAAGTGTGACACACACAAAGGCCCCACCCTCCTCCCTCCATCCCTCTTTCTGCTTCCCCCCCCATAACCTTAATTGTCATTAATTGTCCTCATATCAAAATTGAGTACATAGGATTCATGTTTCTTTATTTTTATGTATCTCAAAACCAAGATAATGACCCACATAGATGGAGGAGACTCTAATGTCTGACATTTGATTTCTGAAAATCTTTCTTATAATTGAAAGTCAGGTTTTTCAATGAGAACTGAATTTGAGGTTGAGTTGTGTTAATTCACTTGTGCTTTGAAAAGATGACTGTGTGCATATATATATTTAATTAATTTTTATAACAACATACATTTTATTTTTAAATGTCTTAGTAGACGTTGTGAGTAAGTTATTTCAAACATGATCTATCATGCTTCAGCTCAATAATTCTACTTTTCATAGCTTTTAAAAGAACCACTTCATTGTTCAGCATCCAGAGGTTTTTTTCTTTTTTTATAATTTTAAGCTGTTCTCTAGCTTATGAAGCAAATAAGAAGAAAAACATCACAAAGTGGTTTTCATATTTAAACCTGTTTTTTAACACAATGAAATGCATGCATTTTAAACTACTACTTAAGAATTATCAAATACACAGGCTCAGATGGGTAAGCAAATTCCAGACTCTAAACTTCACTATTTCGTATAACCTTGCCACTTGTAGATATGGGTCCAGAGCACTCAGGTGTTTGCAAATGTTGAAATAGAAGTCTTTAAAGTTTAAAATAAGCACTTAATTTGCCTCACGTACTTGATAGAACTCTATGGCAATTTTAAAGAAAGTGTCAGGGTGGTGCCTGTGGTCAAGGAGTAGGGCACCGGCCCCATATACAGGAGGTGGTAGGTTCAAAGCTGGCCCTGGCCAAAAACTACAAAAAGAAAAAAAACAAACAAAAAAAAAAACAGAGCAAACACAGCAGGAAGAGTTTCAGGATTTGGGGGCGGTGCCTGTGGCTCAAAGGAGTAGGGTGCTAGCCCCATACACTGGAGGTGGCGGGTTCAAACCCAGCCCCAGCCAAAAAAAAAAGGAAATTGTCAACTATCAGTTATAGGCTAATGTTCAGAAACTTTTTTAAACCACCCTGGTAGGCCTAACTCTATGCTAAAGGGTCAATTCTAATTTCTTCTTTTTTAATTAATTAATTTGTTTATTTATAATAAATATTTATTTCTTCCTTTGACTGGGTAGAGTGCTGTGGTGGCAGCCTAGCTCACAGCAAGAGATGCTTCTGCCTAAGTCCCCTGAGTAATTGGAACTACAGGCACCTCCCACAATGCTCAGGTAATTGTTTCTATTTTTTTAGTAGAGATCGGGTCTCACTCCAACTCAGCCTGGTTTTGAACTCCTGAGGTCAAGGGATCCACCCACCTTGGCCTCCAAGAATGCTAGGATTACAGGCGTGAGTCACTGCTCCCAGTCCAATTCTAATTTCTTAACAAAAGATATATATTTGTGGTTAATGTAATGTGAAAAGAATTCTAAAATTGCCATTTATTCTTCCATGTCACCCCTAGAGAAGAAATTCTGCTCAGGATATCAAAATAGAAAATGTTTTGGGAGCCATGAATATTATAAGGGATGAATAATTTCATTTCTACATCTAATACCAGGTTCATTACTGAGGCACTCATAAAAAAGTACAAATTAATAAAAAAGCACACAAATTTATTTAAGTAAGTTTAACATGATACCGGAGACTTCAGAAATGAAGACTCAAAGAAACATGTGTTTTTAAGCTTAGGTTTAATCAAAAGGAGACAATTGCAAGGAAGTATCATTGAACAAAGGCTCTGTGATCTAATGGTATTAAATTTGCTAAGGTCATTTGTTCAGATTCTTTTCTGTGGCTTCAGATATAAGAATGTTTCCAAAAAAAAAAAAAAAAAGAATGTTTCTTTCTCCCAGATAAAGAAAAGTTATCTTTGGAGTAAGAGTTTTAATGACCTATGACAGGGGAGAAGAGTGGCGAGAAGGTGAAAAAGTAGCCTTCCTCATTCTCCTATATTCCAAAATGCCAAGCCATCATATTTTGGAGTAGTGCATCCTGAAACACAATCAATATGCAAGTTATTCAGTTTTTGTCCTATTAAAAATATAAATTATGCAACTAGAAAATGAGTTCATTATAATTCATTCTGACATCTTCAGCATCTTCCTTTAGTGTTCTAAGCCTTGGCTCTCTATAACCTTAGCTTTCTGTAAACTTGTCATGCACGGTTGAAACAACAGATACTGCCCTTTAAAATATGTCAGGACTTATGACCAAAAGTAAGGGGGAAGGAGGGCAGACCTTAGTTTGCTTCTTGTTTTACAGTTGTACGAGGCTATTATAAAAGCATAATTTCTTACCCCTCTTTTGTTTCAGAGAGTGACCTCTCTGTGAGATTAAAGCCAAATGTGTGATTTCTGTTGTAAAGAGCTATAAATTTACTGCCGAAGTGCATGTTTGGTAAGTAGTTTCAGGCTTGACCCATGCTATTTTCAATTTTAGTTCAGGTTATGCAGGGAAGATCTTGAGCCAACAATTAGAAATACAGATGCTTTTTCAGTATAGAAAACACAAGATGGCATTAAATATCCATTATGAGGGAAGAAGCAACATTGGGTGCAGATATAGTTTGTGAAGTGTTATGTAAAGACGTAACACAGATTGTCAATGTTTTTGTCATGTAGAATGAAAATGTGAATGTTGTTTTTTATCAGACTGAATGTGCATGAGTCCACCTTGGATTCACTCAAGCTTTAGATCAGGTTTGTATTATTGGCATCACTGAAGCATGAAAACATCATTGAAGCCTTAAAATTAGCCAAGAAATCTCAAAGAATATCAAATGATGTTTACACTTGTGTTTCTTTCTTTGCTAGTTGCAAATTTTAGATTAAAATTGATTTCAGATATGTGACATTATCATGAATGAGAAGTTCGGCAATGTCACTGTGAATTGACAAATCACAAAATTTATAAATTTGGAAGAAAAACTTTATTTCTTATAAAGCCTTAAGTTCCCAATCTTTTTGGCACCAGGGACTGGTTTTATGGAAGATAGGAAGATAATTTTTCCTGGGATGGGGTCAGAGGAGGATGGTTTTGGAAGGATTCAAGTGCATTACGTCTCCAACTCAGATCATCAGGCATTAGATTTTCCTAAGAAACACACAGTGTAGATCCCTCACATGAGCAACTCATAGCAGGGTTCATGCACCTCTGAGAATCTAATGATGCTGCTGATTGACAGGAGACAGAGCTCAATCAGAGATGCAATGATGGGGAGCAGCTGTAAATGTAGACGAAGCTTTGCTTGCTCACCCACAGCTCACCTCCTGCTGTGTGGGCCAGTTCCTAACAGGCTACAGGTTGGCCATCCTAACAGAAGCATAGCCTCTGGAAAAGACCAGAAGTAAGCACTTCAAGCGAGGGAGGAGTGAGACAGAATGTATGCTGACCTGTCAGGTAAGGATACATATTCAACAGGTTAGAGGAGGAGCTACGTACTAAGTAAACATGCATGTTTCATACATCCTATGTTCACTTTGGGGTGGAGAATTAATACTTAAATACTTTAAAATTAGAGCCTATATATTAAAAGGCAAAGCAAATGAGAGAAGGGCATTCTGTGGGCAGCCCTATAAACTGTCCAGAACCTCTTTGTGGTTAGTAGTCTCTTATCAAAAAGCAATGCTGGATAGTTGCTACGTCAAAATCCCCCAAAGGGAGGGAAGACTGGCAGTTCTTATGAGAGGGCTGGTTTCTGCTTAACCCTTAAGAAGGAAGGTCTATTAGTGGTTAGCAAGGGAGCTAACCACCAATCCTGTCATAGCTAAGAATTCAGTTTTTAAGATTTCTCTGGAATCCCCTTGGCCAAGAGGGGATTTGGATTTCACTTTTATTTCTCACCACCCCTGGTGAAAGATTGTAAATATTACATCTTATTTTTGGTAAACATAACATTAATTCGGTATGATACACATTTTAAGAAATAAAATAACACACATTTCAAGGATTTGTATATTTTTCTTTTTTAGCATGCTTAATATATACATATTTTATCTAAATTTATTTTGTTCTATTTGGATCTCTTTTAAAATTGTGCATAAGGAAAAATAAAAGATTTTTACTTTTGTAATTTTGTTTTTATGATTTCTATAAACACTATTATTTCTACAGAAACTTTAAATACCATCCAAAAAATGAGGTGTACAGACAATATATTCAGAGACAAATATCTTGAAAGGTCTGGAACCACAGAAGGTGTAAGTAGGTTTGAGTGTTCAGTCAACAACAAAAGGAACAAGGGATATATGAGCATGATCTGCATAAACTAAAACGTGTAAAGAGAAAAATTTAGATTCATTGATAGTATTGAAACATGCAGATCTGCAATAAATGGAGCTAAGAACTGTGGGGGCTCAGAAGGTGATGCCCCCAAATATGGCACTTTGATATGCTGAATTGTAGAAGCCTCACGGTCACTCTGATCTTCTCCCCCAACTCTGGTCTCTCAATCCTATGTGTCTCCTTACCTGCCTAAATTCTGGACATACCAGAAAGAGAAAACAATTACCTCTGGTCACTTCCCTGAGTTTTTATTAACTAAATCACAGGAAGAAAGACTACCAATATACCTGAAAAAATTTTTGTCACAAACCATTGCTTGCCCTGTGGGCCAGACAGACTTTGTCCTAAGCCATTGTATTTTCTTTAAGTCCATTTTTAATTCCCCTTAAAATTATTTACTATCCACTAAAATTATCCAAATTTCCCTCATCTCCCTTCCCCCTAAAAAAAGAAAGCAATAAAAGCATTTGTGCCCCATTGGGTGATGGGATAATCACTTTTTGATATTCTGCTGTGCATGCTAATAAATTTGTGTGCCATTTCTCCTATTAATTTGCCTTTTGTGAGTTGGTTTGTTAGCAGAGCTTTGAAGGTCAAGGTGAAGTTTTCTCTGTGCCTGTATAAAAAATTCCAGTGAATAAAGCTCTGTGGAAATTTCATGTGCTGAGGTACAGTCAAGATGTACAGTCCCAAGTCACTGGAAAAATCCAAATAGATGATGGATACCAATAATGGAAGCTCTCTAATGTCCAAAGGGTCTTCTAACTCTGATGCCCTATGCTTCCATAAGCTGAATCCAGGCCCTGTGATGCAAAATCACTATCCAATTTAAGAGAATAGGTGAATTACATTAAAATGGTTAAAGATAAAAGTATTTTTAAGAATCATATCTTTTTTTAAATCAAATAGACACCCATGAAGAGTCATTTACTCTACTTCTTTTCCTTTTCCCTCTCTCAGCTCTAGAGAAAGGTTAGTTTAGAGAGTAAATAAATACCTGTTCATTATGATGCCCACAGGTACTTCAAGGGTCATTATCAGGTAGTTTCAAGCAATAGAGTCATTTAGAAGCTTTTCTCATCCTCTGCTTCTCTTCATGGGTCTTAGATACAACTTTTGGAAACCTACTGTGTAAATGTGGCATCCAGTTGAGAAAAGCCTGCCTTCCATGAGGTGCGCATCAATGTAAAAGTGAACCATATTACATGATTTCATTAGCGGGATGTCTAAGGATTAAAATAAGCCTGCTGTACAGAGACAGTCATCCCACATATTCTAAAAAACCACATTAATACAGGCTTTTGGTCTCTATGAAGAGCTAATGCATGACAATCACATCATATTGTGTAGAAATCTATCAGTAGAATCTTGGAATTATATTATTTTCATTTTCTTTTATTTTTTAAAAGATCTGAGAAAATAGTAAAGAGAAATGTCCCATAAAATCACTAAAAGACAAGAATGCATGGCATGGAATATATAAGAAATGGGGTTGTTTTTATCTCCCGACTTTTAAAAATGTTGCTGTGTTCTATACAGTGATTCTTTGAAATTCACCACATCTTCAGATCTTCTCAAAGATTTTTCATTAGGTAGAGTAGAAATAAATATGTAAACCAGGAAGAATAAAGATAGAACAAAATTGAGGCCCAACAAAATCTAATATTTGCAATGGCTGATTTACTATATTTAATAACAACAATTAGTTTCTTTCAAATTGCTTCAAGGAATTTTTTCTAATACAAGATAAATTACTGACTAGGTACGAGCTGGTATGTTTTTTAACTAATAACATGCTTTATTGTGTTATCAGTTTAAACTGGTGTTTAATATTTTTAAAATGACAACGTTATTTCAAGCATCACAATTAAAAAGCCCTTCAAAACACCACAAAGAAATCATTAGTCTAGGAGAGTATATTTTTGTATAATTGATGATAAGTGTGTAATGATGTAGTAAGCTGGCAATTAGGCATAATTTGCGTATGTTAGTGAGCTGAAAAAAATGGGGATCAATATTCAATCTACACCTATGTGAGAAGCAATTATTTTAATTGATGGGGGGAGAAAACCCTCTACAATGGCTAATTATGCCAGAATGACCTGACATACTCATGCAAATTAGCAGAATTAATTATACATGAATGATTGGATTATATAAATCATGTTTAAAACCTTGACGTTTCTATACATAGGCATTCATAAAGTGTCATAGAAAAGGTGGTCTAATACTGTGACGGATACACTTTAGAGAGTAATCACCAGGCCTGCCTACAATCTATTGTTACAATGTCATCTCAAAAGAGACAATAGTGAATGTAAAAAAAAAAGAAAGAAAGAAAAACCATGCCATAATTTCTTACTCAGTTTAGCAAACAAAATTTATTCAATAAAACACTATTTTGTATAATTATTGTTTTGTCTTTCAAGTCCTACTTAGTGTCTACAGGAATTCCTGCGAGGCTTGTATTTCATATTTCTTTCAAAGGTAAAACTCAAATACTTTGATTTACTTCCACCAGCCCTGGATTTTATTTATGAAACAGATAAAGGTTTATTTTGTCCTTATTCTGCATTCCAGTGTTCATATACCACACCATTCTCATCATAATTTACACAAAGGAAGCAGAGTTTCATGAGTATCTGAAAACAGCATACTTGTTAGCCCCTTAAAATTAATTTTAATTCTGGACTGATTGTCATTACCAGAAGATCAATCTATTGCCTACATACGTATAGATTCTCTGCCTGATTTTATTGAACTCGAAGTGAAGGGACTAAATTTAAATAAATTAGGGACAATGCCACAAACTAAAACAAGTACTTGTGTCTGATTTCATGATAGAATGTTATAAAGCTGAGGTCCCATTGATACAAGTAATTTCAGCCAAGTAAATCTCTCTGGTATATACAGATAGTATTTTTAGGAAGAAAATCACACACACACGTAGAAGATGGGCAGTCTCCTAACTAATTCTGCCTATTTTAGTAGGCACTTCACTTTAGGTAATATCTTCAAATCTATCTAAATACATTTTCTATTGAAAGTCAATACATACCCCTCCCACGATTAATTTTCCTTTAACTTTGCCTTTGCGTTGTCACTTTATTTTCATTCTGAGATTTGCCTAAATGTTTCCCCCTATTTTAAGTGTGTGTTACTCTACTCCCAATCCATCAATGGCCTCTATAAAACCTTGAGATTTTTTTAAAGTTCAAAATATTAAGGGAATACAAGGGGAGGGGTTGTTACATGAATTAATTGTATAATGCTGAAGTCAGAGCTTTTAATGGACCTGTCACCAGAGGAGTGAACACTGCACCCAACAGGTATGTTTTTATCCCTCACTCCCCCTTCTCAGTTTCCAGCACCCTTTACACCACCACATGACGGTGTAAACCCTTGTCGTTTAACTTGCAACTCTAGTCTTCATCTCTGCCTTCCACATCATTGCTTTATCCTTCTGTATGGCAGTTCTGTGCTGCCGCTGTCATAATACGGTGTTATTAGCATGCTATGAGGACTCTGCACACATTCTCACAAATTATAGAAAGGCATTAAGCGTGAATCTTCAGAATGCCCAAGTGCATTTTATAACAGCTCTGATAACACTCTGAGCTATATTACATTTTTGTTCTGAACGGGAGTCCCTCGGAGAGGAGGTAAAAAGTTATCTGCTGTCAAAAAGCCTTGATGTGTTTCCCGTCATGAAAGTTTCACACTCGAAAACTCAACACAGTTTTTGTATGGAATATTCTGACCTTCTCCAGAGAATGAACGAGTAGCAACACAAATAATACAAAGCACTCTAGGCTCCAAGCTCTGCTAATGGCTCCTGATCATCGCTGGTTATTGAACCCATAAAACTTGCAGTTATGCAAGTTGTGATTCCTCAGAGACATGTGTAATCTGAAACTTGGATGGTGACCAGGGGCAAAAGTTCTTACCTAAGTAGTGCAATAATGATTTCAAATTTTGATTTTCTTCTGAATTTTTGTTAGAAGTCAGTAGGTTTGAAAGAATTCATTTTATGTATTTAGGGCAAGTATACATTTTTAATGTCCTTTATTTTGATTTTCTACTTTACCTAGGACATGTGTATAACATTGGTTATATACACTGTTGAGTCATAGATGAAAAAAGTAAAACCTGGCTGGGAAAGTCATGCAAAATGTTGGCTCTATAACTGAAATTAATCTAGGAGACTTTTCTTCTGGTTGCAGACACTGTCTGCTAGAATTGGCAGCACTTCTCGAGGGTTGGTAAGATTTGCTTAGCTCAGCAAACAAAACCCCAAATCAATGTCTCTGTGTCCATCCCAGGTCCCCAATATAAAGCTTACACACAAGATATTGAACTCTTCCAATGTTTACAATAATTGACTTCTGAATCATAATAATTAAGAATTTAGCAAACAGAAAAGAGTTTAAAGGATGTCTAGAGTGATGGTTCTCAACCTTGGCTACACACCAGAATTTCTTGGAGGCTAAATATTCAAGGTAAGTAGTAAAACCTGGATGCCCCCCACAGAGATTCTGAGTTAACTGGTTGGGAGTGCAGCCTATACAGCAGAAGTTTTTAAATCTCTCCAGGTGATTTATATGTACCGCCAAGGATGGATCATTGACCTGTACAGACAGTATTTCAGGAGTTATAAAGTTATATGTCAATAAGAGAAAGATTACGTAAAAAAGGCAAGTAGGGCAGACTGAGAAAAATAACATAGCTATCTCAGTTTACTGCTAATTTTCCCACTTTTGACTGATAGACAGATGAAAGAAATATTTTCCGCTACAAATTTAAAAAAATAGTAAAGGCTCTACAGCAAATGGTAATTGACACTTATAGTTCGTGTTGGGAGGTAACGGGGAGTGTTGGCGACTGTGTTTAATTAGAGAATGTGTAAACATCTTAAGGGGCAAATGCCTTTAAAGGGTCCAGCTAGGCTCAGTGTCCATAGCACAGTGGTTACGGCGCTGGCCACGTGCACTGAGGCTGGCGGGTTCGAACCCAGCCAGGGCCAGCTAAAGAACAATGACAACTGCAACAACAAAAAAATCCAGGTGGCAGTACTTGTAGCTCAGTGTGTAGGGCCCTGACCACATACACCAAAGTTGGTGGGTTTGAACCTAGCCTGGGCCAGCTAAAATAACAATGATAATTGCAACAACAACAAAAAAATTCTGGACATTATGGCGGGCACCTGTAGTCCCAACTACTTGGGAAGCTGAGGCAAGAGAATTGCTTAAGCCTAAGAGTTTGAGGTTGCTGTGAGCTATGATGCCACTGCACTCTACTCACAGTGACAGCTTGAGACTCTGTCTCAAAAAAAAGAAAAACAGCCAGGCATTTTGACAGGCGCCTACAGTCCCAGCTACTTGGGAGGTAGAGGCAAGAGAATCGCTTAAGCCCAAGAGTTGGAGGGTGCTATAACCTATGTTGCCATGGCACTTTACCGAGGGTAACATGATGAGACTTTGTCTCAAAATAAATATATAAATAAATAAAAGGTCCAGCTAAATTTGGACAGAAAGTGTAAAATATAGTGGTTTTATCAAGCAATTATAAAAATCTTATTATGCAAAATTATTAGATGTGTTAAATGTTGGCTTATTTTTTAAAACAAAGTATATATCAGAGAAAATATATCTTTGGATCTTAAATGATCGGGGGGTCTAATGATTTGTGACTTCTTGATTTTTTTCTTTATTTTTTATTTATTTATTTATTTATTTTATTGTTAGGGATTCATTGAGGGTACAATAAGCCAGGTTACACTGATTGCATTTGTTAGGTAAAGTCCCTCTTGCAATCATGTCTTGCCCCCAGAAAGACCAACAACTATACGCTTAACTCCTGACTCAGGCAAATATAGGCTAAAATGTTAGCAACTCCCTTAGGAGGGGAAATTTTTTTTTCTTTTCTTTGCAGTTTTTGGCCGGGGCTGGATTTGAACCCACCACCTCCAGCATATGGGGCCTGCGCCCAACCCCTTTGAGCCACAGGTGCTGCCAGGAGGGGAAATTTTTTAAACTCTCTTTGAGCCTCATCTGAAAAATGGGAATAATGTAATTTTTTTATAGTGGCATTTTAAACATTAAGTGAGATAATGCATATAGGGAGTTCAGCATAGTGTTTGACATATGGAGAATGTTGTAAATACTGTTTATTACCATGAAGCCAGCACATTTCTCTGTGTTTTAGATTGCATAAATGATTCCATGTGAGGAAAAGTAGAGACAGAGACAGAACCAAAACTGAGGACGTCTGCATCCCAGTTTGATTTGATAATTGATAATCAGTCTTTGGTCACAAATCATCAAAAAATTTACTAGAAATCCTCACATATTCATATATATTTATGAGACAAGGAACATTTCAGATTTTACAAATTTGTGGGCTAGTGTTGAATTAGTTTATATTTTTTCTGTATCAGACCCAAACATTGCATAGCTTCTAAGGTACTGTAAAATTTAAACTTACCTAAAGCATTGATATTCACTTCTTCTTGAGAAGAAGATAATTGTACTGTTGAGAAGTTACAATTATCATTTGCAAGATATGTTGAAATTTTTCATTCCACTGCCTGTGAATGTGATCCTTTTAGAAAACAGAGTCTTTATAGATGAAATCAAGTTAAGATAAGGTCATACTGGGTCACGGAGGGTCCTAATCCAGTAACTCGCATCCTTCTAAGAGGAGGACATTTGGACATAGAGACACACAGAAGGAAGAGGGTTATGTGAAGATGGAGGTAAGTGCTGGAGTTTATGCTGCTATGTGCCAAGTAGTGCCAAGAAGCTACAGAGTCAAGAAAGGATCATCAATCCCTGGAGGCATCAGGGGGACCATGGTTCTGTCAACATTTTGATTTCAGACTTCTCGGCGCCAGAACTCTGAGAAAATAGGTTTCTTTCATTTCAAGTCATCCAATTTGCAGTAAATCCTAGGGCAGCCCCAGGAAACTGACTCCAATTCGGAGGCTCCCAGTCAGGTCACTTTCATACCCATTTTCACGTGTGTGTCCTTTCTAGACTGTGCATTGCCTTCAACTTTATCTAAGTCTTCTCCATCCTTCAAGATTCAGCCTCAATCCTAGTATCTTTATGTCTTCTATTATCCCTCTACCACACTTGTGTATGAATTACACAAATTAATTTGTGTTTGTCATGTCATCTATGGTTGGTTCTTATATTAATTTATCACCTTAGGGAAAGTGATCGTGCATGTCATTTCTGCTTCGCTGGCCTGTCCCATGCAAAGACACTAGTACCCTTAAATAGAGAACAGGAATCTTTTTGAAGCATGTTCCATTTTTCTTGTACGTGGACACATCACAGTGGAGTATCAAGCTTTTAATATCTGGTTGCAACGGAACATCATCCTTACTGACAGCCAGCTCCAGGGTGTTGTGCTTAGATTTTTCTTTCTTGCTGGTTATTTCTTATTTTATTTTATTTTATTTTATTATTTTTTGACAGAGTCTAACCTTGTTACCCAGGGGTAGAGTGCTGTGGCGTTAATCTAGCTTCCAACAACCTCAATTGAACTCTAGCTTGGGTAACAGAGTGAGACTCTGTCTCCAAAACGAAACAAAACAAAACAAAGCAAAACAAAACAAAACATCCTCTCTCCTTGGCCTTGGAGAAGCTGGGACGACAGGTGCCTGCCACAACACCTAACTATGTTTTGTTTTGATTTGATTTGATTTTGCAGAACCACATTTGGCAGTGTTATAAGCTTTGCTTCAAACATAAACATAACACTCATTTATGGCGCACAAAACATCAAATACGGCACACTATTTTAAATCGCACACGAACTTTATGGCTACTCCGTATTTTTTTTTAAAAATCAAAAGAAGAAGAAAATTCTAGTGTACTAGCCAAGACTTTTTATGCTTTATTCTTCTTTATTCCGTCCTAATCCTCCAGGATGCTTTCTTTTATCATTTCCATTCTGTTTTGAGAACTTTATTAAGTTATACTTTTAGTATAGATCTGATGGTGACAAGTTCTTTTAGTTTTTCTTCACCAGAGAATAACTTGATTCATCCTTCCTTCTTGGAAGGATATATTTTCAAGAGTGTAGGATTCTGGGTTGACAGTTTTTTCTTTTAGCACTTGAAATATTGTTTCAATTGCTTTTAGTTTTCATGGATTCTGATGAGAAATAGTATATCATTCAAATTATTTTTCCTATGTAAGAAAAGTGTTACTTCTCTCATTCTTTCAATTATTTTTACATCTCAGTTTTCATAAATTTAACTACAATGTGCCATGCTGTGGATTTCTATGGGTTTATAGTAGTTACACTTTGCTTGAGTTCCTCAATCTGAAGGCTTATGTCTTTTTGACAAATTTTTCAGCCATTATTACTTTAAATGCTTTATAACCTCATTCTCTCTCTCTCTTTTTTTCCCCTGGGGCTCTAATGACATCATAATTTTAGATCTCTTATAGTCCCAGAAGTTCCTGAGGATTTGGCTTTTAACATTATTTTTATTTTGTTTTGTTTAGCAGTTTTCTGTTCATATGGGTAATTTCTGCTCACCTGTCTTTAAATTCTGTGGTTCTTTCCCACCATTCCCTATATTCTACTGTTGATCCCATCCATAAAGTGATGATTTTTTTAGGTTTTTAATTTGTTTCAGTTGTAGTATTTTTTAGTTCTGAAATGTACATTTTGTTCTTCTTTGTATTCCCTATTAATATTTCCTCTCAGGAAATACCTATACCTTTATTGGAATTTTAAATTCTTTTGTTTTTTATATGAACCCATAACTCCTTATTAAAGCATTTTTATGATGACTACCTTACATCTTTGAGATGGGTATTGGTGTTACGATTCTTGGTATGAATATTTTTATCAAAACTGATACATTTGTGGCATGATGTTTGAGACACTGGATATTATTTGATTTTGTACCAGTATTAACTGGCCCTCTCTGCTACTACTCAAATGGAGAAAGAAGGAGAAACACCTGGCAGCCTTCAACTAGGAGTCAAGATCCATGTTCCTCCCTACATGGGCTGCAGTGACGGCCTGTGGGAGGAGGGAGGACAGTTCAGGTCTATGTTAATACAACAATGACTAGGAGGGCTCAGGCTGCCTGTTACTGTGTCCTGAGTGACCTCTGCCAGTACCTCAGTAAGGGTGGTGGTAAAAGTTTTATCACTACCTGGTTGGAGGGAGAGGAGCACCTCATTACAACAGGTTTGGGGTAGAAATCCAGTCTCCACCTGTGGTCTCCGTGGACACCTGCAGGGGTGTGTTGGGCTCTGAGAGGAATGAGAAAGTCAGCTTCTCCTCTGCCTCTGTAGCACCACCCTGGTGGGGTATTGAAGCACCTCATCATAGCCTTGTAAAGGGGGAAATGTAGGCTTCCCATTGGCTTTGGTAGTGGGAGAGTAGTGATGTGTAGCTGGAGGGAAGCAATTATTGTCTAACAGATTCCTATCTTTCAATGTTGTGCTTTTCCTTATCTTTTGTCTTGACAGAGTAGAGTCTTGAGGCTTTTTTTTTTTTCGTCTGTTCCTGTTGATATTTCTGGGTTTCTACTGTCTTTAAGTTAATGGTGTAAGAATCAAAAAGAAAATTAGGGAACTACCATTCTATTCCTTCAGTCCCAAGGTTGTTATCCAGCCTACCTGCTTCTCTTCTCCTTTCAGTCTTCTTGCTTTTCCTTTGTATATAAAGTCCAGGGCTTTTAGCTGTACTTAGCAGAAGGAAATAGCAAAAATATGTCTACTCCATTTTTCTGGACATGGAACTCTGGTTCTATATAATTTTATGAAGAGTTTTTCAGAATATCATTTAGAAATCACTTACAATGTTTAAGACCAGTTAATTAAAACATCTTTCTTCTTATACATGCCATTTTTTCCTTTAAAATATATCATATTTTTCACTGATGGTTAGTACCTAATGCTTATAAAAGGCATCAATTGATTTGCTTTCACTTCTATCATATAAAACTAAGGGCTTCTTCTAATGTAGTCCCTGAGAAATTTAGCACACAGCACTGTGTATTTATAAAGCTCGTCAGTAGCATCAGGCTGAGTCTACTAAATTGAATTACATAAAAAGCTTTGAATTTCTAAGGCATCTCCACACATATTTTTCCTTCCTTTGACATTTAAAATTTCAGATAGAGCAAAGAAACTGGAAGGGGACCAACCAGAGCAGTTAAAATATAAATCAGGATCTATTAATTGGTTTCAAGCTCTAAAAACCCTGGCAAATCCAACTGATCACTAGTATTTTTTATGCAATAAGACCATGAAAACTTTAAATCTTTATTGAAAATGTATTTTAAAATCAATAATCCAGATGCAAACTCTTTTACAGCTTCAAAATCAGCATATTGTGCCATATTTATGATCATGGTACTGTTGCCAATGCTCTAATAGCACTGTAAGCTTGTGAGCGTCTCATTGCCTAAACCTCTGTACCCTGGACCCTGCCTCAACGTGAAACATCTGTCCATCCCTGTTGATTGAATTGTACATCAGTTAAACATGTACTGCTACCACCGTCTTCCTAGGTTCTCATTCTGGTATGTGAGAAATGGCCCCACATTGCAGAGGAGTATTGCTTAAACATGCCTAACGTAACAAGTGTGCACATATCACAATATGTTTTTGACTTACAGGCTCTCACTTTTCATTTCCCGTCTCTCAGTTTGACATGAGTATTTATGTGTCAGTTCCTTAAGAAGCTGAATTCTTCACATCTGATTTGACCTTTCCATTTCTAATTTTATAGTCTTTAATGCGACATCTGCCCTCACCAGATGCAAACTTTCACACAGTTTCACATCAGTGTGTAGCCTGTCAAGACTACTTCATTCATCTCTCCCCATGTGCCACTGTGACTCAAGAACTATACTATTGGGAGAGACGGCAGAACACTTTTGGTTAAGGGCACCCCTTCCATGGTAGTAAGCAGCAAGACCAACTCTGATGATCTGTGTATGGATTGATACACAGCAATTGAGCTCCTTTAAAAAAAAAAATCATAGCTGTTCACATTAATGCAATCATGGGGTACAATGTGCTGGCTATATATACAATTTGAAATATTTTCATCAAACTGGTTAACATAGCCTTCACAACATTTTCTTGGTTATTGTGTTAAGACATTTATATTCTACACTTAATCGAGCTCCTTCTTGATGTTGCAAGGGTACACCAAAGAAAAAAAACAAGAGGCAAAGCTCATTTCAGAAAAGTCAATGCTAACTCAACGCTAACCAAGTTAGCAAAATAGGGAGTTATCATTTAGCTTCATGAGGTGATCCCATCTGTCAACAAAAACACAAAAGGGCCTAATGTAAATATTTAAGGGTCAGTTTTTCATTGTTGAATGAGATTTGTGTTAGATATAGCCAAGAGTAGGGTTTATGTTAACAGGTGGAAACTTCAAGTGGATAAATAGGCATGATGAGATGAAGAACTTCCTCACTGAACAAACTGACTTTTTGTAGAAGGGGGTTTCTCAAAGTACTTTCTCAAAGTACTCAGGCAAGAGGATCACTTGAGTTCTATCGCTAAAACTCTTTTAGTTCAGGTTAGAGATCAAATCCCAGAGATAAAAACCAGTTGCTTCTAAAGGGAACAAATCTAAATGTGAAGTGCCAGGTTTATGTTAAACTTCTTCCTGTTTTCACAGTTGTGGAATTCTAGTAAAGATGAGCTCAGCCTCCTAGACTCTGCCTACAAACTCTCACACACAATAAGAAACAAAGAAAAAAAAAGCAGCAAAGTGTAAATAACTGAAAATAGATGCTAACACAGAAGTAACACCTACTCTCTACAACTAATTGCTGGTGTGATTCTCTAATTACACAGCTGTGAATATATCTTTTCTTTTTAAATCTTCTGCCAAGATGTCCAAATCCAAGCAGGGTTCACAACAGCTCTAACAGAGGAATATCTTTTGGGAGCAGAATTGGTCGAGATTCCGTGAGTAACTGTCATCATTTTCTCTGATGTTATTGACCTCAATAAAAATCTCACGTGATACTTTCCAGATTAACAAGAGGATTATTTGCAGAGAGGGAAGTAAACACTTGTCTGTTAATGAAATGCATTAAAGAATGAACTTTATGTCAGTCCGTTTTATAGAAGAAGTATTTCTAACCCCTGTTAAAATTGTTTTATAGACTTCCTAACTGCCATGACACAGTAGGAGGGAATCACATTAGATGTTGCTTCTAAGCCCAGCAAGCTATGGTCAGTAGTTTAAAAGAACTGTAATATAGTCAATTTATAGTCTATATTATAGACTATATAATATAGTCAGATTACTACTAGCTGGGTAACTCTAATTGAAATAACCTTACTGCATTATTAAAATAAGTACCTCAATCTCAAATTTATGCTTCATTTGATACCAAGACTAAGAAGATGCCATTTATAAAAATGAGCTTCATTACAGTATTATGCTCAAGGGTTGAGAGAATGGGAATATATATTGATACATTTTAAAATCATCTGTCTGCTAATTTTTGATTACACATAACTATGACCAATGTAGTAAAATCATAAAAAAACCCTGTGAAATAATAAATCCCAACCTGTTAATTTCAATTGACCATTAATAGATGAAGATCAAGCAGACTTTATATTAACACTCTTGAAAAAGTCCACTCTTCACATGGAGATTATGAGTTACTAACTGTGGTTGCTACCATATTTTGCCATGTATAATACGCCCCCATGTATAATGCAC
Source organism: Nycticebus coucang (assembly GCF_027406575.1). Lineage (NCBI taxonomy): Eukaryota > Metazoa > Chordata > Mammalia > Primates > Lorisidae > Nycticebus > Nycticebus coucang. Next base: position 20,970,991 of record NC_069787.1, read on the forward strand.
ACCTACGTTTTTGAACCAATCTTTCAGAAAAAAAATTTTTATTTAATTTTTTAATTCACATTTTTATTTATACATAGGTATTTGTTTTCTGCATCATAAAGGAATCTTAGCATTTTGTAAACATATTGTTATGCAATAAAGAGTTATACTTTTAATGCATAAGCATAAATAAAAGAATTAAAACTATGTATGTGGATACACAATTAATACTTCCCTTGTATAATGCATGTCCTATTTTTCCCACAAAAATTTGGGGGAGATTACATTGAGCCCTCAGTCTCTGGGATTCCTCTGCTTGAGTGAAGCCAGCAGCCATGTTATGAGGATACTCAAGCAGCCTATGAGAGGGCCATATGGCAAGAAAGTGAGGTGTGAAAAAATGTGTGCTGTTTTCGTGCAAGTTCAGAACTAATTTTTTTATGCAGCAATAATGGATAATTAAATTAAGATTTTGACACTTAGAAATGGAATGCTGAAAAAATAAAAATTTGAAAGTATGAAAATGAACTTCGCAACTGAAGAGTGGACAGAAACCAGAAAAGCCACAAGCATTTTGAGGACAGAGTTAAAGTCCCTTGAACACAAATTGTAGGAGACTGAGCACCAGCCTTGTAAGAGCAGTCACCAGTTCTTGAGGGAGATGCTAGGAGTGAGACAATCTCCTGGCTAGCATGGAGATGTTTTGTAGTCTGGAGACAAACCCTCAAGCACCTGCATGCGTTAATGAGATAATATCCCTTGTTAGCAAGCAGGTGTTATGCTTTGGACATTTGTGGTGCAACAGGGTGGGAGTCAAGCCCATGGGGAAAGAGCATGTAGTGATCATTAAGCATGTGATCCTAGTATGTGCCCCCCACACACACCTGTTGTATAATGCTTCAATAAAAGGCCATGACAGAGGTTACTCCGGGCTCTCCCTGCACCTATGGGAAGCCCACCTCTTGCAGGCTTGTACCTTCAATCCATGTCCTGGCTGTCTTTATTCATGGGGTGATGGGGTGCCACTGCAGTCACTGACAACAAATACTTTAAGAAAAATGAAGAAAATATTACTGAAAATTGCAGTTTGGCAATACTACATACTGTTGCCTGAAGTCCTGTGTAAATAGAAAATGTACCTAAAGTCCTGGGTGATCTCACTAAAAGCTTTTCCAACCAAAGTATTGAAAGTATCCTCTGATTTATCCTTACTATAAATAAGAAAATGTAAGGGAAGAGAGGAAGAGAGATAAATTAAGAGAAGGATTATTGAGCAAAAAGAAGCCATTATCACATTAACAATATTGAGCTAATAAAGATATAACAAAAAAGAGATGACATTACAAATTCATTAAAAATGTGCAAGAAATAGAAAATTTTAATAAACTCATTAGCAGGAAGTAAATTGCCACATATTTTCCATCCCAGAAGCACTTTTCAACCAGTACAAATAATAATAATAATAACACTTACAATAGAAAATGGATTTATAAATAAGAATTACCAAACTATGCAGAACAATTTTCTCTTGCTATACTGGTTTCCTGGGGCCACCATAATAAACTACTGCCTACTAAGCGGCTCAAAACAACAGAAATGTATGATTTCAAAGTTCTAGAGCTAGAAGTCCAAAATCAAGATATTGGCAAGGCCAAGCTTTCTCTCCTAGGTTCTGGTGGTCTGTGGAAATTCTTGACATTGCTTGGCTTTACAGCTGCTTATCACCAATCTCTTCCTCTGTTGTCACATGGCCCTCCTCCTGGGTATCTCTGTCTTTACAGAACATTCTCCCCTGTGTGTATGTTGGTTCTCCCCTCTTCAACAGACATTAGTCATAATGTCCTCATCTTGAAGACATTTGCAATGGCCTTATTTCCAAATAAGGACACAGTCATAGGTTCTAAGGGTTATGACTTCAACCTACATTTTTAGGGGGACTCATTTCAATTCATAGCTGTCTGTCCTCTGACCCCTCAAATCCACATTTTCCTCACATGTAAAATACATCTACCTCATCCAAACATCATCAAAAGCCTTAATCCATTCTAACATCAACTGTAAGTCCAAAATCTTTTCTAAATATAATTAACTCAAAAAAATCTCAAATCTCACCTTCTGAAGCATCTGAATCAGGCATGGGTGAGATGCTGGGCATGATCCATTCAGGGGTGAAACTCTTGTCCATCTTCAAAACTCAGAAAGAAAATAAGTTATTTTCTTCCACAATGCAGCGGTCGGATAGACATAGGATAGCCATTCACAAAGCAGAAAACTTAGAAGGAAAAGGAAAGTTCCATGTCCACGTCCATTGTGCCTACTGGGGCACACCCCTTCTCTTTCAGCATTAATCAGCAGAGGCCCTTCTGTCTTGCTCCACAATAGTGATCATCACACCCAACTACAAACTATTATGAGAACCACATGAATCCATCAATAGCCAACCCCTTTAAAAATTACAAAAATGATAAAATTCATGTGGTTCCACCTATTATTAAAGATTCAGCCAATCTCATAGATATGAAGACTATGGGTTATATTTTTAACTAATGAAGGACATAGACTTTGTTATTTAAGAAAATATAGAAAGGCTGGGTGCAATGGTTCACGCCTGTAATCTTAGCACTCTGGGAAGCCGAAACAGGTGGATTGCTAGAGCTCAGGAATTTGAGACGAGCCTGAGCCAGAACAAGACCCTGTCTCTAAAATTAGCCAGGCAGTATGATGATCACCTATAGTCCCAGTTACTCAGGAGGCTAAGGCAAGAGGATCACTTGAGTCCAAGAGTTTGAGGTTGCTATGAGCTATGACTCCATGACACACTACCACCAAGGATGACAAAAATGAAAAAAAATATAGAGAGATATTTGGAATGACATATTATAAAATGACATATTATGCTCATTACTACCTAATGCTTTATAAAGTTATTGCAAACTCAGTCAAAAGAACTAATTAGATTAATGAAGATTTCAATAAAAATTGAAAATTGTATGTAAAATATAGATCAATGATTATTCTCTAATTTGTGAAAGGAAAAACATAAAAGAAATTTACCCTAGAGAATAGTATGAACCCAAAGGAATAGAATCAGTATGACATTATGTAAGACAATAAATAAATAAATAAACAAAAGGATTAAAATAAACACCACACACGTATGTGTGTACATGTGCACACCACACATATGAACGCACTCAGGAATTTGATATTCAATAAAGGTAAACCACAATTTAATGGAGAAAGGATACTTATTAGGTACATAGTATTGATAAGTACAGCTTACTACAAGAGATTTTTAAAAAGGAAATGACATTTGTACCTATCATTATATGTATAATGGTTGACTTCACATGGATTAAGAACATTAAAAACGTTTTTAAAAACTATTAAATTCATAAATGTATTAGAGGATAATTCATCCTTAGAGGGATAAAGAGGCCTTCTTAAAAAAAAAATCCAAGTTACTTTCTATAAAGTTGAAAAATAAATTTTATTACATTTAAATATTTCTGTATTAAAAAGGAACATTACAGACAAATAGACACACATATTTATGAGGAATATTTTCATGGCAAAGTGTATGTATGTAGAAACAGTGATTTTTCACCCATGTGCCAGGAGAAGATCTTCGTTGTGCCACTAAAATTTTTGAAAATTATTTATTAAATTATTTGTGAAAGAAGTTTAAATTACAGTAAGCATATTCTTTATTTTTACTCTTTTTGTTTATCAACACAATTTAAGTATGCTGTGGAAATTTAATTATAGGTTCAGTGTGCCATGAGATTAAAAAAGTTTGAAAACACTGATTCTGGAACATGTCATCAAGCAATGATGCAAGATTCCAATGAAAAAAAATTGGAGAACATACAAATAGGTATTTTTAAGGATATAGAAACCCAGGTTTTAAAAAGAATAGAGAGAATGTTTAAACTCATTTTCACACATCATATTACCAAACGTTAGAAAGCTAGCATGGTGGATGCTGTCAGTTGGCTCTTTAAAAATTATTTTCATCCTTTCTTCAATGTGTTTTTCTGTACTGCAGTGCCAGGAAGCTGAAGCCACATTCCCTACAGACCTCTCCAGTTAAGATCTTAGAAAAAAATTATACTCTACCAATTAGGTGAAGGCTCATAAATTTGGAAGATGAAAATATAGGGCGGTGCCTGTGGCTCAGTGAGTAGGGCGCCGGCCCCATATGCCGAGGGTGGTGGGTTCAAACCCAGCCCCGGCCAAACTGCAACAACAAAAAAATAGCTGGGCGTTGTGGCAGGCACCTGTAGTCCCAGCTGCTCGGGAGACTGAGGCAAAGAGAATCACGTAAGCCCAAGAGCTGGAGGTTGCTGTGAGCCGTGTGACGCCACGGCACTCTATGGAGGGCAGTAAAGTGAGACTCTGCCTCTACAAAAAAAAAAAGAAAAGAAAGAAAATATGGCAAGGGCTTTCTTTCTAGCCTTTTTGCTATTTTCTACAGGAAGAAACCTATCTAGAGATGTGAGCTATTTCTGCAGTGATGCCCCATACTTCAGCATCCTGAGTGTCACTCCAGGGATGCCAAGAAGTGTTTGCATCTGTAGTGATGGTGGGAGTTCCTTTCTAGATGTAATTTCCTGATACTTAGAAGGCAACTCCAGCAGTACCTTGTTAAGCTCAAAAGTTCGCACACCTGTGGTGCATATTACAGGGGTATTTGCGAAACTTGGTAAATGTAGAATGTAAATGTTTTGGCACAGTAACTGAGATAACGCCGGAAAGGCTATGTTAACCACTGTGATAAAAATGTGTCAAATGGTTTATGAAGCGAGTGTATGATGCCCCATGATCATATCAATGTATACAGTTATGATTTAATAAAAAAAAATATAAAAAAAAAAAGTTTGAGGGTGTCCTCAGAGGTTGTAATTCTCTTTATATTTAAATGCCTCTGTTAGATAAACTCCCAAATATTTCATCTTCTTTGGAATTACTGTGAATGGAATAGAGTCCTTAACTGTTTTTTCAGCTTGACTATTGTTGGTATATATAAAGGCTACCGATTTATGAATGTTGATTTTGTAACCAGAGATGCTGCTATATTCCTTAATCACTTCTGAGAGTTTTTTAGTAGAATACCTGGTGTTTTCCAGATATAATTATAACATCTGCGAAGAGCGAAAGTTTGATCTCTTCTGACCCTATGTGGATACCCTTGATTGCCTTTTCTTTGAAAGATCTCTATAAAGAAAACTATGAAACTCTAAGACAAGAAATAGCTCAAGATGTTAACAAATGGAAAAACATACCATGCTCATGGCTGGGAAGAATCAACATTGTTAAAATGTCCATACTACCCAAAGCAGTATACAATTTTAATGCAATCCCTATCAAAGCTCCACTGTCATACTTTAAAGATCTTGAAAAAATAATACTTCATTTTATATGGAATCAGAAAAAACCTTGAATAGCCAAGACATTACTTAGAAATAAAAACGAAGCAGGAGGAATCATGCTGCCAGACCTCAGACTATACTATAAATCGATAGAGATAAAAACAGCATGATACTGGCAGAAAAACAGAGAAGTAGATGTCTGGAACAGAATAGAGAACCAAGAGATGAAATAACTTACCGTTATTTGATTTTTGACAAGCCAATTAAAAATGTTCAGTGGGGAAAAGATTCCCTGTTTAACAAATGGTGCTGGGTGAACTGTCGGGCAACCTGTAGAAGACTGAAATTGGACCCACACCTTTCACCATTACCTAAGATAGACTTTTACTGGATTAAAGATTTAAACTTAAGAGGACATGAAACTATAAAAATACTAGAAGAGAGTTCAGGGAAAACCCTTGAAGAAATCAGTCTGGGCGAGTATTTTATGAGGAGGACTCCCCCGGGGCAATTGAAGCAGCTTCAAAAATACACTACTGGGACCTGATCAAACTAAAAAGCTTCTGCACAGCCAACAACACAGTAAGTAAAGCAAGCAAACAGCCATCAGAATGGGAGAAGATATTTGCAGGTTATGTTTCTGACAAAGGTTTAATAACCAGAATTCACAGAGAACTCAAACGTATATGCAAGAAAAGAACAAGTGATCCCATCGCAGGCTGGGCAAGGGATTTGAAGAGAAACTTCTCTGAAGAAGACAGGCGCGTGGCCTAGAGACATATGAAAAAATGCCCATCATCCTTAATCATCAGAGAAATGCAAATCAAAACTACTTTGAGATATCATCTAACTCCAATAAGACTAGCCAATATCACAAAATCCCAAGACCAGAGATGTTGGCATGGATGTGGAGAAAAGGGAACACTTCTACACTGCTGGTGGGAATGCAAATTAATACATTCCTTTTGGAAAGATGTATGGAGAACACTTAGAGATCTAAAAATAGATTTGCCATTCAATCCTATAATTCCTTTACTAGGCATATACTCAGAAGACCAAAAATCACATCATAACAAAGATATTTGTACCAGAATGTTTATTGCAGTCCAATTCATAATTGCTAAGTCATGGAAAAAGCCCAAGTGCCCATTGATCCATGAAAGGATTAATAAATTGTGGTATATGTACACCATGGAATATTATGCAGCCTTAAAGAAAGGTGGAGACTTTACCTCTTTCATGTTTACATGGATGGAGCTGGAACATATTCTTCTCAGTAAAGTATCTCAAGAATAGAAGAAAAAGTATCCAATATACTCAGCCCTACTATGAAACTAATTTATGGCTTTCACATGAAAGCTAAAACCCAGTTATAATCTAAGAATAGGGGGAAAGGCGAAAGGGAGGGGAGGGAGGGGGGAGGTGGGTGGAGGGAGGGTAAGTGGTGGGATTACACCTGTGGTGCATCTTACAAGGGTATATGTGAAACTTAGTAAATGTAGAATGTAAATGTCTTAACACAATAACTAAGAAAATGCCAGGAAGGCTATGTTAACCACTGTGATGAAAATGTGTCAAACGGTCTGTAGAACCAGTGTATGGTGCCCCATGATTGCATTAATGTTCACAGCTATGATTTAATAAAAAACAAACAAACAAAAAAACAATAAATGCCTCCTTTCCGGTGTCATTCCTCAAGGCCCAGCTGACATTTGCTCTGGCATCTCATTCACTGAGTTTTTGAAAGCGATTTAATTATCTGTGTTAAACTCCTTTATCCCTAAAATACATGAGCTGACATTCATTCCCTACATTGAAACTTGATTGGTACCACTGGAAGATGCTGAATTTGGTAGATGGTGAGGACAGAGGAGTCCCTTATTTCTAGGAGGAAGTGTAGATTGGTAGAGCCATCCTAGAGAGTCACTCATTATTGGCTAGTCCAATGAAATGCATAAATACCACATTCCAATTCATTCTGGTTCTGAGCATATAAACCAAATACATGCTCACACAAGAGAATGTTTGTAGACATGTTTTGCAATAATATTTGTGGTGGTGGAAAGCTTGAAGCAAGATTGTTATCTATTATTGAGGAAGCAATTAAGTAAAAAACCATATTTGCTCACCTTGGAGAACTGCATAGCAATAAGAAGCAATGTATTGGATATACCTGTACCAATATAAGTATATCACAAAGATGTATTATTAAGTTAGACAGTACTATACCACTTATGCAACAAAAATTATGCACATAAAATAAGAAATCAAATGTTATGTAGCATAAATCAATAGAGGTATCTATTAAAGCATTAAAATTTTGTTCTGCAAGGGGAGAGACAAAATTGAATGAAAGGAGAAAAATAAAATAATGGTTTTATTTATCTATAACAGAAGAGTGAGTTTACATATACTTAGGAGTATAATAATTTATTCCTCTATAATCAAAATCAAATAATTAGAATTCTATATACCTATACAGAGTAGTAGTTAGAGACCAAAACTCAGAGGTATAGGGCCTGTTGTGGTTGGGTCCACAGACCTGATGGTACTACCCTCCTCCATTGTAGAACATCCTTGTCCTTGGATGGGATTGATGATGCCCTAGTCAAGAGGATGCATAACTGGTCAATTCCTAACAGGATGTTCTGTTCACCCTTGCCCTGAGGATCACGGCAGCTAATCCAAGTCTGTATGTCTTATGCTTGGCTATTAGGATGGTATCATGGCTTTTTCAACCTACCAGAAACTCAGGATTTATGCTGGGACTTCTGGGTCACAGACTTCCTGAAACTGCCATTGAACTTTTGCAAACACAAGTCACACCTACCAGTAAATCTGGCACATGTGGGCACAAGTCTAGGAGACTCACAAGAGCACTGGCTCTGGACTTTGTTTTCATCAGCCAATAATTAGCCTTTAAAGTTTCAAGCAGTTTGAGTTGAATTGTATGGAATAGAGAGCACCCTAATTAATTAGGCAGTTGCACATTGCTTGGTCTTTGCTCGTTTCATTCTTCCTCTTGTTCTCCACGCGTGCGTGTGTGTCCATGAGTGTGTAGATACACGCACACACATATACATATACTTAGTGGCAGCAGCAAGTCTATGTGATACAAGATCACCACCCTTGATGATGTCTAAAGAACAGCGTCCAACATTCAGCTATATTTCTTATGGTCTGAGAATTATGAAGAAAATAATTACTCATCGATTCTGCATATCTTCTTTATGGATAAATAGACTAAATCATTCATCCTATGTGTCCTATTGGTCTGTTGCAAGATGCAAATCCCATAAATGAAAGAGTGTTTTAAACTCCGAGTTATTATATCAGTGTAAGTACCATTATTACCTCATCTTGGATGCATCTGTAAAGGCTTTTAAAAAAGTAAAATCCCCTGTGTCCTTGAGTTTATCTTGTACTCAACTTCCTTCTCACGGCAGCCTGTGGAAGGACAAAATGTCATTCTCGACTCTGGATTTCCTACCTTTTATCAGTGTATTTCACAACCTTAACTTCATTTTAGTATAGTTCAGTAGTAAATTTCTATATATAACTGCACTTTCAAGTTGCTTAAAGATATAACATAATTGGATGTACCTTTAACCTAATGGTTTAAAATCCTAAAGGAATGGTGTGCACAACATCTTCTGGGATTAAATAGCCTGAGATCAAATAAAACGCAATGAGCAATGTCTGCTCCCACTGAACTGGAAATGTTGTTAGTGAGACACCGGACAAAGATGACAGGGCTACCTCAAGAAACATAATGAGAGAGTTTTATCAAGCCAAACCTTTTAAAACGTTTGAACTCCATAAAAACCTGCAGGCATGACAGATTAAATGTAATGCTTACCTCTGATTCTAAGCTGCAGCTTCTATCGTATAATTCCTGTAAATAAGAACAGATGTGCTGTTAGAAGGTTTTGATTTGTGTTTTTATTTTTTAATATCCATCTAGCAGAGTGAAGTTTTTCCATTTTGGGGGGGACGGTGGGGAGCTTTGTTTTCTTGCTGCAGCATGTCAGAAAAGGGAAAATAAGTCTCACTCATCTCCATGCCATTAAAAGAGAAGCTCGTAACAATTTACGGAGTTGGATGTGCGCTTTAAAAAATGGATGAAAGGGGCGGCGCCTGTGGCTCAGTGAGTAGGGCGCCGGCCCCATATGCCGAGGGTGGCGGGTTCAAACCCAGCCCCGGCCAAACTGCAACAAAAAAAAAAATAGCCGGGCGTTGTGGCGGGCGCCTGTAGTCCCAGCTGCTCGGGAGGCTGAGGCAAGAGAATCGCGTAAGCCCAAGAGTTGGAGGTTGCTGTGAGCCGTGTGACGCCATGGCACTCTACCGAGGGTGGTACAGTGAGACTCTGTCTCTACAAAAAAAAAAAAAAAAAAAAAAAAAATGGATGAAAAAGATACTGATCTGTTCAAATATATCTTCAAATATTTAGAGCAAGAGGAAAACATTACCTTAGCAAGTTCTGAAACATAGCAATTATGAGTTTCAGGCTGTCTTCAGGTTACACCAGCAGCAACTCGAAAAGTCAATAAACACCTAAAACAAATAAACAGGGGAAAGACACTGCAGACACCCATTTCTAGGCAAGCCTACTCCTATAAATCAAACTCCCTCTACTCTAAGGATACATGTTGTTATTTTTTAATAGGGCTATTTCTTTAGTAAAAGATTTGGGACTTTAGCACATATAAAGTATATAATTTACAATTTTGGCGTTGCCATTACTGTCGATGACAATTTCTTAGGACCCTCACAAATCTAATTAAACAGTTCACAGACACACATGTAAATGTATTCATGTGGCAATGATAGGAAAAGGATGATCGTACTACGTTTCACTTACATTGGCCATTGTACCCAAGAAACCTGCAATAAAGCTTAAGTGAGATCTTGGAGTAACACGGGGTCTATTAGGATTAGCACACCATCGCTGCAAAGAATAAAGCAAAGCAGAGAGGGCTTTTCAGTGGCATTTATCTGAATAATTATATTTTGATACTAGCTATAATCCATATATTAAATTAGAATACAGAAAATCTTCAGCTTTCTTTAAAGATGCCATGATAATAAATAAAAAGTAAAATATCCATCTTTCATGGAAAAGTTTCCCATTCTGTAACAAAAGGACGTTTTAGCTCTACATTTTTGAAACTAAAAGCATCAGTCGCTTTTGGCGATATGCAAATACAACTTTTGACTATGCATATACATTCTATTAAAATGGCATTTTTAATGTAAACAACCACGAATGCAGGTAAAATGTGATTTAGCCAGAAAATTAAAAAGCCATCTATGTCATTGTTATTATTGCTGTGCAATGTTGACCTCATTATGAGAGGGTTTAAAATCTGTTTTGAATGATCTTGAGGAAAACAATAAATGTAAAGTCATTAATTCAGGTCACTGATAATATATTTGATTTTATTGTATTAGTCTCTGCTATCTTTGGATAGCAATGCCACAGAAAAGCATAAGATGGGACGATCAGTTTTAATTGATGATTCATGGTGTTAGTACATAATTTATGAGCCATATGTCTGTTATCTCTGCAACCCTAGTCCCTTACAAAAGGGAATGACAGTTATTAATGACTCCAGAAATAGTTACTAAATTTTTTTTTTTAAATATATAACTGAGAACTGTGTACACAATTAACAGTAGAGAACATAGGCTCTGGTATTAAAGACACTTGGATCTAGACCGTTTACCAGCTGCATGGTTTTAGACAAATTTTCTAAGTGGTTAATTGTCATTAACCAATCAGTTGAGACTATTCACCACATAAGATTGTCAGAAAAATAAAATAAGGTAATACACTTAAATGAATGTTAGCTGTCATTAGGGTAATTATTATTATTGGTAAATTAACCTTCAATAGTCTTTCAATAATACTATTAGATTAATTAATAAGTTTCATAATTATGACAGTAATAACCAATGATCCATTTAAAACTCAATTTCAGCACAAAGATTTATCTTAGAAGGGAGACTATTATGTGATAAAGTAAGACAAAAGCCTCAGTAACACTTGCACACAGCTCATAGCAACTGCTTAGTTGCAGAAAACAGCAATTGAATGGGGTCAATAAAATAAGATTTTCCTTAAGAAGAACATAGAACTAACTTCTTCCTGAACTGGTACTTATAATATGACAGTGCCTAGCTGGGCGTTGTGACAGGCACCTGTATTCTCAGCTACTTGGGAGGCTGAGGCAAGGGAATTGCTTAAGCTGAAGAGTTGGAGGTTGCTGTGACCTGTGAAACCACAGCACTCTACTAAGGGTGACATAATGAGACTCAGTCTCCAAAAAAAAAAAAAAAAAATGGCAGTCCCCAAATCTAGTGCAGAAGTGACATTATTTCGCTGTTTTATATTTGTTAATCTTTACTGAAAAATAATTATGAGGCCCATCTGCTCATGATATGATACACAGACAAGGCGCTCCTCCCTGCCTCTCTTTGAGCTCGTAGCCTCAGCTCCACACACAAGCACATGTCCTCCAGAGAAGCCATGAGAGACACAGGCATTTGAGGAGACACCTTAGAATTGAACGCTGCAATCATCAGGAAGGACACCAGCATGACAACTAAACAATTGGACTACTCTAATATTTAACTTTTTAAATAGATGATGTAGTCATATGGATCAAAATCCAGAAAAATAGCACAGGTAAACAGAGAAAAGTCTTCCCCATCTGCTCAATTTCCATTGTATGAAAACAAGACCAAAGCCCCCAAACTCTCACCAGTACCCAGTATTTGTTTTTCAGGGTGCTTTTAGGTGAAAACATGCAAATATAAATATATATCCTTATTTCTCCCTTTCATGTGTGAAATATCTGTTGAGTGGGTCTGTGTCACATAATTTGTCAAGAGGTTGAAATCCACCACTTTATTTCATTCTTATAGTAATAACAATGAGGAAAGCCCAATTTTTGTATGATCATTTCATATGATGCAATCTCTGCATCTAAACCATACATGAACATTTATCTCCCTGGACTTAATCAAGAATAAATACATCTCTTAAACAGACCTATTTCAAGCACTGAGATTGAAGAAACAATAAAAAATCTTCCAACAAAAGAAAGACATGATCCAGATGGCTTCACACCAGAATTCCATCAAACCTTCAAAGAAGAGCTTATACCCATACTGCAGAAATTATTCTAAACCATTGAGGAGGAAGGAATCTTCCCCACACATTCTATGAAGTGAACATCACCCTGTTATCAAAACCAGGAAAAGACCTAACTAAAAGGGAAAATTTCAGACCAATTTCCCTAATAAATATAGATACAAAAATTCTCAATAAAGTCCTAGCCGATAGATTATAGCTACACATTAAAAAACATCCTTCATCATGATCAAGTAGGTTTCATCCCAGGGATGCAAGGCTGGTTTAACATATACAAGTCCATAAAGATAATCCACTGTATCAATAGAAGCAAAATCAAAGACCATATGATCCTCTCAATAGATGCAGAAAAAGCATTTAATAAAATTCAGCATCTTTTTCTAATTAGAACACTTAAGAATTTAGGTATAGGTGGCACATTTCTTAATCTGATTGAAGCCATTTATGACAAACCCACAGCTAATATTGTACTGAATGAAGTAAAATTGAAAGCTTTTCTGCTTAGAATTGGAGCTGGACAAGGTTGTCCTCACCACTACTATTCAACATAGAATTGGAAGTTCTAGCCAATACAATCAGGCAACAGAAGGCAGTAAAGGGCATCCAAATGGGAGCAGAGGAGGTCAAACTCTCACTCTTTGCCTATGATATTATCTTATACTTAGAGAATCCCAGAGACTGAATCACAAGACTCCTGGAAATGATCAGAAAATATAGCAATGTCTCAGGATATAAAATCAATGTCCACAATCAGTAGCCTTTGTATACACCAATAACAGGCAAGATGAGAAGCTAACCAAGGACACAATTCCCTTCACAGTAGCTTAAAAAAGAAACAACAACACAGTAGCTTCAAAAAAAAAAAGAAAGAAAGAAATACCTAGGAATATACCTAACAAAAGAGGTGAAGGACCTCTACAAAGAAAATTATGAAATTCTAAGAAATGAACATCTAAGTCTACATCAGATTGTCTACTGTATCTAATCACCAACAACTAAAGTCTGCAATACATAGAATAAAATGTAAATGGATCCCCCAGTCCCTAATCTTGCTAAGGGGACAAATATATTGAGACTAGGACTATTACAATACAGCAACAATATTAATAAAATTACCTTTAAATATATGAAAAAAATATGTGCTTAAAGGACACATCTCTTGGAATCCCCTTGTAATAAGGGACAACTCCATCAGTTAATGCTTATTTTTCATACATTGGCTAATTTTTAATAAATGAACTATAGAAAAAGACAAGAAGAATTTTAAATGACAATTCACAAGTTTTTTCTTCTTTTGATGATGCCTCAATAAATGTTTGTCCTTATGTGCAATACTCAATGACTAGGAAAGGGAAACCTATTAACCCTAAGGGAAATTGGAGCTTGCACAGGTAAGCGTGACTCTGCCTCTAGGTGCACATTATAAGCAATGATCAGTAAAATTAAATCTTACTTTATATAAGAGAAATGATAATCTGCAGGGTGGTGTCTTATTGTGTGTGGGGGGGATGAAAATGAAAGAGAGATGTCATCATGATAAACCTCATCGTAGCAATTTGGAGAAAGCTCTAGTTTTAGTTACTTTGCAAACATTTTGTAAAAATTGTACCTTAAATTTCATCTTGATATTATTATACACATATGCATTTTCCTCCACCCCAAACAGGCAGAATTCCCCATCAAGATTAGTTTCCTTCAGGGCAAATTTGTGACAAGGAGACAAGATTGTGTGGAATGCTCCCATGTTGCTACTTGGAGTTGGCAAAGAATTGAAATTATCTGATGTGTGTACACTCTCATGCTTTCAAAATTAGCCACTTTCATTTATTGTTTTAGATTGCTTGCAGCAGTTTACAATCCTAATAAATAATTAAAATGCATCTCTTCTACAAACAACATTCTGCTTCTGGGGGAAAATATTACTAGAAAATGAATGTGCTGTGTGGTCTAGTGCTCCCGTTAACTATATTTACATTCTCCTTTTTGTTAACCCCTTGAAATGTAACTTGAATACTATATAAACTTTATTATTTTATAGCCTCCTTGAGGTATAATTGATATGCAATCAACTGCACATACAGGCAGTCCCAGAGTTACAAACCAGATAGGTTCTATAGGTTTGTTCTTCAGTTCAATTTGTATGTAAACTGGAACAGGTACATTTACCTATTACCTGTAGTAGCCATTGTTCACAGAGTGCAAGTTGTACATCATTTGGATATTTGTAACTAGGAGACTGCCTATATTTGAAGTGTGCAATTCTATGAATTTGACACACACACAAATCTATGAAACCAACACAAATAAGATAACCCCCCATCCTACTATTCTTAGCATACCCTTGTTTTAATCTACCCTACCCTATCAGACAAGCTTTGGCCTGCTTTCAGTCATTGGAGGTTAGTTAGCCTCACAGAATTTTGTAATAAATTGAATCGTACAGTGTATGTATTTTTTATCTAGCATTATTATGTCAAGCTCAAATTTTTATGTAGAAGCATTTTATCCATGTAGTTTCATAAACCCATATTTGGTAAAAGGCAAAAGACTTGTACAATCTGAAGAGTAACCAGAGTATGATCATAAACCCTTATTTGGTTGGTCCATTGCTTTTATTGCTGAGTCATATTTTCTTATGTGATTATACTACAATTTGTATTTTCCTTCATCTGTCAATAGATTGATTGCTCCTTTAAATGTAACCAGAGGCCAATATGATACAAAATCTTATCTTTTTTCAGATCTTATCTTTTAGACAATAGCATTTGCTTCTGTTAAACACGCACACATTCACACACGTTTTGAACTTTCCTTTCCTTTGGCTTCAGTTCCCTTGAGCTGTTGCTCTGCTGCCTCCTTCTTACGTTCCTGATTGCATCTCCTGTGCCCCTCCCCCCCTCCACAAGCTTTTCATGTTTGACTTCCCCAGGAAGGCCACATTGCCCATGGTCCAAAATCTGTGCTGTGCACTTTCTCTCTTGAAGAATCGAGTACCCTGGGGTTTTACTGATTATGCCACTTGAGTGATGTCTTGAATCTAAATTTCCAGATTCCAATTTTTCTGTTGGTTTCAAATCACCTTATATTCCCCATAAAAATGACCCTTACTGAACATCATTCTATGGAATTCTCTGCCCCAGCAGGCATAGGTAGCTGAGGGTGTTCTCACTTCCAAGCTCATTGGCCTCTCTCATTCTTCATCCACTTTGGACTTTATTCCATCTCTGGATTTGCAATTGCCAAAATAGCATATCTCCTTCAATTTCCTAACTGTTATGGCAAATTCAACCAAACTTACTACTTTTAAGTCCAATTGGCTTCTTTAAATAAAATTATTCAGTTTTGTCTGTGATAACATCATTTGTGAAGTATCCCAGGCTAAGCATTTGAGTTAATTTGGACTTTATTTTTCTCTTTATCTTTATAACCAGTCAATCTTAAATCACACTTTCCATTGGAATATATCTCAGAGTAATTCCCTTTTCTCAATTTCTTACAGGATAATGGAAACTCACCATTTCTTGTTGATCTCCATCTTTCATACTGTCTTCCAGTTTGCAGAGCTTATATTATCAAATGAACTTTCCCAAACACAATGCTATCTTGTTATTGTTTGCCAGCAGCTCTTCAGGAGCTCTTCTCACTTGCTTAGTATATAAAAAAATTTGCCTCTGTCACCTGGTTCCATAATCTAGGAACCACCATACACAGCAAAATAGTCTCTTGCTGTTCTCCAATTAATGCCTCCCTTCTCCAGTTGGCAGCTTGGTCTCTGGGTATCCCTTATTATCTTCTTTTAACTATTTCTCTAGCCCTAAAGATAAAGTGTATGGTCTCTAGAATCAGAGACACCAAGTTATAATACTGCCTCTACTAATTGCTGTTTATGTCACTTTGGCTGACATGATGTCTACCCTCCCCCCATTTTTCTAGGGACAGAGTCTTACTTATGTCGCCCTCCATAGAGTGCCATAGCATCACAGCTCACAGCAGCTTCAAACTCTTGAGCTTAAGTGATTCTTTTGCCTCAGCCTCTCAAGTACCTGATACTACAGGTGCCTGCTACAACGCTGGGCCATTTTTTTTTTGTTCCAATTGTCATTGTTGTTTAGCAGGCATGGGCCGGTTTCAAACCCTCCAGCCTCTGTGCATGTGGCTGGTGCCCTACTTTTCAACCACATAGCAGAGTTGTGAAGATTAAAGGAGATATATTAGCTACTTTGGTTAGGTAGATCTTAACTTGTTTCCAAAACTAGATCAAATTTCAAAGGGCAAGATGACTTCAACCTTAGGGATGTCTAAGGAGATACTTAAGAATATTGGCTCCTGAGGTGGGAACTGGTGAATGCCTGGTTCTCACGTCACCAAGCTGGGTAGCCAAAGGACAATTCTTCAGTTATGTGTGCCTCTATTTTCTTATTTATAAAATAAGCATAATAACAGTATTTAACTTGTATAGTTTTTCTGAAAGAAAAAAACAAATACCTTGCCCATGGGATGAAATGAGAAAAGCACCTGGCACCCTCCTAATTGCTGACTCCAACTTCTATTTCTCATGAGATACAGCTCTATGGCAGTTTCTCGGCTTCTCTTTCTGGGAGATCTGCGTATTATAATAAACTACACCTATCTTTTATTTAAGTTGGATTGTTTTCTGTGCCCAGTAACAGTGAAAGATGTATAAAATATAATTTTTGCTGACTGTGGATTCAGCCCTGAGTTGCAAGTATCAGCACCACAGTCAGGCCAAGTTCTGGCAAATGTGGCTGCTACCTGACTTTGTAAATAAAGTTTAATTGGAGGGAAACCATCTGGTTTATTTGCATCTTGCCTAAGGCTAAGCTGCTTTTACCTTGTAAAGACAGAGCAGAGATGTGACAGAGACAATTCATTCCTCCTGCAAAGCCCAAAATATTTACAAAATTGATATTTTTTATTTGTTTGAGACAGGGTCTCACTCTTTCACCTGGCTAGAGCACAATGGTGTCATCACAGCTCACACGTCCAGTGATCTTCCAGCCTCAGCTTCCCTCAGAGCTGGGACTACATGCATACTGCCACCATTCCGACCTAATTGGCTATTTTTTTCAAAAAATTTTTTTTTTTTTTTTTTTTTGTAAAGATAGTGTTTCTTTCTTGCTCAGGCTGGTCTAAACTCCTGGTCTCAAGCCTCTCAAAGTGTTAAGATTACAGGTATGAGCTACAGCTCTCAGTCCACAAAGTGGGTCTTTTTAGAAAATGTTTGCTATTCCCTGTTCTAAAACATTAATTTCTTCCTAAATGAAGAAGAGATGTTTTTGCTATCCCAAAAACTGTTCATAGTGGAGAATAAGATGGCGGCTGAGTAACAGCTTCCCTGCAACTGGGCACCGTGAGTCTGGGAAGATAAGAATCCAGGCATCTCTAGCTGGTGGGATCTGCCTATAATCATCCCTTTGAGGATACAGGAGTTAGTGAGAGACTTCTGGACCCCAAGAGGAGGACAAAAACAGTGGAAAACTGGCAAGTGGTCACATGTGTTCGATTGATCTAATCCCGTCAGCAGCTGTAAGTACAGCAGCAGTGAGACTGCAAACTGGAAAGGCCTTACCTGTGAACTGTTTGGTGTTTTTGGACTTGGCCTCAGTTGAACTGCCTTGGGGAGAGCTTGAGCAGGAGTGCGGAGAACTTTGGGTGTTGTCTAGGGCCCCAGACTGAGCCGCTAAGCCAGACAGAGCTAATAGTGTTTGGCTGTGGGTCGGAGGGAGCCATTGTGACAGAACTGCCCTGGCAAGCTCTGCTCTCGGGGTCACAGAGCAAGGATCGGGCAGGAGTTGGTAACCTAGAGACTAAGCAGCCTAAAGGCAGGGAATAAGCCACCTTACAGCCTTAACCCTCAGGGGCAGAGTGAGACGGGTTTTGGCACACTGGGTAAGTGGATAGCCACTTCAGCAGTGATCCCAGCGACAAGCACTTTCCTGGGAAAGCTTCTGCTTAGCCAAGTTTAGAGGTTTAAAGTGCCTTGTAAGAAGGCTGATGAGAGATTTAGGGTGTCCACCCTGAGGGGCTTGAGAAATCAATGGAAGCCCCAAGTTGTATCAGCATTGTGATTAACATCTCATACCCCAGAAGACCACCTGTTGCCCAGACAATATTCAAAAAGGTATATATACCACTTTGTTTTTGGTTGTTTTTGTTGTTGTTGTTTGTTTTTTGTTTATTTTGTTGTTCGTATTGTTGTTTTGTTTTTTAATTTCAACCTTTTCCATATTTTTCTTTTATTTTTCTCTTTTCTTTTATTTTTTTCTTTTCTTTCTCCATTTTACTAGTTTAAATACAATTTCCCATTGCTGCCTTTTTCAATAATTACAACTTCATTTTTGGTAGTGTTTCTACCCCTATTATTTGTTTTTTCACCCAATTTTATCATGTAAAGTTTTCTGTTTGCTTGTTTTGGTTTGATTTATTGCATTTTTGTATTTCCTCTCTACTTGGTGGAGGTGGGGTACTGTGTGTCCGATCAGGTTAGCAAAGAGCTGCTGACTTCAAGGAAACCAGGATAACTGACCTTCAAAGGTAAGGGAGGTGAGGAGGATATTTGCATATTTTGAATCAGACAAAAGCTTGATAACTAGGATCTATCAAGAACTCAAATGAATCCACATGAAAAAGCCAACAATCCCATATATCAGTGGGCAAGAGACATGAATAGAACCTTCTCTAAAGAAGACAGACAAATGGCTAATAAACATATGGAAAAATGTTCATCATCCCTATCTATTAGAGAAATGCAAATCAAAACCACCCTGAGATACCATCTAACCCCAGCGAGAATGGCCCACATCACAAAATCTCAAAACTGCAGATGCTGGCGTGGATGTGGAGAGAAGGGAACACTTTTATTCTGCTGGTGGGACTGCAAACTTGTACAACATTTCTGGAAGGAAGTATGAAGAAACTTCAAAGCACTCAAGCTAGACCTCCCATTTGATCCTGCAATCCCATTACTGGCCATATACCCAGAAGGAAAAAAATCCTTTTATTGTAAGGACACTTGTACTAGACTGTTTATTGCAGCTCAATTTACAATTGCCAAAATGTGGAAACAGCCTAAATGCCCACCAACCTAGGAATGGATTAACAAGCTGTTGTGTATGTATGCCATGGAATACTATTCAGCTATTAAAAAAAAAATGGAGACTACATTCTTCATATTAACCTGGATGGAAGTAGAAGACATTATTCTTAGTAAAGCATCACAAGAATGAAGAAGCATGAATCCTATGTACTCAGTTTTGATATGAGGACAATTAATGACAATGAAGGTCATGGTGGGGGTTGTGGATGGGGAAAGCAGAAAGAAGGAGGGAGGGGTGGGGAAAAGAAGAGCAGAGAGAGGGAAGGAGGGAGGGGGTGGGGCCTTGTTGTGTGCCACACCTTCTGGGGGCAAGAGACGATTGCAAGAGGGACTTTACCTAAAAAAATGCAATCAGTGTAACCTGGCTTATTGTACCCTCAAAGAATCCCCAACAATAAAAACAAAACAAAACAAAAAAAACCTGTTCATATATGGAATGTCAATGCTTAAAAATGGCCCAAATTTTCTTATTACTTTGGTATTTCTTCCTATTGTGAGTTTATATATTCTTTCTAATATGCTAAGCATTTAGCTTACATTTATATTGCCCTGAGCTCCCCAATTAACTTAAAAAAAAAAGTCATTCACTCAATATTAAAGGTTTTTAAAAAAATCTAGAAAGTCATTTTCCTGTCACCCTCTAGTATAATAAATGATTGATAGAAAATGTTTTACTGGTTATTGTCATGGCCAGAAATAACCTTAGCATGAGCTACATGGTATACCAGCTATCAGCATTATAGAGTCTCACTATGTTGCCCTCAGTAGAGTACCATGGTATCACAGCTTTACTATCCATTTTACTTTTTAAAAAAATGACCCATAAAGTAACAAGGATAATAAAGCAAATCAGAATTATTAGGCAGATATTAATGTCCAGTCAAGATGTTTTTAACCACAATCCTCAATGCTCCCCAACTATAGGCCTGATTCTACTATTCTAAATCCTTCCCTGAACATGAGAGGAGTTCATCATTTTCTTTTTTTCCTTTCTATTTTTTAAAAACAGAGTGTCATTCTGTCTTCTGTCACCTTGAGTGGAGTGCCATGGCATCAGCATAGCACACAGCAATCTCAAACCTTGAGCTCAAGAGATCCTCCTGCTTCAGCCTCCCAAGTAGCTGGGACTACAGGTGTGGACCACCATATCCAGCTAGTTTTTCTATTTTTAGTAGAGATGTGGGTCTCACTCTTGCTTAGGCTGGTCTTGAACTCCTAATTGCAAATAATACAGCTGCCTTGGATTCCCAGAGGGCTAAGATGACAGGCATGATCCATTTCATCTGGCCCACATTCATATCGTCACTAAAGTCATGGTCATCTTGAAATTCCTTTCTTCCTAACATAATTTGTATTCCTAAAACACTCTTTTCATAAAATCTCTGATCAAATGTCCTTTCCATCATGATATATTCTACCATTTAACCCCAAATTATTTTTATGACACTTCCTTTTGTTTTGTGCTATACATGTATCTCGTCAGTGATTGCACTGTAAATTTCTAAAGGGCCAATGCTGTATCTTTTAGACATTAGTGGGTTTCATACACCATGAGTCTATTTCCAAAGAACATGCTTATAATTGGGGGAAATAAAAAGCAAGAGCCTAACACTCTAGGATAGGGTAAATAACTTTAAGAAATATCGAAGAAGCAAAAATTTGATGCAGACAACAGTATTTGAAGGGAATTACTGTATAGCTTCTAAATTATTAGAAATCTCCTGCAAAAGATCTTGATATCATTATGAAGAATCTAATGAAGACATCTGCTCAGTGTTTAACAACTTACATATCAGTAAATATGATTGTTATACCCCATTCAGGCCTAGACTCCTACAGCTTTATGTAAAGTAATAATAGTTTTCTATATGAACATAGGTTTACTTTAGTCAAGTAATTTTAAATGTATAGCTAGAGTAAAATAGAGATATAAAGACTTGCTTCTGAAAGAACATTAAATATCCAGGGATCTTACAGTGTCTTCTTTCAGGCCAATTTGTTCAACTTAAGTTAAAAGTGAAAATACACACATCTTTTATACACATACATATGTATAATATACCCATGATAATATAGATAAAAATATAATATACAGAAGGTACCAAAGATATATGCACATTTTAAGAAAGAAAAAACTATATTAAAGTTGTAATAATTAATATATCCTGATATAGATCATGAACACAAGTCACATTGAGCATCTCCTGTAATTGCAGAAGTCAAATGTCACTTGAGTTTTACAAACTTAATGCAGACTTTCCCTTCCTTATAGTGTGTATACTTCTTTCTGGCATCTTCTGTATATATCTCCATAATGAATACATATACATTCATTAAAAACAAATACAGTTGTCCCTTGATATCTATGAGGGATTCATTTCAGAAATCCCAAGAATACCAAAGCCTGTGGAAATTGTGCCCTCATCTCCCATACTAAAGATGTTTTTATTTAAGTTTGTTTTCTGCATACTCTGATCTTTAGCATGAACTTGTTTTCTATCTAAAGAAATCTGGAGAGTCACAAGAACGGTATGTGAGCTATGTACGTACAAGAAGACAGAAGCCTGGGCTCCAGGAGAGTGAATTTGTGATGTATGAAAATACAGGCCAAGGGGGTTTGGTAAAGATTCTTTAGACTCCAAATGTCACTTGACATGAGAGGCAAAGACTTGCTTAAGCTCTGTGGTTTTATAAAAATAAGTTGGAGATGTACTGTCTTCTATTTTCCACGTCTTCTATTTTCCTCCTTTTACTGCTGATTTTTGTAAGTACTTTTTAACCACGTCTTCCTGCTTTATGATAATAAATATGGACTCAAGGTTTACTCAGTAGGACTCCATCAGACCTCCTTAGTCCTCTACACACACAATCTGTGTTAGTCTCTTCATTCCTCATACCCAAACTCCTCCATATATAAAATGGTGTAGTATTACCATATAACCTACACATCCTCCCATATATTTTAAATTATCTCTAGATTACTTATAATGCCCAATACAGTACAAATTGTATAGAAATAGTTGTTATTATGCATTCCTTAGGGATATAGTGACAGGAGAAAAATGTCTATAACATGTACAGTCCAGAAGCAAATTTTTTCCCAAATATTTTCTATTGGAAGTTGGTTGAATCCATGGATGGAGAACCCACTAATATAACAGGTCAACTGTATTTGAAAATATTAAATAAAAATGAAGAATCCAATGTCATGCGTTCTGCCACCATGCCAAGATAACTACTATTAATTAACATTTTACTATAGATAGGCATGTAATTCTTTGTTTCCAGTCCCTCCCCTCATCGTTACAAGCCAAGAGAAGACTGAAAGATGAGTGCCTGGACAGATGATCATTTGCTCCTAGTAACTCCTCCCTCTATCCCTCCAACACATATTTGCCACACAACGCCAATCTGTCTCCCAGACTATCAGAGCACATGCAACGATGTCCCACATCTCTGTTTATGTTAGCACAAGACGTTTTTATCAGCAAGACTCTTCTCCCCATATGGTGCTAAGGATCTCAGTCTGACCCCACCCCCCTCTCTCCTTGACTCCTAAAGCTGTTCTGCTCTTACTGTGCCCCGTGGAGTTTATCAATTCATATTTTCTGAATATGCCCTTAACAATTTAGCTGTCATTCAATCTGAGCTCTTCCCTGAAGACCCAGCTTCCCCTGTGACCCTCTCTAAGATGTGACTTTGTTCTCTTTCAAAGCCCTTGCAACCCTATGTCTGAAGGTAGAATACATTTCCTTTCATTGCCAATGTTTATTTCAGACCATGATTTCTTGCTGCTCCTTAAAAATGCCCCCTTGCAGATTGTGTCATCAGACTCATCAACTGCCTTGCTTTCTGTTCTAGTCAGTAAAACCTTCCTGGGTTCCCTCTTCAACGTTCCTGAAAATTTTAGCACATGGAGCACTATTACTCTATCCAACTCAACTTCTGTCAAAATCATTGGTGATTTTAATAATAATGTGAGCAGCCATTCCAGAATCCTGGTGTCTCAGTTCCCAACCCTCTATCCTTTTGAATAATCTTGTTTTTGCATAATGTCTCAGCCACCAACTTACATGATCATAATATAGATACTTTTATTATTAATAAGTATACTAGACCTATAACATTAGTTTCAATTTCATTTTCCAATAATCATTCAGCTTCACTGATTTTTCAGCCCTATGAGACCTATTGATCCTAGTGATTTTTACTAGGTTTTACTTGATTATTCCAAGGTTCAACAATAAAATTTCTCATTTGCATAAACCCTCAACTCCTTTATAAATCTCTGTTTTTCCTTTCTATTTCAGCCCCTCTCCTCTTCCTTAGATGATAGGTAATCTTGCCTCGTATATTACTGATAAAATAGCATTATGTAGAAAAGTAGCACTAATAACCACGATTATCAATCTATCTATAACTGTAACTTGTATACACTATATTCAATACTACTGCTGTTATCCATTATTTGTCTGTGGTTCCCCCCAAAATCATCTTCTTTAGGAGTAGTAGAGACACCATGAATCTGTCTCCCCACCTAGATTATAATAGCACTGGCAAAATCTATCTCATGTAATTATTTTGGAACTCTGGAGTCTATTGAAGTATTGCAACCTTCTATGAAAAAGCTTGGCTGGTAAATTTCAGTTTATTTCCATCAGTTTTACTTTTTAGAATAATAGCATCAAGCCATTCTCCACTCCATCTCTGTGGCAGGCATCTGTGTACACGTACCCAAAGCAGCCATCATATAACTTACAGGAGCCAGAGTGGTCAAAAAAAGAGCCTGTATTTCAAATATCATCATCTGGGGCTGTGATTACTGCTTCTGATCATGGAGGTGCAGACAAAGAGATGGGCCTCTGTTTTTTTTTGTACCTTCTTCACATTGTCGCAAGCCCCTTTTACTTTGGCTGAAATGATTTCAGGGGATTTAAAGAGAAAATGCCTTCTATGCCATTATTTTTTTCTCTTCTTCCACTTTTGAGAATCAGATATTTAAGACCAGGATTTTTAAAGTAAATGCATAGATGGAAAAAAATGAAAGGTGACTACACACATGAAGGAAAAGGCATATGCTCAGAAAAGACTGGATAAGACCTGAGGATTACACCTCAGGATGATCTCAGAAGTACAATATACAATAATCAAAGAAGAAAACAATACACAGAAAATAATAAAAACACAACAAATTCTGCAAAAGAGGTAAAGTCTAATTTCCAGAATTATCATGTTATTAACCTCAAATGTCCAAGACCTAATAGCAGATCCATAAACAAAGACTTACAGCACCTCTCAAAGATTCTCAAAGAACTAAAGTATGGAAAACTGTACATTAACAAAATTTAATTAACAAAGAGAAAGCAAAAAAGTTTTGGAGATGAAAATTACTATAACTGAAATGAAAAATTCACTAGGCAGATTTCAGCAGCCAAAGAAATAAATTAAACTTGAAGATAGGTTAATAGACATTACTTAATCTGAGAAACATAAAGAAAATTAATGAATTAAAGTGAGCAGTGCCTAAAAGAAGTCTAGGAAACCATCAAGGAGACCAATATATGAATATTGGAAGTTTCAAAAAAAGAGACATGGGAGAGAGAGAGAATGAATTTTTAAAAATAGCTGAAAACTTCCAGAATGGACATAAGCATCCAAGAAACACAACAAACTCCAAGTAGGATGAAGTTAAAAAGAACCAAACCAAGACACATTATAATTAAATTTTCAAAATACAAAAACAAAGAGATAATCTATCAAGTAGCAAGAAAAAAAGGACTTATCACATATAATGGATCCCCAATAAGATTATCAGGTTTTCTATCAGAAACTTTGTAGTCTGGAATGTGTACATTAACATTTAATGTGCTAAAAGAGAAAAAACAAAACAAAACCAAAAACCCTGTCAACCAAGAATTCTATATTCAACAAAACTGACCTTCAAAGGTAAGGAAGGTGAGGAGAATTTCTTAGATAAATAAAAGCTGAGGAAATTGTTTTCCCCTAGACCTGACCTACAAGAAATGCTTAAAATGGTCCTGGATGGTAAAGTGACACTGGGCAGTAATCCAAAGCCATGTGAAGAAATAAAGATCTCAATAAAAGTAAATATGTGAAAAATTTATAAAACCTAGTATAATTGTAACAGCAGTTGGGCAAACTTTTGTTTTCTACATTTTAAGAGACCAATACATTTAAAAATAAATAGCTATTATTCTAAAGGATAGTATTATTGTAACTTTAGTTTGTAGCCATGTTTAGTTTTCTACATACTTTAAGAAACTAATGCATTTAAAATAATTATTAATTTGTGTTTTGGGGCACAAAGCATATAAAGATATAATTTGATGACATCAACAGCCAAAAGGCAACAGAACTGTAAAAGAGCCAAGTTTTTTAATGTTACTTGCATTAGTATAAATTCAAATTAGGTGATAACCACAAAGAAAACAGCTAAAGAATATACACAAAAGGAAATATTAATTTATGCATTTTATTACAATAAAGTAACTAAATGCAAAAGACATTAATGCAGGAAATGAGGAACAAAAATGGTATAAAGCACAGAAAAAATTAATAGTAAGAAAACAGATGTTCCCATTTGTCAGTGATTGCTTTAAATGTAAATGAATTAAATGCTCCAATTGAAAGACCTAGATCAGCAGAACAGTTAAGAAATATATGAGCAGAGAGAGAAAGAAGGAGGGAGGGGTGTGGAAAAGAAGAGCAGAGAGAGGGAAGGAGGGAGTGGGGTGGGGCCTTAGTGTGTGCCACACCTTCTGGGGGCAAGACATGATTGCAAGAGGGACTTTACCTAAAAACTGCAATCAGTGTAACCTGGCTTATTGTACCCTCAATGAATTCCCAACAATTAAAAAAAAAAGAAAAAAGAAATATATGATGTATGGGGAATTATTATTTAGTAGATATAATAAAGTTTCAGATTTATAAAATAAAAATAGTTCTGGAGATGAATATTGGTGAAGGTTGCACAGTATTATGGATATATTTAATATTAGTGAGCTGTACACTTAAAATTGTTAAGAAGGCACATTTTATGTCATGTTTATTATACCACAATAAAAAAATGGAGAAGTAATGCAGGATAGTAAAAATATCAATGGTGGGGGAGGGAAAATTGAATATATAGAGGGCTTAAAAGGTAATGAACCCATTCTTTGTGATACTTAATTGGTGGATTCATGTCATCACACATTTGCCAAAACCCATAGAATGGATGACAACAAGGATGACCCTAATGTAAACTAGGTTCTTGGGGGTAATACTGATGTGTCAGTATAGGCAGCACTGGAGACCTGGGTGTGAGTGTAGTGCTGCAGGCTTGGGGAAAATGCTGAATGCTTAAGTGCAAAACAGTTCCAGAAAGGGAGCCTCTGGTGAAGGAGCCTCAGGGTTTTGTCTGGGGTAAGGACTGAGATTAAGTCAGTAAGGAAAGCAGGACCTGGAATCCAGCAGGAAGTTCCACTGTGGGATGGGACTACTTTGATCTGCTAAACAAAAGCAGAGGGCCAATTCAGGCTGCACCAGATGGCAGGATGAACCTTGGGTCTTCTGGGAAGCTGTTTCAAGTGAGACTATTGTGTTTACCAGTGGCACTGGAATTACTGTGCTCTCCACATCCCTTCTGTGCTTAGGGGGAGTGGGACAGTGGCTTGTTGTTTCCCTGCCAGGT
The DNA here is from genome assembly GCF_027406575.1 of Nycticebus coucang. Classification (NCBI taxonomy): domain Eukaryota; kingdom Metazoa; phylum Chordata; class Mammalia; order Primates; family Lorisidae; genus Nycticebus; species Nycticebus coucang. The sequence goes on from NC_069787.1 coordinate 20,998,308, forward strand.
TTGATTCTAAACCACACATTTGCATCTACCTCGAATACATTTGCATCTACCTTGGATTCTGATCCCCTTTGGAAATTGGTTGCTGCTATGTACCAGGTTTTAAACACTTCCAGACCAGACCTTAATAAGTCTTGTTGGTTGTGTGTAGAAGCTAAACCCCCCTATTAAGAGGGAATTGCCCTAATAAGTAAACCTAAAATCAGCTCCCAAGCTAGTGACTGCCTCTGGCAGCATTCCGGGTGCGAGTCACCTTACAGTTCATTCCAGGACAAGGAACCTGTATAGGTCAACCCCTCCCCAACCCCCACCAGCATTTATGCAATCAAACTTTCTTCTGGGATGTAACAGGGTATGTGATTCCCGCCAACAATTCCTGGTTGGCTTGCTCTACAGAAGTCACCCTGTGCTTATATGGGGCAGTTCTTAACCTAATCTGAGATTTTTTGTGTATTACTACAGCTCATTCCCAAGCTGCTCTATCACTCGGAAAAAGATCTGTACCGAGCATATGAGCCGGTTATGAGTACAATTAATAGAATTAAAAGAGAACCAGTCACTGCAATAACCCTAGCCATGCTCATGGGACTTAGCACAGCAGACGCAGGTACAGGAATCTCATCCTTAGTTCTCCATGATAAAAACTATGGTGCCTTGCGTGTTGCAATAGACTTAAACATAGAAAGACTTGAAAATTCCATCTCCCACCTTCAAGAATCTCTAACTTCACTCTCTGAAGTAATGCTCTAAAAGAGGTGGGGGCTGAACTTGCTGTTCCTTCAGCAAGATGGATTGTGCACAGCATTAAAAGAAGAATACTGTTTTTATGCTGATCACATGGGAGTAGTTAAGCAGTCAATGGAATTAGGGGGCGGAGACAAAATGGCTAAATGAAGCCAGCTTTCCACAGAGGCTCCCGTCCAGAAGGAGAGTTAAAGGACAGAAGGAATTCAAGTACAAATTCAAAAGTTGTCTCAAGAATTTAAAGAATTTAAAGACAAAACCACCAAAGACTTAAACGCACTGTAGCAAGAATTTGCAGCCCTCAAAGATCTGAAAAATACAGTAGAATCCCTAAGTAACAGAGTGGAACAAGAAGAAAGGATTTCTGACATTGAAGATAAAGCCTTTGAACGCTCCCAAACTCTCAAAGTAGAAGAGAAATGGAGAGCAAAAACAGATCATTCTCTCAGAGATCTCTGGGATAATTCGAAGAAGGGTAACATCCGCCTCATTGGAATTCCTGAAACCGATGAAGTGGCATCGCTAGGCACAGAGGCCCTTCTCCATGTAATAATGAAAGAAAATTTTTAAGCCATGCCAAGAGATTCTGAAATTCAGATAGCAGACAGTTTCAGAACCCCAGCACGACTCAATCCCAATAAGACATCCCCCAGTCCTATCGTAATTAACTTCACTAAAGTTAATATGAAGGAGAAATTTCTCAAAGCAGGCAGATGAAAGAAATCCATTACCTACCAAGGGAAGAATATTAGAATGACTGCAGATGTCACTGCTGAAACTTTTCAAGCCAGAAGAGGGTGGTCATCGACTTTTAATCTCCTAAATCAAAATAACTTTCAACCCCGGATCCTGTATCCAGCTAAACTGAGTTTCATTTATGATGGAGAAATTAAATACTTTAATGACATTCATATGCTGAAGAAATTTGCCATAACCAAACCAGTTCTTCAGGATATTCTCAGACCTATCCTCCATAATGACCAGCCCAATCCTCTACCACAAAAGTAAACACACTCAGAAAATTTTGATCAAACTCCAACCTCCACAGTGGCGAAAGGATTAAAAATGTCCATTGGACTTTTGAAAAACTCGATACCCAAAATTTTATCAGACTTATCAATATTTTCCATTAATGTGAACAGCTTAAACTGTCATCCAAAGAGACATAGGTTAGCTGACTGGATACAAAAACTCAGGCCAGATATTTGCTGCATACAAGAGTCACATCTTACATTGAAAGACAAATATAGACTTAGGGTTAAAGGATGGTCATTCGTATTTCAGGCAAATGGTAATCAGAAAAAAATAGGTGCTGCAATTTTATTTGCAGATACAATAGGCTTTAAACCAACACAAGTAAGGAATGATAAGAATGTTCACTTCATATTTGTTAAGGGTGATATTCAATATGATGAGATTTCAATTATTAATATCTATGCACCCAACCAGAATGCACCTCAATTTATAAGAGAAACTAACAGATATGAGCATCTTGATTTCCTCCAGCTCCATAATAATCGGAGACGTAGACACTCCTTTGGCACTGTTGGATTGATCCTCCAATAAGAAGCTGAGCAAAGAAATTTTAGAATTAAACCTAACCATCCAACATTTGGATTTAGCAGACATCTACAGAACATTTCATCCCAACAAAACTGAATACAATTACTTCTCATAAGCACACGGAACATACTTCAAAATCAACCACATCTTAGGTCGCAAGTCTAACCTCAGTAAATTTAAAGGAATAGAAATTATTCCTTGCATCTTCTCAGGCCACCATGGAATAAAATTGAACATAGTAACAACAGGAATCTGCATACTCATACAAAAACCTGGAAGTTAAACAAACTTATGCTGAATGATACCTGGGTCATAGATGAGATTAAGGAGGAAATTGCCAAATTTTTGGAACAAAATGACAATGAAGACACAAATTATAAGAACCTCTGGGATACCGCAAAGGCAGTCCTAAGAGGGAAATTTATAGCACTGCAAGCCTTCCTCAAGAGAACAGAAAGAGAGGAAGTTAACAACTTAATGGGACATTTCAAGCAACTGGAAAAGGAAGAACATTCCAACCCCAAACCCAGTAGAAGAAAAGAAATAACCAAAATTAGAGCAGAATTAAATGAAATTGAAAACAAAAGAATTATACAACAGATCAATAAATCAAAAAGTTTGTTTTTTGAAAAGGTCAATAAAAATAGATAAACCTTTGGTCAACCTAATCAGGAAAGAAAGAGTAAAATCTCTAATCTCATCAATCAGAAATGACAAAGATGAAATAACAACAGATGCTTCAGAAATTCAAAAACTCCTTAATCAATATTCTGAGAAACTTTATTCTCAGACATATGAAAATCTGACGGAAATTGACCAATACCTGGAAGCACGTCACCTTCCAAGACTTAGCCAGAATCAAGTGGAAATGTTGAACAGGCCCATATCAAGTTCTGAAATAGCATCAACCATACAAAACCTCTCTAAAAAGAAAAGCCCAGGACCAGATGCTTTCAAGTCAGAATTCCACCAAACCTTTAAAGAGGAACTAGTACCTGTATTACTCAACCTGTTCCAAAATGTAGATAAAGAAGGAAGACTACCCAACATGTTCTATGAAGCAAGCGTCACCCTGATCCCCAAACCAGGAAAAGACCCAACAAGAAAAGAAAATTATAGGTCAATATCACTAATGAATATAGATGCAAAAATATTCAACAAGATCCTAACAAACAGAATCCAGCAACACATAGAACAAATTATACCTCACGACCAAGTCGGTTTTACCCCAGCGTCTTAAGGATGGTTCAATATCTGTAAATCTATAAGTATAATTCAGCACATAAACAAATTACAAAACAAAGACTATATGATTCTCTCAATTGATGCAGAAAAAGCTTTTGATAATATGCAGCATCCTTTCATGTTCATAACACTTAAGAATATTGGTATAGAAGTGACATTTCTTAAACTGATACAGGCCATCTACAGCAAAACCACAGCCAATATCATATTGAATGGAGTTAAATTGAAATCATTTCCACTCAGATTAGGAACTAGACAAGGCTGCCCATTGTCTCCATTGCTCTTTAACATTGAAATGGAAGTTTTAGCCACCGCAATTAGGGAAGAAAAGGCGATCAAGGGTATCCATATTGGGTCAGAGGAGATCAAACTTTAGCTCTTTGCAGATGATATGATTGTATATCTGGAAAACACCAGGGATTTTACTACAAAACTCTGAGAATTGATCAAGGAATACAGCAGTGTCTCAGGTTACAAAATCAACATTCATACATCAGTAGCCTTTATATATACAAACAATAGTCAAGCTGAAAAAATAGTTAAGGACTATCCCATTCAAAGTAGTGCCAAAGAAGATGAAATATTTGGGAGTTTATCTAACAAAGGGTGTGAAAGATCTCTATAGAGAGAACTATGACACTCTAAGAAAAGAAATAGCTGAAAATGTTAATAAATGGAAAAACATACCATGCTCATGGCTGGGAAGAATCAACATCCTTAAAATGTCCATACTACCCAAAGCAATATATAATTTCAAAGCAATCCCTATTAAAGCTCCACTGTCATACTTTAAAGATCTTGAAAAAACCATATTTCATTTTATATGGAATCAGAAAAAACCTCGAATAGCCAAGACATTACTCAGAAATAAAAACAAAGCAGGAGGAATCACGCTACCAGACCTCAGACTATACTACAAATTGACAGTGATCAAAACAGCATGGTACTGGCACAAAAACAGAGAAGTAGATGTCTGGAACAGAATAGAGAACCAAGAGATGAATCCAGCTACTTACCATTATTTCATCTTTGACAAGACAATTAAAAACATTCAGTGGGGAAAAGATTCCCTGTTTAACAAATGGTGCTGGGTGAACTGGCTGGCAACCTGTAGAAGACTGAAACTGGACCCACACCTTTTACCATTAACTAAGATAGATTCTCACTGGATTAAAGATTTAAACTTAAGACATGAAACTATAAAAATACTAGAAGAGAGTGCAAAGAAAACCCTTGAAGAAATCGGCCTGGGTGAGTATTTTACGAGGAAGACTCCTGGGCAATTGAAGCAGCTTCAAAAATACACTACTGGGACCTGATTAAACTAAAAAGCTTCTGCACAGCCAAGAACACAGTACGTAATGTAAGCAAACAGCCCTCAGAATGGGAGAAGATATTTGCAGGTTATGTCTCCAACAAAGGTTTAATAACCAGAATCCACAGAGAACTCAAACATATAAACAAGAAAAGAACAAGTGATCTCATCGCAGGCTAGGCAAAGGATTTGAAGAGAAACTTCTCTGAAGAAGACAGACACACGGCCTACAGACATATGAAAAAATGCTCATTATCTTTAATCATCAGAGAAATGCAAATCAAAACTACTTTGAGATATCATCTAACTCCAGTAAGACTAGCCTATATCACAAAATCCCAAGATCAGAGATGTTGGCATGGATGTGGAGAAAAGGGAACACTTCCACACTGCTGGTGGGAATGCAAATTAATATATTCCTTTTGAAAGATGTTTGGAGAACACTTAGAGATCTAAAAATAGATCTGCCATTCAATCCTATAATTCCTCTACTAGGCATATACCCAGAAGACCAAAAATCACATCATAACAAAGATATTTGTACCAGAATGCTTATTGCAGTCCAATTCATAATTGCTAAGTCATGGAAAAAGCCCAGTGTCCATCGGCCCATGTATGGATTAATAATTTGTGGTATATGTACAGCATGGAATATTATGCAGCCTTAAAGAAAGATGGATACTTTACCCCTTTCATGTTTACATTGATGGAGCTGGAACATATTCTTCTTAGTAAAGTATCTCAAGAATGGAAGAAAAAGTATCCAATGTACTCAGGCCTACTATGAAACTAATTTATGGCTTTCACATGAAAGCTATAACCCAGTTATAACCTAAGAATAGGGGAAAGGGGCAAGGAAGGGGAGAGAGGAGGGAGGGGGACAGAGTGAGGGTGATTGGTGGGCTTGGAGGGAGGGTGAATGGTGGGATTACACCTGCAGTGCATCTTACAAAGATAAATGTGTACTTAGTAAATGTAGAATGTAAATGTCTTAATATAATAACTAAGAAAATGCCAGGAAGGCTATGTTAACCAGTGTGATGAAAATGTGTCAAATGGTCTATAAAACCAGTGTATGGTGCCCCATGATTGTATGAATGTACACAGCTATTATTTAATAATAATAAAAAAATGCAGTCAATGGAATTAGCAAGGGAAAGTCTTTGTAAAAGGAAACTCAAATGGGAACAGTACCAGAGCTGGTGTGATTCTGTGTTCAGCAAATCCCCCTGGCTCACAACCTTAATTTCAACTATAGCAGACCCACTTGTAATCCTATTCCTACTGTTGACTTTCCGTCCCTGCATAATTAAGAAGGTACTAGCCCTCATCCGATCCAGGATCAATGTGGTTCAAATAATGGTGTTATGGGCACGGTATACTCCCCTCAGCTCTGGATTCACTGGTGATGGCATAGAGCTAGAGCCCATAAGACCTTCTGAAGACCCATGATTAGATCTTCTATGCACTAGAAAAGGGGGGGATGAAAGGACCAACCTAACTCCATTTTGTTAAAGCTAACTCCATTTTGTCTCACAGCCTTTACTGACACCACTTTGCCCTGCAGCCTTCAATTTGCAGCTGCATACCAAAGGTGATAGGCAACCTGCTTCCTCCCCCACCCCCGGGTCCAGTATGTCTGTCCCTAGTGATAACAGCACCCACCCTCGACCCAAGTAGTAGTAAATCTTTCCCTTAAGCAATCAGCCCAAGACAAACATTGTCTAGTTCCCTAAGCCCCTATTCCCTCCTCCCTTTTTCCTTTCTGTATCCTTAAAACTGCTCTTCCCTCTGAGGTCGGGGCTTCTCTGCTCTCCTGCTGCATCAGGAACAGAGAAGCCCAGGCCCAGGCTTGTGACTAAACCACCTCTTCCTTTGGCATCAGACTTGGTCTTTGGGGTGATTTATGAGGGATACCCCACAACTTGGGAACAATAGTAGCCCACTTGGCCCCACACCAACCAATTCCCATGCCCAGATCTGCCTGCACGTCACAAGGGAAGTGTTTGGTTACAGGTCACCAGCTATTTAGAGAAATTGCAAGTCAATCTATTCCCTCTCCAGCCCACCCCAGTCTCTTGTGGTATACCCAGTAGCTCCGGTGGCCCCAACTGCTATCCATTCCCCTCTGCGCCCTTTGTCTGGCATGGTACCTCTATGGAGACATTCAGATCTGTCCCCAGGCCAACCCAGCTGGGGGAACATGGAGAATGTTGAGGGCCACCCAGGATCTCAGATCAGTAGTCTTAGTGCAGAGTCTCTGTTTCTGTGCTACAAAACTCACTGTCACCTGTGTCCTTTGTTATATACATTTTAGTTTATTTTTTTAATTTTCTGCTCCTGGTGTCCCACACTATCTCTCTGTGCCTTCACATGCTGTTTCTGCAGGAAGCAAATCAAATGGGTTGTTGCCTGTGCGTTGCCCTAGTTTTCCTGGAAGAGGCTGTTGAGAACCTATTTCTCATCTGCTATCTTTTTTTCTTCCTATATTTGATGTTTCAATTTTAATTTCCTTTTTTTCTTTTTTGAGGAGAATGAGTGAACATTTTTTTTTTCCTAAGTTTACCCGCTTTGTGTATGCACTCTTTGAATTGGCTGACCGCTCTTTTTCTTGGTTCCATATTATGATATTTCAATTACAATAGAACCTCTGTTAAGACCAGGCAAGGGATGGTAACACACTGGTCAACATATGGAGGTGGTCAATATAAAGAACTAGGTTTACTGGGTGGTGCCTTAAAGGTGTAGGGCACTGGCCCCATATGCCGGAGGTGGTGGGTTTAAACCCAGCCCCAGCCAAAAACTGCAACAACAACCAAAAAAGAATTAGGTTTACTGTACTGATATATACATATGGTACATGTCTGGTCTATGAAAATTATGTCAATTTAAGGAGGTGATCAATGTAGGGAGGTGGTCAATTATGGAGGGTCTACTGTATTTAAAAATTGTTTGCAAAACTTGTTAATAGAATAAAAGCATTTAAATACATTTACTAGGGTTCCTAAAAAAGTCTTCTTGCGATTTTTTCTTTTAATAGTATTTTCGTTTTATTATAGATGTATTTATCTATTCCATATGACTTATTGATATTATGTCAAGTCTACAAAGGTGTTCATTCTCTACTTTTAAGTATTCAGGAAAAAAAATTCCTAAGAACAAAAATAACAATGTTTATTTAATAATGTCTACCTCATCATTTGTTTTTACAAATATCAAGTTCTCTTCTTCCTTCAAAATTAAAATTAGATCCGTGATGAGATCTGGCCAGTGGGCTATGGGGGAAAATGACCCATGTCATTGCTGGGTTGAACAGTGACAAGATTGTGTATATTTCCTCTGATTTTTTCCCATGCCATGTGTACAAAAAGGACACACAATAAAAAATGCAGGAGATACAAGGAAGTGCAGCCTGTTCCAGGCTGAATCTCTGAATGATTATGTTGAGATAATCTAGAAAGTGGTGTTCAACCTTTTATCTTCTCTGTCACACAGTAGAAAAGTTGTCTTAGCCCACACATTACATACACAAACACTAAAAAAAGATGATGATCCCCACCCATAAAAGTCCGTGAATACTTTTTGCAATATCTGACACCATAGTAAAAAAAGCAAAAAGTCCTCACATAATCCACCCCGAGCCCATGAGCTATAGGTTTTGACACCCCTGGCTGATGGTCAGTGTTATGATAATAATTCCAACAATCTCAGAGGACAAAACCACAGAATTTTATTTTTCTTTAGTACAGTATATGTCTTATAGATCTCCAGCAAATCTCTGTTCTTTAAGTTGTCTCAGAAACCCATGCCCAAAGACCAGTTACTGCCTTTGGTATTATCAGTTGGAATGCTAGACACAGGAGGTTCTCATATTAGCATTAAAATGTCCCAGTGCAAAGGCTGTAACTTCTACAGTTTATTGCCAAGCTCTATCTACGTGGCTCAGTGTAATCACTAAAAATCCTGCACATATAATTCTACCCTGTGCCTAAGAGGCCAGGACCAGAAGTATTTGATGAATAGCACTATAGGACCAGAAAAGCCAGAGCACTATGCTAAGCCAACCTAGACATGTAGTGAAAATAAGAAATAAACTTTCATTGCAATATGCCACTGTGACTTTGGCATGTCCATTTGTCAATACAGTGTAACCTAACATATGTTAATTAATACAAATGGGGAAGACATACATAAAATAAATAATCTTGAATAAAATAAATAATCTTGAGACTGGAACATCCGATCAAAAGTCATGAATGTAGAACTTTTTTTCAAATGAAAGAAAGAGAAATTAGACTGATTAGTTAGGATAAGATTTGTATAAAGAGGTGAAAGATAAATTTAAAGATGAAAATTGTTAAAATACAAGGTTTATCCAAACTACATTAAAGATTTTTTAATGATAAAATTAATTTTTCTACTAATTCTGTAGAATGAACAAGAAAGATCGAGCTCATAGCATCCATAGAAATTGCCTTAAGAGTAAGGAGACCAGAGATTCTGATTCAAAATCTCGTAATAACTAGTTGTGAAATTGAAGGGGAAAATTATGTTGTTTTTCTCAGGGTCACAAGCTCTTTATATGAAAAATTAGAGTTTTAAAATAGAGCAATGCAAACTTAAATGTTCACAAAAATTTCTCGTAAGCTTATGAAAAATGCAGAGCCTTGAATTCTGCTTGTGAGAGGTTCTTATTCAGTAATGCTGGGTAGTACCAAGAGATTTATCTTTTAAAAACATTCTTCAATTTATTATTATGCAGGTAGTCTGAGAATCACTGAAAAAGATAGTGTGTAAAAAGCATTTGATCATTAAAAATAAACAGCATTTTAACAAGCGCTGGTTTTCAAACCATGACAATATATTTTTACAGAGAAGTGACTGAATTTTTTTTTCCTTCATAGATCAGAAACCATTTTTTTATTTACAAAAGTGATAAACTATTTACTATCACTTTTTCCAAGGGCTGACTATTATAATGAATTACAAAAATAAACATGCTATAGTGTACTAAATCATAATCACTTCTGATTAAAGTCACACAGCCAAAGGCTAAAATTGAACAGCTTTAGTAAGTAATAAAATAAGTGTGTTTATTCAAAATGAGACATCCAGTTATCCCACTGATCATAACACTGATTGATATGAAAAGAGAAAATTCTCAACTAGGTAGTAATGTATTTATGGATACATAATACCAAGAGGGGGAAAAAAATCCCAAAATATTTACCACTGAAGCATGCTAAATTGTTAAATGCTTCCCTGCTACCTCATTAGAATAGGGCCGGGCCAACACTTAACTGTGGATGAGATGAGTATTAAATTGCAAACCTTCATACAGTATACAGGAGAGTTAGCAGAAAAGAAAGACTCACATCCCTCTAGGGCTTATAAGGGCAGCCTTACAGAATAAGCTCAGTCTACTTTGTGATGTAATATTTATATTACATATGCAATGCTGTTCACCCATGAGATCGTCTCTAAAATAGCACAGACCCATCATTCGATTGTGGATATGACCTGTGATTTCTACCTATTTATATTTTGAGGATTTATTTTATATATACACAGTTGTAAATAGGTGGAATTTTACCCTAATATGGATATTTGAAGACAGATTAAGTTTAAAGGGTAAAATTAATTCTTATTCACTTTTTAAGAATTCAGTATTTTCAATTTTTGTTCTCTCAAATATGCATGATAAGGTACTTTATTTTTATTTCTCCAGTCACTGACATTTTCCCTGCTACAGAAGATAGTAATAGTGATAATAATATTTAAAATTGTAATCAAAGTTTAGAAATTTATTCTTTAACCTGAAAGCCATCTCTGGGGCTTGACTTTGTTATCTATATTGGGCCCTTTCTAATTATTGTGACCAAGTTTAGTGACCCATAAAGCAAGGAATATCTTAAAGTATGTACATTTTTAGAGAAAAGGTCATTTGGTTCTGAAGCAATAAAATTTCTTGATGAAGCCAAGTGCAAATTATGCACAAATTATTCTTCATATCAGTGAGAAACTCTCCCAAGTTATAGAGTGGTAAGTGATAATAGTAATCCTGCAATTGACTTTAGAGTTCAACCTACTCAATCCTCTCATGTTACAGTTGTAAAAACATAAAGTGACATGCTCCTTAGTAACAAAGCTGGAAATGGAATCCTTTTTTTTTTTTTTGAGACAGAGTCTCACTATGTCACCCTCAGTAGAGTGCAATGGCATCACAGCTCACAGCAACCTCAAACTCTTGTGTTTATGAGATTCTCTTGCCTCAGCCTCCCAAGTAGCTGGGACTACAGATACTTGCCACAATGCCAGCTATTTTTTGTTGCAATTGTCATTGTTGTCTAATTGGCCCAGGCCAGATTTGAACCTGCCACCCTTGGTATATGTGGCTGGCACTGTGACCACTGTGCTATGGGTGCTGAGCCCCAGATTTCTTAAAATTCTTTCAAGTAACATCTTCAGCTTACCATCTATGGGAATTATTCAGTTTTGACTATCAAAAATATTTAACATTTAGCTTCTCAGAAGCCAAGAAGACCATATCATCATTTTGTCTCAAATCTGGCATCTCCCAGAAATCAATATCCAATTTGTTTACTGGTTTCTTTGATGTAGTTTAGTAGAATTAAAACATGAAAGGACTGGGTGGGTTTCAGCATCTTTGTCTGGTCATATAAAAAAACAAATTTCTATGAACAAGTTAAGAAATAGCGAAACATTAGTAAGGATTTTGAAGTTACTGAAAAAGACTTCAAAGAACTTAGAAAGTGAGTCCTATTCTTTAAAAAGAAATATCCTCAGAGTAAAGAAGTTCAGTTCATCAGCTAACATAAAAATATCCCTTAAAATCCCCAAATCCCTTCACTCACAAGAAAAACTTCTGGTCTATAATTTGATAAACTGAATGGATTTTCACACTAGAAAGTTTGTGCCCCAAGAAGACAAATAATTCTGGATTTCAGGTCACATATATCACCCATTTAAAATCAACTGCTACTATGGTTTTTAAGATAGTTTCTGGTGAATCAAATCTGTTTTGATTCCTTAGATAATTGCTGAGCAAACTGATAACACAGAAACAATTAACATTCACTTCTTGAAATCTGGGACTGATTTAGCACACAACATTGGGCAGGAGAACAGTAAACACATTTTCTTGGCCTTGACGAGTTCCCAGAAAGAATGAAGGAACGTAACCCAGGAATGATGCATGACACAACCCTCTAGGGGGCAGACTCTTTATATTATTTTTATGCTTCTTCAAATTCTGAGTTCTCCTAAAGGATAAGAAATCTCATTGTAACAGTTAAGGATATGTGCTGTTTATTAATGTTAAATTATGTGACATAGTATAATCAAAAGAACATAGTAGTTGGGCAATACTGTTGAATTTTATAAGATTTACTACTTTATTTTATTCTCTCGATGACTTGAGACAGATAAAGACTTGATTTTCATTTACAGTGTTATGTTCAGTTATTTCTAATTGTCAAATAAAAAAATGGAGATATAAACAAATGGTTTAATCAAATAGTGGAATTCATTCTAAAATTATTCTTTAAAGTTTTCTATGTGTTCTGAATGGAATGGCACTTTGGTGGATTTCAAGAGGGATTACATTGAGTACAGTACGTTTTTAAGAGTAGTACTGCTATATCTTTTGACTGTAAGGGAATATTAATAAAAGCAAAGTTATTCTGCTTTTATTTTGGTTGTGCATCAAAACTCTTAGCATTTACATCTTATTGTGTCACATTGATTAATGCCAATTTCTCTTTCACCAATACATGGTCATGTTACTCATTATTGCATATACAGTGTATAACTTATTGTATTAAAATTCAATTAATAGCAATCAGTGAAAGAACAAATGGGTGAAGGCCCTAACTAACATGTGGATCGTTAAAACCAGTTAGGTACAGGAATAATGCACTGTGGGTTTCTTTTGACTTCCCTTTAAGTGTATATGTTTGAAAAACTGTTCCATTTATGTTTATAAGATACCAATAATCTTACTCAAATTAAGAAATAAAGACTGTCATTAAAAACTGTAGCAACAGAGAGGGAGGCAAGATGGCTGACTGAAGCCAGCTTTCAGCAGAGGCTCCTGTCCAGAGGGAGAAATAATGGCGAGGAATCACCCAATAAATTGGAAGATTGGGAGCTGAGCTGGGAGAGAGGTCTATAGGTACGCATCAGCCCTGCTGTGGCAAGCTGGAAATCCAAGGAAACAAATTTCAGGTATAAAACCCATCCCAAAGAGGATGAGAATCCTTCCCCACCCCCCCCAAGAAAGCAGCTTGAGGAGAGTAGAGAACAGAGGATCTTTTGTTTCACCAAAAGGGAGAGAACAAGTGACAGCCAGGACTCCCTCCACTGAGAGATACCACTGCAAGCCCAGACAGTCTCTTGCCTGAGCAAAAAGTTGATCTAATATTCTCCCTACCTTCATTAATGCCCAATCCGCCCCTCCCCTCTCTCCTAGTGTTCTGGAAGACTACCCCATGCAAAATCCAGAGAATTTGGCAAATTTCTGCTAGGGCAAGGCATCTCATGAGCTGAGGGACAGTTGCGCTGAAACTATAACTTTAATAGAGGTGGGGAGTCACAAAGGGAGAGAGACTTTCCCCAGGTTGGAAAGAACATAGATCAGGTCCCGAGCTACTGACCAGGGGAGACTGCAGCCCACTGGCTCCCCAGCTTGGTGGCCCACAGTGGGCATCTTGGCTCTCCACTGGGCTCCTGAGATGGGCGAACATGGTGAGGACTCCCATCCAGCTCCTGAGACCTGCAGCCCATGGCCAGTGACTCCTCCCTGGCCCTTGCAACCTGCAGCTCAGCCAGCGATTCCCACCTGGCTCCTGTGACCATGCAGCCCACAGCCAGGGACTCCACCCTCCAGCTCCTGAGACCCATGAATCACGGCCTGTGACTCCCACCCCACCCCTGCAAAACACAGTCTGCGGCTCCCAGCCAGCTTCTGCAAACCATGGCCCGCAACCTGTGACTCCACCCTCTCGCTCTCCACCCAGTCCCTGCAGGCCACGGCTGTGGTGGCCAGCACCTCCTGCCCGGTTCCTGTGACCCATTTGGGTTGGCAACTCCACCCTTCAGCTGCCTGCCCAGCTCCTGAGACTCACAGCTGGCACCGGCCAGTGACTCATGCTAGGCTCCTGCAACCCTTGAGGCCTCTGAGGCTGGTAACTCCAACCTCTGGCTTCCTGCCCTGCTCCTGGCTGATGCTAGGGGTCAGAGGCTCTGCACTCCAGTTCCCAACCCAGCCCCTGCAGCAAGAGACTGGGGGTCAGTGGCTCTGCCCTCTGGTTCTCTGCTGGGCTCCTGTGACCCTTGTGGTCTGTGACAATGCCCTCCATCTCCCCACTGGCTACTATGACCTGGACATGGCAGTACCCCAGACCAGCAGCACCACCCCCAACAATGGCAGTGCCACCCCTGACAGTGGTGGAAGCTTCATGGTCCCTCGCACTGGGGTCAAATTGAGTTTCCAGTGGACCCTTGCTGCTGAAGGCTTTTTGAACTTTCCCACCTGATTGGTGTTTGTGTCACTGGGATGATTGGTTTGGAACTCTTGACCTGGGTCGATCACCCAGGGACCCACCAATGTAGTACCCTGGCTGTGTTGTTGTGGGAGTGTGGGATTCTCCCTTTCCATTTGTTGCCTATGGCAGAGCTGGGTGTCTTAGTTGCTTATATATCTCCACAGATAAGATTTCAGCCCACATCCACTGATTCACTAGGATTGGACAGATACTAGCTGAATACAGGTCAGCACCATCTAACACCACCACACCAAGCAGGTGCCCAGAGTTTCAGGTAGTAGTTCTGAATGGGACCTTCGTAAAGCTCTAAGAAAAAAGCCACAATCACCAGTCCCAGTTCTTTGATGAAGGGCTCATTAATTACAACTCCAGGAGCCCTCAATTCAATTTCACCTTGCCACCTTCTCTAGCCAAATGGTGAAAAATAATCATAGCATGGAATCAGTGGAAAAACTCTGGTAACATGAATAATCAGAGTAGATCAACTCCCCCAAGGAATGACAAAGGAGACACAACAGAAGATCCCATTCATAAACAAATGTCTGAGATTCTGACATTGAATTCAGAATTTGGATCACAAATAAGATTAACAGAATGGAGGTAAAAATGAAAATGAAATTAGAAATTCAAGGAGCATTTCAAAAGTTATCTCATGAATTCAAAGACAAAAATCACCAAATATTCTGACACATTGAGGCAAGAACTAGCAGCCCTCAAAGATCTGAGAAATAGAGTATAATCCCTCAGTAACAGAATGGAGAAGGCAGAAGAAAGGATCTCTGGCATTGAAGACAAAGCTATTGAACTCTCCCAAACACTCAAAGAGGAAGAGGAGAACAAAAACGGGTCATTTATTGAGAGAATTGTGGGACCACTCCAAAAAAGTAAACATTCATCTTATAGGAATCCCTGAAGGCTGGTCCAAAGGGCATGGATACTCTACTCCAAGAGATAATTGAGGAGAACTTCCCAAGCATGGCAAGTGATACTGAAATTTGGATAGACAGTTTCAGAATCCCAGCATGACTCAACCCAAATAAAGCATTTTCTAGACACATTCTAATTAATTTTGCCAAAGTTAAAATGAAGGAGAAAATCCTGCAAGCAGCAAGACATAAGAAAATCATAACCTACAAGTGGAAGAATATTAGAATGACTACAGATCTTCCTGCTAAAACTTTTAAAGTCAAAAGAAGATGGTCATTGAACTTCAATCTCCTAAAACAAAACAACTTTCAGCCCATACTTTAATGACATACACATGTTGAAGAAATTTTCCATAAATTAAGGAAATTTGCCATAACCAAACCAGCTTTTCACAGACACTCTTCCATAATGACCAGCACAATGCTCTACCACCAAAGTAAACTCACTCTGAAATTCTTGACAAAAACCCAATTTCCACTGTGGTGAAAAGATTCAAAATGTCCACCAGACTTTCAAAAAACTTGACACCCAAAATATTACCACGCATATCATTTGTTTGTGGGGCACTCCGAGCCATTCAACCATACAAAACTTCCCTAAAAAGAAAAGCCCGGGACAAGATGCTTTCAAGTCAGAATTCTACCAAACCTTTAAAGAGGAACTAGTACCTGTATTACTCAACCTGTTCCAAAATGTAGATAAAGAAGGAAGACTACCCAACATGTTCTGTGAAGCAAACGTCACCCTGATCCCCAAACCAGGAAAAGACCCAACAAGATAAGAAAATTATAGATCAATATCACTAATGAATATAGATGCAAAAATATTCAACAAGATCCTAACAAACAGAATCCATCAACACATCAAATAAATTATACATCATGACCAAGTCAGTTTTATCCCAGGGTCTCAAGGTTGGATCAATATCCATAAATCAATAATTCTGCACATAAACAAATTAGAAACCAAAGACTATATGATTCTCTCAATTGATGCAGAAAAAGCTTTGATGATATCCAGCATCCCTTCATGATCAGACCACTTAAGAAAATTGGTCTAGAAGGGACATTTCTTAAACTGATAGAGGCCATCTACAGCAAAACCACAGACAATATCATATTGAATGGAGTTAAATTGAAATCATTCCCACTCAGATATGGAACCAGACAAGGCTGCCCAATGTCTCCATTGCTCTTTAACATGGCAATGGAAGTTTTAGCCACCGCAATTACAGAAGAAAAGGCGATCAAGGGTATCCATATAGGGTCAGAAGAGATCAAACTTCCACTCTTCACAGATGATATGATTGTATATCTGGAAAACACCAGGGATTCTACTACAAAACTCTTAGAAGTGATCAAGGAATACAGCAGCATCTCAGGTTACAAAATCAACATTCATAAATCGGTAGCCTTTATATATACCAACAAAAGTCAAGTTGAAAAAACAGTTAAGGACTCTATTGCATTCAAAGTAGTGCCAAAGAAGATGAAATATTTGGAAGTTTATCTCACAAAGGACGTGAAAGATCTCTATAGAGAGAACTATGAAACTCTAAGAAAAGAAATAGCTGAAAATGTTAACAAATGGAAAAACATACCATGCTCATGGCTGGGAAGAATCAACATTGTTAAAATGTCCATACTACCCAAAGCAATATACAATTTTAACGCAATCCCTATTAAAGCTCCACTGTCATACTTTAAAGATCTTGAAAAAACAATACTTGGTTTTATATGGAATCATAAAAAACCTCAAATAGCCAAGACATTACTCAGAAATAAAAACAAAGCAGGAGGAATCATGCTACCAGACCTCAGACTATACTACAAATCGATAGTGATCAAAACAGCATGGTACTGGCACAAAAACAGAGAAGTAGATGTCTGGAACAGAATAGAGAACCAAGAGATGAATCCAGCTACTTACCGTTATTTAATCTTTGACAAGCCAATTAAAAACATTCACTCGAGATAAGGTTCCCTATTTAACAAATGGTGCTGGGTGAACTGGCTGGCAATCTGTAGAAGACTGAAACTGGACCCACACCTTTCACCATTAACTAAGATAGACTCTCACTGGATTAAAGATTTAAACTTAAGACATGAAACTATAAAAATACTAGAAGAGAGTGCAGAGAAAACCCTTGAAGAAATCGGCCGGGGCGAGTATTTTATGAGGCGGACGCCCAGGCAATTGAAGCAGCTTCAAAAATACACTACTGGAACCTGATCAAACTAAAAACTTATGCACAGCCAAGAACACAGTATGTAAAGTAAGCAAACAGCCCTCAGAATGGGAGAAGATATTTGCAGGTTATGTCTCCAACAAAGGTTTAATAACCAGAATCCACAGAGAACTCAAACATACAAGCAAGAAAAGAAAAAGTGATCCCATCACAGGCTAGGCAAGGGATTCGAAGAGAAACTTCTCTGAAGAAAACAGGCGCGCTGCCTAGAGACATATGAAAAAATGTTCATCATCTTTAATCATCAGAGAAATGCAAATCAAAACTACTTTGAGATATCATCTAACTCTAGTAAGACTAGTCAATATCACAAAATCTCAAGACCAGAGATGTTGGCGTGGATGTGGAGAAAAGGGGAACACTTCTACACTGCTGGTGGGAATGCAAATTAATACATTCCTTTTGGAAAGATGTATGGAGAACACTTAGAGATCTAAAAATAGATCTGCCATTCAATCCTTTAATTCATCTACTTGGCATATACCCAGAAGACCAAAAATCACATCATAACAAAGATATTTGTACCAGAATGTTTATTGCAGCCCAATTCATATTTGCTAAGTCACGGAAAAGCCCAAGTGCCCATTGATCCACTAATGGGTTAATAAATTGTGGTATATGTACACCATGGAATATTATTCATTATGCATTATCCTTAAAGAAAGATGGATACAAAATATATATATATATATATAAAAAAGAAAGATGGATACTTTACCTCTTTCATGTTTATATGGATGGAGCTGGAATATATTTTTCTTAGTAAAGTATCCCAAGAATGGAAGAAAAAGTATCCAATGTACTCAGCCCTACTATGAAACTAATATATGGCTTTCACATTGAAAGCTACAACACAGTTACAGCCTAAGAATAGGGGGAAGGGAAAAGGGAGGGGCGGGAGGGGAGAGGTGGGAGTGGGAGGGGGATTGGTGGGATTACACCTTCAGTGCATCTTACAAGGGTATGTGTGAAACTTAGTAAATGTGGAATGTAAATGTCTTAGCACAATAACTAAGAAAATGCCAGGAAGGCTATGTTAACCAGTGTGATGAAAATGTGTCAAACGGTCTATGAAACTAGTGTATGGTGCCCCATGATCACATTAATGTACACAGCTATGATTTAATAAAAAAAAAAGAAAGAATGACAAAGGTGAAATAACAGCACACACTTTAGAAATTAAAAAAATTCTTAATGAATACTACAAAAAACTTTATTATCAGAAAGATGAAAATCTGAAAGAAATTGACCAATACTGGGAAGCACACCAATTTCCTAGACTTAATCAGAAAGAATTGTAAATGCTGAATAGACCTATATCAAGTACTGAAATAGAATCAATTATACAAAATCTCCCCAAAAAAGATGGCTTCACATCAGAATTCTACCAAACGTTTAAAGAGGAACTAGTACCTATATTACTTAACCTTTTCCAAAACATCGAAAATGGAATACTTCCTAACACATTCTATGAAGCAAATATCGCCTTGTTTCCCAAACCAGGAAAAGACCCAACAAGAAAACTATAGACCAATATCTTTAATGAACATAGATGCAATAGTATTCAATAAGATCCTAGCAAACAGAATCCAGAATCACATCAAATGAATTACACCATGACCAAGTGGGTTTTATCCCAGGGTCTTAAGTCTGGTTCAATATACGTAAAATCTATAAATGTAATACATCACATAAATAAACTAAAAAACAAAGACCATATGATTCTCTCAATAGATGTAAAAAAAGCTTTTGACAATATCGAGCATCTTTTTATGATCAGAACACTTAAGAAAATAGGTACAGAAAGGATTTTTTTCTTAAATGATAGAAGTTATCTACAGCAAACCCACAGCCAATATCATATTGAATAGAGTAAAACTGAAAACATTTCCACTCAGATCAGGAAGCAGACAAGGCTGCCCATTGTCTCCACTGCTCTTTAACATTGTAATGGAAGTTTTAGCCATCGCAATTAGGGAAGAAAAGCCGATCAAGGGTATATGAATAGTGTCAATGGAGATCAAATTTTCACTCTTCACAGATGATATGATTTTATACCTGGAAAACTCCAGGGACTCAACTACAAAATTCTTAGAAGTGATCAAGGAATACATTAGTGTCTAAGTATATAAAATCAATACCAACAAATCAGTAGCTTTTATATATACCAATAATAGTCAAGCTGAAAAAATAGTCAAAGACCCTATTCCCTTTACAATTGTACCAAAGAAGATGAAATATTTGGGAATTTACCTAACAAAGGACCATGAAAGATGTCTATAAAGAGAATTATGAAATTCTGAGAAAATAAATAGCTGAAGATGTTAACAAGTGGGAAAACATACCATGCTCATGGCTAGGAAGAATCAACATCATTAAAATGTCCATATTACCCAAAGCAATTTACAAATTTAATGCAATCCCTATCAAAGCACCACCATCATACTTTAAAGATCTGAAAAAAATAATACTTAGTTTTATATGGAACCAGAAAAACCCTCAAATAGCCAAGACATTACTCAGAAATGAAAACAAATCAGGAGGAATCATACTACCAGACTTCAAGCTATACTATAAATATTGAGTGATCAAAACAGCCTGGTATTGGCACAAAAATAGAGAAGTAGGTGTATGGAACAGAATTGAGAACCAAGAGTGAACCTAGACACTTATTGTCATTTGATATTTGATAAGCCTATCAAAAATATAAATTGGGGGAAAGATTCCCAGTTTAACAAATGGTGCTGGGAGAATTGGATGATGACTTGTAGAAGACTGAAACTGGACTCAGACATTTCATGATTAACAAAAATTGACTCTCGCTGGATAAAAGACTTAAATATAAGACATGAAGTATAAAAATTCTTGGAGCAAGTGCAGGAGAAACAATTGAAAAAATTGGCCTGGGAGAATACTTTATGAGGAGGACTCCCCAGCTAATTGAAGCAACACCAAAAATATGTTACTGGTGTGGGATAAATTTCCACATGTGTGCCACTGAGGCAGGGAAAGGCGAGTTGACATGGTTTTTGCTAACACAGTATCTCTAAACCAGCTGCCTCTGTCAGCATATAGGGCTTGTGAAATAGGAAAATAAAATTCCATTCGCAGTGGCTTTATGATGCGGTTGATAAGCCCAGATAAGGTCACAGTTTGAGAGCCTGCCTGCTGGAGATATAGCCCAGAGGTTGACGATGTGTGAAAAACATTGTCTTAACAGCTGTATAGCTTCAAGCTCTGTGGATAAACAAAATCATAAAGCTTCCAATGGGCACATGGAAATCTTGATTATTATCCTCCCAAGTTTCTAATTTTTACAGATAGTTGAAGCACGTCTGTAAATAATGTAAGAAGGATGTTTTGAATGGATATTGTTCATTTTTAGAATTGATGTCCTCAAGCAAAGTTAAAGTTAGCTAAGAATTGTTTAGAAGGAAAATTTTTTGATTATAGATTAATGGAGTATACATGACTGCTTGACTGTATACAGTGGTCCCAAATAAAGCTCATTTGCTACATACCAATCTAAGATGTAGCCTGCTTCTTGTTTTCCAAAACATTACAGGAGCAAGCTTGCATCCATGTTAAAACTGCTGTTCCCTCGCATTGTCCCTCACTGCAACAACTGGGATCTGATCAAACTAAAAAGCTTCTGCACAGCCAAGAACACAGTAAGTAAAGCAAGCAGACAGCCATCCAAATCAGAGAGGATATTTGTAGGTTATGATTCTGACAAAGGTTTGATAACCAGAATCCACTTATCAAACTTGAGATAAGTTTGAGAACTCAAACTTATCAAAAAGAAAAGAACAAGTAATCCCATTTCATTGTGGGCAAGAGACTTGAACAGAAGCTTCTCTGAAGATGATAGGCACATGGCCTACAGACACATGAAAAAATGCTCATCATCTTTAATCATCAGAGAAATGCAAATCCAAAAACCACTTTGAAATATCATCTAACTCCAGTAAGAGTGGCTCACATAACAAAATCCCAAAACTACAGATGTTGGCGTGGATGTGGAGAAAAGGAAAGACTTCTGCACAGCTGGTGGGAGTGCAAGATAATATGTCCCTTTTGGAAAGAAGTTGGAGAATACTCAGGGATCTGAAATTAGACCTGCCATCTGATCCTGCAATTCCTCTACTAAGCGTATATCCAAAAGACCAAAAATCACTTCATAACAAAGATATTTTCACCAGATTGTTCATTGCAGCTGAATTCATAATAGCCAAGTCATGGAAGAAGCCCATCAACCCATGAGTGGATTAATAAATTGTGATAAATGTATACCATGGAGTATTAAGCAGCCTTAAAAATACATCGAGACTTTACTGCTTTTACGTTACATGTATGCAGCTGGAACATATCCTACTTAGTAAAGTATCTCAAGAATAGAAGAAAAATATCCCATGTATTCAGTACTATTATGAAACCAATTTACAGTCACTCACACTTTCATATGAAGAATAGATCACAACTATGGCTCAAGATGAAGGAGGGAAGATAGGGAATGGGATGGGAAGGGAGAGGTCAGGGAGGGTGAATGGTGGGATCACACCTATGGTGGATAATGCAAGTGTACATGTCAGATCTATTAGTATAAAATATAAATGTCTTAACACAATAATTAAGTAGATGAAATAAGGTATATATTAACCAGTGTGATGTAAGCATTCCTGTATACATGATCTATGTGTTTATTATTTAATTAAAAAAAAAAAGACTTTAAGTAGAAAAAAAAAACACTGTAGTAATAACTGGCACCTATGCTGCTTCAATGACAATCTAAAAGATAGTCATTTCAACCAAGCACAAAATCAAACAATAAAATTAATGCCCTAAAAGAGATGCCCAGTGTTTTAATTTTAAATACATTTAAAAGTATCAGGTTAAATGTTAATCTTTTATTCATTTTTGTGCAGTAATAAATGGCTTTTGGTTATTCTCTTATTTCCTATTTATTTAGTGAGAGTCACAAGTGGATTTATGCCTACACTTCACATTCATTTGATATGCACTGTGGCAAGCATTTTCTATCTTTAACTTCATAGTTTTACCATTATAATATTTCTTTCCTCTTTTATGGTGAGAAACAATGGAGATAAAAGAAAGTAAATACACTGTCTAGTGTCATACAGGTAACATCTACTGGGGTCAGCTTGGGAAGTCAGGTGTTCTGATGCCAAACTGCCATTCTTGTCACTACCTCAAGCAACTCAATGTTCTCCGGCCACTAAAGATACTAATGGCTCTTTTTTCCTTTCCAGTTTTATAATTCTCATTTCAAAGGTGATTTCACCACTCTATACTCTCTACTATCTAATAGTTGAGTTTCCAAATATAGTAAAGATACAGTATCTCTGGTCCTTAAGCAGAATTTGAATGTTAAAAATTCATAATAAACAGATTTCTTATGTGCAAGATTTTCTTGTTCTCTGTTCAAAAAGAAAAAGGGGATCTATCTAGACTTTTCCTAATTTGTAAAACTAATTTTATTGTAAGTGTAATACACATTTGAAGCAATAAAAAAGAAAATACATAAGAAAAGTATAGAAGATAATGCAAAGCAAAAAAGGAAAGAAGGAAGGAAGGAAAAGGTGAAGAGGAAGAAGGGAGAGAGGAAGGAAGGGATTGAGAAGAGAAAGGCAAGTAGAAAAAAAAGAAGGATAGAGAGAAGGAGAAGAAAAAGGGTCTGGGAGGGAGAAAAGCCAAGAAAAAAATGACTTGTCAAAAAACCTGCTATTTACTCTCCTATTATATATTGGTAAATTATAGATATTATTGCTAACTATTCATTTTTACTTTTATTTAAAAGTACATAATCTAAGGCAATCAGTGTGTGCAGAAGTAAGTTTGCTGTAGTATTTTTCTTGAATAAAATAAATAATTTGAATACTTTTAAGTAAAAAATGGTTGAGCAATTAAAGTATTTATTTTTCATGAAATAGAAACCAATTACACTTCGTTAAGTCAGGCTCATAAGCACTGGCCTGGAACATTTACTGTAATGAAAAGATAAGGTTAAAAAAGCAATTTTCAGAATAGTAGTTTTAGTATATCAACACGTTGAAAACTTTTTAAAAGATAGAAAAATGCATTTGTGTTGCCAAAACCATGAAGTAAATGTCCACAGTTTCTGTGTCAATCTGTTAATACAAGTTATTTTTTTAAGTTTAAGGTTTTAATCAAAAAAAGTATGTTCTTTTTCATACCCTTTATGTGTCTCCATATTTTGGAGTTGTCTCAAGCCTATATTATTTTAAAACTAAAAGGAAAAAATCCCTTCATACTATATTTTAAATTTTACCGAAGTCAAACCTAGCTTGTACTATGATGTACATTTACTACATATTAATATAAGTGAAATTGGTTCAAATTACCTTTAAAAATACATTCTAAGAACACTGCAAGTAATTAGATGACCACACACATACAAAACTATAATTGTGCCCCGAAGTTATTTGTTTACAGTGGTTAAAACACCTGAATATTTTTGAAATACTAACAAATATTTTGTTAGGGTTCTCCTTGTTGTCACTTAGTTGGCAGCCAGAATTTAAATCTGGATTTTATTTAATGTAGCTATACTACACATCAGTAGAGAAATTTGGAATAATAGGTAGAAAGAAAAGGCAGTTTCATGGGTACTGAAAAACACAGAAATATATGCCTGTGATCAAACCCTACCATAGACTTGAAAATATGTCTAATCTAACCCCAAAATGATGGTTTGGGATATATACATAGGTGTGGTTTACTCAGAGTTTGTTTTGAAAATTTTATTAACCAAATTTTAAAATTATCTAAGGATCAAAAAAGTATCACAACCCCATCAATGGGGGCATAATACAGTTCTTGGAAGGTGTTTTACTATTTATATAAAAAATTGTACAACTTTTAAAATTCTACTAAGAGAACTATCCATACTGAGACATCTTTAGCTTCCATTTCCTAATATTTACCTTATCCCATACTTGTTGCTAGTCCTTATACGACGATGTTATTTGTAAAACAGAGAAAGGGAAAGAAAAATACAGAGAGTCAGAATGGGACACACTGAAACAAAGGAATGGACAAGAGAAAGGAAGAAAGTGATTTAAATTTCAAAGCTATGCAGAAGAATGTACACATAGTAAAAGGTAAGCAACAAATGTTTGTTGGATGAATCACTTTAGAACAAATGTTTTATAATATCCCCCTCTTCAAGATTGTCAATCACAGTATTTTTTTTTTTTTAGAATAATGAGAAATTGGAAAAGAAATCAATATCCAACAGATGAGAACAGCTTTGAAAAAAATCTATGGTGCATTCATCCATTAAAAATGAGGTTATGCATGTGCATTGACAGACATGAAAAGATATTCAATATAGTAATGACAAGAACTACAATATAACCAATAGAAAGAGTATAATCTCATTTTGATGCCTTTGGAGAGATTTGATTGCATTCTAAAACATCCCCAGGCTACTTAAAGTTGGGAATGTGTTATTTCACTCACAGTTACATTCCACATATACAATATATGCATACAGCTTAATGTTCAGAGGGTAAAATGGTGTAATAAAAATGCAATTATATGCTATAAGTTAGATAATTTTAATAATAAATGTAATTTTTATTTTTTTATTTGATTATAACTATGAGTTTGTAGTTCCATAAATCAAGGAACGTTTCTAAGTTATCTTTAGAACATAAACAAAGTTCTGAACAATAACACACACCTTTTTGGGTGTTTTACAATGTTTTTTGAACAAATGAAAAAAATGTGTTTCTGAATTATTGAGTAAAGAAAAGTATTTGAAGAATAATAGATTTTTTTTTTAATATTAAGAATCTGTGAGTCTTGAATCATTGAATAAGAGGACAAGAGGGCTGGTGGAGACAAGATGGCTCCAGAAGGAGAGTTAAAGGACAGAAATTTAGCAAGTAACTTGGTGGATTAGAGCTACACCAAGAGAAAAGTTTGAACAACTCTCATCAACCCTGTTGAGGTGAGCTGCGACCCCAATGTACAAAATCCATCACCAAGCAGACGGGAGTCCCCTCCCTCATGAGAACAGTTCAGAGTGCCCCATGAACAAACGAGCAGAGTTCAAAGGTCCTCCCAGTACACTCCATGGGACAGACCCTCTAAAAACTGTACCTACCTCCCCTACTAGGGTGCCATGGTGTTCTCCTGCCAGGCATAAAACTGTATATATTCTCTACCTGCAAATCTGAGCTCTCAGCACTCATCTCCACTCTCACTTTGAGGTCTGGACGCCTGTCCCCCAGGAGTCCAGATTCTTGGGTGATTTCTCGAGGGTTGTGGACAGGGTCTAAACTTCAGCTGGTCAGTGCTGACTCTGGGGCACAGGAGTGAGGAAAGGATGGTTGGCTGAGAGAGAACCACGCTAGAGTGGTGGAGCCCTGAGATGGAGAATAGCAACTGTCTTTTGGCAACAATAGGGCTCACTCCCGGATATTCTGAAGCCACACCCCATGTCTCCCTGGGCAATAAGAGGAGGCTGGGCATCTACTCAGGTGGCAACCACCACAAAACAGATCTGGGATGGAAACGCAGGCCACGTGAGTAAAGGGTATTCCTGAGGCGGTACCGGCCTGGGTGGAGGGTGGGAACTACAAACGCACACGCAGAGCCGGGAAGTTCTGGGAGGGGGGTCTGACCCAGAGGACCACTTTATTGAGCCTAAGATGTACCTGGCCCTCAGGGGATCATCAGCCTATACACAAAGGAAGACAGGAGGCTAGAACTGACAGCTAACCAAACAAAAAACTGCAGGAGCAAAGACAGGGTGTGAGGTGCAGGCTCTAGGAATTCAAAACAGCTTCTCTTCTGCAGGGGAATTTAGCAGGGACAGAAACAAATTCCTAAAAAGTTGTTCTGTTCTGTTCTGTCAGTAACAACAATCAGGGGAGGGGCTGGAACTGAGTGAACACACCCCACCCTCCATCAAGTACTTGAATTTATCAGGACTCACCTCCACCTACTAGATAGAGGCAGAGTGCAGCGACCTGGTTGAGCAGAAATAGATTTCCTTGTGATTCAGGCAGGTGCAAAGCCCTGGAGTATCTGTTCCCTACAGGCAACTGGGTCATAGTCCTGCAGGGCTATCAGTAACTGGGTGTGACAGAGGTGCAAGGTGGGGAAGGAGGCATCAACCTTACTAGACTAATCTATTTGCTGGGTGGGTCCTCTTGACTCAACAGAGCACCGGAGCAAGCCATATCTGAGTAGTCACCAGACCCCTGCAATCCAGTTGCAGAGACCTTTTAAACTCTCCCAGTTGAGACAGGTGCTGATGGAGACAATTGATATGGACCTTTTGATCTGAGCCAATCACCTGAGGACTATTCAGGAGGTGCCCTGGGTGTGTGGTTGTATGGAGGTTTGATTTTCCTTTTCCAATTGTTATCTTTGGGGGGGCAGGGTGACATAATTGCTGGTATTACTCCACAGCTGAGACTTCAACCCAGAGTAACTGTTTCATTAGGGTCAATCAGAGATCAGCTGAAAACAAGACACTTAGCCCCACCACACCAAAGAGGTCCCCAGTTGCTCAGACATAGCACTGTACAGGTCCTCGACAAACCTCCAGGGGAAAAATCAAATGGTGTAAAACAATCATGGGGTGGAATCAGCAGAAAATCTCTGGTAACATGAATAACCAAAATAGATCAACCCCCACAAGGAAAGATATGACAGATGTAAATGAAGATCCCATTTATAAACAGCTAGCCAAGATGTCAGAAATCGAATTCAGAATTTGGATTGCAAGCAAGATTAATAGAATGTAGAAAAATTTGGTATCAGAAATTCTAGGAGAAATTCAAAAGTCTAAACTAGAAATTCAAAGAGAAATTCAAAGCTTGTCTCAAGAATTTAACAAGTTTAAAGACAAAACCACCAATGATTTACACACACCGAAGCAAGAATTTGCATCTCTCAAAGATCTGAAAAATACAGTAGAATCCCTCAGTAACAGAGTGGAGGAAGCAGATTTCTGACATTGAAGACAAAGCCTTTGAACACTCTGAAACTCTCCAAGAGGAAGAGAAATGGAGAGCAAAAATGGACCATTCTCTGAGAGCTCTGGGAAATTTGAAGAAGGCTAATATCTACCTCATTGTAATCCCTGTAAGTGATGAAGTGGCCTCGCAAGGCACAGAGGCCCTTCTCCATGAAATTATGAAAGACAATTTTCCAGACATGCCAAGAGATTCTAAAATTCAGATAGCAGACAGTTTCAGAAGCCCAGCACGACTCAATCCCAAAAAGACATCCCCCAGGCATATCATAATTAACTTCACTAAAGTTAATATTAAGGAGAAAATTCTGAAAGCAGCCTGTTATAAGAAATCCATTACCTACAAAGGGAAGAATATTAGAATGACTGCAGATCTCTCTGCTGAAACTTTCAAGCCAGAAGAGGGTGGTCATCGACTTTTAATCTCCTAAAGTAAAATAAGTTTGAACCCCGGATCCTGTATCCAGCTAAACTGAGTTTCATTTATGGTGGAAAAATTAAATACTTTAATGACATTCATATGTTGAAGAAATTTGCCATAACCAAACAAGCTCTTCAGGATATTCTCAGACCTATCCTTCATAGCGACCAACCCAATCCTCTACCACAAAAGTAAACTCACTCAGAAACTTTTCATCCAACTCCAACTGCCACAGTTGGAAAGGATTAAAAATGTCCACTGGACTTTCAAAAAACTTGATACCCAAATTTTTACCAGACTTATCAATATTCTCCATTAATGTGAATCACTTAAAATGTCCTCAAAAGGGGCACAGGTTAGTTGACCGGATACAAAAACTCAGGCCAGATATTTGCAGCAAAGAAGAGTCACATCTTACCTTAAAAGATAAATATAGACTCAGACTGAAAGGATGGTAGTCCATATTTCAGACAAATGGTAATCAGAATAAAGCAGGTGTTGCAATTCTATTGGCAGAGATAATAGGCTTTAAACCAACAAAAGTAAGGAAGAATAAGAATGGTCACTTCATATTTCTTAATGGTAATACTCAATATGATGAGATTTCAATTATGAATATTTATGCACCCAACCAGATGCACCTCAATTTATAAGAGAATCTCTAACACATACGACCAACTTGATTTCCTCCAGCTCCTTAACAGTCAGAGATTTTAACACTCCTTTGGCAATGTTGGTTAGATCCTCCAATAAGAAGCAGAGCAAAGAAATTTTAGATTTAAACCTAACCATCCAACATTTGGATTTAGTAGACATCTACAGAACATTTTATCCCAACAAAACTGAATACACATACTTCTCATCAGCCCACGGAACATACTCCAAAATCAATCACATCTTAGGTAACAAGTCTAACCTCAGTAAATTTAAAGGAATAGAAATTATTCCTTGCATCTTCTCGGGCCACAATGGAATAAAAGTTGAACTCAGTAACAAAAGGACTCTGCATACTCATTCAAAAACATGGAAGTTAAATAACCTTATGCTGAATGATAGCTGGGTCAGAGATGAGATTAAGAAGGAAATTGCCAAATTTTTGGAGCAAAACAACAATGAAGACACGAATTATCACAACCTCTGGGATACCACAAAGGCAGTCCTAGGAGGGAAATTTATAGCACTGCAAGTCTTCCTCATGGAATATTATGCAGCCTTAAATAAAGATGGAGACTTTATCTCTTTCATTTTTACATGGATGGAGCTGGAACATATTCTTCTTAGCAAAGTATCTCAGGAATGGAAGAAAAAGTATCCAATGTACTCAGCTCTACTATGAAGCTAAATTACAGCTTTCACATGAAGGCTATAACCCAACTATAGCAAAAGACTATGGGGAAAGGGCTAAAGAAGGGGAAGGGAGTGGGTAGGTTATGGTGGAGGGAGGTTAATGGGTGGGGCCACACCTAATGTGCATCTTAGAGTGGGTACAGGCTAAACTTACTAAATGCAGAATACAAATGCCTACATACAGTAACTAAGAAAATGCCATGAAGGCTACATTGAACAGTTTGATGAGAATATTTCAGATTGTATATGAAACCAGCACATTGTACCCCTTCATTGCACTAATGTACACAGCTATGACTTAACAATACAAATAAATTTTTTAAAAAAAGAAAGAACAGAAAGAAAAAAAATAGAGAGAACGGAAAAAGAGGAAGTTAACAACTTAATGGGACATCTCAAGCACCTGGAAAAGGAATAACATTCCAACCCCAAACCCAGTAGAAGAAAAGAAATAACCAAAATTAGAGCGGAATTAAATGAAATTGAAAACAAAAGAATTATACAACAGATCAATAAATCCAGAAGTTGGTTTTTTGAAAAGGTCAATAAAATAGATAAACCTTTGGCCAACCTAATCAGGAAAGAAAGAGTAAAATCTCTAATCTCATCAATCAGAAACGACAAAGACGAAGTAACAATGGACACCTCAGAAATTCAAAAAATCCTTAATGAATATTACAAGAAACTTTATTCTCAGACATATGAAAATCTGAAGGAAATTGACCAATACCTGGAAGCACGTCATCTTCCAAGACTTAGCCAGAATCAAGTGGAAATGTTGAACAGGACCATATCAAGTTCTGAAATAGCATCAACCATACAAAACCTCCCTAAAAAGTAAAGCCCAGGACCAGATGGTTTCACGTCAGAATTCTACCAAACCTTTAAAGAGGAATTAGTACCTATATTACTCAAACTGTTCAAAAAGGTAGAAAAAGAAGGAAGACTACCCAACATGTTCTATGAAGCAAATATCACCCTGATCCCCAAACCAGGAAAAGACCCAACAAGAAAAGAAAATTATAGACCAATATCACTAATGAATATAGATGCAAAAATATTCAACAAGATCCTAACAAACAGAATCCAGCAACACATCAAACAAATTATACATCATGACCAAGTTGGTTTTATCCCAGGGTCTCAGGGCTGGTTCAATATCCATAAATCTATAAGCATAATTCAGCAAATAAACAAATTACAAAACAAAGACCATATGATTCTCTCAATCGATGCAGAAAAAGCTTTTGATAATATGCAGCATCCCTAAATGATCATAACACTTAAGAAAATTGGTCTAGAAGGGACATTTCTTAAACTGATGGAGGCCATCTACGGCAAACCCACAGCCAATATCATATTGAATGGAGTTAAATTGAAATCATTTCCACTCAGATCAGAAACCAGACAAGGCTGCCCATTGTCTCCATTGCTCTTTAACATTGCAATGGAAGGTTTAGCCACCACAATTAGAGAAGAAAAGGCAAACAAGGGTATCCATACAGGGTCGAAGAGATCAAACTTTTGCTCTTCGCAGATGATATGATAGTGTATCTGGAAAACACTGGGGATTCTACTACAAAACTCGTAGAAGTAATTGAGGAATACAGTAGCATCTCAGGTTACAAAATCAACATTCATAAATCAGTAGCCTTTATATATACCAACTATAGTCAAGTTGAAAAAACAGTTAAGGACTCTATCCCATTCAAAGTAGTGCCAAAGAAGATGAAATATTTGGGAGTTTATCTAACAAAGGAAGTGAAAATCTCTATAAAGAAAACTATGAAAGTCTAAGAAAAGAAAGAACTGAGAATGTTAACAAATGGAAAAACATACTATGCTCATGGCTAAGAAGAATCAACATTGTTAACATGTCCATACTACCCAAAGCAATATACAATTTTAATGCAATCCCTATTAAAACTCCACTGTCATACTTTAAAGATCCTGAAAAAATAGTACTTGGTTTATATGAAATCATAAAAAACCTTGAATAGGGCGGCGCCTGTGGCTCAGTGAGTAGGGCGCCGGCCCCATATGCTGAGGGTGGCGGGTTCAGACCCAGCCCCGGCCAAACTGCAACAAAAAAATAGCCGGGCGTTGTGGCGGGCGCCTTAGTCCCAGCTGCTCGGGAGGCTGAGGCAAGAGAATCACGTAAGCCCAAGAGCTAGAGGTTGCTGTGAGCCGTGTGACGCCACAGCACTCTACCTGAGGGCGGTACAGTGAGACTCTGTCTCTACAAAAAAAAAAAAAAACAAAAAACCTTGAATAGTTAAGACATTACTCAGAAATAAAAACACAGCAGGAGGAATCATGCTACCAGAACTCAGATTATACTATAAATCGATAGTGATGAAAACCCCATGGTACTGGCACAAAAACAGAGAAGTAGATGTTTTCTGTTCTGTTCCAGATGAATTTTACTACATCAGAGAAAAGATGAATACAGCTACTTACCATTATTTGATCTTTGACAAGCCAATTAAAACATTCAGTGGGGAAAAGATTCCCTATTTAACAAATGGTGCTGGATGAACTGGCTGGCAACCTGTAGAAGACTGAAACTGGACCAACACCTTTCACCATTAACTAAGATAGACTCTCACTAGATTAAAGATTTAAACTTAAGACATGAAACTATAAAAATACTAGAAGAGGGTGCAGGGAAAACCCTTGAAGAAATCTGTCTAGGTGAGTATTTTATGAGGAGGACCCCCCCAGGCAATTGAAGCAGCCTCAAAAATACACTACTGGGACCTGATCAAACTAAAAAGTTTCTGCACAGCCAAGAACACAGTAAGTAAAGCAAGCAAACAGCCTCAGAATGGGAGAAAGTATTTGCAGGTTATGTCTCCAACAAAGGTTTAATAACCAGAATCCACAGAGAACTCAAACATATAAGCAAGAAAAGAACAAGTGATCTCATCGCAGGTGGGCAAGGGATTTGAAGAGAAACTTCTCTGAAGAAGACAGGCACGCGGCCTACAGACATATGAAAAAGTGCTCATCATCCTTAATCATCAGTGAAATGCAAATCAAAACTACTTTGAGATATCATCTAACTCCAGTAAGATTAGCCCATATCACAAAATCCCAAGACCAGAGATGTTGGCGTGGATGTGTAGAAAAGGGAACACTTCTACACTG
Organism: Nycticebus coucang; assembly: GCF_027406575.1. Classification (NCBI taxonomy): domain Eukaryota; kingdom Metazoa; phylum Chordata; class Mammalia; order Primates; family Lorisidae; genus Nycticebus; species Nycticebus coucang. Next base: position 21,030,864 of record NC_069787.1, read on the forward strand.
CTGGTGGGAATGCAAATTAATACATTCCTTTTGGAAAAATGTTTGGAGAACACTTAGAGATCTAATAATAGATCTGCCATTCAGTCTTACAATTTCTCTACTAGGTATATACCCAGAAGACCAAAAATCACATTATAACAAAGATATTTGTACCAGAATGTTTATTGTAGCCCTATTCATAATTGCTAAGTCATGGAAAAAGCCCAAGTGCCCATCAATCCATGAATAGATTAATAAATTGTGGTATATGTACACCATGGAATAAATGCAGCCTTACAGAAAGATGGAAACTTTACTTCTTTCATGTTTATATGGATGGAGCTGGAACATATTCTTCTTAGTAAAGTATCTCAAGAATGGAAGAAAAAGTATCTAATTTACTCAGCCCTACTATGAAACTAATTTATGGCTTTCACATGAAAGCTATAACCCAGTTATAACCCAACAATAGGGGGAAAGGGAGGGGAGGGAGGGGAAGCAGAGGGAGGGTGATTGGTGGGATTACACCTGCGGGGCATTTTACAAGGCTATATGTGAAACTTAGTAAATGTAGAATATAAATCTTAACTCAATAACTAAGAAAATGCCAGGAAGGCTACGTTAACCAGTGTGATGAAAATGTGCCAAACAGTCTATAAAACCAGTGTATGGTGCCCCATGATCACATTAATGTACACATGATTTAACAATAAAAAAAATAAATTAAAAATATTAAAAAAAAAATGAGGACAAGTGGAGGCAGAAACTAATTGATAATTGATAACCTGACACAAAGAGCAGATTCAGTAAGATTAAAGAGCTGTATCCCCTAGTAACAAAATGGGGTTGATGTTAAATGTTTAACAGGAGATTTTAGAATTTTAATTTTCATAACTATTTTATATAAAAATGTCGATGCTTAACATTTCTTCTGAAATAACAAAATGAAAAAAGAACAGTGGACTTCTAAAAGTCTTCAGGACTTTGAATATATAATACAGTATTAAAATATGTCATTTAATATCATGAAACATGGAATGAGAGAGCTAAAGCAAGAGACTGAAATACCTGTAAATATTGTATGCTTGACTTTAAAATTTTTATGTATGTGTATATATGCATATATATGTACATGCACACATATATACACCTGGATAATTACATATATTTATTGTTCATTCATTTGCTCATTTTGTTCCTTTATTCAAACATTCTTTTTGTACATCATAATGCTTGTCATTCATTTTCTGTCCTCAAGAAGCTCAATAGTCTTCTTGAAGGTGGTTGATTTTAACCAAACATTTCTAAAAATGAATGAATAATGATGGTTTTGGTATGTGTTTAGAGGAGAATTAGGTGATGATTTAAGAATATAAAGCTGGGAAATATGACATATTCCTAGCCTAATATGACTCTAATACATCATCCTTCCTACCAATCTCATAGCTAGATAGGATGAAGGATAACACATGATTCAGTGACATTTCACAAATGACAAAATCTTTTGCTGTTATCTTCTTTCTTTTGTTCCTTTATAAAAACAAATCAATTTCCCAATACACATATTTAAATATAAGTGATAAAAAGCAGATAGATTTTATGGGTACACAGAAAGAAACAGAAGTATGCACCCTTGAAACAATGTTTACATTAACCTAAAATTCTGTTTCAGTTTTAGATTTGAATCAAAGCTCAAAAGGCACAGTAATTTGAAACTGAGCTTTATTTATTTATGTGTTGACTATTTTTTTTAATTGGGAAAAGTTGTTTCAAATGTGCAAGTCAAAAGAGATGGGTTTTCTATTATGTACATGTATACAAATCCAAGAAAAAATGTTATAGCAATTTTTTTGCATTATTTTTAAACATTTTGAAAGTAATAGCCAAATAATAATTATTTGGACTCTGTAATTTATAGAATATTATAGTGTGAAAAATCTTAGCTATTATAAATATGTTATATTCCTTCATCCCCATAACTGTTTCTTTGATGAGGGGTATCAAGATGTGAAAGGCTAAAGATAGGATGGAAAATAGCAAAGCACAGTGGAAAAAAGTATGTGCCTAGAGTCATCAGATACAAGTTTAAATTCTCCCTCTGTCCCTTAAAATATTTTTCATTTCCATATAGGAAGCTCATCCAAACCAGTGACTCTTTCCTTACCAAAAACAATTTAAATTATATCATAGTAACTGTATTCATTGCTTCTGGTCTTGATTTCTTTTTCCAGTTAGTAATTGCCTGCATATTAGTTTTTCATATCAATAACACAAGGAAAACATGTCTGTGCTATTTGTCTTGGTATGCCTTATTTGTCTTTATTCTTACTCATTTTTAACTTTCTTGCATATATAAAATGTCTCAAGAATTTTACTTAGCCCATAACTAATGAGGAAAGAAGTAAGACATAAAAACTAATTCTAAGCACATTCGAAGAAATAGGTATGTACAGACTATTTAATAAAGGAATATTAGAATCAGAATGTCAGGTTAAATACAAACAATTAATGCCCAACAGGGAATAAACCATCATCTCTATTTACCACTTGTCAGAGTTACGGGTATCTTAACCAAACAAACATTTTTGTTTAATAATTTAAACAAAATAATATTTTAATAATTCAATTCACTAAATATGGACATAAATTTAATAATAAACAGTGATTTAAATAAAATGCAACACTTATACTTGGATGAGCCTATACCCATATCTGACAATGAGAAAAAAAAAATGCCATCCACATTTTTCTCTTATTTCCAAGTTTAAAGTGTTTTTTTGTAGTAGTTGTACCCAAAATTTAAATGTTCATCAAATGGATAAATGAAAAAATAAATAAAGTTTAGAGAGAAATGTATTATGTCTGAACTTCAATTTACTTGCTTATAAAAAAAAAGTCGTGAGTTTTACCTTATGAGAAAAATGAAAGGATTATGAATGAGTATTCTGTGCCTAGTGCCTGAGCTTGAGTATATGTCACTTGCCACCACTTTCCCATCTCCTTCTTAGTCTAATGTTTTCCCCTGGCATACCTCTTGCTTCTCAATGACATGTCATCAAATTACAGGTTTTTTTTTATTATTATTACTTATAGATAAAGTCCAGCTTTAGTAAGCTTTATGGTTGCAGAAGCTTTTATGGTATGAAGCACATGAGGCTGAAAGACCTATATCAATGTGTATTAAAACTGTAAGTTATTAGCTAATTAGTGCTACATTTTGACACTTCATTACCTTGCTTCTTACACTACCTATCTACCCCAGGCTATTAGTGTTTCTTTGTTTGTTTGTTTGTTTTCCCATCCTTCAATTTCTCTACCTGTTAGTTTTCTCACATATCTCACAGAATTTCATCTCAGTTTTATACTAATTTATTATACCTAATTTATTATATTCCTATCTGTAAAACAAGGATGGCCTGGAGCATTTTAAAATCAGGGACATGTGATAAATATTTTTTTTCCTCATGGTTTGTTAGTTGCATGATTGAGCCTCCTGAGTTTCCCATTAAGCATATGGAGAGTCTAGTCATCAAATAATAAATCTAGTATTTGTGTTTTCCTGGGAGTGGGTCGTGGTGGTAACAATTAGTTGGTCATTAATTCTTGCAATGTACTTAGTCATTCTACTTCTATTTGCATAACAAACTAATGGCTACAAGGGTAGAGAGAAGGCACATGAAGACATTATTCCTTAGAATGAAATACAATGGCTTTGCTTTGTGCAGATAATATTGTTCTTAGAATTTTTTAGCATGTCGAGAGAACAAAACAAAGGATGAGAATCATGAAGAATCTTAAAAATAATCTAGTTGCTCTGCATTTTTAAAAATATTAACCATTTTCCTGTTCAAAGTAGATATTTCTGAACCAATACAAGACATAACAAAAGAAAAAATGAAAGCCACCAACCTGATCCCCATTAGAAGTAGTTATGTGTAGGATATTTTAAATGGTTGTTCGTTAAAATGTTACAGTTAAAAACATGCAGATGTAAGGTGTTCCTTTCAAGTAACTTCATGATTGACTAAAGTTTTCATGAGCATGGTTCATATTTGAATACCAGAATAGGTATTGTGGTTGAGGTAGAGATTAATGAATAAAACCTATTTATTATTTTGTTAGCATTAAAAATGACTAATAAGAGGAAGGACTTACAGCAGGGAAATGGTTGCTGTTCTATAAATTAGTTGGTAAAATTCAGGTGTGTGGATGTGAAAAACAGAATATAAGGGCATAAGAATTAGAAAACAAAATAAAAGGAATGTTTACTCTTCCTATTCTAGGAGTCCACAACAAATCAAGATGGTTAGGTAAGATTTATATCTTACACAAAATTTTACAGGTGAAATTTAAATTCATTTCCTTCTTCTCTACAATAAAATGGTAAATAGTTGATTATCATAAAATAAATCTTTCAAATACTTGGAATCAGTTAAGTATCCTCTTAGCTCTCTTTCTCCAATATAAAATTACTTATAATCTAACTTATGAAACATGCACATGCCTTTAGAACAAGCACAGTACATAAATTAACAAGTCCCCTTGAGGAATAAACTCATGTGTTCTTTTAAAATATATGCGACACTTTCCATTTATATAACATTTTTCTGCCAAAGTGCACAGGGAGTCTCATATATATCATTCTAATAGCTGTGCTTTGTTTACACTGAGCATCTTTATAGAAAGAATGCAAACCAGTTTGAAGACAAATTCACTCTTTACAACAACAGGAGACAGAAAATAATCTCTGAATTCAAGGACAGTGTTGGTGTTTTTTCCCCTGTATTTCTACTGGATCAAAATTCCACAGAGGAAATTAGGGCACAAAGGACCTCAGGGAGGGAGGGACAGAAGGAAAGAAGATGATGCCTCAAAAGTGAAACAAATGCCATATTATTTACTTCTTCACTATCAATTCCTTCCTCTAATATATGAATCTTTTGGTGACTGCTATGATTTTTCCTTACCTCCAAACTCTTTCCAGATCGCAGGCTTCTTTTCATATTACATCTCATTATCTCTCTTTCTTTTCTCGTTGTTAGAGTGTGGCCTTTACTTCTTCGATACTAACTACTTTGTTAAATCCAACCCATTACTTGGCTGAAAATGTTTTTCCATCCAATCACCATATCAAAACTTTTCCCAATCTTCACCAACAAACATCCCTGTGGGAAAGGAATCCTCAAACCTTAACTACCCACTTAGCATAAATGCAGCCATGTTAGTAAGATGGCCATTTAGATGAACTGGGCTAGGAAGTCAAATTAAGCCAAAAATCAAACTGAAGAACAATGGTTAAAGCCCCACATCTCTGGAATATTGCAGGGCAACTACTCCTGGAATGTTGCAGAGAGTGGATTTTCCACCCTGGTTAGCTGTCCCTCTGCAGCTCTTTTAAAAGGCTAATTCTCTCTTAGGACTGCCTTTGCAGTATCCCACAGGTATTGGTAATTTGTGTCTTTATTATTATTCCCAAAATTTGGTGATATTTTTCTTAATCTCATCTTTGACCCAGCTATCATTCAGCATAAGGTTATTTAGTTTCCAAGACTTTGTGTGAGTATAACAATTCCTATTGCTGTTGAGTTCAACTTTTATTTTGTGACAGTCTGAGAAGGTACATGGAATTATGTCTATTATTTTAAATTTTCTGACATTAGACTTGTGTCTTAGAATATGATCAATTTTGGAGGATGATATGTGGGCTGATGAGAAGAATGTGTATTCAGCTTTATTAGGATAAATGTTCTGTAGATGTCTGTTAAGTCTATTTGTTCTAGAGTCAAATTTAAGTCCATTATTTCTTTGTTTAGTTTCTCCTTGGAGGATCTATCCAGAACTGACAGAGGAGTATTAAAATCTCCAACTGTTATAGTGAAGGAAGATAACAAAATTTATAGCATTAGAAACCTTCATCAAGAAAACAGAAAGAGAGGAAGTCAACAACTTAATGGGTCATCTCAAGCAACTGGAAAAGGAAGAACAATACAATCCCAACCCAGCAGAAGAAAGGAAATAACCAAAATTAGAGCATAATTAAATAAAATTGAAAACAACAAAAAAAAAAAAATCAGAAGATCAACAAAATTAAAAGTTGATTTTTGAAAAGATTAATAAAATTGATACACGTTTGGCTAGTCTAAACTGAAACAGAAAAGTAAACTTTTTAATATAGTCAATCAGAAATGATAAAGGAGAAATAACAGATCCCTCAGAAATTCAAAAAAATCCTCAATGATTACTACAAAAAAATCTATTCTCAGAAATATGAAAATCTGGAGGAAATGGACCAATACCTAGAAGCACGCCACCTTCCTAGACTCAACCAGAAAGAATTAGAAAGTTGAATGGACCTGTATCAAGCACTGAAATATCATCAACTATACTCAATCTCCCAAAAAAGAAAAGTCTGGGACTAGATGACTTCATTTCAGAATGTTATCAAACCTTCAAAGAGGAACTAGTACTGGTAATAGTACTAGTACCAGACTTTTCCACAACATAGAGAAAGAAGGAATATTCCCCAACACATTCAATGAAGCATATATCATCTTTATTCCCAAACCACGAAAGGATCCAACAAAGAAAGAAAACTATATACAAATAACTTGAATAAATATCAGTGCAATATTGAATATCAAATAAAGTATTCAATAAGATTCTAGCAAACAGAATTCAACAAAACATCAAAAAAATTATACACCATGATCAAGTTGGCTTTATCCCATGTTACAAGGTTGATTTAACATTCCTAAATCTATAAATTTAATACATCACATAAATAAAATAAAAAACAAAGACCATATGATTCTATTAACATATGCATAAAAAGCTTTTGATAATATCCAGCATCCTTTCATGATCAGAACACTTAAGAAAATAGGATTAGACAGGACATTTCTCAAACTGATAGAGGACATCTATAGCAAACCCACAGCCAATATCATATTGAATGGAGTAAAACTGAAAACATTTCCATTCATTTCTAGAACTAAACAAGGATGTCCATTGTCTCCTCTGCTATTCAATATAGTGATGGAAGTGTTAGCCATTGCAATCAGGCAAGAGAAGGTGATCAAGGGTATCCAAATTGGGACAGAGGGGATCAAACTCTCACTCTGTGTGGATAACATAATCTTATACCTGGAAAACTCCAGGGACTCAACCGCAAAACTCTTAGAAGTGATCAAGGAATATAGCAGCATCTCAGGATACAAAAGCAATATTTACAAATCAGTAGTTTTTATATGTTCCAACAATTGCCAAACTGAAAATATAGTCAAGAACTCTATTCTTCTTACAGTAGTGTCAAAGAAGATGAAATATCTGGGAATTTACCTAACAAAGGACATGAAAGAATTCTATAAAGAAAATTATGAAACTCTGAGAAAAGAAATAGCTAAAGATATTAACAAATGGAAAAACATACCATGCTCATGGCTGCCAAGAATCAATGTTGTTAAAATGTCCTTACTATCCAAAATAATCTACAGATTTAATGTAATCCCTATTAAAGCAACGGTATCATACATTAAAGAGCTGAAAAAATAGTACTTCATTTTATATGGAATCAGAAAAAAACCTCGAATAGCCAATAGATTACTCAGAAATAAAAACAAATCTGGAGGTATCATGTTACCAGACTTCAGACTATACTCTAAATCTATAGCGACCAAAACGGCATGGTACCGGCACAAAAATAGAGAGACATGTATATGGAACAGAATAGAGAACCAAGAGATGGACGCAGTCACTTGTCATCATTTGATCTTTTAAAAGTCTATCAAAAGCATTCATTAGGGGAAAGATTCTCTATTTAACAAATGGTGCTGGATGAACTGGCTGGTGACCTATAGAAGACTGAAAATGGACTCTCACCTTTTACCACTAACAAAAGTCAATTTTTACTGGATAAAAGATTTAAACTTAAGACATGAAACTACAAAAATTCTAGAAGAGAGTGCAGGGAAAACACTTGAGGATATAGGCTGGGGAGAATATCTCATGAGGAGGACCCCTCTAGCAATTGAAACAACACCAAAAATATATTACTGGGATCTGATTAAGCTAAAAAGCTTCTGCACAGCCAAGAGCACAGTAACTAAAGCAAACAGACAGCCTTCAGAATGGGAGAAGATTTTGCAGGCTATGTTTCCAACAAAAGCCTGATCACTAGAATCCACAGAGAACTCAAATCAATAAGAAAAAGAACAGGGCGGCCCCTGTGGCTCAAGGAGTAGGGTGCCGGTCCCATATGCCGGAGGTGGTGGGTTCAAACCTAGCCCCGGCCAAAAAAAAAAAAAAAAGAAAGAAAAAGAACAAACAATCCCATTTCCTGAGGACAAGAGACATGAACAGAAATTTCTCTGAAGATGACATGTGAATGGCCAACAAACAGATGAAAAAATGCTCATCATTTTTAATCATCAGAGAAATTCAAATCATTTCTTAATGATTAAACCACAGTTTAAACAATAACCAAGGTTGCTTTGAGATATCATCTAACTCTAGTAAGATTAGTCCACATCACAAAATCACAAAACTACAGATGTTGGCATGAATGTGGAAAGAAGGGAACATTTCTACACTGCTGGTGGGATTGCAAACTAATATGGCCTTTTTGGAAAGAAGTTTGGAGAATTCTCAAGGAAGTAAAAGTTGACCTACCATTCAATCTTGCAATTCCTCTACTGGATATCCACCCAGATGATCAAAAACCATTTTATAACACAGAAATCTGCACCAAAATGTTTATTGTAGCCCAATTTATAATTGCCAAGACATGGAAGTAGCCCAAATGCCCATCAAACCATGAATGTGTTAACAAATTGTAGTATATGTATACCATCGAATACTATGCAGTCATAAAAAGGATAGAGACTTTACAGCTTTTACGTTTACCTGGCTAGAACTGAAACACATTACTTTTAGTAAAGTATCTCAAAAATGGAACAAAGGTATCCAACGTACTCAATACTATTATGAAAACAATATATCATCACCTACATATCCATGTTTCTGGACATCTATGGTCCAGAAAGAAGGAGAGGACAGGAGAGAGAGTGGAGGAGAGAAGGGAAAAGGGAAGAAGAGAGGGGGTATTTTTTGGGTCCTCACCTATTCTACATAGTGCAATGGTACATTTCAAAAATACTGAGTGTAGTACAAATGTCTTATGACAACAAATAAGTGAGATGATGGTTAAGTTAATCAGTTTGATTTAAGCATTCCACATTGTACATCAAATAAGCACATTGTATTCCATAATTGTATACAGTTGTGACTTATTAAAAAATTTTTTTAAATAAAAATTAATTAAAATAAATAAATAAAAGGCTAACTCTCCCTGCTTTTGCAGCAAATGGCCCTCCTACCTTTTACAAGCCCTCCGTCAGATGACCTTTGATCTGTCATGGCAGACCCTGCTACCTTAAGTTGCTTTAAAATAGGCCCCTTTCCCAAACATGGTGCTGTTACCATTTTCCATTTTCGGCGTCAGACCATCTGCTGGCTGATGGTGTTAATAAATCCCTGGTATTAACTCTTCAGCCTCTTTGCAGTGCCTTCCCACCCTTGACATCTAACAATCCCCTCCTCCAAATCCTTTATGACTTTTTTCCAGCATATGACTAATTCCCTATATCTCTTGAAATAATCTATTTTAGTTTTCCCTCCACCTTCACGGTTTCTCTTATTTCACTCCTTACAAAGCATTTTTCTAACTCCTGTGTTCTGTGTCTCTCTCCAGAGGGGTCTCTTCCCTTATTCTTTTAGATACATTTCTTCTACTAGCTTCAATTCCACCAATTATGAGACAACAAAAATATGAATAATTTACAAATTGAAACAAACAAAAAGAAGGTCTTTCTATGTCAGACATTATATGTGAAAAAATAATATTTACCACCAGTTGTCACATAGATTAATAGACTAAAACAAATCATCAGCATTAGAACATAACAGAAGACTTTAATAAGTAATAATGAAACCCAATGGAGAATAAAAGCCTTATTCAAAAAGTAGAGTTGGATGCTATATTAGTTTTCTATTACCATTGTAACAAATTGCCAAAAATGTAATGCTTTAAACCCACATAAATGCATTAGCTCATTATTCTGCAGGTTAGGAGTCCAACACAGGTCTCACAGGGCTAATTGCAAGATGTCTCCAGGACTGCACTCCTTTATTTATATTTTTTTTGAGCAAGAGTCTCACTATGTCACCCTCCACAGAGTGCCACGATATCACAGCTCATAGCAACCTCCAATTATTGGGCTTTAGCAATTTTCTTGCCTGTAGCTGGGATTACAGGTGCCCACCACAACACCTGGCTACTTTTTTGATTGCAGTTACCATTGTTGTTTGGCAGGCCTGGGCTGGGTTTGTACCTGCCCGCTCTAGTGTATGTGGCTGGTGCCCTAGCCGCTGAGCTACAGGCACTGAGCCAGGGCGGCACTCCTTTTCTGAGGCTCTGTGATCATCAGTTTCCTTATTTGGATTATTTGCAGAATTCAGTTTCTTGAATGTAGAACTGAGGTCCCAACTTTCTAATCAGATGAGGGGGGTTCTCAAATTTTAGAGGATACCCACATTCCTTGACACACAATGCTTTCTGCCATCTTTAAGTCAGCAATAATAGGTCAATTTCACGTCTTTGACCCAGCTGGGACATTTTCTTTGATTTCTGAGAACCCATATGATTAGATTAGATTTACTTAGATAATCTGTCCCTTTCAAGGTTTATATCCTTAAGTCAACATTTCCAAAGTTCTTTTGCCATAAAAGGTGTGTATTTATAGGTCCTGGAAATCATGGGGGGAAAGTGCGTTGTTTTTCTTATGACAAACCATTAATAAACTATTAGGAAAGTCATTTTTGACCAACTCAATGCATTCTATGCTAAGAAAAAAAAAAGTGTCATATACATAAGTTAAACAACACAGAAAAGGAAAAAGTATACATATACACATGTGATTTAATTAAAGCTAAAAGTAGATTTCCCAAATATGTAGCCAACGCTAAAAACCATAAAGGAAAAAAAACCAAGTCGGCATGATTTGACTTCTCTAAAACTGTTTTTCTAAATGATTTTGAGTACCTGTGTTCTCACGACATTTTTTCCAATCCTCATTCACCCCACCTGGAAAATGCCACCCAGCGTGGAGCTTAAAACTAATTTACTAAAAAATAACTGATTAGACCTTCCTTTGGGGAAATATGAAATTATTTTTATTCTTCCTCACACCAAAAAAATCCTGTTTTTCTGAAAACATACATGTATGAATGAATGGAGCTGTGCTCTATTTTCCATTCTCAATTTCCTAGTGGTTCTTTCACTCAAAATTTTGTAAAATCTCTTCCCTTCATAGTTCCTTTGAAGCAATTTCTTTGGAGGGTTGTCTTCTCCCTTCCTGAGTATCAGCTAATAAAGAGAATGTACATTTTCCTTCTGATTCCCTTCATACCTTAAAAGTTCATAAATCCTAATATATCAAAATTATTGATACATGAAGAGCAAATAAAAATTAATGACAAAATTTTATACCAAATATTACATTTAAAAACCATCACACCAATTCATGATTTTAAATTGGTTGAAAAGCAAAAGATAAAACAAACTCACTAAAACCGATAGAAAACAAATGGCAGATGATATATATGGATAAACAGGCAACTTCTATGGAAAAAAAATCCCAATAACCTGTTTTAACTTTTAATTCTACTTGTAAATCAAACAATTCAAAATGAAATTTTTAAATGTAGCTATCTGGTAAAACTCTAAAGACTTGCTAATCTTTAAGCTTTATGAGAATACAATGTCCTGCAATTAAGTTTGCCAACTTGTCCTAAAAACAATGTTACATACCTCATTGCTGAAGATCGCTACAGTAACCTTCAAAGCGCTCCCCTTGGGAAGTTATGTACTGAAGTCAATGACTAGCACACACTTAAAAGCAATTTTGCAACTTTTTTTTTTTTTTCAATAGTCATCAGCACTGTTATCATATTACCTTTGATGTCCTGGACGTCATCAAAATGTCTTCATTTCAATATTTCCTTTATCTTTGGGTAATGAAAAATGTCACTGGGGAACAAATAAGGTGAATAGGAATGGTGTTCCAGTACAGTTATTTGTTTACTGGCTAAAAAATCCACACACACCCCTCACTTTGCCATGTGATCTGGTACGTTGCCATGATCAAGAACTATGAATTGTTGGCAAAAAGTTCAGGTCATTTTCATCTAAAGTTTTTATGCAGAAATTTTAGCACTTGCAAATAGTAAACTTGGTTACCTCTCCAGTTGGTACAAATTCATAATGAAAAATCCCTCTGATATTAAAAAGATCACCAACATCATTTTGATTCTTGATTTGGAGTGATAGAACTTTTTCGGTCATGGAGAATTAATTGATTCCCTTGTGTGCTTTGATGCTTTGTTTCAGGGATATGTTGGTACCCCATGTTTCAGACTAAAACATCCTCTTGCCTCTCCAAAAGGTCTTGTAAACTTTGACTTTACTTTGCTTTTGTTCATTGGTCAGCTCCTCTGGGATCATTTTTGTACTCATCTCTTTCATGGCAAGATTTTTAAGTTAAGAATTTCCTAATTCTTTCTCTATCAATGTTTATTTGGTCTGCTATATTTTTCAGTCAGAGGACAAATTTGACACATAATTTCTGCAATGTTTTAGTTAGTTCTGCTCCTTACTGGCTGTCCTGACCTTGCTTCATCAATGACACTTTCTCTCCCCTCAGAAAAAAGATTTTATACACTGCTATTTATACACTGCCATCTTCTTCATTGTATTATCCCCATAAACTTGAATTAACATGTTCCTAGTTTCACTTCCACTCTTTTTTTTTATTATTGCTATTATTTTCTTTTTTTAATTTTTTTTTAAATTTTTTTTCACTTACTCTTGACAAGTTTAGCAAGACATTTAATGTTTGTCTCCCTAATTCTAACTCCAATATTCTCACAACGGTACACAAAAACACACAATAACACTCAGCAAAACACTGTCACATGTCTACATGAACTCAGCTATAAGACATTGATATACTTAGGTGATGAAACCTTGTTAAGTTTGTACAGTGCTGCAAACATAAGCATATGGTGGTAAGTTTGTGAACTTAATTGTCAGAACTTGTATAGTTAGTAAGGCTCACATATTGCTGAAAATGACCAATCTTTTGGAGACAAATATGACAAAATTTATCTAAAAAAATTCTTTGAAACCACAATTTCATTTCTAGGAAATATCTCAGAGATATCTTCTTAAACATTGACCATCATTTAGGTCTAATATGTGTACTACCTGATTATTTAAAATAGTGAACTGTGGGGTGGTGCCTGTGGCTCAGTGAGTAGGGTGCTGGCCCTATATACCAAGGGTGATGGGTTTGAACCTAGCCCCAGCCAGCTAAAACAGCAGTGGCAACTGCAACAAAAATAGCCAGGCATTTGGCGGGCACCTGTAGTCCCAGGTATTTGGGAGGTTGAGGCAATAGAATCACCCTAGCCCAAGAGCTGGAGGTTGCCATGAGCTGTGATACCATGGCATTCTACTGAGGGAAACAAAGTGAGACTCTGTCTCAAAAAAAAAAAAACAAAAAAAACAGTGAGCTGTTGGGAAGTAGAGCCTCAAAATGTTGAGAAATTGGGCATACTGCACTGCTATGGTTTGATATGATTTGTTCAGCCCCACCAAATATCAGGTTGAAATCTGATCCCCATGGTTGGAGGTATTTTATTCATGGGGCCAGATCTCTCCCGAGAGGCTCGATGCTATTCTCCTCGTAGTGAGTTATCCCCTCTATTGGTTCCCATGAGAACTAATTGTTAAAAAGAGCCTGGCACTTCTCTTTCTCTCTTGCCTCATTTCTAGCTTTGTGTTCTATGCAGTCTGAATCTCGCTGCCCTTCTATAATGAGTAGGCTGCTGCTCCCTGTTGGAGCAGTTCAATCTTTACCCACTTTGAGAGTGCACTATCCTTTGTGTAGTCTGTACTGTACTTTAATGAATCTTGGCTCTTTGCCTGCTTGCATCGCTTGGTCTGCTCATTTACTCTACCAACTCCATATCACGACCATTCTTAAGTACTGGGAACCAAAAGCCAGGGAATATGCACCTGACTTTGGGTCCCCACACCTGAGAATGGCTCAACAATACTTTTGAAGAAATAGAACTATTGCACATGTGGTAATGCTTGTGCATTACCCTGAACGGTACACATTCAATTTTCCAGCCTTGTGTTTGGCTTCAACCACTTCCTTTTGAAGCCTGTTAAGAAGAGAAGGCCTACCTGATGGAATTCTTGAGGCAATTTTTGCTCTTTGGAGCAAAGCATCATACTACAAACTACTTAAAAATGTTTCTGAAAGTAATAAATCATTAAAGTGAATCTTCCTTACAAAAGCTTGAATGTACTTGAAATATCTGAGAAACCCTTGACGTTATGAATATATAAAACCTCAAAGCTAGTCATTTTATAAATAAAAATCATTAAATTTTAATCAAAAGAAGATTTCTTCAATGTAGGCTTGTAAATGTTTTATATCAGATATTCATTGAAAGGTTTGCTCTTTCTGACTGTCTATCCTTGATGCCCTGTTCATTCTATTTGCCTCAATCTCAGATAACATTTCAGTATATGTATATAATTGATTTAGAGTTCTACCCCTGGCATCCAGCATGAATTGTACACAAAACACAGAAGCTCATCTATTTTAGATTTTTGTTCTTAATTTACCTTGTTTCTGAATTATTTAAAAAAAACACACACATCCTTGAATTTTCAAAAGAGAACTTTACAAAGATATTTTTGAGATATCTCCTTTAAAGTTTAAGTGGGTTCTAGAATTTCATAAGATTCCTATAGGAGGAGAAAGCACTGAATTTGGCAAGTTTGATTATTTCATGTGATTTTAAAAAGCACATTTGCTTTATATTTTTAGAAGACTCATTTTTTCTTTTTCTTTTTTTTAATTAATGAATTTATTTTTTATTGTTGGTGATTCATTGAGGGTACAATAAGCCAGGTTACACAGATTGCAGTTTTTTAGGTAAAGTCCCTCTTGCAATCCTGTCTTGCCCCAAGAAGGTGTGGCACACGTATTTACTCAAAAAGATATATTTTTAAATCACATTTTTGTCGCCACCTTCTTAATTGATATTTGGGATTCAGTTTAAAATGTTTAAAGTTACATATAAATAGATTTTTAAGTCCAATAAAAAGTAAATATAATGAAAACCTATAGGTAATATTTTTTATGCTTCATCTTTATATCAAATATTTTGTTCTAAGAAATTATTCTTTTATGATATGTGGTATATACAGAAAGGAACCAGAAAACCAAGAATATAAAAGAAGCTAAAAATTAATTTAAAAATAACCAGCATACTCTCAAAATATCCAATGAACGCCATAGACCTAAAACTCGCATAAGCACTCTAGTTGGTAAAGTTATTTCCCACAAGGGTGCAGGTTTATAATTCAAGAACCAATATACTGATATTGAACAGTTAAATAAATGGATAGCAGTTAGCAGGATCCAGGTTTCTCATTGCTGGGTAGGAATTAGACACAGGCAAGGAAGGAGAGTTTATAATAATCCATGCTATAATGAGGTAGAGTTGAAGTTATTGATATAAATTCATTTTTAGCATAATATATAAATGGATATAGAGAGAATTATTTATAGATACATAGGGGTGTGTATGTATGGTAGATATATATATATACACATATATATAGTAGTCATTTACATATATATAGACACACACACACATTTTCTTCTCTATCAGTTGGAAGAGCTTAGAAGGAAAAACACTCAGTAGTAATGAGAACACCCAGCATCCAAATCTTGGTTTCTGCAATAAAAAGAATCTGAACATTTGAAATTCTTGGAAAAATGATTGATTGTAGGACTTAAACGGGGAATACATTTGATTATTTTATAGTGCCAGAGAGCAAGAAAGAACTAAAGAAAAGCAAGACAAAAACAAAACCAACCAACCAACTAAGAAAAACACAATGGGGATATGTCAAAGGGACATGGTAGACAACTGAAAGAGTGCCTTATGGCTATAGCTAACACAATGTGAGAAACAAATAAAAAATATATTAGATTACAACCCGACGTATAAAATTTCCATAAATCATAATGATATAAATTAATGATTAAATAAATAAATAAATGGAGGGAATAAACAAATCTCTTGTACAGGAGAATTGTGAATAATTTATGTAGGTACTCCCAATTAAGGGTGAATAGGGTATAACTTCCCACTCTCTAAGCTTCACATAGTAATTTCCTTTTAAAGAATATATTATGGGGAAAAAAAGGGAAAAGAGTAACTTTACAGTGGAGAAACCTGGTAACATTAAGTCTGCCAAATGATAAGAGCCAACACCAACAGTGATTAATCATGTTGATATGCTCTTGATATGATACAAAGAGAATGGCACTTTCCTCTGTAGTCTTTCTCCTAAGAACGCATGACCCCAGTCTAATCTTGAGAAACAGATCAGACAATTCTCAAATGAAGAAAATTCTACAAAACATGTGAGCAATAGTCCTTAAATCAGTCAAGTTTATCAATACCCAATAAAACTGTCACAGTCTAGAGGGGCCTAAGGAAACATGATGACTAAATGTAAATATGGTATCTGAGATGGGATGCTGGCACAGAGAAAGATGATGAAATTACCATATTAATGTAAAAGCTAACAATAGAAGAAACTAAGTGCATAGGGTATGTGGGAACTGTAAATGATCTTCATACACTTTCTTTTTTTTTTTTTTTTTGAAACAACAAAGATTTATGTTGGAATTCAAGGGCACTTTTTGCTGCATCAGGTAATCGTTTTAAAACTTTACAAGACCATGTCTTCAATGTTTCCGTGCTAGTTACAATCTGATGACTACAGACATGACACACCTAACTTTAACATCCATGATTAACATTTTCTCCATTGCTTTCCTAAGTCTAGACAATCAACAAACACAAAACAAGACAAAAAAGTCAATCCCTGATTTGTAGTATTTGGTGATTTTCTTTTCTTTTTTCTTTTTTGGCTGGGGTCAGTTTTGAACCCGCCACCTCTGGTATATGGGGCCAGCACCCTACTCCTTCAGCCACAGGCACTGTCCATATTTGGTGATTTTCATGGTGGAAATATCCCCACCAGAGCTGATGTCAAGCTTCCAAAGTGACAGTCGCTGCTGTGGAGGTGGGAGCGGATACACAGTAACACATCATCCTGTAGCGTTTCCATCAACAGATCCTTGAGATCCGTTAATCAACAAATAACCTTGAGATCATAGATAACAAAATGTGAAATAATTAAATCAAAAGTTTCTATAATTAAATTTTAAATAGATTGACTGTTTAAAAATAGGTGTCGGTGAGTCAGTACAGGCCAGCTGGAGAACACTGCTGCTTGCTGACCTTTCGGGATCCTTTAATCTGAAGTGCCTTTTCCTTTATGATTTTCTAAGGACTGGGTTTTTTGATTGATTATTAGAAGTTCTTTATGATTTCTAGATATGAGGCCTTTCCAGATATATATGTATTGTCAATGTTTTTCTTACACCTAGGTCTCACTTTTTAAGAAGGAACTTGACAAATCTGGTGTTTAAATACAGCACATATGTATTCACAATGTTTGGTTAATGAAGTCGCACCCAAAGATACTGACATATAGAGATTACAAAGAGCCACATAGAGATTCTTAAGCCATCTATTACTTTGTTTGTTTGTTTAGAGATGGGGTCTCTCTATGATGCCCAGGCTCCAGTGTATACAAGAATGAGCCACTGTGTCCAGTCTGACATCTTACATTTCTGTGGGAACATTTCGGAGAAGGAGGGTCCCTCATCCTACCTTTGTAGTATGGTTTTCTTCTCACAGGCCCATAAACAGCCTACGATAGTGATTACCTTCTTTTCTAGAGATGCAAGACTTGCAAGTTCAGAATCATGAACTCTTGGGCTTGTAAAGGAATGCAAAGGCCTATTGGTCCCTTTTAACTCACTATAATATGTTATGTATATAATCCCCAGGAGAATCCCTTCCACCCAGGTGATACAATATATGCATTCATCTAAGAAATAATAAAGTATAAGGTATTTTGCTCCAGCAATTCAAGAGAATTTTTTGACAATGTATTTGGAGACTTGTGGGAGTGAAGATCAGCTATGAAAAACATTGGAACTCAAATCCAATTTATATAATAGAATGTGATGGCCCAACATCTCTTTGTGCCCCGTGCGTTTATATTAGCCCCTTCATCCATGCTTTGGGACTTTCCCTACTCCTTCTTTTCTTTTTTATTTTTATTTATTTATTTTTTTATTAAATCATAACTGTATACATTGATATGATCATGGGGCATCATACACTCGCTTCATAGACCATTTGACACATTTTTATCACAGTGGTTAACATAGCCTTTCCGGCGTTATCTCAGTTACTGTGCCAAAACCTTTACATTCTACATCTACCAAGATTCGCAAATACCCCTGTAAGATGCACTACAGGAGTGATCCCACCGATCCCCCTCCCTCTACCCACCCCCCCTTTCCCACTTCCCCCTATTGTTAAGTTGTAACTGGGTTATAGCTTTCATGTGAGAGCCCCAAATTAGTTTCATAGTAGGGCTGAGTACATTGGGTACTTTTTCTTCCATTCTTGAGATACTTTACTAAGAAGAATATGTTCCAGCTCCATCCATGTAAACATGAAAGAGGTAAAGTCTCCATCTTTCTTTAAGGCTGCATAGTATTCCATGGTATACATATACCACAATTTATTAATCCATTCGTGGATCGATGGGACTTAGCTATTATGAATTGGGCTGCAATAAACATTCTGGTACAAATATCTTTGTTATGTTGTGATTTTTGGTTTTCTGGGTATATGCCCAGCAGAGGAATTACAGGATTGAATGGCAGATCTATTTTTAGATCTCTGAGTGTTCTCCATATATCTTTCCAAAAGGAATGTATTAATTTTCATTCCCACCAGCAGTGCAGAAGTGTTCCCTTTTCTCCGCATCCACGCCAACATCTCTGGTCTTGAGATTTTGTGATATAGGCTAGTCTCATTAGAGTTAGATGATATCTCAAAGTAGTTTTGATTTGCATTTCTCTGATGATTAAAGATGATGAGCATTTTCTCATATATCTGAAGGCCGTGCGCCTGTCTTCTTCAGAGAAGTTTCTCTTCAAATCCCTTGCCCAGCCTGCGATGGGATCCCTTGTTTTTTTCTTGCTGATGCGTTTGAGTTCTCTGTGGATTCTGGTTATTAAACCTTTGTCAGAGATATACCCTGCAAATATCTTCTCCCATTCTGAGGGCTGTTTGCTTGCTTTGCTTACTGTGTTCTTGGCTGTGCAGAAGCTTTTTAGTTTGATCAAGTCCCAGGAGTGTATTTTTGAAGCTGCTTCAATTGCCTGGGGGGTTCTCCTCATGAAATACTCACCCAGACCAATTTCTTCAAGGGTTTTCCCTGCATTCTCCTCTAGTATTTTTATAGTTTCATGTTTTAAGTTTAAATCTTTAATCCAATGAGAGTCTATCTTAGTTAATGGTGAAAGGTGTGGGTCCAATTTCAGTCTTCTGCAGGTTGCCAGCCACTTCACCCAGCACCATTTGTTAAATAGGGAATCTTTTCCCCACTGAATGTTTTTAATTGGCTTGTCAAAAATCAAATAGTGTTAAGTAGCTGGATTCATCTCTTGGTTCTCTATTCTGTTCCAGATATCTACTTCTCTGTTTTTGTGCCAATACCATGCTGTTTTGATCACTATCGATTTGTAGTAGAGTCTGAGGTCTGGTAGTGTGATTCCTTCTGTTTTGCTTTTATTTCTGAGTAATGTCTTGGCTATTCGAGGTTTTTTCTGATTCCATATAAAACGAAGTAATTTTTTTTCAAGATCTTTAAAATGTGACAGTGGAGCTTTAATAGGGAGTGCGTTGAAATTATATATTGCTTTGGGTAGTATGGACATTTTGATAATGTTGATTTTTCCTAGCCATGAGCATGGTATGTTTTTCCATTTGTTAACATTTTCATCTATTTCTTTTCTTAGAGTTTCATAGTTCTCTTTATAGAAATCTTTCACGTCTTTTGTTAGGTAAATTCCCAAATATTTCATCTTCTTTGGCACTACTGTGAATGGGATAGAGTCCTTAACTGCTTTTTCAATTTGACTGTTGTTCGTGTATATAAAGGCTACCGATTTATGGATGTTGATTTTGTAACCTGAGACGCTGCTGTATTCCTTGATCACTTCTAGGAGTTTTATAGTAGAGTCCCTAGTGTTTTCCAGATACACAATCATATCATCTGCGAAGAGCGAAAGTTTGATCTCCTCTGACCCTATATGGATACCCTTGATCGCCTTTTCTTCCCTAATTGTGGTGGCTAAAACTTCCATTACAATGTTGAAAAGCAATGGAGACAATGGGTAGCCTTGTCTGGTTCCTGATCTGAGTGGAAATTATTCCAATTCAATATGATATTGGCTGTGGGTTTGCTGTAGATGGCCTCTATCAGTTTAAGAAAAGTCCCTTCTAGACCAATTTTCTTGAGTGTTCTGATCATGAAGGGATGCTGGATATTATCAAAAGTTTTTTCTGCATCAATTGAGAGAATCATATGGTCTTTGTTTTTTAATTCGTTTATGTGCTGAATTACATTTATAGATTTACGTATATTGAACCAGCCTTGACACCCTGGGATAAAACCGACTTGGTCATGATGTATAATTTGTTTGATACGTTGCTGGATTCTGTTTGTTAGGATCTTGTTGAATATTTTTGCATCTATATTCATTAGTGATATCGGTCTATAATTTTCTTTTCTTGTTGGGTCTTTTCCTGGTTTGGGGATCAGGGTGATGTTTGCTTCATAGAACGTGTTGGATAGTCTTCCTTCTTCTTCTACATTTTGGAACAGGTTGAGTAATATAGGTACTAATTCCTCTTTAAAGGTTTGGTAGAATTCTGACGTGAAACCATCTGGTCCCGGGCTTTTCTTTTTAGGGAGGTTTTGTATAGTTGATGCTATTTCTGAACTTGATATGGGTCTGTTCAACATTTCCACTTGATTCTGGTTAAGTCTTGGAAGGTGGTGTGCTTCCAAGTATCAGTCAATTTCCTTCAGATTTTCATATTTCTGAGAATAAAGTTTCTTGTAATATTCATTAAGGCTTTTTTGGATTTCTGATGAGTCTGTTGTTATTTCGTCTTTGTTGTTTCTGATTGATGAGATTAGAGATTTTACTCTTTTTTTCCTGATTAGGTTGGCCAGAGGTTTATCTATTTTATTGACCTTTTCAAAAAACCAACTTCTGGATTTATTGATCTGTTGTATAATTCTTTTGTTTTCAATTTCATTTAATTCTGCTCTAATTTTGGTTATTTCTTTTCTTCTACTGGGTTGGGGGTTGGAATGTTCTTCCTTTTCCAGGTGCTTGAGATGTCCCATTAAGTTGTTGACTTCCTCTCTTTCCGTTCTCTTGAGGAAGGCTTGCAGAGCTATAAATTTCCCTCTTAGAACTGCCTTCGCGGTGTCCCAGAGGTTCTGATAGTTGTGTCTTCATTGTCGTTTTGTTCCAAAAAATTGGCGATTTCTTTCTTAATCTCATCTCTGACCCAGCTATCATTCAGCATAAGGTTATTTAACTTCCATGTTTTTGTATGAGTAGGCAGATTCCTGTTGTTACTCAATTCAAGTTTTATTCCATGATGGTCCGAGAAGATGCATGGAATAATTTCTATTCCTTTAAATTTACTGAGGTTAGACTTGTGACCTAAAATGTGGTCAATTTTGGAGTAAGTTCCGTGGGCTGGTGAGAAGTATGTGTATTCAGTTTTGTTGGGATGAAATGTTCTGTAGATGTCTGCTAAATCTAAATATTGGATGGTTAGGTTTAAATCTAAGATTTCTTTGCTCAGCTTCTTGCTGGAGGATCGATCCAACACTGCCAAAGGAGTGTTGAAATCTCCAACGATTATGGAGCTGGAGGAAATCAAGTTACTCATGTCTGTTAGAGTTTCTCTTATAAATTGAGGTGCATTCTGGTTGGGTGCATAGATATTAATAATTGAGATCTCATCATATTGAGTATTACCCTTAACAAATATGAAGTGACCATTCTTGTCCTTCCTTACTTTTGATGGTTTAAAGCCTACTGTATCTGCAAATAAAATTGCAACACCTGCTTTTTTCTGATTACCATTTGCCTGAAATATGGATGACCATCCTTTCACCCTGAGTCTGCATTTGTCTTTTAAGTTGAGATGTGACTCTTGTATGCAACAAATATCCGGCTTGAGTTTTTGTATCCAGTCAGCTAACCTATGCCTCTTTAGAGGACAGTTTAAGCCATTCACATTGATGGAGAGTATTGATAAGTCTGGTGGAATTTTCGGTATCGAGTTTTTCAAAGGTCCAGTGGACATTTTTAATCCTTTCACCAATGTGGAAGTTGGAGTTTGATCCGAAGTTTCTGAGTGAGTTTACTTTTGTGGTATAGGATTGGGTTGGTCATTGTGGAGGATAGGTCTGAGAATATCCTGAAGAGCTGGTTTACTTATGGCAAATTTTTTCAACATATGAGTGTCATTGAAGTATTTAATTTCTCCATCATAGACGAAACTCAGTTTAGCTGGATACAAGATCCTGGGTTGAAAGTTATTTTGCTTTAGGAGATTAAAAGTTCATGACCACCCTCTTCTGGCTTGAAAAGTTTCAGCAGAGAGATCTGCAGTTATTCTAATATTCTTACCTTTGTACGTAATAGTTTTCTTTCGCCGGACTGCTTTGAGAATCTTCTCTTTCATGTTGAATTTAGTGAAGCTAATTATGATATGTCTGGGTGATGACTTATTGGGGTTGAATCGTGCTGGGGTTCTGAAGCTGTCTGCTATCTGAATTTCAGATTCTCCAGGCATGTCTGGAAAATTTTCTTTCATAATTTCATGCAGAAGGGCCTCTGTGCCCTTGGAGGCCACTTCATCGTTCTCAGAAATCCCTATAATTCTTGTATTGCTTTTTTTCGAATTATCTGAGAGCTCTCTGAGTGAGTGATCCGTTTTTGCTCTCCATTTCTCTTCCTCTTTGAGAGATTGGGAGCGTTCGAAGACTTCATCTTCAATGTCAGAAATCCTTTCTTCTGCTTGCTCCATTCTGTTGCTGAGGGATTCTACTGTATTTTTCATATCTTTGAGGGCTGTAAGTTCTTGCTTCAGTGTGTCTAAGTCTTTGGTGGTTTTGTCTTTAAATTCGTTAAATTCTTGAGACAACTTTTGAATTTCTCCTCGAATTCCTAATTCCATTTTATTAATCTTGTCTGCAATCCAAATTCTGAATTTGATTTCTGACATCTCAGTCAGTTGTTTATGAATGGGATCTTCAATCACATCTGCTGTATCTTTTCTTGGGGGGGGGGGTTGATCTATTCTGGTTATTCATGTTACCAGAGTTTTTCTGCTGATTCCGCCCCATGGTTATTTTACTCCCTTTGGTTTTTCCCCTGGGGCTTTATCGAGGGGCCGTACAGTGTTGTGGCCTGAGAAACTGGGGCCCTGTCTGGTGTGGTGGAGCAAAGTGGTTCTGTCTTGTTTTCAGCTGGTTTCTGTTAGATCCTATTGCAACTTCTACTCTGGCTTGAAGTCTCAGCTGTGTGGAAAAATCAGCAATTAAGTCACTCCGCCCGCCCACCTCTGGCCCCAGTTGGAAAAGGAGAATCAAACCTTCCTACAACCGCACACCCAGGGCACTGCCTGAAAAGTCCTCAGTCTATTAGCCCAGTTCAAAAGGTCCTAATCAACTGTCTCAATCGGCACCTGTCTCGGGTGGGAGAGTTCAAGAGGTCTCTGGGAACTGGATCACAGGGGCCTGGTGACTCCTCTGACACAGCTCACCCCAGTGCAGCGTGGAGTCAGGAGGAGCCACCCAGCAAACAGAGCAGTCTTGGAAGGTTGACGTCTCCTTCCCCACTTTGCCCCTCCGTCGGACCCAGTCACTGGTATCTCTGCAGATGGCTAACCCAGTTGCCTGCAGTGAACAGACACTCCAGGGGTTTGCACCTGCCTGAATCGCAAGGAAGTCTGCCAGGCCCCTGCAGACTGCCGCTATCTAGCAGGAGGAGATGGGGCCTGATATCTTTGAGTGCTTGATACAGGTGATGGGAAGGAGGTGTTCACTCAGGCTTTGCCCCATCCCTGATGGATGCTGCTAACAGAACAGAACAGAACAGACAACTGTGCGGGGTTCTGTCTCTGTTCCTGCCGAAATCGCCTACAGAAGACAGGCTGTTCTGAATTCAAACGTCTTTGCTGCTGGAGGTTTGTGTCCTCTTTGCTACTGGAGGTTTTTGTCCCATCACCTCTCTGGGTCGGCCCACCCTGGAAGCTTCCCGGGTTTGTGAGCAGTGTCAGGAAATCCCCGCTCACCGGTGGCCTCCTCTGGTTGCCCAGGGAGACAGGGGGTGTGGCCTCAGAATACAGAAGTGAGCGTTCTTCCGTTAAAGAGAAAACGGCTGTTGATCTACCTCCAGGGAACTGCTGCTCTGGTGTGGGCTCTCAGCCGACCCTTTTCTCCTCTGTCTTGCGCCCCAGAGTCAGCAATGAGCGGCCGCAGTTTATGCTGGGTCCACACCCCTCAAGAGATCCCCCAAGAATCCGAACTCTTGGGGGATAGGCCCCCATACCCCGATTGGGAGTGGGGGGGAAGCTAGAGTTTCATTCAGTTTTATGCCCGCCCGGCCATATTGTTGCTCGGGGAGGGCTGTTGCACCGCACCACAGGGAAGTGCCGCCAAGGCTTGATTTCCCCTCAGCAGAGTGCCCTCTCCTTGCTCACATGTCTCAGAGTCAGTGCTGACCTGATGCAGCTCTGGCACTGTGCACTCCCCTCGAGAAATCACCCAAGGAGCCGAACTCCTGGGGGATAGGCCTCCAGACCCCGAGTGAGAGTAGGGGCTCTCAGCTCTCAGCGGGGAAGCTAGAGTTTTATTCAGTTTTGTGCCCGGCCCCGTAATGTTGCCCGGGGAGGGCTGCTGCACCTAATCCACATGGAAGTGCCGCCGAGGCGTGACTCCCCCTCAGTAGAGTGCTTTCTCCTCGCTCACGTGTCTCAGAGTCAGCGCTGACCAGTCGCGGCTCGGGCACTGTGCGCTCCCCTCGAGAAATCACCCAAGGATTCGAACTCCTGGGGGACAGGTCCCCAGACCCTGAGTGAGGGGGGGGAAGCTAGAGTTTCATTCAGTTTTATATCTGGCTGTATTGATGCATGGGGAGGGCTACTGCACCGCACCACAGGGAAGTGCCGCTGAGGCGTGACTCCCCCTCAGCCCGGTGCCCTCTTCTCACTCGCGTGCCTCAGAATCAATGCTGACCAGTCGCAACTCAGGGACTGTCCACTCCCTTGAGAAATCACTCAAGGATCCGAACTCCTGGGAGACAGGCCTCCAGACCTCAGTGGGCGGGAGGGGAGTGTTGGGGATTCAGGGTTGCCGGCAAAGGATTTTTAAAGTTTTATTCAGTTTTATGCCCAGCAGGAGAACACCACGGCACCCCAGTAGGGGAGGTAGGTCCAGTTTTTAGAAGGTCTCTCCCGTGGAGTGTAGTGGGAAGGCCTTTAATTTCTGCCCGCTTGTTTAATTGTGGGGCTCTTGAGCTGGTCTCATGGGGGAGGGGAACTCCCGTCCACTTGGTGGTGGATTTTGTACCTTTTGTTTGCGTCCTTGTGATCGCAGCTTGCCTCAGCGGAGTTGATGTGCATTCTTCAACCTTCTCTCTTGGTGAGGCTCAAGTCCACCAGGATACTTACTAAATTCCTGTCCCTTAACTCTCCTTCTGGACAGGAGCCTCTGTTGAAAGCTGGGTTCAGTCCGCCATCTTGTCTCCCTCTTCATACACTTTCTGTAAATCTTAAACTGCTCTAAGTAAGAAGTTTATTTAAAATTAATGATGATCCATTTGGAGATTATAGAAAAGCTGAATCTGGATTATCATATTGTTTACATGTATACATAAAAGGTAACATTTATTATCTGCAAATTATATATCAAAAGACTTAGCATTTAACAAATAGGGAAGAAAAGGAGAGTTCCCACGGCATGAGGCTGTCAGAAATGCTGTGAAAGTAATAATCCTAGAATATGTCCCTCTTGCATTAGTGGTGATGAACAGCAAGAAAGACGTAACACTCTATTGTATCACCTGGAGACACACTTTTAACCGATATTAAATATATTGGATATAGAGATAATTATAACTTTTATTGAGATGTTTTAGTTAGGTGTTGGTGTTTCAGACACTATTCATTGAAATACAGAGTAATACTTAGTATAATACTTAGAATAATACTTAGTATAATACTTAGAATATAATACTTAGTATAATACTTAGAATAATAGTATTGAAGTGAGTTTGGCTTAGACTTGAGTCCCAAGTTCTGCCACTTTACTAGGTGTGCATACTTGAACAATTCATTCACTCATCACAGGACTTTACTAGCTGTGCATACTTGAACAATTCATTCACTCCTCAAAGACTTAAGTTCCATATTGGCACAATGGGAATAACAATACTTATGTCATATAATATTTTACAGATTAAATGTTATAAATCAAGTTTCGAGCTAAGTGTCATGCATAAATTTGAGGAAGTGCTCTATTAGTGACACCATTATGTTTATCATGATGTAACTTTATATTTATAATAGAGTAAATGTAATAATCAAGCAGAAGAACAAGTAGGAGAAAATACTAGTTAGAAGGCAAGCCAAACACTGCCAATAGTTCTCACTATATGATCTATTTTTTCACTCTGGCCTCTGATATAATATTTAGCTCAGAACTAAAGCATTCTAGTCAGGTGGTAACAATCTCATTTCTGCTAGGGAGAATAAACAGCCTAATTACTGCACTTTTAAAATGACCAATTTGCTTTTAGAAATCTAGGGTAAAGGGCTCATTTAGTGGTTTTTCCTTACACAAAGGAAACTATTTTTTCCTTTCTGATAAATTGTATAACTCAGAGGTCAATAATGGTGTCATGCATCACAAGTCCCTTCTCATGCCTCACAGTGCCTCGGGGCACCCATTCTAATGTGTTCTGTCAGCCCCTGCCTAACAGATTTAGTACTTACTTGTAATATATTAATAGCTTCATTTTTAGATTTTGCTTTCTTCCCAAATAGCACTAAAAAATTGATTGCTAGCTCACTGAGTTGAGAATGAAAGCAGATTGTTGAGCATGAATTACAATCACAAAAATAGCATCAAGATTGCAGATTTGAATATGATAAATAAGATATAAGTTTAAAAGAAGTTGGAGAACCAGTCAGGGTGGTTTTACCATTTGAAATGGAAGAGATGGGCCTTTCTAATATGTTTTCAAATTCAAAAAGAGTTGCTAACGCATGCAATGATAAATTCCCACCTTCCTTAAAATGTGGATATTTGTTTTGTCTTCTTTCCAAATTATGGTGGTTTTTTTTTTCACTGATCTTTAAAAGTGAAAAGCATACAAATAGATCCTCATTTAATCTACATCAAGTGAGAGAGCAGAAACCACTTGGATATTGTGCTAAAATATCTCTATTCATATTCTACCTTCATTACACTACCAATATATAACATTATGGATGGTGAGGTCATTTCACCCGTCTAAATTAGTGATCTTCTATAGTATACATCACTAAAGGTTTTGTGAGATTTATATAAGTTCTTGTAGAATGGCATTACACAATGATAATAGCTCACTGACCTTTATTTGAATCACAATCTACCACTTTCTAATCCTATACATTCAGATAAGTCATTTAAATTCTTGATTTCTACATTCCTCCAGCAGAATTCATAAACACTTCAAGAGACCTCTGAATGATCAAATGCGACAAAGAAGAGCAAACATGACTTTGGGAGAGTTCAATATTTATTATTATTTTAAAACTATGGATTCCATTGTTCACAATTGTATATCTTTCGCTATTATATTGGAAAGATGACAATATTGAACACATATAGTTACAGCTTCTGCCATGTTTTTAAATTCAGATGCTAGAGAGTGTTTTAAAGGAGCAGTGTGGCAAAATATTTTGTGGATATCATAAAATTCTAATGTTCATCAGAGGAGAAGAACAAAGCCAGAGGACTATCACTACCTTACGTGAAGACTTACTGTAAAGTTACGTAATTAAGACAGCATGGTAATTGTGATGGAATAGACCAATAAGTCAGTGGAATGAAACAGAGTTGAGGAACCGCCTACCCAAATATAGTCAACTGATGTTTAAAGGCATCAAAAGCAATACAGTAGCGAGGCCACCATAGTATTTTAAACAAATGGTGCTCAACAACTGGACATCCACATGTAAGAAAATGAATGTAGACACAGACTTGTACCTTTCACACACAAAAAAAAAACTATCTCAGAGTGGTTGTGGCCCTAAAATATAAAATGTAAAACTATAAAACTCCTAGAAGATAACATAAGAGAAAATCTACATGACCTTGGGTATAGCAATGACTTTTTAGATATAACACCAATACACAGTCCATGAAAGAAAGTCTAGGCTGGATTTCCATATTAAACTTTAAAACTCTTACTCTGCAAAGAAACTGTCAAGGGAATAGGAAGATTCAAAGGAAATATTTTTGAAAGACATATCTGATAAAGGACTGTTATTAATAAATGGACAAAAGACCTCACTTTAAAACTATTGCCAAAGAAAATATACAGATAGCAAATAAGCATATGAAAATATTAATGTTATTTGTCATTAAAGAGCTGCAAATTAAAAAAAAAAAGCAATGAGATATGACTGCTACACACCTATTAACATGGCAAAAATCTAAAAACACTGACAAAACCAAAGGCTGGTGAGGATGTGGAGCAGTAGGAACTCTCACTTATTTCTTACGGAAATGCAAAATGGTCCAACCACTTGAAAGGCAGTCTGGCATTCCCTGGTGAAACTTAACTTATTCTTAACACAGGAGTAATCCCAATCTTTGGGATTTACCTAAATGTGTGGAAAACACAGGTCCACACAAAAACCTGCACACCTTATTGTGATTCAAATAAACCTTACTCATAATCACCATAACTTGGAAGGAATAAAATTGTTTTTCAGTAAATACATGGATAAATAAACTGTAGTCATTCCAGACAGTGAATTATTATTCAAGGTTAAAAAGACATGAGCTAGCCAGCCCTGAAAAGACATGGAGGAAACATAAATGTGTATTACTAAGTAAAAAAAGGCAATCTGAAAAGGCTACATACCACATGATTGAAACTATGTGATATTCTGGAAAAGATAAAACTATGGAGATGGTAAAAACAGCAGCAGAAAAGAAATATTACAAAAGAGGAGTTTGAGGACAGGGAAACTTTTCAGTGTGATAGTACAATAATGAATGCATGTCATTTTAACTTTGTCATAACTCACAGAACATACAAAACCAAAATTATACCCTAATGTGAACTATGGACTTTGAGTGATAATGACAAGTCAGTATAGGCTCATAAATTATAATGAATTTACCACCAAGGCTGTGGGTATTTAGGGGAAGAGAATATGTAGAAATTCTCTGAATTTTTTGCTCTATTTTACAGTGGACCTATTCTTGAGCAAAAACAATCTCTTTTAAAAAGGATTGATAATGTGTGAGGATCATCTGGATTGGAATCAACTCAGGGCAATTATACTTGTTTTTAATGCAGCTTCCAAGCCTTACTTCAGACCTACAAACTCAATCTTCGAATGTGTGACTAGATTATCTGAATTTTTAATGAGCTCCCCAGATGATTCTCATGAATAGGATAGCCATGTAATTTATCATCCAAAATGAAGATACTGAAAATAGCAGAAAGCACTATTAATAATTATACCAAGACTTTCTTTAGGCAAACCAACACGTATGGTTACTCTACTAAAGAATGCCAACATGAAAAGTGCTGCCTACAGCCATGATATTCACAGATGCACACTGGAATCATCTGGGGTGCTTTTAAAACTAATATTGCTTATAGGTCCACTCCAAAGTGATTAAATCAGACACTAGTATTTTAAAATAGATTCCCAGATAATTCTAAGTGAAATCATCTGATCTACATTTAAAAATCGATAAAGAAGTTAAAATAAAGAAAACAAAGAAAAACTGTGTTGGAAAAATAATGATGACATTGTCATATTTAAGAAAAAAATATTTGGAATCATCTTGACCAAAGCTACCAGAAGTTTCCAATAGCTCATGAATTCTGTATAAATCAGGAGAATATAATGTCAGTGAAGAATGACTATGGTCACCTAGGCTGCTTGGGCTAAGGTAGCATGAGTGACATAAAGCATCATTCTGGAATCAGAAGAAAACACCAGGGGAAAATGGCACTGAGCAAGAAAGACTTCATTTACTTAGAGGGATCACATTTCTGGGCCTCTGGTGAGATCACTGCCAAGTGAACAAAAAGGATTATTGATTGAAGGCCTGTAGTTAAAAGGAGACAAGGAATATCCAACAGGTATGAGGCCCATTTGCTCACGGTAAGGATGAGCCTCCTGAAGGAAAGAGAAAATGGTGGAGGCAAGTGCTTCCAAGGGGAACCCATGGCCACTATGCAAAACCCAGAATTGTTGAGAAGCACCCTGGGGCATACATGAGTTCAGCTGTGATGTTAGCTTTGGTAAGTACCTTCTCATCATTTCCTCAGGACTCTTGTCCTTGACTTCTAGTCCCTGAAGTAATATCCCCCTCTTTGCCCATCTACCTATGGTCACATCTTAGAAATCTGACTGAAATCTTAGGTGATTTTGAGAGTATATTTTACGATAAGAAAAAGAAAAGGCAAAAAGGGGTGGGGGAGTATTAACATTAAGACACACAAGCAAATCTGGATTCAAATCTTGACTCATGTGCCAGCTGTGGGCTCTTTAGTCCTTTGTGTCCTCTTATGTAAAATGGATAAGTCAGCACTTAGCATAGAGTTGTTGGGAAAATAGCAATAAGCCATGAAGAGTGAATGACATTATGAGTGTTTAACTAATTAATAGTGTTTTTTAGTCTTAAAGAAGAAAGAATTGTAAGAAGTTTTGAAGGTTGTTTGACAGAAAAGAAGGTCAAGAGATAAGTAAAACATGCGAAAAGTAGTTTTACACATGAGTGATCAAGAACATGGGGTGGAGCAGGAGCTGTCAATGCCCAAGGATCTGAACCAACAGCCCAGGGTGGACTTCCTCAGGTGGGAAACAGTGCTGATAACTGGACCATCTGGCTGGTGAACATTTAGTCCTAGCAAGAAGAATGGAGTTAACAGTTCATTATTACCCAAAGGAAAAATGGAAATTTAAAACCAAATAGATCAAAATGATTTTTTCTATTTTTCACTCTTGGTTTAGGACTCTAAATGGATATATAAATAATAGTTTATAGATAATAAGGCCTGACAAGTAAGTTTGCAAAACTCGTCCTAGAAAAATTGTTTGAAGGGTGGACTAGGCACTGGTGTCAGCGCATAGCCTCCCAAGGAGAGTACTTTGAAGGTGATAGTAGTGATACTCACCAATGAAGTATGTAACACTTTTTCCAGGATGATTTTTTTTCAAACTTAATTTTCTACCATGTATGTTGAACACAGGTGTTTTGAGATCATTCAGGAAAAATATTTTCCATGATCAAAAATCTATCTCGGAAAATACTGCATTTAGAAATGTTTTCTTAGAAATTCATGTTTTAAAAGGTCTGAGAAGTCATACAGCAAAGTTTAATAAAGCATTTACCAAACATTAAGACCCAGCATGGTTTTTCAAGCAATGCTTGTTTATATCTCCAGCCTTAGAATACCGAGGACTTGTATTTTAGATGGAACTTGGTGGGTCATCTGGTCCAGATCATTCATTTGACAATTGAGTTCCTTTACCTAGATTTAAACATGTTTATTCTAAAACTACATTATTAGCTTTAAACATATGTCTGTCAAATCAACATAGGGAAAAAAATTCACTTTTTTTATTTTTGTGCTTTTACAATAGAATTTATTTTTCATAAAAATGGCCTGTGTAGCTCAGTATTGACTATAGTAGCAGTCAGCTGGCTCATTTTCCTTTTACTTTTAAATGCTTCTACACTTTCTTATATGAACCTTTGTGAAAAAGCTAGGTTGATTTTCTTTGTAAATTCATTTTATCGATAATATTCCAATCTTCTATTTTTCTTCATATAAAGCGTGCCTTAGCATATTCATATTTTTCTCTATAAATGCCCTTAACACATCAACCACATAATATGTTTTTCCTTTTAATAACTAAAATTGACATTTTTTAATAAAGTTACCTGAGGTTTTTCTCTTGTGTCCATTTTCATCTCATTTATAATGGGAAATATTTGTTATTTCATACAATTTAGAGATGACAGACCTTTTTATAATTCCTTGTAGTAAATGAAACATTTCTGTGAATTTCTAGATCTCCCTTATTGGATCCATTAGTTTGGAAGATTTTCATTTGTTTGCTTTGACAATTATGTTGATATAACTTTCTTTAAAAATATTCTGCTTAGTTGCAAAGATGCTTTTGTTCTCACAAGATGTTATTTCTATTTAATTAGATTCATTTGAGTTTTCCCCCAATTAATGATTTCTCAGACATCATCATACTATACTCACCCTTCTTCCACTGCCTAATGTGCAGAAAATATGGGTTACACCTGCTACTTCCATTTTATTTGTAAGACACTATAATAATTCTCTTTTTCCTGAAACAGTATGTCTACATAAAAAATGGCCTTCTATGTTAGTTTCCTATTGCCACTATAAAAAATTGGTATGACTCGGTAGCTTCAAACAACACAAACTTATTTTCATACAGTTATGGATGTTGGAAGCCCAAAAAGGGTGATCTCACTGAGTTATCAGCAGCTCTGTGTTCCTCTCTTGCAAATCCATTGTCTTGTCGTTCAACTCTCTAGTGGCCACCTGCATTCTTTGGCCTATGATACCTTCCATCTTCAAAGCCAGCATTAGCCAGTCAACTCTTTCTCACCTTGTATCATGCTGCTACTGATTCTTGTCCTTCTCCCTTTCACATATTAAGAATCTTTGTAATTACATTGGTTCCGTTTGGATGACTCAGCTAAGTCTCCTTATTTTTAGGTCAGTTGATGATCAATCGTAATTCCTTCTGCAACCTTAATTCCCTTTGTTATCTGGTGTAACAGATTCACTAATTTCAAGGGTTAGAATGTGGGCCTTCCACATAACAAAATCCCCAAACCAGAAATGTTGGCGTGGATGTGGAGGAAAGGGCACACTTCTACACTGCTGGTGGGAATGCCCACTAATACGTTCCTTCTGGAAGGATGTTTGGAGGATACTTAGAGACCTAAAAATAGACCTGCCATTCGATCTTATAATTCCTTTACTAGGTTTATACCCAGAAGACCAAAAGTCATAATATAACAAAGACATCTGTACCAGAATGTTTATTGCAGCCCAATTCATAATTGCTAAGTCATAGAAGAAGTCCAAGTGCCCATCGACCCACGAATGGACTAGCAAATTGTGGTACATGTATACCATGGAATACTATGCAGCCTTAAAGAAAGATGGAGACTTTACCTCTTTCGTGTTTACATGGATGGACCTGGAACATATTCTTAGCAAAGTATCTCAGGAATGGAAGAAAAAGTATCCAATGTAGTCAGCCCTACTATGAAGCTAAATTATAGCTTTCACATGAAGACTATAACCCAACTATAGCACAAGACTATGGGGAAAGGGCCAAGGGAGGGGAAAGGAGGGGGGAGGTTTTGCTGGAGGGAGGGTAATGGGTGGGGCCACATCTATGGTGCATCTTAGAATGGGTACAGGCAATTGCACTAATGTACACAGCTATGATTTAACAATAAAAAAAAAATAAAATTTAGACCTAGTCAGCCAAAAATAAAAAAAATAAAAAGAATGTGGGCCTTTGGGGGCTGCCTATAAAAATTTTCTGTCACCAAATTTAATGCCCTCTCTCCCCTTCTCTTAGACATTCTTGACCTAAGTTGATTTACTAACCCTTATCATTCTTTATTGGATATATCCTTTTTATTCTTACATTGTTCCATCTCATTCTCCATTGATGGTAACTTTTCCTCTTTCTGGGAACTCATTTTGTGGGTGTTCTCTGAGGTTTCCTTCCACATTCTCATATCCTCTTCTTATATTCTATTTTTTGGAGAAATTCTCTATTTTTTACCTAAATATATGATTTTTTTTTCTTCTAGTCCTGATTTCTCTCTTGAAATCTACTTTTATCTCCTAAATTTTGTTAGAATATTCCACTTAGTTATTTGGCAGTCATTCCCCAGTTTCATAGCTGTGTCTTTTTCGGGCCCTGAAATAACTTAAAAGAAGACAAGAAACTGAGGTCAGAATCTCAAAGGAGGTCATTGATGGAATTAAATCTAGCACAGCACAGGATGTTAATGTTCAACTCAAAGATTTATTTCAAACAAAGATTTTAATATCTCCTTCCTTCTTTGCACAATTACCTACATAGCATCCCAAGGTATGAGACAGGGAGTAAATAGGAACATATCAATAGAAGAGGGAAAAATTATCTTGCCCCAGTTTATTTTTCACCTTCATTTGGGAATGTTTGCCCATGGCATATCCCTGATTTCTTTATGCCATGTAGTTACAGTGTGTCATATCATACCAAAAAGATTTAGGCTCCAGGAATCACCAATTATCTTGGTGTTTGAGTCCCTCCCTCTCACATGTCAGTCTTCAATAGATCAGACACATACTGGGTAGGACAGGTTTTTGCATAACAAGTAGGTGAGGGGACATAATCCATGACCATGACCGAGGCAGTTTTTTAAATCACTTTTAGGCTGTCTTGACTAGGCAAGTAAATGCAAGATAGAGAGCTGGGGCATGATTTAATCCTTAACAAATTATGATTCCAGACAATTTAAGTGGGGGCATCAGGACAATTCCCCAATTTTTAATCTTCTGCGAATTTATTTGCAATATTCTTCCAAAAACAATCTCCCTCCTTTTGATGTGATCAGTTCAAGGATTAACTAATGACAAATTTTATCTACTCTTTTGGATGTGGACCCTCTGGCCAGTTTTTATTACTTTTTCTCAACCTCATTTCTCCTTCTCATCTATGGAATTAATCACCATGTCTATGAGCTAATCTCGTCTATTGGGGGCTTCCTTTACATGCAAGGCTGCCATTTTTTAATTTTTTTTCCCAAAATTGAGCTTCCACAATAGGTAGTTAATGATTCCCTTGCCTCCATCTTTTTCCCCCTTTCTTTTAATAAAGTCTGCATGTCATTGTCAATAAGTCTTTGTTCTCACCAGTTCCTCATTGTTCTACCTTAGCAATCTTTAATGGCTCTCCAGTACTTAGAATATAAAGCTCCAAATATTTAGACTATGTTTTTTATAAGTCTTTATAATTACTTGGACCTATACTTAGAGTTTCATTTGTCATTACTGGATTATAGCAAGCATATTCCTTGAGCTATCATAAAGTCTTCTGTAAAAACAAATTGAAACAAGTTAAAAATAAAACATGTTCCAACAGGTTGGGAGAAATAAAGATTTTAGACAAACAAAACAGACTTCTTTATTCTGTAACTTAAAAGAATCTCTGATAAGCTAGTATGGACCGTGAAAATTCAAGATGTCATTCTGATAAGCAGGGATTCCCAGCTGATTAAAAAGATCTTTTTGGTCACAATACACTATTGACATATTTGATTAATACTGATGTTCCAAGAAACAAAATCTGAGAAGCCTTCCCTCTTCTACACTTGACCAGCTCCTCTTCCTGGTGCTCAGGCATGATCTGCTGATTCTCAGGATACTTGCAGTTTGATGAAGCCAGTTTGTCTTCACAGTTACTTCTTCCCTCTTATTACTTGGCTACAGACTCCCATCTTGGGAACAACATAAAATCCTACTTAAATGAGCACAGCAGTAAAAAGTTATTTGTTTGTTTAACCACAAAACTCTTAAAACTTGACTTAGCACCGTCCTAACACACTCTGGTGGTTTTTAAAGCGCCTTCCTCTCTCTCACTTTTTTTTTTTTTTTTTTTTTTTTTTTATTGTTGGGGATTCATTGAGGGTACAATAAGCCAGTTACACTGATTGCAAATGTTAGGTAAAGTCCCTCTTGCAATCATGTCTTGCCCCCATAAAGTGTGACACACACTAAGGCCCCACCCCCCTCCCTCCATTCCTCTTTCTGCACCCCCCCATAACCTTAATTGTCATTAATTGTCCTCATATCAAGATTGAGTACATAGGATTCATGCTTCTCCATTCTTGTGATGCTTTACTAAGAATAATGTCTTCCACTTCCATCCGGGTTAATACGAAGGATGTAAAGTCTCCATTTTTTTTAATGGCTGAATAGTATTCCATGGTATACATATACCACAGCTTGTTAATCCATTCCTGGGTTGGTGGGCATTTAGGCTGTTTCCACATTTTGGCGATTGTAAATTGAGCTGCAATAAACAGTCTAGTACAAGTGTCCTTATGATAAAAGGATTTTTTTCCTTCTGGGTAGATGCCCAGTAATGGGATTGCAGGATCGAATGGGAGGTCTAGGTTGAGTGCTTTGAGGCTTCTCCATACTTCCTTCCAGAAAGGTTGTACTAGTTTGCAGTCCCACCAGCAGTGTAAAAGTGTTCCCTTCTCTCCACATCCACGCCAGCATCTGCAGTTTTGAGATTTTGTGATGTGGGCCATTCTCTCTGGGGTTAGATGGTATCTCAGGGATGTTTTGATTTGCATTTCTCTAATATATAGAGATGATGAACATTTTTTCATGTGTTTGTTAGCCATTCGTCTGTCGTCTTTAGAGAAAGTTCTATTCATGTCTCTTGCCCATTGATATAAGGGATTGTTGGCTTTTTTCATGTGGATTAATTTGAGTTCTCTATAGATCCTGGTTATCAAGCTTTTGTCTGATTGAAAATATGCAAATATCCTTTCCCATTGTGTGGGTTGTCTCTTTGCTTTGGTTATCGTCACCTTAGCTGTACAGAAGCTTTTCAGTTTAATGAAGTCCCATTTGTTTATTTTTGTTGTTGTTGCAATTGCCATGGCAGTCTTCTTCATGAAGTCTTCCCCCAGGCCAATATCTTCCAGTGTTTTTCCTATGCTTTCTTTGAGGATTTTTATTGTTTCGTTCCCCACTCTCTCTCACTTTTAATCACTGGATGTTAAGGCCTGAGTGAATATCATTTTAAAAGCAAGAACTAAGTAAGCAGGCAGGATTTTGAGAAAATAAAAGAAAAAAAATTATTTAAGTCAAATTGAAATTGATGGCAGAGATCTGTATCTCCCAGATGGGGAATACAAATAATACTATTATGTCCTTAGGCAACATCAAGTTTAATACAATCATGATTACCATTTACTGTACAGAGTACCTACTATGTGTGAGCACTGTGTTATTGTCTTTGGTCTTTTCTAATATTGTTTTATTTTATTCTTGTAACTATCCCATAAAATTGGTAATATTGTCACTATTTTATAGAATAACTATGGAAAATCACGGTTCATTGATTCAATAAAAGTCCCATAACTATTAAATACTAGAGTTAGACTTCAAATGCCTATCTTTAACTTATTTTAAACTATCAAGCCCTACTGGGTGCTGAGTTTTGGCCCTCTACTATTGAAGTGATACACATACAAGGTGTGTGTATCGTTTCTGGTGATAATTCAGAAGAGAGTTCAGATTATGATGCATGGGCAATATATGAAAAGGCTGAAATATCTTTCTTATCTAGCTAGAAAAGGATGAAAAAGCTAATAGAAGAATCAAGCATACTACACAGCCACTAATGGTGCCAAAAAGGTATTGTTGCATTAGTCACAGTCCTTGGTTGCTGCAGTAATGGACTCCTGCGGAACTGACAAAGAGAATCTGTTAAATGGGTATTGAATGGTTTAAAGTACTATCTGAAAGACCAGAGAACCAGACTCAAAGATGAACAGGAATTTTCAAAAAATGGGCAGCCAGAAGGACCACAATGAAAATCTATTCATAAGACAAATTCAACGAGGACACCTACAGCTGTCCCCTAGCACAGTGTATGCCACAGACCTCAAAGCCATAGCTATTGCACTGATCCACTTACTCTGTTGTCCCTGAAAATCCTGTAGTTATGCTGCTGTTGCCTACCTCTGCTGTGAGTCCCCAGCCAGTTCCTCAGCCAGGTGATTTCTTTGCATCATCACCTCATCACCTCCTACTTTGAAGACCCAGTTGGAAGCATCTCATTGACAAATCATGCCCTAGTTACAAGGGAGAATAAAAAAGGTGGTATATGTTATTTTCAACTTCTAAAGAGAGAAATAATCTCTGTCATCTATTGAGACCCTTAGAATAGTGAATTATCCAAAAATAGAATACATGGTACAGATACTAAGATTTAAAAAGAAAAATCCTCTACCATTTTTAGTGTCTTACCACATCTATTTACATAAAATCTGGCATAGAGTCTATGGCTTTAAGCTGTGTCCACCACTTCAGGGATGTGGATAATTCATTCTACTCATTTAATATTGGTGGTCTCCCACTATGTATGTCAAAATAAATACTTTTGAATTGAGAATCATTTAATAAACAACTAGAAATACACTTAAAGTTAGGCTTTTTTATTAAAAGGGATTATTGAAACAAATATTTAAATAAGTATGATACGGCTTAAAAATACAGCAAATATGACAGACAATGAAAAACTTAGGAAGATTTACAGAAAATGTATAAATGGTTAATATTACATGGAACAATTTCAAAAATGTTTATTTATTCTCCTTAGTCTGAGATGTCTACATTTACATACAGTGAACAAATATTTCATGAGTAATTTCTATGTACAAAGCACTTAAAATAGATTATGGATTTAAAAAGGAATGTGAAATACAAACATGAATGTTTTACTCAAAGATCAGACTGTTAGAGAAACCGAAAAATAGAAAGTGAGTAGTACCATGAGAAAGACTCAAATAAAATAATGCAGAGGTATTAGTTTTATGCGATAGGGACAGAAAAGCTTTATAAAATGCGGTGTCTAAGTGGCTCAGTCGGTAAGGCGCCGGCCCCATATACCGAGGGTGGTGGGTTCAAACCCAGCCCCAGCCAAACTGCAACCAAAAAATAGCTGGGCGTTGTGGCGGGCACCTGTAGTCCCAGCTGCTCGGGAGGCTGAGGCAAGAGAATCGCTTAAGCCCAGGAGTTGGAGGTTGCTGTGAGCTGTGTGAGGCCACGACACTCTACCAAGGGCCATAAAGTGAGACTCTGTCTCTACGAAAAGAAAAAATAAAATAAAATAAAAAACAAAATAAAAAAAAAAGATAGACCTGAAAAATGTGTAGAATTCTAATTAGAAGCAACAGAGAAATCAAGGCACCAGGAATAGCATGTGGAAGGCACAGAATGGGAGCAAAGGTGAGGAAAATTGCGTACCCGAGGGAAGACAAGGAATAACATGGAGGGCAGTAGTTTGACACAAATGAGAGTTAGACTGTCTTGCTCTTTGAATAAGTTGCTAAAAATTTTCTACTTATTCCCTAGATTATATGGAGCTATGGAAAACACAATCCCGGGAGAGGGAATTGGACCTCAGTTGTGTGTCAGGCATATTAACCTGATATGAATTGGTAGAAAAAAGACATCAGAGCAAGACAATCAATCTGAGTGCCTTTGGAATAATCCTTTGTCAAGTGATGAAGGTTGAAACCTGGATAAGTAACAATGGAAAACAAAATAAATGGCATATCAGAAAAAGGTTGTAGAAGCAGCAGCAAAAACCAGCTAATGTGAGATAAGAGATAAAGAGAAACATGAGATATTCCAAGGTTCCCAATGTAGAGGTCGTTTAAATGTACAAGAGACAGAGAAAAGGGAATAATTTTTGATAAGACGGAAAATTACATATTAAGCATAGTGAGATAAAGAAAATTTGAAAAGAAGAAATGAAAATATTGGGAGCTGTGAATAATTGAACAATTCTATTCCAGGCATCATGTTCCCATTAAGCAGATGTATTTACTTCACAGTGTAGTTTGGAACTGTCCCATGTAAGCCGCATATGGAATTTTAAATTTTCTGGGAGCAACATTAAAAAAAAACTAAAAAGAAACAGGTGACATTATTTTAGTAATGTATTTTATTTAACTATATATAAAATAATTGTTATTTTAATACATCATATTAAAATCAGTGAGAAATTATACATTCTTTTGTTAAAAGAAAATTTTTAAATCAAGAGATTGTTTAAATCTTACAGTACATCTCAATTGGGATAAGTGTTTACTGAAAATATTTGATCTATAATTTAAACTTTGTGAAATATACAGCTTAAAAGGTCAAGTCACACGTCCAACAGTTCCAAATATGCTTAAGAGTTTTCTAACAACTAAATCAAGTATCAAGTTTTAAATTTAATCTTAAATTAATTAAAATTAAAAATGTGTATAATTTTAAAATTCATTTGATCAAGAAAAAGTATAAATTTACAACATTAGAAATAAAGAGGAAAAATTAATACTAAAACAAAAGAACATTTGAAAATCATAAAACTTTTTTTAATTTCCACAAAATAAATGTAAAATACTAGAATTAATTATTTACTAAGAAATACAGATTATCTGAATTGTTCTCATTAGAGTTAGAAAGCTTACGTAGACTAATTCTACAGAAGAAATACAGTCAACAATTTCTAAATACTACACAAAATACACTAGGCCCAGAAAACTTCACAAGGTTATTATTCTAAACTTTTAAACACCAGATAATCTTAATGCTCTGTGATTACTTCAGAACATTGAAAAGAGAGCAAAACATTTTAATTTTTTATGAAGTAACTGCTTCATATAACACTGAGGCCTAAACAAGATATATATGGCATAATAAAAGAAAAGTATAGGTCAGTGTTATTCAAGAATACTGTGAAATAAAATAAAAATAAAATATTAGCAAACAGAATCCAACACTATATTAAGAAAATAATACATATAATATACAACAATATTACTGTGAAATAAAAAAATAAATAAAATATTAGCAAACAGAATCCAACACTATATTAAGAAGATAATACATACCATAATACAGGATTTACTTTAGGAATGCAAGATTGGTTTAGTATTTGGAACCTCAATCATATCATATACCATATTAATAATTCAAGGAAAAATTGTGTTATTATTATCACAGACACTGAGAAAATCTTTGCCAAAAAAGCAATAAGTATGACTTAGTAACTTAAAGAAATAAGAATTCAGAAACTCTTACTTAACATGATAAATATGTTTACATTTCTCTTAAAGCTAGTATATGTTATTTGATAGGAAAACAATACAGGTAGTTCTAATAAGATTAGAAACAGACAAGAATACATATCATGCCTAATACTATTCCACAGTGATTAGCCAACTCAATTAAATGAAAAAAATCATTGTAAAGCATAAATAAGTAAAATTATTTCCATTGGCAGTTATCAAAATAACAGACCTAACCCCTCCCCACCCCCAGCGGGTCATTGATAAAAATAACTCAGATAAAATATTTTAGCGAATTAGCTGGATACAGAATTCACGTTTAAAAAATCAGTAGCCCTTATATACTGTATAACAAAATAATGAGAGAACTTAAGAACACATCCACTTATAATAGCAACAACAATACTAAATACTTAGAAATAAATTTAAGAAATGTACAAAACCTATAAAAGGAAAAGTTTATCAATCCCAAAGAACATTAAAGAAGACTTGAAAAAAATAGAAAAATACCCTTTATTCTTGGATAAAACAACTCAAAATTATAACTGTGTTATTTCTCCATAAACAAACTTACAAATTCATCTAACCCTA
This sequence comes from Nycticebus coucang, assembly GCF_027406575.1. Taxonomy (NCBI): domain Eukaryota; kingdom Metazoa; phylum Chordata; class Mammalia; order Primates; family Lorisidae; genus Nycticebus; species Nycticebus coucang. Next base: position 21,072,772 of record NC_069787.1, read on the forward strand.
ATTGAAATACTAACAAATTATGGAGTTAGATAAACTGATACCAAAGTTTATGTGGAAGGAAAAGAATCACTTTATCCCCACAAAAACAAACTATGTAACCAAAATGTGTATAACCCCATAACAGTCGGAAATAAAAAATAAAGAAGAATAGCCAAGAAAACACTTTTGAAAAGGATGAACTAAGAGGAAGACTGCCTTACAGACATTAAAAGATACTGCATAGCCTCTATTTTTAAAACAGTGTGGCACTGGCACATGAGCAAATGAAGTAGCCCAGTGAAACAGAATAGAAGTTTCAAAATTAAACCTGAAGACATGAGAATTTAGTATATCACGAGAGTGTCATTTCAAATTACTTAGATAAAAAATAGACTTGTTAATAAATGGTGCTGGGACAAATGAATAGGTATTTGGAAAAACTAAAAATAAGAGTCATTATCTCACACCATCCTCAAGAATAATCTCTAAAAGGATTGAAAATGTAAAAAATAAGTCAAACAAGTGCTTGAAAACATTGGTAAATTTCTTGGTGTAGGGGAAGAACTTCTATTGCTGACTCAACTTTACAGAAAATAAAAGAGAAACCTCAATATATTGACTATGTCATTTTTTTAACTTTAGCAATAAAAAAAAACCCACTATAGGCAAAATCAAAAGACAATTAATAAACTGGGAGAAAATATTTGGAATCTATGCCACAGAGAAAAGAGAAATGGCAGACACACACTTTATCTCTCTCTCTCTCTCTCTCTCTCTATCCCCACCCCCACCCCCTCTCCTTTCCACTCCAGGATTAATCTATTATCCACTAGGAAAATTTAAGCAGTCATCTGATCAAGGTTACAAATCTATCAAGTGATGAAGTCCAGTTTGTGTCCAATTCAGTCCGACTTTAAAAACCTGTTTTGTTCTACATTCACCTGGCTGTCCATTCAAGGATGTGTGTGGAGGAATAATAGAGGATTAATCAGAATTCATGCCCACTCTTTCACTAATTTCTCTACCACCATTAATAATGAAGAACAACTTCCATATACCACATTCTATTAATATGTGATGGGCTTGACTGTTCATAAATCAGCAAAGCTCTTAAAAATGCCCTTTCACTTTAATTGAGAAGCAAAATTAAATTCAACATATTACAACAATTTTAGAGTGTCGTGCAACATGTACTATTGACTGTCTCCATGCTTATAACTTCTAATTCTGAGGTTGTTCAGGGTATATATTATTTTGCAAATATACAGCTCAAGGCTAGCCAATCTCTAATACTAAAAGTCTCTTAATATTTCTCTTTTTCTTTGCAAACTATCAGATAATTCAGAAAGTTATTTTTACCCTCTGAATAAGATCCTTTCAAGCCCATATTTTTATAAGATCCAAGCTGAGAATGCGTAATAGAGTGCTGCCTGCAAGAACCCAACTGTCAAGAGAAGTAGGAACCAGGGCTTTGAAGTCAAGTGAAGTCAATGCTTGATAATGATCATGGGCTTCTGATTTCTCCTCTCACACTGATGTTATAACCCTTCATATGAGTCACTGCCCTCTGGATTTCAGATTCTTTAAAAATTAAGAAAGTGGACGTGAAATGATTATTAAAATTCCTAATAGTTTGATTAATTAAAGTACTTATTTTATTTTTAATGCATATAGATAGAATTTCTTACAAATGTTTGAAAAAATGCAAAAACTATAAAGCAGTCATCTCTTTTGTTTACTTCAGCTCTCTTGAGTCTTTTTATTTTCTTCCCTTGCTTTAACTATTTACCTATATGCTTGTCTGTCTAGATATACATTCATCCTTTTTTTTTGAAATTAGGATATGGAGGTTTAATAAATTCCACTTTTACCTAAAGTACATCACAAATGTTTTCCATGTGATTATTAAATATTCTTCTGTTACCAAAATCTTTGAGGCTAGATAGTATTTCATTGATTAGATATCCCATGGATATCTAATCAATGCTTGTTTTTTATTTTTTAAATTTTTATTTTTGTTTGTTTTACTAAAGTGAAATTTTGAAGTTGAATTGAATCATTAATATTTTCTCATCAGGAACTCAACTCAACATGTTGAGAGCAGATTTTGTCTGTAATATTTTATGGCAATGGTATCAAGATCTTCAGAGGCTTGACTCCACCTAAAGGATAAAATGCCTAACACTTGTGTTTGTGAAACCAACTTGAAGCTAAATCAGTTTCAAATGATGATTTCAATGGGAGAAAAACAGTATGTGGTAAAATTTAGAACACAAAAGCAATGAGCTTCATGCACAAATTGTCAGTGTCTTAATAAGGGAGCAGCTATTCTATTTTGCATTTCACAAAGATCATGTTACAAATTATAGATGCTTTTGACTTTTTCATAATCATATTCGATAAATATAAGCTCCAGAATTTAACAAATCCTCAGTAAGTCATTGGTGAGAATTACTATCCACCAATTCAGCTGGAAAGAAGAATGCTAAATACTTTGACTTTTAATTTCTACCAATGATCTCTTTTAAATAACACTGATGCTTCTAAAATGATAAAGCAGTGTGATCATTGGGTAGCTGAAAACAAGTTACTTAAGGCTATTTAGATCTCTTCAGAATTGGCAGGCTTAAATTTGCATGTCAAAGTAGTCAGTCCAATTCATTTATCTAGGTTTTATTTTAGTGCAACCGAAATTACAAGAGTAAAGTAAATGAGAACCATTGTTAATATAAAATTTCACTCAGGGGTCACCACTCTTATAAAAAATGAAATGATGGCAAAATGATCCTTAATTCATTTTCTATGGCAATACTTATCAAATCCATCATTACTATTGTAAGAATCTTACGAGTCCTTGTATTTGCTGTCTCTGGAGAAGGGCATTTCTAATCAGTGTCACTATGTTTGGAAACTTGTACACATAACTTGTGTCTTGTTAATTTTTTAAGCATCAGTTATAAGTACAGTTAATTCAGAATAAAAATTTGAGGGCTGATAAATATTATACATGCAAAAGTGCTCCTAGGCTGCTGTGCCAGCCATGATATTATTATAACATTACTCAGTTGCTTGTAAATTTTATTATGCAATTATATCTTAGTACAATTAATGCAGTGGAAAAATAGGAAACACTTGTATATTCTAACAAATCATATAATGAAAAGCTTTTAATTGGGCATGAAATTTTGTTCTCATTCCCTCAACAGAAGGAAAAGAAAACAAAACAAAAAAACCTTAACTACATACGCTTGCCCTCAATTATAAATTATTGAAGGGACAAGTTTGTTTGTTTACTTGTTTTTTTGATAGATCATGACTCACCTAAAATATTTGCACAATTCCAAATTCAAATCTAGATATTTTTCATTTTGACAGTTGAAATTCTCAGATGATCAATATTATGTGGATAGTTTAACATTCAAACATGGAGTTGCTTTGGGATGATCTAATTTGATCATGCCATTATGATTATATAAAAATTGAAATCAAAAGTCTTCATAGCTGCAACTTTCAGATGATTTATTTTCTAAGTTTTGCTGAATGCGTCATTATAACCTTAGGCTTAATATAATCATTAGATATGTAACACCAATCTTATAACTATCCCAAAACCTTACTTGAATAAGACTGGACTAAATATCCCGAACCATCACTCAATAATTTTGAAAACTGGGAAAAATTATTTAATAATCAAAGCCCCAATGGTAGATTAGTAGTAATATTTATTTCTATATAATATAGTGAGTTTAATATCTATTAAATAATCCACGAAAAACCCTTAGGACAGTTCATGTCACACAGTAAGCAATCAATAAATATTACTTATTATTTTTTGATGACATCTTCTTAGACAAGAAAGCGAACTGGTCACAAAAGCAGATTCCATGCAGAATTAGTCATGCAGAAATTTAGGTATATTCTCACTATCCTATTAAGCATATTAATTCTCTAAAGATATGAAAAATTTTGATTCTTTAAAATGTGTTTACCAAACAATCAGGAAACAGCAAAATCTTATGAGAAAAGCATGGAAGCAAATATAAAAAGCAGAGGAAGGTACATAAAAGCTCTGCTCCATTTAAGGAGATACTCCGCCCTCAGAGGGAAGGATCATAATTCCCTCCTCCTCAAGTTTGTGGCTACCCTCCAAAGAGTTCAGGACAGAAAGAAGAAACAAAAGAAACAATGACCCCACACTGGAGAATCTTGACAAACACTCTTAGCCAGGTAATCAAGGTCAATATCAAGTTATAAAACATGTCAATGGTATACAACTATAATATGATGGGATGAAAATTGTAGTTTATCTCTGTGGTCCTCCTCCCCAAAATGCCATTACCCCAGTTGAATCAGAGGGAAAGCATCAAACTAATTGCAAGAGGGACATCCAACAAAATTCCTAACCAGCACTCCAAAAAAAAAAAAAAAAGCTAATGTTACCCAAAATAAGGAAATATGAGAAATTGTCACAAACTAGAAGACTAGTAAGGAGGATGGTGACTAAATGAAACTAAATGAGAGCTTGCAACATACAAAGGATGTAAGTAAAAACTAAGGATATCTGAATAAACTATGGAATTTCATTAATAATAATGCATTAATATTGCTTCATCAATGGTAATAAATGGACGATACTAATGCAAGATATTAATGATAATAAAAACTGGCTGTGAGATATATGGGAACTTTTTAATGTATTATTCTGGCAATTTTTCTGTAAATCTAAAACTGCTCCAAAAAATAATATAAAAAAAATAAAACTCGGGCAGCGACTGTGGCTCAAAGGGGTAGGGCGCCAGTCCCATATGCCGGAGGTGGTGGGTTCAAACCCAACCCCGGCCAAAAATCACACACAAAAAAATAAAACTCTTTGCTCAGGCCAAGGAAGGAAAGGGACAAGCGAGGAAGTTGGGACAAGCTCTGTAAATGAACATTTTGTCTATGCAGAACAATGTGCAAGGAATATATTCTAAAACTCCAGGGGATCCTGTTGCAGAAAGATAAGTCCCTAAGTTAAGCAGCATTTGTATAAAACTGTATAATCAGAAAAATGCAATTATGTGGGATTTAAGATATAAAACCAAAATTAACATTCAAAATCAGAAAGATAAATAATTGTTTAATTATGTTGCATACACTAGGACATTCTTATGACTTTTTCTGGTTAAATTTTGATCATTTTACATATTGGAAAGAGTGACACATCCCTAATTTCAAAGCTGCTAAGTAGTATGAATTTAGAAGTTGCAAAAGAGACAAAAGTGGTCATTGACTTGAATTAATCATTGGATGAGGTGAGATGATTCAGTTGTTGACAAAGTCAGTGATGAGGGTTATGCAAATAATTTACTGCACCTTATTTTGCATCATTCTATGTATGGTTTAAATAGAATGAATGGAGATACAGTCAGCTTTTTAATATTACATTAGTCATACAAATGTTATCAAAAAAGATGTGAAACAGAACATTAACTTTCTAGACATGACCTGAAAATACAGACATCATTCCATCCATATTCCACTGTTAAGAATTTAGTCTTGTGCCTATGTCAAAGTGCAAGCAGAAATGGGCAATGCATTTTTGTCAGTGGGTAACCTTGGTAACCAGCTACAAACAGGAAGTTGTATTATTAAACAAAAAGACAATAATTTTGGTAGCTATCTAGCAATCTTTGCTACCATCTTTGCTGTCAGGTCCCACATGTCCAAAATTTGCATATAAAGCCCTTGAGGATCTTGTTAAAATGCAGGTCGTGATTTAGTAGGTCTAAGCCAGCGCCTAGGGTTATGCTTCTAACAAGCTCCCAAGTGGTGTCAGTGCTGATGCTCCAAGGGCCAAATCTTGACTTTTAAGACTCCAACCTATTTCTCAACTAGAGGAACAACTCTTGAGCCATCTCTGCAATGAGCCAGTGTTCAGGTTAAGTAACACTTTCACTTTCTGATTTGTCTTTGTGTGTGTCGGGGGGCATGGTGATAGAAATCACAAACAATGCATCAGCTTTGTGAATGAAATTAGAAATAAGTAGACTCCATACAAGAAAAATTTAGAATATGTATTCTCATAGTATCATGTATTTAATGTACCACCAAAACAGATAATCTTAACAAATCCTAACTAATAAACTGAGAACAGGCTAAAATTGTAGTGAGGAGGTGTGGGAGCGAATGCATGCTCAAAAGGGTGAAAAGAAAAAATTAAATTTATATATTTAGAAAAGATAACACGTTTCAAAGAGCAGAAAAGAAACTGTTAAGAATTGAGTTTTCCTCGATAACACATATTAGATTTTATATGGTGCTCTGTGTAGCTGAAACTCCTACTTTTCACTCAGCACATATAGAATTTTGATAGTCGAAAAAATGAACATTTTTGCCTCTGTTTTATAAATGTACATCTCACAGTTAGTACATTAACACTGAGATGGATTAAAAAAAAAATACACACAGTACACACAAGTCCACAAGATATCCACCCTCCAGGCAGAGGGCAATATTCAGACGATGGGCATGGGCTGAGTACTGCAGCAAGTCCCTCCAGATTCCCAGCACATGCGAATAACCTTTACAGCTCACTTGCATAATTAGTCCAAAGAAAACATACATTATTTATTCATCCACGTTGAATGTTCTAACATGAGTTCTAGAAATAAGTTAATCAAAGAAGTTTTATAGTTCATTTTCTGAGGGATATATGGACTTTGAAAGGAAGCCTGTGGATGACCATAGTGCTCAAGCTTAGGGTCATTGGTGGTGGATTCATTACATATTCAGTACATGTGAGGTTAGGCGAACAAAAGGAAAATGGAACTTCCTGAAAGAAACTGAAAAATCTATTGACTCACTTTAGATAATTTCAGTGCTTAACAGAAGCAAACTACTGGGACTCTGAAATACACATTCAATTATGGCATATCTCTTCCTCCTGAATATTTATAAACTACTGGGCAAAATGAGACATTGCTGTATGAAAGTTGTCATAGAATTAAAAAAAAACATTTGATTAGTTCCTAAAGCCTAGTTAAAACCATGCTGCCATGGTTTCCACAAAATGATCAATGCTAGTATGGCTGATTATAGAGGAGTTCATCATATGATAGCATAAGAAGGCATTTGGAGGTCCAGATTCCTAACATATCACTCATCCAATCCACAGTTTTGCCAAAATCATACATATTATAAAAACATACAGGAGTGGCAAACACATCACCTCCTAAGGTCAACCATTTGGGTAGCTCTGAGACTCAACATTTTAATAAAAAAGGTCACCTGTAAACTCCATATAGAAGGATAAATAAGAATTCAGTAAATCAAGATTATTCCAGGTAAGGGGGATCAAGGAAACATGATGAACTACACAAGAACGTATCAAAGGAGAGAATTTGACAGTGGATTCCAAGAGCAAGAAAGGGCATGCAACTAATTTACATTCATTTGTAAGCTAAGAGATTAAGTTTACTAGATTTCTTTCTTTTCTTTTCTTTACTTCCTTCTTTCTCTCTCTCTCTCCTTCCTTCTTTCCTTCCTTCCTTCCTTCCTTCCTTCCTTCCTTCTTTCTTTTTCTTTCTTTCTTTCTCTCCCTCTCTCCCTTCCTCCCTCCTTCCCTCCCTCCCTCCCTTCCTTCCTTCTTTCTCTCTATCTAGAGAAAATCATTCCTTTCTTCTTTTTTTTGTTCTTTTCTTTCTCTCCTTCTTTTCTTCTTTCCTTCTTGACAAAGTCTCACTTGTTGCCTGGGTTAGAGCTCAATGGCATGACCATAGCCTCAAACTCCTGGGTTCCTCCCTTCTGCCTCAGCCTCCCAAGTAGATAGGACTACAAGTGGATACCACCACACCCAGCTGACATTCTTTTTTTTTTTTTGGTAAACACAGTGTCTCACTACATTCCTCGGGTTGATCTTCAATTCCTGTCTCAAGTAATTTTTTCACCTTAGCTTCCTAGTGTGCTAGGATTATAGGCATGAGCCACCACACCCAGCCTAAGCTGAATTTTATAATACAAGAATACTTACTGAGGACTGTGGAGATGACATATGAGGGCCAACATGCTTTAAGAATGTTCATTTGTCAGTGGTATTCCAGGCATATGGGGAAGAACACAAATGAGCCAAATGATGAACAAGGGCTTGGAAGAAAAAGTCTTGAGCTACATAACAGTAGAACTAAGACTCAGGGAAACTGTACCAGTTGCTATAAATGTCTTGGCCACATCCCTTATATGTACCCTTTTTGCATGCACCAGGAGCTTCCAACTGCTCAGAATCTGGTGCACCTCCTGGCACTAATCTTTTCCCAGAAGGCCACTCTGCTGAAATCTCTGCTGGAAAATACACACTCTTCCACATCAGTCATAAACTAATGATGATGAGAAGTACCTTGTAAGTATCCCAAGTCCAGTGACCATCACGTGGAATATTTCTGATGCATTTTTTACACTACTTCCCAGTCTTTTCTATGGGATTGTTCAATCATCAAATGTGGTTTAAGAACACTTTATTGATGGCCTACACTTCCCTGTACCATTTTATAATTTCCATCTTAGTGTTGCCCAAGCCTAGTAATAAACCATTAATAACCTGAATATTCAATTAGGGTTTGCTTCTGATAGAAACCAAAAGAAAGAATTAACTTTCTTCAAAATGGAGAAAAACACCTTTGCTAAACATTTGCATTTGGGAGACATTTGTAGCAGTTCAAAATATTTTGAAGAGTACAGGGTCAAGCCCATTGATCCATTTATTCATACAGTACTTATTGAGAGCCTACTGTATACTAGGCACTGCATTAGAGGCTGAAAATAAAATGGTAAGCAAAAACTATCATCCACCATCTTGAAGGTGATATTCATTGGGGGGATTTACATAATAAGACAAATGTAAAAATACAACAGAGACAAGTGCTGCAGAGTAGAGGTGCACAGTAGGGTCTGGCAATGAGAATACATAACACAGGAAATTGACTCACATTAATTTGAGTAAAAATTTGATGAAAAAATCACAACTGTTCTGAGACCTCAAGGAAGAATATAAATCAATGAAGCATACAGAAAAAGCAGGTGCAAAAGTGTATATTAACAAGAAACATGGATTTAAAGAAGTAGAAGGAGCACTTGCATTAGCCAAAGGAGAGCAGTGTGCTTGATCAGGACAGAAGTTCAGGACATGACTTCTTAAGGGGAAAATTTGTTGCAGAGACAATAGCTGTTCACTAAAAGCTATGTACCACTATTTACAGTGGAAAATTGTCCCTGGGAAGTGGATGACATTTCAGTGAACCTATCCCTAAACATAAGTTCAGATAGATAGGCCCTCAGGATATTTCTGGCCAAATAACTTTATTAGAATTGATGTGCACATCTGGAATAATCTATTAAAGAATTAATGTAATTTCTTCACTCTCTTTGCCCTTTTATCAGAATGCAGAGAATTCTGAGACACTAAGAGACGGAATCTGGTTTCTTTTATTATAATTAGGCTAAATCTTATCCACTAAAAGTACACATTTTATACCATTGCATGAATGAAAGAGAAACTTTTATTGTATTAAGCCAATAAAACTTGGCTTTTCCTTGCTACAGCAGCTATTGTTTCCCTAACTAATGCAGTATCTATACTAAGAGAACTTTGCAGACATCCAGTGGTTTCCAACAGTGAGGTAGATGTCATTATAATTGGTTTTAGAAAAACATTCTTCTGGCTGCAGATCGAAGATGGAATACGAGAACAGGCATATAGTGGGTGCAGGTATTCCAAATAGGAGGCTTTTGCGATAGTTGTGATAAGAGTTGATGATAGCTTGGAACTAGAACAAGACCAAATCTTGATTTGTGACACCTGCACTTAAACTTGCTTACAATAGGAAATAAATAATTCATGACTTACTTCTTATTCCTTCTTGATACAAACGCTCTCATTATTCCCTATTGCCATGACCTATGTCCAATATAAGTAATAGGAATGCCATTAACTAATAAAAGTTGTAGGCAAAAAAGACCCGTAAACTTGTATTCCACAATTTGTAAAACATAAGACACATGTTCACTTACTTATCCCATTTCTTTATGATACTGCAAACTGTCATGCAGTATATGATGTTTCTGAAAATCATTAATTTAATGAAATAGCATATGTGCTAGAAGTCCTAAAATATGTTTATTAAGATAATTAAGCATAACAGCATATTTTTAAATTTAAAATAAACTTGAATTAGTCACTTATGTAGCAGTTCTTAAAAATGACATTGATATGACACAGAATTCATGTTGACAATACTCAATTGAGGAAGTGAACGCATATGAAATTTTCAAATTTGCACTAATTGATCAATAATATTTCAAGGACATTTTTCTGTATCTTTCCACAATGGTAGGAATAAGAATGTTATCCATTATCATTTGGTAAAATCACTAGGCACAGTGATAGTGTGGACCGACCTGACAGCATAGAATTCCTGCCATTGCTTTATATTACAGCAGGAATATTAAAAGCAGATGCTACTGCTCCTTATCAACCTAAGACAAATAAGAAAGTTTTATGCTGGGTAAATTACATCCTAGTAGATTATATTCTAGCAGATTTTACTTTTTTTTTGTCTAAACTGGTATGTCCAAATATTTCCTGGTAAAATGAGATAATTTAATTTGGGCTTGTCTGCACCACCTTTAAAAAACATTACCCTGAAATCCATAAAGGTCAACTGAAAGTTTTGGGTGAACATACATTATTAAATAGCACATGCTTTATGAATTAGTAGGTACAGCCAGGCCTGGTGTCTCACGCCTGTAATCATTGCACTCTGAGAGGCCAACGCTAGTGGAATGCCTCAGCTCACAAGTTTAAGATCAGCCTGAGTTAGAGAGAGATGTCATCTCTAAAAATAGCCAGATGTTGGGACAGGTACCTGTAGTCCCAGCTATTTGGGAGGCTGAGGCAAGAGAATCACTTAAGCCCAAGAGTTTGAGGATGCTGTGAGCTGTGACACCACAGCACTCAACCAAGGGCAACAAAGTGAGACTCTGTCTAAAAAAAAAAGAAATAGTAGGTACAAAGATATACTACTTGATAGAAGACTTGGACTTGGCTGTTTTACCACCCTTTTTTTCACTGATGCATGTGTTCATTCCATCAATAGGCAGAATTATCATCCCAACTACTTTTACCAACATTGTGGGCTGGATCAAGTTCTTTAACCTTTCTGGGGTTAATAACTGATTGATCTGCTAACTTACAAGGCTTTGCTAGGATCAACTAAAGTGTTCTCAATGGAGGGAGGGAGGGATAGATAGAGATATATAAAGCATTTTGTTAAACTATGAAGATCTATACTAACATGTTTGTATCTCAAATCATTTAAAGCACCACAATTTCCTTGATTGCTCTCTTATCTGTGATAGAATCATGCAAGCAAGATCACAAAAGAGAATTCTTTTGCAAACCTTAGCATACTAACAAAGAATGAAAAACAATCTCAATGTAAACTTTCTGTGAAGCTATGAATATACGCTTCACGTTCAAGAAGGATTTTTGAGTCGGGCCCACTATATTAGTGCATGATCTTACAAAATTATTGTATCCTGTATTAATAATTACAAAGCAACTCTTTCTCATCTTACAGTGAAGAAATTTCTGAGAGTTACAATGATTACCGGACAGATGCCAGATCATATTATATTATAATACATTAAACTATCAGTGCATTTAATGTGATCCTGCATCTTCTATTGCAGAATATCTATCTACTTCAGTTACATTATCCAGAAAGAACAAATGAGTTTGTAAGTGAGATTAACACGATTTGACAATGCAAATTAGATGCCAATTCTACCTTGCGCATGGGAAGTAGGCAGAGTGGTATTTCAACATGTAATAAATGGACTGTTTCTCTCTCTAATTTTGCCAACACTTAGAAAAAGATATCCATTCGTCTGTCATCTTTAGAGAAAGTTCTATTCATGTCTCTTGCCCATTGATATATGGGATTGTTGGCTTTTTTCATGTGGATTAATTTGAGTTCTCTATAGATCCTAGTTATCAAGCTTTTGTCTGATTGAAAATATGCAAATATCCTTTCCCATTGTGTATGTTGTCTCTTTGCTTTGGTTATTGTCTCCTTAGCTGTACAGAAGCTTTTCAGTTTAATGAAGTCCCATTTGTTTATTTTTGTTGTTGTTGCAATTGCCATGGCAGTCTTCTTCATGAAGTCTTTCCCCAGGCCAATATCTTCCAGTGTACACATGAAAAAATGTTCATCATCTCTATATATTAGAGAAATGCAAATCAAAACATCCCTGAGATATCATCTAACCCCAGTGAGAATGGCCCACATCACAAAAGCTCAAAACTGCAGATGCTGGCGTGGATGTGGAGAGAAGGGAACACTTTTACACTGCTGGTGGGACTGCAAACTAGTACAACCTTTCTGGAAGGAAGTATGGAGAAACCTCAAAGCACTCAAGCTAGACCTCCCATTTGATCCTGCAATCCCATTACTGGGCATCTACCCAGAAGGAAAAAAATCCTTTTATCATAAGGACACTTGTACTAGACTGTTTATTGCAGCTCAATTTACAATCACCAAAATGTGGAAACAGCCTAAATGCCCACCAACCCAGGAATGGATTAACAAACTGTGGTATATGTATACCATGGAATACTATTCAGCTATTAAAAAAAATGGAGACTTTACATCCTTCGTATTAACCTGGATGGACGTGGAAGACATTATTCTAAGTAAATCATCACAAGAATGGAGAAGCATGAATCCTATGTACTCAATTTTGATATGAGGACAATTAATGACAATTAAGGTTATGGGGGGAAGCAGAAAGAGGGACGGAGGGAGGGGGGGTGGTGCCTTGGTGTGTGTCACACTTTATGGGGGCAAGACATGATTGCAAGAGAGACTTTACCTAACAATTGCAATCAGTGTAACCTGGCTTATTGTACCCTCAATGAATCCCCAACAATAAAAAAAAAAAAAAAAAAACCTTGGAGAAGAATGACTGAGGCATTCTTCTCAAATACAAAAAAGAAAAAGATATCATTCTTCCAGTTAAACATAAATTGATTATTTGGTTTAGAAGGAGGGTCTCCTAGTAAAAGCTGTGCATTCAAGGGTAAAATGAGATTGATCCCCTACTCTGTGAATAAAAGCACATGACATTTAAATCTGGCTACTTCAAGGATGAGTGAGTGATTAAGATGAGCACATGTGATGAAGACGCAAGTTAAATGAGAGATTGTGAAAGAGAAATGCCATAGCATGTTGAACAATGGGAACATCATTTAGAGGACTGTGATTCAACATGTAGACTTTGAGCCACTGCTCAGTCTGTGCTCTCAGCCAGGCAAAGCCAAGTTCAATATTTCCAGGAGGCCTCCATTGCTCCTTTGATCATGATAATCGTCACCTTGTGAAATCATATACAACATGAGAATATTTGTAATTATTCATTTAAAATAAAATTAATGGTAAGGTAAATGCATTGCATTTCTCATACACTTTGGTAATTGGGTTACTATGAGCTACTCTGAGTTCTGTTTTTTCCACTTACAGGAGTTCTAAGATCTTGAGCAGTCAAAGTTTGAAAGAATAATGAAGTCACTCCTAGGATCAATTAAAACCAAATTCAATGAAACCCAAAATTTCTTTAAGAATTTCCCCAGTTTCCTTTCCTTAATGTCTGCTGTGTTATGCATAATCTTCACATTTATTATTTATTGACCCCTTTATCTGCACTAGGCGCTAAGAATGAGAGATTCAAGAATGAATGAAAGGCGTGTGCCCTAATTTCCAAAGGAATTGATACATAGCGTGCAGACCACTCTTTATGAGCAAATGTGTACTCTGCTTTATTCAGTCAAATAGCAAGCATTATTCTTATGTGCACATACTCTTCTTAAAGAAAACATTTAAATTAGAAAATCTCAATGAGAAGCCTTGAGTGTAAAGTAAACTTCCTCTGTCTTTACAGTACCCCATTCTGTAATCACCAGAGATAATCAATGGTAATTTGGAGTATTTGCATCTAGCTGCAGTCACAGACCGTACAATTTGTTTTTGTTTTATATAAATGATATCTGACTAGACATGTTTTTTTTTTTTGAGATGTGGCATTTGTCAATTAGCTTACTTTGAATTTCTTAAAAATGTCTACTCATCTAGAGCAATATCAGCATTTTGTATGTGTGGTAAGACTTTCCTCCAACTAAGCAAATCTACAGTAATATTTTTAAAAGTCAATTTCCCACAGTAGAAATTCAAGTTGCCATTATTATAGCCAAATTAATTTTTAAATATTTATTTTAACTTGCAAAGAAAAAATACATTATTCATTGTGTAGAGCATGATGTTTTGCTATATGTATACGCTGTGGAATAGCTAGATCAGGCTAATTCACATAGCCATTACCTCACAACCTCACATACTTATTTTTTTGTTTCAAAATATTAAGGGCATGCAAATGTTTCTGTTACATGGGTAACTTTTGTTAATATAATGCTTAAGGTAGGGCTATGAGTGTATAGTGTGCCTATCACCTGAATAGTACTCATTGTAACTCTCCTCTCCTTCTTTGTTGATTTCCAATGACTTTTACATCTCTCTGTGTCCGTGCCAGTCTGTGCCCATCAGTTAGTCCCCAGGTATTAGAGAGTACATGCAGTGTTTGTTTTTAATGGGGTACTTCACTTAGGTTAATGGTCTTCAGTTACATTCAAGTTGCTGCAAAAGGTATTATTTCATTCCTTTTAATGGCTGAGTAGTACTGTCAGTACCACTGTGTGTGTGCATGTATACATACGTTTTCTTAATCTGTGTGTGTGTGTATACAGATGTTTTCTTAATCTACTGATGAATTGATGGGCACTTGGTCTGATGTCACATCTTTGCAATTCTGAATTGTGCTGCAATAAACATTCTAGAGCAGGTGTCTTTTTGATAAAATGACCTTTGTTTGAGTAGATGGGATTGCTGGGTCAAATGGTAGGTCTGTATTTATTTCTTTGTCTCTGTGCTGTGTTCCATAGAGGTTCTGCTCATCTGCACTCCCATAAACAGTGTATATGAGATTTTAATTTGCATTTCCTTGATAATTAGTGATGTGGAGCATTTTTTCATAAGTTTCTTGGCCATTTGTCTGTTTATTTTTGAAAAGCTTCTGTTCATGTTTTGCCCACTTTTTAATGGGATTGTTTTTATCATGCTGATTTGAGGTTTTTTTGTTTGTTTGTTTTTGTTTTGCCATTTTTGGCCAGGGCCGGTTTGAACCTGTCACCTCCTATGGGGCCAACGGCCTACTCCTTTGAGCCACAGGCACTGCCTCTGATTTGAGTTACTATAGATTATGGTTATTAGCTCTGTTTTTGAATGTATAGTTTGCAGATACTTCTCCCATTCTATATGTTGTCTATTTATTCTGTTGATTATTCCCTTTACTGTGCAGAGGCTTTTTAATTTAATGAAGTCCTATTTTTGTTATTACTGTAATTGCCTTTGAGGTCTTAGTTATAAATTCTTTATCTTGGTCTATGTCTACAGAATTTTTTCTTATGTTTTCTTCTATAGTTTTTATGGTTTCATACTTTACATTTAAGCGTTTTATCAATCTTGGGTTAATTTTGGTAGATGATGAGAGATAGTAGTCCCGTTTCATTTTTCTATATGTGGCTATTCAGTTTTTTCAGCACAATTTGTTGAATAAGGCTTTCTTTCCTTGAATGTACTCATATACCCTGTTTCCTCGAAAATAAGACAGTGTCTTATTTTAAGGTGTGCTCCCAAAGATGTGCTAGGTCTCATTTTCAGGGGACGTCTTATCTTTCCTGTAAGTAGGTCTTATTTTCGGGAAAACAAGGTACTGTACTTTTTAAGTGTTATCACAACAAAAAATTTATTGTCTTAGCAATTTCCATGCATACAATATGTGTTTATTGACCATAAGTCACCGTGTACTTCAAGAGATCTCCTAAACTTATTTCTCCTATGTAGCTGGAATTTTGTATCCTTTTGACCCAAATCCCCCTGTCTATCCCCAAGCCCCTGCTAGCTACTTTCTACTCCCTGGCTCTATAGGTTTGGCTGTTAAAGATTCTACAATGAAATTAAAGGCAATAAAAGTAAATGGAAAGATACCCAATGTTCAGAGATTGGACGAATTAATATTGTTCTAATGTCCATTCCACCCAAAGTCATCTTCAGATTCAGTACAATCCATATCAAAATTTCAGTAATTTTTTCAGAGAAATAGAAAAGACAACACTAAAATTTATATATCACCACAAAAGACCTGGAATAGCCCAAGCAAGATTTAGCTAAGAAAAAGAGAAAAAGCTGGAGAAATTATACTACTTGATCCCAAAATCTTCTGTAAAACTATAGTAGTGAAAAGAGCATGGCACTGGCACACACACACAAAAAAAAGAGATACAGAACAATGGAATAGAAATGAGATCCTAGAAATAAATCCACACATGTACAGCCAACTTACCTTCCAAAAAACCACCTATATCATACAATGGGGAAAGGACTATATCTTGGATAAATTGTGCTATGAAAACTGGAAATCCACATACAGAAGGATAAAACTGGACCTTTATCTCACCCCACATACTAAAATCAAGTTAAAATTATAAAGGAATTAAATGTAAGACCTGAAACTATAAAAATGCTAGAAGAAAACAGAAAAAGTTTCTTGACATTGGTGACATAGTTTGCACATGGTTTGTTTGGCTCCACCACAACTCATATTGAAATTTATTCCCTGATGGGGCAGTGTTGGGAAGTGCCCTAGTGGAAAGTGTGTGGGTCATGGAGGGGAATCCCTCATGAATGGCTTGATGTCATTCTTGTAGTCCTAAGTAAATTACTGCTCTGGAGAGACTGGATCAATTGTAATGAAGTGGGTTAGTATCTGTGAGAGTGGGTTGTTACAGAGCCAGGATTCACTTCACCTTCTGCCTTTTCACATGTCCATTTCCCCTTTGATTTTCTCCCTGATCTTATGCTGCAGTATGGAAAGCCCTCCCCAGAAGCTGAGCAGAGCCCTCACCATGCTTTTCTACTTCCCAATCTGCAGCACTGTGTGCTAAATAAACCTTTTTTCTTTATAAATTACCTACCCTCCAATAATTTGTTATAGTAACATTAATGCACTAAGACAATCAATCAGGTAAAGAATTTTTTTTTTTTGTATGATCCCAAAAGCACAGACAACGAAATAAAAAATAGACAAATGGGGCCTCACCAAACTAAAAAGCACAGAATAAGGTAATAATCAACAGAATGGTGGAGTCGTTAGGGTTTTCTATATATAATACAATTTTTTCTGCAAAAACATAGACTCCAGTTAATTCAAATTATCATTTTTATTTTGAGATAATCATAGACTCACATGCAGTTATAAGAAATATTACAAAGCGATCTCATATACCTGCTATCCTATTTCCATTGTTACTCCATAGTATAATATTGACATTGGCACAATCCACCAACCTGACTCAGATGTTTTCACTTTTACTTGTACGTAAGTGTCTATATGTATGAGTTTGTGTGTTCAAGTTTTACACAGTTTTTATCATGTCTTTAGGTTCTTTGATCCACCACTTTCAGGATATAGAACAGTTCCCAAACCACAAAAACCATCCTTCTTCCTATACAACCAAACTCACCACACTCTCCCTTGCCATTACTCCTTCCCTGGCAACAATTATTCTCTTCTCCAGGTCTAAAGTTTTTTTCTTTCTGGAAATATAACTTAAATAGTTTTATACATTACATGGCCTTTTAAGATTGATTTTTTTTTTTTTTTGGATTCAGCTTAATTCCCTAGTCATTATGCATATTGTTCCTTGGATCAGTATTTTGTTCATCTCCATTGCTAAATAAGGTAGCAATTCTGCCATAGTCCATATGGTGGTATGGACAAACAGCCATTTGTTTAATTATTTACCAATTGAAGCTTATCAGGGTTATTTTTAGTTTGGGGATATTATTAATAAAGCTAATCTGAACATTTGTGTACAAATTTTATATCTACATATATTTTAATTTCTTTTGAATAAATGCCCAAGAAATCAACTGCTGAATTATATTATAGGTAATAGGTAGTTTTGTAACAAACTACCAAACTCTTTTTCATGGTTGCTGTAAAGTTTTACATTTCCAAAAGCAATGTAAGATGATCCAAGTTCTCTGCATTTGGATCTTCATGTGGTTTTGTTTATTTTTTATTTTAGTCAATTTTAGTAGGTGTGCAGTATCTCACTAGGTTTTTAATATGCATCTTTCTAATATCTAATGATGTGAAAAATCTCTGAATGTATTTACCAGCTATATTTTCTCCTCTGTGGAATATCTCTTCATATATTTTGTACATTTTCTATGTGGATTGTTTATTCACTATTGAGGGTTTTGTTTTGTTTTGTTTTGTTTTGAATCCTTGGTACTATTCATCATTTGGATATCTGGTTTCCAAATACTTTGTCGAAAGTCTGTATCTTTTTTATTTTCATTCTTTTAACAGAGAACAAGTTTTTAATTTTGATGTGCTCCAATTTGTCAATCATTCCTCTTATGGGCCATGTTAATCTAAGAAATTTTTACTTACCTCTAGGTCATGAATATTCTGCTTATATGGTTGTTTTTAAGTTCTATCATTTTACCCTTTACATTTAAGTCTGCAATAACACTTTGAGTTGATTGTTTTGCTGGGTACAAAGTTATGTTAAGGTTTAGTTTTTATTGCTTGTGTCCAATTACTCTGTTATTATTTTTGGGAAGTCTATTCTTTCTCCATTGAATTATTTTGGCGTTTTTGTCCAAAGCCAGTTAGACATAATTGAGTGGGTGTATTTCTGGGTTCTACTTATTTAGGTGTCTATGCCTCTCCCAATACCACATTGCCTATAGCAGGTTATAATTAGAGGAATTTAGCCCACTTAATTCTTCTTCAAAATTGGCTTAGCCAGGCGTGGTGACTCACACCTGTAATCCTAGCACTCTGGGAGGCCAAGGTGGGTGTATTGTCTGAGCTCACGAGTTCGAGACCAGCCTGAGCAAGAGTAAGAGCAAGACCCCAGCTCTGAAAATAGCTGGGCATTGTGGCTGGTGCCTGTAGTTCCATCTACTTGGGAGGCTGAGGCCAAAGAATTGCTTGAGCCTAAGAGTTTGAGGTTGCTATGAGGTATGATTCCAGGGCACTCTACTGAGAGTGAAAGTGAGACTCTGTCTCAAAAAAAAAAAAGATGGCCTAGATAATCTTATAAATAACATAAATTTTAGAATAAGTTCTTCTACCTTTACAAAAAAAACTTACTGGGATTTTGATACGAATTATACCCAATCTCACTAATAACACAGGCTTTACTGAAAATACACCCTCAAGTAGTTAAATCAATTTGCCAGAAATGATATATTTGCAAATTGAATCATCTGATCTATAAACATTGTACGTCTCTCTATTTAGTGCTTCTTTGATTTTTCTCATTATCATTTTGTAATTTTCAGTCTATAAATCTTATAAATGTTTTATTGGATGTATACTTAAGTATCTAATTTTTTGGATCAATTATAAATGTTAAAGTGTTTTTCATGTCAGTTTCTACATGCTGAGAAATGTAATTAACCTCTGTGTGATGATCTTATATCTTGCAAACTTGTTGAACTTGCATAGTAGCTTTGGGAGATTTAAAAATTTATATAAATATACACACATATACATACACTTCTTTTAGGATCTATATGGACAATCATGTCATATACAAATGGAGATGGGTTTGGTTCTTGCCTTGCAATCTTTACCCCTTTTATTTATTTTCATATTGCACGGCTAGAAGTTCCACTGTGCTAAATAAGAGTGCTGAGAGTGGTCAGTCCTTTCCTTGTTCCCAATCTTAGGCTGAAAACATTTAGTCGTTCACCATTAAGTACAATATTACTTTTTATTCAGTTAATTAAGTTCTTTTTTATTACTAGTTCGATAAACTTTTTTTTTGCAGTTTTGGCTGGGGCTGGCTTGAACCCACCACATCCAGTATATGAGGCCGGCGCCCTACTCCTTGAGCCACAAACACCCGCCAGTTTGCTGAAGTTTTTATAAAGTTTTTAGCCTGTTACTTCCTGTGCCAGTCACATGAGGAGAGGGATCACGCGCCGAAATACTGATAGCTCTGCAGAACGAGGGTGAGGGCCGTGTCTGCCTTCGCAGTATCAAGAAGCCCAACTGTGACCACTGGGAGGGTGGCCTGCAGGCCATGGAGGACTTTGTCAATTTTTTCTGCATCAACTGACATGATCATCAGTTTTTCTTTAGCCTGTTGATATGATAGATGATACTGATCTTTTAAGCACTAAACCAATCTCGTCTACCTGGAATAAACTTTATTCAGTCATTATATATTTATATTTTTATATATTTCTAGATTCAATTTGCTATCAAGTGAGTTAGGATGGTGTTGTATTAATTATACATTGCTCCCAGATATTTTGGAATATCGTCATTTATTGCACTCTTTTCTGCACAAATTTTTTTATTTTTATGCTATACTTATAGCTAAACACATGGGGAAAATAAAACATTAATCAATGCTGTGAGTGGTGTAACTTGGGAGTCATTTCTTTCATAGACAATGTAGTATTTTTGGTATTTGTGGTGGGGATGATGATGTAGTGGTGGTGATAGCAGTGTGTGTGTGTATGTGTGCTTATGCAGGTAGGAAAAAGGTATTTGTTAATCAGAAAGCAGATTTTGGTGATCAATAAGGATAATCACAAGTATTTCAGGGTTTTTTTGTTTGTTTTCCAAAAGTGTAGTAAATTGCACTTGACTGGTCTCTTTGAAACGAAGTATGACTTTGGCTACTCTAATGCGAACGCAAGCTACACATGGTCACTTTTTAAGTGAAAATATCAAAACATTTTAATTATCAGTGAATTTTTTTCCTGTTGTAGCAATTGTCGAAGAGAAAGAATTTTCTGCACTTGAGCCTTCGTGTAACTACAATGAGAACAGACTACCTCGCCAACTCTTACTGAACATGAACCTTGAGAAAGAAACAAACGTTAGAGTTAAAAACCACTGGGACGCTGAGGTTTCACAGCATGAACCGGCCTATTCTGACTGATGTACCATATTTTAATCAAATTTCTTCTTTATTCTTAAATGATATCAAAAAGAAAGAATTAAGCACTAAGTTAAGGCCTATATATGTAGTAGAAATTTCATAAATATCAACCAAGAATTTTTACACAGAAAGTTGTATTTTTAAATTCTTTTTATTTTTTTATTTATTTTATTTTTATTTTTTATTTTTTATTTTTTTAATTAAATCATAGCTGTGTACATTGATATGATCATGGTGCATCATTCACTAGCTTCACAGACCATTTACCAAGTTTCACATATACCCTTTATTATTTTTTTAAATAGAGAAAGATCCACCTGAACTTGCCGCCTGACTGATAAAGCCAGATTTCCACTGAAAATGGTCAAAGTAGCACTCCATTGCACTGAACTATCCAGCTAATGAGGTGTGATAAAAGTTGCATGTAAACCAGGAAAACACAGACAAGTAATCTCATTTTAATTTCACTAATTTGCACTAACTGTAAAGAGGTCAGCTTGAATTAGTTAAAAAGTCTTAATTACTGAACTCAAAAAGCAAAGGTAGTTTTTATCACATTTAAGAACAAAGAGCCATTGGAAATAGAAAAAAGTAAGCACAGTCCAAGCCAGTCCAAAACAGTCTTGAAATCTTGTTTTGGTGAAACTATTAAAATAGTAGGTAGACATAGAAAATATCAGACTAAATACATTTATTAAATTCATTTATGGTAAAATACGTTCCTCTATTCCACACGAACTGCTTGTTACTTTAAGAGAGTCAAACTTTTACCCTAAAGTTGGTGCTAACTTTATTATCAAGCCATGTTTTGCTGCTAAAAATCACCTGACATCCAGTTTCTGGTCAGATAAGAATATGTTTAAAATTAGCGCAACAATTTAAGTCAATAAGGCAGAAATTAATCTGTGTACTAAATATAAAAATAGTAAAAAAGTAACAAGAACGACAAAGCATACGAGAGTACATAGTCACTTTAAAATTTTTAAGGTTTTGAATGATCTCACTGTCCTTCTAACTGGAAATATTTTTGAACCTAGTTAATGGATTTCAATATCTATTTGCAATAATACATTCGAATTAAATTCATAATCGTATATTTATGCTTTTAGACTTACTATGCGTTTTACCTAATCACGTCTTCATATATAAACTTCCATTAATTAAAGGATTTGATCATTTTGCACATTTGATACACTTTCCTTAAATACCTTTTGCTAAGCTATATATGAACTGAGATAGTCTAGAAATATTTTAGACAATTAGAATGATGCATAATTCTTTATTGCTTGTGAATTAATTTTTTATTTATGTCATTATTAATTTTCAAAATTATGAAGTCATCCCAGAATTTCGCCCAATGATATGGCTTTATCAGATTATTTTTGAATTTTATAACTTCTTGATCTTGAGCTATAGGGACAAATTGGCACTTTAGCAGAAAATGAAGAACACTGGTCCAGCTACCGTACAGTAAGCCTATTGGATGGTCTATCCCAAGACCCTATGACCTTCTGCCATGTGAAGAATATAACTCTTCGCATCATTTGAAATCCATCATCTACTCCTAAACAACCAACCTTAAATAGAATTAGATAACTGGCATATCACTTTTAATGAGGGGAAGTCAAACTTAGGCATCAGCATACTACTACATTTTAAAATTGAAACTGTTTTGCTAAATACGGAAGATTTCTGTATATTTCTGTGGGTACCATTTTATAAATCCCTAGGAATCCAGTATTGAAGCTGTTAATGATGTGGTTTTATAAGCACATAATGAAAGGAAAATGATGCAGATAAAATATAGACAGAAATCAGAAAGCTTTTCTCTATTTTCAAATGAAATTAAGAATTTGACTCTAATACTAAGGACTTTGACTTCAGGCCTGCGCTTGTATCTAGCTAAAATACTAAAGGGATATTCATAGTTTGGATCTAAAAGAATGAAAATGATGTCTAAATATTGCTTAAGGAATGATAGATATATGAGTTTTGTATGTCTTAAAGTCAGGCAGGTGAAGCATGCTAGATCATTATGATTATATAGTTAAGTACCAATTTCATTCTTCTGACATAGTAGCTAACATTAACTGATTATTAACTATGGAAAAGACATTGCAATTATATACTTAAAACGTGGAAAATACTGTTAGTATCTCCTTTATATATTTCAGGAAACAAAGGCACAAAGAGGTTAAATAACTTACCCCAGGTCACATAGTTGTTAAATAGTAGTTTGGGAGTTTGATCCTAGGCCTGGGGGCACTGCCTCTGACCTATTGACTAGCACTGGGAATATTCAGGTCACCACACCCACCCTCCAAAAATAGGCTGAGTTGCATAAAATAAAAGCAAGTCAGACTTCAGAAGAATTAGGGCATTTCAGAAGCACTTGAAAGGGCAGAGGTAACAGTAATACGGTGATGATGAGTAGAGTTTATTCTTTGCTGGACAAAAGAAGTGTAAAAAAAAAGAGAAGGAAAGAAGAAATGTGTGTGTGGGAGGGTGTGGAGTGAAAGGTGCAGCTGGAGAAACGAGAGTAGGAATGAGCTATAAAGTTAGTCTGATGCCTTCCTGAACAGGGCTTCTCGTGAGAAGGGGAGCTGGGCTATGTATACACCATTAGCAGACCACTGACAATAAATGTTTAGAGGTATTTTACTAGAAACTTGGTATTTTACTAAAAACATGTTAGGGAGATTAGGGGTAGAATTAGCTATTTGGGGTAGAATTAGCAGAAGGTATTAAGGTTGTATAATAACCATGAGCATTGGTTTCACATATAGGGGTGAAAACTCTGCATCTTATACAGTCAAGAGTTAAGACTATGATTGAAACACTGTTTTTTTTCTTGTATTTTTGTGAAATATTCATGGGAAAAGTTTTTAAACTAAGTATCACACTAGGTGACTGAATTCATTATTCGTGTCATAGAACAATGCTTAACACATATCAATACAATCCTCCTTTAATAGAGAACCCCCAAGCAAAGTAACCATTCCATTTTCCGTCGAGGAGAAATTCCATTTTACAAAGTTGGCTACAGAGCCTCATACATATTTTATAGCTAGTAATAGGCAGTTTCCCAATATAAATTTCATGTTCCCGTGTAAGAAGCAGTTTTCAGCAGCTGTTGCATAATTTTTAAATTACAAAGACCTTAATCTTCATGATGTGTAAAAAAGTAAGTGATAAAACATAATGAAAATAAAAACAGTTTGGAAATAGCTGTGTCTTCAAAAATTAACAATCTGAATATTTTACTATTTTGGCAGTTGTAATAGAAAGCTTATATTTCATACTAATTTTCATATTACATCAGTATACCTTCCATGTGGAATAATGAAGAAGAAAGTAGTGTTATTGTAACTTTCCATATTATCACTATGGCAAACGACGCATGAGAATAGAATCTGTTTATACTAGTATACGATTTTGTCATTTTTAGATCATTAAATTCTATTGGGTAATTAGAATGTACAATGAATTGTATCCCCCAATTTGAACAAAATGTTTAGCCCGAGTTACTATACCTTTTTGGGTGTCCATTTCCTCATTTAGAAAGTATAAGATTAGGGCGGCGCCTGTGGCTCAAGGAGTAGGGCGCCGGTCCCATTGCCAGAGGTGGTGGGTTCAAACCCAGCCTTGGCCAAAAACCAAAAAAAAAAGAAAGTATAAGATTAAATTAGTCTGTAGCTCTAAATTTCTCTAATGTTATAGATGAAACCTTATGAATTTTATATGTGGGATATTTCTGCCTTCTTTCAACATGCTTTTTAAAATCTTATTAGTACAGACTGGGCCAGAGAGTTAATGAGTTTAAAATACGGTTTCGATTTTGTGAAGAGAGACAAGAGCAGGCAATGTGAAAATTCAGGCTTCTTCTTAGTTGGAATCTGGAAAAGCCATAAGCACTAATTAAAAGAAACAAAACTCATTGTATTAGTTAATGTTTAGAGAGCCCTATATTAGTATATGTAGAATGTCTCATAGGTTGCAGAACATACTACTTTGTGTTTTCCAGTCCATGTCATAAAAGCCCACATATTCTCTCACTGTCTTCTACCAAATGTCCAGTTCACAATAATTTTTAATAAATGAATAGATATTTGACATTCTATTTCATCTAACCCAAAGAAAAAGAGGGACAAAATGGAAAGAATCCAAAAAACTTTCTATGCCGTATTTCTGAGCAGCTCCTGTTATACAGTGTTTGGACACAGTTGATAATAATTTTATAGAGGTGATTTTTAACTATGTAGTCAAAAGTCTAATACTTAAAAAGAGGACACTAAGGTGCAAGCAAAAATGTAATATTTAAATTATTCTTTGCTCCACACAGATATTCCTCTGTCCTTTAAGGTACCTGTTTCATCAAATATAATAACACTCCCAATTCCCACTCTGCCTCCCTCAGTAAGCCAGAATGAGTTTCCATTTGTATGCACCCTACAGCTCTGTGAAGACCTTCAGATCTAAATGGGTTGCAGGACGGAATGTTGTGGTTCCAAGAGGACGTTCCCAACAGCTCTGACAGGACGCGTGAATGCTGATGTTGTATAATTGAATGTCTTATTTAAGATATTTAATGGCAAAGGGGACAACAATGGCTGTTTGGAGAAAAACATTGAACAAAATAAATATTATTAAAATAAAATATTAAATAAATACTATCAAAATAAAAAGTTTATTTTTAAAAGGACTGGGGATGCTAAACACCAGGTTCAAATTCCAGCTGTATCCTTAACTCATGCTATAACTTTGAGCGCGTTGCTTTACTTCTTCTTCGTTGTGAATCACAACGACTCATTTGCAAAATGCATAATTGAACTGAATAAAGAATGGCAAGGGGGGAATCCAATGCTGCCAAATCTCCAACTCCTAAAAATATGATCTTTGGCTACTCGATCACCTCCTTGTTCCAGAAAACACTCTGATAGCCACTCTAAGTTGATCGGAGCTGGCACAGAAGCTGAAATCCATCTGGTGCAATTGTGAGTTCCCTACCAAGTTGGAACATCTTCTAACTCTATGGATATGGTTGACTGGCTTTGAATCGGAGAGTCATAGTTTTTTTGTTGTTTTTTATTAAATCATAGCTGTGTGCATTAACGGTAACAGTCATAGTTTTTAATCAACTTTGTTAAATCTTTTAACCATGTTGGGTCCTCCTGTATTAGCAAACTTTCCCTCATATTAATCTCAGAGCCGGCTCCCTGGAGGAGCTGCTCACTGGTGCTCATTTTATTTGTAATGGGAAGGCTTCATTACATGTTTTCATTGCTACTTCAGAGGAACTCCAGAAATGATTTGGCAGGAGGAGGTTCACTTGGGCAGTCTTCGTTTATCTTGCTGATGGCTTTTCTTTTAAATACACTAGATGCTATCATTTTCTCCATTGGTGACTGAAATAGTAAATTTCAAAGCTGTTCTTTCATTTCCCAGGTGAGGAATGAGCTAAAAGGCACACGTATATGTTTGCTCCTCAGCATCCTTCACAACTGCCCTGCTTTCCTTGCCCTCCACTGTCTGTGAGCAAGAAGTATTTACCAATAAAAGAATTCAGGTGGTAGTGAACGAATTATTATTTTAAACTCCTATTTCAGAAATAAGAAAAAGCACAGCAAGCAGTCACTCCTAAACTGTATACTGGAGAACACTAGTTCTGAGAAATAATCTTGCAGGGTTTTGTTGTTTGTTAAGTTGTTAAGAGTATGGCCATGCACCTTACGGCATCTTTCCCTGGAAGACCGAACTATTATCCCAATGTATCCAATGTGGGAAACACAGACTGCTGTATAAGTTAATGTGTAACAGAATATGTAAATAGAA
Organism: Nycticebus coucang; assembly: GCF_027406575.1. Taxonomy (NCBI): domain Eukaryota; kingdom Metazoa; phylum Chordata; class Mammalia; order Primates; family Lorisidae; genus Nycticebus; species Nycticebus coucang. Next base: position 21,099,701 of record NC_069787.1, read on the forward strand.
CAATAGTGAACTAGGACAGTTGAACTTTTGCAGAGAGAGCTGTTCACTGGAATCTATTTGCATTATATCCATTAATTTAATGGGGTTGGAGACTAATAGGAGCTAATGAGACACTCTGAGGTCAATGAGAAGTGATACTCAGTAGCCTCCCCTATTAAATACTGAGTTGTCTTTACAGTCTAACAATGTGCACAATTCTTCAGAGACTCTTGCTCATGCTTAATATATGGTGATTAAAAGGAACAAAGGCAGGTGAAATTATGTTTGGCTGAAACTAATTCTATTTATAAAAGAAAGCAAGTCTCAGGTTACCTAGGTAATATAGAAAACTATTTCAATTCTCCAATTCAAATGGACAGGGAAACAGAATGTATGGTTTTGTTTATTTGGATCCTGGTTGAGTTTGAGATGTCTATAGAAGTTCACGGTGAATTTCTTTCATGTTACAGAGTTAAAACAATGCTCCTTGTTAAACCAAGTAGAATGATATTTACCAAGTGAAGGTGGTAGGCATGGAGTGGATGGGGAGTCACTATGCTGACAGATTTCTGGCTTCACTTTAGAGCTTGGGAAACATTTCTATCCTCAAGGCCTTCCTCAGAAGTCCCTCAGTATGAATTCTGAGTGAGAAGTGGACTGGTTTCATGAAAATTATTCAGTCCTCTCTGGTGATAGCCACCCAATTCTATTTGTTCTCAGCAGGGAATACTTTCACTTTTTTGTGGCTATTTTATGTGTCATTAAATTAATCAGGTATGGAAACATTTTATATACATTTATGCACTATAATAACGTTTTTGAGAGACTAATACCAAAAGGTTCATTTATGGCAGGCAAGGGAAGAATAAAGACCAGAAAATAGGTGTATATCTCATCACATATTCAACCTATAGAATGGAAGGAAGAAAATTGTTACAAACCAAACATATGATGAAGGGTTAGTATTGAAAATATATAAGGAATTCAAACAGCTCAACAGCAAGCAAATAAGTAACTCAAGAAATATGTATTTTATATATTATATGGCATTTAATGTGGTAGGCAGAATTCTAAATGTTTTTCAAATATTAGTTTTCCCCCAAAGTTGCCCTCTATGGTATTAATTAGTACATTGTACAGATCAGGAAACTAAGGGACAAAAAGACTAAGTTACTTTCCTAAATTTGCAAAACTAGTAAGTGGTTGAGTCAGGATTTGAACTCAGCAATTTGCTACAGATTATGTGCTCTTAGCCTTATGTTACATTATGCTGGCCATTAGGCTTTTCGGTTAATACCATGTCTTTACAAAACTCTGTGTGTGTGTGTGTGTGTGTGTGTCTGTGTGTATCACAACTGGTCATCATGTCAGCAGACTAATTGCAAAATTCCAACATCCGGACAGAGTGAGTAGGGCAGCAGGTACATGAGGTGAAAGGTTTATTCTGGTTTCCTGGTTACAAACCACTGGCTGAGAGAAAATTTTCTTGAGACATTGAGTGTCACTATTTGGGACAGCTTGTTCTAGGACATGCAAACTCATTTGCCCCATATGTTTAAGTAAATTATTTACAATGTAACTCAAAATTATTAAAAGCATTTTTGGAAGGACTGGCTGATGTAAGAGGAACTTAGAATTTTGGAATCAGACTCAATATTCAATAAAAACAAGATTTTATATACTTAATTTCTGTTGAATAAAATACAAATTAATCATTATTTTTGAAACTTTTTTTTTTTAGACAGTCTCACTTTGTCACCCTCTGTAGAGTGCTATGGCATCACAGCTCACAGCAACCTCAAACTCTTGGGATTAAGTGATTCTCTTGCCTCAGCCTCCCAAGTAGCTGGGACCACAGGCACCTGCCACAACACCCAGCTATTTTTTGTTACATTTGTCATTGTTGTTTAGCTGGCCCCAGCTGGGTCTGATCCTGCCAGCCTTGGTGTATGTGGCTGGCGCCATAACCACTGTGTACGGGCTCCAAGACTGAAACTATAATTTTAATAACAAATTATAATATACGTAAAATGGAAATAAAAATCTATTTCATTACCAATTAAAATATTGGTAATGAAACAAATACTGTGTTAGAGGGAAAACCAAACATAGACCATTTTGTTATCTTTATTTACCCAATTGATCTCTTGAAATGAGTCCAGCAGATGTCTCCTTTATAATTTGCATTTAATTAGTCAGAAATCAACAAATAACGCATCAGCACTTCATGAAATAATATAGTTTTAAATTATCTTTTCTAAGGAAAAATTTTCTTTCACTGAGATAGTCTGTAATTCACTATCTTGACCTTTTTTTATTACTAATATGTGTTAAACATTTAGGAATGGATTCTCAGTATACATAGAAGATTTACCCTGGTTACCCAATTTCTTTTTTTTTTTTTTTGCAGTATTTGGCCGGGGCTGGGTTTGAACCCACCACCTCCAGCATATGGGGTCAGTGCCCTATTTCTCTGAGCCACAGGCACCGCCCTACCCAATTTCTTTATAACATATGAAGGCAAATAATTAGAAAATTGTAAATATAAAAGTAAAGCATTTCAGCTCTACTGTACGTCAACAAATATTTTCTGAGTTCTTTCTACGTGAAAAACAATGTAGTGTTTATTAGAAGGGATATTACAGCGAATAGTACCTAGTGTCCTGTCTCAGTTATCTGTAATGTAGAAATGTCACAGAACACATACATATACCCATAATTTACATTTATAAATACATAAGTGTGAAAGCTTGTATATTTATCAGCATGAAAACGTGACTAAAATGTATCATGGGCTTCTAAGGAAACCTTTGCGACAACAGTTTCGAAGCACCAGAAGATGCCAGTGTGGGGAGGAGCACACACAACCACGAGTCTGGAGCTTATTCAGAAAAATTAGACTCTGAATGGGAAAAACAAGTTGAGAATACCAAATTTGTTGTTCTTATATGTTTCTTTTTATTAATGAACAATCAGTATACAATAAAAAATATCTATTTCTAAATAAGTCTTAAAAATATCCCTATAGGGCGGCGCCTATGGCTCAGTCAGTAGGGTGCCGGCCCCATATACTGAGGGTGGCGGGTTCAAAACCGGCCCCGGCCAAACTGCAACCAAAAAATAGCCGGGCGTTGTGGCGGGCGCCTGTAGTCCCAGCTACTCGGGAGGCTGAGGCAAGAGAATCGCTTAAGCCCAGGAGTTGGAGGTTACTGTGAGCTGTGTGAGGCCACGGCACTCTACCGAGGGCCATAAAGTGAGACTCTGTCTCTACAAAAAAAAAAAAAAAAAAAAATCCCTATAAGTATAAAATGAAATACTAAGTGATAAATAACCATAATGTCAGATGATGAGTTATAATTTTTTATTCTTTCTCAATGGCACAAAAAGTAATTGTCACCTTTCAAAAAATAGTAACTCAGATTTTTCTTGAATAAGAGAATGTTGAGCTCCAAAGCCAATGCTATGAGCCATAGTTATAAATTTATTCGTCAGATAATCTCATTTTAGAGATTTGGAAACTGAGTCCTAAAAAGGAAAAAATAACATTCTCAATGTCACATGGTGTTTTCCAAGCAATATGATACCAGAAATAATTTTTCTATATCCCTAACCTTCATTTTTTCCCTTGAACCATAAGCTACCCCAGAAAGATCATAGTTTCAGCTTACGACTCGTGCAATCAACTAGTGTCCTGGATATCCAGCAAAAAATGTCAATCTTACTTGACCAGCAATGTCCTTCAGTTGAAGATCCAAAACACAGCATTGGAGCTAAAAATAAACTGAATCTTAGCTCTTCATGAGCTGCTACATGACCATAGGAAAGAAAATTACCCTCTCGGTGCTTTATCTGTAATATGGTAATGATAATAATATAATTATATAATAATAATAATATACCCCAAATCATTCAGAGTATTAAAGGACCTCTCCCAGAGCTTACATACAACACTCAGGAGTATCATCCTTCTTATTTCCTTTTCTATACACTATTTTTGCCCAGATTTTATCACTGCTCCACACACACACACACACACACACACACACACACATATTCTCCTTTCATCAGGAAGATGTCTGACCCTTTTCAAAAATGTTATGTTGATCAAACATTATGTTTGCTGTGGGATTTGGTTGTACTTTTTCTTTGTTATTGTGGTTGTTTTTAACTCATATTTCAATAATACAGTAAAAACTAAAGGCTGATTTTGCTTTGTGAAATTGCCTAATGTTCTTAACAAATTCCTATAATTTAGAGTTTGTTTTCAGATGCTTGGGTGATTCCAGAGTTTATTTAATGTTCTTATGTTTCTATGTTCAGATTCACTTTCACCCATGAAGTAGTGTTGACTTGAAGATATTTAACCCAACACTCAGATACCAGATCACCAATGAAAAGTTGTCCTAGACTTTAAGAAACACTTAAGAGCTTTAAATCAATATTTGCTGAGTGAATAGGTTTTGTAGAATTATAAGTATTTTTAAAAGCCTAAGAAATTCTTTTTTTCAATTTTAAAGGATAAGAGGAAAAATAATTCTTTTCTTTTAGAAGTATGAAGCCTTTGTATATTTTCCATTTAATGCCATCATCCTAAATTCTACCGTTGTAAATGTGGTCATAAATACAGATGGTGCCAAAAATATATATATACACATTTTAAGAAAGGAAAAAGCTATATTAAATTAGTAATGTTCAAGTTATGTTTGACTTCTGCAATTACAACAGGTACTCAACGTGACTTGTATTCATCTTTCATTATCAGAATATAGTGAGCATTACATTTAAAAAACAAGCTTTTCCTTCCTTAAATTGTGCATACATTTTTTGGCGCCCTCTATAGTCATTCAGCTAATTTGAAACTACCAGAGTTCTCAAATAATCTGGTCTGTGCATGTGACATATCAAAGTATAATTATCAAAAAGTTAAAGGTATGATTTTTATACAAATATTGACAAAGTGGTCTTCTCATCTATGGGGTAATCAGCAGGAAGGCAGAGATGACTCCAAGATTTATTAGAACAGAGTTATGTAGGCAATGAAAAAAATGATGTGGGCATAAGATTGCTGGATTAGATATAAAACTGGCTAATGTTCTACAGAGCAATGAAAGCAGAACCTTTGTGTTATCTTTTCTACCAGCAAAGATCCTTGGATTGTTTTTAAAATGTTGTCATCTAATATGGCTATAAGGGCACATGTGGTCCCTCCCTTTGCTTCACTTATGTGCTTTGGTCATTTTTCTTAGCAAACTGCATCTGACCATCTAGACCGGTGGTTCTCAACCTTCCTAATGCCACGATCCTTTAATACAATTTCTCATGTTGTGGTGACCCCCAACCATAAAATTATTGCAGCAAGAAATATTTGCTTATCAGTTAGGACAGCATGATGCAAGCAACAGCAATCTCTTTGGGCTAACAAATTGAAGGGGATTTGTTGGGAAGATCATGGAGTAACTTGAATGATAAAGGAGAAACTAAAGAATTAGGCTTAGAAAGTAATTAGAAACAGCAGTATTTGTTTCCTTCAGCTGGTGTAACAAATTACCACAGATTGGGTGGCTTAAAACGACAGAGAACTATGATCTCACTGTTCTGAAATCCAAAAATCAAGGGGTTAGCAGGGAAATATTCCCTTCAAAACTTCTAAAAGAAAATCTTTGCTTATATCTTCTTGATTCTGGTAACCCTAGGAATTCCAACACAGTCTCTGCCTCTGTCCTTACATAACTAACTTCCCTCTGTGTTCACATCTGTGTCTCTTCCTTTGTTATTAAAAGGATTCTATTCATATTGGAGTAGGGCCCATCCTAATTTAACATGACCTTATTTTAATTTGATTGCATAAGCAATAACCCTATTTCCAAATCAGATCACATTCACAAATACGGGGGGTTGGGACCTTAACATTTTTGAGTGGAGACACAGTTCAATCCACATCAGAAAGTCTCTTCATGGAAGCAATGAATCAGCTCCAATCATTTTTCTCTCTTACAGGACTACATTCAAGACTGAAAAATCTTATGAGAAAAACTCAGGCAACCAAGGTTGGATCAAAATTTCATAAAATCTTACGCAATTAGGTTAGAGATGTTTCCAAAGTAAAATTCTCTTACCAGAATGAATTCCATAACTGCAAAAACTACAAATATCTTCTATATCTTGAAATAAATCCATAATTCCCTCTAATATCCTAATCTTCTTATCATAGAAGTTTCAGTAAATTATTTCAACTTTATTCATTGCAATCCTGATGTTGTACATGCCTTAAAAAATATTAAATAAAAACCTTTTATTCTCCCAACTTTTCCATTATTTTAAGAAAAAAATCCTTTGTCATAGAATTACCCTACTAGCTCAAAATCGCCCTACTGGATACTTGGAAGGAAAGCAAGCACGTAAATGGAATGCATTGCCTGAGTTCCCTGTGTGAGTGTGCCTGTGCTGACAAAAGAGCTTAAAAATAAAAGTTAAAACCATCTCCAATTTGTGTGCAACTTGGAGATATATAGCTGAATTCTTACCATGCTGAGCACCTTTAATTTCATTTATTTAAAAAAGAAACAAAGACTCACTGTGATGGTGACAGTAATGTTGCAGCAAAAAATGGTGTCATTCTGCCAGGATGGGATAAAGAGATTGGTAACCTGAGAAATGCAGATGCTGTGCCTCTTATCTCTGCTGTGGAACTAGATAATAATAATCTGAGGTAGAAAGAGGGAGAATAAAATTATTCCTACCCACATTTATTCTGGCTAAAATTATCTAGATAGTATTACGTTTGGGGTAGATTCAGGTTATTGAATTGTTTTATTCTTAACTCTAATAAAGAGTAGAACTAATTTCCTGAGTAGAAAATGCTCTCAACTACAGTACATTAAGTACTTTCTTAATTAGCTACTTACAGTGTAATTGTAGAAACGCTTGACTGAAGACTGGGTGAGGTTGTGAGGTGATAACATTTATGAAAGAGAGACACATCTAGAATGGGTTAAAAACTTGAGCTGCTTCATCTTTTCTAAGAGCTGTTTTAAACAAAGATGCATAGTATCCACGAAGGAGAATTATCCATTCACATTTTTTCAAAATATAAACATTAAAATAAATGCCGTATGCCGGTTGTCATTGCCATGTGGCATTCAAGGAGAAGAGAAATGTTCCTAAGAAAGTGGCTTCTAAGATTCTCATTCAGAGTTGGCACTTCAAGGAAAGACTAGAGAAGACCAAAAATCACATTATAACAAAGATATTTGTACCAGAATGTTTATTGCAGCCCAATTCATAATTGCTAAGTCATGGAAAAAGCCCAAGTGCCCACAGATTCACGAATGGATTAATAAATTGTAGTACATGTACACCATGGAATATTATGCAGCCTTAAAGAAAGATGGAGACTTTACCTCTTTCATGTTTACATGGATGGAGCTGGAACATATTCTTCTTAGTAAAGTATCTCAAGAATGGAAGAAAAAGTATCCAATGTACTCAGCCCTACTATGAAAATAATTTATGGCTTTCATATGAAAGTTATAACCCAGTTATAACCTAAGAATAGGAAGAAGGGGGAAACAGAGGGGAGGGAGGGGGGGAGGTGGGCAGAGGGAGGGTGATTGGTGGGATTACACCTGCGGTGCATCTTACAAGGGTATATGTGAAACCTAGTAAATGTAGAATATAAATGTCTTAACACAATAACTAAGAAAATGCCAGGAAGGCTATGTTAACCAGTATGATGAAAATGTGTCAAACAGTATATAAAACCAGTGTATGGTGCCCCAAGATGGCATTAATGTACACAGTTATGATTTAATAATAATAAAAAAAGAAAGACTAGAGACTGTCTGGATGATGGTTCTAATACATGAAATTACCAGACACAAACCAGAAACCCTAGACCAATGCCTCAGAATTAAATTTCAGGTAAAGGGAATTCTTATTCACAGTCAGCTCTTGTCTCAGGAGAACTTGGTATTTGGGAAAAAATAGCATAGTATCATAGAAAATGCATTTTGAAGGGTTGATGGCTTCTCAAATTAGTTCACCAAGTCCATTTTATATCCATCATGTAGCTGATGGATTATACTAATGAAAAGCTCATTTTTGAGAATAATCTCTCTGGCCAAAAAGAAAGAAAGGAAGAGAAGGAAGGATGTTTTCCCCTAACTTGCTTTGTCCTAAGCTAAAGGGTGAAAACAATGTGAGCATATTTATATCAACAAGAAAATATATATGAGCTGTTACCATATTTTCAAGACACTTTCTAATTGCAGGGATGATGTGGATATTTTAAAGAAGACGTTTACACCAATAATCAAGTACTTTTAGCAAAATTGTCCATGGTATAAAAAAACTAGTGTTAGCTGCTCTCCAGTCATTTTATTCCTTCACTCATCATCTCATAAAAATTAGAAACAAGGAGGCACCTGTGGCTCAGTCGGTAAGGCGCCAGCCCCATATACCGAGGGTGGCGGGTTCAAACCCGGCCCCGACCAAACTGCAACCAAAAAGTAGCTGGGCATTGTGGCAGGTGCCTGTAGTCCCAGCTACTTGGGAGGCTGAGACAAGAGAATCGCTTAAGCCCAGGAGTTGGAGGTTGCTGTGAGCTGTGTGAGGCCACGGCACTCTACTGAGGGCCATAAAGTGAGACTCTGTCTCTACCAAAAAAAAAAAAAAAATTAGAAACAAAGGGAATGCAGACAGAATGGGGAAAAAAGGCTGGGGGTGGGGGGGAATAAGAAGAATAAAAGAACAACACCTGCACTTATAGTTCAGAAATATGATGGAGATAAACTCAGGGAACCCGATTAAGGGAACATGATAAAATTTGCTGTGCACCAGTATGAAGTTATCACAGACGAACTCAGAAGACAGAATTTCTCCAAACTCTCTGATATGCACAGGCATGCATAACTAAATGTGAAAATACTGTGAATGGTCTATGACACTTGTAAATACAAGTAAAGTCACAGTTTCTTATTTTTCAAAATAAATTTAAATTGTGTACTGAAAGTGTAGTTTCCAGGATTGGCAAGGATTAAATACTGGTCATTTTCTATGTTTTTTTCCCCATTACTTGAGTAATATGCAAGTCAATTATGCCTTGATGGAAAATTTGAACACAATTACACACTTGTGACTGTTAAAGATACTCCTTGCAGCGGGCCTCAGAGACCAGTAGAGAGAGGTGACTCATAGGGTGGGACCATCTCACATACCCTAAAGCAGGGAGCTGCAGTATCCTCCTTCCAAGAACACATGTGCAGCCATCTTTATTGCAGTCCCTGCCACCTTTCGGTCACTGAGTACTTCCACTGAGTATACTTCCATGGTGAACCCAGACCCTAGATTATGCCAAAGTTCTTATTAAGATATTTTATCATCTTAATTTTCAATAAGTTTCTTTGCTATAGATTTTTATCAGTGTCATTCCAATGCTTTTTCCATATGAGGTGTACAAATTGGGCCATCCTTTATTGGCTACAGATGTAAGGAATATTCCTTCTTTCCTTCCTTCCTTCTTTCCTTCCTTCCTTCCTTCCTTCCTTCCTTCCTTCCTTCCTTCCTTCCTTCCTTCCTTCCTTCCTTCCTTCCTTCCTTTATTCCTTCCTTCATCTATTCAATGGCTTTTCTTTGTAATCTCCTATTACTTGTATCCAGGGATCTAGAGGTGAAAGATCTTATAGAACACAGAGTAGAGAAGGAGGTCAGAGCAACAAAAGATACCATAATGATGTGATCAGTGCCACGATAAGGGCATGCACAGGAGTTTTTGAAAGCTGAGAAAAGAAAGATCAACAAAGGCCTGAGTGACTAGCAGAAATGAGCTGGGTGCCAAGGGAGGAAAGACAGTGCAGGAATAAGGTCTAGGAGACAGAGCCAAGTACCTAAAGGAGATGGTATGCATGTGGCTGCTATGGGAATAGTGAGGGATGAAACTGACAAGAGAGGTGAAGCCAAACTCAACAGCTTGATATTGGTCTTTTGTTAATGAGAAGCAACTGACAGAATGAATATAAGGAAGGGAGTGAAATGGAAAGAATTGTCTTTAAGGTGGATTTCTTTAAATATAAAGTCAGGAGGCAGTGAAGAAAGGGAACAGATCGTGAGAGGCAGCAGGTAGGCAGCCACTGTGGTCATCTCTAGAGATGCGGCAGACATGCAGGGCTTTGGCAGCAGAGATGAGCAGTGGATATGCCTAATAGTGAGCAAATCCTAAGCATTTTGTGTATGTTATTTCATTTAATCCTTGCACCTTGTTAGTTGCAATTGAGGAAGCTAAAGCTGAAGAAGTTTAACAATTTGCATTTAGCTTTTGAGTTTCAAAGATAGGATTTGAATTCTTAAATCTCTTTTTCCCCAAAGCCTGGGCTTTAAACTACAAGAAGTATTAAGGAGGATGATATGGGGGGGAGAAGAGAAGGTAAATGAAAAGAGTTTTGCTTCCTCTCTTTGTCACACACACACACACACACACACACACACACACACAAATCCAAAAATTCAAACTGGGTCAGACCACAGGTCTGAACTCTTCTCTTTATGATACTTCAAAGACACAAACATTAAACTAAGGGATCTCATATTAACCTGTGGATTCAGCTGTCTTTCAGTTACAAGCAGTTTAGTGGCTGAGTTCTAATCATAGTGGCTTTAAAATAAAATATTCCCAGTTAAACACAACTTGACCCCTCCTTCCCCAATTCAGGCTATATTCTTGAGAAAATTGGGAATTATTTTGCTTGGTAAGCTCTTTCAAAGTTGGGATATATCTTTTTCAAATAAACTGAAATAGGCAATAACCATTTATAGAGTGTCTGACTAGAGCCAGGCAGTGCACAGAAGTGGAAATTCATTTATGTATTAGCTCAGGTATTCATCACAATGGATCTTCAAGTTAGTGAGTGCTTATTGAACCCAGCTGGTGGGCTACTCCAGATTTGGTCAGTCTGTCTTCCCCCAAGCTCCAGCTTTTTGCTTTCTAGTAAAAAATCTCAGGACAGCCTTATCTGCCACATCTCCTAAAACATTCTCCTGATACAAGAAGGACTGGATTTGGACACAGTTTCCATTTCGTCCTCCATTCTCCATCCTAACCCTACTCCACCAAAGACTTTGTCTCCCCTCCTCAGTTATAAATTCAGATGAAGCTTGCCCCTGACTAGCCTGGGGTCTGGCCTGCCCATGCTACCCAGGGAGGCTGGGTAACAAACCAAGACTAGGATGTGGGGGGAGCTGGAGGTGAAGTCATCTCGGGGTTGAATAGGACCAATGATAAAGAGGAGTTGGGAAAAAGCTGGGGATACTGCCTCTTCTCTTCATCTCTCAGCAGGGCCATGCAGAGCCATTATGATTCCACACAGCCTGTCTGGAAGGTGCCCTGGCTTTCTGAGCAAAACACTGTCCTCTGATGATACTGCAACCATCATGGCAAAAATGTATGCCCATGAATCTGCTTCTAGTTTTTCTCTGCCTCTTTGTTATTTTTTTTCTCACTCATTCTTGATGTATAGGATTGCATTGCCCAATGAAGATTTAACACACAAATTCTATTTATAGAGAGATGGCTTTCTTATAGAGAATCTGACCTAAAATAAACAATGATGATGATGATGATATGATGATGCTAAGCCAAGTTAGATATGATCAAAAAACTAAACATGAGGTCATACAACCAATAAATGACTTATTTGAATTTAAATCCTGGTCAGCTTTCTGTGTGTGATACTTGCCTATGATATCACAGATATGCTGACATCCAAGGATGGATTTAGTGACTACTAGGTGTTGAATAGTGTTCCTTCAAAAGATAGGTTGAAGCCCTAAACCCCAGTATCTCAGAGTGTAATCTTATTTGGAAGTAGAATCTTAGTTAAGATGCTGTGATAATGGAGTACTGTAAGTGAATTCAATATTATTGGTGTCCTTAATAAGAGGAAAAGAGACACAAAAAGAAACACACTGAGAACACAGTGATGACAGAGGCAGAAATTGGAGGGATGTACCTGTAAGCCCAAGAATACCAGGGATTGAAAGCAATCACCAAAATTTAGGAACAGTCAATAAAAAATTTTTCCCTATAAGTTTCAAAGGGAAGGTGGGAAGGTGGCCTTACCGATACCTTGATTTTGTACTTAAAACCTCAAAAACTGTGGGAGAATAAATCACTTTTGTTTGAAAGCCATGTATTTGGTAGTCCTTTATTTCAACAGTCCTAGAAAATGATACAGTGATTCTTAGCGAATTTCAGGGCATTTGTTCCTGGAAATATCACCTCAGTGGGTCTTGAGTTTATTTATGATGCATATACATTTTCTTTATGATAATGAAAGTAATAAATCCTTACAAAAATAATTAGACAGTAAAGCATAATGACACAAGTAAAGCATTCATAATTCCTATAACTAATAGCCAATCACTGATAATGTAATTTAAAAATATTATTTTAAACTTTTTATATAGAAAATTTAAGTACATAAAAATTAGAGTGAATATTCCATTAAAACGTCTTATATTCTTCACTCAACTCAGTTATCAATATGAGGACAATTTTGATTCATCTACACCACCAACCAGTATTCTCTCACTTCACTGTGATATTTTAAGCCAGATCCAACACGTTATAATTGTACTTATAAGCAATTCAGTTTGTACCTCAAATACATAATGCCCTATTTTATGATCTAACTAGAACACCAAGCTCACACCTAACGCATTTGAAAATATTTTCCATATGATAGTCAATGTTCAGTATTCTTCAATTGTGTTCAAAAAGTGTTTTTACTTTTTTTTTTCAAATTAGGATAAAAAATATCCAACACATAATTTGGTTAGAACATCACTTAAATCTCTTTATCTGTTGGTCTCTCTCTTTCCCTATTTGTTTTTATTGCCATTAATTTGTTGAAGAAATCAGTTGTTTGTCTTTTAAGAATTTCTCACATTCTTAATTTTGCTAATTGCTCAAATGTGATGTTTGTTTGTTTGAATGACAAAAATTTTATGGCCTCATAGTTTTGAAGGCTAGAAGTCTAAAATAAAGTTATAGGTGCTTCTTAATTTATAATGGGGTTATGTCCTGATAAGCCCATCATAAGATGAAAATATAAATTAAAAATACATTTAAAGCACTAAACCTACCTACAAAACATCAGAGTTTAGCTTTGGCTACCTTACACATGCTCAGAACACTTATACAGGCTGCAGTTTAGCAGAATCATTAAGGGGAAGCCTATTTTATAATAATTTTTATAACAATGAAACATGGCGTGTGTGTGTGCTCCTCAAACTTCTCAATAGATATTAAAGTTTGTTCTGATTCAGGTTTGCTATTTTGGCATGGATAATTTATAGATGTAGGTGATACTAAATTACTCCCATTGTAAGGCCTTAGTAGGCAGTTCTGTTCTGATTTTGATGTGTGTGTGTGTGTAAGTGAGGGGGGCACATACTTCCTAAGATGAAAAGGTGTTGACAACCTGATCTTTCCTTTTTAAAGCTTCCCAGTAGCTTTTCAAAACTTGGTTTTGATTTTGGCAGGCATTAATTTTTGTATTTCATATTAGAGAGCACAGAATGGTAATAATCTAATTTTATCGGTTACTTTTTAATTATCTGAAATATTTCTATATAAAGAAACTCTTTAGCTACATTGAGTTATGGCTTGCATAGAAAAGATAATAAAAGTGCTTGATATTTTTCCTTATGTACCATTTTCTGTATCATTATGTAGTTACATATTTTACATTTTAATAAATTTCAATTCATTGCCACTATTTCCTCTCAACTGATTACAGTAATAGTGCTGCTTTTGGTTTCAAGAGAGCCCAGATTCATTGTATAGGTTTTTCTTTTTTTTTTTTTTTTCTCCCAAATTGGGATCAATCCTCTCAGGTGCCCTGCTGCCATTTCTCAGGGAAAGGCATTTAGAGCCCACAATCTGTTTTCTGGAGCTATACACAAAGACGGGAATGGCCATTGTTTCTAGACTTCTTCTGTGGACAAATCTAAAAAATATTTTACTAAGGTCAAATTCATCATGAGTTTATTCTGACTATTCCAATAAAATGTCAGATTATAGGAATCTGCTTACTTTTTTGACTTTATATTCATTTCATTTTATCAATAAAAGCTATGTTTCCTATGATTTCTTGGAGGATTTTTATTGTTTCATGCCTTAAATTTAAGTCCTTTATCCATCTTGAGTCAATTTTTGTGAGTGGGGAAAGGTGTGGGTCCAGTTTCAGTCTTTTACATGTAGACATCCAGTTCTCCCAACACCATTTATTGAATAGGGAGTCTTTCCCCCAAGGTATGTTCTTGTTTGGTTTATCAAAGATTAGGTGGTTGTAAGATGGTAGTTTCATTTCTTGGTTTTCAATTCGATTCCAAGTGTCTATGTCTCTGTTTTTGTGCCAGTACCATGCTGTCTTGAGCACTATGGCTTTGTAGTACAGACTAAAATCTGGTATGCTGATGCCCCCAGCTTTATTTTTGTTACAGAGAACTGCCTTAGCTATATGGGTTTTTTTCCGGTTCCATACAAAACACAGAATCATTTTCCCCAAATCTTGAAAGTACGATGTTGGTATTTTGATAGGAATGGCATTGAATAGGTAGATTGCTTTGGGAAGTATAGACATTTTAACAATGTTGATTCTTCCCATCCATGAGCATGGTATGTTCTTCCATTTGTTAGTATCCTCTGCTATCGGAAAAACACTGGAAGATATTGGCCTGGGGAAAGACTTCATGAAGAAGACTGCCATGGCAATTGCAACAACAACAAAAATAAACAAATGGGATTTCATGAAACTGAAAAGCTTCTGTACAGCTAAGGAGACATAACCAAAGCAAAGAGACAACCTACACAATGGGAAAGGATATTTGCATATTTTCAATCAGACAAATGCTTGATAACTAGGATCTATAGAGAACTCAAATTAATCCACATGAGAAAAGCCAACAATCCCGTATATCAATGGGCAAGAGACATGAATAGAACTTTCTCTAAAGACGATAGACGAATGGCTAACAAACACATGAAAAAATGTTCATCATCTCTCTATATTAGAGAAATGCAAATCAAAACAACCCTGAGATATCATCTAACCCCAGTGAGAATGGCCCACATCACAAAATCTCAAAACTGCAGATGCTGGCGTGGATGTGGAGAGAAGGGAACACTTACACTGCTGGTGGGACTGCAAACTAGTACAACCTTTCTGGAAGGAAGTATGGAGAAACCTCAAAGCACTCAAGCTAGACCTCCCATCTGATCCTGCAATCCCATTACTGGGCATCGACCCAGAAGGAAAAAAATCCTTTTATCATAAGGACACTTGTACTAGACTGTTTATTGCAGCTCAATTTACAATCGCCAAAATGTGGAAATAGCCTAAATGCCCACCAACCCAGGAATGGATTAACAAGCTGTGGTATATGTATACCATGGAATACTATTCAGCCATTAAAAAAAAATGGAGACTTTACATCCTTCGTATTAACCTGGATGGACATGGAAGACATTATTCTTAGTAAAGCATCACAAGAATGGAGAAGCATGAATCCTATGTACTCAATTTTGATATGAGGACAATTAATGACAATTATGGTTATGGGGGGGAAACAGAAAGAGGGAAGGAGGGAGGGGAGTGGGGCCTTGTTGTGTGTCACACTTTATGGGGGCAAGACATGATTGCAAGAGGGACTTTACCTAACAATTGCAATCAGTGTAACCTGGTTTATTGTACCCTCAATGAATCCCCAACAATAAAAAAAAAAAGCTATGTTTCCTAGTGAAATAAAAAATATTCATTGACTTTATCTAAAAATATATGGATAATAATTCAAAATGACAATATCAATATTGTAAAAATATTACCAATACATTTCAATATTTTTTCCATATCTCATATCATCAAAATATATTTCAAAACCTTATATAAATTACTAGAATTCAAAGTATCTTGAAATAACTTTTTTTGTACCATTAATTCATTCTTTATACATAGTTTTTTTTTTTGTTGTTGTTGTTGTTGTTTTTAGACAGAGTTTTACTCTGTGCCCCCAGACTAGAGAGTGGTAGCTTCATAGCTCATAGCAACCTAAACTCCTGGGCTCAAGGGATCCATTTTTGCTTCAGCTTGCTGAGTAGCTGGGACTACAGGTGTGCACCACCATACCTGGCTAATTTTTCTATTTTTTTAGAGATGTGGTATCTGTCTTGCTTAGGCTAATATCAAACTCTGGAGCTCAAGCAAACCACCTTCCCAGGCCTCCCAGAGTGTGAAGGTTACAGAGGTGAGCCACCTCATCTAGCCTATTTGTAGGTTTATTTCATTTTTTCTTTGAATTTTAAGGATTGATTTTTTTCTCCCCACATTAAATGTTTTTATTAAAAAGTTTCTTGCTTCCAAAGTTGAAACTGAAATAATGGAGACTGTTTCTTCTTAGTAACCATTATTATTAGTTTTTATTTTATTTTTCTAGGAACTTGAAAAAATTAAATGTAATTTACTGCCAAGACTGGAAATATAATTGTTTAGTTGGCAATCAGATAGATTTGACCATAATTTTCTTTTTCTGGTCCCATATTAGTAAACCTTAAGGCTCCCCCCCCCCACTATTACAAAGAATGCTCTGATAAATTATTTTTAACATACATCTTTTATTGTCTTCTAGTTATTTATTTAAAATAGATTCTCAGGCTGCTGTAGAGAGAGGCAGGGGCCAGACCCACAAGGTACAGTGATTCTTAGCGAATTTCAGGGCATTTGTTCCTGGAAATATCACCTCAGTGGGTCTTGAGTTTATTTACGATGCATATCCATGACATTCCAAGGCCTTTGGACCTTACTTGGTCCTGGGGTCTCAAAATCTTCTTAGCTGAAAAGTTCCTTCTCACATCCAACCCAGTCTTACAATCAACATCAGCAGGTGCAGAAGTTGTCTGAGTGCATTGGTTGGAGGTCCTGGGGACAGCACCCAGACTCTGTGACTTTACAGAGTTGAGAGATGAATTTAAAGCATTGCTCCTAACGACTATAAATGGTACAACCAAGAATTCTCAGCATCAGCCCAAATCATATTGAATGGAAGTTAAATTCAACTTTCAAATGCTGGGTAATCAGCTTCTTTTTGGAGGATCTATCCAGCACTGCTAAAGGGGTATTAAAATCTCCAACTATGGGAGACAAGATGGCGGCTGACTGAAGCCAGCTTTCCACAGGGGCTCCCATCCAGAAGGAGAGTTAAAGGAACAGAAATTTAGCAAGTAACCAGGTAGATTTGAGCTGCACCAAGAGAGAAGGTTTAAGAACACACATCAACCCCACTGAGGCGAGCTGCAACCACAAGGATACAAATAAAAGGTACAAAATCTATCGCCAAGCACACGGGAGTACCCTCCCCCATGAGAACGGCTCAGAGTGCCCCACAAACAAATGAGCAGAGTTCAAAGGTCCTCCCAGTACACTCCACAGGACAGACCCTCTGCAAATGGGACCTGTCTCCCCTACTAGGGTGCCACAGCGTTCTCCTGCCAGGCATAAAACTGTATAAAACTGCATATATTCTCTACCTGCAACTCTGAGCTCCCAGCACTCCCCACCACTCTCACTCTGAGGTCTGGAGGCCTGTCCCCCAGGAGTCCAGATTCTTGGGTGATTTCTCAAGGGGTGTGGACAGTGCCTAAACTGCAGCTGTTCAGTGCTGACTCTGGGGCATGAGAGTGAAGAGAGGACGGTCAGCTGAGAGGGAACCACACCAAAGCAGCGGTGCCCTGAGATGCAGAGCAGCAGCCCTCTTTTAGCAACAATAGGGATCACTCCCAGATATTCTGAAGCCATACCCCCTGTCTCCCTGGGCAACCAGAGGAGGCTGGGCATCTACTCAGGCGGCAACCACCATGGAACAGATCTGGGATGGAAACACAGACATTCAAAAAATCCTCAATGAATATTACAAGAAACTTTATTCTCAGAAATAAGAAAATCTGAAGGAAATTGACCAATACTTGGAAGCACATCACCTTCCAAGACTTAGCCAGAATCAAGTAGAAATGTTGAATAGGCCCATATCAAGTTCTGAAATAGCATCAACCATATAAAACCTCCCTAAAAAGAAAAGCCCGGGACCAGATGGCTTCACATCAGAATTCTACCAAACCTTTAAAGAGGAATTAGTACCTTTATTACTCAACCTGTTCCAAAATGTAGAAAAAGAAGAAAGACTACCCAACACGTTCTATGAAGCAAACATAACCCTGATCCCCAAACCAGGAAAAGACCCAACAAGAAAAGAAAATTATAGACCAATATCACTAATAAATATAGATGCAAAAATATTCAACAGGATTCTAACAAACAGAATCCAGCAACCACATCAAACAAATTATACATCATGACCAAGTTGGTTTTATCCCAGGGTCTCAAGGCTGGTTCAATATACGTAAATCTATAAATGTGATACAGCACATAAACAAATTAAAAAACAAAGACCATATGATCCTCTCAATTGATGCAGAAAAAGCTTTTGATAATATCCAGCATCCCTTCATGATCAGAACACTTAAGAAAATTGGTCTAGAAGGGACATTTCTTAAACTGATAGAGGCCATCTATAGCAAACCCACAGCCAATATCGTATTGAATGGTGTTAAATTGAAATCATACTCAGATCAGGAACCAGACAAGGCTACCCATTGTCTCCACTGCTCTTTAACATTGTAATGGAAGTTTTAGCCACCACAATTAGGGAAGAAAAGGCAATCAAGGGTATCCATATAGGGTCAGAAGAGATCAAATTTTCGCTCTTCGTGAAAGATGATATGATTGTATATCTGTAAAACACCAGGGATTCTACTACAAAACTCTTACAAGTGATCAAGGAATATAGCAGTGTCTCAGGTTACAAAATCAACATTCATAAATCGGTAGCCTTTATATATACCAACAGTAGTCAAACTGAAAAAACAGTTAAGGACTCTATTCCATTCACAGTAGTGCCAAAGAAGATGAAATATTTGGGAGTTTATCTAACAAAGAACGTGAAAGATCTCTATGAAGAGAACTATGAAACTCTAAGAAAAGAAATAGCTGAAAATGTTAACAAATGGAAAAACATACCATACTCATGGCTGGGAAGAATCAACATTGTTAAAATGTCCATACTACCCAAAGCAATATACAATTTTAATGCAATCCCTATTAAAGCTCCACTGTCATACTTTAAAGGTCTTGAAAAAAATAATACTTCGTTTTATATGGAATCAGAAAAAAACTTGAATAGCCAAAACATTACTCAGCAATAAAAACACAACAGGAGAAATCACGCCACCAGACCTCAGACTATACTATAAATTGATAGTGATCAAAACAGCATGGTACTGGCACACAAACAAAGAAGCGGATGTCTGGAACAGAATAGAGAACCAAGAGATGAATCCAGCTACTTACTGTTATTTGATCTTTGACAAGCCAATTAAAAACATTCAGTGGGGAAAAGATTCCCTATTTAACAAATGGTGCTGGATGAACTGTTGGGCAACCTGTAGAAGACTGAAATTGGACCCACACCTTTCACCATAAACTAAGATAGACTTTCACTGGATTAAAGATTTAAACCTAAGACATAAAACTATAAAAATACAACAAGAGAGTGCTGGGAAAACGCTTGAAGAAATCAGTCTGGGCGAGTATTTTATGAGGAGGACCCCCCCCAGGCAATTGAAGCAGCTTCAAAAATACACTACTGGGACCTGATCAAACTAAAAAGCTTCTGCACAGCCAAGAACACAGTAAGTAAAGCAAGCAAACAGCCATCAGAATAGGAGAAGATATTTGCAGGTTATGTTTCCGACAAAGGTTTAATAACCAGAATTCACAGAGAACTCAAATGTATAAGTAAGAAAAGAACAAGTGATCCCATCACAGGCTGGGCAAGGGAATTGAAGAGAAACTTCTCTGAAGAAGACAGACATACGGCCGACAGACGCATGGCCTACAGACATGAAAAATTGCTCATCATCTTTAATCATCAGAGAAATGCAAATCAAAACTACTTGGAGATATCATCTAACTCCAGTAAGACTAGCCAATATCACAAAATCCCAAGACCAGAGATATTGGTGTGGATGTGAAGAAAAGGGAATACTTCTACACTGCTGGTGGGAATGCAAATTAATGTGTTCCTTTGGGAAAGATGTTTGGAGAACACTTAGAGATCTAAAAATAGATCTGCCATTGAATCCTATAATTCCTCTACTACACATATACCCAGAAGACCAAAAATCACATAATAACAAAGATATTTGTACCAGAATGTTTATTGCAGCCCAATTCATAATTGCTGAGTCATGGAAAAAGCCTAAGTGCCCATCGATCCACAAAAGGATTAATAAATTGTTGTATATGTACACCATGGAATATTATGCAGCCTTAAAGAAAGATGGAGACTTTACCTCTTTCCTGTTTACATGGATGGAGCTGGAACATATTCTTCTTAGTAAAGTATCTCAAGAATGGAAGAAAAAGTATCCAATGTACTCAGGCCTACTATGAAACTAATTTATGGCTTTCACATGATAGCTAAACCCAGTTATAACCAAAGAATAGGGGGAAAGGGGAAATGGAGGGGAGGGAGGGTGGAGGTGGGTGGAGGGAGGGTGATTGGTGGGATTACACCTGCAGTGCATCTTACAAGGGTATATGTGACACTTAGTAAATGTAGAATGTAAATGTCTTAACACAATAACTAAGAAAATGCCAGGAAGGCTATGTTAACCAGTGTGATGATAATGTGTCAAACGGTCTATAAAACCAGTGTATGGTACCCCATGGTCGCATTATTGTACACAGCTATGCTCTAATATAAAAAAAAAGTAAACAGATTTTATTATTTTACTAAAAAAATAATAAAATAGATTCTCAGAGGTATAATTTCTAATGTGAGCACAAACATTTCAAGCTTGGTCCTTTATGTGCCAAGTGGCTTTGCGTAGACTTGGTATTAGAGAGCACTCTCCACCATGCCATTTGAAGTCTCAATTTTCTGCATTCACAATCTCACATGAATATGAAAGTCATTATGGGAGATCCTATTTCAGTAACATTTCTTTTTTCAGTGAATTTCATCCAGTTAACAGGTAATGAAATTTCAGATCATTCAAATCAATAGTATAATGCAGAACCTTTAAAATATAAACCCATAAAATTTCTGCATTATGCATTGGCATTTCTGAAATGACATGAAAGTTTTATTTCTGATTTCCTTGTTCTTTTCGGTCTCTAAGCATGGAGTATTTATGGGAGAGAGGTCATGGTATTTGTAACAACTTCCTTCCCACTGCAGAATCTAACTCCGATCAGACTTTTCCAATTCACGTCTTTTGGGTTTCAAAATACCTTCCCAACAAAATTGACACATCTTATGTCAGTTCCCCCAGGACCTTCACAAATGAGAAGCAGTAATCCGATAAATTGATAAGAGACAGAAAATCAGTCACCTGCATGATGTGGCTACAAGCAAAGCTCATTTGATGATGTTATAGTTATACAAGTGGAAACCCAGATTATGTAGATTTACACCATGTTTGGACTCTATAGTAGTGAAAGAACTACTGATTACTAATTAGATACTATGTGCTATGTTAGCTTTCTGAGATCAGAATGGTAAACATTTGTCCCCTATCCTGGTAAAGTGTGCAGTCTTGAGGGTGATTCAAATAAACATCCAAAGGCAAAATAAATGTAGTATTGTTTTAAGTCCCGCGCATTATGAGGAACACTGGCACACTGATCCATATGTGAAGTGACCAGGATAATGAGGGTAAGAGCCAGGATAATGACTCTTATAAGAAAAAGTCAAAGGAGTGGGATAATTATGCCAGGATGTATAGGTGAAAATAGGATAGGCCTTTGAAAATATACTTTCCATACTTGAATTGGAAAGTCCTGCCCCACACTGGCACGTACTTAATGGTTGCCAGATATTTTTTGGTAGCAGTGGACCCTCTGTCAGTCATGCATATGAGGACATACAGGTAGTCCTCATGTTACATGATACCATGCTAACCGAAAATAGTGCCTGTGAGAAACACGTGGGTGCTGTGCACAGATGGACCAGGTCTCCATGCCCACGGGTGTGTGTTAACACAGCACTGTGCAAAGTGGAGACTGCCTGGACCCAGATTCAAGTGATTGAGAGAATTTTCCAGTCTCACATCATGCCCTCTTCTATGGAGAGGTTCTAGAATTTCCAGTGACATGTGAGAGCATTTGTGCAACTCTGCAACATTGTCAGTGCACAGTCAGAAAACGGAAGGTAGAAGTTCTTGAAGGAAAAGACCTGTTTGGCTTTACTACCATTTACTTCCAGCCCTCAGCATCGAACCTAGAAAATAATTATTTTAGAGTTTCATACACATTTGTGAAGTGAATGATTGCATGGGCCAACCCCTCTTCTGGTTAGATGCCCAGGTTTCAGACCAATTAATGCCTTCTAGGCTAACTCCCCCCTAAGCATACCACATTTCGCATCAGTCACTTCTGAAAGCTGTGGTTTACTATTTGCCTTTATCCCCTGGTGTATAAATTCCATGGGAGCAGCCTTTGGGCTTAACTTGGGCCTGTAAACAGGTGCTCAGTAAATAAGGATGGGTTGGATGAATTAAAGAACACAAGGAAGCAAGAAAAGAAGAATGAAAGGAAGGAACAGAAAGAAGGAAGGAGGGATGAAAAGAGGATAAGGAAATAACTAGTCTACACAACTAGTGATTGCCTCTGACATCCAGATTTTATAAATTAAACTCTATAGACGTGGTGATAGGTGCAAACAGGTTACTAGGTACAGCTACTGATTTGTAACTGCCACTACTACTAATGCCGCCTGTTAACATTTACTGAGATTCCTCTGCCCTATGCCCTATCTTAAGCTTTTTACGTTTCATTTTACTTAATCTCCAAAAATCCCTGGATGAAATAATAACTTTTTATGATCCCCATTTAATGGTTCAGAGAGCATCTGGGTTATGTGCTGCTAATACATTTGGTAACTGCCTCATGTTTTGATAACACCATAGGAGCTCCCAATTCTCTGAAATTAAGACAACATTCAGCTTTTTCAAATCTTAGATTTCGGACACTGTTTTAGGCTACAATGATAGGTTTAGAAGCAGCAGCATCCTCATTTTCAAAATCACATCACATACTCCATCCTCTCTGTCGATGAGCAGAGAATTCCTCCTGATTCTAAAAGGGATGCCCAGGAAATGGCCCCTGCCAAGAATTACACAGCCATGTAGTCATCTGTGTCTCCTTTTAATCCCAGGGTAACTAGAGAAAACAAGCAGTGCAAGACAGTTTCCTTTCTTCGACCTTTCTTGTCCAAAAGGGATGAGTTAAATTCAGTGAGCTATGACAAAGTGCTTTGAGATCTGAGAAGCAAATTACACCGATTCAAAGCATTTCATGGAAGGTAAACGTGGTTTCATGTCCTTCAAAAAACAGTATCAACATCCCCCTTTTATAGGTTTGTACTTTGAAACAGTAGCGAAGTAAAAAACTTATAATTTAATCTTTTCCACTTTGGGAGACACTTACAAAGATTTGGGGAATAATAATATGATGCCTTCCACTCTGAACTCTTAAGCTATGTATCCCCTGTGGATATCCTAAAATAAGACTGAGGCTCCAGAGAAGAATATTGCTTTCTAAATGAAACCAATACTTCCTGACAGTTCTTTGTTAACAAAATTCACAATTTAGGGGCACTTACTGCCCAGTGAGTGCAATGTATTGACAATTTGAGCAGTTACTGAAAATCTATACAACTGGAGCCATTTTCCTTGCCAGGGTTAAGTGTATTTTTAAAAACATTTTTTGCTGATACTTCCCAAGAGGGAACGTAATAAATAGCCTCATCTTCTGGGCTTTTACTTCTGCTGCATTAATTTCAGAGTTTAGAATTATTATAATCATCCTTTATATATGGTAAATGTAGCCCTGAGGGACCCTTTTTGAAATGTTCTTTTAAAGTGTGGGGGTACCGATTGTAGCATCTGCGTCTTGGTACAAAGTATGTTTTATGTAAGTGTAAAATATGTTTCATCTCTGAAGTAACTCAAGAGTCTATTAAATGTAAGAGGCTTCGCCATCACAGCAATCACATTTAAGGAGATTAGAAGGAAACAAAAGACTCACAACCACAAAGACCAACAGCTCAATGCTTGCTTTTCTCTCTCCCTTTAATCCCTTTGTGTTACATTATTGAACAGGCCTCTTGGCTCCAGACTATTCATCCTAATCGCTGGTGCTCCCTTCACCTGCCACTGCCTGCTTCTTGCAGACCAGATCCCAAATGCACAAACTTCACAGGCAGGCAGTAGCCCAAAGAGGATAGCCCGGATTTAAGTAAGCTTCCTGCCTTTGGTAACTGCCTCCATGATTTGCAAATGTTACAGGAGCTCAAAATTCCTTCAAAGAAAGGCAATTTTTTTACATAGTTGTCTTTGACTTTCTTTGGACCCTAGACCTTTCAAGAGGATCCAATGCGAGTCACTCACCCCCTCTGCAGGGAAATGGGAAGCACATATGCCTGGGGTATTGTGTACAATTTCCAGTATACAGTGGTGGATATTTCTTAAATTTCATTTCTGTTTCTCTTACCAGGAGTTTGCAACAAAAAAGCTAAAATGGATTTTAGCCTTTCTAGGGAATTTTTATTAAAGAGAACCTCCCCCCTACACACATATCCATACATTTGCAGGGTAATGAATTCTAATTTCTAAAACAGACAGAGCGTGGAAAATTAAGAGAGGTAATACAATATATTGGGTGGGGGGAGGAGGACATGGTGCGTGTTTTGTTTTTGTTTCTTTTCTCCCTCACCAAGTCGAATGTGTGGCAAATATCACTTTTTTTACCCTATCTTGGTGGCATATGTGGTCTCTAAGGTCATGGCAATAGGAGAGAGAGAGAGGGTGATGGTGGCAGAATCCTACAGAAAGTTATTCCCATTGGGCAATGAGTGTTAAAATGCTAGTTTTACTACAAGTCCTTGGGTCAAAACCTACCTAAGAGAGAAACTGGAAAAAGCCGAGATGAAGGACCATTTGGTGTGTCTTATCTGTCAGCTATCTCTCTGCTCTCCCTTTTCTCAGAGAAAAATCAAGGCCATATCCAACACACAGTTTAGGTAGGAAGTTTTGCTTTTCCTCAAAAAAATATAATCAAAATATAACTTTGCACAGATTAACACTCAGGGGAATGTTCTTATTCCTTAGAATACTCACCTGTAGTAAGAGAAGGTAGTTGAGGTAGCCATAATCAGAGTCCCCCTCCTTTGCATGGAATTTAGAATAAAGTAGTATATTGAGAAACAATTCCTTCCTTCCCGTTCCAAAACTGCACGCTTGCACTGACACACACACGCACATACACAGAGCTAATGGAATAATGTTGGCTGAGGAAGGAGTGGAAATTTAGCTCTCCAACAAATGTAAGACATTTAGAAGACATCACGGTATTTCTGAGGTTTTCACATAGATTGTGACCTTCTAGAGCTGACTTACATTGCTCCTGTTTATGGGATACTTCAGGCCCCCGTTTTAACCTGTGACACTCTCTGAGGGAAGGGACTGAGAAACGTGTAGATGAGAGCCTGTAGTCGAATCATGTTCCAAGAGGAGCTACCGAGACTCCATCAGCTCTAAGACACCTCCATGCAGAGAGTATGTCAGGTTCCTTAGAGTCTTTGACCATTGTGGCTAAGAGATAAAAAAAAAGAGAGAGAGTTGAAGTTTCATAATCAATTATTATTTATTCTACCTTATTTATTTTATCTTCATAGCAAATAGGTGTGCTTCTTGCTTTTCATGAGTGACTGCTAGTAAAGGTAACTTAATTCAATTTTATTGTACAAGTATGCTTAAGGTAACTGAAATAGGACATCAGTTAACAAAGTTGATTCATAAGGCAACTGTGCTACTGCCTCAAGCCTGCACAGACACCATATTAGAAGCATTCACTTGTTATCTTCTGATTTCATAGTCTTATTCTCTTGCTTTAATCACACAACTTGAGTATCTTCTATTTATTTATTCACCAACAAAATCTACAAAGCCCCTATTATGTGCCTACAAATACTTTAGATACAGAAAAGAATGCTAATGAGAGTTGTTCTCCATTTTCCCTGATGGAATAAACAAATGGGCAATGAAAACAGAATTTAATCGTGGAGTATCTATGTACAATTAGTTTCACTGACAAAATAAATAGAAATCTAGAAATGCACAATTCATAAGTCTATAACTCTGAGGCTGGGAGGCGGAGTATCAAAGTTACAAATCTTTGATAAAAAAAATCTATTTCATAGACTCCCATGTCTTTAGGGTTCTGGACTCAATTTCCACCTGCCAAAGAGATGCTCTCATACAAAATGTGGGAGATGAGAGAGACAGGGAAAGAGAGTGAGGGAGAGAGGGAGAGAAGGCCATCTTCCTTCAGCAGTGAGGCAGTGGAAGTGGATGTGCTGTTCTCAGCATATGTGTGCATTTGCTGTCTGGCTGCACTTTACATCCTCTGACAGGTCTCACCTTTGGGACTGAAGAGCATTGTGATTTCTTCAGTACTTTCTCATAGTACTTTTTTGAATGTCCCAGTGGCAGCAGCACCTTCCTGAACTAAAGATATAGTGGCAGTATCTTTCATCCTGTCTTCTATTCTTATAGCCTTTACAAAACATTGCCAGCACCTAATTCCAGATGTTAAATTCTTTTCTTTTGGAATGTCTAGATTTGTTTTTCCTGCTGTGATACCTACTGATAAAGTTATTTTTCCCTTTGCAAAATGGCTCTTCATTTTACAATAAGATTTCTTGAGGATCCTGCAAATCGTGAGTTCCATGGGTTTTTATTTGGTATGACACAAAGTACAGATCCCCTTGCCAAATGAATTTGGACAATGCTGCATTACATGTCTACCTTTAAGAGTCACAATGAATGTTACTGATAAATCTATTCCCCACATTTGTTGTGGAAGAGTTTAAGGGGTCCAGCAATAAAATACACCCATTTATTTTCATTTTTCCCACACTTGCTTGATCAAGATAACTTCTTGGAGAAGCTCTCAGAGCTCCCCTTTAAGGAGGGCAGTGGTAACTGGTGTATGGTAGCACTTCTGAAAGTAGTGTATTCCTGTAACAAATGATGCTCTACTTTATGAAATAAAATCAACCACAAGGGTATTTCCAGGAAATACATACTGCAAAAAGTAATTTATTTCTACTGTGAGAACTGGTCAATACCCAGAGGAGTAATTCTGTCGATCTGACTTTTAAGTTTTAAATGAATGTTATGAAAAGCAGTTGAATCTCTCTATCATCTGAAAGTTTTGCTGTTTTTTTTAATTTATTTATTTTTATTGTTAAATCATAGCTGTGTACATTAGTGCAATCAAAGAGTACAATGTGCGGGTTTCATATAAAATCTGAAATATTCTCATCAAACTGTTCAACGTAGCCTTCATGGCATTTTCTTAGTTACTGTATGTAGGCATTTGTATTCTGCATTTAGTAAGTTTTGCCTGTACCCATTCTAAGATGCACCATAGATGTGGCCCCACCCATTACCCTCCCTCCACCAAAACCTCCCCCCTCCCTTCCCTTAAGTTAATCTCAGTGCTGATCTGTCTGACAATTAAGGTCAAGAACTCATCCTAGAGAAAGTGCTACATATCTCATTGCTGAATATCACCATGGTTAACTTCAAAGCACTCCCCTTTGGAATCTATGCACTGACTCCAGAGCCTAGTCCAACCTTCAAAAACATTTGGAAGTCTTTTTCAGGAATGGCCATCAAAGCTATTGTTATATTACCCTTAATGTCCTGAGGGTCATCAGTTTGTCTTCCTTTCAATATTTCCTTTACCTTTGGGAAAAGAAAAAAGTCATTGGGGGCCAGAGCAGTGTGTAGGGAGGGTATTCCATTACTGGCTAAAAACTCCCTCACAGATAGTGCTATGTGAGCTGGTACATTGTCATGATGCCAGAAACACAACTTTCTCATACCAAGATTTTCAGTTCAGATTTTTCTAACTATTATTCTATTGATGGTTTCTTGGTTCGCTATGCTGCCCGTAGTCAGGTGAGGATTTTGACACAAAATTTGATGATCTTATGCAATGTTCGATGCTTTCTCTTCCCTCAGAAAAATGTTTAATCCATTTGTACACTGCTATTTTCTTCATGGCATTATTCCCATATTGAACTAACATGTCCCTGATTTCACTTCCTCTCTTGCCAAATTTAACAAGAAACTTAGTTTTTGTTCCTTGCTGTAATTCAAGCTCTGACATGCTTGTGACATCACATAAAAACATGCAACAATAATGAACCCCACTCCACAAGGCACCAACACACATTGACATGAACACAGCTGTGAGACACTGACATACCAAGCTTATGAAAACTTACCAAATTGTTTGTACAGTGCTGTCAACATAAGCACACAGTAGCATGTTCACAAACTTAATTGTCAAACCTCATATGTATCTGATTCTTGACAATAAGATTGTACTTATGATTAATTAGAGCTGTGTATTGGTCTTCTAGGGTTTTTATAATAAAATGACATATACTATGAGGCTTAAACAATAGAAATTTATTTTCTCAGAGTTTCAAGTCTGGAGGCTCAAGATCAAGGTCCAGATCAAGGTCTGGGAGGACTGGTTTCTGGTAAGGAGTCTTCTATTAGCTTGCAGAGGGGCCCCTTTTTCTTTACATGGTCTTTTTCTTAAGCACATGGGGGAAATGATGAGAGGAAAGATAGGATAGAGATAGAGAAAAAGAAAGAGAGAGGGAGACATATTCCCCTTCTTATAAGGCTATAATCTTATTGGATTAAGGCTCTACTGTTAGAACCTCATTTAATCTTAATTACTTTCTAAAGACCCTAGTTCCAAATAGAGATATGTTAGGGGTTAGCATTGCAATAAATGAACTTTAAAGGAACATAATTCATTCCAAAGCAAGCTGACATTGAGCAGATATTAGCAATAGAGTCATACAAATTGTTTGTAGCCAGCAAGCGTTTGACTCATCAGGGCCCATGTTATACCCAGTGTTAAACGTTTTTAATATGATTTTTTATTATAATTGAGATATTGAAAATTCAGTGCCTCCTTTTCAAGGTAAGGCTTGACAGGATTATAAGAGATTAATTATTTTTGGATATTTTTTACTGAATTAACAAACTTATGCAAGGAAAATTGGCTTCAAATTTTGGAGGGTAGAAATCTCTTTCTTCCAGTCCCATATTCCTTAAGCTGGGCTAAAGTGAGTCTTCATTTACTCACGTCATTAATAAATTTACTGATCCTTTTCTATATGGCACCACTAGTTGCTAGTGATGTAATGATGGGCCAATAGAAAAGGATCTGGCTCTTAACAAGCTTACTGTCTAATAGAGAAGAGGAATTTGACAAAAATATCACAAATATGTGCCCTTAAAGCTATAATAAATTTCCACATTATGAAAAAAATAATGGAGCACTGTAAGTGTTTTAAGAAACAGTGATGGTAAAGAGAGATGAATGTTGCCAAGAGGCCAGATAAAATGCATGTAACCCATATAATAATCAATGAGTCTTTAGAGCAGCAGTTCTCACCCTATGGGTTGTGACATTAGGAAGGTTGAGAACCACTGCTTTAGAGAGAGCTATTGCAGGTATGGCATTGGTGTGGGAGTTAAGTTATGAATGAACTAATAGTGAATGAAATGTGATAACATCAGGACAGTAAGTTAATGTCTTTTTTATTCTTTTTAAGGCTATTAAATGGGAAAAGATATCGTTAAAATCTTGCCTAGGAATTCTATCATTTCGTATTATAAGATCTACAAGCAGGTAGAGTTTCTATGGGAAGGCAGCCTCCCCGTCTGTCCTCCTATACCCCATGTAATCTTCAAAAAAAAAAACCGAGCTGAGAAGCATCTTTCATATTACTCAGTGCCATAAAAATGAATATGATTAATGAGAATTTGTATGAGGTGAACATTCAGATTAAATAGAAGAAAGTTCAGAAATTTCCACTGCTATTTTCCACTTAAAATTTATTATTGAGTTACTCCTCTTCATCTAAATAAAATGTTTAAGAAAAGCAGAGCTTTTTCATCTATGTTTGACCAACTGAAAGATCAGCCATTTTTTTTATGGACTACTTAAGATATACTGTATACTCCCTTTGTTTTATAAATGAATGTAGTGATTCATTTGGATGCTTTCTTGATATCTTAAGTTGATATCTTAAGATATCTTACCTGGATTATAGTGAGGCCTCTCTGTAAAACCAACTGAATCTCTAAATTGTGATTCTGCAGATGGGGGATATGCCCAGTGCTAGCCACCTAGAAAGCATGCAACTAAGTCTCTACAAAATAATACAAGTTAGCTATCATTACTTCATGTGCCTGTGGTCTGAGGGCCTGCTTCCTGCCAGCCTCCTCTCTTTCAGCACTTCTCATTCCTAAGAAAACTTATAACTAATTTTTGCTTGTCTATTGATTGCCCATTAAGTTCACAATTTTTAAGTTGCTGAGTAAGCGATTCTCAGCTAAGAATATTAGAAATCTGTTTATATGATTTGGGTGATCTCTTGGACTTCTAGAATTCTCAGTTTTCTCACCAGTCCTTTTATGAAGCCACATTAACTTCCTTTTGAAATTATACATTCTAAACCACTAGTCTGCTTGATAATAAATTATAATATATTGTCAAAGAAATTATATTATTTTATGCTTTCCCTGTCCCATGTATTCAGCCATTAATTCAATTAATATTATTTCTGTAATATTTCTTATACCATCTGTCCCCATTATTGCCACCTCACTCAGCATCTCTTATCTCTGTCCCAAACTAATGACATCACCTGGATTCCTCTATTTCTCTCTCACTTGCCCATTCTCCTCCACCCAACGTCTGAAGTGATCTTTCTGAAGTCCAAAGGTGTTCGGCTTAAACTATGCAATGTCTTCTAAAAATCTGCAGGATAAGGTCTGAATTTCCCACCTCAAGAGAAGCCTTTTTAGGATTAGCCCCTGTTTACCCTCCCAGCCTCAACCTTTATCATCTCTACCTCCACTCTCTTAACTCCAAGCCTACAAAGCTACTCACCATTGCTGGTGATTTTTTCACTATCTTACCACTGGGACTTTGCACACTGGAAGTGCTTTGATCTACCCTCTTCACCCCCCTGTCCAGTTAACTTTCACTTTTTCTGTTGACCTTGACTTAGAAATCACTTTCTCCTTGAGATTGCCTCTCATCAATACTTCTGCAAAACAAGTTGTGGAAATCTCTCTTATATTTTCATGACTACCTATGCTTAACCTTAGCATAATGTGTTTTATAGGTATTCATTTCTGTTTTCTTGTCTTATCAATTAGATGCAATGTTTCTGGAGTCTATATGTCTTATTCACTGTGGTATTCTTTCCACCTAACAAAGTGTCTTGGTGTGCATGTGTTTATGTGTACATAAAATCCGTCTATAGTTTCTGTATAGGTTGTTTGTCCCCACCAAGTCTCATGTTGAAATTTGATCCCTATCTTTGAGGTGGAGAATAATGGGAGGTTTAGGTCATGAGGGTGGATAAATTAATGAATAAATTAATAAATTAATTGAATAAATAAATAAATAAATTAATATCCTTCCTCAAGGGATATTAATTTTTTATTCTATTAGTCTGTAGTTGTTTAAAAACAGCCTGGCACTTTCCCCTTCCCGCCTCTTCCTGTTTTCTCTCTCACCAAGCAGTCTCTGCCTATGAAGCCAGATCCCTTCACCTTCTAACATGAGTGGCCTGGAGCCCTCACCAGAAACTTAACAGATGTCAGTGCTAGGCTTCTTGTATAGCACATAGAACCACGTGCCAAACAAACTTCTTTTCCTTGTTAATTACCCATCCCCAGGTATTCCTTTGTAGCAGTGTTTTCCAACCTTTTTTTATCTCATGGCACATTTGAATCTATAGTTAAGCTTCACATCACACTTAAATTATGTTTATCAAAAAAAAGTGTAAATAAAAAGAATATACATACTTCTTTGAATTTCTTTTGAAAATAATTAAATTAATTTTCTTTAAAATTTTTGCAGTACACTTAAGATCTTTTCATGGCACACTGGTTGAAAATCACTGCTTTATAAGAACACTACAAGGGCGGCACCTGTGGCTCAAGGAGTAGGGTGCTGGCCCCATATGCCAGAATTGGCTGGTTCAAACCCAGCCCTGGCCAAAAATTGCAACAACAACAACAAAAAAATATATAAGAACACTATAGGTATGAAAATAGTAAGTGAATATAATTATTAAAAGACTTTTTTGCCTTCCAGTGGTACTTCTGCATGCATCATCTAATCCAATATTATACGAAAGATAAACAAAGTTTATATGTTCAGAATAGAGAGGTTTAAAATAAAAACCTCTCGTTATCTTGTATATCTAGATATTCAACCTCTAGGTAAGAGAAGTGATGTTTATTTAAGTCCTACTTTAAACACCTTAACTAAACAGTTGTATAATTATTTTGAATAATGATGCTGATGGTGGTGGTAGCAATGGTGGTGATGAAGACAATTGTGTGTCAAGGATCAAAGATTGGTTCTAGCATTTTCAGATACTTGAGTTGTACTTCCTGTACTTTATAACTCCAGGATAGGCAGCTCAGAGGACTTGGTCCAATCCGGGGCCACCCCCATGTCATTGTGGACTCCATTCTTTCACATGGATGTGCTCAGAAAAGCAAAGCATCCCTAATGTGACTTCTTTCTGTGTTTTTCTTGATAACATTTCTGTTTTTCCTAGAGATAGCATAGAAGGAATTCTTTCTCCAAGAATACATTCTAATTAGGATGTTTTTAAGTTGCAGGAATAAACCACATTCTGCTTCCTAACACCTCCTGAACACTTTACAATTTACATTAATTAGAGAAACTGGGTGGTGTTCTAACAGGTACATTAATCTGACTCTTCCTTGGAGTGAATCAAGTAATTAAGATTAAGGCTATTGTCAGAATGGGGAAGTAACTCTTCCCCATGCTGAATTACATCTCTGTTTGAGATTAACCTTCTTCCCAACAGGTTTTTACAAAACAAAGAAAACAGGCATCTGAATACGACTGTATTTTCCATCCTCTGCAGATTTGGGGCCTCTATTGGGACAAGTATTATACAGTGTTATCTGTTGTTCAGAGTTAGAGAGAAGAAAAGCAACAATCCTATTAACAAGAAAGGGTAACTCAGAGCTTCTTCTATTGGGAAGTTCATATTAAGCAATTCCAGGCATGCAATCATTTCCAAATTAATTCACAAAGGCAGCCCAAGTGTATTATACTTATTATTGCAGTCTTTCTGTGTCTATTACTGAATACACTTGTCCACCACTTTTTGCTTCTTTCTTTTAAAAATAAAGGAAATCCATTGAAACTTTAATGTCAACTGAAACTTTAAAATTTCTCCTAAATTTTAAACACCAGTTGTTGAAACATGAAACAATTCTCTGGACTTTAGCCAATGCCATTTCGGAAGCAGATGAACACATTGGGGTTAAGATCTGAGGGAGTGTTTGAAGTAAATGGTTGGATTATAATTCCAACTCTGTTACTAACCAACCGTGTGATGTTGATTAATCTCTCAGGGTTCTAATTTCCTCTTCCAAAATAAGAAGGATAATAGTACCTACTTCCTAGGATGATAGCAAGGCCTAAAAGGATGAACATAAGATAATGTTGAAAGTTTTGAGATAATAAAGTATTAATAAACTCAGTGTCTTACATGAAGCAAGACCTACAAAATATTTTAATATTATTGTTATTTGATAATTTTTGTCTCCCTTTTGATGTGTGTGTAGAGGAGACTGCTTTACTAAATAGACTGAGTATTATCATTAGGATAAGTATATTATTTCAAAAACATTTAAAGAAGTGTCATGCACCCTTTTGGGAATGAGTCTCTAAGTGGTATGTTTGTTCTGCACTCAATAAATCCGGAGTCAACTGAGTGACATGTGAAGAAAGGAAGTCCTTAAGCGCCACCTGGTGGCATAGTATTGACTTCTGCTCCTGCCCTCTCTGCTACCAACAGTCACAAAATCCCATAAGGATCATGAAAAAGGAGGTCTTGGCCTATTGAGCTAATTAAGCACTATTCAGCACCATGATGTGTATGACCCAATCTAAGAATTTTCATGATCCAAAAATGAGATTAAATTGGGAGTAACATCTCTCCGTTAACTGAGAATTAAGTCACGGCCAAACTCTTATTAGAGTAATTTTAGATTATGTGATTTCTGGGTTAGGTATTCCAGAATTAACTTTCCAAATTGAATGTTCACGTAATCTAAAACACTTATCCACCGTTCATTAAAATTTAAATAAAATTTTTGCTTTAATGCCAATACCCTCTCTCTGCCAAACTGTGAATTTGACTTTCTCACCAGCATCTGTCCTAAACCAAAGCATAGCAGAGCAAACATGGTTACTTTTTCTCCTCACATTTTTCCCCTTAGCTTTCAAGATTCTGCATATGTAATATCTTTTTCTTAGTACTGCTAGCCAGCTGTGACATAGTGACAAGATGCAGCCAAGTGGATCTATAATAATAATAATCCAGCCACCACATCAGCAGGAGCCATAAGTTTCAATGACTTTAGTGAGCAATTTCTGCACTTCAGGCCATGTGGCCACATATGTTTAGGACTAGCGGGGAAAAGATGGCAGGACATCCATTACTGCAGGTGGTGGCAGCCAATTAGTGGAATTAGAATAACCTTGTTCAGAGATTAATATTTCCAAAACCCCAAATGTTTTACAAGCATTGCTTTTGAATACATTGTCCTTTAAATGGGAAGTTCTCACCATTAATAGATTACTCTCCTATGGATGAGAGTAATTCATTCTTTCATCTCCTTAAAGTTTACATTTTATATAAGTGGGTTGATTTTAATTATAGTCTTTTAACATCTATAGAGAAATCTGTTTTGTCATCATACTAAAAAGGTATATGAATACTTACCAATGGATTTTCACTAAAGTACATCGGATTTGGAAACTGTTCATAAAAGCTGATTATGTGAACTAGCGTCATTGCTCAGAGTCTTTCCCATTCATCGCTCCTCTCCAAGCCCAAGGATACCACCATGGTCTAGACCAGGCGTCCTCAAACTTTTTAAACAGGGGGCCAGTTCACTGTCCCTCAGACCGTTTGAGGGCCAGACTATAGTTTAAAAATATATATATGAACAAATTCCTATGCACACTGCACATATCTTATTTTGAAGTAAAAAAACAAAACGGGCACAAATACAATCACAGTTTTAGGACCCCTGCTCTTTCACTATTTCTTGTCTGAACTAGCTTGAGAGTCCTTTAACTAGTCCTCCAATCTCAAATCTTTATCCCCTAATAGCTCTCACATGGTGCAGCTAGCATCACCTTCTTAAAACAAACTTCTTATGTTTTCATCTCCCCACTCAAAAGTGCCATTGCTTATAAAAAAAAAAAAAGGCCAGTGCATGTGCATATGTGCATATACACATACCAAAATGGATAAGTGTATACATATGTATGTGTATTTCTTTGAATCCATTTCAAATATTTTTAATAGAGCACATTAACCTTTTCTCATCAATACTTTTTAATACTGATAGTGTATAAATATGCATGCACATACATACACATAAGTGCATCATAAAAAACCTGTAAATCCTTATTCTAATATTCAAAGTCTACCATTGCCTGGTCGTATTTATCTTTCCAACTTTGCTATTATCACAACATCCTTGTTCATATCATCAAATCCCCAGTCAAATTCACTTAATCTTTGTTCCCAGGCTGATGCATATTAATGGAAAACATTTAGGCTTTGAACAACACAGACTGGGATTTAAACAATTCCACATGGTGCTAATTCTTCAGATGTGTAGAATGCAAAAGCCATGGGGCCATGGCGGCCTCTACCTACATTTCAGAGATTGTCACAGACAGCCCAGAGGCTCTGGCAGGGATTTGTCTCAAGGACAGAGCCACCACAGAGAGCCCCCTTTAATGCAATGCTTAGTGGAGCTGTGAGTGTCATGCAGCTCTTAAGATTCAAGACCTAAAGAGACAACAATGTGCAACTCTAGCCAGGGAAAGCTGTGGGTGCAAGATTACAGCTGGTGGGATCCATTGGTTTTACTGAGCTTAGTAAGGTCATAAGAGCAAGGCTCCTTGTCCCAGTGATCTGAGAAGACAGGACACGAAGTCAAAAAAGATTATCCTCCAGCTTTAAGATTTAATGTAGTTTACTCTGGTAGATTTGGACTTACTTGGAAGCAGTTATCCCTCTTTTCAATTCCTTTTCTCCCATTTGAAATAGGAATGCCTAGCCTACACCTGTCCTACCACTGCATTTTGGAAGTAGATAGCTTGTTCAGGTTTCCCAAGCTCACAGCTAGAGAGTTTTCCTCAGGATGAATTGTGCCTTGAGTCCTCTACCACATCTAAAATAGATGAGATTCTGGACTTCGTACTTTTGAGTTGGTTGGTGCTAAAACTAAGACTTTTGGAGCTACTGGAATGGAAGTAATGTATTTTGCTTGGATGCTTTGGACCAAATGTTGGATGCTTTGGTTGAAAACTTAATCCCCAATGCAATAGTGTTGGGAGGAGGGGCCTAATAGGAAGTAGTTAGGCCTATGACTAAATACGACTCCTAAATACCTCATAAATGGATTTACTGTTGATTGTAGAAAGACTTGAGGCTATGAATTTGATCTCTTGCTGTTTCTGGCATGTACTCTTTTACCCTTTCAGTTACAGCAAGGAAATACTTGACAGATGTGGGTTCCTTGACTTTGGACTTCCCAGCCTCCAGAACTGCAAGAATAAATGTCTGTTCTTTCTAAATTACCCCATCTCATGTATTTTGTTATAGCAGCTGAAAACAGATTAAGACAGAACAAAGGCAAAAGGTTAGTGGTCTGGGCTTCATGAACACTTCTCAAAGTCCTCCTTTACAAAAAGTCTGTAGAGATTAGTTTGCTTATTAGAAATTATTACATGCCTAATTTTTATATTAAAATTATAATGATGCAGGCAAATCTGTGGTTCAAAGGAGTAAGGCACCGGACCCATATGCCGGAGGTGATGGGTTCAAAACGGGCCCCGGTCAAAAACTGCAAAAACAAAACAAAACAAAAAAATTATAATGATAGAGTAGGCAATGATTTTCCAAAGTATTTTACTATCTATTTATACATATAAAGTCACATTGTGGGTGACCACCATCCCACAATGAGTATGAATAGACTCCCCCCCACAACAAAAGTAACCAAGTTATAAATGACCTTTACAAAGGTCATTTAGTAAAGATTATAGTTGCCATATATATTTTAGTTACAATAGTAGTTAATAATTTTGTAGCAGAGAAATGACTTGCATATTCGTAAAAGGTAAAAAGGAATATTCATTATCTAAAATTAGGCAGTGTGGGAAAATGAATTGTTTGGTCACAAATTATGTTGAATTTATTGATAGATTGTTTCATTCAAAGCCTCTGCAGAACATCTTTCTGCTTGTTGTAGAGACATCAGCTAAGCAAGAAAATATGAGTTGGGAATTAAGGAA
Organism: Nycticebus coucang; assembly: GCF_027406575.1. Classification (NCBI taxonomy): domain Eukaryota; kingdom Metazoa; phylum Chordata; class Mammalia; order Primates; family Lorisidae; genus Nycticebus; species Nycticebus coucang. The sequence goes on from NC_069787.1 coordinate 21,137,335, forward strand.
ATGTATTATCTGGAAGAGGGTTTCTTACCTTGATATTGTTGGTATTTCCAGATGGATATCCCTTGTTATAGGAGGCCTCCCTTTGCACTGTAGGATTTTTAAAGTGCCACCAGCCTTTACTCCCTAGATGCCAGAAGCATCCCCTTCCCCCCAGTTATGACAACTAAAGATGTCTTCAGAAGGGTCCCAGGGGAGGAGCAAATCACCCTGGTTGAGAACCACTGGTCTAGGAACAAAGATGTGAAAGTCGTAGGTCTGTAGGTGGCACTGAAGCTGGAGAGAAGGTTAAGCGTATAAAGAATTGAACTGTAAGATACTCTACGGAAGGCTGGCAGGATATTGAGGCTAAGGAAGTTTGATCAAAAGATAGAAGAGAAAGCAAGAAAACACGCTCGTTCTAAAAATAGGAGAGTTTCGTAAAGGAGACAAAATGACTTAAGGATAGAAAAATATTCATTTGTTCTGAAAAATAAAAGATCATTATTGATTGAATAGAGCTGGTTTTACAGGGTTGGTCATGGTAGAACTGAAAGGGCAACAAAGGAATAGAACCTTATATGAAGTAATTAGAAAGAGAAGTAGATGGGTCCTTGGAGAAGTAAGATTTTATTTGTATGTATGCATTCTTAGTGATAAGAAAGACATGAATTTACGTGTGAAAAGGAGTACGCAAAATAGGAGAAGTTGAAAAGTTTAAATCTTGAGACCCATAGTCGCAAGTCAGAGGCACTAACTTTATTGTTTTAAATCTTATTATATAAAATAGCTGTAACTAGACAGAGAAGCGTGATGTCTGGGTTATGGTGATGATTTTACTATGAGCTGACAACATGACAGGTGTCCTTATTTAAAAGACTCCATTTTTGAAAGCATGAAAAATGAAGCATTTAGAAAATGAAGGAACATTAAGAAGTTAAGGTCAAAAGAAAATGTCAAATCTGTGAAAGGAAAGGACAGAGCCTAGACACAGCAGGAGTGGATGCTAAGGGCAGGGAGTAATATTAAACCCAAACTCAATCAGCCCAATTACACTCAAATGCACCAACCTCCTTATGGATTTTTTCTTTTTATTGGAGCCATTTGGATCCTTTCTGACTTGATAACTATTACCTCTGCAATAACCACACCTTTTCTTGGAAAGTTAAATGAAATTTAAAATAAATAGATCTGCCAAATGCTGCTTCTCTTCTGTAACTGTGATCAAATTTAGGCAGCTTTTCTTCTCTCTTAATTCATCATTCTTCCATCCTCAAATATAATTTGGGAACATTTTCTTTTCTGCCAGAAAAGAAAAGCATAATTTTTCCTCAAATTATGCTTGTTTTAAAAGTTCAGATAGCTATCCCTTTCAAAAATACTAGAGTAACAAGTGGTGACATATGTCTGTTGACTCAGTTTCCTTCTCTTTATAATGAAGCTTGGTACCATGGTCTCTGGAGTCCCTTTAGCATTGCAAACTGAATTATTGTCATTCATTTATGGCCTGAGAACCCTAGCACTTTTTCTCTGACTTACAGTGAAATTTAGTCACTAAAGTTATGACAAGGCTGTGTATGAGAGCGTGTGTGTGTGTGTCTGTGAGTGTAATTAGGCATTTTGGTTGTCAAGAAATTTAAGTATGTTAACTCTTTAAAACATAAAATCATCTCATGCCCTGAGGCAGCAATTTACTAAATGGTATTCTAAGTAGCCTGGAAAATTTAATGAAGCCTCTGTAAAAATGGCCAAAAACTGTAGACTGGAAATTGTCCTTAAATTGTCCAGTATAAAAACATGTTGGCGCAAGAGGTTTTAGCCATTAACAATGTTTTGTATATAACATATATGTAGCCACCACCATTTTGGTGATTTATTCTCTACTAAATGTGCATTTGCTGATATGGAGAAACAATCTTCAGGGGGAACGACTGTGTAATGTACGATTTGATATGTCTTTCAAATCAAGCTGCCATTAAAGAGCAAGGAATTTGTATATGTGGATCAATCAAATGAATGGCTACTAACTCTGGTGCAGTTTTGTCAGCAAAAAAAAAAAAAAAGACAAACAATAATATCAGAATATGTGATAATATTGAAATACAGTATCTTAGAAGCAACCAAGCTTGTTCCATAACAGATGTTTCACAGCAAATCTCAATGAAGGGTCAAGAAATGTTACCTGAGTTATTGCCTTATTGTAAGAAGAAATATTCTTCATCTTACTATACACCAAGTAAGATAAAGGAGGAAAACATTTATAAAACATTCTACTGTAAAATGTATACGAGGCAATACAATAAGATAGGATATTTTAAACTGCAAAGACACTGAAGAGGCGGTATGACTCCCCAGATTTTCTCTTGTATGAAGTTTCTAGGATGTCCTGAGCCTTCAATTGTGGATGAGTATCTTCTACTCTAGCAAAAGGAATAGTGCTTGACTGATACAAGCTCCATGAGTTCATGGCCACGGGAATTAGTTTGTATAATCTATATACTGACCCAGCACCACCAATCTTACATGGCCTGAGGGATTGTTTCAGAAATGATGCCAAGAGCAGGAAGCTCAATGATCTTTCCTGAGAATGTAAATCAGAGAGTTCCCATGTGTCCTCTATTCTGCAGACTCTCTTTTGAGTGTGGTCTAAATGTTCAACACATTTATGGAAAAAAGAGAGACCCACAGAAAACACAGAGAAGCCAAACTCTTACCATAACGGATATCCCATCTACCTCAGGGCTTCAGTTTACATGCACCAATCAGTCCTTTTTATTGTTTAAAGAAATTTGAATCAGACTCTTTTCTATGCCATGTAATATATACCCTTCTTATCACACAGACAAGATCAAGTCTGTATGATATTGACTTGACCTTTTATTTCTTTATATGCCCAATGAGGATACAAATCTCTGTCTGTATTGAGATTGTATGGAAACGTGGCCAGGTACGTGTGTGAAAATGCTCAGTAAAGTCTTTTGACACATGTAAGGTGCTATCTATTTTACAAAAGAAGACAATTTTTTTTCTCCTAGGAATCAAAAGTTACTACTTTCAGATGACATTTTGTTACAGAAGGGTTTTTTTCAGTCCTTCGACTTTCCTAACTCATACCTGTTGCTCCTACCAGATCTGCAATTCACAAAGTAAAGTGGAAAATCAAGTTGTTAGCCATAAAAAGTAATTTTTCTCTAGTAAATTCCACTAAGGGATGTGAGAAGAGAGAGTGTCACTTGATCTGTATTCACTCTGGTGAACAAATTTTACATCGAGAAAATCCTAATAAATACAAAGAGGAACATAACAATTTTGTCAGTCCACACAGCTCTACATTATAAAATTCCTATAAAAGTTGCCTTACTTTACATGTGAAAATAATAGGCACACAAACACACACACACAAACATACACCTTGCTTTTCATGTTCATAAAAAGACAGCAATTGGTGATTATTATACTGGAGATATCTTTGAATTTCTGCACTATCACTCAATATAATAACAAAGACAAAAACTCCTGTTTTTATAATATTCTGAAGAATCCATAAGCTTATATAGAATTTGAAGAAGCATGGGTGCATTTGAATTTTCTTTTTTTTTTTTATTGTTTGGGATTCATTGAGAGTACAAAGAGTTAGGTTGCGCTGATTGCATTTGTTAGATAAAGTCCGTCTTATAATTGTGTTATGGCCCCAAGAGGTGTGTCATACCTTGTGACCCCTCCCATCCCCCCCCCACGTTGAATTCTTTTTCTTTCTTCTATTTATTTTTTTAATTAAGTCATTTGTACATAGATCATGAATACATTTATGCCATTATGGGGATTCAATGTGTTGATTATCTATACAAATTGGAGTGTTTATATCCTACTAATCAACATAGCCTTCACCTCATTCACCCAATTACAGCGTTAAGACGTTTATATTTTACACCTGATAGATCCAACTTGTACTTACAATACGCTACATAGGTGTGGGGTCCCCCTACTAGCCCTCCCTCGAGCATTCCACCCCCCTCCCTTCCCCTCTCCCTCCCATTCACTCCTTCATCCTAGGCTATAGTTGTGAATCAGATCTCTATAAAGAGAATTATGAAACTCTGAGAAAAGAAATAGCTGAAGATGTTAATAAATGGAAAAACATACCATGCTCATGGCTGGGAAGAATCAACATTGTTAAAATGTCTATACTACCTAAAGCAATCTACAGATTCAATGCAATCTCTATTAAAGTACCTCTGTCATACTTTAAAGACCTGGAAAAATCAGTACTTCATTTTATATGGAAACAGAAAAAACCTTGAATAGCCAAGACATTATTCAGAAATAAAAGCAAATCGGGAGGCATCATGCTTCCAGACTTCAGACTATACTCATAAATCAATAGTGCAGCATGGTACTGGCACAAAAATAAAGAGGTAGATGTATGGAACAGAATTGAAGACCAAGAGGTGAACCCATACACTTATTGTCACTTGATTTTTGATAAGCCTATCAAAAATATAAATTGGGGGAAAGAGTCAACAAATGGTGCTAGGTAAATTGCCTGGAGACCTGTAGAAGATGGAAACTGGACCCACATCTTTCTCCTGTAACAAAAATTGACACTCACTGGTTAAAGGACTTAAACTTAAGACAGGAAACTATAAAAATTCTTAGAGAGAGTGCAGGGGAAACACTTGAAAAAATTGGCCTGGGAGAATCCTTTATGAGGAGCACACGTTGATGTCTTGAAGTGTATTTCTGGTAGATTATTTCAACCCTTCACTCCCCCACCCCAGTAATGAAATTGTACATCCAAACTTTGTCTTGCCACCTTACAACACCCTCCCCTCCCTTCACCCTGGACATATAGCCCTTTGACCTTCTTTGGCCTTGGTAAAGATGAGTAGATGTGATATGGTAAACACTTGAAATGCCAAATGACTGGGCTTGTTTTCCTTGTAGCTCTACTTCTGCATTGAGAGCACGTGAAGCTACCTCTCTGGGAGAAGAGACACAGCAGGAAGAGCTCAAGTGCCCAGACAACCCCAGCATAGGTCAGCAGAGCTGTCCAGCCCAGCCCACAGACCAGACAACCCGCCACTGACCCAGAGATGTATGAAAAGTGATACATGATCATGCTTTTTAAGCTACTGAGTTTGAACAAATTGGGTACCTGCCTGACATTGTGCAGAGTATGGAAATATACAGGGTGTACATAAAGTTCATGTGCAATTTAAATGGTAAACTGATTTAAAATGTACAGAACTTTACGTCCACCTCGTATAAATTAGACTGCAGTGAATTAGAACTTCAAAAAAGAGGGTAAAGAGACACAAATGATCGCAATGAATTGCGGGCTTTAACATTTGTCGTAAGTATGATGAAACCAAGACTGATTTCTGCACCACTGTACCTTCAACATCAAGCATATTTTTTGAGTTGAATGGTTGTGGCTTGTCATCATTTGCCATGAAAGAGATGAGTGAGTGAAATAGTCTGCCACCAAATGGGGCTAGTTATTAGTTAGTCATCATGAGCAGGAGTCCCAGCGAGTGATCTTTACCATCTTCCTTTACTTCAGGTTCAATTCTAATACTCTATCTCCAGAATGGTAGCAATTCAGTAAGGTTTCATTGCCTGATTCAGTTTATGCCCACCGTCCTTGTCAAGTGACTATTCCTCTGGGCCAGCATATCACACCTTTTGTGATACTGGCTCTTTCAGGTGCTCATACTCCACCTTCTCCAACAGAGTATTTTTTTTTTTTTAATCCTTTTACTGCTCTTAGGTTAAAGGATCTAAAACCTGATTGGGCTTTTAATATTGAGATTAACTTCTTGTTTAGCATTCGTCTTTACTGGACGGACAGAGAATCTGTTTTCATCTGATTGCTATAGTCTATATCTATATCTATATATATAATAACAATATTAATACATTGCTTTGTATTATAGCATCAGATATCAATTAAGAAAATAGTGTTAATAAAAAGGAGAAAAATATGAATATAAATATAGGTCAAGTCAGAAAAACCAGTGTAGAATTAGAATAGATAATATATTTATCTATTACTTTTTTTAATTTTTATCTATTTTTAACAGCCAACCTTCCATATATACTTGAACTGTGCACAGGCATATTTAGACCTGAAAAATGCTCTTTTCAATCAAGGTTCATGCCTAGGTAAAAAATTCTGTTTCCAGAATGAGTCATGCCAGAAGAAAAAATAACCATTTTACGGTAAGGACATTTGCACTCGATTTTGTTTATAGCAGCTCATTTCACAATCGCAAAGATGTGGAAACAACCCAAGTGCCCATCAACCCAGGAATGGATTAAAAAACTGTGCTACATGCATAGCATGGAATCCTATTCAGCCACAAAAGATATGGAGATGTTGTACCTTTGGATTTACCTGGATGAATTTGGAGAACATTTTCTTAATTGAAGTATCTCAAGATGGAGAAGCAAGCTTCCCATGTACTCCAAAAACTGAAACTTGTAGATCAACAACCACAGGCTCACACAAGAGAAAAAACATAATTAAATTCAAGAAGGGGAGGAGGGAGCTTGGTAAGTTCAGACTTATCAAGTAAAACGTAGTGGCATAGGGCACACTTCCTGGGTGGAGGACTCAATGACAACTTAGATTTTGGACTTTACCCAACAAATTTAAATAACGCATCCTAGTTGTATGTACCCTCATCGTAACCCATAATAAAAACAAAAAGAATGAGTCATGCAAGGAAGGTGTATGAGTCAGAATTCTCCAAAGAAACAGAATCAATAGGAATGTATAAATAGTTTTAATAAATTGGTTCACGTGACTGTGGAAGCCGATAAATCCAAAATCTGCAATGAAGACTGGAAATTTGGAAACCCAGGGAAGAATCGATGTTGCAGCTTGTGTTCAAAGGCTGTGCTCCTGGAACTCCCTACCTCAGTAGACACCAGCCCTTTCATTCCACTTAAGGCCTTTAACTGATTAGATGAAGCCCATGCAAATTATGGAGGGTATCAGCTTTGCTCAAAATGTATTCATTTAAATAGTCATGTAATCTAAAAAAATACCTTCCTGACAACAGTCAGACTAGTATTTGACCAAATATGTGGGTACTGTAGCCTAGCCAGGTTAACACATAAAATCAATCATCACTGAACAATAGATTACAGATGACAAAGAATAAAAAAAGGTTTTCATCACTAAGTGAAGAATTAGGTTTATAGATTTTAAGTAACTCATAATTATTCTAAAATTATATTTAATTAAAATTAAAACAGAAGGAAAGATAAAGTAGAATCCTTTTATAAATAGTGTCAAAATCATTTAAAACTGAGGAGACTCAAGGAAATAAAACCCACAGGACAGTAATTATAGCTTGCTTTCCAGACCATAAGCTTAAACTTTCTTTCATATTTGTATAAATGTTACCCACATCCCAATTTCCCCCTGCCTTAGCATTCTGAGGCTTAGTATCACTGACATATAAAAGAAGATGCTTCATTTTTCTGCCGCAAACACGAATCCCAAGTATCAGCAGAACATCATCTTTATTGTGATGTGCTATCATCAAAGCAAAATATAAACTTTCTATCCTCAGTGGGATTTTCTTCCTGAAAAACACTGAAAGTCTATTATAAAGCTTGTCATAGAAATCTCTCCCTCAGCCCGAGATTAGCCCATAACTGCCTAGTGATCCAGCACGAGGTATGAGGTTGTTATAGAAAACTCACATCCTCTTGCAAAAAAAGAAATCTCAGTCAGACCTAAAGAAATAATAGAGGTCTTATTTCACATTTGTCCTTTTCTAGAAGATGAGAGCCATCTTAGACTCATTCAAGTTCTCAACTATAAACCAATTTGTCAAAGAATTTTCAACAATTTTGAGTGGAATATAGCTTCTATGGGTCACTCAAACACTTTAGTATTATATATTTTTTCAGATCTCTCAATAAAACAACTCATTCTGATCCATCTTTTCTCATGTTATCATTCAATATTGTCAATTCAGCAACGTTTGGCATTATAGCAAAGTCTTGTCTGATGTTAAGAAGGCAGTTATCTATATTTATATGCTTTTAAAATATTCTGGCTTACGTATGATCTTTAAGAACAGGATAAAATATTTGAAACTTGAAAATGTGAAAGGACATAATAAAGCAGTTTTGTTTTTCAAACTAAGGATTAAATAAAACTAATCAGGGATCATCAAAATTAACATTTATTGAGTATATAATATGTGCCACGTACTTAAAGTCCATGAAGACCTGGGCTTTTTCTGTACTATTCAACACAGCCTACACATATCCAAAGCATTTCCTGACTTACAATAAACATTTGTTAAATACTTATTTATTAGCTGGAGTCATTATCTCACTTAATCCTAATAAGAATTTCTAAGTCAGACCCATTACCATCTTCATTTTTTATATGGGATAGTTGGCCAGGTATGACGGCTATAACCCTAGCACTCTGGGAGACTGAGCCAGATGAATTGCTAGAGCTCAGGAGTTCGAGATCTGCCTGAGCAAAAGTGAGACCCCCATCTCTATTAAGAAGAGAAAAACTAGCTGGGTGTGGTGGCAGGTACTTGTGGTCCCAGCTACTTGGGAGGCTGAGGCAAGAGGATCATTTGAACTCAAGAGTTTGAGATTGCTGTGAGCTCTGAGATGTTATAGCATTCTACCCTAGGCTGGACTCTGTCTCAAATAAATAAATAAGAGGTTACGGAATCTTATAAAGAATGAGACATGTCTCCAAAGTCACACAACTAGCACGTGGCATTGCTAGGACTGGAACTCATGCCTTTAAAATATTCTGGCTTACGAAAGCCAGAAGACATTGTTTTTAAACTCTATGCCATTTTCTTGAATTTCATAAGAAAGTTTGAATACTAAAAATTTATGAATTTGATGTATGATATTTTCTAGAAATAGGATTTTGAAAAACATTATGCATCAGGTAGTAAACTGGGTGCTAAAGCCAAATGGCAAATAAGAATAATTCTTGTCATCAGGAACCCTATTTAATAGAATTAAAATAATTAGGCAAACATAAAGGAGAAATATTGTATGTTTCTACCTAGATGAGGTGTGCAGAGTAGTCATATTCATAGAGTCAGAGAGTAGAATAGAGCTCACCAGGGGCCAGGGAGAGGGAAGAAATGGGAAGTTATTCGATGGGTATAGAGGTTCAGTTGCGATAATGAAAAAGTTCTGGAGATGGCCAGTGGAGATGATTGTACACCAGAGGGAGTACATTAAGTTACAAACTGTACAGGTGAAAATAATTATTATTATATCTTTTATATTTTCTACACACACACACAAACAGGAGTTCAGACAATTAAGGTCACGAAGTTGCCCCATGCACTTACATTGTCAGCACTGTACAAATAACTCCATAAGGTTTAGTAATCTTGGTATATCGTATCTCACAGCTGGGCTCATGCAGACATGCGGTGGTGTCTTGCTCAGTGGAGTTCATTATTGTTCCATATTTTTGTGTGCCATCACAAGAATGTTGGAGCTTGAATTAGAGCAATGAACAAACACTAAATTTCTTATTAAAGTTGGCAAGAGAGGAAGTGAAATCAGGGACATGTCCAAGTTTATGGGGATAATGCCATGAAGAAAATGGTAGTGTACAAATGGTTTAAATGTTTTTTCTGAGGGGAGGGAAAGCATCACTCAAGAAGAGAGTTTAGGGAAGTCAGTAGGAGCAAAAATGACAAAAACATTCCAAAAATTTGTCGAATTGTGTGTCAAAATCATCAGTTGACTGTGAGAGTCTTAGCATACCAGGTAAACAAGGATTGAGAAACAGGAAAATCTTGGCATGAGAAAGATGTGGCCCCTGCACCGTGACAATGCACCAGCTCCCATAGCTCTGTGTGTGAAGCAGTCTTTAGCCAGTAAACAAATTACCATATTGGAATATCCTCCTATTCACCTGATCTGGAGAGTAGATGTTTTTGTTTACTCAAAGATAAAGCAAATAGCTAAAGGAAGATAGTTTGATGACATTCAGGACTTAAAGGGTAGTACAACTACAGCTCTGACGGCCATTCCAGAAAAGTTCCACATTCGTAAAGGGTGGACTATGTGTGGGTCTCTGTGCACAGCTTCCCAAGGGGAGTACTGGAGTTCTTTGAAGGTGACCATGGTGATAGTCAGCGTGAGGTATATAGCACTTTTGCTGGGATGTGTTCATGAACGTAATTGTCATATATATGACATACTATATATACACACACATATACATACCCACAATAAAAAATTTAAATCATTGTGGGATAGGAAATATTGAACAATAATTTTATTTAAGAGAGATGATTGCATGGTACTGATTTTGGTTAGGAGAAAGTTGGGAAAGTAAAAACATCAGAAGTATCAATACAAATCCAACTACTACTCTAAATCCATTTTATTTTTAAGGTTTGTACATTTAACAAGGAACAATGTCATTCTTCCCACTTACTTTCAATCTTCTGTTTTACAAGTTTTCCATCATTTCCACTAGTGAGTGGAATCAGGCAAATCTTTAGAATCTACTTTCTCTTAAGGATCCGTCTCTTTTCACATGGGAATCACAAAAATACATACATAAACAATTCTGCATAGAAATTCACTGAATTCGAAGACACCAATGAGGGCCTCATTAGGGCATCTAATCAGAATGATTAAATTTTGTAGCTCAGTGTTTGAAATGTGACACATAGATTTTTTTCTTCCCTTGTAATGTATCAGGTCTAAAAAGAAGAGATGGCAAAGTACATACCTTGTACTGGGGAAGGTAGAAAACACTTTCATTATAAATAACTCAAAGAGCAAGTTCCCATGACAGAAACAGGTCACCAAGCCTCTGCCAACCTTGCAATACTTGATATTTGCAATATTTTTATACTTGCCATGGCCTTTACACTGCAACTGTTAAATCCATCTGGGTGTTCTCTGGTCCCCCAGTTCCCAGTGTCAAGAATGAATCAAACAGATGACAGAGTGATCACAGATACAGAGCAATTCCACCCACTTTATTACAGGAAAAAGAAAGAAGCTACACAAAGTGTAAGTGAAGAAGGATGCTACACAAAGTGACACAAAGTGAAAATACATTCCAGAGAGAAAGGAATGACTCAGTCTCCGTGAGTGGATAAAGACTGCCAAGTCCAAGCACACTCTGACTTTCACGTGCTCACTAATTTGTCCCACCTTGCTCCTGGCAGCATTCGGTGTTGTTTCTGGTCTTCTGGGATGATTGACAGGCTGGTGCTACATAACAGATCAACAGGTTACATAACACACTGATTGTAACAGTTTCCCTTTCTACATAGGCATCTTCCCCAGAATCCTTCACTAAAGCTCCACCCCTGCTATGTTAATTAGATGGTAATGGGTTCTAGGTCGTTTAAAGATTAATAGGAACTTTTTAATGTGAATGTTCCCACTAGGGAACAGTTACCAGTTGCAACTTGGTTCCTTGCTACCTTTCAGTTCCTGCTCTCCACACTAAACCACTCCCTTGCCACCTGTTTACTTTTCACCAGACCTAACAAAACTACATATAATTCCGACTTTTTGTATGCTTTAATTTTACATATTTTTGCATATTTTATCAGGAGGATATTATCACAACGCAGGATTTGGGTATCTTTATAATAGAGCCTTAAATCCCACCAAGTCAGAATTGCATCCATCGGCAACATTTCCACTTGGAACATTTTCAGTTTATTAATACCTGTATCTAATATGTGGTAAAGACTTTACCAGAACCTAATTAAAACAATATGTATAACTTTCTAATATAAATAGACCAAAGGGTAACTTCTCTAAAATGGGAGCTTAGGTTGTAGCAATTAGGGTTCATGGTTTCAAGATGCAGAAACCAGCTCTGACTTTCCTGCTTTGAGTTGAGGAGATCTACTGGAAGTTTTCAGATTTGGTGGCAGCAGGCAATAGAGATGGCTTAGAAAAAAGGCAATAACTGATAACAGTTTGGAGGAAAGGCGATTGGAGGAACCTACCCAGGAGAGGGACCATGGCACCCATGCAACGTCAGGGAGACCATCCCTTTGTTAGTTGCCTCAATCATTTGCTAGATGCAACCCAAATTGTCTGCTTCACTAAATGAAGATTCAGGAATAGAATCTCTAAGAGGTAGATGGCTATAAACAGATAAAAACTAAAGGACTAGTTTCCTAAAATTTTAGTTGTCAATTTATACTTTCAATGTATTTGCGGTATTTAATTGGTATCTGTTGTTAATGTTTTTAAAATCAAATTTAAATACTATCAGTATCAACTTTTCTCTCTCTTTAGCAATCAAATACAAGAAGTCACGTTTTGTATCCTATCTGTATACACACACGTAAACACACATGCATATTTTGACTGACCATATTAAAATTAACACAAAACTGTAGAAACAAAAGGAAACTATCCGTCACTTAAAACCACATCACAGACTACATTTTGAAACAATGGGGTAGGTAGCACTCAAAAAGCTTAAAAAAATTGAAATATCTGGATATTTAAATTATTCTGCCTCAAAATTTTAGAACTCTCAGTATTTCTTGTTTCGTACCATTTATAGCATTCTGTTTGAATAAATGTCTGTGTCTTGGGTTTCCTAAAAGTGTAGTTAGAGTTAAAGATTCTGTTTCAAGTGATCATTCTTTATGGATGGGGTGAGAAGGGAAGTTATTCTCAGGAGACTGGAGAGGAAGGAAGCAGGAAAAGGCAGAAGAGACTAACCACGTGAATGGACGAAGATGGCTAAGCAAGGTAAGAACTATGGTTAGCACCACCTAGAGCAGCGGTTCTCAACCTGTGGGTCACAATCCCTGGACGTCTACTGCATATCAGATATTTACATTACAATTCATAACAGTAGCAAAATTACAGCTATGAAGTAGCAACGAAAATCATTTTATGGTTGGGGGTCACCACAACATGAGGAACTGTATTAAAAGGTCGCGGCATTAGGAAGGTTGAGAACCACTGACCTAGAGGCATGTAATTTCAAACGTGATTTTAAAATGGAAATATATGTAACATAGAGTAGTATTGAAAGTCTGCAGGAATTTATAAAATCAAATCAAAATAATTAGGTTTGGGATCCGGGTTTGGGATTATGTTCTCTACAACTCTAAAGTACATGTTTATTCTTCTCTTCATTAAGCATATTGTAAAGGATGCCTTAATTATAAATCATTTATTGGGGATCTAGTACACCCAGGTATTTTGATAAGTTCTTTATGTATATATCACTTTTTATTAATTAACCCTCCCCCAAATCCCTCCAGTTCAATGTTCTCATCCCCATTAGGAGAGGAGGAAAAGTTGTTTGAACAGCTATGGTAACTGCCACAGCTCTAGAAAAAGGCAAGACAAAAATTTAAACCCAGGGGAAGTCCAAGGCCAAAAGCCAAAGCTATGTTAGTACCCAATGTAATTCTCCTCCCTCCACCTTCAGCTAATAAGGTCATATAGAGAATGTACCCCTTAAGAATTGCTATGGAATCAGGAAACTTCATGGATTACCTAGGTTTTATTTTATTTAGTAACTAGTAGGCTTGTGTTGAGATTCACCATTTGTGCTCTAGAGCCAATTTGCCCAAGTTCAAATTCTAGGTCCATCCACTTATTAAATATAAATTAGGATATACTGTGCTGTTAGTGGTAATGTAATTTGATAAAATTTTTAGAGGAAAATGTGGCAAAGTGCATCAAAAGCTTTAAGCAGTTGAATAACATTTGGCCGAGGAATTCCAATTTTAGGTATTCCTCTTCAAGAAATTTCCACAAATGTATACAAAGATTAATTCTAATCAGGCGGCGCCTGTGGCTCAAGGAGTAGGGTGCTGGTCCCATATGCCGGAGGTGGCGGGTTCAAACCCAGCTCCGGCCAAAAAAAAAAAAAAAAAAAAAAAGATTAATTCTAATCATATTTAATTTCAATGTTGTTTGGAAATGACCTAAATGTACAGCAATAGAGAATTGCTTAAATGAGCAATAGGACCTTCGTAGGACAAAAGTAATGCCTCTTCCTTTACCCTACCTCGTGGGTTTTTCTATAATCTCCCTGGCTTCTTTTCCCACCTCATCCTCCTCCCAGAGTTTGAGGCGAGTGTGGTTACAGGCATTGAGTGGAGATGATCAAAGGCCTTCAGCTTGGAGAAGTTGTTCCCTATACCCATTCCTCTAGCCAGGGCCAATGTGAAGCAGAGGCCTGGTGAACTGTCTGCTTTTTTGACCTAAACTTTCTCTGAAGTGGGTTCTTAGGACACCTCAGCAGACTTCCAGGGCACATGGTTAGCAAGCCCTCTTTGTCTCTCATTGTGAGCTATGCCTTCCAATCATGTATTAATTAGGAATAAGGATAATATTTTGGTTCCCCATCTGCTAGCTATTCCCTAATTGAGTTGGGATAAGGGGGAGACCCATGTGACTTATTGAACCCCCCTCTCTCAAAGACCCTCAGAAGTAGGGAGTAGAATTTTCTTCCATAAGCAAAAGGGAAATCAAGATTTATTTCCTTTTCATAAAGGATAAAAACCTTTCAGGAGTTAATACAACAGTGACTATAATTATGGCTTTCCTTTTTTTCAAGAAAAGTAGAGAAGGGTACGGTTATATTTAAGTAGAAAGGGGACACGAGGATGAGACCAGAAACCACGTTCAAGAAGAAGAAATCGCCTACCCTTTCATAGCCAAAACACAAACAGATTTTCAGACCCAGTTGGTTCCTAAGACAGTTCTTTTTGAACAAACAAAAAAAAGTCACATTTTGCACCTTCATTCTTTTGAATGCATAGTAAATTAACAGCAAAGCAATGATGAATATGGAAATTAATCAAAATAAAACTATAGTTTTCACACATACGCTTCTAAGTGAACTGATGATTTTCCTCTCTTTCAGTAAATGTATCGAGACCATAAAATGTGAGGAATAATTAAAACTGTAAGATTAAATGCTGTTGAAACTTTGCCCAGCCCTTATTAATGCAACACTGTATTTAAGAAGAACCCTGGAATGGAAATAGGAATTACAAGAAAGTGTTATAACCAGAAATTTTCATATAAAGTTCTAAGAAAAAAATGAACCAAATAATAAGAGTTTAAAAAGAGAAGTCAGAGGAAGAGACACAAGCAATTCAATTTTAAACATGGCCAGGGGCAAGAAATGGTACACCCAAAGAATCAAATGTAACTGAGAAAAATAATCTTGGTAATAAGTCAAAGGGTGATTTCGAAGGAGAGAATTCAATAATCTACTTGTTAGCTCTCAGCACAGACCCATTAAGGAAGATGTGCGCTAAGCTTAAGCTTTCTGCTTTGGCAGAAGTGTGTTGCTGAAGGTAGAAAAGACAGTCCAAAGGTACTGACTACATTGGCCAAACCTGATCATTTTGGAAAAGTGTCACCTATTTCTCCAAAATGGAAAAAGCAACTAGGGTTATTCAGGGAACAAATGATTCACCAATTTGTACGGAAAATATGTAAGTTTAAGTTCATTAAAAAAAAATATATATACTTTTAGCCCCAATATGAGCAAGGCACTATGACAGATCCTGTAGAATATAAAAATAGAAATGTGGAAAACGTGGGGTCCTCCAGATGAGAAGTTCATAGCTTGGTACAAGGTATGAAGTTGCCCCGAGAAAGGAGAATCCAGTTCTACCCAGAAGTGAGAACACAATTCTTAGAGTGTGGCATAAGAGAAGTATTAAACAAAAGGGTTTCCAGGCCGAGAGGCTACACAGGCAAAGACAAAGGATCGTGTTCTAGGCAGGAACTACAAGTTAATACATCTTCCTGATTAACTTGAAATATAAGGAGCCACTGGAAACGTGGTTGAAAATAGAACAGGCCTAAATTGCAAAGGGTCATGTAATTAAGGACTTTGATGTCATGCTAAAAAATTTGTACTGAAACCTACACCTGTTGGGATACACTGAGGAGTTGTGTGCAGGAGAATGAAATATGTTCAGCATTGTATTTTAAAAATGGTTACTCTGGTAATAAAGAAGAGGGAGGTTATGGTAATGCTTAAGTACTCATGGTTTGGAGACAGGCAGAACTGGATCAATCCCAGGCTTCATTTAAAATTGTAAACCTTAAGTAGCACTGGGTCTTTTCATGTGCAAACTTCAGATAATAATATTTATGTTTAGGGTTGCTTTCTATAAGGTTGAAAGGTGATAGTGTAAAGTCTTAAGACAGGGTCTGTTTTATATTATGTTTAAATTAAAGGTACCTATACAAAACAAGAGCATGAAAAAAAAAAAAAATGAGGCAACTGAAACAGCCTGAAAGGGTAGGGGTGGGTTAGGGGAGTGACGAGGAAGGTAAACATGGGAGTATTAGGAGCTGAAACAAAGGAGGCACCATTGACATGGAGAAAGTGTGGACCTATTCAGGAAGTTAAAGAAAAAAGATAGAATCAACCATATTCTGAGAGATGTGAGGTATAAAAGTGGGGAGCAGAGGCAAAACTGACCATTCTGGTGTTAGGGGAATGGAGGAAGGTGGTATATGGCTTTCTTGACCAATGAGGTTGGCAGCAATTGGAGCCAGAAAGACTTAGGGGAGAGAAATGAGAACTTTCATATCCACATATAACCAAGACGCTGTCTACAGGAGTGAAGACATGTATTTCTAAGAGATTTTAACATTCTACATCTTCTTCTAAACAGAAAAATAGAGAAGAAAAATGAGAGATGTAAAAAAATCACATACAGAAATAATAAATGTGCATTTTAAAATATAGTGAATCGATGCTTGAAGGATTATGTTGACTAAAAATGATTTATAAAGAAATTCAGAAATCTTATTTACTTTTAGATATACTATTAATAATGCAATGTTTTCTTCATGCTTGATTTTACTGATATTTTTTGACTACTTCAAAATTTGGGGAAATATAAAACACAGTTATAAGTAATTATGAATTTTATTTTGCTTATCTCTACACACAAATAATGCTTCTTTCAAACATCTCTAAATAATTCAGTCTTAAGCAAAAATGAGTTTAAATGCAACATGTATAATTTTCTAAAATTCTACCATATTTCCCAAGAAAATAACAGTTTTAGCATTTTTACTAGATGGGTTGTTTTTTTTTTTCCCCTTTGCACTTTAGAAGTCAGCTCTGTGCAATTTAATCTTTAAAAGAATCCTTCTGCTGATAAACCACAGAGAATACATGTGGCTGATTTGACCCAAGCCTTTCAGTTAATAAATATGAGAGAGAGTCGTATAAAAGGAAATGCAATCAGGATTTTCACAGAAGGTTTTTCCTAGAGGGTAAAAGTAATAATGACATTAGACTCACTTTTTATACCTGAGAGCTGAAGAAGTCCTTCCCAAATATCTTCTTGGCAGAGCCATAGTTGGGCAGACACTTCCAAAAGATAAGCAAAGCATGAAAAGATATGAGCACTGGACAAAATGAAATGAAATTAAAGTATTTCCTACAGCATTTAAAATGACAACATGAAAAAGTTTGTTTATGCTGTATTTATCAAACATAAGTTAGGTGACTTTTTAAAAGTGGAAAGATGAACTTCAGGATTATTTATTACCAAGATGGTCCAGATAGCAACCAACCAACCTACCTTCCTTCCTTCCTTTCTCTCGTTCATTAATTATGTTCTCTCTCTCTTTTTTTTTTTTTTTTTTGAGACAGAGTCTTACTATGTCGTCTTCAGTAGAGTGTCATGGTGTCACAGCTATAGCAACTTCAAACTCTTGGGCTTAAGTAATTCTCTTGCCTCAGCCTCCCAAGTAGCTGGGACTATAGGTGCCCCCCACAATGCCCGGCTATTTTCTCTTTGAATTTGTCATTGTTGTTGAGCTGGCCAAGGCCAGGCTCCAACCTGCCAGCCTCAGTGCATGTGGCGGGCACTGTAACCACTGTGCTACGTGTGCTGGGCCCATTTATTATGTTCTTTACTGGAAAATCCAAATTTATCTCTTTCATTAGGAGGTGAGCTTAAAATAAAGATGAGTCTCCATGATATAAATAAAGAAATATTCTCTAATTTACTGTGTGTATTATTTGGCTGGAATAAAATAAGATGCTTTGCAGGTAAATAAGCTGCTTTGCTAGTGGGCTACACATATCCTTGTATGAATTTTATATGTTATTAACATTGCAATTAATTACTTCTTTATTCCCCATCTATCTCTACTTTTTGATATCCAGAATGTTCATTACTTTTAAAGAAAGAAAAATAGTAGGAGTATAAAGGCTCCAGAACTCTCAGAATCATTGCTCTGGAAATTCAGATACTGCAATACAATGGAGAAGTTATTTGAATGATATCCTGTTTGCTTTTTAATAGTCTTAGACTGTGAGGAAATTCTGGAATGGGTCTAGTGACCCAAGAGGGAGGACATAAAGAAAATACTTTTTTTGTCATTGAAACCAAAGATATTTTGGGGCTTTAAATGTCCAGATACTTTTGGCACGAGTAATATGGAGAGTGTAATCTAAGTTTCTCATGTGTTGGTTCCCAGAACTGCATGTATGGTAGAGATAGACAGATAATCATCTGCTACTATCACCTATGCCAAACTCTTTAAGAGTAAGTTGTTTACAAATTCAAGTAGAGGTACTCTTGACTTTTATTTATAAATCTATGGGTTCCACATGGACAACTGTTCTCATTACTGATTGAATGTTTTGTTTGTTTTCAGGATTCTTATATTCGAGTTAGAAGTTTCTTTACTGTAGTTGAGTAATGAAAATATTTGGCAGATATGAAGTAAAGCATAAAAATGTTAATCTTATAATTTCAAGCATTTATTATGATACACACAATGCTTACTCTTTCTAGAATACTAAGAAATAATTATCAGCACACATTAGAAGAGAAAAAAGAAGGAAAATTGCCAGAGTTCATATCTCAATATTTTTAAGCAAATACAGAAACTTAGGTAGATTATTGAATCAATAATTTACTGCCTTCAGAATTTTTTTTATCATGTTAGAGTTTAAATTTTTATTTATTTTTTTAATGCTAAATATGCCCTCTTTGATATTTGAGCTTTAAGAATACGTGATGTGTGCATTTTAAGAAAATTGGCCATTCTTTACTCTGAAATTAGTCATAACTGATTGGATAGCCAAAAGCAGTCAATATGAAAAAGACTTCAGACTATTGGAGAGAAAATAGAAAGCAGACTAACATGCCTACCTGTCCCTGGTGTCAATAATTCCCTGGATGTGAAATTAGAGCTACATGTTAATATGATACAGGATGGTTTAGCCCAGTGACTTAAGCTCAGCCCAGAAGAGCAGGGGTTAATTATCATGGTTGAACTACTGAAAATATCTTGCTTTAAACTCATCCAAACATGGCCTTAATAGCTACATGACTGTGTTGTGTGGAATAAGAACACAACTGTGGAAGTGTGATCTAAATTGGGCTAATCCCAGCCACCTCATGGGTACTACTCGGGCACGAGCTTCAACCAGGAAGGTTATGCCAATCGCAGTAAATAAGCACGAACTGTTTCATGACCAGCCTCTGACAGTAACTCAGTGAAGCAATGGCATTGGCATTCGAAATCTGAGTCTCTATATCTGGCAGGAGGACAGAGAGACAGTACTAGATGTTTTTCCTAGCAGGGCAGATTGGATGTACCAATCATTAATCAAAAAATATAAATAAATAAAACAAAAGAGAAGTAACCACATACGCATCCTACATTGGTGAATGGTTCAAAAGATTTGCTGTATTTAAATTTCATGCAAATGGGAGCATATTAACTATAATATTTTCTACCTTCTTTTTTCCCACTGAATACATCATGAGCGTCTTTGCATAGCTCTATCCTTTCACAGCATAGAGACTACTTTTTTAGTCCAGTCTCATTAGTCCTTGTAAAGCTTAATTTTGTGCTGCTTTATGGAAAATAAGTTCCATTAACTTGCCAGGTCATTGTCTTGTTGGTTTCAGATAATTAGGGACTAGCCATTGGTCCCTGTACCCATTGTGTTACCTCTTCCGTCTCACTGGGTTCGTGGATTCTGCAGCGCGTGCCAGTCTATGGTTAGCTTAATTAAAATCAATGGAGTTGAAAGTCTGTGTGTTCTCTTTCTCTCTCTCTAAAGGATTCTATTTTCCAAAATACCCTAAGCAAATAACCTGGCATGTGGAACTTTCTGCAGCTGTATAAGTCACACACATTTAACTGTATATATTTAGCTCCCAGCAAAATTGCCTTATTTTACATTTGCTAGCTAGCCAGTAAATTCCAGGTTTCTTCCATTGGAGGGGGATGCTCACCCACAGATTTTGTACTTAGAAGAAGTCTAATTACCAGTAAATACCCTCAACAAAAAGGCTCAGAAAAGAAATCAGTGCCAATGCTGTCTTTTTCCTCCACGCTGAGGTACGGTGTGCAATTCTCCAAATGTGAAGTGGCTGGCAGAAATCTTGTTGCTGTTGTTGTTTTCTGGATTTAGACTGGGAAGCTCATAGTTGGAACCTAGGAAAAGAATTTTCAAATAATCAAGTGTTAAATTAACGTAAGACTTTCAAAGAACTCAAACTCAACTATTCCGTGATTTGCAACTAACATCAACTGATATCCCTTTGATTATCTCCACAAAGACAACAAAGAATGAACCGGCAAAATTAGAAGTTCTGAGTTACACTGATCTTCCAGGCTGGAGGCCTGGCCTAACATAACATCATGAGCATTTCCCACCTCCTCCAGAACAGTATGCTTACAATCTGCCAGACTACATGACTGAAATGCAGAAACTTTAAAACAATTGGTATCTCTGATTTTGCCACACACTACAGCAACCCAAATGTCTCAAGGCTGATAACTGTAAAATATCTACTTGAGCTTACAGATATTGTTATGCATATTTATTTAAAAGATATTTATTTAAAAGATATTTCAATAAACATATCTATATTGAAATGGATTGTTTTCTGTAGGAAAAGGGAGAACCCAATATGTTAATGATGTAATAAAATGTAAAACATGATCACAATTACTTTTTATGCATGTTGAGCCATGCACGCACCTATTTCTCCTCTTTATCCTCATCTTTACAAAAAAAAAAAAAAAAAAGCAGCATCTGTTCAGAACACACAAGAACTTGTGGGAATTTTCAATAATAAATGAATTAAATTAAATTTAGGAGCATTTCAGATATCCTGCCTGGTATTACATTCCGCAGACCCCGTTTAAAATTTTTTGTCTAACATTATTCTACTTCAGAACTGTTGAGAATGTCTTCGTTTTTCAATAATAAAACTTTCTAAGTGTTTAAATATAAAATAATAAGGCTGCCATTTTGAAATCGCATCTCCTATATTACATAATAATTAATTGTATAATTAAAACATGTTGAGGTCAAAGGTGAGATGTGACAACCCAAGTGATATTACACAGGTGGAGTACAAAATTTTAATTAATATAAATATTGTTTCCCCCCCTAAAGATACACATTTTTAACATAAATGCCTGCTACATAGAACATTAAATTGAAACAGTTAAATGGAGCCTGGAATAATATTTGTTGCAGGTAAGAGGGATAGGGAACTTCCAAGATGGTTGTGAAAATATTTTACTTATCCAAATACAAGAACAAATCATTGGGAAAGTGCACAGAAGTAAATGACTCTACTCAAACAATAGCCCAATAATGAAAGGTAAACAAACAAGACAGAGACAATTGTGAATGCTTTTTAAACACTTTATACTTTGGTGGTGAACAGACTATTATTTTAATGCAATTTTTTACCCTTTCATCTCTGCTGATTATCCTAATATTTGCAAATTTTCTTTTTAATGTAAAAATGTTAAAAATGCATGGAAAAGTGTCTTCATGCGTGGTATGTCAAATGCTGGAATAACTTCAAAAGTGGGATCCAAATATTTCCTAAGAGAGTTCATTGCACTCTGATACTATTTGATTGTCACACACACACACACACACACAAATGCCTTATAACAACTTGAAATTTATAGCCTTGGGTCTTTCATCCATAATCCTTGGGCATATAGAAAAAATATATATCTACTTCAATGGGTACTTCAGATATTTGAAATTTATTATCTTTTCTGCCTACTTCTAACTTAGATTTTTTTTCTTTTTTTATGCTAAATATAACCATTTATTTCAATAACCCTTTGAAAGGGATAAAGGGTGGCCTTACAATGAATGACTGCAATGCAGGTGGGCTGTAGGGCTGCCTGGAGGAGTTGATATATTTCAGGGTCACCCTCTGTGGCCTCATCTCTGGGTGCCACCGTTTACACCTTTCACTCTTCATACAACATTTTTAGCAATGTTATGATTCTAATCAGTCATTGTTTCTATATACCATTAAAAGGATCCCTACATTCTTTTATTTATTATTTTTTTCTTGAATTTTGTATTTAATTGTTTCAGTTAGAAGTGTCTTTTTTGGTTGCTGTTGTTGTTTTGTTGCCCTCAGTGGAGTGCTTTGGTGTCAAAGCTCACAGCAACCTCAAACTCTTGGGCTTCAGCAATTCTCTTGCCTCAGTCTCTCAAGTAGCTGGTACTGCAGGTGCCCACCACAATACCTGGCTTTTTAAATTTAGAGACAAAGTCTCCCTCTGGCTAAGGCTGGTCTCAAACTCCTGAGCTCAGGCAATCCATCTGCCTTGGCCTCCTGGAGTGCTTGAATTACAGGAGTGAGCCACCATGTCTAGCCAAGGGTCCCTACATTTGAATGTAATTTCTGGCCTACCCAAGATAATAGAACTATAAATAAACCACAGATATTCCATGATGGCATGTAGTATTTCTTGCACTTTATAGGAATGAGGAGAGCAAAAGTAAAATTAGACTGTAAGCTCCTGAGTATGTTTGGTTTGGATTCATAAAGTTTGAAGTTTATTAATTTAAAGGTTGAATGAAAGATGTGCATTCTGCCCTCCTGGAACAAACAACATAATGGGAGAGTTAAATGCGTAACAATTGAATGCTATTTAACATGAGTTATCTTAAGCAGAGTAAAAGGACAATTGGTGACACGTAAAGTAAGGATTTAAGGAATGAATAAGAGTACACACCATATCAGAAAAGGAAAGATGGGCACTAGTGGCAAATATCATGTGCTTGAGGAACTCCTCAGATGGTGATTTATTTTTTTATGATAAACAAGTAATTACAAATGAACAGGGGACAGGCAGAAAGATAAGTTGTTCATTGAGTGTTTCATAGAGTTAAAATAGCTAACTCTTGGAAACAAGAAGAAGCTCCAATTCATACCAGAACGTACACAGGTAAGTTCCAAATATAGAAGACACACACACACATATGCATACGTATGGGTTACGCGTATATACATAACATACATGTACATATACACACATGCATATATTTACATATGTGTGTATGTAATATTATAAAAAATACAGAATTGGATGAAGTTCTTCCTAGTATTCTATACTAAAAGGAAAAAAAGTGAAGTATTTTATTTACTACTATAGTTACTATACATTACTATATATAGGATACGGCTATACTTCGTACATTTTTATTTCTCTTACTCTTAATTGATCTAACAGATAAAAGTTTGTTGAAAATAAGAATACAAGAAGGTATTCAATTATATATTCTTTTATATAGGTATATGTATGTTTAGGTATACTTATGTAATGTGAATGAATGGCAGCAATGATAGAAACAAAGAAATGTGAATTGATTATTTTATTATTATCAGTCACTTGCACTTGAATTACCTGTGAAGTGGTATGGTGTTCTTCAAAAGTGAGTTTGAATTAGTTGTAAATGTATATTGCAAACTCTAGCACAAACCACTAAGAAATGTAAAAAAAAAAAAAAAAAAGTAAATATAATTGATATGCTAATAAAGGAAAATGGAATCATATAAAATGCTCCTTTAAAGCCTCAAAAGCATATCATTAAAAATGGTTGACTAGAGATACAGCTTTCCAGACTTCCCCAGGAAAGATAGGAATTGTGAGGGAGAAGAGAGGAGAAGAGATGCAGAAAAGGTTTACATCATAGAGAGAGGTGCCAAGGCCTGCTAGGAATCTCATGGAAGAAAATCAAAAAGCAGAGAAGGTAGAAGACAAAGGAAAAAAGACATCAGCAAGGATCAAACACAGAGAGGCTTCAAGATCCATCTCTCCCTTCCACAAGCATTGGAGGCCAGTGGGCTACGAAGTTTATTGGAAGCTTTTCTACCCCCATGAGCCCAGGCATGGTGGTAAACATGGTATAGTGGGGAAACTTGCATAATCTCAGAGTTCGATCACTTCATATGGGGCTTCTGTCCTAGGAGAATGTTAATAAGACGCTGGAGAACAGGCTATTGTCCATTTGAATGCTTCCTCCTTCACCCTTTGCCCACCCACTGCAGCCAGGAGAGGAGTTTGGGCCACAAACTTGGTGGATATTTGCTCCCCATCCAATGGGCACATGCTACAGTCTGAGGTTTCCATGCAAAGTGGAACCCACACCTTTCCACTTGGGAGCTTGCAGTGGATCAGGGTGCCAAATTTGGGAGCTTCCTGCCCAAGATATTTCATGGAGTTGCATGCCAGCAGTTCAGTCAAGCAGGTCAGACTCCATGCCACCAGGATTCAAGTAGATTGCTGAGGACACAAGGAGGAGGTCTGTGTGATTTGGACTTTGGTGGTGAGGAAGCCCATATGGACAGATGTGGTGGTGGAATACCATGGTGTTCTGAGACATGGTGAGCTGGGAATGCACCCATTCTCCCACAGAAAAACATGCTCTGTTTGATTAGAGAGGTTTCTGCAATCCAGGAAGTGCACCGTCCCAGGCACCATGACAACCAGGTGAAGTTTATTCATGCATTCAGTGTGACTAGGAGCAGCAGCCTTTCCCCACCCAGTGAAACTGAGAGCAGCTTGTGCCAAGATGTAGGCAAATGGCCATGTTTCTGCACAACTCAGGCTGAGGCTTCTGCAGAAAGAGGGACCCAGGCCTTTCCCACTGGAAGCCTGCACTGTATCTGGACAGCCCAAATAGGGAACTCCTTGCTCGATGGCATTTCATGGGGTGGCACTGGGCTGACAAGCAGACTGGAGGGAGACATGAGAGCAAGACAGTCAGCTTTTGAAGCCCAGAAGGTACCACTGGAAGACTTTCTGGTTGGGTGAAGCCACTCCAGCCCCATCCTGGCAGCTTTCCCTAGAAGTTAGGAGCAGATTTTTAAATGCTGCCAAGACAGTTGCCTTGTCAGCTTTTGTAATTCCTGGAACAAGCTCACCCAACCCAATCCCATGCACCTTCACTCCCGTACCCACCTTTTTTTTTTTTTTTTTTTTTTGAGAGACAGAGTCTCACTGTACCGCCCTCGGGTAGTGTGCCGTGGCGTCACACGGCTCACAGCAACCTCTAACTCTTGGGCTTACGCGATTCTCTTGCCTCAGCCTCCTGAGCAGCTGGGACTACAGGTGCCCGCCACAACGCCCGGCTAGTTTTTTGTTGCAGTTTGGCCGGGGCTGCCACCCTCGGCATATGGGGCCGGCGCCCTACTCACTGAGCCATAGGCGCCGCCCTCCCCTACCCACCTTTGATGAGGCAGAGAATAAGGACTCATCTACAAGTTCCATAGCCCACCCACCACCTGGGACATTCAAGTACACCTGACAGAATAGCATTGGTCACAAAAATAACATTGCAGACTGTTCCTTTTGGAAAATTTCACCTATTGACAGATAAGTCAATTTGCACAACTCCTTATAACATTTACTAACTGAATTACACATGGTGAGTATTTTCTCACCCACAAGAGCCACTTACTGACTCAGAGATTAAATTGGGAATGCTATTATAATTCACCCTGCCAAGAAGACCTCAGGGCCGGGGAAAGAGAAAGGATTTCAAAGGCTTTCATCCTCTTTCATAAAAGAGAGACAGAGAAGCTCTCTACACATATAGTTCACCACTGCTGTAGCATACAAACAAGCAGCAACAGAGATAGCCATCATAGTAAAGATATCCATAACCAAGGCATTTATCTGAAAGCTAGATTGCCATCAAAACACTGACAAGCAAAGTCAAAGATTATTACCCACCCACAATGACAGAGGAAATCCCATCTAAACAAAATAAAATCCAAAGTTAAGAAGCAATACCTGCGCCAGATGAGAAGGAATCATAGTAAGAACTCCAGAAGAATGAAAAATTAGAACAAAAGTTCTCTGGCCAAAGGGAACTCCAACTCTATAGCCAAAATGAAAATATTGAATGACAGATAGGGAATTCCAAATATGGATTATAAGGAAACTCAATGAATTCCAAGAGAAAATGAAAACCAACTTAAAAAAAATTCAAGAAATAATGAAAAAATCATTAAAGAGATTGACAAACTAAAGAAAGATGAGACAGAACTTTTGGAAATGAAAAATTCATTTAAGAAAACACCAAACACAGTGAAAATTTTAAGAATAGACTAGACCAGGCAGAAGAAAGAATCTCAGAGCTTGAAGACAACTCTTTCAAATTAAATCAGTCAATTAAAAATAATAATAGAGAATTAAAAGGAACAAATGAAGCCTAGGAGAAATAAGGATTATGTAACATCTAGAAATATTAGAATTATAGGCATACCAGAAAGTGAAGAATAAACTGCACAGGGGCTGGAAAGATATCCAGATACAAGAAACTCAAGGAACACATGAAATATTCATTGCAAAAGGCAATAATTGAGACATATAGTCATCAGACTAGCCAAAGTCAACATGAAGGAGGAATTCCTGTGAGCCATAATGTTAAAATGTCAAGTAACTTACAAAGGAAAACTCATTGGCCTAACAGAAGATTTCTCAACTGAGACCCTTTCAACCAGAAGGGACTGGTATTCCATCTTCAGTCTTCCTAAACAGAACAACTAGTAGCCTAGAATTTTTTA
The DNA here is from genome assembly GCF_027406575.1 of Nycticebus coucang. Taxonomy (NCBI): domain Eukaryota; kingdom Metazoa; phylum Chordata; class Mammalia; order Primates; family Lorisidae; genus Nycticebus; species Nycticebus coucang. The sequence continues at coordinate 21,164,202 of NC_069787.1, forward strand.
TCAAGTAAACTAAGTTTCATAAACAAAGGACAAATAAAGACTTCTAGATAAGAAACACTGAGGGAGTTTATCAAAACCAGAGTAAATTCATCCAAATGCTGAAGTTCAGAGACCAGATAGCACGATGGCTCAAGAGGTAAAACAAAGCAATAAAGTTTTACAAAACAGGATAAACAGATATCCACCCCCATTTATCAATTCTTTCAATAACTGTGAATGGTTTGAACTCCCTACTTATGAAACATAGGCCAGCCGAGTAAATAAAAAATACAAGCCAAATATCTGTTATGTATAGGAAATATGTCTAACCCACATGGGTACTCACATATTCAAGGTCAGGAGATGTAAAAAATATTCCGTGCAAATAGAAACCAAAAGAAAAGCAGGTGTAGCCATTCTCATATCAGATAAAACTAATTTTAGATTAATAATAATAAAGCCTAAGATGGCCATTATTATGATAAAAGGAACAATTCAACAAGGAGACATAATAATCCTAAATATTTATGCACAGAACACAGAAGTGCCCAGATTCATTAACAAACCCTACTAGATCTAAGCAGAGATCTAGAAAAAAGGCAACATTATAATTGCCAGGAACTTCAAAACCCCACTGACAGAATTGGACAAATCATCTAAGCAGAAAATAAACACTGAACTTAAATGTACCATACAACAATTGGGCCTAATAGACACTTACATAACATTTTACTCCCCAAACCCTGAATATGTATTTTACTCATCAGCACCTGGAACATTCTCCAAGATTGATCATATTTTATTAAACAAGGCTCAACAAAGTCAAAAAAAATTAAATAATATGTATCTTCTCAGACCACAGTAGAATAAAACTAGAAATCAAATTTAAGAGAAACAACAAATTTCTAGAACACACAAAGTTACAGAAATTGAACAACCTGCTGCTGAACTATTATTTGATCCATGATGAAATTAAAATAAATATTAGAAGAATCCTTGAACTAAATGATGAAGAGAATACAAGCTATCAAAATCTATGAGATCCAGAAAAAGCAGCCATAAAAGGGAAAATTCATAGCCTCATATGTCTACCAAAAAAAGATAGAAAGATTACAAAGTAATAATCTATTGATATGTCTCAAGGAAATAAAAATGGGAGAGCAAACAAAGCCCAAAGCTAGCAGAGGAAAAATAAATAAAACCAGAGCAAAGCTAAACATAATCAAAAACAAGAAAATTAAATAGAAGATCAATGAAACAAAAAGTGGTAAGCACATTATCTTTGATAAGGTAAACCAAATTTATAGACATCTTGCTAAGTTAACCAAGAATAGAAGAGAAAAGACTCAAGTAAGCTTAATTAGAAATGAAATAGAAGATGTTAAATGGATACCATAGGAATACAAATATCATCTGTGAATACTATGAAAATCTCTTTTTATATAAAATTAAAAATGTAGAGGAAATGGAGAAATTTCTGGAAATGCACAATCTCATAATAGGAAGAAAGGGAATGCCTGACCAAACCAAAATTCAGCAAGAGATTGAAGCAGCAATCAAAATCTTCCAATAACAAAAATTCTACAACCTGATCAATTCACAGCCAAACTCACAAAACAATAATCCACTATGACCAAGTAGGCTTCATCTCAATGATGTAAGGATGGTTTAACATATGTCAATCCATAAATGTATCTACTACATAAACTTAAGCAAAAACAAAGATCATATGATTATCTCAATGGAAGCAGAAAAAGCATTCAACACAATTCAGCATGCTTTCACTCTAAAAGCTCTCAACAAAATAGGCATATAAGGAACACATCTCAAAATTGTAAAAACTGTACATGGCAAACCCGCAGCCAACATCATACAAAAGGGAGAAACATTGAAAGCATTCCCACTGAGAAGTGGAAAAAGAAAAGGATGCCCATTGTCACCACTTCTACTAAACATAATGCTGGAAGTCCTAATCAGAGCAAATAGGCAAGAGAAAGAAATCAAGAGTATCCAAATGAGGAAAGAAGAGATCAAACGATCGCTTTTTGCAGATGCTATGATCTTGTTCCTAGAAAACCTCAATGATTCCACCAAGAGACTTTTGAATAGATGAATAAATTCAGCAAAGTCTTAGCTTACAAAAGCTGTGTACACAAATCAGTAGCATTCCTATACAACAATAAGAGTTAATCTGAAATTCAAATCAAAATCTCAATACCATTTACAATTGTTACATAGAACATAAAATACCTAGGGATATACTTAACTAAGGGTGAAAGATCTCCACAAAGACAACTACAAAACACGGAGGAGAGAAATCACAGATAATATAAACAAGTGAAAAAACATAATGTGCTCATGAATTGGTAGGATCAACATCACTAAAATGTCCATACTACCCAAAGTGATTTACAGGTTCAATTCAATCCCCATCAAAATACCAAAGTTATATTTCAAAGATCTAGAATAAATAATTCCATGCTTCTTGTGGAAACAAGATAGAAACTGAATAGCTAAAGCAATGTTAGGTGAAGGAAAAAATAGGGAGGCATCATATTAAAAAATTTTAAGCTGTACTGCAAGGCTGTAAAAAAATAAAACACCATGTTATTGAAAAAAAAATAGAGAGATCAATAGAACAGAACAAAAACCCAGATATAAAACCACCTACATACAGCCATCCGATCTTTAACAATGCAGACAATAACATACACTGGGGAATAGAATCCTTGTTCAAGAAATGATGCTGGAAAAATGAATGTCCATGTGCAGAAGAATGAAACAAGATCCTTACCTCTTATCACTTAGAAAAGTTAATTCAATTTAGACAAAGATTTAAATGTAAGACGTAAAACCATAAAATAATCTAGATGAAAATATATGAAAAACTTTTCTAGATATCAGCCTATGCAAAGAATTTATGAAGAAGACGCCAATGACAATCATAACAACACAAAAACAAATAAATGGGACAAAATAGGAACAAAGAAGTATGGCAACAAAAAGAAAAATAATAAATATAATAGATATTAATCCAACTTTATCAACAATAACCTTAAACATTAATGGTCTAACTCCATCAATTAAGGTAGAGATTATCGAGTGGATCCAAAACAATTCCTGAATATATGTTGTCTACAAGAAACACATATTAAATATAAACTCACACATAGATTAATAGTAATTGGTGGTTATATATACCACGCTAATGTTAATTTTAAAAAGGGGAGTAGGTATATTAATTTTGGACAGAATAGACTACAGATCAATGAACGTTATCAAGGTTAAAAAGGAATATTACATAATGATAAAAGAATTAATTCTCATAGAAAGTGTGTGTGTGGCTAACAACAGAGCATCAGAATACATAAGGGAAAATCTAATAGAACTGATAGAGAAATAGAGGAATAGATTATTGTAGCTGAAATCTCCAACATCTCTTGATCAGAAATTACAGATTCAGTAGGCAGAGTATCTGTAAGACATAGCACCATCAATTAATTGGATATAATTGATATATAGGGTGGCCATAAATTTCATGTGCAATTTAAAAGTTTGTGTGAAGAATATATATTTTTCTCAAGCTCTCATGTACCAGTCACCAAGAAGGATTATGTTCTGAGCCATGGAAATAGCTTAACAAATTTAAAAGAATAGAAATAATACAATGTTTGTACTCAGACCACAGTGGAATTAAATTAGACGTCTATCACAGAAAAATAGCTAGAAAACCCTAAAATATGTTGTGATGCAATACGACACAATTAAATAACACATGGGTCAAAAATACATTTTTTAAAAGAAAGAAATATTTTGAATTAAATGAAAAGAAAGTACAACTTATAAAATGTGTGGGATGCATTGAAAGCAGTGCTTGCAGGGAAATTTATAGCACTAAATGCATATAGTTTTAGAAAAGAAAAAAGATCTATAATCAATTACCTAAGCTTCCCCCTTAGAAAACTAGAAAAACAAAAGAGCAAATTAAATCCAAAGTAAATGGAGGAAAATAAATAATAAGAATTAGAGTGGATATCAATAAAATTTTAAAAAGGGAATCAATAGAGAAAATCAGTAAGCCAAAGGTTGATTCTTTGCAAAGGTCAATAAAATTGATAAACTTCTAGCCAGGTTAACTAAGACATTAGACATTCAGCATGATTCACTCACAAAAAGAACTTAAAATGGTATATTTAGAAAAGAATTATCATGTACGTAGGTATCACAGGTTAAAATTATAATGTCTGAAATATTTACCAGTATTTACTCACATGTGCAGACCTGGCCTCACCTCAGCAAGTTCTTTATAATGACTCGATTAAACGCCTATGCCTGCCTTCAAAACTCTTCTTTCTTCAGGTGAAATTTTGAGTTTAAATTTCTGAAATCCCTTAAGTCATCATAGTTCCGTCGTGGTGCCTACTGGGTTCTGTGCCCTGTTAACAGCTCTTTTATGGGTCTTTCATCAGTAATCCATAAATACACACTGTCCTGACTTCTTCAATAAATTTTTGGTTAGCTAATTGGCTTTTGCATGTATTATGTCCACTATCAATCATTAATAATGAGAAAAACATGGGATTTAAAATTTAAATTTATCTTGCAAACACTGCGATAGAAAAAGGATGGTTTTAATTCCCCAGGTTATTAAATGAGTAATGAAGCAGGTTTTGCATTCTGACTGTGAGGACTATTAGTTGTTCATTTGAAAGGGAAACACTTCATGGCACGTACAGTCTTTGGGGAGCTCATTTCAAACTTTTATTTACAAAACTCATTATATGGGTCTATGGTTGAGCATCATTTTTTCGAGTTAAGAGGGGGTGAGAATAATAGGAACGTGATCTCTGTGTTTTGATTAAAATAAAGACATGGAGAAACACACCTGGGAAGACCCAGCAAAGAAGTTTAATTGTGCCTCTTCTAAACCCCCATTTTACAGGATGGTTAGACAGATGCATTTCTGCAGCTTATATATTTAAAACTGCAACCACATGTAGCATAGAGAACAAACACGGCACTACTATTAATCGTTTGAGCTGTCAACATGAACAGAAAAGATTGATGTGGATTCTGTGTCCAGCACAAAACTCTCCACTTAAAATAGAAGAGAGATTATGGTGGTGGATGACCACTGACCCCTAAAGGAAGAAAGATCAAAGCATCTTGTTACTATCTTTCACTTTTTTAGTTATAATTTGATATAACTCCAAGCAAAATGTTCCACGTTCCTGCCAGTCCTCCATCAATTTCTAAAATTGCACTTGTAATTAAGAATATTTGCTAAGGCTTTATATGCACTCACATATAGATGGACTCAAGAGGTGAGCACTGGTTATCACCATTTTATAAATGAGGACAAGATAGATTTTAAATCTGCAGTTTTCTGGGTGCTCAGTTTCATGATAAATGCCAGCCTTAATTCACGCATCGGTACTGTTTCCATTTGGCTTATTTGAATGTCACTCTCTCTTAATTTATCTCCTACCTCTCTGGCCCTTTTTCTCTAGAACACCCTTGCAGGTCCTGCCTTCGTAAATGTGAGGCCTTTAAGAGTTCTTGATCTTCTTCCTCTTCCTTTGTGCTTTAATGACTCAATATTTTCTAGACATGTATAGTGCCTACATATATGTCCAGAAAGGACCTCTTCTCGGACAGCTATACTCACACATATCTACCTTTTTGCTTTTTTATTTGAATGTCAAATACACACGTCAGACTTAACATATCTAAAATTTCAGGTCCTGTTTTTTTAGCTTCAAATTAGCAACCCCCATAGTTTCCCTACTCCTTGTAAATGACAGCCACCTTTTGCCACACACTTAAAAATCGTGGCAGCATCTTTGTTCAACCTTTATCTCACATCCTATATCTGATCTGTCGGTAAAGCTATCACCTGTGCGTACAAAGTGCAGGTAAACAGACTCCTACCCCTTCTCCTGAATCTTTAGCAGCTGCTATCATTGTGATCCAACATTCATATTATATCATTCACTCGCACAAAATACTACTAATGTCAGTTACCTAGGAAAGGGTAATACAAAATTCCAAAACAGGCTTTAAAAAATTACTCATTTATTATTCCCCCTTAAGGTCCTGGAACCTACTGGGCCCAGCTAGGTTGCTTTGTCTGGGGGCCTCTCACATGATTGTAGTCAGATGGAGGAAATCTGGGCTGGAGTCATTTTGACGCCTTCCTCACTCACAGCTTTGCTGCCTGAGCTGGCATGAACGCCTGGAGGCTGGAACAACTGGGGTTCTTGCAGCATTTTGTGTTTTCCTTAGGATTATCTTTCCCCATGGTTGATCCAATACACCTATTTCAGAGTAGTCAGATTCCTTACATGGTAGTTGGCTTTCTATAAAGTGAGGTTCCCAAGAGAACATCGAAAGTTGCACACCCTTTATGACCTAGCCTTGGAAGTCACACAGCATCATTTCCAATATATTATATTTGCCAAAGAAGCCAGAAGCCCAGCCAAGTTCACGGCAAGATGGAGAGCGCCCTCTCAAAGGAAAGACTAAGAGTACGTGGCAACTTCTAAAAAATGCCAAACTAATCATCTCAATTAAAAGCCAAAATTTTCCCAGTGGTCTACAATGGAATAAACAAATTTGACTAGTGCTTGCTTTTTCAAATCAAATTATATTAGAACATAGTCACATTCATTTATTAACTTACTGTCTGTGATTGCTTTTCCACTGCAGTGCGCCATTGAGCAGCTGAGACGGAGATAGTATGGTCCCCCAAACTGAAACTATTTACAATTTAGCTCTTTAGAATAAGTTTGTTGACTCCTGGTCTGCAACACCTGCTCAACACCACCTGCTCCCCTGGTTCCTCTCAGAATCCATCTCTAGTCCTCTTCTCACTGACACGGTTTAAGCATACTTGCCACCTTGCCGTTCCTTCTACCTGGAATGCTCTTCCTTCAGACATCCAGCTCATTTACTCAAATTTCTCCTTTTCAGTAATTCTTTATCTGAATGTTCATCCCTATTCATCCCTATTAAATTCATCCTTATTCTCCCAAATTTCTCATCCTCCTCCTCTGAGTTATTTTCCCCCATGTGCTAGAAATTTGACTCACTGATCTTGTATATGGTCTTCCTTCCTTCATTAAAACATGAGCTCCATTAGGTCATAGCTGTTTGTCTATTTTGTTCACTTATGTATCCCAGAGCCCACAACAGTCCCTGCACGTAATAGGTCCTTAACACATATGTGTTGAATAATGAATGAAGGCAAGCATGTGGTGACTAATGGAATGTAATCCAAGATGAACATGTAAAATTCACAGGCAATATTATGCAATGAAATTTATTAGCTGTTTGGGGTTATACAAGTTGTACATAGAGATGAATTAAAGCTTTAAGTGAGAAGGAAGATCCTGATGGTAGCATTGATTCCCTTTTCCCCACGATGAATGATATTTTGAAGATCTTGCTGCTAACATTAGTTTAAGCTCATTAAATACTGTCATAGGAGGAAGAAAATCGTTTGAGATCTCAGATATTAATATTCTGATCTCTCACCTCTGTCTGTTTGAACTCATCAATCACTTTGAGAATAAAACTGGGATAGTGTACAAATTTAGGACGAAGTGGGGAGTTTTAATATAGAAGATATTTTCTTCTTTCCCTTGATGTCGCAGAGTAAAATCATGAACCCAGAAGGGGAGAGCAACTTTGATTTTTGTATTTCAAATTTCTATTTAATATTTAAGAGTATGTGATTTGGAGCCAGGATAAAATTGAGTCCATATCTCAACTCTGTAATTTTATAACTATGTGTCCTTAGAAAAATTCCTTACTGTTTCAGATTTTGAAATGTTATCTATATGAATAGATAGAAGCAGTAGTATCTATCTCCTACAATAGTGTAATTAAGTAAAATTAGATATTATGGTAAATGTACTACATTTACAATAGTACTTGGTACATACATGTCCAATAATATGCTTTCTCATATTTGACCACAAGTGGGAGAAGATTCTAGCTTACTAGGAATGACCTTTAAGAACTAAATTCGACATACTCTTCTAGATGAAGTCCATTAAAAGTTGGATAAGTGTCTATTAAGCACAACTTCAATAGAACAAAGTAAGAGGTAACGAAACAAATGGGGTGAAACACCGAGGGAGTTACATTATTTGTCTTCTTATGTTGGAAACAACTTGTCTTTTTGAGCAAGAAATTCTTCTCTGAACATCAGAATATAAGGAAATTAGATGAGAATTTTCAGCAGTTCACTTGGCTATAGATTCATAGCTTTTGTTTGTGCTTGCTTGGTTCTAGTGTTTATAAAATCTCTTATTTAACTGAAGTAAGGAAATAGTACCAGAAAGGAAATGTTATATACTCCCAAGCAAAGAGCTACTTAGTAATGAGTTGCATAGAAAGCGAATCTCAGAAGTTGTTTAAATCAAATCAACTGTTAATGTTTGAGTATGGGTTATGTGTCAGATATTTTGAAAGGCACTGAGGACGAAATGATACCTAAAATACATTTCTGTCTTGCATAAAGTTTGCTACCTAACTTGGAAATATACTACCCTTTACCAAAGGATCACAACTCCCATCAACCTCAGTAAGACTCTAAAAAGTCTTACAAGAAAGAAACTTGTTTAACTTCCTTATTATGCCTCTCGAACATATTTGATGAGACTCCTCCTTTGGATAACATCTACAACTAATAGGGTACCTAACACATTCATGTCCAGTTTCATTGTATCTGGCCTCTGCTCATTAATCCTTTCTATGGAATGGTTTATCACTTTCAAGTTTTTAATCAGACATCTTCAACAGTGGATTTTGAAATTTTACCACAGGTAGGAACCGATGGTAGTTAGCCACTGTTGTGAAAAGAAGAGATGAAAGTAGAAAATAATCAAATGTACATGTTTCTACTCTGATGTTCCCCAAGAAAATAATGATTTCCATATTATATTTTTTATATTGTTGCAAAGCCATTTATTATACATTAAAATGTGAGACTGTACTGATTAGAGCTTTTTCAAGTAACCCCAAGGTTATGTGCTTTATGTGTTTGGCTTCTGACTAAGCATTGATTTAAAGAATGGGTTTCTCATGAAAAACGACATTGAAAACTACAAGCATATCCTCTGATCTTCACAAGACACTGGTAAGGGGGACAAATGATTGGCATGAAGTCATGTGGCTAAAATATGGCAGATTTGGAAATCAGCTCTGTGGATGAAGCAATTTGAATAAGATGCACTGATTTCAGACTCCATTCAACCTAATTTTGGAATAATTCCCAAAAGTGGTAGGCTAGGCTAAAGATTCATGTGTGTATTACTTATGAGAAAAGAAAGCAAACAAAGTTCAACAGAAACTGAAACAATTAAAGTATTCAAATTACTTTCAAGTGCCTTAAAAGTTACATTAACAGTACTCTCAATTTCACACAAACCGTTAAACTGAAATTACAAATCATCTCATTCAGTGCAGCTAGTCAGAAGAGCAACTACTCAGAGACCATTTGTTAGCAATTATGACATGTCATTGTAAGATTTGCCTTCATGAGAAAAGCCAATTTATGATGGACTTCTACCAGTAAGAATAATAAAGGATTTTTGTTAAAAGACAATGGAGTTCTTTTGATGTTAGTATCAGGAAGTCAAGGATGAACCTTAACATTTTCTATCTTTTCATACAACAATTTAGTCAACTATCATCTATGAATTGGCTTTTGATGACATATTACATTTTATAATCTAGTTATCTTCTTTTCCTGAGAAATTGACTGGCCTAAGTGCCAGGCTACTTTGAGATGGTCAATTTGAAATGGAAATTTTTAGAAATATATTATTCATAATGCTTTGAATAGTATACCACTTTCAAAATGCCAGGCACATGATTATGCTTTTTTATATAAAGATTTGCCATTACAGTTGTTAATAATAACACACATAAAATATATAGTATCAATATACAAAGAGTGTCTATTATGATAGATACCACGCCTCTGGATAGAAGTAGCACTCCTTCCCTAGTGTCTCAATTTGTACTTCCGTCTCATTACCTATAATACTTTATATTATTTATTTATTTATTTATTTATTTATTTATTTTTGGCCAGGGCTGGGTTTGAACCCACCACCTCTGGCATGTGGGGCTGGCGCCTTACCCCTTGAGCCACAGGCACTGCCCACTTTATATTATTTTTATTTGTTCATTTCTCTGTCTCCCAGATACAATGTGTTCCTTGTGAGCAAAAATGCCATTTTTTATCACTATGTCCTTAGCTACACTCAATAAATATTTGCTATAAGGATTAATGAAAATAAATGAATTAGTAATCCACATTTACTATTGTTTTTAAGACCTGCATGAGTAACTTACTCAATTCAAAATGCATAATGATTACATGATGTAGGAAAGTGGGTAGTTTGAGACCCTCGTGGAATGCTGACTTCAGATGACATGTCTATCGTGGCGGCTGGTTTTACCCCAGAGCAAGCATTCCAATAGCTGGAAAGGGTGCAGTTCTCTTGAAACGACTCGTCTAGACTTTCAAGAGGTACAGTGTCATTTCTTCCACATTTTACTGGTTAAGCAGACACAGGACTAATCCAGGTTCAAAGACAAAAGAAATAAACTCTCTTTTTCTGTACAGAAAGTGAGAAAGAAGTTGCTGCCATTGATAATTTCTCACAGACAAATTAATCTGTACCCGCATTAAAACTGTGTCTCACTTCAGCATACTGTTTGATTTGACAATGAATAAAAACAAAAAAAAGGAAAAAATACAGTTCACAGTAGTCATAATTACATTCATTTGTGTCCCTACCCTTGATTAATATACATGTAAGAAACAATCTCTCAAGGAAATAAATGATTCCTGTAATTATCTGACATGAGAATCAATGAGTTTACCTTCAGCTACAAAATACATTCACTTTTTTTCTGCTAGAAAATTAAACACCAATTTGAGGTGATAGATTTGCATACGAAGGAAATCTGAGCAGCATTTGTGACTCAACACAATAAATGGAATTAGAGTAGGACATGTGATTGTGCTGTGATGACAGAAAGCAGACAGCTTCTCCTTCCAGTACAACTAAAAGATTACCTTGCTAAGCATTTATTTCAAACATCGGGAAAGAATGGTGTTACAACATAGCTCTGTCTGTATAAGGGAGTATATGCCTTGAACCTCATTTAAAGGAGGAGATAAATAAAGAAAAACATATAAACTGGGTGGGGTGATTCACACTGTAATCCTAGCACTCTGGGAGGCCAAGGCAGGTGGATGGCATGAGCTCAGGAGTTGGAGACCGGCCTGAGTTAAGAGTGAGACCCCATCTCTACTAAAAATGGTAAAACTACCTGGGTGTTGTGGTGGGCGTCTGCAGTCACAACTACTAGGGAGGCTGAGGCGGAGGACTGCGTGAACCCAAGAGTTTGAGGTTGCATTGTGCTGTGACGCTATGGCACTATACCCAGGGCAACAGAGTGACACTCTGTCTCAAAAAAAAAATTATTAATTAAATTAATTTTGTAAGAGGAAAAAATAGAATAAATCTATTTTATAGTAAAAATACTCTAATCTTTTAAAACAATTTTTTAAAAATAGAAACCGTACATCAAAAGTGGTGATAGGTAAATCCTTTAGTAGAAACCCCTTAAAAGACCATAGGAAAAAAACAAAGCTGTTCGAGGGTTAAAGTTAAGAAACAAGAAAGGAGAGAGCAATGTGTACCTGTAATAGAACTATAGTAAAATGGTTATGGTTAATAAATGAGTTAATTTGGAGGACCTCTACCTAGAAGAGAGAGGCTTTTGTTTCCTAAGGATGGGGAACTCATAGCACCACTGTAGTCAGAATAATAGGTTTGTCATAGATCAAAGTAAATACCAGTGTTTGAATATTACATGTGTCTATGTTGTGCCAAGGAAATGGGAAAAGTGCACAGCAAAATGATAGCAGATGTAGAAACTATGCTTTTTAGATTAAACTCGGACCAACTAGAAAGGGAAGGCAAGGATAGTCTAGAATGAGCTGATTGGTTTTGCTGTGGAAAATTAACCCATTGGGTGTGAACTGCTGGTGGTCACAGTTTCATGTGGATTTTCGTGAAGCACAAAACAGAATCAGTTCATCCTCTAGAAGTCAGCCATGAAAGCCGCCTTCGTCAGATTGGAATGCTGTAACAAATTACCATGCACTGAGTGGCTTGAACCATACGAATTTATTTCTCACAGTTCGGAGGCCAGAAGTCCGAACCCCGGGTTCTACCATAGCTGGGTTCTGATGGGGACTTTCTTCCTTGGTTTCCTCATGTGGAGGAGATGGAGAAAGAGGAAGCAAGCTCTCTCCTGTTACTTCTTATAAGGGACACTAATCCCGTGCCTGAGGGCTCCACCCTCATGACCAAATTACCTCCCTAATACCTCCTCCGGGCAAATACCATCACACTGGAGTTCAGCTTCAACATACGAAATGTGAGGGGGCACAAACATTCAGTCCACAACAAAATCAGAAGAGACATGGAAAAGAATCAACAGACAGTATTTACTTACTTTTCCTGCCCTTAGCCTAAGAGGGTGGAATTTCTGTCTCCAAACAAAAAGCAAACACTCTATTTATACTTGCAGTTTCCTACAGTTTCAGGTATATAGGCAGCTGTGTGCTGCTTTTGACAGGGATACACTGTGAGAAATGCATCATTCGATGGCTTCGTCATTATACATGCACCATGGGGTGTATTTACACAAGTCTAGATGGTGTGTGTGGCCTATTGCACACCTCTGCTGGATAGTGTAGCCTGTTGCTGTAAGCTACAACCCTGTATAACATCTTACTGTTTTGAATACTGCAGACCAGTGGTCCCTGGTCCAGATTTTGGCACCAGGGGCTGGTTTCCAAAATCAATTTTTCCAGGGACCAAGGAGCTAGACAGGATGGGTTTGGGATGATTCAAGTGCATCTCCAGCTCAAATCATCAGGCCTTAGATTGTCATAAAGAGCTTATAACCTAGATTCCTGGCATGCACAGTTTACAGCACGGGTCACCCTCCTATGAGAATCTAATGCCAGGGCGGATCTGACAGGAGGCAAAGCTCAGGTGGTGATGTGAGCAATGGGGAGTGACTGGAAATAGAGATGAGGCTTCACTTGCTGCTCTGCTGCTCACATCCCTGCACAGCTTAGTTCCTAACAGGCCATGGACTGGTACCCATCTGAGACCCAGGGGCTGGGGACCACAGTGTGCAACAATTATAACACAGTTGTCTTTGTGTTATGATACATGATACAAATGCATCCATTTCACAAATTATGTTTTATTGGAACACAGTCACATGTATTAATTTACATACCATCCAGCTGCTTTTATATTACAACAGCAGAGTACATATATTCTCTGTATATGACAGAGAATGTAATACGCTCAAAACGTAAAATATAGACTGTCTGGCTCTTTACAGAAAAAGTTTAGCAACCCCTAAGTTATTCCATGGAGTAAATATGAGACTCTCAACAAAGCCCAATTTGTACTTATAAAAAAAGGCAGTCCCTGGGTTGCAAATATCCCATTTATGTACAACTTGCACTTACAAACAGAGGCAGTTACAGGTAATATGTAAATGTACCTCTTCCAACTTACATGCAAGTTCAAATTAAGAACAAACCTACAGCACCCATTTTATTTGTAACAAGGAACTTCATGTACAAGAATAGTAATAATTGTTATCAGTTATTAAGTATGTACAATATTTTGTGCCTAAAATTATACTAAGCTGGAAGGGAAGGATCATATGATTTATAGCCTCATCAGAATCACACAGCATGGGAAAGGAATTGTTAGAGGACAACTTCTATTTTATTCAAAAAATAGTAAAAATCTACTGTACTATTAATAAAATGAAAATGTTAGCCTGCTACAACTTGTTCTTATGAATATCAAACTTCATTCAATATATGAAATAAATTTGGATAATATCTCATCAGTGCAAAAAGTGAATGCAAAGAAATGAATCAATGGAACTTTATTTACATAATTCCAGATCAAATTCTATTCTCTTCAAATTGGGACGCATACAAAAATGATCTACTCTGGTGGAAACCTCTCATTAAAAATTCTGTTTATATCTATTTTATCTTATCAAATTTGGTAGGTACTTTAATTGCATATTATATTGGAAAATAGTATACATACATAACTAAATACAGTATTAAAGTTTGCTTGCTCACATATTTTACTAATAGGGATGTGTAATCAAAAACATTTTAGAAATTACTGACAAACTACTTGTCCCAAACATGTGGTTCATCTAAGAGTTCTAATAATCCATAGTATTATAACTGAGTAGGCCTGTAACGCAATCCCTGTTAAACAATCTTACTAGAAAATTCAGTTATGTTCAAATACATAATACAAATATTGCTGTGCTCCAATACAAATAGGTAAAGCCTGGATGTTGCCTGGTCTCCCGGTTCCCAGCGGCAAGAATTAGTAGTGGTATCGAGTGTAGCCAGTGATAGAGTGATTACAGACACAGAGCAATCAACACAAGCAGTTTATTACAGGCAAAAGAAAGAAGCTATAGGAAGCGAAAGTGAAGAGGGCAAGGCACACAAAAAGACAGAAAGTGAAAATATGTTCCAGAAAGAGAGGAATGAGTCAGTCTCCATGAGTCAAGAAAGAAAACGAAGCCTGATTTTATAAGCTCACTAGTTCGTCCCACCTCTGTCATGGCAGGATTGGTTGTTATGTCCTGCCCTTGGGGTGATTGACAGGTTGGCGTTACATAACAGATTACATAACAGGTTGGTTTTATGGATTTCCCTTTCTACCTGGGCCTTTTCCCCAGAATCCTCCGGAAAGCTCTGCCCGTTATGCTGATTAGGTAGTAACGAGCCCTAGGTCAGCTGCAGGTCACTAGGAACTTCTCACTGTGTATGTATGTTCTGGAAGAGTTCCCGTCCACAATTTGGTCCCTAGCTACGATTTGGTGTCTGCCCTTAGCCACTGCCTTGCTACATACTTGACTCCAGTATCTGAAAATCAATAACATGGAAGAAAAAATTACCACAAAGTAATTGTGTTGGTCCCTTTACCAACTTAAATGCAACATGTCTGAAGATAAACGTGTCATATTCCACTTAAAATGCAACATGCAACATGTCTGAAGATAAACGTGTCATATTCCACTTAAAATTGACTTAAAAATTCCACTTTCACTTTGACTTGTTTAGTGTTTGCGTGGCAATCCTGGTCTAGTAGTGAATCCTCAGAAACGTGTTGACCTTATTCTGCCTTGACTATCTCACCATCTTTGTCACCAAATGTGACCCCTCCCACCCCATTCCTTTATGAAGCCCCTCATCCCCACCCTGCTCTTTGCTGATCTTCGTAGCTAGCAGGTCCTTTAGTGGCGTTCCTGTTGGCAGGTTCTCTCCTTTCCGTATCCTCCCTGCACAGGTATCTGCAGTCTATTGAGGAATGTATTCCATGGATACGTTAGTCATACCTTTGCTTCTAATTTATACAAGTTAGAATCCATTTTTTTTTTTTAAGTGAAGAGGGCAGCCACACAAAAAGACACAAAGTGAAAATATGTTCCAGAAAGAGAGGAATGAGTCAGTCTCCATGAGTCAAGAAAGAAAATGAAGTCTAATTTAGAATCCATTTAAAAAAAAAAAAAAATCTCGTTCTCAAATCAACAGATGCTCCTGCCTTTTACCTCTTTTTCTTATTAGGAATTCCTGTTTGCATTGATATTCAATATTAATATTTGTAACTGTTTTGTTCTTTCTAACTTATCACTCATCTTCTCCTTCCAGAGAGAACAATATAACAATTGTTCTTATTCTTTATTAACAATATAATTTTTAATCTTTATAAACTAGACTGACTTTTTTTTCATGTGGTAAAGTACCTACTTCTATTTGAATTCTCTGCATCATCTATCAGAGTATAGCACCAAACAATAATTGGAGCTTTGTACTGTAGTTGACTTTCCATAAAGAATGATTTTTCTGGTCAAATTCATTGCTCCCAGAGCATGAGGTTAGAGTTACATTTTTAGCAATTGTAGAACCTAAAAACAACAGGTGAAGAACTTCGTCACACACTTAAAAACAAAACGGAGTGGCATTTGGTCATGGTCTTCCTTTTTCAGGTAAACTGGGTCTCAGGACCAAATGTAGTTCCAGTGCAATATGGCAACTCAGCCATAAATGTTCACTTTAACAGCTTCATATAATATTCTGGAGATAGCTGATATCAAAGATGAAATAGCTCTTTAGGGGTGGCGCCTGTGGCTCAGTGAGTAGGGCACTGGCCCCATATACCGAGGGTGGTGGGTTCAAACCCAGCCCCTGCCAAACTGCAACCAAAAAATAGCCGGGTGTTGTGGTGGGCACCTGTAGTCCCAGCTGCTCGAGAGGCTGAGGCAGGAGAATCACTGAAGCCAAAGAGCTAGAGGTTGCTGTGAGTCCTGTGACATCATGGCACTCTACGGAAGGCAATAAAGTGAGACTTCGTCTCTACAAAAAAAAAAATAGCTCTTTAGGAGATGAGAATCTCAATGCAGGTCTGGGGTGAGAATCCTTTTCCTGTTGGAAGGCTGCACTAATTTAACTACAATCAAATAAGGCCACATGCAAGAGACTTCAATTAGACATACTTAAAAATGTGCATCAGTCTGTACAAATTACTTTATACTGAGTAAATTAAAAAAAAATAAAAACTATTTGTTAATTTTAAAGTTAACCAGCCTTTTAATGACTTTATTGTGTCTGGTTTTTGTTGGAAGGTGTTTGAATATTTGGTGGCGGTATGGAGGTCCAGAGTTTCAGGTGATCCTCTAGGTGGGTATCAGTCCTTTGTTAAGCAGCAATGGCCTGACTCAGACACCACCTTGTGCCAGGTGTCAGAGCAAGGCCAGACTCAAGCTGAACAGACTCCTGCCTAACACAGGAGGAGGCCTATGGAGCCCCCTCCCTAGTCAGCATGGGCACCTGGAACCAACTGTGGCTGTGGCACTAGCCGGCAATGGCTCCAGCAGTGCTAAGATGACCACAGCCAGCCTCAGCCTGCCCTGCCCTCCCGGGCTTCCCTGTATTCTCAGCCCCAGCTTCCCTCTTTCCACCTGCCTCAGCCCCCAGCTTCCTTCCTTCTTCCTCTT
This sequence comes from Nycticebus coucang, assembly GCF_027406575.1. Classification (NCBI taxonomy): domain Eukaryota; kingdom Metazoa; phylum Chordata; class Mammalia; order Primates; family Lorisidae; genus Nycticebus; species Nycticebus coucang. The sequence continues at coordinate 21,181,341 of NC_069787.1, forward strand.
AGGGGGAACAGACTGCCTTGTTCCCCAGCTTCTCTCCCTGACAGGTGGGACAGGTGAGTGGGCTGGGCCTGGGAAGACACCTACTGTCCTTACCCCCACGGGTGGAAAGTGAGAAAAAGTTCTGCTTAGGGACTATTCCCCTGGAGGAATAGATAGTGAGTAGCCCCTTGGGACCTTACCCTGAACTCGGGCCCATTAGACCTATTACCATGTAATTAAAATGGCAAATATTTCAACCCCATGGGTTCTTCAGGAAGGCTGTAGGGAGGTCACATGTATATTAAGAAGTTTTGTTGGGTGGCGCCTGTGGGTCAGTGAGTAAGGCACTAGCCCCATATAACGAGGGTGGCGGTTTCAAACCCGGCCCCACTGAACTGCAACAAAAAAATAGCTGGGTGTTGTGGCGGGCACCTGTAGTCTCAGCTACTTGGGAGGCTGAGGCAAGAGAATCACCTAAGCCCAAGATCTGGAGGTTGCTTTGAGCTGTGATGCCCTGGTACTCTACCGAGGGCAATAAAGTGAGACTCTGTCTCTACCAAAAAAAAAAAAAAAAATCAAGAAGTTTTGTTATAAAATCCCAACCTGTCAGTTACCCCAAGGTGGCAGACTTCAGGGTCTCTTCTTCACTCATAGAGAGAGACCCCTCTCACTCTTTGAGATGTTTTTTGTGTTTTGTCCTATGATAAGTGTATGTTGCTGGTGATTCCTTTGTGTTTGTGACCACTCGTCGTTGCCTAAACACCAGTGCTCATCCTTGGCACTGGGAGCCAAGAATCAGGTCGCGTCCTCCTCCAGAAGGACCTCTTGATATGAGTTAGGTGGAAGAACATAGATTCACAGCAATAAACGTTTGAAAAGCAAGAAAGCATTTTTTCAGGCCTGCTGCTGAAAGTGTGGGCATTCTACTTCAGTTTTCTGTATTTTGATCAGATCTTTCAAAGCATCAAACAATGACTTTAAAATGCCATCTCCAGAGAGCTCAGTCAAGCCCATGTATAGTTCCTTAGGTGCCTTGGGAATATCAAGTAGGTGAGGCTGAAATGCTGCTTTGAGTGTGATATTACGATTGTCAAAGTGAATTTTTCATTGTATTCTCCAATTAATAGGTCAAAAAAAGCTACGTATTCTTCAAATGATTCCATTATATCATCCTGCTTATCAATAACTTTGGTTAACTGGGGAAAATGTCCATCCCAAATTTCTTTCTTTTTTTTTTTTTAAAGACAGAGTCTCACTTTATCACCCTTGGTAGAGAGTTTTTGAAGAAGTGTTTTGAAAAGTGATAGTTGTTTTTTAAATGCTTGGATTTTTTTTTTGCCACTTATTAAATATGGCCAAAGTTTTACCTTGCAAAGAAATATTCAAGGTGTTTTCATTTGACATGATATCACATTGGAAATGCTGCATTTATATAGAAATCTTCTTTTAATAATTCACATCACTTATTCTGTTCTTCATAAAATTTAACTATCCATCCTTACAGAGATAAAATTTTTGCTAACACATGTCTCTATGATAGCCAATGGACTTCAGAATGATATGGCAAATCCACACCAAATATCTTAGAGTTCAATGTTAGCATGATAGAAGCTGACTATACTAAGTGTTACATTTGTACAAATAACAATACTTATAACTTGTTGCAAAGTGTCACTTAAAATAATAGCTTTAGAGATTTTGCTGATGCAAGATACAATGAAAAGAAAAGAAAGCTGCTGGATTGGTTAATACTTTGTTTATCTGTGTTAAACAGAAAACTCTCCACGTTTTCCTGTCATGGAAGGGGCACTATCTGTACATACACTCTCTAAATTTACCAAATTCATTCCAATTCCACATTTGTCTTCAAAGTTGTTGAAGTTACTATATCCCCTATTCTGTTCACAAGAGTTACCAGAGTGAGTAATTCTACTTAGCAAAGGCAACATTTTGTTATGATCTGAATGAAATGTAAAACCTGTGCTGAGTCAGCAGTATCAGTTGATTCGTCTAAAATGATTGACCAATATGTACTTTCCTTCTGAAGTAGTGCATGAAGTTGTTCTATTAAGTTGAAGTTTATGCTGCCAATCAGTTATGGTTCATCTTGAAAGAGAGGTAACTGGGGTGACGGTACCAAGAGCCAAATACTCATGTGGGTTAAAGTTGTCCTTTATTACTAAGGTTCAGCATCCCAGCAATACAGACAGATTGTTTTCAAAGCCTGCCTGCTTCCTGGAGATATTCACAAAGTTCTTAGACCCTCCCCAAAAGTTAAACAATTTTTAGCTATACATCATTCAGCCCTCTAATCTCTAGCTGCAAGATTCTTTGCCACACTTTTAATCAGTATATGTTCCATCTGTTTGTTTTTTTATGTTTTGTTGTTGTTGTTGTTTGTTTGTTTGTTTTTAGCCCATGATGCCCTTCATGCATCAGAATCTCGGATGAAGGGGGTGGGGATTGATGGATGTGACTGACCAATAACTACTTTGTTGTTTGTTTGTACTTTGAAACATTGTAGTGATCTAAGCATCTTACATTGACAATGCATTCTTTCACAATTTCTACATCACTGAATGGCTACCCTTTTCCCGCAGTCTATAAACTACTTTATAAGTAGCTTCAGTGGCATTATTTCCAGATCTTAATGCTGCTTGAAAGAAATGTCTTTGTTTTTGCCTTTCCTCCTTTAATTTCTGCAGTAAAACTTTCTATGCCTCTCTAATATTTGTGGTCTTTATTAGTGCCATAATGCTAATGAACATTGAATTTTTTTTTAATTAAATCATAGCTATATACATTAATGCAATCATGGGGTACAATGTGCTGATTTTATATACAATCTGAAACATTTTTACCAGACTGGTTAACATAGCCTTCATGGCACCCTCTTAGTTATTGTGTTAAGATATTTATAGTCTACATTTAGTAAATTTCACATGATATTAATAGTATCACAAAGCAAGCAAATTAACATATCTTTAGCAGAAATAAGATAATATTGCAATTCTCAATCCTCATTAAAAAAAATCTGATTTCTTCCTTAAGTGTCCTCTTGGTGTGATGGGCTATTAAGCAGACAGAATTAAAAAATATCTTTGAGCTGTGCAATTATTCACAAACTCCACCTCCAACGGAAACACTGCATAGTTTTCAAAAGTTGATAATATACTGGGGTACTTGACCCCCATGAACTCTTGCTACCCAGCTCATGTGGTAATGGCAGGAGTGGGAAGTTAGATCTACATCATCACAGTAGCAGCCACCAATTTAGCCTTTTTTTTTTTTTTTTGCAGTTTTTGGCCAGGGCTGGATTTGAACCCGCCACCTCCGGCAGATGGGGGCTGTGCCCTACTCCTTTGAGCCAGAGGCACCACCCAACTTACTAATGTTCTTTTTTTTTTGAGACAGTCTTACTTTGTCAGCCTCAGTATAGTACCGTGGAGTCACAGTTCGCAGCAACCTCGAACTCCTGGGCCTAAGTGATTCTCCTATCTCAGCCTCCAGGTGCCCACCATAATGCCTGGCTGTTTTTAGGTTGGTGTTATCTTTGTTGTTCAGCAGGCCTGGGCCAGGCTCGAACTCGCCAGCCTCTGTGCATGTGGCTGGTGCCCCACTCACTGAGCTATGGGCGTCCAGACAGCTTACTAATGTTCTAATTGTGATTGTTAATCTGGGAGGATTAATTGCTTGAAATTTATTTTATTCTTTGATGTTTTATAATAAATACATCAATATTAAAAATAAAATAAAAATATAAAACAGAGAAGTGTATTATTACAAATAAAAGGATTTGTTCTGTAAAATGTAGATTCAGTCAAAAGGCCACACAATTAAGGAAGGCCACATGTGGCTGTAAGGCTGCAGATTCTCTGCAGGTGATGTAAGAAATCTGATTTTCAATATTTGTTTCTCTTTAAATCCTAAAATCATCAAATGATTGTATTTTCCAAATTGCCTATATTCGTACTAGAAACTGTGGTCTTTGCTGTATTACTAGCATGATCACGCATCTCTTTAAGGAAATTTAAGAGAGCTATAACAAAGAATAATTTTTTTATTTACTTCATTAGTTTTAGCATAAATTCTCAGACCGGAATTGCATTCCAAATAAATTTTATGTGTACATTATTTATTCTAACACCATGGTAATGGCCATGTAGATGAAAATAAATAAATAAATGAAAACTAGCACAAAATGACGTCAGAAAAGGAGAATAAAATCTGCATCTGATATTCAGTTGATAATGGGCTAATTAAGTATTGGTACACAGCTCTGCTGGGAAAAAGGCAATAATACATATTAGGTGTATTCAGCACCTAATGAATATCAACATGCTTTACAGAAAATGAAGGTGATATTCCTTTATTGAAAAGAACTAAATGAACTTCTTTACATAATACATTTAAAATTCTCTTTCTAGTACTCAAATTTTAATGAAATACAGATCACTGCAATTCTTCATGTTAAATAACATCTGGGATTGTTCCTTAATCAAGTAAATTGGGTTAAAATATTGTACTTTTATTGCTAGCTTAATAGCTTAAAGAGGTATTAAACATTTAATTATTAACCTTGACATGAAAGAATAGGAGAGATTTCTTAGATGATTTAAGGTTTTAAAAGTTCTCTCTTCTGAGTGAAGTTCATATGCTAGGATAAGGCAGATCTAACCAGCTATCTTGAAATGGGCATTTGGCTTTAATTGAAAGAAACTAATAATATAGAGTACATATAACCCAAATGTTACTTGAGAGAATCATGTGGAGGAGAATAGATGTCTGATCAAACAAATCAAGTAATGGGTTTTGAATATTAGTAAAATCATTATCTCTAAACAATAAATACAGGTCAGCTTAGTGATTCATTAACAGAAAAAATATTTACTGTATACTGTGATGTGGAAAGCAATATTCCAGGCACTGAAAAGAGGACAGTGAACAATTTCTCACAACCTTTATATTCTACCAGAAATAGATGCATACAAGACCGATTTTTAAAGAGACAAGTAAAAAGTGTTGATAAATAGTACAAAGGGAATAAAAAGTGTTATATATTAATGGACAACATAGGCAGTGGCACACGGGTAAACGTTTAATAACCGTTCTCTGAAACAAACAAAGCCAGCCAGCCCTGGGTCGCAGTCCCTGCCATTTTCTATGGTGTAAACACTCTGAACGTGACTGCTTCCAGTCTACCAATACGACGTCATGAAATACATAGCTGTAAACAGGTATACCAGTAGACCCACTGAGCGTTCTAAGCTGTCTCCATCACAAACATTATGGTTGGACTACTTTAAATTGAAGAGTCAGGAAAGACCTCTCTGGGAAGTGACACTTAGACTAGGATCTGAATAACTAGACGAAATCACATGGGGAGCTGGAGAAGCTATATTCTGAGCAGGGAAAACAGATAATGCGAAATCCCAAAGCCAGTACAAGACTGAATTGTGCAAGAAAGAAAAAGAGGGTCTTTGAACCTCGAATATAATAAGCAAAGGTAGGATATAAAAGTGAGTTGGAAAAGCAGCCAAAGGCATTCATAGAGAACATATAGGGTATAGAATTTGGCAGAGATGTTGTTGGAAAGTTTGTGAATCATGTTAATTGTCTTAGTTAAAACTAATGCCATTTAATCTGTGCTAGGCAGGGCAAGCCTTGGCTTCATGATCATAGGAAGAATATAAGAAAAAGCTTGGAAATTTGGTTGAAAATTTTGAGAATTAGTAAGCATATGAACATCTTATTCCTAATTACAGAGTCCAACTTAATACATGATTTGCTTTGTACATTTTTTTGTTTTTATTTTCTATAGCCAATTGCCACTGTCAGTCACATTGTCACTATTTTCATTTTCAGAAAGTGCTTCATCACATAAAACCTACATAATCTAAAATGACTTCCCGATATCTCGACCTAAGAGCTTATATATAAAATAAATGTTTTTAAAATTGTGGCTATAATTGCACATAACAGCAAGTATTAGATACCACAGACATAATATCTGGAAAATAAAATGTTATGGACTCCAAGGGAACTGTATAAATTTCTAACTCTATTCAAAAATGTCCTGTAACTCTAGATAGAATTTCCCTGAGTTATAGAAAAGCACAGATGGTATTAGTGTTTATTAGATCCATAACAGTGGCTTTTAAAAATATATCTGAAAAACCCTGAAGTTTTGCTAATATGGCCAGAATAGAAGTCAGAACCAACAAGGCAAAGTAGACATTCATGGTGGGTGAAAGAAAATTACAAAATATACATATTTCTATTAATAAAATCTCAGTTTGACAACTTGATTAATAGAAAATATTATTGAGGGATAACTTATAAAATCTGTTATAGATTGAGTTTATAAATTCATGAGACCAATATTATGTCTCCTGAACTAAACCTGGAATACTGAGGTGCTGGACCACCTACCAGATTCATGGTCTAAAGGAGGAAACTGATAACTAAACAAAAAAAAAATAATGCACATTGGACTGTGGTTAGTTCTAAAGCACAGATATGACAGAATGCCATAACAGCAAAAAGCAGGAGCCTCATTTGGGATTTGAAAAAGACTTCAAGAGCAAGACCCATCTCTAAAAGAAAATAGCCAGGTGTTGTGGTGCACACCTGTAGTCTCAGCTACTCAGGAGGCCGAGGCAAAAGGATCACTTGAGCCTACGAGTTTGAGGTTGCTGTGAGCTATGATGCCATGGAACTCTACCCAGGGTTACAGAGTGCCATTTTGTCTCAAAAATAAATAAACAAATAAGTAAATAAATAAAATAAAAATAAAACCAAATCAAAGGCCATTTTAGGTTGAAGGACTGATGAACACTTCTTGAGGAGAAAACTGAAATATGGCAATAGCCTACTCTATAGCTATCTTGGGGGAGACTTAGAAAGCCAATAAATACTGGAAAGTTTTCCCAATTTACAGAAGCCTGGCTATTCTACTCTACCAAAGGAATAGAAGACACTTTCAATTCCACCACTGTGCTCATTTTCATGATCAGAGAAAAATCATCTAAGAGAGCATGATTAGCATATTACATCTCAAAAGCTATAGTCCCCACTGCATTTTCATTTTTTCAATATAAGATAATGACTACATATCAAATAAACATAATACTAATAGGACATAAGCCAGGAAGCAAAATGTTTAATATATTTTGTCTGATCCTTGCAAACTATTCTCTGTTATATCTTGATGGAAAAGTATATAGTAATATCTCCATTTTAAATATTTTAAAACCTTAACAAAGGAAAAAATGCAAAGCACATCACACAGGATGTGGAATGTAATTTTTTTCTGACAATAAATAGTTCAACTTCCTCTCCTCTATACTAGACTGAGAAAAGGAATCTAAGTCCCTGCCTATCAACTTAAACCACAAAGGCATGATTAAAGGGCAAATACAATCCATATTTATGTTGCTATAAAAAAGATAAAAATCTGTGAAGTACTGTGATCATATTTACAGAATCTCCTATCAAACCATTCTGCCAATTTTCAAATATGTGATAGCAACAAAAAAAAAAGATGTCTAGTTTTGTTCCTTTGCCAGATATAGGAAAGGAAAACTATTAATAAGCATAAATTCTATTAAAGTTGAAAGACATGGAATATTCACATAAATGGTTACATTTTGCCACATTCTACACTCGAGAAAATAATGTGGAAAATAATTATATAGTGAAGAGAAATAAAATGAAGTCAGTGAGAGACTTCAAATTGTTAGCAAAATAAAGGGGGGGGTGCAATGTTAGATCTGTATAAAACAAACAAAAAAAGAATAAAAAAATTAACAAAGATTGCTAAATACATACGTATTTACATTGGAAGAATCGTTTTCAAAAGTAACCATAAAACACAGGATTCAATATATAAAAGAAAAACAATGAACACTAAAATAGAACATGAAGTAATAAAGTCTGTAGTAAGCAAGGAAACTACAGAGAAAAATATCATTGTTATTTGCAAAAGGCGAAATCGATGTGGTGGGGAATTACACATATATGTGCATAAAACGTGCACAATGTGCATGATTTGGAAACTGGATTAATTATCTATGCAGTTTATTACTGCAAAACAAACCAATGGACCTCAAAAATAAAACACTCAACTCATGGTTAATAAATACATCGGAAGAAATAGGGGACTATAGCAATGTAGCAACTATAGTTAAGAAAATAATTGAGGACAAAAATCCTGACTGTATAGAATGCCCAGTTCCTTGATCCTGCTCAAAGTTTACTTCAAGAGTGGTAGTCAAAAAAACTTTTTAAAGTGCCTTTAGACTTTTGAACATGTTCTTATTTTTTTTTCCTTAGACTACAAAAGGAAAAGGCAACTACAAAAGAGGAACTAAGGATACATACCATCCTCAGCCCTAAAATCTAGAATGACAGTACCATTGCTGTAAATTTATGTAAACATCATTTAGTCACATACAAGTTTTTGAGGTTTAGTAAGTAATAAATTTATGTATAAAGAATAACAAATAAGCAAATAAAGGAGTAAAGTGTGTTCATGAACTACATACATTAACTACAATGGGAACGCAAAACTTAGGAAGAGTCCCCACCTTAAACAATCAAGTAGGAAATTTAACTATTGGAAAACATTCCAATGTTCAACTATTGGAGATGTTATCAAGAGAATGAAAGTATGAGTAACTTTTGGAATTTATAAGCCTATGGACTATTTTAGTGTAGACAAAGATATAGCAGAAGAAATATAATAGTTGATATTTTAACAGTAGTCATTTTTAGGCCAGGTGCAGTGGCTCACACCTGTAATCTTACCACTTTGGGAGGCCAAGGAGGGAGGACTGCTGGAGCTCAGCCAAAATGAGACCCCATCTCTACTAAAAATATATAAGAAAAATTAACTGAGCATTGTGGCAGGTGCCTGTAGTTCCAGCTCCTCAGGAGGCTGAGGAAGAAGGATTGCTTGAATCCAAAAGCGTGAGGTTGCTGTAAGCTAGGCTGAGGCCACGGCACTCTAGCCTGGGGCAACAGAATGAGATCTGTCTCAAAAAAAGAAAAAAAAAATTCTTTCTTTTCTCCCAATATATAAAATCTGAAATAAAAACACATATGGAGGAAATGTTTCTAAGATCAAATGACTATTCAAAAAATGCTATCAAAATATTAGAACTTGAGATGATAGAAACATAGGTACATCAATTTAAAACCATGTACAAATTTATTTATGAAAACCAGAAGCTTTATGAAACAAGCCCTGAAAGGAAGCCAGCCTTATGGAAACTCTGTATTGGGCAAAAAGGCACACATGATTATTTTTTCCCTGATTATTAAAGAAAACTGCAGTAATTTTGGAAAGCCCAGGAAAATATATCCATTTAGAAAAAGATAATACAAACGTATGTACCTAATAAATATTGAAGAGTTGCTGCTTCAGTTGATTACTGACACCCCTGGGTTAAGGCGATCAAAACTGGGAAATGATTTGTCAGTCTTTTTGAAGCCTGAGGTTAAAGGAAATACCAGAATCCTAGCCCTGGTATTATTGTTTAAGAGCTGTTGGATGGTGACAAGGACATCAGCATTTGTAATACACTCTATTTTCTCTTTGAAAAAGAAACTCTTCATATCCCGCCATATTGTGGTTAGCGTGATATGAGCTGATGATGTATATAAGCGGTTTTACATTGGAAAACATTATGGATATGCAAAAGTCTGCGTTTTCTTTTTTATAGTTTAAGATTTAGTATACGAGTTGTTTTTTCTCTGATATAAAGTGTGGCTTTCATTTTAGTGTCTCACTCTCATATACTTGATAAGTTTTATTAACATAACAACAGACGTTGTGACAATTCCTGGCACTGTGCCTAACCCAAAACAATCACTAAAATGTCCATTGAATCTGAATCTATTTTAGGATACAATTGAAATCTTCCAAAATAAAAGAGTTTTTAAATTTAGAATCAGGCATATTTGCAACAAAGAATTATTTATTTCCCAGTAAATCGACCAAAATCTATCTTTTCGAGCGTTGTGGTATTCAGGATCAAAGGCACATCTAAATAAAACAGAAAATAAATCTGCTGTCTTATAGAATCCAGTAAATTGATTATAAGAGAATAGTAAGATAAATACCATGAAAATATGGTGATTAATAGAAAATAATATGGGTTGTGGGGGAATGGAAGCAGCTAGAAAGAAGTCAGAGAATGGCTGAAAACAAGGGAAGTTGTATCCTAAATGTCAAGTAAATTACAACTGCAATAAAACCTGGTGATTTTAGTTTATGTGGGTCACAGACATAGTGAGTCTCTGGCAAGAAGGATGATGGCAGAGGTGAAACACAGGTCCCTGTAGCAACCTCCTGTGCTGAACTGTCAAGTAACATGCACGACTATGTCGGTCGGTTCTTGGGAAAAAGAGATGTGACATGTTAATATTTGTTCCATATTATTCAAATTTCTTTGAGGTGAGTAAGCACAAGAATAGAAGACACAGGGAATATTTATTATAGTTTATTAATAATTTCAGGCTAGGCATTGATAAAGTACTCAGAATTTTGCCATGTGATTCTATTTCTGAACCTTATCTTTGCATGTTACACCTATAAACCAGAATAGGTACTAAGGAGGGACACGGAAATAAGTAAGCTCATCTCAGTAGACACAATTAAAGAAGCTAGGAATGTTCCGTATGTGGAGGGCAACGTTTTGAAGAGAGATCATGGTTGTTTTTTTGAGATGTGGCAAGATTGTTACATAAACGAATAGAAATATTTTCTCTTTGAACTTCTGGAGTAGAGCTAAGACCAAGGGGTCAATGTTAAAGAAAATTTTACCTCAGAGATAGGAAACAATTTTCTAATAACTCACATTATAATCAATTACCATTATCAACCAATAACTCATATATGATCTGCAAATTATAACTTGTAAAGCCAAGTCCAATTTGAAATCCACTTTTTAGAGGGGCCTGGGTTGTAATGCTCTCATATAATCTTGCTGAGAAAATAATTAGTTAAATACAATTTGGCAGCATCTATCAAAAATCTTTTCAATTTCAATCTTTCCATTCACGTAATAATCCAATTACATTTTCCGTACATGACCATAAATATATTTGTTCATGTTTGCATTGTGAATCCTGATTAGTAATAGACTTTTAAAAATGGAATTAGGTAAAGTTTCCACAAATAGATTATTGTAGTTTCCATTCAAGGAAATATTGGGCAGTTTTAATCAAAATGAGTTGGATTTCTGGGTGAAATTCTAAGACATTGGTAAGGGGTGGGGTGGGGGAGGCAGGTGAAAGCTGTAAAAATTATCCAATCAAGGTTTTAATAAAATTCATATATGTGAATTTGGACATGTATACACACATGTAAGTCCATAGAATATGGCAGAAATAAATACATACTAATATGATAGCAATGATTACACTGAAGTTCAAAATAGAAGAGAATCCTATGTACTCAATTTTGATATGAGGACAATTAATGATAATTAATTAATGAGGACAATTAAGGTTATGGGGGAGGAGGAGGAGGGTGGGGCCTTGGTGTGTGCCACACCTTCATGGGGCAAGACATGATTGCAAGAGGGACTTTACCTAACAAATGCAATCAGTGTAAACTGGCTTATTGTACCCTCAATGAATCCCCAACAATAAAAAAAAAAAAAAAAGAAATTTAAAATAGAAATAACAGACTAGCTGGCAGAGGGGAGACATTTTTAAATCTATATAATACTGTATAGTTTAAGTTATATTATTATATTTAACTATTACCTGTGTAACTATTTTTAAAAAATAAAAAAGGATTCTTTCTTTTCTTTTTTTTTTTGAGAATTACTTAAAATGGAAAGTGCTACCTAAAAGAGAAGGGAGCTCACTGCATCTGTTTAATTTTCCTAAAAAATCCCAGATAGTCCCTACAAGTAAAAATAGATAGCAATGTATTATCTATAGGAGACAAGGTGCTAGAACATTTTAAATGTTCTTAAGTTTTCATTTATAAGGCAAATAAAACAAGGCTAAGCCAATATTATAAGAAAAATTAAATCTAAGTCAACACTAATTACCTTGAGTACCACTTGAGATACTTGGATTTTATCTGACCCATAGTTTGCACACCTAAAATTTTCCTCCTCAACAGTTTATTTACTTCTCTGTGAAACAATAAAATATAAATGGAGTTTTCCAGGGAGATGAAGTCGAGTGTGCCACCTTTTTAACAGCTTGTCTGTGCTTTGGTGCAGTCTGTAATGCTTACCTCTTATAGTCCAACTTCAGGTTTGGGGGAAGATTTGGAGTTCTGTTCATCCTGCTCTACGAGCTTCAGGCTCCATTGTGAACCTACCTCATACATATAAACCATCTGTTTGTTATTTTTTGGCTTTATCTGAACATCTTCACGAAGCAGCCATCTGTTCCCTTCTTTTAAATATCTATTTATGACATGTTTTCTCTTATCTCTCTTATAACGTTTTTGCATATGTCAAAAAAATTAATTAGTAGTCACATAGTATGTCGTCTACTTTACAGGAGTCTTAGGCAAACCCCTGGGTGATCCAAAGTGCCTGACTAGTATCAAGAGCCTACAAAAATTCTACCTAAAATCAGGGGTAGGTACCATTGAAATACAAGACCCATACTGCATGAAATCTGTAATAGATATGAGATTCCTTGGAGAGCCTTGTGCACATGATTTCCAAAAAGCTGTCATGTCACTATGTGGAAGAACAATATGAATTTACACTGAAATTTATTCTTGCTCTCAGAAGAGCACTCCCATTGCAAATGTGCACTTCAGAGGAGGTATACTTTTAGTTGAATTAAAAAAAAAAAAAGGAAAAGAAAAGCACAAACAGATGTTTTTAATGACATTTATACAATCCTGGGGCAATTTTTAGGACAAGCTTATCAAAGAAATTCTTGAGTTTAAATATGAAGCAAACTTTTAATGTACTGGGTGTTTGCTAAAAGCAGAACACCATGACCAATATAAAAAGCAAAAACATTAAAAGCAGTGAACTCTTTATTGTGTCTGCTTCCCTGGGAAAATATGAAACACCAACCGAAGAATTCTGTAGATAAACGACGTTTCCCACTGTGTTGGGAGCTGAGAGTTGTGAGATTATAATTGGGACAACAGATTCAGACACCATCACCACCAGCTCTTTGTGTTCACATTTAAAAATAAAAAGTCAAAAGGAATTTACTGAAATTTCCATATGTGTAGTTATATATTTATATGATTAAAATTTCATATATATACACATTTTCATAATGGCATTGCCTACCTGTAAATCTGCAACTATTATCAACAAACTTCTATTTCTAAATCGTATCGATAATAGATGAACAAAGGCGGAGTATCTAACAAACATTATTAAATTTCCTGGATACAAATCCTTGTAAGATTTGGGGGTCTAATAAAATTAATAGATAGGTACAAAAAAATAACACAAACTATGAAAAAGATGTGGCGATAAAAAGAAGGCAATTTGTTCAATGTAACCGTAGCTGTGAGACAGCATTAAACAAGCCTACGTCAAAATCACCTCGTAGCCTAAACAAAGAATTTTATGAGACATAAAAGGAAACGTGTTTCTTGAGGAAGGATAGTAGTTTTTCCTACCACTGATATCTAAGTGTATTTTCTTAAGTAGAATTGTATACAGTAAGTGATATTTTTGTCTTCATAAGGCCAGACTGGTGACTCTCAATTGATCATCCACAGCACTTCCAAGTTGTTTTATGAATGTGCTCATAAATTCTGACTTCTGTAAGGAGGTCAGTTTTTTGTTTTTTGTTTTTTGTTTTTTTTTTGACACAAAGTCTTACTTTGTTGCCCTCGGTAGAGTGCTGTGGAGTCACAGCTTACAGCCACCTCAAACTCTTGGGTTAAGCGATTCTCTTGCCTCAGCCTCCCAAGTAGCTGGGACTACAGGTGCCAACCACAATGCCAGGGCTATTTTTTTGTTGCCGTTGCCATTGTTATTTAATAGGCCTGGGCCGGGTTTGAACCTGCTAGCCTCGGGGTACATGGCCAGCACCCTAACCACTGAGCATGGGTGCCAAGCCAGAAAGTCAATTTGAACCAAGTGTTTCAATGCAGACATGTATGAACATGAAACTTCTATATTACAAATCCGAAAAGAATATTCCAGGTCTAGCATAGCCTTCCAACAGCCTAGAGCAGATATAATTTGTTCCATTCATTTTTAATGGGAAAAATGCAGTCCAATGTGATTGTTTCTGTAATGCAATTCATTTATTAAAAATTTATTAAAATTTCTCACTCTTGTCTCAAAGTCCCTAACATCACCCTGACCCCCAAAGCAATCTACCCTTTACCATCTTGCTGCTCATGTCCCCCTTCGTCTGTGGGCGAGGTCCTTGAAGCACTGACAAGGCTGTGTAAGGCTAAGGTAGGTTCTGCAGCACATCTTGAACTTGGAGAAGCTTGCATGTCCTTGTCATGGCAATCCCAGAGAATGCAGCTGCTTTGGGAATCCCCATTGGGACCTTAACCCACACCTCCCTTCCCTTCCTCCATACTCTAGGACCATTTCTAAAAGGCAGGGGGGAAGGATAACTTTCGGATAACTCCAGCTTCAGGAGTTCTCCGTCTTCCCTTCTGTCGTCTTCTAGATAGGGTCTGGGGTTGGGATTTTCAGAAGTGATTATTTCTAGCAGGCCCTGCAGTAGTGGACTAACATTCCAATGGATATTTTTACGAACCTAGAAATGTGAGGCACTTGGTTTATTCCGCTTATCTGCATTGTCAGGAAAGGAAGAAACAGTCCTCAGAAGCCCTTTATAACTGACGCCTTATGAAAAACAATTTTTACCACATTTGAGGCAACACACTCTCAACAGTGCTGTCTCTCTGGTAGAACATTGTACATTCAGTTACTGCCAGGAAGTGATAAGGCTTCCCATACAGGGATACTAGTGTTAAAGAAAGACGCCCAGCATGCCGGAAATTGTAAGAAATTTGCATTATGATGGTGTAAGAAAATATGGTCAGGACAGTAAAGAGAGTTTAAGTTATTTTCAAATAACAAACCATTTATATGATAGTTTGAAAATATTTTTTCAATATTCTGTACCATTTTTTAAATTTAATTCCATCAAGAGTACTATGGAATAATTCAGTTTTTAAGATAATGTTGCAAACACAAGAGGTCAATCACCAAAGTTTTAAATTGAAGGTCCGTAGATGTTTCCCGTCACATGAAATTGCCTTTGCCCCATATTAGATTAGTAAGGTCCATGACTGATATTTTTTTCTAGACCACTACTTAATGAGTCCATTTGGATGGGCTTTGTCTGTACTTTCTGTTCCCAGTGATACTGTGTCGTGACAATGTAAGAGTACCTGGGTACAGTTTTCCCTTCTGGACTACTTTTCTCTCTTTACTTTTTTGTCCTTTAGAACTCAACTGATCTACCACACATGTCCTTATCATTTGTTTATTATGCTTTCTTTGTGGCCAGATTGCATAGATTCAAAATTCAGCTCCATCACTTACTTGTGATGGGACCTTACCCGGATTCAGTTAGCCCAACTTTGTCTAATGTCCTTATTTGTCCAATAGGGCTAGTAATGGTACCTTTTCATAGCATTGCTAGGAATGTTGAATGAGTTAATACAGAGAAAGGACTCAGACTTCATAGGTCCCTTATTGCACTTGGAACTGTGTAAGTGTTAATGATTGTTACATTTATTATTGACATTGTATTTTATTATTGCTGTAGTGGTGGGAATACAGGATGCTTGGGATACTCTGAGTTCTTGCTAACTTTTTTTTATTCTCAGCTCCTAGTACGATGCTAAACACACAGGCACAGACACAACAATAAATTTATCTTAACTGAACAGATAAATCGCATGGTTTAGTAATGTCTAACTGTCTATTATTAACATTGGACACATTATGAGCAAAAAGAAAGCTGATAGCTCAGTGCCTGTATCTCAGTGGTTAGGGCACCGGCCACATACAATGAGGCTGGCGGATTCAAGCCCGGCCTAGACCAGCTAAACAACGACAACTGCGACCAAAAAATAGCCGGGTGTTGTGGCATGTACCTGTTGTCCCAGATACTTGGGAGGCTGAGACAAGAGAATCGTTTGAGCACAAAAGTTTGAGGTTGCTGTGAGCTGTGACGCTGCCACGGCACTCTACTGAGGGTGACATAATGAGACTCTGTCTCAAAAAAAAAGAAAGCTGATAATGGTAAAATAAGCTCAGACAGCAATTAGAATGCCTGTTTTTGCTGACAAGGCTTTAGCATTTGCCTAGACATGCAGAGAGGGTAAGACAATTTTAGTTAGCTATGTATTTAATTAGCTACATAGATCAGGTCAAGCAATAATAATATTCCAGATATGTGGATACCTCAAGAATTTTCCTCACTTTATGTATAGCACTTTGTTTTTCCACAAAAATGCCATGCAGCAGTAAGGTTAAAAAAAAACACTTGTGTATAGCTCAGGATTTTTTTTTTTTTTTATAGCTGAGGATTTTTGCAGAAAAGAGATGTCATACTCAAAATTAATAATGTGAGGAGTATTTAAACTGAGATGATTGAAACAGATAGGAACAAGTTGTAGGAACACAAAATGAGCATCACTAACCTAAAAGCTCTGCCTACAGCAGAGGGGAAAGAGTATATGGGAGCCTGGAGAGACTGCTGCCTATCAGGAGGGTGACCTTGATTTCTCCCTTCCCTCACATCCCTTTTTTCTCCCTCCTTCCTGCAAAAAGTTCTCTTCCTAGCCAAACACTAGAAGCCAGTGGAAAGGAAGAGCAGCAGGCTGAGGAGTAATTTTTTTTGAGGGAGAGGGGGTGGGGAGGAAGTGCAAAGGAAAGGCTTTCGGTCCATTAAGTTAGGGAAACATTGGATTTCGCAAAGCTTAATAATTTTCTCTGCTGCTGGATTTCTCAGATCCTTGAAATAGGAACGCAATTGATGACTCTCTAAGAGGGGGGAGAAAATGTGCCAGGCACGTCAAATGTATTTAACCACACAACTTCCTGTTCTGGTAGACCAACTTCAGGAACATTTAGCCACATGACACACTTCAGAAAACGCTGGTCCCTCCTAAATATCCAGGGTCAACCAGTGTCACCTCAAGTGTTAAATTAGTTCTGCCGCAAGAGATGCTTTCTTAAGTGGCAGAATTCCTGTATTCCATTTCTCTAGCCCCCAAATTGTAGAACTTTTAAAGCTCCAAATGAATGTGCATTCACTGCTCTCACGGGTTCAACTGGCAGATAAAATACCAATGGCAATGGGACATGAAATGGTCTGATCAAAAACCAGAGCTAGTTCCCTCACACCAATCTCTAGACTTGGTCTTGCCAATTCCCTCTAGTTTTTATCAGGTTTAGACCACTACAGAGTTTTTAAACCAGTTCCAGAAACGAACTCACATACAGTCCATATAGGTAGATGGGATCCCCTGTTTTCTGCACTGCTAAGATTTTGACCAGGCCTATAATACTTCTACAGGAAGTAAACACATTCCCTTTTCCATAACTCAAGGTAGAATTCAAGAATTCATTCCCTTCATAATTGGTTCTCCCTATTTGATGATTTTTTTTTTTATATAAAACTGGGTTCCAAATAATGTTCTCAGTATATAAATGAACACAGAGTGTTGTGCAGGTGGGTTTGTCCTTGGTAACAGACACAGCTGTGCCTATCAAACACAAAATATGGTATTTAATTTTGGAAAATTGCTAACGGCAGGCAGGATTGTACAAGGGAAAGTCACCTTCAACTGCCACTCAGGAAGAAACAAAGATATCATGAGCAGGGCTAGTTTTCCAAATGTTCCCAGGCTAGAGTTGCACTGGGTACCCTTCCAGAAGCACTGAACAATGAAATGGGGAGTCATCTGCCAAGCACATACAGCTGTGTGTCTGTTTGCCTGGGGTGTATTTTGGGGGCTGGAAGAAAGGGAGTCAGGGAGGTAAGGATGGAGGGGGGGTGGTGTCAGCCCATCCTTAACATGTCAATCCATGGTCAGAATGGATTCTTACTCAGAGCTCATATGCGGTCTTTGCTTCTTTAGGTTCCTGTTTCCCTTGGCACCTTTGAGGCAGCAGCATTTCAGCACCAGGCAATCACTCACTTGGCAACTCTGGGCAGTCACTGCTGGGGAATGTGTGGTAGCACCAAACACCAACATGCTTATGAATACAGGTGGCTGAAGTTAACCGGTTATTCAGAGGCAGTGGAATGAATCATATATTTTAACACTTGTCTGACTCACATCTCTATTTCACACGTACAGGATTTTTTTTTCTCCCCAGTGAAGTTTATGGAGTTTTACTATGGAGAACAGATGTCCTAGTCCTAGCATTACATAGCAGACTGGAATGGTTTCAAAGGTGCTCTTCAAGTGTTTAAGGCATGATAGATCAATATGAACACTCACTGATTAAATAACAGGTAAATGATCAGAACAGCAGCAGTCAGTCTCCCAGGGTGCAGGGTCCTGCTTTCTTGGTGTTGTTTCATTGTCATTTTAACTGAAAGTACAATCTCTTCCTTGTTTTAAGCATCTTCCACTTCATGACAGCAATAGATTATATTTAATCGTGTTTTAGTTCGCAGAATGTTTCTTTATGCCTACGTGTCTTTATTCTCCAACTATGTCATAATTTCAATGGAGAGTTAATTGCTCTTCTGGTTAAATTCACTTAGTAACCTTCTTTGCTCCTCAAAAAAGACCAGTAACAGAACCGAATTTGAAATGGCCACCCATGTTAGCCCATCATATGGTACCTACATATGTATTACAAAGAAAAGCTAGATTTTCCTGGGCTTGACATCCCTAAAATATTCCCAAAACATCTCAGTTCCATGAACACAAACTTCAAAATGACAACTGCATTTACAATTATGAATAATAGGAAACTGCCATTCTTGAGGGAAATAATAAAAGAGGAAATGTTTCATAGATGTTTTTTGCAAAAATAAATGATTTGCATTTTTTCACCAAAAGGGAGCAAAGCCTTTAATATGGAATATCCCTCAGGTCTCCTTTTTGGAAACAAAAATTCATAACCACCTGCCATTTGATGAAATCTAATACATTCCTAATATAACATATATTTCTCCAAAGCTTTCATTGGCATTTTCAAAACAGAAAAGTCGAAAGGAGGTATAGAATTCTCATCTGCACAGATAAAGATAATGTGGTATGTTTTAAGTGTGTGTTCCTTTCAACTAGAAATGAACATATCAGAAATACTAAAGCAAACATAATTTCTTCCCACAGTAATAGTTGTGACTGTATTTTAACTCTCTTAGAGTCAAACACTTTTTAAAATGAGTGTCAACTTTTCTCATAACTTTTTAGTTCTGCTTTTATAGATAATATGCATAAACAGTGTTCCCTGAGTCATCTGCTTTTATTTCTATTGTTCATTCAATGCATGGTGATTTTTGTTTTGTTGTTGTTGCTTTTCTTACTGATGGTGTAGATGGAATCTGGAAATAAAAGGGAGGTTATAGACTCTTTAAATGGTTAAATAAAGATCACTTGCACAGGTGTTTGGGGGAGAAAAATATGCCATGCACTGAAATGCTATGTTTTACCCTAAGTGGTGAGCACTGGGCTGAAATGACCACAGCTTTTGTATTCAGTTCTGTTATAATTCCATAAAGGCATCTGCAGAGACTAGTAAGTAGCTGTTAACATAGAAGAGTCACCATATTTATTGCACTTTGAGCTAGACATTGTCTAAGCATGCTATGTACATTATTTCATTGACTCGTTTAACAGTCTATGCAGGTCTTATTTTATGTCCATCTTACATATTGAGAAACTAAAGCTCAGAGCAGTTAAGTAAACTGGGTTCATATCTGAGCCTATTTTTTGTCTCCTATGCTTGGGCTCATATTTCAATTGACATATATAATAATTCTAAAGTGAGGAATTTAGAATTTTGACATATGCATAATTTATTTATTTGCTGATTCCAAGTGGCATCTCTGTTTTCCCAAGGTTAAGATAAAGTTCATCTGAGCAGTCTTTCAAACAGCTCCAGACAGTGGTTTTGGAATATTTCTCTTTTTATTTGTCTTACTTGAAGATGTAATTCTCCAACTTAGACTTGTAGGTGTTTCTGTGTCTCAGAAAAGTAAACAAAAGGTGTTTATCTCAAAATAAAAGGACAGAAATGACCAGTTTGGAGATCCCATCAAAAATGTTAATTATATGCCAAGCCAACTGGAAGTCTGCTGTATTCAGAGGCACGTTGGAATTGCTAAACCTAGGTATGGGCATAGAATAATGTGTATCAAAACTCTAAGATAGTGTAAAAAACTTTTATCATATTATTAGTAGCAGATAGATTTTATAATGTTTAAAATTTTATAACTACTTTCATCTGTTTTTCTTAAAGTCTCCTTATGTCATAATTTGGCTATATTTGCTTTATGATAATTGCACTCTTATCTTTATAATGATTTTAAGGGAAGGACGGAATCATGTAAATCATGCCTTTGGAAACTGGTCGCATTATGCATGGGAATGCTCCCTCTTCACTAATCAATGGAACGTGGCAGCACCAACTAAACCAGAGCAGATGGGGCTCTGCGTCTGCACCAGTCCATGCCATTCTTAAGGAGAACAGTTTTTGTTCAAATAACTTTAAGTAAAAAGAGTAAGATTTGGGGAAAGATAGCATAATTTAACAAACAACAGAGTGTGACCATCCAGATGGCCTTTTCCTGTCAACTACCCTCTTTCCCCGAAAATAAGACATTGTCTTATTTTAAGGTGTGCTCCCAAAGATGCGCTAGGTCTTATTTTCAGGGGATGTCTTATCTTTCCTGTAAGTAGGTCTTATTTTTGGAGGATGTCTTATTTTCGGGGAAACAGGGTATTTGCAATGCAAAACCTTACTGTTTCAGGAATGAGGCAACAGATACAGAGTGTTTGAAGAAAGACAGATAAGATTTGGAATTCCCACATTGCCAGGAGTGACCACCAAGCCTCGGTTTCCTCATCTGGAGAATGGGGGTGACCATAGTAACAGTCATTTCCTAGTGTTCGGATGAGAAGTGATACAGATTCTCAGTAAGTGCTCGTTCTACTGCCATAACAATGCCTTCTATGCCCACTATTATGTCAGGGCCTCTGTTTCCTACTTGTTGCCAGGCACAGGGCTCCAGTCCATAACCTCATCTGCCACATCCAGACTGACGCAATCATTCCTGCATATCCTCATCGCCTCCTGTTTCTATTGGATTTTTTCCTACAAAGCACTACCTAATTATATGTTAATATTCTGTTTTGAACTTTAAGCAAGTACTTTTCCTATTTTAACTTATCAACAGAAATCTATGTTGCAAGTCAGTGGTGTTCACGTAGGGTTATTTTAACCGGCAGAGGACCTTTAGCAGTGTCTTAAGGGGACAGTTTTAACCCAAAGGAGAAGTTAGCAGCGTCTGGAGGCATTTTTGGTTTTCACACTAGGGTGCCGATACTATTGGCATCTAGTGACAGAGGCCAGAGAAGCTGTGAAATATCCTATAAATGAGGATGTTCTCACCCAGAAAAGAATTATCTGGCCCAAAACATCAAAAGTGCTGAGATTGGGGAACCCTGCTGTAGGTGAATGCAGATGTTATGCATCCAATAAACAAGAGAATGCTAAGGTGAGCATCTGAACTTTAATCAGTGCCTTGGAGAGCATGGCCTGTGTCTTGTTAACTCCCTTTACCATCATGGGAAATTACCTGAGTATATATTTAAACCTGGAAACATGTAATCAGCTATGGGAGCACTGTATGTATACTTTGGGGCATAAATAATAAGCTATCACTATCAATTAAAAGCATCCAAACCCACCTGCATTAAGGAGGAAGGCTTCACCGCTTGAACTCTTAGGATCTCTCCCTGTTCTGGTATCTATAATTACACACCGGCACTCTTCAAACTCTCTTGCCTACAAATGAAGGTCTTATTTCATAACATGGTACTGAAAGCTTTCCATAGCCTGTTTCCTGCTAGGTCTGTCAATTCTTTTTCTCATTCTTCATGGCATGAATGTGTGCTCCAGACAACGTGGCTGCTAGTTCCTGCTTACGTGCATCTTTATCACCACCTCCCATTCCTCACCACCCCCATCTATTAGCCCTGGCCAGTCTCCAAAGTCTGCCCTCTGGTTGTAATTATCTTCTTCATTTGCTTGGTCCTTAATAAAATAAGCTGGGTCTTGTTTCACTTTCCTTTTATATAATTACGTTTGTATTCAGAACTCAATATATCTCCTAAAGACGTTAATAATGTAAACTATTTTTCATCCTTTATGTCCATCCTTCTCCATTTCCTTTAAGACACTACACTTGCCCCACGTATTACATGGAATATACAGAAACAGAAAGTTGTTCCCTGAGTTAGTCTCATACCGTGACATATTTTTCGTAATCACATCCCACTCTACTCATAATGAAATCGAGGGTCATTGTGAAGTCACGATGTGAACACCGTTCTGAGGCCGCGTCTGTGTTCTGGGGAGAGAGGCTGCGATTGACCAGTTATGCCTGTTGAGAGCACTCCAAAGATTTTCCATTCCTCTTCTTCCCTTTCCCTGCTATTATCAGTTCATTTCCAAATATCATAAGAGACCTGGTCTCCGTAATAGATTTCAAATGTGGAATTGGTGAATGGTCACTGGTGTTCTGTAGACAAAATAGACTAGATCACCACATATTTGATAGATGACCTCAATACTTAACCATCTTCATCTGGGGTATTTCAGTCCCTGGTAAAAGAAACCTATCAAAATAAGGTGGGTAAAAATGTCAGTGTGAGAATTCGAAGATGTGCTATGGAATCCAAGAGGAGGAAATTATCTGGAACCCAGGAAAAGGCATTCTAGTTTTCTCTGTTTCATTCTGAGTGTCTTGTCTTTCTTCTTTGTGGAGTTTCATCTTTTTTTTCTGGCTTCGTCTCTTGAGAAACTAATTTCTTTAGGATTAAGGTGACGAATCCATTGCTCCTCAAATAAAACACCCCTATTTTAAAGGCTCAAGCTAAACTCACAAATATCTCTCAAGTCTAAATTGAAAATGGCCCAAATTGCTCAAAATCAATCAGTGATTTCCAGAGAAACAGAATATGGATAAATAGTATCACTAGGTGTCCAGTTTAGGGATCACTAGGTGTCCAGTTTAGGGAGGGTTAAAGTAGCCATACAAATCTCAGCAAGAAGACATGTGACTTAAAAATAGATACCACTGAAGCTTTTATTTCATCGGCATTGTCACATGGAGAGAACAATCCGGTGAAGGGAATTGCCCTCCCCCCTTACAGTAACATGTTGGCTCAGATATAACTTCCCTGACAGTCCAATGGGCAAGAGAGAGACTCAGATATGAGATGCAGTCCATCTGATTCCAGAGCCTGGATCCTTGCCACATCTTCAGGAGACCTAGAAATATGTTCTTACTATATAAGAGAACAAATTAAATGTCTTTGTGTTAGAGATAGCCAGATTCAAAGTATCAAGAAAAAAGAAATAAAAATAAAATAATGTTAATGACTGCTAACATTTATTGAGTACTTTCTATGCATAGGCATGTATTTGATGCATTTAATCTTTTTATAAACCCTATGAGACAGGGAGCATTACTATACCAGATGACAAAACAGATGCAACAAGAGAATAAGTCACCTGCCCCGATAACAAAGCTAGTTAACGATGAAGTAGGGTTTAAACCCAGGCAAAATGATTCCAGAGTCCTGTGGTATAAGAAGCAAAGATCTGACTGCAGGAATCTCTAAGGAGAGAAGGAAGCAAGACATCAAGTATTTGTTAAATTGTATAAGCCTACTTTATTAAAAATATATGTACGCATGAGTGTGTGTATACACGTATACACATATATGTTATATATGTAATGGATGTGTGTATGCACACACACTCATATATTGTGTATAAATGGGTAAAAATACATTTAATCTTTAAAATGTTCAAAACTGAAAATTCATGGCTGATGGTGTTTTTTGTTCTTTTCTTTTGCATAGGAAAACTGCCTGCTGGTACCTCTCCTTTTGTCAGAGACTGATAAGGGCTGTACAATCTTGTAGTCAAAACATCTCACTTTTTGCTTCTTTGGCGGCAAAGCCTATCTTGGAGTGTGTTTGGTTTCCTGGCTGCCTTATTTGTTTACAACAATGCTCTTAAAATTGTCTCTGCCATCTGTGTGAGGTCTAGTTTCTTGAATGAGAATGAGATATTAAAATGCCATCCAGATGTCTAGATGCACAGCCACATTAACATATTATGCAAATTGTCACTAGGCATTTTTTTTCCCTTCTCAAATGGAAAATATTTTTAGATAAAATATAAAAAGTAAATCTGCAGAGGCAAAAGAAAATTTTTAAAAAGGTAAAGAAAACAAGATGCATTCGATTTGCATTATTTATCTTTTTATAATCATAGCTCATGAAACTATGACTTGCTTTTTTATTACTTTGAAAATAAAAAAAAATAGGGTGGTGACTGTGGCTCAAAGGGGTAGGGCGCTGGCCCCATATGCTGGAGGTGGCAGGTTCAAACCCAGCCCTGGCCAAAAACTGCCAAAAAAAAAAAAAAAAATTGATGTCAACAGAACAAATCAAAATTCACCTTGAAAGAAGAAAAACGGGAATTTAGGATGTACTATATTTATAAGAGAAATTATGAAAAAATTCAGAATGCTTATAGATTCAACATCCCCTGTTAACATATGGCATATATTGTTATTTCAAGCTTTGTACAAATTCTCCAAAAAAAAATAAGAAAAATTTTATTTCAGATGTTTTATGGTTTAAAAATTCTAAATAACTTCCTCTCTTTCCATTCTCTTGAGGAAGGCTTGCAGTGCTATAAATTTCCCTCTTAGGACTGCCTTTGCAGTGTCCCAGAGGTTCTGATAGTTCGTGTCTTCATTGTCGTTTTGTTCCAAAAAATTGGCGATTTCATTCTTAATCTCATCTCTGACCCAGCTATCATTCAGTATAAGGTTATTTAACTTCCATGTTTTTGTATGAGTATGCAGATTCCTGTTGTTACTCAGCTCAAGTTTTATTCCATGGTGGTCAGAGAAGATGCATGGAATAATTTCTATTCCTTTAAATTTACTGAGGTTAGACTTGTGACCTAAGATGTGATCAATTTTGGAGTAAGTTCTGTGGGCTGATGAGATGTGTGTGTATTCAGTTTTGTTGGGATGAAATGTTCTGTAGATGTCTGCTAAATCCAAATGTTGGATGGTTAGGTTTAAATCCAAGATTTCTTTGCTCAGCTTCTTGTTGGAGGATCGATCCATCACTGCCAAAGGAGTGTTGAAATCTCCGACTATTATGGAGCTGGAGGACATCAAGTTGCTGAAATGTTGAACAGGCCCATATCAAGTTCATAAAAAGCATCAACCATACAAAACCTCCCTAAAAAGAAAAGCCCGGGACCAGACGGTTTCATGTCAGAATTCTACCAAACCTTTAAAGAGGAATTAGTACCTATATTACTCAACTTGTTCCAAAAGGTAGAAAAAGAAGGAAGACTACCCAACATGTTCTATGAAGCAAACATTACCCTGATCCCCAAACCAGAAAAAGACCCAACATGAAGAGAAAATTATAGACCAATATCACTAATGAATATAGATGCAAAAATATTCAACAAGATCCTAACAAACAGACTCCAGCAGCACATCAAGCAAAGTATACATGATGACCAAGTTGGTTTTATCCCAGGGTCTCAAGGCTGGTTCGATATACGTAAATCTATAAAGGTAATCCAGCACATAAACAAATTAAAAAACAAAGACCATATGAATCTCTGAATTGATGTAGAAAAAGATTTTGATAATATCCAGCATCCCTTCATGATCAGAACACTTAAGAAAATCGGTATAGAAGGGACATTTCTTAAACTGATAGAGACCATCTACAGCAAACCCACAGCCAATATCATATTGAATGGAGTTAAATTGGAATCATTTCCACTCAGATCAGGAACCAGACAAGGCTGCCCATTTTCTCCATTGCTTTTTAGCATTGTAATGGAAGTTCTAGCCACCGCAATTAGGGAAGAAAAGATGATCAAGTGTATCCATATAGGGTCAGAAGAGATCAAACTTTCGCTCATCACAGATGATATAATTGTATATCTGGAAAACACTAGGGACTCTACTACAAAACTCTTAGAAGTGATCAAGGAACACAGCAGCATCTCAGGTTACAAAATCAACATTCATAAATCGGTAGCCTTTATATATACCAACAATAGTCAAGTTGAAAAAACAGTTAAGGACTCTATCCCATTCACAGTAGTGCCAAAGAAGATGAAATATTTGGGAATTTATTTAACAAAGGACTTGAAAGATCTCTATAAAGAGAACTATGAAACTCTAAGAAAAGAAATAGATGAAAATGTTAACAAATGGAAAAACATACCATGCTCATGGCTGGGAAGAATCAACATTGTTAAAATGTCCATACTACCCAAAGCAATATATAATTTTAATGCAATCCCTATTAAAGCTCCACTATCATACTTTAAAGATCTTGAAAAAACAATACTTAATTTTATATGATCAGAAAAAACCTCGAATAGCCAAGACATTACTCAGAAATAAAAACAAAGCAGGAGGAATTATGCTACCAGACCTCAGACTATACTACAAATTGATAGTGATCAAAACAGCATGGTATTGGCACAAAAACAGAGAAATAGATGTCTGGAACAGAATAGAGAACCAAGAGATGAATCCAGCTACTTACCGTTATTTAATCTTTGACAAGCCAATTAAAAACATTCAGTGGGGAAAAGATTCCCTATTTAACAAATGGTGCAGGGTGAACTGGCTGGTAACCTGCAGAAGACTGAAACTGGACCCACACCTTTCACCATTAAGATAGATTCTCACTGGATTAAAGATTTAAACTTAAGACATGAAACTATAAAAATACTAGGGGAGAGTGCAGGGAAAACCCTTGAAGAAATCGGTCTGGGCGAGTATTTTATGAGGAGGACCCCCCGGACAATTGAAGCAGCTTCAAGAATACACTACTGGGACTTGATCAAACTAAAAAGCTTCTGCACAGCCAAGAACACAGTAAGTAAAGCAAGCAAACAGCCCTCAGAATGGGAGAAGATATTTGCAGGTTATGTCTCCAACAAAGGTTTAATAACCAGAATCCACAGAGAACTCAAATGCATTAGCAAGAAAAGAACAAGGGATCCCATCGCAGTCTGAGCAAGGGATTTGAAGAGAAACTTCTCTGAAGAAGACAGGCACATGGCCTTCAGACATATGAAAAAATGCTCATCATCTTTAATCACAGAGAAATGCAAATCAAAACTACTTTGAGATGTCATCTAATTCCAGTGAGACTAGCCTATATCACAAAATCCCAAGACCAGAGATGTTGGCGTGGTTGTGGAGAAAAGGAAACACTTTTGCACTGCTGGTGGGACTGCAAATTAATACATTCCTTTTGGAAAGAGATATGGAGAACACTTAGAGATCTAAGAATAGATCTGCCATTCAATCCTGTAATCCCTCTACTGGGCATATATCCAGAAGACCAAAAATCACATCATAACAAAGGTATTTGTACCAGAATGTTTATTGCAGCCCTATTCATAATTGCTAAGTCATGGAAAAAGCCCAAATGCCCATCGATCCACAAATGGATTAATAAATTGTGGTATATGTACACCAAGGAATATTATGCAGCCTTAAAGAAAGATGGAGACTTTACCTCTTTCATGTTTGCATGGATGGAGCTGAAACATATTCTTCTTAGTAAAGTATCTCAAGAACGGAAGAAAAAGTACCCAATGTACTCAGCCCTACTATGAAACTAATTAGGGTTTTCACATGAAAGCTATAACCCAGTTACAACCTAAGAATAGAGGGAAGGGGGAAAGGGAGGGGAGGGAGGGGGCAGGTGGGTAGAGGGAAAGGGATTGGTGGGATTACACCAGCAGTGCATCTTACAAGGGTATATGTGAAACTTGGTAAATGTGGAATGTAAGTGTCTTGGCACAGTAACTGAGAGAATGCCAGGAAGGTTATGTTAACCAGTATGATGAAAGTGTGTCAAATGGTCTGTGAAGCTAGTGAATGATGCCCCATGATCATATCAATGTACACAGCTATGATTTAATAAAAAAAAGTTACTGCCTATAAAAAAAAAATTCTAAATAATAGCATGTTAAAAATAATTCCACATTTATGGTTCATTGTATAGGGTATGAATAGAGGAAGTTTCTTTAAAATGTTATAGGATTTTCACTAAAAATATGACACATTTACATCAGTAATAATTAGTTATCTGTTCCTTCAGAAACTGTATGGCTTGTGAAGAAAAAGTTACTAATTCTTTCTTGGATTAACTTGGACTGAACTTGATATTTCTTCTAATTTCTATCTCCCTTTTGAAACTGTGAATGTATTTTCTTGAGGGGGTGATATGAAAGTTTTTAACCCTCATGTAAATTCAAATTCATCATAAAGAAACAAAGAGTAGCAAAAAGCAGTAATACTTTAAAACTATATATTTTTTAATATCAAACAATTATTCTTGAATGGATGTTTAAATTACAAGATGAATTTTTGTTTATATACTGGTGATAAACTCTGGCGCATGTTCCTGGGATAACCAATTTATTCACTCTACTGAAGATGTGGCCACAGGGTAATAGTTTAAACCAGGCCTAGGAACCAGCAGCCTTGAAGCCATATGTGGCCTCCTAGGTCCTGAAGTGTGGCCTTTTGACTAAACCCAATTTTTAAGTAAATTTAACTAAATATTCAGTCAAATGTTTGCACTTTAGGATCTAGAAGGCCACATGTGGCCTTACGGCTATAGGTTCCCTGCTGGCCTTTAGATTAAACTATACTCAGAAAAACAAAACAAATCTAAAATGTTTTCAGGGTCCTGTTACCTGCGAGCTCCCCTTTAATGATAGATTTTTCTTCTTTTCTTAATGTTGATTCAACAGACAGACCATTAACACCTATTTAAAGCCAATTAAAGCAGTTAATGACTCCCAAATTGTCCATTAAACTTTTTCCAGTAGAGAGAGATGTGTCATAATAAGATGGAAATTTGTAAAAGGTAACATTAGAAGAATGCAGAAGATGGATTGGAAGTGGTCTAGCCTTAGCAGAAGGGAAGGACAGAGAGATTAAAATACAACTTGAAATTGGAATTGTTTACTACTATATAACAAATCAGCTAAGCATTCTATCTTCTTCATTCCCTTATACTTAAGTTGTGTTGAGGAGTACAAAGAGAAAATGAAGATAATTATCTAGTAGATTCAGTTCAGCAAACACTAGCTTGGAAGAATCAGATGATCCAGGCATTTTTTCCACCCACACACTTTACTGATAAATTGTTTTGTTGTTCCATCTGCTTTGCCTATTTGCTTGGATCTGGAGGGTGCACCTCCTCACGTACAAATGGCCATTGCCAATTGTCACCAAATGTGCCAAAGTTCTTTCCAGTAGTCACAAGCAAGAATAAGAAAAACAAGATAAGTCAACACAAACCCATATGTTTTTCCTTAAAAACTGGCCCTAAATCCTAATAAGTCAGAGTTCTATGGGAAAACACAGACACAGCTCCCACTGCCAGTGACCTTGTACTTACCTATTTATTTAATTACTTATTTACTTATTTTTGAGACAGGGTCTTGCTCTGTCACCACAGCTAGTGTGTTTTGCTGTTATTATAGCTCTCTATAACCTCAGACTCCTGAGTTCAAGGGATTCTCCTGCCTCAACCCCCTGAGTAGCTGGAACTACAGACATGTGCCACCATGTAGGGTTAATGGTTTTTCTTTTTATTTGTTTGTTTTGTGTAGAAACGGGGTCTTGCTCATTCGGACAGCTGGTCTCAAACTCCTGGCCTCAGGGAAATCCTCTATCTCAGCCACCCAGAGTGCTGGGATTACAGGTATGAGCCACTGCTCATGGCCTACAATTGATCTTCTCTCTTTAAAAGCTACACAAGAACTACAGAAAAATCATACTGCCAATAATGTTTAACTAAATCAGCCAAAAGTATGTTATGACTGATTATCTTCTATTCAGGGCAATAATTCCGAAAAAGGTACAAAATTTTACCTGAAGGAAGTTTGTATTTTACCTCAAAGTGCATTTTGAAAGAGTAAGTAGGACAATACAATTTGGCCTTGCTATTGCATTGCATACACAATTTGGATTATAAAATAGGTAAAATGCAATGATCTAAATATCACCTAAGGTTGGGAGAGAGTTTGTAAATGTTCCAGTCCCAACTGCACTAGGTAATGGCATTACCTAGGGAAAAAAACAAGCCACAGATTCTGTTTTGGAATGATGAACCACTCAAAAAGCAAACTCATTCCTCAAGAATGCTAATTTACAGAGTCTACTGCAAGATCCTTTGCTTTTGTTTATTGCTTCATACTTTCATTTATTTGGCAAATATTTATTGAGCAACATTGATTAGATGCCAGTCACTGTCCCACAGCAGCCCGTCACCAAGTACAGAGCCACGTGATGCTACTTTATACTGTAGGACAGAAGATGATCAAAGCTTTCCCCCTGCAGGCTCTCTGCTTTTCTATCCATCCTCTAAGTATGTGTGTCAGATACTCAAAAATAGTTTTAATGCTGCCATTCCATAGCTCTAAACTTTTCATTAACTCTTAGCACAGAAAGAAAAATTAAAAACTTTACTGAAAATATTTTGAAACTTTTTCTTGTCTGGCCCAAGCCTAACTTAGTATATTTCTCTTTGGACTTTTCCAACTTCTCTTCTCTTGGCATGGATGCTTCCTGCTTCTAGAAATGTCTCTATCCTCCCAATTACTTAGGAAACTTAAGGCAAATGAAAAGCTTTAAAGAATCCAAAAAACTATTCAGCCATTAAAAAAGATGGAAATTTGACATCTTTTACCTTTACCCGGATGGAGGTGAAACACGCTCTTCTTAGTAAAGTATCTCAAGAGTGGAAAAATAAATATCCAAAGTACTCAATACAAATATGAAACCAATATATAAATAATTACATGCTCACATGAACAATAAAACACAAATATAATCTAAAACAGGAGCAAGGGGAAGAGGGAGGGAGTCAAGAGGAGGGGGGGGATGATTGGCAGAAGGAAGGAGAGCGTGTGGCCGGATCTCACCTAATGTGCATGTTGTGAGAGTGTATGACACACCCCCTCAGGGAGGGGCTCTTTTGCACATGGAACTTTACCCTGGAAGTGAGAACAATATAACCTAACAGTTTGTACCCTCATATTAATTTAAAATAAAATAATCAAAAAACATTTAAATAAAGAAAACTTGGGTAGTAGCACATAATAGTTAAAGCCGACTCTCTTACAAAAGATTTTAGTCCTAAAGGTCTAATCTTATTCTACTTACTGTTGCTGCTTATTTTTAAACTCAATTAAATATACAGAAAAATGCACAAATAGTATATGTAGGTTGTGAATTTTCATAATCTGAATAGATAACATGTAATTCAAAGAAAACAGAATGTCACCAGCTCTACAGAGTCCCTTCCGGTCACCTTCGAGTCACTGCAACTCTCCCACTTCTGACAGCACACATATGTTTTTGTCTCTTCTTGGCATAAATGGAATCACACAGTCTACGCACATTTGTGTCAGCCTTCGTCCACTCAACGTGACATTCATGGGGCTCGTGGTTGTAATTTGTTCATTGTCATGGCTACCATGTCACAGTTCAATAATTCTTTCTACTGTAGATGGGCATTCAAGCAATTTCCAGCATTTGACTATCTGGAATAATTCTGTTACAAATATTTTAATTCATGTCATAAGCATATACGGTAGAACCTGTATAAGTTGACCCAAGGGTTTATAACAAACTGGTCAACATAAGGAACTAGGATGTATTGATAAGAAACATGTATGTATTGGTACAAACATGTGGTGCATTTCCAGTCTATGAAAATTAGGTCACATTAAGGAGGTGATTGGTGTCAGGAGTTGGTTACTCCCTACATTGGAGGTTATATTTGTGTGCATTCCCTTTCAGTATGTATCTAGTTTTTAAGCTGCTTCATTGACCATACCAAACTGTATCCTTAAGGCAATGTCTTTACCTGCTTTTTTTGTTTCCTACATTATTAATAAAATAAATATAAATAAGTGTATTAGTGTATAAAGTCTACTAAAAACACCACTTGATTTAAAATGGGAAATTATGTTAGTTGTTATTGTTACTAGTTTAAAATAATCTAGGTCATCATTGTCTTAATAGAATCCAAATACTTAACTGGATGCCACTGATTCTGCACACTGACCCTGGGGAAGGTCAGTCATCTTGTCCTAATTGGTGCAATCTTCAAATTCAACCAACAGAGTTAAAGAGATAAAAACTGCAAAGAAACACCCGTTACATTAAGCAATAAGTATGTTAAAAGCGTCACAATTAAGGTAATATAGGACATGTTAAATACAGAAATCCATGTACTTTTCTAAAATGAGCAAAGCTTCCAGTCAATGGAGCTGATTCTGGTTCCCCTAAGACTAATAAAGTCAGTGCCTGGCTCTCACTAAAACTGCACTGCACGAGATTTGTGCATCTCCACATAGCTCAAGAAACCCAAGAGAGATACTGTAAATTTTCCACTTGTAAAGGAAAAACGAGCAATGAATTTTGCTAGTTTTAACACCAGATTCACACATACTCTAAAAATGTTCAAGGGCAGCCAGGCCAAGTTTATAGTAAGTCGCTCTTAACACTAACCCTAAACTTCCAAATCTTAAATTTATGCCAACTTTGTGACCATTAGTTATCACTGCTGTAGTTATATATGCTGTGAAGAACTAAGGTAAATCTATTAGGGGATACACACCTGATCTCTTTAGCATTTTCTGTAAAAAGCACATAAAGCCACAAACATGTTCATTTCAACTGCCTTATCAGATGCTGCAGCTGATTTTAACAACTCTGAGGTTTCTCCCACCCAACCTTTCCTTACCAGATTCTTTCATAAAATAACTTAACAAGCTAAATTTCTTTTCCTACCACTTCTGATGGGGACCAATCTCCTCGTGTTTGAGATCGTCAAATACTCTGATTTTTAAGGCCACACACAAAAGAGTCAAAATGTTTGATTTAATAAGACAAAAAGGGTCTGCAAAAAAGTATGTCAATAATTTGGTACTTAATAATATTGTAAAGTATGTTACTAACACCAGAGAAATAGTCCTGAAAACAAACAAATAACATGAAAACTTAAAATATTTAACATTACCTTCTGACCATATATATAAATATATATATGGAACAAAAAGCTGATTATCATTTGCTTTTGTATGTTTGATAAAAATTCCTCTTTCCTTTTGCTTATTCACTCAGACAACATATCCAATTCCTTTGTCTTCTATAAAAAAGGCAGACTTTTGAAAAGGTCTTCACTTACAGATACCTTGCTGAACACTCTGCCTATATGCTTCTACATGTTTTATCCGAGTAAGAAATAAAAATTTAAAGATCCTAAGGAAATGTGAAAGAAAAAGAGACAAAAAGAAGCACTTTTTAAATTACAGAGTAATAAAAAAATTATGTCTGACCTAAAACTAAGCTTGCCAATTCATTATCCACAATGATTAGGGTAAGTTCAGTGTTCCCAAGTGAAGCAATAAGTAGGTCTAAGCATCAGCCCAAATTTCTTGCCTTGTTTTTGGGTGGAAGCAGACATAAAACTCTCCTGAGAGACAGCTCGTACTCATTGACGCTCTGTCAGCTAAACTCGGTGTGTGCACACATGTGCGTATGCATGTGTGGGTGTGTTGAAGATAGGAAAAAATTCTTTTTGGACACATATGCTGATCAGGATACATAGGAATTTGTTAAATCTTCTGTCCCTGGCATAATCTTGCCTGTAATCCTAGCAAATCTTTGGACACGGTCAAGTTACAATTAACTCTTCCTTTTCCTGAGAAGAGATAGGAGTGGCCAACTGTTGCGATTGTTCCTAAAACATAATACAGTGAAGTTCTGACCCCCCCCCCTTTTTTATGGTTCTCCAATAACTTTCTTTTTAAATATTTTTTATTTCAAAATATTAGAAGGGTACAAATATTTTTGATTACATAGATTGCTTTGATAATGCTTGAGTCAGAGCTATAAGTGTGTCCACCATCCGCAGAGTGTTCATTATATGCGATAGGTGAGTTTTCATGCAACCTCTCTTCCCCCTCCCCACTGCTTGACTTCCACTGAGTTTTACTCTCTTCTGTGCACATGGGCTCTCACCGGTCAGCTCCTATTTAAGCAAGCACATATGGTGTTAGTTTTTCCATTCTTTAGGTACTTCCCTTTAGGATAGTTGTCTTCAGTTTGATCTAGATTGTTGCAAAAGGCATTAATTCATCTTTTATATGGCTAAGTAGTATTCCATGGTACATTAATAGTATGTGTTGTTCCAACACACCACATACTATTAATCCACTCATGAACTGATGAGCACTTGAGTTTCTTCCACCTCTTTGAAATTATGAATTGTGCTACAATAAACATTTGAATGCAGGTGTATTTTTGGTAAAATGACTTCTTTTCCTTTGGGTTAATACTTAGTAGTGAGATTGCTGAATCGAATGGTAGGTTGACTTTTAGTTTTTTGTGGAATCGTCATACTGTTTTCCATAGAGGTTGTGCTAATTTGCAGTCCCAAGGGTATTGTATAAGCATTCCTTTCTACTGTTTTGGGATTTTTATAAAAGCCTTTCTAACCGGGTTTTGGTTGTGGTTCTAATTTGCATCTACCTGATGATAGTGACATTAAACATTTTTTTCATGTATTTATTGATCATTCATCTATTTTCTTTAAAAAACCTTTGATTTATGTTTTTTCCCACTTTCCAATGGGGCCAATTGTTCTTTGTAGATACTGGTTATTAGCCCTTTATTGGATATATAGCTTGTGAATATTTTCTCCCATTTTTTTTTTTTTGTTGCTGTTGTTGTTGCTTGTGTTTTTTGTTTGCTTGTTTGTTTTTTTGAGACAAGAGTCTCACTATGTCACCCTTGGTAGAGTGGCATGGCGTCACAGTTCACAGCAACCTCAAACTCTTGAGCTTAAGTGATTCTCTTGCCTTAGCCTACTGAGTAGCTGAGACTACAGATGCCTGCCACAATGCCTGGCTATTTTTTGTTGCAGTTGTCATTGTTGTTTAGCTGGTCCAGCCAGGTTCAAACCTGCCACCATCGATGTATATGACTGGCACCATAACCACTGTGCTATGGGCACTGAACCTATTTTCTCCCATTTGGTAAGTTGTCTGCTCTGTTAATTATATCCTGTTTCATTTAATCAAGTTCCATTTATTTACCTTTGTTGTGACTGTAATTGTCATTGGGGTCTTACTCATAAATTCTTTGCCTAGGCCAATACCTAGAAGAGTTTTTTTTTTTTTCCTTCATTTTCTTTTAAAATTTTTATGGTTTCTTGCCTTACATTTAAGTCCTTTTCATGTTGAATTATTTTTTGTTAGCAGTAATAGATATGAATCCTGTTTCATTCTTCTGCATGTGGCTATCCAATTTTTTAAGTATCATTTATTGAATAAGACTTCTTTACCCAATTGTCTGCTTCATCAATAGTCAGCTGGCCATATGTGGATGGTTTTATACTGGATTCTTTGTTGTGTTCCATCAGCCTATGTCTCTATTGTTGTGCCAGTGCCATACTTTTTTGGTTACTACAGCCTTATGGTATAGTTTGAAGTTGGGTAATGTGATGCCTTCATATATGACCTTTTGGTTTCTGATTGCTTTGGCTATTCAGGCTCTTTTCTGGTTTAAAATGAAACATAGAATTAATTTTATAGATTTGTGAAATATGATGTTGTATTTTGATGGGGATTACATTGATCCTGTAAGTCACTCTGGACAGTATGAACATTTTAACAAGGGATTCTACCAATTCATGAGCATGAGATGTTTCATTTTAAGACTTAATGTACACATGTCATAACAGGAGAATAAAATGTAGAAAGATGACTTTAAAAAATTATATATATACATATATATCTGCTCTGAAAACTGTGGATGCTTGTTAGTTAACATATACTCAGTACATTCCCTGAGCCAGACAATGATCTGAAAGTTTTGCACACACCTTTTCCCATTTAATCCCATCAACATCTCCTGTTACATCTTCTTGTCATCTTTTATTTTTACTTTAGTGCTTGGTGGCAGCTACCAGGTATAATCTGACAGCTTCCTGCCTCTGTGTCACAACAAATCTCCCCACTCTGCCTTGGGCTTCTGTGCCAGAGCTGGAAGAATGTCCTATGGAAATATTTTGGTACATATGTAAAAACCTACCTGTGCAAGACAGTGAACACCCTCCACTGGGGTAACCTGGCCAACAGAGGATGGAAGGTTATATATAAATACTCCCTCCTAGATCTCTTCAATTCTACAGTGCAGTCTGGAGAAGCCTCAGAGGGCATGTGGCAGGATCAAGCCCCAGTGCCCAGATCAGTGAACTGTTTGCAACCATAACCTTGGATTCGCTTTCCCTCTTTTCCTGGTACACTCCTCTTATGCTTTCACTCCTTGGGACCAGTTCTAAGTACAAACTACCTGCACTCAATCCCTTATCTTAGGCTCTACTTTTGAAGAAAATCCAGACTAACCAAATCCTTATAAGGACTCTGGGAAAAGGTACTATATTGTCCTAAATTTAAGATGAAGATACTGATGCACAAAGAAGTTAAGTTACTTGTCCAGGGTGATGCAGTTAATAGGCATAGAAACAGGGGTATGAACCCAGTCAGTCCAGCCCAGAGTCTTATGCTCTCACCACTCGAATGTAATGGGGAAGTATACTCCCAAAGAGGACCATGTTGCCTGGAGAAGGTAGATAGGCTGGAAGGCCAAGTAAACCAAGTAGATACGTGCAGGTATGCATGAAATGCACACACATCCACTTTCATGTTTGTCTTTATTCCACTGCTCAAAGAGAAGCTCCAGCTTAGAAAACAGCTATTCCTTGAGACAAAGGTCTGGCAACCTGGCCCTCGGTCATAAACTCTCATTCAGTGACTTGGAGAAAAGAGGTATTCAATTAAAGTAGCCTAAAATATCTGAGAAAATAAATTATAAACTGATTTTTTTTAAATGATGGATATGGAAAGCATAATAATTAGCATTTGCTGAGCACTTAGAACATTTCAGGAGATATAAAAAACTGAAAAACATAACATAAAAGTATTTTTAAAGGCATCTTACATTTTCAATTATGTTTTTTCAGATACCTATTTCAGGAGACGAACCTCTAAATTTAAAGCAATGAGTTCAATTATAAAGAATCTGTAGAACCTGATTTGGTACTCAAGTGCAACGCTACCTATGTATAACTGTGTATAACTTAACTGTGTCCCATATTTCATTTCAATTTATTTTATTGTCTTTGAATGTCCATACCACTGGGGGCTAAGATCCTTTCAAACAAATAACACATTGTGAAAAGAAGTTTTCTTTCTGTGGTTACCAGCCTTCCCCTAAAGTGTGTAAAACCTATAAGCTTTTGTTATGAAGCTGGATGATACAAAATGATTAAATTTAGCTGTTTAAGTCTAGGCTGGTATGAAATGTGTACAGATGCAACTGGTTTTTGGATATATTATAAAAGGGTTAGTGGGAATTTATTTTCTATTTTTTCTTAGGGAGCTCCAACTGCTGAGTGTTAGTCTGGCCTTGATGCCGTGATGCCCTGATGCAAGGTGGCAGCCTGTCTCCCGACCACAGTCAGGACTGTGTCTATCCAGCCTCATAATGAAGAAGGTCAAGGCCATCTCTCCTGATGCTTTGAGAATCTGTATCCACACAGATGGTGCTGCTGCTTTCAGACCTACCGAGACTTGCTTATGGAAGTGCTGGTTTTCTTGCTGGCCCGCTCATTATCAGGATATTTCCACCCACCTGTCTCCTCCCATGGTATGCACTAACTTCCATTTGAAGTGCTGGGAAGCCATTACACTTAACTCCCTTCTTTCCCCAAGGAAATTTCCAAAAATTAAGAGCATCAACTCACAGAGTACTACTTGGAATCCTATCCTATTTCCCCCCATCTCTGCTGTGCGATCCTTGCTTTAACCTTTCCCTAACTCCACTTTGCCCTTTGCAAAAGATTGGCGATAACATGCTATCTATCCCAGGGCTGTTGTAAGGAATGAATAAAATTTTACATGTAAATTGCTTAATGCAGTTTTCAGAAAAAAGTTAGAATCCCATAAATTTGGGGATCATCTCTGGCTTGGATCCAGGATGTCTATTTCCAAGGCCAAACTTCAGTGTATACACAACTAACCTTGGTGTTTTTCTTTTCTTTTATTTTTTCACCATACACTGATTTTGTATACCATTGACAAATTTTCATGGAAAAAGCCCAAGTGCCCATCGATTCACGAATTGATTAATAAGTTGTGGTGTATGTACACCATGGAATATTATGCAGCCTTAAAGAAAGATGGAGACTTTACCTCTTTCATGTTTATATGCATGGAGCTGGAACATATTCTTCTTAGTGTTTTTCTTTTAGTTACAATACACAATCTCTTTT
The DNA here is from genome assembly GCF_027406575.1 of Nycticebus coucang. Taxonomy (NCBI): domain Eukaryota; kingdom Metazoa; phylum Chordata; class Mammalia; order Primates; family Lorisidae; genus Nycticebus; species Nycticebus coucang. The sequence goes on from NC_069787.1 coordinate 21,219,946, forward strand.
TTGCCTATCTTTTTTTTTTTTTTTTGAGACAGAGCCTCAAGCTGTCGCCCTGGGTAGAGTGCCGTGGCATCACAGCTCCAACTCCTGGGCTCAAGCAATTCTCCTGCCTCCACCTCCCAAGTACCTGGGACTACAGGCACCCAGCCACAATGCCCGGCTATCTTTTGGTTGCAGCTGTCATTATTGTTTGGCGGACCCAAGCTGGATTCAAACCCGCCAGATCAGTTGTACATGGCTGTGCCTTACCCGCTTGAGCCACAGGTGCCAAGCCATTTCTGCCTATCTTTAAATGCTTAGTTCAATTCAAAACAGGTCCCATTAAATGACTTTGTTCTCCCTGCTTTTAGAGTTAATTCCTTTCCCTGTTTTTCTCCTTCACTTTTTTAACTCAAGTTCTACTTTTTACCTTTTCCCTGGTCTATGTATCTTACAAGGTCAATCTTTTTCTCCCATTTATTTACTATACTCTTAATTCACAATTCCTGCCTCAATTCCTGATGATATTCATTCTTCAATGAATATCATCAAGTGTTTGCCATATGTTAAAAAAGAGAATATCGGTGCATATTACAAGGGTATATGTGAAACTTAGTAAATGTGGAATGTAAATGTCTTAGCACAATAACTAAGAAAATGCCAGGAAGGCTATGTTAACCAGTGTGATGAAAATGTGTCAAATGGTCTATGAAACCAGAGTATGGTGCCCCATGATCACATTAATGTACACAGCTATGATTTAATAAAAAAAAAAAAAGAGAGAATATCATGAAAAATAAGACAGAAATGGTCCTCTTGCTATTTTGCCTCTTGTTCCCTGTGGTTCTAATCATCTTTAATACCATCATATTAAAGCTTACAGGAATCAATGTAAATTGTTTTTGAGATATCAGGTACCATAAGGAGTCACATATACTTCGATGAGGTTATTTATCAAAAAACCTACAGGGATGTACACATTCAAGGTTCAAACATCACCATTGATTTCTACCAAGTACTTTTCTTCTTTTGCCCACAACACACAGTTATCTTTCTCCAACAATAATTAAGCAACTACATGCATAAATAAACACAAAGTTACAGAGCAAGGTTTTTTTTTGTTTGTTTATTTTCCTCCTCTTCCTCAATGAACTTTATAACTAATATTAAGGGTTGAAGAACTAGGAACCTGATTGCATTCAATGAATTCTTTCTGTCCCTCTGTGCATTTCCTCCTCTAGAATCCATCTGTACTATGAATACTTTTGCACCTTGATTCTTTTTACAAGGCCTTAGAGTTAGCAATATTGAGCAATTAGAGTGCTTTGTAGTGCACAAAATCATAGTTATAAATAAATTCAGCAGATTATTTAGTGATTACAATACATCTTCATAGATTAGACAATATTTCTTTGGAATGCATATAATGAAGACACATTTAAAGTCAAAAGGAATGAATTCACTGGTTCCCCTTAAATCATCTACTTTTTAAATATGGAAGCAAGGTAAAATATTGAGTTATACAAGTAATTTGTAGGTTAGAAAAGAAATAAATGTGTGTTTTTATTCTGAGGAAGGCATTTATCATTACCTTAGATGCTACGTAGATTATAAAATAATGAATCTACATCTTCCCGGCTTGAATTGATTGGAAGGTTTCTAACAACGTGAACAGTATTTTTAAAATGCAATTGATCTTCCCTTTAAACAAAATAAATTACAAATAAGTGAAAACATCTTCAGCAATGCTAATGACTATCTCAGCTGTTTGGTAGAGAGCAATACAACTTTAGTCAGGTATTTGTAGGACAAGATTAGTTAATGATCATGAAAATTAACCCTGCTCTCTCTCTCTCTCCCATCTCTCTCCTCTCTCTCTGTCTCTCTCGGTCTCCGTCTCTCTCCCCCCTTTCCACTCTCTCTCTTTTCTCCCCTCTCTCTCTTTCTCTCCTCACTCCTCCTTGGTATTGTCCTGCAACATCCCCCTCCCCTCACCAATAAAGACCTTTTGTACAAAAAAAAAAAAAAAAGAAAAGAAAATTAACCCTATAGTTCAAGTAAAACCAATAAAACAATACTTTGGCCTAGATAATTGAGCAGTGAAGATCCTACATTAAAGTCAACCACTCTTACAGTGGGGGTTCAAACCAGGCCCCGGCCAAAACGGCAAACAAACAAAAAAAAAAAAGTTAACCACTCTTTATTTCAGAAGTGACCAATTTGGTCATAAGGAAAACTTACAACCAGTAAGGGGGGAAAAAAAATACCCAGGTCAGGTAACTTAAGAAGTCCCTGATTCTAGGTCTTCATTCTTGGACAGTATTTCCAGAGTCACTCTAGGCAAACAGAAAACATGCTGCTCTGATGGGAAGGACCCAGACTTGGCACAATTTACTGCATGCTGACTAAAGAGCCCTTAAGCTTTCAATAAACATCAAAAGTATCCAGACCGCATTTCCCATGGGATTTGGGTGAGACTGCCTGGCCTTAGGTGTAACCTGAAGCTGGTGGCAATGAGAGAGTGCCCATGTCACTCCTCCCCCATCTCTAGCAGCCCAGTATGGAAATTGGGGGATAAGAATAAGAGACTTTGTCTGGAAATCTAAGGAATTCTCCTGAATCTTACTCAAATCCACCAAGGTGGTACTACCAGGAATGTGCCGTAGTCACAGTGTTATTGCACTTGGGACATCCCCAGGGCTTATATGGCTGTAGTCATCAAAGCCTTAGAACAAAACACTCTCTTCCCTTTGAATACCTAGAAAATTTTTACAAGAAGGACAGGATCAAATAAGCCCAGGCTGAGAAGGTTAAAATAAATACCTAACTCTTCAATGTCCAGACATCAATGAATATCCAGGAACATCAGAGACACCTAGGAGATTATGACCTCACCAAATGAACTAAATAAGGAACCAGTGCTGCTCCTGGAGTGATGGAGATGTGCAACCTTTGAGACAAAGAATTCAAAATAGCTGTCTCAAAGCAGCTCAGTAAACTTTGAAACAACACAGAGAAGAAGCCTGTCAGAGAAATTTAATAAAGAGATTGAAGTAATAATTAAAAAAATCAAGTAGAAATTCTGGAGCTTTAGAATTCAATAGACCAATGTTTTTCAATCTTTTTTATCTCACAGCATACTTGAACCTATAGTTAAACTTCTGTGGCACTCTTAAATTATGTTGATTAAAAAAAGGAGTAAGAAAGAGAAGAGAACATACTTACTATGCTTTGAACTTATTTCAAAAATGATTTAATTAATGATCTTGAAAACTTTTTGTGGCACACCTATAATCCTCTCATGGCACACTGGTTGAAAATCACTGCAATAAAAAAAAAAAAAACAAAAAAAAAAACAGAAATTCCTAAGAGTCTCTCAACTGCAACATTAACTAAGCAGAAGAATTAGTGAGCTTGAAGACATGCTGTTTGAAAATACACAGACAGAAGAGTAAGAAGAGAAAAAAGAATTAAGTATTCCTTCAAGATCTAGAAAATAGCTTCAAAAGCTATTGGCCTTAAAAAGTAGGAACAGAGAGAGAGACTGAGGTATATAGTTTTTTCAAAGAAATAACAGAGAACTTTTCAATTCTGTATATGTATGCATCCAACACTGGACTATTATTCATATACAGAGAGAGAGCAAATTTTATCAGAGCTAAAGAGAGAGAGATTCCAATACAATGATCAGTGGAGACCTCAGCACTCCACCTTCGACATTAGAGAGACCATCCAGTTAGAAAATCAACAAAGAAATATTGGGACTATTCTGCACTATAGACCAAATGTATCTAATGGATATTTATAGAACATTTCATCCAACAGCTGTAGAGTATATATTCTTCTCTTCAATTCATGGATCATTCTCAAGGATAGACCATTTATTAAGCCACAAAACTAGTCTAAAAAATTTAGAAAAGATGAAATCATAGCAAGAATTTTCTCTGACCACAATGGAATAAAACTAAAAATCAGCTTCAAAGCAGAACATTAGAAAATATAAAAATACATAGAAATTAAATAGTATGTTGCTAAATGACAAGTGGGTCAATAAAAATTAAGAAGGACATTTAGAAAGTCTCACAACAAACGAAAATGAAAATGTAACATATCAAAACCTATGGAATACAGTAAAACTAATAAAGAGAGAGAAACCCCAAATAAATAAAATTAGAGAAGAAGAAGGAGATATTACAACTGCCACTGCAGAAATCCAAAGGATTATTAGAGTCTAGAAATCCAAAGGATTATGAGTCTACTAATAATCTGAAGATTATTAGAGTCCACTATTAGAGTCTACTATAGGCCAATAAATTGGAAAATGTGGAAGAAATGCATAAGCTCTTATACACATGCAACCTACCAAGACTAACCAGGAAGAAATCCAAAACCTGAACAAACCAATAACAAGTAGCAGTAATGAAAAGTCTAACTCGATGGCTTAACTGCTGATCACTACTAAGGATTTCATGGCATTAATAACAACAATATGTAAACTATTCCAAAAAGTCAAGGAGAAGGGAATACTCACAATTTTCTCTCTACAAGACTCATATAACCCTGATACCAAAGTCAAAAACAAAACAAAACCAAAAAAGAAAACTATAAGCCAATATCTTTGGTAAATATAGGTGCAAAAATTCTCAACAAAATACTAGTAAACCAAATTCAATAACACATTAAAAACATTTTATACATGGGATTCATCTCAAGGATGCAAGGATGGTTCAACATATGCAAATCAATCAATGTGATACATTATGTCAATAGAACAAAGGACAAAATCCATACGATCATTTCAGTTAATTCTGAAAAAAAATTCAATAAAATTCAACATCTCTTCATGATAAAAACTTTTAAAATCCAAATATAGAGATGTCTTACCCTAACAGGATAAAAGCCATTTATGACAGACCCACAGGAAGAATATATCTAATGAGAAATAACTGAAAACCTTTGCTTTGAGATCTGGAACAAGACAAGGATGCCCACCTTCACTTCTGTTATTCAACATCACACTGGAAGTTCTACCTAGAGTAATCAAAGAAGAGAAAGAAATAAAAGGCATCAAAATTAGAAAGAAGTCAAATTATCCTTGCTTGCAGATGATATGATTTCATACCTAGAGAAACCTAAAAAAAAAAAAAAAACTATTAAAAGTGATTAAAAAAATTCAGTAAAATCAACAAAATCAACAAACAAAACTCAAGAGCACATCTTTTTGCCAATAATAAACAATCTGAAAAGAAAAAGAAACCAGGAAAATAATTCCACTTATAATAACTGCAAATAAAATAAAATATGTAGGAATAAACTTAACCAAAGAAGTGAATAACTGTGTAATATAAACTATAAAATATTGACGAAAGAAATTTAAGAGGACACACAAAAAAGGAAAGATATTCTATGCTAATTGATTAAAAGACTCAACATTGTCAAAATGTTCATACTATCTATAGCAGTCTACAGATTCAATGCAATTCCCATCAACATACCAATGACATTCTTCACAGAAATAGAAAAAATAATTATAACATTTAGATAGAACCACAAAAGACCCAGAATAGCCAAAGTGATCCTCAACAAAAAGAACAAAACTCGAAGAATCACATTGCCTGACTTCAAATTATACCACAGGCCCATAGTGACAAAAACATCATGGTACTAGCATTAAAACAAACACATAGACCAATGGAAAACAACAGAGAACCCAGAAATAAATCCACACATTTAGAGTGAACTTACCTTTGACAATGGTTAAAAAGGTTTAGATAAAGCTGAATGTTAAATTTATTTCCCCAGTGTTCAACTTGCTATGTGACAAAAATCTCCAGAACTCAGTGGCTTAAAACCACAGAATCTTTGCCAAAGGTGCCAAGAACAATCTCTTCAATAAATGGTTCTGAGAAAGCTGAATGTCCATGTGCAGAAGAATGAAACTAGATCCTATCACACTCCATATACAAAAATTAAATCAAAATTGAACACATACTTAAGTCTAAGATCTGAAACTGTGAAAATACTAAAGAAAACATGGGGGAAAACCTTCAGCACAGTCTTGGCAAAGACTTTTAGAGTAATATCCCCAAAGTACAGGTATTATAATCAAAGCAAAATTGGATAAATGGGACCATATGAAGCTAAAAATCTTCCACACAGTAAATAATTAATAATAATTAATAAAATGAAGAGACATGCCACAGAATGGGAGACAATATTTACAAACTATCTATCTGAGTAGGGATTAATAACTACATTAATAATCTGATTAAAATGGGCAAAATATCTGAATAGAGATTTCTCAAAGGAAGACATACAAATGGACAACCAGTATATGAAAAAAATGCTTAACATCGTTAGTCATCAGAGAAATGCAGGTCAAAACTTCAATGAGTTATCGTCTCATCTCAGTTAAAACCGCTTTATCAAAAAGACAAGCAGTAGTATGTGCCAGCAAGGATTCAAAGAGGAGCTCTTCACACTATTGATGAGAATGCAAATTAGTGCAACTACTATGGAGAACAATGGAGGTTCCTAAAGAAACTAAAAATAGAACTGCCATGTGACTCAGTAAGTCTACTGCTGTGTACATAACCAAGGAAGGGAATTCAGGATATCAAAAAGGTATCTACACTCCCATGTTATTGCTGCATTATTCACAATAGCCAAGATTTGCAATCAACCTAAGTTGTCCATCATCAGATGAATGGATAAAGACATGTATTGTAGTACACATATACATCATGGAATATTATATAGCCACAAATAAGAACAAAATTCTGCCATTTCCCACAAGGTGTATGGAACAAGAAAACATTATATTAAATGAAATAAGCTAATGCAGAAAGACACATCTTTCCACATATTCTCACTCATATGTGGGAGCTAAATATTGAAAACAGTCGATCTCATGGAGATAGAGATTGGAATGATGGTTACCAGTGGCTGGGAAGTGTAGTGTGGATGGGGAATAAAATAGAAATGGTTAATAGGCACAAAAATATAATTAGATAATTAAATATAATGACCTATATTTGATACCCTAACAAAGTGAACGCAACAAATATTTTTAAATAACTAACAGTGCATAATTGCAAAATTCTTAACACAAAGAAATGATAAATGCCAGAGGTGATTACCCTGATTTGACTAATTCCTGTATCACAATATCACCTGTACCCACAATAATTAAAATTTAAATTAAATAGACAAATTAAAATTAAGAAAATAAAAATAAATATTTAAAATGTTATTTCTAAATATTTACTTACATCTGAGATTATCTAACTATGCTTATTATCTGGGTATTATATAATTGTTCTAGTCTGTCCACAAATGTTCTCTAAATAATCAAATTATTTACAGGGGTGTACTACCTGCAGCCCTGCAGGCCGCATGCTCATTTTGTGAGTATTTTTTGCTTATCTGTGGTTTCAGATATCATGAAACTTGTGCACAGACCTTTTCTTGCTAATCAGTTTTCTTTGTGTGTTTAATGTGTGGGCCAAGACAACTCTCATTCTTCCAATGTGCAGCAGAGAAAAAGAATAGGTTGGATTTCTGCACATGTTTTAAATATGTATTTTCTTTGTTTTCTAGCAGGTAAAGGTATGAGTAAAAACAGAAATCCCACCTTTATTATCAAACCTGGAGGAACACCTAATTTTTTAAAAAAACAGACTTTCATCCAATTTATTCTTTCTCCTGGGAACGTAAGAATGAATAGTTTGATCCAAACGTTAGTTTTGCGATGGTCTTGGTGGTTTTCTTTGATAATTATAACCTTCAATCTCATGGTAAAGGTCTCAACTAGCTTCAATCAACTCCACTTATTTTCTACTAACTTTAAGAGTTAAATTCTCTGCACTTTTGATGTCATTGATGATGACATGGATGCCATTGTATTGCCTCTCAGTTGTTTCAAGTACACATACATCCGCTTTCTCAAGTGTATTGACTTGAAGCCCTTCCAGAAAATTGAATCTGATCATTTCACACTCCTCTTCACTATCAGCATTCTGTATTTCATCAGTTGCTTTACCACCTGTTACTCCGTCTGTTCCCATGACTGTGGTTAGAATTTATAAACATTCCCTACACTATAGCTTACTGCCAGTCTTCTTTATCCACTGACAACTCCTTTGAAGTCTTGCTCTTAGAATTTTCCTTCATGTATTTTCACCAATGTATTCTCAGTTTTGGAAAACCAAAACATAAATTAATTCTCATAGCCATTTTATTTTCATTTTTATACTCTGTAAACCAGAATGCCACATGAAATAAGAATGTAATAGGGACAAAAAAAATTGATACAGATGCCACAATTTGATGGTACCTTTCCATAAATATTTCAGAGCTAAAGGAAAATTACATCTATGTTTTTCATAAAAGGAATCCATGAACAAAAATAATTACACAATATGAAATGTTATTTTTAAGAAAATAATTGTCTCTCGTAGGTTATCTATTTCTAGTACCACTTCTAAGTAGCAATCACTTTTAACCATTTTTAATTCTTCTTATAGTCACCACCCGTTTTCTACATTGTATGTCTATGCCAAGTTTTCTTTTTAAATCAAGTCTAGTCAAGACCTATCTTTTTTTCTGTTATGAAAGAGAACTTAAGATGACATAGCTAGCTCATTTAAGTCACTTAGCATATTCTCATTCCATTCTTTTCTTGAGTTATGATAGTTGTTGCATAAGTTTGATAAAGCTATTATAACAAAGTACCATAGACTTAAAACCCAGAAATTTACTTTCTCACACTTTAGAGGCTGGAAGTCAAAGATCAGAGTTGATTTCTTCAAAGGCCTTTCTTCTGGGCTTGTAGATGGGCCTCTCTTTCCAGTTTTCACAAAGACTTTTTTTATGTAAGCTTTTACCCTCAACTCCTTTTCTTATAAAAAGAGCAGTTACATCAGATTAAATGTTACCCTAATAACCTCATCTTAACTTTATTACCTCTGTAAAACCTTCTCTCCAAAGACAATTACATCTGAGGTACTAAAGGTTAGGATTTCAACATACTAAGTTTGGAGGGCCATAATTCTGCTCATAACACAATTACTATTGTCACTAATTACTATTTTATTGTTATTTTAATGTTATTAATTAAATTGATTTATTCAAAAAATTCTCAGTAAGCAATCCAATGAAGTTTAAAAAAGTAATTGTGGTTTTCCTGGAGCTTATATGCAAATAAGAGGGGAGAAAAACTGAACAAAAATAACATAATATGAGATGTCAGTAGATAGTAACAAAATAATAAAGACCTTGACAGAAGTTCTTCTTTGGATTTTCTTAAGTTTAAAAAAATGACCTATTCTTTAGTTATTTTATTAGCATTAGACAGCAGTGCATTTGTGATCCCCATTGTGTAAGATCAGGCAATTAAATGCCCTAAAACTATCCCCTGTCCCCATCCCTTCTGCCTTCTATCAACTATACCTATAGAATAATGCTTTAGATAATGTTCAATCTATTTTGTCACCAAAATTAGATCCCCCAAAGCATGCTATGTAGATGTATTTCAAAATGAGAAAATTAATGATCTATAATAGCTATCATGTAACTAGCATAATTGCATGAATACTACTTATTGCAAAATCAAGATGTGTACCGAACTGACACATGCTTGGCTGCTCAATCTGAACAGCTCAGAAGAGAACTTTTCAAGTGTAAAACCCAACTGTGTTCTTTTTTTCTTAACTTTCCAGCAATTGTACAAAATGATAAAACATTTTAATGTGTCTCATATATGGATCAGAACCTTCTTGATTAGAAATACCAAATTCATACATAGAAACATTTTCTTTATTTATTTTTATTTTTTTTTATTTTTTATTGTTGGGGATTCATTGAGGGTACAATAAGCCAGTTACACTGATTGAAATTGTTAGGTAAAGTCCCTCTTGCAATCATGTCTTGCCCCCATAAAGTGTGACACACACTAAGGCCCCACTCCCCTCCCTTCATCCCTCTTTCTGCTTCCCCCCCATAACCTTAATTGTCATTAATTGTCCTCATAACAAGATTGAGTACATAGGATTCATGCTTCTCCATTCTTGTGATGCTTTACTAAGAATAATGTCTTCCACTTCCATCCAGGTTAATACGAAGGATGTAAAGTCTCCATTTTTTTTAATGGCTGAATAGTATTCCATGGTATACATATACCACAGCTTGTTAATCCATTCCTGGGTTGGTGGGCATTTAGGCTCTTTCCACATTTTGGCGATTGTAAATTGAGCTGCAATAAACAGTCTAGTACAAGTGTCCTTGTGAAAAAAGGATTTTTTTCCTTCTGGGTAGATGCCCAGTAATGGGATTGCAGGATCGAATGGGAGGTCTAGGTTGAGTGCTTTGAGGTTTCTCCATACTTCCTTCCAGAAAGATTGTACTAGTTTGCAGTCCCACCAGCAGTGTAAAAGTGTTCCCTTCTCTCCACATCCACGCCAGCATCTGCAGTTTTGAGATTTTGTGATGTGGGCCATTCTCACTGGGGTTAGATGATATCTCAGGGTTGTTTTGATTTGCATTTCTCTAATATATAGAGATGATGAACATTTTTTCATGTGTTTGTTAGCCATTCGTCTGTCGTCTTTAGAGAAAGTTCCATTCATGTCTCTTGCCCATTGATATACGGGATTGTTGGCTTTTTTCATGTGGATTAATTTGAGTTCTCTATAGATCCTGGTTATCAAGCTTTTGTCTGATTGAAAATATGCAAATATCCTTTCCCATTGTGTGGGTTGTCTCTTTGCTTTGGTTATTGTCTCCTTAGCTGTACAGAAGCTTTTCAGTTTAATGAAGTCCCATTTGTTTACTTTTGTTGTTGCAATTGCCATGGCAGTCTTCTTCATGAAGTCTTTACCCAGGCCAATATCTTCCAGTGTTTTTCCTATGCTTTCTTGGAGGATTTTATTGTTTTGTGCCTTAAATTTAAGTCCTTTATCCATCTTGAATCAATTTTTGTGAGTGGGGAAAGGTGTGGGTCCAGTTTCAGTCTTTTACATGTAGACATCCAGTTCTCCCAACACCATTTATTGAATAGGGAGTCTTTCCCCCAAGGTATGTTCTTGTTTGGTTTATTGAAGATTAGGTGGTTGTAAGATATTACTTTCATTTCTTGGTTTTCAATTCGATTCCAAGTGTCTATGTCTCTGTTTTTGTGCCAGTACCATGCTGTCTTGACCACTATGGCTTTGTAGTACAGACTAAATTCTGGTATGCTGATGCCCCCGGCTTTATTTTTGTTACTAAGAACTGCCTTAGCTATACGGGGTTTTTTCCGGTTCCATACAAAACGCAGAATCATTTTTTCCAAATCTTGAAAGTACGATGTTGGTATTTTGATAGGAATGGCATTGAATAGGTAGATTGCTTTGGGAAGTACAGACATTTTAACAATGTTGATTCTTCCCATCCATGAGCATGGTATGTTCTTCCATTTGTTAATATCCTCTGCTATTTCCTTTCTGAGGAGTTCATAATTTTCTTTATAGAGGTCCTTCACCTCCTTCGTTAGGTATACTCCTAGGTATTTCATTTTCTTTGAAACTATGGTGAAGGGAGTTGTGTCCTTAATTAGCTTCTCATCTTGACTGTTATTGGTGTATACAAAGGCTACTGACTTGTGGACATTGATTTTATATCTGAAACATTACTGTATTTTTTGATGACTTCTAGGAGTCTTGTGGTTGAGTCTTTGGGGTTCTCTAAGTATAAGATCATGTCGTCAGCAAAGAGGGAGAGTTTGACCTCCTCTGCTCCCATTTGGATTCCCTTTATTTCCTTGTCTTGCCTAATTGTATTGGCTAGAACTTCCAGCACTATGTTGAATAGTAAAGGTGACAGAGGACAACCTTGTCTGGTTCCAGTTCTAAGAGGAAAAGCTTTGAGTTTTACTCCATTCAGTAAAATACTGGCTGTGGGTTTGTCATAGATAGCTTCAATCAGTTTTAGAAATGTGCCACCTATGCCTATACTCTTCAGTGTTCTAATTAGAAAAGGATGCTGGATTTTATCAAATGCTTTTTCTGCATCTATTGAGAGGATCATGTGATCTTTATTTTTGCCTCTGTTAATATGGTGGATAACGTTTATAGACTTGCGTATGTTAAACCAGCCTTGCATCCCTGGGATGAAGCCTACTTGATCATGATGAATGACTTTTTTGATGATAAGCTGTAATCTATTGGCTAGGATTTTGTTGAGAATTTTTCCGTCTATATTCATGAGTGAGATTGGTCTGAAATTCTCCTTTTTGTTTGGGTCTTTTCCTGGTTTTGGTATCAGGGTGATGTTTGCTTCATAGAATGTGTTGGGGAAGATTCCTTCTTCCTCAGTTTTTTGGAATAATTTCTGCAGTACAGGAATAAGCTCTTCCTTGAAGGTTTGATAGAATTCTGGAGTGAAGCCATCTGGACCAGGGCATTTTTTGGTTGGAAGCTTTTTTATTGTTTCTTTGATCTCAGTGCTTGAAATTGGTCTGTTCAGGAGGTCTATTTCTTCCTGGCTAAGTCTAGGGAGAGGGTGTGATTCCAAATATTGATCCATTTCCTTCACATTGTCAAATTTCTGGGCATAGAGTTTCTGGTAGTATTCAGAGATGATCTCTTGTATCTCTGTGGGATCAGTTGTTATTTCCCCTTTATCGTTTCTGATTGAGGTTACTAGAGATTTTACTTTTCTATTTCTTGTTAGTCTGGCCAATGGTTTATCTATTTTATTTATTTTTTCAAAAAAACAACTCCTTGTTTCATTAATTTTCTGAATGATTCTTTTGTTTTCAATTTCATTGATCTCTGATTTGATTTTGGATATTTCTTTTCTTCTACTGAGTTTAGGCTTAGATTGTTCTTCTTTTTCCAATTCCATAAGATCTCTTGTGAGATTGTTGATGTGCTCTCTTTCTGTTTTTCGAATGTAGGCATCTAAAGCGATGAATTTTCCTCTCAAAACTGCTTTTGCAGTATCCCAGATGTTTTGGTAGCTTGTGTCTTCATTGTTGTTATGCTCAAGGAAGTTAATGATTTCCTGTTTTATTTCTTCCTGCACCCATCTGTTATTCAACAGAAGATTGTTTAATTTCCATGCCTTTGGGTGGGGTCGAGCATTTTTGTTAGAGTTGAGTTCCACCTTTAGTGCCTTATGGTCTGATAAGATACAAGGGAAAATTTCAATTCTTTTGATTCTGTTGATATTTGTTTTGTGTCACAGGATATGATCAATTTTGGAGAATGTTCCATGGGGTGATGAGAAGAATGTATATTCTTTGTCTTTGGGGTGGAGTGTTCTATATGCGTCTATCAAGCATAGTTGGTCTAAGGTCTCATTTAAATTTCTTATATCTTTGTTTAATTTCTGTTTAGAGGATCTGTCCAGCTCTGTAAGAGGAGTGTTAAAGTCCCCTGATATGATGGTATTATCAGATATCATATTGCTCAGACTGAGTAAGGTCTGCTTCAAGAATCTGGGAGCATTTAAATTGGGTGCATAAATATTTAGAATTGAAATGTCTTTTTGTTGCAGTTTTCCCTTGACCAATATAAAGTGACCATCTTTGTCTTTTTTGACTTTAGTTGCTTTCAATCCACATGTATCTGAAAATAAGATTGCAACTCCTCTTTTCTTCTGAATTCCATTTGCCTGAAAAATTGTCTTCCAACCCTTGACTCGGAGCTTTAATTTATCTTTTGAAGCCAGGTGTGTTTCTTGCAGACAGCAAATGGATGGCTTGTGTTTTTTAATCCAGTCAGCCAATCTATGTCTCTTCAGTGGGGAATTCAAGCCATTAACATTTATGGAGATAATTGATAAGTGTAGTAGTATTCTATTCGTCTTATTTGGTGAGAGTCCATTGCTTAGTTTTATCTTTTGCATGAGTGTGGAGGTTAGGTTCTGTCCTTTGATTTCTGAGTTCTTACTTTGCTGCTGATCCATTGTCGTGGTCAGTGTGCAGAACAGGTTGAAGTATTTCCTGTAGAGCTGGTCTTGTTGTGGCGAATTTCCTCAATGTTTGTATATCCGTAAATGATTTGATTTCTCCGTCAATTTTGAAGCTTAGCTTAGCAGGGTACAGAATTCTGGGCTGAAAATTGTTCTGTTTAAGTAGATTAAAGTTAGATGACCATTGTCTTCTTGCTTGGAAAGTTTCATTAGAGAAGTCTGCGGTAACTCTGATGGATTTGCCCCTGTAGGTCAACTGGCGCTTACTCCTGGCATGTTGCAGAATCTTTTCTTTTGTCTTGACTTTGGACAGGTTCATCACAATGTGTCTTGGAGAAGCTCGGTTAGAGTTGAGGCGACCTGGGGTCCGATATCCCTCTGAAAGCAGTGTGTCAGAATCTTTGGTGATATTTGGGAAATTTTCTTTTATAATATTCTCTAGTATGGCTTCCATTCCTCTGGGGCATTCTTCCTCCCCTTCTGGAATTCCTATAACTCGTATTTTGGAACACTTCAGAAAGTCCCATAATTCTGACAGTGAACGTTCTGCTTTCTCTCTCTTCTTTTCTGCCTCTTTTACTATCTGAGTTATCTCAAAAACTTTGTCTTCTACCTCTGAAATTCTTTCTTCTGCATGGTCTAACCTGTTGCTGATACTTTCCATTGCATCTTTAAGTTCCCTGATTGACTGTTTCATTTCCTTCAGCTCTGCTATATCCTTTTTTATTCTTCATATCGTTCATCTCTTATTTGATTCTGTTTTTGGATTTCCTTTTGGTTATTTTCCACTTTATTAGCAGTTTCCTTCATTGTTTCCATCATTTCTTTCATTGTTTTCAACATGTGTATTCTAAATTCCCTTTCTGTCATTCCTAACATTTCTGTATAGGTGGAATCCTCTGCAGTAGCTACCTCATGGTCCCTTGGCGGGGTTGTTCTGGACTGGTTCTTCATGTTGCCTGGAGTTTTCTGCTGATTCTTCCTCATGAGTGATTTCTTTTATCTGTTTCCTTGCCCTAATTTTCCTTTCACTTCCTCTTGCTCTTTAAGTTCTTGTGCCCGTGGAAGTTGTGGGCGGGTTTAGACGGATTGAACACACGTGACCACTTGCCAGTTTTCCACTGTTTTAGTCCTCCTCTTGGGGTCCAGAAGTCTCTCGCTGACTCCCTGTATCCTCATAGGAGTGATGATAGGCAGTTCCCACCAGCCAGAGATGCCTGGAATCCTATCTCCCCAGACTCACGGTGCCCAGATGCAAGGAAGCTGTTACTCGGCTGCCACCTTGCTCCGCCTCTCCATAGAAACATTTTCTTCTCAGAAATGTGGTTGGACAGACCACAGACTTCTAACACAAACTGATGTATAGGTCTCCATCCTGAGATCTCATTCAACTGAACACTTCTGCTAATGGCATTATTGAGTGGATCCCATAGCGTCCTCTTTCTCCCATTCCTTTGCTTGTTTGCTTGGTGGACGACCACCGCAATATTTTCTTCCTTTTTAAGAATCTTTTATTGTCAGAAATTTTGCAAGAAATTCTTATTTACCCTGTTAGTCAAAAGATTAAAAAATCCAATCTTGTCAATATTTTCTTAGCTTGAAAAAACACAAGTAATTATTACATGGTGAGCTTTATTATTAGGACTGTTCTGCCTCTAGAGTGGCATTCCATGACATTAATAGATAATTCTTCTTTCCTACCCCTCCCCATCTTGAAATTTTCTTTTTTATATGTTGGTTCCTGCAAACAAGAACTGACCCTATCACCTCTGCCTCACAGTGGGTAAATATATCGTACATCTCTTGAAAGAGAAATATCCATGTCAGTTTCTTTCACAGTAGAAGAATGGCTGATTTTGATTGGGGAGGAAAAAAGACATTTTTCTTAATATCCTTTTTGTCCCACCTCTAAAATGTTATAAGTATTTTGGTTGATTTTACTTTAATTTATTATTTAGACTTTAGCAACTCTCCTTTTTGAGTTGCTCTCTGAAACATTACTCCCATTTCAGAAACCATATCTGATTTAATAGAAACTAACTTTAAAAGAAGCAGTAAATTTGCATTTACACTTAGACACTTTCTAAAAACAGGGGGAACCTAATTGAAAATTTTCAGTGTTGTTAAGCTATTGTTATAGTAGCTGCCCTATAGTTGAAAAACCTATAAAAACTCAGCTCCTATCTACTCAATCTAGACAGCCCGGATTTAACAAAACTAATAGTATAAAAATGTGTATGTGTGTGTGTGTGTGTGTGTGTTGTGTTATGTTTATGTATGGGAGAGAGTACTTAATACACGAGAAGTCCTGGAAATGGCTGTTCTAGGTTCTAGTCATTTTTACTAAAGGTCTTGTGCACATGTGAAGTATCCTCTCTGAGTTTAGTTAATACTGGTATATTTTTATAAGATGATACCATGTCCCCATCTTTAACTTAAAACATTTTCATTATCAGGGTCAATGTGCTAGAACTGAATTGTAACATTTTTAGGCACAGATGGAAAAAAATGTTATTGGCTCCTTGAAAATGTATGTGTGTGGTGAGGGGAACAGATCCACAATAGCATGTATGTACTTAAAAACCAAGCTGTAAAGATCAAGAAAAGAACTTAAGTGTTGATCTCAAGATTTCTAAATTGTCAAAGGGAGCAAGATGGCGCCCAGTAACAGCTTCCCTGCAACTGGGCACAGTGAGTCTGGGGAGATAAGACTCCAGGCATCTCTGGCTGGTGGGATCTGCCTATAATCATCCCTTTGAGGATATAAGGAGTCAGCAAGGGACTTCTGGACCCTATCAGGAGGACAAAAACAGTGGAAAACTGGCAAGTGGTTGCATGTGTTTGATTGACCTAATCTGGCCAGCAGCTGTAAGTACAAGCAGCATTGAGACTGCAAACCAGAAAGGTCTTACCTGTGATCTGTTTCAGTGTTTTCGGACTTGGCATTCAGTTGAACTGTCTTGGGGAAATCTTAAGCAAGAGTGCGGAGAACTTTGGGCATTGTCTAGGGCCCCAGACTGAGCTGCTGAGCCAGACGGAGCTAATAGTGTTTGGCTGTGGGCAGCAGGGAGCCATTGTGAGAGAACTGCCCCTTCAAACTCCGCCCTCAGGGTTGCAGAGCAAGGATGGGCTGGGAGCTAGTAACCTAGTGACTGAGCAGCCTAAAGATGGGGACTGAGCTGCCTTACATCCTTAACCCTCAGGGGCAGAGTGAGACCAGTTTTGGCACACTGGAGCCTCAGGCTGTTGCCCTGGATAGAGTGTCACAGCTCATAGCAACCTCAAACTCCTGGGCTTGGTGCCGCCTGGACCTCCATAAGAGCTGCGCCGTGATCTCCGACCCGTGACCTGTGCCTGCCGGGCCTCCGCATGCCCTGACCAGGAACTACAGGAGCTGCTCAACCCTGTGTTCTCCCTCCTATACCCTCCCTGCCTCCACACCGGCTCGCTCATCTGGCCAGGAACTCTGGTAGCCACGTGCCCTCTGGAGCCCTCCCTGCCTCTGCACAGAGCCTTTCTCATGGCCAGAGACTGCTGGAGACTTGGGCTCTCTGTGCCAAAGTCACTGGGCACCAGGCACTCTCAGAACTGTGCGCACTACCTCCTGCGCTGTTGCTAGATCCGGGTGTGTCACACTCTGGAGCTGCTTCCTTAACCAGAACTCCCTGGCTGGGGCAGCCCCAGAGGAACTACACAGGGTCATTCCCTACAAAGATCGAGCAACAATAGAGTGATCCTGCTGGGGTCTAATCTTGGAGAGACACCTCCCCAACTCTGAGGACAGCCACAGGCAATAGTGAAAAACAATCATGAGGCAAAATCAACAGAAAAACTCTGGCAATATGAATAATCAGAGTAGATCAACTCCCCCAAGGATCAATGAGGCAGATACAGCACAAGATCCCATGCACAAATAGCTGAGTTGTTAGAAATCGAATTCAGAATCTGGATAGCAAATAAGATCAAATTAGAATTCCAAGCAGTAACCCAAAAGATATCTCAAGAATTCAACAAATTCAAAGACCAAATGACCAAAGATTTTGACACATTGAGACAAGAAGTTGCAGCCCTCAAAGATCTGAGAAACGCAGTAGAATCAATCAGTAACAGAATGGAGAAAGCAGAAGAAAGGACTTCTGACATTGAAGACAAAGTTTTTGAATGCTCCCAAACTCTCAAAGAGGAAGAGAAATGGAGAAATGATCACTCTCTCAAAGAGCTCTGGGATAATTTGAAGAAAACCAATATTCATCTTATAGGGATCCCCGAAAGTGACGAAGTGGCTTCACAAGGCACAGAGTCTATTCTTTATGAGATTATGAAGGAGAACTTTCCAGACATACCAAGGGATTCTGAAATTCAGATAGCAGACAGTTTCAGAACTCCAGCACGACTCAAACCAATTAAGATATCCCACAGACACATCATAATCAATTTCACTAAAGTTAATATGAAGGAGAAAATTCTGAAAGCAGCCAGATGAAAGAAAACCATCACCTACAGGGGGAAGAATATTAGAATAACTGCAGATCCCTCTGCTGAAATCTTTCAAGCTATAAGAGGATGGTCATCGAGTTTTAATCTCCTAAATCAAAATAACTATCAATCCAGAATCCTGTACCCAGCTAAACTGAATTTCATTTATGACGGAGAAATTAAATACTTCAATGACATTCACATGTTGAAGAAATTTGCCATAACTAAACCAGCTCTCCAGGATATTCTCAGACCTATCTTCCATAAAGACCAGTGTAATCCTCCACCTCCAGAAAATTTTGATCAAATTCCAACTTCCACAGTCATAAAATGATTAAAAATGTCCACTGGACTCTCAAAGGCTTATCAATATTCTCAATTAATGTGAATCATTTAAATTGTCCTCTAAAGGGGCAAAGGTTGGCTGACTGGATACAAAAACTCAAGCCAGATATCTTTTGCATACAAGAATACCATCTTACTTTAAAAGACAAATATACACTCAAGGTGAAGGGATGGTCATCTATACTCCAGGCAAATGGAAAACAGATAAAAGCAGGCATTGCAATCCTATTCGCAGATGCAATAGGCTTTAAACCAACTAAAATAAGGAAGGATAAGGATGGACACTTCATATTTGTTAAAGGTAATACTCAATATGATGAGATTTCAATTATTAATATTTATGCACCCAACCACAATGCACCTCAATTTATAAGAGAAACTTTAACAGACATGAGCAACTTGATATCTTCCAGTTCCATATTATTTGGAGATTTCAACACCGCTTTAGCAGTGCTGGATAGATCCTTCAAAAAGAAGCTAAGCAAAGAAATCTTAGATTTAAACTTAACAATTGAACATTTGGATGTAACAGATATCTACAGAACATTTCATCCCAACAAAACTAAATATGCATTCTTCTCATCAGCCCACAGAACATACTCCAAAATCGACCACATCCTAGGCCACAAATCTAACCTCAGCAAATTTAAAAAAAATAGAAATTATTCCTTGTATCTTCTCAGACCATCATGGAATAAAAGTTGAACTCAATAACAACAGGAATCTGCATACCCATCCAAAACATGGAAGCTAAACAACCTTATGCTGAAGGATAGATGGGTTATAGATGAGATTAAGAAGGAAATAACCAAAGTATTGGAACAAAACAACAATCAAAGGCAGTCCTAAGAGGGAAATTTATAGCACTGCAAGCCTTCTTCAAGAAAATGGAAAGAGAGGAAGTTAATAACTTAATGGGACATCTCAAGCAACTGGAGAAGGAAGGACACTCCAACCCCAAATCCAGCAGAAGAAATGAAATAACCAAAATCAGAGCAGAATTAAATGAAATTAAAAACAAAAGAATTACACAATAAATCAATAAATCCAAAAGTTGGTTTTTTGAAAAGGTCAATAAAATAGATAAACCTTTGGTCAACCTAACCAGGAAAAAAAGAGTAAAATCTCTAATTTCATCAGTCAGAAATGGTAAAGATGAAATAACAACAGACCCCTCAGAAATTCAAAAAATCCTTAACAAATACTACAAGAAACTCTACTCTCAGAAATATGAAAATCTGAAATAAATCGACCAATACCTGGAAGTACGCCACCTACCAAGACTTAACCAAAATGAAGTAGAAACGTTGAACAGGCCTATATGAAGTTCTGAAATAGCATCAACTGTACAAAATCTTCCTAAAAAAAAAAAAAAAAAAGCCCAGGACCAGATGTCTTTACATCAGAATTCTACCAAACCTTTAAAGAAGAACTAGTACCTATATTACTAAACCTCTTCCAAAATATACTAAAAGAAGGAATATTACCCAACACATTCTATGAAACAAACATCACCTTAGGGATCAAGGGAAAGACCCAACAAGAAAAGAAAATTATAGACCAATATCACTAATGAATATTGATGCTAAAATACTCAATAAGGTCCTAACAAACAGAATCCAACAACACATCAAAAAAATTATACACCACGACCAAGTGGGATTTATCACAGGGTCTCAAGGCTGGTCCAATATACGTAAATCTATAAATGTAATTCAGCACATAAACAAACTAAAAAATAAGGACTATATGATTCTTTAAATTGATGCAGAAAAAGCTTTTAATAATATCCAGCATCCCTTCATGATCAGAACACTTAAGAATATTGGTATAAAGGGACATTTCTGAAACTAATAGAGGCCATCTACAGCAAACCCACAGCCAATATCATATTGAATGGAGTTAAATTAGAATCATTTCCACTTAGATCAGGAACCAGGCAAGGTTGCCCATCGTCTCCATTGCTCTTTAACATTGTAATGGAAGTTTTAGCCATTGCAATTAGGGAAGAAAAGGTGATCAAGGGTATCCACATAGGGTCAGAAGAGATCAAACTTTCACTCTTTGCAGATGATATGATTGTATATCTGGAAAACACTAGGGATTCTACTACGAAACTTTTAGAAGTGATCAAGGAATGTAGCAATGTCTCAGGCTACAAAATCAACACCCATAAATCTGCAGCCTTTATATATACCAATAATAGCCAAGCCAAGAAAACAGTCAAGGACTCTATTCCTTTCACAGTAGTGCCAAAGAAGATGAAATATTTGGGAGTATACCTAACAAAGGATGTGAAAGAGCTCTATAAAAAGAACTGTGAAACTTTAAGAAAAGAAATGGCTAAAGATGTTAACAAATGGAAAAACATACCATGCTCATGGCTCGGAAGAATCAACATTATTAAAATGTCTATATTACCCAAAGCAATATATAATTTTAATGCAATTCCTATTAAAGCTCCACTGTCATATTTCAAAGATCTTGAAAAAATAATACTTCATTGTATATGGAATCAGAAAAAACCTTGAATAGCCAAACATTACTCAGCAATAAAAACACAGCAGGAGGAATCATGCTACCAGACCTGAGACTGTACCATAAATCAATAGTGATCAAAACAGAATGGTATTGGCACAAAAACAGAGAAGTAGATGTCTGAACAGAATAGAGAACCAAGAGATGAATCCACCTGCCTACCATTATTTGATCTTTGACAAGCCAATTAAAAACATTCAGTGGGGAAAAGATTCCTTATTTAACAAATGGTGCTGGGTGAACTGGCTGGCAATCTGTAGAAGATTGAAACTGGACCCATACCTTTCACCATTAACTAAGATAGACTCTCACTGGATAAAAGATTTAAACTTAAGACATGAAACTATAAAAATACTTGAAGAAAGTACAGGGAAAACTCTTGAAGGAATCAGCCTGGGTGAATATGTTATGAGGAGGACTCCCCAGGCAATTGAAGCAGTATCAAAAATACATTACTGGGACCTGATCAAACTAAAAAGCTTCTGCACAGCCAAGAACATAGTAAGTAAAGCAAGCAGACAGCCCTCAGAGTGGGAGAAAATATTTGCAGGTTATACCTCTAAAAAGGTTTAATAACCAGAATCCACAGAGAACTCAAACATATTAGCAAGAAAAGAACATGTGATCCCATCTTAGGGTGGGCAAGGGACTTGAAGAGAAACTTCTCTAAAGAAGACAGATGTACGATCTCAAACACAAGAAGAAAAGCTCATCATCCTTAATCATCAGATAAATTTAAAATCAAAACTACTTTGAGATATCACCTAACCCCAGTAAGAGTAGCCCACATAACAAAATCCCCAAACCAGAGATGTTGGTGTGGATGTGGAGAAAAGGACACACTTCTACACTGCTAGTGGGAATGCACGCTAATACGTTCCTTTTGGAAGGATGTTTGGAGAATACTTAGAGACCTAAAAATAGACATGCCATTCGATCCTATAATTCCTTTACTAGGTTTATACCCAGAAGACCATTAATCAGAATATAACAAAGACATCTACACTAGAATGTTTATTGCAGCCCAATTCATAATTACTAAGTCATGGAAGAAGCCCAAGTGCCCATTGACCCACGAATGGACTAGCAAATTGTGGTACATGTATACCATGGAATATTATGTAGCCTTAAAGAAAGATGGAGACTTTACCTCTTTCATGTTTACGTGGATAAAGCTGGAACATATTCTTCTTAGCAAAGTATCTCAGGAATGGAAGAAAACGTATCCAATGTACTCAGCCCTACTATGAAGCTAAATCATAGCTTTCACGTGAAGGCTATAACCCAACTATAGCACAAGACTATGAGGAAAGGGTCAAGGAAGGGGAAGAGAGGGAGGAGGTTAAGGTGGAGGGAGGGTAATGAGTGGGGCATCTTAGAATGGGTATAGGCGAAACTTACTAAAGGCAGAATACAAATGTCTACATAGAATAACTAAGAAAATGCCATGAAGGCTACGTTGAACTGTTTGATGAGAATATTTCAGATTGTATATGAAACCAGCACATTGTACACCTTGATTGCACTAATGTACACAGCTATGATTTAACAATAAAAAAATAAATAAATATATAAAAGATTTCTAAATTGTCAAGATTTACATGGCATTGTGGTGGAACTAGCTAACACTTTAGAGCTTTTGGAATGTAATAACTATTTGCTATGACTAATTAAATGTTTCAAAAGGATTGTGTTTTTAAATTTGGGTGGGGTTGTTTTTTGTTTTTGTTTTTTTTAACTGCCTCTCAGATTACATTTAGTAGTTCAGATTTCTTTGTTTTATTATCTCATTAAAGTATAAAATTTCAAAAAAAATTAAAAAAAAAAAGAAATTTTGCAAGAATATATCAAGACTTCCTAACAACCCATTTTGCTTGGCCCTTAGTTGACTTTTTCAATATGCTCTTTTTTTCCTAATTTTTTCCATTCTTTTCTAATATTTTGTTTTTTATCTCCTTCATTCCATTTCAAAACATTTCTTTGAATTAAACATTGTATCTTTTAATCTTTTATGTCTCACATTGTTGTTGTTATTGAGTTAATTATGTTTTGAGCAATTTTATTCCTTTATATTTGTAATATTTCTGTTAATCTTTTCATTTTGATAATTTATATTATAGATTTTTATCAAGATTTTTCCTTTATTCTTGACTTTTTTGGGAACATACATGCTGTTTCTTGAAGAAATTTTATAAAACCTCTGGTGTATTTCATAAAATTCTACTCTTCTCAGCTCTAATAAATACTTATTCTCTTTTACCTCCTCTTTTCTTTGCATTTATTGTAATTTGGAGAAGGACTGATTTTGTAGTCACTTGACTACATTGACTTTAATATCCAAATGGCTTTTAAATGACATTCTTGACAATTACAGGATTATAATAGGCTATTTTCATGAAAAATCTATTTGCAAATGACTTGAGCAGAGTAAGCCTCTATTAGGGAAAAGTACACATATTAAGATTATTTAAATAACCATTTAAAATTTAAACTAAGGTAAACTTTATGTACATTTGATATATTTTTATAATGATATATTTATACATAACTATTTCTCCGTAAGTGTTCATTTTAATGAACTCTGAATTTATTGTTCATATGAAAAGTGGGTTGTTTAATTTTTCACGTAAAATAACCAGCTTTCCTTAACAACTGGAAAAATCTGCATCTTTTAAAATATTTTAAGAATTTGGACCATGTATTTTGATTTATATGAAAGTATAACTTGAATATTGGAGTTAGAATGATTTTGCATCTCTTGAATGACTTATGTTAACCACAAGAAAAGTGTGAATTGCTTAAATGAAGATGAGTTTAATTGACTACCTGAATGATAATCATGCTTGGAAAAGAAACGGGACTGCCTAACACAAGCCTTGAATGGCATATATTTTTAGTTGTACTTTTGTTCTGGGAATGATGAAGTGATCTGTACCTTACTCAGAGTTCTCAGACTTTGAGCTAAAGTTAGGGACTAAATGAGGTTTGGAGGTTTATATCCCTTTTGATGCACATGTCTGCAAAATTTAAAAAGAGGAAAAGGTTTTTATTCTTGACACAAAAAGGCCAAGCTATTTAAAAGGAAGCCTTTTGACTTTTTCCCCTTTCTTTCTTCCTGTCCAGAATATGGTTGCGACAGCCAGTGCAGCACCTCTCATGCGAGCTGGTGTACGATGCCACATGCTGATAGGAATGAAACGAAGAGTTAGCAGCAACTAGGACCCATGGGGCATTCCACCGTCAAAGGAACCAGCCCTCGATTTCCTAATATGTATCATTATGTGTAGAAATGTGTTTTGTCTTTTTCATGTTGAATTTTCTGTTGCTTGCAGCTGAACTTAATTCTTACAGATATGTGGACCTGATGAGTGACAAGTAACTTCATTACTTAAACTTTCTAAGCTTCAACTTCCCTTATAAGAAATGACAGTGTTAGTACACATCTTATTATGATGATGATAATACAGGATAACAACTGTAATAGGCTTGTGTAACAGTCATCTCAAAACTTAGCAGCTTCAAATACTAATAAGCCTTTATAAACTCACACAATGGGTGTGCGTCAGGACTTGGAGTAGCAGCAGTTCTAGCTCAGAGTTGAGTCATAAATACAGTCATGGTCAACTGAAGCCTTGACTGGGACTGGAGGATCTGCTCCCAGTGCGGTGTCCTCACTAGGCTGACAACTCAGTGTTGGTTGCTGGTGGAAAGCCTCAGTTTCTCCTTATCCAGATCTACCCACAGGACTGCTTGAGCTACCTCACAACATGGTTGCTGCCCTTTCCCAGAGAAAACAGCCCAAAAAAGAACCAATAGAAGCTGTCATATTCACTTTGTCTAGGAAGTCCCACAGCTTCATTTCTATTATATTCCATTCTTAGTAAGTCCACCGCACATTCAGCAGGAGAGGAATTGGTCTCCAACTTTTGAATTGAAGTATATCCAATCATATGTGAGCATATTTTTAAAATACCATAGAAGGACTTTAAATACCCAGCTTACCCTTTCTCCATGACATTCTCCCACCCTCACAGCAACAGGTGGGTACACACAGACACACACACACACATACACACAGACACACACGCACACAGACACACGCACTTTTCCTTTATCCTCAGAAAGTCTATGTTGCATGTAGAAAGTTAATAAAGTTTTTTGTGTGTGTGTTCTACAAGAAGCAAGATTAAGCTTTATTTCAAATTTCATAAAACAGCTTCCAGCTCTCCAGAGAATTCATTATTGGGCAGTGGTAAAATGTCAGCAAAGGCCATGGCTTGTTATTATAAAAATTACAGCAAGCTTTGGCTCAAATCAAATTCCTTGAAATGTAGCATCTATAGCAGCAAGAGGTAAATATACTGGGGTTAGCATATGGCAAGTATTGCTCTGACCTCTGATTCTAGAACTAAATGATGTGTGACTACAACAGAAAGAAACCAATTTCCATAAGCTTCATGCGAGAAGCAGTTTCTTTACAGTCTCACCATCTGCTGCTAGTTGAAATTTTTGTGCCTTTAAAATGGTATTTTTACTTCTCACCCTCTACCCCTTAAATGCTGTAATGAATAAGAAGAATTATTGAAAATGAGGAGCGCTATCTCCATCCATACTTCAAAGCACTCATTAATGGAAGTGGAGTACCAATTTCATTTTCTGAAAGCACACTTCAGCTTCCAACACACTGGAAAATTTTCACTGATTATGAATTAGAGCATCATGTTAAAAATGCCTTTTGATGCTTTATGATGGTGAAAAGAAGATCATACTTCTATTTCTTGATGATTAGTTACAGCCTTCACAGAAATCCCTGCATGTTTTAGTGTAACAATTTGGAGAGAAATCTAGTTAGCTTCTACTGTATTAAGCAAGAATTCGCTGGCTTTGTCATCATTTCCAGTGACTTGAAAGTATATAGAGGGACACACGTAAGACACGGAACTGAGCTGGTTTCTATGATCAGAGGGAGGTAACCTGGAGAGGTGGAGACCTAAGGGAAGAAAATAGAGAATCGTCCTTTACTGTCTTCCCTATTTACTCCCACAATGTGTCATCCAGTTATTTCATACTGCTCTTTAAACAACTTTACATCATTGCCTTAATAATCTTTATCTATTTGAAGTACATTAAAATAATTAAGGAGGTTTCTCTTATAGTCATGTGTTCAGGCAACTGGCTTCCTGCCTATACTGTCTTCCCTAGAAGTTTATGTGGGAACTGTGTGTACCAACTCTTCTTGCACGACAACCAGATAATCTCAACAGCATTTAATAATAAGCATGTCTTTCTGTCTGGGTCTGTAGGTCAGCTGGGTTGGCTCTGCTCCCTATGTATTCATTTGGGGATTTATTCTGAGCTTCCAGAAAAAGGCCTTCCCTGAGAATGATATAAAAACAATTGGTTAGGCCCATTGCACAAGCACACAGTGAATTTTTGATTATATTACATGTCATTGGCCAAAGCAAGTGACAGCCCCAAGTCGAGAGACAAGGAAACATATTCATGCCATGCCTTGATGGTTGATGGGGAAGAAATAAATATTTCTTGTACAAAATCCAATCTATCACACTGTGATCTAAAAATTATGTTTTCTGAAGCCAAAGCTGTGTAATAAACAATGCAGTAAAATGCTGTAAACCATTTTCACTGGCACAATTATAGTTTGGTCACCATTTCAAAATAATTTCCGGCAAAGTCTTGATTCTTGGGGCTTAACTGATGTTTACATCAATTTGATTAGGACTAAGTGATTTTAAAAGTAAATAATGCTTCTTCTAAATAGAGGATTTAAATTATTTGTAATATCCTAATCAATGTCTCTACTAATTCAATGATGCTGTATAGAGTAAATTTGTGTTCATGGCTAATCCCTCACTAGAGTGTCAATGTCATCATCCCTTCTGTCAAGCAGCAAGCTTTTATTAGTCCCTATTTGTGTTTGTTCTCTGTGCAATGCTAGCTGTACAAAATAAACAGAAATAAAATGGCCCCCAATTTCATGGAACTTACAGGTTAGTAGAAAACAAATATACTAATTGACAAAAAAAAAAAACTGGTATAAAAAAGGTTAATGTTAGTGAAAAAATAGAGTGCTATGAAAGTTACAGCTGGGAGAATAACACATGTACACCAAGCCAGGAAAGGCCTTCGAAAGCAAGTGAGATTTTAGTTGATAACTGAAGGGTAACTAGGAATATAACAGATAGAAGGTGGGACGTAGCATGTTCCTGGAATGAACATGGCTTTTGTGAACGACAAAAAGAAGTCTCAGGTCCCAGATGGCTTCTGTACATAACAGCAGGTAGGCAAAGGATGCAGATTAACCAGGAAAAGTAGGCGAAGATGAGATCATGAGGGATTCCAGAAGAATGTGGAAATGACCTCAGGCCTGAGTCAGGGGCACCTTTTGAAAGGTTTTAGACGGTGGAGAAATGGTGGTGGAGAGCAGAAATGGATAGAAACTAAATCCGTGCAATCGATACTAAGAGTCTCCATCAACACAGAAGGACTGACTGTTAGAGACCTCCAAAGACAGCAATGTTCCCGGGCATGAGACAACTCCTGCCACGAGGAACTCTTTCGGGCTCTTTTCCTTTGGACCTTAGTGACTATCCTCGGCTATGGTTGACTTTTTCCAGGAGAGCCGTTCTCATTCTCTGCCTTTACACTCCAGGGCCTTTGGCTGGCAGAGAACAATTGCTTTCTTTTTATTGATTCCAGGTTAGATTATTGAGTAGAGTTCAAACACAGCACGGCTAGCTTTCCTCTCCTCAGTAAAGGTAGATATTGTGATAGTAAAAATACCCCAGAGGGAATGTAAAAAAATCCCTGTCATAAATACCGATGTTTCTATCAATGTCTTTTTGACATCACAGCCGTATTATGCCACAGTTAATAAGTGTCATTGTCATGTCAGAGATTAAAACTTGCCGTCAGACAAAATGCTCTAAAAGGGCAGAATATTGCAAATGAGAATTATTCAGGAAAATCCCATGACTTCAAGTTAAAAGCAAACAAACAACCATAAATGATCAAACAAAAACTCTATTATCTATTATTATGATAAAATATTTGTAGGACAAAAGCAGTTTTGCTATCAGAAAACAGATGTCCAAACCCATTTTGAACAACGTATTTCCTTCCCAAATGTTACTTATTCTATGCAGCCATAAGTACCAAGAATTCTAATGTCCTTGTTCAAAATATCCAAGAACCAGCTGAAGAATTTTGAGTGTAAGATATTGCTAGCTTGTGAACATTTCAGGTCACTTAGGCATGCTATAAAATTGTTTCTTTCATGTATCAGTCAAATGTAGAGAAAGCCTAAAGCTTTCAGGCTAGCGAGTATTCCTTGAGTTCTCATAAATGTTAATTTTGAAGTAAATAATTCACTAGAAAGATAATTAACTGCCAGCCTAGCATATGATGGAGTACAGATCAACAGTCTCAATTACCCTGTCCTGAATGCAGGCAGGTCTCCATATGAATCTATTTTGGTGTGCCAGAGACAGTGTGTTCTGCATACTCAATTTAAGGTTTTTCTTCAGCCACAAAACTCATGCTATCACATAGCATCAACTAAATCACAGAAGTTATAATTTTCTAGATATATCATTGGAAAATTGATCATTTTTCAAGATCTAATAGAAGAAATCTCATATAGAGATCTGATGCCCAGGCATTCCTCTGCATAGTCAGTCCCCGACTTATGAGTGAGATAGGCTCTATAGGTTTGTTTTTCAGTTGAATTTGTATGTAACAGGTACATTTACCTGTTACCTGTAATAGCCCTTGTTCATAAGAGCAAGTTGTAGGTAAGTCAAATATTTGTAACTAGTGGACTGCCTGTAAACCCCTTTTGAAGAAAAGGGGCTAGTAAAGAAGGGAGAAGAAAGAAAATGAATATAATATTTGGAGAGAAAGTCATACTTTTGACTGAGTTAAACATTTAAAGACTATCCTGTTTTTTGGGGGTTTTTTTGTAGAGACAGAGTCTCACTGTACCACCCTCGGGTAGAGTGACGTGGCGTCACACGGCTCACAGCAACCTCTAATCTTGGGCTTATGTGATTCTCCTGCCTCAGCCTCCCCGGCAGTTGGGACTACAGGCGCCAGCCACAAGGCCCGGCTATTTTTTTGTTGCAGTTTGGCCGGGGCTGGGCTCGAACCTGCCACCCTCGGCATATGGGGCCGGCGCCCTACACACTGAGCCACAGGCGCCGTCCAGACTATCCTGTTTTGAAGATTGTTTTGCTTGTAAACTTTTCTGGAGTTGCAAATAAAGAACATTCTTCATGTCCAGTGCCAAGCAGTGGGCCTGTTAACAGTGGCTTAAAACATAGTTTAAGGAGGGAAAGAAAAGGAAGGAAGGAAGGAAGGAAGGAAGGAAGGAAGGAAGGAAGGAAGGGAGGGAGGGAGGGAGGGAGGGAGGAAGGAAGGAAGCTACCTCTTTTGCAAAGTCTCGTGCAGTGAACATCTATTGTTTGGCCTGCTCATCACCTCTTCTCCCTTCCTTGGGACATACCCTTCTCATCACTCACACTCAGTCTATGTGGTTGGAATCGAGTCAGACCCACTGTCCTCCAGTGAGGGGGGACATCACACCATGATATGATTATTTAGCACCTTCTCTCCTCTGTCTAGCAGGATTAGTTCATGGATAGCCCTATGATAAACAGTCCAAGACACGAAAGACACTAAAACAGAAGAGATTCGCTAGAAAAATTGGGAAAGAAAAGTTATCTTTCTTTTTTTTTTTTTTTTTTTCTTTTTTTTGTAGAGACAGAGTCTCACTGTACCGCCCTCCGGTAGAGAGCCGTGGCGTCACACAGCTCACAGCAACCTCTAACTCTTGGGCTTACGCGATTCTCTTGCCTCAGCCTCCCGAGCAGCTGGGACTACAGGCGCCTGCCACAACGCCTGGCTATTTTTCTGTTGCAGTTTGGCCGGGGCTGGGTTTGAACCTGCCACCCTCGGCATATGGGGCCGGCGCCCTACTCACTGAGCCACAGGCGCCGCCCAAAGTTATCTTTCTTTTCAGTTAACACAACTAAGACTTCAAATCTGAACCTGCCCACTGCCATCATTTAGAGCAGGGCTTACCGGATATGAAGTCCACCCCGAAGAAAGCACAGCTGAATTGATGGAAGTGAAGAATCTGAGTCCTGGTGGCATTGTTTTTTTTCTAAAGTGCCAAATCTACTTCTATCCTTCTGTGCTTAAGATGACTGAATTATGTTTACATTAACTGTGATTGGGGAGGGGGCATGGTATAAAAAGCATAATGGTTTTCTTGGTCCCCTTCTAAGTATCCCTGGGTCACATTCCCTCCACAGTGCTCTGACAGGTCCTTATACACATATCCATTCATGTTTTCCTTTGCTGTTAGTTCATAGTCTTGAAATAAGACATAGATTTTTTTTGATCTTGGTATCTTTAGAATTTGGCAAAAAGCCTTGCACACAATATGTCCACAATAAATGGTACCAAATAATTATTATATGAAACAGAGTGCACTCTCTTTTGTGGAAGGTCTAGTTAATTAATTCAAATATAATATTACCATATTTTGAGATAGTTTTTGAAAACGAGAGTGTGGGTAATGAAATAATTATGAAAATATTTTGAAAATTGCTTTATATTTTATAGCTTATAGTGATGTTTGGTACCATTATCACAGCAGGGAAGAATTCTCTGGTACTAGAACAAGTCACAAAAAAATAATGAATAGCAATTTCTTCTTAGTTTATGTTTGTTTCACTATTCATAATGATTGTTTTACTACTATTCTCAATTATTATGGATGTTAAAATGCATTAAATAGCTATCATTGCACCAAATATACTCCTCAGCCATTTAACAAGTATACAAATTTATAGTTTTTATTATAGTTTGTTTTCCTGTTTCTGTAGGAACAATTTACCTATCATACTTTAGTCTTTCCTTAGAGGGTTTATTACTTCCTCAGCCATAGGGAAACATCTAAGTAAAATCTGCTACTTTTTTATGTACAGGAAATGAGTAGATGGCAGCCCACACATATAACCTACAAGGTTCAACCACTAATAGTATTTTCTCTCATTATGCAGCCATATGCATGTCATTTGCATCATTAAGGACATTAGCACTGGCTATTTGAGGTAATACTTGTCTTTGAAGAGGCAAGGTAGAAATGCATAGTGCCAGATAAATATTTGGTGATGACATTGATACTATAGTGAAAAAAGTCTAATTAAAGAAAATATTGTCTAGAATACACAACATGTGATTACACTCCTTGGGAGAAAATGTAACATTAGAAGTCTGACAGCTGTTGAATTCTGGAGGAGTTGATAAGAGCCTAGTATAATTTGGAAATCATTTATTCAATCTGATTGATCATAACTTCACCCAAGAATTTTAAGAATTATATTGTTGCAAATGAAACAAAATGAAAGGAATTTCTTGCAAAAAGTATACTGTATTTGATTATATACCCAACATTAGTCATGGAAACAACCAAAATGTAGACAAAAGACATTCCTAGGTATAGGAATGGATTTATAATGAACACCCAGGATTGTCAATCAAAATAGCTTCTGGGGTATTGGCAGAGCTCAGCCATGCTACTATTTAAAACTCATTCTCTAATACCAGAATTGATCTCATAACTTTGAGTTTATTTTTGACGTATTATCAAAGACAGCAACTAAAAATGTGCCCAGCTTAGAGATAATGCATAGCTTTCTAGTAATATTAATTAAAGGTTTTTTTTCTTAGAACTAACTTTACAAGATGATTCCATTGAAAGGTTTAGCTTCATTTTTCTTTCTAATTGACACCCTGATGGAATGTTTTCGAATCTTCAAGCCACCAATGAAGAGAATCTATTATAATAGCACTTGTCATTTTATGTGCATTTCTCTATAGCCTCATGAAGCACAGAACACTTGTGAACACAGTAAGGGAAAATGCTAACACAGAAAGCCATGCTGAGAATAAGGGTTATGTGTTTGGAGCATGTTGATAAATAGTTCATACCAATGGCTAGCCTGACTTTTACTCTTTCCATTTTTTTCTGTTGATCATTCAGTAGGTTCAGCAAGAACACCGCTAGCTCTGATATAAAAATATAAAGTTGGCTAAAGAGAAAGTTACTACTATATAGAATTGTCCCCTAAATATGATGGTCAATGCCAAGCGTCCAATGAGTAGATCCATCTTATCTTTAAAAGTGGCTGAAAAGACTAAAGTTATTGGTTGTGATATTTATAAGTAAGATTTCAAGAAACATGAACACTAATGATAATTAATTAATGGAAATTAATTTAGTCCCTCAAATTTGATATTTTCCAGTCCCCTTGATATTTGGAACTTACATTCAGAAAGTCCTTGACTGAATTTACTTTCTTCTTTTCCTTAATTATTATTTTTGCAAAAGTTACTTCAAAATTTCTCTCTCCACTGAACAAAAATTAATTATTTATGCTCTTTCTAATATTCATTTATACCTTGTCTTCAACTATGTTATACTTTCTATTACTTGAAAATAAAAAGGAAAAAAGTTAGTCATAGGAATGTCATTTCTAAAGAATCCTTAAGGTAAGTCTTCATTTTTAAATCCTTCATAAAAGAATGACTATTGAGTAAGAGAACAGTGACAGCCTGAACCACTGGGACAGCAAAACATTTCATCTGAGTAACAGACATACCAGACCAAATGTTTCTTCTGTGACACACGTGCACACACCCACTCACTGACTCTGACCCTTGCTCATACCCCTGTAAATCACATACAATATGTGATCACGTCCTCCATATTCCATCATGGAATCCCAGCTGATTGAAGTCATTTTTGAATAATTGCCTCATGTATTTGTTTTTCCTTTTTGATATCCTCTCTGCCAGACACATTTATTGGAGCAAATTACCATAGTCAAATATTAGCTAAAGATGTTACAAGGTTGTCAATAGGTCTCTGTAAATGCTCCCTTTGTTTTTTAACTGCTTGTGACCTCTCACAGTGAAAATTGTGTTCCTGAACCATGCTTTGTTGATGTTTCTCAGGAGCTTGTAGGAAAAAGGGAGGGTGTGATGAAGTGGACACTTCACACTGCCATGACATTCTAAAACCATCCTTCTTTCAGTGTCAAAATCCAACAGAGTTCTTAGAGCTCCTGCTGGGCATTCCATGTGGTTCTTAGCCCATGCTCTGACTGTCTCTACCTGGGTGTGAGTCATCTTGAGTTCCATCATAAGACTTGATGGCAGGCAGCAGGTTCTCAATTCCATGTCTACCACACGTGGAATTCTGAATGGATCAGGGTGAAACCAGACCTTGTGTGCATGTATGTGTGTGTGTGTATTCTGCTTCACCCTCTTGACTTTGTTGGGCAGCCCTTCATTAGCATAGGGAAGGTCTGTACAAAGTTTCTCCCCAGAATGTTGAGAGAGGGTGAGACTAAGTCTCTCTGCTTGTGTCTTCTCTTAATCTACCCAAAACACCTCTTCTCGGGTCCTGCATTCTGAACCTCCAAGCAAGAAGTCTGATAAAACAAAGAAAGGCAGCTTTCCTTCCAGTTTTTCTCTGTCTTTTCTGTAGGCGAGCTAGGAGAGTTAAAAAAGGTAAAGTCGGAAAGTAGCACAATAAAAAGGGGAGTATAAATTGGACCATAGGACATAGAATGATATAATATAGCAAAATATAATAATAATCTTATGCTTTTCATTTGTTTCATCACATGTATTCACCTGCATTTAGCATTCCTTACCTTTTTATTCTTCTTGCCCTCTGGTCCTAATTTTTAAAGCACACCCACATGCACCTTCCAGAGCATTCAAATAAGTAGCTTTAAAAGATTAGTGGACACAGAATGCATACTTCTCATATCTGAAATTTACTTCTCTTTTATTACTCAGTAAATCTGGGTTACAGTCCTGAGAATCTTCATTTTAAAAAAATAATAATAATCTAATGATTCTAATGCGCCTGATGCCGAGATCCTGGTTTGAGAATCATTAAACTAAGAGACAAGAAAAATAAAATGAGGGAAGTATTAAAGATAAGAAAATGGATGTGATGGTTAATTTTCTGTGTCAACTTGAGTGGGTGGGCCACAGGGTGCTCAGATTAGACATTGTTTCTGGCTATGTCTGGGAGGTTGTTTCCAGATGAGATTAGTTTTTGAATTGTTAAATTTAGTAGAGTGGATTGTAGATTGTAATGTGGGTGGGCATCTTCTAATCTACGGAGGGTCTCAATAGAATGAGAATGTCTATCGGAAGGAAGAATCTGCCCCATTTTTGTATCTCACTGGATGAGTTGGGACATCTCTACTCATCACCTGTCCTTAAACAAAACCAATTGGTTCTGTTTCTCTGGAGAACCATGACCAGTCCAACAGACTTCCAGGGTTTTTACAAGATCTTAGTGAAAATTAACCTTCATAATAGGTATAAAAATATTATAAGAAAAGCAGAAATATTTTATAAGAGAAAACCCAATGGTGATAGTTGCAAGTGTGAGTACTGATAAGCAACCCATTATTGAGCTTTCATATAGAAGCACTAAATTATAGAACTAGAGGAAACATTAAATGATGTATTCCAATTAGTGACAAATCCAAGAATACATGCATTCGGGGGTGGGGAGACAAAAGGGGAGTGTCCTTTTTTGTAAGGAAAAGAATTTAAAAACATGGCCCCAAAATATTTAAGCTCCCAGGATTTTAGAAGTGACCTATGCAATGAAAATTCCCTGAAGCTTAAACTTCATAAGCTTTACAGTAAATCCACCAGTAACTCCAAGCCCTCCTTCATGAGGGTGAGAATAGTAAACCAGAAAGACTCAAATATTGGCCACTTTTTCACGCTGAGTCAGAGGTAGGATTGAGAACAACCTTCGGGTCTCTTGACTCTAAAAAACATATTCTTATGTAATTGTATGTGTATCTTCAATATTGAGTTTTATATACATGATTTATTTTTCAATTTCCATACCAAGAAATGATGTAGACTCCCATAGGGCTTCTTTTAAAGTGGAAAAGAAACACTTTAGAGTAGCCATCGTTGCCTGCTAAATACTAATTAGCAATGGCTGCTAAAAATCCATAGGAAAAGTAACAGCTTTGGTCCATTTGAAGTTTTTTTTAATTATTTTCAGCACCAAACATCAGTTTTCTGAAAAACCATTACAACTGGTTCTTCATATTTTAATTAATAGCAGCTAAAATTTCATTTAAATTGTGAGCTCTTGAATGTGTTACATTAAATGTGCCTAGTGAAGATAGTTTAATGGTTTCCAAAATACTTTAAGTTTTATTAAAATATATTTATTTCCAAGCACAATAACAGAAATGTTATAAAGCTTAAAAATATACATGAGTGTTTTGGACAACCAAATATTCTGGATGATAAATAGCAATCCATTCTGAAAATTGGAGGCACTTTAGAATTAGCTTTCTAACATGCAATTATTTTTTTTACTATTTGTAGTTAATGCTGTTCAACAAATTAAAATCAAAATGGTGTATGTGAAGAATTAATCCGATATATTACTGACTTAGAAATCAAGACAAATAAGCATTATGAGAACAAAAATAATAAAATATGCACTACAGTTTTTATAAATCAACTCATTTATTTTTATAACACCTTGTAGGAATAAAACGTCTCCCAGAATGCAAGGCAACCATAACCATAACGAATGTAATTTATACAAAAATAAAACTTTAAAAGCCTCACTGGGACTTCATTTTCTAAAGAATGTTTGATTTTGAAAGGTCATTTTGAAGTCACAACATGGCCTCAATGAAATACAAATTACATGATCAAAATCAAGAACACAAGAGACAAATCCACTAAAAAATTGAGTCTACTACTAATTTGACATTGTCCAACCTCCCCCAGACCAGCTCTGAGTCCCCAGATGATACAAAATCCTCTGCTTTAAAGGTTATATGGATATTCAGACCAAGGACTATTTTTTTTGTTAAGAATACTTCATTTAAATCAGTAAGAAGAAAGATGCTTCTTTTTTTTTTAATATAAGCAAATTATATGAATACTCAGTTCATAGAAAAGGAAATACAAATAGCCAATAGATGTATGAAAACATTTTGAACTTCAATTTGATTGAAACAATAAAAAAGGAGATTTTTTTCTATTTTTAAGTGTTACAAAACATTCATAACACAAAATTTATCATCTTAGCTATTTTTAAATACACTATTCAGTGGTGCTGCATACATTTACATCATTGTACATCCATCATCACCGCCCGTGATATCTATCCATATCTCTTTCCCCATTACAAACTGTAAATTTGTAGTAATTAAACACTAATTCTCTATTTTTCTCTCTCTGTATCCACTGGCAACCAGCATTCTAATTTCTATCCATGAGTATGACTATTTTTTCTCATAAAAGCAGGTAGTATCTGTCTTCTAGTAACTGGTTTGTTCGACTTAGCATAATGTTGTCAGGATTCATCCATGTTGTGGCATGTGTCAGAATTTTCTTCCTTTTTAAGGCTGAATAATATCTCCTTGTGAGTATATACCACATTTTGCTTATCCTTTAGTCTATCGATAATATGTGGGTTGTCTTCACATCTTAGCTATTCTGAATAATGCTGTTATGAACATTATATGCAAAGATCTTTTCATAACCTTGGCTTCAATTATTTTGGGTTTATACCCAGAAATGGAATTGCTGGATCTAT
The DNA here is from genome assembly GCF_027406575.1 of Nycticebus coucang. Classification (NCBI taxonomy): domain Eukaryota; kingdom Metazoa; phylum Chordata; class Mammalia; order Primates; family Lorisidae; genus Nycticebus; species Nycticebus coucang. Next base: position 21,256,934 of record NC_069787.1, read on the forward strand.
TTTTAATTCCTCAAGGACCTGTCATACTGTAAAGTGGATGTACCACTTTATATTCTGACCAACAGCATACAGTATTCTGATTTCTCCACATCCTAGCCAACATTTTTTATTTGGAGGCTTTTTTTTTTTAAAAAAATACTAGCCATCCTAATGGGTATGAGGTGATATTTCATTATAGTTTTGATTTGCATTTCCCTAATGATTAGTGACATTGAGCAAGTTTTGCTATTGCTGTCCATTTAAATATCTTCTTTGACAAAATGTCTATTTTTTTTTTTTTTTTATTGCTGGGGATTCATTGAGAGTACAAAGAACAAGGTTACATTAAAGAGCCACATTACATTCATTACAATTGTTAGATAAAGTCCCTCTTATAATTGTACCCCACCCCCAAAAGGTGTATCAAACACCGTGACCCCCCACTTTCCTTTCTCTGCTCTCCCCTTCTCCCATCCCCCGACCATGTACAAGGTCATCAACTGTCCTCATATGAGAATTGAGTACATAGGATTCCTGCTTCTCCATTCTTGTGATGCTTTACTAAGAATAATGTGCTCCATTTCCATTCAGGTTAATACAAAAGCTGTAAAGGCTTCATCTTTATTAATGGCTGAATAGTATTCCATGGTATACATATACCACAGCTTGTTAATCCATTCCTGGGGCAGTGGGCATTTAGGCTGTTTCCACATTTTGGTGATTGTAAATTGAGTTGCAATAAACAGTCTACCATAAGTGTCCTTATGGTAAAAGGATATTTTTCTTTCTGGGTAGATGCCCAGTAATGAACTGGCAGGATCAAATGGGAGGTCTACCTTGAGTTCTTTGAGCTTTCTCCATACTTAATTCCAAAAAGTTGTATTAGTTTGCAGTCCTACCAGCCATGGAAAAGTGTTCCTTTCTCTCCACATCCACACCAGCATTTGCAGTTTTGAGATTTTGTGATGTGGGCCATACTTGCTGGGGTTAGGTGATATCTCAGGATGGTTATGAATTGCATTTTCTAATAATTAGGGACAATGAGCCTTTTTTCTTATGTTTGTTAGCCATTCATCTGTCTTCTTTAAAGAACGTTCTATTTATCTGTCTTGCCCATTGATATATAGGATTGTTGGCTTTTTTTCATGTGGATTAATGTGAGTTCTTTATACATCCTAGTTATACATCCTAGTTATCAACTTTTGGTCTGATTCAAAATATGCAAATATCCTTTCCCATTTTTTAGGCTTTCTATTTGCTTTGCCTATTGTCTCCTTAGCTGTACAGAAGTTTTCAGTTTAATTAAGTCACATTTGTTTACTTTTGTTGTTGCAATTGCCATGGAAGTTGTCTTCATAAAATCTTTCCCCTGGTCGATCTTTTCCAGTGTTTTTCCTACACTTTCTTTGGAATTTTTTATCATTTTATGCCTTAAATTTAGGACTTTTATCCATCCTGAATCAATTTTTGTGAGTGGAGAAAGGTGCAGGTCCAGTTTCAGTCTTCTACATGTGGATATCCAGTTCTCCCAGCACCATTTATTGAATTCTTTCCCCCAGTGTCTGTTCTTGTTTGATTTATCAAAGATTAGATGACTATAAGATTTTAGTTTCATTTCCTGGTTTTCCATTCAATTTCAAATGTCTATGTCTATTTTTGTGCCAGTACCGTGCTTTCTTGACCACTATGGCCTTATAGCCTCAAACCTGTATGCTGATCCTCCCAGCTTTGTTTTTATTCCTAAGAACTGCCTTAGCTATATGGAGAACCACTGCATATAAAACGAAGAATAATTTTTCATTGATAATTGATCCATTTCCTTCACGTTGTCAAATTTCAGGGCATAGAGTGTCTTGTAGTATTCAGAGACAATCTCTTGTATCTCTGAGGCATCTGCTGTTTTTTCCCCTTTATCATTTCTGATTGAAGTTACTAGAAATTTTATTTTTCTATTTCTAGTTATTCTGGCCAAAGTTTTATCTATTTTACTTATTTTTTCCAAAAACCAACTCCTCGTTTCATTAATTTTCTAAACGATTCTTTTGTTTTCAATTTAATTAAACTCTGATTTAATTTTATATATTTCTCTTCTGCTGGGTTTAGGCTTAGATAGTTCTTCTTTTTGGTAAATTAAAATAGATAAACCTTTGGCCAGACTAAGTAGAAATAGAAAAGTAAAATCTCTAGTAACCTCAATCAGAAATGATAAAGAGGAAAAAACAACAGATGCCTCAGAGACACAATCTCCGAATACTACAAGACACTCTATGCCCCCAAATTTGTCAATGTGAAGGAAATGGATCAATATTTGGAATCATGCCCTCTCTCTAGACTTAGCTTGGACGAAATAGAGCTCCTGAACAGACCAATTTCAAGCACTGAGATCAAGGAAACAATAAAAAAAATCTCCCAACAAAAAAATTCCCTGGTCCAGGTGGCTTCATACCAAAATTCTATCAAACCTTCAAAGAAGAGCTTACTCCCATACTGAAGAAATTATTCCAAAAAATTGAGGAGGAAGGATTCTTCCCGAACATGTTCTACAAAGCGAACATCACCCTGATACCAAAACAAGGAAAAGACCCAACTATAAAGGAAAACTTCAGACCAATTCTATTAATGAATATAGATGCAAAAATTCTCGACAAAATCCTAGCCAGTACATTACAGCTTATCATCAAAAAAAGTCATACATTGGCGGGACCCATAGCTCAGTGGGTAGGGTTCTGGCTATATACACCAAGACTGGCCGGTTTGAACCCAGCTCAGAACAGCTAAACAACAATGACAACTGCAACAAAAAAAATAGCCAAGAGTTGTGGTGGGCACCTATAGTCCCAGCTACTAGGGAGGCTGAGGCAAGACAATCACTTAAGCCCCAGAGTTTGAGGTTGCTGTGAGCTGTGACACCATGGCACTCTACGCAGGGTGACATAGTGAAACTCTGTCTCAAAAAAAAAAAAAAAAAAAGAAAAGGCGTACATCATGATCAAGTAGGTTTCATCCCAGGGCTCCAAGGCTGGTTTAACATATGCAAGTCCATAAATGTTATTCACCATATCAACAGATGCAAAAAACCAAGACCATATGATCCTCTCAAAAGATGCAGAAAAAGCATTCGATAAAATTAAGCATCCTTTTCTAATTAGAACACTGAAGAGTATAGACATAGGTGGCACATTTCTTAAACTGGTCTAAGATATCTATGACAACTCCCCCCTCCCAGCTAATATTTTACTAAATGGAGTAAAATGAAAGCTTTTCCACTTAGAACTGGAACCAGACAAGGTTGTCCTCTATCACCACTACTATTCAACATAGTGCTGTAAGTTCTAGCCAAAATGTCTATTTTGAATCAGTTGTTATTATTTTATTGTTGTTGAATACTCTGTATGTTCTAGATACTAATGTTTTATCATATATATGATTTGCAAACATTTCCTCTCATTCTCTGAGATGCATTGTACTGTATTGAAATACAGTGTCATTTTATGCACATTTAAAAATTTTTTTGGAAATCCAATTTGTCTATTTTTTTCTCTTGTTGCCTGTACCTTTCATATTCTATCAAAGAGATCATTGTCAAATCCAATGTCATGAAGATTTTGCCGAATTTTTTTCTTCTAAAAATGCATAGTTGTATGTCTAACATTTGAGTCAAGGGGCCATTTTGAATTAACTTTTGTGTATGCTATCAACTAAGGATCCAAATTCATTCTACAGTTTTTCCCAAAACCATTTTTTGAAAAATTATTATTTCACCCACTGAATGGTCTTCAATCCTTATTGAAAATCATGTAACTGTATTTGATGGGGGGGGGAGTTATTTTTGGACTCTCCATTTTATTTAATTGGTCTATATATCTATTTTTATATCAACCAAAACCACATAGTTTTGAGTACTGTAGCTTTGTAGTAACTTTTGAAATCAGAAACTGTGAATCCTCTGGATTTGCTCTTATTTTGGTCATGATGATCTTGGCTATGCAAGGTTCTTTGAAATTCCATATGAATTTTAAGATGGGCTTTTCTATATTTCTAGGAAAAATATCCCTTGAGTTTTGATAGGGATCACATTTTATTTATAGATCACTTTGGATAGTATGTACATATTAAAAACATTGAGTTTTCTAGGCATTGCCTGTGGCTCAAAGGAGTAGGGCACTGGCCCCATATACCGGAGGTGACGGGTTCAAACACAGCCCTGTCCAAAAACTGCAAAACAAACAACAACAACAACAAAAAAAAAAACATTAAGTTTTCCAATCCATGCACATGGTATGTTATATTTGTGTCTTTCATTTCTTTCATCAATGTTTTGTAATTTTCAACCTTTCACTGCCTGTTTAAATTTATTCCTATATTTTTTGTTCTATTTTATAGTTTTAAAAATGAGATAATTTAATAATTTTCTTTTTGAATTAGACATTATTAGTGGGGAAAAGCACGACTAATTTTTTATGTTGATTTTGTATTCTGCAACTTTACTGAATTTATTAGTTCTGATGTTTTTGTGAAATGTTAGGATTTTCCACATATAATATTACATAATATACAAATAATTTTACTTATCCATTTCCAGTTTTGGTGCCTTTTATTTATTTATTATTATTTTTTTTTTCTGTGCTTAATTTCATTGGTTAAGACTTCCAGGCTAGAAGTAGTGAGAATGGGCATCCTTTATTCTCTCTCTCTTTTTTTTTTTTGATAACACAATTGTTATTGTATGATTTTTCCTTAGTTTTGATGAATGCTTTCAGCTTTCAGTCTTTTGCCACTGAGTATGATATAGGCTGTGAGGTTTGTTTGCTTGTTTGTTTGTTTGTTTGTTTTAATGCATGACTTTTATTATGATGAAGTAGTACTTAGTTTATTAAATTTCTTTTTTCATGAAAGGGTGTTGAATTTTGATAAATGCTTTTGCTGCATCAATAAAGAAGATCATGTGGATTTATTTCTTTACTCTGTTAATGTGATGTATCATATTGATTGATTTTCATATTTTAAACCGTCTTTGCATTCCAGGAAAAGGAATTTACTTGGCCATACTGTATAATACTTTTAATATGCAATTGAATTTCATTTACTAATACTGTGCTGTGGAATTCTGTATCAATGTTCATAAGGGATATTAGTGTATGGTTTGTTTTCATTTTGGGGGGTTCAATTTTGTTTTCTTCTGTAATTTTTTTGTGCCTTTTATGTCAGTGTAATGATGGCCTCATAAAATAAGTTAAGAAGTGCTTCTTCCTTCTCAGTTTTTGGAAAAAGTTTAAGCAGAACTTGTTTTAGTTCTTTGAATGTATGGTGGATTTCACCAGAAAAATATTTTAAGTGTGGGTCTCTTTGAATTCATTTTGGTTGAAGTTTGTTGAGCTTGTTGGGTGTTTGTGTTTTATCAAATTTGGAAAGTTACCAGTCATTATTTCTTCAAATATGCTCTCTGCCCCTTTCTTTCTATTCTCCACTGAGAGTCCCACACAGTATGTATGTTGGTCCCCTTTGGTGGTGTCCCACATGTCCCTTAGGTTCTATTCACTTTTCTTTAAACTTTTTCTTTTTGTTATTCAGACTTGATATTATTTATTGTCTTATTTTAGTGTATTAACTCTTTTTGCCTGCCCAAATCTACCTTTGTATTCCTTTAGCAAATTTTTATTTCATTTATTATACTTTTCAGCTCCCAAATTTCTTTCAGTTTCTTTTTAGTTTTTTTATGTGTTTGTGGATATTTCCATTTTGTTCATACTTTATTTATTTCACTTTCTTTACATGTTCTTTTAGTTCTTTGAGCATCTTTAAGTCAGTTATTTTAAAGTCTTTGTCTAGCAGATTTACCATCTGGTATTTTTTTCAGGGAAAGTTTTTTGTTCCCCTTTCAATGGACTACATTTCCATTTTTCTTGAATGCTGTGTGTTTTTGTTGTTGTTGTTGAATCTAATAAGGTGGTAACTCTGGAAATAAGATTCTCCTCTGTTTTCCAGATTTTGTTTTCTATTTCTTTTTCTGATTGTTTTTAGCTGTCTTTGTGCCCAGAATCATCCTGAGGTGTAAACTTAAAGTCTTTTGTTAACTGGTACCTTTCCCTGTTATGTATAGTAACTTTCCAATTTCCACCATATATAAGGTTGCTTTTGAATGTCTCAGTCTTTCATGTCTGGCTCCAAAAAAAAAAAAAAAAAGAGGAAAAAGAGGAAAATGAATGGGATAATGGAGTAGGGAAAGAGAGCTAGCCTTTTAAATCCTTTCAAAATACCTTCAAAGTGAGAAGCACTAGCAATAATGGGGAGAAGTACAAAAACAGTGATTGCCTGCCTCTGTGTCTGAAGCTCTGTGATTAGAAGCAATGATTAGCAACCAGAGCATAGATACCCACTATTTAAGGGACAAGATCCCTTTAGCCACTCCGGTTCTTGAAAACTGCATTCAAGCTACTCTTGAAACACCTGCACAAAAGCTTGCCACAGGGCTAGGGTACTGTAATGGATAGCTGCTACTGATTCAGGCATTAAAGTGTAACCAAAATCTTCATTTAAAAATCCATCAAGGGTTAGGGCCAACAAAGATGTGAGTCAAAAAAAAAAAAAATTGTGGGAGAGCAAATTGGGGTAAATTTCTAGGAAGAAATTTTACAATATTTAAACATTTTTTCCATGTATTCAGTGTTAACTCAACTTGATGTTACCATGCAGATAAGTCATGATGTAAGTAAGCAAAGATATATTTACAAAAAATTTGTAAAAATAGAAATAACAATATATTGTTCCATATTAAGGACTACTGAAAATTGATGAGATATATTGGTATATGAACATAATATGTTATATTATACTATGGTAATGTAATATGGTATATAATATATATTTGTAATTTGTGATATTAGTAACAAAGGGTTGGGAGATGTAAAAGCATAGTCTTTGTATGCAGTTGATCTTATATCATCATCAGCTTAAAATAGATTGCTATAACTGTGTAATGTTTTATGTAAGCCACATGATAAGCACAGAAAAAACTATAAAAGAAACACATAAGAAAATAAATATGCCACAGCAAAGAATCAACAAACAAAAAGAAAGATAAGAAGATAGGAAAAGAGGGACAAAAAAGCCATACCGTAGATGGAAAACAATTATTTAAATAGCAATATTAAGTTCTTCACTATTACTATTTACTTTAAATATAAATGGATTAAATCCTAAAACAAAGTGATACAGGGTTCCCCTATTCAGAGCTGGACAGGGACCCCCATTTTCTAGGTCTGGGCAAACAGGTCTTTCCAGACTACATTCTCTAGACTCAAGGAAGATCTCAGAAAAGCAGCCTCATCTCAGGGTGGTCCCCCCCTGGAGTGAAAAACATACACCCTGCTGCCTCACTGGGGACAGAGATTGTGAAGACCATATTCATTTGCTAATTTTCCATCAGGTAGTTCCTGGCCAGGGTGATATATATTCCCAAGACCCTGGCCCCTTGCTCACAGGTAGTATATGAACACCTAGACCATTTTTTAAAACTTTTTTTATTGCACAGCACACTTGAACTTGTCATTAGACTTCCACAGCACACGTTATGTTGATCAAAAGGAATTAAAAAAAAAAAAAAAGAATAGACTTACTGTGCTTTGAACTACTTTTGAAAATAATTTAATTAGTAATCTTTAAAAATTTTTGTGGCACACCTAAAGTCTTCTCAGGGCACACCAGTTGAAAAGTCACTGCCTAGACAAAAGGCCCACCTGGGTCTTCCTACTTGATGGGTCCTCCTCTCTGCTGCTAAAAGTTCTATTGTCCTTCTTCTGTTTTTCTTTCTCTGTCAATAAACTGTATCCTGTCACTTATCTGCATGGTCCATGGGTTCATTCTTCAAATTTCCAAGATAAAAGACTCAGCATAGAGAAAATTTGGGCAGCAAAAGGACATACAGTGTCTAAATGAGTGAAAAAACAAAGTAAACAAAAACATAACCCAACTTTATAATATCTACAAGGGGTTCATAAGAACATGTACAGGTAAAAACAAAAAGATGAAAAAAAATTTTCGTTTTTATGCAACTTATAGTGAAAAGAGCAGGTCTTCATTCTTATGTTAGAGAAAAGAGACCTTAAGTCAAAAACTGTTGCAAGAGGAAAATAATTATATTATTTAATGTATAATTTAAAAAGATGAATTTACCAGGAAGCTCTAATAGTCATGAATCTATATGGATCCAACATTAGAGTATCTTAAATATATGAAACAAACATTGACAAAACCAAAAGGCAAAATAGATAGTAATACAATGATAATAGAAGATTTTAATACTCTATCCAAACTGAAGATAAATAAGAAACTTGAAGAACATTACAGAACAAATACATATGTATAACAGGTTTATAGAGAATTTCACCCCAGAGCACCCCAGAGCAATTTCACCCCATTTTTCTTAAAAGTGCACAGAATATTCTCTGGGAGTGATCATGTTAGGTCAGAAAAAAGGTGTTAACAAATTTAAGAAAAATTTGCAAATATTTGGAAATTAAACAATGTACTTTTGAAACAATCTTAATGTTTATTGATGCATGAATGAATAAAGAAAATATATGCATATAGCAGAATATGATTAATCAATAAAAAAAGAAGGAAATTCTGTTGCATGCTACAATGTAGGTGAACCTTCATGCTAAATGAAGTAAGTTAGTAATAGGAGGACAAATACTGCATGATTCTACTTACATGACATGTGTATCTAAAGAAGTTAAAGTCTTCAGAGTATGGAATGGTGGTTGTCAAGTATGGAGGGAGGGGAAAATGCAAAGTTGCTGTTCAGTGTGTAGAATGTTTTAAAAATTCAAGTCAAAATATTTCTAGAGATCTGCTGATTACAGATCAACGTGTTTATATTAAACACTACTTCAGTGCACACTTAAGAGTGTAGAGCTTGTATTTTTTAATTTTCATCACAATTTAGAAAATAGATAATAAAAAATAAGTCTTCTATTAGCAGTTTGAGTTTTTCTTTTTAAATGGTCATTCCATATTGGAATTAAATGAAAATGAAAATAAAGCAGAAGAAATGGATATGCAAAACCATGGTCTTGCATGGTCCATGGGTTCATTCTTCAAATTTCCAAGATAAAAGACTCAGCATAGAGAAAATTTGGGCAGCAAATTTTTTTTTTATGTTAATGTTGGTTTAGGTTAACATATCACATAAGAATTTTCTATTGATGGTTATTTTATTCACCTTTTTTAAAAACTGTAGTCTTTCACTGAGTTATTCAAGATCATAAATAAGAATTTCAATTTGGAGACTTACCAAAGTAAAACTTGAATAGGAAGCAAATTATTTCAGAAAATAGTTATTCATTTGTAATTACAACATTTCAATTTTCTCCTTCTGATGATTTGTGTGTTTGCACATGATCTAAATGTGTGAGAAGCAAGTAAACAATTTTCAAAAAGAGTCAACATAATATCACCAATACAAAATCCTAACTTGGGATTTAAACAAGAAATAAAATGCCTTTGCAATCATAATGTTTCAAAATAAAATAATGTATGTTCAGAAAACTGAACTCCACTTTAATAAGAATAGGAAATTTTAGATATAGGTATTGATCAAAATGGAAAAATGAATACTTAGAGGGTATTATTTATCCTAAAGTTCCATTCTCTATGTCAAAGGATTCCCTCCTAACTGATCTGCATATATCTCACAACTGCTAAAACTTTTCGCTAATTAGAAATCAAGGATTAAAGATGGATACTTTAGTTACCTACTAGGAATGATACTTTATATAAATCTCAATAATTAATTTGATTTTTACTAATGCACTATTCAGAATTGCACTGCATAAGTAGTTCCACTTCACATCATCAGTGAGTATTTATGCATAGGAGCTCTTGCAGAGCAATATGGAAATCTGTAATTCTGTTTTAAAACTTTACCAAATGTTAATAGAGTTTGAGTATCAAAAGGCATAAACCATTTCTGGGAATAACAGACACTGTGAACCCTGTGAAGCTCCTACAACATAGAACTACTGAACTAAACATCAAATAATGTATTATTTTATTGGATTGAAAGTGTGTTTGAACCATTGAGAATTGTTTGCACCCTTTAGTTCTGCTGAGAAGGTAGAGGGAAAATTATTATTTGTACCAGTCACCCAAGATGCTAGAATATTTCCTTTTCAGGTGCCTCAGAGTTTCTGTCATGACCTCAATCTTCTCCAAGGAGTTTGCTATGAATGAATCACTGAGCTTCCAACCATATGACTCCCCCAAAACTTGACCACAGCTGAATAGATGAAAATGGGCATCTGACCTCAAAGGATTAGTCCATACATCAGTGGTCTGCAAGCTCAGCAGACCTGACCTGATAGCCTGACCAAGAAGAAAACCATACAAACTGGAGTGACTAACGGACTCCCAAGACCTCTGCAGGAGCTTGAGCAGAGGCACAAGTAGTAAAAACCAAGTGACAAGTAGAAGTTATGAGCTATTAGAACTCAATGGAGCTACAGCAATTATGAGATAGAAAGCAGACCACAGAGAAATTTAATAATGGTGCCCCAGCATGTGGAGAATAGAGGGGAGGGAGTGCCTGTCTGAACAGAATGTTGTAATAGGGGACTGAAATGCCTATGTGAGGGGACAAATCCTCATGGAGGGGCTGAGTCATGGAAGGTGCATTCCTCTCTTCTTTAACTTGTCCTACACTCTTTCAAGACACCTCCATCTGGCAGGCAGTAAGGAAGTATGCTTTTTTTCCCCTTGAGATCTGGAAAGGACCAAAGATTCCATAAAGTCACTACCATTTTGACTAATTTCAACTAGTCAGTAGTGGTCCCAGAAATCCAGGCACCTGAATTATCAGACAGGCACCTGCCTCTTTGGATGGGGCATACTCTTTCTAATTTGCCATAGTCTCCACCTCTTCACACTGCTTATCAATATGCTTATGGACTTGGTTATTCTTAGCATTAAAAGGAAAGTAAATTATTCCTTAACCTATGACTCTACCAAACCATGGGGAAGTGAAAGATTGAGAAGCCTCTGAATTTTGAAAAATAGAAGAGAACATATCATAGTAAAATGGAGCATAATAGTCTGAGACTAATGTGAAATAATGTCTATCTGGATCAGAGGAGCATAAGTTAAAATTTCATAAGAAATGACCCAGACCATCACCTGTCTTGCTTCGAAGGCATTTGGATTTTTTGCCCTGCTCTCAAAAAAGAATCCTTCATTGTTGAATAAAATGATGTTTTCTTACAGCATTCCTTTTCCTGGTTGGCTGTTATGGTGAAAGTTGTGCTGAGAGTTTTTAATGAAAGAAAAAGAGTTCTCCTGTGGCACCGATCTACAATGAGCTAATACTCTATTTCAGAAGATAAAATGAAAATATAAAAATGGAGAATATTCACTACTTTTATTATTACTGTAATAAATACCAACAGGTATCATTTCTTGACCCACAAGTATGTCAGAAGGCTACTTACATGTATAATACTTCATTTTAAGTTAATTCTTCTGAAGAGGGCATTATTATCATGATTTTAAGAATGATGACTCTAGGATCAGAGAGGTTAAGTGACTTGCCAAATTACAAAAATATTATTCATTGTTGAGAGCTGGAATTTGAACAATCTGCTTAGATCCAAAGCTCATGCTATAACCAGAGTAGCATTTTTTTCTATGCTTAAAATGTATTTTTCTGGCAAAAAATTTATCCATTGATATTTATAACTTTTGATATCATAAGAATTTTTGGCTGCTCATCAAGATGAAATATATGAGGAATTGAGAGAGAATGTTAGAATTAAATTGTTTTGAGACCATCAAATTCCCATTGCTATAGAAATCATTTTGCACAATGCAAATATTTTAACTGGCTAACACTCAAGGTTTTCTCGATTAATTTTTTTTCTTTCTCTCCACAGAGTACTAGTTATTTACCTTTACATTGCTCATCCATGGTAAACTTATTAATTTCCTTGGTGATGTTTATTTAAATAATTGGTCTCCTAAATGAAAGCACAGCTAAAATAAGGCTATTTTTTCTTCCACAAAATATATACATGCAGTGATTAACATCCTTATTGAAGCTTCCATTATAATATTATCAAAGAAAATCTTCATGCCATATTTAGGTTTGATATTATCTTATTGCTTGATTTTATAACCATTTCTCTCTTTAAAAAGGTTCTCAATCTTTAGAAATTCTATTTTATATTGGCAAGACATTGTTTGAGAGAACCTAGGACATCCTTAACCAAAGCTAATAGTAATTAATATAATTCTTGGTCACTAGAGAAATACTTTAATTTTATTTTACCATAATTAGAGCTATCATTTCACTGAATGTTTATGGCAGAAATGTATCTGACATTAGAATTAACTACAGTTCTATGCTGCAGATACCTCCTTACTTTGCAGAGGAGAGACTTTTAATTTAGGTAACTTGGCCCACCAAGAAGTGATGTAGTCAGGATTCACACTCAAGCATAAACCACTAAATCACAGCATCTACCACCCCAGTGATTAAGTACTTAAATGGATTTGGTTATAAATGGATAAAACAATTATAGTTTTGACATAGTGCTTATTTGGATGTGCAAGAAAAGTTACTTGGTGCTTCCTTCAATATTGATGAACCTATACCTAGGAGAGCTCCATATATGGGACAGGATCAAACATTCAGTTTGAGAGTCCAGAAAAACACTGCAACCAAAAACAGGAATCAGAGTTAATCCCACCTTAACTAGTATATAATTTACATAATTCTTGGTGATGCCAAAATCTACCCCAGCCTGGCTAACCAGGCCCTCTGTCACATTCCTGAATGATGAAATATGATCCTAAAAGGTCAAGTGTGATTTGATATTCACCTTTTGCTCCATTGACCAAACCATGAATTAGGACCAACTTCACAGGGATGTGGCCAATGCAGTAGCACAGGGCCCCGCTTAAACTTGGAAGACACCCAACTTTGTCGTTGGTTTAAGGCTTTACTGTCACTGCCTTGAATTCTTAATAATTTTTTAGCAAGAGGACCCACATTTTATCTTTGCACTGGGCTCTGCAAATGACATAGATGGACCTGCCTGAGCCCTGGCGTGTGGCACTGAATATACTCAGAAGTGGTACCTTTTTCTCTTTTGTACAAAGATGCAGCATGGGGTCACAGTACTCTGGCTCTGTGTGCAGAAGGCAAAAATAAGGGGCACCAAATGGAAATAAAAAGGATAAAGTCAAAAGAAAGGAAGCACTTTCACAAAGCAGAAACTGGCACGTGTGTATTATTCGTGCTAGCCATTAGCAGACATCCTGGGCTTCACCAAAGTTCCTGAAAGAAATGTTAACTTGGATCCTTAAATGACCCACAGTAAATATGCACACACTTGCCCCTCACTCTCATTGCCTAGCAGCACATCACAAAATTACCTCTCAAAATGTCCAATTTATTTTGACTTAGGGGACTCTAGGCCGGAAAAATTACGTCTTTACCTATTATAACTTGTAATTTGATTGTGGAGCAAAGGGAATGAATGTCTTTTAATTGCAGTATGTTACTTTACTGTCAAATCACCCATTCCAAACAGACATAGGTGAAATTTCAAGAAATCCAGATTTTATTTTTTTAACATGACAGCTAGGATGCTGAGATCTGCTAACTTTCTTCCAAAGAAATTTGGCTTTTAATATCACCCAGGGAGATATAAAGCCCTGCACAAAACTGTTTTCTGTCAAAATTACAATGGGCCTGCATATTTTAGCAATTTCAGCTGCATTATGCAGTCTGATCAGTCTGGTCATTGACCAATTGCTCACCCCTACCAATTGCCAATTACCAATTTTAACTTGTCACTTTAAATTAGAAAGGTAACAAAAGTTTAAGGAGGTTACAAAAGATTTAATCCCCCACTGAAGAGAAAAAGAAAATTACTGAATTACATAGATAAGTGATCTTCCTCTTCCATTCATTGTTGGTACTAACATATCATGGGTTTTCTTCCAGAAATTTGCTTTCTTGAGGTTTAAAAGATGTAATATTGGTAAGAACCAATATTAATTTCCATGACAGTGCTTGTGAAAAGAAAAAAGAGTTAGTGAACCACTGTGAGGTCTTCCCTGTTTAAGCAAAAGCAAGTGAGTAGCATGGATCACGGCAGTCATTAGATGTCTCACTGAAGTGATAAGACCAGTGAAGAAATTCCACCTTCCTCTCATCTTGATGTCACTGTGGTGGACATCCCAGTATAAGTTTGTAAGTAGGCGGAGGTTTGCTAAGTCCAAGAATGCGACCTTCACCACTTCATTATAGCAGATTCTGCCATTTCTCTCGGGAGCTTTACCCCCTAATTGCTTGAAAAAATACTCTTCTAAATTGACAGAGTATTTTTGTACATTTGTCTCCCCAGATTTTTTTGACTTTGAGTGGTTGTTTGAGCAACAAGTCAACCATACACTCTATTACATTTTTTAAAAGCTGTTTTATTGGTTTTTCTTCCCTTTGAACTAAATGGTGATTTTGTCAAATGCATACATGCATACAAAATCAGTAGGTTTATTGACCTTTAATTATGTGTTGTTTAGAAAATTCTTGGCTACACTTGTACCTGTATGAACACAATGCTCAGCAGAGATAAATAATACACTGTCGGATTAAGTGTTTCAGGTGCAGAGGAGGGTGTGAATGAAACCCAATGTGAAAACATGAACTCATGTATCTACAGCTGAGTGGTAGGTAGGACTTAAGTGCTAGAAGGGATATGTTTAGCAAAAAAAAAAAAATCTGCCTTGTTCAAGACAAGAATATATTATCACGAAGACACATTAGGAATATCTGATTACCAAACATCTTTTTTAGTTCGCAAAGAAGAATTACCTCCAGGTATCAGTTTGGCTTTATAGATGCTAGTTCATTGTTCCACAGTGCTGCAGAGCTGCCTGGGTCTTTGTACAATCTCAGCAACACAAAATTACCAAAGCAAAATAGCTCTCAGAAGTGGTTTGTTTCTTAGCATGTTCCCAAGCCAAAGTTATGTAAAATAACCATTAAGACTCAGGCAATGAACTTCATTGTTATCTGTTTATGTCCCCAATGAGCAATTCATAGTGTTGCCAGCAACATGGAAACACATTTTCCATTGACAAGAACTGTTGAGAGACCATGCTGATGTTCCTCACAAAGTTATTGTTCTCAGACACAGAAAAGATTACTCTCACATTAGAGATCCCACTTTATTGAAAACAAAATGTGATAGAATTTGTCAGAGTCATCAGACTTATGCAGACTGAAACATCCCAGTGGTATTCGGAAGATTGCTTAATCTGCAACTGTGTTTATTGTCTTAGACGAGACTAAACGACAAAAGAAAAGTTACAGAAAGACAAAAAAGTGCAAAGATAATATTTTAAATTGCTCATTCTTTTTTAGTCATTAGGAAAAGAGTTCTTAAACATGTTGCAGTGAGAAAATATAATACTCAAGGCAATGAAACATCATTCTTTTTTTTTGCCATTTCCCATCAGCCTTTAATAATTTTTGATAGACGTGGGCTATACACAGATAAATGCCATTCTTTTATTAAAAAATATTCAAGAGCTAAGAGATGAATAAAATCCAAACTCTATATTTAGGCCATTCAGGCCCTAAATAACCTCATTCTGTGTACATCTCCATCCTCTTTCCTGCTATTCTGCCACATATTTTTCATAAAACCAGTGTATGGTGCCCCATGATCGCATTATTGTACACAGCTATGATTTAATATTAATAAAAAAAAGAACTACAAATGTTCCATAAGGTCAGTATGAAGCATCATTCTTAAGAGAGCATGCAGAAAAAAGCGAGTGGGAAAGACACACTTTCTTTTTTTTTTTTTTTTGGCTGAGGCTGGGTTTGAACCTGCCACCTCTGGCATATGGGACTGGCACCCTACCCCTTTGAGCCACAGGCGCCACCCCACACTTTCTTTTTTAATAGGCGTGCCCGCTTACAAGAAGGACTGAAAAACACTGAATTTTTATTGGTTAACACCCTAGAAATGTCTTCATGGCATAGGAATAGACATAGTAATTCAAATAAGCTTAATCAAAAAAAAATGCACATACCTGTGTGTGAACACATACACACACCAACATTATAAAACTTATCTGTATCCAGCACTTGGTATTGGAACTGAAATAGTCTCTGCTCCTTAAAAGTTCACAACATGCAATGCACAATTATATTTTGAATGCAGTGATGGTTTATTTTTTTAGATCCTATTTCCTTCCCCAAAAGTGTAAAAGTTGATGACAAAAGTGTACAAATAATCTAAACTGAAAGTAAGTGGAAAGAGTAAGACAAATAATGTTAGATCAGATAATCTAAAGCCTTAAGTGAGCTCAGTTCAAAGTATTCATGGTATACCTTTGTAAGAAACAGAGGATGAATTTAGATCACATTGAAAGTTATATCTATGTTATAATACCATGAGGTAACATGTACAAAGTATTTATGTAGTGCCCAGCACATAGTAGGTACTCAGTAATACTTAGCTTTATCTCCATGCCTTCATTAACTAGCCTCACAGTCCTTATAAAGCTTCCATTCAAGGTTAGTAGTTTACAAATAACAGTGTTACGAAGTTTTATTTGCCTATCACAAAATTGAGCTTTTTGATACAGGTTTTTGTAGTCAAAACTATATCATCCTTCACTTCTCTAATGGGAAAGCTCTTGAAACTTGCTAGCACAGACAGATCTCATCTTCTGGCAATCGACATCTGGTGATTCACGTTTTACAGTTCAGGCAAATTACAGTCATGTTAACACGTGCAGTAATTATAACAGTAAGCCAGGACATAAATGAACTTATGTTATTCATGGGTTCTGGGAAAGATAGATTTTCTTTTGTAGGTAATAAAAGACCTAAAAGTGAAGATATAAAAATACGCTGTGCAATGGTATCATCATTTGCATGAATGTGAAATCTTTCAAGAGAACAGCTTGAAAGAACAACACATATGTAGACCAATTATCTATGCCAATCTTTGACTATTTAATTCTCAGATTCATTCCCCACTTTTTCTCAAAACAGAAGGCAGAAGCTCGCTTCGTTTTTCCTTGCCTTGCTCTTCCTGGGGCCTGTTTGCCCTCCTGGGTGGTGGCAGCTTCCAACAGGCACAGCTAAAGGGCTCCTGAGGTCTATTACAATCCTTTCCTTCTCTCTCTAGCCCTAGTGATGGTAGCTGAGGCTGCTTTGCTAATTTTTATGCTGCTTTCCCATTTCCCATTTTCTTTTTGACTTTGCAAGCTTTGATGATGCCTGTGTTATCAAATTCCTATATTGAATTATCTGCTTAAATTGCTTGAATGGGTTATACATCCTGGCTGACTTCTGATTGATAGATGACTCTCCTGTATTGGTTTCTGTCATATAAATTATATTGATATGTAATCATGTAGTACATTTACATTTTAATACATTGGAAGATGATTCACTAATGAGATTTGGAATCCACTACTGTATCATTTTTAAATGCAATCTTGCATTGCTTAACAACAGCGACACACTTCCTTAGGCAATGTTGTCCTTGTGCAAACACCACAGTGTGTCCTTACACAAACCTAGATAGTAAAACCTACTACACACTTAGCCTGCATGATACAGCCTATTGCTCCAAGGCTACAAATATCACATCATATTACTGTACTGAATAATTTAGGTGTATCTAAACATAGAAAAAGTACAGTGAAAATATGGGCTAAAAAAGATAAAAATTGGCACAAGTTTATAGGGCACGTACTATAAATGCAACAGGAAGTTGTTCATTTGATTCAGTGAGTGAGTGACAAGAGAATGTGCAGGCTGATTTTGTTACTGTGCACTACTGAATACTTTATAAATACTGTACATACAATTAGGCAATGCTAACTTGATTTAAAAAATTGACTCCTTAAGTAATAAATCAACGTTATTTTACTGTAACTTTTCTACTTTACAAACTTTTAATTTCTTTTAATTTTTTGACTCTTTTATAGTAATATTTCTCTCAAAGCACACACATATTGTACAGCCATATAAAAATATTCCCTTTTTTGATACTTTTGTTCTATAAACTTTATTCTAGTAATTTTTCCCACTTTTTAAACTTTTTGTTAGAAACTAAAACACACGGATTAAAGACTTAATAAGACCAGAAACTGCAAAACTACTAGAAGAAAACATTGGAAGAACACTCTGGGAATTCCTTGGACAAAGATTTATTGAGTAAGAACTCAAAAGTAGAGCAACCAATTCAAATATCGATATATGGGATCACATTAAGATAAAAAGCTTCCACATGGCAAAAGACAACCCAGAAAATGGAACAAAACATTTGCAAACTACTCATTAAACAAGAGATTAATAACCAGAATATACATGAATAAGGAGCTCAAATAACTCAATAGCAAAAGAAAAAAACAAAATAATCTATTTTAAAAATGTAAAAAAGATCTGTATAGACATCTATCAAAAGAAGACATATAAACAGCCAATAGTTATATGAAAAACTGCTCAGCACCACTAATCATCAGAAAAATGTAATCAAAACTTCAATGAAGCATCATCTTACCTCACTTAAAACATCTTTTATCCAAAAAGACAAGCAATAATAAATGCCAGTGAGAATGTGAGGAACCCTCATATACTGTTGGTGATGTAAATTAGTAAAACCACTACCAAGTACAGTATGGAGTTTCCTCAAAAAAATGAAAGACACTATTATTATATGATTCAATACTCCTGCTACTAGGTATATACCTAAATACCAGGAAATCAGTGTATCAGAGAGATAAGCATTTCCATGTACACTGCAGCAGGTTATAAAATCAACCTAAGTGCCCGTCAACAGATAAGTGAAGAAAATTTGGTACATATACACAGTGGAATATTATTTAGCTGTAAAAAAGAATGAAAGCCTGCCATTTACAATAATGAGAATGGAACTGGAGGACATTATTTTAAGTGAAATAAGCCCACCACAGAAAGACAAATATTGCATGTTCTTACTCAGATGTGAAAACTAAAAAAAGAAAAAGAAAGAAAAATAATTGAACTCATGGAAATGGAAAATTGAGTAGTGGTTATCAGAGACTGGGAAGGATGGCAGGGAGTGGGGATACACTGGTTAATGGGTGTAAAAGTCTGGTTAGATAGAATGAACAAGATCTAATATTCAATAGCATAACAGGGTGACTACAGTCAATAACACATTAGTGTATACTTTAAAATAATCAAAAGAGTGGGAAATATAATATTCCTAACTCAAAGAAATGATAAATAATTGAGGTGATGGATGCCCTAATTAACCTCATCTGATCTTTACACACTGTATGCCTGTATCAAAATATCCCATGTACCCCCATAAATATGTGCAATTATGTATCCATAATAATTAAAAATAAAAAACTAAGATAAAAGAACTGAGTTACAAACATACCTCAGCCTATGCCTACCCAAGATTGGGATGATCAACATCGCAGTCTTCCACCTCCACATTTTGTCCCCCTGGAAGAAGTTCAGGGGAATAACAGACGTGGAGCTGTCGTCCCCTATGGTGCCAATGCTTTCTGAAATTCCTCTTGAAGGACTTGCCTGAAGCTGTTTTACAGTTAATGTTTTGTTTTTTTAATAAGAAAAAACCTCATACTGTAAAATAATTATAAAAAGTATAGTATGGTAAATCTATAAACCAGAAACACAGTCATTTATTACTATTATCAAGTATTATACATTATCCATAATTGCATGAGCTACACTTTTGTACAACTGTCAGCATAGTAGACTTGTTTACACCAGCACCACCACAAATGCATGAGTGGTCCGTGGCACTATGATGGCTGTGTAACTAGATAATGGGAATTTTTCAGCTTCATTATGATTTTATGAAACCACCCTTGAATATGTGGTCCATCCTGGATGGAAATATTGTTATGCAGCACGTGACTGTAGAGTCTTTTAAAGAAAGAAGTAATTTTGATTCTCTAAAGAAAAAAATTCAATCCAAAGTGCTTTCAAATCTAACTGCCATCCAATCCTAAAATGTTAATCTGTTTAAAAAGTAGGGATTTAAAACTTTGGAACAAATATGTTAATGTGCACGCTTTTAAGGCAACTATTTATTCATCCGTAGCATAAGATATGTATCTGCTAATCTTGAAAAAATTTTAGCTTAAAGAAAGCAAAAAAAAAAAAAAAAAATTTGCTTACAATTTAACTGAAGACCGACAAATTGATCTTTAATGCCAATGCAAGTTTAATGTCCATACAAGTTATTAGTAAGAAAAGCAAAGATCAAAAAAGACATCTGTAAGTCCAAATAACTGGGGAAATTCTGATCCTCTCATAGCTACCTACATGACGCTTGTGACAAATTTCTTCCAGGAGCAAAGTCCTTCTGACTTCCAGGATAGGATTTTTTTTTCTTTATTTCTGGATTTTGGCATTAACAAAGAGACATAAATGATAAAGAGCATAATAACTTCACACAGTACACTGGGATGCAGCTGCTTACCAAGTGCAATTTTGTCTTTGGTGACTCTGGCACAGTTTAACCAATTTTCATCCCTTCAGAAGGCTTTAGATCATACAGGTAAATTACCTGCATTCGATTAAAGATGGCGCTCCCTCTCATTTCATGATGTGTCCTGGAGTATGGATCTGAAATATACCACTGTTACACTGAGAAAAATCAGATTAGACTTAATATCATTTTAACCTATGACACCATTCTAAGTAAAATGGTACACCCTAAGAAGTAAATCTACTTGAATCACATCAATATAGATCTCCATCTATTTTTCAAAAGTCAAAATTCTGGGAAAGAAAAGATTAAATAGAAGATAATATGTTAGGATAATATAAGACATTTCCAAGTAAACGTGATTCTTTTCTGAAAGTATCCTTCTCCATCTCTTTGCCTCCTGTGCTTCCTCTGACCCACTCACTCCTCTTTGTTTTCCTTCCTTCTCTCTTCTCCTTCACTTCCTCCTTTGGTAGAAAGTTAGCAGACGGGATGGCAACACAGCCATGTCTGCTCATTTCTGTTGCTGAATCACCTATTCTTCTTTTTTCCTGATGAAATACTAAAGGCCAAAAGGTGCCTCTGTTTCAGTTCTTTGATATTTAAGAAATTGCTTTTCTCTGGTCTTAAAAAACAGCCTAAATGCCCACCAACCCAGGAATGGATTGACAAGCTGTGGTATATGTATACCATGGAATACTACTCAGCCATTAAAAAAAATGGAGACTTTACATCCTTCGTATTAACCTGGATGGACGTGGAAGACATTATTCTTAGTAAAGCATAACAAGAATGGAGAAGCATGAATCCTATGTACTCAATTTTGATATGAGGACAATTAATGACAATTATGGTTATGGGGGGGAACAGAAAGAGGGAAGGAGGGAGGGGGGTGGGGCCTTGGTGTGTGTCACACTTTATGGGGGCAAGACATGATTGCAAGAGGGACTTTACCTAACAATTGCAATCAGTGTAACCTGGCTTATTGTACCCTCAATGAATCCCCAACAATAAAAAAAAAAAAAAAAAAAAAAAATTAGTGTTACCTTAAACCTTTTATTCAGGCAACGTTAACGTCAAATTTCAGGTGGACAATTAAAAGTGACTATTACTATTTTAAAAAGTAGTGCTCAGCCCTGATCTAAGTCTTAAATTTTGAATCTTAATAAAAGATCCCATTCACTGAGAAATTTTTCAGTATGGCTAAATGAACCACCAGTGACTTCATCCGGGAAACTCTATATAATAGTTTATATTCTAATCACAGTATATTTAGAAACATCAATTATTCTTTCATGATTGTATGTAAAAGAACAATAGTTATAAGACTAACAAGTAGTATTGTTATGTTAGCAGTATCTACTGCAATTTTCAAATGTAGATTTTGTGCTAAATATTACTTGAATCTTGATAATAAACCCATTTTCAGATGAAAAACTAGTTTATAAAATATGAATAACTAGTCTAAGGTCCCGTTAGGTGCCTCTGGAGAAGGAGTTCCCATTTCTTGGCTCCCAGTGTCAAAAAGGAGCACTGGTGCCTAGCTGATGATGGAGTGATCACAGACACAAAATAATCACCATCAGCATAAATTTATTGCACAACAAGCCCACAAAGTATAAGGAGAATACAACTCAAAGAGCTAGAACGGTCCCTCCCCCTGAGTGGAGACCATCTTTCATAGGCTAAGTAAGCTGTACAGCTTGTCCCGCCTCCGTCCCCAGCAGGATTGGCTATTGCCTCCCGCCTGTGGGGTGACTGACAGGTTGGTGTTAGCTAACAGGACTACTTACTACACATTCGTCTTCCCCCCAACCTTCTCAAAGAATCCATGGGGGCTGAAATTTGCAAGTTTCATTATATGACAATGGGTCCAATGGGCCCTCAGCGTAGGGTCACTAAGAGCTCCCCACTATCAGATTAGGGAACAGTCTCCAGCCAGTAATTCTGTACTAGTCTCCGCCCCAGGCTCACCTTTGTCTTCTATCCTATCCACTAGAGAAGCTGGGGGCAAAAGCAGTAGGTCTCCCAGGCCCAGACTCTGTCATTCTACCTGTCAGGGAGAGAAGGTGGAGCGTGTAGGTGGCATGTCTCCCACACACACACTAGGCAGAAAGAGAGAAGCTGGGAGCTAAGAGTGCCCAAGCCCAGGCACGCCCCTGGAGGCAGGGGCGGCGGTGCTGCCGGAGCTGTTGCCAGTTGCCATCACAGCCCCGGCAGCTCTTCCTCTGTTTCCTGTGGTTCTGCCTCCAGGGTCGGAGCAACACGCTGATGCAGACTTTATAGGCCTCCTCCTCCCTGGAGGAGCACTGGGAGCACTGCCCAACAGACCCACATTTAGCCAGTAACTTGGCTGGAACTGGATTCCAGTACTATCTCTTTAATAACTTTTTCTCTTATATCATATGAAACTTTTTCTCAGTAATTATAAAATAGCATGCTATGATTTTTACCAAGAGCTAGTATACATTAAATGCATCTGTTTCTGTAAATAACTTTATGTATGCAAATGTATAAAGCTTTTACTTTATTATATGTGTTGATTTATTCACACAGCAAATATGGGCTGAGATTCAAACTTTTGCTAAAGGTGGCTGGGAAATACAAAGTGTGAGCTTTGGGTTTAATGTTTTTCAATTAATTTGCAGTTGTTCAAGGTGGATGTATGGTTAGCCTTGTGCACAATGGCATGCATTTATAAAAGAAAACACGCTCTGCTGGCACAGGTCAAAAAGAATGATACGGTCACACGCAGTGGTGTACCAGTCAATGCTCACCAATGGGAGCATTTTTTGCTCCTGTCCAGGAGGAGCAGTCAGGAGGAAAGCCCTGATTTGTAGCTTTTACTCATTCCTATGGTATAAATACTCTACCATGGCTTATTTCCAGTCGACAAGATGATTTCACTAACAAAAAGGTGGAATGAGATACAAATAATGTACAGGCTGGCTCTGGTGCACCACGGGCTGGTAATCATGTTCACAACGCATACTGCTCAAACCCTAAACACTAACTACCCTTAGGTTCATCATTTCCACAATGGGACTTGCCACCATGTCCAAGTATTATAATTTACTAATTGCAATAATGTTTCAATTATTTCAGTAGCACTCAGAAACTAAGCAAAAGTGCTATTTTATAGTCTTCTTAAGAAAAGGATCCATTATTCCATCAGGAAAAAATATCAGCACTTTGTTTCTTGGCTATCATTACATCAACATTTAGCTTTGAGCTCAGATTCTTTTTTTTTTTTTTCCAGTTCTTTTTCTTTCTTGTCTTTTCTTATAATGAAATGCAGCTGGGCTTAGAATAGCAAAGAAAAAAGAGGGAGGTGAAGCAAAAATATAAAGTAGCCATCGGTATAATTCATGCTAAGAAATACTAATGCAGGCAGAGTGTGATAAATTTTATTTAAATGAACTAGCTTCTCCCAGTTACAAATGTGTTACAAGCAGAAGGTGGAGAAATATATGACATTTGAAACTGTGTGAAATCATGAAAACTACTCACAGATATTAAACTTTGGAACAAGTATAACTTCATTACAACACAATTACAGGAAAAGAAAAAAAAATAGGACAACAAAGGATAACAAGAGTTTTTTATGCAGAACCCAGACAGGAATCTCAAATTCCTTTGTCACCATGTAGACCCCTGTTCAAGTCTCCAGCTTTTCAAATGAAACTATTAATACCTGCAAAATGTGAGCCTAGATTCCTGTTCTTTATGGCTCTATGGGGAGTCCACCTCTAACCCAATTAGATAAAAATAGTCACTCTTCTACTCTAACAGGACCCATGTGATTGTAAAACAAAGAATACATTAGTCACTTTAAAGGCCCTCAGGGGGTCCACGGATTTGTCTGCCTTCTAGTCTCTCTTTGGAAAGTTTGGCTGTGACATAATGACCAAAAATAAAGTGAGTGCCTGGCAGCAATTAGCTACTGGCAGGTAGAGCTCTCTATCTTTGACCTGCCAGGTTATTGACCTCTTTCAAGAAAAATCAAGACAGCAAGTAACATTCAGAGACATCCTGTGGGGAAAAAGGGCCATAAGGGAGGGGAGCGCTGCAAAGTGGCCCTTGTCACCTGTGACACACAGCATAAGCATAACCAAACTTTCTGTTCACTTTCCACCCTTTTGAAAAAAAAAAAAAAATGTTTGTATTGTCATGACAGTAGCTAGTGCCAATGGACTGACATGGCCTGTGTAAAAGCTCTCTTTTTTTTTTAGACAGAGTCTCGGTCTGTCCCCCTGAGTAGAGTTCCCTGGTGTCATAGCTCATAGCAACCTCTAACTCCTGGGTTCAGGCAATCCTCTAGCCTCAGCCTCTTGAGTAGCAGCCATTGCCTACCACAATGCCTAGCTAGTTTTTCTATTTTTAGTAGAGACAGGATCTCACACTTGCTCAGGCTGGTCTTAAACTCCTGAGATCAGGCAATCCACCTGTGTTGGCCTCCCAGAGTGCAGGTATTACAAGTGTCATCATGCCTGGCCACCTATCCTCTTTTTCAAAGGAGGCAAAATTGGGGACATCCTGGTTATGGAAAAGGACTATGGCTCAATCTGTATTGTTTTACCCTTTGTGTCTAAACAGTGCTATGTTTTATTTTGTTATTTCTTATTACAGAGTCTCACTCTGTTGCCTCAGCTAGAGTACCTTGTAGTGAGCCTATCTCAGAGCAACCCCAAACTTCTGAGCTCAAGCCATCCTCCTGCATAAGCCTCCTGCATAGCTAGGACTGCTGGTAATCACCACCCTACCTGGTTAATTTTTTATGTTTCAGTAGAGGTGGAATCTAATTTTAGCCAGACTGGTCTGGAACTCCTGGGCTTAAGCAATCATCCTGCCTTGGCCCCAAGAGTGCTAGGATTAGAAGCAGAGCCACCATGCCCAGCCTCTATTCTGTTTTTGAATTCATCTATAGCTGATACTTGTTTATGGTTACTCAACAGAATTAGAATCAGAAGCTTCTGATGAACTTTGATACACGCACACACACACATACACAGCCCTGAAGAATGGCTATAATTGCTGGGTCCACAAGTTATTATCTCTGTGATTTTAGACAAAATATCCAGAATCTTGCTTGTCCTCTGATTGATGATGGATAAAATAAAAATGACCGATGTTATCCAATTCATAATATTTTTAAGAAGTTTAATGATATAATGAAGTTTAAATATCTAGCAAATTTGCCAACATAATATTTGTGCTTAGTAAGTCCTACTATTATTATCTTTCTAGTATTACCCTGTTTAAAATCCTGTCTAGTGCTTGAAATATATGAAAATGTTAAGATGGAATGATCAGACTTTCTTTTCAGTGGTAGTCACACGGATACAGCAGACACACATGTGCATATTCTGCTTGTGATCTGTAGGGGAAAGAGAGTATTGTTTTACAATTTGTTTTTGTCCATGCAGTAATCAGAATCATGTTTTGTATACAGAAGCTAAACAAATATTTATTGAAGTAACTTATTTGTGCTAAAAGAACATATGCATTCTTGTTTTGAAAAAAAGAAAGTAATAAAATTCCCCTCAGATGTAAGTATCAGAAGAATATTTTCTTCACCTGGCTTTAAAGGGCTTAGCAGGATGAGTTAATTTGGTGCAAAAAAACGGATGAGTTGAAAAATTCTGTAAAATCAGAGTCTACTCTGCATGATAAGATTAATATTTCACCTAGAATTCCTTATAAATGTGTATAGTTTTAATACCTTCTAGGTAATTATATATTTTTAATTCATTATAATTAAATGATAGATAAAAATTCATTCCCTCTCAAAGATGTAACAGTCATGTAACACAATATACAACTAAATTTCTGAGAGATGTTCTCATGATGACTTCCAGATTTGAAATAATAGCACACTCAGAGATATTGAGGCACCTGGTGATTTTTCTGGGTTTAATGCTAATTAGTACCAAGAGATCATATATAACCAATAAAATGAAGCTTAACGTTTTCTAATTCAACTGATGCACCCCGAACAATGTCAATGTTATATGCAAACAACAAACATAAGAATCAATGCAACTGGTAGCTTTGTAGATCTTTATAATTCGTTCAGTTGAGGATTATACTTTTATTTCACAAATAAAACACATAACATAAAACTATCTAAATGACACCCTTTAGTTGAATATTATGATTTTAAAATCTTTGGGCTTTTAAATGTCATTTTCATCAAAGTTTAGGCTTCTGGCCAATCTCATATGATTACCTGTTTCTGTGATTTAGCACAGCAAATTAGTCATAGATATCTGAAGCAAAAAATAAATGGCACAGCTTAAGTGGAAAATAAAACATGACATTTTACTAAGGTAGGTTTATTCTATTTTATAATTTCAAAATAACATGAAAAATGTGCCATGTAATCCAATGCAACTCGAATGTGCTTTGGAATACTTGGAAATTTTTTTTTTAAATACAAATTGTTATTTAATTGGCAGTGGTGGGGTCTGAGATCGAGTACTTCAACAGCCCCAAGTGGTGCAAATGAATACAGCTGTTGCTGATCTCTGGACCACACCTCAAAAAGCAAGGATCTAAGATTCCAGGGCAAATGTAAGCTTAAGATGCTGTAATTTTGTGCTCTGTAAATATAAGTATATAAGTGGTATTGAAGCCAAAGAAAAAAAATTCCCATGACATCAAAGTTGGAATATGAGATTGTCAGTACACATCAAATTGATTGGCTTATTTAATCATTCATTCACTGATGTCCATTGACCAAAGCATTGGAGATTATATATTTTCGGCCAGAAACCCTTCATCGATCACTCTTAATACCTCTTACCTTCCTCCACTGATTGCTGTAACACTTTACAAAAAAGGGATGATGTCAAAAAGCTAGATTCTTCTGGATAGCGGACCCAGGAGTTAAGTTTTATCTCAGGATTGAATCAGGGGAAAAGCACAAGATTCATTCTGAAGAGAAATTTTTATATTTTCTAGATGGGTAAAAGTCATTGTTTTAATAGAACTGTCAGTTTCCTCTAAAATCTATCTCCTCTCATCACCACCAAACCACAAAACATTTGAATATAAAAAATAAGACCTTGCCATATTGAATCCTCTATTCTCTCCATCATCTCAAGAAGAATAAAACTTTCCATTTAGCAATCCAAACTCTAAATGTCATGTTTTATTTGAATGTATACTACCCGTTTCTATTCATATAAATAGATAGCCCATAAGATAAGTTACTTCTCATGTGTGGTTATATT
The DNA here is from genome assembly GCF_027406575.1 of Nycticebus coucang. Classification (NCBI taxonomy): domain Eukaryota; kingdom Metazoa; phylum Chordata; class Mammalia; order Primates; family Lorisidae; genus Nycticebus; species Nycticebus coucang. Next base: position 21,284,688 of record NC_069787.1, read on the forward strand.
CTCCGTGTGTATATATATATATACATATATATATATATACACACACACACACGCACACACATACACACAGACATATATATCTATATATATACACACACAAATATGGTGAAAACTTCAATTTACAGGAGGGAAAAGTAAGTCTGTTATCTAAGCAAAGCATGTCTATTTAGAATTTCTTTTGTTTGGCTGCCCACAATGAAAACTCATCTGAGTTTAGTTTAAACAAGAAGGGAAATTTAGAACAAGGATATTGGGATGTCCTAGGGTCTGAGTAAGAGACTGGAGTGCTTACAGTAAACACTCATGAAAATAATATTTGGATATTTTTCATATTTTTTCTTCCTGTACATGTGATTTGATCTTTTCTTTGCTTTCTTTTTCTTTTCTTTCTTTCTTTCTTTTTTTTTTAACTTCATAGTAGCATTTGCTGCTACCTGGTTGAAAGACTGAGAAATGGACACTGGTTTCGTGGCTAAATAGTTATCTGATTTCTTCAAGAAAGCATCCAGGAGGCCAGTAGGGTCTTTTATCTTAATTCCCAATTTGTAGGAAAGGAATTTTGATTACCTAAGCAGGGATTCCAAATGGAATCTTTTAACGGTGGTAGGGAATTTGGTTACATCTACACTTAGCTGCCCAATGTTACCATATAGATAGAAAGAGATGGGCAAACCTCAAAACACAATCCACTATCACATTGGTTGATTTCCCAACATCCATTTCAACCAAATTTGTAGACGCCATGCAATTTGGATAGGATTGACCTCAGTTCCCTGAATACTCTGATGTATTTAATCCAATTACCACAATTCCATTCTCCTTGACAATTGTTAGTTAAATAATGGCAGTTCTGAGAAAACATGAGCCAATGATAGAAGTTTGCAGGTAATATCTTAAATCACTGCTACCTTAAATCATTGTTACACTTAAAAGGCACACCCCCGCACAGGAACATAGCCAGCCTAGCAGTCAAGGGGAAATAGTTGGTACAAGAGGTCATTTCCTTTAAATATCCTGACAACACTGAATACAAACCATTTGGATTTTCTTTTATGAATCTGATAGTTTAAAAATAACTCATCACGTTTCACGTCTTTTCATATATTGACATTTATCCACTTATGACTTGGCAATAATTCAAAGCAATTAATACACAGCACCCACAATAGCATAATTTGGAAGCTTATATCTGAGGCAAGGCATTTTATTCACATTTTTCAGAGGCATGAATTAGTCTCAGAGTGTTGACTGGGATTGCACACAGAGATAAGTAGATACATCTGGCTAAAGAAGACAGACAGAAAATAAGCTTTCTTACAGTTTTCAATATGTAATGACCAAATTAAATAGTGCAAATTTTAGCTTGTATATGTGTTGTATACAAGAAAAGAATCAATGTTTTGATCTAATGTTCTACTGTATCTCCCTTAAAATTGATGGATGCTTTTGTTCTTGAGAGAGCAAATTATGTCTGTATTGTTGATAAATGTAAAGGTGGTTTGCATGTCCTTAGTCATTAGTCAAACAAATATTAGTTATACTAATGTATTTGAATGTCAAAGAATGTCAGATTCTAAACATGCCTACTCTATCTCTGATAGTTTACTCTAGCTTCTAAAAGTTTGTGTACTTCAATTAAGCCACTGAGAATCTAGATGGTTTAATTTATGAATTAAATGTGAAGCATGCTGTAGAAATTCTAGCTTCTTACTACAATACCCAACACCCAACAATCCACTTTGATACAACACTCATATGAAACACTTTTCATCAAAGCAAGTGATAATAGAAATACCAAGTATGTGTTATGTGTTTACTACGTGATAGATCCTGCATGTATTCACTTCACCTCCTTTGTCCCATTTTAATTCATCAAACCAAATGTGTCTGTGAGAAAAAAAAAAAAAAAGCAAGAGGAGTTCAGTTTAATGTCAGTGAATTGGCTAATAGTAGTCATGCAACTTTCAGGATGCTCATAAACTTGTAATTTTTAACCTTTCTATTCTGCAAATACAGAGTTTATTCCAACAAGTATTGTATTTGGCTGAAGCAGTCATGCAAATTTTAGGCAACCTCTTTTCTTTTCATTAAACCTATCCTTCCAGGAATACTATGTTTGCTCATATGTCCTAGGATTATTTTGTTTGAGTATAATATATGATACATGTATGTATATGTATATACACATAGGGGTGTGTGTGTGTGCATGCACTGAATAGGAATGTAGGGGTGCAGGAGTTGGGAAACGTTATTTATAGTCTGTTCAAATTGTCATTGAACTTATTTGTTAATGCTAGTATGATTCAAAAATGTTGTTACTATAGCTTTGAAATATATTTTTAATTCAGATAATGTGATATCTGTAGATTTGTTATGGTTGCTAAAGATTACTTAGGCTATCTTGTGTCTTTTTGCATTTTCATAGGAACTTTACGATTATTGTTCTGTGTCTGTGAAGAATAATACTGATAATGTTGATAGAGATTACATTGAATCTATACATTGCTTTGGGTAATGTAGACATTTTAACAATATTAATTCTTCCAGTTGTGACACAGGATATCTTTCCATTTATTTGGGCCATCTTTAATTTCTTTTACCAGTGCTTTATAGTTTTCAGTATGGAGATCTTTTACTTCTTTGGTTAAGTTTATCCCTCAGTATTTTATTATTTGTATAGCTATTGTAAATAAAATTTCTTAATTTCTTTGTTCAGGAAGTTTGCTATAGAAATTCTATTCATTTGTGTTTGTTGATTTTGTACTCTGCAAATTTATTAAATTCATTTATTAGTTCTAACATTCTTTTGGTGAAGTCTTTAATGTTTTCTCTATTCATGTCACCTGCAAACAGGGACAATTTATTTGACTGTTTTCCAATTTGGATGCCCTTTATTTCTTTCTCTTGTTTAAAGGCTCTGGCTAGAACTTCCATTACTGTGTTGAATGAACATGATGAAAGTGGGCATTGTTGTCTTGTTCCAGATCTTAGAGGAAAGCTTTCTATTTTTCCCCATTCTCTATAATCTTAGCATGGGTTTGTCATATATGGACTTTATCGTGTTGAGGTATATTCCTTCTATGACCAATTTGTTGAGAGTTTACATCAAGGAATGATAAGTTTTAGTGAATTTTTTTAGAATCCACTGAAATGATCTTATGACTTTTGTCATTGATTCTGTTAATGTGATATATCATATTTATTGATTAGCATATGTTGAACTATTCTTGCATTCCTGGGACAAATCCCATTTGATTATGATGAATTACCTTTTTAATGTGTTCTTGAATTCAGTTTGCTAGTATTTTGTTGAGCATTTTTGAATCTATGTTCATCAGGGATAGTATCCTGTAGTTTTCTTTTTTTGTTCTAGCCTTGTATACTTTTAGTATCTGGGAAATACTGTCCTCATAAATGAGTTAGGAAATATTTTGAACTCTTCAATTTTTTGAAATAGTCTGATTTAAAATTGGTGTTAGTTCATCTTTCAATGTTTGGTAAAATTTAGCAGTGAAGCCAACCTATCTTTGGCTTTTCTTTGATGGGAAACTTTGGACTATTCTTTTATCTTCTTACCTGTTATTGGTCCATTTACAGTTTCTACTTCTTCATGATTCAATATTGGTAAATTGTATTAATAGACACCCAATAATGTATCCATTTCTTTCTTTCTTTTTTCTTTTTTTTTTTTAAGCGACAGAGTCTCACTTTATCATCCTCGGTAGTATGCTGTGGCATCACAGGTCACAGCAACCTCCAACTCCAATTCTCTTGCCTCAGCCTCCCAAGTATCTGGGACTACAGGCACCCACCACCACAATGCCCGTCTATTTTTTTGTTGCAGTTTGGGTGGGACCAGGTTCAAATCCTCCATCCTTGGTATATAGAGCTGGCGCCCTACCCACTGAGCCACAGGTGCTACCCGAATGTATACATTTCTTCTAGGTTTTCCAATTTATTGGCATATAGTTGATCACAATAGTGTCTATATGATCCTTTGTATTTCTCTGGCTTCAGACATAATTTTTTCCTTTTTCCTTTTGATTTTATTTATTTGAAATTTATTTCTGTTTTTCTTAGTCATAGTAAAGGTTTGTTGATTTTATTTATCTTTTCAAAAAATATCTTTATTTCATTCATATTTTATATTTTTATCTTCTTTTTTATTTCTCCTCTGATCTTTATTATTTCTTTCATTCTACTTATTTTCGTTTTTTAAAAATTGTTATAGTTCCTTGAGGAGTGACAATTTTTGAGATCTTTGTACTTTTTTAAGGTAGGTGTTCATCACTGTAAATGTCCCTCTTTGAATTATATCCCATAGATTTTGGTATGTTGTGTGGCCATTTACTTGTATCAAGGATTTTTATAATTTCCTTTTAAACTTATTCATTGATTTGTTGATTGTCTATAGGAATGTTATTTTATTTCCATATATTTGTATAGTTTCCAAAATTCCTCCTCTAGCTTTAGTCTATTGTGATTGAAAGTAATACTTAATATGACTTTAACTTTTTTAAAATTTGGTTAAGACTTATTTTGTGGCCTAACAAGTGATTTATCCTAGAGAGTGTTCCATATGCTGCTTTTGAGAAGAATGTGTATTCTCCACTTGTTCCATACCATAGTCTGTGAATGTCTTTTAGGTCCACTTGGTCTAGAGTTAAGTTTAACTCCACTCCTTCCTTGTTGGTCTTCTGTCAGTATGATCTATCTACTGCTAAAAGTAGGATGTTGAAGTCACTATTATTATTGTATTACCATCAATCTGTCCCATTATGTCTGTTAATGTGTGCTTTACGTATTTATGTGCTAATGTATTAGGAGCAGGAATATTTACAAGTGTCACATCTTCCTGCTGCATCGATCCCTTTATCATTGTATAATGTATTTCTTGACATTTTCATATCACTTTTGACTGAACATTTGTTTTTTCTGATATATATACCCACTACATATATTTTATCTGATGTATATATAACTGCTCCTCTTTTATGGTTTCTATCTACATCTTTTTCTAACCCTTCACTATTACTGTATGCATTATCTTTATAGAATCTTGTTTTATTATTCATTTAGCCACTCAATGTCTTTGAATGGACTTTTTTTTGAGACAGTCTCACTCTGTGACCTTGGGAAGAGTATCATGGCATCATAGCTTAAAACAACCTCAAATGCTTGGGCTCAGGTGATTCCCTGGCCTCAGCCTCCTGAGAAGCTGAGACTACAGGTGCCTGCTACAACTCCTGGCTACTTTTATTCTATTTTTGGTAGAAATGGGATCTCATTTTTGCTCAGGCTAGTCTCGAACTCCTGAGCTCATGTATTCCACCAGCTTCAGCCTCCCAGAGTACTAGGATTACAGGTGTGAATGAACCTGCCCAGACCTTTGAATGGTTTTGAATTCTCAAATTCACTTATTTTGCATTCAAGCTTATTACTGATAGGAAAGTGCTTATGACTGTCAATGTTTCCTTGCTTTCTTATTGTTTCATAAGTCCTTTCTTCTTTTCTTTCTTCTTTCATTTTTTTTAGGTATGTGACTTTGTCTGGTAGCATGTTTAATCTTTGGATTTTTATTTGTAATGTATCTATTATATGCTTTCGCTTTGTGGTTACCATAAGGCTTACAGAAAAAAATTATATAGTTATAACAAATTATTTTAACCTGAGGGCAACATAACTTTTATTTTAAGTAACACAATGAAACAATCACAAGCTAAAAAACTCTACATGTTAAATTCATTCCTCCCACATTTTGATGTCTCAATTTATATCTCTTTACATTGCTTATACTTTAAAATATTGTTATATTTATTATTTTTAATATGTTTATCTTTTAGTCTTCATATTAAAGATGTGAACAGTTTATAGACACAACTGCAGTAATAAATTATTCTTAATTTTACTTTTTATAAAAAGTGTGTTTTTACCTTCAGCTGTTTTCCTCTTGTAGGTTAGCATTCTTTTCTTTTAGATTTAAGTACTTCCTTTAGCATTTTTTGGTTTTTTTCTGACAGGTCCAGTGGTGATAAATTTTTTCAGTGTATATTTTCTGCAAATATCTTTGTCTCTCCTTCACCATTGAAAAATAGCTTTGCTAGGTATAATACTCTCAATTGGTAGGCTTTTTTTTTTTCTTTCAGTTCCTTGAATATGTCATTCTCCTCTCTGCTGGCTGTAAGGTTTCTGCTACAAAGTGTATTGGCAGATATATTGTAGCTCTTTAATATGTTATTTGCTCCTCTTCTCTTACTACTTTTAGGGTCCTGTCTTTGTCATTAACCTTTGAAAATTTGATTATAATATATCTTACAGTAGTCTTACCTGGGTTGAATTTGATCTTTGACCTTCCTTTATCTAGTTATATCTTTCTCTAGATTTTGAAAGTTTTCTGTTATTTCTTTGAATAAATTTTCTACCCTTTTGCTATCTCTAAAGCATCTTAAAAACCAACAACTGTTAAATTTTACCTTTTGATGCTATACCATAAATCTCGTAGTTGTTCATTTTTTTTTTTTACATTTTTTTCTTTTTTCTTATCTGTGTGTTTTCAAATAGTCTGTGTTGACCTTACTAATTCTTTCTTCTTTTAGATCAATTCTTCTACTGAGACCCTCTAATGCATTTTTCAATACGACCATTGCATTTTCACCTCTAAAATTTCTGTTTGATTTGTTTAATAATTCCAATCTCTCAGTTAAGTTTCTCTGATAAATTTCTAAATTGTTTCCCTGGGTTTTCTTGAAATTTATTGTGCTTCCTCATGATAGCTATTTTAGTTTTCCTATTTGAGAGGTAACACATTTCCTTCTCTCCAGGGTTGGTTTTAGTCATTTTGTAAGATAGTATTTCCATTTCCATGAATGTTCTTGATACTTGTGGAAGTACATCATTGTCTGGGCATTGAAAAATTAGGTATTTATTCTATGTTTTTGCATTGGCTTTGTTTGCATTCATCCTTCTTCAGAGAACATTCCAAGTATTCAAAGGGGATTGACTGTCATGCTCCCTAAGCTCTAAGCCTGTGGTCACTGCCACTGTTTTAGCAGTAGAGGACACCCTACTCCTAAATTTGCTGGGATTCACTTATATAATCTAATATCTCTATTAGATTAGACTTGGGAAAGATAGGGAGAGTTCTCCATGTTCCCAGGCAAAAGGCCCTCATTCATTCCTTCTCCCAAGCAGGAATATTTGTGCTGTGCTACCTGGAGTTGGGGGCACAGTGGGGATAGAATGTTTATAGCACTATGCTGGGTCACACCAGAACTCAACAATCTACCAGACTTGCACCATCCCAGGACTCACCAAAGGACTATGGTCACTAAAACCTGGCACTGGCCAGGCAATAATGAGGTGATCCAGGACTAGAGTTTGTTTTTCTCCAACAGTGGATTCCCTTCTGGCCCAAGGAAGGTCTAGGAGCTCTATCTTGGGCCTCACCCTGGAATCAGAAGCTGTGGGTTTTGCCTGCTGATATGTTTTACTGTGACAAAGCCAGTACTTGGTTCTTTCCCTAAACAGACAGATTCTCTCCCCAAGCTGTGAAGCCTGGGGTTGAAGGAAGGATAACATGCACATTAAAGAGCATAGGACCCAGCTCACTGCTCCCCACCTGGGTCCTATGCTCTTTAATGTGCCTTTTCTTGTTATTATGCTAAAATCAGTTGCTATGCTCACCCTTGTGGTTTCTTTAGCTCTTGAGAAGGTGTTTTCCCATGAAGATAGTTGTTCAATTTGATGTTCTTGTTTGGAGACAATTACTGGAACATTCTATTCTTCCATCTTGTTCCACCTACTCAACAAATGTCTGTCTGTCTGTCTCTCTCTCTCTCTTTTTTATAGGATATAGTGCCATACTTCTCTCATTTTGGGGGGTGACTTCACTATTTTAAATGGTCCCCAAGCATAAGATCTCAGGTCCCCAAGAGATCTCTAGTGTGTTCCTAATTGCAAGAAAGCAGTGATGGGCCCTGTGGAAAATATATTTGTGTTAGATTAGCTTTATTCAAGCATTATTTATACTGCTGTTGGCTATAAATTTAATGCTAATTAGTTAACAATATATATTAAATAAAGTGTCTTTAAACAGAAAAAATATTCTAAAAGGTTATGTATTATGATTGGTTGATGAGAATGTTGTTACCAAAGATTCACAGAAACTGAACCCTGCACAGATATTTCCCCCAGGAACCATGGCTCAGAATTGCTAATTCAGTTTTCATGTGTCTTTCTAGAACACAGATGCCTATCATAAAAGAGGAGAATCAACAGTAGCTACACCCAAAAGAAAATAAATTTTTCTGTAGACCTATGTCAGAATAAACACAAGCAGTAAGAGAACTAAAGTTCCCCATTTGCAGGAGTCCACATTATAAAGCCAAGAGGGAACATTATATATCACTGGGCTCACATAGATTGAAAGTTCTCTATGTGAAACCATCAGACCAGATTCAGTGGATGGGATAAGAGAAAAACAAAATCCTAAGAGGTGGGTGCTGAATAATATTCAGAATTAAAGAAAACTGCAGCTGTTTAGATTGAAAGAATTCATTTACTATGGATGAGAATAGAAAAAGATCCAAACCTAGCTATTTGATCATGAAACTGCAGACATCGAGGATAACAAGATATTTAACGCTACCAGAAAAGAAGACAGATTACCTTCTCCAAAATAGCAAATGAACTGAAAGAAGTATTCTTACTGGTGGCAGTGGTTGTTAGAGACAGAAGAAGAATTTCCTTAAAAGTGCTAAAGTAAAATTATCTTCAAGTAATTGATTTTTCAAGAGAGAAGACACAATGAAAATACTTTTAGAAATACAAAGAGGAGTTATCACTCACTAACCCTTGCTAAAAACTATTATAGGATGTACTTCAGCAATAAGAGAATTGAATCCATCAGGAAGACAGACTGCAATAAATAATTGTAAACTCACAAAGTGATGAAAGAGTTAGAAAATTTAAATTAATTTTTAAAAATTATATGGTTTTGCTGAAATTTGTTGAGAATTTCTGAACACACATAATTTAGCAAAAATGCCTATAATGGGGGATGGGAAGAGGCAAAATAGCTGACTAAAGCCAGCTTTCAGCACAGGCTCCCATCCAGAGGGAGAAATAATGGCCTGAACCAACCCAATAAAGTGGAAGATTAGGAGCTGAGAGAGAGGATTGATAGGTTTGCATCACCCCTGCTGAGGCTGGGGACTCCAAGAAAACAAATTTCAGGGACAAAACCCATCTCAAAGAGGATGGGAATCCTTCCCCTTTCCCCCTCAAGAGGGTTGCTTGAGGCAAGTAGTGAACATAGCACCTTTTGTTTCACCAAGGGGGAGAGAGCCACTGAGACCTGGGACTCCCTCCACAGAGAGATGCTGCTGCAACCCCAGGCAGTTTCTTGCCTGGGACAAAAGTTGAACTAATATTTTCCCTGCCTTCTTGAACTCCCAATCCACCATTTCCACCTCTCCTGGAGGTCTAGAGGACTACCCCCTGCAGAATCTGGAGTGTCTGGCAGATTCTTGCTAGACAGGGCATCTCATGGGCTGTGGGGCCATTGCACAGAAACTATAGCTTTGATAGAGACAGGGAGTCACAAGGGGAGAGAGACTTGCCCTGTGTTGGAAAAAACATAGCACAGGACTTGCGCCAGCAACCACCCAGGACCTCAGCTGTGCCCGCCAGCACTCAGCCCACTTCTGCTACCCACAGGGAACTGCTCTCCAGCTCACTGCTCCCCACCTGGGTCCTGTGACACCACCCGTGCAGCCATGGCCCATGGCCAGTGGCTCCGCCCTCAGGATCACCTGGCTCCTGCAACCGTAGATCGGTGCCTCTGCCCTCCAGCTCCCTGCCTGGCTCCTGCGACCTGCGCATAGCAGTATGCCAGACCTGCAGCACCACCCCTGACAGTGGCAGCGCCACCCCGACAGTGGTGGGGGCTCCACAGTTCCTCCCACTAGGGTCAAATATGGGAGAGAAACCTCCCCAATTCCGTGGAACATGGAGGGAAACTGACCTGACCTGCAGGGGTTCCAGAGATAGAGTGTGGCCAAGGCAGAGCCATAGTCTCTGAGGGAGAGAATCATACTCCTCGATGGTAACCCTGGCTGGGCACGGATGCAGGTGGAACACTCCCAGTTTCCAATGATCACAGGAGGAAATCAGGCCTAAACTCCACTGCCTGCAGGTCGCACGGTGAGACAGCCCGATTGGGGAGGCATTGTCTCCTCTTTGACTTAGGTGCAAATCCCTGGTGTACTTGAGTATTAGAGAGAACTGGGCTGCAGCCCTGTGGGGTAACCAGTGACTGGGGGTGACAGTGATGCAAAGTGAGAAAAGAGGCACTAGGCCCCCTAGAATAATTCTTTTGCTGGGTAGGCCTTTCTGACTCCATGGACCACCACAATGAGTCACACTTAAGCTACCAGTGAGCCCCTGCTGTCCAGTTGCTGGAGACCTTTTGAACTCTCCCTTTTGATCTGTGTTTGTGCTGACTAGGACAATTGGTTTGGAACTCTTGATTTGGGCCAATCACCCAGGGACTCTCCAAGGTTATACCCTGGTTGTGTTGTAGACAGGAGGGTCTGATTCTCCTCTTCCAGTTATTGCCAGTGGGGAGAAATTGCTTAATTCTTAATTGCTCCTCCACAGCTGAGATTTCAACACAAAATCACTGATCCACTAGGATTGGTCAGAGTCTAGCTAAATACAAGACAGACTCATCTAGCCCCATCATACCAACAGGGTCCCCAGAGTCTCAGGCTATACTACAGAACACAGAACGGGACTTTGGTAAAACCATAGGGGAAAAGCCGCAGTCACCAGCACTCTGGTAAAGAGCTGGTTAATTACATCTCCGGGAGCCCTCTATTTAATTCCACCTTATCAGCCTCACTAAATAAAAGCTGAAAAATAACCATGGAGTGGAATCAGCAGAAAAACTCAGGCAACATGAATAACCAAAGTAGATCAACTCCCCCAAGGCATGACAAAGGAGACTCAACAGAAGATCCCACTCATAAACAAATGGCTGAGATGTCAGAAATTGAGTTCAGAATTTGGATAGAAAATAAAATTAACAGAATTGAAGTAAAATTGGAAGTAGAAGTTCAAGGAGTAATTCAAACGTTTTCTCAAGAATTCAACGAATTCAAAGATAAAATCACCAAAGATTTTGACAAATTGAGACAAGAATTGCATCCCTCAAAGACCTTGAGAAATACAGTAGAAGCCCTCAGTAATGCCCTGTTTCCCCGAAAATAAGACAGTGTCTTATTTTAAGGTGTGCTTCCAAAGATGCTCTTGGTCTTATTTTCAGGGGACGTCTTATCTTTCCTGTAAGTAGGTCTTATTTTCAGAGGATGTCTTATTTTGGGGGAAATGGGGTAGGATCGAGCAGGCAGAAGAAAGAATCTTGGACACTGAAGACAAAGCTTTTGAATGCTCCCAAATGCTCAAAGATGAAGAGAAAGGGAGAGTAAAGATGGATCATTTCCTGAGAGAGTTGTGGCACCACTCCAAAAAAGCAAATATTTGCCTTATTTGATTTTGAAGGTGATGAGAATGATCTGAAAGGCACAGATGCTCTACTCCAAAATATATTAGAGGAAAACTTTCCAAACATGGCAAGAGATACTGAAATTCAGATAGCAATCAGTTTTAGAACTCCACCATGACTCGATCCAAATAAAGCATCCCCTAGACACATTGTAATTAACTTCGCCAAAGTTAATATGAAAGAGAAAATCCTGCAAACAGCCAGACGTAAGAAAACCATAACATACAAGGGAAAGAATATTAGAATGATTGCAGATCTTTCTGCTGAAACTTTTCAAGCCAGAAGATGATGGTCATCAACCTTCAATCTCCTGAAACAAAACACCTGTCAGCCCAGGATCCTGTATCCAGCTAAATTGAGTTTCATTTATGATGGAGAAGTCAAATACTTTAATGACATTCACAAGTTGAAGAAATTTGCCATAACAAAACCAGCTCTTCAAGATATTCTCAGACCCATACTCCATAATGACAGCCACAATGCTCTACCACCAAAGTAAACTCACTCAGAAATTTTTGGTCAAAACCCAACTTCCACAGTGGTGAAAGGATTAAAAACATCCACTGGTCTTTTGAAAAACTTGACACCCAAAATAATACCAGGCTTATCAATACTCTTAATTAACATGAATGGCTTAAATTTTCCACCAAAGAGGCACAGGTTGGCTGACTGGATACCAAAACTCAGGCCAGATATCTGCTGCATATAAGATAATCTCATCTTATCTTAAAGGATAAATATAGCAGGGTGAAGAGATGGACAACTATAATCCGAGCAAATGGAAAATAGAAAAAAGCAGGGGTTGCAATTTTATTTGCAGATACATTAGGCTTTAAACCAACAAAAGTAAGGAAAGACAAAGATGGTCACTTCATATTTGTTAAAGGAAACACTCAACATGAAGAGATATCAATTATTAACATTTATGCACCCAACCAAAATGTTCCTCAATTTATAAGTTAGACCCTAACAGACATAACAATTTGATATCTTCCAGCACCATAATAGTCAGAGATTTTAATACCCCTTTGGCAGTGTGGATAGATCCTCCAAGAAGAAACTAAGCAAAGAAATTTTGGACTAAACTTCACCATACAACAATTAAATTTAATAGACATCTACAGAACATTTCATACTAAGAAAAACTGAATACACATTCTTCTCATCAGCCCATGGAACAACCTCCAAAACTGATCACATCTTAGGTCACAAGCCTAACCTCAGCAAATTTAAAAGTATAGAAATTATTCCTTGTATTTTCTCAAATCATTACGTAATAAAAGTTGAACTAACCAATAACAGGTATCTGCATACTCATACAAAGACATGGAAACTAAATAACCTTATACTGAATGATAGCTGGGTGGTAGATGAGATTAAGAAGGAAAACGCCAAATTTTTAGAACAAAACAATAATGAAGACATGAATTATCAGAACCTGTGGGATACTGCAAAGGCAGTCCTAGGAGGGAAATATATAGCATTGCCAGCCTTCCTCAAGAGAACAGAAAGAGAGGACGTCAATAACTTAATGGGACATCTGAAGCAACTGGAAAAGGAAAAACATTCCAACCCCAAACCCAGCAGAAGAAAAAAAATAACTAAAATCAGAGCAGAATTAAACAAAATCGAAAACAAAAGAATTATTCAAAAGATCAATGAATCAAAAAATTGGTTTCTTGAAAAGTTTAACAAAATTGATAAACCCTTGGCTAGCCTAACCAGAAATAGACAATGAATATCCCTAATTTTATCAATCAGAAATGACAAAGGCAAAATAACAACAGACACCTCAGAAATTCAAAAAATTCTTAATACTGCAAAAAACTCTATTCTTAGAAATACAAAAATGTAAAAGAAATTGAGCAAACTTGGAAGCATGCCACCTTCCTATACTTACCCAGAAAGAATTAGAAATGTTGAACAGACCTATATCAAGTGCTGAAATAGCATCAAGTATACGAAAGCTGCCAAAAAAGAAGAGTCCAGGACCAGACGGTTTCACATAAGAATTCTACCAGACCCTTAAAGAGGAACTAGCACCTATATTACATAACCTTTTCTAAAGCATTAAAAAAGAAGCAATACTTCCCAACATATTCTATGAAGCAAATATCACCCTGATCCCCAAACCAGGAAAAGACCGAACAAGAAAAGAAAATTATAGACCACTATATTTAATGAATATAGATGCAAAAATATTCAATAAGAACCTAGCAAACAGAATCCAGCAACACATCAAAGAAATTATACACCATGACAAAGTTGATTTTATCCCAGGGTCTCAAGGCTGGTTCAATATACATAAATCTATAAATATAATACATCATATAAACAAAATTTTAAAAAGACCACATGATTATCTCAATCGATGCAGAAAAAGCTTTTGATAATATCCAGCATTCTTTTCTGATCTGAAGACTTAAGAAAATAGGTATAGAAGGGACATTTCTTAAACTTATAGAGGCCATCTATAGCAAACCCACAGCCACTGTCATATTGAATGGAGTTAAATTAAAATAATTTCCACTCAGATCAGGAACCAGAAAAGGTTGCCCATTGTCTCTACTGCTTTGTAACATTGTAATGGAAGTCTTAGCCATCACAGTCAGGAAAGAGAAGGCAATTAAGGGCACCCAAGTAGGAACAGAGGAGATCCAACTTTCACTCTTCACAGATGATATGATTGTATATCTGGAAAACTCCAGGGATTCAACTACAAAACACTTAGAAGTGATCAAGGAATACAGCAGCTTCTTGGGTTATAAAATCAATACTCACAAATCTGTAGCCTTTATATATACCAACAATAGTCAAGCTGAAAAAACAGTCAAGAACTCTATTCCTTTTACAGTAGTACCAAAGAAGATGAAATATTTTGGAGTTTACCTTAAAAAGGATGTGAAAGATTTCTATAAAGAGAACTATGAAACTCTGAGAAAAGAAATAGACGATGATGTTGACAAATGGAAAAACATACCATGCTCATGGCTGGAAGAACCAATATTATTAAAATGTTCGTACTACCCAAAGCAATATACAATTTTAATGCAATCCCTATTAAAGCACCACTGTCATACTTTAAAGATCTAGAAAAAATAGTACTTCATTTTAAATGGAACCAGGAAAAACCTCAAATAGCCAAAACATTACCCAGAAATATAAGCAAAGCAGGAGGAATCATGCTACCAGACCTCAGACAATACTATAAATTGATAGTGATCAAAACAGCATGGTACTGGCACAAAAACAGAGTGGTAGATGCATGAAACAGAATAGAGAACCAAGAGATAAACTCAGTTACTCACCATCATTTGATCTTTGATAAGTAAATAAAAAACATTCAGTGTGGAAAAGACTCCCTATTTAACAAATGGTGCTGGGTGAATTGGCTGGTGACCTGTAGAAGTCTGAAACTGGACCCACACCTTTCAACATTAATTAAGGTAGACTCTCACTAGATAAAAGATTTAAACTTAAGACATAAAACTATAAAAATACTAGCAGAAAGTACAAGGAAAACACTTGAAGAAATCAGCCTGGGAGAATATTTTATGAGAAGGATCCCCCTCTAACCCCCTGAGCACTGGGCAATTGAAGCAACACCAAAAATACATTACAGGGATCTGATCAAACTAAAAAGCTTTGCGCAGGCAAGAACACAGTAAGTAAAGCAAGAAGACAGCCCTCAGAATGAAAGAAGATATTTGCAGGTTATGTCTCAGACAAAAGTTTAATAACCAGAATCCACAGAGAACTCAAACATATTAGCAAGAAAAGAACAAGTGATCCCATCTCAGTGTGGGCAAGGGACTTGAAGAGAAACTTCTCTGAAGAAGACAGGTGCACGGCCTACAGACACATGAAAAAATGCTCATCATCCTTAATCATCAGAGAAATGCAATTCAAAACTACTTTGAGATATCATCTAACTCCAGTAAGATTAGCCCACATCACAAAATCCCAAGACCAGAGATGTTGGTGTGGATGTGGAGAAAAGGGAACATTTCTGCACTGCTGGTAGGAATGCAAACTAATACGTTCCTTTTAGAAAGATGTTTGGAGATCACTTAGGGATCCAAAAATATACCTGCCATTTGATCCTGCAATTCCTCTACTAGGTATATATCCAAAAGACCAAAAATCACATTATAACAAAGATATTTGCACCAGAATGTTTATTGCATCCCAATTCATAATTGCTAAGTCATGGAAGAAGCCCAAGTACCTATTGACCCATGAATGGATTAATAAATTGTGGCATATGTACACCATGGAATATTATGAAGCATTAAAAAATGATGGAGACTGTACCTCCTTTATGTTTACATGGATGGAGCTGGAACATATTCTTCTTAGCAAAGTATCTTAAGAATGGAAAAAAAAGTATTCAATGTACTCAGCCCTACTGTGAAACCAATATATAAGCAACCACACTTCCATATGAATGCTATAACCCAACTACAGCCCAAGATGAAGGGGAAAGAGGAGGGGGAGGAGAGAGAGGGAGGAGGGTGGGTGGATGGAGGAGAATTGGTGAAAGCACACCTACGGTGCATTTTACAAGGGTACATGTTAAATCTACTAAGTGTAGAATATAAATGTCTTAACACAATAACTAAGAAAATGCAGTGAAGGCTATATTAACCAGTTTGATGAAAGAGTTTCAAATTGTATATAAAACCAGCACATTGTACCCCATAATTGCATTAATGCACACAGCTATAATTTAATAAAAAATACCTATAATGTAATGAACACAATAGGTAACAATAAAAATGAAAGAGGATGTAATGTTCAATGAGAAGATTAACGTTTAAAGCACATATACCCAACAAGGATGATTTTCCTTCAATGAGGAGTAAGTTGGTTCTTTGGAGGACAAAATATTTCATTCTTTGTAAAACATAAAACATATATATGTGTGTATATATATGTACACAAACATTATAAACGTATATATATATACGTTGTGTGTATATATATATACGTTGTGTATATATGTACACAAAATATATAAACATTACATAAACATCTGGAATATTAAAATGTCATGGGGATAATTAGGAAAGAATTGTTTTAAAAGCTTCCTTGAGTTGGGTTAGGAGAATCATAAAAACTGTTTGAGAAAGCCTAGATTAAATCCCATTAAACTATGTTAAATTATTGTCATATTTGGGAGAAGGCTGAAAATACTGAATACTTTTAAATATGATTAGGGTAACTTATAATTAATTATGTACATTAGTTATCTAAAGATAACCACAATAACTCATTTATTATAGCCTACAGATTACCAAAAAAGAGGGAAAAGGAAGAATATAGAAAACTCTGTGAAATCAATGAAAGGAAGGAATGAAATAAACAAAGTAAAATAATCAGTTTAAAGGACAAAATGGTGGTGGTGCCAATAGCTGTGTGGGTAGGGCGCCAGCCACGTACACCCAGGAGGGCGGGTTAGAATCCAGCTCGCACCTGCTAAACAACAGTGACAACTGCAACACTAGCAACAAAAAAAATAGCCAGGCAGTGTGGCAGGCACCTGTAGTCCCATCTACTTGGGATGCTAAGATAAGAGAATTTCTTAAGCCCAAGAGTTTGAGGTTGCTGTGAGTTGTGATGCTGTAGCACTCTACCGAGGGTGACATAGTAAGACTCTGTCTCAAAAAAAAGATAGAAAAGAGTGCAAATTTATACATATTTACATGTAAAACCATTTAACTTATTTTTTTTATTAAATCATAGCTGTGTACATTAATGCAATCATGGGTACCATGCGCTGGTTTTATATACAATTTGAAATATTTTCTTTCTTTTTTTTTTTTTTTTGTGGTTTTTGGCTGGGGCTGGGTTTGAACCTGCCACCTCTGGCATATGGGACCGGCGCCCTACTCACTGAGCCACAGGCGCCGCCC
Organism: Nycticebus coucang; assembly: GCF_027406575.1. Taxonomy (NCBI): domain Eukaryota; kingdom Metazoa; phylum Chordata; class Mammalia; order Primates; family Lorisidae; genus Nycticebus; species Nycticebus coucang. The sequence continues at coordinate 21,302,169 of NC_069787.1, forward strand.
CAATTTGAAATATTTTCATCACACAGGTTAACATAGCCTTCCTGGCATTTTCTTAGTTAATTGTGTTAAGACATTTATATTCTACATTTACTAAGTTTCACATGTACCCTTGTAAGATGCACCGTAGGTGTTAAAATCACATATTGAAAGGAAAGTTACCTGATCTGATGAAAATTACAAACCCAGATAAATAACTGGGAAATAAAAGAATGGAAAAATATGCTATATGAATTGTAACCACTTTAAAGTTAGTGTAGCAACAGTTACATCAGAGAAGAAATTAAGATAGACAAAAGAGGATATTATGCAATAATAGAGAAAAGCCACTAAGCATGCAAGAATCATACATTATTATAAGTTTAACAACATTATACAAATTTATAAAGCAAAATCTGACAGAATTTTAAAGAGAAATTGATGAATCCACAATCAGCAGGCAAATCTTACACATCTCTATTAAAAACTAATAGATAAACTGTAAATAACTGAGTATCTAACAGCAACTCTGGAAAGGAAATGGTCAAGATCATATACAGAGGGTACCAAAAAATGTATACACTGAAAAAGGAAAACACTGTCTTAAAATTGTAATGCTCGATATATATCAATAACAAAAGATGAAACCAAGTCACACTGAGCACCTCTTATAATTGCAGAAGTCAGACGTGACTTGAGTATTATAAATTTTATACAGATTTTGTATTTGTTAAGGTTTACTATTTCTTTTCTCTCCAATAATATTTGACTATTGACATAGAAAAATGTAAACAATGAATTCTAGGGTACTCAGACATGACTTACTAACAGTCCTTATTTATCCCTACTTAAAAATATAAATCTTATTCTTACTTGTATGACAGAGATTCAAATCCATTGTTTCCCAAAGAAAAATGCAGAAAACATTTGTGACAAATCTCAGCTATTTTTAGAATTGTTTTTTTCCTACCAAATTGGCCATCCCCTTGTCAGATCTTCCAAAGCCTGTCTGTGATACACCACATAGAAACATGTTTATGGAAAGCTGAATTTAACTACTTTATTTGTATATGGGTTCATAGATGTTTTAAGCTATCACATTACTATTGCATAATTTCTTAATGATAGGACACTTCTCTAAGACAGTTGAAAAAAATTGTTTTTCTACATGAAACTAATAATGTAATGATTCGTAACATATAGATTTTATGTCCGTGAACAAACAGGTCAATTAGGCTACTAATTTGTTGATTTGTAACTAATAGTAGTCTCTAAATCCAGATTGACAGTGTCAAGAGTGATATTTTAAAATCAGCCAAGGGCATCTACCATTAAAACCTATATTCTCTCAACTAAATTAAAGAGAGATAAAAAAATTGCATATGTGAATTTCATTGCAACTTATATTTAAGTCATCAGACATGATGTAGCACATGAATTACCTATGTCCCCATTATTACAAACAAGAAAATGATTCACAACTTATACCGTTTTATACATAGTGTAGCAGAGTAGATTCACCATGAAAACAACAGCAAAACACAAACATGTTCCATATATTTAATAGGTAAATGCTGGTGATTTTTAAAATTGTTATTTGAATGTGATAAATACACATCTATTAGGAATATTTTGTTAAAATTACTGGTTTGCTGTACACAGTCTTTCAGTATGAAATCTATTTTGAATTTAGATTTTAAATAAATGAAGAAAACATTTTTAGAAGCAATCATTGACATGAGAAAAACAGTAGGAACCCATACTATCAGAATGCAGATACTCAAAATTGCATAAAAAGTCATATGGAAAACATGATGTATAAATCATAAGTAGTGTCTTTTTGTAGACTCTTAATGCTGTCTCCCCTCACATATATTTTAATTAATACATTAAATCATTCATTCTTTTTTTTTCCACCAAATGTGCATGGAGAGGGTGTTCCTTGCCAGGAATTCAGACAAAATATAGAGAACGCGTGAACAAGATACAGTCCTGATCCCAGGCTTCTCAGAATAAAGAGACAAGACTGTCAGGACAGGAGGCAACTTCCAAGTTCTCTTGCAGGAGGAAGCGCAGAGAACAAAGCAGCGGGAGGGCACAGAGGAGGGCCCACAAACTGGGGCTTCGGAAGTATTCTGGGGAGACGCCCTCAAAGCTGAGATCAAAAGACAACAGAGAGAGAGAGAGAGAGGCAAGAATAGAGCAAGAAAGATTGGGAGGGAAGGAGGGGCCTTCTTACCTCTGCATCCTTGATGAGACTGGGGATGAAATGCGCTCGGCAAGGAATGAGGCTTCCAGAGGAGGCCGTTTGGACCCAGGTTTTATAATTCACAGAACTGCATGTTCTCCCACCTGTGTAACAAAACGGAAAGTTTGATGTCTGCCTTTTCCAGAAAGGTCAACAGTCTCTCTGATTTTCCAAGGAAAATAATGACAACCGCAACATCCACCCTCCAATAAAATTTCCCACAGATTTTCTGACTCTCCATCCCAGATTTCCTGGAGCAAACAAAGATGTCTAACTTTAGAAGGTCCCATCTCACCTATCTGTTTCCACTGAGAGGAGGGGAGCAGGGCAGCCTCCTGGAGGAGACTTCCTTCTGCCTTGGCACTGGCCCTGTGCCCGGAAGCATCGCACACTTGGTTTATTACTCCACTGACAACATCTTGAAATTCTTAGTACTTTTTGAACAAGAGGACCAGTTTTCTAAGCTTACACTGAGCCCTAAAAATTATATCATTAATCCTGAGAATTGGGAGAGAATTATGAAGGTGACAGATCTAGACTACATCAGGGACATAAAAGCTGTAAGAAGAAAGATATGAACCAGGGTTTTCAGATCTGTCTTTCATGCAACCACCTGGTTATTTTTGCTACATATGTGTGCTCTCTAAACATTTTTTTTCCTGAATATCAACTCACTATTGTTTTTTTTAATTTACTTAAATTTTGACTTGGCCTTATCTTAAGCAGTGATATTCGTGAAATCATGAGTTTCATGACGCAGCCATGTATTTTTTTTCTGATATGCATTTGAAAGAAATAAATAACTTTAAAAACAAATTTCTCTGGCATAGCACCTAAAATTACTCTGAATACTCTAGGGAGGAGGACCACACTCTGGGGCAACCTAAGTCATTCAATGAAAGGAATGTGCATTTGAAACTTTCTCCCTTCAGGTAATTACCCTATTCCTAAAGGTGAAGATGGGACAAGTTACTATGTTTCTTTGGAGGATAATCTGTATGGCTTTATCATCAAACCTCTACAAGTTCCTGCATTGCCCTCATGTAGCCATGAGTCTAATCCTTCGCCATTCATGCAGTTGCTGAGTGGGTGACAGTGGCCATCCACCCAGATGAGACCTGCACGGTTGGCCACATTACTCTAAGCTAAAGAGCTCAAGATGTGAATTTTCTGCTCTCTTGTGCAGTGGACGGGCTCAAATTTAGGCCAGAAATTTTAAATATTTTCATTATCTTACTTTGTAGAAAATTCCCCTGAAATATCACCTAATCACCTAAGCAGCTTGAGGTGAGCCACTCTCTGCATATTTCTTCTTGTGTCACTCAAAATTCCTTTCCTGGATAAGAAAGTGTCCCAGACTCTCTCGCATCCTGTGAACGTTTTCTAGCCAGACCGCTCAGTCTCCACACCCAGAAGATGCCAATTCATTCAAAAGGCTCCTTTATTCCTTCCTCGTTTGTCCCAATTTAAGAATATTTTCCTACATCTTCATGTCCTACATTCTCACATTCTCTCTTGCCTTAAAAACAAAATATATACATATGCACATGAGTTCATTAGTATACAAACTTATGCATATATTTGTACGTATAGTAGATGCATATATATGTGTGTGTGTGTTCTGTATTTCCTTTATCTTAGTTTAACACATTTAAGCACAAATAGTTTTTCCTTTATTTTTCTTTTAAGACAATACCCTATTATTATTATTATTATTTATTATTTTTTTTTTTTGCAGTCTTAGGCTGGGGCCGGTTTTAAACCCACCACCTCTGGTATATGAGGCTGGCGCCCTACTCCTTTGAGCCACAGGCACTGCCCCCAATTATTATTTTTATCATGATCATTATTATTATCATGTTTAATCAAGTTTAATCCACCATACAAATTTCTCAAATAGCAAATTATCAGTATCTTTAAAGCCACCAGAAAATAAATACTAAATAATTAAAATATTTATAACATTGATTTTTTTTTCAAAAAAATTGTGTTAAAGTACAATAAATTTTCTTGGGACTTTCTTCAAAAATACAAAAACCTCAGGAATTTTAAATAAAGATTTATTTCGGTTTTTAGCAAATGAAAAACAAAATGTGTATCCCAGTCAGTATATTTGAAAGTCTCCCTCTCCAGAGGCCATATTTTCTTTTGGCAAAGTTGTGATGAGGGATCTTAGGAGCAATCACGATTTTCATTTGACAATAAAATTACCATTTGTGTGCTTATTCATTGAAAAGTTATTTAAAGCCTTGAATTTATGTTAATATATGGATTATTTTTAAATGATTCATTTTAAAATGGTTATGGATTTTAAATGAATTTTCTTTATATTCATTATCAGATAAATTAGTTGGGCCAAGATCCCCCTACCCTACCTTAACCCAATCTAATCCATTCCCATACCTAGGTATATCACTGTCATGTAGACATAACTACTGTAATTAGAAAACATTGTTACAAATAAATTTTGAAAACACTTCAGATTATTCTCTAAATAATGAAATACCATTGGGCACTGTATCTCTACCACTATGTGTTTGAAAAAAAAAAAAAGAGAGAACAAATGATAAATACAAAAGTTTTTGTTTCACAATCACTATTCACAACCTTAAGTTTGATAACCTTTTATTAAATGATGTTGGTCTTTCCTAATATCACAAAGTGAAATTCACATCAACCATGATCTTTCTTTCCCTTGTATCTTCTAGACAAGTAAAAAGAATCAACTGCCACAAAATTCAGAGTTCAGCCTGAACACTTTAAAACTTCCTAAGGAGACTTACTTGCATGGTCTAAAGGAAATAGTTCTTCCATTTGGCTTCCTCAAGTTTTTGTTTGCTTTTGTTTAATGTCTTGTGACTTATTTTCCCTGAAAATCTATTATTGAAGTTTCACATCATCATAAAAATATTAGGCTCAGAAATTAAAAATAGATGGATGTAAAAATCTGAATTTAGTAAATGTAAATCAAGTTCCAAGATTAGTCAGCACATCTGAAAGCAAATAAAACACTAGACGACAGGTTTTGTAAAACTTTCAGATGACACAAATATTTAAGAACATATTTTGAAATATCAGTATTAAAGATCATTTTAGAATACATTATCACTCTCTGTATAATAACAGTTGTTAAAGCATCCATAAATAGGAATATGCAAAATAATTATAAGACATTTTCTAGCCCATGTACAAAACACTAATTCCAGATGTTTATTATAAAATCTCTGGTCTCATGAATCACCTACCCAAATAGCTTTTACAGCCTGTAGTGTCTCAAGGACGTAGCAGGGGAAAGTTACAAAGTCACCCATACTGTAGCATCCTAAAAATTGTAGATGATTGGCTCTTACAAAAAACCACAAACAAGGAAGGGTTCTGCCTTCCTCCATTTGTCCCTTGCCTTTCCCTTGAGTTGTCTGTTTTGAAAGATGCAATTTTCAGCAGGGTTTGGAGGCCCTGAAGCCTTTTGACTTGAGTCATGTCATTTTTCCCTCCACTCAAATGAAAAATGTACTTTTTTGAGGCCTGAAATGAATTTTTTTTCCCCCGCCAAACCTTCAGTTTCCTGGAATGAGATTTTGACAGCTAACCTTATTTCACCAAGTAATACATCATCAAAGCAACGTAGACCTGATGTTATATCACACGGGGCCAGATGAAGTATTACATCCGTACATCATAAGACCCGCGTCACTCAGGTGATGTAGCCACTGCTTTGCCACTAGGTTCCTGGAAACCTACACAGCTGACACGGACCTCTCAGGGTTTATTTAGAGGAATTTTATTTCTTTAGCAAACATTGTCTGGTTCTGAAGAAGAATATCCATTTCCACTGTAACCTGGAGAGAGAGCAGATAGGGTCTCTCTGGGTTTAAAAAAGAAGAAAGAATTGATTGGGAAACTGAGCCGAATCAAAAGAAATGCCTTCTCTCTCCTCCTTAAACATGAGGGTCCAGCTGTTATTTTCAACCTCCTTCTAAAACTGCTGTGAGAGAAAATTACAGCCCTCCACAGAAGCCAGGGGTGCAGAGATGAAATCGGCCTCTGGTGTTTGTTAGTCTTAACTTTGTGCATAACTTTCTCCACAAGTGTCCGCTACTCCTGACCCCTCACTGTGGTAGTTTTTGGTACATGATTGCCCATACTCTCAAATTTCAAAGTAAAACAAGACCCTAAAACCCTGGCTCTGACACTCACCAGCTGCATGATCTTGGGGAACTCTTTAATTCTCAGTTTGGGTAAAATGGCAATAAGATCTCTTACCACCTGAGATTTGGTGAAGGTTAAAGGAGTTAATTAATGCATGTAAAGTCACCTAGCCTCCACACAGAGGAAGCAAGTAGTTAAGACCAGCTCTTACCATTTCTCTCCTCGTTTCTTTTGTCTTAATTATTCTACCTGCTTTCTAATTACGCCCTCCTTACATTTTATTGTAGCACTCTGACTTGGAGTCTGTCTCCTCTTTAATATTACTTCCTTAGGGATTGTTTCCTAATTACCTCCCTCTGTTTTATGTTTTCTTAGTACTTGCCCTTAGTAGTACTTATTGCAAGTGTATTTAGTTCACTGTTAAATATCTGTCTGTGGTAAAGTGAAGATGGCCACAAATTCTTTGCTACTCTCCCCATTCAGAGTTTGGGGATAATTCCCCAACCTATGAACCTGGACAGAATTAGTAACTGGACTGCCCAGTAGAATGTAATGCAAGTCACATTCTTTGACTTCAGAAAGACTGAAGCCCACATCAAGTCTGCTAGAGCACTGTCACCAAAGAAAGCCAGTCCCTATCAAAGATGTCTAACTCCGCCAAAGTGTCCATGCTATGTGGAAGCCCAAGCAGTTGCTGGCCACGTAGGAATGAATAAGGGCCCAGCTATCAGCTCTGGATTACTTCCCAGGCGACAGTCAGCACCAAGTTGCATGCTAGCGTATAAGAGCCAGGTCTTCAAGCCACAGTTAGTTGGGCAAGCTGACACCACTTTCCTGACAAAGTGCAGACTTGTGAGCAATATAAATGATCATTAGGTTTTAAACTATTAAATTTAAGGGTGGTTCAACAGATAACAAGAATACTCATCTACACCATGAGTCCCACAAGGCCAGAAGCCACGTCTCTTTGTTCACTGCTACATTATCAGTGCCTCACTGCTGCCTAGTCTCTTGTAGGGATCCATAAGGACTTGTTCAATGAATGAAATGCAAACATCAAAGTACCAAATACACCGAGATAGGGCTAGAATAGATAAATTAATCTTTTTTATTTTATTAGTAAATCAATTCCTTTATCACTTCTAATTGATGATTTCTTTATCTAGATAAAATAGAAATGCCCCACCCCACGGCAATGTCATTCAATTAAGCAATAGTTATTGAGTAGCCACTCTGCTCTGGTTGCTGCAGTTATACCCATGAGCTAGCCTCTGACCTCACAGTTTGAGATCTCACAGTTGATATCTATGTTTCTCAAACTGTAGTCTCTGGACTTGCATCAGAATGCCCGTGGATTACCTGAGCTCACAGGTTCAAGACTAGCCTGAGCAAGAGTGAGACCTCATCTCTAAAAAATTATAGCCAGGCATTGTGGCGGATACCTGTAATCCTAGCTACTCAAGAGGCTGAGGCAAGAGAATTGCTTCAGTCCAAGAGTTTGAGGTTGCTGTCAGGGCACTCTACCCAGTGTGACAAAGTGAGACTCTGTCTCAAAAAAACAATTCCCTGAAAATGCTCATTAAAATTTCAGATTCCTGGGCCCTATCTCAGATCTGCTGAATCAGAATCATTAGAGGTGAGAATCCACAATTTACATTTTTTAGCAAGCCTTCTAGTGATTCTTATACTGCTTTGAAGTGTGAAAGCAGATCTAAATCAGGGAGTCTTTCAAACTTTCCTGTTATCACCAAGACACTTAACAAAAACAAAACAGCAAAATAGATTTCTCTCTGAACCCACTGAATCATAGTCCCCAGGGACTGTGGGCCTGGCAATCTTTCTTTTAGAATTCTTATTACTAAGAGAGTTGGGAGAACACCACCCTGGGTGTGGGGGATTTTTTTTTCTCTTTTCCCTGAAAAGGAAATAGGCACAAGATGTCTTACATTCCAGGTGCTAGAGATTGAAAAAAATAAGAAAGTGATATTTCCCAGATCACTTAGCTAGTAAATCAGTTGGGACATCAGCCTTCTGTTTCCCAGCTTATTGCTCTTTTTAAGTATTCTAGTACATTTCCTATGTTAAGATATATTTTATAATCATAGAGAAAATTGAGAATTTATGACACTCTAACTGGGTAGTGCAGGATAGTTAGTTTTTACATGGCCTTGCTGGCTCCTGCTCCATCTATGATTATGTAAGTCCAGTAAAAGCATGTTTAGAATAATTTCTAATCATACAAATGCATTGTAGCAAAGTTTTGAATTAATTATGTGCATAATAAATGATTGATGAATGGTGAATAGATAAATTGAGACTTAGAGTTGATCGTGTGTTGTTACGGATATGGACACAGCTGTTACCAAGCAAGACATAGGCAGGGTGATAGTGTGCAATGGGTATACTTTTCTTTCTGTTCCTCTTTCCAGCATGAGCAGATTTAGACCGTGTGTGTGTGTGTGTGTGTGTGTGCATGTGTATGTGACTATTCAATAAACGTAAACAGAAAAGCAGATGTGAAGCATCCAAACAAGTAATTGCATTCAAGAGAAGGCAAAGCAGGGCTTGATGTCATCATTTTTTCAGTCGTGTACCAACAACTCAATCATCTAGAGATGTGTTTGCAAAGAGAAAATGAAGTGGAGGCCACGGCATCTGTCCAGGCCTAACCTACGTACAACTTCTTTTTTTTTTTACTAACATAATTACATTTTCTCTTATTTGAAAAATAATTTTTCGTGTCTTCATTTTTTTGAGAACTTACCATGTGAAAGTTTTAAAGGGGTGAGGGGGACGGGAAGCAATTTAGAGGCAGACCATGTCCTCTGCTTTCCAGGAGCCGGTGAGCGGGCAGAATAGAGGCCACAAGTCCAAATAAGTGTAACACAAAGTAGAAAATGTGCCCATCTCTTGCCCACATCAAGGTCAAATGTTCTGGGCTATTTGTTTGATAATCGCTCGACTGTAGGGAATAAAATCAGGGAACTATTTAGAAGAAGCTTTTATGTTTGAAATGACCCTTGAAGGATTTCCCCAAATAGGAGTGGCAAGTGTATGGTAGGTAGAAGGAAATAATCTGAGCAATCGAAGTGGTGGCAAAAATACGGCATGTTTTAAAAACATTTCTGCATCACCCCAGTGTATATGAAAATGAATAATATGAGATATCACTGGGAATTACAGAGTCAGAAATGCGAGGACAAGAAATACCAACTTGCTCTTGTAGCACTGCTTGTGATAATTCACAGAAGGACTTAAGGTTTTAGAATTAATATTAGTAAGAATGGAGTGTCCCATGTTTGACTAGACCAAGTTACCTGGACCCACAGAAGCAGCCTCAGTAAGGGCTTGCAGCATTTCAAATCCATCCCACATTTATCCTGACTTTGTAGTTCTCCAGGCTATAACATATGTGTGCTTTTCAGTTCAGGCCTGAGGTTAAACCCCCTCTAAATAGTCCTCCTTTGCTTTGAGCCTACCAAAACACTACATCATTTAAAGTTCTGTTAAATTCCACCCTTCCCCAGATCCCTGCTGTAACTGCGTCTCTCCCTCTCTTTGGTAGACACATGTGGCATATTTACAGGCCCAGCTTTGTTGGACTGTAAGTCAGTCCCTCCTGGTCTTCATCTTGTAGACCTATCACCCCAGCTCAGCCTTGTCCAATGGAGCTATAACACAAGCCACATACTTAAATTAAAATTTTCTATGTATCCCATTTTAAAAAGTGAAAAATAACAGAAGGGATTAATTGTAGGAATTATTTACTTTAACAGTGTACAAAAAGTATTATTATTTCAACATGCAATCAGCATGCAAAATTATTAATGGGCTATTTGGCAGTATTCCTTTTGAACTATGTTTGCCAAATCTTCTATGTATTTTAAACTGACATCTCAATTTCGATTGGCCACATGCCAATCACTTAATGTACTTACATGGCACTGACTACCATATTGAATAGTCCAGTTTTTGATCCAAGCTATAGAATTGAACTTTTTGAGTTGACAGAAACTTCGTACAGTTCATTGTCAAATATAGGAGCCACTAGACTCCTGAAAGTATTGAATGCTTGAAAGACGGCAAGGGTGATGGAGGAACCAAATTTTTAATTGTATTTAATTTTAATTTATTTACTGTCAAATAGCCATATATAGCTAGTGGCTATAGTATTAAATGGCACAATTCTAGGTAACCAGAAGTTATTCAAGTGTTTTGAGCAGAGGCATACTCTTGGGAAACTGAAGTTTAGGACCATTAGCAGAATAGGGAAAAAGATTTTAAATGGGGACCTTCACTATAGTAGTTCAGGGCAGTGTTCCCCTATGTTACGGGATGGTTAAAGCTGTTATGTTCTCTGACCCATATGATCTATCATGACAGCTACAACAGCAATGTTATTTACCTCAATTACCTAGTCACATGTCATACTATGACAAGCAGTAACTCAGAAAATAGCTCGTGTCACCCCTGTGTCATTTTAACATCTTCACTTTTCCATGGTTGGTTCACATCCCTCCGTGTCTGATGACCTTTAAAGACTTTACCCACACACAACTCCAACAGGGGTAAAACTGATGAAAATTGATGATGTTTTAACAACATACAATTACAGCAGCTTCATTAAAAATCAAGTGTGTTTCCAACAACTTATTCTTTGTATCAATATGATATACAAGTACTCAAGCTAACAGTCAAACTTTCTCCCCTGTTATAATGAACCGTAAAATTACACATGACAATCAAGAGTACTGCAGCAGATAAGTAAGGCAATTTTCCTCATCATTTTTCCTTTTGTTGTCAATCTTGTTGCAAAGCCCATCGCCTTTTCAATGAACCATAATGTCAATATTCAAGACTGTGCATGCAAAGCTTGAGCATATACACTGAGGTCAATCTGGGCTCATTCTGAGTTGTTCTTTTTAAATAGGTTACACCAAGTAAAAGCTATGCCTGCAAACCTTTTATTAGGTGATGGGCTCCTATTTCTTGAGCCTATTTTAATAAGAAGGAACTTTCCCTTTTTCATAGAGGTCCTCAAACTTTTTAAACAGGGGGCCAGTTCACTGTCCCTCAAACTATGAACAAATTCCTCTGCACAATGCACATATCTTGTTTTGAAGTAAAAAAACAAAATGGGAACCAATACAATAACACCGCCTCATGTGGCCTGCGGGCCGTAGTTTGAGGACCCCTGTAAGATACTCTAGAATTGGATCTGGCATATACATGTTAGAACATTTAATTTTTCAAGTAATCAAAATGTTAATATGAATTATAATTGTGTAAATCACTAGATATTGTCTATAGCATCTCCAAAGTTTTTATCCATACAGATTTAAAATGAATAATGAATTTACTTTCTGAAACTGAAGCTGGAAGAGATAAACCTCCCTGGGCTTTGTGCCATAAAATGTTTTTAGTAAAGATTCTACGAGTCCCTGAATGGTCTTTAAGAAGTCATGATGGGGACTGTTAGGACCAGTTTGTTCATTACTCTGAAAGTAGACTCTTTCATCTCTAAAATAGAGACAAAGGTATCTAGTTCACCCAGCTAATAAGACAATTAAATGATGTACTATTATATAGTGCTTGGTATTTAGTAAGTTACAATATGGTAGATGTCACTACCATAAACAAATCTATTGGTTACTGTTTTGGCTGATGGTTTTTATGGATTTGCCCTGGAATCTTAGAGGCTTAACACAACTGAATTTTATTTCTTGTTGATAAAATTCCTCATTGTCAGATGCTCTCCCCCAGGTGGTGAGTCAGAGCCACAAGCTTTTTCTAGCTGGTGGCTCCATACACTTCAAGTGGCTTTCATGTGTGTCCCAGCTAAAAGGGAAAAGAACATGTGAAACCTTTTGCAGATCTGAAATGTCACAAAGCATTTCAGCCCACCATCCACAGTGCACTTGAGCTCACTTTGTCAGGAGGGCTAGAAGAAATGGTTTAGCTAAGTATCTAGGAAGAAAATAAAAGAGGTGTGTGTGTGTGTGTGATCACATAGCTATTTCTGCCACAAATACAGTCAGCTTTCCAAAGCTGAGGTACATTTCTATATATGGAGCTTTTGACTTATTTGTAGAAACGTACCTGTCTGCAACAAGAGAAAGTTAAACAAAAACTTAACTGGTTTTCTGTTGGAGTAAAGAAGACACAGAAGGGCTCTGGGCAAGACCAGCTTACACTGAAGATTCCAGGTCAAAGCATAAAGCTCCCTGGTAATAAGCAGTAGCCTCCTCCGAGTGCCTGCTAAGGAGGAGATGGCTGCAGTCACTGCAATATCATATTAGAAATGGTCCCTTTTGCTTTCTGAGTCACAATGGCTGCTGCCCGGGGGTTCAAATTCTGCAAATTTTTAACCATCTTTCCTTGTATTGTCTACAATGCCACAGAGTGAATTTAAAAGGCAGGAAAACAAAATAGGTGTTTATTGTTTGTTTTAGTATATGATTTGTAAGAGATGAGAACAGAGGCAGCCAAGTGTTCAGGCTGGATCCATGAAAGTTGCTTAGCTGTCTCCTATTTAAAACCAAAATTTTCTTCATCCTTAAATTCCTATTATCCTTCAGTTGGCCCCTCTCTTTCTTTACCTCTTCAAGATTTACCTGTATTCACTATCCCTGTAGCACAGTCTACTTCATCTTCATCCCACAATCTTTGGCTTCTTTCTCCCCTCTTCATTCTTCAGATAGGCTACGTTCTTAATGTGGACATCAAGGCCTTCTAGATCTTTTTTCTCCCTTTTGACTTTATTTACCAGCAGCTTTTGGCCTAGTTGACCAATTCTAGTGTCAGGGTCCCGCCCCAAGAGCAGTGTCCATTGAGACCTATGGAAAACTGGTAGCAATTGACTAAAGAAATATAGAGTTAGAAGGGACCATAAAGAAAGACATGAGACATAGAGTAGAATTAAAAGTGGGAGCTCAGGGCTCCATTGCCCATCATGAGATTCCCACAATGGCCCAGAGTGTTTGCTCCACTCTGATTTTATTGATGTCTATTTGCCCAGAGGGTAAGATGAGGGAGGGAACAAACATGCCCAGCAGTTTCTCAGATTGATCATATCAGCTCCTATTGTTATTATTATTAACCTTAAGGGTAGCCTTCAAAAATCTGAAATCTGAGCCTTGTATTGGGAGAGTCTGCTGCTTGATGTCACACACAAGATTTCTAGGGAGGTGTTAAGCTCCCCTAGTTCTCTGTGGAGTAAAATGCCACTGGCATTAATCTCCTCTGAGGAATGGATGGGAGGGAGGCATTTTCCTCTCATCACCACCACAGAGGATTTTCCTCTGCAATAAGGGTTATAAACTCTTCTGCCGGTATCTCAGAGCTTGAGCTATTCCCTTGGTCTCTGCCCCAGACAAATGCAAATCTCCACAATGGGTATCTGCTTTGCCTGTATATGAGCAGGAAATGCCCTAGAAGGTGTATCTTTTCTCAGACTTGCTATAATCTCTTCTATGGCCAATACTCTCCTCAGAGAGCTCACAGACCCAGCAGAGTGTTTGTAAGCTGCATCCCCAACAGGCTAGAATTTCAGAAAAGGCAAGACCTTGCTAGCAATGGCTAGCTTAATTGTAAACTACCTGACTTTTCTTTGTTTCAACTCACTCAGCTTACTTTTCAGTTTTACTCTTTTTCTGGGGGTGCTTTCCTTTGCCAAGAATGGGGTCTTCAGTCCCCATTCTCCCAGCATCTAGTAAACAGCTCCTCTGACTTCTGTCATGTTTTCTTAAAGTAGAAATCCAAATGCTAATTTCATTATTCCTACTCCTTGTATATCATATGCAATTTAGCAAAAGCTTCTGTTTGTTTGTCTGTGCAGTCAGACCTCCATATCCAAGGGTTCTACAACTGTCCTACAGGTCAACCAACCAGGAATCAAAAATATTCAGGAAAAAAAAAACAAACAAAACATAACAATGAAACAATAAATAATAACACAAATAAAATATACTATAACAACTATTTACATAACATTTACATTACGTTAAATATTAGAAATATTCTGGAGATGTAGAAAGGAGCATGTGCGTAGGTCATATGCAGTAATACGCCATTTTATAGAAGGGACTGAGCATCCTTGAATTCTGGTATCCTGGGGTGTCCTGGAATCCATACCCTGAGGATATCAAGGGAGGGCTCTATCTACTGTTCTGAATTTCCTCTAATTGTTGTACTTGTTTCTGGCTCACTTTCTATTACCACATTTAGGTTATCATTTTGTTTGCCTGGATTGTGACAACAATCAGACTGAGTGGTCAATTTCCCTTCTTTTGCCCAGTCTAACTTATTCTTTACCCTGTAGTCAGTGTTTTCTTTGAAATGTTCATTAAGTCTCTCCCTGAATAAAACACCCACACTCTCTCATTATCGCTCCTATGACAGAGTTCTAACTTCCTAAATTGGCCTCTCACGATCTTAATCTAGCTTTTTACTCTGCTGGGTTTCTTGGTCACCACATTTTTCACTCTCTTAGGTTCAGATGACTTTTTTTTTTTTTTTTGAGACAGAATCTGGCTCTATTGCCCCAGGTTAGAGTGCTATTGCATCATAGCTCACAGCAACCAGAAACTCTTGAGCTCAGTTGCTCTTGCCTCAGCCTCTCAAGTAGCTGGGACCACCGGCACCCTCCACAAGGCCTGGCTATTTTTAGAGACAGGATTTTGCTTTTGCTCAGGCTGGTCTTGAACTGCTGAGCTCAAGCAATCCACCTGCCTCAGCCTCCCAGAGTGCTGGGATTACAGGTGTGAGTCACCGTGCCCAACAGATCTAGATGCCTTCAACGTTCAGTCCCTCCCCAGAATTTGAAAGATGAAAATCTTAAAAAAAAAAGGAGATTTATAAATAACATTGAATAGACTACCAAATTGGTAAGTCAATATGCTTGATGAACAGTAATAATAAAATTGTTCTTTTCATTGTTCTTATCTTCACTTGGTCACACCACATGCAACCTGGTAAATACCATGGATTTTTCCTGAATACCAAGAATTCGGGGATGCTCATCCTGTTTATAAAAGGGCATATTATTGCATACATCCTATGCACATCCTCTTTTTACTTTAAATCATCTCCAGAATACTTCTAATGTTAATCTGTGAAATATTACTTATATCTTTTCTGAGAAGAATAAGTTTTTATGGGTGTTGTTTGGTGAAAATCTCAGAGGAATTAGAATTTCTATTTTCTAAGATTATTTGGGGACTAATTGAGTCCTCACCTCAAAGATGATTATGGAACAGTCATTTTTGTTTAGGCTTCTTTGCTTTACTTTACTTTTGTACCAGGAACCAAAAGCTTAAAGATTAGAATAAAATATACATACCAATGTGTATAGCAATAATCAGGGTATATATCAAAATACTAAGAATTATATAACATTAATATTAATAGTAAAAGATAAAATACAAAGATGTTATTTGAGCAAATGATGACTCATGAATCAGGTAGTTCCAGATCACAAGCAGTTTAGGGTTCCATGAAGTGGTGTGCAAGGTGTAAGCTTTTATATGATGATGTAGAAGGAAGGCAAAGGAAATATCTGATTGATTAAAGTGGAACAGTGTGTTTACATGTAGCCTTCCAGTGGAAATGTCCTAGTTAGAGGTTAGTCAGCAATTTCAGATTGGGTACATTTTATTTTCCAACTTCCACTGAGTTGGGTTTCAATTTGCTTATATAGAACCCAGGTCCTGAAGCCATCTCTGTCTCATGGCCTTTCCATTAATTATTTTAACATTATACTCCTTTGCCACTATATTCTTAGCAAATCACTCACACACATATTTGATCTGTACAGCAATCTTCTTAAATAGATATTTTTTATTATCCCCATTCTACAGATGGGAAACTGAGGCTCAGAGAGGTAAAATAGAGGCTGTGTGCCTCCATAATCACTTTCTTGCCACCTTCTATGTAAATGATAAAAATACACCAAAGAAGAAGGTTGAGAGTTTGCACTTTGATATCCAACAGGTTTGGCTTTGAATTCTAGTCATGCCATTAGTAGTTGTGTGAAGTAAGTGTGTTATAACAGTATCATCTCATGGATTTCTCGGGAGATTAAATAAGGCAATCCAAGCAAT
This sequence comes from Nycticebus coucang, assembly GCF_027406575.1. Lineage (NCBI taxonomy): Eukaryota > Metazoa > Chordata > Mammalia > Primates > Lorisidae > Nycticebus > Nycticebus coucang. The sequence goes on from NC_069787.1 coordinate 21,318,642, forward strand.
GAAATGCTCCGTGTGTATTAAGCGCACCGTCATGTTAGCTGTTATCAGGAATGATGCCTAGAACTGGCTGGGCATAGATCAAGCCGCTGCACTATGCTAGGAAGATTTCATATATTAACTCAATTCATCAGTGGCAATGGAACTGAGTTCTACAGAGAAGATAGTTTTATTAAATAAACAAAATGACTCAACAAGTTTGGTGAATATCTACTCTTTGCCCTGCAGTTTTTAAATCCCTGGTGATAGATACAGCAGTAAAAAAAAGTCCAAGCCCTTCTTCTCCCTCTTCTCATGGGACTTACATTCCAGGAGGAGGAACAGACGAGGATCCTTGTGATTTCACGTAGCCATCCGTGCTAGGAAGTAAAATAAGGCAGGATACTGGGTTAGCAGTCGGACCACGTGATGGTTTTTACAAAATGTAAATTCCTTAACCTCCCTCCTCTAAAAGGTCAAATTTAATTCCTTTCCTCTTAAATATGTGCCATCCTTAGTGACTTGTCTCCAGTGATTAGAATTTGACAGACTCGAAGAAAGCAGAGATGATATCGCTTGAGTCACTTCCAAAGCTGGGTCACAAACGGCCGTGGGCGTCCACCTGGCTCTTTTGCGCATGCTCTGTCTTTCCCTCTCTCCCTCTCTCTCAGCCTCCCGCTCTCCCTCTGCACCTGTGCTTTTGGAGTCTGGCTAACCTGAAGCAGCAATGAGAAAGAGCCCATGTGGTGGTACCACACTGAGACAGAGACAGATGCCTGAAGCGCCCCAGCTGTTCAGTCTTCCCAGTCCAGGTGTCAGGCACGTGGGTGAGTGAGCCTTAGGATGGTTCCAGTCCCAGGGCTTTTAGCCACCTTTCTCGGCCAAAGTTGAGTGGAGTGGAAAAGAGCTGTTCCCAGCAAGCCCTGGGCAAGCTACAAATTAGAGAGCAAAATACATCTTGTTTTGTTTTATTTTAAGTCACTAAATTTTTCACTAGTTAGTTACACATCTATAATAAGTGGACCACTTATTTTAAACGGTGTAGGGGAAGGTTTATTTGAAAAGCGGGTATTGGAACGAAGACCTGAAAGATATCATATAAAGAGCCATGCAAAGTTTTGGAGGATGTATTTTTCGGAAAGAAAGAAGAGTAAATGCAAAGGCCCTAAGGTCAGAATGCACTGGGTGTTTTGAAGGAATAATATGTCAACCACCTGGCTGTCATGGAGTAAAACACAGAGAAAAGTCATATCTAAGATGGAACAGGAAACAGGGCCAGATAAGGGAGCATCTTACAGTTGGCAAAGAGTTTATTTGGTATTCATAGGCTAGGAAACAATTGGAGAATAATTAGGAATAGATTTTATGTGGTTTCAATTTATGTTTGGGGAAGGGTGTCTCTGCCATCTCCAGGAAGAGTATAGTGCAAGAGCAAAAGTCAAAGAAAGATGTCACTTAGGAAGGAAGGGCGGAAATGAGAAAGGCTGTGGTGGTAGCTGGGCTGGGGTCTTGGCCATGCCCTTGGGTGAGATGTGATCTCATTGTGGGTAGACTTTGGGGGCTGAGCCAGTAGCTTTGCAGAGGGATTGAATAAGAGCACAGAGGGAAGTGAGGCTGGAATTGGTAGGGTTCCCTTGCTTTGCTTGTGGCACAGAGTGTGGTTCGCTGTCCAGCAGGCTGGGAAATGGTGAATCTCAGGCCCAACCCCAAATAATATGGTCAAGTGATTCATGCAAAGTAAGGATTGAAGGACATTATTTTAGAGTGACACTTAACTTTTATTAAATGGGATGTTGGCTCTTCAATTCTGACTTTAAGAGAGTGAGTCAGGATAAAACATTAAAAAAAAAAAAAGAAAATCAGACTTATTTAAATTCTTGAGATAGATAACATGTATCCACAGAATTATTGTTTAATGCTTGGTAACAGCATTCCTAGTCTCTATTACTCAAGGAATCTAAAATAATTCCTCTGCAGACTGTCACTCAGTTTTTAGAGAATTTGGATTTTCCTTTAAAAGTATATTTGGAATCTTGGATTGCATTTTTTTCTTTTGGGTTCTTTCTAACAGAACTTGGTATAATTTTATGAGTCTACGGATAACTGTGTTGAATTTTCACAGTTAGGAGGTGGCTTCCATTTTCGCTAGAAACTAGTGGGCCATCAGTGAAATGTTCTATTACCTTTCCTTGTTTTAACTCTTGAACTATATTTAACAGTCTTTTTGATTCCCCACCAAACCTTGAAAATGCTTAATTCCACAACTGTGGCCAAGTCAGCAGTTTTCCTTTACATGCAAGCTCCAGGATGTTAACAATCATAATGCAATAATGATAATAGTTTCTCCCAAATGCTTTTTCTCATCTAATACCATACGCGTGATATTTAGGGGTTTTAAACAAAGATTCTTAAAAAGCTATAAACTAAATATATATAGGCAAAATGTCTAAATAGCACAAAGTACACTGAAGTGGTTCAGACATGATTTGGAGACTAAATTATCCTTCACATCCCTGCAGTTTGTAGATAAGAACAATTTTAGAGGTTTTATGCAAAGTTCAAGATGACTAAAAACATAAATTTCAGGTGGGGGATGTGTTCACCGTGCAGGTTAGAAGACAAGTAAGATCTTCTTAAATTAGCCTTTTCCTTCCCACAGCATGTTAACTGCAAGCTGAAACTGTTGAATACAATGCATTCTTAGATAAAATTTAAGGCCTCGAAGGTTACAGAAAATAGATTCTATAAAACTAAACCCAAAATGTGTATTATTTCTCCTAGGATACAATTGTATCTAACCATACCTGATGGCAAAAATCCAATTCTAGCGGTAATGCTTGCTCTAGGTTATTCCTTTATTCAAGTGCAAGCGAACTGGCAAAATGGGGTGAGCAGGAAGCAATTGCCCTCATAAACGCACGGGCTCACATTCAGCATCCGTTCTTTGTTAGTGAAAAAACAAAAATAGTAAAAGTATCCAGTGGACTGAAGGCATTGCAAGCACCTTCAATATAGATTTGTGTGAGTGTGTGTGTTTCAAGAAATGGGCCAGAGAAAGAAAATAACTTTTTTTACGATAGTGGAATAGTCTCTAAGGAAGACAGTCTGATGTAACAGGTATGAGTTAAGGCTCTTGAGTATGAGAGTCACTGGCTGAAATCATCATTCTAGTGAGCTCTATGACTTGGAATAAGTTATGTAAACTTTCCGAGCCGCAGTTTCCTTTTTTGGTAAAATAGTGATAATCACAGTGTTGACCTCTTAAAATGAATTGGGGTTAAATGGAACCATTTACATGTAATCATCTGTCAGCGCTCAGTAAATTTTAATATTAGTTATTATCTTAGGCTCAACCTTTACCAAATACATATTCTTGGCAGGCAGAGTTTCATTTTGCCTAACCTAGCTTGGTCTGCATTGCTTTGGGGCAGGCTCATTTAAAGCATGGAAATTACGAAGGTACCTTAAACATAATTACAGCAACACGTTCCTGGTTTCTATGTCAGAGAAAGGGAGGGGTGCTGACAGAAAAGAAAGCTTTGCTGGTTCCAGAATCCACTCGTGGAGGAAATGAGACTGTGGTGAGCCCCAGAGTCTGAACTATACTGATAAATTCTGTTTTCTCTGTAACTTTTCTGCCTGATATTTTTAATGAACCCAGGTTGTCTAATCAGCAGAATATTTATAGTTCTGATGCAGTTCTTTTGTTGCTGAAAATAGGCCTCACTCAGAGAGGAGAACAATGAAACATTTATCTTATTAGAATCACAAAAGGAGACTTTTCTCTTATGTCCCCATTTTCTCTCTTCTCTCTCTCTCTCATCTCTCTAGTACAATAACCATAATGTATTCTGGCATCCCACTGCTGTCAGTGGTAATGTCCCAGCTCCCTGTTTTGGCTCATCCATACAGCTAAGGACCACCTGGTAGCCAGCAGAGCCCACTGACTCGTTGCCTGTTGGTCTGCTGGCCGCCATCCCAGACCCTGGGTGTTCTTGATCTTCCCCGTCCAACAGGCTGAATGAGGCTGGCTCCTAAGGTCGCTGCTATTACTTACCAGCTGTGTGGTCTTGGCAAAGTTATTTTACCGCTCTAAGACTCAATTTTTCATCTGTAGTATGGCAATAACTATGCACTTGCTGAGCTTGTGTGAGAATTAAAAGAGATAATTACGTAAAAGCCTCTGGCATAAAGTAGGGGCTCAATGAATATTTGCTCATCACAAAGCTGTGGTTCCAAAGCCTTAGGATTTGACAGAGAACAATATTTTTTTAGTCCAACAAACCTTTCCTGCTGGTCGTCATACATTATTGGGATCAGATGATTTTTTTTCTCTGAGGTTGACTCTCCCACAAAAAGGATATGTGTTTGGAGGTCACTTTAGGCTGTTGAAAAGTAGTTTTCGGGTAAATCTCAGAATGCCACAGTACCATTTGTGCCTTCGTTGTTTCTGGACTCATCTGAGAAGATAATAAACACTGAGGAACCAAAAATATGGACTTGGACCTCAAAATAAGTGGTACAATTAGAAAGTCCTCATGGAGCAGAGAAGGAATTTTTGAAGCGTGTAGATCAGTGCTGTCCAACAGAAATGCGATAAAGCCTCTGTGAGTTGACCACCCAAGAGGCTGTAACAAACTGGTCAACATACAGAGGTAGTCAATGTAAGAAGCCAGGCCTACCTACTGATATGTATATGTGGAACAGGTCCATTCTATGAAAATCAGGTCAACTTAAGGAGGTGATCGATGTAGGGAGGTGGTCAACTATGGAGGTTCTTCTGTATAATACCAACCTCATATGTAAATTTTAAGTTTCTAGTATCCGTGTTAAAAAAGTGAAAGAAACAGCTAAAATTTAATTTAATAATACACTTTATTTAATCCAATATATCCAAATATTTCAACATGTAATCAATATAAAAAAATACAGATTTTTTTTTCATTCTTTTTTTGGTACCAACTCTTTAAAACCCAGTGTGTATTTTACACATCTCAATTCAAACAAGCCGAAAGTTTCAAAGGCTCACTAGCCACTCGTGGCAAGTGGCTACTGTACTGGACAGCAGGAATATGGAGAATGCCATCTGCATTTGTGTTGAAATGATTATTTATTTTAAATCCATAAACCATTTACTAAGGCACATATCATTTTTAAAAGTTTGCTTCTAGTTAGAAAAAGGCTTGAAGAGAAAAATCATCTACCCACACTGATCAACTATTCAGCAAGCAAGGCTTGAGTTTAAAGCCACCGATGTTTGATTAGTGCCCTCTGCTGTTCATGTGTGGGATTAACGAGTAAAGAAAGACAAGTTCTATCACCGTCGGTATTAGCCTAGACTTCAGCACCAAATCAAATTTATTTTCTTTTCAGATTAAGGGCAACTTAGATGTTTGCAGTCAGTTAATAAGTTACACAAGTGAAATAATATCAGACCCCTCTCACTTGAGTGAAATACTCTTTTATCTTGAGACAGTGAAGTAACTAAAATTGGAGGAAAACAAATGCAAATGCAATTATTCCTCGCAGCAAATCCAGATGGGTATTCCTAACGTTGATGTGAGCCAGTAGGAAATTTAAATATGGTAAGGGACTTTTAGAGCAAAAGATGACTGGGCCTTTTAACATACCATTTTCTCCAGAAGCAGGCAAGACTGCAGCCTGCTGTTAATTGAATTTAAAATCTCAAAAGCCATTATTTTAAAAGTTGCTAAAAAACAATAGTTTCTCAGGTGGAATTTCCTGATACTGCCTTTGGTGACCGGGAGGAGAGACTCAAAGGATAGCTCCCCACAGCTGTAGGTGCGATAAGGACGACTAAGCCTGTGTACTTTGCCAAGTTTGGGGGAAAGTTTAGTAATGCTTTCTCAAGAAAGTTCATAGTTCTTGGTTATGTGGTTTCAGGTAGTGTGAGCAGCATTTGGACACGTTGTAAATAGAGAAAGCAAAAGAATTTATAACCCTGATACATTGCAAGAGAACTCATTCCCTCATGCAGTCCTCCCTTCCTCAATCCCTTTAAATTCCTACTTTCAGAAAAAGCACATCCCTGGCTCTGTCCACTCAAGCTGACTTGCTCTCTATCCCATGATCCCAATTCTGCATCACGAAAAGCCCTAGAAACAGCTGGCAAAGACAGAACCTTCCTTAGACTTTGAAGGAAGAAGAGTACTGAGAAACTGATGAGTTGATAGAAAAGACTCTTTGGTAGCTGCTAAACTAGGCTAAAAATCCACGTCCCCAGTTCCAGAGTTTATATCATTCAGGTATCAGAAACCGACCTTACGATTTCCGTAAACTGAAACATCAGCATGGGAAAGGGATTGCTGAGAAGCAGAGAATGGTAAATAGCTTTTCTCTAGTGCTACAAAGATCAAACAAAGAAGCAGATCTTAACACCAAATACCTTTTTGAAAAATATAGATGATAACTTATATACAAGAGAAGCTAGACAACAGAACTCAGCCTGAATCCTCGTTCTGCCACTTACCAGCTGCTGGATAAGGCTAAGTATTTAACCTGATGAGCCTTGGTTCCTCATTTATAAAATGGGATAGTAGTATGATTACCTTCATAGTGTTGTTAGAAGGATTAGATGACTAATGTCTCCTGCATAACCGTAACACTTAGGAAAGGATTACCAAAGCATATGAGGGTTTTCAAATCTTAAAAAAAGTATGCAAATACAAATCATCAATTATTGATAACTATTAATCCTGCAGGGTACTTAGTAGATTTCCCAGCAAAGAGGATGGAAAACATTCAACTAACTCCCATATTGCTTTCTATTCCCACCACCACTGCCCTAGTTCAGGTCCTTCCACTCCACTTTTAAAACTACCTCCACATTCCACATTGTTTCAAGATATACCATCCACAACTCAGTAGCTCAAAGCAATGACTTATTATTTCTCATGTTATGATTCTGTGGTTTGGATGGGAGGTTCTACTGCTGTTCTCACCTGGGCGCTGGGGGCTGTGCTCAGCTGCACTGTTGGGAGACCTGAGCTGCTTTCTCCTTGTAGGGTGGGTGACTAGAAGCTGGGCTCAGCTGTACTGTTCAGAGACCTGAGCTGCTTTCTTCTCATGGGATGGGTGCTGGGAGCTGGGCTCAGCTGCATGGTTGGGAGACCCAAGCTCCTTTCTCCTTGAGAAGATGGGTGATTGGGAGCTGGGCTCAGCTGCTCTGTTGGGAGACCTGAGCTGCTTTCTCCTCGGGGATGGGTGCTGGCAGCTGTACTCAGCTGTATGGTGGGGAGACCAGAGCTGCTTTCTTCTCGTGGGATGGGTGTTTCCTTTTCTGGTGGTGTCTCATCCTCAAGGAGGCCAGGCTGGCTTTGCACATGGTGGCTGAGTTTCAAAGGGGGCAATCTCCAGTACAGCTAGCTCTTTTTAAGCCAAAGGAAGTCATGTGGCGAAGCCCTCAGCCAACAGAAGAGGAGGCTGCACAGGGTATGAGTGCCAGGAGTCTTGATTCCCAGGGGTGAATCAATCAGCATGGCAGGCCTCCACCTTTCTAAGAGACCTCACTCCTGCAGTCAGTTTTGGCTTCTCAGTTGTCCTCAACTAATGCTGATTTTGTCCCTGTGCCCACCCAGGTTTGGGCAATGTTTGAAGACATTTTTGGTTGTCGCAAGAGGAAGGGGTGCTACTGGCATCTAGGTTAGAGACCAGAGATGCCGCTAAACATCCACGATGTGCTGGACAGCCCCCACAGCAGAGATGAACAAGCCCCAGATACCCACAGTGCAGAGGCTGAGAAGCTCTGTTCTAGATGTAAGGTTCAGGAAGAGCTCTAGGCATGAAAATGAGATTGAGCCCTCAACTCAGGGACGTATTGCTAGCAAAGGAAGCCAGACGAACAAAAAGGCAATGAAATGGTAGAAGTTCTAAAATATGAGGAAGAACCTGATGGATTGGAGCAAACAGAGGAAACACTTCTATTGAGGAGAGAAGGTCAGGCACACAGTGAAGGAGAAGGGTGGGCAGTCCAAACAGGAAGGCATGCAACAGACTGGCATATTTAGGAATGTACCATTCTTTCAACATGGCTGAGCCACATGCTATGTAAGCCATGAGCTCATCAATGACAGTGTCTATGCTTATAGCAATGATTCCCACCTACAGCTGCACTTCAGAATCACATGGAAAGCTTCTAAAAAATACTCATCCTGAGCTTCATGCCAGATCGTTCAGCTCAGACTCTCTGGACATTGGGATTTGACATCTATATATTTTAAAAGCTCTTCAGGGGAGCCAAGAAGTGTGCTGACTTGAACTTGTAGGCTATGGGGAACTGAAGAATTGTGAGCAAGAAAGAGCATGAGTTTCTTGAAGGTTTTTTTGTTTGTTTGTCATTCATAAGAGTGCAGAAGAGAGATCATAGAGGGGCAAGACCAGACACAGAGAGACATACATGAGGCTCCAAACCAGGAAGCAGGGATGAGGCTATCCAGGATGAGTTAGCAGGACACAAACCTCAGAATTGAAGGGTAACATGGAAGGAGTGGCCAGAGAAAAAGAGGAATCTAGGAAAGCATCTCATTTTTCTGGCTTGCCTATTTGATGCCACAGTAAGGTTAATTACTTCTAGTTCACCATATGGGTTGTGGGATTGCCTGTCGTTTGGATCCATGGAGTTGAGATTCTTCTGTTCCTTTGGATTTGGAGTTTGAGATTCCTCCCACTTCAAGCTGCTCTTAAGGTGCGGTGTTAGACTGTTTCTCAGGAGAGGGATCCACTTTGCTTGAAGAGATTTGTGAGTCACGCAAATGGATAAGATTGGCCAAGGGAGTGTAGACAGTGAGAAGATAATCCTCGGGACTGACTCCTGGGAGAGGAGAAGCCCCGTACAAGGAAGATTCAGAGAGGCCCCATCCTTCCCAGGCCAGGTCGTTTTGTACACCGCTGCCACATGACAACACTGAGTAATGAAAAGAAGAGTTCCTCATTCTATTGTTTACTTTCTTCATGACTCCCCCACTGCTCATTGACTGAAAGCCAAGCTAAGTATATAATGCTTTTTCCACCTCAGGTTTTGCATGTTTTTATTTTTTTCCTCCTGGCTTCATCTTTTACCATGTTCCATCATTCACCCTATAGCTACTATTACTGAATGTCTGACCTTGATATGTTGTTTTATGCCTCTGGCCTCTGCACGCTTTTTTAATCTTTTTTGTTTTTTCTTTTTCTTTAACCCCATCTCACCTTCTTTCTCTCTTCTTTGTTCCCTTGCTAAGCTCCCAGGAGCCATTCAAAACTCAGTTCAAATGTATCCTTCCCTCTGCTCTGATTCGAAAGCTAATTTGTAAGCACTTTGAATACATCTTTGTGCAGAATGGCATTTCCCAGGGAAAGGCGGTAGAATGTAGTGGTTAAAAGCAAGCACTCTGGAGCCAGACCTGGCTGCGCTCAGTGCGGGTTCCCCCACTGGACAGTAAGCTCCTCTTGAGAAGAGCCCCTACCATCTTCTTGTAATCTTACCAGCAGGTTAGCATATTCCTGCCTACTTATAAAAAGGTTTATTAACCTAAAAAATTACTTTTTTATTTCTAATAATTTCCTAATTATTATTTTCCAATTATTTAAAAGAATACTCTTTTTTAAAAAGATTTTGGCCAGGCAGTGGCTCATGCCTGTAATCCCAGCATTCTGGGAGGCTAAGGCAGAAGGATCACTCAAGACCAGGAGTTCAACACCAGCCTGTGAAACATAACAAGACCCCATTACTCCCCGCCCCCACCAAAAAAAAAAGAATTAGCTGAGTGTGCTGGCACATGCCTGTGGTCCTACCTACTGAGGAGACTGAGGCAGGAGGATTATTTGAGCCCAGGAGTTCAAGGCTGCAGTTGGCTATGGTCATGCCACTGCACTCCAGCTCAGGCAACAAAGAAAACACCTGTCTCAAAAATAAATAAATAAAGATTTTAAGTGTAATATTTTCCAGGAATATTTATAAGCACAATACAAAAACCTCAATTAAAAATGGTTTCTAATATTTATACTGGGTATTAAATTCAAATAGATAAGGCTTTCAATTCATTTTAATGGTTAACCAAACTAATGTCTTTTTTGGAAGACATTAGGAAATAAATTGTGTAATTTGTCAAGAAAAAATATTCCCTGTCTTTGGTTCCTCTATTAACTCACAGAAAGTTTTGTTATCTGGCACAGCAAGTAACCTTGTCCTCAGTATCTTCAGGACCACAGTAGGTCAGTTAATTAAAATGCTGATTAAAGTGAATTATACTCCATGACTGCTGAAAGCAAAGGCACTTGTCAGTACCCTGGTGGTTGAGTGAGTCAGCAGGTTTTCATTAGAGGAAATGGTGTGGTTTCTCCTGACAAGTTGGTTAAGTGTAGGGGTTAAGGGAGTCTCTGCTGGTAATTAAATTTTGATGTCTACTTTCTAAGAGATATTGGGATTTGGATCCAGAGTGGCCTAGGTTAAAATCTTGGTTTGGCCACATTTATTCACGTAACAAACTGTTTATTAAGTTCTTACTCTCAGCTGGTCCTTTTTTTTTTTTTTTTCTTTTTACACAACTTGCCTTATTACATCGTTAACCGATGGAAGGAAAAACTGGCACACCTATGACCAAATCTTTCTTATCCTATTCACTGGCCACACAACATTGAGTAACTCATTTAACCTTTTTTTCTTTTTAAATACTCTTCAGGCATTTATTTATTACAATGTTATCTGCCAAGATTTCACACTCATTTAACCTTTTGTGCTTCAGTTTCCCTGTCCGTAAAAAGGGGATACATTGCCACGTATAATTGTAGTGAAAGTTAAATGAGTTAATAGGTGGAAATTCATCAGATGTCAGCAATCACTTTCCATAAAGGGTTAGCTAATAGCTCTTTCCAGTTTTATAGGTCACTTGGTCTCTTTTAAACTATTCAATGGTGCCGTTATAGCACAAAAGCAAAAACAGACTGACCACATAGAAATGAAAGGGTGTAATTGTGTTCCAGTAAAACTTTATTAACAATAAAAGGTGGCAGCCAGACACGGACCATAAGCAGCTATAGTTTACCAATCCCTAAAATATAAAGCTGCAAGTGTTTTGTGATCAGTGGCATCTTCACTATGTTGTCAGATTGGTACTTGCTTTTGCCAGTTATTTGGGGCCCTTTCAATTAAACTGTCTGCTTAAGACTTTTTGACCACCATAAGAGTGTGATTTAAAAGCAAAAATCCATATTAGTAAGAATTTGTAGTCAAAATTCTTAAGAGAGTTATTATTTTTGTTTCTTTCTTCCATCCTGTGCCAAGGTCAAAGCTGTTTCTTACCACCCTTTCTTCATGGTAGTTTTATCACTCATTTACCCCAATACTGAAGATTTAATTCTTTTTTTTTGGGGGCCAGGGCTGGGTTTGAACCCACCACCTCTGGCCTATGGGGCCAGCGCCCTATCCCTTTGAGCCACAGGTGCTGCCTGATTCAATTCTTTGATGTTCCATTTTAAGTGGAGGTTTCCTATTAGACACCCCCCCCCCATCTTGGACACTGTCTCTTTCTTTTTAGTACTTAAAATAATAGTGCATTTTATAATGGATGGGTTCCTGAATTTGATGAAATATCTTATTGAGGGCTCAGGAAGCATCATCTCCTCTTGTTCATGATCATCTCTGCAGTGGATGCAGTGGGGTACCTGCCAGGTCACCTTTCCCAGCTGCCTCTGCTTCAAGTGCCTTCCCAGAGACACCCTGCCGGTCAGTTCATGCCCTTTTCCCCAGTGGTGGCCTATAGCCAGTGACCCACAGATTGATGGGGAGCGTGGGCTGAATCGTGTCCACCCAAAATTCGTATGTTCAATCCCTAACCCCAGGGGCTGGGGTCTTTAAAGAAGAGGTTAACTTAGAATGAGGCTTTTAATATGGTCTAAATCCAGTGTGTCCGGTATCCTTATAAGAAGAGGAAATTTGGCCAAAAAAGTGGACATCCAGGGCAGGAGGGCACAGAGGAAAGGCCATGTGGAGCACCAGAGGGAGGGGGCATCTCAGGCTGTGGCTAGAGGCTTGATACACATCCTCCCCTATGGCCTCCCCAAGAAACCTGCCCCTCCATCACCTTAATGTTGGATTTCTAGTCACACGGAACAGTGAACTTCAGTTATTTAAGCCACTGCATCTGTGGTATTTTGTTATGGCAGGCCCAGCCAACTAGTACATCAAAGAGGTGGACCAACCCTTGCTGGTCCTGGTCCCCTGCCTTCTTCTTTCCTCTCTCTTTAGCACTTTCCTTCAATATATCTCATGCATCCAAACCATCATCTCATGTTCCGTGTCTACAGAACTGGACTGAAAATAATGGCTAATCTTCAAAAATGTTTCTCATTCCAGAAGCCTGTAAGTTTGAGAGGTAAATGATGAGGATATGTAAATCAGATCGAATTGTCATGACTACTGTTGTCATTAGCAAACCAAAGTGCTCAGTAAATGAAGAGTTTTTTTCAGAACAATGAGACGTTCTTGCATCTGTGCTGATATTCACAGCATGCCAGCACCCAAGCAGTGATGGTAAATATCACACATGCGTATACCACTGGAATAGAAGACACATTCATACCCCCAGATCTGAGTTGGCAAAATGACTCAGGAAAAACCTGGCATCCTTAAGCCCATGTGCAGAGCAGATTTTAAAGACCCACATTGATCTAATTACAAAAAAGCAGGGAAAAATATTAATATCCTACGCATATGCAGGAATTTCAATTATCGTTTGCAATATGTTGTGATTTTGTGTGTTGCAAAACATTGTTCTTTTTATTCACTAAATTGTGATGCATGTATCTTGAGTAATTTTAATATCTGTGGACTTCTTAAAAGTTTTCCTTTATCAGAATGCCTTATCATAAATAGCTACATACTGTGTGTGTGTGTGTGTGTGTGTGTGTGTGTGTGTGTGTGTGAAAGGGGGGGAGAGAAAGAGAGAGGAAAAAGCGAAGAGGAGTGGGAGTGAGAATTCAACAGATAGGTACACACATATATACATACATACATACATGGATGTACAAACATGTTTGTGGAAAATTGTTTATTTTCATTTATGCAATTTCTTATAAATATAAAATATAAAACTATGATCTATGACAAAACTGTACAGTATTAGGAGACAGCAGTTCAAGAATTGTTAAGATCGGTTCAGCGCCCATAGCTCAGTGATTAGGGCGCCAACCACATGTACTGGGGCTGGTGGGTTCGAACCTGGCCAGGCCTGCTAAACAAAAGACAGCTGGGCATTGTGGCAGGTGCCTGTAGTCCCAACTACTCAGGAGGCTGAGGCAAGAGAATCTCTTGAGCCCAAGAGTTTGGGTTACTGTGAGCTGTGACGCCACAGCATGTTACAGAGGGCAACATAGAGAAACTCTGTCTTAAAAAAAGAAAAATTGTTAAGATCGTTTGACTAGGTAGTACATTATGGTTAAGTCTCCACAATATGATTGAAATAGAAACTTAATTATCAAGAAATTCAATGAATTTCCAAATAATTGCCACAATTCTCTACCTCCACTGACTTAGATGACTTAACCAAAGTCTGGGTAAGGCAGGTGGACCATTCTAACTCTTTAGTGTAAATTTGGGAAACAAGAAAGACCCGTGACCTGAGATGGAGATTAATACTCCACATTTTATCCTCTTATTCTCCGGGGCAAGTCTATATCTATTTTTTATGTTCCCCCAAAGTTTGTCTTCAGAATAATAAAACCCACACCATGGTCAAAAAAATTCTACGTTCTAAAGCTGTCCTTTGCTTCCATTATGAAACAGGAATGTGATTGTTTCATTCCCTGTACACTCTCTCCTCCTGCCTGCCACATGCATGTGCACACTAACTGCTTACCACTTACTTCAGCATGGAAACAGACCTGTATTTTTGATGTAAGTCTAATCCCTAAAGCAATGGCTTGTTAGAATCTCTTTTTTTTTATTTATTTATATTTATTTTTATTTTTATTTTTTTTTATTTTTTTATTTATTTATATTTATTTTTATTTTTTTTATTTTATTTTTTTTTCATCTTCAATAGATCATGTTATGTATTTTCTTTTCTTTTTTTTTTTTATTCTTGGGGATTCATTGAGGGTACAATAAGCCAGGTTACACTGATTGCAATTGTTAGGTAAAGTCCCTCTTGCAATCACGTCTTGCCCCCACAAAGTGTGACACACACCAAGGCCCCACCCACCTCTCTCCTTCCCTCTTTCTGTCCCCCCCCATAACCATAATTGTCATTAATTGACCTCATATCAAAATTGAGTACATAGGATTCATGCTTCTCCATTCTTGTGATGCTTTACTAAGAATAATGTCTTCCACGTCCATCCAGGTTAATACGAAGGATGTAAAGTCTCCATTTATTTTAATGGCTGAATAGTATTCCATGGTATACATATACCACAGCTTGTTAATCCATTCCTGGGTTGGTGGGCATTTAGGCCGTTTCCACATTTTGGAGATTGTAAATTGAGCTGCAATAAACAGTCTAGTACAAGTGTCCTTATGATAAAAGGATTTCTTTCCATCTGGGTAGATGCCCAGTAATGGGATTGCAGGATCAAATGGGAGGTCTAGCTTGAGTGCTTTGAGGTTTCTCCATACTTCCTTCCAGAAAGGTTGTACTAGTTTGCAGTCCCACCAGCAGTGTAAAAGTGTTCCCTTCTCTCCACATCCACGCCAGCATCTGCAGTTTTGAGATTTTGTGATGTGGGCCATTCTCACTGGGGTTAGATGATATCTCAGGGTTGTTTTGATTTGCATTTCTCTAATATATAGAGATGATGAACATTTTTTCATGTGTTTGTTAGCCATTCATCTGTCGTCTTTAGAGAAAGTTCTATTCATGTCTCTTGCCCATTGATATAAGGGATTGTTGGCTTTTTTCATGTGGATTAATTTGAGTTCTCTATAGATCCTAGTTATCAAGCTTTTGTCTGATTGAAAATATGCAAATATCCTTTCCCATTGTGTAGGTTGTCTCTTTGCTTTGGTTGTTGTCTCCTTAGCTGTACAGAAGCCTTTCAGTTTAATGAAGTCCCATTTGTTTATTTTTGTTGTTGTTGCAATTGCCATGGCAGTCTTCTTCATGAAGTCTTTCCCCAGGCCAATATCTTCCAGTGTTTTTCCTATGCTTTCTTGGAGGATTTTTATTGTTTCATGCCTTAAGTTTAAGTCCTTTATCCATCTTGAATCAATTTTTGTGAGTGGGGAAAGGTGTGGGTCCAGGTTCAGTCCTTTACATGTAGATATCCAGTTCTCCCAACACCATTTATTGAATAGGAGTCTTTCCCCCAAGGTATGTTCTTGTTTGGTTTATCAAAATTTGGTGGTTGTAAAATGTTAGTTTCATTTCTTGGTTTTCAATTCGATTCCAAGTGTCTATGTCTCTGTTTTTGTGCCAGTACCATGCTGTCTTGAGCATTATGGCTTTGTAGTACAGACTAAAATCTGGTATGCTGATGCCCCCAGCTTTATTTTTGTTACAGAGAACTGCCTTAGCTATACGGGTTTTTTTCCGGTTCCATACAAAACGCAGAATCATTTTTTCCAAATCGTGAAAGTACGATGTTGGTATTTTGATAGGAATGGCATTGAATAGGTAGATTGCTTTAGGAAGTATAGACATTTTAACAATGTTGATTCTTCCTATCCATGACCTTGGTATGTTCTTCCATTTGTTAATATCCTCTGCTATTTCCTTTCTGAGGATTTCACAGTTTTCTTTGTAGAGGTCCTTCACCTCCTTCATTAGGTATATTCCTAGGTATTTCATTTTCTTTGAGACTATGGTGAAGGGAGTTGTGTCCTTAATTAGCTTCTCATCTTGACTGTTATTGGTGTATACAAAGGCTACTGACTTGTGGACATTGATTTTATATCCTGAAACATTACTGTATTTTTTGATGACTTCTAGGAGTCTTGTGGTTGAGTCTTTGGGGTTCTCTAAGTATAAGATCATGTCGTCAGCAAAGAGGGAGAGTTTGACCTCCTCTGCTCCCATTTGGATTCCCTTTATTTCCTTGTCTTGCCTAATTGTATTGGCTAGAACTTCCAGCACTATGTTGAATAGTAAAGGTGACAGAGGACAACCTTGTCTGGTTCCAGTTCTAAGAGGAAAAGCTTTCAGTTTTACTCCATTCAGTAAAATATTGGCTGTGGGTTTGTCATAGATAGCTTCAATCAGTTTTAGAAATGTGCCACCTATGCCTATACTCTTCAGTGTTTTAATAAGAAAAGGATGCTGGATTTTATCAAATGCTTTTTCTACATTTATTGAGAGGATCATGTGATCTTTATTTTTGCCTCTGTTAATATGGTGGATAACGTTTATGGACTTGCGTATGTTAAACCAGCCTTGCATCCCTGGGATGAAGCCTCCTTGATCATGATGAATGACTTTTTTGATGATAAGCTGTAATCTCTTGGCTAGGATTTTGTTGAGAATTTTTGCGTCTATGTTCATGAGTGAGATTGGTCTGAAATTCTCCTTTTTGTTTGGGTCTTTTCCTGGTTTTGGTATCAGGGTGATGTTTGCTTCATAGAATGTCTTGGGGAAGATTCCTTCTTCCTCAATTTTTTGGAATAATTTCTGCAGTACAGGAATAAGCTCTTCCTTGAAGGTTTGATAGAATTCTGGAGTGAAGCCATCTGGACCAGGGCATTTTTTGGTTGGAAGATTTTTTATTGTTTCTTTGATCTCAGTGCTTGAAATTGGTCTGTTCAGGAGCTCTATTTCTTCCTGGCTGAGTCTAGGGAGAGGGTGTGATTCCAAATATTGATCCATTTCTTTCACATTGTCAAATTTCTTGGCATAGAGTTTATGGTAGTATTCAGAGATGATCTCTTGTATCTCTGTGGGATCAGTTGTTATTTCCCCTTTATCATTTCTGATTGAGGTTACTAGACATTTTACTTTTCTATTCCTCGTTAGTCTGGCCAATGGTTTATCTATTTTATTTATTTTTTCAAAAAACCAACTCCTTGTTTCATTAATTTTCTGAATGATTCTTTTGTTTTCAATTTCATTGATCTCTGATTTGATTTTGGATATTTCTTTTCTTCTACTGAGTTTAGGCTTAGATTGTTCTTCTTTTTCCAATTCCATAAGATCTCTTGTGAGATAGTTGATGTGCTCTCTTTCTGTTTTTCGAATGTAGGCATCTAAAGCGATGAATTTTCCTCTCAAAACTGCTTTTGCAGTATCCCACAGGTTTTGGTAGCTTGTGTCTTCATTGTTGTTATGCTCAAGGAAGTTAATGATTTCCTGTTTTATTTCTTCCTTCACCCATCTGTTATTCAACAGAAGATTGTTTAGTTTCCTTGCCTTTGGGTGGGGTCGAGCATTTTTGTTAGGGTTGAGTTCCACCTTTAGTGCCTTATGGTCTGAGAAGATACAAGGTAAAATTTCAATTCTTTTGATTCTGTTGATATTTGTTTTGTGTCCCAGGATATGATCCATTTTGGAGAATGTTCCATGGGGTGATGACAAGAATGTATAAACTTTATCTTTGGGATGGAGTGTTCTATATGAGTCTATCAAGCACAGTTGTTCTAGGGTCTCATTTAAGTCTCTTATATCCTTGTTTAATTTCTGTTTAGAGGATCTGTCCAGCTCTGTAAGAGGAGTGTTAAGGTCCCCTGTTATTATGGTATTATCAGATATCATATTGTTCAGACTGAGTCAGGTCTGTTTCAAGAATCTGGGAGCATTTAAATTGGGTGCATAGATATTTAGAATTGAAATGTCTTCTTGTTCTATTTTTCCCCTTGACCAATATAAAGTGACCATCTTTGTCTGTTTTGACTTTAGTTGCTTTAAATCCACATGTATCTGAAAATAAGATTGCAACTCCTCTTTTCTTCTGAATTCCATTTGCCTGAAAAATTGTCTTCCAACCCTTGACTCGGAGCTTTAATTTGTCTTTTGAAACCAGGTGTGTTTCTTGCAGACAGCAAATGGATGGCTTGTGTTTTTTAATCCAGTCAACCAATCTATGTCTCTTCAGTGGGGAATTCAAGCCATTAACATTTATTGAGATAATTGATAAGTGTGGTAGTATTCTATTCATCTTATTTTGTGAGAGTGCATTGCTTAGTTTTATCTTTTGCATCAGTGTGGAGGTTTGATTCTGTCCTTTAATTTCTGAGTTCTTACTTTGCTGCTGATCCATTGTGGTGGTCAGTGTGCAGAACAGGTTGAAGTATTTCCTGTAGGCTGGTCTTGTTGTGGCGAATTTCCTCAATGTTTGTATATCCATAAATGATTTGATTTCTCCGTCAATTTTGAAGCTTAGCTTAGCAGGGTACAGAATTCTGGGCTGGAAAGTGTTCTGTTTAAGTAGATTAAAGGTAGATGACCATTGTCTCCTTGCTTGGAAAGTGTCATTAGAGAAGTCTGCGGTCAATCTGATGGATTTGCCCCTGTAGGTCAACTGGCGCTTACTCCTGGCACCTTGCAGAATCTTTTCTTTTGTCTTGACTTTGGACAGGTTCATCACAATGTGTCTTGGAGAAGCTCGGTTAGAGTTGAGGCGACCTGGGGTCCCATAGCCCTTTGAAAGCAGTGAGTCAGAATCTTTGGTGATATTTGGGAAATTTTCTTTTATAATATTCTCTAGTATGGCTTCCATTCCTCTGGGGCATTCTTCTTCCCCTTCTGGAATTCCTATAACTCGTATGTTGGAACGCTTCAGAAAGTCCCATAATTCTGACAGTGAACGTTCTGCTTTCTCTCTCTTCTTTTCTGCCTCTTTTACTATCTGAGTTATCTCAAAAACTTTGTCTTCTACCTCTGAAATTCTTTCTTCTGCATGGTCTAACCTGTTGCTGATACTTTCCATTGCATCTTTAAGTTCCCTGATTGACTGTTTCATTTCCTTCAGCTCTGCTATATCCTTTTTATGTTCTTCATATCGTTCATCTCTGATTTGATTCTGTTTTTGGATTTCCTTTTGGTTATTTTCCACTTTATTAGCAGTTTCCTTCATTGTTTCCATCATTTCTTTCATTGTTTTCAACGTGTGTATTCTAAATTCCCTTTCTGTCATTCCTAACATTTCTGTATAGGTGGAATCCTCTGCAGTAGCTACCTCATGGTCCCTTGGCGGGGTTGTTCTGGACTGGTTCTTCATGTTGCCTGGAGTTTTCTGCTGATTCTTCCTCATGGGTGATTTCTTTTATCTGTTTCCTTGCCCTAATTTTCCTTTCACTTCCTCTTGCTCTTTAAGTTCTTGTGCCTGTGGACTAAGGGTTACAGGACCAGAAGGGTGAGAAGGTTGAAGAGCAAAAAAGGGATGAAAGACAGGAGGACCGAGTGATAAGGAAAAAAAAAAGAAAAATAGAGAAAGAGAGGGGGTGGGTAAAAAGAATATTCACAAAAAGAAGAGAGGCACAGAAAGAGGGAGACAGAGCAATATAGGTGTACAGTAGGGTACTTTGGTACAACCTTAAAAAAAACCCACCTTCTGGGGGTGCCCAGTTGGGTGGTTCCCTTGAGGTCAGCAGCTCTTTGCTAACCTGATCAGACACAGTACCCCACCTCCACCAAGTAGAGAGGAAAGACAAAAATGCTATAAATCAAACCAAAACAAGCAAACAGAAAACTTTACGGAATAAAATTGGCTGGAAAAGCAAATAATAGCAGTAGAAACACTAACAAAAATGAAGTTCTAATTATTGAAATAGGCAGCAATGGGAAATTATAATTAAACTAGAAAAATTGAGAAAGAAAAAGGATCTGTATGGAAAAGGTTGAACTTAAAAAACAAAACAACAATCCACAACATCAAAATAAACAAAAAAAACAACCAAACCAAAAAAAAACACAACCAAAAACAAAGCAGTATGTATATGTTATTGAATATTTTCTGGGCAACACGTGGTCTTCTGGGATATGAGATGTTAATCACAGTTCTGATACGACTGGAGGCTGCTAGTTTCTCAAACCCCAGCAGGTAGACACCCTAAATCTCTCTTCAGCCCACTTAAAAGTCACTTTGAACTTGTTCACTTACTGAGCAGAAGCTTTCTCAGGGAAGTGCTTGTCACTGGAATCACTGCTGAAGTGGCTATCCACTTACCCTGTGTGTCAAAACTGGTCTCCCTCTGCCCCCGAGGGTTAGAGCTGCAAGGCGGCTCAGACCCCGCCCTTAGGCTACTTGGTCACTGGGTTACCAGCTCCCACCCAATTCCAGCTCTGCGACCCTGAGGGCGGAGCTTGTCGGGGCAGATCGTTCACAATGTCTGCCTGTGACCCAGAGCCAAACACTATTAGCTCCGTCTGGCTCAGCGGCTCAGACTGGGGCCCTAGACAAAGGCCAAAATTCTCCGCACTCCTGCTCAGGCTCTCCCCAAGGCAGTTCAGCTGAGTGCCAAGTCCAAAGACACCAAAACAGTTCACAGGTAAGGCCTTTCTGGTTTGCAGTCTCGCTGCTACTGAACTTACAGTTGCAGGCGGGTTAAGACGGATTGAACACACGCGACCACTTGCCGGTTTTCCACTGTTTTAGTCCTCCTCTTGGGGTCCAGAAGTCTCTCGCTGACTCCCTGTATCCTCTCAGGGGTGATGATAGGCAGATCCCACCAGCTAGAGATGCCTGGAGTCCTATATCCCCAGACTCATGGTGCCCAGATGCAAGGAAGCTGTTACTCGGCTGCCATCTTGCTCCACCTCTCTCTGAGATCTTTCGTTAGAATCTCTTTTTAAAAGTTGCATTCCCAAACTTCAGCTCCAAGAGTTGTCATTCCAAAAGGGTGGGAAACATTTCCCATACATTTCCCAAAGTATGATAAGTAAAGAATAGGAAACATTAGTCGGTCTTGCTCTTTGACTTCGTGTAGGCCAGGGAGGCAACATGCAGTAGGACCTCCATAGTTGACCCCCTTCTTCATTGACTACCTCCTTAAATGGAGCTAATTTTGATAGACTACACTTTCGAGAGTGAGATGAGATTTTGTTAGGAACTTGTTCACACAGCCAATTAGGAAAAGTAGGGTGAAGGCAAATGTGCTGATGGAGATAGAGAGCCAGCAAGGATAGTGCACAGCAAATTACATTTTTGAAAATTGTGTGGCATAATATTAATAATCAGAGGGAGGTCTGATATCAAAATCTAATTGAAATGAAATTCAGACAGGAAACTTTAGCTCCTACACTCGTAAGGCGGCCTCCTGAAGGCCATATAATTTTGAGAGGCCAGACACTTTCACAGTGTTTTTTCTTTGATATTTCCCTTCACAGATAATTGAGTCAGAATACTTTTCACAGAGTAAGCCTCTGGTCCAGGGAACTAGGAAAAGCCATGGTAAGAAAGGGATAGGTGGGGATGAGAGAAATGTATTAGATATTTGTTTAGGGTTTTTTGAGGTATGCCAGAGTTCTTAATGGTTATTTATGGCATGATTGAATAAGATTCCGATTTCTCCAGAAAACAAAAAAAGGTAGAGGTTTCAGCCCTCCACAGTTCAGTATGGGAGTGGTGATTGGGAAGGAAATAGGAAAAAAGAAATTGGATTTCAGTTGGTATTAAAGCATGTGAGTTTATTAAAATTGTGTGATAGCCTATTTTTCTTAGTCAGAGTTGGTCCTGGTCATTGCTTAATTAACATAGTTTGAAGGATGCCACATGGCTAATAAAATACCCAGAGCATGTACAAACCAAATGGATTTTGCCCTAGTTTATATTACCCCAGAACCAAGGAGTCACTGATATACTGGGGCGCTTGACATGGTTACCTCTAACTCATCACATCATGATATTGGGATTTGAGCCTGAGTTTATAGCCAGACATCTGTCCTAGCTTCAATTTCAACTGGGCTTTGTACACGTTGCCTACAATGGGGACTAGAAAGGAAGTAAATTGTTTTTTATTAATAACTTACATTTTCTCCCTTTATGCATACATCCTTATTTTGAAAATAAAGGAATCACATCCATTATTTATTTTCTTACGAAGTATATTTGTTATTATTTGCCACTTTTTGATAAAAAACCCAAACCCAATCTTTAGGCAGGACTTATAGATGCTTAGTATCTGTTTGAAAAGAAGGAAAGAAAAGTTCAGCCAAGTTGCCATATTTTTTCCGTCAATCAGCTTTAGCTGATACGTTTTATGAATATAGAACTCAGTCTTTTTGTTGTTGGAGGGGTTTACACGCAGTGGGACCTGACATCTTTATCTCCCTAAGTGCACACCTGACATGCAAAAGGTAAATATTCAGGGAGAGCATTATCCCCTTAAAACTTAAATCCAAAGGTAGTATAAGCTAGAAAGAAGACAGTAACATAGAATGCCTTCTTCAAAATGAGATAAGTTCCGTATCGGAAGCCTGGGCTTTGCTCTCTGAACACAGGATGAAATGAGCCTCTGACCTATCTAACGACAAAATCTCTTCCTTTGATTTTTGAAATCAAGCTAGCTTTAAAAGAGGCTTTTATATTTAATATGTTACTGAAACTTATCCATGTAGAAACATGTTTGTATTAGTCTGGTGCCAGCTTACTTCCAGAAGTGATGAACTGAAGTGAAAATGGAATATATTAGGAGGTAATAGTATAGGAATTGAACATTTGGGGGTTTCAAGCTCAGTGCTGGCATTTATCTGAGGAGGAAATAGAAGTCCAGTGACCTCACATTCAATATCTATAAAATGAGGATAATTATAATAACCAACTCCAGGAATGATAAAATGTTTAACAAGTGGTTAGGCATGAACACAGAAAAATCAGAACAAGCACCCATGTGATCAAAATAAATGCCAGCTCCACCAGTACCACTGAGGGGGTAAGTATCAGTCAACTAAGTATCAGTCAACTTTATCTCATCAGATTGTGGGCACATATCATGAGATGGTAAGTCTCAGCTATGCATGATTGCCGTCCTCAGCAATGGCTCCCAATGATGTCTACATTAACCAGTGTTGGTCTGTATGACCAATTAATACAGCAGAAATGATGGTGCTTTATTTCTGTGGAGATGTTATAAAGGCCCAGGCATCTCCCACCATGCTTGGTATCTTTCCTCACCTTACTCTGAGCAAAGCAATGTCATAAGCAGCCCTCTGGAGAGGCGTGTGTAGTAAGGAACTGAAGCCTCCCACAGACAGCCATGTGAGTGAGCTTAGGGGACAATCCCTCAGCCTGAAGAAAACTCCAGCTTGATTGCAATCTCATAAGACACCCTAAGCCAGGACCACTCAGTGAAGCAGCTCCTGAATTCTATACCCTCCAAAAGCTATGTGAGCTAATACAATTTATTATATTAGGCGGCTACCTTTTGGGGTAATTTATCATGCCAATAATAGGTCGCTAACTTACTATATATCTGGATTTATGTGAAAGAGAAATAAGGAGGAAAAACATTGTAGGTCAGAAGGATGTGTCATCTATCTTAAAGCTGAAATATCAGTAAAGGTTTTAAACAGATCCTTTTTGGGGGGAGGGGGGAAGATGTTGAGATGTTCTGAAAAGACCATCACATTCAGTTGCATAGATTGTACTACACACCGGGGTGCCCATGCAAGGGTAAGAAAGGAAAGGGGTTAAAATCAAACCTGTGCTCTGCTCTCCCAGCTGTGTGAACTGACTCAGAGTTCCGTCTACCCAGAAGGAGAGATGCCTTTTGCTAACACACACAAATGCTTAATCATCTTGCCAAGATGTCTACCCATAAGGTTTTGTCTGCCCCAAGACAGCATTTTTTTTTTAAATGAGCACAAAGACACCATATGGGCTAGGAGTGGTTCCACAGTTGGTGGGGGCAGGGGGACTTAAACCTTATTCAAAGAGAGAGTTTTAGTTTCAAATCCTGCCTACCTCATTTATCTTGTGTGTATATTCAGATACATTTTATGACTTCTTTTTTTTTCTCTCTCTCTCTAGTAAAATGGGAAACCAGAACAAAAATATCTATATAATTGGATCATGGCAAGAATCATATGAGATAATTTTTGAAAAGCATCACAATCAGTGGGCTAGTGCAGGGCAGATGATCAATAACATCCAGTTTTTCTATCTCCTTTGCATCTGTTTGGGTTTAGGCAGAATAAAAAGTCTGTTTATGGAAGAAATTGCAAGCTTGCCAAATGAGTCAAAACTCATAATGTTTCCTATAATAGCAATCATTAGGACAGACACCTACAGGGAAATCTCAGAGAAAGTCCTGAACTATTTACCTGTCGTAGCACAGAAATGGATTAGATGATCGATTACGTAGATAAATAGACAACAGAAAGTACATATATAAGTGCAGTATATATATTATTTACCGACCACTTCCCTGTGTTGACCAACCCTTTGAGTTAACCTAATAACCACTTAGCTGACCACTTCCCTGCATTGATCAACCCCTTAAGTTAACCTAATTTTCATAGACCAGACATGTACCACATATAGGTATCAGTATAGTAGTCCATATAGGCGTCAGTATAGTAGACCACCTCCATATGTTGACCAGTCTGTTACGGTCCTTTTAGCAGCTAACTTGCATGGGTTCCACTGCATAAGAGGGACTAAAGCACATCTCTGTATTTACCGTCAAAGCTGCTGTGTGTCAGTGTACCTGAGTTTTAACATCTTCAGAACAAACAAACCTCTTTAGATTCCCCTTGGAAATTACTAGCACTAGCTGTTTAGTATCCTCTCCTCAGGGATCTGTGCCTGGGCCCCAGTGGGCCTCTCTCCTCTAAGCTCAACAACACCAGCTCCAGCTGAGCAAAATCCCTCCTCAGAAGTCTGTCCGTTCTACAGGGCTCCTCCCTCACGCCTCTAAATTCTCATGATTCCAACCTGTCCCCTTTGTTTCCTCAATCCTAGGAGTGTCAGCTTCTTCCTACGGTTCGCACCTCTGTGACATTTTAGTTTCCTCCTTTGTTTTTTGTTTCTGGGGGATTTTTTAGGTCCAACAAACTTTTTTGTCAGTAGTCCTTCTAATCTGTTCTGCCCTTCCATTTCCAAAATCACAGTTTTATCAAAAAGTTCAAAACAAAAACCATGTTAATCCTTATCTTAAATGACAATAATTAACACTTTATCTTTAAACAGAAATAATCAGCATAACCCATGATCCATAATAAATAGTAATCAACTTAACCCATGACCCAAAACAACATTTCTAATTCAAAAGTTAATCTAAACCAATTGCCCTAAACTACTCAAAACACACAATTTTAGGTTAAAGCCGAATTTACAAAACAACATGGAAGGAAGACAAAATGTCAAGGTCATATGGGACCTGAACCAGCCAGACCAGCTGTGTCATCTCAGCCCTAGCCTGACTGACTCCATCCTATTCTTACTACACGTGCTCTCATGCCCGACTCCTATTACTACATTTCATATCTATAAAATAGATTTTAAATGGAAATAATTACTATGATTTATTACAATTGTCAGGGATCAAACTTATTTGGGCAAGAGAGAGGTTTAAAGTTACACTGGGAACAAAAAATGCAGCACAATTAGCTTTCCTTTCTGCCTCTTCAGTTACCAAGTTAACACCTTCACACACAGTTAGCAATTCTTTCTATCACAGTGTCTCGTTATAACGTAACTAGGAGTGGTTTGTGTCTCTTGTCTGGATCTGGACTGACAGGATGATTACCTAAGAGGCAAGTCTAACCTCACAAGGGGCGATGGGAGGAAAGTATTGGATATTTAAAGCCAGAATATTTACAGTTGAATTAAAAGTGTTTTTGTTAATTGAGAGGATGACTCGATTGAATGAAGATTGAAAAAGTAGATTGTTCTTCAGTATTATAACAATATTATGGGTGTTTTTCACTCTCCACTTTAAAACAGTCAAACGAATAACAGCATAATCACTTGAGGTTTAAAGTTTTCAATGACTTATTCATGCGTCTCTTCATTTATTTTGGCTGTGTTATCTTCACCAAGTCTACTACTTTCAGTTTCACACAAGGAAAATCTCCTATGGGCTAGAAAAAAAAAAAAAAAAGAGAGAGAAAGAGATATTATTTTCAACTTATATTCCTGTAGCCAAAATACTGAATTTTTCTATTTTTATTTTCCAAGGAAATTCAGTCCTGCCAGCTGAACAGTGTATTAGCCCTATTCTGCATCACTTGTTTAAACAAGTAGAATATATCCTAACTCCTGCCATCTCATTTTCTTTTCTCAGTTCAGTAAGCACCTAAAAGGCTTCTTCTGAAAAGAAATGTGCTACAGAAAAAGGGAAGAAAAAGTCCTATTGAAACCTTTCTTAAAAACTCTTCTTGCATGAAGATACTATTTGGATAGACCACTTAATTGAGGTTAATGACACCTTGATCGGTAAGTCAATATACAGTAAGTCAAAGGATCTAGTGACGATGATGTTTTGTTAAAAAGATCTGTGAATGCATCAAACACTGCGTTTTCTTTGCACGTATCTAGTGATGAACCAAGGAGGAAAAATGAGTTTCACTGGCAAGAAGTACTGACTTGTAGGAATTTTGATTAGGAGTTACTATATTAGGCAGGAAACAACTTTTAAAACTGGTAACATTATGTTCATGGATTAAACAGTGGCGTTTAAAAACATTCTTTTAGCAGAAAGACACTTTCTTCAAATGAAATTTTATGTGCTATCAAAATATAGGTAATAAAAAAATAAAGTTTACTATAGTAGTTGGAGCTGGTTCCCAAAACCTTGCTACCTGGAACCACCCTCCCTTAGCTTTTTAATCCACCCTCAGTCTTGTATTAAACAGAGTCCCAGCAGGAAAATATGGCATACTCAAATTTGGTAGTGTGAGTATATTTAATGCAGAAATTATTTACAATAGCATAGACAAGATATAAGGAAAATCAAAGGTAGCATGGTATTCTATAGAGAATAATAGAAACAACACGATAGATAGCCTTATTTTTAATATTTTTCATCCCAAATGTTCTTTTTAGTACCATTTGGCAACATCCTCCCGTTGAAAAGCGGTATGGCTGTTACTTTCCCTTGAATCTACAAATACTTGTGACTACAGTAGAAAATGTGATGCTTGTGATTTCCATGGCTGTATCAGAAAAGATGAGCAAGTTTATATGCCAGCTGGGAAGTCCTGTTCTTGCACCCCAACTACAGTACTGTAAAGAAGTGTAAGCACCCATGGAGAAGCCCTTGTGAGGGAGGACCTAGGCCCCTCGGCCCTCAGTCCAGGCTGAGCTCCAAGCCAATAGCAGCAACTGACCAGCCATGACAGGGAGTGCTTTTAGAAACTGATCCTCCAGCCTCAAGTTCAGCTACCCTGGCTAAAGTGTGTAAAAGCAGAAATAAGCCTTCTCTACCAAGCTCTGCAAAAAATTGCCAATTCTTATGGCAAATAAATGATTGTAGCTACTAAATTTTGGGATGGTTTGCTTTGAAGCAGTAGTAAGTAAAATGAGAAATTACTATGCTTAGGTCTGAAGGAGGAGAAGGGAGATACTGCTTACTAAAGCCCAGCAAGGGGAAGAGTTGTGTTATTAAGTGCCTCTCACAAGGGAGGAAACTGGGAGAATAAGTACCTAATCTCACTATCTACCTTGGCAATGGGTTCCTGCTGACTCTCTCTTTGGTTGAACCAAAGGGAGGCCAGAGGGTAAGCAAGCCTATAGATACAGCACATTTGAATTAGCCTCAAGAGACATAGGGAGAGCAGAATAGGAAAAGGTGGTAATAGATCTGCAGTGCAAAAAAAAGAAGGCATGCAGCCAAAATTCCTTCCCTTAATCCTTGGGGGTTTATGAAATAGTTCAACGCCCAACGACCTTGATAGGGGACCCTCATGGAATAGACAGTCTTCTAGAATTCAAGTCATCTTTAACATTCTGCTATGGATTTATCTTTATAAAGTTGTTATGGATAGATGGAGCTAGAGACCTATCAATTGATCTATATATAGACATAAGCATGAATATGGATTAATATACCATAATGTCAAGATATTATTGGCAATTATCATTTATAAAATTTTCTTTTTTTAGTTTTGCTTTCTATAATGAGCATGTCCTCCCTCCCTCCTTCCTCTCTCTCTCTTTCTCTCTCTTTCTTGACAGAGTCTCACTCTGTTGCCCTAGGTAGAGTACAGTGGCATCATCATAGTTCACAGCAACCTCAGCGTCTTGGGCTCAAGAGATCCTCTTGCCTCAGCCTCCCAAATACCTGGGATTACAGGCACCTGCCACAATTCCTGGATAGTTTTTCTATTTTTAGTAGAGACAGGGTCTAGTTCTTGCTCAGGCTAGTCTCCAACTCCTGAGCTCATGCAATTCATCTGCCTCGGCCTTCCAGAGTGCTAAGATTATAACAGGAGCCACCACGCCTGGCCTGTTATTGTCATTTTGCAAAGTTATTAAACAAATGCATAATAAACTTCAGGAGAATCAATAGATTAAATTTATGATTCTCTCAGCTTCAAATGCAAACCAGCCTGGGAGAGTGAGGGTGCATTAAAATTTAGGCCACCTGTCTAGATAATCTGAATACATTTTAAAGACTTTGGTAAGGCAGGCTTTGAAGGCAGTGCTTTGTGGAAAATGGAAGGGGAGGTAAAGGTGAAAAGAAACAGTAAAAGCATGAGCAAGCGACTAAAAGAGGTAAGTTTTTCTGAGTGTACGGAGATCCTTGAATGTTCCAGCTGGGCTGAGAGCAGGACTGCTGTTTGAAGAACACACCGTGGATTAGCCGGTCCTGCTGCCGGTGCTTGTGGGGTTTGTTTGCCTACATCCTTCTTGGTGCTCTCAGCTGCTCAGCCGCCAGGTTCTCCAGGGTCTTTTGATATTATCCAAGAAAGGCCAAAACCCCCAGATCTAACAAAAATAATCAAGTCAACATATTGAACTCAGACCTGGTGCTTAAGAATGGTGTCTCTGATAAACAGTGACCCTAATTTAAGAACACTAACCTTCATTATTAGATGACAGTCCAGCCCGACACAAGTCGAAAGGCTTCGAGTGTATTCAGGCTCCCAGCACACTAATTCCTTCATTGCTCTCATGCCTTCTAAGAGATGGAACTCACAGAACTCTGAGCTCTATTTTGGACTGTTTGGAAGAATCCTATTAAATATTTCCTCCGAAGCTGTAATCCAGGCTTTTGAGAGTCAGCATGACATATAAATGAATTATTCATGCAAGACTCTGCAAGATGGGCAACTTTCCTGCCAAAAGATGCGCAGCAAGGGGTGTTATAAAACTGAAATTGGTGTGTGTAGAGAGGAGCGGATGGAGACGATTTCAAAGATGATTTCTTTGCTGGGGGGGAAATCCTCTAGACCTTTAAACCTTGCTTTCACCGCAGAGAGCTTTCCAAATCCTCTCAGTCTCTCCCGCCTTCTCTGTCTTCCTCTGTTCAGAAGCCCAAGATGCTAAAACATAGTCCTCTCCTAAGCTGGTTTAATTAGAATAAGAAAGGATTTATGAACCGGCCCAATCAGCTCTGAAAGGACATTGTCCTCTTTCACAGTACAAAGACTCTGGTCACTTCCTTGTGTTGGGATGAAAGGGTGTTGCAAAGTTACTGCGGTGGCGGGAAGACTCCATCTGAAACAAACCAGCTGGGCGCGCACCGCCACGTGCCTCCCTGCAGCTCGCAGACCTGAGACTTCGCTTCGCGCTGACTTGTGGCAGCGGGACAATGACAATTGCCAGTCCGAGGATTAGAGCCTTCGAGTTTTCCCCATATTTGCAGGATTTAATACTTGGATGCAGCACTCAGAATCTGTAAATGAATAAAGCTTCTGTCACTGATGGTACACCCCGCTGAGCAGCAGTAAGTAAGCTCAGGACAGAGATAAAAGGAGCCATCCCCGAGTAAGCAGTCATAAGAATAAATACAAACTACAGATAGTACTTATCTGGTCTGGTCGCACAATTTCTGGGCGAACAAATCATTCAGCGCTGAATAGTCCTGATAATGACATTATGAATAATGTAAACCGTCCGCGACGCGAGGGAGGCCATCATTAATGCAAAGCTTCTCCACGCCTCTGAAAATGTTCTTTCTATTTTAACTTATATCTTAGGGAATGTCAAATACACACCATTCACAATTAGGCTGGAGAGCTTAACAACCGTTTATTCTAAGTCTGTCTCAATTAGGGATTTGGTGGCAACCCAATCTTCCCTTTTAGCAAAGCACAAAGTGATAGTGGGCAGGTTATTATCCCAATTCTGACAACGTACAAAATAGCAGCTGGAAAGTAATGAAAAATACATGGGAGTTTGAGGTCGCTGCTCTTTCCAAAATGCTCTTAAAGACTGTGTATGTAATCTTTAGAGAAACACGGCAATGTCCTGCTGCATTGAGCTACAGAACGTGCGATGTGTAAATATTATGTAAATATCTCCTTGGACTCTTAACAGCTCCCACCCAAATCCTGTAACTCTGGCAGAACACACAGTGCAAATGGACAATGGGAAGTGAAATGTTTGGGATGATGGTTTAACTTGCCAAATATGAAACTAGAATTATTTCTTTGTGACTATGCAGTTGCCGATTAAGCTTGTGTTGATGTTACCAAATTTCTCTCTGGAAGTTGTTTTGGGTTCTAAATGACCAGGCTAATTTTTTTTATTAAAACATAGAGGGGACTAATGAACAGCTGGGGTATTTTCAGGAAAAATAAGATTTCTAACCTACAAATCTATATCCATGGGGATGTTTGGAAAATACTTAAAGCTTTCTTCTATGCTTCTGAATTTGAGATTTTAACTTTATTCCTGATCTCCCAGAGGAGGAAGGAAGGTGATTATGTTTATGACAGATAAACCGGAATAAGCCACCTTATTCTGGGTTTGGTAGGCTAAGAGTGATTTATTGAACATCTGCAGTCTATAACACATGGGCCATTCTACCTATTTTGGAATGTTACTAACAATAAAAATTAGATAATTAATAAAAGCTTGACTATTTCCTAATTTAAAACACACAAACTTTTAAAATATAATGCATAATATTGCTCCACTAAGATAATATAGTCAGAAAAAAATAGATATTCCTCAAATTAAGTCAGGAGTAGATATAAGACTATCCACAAGTGACCATTACATACTTTCAGATAAATTACAAATATCAAATATATATTTTTAATTGGGTTGGATGATTTCTGATTATCACTGGTGGATTAAATAATATGGAAATAAGTTAAAACCACAATTAAAGGCAGTTACAAATTGTGCTATCTTCCCAAGCTTTCTCTTCATCCTCTGAAAATTTTATTTGTTGAATTTCTATAAATTGGCAAAGTAATTTATACACATTTGGTTCATGATGCCTCAAGTGTTTATATTATAAATACATACCCAAAATATATCAAGAAGGAAGATGCTGTCCTTGGCTCTTTTAATGTTTTAGTAAACTCTCATTTTTGATCATGAAATATTCATCTTAAATAACATTAGAATTAAATAGAGCCAATGCAATTTTAGCATTTTAGTGTTATGATGCTTTGCGTGGGTTATGTCTATGCAAAATAACAAATTAGATTGGAAATAAAATATAAGGCTGTTCCATCCAACTTGCTAATGTCTAACATATTTTTCATTGCACATAAAACCACCAGATTTGCCAGTGAATATAGCCTTTGTGTTTTTAATTTGTTTTAGGCAAAATGATTTATATACAAGAAAAGTTGGTAAAAGAGACTCCAGAAAAGTTATTTGTGCATTGCAAACTGTGAGATTTAATATGCTACCTTTTTGTTTTGATAGAGTTTCCTAACATGGATGAAAATTTTCTTGTAATTTTGCATAAACTGAATAGCTACTGGTTGAAATAAGAATGTGTATCAAACCTATCCACATGCTATCTGTCATTATAACATTTAGCCAATATATATACAAAATTGCTGAACACATCCACTTGAAACGTATCTGAATTCGTTACCACAAAATGGAATCAATAAATGCCTAGATTAGGTTTTGTCTTCTGCTTATTTTTGACAATATTAAATATTTGACAATATTAAAGAATTTTGTTCATGCTTCATTCCCTTAGTTGCTGTTATTATTAATGATAAAATTAAGTTGGGTCTCCAACTAGCTAGGGTCTCTGCTACAACCTAGCAGACTTCCACTGGCAATTTCTATTGCCTCATTCTTTGAGGCAATCAGAGTCCCAATTGGGAAACAGAGTCACATACTATATGAAGAAATCTTCCAAAATAGTTTATTTTAAAGAAGAGAACAATCAAGATGTTGTGAAAATTAAACTGTGCATCTTAACATTTTTCACATACCAAACAAGTTTTTCTCATTCATTCATTCTTTAAAGTATAATTAAGGCCTAAGATGAGCTAGACGTTGGTTTAGATTTATGGGGTACAAAACTGAATGAAATAGTGGAGTGGCCATGGTGTTCAGAGTCCAGTTGGAAGTCATATAAGTTCAATGTAAAAGTAAGGCAGAAAGGGGAGGCATCCTTAGCTAGATGGTAAGAGCTTCCAAAATACCTTTCTAAAAAATGTAATGCTTGCATTCAATCTTCAAAGAAAAGTCAGAGTCAAATGAAAAGTGAGAGCTGCTGTGGTCCTGCCAAAGAAACAAGATTTTCCAGGGGAAAGGGACAGATAACTGGACAGTCCTGAAAAAAACTGATGTAGGGGATCAAGTTTCATCTTTAGCCAAACAGAAGTAGTACACAAGAAGGCAAATGAACCTCCTGAAATTTGAAAGGCTAATTTGTGTTTTGTTTGTTTTCCTTTTTTTTTTTTTTTTGGAGACAGAGTCTCACTATGTCACTCTGGGTAGAGTGCTGTAGTGTCACAGCTCACAGCAACCTCTGGCTCTTGGGCTTAAGCGATTCTCTTGCCTCAGCCTCACGAGTAGCTGAGACCACAGGCACCTGCCACAATGCTTGGTTATTTTTTGTTGTAGTTGTCATTGTTGTTTAGCAGGCCAGACAGGATTGAATCCATAAGCCCCGATGTTGAGGCCCGCGCTGTAACCACTGAGCTATAGGTACCGAGCCTGTTTGTTTTGTTTCCGTTTCTGTTTTTGAGAGAGTCTTACCCTGCCACCCTGGGTAGAGTGTTGTGATATCATCACCGCTCACTTCAACCTCAATCTCTTGGGCTCAAGAGATCCTTTAGCCTCAGCTTCTCTAGTAACTGGGATTACAGGCGCTCACCAAAATTCCCAACTAGTTTTTTTATTTTTAGTTGAGACAGGGTCTCCCTCTTGCTCAGGATGGTCTCAAACTCCTGAGCTCAAGCAATCTACCTGCCTCAGTCTATAAACAAGTGCTAGCATTACAGGCTAATTTTGAACCAAGTGCTCCTTACACAAGAAGTAATAAACTAAAGGTGTTTTAGTTAACACCAAAGGCATTATATGCCTAAATTATAGTTTTATAATACAGTTTCAAAGGAAAAGAATAGTTAAATCAATAGCAGGTAGATAAATACTAAAAGTAAAAAATAGTAGTAAGTATCTATAATAAATACTGCAATGCTGTGTATTTATAACAAGCCAATACGGGCTTTATATGTAAATTGACTATTTCTTCACAGTAATCTTCTGAAATAGGTACTATCATTGCCAATTTACAAATGAGAAAATTAAGCCCAGCAATTTAATTGAGATATGCTAGACTTTAGGTATTTCTAACCTTTAAGGGCAGTAACAGAAACAACTAAGCCTTCCCATAGGACTCTTACAATTAACAGTGAGAGAATGAAATTTTTCAAAGGCTGTAAGTCTGACTCATTGTAGTATTAGTAAACTCATTACTTTTAGTATTTTAAGTAACACTATTCAATGATTTGGAGCATTAGGATCTGTGTTAAAATTACCAATACTTCTTTCTAAGATGGCGGCTTTTATTGTCTGTATTCCAGTATGTTAAATTTAAATTTGGGTAAGCTTGAGGATATAGAAATTCACAAATTAGGCTTGGAAACATGCACTGGGATTTCCAATACATTCCCATCACTTCCCTGAAAGCAATGTGCAGGCTCACGTACCATTGCACAGGTTATGCAAATAAGATAAGTACCCACAGTACTCAGTTATAATGGACTTAAAGAATGCCTGATTTTTTTTCCCTAGGCCCTGTTTGATTTTGTCTGTGTACTTGGTACCATGATCCAGGATATAAAATTAAAAATAAAACAATCTCATAGTGAGAAAGTTGAATTATTGAACCATAATTTTGAGCTGAGGTTTTGATGAACACAAATAATCTGAGCTTTGCACTCGTGTTTTCTGTTGTCACCAGCGGCTCTCTGCGAAATTACACAGCACCACATAATTCAAACCGGTTTACTCCAAGGTTAAACACACAGAAAGCAAGTATTTTTTTATGCTTAAAATATGTGGTTGCATATTAAAAGTGTTGGAGATGACATTCTTTCTTGTACCTAGATAAAAACAAAAATGATTATTTAGATGAATTTTGCCTATTCTAAAACAGTCATGGTATGTATCCACAATACAACTGGATACCAGAAAACTGTAAAACACAAATATGATCCGGCTTTAAAAAAAAGTAGGAAAAAATGTAAACTATCCATGGATATCCGAGGGATTGGTTGCGGGACTTCACCACACCAAACTCCTGGGATGCTCAAGTCCCTTATATAAAGTAACACAGTATCTATACATAACCTACACACATTCTCCCATATATTTTAAATCATTTCTAGAATACCTGCAATACCCGACATGATGTCAATACTATGTAAATAGTTATATGGACTACCAAGGGAATAATTGAAAGAAAAGTCTGTACATGTTCCATCTAGACACAACCATCTTCTTATTAAAAAAAGTCAATCCATTATTGGTTGAATCCACAGATACAGAACTCACAGACACAGGAGGTTGTCTATATACATGTCTATGTCCACATATAAACTTCTTTTTAAAAAGAACAATAAAAGAGGCAGTGCCTGTGGCTCAAAGGAGTGGGGTGCCGGCCCGATATACCGGAGGTGGTGGGTTCAAACCCAGCCCCGGTCAAAAAATGCAAAAAAAGAAAGAAAAAAAGAAAAAGAACAATAAAGGTAAAGCAGCCTATAGACAACATTTTAAATGTATAATAAGATGGAATAATTGCTGAGAGGATAAAAAACTAGTACAGAGATCAAAGCAAGAAAGTAAGATGGGTATTATTAGGATAGAGTTTTGGAGGAACTAATCGTCATCCAGGATCGTTTTAATTGAAGATCTTTGTGGTGTGGGCAGCAGAAATCTACTTCTACCAGCACAAGTCAATGATGAGAATTTCTAAAATGACACCAGAGGAATCTCATGCCCCAAGGGCAGGAATGTTGGTTGCTCACATAGCCTCACATACCAAGAGACACAGGAACCCCATGATTCTTTACGACATGAGCTCTCTTTTCTGCTTCCTGCTAAACATGGGCAGCTTGGAGTGGTAGCACAGAACACAGACTCAAACCATCTCACCTGAGTCTGAAAGCCAGCTTCATCCCTTGCTGTTTGTCTTGTTCTGGGTGACTTATTTAATTATTATCGCTTCATCTTTTTTATTTGTTAATGGAGCTGATCATAAAGGCACTTACTTTATACAGTTGCCGTGAGCATGAAATGAACAGCACTATGAATCTTTATTCTCTGGAATTTTTTCACACCAGAACATTTCCATAACACGAGTGTTGGGAGCTATTATGTGAAATGTGTTTTAATGTGAACAAATTACGTATGGTAGACAGTGGGTTAGACCTAGTTAACCAGGCATCTCAAAAGCAAGCCTTCTTGGAACCTAATTTGGGACCAAAGTAGGGCTATCAAAGAACTTACCTTAGGACCAATATTTAAGCAGAAGCCCAAAAGTTTAATATTAAAGATAAATACTTTTATGTAATTAAAAAAATTGGTTAACTATAACTTGCAGGTTTGCTGCCTGTTTTTATAAATAAAGTTTTATTTGAACCAGGACCAGGATGAGAGTGAGGTTAGGGAGAAAGGGCTGTAAAATATTAGATCCTATCTTCATTTAAATTTTAATATGATATTCATCATGAATTTTTTACACTAAATTTGATTTTTAATTAATACTCCATTAAACAATTTATCCAGATCACTGACTTTTTTAGTACCTGATTAAGTTTAGTGCCTAAGGTGAGGGCCCTGCTCTCCTTGCCCTAGTCCTGGCCGTGTAATATGCATTACGAATCAGCAACTCGACAGCATTTCACTACCTTTTACTGCATTAGTCACAGAAAGCTTTGTTCTTGGAGTACTCTGGGCTAGTGTTCAGCAAGAGACACCCAGGGAAACAATAATCTCTAGGTCCCAAGAATTGCTCAAGCACTTCTATTCCCTCTGTTTTTGTTATAAGGATTTTTAGTTCCAAAGACAAGGCAAAGGAATTTTAGTGAAACACAGTAGAACCTGGGTAATTGACTACCTCCTTAAGTTGACCCAATTTTCATGAAAATTGGACATGCACATATACAGTAGGCCTGGTTCCTTACATTGACCACCTCTATATGTTGACCAGTTTGTTACAGTTTGGGTGGTACAGACCACCAGTTTGGGTGGTCAACTTACAGAGGTACCACTGTAAAATGGCTGATCAAGCATGTTAAGCCCAGTAAGTTACAACCTGAAACGTATCCATAATTAGCTTGGAGCCAGGGTAGAGCCTGTCACAACTGGATGGCAGGCATGTGGTACAGATGGTCTTTATCAAAATTGGAATTCATTTCCAACCTCATTTCAAGCAGAGTGCAAGGCTTCAGACTGATTTATCATGTAAGTGAAAAGCGTGAAGCTGATTCTAACTGGATTAGGAAGAAATTATTCTAAAGCCAACTTCTATGGTCATTTAAAATCTCAAAACAGAAAGGCTAATTCAGTGGAATCCATGGAAACATCCAGGCAGAATTTAACCAAATGAACCAAATTTCAAACAGACACACTTTCTGTATTCCAGTTTCCATTAAGATGTCTTCCTTTCTTCTTCTGAACCACTGTAGAATTATTATATAGCTATTCATCAGAAGACCAGAGTTTGAGTCCTCACTGTACTTTCAGTAGCTAATGCCTCCTCAAGCAAGTCTTTAGCTTCACTTTCTCAAATATAAAATGTTATAATGGTATTTGACTATTATTTTATGCTATATTGAAAACTGGATGTAATTTCTAGTTTTGGAAGGAAAAAATGAATATCCAAGTGGTATAGTAAATTCTTAAGCTATCTATACATAACAATTTAAACTTAAACTTTTATGAATGATCCCTTAGATCAGAAATTATATTACTCAACATCAATTATGATATTAATCGTAATAGCTAACATGTATTCAGTATTTGGGGGGCTGGTACTACTCCAAATGTTACACAGCTATGTAATCATTGATTTCTCTCAACAGCTAAGGAACGTGGCACTATTATTACTTTAGGTTTTAAATCTGGGAAAAGTGTGCCTGACAGATGGGGAAGGCAGACGGAGAATTTAGCTTACTACTTCATTGGGATGTGATTTTTACCTTGAAGTTATTCTCATATCGTAATAAAATATTTCCTATTGTTATAACAGACTCCAAATCACAGGTGCTCCCGCCTTGTGGCTGAGCCTTCTTGGGGTTCTTCCGGAGGGTGAAGATCCAGTCTGTTTGTCTCACAAAAACATGTAAGAGGGGCTAGGATCCTAATTTTACCCATCAGCCTGGCGTTCATATTTTGCCTGTATTGTCCTCCCATTTTTCTCCCCATATTCCCAGAACGATATCCATCCCATGAAAACACTGGTACTCATTTTCTTCTTCTGAGCTGCTTCTTTGCCCTTTAAGTTCTAGAAATACCACATGCCTCAAACCCCTCCAGTTCCGAACTACTGAATTCCCCAGGGGTAGATAGATGCATCAAGAGTGCGAGGTGTGAGAGAGTGTTTTGCATAATAAAAAGTCATATGGGGAGAAATATGAGAATCCAGAAAGACCCGTTAGCATTAAAAATAATTCTACATTGTACTGCCCTCTGGCTAAAACAGGCAAAATGAAAGAACAAGGATTTAGAAAATATTCTCAACCTGAGAAGTCTTTCCCAATTCTGCCTTGTACTTATACAAAAAACTCAGGAGGCATCAATTAAGGCAATGGTTTCTAAATAGGATTACAAATGTAAGTCACGCAGAAGACTTTCTGATAATTTCTGATAACTTATGGGCCCACACCCATATGCTGGTTCAGGGGGTGAGGATGGGGCCTAGAGCTCTAGAGCTACATTTCTATTTTATATGCATGTGCAGGTGCACACGGGTGTAAGAAGGTGTGAGTGTGAATGAGAGTCAGGACTCTTGAGCCAGTGCAAGTCACATGTCCCAGCTGTGTGACTACAGACAAGGAAGTCACTTATTCCCTACTGGTCTCTGTTTTCCTCCTCTACAGAAAGGAAAATGATGATATGAGAATTCACCTCATAAAACTGTGGTGAAGAGTAGATGACTTTATGGCTTAGAATAGCGCCTTGCATATAGGAGATAGCAAGTGTTTACTGCAATTGTGATAAGAATCAAGCAACAATAATAATTATTAATGTTATTGAAACATTAATATTAATGGTATTGTGTGCACACAAAGTGTCTGGATACTTCCAAGCTTGAGATATAAGCATGGATCACTCAAGGCCATCCAGGAAAACAAATCACTTTCTGAGCCAGAGGATTCCAGGCTGCCCCACAGTAGCCAGAGCCAAGGTAGGGCTACCCCTTTGGTGCTGAAACTATGTAAAATCAGCTACCCAGAAGGAGAAGGAGCTTAGATACTGGTAGCTAGGTCTTCCACCGGAAGAAGAGGAAGAGGGTGAGCAGACATTTCTTTCACTCCCCCTGCCCTCGTGATAAGGAATGGAGAGCAAAGGGAAATCTGACCAGAACAATGATATTAAAGCAGTCTTTTCATTTAGACAAGTCTGTGCACATGAGGGTGTAAAGATCAACGTGAAATCACTCATACAGACACATACACACGTCATATGGGATTTGAAATAACTCTGCAGAGAACTTTGATTTGGGCCACACAGAACTGCTGAGGGCAAGTGAAGCTGTGCACTTGACATCTCCTGTGCTTGTGCACTAGTTAGCCTAGCCTGTTGGCCCAAACGCACCCATGGCCAACAAGGACTGCCTGGTGCAGGTTTCTATTGATTGACTATAGCCATGCCCTGTATAATGACATTTCAGTCAAAGATGGATGGTATATACCGTGGTGGTCCCATGAGATTATATTTTTACTGTATCTTTTCTATGTTTAGATACACAGATACTTACCACTGTGTTACAATTGCCTGCAGTATGCAGCAAAGTAACATGCTGTTCAGATTTGTCATCTAAAAGCAATACGCTATACCATATAGCCTAGGTGTATAGCAGGCTGTACCATCTAGGGTTATGTAAGTACATTTCATGATGTTCACACAACGGTGAAAACACCTAAGGATGCATTTATCACAAAGCATCCCCCTCGTTCAACAATGCATGACTGGAATGTTTCCAAGTGCCTAAAAGTATCTGTCTGCAAAAGCAGTCTTCTTGTACCAAGATCTCTATATCTATACTAAAGCAAAACCTCCAAATAAAGGCATTGTTTTTCATACACTCAAAACCTCCAGGATTATATCTGTTAGTAATCCCAATCAAAGAAAGTTAAGTAGCAGGGTAAATAAGCCTTTATGAGTCATTATGACCTTGGGGAAAGCATATATACAATGTGTGTGTATATATATAAATGTGTGTGTGTGTGTGTAGCTTTTATAGTTTGCAGGAGAAAGTTCAAATAACCCAGAATAAATGGACTTGGAAACCGCTGAGCAGGTTTCAAATGCAAAAATTCCAAGTGTTAGCTAAATGTGTTTTGTGGCCTCATTGACCTTTCTATAAGAATATTGTTACAAAATTATATTACTTGCAAATTATTAAAAGGGGAAATAATGTACATAGTAGCAATAACATTTTAAGTATCTCTTATAAATAAAGCAAAAGTTCAAATTTTAATTAGGACAGTTTAATACAAAGTGTGTTGCAAAGAATAAGAAAAGCAATTTTTTCAATTATTTTCAAAAAAGAAAGAACAAAAATGTCGGAGTTGGTAAACCTGTCAGAGAGAATATATATAAAAACTTGACCTATTTAGGCACAGCCTTTGCAATACTTTCACTCCATCCTAAATTGCGTCGACTCATCATATTAGCCTTTCTTATTTCCCTTGAAGTGTGTCACCATCCCGTTTTGACTCCATTTTGCTGAAATCAGCATCCGAAGTTCTTGCCACCTCCATCACTTTTTACGACACAGACCTATGCTTTATCCCTTTACCTCTTAGCTTCGCTTGTCAATTTTATGAATTTTCCCTTCTTTTAATGTTATTTGTCCTTATGCTTTATTTTTTAGTCTCCAAATACTTCCCCCCTTGGTTAATTATGGCTCCGAGGAATCAAAACTTGTTCAAGGAACCAAAGTGAAAGGAAGCAGTTTTGTGAGGATGTCCATTAACTGAAGCTCAAGAGAACCTGGGCAGCCATTCTTCTGAAGGGCAGGAAGGCAGACAGTGCTGGGGACCAGGAAAGGCTCTGTCCCTGCCTCAGAGTTTCCACATGTCTGATGTTCTTCAGATGTTTACTCAATTTTTTTCTTTCTTATCATTTTAATTTCCCTCACTATAACCTTTTATTAATTTTAAAATATTAATGGAGTACAACTGTTTTTGTTACATTGATATACTGCATAATGCTAAAGTTAGGGCTGTCAGTGTTCCCATCACCCGGATGCTGTGCATTGTGCCAGATAAGTTTTTACCCTCCCATCCTACCCACTCTCCCCCTACTTAATTTCCAAGGCCCTTTACATCTTTTTGTCCCATGTGTGCCCAATGTTTAGCTCCCATGTATTAGTGAGAACATATGGTGCTTGATTTTCCATTCTTGAGGGACTTCGCATAGGATAATGGTCTTCAACTCCATCAAAGTTCATGCAAATAACATTATTTCATTCCTTTCTATGGCTGAGTAGTATTCCATGATGTATGGGTGTGTGTGTGTGTGTCTGTGTGTGTCTGTCACATTTTCTTTATCCACTCATGAATTGTGATGTACCTAGGTTAATTTCACATCCCTGCAATTATGACTTGTGCTGCAGCAAACATTCAGGTACAGGTGTCTTTTTGATAAAATTATTTCTCTTCCTTTGGGTAATTACACAGCAGTGGAATTTCTGGATCAAATGGTAGGTCTACTTTTGAGGAATCTCCATAATGTTTTCCACAGAGGTCATACTAGTTTTCAGTCTACCAACAGTGTATAAAGGTACCTTTTCTTTGCATGCGGGCTGGCAGCTGTTGCTTTTCACTTTTTAACAATGTCCATTCTAACCAAGGGTTATGTGGTATGTTATTGGGTTTTCATTTGCATTTCCTTGACGATTAATGATATTGAGCAAACTATACATGTGACAAAGGGCTAATTTCCAGAATCTGTGAGTAACTCAAACAAGTCAGCAAAAAAAACAAATACCCTGTTTCCCCAAAAATAAGACATCCTCCGAAAATAAGACCTACTTACTGGAAAGATAATACGTCCCGTGTAAATAAGACCTAGCGCATCTTTGGAAGCACACCTTAAAATAAGACACTTATTTTCGGGGAAACAGGGTAGCTGCAGAGGACGAAGACCTCTGAGCGAGATGATTTGCAGCTGGGGCATGGACCCTCGGGCGATTCATCTGTAGGTGCTCCTTGGAGAGAAAGAGCCCGAGCCCATGGCGATCCTTAGGCACACAGTCATTATCTAATACTCCCCCCACCTGTCTTGTACTGTCTCAATTATAGACTACTGCAGAGGTTGCTCGTGGCTATCCTGCAAATAAGATTAGCCCGCCTCCTACAAGCTTGTATTTCTAATCTGTGTCATGCCTGGTTCCTTTCTGCGGCGATCGAGTCCAGGGCCATAGGGGCCACTAGGGGCTGCAACATCTGGTGTAGTCGGCAGCATCCAGCAGGACATAACAGGACACCAGGGACGTGGAAGTGGAAAGTGACACTCGCAAGTAAGCAAATGCTTTGGTAGACAGTGGGAGGAAGTCCAAAGGGAAACTCTGCTCAGGACAAGTGGGACCTTTGGCCAATCTAGAATCTAGGGAACCTCGCTTGG
Source organism: Nycticebus coucang (assembly GCF_027406575.1). Classification (NCBI taxonomy): domain Eukaryota; kingdom Metazoa; phylum Chordata; class Mammalia; order Primates; family Lorisidae; genus Nycticebus; species Nycticebus coucang. The sequence goes on from NC_069787.1 coordinate 21,360,711, forward strand.
AATAAGTGAGCAAAGACATTTAGAGAAAACAATGGGTAACTTCCCATTTGGGGAGTGGCGAGAATTAGAAACTGAAGGAAGAAAGTGATGTTCAAACAGAATTTGATAGTGAGGTTCAGAGAGAAGCTGGACCTAAGGCGAACTGGGAATCAAGAGCATATGATACAGACGCAAATAAGCAAGGAATTACCTCCATGGCCATTTGGCTGCTCAGAATAAATAAACAGTGGGAAGACAGGTTGAATAGTCTCATAGTTAAAAATGCTAACATAACCCTTGACACAAGGGTTTGTCCCGGCATGTACGCGGGTGCGCACCTGGCACCAAGAGCGCCTTGGGTCAGGTCTGTCTGTCGGACCCCGGGGGGCTGTCCTCGCCTTTTCCACCCACAGGCAGTGGGAAGAGAGGGTAGGGAGCAGCAGCAGTGGCAGAGCAGGAACCGGGGACCAGGTGGGTGACCTCCCTGCCTGCGTTCCCCAAGCTTGGGGACCCACCGCCTCCTCACACCCCAGCCAGGACCAGGGGCTGCGGCCAGTGGCAGCATCTACTGAGTCGCTGGGTCTGCGGCCACCCCTAGTCCCAGGGATAGTGCAGTCGCGGATGCCTCAGGGGCCATCCAAGCCAGTCCAGGAGTGCCAACCTCGGTGGGGTGGGCACGCACCCTGCTCTCAAAAAAATAATGAATAAAAATAAAAATAGTTAAAAATGTTAATATAAATTACTCAATATTGTCCTCAGCACCTCCCTATGTAGATAAACCGCCTGTGACTTCTGTTATGAAGGCTGTGTTTGAAGGGCGTAAAACTGGTGACTTTAAGGTGGGAAGACACTTTGGGGCTTTTTCCGGTTACTGTCACTGATATTCCTCCTGGTCTGGAACACCCTCAAGGGGGCCAACGTTTTGATCACCATATGATCACCTTTGCGGTTATGAAAGATTTGAAACAGGCCGTAGCACAGTATGGTAGCAATCCCTGTTTTCTAGAGGTCTGTTACAGGGGCTTGCACGAGAGCAGCGGCTCATTCCTTATGACAGGGACATGACAGCCAGAATTGTTCTTGAGTCTGGACAATGTTTACAGTTCAAACCTGGTGGAAGGAGGAGGCTGACCTGATGAGTCACCAAAACCAGCAGAGAGGGGTCCCTATAACATCAGAACAGCTCACTGGTTCTGGCCAGCTGCTGGGAATTTCCAATCAACTTCAGTACAATGACATAGCCATAGTCCAGACAAAGCTGTGTTGTCTTAGGGCCTGGGAAAAGGTGCAGCTCCTGGAGATATCTCTAAATCTTTTATTAAGATAATGTAGTCATGGAATGAACCCTATACTGACTTTCTAGCCTGACTGAAAACTGCAGTTGATAAGGCCGTTGCCCAGCCAGAGCTCAGAGACATGCCATTTCAAACTTTAGCATTTAAGAATGCTAACTCCGAGTGTCAAAAGGCCTTGTGACCTTTGAGAGCACAAAATGCTCCTTTAGAGGAATATATACGGGCATGTGCTGATATAGGAATGGAATTCCACAAGGCTAATTTGCTTGCTGCCACTTGAAAAAAAGGGGTTAGTCCATACCATCCTAAATGTCATAACTGGAAAATTGGGACAGCAGAAAAGAATGTTGGCAAGGGAAGATCTATAGCAAAAACAATGATTGTGGGTCTCTCTACATCTATTAAAACTGATAATGCACCTTCTATTCTACTCACAAACTACCTTCCTATCTTTTTGGAATATTCACTTATCTCATGGCATTCCTTATAATTCTCAAGGACAAGCCACTACTGAGCAACATCATAAAACATTGAAAGATATGTTAGATAAACAGAGAGGGGGAGAGGACATCCTCCCCGTGAATAATAGTCCTGAGTACTAGAGCTCTTTTCACTCTCAACTTTCTGAATCTCAGCAATGACAAAGACAGCTGCAGAATGCCATTGGACATCTCTCATTCATCCACCATCCTCTCCAATACAACAACCTATTGTTTATAGAAAATCAGACATGTCAGAGTGGAAGCCTGGTTACGTACTGCACTGGGGTCAAGGTTTTGCCCATATTATTACAGAACACCAAGAGAAGCAGTGGTTACCAGCCCACTGGATTAAGCCTTGACACAAGCTGGAAGCCTTGCCAGCACCTTAAAAAATTTGTTTTCACTAACTTTTCTTTTATTCACAGGATTTTTGGAGGCTAGGTAATTTCATAATAGAGAAACCCTGGATCAATCTCCTCCATGGGAACTCTAGCTGCCTCTCCCATATCACCATCCATCTTCAGCAGGAAGCAGTTAAGAGCCCAGCATCCTATTTCCCTAAAAGGCAGTTGGAGCTTCTATGCAGAGTGGGAAGATTGATACAGGATTTCATTATTTTGGGCTGAATAACAAGGGTAAGGCAACAAAGACCTTGAACAGCAGGCTTGGAGGTAATGGTAAATACTGGTATCGGCTACGGTAAGAGAATTTCTCTTGTTGGATTTCTCACTAATTTTTTTTTTTTTTTTTGTAGAGACAGAGTCTCACTGTACCGCCCTCAGGTGGAGTGCCGTGGCGTCACACGGCTCAAAGCAACCTCTAACTCTTGGGCTTATGCGATTCTCTTGCCTCAGCCTCCCGAGCAGCTGGGACTACAGGCGCCCGCCACAACGCCCGGCTATTTTTTCTTTTTGTTGCAGTTTGGCCGGGGCCAGGTTTGAACCCGCCACCCTTGGCATATGGGGCCGGCGCCCTACTCACTGAGCCACAGGCGCCGCCCCTCTTGTTGGATTTCTATCTGTTTCAGTTGGGCACCTGATCTTTACTTAAAGTTATACTGCCCTTTGGAAGGGGTCTGAGTCTAATACAGCCCTTTCCCCACCTAATGTAACTTCAGGTGGTGGTTAATACTTCCCATGGAAATGTCATGAGCCCTATGGGTCAGCCTGTAGCACGTAGTTGGGTGGTGATTAGCTCAAAGGGGACATGTTTTCCCCTATGCCTAGTTTGGCTAAAATAGTTTCCCTTATGCTGGGATTAGTTCTGTTGTGGGTAATTCTGTGTTATGCTTATATGTCCTTTTGTTTCTTTTTACTTAGCAGGAAGGAAAGTGCCTCAGTGAGGAGAACAGCTGAAACAACCAAGACATATTTTCTCCCTTGCCTATCCAGAAATGTCTTTAATACACTAGAGCGGGGAAATGCAGTGGACGAGGACCTCTGAGCAAGATGATTTGCAGCTGGGTATCGACCCTTGGGCAATTCATCTGCAGGTGCTCCTTGCGGAGAAAGAGCCCGAGCCCATGGCGATCCTTAGGCACGCAATCACTATCTAATACTCCCCCCACCTGTCTTGTACTGTCTCAATAAAAGGCTACGGTGGAGGTTGCTCAGTGCTATCCTGCAAATAAGGTTAGCCCACCTCCTGCAAGCTTGTACTTCTAATCCGTGTCACGCCTGGTTCCTTTCTGCAGCGATCGAGTCCAGGGCCATAGGGGCCACTAGGGGCTGCAACAAATAGCCCCACTAAAAAGTGGACAAACAATGTGAATAGACATTTTTCAAAAAGAAGATACACAAGTGACCAAGAAACATAGGAAAAAAATGTTCTACATTGAAAATCATCAGGGAAATGCAATTGAAAACCATAACACAATATTGCCTTCCCCCTGTCAGAATGGTCATTACTAATAAAATTGATGTTGACGAGGATGTGATGATGGAGGACACCTATATGCTATCTTTTTCTTTTTCTTTTCTTTTTTTTGAGAGAGTCTTACTATGTTGCCCTTGGTAGAGTGCTGTGGCGTCATAGCTCACACCAACCTCAAACTCTTGGGCTTAAGTGATTCTCTTGCCAGAGCCTCCCATGTAGCTGGGACTACAGGTGCCCACCATAATGGCCAGTTATTTTTTTTGTTGCAGTTGTTGTTTAGCAGGCCTGGGCTGGGCTTGAACCCACCACCCTTGATTTATGTAGCTGGCTCCACAACCACTGTGCTATGGGTGCCATGTCGCCTATATGCTGTTGATGGGAATGTAAATTAGTGCAACCTCTTTGGAGAATAGTATAGAGATTTTTTGAGAACTAAAATTGGATATAGACACATACACCATGGAGTACTACTCAGCCATAAAAAGTATAAAATAATATAACAACTTGGATGCTATTATCCTAAGTGAAGTGACACTTGAATGGAAAATGAAATGCTACATGTTCTCATAAGTGGGAACTAAGCTACAGATATGCAGAGGCATACACGGTAATGAGACGAAACTTGGAGATTTAGAAAGGGAGAGGGTAAGAGGGGATGAGAGAATAAAAACTATTTATCAGCTGCAATGTACACCATTTTTGTGATGGGTATATTAAAAACCCAGACATACCACTATTTAGTTAAGCCACATAATCAAAAAACACTGTACCCTTACATCTATTGAAATATACTTTACAAAAAAGAATGGGAGCTACATTTTAGAAAGAAGGAAGTGACCTAAGGGTTAAGGTGTGAGAAATGTTAGTAGCAATTAAGTCTTCTTGAGAATAATAACTGGATATGGATGCTTATTACGTAAAGATCTTGCTTTAATCTCTCTTCTGAATGGAGAGCTTATTAGAACCATTCTTATTATACACATCAATGAAAATGTATATCCAGCATAAACTTCACCATCTGAGTCCCTTGGCAATGACTAAAGGAGTACAAACACATCTGATGGTAGGAAAAACATCATCACAGACATTAATACAGATATCAAAAACTTTAACTTCCTGACAGCTGACAAATTCTAATTTCATAATTAGAAGTTTCTAATAGTTGATGACATAAGATCATGATTACTTATAATTGTGTCCTCATATCAGAATTGAGTACATAAGATTCTTGCTTCTCCATGCTTGTGATGCACGGAGAAGAGGAATGTGTTCCACTTCCATCCAAGTTAATACGAAAGGGTGTAAAGTCTCCATCTTTTTTAGTGACTGAATAAGGTTCTATTCATCTTTCTTGACCATTTATATAAGGGATTGTTGGCTTTTTTTCATGTTGATTAATGCAATCAATAAGAAAAGGAGGGTCATGATTAGTTTTCCCTTGCTTCACATATATAAGCTTTAATGTTCCAATTAGATTGGAGTGAGAAAATTCAAAGGCAGATTTTAGCGAAGTCCTTCTTCACTAAACCATTCAACGACTAACTCAGAACCCTAGTTTTCTAGAAAGATGTTAAGTAGACAGTACTTACAAGTGGAAAATGTTTGGGAGTTATTGATTACTTATTGCAGAAAAAAAGTAGAGGATTTATTTTGTTGTTTTCTTCTGGCTTTGGGGTTTTTGACACTTGACTCAACTGATTTGTCTAGTTTAGGTTCTATAAAAATACAGTATGGTTTTATTAACAGAGTAGAAATGAAAGACAGTTATTGCAAAGGAGCCTATAGCAGTAGATTTATCTTTTGCAGCCTCAATAAAATGGACACCAGAAGTGGAAGTGTAGTCTAGTACACTGGAAAGTCAGATTTCATAAATGATATTAGCTTGAAGGAAATCATCTCTTCCATATTGAAAATTAATCAAACCAAACTCAATCCCTTTAAATTTGTGGGGCTAAAGAATTTCCCCTGTACCCCTGAAAGCCTGTGTAAGGTGCTTTCTATGGATTTCCCTTTTGAGGTAGATGGACTTCTCTTCTACCACAAGCAGACCCACTACAGCCCCGGAAGCACTCCCTTGGTGGGCTGGCTGCGCCCCTACATGGTGTCTGATGTCCTTGGTGTAGCTGTGCCAGCTGGCCCACTAACCACCAAGCCAGAATATGCTGGTCACCAACTCCAGCAGATTATTGAGCATAAGAGGAGCCAGAAGGAGGGCATGAAGGAGAAACTCACACACAAGGCTTCTGAGAACGGGCACTATGAGTTGGAGCACCTATCTACCCCCAAGCTGAAGAGCTCTCCCTATAACCCAGACCATCCTGAGAGCCTCACGGAGAATTAAAAGAGGGAAGCCCCCTTAAGGAGTCACGGATAGTACTTGGCCCAGAAGGAAGACTGGGAAGGAGGATGGTAACAAGAGATGACTTCATTTTAGAGTGGACTTTTCAAAGCCACTCCAGCTGGAAATAGCTTTTTTTTTAATCTGAAATGCTGGCTCTAAGAGGGGGAGGCATTCCCACATTGGGTGGCATTCGGATTGATTTGAGCAGCTCCTACCTTGATAAGTGTATCCCAGGTCTACAATGTAAATATATATAATTCTTAAGAAAAAAAATTAATCAAGATGTCACATTTTTACTTGAACAAGGTAGATAGCTTGTGTCAAAGCTAATGTTAGCCACTACCGCTGACATTTCAATACAAGGTCTAAAGCCAAACTCAAGATTGGCTGGCAATTGAAAGTGAGGGTTATTTTTCTAGGGGGTGGAAAGTCTAGAAAAAGGCACCACTAAACCATTTAAACGTCATTTTCAACATTTCAACATTTCACAAGGTTGTAGAGGCCAAGAAAAGTTGGAACTGTCCAGAAGATCAGAAATCTAAAGAAAAGACTCAACATTAGTGGAAATAAATTCCTAGGCTAGAATCCATGATGTCATGTGGGCACTAGATATGTAGGGATGGTTATTTCCCTGTCTCCTTTTTTTCTAAATATTAAAAGAGGATTTTTCCATGGCTACAGATAATTTCAGATATGTTTTGAAAAGACTGTAGTATATCAGGTCACATTTTGGGATCACTGCAAGAGGTATCCAACAGAATGCCCTTGGGACAGAATGATGAATATTGGACTTGAAATCAGTTAATTAATCTGCATTTCAGAGCAAATTTTAGTGGCATACAATGTGAGATGCCAGCTAAGCAGGATTGCCAATGATGTCCGCAGCATATTCTCTCTGGTTTAAAGAGATCATCTTAATAACACAAGGTGAACAGAAGCTGTAGGTTTGGCTCATTGTGAGATGTTAATTTAATGATATAATTGACAATAAAATAACTGACATGGCTTAACCTAAGCATTAGGAGATTTACAAATGGGCAAGGTATACTGCTTCCCCCAAAAGAGTTTGCATGGTGTACATTGTACATGATTCATTCATCTATTGAGGTATGTTTAGTCACTCAGAGCTTAGTGGTCTTAAAGCTATTGCCATTTGTTAGCTCACAAGTTCACAATGTGTACCAGGCCTGTTAAAAATGGATCATCTCTGCTGAACGTGGCATTGACTTGGGTAACTTGTACTGCTGGCATTTAGCTGAAAGTGTGGCTGGAACTGGTATCAGGCATGGCTGGTGCTGGCTGTCATCTCTCTCCCTCTGAATTTCTATAATAATTCTCTAAGTCTTAACATGGCAGCTGGATCCCCAAAGGATAAAGCCAAGGCTTCAAGGCCCGTTGAGACTCAGGCTTCGAAGTTCCACAACACTGGTCAGGCCACAATCTCTTGGCCAAAGAAAGTCCTGAGATTAAGGGGAGGAGAAATGGACTTCACCGCTTGATAGAGGCAGCGTCTGGGCACTGAGGGATGAGAAGTATTATCGGCAGCCATTTTTGCAGATAATCTACCATAGCACATAGGTGAGCTGTGTGAGTAAAGATGCAAGATACAAAAATAAAAGATAAAGCAGAAAAACTAAAATTTATGGTGTACCTGTTTTGTGCCAGATAAAAGATCTCTATCTTACTAAGTCCTAGGAAGAAAAATTCCGAGAAATAAGTATAGGCTTAGTAGATAAAGTCATACTGATTATGGAAAAAAATGATTGGAAGTTTAAGCAGACAGTGGAGAAGAGAAGTGTATTCCACACAGAGAGAACAGCAGGAAAATGGCAAATTACAGAAGTTCAGAAAGAAGATTGGATAAGAGGGGTTTGTATGTGTGTCTGTGGTACTGTATTTAAGGGGTGAGGCACAAAGCAAAAACAAAACAAACAAACAAAAAAACCCCATAGAATTAGTCCTGGAAGATGGGGCTGGGAGAAGAGTATGGAAGCAGATGGTAAAATGTATTAACTGTTGAGAGCATTCTGGCCAGCAGGCCCAACAGAATCTGTCATTTGAGCCATAAAGGTTGTTAGTTTCAATTCTTTTTAAAGGTTAAGATCATGATAGCTTTTGCACCACTAATTCATCAGCACTTAGGTTTAATTTAATTTACTAAGTTTGAAAAGAAATCTGTCCAAACTTAAATCCATATGGGTATTCTTTTACATCACAGGTTCCAGTGGCTGTGCAGACACCTGTCTTTCCCCATCAAAGCTTTTGCCCTCCGTGGCACCTTTATCTTTGGCAGGAGTTCCGATTCTAACAAAGCTTCAGCTCCTACCTGGCTGGCATGCTGCCACACTCGGTGATCATTTGCTTATGGACTGATAAGCTGCCTCCGCTCTGAGTCAGCACCTTCCATGATTCTGTCTCTCTGCCACGTGAGATCACCTGAGGAGTCTATAATTAACCCTATCATCCCCAAAGAAGACACTCAGGGTGTCTAAAGGCCTCACGTCAATGTTTGCCAGGGCACAAACTCACTAATATTGCTTTCAGACAATCATCCTTCAAATTAACAATTTAGAAACATTCCTGCAATATTTGGGTGCCTGTGTGGATATATACCATTTTGGAAATCATTTGTCCTTCCGAGATGTGAATAATTGGCGGGCTTGGGCTGTAATGCTCTCGTCAGATGCTAGAATGTTGCCAGTAATCAAACTTACTGCATGTCAGCTGCTCTCCAACATCCCTCTTTTCTATCTTACAGCAAGACACTTTCTCACTTGCAGAGAAATGAAGAGATGGCAACACGCTTGCTTGAAGAAAGTGTGAAGAGACTTTTCTGATTTGGCAGGGACAATTCACGAACACACCTTGGAAACAAGGAATTTTAGTGAAGAAATTTGAAGGCAAAATGCATCCTACTGGATAAAGCTTTGCTCAGAAAATTAAATGCACACATCCACATTTTATTTCCCTGCCTAGATAGCTACTGTATGAGCATTTTTGAAAATTGTGTTTAATAAAAAGTACAAATATTCTAGTCTTCTCTGAAGGATACAGTGCCTCCTCTTAAAGATCAAAGATATTATGTGAGACTTTTTTTTTTTTTTTTTAGTAAATTGATGTTGTGGCATATAAACCTCCAGTTTAAATAAATTCAACTTAAAGGAATCCGCTGTGTTTTTAAAATGGAAATACACGGTGACACTTGGAAAACTTGGAGAACATATCTTGGTGTGAAACCAAAGTGCTGCTTTTTTTGCTTCATATTTTTGTAAAGCTCTGTGTAAGTTTGAAGAGGAGGAAGAGAGAAGGGAATAGAAGATTGAAAGGTGAAGTTTATTAGTGTTTAGACTTCATTGCCTTGCATGAATATTCATGTGTTCATTTCAAAAGTTTGTATTTGAATTTCTAAGAGGCTTAAATTTAACAACTGTATCAAAAAGGATCCCATCAGCTATAAGTTACAGAAAATCCTAATTTATATGTCTTAAATAGTAGGAAATACATTATCTCACATAACAGAAAGTCTTGAGTAGTTGGTTTGAGGGGGTGGTTAATTCTGTGGCTCAATGATAACATCTATTCTTGTCAGCTGCTTTGTGATTCTCTCCACTTTCATATTGTTCCCTCAAGGTGGCTACGGGAGCTCCAGGCATCATATTGTCATACAAGGATGTCCAAGGCAGGACATGGCATGACCCTGCCTTGTGTCTTTATATAAGAGTGAGGGCAACTTTCCCAGAAGTCCCTCCAGATGAATTTCCAAGCAACTCTTATATCAGCATTATACCTACTGTCTAGTCATTAGCCAAAAAGTGGCATCGCTATGATTATCTTATACTAATCAATATTGACCCAGCTAGAAATGGGAAGAGCTTTGTAAAGCAATGGGTACCAAATTCTTGAAGACCATTATTGTAACAATAACAAGAATGAGGGCAGGAATAACCACTGAGGAGGCAATCAAAAGTGACCACTACAGATATTTTCTTTCCTGTAACTGTAGTTGAGTAGCAATTAAATTTTGCTTTGTAAAAAAATCACTCCACAACTTATTAGCTTGTAATAAAAAGCTACCATTTTATATACTAATTCTGTGAGTCAGCCATTTGGGCTGGGCTCAGGCAGGTGGTTTTCCTGCTGGTCTAGACTATTCTTGCATGTGCATCTGTAATAATTAACCAGGTGATCTGGGAGATATTTGGTCTAGGGGAGGTTCTTAGTGTCAGTAACATAGCTCAGTTCCAAATGCTATTTTATTTTACAGCAAGCTCTGCTGGACTTGTTCAGGTAGAGATAGAAAGGTTTCCAAAGTCACTAGAAGGTAATCCCCAGTGTGTATGTGCTTTTTAAAGACTCTCTTTATATCATGTTTATTGATGTCTCATTGACCAGAGGAAGTTATACAGTCAACCCTGATGCAATTGTTAAAAAATAGGTTCCATTTTTTAATAAAAAGAAGTGCAATGTCAAATTACAAGAGGTGGATGCAAGAAAGAAAGCATGCATGACAATTTTTATGATCTACCACACACATTTTCTAGGAGTTGCACAATGAGCTACTCTCCAAATTTTTTATAATACATGAACAATAGCAAAAATCAGAAGAACGGTAAGTTACATACTGCCTTTTATGTGCCATATATTATTCTAAATGCCTTGCACCTTAAATGATGATTATATTCTCATAAAACATGAGGTCTATAGTGGAAAGCATCATGATGTAGTAGAAGAAAATGAGCTATCATGTCAGAAAGATCTATGTTTAATTCTGGCACTTATCTTTCACTGGAAATATGTACATGACCTTGAGAAAGTTTTACAGTTTCTCTACAGATTTTCCATTCTATGAAAGTGGGATATGTCAGTTTAGATCCTCATAGAAGCAGACATCAAGAAAGGTTTAAACATGCAAGTAATTTATTGGGAGAAATACCACTGAAGAATAAAAGAAGATGGAGTGAAAGTAGGCAGACCTCTGATAGAAGTATGGCATCTGTGAAAGAAGAAAGAGAAGGAAGAATTGAGTATGAAGAACTATGACACAGAATTATAACACAGTACATCTCAGAGGCTAGTGGAGAATCCTTGAGCTCAACTTGCCCATTACAAAAGTCTTGCAGTCCTAGGATCCCCACTTGACTTTGTCTTTGGCTGGGAGCAAGTAGCCCAGGGAAAGAATGATCTGGTGTGAACATAAATTCAAAGGAGTGGCAGTCAGAAGCTGTCAATCAATAATACTCCCTGCACCTGGTTCTCTTAAAGTATGATCTGAGCAAGTGCACATTCACAGCTCCTGCAGTGTATAACAATGCTACCCCCTGGTTTATTGCATTAAAAGAGGTAACACATGAAAAGGTCTGCCATATCACCTGGCATATAATACAAATTACACGATACTTTAATTACAATTACCAAAATATAAATAACCTCAAATTTCAGCCAGTCACTCAAAGATCAAGCCCAAATGCTGAATGCAACGTAGGTGTTGTCGAATAACATATGGTTATCCAACATTCACTAGCTATAGGCAATATCTATTATATTGATTATCAAGCCTATTCTCATGTCTGGGAACAGTCTCTGCTGTACTCTGTGACTTACACCCTTCATACAATGTTGGTACATCTGAAGCAGCCATATCTAAATAAAAAGATCTCTATCATACTGAATACAGTATTCCGACTTGGAGTGGGCAAATATCCCAAGATGAATGAGCTCATGCAGTCTTTTCCCAGGGAACTTAAAGATAGAAAAAGTCAATTTAGCTGCTCTCCAAGTGCATGAACCAGTATAGGAGAACTCAGAAAGCTCTAGAAGCTATGTATCCAATATGTGGCCTGGGAAATAGTAAATGTCAGTGTGTTGCCCAGAAGAAAAATGAAGCAGATTCAAGAAAAAGAGTAGATATGAAAGACAGAAGTATTATCCTCTTAGTATTTGAATCTTAGTTTATCTGTAATTTTCTGATGCATTCTTTTTTTGTTTAAGTGATAAATATACTATTTCCCCCCATTTACTTTAAATTGGTTCAAGTGAGCTTTGTTTTATAACAGTGCCCCAACTGATCCACTAATATAGTCATTGCAAGTAGGCATCAAACTAGTTTTTTCTTTAATCTGTTATTTGGAAATAATAACTAAGATAACTGAGATGTAATAAAAATGGAAAGAGGCCATTTCTGTAGCAATCGTACTCTTGAACAAATGGAAACTTCCTAGATATAAGCCCAACATGGCCTCAAATTTAGATCAGTAATATTATTATTATTATTTTTTTTTAATAAGGAACTGAAATTTATTTCTCGCAGTTCTGGAGGCCGGGAAGTCCAAGATCAAGGAGCTCGAACTTGATCTGGTGAGGACTTTCTTGCCGCAGGAGGACAACTGCCTGTAGCTCTTCTCTGAGGGCCTTGATCCCATGAAGGAGGGAGGAGTCCTCACGACCTCTCCTCGGTCCTGTCTCACGATACTGTAACACACTGACATTCTAACCACGGCACAGAGCCAGGGTGAGGAGGTAATATTAAATACACAAATAGAAAGTGTGTTGAAGAATATATTTAAAATGTAAGAAAAAAGAAAATTTCTTGAAAAGGCATAGTAGCATGTGATTATGAAAATGAATATAGAGATTTTAAACATTGGGGATTACTAACTGGAGAGAAATACTTTAAAGTATTATCTGTTAGAGCTCAGAATGCTTCAATATTAAAAACATCCATGAGGTGAGACAGAGAGCAGACAGAGAGAAAAGGAGGGAGGGGGTGAGAGAAAGGAAAAGAAAAAAGAAAAGAAAAGAAAATAGTGACTAATTCTCACATAAAATGGATTTAATGTTGACCAAAGTATAGTACTTGAACATTAACTTTTATTCAACTTGTTAATATGTTGTTTAGGATATTGCATCCTCATTTATAAGTGAAATATGTTTGTAATTTCCCTTCATAATAATATATTTTTTCCAATTTTAATATCAGATGTATCCAGATGAAGTAGAATGATTTTGAAGTATTTCTTCTTTTTCTATGGTCTATAAGGTTTGGCATGATCTATTTTTTTATAAATTTAGTTATAAATATTTATAAATATTAGTTGTCTATTTTGAGACTCTGAAAGTTAACTGATGACTCCATACTGAACCTCAGAGTCAAAGCATTCTACGATAGACATACTCTTATTTTACAATGTGAATGTTACTTTTTTTGCATTATTATTATTATTATTACTCAATATTTAATTGCAGCAATTGTCTAATTTCTTTTCTGAATGTATTTATCTTTGTTCATTTTTTATGAAGTTTTTGTTTCTAGTCCTTGTCTTAAACATTGCTATTGTTATTAAATTTTAAGCCTTTTTAATTTTGTGAAGGCAAAAAGTAGAAACCAAATAAACACATGTATACGTACAGAGAAAAAAAAAATCCATGAGGTATTAGTAAAATTTATGTAATTGGAAGTATTGAAATAAATAGTGGCTGTGGTTCTCCTGTGGTTATTTAAAATGGCTTCCATTCTGTAAAAGAGACTGAACCATAAATTAATTTTATGGATTCTTATTTTTAAAATATCTTCGTAACACAGTGAATGGGGGTAAAATATTTTAATAAACATATGAAAGATATTAAGTATTACAAGAGAATGTATTCTAAAATATTAAATGAGAACATTAAGCAATTAAACATCCCACAATATTGTGTTGACACAAATAGAGAGAAATATAAATTAGTTTTATCACATTTTCTTATATTAAGAAATATGGTTGCAAAAAGGAAAATTGATTCTGTATATATACTCTCATCCAATAATTCTATGTTCATTGGAATTACTCTTGAATATGAGTATAAAATGACATGCTCAATTGTGTTTCCTGAAGCATGTTTTATAATACAAAGAAGAACAAAACCATATAAATGCTCACCAAAAAGAGAAGAGATAAATCAGATAGTCATAACCTGGATTCTATAGATGAGTTAAAAAGAAGGAACTAGATCTAAATAGCAATGACTAGACAGCAAAAACATGTCAGTAAATCATGCAAGTTGAAGTAGGCTCTCTCCAGTATGAGCCCATCTGTTAGTGCAGAAAGCAGTCACCAAAAGAGGCTAAAACATGCAAGGATTTTATTAGAGAAAATGTCCAAAGAGAAATAGGAATGGAGCTGGAAAAAAATGAGTAAAGTCATTAGACTTTCATGCTCCTCTGACACTGGATGGAAAGGGAGAAAAGTTGGAGTGGAAGAGACCTACACAACCTTTGCTGTCTCCAGAAGGTTCAAAAAAGCCAACAGGGAGTCCTGACGGTCAAGTCACCAGACATGGTTCAGGAGCAAGACGGCTTTAGTATCTTCTTAGTACTCAGTCATTGTCAGGAAGCAGCCAGTGGAAGACAGGGTGCCACAATGAATTTCAAGGTGCATAAGCTGGACGACTTGGTCAGTTATGCTCCCTGGAGGGGGAGGTCCATGAGGCACGTTCTTGTCATTGTTGTGCCATGGTTAACACAATCAAACAAATACAATCTATACCAAAAAATTGTTCATGAAAAAGTTTCTAGACTCTGGGAGACTGAAGCAGGAGACTGAGAGTTCCTGAGCTCCAGACCAGCCTGAGCAAAAGTGAGACCAAGTGCCTACCAAAAATAGAAAAATTAGCCGGGCCTGGTGATAGGCACCTGAGGTTCCAACTACTTGTGGGGGTAAGGTTGCTGAAGCCCAGGAGTTTGCAGTTGCTCTGAGAGAATCTAACAGCACTGCACTCTAGCCTGTGTGACACAGTGAGAATCTATCTGTCTTAACAACAACAACAAAAATTATTTACATGAAATATTATTCATTAAATAATTTTGGACAATCACGAAGGATTCACACCAGTCTTGGTGAATTCTTCTAGAAATGGAGGGGAAATGGGATTGATATTAAAACACAAAAATAAATCCAAATGTTATAGTGTTTCATTAATTTCATATAAAAAGAAGAAAAAGAATTATAGCAAATCCTTATTGTGTCATTTCATCAGTACGTGTAATGATGTCTTATTATTTTCAATTAACTGATGAGTTTTTATTATCATAAAAAATTCGATACATTTCAATGGACATTTATTGAATGAAAATAAATATCTACAATAAATTGCATCTATTTTTACCTGACATAAATATAGTTTAAATAAATATAACCACTGACCCAGATAGAATAGTCCTCAAGAAATCTATTTTTCTAAGTTATAAATCTGTAAGTCTTTCTTTATTTTACTATTGATAGTTAAATTACTGAAGAGAGCCTTTAAAAGTCAACAATTGAGACTAACTTTTGGGAATGAGGAGGCTGACTGCACAGATATTTACTTATGGCATTAAAAGAGCAGTTCTAAAGAACTTCTGAAGGTCATAATTCAGATAGACTAATATATTGCATCCAGCTTCTCCAAGTTAGCAATAGAATTTCGAGAAACCAATTTATCTCCTGGATTCTTATTCCTGTGGACTAGAGTCTATTCTAACACAACGGATTAAAGTTTCTCTGATACATTAAAAAAAAAAAAAGACTTCATACTGGAAAAGTAAACTGGAAAGTCTGCAACCAAAACAATTGTAAGAACACAAAAAGCTTACAGACATCCCTGTGTATTCCTGATGGATGCAGAAACCAAAATACCAGATGCTCAAGTCACTTACATAAAGTGGGGTAGTGCAGCTGGCCCTGCGGGTTCTGCATTTGCAGATGCAGAGGGCCAACTGTAATACCATTATTTTTGCATGCCCACCCTCTCGCTGCACATTCTCCTCCACTATGTGGGTACAGGGACATATTTGGGTCAAAGGCCACTCCTGCATTGTGTAAGCCAATTTTTGGAATCCAGTTTCTCCTGTCAACAGTTGATTCAAGAGTTAACATGTAGCCTAATTCTGGCCAGTGAGGTAGGAAAAAAAACATCTGCTGGAAGGTTCTTAAAAGGAACACATTAAAAGAGTTCTTCCCGCTTTTTAATGGTATTCCCCCTGAAAGCGATGTCTGGAATTGCTGTAACTACCTTGCTTGCTACAGCCTGGAGATGAAGATAGAACAGAGAAAGGAGGACAGTGTCTAAAAACAATCCCAGCCCCCATCTCTGCTAGAAAGAAAGAAAAAGAGACCACAACATGCCTGGAATATGGTTGACATACACACCTGCATAAGGGTATCATTTAAAAATAACATAACCAATTGTAGGTTAAGCTACTTGAGTGGTCATTTTTCTATGACATGAAACCAAAGCTATATAGAAATAATATGAGTTTTTTGTCAGTCGTTTTATTTCACTTTGTGTTTTGTTTTAACACGGTATATACTTTATTTGCCAGGCTAAAAGATCAAGTTATTTCTCGATTTATCATTGGCTCACTGTGTAATAGAATGACCTAAGGATCCCAGATTTTTGTCTTTCCTTAACTTTTTTTTTGCTTGCTGTTTGTTCTTTGGTCATTTTACTGTCCATTGGTAATATTTTCTGACAGTGGCTTTGGGAAAGAGTTAAAAATTGATCCAGATAGTTTTAGAAGTATCTTGGCTATTCTGGCTTGGTGCCCGTAGCACAGTGGTTACAGTGCCAGCCACATACACTGAGGGTGGTGGGTTTGAGCCCGGCCAGGGCCAGCTAAACAACTGCAACAAAAACATAGCAGGTTTTTGACAGGCGCCTGTAGTCCCAGCTACTTGGGAGGCTGAGACAAGAGAATCGCTTAAGCCCAAGAGTTTGAGGTTGCTATGAGCTGTTGACACCATGGCACTCTACCGAGGGTGACATAGTATGACTCTTTCTCAAAAAAAAAAAAAGAAGTATTTTGGCTATTCTAATGAATTTTTGAATGAATATGGATGTATACCATATCTCAATGATTACAATTTAATAAAACAGGTGACTAAAAAGCAGTTGAAATCATTTGTTCACTTACAGATCTCTATAGTATTCTTACTCAGACACATATTTATGAATAATTCCTGTAATAGAGACCAAGAAAAATATCTTTACGATAACTCAATACTCACAATACCTCTCTGTGTTTTTGGCCCAGCCATAGAGACATATTTTGCAATCTGTGAAATGGGTCTTTCAATAATATAATTTAAGTTAAAATATTCTGCCAAAAGATTGCTAAAATTTATCAATAAAGACTTTAAGCTCCTTAAAGATGCTCAAATTAAAAAGCAAGCCAATTTAGTGAACTTATTTGGTTCCTCAATTTTGTGTGAAAAATTGAAGGTATCTTATTTTACTTTGCATTTAAAAAAATCTGGGAGCGTAGGGGAGGAACATACATGTTTGGAACATACATGTTTGGCAAAGGTTTTCTACTCCTAGGAAGAGATGTTAGTGGCAAGTAACTATCAAGACTAATTAATCTAAATGCTTGTTGATGTCTCCTGGTAAAAGTGACTCCCTACAAGCCACATCCACTTGGCACTATTCAGTTTCATAAACCAAAATATTTACAGTTTCTTAAGTAAAGCATTTTATTTCCTTTTATTTTAATGCACAGTAAGGTTATGCTCTTATGCACAAATTATTGTTCCTGGATCTCTCAATGAAGAACATTTTTTCTTTGAAGGTTCCATGAAAGTACGACCTGAATTTAAGGGGTTTATTCTCTTGCATGATAGTAATTGGCTGAACATAACTGAATGAAACCCGTCAAATTGAATAGAGAGTCGGTGGAGACAGAAGAAGATTTATTTTTTTTAATCCAAATATGTAATCTACCATTAAGGATTTTTCACAGGACTCAAGGCTAAAAATACTACCGAATGTCTATTATATGATAACTTTAAACATTAATATTTAATCTTTGTATTCACAAGAATCTTTGCCTCCTGATAAATGACTAGTGTTGTCAACAGATTTTCCTAACTCCCATCAGTCAGTCACCATATATCTATCCCTCCTCCATGCCTAAATATTATATAGGGGGGTTTATTATATAATGTAATTAAATCAATTAAGACAGAAAAGTTTCATTCATTTAAATTTCTGGAAAACATAGTCAATTCATGTTGCAAAGAACATTGCACAGCTAAGTGAACTGCAAACAGAGCAGACAGACAGCCTTCTGAATGGGAGAAGATTTTTGCATGTTATGAATCTGACAAAGGACTGATAACTAGAAATTCAGAGAACTCAAATTAAACAATAAGAACATTGCAAGCAACCTCCTCCATAAGTGGGCAAGAGACCTGAACACAAACATCTCCAAAGATGACAGACGAATAGCCAACAAACACATTTAAAAAATGCTCATTGTTTTAATCATCAGACAAATGCAAATCAAAACCACTCAGAGATATCACCTAACTCTAAAATAAGCCCACATCACAAAGTCCCAAAACTGCAGATGCTCACTTGAATGTAGAGAGAAGGGAACATTTCTAACCTGCTGGTGAGATTACAAACTGATATAGCCTTTTAGAAAAGAATAGAAAGATTCTCCTTTATGGAGAATCCTCAAAGAACTAAAAGACCTTCCATTTGATCCTGCAATTCCATTACTAGATATTTTACCCAGAAGAGCAAAAATCATTTTACCACCAAGACATTTGCACCAAAATGTTTATTGTGGCTCAATTCATAATTGCCAAGTCATGGAAGCAACCCAAGTGCCATCAATCCGTGAACAAACTGTGTTATATGCATACCGTGGAATACTATTCAGCATTAAAAGAGATAGAGACTTTATATCTTTTACATTTGCCTTGATGGAGTTGAAACACATTCTTCTTAGTAAAGAATCACAAGAATGGAAAAATAAATATCCAATGTACTCAATGCTAATATGAAACCAATATACAAATAATTTCATTCTCATATGAACAATAAAACACAAATATAGTCTAGTATGGGGGCAGGGGAGGAGGGAGAGGGAAGTGGGAAGGACTTAGCAGAAAGAGAGGGGAACTGGCAAAAGAGGAGGGAAGGCATGCAGTGGGATCTCACCTAATGTGCACATTTTGAGTGAGAGTGTGTAGCACGCCTCCTGCGTGAGAGGCTCTTTTATAACTGGAACTTTACCCTGGAAGTGAGAACAATGTAATCTAAAAATCTATACCTTCATATTAATTTGAAATAAAAGCGTATAATCAAAAAAATATATTTTTGTTAAAAGAAGACATTTTATTTATTTATTTATTATTATTATTTTTTTTTTGTAGAGACAGAGTGTCACTTTATGGCCCTCGGGTAGAGTGCCATGGCATCACACAGCTCATAGCAACCTCCAACTCCTGGGCTTAAGCGATTCTCTTGCCTCAGCCTCCCAAGTAGCTGGGACTACAGGCACCCGCCACAATGCCCAGCTATTTTTTGGTTGCAGTTCAGCCGGGGCTGGGTTTGAACCAGCCACCCTCGGTATATGGGGCCGGCGCCTTACCGACTGAGCCACAGGCACCGCCCCTAAAGAAGACATTTTAAATGCCCTCCAAAAACACTATAAATGGGCAGTGCCTGTGGCTCAGTGAGTAGGGCCCTGGCCCCATATACCGAGGGTGGCAAGTTCCACCCAGCCCAAGACAAACTGCAACAAAAAATAGCTGGGCATTGTGGTGGGTGCCTATAGTCCCAGCTACTCAGGAGGCCACAGCAGGAGAATCACCTAAGCCCAGGAGTTGGAGGTTGCTGTGATCTGTTACGCCAAGGCACTTTACCAAGGGTGATAAAGTGAGACCGTCTCTACATAACAAACAAACAAACAACCAAAACACTATAATACCAAAATAGCAATAAAATATTTTTAAATATATCATTTGATTATCTTCTATTTGATCTTATATCTGTTTTTGCAATGTTACAAATATCAATAGGTTATTTCTAACTCAAAACTTTTGATTCCTTATACTTTCCGATTTGGGAGATCCAGATATAAATTAGGGTATAAAGCATATGATTTGGAAATTGAAGTAAAACATACATGGTCTAGTGAGTACTCCTGAATACACTGAGGAAGCCGACCAGGTAGATGCATAAATTATCAGTAGACATGATTTGAATACCTTTCTTATGTCCAGGTAGTTTTGCAGTGATCATTAGATTTCATACATCCAAACTCCCCAGTCGATCTGCTTTCATATTTGCATTAATTTACATATTTCTGTTCCCTCATAAGCTCATTTTATGAAGCATTGGTAAGAATATGGATATTTACATAGATTTGCATGTCATCCTATGCAATAATTAGTTTCTATCTTGATGGAAAAGCATTTGTCCTCTGATTTTTTTCATATGTAAATGAGCTGCAAACTCACCTAAGCCAAAGGAAACAAATTATATAGAGATATGAAGAATAATTTATGACATAGTTACCATACATTAGTTTGGAGATATATATTCATCTCACATACTCTCTTTTAATCAAACTAAGAAAGCATTCTTATAATTTACTTTTACAATCTCTTATACATGTCTGAAAGCCATATAAGTTAGCCCTGCATTTAAGTCAGCCTTGTAAGAGACATGGATCTGTGTTGGTCAATAGCCACAAACCACACTTAATTAAAATTAAAGAAAATGAAAAATTCAGTCACTTAGTTATACTAGTCACATTTAAAGTACTTAATAGCCACATGTAGCTAATGACTAAATATTGGACAGGTAGCTCTAGAACATGTAAAACAATCTTATAAATCCATACAAAAAAACAGACAAAAGATCTACAAAAACATTCCTGTCATCACAGAGTGTTATACTAACCAACCTTGATATGGAGAAATCACACTGTACATTTTTGAAAAATTCCCAAGGAAATCAAAACAAAGAATGTCTTTTTTGGCATTCAGTAATTTTTCTGAAGTTCATATTGTGTTTTGTTCTTAATTACAAAAGCAGCCCCACTCATTTCTGCAAGCCAGTGGGACATGGGAATTTTTAGCAGAGGAACATCCTAGCCACATAATGATAAAAAATTCAGAACATTGGTTCAAGAGGTGCTGATGCCAATTGAAAGAAATGTGGTCTTAGTGATAACCAAAGTTTCCCCAGGTATGCCCTCTACACCAACCTCCTTTAAGTTACCTTTAAATTGCAGATAAGTCACAACATGCCCTTTCCCAGGCTACCCTCAGGTACATATTCTACGAGTTGAATCATGTGCTTACTAAGAACAGAATGCTTTTATTCCCAAATGTATTTATTCCAGCTAAATGTTAAGCTCTCAGCTTTTGGTTTTATTTAAACATTTAGAAATTAAAGTCATGTGTGCATTCCATTAAAAAAGTCATAAAAGAAATTTGGCTCAAAAATTATTGTAAAATTAGGTATATGAACACTTTAAGTAATTGGAGAAAACCATTATAAAAATAGAAAGGACTTTGCTTCTGTAAGGAAACAGAAACCATAATTTTAGATGATGCAACATGATTGTTTTTTATTTATTTATTTTTCCAATGTAGCCAATAGGCAATCTTTGTTGAGTCTTAGGGCTTCAAGTAAACATAATTACTGTATATAATTCTATACTCTACCATATAGATACCTGTATGCATTGGGTAAATTCCTCTTCTCTTGAGGTCCCCAAGCACATTTTGATTCCTGGACCCATCAGCAAGTGATCTTCATTACTTACCACAGATCAGGAAATGTTACTGATGGGTATCTGGCCAGTTTTCCAAAGGGCATTTTTATTGGCCTTATAAAGTTAACCTGAATTCCTTAGCACAGTCTGGACACCTCTGGAAATGCTATTCCAGCCAAAGCCTTGGTAAAATAATCAGTGCCTTTATCACGTCCTGTAGAACAAAATAGATTCTTATTGAACTTATGCAAACAACTGTATTGTCAGAAATTAAGAATGCTTACAAATGGCTTTCAAATTCTGGAGAAATCAAGGAGAGAGAGAAAATACATGTTTCAAGTTCTGCTCATAAGTACATACATTGCTTGAAAAGTTATAAATAATTCAAAAAGCAGAAAACGCTTTTCTTGACTCCTGGAAAACAGAACACAGACAGAATCAACAATATTTCAAACAAAAAGTCATAACAAACTAGCTCAGTTCCACGTAACTGATTTCTGTTCTGCTCGAAGTTAGGTTAGCAATATTCATAGACGTGTTAACTTTCCAATGAAAGTTGTAAAAATCTGCTTTTAGTCCGAAGGTATTCGGTTTCTAAAGATATCAGGAATTTGAGTTCGAGAGAATTTGTCAGCCTCTTTTAATATTTCTTTTTCTTTTTAGGATAAACTTTGGACTCAGCCAGTTACATAAAAAAAAAAAAACTTTCTGTTTTTAGATAAATTAAAATTATTACTGCCAATATATGTTAGGACAGACCAATGTCTTATATGTTAGGACAGACCAATGCTTTACAGGTGAGGACAGACCAATGCTTATAATATCGGAACATATATATAACTGTAACCCATACAAAATTAATCACCATTTCGTATTTGACAATGTTTCCTATACATTTTTAATAACACGAGTAAGTTTAATTTGTTTTCCTATGACTTTCAGTGGTCTTAATATTTCAAAAAGACCAAATTTAGAGTTGTACTTTGTTGTTGTTGGCTCGGGCCAAGTTCGAACCGCAGGTCTTGGTGTATGTGGCCGGCGTTATAAACACTGCGTTATGGGCGCCAAGCCCCAAATTTGGAGTTTTGATTTTGGAAGGTTTGTCAAATATCAAAGGCCTAAAACATTGGTTCAAATAAGATTACAAGGCAAAAGATTTTAAAGGAAATACATAGTCAACTGGATCACAGGTAAATGCTTTCACAAATTCTGTTTTATGAGCTTTGTTTACCTGCACAGACGATCTACGAACATTCTAAACTCTCTTTAACTTTGCCCTGACTTTCACTTTCTCACACATTCTGTTTCAGGACAAATTTTATCATACAAGATTCTTTCTTTACACAATGCCATTCTCCTTTCTGTCTAATTTCTTTTACTTTCAAAAACTCACTTCCCACAAAACAGGATCCCTGTTTACTATGAAGTCACCCATTCTCTCAGCCAAACTGATAATTAGATGGTTTAAAAGGCAAGAATCTTATTCTCTGACAAAGACTCGGTTTCCCCAATAATTTAAATAGCCAAATTATTACATTTTATAAATGAGAGACATTTTATGAGATATAACATTGATACAGGATTTTCCCACTCAGGGCTGGACAGGGAACCCCCATTTTTCAGGCTCAGGTGAGCTCAAATATCAGACTCCCATCTCCAGGTGCAAAGCCTCTGAGCCCCAGCAAAGTCATAAACAAAGCAGCCCAAAATCTTTTGGATGGCTCCACTCTGACTAAGGAGTATACACCCTAATCCTCTCCCCAGACAAAAACCACAGCAAACACCTAATAACCTTGTCCAAGGTGAGAGGCTGCATTCATTCATTTGCTAGAACACCCATCCAGTTTGTAAAGGTATTTTTCCATCTACCAAGTCCTGGCCAAAATATCTCCCAGGGCCAATTATTTACCCCTAGACAAAAGACTCATGCAGGAAACCTCCGACCTGGGCCTCCTTCCCACTTCCAGAGGCTGTTCACTTTGGAGACCTGTTGCTGATATGGATACAGCCCCATCCAGTACGAGATTTACACTCCCTCCCCCAGATTTTCAAGGGCCATCCAGAGCTCACTGGACTGCCCAAACCGCAACACTTTCCAAGGCACGGCCCCTCTGCCAATAGCTCTGGCACTCTCCACTCTCTCTGCATGCCCCTCAGTCTAACAAAATGCCATTTTATCACTGATCTTTGGCCGCGGGCTCAATTCTCAAATCCCTGAGACCAAAGACTCACTGAAGAAATTGCAGTAACAAAACTACAACAACATCCTTTCAAATGTCTTTTCATTTCCCCCCAAGACACACATGGTCATGTGGCCGCCACCAAAGACAGAAAGTAGAAAACCTGAAACTTCCAGTTTCTCTCAGAATAGCCAGGGGGCAAAATTGGAGGAGGGGAGAAGGGCACACTCACACATTCATTTCATCCCGTGAATTGGGGTGGGAGGGAGCGAAACCCCACCTATTATTACCCATCTCAGTCATTCTCCAAGCACTCACATGCACATAATTCCAACCCATTTCTTAACCCGGGCAGCCTTGATTTCCCACTGGAGCTGTCACTTACCCATAGGAAGCAAACCAAAGTTCCCCTAGGTCCTGTGAAGGGAGGTCCAACTCCACCCTCAGAGTTCTCTCAGTCACACCACATCCACACACTCTCACACACCTCTCAACAGACCTGCCAGCCATCTAATGCCAAAGGAGTTGATCAGGCTCCTTCTTCCACTAAAACTTATAGTGGGACTCCAGATTGATCATACCTTGCCTTAGACATCTCCCTGTGTAGGTACCTGTTACTGCATGCCAGTTCCTCCTGGCGTTTGACTCCTTGAAGACCCACCAAAGGGGTCCTTTCTCCACCCAGCTGAGGCATCCACACAGGGAGGCCAAATTGCCTCCCTGGCGCACTCAGTGGTTCACGTTTCCCAGGCCGATCAGTGGCCCCCACATGGGCACCCAGAGGACTAGCAGCAACTACCAGGTGCATGTTCTTTCCAGGGGTGATCTTGCTCCCCCATCAGGGAACCAAAAATTTTGCAGGAAGATGAGGCCCAACAGAGAGAAAGAGCTCCCAAACACCACATTTATAAGAGGAAGGGCTTTATTTACCAGCCAGAAGCTTACAGCATAGAAGAATTCCAAACAGTTGTGCTCCATAAGTATTTTTTAATGGCTAAAGAGCAATGAGAAATTTTCATCATTGGGTCCATACTCGATAACCAAAAATCTTGACTTTGAATTAAATTATTGATGAATAAAAGAATATTTCTTATATTAAAGATATTTGTGTTATGGCTGAACAGTATTCCATGGTATACATATACCACAGTTGGTTAATCCATTCCTGAGTTGATGGGCATTTAGGTTGTTTCCACATTTTGGCAATTGTAAATTGAGCTGCGATAAACAATCTAGTGCAAATGTTCTTATGGGCAGATACCTAGTAATGGGAATATGGGATCAAATGGAAAGTGTAATTTGATTTCTTTGAGGCTTCAGATGGAGATGTTACATCTTTTGTATTAACCTGAATGGAGCTGAAACACATTCTTCTTAGTAAAGGGTCACAAGAATGTAAAAGCAAGTATCCAATGTGCTCAATACTAATATGAAGCCAGTAGACAATCTAACAAGTGCCCACATAAAAGATAAACTCAGTTCAATTCAAGTTAGAGGAAGGAGGAATAGGAAGAGCGGAAAGGGGAGAAGGGAGGAGGATGGGTGCACTCCTACTTAGTGGGCATAATGTAATGTAAAGGAATATGGCACACCTGTTGGGCATGAGACACACCACAAGAAGGACTCTACATAACAAATGCAAACATTATAACCTAGTTGTTTGTACACTCACATTCTGAAATAAAAAATAAATAAAAATATTTACGTGTCTATCTATTATGTGATACCACACATTATATGGTATTTTTATTTGTTTAATCAAATATCTGTACCAATTTTGTCAGATTGATTTTGCCCACTAATCAAAACTACTCAAAGGACAAAAACCTACTCATTGAATCATACTTTATTAAGAAAGAAAACATTCACATCATTGTAATAAGTGCATTTAAGATCTTTTTTTAATTTTGTCCTTCTTGTCCTTAAACCTTCATTTCTTCATCTGTAAAGTAGATATAATAATAGTGCCTACCTTAGAAATTTTTTGTGAGTATTAAATTAGATAATGTTATAAAACACCTAACACAATGGAAGTAAGAGTTCAATTTATTTTATAAGATCTATTTCATAGTAATTTTCAGAGTTCATCAACAAGCCTCAAAATTTACAGTCCCCAGGTCACTGCTGAGAACAGTAACATTTAGACCAGAAATTGGATGGAAAGAAAAAAGTAGCTGGGCCAGTGGCCAACCATCTGGCTGCAGGGCCTAGCCAGACCTTTTTTTGAGGAAGCTGGCATACATCCCTGTCTGAGGTGCTCAGCATCCATCAGCCCACTGTTTGACACACCTGGCCCACATCCACAGGGAACTTGAGCAGGGGACATTCACAGAGTGACCATTGTCAAGCAGCCTGGCACATCTGGACGTGAGAAGCACTCTTAGACTACTGTTGGTAATTGGGAGTAAAGAGGTGGGGCTGCACTTGCCAAGTCTGTTAAGTCCATTTACACTGTTATAAAAACAGAATGAATATCTCTGTAACTTGTCCTCCATTTGAAGTCTTTTTCTAACTTCCAGCCAAGTCTAAAATAGCTACTCAATAAATAGCTGTTAATTATTAACTTTACTGGATGATTATCTCTTCTAGATTTAAAAGTCTATGCCACTATGGTGCAATGAATGAATTATAGCCATGAAGATAATCATTTGGCAACTAGAGAAACTCAAAAAAAATTGTTTCAAAACTGTAGCATTGGCAAATGCTTAAATATGTTTAAATGCTTAAATATGTTTAAATAATGGGGGGAAATGCATAAGTGATAGCAAACATTTACTGAGAACTTCCTATATTTCAGGAACATTGCAGGCTTTATCTCATTGAGTCTTCACAATAACTTTGTCAGTTAAATACGATTATTATCTCTTTTCTGGTTTTAGGAGCTTAAGGCAAAACAAGGGGGAACTAGCTTAAAAGCATAGAACTTCAATTTAGTTGCACATTTGTCTGATTTTAAAGACTGGGATTTTTAACAGTTGAATTATATTCTCTTTTGTAAATGGTAAGAAAGGGGTGTGGGTGTGCTAGCTGAAAGATGAAGGCCATTGCAACTGTTATAACACATGATTACAAATACTTTGATACATGTGTTCCTCCCATAAGAAATGGGGTCCAAGTCCCCTCTCCTTATACTTGGACAGACTTATGACTGCTTAAACTAATAGAGGTAACAGAAGTCACTCTAAGTATCTTTCAATGCTAGGTCATATAAACCATGCAATTTTTGCTTTGTTCATGGAACACACTCCCTGATCAGTCTGTGAGGTTGCACCCTACCTGGAAGCCATCTCTCTGGAAAGGACATGTGTAGGTGCTCTGGGGGTAGTCCAGATGCCTCTAACAGAAGGCACCAATATGTCTGTAAAGCTATCTGGGATGATCATAGTATCCACCTGCTGAATACCACAATGTCACGTGTGTGACAGCCCTGAGAATACACTTCTCTGCCCTTCTAAAGATGACTGGCTGCAGAGGGTATAGATGATAGACAATCTCCATTCTTGACCCAGCACCTCATTGTCCTGGGCTCTTCCCTCCCATGACTGAGCACAGTGAGGCTACTAGTCTACTGCTGCTGTCTATTCCTTTAGCGCAGAGATTCTTCTAAAAGGCAACTTTCTAAGAGCAGCACTGTAGCCTAACAGTATTCCCACTCAATTCTTGTTCCTTCCTCTTTCTGCTATAAGTGTCATGACTTTATAAAAAGCTATGGTCCATGGAAATGAAGCCTTAGAATAACTAACTCATCTAGATTTCCTCAGGAATTTCCTGGGTTCAACACTGAAATCCTGGGGCCCAGGATAAACAACCATAGTGGTCACCCTACCTGTGACTCTTAAAGCACACAAAGTAAATGGGACCAAGATGGGACTAAGACTTCTCTCTCTCTTGGCCTCTATGGGGTGAAGAGTGTTTCTCTCCCTTAGAGAAGCCCATTATTTTAATTAAGAGTCACACCCCTTAATCTAATGGCTCAGTTATGAACTCGGCATCATTCCTACTTCACTGCAATCTGAAGATAATTTTGCTGTTACTGCTATCTCTCTTCTCAGTGGATTTCTTTGATGGAAATTTCAAAATACAGTCAACTTAGCTAGCAGGAAGTTTACAGAGAATCTATAGACTTGATCTTAGTCACCTAGGCTAATATTTCTCAGATAGTGGTAATATTCTGAATTCCTGTTCCTTGCAAAGCTTTGAGAAATAAAAAGGGGGTCCTATAGCTAGTTTGGGAAACACTGAATATTATATATCCATTCTAGAGAATCTCAACACCTATTATATCTGAAGAATCTGAATAGATTTCCAAAACTGTAATCTTTTGTAGGGAAATACAAATTTCCTAGTGTTCTATTTTACTCATTTTAGGATTGGCAAAACCTAAAATGATTCATAATATCCGCACTTGGCAAAAGAACAGGGGAACAGTTCCTTTGATAAACTGTTGATGAAAATATAAATTGGTAGCGATTTTTTGGAAGGCAATTTGGCAGTTATTATTAACTGTGAATATATGTACTCTTCCATACAGCAAGTCCACCTCTTGGTATCCATCTTAGAAGAAATACTCATCATTGCACAAAGAGCTTTTCTTGCCACAGCCATCTTAATAGCAAAGCATTAGCCCAACTGATCACCTATATATACTACATTTATTTTGCTAGTTTTTATTAAAAATATGCTATATGCTAAATACTGTTCTCATCACAAGAGTTGGACAAATGAAAACCAGGGATAAGAAACTCATTGTCCATCATGGAGTTTATGTAGATGGGGCTTATGTAAAGTCGTGGAATAGGAGGGTCCATAAAGAAAATAATAACCAAACAAAACTTGACAAATATATATATACACTCAGACTTACATTTGGTTTGGCATAACAGAGATGCAAAATAATAGCGACTTAAAGAAGGGAGTTTGTTTATTTCTTGTGTCAAAGTCTAGATAGGTTTTGGGATGTTTTAATGATGATAGTCACATGGAGCTCAGTTACTGCCAGCTGTTGGCTTCCACTGTCCCCACAAGTAACCGTCATTTTCAGGGTCCTATTCAGAGTTTGTGTCATGGTCACAATCCAATAATGGAAGTAACAAAAGGTGAGGAGGAGCAGGCATCTTGGAAGTTTCATATACCATGTTGACTTAATTTCACTAGCCAGGACTGTGCCTTCAATGACCAACTTCTGAGGAGGTTGGAAATTATAGTACTTTTCTTTTCCATCAGAACAGTCGTGTGTTCAGCAGTCCTATTCATGAGGAAGCAGGAGAGAAGCTTGTTGGTTATGACTAGCAATTTTTGCCATAAGATAGTAACAAGCTATAAAGAAGGTAAGTTGAGTGATATGTTAATGAGAGTTGAGCTAGAATAGCATTTTGGATTGGGGTGTCAAGGATAGCATTTCTAATTACTTGATTTTTTTTTTCTTGCCCACCTCCTCAAAGAAAGAGGTTCATGATCTGTCTGGGCCAAATATGGGTTGTAACAGCCACGTTGGCACCTGCAACACCTTGGGACCTATCAGGTCTTCTGAAACATTCAACCATGGTGGGATATCTTTATGTTTTGGGAATGTTTCCATCTTGTGACCCTCAAACCCACTCTCACCAGCAGAATCCAAGCCTTAATTACTTGGCTTTTACTGGATACCTGAGTAAGAAGAAACCAGCTACATATGTTAGTTAGCTAATCTGATTAATACATAACCCCCAAAAGATAGTGACTTAAAGTGAAACATATTTATTATCTCAAAGTTTATGTGGATGAGAAATCCACCCTTTGGGGGAGAAGCGGGTAGAGCAAGATGGTTGATGAGAACGTCCACTCCCTCCACGGGAACACCACATTCAACAACTATGCATGAAGGAAGCACTTTCGGAAGAACCAAAAACTAAGTGAGCAGTTATGTACCTGATTTTAACACTGCATCAAAAAAAGAGCACTGAGGTCTGTGTGGTTTAAACCACCCCTTCCCCATCCCTCAGCCATGCAGCGTCACCATGCTGAGTGGAGAACCAATGTGCTGGGGAGGCAGAGTCAAATGTTTGTGGGGCTTCGCATTAGAATTTAGGGCTTCCTTGGGACAGAGGAACACAGAATTCTCCTGGTGCCCCTGGAGGGAGCATTTAGATTAGCCCAGCCCCAGAGAACCAGCTTGGCCCCACCACCCACTGACAAAAAGCAGCCTGGGGCCTGGACTAAATTCATAGGGCAGTCAGGCCACAAAGGCTACAGTTTGGGGGCAATTCCTGCAGCTCCACTAGCTCTGAGCCAGTGGACTTGGGGTGCAGGTGACCCAGTGAGACACTCGCAACCCTGGCCACGCCAGTGCTTGTGTCACCCTTCCCCCAACTACAGGTGGTGCAGCTTAGGGAGAGGCTTCTACAATTTGGGGGAAAGGAAAGGGAAGAGCTCAGAAGATTGTTTCACCACTTGAGTACCAGCTCAGCCACAGTAAACTAAAGTACCAAGCAGACTCCTGAGGCCACTGAATCCAGCCTTTAGTTCCTGGACTGCATTTCTAGACCCAGCCTGGGCTAGAAGGAAATGTGCTGTCCTAGAGAAAAAGACTTAGTTCAGGCAGGATTCACCACCTGCTGATTAAAGAGCCCTTGGGCTTTGAGTAAACTTCAGACATAGGCAGGCAGCATTCACCTTGAGCTTTGGCTGAGAGTGGGCTGGCTTCAAATACCACCTAGCTCAGTCCTGGCAGTGATGACCAGAGGGAATGCCCACATCACTCCTCCCCCAACTCCAGCACCCTAGCACAGAGAGTGAGGGAAGACAGGCAGAGACTTTGTCTGGTAATCCAGGGCATTCTCCTGAATCTTACTCAAGTCCACTTTGCACCATCAGGAGTCTGCAAGAGTCACAGCATTACTGGGCTTGGGCCACCCCAAATGCTGATACCTGGCATAAGGCAGAGAATGTGAAAAGTCACTGACTTGTAAAGCTTCTGTCAGAGGTGACTGGACAAAGCAAGTTACAAGTCCATGTAACTTGTAAAGTTTGAAGAGTGTACTCTTACCATGTGTTTGCAAGGCAATGCTTGACAACACAGAAGGGAGGATTAAAAACTATTGCTAACAAACACTGGTCATTAAATCTGTACTTCAGAAACTCCATGATAACACAAGTAGAGAGAAAGGGCAAGTGATGATATAAGAGAAGGAAGAACTGTGAAGATGAGAACGAATGGGTCTGAAAATCAAATTGAGAAAATATCCTTAGTTTAATATGAACAGAGATTTTTGATCTATTGCAACTATTGTAGCAGGAGAGAATGCAAAATGTTTCAAGAGATTGGTATATTTGATGGAAACTTTTAAAGAAATGACAGCACATCATGGTGCTGGATTTTAAAATGATGGAATTTTAACTATATATGTATATATGGATGAATAAAGATATCAAGAAGATATTGTTTCTTGAAAAATAGTTGCAGGAGACAATTATAAAATAAAATATATAGAAAATATAGAGATAATTTATGTAAACAGCCACCAGGTTGAAATATGCTTTTCCTATATAGTACCAAAATGAGAGCCAAAAGGAATCAGATGATTACTCTTAAAAATGATAAGAAGCATTGTTAATTTTGCAGACCAGGGCAGAACTGGGAGTGGAGAAAGAAAAGAAGAATTTTTTCTTATTTCTTATTTTTGATCATTTTTGTAATAAGATAATACTCATATGTATAATTTATTAAGAACTCATTAACTTCATTTAACTCAGCATTTCCTGAATGCAAACCTCTTTAAAAATATATACATATATCACTTATCACTTATTAAAATCCATGGGGAAAAAAATGGAGAAATGTATCTGACTTTTGCCTAGGGGCCCCTATGGAAGGGAGGATAAGGAGAAACTGTTCATATTTCATAGCCATACGTTTTACAAGATGTGTTTTGTCTCTGGCCCTTCAAGAAAACTTGGAAACTGAAAGATGTTAATTTTTTCTTCATTTATATCCTTATAAACAAAACACTCATCTTTATTGTTTTCTGGAAAATTTTCATGTTGTTCAATTTAGTCCCTAAATGTTGTCAGATTAAATAATACTTTCTTTTCTTTCTCTAAAAACTGTTTCAGGTCCCTTTGCAAATGAGTTAAAGATTTCCTTTGGATTTTGTTAAAACCAAACAAAAGCACCCAGGTAGACCACATTAACCTGACGTGTGAGTGATCCTTGACCAACAGAACCAAGGTCTAGATATGTGGCTACTTATTCCAAGACCAACCCTTGAAAAGACACTGACCTTTCTTGGTAATATTTTTCTACCCAGCTACTAAAACACTTGAACTTCTTTTTAAAAAATAATAGATGATAGGTTATTTTGAGGTGAGACTTAAAAATCACTGGTAACAATCTTTATTTTTAAATATATAACTAGAAATGCTAACCTAAATTATCATACCATGGTCGAACCTACCCATAGAGGGATCTGTGCATTCACACAGCAGATTTTATTAAGCACAAGGCATGATTATACACAATAGGAATATTTTTGGAAACAAGGAAGAAAAAAATATGACTAAAATTCACCTAAGCAAATAAGAAGTAATTATCTCACTTGGCAAGATGCCTACTTGAAAAACAGTTGCAGAAGACAATTATAAAATAATTGTCAGTTATGTCAGTCAATAATTATAAAATAATTAAGAATAAAGATGACAGTATTTATTGGTTCATCATTTCCTATGCGACAATGAATAGTGTGTCTATCATTATTTTTCCTTTCTCTGTTGGTTACAAGATGGCTGCAGTAGCTCCAAACATCACTGTCTCCCTTCCGTTCAAAGGCATGAGGCTACTGATAGTACAGAACAGAATATTTCTCCATAATCTTCCCCTTACATGAAAAGGCATTCAATTTATATTTTCTTACATATCAATGCACAGAACTGGGTAACATTCTCAGTATTAGAAAAGGGATTTGTCCTGCCCTTTCCACATCAGTACCCTACATTAGAGTTTACCTACCCTAGCAGGAAAAAGAGGCTCGATGACTCTTTTTTACCCTCTTGGGTAAGGTCACAATCAGTGTCTACCTCTGCGACCCTGATAGTAAGTCTTAGACACTTATATTTGTCTAGACTTTCATCAAACCTATGGTAACTATCAGTTTAGTTACTCTTCAAAATAGGTACATGAGACAGACACTGCTGTTGTTTCCACTTCACAGATGTGGATATTTAGGAATACAGAAAGTAAATAACTTTGAAAAGAAAGTAATTGCCCTGGGCCAGAATCTGAACACTGGTTGTGTGTCAGAGTTCTTAAACATTGTGCTAACCTGTTTCTTGGGATCCAAGTGAAATGATGACCAACATAATATACATGAAAAGCTCTCCTACATTCTTTGAACAATCCATTAGATAGAACTGGAAGGCAAATCTTTTTGTGTGTGTGTGTGTGTGTGTGTGTGTTTTGGCCGGGGCTGGGTTTGAACCCGCCACCTCCAGCATATGGGACCAGCGCCCTACTCCTTGAGCCACAGGCACCACCCGTGGAAGGCAAATTTTAAACAAATCTTTCAGATTCCACTCAAAATGGATTACTTAGTTGTAAACAAAAGTTAAAATCTAAAAACATAAATATGGAGATTGAAACAAAGTTACTTTCATTCACAAAAATTAGTACAAATTAAACTCAAAAAATGCCAAAAGAAATAAGGAAGTGGGAGAAGCTAACTTAGAAAAAACTAAGAAATCTACAGGTATAATTTGGGGATTCAGTCACTTCAGGTTGGAGTAACTTTATTTTCCTTCTCATAAAACCAGAGACAGACAAGTTTGAGTTAGAGACCCATCAGAGTGAAGGATTAGGGAACAGAGAGGAAATGACTCACATTCTTCCTACTTTACTGTCTGACAAGGGAAGGATTGTGATTCTGTCTTCAGGTAGGCTATAAGAAGAAATCAAACATAATACCCCAATCAAATTTTCCCTGCTGAGGACCCTGACTAAAATTAACTAACCCAATGGCCCACTACACCAAAAGTGATGTCTTAGCAGCCATCCCATCATTTTAAAGACCACCTCTAACTTTCTGGGTCACATCAAGAATAGGAAAGGCTAAACAAAAATTGTAAAAAGAACAATGGCATTAAGTCAGCCTTCCATAGCCCAAATTAAAAAAAAAAAAAAAAGAAGTAACACATTCACTAAATAATGGAGATTGAAAACTATATTTTGAAATTTTATTAACATGGAAATATATTTCACTTTTAAGGATCATTTTAAAATAAGGATTTAATTTTAAGTAATCCTTTTTAGGTTATTAACTAATTTGTATTCTTTCATTTAAAGAAATATAGAAAAAAACAAATTTCTTTCTTTCTTATCAACTCACAGCCAACTAATTGAGAGCCCTAAAGCGGCAAAGTCTTCATGCACATTTAATGAACTGCAACCCTAATATTTATAGGGAGACATAGTTGCTTTGCTGTAGTTGTTGTTTTTAATAAACCTCTTGCTTATTTACAATTGACCCCGTAATCATTGACTTT
Source organism: Nycticebus coucang (assembly GCF_027406575.1). NCBI lineage: Eukaryota > Metazoa > Chordata > Mammalia > Primates > Lorisidae > Nycticebus > Nycticebus coucang. Next base: position 21,394,904 of record NC_069787.1, read on the forward strand.
AATTTACATTGGAAAATTGGTTATGACTTAATACCATGAATATTTTTCTGTCACTGTAGACTACCTTTTATTTCCCCTTTGAAGTCATTCTAGCATTTTAGAACTAAAAAATGTAAAAAGACTTGAGGGCAGAGACAAGATGGCTGACTGAAGCCAGCTTTCCCCAGAGGCACCCATCCAGAAGGAGAGTTAAAGGACAGAAATTTAGGAAGTAACCTGGTGGATTAGAGCTGCACCAAGAGAGAAGGTTGAAGAACACACATCAACCCTGCTGAGGTGAGCTATAACCCCAAGGATACAAACAAAAGGTACAAAATCCATCACCAAGTGTATGGGAGTCCCTTCCCCCATGAGAATGGCTCGGAGTGCCCCACAAACAAATGAGCACAGTTCAAAGGTCCTCCCACTACACTCCACGGGAGAGACCCTCTGAAAACTGGACCTGTCTCCCCTACTAGGGTGCCACGGCGTTCTCCTGCCAGGCATAAAACTGTATAAAAATGTATATATTCTCTACGTGCAACTCTGAGGTCCCAAGACTCCCCTCCACTTTCACTCTGAAGCCTGGAGGTCTGTCCCCCAGGAGTCCAGATTCTTGGGGGATTTCTTGAGGGGTGTGGACAGGGCCTAAACTTCAGCTGGTCAGTGCTGACTCTATGGCACGGGAGTGAGGAGAGGATGGTCAACTGAGAGGGAACCACACCAGAGTGCCGGTGCCCCAGGGCACAGAGCAGCAACCTTCTTTTAGCAACAATAGGCTCACTCCCGGATATTCTGAAGCCACACCCCCAGTCTCCCTGGGCAACCAGAGAAAGCCGGGCATCTTCTCAAGTGGCAACCACTATTAAACAGATCTGGAAATGAAACACAGGCCTGTGAGTAAAGGGTTTGCCTGAGGCAGTACCGGCCTGGGTGGAGCACAGGGACTAGAAACACAGGCGCAGAGCCGGTAAGTTCCCAGGGCAGGGATGACACAAAGGACCGCTTTAATGAGCCTAAGATGCACCTGGCCCTCAGGGGATCATCAGCCTATAGACAATGGAAGACAGGTGGCTAGAACTGACAGCTAACCAAATACAAACCTGCAGGAGCCAAGACAGGGCCTGAGATACAGGCTCTGGGAACTTAAAACAGCTTCTCTTCTGCAGGGGAATTTAGCAGGGACAGAAAGAAATTCCCGCAAAGTTGTTCTGTTCTGTTGTGTCAGTAACATCAATCAGGGGCGGGACTGGAACTGAGTGAACATCCCCCAGCCTCACTCAAGCACCTGAGATTGTCAGGCCTCACCTCCCCCTGCTAGATAGAGGCAGAGGGCAGCGGCCTGGCTGAGCAGAAATAGATTTCCTTGTGATTCAGATGGTGCAAAGCCCTAGAGTATCTGTTTACTACAGGCAACTGAGCCACAGCCCAGCGGGGCTATCAGTGACTGGGTGTAACAGAGGTGCAAGGTGGGGAAGGAGGCATCAACCTTCCCAGACTGATCTATTTGCTGGGTGGGTCCTCCTGACTCCACGGAGCACCGGAGCAAGCCATATCTGAGTAGTCACCAGACCCCTGCGATCCAGTTGCCAGAGACCTTTTAAACTGAGACAGGTGCTGACTGACACAATTGATTTGGACTTTTTGAACTGAGCCAATCACCTGAGAACTATTCAGGTGGTGCACTGAGTGTGTGGTTTAGGAAGGTTTGATTTTCCTTTTCCAATTTTTGCCTGTGGGGGGCGGGATGATTAATTGCTGGCATTTTTCCACAGGTGAGACTTCAACCCAGAGTAACTGTTTCACTAGGGTCCAACAGAGACCAGCTGAAAACAAGACAGAACCACTTAGCCCCACCACACCAAACACATCCCTAGTTTCTCAGGCCATAGCACTGTACGGGTCCTCAACAAAGCTCCAGGGGAAAAATCAAATGGTGTAAAACAATGATGGGGCAGAATCAGCGGAAAAACTCTGGTAACATGAATAACCAGAATAGATCAACCCCCCAAGGAAAGATATGGCAGATGAAACAGAAGATCTCATTTATAAACGGCTGGCCAAGATGTCAGAAATTGAATTCAGAATTTGGATTGCAAACAAGATTAATAAAATGGAGGAAAATTTGGAATTAGAAATCAAGGAGCAATTCAAATGTTGGAATAAGAAATTCAAGGAGAAATTCAAAAGTTGTCTCAAGAATTTAACGAATTTAAAGACAAAACCACCAAAGACTTAGACACACTGAAGCAAGAATTTGCAGAAAAAGATCTGAAAAATACAGTAGAATCCCTCAGTAACAGAGTGGAGCAAGCAGAAGAAAGGATTTCTGACATTGAAGATAAAGCCTTTGAATGCTCCCAAACTCTCAAACAGGAAGAGAAATGGAAAGCAAAAATGGATCATTCTCTCAGAGAGCTCTGGGATAATTTGAAGAAGGCTAATATCCACCTCAGTGGAATTCCTGAAAGTGATGAAGTGGCCTCGCAAGGCACAGAAGCCTTTCTCCATGAAATTATGAAAGAGAATTTTCCAGACATGCCAAGAGATTTGGAAATTCAGATAGCAGACAGTTTCAGAACCCCAGCTTGACTCAATCCCAATAAGACATCCCCCAGGCATATCAGAATTAACTTCACTAAAGTTAATATGAAGGAGAAAATTCTCAAAGCAGACAGACGTAAAAAAGCCATTACCTACAAAGGGAAGAATATTAGAATGACCGCAGATCTCTCTGCTGAAACTTTTCAACCCAGAAGAGGGTGGTCATAGATATTTAATCTCCTAAAGCAAAATTACTGTCAACCCCGGATTCTGTATCCAGCTAAACTGAGTTTCATTAATGATGGAGAAATTAAATACATTAATGACATTCACATGTTGAAGAAATTTGCCATGAATAAACCAGCTCTTCAGGATATTCTCAGACCTATCCTCCATAATGACCAGCCCAATCCTCTACCACAAAAGTAAACTCACTCAGAAACTTTTGATCACACTCCAACTTCCACAGTGGTGAAAGGATTAAAAATGTCCACTGGACTTTCAAAAAACTCGACACCCAAATTTTTACCAGACTTATCAACTGTCCTCTAAACAGGCACAGGTTAGCTGACTACATACAAAAACTCAGGCCAGATATTTGCTGCATACAAGAGTCACATCATATCTTAAAAGATAAATATAGACTCAGGGTGAAAGGATGGCCGTTCATATTTCAAGCAAATGGTAATCAGAAAAAAGCAGGTGTTGCAATTCTATTTGCAGACACAATAGGCTTTAAACCAACAAAAGTAAGGAAGGATAAGAATGGTCACTTCATATTTGTTAAGGGTAATACTCAATACAATGAGATTTCAATTATTAACATTTATGCACCCAACCAGAATGCACCTCAATTTATAAGAGAAACTCTACAGACATGAGCAACTTTATTTCCTCTAGCTCCGTAATACTCAGAGATTTCAACACTCCTTTGGCAGTGTTGGATCAATCCTCCAATAAGAAGCTGAGCAAAGAAATTTTAGATTTAAACCTAACCATCCAACATTTGGATTTAGCAGACATCTACAGAACATTTCATCCCAACAAAACTGAATACACATACTTCTCATCAGCCCACGGAACATACTCCAAAATTGATCACATTTTAGGTCACAAGTCTAACCTCAGTAAATTTAAAGCAATAGAAATTATTCCTTGCATCTTCTCAGACCACCATGGAATAAAAGTTGAACTCAGTAACAACAGGAATCTGCATACTCATACAAAAACATGGAAGTTAAATAACCTTATGCTGAATGTAGCTGGATCAGAGATGAGATTAAGAGGGAAATTGCCAAATTTTTGGAACAAAACAACAATGAAGACACGAATTATCAGAACCTCTGAGATACTGCAAAGGCAGTCCTAAGAGGGAAATTTATAGCACTGCAAGCCTTCCTCAAGAGAATGGAAAGAGAGGAAGTTAACAACTTAATGGGACATCTCAAGCAACTGGAAAAGGAAGAACTTTCCAACCCCAAACCCAGTAGAAGAAAATTAATAACAAAAATTAGAGCAGAATTAAATGAAATTGAAAACAAAAGAATTATATAACAGATCAATAAATCAAAAAACTGGTTTTTTGAAAAGGTCAATAAAATAGATAAAGCTTTGGTTAACCTCACCAGGAAAGAAAGAGTAAAATCTCTAATCCAATCAACCAGAAACGACAAAGACAAAATAGCAACAGACTCCTCAGAAATTCAAAAAATTCTTAATGAATATGACAAGAAACTTTATTCTCAGAAATATGAAAATCTAAAGGAAATTGACCAATACTTGGAAGCATGTCACCTTCCAAGACTTAGCCAGAATCAAGTGGAAATGTTGAACAGGTCAATATTAAGTTCTGAAATAGCATCAACCATACGAAATCTCCCTAAAAAGAATAGGCCGGGACCAGATGGTTTCATGTCAGAATTCACGTCAGAACCAAACCTTTAAAGAAGAATTAGTACCTATATTACTCAACCTGTTCCAAAAGGTAGAAAAAGAAGGAAGACTACCCAACACGTTCTATGAAGCAAACATCACCCTGATACCCAAATCAGGAAAAGACCCAACAAGAAAAGAAAATTATAGACCGATATCACTAATGAATATAGATGCAAAAATACTCAACAAGATCCTAACAAACAGAATCCAGCAACACATCAAACAAATTATACATCATGACCAAGTTGGTTTTATCCCAGGGTCTCAAGGCTGGTTCAATATACGTAAATCTATAAATTTAATCCAGCACATAAACAAATTGAAAAACAAAGACCATATGATTCTCTCAACTGATGCAGAAAAAGCTTTTGATAATATCCAGCATCCCTTCATGATCAGAACACTTAAGAAAATTGGTATAGAAGGGACATTTCTTAAACTGATAGAGACCATCTACAGCAAACCCACAGCCAATATCATATTGAATGGAGTTAAATTGAAATCATTTCCACTCAGATCAGGAACCAGACAAAGTTGCCCATTGTCTCCACTGCTCTTTAACATTGTAATGAAACTTTTAGCCATAGCAATTAGGGAAGAAAAGGCAATCAAGGGTATCCATATAGGGTCAGAAGAGATCAAACTTTCGCTCTTTGCAAATGATATGATTGTATATCTGGAAACCACAAGGGATTCTACTACAAAACTCTTAGAAGTGATCAAGGAATACAGCAGTGCCTCAGGTTACAAAATCAACATTCATAAATTGGTGGCCTTTATATATACCAATAATAGTCAAGCTGAAAAAAACAGTTAAGGACTCTATTGCATTCACAGTAGTGCCAAAGAAGATGAAATATTTAGGAGTTTATCTAACAAAGGATGTGAAAGATCTCTATGAAGAGAACTATGAAACTTTAAGGAAAGAAATAGCTGAAAATGTTAACAAATGGAAAAACATAACATACTCATGCCTGGGAAGAATCAACATTGTTAAAATGTCCATACTACCCAAAGCAATATACAATTTTAATGCAATCCCTATTAAAGCTCCACTGACATACTTTAAAGATCTTGAAAAAATAATACTTCATTTTATATGGAATCAGAAAAAACCTTGAATAGCCAAGACATTACTCAGAAATAAAAACAAAGCAGGAGGAATCATGCTACCAGACCTCAGACTATACTATAAATCAAAAGTTATCAAAACAGTATGGTACTGGCACAAAAACAGAGGGGTAGATGTCTGGAACAGAATAGAGAACCAAGAAATGAATCCAGCTACTTACCGTTATTTGATCTTTGACAAGCCAATTAAAACCATTCAGTGGGGAAAAGATTTCCTATTTAACAATGGTGCTGGGTGAACTGGCTGGCAACCTGTAGAAGACTGAAACTGGACCCACACCTTTCACCATTAACTAAGATAGACTCTCACTGGATTAAATATTTAAATATAAGATATGAAACTATAAAAATACTAGTAGAGAGTGTAGGGAAAACCCTTGAAGAAATCGGTCTGTGCGGGTATTTTATAAGGAAGACCCCCCCCCCGCCCCAGGCAGTTGAAGCAGCTTCAAAAATACACTACTGGGACTTGATCAAACTAAAAAGGTTCTGCACAGCCAAGAACACAGTAAGTAAAGCAAGCAAACAGTTCTCAGGATGGGAGAAGATATTTGCAGGTTATGTCTCCAACAAAGGTTTAATAACCAGAATCCAGAGAGAACTCAAACATATAAGCAAGAAAAGAACAAGTGATCCCATCGCAGGCTGGGCAAGGGACTTGAAGAGAAACTTCTCTGAAGAAGACAGGCTCACGGCCTACAGACATATGAAAAAATGCTCATCATCTTTAATCATCAGAGAAATGCAAATCAAAACTACTTGGAGATATCATCTAACTCCAGTAAGATTAGCCCATATCACAAAATCTCAAGACCAGAGATGTTGGCGTGGATGTGGAGAAAAGGGAACACTTCTACACTGCTGGTGGGAATGCAAATTAATACATTCCTTTTGGAAAGATGTTTGAAGAACACTTAGAGATCTAAAAATAGATCTGTCATTCAATCCTATAATTCCTCTACTAGGTATATACCCAGAAGACCAAAAATCACATTATAACATAGATATTTGTACTAGAATGTTTATTGCAGCCCAATTCATAATTGCTAAGTCATGGAAAAAGCCCAAATGCCCATCAATCCACGAATGGATTAATAAACTGTGGTATATGTACACCATGGAATATTATGCAGCCTTAAAGAAAGATGGAGACTTTACCTCTTTCATGTTTACATGGATGGAGCTGGAACATATTCTTCTTAGTAAAGTATCTCAAGAATGGAAGAAAAAGTATCCAATGCACTCAGCCCTACAATGAAACTAATTTATGGCTTTCACATGAAAGCTATAATCCAGTTATAACCTAAGAATAGGGGGAAGGGTAAAAGGGAGGGGATGGGGGAGGTGGGCGGAGGGAGGGTGATTGGTGGGATTACACCTGCAGTGCATCTTACAAGGGTATATGTGAAACTTAGTAAGTGTGGAATGTAAATGTCTTAACACAATAACTAAGAAAATGCCAGGAAGGCTATGTTAACCAGTGTGATGAAAATGTGTCAAACTGTCTACAAAACTAGTGTATGGTGCCCCAGGATCGCATTAATGTACACAGCTATGATTTAATAATAAAAAAAAGAAGAAAATAATAAAAAAATATTAAAAAAAAGTAAGAAGATATGGTGCTGTTTTATTTAGGTTGATAATATAGAACTGAGGTCCACAGTCCACAAACTTTTCCTGTAAAGGGCTAGATAGTAATTATCCGGGCTTTGCAGGCCATTTCCTCCATCACAACTACTCAACTCTGAAGATGTGGTGTGAAAACAGTGAAAGACAATATAGGGACAAGTGGAGCTGTGTTCTAAAAGTATTTTACAAAAATTGGAGGCTTTGGACTGGGCCCAGGTACTATCATTGGCAGATTCCTGATAAAGAATTGCAGCTCTTAAAACAATGCAGGACTTAATGATATGCCTATCGTATTATCATAGGAATTTAGACAGAATGATGAATTTATGTTACTATGCATAATGGAAGTGTCAGCTATAATGTATGCATATCGTTTTGTAAATTTAATAAAATTATCAGTTTGTCCTATTTTTAGCAAATTGTTGATGACTTATGAGAAATATGGAAAAATTCATAATCTCGAGATTTAGTGGAGAAATTATGCTGCAATGTGCATAGAAGCAATAGCTCCAAAACCTGATAGTGGGGATGTATATTTTAGTATTCATTCCCCTTCTCAGCCACTCCTCTTCACCTTCACCAGCTTCCCCATTTTTCTGGATATTGGAAACTCATGCAACATTATAAGATAGATTCGACTGCCATTATTATCACCATTTCCCATGTAGCAATACAATATCCATATAGACTGAGTAACTGGCCCAAGATTCACACATCTACGTAGCATGCAGCAAAGCTGGGACTGGAACCCAAAGTTCTGAGTCCATCTATTGCCCTTTCACCACATTGCTCTGCTGTCTCTTAGTGGACAAAAAAAAAATGCCCATTGGTTATACTAACTGTTCAGCTTTTTGGCGGAATGTTCAGGAAAGGGACCCAGAATTAGAGAACTGAGGAAGGGGAGGCTCCAGATACTCAGCCAACAGTGACCAGATACTTGAACAATACTGAATGGTATTATTCAATTTAGCTTGGCAGCCTCAGTTTTTAGAAGTAGCGATTCATGTCAGTGGTGGTTAACAACTAGAAGATGATCTCCAAGTATTTTTTAGGCAGTTGCCCAGGACATTGGCAAATATTCCAATCTTTAGGCATTATGTATCATGTCCCTACTTAACACCTCAGTCACATGAGCCATTAATTCAAGTTTTGACTCTATGGTGCATGAGCTGGAAGCCCCCACCCATGCCAGGACAGACATCACCTATCAGTTCTGGCACCTTTAACATCTCTGCTACCTTTTAATCTTTAAGAGAAGAATCTCCCTAGACTTCATTCGTTAATCTGAATTTTCACACTATTCAAAATCTATTTGCTATCCCATATTATCCCTAGATGACCATATTATTGGGTGTAGCTCATGTTTTAGGCAGGCATTGATTCCAGTCTTCATGGTGGTATATGAGTTTTTTGATAAGCGTCAACTTGGGCTTAGACTTTGTCAACTAGCAGAATTTCAGGCTGGGAAGTAGATCATTAGTGTGTATGTGAACCTAGCTGTATGTGACAGTAGCTTTCCAGGTCTCAGTAAGTGGCAGCTGATTAGGGTTTAGGGAACTATTTATGTCTAGTGCATTGCATTATGGCAGAGGAAGGAGAAGAAAAAAAAATATGCAAAGTAAAGGAAAGAGAGCGGGAAGAGCAGACCCAACCACCCTTCACTGTTGCAAATGAAAGTGTCTGGAGAATGGTAGAAGCAAAAGGAAATTTTCTGTGATTTCTACTCAAGCTTCTCAGACTCCTTTACGGACTAAAGGAATTCTTCAGTTTTGCATTGATAAGTCAGGTGCCCTTTATTCTCTGAGCAATCACTGGTGTTCAGTAAATTCATCCTTCCCTCCCTCCCTCCTTCCTTCCTTCCTCTCCTCCCTCCCTCCTTCCTATCTTCCATCTCTCTTTTGAGACAGGGTCTTGCTCTGTCACCACACTGGATTTGCCCCATCATAGGTGACTGCAACCTTGAACTACTGGGATTGTGTGATCCTCAGCCTCCCAAGTGCTGGGACTTACAGGCCCATGCCACCCCCTAGTCTAATTTTTTTTTTTAGAAATGGGGTCTTAAATCCCAGCCTAAAGTGATCCTCCTGCCTTAGGCTCTCAAAGTGCTAGAATCATAGGCACGAGGCACTGTGTCTGGCCTACGCATAATTGACTTTGCATTTTTCTCTTCAGCTTGCTTACATGTCTATGACTTTTGTAGTTAAAACAAACCATGTGATTACCATGTTTGCATTTTATGTAATGGTGATTTACCTACGTTTGAAATAGTAGGATGTAAATCATCAAAAAATTCCTGCTTTATGCAACAACCTTCTCTTCCCCCACATGAATTTCAAATATTAATTTGATTTTGGAATTAGCAGTGTAAATCACGAGTGTGCCTTCTCAAGTGACATTACTCTTTTTAACTGACAAATATAAAATCTGGTTGAACTCACTTTATGTGAGTTTTGAATTATTTTATTATACATAAAGGCCTTTAGTAACACAACTCTGACATAAAGAGGAGCTCCTGAAAATTAAAGAATGTATTGAAGGAAGTTTCTGCACGTGTGTAACTAAAGACAGGTGAAATACATCAGAATTCTGAAAAACAGTTAACTATATAAAAACTTCAGTGACTAAAGGGACTGAGACAATGATGAACACAGGCTCTACAGCAATGAGCGATCTCATAGTATCTTCCCTAACTACTTGGAAAAGCAAAAATATCATGGAAGAAAAGACGACTATGCTTTCCTGCTAATTGAACCAATAACCACAGTGTGTGTCTGCAGTTGTAGGACTTTGCACTCACTAAAATACCTTTGACCGTGGGTAGAGGATAATTGTGGACAATTACTGTCCCGAAAAACTTAATAATTATGGCAAAAAATGAATCTGTATCTTCCACTGCAGAGAAATATATCAAATAATTTTACTGTTTAGTATTTTGTTTTTGAGAACACAAGAAATAACCATAGTCTTTTCAATGGTCCAGAATGTAAGCAGAGAAGTTGGGGCTGGAGGAAAGACAGATTTAATGAACATCAACTAATCCATTGTCTGACCAAGAATTTTCAAGTTGGCTACAATTTGTATTCCACATATATTTTATTCAGAATATAACTAAGTTTTGTCACCAAATTTCTATGGGTCTAGAAATTGCTTTGCTTTGTAACTCCCTTCCCTACTCTTATAATTTAGGATTTCCTTCACCAATTGTTTCCTTTTCCATTTTTTTCTTTCCTGAGGCAGGTATTTCCCCTTAGCTAAATCATGTACAACAAATGCTTGTTTAAGGTACTTTTTTTTTAATGAGTTGCTTGTGCATTTAGAATGCTCCTATTTAGTTCTTGGCATGGAAAACCATGTCTAAATAGCATTTCTTAAATCACAGAGAAAAATAGAACATTTTTAAACTAACCAAAGATGGTCATTTCAGAGGGTACTTGATATCCATCTTCCAGAAATCTCATCAAATATGTACAGCTTTTTTTTTTTTCTAGGAAGATATATTGAGCATAACAATCAGTAAAATTCATAGTTACATGGAGTATGTTGGAACTGTGGTCGGACTGCTGGGTTTGGTTGGGCTGAGTGAGCAGTAAGTGAAATACAAGATGGCTTAAGGGTGTGTTCTATCTGGTCTTTTTATTCAAAGACTTTCTCTGCATCTAACAGTTCAAATTTTATATACTAAAATTACTATAATTTAGACTTTTCAGTTATCCCAAGAAAAAAATAAATAGTTATTGAACCTTAATCTCCACAATTTGTACCCTCTTATGAGCATAAGTTGAATGCTTCCAAATTCATATTTGAGAGGCCAATCCCCCAAATTAGTATATTTGGAGATATGGCTCATAAAGAGGTAATTATAGCCAAATTAGATCATAAGAATTAAGCCCTGAGCCTACAGATTTAGTGTCCTTCCAGAAGGAGAAACCAGAGAGCTTATGCTCGTGCTCTCCTTCTCCCTTTCTCTCCCTACACTTCCCTTTCTCCCTCTCTCATTCAAGGATAAGAAAAGGAAGTCAAGTACAAGCCAGGATGACAGCACTCATTATTACTAGAAACCAAATTGGCTAGCTCTTTTTTTTTTTTTAAATAAATCATAGCTGTGTACATTAATGCAATCATGGGGTACCATGTGCTGGTTTTTATATAATTTGAAATATTTTCATCACACTGGTTAACATAGCCTTTCTGGCTTTTGTTGTGTCAAAACATTTATATTCTACATTTAGTAAGTTTCACAGGTACCCTTGTAAGATGTACTGTAGGTGTAGTCCCACCAATTACCCTCCCTCCACCCATCCTTCACCCTCCCCTCCCCTCCCTTTCTCCTTTCCCCATATTCTTAGGCTATAATTCAGTTATATCAGTGTGGCCAGCTCTTTGATCTTGGACTTTCCAGATTCCAGAACTGCCAGGAATACATTTCTGTCCTTGAAGCCACCCACTGTGTGATATTTTGTGACAGCAATGGGAGCTGACAAGGATACACCACTGACATCATCCTGCAGTAAGTGCTATTTATAGGATAGGGGACCAGGGAGAAAAGGCCTTCTGCCCTCTTTATGCATTATGGGAAATAGTAATAATAGTAAAATGTAACAATTAGGGCCAGATTTTAGATTTAACCAGCCTGGGTTACAAAGGTGTCTGTGAGAACTTAGGCCTTTCTCTGTGCAGTTTTCTGTATTTGAAATCATTCTGGTCATAGTAACTGAAACTTAGTGTAGATATTGGGGTTGAAGAAGATAAAAATATGAAGCTATGTACAGTATTTGGCATAAAGAAATCAATCAATGGAAACTATCACCAGCGTGTATCTAGTAGTATTCAGAGGACACGAGTAAGCAAATTAATGTGGGTGAGTCTCCACATGAATATTCCTGGATTGCAACTTTAAATAAAAATGATGGTTTCATAATTTTTGAAAATTAGTAGATCTTTTCTAAAATGAAGTCACTTTTGACTATATAATACAGATTGGCACTTACCCACATATAGAACTTCAAGATGACAATGCCTAGTTTTACCTGAGCCCTGAGTTGCTGAGAATAAAAAAAACCAGGATTGAGAACCCCTACAGCCTTTAATGTCCTGGGAAATGACCTATCTTACTTCAAAATAGCATCTTTCTTCGGAGGACATAGATAAGACTCAGGACACCCCCTTGTTTACAAGACTGGACACAGATTCTCCAAATTCCCATTCTTTGCCTCAAAAATGATTACCTGAGTTGCTTTGTCTCCAATGATCAATTTAACAAAATGGCTGTTGGCTGAACTTGGGTAATCTTTCATTCCCCCAGGCCTCTGAATTCTGACCCACCCTCAGTCTGAGTCAACCCTCAACTTCTTAATGGCCTCCAGGGAGCAGGCTGACTTCCCAGTAGGAGGTTCTCAGACCTCTCCACGGCCCCCCTCCTTGTTCATCCCAACCCCCACACCTGTACTGCTTTGTTTTTTAATTTCTCCTTACAAAAGAAAACATTCTTGGCCTACCTTTTGAGATACTTGCTGATCTTGTGTTTCTTCTTATCTAACTCCAGATTTATTTCTCTTATCTGCCAAAGAAAACCTGAAGGAAATAAAACTTTGTCAAAAGCCCCTGGGAGTCTTGGGTTCATTGACTCCTCAACTTTCAACCTCCTCTTTCTGAGTGAGAACCACTGCCTTGGTTTCTGCTACTGTAATTCAAAATTGATGGGCAAAATAAAATTATACACAATCAAACTGAGGAATTTTATCCATGTTTTAAGAAGATGTTCTTAGGATATTTTCTGTTTATTCCAGGGGTAGGGAACCTTCAGTCTTAAGGCCACATGTGGCCTTCCAGGCCCTTAAGTGTGGCCTTTTGACCGAATCTAAATTTTATAGAACAAATTATCTTATTTTTGTTCATATATTTTTGTCTTTTACATTTGATTTGATTTTTTAAATGAATGTATTTATTATAAAATACCAAAGAATAAAATAAATTTTAATAACATAATCATCCAGATTGGCTCAATTAGAGCATGAGTGAACCCTAAGGGTTAAATTGACAGCTACCATTTTCAGGATTTAGTTCTAACTCCCCCCTCCTGCCTAGCACTGCTACCATGTGAGGCCAGTGGGCTAGAGTTTATCTGGGTCAAGTATGCCAGTCTGTTAATCAGCTTTTGACGATGATGCACTGTATTCAGTCTGAAGTGGAATTTGTTAATAGTTACACAGCTTGACAGTATATATTTGATTTTGTCTATTTAACCTCCCATCATGTCAAAGAAAAGCAAGACTCCACTGAAAGAAGAAACATATTTTAATGAGAATTGGGAAGTGTAATATTATCTTGTTTCTGCTATAGATAAGATGATTGCTTGCTTTAGAATACTGCAATATCAACATTAAAGGAATTCAGTGCTCACTAGCCTATTACACTCATAAGGACCATAAATATTTTAAATTACGGAGGGAGGTATGGAAGGTTGTGCTGCAGAAATTGAAATTGAGAGGTGAAAAGCAAAAGCAAAGGCAATTCTTTCAAGCAGCAATAAGACCTGAAAATATTGCCACTGAAACAACTTATAAGATAGTTTATATACTCAGGGGGAAAAGGGCAGCCATTCAGTGATGTAGAAATTGTGAAAGAATGCCTCATGAAAGTTGTAGGATGTTTAGACCCCAGTAGCATTTCAAAGTTCAAACAACTGCCTCTTTCAAGGAGAACTATAACTGACTGACAGCAAGAAATAGCTTTCAGCTTAATAAAACAAATTTATGCCACACTTCAAAAAGAAAATACATCATCCAGTGACTTCAAATAAATTATCTGATACTACTGACCCGGTGCTGGCTTTATACTTCATTTGGGTTCATTATAAAAGAAGATTATCTTTGCTACAGGAAGTTACTAGCTTTGGGCATGTTTGCAAACAGAATGTGGGGACAGAGATCTTCAACAACTTTCAAGATAAATGTCATAAACTTGTACTGAATTTGGTAATTTTAGTGAGTGAATGTACTGACGGTGCACCTTCCATGACAGGAAAACACAGATTAAAAAAGGTATTAACAGATCCAGATGCTCTTATTTCTTTTCATTGTATCTTGCATCAGAAAAATATTTATAATAAGCTAACATTAACAGTTTAAATGATGCTTTGTGACAAGTTATACGTATTGTTAACTATATTCATGCAAATGCACATCATGTGGTCAGTTTCATAATATGCTAAATTGAACCAGGAGGTATTCAGTATGGATTAGGTGTATCATTCTACAGTATGTTGGCTATCACAGGGACAGGTGTTAGCCAAAATTTTATGTCTGAAGAACATCAATGTGAATTATGGAAAGAAGATTTCTATAAGAATGCATCATTTCTGAGCAATATCATGTTAAATCAAAATAACTGAATATTTCTTTGCAAGGCAAAACTAAGTCTATATGTGATACGTGGGTAAAAAAATCCAAAACAATTCTTCAAAGGGAAATTATGGATGAATTTTTTTCCCAGTTAGCAAAGCTTATGGATTGGCTGGATGATACGTGAATAACTAGAAGAACACACAGCAGTTATAGACCTATTAATCGGAGAATACAAAGAAAGGTTCACTGACTTTGAGAATCATGACATTACACTCAAATTAGAATTTCAGCCTCACACCAAGCCACCTACAGAATTACAGATGGAATTGATTGGAGCTCTCAATAGATGACATTTTAAAGTCATTGTTTAGGCAGTGCCCGTAGCTCAGTGGGTAGGGTGCCAGCCGCATACGCTGAGGCTGGCAGGTTTGAACCCGTCCTGGGCCTGCTAAAACAATGATAACTGCAACAACAACAACAACAAAAAAAAATAGCCAGGTGTGGTGGTGGGCACCTGTAGTCCCAGCTACTTGGGAGGCTGAGGCAAGAGAATCCCTTAAGCCCAAGAGTTTGAGGTTACTGTGAGCTGTAACGCCACGGCACTCTATCGAGGACAACATAGTGATACCCTGTCTCAAAAAAAAAAAAAAAAGAAAGAAAGAAAGAAAAAGAAATATGGAAAAGTGCCCCAGAATATCCAGGTCTTCGGCAATATGCCCCCCAAAATACTTTCTTGTTTTTCAACCACTTATTGCTGTGAATCTATATTCTCCTACCTAACCCAAATCAAGATGCCCTTAAAGTCACAAATGGCTGATACCAAGTGACAGGATCACCTGACCTTGTGGGCCTCCATGCCACAACTGAATGAATATTCAAATGCTTTCCAACAAGAAGCAGACACAACAAAGCCATTAAAAATCTAGTTAACTTTAAAATTAACCAATAGTTTTCATTTTTTTAATTTAATAAGCACAGTAGAATTTTACAAAATAATACACATTTTTAAGTATATCTAATTGAAGTTTCCTGAATGTGGCCTTATTGGATTGCAGCTAAATTAAAGTGGTCTTCTAACATGAAAAGTGTGGGATTTCCCCATCCCTGGTTTAACACAATTCTAAGTATTCTAATAACGTTTTTTTCCTTATTTGGCATCTTTTGTACAGCTGAAAACTGAGCTATTTTATCAAATCAGGTTTTGGGTAATTTTATACAATACATTAGTAAATCAATGGATAGGATTACATGGTCTTATGATATGCTGATTAAAAGGTTTGCATGTTAAAATAATTGGGGTTTTCTCTAAAGCTATATCATCTACTTAGAAGTAAGTTGGGCTTGTGTTTGTGATGTGGTGAATCATATGAATGAGTCATATGTCTAATTGTGGTTTACAGTCACATACATTTGGGCCCAATTTCAGTTTGCTATTTATAGCAGTTGAATGACTTAGAGGCTCAAATGCCTCACCTAAAAATGCCTCACTTATCTCCTATGGTTGTTGAGAACATCGAATATAGGCAAAACATATGGCACAGCATCTGAGGAAGGTTATATAAGTAAATACTTGTATTATTAATGAAATAACTTTATTCAGTTTTCCTCTGTGCATTTGCTCTATGGTAGAAGATATGTCCCTATCTTTGGCTGAAAATGTAGATGGTTATATGTCTTCACTGGTCAATGCTAAGAATTTCTACTTTTAAGGGTTTGTACAGATTTATTGAGACAAATCTGCAACAACAACAACAACAAAAAATAGCCAGGTGTGGTGTCAGGCACCTGTAATTCCAGCTACTTGGGAGGCTGAGGCAAGAGAATATGCATTGTTAAGCATATTCTTGCAAACACACATCATGTGATCAGTTTCAACTGAATCCAAATTTTATAGAACAAATTATCCTATTTTTATTAATATATTTTTATCTGAATACATTTTTTGTCTTTTTTGTATGCCAATTTTGGCATACAAAATTGCACATAATTAATGTACAAAACTTGGTGATATTGGACACATATATATGATATATGATTGTAACAATCTCCTCTATCAGGATAATAAACATATTCACCACCCCCAAAAGTTTCCCTGTTTTCCCTGTGGTTGTTTTGTTGGTTGGTTTTGTGTGCGTGTGTGTGTGTGTGTATGGTAAGAACACTGAACAGAAGATCCACCCTCTTAAATTTTTACATGTACAATTCCTTGTTGTCATCTACTGGCACTAAGTTCTACAGCATTATCTCTGGAACTTAACTCATCACATATAACTTTACACACAATTCAAAATCCAATGTTCCTTCAAGTTACAAAACATATCTTTCCCTCAGCAGCTAGAACATCTGTGCCCAGATATTGACTTTTTTAGGTAACAACATGTGGGATTTGGATGGAAATTGGAGGGAGCATAAGAAAATCTGGTTTGCTTCACTCTCTCATTCTGTAAGCCTGGCAGGTGTTTGCTGCTGATTCTTCCTCTCATGGAAGGTTTTGTTGGTGTTTCAGAGATAAACATCTTGTTATTTGGGAGGGTACTCTCTCCTCCAGCTCCACTGACTGTGGCAAATAGTTTTCCATTTCTGTTTATTGCTTCATACTGTAGCAGCTTCTTTAGAATCCAGAAGTTCTCTGCCATCTTTTCTCTTGATGTTTAACACAGCTCAAGGAGCATGTTCTTGAATAAGATTGATCTACTAAGCTCCTTCCACCCTGCATTGCCTCTCACACTCTTATTGTCCATAGATGCCCATCTTTGGCCCCAACAGACTCTGAGGTTGAGATATATTTCAAGCTTCTTTCTCTCCTTTTACTTGTCTGCTTTCCTTTATTCATCTCTCCTCCCTTGGTTTTTTTTCAGATAGGAGTTAGACACAAGCCTATGGTGGTCCTACAAACTTGGGGGTTTCATGTCAAGGTCTCTTTATGATCTTCTTAAAGTTATTTTCTCTAGAAACCAATAGGGAAGTGCCTTTAGCTTTTCCTTTTAGAGAGGAGTGGGGAGGTAAGACTCAAAGGATATAAGATGCTCCACTGTCATTCCCCAAATTGCACCCTCAATGTGGGTGAGATGATCCAGAGACACCTGACTGGTTCTTAGCCACCTAGAGTTTGCAATTGTCATCAGCTAGACTTTTTTTTACAACACTCTTGAATGTCTGATATATGATAACTGATAGCATTATGTCTATTTCAAGACCCTTTTTCATTATTATTTTTTTCTTTTCCTTTTCTTACTTTCTCTTTTCTTTTTTCTTTTTTTTTTTTTGAGACAGAGTCTCAAGCTGTTGAGCTAGGTAGAGTGCCATGGCATCATAGCTCACAGCAACTTCCAACTCTTGGGTTCAAGCAATCCTCTTGCCTTGGTTTTTCTATTTTTAGTAGAGATTGGGTCTCACTTTTGCTCAGGCTGGTCGTGAGCTCAAGTGATCCACCTGCCTTGGCCTCCCAGAGTGCTAGGATTATAGGCATGAGCCACGCCTGGCCTGTTTCATTATTATTGATCTATTAAGGCTAGTTCAATAAAAATAAAGCCTGCTTAATAGTATCATGTAGATTATTTGCACAATTAAGTAATTATCATCAGAAATAACTTTTTCAATTGACCTAAGTAATTCTCCAAATGTCTGTGGGGAAAAGCAAGTAAAAGAAAAAAATAAATCCAGGTATGGTGGCTCATACCTGTAATTACATCATTTTTGGAGGAAGCAGGAAGATCACTTGAGGCCAGGAGTTCAAGATTACCCTAAACAACAGAGTGATATCATGCCTCTACCAAAAATTAAAATAAAATAAAATAAAATAGGTTGGCATGACAGTGTGCACCTGTAGTTTCAGCTGTTCAAAAGGCTAAAGTGGGAGGTCACTTGAGTCTAGGAGTTCGATGCTACAGTGAGCAATAATCACGCTGCTGCACACCAGCCTTGTCCTATAGAGAAAGAACCTGCCTCTAAGAAAAAGAAAAAAAAGAAAAGAAAACGAAAGAAAGAATGAAAGATTTTTCAATACTTGGTACAAATTTCAGACCAACATCGGCATTGTGGGCATTAGTCAAGTGAATATGACCAGTCTTGATGACCATTTTAGTTTCTTTCTCATTTCATGTCCACATTGGTAGAATAAAAATAATAGTTACCATTTCAACATACTTTATTAACAAATGTATTCAAAGACTTTTATATTCATTATCCTCACTTAATTTTCATATTATTCAAGATGCAAGATGAATTAATAGTTTGTTCAAGATCACATGACTAATAAATGTTACCAAGTCTCTCTGAATCCTGACCTGAGCTCTTAAATCCTGCCCTGACTGATGTTATTCCAGATCTTTTTCTAAGTTATGCAGAAAATGTGTCCAAGAATTATATTTCACTTATCCCATGGATACAATCATTCTAGGAGGAAGTAAATATATTTTGAGAATTTATAAAATATATTTTCCTTTATTTGGCCGAAGGAGTATCATGCCATTTGTCACATTAGGAGATAAAGTTTCTCTTTATGTTTCCATGTGGACAACTGGAATCAAACACAATAATTTGGCAATGGAGTCACAAGGTGCATATTGTGAAGACAAACAATTGAACAAAAATTCCTACATCTCCTTTGGGGAGAACCAGACAATCTACCTTTAGAGGTTTAAAGATTGTAAAATGCACAGTTTCAAACACCAAAACTAAGATGGATGGATAGATAGCTAGATAGATAATAGATAGATGATAGGTAGATGGGATAGATAGATAGCAAGAGAGAGAGAAACAGAGAGATAGTCAAGGTAAGCCACACACTTGACAGTTGAAGAGAAAATGATTCAGGATCGGTTTTCCTAAACTACTTTGCTCTTATAAGATCCCATTCAAAGTTAGTAGGAGCTCTGTGGGAAAAAACAAAAAGTTCTAAGAGCAATCAAGTTTATGAAACACCGGATTAAACAGGTTTCCAACCCATATTTTTGCCATATTTAACGTACATTTGACTCTTTAAGAAGAGACGTATTCTATTGTAGTTTCTTGTCCCTTTGATCATAAAAACCATTCCCCCCCCATCCTCCCATCCCTGGAAAAAAATAAATAAATTTTATAAAGTGGGGTCCCAGGGTCCAGGGAAGTTTATTTGAGAAATGTTGATCACAGGGAGGACTTTGCTGCCCGAATAAATAGATTTTAAGTGTGGTTGTTGGGAAAGAAATAAGTCAGAATTACAAGGATTTTTTTCATTTAAATAAAAAGTCAAGAAAGTTTTGTGGTGAGAAGGAAAGTGTCCAAGTCAGATGTTTCATCAGTAGGAACACTGCATAATGAGGTTGCACATTCAACCTAACAATCTGACGTGCGTACCCTGAGACTGCTGGCAAGACTTTGACTTCTCTTTGGAAATTTATAGTGATACAGGCTTATTTTTGGCACCAAAGTCACAGTCTTTTTTTCAATAGTGATATCCAAGCTGAAATAACTCATCATAATGATATGCATAGGCTGTACACTACAGATAAACTTCCTTCTGCCATCTGCAAATGGAGCATAAACAGTAGGAGAGAATGGGGGCTACAGCATGCAGCTTCTTTAAGTCAATAGCTGAGAAGACCAGCTGCAAGCAAGAATATTCCAGTCCTTTCTAATTTACTTGTTGTTTTACATCTCAGAGGGTAAAGGAGTCATATTAATTTCCGTTTGCATTAGAATTCGGAATAAGCTGTCCTGGTAGAAGAAATCTACTCACGATATTTTGATAAATAGGGCAATTAAGATTTCTCTTGCAGAAGCTGACTTTACTGGATTCCAAAACCAACTTTGCTCTCAGAACCTTCTCCCACATGACTGAACTTAACAAAATTATCAGCCACCCAGAATTTACGTTGACAGCTCAGAGACAGAGCTTTATAAGCTAGTTCTGTAGTTATTTGGCCATTGTAAGTCTTCTTGGGCGACCCCACAATTTCAGGAAATGCTGCTATCATCAGCTTTCAGATCTCTTTAATTCTAGATGAAGAAATTCTGGAATTTCTTGAATGCATGAATTCTCCACTTCTAAAGCTGGGGGATCCCAATGTAAGGAATTGCTTCTTTATAGAAGTTCTTTTAAAGAAGTTCTTTAAGAAGTGTTTGTTTAAATAAGTGATGCTATCATCTGAAACTAATCTGGTAAGATACTAACATTGACCATCTCAAGTAGTAGGTAAATGTGTGTGTTATTCTTTGAGCTTTCTGGATTTTTGAAGTGACGCTGAAATATTTGTCTTTTTATGTGTATTGTACTTTGGAATTTGGAAATTGCCTTTGCTTAAAACTTCACAAATAATGCAATAACACATGATTGAAGAAGGTGTGGTAACTATTTGAAGCCCAGCTGTTCATCTGGCCCAAGAGCATTTAAGTAAATGGCAGAGCCTAGGTTCCCCCTTAATGCCATGGTATTTCAAAGACCAGCTAATTCCTGCAGAGCTTATGTTTTAGGCGTTTGGACAGGATACATGCTTGGAAGAGATTTTTTTGCAAGATTAGGAGGATGGATGAAGAAGATTTCTTGTTTTTACACGTTTGTGCCTTAATGCCTCTGTCTGTCAACCTTCAGTGTATGATGAAACTGAATAAACCTCCTTTTTATTTATTTATTTATTTATTTTGAGACAGAGTCTCACTATGTTGCCCTCAAGGTAGAGTGTTGTGGTGTCACAGCTCACAGCAACCTCAAACTCTTGAGCTTAAGCAATTCTCTTGCCTCAGCCTGTCAACTAGCTGGGACTACAGGTGCCTGCCACAATGCCCAGCTATTTTTTGTTGTTGCAGTTGTCATTGTTGTTTAGCTGGCCTGGGCCAGATTCGAACCCACCAGCCTTAGTGTATGTGACTGGTGCCATAACTGTGCTATGGGTGCTAAGTCTAAACATCCTTTTTAGTTTCTTTCTTTTTATTATTATTATTATTATTAAATTGATTAATGCGATCATGGGCCACAATACACTGGTTTTATAGACCGTTTGACACATTTTCATCATACTGGTTAACATAGCCTTCCTGGCATTTTCTTAGTTATCATGTTAAGACATTTACATTCTACATTTGCTAAGTTTCACATATACCCTTGCAAGATGCACAGCAGGTGTAATCCCACCAATCACCCTCCCTCCGCCCACCTCCCCTCCCTTTCCCCCGTCCCTGTATTCTTAGGTTATAAATGGGTTATAGCTTTCATGTGAAAGCCATAAATTAGTTTCATAGTAGGGCTGAGTACATTGGATACTTTTTCTTCCATTCTTGAGATACTTTGCTAAGAAGAATATGTTCCAGCTCCATCCTTGTAAACATGAAAGAGGTAAAGTCTCCATCTTTCTTTAAGGCTGCATAATATTCCATGGTGTACATATACTATTTATTAATCCATTCGTGGATCGATGAGCACTTGGGCTTTTTCCATGACTTGGCAATTATGAATTGGGCTGCAATAAACATTCTGTACAAATATCTATGTTATAATGTGATTTTTGGTCTTCTGGGTATATACCTAGTAGAGGAATTATAGGATTGAATGACAGATCTATTTTTAGATCTCTAAGTGTTCTCCAAATATCTTTCCAAAAGGAATGTATTAATTTGCATACCAGCAGTGTAGAAGTGTTCCCTTTTCTCCACATCCACGCCAACATTTCTGGTCTTGGGATTTTGTGATATGGGCTCATCTTACTGAAGTTAGATGATATCTCAACGTAGTTTTGATTTGCATTTCTCTGATGATTAAAGATGATGAGCATTTTTTCATATGTCTGTAGGCTGTGCGCCTGTCTTCTTCAGAGAAGTTTCTCTTGAAGTCCCTTGCCCAGCCTGTGATGGGATCACTTGTTCTTTTCTTGCTTATAAATTTGAGTTCTCTGTGGATTCTGGTTATTAAACCTTTGTCGGAGACATAACCTGCAAATACCTTCTCTTTTTAAAATAATATCATTAGTAGCAATAGTATTCATGCCACCTAATTTTATTGTATACTCAGATAAATGTTAGTTCTTGCTTTATATACATTTAATACATACAATAATAATACATTCTCATGATCATTGAGAGAGAGAGAATATTAGTTTCCTTAACTTATAGTTGATGAGTAAAACTGAGACTCTGAGAAATTAAATAACTTATCTAAGTTACTCAGGTATTTAGCTAATTAGTGATGATGCCAAAAATTAAATCTGGAATCTGACCCTTAAAACCCAGGATTCATAACCACAAACCGAGGAAAGTCAAACACACCATGCATGTGCTCCCTAACTTTCCATATCTGTGGCCATGGCAGACATCACTAATTGATTATGGCACTGTCTGTTGTCCTACCTAACTGTACTTTCTCCAAACAAATTTCCAGGCAGCCACTATCAAGTGATTGCAATTGGCACATAAAATAAGCACTTTTCATTAGCTTTACTGACTTTATAATTTGTCTACTAAACCACTAAGATACACTTTGAGGGAAGAAAATAGCTGACACATTTTATTGTTGATTATTATCACCCTGTCACCCTTAATACATAGTGATTTTATATAAGTATTTTAGTTATTGACAAGTGGAAAATGAAGTGAATAATCCTTAATTTCTTACTGCAATGCACGCAGGCCTGAGAATGATGATCATGGACTTTGTTTGATACTGAATATGCATTTTTGATTATCTAGGCAAGCATAGTCATGTAGTCACCATGACTAGTTTCAAAGTATAAATAACATTTTAGATACCATGTGTCCAACCATCTGCAACATTCCAGGATAATGTGCGTTCCAATGAACTTAACTATACAGTGGGGAGTTGAGCAAGCAATTAGCTGCTTTGTATGTGTCCTCTGATTTCACAAAGGCTAGCAGATAAAGGACATATTTTGTAAAAAGAAAGAATAAAGATAAATGCATACTTTTAATGAGTGAGATTATTTATGTGAGGCTATCTATGGCCATCTGCCCAGGGTCCTAAAGAAAATACAACAACCCGAAATGAATTCTTGAAGGAGGTTAAGATCTCTTATTTGACATTAGTTTCCTGAAATCCTCACTCAAGCTACAAAGGTACAGACTCACCTATTCAGGGGAAGGAAGCCCAGAACTGGGCTAAAATTAGAAGTCAGTTCACAGAATTCTAAATTATAACAACTCATATACATTTTTTTTCTGAGAAATCCTACACACAATTATCATTTATGATATGATATTTTCCATGGGAGTATTTAGGAAGTGGTAATTACTATTAAAGATGCTTTACTTCTGGTAGTAAAGTAGAAAGATGTGAGACCTCCAGTTGCTATTCAAAAACCATTCAACAATACTTATCACTCAGAGAGTAGTTGAGACGTTTGGATATTTTATTAAAATTCATAAAGTAAATTAAAAGGGATTTTTATTTTTATAATTATTTATTCTTCCATTTGAAAATTATAATAATTATCTTGCTTGTTTTCATGCATGATAATTGTCATGGTTAATTTTGTGTGTTAACTTGATTGGACTACTGGGTGCCCCATTTGGTTAAATATTATTTCTGGAAGTCTGTAAGGGTGTTTCTGAACTGTATTAACATTTGAATCAACAGACTGAGTAAAGAAGATTGTTCTTCCTGATGTGAGTGGCCTTCAATCCATTGAAATACTCAAAGAGACTAAAAGACTGAGTAAGAAAGAATTCTATCTGCTTATCTGTCTTTGAGCTGAGACATCTGTCTTTTCCTGCCTTCAGACTCAAGTTCAGATTGGACCTCATATCATCAGTTCTCTTGGTTATCAGGTCTTTGGACTTAACTGGGACTATACCATTGGTTCTCTTGGGACTCCAGCTTGCTGACTGCAAATCTTGTAGTTCTCAGCTTCCGTACTTATATAAGCTAATTCTTTATGGTAAATCTCTAGAAACATAGAATCGATAGATAGATGTGTGTGTGTGTCTATGCAGCCGGTTTTGCCTCTCTGAAAAACCCAGACTAGTACAACAATTATTATATTTAAATGTGTTTATGTTTATTTTACAGCATCCAACAACCTTTTGGTAAGAGCATATTTTTGTCTTTGTTATTTTAGTTATAATTTTCTCATTCATTCTTTTCTGTAAAATATTATGACATATAATAAAACTGAATTTCAAGAGTTTTTTTAGGTCACTCAGCTAGTAAGTGGGTAGCCAGACTTTGACACCAGAAATATTTTATGCAAACGAATCTACCTAAAAAATCAGAGACTACCATTTGCCTTTTTCATCACTGTAGACAAGAGATGTGATCTTATTTGGTTTATTGAAGATCCAATAGCAATAGGTGGCTAGTTTCATCTCTAGGTTCTCTATTCTGTTCCATAGATCTGTCTCTATATTTGTGCCAGTACCTTGCTGTTTTGATCACTATAGATATGTAGTATAACCTGAAGTCTGGTAACTTGATTCCAAATTTGTTTTTATTTCTTAGAATTGCATTAGCTATTAGGATTTTTTTTTCTGGTTCTGTATGAAATAAAGAACTATTTTTTCAAGTTCTTCCAAGAATGATGTTGGTGTTTTAATGAGGATTGCATTAACTCTGTAGACTACTTTGGGTAGTATGGACATTTTAACAATGTTTGTTCTTCCCAGCCATGAGTATGTTATTTTCTACAGAGAATTCAAATTAATCCAGAAGAAAAGAGCAAACAACCCCATGTATTACTGAACAAGAGACTTGAACAGAACCTTCTCTCAGAAGAAAGACAAATGGCTAACAAACACATGAAAAATGCTCATCATTCCTAATCATCAGAGAAATGCAAATCAAAACCATCTTGATATATCACTTGACCCAGGAAGAATAGCTGGGTTATAATCCCACAAAGTCATAATGTGGCAAATACTGGCATGGGTGCAGAGAAACGGCAGCACTTACATACTGTTGGTGGGATTGCAAACTAATAAAGCCTTTTTGGAAAGAAGTATTTCCATACTTCGCTCCTTGAAGAGTGAAAAGTAGGCCTTCCATTTGATCCTGCAATCTCATTACTAGATATGTACGCAGAAGAAAAAAAAATCATTTTACCATAAGGAAATTTACCATTACCATACACCAATGTTTACAGCAGCTCAATTTAGAATTGCAAAAATGTGGAAACAACCCAGGTGCCTATCAGTCCATGAATAAATCAATAAACTGTGGTATATGTGTACCATGGACTACTATTCAGCATAAAGAAAGTTGGAGACCTCACGTCTTTTATATTTACCTGGAAGGATTTGGGGAACATCCTCCTAAATAAAGTATCACAAGAATGGAAAAGCAGGCATCTAATATACTCAATATTAATATGAAACCACTAGATGAACAACTATACCCCCAAATGAAAGAAAAACACATTTAAACTCTAGAAGCAGGGAGGGAGTAAGGGTGCGGTAAGTTTTGCCTATCAGGTAAAATGTAGGGGTATACAGTACACATCCTGGGTGAGGAGCTCAACTACAACTTGGACTTTATCTAACAAATGCAAACAATGCAACCTAATTGCATGTATTCTTCTATTAATCTGAAATACAAAAATAAATATGAACTTGAGCAAGTCCCCTTTCTGGGCTCATTCTATAAAATAATAGTACTAAATTGACAGAGTATTTTTTTTTAACGAGGAACTCTAATCCTGAACTATATGACACATGTAAAAGTATAAACATCAAAACACATTTCAAGGGTTTTATATATTTAAATATATATATGTAGACATCAAGAAAGAGAGAGAGAGCAAGAGAGACAGAGATTAAACACATGGAACTGGATTTGAAGTTACGCTATATAGAACTAGAGATTGTATATGTGGCACAAGGTGTAACTACCACAGTCCTTTGGAGAAACTGACATTTTTTAGAGGTTAGTTTTTTCTTGCATTAAATGCAGGATTGACCATATCCGAAGTTTCTGAGAATGGTGAATAAACGGAGCTTCAGTTAATTTCTAAAGCCCCTGTATTAATGCAAAATTGTAAATAAAGGCACCTTTGAGAATCTAAAGGCTATCAGCATTTTTCCCCAGAAAATGTGTACATGCACATAAATATAAAGTTTATACATGATGTTCAAGGACTAACTCCTGGACTAGAAAAACTTCATGGGTTTTTTTGTTCTGACATTCTGTCCTTATAAAATGCTATTGTAGTAACAGGCTTTATTAAAAAATGACCATACCAAACATTTTTTCCTAAGAGTTTAATGTAAGTTATTGGAAAAAAGGAAGTACAGTACTCTAATTGTTTTCCCAGAGTATATTTTGTAGCTTCTTACATATACAGTTACATAATGCCAAAGTGCTCCTCTTAATTATTTTACCAATTTGTATTACCAGCAGGAGTTATAAGCACACAGGTTAGTTAGCATCTCCTGTGCCAACTGTAGACATGAGCATAATTTTTCATTTTTGCTCATTCTGCTGGGACTACTGATGTTCTGGTTCCTCAGATTTTAATTTTACTGTTATGTTATTGCCACTGGGTTTATGCATCTTGGATTTGGACTTACCCACAGCTATTACCTAGGTTGTGAATTTTTTTCTAACATCATGGCAAAACCTGAGAATGAAGAATTTCACCTCTCAGATAACTTATATTTTCAGGAAGAAGTACAAATTTAGGCACTTTTTGTCTATAAAACTTGACACCCTTGTAATTCTAACAAAGTTCTGTGTTGGTATATGCTGTGTGGTAATCTGAGTGTTCATCTTGCCATGTTCTTAAGGTGCTCCATTAACTCAAAAACTCCCTAAAGGTTTGTGAAACAGAAAAGCATGGAGGGTCCTGGGAAGTCAGTAAGGCTTTACAGTAATCTGCTGAAAGCATGTGTTTCTAAAGCTGTTGAAGAGATAAAGAAATAGCAGGCAGGAGTGAGGGGTGGGAACCAAGCATTGAAGGATTTGAGGAAGTCCTGTGTGGCATCTCCCAGTGCAAGCAGATTGACTGCCCAGACTAGTAGAGAGCCTGACATCAAACCAAAAGAGTTGGGAAGCAATAGTCCAAACACCTGATGGCTTCTCAGAGACTCCTCCCACTAAATGGCTGTTTCATTGGCTCAATTAAAAAAAAAATCAAATACAATAGAACATACAGCAAATTTTCACAGACCAGCATTTCTGGTGATAATCATGTGCTAGATATTACTATCCATTAAACATTTATATTTCTAAAAGAAAAAAAAAACAAAAATTTATGTTACCATTTTGTGGGTTTTAGTTCATAAATCATGAGGGAAATAAGACATGGCTTTTTCTTTCTGAAAGTTCATTTGCTACTTCTTTAAAGAGCATATTCAGAGAAATGATGGACCATCATTGCAGTCAGGAGTTTGTTTCTGAAATTTTCCAGGCTTAAGTGATTATCCTCAAATCAATGCATTGTTGTAGATCAGTGCTTCTCAAGTGTGATCCCTGGACCAGGACAGGCAGTGGCACCTGGGAGCTTTCTAAAAGCACAAATTCTTAGACCCCACCTCAGATCCAGAAAACGAAAGGCTCTGGGGATGGGACTCAGGTGATGTGGATGCTTGTGACTATTAATATGGGTGGTGGCCAATTATGCAAAAATAGTTAATTTTCATGTATTGTGGTGAATCTCGATGTTAAAATTAATGCCTATTTATAATATATGTCAACTCAAATTTCATTGCATACCCTTTCCTGATGAGAAGTTTATTTTAGACAGTGCCTTATTCTTTATTGTAAAATTGTCAACATAGTCATAATCATACCTTCTCCGTTGAGAGTATTATAAAAATGTTCAGTTAATATGTCATAAAGTGTAATTAGCACTTTGCACATGGCAGGTACTGTTCTATAGTATTTACATATTTGAACTCATTTTTATCCTCCCAGTAGGCACAAACATTGGGTATATGCACATACATCAGAAAATACTATCTATCATTGTACCTGGAATATTCCTATATATTAAAGAAAAAAATAAAAAATACAAATATTTTTTAAAATACATAATATAAATAATTCAGAAATCACTTGTGTTTCTTGTTCCTACCAGAATTTAAAAATTTAAACTAAGAAACAATTTTTTAAATTTTGTAACAAAATAATTTTATCATACTTCGTTAAAAATTTGAAAATCTTTGCTCCCTCCAACACCAGAGAAGATCTTTATATTGTAATTCACAAAACTCACATGAAAGAATGTCAATAATGATTATAGTGAGACTGCAATTTAGAAGTGAAAGCAGGGTAAATAAGTTTCTAAGTAATACATACATAACACATGCTAATGCTTGAAAAATACACTTTATAGGACAGTTTCTATATGGCACAGTTTTACTTTGGAAGACTTCCATCTAGTGGTTAAGACTTTCAACTACATCATCTTTTAGCATAACTGCGCTTTTTATTGTATAATAAGGTATTCACTGTTTAAACAATCAAAAAGACATGTGTTGGAAATTTTAAAGTTCATATTGAAGTATAGTTTATGCTCATACTCTATGTAGCAATTAATGTCTTTTATAATATGAACACTTCTCCTATGGAATTACAATCATACATTATAAAAATTTCAATTCATTACAATTATTCTACTATATACTATACTGTAGATAAGCCCGTGTGTAACCTATTGAAGTTTCCAACATTTTTTTCTTTGCACTGATTATTATAATAAAAATCACTGAATAACACATCACATAATTATTTTATAAAACAATACTTCTTTCACCAAAAAGTGCACTAAGAGAGAGCTTAGCATCAAAAAAATATATATATTAGTGGCCAGGCACAGTGGCTCACGACTATAATCCTAGCACTCTGGGAGGGTGAGGCAGGTAGGGACTGCCTGAGCTCACAGGTTCAAGACCAAACTGAGCAAGAGGGAGGCCCCATCTCTAGAAATAGCCAGGTGTTGTGGCAGATGCCTGCAGTCCCTGCTACTTGGGAGGTTGAGCCAAGAGGATAACTTGAGCCCAAGAGTTTGAGGTTGCCATGAGTTATGACGCCATGGCACTCTACCGAGGGAGACAAAGCAAAATTCTGTCTAAAAAAAAAAAAAAGAAAAAAATGAGTTGTTTGCATCATGATCAAGCCTGCTGTGTGTAGTTTGCATGTATGTACATGCATGTGTGCATGTATGTACATGCATGTGTGCATGTATGTGGTTTTTTTGTTTTGCTTTTTTGCATTACACAAGGGAATGTGGTTGGGGCTACTGTACATTCTAAATGAATGAATATAAAATAGTAAAAACCTAAGTTAATAGGTTTTGGTAAGAAGTACCAGGATTAGGGTTCTCTTTTCTTACCATAATTTGTTGAATATTTCCATTTAGTGCTTTAGTTTGTTAATTTACCTAGCAAATTTGCCATCAATCACCTGTATATACTGGAGCCAATTCTGGGTGTAAGAATTGTGAACAAGGCCAAGCTGTTGATCTCCTGGATCTTAGGTTGTTACAGGAACAGAAAAAAAAAAAAATCGTATACTAATGATTTCTAAGAAGAAGCAAAAAGGAATAATGTAATCGAGCCTGGTTATTTTAGAGTTGGTCATCAAAAATGTCTTCGTGGAAGAACTGACCTTTAAACGGAGCTATAAATGACAATAAGTCAGCTTATGTAAGATTTGAGAAAAAAACATTCCAGACAGAGAAATCAGGAATTGTGAAAGTCCATAGGCAAGAACAGGTTTTGTCATGTTCCAGAAGCACACAGGGTGGAGGGGCCCCAGCTTTACCCACAGTGCCAAAGGTATGCGCTAAGGCCACAGGGTAGGCAAGGGCTAGCTCGTATATGGTCAAAACCTACTGAAAAACCATCGATATAATCTGTCTAATACTTTATGAAGACACCTGGGCTTGTTTAATGGATTGGAGAAGGGGCAACAATGAAGCAAGAGACCAGTAGCAGGAAAGAGATGCTTGGCCCAGATGTCAGCAGTGGTGGTGGAAAAAAATGAATGGATTTAAAATATACTTTGGAGTTTGTGCTATAGGAAGTGATGGATTGGTTGTAGGACAGTGAGGAAAAGAGTGGATTTCAGAATGATTCTAAAGATTTTGGCTTGAGTTCTTGGGTGTATGGTGGGGTCATTTATTAAGATGCAGAACACAAGAGTAGGAAGAATTGGGGGTGTAAATAGAGACTTCTCTCATTCATCTGGGCAAGCATTTGCTCAAGTAAATCCTTTAGTTAGAACATCTCCTAATTACTTGCATTCTTTTATTTAGTAGATATTTAATAAATCCCATCAGATACCAGGCATTGTGCCAGATGGATGGTATTTCCAGTAAAAATGAAGACGCATCTGCTGCCCTTATAAAACTTTGAGGCCAACAGGAGAAATAGAAATGGTAATCAGATAGTTATACAATAAAAGTAAAACCGCAGCAGTGATTCGTGCTAAAAATCAGAGGTCTGTAATACCATGGCATAGTAAAACAAGTGATTTTACCTAGTTATGGAAGCCTTGGAAAGGTCCCCTGGAGAGATGATATTAAACTTAAAGCAGATCAGTGATTCTGTGAAGGGGAAATAAGGAATTTAAAGGTCTCAGGGTAGGAAAGACTTGAGCAAATATCTGCAGCTCACAGAAGACAAGAGTCTTAGCTGGGACTCCTTAAAAACAGCATTAGTGTGACCCAAATATGGCCATTGACTTGTTAGGGAGTAAATCCTGTGTAGTAGGCACGAGGCAAAAGAGGCTGAGACAGGGAAAGGAGGGAGAACCAATAGAACGTGCGTTACTGAGTTGGCCACTGCTGAATTCAAATGGTGGCTCTATCCCACCAGACCGTCCTGCGTAAGAGAGAAATGAAGAAAGCAGGACAGGAAAGAAGGTTGAAATTTATTCACCAGTTCTCTTTTCCAGCTGGATAATATTTGCTTTACAAGATTATAACCTCTCCGTGCTTCCAGTTGAGCATGAACCGGCACAGGGCAGAGTCTCAGAGCATCTCATGCCATCGTGTTCGTTTCCACTTGTAGTTAGTCAGATGTAGGCCGTGCAGAGATGCTCTCTCCAACAGCTGTTGATATAGGACAGATGAGGCCTAGAGAATTTGAAGCAGGGCAGAAGACATGTTTGGTACAAAACAGGAAAAGAGGGGACTGGAGAGCTAAGTAAGAGGTCTGACCATGAAGGGCATTAAAGGCAAACTAAAGACTTTTTTTTATCTTAAAAGAAATAGAAAGCCATTGTCATTGTTGCAGTTCAAAGTAGGGAAACAGCATGAACAGACTTGCATTCAAAAATCACTCTACCTACATAGTACAGAACAGATTAGAGGGGGAGTGAGTAGATACCAGAAGGCCACTCAGTGGACAGTGGTCCAGCAAGTGGCCACAGTGCACACAAGGGGGCAGATCCCATGGATACAGAGGAGAAAATAGCAACAAGGTTAAGGTGATGGACTGATTGAACATGGGGGTTGAAGGAGAAAGCGTGAATGAGAAAGATGCCTCGGTTTTTGTCTTGAATACTTCATTGACTACTGTTGCCATTTACTGAACAGGGAAAAATCAGGTTTAGGAGAAAATTTTGCATTCACTTCGGAAACATTAAGTCTGAAATAGCCTTTAGACATCACAGAGATGTCAAGTAAAAAGTCTTATATAAAAGTCTGAGGCGAGTCATAGGCTAAAAATAACTTGAAATCATCTCTCTGCACATGGCAATCCAAGTCTTGGATAGAAAAGATACCTCTGCAAGAGACTAGAGAGAGAAAGACACCTAAGGTTGAATCTGCAAAGAATTCCGGGGTCCAGCAAATTTGGATGCCATATTGTCCTAGATATTTGTAATGCAAGCAGTGTATCAATTTAATTATTTTTTCCAACATTCCCAAAATGTTTTGGTCAAACACATTATTTTCTACAAAATCAATGATTTAAGAAAACTTCTTGGGGGAAAAAAATACTATATGGATTATTACTATGGAAAATTTTCAATTTTTTGTTCTGTTACAAATAGACCAATCATGAAACCATCTTTCTCCACCTGTTAATAGAATTTACATACCTGAGTTACAGTGCAACATATTATTTTTTTCAGGTGATATTTGGGAATTTTTAATTTTCATTATTCTTTGCTTATGTATATGTAAGATATTGCTCCACATTTTAAATGATGTAAGGATGAAAACCTCAGAGTGTCAGCACCTGCCTAGCAACATGCTAAACTAAATGTTCTTAGAAAGTGTGGTGCTTCTGTTTACCTGACTTATGTCTGATGTATGTTGGCAATATGGTCCACTTGAGAATGGAATGATGCAAATTCAAGGACATATGACTTGAAAATTCTCTGTGCTGTATTTCATGGGGAAATAAATGGGAACAGTAAAAGATGACAGATGTCGCAACACAGGTTCTGATTTTTGATAAGGAAACACAAATACCAACTGAAAAACATTTAGGACAATTGTTTTTAAAGCCACTACTGGTAGCAATTTTCTACTCTATTACTGTCTCTCAAAAGAATAAGTGGAACATAGTGAGATGCGTAAGATTCATTTAAAAATAATTGATGTTGGGCGGCGCCTGTGGCTCAGTCGGTAAGGCGCCGGCCCCATATACCGAGGGTGGTGGGTTCAAACCCGGCCCGGCTAAACTGCAACCAAAAAATAGCTGGGCGTTGTGGTGGGCGCCTGTAGTCCCAGCTACTTGGGAGGCTGAGGCAAGAGAATCGCTTAAGCCCAGGAGTTGGAGGTTGCTGTGAGCTGTGTGAGGCCACGGCACTCTACCAAGGGCCATAAAGTGAGACTCTGTCTCTACAAAACAAAAACAAAAACAAAAACAAACAAAAAAAATAATTGATGTTTGAATTATTACTTTTTAACTTGCCCACATTCAACCATTTCATTAAATAAAGCATTGATTACTTTTCTCTATTGTATGTTATAATCATATATCTTAAAACCAAGAAGTTTGTAAACAAGGTCAAGAAGTCAGCATTAAGCGCCAACTACCTTTCCTTAGCATTTCTAAGAGAACGTGGAGGAATGAGAACATGAAAAAAATACAACTGGGACAATGATTATGAGCCTGGGTTTTGGAATCAAAGAGCCCTGGGTGTAATTTCTATTTCTAGGCCATGCTGGTGCTACCTATTAAGTTATTTAACCTCTTTGGGCCCTATATCTACAAACCAAATAAGATTCGAGGGTTAAAAACAATAATGTAAGTAAACTGCTTAGTACAGAGAAAACGATTTTTAAAGATCACGATTTTTAAAGATCACGATTTTCAATAGATTATTACTGAGGCAGATTGGGTATTCCAATTCTAAAAGAGTCTGTCAGAATTATTTGCTAGCCTTATTTAACACTATAGCATATTGGAAATTTTCTTTAAAAGTGACATTTCTCCATTTCTTGTACAAAATAGCCAGATTCATTCATCTTAACTTCTATTTGAAGTACAAACATTTTTGGTATGATTCATTTTATAGGTGTTGATGCAATTAAAGGGTCTATTTGAAAATACCATAATTGAAATTAAAATGTTTATTTATACTTCATTTATACTTTCCTAATTTATTGATCACTTAAAGATATTCTAGGATCAGAGGCAACTTAAGTAAAGCAGCTGAGGTTGCCAGGTAAATTCTGATTCTTTTCAACTTTATAGAACAAAATACAAACATTTTTAGAGTACATGAAGTTGAACTTTTATTTGGAAAGTTGAATTTCATGTATAATGAAAATATTTTTAAACCATACATATTCATAAGCATAATATAAACACTACCTACGATACCAACACATTTTAATAAAGTTCTACTACGAATACTAATCTAAGTCAAAGGAAAGGTAATCAAGTGAACCTCTTCTCCATACCTTTTATGTCTTTTGACAATGTAATTAAACAATATAAGGTACAAGACAAAGTAAGTTTTGGCTAAATTCTACTTATTTCACTGTAGGAACACTAGGATATTCACTAGCACAGATTATGAACTCAATCCCATTATAATCAATTTAAAATAGTTACAAGGATCATATCTTAATGGCATGTAAACATATTCAAGGTTTTAATTGGCAATTAAGTTTTAAATGCTTAGAAAAACACACCAACATTTCTCATTATTGTCCTCTCTTTAGCTTATCTCTTCCAAGAGTATAAAATAGGAAAAAAAATATTATTTGGGAATTCCAGCATAAATGCATTGTGCTCTCTATTTTTATAAACATGGGTACATTTAAAATATCGATGCCTTTATACCAATAGAACAAAACCACCAAATTCACATTTTTCTTATAAATAGGCATGCAAAATTAGTGGAAAACACTTTTGTATAGCAAAGACCCTGCTTAATTTTTCTTCTGATTAATAACTTTCAGTGACATGGTGCAAATCATACTGCTCACCAAACAGTAGACTTATTTTATTTTCTGTAGATTTGTTTTCTATAAAAATATATTTATGTGCTCACTGGAAAAAAAGTTGAGTTGGTGTGTAGGGGGTGACTTTTAGATACATAATTAGATTACATGTTGATTTATGAAGTTAAAAGGCATCTTAGCTTTTATCATTTTCAAATTTTTCTCCATAAAAAAGAACACCCTGTGACAAAGATAAGGTAACTGAGATGATCATTAGCACTTTAGAATTGAGACAGTTTGAAGCAAAGGAGTTAAGTGAGTAGCCTAAGGTTCATGGACAAAATCAGCGCTGGAACCAGGAAGAGAACTTGGACTTCCCCACCCTTGGATAGCTCTCTAGGAACTCATCCCCATCAACCATCTTCGAGATTATGTACAACCTACTATATTAAAATAATATTGACAGGAGACTAGAGGAAGTGAGTGCAGAGTTGAATAAGAACAAAATTGTAAATATCAGCTGCTGCCTTATCACGCAGTGAGCATTTTGCAATTAATCACCGCCCATTTATAATCACCATTGCACATCCTGGGCCGTGTTACTCATTGTTTGAGGAAAAAGAATGAAATCCATTTTAACCCACTTGGATCTTTGCTTTTTCATTTGAAGCTTGTTCTGATTCATAAAACATATGGAGAATATAATTTCACAATTAAAATCAGGTGCAATCATGAAAATTCCCCGTAGAGGCCAGTAGTATTGAAGAAAGGTAATAGTGATAGCAAAAGATAGTCATAATCCAATTTCATCTTTCGTATCTGTACATTTTGACCATTTAGAAAACATAAATAGGAAACACTGCTTCTCAGACAGCTGAAGGAAAACATCCAAGTTCAGGAAGAATAAATATTTCAGTCTTTGTGTTAACTTCTGACTTCGAAATTTCCAAGCAATCTACTCCTAATGAGGTTTGACATTGTGTCCAACCTGCAGGACTCTTTTCAAACTAGTTTTTAGCTGATGAAAAAGAAGAGGAAATAGAATATAGCCAAACTAAACTTGCAAGTTCCAACCTTTCCCTCAACAGTAGCTGAGCACAATTTCCTCCCAAATAAATCAAAACATGATGACTGTTTCTCCAGAAAAGCTGCGCCTTAGAAATCAGATGTGGATGGAGCCCAACTTGCCCTGATGGATATATGGGTCCTCACACTCACATAGGTTGGAGGATCAACATGCCTTCTCCCTTTGAAATGCTTATTTCCAGGAGTGTGATCAAATCTTGAGCCCATCAAGTATAGTTTTAAAGAAGACAGTCTTTTCCTGTGCATTTTATAGGATATATGATAATAAAAGGACAATTATATATTCCATGTGTATTACCTCATTAGCCATTATAAATGCCCCTAATTTTGATCCCCAAGAAATATAAGTCATCGCATAAATCAAAGCAGAGGATTTAGCAGTATACAGCAATAATTACAGTTCGAAAAATAAAATAAAATGTGTGAGTCGATTTCATTTAAATACGGTTAGGAATTTCAAGGGAAGGTTAAAAAATGTTTCCATAAAATGAAAAGTTGAACACATTTCACTAATATGTATACACAGTCCTTAATATTATTTTTAAAACATGTCTGCGTACGATTTTAAAAGGACTATTAGCCCATGAAGTAGGAAATAAATTGCCCAAATTTGTACTGACTTTGACAGAAGGAGAACATAAGGGAAAACAAGTCTCATGATAAAAAAATGTTTAAAATGTGACATGGGCAAGCATATGTATAGGAATTTATATTGCAAAGAGTTTTTCTAGTAGAGAGGCTGGGGTTGGAGTACACTCAACAACAAAACCTTATTTTGAAAAATATGAAAACATTTCCCTCGATATCTATATAATATTTTATTTGGAGACGGTTGAGCCAAGCAATTTAAGAACAAAATCCAAGTGCTTTATACAAAGTCTTCTGATTTGTATCCTCATGCCATTGTTTGTAGCGCTGCAATGATGAAAATGGCATCTTACTATATACTCCAGCTGTACAGATGTGCCTGTTAATGTGCTCTTTGTAACGCAAAATAAACACATCTATCATTTAAATTGTGTAAATATTAACAAAATATGTACAATGCACTCATGAAATATATGCAAGCATACCATTATACAAACATAGAAAAAATGTGAAAGCAGTCAATTTAGGAATGAAGATATAAAATAGACACAACTATTATCATTGAGAACAATGGACACCTTATGCCTGTCTTGTAATAAAATAGCCTTCTGGCCACCATTTCCTTTGCAGATAAATTTAGTCCAAGAAAAAATAAAAACAAAAACAAAAATCCAATGATGTTCATGGATTTCATAACTAATAGAAATTAAAAAATAATTCATGTTGAAATTAAAAAGTTGTAATTCTGTTTAAACATGACCATCTCTGGGCAAACAGTTAGGAGCTCAATAAATACTAGTAGATTGCAAACAGTTAGGAGCTCAATAAATACTAGTAGATTGTTTAAGACTTTTGCTACTAAAATTTAAATAATAAATTTAGACTATATATTCAATGAACTGTTTTAATAAGACATTCATATTCCTTTTTACATTTTAAATAACCAGTTTGTTTTATGATCCTTTAACGTGTAGTGAGGCAAAGTCACTAACACAGTTCTCAGAGACATACAGAAGGGCAGGTGGAGGAAACCCCACAAGGTAGCAACAGCTACGCAAACACCCTGAAAGGTTAACCCAGGCCAACGTGGAGCACACTGAGGGGCGCTTTGGATTCGGTTGAAGGGAATCTAAATACAGGATTTGTTTTGTGTTCTGAATTTTGAGCACCTGAAATGAAAACAGAAACAAAAACAAAACACAGGCTGGGAGGGCTTGGTAGTTTATTTTTTTGAAGGCAGTGCTATTTTTTCTCAACACAATTGCGGGTTGTTGGATTTTGAATCTTCAGCCAACATGTTTCTATTCCTATAGGAAAGTTTTTGCTCCTTTGAACAGATACATACAGAAGGTTGAGGTGAAGCAGTAATGTGGTTTACATGTGCTAGGTTTATGCCCGGAGTGGAAAAGTTGCTGTAGAACTTCCATTGCTTTCAACAGATCCTTTCTCCTTAGACCCAGCGTATGCGCCAATAAATGACCCATCTTCATTGAACAGCGCGTGCTCTCCCTCTCCATATTCAACTAAGCTGTCAGCACTTTCTGTGGCCTGCATATCCCTATTGAGGGACCGAAGGCTTCCTTTGAGAGGTTTTTCATCACTGTCACTAGAAAACAAAAAGAATTCTTTAACAAACTCAAATATTCACATAGAGCAAGACTCATTCACGAGAGCTAAAGTCTTACAATGTTCAGGACATTCATTGAAGACAGGGATGTAAAACCCAAACGACACGGACACAAATAAATGTTTAAACAGTCATAGCTGATAGGACATGTGAGTCATTGGCATAACAATTTTCTACTATTCACAAATTTCTGCTTGCTTGTAAAATGGGGAGGTTAGCTTAAATGGGGAGGTTAGCTTTTGCGGAACAGGTGTAGGTAGTTGGTGGGACAGGATTTGTAACTTATTTACCTAAATTCCTTTAAGGGGACACAATTTATAACTTGTTTAGCTTTGCAGGTGCACATGGTAAGTAACAGATATATATATAAGGGGCTGCAAAGTGAATACAACCTAACTTTATCATGGTTATGCTGAAGAGTAGCTTCAAAATGTTGTAGCTACTTCAACTAGACAGTCAGCTTCCATAAAAACAGGGTGCATGTGTTATACCTGGAGCTTCAAGGAAAGTATCCTATCACCCTTCTATCTGACCTGTAATTCTTTACATACCCCCACTCCCACACATAGAAAATCAGTTGCTACCACTTAAGTAGCCTTCAATATACAAAATATTCTTTATAGGTACACTGCAATATAGTTCTGCACATTTTAAGAATAAAAATATTTTTGTAAATTTCAGCTTATCACTTGATAAATGTGTGTTTTAAGGCATTTTAAAATGCAACATTAGCTTTACCTGTATTCACCAAAGGTCTCGTCTTTTACTGACTGAACTTCTGGATCTGGATGCAAGTCTTCCTTTTCTTTCACTACAAATAAAGAAAAAATAGCAGGTAAAGTAATATGAGGTATTTTTAAAATACATGTTAGCAGTGCTGTTGAAAAGTAGGTGATCAATCAGAACAGCATTGCTCAAACCTTTGAAACCTGTGCGGCCAGTTTTTTTGTTGCTTGGCTGTCTTTTGCAGCTGTGTCTGCAATAGTCATCAAGTTGTGCAAATAAAAAAGAAAAGGAATATTTTGGATTCTACCAATTTGTCATCAGATTTGAAGCATGTTATAATTTTCACGTGACTACTCAATATTATGTGGGCTGAACAGTATCATTGGAAGAGTCCAACTTAGTTTGGTCTCTCGATGGAGCCCAAATTACCAAACATTCATTTTACTATGCAAACTTTTAAAAAATGACAGAGGTTCCTGTCAGATCTATGTCTTAAACTAAAGATGATTTAAAATGTCAATCCCCTGGCTTTTATACATTACTCCCTCACACAAAATTGCCACAGCAGTCAGAATCTTCAGGTCTATACTAATATTTAAATTCAGATTTATTCTAGAGTAGGATATAAAACAGAGAAGCTCTTGTGTTCCCCTTTGCTAAAAAGAAAAACCTCAAATACTTCTTCATACAACTTTTTACTTCTATATGCAAAGACTTGGGAGATTTTCTTAGCTGCCCTATGATATGAAATGCTGACTTTTTTTTTTTAAGGTCATGATTTGAGGAAACAACTTTAGAATTTGGAGAAGGCCACTTCCCAAATGATTATTTTTTGGGAATAAAGGGAAAAGCAATATCTCTTTAAAGTTTCCAACTAATTAGCCAGAATACACAGTAGTCAGTATGAACCTAATTCGTAATCAGGCAATCTTCAGAGGGAGAAGTAAAGCGTATAACTGTGTACACCATCCACGTCTACAAAAACTCAGAAATTTTGCCCTTGTACATGGTAAGTCCCCAGTCAATATGGGCTGGATGAATCAAAAGACAACAAAGAACTTCTCACTACTCTCAACATCATCAAATTCATAGCAAATCTTTCTCTCTAATTTTTATATATTTTATATAAAAATCTTACATAGTACTCAGCCCTACTATGAAGCCAATTTATAGCTTTCATATGAAGGCCATAACCCAACTATAACACAAGAATATGGGGAAAGGGCTGAGGGAGAGGAAGGGAGGGGGGAGGTTAGTGTGGAGGGAGGATAATGGGTGGGGCCACACCTACGGTGCATCTTAGAATGGGTACAGGCGAAACCTACTAAATGCAGAATACAAATGTCTACATACAATAACTAAGAAAATGCCATGAACGCTACGTTGAACAGTTTGATGAGAATATTTCACATTGTATATGAAACCAGCACATTGTACTCCTTGATTGCACAAATGTACACAGCTATGATTTAATAATAAAAAAATTCTTACATAAGCTATAAGGTATTTATACTAAGCAAAAATTAATAATAACGCAATATGTATCTATGAAAAAAGACAAAACAAATTTGGAAGTTGAATGAAATTAAAGTAAAAGCAAACATTATATTAACACTATGATTTTTTTTTTTAATATTTTATGTACCATTATTTCAAGAGGCAGTGAATTCAACATACATCATGGTAGTATGAGATGCATTTCCAGCAATGGTCAACTACAAAAAAGTTGGCTGGTGGAGTCAGCACTGTTAGAATGCACTAGTGCAAAAACCTGCATTGCATATGTCTATAGAGAGGGACAATCAATAGATGGACCCCTTCTTCTTAAAACATTAAAACATAGGTGTGACTTAATAATATGGCTTCTCAATATCTCTGATCTTTTACAGACAGACAATAGAAGCTTGGAAGTATTATGTGGGCAAGCCTTGCTAGGGCCTACTTTAAGTATTAGAAACTAGAAAACAAGTAGCCAACTAGAAACAATATTCCAGACCATATATATTTCCTTTGGTTAATTAATTTGGCAGTATGTTTTTCTTCTCAGTACATTATATATCTAATTTGCTAGTAGAAATTTGAATTAAATGCATCTATATTTTTTAAAAAGGATGTCTTTGAAGAACACCTCCCAGAAAATACTATTTAGTAAGTTGAAAATTCCAGTAAGAAACAGTTTTACCTGAGTACTTTCCACCTTTGTTCCTCTTCACAAAGCAAACGGTTAATAAGATTAGTGTGAGCAGAGCAATCGCACACATCAAACCAATAAACCAGCCTTGAGTGGAGATGTCATCGTATAAACCAGCATATTCTGTTGTATAAAGAGAAAGCACAGCACTGAACATCAGGAACAGTTTTTGGTGTTACGTATGACAACTTGCAAGGAAATCAGGCATCCTTTTTAAATACACAACATAGCATCGATTTTATTTTTCTTTCCAATGTCCCCAGAAGGAATGTGATTTAAAGGGCAACTCGGGGAGGGAGAGAGAACACTGATAAATCGTTCCTTCTTTATTTAGAAAGGGCCTTCTTGAAGATTTTGAGAAAGAAAATCAAAGAAGGACAGTGAAGGTAAATGGCATTAAATATAGCAGCGGCAGAGAGAGCGCCAAGCACAAGCTGCCTTGGTTAGGAGCAGATCACTATGGAGCCTCAGTGGGTTGGGTTTGGTTTCGTTTTCTTTTATTTTCAGTTTGTGTTATTAAGATGTGTTAATTAGCAGGAGATATTTTTAGGCAACAATTCTGATATAAACAATAAGAGATAAAATCAGTTGCGTCATCGTGTAGCAATTTTCATCTTGATCATTTTAAAATGGCATGCCAAAATACAGTGAAATTAGGATTTTTATAGCTAATGTACTGCATATTTTTTCCTTTAATATAGGACGTAGGTAACATGAAATAATCTAAAGGACACAGATTTACTGCCTAAGACTGCCCCAGATATAATCTCATTTCTCACCTCTCCCTCTTGTCTCAATTACATCTTGAAAAATGCTATCATTATCGGCCCAATTCTTAGTCATTAGGCGAACTATATGTTCAGCTCCTGGCTCAAGTACCTCTATCGGGTGATTCTTTTGAGTAAGATTTACTCCTTCTGATATCTTCCCGATACCTTTACCTAAGAAATGTACACAGTTAAATCATATAAATTGCAATCATTGAACAGCAGGACATAAAAGGTAAAAAATGTTATTATTTGAGATGAATATGAAAGCCACTTATACCATGTTTTTCTCAGATAGGTTTTGAATTGCCAGAATTCAAGAAGTGACATTTCAAGACTTTCTTTTTGAATATACTGAAATTGAGTAAATGAAATGAATTCAGTTCATGGTTACTTAGGATGATGTACTTATTGATGAAATGTTACTATAAATCTCCCTGGTCATATGAGGGGCTCAAAATCAAAGGCTTTAAAATATTATACAACATAATTTAGTGCAACTTGGATTTTCATAAACCTACTGGGAAACGGAATATGGCCGTTTTGACTTATAATTGATTGCTATCCATTGCTATGGTACTATGATTTTAACTAACTATATATTACTTCTTTTTGCCTTACTCTGCTCTATAAATACTGATGAACTAGCATCATGATATGGTCATATAGTAAATATTTGAAATTTATGGAGACTTAAGCTACATAAAGTTCAGGTTTATAACTACATAAAAATGAAGTGGTTTTACTGGCATTTTGAAAATGCCCTGAAAAGTTAGTAATTTAAAAAAATCAATGTGTCAATACCAGGATCTCATGGTAGCAGATAAAATAGAATCAAGTTTAATTAAACTATATTGGTTTCTGATTTTTTTTTTAGCGACAGAGTCTCACTTTGTCACCCTCAGTAGAGTGCTGTTATGTCACAGCTCACAGCAATGTCCAGCTCTTGAGCTTAGGCAATTCTCTTGCCTCAGCCTCCCGAGTAGCTGGGACTACAGGTGCCTGCCACAACACCTGGCTATTTTTTTGTGGCAGTTTGGCCGGGGCCGGGTTCGAATTCACCACCTTTGGTATATGGGGCCAGCGCCCTACTCACTGAGTCACAGGTGCTGCCCTGGTTTCTGATCTTATAACCAAATATCTAAAATATTTTTGCATTTGCATTCCATAGCTTTGCTAGGAATCCACTCAACACAGTACATACAAAACAGAAAATGTTAGCAATTTAAAAATGAAATAATATATATTCTTTACTGAAAATATAAGTGGTTATATGTTACACATCAATATTTGGCTAGGTCTTTTCACAACAAAATAAATACTGATTATATAGTTACTAAATATCAAAAGGGCTTCATTTAAATAGGCACTATGGGAGGCCAGTTACGTGAGCAAAGCCTTTAAGATTGAGCACCATTGAAACAGAATACAATTAATTTTGACCTTGAAAAATAGAAATATTAGTATAATGTTAAGTAGCACAAGCTTTTGGAAAACAGAGCAAAGCAAGTGATTTTTTCAAACCAGTAAAGACACAAAAAGAATATTGTGATTAACTCCATCTTTTTCTCCCACTTAAGTTATGGAAAGTGATCCACTTGAAAATCGAAGTGACAACAAGAAAATAAAAAAAATGCGAGTGGATCAAATCCCATTCTTGGAATAAATGCCAAATAGCCTTAAAATCAACTATTTTGACAGAGCAAGAAGAAGAAAGACATAACAGTAGATTCTACTTTGCACAAAAGTCATCATTTTTAGAGTATTTGGTCATATCAAGATGTAGCTCTTCAGTGGAAATATATGTATTTTTTCAAAGATCATGTTGAAATCCAGTGGGAAAAGAATTTACAATTTTTTTTCCTGTAAATATGGCAAGACACGCCTATAGAAGAGAAATCAGGGTCAGCTGGGGAAGGGGGCAGTGGCTGGAATACAGAAAATGCAGATTCCTGGAAAAGAGCACAAACACACTGTGAGCGACACTTTAAAACTGCTGACACAGAAGACAGTGAGGAAATCTGCGTTAGATACGCAAACGCATCAGTTGTATTTTTAGTTTGAAGGAAAGATGTGGCATCAATTATAAAATCACACAAGTAGTATTTTCATTCTTCAAAAAACAATTTCTCAAGCATGAATGTAAACAAGCCCAAATTTTTCAACATATATACTAGAATGCGTGAGGTTTATAAGGCAATTCTGTGAATATTTTTTTTCTTCTGACATGCTGCAAATTGGCAAGAATGGGATTAGCATTTCTCTTGTTATTATGGTCTTGGTTCTGTCAAAAATAGCAGCCATCTCCATGCTTTAAATTCTGTTTTTTAAAAATGCAAAAGTTAGGGTCAGGCGTGGTGCCTAACGCCTGTAATCCCAGCACTTGGGAGGCTGAGGCGGGTGGATTGCCTGAGCTCACAGGTTCGAGACCAGCCTGAGCCAGAGTGCGACCCTGTCTATGAAAATAGCTGAGCACTGCAGCAAGCGCCTGTAGTCTGAACTAGTTGGGAGGCTGAGGCAAGAGAATTGCTTAAGCCCAGGGGTTTGAGGTTGCTATGAGCTATGGTGCCACAGCACTCTACCAAGGTAAGGTTTTGAGAGAGAAATTATTT
Organism: Nycticebus coucang; assembly: GCF_027406575.1. Taxonomy (NCBI): domain Eukaryota; kingdom Metazoa; phylum Chordata; class Mammalia; order Primates; family Lorisidae; genus Nycticebus; species Nycticebus coucang. The sequence continues at coordinate 21,439,329 of NC_069787.1, forward strand.
GACTTATCTACTTCTCCCATAATGAGTTTGGAGTATTTAAAACATCTGAGGAAAACATAAGCCCTTTATTATTTAGATACAGTAGCAACAATAGGAGGGAAAAAGAAACCTATAGTTAAGGTCAGAGTGTAACCATTCTCATACAAATACACTGATTTGCTGTGATTCACAAGCTTTCGTATCTTTTAATATACATGGTTAATATTGGCTGCCTCACTGAAAACAAACAAACAAACAATTTTTTCCTTCCCTCAGGGCCATGGTGTTTTATTAGGTAAAGACAAGTCAAGAGAAACATGTGTGAGTTATATATACTTCACGAGGCCCCAGGCTCAAAAATAGTGTAAATTAAATACAACTCACATGGCAGTGAATGTTAATAAATGACAGGCAATTTAATTTTCTTCTTTACTGTTTTCTCCTCTTCCTGGAGTTCCTTCTACTGATTCTACCATTTCCTCATCCACAATTTGACAAAGCATTTAGAACACAGTCGGACACATAATAGATGATAAATAAAGGATTCTTTCTATTTTCCTTCTTGCCATCACTTATTTCCCTTTTCCTTTCCCCAAATATCTTGCCCATGCCTATCCAGAATAAATCCTACACTGGTATTTTATTTATTTGTTTTTGAGGCAGAGTTTCACTCTGTTGCCCAGGCTAGAGTGCCAGGACCACAGTTGAACTCACAGCAACTTCAAACTCCTGGGCTCAAGCAATCCTCCTATCTGAGCCTCTTGCGTAGCTGGGACTACAGGTGCCCAGCACAAGGCACAGGAATTTTTCTGTTTTAGTAGAGAGAGGGTCTCACTCTTTCTCAGCACGGGTCGCGCTATCTCAGTTGGTTTAGTTTGAACACCTGAGCTCAAGGGATCCTCCTGCATTGGCCTCCCAGAGTGCTAGGATTATAGGCGTGAGCCACCACACCCAGATACCCTGTTTCCCAGAAAATAAGACAGTGTCTTATATTAAGGTGTGCTCCCAAAGATGCTCTAGGTCTTATTTTCAGGGGACATCTTATCTTTCCTGTGAGTAGGTCTTATTTTCAGAGGATGTCTTATTTTCGGGGAACGGGGTAGTATTTCTTTTTATCTTATTAGTGTGTACATCAGTTCCTCTGATTCATTTACCTTCTAATTTCTCTGCTAAGGCCCTCTTGATCTCATAAAACGTTTAGTGAGTACACTGCTAAAATCGTAACTGGAGAAACAGTTTTTTTTTATTGTTAAATCATAGCTGTGTACATTGGTGCAATCGCCTGTACCCATTCTAAGATGCACCATGGATGTGGCCACACTCATTACCCTCCCTCCACCAAAACCTCCCCCCTCCCTTCCCCTTCCTTGGCCCTTTCCCCATAGTCTTGTGCTATAGTTGGGTTATGGTCTTCATGTGAAAGCTATAATTTAGCTTCATAGTAGGGCTGAGTACATTGGATACTTTTTCTTCAAATGGTTATAAGGTAGGAAAACAATAGAAAAGTGAAATTGAATTAAGAGAATTGTTCTACAAGTGAAACTGTAGACTTATGGACCGTTTTCAACTGAGCCAGTCATTTGGCATCAATCACTAGACATTAAAATAAAATTGACAGATGACTCAATGTATATGAACCAGGGCATGGGATTGAGATGTATTATATCTGTGTATCAAAATGTCTACTAAGGGAAGAGACAACTATTTTTCTGTACTGGAACATTTCTGAAAGAAAAATATCCCTTTACTAACCTTGTGACTACCTTTATGATCTTCTGTCCCCTATTTTAATTAAGTAAAATTATAGTTTCCGACCTTGTATACACTAATATATAATTTGATCGGTGTTGTGCAGAAATCCATAAATTGAGTCAATGTGAACTTTACAAACAAGATTAATAAATCCTGTATCTATGTTAGTGGAAAACAGAAGGTCAGGTGAATTTGAGTCACAATCATTTCTAATTTGCAATGATTGGCAAGACGCTTTCCTTTTGGGGAAGTTGTGTAAAAAGACACTGTAGAATCATCATGTACTTACTCCCTTCTCCTAAAGTGGAGCTTTCCTCAGTGATCGGTTTTCCACAGCCTTTTGAAGTACAAGCCCTCAAGTAGAATTTGTACTTGGTTGTTGCACTGAGGTTTGACAGACGCCAGCTGGGCTTGGATGGAGTTGTAATGTTGATATCATTTAATTCTCCAATCTCATAGGTATCATTTACTGAAGAAATAAACATGAACCACACAACCTCAAATTTTGTAATGCTTACCAATTCAAGTTACACTGGTTTTTATTTCTCTTGTGCTTATGCTTATAGTTACCTTAATTATTTGTGACCATCATTTAATTCAACGAGGTACACACAATTGCCATGACCATACCATACATGGCAAATCTGGGGTCCACCAAGAATAAGTACCTTGCCCCAAACTAGAGCCAGCAATTGGCAAATTGGGGGTTGAGTTCCAATCAAAGGGGTTTGATTGAGTCCCTCAAAAAGGGTTTCAGCCCTTTGACTCCAGAGAAACATCCTTAATCACTGTGCCATACTTAAGTCAACCTTCCAGCCTCATATTACCTTAATAATGACAAACTTCTTTCCATTTTATATATTCATTGTATCTTTGACTTAACTACTTCTAATCCTTTTGGGGAATAATTTGGTCAATGATTTGTGTGTCTTCTATGGTTTCTACTTTAATATATAGCACCAAATAAGTACTCAGTAAACACAGAATTAATAAATGAATATAGTAAATATTTTTAAATATCTTTATATTAAGCACTATATAAAGTGCTAAAGGAAATAATATGAATCAGATAACTTCTTCCAAAAAAACTGCAGTCTAGCAAGGATGTGAAATGTAAGACCCAGCAAGGTCTTTGTGTAAAAGAACAGATTACTCTAAGATTGTCATAAGAACAGTTCAGTAGATGAAATATGTCCAAGATAGTGGAGCTATTCGTGGCAAGAATAGGTTTAGAATAAATTCTCCGGACTCACTTCAAGATAACCTACAGGTAAAACATTATAATATTATTGACAATAAAAATGCCTTCCTCAGACTACACAATGTAATTAGGACAATGAAAAGGAAAAACAAATAAACTAGGCATGCAAACATAGGAAGAATGTGATAAAATCATCACTGTTTATAGATTATTTGAAAGCATAATTATGAAACACCAGAGTCCACTGAAAAACTACTACAATCAGTATAAGAATTCAGGAGAGACTTGGTGCTTGAAGCTCGGCGGCTAGGGTGCCAGCCACATGCACTCGAGCTGACGGGTTCAAATTCAACCCTGGTCTGCCAAACAATAATGACAACTACATCCAAAAAATAGCCGGGTGTTGTGGCGGGCACCGTAGTCCCAGCTACTTGGGAGGCAGAGGCAAGTGAATCGCTTGAGCCCAAGAGTTGGAGGTTGCTGTGAGCTGTGATGCCCCAGCACTCTACCCACGGTGACATAGTGAGACTCTGTTTCAAAAAAAAAAAAAAAAAAGAACTTAGGAGAGGATATATAGAGCTGTCATACATATAAATAGCTACAACTTAAAACATCTAATAACAACAACAAAAAAGATAAACTCCCTAAAAAGTCTCAGTGATTTATGAAAAGAGAGCGAAATAATTGTACAATAATATCATTTTATTTAAAAAATCCACGTATCAAGCAGTATGATAATCACTACAATTTTTAATATTTCAGCTTCTCTCTTATATTCTAAGAACTTACTCTCAAAATATTATAAGTTTAAATCTCCCATACAGATCAATACGAAGGTTAGAATTTAATTAACATTCAGCTGCTTCTTGTTAGGACAAGAAAAAGGCATATCTTGACAATAAATTGATATTTAAAAAAATCCTCAGGGGCGGCCCCTGTGGCTCAGTGGGTAGGGCGCCAGCCCCATATATCGAGGGTGGCGGGCTCAAACCTGGCCCCAGCCAAACTGCAACAAAAAATAGCCGGGCCTTGTGGTGGATGCCTATAGCCCCAGCTACTTGGGAGGCTGAGGCAAGAATCACCTAAGCCCAGGAGTTGGAGGTTGTTATGAGCTGTGACACCATGGCACTCTACCAAGGGCAATAAAGTGAGACTCTGTCTCTATAATAAATAAAAAAAATAAAATAATCTTCAGGTATTTCTTTAGTTCTTACTATTTGCTATTTAAAAAAAGATAGTATCAGGTTAAGAGCTCAGCAGCTAGAATTGGACTGACTTTGGTTTGTATTCTTACTTAACCCTTATTTTACTGCTTGACTTGTAAAATTCTATACAGCTTAATTCCCTCATTCATAAAGCAGTGATGGTACCTATCTCACAGATTTTTTATATAAATGAAGTACTGTAGGGAGATTGCTTAGTACTGATCCTGCATGACAAGCACTTGAAAAAGCTAAAATCTACTTCCACTGAGATAATGCCTTTATCTGTTTAAACACATGTGCTCAATTCAGCTCAGGCATCTGAAGCCGAAGCAAATGTGTGACCTGGATGGCTACAACTCTTCAAATGATGTGTGAGTGGCACATCAGGGCTTGGATCAAGTTGACTTTTGTAAGCAATGGAGAGTGGGTCTCTGTAGTTCTGATGTTTAGGAAATTCATTTCCTCAGAGTCTAAGATTTTCAGGGTGGAGCTTTTACTAAGGTTTTCTATGATGTCAGTCCCTCAACTTCCACTTTAAGATGACATGTAGACTTGAAGACTGTTAGAGATGGGAGACACATTGTTTTTACTCTAATGGTACAATGGCACGTGGGCAGAATATACTGTGAGAAATGATCAAAGACAACACATTAGTCCCCTCACTATTTCTCTGCACCAGAAGGCTGCCAATACAGGATTAAGTAAATACAAGGGTGAGTCTCTGTTTAGGATTAGTCTGGAAGCATGTGTCTGAAGCACAAGGAGTGTAGTGCAGAATTAACATGTGCTCTGAATCTCCATTATGTCACTTAATACTTCTCCTCTTCGGCATGTTTTTTAATTCTCAAAACTTTTTATACATAAACCTGTTTGTGGTATGTTGGTTTTTTTCTGAAATAAGGATCAGCAAACTTTTCTGTAAAGGGCTAGATTGTAAATATTTTAGATTGTACGGGGCATGTTGCAATGACTCAACTTTGCCACTCTAGTTAGAAAGCAGCTATAGATAATATATAAACAAGTGAACATAGCCATGCTCTAACAAAACTTTATTTATAAAAATAGACGGCATGCTGGCTTGGCCTGAAAGCTGGTTTATAGACCCCTGTGATATAAAGAAGGATATCAGTCTACAAATCATGGACGTAAGTCATCATTAGACTTTCTACTCTGCAAACTAAACAGTCGACAAAATGAATGTTCATAGATCAGCTCCAAATCCAATTTTTACTTACTTATCTGGTATTGTAATAGATAGCCAGTTAAGTTTCCATTTAATTTCTTAGGTAGTCCCCAAGATAAAGTGGCAGCGTCTTTATCAACTTTGATAATCTTGAGAAAAGTTGGCTGTTCAGGTACTAGAAAACACAAGACCAATAATAAACACTCGCAAATTAGTACATTTCTAAAACAAATAAGTCCCATTAGATTACAAATCTTTATAGAAGTTTAGAAGCTAATCCATATGAAGTTAAGTATTAACTAATTACAAATAAGGAATAAAATATTGAAGATGGCCACTGGATAATTTCCATTGTTAACATTATTCTATGTTCTTATTCTCTCACCTCCTTCTGGTGTTTGAAATATATAAGGCTCACTTTCTGGACCAGCTCCTTTGGAATTGTAGGCTAAGACTGTTAAGTGAAATTCACTAAAGGCATCTAAAGAAGGAACCATTCCAGAGTTCCTTTGTCCTGAAAATCTTAGAAAGTTGACTTCTTTGGGATGTGTTCTTCCATCCAACAGACTTTTTGTTTTCCACCAATTTATCTGCAATGAAAATAGTGATCCTTTAACATTTCAACCATCATGGCAGATTCTGTTTTGGCTTCTTCTGAAATCAGTTTTTATGTATACTCAGGAAAAATACTAATTCAACCACAACAAACAGAAAAAAATGATAAATACCTGATATCCTTTCAGACGCCCATGTACTCTGTCCTTTGGAATTGTTGACCAGGTAACTTTAATTAATGTGCTGTTTATCACATCCACCCCATGGATCAATGGAGCCATATCAGGATCTGTTAAGCATGTAAGTAAGATCGATTGAGCTTCCAATAACCTCCAACTTGGTTATTATGATCCTTTTTAAAAGGTGATTTTCATAATGTTTAATCAGGGGAAAGCTCTTCTGTGAAATCAATTCTAAATGGAACCAAGAGAATTTCTCATCACAGTGGAGTTTCTCAGCCCCTGTAGGTTTCTACGAGAAGAGGATTTTCTGTGCCACACCAAGAAATGAGTTCCTCCAGATGGATACAACATAGGAAAATATATTTAGAAATCATTCTGTGGGCAGTTTGCCTCTTAGCAAGTACAGACAAGTAGTATAAATAAAAATCACTTGAGAAGTTTGTTAATTAAATATGAATAACAGCTAACGTTAATTGAGCGTGTCATGGACTATTTATTCAAAGGGCCTTACCTGGATGGGCTCATGCAATTTTTAGGATAAGCCTGAGAGGAGGGTATTATTGTCCTTATTTTATAGGGGTTCTTACTATAAAGAAATAAACTAAGCTCAGAGTAGTCAAGTCTAATACTATCTTAGATCACATGTGATATGTTTTTTATGTCCTTTTACTTGGGTAGCAGAATTTAGACAGCTTGTAAATAAGCAGTTAGTTATTTCTCATTCTCAATTATCTTCCCTTTTGGGGTTAAATTATTACTTTGGATTCCGAGAGAAGAATAATTATAGCTCTTAATGTCATTCACTGCATTAACAATACAGAATGCAGTATCTTTTTCCTTTTCTAAGAATTTATTTGCAGCAGTTACTATGGTATCAATATTTAAAAGTATGATCAAATCATCAGAACCTCAAAACTGTGTGTGTGTATAATTCTATATACCAGTCTGGGTTTGTGTCTCATCAGTGATAGGAGTAGGAGGGCTCCAGACACGCAACTGAGGCTCAGAGCATGACTGCATGTGGCTATCAGGAAGTCCTTGACAAGTAAGGGCAAATGTAATTTAAAACTTTATGACAGTTATGCTGCTTAAGTGATTGCAGTTATGATTCCAGGGCTTTGATTTTCAATGTAGAAAACAGCTTTGTTAGGAAACTGGATACACTTGAAAATTTTAGGGTCCTTCCTTAGCACTCTATCAGCTGTCCTGTAGTCAATCTTAAGATAAGAACCATGCGTTACAGTTTTTTTTTTTGTTGTTGGGGATTCATTGAGGGTACAATAAACCATATTACACTGATTGCATTTGTTAGGCAAAGTCCCTCTTGCAATCGTGTCTTGCCCCAGAAGGTGGTTTTTTTTTTTTATCATCCACAATTAGTATATCCTTTTTACAAGCAAACATTTGTCAACATAAAAGCAATATATTTGAGAAACACTGTGATTGATGTGTTTAGTAGTTTCACGTGTGTCACTTACAGTCTTCTCCAGAATAGAGAGTTACTGACAGAGGCTCAGGCCCAGAGCCGAGCTGATTGACAGCCTGGACTTTGACATCATAAGGAGCATAGACAGTGGGTGTCATCACCCGCAGTGTGTGATTTGTCACTGTTTCTTCTTCCCACTCCACTGGGGCTCCCTGTGGCTTCCAAGTCACTCTGTACTCCAGCCCTGGTCCATTCTGCTCCATGGATTTCAAAGGCTAAAACAGAAGCAAGATTCTTTCAGCTGGCTCAGAGTTGGTGGCGAGCCAGCATAAGTGGAGTAAGAAACACTGCAATGGAAGGCTCATTCCTTGGGAGATCTTAAATCCCCCTTCTTGGCTTAGAAGTACTTGCGAAAAAATTTTGTCATCAAGTAAGAGTAAGTTGGAAAATTAATTCCTCACCTCCCTAAGTAATGGGAAACTTGGGTTATACCTTCATAATTACATCTAAGCTTTCAGATATGAAAGAATTTACAAAGAAACTCCAGAGAAGGTTTTAGCTTTTACTTATGCCTTCTACTACATCCTACCTTTTCTTTTTTTTTTTTTTTGCAGTTTTTGGCCGGGGCTGGGTTTGAACCCGCCACCTCCGGCATATGGGGCCGGCACCCTACTCCTTTGAGCCACAGGCACCACCCCTACATCCTTTTCAATCCTAAAGAAATGGGAGAAACAAAAAAGCCATGGCCATGAATTCTTTGGATGTGAATGGGATGTCCCCCAGGGCTTTGCACAGAGAACCCTTTCCTCTACTTGAGTCCATCCTTCTCCATTTTTCTTCCATGGAAGAAACAGATTATGTAAATCTTTAATTTTGAAGAACATGTATGTTTATACTTGAATACCCAGAAGAAGAAGTGGCTCCTTTTCTGTAATAAAATAATTTCCTAGCTCCTTGACTATTCTGCTTCTATTTCTAAGAGAAAATACTCCATCAAGTGATTTATCTTGCTATATAAAAACATTTGGTAGAGGAATTTGTAGTACAGGAAATTGGTTATTTCCACTCTAGTTTTAATTGAGCAATACTTTAATTTAAAAACGAGTAACCTGATTTAAACTGTGCTTCATTTCACAAAAATGGGGCTGTGCATTTAGATGAATCAGTTATACAAAATATATTTAAAAATAAATTTTAGTCTTAGATTTAAGTCCTAATTACTATTATATAAATAGTAATTTTGTCTGTGTATGTGAGTGATTCATAATGTCTTATGCAGTGTTCTTAAAGAACCCGGAAGGTTCCTTTACTCAGTGTAATTTACTAAAATACGTATTAAAGGTATTGACTGAATTAAGGTGAAAGCACAGTAGTACATCAGCAAACTAATTTCAAGTGTCTGCTTATTCCAAAGTGAATACTAGCATTAAATGGAATAAAAAAAAATTCTGAGATTTTTCCATAGTCATTTTTTATACTTGCGTTCATTGGAAAGTTTTACTCCAAGATATTTTCTGGTATGATAAGGATATAAATTCACCAAGGGCTTTAGCACAGTCCAAATGGCTTTTAGTGCCATGTTGTAATTTGGAAATATAATTTCTTTCAGCCCTCACTGACAATAAATGCATACAAATAATATTACATTTACACATGTTTTGCTTTAAGGGAAAGAGTTAAATTTAAGAAAGTTTTCTAGAAATCTTTTAAAAACTGTACCATTTTTAAGAAAAATACTTTAGGGATATTGCCAGCTTCTTTGATACTTCGGATCCTAAAGGAACAGCAGAGATGTTTCTTATTTGGCTTTGAGGCAATAGCCAACCTCAGAAAATTCTAGAATAAGCCCCTCAGCAAAGATAGACTACAAGAAGCAATGTCAGAGCATGTCAGGAGGCCAGCCCGTTCCCTCCACAGTGAAGTTTCCCACACAGAAAGAATCTCTAGAAAAGAGATTTTTCACTTGCGGTCTAAGAATCTCTAAATGGAACCCAAAGACAACTTTCAAAGTATCTTAGAAGCCAATGATATTGTTAGGAAGACCTTTTGTGCAAAATTATCTGGCAAAAGAGTCTATACTTCTCAAAGGTTTTCAAAAATATTATGAGCCGAGCAAGGTTATAACTACTTATCTAGAAACTGGAAAGACTACTATACTTTCTTAATTCTATTTTATTGTTTTTTAATTTTTTCAACATTTTTATTTATTTATTTATTTATTTATTTATTATTAATTGTATACAACATACTATTTTGAAATATGTGTACACTATGGAATGGATAAATTAAGCTAAATGGCATATATATTACCGCACATATTTCTATTTTGGGGGTTAGAGCACTTAAAATCTAATCTCTCAGCAATTTTCAAGAATACAGCACCTTGTCATTAATTAAACACTAGTCATACAGTATCCTATTTAATCTCACTTAATTTCATTTTAAAACAGGTGGATTTTTGGGTGGTGCCTGTGGCTCAAAGGGGTGGGGCACCAGCCCCATATGCCGGAGGTGGCAGGTTCAAACCCAGCCCAGGCCAAAAACAAAAACAGGTGGATTTTCTTACACTTGTAATAGACATAATAAAACCTAGATCCATTAGGAATTAAACAACTTGGCCCGGTTATATAATAACCAGGTAATTGAAGGAATTCCTATTTCTGGAATATTAGTGGGCTTTAAACTTTTTATTTGTTTGTTTCTAGTTATCTCTCAAATTAGAAATGTTTTATTTTATAAAGGAAGTTAAAATTCATATATATACACATATGCTTAAGAGCAACAGAGACTATCAAGAAAAAATATCCTAATGTAAATTTTAGCTGAATAGGTTGGAGTGGATTTGTTTTTGTGTACTTTGAGAGAAATAAAATTATCTTACTTCAACATTTAAAATATATGAGTGAGTCAAAATCTGCTTAATATATGTGTGAATTTTAGAAGATCATGCTAACTAAAAAGTCTAGCGTTACCATCAAGTTAAAATAACATGTTAGCTTCATCAAACCCTGTTCAATGTTAAAAAACAAAATAAAACTTTAACAATCAAAAAGTAGAGATTTCTACTTTGTTCCCAGGGCTCATCTGCATTGTTAATCCTTTTGTGAAAGATCAACTTTTTTTTTTTTAAATGAATTATGTATTTCTAATCACTATCTTGTATACAGAAATTATGCTGTAAGCCAGTCTCTGGAGGGGGTATCATAATTCATTCCCAATATTATCTGCTTGTACACTTGGGAAATATCTAGCATGAAACTCCTTTTTGCAAGATAATCTATACAAAACAATATTCAAAGAATGAATATTCTTATATGTCACTGGCTGTGTTAGTAGTTATTAGATCACTGACACTTCAAGATAAAATGAAACACTAGGGGACCTATAATGAATGTCAATCCAAAGCCCTGTGACGGTTTCCTTCCTCTAGTCAATTAATTACTAAATTACATGTCATTTGCTCTTCAAAAAAAAAATTCTAACATTGGAACAGAGCATTAGTAATCAGTGGTGTGTGTCTTTTAAAGGGAAAAAAAATGGCCTATGTGTGAGTGGAGCAGTAAGGAAGACTGTACATTTCCACCATTCTTTCAATATAGCTAAGCACATGGGATTTGGGTGAGGTCATTCAACTCTGGGAGTTTCAGTTTCTTTGTATGAAATAATGAGGCTGACACCTTTGAACGACCATGTCTCTCCCAAAAGGAGTGGTGAGGATTAATGAGCTAAGATTACTGGAACATGGTGGGCTTCTCTGAGGAACTGGCTTGCAAATTATACACAGTACAATCTCTGTAAGATGACTACCCCAGGGACTATAACAAACTGGTCAACATATGGAGGTGGTCAACATAAGGAACTAGGTTACCGTTCATGTGGTGCATGTCCAGTCTATGAAAATTAGGTCAACTTGAGGAGCTTGTCAATTTAGGAAGGTGGCCAAGTAAAGATGTTCTATTGTAGTATTAGTGATCTCTGATCAGTTGTATCACCTACCTTATAGAAATGTCTATGGAATGTAAAGGAGGATATGACAGATACACTCCAAATGAATACAAGGGTAACATAATTTCAGACCATAAATTCTGAAATCATCAAGATAATGATGTAGTAGTAGCCATGACCACAAATTCAAGGAAAGGAATAATATTCTTGGATATATTAAGTTTCTGTACGTGACTAAATTTTCTTTAAAATTTTCTACATCTTAAATTTGTAAAACATAATTTCATTGAAATAGAAACAAAGGGTTAAAGTTGACATAAAAAATATTTACTAAATATTTGGCAGGGATGGGCCATGTGATTATATAATGAGAACAAGGATCAGTATTTGAGGAACAAAGCAAATCAAACTTTACCATTTTAAAATTTTCCCAAGAATCATGCCTGAAACAAAGTGTGGAAATAAATTAATATATTCTAGCATATGTTTAAAAAGTTCTATGTTTATACAAAATTCAATGAGTTCAATGTTGGAGGCATATTATTAAAATGGTTGAATGGGAATTTACTTTCATAGAGGTCAATATATCTGTTCATGAAATATGTCCAAAAAGGCTAGGTGCACCAGTTCACACCTGTAATCCTAGCACTCTGGGAGGCCCAACTCAGAAGATTGCTGGAGCTCAGTAGTTCAAGACCAGCCTGAGCACGAGCGAGGTATGATCTCTGCTAATACTAGCCATGCTTTGTGGCAGGTGGCTGTAGTCCCAGCTACGTGGGAGGCTGAGGCAAGAGGATCACTTCAGCCCAGGAGTTTGAGGTTGCTGTGAGTTACACTGCTGCAGTTCATGACCCATGAGACAGAGTAAGGCTCTGTCTCAAAAAAAAAAAAAAAGAAAGAAAGAAATATGTTCAAATAGGAGAGGAAAATAAAGTTCTTAACTATTACAGAAGAAATTTGGAAATAACACTAGACTAATTCAAGTTCTCTGAGGAGATATAAAATTTTATGCTGAATTCAAAAAGAATTCTATTTAGCAACATCTAACAGAGAGATGTAATGGTAGGAAAAGTGAGTTTTGAGAACCAAAAATATGTAAGTTTAAATGCTAGCGTTGTTAATTTCAGGTTGTGATGTGATGGGCAAAACACTCATCATCCTGGATGTCACATCTATATCTAGTACAAGGTGTTAATGACACTTTCATGACAAGGTTGTCCTCACAATTAGAAAGAAGGATACAAAATGCCTAATGGTGCTTAGAAGTGGTAAATAAATCTTTGGGGGTAATCCTTTTGATACATGTAATATCAAGTAGACTAATTTTAGTTTGAAATTGTCAATATTTTTTGAATAAGAGATAATCTAGAATTTTGGTAATAAAACTATCAGGAATCCAAAACTTTTGGAAACATTACAACTAAATCACTTTCACTTCTTAAATCATTCACTAGCGTTTCGCTCTTTGTAGTGATGTATTATTCTAATCACAAAGATCCTTAAAATACATGACGAGGACAACCCACAAACTAACTTCATATTCAAATCCTATCTCTTTGATTTTAAAAAGATTGTTCTATCACTGTACTTAGCATGCACGCATAGGAAAAAGAAAAAAGAGAGCAAAGAAATACATAATACATCGAGGAATACACACCTCCCATTTAATAATCATTTCCTTGGGTTGAGAAGCCTGAACTCTTATGTTCTGTGGATTCTTGTCTGGAGCTGGAAAATTACAAGCATAAACATTATTTTTCATACTGTATGGTAACCCAGAGATAAATCATCATTTCATATTCCCCCCAAAATAAAATATTTAAATAACTTTGATTATAGTTATTAATTTCTATCTGGTTCAGTTCCTAGAAAAAGATTTGAGGCAGTTTTGAATATATATATTTTACATAATGGAGTATAATGGTGTTCTTGGAGTTATATTAATTATTACCCAATGGACAGTAGATGGTTTACTAAATATGCATCAATTTAAAACCCGCTTTTTAAATTTTTAAACATGTTTTCTAATTTTAAACCTACTTTTAAAATAGGCTTTAATTTGAAATCTGGTTTACTTTTTCCATCAGAATTGTCATTAGAAATATATGTTGTGAATATTTGTAGGAAAAAAATGCCTAATGCCTAAACATTAGGCATTAATAACAGCAGCCAAGTTTTAAGGACATCAAATAGAAAAAAAACACATAGGATAGCCGGAATATATCCAGATGGATCCATTTTATTAGAAATGGCCAAGTATGGAGGTTAGTGCAAAGTAAGACACACATTACATTCACACAAGTATCTCATTCAATTATTACCTCGACTTGCTTTTTCTCAGTCCAAAAAGAGAAGTCTATTCTAGCATCTTAGTTTATCCATACTATGACCACAATTATAACCAATGCCAATTCAGTAACACAAATTTTAGCACTGTCCCTCTAGAGAGTTAAAGAACATGCATTTTGGAAATTTGGATAGATATCGAACTATAAAAATACACTAAGTACATAAAAATTATAGGAAAATGTTCAGGCTATTTGGGGATGGTACAGTTAGGTGATGAAACTGTTATGTCTTAAATAATTAAAATGAAATTGTATTTTAAATTAAAAAAAATTAATGATGTTAAATATATTAAAAATTCATCCAAGTGTCTACAGTGAGTCAAAAGTTTTGTATCAGAAAGTTGAATCCTTGAGTTTGCTATACTCTGAACTCTAATGTAGAATGGACTTAGATACAATGTTTAGCTACTAGAAATTACTCAAGAGTCACGTTTTCTCACATGGCACCTCCCCTCCAAATTTCTTGCTCTCCTACAAAATTCTCTCAACCTCCTACAAAATTCTTCTGAAACCGATGTACTTTGAGTATTTCATGTTGTTAGTTTATAGAACCTTTCAAGCTATTTGGAGAAATTTAATAGACCTATACTCTTTTATTTTTTAGATATTCAAAGATAGGACCAAACTGAAATATTTTCTTTGAAACCCAATGTGAGGGCCTGCATACCTGCTGGTGGTGTCTCATGGTGGTCTGATGGCTGGCTGGGTTCACTTCTCCCTACTTCATTCACGGCTTTGACCCTGAACTGGTATCTTACATATGGAGCCAAAGGTAATATCACTGTTGTTGCCTTTCCTTGGACTCTAGTCAGTTCCTCCCACCTTCCTGGTTCTTCTTTGTTTCCTTCAAATTCGACAATATACTCTGACAGTAGGGACATGGGAAAACATTAGAAGGTATTGAGTATGCTCAAGTTATGCTAAAACTTACATGTAATATTAAAAACTGAAAAGGATATTTTAGTGGATAATCCACTAAGGGTGGTTAAAAAATGACTTCAACATTCATTTTGATCCTGTACGGTAAGGAAAAGAGTGGCCTCAAGTCCTCCTACCGCTAATATTGCTATTGTGGTCATCACCAGCTTCCCAGGTCAGCCGAACACTCCTGTTCTCTCTGTCAGACAAATGAAGGTTTTCTGGTGGATCTGGAACATCTAATCAATAAAAAAAAAGATAAAGATAAAGGAAAAGTACAGATTACTGCCTTTGTTTGCCCAATTTCCTTGCTCAAGCCACACTTCCTCACTGGGCCCATCTCTGATCTTAGCTGCTCACACCTCATCAGCCTCTGAGGTTCTACCTCAAAGGCAGCTTCCTTCCTATCTATCCCCACACTTGACTATTTTATCTCCCTCTTCTCTGATTATATTTCTGAAAGGGTTAACCTTGACCAGGGGTATCAGAATTCTTTTAGGGGTATTTATTAACAATGGATGGCCTGGGAGGTGGCTCAGACTTGTAATCCTAAGAGACCGAGGCTCAGGAGTTCAAGATCACCCCAAACAGGAGGAAGACCAGTCTCTACTAAAAATAGAAGTAGCCGGGCATTGTGGCAAGCAACTATAGTCCCAGCTACTCGGGAGGCTGAGGCAAGAATATCTCTTGAGCCCAAGAGGTTGAGGTTGCTGTTAGCTGTGATGATACCACAACACTCTACCCAGGGCGACAGAGTGAGATTCTGTCTCAAAAAACAAAATAAAACGGTGAAGATTCCTAGGCTCTTAGCTCACTGAAGGCGTTGGACCCAGGAATCTGCATTTCCAGTTTTCTCAAGTTTGAGAAACATGAGTATCTCACATAGATTACTTTTTTTCTTCCGGCTCATATTTAGTTATATGCCTGATGCATCACCTGTCTGTTACTAAAAGGACTTTCAAGAGGAAGGATCTTTCTTTTCTGTAACTGTGTTGGACTTTTATTGTGACTTATAGCAATAGATTTTCAATATAATATAGCAACACGTATACTCTTCACCCAGAGTACTGAAAAAAACTAGCAAAGCTGTTTATATTGGAAGAGGGAAATTTGGCACTGATAAATGTTGTTACAGAAACTGGAAAATTGAGTAGGTGATGACAAATTTTAGGGTGTTAAGTACATGGAAATTTCTGGTACTTTTAAAACAAAGTAACAGTAAAAAGGAAATCTTATCTCTAATGGTCCTTACTACCTAAATGTGATTTGAATTCTTTCAGGTATTGAAGGACATTTATCTTGTCCCAGAGGGGAGTTAATGAGGGTATTATCTAATGCCGCCCTTCAATGGGCTCTTTCTTCTCTAAGTGGAAAGCGCCAGTTACTGCTCCCTTTGAATATTTGACAGTTGTTGAAAATTTAGATTGACAACAAGTATCCTTCTCATTTCAGATTTTTTTTTTTTCTTGAATGTGGCTCACAAATGTCTTCAAACTTTAGGGCCTTAAATAGGAAATATTTCTTCAATGATTTTCAGAGTCTCTGAGCTCAAGCAACTTGTTTATTTTCAGTACTTCCTAAGAGTCCACTGATTTCTGACGTTTCCTAAAATAACTAAGGCTGCATGTGCATATGAGATTAAAATCCGCTTCCTCTAAGGATTGTATGGAGCTAGAATTGATGAACTCCCAGCTGAGGGTTTAAAAAATGATATTCTTACAAGCGTGTTTCTTTCAAGGCTTTTGAAAATAACTTCTGAATGAAGTGGGTCAAGCATATGTTTTTAAAAATTGTCTTCCAGGGAGGAAAAAATCCTTTAGAAACCAACTATGGCACATTCATTATTGTCAGTTATTGAGATACCTGTTCGTAAACCAGAGGTTGTTCTAAAAAATGAGAATGCAAACATCAAAGAAGATTAAAAATGCAGCTTACCCAATAGAATAAAATATTTTTATTCTCAAAATTGTGGTAGATTACTTCATACCTAAATAGTCATATAATCATAGCCAGCATTATGTAAAATTAACAAAATTTAATAGTTCTACAAAAAAAGCAGCGTTATTATAAAAATGAAAAAATAAAATCTTAATTTTCCTTTCCTTTTTCTTTATTTTGAGATAGAGTCTCACTATGTTGCCCTGAGTAGAATGCCTTGGCATTGTCATAGCTCACGGCAACCTCTTTTTTTTTTTTTTCCTGTAGAGACAGAGTCTCACTGTACCGCCCTCAGGTAGAGTGCCGTGGCGGCCCACGGCTCACAGCAACCTCTAACTCTTGGGCTTACGCGATTCTCCTGCCTCAGCCTCCCAAGCAGCTGGGACTACAGGCGCCTGCCACAACGCCCGGCTATTTTTTTGTTGCAGTTTGGCCGGGGCTGGGCTTGAACCCGCCACCCTCGGCATATGGGGCCGGCGCCCTACTCACTCAGCCACAGGCGCCGCCCCTCACGGCAACCTCTTAACTCCTGGGCTCGAGCGGGCCTCCTACCTCAGCCTTCTGAGTAGCTGGGACTACAGGTACCCACCCCAGTGACCAGCTATTTTTTCTATTTTGAGTAGAACCAGGGTCTCCCTCCTGCTCAGGCTTGTCTTGGACTCCTGACCTCAGTCAATCCTCCTACTTCGGCCTCCCAGAGTGCTAGGATTACAGGTGTGAGCCACTGGATTCAGCCAAAATCTTAAATTTTTTAAGTACAGTGAAAAACCAAAGATCACACAGTAGGAAACCACGCCCCTCGGTGCTGCCATTGCCCAAACCCCTACACTCTTTGGGGCGCTGATAAATTCCAGCTTATGTAAAGCTCAACTATTTTTTCTGGTGAATTACTGTTGGAAAAATTACAAGAGGACTGAGCCTTTCTACTTGAGAAAGATCAGATCCCTATGGCTCAAAGTCCAATTTTGCTGAGCAAAGTGCACAGATCCATAACTTCTCCAACCTGGGAACTGTTCTTATTTCTTCCCCCTCCCTCCCCCCACTGGGTTACCATAATAAACATTTATTTCATGCTAATATAACTGTTTAAGCTCAGGTGTCCCTGTTCAACAGGTAACTTTTCCGTATAGAAAGATTCAGAGTCTTCTTTCTTTTAGAAACTAACCTCCTGGCCATGTGTTTCACTTGAGATGTGCTGGCCCTTTGCTTCACTTCAAGAGACCCAGCCTGTGTGTCCCTTTTTCATCAGTCTGCCTCAGAAGAGACTGAATTTCTTCCTCATAGTCTATATCACCACACTCTTTGTTAGCAACCTACCTGTGTACCCACCAACCACAGTGCTAAGGCGCCAAGGGCCTGGTAACAACTGTGATGAGTCTAGACATATGATAAAGGAATTTGGGCAAAGCCAAACGCTTCTAAGGAACATCAGCCAATGAAAGGCAAGACCACATGGTGCCCACTGAACCAGAATAAATAGTAACTGGAAAATATATCCCTAACTATCAGGGTCACTGCAGATAATTAATTAATAGCTCACACCAGTTCAGGTTTTTCTAAAATTTTTAATAAACATTCTTAAAATGGTACAGCCAGGCTATCTGGGGGGATTGGCTGGGTAGAAGGGACTTGAAATACTGGTGGGGAGGTAACAGTTACTAGAATCTTATAGAAGAAAAGGAATGATGTGGACCTATAGTTCCAGCTACTCCGGGAGACTGAGGCAAAAGAATCATTTAAGCCCAAGAGTTTAAAGTTGCTGTGAGCTGTGACATCACTGCACTCTACGGAGGGTGACATAGTGAGACTCTGTCTCCAAAAAAAAGAAAGGAAGGAAGGAAGGAGGGAGGGAGGGAGGGAGGAAGGAAATATACAAATGATGGAATGATGTGGAGAAAGCCCCTCTGAGGAAGCTATGACTTTGGCAGTAGGACAAAGCCAGCCAGCCCGCAGGGAAAGAAGAAAGAGAACACACACCCCCACCCACCCCTCTACCCCCAAGGATCCCTCTTGGCTGAGCCGAAGGAAAGCTAGAAGGCTAGCTGTTTGTTGATATTGTCCTTACAAACCAGGCTTCTAGGTCAAAGAGCTGGTGCAGAGTGAATCTGGAAGGGAAACTGGAAAACATTCAGCAGATGGTCTAAGAGTTTTAAACACTAGTGATTTCAGAGGTAATTGCATTGATTACACCAGTGGAGTGTGCACACTGTTTTCTAATGAGCATTATCGTCTTAAAAAAAAATAACAAAAACAAAGGCATTCTTCTACTGCACACTGGAAGTCCCTTTCCTGCCCTTGCTGCAACCCTCAGAACTCAGTCTATGCCTCTGGCTTAGAGTATGGCCCCTATGCATCCAGCTCTGGACCCTTCACTCTAGCCCATCTTTATTCCTCAACCCTGTTTCTCTGCACACCAGAAAAGGGTAGCTCAAAAGCACTTTGAACTTGAGTATGCTTTTGTTTTTCTTTAGTCCAATAGCAACATTTACCTCCCACTGCTATTGGCAACCTTACTCATGTAGGGATAAGAAATTAAGCATTAATTAATTTCTTTTATATGAAAAGAGGAGAAAGCATTTAAAAGTCATGTTACTTTTTAAATGAATAATTCAAATTCAAATAATTCAAATTCTACACATAATTAATATATGTGTAGAGGCTCATATAATCACTGGCTTTATTGCCTAGGAATAATGGGATTTAATCAGCAGTAGAGACAAAAAAGAACAGAGATTTCTCACTAGTTAGTGCACTTACCAAGGACGGTTAGTTGAGTTACAGTGGCAATGCTATCGAGGGCAGTTTGAGCTACACAGGAGTAAACACCTTGGTCCTCTAACGTGACATTAGATATGGTCAGATTAGCTCCATCAATAATTATCCTACCAGAAAAAAGAGGAAGTGAGTACATGATTAGGGTGAAAACAAACAGTAAAATGCAATCCTTTCCAAAATGTATAGTCCCCGTGGAAAACAAATAGAGGAAGCATGAAGAAAACAATACTACATAATGCAAATTTGATTAGAGAATGCCACAGATAAAACCTAGAGAGAAAGCATTATTCAAGCATTAACAGATGTCTACATAGCTGTAAATGGATTCACATTTTTAAACAGTTAGGCAATCTGACCATCTGTGATGCATGGGTCACTGATGGGACTGTGTGCTGCCTAGCATGTTTAAAGGGCACGTTATACTTACAATAGCCATCTCGGAATAATTCTTAAGGTATGCTTAGAAAAACACCTACACAGAAGCAACTAGGGGGGTTCTTACAAAGGGAGATTTCTGAATCCCACTCCATTCCATAGTACTACAATAGCTGAGATGCAGGCTTATAATCTCTATTTTTCACAAATTTCATGTTTCTCTACCCCTCCATCTTCCAAGGATAACACACATTAAGATCTCATTAATAGAGCGGTGCCTGTGGCTCAAAGAAATAGGGTGCCAGCCCGATATACCGGAGGTGGCAGGTTCAAACCCGGCCCCAGCCAAAAACTGCAAAAAAAAAAAAAAATCTCATTAATAGTTTGGGTGACAAAGACCCTAAAAGCCCTGACTTCACCGCTGTCACTCCATGCTTGCAACAAAATTGTATACACTCCTCATACATTTGTACAAATGAAGCGGGGGGAAATCTAACAAACTGTGATTCCTTTGAACAGTAGATGGCAGTCTAGCACTTCTTTTTGCAAATCATTTCAACTAGTTTTTATCATCTGTTCTACCTTTACCAGTTTATAATCAGGTTTACTACATAAAAATTACAAATATAAATTATGCCTTTACCCTATACTTATGTATTGTCTACAAGACTATTCGAACATTTTTTTAAGTTCCCCTAAATTTAAAATATAGTCCATCAGTTACTATTTAGTTGAAATAAATTAGTCTTATCCTTATTGGGAGAAAGGGAGATATTTGTATAAATGCAATTTTTTAATTTTTTTTTTTTTATTGGTGGGGATTTATTGAGGGTACAATAAGCCAGGTTACGCTGGTTGCATTTGTTAGGTAAAGTCCCTCTTGCAATCATGTCTTGCCCCCAGAAGGCGTGGCACGCACCAAGGCCCCACCCCCCTCCCTCCTTCCCTCTCTCTGCTTTTCCTTCCCCCACCATAACCTTAATTGTCATTAATTGTCCTCATATCAAAATTGAGTACATAGGATTCATGCTTCTCCATTCTTGTGATGCTTTACTAAGAATAATGTCTTCCACTTCCATCCAGGTTAATACGAAGGATGTAAAGTCTCCATTTTTTTAATGGCTGAATAGTATTCCACGGTATACATATACCACAGCTTGTTAATCCATTCCTGGGTTGGTGCAATTTTTAAATTCTGATAAAAATGCTAATAATTTTGAATTACAGAAAATCACTTTAGATTTCAATAAAATTAAACATGGCTTTGTCTTTTGATTATAAAAAGAGTCAGCCTCTTCCTTCTGCACCAATACCTGAACAATTTGCCAACCAGTGTGACCTGGTATTGATAGTTAAGAATATCCTTAAAATCAGTGTAACCTGGCTTCAATGTAACCTGTACCCTCAATGAATCCCCAACAATAAAAAAAAAAAAAAGAATATCCTTAAAATCTCAGATGTGTTAAAACTGACATAAATTAATATCTCAGTCCATGTTAGTTGTATGTTCACTTGATACAATATCAGAAGGCTGCACGCATGGACAATTTTTGAAAAAATTTACCTTCTTTGGTAAAGAAAGAAAGTTTAATAGCCTTTTGAGATCGGGTTTTTATGCTCTGTACAAAGCTACTCATCCTTGAGGGTTACTACCCTGTTTCCCCGAAAATAAGACCTACTTACAGGAAAGATAAGACGTCCCCTGAAAATAAGATCTAGCGCATCTTTGGGGAGCATACCTTAAAATGAGACACTGTCTTATTTTCGGGGAAACAGGGTAGGAGCTGAAATCTTGTGCCCTGCCACAGGCTGCTTCAAGCTAAAAAGAGCCTTCATGACTTTTTGGTAACTTACTGTTGCATTAGGCTCCTTTTTCAGTTACACAAACATACCTTAGCAGTCTCAAGTTCATAAAGGTTGACTGACGGGCTGGCTCTTGAAACTTGGTGAGCATGGCATAGCCTAAGCATCTTATTAAAGATTTCACGACCCCGTCTCAGTTCAACTTTCAAATCAGAAGATTTGGAGGTAGGGCAAGGGCTGCTGCATCTGAACGTGCAGTCTAGTTTATTCTGTCACACGTCAGAACCTGCCAACTATTTGCATTAGAAAGGACACGCTGTATTGTGCTGCAGTAATGAACAGCTCCAAATTCTCTGCCTACAACATTTTCTTACTTCTGTCTCACTCGGTCTTCCCATTACAGGTCAACTGGATTCTGTTCAAAGAAGACCCGTCATTACTACTCTCATAGAAGATGTTCTTTGGCTTCCTACCTTCAGGTGGGTCTGAAACGTCCCCTGTTTGTCTTTACCTGTTGAATCACCTCACCTGAGAAAACTATCTCCATCCTCTGCAATATCCAGCCTGCGGGTCCCTAAGCCAGGTTAACCTTCATTGCTGTCTCAGCCTGTGCCGTCACGGGTCTCAGTTCCATTAGTTATTATTTGTATAACCTTGAACGAAACATTGAGCCTAATTCACCTTATTAAAAAAATGGGGTTAACAATATTTTCTTTGTCCTTAGGAGAAGTAAATGAGGGAAAGCACAAAAAGTGATTAGTGTACACAGCTTGGTGTAATATATGCTCAGAGAGTGTTACTAATAATATTAATCAAATTGATTTCATTCATTTCTGCTTTATCACTAATCACATTTCTCACGGCTGATACATTAATGTCCCAAACTCCCACCCCTCTTGCCCCTCTGCCTCTTTGCTTGAGCAAATTACCTTAGTTCCTAATTTGTTAGGAAGAGACTCTGCACGATGAGAGCCTCGTCATCTCTGCATCTCCATCTCTCCCCAGCCCCAATTTATTGGGCACCATTTCTGAAGGGAAAAAAGCTGCCCTTCCTGGATGCCAAGGATAGAAGCCTCCCACTGTGTTTTTATAGCCTGTCCTCCCACGCCCTCTTCATCTTCAACATATAACATACCCCTCCCCCCCCAACCACTGTGGTCCCCTGAACAGCTGGGGCCTTCACTTGGCCCTCTGTTATGAACCATCTTCCTTACCTTTGTTAAGCCCTGTATATATTTTTAAAAATGGTTTTGTATCCATGCTCCATTTCCCTTTCATTACAGTAGCGTGTGTCTATGGCTACCTGCAGGGTAGAATTCCATAGGAGATCCCTGTGGGCCATTTCGGGCTCCCTAGTTGCAGTGAGGATTAACAGGGGACGGCATGTGCAGGAAGTACTGACATAATGTGAGGCAGCCGTGGATACATTAGTCTGGAGTGGCGGGTCTCAGCACTTAACTACACCCCTACACATGAAAGGGGACAGGAGGGAAGGACAGGAAGATTTCTCACCTCCCATTGTTCACTACGTACATTTAATGGGAAATTTCTAGGTAAAACTTCTGTCGCTAGTCTAGTGATGAGGAGAAAGTGTCCCAGAAGAAGGTAGGCAACATGGCTGTTTCCTGCAAATTTAGTGGATGTCTATGCTGTCTCCTCCTTGCTAGATTTCCATGCCTGCTGCTGCTGGCAGCAGTCAAGACCAGTCAGTAGCAGTCACAGCTAGCCTCCCCTCCTCCTGGGGTCTCTTCTCAGCTAAGGTCACTGCCCCTCACCCACTCCCCCATTTGTTTAAGGAAAAGCAGAAGAACATCTGTGTCATTGGCTGAGTCCAGTTGGACAGCCAGAGTTTCATCTGAGTGTCAGCCCATATCCTGCAAACACTGTAAAATTGGACCATATGGCCACACAAAGAGGACCACTGGTGTTTCTAGGGTCGGAGCCTAAAGGTATGGCGTGTGTCAAAAGGCGTGAGTCTCTGTTTCCCTTCGTAACCATAGCCAAGAAATCACATGGAGGACCCCAGAAAATCAGGCAGTAGTGACAAAAGGTATACAATTTAGGCAGATCAGAGCAGGTGGCAGAGCAGCTGAGTCCTAGCCTGAAGCTGGCGATCCCTGCTACAGGTGTAACCTTTAGGTGTGTATAATTAACCTCCTCTCATTTCAACAACAACCAGTCAAATACATACACTGACTTTCTGCAAATCTTTAAATACAGTACAGGAAAGAGAAAACCAATTAAGTACCAAGGCTGAGACCAAAGCCTTTGCATTAAGGTGGCACACACATAAATACCAGCAGAAGCCCAGCAAGTGACAGAAATGAGACAGGTGACTGAGGACATCAGTAATGCAAATCATAGCAGGGGAAGAGGACTGCACACTTAGCATTGTCTCAGTGCTTGACATATTAATTGGAAATATCCCTATGAGGAAAGTAGCTTTTTATTTTATAATCAAAATTATATTATATAATAGAATGTAAAACTAAGGCATGGCGACGTCAAACAGCTTGTCCAAGGGCACAGACCTCATAAGAGACAGAGCTGGGATTCACACTCAGATCGCTGAGCTCCAGAATCCACATTCCCTGAAGTCGTCTCATCCAAGGAGATGAGACGACTTCAGTACCTGCCTATCTGAAGACTTTCAGATTCACTTTTCCAGAGTGATGAATAATAAGACCTAACTGCATGTAAGATGTGGGTTCCAGATGTTCAACTTTTACC
This sequence comes from Nycticebus coucang, assembly GCF_027406575.1. Lineage (NCBI taxonomy): Eukaryota > Metazoa > Chordata > Mammalia > Primates > Lorisidae > Nycticebus > Nycticebus coucang. Next base: position 21,463,644 of record NC_069787.1, read on the forward strand.
TCTGTTTGGTATCAATGTAAAAGGAAGTAAAGCTGACCTTCACCTGTTTGGAAAGTAGACATTCAGTAAATATGGTTTCTTTTCTCCTGTTTCCATGTGCTTCATATTGTTTAGTGCTAATTCGTGGCCACCCACACGTTGTTCTGTATTCTCCCTTCTATATTTTTTCTATATTCTTTATACAGAGATTGGAAGATTTTTAAATATACTTGTCAGTATTTTCTAGCAGGAAGATAGACTTGCATGCTATTGGAAATTAGAGAAGAAATAGGCTTCACTTCCTCTGGGGCTATGGGAAGATGCGGCGGCTCTGTCAGACATGAGAGAGGTCAGTGGCTACATCACCAGCAGTACCAACTGGGTACTCTGGTGACTCTGAGATAGCCGCAGCTTCCAGATACTTGGATTGTAGCCACAGGGCCACGTGATCATGAACCCAAAAGATTAACACGTGGCCCCCTAGGTGCCTAGCTCCTCCAGTCATCTTTTGTAAGATTCATGCAATAAACCTGCCTCTACCTAGGGTGGCTTCTTTTTCTGAAATATATCAGTCAGCTTTTTGTATTCTACTTCAGTATGAATCCTTTGGAACACTGTTTTGAAATAAAACGTGGTCATCCAAGAACATATTAAGACATGTGATACCAGTTTACCTACCTGCCATCTTCTGTGCCATTCATTTCAAAGGCTTCTCCATCTTTATTCCAGGACAACTTCAAACTGTCTTTCAAATGTGAGTCACATTTGCTTTCACAGTGTAATTCAAGCACATGCAATTTGGGGATACGAGGATTCTTAGGAGAAACTCTAAGTTTTGTAGCATCTGTTTTTACCAAACAAAAAATGTTGGTTAGAACTGTAGAAGATAGCTTCCTTGGTCACTGAGTGCCCGCACTTTAATCAACCGAGGCTGTCAATATGATCATCAGATCCTCATGCAATATTGCCCCCATTATAATTTTCTAACACCATTACTTTTTATATATCATTACTTTCCATCCAGACCTGTGCATCTAACAAATTCAGGCAGAAGTGTCAATTAATAGATCAGCAATTCCCCTCACTGTTTCTTGGGCAAGGGGAATAAGCAAAGTGTGAGCACACAAATGTCTCTAGATATTGAAAATAATATAATTTCTCCTCTAATGCTTCTGGAATCAAAGCACTTTTTTAAAGAAATACTTGATTTTCTCTTAACATGCTTCTCAGTAAGTCAGAAAGCTGAGGTTAAATGTGAAGGGCCATGCATGGATGAATTATGAACACAAAGGTGAGGAATTAGAAAGTAAACCAGTGAAGGTTACTGCAGTAACCCCACAGCCAGGAAGGGAGCCTGTATACTGTAGGCACTCAGCACAGCCTGGCTGAGTTTCTTGTTGACTGAGTTCTTACAGTGACACAGTGACTGAATTGGTAGAACCAACAATATGAAGCTCAAAGAATAATACCGTAGCTGTCCAGAAAAATGTTTGTTTCACTGAGATCATTCCAATGCATACAATCCTCACTGTTCAAGGCTGCATTAAAAGTAGGTATCCCTTCAATGTGACACTTGGCTCTTGGGGACCCACTCAAAGACCCAACTGAGTAAGCTGACCTCCATGATCACACTCTAATAACCGCTATCTACAAGAAACTGATTAAAAACCAAAGGTTTAAAAATTGATAATTTGGTCTCCCAGGCATGAAACTTGAAGAGATGATTAAATTCAATTAACTTCAAGTGAATCATTAAACATCCTATTCCTACTTCTAAATTTAATGTCAGAAATTCACTTAATAACAATAGGCCCCATGTAATCAGCACTTCTGTGTTTACCAGCACTCTACTAAGAAGTTCACCTCCGTGGTGTCATTTTATAATTATCTCAATGAATATTAATCTTCTCACCCTACAGAGAAGAAAATCTAAGGCTAAAATGGGATCAAGTGAAGAGACCAAGTTTCCCTAGCTGGTAAGGGAGAGAATCAGGCTTTGAACCTAAATATGGCTGAAACCAAAGCTCATGTTTTCAGCTACTATTCAGCCTCATACTCAACTCCACTTGCCACATTCCTTTTTTATATGCACAAATTGTTTCTTTTATCCCTTATTGATATGATTTATATGTATAATCCTTACATATAAAAAGGACAGCGGAACACACTGAAAGTTTATAAACTTGCCAACTCTATGGCCACTAGCAATTTTGAGGTCCACTTTGGGCCAGACGCTGCATTGGGCAATAGGAATGCAAAGGTTTACTTAGATTCCAGGCTTCATTCTCTTTGACTCTGAACCTGGCTGAGTTGTTTAATCCTGATAGAAGTTTACTTTTTGAAGTATATAACAATCATCTTCACTGATTTCATAAGGGCATCTTGAAAATTGTGCATAGCACTTGAACATGCAGAAAGACATCACAGATTAGTAGACAGCATGGGAGAGTATTTGTGTGCTTTAAAAACAGACTCCTTGGATTGGTATAATGGATAACTCTAGGCACAGAAAGTGGCAAATACTATAAAATAATAAAAGGATATAAGGCAGAAGAGAAGGGAGAAAAAAGAAATGGAGAAAAGAAGGAAGGAACTGTGTGTATGATGAAAGAGAGAAAAAGAAATACCAAGGCATCAGTTGAAAACAGATAATTGAACAGATGATTTGATAATCGGACAAATAAGTACAGCCTATGTCTAAGTAGAGGTAGGTAGCTGGCTGAGATACGGACTTAACAGAAGAAACACTAATCCTCCCTACTATTACTGTAGAACCTTTCTGTTCTTTGTATTTTCCTGAAAAGTATTCTCTGAGCAATATCCAAATGAAAATTCTGCAGGCCAAGAGACTATTAGCAGCTCCTAGGACTTTGTTCTGAAGAGAATGAATAAAAAGTTGTTTAAGACTCAGAAAGAGAATAATAAATCTCATACTGTCATGCCTCAGTCTTTATAAAGCTGAACTTTTATGAGTTTCCTGAATTTTTAGCTCAAAGACTTGATTGCCAGTGACACTGCCTTGTGTTGTTTGAAATAAAAGACAGTGACAAAAATATATCAAAGCAGAGAATTTTAGAGATTGCCAGTCATCCACCACTAAGAATGCCTGGCTCCCTCCGAAAATTGTATAAAGCTATGTACACACCATTGGCATACCCTATAATTCTTGTGATAGTCTTTTAGAGGAACATAATCTAGGAACTTTAGAAAACGGTCTACAAAACTTTAACAGGTGATCATACTCAAATCATATTATACCAGTTGGAAAAATAAAGATAGGCCAAACCCATGTGAGAATTCATGCAAAGTAACAGTGAAATAAAAATACTTCTAATATCCAAATTGGCTGTGACTGCAGTTTTTCCTATAGCATTTTCTACCCAGCAAGAGTATGACCCAGCGTCGTCTTCAGTGGTGCTACTGATCTGTAATGTGCCGTTTTCATGGATACGGTACCGCCTGCCCTCAAGGGGTTTTGCTTCTTCCACCTTCTGCCTGTGGGCATAGAAAGCATGAGTCAATCTTGAGTACAGCTGAATTAGATAGTTTTTTTGGTACTAATCACTGAAGTCATTCAGGCTAATCCCTTCTTTAGGAGCTTGGAAAATCTTATAAAATGTTCCATTGGGTTTTATATTTTTCTCAACATATCTCATCCACTTGACTAGACTGTAACTACAAACCTCCGAGCCCAGGCTCTAGGCCTCTGCTGTACTTCTCAGAGCTACCAGCATCATTTTGCATGTGTCCTCCGAGCCTAATAAATATTTTCTGGCTTATTGATGGTGAACTATTTAGTTAATGATTGCTGCAGGGTACTAAATGGGGAAGCTAGTAATTGAAAGAGATAATGAACCTTTCAAGCCTCCTACTGTCCAGGGAAACATTGGTTATTTGGAAATATTATAAGCCAGGAATTTTTGTCTATCCTGTGGACATAGATACATTTGCCCTCTCACCCCCAGAGCCATTTTCGCCTACATTCATCCATTTTCTAAGCATTTGCTGCCATGGCTTGATATACCCTGCGTATTTCACAGTAAGTGACTGAACTAAAAAATGCAGAGGACAAACTGGGGTTATTGTCCACACAGGATGTCACAGGGCAGAGACTAGGGTGATGTTAGTGTGGGTACTAGTCGAAGATACAGTATTTAAAGGGGTGCAAAACGTCACAGTAAACAAAAAAGTAATGTTTTAATGGAGTATTTTTTTAAATCAAAAATAATAAATCTGACCCTATACCTGGGCTCACTTGTTCACTCTAAACACCAAAGCAATGGAAAAATTGTTTAAAAACAAATTAACCCAAGTTTTTTCCATAACATAACTAATGCGATACATGATTATGATAGCAATTAATATAGCATAATGAAAATCAAGATGAGAGGGCGGAGACAAGATGGCTGACTGAAGCCAGCTTTCCACAGAGGCTCCCGGCCAGAAGGAGAGTTAAAGGACAGAAATTTAGCAACTAACCTGGTGAATTAGAGCTGCATCAAGAGAGAAGGTTGAAGAACACACATCAACCCCGCCGAGTCGAGCTGTGACCCCAAGGATACAAACAAAAGGTACAAAATCCATCACCAAGCAGACACGAGTCCCCTCCCCCTTGAGAATGGCTCGGAGTGCCTCACAAACAAACGAGCAGAATTCAAAGGTCTTCCCACTATACTCCACGGAAGAGACCCTCTAAAAACTGGACCTACCTCCCCTAATAGGGTGCAACGGCATTCTCCTGCCAGGCATAAAACTGTATAGAACTGTAAATATTCTCTACCTGCAACTCTGAGCTCCCAGCACTCCCCTCCACTCTCATTCTGAGGTCTAGAGGCCTGTCCCCCAGGAGTCCAGATTCTTGGGTGATTTCTCGAGGGGTGTGGACAGGGCCTAGACTGCAGCTGGTCAGTGCTGATTCTGTGGCACAGGAGTAAGGAGAGGATGGTTGGCTGAGAGAGAACCATACCGGAGCGGAGATGCCCGGAGGCACAGAGCAACAGCCATTTTTGGCAACATAGGGCTCACTCCCAGATATTCTGAAGCCACATCCCCTGTCTCCCTGGGCAACCAGAGGAGGCCGGGCATCTTCTCAGGTGGCAACCACCATGGAACAGATCTCAGATGGAAACGAAGGCCCTGTGAGTAAAGGGTTTGCCTGAGGCAGTACTGGCCTGGGTGGAGCACAGGGACTAGAAACGTATGCGTAGAGCCAGAAAGTTCAGAGGACAGGGCTGACACAGAGGACCGCTTTACTGAGCCTAACATGCACCCAGCCCTCAGGGGATCGTCAGCCTATAGAAAAAGGAAGGCAAAAGGCTAGAACTGACAGCTAACCGAATATAAACCTACAGGATCAAAGACGGCCTGAGGCGCAGGCTCTGGGAACTCAAAACAGCTTCTCTTCTGCAGGGGAATTTAGCAGGGTCAGAAACAAATTCCCGCAAAGTTGTTCTGTTCTGTTCTGTCAGTAACATCAATCAGGGGCAGGACTGGAACTGGGTGAACACCCCCCAGCCTCCCTCAAGTGCCCGAGGTTGTCTGGCCTCACCTCCCCCTGATAGATAGAGACAGAGCGCAGCGGCCTGGCTGAGCAGAAATAGATTTCCTTGTGATTCAGGCAGGTGCAAACACCTAGAGTATCTGTTCACTAGAGGCAACTGGGTCACAGTCCTGTGGGGCTATCAGTGACTGGGTGTGACAGAGGTGCAAGGTGGGGAAGGAGGCATCAACCTGCCCAGACTAATCTATTTGCTGGTGGGTCCTCCTGACTCCACGGAGCACTGGAGCAAGCCATATCTGAGTTGTCACCAGACCCCTGCGATCCACTTGTCAGAGACCCTTTAAACTCTCCCACCTGAGACAGGTGCTGACTGAGACTATTGATTAGGACCTTCTGAACTGAGCCAATCGCCCGAGGACTATTCAAGTGGTGGTCTGGGTGTGTGGTTGTAGGAAGGTTTGATTTTCCTTTTCCAATTGTTGCCTGTGGGGGGCGGGGTAACTTAATTGGTGGTATTTCTCCACAGCTGTAACTTCAACCCAAAGTAACTGTTTCACTAGTGTTGAACAGAGACTAGCTGAAAACAAGACAGAACCACTTAGCCCCACCACACCAAACAGTTTCTCCAGTTTCTCAGGCCATTGCACTGTACAGGTCCTTGACAAAGCTCCAGGGGAAAAATCAAATGGTGTAAAACAATCATGGGGCAGAATCAGTGGAAAAACTCTGGTAACATAAATAACCAGAATAGATGACCCCCCTCCCCACCAAGCAAATATATGGCAGATGTAACTGAAGATCCCATTCAAAAACAGCGCGCCGAGATGTCAGAAATCGAATTCAGAATTTGGATTGTAAACAAGATTAATAGAATGGAGGAAAATTTGGAATTAGAAAGTTAAGCAGCAATTCAAAAGTCGAAATTAGAAATTCGAGGAGAAATTCAAACATTGTCTCAAGAATTTAAGGAATTTAAGACAAAACCACCAAAGATTTTGAAGCACTGAAGCAAAAATTTGCAGCCCTCAAAGATCTAAAAACTACAATAGAATCCCTCAGTAACAGAGTGGAGCAAGCAGAAGAAAGGATTTCTGACATTGAAGACAAAGCCTTTGAACACTCCCAAACTCTCAAAGAGGAAGAGAAATGGAGAGCAAAAATGGATCATTCTCTCAGAGAGCTCTGGGATAATTCGAAGAAGGCTAATATCTGCCTCATTGGAATCCCTGAAAGTGATGAAGTGGTCTCGCAAGGCGCAGAGGCCCTTCTCCATTAAATTATGAAAGAGAATTTTCCAGACATGCCAGGAGATTCTGAAATTCAGATAGCAGATAGTTTCAGAAGCCCAGCATGACTCAATCCCAATAAGACATCCCCCAGGCATATCATAATTAACTTCACTAAAGTTAATATGAAGGAGAAAATTCTGAAAGCAGCCAGACATAAAGAAATCCATTACCTACAAAGGGAAGAATATTAGAATGACTGCAGATCTCTCTGCTGAAACTTTTCAAGCCAGAAGAGGGTGGTCATTGACTTTTAATCTCCTAAAGCAAAATAACTTTCAACCCCAGATCCTGTGTCCAGCTAAACTGAGTTTCATTTATGATAGAGAAATTAAATACTTTAATGACATTCATAAGTTGAAGAAATTTGCCATAACCAAACCAGTTCTTCAGGATATTCTCAGACCTATCCTCCATAATGACCAGCCAAATCCTCTACCACAAAAGTAAACTCACTCAGAAACTTTGGATCAAACTCCAACTTCCACAGTGGCGAAAGGATTAAAAATGTCCACTGGACTTTCAAAACACTCGACACCCAAAATTTTACCAGACTCATCAATATTCTCCATTAATGTGAACGGCTAAAACTGTCCTCTAAAGAGGCACAGGTTAACTGACTGGATACAAAAACTCAGGCCAGATATTTGCTGCATACAAGTGTCACATCTTACCTTAAAAGATAAATATAGACTCAGGGTGAAAGGATGGCTGTCCATATTTCAGGCAAATGGTAGTCAAAAAAAGCAGGAGGTGCAATTCTATTTGCAGATACAATAGGCTTTAAACCAACAAAAGTAAGGAAGGATAAGAATGGTCACTTCATATTTGTTAAGGGTAATACTCAATATGATGAGATTTCAATTATTAATATTTATGCACCCAACCAGAATGCAACTCAATTTATAAGAGAAACTCTAACAGACATGAGCAACTTGATTTCCTCTAGCTCCATAATACTCGGAGATTACAACACTCATTTGGCAGTGTTGGATAGATCCTCCAATAACAAGCTGAGCAATGAAATTTTAGATTTAAACCTAACCATCCAACATTTGGATTTAGCAGACATCCACAGAAATTTCGTTCCAACAAAATTGAATACACGTACTTCTCATTAGCCCATGGAACATACTCCAAAATCAATCACATCTTAGGTCACAAGTCTAACCTCAGTAAATTTAAAGCAATACAAATTATCCCTTGTATCTTCTCAGACCACCATGGAATAAAAGTTGAACTCAGTAACAACAGGAATCTGCATGCTCATAGAAAAACATGGAAGTTAAATAACCTTATGCTGAATGATAGCTGGGTCAGAGATGAGATTAAGAAGGAAATTGCCAAATTCTTGGAACAAAATGACAATGAAGACATGAATTATCAGAACCTCTGGGATACCGCAAAGGCAGTTCTAAGAGGGAAATTTATAGCACTGCAAGCCTTCCTCAAGAGAACAGAAAGAGAGAAAGTTAACAACTTAATGGGATATCTCAAGCAACTGGAAAAGGAAGAACATTCCAACTCCAATCCCAGTAGAAGAAAAGAAATAATCAAAATTAGAGGAGAATTAAATGAAACTGAAAACAAAAGAATTTTACAACAGATCAATAAATCAATAAGTTGGTTTTTTGAAAATGTCAATAAAATAGATAAAACTTTGGCTAACCTAACCAGAAAAAAAAGAGTAAAATCTCTAATGTCATCAATCAGAAATGAAAAAGACGAAATAACAACAGACTCCTCAGAAATTCAAAAAAGTCCTTAATAAATATTACAAGAAATTTTATTCTCAGAAATATGAAAATCTGAAGAAAATTGACCAATATTTGGAAGCACGTCACCTTCCAAGACTTAGCCAGAATCAAGTGAAAATGTTGAACAGGACAAAATCGAGTTCTGAAAGAGCATCAACCATACAAAATCTCCCTAAACAGAAAAGCCTGGGACCAGATGGCTTCACATCAGAATTCTACCAAACTTTTAAGCGGAACTAGTACCTATATTACTCAACCAGTTCCAAAATGTAGAAAATGAAGAAGACTACCCAACACATTCTATAAAGTAAACACCACCCTGATCCCCAAACCAGGAAAACACCCAAGAAGAAAAGAAAATTATAGACCAATATCACTAATGAATATAGATGCAAAAAATATTCAATAAGATCCTAACAAACAGAATCCAGCAACACATCAAACAAATTATACATCATGACCAAGTTGGTTTTATCCCAGGGTCTCAAGGCTGGTTCAATATATGTAAATCTATAAGTATAATTCAGCATATAAACAAATTAAAAACCAAAGACCATATGATTCTCTCAATTGATGCAGAAAAAGCTTTTGATAATATCCATCATCCCTTCATGATCAGAACACTTAAGAAAATTGGTATAGAAGGGACATTTCTCAAACTGATAGAGGCCATCTACAGCAAACCCACAGCCAATATCGTTATTGAATGGAGTTAAATTGAAATCATTTCCACTCAGATCAGGAACCAGACAAGGTTGCCCATTGTCTGCACTGCTCTTTCATATTGTAATGGAAGTTTTAGCCATTGCAATTAGCAAAGAAAAGGCTATCTAGGATATCCATATAAGGTCAGAAGAGATCAAACTTTCACTCTTTGTAGATGATATGATTGTATATCTGGAAAACACCAGGGATTCTACTACAAAACTCTTAGAAGTGATCAAGGAGTAGAGCAGCGTCTCAGGTTACAAAATCAACATTCATAAATTGGTAGCATTTATATATACCAACAATACTCAAGCTGAAAAAACAGTTAAGGACTCTATCCCATTCACAGTAGTGCCAAAGAAGATGAAGTATTTGGGAGTTTATCTAACAAAGGACGTGAAAGATCTCTATAAAGAGAACTATGAAACTCTAAGAAAAGAAATAGCTGAAAATGTTAACAGATGGAAAAATATATCATGCTCATGGCTGGGAAGAATCAACATTGTTAAAATGTCCATACTACCCAAAGCAATATACAATTTTAATGCAATCCCTATTAAAGCTCCACTGTCATACTTTAAAGATCTTGAAAAAATAAAACTTCATTTTATATGGAATCAGAAAAAAACCTCGAATAGCCAAGACATTACTCAGAAATAAAAACAAAGCAGGAGGAATCATGCTACCAGACCTCAAACTATACTATAAATCAATAGTTATCAAAACAGTATGGTACTGGCACAAAAACAGAGGGGTAGATGTCTGGAACAGAATAGAGAACCAAGAAATGAATCCAGCTACTTACCGTTATTTGATCTTTGACAAACCAATTAAAACCATTCAGTGGGGAAAAGATTTCCTATTTAACAAATGGTGCTGGGTGAACTGGCTGGCAACCTGTAGAAGACTGAAACTGGACCCACACCTTTCACCATTAACTAAGATAGACTCTTACTGGATTAAAGATTTAAACGTAAGACATGAAACTATAAAAATACTAGAAGAGAGTGCAGAGAAAACCCTTGAAGAAATCGGTCTGGGCAAGTATTTTATGAGGAGGACCCCTGGGGCAATTGAAGCAGCATCAAAAATACACTACTGGGACCTGATCAAACTAAAAAGCTTCTGCACAGCCAAGAACACAGTAAGTAAAGCAAGCAAACATCCCTCAGAATGGGAGAAGATATTTGCAGGTTATGTCTCTGACAAAGGGTTAATAAAGAGAATCCACAGAGAACTCAAATGTATAAGCAAGAAAAGAACAAGTGATCCCATTGCTGGCTGGGCAAGGGACTTGAGGAGAAAATTCTCTGAAGAAGACAGGCGCATGGCCTACAGACATATGAAAAAATGTTCATCATCTTTAATCATCAGAGAAATTCAAATGAAAACTACTTTGAGATGTCATCTAACTCCAGTAAGATTAGCCCATATCACAAAATCCCAAGACCAGAGATGTTGGCGCGGATGTGGAGAAAAGGGAACACTTCTACACTGCTGGTGGGAATGCAAATTAATACATTCCTTTTGGAAAGATGTTTGGAGAACACTTAGAGATCTAAAAATAGATCTGCCATTCAATCCTATAATTCCTCTACTAGGGATATACCCAGAAGACCAAAAAATCACATTATAACAAAGATATTTGTACCAGAATGTTTATTGCAGCTTAATTCATAATTGCTAAGTCATGGAAAAAGCCCAAATGCCCATTGATTCTCGAATGGATTAATAAATGTTGGTATATGTACACCATGGAATATTATGTAGCCTTAAAAAAGATGGAGACTTTATCTCTTTCATTTTTACATGGATGGAGCTAGAACATATTCTTCTTAGTAAAGTATTTCAAGAATGGAAGAAAAAGTATCCAATGTACTCAGCCCTACTATGAAACTAATTTATGTCTTTCACATGAAAGCTATAACCCAGTTATAACCTAAGAATAGGGGGAAGAGGTAGAGGGATGGGTGGGAGGGGGGAAGTTGGGCGGAGGGAGGGTGATTGGTGGAATTACACCTGCGGTGCATCTTACAAGGGTACATGTGAAACTTGGTAAATGTAGAATATAAATGTCTTAACACAATAACTAAGAAAATGCCAGGAAGGCTATGTTAACCAGTGTGATGAAAATGTGTCAAACGGTCTACAAAACCAGTGTATGGTGCCCCATGATCGCATTAATGTACGCAGCTATGATTTAACAGAAAAAAAAAAGAAAGAAAGAAAAAATGAAATTCAAGATGAATGTTAGAAATTGAAGCAATTGTGTTTGAAATTGAAGGCAGGCTTAAAATTAATTATTTAGACAATTGCAAAACAGCAATGAAGTAAAATATGACGTTAGGGTATCCCCATAATAAAAAAAAGTTCTACTTTTAAAAATGTCTTAGTAAACAAATCTGTGCTTTTTAAAAATGAACATTCATGCCCCTCAATACTTCCCCATGTGAGAAAGTCCTAGAAACCTAGCCAATGTTTTCAGAAGTAGCTAAGCTTGTTACCTTATTTCTCAGAGACATGGAGTACATGTAACAATATAGACACAACACAGCTTGTCGAAGGACAAATGGAAAGACAAGGGGAAGTCTTCAATGGCCTTTCTCTAAGGAAACTGTGTGCCAGCTTACCAGGATACTATCGCCTCAGGTGAAGCAAAGAACTCGCAGTGTAAGAAAGCGTTGTACCCGACCACAGTAGCGTAATTTTCTCCATCTTCAGTCAGTATCAATGGACGATCATCTATTTAAAAGTAACATAAATAACAGTTTGAAACTTCCACGTAAGAACTACCACATATGTGCAAATTAAATGTTTTCTATGTTCTAGCCATATTAATATGAATGAAAAATAGCTGAATGTTACAGTACATATTTAGAAAAGCATTCAAAGTTAATACATGGCTCAGTGCTTGTAGCATAGTGGTTACGGTGCCAGCCACATACACCAAGGCTGCCAGGTTCAAATCCAGCCAACTGAATAACAAAGGCAACAACAATAACAACAACAACAAAAATAGCCGGGCATTGTGGGGGGGCGCCTGTAGTCCCTGCTACTTGGGAGGCTGAGGCAAGAGAATTGCTTAAGCCCAAGAGTCTGAGGTTGCTGTGTGTTTTGATGCCACGGCACTCTACCTAGGGTGACAAAGTGGGACTCTGTCTCTAAATAAATAATAAATAAATAAAAATAACAAAGTTAATATATATTTGAAAGCATAATTTCAGTCTGAATCTAATGCCCAATGTACAGTGAAAGAGACTGATTTTTCCTCCCATCCTGTATGTGTCAAGAATTTCACGGGTATTTGCAAACATGGCCTTGACCGTTTTCTTTCAGAAAACAGCAAGTTATATCTGTTTGGGGGTATGCTTACCTACAACATCGATATTGGCATTGGCAAGGATAGTTCCGTGGATGTTTGAGGCTTCGCACTGGTACACAGCAGTATGATTTGGTTGCAGGTTGATAAAACTGATTTCTCGGGGGAAGACAACATCACCAGCAAATGGGTGCTCTGAAAGAGATTAAAGAATGTCAGCTTGACAAAGAATAGGACATAAAATATTTATGTACCATGTATTAAACGTGTCACACAGTATTTATATTTTAAGACCAATTTAGGATGAATGGTAGTTCATTGAAACGGATTCTTTAGACTTTCTGAACATTGATCATAGATTTTTCTTTCCAGATCCTTCTATATTTTCAATCTCCCTTCAAATTAATATTTATTGTCAGAGCATCTCTTGATCTGCAGCTCATGCTCTTCCCATACACATAACCACAGAAAGATTCTAGATCACCTGTTTGGCATTCAAGTCCCACAATGGATTGACCCTTATCTGTTCTTCGGAATTTAGATACAGACACTGCACAGTACAAATCCCAAGCTCAGCGCATCATGCACGATCCCCCAGACTACAGATATCGGCTGCTGGTTTTTTGCCCTGCTGTCAATGTTCCTATCATACTTCTCTGCCCTTGTGCAATTTTCTGATCTGCAGCCTTCATTCTATTTGTCTCTCTTCACCGTTTAACCACCTCAGGTACATATATTTCATTTTCCCAGTAAGACTAAACCCTTCCTGAGAGGAGAGGCCAGGGTGGTTTTTCTTGTTGTTGTTTGTTTGTTTGTTTTTCACTTTGGGATAATAAAACCTGCCCCACTCTTGATCTAAGTATAACTCCGAAAGTATCATTTGAGATGAGAACATCTAACATCTACACTACATTGATTAAGGGCCAAATGCCCTCCTGGAGGTAACACCTGCACTGTCTCACGCCACTGCTCAGAGCCTGCTAGACCAGCATTTCTATAGCCATTCCGTGGCTGGGAGTGGGAGGGCCAGATTTCAGAAAAGGAAAATGACATATTCCATAGCATTTGGCCACTTTTCTGACTCTAAACCATGGGCCTTTGCTACAACATTACAAAAAAGCAGTGGGAAGGAAAACATTAGCTAGGGATGCTGAAGGAGGGGCATAGATGCAAGAATTTTTAGTTTAAATGATATTACAAGGTTACCAATCAATCAAATTTTTTTCTGATTGTTTCTTCCCTATACAAAATATACTGTACTAAGTTTTAGGTTAGAAAAACATTGGCTAGTGCATATTATAACAGACTTCTTATACACTTTTTTCCTCCTGGGAGTCATAAATGAATATATTTTTTTCACTTGACCATAAGCTCCCTGCGGGCAGGACTGCATATAATGGCCTAGATGCAGTATTTCCCCAGTGTTCAAAGAGCAGCTACCACAGAGGAGAAAGTCAGTAAAGATTTGTTGGAATGACTAAAAAAGTGGTGTCATATAACCTTTTACTCCTGAAAAGCCCCTGTAAGTAGACAGAGCAATAGCCCCTAAAAGATGTTCATATTCCCTACACAGAATTTCAATGACAAATATAATGTCATTATATAATGTCATTGAACATTTTATCACTTATCTCTTGAGAATCTCTTCCAAATTGGCTAAAGTTGAACTCTTAACTCTGCAGAGGACTGAGTCTCTGATCCGATTCTTCACCCCTGTACCCTAAGTCCAGAGTCCTAAGCCTCGTAGTTAACCTCACCATGCTCCTTGTACTATCTGTCCCACGGGTGGCTCTGAATCAATACGGCAAATTACAAAAGGAAGAAATGAGACCATGGTTTCAAACTTGAGATAAAAACACTAGAACGGTGCTCAAATCTGCCTTGTTGGATGGGTATAAAATTGCAGAATACTGCTACATATTGGCAAGGGCCAACAACAGAAGCTTCTGGGATTTACAAAAGCTGAGTCTTTTAGCTCTTTGAAGATTTTCCATATTTCTTCCCAAAACATCTATATTAGTTTGCACCCCTACCCACAGTGTATAAGCATTCCCTTTTCTCTGCACCCACATCATCATCTGCATCTATGGGACTTTATGATGTGGGCTATTGTCACTGGGGTTAGGTGATATCTCAGAGTGGTTTTGATTTGAATTTCTCTAATGATTAAGCGGACCTTCCATTTGACCCCACAATCCTATTACTAGGCATCTACCCTAAAGAAAAAAAATCATTTTACTGTAAATGTTTATAGCAGCTCAATTCACAATCGCAAAGATGTAGAACCAACCCAAGTGCCCATCAACCCATGATTGGATTAATGAACTGTGATATATATATATATACCCCATGGAATACTATTCAGCCATAAAAAGATGGAGACTTTATACCTTTCCTATTTATTTGGATGGAATTGCAGAACATTCTCCTTAGTAAAGTATTTCAAGGATGGAAAAACAAGCATCCCATGTACTCAACACTCATTTGAAGCTAGTAGATGAGCAACAACAGA
Organism: Nycticebus coucang; assembly: GCF_027406575.1. NCBI lineage: Eukaryota > Metazoa > Chordata > Mammalia > Primates > Lorisidae > Nycticebus > Nycticebus coucang. Next base: position 21,478,705 of record NC_069787.1, read on the forward strand.
CCCATAGGTGAGAGAAAACACAATTAAATTCAAGTAGAGGGAAGCACGGGGGGCAAAAGGAGGAAGGGGCTCAGCAAGCTTCCACCTAATGAGGAGGATGCTGGCACACTTCCCAGGGGAAGAACCCAGACACAACTCAGACTTTTTCTAACAAACACAAATAACGTAACATAATTGCATGTACCCTTATATTAATCCAAAATAATATACATACTAAAAAACAGTAAGAAAACTGAGTCTTTATAATATCAAACATAACACACTAGTCCTGATATAATTCATAAATTCTTTATCAGTTTTGCTTTTGGTTAGCTCAGAGAGAATAATGCTCTGGACTTAATCATTTCTAGATTCCATTTCTGGGTCTAAATGTACCTGGGTTGTGTCCTTCAAAAGTAGTATAACCTCTCTGAGCCTTAGTTGTCACATCTGTAAACTGGAGAATAATAAAATTCTATTTTTTGAGTCTGCTGGGAGGCTCAAAAATATTAGCTGTGAAGCATGTAGACAGGGTCAGGCCTATAATCAGTAACAGTAATCACTGTGATTTACTTTTGAAATCATACAGGGGGCCGGCGCCTGTGGCTCAGCGAGTAGAGTGCCGGCCCCAAATACTGAGAGTGGTGGGTTCAAACCTGGCCTCAGCCAAACTGCAACAAAAAATAAAAATATAGCTGGGCATTGTGGTGGGTGCCTGTGGTCACAGTTACTCGGGAGATTGAGGCAAAAGAATTACCTAAGCCCAAGAGCTGGAGATTGCTGTGAGCTGTGATGCCACAGCACTTTACTGAGGGTGACAAAGTGAGAAAGTGAGACTCTGTCTCTAAAAAAAAAAAAAAAGAAAGAAAGAAATCATACAGGGAAAGGACATGCAATTCCTAAAACTGTAAGTTCAAAGAGATGTCAAATCCTTTAGCCAGCCCACTGTCCTCAAACATCCCAGCCTAGGAACATTCTTGACCTGTTGCAGGGAAGTAAGGAGAAGAACCTAGAGAAAGCTTGCGTTCACAGTGCGGCTTTGGTCTGAGGTCCAACATTGTTCAGCTGTGCTATTTTGTGTACATTATTTGCACCCTGACCTCCTCATCCATTAACAAACCTACTGGCTCTCCTTTAGGAATATATCTAAAACCTGACCGCTACTGGTACCAAGCCATCCCTGGGCCCTTTGGCTTTCTGGCGCTTCCTACCTGGAATCATACAGTCCATATTCTATTCAGAGGTCTGAAAAAAAAACCCTTATCAAGACATCAAATAGATTATGTCACCCTTCTACTCAAAATCCTCTAAGAGCCACCAGCTTATTTCCAATAAAACCCAAGTCCTGACTGAGGTGTTCACCTTTGCCCACGCCCTGGCTCCTTCTCCTCAAGTTGATCTCCTGGCCCAGTGTACAGGGACCTCCTTTCTTTCCTTCCCACCCCAAACATACCTCCAGGGCATGATGCTGACTCAGCTGCTCCACCCTGAAGGTGCTTTCACAGATAGATGCATGGCTGACTCTCAACCTCCTGGAGGTCTCTGCTGAAAGGCAAATTACCATGGAGCCTTCCCATCTTTTGCTTAAAATAAAATAGCCACCCAGGAACCTCCTTCCTCCACTCCCTCACCCAGCTGTCTGGCTGCTGTTTTATCACTCTACAGTGCTTAGTTTCTATTGACCTCCTCCCCCCACTAGAATGTCGGAGGCAGCAGAGTAGGGACTCTGTCCATTTTATTCACCACTATATCTCAATCCAGAAGCCCAAGTGCCCAGAACTTAGATACTGCAGCTTAATAAACATTACTGAGGCTCAGCGCCAGTAGCTCAGTGGTTATGGTGCCGGCCACATACACCAAGGCTGGTGGGTTCGAACATGGCCGGGGCCAGTTAAACAACAATGACAATTGCAACAACAAAAAAAAATAGCCGGGCGTTGTGGCGGGTGCCTGTAGTTCCAGCTACTTGGGAGGCTGAGGCAAGAGAATCACTTAAGCCCAAGAGTTTGAGGTATATATAAAAAAAATTACCGAATGAGCAAACCTGATAAATAAGAACAGTAGTACCTCACCTACAGGTTCTTTTGGAGATTCCAACTAATTTGTGAATGGCTTTTAGAAGCAGCTGAGCATCATTCAAGTATGAAGTGTTATGATTTTGTGTTTAAAAAAAATCTGAAGTTCTGAATTTCTTATTTTAGCAACCGGAAGATTCTTTATACACAAAATCATTTTCCCTTGCATCTACCACAAATCTCATTGTTTTTTCCATCTTTCATTCTAAAGAGATGACAAAAAAAGTCTTGAATTTGAAGAATCTAATAAAGAGGACTAAAGTTGCCTGAGTGGAAACAGCAACTATCAACAACCCAGTGGGTTTTTTTCCATGACTTAGCAATTATGAATAGGGCTGCAATAAACATTCTGGTACAAATAGCTTTGTTGTGATGTGATTTTTGGTCTTCTGGGTATATGCCTATGCGGTGCATCTTACAAGGGTATATGTGAAACTTAGTGAATGTGGAATGTAAATGTCTTAGCACAATAACTAAGAAAATCCCAGGAAGTCTATGTTAACCAGTGTGATGAAAATTTGTCAAATGGTCTATGAAACTAGTGTATGGTGTTCACATTAATATGCACAGCTATGATTTAATAAAAAAAAAAAACGGCGGGGTGCTGCTAGTGTGGCGATCCCTGAGCTATGCATTCTCTGGGCAATGTTTCTTTTAATCCACATAACAGCCTCATGATTCAGTGCAACTTACATCCCCCATTTTACTGAGGAGGAAACAGGTTTTAAGAGGACCAGTACTCCTTCCAGTCAGGCAGCCAGGAAACAGTGGAGCCAGCATGCAAACATGGGCAGTCTGCTCCAGTGTTTATAAACTACACAATGCTTTATGGATGAATCACTACCCTAAGTGGCTAACCATATTTTTCTCATTCAACCACAACCAAGTATCATTATCTGTATTCTACAGTTTAAGAAACTTGAGCTCAGGAGATTCAGTAAATAGTTTAAGGTCATACAGGTGGGAAGACGCACAGTTGAGGTGAGAGCCAAGGTCCATGGAGCATGGGGAGGCTCACCCTTGACATTTGTAGGCCCCACAGCAAAATGACAAGTGGAACCCACATACATAGTCATATGTCTCAAGATTATACCCAAATGGAGACAACTGGTTGACACATAGAACATGTTCTGCCTCCTGCCTGCATTTGCAGTGATCTGAGTCAGGTTCAAGGGCAGGACCAGGTACTCCTTGGAGGTGTACTCTGGAGCATGGTGGAGTGGCAGGAGGAGGTCCAAGCCCTGGGTAATGTCCACCTTTCCAAGCTCAGACCATCTGGAGAGGGCTCGGGCTGACTGGACAAAGGCATTTGCAGTGGAGCTTGGTTAAGAACAGGCAGGGAGCCAAGGGTAATGGGCACAGGTTCAGGCTTGGAATGTCTCCCTGTCCCTGAGGATTTTTCAGAGGATGCACTGAGCAGGTCTCTGAGAAGGGCAGAGCCCAACCAGGGCATCACTTTTGCCTGGGTCTAAGGGAGGGTTCCAACTTTCAACCTGTGCTTTCAGCTAGTAGGTTACTCTTCGTATTTCTTTTCAGAGAGAAACACTTGGCTTTCCTCCTTGACTGTACCCACTTTCTCTTTCAGGTGCCTCTAAAACAAAAGTATTTTTATACATAATTTGTAAAAGAACCTAGCCACTATAAACATTATTCACAACTCTTCCAGGAACAACAGTTCTTGCTTAGAAAGAGGCAATTGCTAATTTTCTGATTAAATCTGTCTTGCTAATCCAGCCACTTCCCAGCTCCATTTTACAGAGTGTCTGACCATTCATAACCCCATCAAACCAGCACCTGCAGCTCTGCATTTCAAATGGTGTTTTAACTTACTGTCAATTGGGGAGCCATTGACTCTCCACTTGATTGTGGGTTGAGGTTCCCCTTCAGCCTCACATAACAAGATCCCACTGCTCCCGGTACTATACACTCCACTTTGGGGTTTCTTCGTCCAGTGAGGAGGCTCTGGAAACAAAGTGAACAGAGCTCGTTGTTAAAGGGTCCCAAAATTTTAAAGTCTGTATTTCTACCATGCACCAGCAGAGGGCAGACACCACAAAGTAGTTCCTTGTAGCTCTTTTTGATAAACTGCAAGCAAGGTGGAAATTGTATTTATGTGGTATGAGGTGTGTTGGGGGGGGTGTGTGTGTGTCTGTGTTTAATTTAGACTCAGCGTGGATAAAAAATCAGTACCCTAAAAATAGTTACTGTTTATGCAGCCACTTTATTTAGCCACACAAGTATCTATCCCACTAAGACAATGAGAGAGGCATAAACAGATGGTAAGATTATTTAGTGCTGGCTACGGCTTATTTTTAAGCTGCAGCATGGCTTCTAAAAAAGTCAGACACTCAAGAATTATATTTTGAGAAATTCTAAAATAAAAGTATTTAAAATTTTTAACTTTTATTTTAAATATATATGTATTTGTGGTTATTGGCCAGGGCTGGGTTTGAACCCGCCACCTCCAGAATATGGCGCCCTACTCCTTGAGCCACAGGCACCACCCTTACTTTAAATATTTTTAAATTAATGACTCTATAGCATTTATATGCTCGTAGCTCCATTTCGATCTAACTAATACATTTGGAAAACATCATTTCCAAGAGCTTTTTTTTAAGGGGGGAGGGAGAGAATTCTAAAAGTAATATTTAGCCTTTTGCAGTCTTAGGGTGGGAACCCGTGACCTTCTGATTTCAAGATTGTTCTTTTTTAAGCACCAAAGGAAGCAAGTCTTCATCTTTCTCTATGGTACACCTTTTAATAAAATTTGAATTCAGTCAAAAGGCTGCATTCAATAATCCAGGAAGCCATATGTGGTCTCAAGGCCACAGGTTCCCTACCCTGATTCTAATATTATAGTATTAAGTTGGTATTTCAGAAGAAAATGAGACATTTTCTTTCCTTCAAACATTGCTGTCATGATCTGTCAATTTAAGAATATTACACTGTCAAGACCAAATAAAAGGTTTACATTAAAGTGTAGACTGTTTGGATGATTTGATTTCAGAGAAAATTGCACAAAACTTGTAGATAGTAATTCCCATCAAGTATTGTTTATTTCCCTTAAGACATTTTAAATTTCCATTTTCAGTCAAAAAGTAGTCTTTAAGACATATATAGGTGTAAAACTTTTTTAAAAATCATTTAAATATTCTTTTCAAGTAAAGAAGAAAGAGGATTATGTGAAAAGAAAATACCTACTAAGTCATAAGTAGAAACTCAGGTATACAAATAACCCTGGTGAATTAAAGCAAGGTAAGTGCCTTTGTGATTATTCCATGGGGTGTGGACTTAATTGTTAAATTCCAAGTAAAAAAAATGTATGTGTATATATATACATATATATGCATACACAAACATACACATTAATATATATATGTATTATGTGTGTATTCATAATCTATCCCATCTGTAAACATTCAGTTGCAAATAATCCAAGTTATAAACTGTAGATGATTATCTGAGGTAAAGTGTTTGATGTTATTGTTACTTTTTAAATCTATTCATATAATCATAATAAAATTAATAATTTGTAAGTTAGAGGAAAACTCCATAAACATGAACATTATCATATTTACAGTAGAAAACTACAATTATAGCTTTTAGAGCATATATAAATAAAGACAATTAAGGAATGGTGCTATTTTCCTAATCTCCATGCATAACAAAATTGAGATTTCTAATTGTTATCATGTTTCAAATTTCCCATGGTGCCTGTGCTAAGATCTATTGGTGCTAGGCCTGAAAGGGAGCTTAGTTTATCACATCTTCCAACCATTTCTCCTTACAGACAGAGGACTGGGCTTTGGAGAAGTCATTAAACTTGCACAGAGTCATTAAGAGAAAAAGCCCCATTTCCTGTGCCTGCCATTCTATGGTCCTTCCACGTGCAAAGGACCTACAAATAAGCAACACGGAGACACCAAAGCCAAGAGGTTTTATTTCTAATTCATTATTATCTTATTAATTTGGAACAAAGACAGGAACCAAGACCGACTCAATTTATCAACTGTTACTTTGTGCTTCCAAATCCAGGCTCTCCCAATATTTAGCAACTGACTATGAAGTTTTGACCATTCACCAGGCTTCATCAATCAACTTTACTATAACCTTTCTTCATAAGCTTTCTTTATAAATGCTTGCAAATTTATTTTTATATGTCTCATCCTTGAAAAAGACATGATCATCAAATCTCATTATTTTATCTATTATCCTAAGACATATAGTAACTGATGAAAATTAGGTATGTTCAAACTTCACCTATTTTCTCATAATTTTAAATACTAAAATAAGAAGATAGAGTTATGCAAATGTCTGAGTACTGAGACTATATAAAAAGCAAACTAAATAGGATATCTATCACTCGAAGAAAAACAAAATATAACAGAAAATTGGGTGCCCATGAAACATAAAACACAGTGGGGTAAAACTGTTTTATCACTGACTCCTATTAAATATCTCTATCATAATAAATCAAAAATAGGTTCAACAACTGTTGGATTTAATTGCAGCTTTTTAAGGAATAGATTTGTTATTTGAAAATGAGATTTTTCTTAAGTGTAATCAATGACCGAATTACATTTGCGTTTATGACATTCTTTGAAAATGCAAAATCATTTGGGGCTCTGATTTCCTATTATACTTACTAAAGTTCAAAAAACTTAAATTATTCAAAAGTTGACCACATTAAAATTACTGCTGGAAGCTTATTTTAAAATAATCTGTGAAAATGTGATTGTAATCATATTTTGATTTCTGGATTTCTTTTTTTTTTTTTTTTTGGTTTTTGGCCGGGGCTGGGTTTGAACCCGCCACCTCCGGCATATGGAACCGGCGCCCTACTCCTTGAGCCACAGGTGCTGCCCGATTTCTGAATTTAGAATGTTTTAGTTGCTATTCTAACAATCTCTTTTTAGTGAATGTGTAATTATTTATATCATGGATATCTAGAAAATACAACTGTACTTAGTCAAGACAACCCGGTTGGTTTGGGTTATATATATTATAGGATTTGAAATGTAGTTTGATTTCATATTTAGGATATCATAGCTTAAAGAACAAGCTCACAGGATTTGACTAGGTTTAATAATAAGGAAGAAATATCATATGCAGAAAGGAAACAATTCAATCCACATTTTTAGTAAAGCACAATGGGTCTTTTCAGAATGGACTAGATTCTCAAATGGCACAAGAACATTGCCCATTTTCCCATATGGCTAATCTTTGTTATTTAATTTGTGTTTCCATAAAAGAGACAAAAAAAAAAAAAGAAAGAAAGAAAGAAAAGAAAAGAAACAGGAGAGGGTGCAGGAAGGCAAAAGAGAATTGAATAAAAGTGAACTCATCCATCCAGATGATTAATGAAGGTTGTATTTACTGCTTTCACACTTCAAAATAAAAAAGACCTCTTAAGCTCAATTTGCTTTTCATGTGTAAAGGAAAAGAGAAACTCCTAAAACATACAACGGAGGGTACTTTTAGCAGTTTCTCACTAAGGGTGAAGGATGATTAAATGTTCCTCATAAAAACATTATTTACATCTCAATAGTGCTAATAGGTGTTTTATGAATAGTGAAAACAGTTTTTTCAGGAAATCTATATTCCTTTCGAGTCCTGTAGTCAACATTTTAAACTGCATAATGAATTTTACATCTCTGATTCTCTCTCTCTCTCTCTTTTTTTTTTTTTGCAACCCTTGCAATTCTTTGGAAAGCTTCAGTCTTACAGTCGAGAAAAACGTGGCCAGATTGTTAAAATATTCAGCTACCGTAGCAATGTTCCAGCCATCTGGAAGGATTTCTAGTAGTCAGCAACTTAGAGTAGGAGAAGCTAACAATTAGACACGTCTGGTTCGTGGGTGTGTGTGTGTGAGCTGCAGAGGGGCTGCGGGGAGGTTATAGAAAAATATCCCTGTTGCACGATGTAGCCAAATCACATGGAAATATCCAGTGATGACTTAACATATAGATAAAATAAATCCTTCAAACTCTTCCTCTCTGAATTTCTGTGTGAATAATTTAATGTCAGAGGAATATATCACTGTTGGCAAATGTTAAGGTTAATGCATAATTTTGGGCTTTCTCCTATATAGATTTTGCTTTTGTCAAGCCAAAGAAAATAAAATTCTCATCTTTAGTATTCTTTTCTTTCTACCTTAACTAACAACATCCATTGCAGAGAGGACTTGGAAACACAGTGTTATTTCAAACAGGGGCATGACTTAATCAATTATCTTAACATTTACTTGTGAGTGGAATGTGTGTCTGAGTCTTTTTTTTTTTTCCTCCCTCATTAATTAAAACAACAGGCCATTACTTAGGTGCTCCCTGTGCAAACTGAAGCTTTAAGAGGTGAGCTTTATTGGAATATTAACGGCAGCCCCAGAGCACTAGGTCACTGGATGGTAGCCTAAAAGAGACAATTCCTTTCAATAGTTAAGTACACAGCACTAAGTGAGTACAAATGCAGTAATCGTTCCATTAATTTGATCAATACAATCAACTAAACCATAGATAGAAGTCCTCAATGTGATCAGAGTCACAGAAAGTAATCTGCATCAATCAAAGGCAGAGAAGGACTACAAAACCTTCACATCCACCAACCAGGCGTAGCCCCAATACCTACGTTCTGTGGCTGGCCCCTTTTTAAAATGATGTCATCATTGCCGACATACTTCTACAAATACAACAAATGAAAATTATTGGATTTACAGAAAGAAGATGACTTGAATGTAATACGGTTTTTGCACTTTTGGATGGAGACACTATCACATGTATTTATAGCACATAGAGCATACAATCTATTCTTCTTTCCCAACAAATAATATATTGAATATCATCTTAACCCAAAATATGGCCCCAAACTGTTGTATCTAGGATAGAATTAAGACAACAATTTCTCTGCCTGTCTTACTTCTTTGAAGAAAAAGCCCCGAGGTACAGAAAAGGTAAATAAAGTGTCCATGGACACAGTAAGTTAATTACAGGATTAAAAAACAAAATCCAAGCTTTCTTCCAGGCCTGTTTCAATTCTGCTTTCCACTGAAAACCACACTACTTCTTTTATGATTTGATATCATATGGTGTCATACACGTATAATAAAATCATTTCTTATAACACTACATATGATGATGTGGGAAACTAGATTTAATGACTATTTGAACAAATTATGGAAATCACCTGCGTTTAATCCCTATCAGGAGATTTTTTTATGTCATCTGTCCCTTGTATGTGCTCTGGGGCAGCATATAAATGATAAGCCTGCTTAACTGAAGAGTAATAGAATTGATTGTCCACACCACAATTAAAAGTTGAAATTATTGGTCTGTTTTAACGTATATGATTTAGAGGCAAAGGTCACTGCATATATAAGTTTACTCCTTTTTTTTAAGTAGAAGAATAAACCAACATGTACCTTCCACTATCACATGAAAATCATGAGTGACTGTTCCCAGGAAATTGCTGGCTGTGCAGTGGTAATTCCCTTCATCCCTATAAGAGACATTCTCTATCTTCAAAGTCTTGTTGTAATTTGTATCTCTTTCCTTTGGTAAGTCACCACCCATTTTTTTCCAATCAATGTGTGGAGTCGGTCTGCAAAATAAACAAAGATACATATGTTTTTAAGTAGAAAATAAAACACACAGAAACCCTCAGGACACATCCTTTACCAGGAGCTTACATGTGCTCAGATTCCACTGAGTCACATCAACCTTACAGGTGGACAGACCTGCATACCACCATCAGTGGTGAACACGGGCATTGGAACAAGGGTCTTTCACTGGATGTTACTTTAGTAATCTACTACCTCAGAAATTGTCTCTCCCTTCTCTTCAGGGGAAAAGTGCTGACTAGGTGTGGCTGGATTAAGGATAAATTATTGAAGCCTGGAGAAATGATATTAAAAGATATTTTTTCAAGTATGAAAATCTCCCTGTAGGGAGTTTGCAGAGGCTAGAGATAACAGCAGGCTTCCCCGTGTGAGTCTGAAAAATGCAGTAATATAGGATCCAACAGACAACAGAGAGAAGCCAGGATTCCCCCTTTAACCTTATGCAGCTGATGGCAGCTGACATGGAGGATGCAGCTCGGGTGTGTGAAAGCCAAATGTGCTGGCTACACTGATGAACAGCCCATTCTGGGCAAGTGGAAGTCTGCAGCACAGACACTGCTACCCAGGTTGTTCTTTCATCCTTATGTCCTTGTGGGAAATAGAAGAAAGGAGGAATGAACCAAATCTCTCCTACTTAGAGCTTTTGAAAGATTAGCTCACCTAATCAAAACAAACAGAAAAGCAAAAATAAAAGAAATGACTGTGTGATAACTTGTCACACATGTTGACTTTTTTCCACCGTGGTAGAAAGGAAGATAGAACTGGGGAATTATAACAGCCAGGTTAAGAAAAATACTTCTTCGTGAAAACCAGACAAGTAGAAAAGTAGTACCCTATGTGACTCATTTGATTTAAAACTTACATAGATGGAAAACATTAATGGCTGATTCTAACTGATGGATTTTTTTTTTTTCCTCCTCCCCAGTTGGGCTATTTGATTCTTCTTTTTTCTTCTCCATATTTCTTTTTACCACTAATGACTTTCATTATTCTAAAGGTGGGCATTATTAACAAGGAATCTGAAGCTTCAAGAAATTAATTTGCTTAAGGTCACTGGAGTAATTAATGACATATTAGAACTTAAATGCATCTATTCCAATTTATTTTTATATCAGTGTGTTTTATTATTTTGTGCTTTATAATCTATGTTCTTCCTAGTTGTTTATACTTAGACTACAAGATTATAATCAACTAACCCATTCATTTCTAGCTAATACTTGAGCAATTACCTCATTGTTTTTATGTCAGTGTTCTCAAATTATTTATATCAATAGTCAGTGATTACAATGATTTAGTTATCATGCAAAAAATATTGGAGGTAAAGATGAAAGCCCTATAATCTATACTCTTTACTCCTTCCCCCCTTTAAGACTTCAAATACTAACCTGCCTTATAGCTCTGGAACAATTATCTTATATTTTACCAGACTTAGAGCACATGACTCACTTCTATAGGCAACCGTGGAGATGCTCAGGCAGGCAGCTGTGAAAGTGGACTAGCTGTTGGCTTCCTGAGTGCACCACCTAACGGGATGCATAACCCAGCTCTCCGAACTGCCTGTTTTTCACTCCATCTGTCAAAATGGCACTTTGCCAAGTTACAGGCTGCTCTGGACCTCAGTTCCTCCCCAACAGGAGTTCTTTGTGAGTCTCTGCTTTAATAGTGCAAGCATCTCACTTTTTGCAAGATCTTCTGTTCCCCTTAGCCTTTGAAAACTAGTCTAACCCTTTAATACCTTTTGTTAATTGAAATAATAAATGAAAATGATTATCTATAAGTTTTAGGTGAACATGAGACATAATTTATCTCAGCTAGGGTCTGTACCATGGCAAGAATTTTCAGCTATATTAGTGCTAATTCTCTTTCTCTCTTGCTCTCTCTCTCTCTTTTAATTTAAGGAACTTTTACTAACAGTATTTGAGCAAAGACATTTAGAAGAAAAATAAAATATACAGCTTAATTCCATTTTGTACATAAATGTATACTATATCATAATCTTAATTTTTTGTTCAGGACCTTGTCTGGCCAATTTTTATTTATATACTTCTTTTTTTTTTCTTTTCTTTTTTTTTTTTTAATAAGACAGACTCTCACTCTGGTGCCCAGGCTACAGTGCCATGGCCTCAGCCTAGTTCATAGCAACCTAAAACTCCTAAGTTCAAGTGACGCTCCTGCCTCAGCCTCCCAAGTACCTGGGAATAAAGGCCCAGGCCACAACCCCCCAGCTTATTTTTTCCATTTTTAGGAGAGACAGGGTCTCGCTTTTGCTCAGGCTAGTCTGGAACTCTTGACCCCTTGGCTCATGTGGGGGTGAACCACAGTGCCCAGCTATTCATATACTTCTTTGTTTATAAAGTAGTATCCTCAAATAGAATCATACCTAGCAGAAATTCATGAATTCACACACACACGCACACACACACACACACACACAATTTGTGCAGCACACAAATGGCTATTTTACAAATTATAGGTGAGCGTGAACTGGTGCATGGATGTGACCTTTTCACTGAAGGTAGGACACGCTGCTTGCACTTCTCTTGAGGAATAAACACCTTCCTCTCCTAATGAGATTCAAAATATCATTTTAACAATCCCCAATTTCTACCTTACTCACAGAATCTATAGAATTTAAGTCTCTTAATGTGAGTATCCCTTTGAAAGATTACCTGTTTGCATTAATACCAACATTTATTACTGCTTGCTGAACTATCTACTGTATGAAACTTTAGATTCAGAGGCAAGGCCATTCTTGTTTAGTTGAAGGGTCCTTCCCCCAACCCTATCTAAACTGAACCAAACTGTTCATTTGGCTAAAATGTTATGCTGAAGTTAAGTTTAATCCAGAGGTGGTTTAGGGTTTGGAGGGCCAGACAAAATGGAATGTCAAGTTCACTTTACATTAAGCTTGGAGAAGTGAATTCAACTTTCTGGACTTCACGTACCTAACCTCCAAGTGGGAATAAAATAGTCATTCAATGTGGTGAGGATAAACTCAGCTAATGGACAGAAAGTGCAAAACAACTTGCTTGACACAAAATAGTAGCACCATGTTATTGGGCTCAGAAAACAGTCCTTCAATATGAAGGCCTTAGAAGCAGCCTCAGAAGCAAAGGTTTTTCTCGAACCTTCTCCTGTCTCCTTATTACTCTGATGCTACCCATAGAAACTAGAATTCTTTTTCGCCAAGGCAGGTTATAGAAATGAGAACCCCCCCCCTTTTTTTAAACCAGCCATAAAACCTAAAAATATTATATAAAAGCTGGACATAAGTTATCTGACATACCTTATTTGACTGTAAGCTGTAAGAGGCCTATTTCAGAGAAGGTCCTGCCCCATGCCCAGAAGGACAAATGCTGCTCAGAGAGGCCAGCAAGAACCCACCCAAACAGCTCTTGCTGAGTTTCCTCTCTCAGTCTGTTATTGTTATATCATGTCCTTTTTGTCCAATCATATTTCCACACTGTTTTCTGTACTTGGTTGAACATAAGCATAAAAATGGACAATTTTGGGGAGCCTTCATTCTGAACATTCTTGGGTCCACACATTAAAAGTGTGCATGCTTTTTCTCCTATTGATCCATCTACCTCATGTCAGTGATTTTTCAGTGAACCTTTGGGGAAGGAATGAGCTTGGCCCCTACAATGTCGTAGCTGTAATTTGTTATTGGAAGGTTTATGACTTAAAAACTTCTTAGAACAAGTGTATTAATGTACTCTAAACAACTTTTAAAAAATATGTCATCTTGGGTGGTGCCTGTGGCTCAAAGGGGGCAGGGCACTGGCCCCATATGCCGGAGGTGGCAGGTTCAAGCCCAGCCCCGGCCAAAAACTGCAAAAAAAAAAAAAAAAAAAAATATATATATATATATCATCTTTATCTAAAAGAAGACCAGATTGTATAGGATTACCCAACATAAACTCAATGCAAGTTAGAAAAAAACACATCAGGTGAAAACTCTTACAATAGTACATCAGAAATGTGTATGTGCCAAGGACAAGTATTCAAGTCCACTTGGCTTTTATATAATGTTTCATGGCACTTCATCTTACAAGTACATGAAAGCATTACTATTACTCTGAAGACAATCTCTGCAGTTGCCAGCCAATTCAAGAGGTAAATGACAGCATTTGTAAGAAATAAGACAAAAAGAATTACTGAAAGATTTGCCCTGCCCAAAGAATCAAAATAGTAATGAACCCTGAAAGAATATAATTTATACCACTGCAAACACATATTAATACAACTAGTAGAGCAGGTGTTACAGCATAATTCAAAATGAGCACGAGGCTTACATCTTCCAGAATAATACAGAGATAAAACTTGCAGAACAGAGGCCATGTCATGGCACATTTAACTAATTTATGTCAATAGACATTGGCAATTTACTACAGAAAAGTAACCAAGATATTTTTCTGGACAGAAAAAGAAATTTAGAAAGCTTAGGGCCTCTAAAACCATCAAACTCTGTTCCTTGAGAGGGGAGGAGACAAGATGGCTGAATGAAGCCAGCTTTCCACAGAGGCTCCCGTCCAGTAGGAGAGTTAAAGGACAAAAATTCAGCAAGTAACCTGGTAGGTTTGAGCTGCACTAAGAGAGAAGGTTGAAGAACGCCATGTCAACCCCGCTGAGGCGAGCTGCGACCACAAGGATACAAACAAAAGCTGAGACTTCAATCTAGAGTATCTGTTTCACTAGGGTGGAACAGAAACCAGCTGAAAACAAGACAGAACCACTTAGCCCCACACCATACAGGGCCCCAGTTTCTCAGGCCACAACACTGTACAGGCCCTTGACAAAGCACCAGGGCAAAAAGTCAAAGGGAGTAAAACAACCATGGAGCAGAATCAGTGGAAAAACTCTGGTAACATGAATAACCAGCATAGATCAACCCCCGCAAAGGAAAGATATGGCAGATGTAATTGAAGATCCCATTCATAAACAACTGGCTGAGATGTCAGAAATCGAATTCGAATTTGGATTGCAGACAAGATTAATAAAGTGAAAATAGGAATTTGAGGAGAAATTCAAAAGTTGTCTCAAGAACATAATGAATTTAAAGACAAAACCACCAAAGACTTAGACACACTGAAGCAAGAATTTGCAGCCCTCAAAGATACGAAAAATTGAGTAGAATCTATCAGCAATAGAATGGACCAAGCAAAAGAAAGGATTTCTGACATTGAAGATAAAGCCTTTGAATGCTCCCAGACTCTCAAAGAGGAAGAGAAATGGAGAGCAAAAATGGATCATTCTCTCAGAGAGCTCTGGGATAATTAGAAGAAGGGCAATATCTGAATAATTGGAGTTCCTGAAACAGATGAAGTGGCCTCGCTGGGCATAGAGGCCCTTCTGCATGAAATTATGAAAGAGAATTTTCCAGACTCCCTAGAGATTCTGAACTTCAGATAGCAGACAGCTTCAGAACACCAGCATGACTCAACACCAATAAGACATCCCCCAGGCATATCATAATTAACTTCACTGAAGTTAATATGAAGCAGAAAATTCTCAAAGCTGCCAGACGTAAAAAATCCATTACCTACAAAGGGAAGAATATTAGAATGACTGCAGATCTCTCTGCTGAAATTTTTCAAGACAGAAGAGAGTGGTCATCGACTTTTAATCTCCTAAAGCAAAATAACTTTCAACCCTGGATCTTGTATCCAGCTAAACTGAGTTTCATTTATGATGGAGAAATTAAATACTTCAATGATATTCATATGTTGAAGAAATTTGCTATAACCAAACAGGCTCTTCAGGATATTCTCAGACCTATCCTCCATAATGACCAACCCAATCCTATACCACAAAAGTAAACTCACTCAGAAACTTCGGATCAAACTCCAATTTCCACACTGGAGAAAGGATTAAAAATGTCCACTGGACTTTTGAAAAACTCGATACCCCAAATTTCACCAGACTTATCAATATTCTCCATTAATGTGAACGGCTTAAACTGTCCTCTAAAGAGGCATAGGTTAGCTGACTGGATACAAAAACTCAGGCCAGATATTTGTTGCATACAAGAGTCACATCTTAACTTAAAAGACAAATACAGACTCAGGGTGAAAGAATGATCATCCATATTTCAGGCAAATGGTAATCAGAAAAAAGCAGGTGTTGCAATTTTATTTGCAGATACAATAGGCTTTAAACCAACAAAAGTAAGGAAGGACAAGAATGGTCACTTCATATTTGTTAAGGGTAATACTCAATATGATGAGATTTCAATTATTAATATCTATGCACCCAACCACAATGCACCTCAATTTATAAGAGAAACTCTAACAGACATGACTAACTTGATTTCCTCCAGCTCCATAAGTCGGAGATTTCAACACTCCTTTGGCAGTGTTGGATCGATCCTCCAAGAAAAAGCTGAACAAAGAAATTTTAGATTTAAACCTAACCATCCAACATTTGGATTTAGCAGACATCTACAGAACATTTCATCCCAACAAAACTGAATACACATACTTCTCATCAGCCCACGGAACTTACTCCAAAATCGATCACATCTTAGGTCACAAGTCTAACCTCAGTAAATTTAAAGGAATAGAAATTATTCCTTGCATCTTCTCGGACCACCATGGAATAAAACTTGAGCTGAGTAACAACAGGAATCTGCATACTCATACAAAAACATGGAAGTTAAATAACCTTATGCTGAATGATAGCTGGGTCAGAGATGAAATTAAGAAAGAACTCGCAAATTTTTTGGAACAAAATGACAATGAAGACATGAACTATCAGAACGTCTGGGACACTGCAAAGGCAGTTCTAAGAGGGAAATTTATAGCACTGCAAGCCTTCCTCAAGAGAACGGAAAGAGAGGACGTTAGCAACTTAATGGGACATCTCAAGCAACTGGAAAAGGAAGAACATTCCAACCCCAAACCCAGTAGAAGAAAAGAAATAACCAAAAATTTGGGGTGGCACCTGTGGCTCAAGGAGTAGGGCGCCGGTCCCATATGCCAGAGGTGGCGGGTTCAAACCTATCCCCGGCCAAAAATAAATAAGTAAATAACCAAAATTAGAGTAGAATTAAATGAAATGGAAAACAAAATAATAATACAACAGATCAATAAATCAAAAAGCTGGTTTTTCGAAAAGGTCAATAAAATAGAAAAACCTCTGGCCAACCTAATCAGGGAAAAAAGAGTAAAATCTCTAATCTCATCAAACAGAAAAGACAAAGACGAAATAACAACAGACTCCTCAGAAACCCAAAAAATCCTTAATGAATATTACAAGAAACTTTATTCTCAGAAATATGAAAATCTGAAGGAAATTGACCGATACTTGGAAGCACGTCACCTTCCAAGACTTAGCCAGCATCAAGTGGAAATGTTGAACAGGCCCATATCAAGTTCGGAAATAGCATCAACCATACAAAACCTCCCTAAAAAGAAAAGCCTGGAACCAGATGGTTTCACTTCAGAATTCTACCAAACCTTTAAAGAGGAATTAGTACCTATATTACTCAACCTGTTCCAAAAGGTAGAAAAAGAAGGAAGACCACCCAACACGTTCTATGAGGCAAACATCACCCTGATCCCCAAACCAGGAAAAGACCCAACAAGAAAAGAAAATTATAGACCAATATCACTAATGAATATTGATGCTAAAATATTCAACAAGATCCTAACAAACAGAATCCAGCAACACATCAAACAAATTATACGTCATAACTAAGTTGGTTTTATCCCAGGGTCTCAAGGCTGGTTCAATATACGTAAATCTATAAATGTAATCCAGCACATAAACAAATTAAAAAACAAAGACCATATGATTCTCTCAATCGATGCAGAAAAAGCTTTTGATAATGTCCAGCATCCCTTCATGATCAGAGTATTTAAGAAAATCGAGATAGAAGGGACATTTCTTAAACTGATAGAGACCATCTACAGCAAACCTACAGCCAATATCATATTGAATGAAGTTGAATTGGAATCATTTCCACTCAGATCAGGAAACAGACAAGGCTGCCCATTGTCTCCATTGCTTTCTAACATTGTAATGGAGTTTTAGCCACCACAATTAGGGAAGAAAAGACGATCAAGGGTATCCATATAGGGTCAGAAGAGATCAAACTTGCGCTCTTCGCAGATCATATGATTGTATACCTGGAAAACTCTAGGGACTCTACTACAAAACTCTTAGAAGTGATCAAGGAACACAGCAGCATCTCAGGTTACAAAATCAACATTCATAAATTGGTAGCCTTTATATATGCCAACAGTAGTCAAGTTGAAAAAACAGTTAAGGACTCTATCCCATTCACAGTAGTGCCAAAGAAGATGAAATATTTGGGAATTTATCTAACAAAGGACATGAAAGCTCTCTATAAAGAGAACTATGAAACTCTAAGAAAAGAAATAGCTGAGAATGTTAACAAATGGAAAAACATACCATGTTCATGGCTGGGAAGAATCAACATTGTTAAAATGTCCATACTACACAAAGCAATATATAATTTCAATGCAATCCCTATTAAAGCCCCACTGTCATACTTTAAAATCTTGAAAAAACAATACTTTGTTTTATATGGAATCAGAAAAAACCTCTAATAGCCAAGACATTACTCAGAAATAAAAACAAAGCAGGAGGAATTATGCTATCAGACCTCAGACTATACTACAAATCGATAGTGATCAAAACAGCATGGTACTGGCACAAAAGCAGAGAAGTAGATGTCTGGAACAGAATAGAGAACCAAGAGATGAATCCAGCTACTTACCATTATTTGATCTTTGACAAGCCAATTACAAACCTTCATTGGGGAAAAGATTCCCTATTTAACAAATGGTGCTGGGTGAACTGGCTGGCAACCTGTAGAAGACTGAAACTGGACCCACACCTTTCACCATTAACTAAGATAGACTCTCACTGGATTAAAGATTTAAACTTAAGACATGAAACTATAAAAATACTAGAGGAGAGTGCAGGAAAAACCCTTAAACAAATCAGTCTGGGCAAGTATTTTATGTGGAGGACCCCCCCGGCAATTGAAGCAGCTTCAAAAATACACTACTGGGACTTGATCAAACTAAAAAGCCTCTGCACAGCCAAGAACACAGTAAGTAAAGCAAGCAAGCAGCCCTCAGAATGGGAGAAGATATTTGCAGGTTATGTCTCTGACAAAGGATTAATAAAGAGAATCCACAGAGAAATCAAACGCATTAGCAAGAAAAGAACATGGGATCCCATCGCAGGCTGGGCAAGGGATTTGAAGAGAAACTTCTCTGAAGAAGACAGACGTGCGGCCTTCAGACATATGAAAAAATGCTCATCATCTTTAATCATCAGAGAAATGCAAATCAAAACTACTTTGAGATATCATCTAACTCCAGTGAGACTAGCCTATATCACAAAATCCTAAGACCAGAGATGTTGGCACAGATGTGGAGAAAAGGGAACACTTCTGCACTGCTGGTGGGAATGCAAATTAATACATTCCTTTTGGAAAGATGTTTGGAGAACACTTAGAGATCTAAAAATAGATCTGCCATTCAATCCTGTAATCCCTCTACTGGGCATATACCCAAAAGACCAAAAATCACATCATAACAAAGATATTTGTACCAGAATGTTTATTGCAGCCCAATTCATAATTGCTAAGTCATGGAAGAAGCCCAAGTGCCCATCAATCCATGAATGGATTAATAAATTGTGGTATATGTACACCATGGAATATTATGCAGCCTTAAACTACATGGAGACTTTACCTCTTTCATGTTTACATGGATGGAGCTGGAACATATTCTTCTTAGTAAAGTATCTCAAGAATGGAAGAAAAAGTACCCAATGTACTCAGAACTATGAAACTAATTTAGGGTTTTCACATGAAAGCTATAACCCGGTTACAACCTAAGAATAGAGGGAAGGGGGAAAAGGAGGGGAGTGATGGGGAAGGTGGGTATAGGGAAGGGGATTGGTGGGATTACACCAGTGGTGCATCTTACAAGGGTATATGTGAAACTTGGTAAATGTGGAATGCAAGTGTATGGCACAATAACTGAGAGAATGCCAGGAAGGCTATGTTAACCAGTGTGATGAAAGTGTGTCAAACGGTCTGTGAAGCTAATGAATGATGCCCCATGATCATATCAATATACACAGCTATGATTTAATAAATAAATATAAAAAAATAGGAAAAGGTTAAAAAAAAAACACCTCTGCTCCTTTTCTTCATGATCTAATTTAAAACTAGTCATTCAGAAAATACACTGAATTATGAACGAATGTGATTTCTAAAATTTCAAATACATTAGTTTACTAACGTGACTCCCAAAAGTGTTTGGCTTACCAAGAGGTGATGATTGAAATCAGTAAACTTAGTGCCAGGAAGATGAAATACACTTTTCCATGGTATTCCCCATGTTGGGGAAAAACAGTAAGTTTTGAAGCATAGTAGTAAAAACAGGAGACCTTGCATGACCAACTATTAAATAAGACAGTCCCTGTTTCCATGGACTTACAGTAGTTAATATATGTAACAATTTCAAGGTCTGGCCAAGTAAGGTCCCTTACAGCTTTCTTGGAAGATTTGAAAAGTGCATTGCACTTTCAGGTGTGAATAAAGTTCAGTTAATTAGGTTTTGATGCGAAACTCAAGATCTTAAGTTACACGGTCTGGTCCTCCTTGTATACAGAGGATAGCAGGGTAAAATATAAGATAAATTGTGCTCCTGGAAACCTGAAAAGGGAGAAGAGCTAATAGTGTTAGAAACAGAAATGGGACAGGACGGAATACCAGGCCCCAACAGTGATAGCCAATGGCTAATCAGTGTAACCTGGCTTATTGTACCCTCAATGAATCCCCAACAATAAAAAAAAAAAAAAGAACAGCCTTTGACTTAGGTAAAGAGAATGTTGACATCATCCCCTCCACGGACGGTATCACAAATTGACCGATCTAATTTTAAGTCAGTCTCAGTTACTTCCTGAAGCTAAAATGAAGTACAAATTACTTCCTTCAGAAATATGGTAACAGGATTTATATTGGAAAAAAAAAAAAAAGAAAGAACTGGAAAATGTGCATGCAAGCGCATTCTTAATTGGGGTCTGATTCTCTTTGACACTGACTGGACAGAGTCTCGAGCAGGACTCAGGTTACTCACAGGCCTTCAGCGAAACACTCAAGCAGCAGGGTGTCCCCTTTGAGGACAGTGACTGAAGACTTACTGCCACTGCCACTCTCCGTGGGAGGCAACAGCAGTCTGGGTTTTCTTTGCTTGATTGAATTTGCTACAAAATAGAAAAGAAATGTCAGATTTTTTTTCAAACTAAGATAACCTTCCATGGTACTAAATCTTTCTGGAAACATGTGTATGTACGTATATACAAACATATATGTACATTCACATTTCAATATATTTCCATTTAAATCAACTCTTCTCTTTCCATGAACCATGGATTGTCCCTCTGATGTGTTTCCTAAATGTAGCTCCAAGTTCTATGAAGCTTATGATTTAAACCCTATCTTCTAATTCAGAAGTTCATACATTATTCAAGATAAATAATTCCTGGATGCTGTCCATGATTTTATAATTCACTCTTTAATCACACCTGGTTATGTTTAAATCTTTCTGAAAACATACATATGTATGTGTGTATGTACGAATATACAAACATATATCTACATTCACATTTCAATATATTTCTATTTAAATCGACTCCTCTCTTTCCATGAACCATGGATTATCCCTCTGATGTGTTTCCTAAATGTAGCACCAAGTTTTATGAAACTTATGATTTAAACCCTATCTTCTAATTTAAAAGTTCATACATTATTCAAGATAAATAATTCTTTGATGCTGTCCATGATTTTATAATTTACTCTTTAATCACACCTGGTCATACTTGATGGCTGTATGTATCGTTTTAATTTAATGTACGTAAATGAGGTTTCTATTAAAAACACAGCTCTACAGTCCCTGCACCCCAAAATTCTGATTAAGGAAGACTGCATAGATATTGGGCATCTATGAATTTATCAAGTGTTTTAGGTAACTGTACTTACAATCTCGGGACTTCAAAGACAAATGTTGTTTTAGGAAATGATTAGCAAGCATTCTCACCAACAGCAGATTGAAATGTCCCACTTCTTGCTTTCTTAAGAATAATTTTCAAATACAATGGCAAACTAAAAGAATTCATTTCACTGCAAATTTTGACTTCATTTCCAAGTGTTTACATAAATCGTTTTGCTCACCCAACATCAGTGTGATTTGACGTGATATGGAAAGAGAATAAACAGCTGACATTCTACTATCAGAGGAGAAGTGTGGAAGGTACTTAAAGCACTGTCCACCTGGCTGGCTACTTCCTTATGGATGTTTATTTGTTGAAAAATAATTGTTAAATGTGTATTATGTGCAATGATTTTTATTTCAAAGGGAATTATGTTGAGGATACAACAATCCATCTTAAAACTGACAGTTCTCCAAGAGGAGGCCTTATCTACCTCTACAGATGTAGCCAGCGTATGAGACGTGTAAGCTAAGTTACTGGTCCATAAGATATAAAGAATATTTGTTGCTTTCATGTAACGAACTCTTCTCATTATAGAACCCTAGGCTACTATATAATTCAGATTTACTCAGGCATCTTTTATAGAACACAAGGGCTGGTAGACATTCTATGAAAAAAATAAATAAATAAATAAGGTTCCATAGCCAAATGAGCTTGCAAAATGCTACAAACTATACTCTTTATCAGAGAGTCGTAAGGTACATTTGCATTTTAAATATTCCAAGAAGTCTTGCCAGAAAAATTTCCATTTAACTTTGTTAAATCCAATGCTTTTTCTACTTCTCTTAATACTTAACTATTTTTTTTCTTCATGTAAAACTATCAAACTTATATACCGTAACAGACATTTTGGGAGACTCAAAGTAATTACTTCATTAAATATCTATTTCTACCTCTTTATATATTAATTATATGTTAAATTATATATATTTATAAAGATTACTCTTCTTGCCTATTTTTAAAGGGGAAGGAAGACAATTGGACCCTCTATGCTAAAGGGTATTCCTTAACAGAGATATTAGTATGTTAATAAAGTCATGAAGGCATTAAAGGAAAAATTCAAATTCAAATTCTTAAATGACAATGAACTACTTAAGGTGAAAAAAAAAATACCAACACTCTATACGTGTTCAACTTACCCATGGAACCAATTTCTGTGGATGAACTTGAGTCATTAGCATGCTTTACTGAAATAAAAAAAAAAATGGAAGGAAAAAACCACAAATGAAATGGTAGATGCTGATATCCATAAAGAATAAAGCCATATTCTTCTCTTAGAAAATTATAAAATGAGTTAGAACCGTGCTTCACTACAACACTGAGTGGGGGAAACAATTTTATATATAAAAAAATTCAGAATGAGTTTAATCTTGAATTACTACAGATGAATCCAAGCAAAGAGAATTCAAGTTACAGATCCATTAAAGAATTGCGTCCACTACAAGAATGTTATAGTAAAGCCCCGGCACGGTGTATCTACACATACAAATGAAAAAAATCATGGACCAAATTAGACAATGAAATGGCAATACCAATTTTAAACTCTGCCAAAGCCAATCATTCTGTCAGTGAACTGTTGGCAATTATTGCTTCCCTTTGAATCTTAAGGTTCTTCCTTCCATTAATTACTTTTCTTTGTTTATTTATTTAGTCAGGCCCAGGCAAGGCTCAAACCCATGGCCTCTGCAAGGCCAGCATTCTAACTACTGAGCTATGGCATTCAGCTCCATTAATGACTTTTCCCATTTGGGAAACCAGACTAGTGTCTGCAGAATCAAGTAGGCAAGAAGAGCTCTTCAAATATCTTTGCCAATTTGGAATGGACAAAACAAAAAAAAGCTTGATGTGATAAAAATTATGGTATTGATTCTTTTTATTTTTGACTTTATTATTTTTCTCCCACCCCCAGTTTAGTTGATTGATTTCTCCGAGGTCCTAATAAATCAATGCCCAAGACTTGTTTAGAAAACCCTGGAATTTCATTGTATATTTCACACGGCGAAAATGACTAGATCTGCCCATTTCTAATGAAATATATTTATCCTGTGAATTGAGATTTGATTTTCTGGCTGTGAGAGACCGGGCTACTGTGGCTTTGCAGCTGCAGACATCTCTTTCATGTGGATCAAATCTCTAGAGTTGAGCTAACAATGGCAGAAAATATCAACCCAGTTTTAAATGACTTCAGCCTGAATGAAATTATAGACACATTTGCATTCAGCATACATAATGGAACGATAAATTATTTGGTCTTACAACTGTTAACTGTTAGTTTCATTGGCATTTTCTGTACAATAGTCCTCAATCTTGGAAACGCGGCAAAGCAACAGTAATCATTCCGACTGTCTTTTTCTTCCACATTTGCAAAGTATAGATCTCCCTTCTGGCTCATGTATACTCTTTCATCTTGTTGGATATGTTCTAATTCTGAAAAGAAATATCTTGTCATTGAAAATGGCAATGTCCCTTATTGTGCCACATCTTTCTCTTGTTTTTCTTCCTTTTATATTATGTCTTTATCTCTTTTTTTGAAACAGGATCTTTCTCTGTTGTCCCAGGCTGAAGTGCAGTGGCAACGTCATAGCCCACTGCAACTCCAAACGCCTAGCCTCAGAGAGCCACCTGCCTCAGTTTCCAAAGTAGCTGGGACTACAAGTGCTCACCATCATATGCAGCTAAGTTTTCAATTTTATTTTATTTTATTTTATTTTTGGTAGAGACAGGGTCTCACTCTTGCTCAGGCTAGCCTCTAATTCTAGGGCTCAAATGATCCTCCCATCCTAGCCTCCCCAAATTCTAGCCTTATTTCACTTGATTTGATTTTTTTTCTGCTATTCTTCCTTTCATGTCTGGTCTTACTACATGAGCAATGGGTGAGCAAAAAGTGAAAAAGGAAACAACAGCCACAAAACCTCTGGGAGCATACTTTTTACATTAACCAAAGAAGTCCTTGTGTGGACACACAGCATAAACTTTTTCTACCTCTGCTCCATGAATCTACATTGGCTTAACTGAAAACTGGTCAATTCAGATAGTGACTTAATTATTACTTTTCATAAAATCATATTCCATTAAAACAGAGCTCTTCAAAAGTTGTGTCTGTAATATTAATCTTCCTGTCCTCAATGAAGCCAGGAAATTTTGAGGGGAACTGGAACCTGGAACATTGGTCTGTAGCCCAGAGAAGCTTCATTTGTTTCTTTCTGACTGCTATAAAAATAGCATATTTCTGCATGGGTCACAGTGAGAAAACACTTAGGCAGCACTGCTAAGGCACACGTTAGAAGTGGACTTTATAAGAATCGAGGGTTTCAAATAAAGAGTCAGCAAAGATTTGGGGAAAATTAAACCCAAAGGTTAATACTGATTTCGCTGTGGCTCATTGCATTTAGCATGTAGAAATTACTAAAATAGAAACATTAAGCTAGCAACACGCACATCCTCCATCCTCAACTATACACCTGCTACCTTCTAAAGGCAAGTACATTTGTCTGGAATACAGAAAGTAGTTTCCTTATAGACATGCTTTATCATAGGACTAGGCTCTCCTTTCTTCAAATATGATAAAATTAAGAGATGTAGTTAGTGGTCTTCACGTCCACAGTTCAGTGCATATTATGGCTAGACTTTAAATGAATCTGATTTGTAAAATCTATTTGATTTAACATTCATAACCATAATGAATATTTTACCTTAAGTTCCATTACATTCTTTATACAATGGATGAGACTAAAAGGCCCCTTTATTGATGGAAAGAAGTACTACTTACCAATGTTCATCCAATAAATGTGCAAAGGAGGGAGGCCCTGGGGTGGGTTGCATGGGAGGACAATTGGGTCTCCCTCTTCTACTTCCAGAGGATCAATTTTCTCCTTTGGAAATTTTGGAACACCTGGTATAAAAAAAAAATCATTTTAAGACAATTATCAAAATTAGTCTTTAATGTCACAACTATCTTCATACATTCTTCTTGATCAAACATTGAGCATGTTTAATAATTCAAAACTCCAGATCCCGGTTCTCACATCTCCCCTGCAGAGGTAAATACTGTTAAGGCTCTGCAGTACATCCTCATACAACTTTAAAAACATTTCTGCATTTTGAAACCCTACACTAAAATATTTTTGCTTTGTGATATTAAAAAACAAGAGTATGCTTGTGCATATTTCTCTGATCAAAGGTGTAAACTCTGAGTCAAGAATTGGCTCATTTTAGTTTTTATGGATATGAAACACTTTTCTTCAAACCCTGATTTCTTTTTAGGCAGTTACATTTTCTCTGTCTCTCGCTTTCTTGGGAAGGCCTGAATGAGATTGTCAAACAGTCCATTCAGTGCATTAACTGCACTAATCAAATATTCAAAGCCCATGTGGGGAAATGGTAAGAATGCAATCAAAAGCCAAACACCACCACTGTAAATGGTAAAGAGAGCCTTCCACACTGGAATTACTCCCAGTAAGTGAACTTTTCAAATGAAATGGAATTGATGCAGGAAATGAGACTTGCCAGTTATTTCAACCACTTATTTCCACCCTGCACTGGAGTCAGCTTCTTAGAAGTGCAATGAAGTTAAAGTGAGAATATGAGTCAGAACTCTGCAGAATTTGAAATCCAGTATTTCATAAAAAGTTTTTATAAAAGTATTTATATATATATATATATAAGGACATTCAAAATGCATTCTGTCTGAACATTATAATGGCGCCTTTCAACTTTGTTGGGGGAATTTGTGTTACAGAATTAACACAGCCTTTTATGGAGGAGAAGGACCTGAAGATGGCATTTCTAATAGTCTTGTCTGATGGAATTTATAGGGAGTATCCTAAGTTCTGAACTGTGTATATCATTCATAAAATTGGGATTCATAATAATTATCATTATTCTTGGAAGTCTAAAGATGTACTCATTTACTGCAAAATTTCTTTTTGAGAAGCTTTGTGCATTTTTTGGTGTGCATTTCCTGTATGCTTGTCCAATGGCTCCTCAACCCCCATTCCTATCTTCAGCGGTTGAGGGAATTTGCTGACATTTCTCTTATCAATGCTCCAGCTGGTACAGTGAATTACTTTTTGTCCAAATTCAAGGACCTTTTAAGGCTTAACGTTGCAGGGGGCAGTGTGGTTTTTATAGTGCCTTTGTAATTTCAAAAGGCAGACTTCAGTTCTCTTTACACATTCAATCATGTGACAGTCCTTCTGTGGAGTCCCTGCTGGTCAACTCACTCTTTCAGATTTCTCCTGGAAAAACTATGGAAACAGATTTGGCATGGCAACCATCTTTGAATCTCATTTTTGGTATAGGCAACATGAAACTTCCATCAAAAGACAAGAATGTATATACACTATGTTAAGATACTGTAGATAAAATATCATACCAGCTATTTGGTAATACCTTGGCTTTAACCATGAATGAATGTTATGCAAGCCATTTTTCACGAAGTACACCTTATGCAAATAAGATGTCATAATTCACAAACTATTATGTACAAAAACTCCAAATTCAAATCTCATTTAGTGTTACTACAACTGAAGCCCGGAATACACTGGCATTGAAATTAGCAGTGCTGTTGGGTAGTTATTGAATGTATTTGTACTCAAATAAAAGGGACAAGAGAAACAGAATAGAGAATGGAAAGGACACATAATCTTCTTCTATAACAAGTCAACTTTATGGTGCCTAATAGGAACACACAGTTCACTGGACAATATCTATTGTAAAGTAGCTAATTAATAAGATGGATAAACCCCTAATTGGAGAGCTGCTCCCTCAGAGCTTTCAAAAAACTGTAGGGATTGAAACAGATAGTAGCTCCAGTGAAGCACTATCATCTCTGAAATAATTATATCTATGTTATAAAATTCTAATGCTGAAAATATAAATATGTTCAACTGGCTTCCAAAGCAACAATAATAAAAAAGAGAGCCTCCACCCACTGGCCCACCCTACATTTAGCACATCATGTGATCTGGATCATAGATATTTCAGAGAGAGCAAGATAGCGGCCAAGTAACAGCTTCCTTGCATGTGGGCACCGTGAGTCTGGGGAGATAGGACTCCAAGCATCTCTGGAGTGGGATCTGCCTATCATCACCCCTGTGAGGATACAGGGAGTCAGCGAGAGACCTCTGGACCCCAAGAGGAGGACTAAAACAGTGGAAAAATGGCAAGTGGTTACATGTGTTCAATCGGTCTAAACCCACCCGCATCTGCACAAGAACTTAAAGAGCAAGAGGAAGTAAAAGGAAAATTAGGGCAAGGAAACAGATAAAAGAAATCACTCATGAGGAAGAATCAGCAGAAAACTCCAGGCAACATGAAGAACCAGTCCAGAACAACCCCGCCAAGGGACCATGAGGTAGCTACTGCAGAGGATTCCACCTATAAAGAAATGTTAGGAATGACGGAAGGGAATTTAGAATACACATGATGAAAACAATGAAAGAAATGATGGAAACAAGGAAGGAAACTGCTAGTAAAGTGGAAAATAACCAAAAGGAAATCCAAAAACAGAATCAAATAAGAGATGAACGATATGAAGAATATAAAAAGGATATAGCAGAGCTGAAGGAACTGAAACAGTCAATTAGGGAACTTAAAGATGCAATGGGAAGTATCAGCAACAGGTTAGACCATGCAGAAGAAAGAATTTCAGAGGTAGAAGACAAAGTTCTTGAGATAACTCAGATAGTAAAAGAGGTAGAAAAGAAGAGAGAGAAAGCAGAACGTTCACTGTCAGAATTATGGGACTTTATGAAGCATTCCAACAAACGAGTTATAGGAATCCCAGAAGGGAGAGAAGAATGCTCCAGAGGAATGGAAGCCATACTAGAGAATATTATAAAAGAAAATTTCCCAAATATCACCAAAGATTCTGACACACTGCTTTCAGAGGGATATCGGACCCCAGGTCACCTCAACTCTAACCGAGCTTCTCCGAGACACATTGTGATGAACCTGTCCAAAGTCAAGACAAAACAAAAGATTCTGCAACATGCCAGGAGTAAGCACCAGTTGACCTACAAGGGCAAATCCATCAGAGTGACCGCAGACTTCTCTAATGAAACTTTCCAAGCAAGAAGACAATGGCCACCTACCTTTAATCTACTTAAACAGAACAATTTCCATCCCAGAATTCTGTACCCTGCTAAGCTAAGCTTAAAAATTGATGGAGAAATCAAATCATTTACGGATATACAAACATTGAGGAAATTCCCCACAACAAGACGAGATCTACAGGAAATACTTCAACCTGTTCTGCACACTGACCACCACAACGGATCTGGGGAAGCATGAATTCTATGTACTCAATTTTGATATGAGGACAATTAATGACAATTAAGGTTATGGGGGGGGAAGCAGAAAGAGGGACGGAGGGAGAGGGGTGGGGCCTTGGTGTGTGTCACACTTTATGGGGGCAAGACATGATTGCAAGAGGGACTTTACCTAACAATTGCAATCAGTGTAACCTGGCTTATTGTACCCTCAATGAATCCCCAACAATAAAAAAAAAAAAAAAAAGAAAGGACAGAACCTAACCTCCACACTGATGCAAAAGATAAAACTAAGCAATGGACTCTCACCAAATAAGATGAATAGAATACTACCACACTTATCAATTATCTCAATAAATGTTAATGGCTTGAATTTCCCACTGAAGAGACATAGATTGGCTGACTGGATTAAAAAGCACAAGCCATCCATTTGCTGTCTACAAGAAACACACCTGGCTTCAAAAGACAAATTAAAGCTCCAAGTCAAGGGTTGGAAGACAATTTTTCAGGCAAATGGAATCCAGAAGAAAAGAGGAGTTGCAATCTTATTTTCAGATACATGTGGATTTAAAGCAACTAAATTCAAAAAAGATAAAGATGGTCACTTTATATTCGTCAAGGGAAAAATACAAGAAGATGTTTCAATTCTAAATATTTATGCACCCAATTTAAATGCTCCCAGATTCTTGAAACAGACCTTACTCAGTCTGAGCAATATGATATCTGATAATACCATAATAACAGGGGACTTTAACACTCCTCTTACAGAGCTGGACAGATCCTCTAAACAGAAATTAAACAAAGATATAAGAGATTTAAATGAGACCCTAGAACAACTGTGCTTGATAGACACATATAGACACTCCACCCAAAAATAAAGAATATGCATTCTTCTCATCACCCCACGGAACATTCTCCAAAATTGATCATATCCTGGGACACAAAACAAATATCAACAGAATCAAAAGAATTGAAATTTTACCTTGTATCTTCTCAGACCATAAGGCACTAAAGGTGGAACTCAACTCTAACAAAAACACTCGACCCCACACAAAGACATGGAAATTAAACAATCTTCTGTTGAATAACAGATGGGTGGATGAAGAAATAAAACAGGAAATCATTAACTTCCTTGAGCATAACAACAATGAAGACACAAGCTACCAAAACCTGTGGGATACTGCAAAAGCAGTTTTGAGAGGAAAATTCATCGCTTTAGATGACTACATTCAAAAAACAGACACAGAGCGCATCAACAATCTCACAAGCCATCTTGGAATTGGAAAAAGAAGAACAATCTAAGCCTAAACTCAGCAGTAGAAAGGAAATATCCAAAATCAAATCAGAGATCAATGAAATTGAAAACAAAAGAATCATTCAGAAAATTAATGAAACAAGGAGTTGGTTTTTTGAAAAAATAAATAAAATAGATAAATCATTGGCCAGACTAACGAGAAATAGGAAAGTAAAATCTCTAGTAACCTCAATCAGAAATGATAAAGGGGAAATGACAACTGATCCCACAGAGATACAAGAGATCATCTCTGAATACTACCAGAAACTCTACGCCCAGAAATTTAACAATGTGAAGGAAATGGATCAATATTTGGAATCACACCCTCTCCCTAGACTTACCCAGGAAGAAATAGAACTCCCAAACAGATCAATTTCAAGCACTGAGATCAAATAAACAATAAAAAATCTTCCAACCAAAAAATGCCCTGGTCCAGATGGCTCACACCAGAATTCTATCAAACCTTCAAGGAAGAGCTTATACCTGTACTGCAGAAATTATTCCAAAAAATTGAGGAAGAAGGCATCTTCCCCAACACATTCCATGAAGCAAACATCACCCGGATACCAAAACCAGGAAAAGAACCAAACAAAAAGGAGAATTTCAGACCAATCTCACTCATGAATATAGATGCAAAAATTCTCAACAAAATCCTAGCCAATAGATTACAGCTTATCCTCAAAAAAGTCATTCATCATGATCAAGTAGGCTTCATCCCAGGGATACAAGGCTGGTTTAACATACGCAAGTCTATAAACGTTATCCACCATATTAACAGAGGCAAATATAAAGGTCATATGATCCTCTCAATAGATGCAGAAAAAGCATTTGATAAAATCTAGCATCCTTTTCTAATTAGAACACTGAAGAGTGTAGGCATAGGTGGCACATTTTTAAAACTGATTGAAACTATCTATGACAAACTCACAGCTAATATTGTACTGAATGGAATAAAATTGAAAGCTTTTCCTCTTAAAACTGGAACCAGACAAGGTTGTCCCCTGTCACCTTTGCTATTCAACATAGTGCTGGAAGTTCTAGCCAATACAATTAGGCAAGACAAGGAAATAAAGGGAATCCAAGTGGGAGCAGAGGAGGTCAAACTCTCCCTGTTTGCTGACGACATGATCTTATACTTAGAGAACCCCAAAGACTCAACCACAAGACTCCTAGAAGTCATCAAAAAATACAGTAATGTTTCAGGATATAAAATCAATGTCCACAAGTCAGTAGCCTTTGTATACACCAATAACAGTCAAGATGAGAAGCTAATTAAGGACACAACTCCCTTCACCATAGTTTCAAAGAAAATCCTAGGAATATACCTAACAAAGGAGATGAAGGACCTCTAAAAAGAAAATTATGAAATCCGCAGAAAGCAAATAGCAGAGGATATTAACAAATGGAAGAACATACCATGCTCATGGATGGGAAGAATCAACATTGTTAAAATGTCTATACTTCCCAAAGCAAACTACCTATTCAATGCTATTCCTATCAAAATACCAACATCGTACTTTCAAGATTTGG
The DNA here is from genome assembly GCF_027406575.1 of Nycticebus coucang. NCBI lineage: Eukaryota > Metazoa > Chordata > Mammalia > Primates > Lorisidae > Nycticebus > Nycticebus coucang. The sequence goes on from NC_069787.1 coordinate 21,510,505, forward strand.
AGAAAATGATTCTGCATTTTGTATGGAACCGGAAAAAATGCCATATAGCTAAGGCAGTTCTTAGTAATAAAAATAAAGCTGGGGGCATCAGCATAGCAGATTTTAGTCTGTACTACAAAGCCATAGTGGTCAAGACAGCATGGTACTGGCACAAAAACCAGAGACATAGACACTTGGAATTGAATTGAAAACCAAGAAATGAAACTAACATCTTACAACCACCTAATCTTCGATAAACCAAACAAGAATATACCTTGGGGGAAAGACTCCCTATTCAATAAATGGTGTTGGGAGAACTGGATGTCTACATGTAAAAGACTGAAACTGGACCCACACCTTTCCCCACTCACAAAAATTGATGGATAAAAGACTTAATTTAAGGCATGAAACAATAAAAATCCTCCAAGAAAGCATAGGAAAAACACTGGAAGATATTGGCCTGGGGAAAGACTTCATGAAGAAGACTGCCATGGCAATTGCAACAATAAAAATAAAGAAATGGGACTTCATTAAACTGAAAAGCTTCTGTACAGCTAAGGACACAATAACCAAAGCAAAGAGACAACCTACACAATGGGAAAGGATATTTGCATATTTTCAATCAGACAAAAGCTTGATAACTAGGATCTATAGAGAACTCAAATTAATCCACAGGAAAAAAGCCAACAATCCCATATATCAATGGGCAAGAGAGAGACATGAATAGAACCTTCTCTAAAGATGACAGATGAATGGCTAACAAACACATGAAAAAATGTTCATCATCTCTATATATTAGAGAAATGCAAATCAAAACAACCCTGAGATATCATCTAACCCCAGTGAGAATGGCCCACATCATAAAATCTCAAAACTGCAGATGCTGGCGTGGATGTGGAGAGAAGGGAACACTTTTACACTGCTGGTGGGACTGCAAACTAGTACAACCTTTCTGGAAGGAAGTATGGAGAAACCTCAAAGCACTCAAGCTAGACCTCCCATTTGATTCTGCAATCCTATTACTGGGCATCTACCCAGAAGGAAAAAAATCCTTTTATCATAAGGACACTTTTACTAGACTGTTTATTGCAGCTCAATTTACAATCACCAAAATGTGGAAACAGCCTAAATGCCCACCAACCCAGGAATGGATTAACAAGCTGTGGTATGTGTACACCATGGAATACTATTCAGCTATTAAAAAAAATGGACCCACCGATCCCCCTCCCAAATTAGTTTCATAGTAGGGCTGTGTACATTGGGTATTTTTTCTTCCATTCTTGGGATACTTTACTAAGAAGAATATGTTCCAGCTCCATCCATGTAAACATGAAAGAGGTAAAGTGATCTTTCTTTAAGGCTGCATAGTATTCCATGGTATACATATACCACAATTTATTAATCCATTCGTGGATCGATGGACACTTGGGCTTTTTCCATGACTTAGCTATTATGAATTGGGCTGCAATAAACATTCTGGTACAAATATCTTTGTTATGTTGTGATTTTTGGTCTTCTGGGTATATGCCCAGCAGAGGAATTACAGGATTGAATGGCAGATCTATTTTTAGATCTCTGAGTGTTCTCCATATATCTTTCCAGAAGGAATGTATTAATTTGCATTCCCACCAGCAGTGCAGAAGTGTTCCCTTTTCTCCGCATCCACGCCAGCATCTCTGGTCTTGAGATTTTCCACCTGTGGTGCATATTATAGGGGTATTTGCGAAACTTGGTAAATGTAGAATGTAAATGTTTTGGCACAGTAACTGAGATAACGCCAGAAAGGCTATGTTAACCACTGTGATAAAAATGTGTCAAATGGTTTATGAAGTGAGTGTATGATGCCCCATAATCATATCATTGTATACAGTTATGATTTAATAAAAAAATTAAAAAAAAAAAATGGAGACTTTACATCCTTCGTATTAACCTGGATGGAAGTGGAAGACATTATTCTTAGTAAAGCATTACAAAAATGGAGAAGCATGAATCCTATGTACTAAATTTTGATATGAGGACAATTAATGACAATTAAGGTTATGGGGGGGAAGCAGAAAGAGGGACAGAGGGAGTGGGTGGGGCCTTGGTGTGTGTCACACTTTATGGGGGCAAGACATGATTGCAAGAGGGACTTTACCTAACAATTGCAATCAGTGTAACCTGGCTTATTGTACCCTCAACGAATCCCCAAATATAAAAAAATAATAATAAAAAAGAAAAGAAGAAGAGAAAGTGTGTAAGTCTACCAAAGTTTTTATGCCATGCCACAAATCTTCAGAATAGCTTTTTTTTTTCATTTTTTTTTTTTTTATTGTTGGGGATTCATTGAGGGTACAATAAGCCAGGTTACCACTGCTTGCAATTGTTAGGTAAAGTCCCTCTTGCAAGAATAGCTTTTAACTAAAGATAAAAACTACTATTGAGAAACAGGAGTGAATATTTACTTATTAATTAATTCAAAGTCTTAGAAGATATATATATATATACATTAATTTGTCAGGATTTTTTTAGGTCTTATTTTTTGACTTTGAAACTATTTAATGAGTCTTTTTTTTTTTTTTTTTTGTAGAGACAGAGTCTCACTGTACCACCCTCGGGTAGAGTGCCGTGGTGTCACACAGCTCACAGCAACCTCTAACTCTTGGGCTTACGCGATTCTCTTGCCTCAGCCTCCCGAGCAGCTGGGACTACAGGCGCCCGCCACAACGCCTGGCTATTTTTCTGTTGCAGTTTGGCCGGGGCTGGGTCCGAACCCGCCACCCTCGGCATAAGGGGCCGGCGCCCTACTCACTGAGCCACAGGTGCCACCCTATTTAATGAGTCTTATGCAATACTAGAAAGTGAAAATTTTAACACTCACAGATAATTTGTGAGATTTAATTACTGTAACACAGCAACAGGCATCATGTTTGCCTCAATTCAAGTAAAAACATGGCTCCATTTAAAAACAACCACAGCCTATGACATTTACTAATTCTCTTTCTCTGGTAACACACATTAGCATTGTTGAGTTTGTATAGCTGCAATGTATTTAAAAGTAAATTGTAAACTATATATTTTTGTGTGTATGTGAGGCAACTCCACTCCTGCAGCCTGCCAGCATATTTCACACGGGGATTCCACCAACACTAAAAACAAAGTCACTTAACTGTGTTTTAGTAAGACTAGACTTGACCCTGAATTGGCTCTCTGCAAAAGGATCAGAATGTACTGGTACGTCAGTAACTACCTAAGTAGGACTTTAAGAAGTTTTGGAAATCCTATTACAACTGAGTCCAGACGAAATCAATTTCCCTTCCTTATAATGTCGCTATCAGTCTATTTGCATCAGCAAATCAAGCCTATAGCAGTATCCATCTCTTTGCTGATCTTCAGTAGGATTTCCCATTTAATATTTGGTGGAGTAGACAGATTTCTAGTCTAAGGTTATATTAGTCACCCAAATATATTCACATCTAAGTTCTTGAAAACTTCCCCAGTTAAAACTCAGCATGGCGAATCCTTTCTGGAGACACCTAGGAGGCCTCACACTGCCTCCTTACAAAAGCCATCAAGACACAGCAGACCTGCAAATACAAATCTGCAGGAGCCCCACAACATCAGTTGCTGTTAATGACTTTTGAAAACTCATCATCCCACCTCTTTCCAAGTAATACACAGGAGAAAAAATATCATCTTGAAACCTGAAATAGAGAAGATTTCTGACAACAGATTTAATATCTATAGGATATCTGCAGGATAAACTTGGTTCTAACCCAGGCACTAAAACCAACTGGCTATGTAGCTTCGAACCAATATCCTTACCTTACTGTATTTTTAAAACAATTTTTTTTTTTTTGTCATCTCAGAATCTTTTGAATTTATCTCTTTAACTTCCTCAAAAGCCTCACTAGGTTAAAAACTTCTTCAGCATAGAGTGATTCCATCACATCAACACGTTTAATAGTGGAGAGTAGTAATGAAAAGGCATCAGGATAATTTAACTAAGCACGATGCATGCTAAGTAACCACTTCCATGAGACAGGCACTAGCGTCTTAACCACTACCAAATTACATAACACTGAAGTTGTCTTCCTCAGGCACATAAGGAATAAAGTCAAAGGTTTCCCTATATTCTCTTAACCCCGTAAGATTCTGCTACTCTACTACCAAAGTATCTTTAACACAGAAGTACAAGGCCTTTCTATGGATCCAGAGGATGTGATACCTGAATGATCAAAGTGTGGGCACCACCGTACATCATGGAGCTGTGCACATTAACTCTGGAGTCAGCAGCTTATGGCCGCGTCCTGGCTCCATCTCTTTCTCTGTGACCTTGAACCTGTTACTGATGCATTGCATAGTATCCTCATCCATAAAAGGAAACGTAATGACACCAGCTCCTTTGATTTGTGTAAAAATTTAAATGTAGTATTTCATGGGAACCAATCGAAATAGTGCCAAGCACTTAAAAAGTACTCAGTATACCTTGGCTACTATTCAAATATTTTGACTTTGCTCAGTACAAACAGCCACACCTGTAGAGATGGGGTGGGCAAAGGGACAAATAATTTTCCTCTGCTGCTGCTCTTGATTTTCCCTGCAGCTTGTATCTTAACAACCTCTGTAATTTTACGTCATTATTTGAATTAACTTTTTCCGAGGCGGTGGGGAGGCAGATGGAGGAAATTCCGTATTTCACACGGAACCTCTGATTTGCTTATCCAGTTATTTCTCCTCTTCCCATCGTTGGTCTCCTCTTCCTGTACCGAAGACCAGTCTCTATTGTGACGTCTCACTCTGTTTACAGGATTGGCATGGTGAGCTTTGCAGCGCCTCACATTTTGCTCGAATGTGCCTGGCAAATTGCTTACAGCCTAGCATCCTTATCAGGAGTGCAGGCTACTGAGCTCACACACTGTGTCTCCTCTCACTCCAGTTTCCGTCTGAAAGAGATTTAATTGATTCCCATTTCCTGTAGAGTACCCCATTAATCCACTTAGGACTAGAGAGAAATAACACTGCCTTTCAGTCCGTGAGCTCCCAATGAACTTATGCTAAGGAAGGCCACCAAGGCAGCCCAGTTCATTCCAGTCATTCACACACTCTGACCACTAGAGCAAAGTCCTCAAACTTAATTAAGCCTTTCAAATTCAAAATTGCACTCTCCACTGAGCTAATTGATCTTCTTTGGTCGGTTTGCACATATTAATGAAAGAACATAGCACATGCTGCCATACAGGCTTTTCATGCCCTATGCCTCCCACATCAGACTAGTCAAAAGCCAGGGTTTACCTTAAGGAACTTGTCCTGAGGAAACTGAGCAAGCTATGGAAATGCAGAAAGCTGGCTGCTAAGTAATTCTTTCAGGTTTTCATTAAATCATTTCTATAGGATTTCATCTCTATTTCTTAGATTATTTTAATAGCATGTAGAAATTGTGTTATTACCATCATATATTCTTTTTTTTTTTTTTTATGTAGAGACAGAGTCTCACTGTACCGCCCTAGGGTAGAGTGCCGTGGCATCACACGGCTCACAGCAACCTCTAACTCTTGGGCTTACGCAATTCTCTTGCCTCAGCCTCCTGAGCAGCTGGGACTACAGGCGCCCGCCACAACGCCCGGCTATTTTTTTGTTTTTGTTGCAGTTTGGCCGGGGCTGGGTTTGAACCCGCCACCTTCGGCATATGGGGCTGGCGCCCCACTCACTGAGCCACAGGCACCACCCACTATCATATATTCTTTTATTCTTCGGCCTATCAACCAAGAAGTCAAACACCACTCATATGCATTTTTGAGGCATCTAGAAGGCAGTGCAGAGAAATTAAAAAACACACGGAGTGAAAGAATCCATAGGGAAAAAGACTATGTGTTATTAACATAAAATTCCACGTATATGCAATGACCAGAAATGTAAACTTAGAAAAGGCAGAAAATTATATTGGTGGTTGTCCAAAGCCTGCGGAGTGAGCAAAGAATAATGCAAATGATTACAAGAAATCTTTTTTGTGATGATGGAAATGTTTTAATAAAAGATTGTGATGATGTTGCCCTAAAAAAAAAAAAAAAAGTACTGAAAAAATTATTGGCTAGGAACAGTAGCATATGCCTGTAGCCCCAGCCTCTCCAGAGGCTGAGGCAGGAGGATTTCTTGAGCCCAGGAGTTGGAGACTAGCCTAGGTAACACAGAAAGACCATGTCTAACCATTAATTGTACACTTAAAACATGTAAAATTTATGACATGTAGATGATGCCCCAGACAAGTTGTTTTAAAAAATCAGAGGAAAGAAAAATCAGTGTGCGTTGGAATCATCTGGGAATGTTAAGAGGAGAAAGCTGATCCGTGCCCTCTAGGATGGGTAGCATTAACCAGCCAAAATAGAATTGTTCATAGCCTCATGGTAACCCCATTGATAGTTGATAATAAAGGCAAGAAAATAGCTTCTGTCCGTCCTAGACCTACCCCTGCCACATGCACAGGATGTACATTTCTTAAGCGCAGTCTTTGCTTTTGTTCATCAGCATATCCCAAATTAGGGGAAAGTGGCTAGCACATGAGGAGAGCTTAAGATTTGTTGAATAATTCGCTCCTAAAACCTCTATGACACTTCTTGGAAAACACATGTAGTTAAATAAATGATTTTTCACATATTTAAAAATGGTTTATTTGGTTTGTTTGTTTTTCACCTTTCACTCTTGCCCTAGCAAACACAACTGTAATGTTGAAAACAGAAAAGTAAGCCTTGTATGTAAAGGTTTCTGTTTGTAGGGAAGAATACCAGGAGATTGAGAGATAGATATTCTAAAATTTCTTTTTTTTTTTTTTAATTTTTTTATTAAATCATAACTGTATACAATGATATGATTATGGGGCATCATACACTCACTTCATAAACCATTTGACACATTTTTATCACAGTGGTTAACATAGCCTTTCCGGCGTTATCTCAGTTACTGTGCCAAAACATTTATATTCTACATTTACCAAGTTTCGCAAATACCCCTGTAATATGCACCACAGGTGTGAGTTTCTATCCATATGCAAAAAGACTCAATTCTCTACAATTTAAGGGAAGTCTCATTTGTTCAAGTTGCTGGAAGCTTTAAATGGTCTCTAATATACAAATTCCTAAGGATTGGGGTATCAGTCCTATTTGGCATACAGATCGTTACAGAAAGCTGTCAGGTGATGTAGTAATGTTAGGAGAGCCTGGAAATGAAGCATAAGAACCTAATTTCTTTTGCTCTTTTCTACAGCAGCAGAAAAATAGAGCAATTATCCACTACATAGCTCAGATCCAATTTCCATCTCTTAACTACGATATTCCCATATTCTGATCAGAATTATCCTTACATTGTTCATGTCTCTACTTGGTCTGCTAAGATAAAGAGAAAAAAATATTTTAAAAAAATCCTTTAATTGCAGAATCTTCTACTAAACAGTGTCATTTCTTTCTCTTTCTAGGCAGGTCTAGCTGCCGCCTTTGCCTCCGTGTCTCCATAGCAACAGAATTAAGTTGGGATCACCCTAACGCCTTGTCTTCTACAACAGATATTTAATCTCCTTCTCTCTCTTCCTCTCTCTCTTTCTCTCACATCATATAGTTCTAGTGTTATTTCAGTTAAAATACGGGTTTCATGATCCTTCACCACAATTTTCATGGCAATACTGTCTGGTCTAGAATCCAAGAACAACTCCTATTAAATGTCATTTCAAATCCAAACTTCTGAAGCTGGTTTCCAAGTTTACATGTCACTGCTCTATTACGAGGCAATAGTATCTCAATAACCCACAACATCTATTTGAGTGTGCTATATACATATCCTTCTAACTATATACAAAGACCATTTATAAAATAAATACAAAGAAAGAAAGAAATACAACTAAAACCCTTCACCTACAACCGATTTTACAAAAAAAGAACACCATCCTCACTTCTGCCTGGCCCTGATCCCATCTATCCCACTTCCATTAGAGATAACTTCTCACAAATATTATTTCTATCATTCTCTCATTGTTTCATTATAATCTTACCACAATAAAATTCTACTCATTTCAATGTTTTATTTAATCATACTAATTTGAACTTATATAAATAAAAATCACACTGTGTGTATTTGTCCAGGGTTTGCTTTAGCTCAACACATTTCTTGAAGTTTTTTTTTGCTGCAGAGTAATATTTTCTACAGGAATATGCCACACAATTCATTTAGCCATTGTACTGTAAGTGCACCATCGATTTTTTTTCCTTCCCTCCTTCCTTCCTTCCTTTCTTCCTTCCTTCCTTTCTTTCTTCCTTCCTCTCTCTCTTTCTTTCTTTCGTTTTTGAGACATAGTCTCACTCCATCACCCCAGGTAGAATATGGTGGCCTCATCATAGCTCACTGCAACTTCCCTGGGCTCAAACAAGCATCCTGTTTCAACCTCCCTTGTAGCTGAGACTGTAGGGCCTGCATGCCTTCGTGCCTGGTTAACCTTTTCTATTTTTTGGTAAAGACAGGAAGGTCTTTTGCTCAGGCTGGTCTTGAACTCCTGACTTCAACAATCCTTCCTCCTTGGCCTCCCAGACTGCTAGGATATTTAGGTCAGTGCCTGACTAATACATTTGGGAATATAAATAATGTTGCTGGTGTACATGGACATGGGGCACATGGGCACAGGAACAGAATTGTTCACTTACAGCTTGAAAGCATCTTCTACTAGGGAGCCTCTCACCAGCAGTGGATATGTGTCTGGTGGCTGCAGATACTTCCCCATAACATTATTACTCTCAGACTTTGTAACATTTCCCAATTAGGTGGGATTAAATGTTTTTATTGTTTGTTTTACATGTGGTCAATTTATGATCACAAATGATATCAAACATAATTTTACATTTTTATTGGTCATTCCACTGTGAGCTTCAAGTTTTTATATTTCACCGTTGTGTCATTTTTATCCTTTCCTAGAGGTTTGTGAAATTATTTGTAAATACATATTTTTAATTCTATGTGTTGTCAATATTTTTTCTAAGTTGTTTCTTATCTTTTTTCTTTTCTCCTGTTGTCTTTTGATAAAAAGAGGAACTAAGATCAAATGTAGTAGAAACCATTCTCTTTTTTTGAGACAGAGTCTCACTATGTCACCCTTGGGTAGAGTGCCTTGGTGTCACAGCTCACAGCAACCTCAAACTCTTAAGCTTAAGTTATTCTCTTGCCTCAGCCTCCCAAGTAGCTGGGACTACAGGCACCCGCTATAACACCTGGCTATTTTTTTGTTGCAGTTGTCATTGCTGTATAGCAGGCCTGATCCGGGTTGGAACCTGTCAGCCTTGGTGTATGTGGCTGGCACCCTAACCACTAGGCTACGGTGCTGTACTAGTAGAATCCATTCTCAATGATTTCCTTAATGGAACTTTAATATTTTTCCTTTAAGAAATCATCCCCATATTCATGACCTCAGAAATAGATTGTCCCAATCATCTCTTAATTTTTAAAACATTTTTTCTCTTTCATAGTTAAGTCTTTAATCTATGTAGAATGAGTTTTTATATGAGATGAGATAAGACATCAAATGAGTAATTTTCTGTGGGAGTTATCAATTATTCCGTAACTATTTAAAAGAGAGAGAGAAAATCTGTGTTGATTCTTTCATACTGATTTCAAATATGTGAGGCTTTGTTTCTGGGTTCACTATATTCTTTCAGTGGCCAATTGGTGTAAACCCTGCACAAAGCCATACTGGCTTAATTAATGACATTTTATGTTGAGTCTTAATATCTGACAATGCCAAATCCATATCACCTGATGTTATTATTCAAAAGTTTATACCAAATTTGGATATTTGTTCCTCAAATATATTTATGAGTCAGCTAGTTAGAAGAGAAACCAAACTATAGGGATTCTGATTTCAATTATTCCATATAGCACGCCTTTCAGAATTGGCATTTTACCTTTTCTGAATCTTTCAATCAATGAAATGGTTTATTTACTTCCTATTTTTCTTTTACTGTTTTCTGACAAATATGTATACTTTTCACTATGAAAATTGCATGTCTGTCACTTTGCTGGATTTATTTTCTGCCTCTATATTTATTTCCTTCCTTCATTCCAGTTTATCTCAGGGCTCCTGTATTTTCACTCTAAAATTATGTTACCTTATAAGCTTAGATCACTCATTGTCATTCATCCTTTCTTCTTTTCTAACATCAATTTTAAAGACAATAAACATCTAAGTAATGCTTGCCCTACCTCAAGCATATTTCTCATGTAGAATTTTCACCATCATCAATAATATATAGAAATACATTCTATTTTCCCTCGCTATTTCTTAGTTGATGCATGAGTTACTTAGAAATATATCTATTAGTTTTCAAAGACAGGACTTTTTTAGTTTTCTTTTTTATTATTGATTTCTAAGTTAATTGCATTTTGATTATATTTTCTTTGCTGTTCAATATGTTCAAATGTAATTTTTTCCTGTGTGTGTGAAAAAAGGCGAATTTGGCAGTTTTAGTTACAATATTCTATACATGTTCCAGAGTTTGAGCCTGTAATCAGCTCTTTAACTCCTCTCTGTGCTCAATGGTTCTCTCCGGTTGAGTTACCACATAATGTGAGAGACACGTTGACATCACTATCACTTAACATATCTCTTTCACTATTGTGATAGATTTTTCTACCATATTTTCAATTTTATCTATGCCTAGTGAATTGATCTCTAGAAAGGCTTTGGAAACTGGTCTATTTTAACTGATATTAATATATAGTCAGGCCTACCTTCTTTTGGATAGCATTTAACTGAAATATCTTTTCCATTTTTTTAGTTTTAGTAATTCTGTGCCCTTATAATTTACATATGTTATGTTTTAAAGAGTTATAGTTTTTTCAAAATGTGGGGCATTCATTCTATTTACCTTTAGCTTTAATTCGTGATTATTTAAATTTATTTCTACATTTTCTTCTTTCTGCTTGTCTTACTTTTTCTCTTTTCTTCTCCTTTCTTGTGTTTTTTTCTCCCTGTCTCATGTGCCAGTTTGATAATATTCACTTTTGCCTACACTTTTAGTGTGATTACTCTATATGTTTTAAGATTTAACACTTTATTTATAAGATTCTAAATTTGATCTATGTTTCCTCCTCTAGAATTTTACAGGGACTTTATAACAATTCAAACACAATGCCCTCTCTGAGCTTTGGGGATTCTTTTGTTATTTGTTTTTCTGAGGTTTGTGGACATTCTGCCCCCTAGAATCAAGTGTCCTTATTCTGCTAAGTCTAGTACTCTCTTAACGTTCCTTCAGTGATAAGACTCTAAAAGAAGCAATTTCCAAATAGACTCTGACAGTTGTATACATAATTATTAACCCTGAAAACCCTTCAGTTAGAATTGTGTAATGTTGGATTCCTTTCAATCATGAATTAGAAATGACCGAACGTAGAAGGTGATCATCAGATTTCCCTTGCGTGGAAGCCAAATATGCTAATGACAAAGTAAACTATTCTTGGTGGCAATTATTCATAAACACACCTCTAATAGCAAAGTATTTTATAGTTTTCATGACTTATTTATACTAGACATTGCCAATCATTGCTTCTCCTCTTCTAACAGGCATTGGTACTAATGAGGTTAGGTGGGACTGTGCAACGTGCTTTATCTCACTTAACAAGATATGAGAAGGAGTCGCCTGTGTAACTTCTCATCGGCAATATAAAATTTTCATGCTCTCTGTCCCAGATTCTTTGACCAAGGTGGTGTGTTTCACATGATGGAACTACAGGATGATGGTGTCTCCATTAGCTCAGATCACCAAGGAAGCTGCCTAGAAAACTGAGGAGTTGCCAGACTCACAGCAAACTGCTTTATAAAGGAATAACTATATTGACACAGGGGCTTTGGACTATCTATCATTCCAGTACAATTTAGCCAGATCTAACTCATAATGTATTTGGTTTAATTTTCATCCTACTAAGCACAGCACACATTATTTTTCTCCCTGTTAGATATAAGGTTACTGAAATACAGCAAAATTGTGTTGCTTTCAAAGGTCATCCAATTTTACGTATCAAAACCTGAAAGTGAATTTTCCTTATAAATAAAATATAAGACATACATAAGGGATTAAATTAACAATGTCCAACATAGCTCTTATATAACACTTCACTAAAACGTTTGTAAATGAAATCTCCATTGTAGTACTTACTTGGGACTATAAATTCTATTTCTTCTGACATAGCGACTCCTAGTTTATTAGAAGCAAAGCAGCGGTATTTCCCCTGGAAGTGAGATATGTGCCCTTCATTTGGGATCTTGAATGTTCCCGAATTGTTAAATACGATTATCCGAGGGTCAGAGAGATCAAAAGGCTTATCATCCTTAGTCCATGTATATCTATAAGATAAAACTAAATTTAATAATCAGAAAAAATCACAATCATTTCTTAATATTGAAGAATTTATAGAAAAATGCACTAAAGTGATGAAACTAAGACATTGATGGTAAAAAATACATACAAGTGGAACGTAATAGAATATAAATAAGGGTCTCAGAAAAATCGAAGATCTTTAAAATCCATCAAAACTTCACAAGTGAGAAAATAAAATTTAAGGTAGCTTTTGTTGTTTCTTTTTCAAATTAAAGCGATGGTGTTTTTTAAATTATAAAAGAAATGCAGGGTTATTACTAATATTTTTGATACTACAATGAATACAATATATCCATATAATTTCTATTTGTGTTCAGAACTCACTCAAAATCTGAAAGTACATGAGCCAAATACCGTTCAATTTGCTCATGTTTCCCACCAAACTTTTTAGGCTGATCGGTCATATATTTGAGACCATAGTGAATATGACATTTTGCCCATTGAATTTTTAAGTTATTCTGATACTACAAAAGACAATTTTATGGCAACAAATCTTCCTTTTTATCGTTACTATTTTAATTAACCCTTTTAATGTTCTCTCTTTTATGACCTCTTATGTTTATACTGTGATAAGCAACCCTATATATTTATTTTTTTGGTAGTTGTCCAAATATGTCTTTATGACAGTTCCTTAGAAATGAGATTAATAAAGAAATAACTTAAAGAATGTGTATGAGTTTTGATAAATATTGTAGAATTGTATTCCAGGGGAAAAAAATGCACATAGTTAAATCCCCACTCCAGTATTCTAGAGTACAGGTTCTATGGAAAATGATGTAAAAAGACTATTAAGATTTTTATCAAACTCATAGATAATGATTTCCCAAGTAGATTTTACTCACCATTTTATATAAGAATTACACATGTAAATTGGGGTTTATTTCAGAATACCATATTCCTACATTAATCTATCTGATCTTTCTTCCAACAAGAATAACAAGCCTTCATTGAACAGATATTTTCATTAGGAGTATGCACGCCCAACCACCCTCCATTTTTTTACTTTTCTCTGTGTGTTTTATGTTTTACTGGTGATCAATATATGTTATTATCTTTTGACATAATAATTCTGTTAATGTATACATGATATCAATCAATCTATATTCACATTTATTAAATAAATTCTCCTTCATTCCATTATAATTCTATCTATATTTTTACATATTGAATATATTCTATTTGGTGAAAATATAAAAATAATGATAATTTAACATGTAAATGATCTACTAAAAATGATTTTTTTTAAGATCAAATTATTTGGCTTAAGCGGCTAAGGCGCCAGCCTCATACACCTGAGCTGGCGGGTTCGAATCTAGTTTGGGCCTGCCAAACAACAATGATGGCTGCAACCAAAAAATAGCCAGGCATTGTGGCAGGTGCCTGTAGTGGCAGCTACTTGGGAGGCTGAGGCAGGAGAATCGCTTAAGCCCAAGAGGAGGTTGCTGTGAGCTGTGAAGCCACGGCACTCTACCCAGGGCGACAGCTTGAGGCTCTGTCTCAAAAAAAAAAAAAAAAAAAAAAAATATATATATATATCAAATTATTGGGCAATAAATATGTTCGTCACAACATAATTTAAAATAATTTTCATGTAAGGGTGCATATTTTTAGTGGATATAAATAATCATGCAATTTGATAAAAACCATTGGCTTTGCTTCCCATTTTAGAACTATACAGAATTTTAATATCCGGAATTCCTCCAACAGCTTCTTCCTCCTCACTTCAGTATATCTAGAATTCTTTCTCCCTCCCAAAACATAGCTGGCATTTTGAAAAAGCTCATCAGTGATTATGATCAACTAGGGCAGCAGTTATTAACCTGTGGGTCACAACCCCGTGGGGGTCTCCTGCTTATCAGATATTTACATTATGATTTATAACAGTAGCAAAATTCCAGTTATGAAATAGCAACAAAAATAATTTTATGGTTGGGGTCACCACAACATGAGGAACTGTATTAAATGGTCACGGTATTAGGAAGGTTGAAAACTACTGACCTAGGGTTACAATTATTTAATTAACAAAACAATAGTTTTACTATTCCTATAGTAGTCTACCATCTGAGATGACAAAATTTCTATAACAACTTTAAGAAATCAAATAATAACCTATTCACAAAAAAAGACCTATTCACAGAATAACATAGTTGTCAAATTTAAAGACATGCAATAATAAATAAGTGTAGACAGTTGTTTATAAATGTGTTAATTTTGGCTTAATAAATGCTACCTTTTCTTAGTAGAATACAAGATCTTTTAGTTTTTAGGAACCTTGTTACTTGTAGGATAAGGAATAGTTGAGTATTTGTTATGTGCCAAAGATTACTCTAAATATTTGCCATAAGACACCTTAATTTATGGGAAAAAGGTAAATAAAACTGGCAGAAGAACATATGTAAAATAATGTAACTTCATTTTTATAAATATGGACATTATTCACTTGTAACCCTTCACTTCAATCAGATCTAGACTTAGAGTACAACCACCTTATGGTCAGAATAAAAAGTAGTGTAAAGAACAGCATGCATTTAAAGAATCATTTAGTGTGAAGGAAGACTCACGTTGGCTCTGGATTGCCTTTAGCTTCACACTCAATTTGAAAATACTCATCAAAGGGAAAGGCAACTTGCACTTTCGACTGTTTTATGATTGTTGGAACCTGTTGAACTAAACATTAAAGTATGTGGTTAAACAACACACTATACAAACACTGGACAAAATCAATTTAGTTTAAAAAGAAACAATTTAAACCTACTTTCTTCACTGGTAAGTGAATTGGTGATACTAGATTGAAAAATCAAAGAACCAATCTTACTTCCTCTTTGCAACATGTATTTACTCCTAGCAAATACACTCCACTCCCATCACATCATGTTAAACTCTGAGCGATGTAACAACTTTTAAAGTAAAGGAAAAATTATCACAACTTTAAAGTATCTAGGAGTAAAATAATTGGCATTCATATGCATTTTTACTTAGTTCACTTATTTTGAAAGTTGTGTTTATAGCTTTCCATGCTTTTACATAAACATAACAATTACTGCTTTTACATTATTTCTTCCCATTGATAATGGAATAACTTATTTCATAATTCTCCTAATTATTAAACATTAGATCATTTTCTATTTTTTCTTTCCAGGTAGCATGTATTTCAAAGGACATCCTTGAATATACAAATGTTTTCTTTACTGAATTTCTGATTTATGATGCATTTCTAGACATGCACAAATGATAATGACTCTAGAGCAGTGTTTTTCAACCTTTTTTATCTCACGGCACACTTGAACCTATAGTTAAGCTTCCATGGCACACTTAAATTATATTGATCAGAAGAAAGGAATATTCTTTTGATCAGAAAAATTATATTGATCAGAAAAAAGGAATAATATACAATAAGAATATTCTTATTGTGCTTTGAACTGCTTTCAAAAATAATTAATGATCTTTAAAATTTTTCATGGCACACCGGTTGAAAATCACTGCTCTAGATAAACGCTAATATCATTCACCAAGGGATGTTTACCACCAATAACACTGGAGTACAATGTCCCTCCATTTTCTTGCTACCACTGAACACCAGCATTTAAAAATGATATAATTTACTAAGTACCACAAAGAAAAATATAACTTTCCCTTCTAATTATTTTGATTCCATAGTATAGCTTTAACTAATACTTATTTTTCCATGAGCTTTTTTAATATTTGTCATTTCCTATTTATAAATTTGCTTTTATATCTCTTTTCCTTTCCTTTTTTTTTTCTTTTCTTTTCTTTCTTTCTTTCTTTTTTTTTTTTTTTTTAAGCTATCCACCCATCTCAGCCTCCCAAGTAGCTGGGACCACAGGTATGCCATCATGCCCAGTTATTTTATTTATTTATTTTTTTGATACCCAGGCTGGTCTCAAACTCCTGGCCTCAAGTGATCCTTCTGGCCTCAGCCTCTCAAAGCACCAAAGTTATAAGCTTGAGTCACTGTACCAGGATGCTTTGATTTCTTTTTCCCCTTATTGGGAGTTTGAGTTACCCTGTTTTTTTTCCTTATAGAATTTAGCCTAGTAGTAAATATTACGATAAAATAATACCAAGTACAATAGAGTGTTTTTTGTTGTTTTTAGTGGATTCTTCATATTCAAAATATCCCCTCATCTTGGGACAAACTTGGCTGAGTGTTTGTTCAAGACAAACACAATTTTTAAAAGAAAAATGTAGAAAGCAACTTGTCTCCCACCTAGCCAACAGCTAGACCACATTTCTGAGAATCATGACTATAAAATATATGTTCCAATACTGAAAATACTAACTTAGATTAAGTTTTAAAATAGGACACAAATCGTGATCTATATATGTGAAAATCTACTGCCAAGGAATATTCAGATTTTTCGAATGAAGACATTCCTATGTTGGGTAAAGTTCCTAACACCTCTAATAAGGACACAGGATTGAATTCTTAAAGAGATGCAAGCTGTTCAATAGCAGGGTCCTGATTTTGGCAAACATGTTTTGAGAAAAGCAACTTGCAGACAGACACAGAGCCTGATGTCCACAGGAATATTCTGCAGTAGAGTTAACTCTAAATAATCTGTGACATGGGACCAGGCCCTAAACCACTTTCTATTTTCTCATTTGTAATGTGAAGGATTCAGGCTACATAGCTCAGAAATTTTGATCACAGGAGTTTTTTACAGTCTTAAAAATTATAAGACATCCCAAAGATCTTTATTCATGTGTGTTCTATCCAAAAACATTCATCATAATAGAAATAAAAATTTAAAATTTAAAATATGCACTTACAAATTTATTTAAAGTACTCAATCCTATGTTTAAAATAACACATTTTTATGAAAAACACTAAATATAATGACAAAAGTGCCATTGCTTTACATTACTGCAAATATCTGATTTCTTAAGAGAAGGCAGCTGCATTCTTGTATGTGCTACTCCTTTAAATCTGTTGCAATATGTTTATTTATTTAAAGATATGATGGAAAGTCAAGAGAAATCCTTTAAAAATATTTAAAGTCTGGTAGGTATTTTCAGTCGTTTCTGAATTATCTGCAGGAAGTTCTGACTTAATTATACAGAATATGATATAGGCCTCCATTGAATACTTTAGCCTTCGATTAGCTACCTATTTGAATGGCCCTCGTTGAACTCTCATGCCTTGAAGACTTATCTGTTTTTCCAGAAGATAGCATTAAAAGTGCCATGTTTTACTTTTTTGTGATATCTGCTACTGACACCATTTAATTGTTTTAGTTTAGTCACTTTACAAATAACATTTACTATCACAGCAGACCCATGTCAAGTATTGAGTTGTTAATCCCTTGAAGAAATAAATTTTGAGGACAGGAAGGCATACATTTTATTTATTTATTTATTTATTTATTTATTTGAGACAGAATTTCAGTATGTTACCTTCAGTAGAGCACCATGGGATCACAGCTCACAGCAACCTCTAACTCTTAGGCTTAAGCAATTCTCTTGCCTCCACCTCCCAAGTAGCTAGAACTCCAGGTGCCTGCCACAAGGCCTGGCTATTTTTTTAATAAGCCTGGATGTATGTGACCGGCGCCCTACCCACTAAGCTATAGGCCCTGAGCCTGGAAGGAATACATTTCATAAAATGTTACAATAAAGCCAACTATTAACCTTTGAAGCTAGTGAAGTTTTAAATATGTTGTTAAAAATCTGTGGACAGTTAAAAGAAATTACCAGAGAGAAGCCTGCAAGCTCACCAAATGAGGATTTCAGTGTAGATTATGTCTTTATCAACCAAACTTAAAGGAACAAGTGACAGGTCAAGTTTGAATGGAAGAGCCTGCCATTGTTACTCCACATCAGGTTGTTGCTATTTACATTCCTCTGTCGAACCTGTTCTCTATTAAGCTTTTTAGCCGTTATATGTTAAGCCATTTCTGTTTCATGATTGACAGAATCAGAGGCCATGGATACTGACAACTGACTTGACTGTTTTCTTTTTCGATGACTTTATATACTGTCTGGTCTTGATTTATAAACAAAACCTGGAAAAGCTACAAAGCTAAGTGTTTTGTGATTTATCTGGAAATAATATGGAAAATATTGCTCTTATTTTTGGCGAAGAAAATCAATTTTGTATAGTTTATTTCAATTTAAATAAAATGTGAATTTTGGTTATTAAAAAAAAAAAAAGAAAGAAAATTCAGCCTTACAGAGATATGTAACTGAAAAAAGGCGGGAAATTTTATTGCCCTTTCTGATGATTGTGACTAGTACACCAAAACTCAACAAGTGGTAGTTTCTTACATTTTTATTACAATATAGAACCAAAACCTATCAATAAAATTTTCATGTTCTGTCATGTCAAACTATTTTACTTACGGTTTTTTATATTTTATTTATTTATTTATTTTTTTTTTTTTGTAGAGACAGAGTCTCACTTTACCGCCTTCAGTAGAGTGCCATGATGTCACAGGACACACAGCAACCTCTAGCTCTTGGGCTTCCACGATTCTCCTGCCTCAGTCTCCCGAGCAGGCGCCTGCCACAACACCCGGCTATTTTTTGGTTGCAGTTCAGCCAGGGCTGGGTTTGAACCAGCCACCCTTGGTATATGGGGCCGGTGCCCTACTCACTGAGCCACAGGTGCCACCCTACTTATGGTTTTTTAAATGTATGCATGATTTTGTAACATCAGGCAGTGCTCATTTGGAAAAAAAATATATTGGTTCACTGAGTTACTCAAATCTTCCAAATGCTGATGTATTTCATTATAAAATATCAAAAATTTACACTTACTATTACCACTGATCTAAGGAGAAAAATCTTAAATGTTGAGACACCGTCAAGTTCACAGTAGAAAATATGTCTTGAAGAATTCTAATTTTTGCTTGAACACTCAAGATTTTATCATTGACAGCATAACTTATGTTGTCAGTTGTTTATCTTACAATGATGAGCTCACCTCATCAGGTTGACTTTCTGGAAAATACGTGCCTTATAACCATTTGAGCAACTAAAATTTGTTTGTCAATCATAACTTTCTAGGAAACACGATGTCCAGCTCAAGACTCAAGCAATGACACCACCAAGAAATGAGATAATCGTCGTACATTGATAGACAGCAGAATTAGTTTGTTTATTTCTCAATTTATACTAATATTAGAAAGTAGGCATTCAAGGGTGAATGAATTAACAAAATCAATAACATTAATTGCTTCAACAATTACAATATTAAACAAAACTGGTTTGGTTTGGTTTTTATGAGTTTGTTTTTCTTTTAACTCTGAGTATATGGGAATTAAAAATACCTAGAGAACTAGTACAATTGGGTGCCAATGCCTTCATCCGTTCTAGGATGACAGCAGTTTTACTACCATAGCTTTTGTGCCATCACTGAAAATGACAACATGGTGAAAAAGAAAAAATGGATTCTTAGAATTATTTATGAAAACACTTTGATCTTGGGCGGCGCCTGTGGCTCAAAGGGATAGGGCACCAGTCCCATATGCTGGAGGTGGTGGGTTCAAACCCAGCCTCAGCCAAAACCCACCAAAAAAAAAAAAAAGAAAACACTTTGATCTCATGGACCATTTGAATGAATCTCTGGGACCCCAAGAGGTCCACAATCATCATTTTGAGCATTGACAGCCTGCCAAGAATACTAACTAAATGCCCTTCCTAGGCTGGGCTCATGCTTGTAATCCTTGCACTCTGGGAGGCAGGTGGATTGCTTGAGCTCAGGAGTTGGCGACCAGCCTAAACAAGAGCAAGACCTTATTTCCACTAAAAACAGAAAAACTAGCCGGGCATGGTGGCAGGCACTTGTAGTCTCAGCTACTCGGGAGGATGAAGCTAGAGAATTTTTCAAACATAGGAGTTTGAGGTTGCTGTGAGCTATGATGCTATTAACACTCTACCTAGGGCAACAGAATGAGACTCTGTCTCAATAAATAAATAAAATTAATGCCTTTTCCAATTGTAAGATTTCTTCTTGTTTTACTTTCCCTACTATGTAAATCAGATAAATGCATTTTATTATCTTATAGATACTAATTCAAGTTCAGTCTATATATATAATATGTATTTTTTTTTTTTTTTTTTTTTGCTTCTGAGACAGTCTCACTCTCTTGCCCTGGGTAGAGTGTCATGGCATCATAGCTCACAGTAACCTCAAACTCTTGGGCTCAAATGATCTTCTTGCTTCGGCCTTCCAAGTAGCTGGGACGACAGGCCTGTGCCACCACGCCCGGCTAGTTTTTCTACTTTTAGGAGAGACCAGGTCTCACTCTTACTCAGGCTGGTCTTGAACTTCTGAGCTCCAGCAATCCTCCCAGACTGGCCTCCCAGAGTGCTAAGATTACAGGCATGAACCACAGCACCCAGCCAGTCTGTATTTGTTGGATGTTCATAAACATTTAAGTAACGTGCAAACAACATCCATATCTTATCGACATTTACCTTGTTTCTGTTTACTCCTATTTCTAAGCAGAGCAAGTCTTGAGCTTATTGTGATTCCTATTTATTTAAATTTTATTACTGCTGTGAAGGGTGAGGGATGACACACAGTAGCAATAGTCCCTAAGATATCAGCTAATAACTTGCGAACAACTTGTTTATTAGAACATTATTCTTTCTTAAATTTGCTAAGGTTGTAAAGGCTCAGCAATAGCTAATTATTCAGGGAATGGAACTAATAACCTTTGGGTATTTATAAGAAAATATATTCTACATTATAAATCCTTTCCTCTATAATTAGGCCAATTACGGGGACACTGGACTCTTTGACATTCAAATTAGATACCTGCCTTAGCTGCATTTCCTAGTGAGTGCTCTGGAGTACTGAAATGAAGGCATAATATGCAGTTGTTCTGAAAACATGCCATTAATATTTTATAACAATTGTTGTCTAAGGACATTACAGCATGAAAATGCCTAAGTAACTGAGACAACTGGATAAAATTGTGTGCCATGGATTAACACAAAATTTCACATCCTTCACCCCTGGTGAACAGAGTGAAGAATGATGAAGAGTAAATGTGTGTGTCAGAGAATACCATCAGGAATCTGAATAAGGAAGTTCAATGCCATTTTTATTGTTACTGGCAAATTATTAACCCCTTTTCTACAGGACCACGAAGAATCCTACTCCTACGCAGTGCGTACTCTCCAGTAAAGATGAAGGTACTTCAGCATCTTGACCAGATTTCTACAAACAGGCTGGTCAGTGATGAAATTCGATATATTGTATATAGGC
Organism: Nycticebus coucang; assembly: GCF_027406575.1. Lineage (NCBI taxonomy): Eukaryota > Metazoa > Chordata > Mammalia > Primates > Lorisidae > Nycticebus > Nycticebus coucang. The sequence goes on from NC_069787.1 coordinate 21,532,105, forward strand.
TGAAAGATTTCACCTAAGAGTGTAGAGAACTTAAAGTTTGCATGCCTGCAAGACAGATAAGTGGAATTCCTTAAGAGATGAGACTATTGAAATGTGGCTTACTCATCTGTTAGAGCAAAGAAGGGATTCTTACCCTGGCTTATTGAACTATTAATATGAGTGAAATTTCAGCATGCAACTTGAAATTGTCCCACAAAGTAATTTTCCAAAGGAAAAGGGGTTAATAAGTCCTGTTAATAAGGGGGGGCCTCAGGAATAGTTTTAAAAAACATTGAATTATACAATCACAGGGTTATTTCTTTTTCTGTTTCAGTCTGAGTACTTCCAAAGGGATGGTGATGCTCAGTGTTAGCTCTTTTCTGACATTCATTAAATTTTCAGAAATCAAGATCATTTCTCCATTCATGGGTCGAAGGGCCCTTGGGCTTCTTCCATGACTTAGCAATTATGAACTGGGCTGCAATTAACATACTGGTACATATATATCTTTGTTGTAATGTGAGTTTTGGTCTTCTGGATTTATACCTAGTAGAGGAATTGTAGGATCAAATGGCAGGTCTATTTTTAGATCTCTAAGTGTTCTCCAAACATCTTTCCAAAAGGAACACATTAGTTTGCATTCCAACCAGCAATGTAGAAGTGTTCCCTTTTCTCCACATCCACACCAACATTGCTGGTTTGGGGATTTTGTGATGTGGGCTAATCTTACTCGAGTTAGATAATATCTCGAAGTAGTTTTGATTTGCATTTCTCTGATGATTAAGGATGATGTGCATTTTTTCATGTGTCTGTAGGCCGTGTACCTATCTTCTTCAGAGAAGTGTGAAATTTACTAGGTGTAGAATATCAATGTCTTAACACAATAACTAAGAAAATGCCATGAAGGATATGTTAACCAGTTTGATGAAAACATTTCGAATTGTATATAAAACCAGCACATTGTACCCATGATTGCATTAATGTACATAGCTATGATTTAATTTTTAAAAAACATCATTTCTCTAGAATTACCACAAAGATCATTTCCAATACAAAGATTCTAAAAAGTAACCAAAGTCTCTAGTACTATAACTGTCCAAACTATATATGGAAGAGACAGCAAGCATTATTCTTCAATTCTATGGATAAAAATTTCTTAATAACCTCTCAAGGGTCTTTTAGATTCCATGTGCTTATAATACAAAAAATTCCCTAAATCCCTATATACCTGATATACTATTACATAAGCTGTGTTTCCAGATGCATTATTGTTCAGCTATTAATTACTATAACTTTTTCAAACCAATTTGTGATGATTAAAAATTTACATCCATTTTCACTAATATACATTAAAATATATAAGACTAATGCTCTAGATTTTGAGAACTGATATCATTTATACTTTTTATTGCAAAATGGCTTTACATTATTTTTCTAATTTATTGTTTTCTTTCTTAAATATATAATCATTTTGAAAAGAATATGAAGTTTATTCTGTTTTTTTTTGTCATAATGGGTTGAAGGCCAGTAATTTTTGAGTCATAATTTTCTTTGAGATAAACTAACTTAAGTATATAAATGTAAAAGCAGTTTGTAATATTGCAGATGTTGGTAGACATATGGAAAAATACCTCTTTATTCATAGGTTGGTCATTATGTGCTAAGTTTACATAAGAGACACGAAGCCTGAGCTATAAAATAATTATAACAGACAAATATGAGCCACCCAAAAAAGGAAAAAGGCAGACATGAATTCTGATGACGGATTACTGGAAAGGACACAAAAATATGCTAGAAAAATCCCGACTTCATGCCACAAGTATTCTCCTTATAAATCAAAATGCAGATATAAAATTTGCTAAGTATTGATTGCTGTTACTTTACCTGAAGGTGGTATTTCAATCGCTGTTGAGAATTTTAACAGGAGGAAAATTAGAGACACGATTAATCCTGTTCCTCTTAAAAGCATCTCCATTGCTCTTCAGGAAGGAGACAATCCAGAAAAAAAGAAAATCTTACTAATGTCTCCTCTTACTTTCCGTTTAGAGCTGAAGAGATTGCAGTTAACCTGGAAATTCAAAAAACAAACAGAATAACATTTTGGTACAAAAGATCTGAAATATCAACATAATGTAAGTTATGTACATTTTTCTGTTTGGTAGCATTTTTCCTCATTGTGAAACTGTTCTCTAATAATTTCACATAAGTAAAATGAGTTTTCTCTCTTTAGTAAAGAAGAGTGAATCTATACTATATAGGAAAGCATAAAATGTTCCAATGAATCATATTTGTAAGTATGAGGAAGTTTTACTTGGAAGATACTCTAGTACACACTAATAGTGTTAATAGCTAAGAGAATGACTTCATTTAGTTAATTTCATTCAAAAGGTAGCACTTTTTCAATCAGTTCTTTATATCAGGCATCTAACGCAGTTGAGTCATTAGGATCATAAAAATACATCTTTAAAATTTTGTGTGAAATAATTCTCATGTTTACATATTTTATATTAATAGAACACAGATAGTTCCCAGATAATGTAAGGAAGAGAAAAATAAAAAACAAACGAGTAAGACCAAATGATTTGTAACTAAAATTTACAAATGTAAGCCTGTTTCAAGCAGAACAGAAAGCCATCAGTTGTTTTGCATTTAAGGAGAATGTTTATTCACCCTAAATTTACAAAAAACAGAATAAAGATTAAGATTTCTTTTTTCTTTTTACTTTCTCTTATAATTTCTTTTTTACTTCAACCATTGTGATACTAGATGTCTCAACATTATTTATAGTATATTCTTGAAAATAATAATACAACAATTTGCTCAAAAACATGACAATGTGATAATTAGTCTTTCAGGTACACAATTTTTTTGGTGGGGAGAATCAATTACTCTATTTACTTAGAACTAGTGGGAAAAAGTTAATGAAGAAAGAGGTAGGAAAACCACTAAATTTATATTTAATTTCAAGAGTTTTGATCATGTTATTACCTCTCAAATTGTACCTCAAGAGATTGTAGACCTGTATCTATCGTATTACATGTATAGGTCACTCAAATCTAATGATGTTTGTTTCACAATTTCAGAAGACTTAAGGGGTAGAAATCTCATTTATATTTTACTTAGAGAAAAGTTATATTGATCTACTTCTACCCTCAAATGAAGTTGTAAAGTTTTGTTCTGAATTACAGTGGTAGCATTGCTCCATTTTGTGTGATTCCCATCAACTCACCTATAAAACGGAAATTTGAAAAAGTTATACTTGTGTGCTTCAGAATAATTCCTAATGACAAATAATTTATATTGATGATTAAAGTATGTTTAGGCCAAGCACAGTGACTCAAGCCTGTAATCCAAATACCCTAGGAAGCTGAGGCAAGAGGATCGCATGCAGCCAGGAATTCAAGACTAGCGAGCTCTCATCTCTACAAAAAAATAGAAAAACTAACTGGATACGGTGTTTCCAGCTACTTAGAAAACTAAGGCAGGAGACTTGTTTGAGCCCAGGAGTCTGAGGTTGCAGTAAGCTATGATGATATCACTGCAGGAGCCCAAGTGACAGAGTGAGACCGTGTCTCAAAAATAAATAAATAAATTTTAATTATACAAAGGAGAACACTGCCTACACTACAAACAATGAGTTCTGCATATTTGCACACAGCTAGGAGACATTAAACTGGAAGCTATCTCTCAGCTGGAAAGTCAGAGGAAAGTACTAATGCCTTCTCCTTTTGAATCTTCTTTCTCCTGTTCTTTTCTGAATTGGTTTAATAAAAGTCATCTAAAGGCACTGTTTATAATTATATGTCACTCTTTATCTGTAATCTACCTTTATTATTTAATATTTGGTCCCATTGATATTCAAAGCTGATGGCTTCCTGGACTGCACTGCATTTTATGAGTTTCCCTCTATTTGTAAGGAGCAAGGCTTTCCAAACTATGATGCTCCCAGGATATTTTATTTCCAGATGAGTATCTCATCTCACCCTGGAACAGGGAATAGAAATACCTAGATAGCCAGATAATTAAGAACAGACTCGGTTTCAGTCAATCTCTGGGCTTGGGCTAGTAAGTTCAATGGTCTCAAATTGCTGTGGTAAAATAGTTCATTGATATTAATTGTTCAATCGTGGTGACTTTTGAAATTTTTAGAGTCTTAGGCACGTGATCTTGGCCCAAGAAATTCGCTCACATAAATGATGTCACACTGAACCTTTGTCTTAAAATAAGACTAAATAGTAAGAGCCCTAACAAACGTTGGTGATGAATAATGGCTAATTCTACATATGGCCTTATCTCCTACAGGGATAAACTTCAATTTACCTGAAACCTGTATGTTTAAATGTTGTAACATAAAAATTATTAGAAGTTAAAATGTGTCACAAGCAAGCAAGACTCCTTTCACTGATCAATGTCCAAATACACCTTTCAGATTAAAAAGTGAAAATCAGTCTTAAATTCATTGTTAGAATGCATAAAGGGCACACTGTTCAGTAAATCTGTTTTTATCCATAAGATAGCAATAAGATTTTATCTTGCTTAAAAGAATTTAATGCCCCTTGCCAGACCTCACAGATGAAAACACTTGATAGAACTCAGAATGGAGCAGGCATGAAAAAAGGAACAATATATGAAAATATTTTTGAGGCTCAAAATAACATTAACTCAGATCCAAAGGCAATCAATTAATTCTCGTGAAACTAGATACATTGGATTAAAACTTCCTACTGTGTTAGCTCATCTTCAGGAAGAAGAAAATTATCTGTGCTATCTAATTCGAAATATATGTCTTAGGTGAAACAGTGGCTCACACCTGTAATCCTAGTACTTTGGGAAGCCAAGGCAGGAGGATTACTCGGGTCTAGAAGCTCAATACCAGTTTGGGCAACATCTGAAGATGTCATATCTACAAAAATTGGAAAAAATAGCCAGGTGTGCTATCACATACCTGTATTCCCAACTACACAGGAGGCTGAGGCAGGAGGATTGCTTCTTCCCAGGAGTTTAAGGCTACAGTGAGCTGTGCTGATGCCATGTACTCCAGCCAGAGTCACACAGCAAGACCTTCTCTATTATAAGAGAAGGTCATTAAAAACAAAGAATATAGATATCTTAGTGTTATATTATACAATGGGTGCTTCCTGACATTAATATAACTGTGGACAAGCATGTATACCTCAAAGGACTGCTTCAAAACAAAGTCCTCTAACACATACACATCATCAGTATTACAGATTACGAAAGAGCTCCATTGTGGAAAATCTACAAACAACATTCTTCCTTAGCTTAAATTTTCTGCCTTAAGAAGTGAAGAAGAACGTTGTTCAGCCTTTGTCAATTCTACCTGGGCTCCCAAGTCAATACAATGAAATCTATTGAGGTCCGCTCCTCAGCCACGGGGAAAGAGTGGTATGTAGTGAATAAGATCACAGGAAATGCAGTTGGGGTAACCTGGGTTCAAAGTCATCACTGACGACGTGGCCTTGGGCAGTTCACTCAACTTCTCACTCATCTCTACAAATAAATGTAACAAGTACAGCCTCGTAGCTAATTTATGAGGGTTAAGTGAGGGAATGTAGGGTTTATGTGTGTGTGTGTGAGAGAGAGAGAGAGAGAGAGAGTCTCACTCTGTCACCTGGGCAGAGTTCCGTGGTGTCACAGTTCACAGCAACCTCAAACTCTTGGGTTCAAGTGATCCTCCTGCCTCAGCCTGCTGTGTAGCTGGGACTACAGGTGTCCACCACAACACCTAGCTAGTTTTTCTGTTTTTAGTGGAGAGCGGGGTCTCGCTTTTGCTCAGGCTGGTCTCAAACTCCTGAACTCAGACAGTCCACCTGACTCTGCCTTCCAGAGTGCTAGGATTACAAGTGTAAGCCACCACACCTGGCCAGTAATGTAAAATTAACACAGAAAAATAAATAAAACTTATTAATAGTAGTGACGGTGATGGTTACTGTGGTATTAGAATTAATGAGGATGTAGACTCTAACAATAATTTTCTGTTGCAAAGAATATGATTAACTTAAATTACTTGTACTAAAATTATAAAATTATAACAACTTAAAATATAAAAGTCTATCCTCTAAAATATTTCGTGGTAAAATGACATTTATTCTTTCAGAATACTCCAAAAAGAAGAAAAAAAAATAGCAGAAATAACATGATTGATCGACTACAAAAGCTCTTTAATACTTTTCCCCTCTTTGTACCCGGACACTCCTGCCAGGAAGCTGTTTCCTTCCTACATGATTTGGCAGGCATTTGACCACTGGAATGAGTTCCGACCCTAGGCCTCAAGAAGCCTTGTGATTTTTTTTTTTTTTACTCCTTTCCTCCCCTGTGTCTCTGGAAACCCTGCTCAGCTATCATGAGAACAACCATGGGCTATCCTGTTGGAAGATGAGAGACACATTGCCCATCACTCCTGTAATCATGGCCAACAGCCAAGTCGCTAAATGCAAAAGGGCAGCCAGCCCCAGTGGACCTGCCAGCTGAGCACAGATGCAGAAGCCAGCTACATCGATATCAGCCGAGACTGGCTATGATCAGCAGAATCTCCCAAAGAAAGAGGAGACTTAGGAAAAATAATTAATGTTTATTTTATGAAATCAATCTGTTTTGGGGTGTTGGTTGCAATGCACAAATAGTTCATAGATACAGAGAGATAGAATAACACTAATAAATAGTGAAGCTATACAATACTCATACATACAAACATACACAACTCATATGGAGATTCTTTTTACTAGTTTCTTTATTGGGGTGTGTATTTTAGCATTTCCATAATGAAAACACGGTTAAGATCTATTTAGTGTGTGGAAATCAGAAATAAGCCTAAAATAGTTCAACAGCAGTTAAGAAAATTCTTTTAGGCAAAAGGTAGACAAAACTATGAGAATGTGCTCCACGCCTCCTCTTTGGGGAGCAAGGTCCAGACAATGCTGGGTCCCTTTGATCAGCAGAGCTATGTTCTGTATGTTCAGTACATGTAAATAGTGTAACGCAAGGCTTGTTTTCTTATTGGTTTAAGAATTTTTAAAGTCATGGCCCAGTTAAAGAAAATGTAAGCCAATTTATAGGACATAATTATTTAAATCATGGCAGCTGTTTCTATAGTCACACTGCCTTTTCATCTTTCAAAATTTGACCCTTATTCACCCTTTTTTCCCTATATTTTCATGGGAAACTGTTGTAAATTCTATTAAGAAAGTATAGGGAAGCAAAAGCACATAAAAATGGGTTCAGACTGAAATCTCACTTAGGACAACTTTATATGTGTGTGTGTGTGTGTATACAAGTATATATATATATATATATAGATGTATGTAGTTTATAAGAGTGGGATATATAGATAACACAAAAGAAAGTTATCTTAAAATGAGTTGAAAGGCCTCTGGCTATTGTTAAGGTATTCTGAAGAATAATCCTTCCTAATAATCACTTGATCTTCTGTCACCTAACGGCAATGGTGTCATGTTTACACACAACCTTCGACACTCTGCTCGCTAATGGTCCTAATGAACAGTAAATACTTTTCCTCTTTTTGTCAAATAATTTTATTCAAATTGATAGGCTGAGATTTTAAAGAGGTTTCTGCCTCATCTTAAAGTGGAACAGAATCTGGACAAATAAACAGCTTAGAAAGGCAGCTGGATCGGCCACAGTGCATTTTTTCTTGCTGATATTTTTTAAATCTGTGGCATTTTCTCTCAATAATTATTCACTAACATGTTTCAGGTCAAATTTCCAACAAGGCAAATCCAAAGAAAAAGGCGACTCTTTTGATCACTGTGTTAAAAACTCTGGCAGCAACCACGCAGAGGAGAAATGTCAATCACACCCCATCTGCCATTTTTACAGAAAGCATGGAATATATACAGCCAAAAAAAAATGCTGCGCTGACATTCCTCTTTACTAAGAAACAGATTTAAGTTGTTGTAGCCACTGTGAATTCCAGAGATTGAAATTAACTTCATGCATGTGAAATCATTAAACAACAGTTTTCTACTCTGGAAGCTTGAAATAGACAGACAATTTTTATTGTAGCCAGCAGGAAGGGATGTATTATGACACTGGAGTTCAAATTGTAGTTTTAAAAATAACTCAGTGGGTTTGTGTAACAGTCTGAGACAGTGCTACAACTTGCAATTGTTTACATTTTCTTTTCTATCTGCAATAAAAGGGCTTAAGACTCCCTGAGCTGCATCAAGCGAGGTGTCTTATGGAAAGCCATCTGACATTTTCATGATAGAGTAGATGTCACCTTCCCTTCCCTCTGACCTCAAATGTCTCCTTATGAAACCCATTTTTATATGATTGTCAGGCTAGGGTAAACTATTCCCCTGATATGGAATCAGGTCTTAAGGGGGAAGAGGTCCGGCACATTTCCATAAGCCTGAAGTGTGATGTGAATCACTCAACATCTTAAAGCTGAGGGAGAATCCACACAAAGAAAATTAAAAGGCTTTTGTTCAATCACCTGTTTGGCTAATACTATAAATCAATTTACAAGTGTCATAAACACAGTAATCCCGAAATAACTGTTAATGGCTTTTCACTCTGGAAACAAAGGAAATAGTGTACATTACGGTCTTATCCATTCAAGCTGTGTTTCATGTTTCTTATCACGGCAGTGACAAGACAAAAGAATTGCTTGGAGTGTTAACTCATCCTCCCTGTGGAGTTGACATATTTAGTATACAGTAGATCAAAAGGAAATGTCAATTTTATGATAACAAACTTGATTTTATTGGGAAAAAAATCAACCTTAGGTAATAATTATGTGAGATAAATGAATATTATTAATAATACCATTTATTTAACTGGTAGTTGATAGTTGAGCCTTAATAGGAATGTAACTGAATATATAATCTATACATACATTTTTGTTTGTTTCACCCCTTTTTTTACCTGCACATCTAAAATGCTTAACAAATAGCAGATTATAATGACATCTAATTCAAATGTTTTTCATAGCACAGGCAAAGAAAGAAAACTGACAAATACTGAGGTCATTTGATTGCAGGGGTGAAGAAGGTAATGTTACAACCCAACATTAAGTTATATTCTGAGTTATTTCTCATACAGCATCTTATATGCCAGTGGTGATCATATAGGGACTATTTTTCAAATTAAAGGACAACCACGATGTATTAAAATGTGCAAAATTTAGGCATGCAACTCAGCAAATTTTTGTATGTGTATAAATTCATGTAACCACTTCTCACATCTTATAAGGAGATTTAGTCTCCAAAACCACTGCACAAGCTTTATTCCCAGAGGCAGCAGTTTGGGTGGTCACAATGTCACAATGACTAGAGATATTGTTGCTCTTTCGTGGAAAGGAGCCATGAATGACCTGTAATGTCCAGTGAAGAATGGCCTACCTAAAAAGTGCCAACCCTCAGTGAGGTATAACTGGTGCTTTAGTGTGCTGGGTGAAAAGAAAGCTGTGTGCTTAACAAAGTAAGGACATAGTATAGGCACTGCTATTGAAATAGTCACTTTGAAAGACAGTTTGACGGTTTCTCATAAAACTAAACTAAAACTTTCCATACGTCCCAGCAATCACACTCCTTGATTTTTACCCAGTGGAGTTGAAAACTTATGTCCACACAAACCCCTGCAAGTGGAAGTTTATAGCTCTACTCGTAATTGCCAAATGTTGGAAACAACCAATACATCCTTCAGTGGGTAAACTGGTAAGCTATGGTATGTCTAGACAATAGACTGTTGTTCAGTGCTAAAGAAAAATGAGCTATGAAGCCACAAAAAAAAAAAAAGAAGGAAACTTAAATGCATATTTCTAAGAGAAACAAGCCAATCTGAAAAGGCTGCTCACCATGTGATTCCATGTGACACACTGGAAAAGGCAAAACTCCAGAGACAATGAAAAGGTAAGTGTAGTGAGGGGAGGAAGTCGGGCTGAATAGGAGCACGGGGGATTTCGAGGTCAGTGAAACTGCTCAGGATGATACCACACTTAGGGGGCCATGTCATTATACAATTGTCCAAACACATGCACCAAGAGTAAATCCTAATGTAAACTACGGATTTGGGGAAATATTGATACATTGATGTGGGTTCGTCAATTATAACAAATGGACCACTCTGACTGGGGTGTGTTGATAATGGGGGAGGCTGTGCATGAGTGATAAAGGGAAATCTCTGTACTTGCTGCTAAATATTGCTGTGAATCAAAAACACACTAATAAATAAAGTCTACCTTCACAGAGTAGTGTGCCACGAGTCAAAATAAATAAATAAAATGTACTTTACAAAGAAGAACTGCAATATCTGGGAGAAAACAATTACAATACAGAACAGATTTCTGAACTATAACAAAAAAATGAACTTCAGGATATCTGTTTTTAAACTTAAGAAAATATCCTCTTATCTCTTGTTCAGGGCTTCCATCACTCTAGCCCCACTTCATAACACTTAAAAGCACAGAAGACTGATAGAAGCTTTTAAGAACTTTCTAGTGATATTTCCCTGGCAATTAGATGAATACTCATATTGTTTTTATTTTTTTATTTCAAATTAATATGAGAGTTAACAAATAATTAGGTTACATTGTTTGCATTTCTAAGGTAAAGTTCAAGTTGTCATTGAGCCCTTCACCCAGGAGGTGGTTGTATACCCTACATCGTGCCCATTACGTGAGAGCTTAGCAATCCTCCTCCCCACCTCCCCTTTTCCCTTTCCATCCCCCTACTCCTGCACTTGAATAAATTGTGTTTTTCTCTTATGTAGGCATGTATTAGTTTGTCTATTCGCTTCATATCCAGTATTGAGTACACTGGAAACTTACTTTTCCATTCTTGTGATACTTTACTAAGAATGTACTTCAACTCCATCCAGGTAAATATAAAAGATGTAAAGTCTCCATTTTTGTGGATTAATGGTATTCCATGATAAATATGTACCACAGTTTGTTAATCCACTCCTGGGTTGATGGGCACTTGGATTAATTCCAAGTCTTGGTGATTGAGTATTGAGCTCATTTAAAAATATTTGGTCCTTTCTCCTTCTCTGCTTTCTTCTGTTATTAAATGCTGTCCCCTGCATCTACCTACTCCTTATTTATTTCTTATGTGTTTCAACTTTGTTCGTTATCATGAAAGGAATTTTCAAAAAGAAAATGGGGTACAGTCCAGTAAGTTAAAAGTCCTTTTCCTTATTTCCCATTAATAGATCAATGATATAAATAGCTCTCATTGAGTCTGAGAATTCATGATAAAAACTAACCATAACAAGAAATTTGTATTTTTTTCAAAAGGCTTATAATTAGGTGTAATGTTTGATTACAACCAATCAACTATATTTTAAATTGCTACTAATAAAACTAAAAATAAACAAGGGCTCACAATTTGGTTTTGCACCTGCCTTTCCAGGAATTTGTAGGAGACTGTACATTTTCTGAGGCAAAAGACCAGACCCTGTTCATCTGAAGGAAATTAGAAATATTTCACCCCCAAGTAAATTTCTTTGACGTATTTTGAGATGGCTGCCATGAGCCTCTCAGACAGAAGCAACACAGCAAAACTGTCTCGGGAGGAACTATACATCTATAGAAAATGCAGCCAGCTCTATCCTTTCCAGATCTACAAAAGATTGAGAGTCTGGGTCTTTAATGGTCTGAAAAGAAACATTTACTAGTTACTATCTGTCCTCTCTGGGGGCAGCTACATGCTACTGGTAGGGATTGACTTCTGTGACAAGGTCGCCTCTGCTAGCTGCTCAAGCTTCTTCCGCTCTCCCTGATATAATGGCCTTTGTTTTCAAGCCCCTATTCTTTACAAATCTCTGTACCTCACTGAGAAATTGATTCTTCTTTCTAAGGGTTCCCTTTATACACATTAAAATAAGTTTGTGTGGCTTTTCTCTTATTGATCTGCTTGATCATGAGTTGATTTTTCAGTGAACCTTCCGAGGGTGAAAGGGAAGTTTCCCTTTGCTCTTATTCATCCTTATTGTGTTTGCCTAGAATGTAGGAGGCATTCATAAGTCTTTCTGGATAAATGAATGAACAGATGAATTTCATGTATATATCCAAATAAAAAATACACTTTGCCTAAATGCAGAATGCAGATAATTCTGAATATCATTATTTGTCATTCACCCAAAGACAACTCAGAAATTAAACTTTCTGAAATGATTAAAGTAAATAAGAGGTCAGACAATTAAGTTTGCAAACTCATCCTAGAAAAAGTGCTACATACTACACTTTTGAGTATCACTATGGTCACCATATGGCCAAGGGGAGTACCTCGAAGGTGACCATAGTGATATTCAGTAATGAAGTTATGTAGCATTTTTTTGTCTGATCTTATATGGTTTAAACATCTGAAACAAAAAGCTAAATATTGTTGGCCTTGTTGCAATACATTATAAAGACTAAGAGAATTTTTAATGAATTTCATTTATTTTACCAGTGTCTACTTAAGACCAACTTATACTCATAAGTTTTAATGGTTCTTACGAGTGCCAACAAAACTAGAGTATTAAATTTTCTAAAATTTACTTTAAAATACTTCAGCATAGTTATTAAGAGGCTACTGAATTTTAATCCACTCCATAAGTGTAGGTAGTTAATATTCAAAAGATCTTAATCAAACCTCTTCTAAATTCCCAATGAAATTTGGCAGCACTGGCACCACAGGTACTTCTTCTATCTTTACTTTGCAAAATATCAGACAGCTTAATCGTCATAATGGATGTTAGAAGAATTGTCCATAATAAAACAAATGCTGTTCAAGATAGTGGTGAATTGGCCTAAAATATATGTCCAGACACAGGGCCCTTACACAAACGGTACAAGAAAAAAAAATCAAGGGATCCCTACCATCTTCAGAACATTTCATTGCATTCTGGGCTTAAAGTTTCATGAATTCCTGCAATAAGTGTTTTTTTTTCTTTTTCTATGACAGTAATTGAAATGGTAACTGAATCACTGAATCCTTCAGTTAGAATGTCATCTCCTCAGCCTCTAGTAAAGCTTCTGTCATATTGTCTTAAAGATATGATAGCTGGGACTCTATCAAACTGAAAGAATATACAGTCTAATTCCGTGATGTGATCTCTGTGTGTGCACATGTGCAGATACGTGGGCACACATGGATGAGCGTGTGTGTACATTTGATGCCCAAAAACGATTTGTTCGCCTGGGCAACTTCAGCATAAGACTATCCTTGTCACATGGGACCAGATTACAAAACAGAATCCAAACTCTCATCTTCCTCTAAGACTTAGAAACTACCAATATCTGTAAAAGAACCCAATGACAGGATGGAAAGTGGATCAGGTCAGCATACAAACATGAAGAAGTTGTCACATGCTGTAAACTTTCTGTATGGAAGCATTGTCTGACATTGTTCCCAATTATCAGAAAAATGCAAATCAAAAATATCGAAATATCAGCTAGCCCCAGTGAGAATGGCCTACATCACAAAATCCCCACACAACAGGTGCTGGCCTCGGGGTGGAGAGAAGGGAACACTTATGCACTGTTGGTGGGACTGTAATTAGTTCATTCTATGGAAAGAAGTATGGTGAGTCCTCAGTGAACTAAAAGTATACCTACCATTTGAACCTGCAACCCCATTACTAGGTATCTACCCCAAAGAAAAAAACACCTTTTACCATAAGGACTTTTGCACGCCAACGTTTATGGCAGCACAATTCACAGCTGCAAAGATGTGGATTCAACCCTAGTACTCTTCAACACATGAATAGATTGATAATTGTGGTATTAATATTAAAAAATATTATAATTATTTTAAAAAGAGGGATTTTGTATCACTTGTAACCACCTGGATGGCTTTGGAGAATATTCGCCTCAGCCAAGAATGGAAAAATATATTACACGTACTAAGTTCCAATTCAAAAGGAGAGGATATACTCACATGACACAGAAAACCTAAATTAAATTCGAATAGCGGGGTGGGAGGTAAGAGGTTGTAAGTTCCCACGGAAGGGCTACGCTGCACTGGTGTACGGCCCACTCCCCACAATAAAGATGTCAACCTCACAAAAGCACTTTATGTAACTAATCACATGTACCCTCTTCTTAACCTGAAATTTTGAGGAAGTTATAGACGTTAACCTTAACCTAAGGCCATATCCAAAGCTTTAATGAATGAATCCCTAACAATCAGCACTTGAATGTGGTTTTTATTTTTCTATAAGCATCAAAAGGCATTAAAGGATCTTATGACTGGGATGGCCATAATAATTACCAACTGTAGTGAATAACAAACACTTGAACATGACATGATAGATTCTTTCAGGGAGGACAAGGCTATATGATTAAGATAACTAGTTCAAGGTTTGGGGTATCTCATCACTGATTTTTCTGTCTCTACGTGATTTTATAAGTATTTATTTGTTTTTCATCTTTTCTGCCCCGTTCCTATATTTCTTTTTCTATTCTCCGAGGCAAAAGTAACCAACACAATGTATTGGTTAAAAATGCTACAGGCCATATATTGATGTTAAAAACATTAGATTTATTTTCTCCTAAAATTTGTAGTTTGTGAAAAAAATCCCTCTTGTCAATTCAAAATTTTCAGGTAGAATATGCTGAAGCAAACCAACTATGAATAAAGAAACTTGGGGTATATTAGTAAAAATAAAAATCATGCACAGTTACAAAGCAGAGATTGTCCAAGTGGGGTTTCCTTACTCAAATTCATGCAAAAGTATAGGTATTTTAATTGAATGAACGCCTAAGCTATGTTAGTGGAAATGTTAAACTTATCACTGTACAAATCACAAAAAGCAGCCTTATTTTCTCAAGCCATAATTTACAAAGTATGATCTCAAGTTACTTAAGAAAAATGTATAAAGAGGTTATAATTTCCTTTGGCTCATCTTCTGCTCTGAAGATGGCATTAGCCCTGACAAAGTTGATTGATAATCCTTTGTACTTTTATGAGAGGAATTAATGCCAAATCCTGGGCCAATGACCTAGATCCTTAAACCCTTTGCATCTTATCCTTACTCCATGAATAAAAAATAAGAACAGGAAAGCAATATCAGCTTATATGTCATTTTAAACTGATTGCCTTCTCTTATTAGCATGATAATCAGTTAGATACGATTTTCTGAGGTAGAGTTATATAGCTTACTTACATATGTTGAAGAATCTAATAGTTGATTCTAATATTAATATTTCTAAAAACTGTATTCAGTTCTTACTGTCACATACCATTTGCAATTCATTTGATTTTACTTATTTTACAATAAAAATATATCCCCATTGTAAAAGAAAATAACAGCAAAGAAAAGTATTGAGTAAAATAGTTAAAGATTAACACCTCCCTTCTCCCCAACACTGCCAGGCAAAGTTCAAATATGAACACTTCCAGACATTTATGTTTATTTATAATATATATAACACACGGTATGTTTTATAATATATTCATGTTCCATAAATGATATCATGTCTATTATTTTTCTTTAAGTGAAAAGAGCAAATAACAGGATGATATCTATAGAACAAAAAGGTATGGACGATAGCGCTTTTCCTGAACAAAGTCACAAGTTACTAGTTACTCGAAACTCGGTTTAGGAAAAGAATGTTTGAAGGGAAAACTTAAAGATCTTAAACTTCTCTAGCTATAAATTTATAATCAGGGCAAAGGTCACTGCCAGTATTGTGAATGTTCTTAAGTTCGTCAAAATTCCCAACACGTATTCATTCATTGGATAGTTTCAGTTGTTTTTTTTTTAATATTCACTCTGTGCTAGAGCAATTTCTTTTTACACCATATTTTTGTGATTCCAAAGAAAATACCATAGGCACTGAAATATTTCTTTTTTAATTTGGCCGGGGCTGGGTTTGAACCCGCAACCTCCGGCATATGGGACCGGCGCCCTACCCGCTGAGCCACAGGGGCCGCCCTGCACTGAAATATTTCTAACGTATTACGACTAGCAAGTGGCAATGACAAAGACATTATTCTGTAAATGTTTTGATAAAACTTGAGATGAACTAAAAGTGACTTTAAACAATTTAATTTCTTCCTTGCAATAGTTAAAAATAAAACCCAAACCTCCTTCCCCCAACTGACTGAATAGACCCCCTACTGGCCCAGGGGGCCCCAGAGAAACCTTAAAAGCCGAGTTCTCGACCCCCTCCTTTTTGTGATTTAGACTTAAAAATTGACCAGCATAGTGGTAAAATTGATAAGATTGACAAAACAAATTCTTTGTGGCCATAGCATATCAGATTATAAACAGGACCTCAGAGCCTGACAGGCAAGGGTTAAGTTACAGGTGCCTGCACTTAAAGAATGAACTAAGTGCAAGCACCTGTAACTTAGGCCCCATATGCCGAGGGTGGAGGGTTCAAACCCGGCCCCGGCCAAACTGCAACCAAAAAATAGCCGGGTGTTGTGGCGGGCGCCTGTAGTCCCAGCTGCTCGGGAGGCTGAGGCAAGAGAATCGCGTAAGCCCAAGAGTTAGAGGTTGCTGTGAGCCGTGTGATGCCACGGCACTCTACCCGAGGGCGATACAGTGAGACTCTGTCTCTACAAAAAAAAAAAAAAGAATGAACTAAGTTCTGGCTCTGTGCCTGGAGCTCAAGCGGCTAAGGCGCCAGCCACATATACCTGAGCTGGCAGGTTCGAATCCAGCCCGGGGCCGCCAAACAACAATGACGGCTGCAATTATAAAATAGCCGGGCGCCTGTTGTCCCAGCTACTTGGGAGGCTGAGGCAGGAGAATCGCTTGAGCCCAGGAGTTGGAGTTGGAGGTTGCTGTGAGCTGTGATGCCATAGCACTCTACCTAGGGCGACGGCTTGAGGCTCTGTCTAAAAAAAAAAAAAAAAAAAAAGAATGAACTAGGTTCTAACTGCTAAACAAGCACGAACTTGGAGATTAGCAACATTAAACAGTTGCAGCTTATCCACTGCTAGACACTAACTGACCCTCTGTTCCAGAAGCCATAACTACAGTTTTGCTTGGATGCTGGACTGATTTCAGTAATTTTTTCCTGATAAGAGACCACTGAGCACAGAGAGGTTCTGGTAGTTTACTGAGACCAAGAACTGTCATGCCTTCACATCTCACTTTACCTTTTGATGTATAGGGCCTAACTGTGATACATTTATTTTTTAAATTATTTTTTATTGTTTTTTATTAAATTATAACTTTGTACATTGATGCATTTATGGGGTTCAGGGTACCGCTTCTATATACAATGTGAAATGCTTACATTGAGCTAAGTAACACATTCAACACAATTATACTCATTGCAATACATTTAAATGTTAATCTGCACCCCACAGTAAACATGGGTCATAGGTAACACTGACCACCTTCATGAATATTCATAGCCTCCCACAACCTGTTGAATGTGTATACTCCGCCTACAGAATGCTGTAACCCTTCGACAAAATAAAACTCTTCTTTCTAAATTAATAAATTGGTGATTTTTAAGTTGACACTTGCTATAGAACTCTTTCTCTTGAATGGAAAAAATCAAACTATCATTGTCCGCTGCTAATACACCATTAACACAAGTAAATTGTAGCTATGGAGTTACGCATTTTCATTACCATTGTGGCTTGGCATGAATTTGAATTCAATATAGCAAAGGTAGCCAAAAAGAAAAGAAAGCTGATGCATGAACAGGTATAACAGTAGTGTAATTATGAGAGAGTAACTGGTAAAGTGGAAGCTCCCACCCAGTCACCTGAAGAGTGACTTCCTTTTGAAAGAAGAGCCACAGGAAAGGAAGCAATTTCCATACCGTAATCACAAGACAAGGGTAACCGCTATATGTATCTCTTTAAAAGTAGTGATTTTCACAGCAAGAGTTCCGCATTTGCTTCTCTTACTTTTAACTGGGCAATGCTGAATCTCACTAAAGAGCTATCTAATTGCAAAAGAATCCCTTCTCTGAGCAACCAAAAATCACCTCCATTAAATGTTGAATTATTCAGTGGGGACTAATGGCACTCAAACAATAACTGCAGGCTCTAACAAGTCACTTTTGCTTCTTCATTAGGTTAGAATTGCCAGTAGGAGGCTAGCAGTGAATTCTCTCAAGTAGCTAAGAATAGTGTCTTTTTGCATTCACCAGACTTTTTTCTTTTTTTCTTTTTTTTGATACAGCCAGAACAATCTGGCTTTTCCAGAGATGTGTCATCTGCCGTTTGAAGCACTAGATGAGCCCCTAAATGTGTTCTGTCGACTAAGCAGCCATGCATATTTGCACAGGGAGAAAACCCTATGGAAAGAGCTTGATGAGGCTTGGCAACTTCCTGATGAAAACCTCGGGTAAGATGATGAATTACTTCAATTTTTCCCCTGATTCCTCAGCACTGCCTATCTTAGCTGTATTATCTCAGTAAAAAAAAATATTTGGGTCAATGATCTTTTAAAAATGAAAACCTTCAGTGGCATCTCATTACTCTTAGAACACAGAAGAAAATCCCCATTGTGTTCTGTGCATTCTGAATGGCCTGGACACGGCACACGTCTCTCGCTGCTCTCCCCCTTCCAGAGCTCCAATTGCATGTCCTTCCAGCTTCCTGAATGCTCCCAGCCCTTGTCATGTGCTTTTCCATATGGAGCACTCTTCCCTCCCATTACCTTCTGCCTAGATAGCAATTCTCTAACCTTCCCACTCTGCCCAGCTGTCTTAGGAAGCCTACCAATATCACCAGTGCTTTTGTTACATAGTTTTTGTTTGTTTGTTTGCTTTTTCCTAGAAATGAGACTTTCGCAACACATCTCAGTTTGGCTTTTCACGTTCACCAGTAGGTCGTCGGGTAATGCTGATTGCCCTTGTTAGACTATAAACTCAAGACAGTAGGAACCATCCCAGCTTTGCCCAGCACAGAGTCTTCATTGGCAAAGATATGGCCTGACACAGAGTAGACACCCTGTGACTAAGAGCTGCTTAAGAATTGAGTACATGTAAAAAATATATATATGGACAAAGAAAAATGAATGAATATAGCAGAAACTGTAGTTTTACCACATCGTGCCCTATCTCCTTGCAAGGTCCTGCCATTGAATGTGCCTTCCCATTCCCCTGGCAAAGTTAACTGAACCCAAATCCTCGTCTTCTACCCTAGCCTGTTTCTTTGCATCAGATCAAATTCTGACTTGTCTCTAAGATACTCCCCTGTAAAACAATAAACTTCAACATTCAGGCTCCTGAAACTGAGAGATCTAAAGGTCCATTTCTTTTCCTCTTATGACAACATCTGTCTGTGGCTTCACTACTCATGGTAGGGATCTAAGGTGAAAGCTTGGCTCACCTCTCTGTTCTCAATGAGTCTTCTTAATTTTTGTTTCCATAAAATCTCAAGAATGGAAGAAAAAGTATCCAATGTACTCAGTACTTTTATGAAACCAATATATAATCATCCACACTGTCATATAAAAGATAAAACACAACTACTGTCCAAGATGAAGAAGGGAAGAGGAGGCGGAGGGGAAGGGAGAGCATGGTGGAGGGAGGGTAATAGGTGTGACCTCACCTATGGTGTATATTGCAAGGGCAGATGTCAAATCTATTAAGAGTAGAGTATAAATGTCTTAACAACATAATTAAATAAGGGAGGTGAAGGCTATGTTAACCAGTGATATGTAAGGATTACAAATTGTATATAAAATCAGCACATTATATCCCCATAAATGGATTAATGCACACAGTTATAATTTAATAAAAAAAATTTTTTTAAGTTTGTTTCCATCAGTTGATCTATGATCACCTCTCCAGATTCTCTCCCTTATTGCTGATTTCTGGAATATTACAGCAGGTTTCCAACAATTCCTCTAACTACAGATTCTCAAAGCAGCCATTTTCCTTCAAATTCATGGCCAGTTTATCTTTCTGAAACCAAATACAGATTTTGTCATTTTCCTGCTAGAACCTTCAGGATAGAGTTGGGGTCAAGGACTTCCTGTTGAAGAGGTACCAGGAATACAATCTGGATACAACAGCAGGGCAGGTGGTAGTGGACTTGATTTGGTATTGTGTTTCCATAGCAAGCTCACTATTCTTCGGATGTGTTCCTGTGGGTACTTGCAGAAGCATAATACGTACATAGTACATGACATCTACTAAGGATGGTGAGTAATTGTCCTAAAGCCACTCATTGCTGCTGATGCTGTTTCATTGCTTCCCTATCAAGTGAGAATAATGTGTAAACCTTCAAGCCCAACACACTGGTATGGGGAAGGAACAGGTTTACAGTAAGGCAGTTCTGAAGGCAAATCTTGACACCATATTTAATTAGCTGCCAGACTAAATTCCCGTTCATAAAATCAAGATACTATGTGCTCCTAATACACCATGAAAATTCAATACCACAATATGTGTACCTGACACTGTCCCTGAACATAGTAATTTCACAAAAATTGGTAGTTATTTTTATTATCATTCACTCCTATTGGCCTCATTTATCATCTGATCCCTAATTACTTTCCCAGATTATCACCCAAAAGGGAACTGACCAATGGTTACATATTCATGGCCCTCATGCCCATATGTTCACTACCACTGCTGAATTGGCCCATCTCACTCCCTCCCCTTGAAAAGTGTTCTATCATTCTTATCTACCCAGTAAGTGCTCAATCCAAGATTTAATTTGTACATTGATGAAACCTTCTGCATTTCTGGAAGTGGAGTTTGGTGCACTCTCATACCTAATAAGTTGATTTTTTAAAATAGTCTTATCATATGTTTCAATTATTGATTTACCTGACCGTGTGAAACCAAGAATTCTCTTTTCAGCTCAAGTAGTTCCTAGTCTATGGAAGATTACTTAGCAAATGTCAGCAGAATTAATAACTTGGAGACTTGCACAAATTACATTGTCCACTAAGACACCACCATCCTGATAAGATTTAACCATGCCACAACACTTCCACATTGCACTGTCAATACTATTTTTAAAAATATTACCATCTATTGATGGACTTATTCTGCACCATACGCTGTTTGGGGTTTTAGCTCCATTATCTCTGGTGTTGCCTTCGCATTCATTTTCTTAGATGGTAAAAATATTTAAGGGCAGGGACTGTTTTGCTAATTTCTGTATTCACATAACCAAGAAGGTGCTTAGGAATAATATGGTCAAGTGGCAGGTTTACCATTCATTCTCCCCCTTTACCAAGAAACCATCCTCTAGAAATAAAAAAGTGACCCAATCAAACTTCCACATAAGCATGCTAATGACAGGGCCTCCCTGGCAAGCAAGGGAATGGCATTTTCTACTGAGACAGCACTTATTTATGAAATGCTTACTGTCTAGCATTACTTATGGTAAACTACCTAGAATCTAAGGATTTATGGGACATGGTCTCCTGGGAAAAACTATGTAACTCGCTGAATATAAAATGGAGATTTTCATGAGAAATCTCCTACATATCATGATCTATGTGTATATGACTTAATAAAAGGAAAAATAAAAGAAATCTCCTACATAAAACTGGGCCCAAGGAACTCTTTGATGAGGCAGGAAAGCACTTAAGAGCTGCTGTGGAGGTTCAGAACCTCTCCTTGGTTTGCCCAAGCCAGGTGATGACTGGTGTTCCTAAATTCATTTATTAACTAAGCTAGAGATTAGGTCAGATTTGTGATGCATGAGGATCTCTTTTTAACAAACTGACCTATGGAATTATCTCAGATTCCAATAAATGTTTCCTGAAAAACACATTTTTATGCCTGTTCAATATATTGCCCCAAGTTTCTGAGAGAGATGTCATTGAATATATCCAACCAAGGTGCATACGGTGATATAGCATTTTTTTCCTGAGTTACAAGCACTGGAAACAGCAAAGTAGATTGGTTGTATACACTCTGATAGATGGGAGTGACCATTCCATGTAGGAGGGCATTAATATAATCACAGATGACTGGCAAGATGGCCACCTTGATGCTCTACCCCGGGCCTGGCAGCTACACCACACCTATGGAGTCAGGTTGTGTTCCGAAGTCTAATCCAGCTCTATAATCCCTAGCCCACTAAGATGGCCCAGATAACATTTCCTGCATCAGAGTAAAGAATTCACAATATTAAAATCCATCTGGCTTCCCGTTGTTAACCAAGGATCTGTTTCTTCAGTACTGCAGAGATGAGGCAAGAATGGAGCTCTCTTTGAAGCTAACAAAAGCTTAAGGTCAGATCATCTCCATGGGATACAAAGCAAATTCAGAGAGAAGTAGCTGCCAAATGGTATTTGAAGTGTTCCATCGGGATAAGTACTTCTGTACTTACACACACTATTCATTCGTTATTTGAAGCAGCTTTGTTTTCTCCTCACAGTGCTTGAGGTATTATGATTTTAAAATATAATATGTTCTACCTTCCATTGATTAAAAATAGCACAATTTTTTGAGAAATATTATCCCATTTGTTCATACCACAATAAAATACACTTATGAATTCGAAATCAATTTTACCCCCAGTTCTCATTTTATGCTTCCAATAACCTCATACAATTCTAATTAGCAAAAAAGAGCGAATGCAGAGATAATAAGAATAAAAATAGCACTTTAATTTTTTCTACACAAATGACACTTGTCTGACCCCTTCACTTTTCTCACTCTTGGACCCAGGTCACTCTATATTCCTTTCTTTTATTTATTTACTTTTGATACAGAGTCTCACTCATTTGCTCTCTCCCTGGATAGAGTGGCATGGTGTCATAGCTCACAGCAACCTCAAATCCTTGGACTCAAGAGATCCTCTTGCTTCAGGCTCCCAAGTAGCTGGGACTGCAGGCTTGCCACAATGCCCACCTAGTTTTTCTTTCTTTTCTTTTTCTTTTTTCATAGAAACAGGGTCTCACTCTTGTTCAGGCTTCTCTCGAACTGCTGAGCTCAGGCAATCCACCCGCCTTGGCAACTCTCTGTTCCTTTCCTTCATTATGTGTCTGTCTACGCCACATTTATTTCCCCATCCCTTAACCAGGACCCTGCCCTCGTCCCTGCCCTTTGTACGTCTTCTGTCAATACTTCCTCTTCATACATGAACTTCAGGATTTCTCCACCCCTCTTTCTCTTCTTCTGAAAGTATATCCTTTCTTTTGCAATCTCCTGTCTCTTTAACCTGTCCTCCTGACTTCACTCTGTGCTTTGCTGATTTAGATGTGCATTTCACCAAACCTAAAAGAGTCATATCAACATTCAGCTAACTGTTTTCACTCTAAACCTATATATATATATATATATATATATGGAACATGATACCGTAGACACTATTTTTCTTCTCCACCTCCCCTTCTTCCCATTTTTTTGGTAACTCTTTTACCCCCATTTTACCCCAGGTGTGGCTCACGGCCCGAGCTGGTTAGCCCACAGCATCTAACTTCTCCAGACCACTATGATGCCGCTAAGAAGTAACACAGGTGTGGGCAGTCAGAATGATTCCCTGAGAATTCCCAAAGCCTTTTTTCCTCTGTGATCATGAAACTATGGGAGTATGCATCAGAAACTATAAGTGCCGGTGGTTCTAAATGAAAAATAAAAATGAAATGATCACAAAGAGAAGCAGAAACAGGTGTGAGCAAGAGGTGACAAGATTAACATCCTAATGTCATGTATTCCTAATACCTCTTCTACCCATGCTTTCACATAATTATATATATAAAGTAATAAATTCTATTTTTTATTAGATAACTCGAATTTATTTTTTCATTCTTTGCAACAAGAGTCTTAACTTCCGTGGAAGACATAAAATTCAATATATTGGATACAGAGCTTCACTCAGTGACAGCTAGGAGTATTTACTCATTTGGAGAAAAACCAATTAAGTAGCTATCAATTAGATAATTAAGTATATAATGAAATATTAAAATGGAGATTTTAGTTGAGGCACTGAGAGACTTCAAGCAGTACATTTCAAAGAAGGTGCTGGACCAATCACACCGTTCACTGAGACAGGGCCTAACCTCCTCATCACATTAAATATATAAAATCATCTATAGCTAGGATGGAAATTATAGGAGTTTGTTTCTGGAGAGAGTTGTGCTATGATTCTCAAATTCTCCTAAGAATGAGGGATGCCAAGGTCTTATCTTCCAAATTCAAACCAAATGAGAGAGACTTAGATTTAACAGATGATCATACACATCTACTCACAGTTGTCACCTGAAACATACGTCTGGGAACCAGTGGAATGGAGTATCCCTGTTCATCACGTGAGTTGTCTGGCATTTGGTAAATTTCAAATAGTTAATAGTAACAAAATACAAAAGGAAAGCCTTAGTCATTGCTTACCTTTAACAGCCCTAAATCCTGTGCTTAGAAAATCGTGTTAAATTTGCATTATGATGCTTCCAATCCAAACTACATATCCAGAGGCAGAAAAGTGACCTTTCACTGTTTTACAGTGGTGCTAACACTTTCCTTTACATTCTTATTTAGAGACTCTGGTAGAGATGGATAGTTTAGAAAAGAAAAACAAAAAGAGTTACTTGCAAACAATAAAACACTTTACAATTTTGTATCTGTGACCTCTTCTTATACATGATTTTATGCTACTGTGCTTTTTGTTGGTAGTGGTCTGATGGTGGCATCACGGTTGTCTAAACCACATACATGTTAATCCCTTTCTGTTCTCCCGTTCAATGCTTTTGGCCGTTAGTCAAAGGGCAAGTGGTGTTTAAGCAGCTGCTCCTTCTGTGGCTTTGTGCCCCTACAGACTCATAATTAAACATTTGCATGATCTTCTACTTCTTCCTTACTCTTTCTGGTATGGTGGAGGTTCACATAAAGAAAGTAATTCTGCAAGAACCCTTAGCCTCTTATCACTCTAATAGGCCCTCCCAACAAATGCAAAGTCAGTTCCCTCCCTAAACCCTGTTAGATTAGAGGATCTGATGTGGCACTTAGAAGGCAAATTGTGCCTCACAAACAGAAATAACCTGGTTCAATCATATTTACGGCTACACAAAACAAAGAAGAAAGAAAATGAAAAAGGGAGGGAGGGAAAGAGGAAGGAAGAAAGGAAGGGAAAAAGAGAGGGAAAGGAGAGCAAAGGAGTAAGAAAGAAAGTCAATGTAATATCCCTACAAATTATTGTCATTTTATTACGTCTGATTATAATCACTAGTAATTAAACTATCTTAAGAAAACATAGTGTCCAGGACATAATAAACATATAACAAATCAATAAAAAGGAATAAATTAATAACAAGTTAGGCATCTCTGGTCATACATCTTCACTGTTGAGAAGCTCGAAAGCCGAATACTAGTCAGCTTCATCTCTGAAGGTCAAAATGTATTCCATCCTGGGATGTGATGAATCCAACTTATTAATTATGTGGACCATATTAGCTTCCCTAGTGATCATATATGTATTGTTACTGATACAATGTCATAATTAGAAAAAAAAATGTTAAAGAATTTAGTGAATGTCTATCTTCCAAAATCCAATAACAATAGTCAATACAAGAAAAAAGAAAAAAAACAAGATTTTCTTTTAGACAACAAGTGGTTTGAGTGATCTTGGCATAATGTGTTTGTGGTTGCTGTTTGTAGAATCACAGTCAAAATACAACGCATAATTGTTTTTTTAAGCACATGTGATTAGATAATAAGACATGGGAAACCTGAGAAGGTTCTGATTAACTTATCTTTCTAGTTAGGTCAGTGAACATAAAAATTACCTCCTTGGTTCTGACCTTTATTTTTAAAAAATTACAGACTTTTCACATGACAGGGTTAAGAATCACAATTGAACTCACACAAATAAACATATTCAAGTATATCTTGAAATCATAAGGGCTCAGAATCCTTATTTGGAATCTTTGACAGCAGAACAGAGGGGAAAGCTGTAGAAGATTGGGGAGTATCTCAACAAACATTAGAACATACGATGTTGGACCTTTGGTTTCTGAATAAGGATTCTACATCTATTCTTTCTGTTTGTTTTATACTTATTTTTGTTTTTCAGAAAAAATGGATGGGGGAAGTAGCTTCAAATTAAGCTATTTCTTTTCCAACTAATCAATTTTTCTTTTGTAGTTAATACCTCAGCATTTCTGAACATTAATAAAGGCGTAAATATGTTATTATTTAAAAGAAAGAAAGACAATACTAACTTGATAAGATTACCTGAAGCCCTGGGATCTATCTATGTATTCATATACAAACACCTAATCAATAAACATTTATTAGGTTTTATCGTGAACCTACAAGTGAGGTTGATAAACATCGTTAGAAAGCATTGGTAGTTAAGAGGGTAAGATACCAATTTTTCCCCCAGTAAGATTTATCTCCTGGGATGTGATGACTCAAAATTTACTAATTACATTGGCTGTATTAACTTCTGCTGTGATTCTGTAGACACTGTTTCTAATACAATAATAATTATTATTATTTTTGAAACAGGAGTCTCACTATGTCACGCTCGGTGGAATGGCGTGGCATCACAGCTCACAGCAACCTCAAACTCTTGGGCTTAAGTGATTCTCTTGCCTCAGCCTCCCCTGTAGCTGGGACTACAGGTGCCCACCACAATGCCCGGCTATTTTTTTGTTGCAACTGTCATTGCTGTTTAGCAAGCCCAGGCCGGGTTCGAACCCAGCAGCCTGGGTGTATGTGGCTGGCACCCTACTCACTAAGCTACAGGCGCTGCTATCTAATTCAATAATTTTTATTTATAAAGGGATTATTTTAAGACTTACTGAATGCCTAGAAAAGTTGCCTCTTGATTTCTGTAAGTAAAAATAGTAATAGAAAAATACATGGCAAAGTCAAGCACAACTTTGTAATTAAACATAGCAGATTCACCATAGTCTCTCAGAGCCTAGAAGATCAACCTCCATGCAATCAGCAGCTTCTTTCTTGGCGATAACACAGCCTTTGACAGTCTTGAAGTAAAGCATTTTAATGAAAACGAGATGCCTACCGCTTAGATATTTTTGTGGGATTTAAAACGCAGAGTCAGCGTTTCTGGATGGTCAATTTGTGAGGAAGACCTTTATGGGGCCCAGAGCTTGTAGAGAGCAGAAAATGCAATAAAGAAGGAGATACAAAGAATAGACAGTTTCTAGAATTATGAGAAGTACCAGAGGAATCATTTCCAGCTTTTCTTTTTCTTGTTCAGCACTGATATCAAAATGAACATTTGGACATAAAGGTGAGCATAAGCCCTGCCTCGGAAGTAATATTTCCAAACACAAAGGTTATATTTATAAGCTGAGCTGCAAGAGACAGTTTTCCTGCTGTGAGGCTCGACAGAGCCAGCTTAGTCAGCAGGATGTTAAAAATCCTTCTGTAGACATATGTTAGCAAAGCTACCGGACTGGTCCAAGGTTCATTACCTTTGCTGACAATCATTTGAAAAAGCATAGACTGAATATTTCTGACTTAGTCAGTGCAAATATGGATTAGCCAATATTTCAGAAAAGAAGAAAAAAATGACCTTTAGAAGTCTCTAATTTGGAGAGTGATAAGTAACTTGGCTCCTGTTTATAGGAGGAATCAAGTGTAAAAAATAAAACTAAAATCAGGGTGGGGAAAACTGTTCAATTTACTTATCCAATTTGTTTATCACATGACTAGCAACAATGAAATGACCCAGGTAGGATATACTTGTAATTATAAGGAAACGGAGAAAACTGATGTGTGTGATATTGTTATGAGTTTATGTTTTATGTTTCTAGGAGATAAACATTAATAAGTTCAATAGTCTTTCCCCTTTGCTACCTCCAAAATTAACACAGTTCCTTTTTATTAACCACCCTCTTTCTCCAGCTCTTGAATGAAAGGACCAAATAGTTCATTATTTATATTTAAGTGTATAAATTATACAAGAAATCCTGTTTCATAGCAAAAAAAAAACTTATATTACTGTGTAAAACAATGTAATATTGTTTGCGAATTAATATCAATGACTGTAGTATGAAGAACAATGAAAATTCTCAACATAGATACCTTGTATATGTGAGATTTCAACTATAATCATACACATAAATATATATACACACACACACACAATTTGATGCTCTAAGCAATTCCATAAGGTTCCAAATGAAGAAAGGGCTTCAGACACTCCTTCAACACTTCAACGAACATTAATTAATATTTACTATATTCCAGGTACAGGGCCACAGTTAGAAATAGAGAGTGATGAAGATGTTTTTTCCTAAATGATATTAGTCAGGCATGACTAACTAGAATTTGTCACTCAATTAAACAAATAAAGAACAAAAGGATGGAAAGAAATACGAAACGGTCTTTCTCTGGCTCATTAAGTGATTAGGAGGAACTTTTCCCTTTCCAACCTAGAATGCATACGCCTGTCTGTCCTCATTATTCACAGAGTCTGTATTTGCAAATTCATTTACTCACTGAAATTAAATTGTAACTACAAAATCAAGATAGCCCTTGTGTGGTCCTTTTGTGCATAGCATCAGAAAAAAGTTAAGCATTCTCATCTATATCTTCCCAGCTGAAACTGACCGAGGGGATGCTCCATGTTCTTGTTTCACCTGTCATACTATCTGTCCTTTCATGATCTGTTTGGTTTTTCTCATTTTTGTGGTGTTTTGTTCATGATTCTTCTATTTATAATGAGTGGTTATGTAAGTGCTGGAGTTCTGTCTAGGATTTCAAGCACAGGGAGGCTGTGATGAGCCTTATGAAGAAAATACAGGTATCACATAAGCTTCCGTGGGGTATATATTTTAGTGCTTTTGGCTATGAATACAATGATAATGAATCAACCAAATACATTAAATACAGTGTTATTAAATAGAAAGACATATCAAATAAAGTGATGTATTGATAGGTTGATGAACGTGGCCAAAGGCTTTGCAGGAACCAAACTCTATGTTTATTCCAGGAACAACAGCTCAGTATGCACTAACCCAGTGTTTGCAGAAACTTCACAGATTCATAGAACATAACTACCATGAATAATGAGAATTGAATAAATATTTCTGGTTTTAGCTAGATTGTATAACTTTTCTCATATGTGTAAGTTAGTTTCAGAATAAACCCACTTACCTTAACCCACAATAGAGGATAAAGCAAAAAATTCCAAGAATTGGGTAACATGTTATAGAGAAGTTCATTCACAACATTAAATGTGATGTCAAGTTTTTACGCCTTTAAAATAAAAATAAATTAAACTAACCTTGCAATAAATGCCTTTGTAATTTTAGAGTAGGTATTATTTAAACAGTTATTTCCCAACTCTCTATTACATGAAAAACAGTTGTTAAAGGAGTAAACCCAAGAAATTAAAGCAAAATAAATGAGGCCAAGATACTATTTCTTTTCACCCGAATTCTCTTATTCTCACAAATTTTGCCCTAGATCACTCTTCATATTATAGTTTGACTTGATTGTAGTTGACTTGGAAGAGATACTGATTAAAACAATATGAAAAAAGAAACAGAAGCAAAAACAGAAACCACCAACAAATCCAAAACATCATTGAAAACATGACAGTCCTCATCCAATAAGACTAAATCAATTAAAGTTCTAAATATTTTCTAAAATATTTTTCAGCAGCACAATTAATTAGTTATCTCAAACTACTTATAACGATAAGTTGTCATCTCTACAGAAAGATGGTGTTACTGGTCCTGTTGATTTAAAAACACTTCACTGTCCATTCCCTGTGGACAAAGGCTGACACATAGAGAATGCAAAGATGGAACACACCCCGCCCAGGCCATCCCTCAGGAAAACGCTGAGCGCCCTGACCAGGAGAGGTAGGGGGTTGGCAGAGAAGCACTCACATTCTCCTCTGTGGCCCCCTCCTGTGACAAATGACATTTTTGAAACAGCAGCCCAGGGGTCAGGGTAGAATCTGTGGCAATGGAATCAGGCCAAAAGACAGACTCAGAGGAACAGTAAATCTGTAACCTTGAACTCATTAGCAGCAAACTGTAACCAATGGCTAATTACCTTATGGCTATATTGTGAATTGTATATGTGTATATGTAAATTATGCATGTGTGTATGTAAATGCTACACGTGTTTGGTGTAGCATTCTAAAATTTGTAAGAATGATTGAAGTGAGGGAGAGAAGATAACAGATTAACCAACACCTCCAATCGAAAATGAAGGTAAATTGTAAAATAGTGATGAACTTTCCAGTGAAAAATTCACTGATTATACTTACTGTGTTAACGTAGGCACTTTAAATTAGCTTTATCTCATTCTGTCTTCTGAGGCAGAAATATTTCAATTAGAGTCCAAGTAAAAAAAAAAGCTAGCTAAAGAATATCAATGGAGCATTGTGTCTAAGTGCTACCAGAACAAAAATGATCCCTTCTAAAATATATCTAGCACTTGAAGGTATATACTAATATTTAAGATGCTATTAGTAAATTAAATAACTGGAAATTTAGTAAGAAATTTAATACTTTCTTATTAAATCAAGTTAGATCCATGAATTATAAATATTACCTGAAGAGTTAATTATAGCAAATCAAAGACTGAAATTTATAATCTCTATATGAGAAATCTTAGGATGGATTCAAAGATTATTAAAAAAGTATTTCCATCATGTTTTCCAAACATGTCTATGCAGGAATAACTACAAATTTATGTGCTGTTCATATTTCAGCATACATTTATATAAGAAAAGGTGAGAGAATCCACATGTGTGAACCTAACAAGTAGCAATTACAGTTTTCAGGAAAAGGAAAGCTCTTCAACATTCTGTTGAGAGTCTATATATGACTGCCACAGGGTAAATGAGTTCATTACTGACCTGTTAGAATTTGCATTCTAAATCAGTGTAACCTGGTTCTTTGTACCCTTAATGAATCCCCAACAATAAAAAAAAAAGAAAAAGAAAAAAAAAAGAATTTGCATTCTAATAATGAGAAATATAATTTATGCATAGATATATGATATGCTATATGTTTTCATACATTGATATATAACATAAGAAAACGTTAATGAAAAAGTTAGCAGCTGTGGTGGGTGTTTTGCAAGGGCCAAAGTGGGTGGTTCCATGTGGAGAATGGGGTGGTCATGGGCATCTGGAGCACAAGCTTTGAGAGCCTACCTTTGAAGGTAATCTCTAACTGGGAATCAGGATTATGAAAATGAGGGTAATGAATGTTATGAATTAAGTTCATTATGAATTATATTCATGTATTATTCATTAGTATAATTACATTCAATTATGAAAATGCAAGGAGAATAAAACTGCCAGAGAAAAACAAAATGGGAAAAACTGAGTAAGAGTCATCACGAGTCTGGAATACTTTTCTTTCTCACTGCAACCATTTTTCTTTCCTAAGCACCAACACAGTATCACCGTTTAATTAGCAGTGGCCACAGAAAGCAAAAGAAAAACGCTGCTTTAAAAAATAACTTTAAAATTTAAAGAAGTCTGTAAATACACTTGCAGACTTTCGAATAGTTTGGAACAGCTGCAAATAGTTTCCACATGAACATGTGGGTGTTCCTCACAGGTACGGGTAGAAGAGTAAGTTTATATGCAACCAAATTGTAATTTCTTTGCACTCCTAGCATAAACTTTGTATGCCATAAGATAAGTCAACATTAATGAATAGTTTATTCACATCTTTGCTTTGCTGCCCTCTTATTATTCGTTCTCATCTTAAATGTCACCTCCTTTAGTGAAAGGTGGAAAGTCCCTCCTGTTCCACTAACCTAACGTAGCTCCCAGGCATTCTAGCTCCACCAAAAGTCTACGTGTCCCACCAGGGCAGAAACTTATATTTCACTCATATATAACCACTACCTAGAAAAGTACTATGCACATAATGGGTACACAGTGTACGTTGATGACATACGAGTAGATGGACCAATGAGCAAGAGAATGATATCGGGAAGACACAAATGCAAATATATTCACTCATCTAATACACATTCTGGCTATTAGTCATTATTAAATATTTATATCATGCCTATCGTGATAAAAGAAGGAAAGAATGCCTTTATACAAGTAGTTCAAAAAGGGGTTGAGAGGAGGGATTTTGCCTTCACAAGTATTTCACAGTTTCTAGAAACATCTCTGGTCTTCACAAATGGGAAGATAATATTGGCATCTTTTGAAAAGCCAGGAATGAGGCTGCTAAGCATTGTACATTATAGGGGATATCCCCCCCAAAAAAATTATGAAACCCAAAATTTGAATAATACCATTTCTTTATACTATTCTCTATTTTTCATGTGAATTTAGCACACATTTTTTAGACAACTACCATATGCTAACATCAAATTGAATTCCTGTGAAGAAAAAGACATGCTGTAAGTCAGACTGACAAAAAGATGAGTAGAAAGCTGTCTGGCTGGACTGACGAATGGAAGGGTGGCTAAATAGATGAATGGGTACTTCAGAGTTAGGTACATATCCACAAATAGTGAAAACAGTCTGTGTAGAACTAAAGTAAGTTACACTTGATTGCTAACTTCAAGAAACTTATACTCTTGCTATCATCTAATCATGTCTTCACAGAATTGTTTCTATTTAATAACAAAATAGTGGATTGCGTGAAAAGATACATAGAAATATTGGGTGAAATCTGCATGGTAATTTTGATATTAAATGCTAATGATATTTGAGAAGATAGCAAGAATTAGAAACTGATCCCTGATTTTTAGGTACAGACCCCATGAAACAAATGCATTGATGTCTTTCTCAAATGAAAGGTATGACAATCGCTGTGTTACGTGAGAAATGGATGATCCATTCGCTCCATGTGGACAGAATGGTTCTCTATATGGTGAGGTAGAAAACTGGACTCTAGAGAAACTGGACTTTAGGGAAACAGTGTGAGCAGAAGCTGTTAGAAAATGGGAAAAAAAGTATCCAATGTACTCAGTACTACTGTGAAACCGATTTATAATCACTCACACTTGCATATGAAAAATGAAACATAACTTTAGCCTAGGATGAAGGAGGGAAGGGGAGGGAGAGGGGAGGAAAGGGGGTGGGAGGGATAGTAGGGGGACCACACCTATGGAGCACATTGCAAGTACAAGTTGGATCTATCATGTGTAGAACACAAATGTCCTAATGCTATAATTGGGTAAATGAGGTGAAAGCTATGTTGATTAGTATGATTTAAGCACTCCAATTTGTACAAATAATCAACACATTGAAAATGTCATAAATGTATTTATGATCTATGTACAAAAGATGAAAGGAAGGAAGGAAGGAAGGAAAAAAAAAAAAGAAAGAAAGAAAATCACCAGATGCCTGAACACAAATATTTTATTTCCTTGGAGAGACACTGCATTCTACATGGTCCAGAAAAGAGATTAGAAATGGTAACGACAGGGCTTAGAGAAAAGTAACATAACATCTTTCCCCAAATTGTCCTCATTTCTAGTTCAATATGGGGGGGTTCCAGAATGCTTGCTTTGGCAAGATGTATAATACTAAAATTGGAATGATATAGCTATTACCATGGACTTCGTGCAAAGATGACATGCAAATGTATGAAGCTGTCCACATTTTTCAGTGGCAGAACTTATTCAAAGTGCGGAATGAAAAAAGACAGCCAACCAGTCAATCAAGAATTCTATGTCCAGCAAAACTCTTCTTCAAAAACTATGAAAAAAATTAAGATGTTCTCAGGTAAACAGAAAATAAAAGAATTTGTTGGTAGTAGACCTGTCCCACAAGAAAAATTAAGGATTAAGGTGAATCTTTTAAGCTGAAATGATAGAATGCTACATATTAATATGAACCTACACAAAGAAATAAAAACCACTAGTAAAGAAAAATAAAAAAGATAGGATAAATGCATTTGTGTACCTCTTTTATTTTCCTGATTAAAAGACAACCACCTATAGCAATAATCGTGATACTGTGTTGATGGATTTATATAGTATAAACGTATAATTTGTATGACAATAAAAGCAAAGGACAAAGTGAGTAACAAATGTATTGAAACAAAGTTTCTATATACTTTTAAATTAAGTTAGTATTCCTTTGTTCCAGAATATTTTAGTAAAATGCTAATTGCATTCCCCTGGGGAGCCACTAAAAAAATTTTTTTTAAATACAATAAAAGAAACAAGGGAAATAAAATGATACAACTGCAAATGTTCATTTAACACAAAAGGTAGTAATGGAAGACTAAGAAACATAGACACAGAGGAAAAAAAATTGCAAAATGCCAGATATCAATTCTACCTTATTAGCAATTGCATTAAATGTGAATGGATTAAACACTATAATTAAAAGCAGAGATGGTGGAATAGGTTTTGGTAATGATACAATTATGAGCTATCTAAAAGAGATAACCTCAAGATTCAAAGATATTATAGATTGAAAGCATAAAATAATAAGAAAAATGTGTAAACAGATCTGGGATAACTATATTAACATTAGACAAAATAGACTTTAAGACAAAAATTGTTATGGGAGAAAAGAGGGATATTTTATAATGACAACCTATCAAGAAGATATAACAATTATAAACACATATATGCTAACAGTAGCACCAAAATATGAAATTGAAGAGAGACATAGACAACTCAACACTAATAGACTTCAACATCTCACTTCCAATGGTAGATGAACAACTAGACAGTAGAGTAACAGGAAATACAAGACATGAAGAGATCCAGAGGTTTCCATGAGCTTCTGGAGACCACAGGAATAGCTTAACAGCAAGTCACAGAGCCACTATACCAAAGTGGAACACACCTGTGTTAGCAAGACTTCTCCAGAGAAACAAAGCCAACAAAATATGCATATATGGTTAGAGAGAGACAGACAGAGTGAGATTTATACTGAGGAATTGGCTCATGTAGTTGTGGAGATTTACAAGTCTGTAAGATAGGCCAGCAGGCTAGATAGAGACTCGGGAAGAAGCTGAACCGCGACGTATGTCCAACTGTTGTCTGTTGGCTGAATTGCTTTTTGCTCTGGGAGGTTAGTCTTTGCTTTGGTAAGATCTCCACTGAGTTTGAGACCAACCTGGGCAACAAAGCAAGAGCCAATCTCTTAAAAAAAAAATTAAAAATGAGCCAGACATGATGGCACGTGCCTATAGTCCTAACTAATCCGGAAGCTGAAATGGGAACATTGCTTGAGCTCAGAAGTTGAAAGTTGCCGTGAGCTATGATCGCACCACTCCACTCCAGCCTGGGTGACAGAGCTATAGGTAAATACACACACACACACACACACCCTATTTGTACATGTGTGCATGCATATGTGTGTTGACAGGAGCACTTACTATTAGTAAACTCCTAAAATCAGGAAAGAAAGGTTATTTTTATTCTATTACCCGTAAAAGAAGAGTATTTTACTAAACTAACCACAAAACTAAAACAAACAAAAATTCTCCTGGTTCATCTCCTTACCCTTTACTAAGCCTTTCTCATAGAAAGGGATATTTAGTTGGTGATGGTCAAGGTGATAGCTTACATTGGTGGAAGCTCTGACTCCTGCATCTGGGGACCATTCTTGGACACTTCCCTTTAAACAAGTTCAGGCTGTCTTTCTCAGATCCTGCTCAAGATAGTAAAATTACCAGAAGGAGTTTTGGATTCAATTTTACCAGCAATAAAAATGTTTTAGCATTTTAATCTTATGTAAATTATTTGGTAGCTCCTCAGCTGGCTGTTAGTAATAAATAATTTGCCACAGATTGTTTTCTTCTTTTTTTTTTTAAGCCGCGGCCAGGTTTGAACCCACCACCTCCAGGATGTGGGGCCGGCGCGCTACTCCTTTGAGCCACAGGTGCCACCTTCTGTTTTCTTCTCTTTTAGAAAAAGACTGATTTTCAGTTTTATTGACATATTTTGTTGGAAAGCGGTTTAACTAATACTCATGTCAGCACCACAATCTCCTGAAAAACCCTTGCAAAATCCTCCATTCTGGTAGGGACAAAATTGCTATCACAATTACTGCCATTAAAATAAATGTCTTTTGTCTACCAAGTACATTGTTAAACA
The DNA here is from genome assembly GCF_027406575.1 of Nycticebus coucang. Classification (NCBI taxonomy): domain Eukaryota; kingdom Metazoa; phylum Chordata; class Mammalia; order Primates; family Lorisidae; genus Nycticebus; species Nycticebus coucang. The sequence continues at coordinate 21,567,965 of NC_069787.1, forward strand.
TGTGTTTTACTTTTAAATTTTATCCTGATCCTGACTTTACCTACAGAGCCAGGCCTCCAAAACAGAGATACAAGAAAGTACATTTTCAAGAGTCTTTACTTACCTTCTGTTTTTCTTTTCTTTTTGGTTTCCATTCTGGCTAGCAGAAATCTGATCTCAACCCCACATAACCATAATCAGCAGTATACACACACATTATTCAACGTGAAAAAAAGATCTATATTTTCATGCAATGCTTATATACTCAGGATGAAAAAAAATGCTTGCCAAGTAAAGGCATTAACACGTTTTCAAGTGACTTCTCAAGTGCAATTTTTCTTCTTGGCTCAGCATTTCATTTTTATAGCATCTATTAATCAAGTGTAAGCAGCCTTTAAGTCCCCAGTCCCTCCTTGGGATTCCCTCACAATGGCTGCCCACTTCTGTCATTGTCTCTGGGACTCTCTTCCCTCTTCTCCATTGTTTTTTTTTTTTTTTTTTTTTCTATAGGCCTTCAATCATCCCAACTTTACTATCCTTCAAGAACAGCAGCCATCAATTTCTAAAACTGTAGAACAGGACTAATGTTTATGCTTTCAAAGGAAATTCACTGAATAATAAAGACCATTTAAGAAACGCCAGGAAGGGCGGCGCCTGTGGCTCAAGGAGTAGGGCGCTGGTCCCATATGCTGGAGGTGGTGGGTTCAAACCCAGCCCCGGCCAAAAAAAAAAAAAAGAAATGCCAGGAAAAATTAATTACTCCATAGTTCAGAGCAACCAGTCCAGACTACGGAAGAACAACACCATTTATCCTCGAGAACTGGTAGAGAGTAAAAGGGAAACGGCTACTAAATTTATCTTTGTTCTTCACCGAATTTGAATTTTAAAACTCACAGAATCTAAGCATATAACTTACGAGAGAGAGACTGGATATAAAAAATAGCAACTTCTCATTAAAATAAATATTTTAGGAAGCTAAGGATATGTTAAAAGATATATAAGATAATCCCCTAAAATAGTACAATGGTACAAGGAACCAACTACATTCTCAATTGAGAAATCATTTGACCAATTTTTTTTTCACCATTTCACTGAGATTGAAAGCCACACATAAATGGTTGACTATTTTCATCTCTGCTCTTTTTCTTAAAAGAAAAATTGCTGGGGATTTAAAGGCTAACCCTCTTTAATATATTTTTCAAAGACATTTGTCATCATTCTGAATATGTTTGTTCTACAGGTCCCTTTTGGAGTGTCCGCATTAGGATTCTAACACTTGAGCATGAGAAGTATATACAGAAAGCAGAGGAGCCGCTAGGTTGTTTGAAAACATTTGAAAGGCAAGGGTGAACTCATATCAGAAACCCACGCCTCCTGGATTTTTCTTCCACACGAAGACTCAAAATAATGTCATTTCTTGCTCTGTCCTTTGCCTTCAGAGAGGTCAAATACAGACAGTCCCCAGATTACAAACAAGACAGGCACTGTAGGTTTGTTCTTAAGTTGAATTTGTATGTAAATAAGAACAGGTGCCTTTAGCCATTGCCTATAATAGCTCCTGTTCTTAAGTGTGAGTTATACATTAGTCGATGTTTATAACTTGGGGACTGCCTGTACTAAAACATTACTTACCATGAGAGACTTCCAGACCTCTGGTTAAGGATTCATAAAAGATAACTTTTAGTGACTAATAGCTTTTGTTCCTCCATGTTCATTATGCCCACTATACAAAATCTAATACCACGCTTCTTAAACGTTAGAGCAAATTGCTTCCAAATGCAATTTCTACTCATTTTTCTCATGGATAATGCAAAAAAAGGGCAACATATCCAAGAGGAAAACAGGTTAATTTCATGCCAATCATGAGACCTGGTGACGGATGCCACCATATGTTGCAACAAGATCTCTTGGCCATGGGTCATTGCTTTGAGAGGAGCTAATGAATGCTCGCAGTGCTGTGACATGCCACAAGTCCCCCGAGACCCCATGCAAGATCTCATGACAGGTATGAAATTAACTCATGGTGTCACCGTATATTCCAAACATGACAGTTCCCAGATAAGTTGCCACTTAGCGAGTGGGGATTATGGGAAGAATTGCGACATCTAGTAAATTATTTCAGTGGGATCTCCTATGGGCCATAAGGAAGGCCACCTTCAAAGAAAATGTCTAGAAAGGTTAAAACCATAAAAGGCAGTGGTCAAATACATAGACGTTAAGGAAAATAATTCTGTTTTGGATCTTCTTGTAATTTTAATTTGCTGCCTGGTCTAACTTCCATAGAGCAGATGAATAAAGTATTCAGTATTATAATTTGAAGAGCTCTTTATTTCTTTCTTGAGCTGGAACAAGAGTTCCAGTCATGAGTTGAGGAAGTACTGGGCAACGACTCTTCCTTCCAACTCGCATGCACAAGCGTGCACACACACACCCACACACACACACACACAAATTCCCACGTCCCTGCCTAGCGAAACAAACACAAATGCCCAAATGCTAACTAAATTTTATGATTCTATTACAGATCTAAAATCCATGAACTGTAACTGTAAAATTTCTTGTCAAAGAAAAGAGAGATGGTGAGAGAGCAAAGCAAAATGTGCGTATCTGGTAATAAAAGAATGTGACACAGGCTTAGTTTATTGATTTCTGAGTTAATTCTCTTTCCAGTGTTAATTTCAAATGTCGTGCCAAAAATGAGGAGGTGAAATAAGCAAACTAAACACAGAAGTAAAGTCACATAAAGAAGCTATTTATTTTCTTTGGGCTCCTAATATAAAAATAGCATGTAAGTTCTGAATGCCACCTTTTTGCAGTTTTCCTAGTATAAAGTAGAAGATATAAATCATAAATATGATGATTATAGTTTAAAATACAAGCACTGTCATCCCGAAAAGGGATAAAAGTAATGAGAAATGAGTATAGTAAAGCAGAGAATGAGAAATTACATGAGATTTGATGTCCTGTCCTGCCAACAGTCAAATTAAGGGTATCAGTACTATTTTTATACACAGAGAATATTAGATTTTGGTTTCACAGTCTGGGCAGGAGTTACTCACTCCTCGTTCTTTATTTTGCTTTCTTAAATGTAAATTTCATCCAGAATGCCTTTTAATCCCAGAATCCTATAATAGTATCAATTAATTTTAGAACTGAGAACACCTCAACATTTTATCAAATAATATCTTTGGTTTCCATGCAGATGTACAATATACTTTTAAAGATCGATAAACATTTAGTGTATATCATAAAGGAGTTCCTGGAATGAACACATATGTAACAAACACTATATAACATGCGCTACCTATCGGGCACTGTTCTGAGAACTTTGTAAATAATTCATTAACCTTACTAATCATAATTTGATGAAGTAGGTCCTAATATTATCTCCGACTTTCAGATAGGATCGCAGAGGGTGCAGGGAAGTCATTTTCACAAATCAGCAGCTTACAAGTGAAATACTCTGAAAATGAACCCTGACACTCTGGCTCCGAGTCCATACTCTTAACCTCCACCCCATGATGCCACTGAACAGTGTGCCACAGCTGCTCTTCCCAGGGGGTGCTTCTTGGGATTTTCTCCTTGCACTTGCCTCTTAATGAAACCTCCCGGCCAAAGCCAATTGAGTCACTGGATTCCAATAGCTACAACGCAAACAGCTTTATAAAAACGCCAACTGCTTTCCAAGCCAACTAAACCCTGCCCTTTCCCACCCCCAAACCCACAACAAGTCTATGAAAGAAAGTTACGACAATCTGTGTTTTAACAAGATGAGACTTCAGAGCTCAAAGAGATTCTTTCTGTGTAATGTATTAGCTACCTCTAATGTATATACATAATTTACACAGTGGAAAATTACTCATGGATCTTTACTTGCACAGTAAAGATAAATGAGGAAAATGTATTATAAAAGCAATCGTGGTAATGAGTATATAATATTTATTTTAAAATACGTTTAAAAACAATATGGCTGAGTGTACTTGCTCATGCCTATAATTCCAGCACTTTGGGAGGCCAAGGTGGGAGGATTGCTCGAGCCCAGGAATTCAAAACCAGTCTGATCAACATAGTGAGACCTCCATCTCAATAATAATAATAATAATAATAATAATAATAATAATAATAAGCCAAGTAGTGGGCTCATGTGTGTCGTCCCAGTAACCTGCCTCCTTGAGGTGGAAAGATTGCTTGAGCCCAGGAGTCCCACTGAGCTATGATGGTGTAACTGAACCCCAGTCTACAGGACAGAGCAAGACTCTGACTGGAAAGAAAGAAAGACAGGGAGGGAGGGAGGGAGAAAGGAAGGAAGAAAGAAAGGGAAGATTGATTTAGACTTTGAAGTTGGATAGGCCTTTAACCCTAACTCTTCTGATTATTAGTTTTTAAAACATATGTTATTTCCTTAAACATTCAAATTCTCAGTTTTTTCATCTTTTAAAAGAGTTTTAAGGATTAAATAAAATAAAATGTGAAGTACTTAGCAAATTGCTTGGCACATATGTTCAATTATTAGTATATTTAATTATTATAGCTAATGATGTTTAAATCTTACACAAGTTTCCCTTTATGTAAATCTATCCTTACACAATTGTTCTGTTCAGACTAAGAACTATGCTTTGATTTGTAATGGTAGCCTTTTTTTTTTTCATTTTTTTATTTCAACTTAATCTGAGGATACAAATTTTTAGGTTACAATATGGCCTTTTCTTTTTCAATTTCAGTAAATAAAGATTTTTCTCATTATGAATAGTAGCAAGACTGTTGATTTCCCATTCAACATTCTCTTAAGTATATAAAAAGTTAAACTCCTGGAAAAAGGCAAAGCACCTGCAAATATTTTACTATTGATGAAAAATTACATCATTCTAGATAGCAACTAAAATAATTCATAAGATATAATTTTTTCTAAAGAGATGTGACAAACCCAGACCCACTCTTTCCAAGGATACACACCTTGAAATAAGAAAATGATGTTATGAAAGTTAAAAGCACTCATAAAAGTAGGCTATTTGTTTCTATCCTGTCAATGATTAATTTATTTTCTCAACATGACAATGAAAATTTGACCAGTAAATAGATAGTTTAAATACACAAATTCTCTTAATATGAAAAAATACCTAGGTCTAGCAAGATGCTAGATAAAGTGATTAAGAGCCTGGCCCCCACCACTCAGCAGCTGTGTAAACTTGAGCACTCACTCCCTACACTCCCTACAAGGGCAATTTCGTCATTGGTAAATAGGTAGTAAAATCCTGAGCCACAGGCTGCTGCAAGAATAAATGCCTACTGTATGCCAGCACCATGCTTGGCTGTGAAAATGTAGTGGTGAGCAGGGCCAGACTGGGACTCATGCTAACAGAACTTACTACCTAAATTGCTTAGGTAGTAAAGGAAGATATTGTTTTCTATCTCATAGAATACTGAAGATAAATTGTATGAGCCTATTGGAATGATAAAGGAAGATGCTGCCAAAATCACAGCAGTATTCATAGAAAACATGAAGATTCAATTAACCATCAATATTATTTCTTGCACATTAGCAACTGGGTAAATCATCATATAAATAAAAGAAACAGAGGAAATTGTTCATTGATTTAGGCAGACATACCTTATACTTCAAAAATTGTAGGAAGAAACTTTCTAATGGATATGACTCAGATTATCCTGAAAATGGTAAAATTATACTATTTACACTTTGAGCATCACATTCAAACCCAAATAACATGCTGCTTACAGTGAAAAGAAGCTATCAGTGATATCAATGTCATCCTACATCTCACTAGAATAAAAAATTAAACCAAACAATGACTGCACCAGGTGCAGCATCTGAGCTTAGAATATTGTAGGTAAATGACCCTGAAAAGCAGTGAAAAGTAGTTTTTTCCTCATTTAGCTAATCTGAATAGTGGGCATATTTATTCTGCTTATCTCAAGACAGCTCAGTCAGCTTAATAGATTTGAATGTTCTAATTTGAGCCTATTTTAACTTAGCTAAATACGTTACTATTGAGATAGTAAGGTTTCTGAACATTACCTAAAATGTGTATGTGTGTGATGTTTTAGAGTGACCAGAAATTGCATGTGTCACTCCGTTTGCTCTTTAACGATCCATTTACTCAGGGATGCTAACTCCCATGATCATAGAGTTGAGACCCATGAGAATATCCAGGACGGTTAGCCAAGTAGAAAAGAAAATGTAATGGACACAACAGATGAGCAGGTATAATGCCTCTGTTTTCAGAGGGATACGGAGATGAGAGAGGAAAACAAAATTAGCAAATGGAAGATGGTGAGTTAAGGAGGGATTTGGACGGGGTTGAATCTGCAACTCAGAGGGCCACTTCATTCAGGCTTTGCAGCCATAAAAGAGCTAATCTTTATACAAAGAAGAATAGAAAGTCATCAGCACATTTTAAGAGAGAGGTGATGGTGTAAACAAATTTGTATGTCAGGAAGAATTCACCGCATACAGTATGGAAAATCACCGTGCAGGCAAGAAAGAGTAGATTGGAAGAATTCGAAACACATCCAGTAGGAAAATATTAATAAATTCAACACATGCACATCACCTGCCATCCACCTCTGATTTAAACAAAGGCACAGATATTATAATTCAAGAATAAGAGGGATTCATATTAAAGATGCACATTATTGTTCTTTGAAAGAAGTCATTATGATAGCAACCATAAACTTGACTTCAAAACTTATGGTTCTGATAATTCCATGACATTTAAATTTCGCCCTTGTACGTGGCCAATAAGAGTGTGAATAGACAGACAAGTATGTGAAGATACTAAATTTAGCTCCAGGCAAATATTAATGAGACTTACTAGCAAAATAATAAAGGTCTAGAGGGCGTAGGCTGGGAATAAGATTAAAGAAGATAACACAGAGGCTAAAAGGCAAATGATTATATTTGGTAGTGATAATTATCTCTATGGAATTAAAGAGCTTTAGTACTTGTGGGAAAAGACAGCTAAATGAAAACATATTGATTCAGGTTCTTGGATAAGGAACTCCCCTTTGGCCTGGGTAGGGCAAACTAGCTGCTTTCAAAGGGGACAATAATGTGGGCAGAGAAGGGGTAAATTCATTTTGGTCATCAAAAGTCTATTGACCAAATTCTAAGTATTGCACACTCAGTGATGCCAACATGACTGAAAAATGGGAAAACTTCAGAACGTGCTTAATTTACTCCCACCTCCTTGCTGTTTGGAACACTTCCAAGGTTCTGTTTCCCTAGGATTGCTGTACTTGCTGGGCACTTCACATGAACAGCTCCTCGGAGAGCCTCAGAGCTACACTTCATTCAAATCTCTGGTCCAAAGGCATTGCTTTTGAAAGGCCTTCCTTGATCATCTTCTTCAAACTAGCCCATATTACAGCTTTACTTTCTTAACAGGAAATATCACCAGCTGACAATTCATTATCTCTCCATTGATTTAGCTGTCAGTCATCTCACTAGATTAGGCTGTAACTCCCAGAACTGTTTCTTATTCACCTCTATTATTCCCAGCACCAAATACCTGGCAGTCCTAAGAGTTCAGTAAGTACTTGGCTGAATGAATGACAGGATGAATGTAGTTGGGAATACATGTCAAGAAGTTGTCTTTGTCATCAGCTTTGAAACTTACTTACACTACAAAAGGAGTCAATTGCTCCTTTGAATGATTTGAACATAAACTCTTCCCTGATCTTGCAACATTTTTTTCACAATGTGAGCAACTCCATAACATTTCTAGTTATAAAACCTAAAATTTTCTTTTGCATTAGGTTTTTTGCCATTGGAAATGCCGTCATTAATATACTAACTTAGTGTACACACTACTACTGAGCACAGAGGATATGTCAACTTCATCTTCCTGTTTTCACAGAATCGATGCATAGTATCCTGTAAATAACTGAGCTCATATTTGTGAAATATTTCTAAGTGGGAAAGGCCAAAAGGAAAGAGAAAGAAAACCTAAATTTGCAAATTAGAAATGTATCTATTACTAAATCTAAGACTGGAAAAGGCCATGATCTCCATGCAAAACAAAAAAACTGCATAATGATAGGAATAAAAACAAGGAAAATTGTAAATTATAATTATGTCTAATTACACCTAAAAGTTGGAGAAAGAGAATAGAGTCCATGAAAATGTGATAAAGCACAAGGTAATGGTAAAAATAAAACAAAAAACTACTGCAACGAATGTAAACCCGGAAGCTTTTAAAGAATAAGTGATTTCCTCCAATATTTTTTGGCATTGCTATACATGTTTGTAAAAATATAGTTCCTTAAATAACAGCAGCAACTGTATGGAAAAGCACAAAAAAAATGAAAATGTTAAAGTAATTAATTGATATAAGAATTTCCTTTATTCATTTCCATGAGATAATTATCACTACCAAACGTAATCACCATGCAGGCAAGAAAGAGTGGATTGGAAGAATTAGGAAACACATCCAGTAGGAAAATATTAATATTAATGGGAAAGCACCAAAAAAATGGAAAATTATTTATATACACCTTATTTAGGATTGTAAAATTTTCATCTTATATTCTGTCAAATCCTGCTACTGTGCAGAATATGGCTACCATGTAACTTCATAATCAGCACTTGTCACTCAAGAGGCTAAGGCGCCAGCCACATACACCTGAGCTGGCGGGTTCGAATCCAGCCTGGGGCCTGCCAAACAACGACAGCTGCAACTAAAAAAAAAAAAAAAAAAAAAAATAGCCGGGCATTGTGGCGAGCGCCTATAGTCCCAGCTACTTGGGAGGCAGAGGCAGGAGAATCGCTTGAGCCCAGGAGTTGGAGGTTTCTGTGAGCTGTGATACCATGGCACTCTACCCAGGGTGACAGCTTGAGGCTCTGTCTCTAAAAAAAAAAAAAAACTATAGCCGGGTGTTGTGGCGGGCGCCTGTAGTCCCAGCTACTCGGGAGGCTGAGGCAAGAGAATCGCTTAAGCCCAGGAGTTGCTGTGAGCTGTGTGACGCCACGGCACTCTACCAAGGGCGATAAAGTGATTCTGTCTCTGCAAAAAAAAAAAAAAAAACCATGTTTCATCATATGTGATTTTTCATAGCTAGAGATATGATGACCAAATAGAAATGTCCCAAATACATGATCTCCCCTTAACATGAAAGACGACTTTTCATAAGAGTGCTTCAAACACAGCTCACATATTAAATGGAAGAACTATGGTGCTTCCCCAACACACAGTAATCTCACCCACATTTATCAGTGTTTACTGTGATTTTCTTTTCCTCTCTGTGTGACTTCTCTGAATCCATTTGTCAGATAACTGTATCACACATTTCCTGATTTCCACAGCTTAGCATAAAAATATCAGCCTTCTCAGCTCTGTATCCTCGGCTTTCTATTTAAGTTGATGTCCCTTCGAAATTACACATTTTTGGCAGCTTTCTTCCACTCTCAGAAATGAAAACTTCCAATACACAAATCATTTTTATTTTATCTTGTGAGAATTTCTTTCGGGGGGGGGGTGCATGGGTTAGATATAAGAATAGTCTCTGTAGAAAACTTCACATGATTATTTTTCCCATGACTTTAGAAATATGAATCCTTCAAATTAACTTTAATAACTACGTATCATTTATTAACAATAAACAGTAATGGCAACTAAATATCAGAGACTGTTTATCTCATTTGAAGTCACAAAAACACAATGAAAAAAGCAATTTTGCTTTCACTTTGGTAAGATAAAATGAAACGTCAGTGAGGTAAGTTGGCTAGCCCAAGTTCACACAAGTAGTATTTTACAGTCATAGGACGTGTCCCTTACTTTCTTCTTCCTACTAACCCCTCCCCCAATCCCATCCTTAGAAAAGGACTTTAGCCAAAATATGAGATATGTTGATGCCACTGGGGGATAGTTCTAGCTCTTGATATGTGATAGGTTTAAAAAGTGTCCACAAACACTCTGACAACTTCCCATTAAGAGATGAAATCTATGCCCCCCACCTCGAATCCAAGCTGGCCTTCGTGAGTTGCTTGAAACAAATTATTCTGAGGTGAGGTTAAAGAAAGCTTTCCACTTGCCCTAATTCCCTTGAAATGCTCCCTCTAAAAAAATCAGCAGTTATGTTTGAAGTTCAATGGCCCCAAGGAGAAGAAGTCATGTGTAGGGGGTTAAATATCACTTGCTAACCACCAGAGGGCGCCATATGGAACACCAGCCCAGGTGAACCTTCAGTTACCTGCAGCTCCAGCCAACGTTTAAACTGCAACTGAATTTTAAATTCCTAGCAAGAACTGCTCTCTCTGCATTCTGGACCCAAAATATTATAAGCAAAATAAAATATTGCTTTTATCCACCAAATTTGGGGGTAATTCATTATACAACTAGAGTAACTGGAACAATTGGTCTAATCAACATGGTTCAATGGAAACTTCATATAAACGGCAAGGCCCATTCTTTTGCCTTCTTCTCCCTTTCTACACTTGGAATTTGTCAGTGATAGTGCTTCTGGGGTCCTGGCGGTAAATATGCCAATCAGGTCTGTGTCATCTGCCTTCTAACCTCTCTACCTAGAAATAATTACTGGATACTAGGGTTTAAATTCAGGGAAAATAACACAAGAAGCATTACAGAGTTCTCCAATCCAGCTGTACCTGGTTTATCAAAAATCCTCACCTCAGTGAGACATTAAGCATGAAATGGTTTCGTTTTCTTCTTCTAACATAGTTTTTCCACACTATGCTGCTGACTTCGTCTTTCCCATGCCTGTGTGGCGTCTTGTCCTTCCATGAGCTCCATGTCACTTTCTATCACTAAAACTCGGTCTCATGCAAAATGCTTCTCCCTTGTTCCATTTCTAGATAGAACCATGGCTGGAAGGAAATGTGGTGTGTCAGCCTGTACAAATGATTAAGTTCAACTCCATCCCTTGACTTTGAGGAAATTCTATAGAGAGAATCTGCTTTTATTAAAAACAATACACATTCCACAGGCTAAAAACATCCCCTGCCTCAAAAACTTTCTGTGTACCACCTGGGCAGCTGAGCTGACAGTTGGGAAAACTGGATTTCTTCTTTTTACTCCTGGGAATTTTCTCAGGAAGGACTTTGGCTTCAATTTTTCATTTCTGTCTTCTATTAAGTAATATACTGGGCTGATCACCATCCTTAGCCATCAACTCTAACTACCAATTTGAAGTAATGACAACAACAACAAAGTACAAAGACTCACTCAACATCCTTTCGCTTTTCTCCTTCTAGAAAAGTCTAAGTGGATAAGCTAATATTTTGGCCACCATCTGAATCAGATCTTTGTGTTTATACCCTAAAACTCTAGAACTTTGGACGTGGGTGGAGTAAATTGATTCCTAAACCTAACTCCTAATACATGAAACAGGATTTGAACCCAAATCTGGATAATTCCAAAGATTGCTTTCAGTTGTTTTCTGTATGCTAATAGAACTCTAAGATTTATAGCTTCCTCAAAAGACATTACTCCTACAATTTTCACAGTATAGTTATTTCCAAGGTATACGTATGTAATAATTGTGATGTAAAAAAGAAACTTCTATTAAGTGAAGTATGGAATCCATTCCAAAATTGGTACTGAGAGCATTAGCTAATCAACATTTCTGTATATATTTTCCTTGTCACCACTATAACTTCTAAAATGCTTTACATTATTATTTCAAATTATTTTACTCAGAGATTTATATAAATGTTATACAGAGCTTAAGAAATCTACTGCCATTTTTATGCCATAAATATCGTATCTAACAAATATGTGTGGGGCAAACACATTTGGAGCAAAAATAAACAGAAAATGTGGTAATGACAACAAGATGAATTGAATAAACTACCAGCTGTGATGTAAAATGAAAGCAAGGTTTTTTATAGGAAATACACATCATTTTAGAATTAATCATCAACGGAAAACCTGATCAAATTCATGGCTAAAAAATGACACTACCAAGGCAAATACATTTTTATGATAATTGTTACATTTTCTTTTTTGAAAAAATGCAATTTAATTTGTTCTTCCTTGTTCTGTGGAAATAGTTCTCATTTTTAATCTAAGTCTATTTTCTTGAGAAAATACTTCCTAAATCTCAGGGATAATATCTGTTGCCAAAAAGCTGTATAATCTTTAGCATTTTTCTTGAGCTCTATACAACTATTTAATGGAGAAAAATCAATGAGAACCTGGCCTCACTTTGAGATACACAGAGTTTAATTGAGTGTTGATATTAAAATCAGTCAGTGAAAATAATGAGATATAAGGGGTCAAGTGATTTTAGATCTTCAGAGGAGAAAGTTTTATAGATGATGCTTTCAGTTTTAATTTTTGACTTGAGTAAAACCAAAGATCTTCATAATTTTAAGATAATAGCTACTAGCAACTTCTCAATACTGAAACCTTGAAGGCAGTGAATGTAAAATTAAGAAGTAAGATCTGGACAGAAAATAGAGAAAAGTGAATAATCCTGCCCCACCCTCCAAGTCTAAATCCCCTCCTGGTGCTTAATCAAGATATTATGAAAAGAAAGTTGATACTGGACAAGGAAGCAAATCCTCATTAAATTGTGTGCCCAGAGGTCACTAAGGAAACCATGGGGAGTTTCCCCTTCTTATAATTTTGGATGGAGACCTTGCTGCCAAGTTAACCTGCAAGTTCACTTGGTGTCCCCCATTCCTTCTATCATTCAATTTTTAAATTATTCAATATCTAAAACCTACAGTATACAGCACAAAGTAACCCCAAAATAGGGTCCTTACAACTGTGAAATATGGAACACACACTGGAAATAACAGATACATGAGAAGAAACAGACAACCAATATGAAAATTAATGCCGATGAATCATGCAGTGGACGTCCTGGAGATACAGACACATGATTTGTGACTGGCCAGATTCCTCTAGACTCAATTCATAACATTCCAAGGAAGTGGAGGGTAAGATGATTTCCTGTACCCTAAGATAACTAGGGAAAATTTTCAGTTCTTAGTATTATTGTTATATTAATATAATATTGCTGTAGTTTGATTTGGTCAACCTCCAAATGTCACATGGAAATCTTTTCCCCAATACTGGTGACGGGGCCCGATGAGAGATGTTTGGGTTGTGGGGGGCAGAACCCTCATGAATGGCTTGGTACCTTCCTCAACATCGTGAGTGAGTTCTCAGTTCTCACTCTGTTATCTCCCAGGAGAACAGATTGTTAAAAAGAGCCTGGCATGTCCCTCCTCTTTCTCTCTTGCCTCCTCTCTGGCTCCCGTTCACCTTTTGACACAAGTGGAAGCCACGTAAGGCCCTCTGCAGACACAGATGGCAGCGCCAGAACCATGAGCCAAATAAACCTCTTTTCTTTATAAATTACCCAGGCTCAGGTATTCCTTTATAGAACTATAAACAAATTGAGGCAAGTACGCGGTGTACATAACTGTGTGGTAGAGGGTCCTCCCCTAACCCTGAAAAGTGTTCACTTGCTGACTTTCAGAACCTCCTCAGACCACAGTGTGCTAACGTTGCTCAGGACCATCTCATCTGCTCTTGTTTATTTGTTTGGAATGGAACTCCAGCTTTATCTCATCTTCAACCCTTTGATGTAGGCTAACCACACAATCGCTGTCAGGCACATAGACACAAAACAAGCGCTGATGCTGCTAGCACCAAAACCAGAGTTTCAATGTTTTTGAGCAGTTGTGGCACTATAACTTCCATCAACTCCAAACAAACTGAACTTCAAATGAGATTAGTATGTCTTTTTTGCAGGCAGAGCTTCAAGGTAAGTCCCTAGCCCCCTTCTACCAGATCCCTGCAGTTGAACCTCTCCCATGTAGAAATTTTGTAGCTGCTCTTGATAAAGACATCTCTTCCTGTGCCACTCACAGGTGTCATTATTGTAGGTCCCTTCGGTGCCACCCACAGGCCAAAGGAGCAGAGGCTGGAGTTGAACCCACTGCTTCTGTTGCTGACACAGCTATGGAACCAAGTCTTGACTAAGTTAATGAATTCCTCCAAGTGCAAGGCAGAAGGATGCCCCCTAACTGTATATGCTTAACCAAGCACACTGAACAACAAGGATGGCCATGTGTGCTAACCTTCCCACACTTTCTAGACCCTGTGAGAGCGGTCCTCAAGGGTAGGATCTGTCCCCAGTGGACACTTTGCCCAGACTAAGATCCACCTGCCCCCTTCAAATAAATACCCACTGCTCTGTTGCTTTTTCTCTTCGTGGAATGTTCTGTTTGTTTGTTTTCTTAGATGGCTCGTTATTTTCACCAAGGTTCATGAAAACTTTGAATACTGAGGAGAAGTCTCTTCCTTTCCAGAAGACTCCTGGTCTGTTTATCCCAATTGTTACCTCACCCTTCACTCCACTGCCACCTTACAGGAACCATCAAGCTGAAAAAAACCTTAAACTTCCACCTATTAAACCCTCTTGCCTCACTGTGAACACTTTCTGAATTCTGACATTTCATTTCCCACACCTCCCACACACAGGGTTTGAATGAATGTGAGTGTATCACCCTACAGCATTCTGGAAACATTTCAGGTACAGGCCTACCCGCTGCCCTCCACGTACCATCCCTACTGGGACTTTAAAATCAGATCAGGATTTGAATTTCAGCTCAGAAATGTAGTAGATTTTGACTAGAGGGGTTAGCATAGACCTCCATTTCTCATCTGTAAAACTGGAATAATAAGAAAATATGATTCCTTGAGTTATGGTGATCAGTAAGTAAAATGAAAATATTATGGAAATACGAAGTGATCAGTATTATAGAAATGTTAGAGAAAACTTTCATTGAACATTTAGTATGTGTTCTAAGCCTCTAATAGGTATCATCTGATTTAATCAGAGTACGAGTATTTCTACGACCTCCATTTTATACATAAGGTCTTTAAGACATAGACGTGTTGAACAATTTGCAAGGGATGGGACAAAGAACACGAACTTCAGCAGTTTGTCTCTGGAGCGCACTCTCTTAGCTTCTTTGCCAACTCTTCCCTTTATTGAAATAATGTATATTAAGCAAATAAGAGAAAAACACAGGACGGGTGTGGTGGCTTGTGCTTGTAATCCTAGCAATCTGGGAGGCCGAAGCAGGTGAATCAGTTGAGCTCAGGAACTTAAGACCAAGAGCAAGACCCCATCTCCACTAATAACAGAACAAAACAGCCAGGTCTGGCAGCCTATAGTCCCAACTACCTGGGAGGCTGAGGCAAGAGAATCACTTGAGCCCAAGAGTTTGAGGTTGCTGTGAGCTGTGACACCACAGCACTCTACCGAGGGTGACAGAGTGAGACTCTATCAAAAATAAATAAATAAATAACAAATAAAACAAGAGGGAAACACAGTGCCTGGCAGATGGCCAGTATGCCTAGTAAACCGTTGTCATAGAAGCAGTAGTAAGCAGTTCTGGAAGGAATAGAAAAAATTAAACAGGTATGATGCCCCCATTACATGGTACAATGTCATTATTAGCAAATGTACAAAAATTATTACTGCAGAGGGCTGTGGCTCCCATAGTGTTCAAAATAAAGGCCTTTCAAAGTGTCCATGATCACTGACCAGGAAGCAGTGACTGGAAAGGAATGTTTACACAGTGCTGTGGATGTCCAGTTCACTAAGACTCCGGTCTTTTACGCAAACAGCCCATTGTGAAAAGAGACAGAAGGTCTTTGTTGTCCAGAGTGACACATTTCTCCTACTACAGCTCCAAGACTATTTTATTAATCAGAATGCCCTTTGTTAAAAGACCAAGAATCATTCATTCCAGGAATTAGATTATGTGTGTTGACCTCTGCTTCCCAAATTTCCCTCAATCCTGAGTATCTCAAAGGCAGGAAGTGAGAATTTATTTCTGCCATTTTTCATGTTTGGAACATAGTAGGTCCATGAAAACTACACCAGGCATAAATGAGATAAGCCGGGGAGGTTTTGTTAGGTTGACAGTCTTAGTTACTTTTAAAGAGGCCAGTTCCCAGCAAGGACTCAAGCACTTTCATTGTTGTTTCTTCAGAGTACGGCTTTCAAAACTCCTTCTACCTTTCTGCTGTTTTTTAAAAAACGATGCCATCTTATTACTACTGAAGTCTTATTTCTACTCGAATCCAGAAGAGGATATCTGCAAATACATCTTTAAAATGATTTCAAAGGGGTATAGTAGAGAGCAATAAAGCCAGGGGTTATGAAGAGTGTCATTTACCCATAGGCATGTTTTAAACGTGAATGAAGAAATAATTCATTTGTTGGCTGGATTCGGTAATCCTAGCCCTCTAGTAGGCTGAGGCAGGAGGATTTTTTGAGCTCAGGAGTTTGAGACTAGCCTGAGCAAGAACAAGACCCTGTCTCTACTAAAAATAGAAAAAAATTGTCCAGCATTGTGCTAAGCACCTGTATCCCAGCTATTTGAGAGACTGAGGCAGGAGGATCGCTTGATCCCAGGAGTTTGAGGCTGCCAAAGTCATGGTATTGTAGCCTGAGCAACGGACTAAGACTCTGTCTCAATTAAAAAATTAAAAGAAAAAAGAATTCATTTGTCTTATTCACGTGGCAGTGAGTTTAGTGCCATTTGAATAGAGTTCATAAAAAGACTCATTCGACTCATTTATCTACTAATTGGTTATCCTTATAGTAAAGTCTGAATGAAGCAAAGCACCCAAGGGAGAAAGGAAAGTAGAATAAAAACCCTTGGGATATTTCTGTCTTAAGATAGCAGTAGGATAGTGTAGTCTGTGGATACATCCATCTTAGAAAAGCAGATCATACTAAGAAAATGCTACAAAAGCTGTGTTAACTAATGTGATGAAAATGTGTCAAACGATCTATGAACCAAGTGTATGGTGCCCCACGATCATACTAATGTACACAGCTATGGTTTAATAAAAATAAATAAATTAAAAAAAAAAAAGAAAAGCAGATCACTAGCAAGAAACACGCATGGAAAGGTCATTCTTTCAAAATCAACATTAGCGCTCTATGCTACTATCATTTGGCACAGCACATGCATACATTCAAAAGACATAGCTTGCAGGGCGGTGCCTGTGGTTCAGTGAGTAGGGCGCCGGCCCCATATGCCGAGGGTGGCGGGTTCAAACCCAGCCCCGGCCAAACTGCAACAACAACAAAAAAATAGCCGGGTGCTGTGGCGGGCGCCTGTAGTCCCAGCTGCTCGGGAGGCTGAGGCAAGAGAATCGCGTAAGCCCAAGAGTTAGAGGTTGCTGTGAGCCGTGTGACGCCACGACACTCTACCGAGGGCAGTAAAGTACAAAAACAAACAAAAAAAAGACATAGCTTGCGCAATTGTGTGTAGCTAAGAACAATGTAAAATTATGTAGTATCCCTGAAATCATAGTTTCAACATCCACTAAGCCAATACAGGTGTGGTAAACTTCTTTTGAATTCCAAGAACTGTAAAAATCTGAAAGTAAGACATACAAAAGCAAACAAATCAAAAACGTATGTATAAATCAATGTATAATGTATTTGTGTAATGTATACAAGGTATAATGTATTTGTATAACATATAATGTATAAATACATTATAATACAGCAATAACGCGATGTCATCCATGTCTTTGAGAAAACTCACTGACACATCATTTATGTGAATATATCAAAGCCAGACAGAGGCGCAGACATACAGAGACATGAAGGATCCGGAGCGGTGGGAAATGCAAGTGGATGCAAGGGACCGTTCATGATGTCACATGGATCACATTCGATCACTGCAAGTTTCCATTCACAAATAGACATTTCCTTTCCCCAAAATTATTCTTTCTTTTTTTTTTTTTTTATTTTTTTTTTTAATTTTTTTTTATTAAATCATAACTGTATACAATGATATGATTATGGGGCATCATACACTCACTTCATAAACCATTTGACACATTTTTATCACAGTGGTTAACATAGCCTTTCCGGCGTTATCTCAGTTACTGTGCCAAAATATTTACATTCTACATTAAGAAAACAAAATGCCAAGAAACAAACATGTCACAAGGGGACAGAGAAATAATTGGCCAAATTCAGAACCATAATGATATAAATGAGAAATTTTCAGTTAAATGTTCAGCAAGCCTGTTGGCTCTCCTCCTCCTCCTTCCCCCCCATTAACTATTCTAAGAGTTGAAACCTATTAATGCACAAATGCCACCCTGGGGATGAGAATGAATTAGCTCTTTCCAATGGCAAGGAGTTCATTTGATAAATCACCAGCAGTCTCGGGGCACTTTAGTGGACAGAAGAGGGTCAATGAAGCAGCCCTTCCCACTCTGGAGCTTAGGTGCTGGGGCATGTGGATTCTCGCTGGCTGTAACTTGTTTAGCAGATAAATCTTCAGAAGCATCTACTCTCCAAATTTCTTTTGCTTTGCACTGTACTTGGACTGGTTTCATGTTTCAAGGCCATCCTGGATCCCATAGGGAAGAATACTCTTTGAATATCTAAACAAGATCATTACGCAGCTATTATTAAGGATTGACATCTAATAGTGGTCCAACTAGTAGTTGAAGAAAACTCCAGAAACCCTATGGGAGCCAAATTCACAGGTGTGTTTTGTTGAGCTTACACAATGACTTATTTTTAAGGCTTGGATTAACACCCATGTCTTAAACATTATGAGTTTAAACAATTGATATTCTGATTTCTCTTTTCTCTTTAAAAATGTAGAAAGTCTGATGAGACTAATCTTACTTTGGCACATGACAAAATTCTTTTAGAGCTGAACTGAGTTTTTCTGCTTTAGAACGGTTGTATTCTCTGATGCACAGTCCTCACCACTCCTTATTATCTTATATTTCTCCAGATGCCTCATTCCTTGGCATTTAAATGTGTGACCTCTGCCCTGTAAGTGTTATGGAGATCTACCCTGTGACTATCCTGAAGTTATTAAAATTCTAAAGCTAAATTATTGCCATTAAAGAACTTATTAAGAATATAGATTGTTCAGTCTCTTTCTATTCAAATATTGAAGATTGAATTATAATACAGCAATAATTGTACCTCATAATTATTATCTTTTATTCAAAATTTATTATTCATTTGTACATACTGATCGGTCATTTTTAGAGCTGGCCCTTCACACTGTCTTATATTTTTAAATACTCTGCATTTCAGATTTGGCAGATACATTAAATATTGAAGAGTTGTATAAGTTTTAAAGCTTCAGTGTTTGTTTAATATCATTCAGCTCTGATTCAGGTATTTTATAAGTAAGATCTTAGTTCAATAAACTTATGACATTTTGAAGTTACATAGACAGTGAATATAAAGTTTGAAGATGGAATATGACTTCATAAGTGCAGTCCAATGCTTACTTTTAGTAGCAACTGACTTTATTCCATAATGTTTCATGGGGGGGGGGAAATCATACTATTTTCTGAATTTGAGAGTTCCTACTTCTTTTACTCCCCTCCCTCTGCTCCCACTCTCTCTCTCTCATTCTCTCTCTCCCTTCCTCCACTTCCCTCTCTCTCCTTCCCCCTCTCCCTCCTTTTCTTCCCTTTTTCCTTTCTTTCCCCGCTCCCTTCATCCTTCTCTCTCTGGCTTTCTTTCCTTCTCCCTTCCTTCTTACATCCTTTTTTAAAAAGACCAAATAGCACTCTGGGAGGCCAAGGCGGGTGGATTGCTTCAGCTCAGGAGTTCAAGCTTGAGCAAGAACAAGACATAAAAAAAATAGCCCGGGCATTTTGGCACCTGTAGTCTCAGCTACTCAGGCAAGAGGATTGCTAGAACCCAAGAGTTTGAGGATGCTGTGAGCTGTGACAGCACAGCACTCTACTGAGGGCAACAAAGTGAGAGTCTGTCTCAAAAAAAAGAAAGAAAAATAAAATAAAAGACCAGATAGATTCCTTGGTGGTAAATAAATTAATAAATATCGCTCTAAACAAATCAGGGGATAATGGTACTGAGTCACCTGAAAGTCTGTGCCTTTGATTAGAAAGGTATTAGGTCTTCTTTTTCTACAATGATCAGAGGTTAGAAACCTGAGACGTGCCCCTGGGGCCAGCTGAGAGGCAGAACGAGTGACTACCGCATTGTGGGATCTAACAGTACAGCTCATGAGTCAGATGATTCTTGTTTACTTCTGAAAAGAAAAGGGTAGAATTAATTTAATAAACAATAAATGGAACAGACAGAATGGTTTCTCAAGCCTTCAAAAAAAAAAAAAAAAACAGGCTGATTCCTGACAATCTGGGAGTTGCAGAGCTGCTGACGCCTTGTGGAAAAGTCTAGGAAAAATAATTTCATTTAAAAGCCATTTTGCCTTCCCTAATCTTATTTGTGTCTTATTGCACTCCTCCATTATTTTATTAGTAATGAAGTTTATTGGAAATTGAGAGTTTTTCCTTCCAGGGAAAGCTTTTATGTATACCTTTTCTCTCCACCTTACTTCTAAGATAGCCCTTTGAATGAGTTGTACCAAGAACACTCTAGCTAGGTCAGCTGCTTACATTTTTCAATAATCTGCCTGAGTCGTGTTTGGTAAGCTACAGCAGCCGCACCTACCCTGACATGTGTAAAGCTACTGTGACACTGGCATCGGAATGTGATTCAGGACTCTGGGCTGAATCCCCAAGCTATGGTGTCATCAAAGTCAAAACAGGATTCAATTAAAATCCTTATATCTCTTTAAATAACAAATCGACATTACAGCGAATGTTATGTTTCAGGAGGCAGTGATCCCCAATTGGCCAGTAATAGGTAATTGACTTGAGATGTGAGAGAGACATAATTGTATTCTAATGCCTTGATACAGACATATGTCAGGAACATGGCTTTTTTTTTTACTATTTGAGTATTTACTCTTTATACTTTGGTGCATTGGGTATTGTGTGTACTTACTCAAAATCAGTCCAGTGAAGATTTTAGAATATAGACTCACTAAAGGAGTAAACTCAGAGTCCTGAGCCCTGCCAACCAGAATCTCTAATTTAGCAGGCCCAGCTAGCATGGGGCCCAGGAATCTGCATAGGCAATTACATCCCAAGTCAGTCTTTTACTTATTCAATTATTCTCTTAACAAATTCACTGTGACAAACATAATGCTGTGTGCAAGGTCCTGTGGATACAATGGCTAAAATAATCCAACCAAGTACCTGTTTTCATGAAGCCTTTTAATATCCAAATAGAAAATGCTTATAGTAAGAGCTAGAATGAAAATAAAGCAGGATAAAGCATGTAGCAAGCAATAGTGGATATGATAGCAAGCAACGGGATACTCAGGAAAGGCCTCGCTCATCAGAAGAGGCTGCAATGAGTAGCTCAAGGACCAAACTTTGACAATGCTCCTTTTAAACCTGCTGAGGAAAAGGAAAATTGATGCCTCACTTCTCAGCCTGAACTTAGTGTCAGACTTTTTAAATGTGTTCAAATTTCTGGATTTTATTTTATTTGTATTTTATTCAAAATAAAAAAGATACATCATAATCATAGTAGTTAAAAAAAAAAGATTTAATGGCAATGTGATGAAATCGCCAATGAGTTAGTAATCTTGGGATACAGTGGAAATAGTGTAACAGCGAGAATAACAGAAGTGATTGTCTTATTTTCCTTTGCTCCACTCAAACAATGCCTAGAAAATTGTATCCAGGTCTAGATACTTTTATTTAAAACTGATTCAGACAAGCTGAGCTTATTCAGAAGTGAGCTCCCAAGACAGCAAAAAGGGATGACATTATCTAATAGAAGGAAAAGCTGAAGGAGTTAGGGATGATTTTAGGGAGAAGAAATGACTCAAGTGGAACATAAAACCTCTCTCCACATATCTTCAGGTCATAGAAAAGGGTTTAGATTTTGTTTTCTGTATTCTCACAAGGCAGACATGGGGCAAACAAATGAGAATTCCTGGGAGAAGGATTTGAAGCTCATACAAATCGAACTCCAGGATTGGAGTTATACAAGTTATGCAAGTCTTGGAAGTCTCAAGAAGGAGACACTCGCAAGTAGATGTTCATGACCACATGTTGGGATGGCCTTCAAGACCCAAGAGAGTGGTTGAATTAAATAATCTCTGGGCTCTTGCTGCCTATGAGAACTTATGATTCATGATTTGTAATTCTATGATTCATAATAAATGCTATTGATTTCCCCATGAAACAATACTCCCTCTTAGTCTCAGAGGCTGCTCAAACCAGAAGTCACATTGCTGCTGCCTGGACAGACAGCCATGTGGGAGGAAGTGAAAATTTAAAGCTGATGCACTTGGCTATTGAAGGGGCCTTGCAGTTGCTTCCAAAGGCTGCTCCCTCCTTTTGAGGCTCCAGTGCATCTTTCAACCTCCACTGCCATCTCTCAAGTAGCCCCACAGATGTATAAAGACATCCGGTCCACCGAACATGCTGCCTCTTTCAGAACCATTCAAACTAGTGTCCCCAGATTCTATCTTCTCCTTCAAAGTGAGATAATAAAATAATAAAATAAGCAAGTTCAGTGGTTGACTTACCCTTCCATTTGAATTATAACATCTTAAGATAATAGGGTCATCCACTGTTTTAGATAAAATAGCTATGCTACTCTACATAAAAAATACATACATCAAAGCCAAAATAATTAAATTCTGAATAGAGATTTGGACAGCTGAATCCTTGACTTTGAAGTCTGTTCTCCTTTATGAAAAAGAGATAGTAGTAGGTATTAAAAATGTATAAAATCATGGTAGCATAAAGCAGCCTTTGACTCCCCCTAAAATAGTGAAAGAGAATAAAAAAAACTGAAAGAGACTTAAAGGGAGAAAAAAAAGCTTTGCTGTATGTACATCTACTGTTTAACTCTATTTAATCTTAAATTACCTATTAACATTTTGCATCTGATCAGGACTATCCATCCCATAATCTGAGAAATACTAAATTAATCAAAGCTGGTGTCCCCGTATTATAGGTGACATGAAGCCTTAACTCCTTTAATCTACTCAACTGGACAAAACTTTAAGAAATAACTAATTAGAGAATGTTGAGCAGCATGAAAAATCCCTGGAGGAAACATCTTTAATCACTCACAGATGAGGTTCCCTCTTGAATTTCCACATAAAGACAAACACAGAAATGGCAGACTCTCTTCTTTGTTCCTGTTCACCCTGACCCCAGGGCTCAGTTCAAACCATTCCCTCACTCAGTCATTCAAAAAATATATTGAGCAACGACTGCATACCAAACCCTGTTCTAGGCAGTAGAGATACAACACCAAAGAGACCACTAAGGTGTCTGCTCTCACCCCTTAAATTTTCGCAGGAATAACAAACATAATTCTCTAACCCAGGGTTACTCAACTTCAGCACGATGGACATTTGAGACAGGATAATACTTTATTGTTGTGAGTCATCTTGTATATTTCTGGGTGATTAGTGGCATCCCAGGATTCTGCTGAACTACGTGCCAGTCCACATTTACAACCAAAAATGTCTCTGAGTATTACCAAATGCTCCCTGGTTGAAAACTACTGCTCTAAGAACTTCTCTGCTCCAAAGCAAGGATGCTCCATTGCACAACTCTAGAGAATACCATTTGTGTTCCACGTGAAGTTCACTTAGAGTTGTGCATCAGCTGTGCACCATTCAGAAAGTGAAGCTCTGCTTTATAGTGTGATGAGTCAAAATTACAGGCCATAGTAATACACATTATTTTACAGATTTAATAAAGTATCAGGATATACATTACCTGTCAAAGCTGTACTGTATTTTTGAATTACATTCATCAATCTTGCCTGTTTGTCATGCACACTTACGCATACATAGATGCATGGACTCTCCTTACTTAGTTTAAAATGTCTTTACTTCTAAGCAGACACTCAAAGAAAGTGAAGAAGTAAAGGCATTGTTGATGAATGCTGTAGATCAGCGGTTCTCAACCTGTGGGTTGTGACCCCTTATACATCGCGGCATTAGGAAGGTTAAGAACCACTGCTGTAGATAATTCCAGGTAACTCACTGCTCCTTTGGGAATGAGACCATGAATGCCAGGAAGCTTTGAAAGTTGCAAGTGTGCCCATAGCCAATCTCCTTGAACCACAGATGCCTTCCTTTTAGACACTCTACCAGACTCCTGGCTTTGAACCCTAGCTGTGTGTACAGGACCATGGATAGAAAGTGAAAATGGCACTTACTGCTGCAACAAACAGAACAGGGCTCCACCTACTGACTTAGAGCATCTCTCCACGGATCCCTAGACTGGAAAAGTATGCTGGTAATGATTACAGGAAGTCAGAGGGTAGGTTGTCCCCTCTGCTCCAGGTTGTCAGGAAATACTGAGAAAAAAATAAGGCAAGAAAATAAAACCTGAAACACAACATGTAGTCCATTTATCTCTGCGTTTTTCAGATTTCAGATACCAATGAGCTTCCAATAAACACTGATACTTACTCAAAATATACAGGTGTCCTCGAAATTGTCATACATATGGAAAATGGGAAATGGTAACTAAATGTACCTTTATTTATAAATTATTCATGACAAAATGTTACAAATAGGTGTTCAACATATAGGGAATATTTTGTAAACATTTTGTAAAATAAGTAGTTTAACAATATAGTTTAGTGTGTAAATATGCACACGATCAAATACAGAAACACACACGCCACTAGTTATCAAACAAGTAGATGACAATGGTGACTGTCTGTTCCTTTCTGTGACCTAATTACTGAATTCTAAGAGGTACTTGAATAATCTCTTACTATAAGCCAATATGGTGTACGTGTATAAATCATAATCACCAAAACTGTCTGAAAAGATTTTTTATAATCACATAAAACTCTAAGAAATCTTCTTGGTTGTCTTTGAATCCCAGCAGCTGGGACTCCAGGCTTTTCGGTGGATTAGGAAAGAGATTTTTAAACCACAAACAACTGACTGACTACATAATAACTCAGAGCTCAAAACATCCTTTTGCCAGAATGCAACTGCTTTTAAGATTGTAATTATAGTCGGAAGCCAATGAGAAGGTTAAAAATGAAAAGGCCTACGAATAACATTTTGAAAGGATAATTAGTCTTTCAAGTCCCAAACTCAAGTATGATTTCATAAGGCAGAAATGGGTCCCAAAGAGCAGAAACATCGTAGCTACAGATGGATAGGCCAGGGATGGGGAACTTGCAGTCTCTTTGAGCTTCTGCTTATGACTAAAGACATTTTAAGCAAAGTAAGGAGAGTCCATGTGTCTATGTATGTGTAAAGTATGCGTGGCAAAAAGACAAAAACCAAAAAGAGGGGCAAGATTGATGAATGTAATTCAAAAATACAGTACAGCTTTGACAGGCAATGTGTACCCTGATACTTCATTAAATCTGTAAACTAATGTGTATCACTACGGCCTGTAATTTTGACTCATCACACGGTAAAGCAGAGCTTCTCTTTCTGAATGGTGTACAACTGTAAGTGATAACTTCACACGAAACACAAACAAATGGTATTCTCTGGAGTTGTGCAATGAAGCATCCTTGCTTTGGACCATAGAAAAAGGATTTAGAGCAGTGGTTATGCCCTTCAGAGAAAGGTCCTCAAGTGGGGACTTTTGACTGAATACAAACTTTATAGAACAAATTGTTTTATTTTTACTAATACACTGCATGATTTATATTTTTATTTTATTTTTAAATAAATGTATTTAAAATACCATAGAATAAAATAAGTTTCAATGAAATAATCCTCCCAGATTGACCAGAACAATTCAAACATTATTAACCAATAAGGGCTAAATTGACAGCAGCCAATCTCATGAGTTAGGTGTAACGTCCCCACGTGCTGGTGCCACTACTGCATGAGGCTGGTTGGCCAGAGTTAATGAGGGTCAAGTACACTAATCTGTTATCCACTTTTGACAATGACACATTGTGTTTCTGTTTGATGTGGAATCATGTCAAAGAAGACCATGGGAACACTGAAGAAAGAATACAGATTTTTTTAATAAGGATTGGGAATTACAATATTGTCTTGTTTCTGCTAAAGATAAGATGAATTGCTTGCTTTGTGATACTGCAAATCAACATTAAAGAAATTCAGTTTTCATCAGCATTGTAACACTCATGAGAACCACAAATATTTCAAATCAGAGGGAGGGGCATGAAAGATTGTACTGCAGAAATTAAATGATGAGAAGCAAGGACAGGTTTTTTCAGGCAGCAATTAGACCTGGAAATAATGCCACTGAAGCAACTTAAAAAGTAGCTCAGATACTCAGGAAAATGGGGAGCCAATCGGAAATTGGGACAGAATGCATTGTTGAAATTGGAGGACACTTAGACCTTGATGACCTTTGAAAAGTACAAACAACTGCTTCTTTCCAGGAGAACCATAACTGATCAGCAGCATGAGTTAGCCTTCAGCTTAACAGAACAACTTCATGCGATACTTCAAAAGGAAAATCTATATTATCCAATCAATTTGGATGAGTTGACTCATATGACTAAGCTGGTATAGGTTTTACACTTCATTTAGGTCTTAACAGAAGATTTTCTTTGTTGCAAACAGTTACTTTGGGTACCCTTGTGAACAAAACCTGGGGAATAGTTATCTTCAACAACTTTCAAGATAAATGTCATGAAATTGAACTGAATTTGGCAAATTCAGTGATAATAGGTACAGACAGTGCACCTTCAATGACAGGAAAACATGCAAAGTTTGTTGCACAGATTAAAAAATATATTAACAGATCTTGATGCCATCATTTCATTGTATCTTACATCAGAAAAATCCCTGTGCTAAAACTATTTTAAGTGACACTTTGCAGCAAGGAAAAGGCATTGTTAACTATATTCATGCAAATGTAACACAGCATCCCTGGTTTCCTCACCTGCTAAAGTTGAACCATGAGGTATTCACTGTGTATTTGCTGTATCATTCTAACGTGCATTGACTATCACAGGTGTTAGCCGAAATTCGATCTCTGAGATAACAGATGGTTAAATTTTATAAAGACCAGCATCAGCAAAGTGATTTGTTGAAAGAAGATTTCTATAGGAAATCTGTGATAAACATGGCAAATCAAAATGATTTGAATATTTCTTTGCAAGCTAAAACTAATTCTATATATGATATGTCGGAAAAAATCCTAGAATTTCAAATAAAAGCTATCCTCTTTCAAAACACTTCTTTTTCAAAAGGAAATTTTAGATGAACATTTTTCCCAGTTAGCAAAGGTCATGGACAAGTAGGATGATAGATCTGTATTCAAGTCATTTGAAGAACATGCAGCTGCCATGGACCTATTAATTGAAGAATACAATGAAAGCTTCATTGACTCTGAGAATCATGACATCACACTCAAATTAGCAATTCAGCCTCACCTAGGTGGTATCAACAAGACACCTAAAGAACCACATGTGAAACTGAACCACAGGTCAAATCAGTAGATGATATTTTAAAGTTATTATTTGATGCTAATGAAAATCCAATTTAAATATGAAAAATGCAGAATACCCACACCTTTGGCAACAAGTCAGAACAAAAATGCTTTCTTGCTTTTCAAACACTTATTGCTGCAAATATGCATTTTCCTACCTCACTCAAATCAAGGAGTCCTTAAAGTCACAAAGGACTGATACCCATCTAGAGAGAAGATCAACTAAAACCGCAGACCTCCATGCTGCGATCAAATATTCAAATAGTTTCCAATGAAAGACAAAATTTGTAGTTTACAATACAACGAAGTCATTATATGGGTAACTGCCTTTAAAATTAACAAAGGTTTTATGTTTTGAAATTAAATACATAGTAGTTAGATTTTTTATAAAATCATATCCATTTTAAGCACATCTAATTGAAGTTCCTTACGTGAGGCCTTATGTGATTACATCTAAATTAATGTAGCCTTCCAACATGAAAAAGTTCAGTATTCCTGGGGTCGGAAATCCTAGTACACGAGCCAAGGGTAAGAACAATGGGAAATATAATTCTGGCTTGTTTGCATGATGCTATGGTCAAAATATGTCCTCTCCAGAATTCAGGTACTGAAAAGTAATGGTCAATGTGATGGTTTTAAGGGGTGGGGCCTCTAAGAGGTGATTAGGTGAGGGGGGCTCCTCCATCTTGGGCTAAAGGCCCTCATGAGTGCCTTATAAGAGGCTTCATGCAGCATTTGGCTAGTTTGCCCTCCTGCCTTCCATTGCGGGAAGCATGGCAACCTCTTCTCTGGAGGACATAGCAAGAAGGTTCTTGCCAGGTACTGCTGTCTTAATCTTCACAAGTCTCCGGAACCATGAGAAATGCATTTCTGTTCTTTATAGATAAGCCAGTGGTATTCTATTATAGCGGTGCAGGAAGACTAAGACACATGACTTATAAGGCCCTCACACCCTGATGTCCGCTGTGCTCTCAAGTAACCATCTACCCACCCCACTGTCCCAGCTACAAAGGTCATCTTTACGACCCTAGGAAATAGCTAGCCCTTTCTCAACTCACACTTTGGGGCTATACCTCTCTTAGCTCTGATGGGTCTCACCCTAGTTTACCTTGTTAGAGAGGCTTTATCCCTAGGTCTTTGAAAGTTACCAGAGCAGCTTGGTTTCTCTGGGAAGCTGATACTGGTTTGTTAGTGAGGGATCTGAAATTAAGGCATGGGAAGAGGTGGGAAGAAAGCAGCCCTGGATGAAGGAAGAAGCTGAGCTGTGATGCAGTGCAAAGCGAGGTCTCAGCCTGCCTTCAGGGAGTTCTAAAGCAGGCAAGGTCCTTAGAGTTGTCCTGAGTTAGGCTGAGAGTGTTGGGCCTTTATATCTGCACATCAGTCACTAGATATGGTCTGCCCTGGAAAGGGGACATGACACTGAACAAAGGAGAGCTCTCTTGACCCCCTGAGGGCTGGCTACTAGCAGCACTCCCAGCCAGCCGCTCTGGAAACAGGTGGTTCTCCAAGGTGGCTCTGGGCAGAGCATCACAGAGGCTACCAACTTTGACTTTATCTCACTGTCTCTCCATCATCACATCAGTAAAGTGGGAATAATATCTGCAGCTTCAAAAGATGCACAATATCTAACATGATGACTGGTTCAGTGGAAGTTCTCAGCAAATGTTGAGTGTCGTTCCCTACTCTATTTGGGGAAAGATGCAAATGCAATTTCATTAGGGAACACTTTTTATTTATTTATTTTTTTGAGAGACAGTCTTACTTTGTTGCCCTGGGTATAGTGCTGTGGTGTACAGCTCATAGCAACCTCAAACTCTTGGGATCAAGCGATCCTCTTCCCTCAGCCTCCTGAATAGCTGGGACTACAAGCGCCTGACTATTTTTTAGAGACAGTGTCTTGCTCTTCCTCAGGCTGGTCTCAAACTCCTGAGCTCAAGCAATCCACCTGCTTTGGCCTCCCAGAGTGCTGGGATTGCAGGCCTCAGTCACCACACCCAGCCAAAGATGATTCCTTCCTTTCTCTTTGCATGCATTTATTCACCTACTATTTACTGAGTACCTAAGTGGTTGAATTTTCCAAGAGTGGAGGAAAGAGTGTTGTAAGTTCTTATTCAAATGGAGCTTGTATTTCAGTAATAGAGAGAACACAAACATGTAAATAGATAATAGGTACTGGCTGTGATATGTGTTACCTTGATGGACAAAGAAATGTGTTTTTTATGGTGCTGGTTATTGGATTCCATTAGTTAATGAAACTAACTTTAGTAACGGGACTTTATTGGACCACTAACAAAAATTACAGAAAAGGCAGATAAAGGTAGACAAGGAACCAGCCACAGGGAATCCTAGATCCAGAAATCCAAACAAACACCACGGAGACTATCTTGCTTACTCTTATTTTTGTGTGCTTGTAACTACCTCTGTTATACCGGCACTAGTTCAATAAATCCCCAGAATGGACTCTGAACAACCAAAGGTGCATTACCTGTTTCATCCTCTAAAGCCACAGAATTAAGGGGAACGATTGGCTCATACTGAAATATGTGCCCACCCCTGTGGCCAGGGCAATAAAAGTACTATTAATAATAATAAAGCTTTTACATATGTAAAAGATAATAAAGTATGTGAATGTATCTATTAAAATTAAACTGTAGTAAATACTATCTCTCTTTATTGAGGGACAACAGTGAAGCTCAAAAGAGATTAAGTAACTTGCAAAAGTACACATTCTTATTATTTTTTTTTTTTTTTTTTTTTTTTGTAGAGACAGAGTCTCACTGTACCGCCCTCAGTAGAGTGCTGTGGCGTCACACGGCTCACAGCAACCTCTAACTCTTGGGCTTACGCGATTCTCTTGCCTCAGCCTCCCGAGTAGCTGGGACTGCAGGCGCCCGCCACAACGCCCGGCTATTTTTTGTTGTTGTTGTTGCAGTTTGGCCGGGGCTGGGTTTGAACCCGCCACCCTCGGCATATGGGGCCGGCACCCTACTCACTGAGCCACAGGCGCCGCCCAGTACACATTATTATTAAGTACTGAAGGTCAAATTCAAGCCCACTTAAATCATGTCTCCAAAGCACATGTTCATAACTGCTAGCTAATTAGGCCATGCTAATGTTGATTTCTATATAGTTATAATAACTATAATTATTTCATTACCTTAATTAATCCATACTAATCGGTCTTCCACCCAATATGAAGGCATGATAATTGGACATTCACAAATGAAAAGCGTATCCATACATAGCCGACAAAATGGGAACTATTACAAGAAAGGAATGGAAGGGTAAATCGACATGAAATACCATTAAATGCTACCATCACTGAGGCCAATCTGACAATGATTGACATTTTATTTTATTTTATTTATTTATTTTGAGACAGAGTCTCAAGCTGTCGCCCTGGGTGGAGTACTGTACCATGACGTCACAGTTCACAGCAACCTCAAATTCTCGGGCTTAAGAGATTCTCTTGCCTCAGCCTCCCAGGTAGCTGGGACTACAGGCACCCGCCACAATGCCCAGTGGTTATAGTTGTCATTGTTGTTTGACAGGCCCAGGCTGGATTTGAACCCACCAGCTCCAGTGTATGTGGCTGGCACCCTAGCTGCTGATCTACAGGCTCCAAGCCATGTCAGGGCTTTGCAGGCTTCCATTCAGTTGGGTGGACTCTATCTTACCTTAGAAAATGAATAATGCAATGTGAAATATGTCTATAACTAAGTGATGAAATATAAGATTTAATTCTCAATAAATATATAGCTGAATTTAAATAAGTCAGTGTCTGTTTTCTAATCTGTAATAATAAGTCAGTGTCTGTTTTCTAATCTGTAATTTAGGACACTAGCACCTGGATTACCTATTTAATATGTTCAATTTGTATTCTCTAAGGGAAAAAATCAACATAAATATGAAGGCACTTGGAGTATTTATCATGAAAAACATGAGAGTGAGGGGTTTTGTTTTGTATGTTTTGAGACAAACTCTCCCTATTACCCCAGGTAGAGAGCAGTGGCATCTTCATAGCTCACTGCAACCTCAAATTCCTATACTCAACCAATCCTCCTTCCTCAGCCTCCCAAGTAGCTGGGACTACAGGTGGATACCAGGATGCCCAGATGATTTTGATCTTTTTAGTAGAGATTGGGTCTTGCTCTTGCTTAGGCTGATCTTGAACTCTTGAGCTCAAGCAATCCACCTGGGGCTCCCAAAGTGCAAGGATTACAGGTATAAGCCACTGCCCATATCCAGAGGGTAAGGTTTTAAAATACAAAATAGAAAAAAATATATACCTGGATCCTTTTTTAAATCTGTGTCACTACAATAAAAGGTTAAATGTTTAAGATAAGTGTAATCAAAATTAAACTTTGTAATGCCTAAGAAATAATCCAAATGATATATAAACAGAACCAAGAAAAAGTTCCAATCAAAGTAAATATTTCAAGATGTTCAAAAGTAATTTTCCCTTTTCTAGATTTGGAAATATAATTATTTTTACTTTGGATGGAGGAAATTTAGAAATATTCTTTTATATTTTATGAGAAAATAACAATAGTTTTCTTGCTATGAGATTTTGGTGGTGGAAACCTTATAGCTGGTTTATCTTGATTTTACAGTCCTTGGATTTCAATTTTCAACTTAGCTTGATATTTTTAGTTGAAAAACTAAATTTCTTTAGTACAGGACTGTAAAAATGTGACAATTACAAAAAGAATGATTTGAGAAACCAAAGATAATGGGAAATTAAATGTCCCACTGAAACACTTTAAAGGCTTTTTAGAAGAAGAAATATGTGCTATAAAATTTAATCTAAAGTAATAGAAACTTCTAAAATTTGGATTAAAGAAATCTGAGTAAAGTGCTGAAAAGTGGAATTCTGCTCCTTTTTAAATGTCTATTTTCCCAAAATAATACTTTTTCTAACCTTGCAGGATATATATAGGTTTCCCGTGACATCTGGACTGACATTTCCAGCTTTAGATTTGTTTGGAAAATGATGGAAAGTTAGAGCAGGAAGTAATCTTGAAATCATTTAATCCAACATCCCCTATTTTAGAGAAGTATAAAGTTGAATCTCAAAAAAAAAAATGAAAGAATTTGCCTAAAATCACACTGCAAATTCTTCTTATAATGCTAATGATAGTGAAGATAGCTTGTATTTTAACCATTCTGAGTCAAGAATTGTAATCTCAGCAGCCTGAGGTTCAGGAAGGTTGACTAATTTGTCCAAAAATCCTCAACTGCAAAGTAACCAAATTAGAGCTGAAACAGATTTTTCTAGAATTAAAACCCATGCTTTTGATCAGCAAAGTATCTACAGCACTGTCCTCAGTCCTATAGCTGGACTGATTTTCCACATACTTCCCTGCCTCCAAGATAGATTCTATGCCTAGATCAAGAAAAAAGAAACCATGTTAATAAAGTTCCCAGTGAAATGGATCCTTCTTGTCTGATTTTTTGGTCTATTTTACTTTCCATCTCTGATCAGTCCTCCAAGAAGCCTTCTTTAACAACCACAGACCAAATCCCCATTTTATTCTCCCTTCTTGCACCTATCAGAGCAACAACTTTACATTTGCTTGAAATTTGAATCAATATGTCTTTCCTAATAGATTGTAAGCTTCATGAGGGTAAGAACTTTTTGCTTACGACTGTATTCTAAATGAAGTGACTCTCAACAGTCATGCAAAAATAATTGTTGAATAAATACATGGACTTTTTTACATGTATAATTACCACAAAATAATAAAGCAATCCTATAATTAAACAACTAGAGAGCTATTTCATAAGAAGAATAATTTTACTTTCATGGTCATTTTACACATGACACAAGTTTAAAATGTCATCAAAAATAAACAAAGCATGACCAAGCTCAATGGCTCACGCCTGTAATCCTAAGGTAGCACTCTGAGAAGCTGAGGGGGGAGGATCACTGGAGCTCAGGAGTTTCAGATGAGCTTAAGCAAGAGGAAGACCCTATGTCTACTAAAAATAGAAAAAACTAGCAGACTGAGGCAAGAGGCTCTCTTGAGCCCAAGAGTTTGAAGTTGCTGTGAGCTATGATGATGCCTTAGCACTTTACCCAGGGCAACAGAGTGAGACTCTGTCACAAAAATAAATAAATAAATAAATAAATACACACACACACATCTAAGAGGAGACTATACTGTATAGGAATTGAGGAGGATCAGAAAATGTCACCCCAAATATGCTTCTTTGGCATAAAAATTACTTTGAACTGAAGGCAGTTAGGAAAGAGTAAACACAAAAATAGCTCTTTGCTCTCCCCTGTCTGCCCAAAGCAGAAAATAAATTTCCCTTGTATAATTATTTCCCCTTTCTTCTCTTCCCTCACCTGTATCAGGAGAAGAATAACTATTATCACTGGAGATAGAAAGTTGACATTCAGATGGGTCTGTAAAAACAAATCTTACTAAAATAACCCATATCTTCCATTACGTCCCCTTATAGAGTTACCTTACATTTTCCTTTGTCTTCTTACTTCTATACAATTTATTACCCTTTGATAAAATGGCACATAAAATCCTGGGTCTAACTGCGTATTTTTTTGTTTGTTTGTTTGTTATTTGGGATTCATTGAGGGTACAAAGAATTGGGTTACATTGATTGCATTTTTTAGATAATCTCCCTCTTATAATCATGTCCCGCCCTGAGAGTTGTGCCATATACTGTGACCACACCCAACGCCCTCTCTCCTCCCATCTCTCTGCTCCATCATTGCCCTGACCCCTACCTTGTATTAGATCATCTACTGCCTTCATATTAGAATTAAGTACATTGGATTCTTGCTTCTCCATTCTTGTGATGCTTTACTAAGAAGAATGTGTGCCAGCTGAATCCACATTAATACAAAAGATGTAAAGTCTCCATCTTTTTAATGGCTGAATAGTATTCCATGGTACACATATACCACAGCTTGTTAATCCATTCCTGGGTTGGTGGGCATTTAGGTTGTTTCCACATTTTGGTGATTGTAAATTGAGCTGCAATAAACAGTCTAGTGCAAATGTCCTTACGATAAAATGATTTTTTTTTCTTCTGGGTTGATGCCCAGTAATGGGATTGTAGGATCAAATGGGAGGTCCAATTTGAGTTCTTTGAGGATTCTCCTCTAACTGTATATTTGCATTTTTACTTCTTTTCTATGACATACCTCTGTGTAAGTAAAAATTAAACACCAAATAAAATTTGTATCCCTTTTCTCCTACTAATCTGTCTTTTGTTACTTTAATTGACCATCTCCAGGTACAGAAACTAAGAAAGTAGAGGGAAAAAAACTTTTATTCCTCCTCTACCCAATGTTTATACACAGTTAAGCACATGGTTATATTTACAGTATATAACACAATAAGAATTACTAAATAAGTCTTGATAATATCTGGTTAACAAGAAGTTAATAATTAGTAAGTCAGCATGGGCTAAAGTCTGTGACCAAGCTTTAATTTAATAGATGATAGTACCTCAAATGTGAAATTATTTACCTGCTATTTGCAGTTGTGAATAGAATCTTAATTAATATAGCATATATGCGAAGGGCTACAAAAAAGGGAAGCTAACTGCCACAAAAAGCACTGCCCAATAACGTCTGCTTGTAAAAAAATTACTTAAGACAATGGTGCCAGCTTCTAACTATTTCAAAGGTCGGATTTATACATATTATAAAATAATTCTCTTTCCTTTTTCTAGCAGCACACACTGGCCTTAAGAAAGGAAGACTATATTGCCCTGGATTCTTAGCGAGATTTCATGTTATTTCTTCTTTCTTTCCCCTCTTCTCTCTGCTTTTTTTTCTCCCCTGTAGGGTGGGGGTGTTGTCATAAACACAGAGGTGCTAATCTTTGATCTTCATGCATAAGGTTTCCTTCCACTGCAGGATCATTTATGACAGGCTAATTAGCCTTTGATCAGAGCCTTTGATTTAGTTTATAATTCCCTGCTTCATCACTAGGTGCTGAGATATGTCTGCTTTTGCTGCCCTTCCCAATTCCGCGGGTGATAGGAGTGATATATTTCACTGGTTTGCTTCCTTTCCAAGGCCTCAAATACCTGCATGTGTGTGTGGAGTCCAGTAAGATCTGCAGTTTAGAGGAGATGTCTATGATTTGTGTCAATGTTTTACATGCTATTTTCCCCCTAACATGGGTCGCCCTGAGGCAAAAGTAGCATTTTCTTGAGGAAACACAATTTTCTCCTTTCATTGGATTTTGCTGTAAGTCATTTGTTTGGTTGTGCTACATATTCTCATGGACCTTTTATACATGCGGTCTGTCATGTTGCTACTTCAGCAGTCCTTTTAAATATCAAAATAAGATCAAAAGCATCTGCTTATTAATAAGATCACCCAAGTTTTGCTGTGTTTCAATGTCTTTTTGTCTTTCATAATTCAATGCTATTATGGTCAGTCATTTCTTTGTAATGCATTAGCAACTGAGCAATTGTTTTCCTTTTGATGCCAGTGTTCTGCCTCCTGGATTTGCCAGGGAAGGAAAAATAAATAAAAAAGAAGAAAATGGCTATGGAGACTGAGAGACTGAGCCTCACCCTATTAAAATCTTAAAAGCTAACAAGAAGGAAAAGGTACAGAGAAAACCATTGAAAGTAAGAAATAGGATTATTACCTTGATTGTGTGATGGTTTCATGAGTGTTTGCATATGTCAAAAATCATCAAATTATGCATCTTAAATATTTTCAGTTCTTTGTATATCAATTATACTTCAATAAAGTTATTAAGAAAAACCCATCGACTGATGGTAACAACAAAACCCTGCAAAATAATCACAGACCTATGCTTGAAATGCAGCTCTTCACAGAGCTCACTCTATAATCTTTTGACATCAAGATGTCACTTCCCCGGTGACTTAAAATCTACCTACATGTAGCATTTTAACAACACACTTGTGTGTCTCTTCCCTTCAGAGCCCTCTCGGAATTTTCATGCTTTGGAAATCACATTTATTTGTGTGTGTGATTTGAGTAACAACAACTTCAATAAGACGCCAGTTGAAACAAACACATTTTTGGCACCTCCACAGCAAAATTACGTATGCAATTTGGAGGTAATCCAAAGAACAGCCAAGAGAAGTAAGAAGGGAATGGGGTGCTTGGCTGAGGAAGAAATGCGAGGCTTCTGAATGTCCCTAGAGTGGGTAAACAACAATAAAAGAAGCATCACAGCCTATAAATATTTAAAAGGTATAGGCATGAAATACGGGTAGGAAAGATTAATGCTGGGACAAGGGCAGGGAGCTAGTTCTGATGCACTAATATCATGGGAAAGGAAAAGGACACAGTTTGGCATCATCATTGTGAATCATGAGACATCAATTACTCATGCACAATATTCTACTACTACATGGAATTTTTTATGGTCTCTGAATGCTCCATCTCAAAAGATGCTGAAAAACTACACTTAATTTTTCAACGGAGGGGAACTTCTTTCCAAGGAGGTAGGTTTTACTTGGCTTCCTCTTAGCACTACTTGAGGAGAGATTTTTATTTTGCATAATAAACCTTCAACCTTTTATTATAAACCTCACACTTTCATTTCCCAGTAGTCCTGAATTAAATTAGCCACAGGCCAAAGCCAATAAATGACAAGACCAGAACCTACTTGTCCAGGTGGGACTATAAGAGAGCTAATTGTTACGGGAACTTTAAACTAGTAACCGAATTTAAGTATAACTCAAAACTAGCAAGATTTCAGAGAAGATTACAGGGCCAGAGAAGCAATCCAGGAACTTCGCAGCCCAGGTATCCAAGAAGTCACCAGGAGAATCATCCTTCCTTTGTGCATTCTTCTTCCCTTCCATTCCTACATTTACAAAGCATCTAGTGTGTCTCAATTGCTATGATGCAAATACAAATTTCACCTGGACCCTGTTCTCAAAGATTTGTCCATGAGACCCATGCATAAAGGATAAATTGCACCTGAGCATGAGGCATGTGGACAGAGCTAGAACAAGGCAGAAGCAGGATCAGCCAAGCCAGCAGCATCTATGCAATGTGTGTGAATGTTCACACATTGAGAATATTCAGAAAGGAATAGTTGTTCCATTTTATCCTCCCAGGGTATAGGAGTCGACCACTGGTATAACTAAGTACATGTATAGCCTCTCACAGTAGACCTAGGTGTTACTTGAAAATAACACCTTTATAAAAACTTCACAAGCAAAGGAAGGAAGCTATCTTTTCCTTTCACATAGTAGTGCTTTACTTTCTATTTAGCATTTATTTACTTATTTACTTTATTTTTTGCTTTTTGAGACAGAGTCTCACGGTAGAATGCTGTTGCCCTCGGTAGAATGCTGTGATGTCACACCTCACAGCAACCTCAGACTCTTGGGCTTATGCGACTCTCTTGCCTCAGCCTCCCAAGTAGCTGGGACTATAGACACTCCCCACAATGTCGGGCTATTCTTGTTGTTGTTGTTGTTGTTGTCATTGTTTAGCAGGCCCAGGCCAAGTTCAAACCCACCAGCTCCAGCGCATGTGCCTGGTGCCCTAACCACTGATTTATGGGTGCCAAGCCATTTATTTAGTATTTAAATAAAAATACTATTCTCTTTTCCCTACTTTCAGGACATGTAGCCTAGTCTTTGATATAAAAGAACCCATCCATATACCATAAATCAGTGGAAAGTGCAATGTAAAGACATAAGCACCGTCAACTACTCTTGGTGCATGCCCAAGGTGACTGACACAGCTCATGGTTTATCATGACCTTCTGCTATAAAAATGTAGTCTCTGTCATTCAAGTCCTTAGCAGGCCTTCTGTTAAGATGCAGAGATAATATCATCTTTAGATGGATTATGCATAGATATGGCACAACGGAAACATAGACATAAACCTACATTCATCTGAAAGGGACAAGCTCAACCTCATAAAATTTCTAACACTTAAACTGTGCTTTGAATAAGTTCAAATGAATCTGGATGCTGAAAATCATAAAAGCAAAAATTAGTATTCAAATATTATAGTCTAACTTGAGCTTTGAAGAGTATTTTATTCCTTTTTTCTTTTAATTCTGGAGAAGCTGTGTAGCAAGGAGAAAATCTTCGAAACAAAAGATTCTCAAAAGAAAAAGGATTACAAGAGAGGCAGTATCTCCTAGGACTGTGACTCCATAAGCCCTTCCTGAAAGTCGCACGGCTGATTTCTTAAGCACCACAGTGAAAACTCACGGTAAGAGAACTTACTTTATAGAATTAAATAATGATAAAATCAAACATCAAGAGGAACACAAAAAATAAACATAATTGAATGAAATAAAGGGTAAAATGCAAGGTTATGAGTGAGAAGGGACTTTCACAGGTTACCATCCATTTTCATGATGTCAGAATACATAGTTATTAATACATCATCATGACACAACCACAATTAAATTTCCTCATGGCATCATGATAATATGTTTTTAAAAATTTAATACCCTGGTTGTTTTATTTCATTGTTTACATTCTCAGAGAATCTACCTAGATTTCTTAGGGACAAGAAATCCATTTATAGTGAAATCATTAGTGGAATAATAAATGTAACCCACACAAACCAATATCATCAAAAAAATTGGCGAATTCAGATTTCAAGAAGACTTTTCCCTAAGAATACTAAAATATATCTTGAGTAGTTTGTAATCTTCAAAGAGACCTACAGATTAAATAAAGTTAGAAAGCCGAGATGGAGAACTCCTCTTGGAGCAAGTTCTGAAGAGAAGATGGAAAATAATGGAGGGCAGAGACACCCCAGTAAGTAAGACAGAGTTCAAATGTGATTTAAAGCACACAGCCACTCTTTTTTCTCATAGACTTATTCTTGGAATTGCCCCACCCTCCTCCATTCATTTAGTGGGCCCCCGGGGATTACTGGGAACCAGGTATGCTAACAATGACTCAGAGTCAAGGTACGCTATCTCATTACTCATTGGCATCATTATTTTATGTTAAGATCTCTTCACAACCAATATTTGTAAAAAATTCTGCATGCACTAAATAATTTTAATTCTTCAGGAGTGCATATTCTGGTGATGACAAAATGTGCTCTTAAGACAGAAGAAAATCATTCTTTTCATTCATATTATTGAGAAAAAGAGAAAAAAATGACTGTTTTCTTTCAAACACTTCATCTTTAAAAACAAGTCATGATCAGCTAGGGCACCAGCCACATACACCGGAGCTGGCAGGTTCAAATCCAGCCCAGGCGCGCCAAACAATGACAACTACAACTAAAAATAGCTAGACATTGTAACAGGCACCTGTAGTCCCAACTACTTGGGAAGCTGAGACAAGAGAATAACTTACACCCAAGAGGTTAAAGTTACTGTGAGCTGTGACGCAATGGCACTCTACCCAAGATGACAGCTTGAGACTCTGTCTCAGAAAAAAAAAAGTCATGATACTAATTACTGACATATATTGAAGCAAATACAATGACCATATGCATTATGAAAATACTCGAATTTGAGCTGCACCAAAAGGAAGTTATCACTATTATTCCAATTTTATGTATTAGGAAATCAGAGAGCCAGAAATACCAAACAGATAACACAGTGCCACACCGTAGTGAGTCTGGCCCTCCCTCCAACACAGACTTTCCTCACTGTTCCAAACTCTTTGAAATAAATTATAATTTAGCCTGGTTTTGCACAAAGAATTTGAAAAAACTCCAATGGAGGATTCAGGTCAGATTTCACATTTGTCCAAATCCAAGGGACAGTTAACTGAAGCTGAAAGCCATTCAGGCCATGAAGAGGTGAGCTCAGTTTGACCTCTGAAAATACAAGTTTTCTCAATAAAACCTCAAGCTCCCTAAGAAGGCAACCCTTTCAGATACCAGTGGCGAAATTAATTTTTCTATTAAAAATGACATTTAGATAAGTATTATACAGATGCCACTTTGAAATATACCAAGAGATCAGCCAACAAGAAGTATAAGTTTAAGGTATGGGTTTTGCTTTCCTTTAATGAATTAAAAAAAAACTTCACTATAGCATTAGCTGGTCCATATCTATGCTAAGCCTGTAAAGAACACAAACTTTCTATGCCATCTTCTTATACTCCCTCTGGCCATCTTCCTTCACTGTGTTTCTCAATAATTAAAAACAATCAAAAATACATAAAACAGCTGATTAAGGAAAATAGTCTTACCGGTAAATTAAGTTCCGTTAATTCCACTATGACAGGTTTGCAGTACTATGACAGGGTCATTGTTTGCAGTCACGGCACCTTGGGGTAGATGTGGACGATGTAATTTTAGTGATAATTTCCATCTAAGAAACCACTTTTAAATTAATTTTTACTTTTCTCTGTTAAAAAAAAAACACAATGATTTAATTTTTCTTTCTCCCCACACCCCTACAACATTTTTAATCAAATAAGTAAGCAATAGTATTGTTCTGTTGCTAAAAGAAAAGAAAAAGGAATCTTGTGAATTTCAATCTAGGAATAACAGAAGCAGAGAGGGCAGACAGGCAGAAAACTGCCACTTACGCTGCTCATTAGAAGACACATTGACCTGTCTTGTTGCAGAACTCAAACATTTTGCAACAGAACACAATTTGCAAGTGTTTCAGCATGGTCCTCCATGAATCATTTTGTGCAATAATCACTTGCTTTTTGCCTGCTACAGTGACCAATCTGTCAAAACAAAACAACACCTACTAAAATGAGCAGAGCTCTATCAGGAAGCATTCAAAGGTCAGATCTCTATGAACTACAGAATGTACTTAAACCTACAAATCAAGAGCCCAAGGTAATGCAATGGTACACTTCGAAACTATTAAGAATGGAGTATAATTGTTTTACCACAACAAATAAGTAAGCGAGGTGATGGATGTGTTAATGAGTTCGATGTCAGCATCTCACATTGTATATCAAATCAGTATGCTGAACCCCATAAATGCATCAATGTTTACACAGTTATGATTTAATAAAGGAAAAAACAAGGAGCCCAAGGTGTGCTCATACCAAATATCCCACCTCTTAAAAACATCAACATGTAAAATGAAGGAAATGTTTTAAACAATATACACAATCCTTTTACTGTTAATTCTCAGGGGACTTGGGGATTGGCTCCCAATCATTAGAAGATTGCTATCAACTTGTAGAATGTTTTCCCATGAACACGCCTTTGAAAAAAAACTAAGATTTTCTGTTAGGCATAAAGATAATCGAAATAAGTCAAAAATATTTTGCATACCAGTTGTTCTAATTTCATGACTGAATATTATTCAGAAGAGCTCAATTCCATCTAATGATTCTAACTCCTTCTGGTAGAAATTATCAATTAAAGAGATTTATAAAACTACAACATCCTTGGCCTTAAGAAAAGAAAGGAAGGTTAAAAAATTTGAACAACCCATTTCCATTCTTTGAATTATTTGACAATCTCTTTAGCCTTATTACAATAGCTGTTGCCAAGAAGTTACAAACAGATTGCAATGCCCAGGGAGAGAATGTCACACCAGTACACGGAGAAGAAAACTTCCACCCAGGCAAGAATAAGAAAAATCCTCACTGCTTTCCAAATGACCAAGTGACACACTAGTCAGACTGTGGCCTTCATACTTTCCTTTAATAACCTCATTTCCACCCACCCAACCCTGGCTTATGTCTGACACCATTACTATTTGCGTGATTATAACAAACGATTGTTTATGGTCAATTAACAATGCACAAAATAGCATTTTGTGGCTCCTAACCAGTGGATCTATGTACACGTTGCTGGAGTGTAATTGTGTTCACTGACTTCTGCAGGCTATAGAAGTTCATTCCGTAAGTAAAGGAATACAGAAACTGGCTATCACTTTGTTGTGTCCACCAACCCATAGGTGTCACTGCAATGTCTCAGTTGGAAAAATAAAAAAATGCAATGTTTGCTGATCCTACCATTCCACTTGCTGCGGCCAAAGTTAAATGACATCATCTAGAATGTCCTTTATTTATCCCAGTGATGAAGAATGGCATAAATGCAGTAGATTCCGCACCTGGAGTGCCATTCTTATTGTTCCAGGATTAAATCTCTCTAAGACATTGTTCAAAACCCATCATGTCATGCAACTATATCAGGTGACTCTTCTGCATGGGTCCCCATTTCTAATCACTATCAAGGACACCAATGACAACAGGGACTGGTGTCTGCGCTAAATCCTCCACACTTTCATACAGGATTTTTAAGACCGTTGTTTAGCATTAGGCATGGAGACTAGACATGCACAAACTTACTTGTCTGCTCACAGTGCAGACCATACCTATTGAGCTCTCAGCACCTTCGTTCAACTTTGGTTGAGAAGGCACTCACATTAATCACGTGTGTAAGTCCTTTCCCACTAATTCAATCACTGCATGTGCACGCACGAAGGTTCTAGGTGTATATGATTTCCAAAAAGGGGTTCTGGGTACCCAGACAGTCTTTTAGAAGACAACAAGCACAAACATATATGTATATTTGTTTTTTACATCTAATTTTTTTTTTTTTTGAGACAGAGTCTCACTTTGTTGCCCTTGGTAGAGTGCTGTGACATCACAGCTCACAGCAACCTCCAGCTCTTGGGCTCAGGCAATTCTCTTGCCTCAACCTCCCAAGTAGCTGGGATTGCAGGTGCCCACCACAACACCCAGCTATTTTGTTGTTGTTGTTGTTCTTGCAGTTTGGCCGGGGCTGGGTTTGAACCTGCCACCCTTGGTATATGGGGCCAGCGCCCTACTCGCTGAGCCACAGGCGCTGCCCTTTCCATCTCATTTTTAAAAATACATTTCTACTGTTTTCTTACGGTAAATAGCAAATGGGTGTATCTATACAATTTAGAAGATAGAGACATTGCACAGTTTCAAACATTATGATCAGTGTACACATAGACTACACTGTGATGGTCTAAGAAAATGGCTTTTTCATTTTGCTTTTATTACATTAGCAGGATATAAAATCCTTTGAATTTATTTACTCACCACCGTTGATGAAGATAATAATGTCTTACTTTCTATTCGTAGTGAAAAGTTGCCTTTTCCCCAAAGTCCCTAAGTTTCTTCTGCTTAAGAGACACGAGTAAGTATACCTACTAAACGTAAAGGGAGAATGGATAGGAATGCTTAAAAAGCATGACTGAAAGAAAAGATAGCCCAGGCTCGATAAACGGCAGGGTGTCCCAAAAGTTGACCCTGAAGTCACCAAACAGGGAAAATGGGAAACTGCTGCTAAATATACCTTCATTTACAAAATATTCACTACAAAATTTTACAAAGACGTGGTCAACACATAGAGACTATTTTATAAATATTCTCAAAATATGTGCCCAGATGCTCTGTACAAAGTTGTTGAATGACTATATGATGCAGAAGACAGTCCCTGGAATCTAAGCCAGCAGTTCAGCAAAAGTGGACATGCAAACGGAAATTCTTCAAATCCGTCTAATATAAAATATTTACAATAAAATGAGAACCACCGCATATATGATAAGTAGCAAATGTTTGCTGTTTATTTATGAGGCAAACCTTATGCAAGCGATATAAAGATGTGAATATTTTTCCCACTGAATACTTCCAAAAGAGCACTGTAAAACAAAGTAACCCCTATTTCTGATCACTAATTTTAGCAATATTTCTGATCGCTAATTTTAGCATTTGTTTGCTAATACACAGTTATTGACTTCCAGCCAAAGATAATATGTGATTTTCTTTCTAACATCAATTGGAGACATGTGATGAGCTGCATGTTATGTTAATCGATGTGTGTATTATTTCATGTAATACAAGTGCCCTGTAAATTGGCTACTACTGACCCTGATTGTATAAAAGATTAAATGAATTCAAATAGGTTAGGTAACATGTACACAGTTAGAGAAGAATGAATGGCGGTGCCAAGATTTGAGACCAAATTCATGTACCTCCAAAGCCTGTGCCTTTATCTACACAAGACTCCCTTCCTTACAGCATCATCTGGTAAAGTGCTTTGAGTGTCATTGAAAAAAGGACTCTATATTAATGATTTCTCTATCCCCTACTATTTTTTTAAAATACACATTTAACTGTGTAAAGGAGGTCAATAGCATACTATGGGGAAATCAACAAAGACTATTCCAGGGCAACTCAGAAGTTCTCATGAATTTTATTCCTACCTCGGTTACTAACTAACATTACCTATAAATGGCATGTCTCTAAACAAATTTGGGCCACAAAGTCCTTACGCACAACATGAGAATGTTAACTGAATGATTTTTATAGTTTCTTTTAGCTTTAAGAGTTTATGATAACACATAGACGTGTGTGTACGTGTAAAACCTCTCTGATAATGACAGAAAGGGTAACTAAACTAACTATTCAAGAAGCTGGAACCATGAGACTCTCACACAGAAGATTAAACACATTAGAAATCTTCTGGGTGGAAAGACGAATACAC
Source organism: Nycticebus coucang (assembly GCF_027406575.1). Taxonomy (NCBI): domain Eukaryota; kingdom Metazoa; phylum Chordata; class Mammalia; order Primates; family Lorisidae; genus Nycticebus; species Nycticebus coucang. Next base: position 21,612,651 of record NC_069787.1, read on the forward strand.
AGAACAGATGGACCAAAACAAATAAAATCTAAAAGAATATAGAAAAGTGAATGTAATTATGCTATATACTACCTTGGGCTGTTACAGTTTGGAAGAGAGAAGATCCCCTCAGAAATAAATTCAAAGAAAATCATGCACAATAGAATTCTATTATTATGATAGGTCATATTTGTTAAAGAAATAAAAAGCGTTCAGAGAAGCTGAGACATATTCTTGGCCGACTCACAGTTTATTAACAGAAAAGAGGGTGTATATTTCATCTCTAGCATTTGAAAACTAAGAACCAATACACACTGTCAAGAACTCTTCCCTTCCCTACAGCTGGCTGACCTGGAAGGACTTGAGTTTGACTGATAATATAAATCACACTCAGGTACTCTGGGGCTTTGATCCAGCTCCAGCACATAGCTCACAATAGACAATCAATAAATATTTGCCTGCATGAGTGAATAAGCTCTGCCACTTACTAGCTGTGCCACTTTGGGAATATTACTTAACTCCTCATTTTCTCTGCAATCAAATGTGGATATGACAAAGCTCCTGGGAACCAGATGCAGCCAACAGTTCATTATAGCAGGATACCAAATGGTGGGGCAGGGCCCAAGGCCACAGCTGCAACACAAGTTTCAGATTCCTCATCACACCATCACTGGTCTTCCAACCACAATTGTGGATGTAGCAGAATAACCCTGGAGGTCAAGTTTCAGCCACACTGTGCCATCAAACAACAAAGCTTGGACCCCCACCCCAATACAAAGTGAGGACATGCAAAGCCCCACCTCCCAGAGCCCAGACAGTCCCTCTTCTGAAGGCGTTTGCACCCAGTTTCTCGCCTTGGAATACAATGGCAAGGGCATTCCTTCCCATCTCAGTACTGAGGAAGATAGTGTAAGTCTCAAAAGAAACCATGTCTGAAATGGTCTTGAAAGCGACAAGCAAAAATAACTTAACTTCCATGTTTGAAGTTAAGAATAAATCAGATAGATAACTCTTTATTAATAACTTAACTTCCATGTTTGAAGTTAAGAATAAATCAGATAGATAACTTTTTAGTTCTGATTTTACATGACTTTCTAATGCAATTGGAGATAATCTCCCCAGGAAGTAGAAGACTATTAAAAATTTGCAATAGTCATTACAGAAACAATTACAGAGAAGTATTATGTTTTTATACACAGTCCAAAATACATGTGACAATAACCTCAAATATCACTTTTGACTAAAGCCTAATCAAACCAGTTAATAATGGGTTCGTTAATAGCAAGATCAAGCTCCTATAGTAAGACCAAGGAGATACGTTTACACAGGGCTAACTGTAAGCCAGGCACCGAACTACGTGTTTCACATTTTATTAATTCATTTTATCCTTACATTTTTCTTTAATGTCTTCATCTAAAGATGAGAAAACTAAAACACAAAGAAATTACATACTGCCTAATGTTTCATAACCATTTCCCCAGATGGAACTTTGTAAGTTTGGCAGGCTTGAATATCTCCATAGGTTGTACTGCAGCACCAGTACACTTTTAACGCAGATTCTTGTTCTTTACATCTACGAGCTTAGATGTAATATTTAGACACAAATATTTTCAATCATTATGAAAGAACAGGATGTAAACCATTAAAAGTTATGCTGAAATACATAAGAAACTGCCTGGGAGACATTCGGGCATATTTAGGTACGAAAAGGAGTTAACATAGCTATTATTAGGACTTTCTGTCCCAAAGCATTGTACAAAGGGGTCTTTGTTTTTTCATTCTAGAATGTATTACTTGACTACTCTGCTTCCGGTACTGTGGTTGAGGCACACCCATGAATGGGGAGCCCTATGTCCCCAAAACAGGAACTTGTCCAAACAAATCCAATCCCAGGCTGTTATTCCCTACTTTCTGCTTGAGCCACTGCACCTGCTGCTGTGGTCTGAGCATTTGCTCAAGTGGTTTTCCACCCCAACCACCTTCAACATCCTTATGCTACTGGCCTCTGGGTCTCAGCATCTTTGCTTTCCCCTCTCTCCTCAAAGCAAACCAAAGGCGAAACTTTTTGTGTTTCCCTTGAATTACCACTAAGTTTTAGTCCTCTGTCCATACTCCCCAAAGTTTCAGCACGGTCTCTGTATGTTAGTCTTGATAACATAACTCTCATGCTGCTGTAAACTTTAGGAGACAACAAGGAATTTTCAAGTGATGTCACTATTCCATCTATGAGAAACTCACTTTCTACCCATGAAGTCACATTAGAAAGGATTTAAAGGAGATGGCAGTTGGATAAAATGAATATTTACAACAAGTTTTGTTGTATTATGCAAATACTAAATGCTCACTGCAGACATTTGGTAAAATTCAAATAACCTATTTCCCCGAAAATAAGACAGTGTAGGTGTGCTCCCAAACATGCGCTAGGTCTTATTTTCAGGGGACGTCTTATCTTTCCTGTAAGTAGGTCTTATTTTTGGGGGATGTCTTATTTTCGGGAAAACAGGGTATGTATATATACATAAATATATACATACCAAAATAGAAATTAACCATCAAAGATAATCGCTACTAACATTTTAGTGTATTTCCTTCCCTAAATCAATGTCAATATTCAGCTAGTGCTATAGCTACCATACACACACACAACAGACCCTCCACAGTTGGCCACCTCCCTCCATTGACCACCTCCTTAAGTTAACCTGATTTTCACAGACTGGACGTGCACCACATGCACATATGAGTACAATAGGCCTAGTTCCTTATGTTGACAACTTCCATATGTTGACCAGTTTGTTACAATCCCTTGGGTGATCAACTTAACAGAGCTTCTATTTATCTCTACACGCACAGCATGCTGAACATTTTGCCTAACAGCTTTTTCAATTCATATGCTTGGGCCAATAGTCATATATCTAGAAATCTAGCTTAAGTTAGATGAAACATATTATTGATATGCTCAAACATAAGTGTAAGTACAATTTTGACAACTTAAGGGCTCTGTAACAGAGAAATAATTTGGCACTTAATAGAGAAATAATTTAGTGTTTAAATACAGTTATGTATTAGGAAATTTGTAGTTTTACAAAGTTGTATGTATATTTTCAAAGTCTATTAAATGAAAATTCTTATAACATTAAATAAAGCATTACAAATTATATAGAGAATAGGAGCTGAATTTTTCTCATACAAAGAATTTCTATATCTATGTGGAAAATAGCACTGGAAACAAATACATCAAATTGCTATCACTGTTTATGGGGAGAGAGAGATAAAGAGAGATCAAAGAAGCTAGAATTTAATAGATCTATTTTTAATGACCATAAACTACTTTTTTGCCCCCAAATAAACATGATAAGAAATATAAACAGGCCCGGCATGGTGGCTCATGCCTGTAATCCTAGCACTCTGGGAGGCCAAAGTGGGTGGCTTGCTTGAGCTCAGGAATTGGAGACCAGCCTGAGCAAGAGTAGAACTTGCCTGTACTAAAATAGAAAATCTAGCTGGGTGTGGCGGTGGACCCCCGTAGTCCCAGCCACCCGGAAGGCTGAGGCAAGAGGGTTACTTAAGCCCAGGAGTCTGAGGTTGCTGCGAGCTACGACACCACCACAATCCACCCAGGGCAAGGGAGTGAGACTCTGTCTCAAAAAAGAAAAAGAAATATAAATACTTTTTTCTCCAAAGCTGCACAGTTCTTTGGCTAGGTAAGTAAGTGACCCAGTTTATCAAGCTAAAATTCAAGAATGGCATTCCAATTTGGCATTGCGGTGAGGGCTGGTATGGAATAGCGAGAGAAGCAACTCGGAAGCATAAAAAAGCAGGGCATAGTCAAGAAGATATGTAAAATTCAAAAGGCTAAAGATGAGGTGCGTAAGGGCAAGGAATAGATAATAAAAAGAGATGAGGCTGAAAAGTTGGATTGCACAAACCATGTAAGGTGCCCCAGGTGACACGCTTAGATAATTAAACTCCATCTTGTAACAGAAGACCATTGTGGATTTTCAGTAGGAAAGGCCAAGATCAGACTTAGGTCAAGAAGGTAACTCCAGTTTGATATCTTTGTATTCTTGGATGGATTTAAAGTTTCAAGGATAATGGATGCCTTGAGTGTAAGAAAAAAAGAAAGGAAAGAAAGGACCAAATTGATTTTGTCTGGAATGGCCTTGATTTCAGCCCTTGCCTTACAGAAAGAATTTTAAGTGCTTTGTGGGTCTTTGAGAGGTGAAGGGAGTGGAGTACCAGAGAAGATTCCAGACTCTAATGTACAGTTAAAAGAACTGAACAGCACCGACTCGGGCACTTACTACCCATAGAGCCTTGTGTGTGTCCCAAACTCCCTGAATTTCTATTTCCTCATTTCTTTTTAACCAGAACTAACAACCCCTGGGTCACTTCTTTTACAGAGTGGCAATGAGAATTTATAAATGGTAAACCAGGAGTCAGGCAGAATGTCTAACATAATGACAATAATTATTTTATGCACATTCACTAGTAATTGAAAAATCTGGTTTGAAAAAATACCTAAGGATAAGTACATAACTTATAAATCTGTGAAAATAATGTTCGGCAGAGTACCAATTAGTAATTCTGTTTTAAAAATATAAAACTATTGCATAGAGATGATGTAAGATGTTCAGAAAATAAAGTGAGCTAGATTCTTTTTTTTTTTTTTTTGTAGAGACAGAGTCTCACTGTACCACCCTCGGTAGAGTGCCGTGGCGTCACACGGCTCACAGCAACCTCCAGCTCTTGGGCTTACGCGATTCTCTTGCCTCAGTCTCCCGAGCAGCTGGGAGTGAGCTAGATTCTTGATAGGCTCTAAATGTTTCCTTAATTATGTAACTTCAAATGTATTCCAATAAAATGCTAATTCTTATAAACTGCAATATAGAAAACGTGCAAATTCAATGATAACTTTCAAAATATTTTCACTGGGACCAAATAAAAATAAGTCAGTATAAGGAGCCCCAGGGACAGAATACAAATAGAATGATATGCAAACAAAATTGGATCATTCAGAAGACCAAATTAATAATTTGCAGCAAGCTTCTGATATGCAGACTGAGACCACAATTCCCCACTGCCTCTTCACTGTGTGCTCAGTACATGGTAGACTCCAGAACACTCTTGGGAAAGGAGATGAATGTATGAATTTTATCTAAGTATAACCTCTCGTCAACCATCAGCTGTTGTCATGACTTCCATTCCTGCCAAATATTGTTCAGTACATAAATCAGAAATTTTTAACATGAAGAGAGTATAAAATTATCAGTGATGCTTTCAAAAATATATATCAAATAGGACCAGGCGCAGTGGCTCATGCCTGTGATCCTGGGAGGCCGAGGTGGGTGGATTGCCTGAGTTCAAAGATTTGAGACCAGCCTAAGCAAGAGCAAGACCACATCTCTAAAAATAGCTGGGCGTTGTGGGGGGTGCCTGTAGTCCCAGCTACTCGGGAGGTTGAGGCAACAGAGTCACTTGAGCCCAGGAATTTGATGTTGTTGTGAGCTGTGATGCCACAGCACTTTACCAAGGGTGAAAGTGAGACTCTGACTCAAAAAAATAAATAATATATATATATATGTATATAAATAACTTCCAGTTTTTACTCATATAAAAAATATATCAATTACAAATGACAAGACAAATATTTTAGTTCAAGTAGTTTATTGATATGAGGCCCAGAAAGCAAAGAAGCCAGTAAAGAATATAGTATGAGTGGGGCACTGTGGCTTATGCCTGTAATCCTTGCATTCTGGGGAGGCCGAGGCAGGTGGATTGCCTGAGCTCACAGGTTTGAAACCAGCTGAGCAAGAGCAAGACCCCCCAATCTCTAAAAAAAAAAAAAAAAATAGCCAGACATTGTGGCAGGTACTCCCAGCTACTTGGAAAGCTGAGGCAAGAGAATCGATGAAGCCCAGCAGTTTGAGGTTGCTGTGAGCTATAATGCCACAGCACTCTACCAGGGGTGACAAAGTAAGACTCTGTCTCAAAAAATAAAAATAAAAAATTACACATTGGACTGGGTAAGCTGAAAGTATAGTTGAGGATCACACCAAACACATTTAGGGATCAATACATTTGCAATGAAAGAGAATAAGAAATAAAGTCTAAGCGAACACTCGCAATTGAAAATTCCAGGTAATAGAACATTTCTTAGATATTAAAACCAACTTGTAACTGAAACTATATTTAACCCAACCTTATTGTGAAGTTTTTGGATTTAGTTCACCCATGAACTAGGCCTTCTTCAGTTCTGTGGGACATTGTGCACCTGCTATTATCTACACAATAAGCAAGGGAAGGAAAAGGTGGTGTGGGCAGGAGAAATACTTGAGGAAAGGAAGGAATAAAGAAAAAAAAATGCCTTAATTATGGGAAATCACCAAAAATAATTTTTTAATTTTTATAAATATTGGGAAAAAAATCATTCATATCATGAGTCTGTATTGTCTTTCTCCACCAGGGAGTTTGGAAAACAGGTATTTTATTTCACAGAATTTCAGATAGAGGAAACACTTAGTACGTATGAACCAATAACAAAATTCACTCTCCAGCTTTCTAATATTTACATGGTAGTACTCCCAATTAACTTAAAAGAAAAATTTGTTGCGATTATGTTGGTAAAGGGTCTCTCACCCCATTATGATCACAAATACATTTGAGAATCTGGAGATAGCTAAGGACTGTCTCTCCAGAAACATGCACATACCTTCGTGCCCTTGACATATCGAACACAATAACAATAGCCTCGAAAATTACCTCTGATTTGGGCCATTCAAACTACTCAAAGTTGAATCATATAAGGGGAGTGTCCAGGCTCAATCCAGAGAACTAAAATCAGTAGCGATTGCTTACTCGAGTTCTATTGCAGCCAGCCTGTAAGAACGTAACATCTAAACAGTTCATAGAATTCTAACAAAGATTTTTCATAGAATCCTTGAAACAACTCTGCATGTTAATTTTACCAGGTTCATTTCTAAATGAGAAAAAAATCAAATTCAGAGGAATAAATTACTTCCTCAAATGTCACACATTAGCAACAAAGGTCAAGTGTAGAACCAAAGTGTTACGATTTCAACTTCTCAACAATATAACCCACATAACCCAATCTCTACATTTAAAAAATGGTTTATGCTTCATGTACAGTTTAAAATGACACAAACAAACTCAGGCTTTTACTATGAAAGGAAAGCATTCTCCCCCTCCCCCAAATCATCAGCTGGTGATTTATTGTGAACAAGTGAACAAGCTGTGGACAAAATCCTACTTGGGATTTTGTCAGTGTTAAGTCTTTGCTTTCATCTATTCCTATTTAATGTGAGAGACACAAAAGCTAGAGAGAGTCACCACTTCCTTAGTCTCTCCACATAATTCAGGCATCATATAGGAGCTTAAAAGACATGTTTTATTCTCTTCATTCTATACTGAATGCTCAGGATTTATTATACAAGTGATCTTTTGATCTGTCAGAAGCCAGCCCTTTTTGAAGCTCTGGTGACAAGAGTGTTGAAGAGTTCTTCCGATGGGGGCTAGTTGGTCACTTGGCACCCACTGCAAGTATCCACTTTGTAAAGTATCCGCTTTGTAGGGCTCCTTAATGGGCCTGTATAATACTGTGGAAATTCACGGGGGGGGGGGGTGAAGGACAAGGAGCCAGGACCCACCCAAAACAAAACAAAACAAAAACAGTGAAAACCAGGAGATGCACCTCTTCCCCTTTGAGAGACCACGATGCTGCAGAGCGCAAGAAATTTTATCTCAGGAACTCTGAGAAGTGGGGAGGAGGAGAAGATGTGGCTTAAGCAGGGAACTGATTTTCAAATTCAAGACAAAAAAATATTAAAGTCTTAATTTTGTATAATCAACATTATTTTTATTTTTCCAAAACCACATAGAAGAACAAGATTATTCTGAATCCAGCTACAAAGATTCTGTTGAAATTCTGATAGGCATTTCACAATTCCAACAGGAGCAAATAAGTGTATTAACTCAGTGTTGAATTAATTATGTGGAAAACTTGAACAAAAGACCCCTTCCTCTAATTCTGCCACATCCACACATATTTCTGGAAAATACTAAGCTCTGCATATGGTAGAAAATGGACTGAGTTCTAAATAGCCAGCTCTCCTTTGGACATTCATATTGTTTTGGTCTGAGAAATGTGTCCTCGTAGGTTACTGCTTGCATTGATTATTCCCTTGGTATACCTGGAGTAGTTGCAACTGAATTTGCTTCTGCATTTTAGTGAAAGATTTGTGCCAACTTATCGATGGAAGTGTGGGGAAATCGGCTGGTCTGAGAACCTTTTGTGAATATCATTTTCTCCTGCCATTTTTGACATATCAGTGCTCAAAATTAATGAAGATTGTGAAGGACATAAAAATTAGAGAAAAAAATATTCTGAAAGATTTTTAATAAATTGCATTAGACATAAAACATGCTAGCAGAAATTATAATTAATAAGAAGTGAAATAGAACACCACCTTAAAATAGAAAGCAGAATCCCCTCGGAAACAACACATGGGGCTAATGCAAAAATCAATGTTCACTGTGCTGGTCGCTTGCAAAATTACACAATTAATCCTGGGTAAACTAACCTATCAGCAATGCACACTGCAGGGTTGCTGATAACTATTAGGCTGCACAATGTATTAAAGAAAGAGAACTTTAATGAGATCCCATGAGAATCTAAAGATTCAAATCACTTTTTTTCTCCCTAAAAGAACATTTTTACTCCACTTAATGGACATTACTTTTCTTATCTGATACACATATGGTCAGATCCACCATTAAATCAATCATTAAGAACCACAAAACATTCTGTCTTGAGTTTAAAATATGCTATTGAGCTGATTTCAAAGTAATAGAGGATTTAGAAATCTACATAAGATGCCACCTTATCTTGTTTCTGGAGTTGATTGCAATCTATGCTATCCTTTATTACTGGGCTCTCACAGGGACTAATGAGCTATTAGAATATTGCTGCATTAACACACTTCAGGCCACGTGAAGATATGTAATCTCATATGTATTCCATTATGCCAGTTATCGTCTGCCTTATTCCACAGGAAAAAATAAATAGAAATAAAGTAACCACTTAGGTATAGTCATTTCAAAAGTGTTTCCCATTATACATATATGTATGTTTACATTAAGTATGTGTAAACATGTCCACATCCACATACCTCATCAAACATTTAGCATCTGAATAGAAAAGTGTACACATTAAAGCAGAAAAACAGTTCAAATATTCTGCTAAGCCTTTAAAGTTTTCATGTTCTTCTTCTCCTTCCAATTCTTAGATTAACTGTAATCCCTTCCAAAAGCAGCCACCTGGGGGAGGGGGCTAAAGGTTCTTCAAACCCTCCCTGGAGTTCTCATTATATGCTTAATTGAATTGAAATTGCTTTGAAAAAAAAATCCATATTATAATTAAAATCATACATTCAAATAACATCATTAAGTTTGGTCTTAACCTCCTCTGCATCCTGATTATTTAATCCCAACAACAGTCTTGTTACAGATCAAATCCATCCAGGCATTGTTTATTGTATGACAAAGTCGGATGGACCTATGGGGGAGAGAGAGGGAGAGAGAGAGAGACGGACAGGCACACAAAGATAGGTGGATAGATAGAAGTGAGCTTATTATCAATGAGCACAAGACAGAAAAAGAGGAGCACCATTCTCATCTTCTCCCGGTCTCCCCTGACAGGCACTGGCCGGTTCCCTTGGCTTTGGCTCCACTGCCAGAACACACTTAGCACAGTGCTGACACTGTAACAAAATCACTAATGGGAGTTGAAAGTAATGAGGGCAGGCAGATATCTCAGGGACTAGAAAGATGCAAAACAAAACAAAAAAAGGAAGAGACAAGAAGAAGAAAATCCACCCGGAGAAAAGAGTACAAATGCCCAAAGGAGCCCAGTTTGCCTGGAAAAGCCAAGGGCTACTTAGCAATAAAGACAGCCAGCATTTCTTTACAGCCTTGAATCTGTTGCAGCTGCCCACACATGCTATTGTCTGCAGAACTCAGTCTATTTCCTAGCACTTTTGATTTCTATTCCATGCCTTTCATAACTGCTTTCCACACACGTATCACCTACTTTCTTTCAAAATGATATGGGCCCTTTAGCCCTTATTTTCATGCAATAGGAATTAAAGATATTTGAGAAAAGACCAGATTTTCTGTGTGTGTGTGTTTGCCTGTTTGTTTTTCTCCTCCAGCTCACAGGCGTGATATGCTTATACTGAATGCTGAGAGCTGGTCTGGAATTTCAGAGCAGCAATAGAGCTCGCACACAGGGAATAAGACAGCGTTTCCTGTTTGCCTTGTTTCTTCTCATGTAGTTTGTCTATAAAACAGCTCAGCAGAAAACAGGAACAATGATCGACAAAGCTACTCGCTGCTTGATTTTAATAGATGTACATTCCTAGGTGGTGGATATCAAATTAAAAGTGAAATATGCCTGGGGCAGAGAGGCGATGGATAACATTCATGCTCCTGAAAACCCTGCCAATATCAACACCTGCGACTTACTGTTTACTTACTACAACATTAATTTTACCTAGGAAGACTCCCGGTGAAATTATTTACCTGAAATAATAGGCACGAATTAACCTGACATGCATTTCAGCTTTCAGCAAAAATTTTCCCTGTTTTCAACAAGAAAATATTGTGACAAGAACTAAGACACCCTTCTTTTTCTGTTTTCAAAGCTCTCCTGTACGAATTGCACTCAGAAAAGAATCTTTCTTTACCAAATTATCAACCAAGCATTGGGGAAAGAGGAAACATTTTGCAGAATGGGAGTGAAAAAGAGAAAAATCTAGGTGGTATAAGGTTAAAAAAAAAAAGTTCTCTAGAAAATCATGGCGTTTTTTCCACTTTCAAGGAGGCACATGAGCACTTACCACCTCCCTCATTACCCACTCTCAACCTCGCTGGAATTTAGATATCTAAAGAAGAACAAGCCCTGCTGATCTTCTAGACAGGGGGTCCTCTGTGTGTGAAAGCAATGGAACTGTTTTGAGTTCGAGGCAAACTTCACGTTTCCTTTATGAATTATCTAAAAAGAATTAAAATGATGTGCTTGAATTCAGATTCTACCTTACCAGTTGGCTCTCTAATGTATATTCATTTTCAAATTTCAAAGGTGTTAAATTTATTTTTTTTATTTTTATTTATTTATTTATTTTTTGTGTGGTTTTTGGCCGGGGCTGGGTTTGAACCTGCCACCTCCGGCATATGGCACCGGTGCCCTACTCCTTGAGCCACAGGCGCCGCCCTGTTAAATTTATTATGTAATCTAATGACCAAATAATATGCTTCCACCACATCACTGACTATTCATCTACGAATTATCTATCTGCTGAGATAGACTGTCTACTCCCTAAGGGTAGCGACCACTCCGAAGTACTCACTGCTGTTTCTGAACTTAACAGGAAATGTGTTCTATACCCCTGGGTCAGTAATTATACGTTAAATGGATAAAAGGTTTATAAACTTAACCCTCTATTTCAGCAGTTCTCAACCTGTGGGTCGCGACCCCTTTGGGGGTTGACCCTTTCACAGGGGTCACCTAAGACCACTGGAAAACACCATAGCAAAATTACAGTTATGAAGTAGCAACGAAAATACTTTTACAGTTCCACAACGTGAGGAACTGTATTAAAGGGCTGAGGCATTAGGAGGGTTGAGAACCACTGCAATCTATGGATAGCTAACACTGCCCTTTTGAATTCTTTCAGCAGATATTTTGCACTTTTCTCTCCTAACAAATTCTGCAATTGGATATAGCTAATACAGGTTTGTAATTAATTTAATAATGGCAACAACCTTCTGAGATAGGTACTATTCTTTACCTCTTATATAATAATAGCAGTTACTGTGCAAAAAAATGACCACTTTCTGAATAGTAAATTACTGTCAAAAGAAAAGATGGGGCGGCTTCTGTGGCTCAGTGAGTAGAGCGCCGGCCCCATATGCGGAGGGTTCAAACCCAGCCCTGGCCAAACAACAACAACAACAACAAAAAAGCCGGGCGTTGTGGCGGGCGCCTGCAGTCCCAGCTGCTCGGGAGGCTGAGGCAGGAGAATCGCGTAAGCCCAAGTATTAGAGGTTGCTGTGAGCCGTGTGATGTCATGACCCTCTACCTGAGGGCGGTACAGTGAGACTCCCTCTCTACAAAAAAAAAGAAAAGATGGGATAGCCTGCACACAATACTTTGATAAAGCCCTTACTGGACTGGGAAGAATAGAGTGGCCATCTTTACCCCTTCTCTGAATTATGGCTGAGTTCCCCTCAGCCTCCTTCACATTGTGTAGCCCTCCTCTCTCAGCTAAGGATCCAGAGTAAAAACAGGAAGGACAAGAATGAATGTGTCAGACCGGGCGCATTGGCTCCCTAATCCTGGCATTCTGGGAGGCCAAGGCAGCTGGGTCACCTGACCTCACAAGTTTGAGACCAGCCTGACTCAGAGTGAGACCTTATCTGTATGTAAAAAAAGCTGGATGTTGTGGCGGGTGCCTGTAGACCCAGCTACTGAGGAAGCTGAGACAAGAGAATTGCTTGAGCCCAAGAATTTGAAGTCGCTGTGAGCTATGACTCCACAGTACTCCACCAGGGGCGACAAAGTGGACTCTGTCGCAAAAAACCAAAACCGAATGTGTCCCCTCAGACCTGGGAGCCATACCTACTGCCTATTGAAGACCAACAATTCCTACTCAAAATAAAGTTAATTCTTAGTCTAAAAAGTAAAGTTAATGTTAACTCTCTAAGTCAATACTTAGAGGACATTTACCTTCTAGTATCAACTTCATAGTGCAGACTGGTGTTGCTTTAATACTTTATTTAATACTGTTTTGTATTAGATAGCAATAAAGGACCATAAAACTTTCACCAAAATGTCATTAATTTTATGAATATTTCCATAAGAAAATAATTTGAAGGGTTGTGTGGATGACTAAAATAATGACTCCCAAGGATATCTATGATATAATTCCTAGAACGGAAGAGTATCTTACCTTCCATAGCAAATGGGACTTTATATATGCCATTAAGTGATTAAGAACCTCAAGATGGGGATGTTATTAGGGATTATGTGGGTGGGTCCAATGTAATCACAGGTATCCTTCAATGGGGAGGTAGGAGAATCAGAATCTGAAAAGATGGTATGAGGACACAGCAGAGCAAAAAAGAGAAATGGACAATGCTATAGTGCCAGCTTTGAAAATGAAGGATGGGGCCATGAGCCAAGGAGCACAGGGGGCCTCTAGAAACTAGAAAAAGCAAAGAAACAGCTTCTCCCCCTAGAGTCTCTAGAAACCACAGCTCTGCTGACACCTTGATTTTAGGACTTCTAACCTCCAGAACTGTAAGGGAATAAATTTACATTGTTTTCAGTGACTAAGTTTGTAGTGATTGGTTAATGCAATAATAGAAAACTAATTAAGGTGACGTAATAGAAATATGCAGATAACTTACGTTTTAACTTTGGGGACCAATTTTTATACTTCTTTTGAGTTCATGAAAAATATATGCTGCTTCATTCTAACTATTTTGTAAGGAAATGAATTAATAGTATATTCATAAGCTTACATTAAAATCATGCTGCTGCTTATAGAAACCTAAGTCCTAAAATAAGATTTATGTCAGAAACATAGATTTATTTGTATTAAGCACGTGAAGTATTTTTATAAATTAAGTCAATAAATATTAAGGACAATAGATTAATATCTTGCATAAATTAGGGCATAGCATCTGTATTCTTATTAACTTAATATTAAACAAAAAATTCAAAGCTTTCCATGGTGCGCTTATATATTCCAATGGTAAGAGCACGTATAGAACAGACCAAAACATTGGGAGGATTTCTCGACAAGTTAATACTATTAAAATATAAGTCCTTGAATACATGTTAAGTACTAGGGAGTGTTACTCCTGTGAATTTCCTCTATCCTGGTAAGGAAGAGACTGAGTTGACTTTTTGTCTATTTTTTCACAATGACCATGATATTAAAAATAAAAAGGCATGACCAGGCACGGTAGCTCATGCTTGTAATACAGCACTCTGGAAGGCTGAGGCAAGTGGATTGCTTGAGCTCAGGAGATCAGCTTAAGGAAGAAAAAGAACCCATCTCTACTACAAATAAAAACAACTAGCCAGGCATCATGGCAGGTGCCTATAGTCTCAGCTACTTGGGAAGCTGAGGCAAGAAGATGGCTTGATCCCAAAAGTGTGAGGTTGCTGTGAGGTATAATACCAGGGCATACTACCCAGGCCCTCAGGACAACAGAGTGAGACTCTGTCTAAAAAAAAAGAAAGAAAAAGAAGAAAGAAAAGAAAGGAAGGAAGGAAAGAAAGAGAGAGAAAGAGAGAGGAAGAAAGGAAGGAAGGAAGGAGATTTCTCTTAGGTCTCAGCTAGTGAATCTTTGAATATGCTTAGGGTCTGTTACATATAAACATTCTGATAGGTCCACCTTGTAATCTACAGTTGAAATAGTATTTCCACAACATGCATGGATTACTATATAGAGCTGCAATTTTATAATGATGATTAGGTGTTTTTAATTTTATGAAGAAATTTAAATACAGAAAAAATAACATGAAAATATTTATGTCATTGCCATCTGGAATTAACAAATACCATTTTGTCATAGTTCCCTCAGAACTCACATTTTTAAAAATTAATAAAATACAAGAAATTGAGTTGAAGCTACTTAAATTTTCCTTCTAAACTTTGTTTTCCATTTACTTCCACCCCAAATCAATATAATTAATTTAGTGTGTGGCAAATACATTTTTTTTATTTTTTAACGAAGACAATATAATATTTTTTTAATTGACATAATTGGTAGTCTGAGGCTTACTTTTTCCATATCAACTATTGTTTTTGAAATCTACGCTTAGATTTAGTTCATTCATTCAAACTGTTCTATAGAAGCCAGCATGTATGCCTGAAATATATTTTATATACATCCCTTTTTGATTGACAATGAGGTTGTTTTCATTTTTAGCATTACAAATGGCTGCTTGGAACGTACTTGTATACTTCTCCTGGGGCACACATGTGAGCGTTTTTCTTGGATAATCATACAGTGGTGGGATGCACAAGTAAAGGGAAAAACATTTTCGACTTTACTATCTGTGAAATTCCTCCTCCAAAAAGGAATAATACTGCTTTCCCCTCACACTAACAGAAGATGAGTGTTCCCATTTCCTGACTACATTGTCACGACATTCTGTATTAGATGTTTTCATTGTAACAAGCCTAATAAATAGCCAATTTTTTTTTTAATGGGGTCTCCCTATTCCCAATATTGCCCAGGCAGGAGTGCAGTGGCTATTCATAGTCCAGATCACAGTTCACTGCAGCCTGGAATTCCTGGGCTAACCCTGTCTTCCCGGCTCAGCTTCTCAAGTAGCTGGGATGATAAGCCTGGCTTCCTTAAGATTTTATTTTGATTTTGGTTTTTTTATGTTTTTTGTTTTTGTTTTTCTATATAGAGACAAGGTTGCGCAGGCTGGAGTGCAGAGGCTCAATCACAGCTCACTATAGCCTCAAATTCTTAGGCTCAAGCAATCTTTCTGTCTTAGCCTCCTTAGTAGCTGGGACTAAAGCAGGCCCCACCCGATGTGGCTATTTTTATGATTATTATTATTTTGTGGAGAAGAGGTCTCAGGACATTGTCCAGGCTGGTCTATAACTCCTGGCCTGAAGTGATCCTCCTGTCTTAGCCTCCCAGACTGTAATACGCTGGAATTACAGTCATGAGCCACTATGCACAGCCCATTGAGATTTTGTTAAATCATAATTCTAGGTATAATTTACACACTATATAATTACCAAATTTTATAAAGTACAATTCAGTGAGTATTGACAAAAATATACAATTGTATAAGCACCACCACAGTGAAGACATGAAACCTTCCCATTATGTAGGTCTTCAACTGTAGCCACCAGTCTTTGAAATCAATGATCTTATTTCTGTCACTCAATTTTGCCTTTTCCAAAATATCATGTAAATGAAATCACACAGTATATAACCTTTTGTGATGAGGCATAATCTTTTGGGAGTCGTTTGTATTGGTGTGTGTATCAGTAATTCATTCTCTTTGATTGCTGGGTAGACTTCAAGGTAGGAATGAACCACACTCTTTTTTTCACTGTGGTTTTAATTTGCCTTGTCCTGATCACTCATAAGGTTGAGTATCTTAGCATATATTTTTGGCCATTTGAACTTCTTTTCTCCTTTTGCTCATTTTTTCCATTGTGTGTCTTTTTTTTAATCAATTTGAAAAAATATTCTATTGCTCTTTTTGTCATTGTCTGCATAGCTAGTGGTCTTATCATTTCACATAAATATGAAAATGAATATTCAAAAGCCTAAACTTCAATTTTCCTGAAGAAAGAACACATTTAGGAGCATTTGACATCATTAATACACATTCCAAAACCTAGTGCAGGAATTTGGGCTAAAGTAAACATAATTTATTTTCTATTCAATAAACCTTTAAATGAGTCCCTCTTCAAAAAATGGGAGTGGATATCTTTCCTTCTATTGAAGTTTAAGGAAACCTCAATATGGTGCATGAAAATATGGCAAGGAAAAAGGTGTCCAAAATCCATCCGATAGAATTATCATTTCAATCAACACACATATCATGCATATGATTAATAATGGAATGGAAAATGTCTTTTGTCTTCTGTAGCAAATATAAAACTGTTGTGAGAATTAATGACAGGTCCTCTCAGTGCAGAAAGCATTCAGGAATTCTTTCTGCACAAGAACACCCTCATCTGAACCAGAGGCTCACTAAATGTCACCCGCCCCAGCCCTGAGCCCTCTCACCCACTCATTCTGCTACTAAGCAGCCTGGAAACATGTTTCTTAAACCTTGTCATCTCATAATTGCTTAAGCTTTGGTTGTTTTTATGGAGGTCCTATGTGCAGGGCCTGTGGGTTATAATTTACAACAGCCCCCAAGGCACCCATATCATCTTAATAGAAGTGCAGTAAATAAAAAGAGTAAGACGGTCTTGCTTATAAAATCCCCTTAATCACACCCTAGTTCAAGTCGAAGCTGTTCTCCTCTCCCCTATGGAATACCCACTGGTCTTACCCTCTGTGTGATAATCTGCTGTTCTTGCAACAATCAGGGTTGTTTTTGCTTTTTAATAAACATAAATGACATCAATGAGCTTTACTAATTGAGTTCCTTTGCAGTTCCTATATCACACTTCAATCCATAGTGCCATCCATGACCTACAAGGCCTTCCGTGATCTGCCCTATGCTGACCTTGTGCCAGCCGGCCTCTGCCATGCTCATTGAACTGCAGGTTCCAGACTTCTGTCTCTTCCTGACTGGGCCAAGACTGATTCCTCCACGCTGCCTCCCTGCCTGGAACTCCACCCCTTGGGCTCTTTTCCTATTTGCCTTCTTCCCTTTCTGGCTCAGCTTGAAAGGCACTTTCTCAGAGAAGTCTTTCTAAAGTAAGTTCCTCCTTTTTTTTTTTTTTTTTTTTCCCATCACAGTCCTTTGTTTCTTTACTGTAATGATTGCATGTGTTTATTTATTTATTGGGTAACATTCTTAGTAATGGCAACTCTGGGAGGGCAGGGAATTTGTCTCCATCACCATGCTTAGCCCAGTGCCTGGGATAGCTCAAAAAATATTTGATGAATTAAATGAATGAATGAATGAATGACTTCTTGAAATCAGACACACACACGCACACACATACACACACATATGCACACATGTGCACACACACATTCTCACTGGTTCTTCTCCCCTGCCTTGTATCTGGAAAGCATAGCTACAGCTCCATAAGTACAATTTTTGATATTGTTCTTTCCCAACATGAATCTGGTCAAAGCAAATTATTCAGGAGTAGCACAGAAGGTAATTTTTTCTCCAAAGCACATAGTACAGGACTGAAGTGGAGGTGGAGGCTGAGGGGAGGAGGCAACAGGAATCAAACTGCTGAAAATTTCTTTCTTCTGCAGACTTTTAAACTGCTAATCAGCAAGAGCAGCTTGGAGCAGATGGAGCACCAAAGGTTGCTGAAATGGCACATAGCTAATTCCAGGTGATTTAATAACTTACATCATTCTAGTGAAAACATTGATAAAGAAGAAGAATGTGATCTGGCATCTTTCTGCACTGCTGGGTTCAGTGTTAGCTTCTGAGCCTCTATCAAGGCATTTCCATAAACCAACATTGCTTAGAAATAACATTTGGGTGTAGTACACAGAAACCACTGCTGAACGGGGAAAATGCTAGTGCCCTACCTGTGATTGGCCACACTCAGCAGCCATTTACTAAAAACGCTGTTCACTTTGACAGATGGCATCTTATGCCTGTAGAGTCTGCCAAATATATTGCCAATACCATGGGCAGTCAGCAATGAGGAGAAATGCGAAGTTTGGATACTTCTGATATAGCCCTATCCAGAAGCACAAACGCTTCTGTTTTTTCACAGACAGGTTTGGTCTGGAGTTGCCACTCCTCGCCTGATTCACAGGCTATTCTTTCATCCAAAGAGCATTGCGGTCCATTGTTTACTCTGGGACAGAGTTAATAGAAATCACCTCTTGCTAGCTTGATGAAAGAAAACATTCACTTTCATTCTTCTCTTGACCACATTAAAAAAGACATAATATATAATAGTGTAGAGATGTTTTCTAATTGCCATAGAGAAAGGTCAAATTTGAAATTATGGGACATCAAAAAGGAAAAAAAAACCTGCAATATTTAGAATTAGTCTCTTAAACACTCTTAAAGATATAATTTCACTATTATTGGGTCAAAATTTCAAATACATGTAAGATTGTTTCACCCTTCAGTACTTCAATTTAAAATTGTACCATCAAGACCAAGACATTGATTTTTAAATACCATATGAGTGGTTTTATCCCTCCTCAGATGCAGCAGTCTTATACATGAATTTGTATTTACCTGTTTTGTCATATTTTTTACAGAGGTCTCCTATCTTACATTCTTTTTTTTTTTTAGAGACAGAGTCTCATTCTGTTGTCCTCAGTAGACTGCCATTACGTCACAGCTCACAGCAACCTCCAGTTCTTGGGCTTAGACGATTCTCTTGCCTCAGCCTTCCAAGTATCTGGGACTACAGGCACCCACCACAACGCCTGGCTATTTTTTTTTGTTTGTTTGTTTGTTTGTTTTTTGTTATTGCTGTTTGGCCAAGGCCAGATTCAAACCCGCCACCCTTGGTATATGGGGCCAGCGCCCTACTTTCTGAGCCACAGGTGCAGCCCCATCTTACATTCTTATGCTCAAATGTCTTTAAAGGTATATATAGTCTTACTCAGAACATTAGTTATGTCAGTTTCTAAAGGCTTTTGGATGGTAGTTGACAAGTTTGATGAAAACCAACTAATTAATGAAGCCAGTCAATAAAATGTCAGTGGAAATGCTGAAAGTGAAAAAAAGTCAGAAATCACAATCTGGCAACCTCAGAAGTAAATTTCACTATTAAATCCTCACTAGACAACAGTGCAGCTTTTTCAGAAGTCAGGGTGCAAAGGTTTTGAGAAAGACAATTCAATTGTATAATTAATCACCTAGCACAGGGCCTAGAAATAGGTGCCACTTTTTTCTGCAAACAAAACCAATTTTTATTATGCAAATCCACAACAATTTTCAAAATGTTACTTTTGATTGACATATAATTATACACATTGATGAGATATAGCATGAAGTTTCCACATGTGTATGCATCGTGTAAGGATCAAACCTAAGTGGTACTTAGCATATCCATCACCTCAAACATTTATCTTTTTTTCAGTAAGGTGAGAACATTCAGGATTCTCTTCTAGTTCTTTTGAAATATAAACTATAATATTGTTTATTATAGTCACCCTGTGTGCTGTGGAGTGCCAGAACTTATTTCTCTACCTAACTGTAATTTTGCACCATTGACCAATCCGCCCCTATCCTTCCCTCCCTCTCACCTTTTGGTAACCACTACTCGACTGCATGCTTCCATGAGATCAGCTTTTTTAGACTGCACAGATAAAAGGTATTATGGGACTATTTGTCTTTCTGTGCCTGGACTATTTTACTTAGCGTAATGCCCCCTAGGATCCATGCTGCTACAGGTCCCAAGAATTTTGTTCTTTTTTTTGTGGCTGAGTAGTAATCCATTGTGTGTATAACCGCATTTTCTTTACCTATTCATCTGATGGTAGACATTTAGTTTGATTCCCTATCTTTGCTCTTGTAAATAATACTGCAATAAGTCTGGGAGTGCAGATACCTCTTTGACATTCTATTTCAGGTGTTCACTTTGCTAATAAATGCTTTATGAGAAAGTATAGCCTAAAAGAATGAATTTAAAACAAGTGATATGACAGAGATTTGCAAAAGAGCTGTTATGTGTGTATGTGTATGTGCATTATGCATTTGAATTCTCAACTGATAGTCTCTGAATTATGCCTTGTCACTGTTACCTTATTAAGTGCACAGAATTAATCTTTGCAAGGAGTAATTCCAGAAGACAGAGTTAGAATATTTCACACCTCTGCAGCTATTGCTTTATAAACTCTCACAGCACAAGTACTTCTGCCTGTAGAATTTTGAATAAATTACATTTTTGGTATTTGTAGATGTAAGTTAAATATCCACAGCACTCAAAAGGAGGGACGTATTACCCAAAATGCTATCAAAAGCAACATCATCTTCTACTAATCAATACTGTAAGTATTCACACCCATACTTTTCTTCAAAATTAAACTTTCTTACAATTGTAAGTTTAATTAAAATGCAATGTATAAAAATGATGCAATGAGTCAATTATATCAGCCAATATTATTTTCTTATTGCAATGGCCAGTAAGAAAATAATATTGATAATGCAGCACCGGCACCAATGTCTCTTAAAGCTGTACAAAATCTTTTCACTTGAAAAAGGAAGCAAGATGACACAAATAAAATAAAGACTCAAGAGAAGCAGTGGGAGGATCTCGCAAGCTCAAGAGTCCTGAGCAAGAGCAAGACCCCCACCTCTAAATTAAATCCCCGCCCAGGTGCTGTGGCGGGTGCCTGTAGTCCCAGTTACTTGTGAGGCTGAGGCAAGGGGATTACTTCTGGCACTTTTTAATTAAAAAATCATCATCACCCTAATACTTGAAGTCTTTAGCAATATTTCCCTTCTTCTTTTCTTTCTTTTTTTTTTTTTTCATTTCACATGCACATTATGTCTAAAGAATAGCCACAAAAGAGGCTTATCTGAGTTTCTGATCTGGAGACTAGAAGGGGTCAGGAAACAGCAGTACTCTGAAATATGGAGGACGAATTAACCCTGCTGTTTTTATGCTGTCTCCTTCTTCATCCCAGAATTGTAAAGCACCTTAATAAGTAATTAGCACACTCTCTACCTCTCCGCCCCCCACTCAAGCAAGCATTAAGTTGTCCCCAGACAAGGCTGCAGTGAATGTATCCATTTTTCACCTGTATCTGGCTTTCTGTAACCTGACTCCAAATTAGGGAGGGCTCTTGTTTTAGAATGTTTGGGTAAAACTTTCAGGACTTGAGAGAGGTATTTAAATCACATTTTATCCCATCAGAAGTTTCTCTCAAATGGTACCAGAGTGCACTGTAATAAATATTGCTAAACATTAAATCCCCATTAAGTAGGGCTTGAACAATATATTTTGTTTCTGAGAAATGACCACTGCAATGAAATTAGTTCTTTGCCTTTCAAATTCTTGTTCTTTCCTAACAACTTTTTCTGTGTGTGATAGGGTCTTGTTCTATTGCCCCCAAAGGGTGCAGTGGTGTGATCATAGCTCAGTGCAACTTCGAACTCCTGGGCTCAACCGAACCTCCTGCCTCGGCCTCCCCACTAGCTTGACAGGCTCATTTTCCTTTATTATTATTTTTTGTAACTCTCAAATTGCTAAGATTACAGAAGTGAGCAAATAACTTTTACTGGTTCACAAACTGAAAGTAATCTTTCTCTATTCAGACCTGCATAGCATATTATCTATTCATCCCTAACGGTCCCCCTTTCTGTTTACATTATAATTGAGTGCACCTCCCAACTCTTTGATAAGATTGGGGGTTCAAAACATTTTTGAAGTGTCAGATCTCCATAACACGTATGGAGGCCCATTTTAACCATATTTTATGTCCATATATTTAGTGGGAACCATAAGCATCTTCAGGCCAGCAACTGTGTCTATTCATCTTGGAATTCCTCTAGGGGCACCAAGATTTTCATATAGCAGGAAGTTCACAAATTTTCATTTGATGACTAAACACAGAAAGACAATAGAAAAGAGAGAGGATGGGGTGATGAATTTACTTAGGGGGGTTTTACTGTCCTTGAGTTGGGGGCTGCACTCCTGAGGTGGTAATATCAGTTCTGCGATGATCTTGGGATAAGCTTTCGCAGGGCATAAGTAACCAAACATACCGTGAGAATCACACTGCCTATGAATTCTCTTTCAATCCTTTTGATTATAAAAAGCTAAATGTCTCACGTAGGTGCTAATAGTATGGTAATAGCAATTTAATTTTACTAATCTTCCTGTTTTAGAAAAAGAGAGCAGGACACAAGCCCAGAAGCTTTGGCAGGCAATGGTATTTGGCTAGAATGTAATGGCCTGGGGTTGCTTTCATGGCATTCAGGTTTGCAGTTACCTTTCATAGTTTGTCACCAACACTGGTGCTTCATTTGTAGTAAGGAAATAAGACCTCTATTTGAAGTCAGCATGTTTTTTTAGAAGGAGCCAGGGAAATTTGAACGTAAATTACAGCAGGTAGCATGCAGGGAAGATGGTGAGTTTAGGGGAGTACCTTCCAAGAGAAACGGAGATTGTCAGAGATTGGCTATTTTTAAAATAAAAGACAGCAGGAAATCTGTGTGAAAAGGCAGGAGCTGTGAGGAGACAGAGACAGAGAGCTGTTGAGTCAAAGGAGGGGGTCTCTAAGGATACAGGGACACAGAGGGGAATAATGAGGGCTGAGTCCGGCCGCAAGTGGAAACCGAGTGTGACAGCAACTTGGCCTGCAACGCAGTGGGAAATTTTCAGGAAGTAAGTGACATCACGGTCAAAGTGACAAGCGAGAAAGGGGATTTTAACAGTGACATTTAGACGTCAGTGGAGAAGAATGACTAAAAAAAGGCTGAAATCGAGTGAGGAAAACGTTGCCAATGGTCTAAAGATTAGAGAATTCAACACGGAATTTTCCAGAAGGTCTGGTGAAGAAACAAATCTCAGTGCTTTAGGAGAAAGTTGAAGCAGGCTTTGTGGCAGCTTAAAAGAAGAGAGAGGACACACATGGAGGACAGGAAATGGCAGATTGCAAAAGCAAGACTGGTATAAAGGTGCTCTCTGCTACGGTAAAAATAGAATGTGCTGGATCAAAAGAAACTATGAAAAAGTCCAAGTTGCTTGGGCTCCCAAAATCCCCATTTTTTTTTTAATGCAAACTCATTGTATTTAATATAATAGAAACTTCAGTTTCCTACCACTCTTTTCTCAACTAGTTCTCACTCCCAATCTCCACCCCTCACTACATTTCCCCCCTACACTTTGAGAGAGCAGAATTTACCATTTATAAGACTTTACATTATATCATCTAACAATAAAACTTGTTCAGACAATTTGCATTTTCTGAATAAGAAAACCTTTCATCAGTGGCTGGTTGATTCGCTGCTATAATTTAAGATGCCACCAGACAACCTGCGTTCCAGTTCCACTTTGACACGCATTAGTTCCAGGAGCTCCACTGAGCCTCTGTGAACAGGACCAGTACCTGTCTTGGTTAAGTACCCAGTTGTTACAAGTATCAAATGAAATGACATATACATATTGTGGCTTTCATGCAAAAACAAGTTAGGGCATTACCAATAGAGAATTGACTTCCCCTTGGCACAGCATTTTAGGGTCACGCATATTGGATTTTCCCCAGTGAAGTGTTCTGAAATATGAAAACTGGAGTGCAATACTCTGTAAGTGCTTTTTGGCAAGAGTGCAGGGGGAAATATCTGCTCATACGTATTAGAAGGGTGGGATATGGCTTCAGAGGCATGAGAATGATAGCATGCATGGTTCTCAAGCATGAGAGAAAAGTGACGTGGAAACATAGAAAGAAAGGACAGGATTGGCAAAGCTAGAGAAGAGGAGGCAAGGAGAAGGCAAACTGAACCCACATTAGGCAAGGCAGCAGGGTTCCTCATTCATTTTTCAGAGAGCATTTGGAGAGCCAAGAAAGCGGCCCTGATGTATCCTCTCCACCTGCCTCTTGCTCTGCGCTCCAGACCACCGTAGGCGGAGAGAAGAGTGATGCTGGCTCTAGGCACCCGCTGGTCTTCTTTCCAGTGTGGTCGTGCCTCTGGGAGGGAGAGGCGAGGGAGTGCTACAGCTGAATGTGTCATCCTCATTTCAGGGAGAAAAGCCTACTTCCCTGTAATAGGGAAATAGGAGGAAATGTGCGAGCCCTTTTTTCTCCCTCTTCAAGCCTGGTCCCTCAAGAAATCTAAGTAGTCATGTTGGAATTAGAAAGCAAGGTTTGGCCGAGCGCAGTGGCTCGGGCCTATAATCCCAGCACTCTGGGAGGCTGAGGTGGGTGGATTGCCTGAGCTCACAGGTTCCAGACCAGCCTGAGCCAGAGCAAGAAGACCCTGTCTCTAAAAATAGCCAGGTGTTGCGGTGGGCACCTGTAGTCCCAGCTACTTGAGAGGCTGTGGCAAGAGAATCACTTGAGCTCAAGAATTTGAGGTTGCTATGAGCGATGATGCTACAGCACTCTACTGAGGTGGACAAAGTAAGACTCTGTCAAAAAAAGAAAGAAAGAAGGAAGGAAGGAAGGAAGGAAGGAAGGGAGGGAGGGAGGGAGGGAGGGAGAGAGAGAGAGAAAGAAAGAAAGAAAGATAGAAAGAAAGAGAGAAAGAGAGAGAAAGAAAGAAATCTAAGTAGTCAATTTTTGTCTCCCGACATTTGGGATTTGCCAGGGCTTTTTGGACTCTGCTGAGGCACTCCTGGTTCTCTTAATTTCAAGATATTTTCAAGATAAGTAGGAAAAAAATAAGGATAAATCTTAATGGATCAGAGGAGAAAAGGGTTAGAAAAGCCCATGGTGGTACAGAATCTCAGCCAACGGTGTTCTCAGCCAGCTGGACACTTCCTTCCTCTTCCTTCTATTCTCTCCAGACAAAACCGCAGGCACTTCAGTCTGGCCAAGTTCACTCTGATGTCACTCTTTTCTCAAAGTCATGAGGGCTTATGACATCTAGGAAGTGGTGGGGAAAGGTGATCCCTTGAAACAGGGGAGTTCTTTTAACTGTTCCATGTTTTCCCCCACTTTCCAACCAGTCATATAGTGAGTAAAGGAAATTATCACAATGGGTTTAGTAATTCTGTTAATTATCATTTCTTTCCATTTCTTCCTACCCTGTCTACTAGAATCTTCCAGCCAGGTAATTGATTCTGACCTGTCTTTGGATCTGTCAATACCTCTAAGAGAAATGGCAACAAAGTTAGATTCTTAGAGCCCTGAGCCATCTTGTAAAAAGTTCAATGACATTGCTGGAAAAACCAGTGGAGAGGCCTGTGATTTCTTGGGAAGAAAGAGGAGCTCAACAGAGCTCTAACTTCCTTGCCACGGTACCACCCATGTGGCAGAAGCCATCCTAGGGCCACCAGCCCATTCCAGCCACCTGAAACCCCACCACATGACACTGCTGTCACAAAGTCAAGTAGAGAAAGCACCCAGGTGAGCCCTACCTGAATTCCTAACCCACCAAGTCATGTGAATTTATAAAATGGCTGTTGCTTAAAATTATTGTTTATGTTATGGGTTAGTTTGTCATGAAAAAATAGATAAGTAGAACAGTGTCCCTTCACATTTTATATGAATTGTTGCATGGTCACATTTCAGAATCATTTCTCATCATTTCTCCTCTTAGCTACACACAAGGCCTCAGGTCTTCTTTCCAATAACAAGAAGCTTGTGTATATCCTCACTGATACTCCAAGAATCTCAGATGCAAAACACATATCTTCTAAGGTCTTAAACAGTTTTAAACCATATGGTGAATCCCCCTTCCACAATTAAACAAAGCAAATGATGACAGTAGCATGAGTGGGATTTTAGAAGTGGATAGAATGGTGATAGTATTTACAAAGCACAATCTCCCCAAGTGATAGGGGGGAAAAATCACTCTGTGGTAAACAAGCTTGCAATGAGCAATACAAAATCCCATCTGCAAACAACAGCAGCAAACCCGGATAATTACTAGTGCATTGCTTCTAAAAACAGACCTCTAAGAAGGTTCGGGGTTTTGTTGGGGATTTGTATTTAACATCCTTACATAGCTAAAGCCCTGTGAAAAGAGGAGATACTACAGGATTTTCAGATAAATGAGCCCCACTCCTACAGGCAATATGCCAACATGTATTTTTTATTTTAAACTATTTTGTAATTTCTTTTTTTGTAATTTTTTTGTAATTTCTTAATTATTTGGGACCATCCACATAAGCCTCTCTGAATGCCTTTTTCTAGTCTACCCCTCTCTTTTGCTGTGATTTCTTTTGTGTGTAAAGGAATCTGCAATATCTCCCTCATTTGCTCCAACTTGCAGTTTATACTTTTTCACCCACTAAAATAAAACAGACAATAGCTTATTAGAATGGTCCTCAATTAAGAGTACTTTCACTAAATAAGAAATGACTTTCCAAAAAAAAAAAAGACTTGCATTTTAGTGAATTATTGCAGAGGTGGAGATTTATATGACTATGAGCCTCTTTTGTTCAACTTGTAAATATTGGCTCAGGATTTAAATATTGGAGGTAGCTGATGAGAGCTGGGATGTGAATCCTTACAGAATCATCGATTTCTTTTATGTTTTTATCTTTTGTTTTCAGCATCAGAGAAAACTGATAGTTTGGCAAGATGTGAGAAATATTTACGCTATCTTGGATTATTTGATGTCTTAGGATATCTACATAGGTCAAAGTAAATTAGAATTCAAGGAATTTAACATCATACATTAATCACAGTAATTTACTAATTAAAAAAAACTAGTCTATATAATTCAAGACCCCTGATTTTATTTTTTAATTATTGGCAGGCTAGGGGCAGCTGCATAATCACTTCAGTTTTTCCCTTCAGTTTGAGTAGTAAGTTGTAAACAGGACACAACCTCCCCCCATACTCATGCAAAACCACCCAAAGAAATCCATTTCATTCATAATACCAGTATCAAATGAACAAAGCAGATGGGGAGAAATTCAACCTTTGAAGATGATAAACTGCAACGTAAATCTGGTTGAAGAAAAGCCTAGAACTGGGTCTTCCTTTCCCTTCACAGTGCCCAGAAACAAAAGTATAGCCCAATTAGTTTCCTGCAGAGGATACGGTTCAGCTTTCTGCAGAGACAATCAAGGAACCCAAACCCAATATTTCAATGAACTTTGGAAAGGATGACACACACCTTTCTGTCCCTCCTCCTCTGATCTGAATTTGGGAAGTAGAATGCATGCTTAATTGAGGCAGTAAATATTAGGCTGCAGCAGATTGCTTTACTATTAAATACAGTAATGGGTTTTTAATGGCTGCATTCCAAAATTACACTGGAGAAAAATGGTTTATTAGTAATAATAATAGCTGGCACCTTTATCTTCAGAGTACTTTATAGATATTAGCTCATTAATCCTCCCACTGCCACTGGAAAGAGATGGTAAATGTTGCTTCTTTCCTCAGTTTACAGAAGATGAAACAAGAAAATAGAAGGTAAAAACCAAGTTTTCAAAAGGTTTTGTGTGTGAAGAGCAATTTCCAGTTCAGACAATTCATATCAATTTTTATACATGATTAGATGGCATTCACTCTGATGACTGCCAGCCCTTTCTTTGAGGGGACAGTGGTTAAGGTCATATCCAATTTATATGAATTTGACTCGCAGAAGCACACATGAATTGCACCTGAATTGCTCGATGCTGGTCTTTTAATGTTATTTCAAGCAAATCAATTGTGTTCAAAATCTATTCGGCCCCAATCAATTACATGCAGACACTTGTATGCATGGAAAGAGCTGACTGTAGAGACTTTGAAATCTCAGTCTTCTGATAATTGCTGCAGGTCACCAAGGAAAGGAGGCCAAGGTCAAACTTAAATACTTTTTTTGGCTATGTTAATGCACTTGCTCAGATCTTCTTTATGGAAAATAGTATTTTTCTAATTAGCCAACAATAACAAATAACTCAAAATAGTCTATTATTCATGCAGGTGAAGCATATATGTGTTCAAATTGTTATTATTTTTATCCGTTTATTTACCATGATGGGCAATGATTCAATTTCTTGCCAATATTTAACATGTTTACATCTTAATTGAATGAATGAATTCTCTACTGTGTCTCAGATGCGTTTTACAGAACTTAGAAAGTCCATGAATTTATGACACAAAAATAAACATACTTCTTGAGAACTCAAACATTGTACACTGGAGAAGTAGGCATGGGTCAAACAAAAGCCTTGTAGCAAATACTAGTCCAAGGAAATGGGACCTCCTGTCTAGCCAAAGAAGGAAGCAAAATTATTCTTGCCACTCTCTGTTACAGAAAGAGACTTTGGAGCCACTTAGCACTTGAGAATGCAATTTATACTATGCACATTTTAAAAATATATTAAAATTTCCTTCTAAATACACCCAAGACAGCTCAGCATCTGTACTCAGTGGTTAGGGCACCAGCCACATACACAGGGGTTGGCAGATTCAAACCCGGCCTGGGCCTGCTAAACAACAACAACGACAACAACAACAAAAATAGCCAGGCACTGTGGCAGGTGCCTGTAGTCCCAGCTACTTGGGAAGCTGAAGCAAGAGAATCACTTAAGCCTAAGAGTTTGAGGTTGCTGTGAACTACAATGCTACAGCACTCTACTGAGGGAGACGTAATGAAACTCTGTCTCAGAAAATAAAATAAAAAAAATACCCTTAAGCCAAGAAATCAAAAACCTCTTAAAACTCCCAAATACACTAAATATACCTAAAATAATTATACATTTTTCCTCCAAAACCTGATCTTAATTGACAGCTGCTAAAAAAGATAGTGCCATCATTGTCATCAGTGCCATTTTCAAGTCATTTTTTACAACAGAAAGGCTGAGATACACCATCTGCCAGTGCCAAGTATTTCTATCTTAAACTGAAATAGCAGATACACACACCTTTGTAGAAATGCCAACCCTGTAAGGCAATTGGTTACATATAATACCCAAAAGTCAGGGAAACCCATGCATATTGATAGTCTACAGCACCAGGAACACTTTTGCCAAGAAATTTAAAAAAAAAAAATGGTATTGAGGGTAAGCAAAAGCTTTGATGAGGGTAAAGGTTTGTTTTTACATACAGTGGTCCCTGGGATCTGGTATATGAAGGGTCAGGACACCGAATGCTCCTATGACTTGGTTTTTTGAAAGAACACACTATCCTCCTCTCTAAATGTCTCCCACCTGAGCAGCCCCTCAGTATTAATCCTTTGGATTAAGGATTTTCAACCTTCTTTTTAAATGGCACCAATCCTGGGACAGGTACAGATCACCGTGTGATATTTTTGTAGGATTCCTGTCTATCTACTGTTCCATGAGTTTACCTGCAATGATGGGACCCAGAACAGGTAGGTGAGGATGAACAACAGAGACCAGTCATTGGTGAAGAGCATAGTCGAAGATCCTGCTGATCCAGTGGCTAACCGGGCTGGAAATCAGCTATTTCTGAGTTTGAGTCCTACCTTTGTTACTTGCGGGACATATTGTGTGACCTTGGAGAAGGACTCGTCTATGTCCACATCACTCAGCTTACAATGGATAGCGTGATTATAGCACTTTACCCAAGACACTGATGTGGAGATTGCAAAACACATAATAAACACCTGATAAATGATAAGTGCTGGCTATTTAAGTATCTGCCTGGCATAGATCTAGTCCTGCTGCTAGCACTAAAGAGTGGTTGTCAATAAAACCTTTTCTGTTAACAACTAGTTGCTCTCAATGTTCCCATAAGACACACCCCCCAGACACACACACAACCCTAAAAACAAGTATCATAGAAGTGAGCATGATTTGCAAAAATTGAATCACACTATTTTGGGCAGGACTACATTCAACCCTAGAAGTATAACTAATGACATTTTCAGTATTTCCGCTGAATTCATCACAGCCCTCAGTTTATGTAATAATTCTGGATTTCCTTAAAAACAACAACAAAAAAAGATTCACCATAAGTTATACAATATTTCTCTTTTCTTTCAAATAAGGAAATCTAAAAGCAATAGAGTGGGCTATGAACTGGGTTATAAATCAGGATCATCTGAGCTTTAGTTCTGATTTCAGCACTGCCTAGTCAGCACCTGTTTCTTCATCTATAAAATGGGCTGACAATCTGTGCCTTTTTGTTCACCGTGTTGATATAAAAGTTATATAAGATCATACAGGCAAATTCTCTAAAAAGAATAAAGATTGGGCAGTGCCCATAGGTCAGTGGGTAGGGCGCTGGCTATATACACTGGGGCTGGTGGCTTCAAACCTGGCCGGGGCCTGCTAAAACAACAACAACTGCAGCAACAACAAAAATAGCCAAACAGTTGTGGTGGGCACCTTTAGTCCCAGCTACTTTGGAGGCTGAAGCAAGAGAATCACTTAAACCAGTGGTTCTCAACCTTCCTAATGCTGTGAGCCTTTAATACAGTTCCTATGGGTCACAACCCACAGGTTGAGAACCGCTGGCTTAAACTCAAAAGTTTGAGGTTGCTTTGAACTGTGATGTCTTAGCACTCTACTGAGGGAAACTCTGTCTCAAAAAAAAAAAAAATAGGGTGGTGCCTGTGGCTCAAAGGAGTAGGGCGTTGGCCCCAAATGCCGGAGGTGGTGGGTTCAGACCCATTCCCCGCCAAAAACTGCAAAAAAAAATAAAATAAAAAATAAAGATTCAAATAATAAAAGGCGTTGTGATTTTTTAAAATAGAAATCTTCAGGGGCAATCTTCTGAATGGACAGAAATGCAGCATCCAGGGGCATAGACCTGGAAAGGGTCAATCTTTACCTTTCTCCTGAACATTTTACACATGAAATGCATTACTTCTTTTTAACATATCAATAGATAAGACATCCCATAATGAGCTTATATTCCGTCACTTTACATTTTTTAGCAAGGTCTTCAGTGCAATAACAAACTGAATTTTCAATATAGCAACAGATCATCAATTGCCACATTCCTTTTACTCACATTACACAAATTCCTCACATCAGGACAGAACCAACACATCCCTGACCTAGTTCATCATCCTTCTCACTCTGATACAACAATACCGAGGAGGAGGGACCCTCCCTCCAGAGATCCCGATGTCCAGATAACAGGACATTCAGCTGCCAGGCTGTTATATGAGGGTGTCTCCACTTCCCAGGCATAATACTTACTCGCCCTCCCATTAGAACCACCATTTACAGGAAAAGCTTTTGTTCAGGAGGAACCTCTCCTAAAATTGCAAACCCGTTACCATAGAAGCTAGAATATGTTTTTGACATTATTCTCTCTGCTATATCAGCTCTCAGAAAGCTGAGAGAATGCAAGGGAATGGGCAGATTTGCTTTGGAGACTGTTAAGTGCTAGCTGAAAACCACCTCTGGGTAGAAGCACACACCCAGCAGGGTCAAGGGAAGGGAGGGACAAGGTGGGGGCAGAGGAATGACAAAGGAAAAGGGTGAAGATGGCCTTGAATACAAACTAATGATTCTCTAGTTTGCACTGTTTTGGACAATTCAAGCTTTTCCCTTCCCCATTACTCACAGTCCAAATATTTGAAGCCTTCAAGGTGTGCTGGGTATTCCTGGTGTACCCCAAGGCTCTGACCCCTCCTCTGCCTTTGTCCATCCTGCTCTGTCTGGGAGAACTGACCTCTGGACCTCTCCAGTCTCCCTAGCTCTCTGCCTGCCACTCTGAAGAGGTGACAGGAGATCTCAGGGCAGGGAGAGAAGTGTCATGTGATTTGACAGTGGCTGTGTTCCTCTACCAAAAGGTACAGGTCCCACCTGGCAGCCCTCCCGAGATCTGCTGCTCTCACCTCCTTCTGGACTGTCCCATGCCACCGGCCCATCAGTACTTCAGCAGCCCTTGTAGGTTTCCCTTAGAGATGTCCAAAAAGATGTGGTCCCCTCTTTAAAGTCCCATCAATTGTACTTTTGGAGTATGATGTACATCATAGGACCAAGTGAATGTGAGAGGAGGCCATGTTTTACCCAGATGATACATAAAACTAAGTGTCCTTCAAATCTACAAGAGGGTTTGTCACTCAGTTCCAGTTGATGGCACCAGGGCATTCAGGTCCAATACTGTGAGAATGCAGAGTCTTTCAGGATAAGGCAGAAATATGAATCTTTACATGACATCTTTAGTTTTTAAATGTTGGCTGAAAAATTTTTAAACACTCTTTGGACCGAACAATACACACACACACACACACACACACACACACACACACACACACACAATGGGCTCAGTCCAAAAGACACTGACATTGGTTTGGTTTCTAAATAGAGACACATGTACCTCTTCTTTAGAAAAACAAAATTGTTTTACTTTACATTGTACAATTACAACAAAAAAGCTAAAATTCTCATCTCTACCAGCTGTTTCTTACACATTACTTTAGTCCAAAAACAATTACTGTCCCTCCCTCATTTGAAATCTTCTGGGAAAACAGAGAAAACATTCAGAACTCCAAAGTCACAAGAATCTTGTTATCTAGGCCTGTTCTAAATGCATGAATCTAGTTAAATCATTTAACTTTGGTGTGGCTCACTCCACTCATCTGCAAAATCAGGATAATGACTTCTTTCCTACCATCTTCACACAGACGTTTGGTTGAAAAATGAAATTATACACAATAAACGAAAAGTGCATTTGAGGTCTTCAGAGAATAAAGTGCTATTTTAACCAAAGGGATTAGAAAGAAAAACCTCAGAGGTTTGCAAAGCTTTTTTCTTTTCTAACCACATTTCATGACACCAAAGTAACTGTGAATCAATGCCTCAGGCCAATACCATGTTAGGGAAGAACTATCCAAATCAAAGGTGGTGGTTCTCAGTCCTGACAGTACATTAAAGGACAATAGAATCTCACTCAAAGCTTTCACAAATTTAAACACCTGGTCACCACCCCCAGAGATTCTGGGTGAATTGATCTAGTTGGTAGTTTTAGAAAGCTCTCCAGGTGATTCTAATTTCAGCCAAGCCTGAGAACCACTACACATAGAATCTTTCAAATACATGAAACAGTCATTACTCGTATAGATGCATATAATTAATGTGGGATTCGACACTTTTCTACTTGATAGCACCGTTGACCACAGCTAACACTTAATCACCTACACAGGGATTCACACACACACACACACACACACACACACACCTCTATCTTTGTTAATTCACATACTGAGCCTGGTATGAAAGGATAATAATTATTATAATACAAAGCCAGAATTTATTTATTTATTTTTTGAGGCAGCATCTCGCTCTGTTGCCTAGGCTAGCATGCAGCCTGGGGTCATCAGAGCTCACTGCAACCTCAAACTCCTGGGCTCAAGTGATCCCTCCATCTCAGCCTCCCAAACAGCTAGGACTACAGGTGTACTCCACCAGACCCAGCTAATATTTTTATATTTTGTAGAGATGAACTCTTACTCTTGCTCAGGTTGGCTCAAACTCCTGACTTCAAGTGATCCTCCCACCTTGGCTTCCCAGAGTGCTAAGATTTACAGGCCTGAGTTACTTCTTCCTCCTGGACAGAATTTGCATTTTAAGAGCTACTAAGCTGTCTACAAAGAATGCCTCATGTAATGATGATAACACAACACGTGAGCTAGATAGATGGCTATTTACATAGAAGAGATCAGTCTTAAAGAGGTTAAAATGCCTTAGCCAAGGCCACAACTACAAATTGGCAGACTTAGACTTTGAACCCTGGCAGGCTGACTCCATAAACAGTGCATTTAAACACCACACTGCTTTGCTTCCCGCTACTCCAGATACAGTAAAGGTTTATGAGATGCATGATATGTGAACCCTCTAGGAGTTTACAGTCTGAGAAGGGAATTGTGATGCAAACTAAAACTCATAGTATGTGTAGGAAAAAGTATAATGTAGTTTCCGGAGTTAGGAAGAGGTGGATCAGAAGACAGGCAGCCAATTACTTCACTGAGCTCCCACTTCTGCCACTGCAGGAGAAATAAGATACCTGAGACGTCAGGAGAGAGATGTGATATGACAACAAGTAGAAACCCTGGTCAATGCACTGGGTACATTTATCTATTTGCTAAAGTTGATACATTTATTATTCTTATCATCATCTCCCAGCATCATCTGAATTGGATATTTATACCTGCTCTAAATATACTGAGCTGTCAGTTCAACTAGCAAACTATAGGTTTTGAAGAATTTATCTCACCTTAAACTCTAATTCTGGTGCTTATTAAATGATGTGTATAAACACATACACACATCTACACACATACTCCTAATAATTTAAATCCAAAGAGACAGACAAGTTGTATTCTTTTGGTGGGAACAAATTATGTGAAAATGAAGTCAACACTTTTTAGGAAAAATTCTTAACATTGAAAACAAGAATATGCCTCTTTGTATTTTTATTATCTAAACACAATGGGAAGGTAAGCTGGATCATTCTTTACCCGCAATACATAAAATCTCAATTAGTTATGGTCTATTTGTGCCTGACTAAAAACATTCGTTAACAAAACAGAATTTTCTAGTTTACTGGATAAATATACCACGAATTGCAGAATAATGTTAGGTTGCCAAGCAACCGCAGCTTTACTCTCCTTGTGTGTGATCAATCCAGCTCATTCATCAAGCTTCCCAACCCAGTGATAAGAGAATTCCAACCAATTTGTTTCTTGGGAAAATTATAGTGACTTTCCGTAACACAATAACACTTTTATTCTCATAAGATAAACTTAGATGTTCTTTTGATCAAAGGGATGTGTTAATTCATTAGTCTCTACATGGTGCTAATGAGAAAGCTATAATTAACTAACTACACTATTGCGACACATAAAATAAACTGCAGTCATTAGTAATGTTTAAGGTGTTAACCAGCCTCCAAAATTAGAAAATACAGAATTGTTCCTCCAATAAAGACATATGGAAAGGAGAAAGAACCATATCTAATTAAATTGAGAATCATTTCCAGTTTCCTCCAAGGGGTAGGGACAGAGGCATAAGGTCACCAAAATGTGAGAGACTTCACTTTAACAGCAGAGAAAAATGGCTCAATGCCAATTCTTCTTGTAGGTAGATGTAAAATGCTAGCGAATAATGTCGTCTTTTCTTTGAAAGAATGCTTAGCACAATATTTTCCCAGGAATGAATAGAACGGATATTATGCTTTCACTCATTAGCTGTGTTAACTTAGCATATTGTATGTAAATCACCATAATAATTGCATTCTCTTCAGACTGAATTAGTTAAAATGAAGCTGTAATCAAAATGTTCATCATTGAAAATATAGTATTCTCAGTCTTGGTTTGAAAAATAACAACGAACCCTGATTGAATGACCTAAAACAGTACCTCATTGAAAACAGCTTTAGTACAGAGACAAGTTCATCCTCCTGATTATACCTTTGCAGGTCAATTAAGTCCCCAAATTCAGGATTCAGCACCTCCCAATCTGTCATATTTTTCTTCCACTACCATTTGTCCTCAGTCTAACTTAAGTTGCATTATTGCTTAGATTTTTAGGGAAAATACAAAATGATGAAAAGCTAAAGTTTTGTTCCTAAAATACACTAGACCCTATTGCACTATTGCCTGTCATAAACCATGGGGAAAAATAATTTCTAATAAATGAAACTTTTAATGCCAAAGCTCCTGGGAAACAATATGTAAATGATCACATGAGTTTCAGACAAGCTGTCACACTAATTCTCAAGGTACCTTTTACAGATGACATAGTCACTCTGAAGATGAGAATGTTGTCTTCCAAAGGCCAAACTTGAAGCAATACTCTACTACCTGAACTGACACTCTCAGTATTTCCTGCCAATCATCTCTTCAAATCCGACACCATTAGTTCCCCATTATTTAATTTTCCTTTATCAGTTAAAAACTACAGAAAATCTTAAGTCAGTGTTGATCATCTCCCTTATTTAATTTTCCATAAAAGTGAATCAGGCTAAATTACTTCAACAAAGCAATTTTGGGTCAAACAAACTCCTAGCTTCAAAGATTTCAGAAGCCAACTATGAAATCCGGTTCCCACCCAGCAAATAATTTTCTAGGGGAGGTCTATTTTGTAAAACTCATTAAAGATCTTTGTGTTGGTGATATCAGTCTGACTTTACTGGCTTCAATTCCTCCAAGACATGCCTATGTTCTAATAAGCAACTTTTTTAATGTGTATAAAACCAGTTCATTTAATAGGATGTATTAACTTAAAGGTGATAAATACATTACATGCCATATCAATTCCTGTTAGATGTGCAGTTAGGTCCATAGGCATACAGTAGGTTCACCATTAGATGAACTGGAGCACCTATGGAAATATGATGTATCAATGAACAATCTATAGTCTTTTCTTTAAAGAAAGGGAACTCATTAGTCTAGATGCAACAGATAATTATCTGGAAAAAGATATATCAATCTTGATAGTCCTCTGCTTCTGCAGTGAAGTGGGTCCAAACATTCCCTGAAAAGATTTTAATGAGCATTCATAGCCAGTACTCACACCCACCCAGTAAGAACTACTTGTCTCTTCATTTATTTCCCCCCAACAATCAGGAGCTTGTAAGGGATGGATTATACACTATGCTCTGCTGTTACAAAGGTAAATCCAGGGCAGCACTTAGGGCCATCAAATGGAAAGCCAGGTAGCTCTTAGAGCCAAGTTAATGTATGGAAGCCACAGGGTAGGTAATACCTGTGAGAAAGAGACTGAAATTGAGACAACCTAAGTGGAACATCCACAGGTGAGAGAAAAAAAGGCTTACGCAGAAAAAGTGTGGAATAAACTTTATTTTCCTGTCACCAGAAGTTTCCCCCAATAACTTCTTTAAGCCTCCCTCTTCATCAACACACTGAAAAGTCAACTTGACCAGCAGCTGGTCGGTTTCTCTCTTCCAATATGCTGCAAGCCAGAGCTTTGTAAGAGTTGGACTGGGCACTAGAAAAAATAATATTTAATTGAGATTCCTCTCCAAAATTAGGAAACACAGACTTTGCAGGGAATTGAGAATGCACCGTATCTAATTAAATTGAGGATTAATTGATATTAACAGTAATGCCATCGGCAATAAGAGCTAACTTCGAGCGCTCATTATGACACGGGGTTAAAGGGTTTGTATTATCTCATTCCAGTTTCGCAACGACCTCAACAGGAAAGGTATTGATACTATGTTTATTATTTATAAAAGGAAACTGAGGCACACAGTAGTTAAATGGCTCGTCCAAAGTCACACATCACAGAGGTGAGGGAGCTGGAATTCAAACCACTTGGGCGCCGGGGACGTCGCGTCCAGAGGGAGCCCCTGGGCTCACCAGTTGCCCACCTCCGCGCGCACGCGCAAGCCCCCACCTCCGCTGCCCGCGCGTTCCCGCGGGAGCGCGCTATCGCGCACGCGCACAAGCGCGCCCCGGCAGCTGCTTGCGAGCTCTGGGGGCTGCTCCGCGGCGCCCACCCGCGGGGCTGAAACCAGGCTGGCTCAGCTGAGGGCTGAGCCCGGGGCTCCGGCCTGCGACGCGATCCTGCTGTGCCGACCCACACCTGTTCGCTACCTCTAGTCGCCCACCCATCCCCGGCCACCTGGCAGGCTGAGGTCCCGGCCGCCCGCCCACCCTGCGCGCGGCCCGGGGCGTGGGTACCTGGACCCCCGCGGCGGCGGCTCGCCCGGCTCCCGGATTTTCGCTGGAATTCTCAGACCTGCCCTTGGCTGAGAAAGTGCATCTCTCAGTGAGCCACCGGAGGGGGAGTGGAGGGACCCATGTTCCTCTGCCTCCGGTTCCAATACCTGCTCTTCAAATTAATCACTTTGTCCCTTCTCCCTCCCCACGCACACTCTCACTCAAAAAAAAAAAAAAAAAAGCGAGAGAGAAAGAGAGAGAGAGAGGCACAAAGAGCAAGAAGGGACCATCCGTGACTGACATCTCTAGCTCTCCCGGCTCGGCGACCAGGGAGCCATGGCAACCAGGCCCCCTGGCTTCTCTCCCCCACCGTGGCCTGGGGAGGTGCAGCTCCTGCCCCTTCCCCGTTTTCTCGTCCCCCCCCCCAACCCGCTGTCCACAGATCCCCCATTCCAAGCAGGCGACATTCGGAACCCCTCTGTGATCTGGAATCCACTCCCCTACTCTGGACCAAGATGGGGCGGTGGAGGTGGGAGGAGGTCTGAGCCCACAACCTAAAAGATGTGCACGCGCGGGGTACAGGAAAGGGGTAGGTCTGGTCCCCAAACTAGCTGGACCTTAGCCCCCGCCCCCCATCTGAGAGAGGGCTGGAGTCTACTGGAGGATCTGGAATCCCCTTCCGAGGGTGGGGTGGGAATGGGGAGGCTGGAGAGGAAAGACTGAGGGCGTACCTACCAGCGACCAGCGGGAGTTAGTGGGAGCTGGCTGATGCAGGGACCCTGCTCACTCGGTGCCAATGGCCCGGGGCAGTGGGCAGCCAGCCTCAGCCACCCGGGGGCGGGGCTCGGGAATAGGGTAGCTCTTCCCGGATTAAGGTTAAGGGAGCTAAAATCACCCCTATTTCAGGCAAAGGTGGAGCTCTGACTACGCACCATTTCCTTTCCTTACCGAGTTGACCCCCTCCTCCCAGGAGCAAACTGTTAAACCTTCCACCCCTTCCCAAGAGTTGGCTAACCCGCCGGACGGCAGAGCCCCAGCGGCTAGCCAGATTGACAACCCCTCCCCGCCCCTGACACACCTGAGTCGCCTCCAGCAAGCGGTCAGTCCCGCACCTTCCCTCCGGAAACTTCTAGCTGGCTGCGAGCTGGGAGAGGAACCGGCAGGGTCCAGCAGCTCTGGGCAGATCCGAGGGAGTTTCTTGCCGGCCGCTCCCCGCTGATCCGCACCCGTGTCTGCCCACGGAGATCCCGCCTGTCCCCTTCCGCAGCTGGCACTGGCCGCCAGAAGGCTGGACCTGTTCTGGCTCGCGCCCGGATCCACGCCCTCCTGCCAGAGGCTGGCTCGCGCCTCTCCTCCTCTCCTCCCCGGTTCCGCTCCGCCACCCCTCACCCACGCCGCGAATTTTCCCTCCCTTTGCACACTCCCATGGGACGGGGAGAGTTACAGGCTTAAGACTCTTTCATTGTGGAAAGCAAGGAGCCACCCAAAACTTTGCTGGTCATTTTTAACATCTCTGTTCAAAAGAGGTAGGGTCTCTGCTCCGTTTACCTGCTAAAGCGAAATTTAAAAGAAACCTCTCCCCCCTCCCGATGGTTCCACTCAGTTCATATTCCGTCCATGGGTCGCCAGTCTGGTTTCCCCCATTGCTGCATATTGGACGGGTGTGGTGCCGTGGACCTATTAAAAATATTCTTCTCGCTTTTTTTTTATTTAGAGGCACAGTGGAGCTTGCTATTTCATCTAAAAAAGATGCTTCTGCCATCAGCTGTCAAATCAAAACATACATATATTTAGGGACCTTCTACTGTAACTACTTTAAAAAAAATTTTATTCTAATACTTACAGTCTATTATTTTGCCATATTGTTCCATAACGTTTTTTTCTACTTATACCCTATTAATTCACAAGTATAGAAGAAAATCTTTTGCAATTTTTTCCAATGCAAAAATCCATTTCGGATGCCTTATCAGTTCCATGAACAAATAGAAATATTTATTTTAGAATTCCAAAGTGAGTATGAGAAAATTACAAGTTTTTGCACAGTATGTGATTTATATACCACTTTAATATTTTTCCCACTGGGAGTTATATTATCCAAAATTTTCACACAATACCACTTTAAAAAAAAATCCTGTTGAATTTCAGTCCCCTTTGATGGTAAAAGAACTGTTGACTTCTAATTTCTACTCCACTAAGGCTGTGAGATTGACCTTACAGTCTCATTCTGTTCTCATCTAGTGTGTTGAACAATGAGGACATTTAGAGCTGTGAGCTACCCTCAGAGTTGGACACCACTCCC
This sequence comes from Nycticebus coucang, assembly GCF_027406575.1. Classification (NCBI taxonomy): domain Eukaryota; kingdom Metazoa; phylum Chordata; class Mammalia; order Primates; family Lorisidae; genus Nycticebus; species Nycticebus coucang. The sequence continues at coordinate 21,652,823 of NC_069787.1, forward strand.
GGAAGCTGCAAAGGCAAGGCAACTCAGGATTCTGCCTCAGAAGCAATTGAATAAAATATTTTGAAAAAGAGTAAATGGACTTTTAAATTTTAATAATTGCTAACCTTGGAGCCTTCATTCTGTCAGTTCATGTGTGGGCACAGTTCTTATTGACTGTGTTGGCAAATTACTAATGCAAGTGAGGGCAGGATTTGTCCTAAGTATAAATTGTACTGCTGGAGTGATTTTTTTTTTGCCTGAGGCATAATTATTCACGTGGCATGTTTTCTAAAGTAGAAACAAAGATAGAATATTAAATAAAATTCCAACAGGGAAAAATACTACTGCAGCTATAGGAAAACATTTCCAAGGTCAAGGAGCCATCAGAGAGACACAAAGCCAAGTTGATCTCAGGAGTTACCACCCGCAGAGTAGTCTTAAACATAATAGGGCTTTAATTCTCTGTGACTTGTTTCTTGACATTAGGATCAGTATTTAAAAATACACACAAATATTTATTGAACATCTTCTATTTATCAGTCACTGGTCTTGGTCCTAAGGTTCAGTGGGAAACGCAACAGACTTCTTTTTAAACCAGATACCCCAAATAATATTAGAGAATACCAAGGCACAATAACCACAAGAATCAGATGAAGTGTTAGGTCTTAACTATGGGTTTTCTTTTTAAGGGAAATAGCACACCTCTGAGCTGCTTAGGCTACACATCAATGCTGGAATACCGGCAGAGGTGGCTTAATAAGGGCAATGATGAAGTTAGCACTTTACTCCAAGCAACCAAATTTTAAGAAAGAAAGAAGGAAGAGAAGGAAAATACAGGGAAAGAAAAAAGGAAAGGAGGAAGGGAAAAAGGAGAAAGGGAGGGAAGGAGTAAAAAAGTGTTAAAGGAGAGAGGAAGGGAAGGATGAAAGGTAGGCAGACAGGCAAATGATAAACTAAGAAAGGAAACTGCATTTTTCAAAGGAATGAAAAACGGAGGCAGATGACTTAAATTTTTACATCCAAGAAACACCTCATAGTTGTTATCGCCAAAGATGGGTTCATATTTTTAATACATTATTAAAAGCAGGCAACAAATCCAGGCTTTTCTGGCCCAAGGAACTCACAATTCCACTGCCTTAGCTTCCAGGAAGGCTGGAACCAGAAGGCAGCCTTAAGGTAGTGTGGATGTTTGCTAAAGATGCCTTCTGCTGCTGCTTTGGAACCCTCTACTGGCAGTCATTCTGCCGTCTGACACTTTGTTCAGACCCATTTCCCTGTCAGGACTATCAGGCATCACACAGTTGTGCATAGGTGCTACAGGAAGACTAGATTCTTACGAGTCCTGTGGAAAATTGATTGCATTAGCTTTGAAAGGTGTGAATTTTCTCTCTAACCATTAGGGAAGGCTGTGTCAAATGAAAATAGTACTATGACGCCACAAATGGAGGGGGAAATGGGGCACTCACATGAATAGAAGCAGAAGGTAAGAGAGATAGGCCAGTCATCTGGAAAAAGATAAAAGGTATTAAAATCTGGGGCATTTTTCAGCTTTTACTGCTGATTAACTGTCTACCCTCAGCCTGAACCATCATTTGGTATCATTCCCAGAGCTAGGGCCATTGGAAGAGTATTGCCTTTTGGCAAATCCAAGTAGCTAGTGGTATGGCATCATTCCTAGAAAAATTGTTTAGCAGAAGAGCTGTAGTTTTGAAAATGGCATTTCAGTCTAGCAGTTCCAAATAGTCACAGATCGACAGGGGCTTTCTGGCCAACTGCTGTAATGAAAGAAAGCAGGATGTTCCACTGAGGGATGGATCCTTCAAAGGCAACCTTGGAAGTACAAAGCAGCCACCTTCCGCTCAGATATTAATAAAGCTGAAGAAGACTGTATTAAATCTGCAGATACACTGACAGCGTCAATACTACTTTAACTTGTCCTTTAATACAAGAATAAAAGGACATCTATTAAAAATCAAAGGGCAGTAATCCCACAACAAATAAAAAGGCAAAGTCTTATATTTCATGCAGTGGATCATTAATATGTCTGATTTAGCCCTGGGAGGTTATGGAATCAGATAACTTTCACTGTATTTTAAAAAGGGCTAGGTAACTTTATGGCCACAAATAACATTATAGCTGCGTAACTAATATAATGTTAAGTGTTTTCAAATTGTATGCTTTAAGGATCCATTGATTACTTGTGCAGGACAGGAAGATTTTTGCACCCTCCAATCAGGTATGCCTACGATTGCTAGTTTAATCTCTATTGGTGGTTTGTTACAAGGTCCTATCCAGTCAAGTCTTATCTCAAGCACCGGTTAACTCATTTGTAAGATTAGTTTTTATTTGTTGGGGAAAGTCCTGGCATTTTGAAGGGAATTTCATCTAAACCTATTTCCAAAATAATAGAAAAATCTGGAAGCAATCTCAGATTACATATTTTTCCACAGCTTCCTTTCATTTCTGAGAAAAGTAAGGTTCAGAAATTTTCTCAAAGTTGTACAAATTGTTAGTGTTGTAGAATGTATTGAAAATCTCTCCATTTCTAATCTTGTACCATTTTATTTATTTCTATTCTGCTGCAGCAAACAAGACAAATCCTGAATAGTGAAGCCAGGAACATAAGGGCTGATCTTTACAGAGACAAATAGCCAAAATGAAGGTTGTAGTTTATCCTTTTCTCCTATTTTTTCCAGTTGATTCTCAAAATATTTCCCACTCAATGTTAAAAAAAAAATAACAAAAACTTGTTAGAGATAGACTAACAGGAGCTCGTGACAGCCTCTGGTTCTTTCCCACTCCCGCCGCTCTCATCAATCTGTTCTTTTTTTTTTTTCCTGCGAACACACAGCCACCTACCTAAAGACTATATTTTCCAGTCTTCCTTGTGACCAAGTTTGGCTTCATAACTTGGTTTCATAAAAAAAAAAAAAAAAAAAAAAAAACATGAGGATTAATGCTGTTGGCAACTGTTCACCTTTCCTTTTCCTTCTAGTTGGCCTTGGTGAAAGGCTCATATTGAGGATGACAAAAGAACCCATTGACCTGGATCCCTGCATGACTCTGGATCAGAACCTACTTACTACCATGAAGAATCAAACTTCTCTCTTTGTTGAGCCAATGTCTTGGGGTCTCTTTATTATGACTATTTACCCTTTATCCTAACTAATGCAGCTATAGTCTCCATCATCAGAACAATTTCAGAAGGAAAGTGAAGAAATATAAGAATGGAGACTATCCTAAATATCTCCTAAGTATCTTTATTATTATTATTATCATTATTATTATTGCTTGCCCAGAATTTCATTCAACTCAATCAAACCTATGGAATAATACACTTATGTGGCCCAATGCTCCATATCTACCCCTGGTCTATGTATGTGAGTGACCTAGGCATGACCAATCAATATTTTCCATCCCTCTGTCATTGGTGACTAGAGCAATAAAGGGCATCAGACTCCAAAATAAGTTGATGAGAGATCTAGCTCAGACTTATGCTTGAGCCATCAGGAAAAAACTGAGCATTGCTCAGCAGGCATGAAGCAAGCCAGGAAAAACTGAGTACTGCTTATTGTCACTTAGAAAGAAACTGCCTGAGAATAAAGTAGCCATAGAGAAAAGAGGAGAGAGACAGATCTTTGATGATCATATTTAAAGACCTAGATATTAAAACCTGAACCTGGAATACAACTTCACTTTGTAGTTAGGTGAGCCAAAAAATGTTTAACATAAAATGGTTTGAATTGTTTTCCTTTTTCTTACAGTCAAAATCCTTTTTATTCACTGTAGATTCCTATGTAAGATTGTTCTCTTAGGATAAGTTGTTTAGTAAGACAGGTATACATAGAAAATATCTTTCTCTCAAGAACTAACCCAACCGATTGGTAGAGACTCCCTGAAGCACTATGTCCAAAGGGTTCTGAGCAGGAAATACCAAGGTGATGTATTAATAATGTGTACAACTGCATTTATACATGAGATAATTCTCATGTGCTAGGTGTTTGCTCTCCTTGTTTTAAGGCATTCTGAGTTTAAAGTTTATTATAGATCTAGACATGTGTGGTATTTTCCAAAAGACCACTAGGATGGCTAAATACTAGAAAGGAGAGCTTTCTTGGCAAATATCAGGTTGTAAACCAGGAAAAGATAGTCTCTAGTGTGGACCAAAGGTGCTCTCTCTTCAAAAAGGGAAAGGATAGATAGGGTTTTATGCCTTACAGGATCCCTGCTACATGAGAGAATTCTACATACTCCACAGGTTAAGGCGGGAAAACTATACATATTTATAAGGGAGTTGGAGTGCATGTGAAATGCGTAGACATAAAATATAAAACATAAAATAACATTATAATAATATATAATAATATTATATAATAAATAATAATAATATATAATAATAATATATAAAAAATATAAGACATAAAATAATGTACATCCCATGTTCATTTTGGAGTGGAGTTTTAGCATTAGAATGAGGTAGAATTTGGCTTATTACTTCAAAATGTAAACTGCAGAACACAGAGACACTTTGTGTGCAGTCTCTATAAAAAAGTTGAAACTGGGTAGCGGTCTATGTTTAAAAAAAAGAGTTCTCATAAAAATGGCCCTCTAGCCAGTAAGAGTTGTAGTGATCTGGGTTGTAAATCAGAGCTAGGAAAGGTCTGACCGTTTTGCTTGATAGTTCTGTAGTTGTGAAGTTTAACAAGGGTGTGGATCATGTAGCCACAGGGATTTAGGAAGTTGCCAAGACAGTTAAGCTTTGAACCCTTGGCCTAGGGTAACTTTTATTACTTTAAATTTAGGGTCTGTCTTCATTGATAAAGGGACATCTATTTTAGTCTCTCAGATTACAGTGGGTTCTTTATCGTTTCGAATTATGATATAATGGTACATCCTTTTAAGGTACATTTTTGTCAGTTTTTAAAAACTATGAACCAATTAGACCTCTCCCTGCATTCGTTGGACCATAATTCTTGCTTTCAATTAATTTTTTTCCTGCAAAATGAACAAATTAATTAGCTTATATGTTCTTAAATCCCAAATTGGTAGTGTGTGATCTACTGTGTTAACATAAACATTTTTGTTTTACATTCATTGGATTTATTTTTTTGTAGGGGTTAGAGACTTATGAATTTATTTTTTACATGTTTTTTTCAGGATACAGTAAGAAGAATACCCACCAATGCATTGAAAACTCTATGCCCCTGAAACCTACAGAAAGGGTTCTAAATCCTTTATTTGTGTTGCCATGAAGAAATTTGCCTTATATTACAGGGATTAGTTTTCTATCTCATGCCATACCCTTTGTGTTTCTCACTTAGATAATTTTATGGTAGCACATTGTGCCAAAATTTAAGGGCACATAACCAGGCAAGAGTTTCATATGCATGGCCCATATAGAGAGTTTTATTCAATTAGGAAACATTTACTGGCTTGGATTCCTACTCCTATTTCTCTGTTTGTGCATAATAATAAAAACGAGGAACGAATTTGCAAAATTCCTATCTTGCATATAGAAGTCATCTTAAAAGTTTTCTAAAATTAAGCAGATTTTAATATCTTAAATATGAGTAAAGGAAGAAATTTCATCATGAAAATCTCAAAATTTCTGAGTATTTAAAGTGTTTTAAATTATCTAAGGTAGAAATAGAGACATAAATAAGCATAATGAATATATTCAATGTACATAATAATGAAAAAATATAAACCAAATAACTTGATTACATTTTTGCCAAGGAAAAAATAGTAAAGCCAAAATACATTTGCACTACCCAGATACAGAATGAATGCCATTTTAGACACTTTTAATTCATGCAACAATTTTAGGAGAAAACAATTATGTTATGTATAATTATATCAAAATTAAATAACAAAATTAGCAATTATACTCAAAAGGATTAAAGGTGTACATGAATTTGGACCCAGGCATTCCAATTCTAAAACTCTATATAAATGGAAGTAATTGGAAATGCAGAAAACTCTATGTGTCATTAATATTCATTGATAAAATAAATCATAAATATATAAGAACATAATTACTAGCTTGAACTTTATAAAATTACCACTGTTTGATCATTTCTGATCTAAAAAGTAGCAATTTCACATTGTTTAACCTAATAAATTATTCTCTAACCCCATGATTAAGCAGCCAATAATAATACATTTTTGAATATTTATAATATGAGAAATTCTTTCCAATGTAAAGTTATAGAATTCTAGCAATGGGTCCCTTTCAGGACCAACGATACAGATAAAAACTATAAAGTAAAAACAAAATTTTACAAAATAAATATCTGAAAGCACTGGAAAATGACCCCAAACAGGCAGAAAGTGGAGGGGGTAGACAACTAGGGGAAGAGAACAACACTGGGTAAAGCGCCTTTTTTTTTGGTAGCTTTTTGCTGTAGGTCAGGACCCAGTCTGTCTAGTTTAGGTGAATAAAATAAGAAAATAAAAGTTGCAATTACTAGTTTGAAAAAAGGGAGGACAGAATTTGGGTAACCAGAGCAATGGGAAAATTAGAAGGGAAATCCATCAAGCAGAAAGCCAGAGAGAGAGAAAGAACCTGAAATTCTATATATAAATGCTGCCTAATCTCTGGCAATCCTCTGAAATATGCATCAGTAGATGCTGAATATTTGCCCTGCCCTCCCCCGCTGAAATTTGTACGTTGAAACTTAATCTTCAGTATCATGGTATTTGAAGAGGGGACGTTTGGGAGGTGATTTGATCGTGAGGGTGGAGCCCTCCTGAATGGGATTAGTGCCCTTATCAAAGAGGCCACAAAGAATACCTTTGCTCCTTCCATCATGTGAGGATACAGTGAGAAAGTGACTGGCCATGAACTGGGAAGCAGGCACTCACCATGTAGCAAATATGCCAGCATCTTGATCTTGGACATCCCAGCCTCCAAAACTGTAAGAAATACATTTATGTTGCTTATAAGCCACCCAGGCTATGGTATTCTGTTACAGCAGAGCAGCCAGAACTAAGAGAGTAGGACAATCTCCAAAGAGCTCTGCTGAGATTTAAAAAAAACTGAATGGAGATTTCAACAGTTGTCTACTGCAAAGGAAACTATATTTTGATTTCTGCTATGTTTACTACCTGCTAAGAAAAATAGAAATCAATATAATTTGGAGACCATAACAGAATCCAGAATCTTTACAATGTCCAGAAAACCAAAATGACTCAACAAATGATAAAACAAGATGGTGTGACCCAGACTCAAAGAGAAGATAATGGAGACACCAACCCTGCGGTCCCCTAGACATTAGACTTAGCAAACAAGGAACTGAAGAACAATTAAAAAAAAAAAAAAAGCTAGTATTCTCTAAATTAACCTAAATTTAAGAAACCTGAACAGATAAATAGAGTCTCTAAAAAGAACTAAAGAGATATTCTAGGCTGGAAAACACAATATGTGAAATTAAAATTTTCACTTAGCTTAATAGTAGATTGGAGACACCAGAGAAAAGAATTGGTATACTCAAGATACAACCATAGAAATGATCTAACCTTACAAGTTGGGGGGATGAGACAAGTCTCAAAATACGTGTATTTAATATGTGCATAATTGGAGTCCCCAAAGAAGAGAGATGGGACATAACAATATATTTGAAAAAACTAGGCAGAGAATTTAGCAAATTTGGTGAAAGATAGACATTTATAGATTGAAGGATCTCAGCAAAAATTCACACAAATAAATACAAAGAAAGCTCCACCTGAGTACAGAATAATCAAGCTGCCAAAAACCAAAGACAAAAAAAACTTTGAAAAACAACCAGAGAGGAAAACAGAGTATTACATACTGTTTACAGCAAGTTTCAAGTACTGAGAAAACAGAAAATCCTGTCAGTCCAGAATTCTTTTATACTGTGAAAAAAATCATATATAGAGGGAAAAATAGATACTTTTAGGTAAAAGAAAACTGGGAGGATTGTCACCATCAGAATTTCACTATAATACACACTTATAGTACTTTTCAAGGCTGAAAGGAAATGATATTAGATATAGACACTCAGAACTTTATAAAGAAATAAAGAGCATTGAAAATGGTGAACATAAAATACCTTTTTCTTTCAATTTACCTAAACTATGTATGACTGTTTAATCCAAAAAGGCCTAGCTGTGGCTTCCAATAAAACTGAGATAATTTCCTAGCCCCCGAGAAAATGCACATTATCACACATACTTAAAAATATCATTTCTTTTTTTTTCTGACTCTTCGTAATTTATTTATTTTTTATTTTTTTAATTTATTTTATTTTATTTTTTATTGTTGGGGATTCATTGAGGGTACAATAAGCCAGGTTACACTGATTAAAAATATCATTTCATAATGTATGTCTTAATAACTCATATTTCCTGAATGAAATTACCTTTCACAACATTGATTTTATCTAGTGTTTTATGATTAGCACAACTAAGAAAGCCTACAGATATTCTGTAGAAAGATCAGCACAATTAGACAAAATTGAGAATCCTTTTTTCAGATCTAAATTTTGTGTCGTGTCTCTAGGAAGACAAAATCATTAAATTATGATTTAGTCACAGGACTTTTTACAGATTAGACAAAAACACTTCACTATTTGCATTTGAAAGCAAAGCTGAATAAATACAGCTAGTTCACTACAAAATTTAAAAAAAAAACTTTAAATTTATATAAATTTTAATGGATTGCTTAAGAGGACCTGAAAACCAGTCTCTGCCCATCTTAGTGTGTTTTTTTTCTATTTTGCATGTCCAAAGGAAAACTGTTTGTAGTGGAAACAGAACTGATTGATTGCTAAATATCTTACACATAAGATAATTAACCATAATTCTTATACATCAAACACTGGGGGCTCGGGGGAATATTCGTGTTTTTTATTTGGGGGGGTTGTTTCAAATTTGGGGCAAAAGGTACATTTGGGGGCAGTTTATTTTATTCTCAAAATTAGACTGAGAAATAAAAGTTATCCTTCTGCTGATGATTATTTGGGGAACACAGACACTTATTTTGAACCAAAAAAAGGTTTTTCTTACAGCATTTCATCACATATCATAAGATTATAACATATCTGTTCTTTTATGCATCCATTGAATATTAAGGGCACAAGAAAGATAATATTTTACATTTTCATAATGACCTAATAACCAAGCAATGGTAAACATATAATGCATTTTTGTGAGTTTTTAAGGTATTGGTAATTGTTAACAGTTTAAAAAGAAGACAGGAGTAAATACAATTTGTCTTATATTCATAACCTTTTTGAACAAGTTTAATGTTTAGAGGATCTTAGTCTTTGTAACACATAAAAATCACAAGTCTAATGTTCATATACAAAATGCAATTTTATATTAACAGTTATTTGCATAAAATGCAAATTAAATTTTTATAATCTGAGGTCATCTGGCAACCTAGTTATGTCTTGAATTTTCACACCCACTCCAAAATTTAGATAAAGTGAAAATGTGGGATACTGACAAAAATATGTAATGAAGTATAATAATGAGCTTTGGAAAAACTTAAAGTACTATTGAAATTATTTTCATTTTATGAGTTAATAATATATTTACTAGGAGTAAATGGTAACATACTGACTAATTCTTACTCAAATGATTTAAATATCAAATTCTGGTTCCATATTTTGACTTGATAGCTGGCAATTAACTTTGCTTAAAGTTTGTGAAAAAGCAAGGCGTATGTTCCACACTTGACGAACTGCAGACATCTATTATAAGATCTCAAATAGAAAGGCATTCCCATGCCAACCTTCAAACCCTCAACAAGAATTTATTCCAGCCATAACTCTACACCGATGACAGAACAAGCCAACATAAAATGGGGACTTTACCAAAGGAATTGTTTATAGAAGGGTCAGAAGAGTTTTCCTGTAAAACGCTGTAGAAGCCCAACTGCTTTGTTCTATTTTATGCTTACCGTAATAAACTCCTATCCTTTAAGTTATCGAGTTTTCTCACCATCAGGTGATTGAAGAAGTTAGGTGAAACAACCCCTTCTTAGAATTATCTCAAAGAGGAAAAACACAATATGTTCCCTGAAATAATGACTGTGGTTTTGTGCATATCCGTTGGCAAATAAATTCGCCTCCTTGGGAATCCGTAGTTAAAAGGAATTCCAGCCGTGAAGAGCATCACCAATGTTGTGCTTACCACACTTTTAGTAGGTGTAATCTTGTCTATTCATTGAAGATGGATGACTCTGTTTTCGTGCTTGATTTCCAGGAGATTGAATTTTAGTAAAGGGAAACACGAAGTGTTGTTAAACGGGGCAACTATGGTGCATAGTCAAGTCCGAAAAGCGTATAAGAAAGGAAAAAACTGACAAGCCTAAAACGGGAGCCAACATTGCTCCCACAAATGAACAGAAGAAATGGAGCTGAGAAAAAAGAAAAACAAGAAAAAACACTACATGGATGGAGCTGGAAAATATTCTTCTTAGTAAAGTATCTCAGGAATGGAAAAAAAAGGATCCAATGTACTCAGTACTACTGTGAAACCAATTTATAATCACTCACACTTGCATATGAAAAATGAAACTCAACTTTAGTCTATGATGAAGGAGGGAAGGGGAGGAGAGGGATGGGGAGGGGGTGGGAGGGATAGTAGAGGATAGTAGGGGGACCACAACTATAGAGCACATTGCAAGTACAAGTTGGTTCTATCACGTGTAGAACACAAATGTCCTAATGCAATAATTGGGTAAATGAGATGAAAGCTATGCTGATTAGTATGAAGTAAGCACTCCAATTTGTACAAATCATCAACACACCGAAATGGGCATTAATGTATTTATGATCTATGTACAAAAGACTTAATAAAAAATAAAAAAGTAAATAAGTAAATAAATAAATTTGTATAAAATATTATTATTAAAAAAAAGAAAAAGAAAAAACACTAATAGCAGAATACATACTAAAAATGCCTATCTAGAAAATACTTTTATATACCTTTATTTTGTATTCCTTGAGAAATATGTGGTATTTGGGGATCAAAGTGGTTGAGTAAACATGCGCAAAGGTCATTAAGAATTTACAAAAGAATGGGACATATGTACAGATGCACAACTGACAACCAGATCCATTTTGTGAACCTCAGACTTTGCAAGCATTTCTTAGGCCTGCAAGGGAAGAATCTGGTGAAACTGTACGAATGATACTATTATTTATGTAAATTATCTTAGGAGAAAGAAATAGTCTGTAATGCCACCTAAGTCACCCATTCATATTTATATATGTGTGTAAATATTCTGCAGGTGTTAAATACAGTACCTCTTCCCGAACAAGAATAATTTATTTTCTAAATATTTGAAATATTGGGATTTTGTTATGTGGGTGGTAAAATCTAACTATAGTCCAGAAAGAAGAAGGGAGGGTATTTGGTGGGACCTCACTTAATGTGCATAATGCAATGGTACATTTCAAAACTATTAAGAATAGAGTATAAATGTCTTACCACAACAAAGAAGAAAGCAAGGTGATGGTTGTGTTAATCAGTTTGATGTAAGCACTTCACATTGTATAGCAAATCAGTACGCCATACCCCATAAATGCATCAATGTACACAGTTATGATTTAATAAAGGAAAAAATATTTAAAATAATGGAATGTAAGTACATTTTAAATTTTCTCTACGATGAAAACAGCAAAGATCCCCTTGAATATCTTAAAGAAGCAATACTTCCTTTTTTTATTCTTTTTTTTTTTTAATTGTTGGGGATTCATTGAGGGTACAATAAGCAAGATTACACTGATTGCATTTGTTAGGTAAAGTCCCTCTTGCAATCATATCTTGCCCCCAGAAGGTGTGGCACACACCAAGGCCCCACCCCTCTCCCTCCTTCCCTCTCTCTGCTTTTCCTGTCCCGCCCCATGACCTTAATTGTCATTAATTGTCCTCATATCAAAATTGAGTACATAGGATTCATGCTTCTCCATTCTTGTGATGCTTTACTAAGAATAATGTCTTCCACTTCCATCCAGGTTAATACGAAGGATGTAAAGTCTCCATTTTTTTTAATAGCTGAATAGTTCCTTTCTGTATCTAAAGTTGGAGAGGTTCACTGCCTTCATAACCGCCTAATTCTTTCGTAGACGTGTCCTATGGAGATTTTCAGTTTGGGACATAATAGGGATCCCTTTCATCTCAAATGCAACTCGGATAACAGTAGTGCTTGAAGGACACTTAGGAAATGAATAGAAGTGAACATCTTCCTATAAGCTGGAGAGCTCAGGCAGAATCCTTTACCACCCCACTAGGCCAACTTGATTGCTACAAAGACAAAGAAATCTTTCCTATTACAAGTGCATAAACCTCGAGCCAGGTAAAATGCCTCTCCTGCATTTCCTGAGGCTGATTTATCTTTCCTAGACAAATCAATGCAGTGACAGATCCTTTCAAATAGACAAATCATTAAGGCCCTCAGTAAGTACGGGTTTGGCATTGTAGCAATCCATGTTATGAACAAAATGTATTTTATCCTGAGATGCAATCTATTTTAAAAGCTCCTTGACCTTTATAATCATAGTTTTTGATCAGAAAAATGAAACCACAAGAGTATAGCCAAATAAGATGCTTCCATTGCAATGAAGTGATTCATTCTCACCATGCCGAAAACAGTGGTGATGTTCAGACCTAAGCACAGTTTAGCAGAATAATCAAGTTCTTAATCATTGTAAAGACTCTATCTCTGAATCATAATCAGTTGATTTTGTGCTTTAATTTACTTTTATAGCAGTGAGATGAGTTGGCCGATGTCTATAGACACTGTAACTAAACACCAAATGCGTTTTTAGCCATAAGTTAGCCTCAATTTACTGATACAGAATGTAGTCATGGGACAGAGTTTCAAAATAAATGCATCTTCATAAAATGAAGTGATCCAAAAGTTCCTAACTCATGTGCGTTAATAAAAAAAAAAAATTGTATTTCAATAAATGATCAAGTATTTGCTGAAAACCTCCTCCGTGCCAAATACAGAATCCTTGATATAAGACATAGTTCATGGTTGGCATACCATGGCCTGTAGGCCAAATGTAGGAACGATACAATGAATATACATAAAATTTTTAAAAATGATGCAATTGACCTTAACAGAAGTCAGGAAATGCATGAATAAAGGAAGAGAGAATTGCTGTAAGATTTTAAGTTGTTTTAAAATCGATTCTGTCACTTTATTTTTCTGCTCAAAAATCTAAAATGTTTCCACATTGTGAATAGAAGGAAGTTTGAAAGTCTTGGCTTAATATTGAAAGTCGTCAAAACCCATAGTCAGTCCTTTCCAGCACCACTCATGAATGTGTAATCTGCTTTTGTGTAGGATTGTTCAGTAAACTTGCCCCAGAAGGGTCACAGCTCACTCGATTTCCCTGTATCACTATAACTTGGCTTTTGTTATGCACAGCCTTTCCATAGCAAAGTTCCCTTCAACTTTCATTAGCAATAGCAATAATAATAATGATGACTAATATTTATTGAGAATTTATTATGTGGTATATGTTTGGCACAGTTCAAATTTGTAGATGTACCACCACCTAATTCATACTCACAAAACATCTATTAGGTATATGCCATCATCATTCACATTTTACCCTTGAGACAAGGAGTCATGTAGAGGTCAAGTCAATTGCCTAAGGTTTCAATAAGAGAGAGACCCAAGATTTTAACAGAATACTGTTAGAGTCCACAGCCTGTGCATGTGATTAATATCTAGTGTCCCCAAGAGAATACACGTTTTGAAAAGCTAGGGATAAATTGATAATTCATGTATTCTTCATAACAAGGACCACAAAGTAACCACCTGGCCCAGAGTAGGGCACTGATAATCCCTGAATGAATGGACGGATGGATTAGTGAATGGAAGAACAAATGCAGAAACACCGAAGGAAGAAATTCATTTAGGCATATGATCTGAGGGTTTTTTTTTTTTTTTTTTTGTAGAGACAGAGTCTCACTTTATGGCCCTCAGTAGAGTGCCGTGGCGTCACACAGCTCACAGCAACCTCCAACTCCTGGGCCTAGGCGATTCTCCTGCCTCAGCCTCCCGAGTAGCTGGGACTACAGGCACCCGCCATAACACCCGGCTATTTTTTGGTTGCAGTTTGGCTGGGGCCAGGCTTGACCCGCCACCCTCAGTATATGGGGCCGGCGCCCTGCTCACTGAGTCACAGGCACCGCCAGTGAGGTATTTTTTTTTTTTTGTGTGGTTTTTGGCCGGGGCTAGGGTTGAACCTGCCACCTCCAGCATATGGGACCAGCGCCCTACTCCTTGAGCCACAGGCGCCGCCCCTGAGGGTTTTTTTTATTATTATTAAATCATAGCTGTGTGAGGGTTTTTTATTATTATTAAATCATAGCTGTGTACATTAATGCGATCATGGGGCACCATACACTGGTTTTATAGACCATTTGACATATTTTCATAACACTGGTTAACATAGCCTTCCTAGCATGATCTGAGGTTTTTATAAAGGAGATCATAAAAGGAGAATTTTGGAAAAAAACAGGATTTGTGAACCAAATAAGATGAGGTGAAAAGGTGTAGGAGAGTAGAAAATAACTTAAAAGTTTTAAGCATGAGAAATAGGAACACTGGTGGCAAGTTGGGGAGAGAGTCACATTTCAAACAAAGTCATAGGTTTGGTTTGAGGATGGATTGTCATGGGTCAGATACACTGATGGAAGTATCAGATAACAATACAGTAGCAAGTGTGAGACCTTGGAACACAGAACCCAAGGATTATGCTTTATGTGTTTACAAGGCTTATTGAGAGGCCCTGCAATGAAAGAGTCCTCCAGAGTATGAGTGTGAGGAGGAAAAGGACACAGAGACAAGGCCTGTCCACCATCACATTTAGAAGACAGAGAAGGAAAGCCATCAAATTATACGGAGAAGAAGCATCACATAGGGAGGAGGTTGACGGCAGAGTACAGGGCCAGGAGCATCACAGGACAGAAGCACGTCAAGGAAGTGGCGTGCATCAAATCAACCAGAGGCTTTCCCCCATCCGCTTCCTCTAAAAAGTTATTTTATTTTATTATTATTATTATTTTATTTTTATTTTTATTTTTTTGCAGCATTTAGCCGGGCCTGGATTTGAACCCACCACCTCCGGTATATGGGGCCAGCGCCCTACTCCTTTGAGCCACAGGCGCCATCCTAAAAAGTTATTTTTTACTCTAGGGAAAGAAAAGTTCGTACAACTGGAGTACTAGAAATCATATTGCATTAAGGATGGGACTATTAAAAAAAATTAAATATTAATATACTATAATAAAATTCTTACAGGTTCCAAATACTGAGTTTAGTGGTCTGTACAGATTAATTCACTTAATCTACCCACAAACAAGCAAACTTCTGTGATTTTACCAATTTTTAGAATGAGGAAATGCAGATTGAGGGAGGCAAAATGGAGTGCCTTAGTTATAAAGTTAGAGAGTGAAAGACCGGGAACTCAAACTTGGATCCGTCTGATTCATACGTGCTTTTTATACAACTTGGTGTGTTGAGAAGGCATTTCCAAAGCAAAGGAGTTTGGCTGGAATACAAACAGTGGAGATGATAGCTCACAATAAAGTTGGTAAAGGACCCCTCAGTATCTAAGAAATGGTGAAATTAAGAAAAATTATCCTTACAGGCAAGAAAAAAAAACACTATTCCTCTAAAACAAATTAAAGTAACAGAAATTAACTCTGACATCTCCAGCTATATTCTGCAACTTTCCTGGGCTATTGCTTCCTCTGTACTTTCATAATCAACTCAAGTACTTACCTTTGATTTCAAGGCCAGGTTTCACCAACTAATTTTTTGTTGTTTGTTTTGCTCTGCAAAACAGGTGCTATTCTGTATGCTTTGAACAGGTAAGTTAGAGCACAGCAAAGCCATGTTTTGATGTTGGTATAGGCAGTCAGTTAGGCTCACTCCCTGTGCACCTTTAGCTGAGGACAAGACCAAAAGATCTACAAAATAGGAAATTATCTTGAAATGCTGGATGAAAGGTCAGCATACAATTGCCTGTAGGCCAAATGTTGCCTACTATTGCTTTTACAAATAAATATTATTGGCACGTAGTCACAATCATTTACATATTGTCTTGAGATGCTTTTGCACTACAGTGACAGCACTGAGCGATTCCAGCAGAGACAATGTGGCACCCAAAGGCTAAACTATTTACTCTTTGTTCTTTTACAGAGAAAGTTTTTCAAAGCATGTTTTGGACCTCCGAGATAACTAGAAAATATTTATGTTGTTAAGAGTAAATTTAAAATCCAGATGAGCTTCTGAATTACCTTGATAGAGATATACCCTACATTAAATTACCTTCTCTTTTCCCCTTCCCCATTACACAGAATTCTACATACTAAAAGTTTAGTAGGCCACAAAGCAAAGACTACATGTGTTACTCAATATTGCAGCCTGCTCTCGTTCCCGGGCACACAGATGAATTAGACTTCCCAGGATGCTTTGCACTCAATCACATAACTGAGTTCTGACCAACAGAATATAATGGGAGGAAGAGACATGAGTCACTTTCAAGAATAGTGTGTCATACTTTATGGGGGCAAGACATGATTGCAAGAGGGACTTTACCTAACAATTGCAATCAGAGTAACCTGGCTTATTGTACCCTCAATGAATCCCCAACAATAAAAAAAAAAAAAAAAGAATAGCCATAAAACAATCCTTCAAGTTCTCTCTCTTTCCATCTATGTGGCAAGAACCAAGAAGAAAATATCAGCACTGCAAGAGAAAAGAGGGCAGGCTCTTTGAGTCAACTCTTAGAGAAGAGACACACAACATGGGCTGTTTATAGTGAATTTACATAAACTTGGAACAGACTTTGACTCTGTGAAGCCACTGAGATTTGAGGAAAGGGAAGAATATTTTGTTACAGTAGTTGGCAGTAATTAACCTAACACAGTATACGAAATTTGTGTTTTTCCCAAAATAAAATGATGTAAAGATTTTTAATCTTTACAACATAACCATCAAATCATTAGGAGACAATTGTGATTTTAATTTACAAAGCCTGAGTTTATACTAATTATCTGTGTCTATCTAAATATGCTCTGCTTCTCCATTTCTGTGAGTGGCACTCTGTTGATTTGCTAGGGATGTCACATAAAACACTGCAGTTGGGGTGGCTTAAAAAAATAGAGATTGATTTAAAGGTGTTGGCAAGTTCGTTTGGTTCAGAGGCCTCTCTCTTTGACTTGAAGATGGTCATTTCTCTGTGTCTTGACGTGGTCTTCTCTTCTCGTCTTATAAGAACACCAGGCATATTGAATTAGAACTCATCTTAATGTTCTCATTTTAACTTAGTCGCCTCTTTAATGATCCCATGTCCCAAGATCGCGTTATTCTGAGGTACTGGGGCTTAGAATACGAATTTGATGGCGGGAAGAACACATTTCAGGCACCAAGAACCATGCAGTATTTGACCCTACATGTTGTCCCTCTGTTGCTTCATATGTTTATTTGCCTGGTCTGATTAAGTTTATCTTAGAATTGTCTTTCATTTCTGTCCCCATTCCTATTGCCACTTAATCAATGGCCTCATTTCTTTTAGTGTGTACTTTAGTATCAGCCTCTAAATTGTCTTATGCCCCTGTGTCCACTTTTCTCCATCACCAATCCATCCCATATCCATCCCATGAACTGTTCAAAAATTAGCAAAAGTTTTCAACTGCCATGTAAGATAAAGACTGGACTTGTAGGTCTGTCATCTAAGGGCCTGGAAGATTATGTTTCAAACTGTTTCCAGTCTTATATCTTTTTTTTTTTTTTTGCAGTTTTTGGCCGGGGCTGGGTTTGAACCCACCACCTCCAGCATATGGGGCCAGCATCCTACTCCTTTGAGCCACAGGCGCCACCCTCCAGTTCTATATCTTTCCTTCAAATTCAATTGCATTCCACAGAAATTCCCTTTGGAATTTCCATGGCAACTCGAGTTTCATTATACTAGCTGCACTCTAGTTCGTATTATTATTACTATAATAATTATTATATTAAGTAGTGTGCTTAAATGCTTGATGTATTAACTATTTAATCTTCAAATTCAATTATGGTCATGTGCCCCATATCAACATTTTAGTCAACAACGGGCCTCAGGTAAGACAGTGGTCTCATACGATTATGGGATCATATTTTTACTGTACCTTTTCTATAATTAGATATGTTTAGAAGCACAAAGCCTTACCATTGTGTTCGAGCTGGCTACAGTATTCAGTACAGTGAACATGCTGTGTAGCCTTGTAGCCTAAGAGCAGTAGGCCATACCACATAGCCTAGGTGTGTAGCAGGCTGCACCATCTAGGTTTGTGTATGTTTGTGCACTCTGTGATGTTTGTACAACAAGAAAATTGCCTAAGGAGACATTTCTCAGAATGTGTCCCCATTGTTAAGCAATGCATGGCTATACATTTATTCCCCCCCAAAGCACACCTTGTTTTTCTAACATTCAGCATTTAATTTTTCCACTCCTTGCTTCTAGAACACCTGTGCTGTCCTCTTTATTTGTTTTAAACCAACGTACACTTTAATTCTCCACTAGAGTGCTTCTGATTTTCAAATGCATTCCACAGAAATTCCCTTTGGAATTTCCATGGCAACTCGAGTTTCATTATACTAGCTGCACTCTAGTTCATATTATTATTACTATAATAATTATTATATTAAGTAGTGTGCTTAAATGCTTGATGTATTAACTATTTAATCTTCACATTCATCCTTAATAGCTAGAATTATTTTCCCCATTTTACAGATGTAAAAAATGAATCTTAGAGGATTTAAGTGTCTTCATCAAGGTCATATAGCTGAAAAGTAACTGAGCACTTACTTGAACCTGAGTCTATCTGTTCTGATTCAAGTATATTAAGCCACACAGTATATTAGCTCTTGCAAAAGCTTTTTCTAACTGTGAGCGTCTCACTTAAGAACCTCCAAAGATGTGACTGAGCGAAGTGAACATGCAAAACAAGAGAATATCTACACTGTAGGATGTCAACATATGGCGTGTAAAGTGGATCATTTTATTTTCTGCTGTTATGTCAGCCTGAAGCTCATGTTCATTTGAGGAAAGTCAGGTGTTAGTCACTTTTGTAACACATGTGGTGTTTACTACCTAGTGTGTCCTGGTGTGTTTATACCATTGGTCCTCCATTTCCATGGGTTTTGCAACCATGGATTTCACCAAGCTCAGATTAAAAACATTCCCTCTCCAAAATAAGTCTGTACTGAACTTTTGTCTCGTCATCATTTCCTAAACAATACAGTCTAATAATCATTTACATAGTATTGGGTATAATTATAAATGCAGACATGATTTAAAGTATACAGTGGTATGTTCATAGGTCATATGCAGATACACACCATTTTACACGAGGGACTTGAGTGTACTGGGATTTGGGTAACCAAGGCAATCATAGAACAAACCTCTCACACACAGATACTGAGGGAAGACTATTCTACACAAAATGTATACACAAATCAAATAGAAAAATGATGACTACTATTAACTTTAATCAAGCAGGTAACCATGTCTGCATATTATGATGGATAACTATTTATTTAAAACAGAAAGAAAAGAATTACACAGAATTAAAGTTTGTGTTATATTTTCATTTCTGAACATTTCTTTTCTCTTATCTGAGGTTTCAGAGGGATGTGGTTTCTAAATATGACCTTTTTCTTTTTGCAGTGTGGATAGTTAAAAGTACTTATAGTTGCTAATTACATAAATTATCTATTTGTGTTTTTGATTCTGTACATATGAAAAAGTTAGAAACTAAAGATTATCTCAATTGAGTATCTGAAACATCAATGGACTGTGTATTTATTTATGTAAAAAATCATGACCATTCCTTTTAATGCCACAACTTATAATTGTAACTATACTAAGAGAAGTGGATAACTGAAGTAGTCACCCACCTCATCCAGAACCAATCAATTTTATCACAAAATATGCAAACAATTTTCCTTTCCAAATGATCCTGTAATTATTTGTACTCTGAACTTCCCTTTACTTGTGTAGAAACAGCATTGCTTCCAAATCAATATTACTGTTAGGTCTGGATCATTAATTAATAATATTTTTTCAGCGTTCAGAAGAAATTACACACGAGGCAGCACCCATGTGCATAAGAGGTTGGCTCTGATGAAAGACTAATTTTATGACCAATGAAGTAACAAAAAATTCAAAATGGTTGTCCAAATTGATTTAGTTGAAACAAAAGAAGTATATCTGCATGCGTACAGTTGAATCTTGCTTTTTCTATAGTGTTCTCAGCATCTCAGTAAGAGCTAAGACTGAATTCATAAAGATTCTTTTCCTCAAGTAGATTCTGGGCAGTCTACAGAAGGAAAATTAGTCTCTGGACCCAAAGAGAGAATCTTTAAATTTCTAATGAACTGTCTTAGTTTGACAAAAATACATATGAGCAAAGATGTATGTGAGCTATTGTGGTAAGTTCTTCAAATTGAAGAAATGCTTACAGTGCATTTAGAACGCGTGTTGGTGAAAGGCAAATGAGGCCTAAATTGAGCTTGAACTGTGGAGAAGTGGATAAAAAATAATAATGGCTGTTTGTTATGATGAGGTTAGGAGCTTGGGTCATGACCTCTTAAGAAAAATAAGATGGAGTGTTCTAATGGATTTTTCTTAATTTAATGTAGAAATGACATTGAATGATGGTTCTTTTTTTTAATTTTAATTTTTTTTTATTAAATCATAGCTGTGTACATTAATGCGATCATAGGGCACCACACACTGGTTTTATAGATCGTTTGACACATTTTCATCACACTGGTTAACATTAGTATCCTCCTCCTCACTTGAATTTGGTGTGACACCCCCATATGTGCCTATGTAGTCTGTGATATGCAAAGCTCAGCTTCAGAAGACATGCTCCTGACTTCTCTCTGCAACGAGGAAATGAGAGTGACGAATTTAAATTGGTTCTGTGCAAATGAAAGGAGAGATGGTCCCTCTAATTTTCCACAGGCAACACAAAATGTGTATTACAAGGGCAAAAGAATGATGGAAAATGGACACAATATATGACTTCTATTCCTTTATAAAATTAAACTAAACTTGAATTTATTTGTCAACTATATAACATTAAACAAAATAGCAGGGAAAAAAAACATGGCAATGGTATTGACCATTTTCCAAGGCTTTATGTACCCATAGTACTTAAGAGTCTGCGCATATTAGTTCATCCTATGTTTAATGATGCAAGGAATGGGTGTCAGATTGATTTTTTCTTTATTGTTTTGTTTAAAAAGCCTATTGTCCAACATTTCCCTCGGTGAAACAACAAAGATAAAAAGAATACAAGATTCTGTAAGTTCTTCTTCAATTAATTTAGTTTCTGATTCTTGATCTTTGGCTAACGTAGTCCCTTACTCTGCAGCATTTAAGTTTCTTTGAATGATTTTCTTGAGGATAACTCCTACAAACCGGGGAAGGACGTAGATTGTTTAGTGGTGGTTATAGGGGTCAGGAGAGGGCGTGCTATCCTGACCCGTGTGTTAAGATAATCTCATATCAGGCATCGAATTCAACATTTTAGAATCCATTCCAGTTTCTTATCTGTAGAACCACCTAGAGATGGTAATTTGGAAAAGCTGAATGGATAAATGGAATATCAGATTCTGATTTCCTCCGGAGAATCAGGGTAGTAAATCCCTGCTGGATCATGAAAATTAAGCATTTCCCCCAAACCAACCTTTTCTTTTGCCCTAGGATAACCTGATCAAATTTCTTGGCTTCATTTTCTCTATCGGGCTAGCAGTAATGTGAAACTGCAGAAGCCCTGTCAGATCTAAAGCCAATTTCAAAGGCAAGTCGATTCCTTAGGGGAAAGGCGGCCACGCAACGGCAAGATTGTGCTAATAGTTAAATCCCATCTTCACATGCCACCAACTGTCTTAAGAGAAAATGATTTAG
Source organism: Nycticebus coucang (assembly GCF_027406575.1). Taxonomy (NCBI): domain Eukaryota; kingdom Metazoa; phylum Chordata; class Mammalia; order Primates; family Lorisidae; genus Nycticebus; species Nycticebus coucang. Next base: position 21,674,755 of record NC_069787.1, read on the forward strand.
GAAGAGAGAAACCACCTCAGGAAAAAGGCAGAAATGAAAAAGGCAGAGAGGAATCAGTAGAAAAAAATAAAATAAAATAAATAAAAGCTCCTAAATGTTTTAGGAGATGTTTCAACCTGGGGATCCACAAACTAAATTCAGACCAGTTCCTCATATACAAGTTAAAACATTCTTCATGCTGATTTTATGTGGAATAATTAATTCAAGGTGATATTTTATAATACTTCTCAAGCTATTTTAGTCAGATGCATATTTCTACATTATTTTTGTAGATAATCATATATAATTAATAAAAAGAGAATCACTAGGAAAAATAGCTATTTATTTACTCTGTGGTATGTCAGTGTATAATCCTGATTTCCAAATCCTTTATAATTTTAGAGAAAATTTAACTAACTGATATTTTCTGAAAATATTCATTTTTTACGTAGTGGCTATTATAGATTACTACTGGTGCAAATTATATTAAGTATTGGTCATTAGAGACTGTCTCTAGATATTATTATCCAGCATACAGAAAGATGCTTGGAGAAGAATTTTTGGCATTATATGAATATGTATTTTGAGTAAAATATTACTATTGAGGAAAGGTGCAGAATAGAAATATTACTATTTAAAGACCTCTAATTCATTTACATGTTAAAATTAACTTTGAAATAAAGATTCATTAGATGTGGTGCATTAATAGAATCATGGTTTATAGTTATCACAGATTTCTTAATGACAAATTATTCTTTTTCTTCTAATGGACATAAATCCGAAATAAATCCAACCTGAACTATAACAAAAGACATGCAGAAATTATTAAGAACATTGTTCACTTAGGAAGCTATTCAACACAGCTTACATGAGCTCAATTCATTCTGAAATTTTCAACTAACCAAAGGAAGAATGAAGGATATTTTCAGTTGTGTAATTATCCAAGCTGTGAGCTATGCAGAAAACCAAATCATAGTTTTATGCCCAAAGCCTACTTACATCCTCAAGCTTAGACCAGAGATACTAAGGCTTGCAATTATTTATCTTTCTTACTCCTGTATATATGTTTTTTAAAAGATACTCCTTTTCCTTTTGTTTACAATGGGTGTAAACATCTCGAAAATCAAGTTACTATGATGACAGTAACTGCAGATTCTGGGTCTCCTAATTAGGTGGAACAACAGTAATGATCCCATTGTTTCTTCTGTCTTAACATCATTTCCATTCTTAATTCATTATGGCTGTGCAGACAGAATCAAGTATTTCATTAAAAAATCATCTGGATAATTTACACAAAAGAAATGCTACATGTATGCTTGCTGACAAAAAAAAAAAAGAGAGAGAGATCCAGTATTAAAGATCAAGTTTGTTTTTCAGATCAGTCAAATTTGCCAGGAAATTGCTTATTTGATGGCTGCATGGTATAGTGGAAAGATGATTCAATAATATTCTTTTGGGCCTGCAACAGTGGCTCACTCCTGTAATCCTAGCAGCACCTTTGAAGGCCAAGGCAGGAGGATTTCTTGAGGCCAGGACCAAGTCAGGTTCAAGACCAGCCTGAGCAAGAGAGACTCCATCTCTTCCAAAGCGGCGCCTGTGGCTCAGTCCGTAGGGCGCCGGCCCCATATGCCGAGGGTGGCGGGTTCAAACCCGGCCCCGGCCAAACTGCAACCAAAAAAAAAATAGCCGCGCGTTGTGGCGGGCGCCTGTAGTCCCAGCTACTCGGGAGGCTGAGGCAAGAGAATCGCTTAAGCCCAGGAGTTGGAGGTTGCTGTGAGCTGTGTGAGGCCATGGCACTCTACCGAGGGCCATAAAGTGAGACTCTGTCTCTACAGAAAAAAAAAAAAAAAAATGAGCCTGGCATTGTGGCAGGCTCCTATAGTCCCAGTTCCTTGGTAGGCTAAGGCCAGAGGATCACTTGAGCCGAGGAGTCTGAGGATGCAGTGAGTTGTGATGAGTCCACTCTTACCTGAGTGATGGAGTAAGACCCTGTCACAAAAATAATAACAATATTCCTTTGATCGCAAATGACAAAAATTTATCTCATGTTAATTTTTTAAAGGAAATGTATTGGTTCCTATATTTGAGAATTCCAATGGTGCATGCTAACTTTAAGCTGTGGTTGGATCTACAGATACAAGCAGGATTCCTTGGCAACCATCTCTTTCTTCATTCCTGAGAATGTTTTCTTGCTTGGCTCTATTTTTTATTCATACACTCCTGATGCAGAGAAGAAGGCTTGGGAGACTACAGACCCATACCTTTTTACCATTTCAACTTGACTATTGTTGGTATATATAAAGGCTACCAATTTATGAATGTTGCTTTTGTAACCTGAGATGCTGCTGTATTCCTTGATCACTGCTAAGAGTTTTGTAGTAGATTCCCTGGTAAAAAGATGATACCAATAGTAACAATAACAATAATAGCTGGTATTCAGCTACAACATTTACTAAGAACTTACTTTATGCAAGACATTTCTCGGTAATTTAATACTAATTAACTAACCAAAATAATTTTATAAAGTAGGTTATTACATTTCATATTTTACAGTGAGGGTAATCCATTAGGCTTTTTTGCTATGTCCATTAGAAAATTTGGGAAATCCCTGATGGAATCTGGTTTGGTTCAAATGTTTATTCCTAACACAATGTGTATACACAAGGCAAATTTTATATAACAGTTGGCTCGTCCTAGTTCAATATTCACCCTGGGCCAGGAAAAGTGTGTAGTGTTCTCCAAAGAAGAAAGGAAAATGTCCTAAGACAACCAATCGTACATAGGTTGACTTTTGAATCAGGTTGCAACCCACATTTAATTTTCAATGGCTAATCTTGAGTTTGATAACTAATCATTGGCTATCGTAACTTAGACATTTTAAGGAAGGGATTAGTAATTACTAAATTAAATAGTACTGATTAAATATTGGTAATATAGCATATTGCAGAGTTAAAAACAGTAATATAATTTGTACTATAGGTCAAAGACCTCAAATCAGTACAGAGAGAGTAAATTATATGAAAATTTGTAGAAACAAAGGTCAAATGAAGATTAACAGAGGATGAGATTACACATAATAAAATAATAGCCATTAACTTTTATCGAGAACCTAATATGAGCAACTATTCCATACAGTTATTCCAACATTTCGTACAGTTAATCAGTATGAAAAATGCTTAGGTTTCTCATGCTTTACAGAGGAAGGACCTGAGGCTAAGGAAGAGAAAGTAATTCACTCAATAAAACGGCTGCACAACTATCACGCCTGGGTTCAATCCCAGTTATCAGACTTCATAATGCTTTCTGTGGCTCTACTTGCTAAATAAAATAAGATTTGAATAGGATTTATTTAATTTAGTTCAGGACATAATACATCCTGAACTATTAGAATTATTAATATTAATATATTATACATTTAAATGATTCTTTAATAGCGTTCTGCGTGTATAATTTACCATTCTACCTTCAGAAAATATGCAGACACATTGGGAGTTACGTCTATAAGGAGAAGAAATTTCTTTATTATTTCACCTTAAATTCAAATGCAAAGCCTAAAAAAATAGGATTTGTTATCAATCAAATTAATGGCCATGCTAATTTAATCCAGGAGATATTGCCACAGCCTAGTATGAAATACAACCTTGGAATGCACTGTCATACATCAGAATAAAAATACATTTTTCCAAGTTGGTAAGGGATACGTTCTATCTTATTTCATAGCTACTGTTTAAAAATCAAAAGGTCTCCTTTCAGATTGTGACATGCCTCCTCTAATGTCAGATACAACTGTCAGGAACCACCCTTTGAACTTTCAAAGAGGTGCGTTCTAGGTGATCACTCTGTGTTCCCGTGGTATCATTTAGTGCCTTTGCTTCTCGAGGCTGGAGCTGGGAACACTTCAAGGTCAATCACTTGTACGAGCTTAGAAGGAGAGTGCCATATTCAGTGAACTTAAAGAATACATTCTAGGGCAGCACCTGTGTTTCAAAGGAGTAGGGCGCCAGCCCCATATACCGGAGGTGGCGGGTTCAAACCCAGCCCCAGACAAAAAATGCAAAAAAATAAAAAAAAAGAATACATTCTAATTCAAATTAAATGACTGAATAAACTTCAGAGTATATCTTATAACACTTGAGGATTTTGTAAATTAAAAAAATCTTTAAAATTTACTTTTAGGCAGAATGAAATTATCTGTCTTTGCATAAGAAATCAATAATGAATTTAATGTTATCAAAATTCGACAGACTATTTTCTTTTCTTTCTTTTTTTTTAAGACAGAGTCTCACTATGTCACCCTCGGTAGAGTGTCGTGGTGTCACAGCTCACAGCAACCTCCAACTCTTGGGCTTAAGAGATTCTCTTGCCTCAGCCTCCCAAGTAGCTGGGACTACAGGCACCCACCACAAAGCCTGGCTATTTTTTGTTGCAGTCATCACTGTTGCTTAGCTGGTCCGGGCTGGGTTCAAACTGTGCTACGGGTGCCGAGCCATTCTTTCTTTCTTTCTTTTTTTGTAAGCAGGCCCAGGCCAGGTTCTAACCCACTTCCCCCAGTGTACTGGGCCAGCACTCTAACCACTGAGCAACAGGCACCCAGCCAACTACAGGCTATTTTCAATTTGGTTAATACAGATGACCCTTGAACAACACTGGTTTGAACTGTGAAGGTCAACTGAGGTATGAGTTTTCTTCTGCCTCTGCCACACAGCAGAGAACAAGTTTGTCTTCTCTGTTTTTGTTTGTTTGTTTGTTTTTGGTAAGAATGCAGTATGTAATTTATATTTGTAACATACAAAGTATGTGTTAACCAACTGTTTGTGTAACTGGTAATGCTTTTAGTCAAAAGCAGGTTATTTGTAGTTAGAATCTTGGAGGAATCAAAAGTTATACACTGATTTTTGACTGCATGGAGGGTCTGTATTCCTAACCCCAGTGTCAAAGGACACTGATCACAAAGTCATCCTTCACCAATATATACTTGATGTTTTGCAAAATATTGATATCTGCAAACCATAAACACACTCTGAAGACTCTAGAAAAGGTTATGTGCTAAAAGTCTGTAGAAGGGGACATTTACGATCACCTGCAGATGGTCCTGGCTCTGTATAGACAACCAGCGCAACAGCCAAATCTTTTACTTCACACCCTGGTGTGTGGAGCATAACATAGCACTGCCGACCTCAGTGTGTACAGGTGAAAAGGGTAATGTTACCAGAGAGATTTGGAGAAGTTTTGTACCAATTCATCAGAAAATCAATTTGTAAGCACAGAAAGGATATCGAAGTGTCAGTAACAACCAACTCTGACTGATTATTCTTTATCAAAAAGAAATCAAACTAAATAGAACCAATTTACTTTTTATAATGAAAGAACTGACTCTGTAAGTAGGGAAAATTCAGAGACAAAAACTCTCTTAATTTGCATTTTCTTGTGAACTTGCACTCATAGGAAGTTTCAGGAGGTCTGTTTTTGAATAAGAGTAATCTAAAGGGACAGGAGGATACACATGCACACAGAATATATTCAAAGGATATATACAGAGAATATTCTGTGATTTCATATATATGTGCATATATATATATATATGTATGTATGCGTGTATGCAGTAGACCCATGTGAATGGGCGCATACAACTCCTGGAGTTGTTATGCATTTTTACTTTTTTGCATTTTATAATTTTGCATTTCTAAATTATCTTGGAGATTGAGGATGAACAGAATTAGGATAGGAAAGGAAGGTATTTCAGTGATGGGAACACTTGAGCAAATGCATATAAATAGGTCTAATAGTTTATTTATTATACATAGATAATACACAGATTTTTAAAAATCAGATATACTTATGAAAAGAGACAGCAAAGTATCCCCTGAGAACAGACTGGATAAATTGACAGGGTAGAAATCTAAGAGTTTTCTGGAACATGTACATCTCCATCGAGTCTGGCCCATGTGGCCTGGGGTTCAGTTTTATATGCACTCGACGATATCTCTTGTTTATTTAACTCCAATTGGCCCATCTGAAAGGAAAGGGCAGTGACACCCATTGTAGTACGCAGCAACTAGCCAGGCTGTGGATCTTAACTTTTTTCCTCCTTACCAACCTCTGACCACTAAATTCCCGTAGCTGCCTCTGTACTACACAATTTCAGCGTTAAATGCATTCTTTTGCACCTCTCTTGACAAGGAGCAGGGTAGAGAACAATTCTTTAGGTGACATTAATACTCGAGCTTAGATTAACGATGCCAAATCTGATGTATGTTGTCTTTCCCCAGCCGCACTGTCTAGCACTCTCCATGCCCTTTTGCTGTGGTTGCACATTAAGCTGCATGCTTAGAGGTTTTCCACAACAACTCCCAGACCACTTCCCTAATCAGTATTCGGCGGTATCTTCCCCTTTAGCAGATGCACATTATTTTCTTCTCCCTTTGTTCTTATATTTATTGTTCTAAGGTTTATCAGCATCAACTGCCTTTGCAGTTTATTAGCCTGCTTTCAGTAATGACCCAAAGTCCCATAAAAATACATATGTAAATTGCTTGATAGCAAAACACACCAGTCTGTTTATAGGAAAATTAAGAGGTAGAATTTATGAGGAATGCTTAAAAAATAAGATATCATTCCTCAATTGGGTAATCAAATATTGACAAAATTTTTTCAAAGTTGTAAGATTTATGGTGGAATCTTGTTTTGGCTCTTTTAAATAATATGCTGGTCTTAGTGTGTGTAGAATAATTTGCTTCAAAATGTGTGCAATGGCATCATTTGTTTTTAGAAGAAAAAAGAAATAATGCATTCTTGCTTTATTGAATTATTACAAAGTAAAGACTTTGCTTTTACTTAAAGCTCTGGTATAAAATGCTTTTAAGGGCAACCAGTTACAAAAATGTCATGGAAACAATCTTGGATGTAAATCATTTTTCACTTTCTTAATGTGAAAATGTGCAAAGCTTGATGAAAATCAAAGAACATGAGATGCTGGTGAAAGATAATAATCTTTTCATTCTGGGCTCCCAGACTGTGCCAGGGAGAAAACACAGGCAAACAAAAGCATTATTCCCCAGGCTTCCAAATGAGGAATAGACATAATTACAATCCATCGGTTTACTCAAGTGGTGGTCAATGTGATTCACCAGTTGAATTCTGGCTCTAATTGCCATTACTCAAACTATGCCTATTTATCCCCTAGACAGGGCAAAACAGCCGTCTTTGTAGCCCAGCTTTACAGAGCACATTTGGGACAATCAACACTGGCGATTGTTTTCTATTCATGCTTCCAAGAATACAAATTGCACTGAATGGAGAGAAGTGCCAGGATGAATAATGCTTCTGTTCTAAGCCAGTCAGATTATACATTCACCCATCCATCCATCCATCCATCCATCCATCCATCCATCCATCCATCCATCCATCCATCCATCCTTCCCTCGTACATGCTCTAGACATTGTGCCAAATACAGATAATAAATAATGAAAAGAAACAGATATGGTCCCTACTTCCAAGGAGCTTACAATCTATTTGGGGAGTGGGTAGGAGAAGGAGGTGACATTAATTAAATAATCCCACAAAAGTATCAAAAACTTTGCGATCTATGCAATGAGGAAGAGGGGCAGGTGTTACCAGAGTCTATAGTAGGGGAATACACGGTTGTCAGAAATCTTAGAGAAAGAGTCCCAGGGGGAGTAGCACTTAGAGCACTGAGCTAATACGACAGGCTGTCAAGAAATTAACTAGGTGGAGAAAGGAGTGAAAAAAAGCCCAGGCAGAAGGAATAAGATGAGCAAACCCCCGGTGTGAGGGGAGCTTGGTACATAAAAGGAAGTAGATGGACAGCTTTGCTAGATAGAGCATAGGCTGTGAAGGTTTGGCACCATAGTGAGAATCCAGATCAAAACGTGTACTGTGGGCCATGATAGGGAATTTTATTTTATCCTATATGAAATGAGAGGATATTAAGCTGTTTTAAACAGGAAGAGCATAATCAGATTTGCATTATGAAAAGATCACCCTGACTCCAATGTGGAGAATACATTATTGGAGGAAATCAGAAAAATCTCCAATGCTCTTCATAGTCCGCAATGCTGACAAGCAGGTGATTAGGGCGTGTTATTACTGTAATGGTGGTACTGAAATTAGAAGGATCTCAAAGGAGGGATACAGGAGCTGAGCTGACTGGTCAGGTTGCGACACTATCGACGCTAATGCTCTGCGAGGAATGTGATCTTAACTTATTTTAGGACCCTAGTGAGTTGGGAATCCCTGTTCTCCAGCAGTCTCTTTACCTCTGTGACTGTGACCCTGGCCCAAGGTGCCATCATCTTTTCCTGCATTATCTCCACCTATGTGACTATGTGTTCATCCTGTGCCACTCTTGTCTCCATTCAGTCTGGCGTCAATAGAGTCTCCAGAATGGTCCCATTAAAATATGTCAGATCACATCATTCTGCTCCTGCAATGGTGTGGGTCTCAGGTGGAGGAAAAGTTAACAAAATGAGTCTTAAGAGAGCTTCACACCCTCTTCCTCTTGTCCTGTTATGTCTCTAACTTCATGCCCTCCCTGTCTCCCTCACTCTCTCCTCTCCAGCCACCCTGGCTACCTTGCTGTACCTTCAATAGGCATCCATTTGCCTCAGAATTTGATTTCCTTCCTTCCTTCCTTCCTTCCTCCCTCCCTCCCTCCCTCCCTCCCTCCCTCCCTCCCTCCCTCCCTTCCTTCCTTCCTTCCTTGACTCTCACTCTGTTGCCATGGGTAGAGTGCCATGGAGTCATCATAGTTCACAGCAACCTCAAACCCCTGGGCTCAAGTGACCCTCCTGCCTCAGCCTCCAAAGTAGCTGGGACTATGGGTGCCTGCCACAATGCTTGGCTAGTATTTTGCATTTTTAGTAGAGACAGAGCCTCACTCTTGCTCAGACTGGTGTCAACCTCAGGAGCTCAAGCAATCCACCTGCACTGACCCCCCCCCCCCAGAGGGCTAGGATTATAGGCACGAGGCACGGAGCTCAGCCTGAACTTGCTTGTCTATCTGCCTGGAGCATTCTTCCTCTCGATATCCACTTGGTTGGCTCACCCAGCCCATTCTGCCAGTATTTTGCTGAAATGTCTCCTGCTCACAGAGGCTTAACATAACCAGCTTGTTTAAATTCACATGTCCCCATGCCCCATGTTCTCAATACCTATTTTATTGTTCTCTAAATCACACATTATAAAGACTGAAAATATGACTTGTTTTTCTTATTTATCCACTCCCACTAAGAATTTTTAGTGTATTTTTTTTTTAATCCCCAGTGTCTAGAAGACTCCTTGATTCATTTTAGGCCTTTAACCCATACTTGTGAAATGAAGAACTCAGGGCAGTATCCTCGACTCCTGTCTAAAGGGTCCAACCAGGAAATTTCTTCTTCCCATATTTTGTGACAAAATCAAAGCCTATTTGTTCTCTAATTAGATCATGTCCACTCAACATCAGCTACATTTCGCTAGATTCATTTATTCATTCAAGATGTATTAATGTGATGAGTATTCACAGGGTGTCAGCTATGTGAAAGATTGTGTTCCACTGGGAATGCAATCAAAAGGTGAGGACTCTCTCCTCTCCCAGTCTAGGTACGGACTCACACCTAACCCACAAAATAGTACAAAATCTTATCTTGGAGGTCAGCCTTGCTGTTCCTGCAGAACAGCTGAAGAAGTGACTAACCAACTTGGGCTTTTAGGAGAGAATCCAAAGAGGACAATATTTTGATGTAGGCTTGCAAACTCACAGTCGGCAGGCAGGCTCCACACTGCAGATACATTTAACGTGGCATGTGGCATCTTCCCTTCCTCCATGAAAATAATTAAATGAATAAATCTACACATACATGTGCCAAGATTTTGAAATGGGACACTTCACAGTAAAATCTGGATTTGTAATTACTACTGAAAATTTTTTTAAGAAGGAAATAGAAGATGTGACAGTACTATAGCCATGTCCTACGTCATAGTGATGAGCCTCATTGTAGTGATGAGCATTATGTCTGTATCAAAACAAAATGACAAAGGACTGTCCAAGAATGGAGAAAATATCAAGAACATCAGGATGAAACATATCTCTTGTTGCAAATGTTATTTGCATGTGTTTTAAATATGCAAGCACCAGAGCACTCCCTCATTTGCATGATTTTCTGGTCCCCGTAGGCATTCAGAGATTGTACAATCTGATGTAGACCTTGAAAGATGAGTTGGCAAGGACATTGCAGGAAGAGAAAGCAGGGAGATAGAAAGGAGGGTACTGTGCTCAAAGAACGTGAGTTGCTGTAGACAAGAGAGGAAAAAGGGCTAGAGAGAAAGGCCAGAGGGGGAAGTCATGGCCAGATTATGAAGGACCTTTTATGAAATGCTAAAATGTTGAGATTACCCTTGGGGGAAAAACTGAAGCAAATGTAGTTTTCAAGCTGTAGAATGAATTAATCACAAATCCTCTTCAGAGTGTGAATTTAAAGGAAATAAATAAAACTCAAGATGAAGATCTGAGAGATTTTCAATAAATTTGACGACATGGACTTGATTACAACTCGTTCAGCTGCTCAGAAGCATTTGCTACTGGTTCCTGAGTTATGTTTTGGTAACTTTGAAACTATAAGAAATATGATTTTGAAAGTAGCTTACAATGAAATTTATTACACCAACATTGATTCGTACTTTGATTTGCAGACTTTAAAAGATACAGTAAAAAAATAATACTAAAAGACTAGGCACAGTGCCTCACACTTGTAATCCTAGCACTTCAGGAGGATGGGAGAGGAGGATCACTTGAGGCCAGGAGTTCAAGAACAGCCTGAGCAACAGCCAGACCCCCATCTCTACTAAAAATAGAAAATTTATCCAGGTGTTGTGGTGTGTGCCTATAGTCCCAGCTCCTTGGGAGGCTGAGGCAGAGGGATTGCTTGAGCTCTGGAGTCTGAGGTTGCTGTGAGCTATAGTGACACTACATTCCAGTCTCGGTAATGCTGATAGTTCTAGGACAAGTTCTTTAAGCAATTTTTGGTGGATGTCTCAGCTTCTTGTAGGCGAACAGACTCCCAACTATTGAGGCTTTTAATGTTAACTATATTATTAAATGTTTTTTTATTCAACATTTATTAATTTAATTCTATTTTTTTTTTTCACTTAGCAAAATGCGCTACTTCTTTACGGAGACATCCTATACCCTTCTTTTCCCAGGTTGTTGCCTTACTTTCTTGTAAGTCAGAGTTTTCATTTGCTTCACCTATTGATCATTTTAAGATTTCAAATTTAAAAGCTGGGAGGGGTTTGTGGGGGAGAAAAAGATTGTTTTTTTGTCTGATAGCAGCTGTATTTGTTTATGTTCTTACACTTCCAAGTTCAGAATGGATATGGAAAGAATGAGTAAGTTACAGGATTATAGCGTGTGCTGCACAAAGACAGCATAAAAACCTGTGAAAGATTTCTTCCATCATATGAAATGACATCCTAGATACCATAACCTGATCCCGAGCCCCACTTCTGCGCTCAGAGTATGTCCTGGCCTCGTCATCATCAAGTCATCATGTTTTTGCAATGCATGAATTTTTACAAGGAACTCAAGAAGTTTTCCTTTCTTTAAGTAATTTTTCTACACTTAAGCACTTACTGAAAGTGCAGGGGCCCTGGACCCAGAAAGAACTGGTTTTGAATGAATTCTTACTCATTTACCAATTAATTCATATTGGATGAATTCTATCTGTATGCAGGTCAATTTCCTCATTTATACATAGGAATAATAAGGTACACCCTACAGAATTATCGTAAATTTATACATAAAAAAATCAAGCTCAACTATATCTTAGGCAGTCAATGCTTGGTAAATATTTATTTCTTTTGTTATTGTTGCTGATATTTTATTTTCAATAAGCAAAAGAGAACAATTACATGGTTTACTCACCAAGAATAACAGTAATAATCATCCTCTTGTTTTTAATTTTCTGGAAAGCTCTTATAAGAGGAAGATAAAGTATTTAAAAAGCCATGTCTTTGGAGAAATTATTACCTTGTAAAATGTTCTGTTTAAATCCAGAGCATAAACCTTCAAGAATTTTTGTGGGTGGTACATAACAAAAGTATGTGATTTAAGATAAGAGTCCTGTAAAGAAGCTAGTAGGATTTAACAGGTACTATAAATTTAAGTGAGACAAGGGAGTTGGACTAATGAGTCCCCATGAACATATTTTATTAGGATGTATGCTCATTCTGTTTGGATTCTGCCAAAGCAAGATTCCTGCAATGGAGAATAAGATGTTTAACTGAAATTACATTTTAATAAGCTAAAGCCACTGGAGCTTTTGCATGTAACATTCTATAAGATTTTCCTGAATTCATTTTCTATTTATTTCATCATAAAATTAACCACAATCTGGGTTGGCTTACATAATGAATCTAGAGATAAGAGTCACGAACATTATAGCATTTCAGTCATAAAAAAGGAAAAGAAAATATAATTGAAGCAAACCTGAAAATAATGACAATTTATAAAAATTCAAGTGTATTTGAGATACTTGGAAATACAACCAAGGTAAGAATTTGCTGGCCAGGCATGATGGGTAAATTCTATAATCTCAGTGCTTTGGAGGCAAAGGTGTGAGGAAGGTTTGAGGCCAGGAGTTCAAGACCAGCCTGAACAACATAATGAGGTCTCTCCTCCACAAAAAATAAAATATAAAATAAAAAAAAAATTGTCCTCAACACAGGTAGAGATCAGTAAATATAACCTCATGAAGCTTAGAGTTTAATGGGGAGCAATAAATGCAATGAATAATTCAAAAGTGTTCTGTGTAAACAAAGAGTCATAGGGTGTTACCTATGAGAGAATATTAATAAAATGATCAGACCTAATCAAGACCAAAGGATTGCAGAACTTGTTAGAGGATGCAACTTTCAAATTTAGATCTGAAGACTGAAATGCTATTAGTATGTACACATGAAAGTCATGGCTGCTGTGACAGCCTTTTGCTATATAAAGAGTTACTAAATTTGGAGGAACTTTAATTGGAAGAAATCTTGATGATTAGCTCTTGTACATAAGGATCATGAATGATATTCCTGAGCTCAGAAGAAAGTGGAGTGACAGTGATTATGTAGCAAATATAGGTATAGAGAGTGTGTAGGTACCTCGCTAGGTATCTGGGATCCAGGAACTAGAAAAAAATAAAATAAATGCAAAGACATTCTTCCATCAGGTTGTTCTTCCAAAGCCTCCCTATGACAATGATCTGGTTTTATGGTGGCATCTGCTAGAACCCTTTAATCTCGAGTGTTTTTACTAAGAGCTTATTCTTTCTACTCAGTGCAATTTTGTCCAGGTGGAATGAAAATCTATGTAACTTTAGGCATCAGAAGAGAGTGTGGATGAGCATGAACTAGAATTATGGAATATGGTGAATGACAGCCAAGCACTGGCTGCAAGTTGGCAATGTGTTCACCTAATCACTGATCTGTCACTAGCAAACATTTACTGTATGTATTGCTTCCAGAACTTTTGTCGTGTATCAGAAATTATTCTAAGACCTTCACATACATAAACTAGCTTAGTTAATAGTCTAGATCAGTTCACCAAGATTGATTAACTTGTGCAAAGTCATACAGCTACTCTGTGTGAGAGCTAGAATGAGAACCTGAAAGGGTCACTCTAGTGTCTATGCTTTAAGCACCTCAAAGGCCAGGGTTTTTTTTGTTACTTCTTGTGGTTTTAATAAATGGTTGAGATGTGTACTGGAGAAGCAAGTAAGAATTATCCATGGTGATATGAGAAGCACTGGAAGTCCTTGGCACCAAACAGGGCAATTTGGGTATTGTATTGATATTTTTGGACTCCCTTAGATACCTATGCAGCGCCTGATGTCTGCTGATAACTCCCTCTGGCCCTAGACAGAAGTTCAATTCTCTAGATTTGCAAAGTGCCACTGCCAAAGGCAACCCATTCTGCCTTGAATTGTGAGATATGGGCCAGGTCTCTAGAGCAGATGAAGATAACTATTAAAATAGATGGGCAAAGTCTGTCCTTGATATGCTCAATTATACATTTCAGGGGTGGATTTAAAAGGCACAATTTCTTTTTTTTTTTTTTTTTTTTTTTTGTGGTTTTTGGCCGGGGCTGGGTTTGAACCCGCCACCTCCGGCATATGGGACCGGCGCCCTACTCACTGAGCCACAGGCGCCGCCCGGCACAATTTCTTTACATCTTCTGAGAACCCTGGGATGTACAGTATTGTTATTCCACATTATTACTTATTTTGTTATGTCAGTCACTGTAATCATCATCATTATTTTCAATGTTGTTACCAACACCGCATCATCACACATTTTGCTCCATCATGAAAGAAAATGCATCTGCTTTGCTCACGACTGCAGACCTGGTGTCTCACGGATCTAAGTTATAAAAGTTGTTTGTAAAATCAATGTATCTTAATAGAGAGAAATGTTAATCGAAAATCCACAAATTCATTCTAGTGGGTTATTTATATGATAAAGTTAAACAACTCAGGAACATAAAATATGAATTTTTTAAAAAAAAGTTATTAAATATATGCTTTAAAAACATATGACAGAGGGAGATTGTGATGATGTTTAATGGGCATAGAATTTCAGTTTTATAAAATGAAATAGCTCTGGATATTGGTTATACAACATTTTGACTGTACTTAGATTACTGAGCTTAATAATAGTTATGGTGATAAATTTTGTATGGTTTTTCACCACAATTATTATAATACATTGTTATAATAAACATTTGAAAATTAAAGTTAAAATAAAGACCCAAGTAAATTTAGAAAAACAAAACAAAAATATGTAGATGGTTCAGGAAAACATATGCAAGACTGTAAAAGATGATTCCTTTACCTACAATGGTAGAAATTTCCTTTCCTCTGAATTTTCTGCTAGATGTTTGCTTCTAGGACTTTCTTGGTCTGCTCTCAGATTCCTCATCTAAGAAATGGGAATCACTATTGTCACAACTTTGTTTAATGTTCTTCGGAGTAAAGGTTTTTGTTGTTGTAAGTACCATTGGTGGTGTTTACGGTGGGTATGGGGTGGGGGGGCGAAATTGCCTGCTTTCATTATAAAAACTCCCGAAGACCATCTTTATGTACCTACCGCTTTTCCTTACCTTGACCCTAAGCTAAGTCAAGGTCAAAGTTAAATGGGATATGTTTCGGATCATTTTTTTACATGTGGTACCAAGTTCACTTTTTGCCACTGGTGGACAGCCTTAGGGGAAAATGACATTCTGCGTAAGTATTCATCATTGCCTATGAGCAGCCCTGAGGGCATTCATACAGAAAAAATCCAAACAAAACAAACAAAAACAAGAACAACATTGCTGAGCAGGCACGATTCCTGAAGTTGGAAGCAAACCATCTGCACCAGAGTGTACCCAGTTGGGTTTATGATCTAGTTCACATTCTTGCTAAAACTCACTTTTTTCTTCTCTTTTCCTCCCTCAAACAGAAGAGCTCTTCAAACCTCATTCTACTGTTTTTCTGACAAATGTATTCTGACACCCAAAGCAGCTGGCAGGAGATTTACGGGGCTTCATTTCTCATTTTGTCAGAAAGCCTGGATGCTCTTTTTGTTTTTTCATTCTTTCTTTCCTGGCCCTGCTGTTTTGCATGCACACCTCTACACACCACACACATCAGGCGCACATAAATATATGTGTATAACTCTGTGTGTGTGTATGTGTGGCAAGAATCTGCCTCCGCAATGAGATTTTAGGGACTCTAGGGAGCGTTCTGTCTGCCTGATAGCAGGACCTGCAATGCTTCTGTGCTCTCATGCTTACCTTTGTAGGAGCCTAACCTTTAAGTAAATAACATTTATTTCAACTCCATTATTATCATGGTCTGGGCTAGGTCTTGGATAAGAGCCATCAGGAAGGCTAGGAAGTAGAAACCTACGGACAGCAGTCTCTGAGGGTGCCAGCAGGAAACAATGCAATCAGTGCTTTAGAAGACTCTCAGGAAGGAAATATGTACTGATGTGTAGACGACAGGTTAAGGGAAACAAGACCTGATGTGAAGACTTGTGGCCCAGCCACAGCAGGGAGTTGCTACCACTCTTAAGCTTGAAGGGGGAAGAAGAAGAAATAATGGTTTTGGAAACCAGAGTGAATTGAAAGTGTGGAGCCATGGTTGCCTGACAAGGGCTGTAAGTTGCCAAGGCATGTAAAACTTGGCAGAAAATTCAGCCCAGAACAAGAAAGAACCAGGGGAAGAAATAAACCTACTACTATGTCTGTCTGTATGCAGATGTCTTGCCAGTATCTATAATGGCTGCATCCTTTGTCAGTGTCTATAGAACACTTTAGAACAAACCGAAGTCATCTGAGGGGTTGGTCTAAATACAGATTCCTGGGCCCCACATTCAGAGTTTCTGTTTTTCTAGCTGTGGGGCAGTGTCCCCAAATTTGTAATTCTAACAAAAAAAGTTCCCGGGTGATGGTGATGTTGCTGGTTTGGGAACCCTACTCTGAGAACCCCTGGCAGGAAGAAACCAGGAGGTGAATGCAATATGAAATTGGTAGGTTGTGGTGTAGAAATGCACTATGAAGTTGGTAGGCTGTGTGTGTAGTGTCAGAAAGCAGGAGAAATCCCAAGAGGAACTGAGAAGGCTTAGTTCTCTGAATAAATGTTTTGGAATCTGAGGCAACATCTCAATCCTCAGTCTGAGACCAGAGATAAAAATCAGGTGTGTCAAGAAGAAGTCAGCCTCAATGAAGGGCTTCAAGAGGTAGAAAGAAGGAGAGGGGGCTTAGACAGTGAGTTACAAGAAACAAACAGGTTTTAGTAGGGATGGAATAAGTAGCTCATGATGCTCAGTTATGAGCTAATGTTTTCCAATGTGACTTCTCCATTCCATGACCACAGAGCAAAATTGGTTCCTGTGTCTGGTATGGGACGTTCAACTCTTCCAACTGGTAGTGAGCCTCACAAACTGGGAACAGCAATTAAACCAAATGAAAAGAAACCACTTTAGTGATATATATAGCTAATTTTGCAGCAGGCTTAAATTAATGTTAATCAAAATGTGGATGGTGTACCAGCATTACCTAGGAACTTGTTAGAATAACAAAGGGTCAGGCCCCACTTCACAGGTATTGAATCAGTGTCTCTAGGAATGAGATTCACAAATCTATAGCTTAGCAAGATTTCCAGGTAATTCTGATGCACATTGGTCAAAAATCACTGGCCCTCAATTTGCCTATATATTAGTATCACCCAAAATGGTTCTGGAAAAATTCTCTATGTTTCACTTCTGAAATACAAATTTAATTGTAATGGGAGGCTCTCAAAGAAGGCTGCATTACCTCTTAATGCATGGCCTTTTGGGACTCCATCCATCCAGAGATAGTTTATTGCTCTACCACTAAAATCTAGGCATCATGGCATGAACTGTTTTGTTCAATATATTAGCAAACATGATGGATACCAAGACTTGAAAAGACCACAAGGGGATTTTTGGAAACCTGAAATCATATTGTTAGGATAACAAATCTAAATCAGGATATCAAAAAAGATATATGAAGGAGAAATGAGGCGCATTTGTTTGATAATTTGCCAACCACGAGGGACGTGAATGAGGCCACATTAAGTCATTCAGTTAGATGACTATATGATGACCCCAGGTGAGAACAGCAGAAGAATCACCTGGCTGAGCCCAGCTCAAATTGCACATAAAATAGTTACTATTTCAAGACACTATGTTATGGGATGGGATATTACACAGCAATAGAAAAGTGATACAGGGTGGGACCTGGGCATCCAGATTTTTAAAGCTCTCCAGAGGATTCTAATGTGTAGCAAAGTTGCAGTAGCACCACTAAATCACCTGTTCTTACACTTGGCTGCCTATTGGAATAATCTGAAAGGTTTTAATAATATTGATGGCTGGGCTCCAACTACAAAGTTTCTCATATTTTTGATAGGGGTATATCCTAGTCATTAGAAAATTTTTAAACTTCCCAGATGAATCTGCTATTCCGGATTCAATAAGATATTATTGTTGATACGGAAATGTATGATCATTTGTACAACCATCTAGTTGTATAGGCACCGTGGAGGTGAAGTATAGTGTAAAAAAAAAAAGTTTAAGCTCTCTTAGTTCATAGGCTAACTTTATAACATACACTTACAGTCCTTTCCCACTAATATAGACAGTTCTAATCCTCTTGGGATAAGTGATACCTAATATGAGCAAGTTTAGGGCTTCAAATCAACTTGCTGACTATCAATCTCAAGAGCCTGAATCCTGGCCTGGCACCATAGCTCAGTGGTTGGGGTACCAGCCACACACACTGGGGCTGGTGGGTTCGAACCCAGCCTGGGCCTGCTAAATAACCATGACAACTACAATAAAAAAAAAAAAAGCCTGGCGTTGTGGTGGGCACCTGTAACCCCACCTACTTAGGAGGCTAAGGCAAGAGATTTACTTAATGACTATATGATGTTGCTGTGAGCTGTGACACCATGGTACT
Organism: Nycticebus coucang; assembly: GCF_027406575.1. NCBI lineage: Eukaryota > Metazoa > Chordata > Mammalia > Primates > Lorisidae > Nycticebus > Nycticebus coucang. The sequence goes on from NC_069787.1 coordinate 21,693,240, forward strand.
CTACCAAAGGCAGTAAGACTCTGTCTCAAAAAAAAAAAAAAAGAGCCTGAATCATTTGTGTCTGTTGTCATCATCACCATCACGTCAATAATAAATTCCCCACTGTTTAATGCTTATAGACTCACTGTGTAATGACTGCCTAGAATTGTTTTTAAAAAGCTTTAGTTGAATATTAAAATTGAGAACTTTCACATAAAAATCAGGATATCCAGGTGTTTTGACAAAAAATCACAAAGTATGGCAATATTGACCATCTTTGTCAATAGCAGATAGCTATATCCTTTAGGTAAACTAGGGTGGTTTTCAGTTATAAGAGGTTCCACCTCTCCCTGCCCTCAGGCTGTTTACCCTGGTCACAGCCCCATACTGAAACTGCTTCTTCCTTCACATTGTTGGCCAGGAATCCCTGCAGACAGAGGGAATTTCGCATCCCATTCTCATCCTTTCCTTGACTTTCCATTAGATCACATTATGCAGTTAAAAAGTTTTCTTTATGTGGTCATCTGCTAGTTTTATATGGGCAAAATCTTCCTTCTCCAATTAGATGGAAAACTTCTCGAACCCAGAAGCAATGTGTAAACTTCAACCTCTTTGAAAGAAACCAGCACACTTTCAGACAGAGGAACACTTAATAAGTATTCTCACGGCAATACAATTCCACAACTTAGACGAGAGTGGTCATTAGTAACTTCAGTCAATTACACATCCCCTTAATGATAATTACTATTCAGCATTGAACCAAATGATTCTGGAGCTTCACAAAATTACCATTTTACAACAGACCAAGTTTGGGAAATAAAAATCATTTCTAAAGAAGAAAGAAAAATGATTCATGAACACCAGTGTTTCCTGAGGGCTGTTCACAACATACATGCAGAGTGTTAAATTCTACTAAGGCATTTTCAGATACTAACTTAATTAATCTGGTTCTGCATCCTCTATCACTATATCCAAATCATATGTCTTAATATATGTTTCCCCTGCACTTCGGGTCAACTAATAAAGAAAATTCATTAGATCCCCATCAGTATGCTACTACTATACCTCTGCAAGCAAATTTCAATAATCAAAAAAGTTGCTGATGTAGGGATATGATAAATTGCTTTGCTACAGGGTCATAGAAACCTTAACTAGCATGATGAACACTTCTGCTTCACAAGAGAAACCGAAACAGTGCAAGTGGTTTAAATAAGTGCTTTCTGATAAATGAGAACCCCTCTATGCAAGTCTTCTGGATGAGACACAATATGACTTTCATTTTAAAAGGAAATGTCTCTATAGGAAAAAAAGGGCTTAAAGAAAAGACCTTTTGAGAAAGAAAATAGATACAGAAAAGTCTTTAACATCACCAGTATATTTTGTAGAGACATCTTTGGGATAATATTTTATTTTAAAGTCATTCCCCAATATATAATTATCAAAGTTAAGAATAATTGCTTTTCAAAATTCTTTCTGAATACTAATTTTCATGGCTGCTAGTGAAGAAAGGTCTTTAACAACTGAAATCCCTGGGGCTTAAAATTCATTAATAGACAGAATACTTGTTTGCTAAGCCTTCCCCATACGTTGGTATTAAAATATGACAAGAAATACCAGTTGAAGGGTCATGGTGCTTGTCTCTGTGTACGATCTATACGACAGCTTTATCAGAAAATCTCACAACAATGTGACCCAGGGCAGCAGCAAATTCAAACCCCAGAGGAGGTGTTTTGCTCCTTGTCACTGGCAGGTGGTGTCCCATATTCTCTCGGGGACATTCCATTTTATACAGCGTAATTAATTTACATTTTTATCTTTATTAATGCATCCCCGATTTGATTTTCCTTTGTTGTTACCTTCTTAAACTGTATTCTTACTTCATTTGTTTTATTTTTTTTTTCTCTTATCTGGGTTTGCTCCTAACATTATAAATGTTTTTCTTGATGCCACGGTGGCCTCACTCTCCAAGGTTTGCTTTGTGCTCTTAATACCTTACTTTGCTAAATCATTAGCATGCTCATCTGTACATGTATTTCTATGCCTCTATGTATCTCCTTACAAGACTCATTTAGAAGTATGTGCTTGTTACAATTTCTCAAGGCCTGATGTTTGGCTCTTTTTTTAACTCTTAATAGCCTATTATTTAATTCATATAATTCCTTTCTGGAAAGTATATTGAAATTTTTACTTTTGACTTACTATAACATCACTTTTTTGTTAATAGTTCATGTTTTTAAAATTATGTGCTATTTATTTACTTTTTAGAGGCAAAACAACATATTAGTCATATGAAGCTTATTAACCCATTAGTCATATTCACTTTCCTTATTCATTTATATCGTCAACTTGATATGTCAGTTTCTAAAGGTAAATAACTTTCATTAAGAAATTTGCATGCTCTTTTATTTCTATTAGTTTTGCATGTAGTGTTTGAATTTTATGTGTTGATTAAGATACCACATTTTAAAGGGGAGATAAAACATTACAATTTAAAAATATAGATACTAGGGCAAAATATAAGTAAAAATAATTCCCCCAAACCATTTTATATGAAATAGTAAACGTGCCTGGATTATTAGAAATGTTTAATCTGTTGTAGACACAACTTGGTGAGGAATGGGATAGGAGAAGGAGACCATCCAAATTCAAGTATATAAAGGCTTTCACACAACTGTGACGAGCTGGTAGCCAGCTAAGACCTAGAACCATATTTGCCACAGAGAAATTTTTTAATATCGTCAAATAACTGTTTTCTTAAACTCTCATTCAAATTTTGATCTTCATTTTTGTTTCTTTTAACCAATAAAATAAACAACACGGCCTGGTACAGTGGCTGACGTCTATAATCCTAGTGCTTTAGAATGATGAGAGTAGATGCTTGAGCTCAGGAGTTTGAGACCTGCTGGAGCAAGAGTGAGACCCCATAGTCTCCACTAAAAACAGAAAAAAACAGCCGGGCATAGGAGGCTGAGGCAAGAGGATTGCTTGAGACCACGAGTTTGAGGTTGCTATGAGCTATGACGCCCTGGCACTCTACTCAGGGTGACAGGATGAGACCCTGTCTCAAAAAAACAAAAAAGCAGTAGCATGGCACAGTGAAAAAAGCAGCAAACCTTGGCTTTGAATGCAACTCCCTTATGCTACGTGAGCTCTGGCAAGTTACTTACATACATCTTTTGAATGTCAGATCGTTAAAATGGAAATAATAACACCTTTCTTACAAGGTTGTTAAGAAGAACAATGAGATGATTTGTGTAAAGAATCTAGTGAAGCGAAAGTATCTGGCACATAGTAGGTATTCAATAAAGGGCTCACTATTGTTTTTATAGTAGAACTAATGATACTAGTATAATTTTGTTATTTTTCACAAAGCTTCTTAAGGATAATTAGCATTCGAACCACACTGCATAGTTTATTAGTTATCTATTGCTGCATGACGATGTTACCACAGATTTAGTGGCTAAAAACAACACACATTTATCATTTCCCAGTTTCTGTAGCACAACCAAAGTCCTCTGCTTCAGGATGGCTCACAGGCTACAGTGAAGGTGCTAGTTAAGATTACAGTCTTAACTTGAGGCTCCGTGGAGAGAGAGCTGCTTCCATGCTCATGGGTTTGTTGGCAAAATTCATCCTTGCAGCCTGTTGGACAAAGGACCTCAGTGTCTTTGGGTTGTTGGCTAAAGACCACCATGCAACTCTCTGCACAGGGCCACTCACAACTTGGCAGTTTGCTTCTTCAGAGCCAGCAAGGGGAAGAATCTTACCAAGACAGATGTCACCATCCTATATAACGTAGCCACAGAAGGGACATCTATTGCCTTTGCAGCTCTCTTTGGAGAGGACACAGGTCCTGGGCACATTGAAGAGGAGGAGATCTTACAAGGCATGAATCCCCGTAGGCAGGGCTCAGGGAGGCTACCTCAGGTTTTCTCTACCACAGGCAGAAATGAGACAGAGGAATATTTGGCTCCATTTAAGTGAAATGCAAACTAAAACCACAATGAGATATCATCTCATACCACTCAGAATGAATATTATCAAAAAGACAAAAATAACAGATATCGGTGAGGATATGGAAAAGGGGAAATTCATCGCTGTTGGTGTGACTGTAAGTTAGTGCAAATCTCTGTGGAAAACAGTATGAAGATTTCTGAAAGAACTAAAGATAGAATTACCATATGACTCAGCAATCCCACCTCTGGATGTCTACCCCCCCCCAAAAAAAGAAATCAATATCTTTAAAAACTTACCTACACTTACATGTTCATAGCAGCACTATTCACAGTAGCAAAGGAAAAGGATCGACCAGGGTATTCATCAATGGAGGACTGGCTAAAGGAAATGTGGTACGTATACACAATGGAATACAATTTAGCTGTGAGAAAGAAGGAAATCGTGGTTTTTGAAGCAATATGGATGGAACTGGAGGTTGCTGTCTTAAGCAAACAACTTAGATGTGGAAAGATTAATACCAGAGCTAAATAATGTGAGAGCTAAATAATGTATACACACGGAGGCCGAGTGGAAGGAAGGACAAAGGAGACTCAGATGAGAGGGGGAGGATGATGGAAATTGCTTGGTGGATAGAACACAATCTATCAGTATAACAAAATTGCACTTTATCCACGAATATATACAAATAAAACATAATAAAAAATAACAACTTTTAAAATGTATATTTTAAAAATCTGAAAATAATGAGAAATCTTCAAAGAAGAAAAGGACCAGACTATGAGAAAGTGTTCACATTGGCTAAATGGCTCTGTCAGAATATTAGAGATTAAATGTGACATGAGGGAAATTCAAGGCAGCTCATTTCCAAGTTATCCCCCCAACATGGTGGGCTATCACTAGGATACTGCTGACAGTGTTTACCTAGAATTGTTCTTGAATCATATTCTGGGTATTAGCTTAAAGGAGATCCATGTCTTCTTACAAAATAAATATTTAGGAAAAAAAGAAGTGAGACTGGCCATTCAAATATCCACCTTCTACTATCCCCATACATTTGTGAAACTTAAACACTTATTAGCAATGCTAATAAATTGCAGTGGCTTTTAAAAAGGCTGTTTCTTTACTTTTTCTTCTTTCTTTGAGAATTACTAGCTAAAAAATTTACATTGATGCTAAGAGAGTTTCAGAATTAACCCTTAGTGTGAAACGCTATGGCCTTACAAAATTCATTTTAGAGAAATCATTGTAAAGACAGTAACCTAATATAGATATTAGCTATACAGTTATTAAAAAACAAACCATTAGGCAATGCAGTGGCTCAGGCCTATAATCTCGGCACTCTGGGAGGCTCAGGCAGGTGGGTTGCTTGAGTTCAAGAGTTCGAGACCAGCTTGAACAAGAGCAAGACCATTTCTCTACTTAAAAATAGAAAAAATTAGCCAGGTGTTGTGATGGATGCCTATAGTCCCAGCTACCCAGAAGACTGAGGCAAAAGGATTGCTTGAGCCCAATATTTTGAGGTTGTTATGATTCTGTGGCACTCTACCAAGCGTGACAGGGTGACAGAGTGAGACTCTGTCCCAAAAAGGAAAAAAAAAAAAAAAAAACCCGCAAACAGTTAACAGAAAATGTCTAAGGAGAGTCCATAGTAATGAATTTAATAATTGTCATTCCACATTCAAAAAATAATAGTTGAAATCATTAAATATTCACTGAAAGCCTAACACATTTTGCTGGAAGTTAAGAATGAAGGCGCCGTGCGGTGTGGGCCCTTCCGCCGCGGCAGCCATTGGAGTTTCCCGCTGTTGTTGCAGCCATGGCTCTGCGCTACCCCAGGGCCGTGGGTCACAACAAGGGCCACAAGGTGACCAAGAACGTGAGCAAACCGAGGCACAGCCGCCGTCGCGGGCGCCTAACCAAACACGCGAAGTTCGTACGGGACATGATCCGAGAGTGTGGCTTTGCCCCGTATGAGCGGCGGGTCATGGAGCTGCTCAAGGTCTCCAAGGACAAACGGGCCCTCAAGTTCATCAAGAAAAGAGTGGGGACACACATCCGTGCTAAAAGGAAGCGGGAGGAGCTGAGCCTTGTCCTGGCTGCCATGAGGAAAGCAGCTGCCAAGAAGGACTGAAACCCCCTTCCCTCTGTGCATAATAAAACCTTTATAGATAAAAAAAAAAAAAAAAAAGAATGAAGGCTTAGAGTAAGACTGGTAGGGTTCTAACCCCTATTCTGATAATTACTTCTAGGTGACCTTGGGTAAGTTACTTAATTACTCTGTGCCTCAGTTTCATCATCTGGAACAGTGGGGATAATAATATTACTCTTCATATGAAGCTGTTTGGAGAATTAAATCAATTAATTCTTGTCAAGCTTATATATGGCATGTCTTATGTGCTTAATAAGTATGAGCTATTTTTATAACAGCATTTAGCCAAAATGGATTAAACATAGGGGCAAATGATGGCTTTTGGAATTATATATATACATTTTTTTTAACTAAGGGATTCTTGCATGTATATATATAAATTGCTGTCACAAATTATGTCATCACACTCCTATTGTAGTAACTATTTAACAATTTACAGAGCACATCTAGAACTGGCCATTTCCCATTTGTTGCAGCTTTATTAAAATGTGTTTGTTATTCTTAATGGGAACTTTAGATGAGATTAAAATGAAAGAAAACAGGTGCTTTCTCAAGTTTTAATACTAGCAGGCTAATGAAGTCTTTATCTTCCAGTTTAATTAATAAATTGTCCCATTTTGATCCAAAACCAGTAATAGCTTCTGGTAAATAATCAGCCTGCCAATATTTGTCAAACATGTCACGCGAAATTGCTATCATTTGGATTACGGATGTATGTAGTGCACAAACTTCCTGGTGCTTTCCCAGGAGCAATGTGCAACTAACTCAGCTCAGAAAGAACATGAGGATTTGGAAGAACTGATTTGAATTTATTAGAAGACAATTTACAAAAGTCCTAGTTTACATTCTTGCACAGGCTTGAGCAATGCTAATAAATTGCCTTGACCAAGAAGGCTGTTTCCTCTCCTTTCCTCCTTTCTTTGTATGTGAGAATTTATACATGAAAAATTTTACATTAATGGTGAGAGAGGCTCAGAATTAACCCTCAGGTGGAAATGCTGCAGCCTGCCAGCATGGCTCACCAGCTTTGTTTTTTTTTTACCAACCAGACATCTTTTTCTTGAATTTGCCAAAGTCATGCTAATTGTCACGGGGGTGGAGAAAAACACCCACCACCAGTGGGCTTGGACCTCGCAAATATTTCTCTCTGTTCAATACTAATTAGGAGCCAACCGTTTTTTTGAGATGCTATCTCATCCTCCATCTCTACCTTGACATTCTTTTTATTTTTGAGACAAGGACACATTTTCATGTATTTTGTACAACTGTGAAGCCAGGCAATAAGATAGAGACAGTCCTCTAAAAAGAAGGAGCAGAAGCCTTATTCCACTACCCCATGACACCAGACAACAGAGACCTCTGCTAAGGTGAAAGTATTCAATTGGGTGAGACCCACTTTTCTTCCTCTTTTTTTTTTTTTTTTTGTCTTGTTTTGTTTTAAGACAGAGTCTCACTTTGCCACCTGTGGTAGAGTGCGGTGGCATCACAGCTCACAGCAACCTCAAACTCTTGGGCTCAAGTGATCCTTTTGCCTCAGCCTTCCAAGTAGCTGGGACTATAGGCACCCGCCACAACACTGAGTTGTGTTTTGAGAGACTGGGTCTATCTCACTCTTGCTTAGGCTGGTCTTGAACTCCTGAGCTCTGGCAATCCACCCACCTCGGCCTCCCAGAGTGTTCCCTTTCTCTTTGCCAGTGCCTGCTACCTTAAATGCCCAGTAAATCTTTGCCACCGTATATTTTGTCCTGTGAGCATCTGTGTCTCAGCTACTAAACGAAGAGAGCCAGCCGATTTCACATATCATTGAATAGCAAGTAGACATCATTGTCTCAAGCTATGAATTTTATACACACACATATACACACACTTAGCCTTTGAGAGTACAGTGTGCTTATCCAGTTAGAAGGAATAAGAGAGAAAAAAATCAGTAAGGACAATAGAAAATTCCTTTTCACAGAGTGGCTCAAGTTTAATATAGAAAAGTGGTATAGCATAAGAATATTTTGGAGGCAAATGGTCTGATTTTTTTTTTATTCTGGGGACTTTCGAGTAAGATACTCAATGTCTTGGTCCCTTAGTTTCTTCATCTCTAAAATGGGAATAATAATGGAGTCTCTATCACAGGTTATTATGATTCATACATGTAGAGTGCCAAGCACAATAGCTAGGTCCATCGTACAAAATTAATAAATATTACGTAGGAAAATATGCATATTTGTAGCAGAGTAGTAGCAACAACAGGAGGTTATCTTTATTTTTCTGAGTCCAACAGCAAATAAAGTACAGACACTGTGGACAAATTCCTTCAAGTCACAAGCCTCTGCCCTTCATTTTCCATCTTACCACCAAAATAAAATTAAAATAAAATATTTTTGTTCATGTCCGTGGTACATATTTCATTGACATTCCTAATTTTAGGGTTATAATATACCTTCAGGAAACAGAAATAGCCCTTAATCCATTAATTGGAAGGAATGCTGCTTTGAAATCAGCTTCAGCTATTACTGCAGCCACACCAACTCATTCTGGCAGAGAATCTGGAGTGCTTTGCATGTGGTCCTTTTTTATTAGAGCCGTGTTTACCACCTGCGAACACAGCACATGTAGAAAGAGACTTTTACAATTAACCTTATCAAAACTGATTCTAGAATTAATGCATTTTGAATGAATCCACCTATATTTTTCTTCATCAGTGTTGCTCTTGGTATGATGCCTTTTACATTAAGAAGAGAGTTATTTAGTTGATTTATCTTTTCTTCAAAGAAGAAAATGAAAAGCACAAGCCTAAAGACATGATGCAACACATTAAGTGGAAATATTTGTTGTTATTCTCTATTTCACATGGACTGAGGTTCTTTGATTAACGAAATACAACACTACTATTTGAATTTGGGTCTTTCTGTTATCAAAGCTAGTGTTTGCTGGGCTCCTATTTGGGGGCAGGTGATGTTAAAGTATTCTCACAGGTGTTTCCTTACTCTTCTAGCAACCATATGAAGTAGGTGTCATTATAATACCAGTTTTTCAGATGAAAAGACTGAGACCCTGAGGAGGTGACCAACTTTACACTTCACCTACTGTAGCATATGAGCAGGATTTGAGTGTTAGATCTTTCTCCATACCTCCAGCCCCTTAGGTTTTTCAAACAAATAACATTGTACCACCACTAAAAATAAGATTTCCTAACGTTGTCCTTATACCACATCTTTTTTTTTTTTGAGAAGAGTCTCACTGTGTCACTCTATGTAGAGTGCTGTGGTGTCACAGCTCACAGCAACTTCAAACTCTTGGCCTCGAGTGATTCCCTTGCTTCAGCCTCTCAAATAGCTGGGACCACAGGCACTTGCCATAACGCCCAGCTATTTTTTTGTTGCAGTTGTCATTGTTGTTTAGCAGGCCCGGGCTGGGTTTGAACCCACCAGCCTCAGCATATGTGGCCGGCTCCCCAACCACTCAGCTAAGAGTGTCAAGCCCTGACAGCATCTTATTTGATGATTCTCCATTTAGTGGATTTGGAAATTGAGACACAGAAGGTGAAATAATGTGCCCCAAGTCACTCAGTGGGGGGAAGTGAGGAGTCGTAACTCAAGCCTCCACGGCTCCACTGGCTCAGCTGAGCACACAATTGTGTGTACTGTTAAACAAGAAATAAGAACATTTAGTTTCTACGTAAGAAAAGTATTTTTGACTTGGACTGGCTTTTTTTTGGTAGCGAGGTTGAGTCTTTCAGGATCCTCTTGTCTTCCAAGTGCTGATCTACTTGGCATGACATCCCAGGGAAGGTTCTCTTTGCATTTTGCCCCATTAATAGTGTAGCAGCCCTTCATACTTTAGTGTCCCTTTACACATCATCAGGAAAAGAGGATCCAAACAAAAAACATATTTCATAATAATGGTGAATTTCAAAAGCTTTTGTTGGGAGAGATAAGAAATCAGAAATAAGGCTCAATTTCCTCTCAGATCATGAGCAAGCTCTGAAATGAGCAGCCGGGAAGATAACCAGGCAACCTGAGAGCGTCAGGACCCGGACGCCTCCCCAGGGAGCAGGGGGACCCAGTGGACAGCACGGTTTCGCTCACTCAAATCCTCGCCCATGTCTGAAGATGGTAAGCACCCATTATTTCGCAGAACACTTTCTCAAATAGCATTCCATTTCTTGTGCACTAATACCACAATAATACAAATACCAAGCGAAGTCTGTGCTGTGGCTATTTTTTTTTTTTTTTTTTTGGCATCATTTAGAAGATTTGTGAGAAAAAGAATGAAAGGAGGCAGGCACAGTGGTTCACGCCTGTAATCCTAGCGCTCTGGGAGGCCGAGGAGAGTGGATCACTTGGGTTCAGAGAGAGATACCCAGTTTCAACTAAAATCAGAAAAGTTAGCCAGCTGTGTGGCGGGCACCTGTAGTCCCAGCTACTCCGGAGGCTGAGGCAGGAGGATGGCTTGAGCCCAGTGGTTTGAGGTTGCTGTGAGGTAGCTGATGCTAGGGCAGTCTACCCTGGGTGACAGAGTAATAGTCTGTTTCCAGGGTGGGGGGAAGAGAATGAAAAGAATCAAAAATCTTTTAAGTCTTCAGTTTCAAACAACAACCCTTCAAAGAGGAACAATAACAAAGAAGCCTCAGAGGCACACGTGCAGGTCTGGAAACTACCATTTCAGAAATGGTTTGCTTGTTCATCAAGGTTTGCTAATGCAGTTTTACTCCTTCATTGGTGACACCTGGCCTGTTAGGGGGATCTGAGATATGGCTTACAAATCAAATAGTAACCGGGATGACTGTGAAGGGGGCAGCAGAGGGCCGGAGGTGATTAAATGCTCTCAGTGCCTAGGGTATTCTTTAAATCTGCCAAACATTTGCTAAGAGGGAGAAAAACTTTGCCAGCATTTTAATTCCGTGAACATTTTTTTCAGTAGGCTGAACTTAAACTCAATATTTCACCTTGTTTATGAAAGAACAGCAATCTGTTATGACCTGGGATTAAATTGGAATGAAACGTTATGATAGTAAAAAAACCTCTGAGCTTTTGTTTTCGAATTACATTATCAGTAAGGGTTTCCCAACCCAATAAAATGAAATCATAAGTCAAGCACTTAATTTTGTGAGAAATAGTTATAACCAATAAAAATGAACTCTTTTTTTTTAGGTAACATGAAGTTGGCACTAATCAAATTACATTTTAATTTAATCCTAAAATCTATGTATATTTCATCTGAAAGTCTCAATCATCTAAAAAAACTAAATAGAAAATGATATCTATTTATCAGATAAAATCTGATATCTTTACATTTAGCTGTTTTAGCTGTTTTATTATTCTTTCTTATTCAGTGAAGGCACTAATAAAGAAAAAAATAAAACAATGTAAAGAAATGAGATAAAATCCTAAATTTTCTAGACCTGCTAAATTCAGACAGTGATTAAGGATTGAAATAGATTCACTTCACTAGAAATGCAAAAAAAAAAAAAAAAAAAGGAAAACAGAAAATAAAAAAAAAAGAAAGAAAGGAAAAGAGAATGGAAAAAAAACCCCTGCAAAGAAGAAAAATGAAAAACTGATGGCTGAGAAAATTTCTTAATAGTTTCAAAGCTCTAATAAGTATAGTACTATGGTATAATATACTAAATGACCCATTCTGAAACGTTACGGCTTTGTTTGATATGATAAATTGCTTTATAATGTGTTTATGTCCATTAAAAATAAATCTTTTGCTATAAATTATGGCAGTATCACTTTTCTCTTAATTATTATTTTTTTTATGTGACTACCAACCCATGTTGCAAAAATTAAGACTTTGTTTCCTGATATTTGTGAGATAGATGTCAACATGAGCTATGGAAATTAACTTGTCTCTGAATAATAGCTTGGCCTTTCTCTAGTGCCCTTCAGTATATTTCCATGATTTAGTATAAAATGTACTTTGATATCTGCCATCTGAATGACTTCTTAACACTGAACTGGCAAAATAACAGCAATCTGAGTAAGTTAAACACTCATGAATGTTACAAGTTCAAGGAAAAGCACATATTTGATTTTCTTAGAAACATGGGGACATTCAAGGTTATGGAAGTTTCGCACATGACAAGTTTGCAAAGTGAATGCATTATGGGATTATGCTGCATGCTGTCATTATTACTAATATAACAACAGGGACCCAATGGTGCTTCAAAGAATGTCTTATCTCTTTCTTACTCATTTTTCCTTTGTCTTCCTTTTCTGCCCCTTTTCCCTTCCCTTCTCATTTCTTCTCTTCCACATTAATTTGTTTTCTAATTACATGGTATCCCAGGATCATGTTATACCTTCCCTTTCTCAGCATGGATTTAACCATTTCTCCATAGAGCCCCAGAAGGATATTTAAAAGCCAACACCTGGGTGCTAAATGTGTTAAATGGGCACCTAATAGGTAGAACAGAACAAAGTGAACATCTGTGCCCAAAGTGTGAGGGAGCCGCCTTCTCCCAGAGGAGGGCACCAAAGGGGAGCAGGTCATCTATGCAGGAGGGCACTCTTGGAGCCACACTGGAGCCTGGCTGGGGTAAGCAGATCATCCATGAAAGAGAATGATCTGGTTTGTGGGAGTCCCAGGGCCAACTTGGGTGAAGGTGTTCAAATACCAGGACACCAGTCATGGCAGGTCTCTGTCAAAGTAGGGTAAGGAGCATTTTCTGTATGGGAGAAGGTGACAGCAGATACAGGGTGTTAGTTAGATGCAAAGGTATTGATCAAGTACATAAAACAATTAAAAATAAGAGGATACAGTTTTCTCAGTATCAGAGAAATGGAGGTACAAATATGAAAAAGGAGAAAACTAGACTGGATTCTAAGGTGTTGGACTGAGACTATAGGTATTGCTGTGAACTTGTACTTTCCAATGTATATATGAGAGGGATGAAAATACAGAAAAATCTCTGTAAATTGACCACCCAAGGGACTGTGACAAATCGGTCAACATACAGAGCTGGTCAACAGAAGGAACTAGGTCTACTGTACTGACACCTACACGTGGTACATGTCTGATCTATGAAAACTAGGTCAACTTCAGGAGGTTGTCAGTGTAGAGAGGGGTCAACTGTGGAGCTTCTACTGCAAACGTAGATATAAACACAAATATATTGTGTGTACACACAGTATATTGCCTAGTTCTTGTCATCACAGGGCCTTGAAATGGTGTCATACCCATACCCATAAGCACATTCACACCCAGATCCTAGCTTTAAAATATCATTCTGGGACTCCATGGAGAAATGGTTGAATCCAGTGCCGGGAAAGGGAAAGTATGACATGATCATAAAATATCTTGTTATTCCAGAAAATAAGAAAACATTCAAAAAATGATGAGAACATGTCAAAAGTCTACAAAGACAGAATTCCCACTAGCCCTGAGGAAATATAACATCAAAATAAACGAACATAGCAAGAGGTTGTAAATGATTGGGTAAAATAGGAAATCATAAGTCAGTAGAAATAAAAATTTGTATTTTTACTTATGTAATTTCTAAGTACTAAACAATAAATTACTATTAATTACATAAGAAAATAAGAGCAAGACAACTTTGCAATGGAAGGAATTGGCAGACACCACCTTAATCAAGTGATCAAAAATAGAAAAATGGAATGGGACAGCTAGAAATTACATGGCATGTAAGAGAAATGAGAAAACACAGCATCACTTCAGTTACACACCTGCTGAAGACACACCACCTAAATCCAAGCTGGACGCACCATCACACAAACTCAGATTGAGGGATGATTTTAAAGATAACCAGCCTGTGATCTTCAAAAGTGTCAAGGTCATGAATTCAGAGAAAGACAGAGGAAATCCTTCAAATGCAAGGATATTAAAGAGATTATCACAGCAAAATGTAGCTTGTGATTCTGAATTGGATTCTTTGACTATAAAGCGCAGACAATTGCTGAAACTTCTATAGAATTTTGGGTTAGATGGCAGTAATTTATGAGTTCTAATTTTCTAACTATTGTACTGTGGTGATGTAGAGGAATGTCTTTGTTTATGGGATACTAGGTGGTAATAAGGCATAGGATCAGTATTTTACTTTCACATGGTTCAGAAAGAAGTTTTCTATTACTATACATATAATTTTTGTATAAGTCGGAAATGGTTACAAATTTCCAAAAGTGATAAATTATTTTGTCTCGTAGTCCTCCACAATACAATTTGTTATTCTCCCAATTTAAAGATAATTGTAATAATTCTGTCTGTTTTTATAATATTTGAACTTTAATGGGTATCATAGATTTTTACCACCCTAGAGAATTTTGATGTAATTTAATTATTGGTCTAGCTCACTTTATATCTCACTGTGGTGTGTTTACACACCGTACCCTGGGAACCAAGGACAATATAGAAAATCAATTATTTAACAAAATGGAATGCAAGCCCTAAGACAGCATATTCCATTCTTATATTTGGTTTCAAATGTGCCGAGTTAATCCCATTTTAGAGGAAAATCAGATAAAACTAAAATTCTATTTATGTATTCTGTAGAAGTTAGCTGTACCCCCAAAGTGATTAGCCACAAAGAAATTGTAATTAGTTTGATGAAATCTGCCATTTAAGCAGTTGGAAATTTGGAGCTCGAAGAAAATGATCTGCGGGGCTTTTTTGTTGTTGTTGTTCTTAAAAAAAGAAAGAAAGAAAAAAAAAAACCCAAGGAATTAAAATGCTTTGTCTGAGAGGAACAAAGGAGTGACTCCCTGCCAGAGCAGCACAATTTGTATGCAGCCACGTTTCTCCATAGTTATCTTGCTTTAAATCTGTGTGGGGTTCTGGATTACAAAGTGGCTAAGGTAGGCATGATACTGTATTGTGAATAACGGTATTAAGGCAGACAATATGGATTATGGACATTATGTTTTACATGATGTCATATAAAACAATGGGCCTTGCATAGCCAATCTGTGCTGAAAAGACTCAACCTTATCACATTACCATGGATCAGTGTGAATTTCCTTTTCAAAGTAGAGTTCTAACCAGGATTGGGAGCCAAGTTCTTTTCTAACAGTATTTATGCAAAGACTTCATTTCAGACACCTTGGGCTGGAGCAGCATGTAAATTGTCAGGAAAAAATATTGCTAGCCTGGAGCTACCAATAGAGCCAGTTGTACAGCCAAATGCGCAGATTTGGCAAACCAGCTGTTTTCTCTGCTCAAGGAATTTTCATATTGTGGTCCTGCTAAGCAAATCAAACAAGCATTACATCAATGGCTTTTATATTGTGATAAAACCTGAAGCTTTCGTGGAAATTTAAACAAAGGCTACTCAGTATTTTACCTCTTCTTTTCAGGATCATTGTTTCACTTGTTTCTTATGTACAAGCTCCAAGTATTGCTAATGTCTAGAAGACACAAAGTGATCCCACATCTTGGCATTTTTAACTTTTACATGATAAAAATAGAGGGAGCGCTGGGCATGGTGGCTCACCCCTGCAATCGTAGCACTCTGGAAGGCAGAAGCAGATGGATTCCTTGAGCTCAGAAGTTAGAGAACAACCTGAGCAAGAGCGAGACCCTGTCTCTAAAAATAGCTAGGCATGGTGGTAGACATCTATAGTCCCATCTACTTGAGAGGCTGAGCCAAGAGGATTTCATGAGCCCAGGAGTTTGAGTTTGCTGTGAGCTATGATGCCACACCACTCTACTGAGGGGAACAAAGTGAAACTCTGTCTCAAGAAAATTATAATGGTAAATTAATAAAAATAGAGGCAGAGGTAGAGAGTAAAGCAGAGAGAAGATGAACTGCTTATAAGAATATAATGTCCTTCCTTTTGTTTCTAGAATGATAGATCCACGGGGCAGCTATTTCTGTATATTTAATTCACTATCATGTGTTCATCAATGAATGGAAAAGTGCCTGGTAGATTTCTGAGTTAAAAAGCCAACTTAGGGGAAGTTCTCAATATGGGTTAAGATCATGATTCTTAATTTGGGAGGAAGTCAATCCTGAGAGGATGAAACCTCATAAAATGAAAAAGAAAACTTTCTCTTACTACTACTGTCTTGAGACGATGGCTTTCTCAGTTGAGTCCCCAGTGACCAGAAGACCATGCAGCCCAAATGTTTCCTAGAGCATCGTTCATTCTTCATGTGTTCGTTTACCAAATATCTCTTACAGATCAACTGCACATGGAAGACTCTAATGTGTGCTGGAGATAGGAACACAGACGGACATTGTCTCTCTCTCTCAGGATGCTTAATGAGGGTGAGGGAAGGGGATTCTGCAGTGCAGTGTGATGAATGCCAGGGAGTGTGAAGCACAGAAGTGTGGCTCTTGACCCAGGTGGTGTTAGCATTCATAGCAGTAAGCACAGAATAATGGAAGAAGGTCTAATAAGAAAGACAGCCAGACAGGAACACTGGGCAGTTACGGAGCTCCAAATATAAAAGCCCTCAGGTGTGTTTTGCAAAGGAGAGGTTGGCTCCCCCTTTCTTTTATTTGCATTGTTTAGTCTGAGCTCCCTGTCTATGGTCTTTGGCTTCTGCCTGCCTGAAATCTCACTAACAAAACCTTGTGATTTTATATATTTATTTGTTTGTTTATTTATTGAACAGGGTCTCACTCTGTCGCCCAGGCTAGAGTGCAGTGGAGTGATCCTAGCTCACTGTAACCTCAAACTCCTGGGCTCAAGTGATCCTCCCACCTCAGACTCATGAGTAACTAGGACTACAGATGTGTGCCATGATGCCCAGGAAATTTTCTTTTATTTTTTGGAGAGATGGGGTCTTGCAATATTGTGCAGGCTGGCATAGAACCACTACGGTGAGATCTTCCCACCTCAAACTCCCTAAGCACTAGAATTACAGGCATAAACCACCATACCCAGCCTTGGTCCTTTTAAAATTACCATTTCACAAGCTCCTTTTTATCAGTCATGGTGGTTCTGCTTTGCATGAACGATCTCATTAATCTTTTGAAATATGCTGCGCATCAGGCATTTCTGTTCCTGTTACACAGAAGATGTAATTGTAGTGCAGAGTGCTTAAAAATTCAACTTTTTATAGCTAGTAAGAATCAGAAGCGGCATTGCCCTGTGCTCCAAGACCTTCAAAAATGAAGCAATGACCTTTTGAGAATATGACCTGGTTTGTGCTCAGTCTGGCTTGGAAGTGTGAAGTTTTCATAATCAAAATAGAGTCACTTACTTAGAACCCTGACAAAACAGAGTCAGGGAAGACCGTGAACAAGCTTCTCAGACACGATTGCTGATAACAAGAATTATCACAAAAGACTCCGCCAAAACCACGACCTTGCACAGATTTCACCATAACCTGATCCCCCCCCCCCAAAAAAAAAAAAATACTTCTATGAGGCCATCTGCTGAACAATTGCAGGTCCAGCCTTGGACAGATGCAGCACTTATTATTAATCCTTACAGCCAGAAAGAATTGTTTCAATCCAATTTATGTAGCCCTCCTTATTTTACTTTTAAATAGTTTCATCTTCTCTGTCTCCCTAAATACACCCACATATATTCCCATTGCCACGGTTCCTGTTAATAAACTTATTATCTTTGAAGAATCTCTGCTATTTTCGTTGACAGAACCAATAACTACTATATGTTTAGACTTGGTCCAACCTAAACAATTTCCTTACTATGTCTCTGTCCCTGTGGGCAATTAGCGCTACGGGATTGAGGTCAGAGCTTCTGTTTTAGTGAGCATAAGAATTGCTGAGGAATAGGTTAAAATACAAATTTCTGAGCTCTCGATCAATCAACTAAAGAAGAATTTCATGGAGAAAATTCATGAAGTCACATATTTACCAAGATAATAAAGGAGTTCTGTATACAGTATTAATAGTTCTAACACAGGAGTCTGTAGACCACACCTTGAGCCACATTGATTCAAATATTTCAATATGATATTCAGAGTCACTCTGAGGCTGAGATAAGATTGCTGCGTGGTCTGAAATGTTCTCAGTAGCTCAAGGACAGAGACTTTACAATCAACTTTTAAGTCAGGCTTTTTAGGACTCTAATACATTATTCCAACAGATATTTTCTGAGCATCTATCACAAGCCAAATGTAGCAGTTGAGATTGAAGTCAGAGGCAGTGTAGATAAAGTATCTGCTCACACAGAGCTTACATTTTAGTCATGAAAAGCAGAATATAAATAGACACATTGGCTGGGCATGGTGTGGCTCGCACCTGTAATCCTAGCATTCTAGGAGGCTGAAGTGAGAAGATTGCCTGAACTTAGGAGGTCCTGGACAGTATGAGGAAGAGTGAGACCCTGTCTCTACTAAACATAGAAAAAGTAGCTGAGTGTAGTGGTGGGCACATGTACTCTCACCCACTAGGGAGGCTGAGTCAAGAGAATCGCTTGAGCCCAGGAGTTTGGGGTTGCTGTGAGCTGTGATGCCATGGAAGTCTATCCAAGGCAATGGAGTGGGACTCTGTCTCAACAAGCAAACACACATAAATGAGAAAGTTCTGAGTGTATACAAGTACAAAGAAGTATGTAAATACATACTTCTTCGTATGCGGTAAAATGATAGAGAAATCTTGGCAAAGGGGCTATTTTTGCTTGAGTCATCAGCGAAGGCCTCTCAGAAAAGGTGGCATTTTATTTAAGATCTTTGAAATAAGAGGTCATCCAAGAAAGGGTTATAAAGAGGAGCAGAGCAAACAGTGTGTGGGCCACTTGGTGGGAAATGAGCTCTGTGTAGGCTGGAAGTGGTGGGGGACAGAGAGAAGGTAGTGTTGTGGGATATAGTTAATGCAAGTAACAATATCCTTACAACAGTAAGTCCTTCCAAGGACCCTGAAACAAGTCAGACTGAGAGGCTGGAGGAAAATCTTCATGTCTTACTTAGAAACTAATTTATTCCCCTTTCTCTTATTAATGGTATGAGACATTTACCATTACTTATTGTCCCGACCTTGTTCAAATCCAGTTAGACTTCCAATTCTATCTGCTTAGAATTTTAGAACTTACGTGTCATCCACATCATTCATGAATTCATATGTTGCAGTTATGCTACTAGAAGGTCTAGTAGCTTGTTCCTTTAATGTCTCCCTGAGCAGCTGGAACTATGATTGACCTTGGCCAAATTCTGGGAATATGGTCCTTGCAGGGTTCTTTATGTTCATGATTGATTTTGTTGTCTACATCTGGAGCAATGGACCATGCCATACTAGCTTGTCAGAATTGCTTTGCACAAGCATCAAGATTGATGATGTGCACTTGATTTTGTTAGTAGAGTCTTGAGCTTCAATTGCTCTGGCTGGTGGCAGAGTAGGGTGTACTAATGTGACCAGATTCTATAAGCACCTCAGACTCTGAGGCTTAACTGGGCTTCCCTGGGCAGAAACATTCCAAGGAAACTTCTTGTTGTTCGCTGTTGGAAAAAAATCATGTTCTGTGTGGCCTGAGATGAAGAAGGATTCCGAAGCCTATAACAGGTGCCTGGAATCTTTCAGATTTGTATCTTTTCCCTCCCACTTTTACTCTGTATCATTTTGGTGTAATAAATCCCAGCCAAGAGCATAATCCTTGTTGGGTATTCTGGGTCCTTCCAGCAAATTGCTGAACTGGGATGGAGAGGGACTAATGAAATATTGCCTAGAATTTATTTCAGCAGATGGAAAAATTGTAGTTCTTTTTGTATTTGCTGAGTCGACTTGTTTCTCCTTTGATGACCTCACTGCCTTTTTTTTTTTTTTTTTGAGACAGACTCTCACTATGTTACTCTCCATAGAGTGCTATGGCATCACAGCTCACAGCAACCTCAAACTCTTGGGTTTAAGTGATTCTCTTGCCTCAGCCTCTCAAGAAGCTGGGACTACAGGTGCCCTCCACAACATGCAGCTATTTTTTGGTTGTAGTTGTCATTGTTGTTTGGCAGGCCTGGGCCGAGTTCGAACCTGCCAGCACCAGTGTATGTGGCTGGCGCTCTAGCCGCTGAACTACAGGCACCAAGCCCACTGCCTTCTTTTTTACTCTTTCTGCTAAATTACTTCTTGGGTTGAGTTTTATACACGGTAGTCTCCTCTTATCTGTAGTTTTGCTTTCTGTTGTTTTAGTTATCCAGAGCCAACCATGTTCTAAAAATATCAGATGGGAAATTCCAAACATAAACAATTTGTAAGTTTTAAATTATGCACCATTCCGAGTAGTGTGATGAAATCTCTAGCTGTCTGGTTCTTTCTGCCCCGGATATGAGCTCTTCCTTTGTCTAGTGAATTCACATTATATATACTCCCCTGTCGGATGCCTAACAGCTGTCTCCGCTACTGCCTTAGTATTGCAGTGCTTGTTTTCCAGTAACCATTATTTGATTTAGTAATGGCCACAGAGTACAAGAGTAGTGATGCTAGCAATTTGAATATACTAAATAAAAGCCATAAAGGGTTTCCTTTAAGTGAAAAGATAAAAAGATCTGGACAAGAAAGAAAAAAAAAAAAATCACGTGCTGAGGTTGCTAAGCTCTATGGTGGCCGTGAATCTTCTATTCATGAAGTTGTGAAGAAGGACGAAGAAAGGCATGCATAGTGTATATAGGGTTAGGTTTGGCTTCAGGCATTCACTCAAGATCTTGGCACATCTTCCCTGTAGGTAAGGGGGCTGATTGTGTAGATACATGAAGGAAATGCAAAAATACACACATATACACCTTCGGTGGGCTTACATCTATTTATAAATGTAAATTTATGCACATATGTAATTTATATATTATATGTTATTACATAATAACATATGAAATATGTAATATATATAAATTTATATATACATATCAATTTAAGTATATGAAGAATATGACCGGCCTTTGCCCTTTGCTCCTGAAGGGGAGATTTTGCATCACTGGAATTTCCCAAGTTGTGGCAGTTTGTTTTTCTGAATACCTTACAGCACATCTGAGCTTATGCAGAGAGATGACATAGGTTGAGAAATGATTACCAGACAGGCCAACCATGTGATCATAGAGCCAAGGCTTTGAGCCAGGAATGGCAGACAGAGTTAGAGATTGAGTAAATCGTGTGATCAATGATTCAATAAATCCTGACTGTGTAATGAGAACCCTGGTATAAACTCTGAACACTGAAGCTCAGTGGAACTTTTTGGTTAGTGAACACATTGATGCAGTAGTGACATGCTCTGACTCCATGAGGAAAGGGTATAGAATCTCTGCAGTTTTGACCCTCTCAGACCTCACCCATGTGTCTCTCCTTTTGTCTTATCCTACATTGCATCCTTTATGATAAAACCATAATTATATATATAATACTTTCCTGAGTTTTGTGAGGAAAGTATCATAGCATATTATCTAGCATATTATCAAAACTGAGAGAAGGGCTGTGGGAAACTCCAAGTTTTGTAGCCAGTTGGTAAAAATAGCTTGGGTACCCTCTAACTTGATGCTGGCATCTGAAATGAGTCAGTCTTGGGAACTATGGCCTTTAATCTGATGCTATGACCAGGGAGTGAGCTTTGGAATTGAATAATAGTATTCTAGCATATGTATATGAAGAGTGAAGATCAGTAATTAGGAATCTCCAGGAAATTGAACCAATGGGAAATACACAGATAAAAGGAGGGTATTATGGGAATTGGCTCACATGATTATGGAGTTAAGAAATCCTCAAATATGCTATCTCCAAGCTGGAGAACCAGGAGAGCCAGCAGTGAAATTCAGTCTGAGTCCAAAGGTTTGAAAACTAAGAGAGTCAATAGTATAACTCCTGGTCCAAGGCCAGGCCAGATATCCAAGAGCACAGGGATAGGGTGATTCTGGCATAGTCCCCGAGTCTAAAGGCTCAAGAACGAGGATCTCCGATGCCCAAGGGCAGGAAAAAACAAATATCTCAACTCAAGATGACAGAGAATTCACTCTTCCTTCACCTTTTTGTTCAATTTGGGTCCTCAACTGATTAGGTTGAGGCAACATGAATGACACAGATCCTTCTAAGATAATGTCTTGCTGATGATGCCCAATATCACACTTAATTTTTTTTAAGTTGTCCAAGGCCCTTTCAGAACAATAGAGAACGAGGCCCAGATCGGCTCTGTCCATAATAAAGATTTACAGTTAGCGCCCTCACTTTATATTTGAATTTAATTTCTAAGCCATTTTACTGCACATTAAATGATGTGCCCAGTATATAAAATGCCAAAGAAAGGCTCGGCACTTGCAGCTCAGTGGTTAGGGCGTCGGCTATATACGCTGAGGCTGGCAGGTTCAAACCCAGCCCAGGCCTGCTAAACAACAATCGCAAATGCTACAACAACAACAAAAAAAGTAGCTGGGCATTGTGGAGGACACCTATAGTCCCAGCTACTTGGGAGGCTGAGGCAAGAGAATCACTTAAGCCTAAGAGTTTGAGGTTACTGTGAGCTGGGATGCCACAGCACTCTGCCAGGGGCAACATAGTGAGACTGTGTTTCTAAATAAATAAACAAATAAAATGCCAAAGAAAGTGGTGAGTAAGTTTTCCATGCTCAATTTATTTTGGCTTTCTTTTTACTGAATTATTTTGAGAACTCAAAGTGTTTCTTACTAGCACAGATTATCACAAGGCCAATTTTCTGGTAATGAAGAATTTCTCCCTATAATACCTGCTCTGAAACTATTGTCCTCTCAGTGGAGGCCCCTAATCAGGCCAGGAGAGTTGCTCCAGCCACAGACATGTATCATTAATATGAATACATTTGTCTGCATTCTCATTTCAGTTCTCACTCTGATCCCCACAGCCCCACATCCAAGGGAAAACAAAGGTTTTTCTGGCATCAAGATACAGGATTTTGTAAGTTATGTTATAAAACCATTAAAGCTCCACAAAAAATGAAAAAAAAAAAAGTATGTCAGAGACATGGGTTTTTGGCAGGAGGAAGGCATTGAGATTAACACACATGAATAGGAGTAGAGTGGTAAATTACAGTCAATATCTGAAGTAGGAATTCAACCACTATTTACAGCAGATTCTTTTTGTATTAAAAGACAATTCTTTCATGAACAAAAATTGGTTTCTTTGGAATTCTTGCTGCCCTAATTTCTTTTCATCTTTGGTGCTTCTACTCATTTGCATGATTGGCCTAGAGAACAATTTATCATCCCTCTTTTATGCATCTGATTTTCTAAAGGTCATCTGGCAAGTCAGGGATGACATTGGGATATTCTCTTGGGGTAGCTTCTAATAATTGCACTTCCTCCCCAATGCTTTGGGTGTCTGGCACATTTGTAATTGACAGAAGGATGACAATGCAATTTGGCTGGCTTCCAAGGCCACTCTCAAAAGAGAATGGTATGGTGTGGGGTGGCTATACTTCCCGGGTGCATCCCTCAGCCCTCAGAAAAGCAGGCTGAGGGAGGAGGAGGATGAGAGTGACAACGTCCAAAATAAAGGAACTCTCTCATTTGGTCATTGTTGTTTTTTTTTTGTTTGTTTGTTTTTGGCCGGGGCTGGGTTTGAACCCACCACCTCCGGCATATGGGACCGGCGCCCTACTCCTTGAGCCACAGGCGCCGCCCGGTCATTGTTGTTTTTTTAATTAAAATAAAATACATATAATTAACTATGAAGTTGGATAAGCAAACTGTGAATAAGGATAGAAATATGAATGCTGTTTAAATTCTCACCAGTTATCTTTAGAAATGCACAACCTGTTACTGTCTTTGATATTCTTTCCTTTCATAAGCACTTTGTGCAGGGAACTTTGCTTAGAGATAAAAGGTATGGGAGGATGCACTGATTTTTGAGTGATATTTAACCATGCCGATTCAGGTATAAGTGCCTGTCTCCAAAATGATGCAGGGATTCCAAAGTGCAGAGAATTAGAACTATCATACCTGAGATTAGGGTGGAAAAAAAGTATCAATGATCTTCTTCCTTCAAAATGTGGATAAAATAAGAAAAAATAATATTTCTTTGGCAGTAGGTGTTAGCCAAGTAATTTACTAACAGATACAAAAGATACCAAGATTATCTTTGTACATCTTTTGACAATCTTTTATTGGACTACTAAAAGAACATACAACTTTTTTATTTTAATACCAGAGATTTTTATGGTTGTTTTATACAAATGGAGAGTGTTGTATGATAATTATGAAAAAAAAACAAAACAAAACTATTCTCCCCCTTGAAGAGTTAGAATAGATTGGGGTGTCCAAACTTTTGGCTTTTCTGGGTCACATTGAAATAAGAGATCTTGGGCCACCCATCAAATACACAAACACTAACAAAAGCTGATGAGCAAAAAATAAATAAATAAATAAATAATAAAAATAAAATAAAATAAAAAAGGTCTGTACATAATTTTCTGATATTGACCACCACAGATAAGCAAAAACGTCTTCCCATAATAATCTTCTTTAAATTGTCAAGTAGGTCCCTAGTTTGTGATCACTGATATAGAATGTGTGCATATTGAAGTAATAAAACATCTTTGGTTTTTTTAATATTTTTATTAAAGGTGAAAGCAGGTGGCATCAAACTAGTGGGATATTTGACATTGTATTTGAGAAACTAAGGTATCGATATCTGGTTCGATGGCAGTAGTTGCAATCCTTAGTTCCCAAGGTGCTCATCAGATATTTTGGTTCTAATTTTACCCTTAATGTATGGGTCATTCTCGAAAATAGTTGCTCAAAAATGTAGGTACTGCCAAAAAGCAATGACATGGGTAAGACATGATTGCAAAGGAGGAATATTTGTTGTTGGGCAGATGGGACCTATAAAAGTCCAGTAGAGAGACATGATTAGATTTTTCTTTATGCTGAATGTTGGGTTGCAGCTCTGTGCATTCTACTTGAAAATCAGCAGGTAAATGCAGGCCAAATGGGGACTGAAGGTCCCATTCTTAGCCAGGGAAAACACCTCCAGAAAAAGGGAAAAATAAAGAAATAAGATGAAAAAGGTGGAATAAAGAAAAGTCAGCTAGTTGACCTTTAAACCAATCACTAGATTTCTTATCTGAGCAAGTTTCCTGCTTTTCCTAGAAGCCTGGCCTGCAGTGGACACAGCTTGCAAACATCCCTGCTGGGTCTCTGAACACTCTGAAGGAATAATGGCCACAAAGAAGCTGTGTGCAAGACCTGGCAAGAAACATCAACTAGGCTGTTTCCTGCCCAGTTAACCATAAAAGCAAATTCCCATTGTGGAGATTTGTCTTTGGCTGGGCAGAGATCAAGTGAACAGCTCAAACCCTGAAATATGGGTAAGAGAACTTATATCCCTTATCACAGAGGAAGACTCTCTATGGTGACAATCAGAGGAAAATTCCTCTGTCCCATCAATTCTGCAGAGGACCTTGAAGCCAGTGTCATTTTACTTCATGCTGAACTAGTGGGGATTAACACTCACGTAGGAGTCTGTATGTGTGACCACAGACAGTAGGTTGCCCCCACACAAGGCTCAGGTTTCGGATTTTTCAAGTCTGCTCAGACCCTTAAAGTTAATGATTACAGAAGCAATAGGAGCTGACTCCTTGCTCAGAGGAACTGCTGATGTCTTTGTTCCCTTCCTCAGCTTACCCTCTGGGCTAAGTGAGCAAATAACTTTCAATAAAAGCTGAGGGAAACAAACATTTGGGTGCCACCGCTGTGAACCCCACAAACTAGCTGTAGTCCCCTGTGCTCCCACCTTTGAAAATTCTATTCTACACGTCTTGTCTTGTCTCTTTCTCTCTTGTAATTTCTAACTTTACATTTCTTCAGTCAACTACTGCCAGATCCACAGGTCTTACTGTTTAGTGTAAATCTCTTGATTTAGTTGTGTTTTGTATTGGCACTAAAGAAACCATTTCTTCAGTAATGTTATATTCCTCCTCAATATCTCTAGTATATAAAAATGGCAAGTTGAGCCATATTTGTGGCATCACTGCTGTCATCCATTGCCAAAGCATAAAATTTAAAATTAGCAGTTTTACTCTCCAAATTTGTCTCTTTTTTTGAGACAGAGTTTCACTTTGTCACCCTCAGTAGAGTGCCATGGTGTCAGCTCATAGCAACCTCATACTCTTGGGCTCAAGTGATTGTCTTGCTTTAGCCTCTCAGTAGTTGGGACTATAGACACCTGCCACAAAGCCTAGCTATTTTTTAGAGATGGGGTCTCACTCTTGCTGAGGCTGGTTTCAAACTCATGAGCTCATGCGATCCACCTGCCTCAGCCTCCCGGAGTGCTGGGATTACAGGCATGAGCCACCACCCCGGCTCCAAATTTCTTTTCATGGATTTTTTAATTTCTTCAGTTTGCCTAGCTATAGACTGACAAGATAAACTAATTTTAGAAATATCCCCCTTTTTTTCCAGAGAAAATTATATCTGCCATGCTTTCCATGCATTGCTTAATAAACTCGCCATCAGTAAATGGTTTTAAATTCTTTTACTATTAAATATGCTACCACATAACTAGCTTTTACAATGAAATCTGTCTGAGTTGCAACTTTTTAAAGAAAATTTTTATGAGGAAGACAAACGTTTTTCCAGTTCTGCTATTTTGTCCTTATAGCACAATTCTTCATACACATCAAATTTGGCAGCATATTTTGGCATAGAATGCCTTTTCAAATTTTAGTCATTGTGAACGTGCACAAATTCCCTACAATTTAAGCAGCGTTCCTTACTATTTGCCTTGACAAAAACATAGTCATCTGTGTGGTTTTCATTGAACAATCTTCCTTCATCTGTAATTTTTCTTTTGTAGGATTCTGTTTTCACTTGAGATGCCGTGGAAGCCATGTTCGGATTAGAAAGCAAGGTTTGGCCGAGCACCGTGGCTCATGCCTATAACCCTACCTCTCTGGCAGGTGACCAGCCTGAGCAAAAGCGAGACCCAGTCTCTACTAAAAATAGAAAAACTGAGGCAAGAGGATAGCTTGAGCCCAAGAGTTGGAGGTTGCTGTGAACTATGATGCCACAGTGCTCTACCCAGGGCAACAGCCTGGGACTCTGTCTCAAAAAAAAAAAAAAAAAGAAGAAGAAGAAAAAGAAAAACAAAGCAAGGCTTGAGTCCTTTCATATCTTGGAGGTGTGAGGTGCCCCTGAGATGTGGAAGTGCCCTTAATGATCAAGTAAGAATGCTTACCTGACTTCTAAATGTCATTAAACGCCTAACATTGCCCTGGTAGGTTAAAATAGTATTGATAAGCATTATCTTACCAAGTTACCATGAGCACAGGTAATGTCTGATGGTGTCGATTCGACTGTCTGTTCTTGGAAGATAATGCTCGGGAAGCTGCACACTGCATAAAACTGGAACAGGGCATGGGTACAAATAGTGGGAATGTAGCTCGCTTATTTTACATGGCACTGCAACACAACATTGTTGTCTGTGAAGTTCATGCTCGATAACTGTGCAATCGAGTTGCACAAAAAAAAAAAAAATCACAGAATCTTTTAAGTAAGTTTATGATTTTGTGTTGAGCCCCATTCATAGCCATCCTGGGCCCCATGTGGCCCATAGCCTATGGACTGAACACCCCTTGTGTAGATACTAAAAATTCAAAATTTCAAATTGTTGAAAGTTTAAGTAAAAGTAGATGTATTTGATTAATTATATTTCTTTGAAATGCTTTTAATGACAGTACATAGTAAATATTCACATGGTCTTTCTAACTTAGCAAAGTATTTTTACGATTGTCCTAAATGTAGTAGACCGTATAAGCAGCTCCAGTTCCACTTCTCCTGGAATGCATTCTGATACACGTGACCATTGCCATACAACTTACTTTGGCCAGTAGAAAGAGGCCAGAGTGAATATATAATCAACCTCTTTGGAGACTTACGCATATGATTTGTGTTTCTATTGTGATCTTGTGCTTTAGTTACCACCACAAGAAGGACATTTCCCAGACCAGCTTGCTGGATCCAAGATATAGATGGAGCAGAACTGTCCCACTAAGCTATCCCAACCAAGCTGAATGATCAGAGTCCTCAGGTAAACTGCACTTGCATGAATGGTAATAATAGATCATTGCTCCGTCAAGCTCCCAAGTTTGGGAATGGTTGACGCTACAGCAATAGCTGAGTGATTCTCCTAGTGGTAAGGCTGGAGAGTTCTGCCCCTTGTGGTTACTAAAGACAATACAGAGACCATAAAATGGATGAATGGCTTACATAAAATCGCAAGCAAACTGGCATTACATCAGGCTTCAGAACCATCTCTTGATTTCAAAGCCCAGTTATTTCATTCCAAGAAGCCCTTCTAGGAAACAAATATGATGATTTTAAAAGTGTACTGAATCTCCAATAGGAAGTCTATTCTTGTGTTACAGACTGTTCTGTGCTCTCAGCCATCTTGCTCATGGGTTAAAGCCATGTGATCAATGCCATTAGTTGCAAACTCCCACACTGTCTATCAGGGACAGTACCTTGCTTTCTGTGAGGAGACACATCTTGTTCACAGCATAATGCACAAGAATCAATGGGCATCCATAATCTTTAAAATAGCTTAAAAAAAGTAAGAAATAGAAGGGTAGTGAAGTGTTTAAACCTTGCTTCGTTTTTACCCAAATTCAACATTTTCCTGGAGCTGAAATCAAGAGTTATTAAATGTGAATGGATATAGACAGGTTGGCCTTCTATTTAATACATCCCTCTTCACTTGCCTAGGGCTTAGAAAGTTCCACAGAGCTGGAAACATTAATTAAAATTCTGCTTTTGTAAAAAATTCCTCAAGGCCCTCTTGCAGTACCACATACTAAGTTTTTATAAGTAGCAACCAAAAACATAAGAATTGTGACAAACTGAGGCTGCCCAATTTCATACCTGGGGGAAAGAATTCCTACCAAAAAAGTACCATAAAACCATCAGAATTCAACTTCTACATGGACATACTTTACGTTTGGCAGGGGAGATGTTACTTTTATATTTATTTTATTTCTGCTTTTCTGAGTGCATTTGTATAGGCAAACTCTGTTCCTTATTTTCCTGTTGACATCTTCAGGGACACATTTAGAGGCTGAAACCAATAGAGCTACTTTGGCATCTTGTAATATATTTTGCAAGTTCAGCTGATTCAGAAGGCCTCAGTGGAAGGCTTTTAATAATTGGGCTTCCAAAGTTGTGTGAACACTGACAGGTAATCTTCGTGCCCATAAATTTGACAATAACAATCTCACTACTCTCATGTTTTAACTGCCACCTACACACTGATGACTCTGAGCTTTTTAAATTTAGTAGAGGCCTTCCCCCCGAGTCTCAGACTTCTATATTCAACTGCTTTTTGGATATTTACATGTGATGCCCCCAAGGCACCTTGAAATTAACATAGGCAAATCTAAAGGTATCACCTTCCTGGGTACCTTTGTCTTCCTGGATTCCCTGCCTCAGTTAATGGTCTCACCATCCACCCTGTCGCCTAAGCTCTCATCCCAAGTAGCAGCCTTGACTCACCTTATTTCTGTAGTCTTCACTCTCTGCTGTCATAAAGCCCTGTCAATTTAACCCTAATATTTCAGAAATATTTCTGAAATCCATCTTCTTATTTATAATTTCAGGCTTCTCAATGTCTCTCAAGTGAAGTATTTATTACAGCTGCAGTCTTACACCCTTCAAATTTCTCTTTAGGTGAAAGTTAAACCAGGTTGCTCTTACAATTGAATGGACTCTAGTAGGCTTCTTACTAAAATTCAAGCTTCTTAGCTTGGCCTTATAGGGTCTGAGCCATGTGGACATTAGCTTTGTCTCAAGTATCACATATACAGAAGTGGACTCTGGAGACCTATTTAGCCCAATTTCATTGTTTACTTGATTATATAATCTTAAGCAAATCTCTCAACACCATGTGCCTCAGTTTCCTCTTCTGTAAAATGGAATTATAATGATACTTAACTCAAAAGGTTGTCATGTGGCCAGGTGCAGTGGCTCAGACCTGTAATCCTAGCACTCTGGGAGGCCAAGGTGGGTGGATTGCCTGAGCTCAGGAGTGACCAGCCTGAACAAGACTGAGACTCCATCTCTACGCCTGTGGCTCAGTGAGTAGGGCGCTGGCCTCATATACCGAGGGTAGTGGGTTCAAACTCGGCCTTGGCCAAACTGCAACCAAAAAATAGCCGGGCGTTGTGGTGGGCACCTATAGTCCGAGCTGCTCAGGAGGCTGAGACAAGAGAATTGCATAAGTCCAAAAGCTGGAAGTTGCTGTGATCCATATGATGTCATGGCACTCTACCAAGGGCGGTAAAGTGAGACTCTGTCTCTACAAAAAAAAAAAAAAGAAAGAAAAACTAGCCAGGTGTTGTGGCTGTAGTCCCAACTACTTAGGAGACTGAGGCAAAAGGATCACTTGAATTCAAGAGTTTGAGGTTGCTGTGAGCTATGATGGCATAGCACTCTACCCAGGGCAACAGAGTTAGACTCTGTCTTAAAAAAAAACAAACAAAAAAAGAGGTAAGCACTGTATAAATGCTGCGGGAAGATGGGGTAGAAGGATGGGTAAACACACAAAATAACTTAATTAGAGGAGAAGGTGTTGTTATGAAAAGGCTAGACCAGCGGTTCTTAACTCCTTTGGGGGTCGAATGACCCTTTCACAGGGGTCGCCTAAATACATCCTGCATATCAGATATTTACATGATGATTCATAACAGCAGAAAAATTACAGTTATGAAGTAGCAATGGAAAAAATTTTATGGTTGGGGGTCACCACAACATGAGGAACTGTGTTAAAGGGTCATGGCATTAGGAAGGTTGAGAACCACTGGGCTAGACTATATAGAAAAATATTGCAGAGGCACTAACTCAGGTTGGAGGAGGCACGTCAGGTGTCCCCTCCTTTGGGACATTGTCCCTACTGCCCAGCTGAGGTTCAGTTTCCCTCCCCTGTGCTCTCAGGCCACACCTGGTATACTGGTCAGATTAGGTTGCTGCAACAAAATACCATAGCCGAGGCGGTTTAAACCACAGACATTTACTTTTTACAGTTCTGGAGGCCAAGAAGCCTAACATCAAGGTGCCATCCAGTTCAGTCCCTGGTGAGGGCCCTCCTCCTGGCAGACGCCCACCCTCTCCCTATGTCCTCACACAGCCAACAGTGATCTCCTTCTTTCTCTTCTTACAGAGCCCCTAATCTTCTCATGAGGGTTCTACCCTCATGCCTCATCTAACCCTAATTGCCTCCTGATGGCCCTGTCTCCAAATATCATCTCACTGGGGGTCAGGACTTCAACATATGAATTTGGGGTAGTAACACAGTTCAATCCATAGCATCTGGCTAGTCCTTGCCAGAAACCTTACCTTAAGTTAGTGACAATATCTGTTTCCTTTTCTTCTTTTCCTTATGGACTACAAGTGACTTCAGAACGGGTGGTGCGTCTTTCAGCTCTGTGGGCCCCAGAGCGAGGCACACTCGCAGACATCCAGCAGTTGCACAACCAGTCTTTGTAGAATCAGACTGCACTGCTCAGAGTGGGGCTCATTCAGGGTGGGGCAACTGGTAGCAACATTTTTGTTTTCTCTGAAGCTAACTTACATAATACTACCATATGTCTTTAAAATGCTAAATTACATAATAATATGAATGCCATGGAGAAATGTATTGTATTTCTGAAATGACTTTGGACAAATCATTTTCTCCTACTGAGCTCCAGTTTTTTCATCTACAGAAGCAGGATCTTTGATCCAATATCTAAAGTCCCTCTCAACTCTGTCATTCTGTGATTCTGCCTTCTGGTCCTACTTTTTGGCCTCTCGTGAGCAACATCCTTTCTTCTCCTGGCTTGCTTTCCCCTGGTTTCCTTCCTAGCTCTGCCACCTGCCTTCCTCAGGCCCCTTTGCTTGTTTCTTTGCATGCTTCTCCCCCTCAGTAAGGGGGAGAATCCTAACCTCCCTTTCTCTTCTCCAACCACTTTTATTCCTTAAACCACATGTGCAAACAAGGACCAGAGACCATATCTTCCCCCACTGCCTGTTTTTGTACACAAAGTAGTAAGAGAACACAGCCATGCCCATTCATTTACTACTGTCTATAGCTGTTTTCATGCTACACGGGCAAAATGGAGTAGATTCCACAAAGACTGTGTTCTTGACTCAGCAGAGTAAATTATATTTTAAAAATATAATTAAATCACACTACTCCCCTGCACAAAATGACCCAATATTGCCCCAGCATACTTAGAATGAAATCCAAATTCCTTAGCGTTGACCTGCAAAGCTCTGCCTAGTCTGTCTCCAGCTTTTTTTTTTAATGACCTTTCCTTTTCATGCTCTCCATCGTCATTTTGTCTCACTAACTTTGGCCTTCTTGGTTCTTTCAAAGCAGAAAAAGCTTGGCCCTGCTGGACAGTCTTTGGACTTGGTGTCCACTCTTTCTAGAATGGTTTTCCTCCAGCTATTCACATAGCCTATTTAATTCATGTCTCCACCTAAATGCCACATCCTCAAGTGTCCTTTTCTGCTTTCCCTATTTAAAATCTTCCTTTTATCACTATTTTCATAGCCTGCTTTTTTGCTTTTTATAGCATTTATAACTAATTCATATGAATATTTTTTCAGGTGTGTTTATTGTATAAGCTCTAAGAGGAAAGCTATATTTTTTTCTTGGGTACTATTATATTTCTGGTAGTTAGATGAAGATTTATCTGTGGTCAACCAATAATCTTAAGCAAATGATCACCTTTTTGTAAACCTTTGAGGATTCATTATTGCCTAAAGGGGAAAGGTAATGGCTGGGCATGGTGACTCAACCCTGTAATCCTGGCACTCTGGGAGGCCAAGAAGGGAGGATCACATGAGCTGAGCGAGTTCAAAAATAGTGTGAGAAAAAGGGGGACCCCATCTCTACTAAAAACAGAAAAAAAAAATAGCTGGGTGTCATGGCAGGCACCTGAAGTTCCAGCTACTGGGGAAGCTGAGGCAAGAGGATCACTTGAACCCAAGAGTTTGAGGTTCCTGTGAACTAGGCTAATGCCATGGTATTCTAGCCTGGGCAACAGAGTGAGACTCTGTCTAAATAAATAAATATGAAAGGTTATAAAATAGCCACAACACCCATGGAATGAGTCATGTGCGTCTCTCTCTAGACCTATTTATAGACACTTACTCTATTCTTCCTTCTTCTACTAGTGGTTTGAGTCAAACTGGATTTCTGCTCATTTGACATTTCCTATGAAGTCCTGCATCTTGACTTGTCTCCAGTGTTGGTCACATTGATCCTTTTACATAGACAGTTTTCAAAAGCTTCTTTATCCCTTCACCCCTTGCAAATGTCTACTCAATCTACAAAGACGTATTGAAGTATGATCTCCTTTCTTCAATCTTCCTTCAATACCTTCATCATTGTTGGCAACTGGGGTCCCATTTTGCTGGGATCATCTAAGAACTTTATAGAGAGAGCCTCAGAATCATCTGCCCAATGAATGAAAGGGGGAGCATTTATTAATGGGTTTCTATTCCCCACTGTCCAAGGAGTATTCTCATAGGTTTTAATTTTCCATAGCTTCAGTTTGTACATGAGTGAGGAGCAGGTTTCCGTAGGTTGCCTATGAGCTACATGGATGCTGCCTGTGCAGGAAATGTTAGATACACAGGGAAGCTAAAGGCAGTGCTATTGTATGGCACCTGCCTAAAGCTGGCTGCTGCAGGATTGACTAAAAAGACTTAAGATAGGAAACAGATCTAATACGCAAGTGACAGGTCTGCTGGGATTTCTGAGCAAGTGCCTGCTTCTTGACAAAAGGAAATGACACATTTGGTTCTACTTCATCCCTCCTGTCTTCACCCCACCTTCAGCGTGCACTAGATGTCTAGTAGCCATCTTGAGATTTGGAGCAGCTACACCAGAGGAAAAGGCCAAAAGAAAAGTGGAGGCAAGGCTGGGTAGGGCGGCTCACACCTGTAATCCTAGCACTATGGCTAGGCCAAGGCAAGGGGATGACTTGAGGCCAAGAATTTGAGACCAGCCTGAGCAAGAGCGAGACCTGTCTCTAATAAAAATAGAAAAATTATCCAGTCGTGGGTAATTAGTCCCAGCTAGTCGGGAGGCTGAGTTGGGGGGATCACTTGAGCCCAGGAAGTTGAGGTTGCTGTGAGCTAGACTGACGCCACTGCTCTCTATCCTGGGTGACAGAGTCAGACTCTGCCTCAAAAAAAAAAAGTGGAGGCATTATTCCTGGCAGCATCAAACTATTGGAACAGTTGGTCATAAATTGTTATATCTGGAATTCTTATTATGTCATATTTTAAAACTACTGTTTATTTAAACTACTGTTTAATTTTTGCAGCTAAGTGTATTTCTAATTCCTCCCTCCAGCATGCTCGCATAACACATTTTTACATTATTCCCTTAGCTATATCATATTGCATAATAGTTCTTTTTTAAAATATCATTTCCTCCACACCGTCACACGTGCAGAAATAACTCGATCATCTTTGTGTCCCCATCTCACGTGCACCTGACCCACGGTAGACAACATAAAAGTTGCAGGGATGTCAAATGACAGAAGGTGGTTCCTGCTCTATGCACCACTGAGGAGGAAACGCATTGTAGACAAGAACCCCTCCTGACCTCGTACTGGTATTGTGTGGTGTCCGATTCAATGACATCCTAGAAACTCAGTAAATACGTCAGTCTGAGAAAGAGGTCTGAGGAAATGTGCAAGAAAAGAAAGGCTCATACCATTAATATTAATCATCTCTCCTTTTTGTAAATAATTCAGAGCAAATACAGGTATATCTTTAAAACTTCGATTAATTTATGGATTTCAAAGCATTATACTCCAATAAGGAAGCTTTACTATGTATACACCATGACAAAAAAAGAAAAGGAATGAACAGTTTTACGCTAGCTGCCTTGACAACCACTTTCCCTGAAAAGATGATTTCAGATCCCCTGACTAAATATTAAACTTTAATCAACACTGGCTCAACCATGAATATTTTCTTGCTTTGTTTCCTCCATCTGTTTGTTATTGCATGCGCTATATTTTGCTGAAAATGGGACTTTAAAGATGACAAAAGGAACATCTTTGTTTTTGTGGTTGGAGAATTCTTCGAAAAATGTCTTGCAAGATAAAAATGAGAATGCACAGTGTAAGAAGGTCTGACTTGCTCCAGTAATGCCAATTTTTAGACATGACTCTAATCCTTTTCATCTCATCCTGCCATTTCTGAAATATGTGGGGAATCATATTGAAAATAAGATTCCTCTGAGCTCAGATCAGAGCCTCAGAGAGAATACTGTGTGATCCCACCTCAAGGGGAACTGACACGCTCATCTTGCTTGTCTGTGAAAAATTGTGGCAAGGACTCTCACATAGTAAGCCCAGACTCCTAAGTTTAACATAAGAGTTTTTGTTTGTTTGTCTTTCATTTCACACTTTTTATTGTAAAAAAAGTAGCTATAAAATTATTCAAAAGTAAAGAAAATAATCCTGGTAAGTTTGTGTCCCAAGGATGCTCACACTTAAAAATTTAATATATTTCTTCACAGTTTTCTTTCTCTGGATATGTAATATATCTTGTGATATCAAAATGTTATCCAGATAAAAGTCTAATATATCTACTATTAAATCATAAATTACTTTTAATCGTAATTACTCATTATGAATATCACCCATGATATGATCTATTTTTGGCCAAGATAATTATAATGTCTGCCTAGGAGTTTGTTATTCAGCTGAACCATAATTAATTCATCTACTGAATACAGTAGACTCTCCATAATTAACCACCTTCTTATATTGACCTCCTCCTCAACTTGACCTAATTTTCATAAACTAGACATGTACGTATCAATTCAGTAGGCCTAGTTCCTTATATCATCCACCTCCGTATGTTGACTCATTTGTTCCAGTCCCTTGGGTGGTCAACTTACAGAGGTTCTACTCTATATAGGTTTTTCAATTCTACTTGTCATATTGAGCATAGTGAACACAAATTACTTTTATTTTCATCCCAGAATCATTTCATATGGGGCACTAACTACTCCCTTGCTCCTGGGGAGATCACAGTCACAGGCTATTGTCCACTTCTGGCTACAAAGACCTGGGCTTATTTACTTTCATCCCCTGGGGAAAGGGATTGGTCTAAATTTAAGATGGTAATTCACACAGATGAAATCAGTACCTCTCCTAGATTGATGTGTAACAGGCAGGGAAGGGTGGGAGTGGAGGGGTAGTTATACTTTTAATGTTGTGTTGCTAAATTGTAATGGTTTGAGCCAGGAGTTCCCAGAACCTTTGTTCCAGAGTTTCCTGCGAGAAACTTACTGGTATCTGGGGAAAATAGGGATTAGACAAACAGTGGAGACTGACTGAAAAGTTAAAGACAAGAGAAAGAGTGCTGATTTTGTGGCTCAAACTGTCAGAAAATGTGTCTACTCCTGAATTTCCTTGTTCCATTAGGCAATACACTCTTTATTTTTTGAGACAGAGTCTCACTATGTCACCCCGGTAGAGTGCTGTGGCATCACAGCTCACAGCAACCTCAAACTCTAGGGCTTAAGCGATTCTCTTGTCTTAGCCTCCCAAGTAGCTGGGACTACAGACGCCCGCCACAATCCCTGGATATTTTTTTATTGTAGTTTCATTTGTTGTTTAGCTGGCCCAGGCCAGGTTCAAACTCACCACCCTTCGGTGCATGTGGCTGGCACCATAACCACTGTGCTATAAGCACCAAACCAGCCAATACACTCTTTTATTTATTAGTATTATTATTTCCACTTTAACTTATTTGGTCAGGATTTCTGATAACATCTAAATAACAAATAATTTGAATATAGTGGATCACTACATTTTTCATAAAGGAAATTCTCTTCATCTCATTTTTTGGCATTATTATCTTAATGCACAATTAGTAACAAATTTTTAACGTCATAATGATGTTCTGAATATAACCCGGGAAATACTAAATTCACAAATTGTATTTTGTTATATTCACTTTTCATGATGGAAAAGGCTTTACTCCTACAGACTGTTATTTTAAGAGCCTTTTTGGTTCCTTCAGATGAGCTCGGCACTGGCAAGTGTACTACAGAAATGTGATGAGAGGATGAACAAATGATTGAATTTGCTCCGTGAGGATCCCCAAGAGTTTCTTTTTAAAGGTGCATTGATTCCCTCAGGTTATTACCGAACACTATATCAACCACGGTGAAACACGCTCTTTGGTCCTTCAATTTTATATAGCAGTAAAAAAATTCATTGTGTGTATGGCAATTTTTCAACAAAAATATAAGCTGAACTTTGAAAACATGAATTTTGTTCCCAGGGTAAGCACTACAAAGTCCTGCTGAGATTTAAACACAG
The DNA here is from genome assembly GCF_027406575.1 of Nycticebus coucang. Taxonomy (NCBI): domain Eukaryota; kingdom Metazoa; phylum Chordata; class Mammalia; order Primates; family Lorisidae; genus Nycticebus; species Nycticebus coucang. The sequence goes on from NC_069787.1 coordinate 21,730,521, forward strand.
ACGAGGGAACCACTTGCTAGGTATTTGGTTTTGAATTCCAGCTATCTACAAGTTTTGAAATTTTGACGAAAGCATAATTTGAAGGATTTAGAAAACTTTTCATTTATTTTAATGTTTAAGATTATATTTAACAGGCTAGGCACCCATAGCTCAGTGGTTGGGGCACCTGCCACACACACCGGGGCTGGCAGGTTCAAACCTGGTCCAGGCCAGCTAAACAACAAATGACAACGACAACAACAACAACAGCAAAATATCTGGGCATTGTGATGGGTACCTGTAGTCCCAGCTACTTGGGAGGCTGAGAGAAGAGAACTGCTTAAGCCCAAGAGTTTGAAGCTGCTGTGAGCTGTGACATGACAGCACTCTACAGAGGGTAACATAGTAAGACTCTGTCTCCAAAAAAACAAGAAAAACTAGCAGGGCATCATGGCAGGTGCCTGGGACTACAGGCACTCCATCACTTGGTAGCCCTTGTCATATTTTTCCTCTTCGTCACAGTCCTGGGAACTTTCAAACTTCCATGAATGACCAATTTCTGTCCAGGTTTACTAAGAGGCAAAGGAAAAAAAAAAAAAACAACCATAAGGTTCAGTTTTAGTTATAAAGGTTAGGTTGATTTCAACATCAGAATCAACAGACCCGTAGCAACTAATTAATGAGGCAAGTGTCAAAAATAGAGGGTAAATAAATGGCTAAAACAATGCACCATATAATAAACAATTATGATTGACTTGTCTACTCTTTTTTAGCATGCTGACCAACAAGGTTATCAACTATACCAGTATTTTCTACCTTGCAATGAGTTTATTTGGGTATATTTCTTTCTTTCTGAAGTTCTACAAGTTCATTACAACTGAAGTAAATACGGCATTGTTACCCTCCTTACAAGGTGCCATACGCACAGGTACAGAGAGTGTCCAAGCCGAAAGGCAGATCCAACTCATGAAGGTTCCATTTCAGCAGAGGCCAAGTAGGTACCTGCAACCTCGGACCATGTTTTAGCTGAATATTTTACCTCAATAGCATAATGCAAGTGGGAATCATCAAATTCTTTCTGGTAAGGGTTCTGTTCACCCTTCTTTGCCCTCAGTACTGGCAGTCTCTTCATCCCATCTGCCTTGGGACCTCTGGGCTAAGCATCATGCCCCTTGTCCTGTTGAAGCTGACCATCACAGATGTCCAGGTGTTCCACGTTGTTGCTCTTCCTCCAGACTCTAATCCCATTGCCTCTCTGACCCTTATTTTTCTATCCATCTTTAACTGCGCTCTAGGTCAACCATCAGGAAGCTGACTTTCCCAGCCTCATCACCCTCTTGCTCAAGCTGAAATCTTTTCTCCTTTAATGGCCCTGCTTCCTCTGCCCCTTTCTCAATGGGTAGCTCTTTTCTCTCTGTTATTAAGGCATCTGATGACAGCAGAGTTGTCCTACCTCTCTTCACTGCCACTTCTATACCATTCTTGCTTGCAGCATAAACAGTCATCACTGAATCTTATTTTATCAAACTCTGTCACCCAGTGTTCCTCCTTATTTTTCACCCATCTTCACATCATCTTCCCTCTTTCTTTGGAACTTTTTTTTCTCCCGGTACATTGCTACTTTCTTCAACATTACCAATATCATATCTATCTATCTATCTATATATCTATATATATATATATACATTTTTTTTTTTTGAGATGCAGTCTCACTCTGTTGCCCTGGGTTATAGCATCATAGCTCACAGCAACCTCAAACTCTTGGGCTCAGCAATCTTCTTGCCTCTGCCTTCTGAGTAACTGGGTCTACAGGTGCCCACCACAACACCCAACTCGTTTTTCTATTTTTATTTTTTTATTAAATCATAACTGCACATATTAATGCATTTATGGGGTACAATGTGCTGACTTTATATACAATTTGTAATGCTTACATCAAACTATTTAACATAGCCTTCACCACTCTTACGTAATTGTTGCATGAAGACATTTATACTCTACTCTTATTGGATTCCACATGTACCCTTGTATTACGGACAATAGGTGAGGTCCCGCGGATTACCTCCCTCCACCCGATCTCCCCCCTTCCCTCCCCTCAGTCTCCTCTTCCCTCCTTCATTTTAGGCTATAGGTGTGTTTTATCATTGGTATGAAAGTGTGGGTGATTATATATTGGTTTCATAATAGTACTGAGTATATCGGATACTTTAGATGGGGGTCTCACTCTTGCTCAGGCTGGTCTTGAACTCCTGAGCTCAAGCAATCCACCTGCTTCAGCCTCCCAAAGTGCTGGGATTACAGGTGTGAGCCACTGCGAAGCCACACACATGATCTCTGCAGCACCCTCCTCTCAGTTTCTTGGCCCATCTCCTCCCATATTCTTGTTCTTCACCCGTCTCAGTACTCTTCACTGGCATACTCTTTCTTGACCTTGTTCTTTGCCAACAATTCCTCACATTCTCTTTTCAACAAGAAATTTCTGTTTTCTAACTTTTCCCTGTCGTACCCAAATTTCAATAACAGTTCAACCCTCAAGAATATCTAATGGTTCGATCTCATCAATACCTTCCTGTTATTCACTGACTATCATCCAAGTCTTCTATTTCCTCAATATACTATTTAAATGTTATGGTCAATTACTAATATTGTTTACAATTTATCTATTATTATAATTCATTTTCTTACAACTAAAGTGACTCTGTTTTCTCTCTGTGCAAAACCACAATCCTGGTTAAGTTCCCCTCTCTATGTAATCACTGCCTTCCCAGCACTGTTGAAATTGTCGGCAGAAGACACAAAACATCCTGATTAATCTCATTTTAAATTCATTGCTCATCTCAAGATGGTCCTTATTGCTGCCTGTCAAGCATTTCAACATCCTTAGCCCCTTCTCTCTCTTAATTTCTAGTTAGTGCTGCTCAAACTCTAGTAGAAAAACATAAAATAACCTATGAAATATGTATTTAATCTAATGGGAAAAACTCTCACATCTAACTTCAAAACATATTCAGAATTCAAGCTGTTCTCACTGTTCCTACAGCCACCACCCTGGACCAAACCACTCTGCCTAGATTATTGCAATAATCTAATTAATCCACCTGCTTCCACTTTTGCCAAATTTATTTGACACAGTAGATAGATTGAATCTCTCAAAAAGTAATTCAGAGCCTGTCAATCTTCTGCTTAAGCTCCTCCGGAGTTATTAGGACCAGATGAAACATTCTTGCTCTGCCCTTCAGGCTCCGTCTGTTCTGACCCCTGTTATCTTTCTAATGCCATCTCCTCTTCCTTTCCCCTCTTCCCTCTGCTTCAGCATGTGCACTCTTTAATGGCAGGTCTGGTTTAACACCTTGGCTTTCCATTGTTTGAGCCTCCTCAGCCCTTGTCTGCCTCACGCCATCAGTTCCTTCACAAACCTACTCAGAACTCCCATTCTCAGTAAGGCATTTCCAACCTAATGTCTCTAAAATTTACTCTAATGTGTTTCTTTTTGACATTGATCACTATCACACTATTGCCTCTTTTACTTATTTACTTCATTTATTTATTTATTTTGAGACAGAGTCTTATTTGTTGCTCTGGGTAGAGTTCCCGGCATCACAGCTCACAGCAACCTCAAACTCCTGAGCTCAAACAATTCTCTGCCGTCACCCTCTCATATAACTGGCGCCCGCCACAATGCCTGGCTATTTTCTTTTTTTTTTTTTTTTTGCAGTTTTTGGCCGGGGCTGGGCTTGAACCTGCCACCTCAGGCATATGGGGCTGGCCCCCTAGTCCTTTGAGCCACAGGTGCAGCCCCTGGCTAATTTTTTTTTTTTTTTTTTAAGAAACAGGGGTTCTCACTCTTGCTCAGGCTGGTCTCCAAACTGTGAGTTCAGGCAATCCTCCTTCCTCGGCCTCCCAGAGTGCTAGGATTACAGGTGTGAGCTACTGCACCCAGCCTACTTATTTACTGTATTGTCTGTCTCCCCCGCTGGAAGGTAAGCTCTAAAAAGGCAGTGATTGTCATTTATGTTTTCTTGTTATTGCTTCTTCCTCAGGACTTATTCTAAGTGTGACACACAATAGGGGGTTAGAAGGTATTTGTTGAGTAAACAAATGGCCTCAAAATCTTATGAGACAACACTCACATAAATAACTTAAAGTTTTGGTACTTATCTTTTTTTTGGCTGAGGTGTAGGCAAATGCCAATAACTGTTAAAGACAGCAAATTTGGGTAGTCCTGGACTAGAGCCAGGTCTATTTTATGCATACATCAATGTCAATTCTCTCTTTGCTTTCTCTTCTATTCCCCATCACATACTCACAGCTTCTGTCAAGGGGACAAAATGGTGGGCAGAAGTCTCAGAAGTCAACTTTTGTCAACTTTGCTGGAGGACAAAAGTTTTGCACACAGATTTGCTATTCTCCAGCTCAGCCCCAACTCTGGGTATGTAATGAGAGCCTCTTGACATTGGTGTAGTCAAGCTCCTCAAACTTGAAATCACTGTCTGCCTCCTACAGCCCTCATCCCTGTATCACTCCCCACATTGTCAACTGAGCTCTGCTTCCATGTTTCATTTTCTTGCTTATGGTTCTGAAGCAGCTCAGAGGATTTTACCCTAAGATACAGCTTCCTAACATCCTAAGTGTTTTGAAGTAAACACTCTTCGAGATCAGCAGGCTGAGGAAGAGACTTTTACCCTAACTGCAAACAGACAGGGCAGATTCACCTAGGAGAACATTGCCCTTATTCCCTTTCTTTCATTTAATTGTTCATTAGAGCAAAGAGGACCAAGAATCTAACTACACTGAGCAGACCCCTGTCTCCAAATATCATTTAAATGCCAAGAAAATAGGCTTAGTGCCCATAGATCAGTGATTAGGGCACCAGCTACATGCACTGCGGTTGGGGGATTTAAACCCAGCCCAGGCCTGATAAACAACAAAGACAACTACAACAAAAACAAAACAAAAAAATGGCCAGGCATTGTGGCGGGCACCTGTAGTCCCAGCTACTTGGGAAGTTTAGGCAAGACAATTACTTGAGCTCAAGAGTTCGAGGTTGCTGTGAGCTATGATGGCACTGCACTCTACTGAGGGTGACATTGTGACACTGTCTCAGAAAAATTCCGAGAAAATAATTTACAAGCTAAATTCTGCTCCTCAATCTAATCATTCTCTATGTAAATCTTTTTTAAATTTTTCTTTCTTTCTTTTTTTTGCCCCTCAACAGAATTCTTCTCCTCTTCATTTATATAACCTATTTTATAAGGCTCCAAGCCCTCTTTCTTTCTGTAACCTTAAGAGGTATAGAAGCTTCTGGACCCCATTGGAATATTTGGCAATCATTTGTGAGTCTACCCATATGCATGGTAATGCCTTTCTCTTATTAATCTGCCTCATTGTGACCTGCTCTTTCCATTGGAGGTCTAGTGTGTCACCACACAAATCACCTCTCACGCCTCCACTTCTCCTTCTAGAAAACAAAAGTTCCAGATAGTCCCATCTCAAAGTTTCCCACTGTAAAGACCCTAGCCCACCAACATCCTCCAATAGGCAGTGGAATCTGTCTATCCCTTATGGCCCTATATAAAAAGAGGCCTCCAGCATCACAAGAAGGGAGAAACAAGAATCCAATGTACACAATTCTGATTTGAGGACAACTGATGCTAGTACATGGTGGGGAGGGGGGAATGGGGAGTAGAAAGAAGGAATGAGGGAGGGGAGTGGGGGGTCATGGTGACACACCTCCTGGGGGTGGGACACAATGATACGAGGGACTTTACCTAAAAATGCAAGCAGTGTAACCTGGCTCTTCGTACCCTTGATGATTCCCCAACAATAAAAAAAAAAAAAAAAAAAGAGGCCACCAACCACCCTCAGTGCAGCTGCCAGTCTTTGCCTTGCCCAGGTAGGTCACTGTCCCCTTTCAATAACCCTAACTGAAACTCTCTGCTCTTGCCTTGTCTCTGGGAATCCTCCCACCACCTTTCACTTTCAACAAAACTTCAGGGGCCAGCAGCCTGAATCTCCTGGATGGGAACAGGTGAGAGAGCACCAGTGGCTGAACCCATGGCTCCTTATCTTTGCATAAGCTCTGTCATAGTCAACATACAGCCAAGAACTCTATTTGTTCAAAGAATCATTCATGTGTTTATAATCAAGTTCTTTATCATTCTCTGTCTTACAAAAATTTCCAAATGAAGAATTTATTGGAACTTGCTGTAGTTAAAGTTCTCTTTCGTATTTTTATTTTTCTGGCTCAGTTCTTGGTGTTCCCATTACACCTTGTTAAGGATGCCACAGGGCTCCCAAAAGTGCTGCTGAGTGCATAGTGTTTGTGTAATAAATATCATTTGAGTGCTTCCAGTGTTCACTGAATCATGGAATCTCGGGTTGTAAGAAACATTAAATCATCTGCCCCTGACACTCATCCACTGTCAGATTCTTTCTCTAATGTTCCCTTCTGGGCACCTCCAGAGATGGAACACACATTGCCTCCAAGAGAAATGCAAGAATAGGCCTGTTACAGAGTTCTTTTATGTTGAGCCATAATCTCTGAACCCTTCATTTATAACATTGATCCTAGTTCTGGTGTGAGCCAGGGGAGTGTAAGAGAAGAAGAGCTGGATGCACAATGAGATGGCCTTGCTTCCAAATTGATGGATACACTTGACAGTGTAATGGTCTTCAGACTCTGCATTCATCTGCTGGGTTTTACTTTCTGAGTCAGTTGAATGAATTAAGGTAGGCTGATTGCTTCAACAATAAACTTCAAAGCGTATAATGGCTCTGAGTCAATGGAAGTTGAAATCTTACTACATAATACTATAGGATGGGTTAACAAGTTGGTGGGGCAGCCCTCCTCAAGCTGGTGAGTCAGGGATCCAGGCTGATAAAGACACCATCCTAATTAGCATTGGTTCCCAAGGTTGTACTGCAACTCTTCTTCATTTTTATTACCAGATAAGGACAAGCATACGAAAACATGTGCACAGGAGATGTGTGGGGGTGGAGGTGGGGTAAGTGAGACTCCTCTGGAAATAAATCCCAGTGGTTTCCCTGCTGTTCCATTTACCTGATATTCCTTTGAGCAGAACACAGTCAGGTCATGCTGAGGCCTTTTGATCTCAGGGTTCAAGGAAAGAAACCGCAGACCTCTAGGATCAGTGACAAGACAGAGTTTATTGATGGAAAGATTGATAAAAAAAATTGATAAGCAAAAAAAGGAGAAGCAAAAGAGGGGGAATAGATCCTCCAGCAGCAGATGGGGGAAGGCCAAGGGAGAAGCCTGGATCACCCTCCCCATCCCGCCTTCAGACCAGGGTTTAAATCCTATCCTGCTGGCAGGGGGGTTTCCGGAAGTATGTCATAATTGGCCAGAGGTCTGCCAGCAGAAATGATCCTAAATTAGCAAGGAATGCAGCCCCTGCAGTTTTTGCCTCAGGCATTAGGATGTGCACTCCCTCCTCCAAGAGGAACTTCTTGGTTTGGGCTGCTTTTTTCATGACCTGGCTTGAATGGAGCCTGGAAAAAGGCAGCCTGTTTGTACCTAGAGGTGAAGGTCTGGGATGAGACTGCTTTCTGACCTCACTCAGGCCTATAGTATGGGGGTCCCTGTGCAGCCTTAAGCAGGAGAAACCAGAATCAACAGGGACACAATTGACTGAGTCTAAGAAAGTTGTCCCTGGCTAGTAGTCACTTCTCAAAATGTCACTGGAAAAAGAGGGTCCCACCTCCCTTCACTGTCAGCCAATATGCAGAGATGGGGATAGGTCCAGCAAGCTTTATTTTGTAATAACCGACCCAGCAAAAAGACCTCTAAAGGCCCCTAACTGTCTCAGCCTGAGTCCCCACACGTCTCAACCCTTCCCCCACTTAGCTTAATTCTGAGAACAGGTTTCAGAACAAGGAAGTTCTCTCTGAGTTCCCTGGCTCCCTTGACAGACAATAGTGAAAACTCACTCAAGCAAAATTTCCCAGGTTCTGTAACCCCCCTGAACTTACCCCAATCCCCTAGCAATGACTAAACAATGGTGAAAGTTTGTCCTGGTGCCAATTGCCACGATGTAGCCAACTCACTGTAACCCCACCACATTCTGCTTCTGTTTTTGCTTGGCTTGCCTCGTAGCACAAAAAAGGTATAAAAAACAACCTGCTTTTTGCTTTGGGGCCGTTCCCCTTTGGGCAGCGGCCCACCTACACAGGTGTAATAAATCACTATCTGATTTATACCTGAAGTGGGGTCCGAGTTTTTCTTCCAGGTGGCAAATGAATTTTACAACAATTTGTCAGAAGCCAGGATTTTGGAGAGCAGTGAGAGTAGCCTCTCCAAGACTGTTCTGCTCTTCCATTTACAAAATTATAGTTTTATAAATAAAATCTCAAAGGAATGACCACACCAACGTCTCTTCCAAATAAATATCAGCACAACTCAGTGACCTATTATAACCTTCCAGTTGAAAAGTTAATCTTCTAAATCAATCCACCTAAACAACTCAAGGTAGGCATCTTTAGGGTGGGAGCTAAATTTACAAAAGAGTAAGAATGGGAGACAGGAGGTGAAGATCAGGCAAGACCTAAACTGAGCAGACCGGCTGTGTCGTATCTGACAGACTCCAACTTTTTCTCAGTACATGTGTTTTCAAGAACATTATGGAAGGCTTGGCACCAGTGGTTATGGCCCTAGCCACATACACCGAGGTGGTTCAAACACGGCCCAGGCCATCTAAACAACAATGACAACTGCAACAACAACAAAAAAGCCAGGCATCATGGTGGGTGCCTGCAGTCCTCTCAACTTGGGAGGCTGAGGCCGGAGAATTGCTTAAGCCCCAAAATTTGAGATTGCTGTGAGCTGTGACACCATAGCTCTCTACCAAGGGTGACATAGTGAGACTCTGTCTCAAAAAACAAAAAACACTGTGGAAAAGGGAAACGAACCACGATCCCTGCTACAGCTGCCCAATAGGGCAATCATCTCTCAGAGGGATGTGAAGTGATATAATGTTAATGTTTTGTAAAACAGAGTTATTATTTTCTATACTTTGCAGGCCATATTCAGTTTGCAGGCTAACAGAATGTGCCTCTTCTGTTCTCTATGTAGCAGTCTTAAAATGCTCAAAGTCAACCATCAAGAGTCATTTGAGTATCCTTTTCTCCTGGCTTAGTAACTCCCCGTTCATTTTACAATTACCCACAGGGCATCACTTTAAGCCCTTTAACAGCCATGCTTTTTTGGTACATGTTTCTAATGTGGCGCATACACCTTGATGTATGTGATCCAGGTGCAGTGTGTTCAGCCTCAAGAAGAGAGGGGCTCTTTCTTTCCTTGTTTAAGATTCCATGTCTCTTAACAGTTAATGACGGAGATAGCTTTGCAAGAAACCTCATCATAGTGTTGATTTATATTGACCTTGCAGTTGAATAAAACCCTTAAGTATTTCGCTGTTATGTCTCTTTGCATTTCAAAGATCTTCTACGGTTCTTTGCCTGAAAAAAAAAAATCATTTTCACATCAATACAAAAAGCACCAAATGATCAAGAGAATCATTTAGAGAATTTCACTAAAATGTGAAACCACACAGCACAGTTAAGTCCTTATTGATTCAGGGTTCCCCCACTCAGGGCTGGACAGGGACCCCCTATTCTTTTGGTCCGCTCCGAAATCAGACTCCCACCTCTAAGTACAAACAGGTTGCCTTTTCCAGGCCACACCCTCTGGGCTCTAGCAAGGTCATGGACAAAGCAGCCTGAAAAGTTTTGGGGGTGGTTCCACCATCAGTAGAGAGCACACACCCTCATTCCTTCCCTGAGGCAAAAACTGTGAAGATCTAATAACTGTGAAGATCTAAAAACTGTGAAGATCTAGTCCCAGTAGGGGGACTGCATTATTTTGTTAATACATTCATTAACCTGGCCAAAATGTAATATATACCCCTAGACAAAAGACTCAAGTGGGAGACTTTGGACTTGTCTCTTCCCCTTTGCCAGAAGCTCTGGTGCTTTTTACCCCTGTATTCCTTTCTGTCTAATAAAATTCTGTCTTAACCACTGATCTGTGGTCTGTGGGTTCATTCTTTGAATCCCAGAGACCCAGGACCTACTGAAGAAAGAAATTCCGGTAATATAATCATCCATTGTTTCTACTGAACCAGTTTCTTCTTTCTTTTGTCATTGTTTTAATTTTTGAATTACACAAATGCCACATTAGTACAATACCATTTTGTAATAATTAAACATTACAGATAAAGTTAATGCCCTCCTGGGCTCTCCATACTAATAGGACTCAGCTCCTACTTATGAAATATTGCAGGAAGACGAGGCCAAATGGAGAGAAAGAGCACCTGAAAGGACCAAGCTAACTTCATTTTGTCTCACAGCCTTCACTGACCCCACTTTGCCTCATAGCCTTTAATTTACAGCTGCATACCAAAGGTGATAGGCAACCTGCTTCCTCCCCCACCCCAGGCTCCAGTGTCTGCCCCGAGAGATAACGGCCCCCACCCTCAGCCCCAGTAGTAGTAAATCTTTCCCCTAAGCAATCAGCCCAACTCAAACATTTATTTAGGTCCTTAAGCCCATATCCCCCCCCCCCTTTTCTCTTTTCTGTATCCTTAAAACTGCTCTTCCTTCTGCGGTAGGGGCTTCTCTGCCCTCTTGCTGCGCCGGGAACGAGAAGCCCAGACTCGAGTCTGTGAATAAACGGCTCCTTTGCTTTTGCATCGGACTTGGCTTCTCAGTGGTTTGTGGGGGATTTCAAGATCTGGGCACAACACACCCAAACTCCATGTTTAAAAGAAGAAGAGCTTTATTTCAGCTGGCAGAGCATTGGCAGACCCAGAGTCCTAACTAGCCACTCTCCCGACTGGCTCAGTGGTCTCCTTTTTATCCCCAGTCAAAAGTACCAGCCCACAGGTACCTTTGTCATTGGTCAGTTTGAATTAAGCTGGAGAAGTGGGCTGCAGCTTTTACAGAAATGGAAGCAAGCGCCTGAGTTTCCAGGTCCCAGGAAGTTAAGTTTCTACAAATTCCTAATACCTGAGTCACTACAGGGAGGAACTTGCAGGTGTGTCCTAGGGCCTTTTGAAAAGAGCTCTGTTCTTTTAGACCTTACTTTTTCCAGGTATCCTCTCTCAATATGAACATAAGGATATGTATTCTTGTTTTGTGAAAATTTTAGACATAAGTTATATTAGTATGCTGAATGTATTTTGCTGACCTGTGTGTTTTTTTAACATTTGTATATAAACTTTACCTTTTCATGAGGAACACTGTTATGTGGATGTGGATAGCCTATTTTAATGAGTGTTCTGTTAAGAGCCTTTGAATTTGGTCTCATTTTTACCATTATTATGAGCAATACTCTAGTGAGCCTCCTGAATCTACTTCCTTGGGCATGACTATAATTTTTCTTTATATTAAAATGTGTTATTGTTGGGCTATCCTAACGGCATATTTTCAAGAGACATAGAAACTGCTTTTTCTAAAAAGCTAATAGTAATTTGCATTCCCCCCCCCCACATTAGTGAAATGTAACTGCTTCCCTACAACTTAATGGTTATGATCTGACATCTCTTTTTATCACAGCTGAGGACTGAGAACACCTTTCAGGCATCCTCATCATGTCTTTAATTTTGGCTAACTAGTCTTTTAATGTTTTTCTGATTTGATGAAAAAAAGTTATCTTATAATTTTGACTTTCCTTTCTCTAATTAGCAGCGAGTTTAAGGAACTTTTAAAACATGGATTGGCCGCTGGTTCATTCTCTCTCATTCATAGTGGGGCCGTGGTTCCATGTCTATTTGGGTGCTTTTCAGTCTCTGCTTTTACTAAACTTTGACCATTCAAGGGAGGTTTGATCTCTACTTTGCCATCAATGTCTCTGCAGTGTGTAGTGCTGTACTTTTCACATAGCTGTGAACTACAGTAAAATCTTAAGTGGACCTCCTCTTGACTAAGGGAACCTGGAGGAAAACCTCAAAGCTGAGGTGTCAGCCACTAGGAGAAGGAGGTCAGACAGGCCTGTAAGACAAAGGCTAAACCACACCTGCAGGTCGTCCATTTATTTAACAGATCACTTGGGTCCCAGTTTAAATCCAGTGGCTTGTCTCTGATTAACTGACTTCTTTAACTTAAAGCTTTCTAAGACTTTAGACAAACCTTCATTTCTTTAACCAATTACAAATCAAAAAACCTTTAAGCCCATCTATAACCTGTAAGCCCTCATATTGAATAGTCTCACCTTTTTAGGCTAGACTAATTAATATCTTCCAGTATTGACTTATGACTTTATGTCTCCCTAAAATGTATCAAACCAAACTGCAATCCAACCACATTGAGATCACTTGCTCAGGCTTCTTGGGCATGGCTATCTGAGCCATAGTCCCGTGTGTTTGGCTCAGAATAAACCTCTTTAAATTATTTTGCAGAGTTTGATTTTTTTTTCCATTCATATAATCAGACACTCAAGTAAGGCGGCAGCTAGCTGTGATCTTTCCTTTTCTCTCACTCCCCATGTCTAAGTTACTACCAAATGTTGCAGGTTTGGTAATGTATCCTAATTTGTGCTTACTATTTCTGTCCTTTCACTAAGAATCTAATTTCCACATGAACAGGGGCTCTGTCTAGTGTTTATGTACTTATTCCCAGCAATTAGTATTCTTAAGCTCTCAGAAACAGTTCTGTTGTCCTTTTTTAAATTACTATTACTTCTCTTATCCTAAATTAGAAGAGAAGATTTTGGATTCAAATTTTTAATACAATATAAACAAACAAACAAACAAAAATAATGGATTCTCTCTCTCTTTTGCCTTCCTGAGCCATAATGTTGCTGACATTTCTCTGTATCTGGTTCTTTGGATCTTGGGGTTCAAAGAAAGAAACCATGGGTCATGTAGATAAGTGACAGGACAGACTTTATTGACAGAGAAGGAAATAGATAAGGGAAAGAAGATCAACAGAACCTCTGACAGTGGAGGGGGCCAACCCAAGTGGAAAGTGTCCATGGGTCTTTTTTCTTAGGGTTCATATACTCCTGCAAGCAGGAGGGTCTGGGGAATGCCTGTCACAGACATGTCACTATGTGCCAACAGACAAAAAGCAATTAGCAAATGAATGTGAGAGAGGATACCCAGAAAAAGTAAAGTCTAAGTGAGAACAGAGGTCCTCTCAACCAGGTCCCAAGGATACACCTGCAAGGTCCTTCCCATGGTGACTCAGCTCTTAAGAATTTGTAGAAACTTAACTTCCTGGGACCTGGAAACTAACGCTTGCTTCCATTTCTGTATAAGCCAGTGGTTCTGTAAAAGCAGAGCCAACTTCTCCAGCTTGATTCAAACTGACCAATGAGGAAGGACCTGTGGGCCAGAACTTTTTGACTGGGGACAAAGAGGAGATGACTGAGCCAGTAGGGAAGTCCTTTTCCCACATGTGTTAGTTAAACCTCTTTTGTTTGGAAAAAATAGATAGTAATTTTTTAATGGAATCCATTGGAAGAATACCAGTATCATACTGAGAACTTATAAACATATCCAGAGAAATTTAGTAACAAGACTCTGGGCTCTCTCTCTAGGGCACAGATAGGAAATTTTGATGACTTTTAATCTGTCTCTTCAGAGAAAAATTTAAATTAGATTAAGGTTAAATTTAGTATAAGGCAAATCTTATTTTCTCTGCCTGGAGCGATGTTTACCCCAGACAATGGGGCACAACAAGAAAGAGCAGGTCCATGCTGCAGAGACACAGCTACAGATAGCCCAAACCTGGGAGTCAGGGCTATTCTACACAAGCAGAGGTCACTGGGAGATGAGCGACCCCCTCTCCTCTGCAAGTGGGGATTGTGATGCATCAGACGGGGTTAGTGGCTGCCCGCATCTTGAAAATCCTCACCAAGCTTTTTAGCAATGACCTTGGAACATGTTCAATGCCAGGCACTACCACATCAATGATGAATTGGAACATCTGAGTTGTCAAAGCTGAATGATGTTCTGTGGCAGCACATGAAAAGAATGCCTCTGTCCACTTTTAGGTTCTCTTTGTATAGACGGCCCCTGAGAGTTGCTGCTTCTACCCTGTTATCTTCTAGGCTCCACTGATTTTTGCCCTACCCTTCTTCCATGGGATTTATACATAAAGCCAAAGAAGTGGGGCCAGAAGAGAAATCTAGTGAGACCTGTTGCCAATGGTTTCATGAAGACAAAATTGTTTTGCTTTTCATTTTGTTTTACTAAAACTGGCTCCAGAGTGGTGGTGTCATGCCTGGCCCAGTCTTCTCTTGTTATGACTTTTATTCAAACAGACATTATGTCTCTTAAGCAAACAGACTCCCTGGAGGAATGACCCACCTGCAGCAATCGTGCTCAGACACGTCGGAACCCTGGTGACAGTTTAGATGCCCCTCCCAATCATACTTACCTTGGCATCATGCTTCCCATTTTACAAAGCAGTCCACATGGCAATTAAGTTACTTACTTAACATTACTCTCAGGGAGGCAGCCAGAATAGATAGCTTTAGCTCTAATTTATAGACTCAATATCAGGTCTTATTCAAGTTCATGTAGCTCCTAAGTGGGTTATAGGCTCTGTTAACTTCCATCGGGAGCTGCCACCCTACTATCTCCACTGAAGGGGGACTTGGATTCATTTATTTCTGGTTATCAGGGCAATGACAACCAGATTAGAAACAATAAGGATTTGCTATTTATTATGCAGGGAAGCAGGGCATTTTGCTTAGTGAGCAACAGGATTTCAATTCTTACTCATTCCAATACCATGGTAACTATATTTTTTATTTTTTTACATAAATATTTATAGATTATTCCTTGGTGTACATGTAAGTACAATGGAATATTTTGGTGGTTTATAATGAAATGTCAAGCATCTTGTGACATAGTGAGGAACCAAACTAGAAATAGTGGGTCTATATTTTGCATAAAACTCAAGTGCCAAGAATTCTCAGGTGGATACCAATACAGTATGGTAAGTAAGGCAACCAAATTACACACCTAGATATTCCCATAAGTGCAGGGCCAACAGACAAAATTAAATCAATAATATTGTCCTTTTTTAAATTATCAGCAGTAGATCTGATGTAATAGGAAATGTCTGAAATTTTCCCACAATCTGCCCCCTTCCACTTATCATTTATTTTTCATTTCAGAACAGTTACAGAGAAGGCATGACACTGTTCATTTCTTTTCAAACCACAATTGTATTGGAATCCTTTGCAATATTTCATTATTAGTTCAGAATCTCTAGATTAGATTAATTGGTAAAGGCAAAGATATTAAGCAATTTGTGTTATATTGAAGTCTCCTTATCAACTTGGTGAAGGTGGTGAACTGTCCAGAAAGGCATTGCCTGGCATATAGAAATTATTCAACGTATGAAATTTCAAAAAGACACACAAAATCATATATTTTCTACATTCATATACACATACTGGTATTAATTTACCATATTAACTTACCATATTTCACCATCAAAGGAAAACTATCTTCTGTAATTCTGTCTAGTTAAAAGTGTAGCATTTCCATAGATGTCTTGTGTCTTAAATGTCTCTTCTTGGGAAGAGATTCTTGGACATTTCCACATTGCCTGTTTTAATTCTAGCCATGACTGAGAACTCTATCAATTTATCCATCTTTGTTCTTTACTTAGTCTTTTTGTTGTGTGGTTTACAAAGAAGAGTACCCACATCTCTCCATGCACAGTTAGCTCTTTTGAGAATTATTAAATTTAATAACTGTTAAGATGAAAGAGAAGTAAGCCTAACTCCATTTTGTTATAATTCTTGTTCCTGAGAATCCATGGGAAAGCAAAGCAGGCCTGATTCCATTCTGTTGTTTTGTTACATTTTACTGCTTAAAAAAAAAAAACTGGTTCCACTTGCCTCCCTGCCCATTGCGTAGTATTTTAAGTGCACCTGGTTAGAACTGTTAGAATTGTTAATATTGTGTAGAAAGTCACTAACTACCCTTGTGACAACCCTCATGATTATGTTAAGATGATCTTCATATCATCCATATATAATATTGAAATGTTAACAGAACAAGCTTAACTGCATTTTACTATTTAGTCCTTTTTACCTTCAAAACTAGTTCCTCTTCTTTGCCCTCCCATTGTAACCATAAATGCCTTTAGTTAAAATTGTTAGTAATGTAAGTTACTGAAGTAGCCCTTGTGATTATGCCCTTTATAACCTTTACTTGTAAGTTCCCTTCCCTGCATTCCCCCTCAGGACATTGTGGGTTGTACCTGTTTTGTAAGGAAAAAAGAATCACTAATCGCTCTTGTGATCATAGTATTATGTAAAATAACTAACCTAACTGCTGTTTTTACTTCTGTAATAACACATGCTCCCCCCCCACACCCTAAATTTTGCCCTATAAAACCAGAGCTACAGACAAACTGGGGCTGCTCTCAGAAACCCCACGTTGGGAGACTGAAGCAGTTGCCAGCTGCTTTCCAATAAAGGACTCCCTTGCAAATTCAGCTTGTCTGGCTGTGTGGTCTTTGGGAGAACTCCTGGGCGCAACAATAACATTACTCATAGTAGCAATAGCAGCTGCCACTTCCCTTACAATATTTAGTTAGTGCTCTTTATTTACTAGAAATCATGTTCAACTGTTTATGCATATCGTCTCACTTCCAATTTATAGAAACTTCATGAGTTGCATTCAATAATATCCTTTTTTTTCTCCAACTATGAAAAGTTACACTTAGAGAAGTTATCTAATTGGCCCATGGTCACATAGGTAGTAAGTTCTTTGAGCCAAAATTTGAACCCAGGCATTATGACACAATTTTGCATATTTGTTTTAAACATGTTTCATTTCAAAATTGTAGCCTTTAAGTTTATATCATTAATACAGTTATAGGAGTCATTTAGTACAGAAAATATGGAATCCAATATCTGGATCTCCCATCATTCACCATCCCAAAGGGATAGACAATTGCTCAGTGTGGGAATGGTGCTTTTTCTTTATAGCACCATTGGTCATTCCCAGGGTCTAAATTACTACAAACCAGCTCATGTTCTAGAATGTTAAGATTTAAATTTCAGCTCATCAAAGAATGCATTATCATCTGCAGGTAGGAAGAAAGGGCAGCATGCAAGCAGAAAAACATTGTGTTTGAGTCCTGACACGAAGCAGCTGCATGACTTTGGGCAAATCTCACACCTCCTGGGTCTCAGAGTCTCAGGTATGAGATGAGGAGGGCCTGTCTATCTCCCAAAGCCCCTTGGAGCTGTGTGAGTCTCTGCTTGTCAATACTTCTGGTTGTCCTGCCATGGGGATCTTTTTGGGAGACATTATAAGTCTTACACTGTTCCATGTCCTTTGTTTTTATTTATATGGCACTCTAGAGAAGTGGCCTCCAGCAGATATTTGGCAGTGTCTGGAGACATTTTTGATTGCAAGTGAGAGCATATGTGGTGAAAATCTGTCAAGCAAGGGCCGAAAAGACACAGCCAGTCTGGTCAGTTTAGGTCTTACACGACCTTCACCCACTGTCTCCCATTCTCATTGTTTTGTAAATTTAGCTCCCCCACAAAGGTGCCCATCTTGAGTAGTTTAGGAGGGTTGATTTAGGAAATTGACTTTTGAATTGAAGTGTGTAAATAGGTCACTAAGTTGTGCTAATTATTATGTAAAATAAGGGTTAATGTGGCCTTTGCCTTGATCCTTTATGTATAAAACCATGGTTTTGGAAATAGAAGACCAGAACTGTCTTGGAGAGGCTACTGTCACTGTTCTCCAGAATTGGTGGCATTCTGACAAATAGTTTGGTGGACCTGTCCTGTCCCTGCACATCAGCTGACTGCAAAAGGCAGCTGGACCGTCTTTGCCTGGAACACAAGCAGTAGAGTGATTTTACTGGCATCTAATGAGCAGAGGCCAAATGCAGCTACACATCTTATATCTCATGGGTCAGGTCCCCACAATGAAGAATTATTCAGCCCCAATGTCACTAGTGCTGCTGTTGAGAAATCCTTCACGAGACTGGAGCGTAATATCTCTGTGGATTACAAAATGCTTATCTCATATTGCCACATCTCATCAATAAAAAATAACCCTAATGTCTCTCATTTTCTTGTTCTGTTTTTCTATTTGTAGGATGGTGCCAATAATGCTATATAATTTGATTCTCTATTGCCATTGCTAATGTGTATCGCTTGGTCATATAATTATCATTAACAACAGAAGTGTAGAAAATGAACAAGCCTATTGCTGCCAATTCTATTTTTCCTCCTAATAGTAAAAAGAGGTAGTTATAACTCCCTTTGCACCTGCTGTTTTCCTAACCCTGAATACATTTTCTTTTGAAATGTGAATTCATGGTCAAAAACTACTGAGGCTGAAACATTTCCTACTCAGAGAAGTTAACACTGCAAGTAATCATAATTGTGCTAATCTTAATGATACCCTATTTTACCTGAACAAAAATGAGAATCATGAGCATAAAATATCATTGAAATAAAATAACTTCCACTTTCCAAAGTCATCTATTTTAAATCGGCAGCTAAAGACCCGCTGTGACTGAAAAATGAAGTAAATTCTTCGAATATGAAACAAATTAGAAATGAGGTTTGCTTTCAATGGAGAGCACACAGATAAAATGGAGGCTGTTTAACACTATTAATAAAAACTGTCACTTGGTAGAGAGAGAAGTAAATGTTTTCAACATTAACCATGATGTTTACAGAGAGAAAGCACATTGAAAAGAAGCCACATTTGACCAATTAGGCCAAAAAAAAAAAAAAAAGAAAGAAAGAAAAGAAAATGCTACTCTATGCTTTCAAATTTGAACCAGAATCTGTAATACAAATGTCTTTCGAAGATTTGTGTGAAACCTTAAGTTCTGGAAGGAAAGTACCACAACCTTCCTCAACTCCGCAAAACTATTCATCAGTAAGCCCCCCACCAGCCAGCTCTTCTTTGTTTTGTTATGAATGACTGTAGTCAGGCTATTTAAAGTAACTGATGCGTTCAGTTGTCAGTTACAAATGTCTATGGAGAGAACCACAAATGAATCACCATTTTATTTAAATCTTTTTTTTTTCTTAAGCAAAGCGGCAGGATTTGAAAGCATACAAAAAGTACATCTGTTATCATGACAAAAGCTGGAGAAACAATGAAAAAACAGATTAGAAGGCAAAAACACCTGCAAAGAGAAGTTAAAATCCTCTAAATGAAGACAGAATGAGACAAATGCCGTCCTGGTAATTTACTCTGCTGAAACAAATTAACCTGGGAGTTAAATAAGACAGCAGCAAGAGAGCCTGAATCCAGCATTCGAGTATGTGATATCGATTTGATCATAGACATCTTCTGAGAAAAAAAAAACTTTTTTAAAAAAGAAATTGGTTACATCTTATATCTTGCAGTGAAGCTGTAATTATTTTTCATTTAATGCAGTTAAATGAAGTCAGGCACTCTGACTCAAGCTCATAATCCTTGCTCTCTGGGAGGCCAAAGTGGGAGGATGGCTTGAGCTCAGGAGTTTGAGACCAGCCTAAGCAAGAATGAAAACCCCCAAATTGAAAAAAAAAATGAGCTGGGTGTGGTGGCATGCACCTGGACTTTTGGCAACCTGGGAGGCTGAAGCAGGAGGATTGCTTGAGCCCAGGAGTTTGAGGTTGCAGTGAGCTATGATGATGCTACTGGCCCTCTAGCCAGAAGTGACAGAATGAGACTCATCATAAATAAATAAACATATAAATGTGGTTATGTAAAATGAAGGCATTTTCTTCCATTACCCTTTACTCATTAAAATATCCAACAAATGTTGTTTGACTACTATGTGCCTAAAAATGACACTTAGAAGTTGGGGTGCATTGAAAGTGACCCCCAAACTCAGCAGCTTAGATAAAATAAATCTTCATTATCTCAAACAGCTTATGTGTGTCAGAAATTCTGGAGCAGCCGCATTGGCTAGTTTTCTGGCTCAGGGTCTCTTATGACATTGTACTCAAACCAGGGCTGCAGCATCTGAAGCCTTGACAGTGGCAGGAGGATCACTTTCTAAGATGGTTCAGTTGCACAGTGTTGGTTGCTGGTAGGAATCCTTAGTTCATTCCCTTGAGGACCTGGAAATGAGCCGCTTGAGTGTCATCACGATAAGGTTGTTGGCTCTATGAAGAATGAGCAATCCAAAAGGGAGGTAGGCAGAAGCCATGATCTGCCCTGTGACTTTGCCTTGGAAGTCATGCATTAAAATCCCCATACTGTCCCATTGGTTACTGAGGTCAGCCCTAAAGGACTCCACAAGGGCATAAACAGCAAGAGAATTGCTGGGTCATTCTGGAGGCTGGCTGCCACAATGGCTAAGAGCTCACTGTTATCTACAATGAATGAATTTTTAAGGTGGGCAATAGAGACAAAGTCCCTTCTTATGTCAAGCTTATATTCTGGTAGAGAAGACATATAATAAACTAATATAAATAATAAATTGTCACACATGAATATTTGCCATTATTAAAAGACAGGAGAATAAATTTTTACGAGGTGATAAGACTGGGATATTTTTGATAAGATCCCTAGTAAGTTCTCTTTCCAGTGGCTTCTAAAATTGAGATGTAGGCTTGGGATGGTGGCTCACACCTGTAATCCCAGCACTCTGGGAGACTGATAAAGGAGGATGACCTAACCTCCAGAGTTCAACCTGAACGAGAAACTGACCTCATCTATGCTAAAAAAAAAAAAAGAAAAATTAGCCAGTACAGTGGTGGGTGCCTATAGTCCCAGTGACTTGAGAGGCTGAGGCAGGAGGATCACATGAGCCCAAAAGTTTGAGGTCCCAGTGAGGCATGATGACACCAAAAGCCCAGAGGCAACAAGAATAAGATACTGTCTCAAAAAGGAGAGAGACAGAGAGAGAAGAAACGAGGAAACTGGAATCTAAATGAGAAGAAAGTTGAAAGCATTTGAAGCTCCCTGAAGTATGAGAAGTGCTGTAGGCAAAAAGAAAGCTCATGCTAAACCCTTACAGAGCCACAAGTGTGGCTCAAGATTCTGGTTGGAGGGTGTGTGACAGGGAAGGGTGGAATAAAGCAAAGCAAGTAGGTTGGCCCAAGCTGGCTCACTTGTTCACATAGGGCCTGATGAGGCAGAGTAAGGAAGTTCAATTTCATTCTAAGTGAGATTGAAAATATTTAGAAATAATTTGTTTCAGGGCAGAAAAGAAAGTATTTACCACTTAATGCATACATAGTTCTTTGATGGATGTATATATGGGTGTAAGGGTGTGACCTCTGGAGAGAATCGGCAGCTTTTTTTTTGGCACCATGGACAGAGGTTCTTAAGTGAGCCCTAAGCAATATTAACGGAGAGTTTCAGGGACAGTGCTTTAAATCCTACTGTTGCCTTCCTAAGTTACCTTCAGTAAAAAAGGCAAATGGAGCCTGAAAGAAATCATCTTTATTCCTCTTTGGCTCCATCGGCCGGGCAGAGCTTTAGAGAAGTGCTGCCAAAAGACATATTTCTATTAAATAATGACATACGTCTATCATTCTTTAGTTTATTAGTCACCATGATGCCTCTCTTTCCCCTTTCCTCTCTTTAAAATAACATCTGTGTATTTGAAGCCATCTGTATATTTGAAGCAACAAAGACAGTTCCAAGACATAATGTCTGCTCAGGAGATGTTTGTATGTAAATGAATTACTGAATGAATGAATGAATGAATGCATAAAGGAGCAGAACAACTTTTCCAAACAAGAATGGAGTGTCATTTCTCAAAATGGAAAAAACGGGGGATTACAATGATATGAAAGTGACACCAATTATTTAAAATCTGAGAAACAATTAAGTTCATGACGTCTACACTGTGTATAATCTCTAGAGAACAAGCTATGAGTTTGAATCCAAGAAGATTTCTAGATATAAGGTATAAATATAAAAACTGACTCCTGTGGTAAGTAGCCAAGAGGTCCTTGACCCTACAGGCTTTCTAAATCTTAGAATCTTTTGTAAAAGAAATTACAAACTAAGATGCAAATACTCACATGAATTTGTTCCCTCTGAAAGTAGCTTGGGCTGCCCACTTACACATTATGATTGGATGCTACGTGTGTATTTTGCCAGTGAAATTTATTATTACTGACTTTCTCTTATACACCTCTAATCCTTTTCAGTTTTCTTTTTTCCTTTTATAGTTTTACCTCCTTTCCCAAATGACAGTTTTCATATTTCCATTTTCTTTCTTCTGCTTTAAAATTTGAATTAAAAAAATAGGTGTAATAAGAGTTATTTACAAAGCGCAATTGCTTATTCAGAGAAAAAGTATAATGAAACATAATAAATGCAGACAATAAATGAAGGTGATGCAGATGCACATTAGATTTATTAGTATCATTTATTTTAGATTTTAACCATCTAAGCGATAAAGGTCATTGGAGAGTGGATATGAAGACAATTAAGGTCATTGGGATTTACTGGGGATTATTAGCTTTTCTTAAAATGGCACCAGACTCTGTAGGATTGCAGAGTGGCAAGAGCCATTTTTAATTATTAAAAGTAATTTCACATGTGGTTTAACAGTCATAATTGGAATTTTGAGTTATGCTTTCCTTGGTAACAACCCATTTCCTTTGTTTGGATAAACCTCAGGCATGGAGAGATGAAATATTATGTCCTTTAATATGTGATACTTCAAGAAATTACATTTCACCGGCAGGCATTCAGTATTTCTGCAGCTGAAATGAAATTTCAGTAAAATACAATAGAGATTAGGCACCATCATTAATATGTCTCCCTGGCCAGTTTCTGGGGCTTTAGTCAACAACGGCTACTGGCAAAAATGTGTCTGCGTGCTCGTCACGGAAGAACTCACAAAGACCTGGGAAGGCTGGTATCCCTGAGTGGCTCAATGGGTCCTAAGAAAGGTGGTGCTCATTGACTAACAGCAGAAGCAGATGTGTGGCGGCTCCCAGCTGTTTGGGGGGAAAGAAAGAGGTGTTATCAGCCTATAGCACACCAGGTCTTTCAAAGAACCAGTGCCACCCCAGCATCACAAACAGAATTGCTTCAACCATTGACCATTGCATTTATGTGGGATGAGCTAAGTTGCTTTTAGTGATCAGTTAAGATATTACCATTTTGAGTGTTTCATCTTCATGTAAAGCCTTTGCTGATTTACAAATAACTGAATTTCCTCATCCTCTAGGTTTCTGTGGCCATTTGCTTCATACTGCAGTACTGCTGTTAATCGTCATTCGCTCCTGGGTGCGTTCCGTAAATACTTCCGGGGCACCTACTAGGGGGGATGAGGGACTCAGCCAAGCATTTCCTACCTTATCCTCCCAACAGCCCCAGGCAATAGTTAGGAGTGTTTTTACTATTCAATAGATGAGCAAATTGAGGCTTAAGGGGGTTAAATTGATCTTAAGATCACACAGCTGATGAGCAGGTAGGTTGAAAGTTAAGGTCACTGTTGTTCTTATCCCCAAATGTAAGTTCTTATTTAATAGGCTATATGATCTTCATACAGTATTATATGATTTTAAATTATATTGCATTTATTATGTTTTGTACGTATTGTATCTATGTTTATATGTGTAAATATATAGTATACAATATATGCTATAATATGATATTAAAATATAACATAGTCTAATAATATAATACATTATATAGTATACTGGAGCTGGCTTGTACTACTAACAATAACCCATCTTTTCCAGTCCACATTCAGTGACATTATTAACTCATATTGGTCATGGTGAGAGTATCTGTATCATGGCAATACAAATCCTTGCTATTTTTCAGGAAAAGTAGGTTGTTAAACATTTAACAACACTGCTGATTGTATTACACTCTTCTATCATTACTGGTATAACAGTCCACATCCAATCTTTTGCCCCCTCAAGTGAACAGATAGTATTTTAATGGTATCTTTGGTTTTGGATAGCACCATGCCTAGTACATAGTGGGTGCCTGGTAAATTATTCTTGCACAAACAAGTGAATATTTTCCAGCATCTTTCACAGCTTCTACAATATTTACTTCCATTAGTCTAACAGGCTCAATGTTTGTAATATCACTACCGTGGGTTGCCAAGGAATAAAATGCCTAAAGTCTAAAGTGCAATTCTTTGCTTCTTAGCTGAATTGGTTCACAGGGGAGAAGCACACTGCATATCAAGTACCTAACACTTATTTTTACCTGCAAGGCCTGGGAGGATGCTAGCTATACAGAAAAACAAAATGAAGTCTACAGCAGCTCGAAACAGAGTGACTACAAATGTATAGCTAAAATATAAGTATTTGAGTTACTTATATATACTTGCCTTGTTTTATTTTACTTCTTTTGTTTTCTTGCTCTTTTCTTTGCTCTCTGTTTTAAGCTGGCTTTGAAATTACTTATACATTAAAATCCTAGGTTCTTATTATAAAAAAGAATCCTTTTAAAAATTATAAAAATACGAACTCAATTACTTCACACCAATGATGATGGTGGTGACAATTTAGAAACGTAATTTTTTGTAGGAAAATAATTCAGAAATCATGTTCATCCCAGAGTAACATAGGCTTTGGAATCTGAAAGACTGTTTATATTCCCAACACCGACTGACTATGTCATACTGAGCCTCACTTTTCTCTTTTGTAAAATAGATACAATATAAGTACATGAAAGGGAGAGATTGGAAAATGGATTCAAGCACTTTGCATGAATCCATTTTTCCTTTTTTTTTTTTTCAGCATTTAGCAAATGGCTTTTAAAGTAATATATTTTGAAGGAATGATGGAAGGTGGAAAAATACAATAAAAACTAACAGCTCATGAAGGTTTAAATGTTCATCTACTTTCTTCCAGAGCTGTCCAGTAGATATTTCTGTGAGGGCAGAAATGTTACCTATATACACTGTACAACATGGTAACTTGAGTCTCATGTGCCAACCGAGTATTTGAAATGTGGCTAGGATGACCAAGGAACAGTATTTTTAACTCTCTATAAATTTAATTCATTAAAATTTAATGTTCTCATGTGGCTCATGACTTCCATATTATAATGCAACCACGTTTTCAACTATCGAGAAGAATTTCTCTAGGAGAAATTTATTTATTTTGTCTCCAGGGGTGAACTTTCTGAAAATTTAGTTCTGAGTCTGAAATATAATTGTTTCCTGTAGTTGATAATGTAGTTGCATGAACTGCTTGTGGAATTCCTCAAAAGCTTTAGAGAGGAAGCTGTGAAGAGTGCAATTATAGACACGCTTTAAAGATCATGCTTGCCTGCCTGGATGTATTTCAGCTGCAAGGTTTTCTGATAGGCACTGGGGTCACTGACCAGAGCAGGGCTGGAGGTAAATGGAGTTAGAAGGTCATGGGCGACCAGTTCTGCAGTCATCAAGGCTTTTTCACAGCTCAAATGTGGCTGCGGTTAAAGGTTGAGACAATTGTGCCGTGTTTGCTGCTGATAAGTGACCCAGAAGGCCCACCAGCTTCATTTATACTTAAGTATTCTATTAAGAAAAAATACATAAATTCATTTTAAGTAATGCCTGAGTAATGAGGAGAAAAAAATGTTGTTACATGCATCTAAAATATGTTGTGATTCAAAGAGGTGCTCTAAGCATCGATATTTGTAAACATTCAAAACACTCAATCAACTGATTTATTTCCTAGTTTTAAAGGCTGAGAAGTGACCACCCCAGGAACACAAGGACATAGATAATGGCGTAGCTAAAACCCCCACTGTGCTCATTCTCAGGGTTGGCTCTGCTATACCCCAAAGGCAGTTGTAAATAGAAAAAGAGAAAAAAAATGGATCTATCTTGAAAGACTGTTGGAATGTCAAAGCACTTGTAGGCTAAGAAAAGAGTTATATGTAAATGTATGGTAATGAGATACTTTGGAAAGAGGTGGTGTCATTTATGTGTTTTCCTTAATTTTGCCCCCCATCCCTATCTCCCCAGGCACTCATGAATTCTGATTGTCTCAGAGGACATAATATCCTCTTGGAGTAAATTAGGCAGGTTGGAAAATGGCATTAACTCTTTCCACTCCCCAGGGAAGACATTTGGCAAATCCTTGCTTCAGAGCACTCATTTTCTTCCTGGTGTGTGGCTAATGCCCTGAGGAAAGGCACATATTGGGTGTGCGGGTGAGGTCAGGGACCACATTATTGCCACTTTATTGGCAATATGATGAGCTGGAGCCTGCTACATGTAAATCAAAGAGTTAACAATGGGGCCAGGTGGCTGTTCCAGCTTTGTCGTCTCAGGGTCACAACTGGACAGGCTGCGATCTGTCATCTCTCAGGCACATGGGTTTAGCAGCCACTGTCATCTGCAAACCATCTGTCACGTCTCGGCAAGGCCTATAACATGGTATTACCCAGCCTGAATCACTCACTTTCCAGGATGCATTCAACTCCACCATCTTATCTTCTGTGGGATGGAGAAGACAGGTGAGCTTAGAAAGCTCTGAAGTCATTATTTCTCCAAGTTTTTCCAATTTCCTACTTTGAGTCAGAAACAATTACAGACTCTGAACCCAGGATTCGCAGCCAGGTTGGAAACTCAAAGATCCTCATTTCCCTCTTATCAGGAAAGAATTGCTTCAAGATTACAAGTGAACATGACACTCTCCCCACAACCCTCCCATCGCCTGTGGCACTACACTTCTACATTCACTCATGTTTGTCTTTTCCTCCCCAAAAATCAAACTACAATTCTATTATTAGAAAAGATAAGACTAGCAAGTGCCTACCTCAATTCTTAGAGCTCTGCTTTTAAAAACAAATCAGAATTTACAATCCTGTGAAAGAAGTTATTTGCACAGAAAACTGAAGTGGAGAAAGTGACACAGTCTGTATCAAACTCCTGGAATCTTCATTTTCTCAGTGGCTACAGGCTGACATGGAGGGATCCTGGGAGGCCCAGGGTTCTGAACGTTCAAGTTCATTAGGCATGAATCTCATTTTGGCAGGAAGCCACCCTCTTTAAGCAAAACCCAGTCACAGATAAACGGAGGACAATCATCCCCTGCCTAATAAATGCAAGGCTGCAGAGATGGGGCTGCCAATCTTGGGAGAGGGGAATCAATGGGCTGAGAGAGCATGTGTGCTTCGTGTCCTTAGGATGCCACAGTGCAGAATACAGCTGAAACAGGACAAGTCTCCGACCAGCTCTCAGAGGCAAGGTCAGAATCACCCATGCAGACAGTAATGGTGACATGAGTTTGCCCTCAGTGGTGCATTTGTCTCTGAAAGCTTAGGGTATTTTACAAATATTTTCTCTTAAATCCCCATAGCGTTTTGGAGAATGGGAATGAGACCAGAAGTGCACTATAAATGGAGACACTGAGGCACAGGAAAGCCTGGGGAATAGGGTGAGGGTAAGTAATCTCAAAGTAGAGCACTGAGCAACTCTTCATATTTTAAGACATGGTCTCTGAGCAATGCAGTTGTCACACTCCAGAAAAATAAAGGGAAATGTTCACTAAACATAAAGGGGCAAAGCAGGATGGCGTCGAATCACAGGGACAATGAAGTGTGTAGTAGCAGGACAACCGAGGAATTAGCTATTTTTGGTGGAATCTCCTGGTTTTTATTTGTATGATGTAATTCATTCCAAAGTTTCAAAGGACAGTGCAAGCCAAACAGTACATGTTTCAGGATCACCGAACCAGCCAGCAGGCCACCAGCTAATGACCTTCAGCTTAGGCAATTCAAAACAACTAACAGTTCAAACGTCTTATCTATCCTACCTGAGTAGACCCAGCAAGACTCAGCTTCCCTTCATCACATCACATGATTGAGCCCTGGTTCATTCTGAACACACAACTTGCACACCTGGTTAAAATGCTGGCAGAGCAAGGTAAGGAGGCCCCAGAAGCCAAGATTGGCAACAGAGATGTCTTGGAAAGGTTGCTATAAGGAAGTGGGGACCAGCCTCGGGTAAGAAAAACAAAGGACCTGCCACCTCTTCAGGCTCTTCAGAAAGCCAATAGCCAAGATCTGCTCACATCTTCCTAATAAGGAGTTCCGTTGCCTAGGAATTGAGGCTCCGTCTCATCAAACCTCTCCACTCCTATGCTCACCCCACGCTGCCATTGCTGAGATCCCTGAATGTCCATCTGCCTGTCAAAGAGCTGTCTGGGTATTCACCTCTTTGCTCATATCCTAGAGAGGCTGATCCGTCGGCTTTTATTATAACCCTTGGGGGTGACAGAAGAGTAAGCCAACTGATGTAATCCCTTCTACATTACTAGGTGATAAAATAAAACCCAGTCCCCAGGGATATGATACAGAAACCCTGGCCCACCTTTTATGTGGGTCATATATCTTAATAGGTTTTCAAGCAATTTAGAAGACAAGACAAAGCAGCTGGTAAGGGCCAATTTACAAGGCGCGTGAGCAATACACCCCCTGGCCTGTAACAAAAGCCCATGGGCACGAACAAGGCTTTTCCAAGTACGAGGACAGACACACCTCAGAAATACCACTTTACACACTCACCTGCTCTATTTTCCAAAAACATAGTTGTCTTATTTATTCTATGGCCCGTGACATCTGCTCATTTCCCTTCTTAGTCACTTCAGAACGGCCGCTCTGTGCGGGGTAGAGGGCCTGTGCGGAGGGAGAAAACTAAAACCGCAGAGCCTCTGAATGAACTAGCAACCCAGGGAACTCTTTCTTTTTGTTAGTGGTACCATAGCAACATTTTCACCAATTTGGAGCTAAGAAAGTCCTCAGAGGTCCTGCCTGTGATCATAATTTATCTCAGCAATTTTACATTATGCAAATCTAAGGCAAGCTGTGTTTCAAGGTGTGCCAGTGGTGTTCGGCTGCAAAAATCAAGACATGGTAATTCACAGAGGGAGAAAATGAGTCTTGCTCTTCAAGGTGCCTTCTACTCTGGAATATATTCCCGAAAATTAATCAGCCCCTAACATCGCTGCGTTACTCTCTTATTACAAATCAGAGTAAACAATTACTGCATTAAGCACTCTCTGAGAGGTTTGAAAGGCCACTGGTGCTTACTGCTGATTTTCATAAATGATCTTCAAGGAGCTCCCCTGGGGGTGGGAGATCTGGGGAGGTCTAGGGAGAGGTTAGCAAGGACTGCATCTCATTACCATGGTGATGAGATGCAACATGCATCATGGCTATGGGACCAGTACCATGATTTGGGGCTGTGGTTTCTGGTTTTCTGAGGGAGTGTCAAATCCCACTTGATGGCAGCCTCCCTGGGCATTCTGTATTACTCTTCTGAAGACACATCATAGGAGGGAGAGCTCTGGAAACAGAATCCTGGCTCCAATCTGAAAAATTTTAAGACCTTGGACAAGTGACTTGAAATAGTAATCACCCCTACTTCATAGCATTGCTACAAGGATCTTCTGAAATTCAAGCATCCTGAGCAGTGCCTACCTTGGAGTTAGCACAAAATGGCGTTAACTATTTCACTAATTATTTATTATTTTGACAAGGTCGAGCTTCCCCCTTAACTGAATATATTCAGTGAAAATAAGAACACTGAGTCCATCTTTTGCACTGTAATATTCCATGGCACCCTGCAAAGTGACAAGAACATAGTGGGAATATAGTTAATATTTTACCAATAAATACACAAATGAATAAAGAATGGCTTTTCTCTTTGAAAATGGTAGCTCCTCTGTCTGTTTTACTTACACTTAGGCAGAAACCTGAGACTAGGATAGTCCACCATAGAAATGCCAGTATTCTCTTTCATTCCACCAAGGGGCAGAATTAGAGACAAGAGACAAAATATGAGAACGTAGGTCAGTGTGTTAAAGAGTTCTTGGGATGAGTTGGTTTGGAGAAGGCTAATGCAATGAACTGATAGAAAGCAGCAGATTCTTGGAGAAGACACTGCTCTGCTCCTGTGTCCTTATCCCTCTTTTTGGAGTACAATTTATAATGCCTGTCACGTCTCTCCTGGGGCTTTGAGATGCAATGATGAGACAATGGTAGGACTTGGAGCCCCATGTTGAAAGAAGATCTAACACTGACCATTGTGTTTATCACTTCTGTAGCTGTAGAACACAGCCTGCACTCAGACAAGCATAGCTTGCACAGACAGGTGAAAGAATCAGATTTTTTTTTTTTTTTATGAGACAAAGTCTCAAGATGTTGCCCTAGGTAGAATGCTGTGGCATCATAGCTCACAGCAACCTCTAACTCTTGGGCTCAAATGATATTCTTTGCATCATTTTTTCTATTTTTAGTAGAGATGGGGTCTTGCTTTTGCTGACACAGATCTTGAACCCATGAGCTCAAGCAATTCACCTGCCTCTGCCTCCCAAAGTGCTAGGATTACAGGTGTGGAAAGAATCTGATTTTAATATACAGTAGGCCTTAAGAGCCTCCACTGTGTTGGTGAACATCCTAGTCTCACCCACCAAAGTGCTCTTTACTTTTGGATTAAAGGCCAAATTACATTATTCCATGAGTATGAATGAAAATGTAGAGTGGAATGTCCCCAGATTTGGCAGATTGGTGTGCCATCATAAGTTTTGAGGTTCCAAACGGACTTTTCCCACTCTCAAATAGCACATTTGGCCTGAGAGAACAAGAGCTCCTTTCACTCAAAGCAGTTTTACTAGAGTTTGTAACTAGGATGCCTAGGCGGTTCCTAGGCAAATAAATGCTCTTCCTCCTCCCAGTGGAATATCAGAGACGTCAATGAAACACTGATGTCAGGTTTGCGCTCAGAACAGAGAAGGAATTATCAGTAGGTTTTTTTTCCTTGACCAAATTCCGTATTAAACTCTACATATATTCAGTTACAAGGTTTGTCAGTCAGTGATGTCTACTGAGTATCCTGCTGTATATACCCTCCTTGTCTTCATAGGAAAAAGAAGACCCTAATCAGCCAATAAATGTATTTGGACTTTTCCAAATACCTGAGCTTGTCATTCAATGACATCAATTAGCTGGTCTCTCCTCCCCTTTTAGCTTCAACTAAACATGCTACTCCCCATACTCCCACCTCCAGTACCCAGTGACTGCAGGTACACAGGGAACCTGAGTGTGCCACGGCTGATTCAGGATTGGAGGTCTTGAAAATCCCTTTTCCTCCTTCTTTGCTTAGCTGATGTAAAAATTATTCATAACTAAACATTAATTCACATATTGCTTTACTAAAAGCTTTCCTGACTTCCATTCCTCATCCTGTGTAACATGTGTATATGTGAGCACACATCTGTGAAAAGCCCTGTAGTAGGCAGAGAAATGTCCCCCACTGAGATGCCTATGTTCTAAGTCTGTCAATTGATCATCTTACCTGGCTAAGGGTCTTTAAAGATGTGATTCAGTTATGAATCTTCCCATGGAGAAATTATCCTGGTTTATTCGATGTAATCACAGGAGTTCTTAAGAGTGAAAGAGATTGGCAGAAGATTCAGCATCAGAGAAGATGTGATGGAAGAACAGAGATTGAATTGATGCGGTTGCTGGCTTTGCGGAGAGAAGGGGGCCACAAGCTAAAAAATACAGGCAGCATCTATAAATAGAAGAAGGCAAGAAAACAGATTTTTCTCTACAGCTTCTGGGGAAAAAATGCAACCCTGTTGAACTTTGAATTTAACCCACTGAAACTGATTTCAGATTTCTCTCTCCAGAAAGGTGACATAACTAGGTGCTGTTTTAAGCCAATAAGTATATGGTCATTCATTACATCAGCAATAGGATACTAATATATACTTACATTATTTTATTGATTTTCTTAGTTCCCACATCTTCCTCCTTTCACAGGACTGCATCTTTCTTGAAGTACTTAAAAATAGTCATCCTGCATTAAAGGGTTAAATATCTGGCCCTGTGCTAAGTACATGCATTACCTAATCTGATACTCAAAACAGCCCTATGGCATCAGATTATAAACTAGTGGATATGGGGGTCAGTGCCTGGTATTCAGCCCTTGGCAGCCTCCAGTTTGCAACCTCACTACACACTACCTCTATGACTGTGGGCAAGTTATCTTTTCTCTGCCTCATTTTCCTCATCTGTAAAGTGGGGACAATGATGCTTACCTTACAAGGCTGTGGTAGGAATTAGTTGATAATTCACATAAATAGCTTAAAACTGACATCTGGCATATATTAAGCACTTATTATCTTAAGTGCTTAACTACAAATATTACTACCTCCAATTTAAAGATGGTAAAACTGAAGCCCAAAGTCCTTTAATGAATTTGCCCTATAGAATAGAGATGGAAACCAAATTAGGCCCATACACTACACCACTCAACTTCAGCGTATGAGGGCCACATGTTTCTTTTCTTCTCTTTTTTATTTTTCATTTATTTAATTATTTTATTTATTTATTTATTTATTTCTATTGTTAAATCATAGCTGTGTACATTAGTGCAATCAAGGGGTTACAATGTGTTGGTTTAATATACAATCTGAAATATTCTCTTTTTTT
The DNA here is from genome assembly GCF_027406575.1 of Nycticebus coucang. Lineage (NCBI taxonomy): Eukaryota > Metazoa > Chordata > Mammalia > Primates > Lorisidae > Nycticebus > Nycticebus coucang. The sequence continues at coordinate 21,762,881 of NC_069787.1, forward strand.
TTTTTTTTTTTAATTTGGCCGGGGCTGGGTTTGAACCCGCCACCTCCGGCATATGGGACCGGCGCCCTACCCGCTGAGCCACAGGCGCCGCCCAGAATCTGAAATATTCTCATCAAACTGTTCAACATAGCCTTCATGGCATTTTCTTAGTTATTGTATGTACACATTTGTGTTCTGCATTTAGTAGGTTTCACCTGTACCCATTCTAAGATGCACCGTAGGTGTGGTCTCACCCATTACCTTCCCTCCACCCTAACCTCTCCCCCCCTTCCCCTCCCTTGGCCCTTTCCCCACATTCTTGTGCTATAGTTGGGTTATAGCCTTCCTATGAAAGCTATAAATTAGCTTCATAGTAGGGCTGAGTACACTGGATGCTTTTTCTTCCATTCTTGAGATACTTTGCTAAGAAGAATATGTTCCAGCTGCATCCATGTAAACATGAAAGAGGTAAAGTCTCCATCTTTCTTTAAGGCTGCATTATTTTATTTATTTATTTATTTATTTATTTGAGACAGAGTCTCACTCTGTCACCTCGGCTGGAATACATGGGCAGGATCATAGCTTACTACAACCCAAACTCCTAATCTCAAGTGATCCTTCTTCCTCAGCCTCCCAAGTAGCTGAGATTTGCACCATCATGGTTGGCTAATTTTTCTATTTTTTTTTTTTTTGTAGAGATAAGATCTAGCTGTATCACCTAGTTTGGTTTAGCTAGAACGTCTGTCCTCAAACAATCTTCTTACCCAGGCCTCACAAAGCACTGGAATTACAGGTGTGCGTTATCACACCTGGACAATGTCTGCTTCTTGAGTCTATGCACCATTGAATTCATAAAGCTCTCTCTCTCTAGTGGAAGAAATAAAACCTATAGTAACACAAAAGAAAAAATAAAGTATTGAGATTTCTGAATATCACAAGGAGATGAAAAAAAGGAGTCACATTTTTATGGCAAGGAAAGACACAATTTCTGGCATAATTTGGTAGTAGGCATTAATCATCGTATCATGTTAGAAAATGGTACATGGCAGTGCCAGGAAGGTTTTGTGGTGAGCAGATGGTAGACTTGGAGAGATTAGGACAAATTAAAATATTCTTCACCCTGGAAACATGCTGAAGAATAAAAAATTAGAACCACAGATAAGCTTTTTCAGAGCCTTCACAGTAGGGCATCCATTTCTTTGTCCAGTGTTTCTCTATAGCAGAGGTTCTCAAACCTGAGTGTGTCCAATTGCTGGGCCCCAGCTCCATGAGTTTCAGATTCAGGACAGCTGAGGTCTGGCTAGAAAAACTGCATTTCTAATAAATTTGCACGTGTTTCTAATACTGCTAGTCTGGAGATCACACTTAGAGACCCACTGATCTATATCAATTATTTCTCCACTGCTTCTGTCCAAGATTACTTCCAAAAGACTCACAAAGGAATTTAATTGTCTCAATCTAAGGTTTCATTCAGGGAATTGAAAGGAAAGTCCTGAGTATTTACAACAGCATGAAGCCCATTAAAAGTACAAGACTCCAAGAAAGTAAATCCGCCTTATCCAAGAAAGCTTTCAAAAGACTTACAATACCAAGAAAATGAGTCTGAGACAATAGTTATATATGTCAACGACCCACTTCTCAATGTAGAGGACCAGGGAAACATTTCATTCTATGTAGAGAGCATCTCCTGACTTAATTAAATCCCAGCACTCCCAATACCAGCCACATCAATTTGTCCACACTTGAGAATGGGGTTTTATGTATAACAGAGAAATCTTTAAGAGGCTTTTTGTTGGTTTTCTGCAAGGAAACATAATACCTTGGCAAGGAAACATTCTTAAATGGCACAGCATTGCAGCCTAGACATAATAAGCTGATCAACCAAAAAGGTTTCATTCCTAACACAGATGCACTCACACTTCTCCTTCTATCCATTAGATTGACTGGGCTTCTATCTTACGAGTATTACCACCCAATACAAGCAGTCTACCAAGAAGAGGAAGGGAAGAGAGAAACATTTTTGGTATCTTTTATTTCCTTTTTAAATTTCTCATCTCACTAAGAAATAATAATTCAGCTCACATCTGGAAGTTAAAGAACTGAGTTTAAGATGATGAAATATTTAAACCCTTCTACTTAAGAAGAGAAAGCAAGAAATCTATTTCTGACTGAAATTGAGGACAGTCACTGGGTGAGGTGAATGGAAAGAAATGAGTGTACAGTCCTACAAAAATCATTTGGTCACCTTTAAAATTAATCACTCATCAAAATGCAAAAGAAGTCCATGTTAGAAGATGTGAGTCATGAAGAGATATAGGTGTAGCCACAGGAATATAAATGATCTCTGCAATTTAATAATTGTGAGTAGCTCTACTGTGAATGCTCAATGTTTGTCAAGAGATTATTACATTTTTTTGTTGTTGTTGTTGGAGACGGACTATCACTCTGCTGCCTGAGGTAGAGTGCCTTGGAATCCTAGCTCACAGCAACCTCAAACTCCTGAGTTACAGCAATCCTCTCACCTCAAACTCCAGAGTAGCTGGGACTATAGGCATGAACCACTATGCCTGGCTAGTATTTTTTGTTTTTTGGGGTTTTTTTTTTTTTGCTATTTTTTTTAGTAGAGACGGGGTTTTGCTCTTGCTCAGGCTGATCTCCAACTCCTGAGCTCAAGCAATCCACCCACTTGGCCTCCCAGAGGGCTAGGATGACAGGCGTGAGCCACTGTGCTCACCCAAGGGATTATTATTTTAAAAGTTAAGAAAAAAAATTAATTAATCCTTTAATAAAAAATCTAGTAAACTGATTTTGGAAATGTAACTCCTTATGATTGCTTCCACCCATAAATTCTTAAGGGGAAGGTAAAAGCCATTGTAATTCAATGCAACATTGAAAACAACGTAAACAAGAATGAATCATGTTTTCAGTTTGTCAGATCATAGGCTCATAATGAGTTATTATTCACCTGTAGAGATAAACCAGTGTTCATGTTACAATTTCTCTCTCACTTACCATGAGTGGAGATTTACTTCACACTTGGTGCAAACCAGGCTGAGTGCCATGACAATATTCTTGGCAATAAATATGCCCAATTTTCAATTGTGTTAATTCATCTCTGCATTCCCCACAGCATGCAGAGAATGCAGAGCTTTGTGCCTTTGGACAAGTTAGCTTTTTCACATAGTTAACTATCTTTAATATGTTCCAGGTACTCTTCTAAGCACTTTAAAGTACATACTGTCAACCTACTTTATCTTCTCAGTAACCCAATGAGGCCCACATTATTTTTTCCCCAACATTATGGATGGGCTAACTGAAGCACAAAGAGATGAATGGATTTGCCTACGATTAAGCAGTTGTTAAATGGCAAATACACAATTCTTTAGCATAAAGCTCTAGGCACTTCTCCACATCTCAACATAGAAAAAAGGAGTACACCTCCCCCCCATATGAAATTATGACCACTCAACAGTTTTTAAGAAGTCACTGGCACCTGTGGCTCAAGGAGTAGGGCGCCGGTCCCATATGCCGGATGTGGCGGGTTCAAACCCAGCCCTGGCCAAAAACCACACACACACAAAAAAGAAGTCACTGGATCAGAATGTGGCCTATGTAGTTGATGAAAGTGTGTTAGCTGTTAGTAGTGGTGCAGAATAAGTGTTTAACAAATGCATTTTCAGTGTGAGCCTTCAACTTTGCAATAGTGAATTAAATCATTACAAACTCAACCAGAAAAGTAATTAAATGACATTTAGTTAACTATCTTAGCAAAGAGAAGATCATTCCAATACTTGATATTAGTCTTAGTAATTATCTATAACAAACTTCTTACATGGAATGCTGAGTAATACATATGTATAAAGGCATTATTGACAGAAAATTTCTATACATATTCTTTCTACTCAATTATGAGTCCAGACTGCTGAGATCCAAGGTTGAAAACAATATATGAGATTGTCAAATGGACTTTAGATTGAGCTCTGACTGGAATGGCAGGTTGCAAGTTGAAGCAAAAACAATTAGTTACCCATCATGTGGTTATTGATCTTCCTGTCCTTTTTGTTATCAGGACTTCAAAGTTGAGATAATAGCAGCTACTTCAACACATCACGATTTGTTGTAAATATTAATAACCTTTAGAACAATAGGGGCTGTATTTTTCTATGAGATACAGACAGTTAACTAGCACTGACCCCTGCAAAGGGGAAGCAATTGTCAAATTCAGATGGTACCTTTTAAGAATGGGTAATTTAAAAAAGAAATCAGAAGAACGAAATGCCACTTGGAATAATTGAAGTGAATTAAAAATAACAATAAATACCCCACCTCTGCCACTCAGTTGTAAAAGGCCTTTAAGCTTCTATTTTCTACTGAAGTTTAAAGACAGAGAAATATTTCAATTGAAGGGCTCCTATTAGATTTCTAAATGCTCTACCTGGTATTTTTGAAAATGAAATAGTATTTTCAACACTGTTAGATGCTTACAGGAATTCCTAATGAGGAGAAGTAAAATGGCCTTTTAAAAAGAATATAAGCCTAATTTCCAATCTTTTGTGAAGTCTTCATCTGTAAGTTGAATACGTTGCTGAGAAATTATATGAATTAAGAGCACTTATGGGGAAGAGCTGTGCCATACCCATGATTGGCACCCTCCCAGACCTCCGGAACAGCTACGCAGGGACCATGATAGGCACCCTCCCACCACCAGAAGAGTTGCGCCAGGACCCTCCCAGACCTCCAGAAGAGCTGCGCTGGAACCTGCAATCAGCACCCACCCAGACCTCCGTAAAAGCTGCGCTGGGACCTGCTACCCCTCCCTCAGGGCCTCCCCACACCCTGACCAGGAACTCTAGGAACCATGCAACCCCACGTCCTCCCCCTGTACCCTCCCTGCCTCCACACTGCCTGCTCATCTGGCCAGGGACTCTGGTAGCCAAGTGCCCTCCGGAGCCCTCCCTGCCTCTGTGTGAAGCCCTTCCCCTGGCCAGAGACTACTGGAGCCTTGGGCCTTCTGTGCCAATGTCACCGGGCACCAGGCACTTCCAGAACCATGTGCACCCCTCTCCCTGCCCTGTTGCTGGATCCGGGTGTGTCAAATGCCAGAGCTCCTCCCACAACCAAAACTCCCTGGCTGGGGCAGCCCCAGAAGAGCTACACAGGGTCACTTCCTACAAAGATCCAGCAACAATAGAGTGATCCCCCTGGGGTCTAATCTTGGAGAGACACCACCCCAACTCTGAGGACGGCCAGAGGCAATGGTGAAAAACAATTAAGAGACGAAATCAAAGGAAAAACTCTGGCAATGTGAATATTCAGACTAGATCAACTCCCCCAAAGAATAATGGGGCAGACCCACCATAAGACCCCATGCACAAACAAACAAAAAGCTGAGATGTCAGAAATCAAATTCAGAATCTGGATAGCAAATAAGATCGAAATGGAATTCCAAGGAGTAACCCAAAAGATGTCTCAAGAACTCAACGAATTCAAAGACCAAATGACCAAACATTTTGACACATTGAGACAAGAAGTTGAAGCCCTAAAAGATCTGATAAATACAGTAGAATCCCTCAGTAACAGAATGGAGCAAGCAGAAGAAAGGATTTCTGACATCGAAGACAAAGCTTTCAAATGCTCCCAAACTCTCAGAGAGGAAGAGAAATGGAGGGCAAAAACAGATCACTCTCGCAGAGAGCTCTGGGATAATTCAAAGAAACCAATATTCATCTCATAGGGATCCCCAAAACCTTTCCCTAAGGTTAATATGAAGGAGAAAATTCTGAAAGCAGCCAGACAAAAGAAAACCATTACCTACAAGGGGAAGAATATTAAAATAACTCCAGATCTCTCTGCTGAAACCTTTCAAGTTAGAAGAGGATGGTCATCGACTTTTAATCTCCTAAAACAAAATAACTTTCAACCCAGGATCCTGTACCCAGCTAAACTGAGATTCATTTATGATAGGGAAATTAAATACTTTAATGACAATCACATGTTGAAGAAATTTGCCACAACTAAACCAGCGCTCCAGGATATTCTCAGACCTATCCTCCATAAAGACCAGTGTAATCCTCCACCACAAAAGTAAACCCACCCAGAAAATTTTGATCAAATTCCAACTTCCACAGTCGCAAAAGGATTAAAAATGTCCACTGGACTCTTGAAAGGCTTATCAATATTATCAATTAATGTGAATGGTTTAAATTGTCCTCTAAAGAGGCACAGGTTGGCTAACTGGATACAAAAACTCAAGCCAGATATCTGCTGCATACAAGAATTGCATCTTACATTAAAAGACAAATATAGACTCAAGATGAAGGGAGGATGGTCATCAATACTCTAGGCAAATGCAAAGCAGAAAAAAGCACGTGTTGCAATCCTGTTCGCAGACGCAATAGGCTTTAAACCAACCAAAATAAGGAAGGATAAGGATAGACACTTCATATTTGTTAAAGGTAATACTCACTATGATGAGATTTCAATTATTAATATTTATGCACCCAACCAGAACACACCTCAATTTACAAGAGAAACTCTAACAGACATGAGCAACTTGATTTCCTCCACTTCCATAGTAGTTGGAGATTTTAACACCCCTTTAGCAGTGCTGGATAGATCCTCCAAAAAGAAGCTAAGCAAAGAAATGTTAGATTTAAACTTAACCATTCAACATCTGGACTTAACAGACATCTACAGAACATTTCATCCCAACAAAACTGAATACACATTCTTCTCACTAGCCACAGAACATACTCCAAAATCAACCACATCCTAGGCCACAAATCTAACCTCAGCAAATTTTAAAAAATAGAAATTATTCCTTGCATCTTCTCAGACCATCATGGAATAAAAGTTGAACTTAATAACAACAGGAATCTGCATACCCATACAAGAACATGGAAGCGAAATAACCTTATGCTGAAGGATGGAAGGGCTATAGATGAGATTAAAAAGAAAATCACCAAATTTTTGGAACAAAACAACAATGAAGACACGAATTATCAGAACCTCTGGGATACTACAAAGGCAGTCCTAAGAGGGAAATTTAGAGCACTGCAAGCTTTCCTCAAGAAAACAGAAAGAGATCTTTCGAAAAGATGTCGGCCGAGTAACAGCTTCCCTGCAACTGGGAACAGAGAGCCTGGGGAGACAAGACTCCAGCCATCTCTGGCTGGTGGGATCTGCCTATAATCATCGCTTTGAGGATACAGGGAGCCAGCAAGGGACTTCCGGACCCCAAGAGGAGGACAAAAACAGTGGAAAACTGGCAAGTGGTTGCATGTGTTTGATCAACCTAATCACACTGGCAACTGTAAGTACAAGCAGCAGTGAGACTGCAAACCAGAAAGGCCTTACCTGTGAACTTTTTTGGTGTTCTTGGACTTGGCACTCAGGTGAACTGCCTTGGGGAGAGCTTGCGCAGGAGTGTGGAGAACTTTGGGCATTGTCTGGGGCCCCAGACTGAGCCACTGAGCTGGGCGCAGGAAGCCATTGTGAAAGAACTGCCCTGGCAAGCTCTGCCCTCAGGGTCTCAAAGCAAGGATTGGGCGGGTCAAAGTAACCTACTGACTGAGCAGCCTAAAGGCGGGGACTGAGCTGCCGTACAGCCTTAATCCTTAGGGGCAGAGTGAGACGGTTTTGGCACACTGGAGCCTTGGGCTATTGCCCTGGGTAGAGTGCCATGATGTCACAGCTCATAGGAACCTCAAACTCCGGGCTTGGCGCCACCCACACCTCCATAAGAGCTGTGCAGCGTCCCCCGACCGGTGACCCACACCCACCGGGCCTCCACATTCCCTGACCAGCAACTGCGGGAGCCACGCGACCCTGCGTCCTCCCTCCTGGGTCCTCCCAGCTTCCACACTAGCCCGTTCATCTGGACAGGGACTCTGGTAGCTGCGTGCCCTTTGGAGCCCTCACAGATCTCTGCACAGATCTCTTCTGCCTGGCCAGAGACTCTGGAGCCTTGGGCTCTCTGTGCCAAAGTCACTGGATGCCTGGCACTCCCAGAACCGTGCGCACCACCCCCAGCCCTGTTGCTGGATCCGGGTGTGTCACAAACCGGAGCTGCTTCCACAACCAGAACTCCCTAACTAGAACAGCCCCAGAGGAACTACACAGGGTCACTCCCTTCAAAGATCCAGCAACAATAGAGTGATCCTGCTGGGGTGTAATATTGGAGAGACACCTACCCAACTCTGAGGACAGCCAGAGGCAATGGTGAAAAACAATCATGAGGCGAAATCAACAGAAAAACTCTGGCAATATGAATAATCAGAGAAGATCAACTCCCCCAAGGATCAATGGGGCAGAAACAGCACAAGACCCCATGCACAAATAGCTGAGATGTCAGAAATTGAATTCAGGATCTGGATAGCAAATAAGATCGAATTAGAATTCCAAAAGTTATCTCAAGAATTCAACGGATTCAAAGACCAAATGACCAAAGATTTCAACACATTGAGACAAGAAGTTGCATCCCTCAAAGATCTGAGAAACACAGTAGAATCCCTCAGTAACAGAATGGAGCAAGCAGAAGAAAGGATTTCTGACACTGAAGACAAAGCTTTCGAATGCTCCCAAACCCTCAAAGAAGAAGAGAAATGGAGAGCAAAAACAGACCACTGTCTCAGAGAGCTCTCGGATAATTTGAAGACAACCAATATTCGTCTTATAGGGATCCCCAAAAGTGACGAAGTGGCTTCACAAGGCACAGAGTCTCTTCTCCATGAGATTATGAAGGAGAACTTTCCAGACATGCCAAGAGATTCCGAAATTTAGATAGCAGACAGTTTCAGAACTCCAGCATGACTCAACCCAAATAAGACATCCACCAAACACATCATAATCAATTTCACTAAAGTTAATATGAAGGAGAAAATTCTGAAAGCTGCCAGATGAAAGAAAATCATTACCTACAAGGGGAAGCATATCAGAATAACTGCAGATCTCCCTGCTGAAACCTTTCAAGCTAGAACAGGATGGTCATTGACTTTTAATCTCCTAAAACAAAATAACTTTCAACTCAGGATCATGTACCCAGCTAACTTGAACTTCATTTACGATGGAGAAATTAAATACTTCAACGACATTCACATGTTGAAGAAATTTGCCACAACTAAACCAGCTCTCCAGGACATTCTTAGATCTATCCTCCATAAAGACCAGCATAATCCTCCACCACTAAAGTAAACCCACTCGGAAAATTTTGATCAAATTCCAACTTCCACAGTCGCAAAAGGATTAAAAATGTCCACCGGTCTCTTGAAAGGCTTATCAATACTCTCGATTAATGTGAATGGTTTAAATAGTCCTCTATAAAGGCATAGGTTGGCAGACTGGATACAAAAACTCAAGCCAGATATCTGTTGCATACAAGAATCGCATCTTACATTAAAAGACAGATATAGACTCAAGGTGAAGGGATGGTCATCTATATTCCAGGCAAATGGAAAGCAGAAAAAAGCAGGCATTGCAATCCTGTTCGCAGACGCAATAGGCTTTAAACCAACCAAAATAATTAAGGATAAGGATGGACACTTCATATTTGTTAAAGGTAATACTCAATATGATGAGATCTCTATTATTAATATTTATGCACCCAACCAGAACACACCTCAATTTATAAGAGAAACTCTAACAGACATGAGCAACTCGATTTCCTCCACTTCCATAGTAGTTGGAGATTTTAACACCCCTTTAGCAGTGCTGGATAGATCCTCCAAAAAGAAGCTAAGCAAAGAAATTTTAGATTTAAACTCATTAACAGACATCTACAGAACATTTCATCCCAAAAAACTGAATACACATTCTTCTCATCAGCCCACAGAACATACTCCAAAATCGACCACATCCTAGGCCACAAATCTAACCCCAGCAAATTTTTAAAAATATAAATTATTCCTTGCATCTTCTCAGACCATTCTGGAATAAAAGTTGAACTTAATAACAACAGGAACCTGCATACCCATACAAAAACATGGAAGGTAAACAACCTTATGCTGAAGGGTACATGGGTTATAGATGAGATTAAGAAGGAAATCACCATATTTTTGGAACAAAACAACAATGAAGACACGAATTACCAGAACCTCTGGGATACTGCAAAGGCAGTCCTAAGAGGGAATTTTATAGCACTGCAAGTCTTCCTCAAGAAAACAGAAACAGAAGAAGTCAATAACTTAATGGAACATCTCAAGCAATTGGAGAAAGAACAACACTTCAACCCCAAACACAGCAGAAGAAAAGAAATAACCAAAATCAGAGCAGAATTAAATGAAATTGAAAACAAAAGAATTATACAACAGATCAATAAATCCAAAAGCTGTTTTTTTGAAAAGATCAATAAAATAGATAAACCTTAACCAGGAAAAAAAGAGTAAAATCTCTAATTTCATCAATCAGAAATGGTAATGATGAAATAACAACAGACCCCTCAGAAATTCAAAGAATCCTTAACGAATACTACAAGAAACTCTACTCTCACAAATACGAAAATCTGAAAGAAATCTACCAATACCTGCAAGTACGCATCTACCAAGACTTAGCCAGAACGAAGTGGAAATGTTGAATAGTCCTATATCAAGTTCTGAAATAGCATCAACTATACAAATTCTCCCTAAAAAGAAAAGCCCAGGACCAGATGGCTTTACGTTAGAATTCTACCAAACATTTAAAGAAGAACTAGTACCTATACTACTAAACCTCTTCCAAAATATAGAAAAAGAAGGCATATTACCCAGCACATTCTATGAAGGAAACCTTGATCCCCAAACCAGAGAAAGACCCAACAAGAAAAGAAAATTATAGACCAATATCACTAATGAATATAGATGCTAAAATACTCAATAAGATCCTAACAAACAGAATCCAACAACACATCAAAAAAATTATACACCATGACCAAGTCGGATTTATCCCAGGGTCTCAAGGCTGGTTCAATATATGTAAATCTATAAATGTAATTCAACACATAAATAAACTTAAAAATAAAGACCATATGATTCTTTCAATTGATGCAGAAAAAGCTTTTGATAATATCCAGCATCCCTCCATGATCCGAACACTTAAGAAAATTGGTATAGAAGGGACATTTCTTAAACTAATAGAGGCCATCTACAGCAAACCCACAGCCAATATCATATTGAATGGAGTTAAATTGAAATCATTTCCACTTAGATCAGGAGCCAGGCAAGGTTGCCCATTGTCTCCATTGCTCTTTAACATTGTAATGGAAGTTTTAGCCATTGCAATCAGGGAAGAAAAGGCGATCAAGGGTATCCACATAGGGTCAGAAGAGATCAAACTTTCACTCTTTGCAGATGATATGATCATATATCTGGAAAACACTAGGGATTCAACTACAAAACTTTTAGAAGTGATCAAGGAATATAGCAATGTCTCAGGCTACAAAATCAACACCCATAAATCTGTAGCCTTTATATATACCAACAATAACCAAGCCGAACAAACAGACAAGGACTCTATTCCTTTCACAGTAGTGCCAAAGAAGATGAAATATTTGGGAGTATACCTAACAAAGGACGTGAAAGATCTCTACGAAGAGAACTATGAAACTCTAAGAAAAGAAATAGCTGAAGATGTTAACAGATAGAAAAACATACCATGCTCATGGCTGGGAGAATCAACATTGTTAAAATGTCCATACTGCCCAAAGCAATATATAATTTTAATGCAATGCCTATTAAATCTCCATTGTCATACTTTAAAGATCTTTTGAAAAAATAATACTTCATTTTATATGGAATCAGAAAAAACCTCGAATAACCAAAACATTACTGAGCAATAAAAACAAAGCAGGAGGTATCATGCTACCAGACCTGAGACTGTACTATAAATCCATAGTGATCAAAACAGCATGGTACTGTGGGCCATTCTCACTGGGGTTAGATGATATCTCAGGGTTGTTTTGATTTGCATTTCTCTAATATATAGAGATGATGAACATTTTTTCATGTGTTTGTTAGCAATTCGTCTGTCGTCTTTAGAGAAAGTTCTATTCATGTCTCTTGCCCATTGATATAAGGGATTGTTGGCTTTTTTCTTGTGGATTAATTTGAGTTCTCTATAGATCCTAGTTATCAAGCTTTTGTCTGATTGAAAATATGCAAATATCCTTTCCCATTGTGTAGGTTGTCTCTTTGCTTTGGTTATTGTCTCCTTAGCTGTACAGAAGCTTTTCAGTTTAATGAAGTCCCATTTGTTTATTTTTGTTGTTGTTGCAATTGCCATGTATACCATGGAATACTATTCAGCCATTAAAAAAAATGGAGACTTTACATCCTTTGTATTAACCTGGATGGACGTGGAAGACATTATTCTTAGTAAAGCATCACAAGAATGGAGAAGCATGAATCCTATTGTACTCAATTTTGATATGAGGACAATTAATGACAATTATGGTTATGGGGGGGGAAACAGAAAGAGGGAAGGAGGGAGGTGGGTGGGGCCTTGGTGTGTGTCACACTTTATGGGAGCAAGACATGATTGCAAGAGGGACTTTACCTAACAATTGCAATCAGTGTAACCTGGCTTATTGTACCCTCAATGAATCCCCAACAATAAAAAATATATATATATAAAAAAAACAAAACAAACAAACAAAAAAAAAAACAGCATGGTACTGGCACAAAAGCAGAGAAGTAGATGTCTGGAACAGAATAGAGAACCAAGACATGGATCCAGCTACTTACTATTATTTCATCTTTGACAAGCCAATTAAAAACATTCAGTGGGGAAAAGATTCCCTATTTAACAAATGGTGCTGGGTGAACTGGCTGGCAACCTGTAGAAGATTGAAACTGGACCCACACCTTTCACCACTAACTAAGATAGACTCTTACTGGATAAAAGATTTAAACTTAAGACATGAAACTATAAAAATACTTGAAGAAAGTGCAGGGAAAACTCTTGAAGGAATCAGCCTGGGTGAATATTTTATGAGGAGGACTCCCCAGGCAACTCAAGCAGTATCAAAAATACACTACTGGGACCTGATCAAACTAAAAAGCACAGCTAAGAACACAGTGAGTAAAGCAAGCAGACAGCCCTCAGAATGGGAGAAAATATTTGCAGGTTATACCTCTGATAAAGGTCTAATAACCAGAATCCACAGAGAACTCAAATTTATTAGAAAGAAAAGAACACGTAACCCCATTTCAGGGTGGGCAAGGGACTTAAAGAGAAACTTCTCTAAAGAAGACTGACGCAAAATCTACCAACACATGAAAAAAAGCTCATCATCCTTAATCATCAGAGAAATGCAAATCAAAACTACTTTGAGATATCACCTAACCCCAGTAAGAGTAGCCAACATAACAAAATCCCAAAACCAGAAATGTTGGCGTGGATGTGGAGAAAAGGGCACACTTCTACACTGCTGGTGGGGATGCACACTAATACATTCCTTCTGGAAGGATGTTTGGAGAATACTTAGAGACCTAAAAATAGACCTGCCATTCGATCCTCCTATAATCCCTTTACTAGGTTTATACCCAGAAGACCAAAAGTCACAATATAACAAAGACATCTGTACCAGAATGTTTATTGCAGCCCAATTCATAATTGCTAAGTCATGGAAGAAGCCCAAGTGCCCATCGACCCACGAATGAACTAGCAAATTGTGGTACATGTATACCATGGAATACTATGCAGCCTTAAAGAAAGATGGAGACTTTACCTCTTTACCTATTACATGATGGAGCTGGAATATATTCTTCTTAGCAAAGTATCTCAGGAATGGTAGAAAAAGTATCCAATGTACTCAGCCCTACTATGAAGCTAATTTACAGCTTTCACATGAAGGCACAAGAATATGGGGAAAGGGCCAAGGGAGGCAAAGGGTGGGGGGGAAGTCAGGGTGCAGGGAGGGTAATGGGTGGGGCCACATCTATGGTGCATCTTAGAATGGGTACTGGCAAAACCTACTAAATGCAGAATACAAATGTCTACATACAATAACTAAGAAAATGCCATGAAGGTTACGTTGCACAGTTTGATGAGAATATTTCAGATTGTATGTGAAACCAGCACAGTATACCCCTTATTTGCACAAATGTACACAGCTATGATTTAATAATAAAAAATAAAAATCCTGTGTAGGATAAAAAAAAAAAAAGAGCACTTATGCATTTTGTTCAGCCAATCCTTCTATTACCATTTATGTTAACATTTGGCAAACTACATCCCATGCCTGTTGTAAATAAAGGTTTATTGGAACTCAGCCACATTTACTCATTTCTCTACTGCCTATGGCTAAAAATAGTATGGCCCATAAACCCTGAAATATTTACTACCTAACTGCAAAGTATTTGCCAACTACTGATATGTACCATACTACATATATTATAGTATATTTATTATATAAAAATGCAAACATAATCTGCAAGTTGAAGATATATTTTATAGCCACTAGCATAGCTTGTAAAAGTGGGGTATCTTTTAAATTGAACTGTCGTAAAATTCATTGCAAAGAAACTTTTTTTAAAAAATAATAAATCCTAAAGCTTTTATTTTTTTACCTCAGTAGTGGCACCACAGGATTCATCCTTAATCTGTCTCTTCTCTTTAATATTTACTTCATCAGCAAGTCCCATCATGGCTACTTTCACTACCTTCAATATGTGTCCCTAATCTATCTAATACACAGCTGCAATGCTACTACAAGTTAGCCTTATTTCTCCACTGACTACACCAATAGGATCTGCTATGGACTGAATGTTTGTGTTTCTCCCCTCCTCAAAACATATGTTCAAACCTCCTGTTCTTAAGGTGATGATATTTGGAAGTGAGGCCTTTGGGAGGGAGTATGAGTATGGAGCCCTCATGAGTGGGGTTAGTTCCCTCATAAGAAGAGTCACAAGAGAGTATGATCACTCCCTCTCTCTGCCATGTAAAGGCAACAACAAGAAGGTGCCCATCCACAAGCCAGGAAGAGAGCCTGCACCAGAAACCAATCATGCCTGTACCCTAATCTTGTATTTTCAAATTCAGAATGATGAGAAAAAAAATTCTGTTATGATGTTGTATTATATCAGTCTGGACTGATTGATGACATCTTAACTAATTTGAGGGGTTCTTTTCTTGTCCTGCTCCAAATAATTCATTAACCAATAGCCAATGGCATCTTTTTAAAACTTTTTAAAACTCCAATTATGTATATCCTCTGGTTAAAAGCCTCCTCTACCATTCCATGTCACTTTGAAGTCTAAAGTCTTAGAGTAAAATTTACACTCTGTACCAAGAGTACCAGGCTACATGCTCTGGCACCCTTTTGCCTCTGCCTGCCCATGTGCTCAGTGGGCTTCAGCCACACTTTCTTTCTTTCTGTTCCCCAAAGATGGCAACCTGGCACTGCCTGGGATGATCTGCTGCCTTATCTCTCACATCTCATCTCAAGCATCATCTCATCAGAAAGTTGCCCTGGATCCCCAAAATCCAGTGTGCCCTACTTCATCCTCACACTTCCCCCTTAGCACATCACCGGGTTAATTTCCTTGAGGATTTATCATTATTAGAAATCATCTTGGCTCAGCACAAGTAGCACAGTGGTTACCGTGCCATCCACATGCACCGAGGCTGGCAGGTTCAAGCCCGGCCCTGGCCTGCTAAACCACAATGACAACTGCAACAAGAAAATAGCCAGGCTTGTGGCAGGCACCTAGAGTCCCAGCTACTTGGGAGGCTGAGGCAAGAGAATCACTTAAGCCCAAGAGTTTAAGGTTGCTGTGAGCTGTGATGTCACCGCACTCTACCCAGGGCGACATAGTGAGACTCTGTCTCAAAAAAAAAGGAAAAGAAAAAAGAAATCATCTTATTTAGTTAGATCTCATTTCTGTTGTCTTTCTTACTATATTTACAGTTATGAAAGCACAGAGTATGGCTATTTGCTGCCATCTCCACTTAGAACAGTCTTGGACATAATAGGTGTTCAGTTTATATTTGTTGAATAAATACTATTTTGGAGGAATGGAGGGAGTTATGGCTTAATGAAAGAGAAAGATACATAATACATTTACTCACCTAAAACCTAAAATTTATACATGTAATGGAAAGGTCAAATGACAGACAAGATTAATATGATCCATAAAAGATCAGACAGTAAGAAATATGACTTGGCATAGGCAGAAAAGACCTTTTGGAGAAAAAATAGACCTGAAGGAAGTTGAAGGGAAGGAATAGGTGAGCCTTGAGGTAAGTATTGGTTTTGCTAAAACAGTATATAAAAGGGAAAAACTCCTAGAAACTAACCAGATATAAAATTTGCAGAAATAACAGAAACTTTATTGACTATAAAATTAAAATTAATGAGGTGGCTGAAAGCACAATGGATGGGAAGAAAGATTGTTTAAAATCAAATTACTTGGCCGGGCGCAGTGGCTCACGCCTGTAATCCTGGCACTTGGGAGGCTGAGGCAGGTAGTTTGCCTGAGCTCACAAGTTCAAGACCAGCCTGAGCCAGAGAAAGACCCCATCTCTAAAAATAGCTGGGTGTTGGGGAGGGCACCTATAGTCCCAGCTACTTGGGAGGCTGAGACAAGAGAATTGCTTAAGCCCAGGAGTTTGAGGTTGGTGTGAGCTATGAAGCCAGGGTACTCTACTGAGGGTGACAAAGTGAGGATCTGGGTTTGTTTGTTTAAAAAAAAAGAAAAAGAGAGAGAGAGACAAGGAAATTTTTTTGTCACCCATGTCATATCGTAGACCCTTGCAGATGATTGGCTAATACTCCTACAAGGGGGAAGACGTGGGGATTGGATCCCTTTCTCAGCTACCTTTTCTCTTCTCTCCTTTTGGATTTTCTTCTGTTTCCATACATTCTATGGTTGTGTGAGCAGTTTTCAAAGGGCTCTTAGGTTTTCAAGGGAAGAGATTGATGCTCAATATCTGGTCACCATCTAATTCAGTTAACACTCCGAAATAGAGTGAGTACAATAAATGTTTCATTCCCAGAACTTGCATTCTAGTACAGTCCACCTGTGTAACCACTATTTTTGGAGTTACACAGGTGGAATATACTTTCTTCTGTTGCTCCAGGCTCTGTGCTCTTCCTTGTATATTACCAACATTCCCTGAAGCTGTACAGCTCCTACTGTTCTGATGTATGAATTCTTTCCCTGTCTTCCCTTCACTCCTTCATACCCATATCCAAACCTGGATATTCATCATTGTAGAAAGCATAAATGTCATTTCCTTTTGAAATCCTCACAACCTATTTCCCTTAATAATAACATGTGAGTGCCTTCTGTGCATCAGAAACTGCAATGATTGAAACTACGTTACTGCATTTCATCCTTGTAATTACTAAAGCATCATGATCTCATTTTACAGATGAGAAAATTGAAGCTGAAGAAGGTTCTATAACTTGCTTGAGGTCAAGCAGTTGTAAGAGTTGGAGTCCAGACTTTAATTCAGGCCTGTTTGATTCCAAAGTCTGTGTTCAAGGCCAAATCATCACTGATTGCTTTCTTCCTTAAACCGAGGTCGGATCATTCATTACACATCCTATCCTACTGCCCAATAATGGTATCTGTCCAGACCTCTGTTCTGATTAGTCTATGATGCCATATTTGTCATTAAATTTTGAATATATTCATGCTTATATTTTACATATTGTGTATCTTGTTTATCTGAATAATCTCCATAGATTAATAGGTACTTCTTGTTTTTCTAATAAAAAATGGAATGATTAAATGAAGATATAACTACTTTTTTTTTTTTTTTCGAGACAGAGTATCACTCTGTCATCCTCAGTAAAGTGCCATGGCGTCACGGCTCACAGCAACATCAAACCCTCTGACTCAAGTGATCCTCCTGCCTCAGCCACCTCAGTATCTGGGACTATAGGTACCTGCTATGATTCCCAGCTATTTTTAGAGACTGGGTCTCGCTCTTGATCAGGCTGGTCTCTAACTCCTGAGCTTAGGCAATCCACCCACTTCGGCCTCCCAGAGTGGATTTAATAAATCTTAATTTCTTACAATTTAATATTTCATTTTCCAAAGTTGACCGTGAGATTCTTGACAGCAGAGCAAGCTTTTCATTCATTCATTCATTCATTCACGTATTCTTCATTCTTCAAACATCCATCATGTAAGGTACTCTGAGCATTTTCCAGGAATGATGAAAGGTCCTCTAGGGAACAAACCAGATTTGGTCCTTGGTAGGAAAGAACTTACAACCCATATTCAAATCACTGTTCCTCTTTGTTATAGGATACTGGGCATCAATGTGGAGTGAGTGCTTGATAATACTAAACCGATAGGCTCTGACTACAGGTTTGGACACCATAGAAGGAAACTGCAACATGAGAACATAGGGAATAGTTTACAATCCAATTAAAAAACAAACAAACAAACAAAAAAAAAACCTCTCTTGAACTTACCAATTTGGTAGCCAGGTAATTGAAGAAGCAGGTAAGATTCATGTTTACGTGGATGGAGCTGGAACATATTCTTCTTAGTAAAGTATCTCAAGAATGGAAGAAAAAGTACCCAATGTACTCAGCCCTACTATGAAACTAGTTTATGGCTTTCATATGAAAGCTATAACCCAGTTATAACCTGAGAATATGGGGAGGGGAGAAGGGGGGAGGATGGGCGGAGGGAGAGTGATTGGTGGGATTACCCCTATGGTGCATCTTACAAGGGTACATGTGAAACTTAGTAAATGTAGAATGTGAATGTCTTAACACAATAACTAAGAAAATGCAGGAAGGCTATGTTAACCAGTGTGATGAAAATATGTCAAATGCTCTATAAAACCAGTGTATGGTGCCCCATGATCGCATTAATGTACACAGCTATGATTTAATAAAAACAAACAAAAAATAAATAAATAAAAAAGATCAGGGAATCTTAAATTTGACCATGCAAAACTTTCATGTTTTATTTTTATTCATGTTTATTTACAGAAAGCACAATGGTAACCTTAGAATATAAGATCAAGGGCTTTTCTTTACATATGGGTAATCGCAGCTGGGTTCCCAGTCCTCTCTCTCACATAAACCACAGTCATAAGAATTATTTGCAATTTCCATTTTTAATTTCTATTACAAGAAACAAGAAATTAAAGACATTTGAGGTTATGTTTATAATTTTTCCCATAAATATCTTACAGTTGTCTTATCACATGTATTTTAACAAAAAAATTTTATTGCACCTTTCTTTTATTTGGTCTTTTGAAAATCTTCCAATTAGTTTCTGTAGTGACACACTCTCTGTTTTCACACAGATATGTCATCAGTTCATATTATATTCAAATAAATTATGTAATTATAATAATAAGTAAATAACTTAAACAGGTTTGGAAACAAATGGCATAACAGATCTTGGTAAACATTCAGCTCAACTGGTGAGAATGAAAGTACATGAGTCATCAGAGTTTCTCCCTAGGTATCCAAATTCCATGCATTATGAGACCAACTGTCTGAATTTTTCCAGGAACGATAGTGTCTGGGGATCCTCGACTTTCAGTGTTAAAACCAGGATGTGTTGGGCAAAGCAGGTTGGTTGCATACTCTAGTTATGAATGTCAATGACTGTCTATACTTTATGGAAGAGACACGGGGCACTAGTAAACCTGATAATTTAATCAGATTAGAGTTCAGTTAACAGAATTTGTGCACAGTGTGTGGACGGACTTAAATCAAACCTCAAGATCCCTTTACCCAGCCACGTTCTTATCTCTACCTGTCTCTACTTGGCAAGAGCAGCTTGTACTCACCACTGGATTACTCTGGTTATCCCTGTACCTTGAAGGCCAGGCCATACTAACCTCTAACCTCACAAAGTGAGGAAGGTTGTTTAATCATTTAATTCTAGAGTCGAATAAGTTTATGTCCTACCCCACAACCCACATTTCTACAGATAGTTTCCAATGGAACTAAATATTCTTTCCTGAGGATGGCCCACCCACCCAGGGCGGGTCTGGCTCTGTTTCAGTATTTTATACTAGGTTGAGCTGTGGTAGACAAAATCTAGTTTCTATGGGGTGTTTCTCCATCAAGGGGTAAAAGTGCCTTGAGAACCAGTTTTGCCCATTCTCACCTTGTCATACTCGAGTTTCTGGTTGTCTGAGCACGAGAGGCAGATTGTAATAATTCCGCACATGATATTTGTTGTGGTTCCCCTTCCAACAGTAAGGCTGTGAATGTAATCTTTAGAAGACAGGAAGAGCCTTATGGAGAGGTCTGTATGTTTTCCTCCGACTTTCAAAGTGAAATAAATGCTTAATATTTATCCCAGTGATCATATACCCTTTCTGTATCTTCTGATGAATTGGGGGAGAAATAGCTCAGACTGAAATCCAGTGAAAAGAGTACTATGCTGGCTCTAAATGCAAACTTTTTTGGTTATTTAAAAGAGGGAAACTTTTTTTTTTTTTTAAGAGGGAAACTTTTATTTATTATTCAGTTGATGGAAGTGCTGACAAATGTGTATGAGACAACTCTTCTGAGGGCTGTCTTGGGATCCAGGGAAATCAGATCAGAGAAAGCCTTGCCTAGGATTGCTGTCACTTTAAAAATTATAATTCTATAATTTGAATCTTAGTTTGCAGTTGTTAAAAATGGCATTTGTAGGGTAATTCTATTAAATTGATGGTGTCTCTCTCCTCCTTGGCAGGCCTGGAGAGAATTTCAGACTCCATGTCCTTTTTCCGGTTTGGTGTGCTTTGTGATGGAAGGCTTTTTAAAAAATAACCGTGTAGTTCTAGTTTGGTTTTATACAATTCTTCAAACTTATACAATTTGAAGATTTTATATAATCTTCAAACATCTAATGTGCTTGTTGCCTTCGGTGCTGGTAAGTCATGTAGGCATCTCAGAGAAATACAGCAGTATAACGTCGCCATATTCAACAGATCTGGTTGATTGGTCATCTTTGCACACATGAGCTGTGGCAAGAAAGCCCTAGGCAATGCAGTTTTACAGGGAACATATGGGCAGAAATTTACAAGATCCTTGGGGAGGGGCTTCTGTTACCCAGATGGTTGCCAAAAATTCCTGATCCTTGCACTCTGGAAATGAGACTGGGAGAGTTAATCTGATTAGTATGAATGATGATGCGGGAACTTCAATGCATGCCACCTCCCTGGTTCATAGACCTCTAATGAAAGCCTTTGGTAATACGGTCTACCTCGTTCGGAAGCTCTTAAAGTCATGGTTGTCAGCCTAGTATCACAGTGGAGTCTGCTCATTCATGAATGGATCCTGGTGGTGCACAGATCTTAATGAGCAATGTTCAGTAGAATAATAATTTAAATGACCTCTTCCTTTAAGTGCCTTGAATGATCATTTTTGTAAAGGTTATGGTCAGAATGTCAATTCTGGACAAGTATGTTATGTGCCTATAAGTAAATGCCTACAGAATCAGAAACTCAGTTTATAATGTGGTAAAAATTATAAAAGAAATGAATGAAAAATAATAATGTGAGCAATTAAAATGTATTAAAAATTGGGCAGCAATCACTTTGTCTTTATTATTTACCACTATGACCCAAGGATTTAGCATGATACTAGCTATATAGAAGCAATTAGGAATTTTTTTTTTTTTAAAGAAAGAAAAATCTCCTTGGCCCTTAATTCATTATCTGTAATAAAGAGTCATAAAATTATCATTGTTTACTAAATTGCAAATATTTTTCCTTCATATTAAGAAAATCAGAAATCAAACAGTACTGTGAGTCTTTATAATGTACAAAAAGGGTACGCAGCTGGAGACCAGGAATCTCATTTACATTCCTGTCCTATGCCCACCATTTAGCTATGTGACCTCAAGCAACCGATTACAATACAAAGTTTCCTGGGTCCGATATGGTGGCTGTAATCCAGTAACCCCCGCTACCTGGGAGACTGAGGCGGAAGGATCACTTGATGCCTGAATTTCAAAACTGGCTTATGCAACAGAGAGACTCGCATGTCTAAAATAAGTGTTTAAATTATCCAGGTGTGAGAGCCTCAGAGAGAGAGATGGCTGAGCCCAGGAGTTTCAGGCTACAGTGACAGCTATGATTGTATCCATGCACTCCAGCCCGGATGACAGAGCAAGACCTCATCTATAAAATATAATAAAATAAGGTCTTGGTGTGGCATGAGGCAGACTCAGTAAGCCACCTTAATTCCTCTCTGCTTTTAATGTCCTCACCTATAAAGTGGCAATATATAATGCCTGTGTCAAAGAGTTGAAGTCAGAATTAAATAAGGTAGATTTTTTTTCATTGACTTAGCTCAGTTTCTGGAATACAATAGTGTGAGAGAAATTACATAGAACACTCATTATGTTCCAGGCACTGCATAAGCACAGTATGAGCGTTAACTCTTTCAACAACACTGTGAGTTTGGTAATACTCTTACCTCTATTTTAAGGAGGGATGAAGACTGCAAAGGTTAAGCAGGTTTCCCAGGGTTACACACCTCATAACTAACAATAACATGATCCAAACCCAAGCACACTATTTTTTTTTAAATTTTTTATTTCTTTGAGACAGAGTCTTAAGCTGTTGGGGCTAGAGTACCCTAGCATCACAGCTCACAGCAACCTCAAACTTAAGGGATTCTCTTGCCTCAGCCTCCCAAGTAGCTGGGACTACAGGCACTCGCCATGACACCCAACTATTTGTTTTCTTTGTTGCAGTTGTCATTTGTTGTTTAGCTGGCCCGCCCAGGCCGGGTTCAAACACGCCAGCCCCAGGGTATGTGGCTGGCACCCTACCCACTGAGATACGGGCGCCGCCCCAAGCACACTATTTTAATAGACTGTTCTCTTTCTGCATTTACTAATAATAGATGCTCACTAACAATGGTTTTTCCCAAATGTGGTATTTTGTCCCTATAAGTATTTTTTTTTTAAAAACTTGCATTGTCTTATTACCTGTAATAAGGATGAAAGAGTGAGAAAGAAATAAGGTCCTATCCAATCAAGCTTGTTATTAAAATTTGGGTTTGAAAGACTTTAGCAAAATTTCTTTGCAAGCTCTCTGCATGGCAGATCTTCCACCCTGGAGGACGGAGGCAGACGATGGGTGGACAGCAGTGAGAGAACTCTTACCTGCCGAGACAGTCCTCCAACTGCCTGTGATTTTTGGTTCTGGCCTTACTCTCCTGTCATGGGATTCTCAGGGCCATATTCTAAGCCGAATCCTACCCCACAGCTAAATTTAAGACTTTTTCCTGAGACTGAGGCTAGGTGCCAACCGAGTAGCTGCTTCAGCAATGGAGACACCTGTCTCCTAGCAAACTAAATGAGATCACTGACTCATTTACATAAACCAGCAGATGGAGAAGAGTTGCATTTGTTATCAATTCTGGCTAGATTTCAACCAATTACATAGACTTAAAATGTTTGGTTCTTCATTGCCAACCTTCTAAGCTATCCACTTCCCTAATGCAGTTTTTATAAGCAGTTTTTTAAACATGATCTTTAAGATTCAAAATATTAACGGCATCTTCATTATATTTTTTCTAACTAGCTAATACATTAGTTGGGTTACTAACATTCTATCCCTTTCTCATGAACCTTTCTAGTAGTTATTCCACCCCTGATTTCTAAGTGTTAACCTTGTGACTCCCCTTGCACTATGTAGTTTTAAAAACAGATGATAGCTTACTATGTGGTATAACCATGTATTACAATTATATTAAAATGCCGTTTCCCCCTTTAAACTCAGCACCAAGAACAATGCCTGACACATAATCAATATTCAATAAAGATTTGCTGAATGACTGAGTGAATGAATTAAAGAGTGAATACTTGGACTACTAGCATTTCATTATCAGCTTCCACAGCTTTAATGGAAAGAAAGGAGGGAGAATTTCAGAAACCTCAGCAGGGTCTCCACAGGGAATAGCAATCAGTCATCCACCCCCAATCAATATTTACACAGCGTGAGCTCCTTCAGGCTGAGTAGAAACAGTGACTTCTTTTTCATCTTTCTGTCACAGGTTGTTAAGCAGGGCCACATACGTGGCAGAATCTCAATAAATGCTTTTATGTGACCACAAAAGAAGGGTAAGATTTGACCCTTCCCTCCAAAAAAATGTATAATCTATATTTCAGCGGCAAAATGGTTGTTTCCAAGATCCTATGGATTGCTATCTACTACTCCTACAGGTCAAAATGAATTATCAATGTAATATTTATTTAAGTTTTTTGACTTTTTAAATAGGCCAAGACTGTTGCTACCTGGATGCCCTTTCGAAAGGGATAAACACCTTTTATGTGGGTCTCCAAGTTTATTCTGTGATAAGGATTCACAGAGAAGACTCAAAGCTCCCCATCATGAGTTCCTACAAAGGAGATAAAGTAATTCATCTTTTGTCATTAAGTTGTGACATTTGCCTGCATGTGGCCTGAGTTCCAATGAGTTTGGCTTTGTCTAATTCCCTGGGTCATTAGCTACGTAATCATAATTATTTTCAGCTGTGCAGATTGGCGCTCTTTTTCTCATCCATTTTTCTCCTCCCCTTCTTCATCACATTTCTGCACTGATGGAAACCACGAGAGCACCATCTGGTACAACCTGTGCACGGGGCCAGTGGAATGAAAGGCAGCCACGGAAGGATGCCCATATTCCATTAGATGCATTTATGTGCCGCCTTCCGTCTCATGCCATTTCCTGACCCTCTACATTTCACTTTAGGGAGTTCAAGGGCTCCCCGAGGCTTCCCAAATACAGACCTCCCTGCCCCCAACACCAGTGACATCTGAAGAGCTGTCTCTGTTGAAGGTGATACCACTGGCACCGAGTTATGAAGAACTGTATTTGCAGAGAATTAACATTTCCTGCGTGTCTACCAACTGACTTAGGCAATTATACAGGCAGCTGCCAAATGAGTATTAACATAACTGGAAAAGCTTCACTGTATGTGAGTCAGACTACCCAGGCTGTGTGCAACAACCTGAGCTCATTGCATTGACTTTAATTTCCAAAAACAATTCTTTCATGTGCAGACAATGCCCCATCTTGGAGTGATTGCCTGGAATCCTCCTTAGTAGAAATTATACTGAAGTTTATGGGAAAGAAATGAGAAAGATTTTGACTCCATTATTTAAACTCATGAACTACCTTTAGGCAAACAATGACCCCTATGACTATCAGTGTAATTTGGTGAATTAATTCCTTTTAGTTTTATTTAGTGGCAAAAGGAAAAAATGACACTAAGATGGAAGCCAGAAGCTTCTAGGTTAGAATGTGTGATGTGTAATTTGAGCATATAACAACTGTGCCTTTTAGGTGGTTTCTCTGGGCCTCTGCTTCATGATCTATAAGCTCCAGGAGTTGGAGGTTGCCGTGAGCTGTGATGCCACACCACTCTACCGAAGGCGATAAAGTGAGACTCTGTCTTTACAAAAAAAATAATAATAATAAAATAAAAAATAAAAATATGTGTCAAAGTGTGATTCATCTTTAGACAATAGACAATAACCACTCTTTGCCGGCCAGCACCACAGAAATCACTGTGGCCCCATTCCTAACTGTAAAGGCCAAGAGGAGAGTCCAGATTGCCACCCTCACCTATAACCAGGTACCTCGACACTCCTGTTTGGATATTGTCAAACAAGGCAAGTAGGAAGCCAGGATTTTATCCTCACTGGCACGTAATGGGGTTCATGGCTCCACAGTGTCACTGGAGAACATTTGGGAAACTGGAACTCTCATTCCCACCAAGTAGTAATGGGGGGCCCTTTGGGTGTCCACAAAGACCGAGTGAGAAACTGAGAATTCTACCTCCTCTTGGCAGGAATGGGTTCGCACCCCCTTCCCAGACATACTGGGCTTATGTCAGAGAAAGCTAGTTAAGGAGAAGGTTTAAATAAGATTCAGAGCCTCATAGCAGCATGTGAAAACATCCAGGCTTCAATTTAAAAAAAAAAAAAATCCCTTGTCATACCAAACACCAGGAGCACAAAAAGGAAAATCAATAAATGCCAATAGCAAGATGAGAAGAGAGGTTAGAATTACCAGATGAAGATTTCAGAGAGAGCCATCATGAGAAAATGCTTTGGTGAGCAATCACGAACATACACGAAACAAACGAAAAATAGAAAATAAGCAAAGAAATAAAAGAGATGGGGCAGCACCTGTGGCTCAAGGAGTAGGGCGCTGGCCACGTACCAGGGGTGGCGGGTTCATACCCATGGCACTGGCCAAAACTGCAAATAAATAAATAAATAAAAGAAAAAGAAAAGAAATAAAAGAGAGGACAATCAAGTGGACGTTTTGGAGCTGCAGAATACACTAACTAAAGGCTTAAGTGGGTGGGTTCGACGACGTGAAGGGAAGCACAGGGGAGATCAGAGTGCGAAAAGACAGCAATAAAAATGACCTACTTTAAACAGCAGAGAGAAAATAGATTGAATTAACAGACGTGAACAGAGTTTCAGGGACCTGTTGGACTATAAGGAAGATCTCATTTTCATGTCGTTGGAGGTCTACTAGAGATGAGAAAGAAGGCAGAGTTGGAAAAGTAAACAAATAATGGCTGAAAACTCCTGAATTCGGCAAAAGGTGTAAACTGACAGACACAAGAAGCCGATTGCACAGCTGAACAGGAAAACACCAAAGAAATCTATGCTGAGATACAAGGCCGTTATACTTCTGAAAATTAAAGACAAAGAAAAAAAATCTCAAAAGCTGCCAGAGAAAAATAACATTTTTATCTACAAACATAAAACAATCCAAAGGGCAGCAGCTTTCTCATCAGAAATCCTGGTTGCTGGAAAGGAATGACAGAATATTTTTCTTTCTTTTTTTAAGGAGACAGAGTCTCACTTTGTCACCCTCTGTACAGTGCTTTGACACCATAGCTCACAGCAACCTCCTACTCTTGGGCTCAAGAGAATCTCTTGCCTCAGCCTTCCTAGTAGCTGGATGCCCTCCACAACACCCAGCTATTTTTTTGTTGTTGTTGTCATTGTTTAGCAAGCCCCGGCCACATTCGAACCCACCAGCCCTGGTACACGTGGCCAGCGCCCTAACCACTGAGCACAGGTGCTCAGCCAGTATTTTTCTTTCTTGAAAGAAAGATTGTTAACCCAGAATTCCATAACCCATTAAAACATCTTTTAGGAAGGAAGGGGAAATAAGATATTCTCAGGCAAAAAACTAAGAGAATTTTTCACCATCACACCTACCTCAGGAAAAAAAAAATGGCTAAAGGATGGGTTCAAAACTTTAAAAGCAAAAAAACAAAAACAAAAAACACAATGCAAGAAAGAAACTAGAAATATTAGGAAGAAAGAGGAAAAATAAACATCTTCGGCAAAAATATGAATAAATAAATTAGGCATTTTTTTCTCTTGAGTTTTCTAAAATATGTTTGATGGCTAGGAGAAAAATTGTGACAGTGATGTGGCTCTAGATGTACGTAGAGAAACTAAGATAACTGTATTATAAATGAAGGAAAGTGAATGGACAAAATGGGAGCTAGAAGAGGTAGGCCTGGTTAGCAGCAAGGCAATAAATAGCTTTTCCTGAATAGCCTAGAAGACTTTTCCCTGTGTCTCACTGGCATGAACTCTGCCACCCTGTCTCTCTAGAGACAAGAAGACAGGGAAGTAATTAGCTGGGCACATGGGATTTTGTTAAAAAAGAAAAAGAGAATGATAATTATTTGGTGAACAGCAAGTAGTGTCTAATACTAATTCTGAGAGGGGATGAAAGGGTTACCTAAGTGCTGTTTTTTAAATTCTTATTGCAGAGACTAGTCCATGTTGCTACTTAACTGTCTCTTCCCCTCTCATGGAAACATACAAGAACAGCACAGTGTCACATTTCAGTTATCCAGACACGCCTAGTGTCTCATTGCCAAGAAAGATCTCCCACCTTTTCCATGAAGATACCTAGGGCTTCAAAGGATGTTCCATTTTATTGTCTGTGCATATGCAGCAAAATTCAACAGTTGAACAGTAAACATGGGTAATGCTAAAGGGCCATGTATTCAATAAGTTTAGAAATATAAAGCAAATGTCCAATTCTAACACATACACTGGAACTATGAAAAGGGAAGTGGTGATACAGCCCTGGATAATCCCTGGGATGGCAATTAGCAGCAAAACAGAGCCTTCGCCTCAGTGAAAGAACGTTTATCCCCCCAAATCCCTCTCCCAGGGATACCCTGTGGTTTCCTGTGTCTGCACTCCTCTACCAAGCTATGGACTAAATATTTTCTTTCAGGGAATGGAGCAAAACCACAACTGTTATATGGCTAATGCTCCATTTGAGTCCGGGAGGATTTGCGTCTGTTCCCCTTTTCTTTCCACATCACTTCCTGAAGGAATTCCATTTTACATAAATCGTCAACATGCCCACACTCTGGGTGCCCTGAATTACTGTACAAAGATACCACTCATACTTCGCTTATATTAAAAGATGCTGGGAAAGTGTATGCTCAGGGGACTGTGATTTTTTTAAAAAGCAATACACAAAAAAACTTAATAATGATAATATGAGTGAGAAGAATGCTGGATACTTTAAGAATAAAAATCCTATCAAACAATTAGGCCCTCTGTACTTAATGGATATTGGTTTGGATAATGCAAAACATAATTTGTTTTTATGTTTTTGGTGAGAATATCAAAATAAAATCCAAAGAATCTTGTAGGATATATTTTATTTATTTATTTATTTTTAAATCTTAGATCGACATGAGGGTACAAATGTTTAGGTCATATCCTTTTCCTTTGTAAAGTTCAATTTGTAGTTGACCCCTTCACCCAAGGACTGTGCTGGACACCATTATTTTGTGCATATTAGGTGAGAACTTGCCAATCATCTTCCCTCCTCCCCTTTCCTCATTCCCTCCTTCCTTCTCCCCCTATATAGAATATATTTTAAATAGATACTTTTTGATCATTTTTTTTAGAGACAGGATCTCACTATGTTGCCCGGGCTGGAGTGCACGGGCTATGTGCAAGTGCAATCTTTGCTCAAGCAGCCTTGAACTGGGCTCAAGCATCAAATACTTAGATCTGAGACTAATAGCTTTTAGGTAATTCTGTGTCCTTTACCAGCTATTGCTTCTGTAATGGACATACGACTCAACTCTGGCCAATGAGTCTTAAGGCTTCTGTGGAAGTCTACTTGTTCCTAAACAAGAAAACCTCTTTTTCTTCTTGATACTCTGGTCCTGGGAACCCTCAACCTGCTTCAGCCATCATGCTACAAGCCAAAGGGTCTAACCAGCAGGTTAGATCCAACACTCTGTCTTTTGAGAGATAAAAAAAA
Organism: Nycticebus coucang; assembly: GCF_027406575.1. Taxonomy (NCBI): domain Eukaryota; kingdom Metazoa; phylum Chordata; class Mammalia; order Primates; family Lorisidae; genus Nycticebus; species Nycticebus coucang. The sequence continues at coordinate 21,792,101 of NC_069787.1, forward strand.
CCTAAGTCTTTGTTGGTATTGTTGAGGCCAGTCTTAAGGCCTATCCCACTCCTCAACTTCTGGTTATATGAAATAATAAATTTTCTTTTTGTTTCTCTTTTTGTTGTCGTCGAAATCAAAAGAATCCTAACTGTTACATGTGGGAAAACTACAATGATAAAAATTAACCATTTCAGAAAAAAAAAAAAATTGGTAACTGAAACCAACTGTAAAAACAAACAAACAAACACAAACACAAATCCAAAACAAAGAAAACCCATAAACAATAAAGTACTTTAGTTTTGACACTGGTTTAAAGAATTATTTCCGAATAATTATTTCCTATGGGGAGGCATAGTAGAGTAAATATGGCTTACTCTTTATTATATTTTTGCCCTGATATATTGCCCTAGAGTATCTTTTATAAATAGTCTCATTGACCTTTAAGCCATCAGGGAATGTGTACATAATTTAGGTCTCCTCATCCTAGGTGAAATTTGGAAGATTTCTCTTGTCCTTTTAAATTATTTTCTCATAGTTTTATGTTTCCTGTTTCTCAAATCCTAAAATTCATGAATTTTGGTTGAACATTAGTTGCATTCCAGTTAATTCACGTGAGGGCAATAAATATTTTACCTCCAAATACGGCATTTTGACATAGTGGACTGTCTGAAGAAGCCGCAAGGTGTCTCTGACCTCCCCTGCTCCCCAGAACACACACACCATTGACTCTCCCAGAATCATAGAAGTTTTTTTATCCCCCTAAGATCCAGACATTTCTGGGAGAACAATTGTTCTTTCCTTCCCCTCCATGTAAGAGCAGGAGTATGAGCCCACTTGCGCAGACTCATCCTCCCTACTAAGCCCTTATTGCTCCTGAACAGAATTCCTCTTTTCCAGCTCCCATAACTCATTTTACCAGAAAGGCAAGTATAGAGGATTAAACATCATACTTACTACAACAGCCACCAATATCATGACTCATCGGAGGAATTACTGAGAACAAGGCATTCTCCTGGCAAGCCTGGAAATCTCTTGTGACTTGGTAGACAAGCCACCAAGTAACTCAGTAATCCTGGAGGAGCAAAGTTCAGGCCTGTAGTAGTAAGGCTGATTTTAAACATTAAGCATTTTATGGCAGTTCCTTGAAGGAACTGTTTAGTGAAGAAAAATTACATGTAGTCTTTTTGGAGATCATTTCCTTGAGCACATACTCTCTTGGCATCTATGAGATCATTTCCCTGAGCACACAGCCCCTGTATATCTTTGCTTAGTAATGTTTCCGCCCATCATGTATCTTCTCAATAAAAGGACTGTGCAAGAAGTGCTCAGTGCTATCCTGCACCTATGGTTAGCCTCACCTCTTGCAGCGTGTTCTGTCAATCATGTTTCGCATGATCATTTGTGTGGTTGTGACAGGCAAGTAAGCTTATGAATCCTGATGGGGAGTTGAGTCTTCTTTTCTGTGAGTTCCTGTGTATATACATTAAAATAAACTTGAATAACTTTTCTTTTATAAATCTTCTCTTTGTTGTGAGTTGATTTTCAGTGAATCTTCTGATGCCAACAATGCGTACTCAGTGACAGAGAAGTGTAACTGTCTCTATGAACCAATTTCAATAATCTGTGTATATTTTTTTATGATCTCCTCCTCTTACCCAACGATGAAGGCCCAGCTGCCTGTCACTGTCAGCCAATATGCAGACATGGGAATAGGTTCACCTAACTTTATTAGAAGGCTGGCAATTCTGGAGAACAGTAACAGTAGCCTCCCCAAGACTGTTCTGTTCTTACATTTCCAAAATCATAGCTTTATACATAGAAGTTAAAGATAAAAACATAATTAACCCTTATCTTCAACAGTAATTAACACTTATCTTAAATAACAATAATCTCGCTATAACCCATCACCCATAATAAACAATAATTGACATAACCCGTGACTCATATAACAACATTTCAATTCAAAAGTTAATCTCCTGCCAGGTTTGGTGGCTCAGGCGTGTAATCCTAGCACTCTGGGAGGCTGAGAGTCGGTGAATTGCCTGAGCTCAGGAGTTCCAGACCAGTCTGAGCAAGAGTGAGACCCTGCCTCTAAAATTAGCCTGGCATTGTGGCGGGCACCTGTAGTCCCAGCTACTAGAGAGGCTGAAGCAAGAGAATTGCTGGAGCCAAGAGTTTGAGGTTGCTGGGAGCTGTGATGGCACGGCACTCTAATGAGGGTGACAAAGTCAGACTGTCTCAAAAAAAAAAGTTAATCTCGTAAATCAATTGCCTAAACTACTCAAGACATACACTTTTAGGTTTAAGCCGAATTTACAAGCAGTAAGGATGAAAGCCATGAAGTGAAGGTCACCAACCACACCAGCTGTGTGGTGTTGGCCCAGCCTGACTCCATCTTACTACATGCCTTCTCTCTTACTTAACTACCTGAATTATTTGATTTGTTTCCCAGAAATGGTGACATTTTTGCAAGACAAAGACTTGAGATTATGAAGAGCCCTAAGCAGGATTCCTGGTGCCAAGAATCACCACCATTCCCCCCATAACCTGTCCAAACATGCTACTTCTCTTTAAAAAGCCCCGATCTCTACTCACCAGAGAGATGGATTTGAGAGCATGTCTCCTGTTCCCAACAGACATCTTTTACCTTAAAATTCTTTTCTTCCTTGGCAATCCTCAATGTCTCACTCATTGGCACTTGGGCAACTGGGTCAGGGCTAAACCCGCTTGCAGTTTGTAACAGAAGCATAGCAAATGCTGACTGCAAAAACACACATATATTTTTGATAAGGAGTGCCTTCCTCTGTACTCCACACACACTCGCACAGACATGAAAGAATTGTCCTTAGTACATTCACATCAGCAAATCAAAGGGAGGAGTGAATTACTCGGTATGCACAAGCTAAAATTAAGAAGGCAAATTTTGCCTGGAAATGAAGAAAATACTTCCTGACGGTAAAAACAATTAGACTGTAACATCACTTTCTGAAAGAGATGGAAGGGCCTTCATTTTGCATCGTTCGTGAAGAGGGGAAACACCGTGGAAAGATATTCTAGAAAGCCTCATTAGGGAATTCACTTTTCTTGTGGCATATTGCTTTATTGTGGCCCAGTGATTCTGTTGTTTCTTCCTTTTTGAAATAGACTGATAACAGCAAAAGAAAAAAAAAAACCTCTTATTAAAAATACGAAGTGTGTTGTGCAATTGTAGTGTGTTGTAGAAACAAGTATGTTGTATAATTGTGAATATGTGCCTATTCCAACATTTTAAATTCCTAATGATCCAGGGAATGAGAAAATTCTAGAGGTTAGGAGGAATCACAAGTCATTCCATCCCTCATTAGAAAAATAATAACTATACTTTCTTTAGCATCTATCTTTGGCCAGACGCCATACATTCTTCTTTAATCCATCACACTCATTCCTGTAAAGCAAGCCTTATTATCTTATTCTAAAGCAGTGGATATTGGGTTCAAAGTCAAATATCCAGGGGAGATCACATAGCTGTTGAGTGTGTGATTCAGGAGTCTAACCCAGTTACGGGCCTGGCAGCCCAAATGCTTTCTTTCCACCTCTGATCGTGAGGCTCAGAGTGTGAAGAAGCTGTCCCCAAGCTGTGCGACAGGTTAAGGCCTGGGCAGCCGCTGTCCTCAGGCCCACACCCTCCTCCTGAGTTCACTGCTGTGTCTGTGCACATTAGATAAATGCACCACCTCAGTTAACAGTCAGGCTCCTACATCAGGGTAATTAAGGGGCAGGGCCAAGCCACCAATGCTTCTGTGGCTGATGTTACCCAAAGTTTGTACTTGCCCTCCTGGCCATATTGAAAGAAAGAGGATAAGTGGCTTGAGGAGAAGGAAAGAGGAGATTATTATTTTGTGGGCAAATGAGAAGGATAGGGACTCCTGTCTAAATGCCGTCATCTTCTGCATAAGCAGAAATACAGAGCTTTTAAAGGGAGCAGTTTCACTCTAGGCTAACGTCATCCAACTATAATTAATGATTCTGACTTTCACATCTCCACCTACTGACCCGCCTGGCTGGATCTCCACCCAGACAGTTCAGCTGAGCAATCTCCTACAGCACAAAGAGCAAAAGACATTCCCAGCCCCTCCCAACCACTGGCCTGAGGCAGGATGCAAGTTTTGGTTTCCTAAATGAGTGGAAGAAATTCTGACGAAACAGAAACTTTCTCTTCTTTTGCAACCTTTTTTCAGGCCTTTCCCTCTGTTACACTGCTGGCATTAAACTATTCTTAAAATGTGCGTGCCTCTTAAAGTGTACCTTCCCTATGTGTCTGGTTGTGTTCCTTCCCTCTAATGCATTTTTATCATGGTCAAAGCCATAAAAATATAAAATCTGCCAAGCATGGTGGCTCATTCCCTGTAGTCCCAGCTACTTGGAAGGCTGAGTTGGGAGGATTTCTTGAGTGTAGGAGTTGGAGACCAGCCTAGGCAATGAAGAAAATTAGAATATTACTCGAAAATATATTTCTCTCACATATTTAGAGAGGGCTGCCATTGAAAGCACATGTAGTGAGAATAAGAAGGAGTCTGTCAGGCTGGGGCAGACATGACACAGCTGGTCTGGTTGGGTTGGGTCCTGCCTGACCTTCATCCCCTGTCTCCTATTCTTACTGTTTTGTTAATTTGGCTCCCACCCTAAAGATGCCTAGCTTGAGTAGTTTAGGTGGATTGATTTAGGAGATTAACTTGTTTTCTTATTATTGAATCATAGCTGTGTACATTGATGCGATCATGGGGCACCATACACTGGTTTTATAGAGCATTTGACATATTTTCATCACACTGGTTAACATAGTCTTCCTGGCATTTTGTTAGTTATTGTTCTAAGACATTTATATTCTACATTTACTGTTTCACATGTACCCTTGCAAGATGCACCACAGGTGTAATCCCACCAATCACCCTCCCTCTGCCCATTCTCTTATTTATTTATTTATTTATTTTTATTAAACCATAGCTGTGTACATTAGTATGGTTGTGGGGCACCATACACTTGGTTCATAGATCGTTTGACACATTTTCATCACATTAGTTAACATAGCTTTTGTAGCATTTTCTTAGTTATTTTGCTAAGACCTTTACATTCCACATTTACTAGGATTCACATATACCCTTGTAAGATGCACCACAGGTGTAATCCCATTAATCCCCCTCCTTCCCCCTCCCTCCCCCCCTCCCTCCCCTCCCTTTCTCCTTTCTCCCTAGTCTTAGGTTGTAACTGGGTTATAGCTTTCATGTGAAGGTCCTAGATTAGTTTCATAATAAGGGTGAGTACATTGGGTACTTTTTCTTCCATTCTTGAGACACTTTACTAAGAAGAATATGTTCCAGCTCCATCCATGTAAACATGAAAGAGGTAAAGTCTCCATCTTTCTTTAAGGCTGCATAATATTCCATGGTATACATATACCACAATTTATTAATCCATTCGTGGATCGATGGACACTTGGGCTTTTTCCATGACTTAGCAATTATGAATAGGGCTGCAATAAATATTCTGATACAAATATCTTTGTTATGGTGTGATTATTGGTCTTCTGGGTATATGCCCAGCAGGGGGATTACAGGATTGAATGGCAGATCTATTTTTAGATCTCTAAGTGTTCTCCATATCTCTTTCCAAAAGGAATGTATTAATTTGCATTCCCACCAGCAGTGCAAAAGTGTTCCCTTTTCTCCACATCCACGCCAACATCTCTGGTCTTGGGATTTTGTGATATAGGCTAGTCTCACTGGAGTTAGATGGTATCTCAAAGTAGTTTTGATTTGCATTTCTCTGATGATTAAAGACGATGAGCATTTTTTCATATGTCTGAAGGCCGTGAGCCTGTCTTCTTCAGAGAAGTTTCTCTTCAAGTCCCTTGCCCAGCCTGCGATGGGATCCCTTGTTCTTTTCTTGCTAATGCATTTGAGTTCTCTGTGGATTCTGGTTATTAAACCTTTGTCGGAGACATAACCTGCAAATATCTTCTCCCATTCTGAGGGCTGTTTGCTTGCTTTACTTACTGTGTTCTTGGCTGTGCAGAAGCTTTTTAGTTTGATCAAGTCCCAGTAGTGTATTTTTGAAGCAGCTTCAATTGCCCGGGGGGTCCTTCTCATAAAAAACTCGCCCAACCCAATTTCTTCAAGGGTTTTCCCTACACTCTCTTCTAGTATTTTTATAGTTTCATGTCTTACGTTTAAATCTTTAATCCAGTGAGAGTCTATCTTGGTTAATGGTGACAGGTGTGGGTCCAGTTTCAGTCTTCTACAGGTTGCCAGCCAGTTCACCCAGCACCATTTGTTAAATAGGGAATCTTTTCCCCACTGAACATTTTTTAATTGGCTTATCAAAGATTAAATAATGGTAAGTAGCTAGATTCATCTCTTGGTTCTCTATTCTGTTCCAGACATCTACTTCTATGTTTTTGTGCCAGTACCATGCTGTTTTGATCACTATCGATTTGTAGTATAGCCTGATGTCTGGTAGCGTGACTCCTCCTGCTTTGTTTTTATTTTTGAGTAATGTCTTGGCTATTCGAGGTTTTTCCTGATTTCATATAAAACGAAGTATTATTTTTTCAAGATCTTTAAAGTATGACAGTGGAGCTTTAATGGGGATTGCGTTGAAATTATATATTGCTTTGGGTAGTATGGACATTTTAACAATGTTGATTCTTCCCAACCATGAGCATGGTATATTTTTCCATTTGTTAACATTCTCAGCTATCTCTTTTCTTAGAGTTTCATAGTTCTCTTTATATAGATCTTTCACGTCCTTTGTTAGATAAACTCCCAAGTATTTCATCTTCTTTGGCACTACTGTGAATGGGATAGAGTCCTTAATTGTTTTTTCAGCTTGACTATTGTTGGTATATATAAAGGCTACCAATTTATAAATGTTGATTTTGTAACCTGAGACACTGCTGTATTCCTTAATCACTTCTAAGAGTTTTGTAGTAGAGTCCCTAGTATTTTCCAGATATACGATCATATCATCTGCGAAGAGTGAAAGTTTGATCTCTTCTGACCCTATGTGGATACCCTTGATCGCCTTTTCTTCCCTAATTGTGGTGGCTAAAACTTCCATTACAATGTTAAAGAGCAATGGAGACAATAAGCAGCCTTGTCTGGTTCCAGATCTAAGTGGAAATGATTCCAATTTAACTCCATTCAATACGATATTGGCTGTGAGTTTGCTGTAGATGGCCTCTATCAGTTTAAGAAATGTCCCTTTTATACCAATTTTCTTAAGTGTTCTGATCATGAATGGATGTTGGATGTGATCAAAAGCTTTCTCTGCATCGATTGAGAGAATCATATGGTCTTTGTTTTTTAATTTGTTTATGTGCTGTATCACATTTATAGATTTACGTATATTGAACCAGCCTTGAGACCCTGGGATAAAACCGACTTGGTCATGATGTATGATTTGTTTGATATGTTGCTGGATTCTGTTTGTTAGAATCTTGTTGAATATTTTTGCATCTATATTCATTAGTGATATTGGTCTATAATTTTCTTTTCTTGTTGGGTCTTTTCCTGGTTTGGGGATCAGGGTGATGTTTGCTTCATAGAATGTGTTGGGTAGTCTTCCTTCTTTTTCTACCTTTTGGAACAGGTTGAGTAGTATAGGTACTAATTCCTCTTTAAAGGTTTGGTAGAATTCTGATGTGAAACCATCTGGTCCCGGGTTTTTCTTTTTGGGGAGATTTTGTGTGGTTGATGATATTTCTGAACTTGATATGGGCCTGTTCAACATTTCCACTTGTTTTTGATTAAGTCTTGGAAGGTGACGTGCTTCCAAGTATTGGTCAATTTCCTTCAGATTTTCATATTTCTGAGAGTAAAGTTTCTTGTAATATTCATTAAGGATTTTTTGGATTTCTGAGGAGTCTGTTTTATTTTGTCTTTGTTATTTCTGATTGATGAGATTAAAGATTTTACTCTTTTTTTCCTGATTAGGTTGGCCAGAGGTTTATCTATTTTGTTGACCTTTTCAAAAAACCAGCTTTTTGATTTGTTGATCTGTTGTATTATTCTTTTGTTTTCAATTTCATTTAGTTCTGCTCTGATTTTGGTTATTTCTTTTCTTTTACTGGATTTGGGGTTGGAGTGTTCTTCCATTTCCAGTCTCTTGAGATGTCCCATTAGGTTGCTTACTTCCTCTCTTTCTGTTCTCCTGAGGAAGGCTTGCAGTGCTATAAATTTCCCTCTTAGAACTGCCTTTGCGGTGTCCCAGAGGTTCTGATAGTTTGTGTCTTCATTGTCGTTTTGTTCCAGAAATTTGGCAATTTCCTTCTTGATCTCATTTCTGACCCAGCTATCATTCAGCATAAGGTTATTTAACTTCCATGTTTTTGTATGTGTATGCAGATTCCTGTTGTTACTCATCTCAAGTTTTATTCCATGATGGTCTGAGAAGATGCATGGAATAATTTCTATTCCTTTAAATTTGCTGAGGTTAGACTTGTGACCTAAGATGTGATCGATTCTGGAGTAAGTTCCGTGGGCTGATGAGAAGTATGTGTATTCAGTTTTGTTGGGATGAAATGTTCTGTAGATGTCTGCTAAATCTAAATGCTGGATGGTTAGCTTTAAATCTAGAATTTCTTTACTCAGCTTTTTGTTGGAGGATCGATCCATCACTGCCAAAGGAGTGTTAAAATCTCCGACTATTATAGAGTTGGAGGAAATCAAGTTGCTCATGTCTGTTAGAGTTTCTCTCATAAATTGAGGTGCATTCTGCCCCATGATTGTTTTACTCCCTGTGATTTTCCTCTGGTGCATAGATATTAATAATTGAAATCTCATCATATTGAGTCTTACCCTTAACAAATATGAAGTGACCATTCTTGTCCTTCCTTACTTTGTTGGTTTAAAGCCTATTGTGTCCACGAATAAAATTATAACACCTCTTTTTTCTGGTTACCATTTGCCTGAAATATGGATGACCATCCTTTCACCCTGAGTCTGTATTTGTCTTTTAAGTTAAGATGTGACTCTTGCATGCAACAAATGTCTGGCCTCAGTTTTTGTATCCAGTCAGCTAACCTATGTCTCTTTAGAGGGCAGTTTAAGCCATTCACATTAATGGAGAGTATTGATAAGTTTGGTGAAATTTGGGATATTGAGTTTTTTGAAAGTCCAGTGGGCATTTTTAATCCTTTTGCCATTGTGGAAGTTGGAGTTTGATCAGAAGTTTCTGAGTGAGTTTACTTTTGTAGTAGAGGATTGGGTTGGTTATTATGGAGGATAGGTCTGAGAATATCCTGAAGAGCTGGTTTGGTTATGGCAAATTTCTTTAGCATATGTATGTCATTAAAGTATTTAATTTCTCCGTCATAAATGAAACTCAGTTTAGCTGGGTACAAGATCCGGGGTTGAAAGTTATTTTGCTTGAGGAGATTAAACGTTGATGACCACCCCTTCTGGCTTGAAAAGTTTCAGCAGAGAGATCTGCAGTCATTCTAATGTTCTTGCCTTTGAAGGTAATAGATTTCTTTCACCTGGCCGCTTTGAGAATTTTCTCCTTCATATTAACTTTAGTGAAGTTAGTTGTGATATGCCTGGGGGATGTCTTATTGGGGTTGAGTCGTGCTGGGGTTCTGTAGCTATCTGCTATCTGAATTTCAGGTTCTCTAGGCATGTCTGGAAAATTCTCTTTCATAATTTCATGCAGAAGGGCCTCTGCGCCCAGTGAGGCCACTTCATCTGTCTCAGGAATTCCTATGAGATGGATATTTGCCTTCTTTGAGTTATCCCAGAGCTCTCTGAGTGAGTGATCCATTTTTGCTCTCCATTTCTCTTCCTCTTTGAGAGTTTGGGAGCGTTCAAAGGCTTTATCTTCGATGTCGGAGATCCTTTCTTCTGCTTGGTCCATTCTGTTGCTAAGGGATTCTACTATATTTTTCATATCTTTGAGGGCTGCAAATTCTTGTTTCAGTGTGTCTAAGTCTTTCATGGTTTTGTCTTTAAATTCGTTAAATTCTTGAGACAGCTTTTGAATTTCTCCACGAATTCCTAATTCCATTTTGTTAATCTTGTTTGCCATCCAAATTCTGAATTCGATTTCTGATATCTCAGCCAGTTGTTTGTGAATGGGATCTTCAATTACATCTGCCGTATCTTTCCTTTGGGGGGGTTGATCTATTCTGGTTATTCATGTTACCAGAGTTTTTCGGCTGAATCCACCCCATGATTGTTTTACTCCCTTTGATTTTCCTCTGGTGATTTGTCGAGGACTCGTACAGTGCTGTGGTCTGAGAAACTGGGGCCCTGTTTGGTGTAGAGGGGCTAAGTGGTTCTGACTTGTTTTCAGCTGGTTTCTATGTGACCCTAGTGAAACAGTTACTCTGGGTTGAAGTCTCAGCTGTGGAGAAATACCAGCAATTAAGTCACCCCACCCACCACAGGCAACAAATGGAAACGGAAAATCAAACCTTCCTGCAACTACACACCCAGGGCACCACCTGGATAGTTCCCAGGTGAGTGACTCAGTTCAAAAGGTCCAAATCAATTGTCTCAGTCAGCAGCTGCCTCGGGTGGGAGAGTTCAAGAGGTCCCTGGGAACTGAATCACAGGGGTCTGGTGACTGCTCTTAAATGGCTTGCTCCAGTGCTGCATGGAGTCAGGAAGAGCCACCAGTAAATAGATCAGTCTAGGAAGATCGATGCCTCCTTCCCCACCTTGCAGCTCTGTCACACCCAGTTGCTGCTAGCCCCACAGGGCTGTGACCCAGTCAGTTGTCTGCAGTAAGCAGATACTCCAGGGGTTTGCACCTGCCTAAGTCACAGGGTAGTCTGTGTCTGCTCGACTAGGCTGCTATTCTCTGTCTTTATCCAGCAGGGAGTGGTGTGGCCTGTCAACCTCGGGCACTTGATGGAGGCTGGAGGTGTTCACTCAGTTCCAGCCCCACCCTTAGTTTATGTTACTGGGTGAAGGGAACAACCCTGTAGGAGTTTGTTTCTGACCTTGCCAGATTCCTCTGCAGAGGAGAGGCTGATTTGAGTTCCCAGAACTTGTGTCTCAGGCCCTGTCTTTAGTCCTGAGGGTTTGTATTTGCAGCACGATCAGTTGTTGGCTGTAGCCTCTTGGCCTCCTTTGTCTATAGGCTGGTGATCCCCTAAGGGCCAGGTGCGTCTTAGGCTCAGTAGAGCGGTTCTCTGGATCAGCCCCACCCTAGGAGTTTCCCGGCTCTGTGGGTGTGTTTTCTAGTCCCCGTGTTCCACCCAGGTCAGTACCGTCTCAGGAAAACCCTTTACTCACGGGGCCTGTGTTTCAGTCCCAGGTCTGTTCCATGGTGGTTGCCATCTGAGAAGATGCTCGGCCTCATCTGGTTGCCCAGGAAGACAGGAGGAGAGGCTATGGGATATCTGGGGGTGGGCCTTGTTATTGCTGAAGGCGGCTGTTGCTCTGTACCTCGGGGCACCACCCATCCAGTGTAATTCCTCTCAGCTGACCGTTGTCTTCTCACTCCTTTGCTACAGAGTCAGCACTGGCCAGCTGCAGTCCAGGTCCTGTCTACACCTCTTGAGAGTTCACCCAAGACTCTGGACTCCTGAGGGGGCATGTCTCCAGATCACGGAGTGAGAGTGGAGGGGGGCGTTAGGAGCTCAGGGTTGCAGGTCATAACACCAAGCTCATTGAGACCAAATGAACAAATAAACAGATACAAAGGTTACCAGGCACATGGGCCCATAGATACAGAGACAGACGGAAACACATAAACATACAAGCAATAGCTATGACAACAGCAATATAAGAACAACTGCAATAAAAATAGTGATAATCGTAAAATAATTGAAAGAAAGGAAAAAAAGGAGAGAAAAAAGTGATGTTAGAAGGAATGTTAAGTGAGAAGAAAGAAGAAATTAAAATTAGAAGACATAGAAATAAAAAATATATCTATATAAAATGTAATAATAAAAAATTATCGAAATCTCCTCTAAGAAAATGGTGAGGAAAAATCAGACAAAAAGAAAACAACAGCAAAAAAAAAAAAAAACAAAACAAAAAAAACCACGAAAACCAAAAAACAAAACAAAACAGAAAAAAAAGGCACCAACTGCAAAAATATTCTTGTGGTAGAAATATACCTATAAATATCTATATGTCTGCAGCTGCAGATCAACTTTCGTAGGAATATATTCATACTGCAATATACTTTCTGGACACCAGGTGGCGCTGTGAGTGGCTTCGAGACTTATACCTGGTTTACAGTTTATACCGTTACCATGGTAACCACCTTCCATGGCCCATCGCCATTTTGGATTTTCCGTAAAAGTTTGTCTCCTAAGAATTGTGCAATCTCAGCTGTTCTTTTCCGGACAGCACTTGCGACCGACCTTCCCACTCAGTGCAGGTGTCCACGTTTCCTAAGTCCCTCCACTCTGTTCCCAAGTTCCCCCGCAAACTGGCAACTGCAATCGGCCATAAGGGGAGGAGTGGTGTTGAGTTCGCGCAGTATCTCCTGTAGCTGGTTCCCAGGGCTTCAGCAGCCAAAGCCGGTCCGCAGCTTCAGTAGCTTCACGGCTCCAGAAGCCAAAGCCGGGTCCTAGGCTTCAAGCCAGTTCCCATGCTGGGGGGATTTATTCTGAGTTTTATGGTTCAGAGTTTTGGATGGGCGTCCGCCAGTTCGCTGCGCAGCCTGAACCGCCAGCCCTCTCCAACACCTGGGGGAAAGGTGCCCGACCTTTTGGGTAGTTCAAAATGTCTGTTTCCCAGGCAGGATGCCTTCCCTTCAATTGTCCAACAGTTTGCCCAGCTCCCTGTGGTTTTGAGTGGCTCTCCTTTCGGATGCCTCCCTCAGTTCAGGATTAATTACTTGTCAATTGGATTTTGTCAGCATTTACAAGCTGCTGACCTCCGTGGGGGAGGGGCCTGCTGGCTGGCCGAGCAGGGAAGAATCTCTACAACAGAGTCTGTGATTTTAAATTACCCCTCATATATAGCAAACCGCCAGTTCGCTGGGCGTCTCCAGCTGTCTGTCCACTCCAATAATCCACACACAGGGAAGGTCCAGACCGCCTTTCCTCTCACCTGGTGGCTTGGGAGAGGTGGGCTACACGTCTGTCCTGTCCACCATTATGCTCCACCCTCCCTCTGCCCATTCTCACCCCTTCCTCCCTTTCCTCTCCCCCTTCCGCATATTCTTAGGTTATAACTGGGTTATAGCTTTCATATGAAATCCATAAATTAGTTTCATAGCAGGGCTGAGTACATGGGATATTTTTTCTTCCATTCTTAAGATACTTTACTAAGAAGAATGTGTTCCAGCTCCATCCATGTAAACATGAAAGAGGTAAAGTCTCCATCTTTCTTTAAGGCTGCATAATATTTCATGGTGTACATATACCACAATTTATTAATCCATTTGTGGATTGATGGACACTTGGGCTTTTTCTGTGACTTAGCAATTATGAATTGGGCTGCAATAAACATTCTGGTACAAATATCTTTGTTATAATGTGATTTTTGGTCTTCTGGGTATATACCTAGTAGAGGAATTGCAGGATCAAATGGCAGATCTATTTTTAGATCCCTAAGTGATCTCTAAACATCTTTCTAAAAGGAACGTATTCGTTTGCATTCCCGCCAGCAATGTAGAAGTGTTCCCTTTTCTCCACATCCATGCCAACATCTCTGGTCTTGGGATTTTGTGATATGGGCTAATCTTACTGGAGTTAGATGATATCTCAAAGTAGTTTTGATTTGCATTTCTCTGATGATTAAGGATGATGAGCATTTTTTTCATATGTCTGTAGGCCCTGCACCTGTCTTCTTCAGAGAAGTTTCTCTTCAAGTCCCTTGCTCAGCCTGCGATGAGACACTTGTTCTTTTCTTGCTTAAACATTTGAGTTTTCTGTGGATTCTGGTTATTAAACCTTTGTTGGAGACATAACCTGCAAATATCTTCTCCCATTCTGAGTGCTGTCTGCTGGCTTTATTTACTGTGTTCTTGGCTGTGCAGAAGCTTTTTAGTTTGATCAGGTCCTAGTAGTGTATTTTTTATTTTATTTATTTTATTTTATTATTTTTTTTTATTGTTGGGGATTCATTGAGGGTACAATAAGCCAGGTTACACTGATTGCAATTGTTAGGTAAAGTCCCTCTTGCAATCATGTCTTGCCCCATAAAGTGTGACACACACCAAGGCCCCACCCCCCTCCCTCCGTCCCTCTTTCTGCTTCCCCCCTCATAACCTTAATTGTCATTAATTGTCCTCAGGGGGTCCTCCTCATAACATATTCACCCAGACCGATTTCTTCAAGAGTTTTCCCTGTACTCTCTTCTAGTATTTTTTATAGTTTCATGTCTTAAGTTTAAATCTTTAATTTAGTGAGAGTCTATCTCAGTTAATGGTGAAAGGTGTGGGTGCAGTTTCAGTCTTCTACAGGTTGCCAGCCAGTTCGCCCAGCACCATTTTTTAAATAAGGAACCTTTTCCCCACTGAATGTTTTTAATTGGCTTGTCAAAGATCAAATAACGGTAAGTAGCTGGATTCATCTCTTGGTTCTCTATTCTGTTCCCTAAATCTACCTCTCGGTTTTTGTGCCAGTACCATGCTGTTTTGATCACTATAGATTTATAATATAGTCTGAGGTCTGGTACCATGATTCCTCCTGCTTTGTTTTTATTTCTGAGTAATGCCTTGGCTATTCGAGGTTTTTTCTGATTCCATATAAAACAAAGTATTGTTTTTTCAAGATCTTTAAAGTATGACAGTGGAGCTTTAATAGGGATTGCATTAAAATTGTATATTGCTTTGGGTAGTATGGACATTTTAACAATGTTTATTCTTCCCAGCCATAAGCATGGTATGTTTTTCCATTTGTTAACATTTTCAGCTATTTCTTTTCTTAGAGTTTCATAGTTCTCTTTATAGAGACCTTTCACTTCCTTTGTTAGGTATATTCCCAAGTATTTCATCTTCTTTGGCACTACTGTGAATGGAATAGAGTCCTTAACTGTTTTTCAGCTTGACTATTGTTGGTGTATATAAAGGCTACTGATTTATGACTTTTATTTTGTAACCTGAGATGCTGCTGTATTCCTTGATCATGTCTAAGAGTTTTGTAGTAGAATCCCTGGTGTTTTCCAGATATACAATCATATCATCTGTGAACAGTGAAAGTTTGATTTCTTTTGACCCTATGTGGATACCCTTGATTGCCTTTTCTTCCCTAATTGCAATGGCTAAAACTTCTATTACAATGTTAAAGAGCAGTAGACACAATGGGCAGCCTTGTCTGGTTCCTGATCTGAGTGGAAATGATTTCAATTTAACTCCATTTAATATGATATTGGCTGTGGGTTTGCTGTAGATGGCCTCTATCAGTTTAATAAATGTCCCTTCTATACCAATTGTCTTAAGTGTTCTGCTCATGAAAGGATGCTGGATATTATCAAAAGCTTTTTCTGCATCAATTGAGAGAATCATGTGGTCTTTGTTTTTTAATTTGTTTGTGTGCTGAATTATATTTATAGATTTATATATATTGAACCAGCCTTGAGACCCTGGGATAAAACCGACTTTGTCATGATGTATAATTTGTTTGATGTGTTGCTGGACTCTGTTTGTTAGGATCTTGTTGAATATTTTTGCATCTATATTCATTAGTGATATTGGTCTATAATTTTCTTTTCTTGTTGGGTCTTTTCCTGGTTTGGGGATCAGGGTGATGTTTGCTTCATAGAACGTGTTGGGTGGTATTCCTTCTTTTTCTATACTTTGGAACAGGTTGAGTAATATAGGTGCAGAGATTAACTTTTGAACTGGAATGTTGTAATAGGTCACCTAGGTGTGCTAATTATTTTTTGGAATAGAGGTTGGTGCAGTCTTTATTTGAACTTTTATGTATACAACTATAATTTTGGAAATTGAAGAACAGAACAGCTTGGAGAGGCTACTCTCACTGTTCTCCTGAACTGCTGGCCTTCTGACAAGTAAAGTCTGGTGGACCTACCCTGTCTCTGCATATTGGCTGACAGTGACAGGCAGCCAAACCCTCTTTGTCCAATAACACCATGAGCCTCCCAAATAGAAATAACACCCCGGGCGGCGCCTGTGGCTCAGTCGGTAGGACTCTGGCCCCATATACCGAGGGTGGTGGGTTCAAACCGGGCCCCGGCTGAACTGCAACCAAAAAATAGGGCGTTGTGGCAGGGGCCTGTAGTCCCAGCTACTCGGGAGGCTGAGGCAAGAGAATCGCTTAAGCCCAGGAGTTGGAGGTTGCTGTGAGCTGTATGATGCCATGGCACTCTACCAAGGGCCATAAAGTGAAACTCTGTTTCTACAAAAAAAAAAAAAAAAAAGAAAGAAAAAAGAAAGAAATAACACCGGAAAACTGTCTTTAGTGGGGGGAAATTTACTTCCATAGAGAATCTCCCCTAACTGAGCTAGAAAGGATTAACTGAGAATCTGATACCGTTAAAGGTCTGAAAAGAAACAGTTACCATCTTTTCTCTCTGGAGTCTGCTACCACTACCTGAAGTTACATAAGAAGACCACCTTTGCTAGCTACCTAAGCTCTTGTTCCTCCCCAAAGCAGTTTTTGGCTTCCAAACCCCTCTTGTTTTTAAAAACCTGTGCACCTTAATAGAGAGTTGGGTCTTCATTCTGAAGCCTTCCCTGCATGCATGTTAAATAAATTCGCGTCCTTTTCTCCAATTAATCAATCTGCCTCACATCAGTGACCCAGCAAATCTTAGGGGTGGACAATAGCCTCATGCCCCAGAGCAATGTAGAGACCCTATCTTAAACAAACAAACAAAAAATACACAATTTTTAAAAGGCTTAAACATTGTTGAAATGGTTTTATCCTTTCCTGACTACACATTTGAAGAAAGACAATTTGTTACTATTGAGAGCAGATGTAGTGAAATAAAATGGAGCCAGTCAGGCGAGGGCCCACATGACACAGCTGGTCCGGCTGGTTTAGGTCCTGCGCGACCTTCACCTTGTGTCTTCCGTCCTCGTTGTTTTTTAAATTCTGCTTTAACCTAAAAGTATATATCTTGAGTAGTTTAGGGCAATTGATTTAGAAGAGTAACTTTTGATTTAGAAATGTTATTTTGGGTCATGAGTCATATTGATTATACTATATTATAGGCCATGAGTTATGCTGATTATTGCTGTTTAAGATAAGGCTTAACATACTTTTACCTTGACCTTTTATGTATGAAACTATGGTTTTAAAAATGTAAGGGCAGGGGGTGGCGCCTGTGGCTCAAGGAGTAGGGCGCTGGTCCCATATGCCGGAGGTGGCGGGTTCAAGCCCTGGCCAAAAAAAAAAAAAAACAAAACATAAAAATGTAAGGGCAGAACAGTTTTAGAGAGACTATTCTTGCTGTTCTCCAGAATTGCTGGCCTTCTGATAATAAAGCTAGTTGGACTCCATCCCTTGTCTCTGCACAGTGGCTGGACAGTGACAGGAGATGGGACCTTCTTCCTTTGGTAACACTTTGTCTCTGATAGAGCTTGGTCTATTTCCCCTTCACTTTGAGTTCTTTACCCTGGCTTCTTAAATTTCCTCCCCTCACCCTAGAACTCCCGTTCCTCATATCTGACAATCCCCACCCTCTTCCCTTCCTCGGCTTTCTTGTTTCCCCCACCGCGTTTGTGCATGCACTGTCCTTTCTCCTGTGTTAAGTATTCTTGCCTCTGGCCAAGGTTTTGTTGGCAAATTCTGTGTTTTATGTCCAAACTGGTCTGATTTCTTTGAGAAGCCGGACATCTTCCTGGGAGCCACCAATTAAAGGTCAGTGCTTATGCTAGCTTGGTGGGGAAGCTAGCACAATTCTCACACATGTGAAAAGGCCACCGGCTAACTGGCTAACTTCTGAGTTTCAGTGACCTGGTTTACAACTTTGACTTCAAGCCACCCACGGTCCTAAGCCTATCCATGACAAGCACCAAGCAGAGCATGGAAGAAACAATAAAAATTCAAGAATAAAGACATTCACAGTATCTACTCAAAGGGAGTCTTCCTTGAGTTTCTTTCTTTCTAACTTTTGCTCTTTGCCTTTCCTTTAAAGACCACATTCAATGATAGGGCTGTCTCTTTCAATTGCAAATGAAACACTGGCTCTCTAAACACTAGTTCACTCTTGGCAGGCCTTGCAAAAGGACTTTTAAAAGCTGGCAGAGAGTTTCAAATTGTAGAGACGTCACAAAATGATTCCCTATTGGTGGCAACTGGTAAGATCTATGGCCAAAGAAGCCGCCAGGCCCCACTAGGATAGTCCAGTGGAAAATGCTCCCCGAGCTTTCCCATTGTGGGGGTGAGGGGAAACTTCCCCTTTGCCCTGAAATTTCGCTGAAAGATAAACTTCCAATTAAGGCAGACTAATAAGAGAAAGAGGTTTATGTACTATGAGCATGGGGAGAATCACAATGTGATTACTTAATACCCTAATGGGGTCCAGAAAGTTTTATACCCCCCACCCCCTTTTAGAGAGGAGGGAGAGAGGAGGAATATAGGTCATTCTGATTATGAGCAATAAATGGTTGCTAGGGAGGACTAAAACTACTTGGGAGGATGAATGGATGGAGAAAACAGATTGACTTGTAAATGATTCTCTTTGCAAATTAAATTAACCCAAGAGACAAGTATTATAAAAAAAGATTTGGGCCAGGTCTGGTTGCATTCTTGATCTACTTTCCTGCAATATAGTGAAATAACAGGGAGAGGGAAGAGAAGTTCGTTGTTCTTGATGGGTCCCACTGGGTTTTGCAGATAGAGGGAAGCCCCTTCCAATGCTTTTTAATCTCTAAGGGCCTTTAATTCAAAATATTCTTTATACCAAGGAGTCATATTTTGGGATGAAAGTCTCTGAGCTCCTTCACCACTCACAGTGAAAGTAACAGGTAATGACAAAAGTGGAGAAAATAGTTGCCTCTGTGAATGCTGAAATACCCTCTCAGTTTTAATTGGCACCAAACATGAAGCTCTCTGGATGAAAAAAAGAAAACAAACAAGGAACTCCAAGGAAACTTTATCTGAGAAAATAGGGAAGCTTTGAAACCACAACAGCATTTAATCGCATTTTCATCTGTGAGCAATAGCACAGATTACCCCTAGGGCTAAGTGGCAACATTTTAGGATAAAGAAATATACACCATGAGCGCGCGCATGCACACACACACACACACACACACACACACACACACACACACACACTTAAACTCACGGGATACCCAGTACAAGAAATACTACACCCAAATGTTTGGTTCTAAAGAAGCTGTTTCAAGGAGGCATATTCTTCTCTGTCCTGAACTGGAAATCACTGCACAAGAACAATGCTCTCTTCAAAGATTCTGGAACATACACAGATAGCAGGAGCCATCAAAAAATTCTTGATAAACATACACAGACTTTTACACAGTGACTGGAAGCATCTTAATTTGCAACATGAATGCAATTCTTGACCTCAGCATGGAAAACCTTCTTCCCCCACAGTAAATGCCTGATACTAGAGTTGATTATAGTCTCTGTGGTCTGATTTTAATGAGGTGGACAATGCACGGTGGTTTGACAGTGGTTGCTATTCAATATTGGTTTTCATCCCTTTTAAGTTACTATTATAACAGAATGAGCTGAGCCTGCTGCCTATAATCCTTGCACTCTGGGAGGTTGAGGTGGGAGGACCCCTTGAGTTCAGGAGTTCCAGAACAACCTGGGCAAGAGTGAGACCCCAGCTCTACTAAAAATAGAAAAAATTAGCTGTGTTTGTGGCAGGTGCCTGTCATCCTAGCGACTCGGGAGGCTAAGGCAGTAGGATCAACTGAACCCAGGAGTTTGAGGTTGCTGTGAGCTAGGATGACACCATGGCCCTCTAGCCTGGGCAGCAGAATAAGACTGTCTCAAAAACAAACAAACAAATAAATAACAGTTGAGACCAATTAAAACGAATGCATTATGGCAAACTATAGGAAGTAGTAGCACCTTGGAAAAGATGAACTAGATGTAATTTTTTGGTAAAAAGAGTCTTAACATATACAAAAGAAAAGTAGGGCTCCAGTGCAAAAAGGCAATCCTCTTGTTACTGTCACCTGAATCGCTAATGCGGAAGGTGTGTGTGTGTTTCAAAGCCACATTTCTGAGCGGAATTCAATATTGACAGGACATCCAGAACTGTGGCGTTTTCTCAGGCAGGAATATTATAAGGCGCCTAGTTGAAATTCAGTGGCAGGTTGGTAATCTAGAAGTAGTCGGTACCTATCAATCACCTCTGTACTCTGAAGATTGCTATGATCATCCTCAATTCATCTCTGTTGAAGTCCTTTGCTGTATTCTTCCTCTGCTGAGGTGAAGGCTGATTTACTAGGTGTTGTGGCCATTTGCAAGATAGTTATGGTTTAACATAAGAAGGAAGCTGGCTTTTCAGGAATATTAAGAGATCCTGACACTTACTGTTTGATTCATGTTTGACCAAGGCTGAGTTAGGATTTTCCCTGTGTGTGCTTTCATGTTTATTGTTTTGTTTGCAGAATCTCTGCAGAAATCTGTCAACTAATATTTCTCTATTTATAAAAAAAAAAAAAAACATATTTATTGAGTACTAAAAAAACAAAACCAGGCACATAGGATAGTGGAAGCTGGCGATATCATAAGACAGTTGTAGGCTCTGCCCTCACCCAGCTTGCATTTACAGTGAGAGAGACAGAAAGAAAAAGAAAGGAATGACTAAATTGATACTGAAATTTCGTCTTCAGTAGGTTCTTGGTCTCCGTGATGCGAAGAATAAATCCATGGTCCACAGATCAGTGGTAGACAGGATTTATTTTACGGAAAAGAATAAATACCACAAAAGCTCCTGGCAGACAGAAAAAACCCAAGTGGGGGATGGGAAAGCTCTCTGCAGAGAGAAACAACCCAAGTCAGGAAATGAGCTCTGTACATTTAGCCAGGACTCTATAGTTACATTTAGCATGCATGGGTCCTTTCTACTTACGTTTGGCCTACATGGGAATCTGTAACAAATGAATGGATAAGATCCCTTTGGTTCCTAGGCCTAGGAAACCTACATGAAATTGACCAGGCCTGGGAAATGGGGTTCCCTGTTCAACTGCAAGTAGAAGGGGAGGGAGACTCTAAGGTGCTGGGTCTCCTCAGCAGTGGTCTGACCCCTCTGGCTACTGGAGCCTCCTGCACCCCGCCCCAAACCGTCTGTCTGGTTCCTCTGCCAGCTGCCTGGGCACCAACACCACCAGGGCGCCACCTGTCCTGTATCAAAATAAATAAATAAATAAGCAAATAGGTTTGGGTGTGATTATTGTTAGGAAATGAGAGAAATAGTGCAGGGAGGGAGGGGTCCGCCTTATACACTATGGGCAGGGAAGGGCTCTGAGGAGGTGATATTTTAATTGTCATTGTAGGGACCCCCCCCTAAATGTTTGCTGACTAATGGCGGACTTAAAGCAGACGGTTCAACTGGAGAAAACGTTTGCTAATTTATCAGAAATGTGTATACGCAGAACAGTGCACGTTAGCACGTTGCGCTTGTGTGGAACACACGCGCGTTGTGCCTGTGCCTTGCAGTGGGAGTTGCGCATGTGCATATCGGTGCTCATTGCGCATGTGTAGGTCATGCGCATGTGTAGTGCACATTGTGTGTGTGTATCTTAGTGCACGTTGCTGCAGGTAGGAGAGTAAGACCTGAGCAGAGAAGCACAGAACGGACGGTGTAGACGAAGGAGATGCTGAGTAAGAGGACATATTTTTAGCAATAACAGAATGAAGGTAACCGTAACGTCACAAAAAACATAGCAAAAACAGCACAGGGACCATTATGCATTACACTTTGCCCCGGTCCCGGTCTCTCTGCGTACCATGACGCATCCGGGCCTGACCATATAAGGTGAAGAACTCTCTCCTACCCGACAGCAGGAAGGAGACAACATCCACACTGGTCAAGAAAAAAAGGAGGACAGACCAGGTCACGAAGGAGGAGAGGCCAGACAAGAGAAAAAGGGATGGCACAGAGACCCAGTGCCACTGCCCTTCCGGAGCGTACCATTGCTTGTTGATGCCTCAGAAACCTCAGGGCCGTATTCCACTCATTGTGTGTGCCCGCTCTTAACTCCTTTAAGAGTAAACTTTCACTTTAATCAACTTTGCTGCTTGCTGCTTTAACCCTGTGTTGCTTTCATTCTTTGATTGTGAGAAGCCAGGAACTGAAGAGTTAATTAACATTAGCTGCTGGTAACATATGACTGGGGGTGGGGGGGTCTTCAGAATGTACACCCAGAGAGACAGGGGAAATTATCCATTTTTACACTTAAGTTCAAAAAAGTATGGGTAGCTGTGTAGAAATATGTGGACAAAAAGGTTATGATCTAATACTAATAGACTGAGTGAGTAAACCCAGCAAGGGCTACATTCTTCTTGGCTTCCCCGAGCGCATCCTTCCTTCTGGGTATGGGGCAGGACCTTCTCTGGGATGAAGGGGTGTTACGCCTTATAGTCACACAAATTTGGCCAGATAATTTCTTTATGGCCAGGTTTTACACAAGGTAACTGTAGGTTTTATGGCTGGCATTCAAGAAAAGGGGTTCTGGTTTCTGCAACCCACCTTAGAGAAGAGGGATTCTAGTTTCTATGGTTAGCCTTGTGGGAGAATGGAGCCCAGAGAAGGAAGGGCAGGAGAAGGTCAGAGAAACACTGCTGCTTCTGAAGCTGTTTCTGAGGCCCTCATCTTGGAGTGATGTTGTCTGAGCCCCAACACCATCAAAGAAAGAATAAGTCATCATGCAAAGAGCTGGGGGAGAATGGCAGGTCAGAAAGAGCCCAGAGATGTGAAAAGGCTCTGGGACAAGAAAGGAGGCTGCATAATAAAAGGCAAAAGAAAGACCAGTGTGGCCATAGCACAGGGAGCCAGCTAACAGCAGCTTAAGAGGAAGCAGGGACCAGGCTGCTTCTGGCAGGCATTGTAGGCTGTGCCTCCCTGGGAAGGGTGCCTGGGTGACTATCAACCCTGCAGTTTTAAAATGACACATGCGGGGTTCCAATGAGTCAGTGGTGCACGTGGATGGGAATAAGGCCACGTGTGATACCGAGAAGACCATCTGGCAAGGTATTAGCATCTAGACAAATAACGTGGGGGAAGTACTTGACTGGGTGTGGTGACTTAAGTGCTAATGATCTTTTTATTATTCCTGTTCCTTTTTATTGTTCCTGTTCCTTTTCAGAAAAATTTCAAGACAGAAATTTCAAGATAGAAAATTATAGAATGTTAGGAATGGAGTGACCTAAAAAACATTTTATGAGAGAAAAATTCAGGCCAAGTGAGGTCAAATGACATTCAGAGACAGGACTAAAACTGTATCTGCCATGCCCTACCCTACCCCAATAAAACGTTGTAAGCAGTGTGGCTGGGTTGTGTGGCTAAAATGGAATGAATGGAGGTGAATAGGAGGTGTAAATTCAGGGTATTGAAAGGTTGGATCATGGATGGAAATTTGGTCAACGAATCTTCATGTGGGCTATTTATGAGAGAATGAGAGGAAACACACTAAATTTTCATCAATAGAAGATAATTGAAGAAGGTTGGTAAATTCTTATGACAGGCTATTATGTGATCATTCAATACAGTATTTATGGTTTGAAAATGCATATGATAAAAATGAAAAGAGCAGGCTATAAAAAGTGTGTACCTAAGAAACAAACTCTGAAATCAGTTGTTATCCTTACAAGCAAAATACATTTGTAACATGTAATATTTTATGTTTTCAGTGTAATGGAGATTTTATGTAAGAAGAACAAAGAAAGTTTAGAACCTTTCCAAAGGAAGTTGGAAGTGGGTCCCTCTTATGAAGGAGAAAAGGTGAGAAAGACCAATAAAATGTAGCATTTTAACATTAAATCTACCACTTTAGACACGCAGTTATTACATAGCAGGTGTTGGGCCAAGCCTATGTATTATCTCATTTATTCCCATCAAGAAGAAGATGGCGTTATTATCGTACACACTGAGTTGACTGAGGCTTAAAAAGGCTTAATTAAGGCACTTCTAATCAGAGGGCTAAAAAGTGGCTGAGTCAGGTGACAAATCATACACTACTAACTTTTAAATCATGCTTTTCTTTCTGCATTATTCACTTTTACACTTTGGAAATGTACTGCATTATACATTAAAAAATAAATCAGATGTTGAGTCAACTAAACAGATGATTACAAATTATGCTTCCCTGGCAATCTGGTTTTTTCCCTCTCCTCTCAGTGGCTCTGAAATATGTCTTTATAGCTGACTTTCTTGTCTGTTTTCAGTTTATGAAGTTCATTTGGCATTTACTGTGTGGCTAGTGTCATTGATTCTCTTTACCCCCAGAACCACTGGAGATGAACCATCTCCAGGGAAGTGTCTGACTCCCTCCAGGACAGTTATTCCTGTACCAGGGAAATGACTGCTTGGGCTTTTGTATGTCTGTATTTGTTGAAGTAGGGTGGTGGCCAGAGGATTCCCTAGATTGGAATTGGCCTTCTCCTAATCTGCCCTCAGCAAATTCTTCACCTGCGCATGAAAAATTCTGATTTCAAAATTTTGATGCACTCTGGCCTCACAATATTTTCATCTTTGCCAAGAAAACGTGAAGCATTTTAAAACCCCAAAAGCTGCCAACGTGTGTTGGGTTAGCAACATATGCGTCTACTTTGTGTTTCTGGTAATTCCAGCTTTTCTCTGGCTATCAATTGGAGGATTGGTAGTTTCCAAAGAATTCTTTTTCTTTTCTTTTCTTCTTCTTTTTTTTAATGACAGGGATCTGTCTATGTTGACCATCCTGCAGTGCAGAGGCTCTTTATCTGGTTGATAACAGCTTCTAACTCCTATGCTCAAATGACCTTTTTGCCTTAGCCTCCCAAGTAGCTGGGACCATAGGCACAGGCTACGAAAGCCAGCTAAAGATTCATTTTTACTGTTATTTTCTGCCTCACAGTTTTATTATTGTCTTTCTTCTTCTTCTTCTTCTTCTTTTTAACAGAGTTTCACTCTGTTGCCCTGGCTGGAGTGCAGTGGTGTCAGCATAGCTCATGTAACCTCTGTCTTCTAGACTCAAGCAATCCTCCTGTCTCAGCCTCCCAAAGTGCTAGGATTACGGGTGTGAGCCACCGCACCCTGACTATTAAGGTCTTTATAACAATTTACCACAACTATTTTACTTCAGTGGAATGTTTTAAAGAGTACTCCCATTATTTTTTTCTGAATTCATGACCCCATTTCGGTTACTTGTTGTCATTTAACATGTTCTAACTTTCAAAAGAAAGAAACTAAAAACAACTGGTTTAATTTTATTTACCCTAAAAAATAGCCTCAAACATAAAATTTTATTATCTAGAATATTAAAGATTCTTTACGGGAAGGTTTTTTTACAGAAATTTTCTGAAAACATTTGTTAAGTATTTCAACATTAAGGAATAATAAAAATAATAATGAAAGTAACAATTACTGAGGCTTTACTATAGATAATGTGATTTTTTGGTAACAATATTATTTCATTTAATTTTTCAAAAAAGTGTTATGTGTTCAGTATTACAACTATTCATTATACCAATGAGCAGACAGAAGCTTAGAGGGGCTAAGAAACTTGTCTCAGGACACAAACCAATAAATAGCAATGCTAGGATTTATGCCCAGATCATTCCCAGGCTAAGGCATAACTTTTAATAACTATAATATGCTGTATGATTAAATTATATTTGGCAAATGAGGGGACATTTATGTCCATTCATTTTAAATAAAAACACAGCTTGGAAAACCAGAGAAGTTTTATGAACATGAGTGTCATTCAGTTACGCTTGTGTTGAGTGTGTGTGTTTTAAAGGAGAGCTGTTTCCAAATTATTGGTCTAAGCCTATAAAATTCACTATGGAAAAGAAGAAACAGCAGAGCTAATGTATCGACCACAGGCCTCTAAACGCAAATTGATACACTCAAGTCAATCGCCCAATTTTAATAAACCTTGTCTCCACGTACATAATCAATAGTATGAATATAAATTAGCTGTGTCGTGTTTCTACAAGAATAATCTGCAAAAAAAAAGAAAGAATAATCTGCAACATGTCACACTCCAGCACATGATATGTGGTCGCGTGGGAAACACAGCTTTCTTGTAGTAAACGTCAAACTAAAATGTTTTAAAATTAAACACCACTTGTCATAAAATAGACGAATACACTGTTTAAGTTTCTCTTTGTGAAACTTTTAGTACTCACAAAAATGACTACTCTTAATTCAAAGACCGCCATTTGTCATGCTATATTAGGTACTTCACGTCTTTATCCCACTTAATTGTCACGACAATCGGATGAGATAGGTATTAGCTCCAGTTCTGAGGAAAGGTTGGCCACATAGAAATTAAATCTCTTGTTCCAGAACCCACAGAGTTAAAGGACCTGCAGCACTAAGCACTTCTGCGCGTTTAACTAAATAAAATTCCCTCCTCTGTAAGTATTTGCCTTTTAATTTCACACAAATTGTAATTTTAATCACTGATATAACAGTAGATCATAAAGCAAATTGCATTTATTTAGAGAAAAATGAAAGGTGCATTTTAAGGTATTTTTTTCTTTTTAAGTGTTATTAAGGCTTGTATGCTAGCTTTAGTATAATTGTTAGTGTAATTATTATAAAATCTTTATGGGTGCTAGGGCACCAGAAATCCAATTCTAAATTTACTTGCAAATTTAGGAAGCAATAACTCATGGGCTTTAAAAACAAAAAACAAAAAAACCCCATACTTAATGAGTGGATAAGGGATTCTCTGCTTTGAGAAACAAATGTTCTTAGAAGATAACCTGCAAATAGATCCCAGGAAGATTATGTGAATGCACCATTAACCACCCGTTTCTTTTCTGTTAATAGATATCATTCCCTTCTATATATGGTCTGCTTTTGGGAATTTTTGTTTTGGCTACAGGTAGTCATTAGTTGTCTGTAATTGTCTGATCACAGCTAAGTTGACTACATTTGCCAAAGTTTGGGTTAAAGCAAAGATTATTAGGAGACTAATAAGAGGAATATAATAACACTTTATACATTTTATTAAAAGTAAATATAATTGTATTTCTGAAAAGAGGTTTATAAATACAGTACAAACATGAACTCAGGGTCTCTTAACTTTCTGTACATCAAGGCCCAGACAATTAAATGCAGCCTGCAAGGACACACAGTGGCATTTGTAAATATCGGAACCGTGGTTGTTCTCCTCTTCCATGCTGCCTTTTGTGAAACTGTTCCCCCAGCAGCATAGTTACAGGAATGCTCCACTGCACACGTCTAGGGGGCGCCACTTCACACTGTCATCTATAAACCATGCATACCCTGAAGCACAGCTTGAAACTCAAAGTAAATGGCGGCCCCTGGAGTTGTGAGCCAGGTAGAATTCTTCAATATGGCCATCTCAGAGGCATTTCCTTTCTTCTTTTAAATACTTAGCACCAAGCCTTATTATTTAAAAACTCACTGTCCCTTTTAGCGATTATCCTTTCCACAACTTTTTTTTTTTTTCTTCATTATATAAAAGGCTAGGTAGCATTTTTTTTTTTTCTCAAAATGCATCACCTTGGCTCGGCGCCTGTAGCTCAAGCGGCTAAGGCACCAGCCACATACACCAGAGCGGAAGGGCTCCAATCCAGCCTGGGCCTGCCAAACAACAATGACAACTACAAACAGAAAATAGCCGGGCATTGTGGTGGGCACCTGTAGTCCCAGCTACTTGGGGAGGCTGAGACAAGAGAATTGCTTAAGCCCAGGCGTTTGAGGTTGCTGTGAGCTGTGATGCCAAAGCACTCTATCCAGGGCCACAGCTTGAAGCTCTGTCTCAAAAAAAAAAAAAAAAAAAAATCACCTTGCAGAACCCTGCATTTTGGAGGAAATATTGGGGATTGCAACATTCTCTGAAGTCTACCGTTCTTAATAATAGTATTGTCAAAAATGGTTAATTTTTGATCCTATCCTAAATATATATATATATATATATATATATATATTTGTTTTTTTTTTTGTATTTTCAGTTTATGTCCTCTGGCTTTCAGAAACATTACTTTGTCCTCTGTCTCTCTGAGTCCCTGAACCCCTTGAGTAGTGCAATGTTTGCCCTTCCAACCTATAACAGTTGGCCTCTTCCAAGGGCTATTTCTACGCTCTTACTTCTTCTTCATCTCTTAGCCACTGACTGTCTTCCACTGCCAAGATGAAGGCTTTTGGACTGAGACAGACCTACGTTTTGAATCCCAGCTTCTATATTGATTACCTGTGTCTGCTCGGCACAAAACCAGGACTCTGTTCTCAATCTCTCACTATCAGACCAGATCAATAACGCTAGTCTCACAAGATTGATCTCAGCAATAAACAATACTGTGTATAAACACCACCACATGTCCTCACAAATTCTAGTCCTAATATTATGATAATTTCTATGTAATTGCCTTTTCATTAGAATTTAAATTCTTGAGGACTGGAGACAAAGCCAGCCTTGATTACTATTGTATACTCAGCGCCTAGCATGGTGCCTCTACCCAGACGGTGCAGTGTAAATGTAACCTGAATGCAAGCTAGCACCTGTGGTCTGGTTTCTGACTAGCACCCTAGTCAAGTAAACCCAGCTTGGAGCCAGAAGTACCACAGACTGACATTATCTACTAACTTGCATTTCTTAAAGGGAAAAAAAAACTGTCCATTCAAAATTTAAATTAACACTTTATAAACTCCCCTTTCTCCTCTTTCTCCTAATCTGTCACCATCTCATAGCTCTCATTTCTTTCTTTGTTACCGGTGTTCTTTTTTATCATCCTTCATTCCCTGGTCTTTCTTTCTCTCACTACTCATATTTTGCAAAATCCAAGAACAATAGAGGAAGTGTAAGAAGATGATCACTTGAAGTCAAGGACAGGAATTCATATTAGCTGTCGAAAGGAAGGAAGAGGTAACCGGAGAATGGCTGTTCCTGCGTTAATGAATGCACCTCTAAGACAGCTATATTTTGAATAAATGAATGAAGACCTTTATTCTGGTTCCAGCTTTTTAAAACCTGTCTTCTTCTTTGCCTCTTCGTCTTATTCGTTGCCTATACCCAGCAAATTCTGTACCATGTTCACCATGTTCATTTTGAAATGTGTTTTCAACTTAATAATAAATGATTGATTCACACTATTCCTAACATTTTTAATGAGTCAGCAAGACTCCTACTGCCTAACAGAGAGAGGACACTACTAGAGCAGATTAAGTGAAGTGAGTGGGTGCAAACCCAATGGGGCTGTCATGAGATGCTAAACAGTTCACATTTACTCTCCAAATGGTGCCATGAACGTGTTCCAAGGCAATGGAAGGCAGAATCAGAATGAGGGAAGCTCTGTTTTTTGTGTTGTATTCCCTAATAATTTCATGAGGTGCTACACTTTCCCTCTTAATTATAAGCTCTTTGAAGGCAGGGGCTTTAATAACACATTTATTTCTTTAACAACTCTCATGGTGACCCAGGAAAAAACTAAGACCACTGCAAATTCATAGTAAATTGAAAAAAGTGTTTTGAATGCACATGATTTAGCTTTCTTTAGACCTGTGGAGATGAGAACAAATATTCCTCCTTTAGAGTTTGAAGGAGATGGGGTATGGTGACTCATGCCTGCAATCCCTGCACCCTGGGAGGTGAGGGAGGGAGGATCCATTGAGCTCAGGAGTTTGAGATTAGTCTGAGCAAGAGCATCTTAGACCCTGTCTCTACTAAAAATACAAAAATTAGGTTCAGTGGCCTGTACTCCTAGGTACTCAGGAGGCTCAGGCAGGAGTTATGGCGTAAGCCCAGGAGTTTGAGTTTGCTGTGAGCTAGGCTGAGAGCTATGGCACTCTAGCTTGGGTGACAGGGTGAGACTATCTCAAAAAAACAAAAACAAAAAAGCAAAAGGCTCATGCCTGTAATCCTAGCACTCTGGGAGGCTGAGGCCTACCTTGAGTAGGTAGACTACTCAAGACCAGCCTAAGCAAGAGTGAGACCCTGCCTCTAAAAATAGCCAAACAGTGTGGTGGGTGCCTGTAGTCCCAGCTACCTGGGAGGCTGAGGCAAAAGGATCACCTAAACCCAAAAGTTTGAGGTTGCTATAAGCTGTGACACCACGGCACCCTGCTGGGGGGAAGAAAGAGACTCTGTCTCAAAAAAAAAAAAAGTTGAAGGAGGTGATTGGTGATTAGGGTTACTAGTTACTGAGAGAATCTCTCTTAAAATATTGGATAAAATCTTGGTTAATTTAATTGCTTTGTTATTTTACCCCACCTACATCTGAAAATCATGCTGGTAACATGTCTCCTTGTTATACTGATGATGTTAAAGAGAAAACATTAATTGTTGGTGAAATTTAGAGAAGTGGGCTAGATAGCAGCATGGTCTCATGGAGAGATGGTGGATGTGAATTCACATCTTGGCTCCAGCAATTATGAACTGCGTGATATGAAGCAAATCTTTTGATCTTTCCTTTTTAATTGATTTCTAGCTAGATCTGATTTCACCTCGTAGGGAGGTTAGAGATAAATATAGAATATATTTAATGCAGTACCTGCCATAGAATACTTCTAAAAAACTTGCTAGAGTAGCTGCCCCTCTTCCCGTAGATACAAAGCTGTGAAATTGAGAGTGGGGAATGTGTAACAGAGGAAATGGCCTGATGTTTTTTGTCTCTTTAAAACTCCCCCCACTCTTTGGAAGCTGAAATCCGCATCCCAGCCCTTGGGTGGTGGTTGTGATAGAGGTGTGGAGTCCCCTCAGAGGGTCATGTTTTTGTCTTTGGTAGAGATGGGACAGAGGTGGGACTCATTATAGTTGAATGACAATACGCCCTCCCTTTTAAAAGCTCTGTGTTTCTGCCGTGTGCAGGAAAATTGCTATTCTGAAATGAGCGGTGTGCTGTCTTTCTTCCTTTGCTGGCAATGGAATAAATTCCCCTTTCCTTCTTCCCAAAAACCACTTGTTTTTGTCTGATGTGACCACCAGAACAAGTACTGAACTTTCAGTAATACTATAGCCTCCATAATAATACATTTCTATCCACGTACTTTAACCTGAAGCTGGCAACCCAAAAGTACGGTCTTAAAAAGAGAATCAATCTCACCTAATATGCACAATGCAGGGTACACTTCAAAATAACTAAGAGTAAATTACATATGTCTTACCACACAAAATAAGTAAACGAGGTGATGGTTATGTTATTCAGTTTGATTTAAACATTCCACCTTGTATACCAAATCATCACAATGTACACCATAAATGTATATAGTTATGCTTTAATAAAAAAATCACATTTAAATAAATAAATATATAGAAGATGTTTAAAAAAGAGAGAATTAAATTTTTACTAAGAGTCAAGCTTTAGTACACTGCCACTTAATCTCCCTCTTTAAAATATGCTCTTAATACGTTGACTGTTCCCATGGCATTCTGTCTGTACCTTGCTGGTTTCACCCTTCACACCCTTCTAATTTGTGCTGCTGTTTTTCAAGCCTTGGCTTAGTCACCATTTGGGTGCAATATTTAGGTTACCTAATTGCACTACATAAGCCAATTCTCTCTGGATTCCAGTCGCTTTCTCTGCTTTGTTTTGGGTTACCCACTTTGGTACCATTGCGGCCTTGGCACAGGGCCAGATGAAGGCAACACATCTGCAGTGAAGGGGTCCCTGCCCCCCGCGTTTCACCAGGTGTGCTGAGAAGGCTCCAAGCTCCCAGTTATCTTGCAAAACTGCATTTGCTTCTGGCTGCCAGCAGACTGCTCTCCCCCTCCCTTTCACTTAGTAATTGTGAGAACAAAGAAGTCTGCTCCTGTGAGAGATACAGGATTCAGCAGTGTTTGAGATGATTAAAAACAAGAAAAAGATTTCTTATGGCTTTTGACAGGGCTTTCTCCTCCCTGCTGGTGGAAGGCAGGGGTTCAGTTACCACTCTGCTCTGCGGCTATGCAAGGGGTTTCCAGCAACGCTGCACCAAGCCTCACCCGAACAAAACAAAGAATTTCCTCATTCTGTGAATAGTCTGAAATGAGTGCAGGCCAGAGACCTCCTTCCCGGAAATGGAAATGGAGTGCCTAAGTGACTGTCTCTATCTGACAAGCACATAGAGTCACTTCAGGCAAATCTCACGTTTAATTTGTGTATTGACCATGTAAATAGGTGGTTCTGAATGGGATTCTTTGCTGCTGCTGAGCCCTCAGTCAAGTAGCATTTCGCAACTTGTTTTCCCAGCAGTGTTTACTTGAAATGAGTGTTTGGGAAAGAGAGAGGGAGCCAGGGGGTGACCTTTCAGAAATGATTTCTGAGGCTAGTTTGGAGAGTTCTGTGACACATACTTACCCATTTCTGGAACTTTTGTTCAAGTCAACAAGTCTCCACTGAGCACACATAATGTCCTTAGAGATGTATTATATTATAAGGACACGAGAACATTATCCTTCAGATTGTAGGCTTATCTGGTTGATTCTATTCTCTGGGGATTGCAGAGGGGTAAGAGAGTTGTATTTGTTTCCTAGGTTTCTATAACAAATTATTACAAACATGATGGCTTAACGCAATAAAAATTTATTTTCTCACAATTCTAAAGGCCAGAAGTCTGAAATCAAGATGTTGGTAAAGCCATTCTTCCTCCAAAGGGTCTAGGGGAGACTCTCACATGCTGTCTTTTAGCTTCCAGTGGGTGCCATCCACCTATGGCTCACCTTGGCCTACAGTCGTCTGATCCAATCTTTGCCTCTCTCTTCACAGTGCCTTCTCATCTGGACGTCCTCTCTTCTTTGTGTCTATCCGCATCTTTCTCTGCCTTTCCTCTATAAAGATACTTGTATGGGCTCGGCACCCATAGCTCAGGGGTTAGGGTGCTGGCCACATACACCGGGGCTGGCGGGTTCGAACCCATCCTGGGCCTTCTAAACAACAATGACAACTGCAACAACAACAAAAAACTAGCCAGGCATTGTGGCGGGTGCCTATAGTCCCAGCTACTTGGGAGGCTGAGGCAAGAGAATTGCTTAAGCCCAAGAGTTTGAGGTTGCTGTGAGCTGTGACGTTACAGCACTCTACCAAGGGTGACATCGTGAGACTCTGTCTCAAAAAAAACGATACTTGTATGGTTAATTTCATGTGTTAAATTGACTCAGCCCCCAGGCTGCAAGAATACCAAAATTCCTTTCCATCTACCAATCTGTCAATTTAGGGGAAAAAAGTTATCTGCTCCCAAAATATAATGATTGGACAGGCATAGTTAATAGTTATAGACATTCCTATTCTAAAGGAACAAAATGAAAGGAATAAAGTAGTCATTGATTACAAGCAATTCAAAACTCAGCAAGGCAAACTGCATTGAGTTTCAAGACTTGAGTGTAATCTACTATTGCTTAAAGCTATGACCTCTGGCCCTGCAGCTCTGTCCTCTGTACCCAAGATTCTGCCCTCAGAATCATTCCTCCTTTTACTTGATGGTAGTACCTGATTGTAGCCAAGTAGTTTTGTCAGCCTGTTGTCAGCTTGTGGAATCCCAAAAGTCTGACAGTCTTTCTCTATTAAGTCCCATATGTGTCCCTTTCAGGCCAATCTGGCAGTGTTTCTGCTGATACAACCCCATTTCTTTGTGGGCAAGAGACTTGAACAGAAAATTCTCTGAAGATGACAGGGGAATGGCGAAAAAACACATGAAAAATGCTCATAGTCTTTAATCATCAGAGAACTGCAAATCAGAACCACAATTGAGATATAACCTAATTCCAGTAAGATTAGCCCACATCATAAAATCCCAAGACTACAGATGTTGACATGGATGTGGAGAGAAGGGAACACTTCTATACTGCTGGTGGGACCGCAAACTAATACAGCCTTTTTGGAAAGAAGTATGGAGAATTCTCAAGGAACTAAAAGTTGACCTACCGTTCGACCCCACAATTCCATTACTAGGTATCTACCCAGATGAACAAAAATCATTTTACAACAAAGACATTTGCTCCAGAATGTTTATTGCAGCCCAATTCATAATTGCCAAGTCATGGAAGCAGCCCCAATGCCCATCGACCCATGAATGGATTAACGGGCTGTGGTATATGTATACCATGGAATACTATTCAGCCATAAAAAGATGGAGACTTTACATATTTTATGTTTATCTGGATGGAGTTGGAACATAGTGTTCTCAGTAAATTATCTCAAAAAATGGAAAAAAAAGTATCCAGTGTACTCAATACTACTATGAAACCAATATATAATCACTTACACATTAATATGAATGATAAAACACAAATGTAGTCCAGCGAGAGGGAGGAGAGAGGATGGAGAGGGGAGGGAAGAGGACTAGTGGAAGGAGGAGGGAGGGCATTTGGTGGGATCTCACCTAATGTGCACAGTGCAAGGGCACATTTCAAAACAAGAAGGATAAATTATAAATTTGAAAGAGTAAATTATAAATGTCTTACCACAAAAAAATAAGTGAGGTAATGGTTACATTAATCAGTTTG
This sequence comes from Nycticebus coucang, assembly GCF_027406575.1. Classification (NCBI taxonomy): domain Eukaryota; kingdom Metazoa; phylum Chordata; class Mammalia; order Primates; family Lorisidae; genus Nycticebus; species Nycticebus coucang. The sequence goes on from NC_069787.1 coordinate 21,826,568, forward strand.
ATTTAAGCATTTCACATTGTATATCAAATCATCAGATTGTATCCCTTAAATGTATAGTTATAATTTAATAAAAAATTAAATTAAAAAACAAAACAAAAACCCTTGTGACTCCCATGTGTGTCAAGGGAACTCACATTAGGAGACAAAAGCAGCCTTCAAAGACCTTTCCTGGAGAGCCCATCTCCATACTCAGCTTCTGCTGAAATGGCTGAGTTAATTCAGGAGTCACAGCACTTTACCAAATGCCTGTCCACCTCATCCTTGGACTTCTCTCAAGAGCATGCTTTTCTGGCAGTGAGTCTTCATCTTAATCTTAGTTTGTTATTTTTGTTTGCAATCTGGATAGTTTGTGAATTCAGAAAATCTATTAATTCCTAGTTCCTTTCTACTCAGTTACTGCTTCCTCAATCTACTTCTTTCCCCTTGCATTTTACTATGACAGCAAGAAGAAATGAGGTTGCACCTTTGACACTTGGCTTGGAAATCTCCTCAGCTAAATACCCAAGTTCACTGCTTATAAGTTCTGCTTTGACACAACCGTAGCACCTTATCAACCTCAGTTTTCTGCCACTACGTAACAAGTTTCCAATAACATGCTCCATATTTTTTTCAGTCCTCACCAGCAGTGCTTGTAATATTCATATTCCTAACAACATTCTGTTTACGACAATACATGTATTCTCTGAAACAATAGACTTCTCTACCATGTTCTTCATGCCCTCCATGCTCATCCTTCACCAGAATCTCCTTCAAAACCCGTATTTCTATAAATTGTCTATTTAAGGAAGTCCAGGGTTTTGCTATTATGCTTTACCAAGTTCTTCCAGCCTCTATCTATTACCCAATTGCAAAGCCACATCCACATTTTTGGGAATTTATTATGGCAGGTATCAGCCCTCTGTGTTAGTTTTCTACCGCTGTCATAAAAAATGACCACATATCTGATGGCTAAAAATGATCGAAAGTTATACTCTCATGATACTAGAGGCTAGAAATATAAAGTCAGCTTCACTGAGTTGAAATCAAGGTACCAGCAGGGCTGTGCTCCCTCTCAATGCTCAAGAAGGGAATCTGTTCTTTGCCTTCTCCTGCTCCGATTGGCTGTAGGGATTCCTTGGCATGTGAACATGTGACTTCAATCTCTGTCTTCACATCACCACTTTTCTTCTGCCTTCTCTCTGTGTCTGGGCCCTATTTTCCTCTGACTGTTTCTTATAAGGACATGTGTGTAGGTCCCACTCAGATGATCCAGGATAAGCTCTTCCCCTCAGGATACTTGACTTAATAACATCTTATGCCCTACAAGATCGTAGTTGCTCTTTTTCCACATAAGGTAATAGTTCCAAATTCCAGGAATTAGGACTTTGACATGTCTTTTGGGGGCTCCCTCTTTTGGGGAGCCATCTCTCTGAGGCACATTATTATTTATTGTATAATGAATAAATTCAAAATCAGAGAGGAACTGTCTTTGTATATTTTGTGTTGCTATAAAGAAATATGTGTGACTGTATATTTTACAAAGAAAAAAATATGTATTTGGCTCACAGTTCTTCTAGATGGAAAATTAGGCATCGGTGAAAGCATCAGGCTGCCTTCGTTCATGGCGGAAGGTGGAGGGGAGCTGGCCTGTGCAGAGATCGCCTGGTCAGAGAGTGAGCAAGAGGGAGAGAGAGGATCTTTGTAACACCAGCTTTTGTGGGAATTAAGTAGAATGAGAACTCACTCACCCTTCTAGGGAGGTTGTTAATCTGTTGGTGAGGGATCCACTCCCAGGAACTACACACCTCCCATTAGGCTGCCCCCTCCAACATTAATGATTAAATTTCAACAAAGATTTGGAGGGTCTAATTATAGCAGGGACGAGCATCCCTAAAATTTCACAGCTGGTTTGTCTGGCTTTGTAGGCAGAGACCTTAGCTATACCGCAGCTATACTGCTCCACCAGCCAGGAGCTGATGTTCTTAATCAAAAGGAAAAAAAGTGCATGTGCATAAAACAGTTACAGATTCCTTTATAATCCACACGTGCTTCTTGTTATTATGTGTCCATATGCTTTTAAAATAACGAATAAGGAGAATGACCCAACTGCAACTAGATACATTGTGAACATAACACTGATTTTGTTTACATCTTTTTTTTTGGATTACAAATGTCCATTAATTCTCATTCTCTGCCTCAGGTGAAAGATTTATTGTTCTGTGATGCAGTGTTACATTCAAGCAGTAAGGAGGAAACTGGGTGACTTAAAGCACCCCTTGGCTTCATGTTTCCAATCTGGTGAAAGATTCAGAGTGAGGAGGAGCCTAGGCAGATGACACAGGGAGACTGGCCAGTCCCTAGTAAACAACAAGTTGGTATCCGGCTCTCTCTGAGTCACCTTTGAGTGAGACAAAAGAAGGAAAATGGAGTTCCCTCTTGAAAGAGAACAGTGGAAGCTCCTGTAAATTTAAGTGCACATGATAGAAAAATTAAACACTGATGGAAAGGACAGATTGGAAAGTAAAAGGTCACGTATCGGCAATGACTTGAGGCAGAGAGGTTTTGGAAAATTGGCGTTGACACAGTCTGCAGTGGAGGTACAGTGCGTGGCTGGGCAGACAGGAGGGGAGAACTGGGGGCGATGCTGCTGCATTTGTGTCAGGGGGTTCCAACCAGAGCTGAGCCCCAGGCCTGGATTAGAGAAGCAGGTCATTAGGAGATTTTCCAAAAAGCGCTGTTTCTTTTTCTTTCTTTCTTTCTTTTTTTACTTTCCAAAGCAGTATTTATTATTTATTGCTAATAGTAATATACCAAACAAAATTGATGTTAATGTGAATCACACAAACAGACAAGTAAACATATGGAAAATAAAGATTGCTGGTAATGCAATTCACAGAAACGATCACTCTTAACATTTTATTCTAATTCTTTCCTATTGCATGCTTTTGTATAGACAATTGTATCTATTAACATACTTTTTTTCTACTTTGGAACTGTGGTACACAATCTGCCCTGTGGTCTGCTTTTTCCTTTTAACTTAAAACCTGCTGTAAAGATTTGCAGATAATTATTCTTCTAAAACATATATATTTTTCTGAGACAGAGCCTCACTCTGTCACCCTGGGTAGCAACCTCAAACTCAACTGATCCTCTAGCCTCAGCCTCTCAAGTAGCTCGGACTACAGGTGTCCGTCACAATGCACAGCTAATTTTTCTACTTTTTTAGTAGAGGCAGGGTCTGTCTCTTGCTCAGGCTGGTCTCCAACACCTGAGCTCAAGCTATCCACCCACCTCAGCCTTCCAGAGTGCTAGGATTCAGGTGTGAGCCACCCGCATCCAGTCCCAAACATGATTTTAACAGCTATACAGCTTTCCATCATTTAGATATATATTAATGTTCTTTTAAATAATTAGCTATTCTTAAGTATCTAGATTGTTTCCTATTTTAACCTTTTACAAATATTGATCTGGACAACAAATTGGTACCTATATATTTTGTGCATATAAATTGGATTCCAGTTTTAAATGTGAGCCAAGAGAGTCCCAGCAGGTATTCGATATTAATATGATCTCTTTCTCCTTCATGTATATTACACATAACACACACACACACGTGAATATATGTATACACATTGATAAAATAAATAATCTTACAAAACAGATAACCATCTACCAGCCATGCTGAAGAAGTACATGAAATACAGACATGGCAAATCTTGACAGTCAAACTCAGTCCTCTCTGATGCAGAAATCTAAATTCTCCCCTCTAAAACACTACTACTATTACTACTACTAATGACTTACCCAAGTTGAGCATTAACTATGTACTAGACAAGCTACTAAGTATTTTATGTGAACTGTCTCATTTACTCTTAGAATAACTCTGTAATATGTGCACATGGAAAGGGGATGATAGCTTTCCTCCCCATCATAAAGGTCCATGGTTAACATCCTTATAACAAAACACAGGTTAACAAGAGAAAAGCATAATACATTTATTAAATACAAAGTAGTCATATTAAAAAAAAAAAGCCACAAAACACCATTAAAAAAAGGCCAAATGGTAGATGCTTAAATAACTTCTTTTTGTTGTTGTAGTTTGGCCAGGGCCGGGTTTAAACCCACCACCCTCGGTACATGGGGCCAGCGCCCTACTCCCTGAGCCACAGGCACCAACCTTAGATAAATTCTTTATGGAGGAGAGAAGCGTGCATGTGGTGGGAAAGCCCTGTAAAAGAATGGGCCCAAAGACCAGACAGTGGTTAGCGAGTGATCCTCTTAGGTCGCTGAATGAGACCAAAGGACAAATAACAGCTGTGGAACAGTTACTATGCACAAGGTGAGCAGAACTGCTCTGTCAGCAAAGGTGGTCTCATTATGCAGATGCAGCCTGCAGGGCATCTCTCTCAGCTGCCCACAGAAGAGCAGACGCAAAGTCTGCGTGGACGTTGCAGTGATTCCCCTGCTCTTCCCTTCTCCCTGGTTAATCTTCCCTGGTTACTTAATGAGATTCCTAGAGATGGGGTTTTAAAACGATTGCATTTCTTCTAGAAGAAGTTTTTTCAGGAAGTAAGGGGACTTTTAGAGTCTTTCCTGTGCTTTGGAATAGGGAGAGGATCAGAGAGACAAGGAGTGGGGAGAAGGTCAGAGAGAGAACTTAACCTTCCTTCTTTACTCCAGTGCGTCAAAGAGCCATATTTTGGAGGATCTGTTTCTGAGCCTGAACAAGGTAAACAATTATTATCATATTATCACTTCATTTAAAGAATTGGAAAATGAAGGCAAGAAGAAATAATTTGTGCAAAGTCAAACAGCAATTTACTATATTTGTCTGGAAGTCTCAGTATGTGGAAATATATTTCAGGATGACTTTTGTATTCGAATATACTATGTAGGTTTGAGACAGGATTCCTTAGTAGCTATCTTAGTCCTAAGGGTGAATAAACATTCCAATGGCGGCAGTACAGTGCATTGGTTAAGGTTAACATTACAGACTCTATAGAGCCAGATTGCTTAAATTCAGATTTCAGCTCTGGCACTCCCTGGCTGTGTGACCTTAGACAAGTTAATTAACATCTCTGTGCTTGTGTCTACTCATCTTTAAAATTGGAATAATTATAATTAGTTACAAAATTTGTATAAGATCATTTAATAAAATGTAAGTGATCTTTTAGAGTATGACTTAAATAAATGTTAGCTAATATCCAAAAAAGTAATAATAATGACAAAAGCATTAAACGAAAAATAACAGAAAATTGAGGCCTTTACTCTTACACTCAGCTGTAAGAAACAAGGAGATTTCTGTTGGAAAATTCCAGTTAGGCTTTCTCATCTGGTAATATTTAGGGTGTAGTGAAAATTAGAAAATACTACAAAAGCCTAATAAGTAACTTTTGTGTATTTTACATGTCTTAAAATAATTAGCTATTGAGTCCCCTACTGCAGCACAAATCAAGTGAGTTACTGGTTCCCGCTGGGTGGGGCTTCAAACAGAAACCCAATTCACACAAAGAACTGAGATCACATTTCTAGTATTTAGGAAAACAAAACCAAAGAGATGTAAAAAAAAAAAAAAAAAGTCTGCAGGCATGGGTCAGAGAAGGGTTTGAGCTTGATTAGAGGAATACCTTTTTCATGGTTCCAGATTGACACTTATACATTCTCAAGCTTGATGATCTTAACTCACCAAATCATTCTAAATAAGACAGCTGTACCACACCTGGTAAGACAGGAGCTGGGAGGATACAGAATGAAAGCATTTTATACTGAAAGGGACATTGGTCCAAACGCCAAGACAATGGAGGCCTTGGATGCAGGGGTGAGTGATACACACAAAATGACCAGAATCCAGGTTTCCAAGCATGGTTCAAGTTTAATTCTACTACCTCATCTTATTTACGCATGTGTGTATGCAAAAACATGCGTATTCATGGATATACATATGAGTTTACATGTTTGTATGAATGTGTTAGGTATGTATGCGTATGATTGTGTACATATGAGTGGATATTCACATGCATGAATGTGCGTATGGGAGTATATGATGAACATGGATGTACGTGTGCATGAAAATATGTGTGTATTTATATTTCATTTTGTATATTCTATCAAGTGCCTACTGACAGTGCCGTTGCATAATTTATGTCATGAATAATTGATAATATCCATAGAGGAAGTTTAAGTTAATTTACATCAAGATGTTTCTTGAACACATTTAGACATTTTTCACAGCTACACATATAGCTGCTCTGCACACTTATAGGTTTGGTTTTTGTGTTCACGGACTTTGTTTTGCTGATGCAGTGCCGAGCTGCGGAGACATTTTCAAATAGCGGAACTGGAGAGGTGAGCTCAAATGACATTGCAACTGAAGTCTGCATTTTTGGTAAGACTTTCCCTCTGCTTCTTTGTCATCGTGCATAAGACAAGCTGTGCTGTGCTGTCGCAGACAAAGGAGCTGGCAAGAGAAAGGCCACAAGACTTTACTTCTTATCTATTGATTTATGCACAACCGGTGTGCAAAACCATACCCTCCCTGTTTACTCTTGATTCATTTATTTCATAAAAAATATGCTATGATTTCTCTACATGAAAGTAAAAAATCATTATTATGGGATCCCATGTATTGTTTTTCATAGTAAAACTCACTCATTTCATCTAATATCAGGGTAGCATTTCTTTTTATCTTAACTCTTTCTTTTCCTTTAGATAGGAAACCAAGCTCAGTGGTGGCAAAGGTTATAAGGGTCCCTCAGTCAAATGCCATAACCTAAATGGTCCCTGCAGATCAGGTATGTTGCTTGGTTTGATTTCTTTGCACTGAAATACCTTTCTACATTTCCTGCATCACACTAGGATGGAGAAAAGGGAAAAATAATTGGCATATTCCTTTTGATCTTTATTAGAATGTGATGTTGGGAATCTGCTTATTGGCAATTTCAGCCTCGTTACCAGGATGTGTGCCACTGCAGTAATAAAATAAGCAGCTCAGCTAGAAGATTAAGGCAATTGCATGACATTATGTTAATGCTGGTATGCAGTTTTGGGGAAATAAATATGACTGTCAGCCAGGCAAGTTCCGTTACACAGCACTGTTACAGTGTGGAATAGGCGAATGAATGAATGAGTGAATGAATGAATGAATTTTACCATTCCCCTAGACTATTGATACTATTAGTGCCATAATATTTTTTGCCCCAAATGGCCCACTTCTTGTAATTTTATAAATACAAGTACCTTTGGGTACTTAATATTATATAAAGTATAGGACTGTTTAAGTTCAGTTTTGTATTCCATTCATATACAAACACAAGACATAGATTACACCTTGGAAAACTAAAGCTTGGAAACCTCAAATAATAATAATGATAATAAAGAATAATGATACACAGTGGCTATCCTTGAACTGCTTAGTATACAGAGTTAGCATATTTATTTATTTATTCATTTATTTTTGAGACAGAGTCTCATTTTGTTGCCCATGATAGAGTGCCCAGCATCATTGCTTACAGCAATCTCAAATTCTTGGGCTCAAGCCATTCTCCTGCCTCAGGACTACAGGCACCCGCCACAATACCCGGCTATTTTTAGAGACAAGGTCTCACTCTTGCTCAGGCTGGTCTCAAGCTAGTGACTAGGCAATCCACTCGCCTTGCCCTCCCAGAGTGCTGGGATTACAGGCATGAGCCTCCATGCCTAGCCCTAGAGTTAACATATTTAAATTAATCCTCATAATACCTCTAGGAGGAAATTATTATTTTTTCCTCTGTAGACAAGGGAATTGATACACCAAAGTTAAGAAGCCATGTTATGATAAAGCATACAATAAGAAACAGTTATCTGTTGAGCAATTCTTTTATGCTGAGATTCATTAGCAATGCAGGTATCACTAGATTCTCACCACGACCTCATGAGATAGGGATTGCTATCTTCAAAAGCAGATGAGGAAAAATAAATAGTCTAGTCACTCAGCTACTGAGTGGAATAGTCAGTATGAACCCAGCTGTCTCTGTGTTCTAATCTTGCAATAAATGTCTCAACATAGCAACATTTGTGTAATACCACCCTAGGAGTCAAGCATACAGTAGCCCCCCCTTATCCTCAGGGGAGACTGCTACTCCCAATGGATGCCTGAACCCTCCATTCATATCCTATAGATAACTGACACAAATTTCTTTTTTCTTCATAATTTCACAGCCAGAACATTCATTCTTACCGTAGATCTTAGCAATCTCAGCAAATGATTTTTTTCCTTCCTTATTAAATGGAGAACTTTCACCTTTTCACTTAAAGGAAGCACTTTACAGGTTCTCTCTGGCACATACAAATTGCCAGCATCACCACTTTTGCCTTTGAGGCCATTATTAAGTAAAAGAAGGTTTACCTGAACACAAGCACTGCTACATGGTGACAGTCTCCATCTGTTAACTGAGTGATTAACGAGTAGGCGATGTACATGGTGCATGATTGAAAATTTATGAGTCGTTAATTTCTAAAATTCTCCACAAAACATTTTTGTATGGCAGTCAGGGGACAGTCCTATACTTTGTAGAATGGAGAACTAAGCGGACTTAGGAGATATTCCAGTCCTGCGGTCTCACTTTCAATGAAGAAACAGTTTTAGAACCTGAATTTGCAAAGCTAATGATCAGTTAGACTGTGATTTCGAATCAATTAGAAGAACTGGGATTTTTTTTTTTAACTGTTTATCAGAGAACATGGGAGAGAATTGTTCATTATCAATGAAATAACCAGGTATTTTTGGACTGTTAACTAAGTCTTTTAGAGCTGTGTGTAAATAGTACCAGGCAGTTTGTTTGCGTAAACGGACAAGAAAAATCACTCAGTCCTAATAACAAAGGAAGGTTACCAGTTGACCTTTTGCCTTCTTTCAGAAAGCAGAGGAGCTAGTAATAATTCAAGCTTGAGGATAAGAGTATCCACAAAGTGTTATTTGTTTTCTTCTATTTGATTTCTCTATTCAGCTAAGCACTTCCTTGAAACTGATGCCCACAGCTGTCATTTATCCACTTTGCCATTATCACATCTGAATCCTGTAGGCCCACTTCAAATGCAGAGGGATACACCTGCAGGTTCTGAATGGATTTCTTCCACAATGCTGCCCAATTGACTCACTTTTAAAAATACTTTGATCGCCCCATCTCTTTGTCACATAAAGTCAGAAGCATTAGTGGAGGCTGTTGGGAGAAAAGGTGATTCCATGGTCAAATATGTTAACATCTCAAAAAAAAAAAAGATACTTCCTATTTCTTTAGAAGAATTACATGTGATGGGAAGATTGATGCTCGTCTGTGGGAAAGCTATCTTGGAACAGGTGCTTCCAATTAATTTATATGCGTCACATTTACCCTGTGGTCAGATAATTTAACAAATAACCTGGATGAACCTTCTTATGCTAGTTTGGTAACCACATTTGATGTCATGAAATAGCACTTGGGAATATTTCAGTTAAAAAAATGTATCTTTATTCTGGTATACATTTTAATGAAAGACATTATTAATGTTCTGAGAGCTATTTTATAAAACAAAGAGACGTGTTTATTGTGGGAAACGTGCAAAACATAGAAACATAAAAAGAAAAAATTTCAATACATAGAAATAAAGATTTGCTGTATTGTCACTCTCGTGCCATACGTATTGACATGATGTAGTCCAACATCATATGGAGTTTCATGAACTGGTCACACAGTCATTGAAAAGTAATTAACCAAGTAATATACATAATTTTAAACTGATTGGAAAACTGTTCAGTCAAACAAAAGTAACCCTTTTTTACATAGCACAATTTTTTTTCTGGTACATGTTATTTTTGCTTGCTTGCTTTACAATTCAAAGAATTATACTTATGTGGTAATGCACTTCTGTGGTTGTTACAGAGCCCGGGCACCCTTGGGAAGTATTTTAAATATCATGAAACTGAGTTCTTCCAGTTTTCTTTCTCATTCGGAGGACCGTGGAGATCAGGCCCTTAGCAAAGATTTGACTGAGATATAAAAGAGACAATTATGTGGTCTATTACCAATTCTGATGGACTTTATGGTATTTAAATGGACAAAGCTCCCTTTGTCATTTCATTAACATGATTCCTTTTCAGAGAATGAACAGTTGTCATCCACTTCTTCCATTTTGAGAAAACAACCCAATTTTTCTCCAGCTTATTTGAAAAGGAAATGGTTGTTAGTCTCTGGATAATTGATTGAGGATGTGTAAGGCCTCTGAGTGTACCGACTCCATGGCTTATTCCAGACTAACACTAGCAGGAGAAGTGTGATGCTATACTCCAGCAAAATAACTAGAAGCTTTAAGCACAGGACATAATAACCAGTATTGATTTATAACTCCTTGGCATCTACTAGTTTGTTTTTCTCATTCCTTCTCTTTTTCTCTCTGAAAAAATGAAATGTGTAGCAACTGTGACCAAAACATATTGTTCTAAAAGGGTTCAAATGTAAAATGCTGGGATTTATTCATTTGAGCTTTAACCCGTGTGAGGATTTTAGTATTTGCGTATTATTTTTCATTGTTTCCTTTAAAAAGTAATTTTGTACATTAGGTAGTCTTACTGATTAAAAATGCATACGCCCAAATCACTTATACTTAAAAATCTATAATAGGGATTAACGATAATAATGGGTCCAAATAAGCTAAGAGCTTTTAAGATAATAACTACTTGAGCTCAAAAGTATATATATTATTGTATATATTGTATATCATTATATACTCCTTATTGATTACACATAAACATACCCATTTATTACCATGGAATATTATGCAGCCTTAAAGAAAGATGGAGACTTTACCTCCTTCATGTTTACATGGATGGAGCTGGAACATATTCTTCTTAGTAAAGTGTCTCAAGAATGGAAGAAAAAGTACCCAATGTATTCACCCTTATTATGAAACTAAGGTAGGACCTTCACATGAAAGCTATATCCCAGTTATAACCTAAGAATAGGGAGAAAGGGGAAAGGGAGGGGAGGGAGGGGGAAGGACGGGGATTAATGGGATTACACATGCGGTGCATCTTACAAAGGTATATGTGAATCCTAGTAAATGTGGAATGTAAAAGTCTTAGCAAAATAACTAAGAAAATGCTACAAAAGCTATGTTAACTAATGTGATGAAAATGTGTCAAACGATCTATGAACCAAGTGTATGGTGCCCCACGATCATACTAATGCACACAGCTATGGTTTAATAAAAATAAATAAAAAAAAAACATAAAAATCTGGAGGGAATTTTTTTATTCACTTGATGTGGTTTGTTTCTTTAAGTCTTTCTATTACTTACAAAGTATAAGATACCACCTTGTGTAAGACATGGAACCACATTCTTTGAGTCTGCCATCTCAGTGTGACTCTTCCAACACTGCAGTGAAAGAACTCAAGATAAGATGGATTGGATATTCATTAAAAGAAGGGTCCAAATATCTGCCTACTTAAGTTCATGCAAATTTTAAATACCCTACTGAAGATATATCTATGAGATTTTCTTTTAATTATCCAAGCTATTTCACCACAGATCTTTTACCGAAGATGACAACTCTTCCTCTAAGTTTCCCTTACCAACTTCAACTAAACCCTGGGACCGTTATAACACAGGCTTCCCTCTCCCCACTCAGGGTTGGATAATGACCCCCCCATTTCCTAGGCTTAGGAAATTTCCTGTAAGACAGGTGGGCCTCTTCTGAAGTGGATGGCTTGCCTTCTTGCCCCAAGCTGGAGTGACTGCATTCATTCATTGGTTAATACTCTCATTATCATCTACCAAATCCTGGACAAATGTAATTCTCAAGACCTTATACCCCTAGACAGAAGACCCACCCAGAGACTTCCAACTTGTGTCATTCCCTCTACCAGAGCTCTCTGATTTTTATTCCTTCTATATTCCTTTCTATCTAATAAATTCTATTTTACCACTAATCTGTGGTCCCTGGGTTCATTCTTCAATTCCCGGAGTTCAAGGACCTGCTGCAGAAAGAAATACTGTCAACATTTACCTTAGCTAATCCCATTCATTGCTTGAGTAAAGTGAATACAGATTTGGGGACCTAAAGCTTGTATAGGTTGGAAGGGCTTATTTTAAGGAAAAGCATACAGAGTTACAAGTTCAAAGGTACATTGGATATAAATATTGATTAAGAATGAGAAAATAAATAAATATATTGCAGGAAGATGAGATCCAATCGAGAAAAGAACACCCAAACACTGTGTTTAAAAGAGGAAGGGCTTTATTCCAGCCAGCAGAATGATGGCAGACAAAAGTCCAAAAATGGCCATGTTCCGCTGGCTCAGTCTTCTCCTTTTTATCCCAGTCAAAAAGTTCCAGCCCAGGCTGAGTACACTGGTTCATGCCTATAATCCTAGTACTCTGGGAAGCCAAGGTGGGTGGATTGCTTGAGCTCATGAGTTCAAGACCAAAGTGAGCAAAAGCAAGACTGTCTCTACTAAAAATAGAAAATCTGAGGTAAGAGGATAACTTGAGCCCAAGAGTTGGAGGTTGCTGTGAGCTATGATATGAAGCTATGGCACTCTACCCAAGGTGACAGCTTGAGACTCTGTCTTAAAAAAAAAAAAAAAAGTTTGGCCCACAGGTTAGAGATCAAAGACTGAAAAATAAAAGATTATTTAAATTAAAGGAAACAGAGGCCAGGTTCTGTGTGGGCAACGTCGGCCTTTATTTCCATCCAGGTGCAGGTGTGCTGAGCTCGAGAAGGAAGTCAGCACGTGAGTTAAGGTGCATGGGGATTTTAAAAAGTTGAAAAGATAGGGATTGGCACATTCCCTTTTTCCTGGGTAGAACAGTCTATGCATTCATTTCTTCCTAGGTAGTAGGCTTTATTTGGGCGGGTCGCTCCTTTTGACACTATCAATAGGTACCTTTTTCTTTTCTTTTTTTCTTTTTTTTTTTTTTATTGTTGGGGATTCATTGAGGGTACAATAAGCCAGGTTACACTGATTGCAATTGTTAGGTAAAGTCCCTCTTGCAATCATGTCTTGCCCCCATAAAGTGTGACACACACCAAGGCCCCACCCCCCTCCCTCCATCCAATAGGTACCTTTTCATTGGTGAGTTTGAATCAAGCTGGAGAAGTGGGTTTGGGCTTTTACAGAAGTGGAAGCAAGCGTTAGTTTCCAGGCCCCAGGAAGTTAAGTTTCTACAAATTCCTAAGAGCTGAGTCACCATGGGGAGGACATGGCTGGTGTATCCTTGGAATCTCCTTGAGAAGACCTCTGTTCTCTTAGACCTCACTTTTTCCAGGTATCCTCTCTCAATAACAAGTAACTGCAGACTTGAGATTTGGGCCACTTTCTTTCAAGATCTCTTTAGATTAGACAATTTACCAGAAATGTTTAAGCAGAAATGACATTGGACTGCCTCCTGAATCTTCCTTCCCAGCTTTAACATTCCCAGCCACCTCTGGGACCCACCCAAGGGAGAAGCCAGAAGGATAAAGCTTCTTTAAAAAAAGAAAATCTTAATTGACACCTTGTATTTGTTTATATTTATGAGGTACAATGAAATGTTGACATTTACAACAACATAAATGAACCTGGAGCACAGCCTATTAAGTGAAATAATCTAGACACAGAGAGACAAAGACCACATGATCTCACTCACATAGAATCTGAATTTTACAAAGTTGGTATCATAGAAGCAGAGAGTAGGACAGTGGTTACCAGAGACTAGGGAGGGAGGGATGGGGAAGGATGGGCAGAGTTCAGTCAAAGGGTTCCTTAGCATTATGGCAAATCTCAGGCTGTCCCTTCCTGTAAAAAAAATCTTCCCTAATGCCTACTCTTACCATTCTTTACCCGAATTTCTGTATCATTCTGCATTTACTCTATTTTTGCATTTACCACCTTGTATTGTAAGTGCCTGATTGGAATAGATTCTATGGGGCAGAAAAATCTGAATTCCTTCCCATTTTAACCCCAATTTCCAGCACTGCTCTTGACCTACAGTACAAAGTGAATAAATATGTATATTCCAAAAACAGCAAATAATTGCACAATGCTAACTATGTACTGATCTACATTCTAAGCATTTGATCTATTTTCACCATGACAGAGTTAACATTATGACATCATACAGATGAGGAAAGTAAGTAGAAAGCTCAAGTAACTTGCCCAATGCCAAAGAACTAGTTCCAGTTGGAGCTGAGCTTCAAACCTGTTAACCTTCAAAAGGGGTCAGGCCCCCTGTCACTGTCAGCCAAGACGCAGGGACAGGGTTAGGTTCACCAAACTTATTTGTCGGAAGGCCAGCGATTCTGGAGAATGAGAGTAGCCTCTCCAAGACAGTTCTGTTCTTCCATTTTCAAAACCACAAGTTTTATACATAAAGTCTCAAAGCAAAGACTACATTAACTCTTATTTTAATAATCAACATAACTCTATGATCTATTAACAACATTTCTGAATCAAAAGTCAATTTCCTAAATCAGTTTTCCTAAACTATTCAAGGGTGGGAGCTAAATTTACAAAACAATAAAAATGGGAGCTAGGAGTTAAAGGTCAGACCAGTCAGCCTTAGCTGGACAGACTCCATCTTCTTCTCACTCCAAGTGTTCTCAACCCAGATGGTGTGCTTATGCAGTCCGCGCTCTTGACCCTGTGCAATGCCACCTCTCAAGAGGAATGCCACGAGAATATTTTTCTTTATTCCTGCTTTGAGTGGCATTTGAACTCCATGCCTCAAGGCAAGGTCTGCTACAATGGGCCACTCCTTAAGGACTGATAATCCAATTTATGAATTTTTGAAGGTTTACAGCCTCTTCACCCCCCACAGCTACTTGCCTGTAGGAAGTATTTACATGCTTGTTAGAACCTCCCTAGAGAGGGTGGCAGGGGGGGAGACAGTATTACTGCCATTGTCCTTCACACCCTCGGGTTATCCTTGATGCCAGTGGGGGCTGGAAAGCTAATCTTGCAGTAACTTGTCAGTATGTCTAGATTCCAATCCCCTCCTTGGAAAGATATGTTAAGTACACACTGGGAAGCTCAGAATATGCCCCTTCAGCAGTTGAAAGATTTTTAGTTTGAGAGTGACAGAAGGAAAATTATATTTAAGGAGGATTAGGAATGAATTGTAGAAGAGGAATTGATGGGGTACAAGGAAATGAGAGAAGAGCAAATTGGTTTTACATCGCAGCAGCTTCTATGCGGACATTTAGGCTGCAGACATGCCAACCATTTCCAACCTTTTACTTTAAAATAATTACTGGCTGAAATTGATTTTATTATAATTTCCCAAGTGCAATGATTCTCATAACAATTTATTTTGAGAACCTTGTGAGAAAATCTTACTTTAGTCTCGAAGATAAAATATGCATAGGCAATTGAGTTAATCCAAACGATAATTTATACTTTTTTCCTAGCCAGAAAGTGGAATTAACTAAACTTTCTTCATATCAAATTTCATTTTGATTATGTAGAATTTTCTTTTTGTAAAAGGGATAGATATAAGGCTATGCGGAAATTTTTCTTGCAATGCCAGGCATCTGAGAAGGGAAGTCCTCTCCATCCAAGAGATGGCTTTTGTGATTTTGTGATCCAGACTGTATATGCTTTATGCAACATTAACCTGCCTTGTTCTGCTCAGATGAGAGGTTTTTATATGTCATTCCCCAGAAAAATTGGTGATCATAACTGCATAATGAAGTTGAGTTCGTAGTAGCTTATCTCGTCTGGGTTCCCCAAATTTTCCAGTCATTCACGGAGCCTGGCAGAAATGAGCAGAATTATTTCACAATAAAATTTCATTCATTTAGAAGGCATTCATTTGGAGTTTATGAGCACAAGCGATAGCTGGAGAGACCTTTAGCAGGGCACTTACCTACTCAGCAGAGTTATATGGAACCTATTGAGTAAAGCAAACCCCTATAAAGAAAGCATATGTTATCACTTTGGAGGTATCATTATAAAAGCTGACAAATGAATTAAAATGATTACTAGCTCCTCAGTCAAGTAGGTTTTCTAGAAATTTCTATCAATGCTAATAGCTTATTTTGCATTTATTTACGTCTTAAAATACCACTTTTTAGTTTATTTTAATTCTTGTAATTCCAGTCACTTACCACTACTTTGTGGAATGCTATTTATTTTATATCAAATTGATAAAAAAGATACTTTTTCCATCTGAAAAAATAAAATATTTTTTGACAAACACCCTCTAATGTTATTATGCATTGGACACTTTTCTAATATGTGACTGTTTTGAAGACTTTAGGAATGCATTTTTATATAATTTATTTTACTGCTCAAGCCGGGCTGTCTTTTGGTAATTAATCAGTTTCCTAGTTTTCATGTCCATTTTCAGAATAGGAGCTGCTTTTTGATAAACATGGGTTTCCCTTTGTGTAGCATAACTTAGCACTTGGGAGATGCTCATTATTTTTCTTGAAAAACAAATAAATGAATGACTAAACAAATAAGTGACTCAAGCTTTTATTGGTGTACTCTGAATCTGAAGACAATAACTGTGGAGACTGTCAAATCTTTTGGCCAAGAAGATCCTGGCATGGGATTCAATCCTCATGGAAGGAGTTGCTAGCAAGCAGCAAGGGTCCAGGCAAGAAGGGATGTGGAATATTGCAGGAGGCCAGCAGATAGGCACTAGGATGCTACATAGGTAGAAGGATCCAGAGACCCCTATGAATGACACCTCAGTGAAAGACCATGCATGGGCCCATAGATGTTAGCCATAATCCCATATTAGCGAGACAAAGAGGGAACTATCTCTGTATCTGAGAAACTATATATTCGTTAATCACCTTTCACTTGCTTGTTAATCTCAACTATTTACAGTGTACTACTATTCACCAGATGGTGTATTAGTTGCCGCCTAGAACATATTATAGTGTCTGGCATTTCATGGTGCTCAATAGATGTTTATTAAATGAACTTGGTTGACAATAAAAAAGATGCAGTGAGTAAGGCTGAAGTAAGTATGGGATGACAAGAAGAAAACCCCAGGAAGGGTGCCCATGCAGGCAGGAAGCAGCCTTAGGTCTCTACACAACTTTCTGGGCACCTGCAGCACTGATTATGCCTGTCCTTACTCAGAACATTCTGCATTCAAGCTGCTATACAATTGTATTGTCTATGATCTTTATTGCCTTGTGTCTTAGATTTAAATCCTTTGTCCATGATGAGTCAATTTTTGTAAGTGGTGAGAAGTGCAGATCCAGTTTCAGTCTTTTACATGTAGCTAACCAATTCTCGCAGCACTATTTATTGAATAGGGATTCTTTTTTCCAGTGTATACTTTTGTTTGGTTTATTGAAGATCAGATAGTGGTGAGAGACTAATACAATATATTACTAGGCTTTCTATCCCTAAAGTAGAAGAGTGAATTTGAGTTAAAGAATATAGCATGGCTCTCAAGGTCATAGTCAGTGGTGACTAGTGCAGTAGAACTAGTTATGCCTGGCTAAACACAAACCCAGCATGTATTTTGTGTGTGGGTATGTATAACTGTGGACATGAAATAGTAAGAGCAGGCAGTCCCAGCAGCAGTGACATAGTACATACTTTTACTTTTATTAAAAATATTGTGTTTATATTTTTGCATTGGGTACTGTTGCCACCTAACTGGGTTGGCTTGCTAGTACACTGAGACAGTTGAGGTCACAATGGAAAAAGGGTTTTATTCCACCGAGCACTGAGTAGGGAAAAAGAAGGAATTTCTCAAGCCCTCCTCCCTAAGAATTTGGGGGATAGAGTTTTTAAGGAGAGTTTGGTTTGCAAAGGATTAGGCGATTAGATTTGAGGTAAAATTATAGGGGTGTAGAAATCATCTTGTGTTGCTTCAGTTCCTGAGTTGGGGTCACAATTCCAGTTGTGTCAGATTCTTGGTATGAGCCACTGTTCTGGGCGGTTCAGATAATCCACTGGAATGCAGGGCCTGGAAGGTATCTCAGAAACTACCTTTAGAAAAAATTAAGAATCTTTTTTTTGTCTTTGAGACAGAGTCTCACTCTGTCACCCTCGGCAGAGTGCCATGGCATCATAGATCACAGCAAACTTAAACTCTTGGGCTCAAGAGTTCCTCTTTCTTCAGCCTCCCTAGTAGCTGGGATTATAGGCACCGCCACCATGCCTGCCTAGTTTTTCTATTTTTAATAGAGATGGAGTCTCACTCTTGCTCAGGCTGGTCTCAATTCCTGAGCTCAAGCAATCCATCTACCTTGGCCTCCCAGAGTGCTGAGATTACAGGCTGAGCCACAGCCTCTGGCCAAAAGATAAGAATCTTTGACTGTCAGCTGACTCCAGAGTAGCATTTATAGAGGCAAACAGAGGGACAATGACTAATTATTACCAAGCAAAGGAGTGGACAGTGACTGATTACTATTATTAGTCTTAGGCCTGTGCCTTCACAGAGTTTTAGACCCTTACCCCAAGTTTCACCTTGCATCCCTTTATTGATCTGTAAAGGGTAGTTTCAGTACTACACTGAGTTGCTGAGTCTCATGGCAATGGTGAAATAATTAGAAGCCTACAGATCTTCTTCTAGTTTTTCTGGTTACACCTAAGGACTTATAACCATATTAATTATAAGGAAGAACACTGTCATTGTGTATCTTCAAAATCTAAAATTGTTTTACATACAAGAACCTGATCAAACATCAGCTGACTGGAGCTAAGCTTGGAAAATGCATATAGATTCAGGAGGTGTCCTTTAAACTTCTGAGGTAGCTGACAAAGATGCGGTCAGATTAGCTATGGAGGGCAAGGGGAGTGACAAGAGAATGAGACCAAGGGTGGATTAATTTTAAAGTGGAGAGAACGAGCACTAACAAATCCTGAAATGGGGTTGGAAAAATGGAGAGAATAGTCATGAACCAAGAAGAACTAAAGAAGTTGATGGCAGAAGTGTCCTGCTGATTGATTTACATTTCTGACTCTTGGTTTTGATACTGTCAACTAATAAACACAGTCTGCCTCAGCATTTCTTTCAAAGAAAGAGCTAATATTTCTATTAAATACGAGTTAAAAGATAGCCTGAAGGCCCGTGCTTTTTTGGAGTAATAATAATAATTTGAAAATCTTGACTATTTCTGGACGCTTCTGCTTGTTGAGCAATATCTCATGCCCTCTCGCACGATGCCAACAAATGCTGAACATTATTTAACAAGACAAATGTTGCTACAAGTTTTCATAGAGGCAATAGCTTTGGTGCTCTTCTTTTGAAGTCTAAAGTTTACTAGTTTGAATAATATAGAATTGAAATGTCCTGATTCACACGCAGCAAATTAACTACATTGCCATATTTCAACTATAAATTGCCTTAGACATTATCAGCTTTTAAAAACTTTCCTTCATAAAATTTCAACAGCAAATACAGGAGCTTATGGCAAATCTACTATATAACTTAGGGTTATGCAGGATGGAGTTCAGAAGGGAGCCAGAGCCACTCCTGCTAAAAAAAATTTTAAAAATTAAAAAAAAAAAAAAGAGGAAAAAATCAGTCTCATCTAATTGTATAGAGTACATCAAAATTTTGTAGATTTTCAGAGGATGTCACAAGTAAATGGTTGCAAAGGCCAGAAGATTAAATTTGATATGTGGTTGGCCCTGAATTTGACCTTGGGCCTCCCTGGGTGCAGTCGCTGGTATTTTCAAAATACTCTGAGACTAGAAAAAACTAGTCTGGAAGCTAGGTGAACCAAAGGGAAAATTAAAAAAAAAAAAAAGAAAAACAGGAAAAAATGATTTTTTATTAGACTCTAAGACCAGAGGTATCCAAGGCAAACCTCAAACGTGAGCAGTCATCTGCTTCTAAGAAAACAGGACCTGCACTGACTTGTTTTGTCAAAGAATATTGAGTTTAAATTGAAGGAAGCCATAAAATGAGCTTTAACGAGATTAGCTGAAAATATTTCATTTAAGAGAATCCACTGAAACTAATGAAACAGTCATATTCATAAAAAGATCATTTTGATGGATATTTTGTACTTTTCTTTTTCAAAGAAACTCAAAGTTATTTATTATACTCAAGAGCCCAAATCATTAAATACCAGAGAAAATAAAAATATAAAGTGATAGCAAGAAATACTTGAATCATTGTTTTGATACCCTGTCCAATCCCCCGTGCTCTGCAGTGCTTTTAATTCTAAGTACAAAGCTTTAATACAGGAAAAATGCAAAACCAGGGGGAAATGGTGGGTTTTAAATGGCTTCTCACACAATACAGTGAACAGAAGTGTTATGGGGAGCATAAGAGAAGCAAAGGAAGGGGCAATTTCAGCCACTCGAATTCAAGGCTTTCCCATGTTGAACTCAAAGAGGGCTCAAGCAGGACGCTGCCTTCTCTTGGCCCAGAGAAAGATGTCCAACTGTGAGCAAAGTTCCAACAGTTTGTGTACTTTCTTATCTTTGCACATAACTACACACCCACATGTGTGTGTAGTTCATGCACACACACACACCACCTGAAATCTCCCTACTTACCCTCCAGAATCCAACAAATACACAAATAGGCACACACACGTGCACATGTACAACACACATACTCATCACCACACGCTTGCACCTGCCTTTGCACACACATGTTACCCACAAACACACCACAGGGTATACACACGAGCATATATGTGCACACCACACAATGCATGCTTACCCACATGTATGCACGTACACGCACGCAACTTCATACAGGTACACACACTTTACATATGCAAGCCCCCTTATTTACATAATGCACACATGGACACACACGAACAAGACCAACACACTGATGTACTCGCCCACACACGTCACAATGCATGCCTGTGTACGCTCACACACAGGCACACATTCACGCAGATGACACTCACAGACACAGGGGCACAAACAGCAAGCAGAAGACTCCACAGAAATCAAACAGATGTCTATTAAAACAGTTGGGAATTACAAGTTAAGGGAAGGGAAATGAAGAAATAAAAGGGAAATCAATACAAGGAGGGAGTAAGCATAGCTTCAAGCCCCTGAGACCTTTCCCTTGCAGAATGGAGCTTGCCATTTTAATTTGAAAGGAACCCAGTATTAATGTCTCAGCAAGTTCAGGGTAGGTGTGTCTGCCTCCAAAATGTTGGCCAGCACTGCTTAATCCTCTAAGTACACAATTCAGTTCCCTGCTGAGCTGAGCAATATGATCAAGGTCACTGAGAATGGTAAACAGTAGGAGCTTGACTAACATTTGAGCATGAACCTCAGTACCACTCCCTTAAACTCACTCCAATATTTCATTTCATAAATAAGAAGGGGAAATAGATTTAAAATAAAGATTTCTCCATTTACAATTCTATTTAATTCATCATTGTAGATTACAAGTTTGACAGTGACGAGGTGCTCATAATTTATGTATGAATTTGTTGCATTTTAAGTATGTTCACATGCAAGAAGACTGAGCTATGTGCTTATAATTGGCGTTCTCCACATTAAAGGTGCCCAGCTAGCAGGCAGTATTCTCTGAGGATGCTAAATAATGCTACTTTAAATATGATGAACAATAATAAATTAGAAAAAAATCTCTAAAGCTCCATCTTACATATATTTTAATGATCATTTGTGTGTCTGGAGAAAAAAAGACCAATATTCTGTAGGTGTGCAGACATAAAGGATAATTCCTTACCACCCTCTTGTGGTGATTTTAAAGAACAACTTTCTGATCATTGAATATCTTTCCCTCTTTCCCCATGTTTCTAAGTTATAATGAGCCACTACCAATTTTGTAGGACGAGCTAAAAGAAAATGCTGATATTTGACAATTTTTGACCTCCAAAAATGGTAATGTCATATTACATGGCTGGAAATAAACCCCTCCTGATTGCCCACCTATGTTCTGAACCCAAGGATAATTCATACACCAGGTACTTGGATTTGTTTAAATTATCATTTCATCAGAATTCCCCATGTAGTGCCCATGATTTTAACTCACCCTTTCTATCCATGTTTTTCTCACTATTTATGAACATGGTCTCACCCATTAGAGTTGGTTCCACCCATGTGCTGTACACAGGGTTTCTTCTTCCCTAACCCTGTTCTATTCTCCACTGAAGTCCCTTTCTGCCTCTTCCAATACCTAGGCAGCCTTTATTACCCAGATCAGTGTAACTTTCTTGGATATATCCTGTTCTCTTGGATCTTTACCTTCTTTCTATTCCAGTGGCCATAACCCAAACCTGGTACGTGAATTGCTGTATACTGTCTTGTTTTCTAATGGTGTTGTTTCTCCTTCCCTACTTAGATATTGATACATACAACCTCTCAAGGATGCATTGAAGGGGGATATCTATCTGTCTATCTATCTATCCATCTATCCATCTATCTATCTACCTACCTATCTGTCTCTCTATCCATCCATGATAGGCAGAATATTGGTCTTGCAAACATATGCGTAGCCTAATCCCCAGAAACTGTGAATAGCTGGGGTTATATGGCAAACGACAATTAAGGGTGATAATTAGCTGCCTAAAAACAAGAAAATTACCTTGGATTTTAAAAATGGATCCAATGCAATCACAATGTAATCTCCTTAAACTGCAGAGAGACACAGAAAAGAGAGAACCAGAGACAGAGAGACGGCAGCGTGAGAAGTGCTCAGTCCACCCTTGCTGGTTTTGAAGATAGAGGAAAGGTGCTGTGAACCACGGCAGGGGGCTGCCTTTGGCTGTTGGAAGCTAGAAAAAGCGAAAGCAAACAAACAAGCAAGCCTGGATTCTCCTTTAGAGGCTCTGGCAGGAATGCAACCCTACAGACACTTTGATTTTAGGCCAGTGATTGATTTCAAACTATGACCTCCAGAACTGTAACATTAAAAAAAAAATTATTGTTAAGTCACTAAATTTGGGATAATTTGTTACAGAAGCAATACATAATTGACATTTATGGCTTTACACAGGGTCTGGTAGGGGTGGTCTTGGGTTGAGTAGTTGGAGACAAGACAGAATATGAGAGTCAGTATCCTACAAGGGCTGTTGTTTGTTATCTTTGAAATTGGATGGACCTGGTTTTTACTGAGTCCACTACTTTTCAATTCTTCAACACATCACTTAGCCTGTCTAAAACCAGCTTCCATCCCCTCCCGCCCCCACCAAGGACAGAAATAAGAAGTTACAAGGCATCTTCCTTATAGGTGTGTTTGGACATTAAATAGTAAAATTTAAGTGCTAAGCTTTCCGTGTATCATTTAGTAAAGTTTCTCTCTTTTTCTAAATATACCTGTTTTGTATCATAGGGATGCCCCTGCTGTTACAGAATAGGAAATTTTCAAGACTTAGAAAAGATAACAAATGGAATATGTAGGAAAGGAAGAAACTTCTCCTCTACCCATCTGCAATGGCTGGAATGTTTATGTTCCCCCAGAATTTGTACTTGAAACTCTAATCCCAATGTGATGGCATTTAAAAGTGTGGCCTTTGAAAAGTAATTAGGTCATGGGGGTAGATCTTTCATGGGTGGGATTAGTGCCCTTATAAGAAGATAACCAGAGAAGTAACTGGCTCTTTTTCCTTTATGTAAGAATACAAGACGTCAACTGCCTATACGTCGTCTATCAGCAGAATCTGACAATGCTGGTGTTGTGATCTTAGACTTCCTGCCTCTAAAACTGTGAGAAACAAATGCTTTTTATTTAAGCTGTGGTTATTTACCCAGTCTACGGTAAACTGTTATAGCACCCTAAATGACTAAGACATCATCTTAGATTCATTAGCTGAGGCCCTATAAACTTGACTGTCAAAAAATAAACTAATATGAGAAAAACAAGCAACATAAGAATGCATGTAGTACACAACAATTGAGAGAAGCCTCAGTGATGGTTAAAGGGCTGGGGTGTATAACATCTTAGCAAAGAACGATAAATTTGTAGAGAAGTGACAAGAAAAAGGAAAAGGATTTTAGGTTTCCAAGGGCTGTAACCTATGGGAAGGTAAATACAAGGCAGAAACTAATGGATAATATAGGTAAGTTTATAGAGGTTCCTCAGGAGTCATCTTTGGACTAATAAGAGTCTAGAATTATCTCTAGTGATTAAGAAATGTCCTGCCCTTCCTGGTAGAGATTAAGAAGGTGGAATGTTCCTTGTCTGTTTTTAATCAATTGCCTTTAGCTCAAAATAATCCTTATGCCATACTAGCATATTTTGGGGTGGCGTACTGTGAACCCCTTCAAGTACTTCTACCTA
This sequence comes from Nycticebus coucang, assembly GCF_027406575.1. Classification (NCBI taxonomy): domain Eukaryota; kingdom Metazoa; phylum Chordata; class Mammalia; order Primates; family Lorisidae; genus Nycticebus; species Nycticebus coucang. The sequence goes on from NC_069787.1 coordinate 21,850,736, forward strand.
GATTATTAGCTCAACAAAGATATTCCAACTATTCAAAGGCCCATCAATATTGGGCACATGTAAATTATGAAGGCATTAACAGAAACAGCCTTGTGTATTTAGGTTCAAATATCAACTCTGTTCCTATTAGCTTCAACAAGCACTGATACTTAATGAAGAGAAATTTTATGCATGGCTGTGATTGCTTGAGGAATAGAAAGTCTCAATAAAATTGGAAAAACTGATGGAAATTGACTTTAGTAGTTGCCATCCAGGACACTCTTAACATGTTTTTTATACTTCTATACTCTTTCTTTCTTTCTTCCCTTTCTTCTCTCCTCTTTCTTTCTTTTCTTTTCTTTTTCTTTCTTTTCTTTCTCTCTCTTTCCCTCCTTCCCTCCTCCCCAACCTCTCTTTCTCTCTTTCTTTTTTTCTTCCTTTTTAATGAAGGTCTCACTCTGTTGCCCAGACTAGAGTGTTATGATATCAGCCTAGCTCACAGCAACTTCAGACTCCTAGATTCAAGTGATCTGCCTGCCTTAGTCTACCAAGTAGTTAAGACTACAAGTTCCTGCCACAGGACCCAGCCTTTCTTTCTTTCTTTCTTTCTTTCTTTCTTTCTTTCTTTCTTTCTTTCTTTCTTTCTTTCTTTCTTTCTTTCTTTCTTTCTTTCTTTCTTTATAGGTTTATTTATGAAACAGCATCACAATGGCATAGCAGAACTGCTGGAAATATTGGGAACTGTAATTAAATGATCTGGCTTACCAATGAAAGAAGAGCACCAGATTTTCCTACTGAAGGTGTTACTATCTTTGCACAAAGTCAAATCTCTGAGTGTCTATCACACCCAGCAGGTGTACTGTGGAGTGAAGATTTTAGAAAAGGACAGCACACTCACTGAACCAGCGGTGATGGCACTTTTCAAATACTGGCCAAAGACTCACAGTCCAAAAGAAGTAATGTTCTTAAATGAATTAGAAGAGATTTTAGAGGTAAGAGAGCTATCAAAAATTTGTGAAGATCCTGGAGTCTCTTTTCAAGCAGTTAGCCAAGTGCATGGCAGAGTGAGCACTGATTACTGGAATAATGAGTACATCATGAGCTTAATCCCTGACAACACAGCCAAGATTTTGCTCATCATTTTTCCATCTTTGTATTGCAACTTGAAGATCCATTGGAACAAGATGATACATGGTTTGATATACAATGCACTGAAACTCTTCATGCAGATGAACCAAAAACTATTTGATAACTGCACTCAACAGTTTAAATCAGAGAAACTGAAAAAGAAGCTAAAAATGAAAGAGCTAGAAAAAGCATGGGTTAAAATAAAAAATCTAGCCAAAGCTGATTCCCCAGGCACAGAAAGATCTGAAGAAGTACCATCCTCCTGCACCCTGTAATTATGAGCTGCCTCAGGATCCTGGCACCAAGAAAGCCTTGGAAGCTCACTGCAGAGCCTTGGAGCTGGTCTTCCCAGCTGGGCGTTAGCTTCAGGAGCTCCTTGCTGGGCTGCCCTGCCAGTTCCTCTGGATTCTGGGTGTTTGAACATAGTCTCATGTCTCTTCACATTCCTCGGCTCCTGCCTTTGCTCCAAACAGATCAGGTCTGGCTTTGAGGCAACAAGACCCAGGGAGACAGGTGTCTGTAATTTTCTAACATCGCATCCCTATATAAATTCTGTTGAGCAGGATCCAGGCACACCCACTCTTCCAGAAAGAATTCTATGACCACATCCCTGAATGTTAATGGTCCCATTTTCCAGATTCCGTCATGTCCTGGTGTCCTTCCTATGGATTTTCCAGAGCTCACAGGTCCAGGTTGACAGAGGCTGTGGCAGAGAAACCTGGTCTCTTGTGGAGATAGAACAGCAGAGGAGAGACCACAGCTCAGTGCCCAATGGAAGAGACAAAGTTTTCTATTTTTAGTAGAGACAGGGTTTTGCTCTGGCTCAGACTGGTCTCAAACTCCTTAGCTCAAGGGATCCTCCTGCATTGGCCTCCTAGAGGGCTAGGATTATAGCCATGAGCCAGTGAACTTCCATATCTTTTAAACATTAAAAAGAAAAAATAATAATACTTTTGATTTTTAAAAATCTTTAGGCTTCTGGTTCTAGCTTCGACATGTAAGGAGCTTGGACATCACACTTGGCTTATGATAAGAAAAAGTTACACAAACAGAAAATAATGGCTTTTCTTGGATTTATCATGTACATTCAGAGAGACACACCTGAGGTTTGCTTATCTGGGACACAATACCTTGGGGCAATAGATTAGTAGAAACATGGATGTGGTAATTTGGATGAGTTGGTGGAGTGTAGGTATGAACTAGTGTGAGAGTGAGTAACTCTTGAAGTCTAGAGTGTTAGGGGGGTCCTGAATTTTAGTTAGCTTTATATTTAGGAATTCCATCAGGTTTTCAAGGTGAACATCTGGAAAGATACCATTAAACCTTTGAAAGGTGAAAGGGAAGAGTAATACACCTAAGTTTTCTGTATAACAAAGGCTGACTCTCCAGGGGAAAGACTCTGTTGAGACTTTATTGCAGTAGGGGCAAGGCATTGCTCCCACTAAAGCTCCCTGCAGCCTCCTGGTCTCACCTAAAAGGGAAACACAAAATCAACAGCAATAAAGATTTTAAGGAAATACACTGTGGATGCTGCAGCCAAACAAGGGACTAGGAAGCAGTGGAAACAAAAAGCTGGATCATGAAGGCCACAGCTCTAGAATATAGACCCTTTAAAACACTAAGATTTATTGCGGGCATGTAGTGCATCCCTGTAATACCAGTACTTGGGAGGCTGTGGCAGGAGGATTGTGAGAGCCCAGGAGTTTGAGGCTCCTGTGTGCTAAGATCATGCTTATGAATAAGTATTGCACTTTAGCTTTGGCAACACAGTGAGACCCTGTCTCAAACAATAAAAACAAACCACTGAGTTTAATTGGGGGATTATAATAATGCTCCTTCTCCCCTATACCTTAACACCAAATCCACAGGCTCCAATATAATGACAGTGGATTATAACTGAAAGAGCTGCGAGACACAGCCTTTCTCTGAAAAGAAGTACATACTTAAAGGCAAGCCCAAAGTCAAGAGGGGAGGCAAAAACAAGGAACTTGTTTTACCAGAATTTGACACCTATAGCTTTAGTAAATATTAAACACTACTCCAAGAGAGACTAACAAATCTTTACACTGAAGGTCTATTTACCACACTTTCTAATATCTAATATAACATGTCTGGTTTTCTATAAAGTATTACAAGACACGATAAAAGACAAAAAACAAAACAAAACAAAACACATTCTGAAGTGATTGGGATATCATTAGAACAAGACTCAAATATGGCTCAGACATGAAATTATCATTTAAAAACATATATGATTAATATTTAAGGACTCTAATGGAAATAGGCAACATTTAAACAGAGAGGTAGAAACTACAGGAAGTGCCAGAAACCAAAAACACTGTATAGGGACACACACAAAAATGCCTTTGATGGGCTTATCAGTAGACTAGGTTCAGCCAGAGAAAGATCAATGAACTTGAAGATAGGTCGATAGAAACTTCCCCAGCTGAAATGCAAAGAAAATAAATAAAAATCTCCAGATTGTCTGAGAACTGTGGAGCAATTTAAAAAGATATAACATATGCAGAAATACCAAAAGATGAAGAAAGAGAAAGAGAAACAGAACAGTAGAAATACTTGAAGCAAAAAAAAAAAAGGCTGTAAAGTTTGTCTTTCAACACAGATCACCAAGCTAAACATCTACTAAGATATTTCCAAAATTAAGGGGTAAGAACACGGGGCATGGGCACCAGTACTGATATGGAAGAGTCTGTATTTTTGTGAGTGATGAGTTCATTCTAGTTGTAGCAGAAGGTACCAGAAAAGGAGCCGGGTAGAATGCTAAGTTGGGGTGACCATGTAGGATCATGAATATCAGGTTATATCACTTGGACTTCATCCAAAATCTGTGATAAATCTTTGCCTTAGCAAGAAATAGTAATAATACATTTTAGAATGAGGTGAACCTGGAAGTCCTTAAAATCATTGTATATATTGCCAAAAAGGGATAATGAGAACAGTGTCTATGGCAAGAGGCAAAGATCTTTACAAGAGATGGAACATAAAATGAGTCTAAGAACCAAGCAAGAAGAGGGGATACAAACAATGGATTCATGAAAGTAATTAAGTTATAGATTCAAGGTGGGAAACCCTATTGACATGCCAATATGAAACAATCTTCCAACAGGGGAGTTGACCTTCCCAATTTAGAGTTTTCAGAATTGCAAGTAGCAACAAAGAAGTTATTTAGAACTTCCTCCAGAAAGCCCTTACAATTATAAATGCATTCTTAACCTCTCATATGACCTTGAAAATTATGAAGAAGGGGCAAGATGGCAGCCGAGTAACAGCTTCCTTGCATCTGGGCACCGTGAGTCTGGGGAGATAGGACTCCAGGCATCTCTGGCTGGTGGGAACTGCCTATCATCACTCCTATGAAGATACAGGGAGTCAGCGAGAGACTTCTGGACCCCAAGAGGAGGACTAAAACAGTGGAAAACCGGCAAGTGGTCGCGTGTGTTCAATCCGTCTAAACCCGGCCATAACTGTAAGTTCAGTAGCAGCGAGACTGCAAACCAGAAAGGCCTTACCTGTGAACTGTTTTGATGTCCTTGGACTTGGCACTGAGTTGAACTGCCTTGGGGAAGGCCTGAGCGGGAGTGCGGAGAACTTTGGCCGTTGTCTAGGGCCCCAGTCTGAGCCGCTGAGCCAGACGGAGCTAATAGTGTTTGGCGGTGGGTCACACGGATCCATTGTCAGTGATCTGCCCCGGCAAGCTCCGCCCTCAGGGTCGCAGAGCTAGAAACGGGTGGGAGCTGGTAACCCACCAACCAAATAGCCTAAGGGTGGGGTTTGAGCCGCCTTGCAGCCCTAACCCTCAGGGGCAGAGTGAGACCAGTTTTGGCACACTGGGTAAGTGGATAGCCACTTCAGCAGCGATTCCAGCGAGAAAGCTGGGAAAGCTTCTGCTCAGCAAGTTTACAAGTTCAAAGTGCCTTTTAAGTAGGCTGAAGAGAGATTTAGGGTGTCTACCTGCTGGGGTTTGAGAAATCAGCAGCCTCTAGTCGTATCAGAACTGTGACTAACATCTCATACCCCAGAAGACCACGTGTTGCCCAGACAATATTCAATAACATATACAAACTGCTTTGTTTTTGGTTGTGTATTTTTTTTCTTTTTTTTTTTTGTTTGGTTGTTTTTTTTTTGTTTGTTTATTTTGACGTTGCTGATGTTCTTTTGTTTTTTTAATTTCAATCTTTTCCACACAGATCCCTTTTTCTTTCTCAATTTTCCTAGTTTAATTATAATTTCCCATTGCTGCCTTTTTTAATAACTTCAACTTCATTTTTGCTAGTGTTTCTACCGATATAATTTGGTTTTTCACCCAATTTTATCACCATAAAGTTTTCTGTTTGCTTCTTTTGGTTTGATTTATAGCATTTTTGTCTTTCCTCTCTACTTGGTGGAGGTGGGGTACTGTGTCTGATCAGGTTAGCAAAGAGCTGCTGACCTCAAGGGAACCACGCAACTGGGCACCACCAGAAGGTGGGGTTTTTTAAGGTTGTGTCAAAGTACCCTACTGTACACCTATATTGCCCTGTCTCCCTCTTTCTGTGCCTCTCTTCTTTTTGTCAATATTCCTTATACCCACCCCCTCTCCTTTCTCTATCTTTCTTTTTTTCTTATCACTTGGTCCTCCTTTATTTCATCCCCTTTTTTTGCTCTTAAACCTTCTCACCCTTCTGGTCCTGTAACCCTTAGTCCACAGGCACAAGAACTTAAAGAGCAAGAGGAAGTGAAAGGAAAATTAGGGCAAGGAAACAGATAAAAGAAATCACTCATGAGGAAGAATCAGCAGAAAACTCCAGGCAACATGAAGAACCAGTCGAGAACAACCCCACCAAGGGACCAAGAGGTAGCTACTGCAGATGATTCCACCAGTATAGAAATGTTAGGAATGACAGAAAGGGAATTTAGAATACACATGTTGAAAACGATGAAAGAAATGATGGAAACAATGAAGGAAATTGCTAATAAAGTGGAAAATAACCAAAAGGAAATCCAACAACAGAATCAAATAAGAGATGAACGATATGAAGAATATAAAAAGGATATAGCACACCTGAAGGAACTGAAACAGTCAATTAGGGAACTTAAAGATACAATGGAAAGTATCAGCAACAGGTTAGACCATGCAGAAGAAAGAATTTCAGAGGTAGAAGACAAAGTTCTTGAGATAACTCAGACAGTAAAAGAGGCAGAAAAGAAGAGAGAGAAAGCAGAACGTTCACTGTCAGAATTATGGGACTTTATGAAGCGTTCCAACATACGAGTTGTAGGAATTCCAGAAGGGGAAGAAGAATGCCCCAGAGGAATGGAAGCCATATTAGAGAATATTATAAAAGAAAATTTCCCAAACATCACCAAAGAGTCTGACACACTGCTTTCAGAGGGATATCGGACCCCGGGTTGCCTCAACTCTAACCGAGCTTCTCCAAGACACATTGTGATGAACCTGTCCAAAGTCAAGACAAAAGAAAAGATTCTGCAAGCTGCCAGGAGTAAGCGCCAGTTGACCTACAGGGACAAATCCATCAGAGTTACCGCAGACTTCTCTAATGAAACTTTCCAAGCAAGAAGACAATGGTCATCTACCTTTAATCTACTTAAACAGAACAATTTTCAGCCCAGAATTCTGTACCCTGCTAAGCTAAGCTTCAAAATTGACGGAGAAATCAAATCATTTACGGATATACAAACATTGAGGAAATTCGCCACAACAAGACCAGCTCTACAGGAAATACTTCAACCTGTTCTGCACACTGACCACCACAATGGATCAGCAGCAAAGTAAGAACTCAGAAATCAAAGGACAGAACCTAACCTCCACACTGATGCAAAAGATAAAACTAAGCAATGGACTCTCACCAAATAAGACGAATAGAATACTACCACACTTATCAATTATCTCAATAAATGTTAATGGCTTTAATTCCCCACTGAAGAGACATAGATTGGCTGACTGGATTAAAAAACACAAGCCATCCATTTGCTGTCTGCAAGAAACACACCTGCCTTCAAAAGACAAATTAAAGCTCCGAGTCAAGGGTTGGAAGACAATTTTTCAGGCAAATGGAATTCAGAAGAAAAGAGGAGTTGCAATCTTATTTTCAGATACATGTGGATTTAAAGCAACTAAAGTCAAAAAAGACAAAGATGGTCACTTTATATTGGTCAAGGGAAAACTACAACAAGAAGACATTTCCATTCTAAATATTTATGCACCCAATTTAAATGCTCCCAGATTCTTGAAGCAGACCTTACTCAGTCTGAGCAATATGATATCTGATAATACCATCATAACAGGGGACTTTAACACACCTCTTACAGAGCTGGACAGATCCTCTAAACAGAAATTAAACAAAGATGTAAGAGATTTAAATGAGACCCTAGAACAACTATGCTTGATAGACGCATATAGAACACTCCACCCCAAAGATAAAGAATATACATTCTTCTCATCACCCCATGGAACATTCTCCAAAATTGATCATATCCTGGGACACAAAACAAATATCAACAGAATCAAAAGAATTGAAATTTTACCTTGTATCTTTTCAGACCATAAGGCACTAAAGGTGGAACTCAACTCTAACAAAAATGCTCAAGCCCACCCAAAGGCATGGAAATTAAACAATCTTCTGTTGAATAACAGATGGGTGAAGGAAGAAATAAAACAGGAAATCATTAACTTCCTTGAGCATAACAACAATGAAGACACAAGCTACCAAAACCTGTGGGATACTGCAAAAGCAGTTTTGAGAGGAAAATTCATCGCTTTAGATGCCTACATTCGAAAAACAGAAAGAGAGCACATCAACAATCTCGCAAGAGATCTTATGGAATTGGAAAAAGAAGAACAATCTAAGCCTAAACTCAGTAGAAGAAAAGAATTATCCAAAATCAAATCAGAGATCAATGAAATTGAAAACAAAAGAATCATTCAGAAAATTAATGAAACAAGGAGTTGGTTTTTTGAAAAAATAAATAAAATAGATAAACCATTGGCCAGACTAACTAGAAATAGAAAAGTAAAATCTCTAATAACCTCAATCAGAAATGATAAAGGGGAAATAAGAACTGATCCCACAGAGATACAAGAGATCATCTCTGAATACTACCAGAAACTCTATGCCCAGAAATTTGACAATGTGAAGGAAATGGATCAATATTTGGAATCACACGCTCTCCCTAGACTTAGCCAGGATGAAATAGACCTCCTGAACAGACCAATATCAAGCACTGAGATCAAAGAAACAATAAAAAAGCTTCCAACCAAAAAATGCCCTGGTCCAGATGGCTTCACTCCAGAATTCTATCAAACCTTCAAGGAAGAGCTTATTCCTGTACTGCAGAAATTATTCCAAAAAACTGAGGAAGAAAGAATCTTCCCCAACACATTCTATGAAGCAAACATCACCCTGATACCAAAACCAGGAAAAGACCCAAACAAAAAGGAGAATTTCAGACCAATCTCACTCATGAACATAGATGCAAAAATTCTCAACAAAATCCTAGCCAATCGATTACAGCTTATCATCAAAAAAGTCATTCATCATGATCAAGTAGGCTTCATCCCAGGGATGCAAGGCTGGTTTAACATACGCAAGTCTATAAACGTTATCCACCATATTAACAGAGGCAAAAATAAAGATCACATGATCCTCTCAATTGATGCAGAAAAAGCATTTGATAAAATCCAGCATCCTTTTCTAATTAGAACTCTGAAGAGTATAGGCATAGGTGGCACATTTCTAAAACTGATTGAAGCTATCTATGACAAACCCACAGCCAATATTTTACTGAATGGAGTAACACTGAAAGCTTTTCCTCTTAGAACTGGAACCAGACAAGGTTGTCCTCTGTCACCTTTACTATTCAACGTAGTGCTGGAAGTTCTAGCCAATACAATTAGGCAAGACAAGGAAATAAAGGGAACCCAAATGGGAGCAGAGGAGGTCAAACTCTCCCTCTTTGCTGACGACATGATCTTATACTTAGAGAACCCCAAAGACTCAACCACAAGACTCCTAGAAGTCATCAAAAAATACAGTAATGTTTCAGGATATAAAATCAATGTCCACAAGTCAGTAGCCTTTGTATACACCAATAACAGTCAAGATGAGAAGCTAATTAAGGACACAACTCCCTTCACCATAGTTTCAAAGAAAATGAAATACCTAGGAATATACCTAATGAAGGAGGTGAAGGACCTCTATAAAGAAAACTATGAAATCCTCAGAAAGGAAATAGCAGAGGATATTAACAAATGGAAGAACATACCATGCTCATGGATGGGAAGAATCAACATTGTTAAAATGTCTATACTTCCCAAAGCAATCTACCTATTCAATGCCATTCCTATCAAAGTACCTACATCGTACTTTCAAGATTTGGAAAAAATGATTCTGCGTTTTGTATGGAACCGGAAAAAAGCCCGTATAGCTAAGGCAGTTCTCTGTAACAAAAATAAAGCTGGGGGCATCAGCATACCAGATTTTAGTCTGTACTACAAAGCCATAGTGCTCAAGACAGCATGGTACTGGCACAAAAACAGAGACATAGACACTTGGAATCGAATTGAACACCAAGAAATGAAACTAACATCTTACAACCACCTAATCTTTGATAAACCAAAGAAGAACTTACCTTGGGGGAAAGACTCCCTATTCAATAAATGGTGTTGGGAGAACTGGATGTCTACATGTAAAAGACTGAAACTGGACCCACACCTTTCCCCACTCACAAAAATTGATTCAAGATGGGTAAAGGACTTAAACTTAAGGCATGAAACAATAAAAATCCTCCAAGAAAGCATAGGAAAAACACTGGAAGATATTGGCCTGGGGAAAGACTTCATGAAGAAGACTGCCATGGCAATTGCAACAACAACAAAAATAAACAAATGGGACTTCATTAAACTGAAAAGCTTCTGTACAGCTAAGGACACAATAACCAAAGCAAAGAGACAACCTACACAATGGGAAAGGATATTTGCATATTTTGAATCAGACAAAAGCTTGATAACCAGGATCTATAGAGAACTCAAATTAATCCACATGAAAAAAGCCAACAATCCCTTATATCAATGGGCAAGAGACATGAATAGAACCTTCTCTAAAGATGACAGACGAATGGCTAACAAACACATGAGAAAATGTTCATCATCTCTATATATTAGAGAAATGCAAATCAAAACAACCCTGAGATATCATCTAACCCCAGTGAGAATGGCCCACATCACAAAATCTCAAAACTGCAGATGCTGGCGTGGATGTGGAGAGAAGGGAACACTTTTACACTGCTGGTGGGACTGCAAACTAGTACAACCTTTCTGGAAGGAAGTATGGAGAAACCTCAAAGCACTCAACCTAGACCTCCCATTTGATCCTGCAATCCCATTACTGGGCATCTACCCAGAAGGAAAAAAATCCTTTTATCATAAGGACACTTGTACTAGACTGTTTATTGCAGCTCAATTTACAATCGCCAAAATGTGGAAACAGCCTAAATGCCCACCAACCCAGGAATGGATTAACAAGCTGTGGTATATGTATACCATGGAATACTATTCAGCTATTAAAAAAAATGGAGACTTTACATCCTTCGTATTAACCTGGATGGAAGTGGAAGACATTATTCTTAGTAAAGCATCACAAAAATGGAGAAGCATGAATCCTATGTACTCAATCTTGATATGAGGACAATTAATGACAATTAAGTTTATGGGGGGGGAAGCAGAAAGAGGGATGGAGGGAGGAGGGTGGGGCCTTAGTGTATGTCACACTTTATGGGGGCAAGACATGATTGCAAGAGGGACTTTACCTAACAATTGCAATCAGTGTAACTGGCTTATTGTACCCTCAATGAATCCCCAACAATAAAAAAAAAAAAAAAAAAAGAAAATGTTAAATGCACAAATAAATGGAATATTATAGTAAACCCTCAAGTACTTACTGCTTTGCTTTAACAAGTGTTAGTACATGGCCAAATTTATTTCTGTATCCTGTACCTACTTCCCCCTCTCAAATTATTTTGGAGAAAATATAACAGCAAAGGAATAAATGTTAATTTATCTGAAAAAAAAAAAAAAGAAAATTATGAAGAAGGTTACCCATGTGGGTAGGACTGAATAATGCTGACATGGCTTTTTTTTATTTCTGAATGATTACCATTAAGGCTTCATATCCTACAAATGCAGATGCTATGGGCATCTGGTTTCATCCTTACCAACTTCAATACTCTAATTACCAGTTTTCTTTATGGGATGAATTAGTTGAGTAGTTGTGTGATTTATCCTGATGGATTATAATAATGGCATAACATTTGTAGATGGAATAGTCAATGACATGCATTTTTAGTACTAGCTATTCCAGCTTGCTTCAATACACATGTAGTATCAAGGCCTGACAAATATATCTTGCATATTTTAAGGCAAACTTTCAAATATAGCATCTATAGAGTTTATTTGTGCAAAAATGCTGATACTTGCAACATTACACTTGGGAGATGAGATATAAGGGCAAGATGATTATATGGATGAAGGGTTTGACATTGCTTCTAGGGGAATTGTTAACATCCTTGGCAAAGAGGTTATAAATTAACAACCACATGGGAGCAGATCCAGGCCCTATATAGACTATGCAATGCTATTTAGACTATGCTAAGTTGCCATGCCTTTTTAAATAAACAAAAATATTCTTTTGAAGAAAGGATAGATTTTACGTGAAAGCATCACCACCCAACACACACACACACACACACACACACACACACACACACACCCCTGGTTAGAGAACTGGGCAATACTAGTCTTGAAATTCTAGGTATCAACAATGGTCCCACTACAATCTCCATGATTCTTCAAATGCATGGATTTCCAGTTAATTCCTACTGGCTCCTTTACTTAAATTACTTGCTTAGCCCTTTATGTTAATCAATTAGGGCTGCCGTAACAAAACACTACAGATTGATTTCTTCTCATCATTTCAGGGGCTGGAAGTCCAAGATCTCCAGATGTCGATAGGTTGGTTTGTCCTGAGGTCTCTGTCCTAGGTTTACAGAAGTCCCCACATGGCCTTTTCTCTGTGCAAGTGCCTTCCAGGAGTCACTTCTTCTTCTAAGGACAATAATCCTATTGGGTTAGGGCCTTACCTTTATGTCCTCATTTAACCTCATCTCTTTAAAGGACCTATCTTTAAATATAGTCACATTATGGGTTAAGCTTTCAATATATGAATTTTGGTGAGACACAAATCAGTCTATCACATTCATTTAAGCATTTGAGTTTGTGAATACTTACAAGGCATTTTCAGTTTTTAATGTTTGAGGACACACCCAGAAGGACTTAAAATAGGAGAGGTAGAAGGGGACTTTGATGTCATAAGTTTGATTTTCTAATCAAACTTTTTAGGATTCTTGGAATCCTAAAAGAATTTATAGATTCATTCCTAGAGAAGGAAATCTATTTAGTATAGTAAATCCTTCAAGTAATCTCTTAGTATTCTCCATTTATTTAGATCTTCTTTGAATTCTTTCATAACTGTATTACAGTTTCATTCTGTTAGCTATTAACTTCTCAAATTTGGGGAATTAATGTAAATTATATTGGTTTCTAATTGATACACTTCCTAGGTCATTGTTCTTGTCCAACCAACTTTTGCTTCACCCTTTCTTAGATAGCTAAACATTGTTACTACTCCTACAAGATTCTTTTTCATTGAAGCATTGTTTTGATTTATTGGCCAGCATCTAGGGGAGGATTGTGTTTGGGTTATCATTTATCACCTCACGAGAAGTCTTGTTTATGGGCATCCCTGGGAAGAATTCCTTTCTGATAATGAAGATAATAGTCTCTGTGCTGTCCTGAGCACTTTTTTCCTTTTTTTACATTCTTGGGACAATGTATTTTGCATAAAAGCCCATATTCCTACTTGACTAGCCCTTGTCAATTTTGGAAATCAATGTGAAGGGAGGCTGTGCTGCTTAGACATCAAGAAGTGCCTGAGGTCAGAAAGATACAAGCTCAAGATCCTCCCCCTTGCTCAGTTAGTGGTTTGGGGCAAGTTACTTATTCTCTGAGAACTCTGGTTTCCTCACCTGTAAAGCGAAAACAAAATAACAGCAAATGTCTCTTTTTAGTCAGTTCTTGGCTAGCTTTTGTGAACTAAAAATAAATTCCTAAGTCCCCTGCTGACTGAACAGACATTTCTCAGCCTAGGGCACCACAGGGAGACCTGGGTTTTTAGCCGGGATGGGATGAGAGGTATGAACTACAGCTGCTCAAGTGCATGTTTTCTCTTTTCATAAATATTCACGATCCCTCCTATAGCTTGTTAAATGTGTACATTTGGCTGCCCTGCTCAGTATAGATTCCTTTTCTCTTTGTCCTTCCCTTGCGGCACCTGTTCCTGGCTTGTAGTGGTGGTGGTGGTGTGTGTGTGGGGGGGGGAGGCAGGGCTGGGAGGCTGCATTCTAGCCTGCAGGCTATAACCCTTTATGAGAAATAAAACTCTCTTTTTAAATCTCATTGTTTTTTTCCTTTTCAGTTAACACTTTCATGTGCTCAGGAGTCACCTGGGGCCTTGTTAAAATGTGGATTCTGATTCAACAGACCCAGGATGAGACCACACTTTCTACATTTCTCACAAACTCCAGGTGACTGATGCTGTTGGGCTGTGGATGGCACTTTGAGTGGCTAGGACTGGAAGGACTAAATGAGATTATAGTCATAAAGCAGCTAGAATACTTCCCGTCACATTATTTTTTTTTTTTTTTTTTTGTAGAGACAGAGTCTCACTGTAATGCCCTCGGGTAGAGTGCCGTGGCGTCACACGGCTCACAGCAACCTCTTAACTCTTGGGCTTACGCGATTCTCCTGCCTCAGCCTCCCGAGCAGCTGGGACCACAGGCGCCCGCCACAACGCCCGGCTATTTTTTGGTTGCAGTTTGGCCGGGGCTGGGTTTGAACCCGCCACCCTCGGCATATGGGGCCGGCGCCCCACTCACCGAGCCACAGGCGCCGCCCTCCCGTCACATTATTAACTATCACATCGGCCTGGCTCCCGTGGACGGAGCTGGTAGGTGAGCATAGTCCACCTTCGGAGGAGTATCCTTTGTATCCCCAGTGTGGTTTCTTTTGTCTCCTTTCTCCCCCCTTGTAAGTGCCTGCAGTTGCATTATAGTTTATGTATCTTTAGAAACTACACTAAATCATTTTTACATAAAAAGAATGTATAAATCACACAATTAAATAGACGAGGAGAATGTACTTTTTTAATGAATTGAAAATAATGTGATCTCAAAAACTCAATGATAGGACCAGCTGTAATCACCCCAGTCCTTGGGCAGGAAGATATTTTCAGCAGACTGCGTCGGGCGCCTTTGCCAAGCCATCTTTCCCTTGTTTGAACACCACAGCCCAGCTTTTCCAGACTTCTTTTAGATCCCTCAAATGTATTACTTTTGCAGGTATCCTGGGCTTTGCATTTGCTTTTTTTTCTTTGATGTTCTTTTGTTTGTTTGTTTTTGGAGACCAAGTCTTACTTTGTTGTTTCTGGGTAGAGTGCCATGGTCTCATAGCACACAGCAACCTCAAACTCTTGGGCTCAGCGATTCTCTTACCTCAGCCTCCGCAGTGGCTGGGACTGCAGGCACCCACCACAATGCCCGGCTATTTTTAGAGACGATGTCTAGCTCTTGCTCAGGCTGGTCTCCAACTCCTGAACTCAAGCAAACCACCCGCCTGGGGCTCCCAGAGTGCTGGGATTACAGGCGTGAGCCACCACACCTGCCCTCCTTTGATAGTCTTTATCTTCTCTTTTCCCTCAGATCTCAGTTTAGAAGGCTCCTTCTTCAGGAAGTTCCCTGACCTCCCTCGTAGATCTGAGTTTACCACCCCTGCAGGGGATCTCATTGCACCTTCTGCCTACTCTCATCTCTCTGCAAATCAGAATGTATCATAACTGCTTATTTACTAATCCTCCTCTCTTTACCCCCCCAGGAACTCCAGAGCACTATTTAAGCCCTGTTACTTTCTTAGCACTTAGGACAATTAACTGCGTGTTACCATGGTAGGCCCTATAATAAAGAGTAGGTAAGTATGTTCTCTACTAATAAATTAATGAATGAGTGAGTGGGTGATGGATGGATAGATAGATGGATATAAAGGCAGATATTTCCATGGTTTGAGGATTTTTACACATTTATCAGCAGTCACTAAGATTAATTTTATTCAACCTGGAATCCCCAGACATGATAATCATCTCAAAAATCAATATACTTACTGGTAGTATCAGCCAACCCAGCTCTTTTGCCAGCTAAAAAGAATAAGGATAATGGAATTCCTAACTGACTTTTAGCTTGTGGCAAACATCTCTGTCTGATACCTGCTGTGAAGAAGTTCCAGGCTGAATCTTGTTCAACTTTAGTGTGTGTCTCAGAGTTCACTTTCATCAGAGTCCACAAAGTAACACACATACGAGTGTGCACAGAAACAAACAGGGAATCACAGAGGAGCGGATCTTCATGAACTCACCATCGCTGTAAGAAACAGAAAACCCTACATTGTGTTCAGGACTGATCATACCTCTTCTCGTCATCTTCATCTTTCAGAGGAGAGGCAGCTCCTGATCCTTACCAAGATAAAAATAATGACATTGTTTTCAGCTTATATAACATGATTGCATAATTCATTGATCAATTTAAAATAAAACAAATTCTTCCATTTTGGATTAAACGAACTGAATGCTTATCAGGAATGATGTTACATTTTTAGAGAAGAGCGATGGTCCCCAGCTTAATCAACCCTCTGAAAACACAAGGAACATTCATAGAAATATCTTAAAAATATATCCTGAGGTTTTTATCTTGGTTGGAAGTATAGCACACTTGATTATATAGGACAGAAACCATTCAGCATGTGCCTTCAGGGCCATTAAGTTCCCCAGGACTTGTGATAATGAAGATATACAGTTTAACCTTTGCCAGTCATACGTAGGACCCTGGTTACTACAATGTTTCATTAGGAAGAAACACAGTACGAAAAGCATGGATAAATGTATTATAAAGTACCATGCCTCTAAGGGGTGCCCCAGATGTGCTACTTTTACACTCTAATTTTGTTTTCTTACCACATTTTACCTATTTCCTATGGCCAGACAACAATGCTTTTGTAAAAGATTTTGTTAGCAAATTATCAGCTTAGGTTTTGATAGTTAAAATCACCTGCATGTTGACATAGTAGCTTGCAATGTATTTTATAAACTAAAATTCTTCTTTTTTTCTTTGTTGTTGAGACACAGTCTCACTTTGTTGCCCTCAATAGAGTGCCATGGTGTCATAGCTCGCAGCAACCTCAAACTCTTGGGCTCAAGGGATCCTCTTGCCTCAGCCTCTAAGTAGCTGGGACTACAGGTGCCCACCACAACACCCATCTATTTTTAGAGATGAGCTCTTTCTTTGCCTCAGGCTGGTCTTGAACCTGTGAGCTCAGGCAATCCAACTGCCTCAGCCTCTCAGAGTGCCAGGATTACAGGTGTGAGCCCCTGTGCCCTGCTTGAACTAAAATTCTTTAGGGACAAACATTGGGTGCTCACTAGCATTTGCAACACATTTCTAAAATTTGATTTGCAATTATTGAGGTAACCAGGGTTGAGGGGGGGAGAAAGATGCAATTATTTATGATAAGAAAATTATCTGATCAAAAAAATGAAAGCAAAATTAGCAAACTTATGCTGATCATTGGAATTTGATAACAATATCTTATTTCCTTGTGCTAATAAGATAATGCAGTTGAACTAATAATGATTTCTTCTGCTTCTCTTGAATGGATCTTAGGATGAATAAGTCAAGGGGAAATCCTGCTTCTAATCCCCACCTTGCAAGAGACAGACTCATCCAGAAGTAAGTCTCTGCTTCTCTTAATGGGAGAAATAGGATGAACATTATTAGGCACATCTAGAAGGGAGAAAAAAAATCCTTGCTATTTGGAAGAGCCAGTTAGACTCCTAAATTGTATTAAGAGCTTTGCTGAAGATTCTGACAAATTAAGTATGTTCTCAGATGTTCCAACATCAAGCTCACCTTTTACCTTTCTTGAGAGAGAAAGTAAAGTCATCCTGCCTCCAAATAAAAATGGATAACAACTTTGCAGAGATCATCACAGTCCCTAGAACAGAAAGTCCCTGAGGGCAGAGATAATTTTGGGGGGTATCTGTTTTGTTCCCGATATATTCCAAATACCCAGAACTGTTCTTGACACATAGTGAGCATTCAGTAAATGTTGAATGAACAAAGTTCAGTTGATTTTACGTCTGTAAAATCTGTTATAGTGCCTGTTCTCCATCTCTGTTAGTTTATATCACCACGTCCCTATCCTCAGTTAAGACTCTTGCTTCCTATCTATTCAACTCCAGTTTTCTTCTTTTGAGATTCCCGGAATATTCTTCCTAAAACTCAATTCCGTAGATGTTACCATCTTCTTTAAAGTCTTTTCATAGCTTCCCGTATTCTTCAGAAATGAACAAATAAAAATCCTAAACTATTTAAGAATGATATACAAATGGCTCTTCATGGTCTAATACCAGACAATATCTAGCCTTTTTTCCAAATAGGCTGCAGAATTCTTCAACAGAACTGAGAACATGCTAAGAGCATTAGCCTCTCGGCCTCCACACATGTTGTTCTTTTTCTCAATCCTTATCAATTTCACCTCCCCTTTCACTACATCTTAGCTGGCTAACTCCTACCTACATATTGTCTTCTCTTCTCTTCTCTTCTCTTCTCTTCTCTTCTCTTCTCTTCTCTTCTCTTCTCTTCTCTTCTCTTCTCTTCTCTTCTCTTCTCTTCCCACATATCACCTTCTCTTCCTAGAGTCCTAGGCACTCTCTCATGTTCTATATCACCCACACCTTCCCTTATGATAACTCTCAGTTTACTTTATTGGGACTATGTATTTAGGCATCTGTTTTTCCCACTAGACTGTAAGTTTTTCCAGGGCCCTGTACAACATTTTATCTTTAGAACCTGGCACAAGGCCAGGCATGGTGGCTCATGCCTGTAATCCCAGCACTCTGAGAGGCCGAGGCAGGAGGATTGCTTGAGCTCAGAAATTTAAGCCTGAGCAAGAGTGAGATCCATCTCTAAAAAGGAGCTGGGTATGCTGCTGGGCACCTGTAGCCCCAGCTACTTGGGAGACTGAGGCAAGAGAATAGCTTGAGCCCAAGAGTTTGAGGTTACTGTGAGCTATAACAACACGATACTCTACCTGGGGTGACAGAGTAAGACTCTGCCTCAAAACAAACAAACAAGCAAGAAAACAATATCTGGAACCTGTGATAAATGTACTAAACACAACCGGAAGACAAATTCATTGATAAGAATTTTCTATATTTCTTAAATATAGAAATTGATATAGTCCAAGATTTAACAAAATTAAGGTTAGGTGTGCTAATCTATATATCCATTTATTCACACTATTTCAAGAAGTAGGAAATAATAAAGACAATTTAAATTGATATTATCAGACTGAAATATTATTTTTAGAAGTCTGTGCACATTCAATATTGGGGTGTATATTGGGAAATGAATGAAATGGGAGTTAAAAATCAATATGTTCTATTTTGGAAGATACATGGCATACCGTGTAAAACTGACATTCACAGATCGTATGACCCATTAATATTACTTCTTTGTACTAATATGTATTATACACTGGGGAATCACATGGTTACAGGGAGACATGCATAAGTGTGTTCATTACATCTTTGTGGGTAAATCGTAAAAATTAGAAATGGCATGAAAAAAGCACCAATAGGAAAAAAGAGCAGACAACACTGGGTATGATCACACAATGAAATGATTCATATTACAATTGGCATTTTGAAGCAGATAGATCTAAAACATAATGGTGATTGGAAAACAGCAAATTATGAGGTAACAATTGTCCTAGGCAAGCATTTGTGTAAATATAAATCTCATTAATTAGCACAATCTTATGGATGCTGTATGTTGTTCACACAAATGTATGTGTATCTGCCTGGGCACGGTGGTGCACGCCTGTTCTCCTAGCACTCTGGGGGGCTGATGTGGGAGGATCATATGAGCTCAGGAGTTTAAGACTAGCTTGAGCAAAATGAGACTCCATTTCTACTAAAAATAGAAAAACAGCCAGGTATTGTGGTGGGTGCCTGTAGTCCCAGCTACTCAGGAGGGTGAAGCAAGAGGACGGCTTGAGCCCAGAAGTTTAAGGCTGCTGTGAGCTATGACTCCATGACTCTCTACCCAGGGCACCAGTGTGAAACTCTGTCTCAAAATAAATAAATAAATAAAGTATTGGTGATGAGAATGTGGGCATTGGTTGTAATAGATTGTATACTTATCTATGTCATTTATATTTCCTGCAAAAAGAGGAGAAGAACAAAGCATAATCACCCAACCATGCTCTCAGAGGTTTGGAGTTGTAGCCAGAGAAAGAAAAGAGAACTGTCACGAGATAGTGCCAGGGTCAGCATCAAAGCCCACCTGCAGAAGTGAACGAATGTCAAGGCAGAGAGACATGCATGTCCCTCAAGTTACCTTAAGAGGATGCCATGACACTCTTGATGCAGCTAAGAGGGGCTCATGAGTACTGCAAACCTAATGACCTGGGAAAATGAAGGGAAAGGGATTGATGTGGGAAGAAAGGAGTAAAATCAGCAAAGTGATGTTTGTTGTTATTGAGGGTAAAGCGTGGAAGGGCAAACAAGCTTCATTGCAGGTCTGGTTGTTACAGATAAGATTTCTCTGAATGTAAGAGTCAGTACATTGAATGGTCCAGCAATAAATCAGTAGTCTTAAACTATAAAACAAAAAAAATCCACAAACACACGGTACATGGCATGGCTGCTGCATGCTACCATTATTCATAGGTTTCTTAAAAGGAGATCAAAAGAAACTGTATTCAATTTTCTTATAGACAAACAAAAGTGACAAGCTGAGCAGCAATGCAGTCTATAGCTTCAGTAAAGGAAAAGATTTCCTAACAAACACATATTCTGCTCACAGAATGGAAAAGAAAGAGCAAAGGAGAAAAAAGTTAGGTTGTGAATTTTGAGGATCATATTCATTAAGATAGACTTCAGGAATTAGTGTTGCACTTTCATCAAAGAAAGTATACTTTTAAAGAGAAAGGACAGTGCTGAATGATCCAGCAATTTTAAACTGGGGTCTTCCAACTCTGCTAATTCATTTGTTGGCTATTATAAAATCTAGAAAAAAAATCAATTGCTATTATAACACAGTTTTTTTTTTTTATATTGAAAGTCAAGTAGTACAAGTTTACTTTTCAAGAACAATAAACATGTGGGGAAATAGAAGGCATATTTATCAAAGCAAGAAAGCTGGGTTTAGTTCTAGAACTGCCACAGGCTAACCCTATCTGTTTGGGTAAGCTGCCCAAATAACCTAATTTTCAGGCTCCTAACCTGGAAATAAGAAAATCAAAAGAAATGAGCCATTAAATCCCTTCCTGTCCTAATATTTTCAAATTTTATTAAATCTTTACACTATGTTGTGGAAACTAGAAGAAGCAGAAAAGCGTTTTCAGAAGAAAAGGCATTCTTTTAGTAAATGATCATGCTATGTTTTATAAATTGTTTAATTAATATATGTTCTTAAAATTATATATACAGAGGGAATTGTGGGTGTTAGGAAATGACTGGATTACAAAATTTAGTGTGGAAATTCATTGTTTGGCATTTTAGTTTCTTTCCTACACCAGAAAGAAAATACTAAAAGTACTTTCCCTTAATTTCTGGAATGGTCTGAAGATTGAGTTCTCGTTGCCCTCAAATAAGTAAAAACCGAGATTGAAGTTACTGATGAATTTGGTTTGAAATTTAGAGAGATAATAAGGTTTATTTTGAAAAAACAAAAGAAGAAAAGAGTCTGAGTGGAAAATAGAGTGAACATGTGACTAGAGTTGTGGAGATATTATAAGGAACACGGTAATAGTGAGTGGGTGGGGTGAGCACAGAAAAGGAAGGAGGAGACTGTGAGGGGAGAAAGGGGGCAGGAAAGTCTCCTTGTGGTTGAGAGTATTCAGAAGAGAAGCGAGATAAAGGATACCCCAGGGTTTTTGGGAGCCACCCCCATTATAATTATTTTATGTATGTGTGACAGAGACCTCACTCTGTTGCCCCAGGCTAGACTGCCCTGGGGTCATAGCTCAAATTCCTGAGTTCAAGTGATCCTTGCTTTAGCCTCCCGAGTGTCAGGGGTGAGAGGCACCTGCACAACCCCATCTAGTTTTTCTATTTCTAGTAGAGACGGGGTCTCACTCTTGTTCAAGCTGATCTCAAACTCCTGAGCTCAAGGGATCTACCTGCCTCGGCCTCCCAGATTGCTAGGATTACAGGGTGAGCCACCATGCCCAGCCCCAAGCATATTACTTAACGCTGCAAACTAAGTGCTGTGTGATGTCAAAATACACTGAATTAAATCACATAATCTTGTTTCACATCGTTCTGGAGTTGCATTTGCCAGGCTGGCGAGGCTGTTCTATTACATGTTATTGTCCTGCCATCCCTTAGACTTCTGTGCCTATCTCTGGGGTCAAACCTGGGTCACAGCCACAGGAGGAGAAAAAGGGAGAAAGTTCAAGACCTTGAAGGAAGTTGCACACTGGTTAGAGAAGATCTCTAATCTTCTCATTTCGCTGGCTCAAATCACAGGACAATGACTCAAAGCAAGGGAAACAGTTATCAGTGGATGGACACGTGTCCACGTACAACTGGAAGTATTTTGTTAAAGAAGAAAAAACCAGTTCACCCAGCACCATTTGTTAAACAGGGAATCTTTTCCCCACTGAATGTTTTTAATTGCCTTGTCAAAGATGAAATAACAGTAAGTAGCTGGATTCATCTCTTGGTTCTCTATTCTGTTCCAGACATATACTTCTCTGTTTTTGTGCCAATACCACGCTGTTTTGATCACTATCAATTTATAGTACAGTCTCAGGTATGGTAGCATGATTCCTCCTGCTGTGTTTTTATTGCTGAGTAATGTTTTGGCTATTCTAGTTTTTTTCTGATTGCAAATAAAACAAAGTATTATTTTTTCAAGATCTTTAAAATATGACAATGGAGCTTTAATAGGAATTGCATTAAAATTATATATTGCTTTGGGTAGTATAGACATTTTAACAATGTTGATTCTTCCCAGCCTTGAGCATGGTTTGTTTTTCCATTTGTTAACATCTTCAGCTATTTCTTTTCTTAAAGTTTCATAGTTCTTTCATAGAGATCTTTCATGTCCTTTGTTAGGTATACTCCCAAATATTTCATCTTCTTTGGTACTACTGTGAAAGGAATAGAGTCCTTGACTGTTTTTTCGGCTTGGTTATTGTTGGTATATATAAAGGATGTAGATTTATGGGTGTTGATTTTGTAGCTGTATTCCTTGATCACTTCTAAAAAGTTTTGTAGTATAATCCCTAGTGTTTTCCAGATATACGATCATATCATCTGCGAAGAGCGAAAGTTTGATCTCTTCTGACCCTATGTGGATACCCTTGATCACCTTTTCTTCCTGAATTGCAATGGCTAAAACTTCCATTACAATGTTAAAGAGCCTGGTTCCTGATCTAAGTGGGAATGATTTCAATTTACCTCCATTCAATACGATATTGGCTGTGGGTTTGCTGTAGATGGCCTCTATTAGTTTAAGAAATGTCCCTTCTATACCAATTTTCTTAAGTGTTCTGATCATGAAAGGATGCTGGATATTATGAAAAGCTTTTTCTGCATCAATTTAGAGAATCGTATGGTCCTCATTTTTTAGTTTGTTTATGTGCTGAATTACATTTATAGATTTATGTATATTGAACCAGCCTTAAGACCCTGGGATAAATCCCATTTGGTCGTGGTGTATAGTTTTTTTGATGTGTTGTTGGATTCTGTTTGTTAGGATCTTATTGAGTATTTTAGCAACAATATTTATTAGTGACATTGGTCTATAATTTTCTTTTCTTGTTGGGTCTTTCCCTGGTTTAGGGATCAAGGTGATGTTTGCTTCATAGAATGTGTTGGGTAATATTCCTTCTTTTTCTGTATTTTGGATGAGGTTTAGTAATATAGGTGCTAGTTCTTCTTTAAAGGTTTGGTAGAATTCTGATGTAAAGCCATCTGGTCCTGGGCTTTTCTTTTTAGGGAGATTTTGTATAGTTGATGCTATTTCAGAACTTGATATAGGCCTGTTCAACATTTCCATTTCATTCTGGCTAAGTCTTGGCTAATACCTTGGAAGTCCTGGCGTACTTCCAGGTATTGGTTGATTTCTTTCAGATTTTCATATTTCTGAGAGTAGAGTTTTGTGTAGTATTCATTAAGGAGTTTTTGAATTTCTGAGGGGTCTGTTGTTATTTCATCATTACCATTTCTGATTGATGAAATTAGAGATTTTACTCTTTTTTTTTCTGGTTAGGTTGGCCAAAGGTTTATCTGTTTTATTAATCTTTTCAAAAATTAACTTTTGGATTTATTGATCTGTTGTATAATTCTTTTGTTTTCAATTTCATTTAATTCTACTCTGATTTTGGTTATTTCTTTTCATCTGCTGGATTTGGGGTTGGAGTGTTCTTCCTTCTTCAGTTGCTTGAGATGTCCCATTAAGTTACTAACTTCCTCTCTTTTCGTTTTCTTGAGGAAGGCTTGCAGTGTTATAAATTTCCCTCTGAGGACTGCATTTGAAGTAGCCCAGAGGTTCTGGTAATTCGTGTTTTGATTGTTGTTTTGTTCCAAAAATTTGGTGATTTCCTTCTTAATCTCATCTATAACCCATTTATCCTTCAGCATAAGGTTGTTTAGCTTCCATGTTTTTGTATGGGTATACAGGTTCCTGTTGTTATTGAGTTCAACTTTTATTCAACGATGGTCTGAGAAGATGCAAGGAATAATTTCTATTTTTTTAAATTTGCTGAGGTTAGATTTGTGGCCTAGGATGTGGTCGATTTTGGAGTATGTTCCATGGGCTGATGAGAAGAATGTGTATTCAGTTTTGTTGTGATGAAATGTTCTGTAGATGTCTGTTAAGTCCAGATATTGAATGGTTAAGTTTAAATCTAAAATTTCTTTGCTTAGCTTCTTTTTGGAAGATCTATCCAGCACTGCTAAAGGGGTGTTAAAATCTCCAACTACTATGGAACTGGAAGAAATCAAGTTGCTCACGTCTGTTAGACTTTCTCTTGTAAATTGAGGTGCGTTCTGGTTGAGTGCATAAATATTAATAATTGAAATCTCATCATATTAAGTATTATCTTTAACAAATATGAAGTATCCATCCTTATCCTTCCTTTTTTCTGTTGGTTTAAAGCCTATTGCATCTGCAAACAGGATTGCAATGCCTGCTTTTTTCTGCTTTCCATTTGCCTGAAGTATTGATGACCATCCCTTCACCTTGAGTCTATATTTGTCTTTTAATGTAAGATGTGATTCTTGTATGCAGCAATATCTGGCTTGAGTTTTTGTATCCAGTCAGCCAACCTGTGCCTCTTTAAAGGACAATTAAAACCATTCACATTAATTGAGAATATTGATAAGCCTTTCAAGAGTCCAGTGACATTTTTAATCCTTTCGTGACTGTGGGAGTTGGAATTTGGTCAAAATTTTCTGGGTGGGTTTACTTTTGTGGTAGAGGATTATGCTGGTCTTTGTGGGCTAGGTCTGAGAATATCCTGGAGAGCTGGTTTAGTTATGGCAAATTTCTTCAACATGTTAATGTCATTGAAGTATTTAATTTATCTGTCATAAAGGAAACTCAGTTTAGCTGGGTACAGGATCCTGGGTTGAAATTTATTTTGTTTTAGGAGATTAAAAGTTGATGACCATCCTGTTAGAGCTTGAAAGATTTCAACAGAGAGATCTGCACTTATTCTAATATTCTTGCCCTTATAGGTGATGGTTTTCTTTCGTCTGGCTGCTCTCAGAATTTTCTCCTTCATATTAACTTTAGGGAAATTGATTATGATGTGTCTGGTGGATGTCTTATTTAGGTTGAGTGGTGCTAGAGTTCTGAAACTGTCTGCTATCTGAATTTCAGAATTTCTTGGCATGTCTGGAAAGTTCTCCTTCATAATCTCATGGAGAAGAGACTCTGTGGCTTGTGAAAGACACTTCATTGCTTTTGGGGTTCCCTATAAGACAAATATTGGTTTTCTTCGAATTATCCCAGAGCTCGCTGAGAGAGTGATCTGTTTTTGCCCTCCATTTCTCTTTCTCTCTGAGAGTTTTAGAGCGTTCGAAAGCTTTGTCTTCAATGTCAGAAATCCTTTCTTCTGCTTGCTCCATTCTATTACTGAGGGATTCTACTGGGTTTCTCAGATCTTTGAGGGCTGCAACTTCTTGTCTCAATGTGTCAAAATCTTTGGTCATTTGGTCTTTGTATTCGTTGAATTCTTGAGATATCTTTTGGGTTACTGCTTGGAATTCTAATTTGATCTTATTTGCTATCCAGATTCTGAATTCAATTTCTGACATCTCAGCTATTTGTTTGTGCATGGGATCTTGTGCTGCGTCTGCCCCATTGTTCCTTGGGGGAGTTGATCTACTCTGATTATTCATATTGTCAGAGTTTTTTCTGTTGATTTCACCTCATGATTGTTTTTCACCCTTACCTCTGGCCATCCTCAGAGTTGCGGAGGTGTCTCTCCAAGATTAGACCTTAGTGGGATGACTCTATTGTTGTTGGATCTTTATAGGGAGTGACCCTGTGTAGTTCCTCTGGGGCTGCCCCAGCCAGGGAGTTCTGGTTGTGGAAGCAGCTCCGGAGTGTGACAAACCCGGATCCAGCAACGTGGCGGGAGGTGGTGCACATGGTTTTGGGAGTGCCTGGCGTCCATTGACTTTGGCACAGAGAGCCCAAGGCTCCAGCAGTCTCTGGCCAGGAGAAGGGCTCTGCGCAGAGGCAGGGAGGGCTCCAGAGGGAACGTGGCTACCAGAGTCCCTGGACAGACGAGCGGGCTGGTGTGGAGGCAGGGAGGGTATAGGAGGGAGGACACAGGGTTGCGCGGCTCCCGCAGTTCCTGGTCAGGGTATGCGGAGGCCCAGCGGGTGTGGGTTGCGGGTCATGGGTCGCAGTGCAGCTCTTATGGAGGTCCCAGTGGCACCAAGCCCAGGAGTTTGAGGTTGCTATGAGCTGCGATGCCACAGCATTCTATCCAGGGCAATAGCCCAAGGCTCCAGTGTGCCAAAACCGGTCTCACTCTGCCCCTGAGGGTTAAGGCTGTAAGGTAGCTCAGTCCCTGCCTTTAGGCTGCTCAGTCACTAGGTTACTAGCTCCCACCCGATCCTTGCTTTGCGACCCTGAGGGCAGAGCTTGCCAGGGCAGTTCTCTCACAATGGCTTCCTGCAGCCCACAGCCGAACACTTTTAGCTCCATCTGGCTCAGTGGCTCAGTCTGGGGCCCTAGACAATGCCCAAAGTTCTCTGCATCCCTGCTCAAACTCTCCCCAAGGCAGTTCAACTGAGTGCCAGGTCCAAAAACACTGAAACAGTTCATAGGTAAGGCCTTTTCGGTTTGCAGTCTCACTGCTGCTTGTACTTACGGCTGCCGGTGGAATTAGGTTGATGGAACACATAAAACCACTTGCTAGTTTTCCACTGTTTTTGTCATCCTCTTGGGGTCCAGAAGTCCCTTGCTAACTCCCTGTATCCTCAAAGGGAAGATTATAGACAGATCCCACCGGCCAGAGATGCCTGCAGTCTTATCTCCCCACACCCACCGTGCCCAGTTGCAGGGAAGCTATTACTTGGCCGCCATCTTGCTTATTCTACATTAAAAAAATATAGATTCCTTTTAATCCACCAACACTGCTAAAAATCTCTTATTAGTCTTGCTAGTTTAACCACAGAATCTCTTGAATTTTTATGGAGACAATCAAATCAGCTTTAATTAAAATTTTGCTTCTTTGAATCTATTTACTTTTCATATCTTATTGCATTGTCTAGGATATTTGGTAATATGTTGACTGCAAGCTGTTTTTTAAAAAATAATTATTTCTACATAGTAATTGTATACCTCTGTGGGGTGCATGTGGTACTTTGATATATGTAGAGAATTTGCCCTGATCTAATCAGGGTTTTTAGGATATCTATCACCTCGAACATTTATCATTTTGGGGGGTTGAAACATTTCAAATCTTCTAGCTATTTTGAAATATATTATACATTATTGTGAACTCTGTTCAGTTGACTGTGCTGTCAAACACTAGAACATATTCCTTCTATGGAACTGAATGTGTGTACTCTTTAACCAGTGTTTTTTAATGTCTCCTTCTAAACAGTTTTAATGGGAATATTTTCTTCCTGATTTCAAAAAGAATACCTCTTAATTTTATCTCTAAATGTAAGAAATTGCTTTAGGATACATTTTTAAACACTAAATTATTCAAACAATGTAAATATTTTAAAGCTTTTTGGAATATGTTACAAAATTTCTCTTCAGAAAATTGCAACATTTTCCATGATTGTCAATATTTTCTAATACTGCCTTGTCCCACATAATTTTACCAAGATTAGGTGTGGATTATATGTGTTTTTTAATAACCAGATTTTCAAAGTTATAATTCATTACCATGTTTGTGGTAAAAAAAAATTGAACATTACAGAAAAATAAAATTTCTCTCTCTACCTCCTAGCTATTCACTTAAAAATTGTACGAGCAATTTCATGGTAATTGCTTCAAGAGACATAATTAGTTAAGTTATTACATAGAAAAACAGAAATTATAATTTCTAACTTGTTGATGGTTTACATAAAGACTGTATTGGGTTACCACAAGCTAAAAGTGTAAAAATTGAAAAAATACTTAATTCAAGTGCACAATTGAGTGTTACACTCTCATTTTTTTTTTTTCCTAGAGAAAACTGAGTTTCCAGATATAGGAAACTGTTGCTAACCTTGAGTCATGCACTTGAGGACATATAGACACAATCCCTGTCAGCCCCAATTACTGTTCTCTGTTCCACGCTCACATCTAGACCCTGATTTACCACAAGAGTAAGAAAAGTAGAAATCAGATTCTGCTAACAATTAGTTGAGAATATTGTCCTTGTAGGCAGCTGACAACATATTTCATTTACTTTAAAATAAGTGTAAACTTCCCCATTTTCTAAATTCATGAAACCAGAGCATTTTAATCATTGTGCCATTCTTTGTTTCCCACAAAGACCCTTATTACTTTAGAAATCACCTCGCAGCTTAGGAAAGTCATTTTTCTCTAGCATAAATACTAGAAACTTTTAAAAAATAAAATAAAATAAAATGCTACTTTCTCTGCTGCACAGTTTTCCAAAGTGAGATGTCTGTTCCCTAGCTGCATAAATGTAAGTCATAAAAAATACTAAATGTTGACAGCTTTACTTCACCTGAAATTTACATTAGTAGTCATTGGGCTGTAGACGGTACAATGTCTAGGAGAGAACTCATCAAAAACATAGATATAAAACATATACTTGCCTTTTGTCTCACAAGGCTGCATGGCTTTTATCTCCTCCCATAAATAATGAAGGCATCAAGCACATTTATCTGCACACAATAACAAATCCCATCCTCCTGGTAATTGTAAAAACACTGAAGCCTGTTATTGACCTTGTGTAAAATATAGGCATGGGACAAAAAGACGGAGAAACTTTCGTCTGCCTCGATCCACATCTAAAGCCCCATCACACACTTTGAAAATCATTAAACTAAAAGTCAATGATGTGACAGGAGGAGGAAAATATATTATTGAATAAAGCAAAACGGACAAGTTAAATCAAAAGATGCATCCGTCCATGCCGTGTCACTCAGCATTCCTATTTCCTCTGCTGAAGTTGTTTTTGAGATATTTGCATTTAAAGGAAGGCTAAAACCTTCAGATCTCAGAGTTTTGATTTGTACTGTTATTTCTCACATTCTTTTACTTTGTTTATATATTTTGTAAGTGAATATGTTCAATGGATATACTTTTAAGGTACCTTTCCTGTATTGTCAAAGCGCACGTATTCTGATTGAATTATAGTGAACATGATTAGCAACTATTTATTGATTACTATTTGCAAATATTTATTATATTTCCACTCTAATCCCTGCCAGTTTCTCTAGGCAGGGCTCACAAACTAGAACACTGTGCATTGCCTCAGGAGGATGAGATGCGTACATTCTGGCAAGAGAATATGAGACATGGTAAATCATTAGGTTCTCCAATGAGAAATACACAATAATTATGAGAATATTTTAGAGAAGGGAGAGAGAAACACAGCTACAGCAGTGAAAAGAAGCCTCTTAAGAGATGTAGGATTTGAGCTGGATGGTTAAGATTGGGATTGGAGGGATGGAGAAGACAGCAAAGAATATTCCACAGTGGATAAGGTAAAGACATACAGTGTAACTGGAGAGATGTTTGTCAATCTAATGTGTTCTTGAAGTACAAGATGACAGATTTACTTGGGATGGGGGTGGGGGCAGAAATAAATGTGAGTTTACAAAATAAGTATAGTAAGCAATTAGTAAAAATCTTCAAAAACAGACGAAACAGTTTACACTTGATTTGAAAGTTGAAGGTCACCAAATATTTCAAGTATAAACTTCAACTTCCCTTCCATAGCAGACATCAGAATTTGATCAAAGCTCTCCATCGACCTGAAGCCAGGTAGACCCTCAGACTCCTGAATGCTTAAAACTAAATAGCTAAGAAAAGGGGTTCATAATTTTAATTGCCATTTGCCATCCTGGGTTCACATAGTAATTTTGAACCATAAGCAACAGATGACAAAAGCAGCCTTAACGTATGGCCTTGAATGAAGGTAGTGGAGTCAGTCAAATAAAATATTACTGAAATAATCCAGGCAATGAATCCTGAAGATGTTTAAATTAAAAGAGCAGGATTTAATGGAAGGCTGGTGAAGAATGAGACAAGACAACACTATAAGGAAGGTGAAAAAGGAAATAATGTATGGCAGAGACAGAGCATTCACTTAAGCCAAGTTGAAGAAAAACTCTTTTTTTAGCTCAAATACATAATTTACCTTAACTTATTCAATGAATTTTTATTAGCATTCGTATATGTGATAGTATATGACTATAATATTTTCAAACTTTAGGTGAATTAATTTTCGTAATATCAGTATTAATCTTCTCTTTTTATAAAAGATGAGGAATGGCTCAACAAAATTAACAAGTTTGTTAAAGATTCCAAACTCTTTCAAGTCCATAATATTTCTTCCATCTGAAATAAGATGAAACATGAGAAAAAAAGATGTAAAAAACATCCCTAGATTTAAAATAGATTATGAATTATAACCAAATTAAAAACTCTGTGCTAAAAAAATAAAAACTCAGTGCTATAGAGTTTAGAATTAAACAAATTTCTCACCAATTTTTAAAATTAAAATTGCTCTTATACTCTAAGTTGAAAAAATCTGTTAAACTTGATAAGTCTGATAACATTAAACTTTACTTTTAAGACTAATAAAAAATTTAAAAAAAATTCATTAATTAGAGAGAAATGGGATATGATCAAAGGAAATGAAATAAATCAAATGTGGAATCTTCTTTAGTTTATACAGTGGCATTTATTTAGATTATTCAGGAAAAAACTCTAAGTATTTCTCTTTGGGTATTTGTATTTTTTTGTTCTTATTATTTCAGATAATTGAGCCAATAATGCACATTTTATCAAACAAAGGTTAATTCTCCAACTCACAGTTCCAGAATATGTGCTGGATAAATAAATACTTATTGACTGAATGACTGAGTGACTGGCAAACCATTAGGACAGAGATAGTAATTTATTATTCTAAAAAAAATAACTAGCCAAGTAGCTTAGAATAATGTCATTTCTTTTTTTTCAAATCTTATAACTCTTTTTATTCAAAGTAGTTGCCCAAATCCATACTGTGAAGGAACTCCAAGGTCTGTTGCTATGTTCACCCCCCATCCTTGCTCTGACTTAATCTCCACTTTCTCTCTCCCTGTGTCTCCCCATAGCATCACGCTGAGTCCAGAATTCCATGTTAAAAATGAGTACGGACAATGTCTTTCAATCAAGGTCACCTAGGCCTTCTTATTATACTCAAAAGCCCAGGCATGCTTATTCCTTCCAGAGTATTCCCTACCTGCATAGAATGCTTTTCCCACTTTTTTTTTTTTCCTTTCTAAAAGTTTTTATTCAAATTTCCTCTCCTAAAGACATCTCTAAAGAGCATCCTATTGAGGCTCGGTGCCTGCGGCTCAAGCGGCTAAGGCGCCAGCCACATACACCTGAGCTGGAGGGTTCGAATCCAGCCTGGGCCCGCCAAAACAACAATGATGGCTGCAACCAAAAAACAGCCAGGCTTTGTGGCAGGCGCCTATAGTCCCAGCTACTTGAGAGACTGAGGCAGGAGAATCGCTTGAGCCCAGGAGTTGGATGTTGCTGTGAGCTGTCATGCCATGGCACTCTACCCAGGGCGACAGCTTGAGGCTCTGTCTCAAAAAAAAAAAAAAAAAAGAGCATCCTATTGAGTTTTGCAATAAGCTGGCACTTCCATTCCTTTTCCTTTGTTCTCCTTCAGTACTTTTTTCCTGTAACAATTTCATTCTTTAACATAGTAGGTAGTTGACATAATTATTACATTTATGGGTTATTTTTCCATTATATTATAATCTCAATGAAAGCATGAATCTTTGTCTGTCTTGATATACTCCAAGCATCTATAGAAAGCCATATATATATTTATTTAATAAATAGTTTTTCAACTATAAGCCCACATGAAAGAAAAACACAGGTATAGTCTAGCAAGAGGGAGGGGAGAGGAGGAAGAACGGATGGCAATTGGCGGGATCTCGTTCAATATGCACAATGTGAGGGTGTTCACCCCTGGGTGAAGGACTCAACTATAACTTCAACTTTACCCCAGAAATGAAAACAATGTGGCCTAAACATTTACACCCTCATATCAACTTGAAAAAAACAATACATAAATAAATAAAAAGGGCACATGGAAAGGGAATTAGGAAAGTATACTTTAAGTTGATACGACAGAATGGAAAATGACACTCCTATGAAAAGCGATCTTCCCTCTATTAATATGCTGATGAGCCAAAAATAATGTATTTTATTGTTTTCTCATTTTAAAATTAAAAAAAATTGGTCTTAGGGAAACAAGAAGATAAAGAGTTAGGCTTCATTCTATAAAACCAGTGAAGATAAAGATAATTTATAAAACCATGTATGTTCCATGATATTCATTAAAACAAAAACAGTAGGTTTCCTGTTTTGGTAAGTGAGGACATCCATTATGGCTTTTTGGAAGACAATTTTGTTACTTCCATAGGGACACTGTACCGGCTTGGTAATGTTTTGGAAGGGACCCTTACCAAGGTCAGTTTTCCTCACATTTCTTTTCTTCTTATATGTATATATTTCTAATTTAATTTTATTATTATTTTTGAGGCAGAGTCTCACTTTCTTGCCCTTGGTAGATTGCCGTAGTATCATAGCTCACAGCAACCTCAAACTCTTGGGATCAAAGGATCCTCTTGCCTCAGCCTCCCTGGTAGCTGAGACTATAGGAGCCCACTACAATGCCCCGTGATTTTTAGAGATGGGGTCTTGCTCTTCCTCAGACTGGTCTTGAACTCTTGAGCTCAAGCAAGCCACCAGCCTCGGCCTCCCTGAGTGGTGGGATTGCAGGCATGAGCCACTGCACCCAACCTAATTTTTATTTTTTAAAAGTGTGGTAAAATATACATAGCACACAATTTTTAAGGTCAAATTTTATTCATCCAAGCCACATACCAGGGAATAGGCTCAAGAAGAAATTTTTTTAGGGAGTTCTATTGGCCCATAATTTCAATTTACCAAGTGAAGTGTGCAATAGGAGAGCATTAAAGGCCTTGGCCTTTGGGATTCCTTTACCTGCTTCTAGCTGCCTTTATTTTTGCTTTGTTTCTGTAAATTTATATGTACCTCTGCCCCATATCCCAAAGTGTGCTTCTTAGCACATCAACT
Organism: Nycticebus coucang; assembly: GCF_027406575.1. NCBI lineage: Eukaryota > Metazoa > Chordata > Mammalia > Primates > Lorisidae > Nycticebus > Nycticebus coucang. The sequence goes on from NC_069787.1 coordinate 21,883,850, forward strand.
GTAAGGGTGTTTATAGAGGTTACCCAGAAAAAAAGTATGTCATCAAATAAGTTTAGACCCACCAGATTCAGCAGGTTTACCTTCTGTAAGTTTTCTTTGAACTTTTCATTTGCTGGTACACATTGTCACTCTTTAGGTCAGAGAGGTGTCCAGCAGGTCTTATGAAGGTATTTGGCCACTGAATTCTGTTATTGTTTGAGAATACATAAGGACTATTTTGCAGTGGAGCGATTGGGAAAATGAGACTACAGCTCTAAAGATTGATTCTTCTGATTATTACATTATCTTTTAGGACTAAAAACTTAAAATACCAGCCATTTGGTTTGGTGTTTCATAATCTGGGAACAAGCTGTCACGTTGCACATGCACCATTTTGTCCTGAGCTGCCCAACTGTTCACCACAAACTTCTGGTCCTTTTTGTTCTTTGTTCACATCAAGTGTTTTACTGCTGAAACTTTGCCTCCCTTTAGAAGAGGTTGTGTTGGGAATATACAACTTAAGCAAGAAGGACAAAAGAAATTCATTACCTAAGTCTTAAAAAATAATAATAAACCCAGAAAACCCAAAACATACTGAAGGAAAGCCTTGAGAGAGAGAAAGCTCAGGAGCTTTGTATCACAGTAAAACACGGAGAAAGTTCTGAGGAGGCCACAGCGGAATGCTCTCTGCAAACTCCATCCTCAGGGTCCGCAGTGCGCAGGCAAGGACAGAAGATAGATCAGTCTTTTTCTCCTTGTGGCGTATTAATTTTGTCCTCTGCCCCTGCCCCAATCCACTGGTACTTTGAAGAACAAGTTAACCACTGTAGGGTATTCGGTTCACTCTGAGTGCGGGTGAGAATAGGTCCCAGACCCCAGTCAGAGGCAATGGGTCAGACCAGAGCACATCAGTTATCCCACAGGAACAGTTTAGGTTTAAGATTGCTGGCTTCTGTCTTGAATTTTGGTCACCAGCAAAGATTCTTGGCACTTTTAGCAATACTTGTTAGCATAAATAGTGGTAGACAATGAGCCATCAGGGTTGAAAAGGCTTTCACTTGACAAAGAAAAATAAAAGGCGTTTGACATAGATACTAGGATCAGCAATGTCTTTTGCCAGGACTTCCAAAGCCAACCCCCTACAAATGATAATCTAGGCTTGCTGGAGTCTGGGAAAATTGGAAAATTTCCTTTTTTAGACCATTGTGGTGGTTGTTTGTCAAAATCGTAAATGTTCAAGGCCATTTGCAAGAGGCTGGTAAGGGGATCTTTGCCAAAACTGGGAGCTAGCTCGCTGAGTTTATTTTTTCCTTATATCTTCTCATCTCCCTGACGGCTAAAGAATGATCCTTGGCTTTCTCAGGCTTTCAGATCTCTGCCTGCCCCAGTCCTGGAATCCGTTCTTCTCTCTCTCTCCTTCCTTGCCCTAGCCTCTCCTTTCTGTCCACTAATTCCTCTCTCAACATACTTTCAACAAGAAGTACTATCACCAAACTAACTTGGGCAAAGTATCAGTGTTCCTTGGAGTGAAGTTGCATCATTCAGATTTCTCCAGGCAATCTCAGGAAGCTAAGGAAGAATCATGGAAGGATTCTTTCCTAGTGCCTTCTGAGCCATCACAGCCCCCTCCCCCCACAGCATCCCCCACCCCAACCCACTCCCTGGCCTGGATTTCAGAGTTCTAGCCTCCAGAACTGTGAGAGAGTACGTTTCTGTTGTTTTAAGACACATACTTTGTGGCAATTTGTTACAGCAGCTCTAGAAAACAACTATGATAAGTGAGCATAAAGGTCTAGCTGTTTGCACAGGAAAAGAGAAGAAATAGTTTGAGAAGAATGAAGCTCAGATTAACATCCAAATAAATTATCTGGTGCACCAGAAAGTCCAATAGGAAGGACAGTAGCATCTGACAGGCTATTTGTAACTGGTTCATTTCAGTGTACAAATCCAAACCAAATACTCCTCTTGGCTGCTGAAAGAGAAGTGAGCCAATGTTTGTACGCTGAAGGAGTAAAGCATGATGGATGTGCAATGAACTCAGGACCATGCAATTTCAGTTAAGTGCATCAGCACTCTGTCCAGGTAAAGAGCAAGAACTTAATGAGAACCTGAGGTCTGGAGAAGGCAACAAAGTCTCAGCAGGGGCCCTGCAGGATGAGTAACCACTGGACAGGGAAAAAATGTTGCAAAGGGCACCTGCAACAAGGTACAAAGTATCAATGTTCCACAGGTAATACAGTGCATTAGAGCCACTGTGCGTTACAGATGTGGAAGGTCACCCTCCAGGGGCAGAAAGAGCCCAGGATATGAAGTATGGCGTGAAGAGTCCAGAGTCAACCCTGTAACAAAGGGGACTGATGATGTCTTTCAACAAAGAGGCATTGTGGTCACATTTTCATTTTGCATATGTCACTTTAATGCAGAAGATGAACTAGAGAAAAACAAGACCTCATGCCTAAGAACCAGGCTTGGAAATTGACAGGGGCTGCAGTGTGATCTCACCCTGGGAAGTAAGAAGGATCCTGAGGCTGGGTCTGGCACATGCTGCACCAGCAGAAATATTTTAGGGCTGTTTCATAGCTATGTAGTGACGACAGCCTCTCTGTGATCTCACAGCGTGCTTCGTGGCCTCAGACTGATTTGAATTCATATGGTCTCTATTGGCCATCTCAAAGCTGATTAAATTAAAGCCTTCCAGGTCTCTTTTCTCTTCCAGCCTATGGTAACAGAGTAGGTTGTAGGTGTTTTCAATTCGCAAACTAATCAATAGCCCTAGAAAACGTTAAGATGTTTAAGCACTCTATTTTCCTCTAATGGATTCATCCACACGAGCTCTATCTATCGTAATATGGTCAAAGAACAGACTAAAAACTGCAGGAGATGGGATGCTGCTGTTCTCTGTGCCAACTATTGATTCCGAACAATTCATCCATACTTCTTGTGGCAGAAAGCCCTGGGTCACCAGAATGCTCAGGTGTCTTTGCACATCAGGCTTATGTCATTTAAGCCTTTCTGTGTAGCTCTGCTCCTCTTCAATTGCAGGGGTTTGCTCAGCACTCTCTGTCCATCCTTGTTGCCTCCGAGGCACGTCAAGTATGACGTTAATTCCCCTTTGGTTCCTAGCTAACGTCCATGTAGTGTCATGATTTTTTTGCCTACTCCTAATTTTTCTAGACCTACTACCTCTTGAAAAGCCAAGTGTAAATGGCTCTCCTTTGCTTTGTTCGGTAGATACAGAGCGATGTTACTCTCGGTAAATACAATTTCTCTGAGGCTATCATTTCGTAAAATCCCAGTCTGCTCTCTTCTTACAAGAAGGATGTGCCAGCAGAGAAACTGTGTGCAGAGCAGCAGGGTAAATCAGACACCCTCTATGTGATGTAAACTAAACTAACCTACAAAGAGCCTCAAACTGAAGGAGAATGTTCTGCCTTTTATAATATGAATGTAATGGTTTGTTTAGTTCAGGCTAATAAAAGCACTTTATCTTTTTCTATAGCAAGGGATGATAAGGACTTTAAAACAGGGCGTTATATATATAAGAAAAAAGATAGTATGCTGTACATTTTTTGAATAATATTAATAAAAAAGAAACATGGTATTAGTGGGAACTCGTGTGAAAATGCTAAAGATTCAGCTCAAAAAAGCTTAAATGAAAGGACGACCTTACTTTATTTGTAACTAAAAATTTAGGGATTCGAGAGAAAAAAAACTATGAGTATTGTAAGTTTTTAATTGTGTCTCTCTTTTCTTTTCATCCTTCATCTTTGGGCTTATCATCTTTTTATGCTATGTTATTCTTTCTTTCTTTTCCCCAACAGACTGAGAGATGGGGGGGTCACACTATGTTGCCCAGGCTGGAATACAGGGGCAATTACAAGCCACGTCCCACTACTGATCAGCATAGAAGTTTGACTTACTGCGTTTCCAACCTGAGTCAGATCATCCCTCCTTAGGCAACCTGGTGGTCTCCTGCTCCGGGGAGGTCACCATGTTGATACCAAACTTGGTGTACACACCAGTCAACATAGCTCATGACAGCCCAAACTCCTGGGCTCAAGCAATCCTCCCCCTTCAGCCTTCCACATAGTTAGGACTCAGCTATGTTATCCCACATGGCTATGTTATTCTTAAATTCTTTTCTATTGTGAACCTGTGGAGTCAAGCAGTTGCAGGCATAGAAACTGGTTATTTTCCCATTTAAAATCATTGCAGTTTCAAGGTTGAAGAAAGAACAAAAGCATCTTTTTCCATAGAGCAGTCTCTAAAGTATACTATGATTAAGTCTACTGGGTTCTATGCCCATTTCTAAGCCAATCACTATGGTTATCTGAGAGAGAAAGAAAAAGAGAGAGAGAGATATTAATATTCTACCAAACTGCAAGAAGAAGAGACACCTGATGTTACTAAGGAGGCTGACCCGAGCAGGAAAAAAAAAAGGCAAAGAAATGTTTTCATAGTGTTCTAAATCTCAGCTAGAGACAAATGTGGGAAATGGTGGAAATTTCCCCCTGCACAGTAAAATCACAAGGAAGATTTTGTGATTTTGTATAGGAGATCTGTACAGAAGATTTTGTACAGGAGAACAAAACAATAGAGATTCCGCAGCAGTAGAGACTGCATGGAATTCTTACTTCCAGTCAAAGGTCACTAACAGAGAAATCAACCTGAGATTACTTACCCTGCTTTCATGCAAGCTAAAGTGCATATGTGTGCACCACACTCCAAAACATGAGCTATATTCAATGTATGTAATAAAGTCTCAAAGGATAAACAGTTTCTCCAGAGTTTTGTGGGTGAAAAGTCTTTATCTTAGTAATTTTATTTTACCCATTATGGAACATTGTTACTCTTTAACTCTTTTCTACCCTTACCAAATAAATAAGTAAACATACAAACAAACAAACAAAAACAGACAATGGTACCAGTCTTTGCTTCCTCTGACAGATCTTTCCACTTCCAGAAGAAGAAAGACATCCATATCCTCCAAATTTCTAGAATGCTTAGTTTGTACCATTTATAAGAGACTCAACACATTCTGTTTTGAATATGAGTTAATTATTACATTTTTACAAATTCTGTTTGGAAAATTTTTAAAGAATATCTCCTTAAAAAACAATAGGAATAACAGTCAATCGAGCAATTACTATGTCAAGTCATACACCAGTTATGTACATGTGTACACATGTATGTGTGCATCACTTAAAATACACCAAGAAAACGTTGGGTCACAAATGTCCACGTTGAACAGCTAAGGAAAGGCTGAGATAAGCATATGTGTTGCTCCAAAGCTTCTAAAATAGTTTGGATGGGGTTTGATTAGAGGGACACCACTTAGATGGCTATGGCTATAATCCAAGGTGACAATGGCTTGGACTATGGTGAGGGCAGTGAAAATGGGGGAAAAAAACCAGCTGGATTTGAAGATATAATAAGGTGACAACAACTGATCTTGATGTGAAAGTAGAGGTCTGCTCAATCCGTTTCAATCCTTTGGAAGTACTTAGAAAACATGCTCTGATGAGAGATGGAGATTGTGTTGGGAGATACAGTAAATCTACTCTCCTCCCTCTGACCTTGTCCTGAAAGTCTGGGGCAGTCACTATCTTAAGAGCATAATGGAAGTTTTGAGAGAAAATGGATTTTGGATATGTCATTTCTTCATTCTCACATTAAGAGACAGGGTACTGGGGAATTGAGAATTAAGCATTAGTCACAATGAGGCAAAGACCGAATAGAAGTTTCCCTGTCTCTACCAACTCTAATGGCAAGAAGGCTTGTGAATCACTGGCCCAGACGGACATGGATTTGCCTATCACGTTTTCATCTATGTCACCTGTCAATATGTAGATAGTCTCAGGAAAAAACATCTAACCCTTTGAATGATGAGTGTATATTTAAAGGAGTATTTTACTCATTGGAAAGCATTAATCACTTTCAACTATATTAATGAATGACTAATTAAGGTTGGGGAAAATCTTGTTAAATTTTCAAAACCAAAATTAACTTTTATAGGACAAGGATAACTCACTCATCCATTAAAGTGGCAGTAATTGTCTGTTAGTCTAGTGTCATTTTAGTACCAGAGAAAGGCCTGAAGCTAATGGTTTCTATTCTGGGTAACATATTTAGATTATAGTTGAAATAAAATAAAATAGAAGATTTTGAATCATATATTTACCAAACTAAATTCAAGATCACCAGCAGCAATGTAAAATAATATATTTCCCTTAATATTTTTTCTTCCCGCCCACCCTTCTTTCCTTCCATTTCTTTTTCTATCTCTCTGCCCCTCTTTTCTACTATTTTCCTTTAATTCTTTTTTTGTTTGTTTTGTTTTAATATTTCTATATGCTCTTCCCTAACTAATCCAGCAGAGGGCGAATGATCTTTGCTTAAATTTTATAAACCGGAACGCAACTGAGTTCTGAAACACTGCTTTTCTCTTTCTGCATGACATAATTACTGGATATTACCACTTTCTTGAATCCTTAAATGTTCTGTTCTTTTCTTACAGTTCTTTTCGGTTAACAAGACAGTGGTGAACATTCAAGGGATAACAATCTCTCTCTCTTTTTCATTAACAACCTGTTTGCTGTTTCTAAATAAAAATGGGCTCCATGAGACATATTTTTAAAACCAGTTAAAAATGAAGTGATCTTCATGTCTAATTTTATGTCTCTATAAAACTACTTCCCCTAAATGTGTAAGTAGGCATCAAATAGTGAAGTTAGACAATCTCTTTGCATAATAAACAAGGAGAGACAGAACAGCATTAAAAAAGTAGTTGTATTAAAGATGGTAGAAATTATGGCTCAATTTTAATCAGTGTAATGTGGTTGTTTTGTATAATATTTATGTCTATGAGCAATAATTTTACTCTATGCAGAGAAAGGTTCTAAAAGATACACTGTGGAATTACATGTGAAGTTGCCAGAGGCATTGGGTTGACAAACTTCTCTTTAATCTTTAAATTAGAGAAAATACAGCATAGCTTCATGTTTCTCATTTCTAAAAAGGATTTTAAAAATTCAACTCATTTGGAATGAAATCACTTTTAAGTTTTAGTATTTAGTCCATTGATATCTTGAAAGGCTTGATTTAATTCAAAATGCCTATTCCTGGAAATTTGGGTAATTTTTTTCCTTATTTTCCTTATTTTGATTTCATCTGTGGCTCCCAAAAACAGTGTCTTTTTTTTTTTTCTTTTAAGACACAGTCTCACTTAGTTGCCCTTGGTAGAGTGCCATGGTGTCACAGCTCACAGCAACCTCAAACTCTTGGGCTTAAGCGTTCTTCTTGCCTCAGCCTCCCCCAGTAGTTGGGATAACAGGCACCCACCACAACAAATAGCTATTATTTTGAGATGGGGTCTTGCTCTTCTTGCTCAGGGTAGTCTCAAATAAGTGAGCCTCAGGGCAATCCACCAGTCTTGGCCTCGTGAGTGCTGGGATTACAGGCATGAGCCACCATGCCTGCTGAAAAGCAGTGTCTTTCATTTTTAACTGAAGAGAAATATAGAGGGAAAAGCAAAAGTAATTCATTCATTCATTCTACAATAACTACTAGCTTCTACAAACCTGGAAAATAACACCTTAGGGACGGTTATGCTGGAGAAAGATTGAGTACCTGGTCCTCTTCCTCCTCAATCACTAATTTGGTGCAAATGTTTGCATATCATTTAATATTCATTTTTATGCATATACAAGGTGTGGTAATTGCATACTCATCCTACCAAATATGCTACATACTTCATTGCTGAATATCACTGCAAACAAAGTACTCCCCTTTAGCTGATGCACTATCAGCATCTAGTCTACCTTTTAAAGCAATTTGGAACTTTTTCCTGGAATGTCCATCAGAGCTGTGGTCATATTACCCTTGATGTCCTGAATGTCATCAAAATACCTTTTTTTTTTTTTGATATTTCCTTTATCTTTGGGTAAATAAAAAGTCATTGGGGGACAGATCAGGTGAGTAGGGAAGGTGTGTTCCAGTACAGTTATTTGTTCACTGGCTAAAATTCCCTCAAAGACAGTGCTGTGTGAATTGGTGCATTGTTGTGATGCAAGAGCCTTGAGTTATTGGTTAGGATTTTCCATTAAGATTTTCCTGTTTCTCTATGGATGTTTATTTGGTGTGCTATGCTTCTCACAGTCAGCCAATGATTTTAATGCACAACTTGACACATTTTCAGAAAGTTTTTGTCAGTTCTGCTGGCTATACTGACCTCTCTTAATCAGTGACACTCTCCCTTCAGAAAAATGTTTGATCCATTTGTACAGTGCCATTTTCCTCATGGTATTATCCCCATAAATTTGGAATAACATGTCCCTGATTTCACTTCCTTTCTTGCCTATTTTAACAAGAAATTTATGAATATTTGTTTGTTGCTCTAATTCAATCTGTGACATTCTCAGTTTGTCACACAAAAAGACACAACAACAATAATGAACAACACTCAGCAAGATGCTGCCACATATTGACATTAATACAACTGTGAGACACTGATATTCAAGGTTATGAAGCCTTACCGAGTTGTTTGTACAATGCTGCCAACATAAACCCATGGTGGAAAGTTCACAAAATTCATTGTCAGACCCGTTTGTCCTTTCTGATGTACATGTGTGTATTTTCACAAAAAGGAGTTTCAATATTTATATTCAATGGGACTTGTCCTAAGCAAAAACTTGGTTAACATAATAACATTTATAGTCACTTTTAGGTAATATAAATAGTACAGACTTAGAAAGTATAAATAGTACACAAATACCATACTTCTCATTTGATAATCAAAACTCCAAGGCTGTTTTAAAGTTCCGACTTGTGTGTTAGAGGGAAGCCTCCAATTAGCAAAGAGCGTGTTACTGGATTTTTCATTCTTTCTTCTTCTAGCAGCTTTGCTCCACTCTCAGCATTGCTAATTTTAGTTTCTGGCACATGATGGGGCTGAGGTATTGAAGAAGGCAGGAAAGAGGTAAGAGGGACCACACAAAATTCTTAATTGATGGATAATGGGTAAGATGGGATTGTGTTTTCTCTGTGTGGCAGATATTTGAAGCTGACTCTTACATGGGGCTTTGTATGAGTTCTGTTGAAATCTCTCTCATCTTTTGACCTGGAATCTCAGTTTATCTTCATCTCCCCTCACTACAATTCATTCAGCTTTCCTGGATGAGTTCTGAAACACATCACTCAGCATACAGAGAATATGACCTAGGTCTGAATCACTGGTGGATCCTGACATACTACCCTGACACGTTCTGGGAGAACAAACAAATCCTGAGGTAACAGCATGTCTTCCCAGGTCAGCAACTTCCAAACCCAACTCTTATGACATTTCTCCTGTGGATTTCAAGCACAATTGTCCCCTCCAAATACAGTGGACACTCTGCTGCCTCTCTTTTTGATCTAAAGCCTTATCAGGAGTCTTGAGATGAGAGAGGAACACTGTGCATTTTCTCAGCAACAGGAGCAGGGTAAGATTTTCCAGCATGATGACAGTTTACTTTACATGTTTTCATTACTAATAATTCTTCAGTTCTCTATTTATTCCCTTTCCCACCACCACTTTCACTTTCCCAGATCCTTTTGTGAATGCTGTGTTTTGAGAATTAAAAATTTGTCACTAGTTTTTGGATATCTGCTTTGAAAATTTGTATTTAGCTTGATATCTAACTTCTGAATGTTAGATATCACCACCTGGCCTATTTCTAAAATTCTTATCTAACATTCAGAAGTTAGATATCAAGATAGATAGAATGTTTACTGCATCTTAGAATAATTGCTTAGCCTCCAAGTTCAGACTTGTTACACAAATACTGTCTCCTTGGGCGGTAACTGGTCTTTATTGATGTTTTGGTCATGCCAATTCTTAAAATTATTATTTATTTTTTGAGACAAAGTCTCATTATTTGGCCCAGGCTAGAGTGCCAGGGTGTCAGCCTAGCTCACAGCAATCTCAAACTCTTGGGTTCAAGTGATCCTTTTGTCTTAGCCTCCTGCGTAGCTACAGGGACCTGCCACAGTGCTTGGCTTATTTTTCTAAGGGGTCTAACTCTTGCTCAGGCTAGTTTAAAACTCCTGAGCTTAAGGGATCCTCGCACCTCCCTCCCATAGCGCTAGCATTTCAGATGTGAGCCACCCATCTGGCCTATTTCTTAAAATTCTTATGCAATAAAACTTTTCTAATCTTTTCCCAGAGATGTGTGCCTTCTTTAAGAAGACTATCCCTAACCAAAGATATTATAATACAAATTATCCTTCTCTTTTTCTCTAAATCTTTTAGTGATTAATTTGTTTATACTTAAGTAAATGGATAAATAAAATTAGATAAATACTGACTTCATCTGGAATTTATTTTGAAGCAATACTAGTAAGACTAGTACAAAAGGAATAGGTGATCTGCTTTTAGTTTTGTATACATGGAAAGTGGATTGAAATGGCCATGCTTTTCCTATTGATGTGGAATGCCATCTTTATCACACGTCTAATTCCTGAGTAGGATTCAGATCTGACCAAGCAAATATTCTTTCTCCCTGTCAGTGGTAACATACTATATTAACAAAGGCCAGAAAATTTAGTTACTGATCTGAGCAACATCTTTGTTTTACCTGTTTCCATGTAGTCTACAGAATAGGCCATAGTTACCCATATCCTGGGATTATTATAAGCCTACAAAAAAATTAGATGACAGAGATAAGTCCCTTTGGCTAACTCATCTACAAATTTATTTAGTATTCTTTTTAATCTTTAACTAAAATTTTTTTCACTGAAAACAAAAACAAGTCCTGACTGAACTGTCTTTGTAAAATATAGCCCTTGTTAAACAAGTGTCAATCCATTTCCAAACATTATAGTCAGCAGGGTAAAAATTACACACTGTAAATTGTTTTTTTTAAATTAGTTTAATTCAAAAATATTGTATAGGACACAAAATATCATATAGTTGAACAAATGTCAATTATATACCTCTTTGACATTATAGCTACATTTGGTTTGGAATGCCAAAAGAAAAAAAAACTGATTTCAACAAATTTGTCTCAAATTCAGCTGAGTCTGCTGAGTTGAGATAATGGAATGACATGATGAAATGACACAAATATTATTATAGCTGCAATAAATAGGAACATGTTTTTCCCTTAGGAGAAACCAGGGGCTAGCAATATCAGAAAATTTTATTTTTGTCAGTTTCATTCTACAGGTAGCTTTTATATGGTTTTATATTTAAAAATACAATGCACTGGAGCAGTTCTTATCGAGCCCAGTAGTTAAAAAGTGAAATAATGCAAATTTCCTTTTGGTAAGTTACTTTGAAAGAAAGCTATGCTTAGATTAAAACCATAATGAGAATATATCACAGTATGCCATCCACTTATCTAATAACAAATCTTTGTAAGGATGAAGACTTAATTAAAAGTTACATAGCAATCGGTTGCCTAGAAGTTTGAGGTGAGGCTTGGCAGATAAAAACTCAGAAATTCTTTTACCATATGCTTGAATTACCATGTAGCTTCAGGAGGCTTTTTTTTTTTTTTTTTTTGGACTAGTGATTGCATGTATTACAAAGGAAATACAAGAGGGTTTGGGGAAAGTCACATAGCCAGACCTAGTTCTTCAATGATTTCACTTGAATGAAGTATTCCCACCTGAAGTCAGTGCTGATTTGATGATTATAGGAAGAAAGGGCTAAAGATAGTAGACAGGCAAATCATTCCAAACTTACACATATTTAAATCTGACAAATTTTAATAAGCAAAGAACATTTCTACCTTTTCTTCCTTTCAGGGTAATAAACAGCCCATCAATTTATATCAAATCTTTGCTTGAACAAAGATCTACAAGGGACTCATACCTCAAAGAACCTCTGGCTGTTCGGTGGGCTGTGCTCAGCCCTCAGCACGCACAGCAGCTGTCTGTGCTCTCTGCCCTTCTGTCCACTGTGCTCCAGCCAACGGAAGACCTGCCCTTGGCCTTCCTGCAGAGTCAAACTCATGGATCTGGTTTGCATTGATCCTGCTGTCTCAAAAGTCTTGTAATGACTTACAAGAAGCATGCAGGCTAGAGACCAGTACAAAAGCAATCATCCTAAGATATACCAACCGTGAAAGCAACTCATATTTCATTTGGAATGTATTTAATATGTGCCAATGATTGTGCTGTGTATGAATCATCTCAGGTAACCCTTGCAACACCTTTTGAAAGGGTTTCCATCCCTGTTTTGAAAGTGAGGTACAATGTAAGATGACACAACTCATAGGTGACAGAGCAAACAGAAAAGCCCGGGCCTCTACACCGGGACCACTGAGTTTTCTGGCTTCCCTCACATACTTGGCAGCTGGCATGAAAAAGGGACATTGCATTATACTTCTGGACTTTCAAAGAACAAAGAGATCCAGTACAGAAATGATACTGTGAAATGCTGCTCTCTGAGGGCTGGGCCAAAGGCAAGAGTAATCATGGAATTCAACTTGTTGAATGAAGAAGAGAATAGCAAAATACTCTTTGAAGAGTCTAGTGGAACTACAATAAAAAAACTTCTTTCCTCATGCCTGGGCATTACCACAGCTTTATTTTATGGCTTCTGTGGTATCTCATAAAAGTCACCGATTCTCAGTTAACTTTTCAAGGCCCAAATAAAGGGTTTTCAGAGGTGTATTCAATTTCACAACAAAGACTCAGTATGCAAGTTGGAGAATGATGGACACTGAATTGGCACCAAATTCAAGGCAGATTTGCAACTTTTCAGTATCCATTTAGATGGAGGAAATATTTGGAGTAATGTTTTGCAGCATCTTGCCAAAATAAAAACAAGAGGAACAGAGAATGAAAAGATCTAAAATTGACTTTTTCTTAAAATTCATACTTCTGAAATTTCAACAAGTGATTCAACCAAGAAAGGCAGAATTTTCCTGATCTCGTAAGTTCTAATGAGATAAGACAGAATTTAGCCACTAGGAGTTATTCATTCATCATGTATTCATTCAAGGCACATTTTTTTGAGGGCCCCCTTAGCACCAGACCCTTTTCTAGGTGCTGGGGGCAAAATTGTGAACAAAAGAACAATCTCATACTTCTATGAGATTACAGTGGAAGAGACAAGTAAGTAAATAACAAAACAAAATATCGTATGGTAGGTGACATGTTACAAGAAAGATAACATTAAATACAGAACAATAATAAATAATGGCTGGGGGCCTGATTTAAATAAAGCAATTGGGGGCAGGGTTATCTGTGGAGGTGACATTAAAATTAAGACTTGATAGAATTAGCCCTGGGGAATTCTGGATAAAGAACACTCCAGAAGAAAAGGAATGCTCTTCTGAAAAAAAAAAAAAAAAAAAAACTAGTTAAAAAAATAAAGATTCTAGAGATCATCTGTGAATCCAAATCTATCCCTGGAGTGTACATTTTTATTAAGCTGCTACAGTGGTTCCGCTGTATGTCAACTTTGAGAACCACAGTGTTGCATTGCATCAAGGCAAAGCACAACACATTCACAATAACGTTACAGGGGCTTCAGATGAACAGCTCTAATAATTCTGATGACATTAAGACACTGCCGGCAGAAGCAGCGTAATTGCCTGCTTCTCTCTGCCTCTTCCCTACTCACATGTTGCTATTGTAATGATACAAGTAGTGCTTTACAGCCTTAATGGGCATCAGAATCCCCAGGGAACTGGTTCACAATGCAGATTCCATGGCCCCACGATAGGCTTTCTCAAATAAAAGTATTTGAGACTTCAAAAGCTGAATTATCTACAAACAACAAAGTTGATTCTGATTTGACTGCCTGGAGAGCAAGACTCAGAGGAGCTTTTACTATGACTTTGACCTTTTCAATGTATTTATGAATCCTAAACCTCAGAGAAGTTTAAGAAGGCAAAGATAATTACCTCTCTTGAGCTTGAGCAATAACACCATCTTTAGATCAATGACCCTGAAGTACATATCTCCAGTCACGTAGTCATGTCTTTCCCTGAATTTCAACTCATAAGCCAATTGACTACTCGACACCTCCACTTGGATGTCTAATAGCTTCACTAACTTGGAGGAATTCCCTACTCCAAGTCTGGGGTATCATCTCAAATACCTGAGGAGTCTTATCAAAATATATGTGACCAAAGTTTTCCTTGACACTTTGAATCAAGTTCTCCCCTTGTTTCCTACTTGTACCTGATGTGCTTATAAACAGCCTTATCAGCCTAACTTACTGTGAACAAGTAAGCTCTCTTTTCACCTGTCCAGGATGCACCCTCGCCCACATCTGTGGAAATGGCAATTGTACCTATCAAATTGCTGAAGCCAGAAAACTAGGAGCCATTGTCATTCCACGTTTTCCACTGGCCCTCCTCTCTAAGAACTTCCTCCCTCTGCCTTCCAATACTAAGTCCTATTGCATCTGCATCCAAGTATGCCTCTATCTCCAGGGATAGGTTTGGATTCACAGATGATCACTAGAACCTTTATTTATGAACTAGCACTTGATACTTTGATTTCCTAAGTGATTCAGTACAAATTTCTGTTCTGAGTTTCTCTCCTCATGAAAGCTTCCAATCACTCACTGGGTAAGCCCTGTTGTCTGGACATGTTCATGTACAGCATTTGATTTACCGTATGTTACAGCTCCATCTGTCTGTTCTCTTCTTATGTTCAAAGAGACTAATGAGTGTAAACAGCTGAGCTGTACATTAAATTTCTGACAATTAAACAAAATCAAAGTTAACTTTGTTACATATGAATTTTACCATATTCCCAAGAAAAGAAACTCACTTAAATATACTTAAATCTTAAAGTATTTTTCCCCAGATATGTAGATGTGAAAAAGATATCCTGAAATAAAATATTTAAGTGAACATGTTTTTCAGCACATCATGATGAGCTGCTATTCAGTGTTAGCTTTATGTTTTGCATCAGATTTTTCCAATTGTAAGTAAAATAAAATAAACCTGAACAGACTATCTGAAGGATAAATGCAAAATGGAAATAAACTACTTGATGTAAGGGGAAAATTATATTTTCTTATTATATTTTCCATTTTAGTCACTCTATAATTTGAAATGCTTTTATGTATCGGTTCCCAATTTGTTTCTTTTTTTTTTTTTTTTTTTGGCCGGGGCTGGGTTTGAACCCGCCACCTCCGGCATATGGGACCGGCGCCCTACTCCTTGAGTCACAGGCACCACCCCCCAATTTGTTTCTTGTAGTACCCATGTAAAGTAAGCAAGACAGGTAATTATCAATTTTATTTTATAACCAAAGCCCTAAGAAAATAAATGACTTGCCCAAGGTCCATAGTAAGTGCAGTATCAAGGTCTTAAACTCAGGAATTCCCTACTCCAAGTCTGGGATATCATCTCAAATACCTGAGGAGCCTTATCAAAATATATGTGACCAAAGTTCTCCTGGACACTTTGAATCAGATTCTCCCCTTGTTTCCTACTTGTACCTGATGTGCTTATAAACACCCTTATCAGAGCATTCCTGAGATTATCACTCCATTTTATGATAAAATTAGGAGGTCTATTCTTCATGATACTTTTGATGCAAGAGACTTAAAACTTACCTCAAACTGGCTTAAGCAGAAATGAGAAGGCAGCAAGGATTTATTTTCTGACACCAATGAAAACTATAGTAGTACAATATCTTCAGGTATAGCTGGATCCAGGACATCAAATGATGTCTTCAAGACCAGGTCTCTCTCTGGCACGTGGCTCTGTGCTTCTCTGTGATGGAGCTAAGATTTCCTTTCCTGGAGGCCTCCAGGTGCTCCAGGTTTCATTTCCAAAATTCCATGTCAAGGAGAGGCAGCTCTTTCCTCGATGGTGTTCCAGTAAAGACTCTGGGGTTACCATGGATGAACTGTGAATCAATGACCCTGGAGTCATCAATAGCTGTCATAGGGCTCTGACATAGGGCTCTGACATTTTTCCTGAGATGTCAGGCCTGGGAAGCTCAGGCCTCTTTCCTTAGGTTCCCAGTCAGGTGGAGTTTACAGCCCACTACACTTATTTACTTGGAAATAAGTAAAGGTACTGTAGAAGCAAATTCATCTAATGTTCACTACATTAAAAATGGTAAAGAACACTTAGCTCAATTTTCCTCTAATTTAGTATTCCCAGGGAGCTATAGGAGATTGGCTTGTTTAATCAACATAAGAAGAATTTGGGAGTTCTAGGACTTGGTGGTGTAGTTGGGCTTTCAATTGCTGATGGGAATATTTCTAGATTAATTGACTTTTCAATTAGTTTATCTCCATTTAAATAGGTGAAGGTGATATAATAGCCGAAATTTAGAAAGTTTTGGAACATACCAGAAGCTCTAATGTTTTGAACTTAGACTGTAGGGGCTATTAAAGCCACTCATTGTAATAAATTTATTATACCATAGTGCTTGTACACGTCTGATGCCAGACAAAGTTCAGATTTATGGGCAATCATACATTATGTATCAGCTATATAAAAAGTTTTATGCTCTTGCACTAAATTTCCAGAAAATAAAAATTCTGACAAAGAGGATACATTAAAAAAAAGAAAACGTCTAGTTTATGATCAACTCCTTGGAGTTGCTTCAGCATCAACCGTAGATTTGTATTTAGAGTCTCACAAAAGCACACGGGGACATCAATAGTAGCTTTCAGGAGCAAAAGTGGTATCCAGAAGGAAGAAAGCTTTTAGATCAGAAAAAATTGAGTCAGTTTTTTATTTTAAAATCGTAAAGGTTTCAGTGTTACTAAGCCCTGGAACCACCCTCACAAAAGAACATTAGTCCTAAATCAAAGTGCAATCTTGTGTCTTTAGTTGGATGGTAGAAATGAAATAAAAGCATTAGAACCACATTTAAAAGATTATGATTGTTAGAGAATAAAAACTTTGAGATAATAATGACATAAATTTATAAATATTAGGGGTTTACACCATCCACAAGAAGACAGGAAACTGAGAATGAAATGAAATGAAAATAGTACTTGTCACTTCAAATTCATTGCTAAGTGAGCCATTACATTTGAAAAGTAAAAAAATTTAGGTCCATAAAATGTCCTAGACCACTGACTTATATAAATTAGAAATTCAGCCAGTGCTCAAAAGAAATCTCCTACTGCTATTTGCATTAATCACATTTTCTTTTTGCTAGCTTACATTATTGTAAGAATATATTATGTAACACACATAATGTAGAAAATCTATGTTGATTGACTGTTTGTTATTGGTAAGGTTTCTCGTCCACAGTAGGCTATTTGAGGGGTGATAGTGATAGTGATAGTGATAAAGGGGAAATAACAACTGATCCCACAGAGATACAAGAGATAATCTCTGAATACTACCAGAAACTCTACGCCCAGAAATTTGACAATGTGAAGGAAATAGATCAATATTTGGAATCACACCCTCTCCCTAGACTTAGCCAGGAAGAAATAGAGCTCCTGAACAGACCAATTTCAAGCACTGAGATTAAAGAAACAATAAAAAATCTTCCAACCAAAAAATGCCCTGGTCAAGATGGCTTCACACCAGAATTCTATCAAACCTTCTAGGAAGAGCTTAGTCCTAAATTGCAGAAATTATTCCAAAAAATTGAGGAAGAAGGAATCTTCCCCAACACATTCTATGAAGCAAACATCACCCTGATACCAAAACCAGGAAAAGACCCAACCAAAAAAGGAGAATTTCAGACCAATTTCACTCGTGAATATAGATGCAAAAATTCTCAACAAAATTCTAGCCAATAGATTGTAGCTTATCATCAAAAAAGTCATACATCATGATCAAGTAGGTTTCATCCCAGGGATGCAAGGCTGGTTGAACATAAGCAAGTCCATAAACGTTATCCACCGTATCAAAAGAGGCAAAAATAAAGATCATATGATCCTCTCAATTGATGCAGAAAAAGCATTCTATAATATCCAGCACCCTTTTCTAATTAGAACACTGAAGAGTATAGGTATAGGTGGCACATTTCTAAAACTGATTGAAGCTATCTATGACAAACCCACAGCTAATATTTTACTGAACAGAGTAAAACTGAAAGCTTTTCCTCTTAGAACTGGAACCAGACAAGGTTGTCCTCTGTCACCTTTACTATTCAACATAGTGCTAGAAGTTCTAGCCAATACAATTAGGCAAGACAAGGAAATAAAGGGAATCCAAATGGGAGCAGAGGAGGTCAAACTCTCCCTCTTTGCTGATGACATGATCTTTTACTTAGAGAATCCCAAAGAATCAACCACAAGACTCCTAGAAGTCATCAAAAAATACAGTAATGTTTCAGGATATAAAATCAATGTCCACAAATCAGTAGCCTTTGTATACGCCAATAACAATGAAGATGAGAAGCTAATTAAGGACACAACTCCCTTCACCATAGTTTCAAAGAAAATGAAATACCTAGGAATATACCTAACGAAGGAGGTGAAGGACCTCTATGAAGAAAATTATAAAATCCTCAGAAAGGAAATAGCAGAGGATTTTAACAAATGGAAGAGCACACCATGCTCATGGATGGGCAGAATCAACATTGTTAAAATGTCTATACTTCCCAAAGCAATCTAGCTATTAAATACCATTCCTATCAAAATACCAACATCGTACTTTCAAGATTTGGAAAAAATGACTCTGCATTTTGTATGGAACCAGAAAAAACCCCGTATAGCTAAGGCAGTTCTCAGTAATAAAAATAAAGCTGGGGGCCTCAGCATACCAGATTTTAGTCTGTACTACAAAGCCATAGTGGTCAAGACAGCATGGTACTGGCACAAAAACAGAGACATAGACACTTGGAATCGAATTGAAAATCAAGAAATGAAACTAACATCTTACAACCACCTAATCTTCGATAAATCAAACAAGAACATATCCTGGGGGAAAGACTCCTTATTCAATAAATGGTGTTGGGAAAACTGGATGTCTACATGTAAAAGACTGAAACTGGACTACACCTTTCCCCACTCACAAAAATTGATTCAAGGTGGATGAAGGACTTAAATTTAAGGCATGAAACAATAAAAATTCTCAAAGAAAGCATAGGAAAAACACTGGAAGATATTGGCCTGGGGAAAGACTTCATGAAGAAGACTGCCATGGCAATTGCAACAACAACAAAAATAAACAAATGGGACTTCATTAAACTGAAAAGCTTCTGTACAGCTAAGGAGACAACAACCAAAGCCAATAGACAACCTACACAATGGGAAAGGATATTTGCATATTTTCAATCAGACAAAAGCTTGATAACTAGCATCTATAGAGAACTCAAATTAATCCACATGAAAAAAGCCAACAATCCCATATATCAATGGGCAAGAGACATGAATAGAACCTTCTCTAAAGAAGACGGATGAATGGCTAACAAACATATGAAAAAATGTTCATCACCCCTATCTATTAGAGAAATGAAAATCAAAACCACCCTGAGATACCATCTAACCCCAGCGAGAATGACCCACATCACAAAATCTCAAAGCTGGCATGGATGTGGAGAGAAAGGAACACTTTTACACTGCTGGTGGGACTGCAAACTAGTACAACCTTTCTGGAAGGAAGTCTGGAGAAACCTCAAAGAACTCAAGCTAGACCTCCCATTTGATCCTGCAATCCCATTACTGGGCATCTACCCAGAAGGAAAAAAATCCTTTTATCATAAGGACACTTGTACTAGACTGTTTATTGCAGATCAAGTTACAATCACCAAAATGTGGAAACAGCCTAAATGCCCACCAACCCAGGAATGGATTAACAAGCTGTGGTATATGTATACCATGGACTACTATTCAGCCATTCAAAAAATGGAGACTTTACATCCTTCGTATTAACCTGGATGGAAGTGGAAGACATTATTCTTAGTAAAGCATCACAAGAATGGAGAAGCATGAATCCTACGTACTCAATTTTGATATGAGGACAATTAATGACAATTAAGGTCATGGTGGGGGTGGGGGAAGGGGAAAGCAGAGGGAGAAAGAAGGAGGGACAGGTGGAGAAAGGAAGAGCAGAGAGAGGGAAGGGGGGAGGGGTTGGGGCCTTGTTGTGTGCCACACCTTCTGGGGGCAAGACATGATTGCAAGAGGGACTTTACCTAACAAATGCAATCAGTGTAACCTGGCTTATTGTACCCTCAAAGAATCTCCAACAACAACAACAAAAAAAAAAATAGAAAAAAAAAGTTATACATGAATTTTTGATTGTGCAGAGGTCAATGCCCTCTGACCCTCCATGTTGTTCAAGAGTCAACTGTAAATACATATGCATATGTATGATTGAATGACTCATTGGCGTGAATTTCCCTCATGCTTAATGGTAGAGATTGCTTAATATTCAGGAAATAGCTTCCTCTTTTCTTCCAGTCTTCTCTCACTTTCTCCTCCTGGCTTTCTCCCTTTCTTCTTTTTAATTTTTTATTTTATTCTTCCATTTAACAAGTTTTTATTGGAAACTTCTCTAACAAGTAAACCAAATAATGTATTTTCAAACAGTAACACCATATATTTTGTGGAAAGTATTTTGATGACTTGTTTTTTCTGCTCACAGAAAAATATTATAGCATATGGCTAGAAAGTAAAATTAGCCAGAATATTTGGTTCAGCTTATTGCTTTAACTGTTTATTTTGAAATAATTCCATACTTATAAAAAATATAACAAATTTACAAATAGTTACAGTGGAGTATAAAAATTTCGTTATACTTTTCACCAAGATTCTCCAAACATTAATACCAATATATCGATATTTCATCCCATTAATTTCATCTCTGTTTTCTTCTGAAGTGTTTGAGAGTAAGTTATAGACATGAGGCCTCCATTACTCCTAAATCTTTCAGTGTGCATTCCTTAAAAACAGAACATTTTCTCATATAAGCATAGCATGTAGTTTTTAGCAAAAGAGAAGAAATATTTTTCTGTCCAGCATCTCATTTAAGGTCTCACATGGTATTTAGTTGTTATATTTTTTACATCTAGAACATTTCCTTGGGCTTTCTTTACACTTTATAACGTTGGAATTTTGAAGAATATAGGCCATTTCTTTGCACAGACTTTCCCTTGATTTGGATTTGTCAGATATTCTTTATGATTAGATTCAGGTCATCCTTTTTTGTGTAGCAGTAACCTCAGAGATACTGTGTTCTCCTCAGTGCCTAATATCAGGAAGTGCATGATCATTAATAATGATTTCAACTTTGGTCATATAGTTATGTTGGTATCTGCCAAGTTTCTCCACTAGGAAGCTATTATTTTTTTCTTTTTAAAATTTAATGTGAATCTTTTGGGGAAAATATTCTATTTATTATCAAACTGTCACTCAGTAAGTTTTAGTGACAGTTGATGAATCTGCTTCAAATAACTTTTGCTCTGGTGTTTTCTAAATGGTAATGTCCGAATTTTATCACTAGTTCTATGTTTATTAGTTTACATTCTATTGTAAGGAACAATTCTATCCCACAAATTCATTTACTTACGAATCTATGGGTAATTGTTTTATTATATATTCCATTATTATCATTATTTATTTTAGAATTCAAATTTTCTGAGATTGGCCTGATTTGAATCACTTGTATTTTAATTGAATAATATAACCACACTGAAGAAGATATGTGGGGAGCTGATTTGAATAAATTTTGACCACAGTATTTTGATTATTTGGTCTTTGTGAAAGACCAAAAAAAAAATTGTGCAAGTATTCAATGCTAATTAGTAACTGTTTTTCCATTGTGATATGAATTAGCTATTCTGAAGCTGTTTTATGTGATACTAGTTAAACAAATAAGAAAAGTAATTGTTGATAGTGAGAACTTAGTATTTCATTGTTGGAGAAGAGACTGACACATATGGAAAATCTAGGGGAAAAAACATTATGTTGAATTATAATTAAAAGTATTACTATAATCTCAAGGTTTCTAATATACATAAAGACCTATGACAAAGAAATACATTTAGCTGCCTGCATGTGTAATTATGTAAACACGTGTTGAGTCTGAGAATGTCAATAGTCTGGTATAACAACTCAACTTTTCATAGATTGTCTACTCTTTATGTGTACCCTCTAAAGCTCCTAGCAAATAACAAACTCCTTAAATTAGGACTTGTTTTCACTCTACTTGTATAGAAAAAACAAAGGACATCATGATTATTAAGTACAATGACATCCTTAATGTTATTGTTAATTACTGCTTTCATTACTCTAAGGCAGTGGTTCTCAACCTCCCTAATGCCGTGATGTATTTTCATTGTTGCAAAGGGGTTGTGACCCATAAGTTGAGAACTGCTGCTCTAAGGGCTAATTTAAATGTTCCTAGGAAGTTGGAAATGAGGGAAGTAAACTGATAGAGTTAAACCATAAGCTGAACATTCAACTCAATGAAGATCAAAAGAGATTCTGTAAATCCATATCATGCCATCAGGACTTGATTGTAACCTGATGGAATGTATTAACATATCTAAGAATGTAGAGCTGGCAGCAATGCAGTAAGAAGCAATCATAAGAAGGCAGACTGGTTGTTCCCACCATCAGTGCTGTCTAGGAGGAGAGATCGTCTCTATGCTTCTAGGAATTAGTAATTTCATTCTTAGAGGGTGCTATATTGCTGTAGTGTGAAGATGCATGCATTACAAACTTATATAAGATCAAAATCTTACCACTCACATTGTCCCATACCATGCCCACCATAAAACTTTTAGATCTCAAATTTGGCACAGGAAATGTTAACTGGGAGCCAGTAGAACTACCTGAGATGCCAGTAAGCCATCTTAACAGTTACAGCTCTCCCTGTAAACTACTATATTTGCAGTTTTATTCTAGCTTCAGTCTCAGATATTTTGTCACTCTGAATCTAAAGTGTAGTTACCCTGCATAATTACTTTACCATGTTCTAATGGAAAATTGGGGTTTTACCTATGAGATTATGAACCAGGAAGCTTCAAGGGGAGAAATAATCAAACCCCTTTGAATCTCCAAATTAGGTTTACTGAGGTCTTCAAAATTCTATTGCCACTAACAAATCATCTCAATTAAATGAATTTATTGAGTTCCTACTCTTAGCCAGCCACCATGTTAGGTGTTTTGCCAGTAAGATTGGATTTATTCACATTACACGTGAAAATATAAAATACCTAAATTCAAACATTTTTATATATTGAGAACTATAATCAAAACACAGCTTTACTTTTAAGCCAATAAATAGATACTTTTAAGCTAATAAATATTTTTCAATAGAAGCACAAATAGAATGTGATAAATAAACTTACTTATAATTTTCTGTTGTTCCCAAATAAGTAGCTTATTTTCTATCTAAGAAATAAGGTTGATAATGATTTTAGACCAGGCACCACGCAATCCTGATAATTTTTAAAGAATTATCTTCTATACCTATTTGATTAATTTTGTCATTACTAGAAATAATTTTTTTTTTATTTTAAATGAGCATCTTAGATAACTTTTGAATAATTAGAAAGGAGAGACAACCATTTAGTGCAACAATCTCACTGCCAAGAATTTACTCCACAAATAGATATACTTGCAAGTGTATGCTTAATATAAGAATTTGGGTGCTAGGTACAACATTATTTCTAACAGTAAAAATTTGTGGGAAAAATGTCTGAGTGTCTAGCAAGTATGGATTGCTTAAGTAAAATATGATACAGACACATAATAGAACATAAGGTATCTGTTAACATAAGGTATCTGTTAAAATAGAACATAAGTACATCTGCCATGGAATCATAAAGAGCTCTTAAAGTATGGTACCAAATTTTAAAAAAGTAAAGGGCAAGGAGTGAAGACACTAACATTACCATGTAAAGAAACTTTGTACAATAAACATGTTAGTGATTTATACATACCTATGTATACACACAGATGGCAGTGTTGGTGAGTTTTGTTTGATTGTTGCAGAAATATGCTAACACTTATTAAGGTTTTTATTTTATCGATATGTAATATTTTGCATATTTATGAGGGTCATGTGAATATTTGTCATATACATAGAAGGTACAATAATTAAGTCACTGTATTTAGAGAGTCCATCACCTTGAGTATTTATCATTTCAATGTGTCGGTAGGGTTTCAAGTCCTCTCTTCTAGTTAGTTTGAAATGTAAAAATATTAGATGTCATTGCTAAATATAGTCATCCTTTTCTGCTATCAGACACTAGAACTTATTTCTTCTAAATAACTGTATCTATTAATTAACTTCTCTTCCTCTCTCCCTCCCACCTACGCATACTTCCTAGGCTTTGGTATCTATCACTCTAGTCTCCATGTTCACAGAATCAAGTTTTTAAATTTCCATATGGTAATGAGTATTACAGTATTTATACAGTATTTACAGTATTACAGTATTTATACAGTAATACAGTATTTATCTTTTGTGCCTGGCTTGTTTCATAATGTCAATTAACAAATGAGTTGCAGTTTAATCCATTTTGCTGAAAATCACATCATTTCATTCTTTTTTTTTAATGGCCAAATAGCATTCCATTATGTATACATACCATATTTTTTTAATTCATGCATCTATTGAAGGGCACTTAGATTGATTCCATGTTCTTTTGTTATTGTGAATGGTGCTATGATAAACACATGAATGCAGACATCCCTTTGATATACTGATTTCCTTTCCTTTGGATAAATACCCAGCAGCGGCGGGATTGCTGGATTATGTGGCAGTTTTATTTTTAGTTTCTGTAAAGATTCCTGCTATGTCCTTCCTCTCCAGGGCCCTGTAAAATGTGTGACTGTCATTGCTCTTGACTTGCTTTTGCAGTCAGATGTGTGACATCTGCTCTACTCTAGATACAGTCTCCATAGATGACCAACCTTTCTGTCTGTTGCTTTACCCAATCTTTGGAACGTTGGTGGCCACAGCCAATTCCAGTGGAGTCCTCTGAATGGATCATCCAGAGGGATTCATGTTCTATTTCCCTAGTAACTCTCCTCTCTTCTTGTCCCAGAGAAGAAATTATACTGATACATATACATGTAAATGTTTCACCTCTTTCCTAACTTACTCTCTTCCAGACCTAGAGAAATATAAAAACTCAGGACTTGGTCCACAGCCATTTATCTCTCTACCTATACTTCCTCCCTAGCTGAAGTAACAGGAATCCATGGCTTTTAATACTCTCTAATAGAAAATAAAACCCCCAAATTTAGATATCCAGCCTTAACTTCAACCCAGAACTCCATTTTTATGTATTTTAATGTCTATTTCAAAAATTCCACATGGCTGTACAATGAGCATCTCTAATTTCCAAACTAAACCCTTCAGTTTTTCTCTATTGCAGGTAATCTCAGTAGTAATCACTGAGGCACCCAGATCTCAAATTTGGCATTATCTTGGAGCCATCCCTTTCCCTCACATTTCCCATGCAAGTTATCAGGAAGCCCTTCAAATATGTTGAGAATCCTTTCACTTCTCCTGCCTCATAGGTCCCACCCAGGTCTGAGCAACAGTTTTCTTTCTCCTGAAGTACTGCTTAGTCCCCTGGTTCTTTGTTCCCACTCCAGCCTCTCCCACTGTATACATTATTCACAAAGCAACAGAAGTGCTCTTTTATAGTAGAATCAGTTTTGCTTTTCACAACTCTCTAAGGGTTTCCAATTATGGCTAGAATAAAATTAAAATTTTTTTAGCAACCCTTCACTATCATTCACTACCATACAACACAAATTCCCTGATTTTCATCAGATAAAATTATAAACCAATTAGGAATTGAAACAAATTGAAAAGTTTAAAGTTTCAGCAAAAAAAGGAGTTATAAAAGTAACCAAATTATAATCAGAAAACTGAAAAATATGGTAACTAAAACAACACTGGCTGGAATTAAAAATAGAGTAAATGAAAAAGGGCAGACTCAGTGAACTTGAAGACAATAACTTCATGAACTTGTAAGACAATAACTGAAGAACGAGCAACCGTATCATCTGAGTCCAAGGAAAGAAGAGAGTATAGATTGGGAAAATAGTAAAAAAAAAAAAATGCAGTAAACTTCTCAAATTTGACAAAAATAATAAACCTACAGATTTAAGAAGCTGAGCCAAATCCAAATAGGCTAAATCTAAAGAAATTCACACCAGGGTGGCGCCTGTGGCTCAGTGAGTAAGGCGCCGGCCCCATATACCGAGGGCAGTGGGTTCAAACCCTGCCTTGGCCAAACTGCAACCAAAAAATAGCTGGGCGTTGTGGCGGGCACCTGTAGTCCCAGCTGTTCGGGAAGCTGAGGCAAGAGAATCGTGTAAGCCCAAAAGCTGAAGGTTGCTGTGAGCCGTGTGACATCATGGCACTCTACCGAGGGCGGTGAAGTGAGAGTCTATCTCTACCAAAAAAAAAAAAAAAAAAAGAAATTCACACCAAACACCTTATAATTAAACCTGTGAAAATTAAAGACAAAAAAAAACCTCACAGCAGTCAGAAACAATGCATTCATTATAGAGGAATACCAATTCAAATGGGCATTTCTCATTTGAAACCAGGGAGGTCAAAGGGAGAAATACAACATTTTTCAAGTACTCAAAGAAAAAATTGTCCACTGCAAATTCTATGTCCAGTGGAAGTAACCTTTATCAACTAAGACATTCTCCAATGAACATAGAGAAATTGTTGCTATCATATCTACTCTTAAAGAATGCCCAAAGGAGACTATCCAAAAATAAAAGACTGGGACCTTCAGAAAGGAAAGAAGAATAATCAAATGAATAAAAATAGAGGTAATGTTGTGCCCAGGAGTTCCACAAAGACCACACTGCCAAACAAGTTAAATTTAAAGGAGTTCTTTTATTAAAGAGCCGGCCAACAACTGCCTCAGTGTCCCAACATGGAGTTTCTGAGATCAGCCCTGAGTG
The DNA here is from genome assembly GCF_027406575.1 of Nycticebus coucang. Lineage (NCBI taxonomy): Eukaryota > Metazoa > Chordata > Mammalia > Primates > Lorisidae > Nycticebus > Nycticebus coucang. The sequence goes on from NC_069787.1 coordinate 21,910,656, forward strand.
CGTAAGGGGTCAAGTTTTTAAGGCTTGGTCTGCATCCTGGTTGGCATGCAGGCTGTCCAGCTGCATTCCGGTAGGGTAGCAAGGAAGCATTGTACAGAAGCAGAACTTCTGTTAGTCATATGTCATACATCTTTGTTTTAATATTTCCCTCTATACATCCTAGCTTCAGTACTTTCCCCCCATACATCTTAGTTTCAGTACTTTCCCCACCTGGTATTGTTTAAAGATCAGTCCAGGAACAGTTAGCACCTCCTGGTTCAATTCCCAGGGAGTTAGCCAACCAAGAAACTGGGAATAATCTAGAAGCAAGAAATCAATTAGTACTTTCTCATTTATCTTGGGAGTGAACTAGACTTATTTCATCTTGTTGAGGGCTTGTGGCCCGGAAATTTGCCAGGAGTTAACTGGTATTTTTCTACTTTAGCCTAGGCCTAACAGTAAATATAATAGACTATTCTTTAGCTCATGAGGTTTTTAATCGTATTTTATGATCAATGTAAAAGTTATAATATCCTTTGATGTGGTGTTCAGTGTATGGAGAGGACATACTTATGATAATTAAGATTAAAAGTAAGGGACTCTACAGAGACATAAAAGGAAGTACAGTGTTTATTCTTCATTTGAATAGCTAAAATGTCCACATAAGTAGGCTGGTTCAATATTGGAAAACTAGTCAATGCAATAGGGTAAAGAAGAAAAATAATTAAGATCTTATTGATAAATATAGAAAAAGCATATAACAAAGTTCAATGCTTTCATGACAAAACACTCTCAGAAAAACAAGACTAAATGATAATTTATCCATTCAACATATAGCATTTGTCTACTCCATTCAGGTTGCCATAACAGAATATAATACACTAGCCGGCTTATAAACATCAGAAACTTATTTCTAAAAGTTCTGGAGGCTGGAAAGTCCAAGATCAAGGTGTTGGTGTCTAGTGAGGGCCTATTTCCTGTTTCATAAACAGTTATATTGTCTTCTCATTGTGTTTTCACATGGCAGAAAAGAGCAAGGGAGCATTTTGAAGTTTCTTCTATAAAGGCACTAATCCCATTCATGAGGGTTCTACCTTTATGATTTAATCATCCATCTATCAAAGGCCCACCCTGTAATGCCATTATCTTGGTGTTTATTATTTCAACACATGAATTTTGGAGGAATAAAAATTCAGTCTATAGCTAACATTATGTTTAATGTGTTAAGGTTGAATGTTTCCTCCATAAGCTTAAACACAAGGTAAAGATGTCTGCTGTCACTACTCGTATTCAACACAGTCCTGGAAGACTTGACCACTTCAGTAATGCAATATAAATAAGTAAAAGTCATATAGATTATAAAGAAAGAAATTAAGAAATCTGTACAACTGACTATCTACTAAATTCCAAGTAATCTGCAAAAGTACCTGAAGTATTAAGTGAATTGTGAAAGCTCATAAGACACAAGACCAACACACACAAAAAATTCCATTTCTATATACTAAAAATGAATATCAGAAATCAAAATTAAAAGAACAATACCAATTATGGTTACTCAAAAGAAAAAAAAGAAGAAAATGTACATGGGAGTTTTATGCTGCAAAGTGAAATATACTGATAAAAGAAATTTAAAAAGACTTAAATAACTGTAGAGATGTACCTTATTCATGGATTGGTGGACTCAGCATAACAAAAAATATAAATTCTCCCTAAATTGATCCATATATTTGTTTAATACAATTCCTATCAAAATCCCGGAAGGTTTTCATAGACATAGGAAAGTTATTTTAAAATTCATATATAAAGGCATGGGTCAAGAACAGCTAAAACAATCTTGACAGAGAATAGTGTGGGCGGAATTACTCTACAAGTCTTAAGTCTTATCATATAGATAATCAAGAGAGTGTGTTATTTACAAAGGAGCAGACACATAGATAAATGGAATAGACAAAAAACAAAAACAGAAATAGACCCTGCCAAATATGTAAAATTAATATTTTACAAATAAGTAGAAGTAATCTAATAGAAGAACAAGAAACTTTACAACAAATGATGCAGAAGCAATTAGATATCCATAGGTATAAAAAATGAAACTCCTAAACATCACATCCTATATAAGCATTAACTTGTTACCTAAAATGGATCATGGAGTTAAATATAAAATTTAAAACTATAAAATATCTAGAAACAATACAGAAAAACTTTAGGATATAAAACTCAGAAAATAACTCTTAAAGTTGACACCCAATGTATGATCCATAAAAAGAAAAATTGGCAAATTTGCCCCATCAAAATTAAAACCTTTTCATTTATGAGAGACCCTATTAAGAAGATGAAAATATAAACTATAGACTGGGAGTCAATATTTGTGATTCACATATTTGACAAAATACTAATATTCAGAATATGCGCCCTTATCTCATACCATATACAAAAATCAACTGAAACTGGATGACAGACTTAAACATAAGACTTAAGGCTATAAAACAACAAAAAGAGAACACAGGGGAAAAAAACTACACAACGTTGATCTGGGTGATGATTTTTTAGATTTGATCCCCAAAGTGCAGGCAACAAAAACAAAAATGGGTAAATGAGATTACATCAAAATGAAAATCCTTCACACAATAAAAGCAACATCAACAGAGTGAAAAGGCGGAACACCACTCATCTGTTAAGGGGTTACTATTCAAAATATATAAGGAACTTAAGCAACTCTACAGAAGGAAAACAAAGAATTTGATTAAAAACTGGGCAAGGAACCAGAATGGACATTTCTCAAAAGAAGACGTACAAATGGTTATCAGACATACGGAAAAATGCTCAATATCACTAACCACTAGGGAAATGCTAATTAAAACCAAAATGGGATATTAGCTCACATCTGGTAGAATGGCTATTATCAAAAGACCAAAAATAACAAATGCTGACGAGGAGAGGGAGAAATGGGAACCCTCCTATGCTGTAAGTGGGAATGTAAATTAGCATAGTCATTACAGAGAACTGAATTCCTCAAGGAACTAAAAATTGCATTACCATATGATTCAGCAAACCCACTTCTGGGTATTTACCCAAAATATTTGAAATCAAATATGTCAAAGAGACGTCTGCACTTCCATGTTCAATTCAGTGCTGTGGAGGAATTGATTCCAAGTTATGGAATCAATCTAAGTGTCCACATATAAATAAATGGATAAAGAAAAGGTAGTAAATATCTATAATAAAATACTAGTCAGCCTTAAAAAATAAATTCTGTCATTTGTGACGATCTGAATGAAATTGCAGAATATTATGCTAAGTAAGTAAGCCAGACACAGAAAGACAAATACTGAATGTTTTTACTTACATGTGAAATCTAAAACAGTTGACTCATCGAAGCAGATACTTGAATGGTGGTTAGCACATACTGAGGGTAGGAGGAGCAAGGAGGTGAAGGTTGAAGAGTTCAAAGCCTCAGTTAGAAATAAATTTTTGTTTGTTTTTGAGATCTATTACACACTGTGATGAATATAATAATAATAATCATGTATTGCACATTTCAAAATTGTGAATAAATTTCAAATGTTCTTATCACAAAAGTAAGAACTATTTGAGGTGATGGATATATTAATTAGCTTGATTTAATTATTCCACATTGCATCAATAAATCATAATTTCCCCATGTACCCCATAAATGTATACAACTATAATTTATAAATTTGCAATAATTTTTCTTTTAAACCATTGGTGGCTCAGCATCTGTGGCTCAAGTGGCTAAGGCGCCAGCCACACACACCTGAGCTGGTGGGTTCAAATCCAGCCTGGGCCTGCCAAACAACAATGACGGCTGCAACCAAAAAAGAAAAAAAAGCCAGGCATTATGGTGGGCGCCTGTAGTTCCAGTCACTTAGAGGCAGAGACAGGAGAATCGCTTGAGCCCAGGAGTTGGAGGTTGCTGTGATTTGTGATGCCACAGCACTGTACCCAGGGTGACAGTTTGAGGCGCTGTCTCAAAAAATAAATAAATAAAATTCAAAAAACATTGGTGAGGGCGGCGCCGGCCCCATATACCGAGGGTGGCAGGTTCAGGCCCAGCCCCGGCCAAACTGCAACCAAAAAATAGCCCGGCGTTGTGGCGGGCGCCTGTAGTCCCAGCTACTCGGGAGGCTGAGGCAAGAGAATTGCTTAAGCCCAGGATTTGGAGGTTGCTGTGAGCTGTGTGAGGCCACGGCACTCTACCGAGGGCCATAAAGTGAGACTCTGTCTCTACAAAAAAAAAAAAAAAAAAAAAAAAACATTGGTGATAATTAGAGGAAAGTGAAGCAACAGTTATGATTGAAGGTATTTTATTAATGTTTATTTTCTTAGGGATGATGATGGTATTGCCATTATAGAGGACAATGTCTTTTCCTTAGGAAATATACACCAAAATATTTAGAGATGAGAGTCTTCATGCTTACAAAATGCTTTCTTCTGGTTTAGCGGACCAACATAAAAAGTGCATATGGTGAGACAGATAAACAAAAAGACAGAAGTGGATAGGTTAACAATTATAAGTCCAGAAAAAGATAGTCAGTGTTATATTATTTCTGTAGGTTGGAACATTTCAAAATTAGAGAGGCTGGGGAAAAGTATGAATTTTAAAATACTATTATATTTGAAATAAAAGAGTTATTATTTATCTATGTAGTATTTTACTTTGTTATAAATTATTATACTCATTGTGAATTTTCTAATTACAATAATAAAGCAGACCCGTGTAAGAAAATGTTATTACATGCCTTTTGTACAAAATAACTTTACAGCCAGTATTTGTGCATGGATGTTTGATACACTCATAGTGTATCTACAAGTCTACTATGGGTAATTTTAGATTCTACATATTGCTGTATGCTCAAAATATCTCATGAAAATAAGACACATTTATAGATGCCAACTTAATAAAAATATAGATATCTCAAAAACAATTGAGACTGTATATAGCATATAATTAAAATCACATTAAGTAAAATGTTTTTAAAAAGATTGGTCTTAAGAAAAATTCCACTAAGGGCCTAACACAAAAAGTCTGTGACTTCTTTTTTCTTTTCTTTTTTCTTTTCTTCTCTTCTCTTCTCTTCTCTTCTCTTCTCTTCTCTTCTCTTCTCTTCTCTTCTCTTCTCTTCTCTTCTCTTCTCTTCTCTTCTCTTCTCTTCTCTTCTCTTCTCTCTTTCTTTCTTTCTTTCTTCACATAGTCTCATTTTGTCACCCTCAGTAGAGTAACGTGGCTTCACAGCTCACAGCAAACTCAAACTCTTGGGCTTAAGTGATTCTTTTGCCTCAGCCTCCCAAATAGCTGGGACTACAGGCACAGCCATAATGCCCAGCTATGTTTATTTGTTGTAGTTGCCATTGTTGTTTGGCAGGCCCGGGCTGGGTTTGATCCGCCAGTCCCGGTGTACGTGGCTGGCACACTACCCACTGAACTGCAGGCACTGAGCCCTGTGACACTTTCTTAAACCACAAGCTTGTGTGGAATATTCCCTCGCACAGGCCAAGGAAAATGCTGGTGGATGTAAGATTCACAGAACCTGGGGGGGAAACAGCAGTGCTCCATGTCAGATCAGACTTCTCAGTTTCCACCAATGCCCACACCTGGCTGGGCAACAGAAATATCAAAGGAGCTTATTAAATATACAGAATGTTCTACCCCATGCCTGTTGCCTCACATTCTATGGGTTCATTCCCAGGAATATATCTATCTTTTAAGTTCTTCTCAGTAATTCCAAATCACAGCTGAGTATAGGATTCCTTGAACAAATTACCATCCTAAGACTGAAACAGTTTCCCTGGAGAGGACTGATTTCTGTACGCCTAAAATATTTCATTAAAAATGCAGTTGTTCATAGTTAAGGCTAATGAAATAATGAGAACAAACGTATTACATTTAAAATTGAATTAACTGCTTGTGAATTGTTTTTATAACTTGGAGGCTACTGAATGCCAGACAAATTATTTTATTTTATCTATTTCTCAAGGCTCGTTTGTAAAAGGGGAGACCGCTGTGAGACAGCAACGTCTGTGAGGTAAGAAGCCGGCGATGAGTCACAGGACCGTACTTGTGCTTGTGAGAGGTAGTCATTTCAAAACCTTTATATTTGGGGAACTTGTCCCAATTAGGGTATGACTAAGCATAATGGGTGGGCAAAATGCTGTGATACACAAGGAATCACAATTTAAATCTGCTTGTAGAATTTGATATAGGTAAATGAAAAGTACGTGTTTTCTTTCTTATTACTTTCACTTGGAGGTAAAAAGAATATTCTGGAATCTCTGCATAAGTTTGAAGTAAAATTAACTAAGATCTAAGCAGGTTACACAGTGTGCTAATAGCTACTTCTTTATGATTTACTTACAGCGAGTCCTCAATGGATGTCATCACAGCAATGAGTCAGGGGCCACTCCCCAAATTTTCCTGTTCAAGCTGAGATCTATGGGATCTTGCACTGAGCTTTACTATATAGGCCTGAAATATTCACCTTTTAAAAATGTCAAAACAGCAACAGTGTGGATACACTTAAAGAGATTTTAGCAAAGAATAGAGCAGTGTCTCACTCTTTAAGGAAATATTCCTAATTGTAGCCTAAATACTGCTGGTTTAAATATTAAAGTTACATATCTTTTAACAATTTTTCAAAGTTATAGCCTATGTTATTATCCCAAACTCCTACATTTTAGGAGTTCTAAGGGAATTCTGATGCAATTAACACATAGGCATTCACAAACATTGAATAAAATGAGTCAAATTCCCTACATTCTCCTGCATGTATTTAAGAGGCATCAAACTGCTAAAAACTCAAAACTAGTTTGGAGTAAATTTGGGTTTCAGAGGAGAACAACAATGTGTATATAAATAACAGATTTGCTCTATTTTGTAATAGGCACATACTTTGAACAATCAACTTTAAATGAGAATTAAGTGTTAAAATATGCACTTTATTAGAATAAGTTGCTCACTAAATTAAAAAAAAATTAATGTGTGCTTAAAGGATAGGTAGTAGGAGAAAGAGTTATTTAATCTTTTAAATAGTGTGTGAAAGCATTTTTATACAACCAACAGTTCTCAATTCAATTAAATACAGAAGTGAAGTTCCCTGTCTTGTGGAGTGATTTTTTTTTATCCCCCTCTCCACTGCAGTCTTTGGGAAGTCATACACATCCTCATCCAGGTGCGCCCTGTGGCTCATCTTAGCAGATGCCTCGCCAATCATAAATTAAAGGAAGACTTTATTGCCTCTCATTTTTCTGACATTATTAGGCTTGTCACAGGACTGGATGCAGCATTTTATGAGACCTACTAAATCCCTCTTGGTGTTTTGTTACATGTAACTCTATTTCTTTGCCATCGATAACTTATTAAAACACACACACCCGTGTGGACACACACAACTTTATGGTTAGAACAAAAATTTCAGGGCCTATAGTTACAGAGCTGGTTCATAGTACTACACTGAAGGCTGAAAGCAAAAAATCTGACTATCTTTGATGGTGTCAAAATTGCTAGTTGGATGCCAATTGTCTCTATAAAAACGGGAATAATTCAATCTTATATATTATTCTCTTTCCCTTAAAGTTTAATAAATGTCAACATTTGTAATTCTTAGAAGGTTTTCACATCTATAATTAGATATATTGGTGTCTATAAAAAGAACAAAGAGAATAATTTTCCTTTGGAAAGACTAGTGTTCAAAAGAGTGGCAGAAGATATTCTGCTTTAGTACTGTATCCCAATAAAATGCGCGGAACAAGATTTGTGTCAACCTTTAACTTGCTTTATGCATGTTCTCATTCGAGCATCAAAGTGCTTTTATGACACTTGGGATATGAATTCTTAAGTGGACTCCAGAGGATCAAAAGAGTCTAAATCCAGTCAATTCAGAATTATTCTCTTGTGAGATCTCCAAGCTAGCTACTTCCTCAATACTTTATCCTATCTCTTCTCCTTCTTTGCCTTCTTTATTATTTCTCCTTTTCCTTTGTTAAATGGTTCACGAAAACAGAAACTCATCAAGGTCTCCTTCTGGGGTCTGTGAGTACATCATGATTTGTACTGAAATTCACTGAGACCTTCCACAATTCCTTAGGGAGGGGTTTTTCATTCACGTCTTCACTGCATTACCTAAAGGGGCTTCAATAACAGTTTTCTTTTCTTGTAGAGAAATTCATCCTCAAGTATGGAATTATTTAGAATTTTCCAGAGAAATGGAAATAGAATTAATAGGATAAACATACATACATACATACGTAAAAAAATAAGATATATATGTGTGTGTAAAAAATAAGAGATATATGTGTGTGTATAAATGTATAAAGAGTTTTATACATATAAAGAAGAAGTTATTGTTAGAAACTGGCTCATATGATTACAGAGACTGAGATGTCCTCAGATCTGCAGTTGCCATGCTGATATCCAGGAGCTGATGGGTCCTAAGGCCAGTAAACCAGGAAACTGATGATATTAAGTTAAAGTCTGAGTCCTAAGGCAAAAGACCAATATCCCAACTCAAAGGCTGGCAGGTGGAGAAAGAGAATTCTCTCTCATTCAGCAATTTTGTTCTATCTAGGACTTCAACAGCTTAGACGAAGCCCATCGCCTTGAGGAGGGTAATCTGCTTTACTCAGTTTATCCATTCAAACATTAATCTCATAAAAAACACTCACAGATGCACTCAGAATGATGTTTGACTAAATATCTGGGTGCCCTGTGGCCTAGTCAAGTTGACAAATAAAATTGGTGAGCATAGGGAGTATACATTGTAGTAGAGGCAATCGTATGAGGTCACAGGTTTCTGGATCCCATATATTGGAATTCAAATACTTGAAAATCAAATCTTTTCACTACTTACTAGCTATAAAACATTGGTTAAATTAACTATCAAAATCTTAGTTTCTCCATTTATTTTTTATTATTAATTAATTAATTAATTAATTTGAGACAGTGTCTTACTACATCATCCATGGTAGAGTGCCATGGTGTCATAGCTCACAGTAACCTCCAACTTTTGGGCTGAAGCAATTGTCTTGCCTCAGCCTCCCAAATAGTTGGGACTACAGGTGCCCACCACAATACCTGGCTATTTTTTGTTGTTGGTGGTGGTGTCGTTGTTGCATTTGCCATTGTTGTTAAGCTGGCCCGGGTTGGGTTTGAACCCGCCAGCCTTGGTGTATGTGGCCAGCACCCTACCCACTCAACTACAGGCACCGCCCAGTTTCTCAATTTATTAATGGAGCTGATAATGCCTGGAAGACTTTACTGATGATTAAATAAGATGTTTGGAAAGCACTTAGCAGAAAACCTGCATTTATCTGTTAGTATCAGCATCATACAATCATTAAGGGATAAACAGAGGCAAGTAGGAATCTTGCCTCTGACAATTTTATCTAGGACTTTGAGTGGATTACTTGAATTTTCCTACATTTTCATTTCCTCTCATGATAAACTGCCTCTTTTATACGTATTATGTGACTGAAACGAAATAGTTCAAAGTGCTTATATAGTTTCCAGCTTGGTCAACATTGGTGTTTTTCCATTTTTGGTATTCATGAATAAAGCTGCTAGGGACATTTGAGTATAAGTCCTTGTGTAGACATATGTGCTCATTTCTCTAGAGTAAATGCTAACAATTGGGTTGCTGGGTCATATAGTAAATGTATAGTTAAAAGTTTAGAACAAAACAAACTGTTTCCTCAAGTAATTGTGAATTTTTTTAGTTTTAGCAGCAATGTCTGGCAGTTCTAAGGGCTTGACATCCTTCACAACACTTGGTGTGGTCAGTCTTTTAGAACTAAGCCATAAACATGAGTAGGTAGTGGCCAGTGTTCAGGGTTTTAATCTGCATCTATCTAAAGACTAAGGATGCTGAGCCTTTTTAAATATTGTTATTTGTCATTTATATATATATTTTTTAACTTTTTCCCTATATTTTTATCATGTGGTTTGACAGCTTGTTATAGGGTTGCAAGAGTTCTTTATATATTCTTTAAGCCCTTTATTAAAAATTTCTTGTAAATATTTTTTCACAGTGTGTCTTGCACTTATATTTTTCTAGCAATGTCTTTCAAAGAGCAAAATGTTTTAATTTTAGTAAGCTCCTACATTATCCAAGGTTTTATTTTATGGTTCATGGTTTTTGTGTCATATCTAAAACACCTTTGCTTAACCTACAGTAATTTAAAAAAGAAAGCTCTTATAGTTACACTTATCCATTTTTGTTTTATTATTTTTCTAGAATTATTACCCATTTCTTATTAATTTTTATATATAATATAAGGATCTGATTCAATATGTTCTATAGGTATATCCAATTGTTTTAGCAGCATTTGAAGATAGATTTCATTTTCTTCAATGAAATTTCTTGGAAACTTTGTTAAAAATCAATTGACAAAATATGTATGGGTCTCATTTTGAACTTTCTATTCTGTTCCATTAATCAGCCGTGCTAACAGCACATGTGAAAGTTAATGTAGTTTTCTTTTCCTATAATCTTGCCTGTTCTGAAGTTTTTTATAGGTAAATTATATATTACGAATTGTGAAGTCTTTTATTCTTGACTTCTCTGACTTGGCATTATGCTTTTGAGGATAATCCATATGGTTGTATGTGACTGTAGTATTACCTTTTAGATTTCTGGATATATCACAGATTGTTTATTGGTTGTAGAATTTTTAGTTATCACTCTCATCATCAAAATTTCCCCATGATAGTTGAAGGGATTGGAAGATAAAGAAACACATAAAACAGGTTTCATAATTACTAGGTATTATATTATAGGAAATACTCTCCTAAATCATTTACTAATGCAAAAAGTATTATTAGACATCAGTAGAAACCTGGTTTATTTGTATTGAGTTACATGAATCTATAGTGAATTCTGTCTTCAAGACACTGTGTGTTTTCAGTGAAAATTTGATTAAAGAGTGAGGGTAAAGAACATTTATAAACCATGATGAGGGTAAAAATGGCAAAACTGACATTTTTGATATTCTGTGATTATGCCAATCAAATGTTCCACGTGATTCCATCTTCCTTCTGCCTGAAAAAAAATCCTATAACATTTTTAGTAGTGCAGATCTGCTGGTGATGAAGACTTTCAAAACTCTTTTGATTGAGAATGTCTTCACATAGCTATCATTTTTGAAAGATACATTAACTGTTCTAAAACTCTAGATTAACAACCTTTTCCCCCCAGTTGTTTGAAGATGCCTCTCCATTATTTTCCGGCTTGCATAGTTTCTAATGAGAGGTCTTCCATCATTCTTATCTTTGTCATTTTGCAATGTGTCTTTTTTTCCTGGCTGCTTTTGTACATTCTTGTTTTTTTTTTTTTTTTTTGTGATTTTTGGCCGGGGCTGGGTTTGAACCCGCCACCTCCAACATATGGGTCCGGCGCCCTACTCCTTGAGCCACAGGCGCCGCCCTTTTCCTGGCTGCTTTTAAGAAGTTTTTAACTAGTCTCTTATGCATATTGATGTGGTGTTCTTTATGTTTACTCTCCTTTGCTTTGTGGAATTCTTGGATCTCTGGTTTTAGCTTTCATCAGACTTGAGAGTATTTTTACCATTGTTTTTCTCTATTCACTTCTCCGCTTTGTAGTCTCCAATGGCACATTTATTAGAAAGATTACTATTGCCCTATAGCTCCCTGAAGTTCTGTACCTGTTTTGTTCAGTCCTTTTTCTCAGTGCTTTACTTTGAATATTTCCTATTGCTACACTTTGAAGTTTACTGATTTTTTTCTGTTTTGAGGACTATGCTTCTGTTAATCACATCAGGTATGATTTAAAATTTTCTTTTTTTTTTTTTTGGCCGGGGCTGGGTTTGAACCCGCCACCTCTGGCATATGGGACTGGCGCCCTACTCCTTGAGCCACAGGCGCCGCCCAGTGATTTAAAAATTTCTAATATTAAATCATTCATTTCTAGAAGTTTGTGGCAGTGTCTTTATGCCCATGCCTCTCTTTTCATGGTAGTCATATTATTTTTTAAATCTTTGAAGATATCCTTAAATTTATGACTGTTTCAAGGTTCTTGGGCATAATTCCATCATCTCTATTGCGATAGATGATTGCTTTGAATGTGTGGCAATTTTTTATTTATTATTGAATGTTATAGATTTTGTGTTGTCAGTGTTGGATTTTATTTTTTAAGCAAGTATTATGGATTACTTTTATTATCCTTTTTAGGCTTTCTTTTAAGCCACATTATTTCATACTTTAATCTGGGTCTAATTTTGCTTTACTACTAAGGTGTACCCCTTCAGAAAACTTTATCAATTTCTCTATTACAAGAACTTTCCATTTTGCCTGGTAGAAATGCAAATATCCTCAGCCTTGTGTAAGCTCTGTAAATAATTCAATCTAATGTTTCCCAGTCATTCTTTCCTTGAAAAATTTTGTTCCACTCATGTGCAAATTAGTTCTCAGCCAAAGACTCAAGGGGACCATGTATGCAAATCTCTAGAGCTCCTTTTATCTACAGTTTATGCAGACCTTTCTTATTCAAACTCAGCTCTCTATACTTTTAGTCCAACAGGATTGCCAGATTTTGTTCCCCTCCAGATGCTGTGGTCTAATAATTGCCTGTAGGCAATGAGGTGGGCCAATAAGAGGGGTTATCTCATTTGATTTCCTTTTCTCAGTCATGATAGTCACACACTGGCTATTGTTTTTTGTCTAAAATCATTATTCTATTTATTTCTCTCTGATTATATAGTTACTTAAAGCAAAGGGTAATTCTATTGCAATTAGTTCTTCATTGAAAATTATAAAAGTATTATTGCAAGTATTTTTTAACGAGATAATTAAAATATAAAAGGTAAAAATTTTTCCATCTTGCTTTCACTTCCTTCCTCTTCTCTCCCCAGTGGCAATTACTGTCATGAGTGCAGTGTATAAAGGGAAGTATTCATTTTTTTAGGAAGATGAGAAATGAGGGAATTTAGTTTGAAAGTCATTAGATCCAGAATGTAGTCTTTGACAAGAAGATTGTATCTGTGTAACTTGAAAGAGTAGAGAGACAACATAGTAATTTGGACAAGGAAAATTCAATAAAAGGAATCATTGGCTGGGCATGATGACTCATGCCTGTAATCCTATCACAGTGGAAGGCTGAGATGGGAGTATCCCTTGAGTTTAGGAGTTTGAGAACCAGCCTGAAAAAGAGCAAGACCTGTTTTTACTAAAAATAGAAAAGTTGGGGGTGGGGAGTGGTGCATACCTGTAGTCCCATCTACTCAGGAGGCTGAGGCAGGAGGATTGCCTGAGCCCAGGAGTGTAAAGTAGCTGTGAGCCAGACTGAGGGCATGGCACTCTAGCTTGGGCAGCAGAGTGAGATTCTGTCTCAATAATAATAATAATAATAATAACAACAAATAAGTAACAAATAAGAATTATTTACTAACTGGAAAATTGAAGTAATAAGGAACTGGCTAGTAGGAAGTAAAAATAACTCCTAAAAACACAAGGGTGCGAGGGTGCTGGATATAAGGAGCAGAAATTGCTGAAACCTGACCTCTGGGATTTGGCAGGCATTGTGCTTCTAGGATGGCCATAAAATCTGTTCACAGGGATCTGTCTCACTGGAGACATTCCAGTATAAAACCACAAGAAGCAGAGACAGAAGTGCTAAGGAAAGCCGTTGGCCACTGGATACCATTTATTGCAATGTATTATAGTTGCTGAGCCAATAGAGAAACTGCCTGACCTTCCTGAGTGGGTGAACAATCACCAGAACCAGGAAGCAAACCCTTGGTATCTGCAGTGTCTCTCAGGCGTCCTCTACTGACAAACTTTAACATTGTGCCAGTTGGAGAAGAAAGATACTCCAAGGGCCCAGATCCATTTTATAGGGCAGCCAAAAGGATGAATCTGGAGCTAAGAGGCAATAAATAAGTAACTGACACAAGAATGCACATAAAGATTATATTCATTATTAGACATCTATTTGTTTTTGTTTGTTACTTAATGTATTCTTGCCGAGCAAAATGATCCCCCTCCACACAAAAAAAATTAAGTGCACACTTCTAACTTGTTAGGTCTGAAAGTGAGTATACCATTTAGAAGTGAGCCCCTGCATCTGAGGGAATCACCTGCAGAAGGCTAAACAAAGAGCAGTAGATATTATATGTAAAAAGCCTTGGAGACAAGCTGGGACTGTGCCCATCTTACTTAACTGACAATACTGTGACTTGTGATTTTACTCCATAATGTTCCCCTTGAACTAGGACTCCAGAATTGGGCAAAACATGAGCCAGATGGATTCATTAACATATCAATGATCAAATGGGGTCATTAACAGTTTTGTCTTATTCCCCATCTATAATCGTTAGAGGTAGAAATGATAGCATCATGTTTTGATATTTTGGAGACAGATGAGGAGAATCTGAGAAGGATTGATGCTCATTGCTTATTCCTGCAGCCCTTCCCACTCCAAAATAATGTGTTGGTAAGGACTTGACTACATGGATGACTGGATAGGGAAAAAGCTGTTTATAATGCTGGAAAAGTGAGGCCTGAGCTCTGGAGAACCATGAAAAAACATGAACGCTACATAAAATGCATACTTAGCCAAATACCAAATGGCCAAATAATAAAACCATTATTGAACCAAGGTTTGTTGCGTGATGGGAGATGTGAATGAACAGCAGCTTTGCCGTGGGTGTAAACTCGCTCCTGTAATTATTAAGTTAAGAAACAGACTACATGGGATGGGATGGCATGTAGCGAAGTTCTTTATTTAGGGGTTTGATTTTATACCTTTCTAGTCACATACACACTTAATCTATTATTTGTTAGTTTCACTATTACCTCAATTTACCTATCTGAAATCAACTTGAAAGGAAATATCCTGTTACCACATCAACACAATCACTTTTGTAGTAAACATCTTCTAGACACTGACTAATCTCTGGGCAGGTGTGTAAACAAAATCATAAAGAAGAAAGTAGCCACAGGGGAACAGAGTTAATGGAAGAATATCTTCAAGCGTTCACTCAGTTTACTCAGTATGAAGTAATGACTGTGTCTTTTCCTCAGGGCAGAGCACCTATAGACCTCTGACAATATGTTATTAACATACATCAACCCTCTGGCCCGTATCTCTGAGGAAGGGTGGCATGCCCTTTGATCTCAGGCTTCACAGGGTGCACCGCTTCAGAGAATGGGCTGGTAGAATTTTTAACTCCAGGGAAGCCAACTCTGCGTGTGTCCCAGGGGGACCCAGGTCCCTTAAGCCTCTGAAAGAATAGCAAGTCATTTTAAACGCACTGAGTTCACTTTGTGTGCTCGATGTAGGATATGTTTATTTCTCAATATTATCCTACAAGGGTGTGGTCTGAAACAAATACCATCACGATAAGATAAAGTTCTGGCTATCAGAATACAATCTTAAGTTTTATAAAAAATGCAATTACTAATAAAAATCTATTATTATTTTTGTTAGTCAAATTTTAATAGTGCAATATTTGATGATTAAAATAAACACTCTTCAGAGCCCAGCATATTAAACAGTAGCACCTGAGATGGTTGGAGGCACATACAACTTTTTGCTATCACTGTTTGTTTTCCCTACTGCTGATGTCATTGCTGCCACCTAATTATTCAGCTTTTCTTCATCTAAATACAAAGCATTTACTGTGGGGTATTAATACCAAGACTGCTTTTGTAGTCCTACATTTTAAGATCTGATCACTGGTAACATTGAAATCCCATTGAAGCAATCCCATGAACTGAACATTTTAGTACAGCTTGAAGACTATGCTTTTGTTATATTTTCGGAAGCTGACTCAAACTTGTTTTCTTCACTTAATTTATTTTTTGCTTGTAATATTATTTCAAGTGCTACTGCTTCTCACAAGCCCTTGAGACACATTTTTCCTCATAACATCAATGTAAGAATTTGGTAGCAGTGTTGGCTTTCTAGAAAACAAGGTCATTTCTAGAATTATGTTTCCTTCCATATAGCTTACACTCCAATTTCATCATCATCTAAGGACAATGATATGAAGATTTTTAGAGCAGAAGGCACACAAAAGAAATACTAACCACAGTATTTTTGTCATTTCTCAGCAAAGATCTAAAGCTCATCAGCAATGCACAGGTTCAGAGTTGATGGATGTTATGAAAGTAGGCAAGCAGGCTTGTTTTTGAAGTCTTGAAGAGATAGTGCTCAGAGTTCTCAAGTATATTCATAAAGTCTGTCCAAAGTCTCTAGGCAGGTGGCCTAGAAAGCACAGAACTTACTGAATTTCATGTCATTGTTGAAGGTAAGAATCCCCTAGTTTGGTCAAACTGACTCAAGCTGACCAAAATATCCTTCCTTTCTAAGGCTGATCAATCTATTCTACTAAACCTGAATTTTCTGGAAAATCCAGTACATCTTTCCTAGTCCTCTTGTTTTTGCCTTGGAAAAACATACAGATTTCTCAACCCCAACTAGAGCTTTTTATTTATTTCAGAGCCTCCCCATTTCTTTTACTATGTGTTCTTCCATTTCCCCTTTGTGTCTCAAATATATGGTTTATATTCCTCACTGCCCAGTGCTTTCCACTCACTTCTAATTCAGTTTCTATAATTGCTGCTCTGTTGAAAGATTGCCTCAGCAATTTCTTGGTTCCTTTGAGTCATTTTTCTTTAATGTCAGTCTTGAGGGTGAGGTGGAGAAGTAGTTACTATGTCATTACATTGTTTTTGCTTAATTGAATATTTTATACCTGTTAGGCCTGGCACCATAGCAAAAGGATTCCTTTCTTTATTTTTTTTAAATAGGCTTGATATTTTTTGATTAATAACCTGCCTTCAATTAGCACATAATGTATATTCATGACAATTACAACAGCTGAAAACATTATCTGAACTAAGAATTTAGCTGTTTGTCTTTTGAAAATCTCAGCTAAAATTATTACATTTAATTTAGGAAAAAAACAGTATAAAATTATATCAAATATTAAATCTTAATGGAACTGAGAAACAAATCCCTTTACATAATAGAGATATAAAATATTAATTTAAATGTCAATTTTGACCTCTCTCAGTCTTCCCAAACCCTAGCAGGGGAATACCACGTACTTATGACAAAATCTTCATGTTGATACAAATCCATGCTCTCTGAAAGCTGTTAAAGGAACATTACCCATCTCTGTGGACTCCTCATAGAATTCACCATAATATCTGTTCCAAGCCTGTTCCACCCTCCTTAATGCACAGCAGGGGAATTATACAGTGAAGACCTGTTAACCCATGGTGCTTGTTTCACGTTATTTCCACAGGTGAACGCCAGGTACATTTGCACAGAAATGGGATATATAGAAAACTGCAAAAGAGAGAGAGAGGAACCATTATAAGTTCCTTGTAGCTCAGGGGCATCAACTAATCCCTCTCTGGGGAACTGTGGAAGGATATTCAAACATGGTTTTCTTGAGGATCTTAGAGAGGGGTATGCCCAACTTGGCATAGTAGTGGCTACTAGCATTGCCCACCTTTATCTGGGCTCCTTCCAGTAAGTGAAGAAAAGTTGGTTGTGGGACACTTGAAGTAGTGATTTTAAAAGGAGAAGAATTCTGGGACAAAACTTCCCAGAGAGAAAGTTGGCTGGGAATTTGACAGTGCCAGGGAATCAAAGGTATTAGTAGCAGAGCTCCAACTGACAAGTGAAAGAAAGTATAGCTTGACAGGTGGGGGTAAAAAAAGCTCCTCAAAGATGGGAGAATAATTAAGTGATCCAGCTACCAAAAGAAAGTTTTTTTCATGCAGATGTGGATCAACTATACATAGCTCACTACGAAAATTTTGAGACACACTGTGTTATGTTCATTATTTTACGGTTCACACTGTTTATGGTTCTTTATTTCTAAGAAATAAAGCATCCTTTCTAATTCACCTTTCAAAGTTTCAATTTGCTTTGCTTATTAATGTTGCTGGGAGGACTTTGTTTCCGTCCATGTGGATTTTACCTCTGATTTTTGTGTATCTCAAAACTTTCCTAAGGACCCACGTGTTGGGGTTTGAGGGTTCCAGCTCCCTGAACCGAGTTGACCTGGTTTAGTTACTTCTGCTGAGCTAGAAAGTACAACCAAGGCACGGCGGTAATAGAGAGCAAAAATGAATGGAATGAGAAAATAAAACTGGAGCAGCACAAGCTGCATAAACAGAGAGCAGAAGTAACCTGCCCAAGTTTTGGTGTAACAAACAGAAATTTTATTTACAAGCAAAGGGAAAGTTCAGAGCACTTCCAGAGAGAGCTGGAAGTGGATCCTCCTCAGAAAAGAAGAGAGAGGAGACCCAACGGCCGCAGGGGTATAAACCCTCTCTCCATTTGAAATTGGTTGCAAGTCTTTCATTGGCCTCTCTGCACCTGCAGGCTTTATTGGCCTTTTCTACTGGTCACTCGTTACCTAGGTTACCTCATGCCCACATTCTCATGGGCCCTCCAGATTTTCTGGTTCCCAGGCTGGATTTTCCTCCCTCCTGAAGCCCCTTTCTTAATGGCCCTTCCCACCAGTGTGTTGGTTATAAAACTAACCCTTGCATTCGCCTCTTCTGTTATGTGCTTCTAGATGTACACTTACATTTTCACTTGTTGTAAAATGTTTGCAATATCGTACAATTGGAAGTAAAAATCTACTTTATATTTCATTTCTGTTTAGAAGGAATTTGGGGAAAAGCAGGACTTAAAATATTAGTCAAGTTCCCATGGTGTTTGTGATCGTCAGTGTAAATGAAGATTTATTGAACACCGATTTCATGAGGAATTGTGTGTGATTGAAACCAATGAGCATTGGGTGCTTATGACGTGCCATGCGTTGTGTTCAAAAATCCTCTCTTTAGGTGGGTGTGCACCCGTAATCCTGGCACTGTAGGAAGCCAAAGCAGGAGGATCTCTTGAGTTCAGGTGTTCGAGACCAGTCTGAGCAAGCCAGAGACCTCATCTTTACTAAAATTAGAAAAAAATAGCAGGGGGTTGTGGCAGAGGCCTGTAGTCTTAACTACTCTGGAAGCTGAGGCACGAGGATCTCTTCAACCCAGAAGTTTGAGGTTGTATGAGCTAGGCTGACACCATGGCATTCTAGTATTGGCAAACAGAAAGAGACTCTGTTCCAGCTCCCCTGACCCCAATCCTTTCTTTATATGAAGCATCTTGCTTAATCCTCACACCATCCTGCGATATAAGATCATTACATAGAGAAGGAAACAGACTTAGAAAAGTTAAGTAACATGCCCAAGATTACATAGTTAACATGTGATAGCCAGTGGCTAAAAACAAGCTTTCCTTCTATTGAGCGTGAGGACCTAGGAAGAGATTTAACATGAACCAAAACAAAACTGGTCCCTGACTGACTTCTTAGCTTTCACCAACTTTGGGAGTGGCAGATAGTGTGAGTTGTCACTTCGTAGAGGCAGGGTGCCAAACTCAGCATCGAAGGCTATGGAAAGTTTCCCAAAGGACATCATAGTCTATAATTAAAAGGCTGAAGGATCAAAAGGAGCTAGACAATTGAAGAGAAAGCTGATGCATGTTTTAGAAAGAAAACAAAACCAAACCAGAAAGTGCACTTATGAGGATGCAAAAGAACGTGGCTTGCTTATGGCTAGAGTTTGGAGTGAATGTGGCAACAGATGAAACTAGAGACATACCATGGTGCAATCTAAGCTGGCCTTGCATGCTGTTTTGAAGAATGAGTGAAAAGGGGAAGCGTGGCGTGAATACCTCACTCCCCTGGGGTATTTTAACCTCTTGGCCCCCAAGGGCTGTGCTTCAGAGTATGGATACATTTGCACATAGGAAAATTTATTTTTTATTCTTTTATTTTTTGAGACAGAGTCTCACTCTGTCACCCTTGGTAGAGTGCTGTGGCATCAACGCTCACAGCAACCTCAAACTCCTGGGCGCAAATGATTCTCTTGCCTCAGCCTCCCAAGCAGCTGGGACTACAGGCACCCTCCACAATGCCTGGCTGTTTTTAGAGATGGGGTCTCACTCTTGCTCAGGCTGGTCTCGAACCCGTGAGCTCAGACAATCCACCACCTCAGCCTCCCAGAGTGCTAGGATTACAGGTGTGAGCCATCCTTCCTGGCCCACATAGGAAAATTTTGAAATATTTTGGAAGTCTTTGAGAGATAATGGGAAATAAGATAATTACTTCATAACTAAAGATCCGTAAATTCACCACTTAAAAATGAAACAGATGTATTCTGAGAATGAGATAGACTGATCTTCGCCTAAGCTGACTCAGTGCCAAGTATAACAGGAAAACAACCAAATACTTTTGGGCCATTAGAATGGAACAAACTCTAGAATAGATTATTATGAGATATTTTTGTGGGCACCTCAAAAGGGATTGAGACAGTAAGATCATGAGATAGTATTTAATATTTTAAAAACATAGTGAATGTCTTCTATGTGTGAAGTACTGTACTGGATTTGAAGGAAAAGAAGACAAAAGGGCAATGATAATAGCTACCATTGATTGTGTACTTGCTAGACGCCTGGCAGTCTTCCAGATCTTCGTTTCTTCATACAGTTCTTCCAATTAAATGAAATTAATTTCTATAATGTTCATTTTATAATCTGACACGTGGAGTGCAACTCTCCCAAGATCACATGCCTTGTAAATACACAGGCTGGATGTTTTTTGTAAACATGCCAGTTCTACTACTTTTGGCTAAGGCTAGGAGTTAGGCTTCTCTCTCTGTATATATGCAGAGTGACTATAAAGTTCATGTGCAATTTACTTTGTTAAACTATTTTAAATTACACCCAAACTTTATGTCCACCCTGTCTGTTTTAGACTTTATGCATCTAGATGGTTTCAGGATAGAACCAGTGGTTAGTACCACTCACATAAGATTTAGGATGTAAAAGGAAAAGCCACTCTCTTCATGAGGTCCCATCAATCTGATTTAGTAGCTTTCATTAGAAAGGTGACTTCATGGCACCAAGTGCACATTACAAGAACCCATTTAGGGCAAGGCGAACTGGTTTTCAAGTTTCTCTTGAGCAGAGGTCTTTCTAGACACTCTAGTGTTTCATCCTCGTTTTGCCAGTTTCTCTGACTTTCAATAATAACTTTAAGTTTCTTACCCATTCATATCAGTTAAGTTTTGCTCAAAAACACATCACCTCAAAACTTAAACAAACACCATTTTATTTAGTTTGCAATTCTTCTTCTTCTTGCTCAGTAGTACATCTGGGCTGGGCCAGCATGGCTGACATCTTCTGGAGTCCCTTATGCATCTATGGTCAAGTTGTGAACTGGGTGGTAACTCAGTGTTAGCTGGTCACACTCCCATGTTTGACAGTTAAAAGACTCCTCCTCAAAGTGTCTGTCTGAGTCCACTTCCACAGCAGAGTAGAGAGGTTTTGTCATAAGGCAGTAGTAGGGTTGCAAACAGCCATAGGAGAGGGAAAGCTCCATTGTTCACAAATGCTTCAAATTTGTACTTGCATCTCATTTGACATTGTACCAATGGTCAAAGCAAGTTACAGGACCAAGCCCAGGCTCACTAGAGGAGAGTATATCCAAGAGTATGGCACAGTAATAAGAGGAATCTGTGGCCTTTTTATAACTGCCACAAGTCCAGATTCCCATGGTATAGCCATTACTTTTTTTTTATTTATAGTGACTCTATTTTTCTTACTGAATGTAGACTGTTACAGAATTAATAGTTGAATCAAGGCAGACTAGCTCAAGAGTTGGCACAAATCTTAATTATGATGTTTTACTTCTCAATAAATGCGTCATCAGAGGGCTCATCGTCTAGAAGAATATACTTTCTTAATTATTCTAAGAAGCAGAATAAAATTAAAAACAATTAAATGATTAATTATTCTGGCCGTATAGTAAAAACATGGAGGAAGTATTGCTGATTTTGATGTGGAGGTGAGTTGGTTAAGTATGTATAATGAAAGAGATCTCGAATCCTGATCTAACTCCTCTTGCTGTGAGGCTGCCCATTGGAAGAGTCCATATGGTTTTGTCTCTGATATTTTATATATACATTCAAAGTAAAATTTGTTATCTTTCCTCACTGTAATCTTCATCCCAGTTCCAGATTTTGATTCACTAATTAATATATTTAACATGTATTAATAGGGTGACTACCAAGCTCTAAGTGTGGGGGTAGGGTAGACAAAAGACATTTCTTCCCTAAAGGAGCTTGTATTCTAATGAATGAGTAGAAAATGTAAATGTAAAAAGTAACAGGTCATATAATAGAATATTGAATTGAGATGAATACAAAGAAAAAAATTAAACAAGGAGAATCTGCTGGTAAGGAGTGAACATTTAACCACCTTTAAAATGGTGCTTCAACTTTCTCTTCATTCTCATTCATTTTACTTGCCATCCATATTCTAAATTCCAACTAATTTGGAATTTCTGATATTTCAATTAATTCCTTTCAGTGGTGGTGGTGGTGGTGGGGATCTTTTGTGATTCCCCTGGTAGTGTCAGACTAGCTTGGTTTTTCATTTGCCAGAGTTCTTTTGCTGAAGTTTTCACATCTGAAACCTCTTCTCTCAGTTCAGGGCAATTAGGTTTATGGTGCACCTGCTCTCTTTTGCTGGGAACTCTCCCCTCTAGTGAGAAGGAGAAGTTCTAAGATGGAATATTTGTTTTCTATTCCAGAGGACTGGTTTTTCAGGAAGAGGGCTGGATGTACCGATACTGTGTAACGTAGTTGTTCCACATTGTCCCTTTCCCCTGTGGTTGTCACAGTCTAAGCCGGAGCTGGGGTCTTCCTGGGGAGGGCTGGGTTGGTCCCAAGGTTACTGTTGAAAGCTCATGTGGTGGGTCTGGGTAAGGAGACCTCGTTGGTGGTGGGAATTATGGTAGATTGCTCCTCTTGCATCTCCCCCTGGAGGTGGCAGTGGTTTCTGAGTGAGGCTATGAAGTGAGCCATCGGTATCAGGGCTGTGGGTGTGGGATCCACTCAGGTTCAGCTGTAATGGCAGCATGCAGCAGGGGAGGCTTGTGGTTACTAGGTCCTTGGTGGACCATGGACCACAGGTGTGACATTGCATGGTGCCACAGGGGTGTGTTCCACCATTTGGCCCACAAGGCCAGGGGGACTGGGCTGCCAGAAGGCTGGGGACCTCACCCCATGCACGTCCTGCTGAAGCTGTTACCATGGGACCTCTGAACAGTGGCACCTGCTCCATTTGAATTGCCTGTTAGGAAGGGGCAGGCATCTGACAGTGCCGGCTCACCTGCTCCCTCCTAGCCCTACAGGGGTGATGTGGATGCAGAGGCCGTGAAACTGATCCCTGTATATACCAGGTGATCTGGACCCAAGTGCTCAGAATGTCATCCACTGCAGTGAGCCAGGAACAGCAGCCAGTGGGTCCCTGCAGAGTGTGGTCTAGGGTGCACCATTGCTATACAATATCCAGACAGTTCCCTAATTGGTAGGGAGGCCTGTTGTGGTGATGGGGCCCTCACAACTCACACAGTAGCCACAGGTGGAGTATGGAGCCCTGGGGTTCTCTCCTTTGTTCCTTCTCCAAGTGTAGGGGTCTCCCCCAGGTACCTTTGGATCTTGGCAAGTGGAACTCCGCATCCTTGTCTCCTTTACCCTGAATGTCTCCAATTACATCTCTGATGATTCACAATGCTCTGTCCTCCAGGATCCATCCACAGGTGGGCATCTACTTGCTCCTTTTAATCATCTCTCTTGAGGGCTGTGTGTGTGGTCTGCTTCCAGTCTGCTACCTTGTGTCCACATCCCAAATGTGTATTTATATATGGATAGAATATTTGCAGATAGATTGTAAGATCCAGCAATGTTTACTGATGAGATGTATAAATTTTAGTCACCACCTTGGAAAAAATCTTGGCATTGTCTTTTAGGTTGAAGATTCATACACCTCGTATCTTATAACTTACTTTATATGAAGTTATAAAGTTCCTAACCTGGAGAAATTATCTCATATGTATACTAACACATGTGTAAAAAACATTTGGGTTACCTTTGTTTATACTAACAACAAGTTGAAAATTGTCTGAGAACAGAAGAATGAATAAATTAAATATATTCACATAAAGAAATGTTATACAACAATAATAGATATTGATGAAACTTAGAGAAATGTAAAAAAAATGATTGTATGATTATCACTTCTATTTATAATAAATTAGCTTATACAGGCTAGAAATGTTATTTAAGATTTTAAAAAATCTGTAAGAAGTATTGATGTACTGCTGAAGTTACTAGGATTTGAGGGGGAAAGATTCTGGATAGAACAGAAGTATGCTGAGGTGAGTACAATATTCTTCGTGCTATTTGTCCCCCATTCAGCATGTGCTGATTTTGGGAGGAGGAAAAGAGACTTGAGAAGCTGAGCAGATTCCAGTTGCTCTGAGGCAGTAAAGTCTGCAGAGCATTCGGTATTTTCAATGTGCTGGAGAGGCAAATATTGGAGTAATGATCTGCCAAACCAGTCAGCATGAGAAGCTAAG
Organism: Nycticebus coucang; assembly: GCF_027406575.1. Classification (NCBI taxonomy): domain Eukaryota; kingdom Metazoa; phylum Chordata; class Mammalia; order Primates; family Lorisidae; genus Nycticebus; species Nycticebus coucang. Next base: position 21,935,103 of record NC_069787.1, read on the forward strand.
ATTTTAAAGGAAAAGAGGTGCATATAAGTGAGACTGACATCACAATGGTTTTCCCTCAGGGCATTTCTTGAATGTTAGCCAAACAATGTGAAAGGCTAGGAAGCTAAGGAGAAACTTGCTGAAAAGCAAAGTAGTTTTAAAAAGTTTCACATTGCTAAGGAGATAAAAACTACAATTCATGATATGCCAAGGAGGGTACATCCTAGAAAACACACTAAACTCTTGTTTGGAATCCTGAAGAGCTTTACTTCAGAAATAAGAGTAAATCAATGGTAGAGAGAACTTCAAAAGATATTTCAGCCCAAGATTAGGTCAGTCTCTGATTGGATTTGGGTATCTGCCACACTCTGAGTGACAAAGGGTAGAGTGAACCTTCTATGGAGGAAAGTCCTGATGTCTCTACAGAATCGCTACAGCATTTTATATTCAATATACGGCATTTAATAAAACACTGTCGCTCATGACAAATGTATTAGTCAGCTATATCCACCATTATGCTGCATAAGGAGCAACCATAAAAACCAAAGAAACATAACCATGAGCTTTTTTTTGTTGTTGTTATTGCATGTCTACAAGTTGCCTGTATGATCTTGCTTAATGCTGTGTATGTGCAGGTCCTCTGGGAGAGTTCTGCTTTAGGTTGCACGTCTGCATGTGAGCAGGGGTCAGTCTGCTCTACCTATTTCATTCTGCAATTTAGGCTAAATAGGCAACAGTTACTCAAACTTTATTCTTCTTTGGTAATGACAGAAACGTAAGCAAGCAAAATCAACTATGCAGACACATTTCAAGATTTTCCCATATCACTTCCACTAAACACCCATTCATCAAAGACACTTGGCAAAATCCAAAGTGATGGAGTTGGTAAGTATTCTCCTCCATCAGTGAGGCTATGGGAACCATGTGGAAAACTAATACTACTGCAAGGCAGGGGTGGGAGAGAGGGCAAGAATCGGGCCAGGATTCCACCTGTCATAGTTTACTGTCTTCATCACAATTATGTGTATTGCTTCCTCATGCAAAATATCTTTATACACATGTCAAGCTCAGAAATCTTTCTAGTTATATCATCAGGTATATCTAGATGTGTTTAGTCAAGAATCCAAGATTTCACGTCATTTAAAAAGATCAAGAAATTGTGTGGATTAGACGTAGAAAATAGAGAAGAAAAAACATATGATCTTCTCAAAAACTGTGATAAAGCAATTGGTAAGATATAATACACCTGTATAATAAAAACTCTTAGTGAACTAGGAGTAGATGGGAACCTTCTAAATCTGAGAAAAGCTACAAAAGCCCCACAGTACAGATCATATTGAATGCTAAAATTTTAAAGCTCGTCCTTTGGGATCATAACTAGGACAGAAAAGCTTGTTCTTCCTACTTGAATCATTATTGTACTAGTGATCTGAGCCAGTGAGATAAAGTAAGAAGAAAAGTCATATAGAGGGTAGAAGAGAGACAATATACACACATTACACATTTGTAAAAATCCAGAAGTCTGAAATCTGCAAACTTTAACATTAGCAAGAATGTTGAATGGTTGGTCAATATAAAATAATTTAATTCTATGTAGCAGATACATAAAAATAAATGATAAAATGAAACAAGATATCCTGTCAATAACATAAAATACTTCAAATATTCAGAAACAAACCAGTATATATAAAACCTCTATGCAGATGTTATTGTGAGAAGTTAAAGACCTAAATAAATAAGGAAATGAATAACATGTATAGATTGGACAACTCAGTATTGCTAAGATTTTCCCCAAGTTTATCTGTAGATTCAACATATTTTTTTAGATTACAACAGCTAGCGTTTGTGTTTGTGTGTGTAAATTGACAGACATTTTCTTAAATTATATGAAAATGCAAATAGTATAAAAGGAGACAACTCAATCCTAAGAGGAAGACATAATTTTAGAATCGAGAGAGAGCCACTGGTATTGCATTGAACTAAAGTCACCCCTTCTATAGCAAAGGAAGTCTGGCCCTGTGTACCTGACTCTTGTATGCCTGGATTTTAACATATCCTGCCTTCACTATTCATAAGTAGGTGATAGAACCATTCACGGTGTAGTTGAGATACCAGCTAGAACAGAGGTCCTTGTAAGGATGGAGTGCCATCCTTCAGAACGAGGTGCACATCCTATATCAACTTACATGATATGATGCTGTGCATTTAATAGGTAGACTGGGCCCAGTTTCCAGAGAATAATAATAAGTGTGGCCCCCAGCTACCATTATTTCCCGTGACCTACATGTGGGAGTGTGAACTCCTTGTTTCCAAAGCTCTAGATCAGTAATTTTTAACCAGTGTCTCATTAGAGAATCTTGGATTACTGCAAAAATTTTAAAAGACCATTAATTAAGTTATTTTCAAAATAAGTTCCAAGCACAGTAAGTATATTCTTTTTTTTTTTTTTAAATCAACATAATTTAAGCATGCCATGGAAGTTTAATTACAGGTTCAAGTGTGCCGTGAGATAGAAAAGGTTGAAAAACACTGCTCTAGACTCTGTGACCTAAAGGGCATGGTAAAATTCCCAGTGAACTTACAGCTTTGGCTGCTATTTGGTCACTTTGAACTCTTCATGCTGTGGAGATTCAGAGCAAGGAAAGGAGTCAATAAATTGTCAGCGCTCCCGAATCATAAGGAGGACGTAGGACTGCTGTTCCGTGCAGGGTCAGAGAAGACTGTGTTTGTACTCAGTGACTTACTGTAGAGCCTCTTGGTATTTCCCTGATGAATTTGACCAGAAAATGCACAAATGGAGTGGCTTTGACCTGAGCAAGGCACGGTGACCAGGAGCACAGGTGTAACCTCAAGACTATTGTTCCTTCTAGTAACCTTCCTCTTGTAAGTTTCACTAAAGGTTGCAAACCAGTTGGGGAAACTGGTCCAGAAAGCATGACCATATGATAGGAAGCAAGAGAAATTAAGCAACAAATGTCAAGCTACACCATGTCTGATATTGTGCCACCCAGATCTGGTCTTCTGGACAACCTACTACCATCTGCAGAGAAGGTAAGTTGTTGATGGTTTATAGCTGTGAACTACTCTGGATTTTCTTCATCCAGAGAAGAAAAATCTTTCATTTTAGTTCATCTTGCTCAAGACTCTTCTTCAGGGCATGTTCCCTTGTCCAATTTGGGACAACTCTGAAAGATCAATCCAGTGCTAGCCTGTGAGATCAGCTATGCCTTGCATTTTATTTTATCCAATCCTGCTTTCTTCATTTCCCCATAGAGTTTGTTCCCAATTATCCTGTCCAATAAGCCATGTACATTTTTACCTTAGCCTTTTTTCCAGGGTTCCTGTCCTAAGACAGGTTTTCTATTTGGTTTAATATACACACACCTAAGGCTAGGCTGTCAGCACCCAGAGTACAAGGGTAGTCTCATTTCCTGCTTTATCTTGGCATCTAGCCTAGAACTTTGGTCAATGTCAAGTTGAATTGTTGACTAAATAATGAATTGTCCTTCCTATTAGACTGTCATCTTCTTGAGAGCAAGACTATGCTATGATTGCATCTAAATTTTGTGTATGTTCCTATATATTCTATAATAGCCATTCAGAGGAGGCTTTATAAAAATTTGCCTTGTTATTTGAAAAGAAGAATTAGGCAGGGCATGGTGGCTCACACCCATAATCCTAGCTCTCTGGGTGGCCAAGGTGGGTGGATTGCTTGAGCTCAGGAGTTCCAGACCAGCCTGAGCAAAGTGAGACTCTGTTTCTACAGAAAATAGAAAAATTAGCCAGACATGGTGGCAGTTGCCTGTAGTCCCAGCTACTCAGGAGGCTGAGCCAGGAGGATCACTTGAGCCTGGGAGTTTGAGTTGCTGTGAGCTGGGCTGACACCATTGCACCCTATCTCAGACAACAGAGTGAGACTCTATCACCAAAAAAAAAAAAAAAAAGAAGAAGAGGAATTAGTTATTACACAACCAAAGCTGAGTTAATGTATTCATTTATGTTGAAAAGTGCTTTCTGTGTTTGTCTGATAGCATCCGCCTGTTCTTTTGTCTTCCGGAACTCCAGATCAGCACCTTTGATCTGCTAACTGTCAGGGGCAATGGACAATAACCTGATGTGGTTTTCCATTCTCTTATTTTAAACTATTTTGACATAGGTGTAAAGAAATTGACCAACTCATGTTAAGAGATACCAAACATTAAATGGATAGATTTTCAGAGGAGGTTATGAAAGATAATGATGGAAATTAGTTCTTCCCAGAGTCATCACTCACTACCTTTGAGCTCTCCAGTGTCAGAAGTTCTAAATTAGTGGGATACTTCTGTAGCGATGTGAAAAGGACAGTTTCAGAGAAACATCTTGGAGCCCTGATTCTATTAACTGTAATCACTGCGGTGTTTCTGCGCGCCGGTACAACACATTTTCCATGTAGCAATAAACGCTGAAGCACATTTCATTAATTCGTGATTTCCCCTAAACGGCAATGTGTTTAGCTGCAGATCAGCGTGTGATTTTACCAAAGAAATAGAAGCTAGAGAAGTACAATAAAACAAATCACTCAGTTATCTCCTGGGAAGGCTGCTCTTTGCTGGGAGGTGCTTTGGACAAGGTCTACGGTAATTAGCCCAGTCAAAACTCAGCTCCACTGAGGGTTCCAGATTCCCATGGGAAATCCTCCAGGGAACTGAGGCCAGACCTTGCTGCATTCTGCCTGAAGTTGCCAGCCAGCTGTGGTTTCTCTCTGGAGGCACTGTGCAGCCAAACTGTCTAAGATTAAGTTAGGAACTTGAAATTTTAATCACTGCCCTGATAGCAGTTTGCAGTATGTCTTTGTGCAGGCCACTTACTGTTTCTGGTGCTTTAGCAGTTTCTCAGCTGCAACCTGGGAGAGAAGGGACAGGAGCATTGAACTATAACTATTCTGACAATTCAATTCAGCAAAACACTTCCATGTCTGCTGATCAGTAAGGTGGCATAGGAGAAACTCAACAGAGTAGAGCATTTTCATTTGCAGTTACCGATGGAATAAACACAGTTCTCTCCACAACTATTATGGGTAGAGGAATTAGTCCAAGACCGAGAGAGAAGATTTGAACTGCTTTTGACATGGGATTGTGATTTTATTATTGGCTGCTCCCACCGAATATGTACTTACATTTCAATGTTACGGGCTCATTTGGAAGTTAGAGATGCATCTTTAGATGTTTCTGCTTAGCACCTGCATGCATGAGGGGCTTACACCACACATAAGGAAATTAAGGGAGGTCTGTAGCTCTTAGAAGCTTTCATCACTCAGTGAGTGAGCCTTTTGCTAGATATTTCCATTTGCTTCTCAAGATCCATTCTCTCTTCTTCCTTGTGTCTGTCTGTGAGGCTGGCCTGTGTAGATAACCTCAACTGCTTTTCTTTCCTCTGGCTTCCTCTTGGTTCAGGGAGCAGGGATCTCTCAGGGAGATCAGAAGGAGGAGGAGAACAAGAGCAGGTTCCCTCTCTGGAGGGTCTCCTCTGAGCTAGCCGTGAGCCTTGACTGGAGTTTCTGCTCTTAATAATGTGGTCCTTTCTGGCTGTCTCTTTTCTTCCAAGTTCTAGTAATTACTCCCTCTTTTCAACCCTTCAAACCACAGTACACTGAAAATCCTTTATGCATTTTTAGCCTCTGCCTACACGTGTGTAAACAACCCTTTTAGCACACATCCGACTACTACCTTGGTTTGGGGTGCCATCTGCTCCCTGACTGATACACATCCATCTCACCCCCTCCTGGCATCAAGCCCTGCCTTTCTGGATTTCCCCTCTAATCTGGTTACTCCCCATGCTGCGCTTATATCTCTGTCATCAGGGAATTCACCTGGAATCTCACGTCACGAGTGCCATTCAGTAGAAATATCATTCAAGCCACAGATGCAAGGCAAATATATAGCTTAAATTTTCTAGTAGCCATAATTTTTAAAGTAAAATGTAAAATTAATTTTATTAAGAAATTCCATAGAACACAATATATGAGTAAGAAATTCTTTACAAATATTATCTCAAGCAAATTTTACACTAACCTTACAAAGGTTCTCTGAAGCATCACAGGATTGAGAAAGGTTCATTCCTTTATTTATTTGGTGATCAGTAAATATTTGTTGAGCGCTACTGTGTAACAGTCACTATTTTGGGTTCTGTGATACTCGGTGAGTCAACATATACATTCATGGTGCTTATATTGCGGTGGCGGGGGGGAAGAATAGATAGAAAACAAGTTAAATAACTAAAATATGCGGCATATTAAAGATGGAAAGTGCTTAGGCCAAAAAATAAAGCAAGAAAGGAAATGGAAAGAGCATGGTAAAAATCGGAATTGCGCACACGTGAGTCAGGACACTCACAGTGAAGGAGACATTGGAGTAATTCCCTGAAAATACCAGCCGTGTAGATAACTGGAGGGAAAACGAAGCAAGTAAACAATTCAAAGCAGGAGGTATAAAGGCCCTGAGGAAAGAATGTGTTGGAGGTGTTTGAAGAATATCGATAAATCCAGTGTGGCTGGAATAAGTCAGCTTAGCAAAGAATGAGATAAAAAAAAAGAAATAATGAGAGCAGGAGTCAGGTGAGTCCATCGCATGTGGCTTATTAGGTCATAGTAAAATGAGTAAAATGGGAAGTCATGGGGCAGGGCCTGTAGCTCAAAGGAGTAGCACGCAGGCCCCACATGCTGGAGGTGGTGAGTTCAAAACCAGCCCCAGCCAAAAACTACAAAAAAACAAACAAAAAAAGGAAGTCATTAAAAATTTTGAGCAGAGTTATGGTACAGTTTGACTTCAGTTTTTTAAAAAACACCCTGGTTTTCTAGTCTCTAGCTAGAGACTAGACTCAGAGTCAGCAAAGAAAAAGGAAGAGGGGTAGTGAAAATTCAAGCAAGTGAGTAGGTGGAGGAGGTTGGACTTGGGGTGGGAAGATCCTGGTGGGGATGATAAAAGGTTTGGTTATGGACTTATTTAAAGGATGTGGGAGAAGAGGAACAGTGAAGGTGACTTTAAAAAAATTGTCCTGGCTACACTGCTAATAAACCAGAGAGCTAGGATTTAAATCTAAATCTGCCTGACTCCAAACCTTAGGCTCTTAATTTTGACTAATTAGTACTTATTGTTTTTTTTTCTCAGCTTAAAATTTCTGTTTTTCCCCTAACAAATAAATTGCAATATGTTCTGATGGCAATTATGAAATTTATACACATTACACAGCCTAAAGTCTAAAAATAAAAGATTTTGTATCTTGACTGAAACGTACCTATCCAGCTATACAGACGAGGTTCCTGTAAAAGCCTCGACTCAGCGGTCGGACGACTAATCTCCACCTTCCTCTCAGCGATAGCTGCATGGCTTTCTTAGTCAACCCATCTAAACGTTTTCTTCTTATGTATCTTCATTTCTTTACCGTAGATAAATATCGTATATTGTGAATTTTAAGTTTTTTTTTTATTTCTTTTGAAATCATTATGTGAGAGAAAACTGAAAGTCTTGAATTGTAGTCATCCTACAGGATGGTTTTATCAGGATAACCTGATTTTTTCATGAGAGGATAGCATATGAGAGGGTGGACCTGGTAATTATTATGTTATAGTTATATGGGCGTGGTCATTAGCCAGGTTTGCTCATTCCACAAAGTATACATGTATTGAAACATCACAGGTTACCCCATAATTATACAGAGGGTGCCAAAAAATGTATATGCATCTTAAAAAAAGAAAAACTGTGTTAGATTTGTAACACTCCAGTCACGTTTGACTGTGCAATTACAAGAGGTGCTCTCTGTGACTTGTGTCTACCTTTTGTTGTTGGTATATATTGAGTATTACAATTTGAATGCAGTTTTTTCTTTCTTCAAATGTACATACATTTCTTGGTAGCTTTTGTATGTATAATTATTCTATGTAATAAAAATAATTTGAAAAACAGATTATGTGACCAAAATATGTTCACCCCTGTAATACTCTGAAATAAAAAATAAATACATTAAAAAAGAGAAGATGGTATGTATGGTAATGTGTTTGTGTAGAAGGGTGGGATCACACCTGTGGTGCATATTATAGGGGTATTTGCGAAACTTGGTAAATGTAGAATGTAAATGTTTTGGCACAGTAACCGAGATAACGCCGGAAAGGCTATGTTAACCACTGTGATAAAAATGTGTCAAATGGTTTATGAAGTGAGTGTATGATGCCCCATAATCATATCATTGTATACAGTTATGATTTAATAAAAAAAATTAAAAAAAAAATAGGTGACTTCTCATCACAAAGAGTGGAGATCTACCACCCCCCCAAAAAAGACATCTTGAAAGTGCTGGGAAAAAAAATTAAGTTAAAATTCTATACCCAAGAAAAATATCCTGCCATATAAAAACAATTTCAGATTAACAAAAGCAGGGACAATTTATTTCCAGTAAACATACAGTACAAAGAAGTACAAAAAGAAGTTATTTAGGTTGAAGAGAACATGAGATTTCTCAGCATCCATTAGCAAATGGGCCAATATCTTCTAATAAATCATGTAAATACAAAATAAATCGTAGATCTCTCCTATTGGTTATGTTTTGTAGAGAACCCTCATATACTTGGATCAAGTTTCAATTGGAGATGATAAAAATGTTCTGAGTTTGGATAGTGGTGATGATTATATACCAATGTAAGTGTGCTAATGCCACTGAACTATACACCCCAAAATTATTAAAATGGTAAATTTTATATTAAATGTATTTCATCCCAATAAAAATACTCATTGAACTGAAAAAAAAAAAAAAAAAAAAAAAGAAGGGTGTGTGAAAGTTTCTGACTTTAACATTTGGCTACTAATTCTATTCTAATTTTGGTTTTAATGATGTATAAGCTAGCACTATATGTTTACCACCTTTTAACCTTCAGATGAGAATACTAAACTGTCAAGAAGTGACCTTAAAGTTACCAAGGAATTCCATCCTAACGAGATAGATTTATAGTTTAATGACTTTTTTTTTTTGCAGTTTTTGGCCAAGGTCAGATTTGAACCCACCACCTCCGGTATATGGGGCCAGAATGCTACTCCTTTGAGCCACAGGCACCGCCCTAGTTTAATGACATTTTAATTGAACATAGTATGGTGATTCGAAATCAGTATGCTATATATGCACAAGGAATTGGGGCTTAGTGTAAGTGTAATCTAGTTACTAGATGCATTAGACTATTAATTTTAAGATGTTTCCATTACTTCTCAGTGTAAAGGTGTGATCGTCGTAGTGAAGTGGCTATCATTAAATGAAACAATGGTTTCAGAAACACATTAATGTAACACCTGTTCTTTTACAGGTGTTATTATGGAAGATTTTACTCGTTGAAAGGTGTTTGTCCTGATAAACAGTCTGCAATTGTGTTTTAAAAGATACGCAGCCTTGTCAACAGCAGGCTTTTATCATCTATACACCAGTTGATTTTCTTTTAATTCTGTACCATTCTAGATTCATATGGAAATGTGTCTTTCAAAAAAATTGCACATTACATGACAATAAATCAACTTAGATCCAGTTTCTCACATTGGACAGCCACGTTAACTGGCTGACAGCTGATTAGTCTGTCAAATCCAAAAGGCCTGGTAATATTTGGCAGCAAGCAATGGAAGCACCCTGGGTTGGTGCAAAGCAAAAGAGTGAGTGCTTTCAAATGTAAACAGATCAGTAGTCTGTTAACTGTGACTGATATGACAGCAATGACCTGGAGAATGGGAATGAAGGTACTGCTGCCAGGAGGAGGAAAAACAAAAACAATGCCAGTAGTGCTATGGAGCTGATCATTTACAGGGGACAGTTCCAGAAACCTCGGCAGAAGTTATTTTACCTAGATGTTGTCATTTTTTGTAGACTCTCTTTCACCCAGCCACAGTATAATTAGAACCAAAGAATAATTTCCAATGTTGCACAGTGGAGGAGTCTAGATCCCGTGATGTGGGTCAAAAAGCTGGATTAAAATGGAGGATGATCACAATTCCATGAATTTCTCTCCGATGAAACTTAAATACTGACAGTTCTTTTTTTTTCTTTGTTTGAGACGGAGTCTGACTTTGTCACCCTCAGTAGAGTGCTTTGGTATCACAGCTCACAGCAACCTCGAACTCCTGAGCTCAAGAGATTCTCTTGCCTCAGCCTCCTGAGTAGCTGGGACTACAGGTGCCCAACACAACACCCGGCTAATTTTTCAGTAGAGACAGAGTCTCACCCTTGCTCAGGCTGGTCTCGAACTTGTAAGCTCAAACAATCCATCCACCTCGGCCTCCCAGAGTGCTGGGATTACAGGTGTTAGCCATAACGCCCTGCCTAATTCTCCTTTTTTTTTTTTTAAACATCTGACAGATTCATTTATTTATTCCACACTTTTTAGAGTCTACGATGTGACAGATAATACACTTATCCTTAAATTTCCAAGACTCATTTATTTTTTCCATTCTACATTATCTTTTTAAAATATTAAAACATTAAAATTATAACTAATAATTTTATATATTCTACATGTACAATGTGATGGTTTGGTGTACTGAATAAGGTGGGACAATTCAGTTTGGAACTCATTCTAGAAAATGTGCTACACACCTCATTGCTGAATACCACTATGGTCACCAAATGTCCAAGGGGAACAATTCGAAGGTGACCATACTGATATTCAGCAACAGGGCATGTAGCACTTTTTCTAGGATGAGTTTACGAACTTAATTGTCTGACCTCGTATATAAAACTTGCATAATGGTTACCATAATTGAATCAATTAAAACATCTAATTACCACCCACGCTGCCTATCATATTTCAAGAACTTATTCATCTTGTAATTGAAAGTTTGTACACTCTGACCAACATCTGACAGCTCTAATTTAATAATTTATATGTTTGTAGCTAACAACTCCTTCAAAGCATTGAATTGAGTTTGTGTAACTGTACAGTATGCATTTAACCTATTAATGCACTGAAGACAAGACCACACAAAGAAAATGCATCGGGAACATGTATTGGCTGTTTTTTTTTTTTCAATGATTATATTCTTTGGGGCTAAGATATCAGTATTTATTGAAGAAATGTAAATTTATGCCTCCATGAGAGTCTAATAGACATTCATTAAACTAAGTTAAAAACAAAAGGATGAATAATACAGAGGAGGGAGAACAACCATTAACAGGACTCTCACATACTGATGGTGGCAGGATAAATAGGAACAGCAGCCTTGGAAATCATTTGGCAAAATCAGCTAAAATGAAACATGTGAATGCTACAAACCACACAAAAGTATGTGCACATGTCCATCAAGAGATATGTACAAGAATGTTCATCAGGCTTTTATTCATCGTAGACTCCCAAGGGAAAAGAAAACAAATGTACACCCAGAGGAGGATAGATGAATAAATTGGGGTGTATTTATACAACAGAATACTACACCGAAGTGAAATAGAACAAACTACTCCCACACACATTTATTTGAGTAATTCTATTTATAAACAGCATATTAACTGAAAGAAACGAGATACAGAAGATCCATTCTGTATGTTTTCCTTTTATGAATCACAACACTAAACTATGCTGATAGACAGAGAGTGGCTATTTTGGGGAGATTATAAATTGAAAGGAAGCACAAGGAACTTTCTGGGTTGCTATAAATTTCCTGTAACTTAGATCTGGAAGTGATTACAGTGGTGAATATCTGTATGAAATTGCCAATCTGTGCATTTAATATATGAACAATTTCCCATATGTAAAATAAATTAAAAAAAAGAAAACCTCCTTGCAAAAATAAACAATCCTTTTAAAAGATCGTTTAATGTCATAGTTCTAGAATGGCTTAAGTGTTGCCGATTTAACCATCCTCTGTAATAGTTTACAGTTTCAGTGCACATCCAAGAATCAATCATAAATGTATGGAGTTGGAAGAAAACTCTGAGACTATCAAATTGGTCTCCTTCCTGTCACAGAAAAGGAACTAGAAGCTAAAAGGTGAAGTCCCCTGCACAAGGCCACCCAGCTATACAGTAGCTGAGTTAGGACTCAGTCCTATAGTTTCTTTTAGTCAGAATTTCTTTTGCCACCTGCTGCTTTGATTTCTGCTTCTCCTCACAGTAGCCTTTGAAGTAGAGGTGAGAGGTTCTGTGCCAACTATTCAGCACATGACCTTTCAGATTTCAGTTTCACAGCCTCCAGCTCTGCAAGCCTTGGGATAGAGTCTTAGTCATCCCTGCTCCGCACCTTCCTCCTTTCAGCTTGCCTCCAGGGATTCGCTTTTTCCTTGCTCTTCTTCAAAGCAGTGGCTGCCTGCTTTATTTCTCTCTTGTACCTTTTACCTGGGACCAACTCCAGAGGAAACAGTCAGCTCAAGGCCTTCTCTCCTTGGCCCTTTCAAACTTGCATGAGTAACTTTAATATCAATGGTTTTATCACAAACAGAGGCAAGTGAGGTTAGGAAGAAATGGGGAGGGAATAAATAAGAGGAAGCAGATTAGACTGATGAATCTCACAGAATATTTTCTGAAGGCCTCAGCAGCCCTTATCTGAAGAGGTGCAAATGCAGAAAATCAAATGCACAGGAGTAGAAAGGAAAGTTATCATATTGAAATAATTATCAACATAGTAAAAGAAATACAGATTTATCAGATAATATGTGAGCATCTTTTTTAGTGCCAAGGATTATTGGCAAGTCTAATAACTACCATATTTACATGGTGCCTTAATAATATTTGCTATATGTGCCACAATTGTAATAGAGTATGAAAATATCTTTGCTTTCTTTTGGTGATTAAAAATACATTAAAAATACTATTCATACCGGGCTTTATGTGTGTATATGTATGTGTATGTATATATATATATATATATATTTTTTTTTTTTTATGGCCTACATTCTTAAAGGAAGAAAATGCTAACCTTCTGTGAAAACATGGATTTTTCTTTTTGTAATCAAATTCACTTACCTAAATAAAGAACCCAATTGGAATCACTGGCTCCTATTTGTAGACAAAATTTCCTGAAATGGTAACATCAATAATAGTAATAAAACTCAAGAGTTTGCAGCAGCAGGTTGGGTGTTTTCTCCAGACCCTTACCCATGCACTCTGGGATCCTTACCATATTGCTTTTTCAAGAAGTCATGGGAGAGCGGGTGGAGTGCACATCAGGAGGTATTGATATTGTGCAGTATAGAGGTGAGGGTGGAATTGGTTAATAAGGAGGTGGAAGAAGAGAATGCCTTCGCTGTTTTCAAAGAGTTTGCAGTTGTGAGGGAAATATGATCAACCATCCAGAGGTCATTACTAAGCAATTAAAAACTAAATGCCATAGATTGTATTACAACATAAAATCATTTGAAATGTGCTTTTTAACAAATAGGTAGAAACAAAAATGCATTGGATTTTGTCATTTTCTTACAGATTAGAAAAATTCACCAGGCTTTCTTTTCTGTTCTTTTCTGTTCTCTTCTGTGGCTTACGAAGCTCGAAGCTCTTTGGGAAAGGGCCTGCTTGCCATGGGCACTCCTAGCCTCTTGTGATTTGGATGTCTCCACTCCAACACATTTTTAGATCTCTGAAGGGCAGAGCAAGGGAGTATTTCTTTGACCTGGCTTTTCATCATTACTCAGGCTAATAATTTCAGTTAAGTAGTGTCTTGGACAGTGTGATAGAAGGGATCTTTGATTGGTTGTATCCCATTTTTCAAAAATTTCCTTGATGCAATTCAGTTAAACTTTGGTGATAATAATAGCAAAGTGTCTTATGTGTGAATTATGTTCTAATTAAATTTCTAAGTGAGATTTTAGTGGGAGAAGAAATAAGGTAGATAAAAATATCCACTTGTCAATTTTTCACTGACATTTATTTCTGGTTCTGTGGTGCATTAAAAGAAAAAAGGCAGTTGGCTTTTGAGTGTATGCATCCAGAGTTAAAAATTCAATTTATTGTTGTTGTTTTTTATTTTCATGAAAAGTACCTACTTTGGTTGTGACATAACTCCTATCCTGGTAAGGTGTACTGTATTCAAAAGGGAATGTATCATGGCAGAAATACAGAATGTGATTTTTCAAGCAACTTTTATAGCTCTTATTTCTGACTCATTGTCAGTTATAAATGGCAATGCCCACTAGAGGTCTCTCCAGCATGAATTATTTCTAATTCCTGAAATGAGATTGTATTTATTAAATGTTCAGTTCATTGCCTGCTCAGGAGAGCTAGGGAACTTTGCTGCATTTGACACGATAGCTAGTCACGACCTTAACAATGGAGAGTGGCACGCTCATTCAAACTGCTATGTCTGTGAGTCTATTTTATTTACTTACAAGAATGTCAGTGTCACCCCCCTATTCTGCAGAGTTCATTTAACAAGTTTACATGCTTCCAAGTAAAGATGGAAAACATGAAAGCCCTTTAAAGAGAGTGACCACATGCTGTCATGTTTTTTGCAGCTTGCAGAAAACTCTGGTAGGCTCTCAACTGGAAATAATTATTACAATAGGCAATTTTCAGCCCGACTCTTTTTGAATTACAAAAAATGTATACAAATTTCAATTCAAAGGAATAACTTTCATGTTCAGACTCTAGAGACAACTTCTTGATCTTCTGATACGTTTACTTTATTCATTATGTCAAGTATATTTAGAGAAGCTTGTCTTACGTGCAGTGTGCACATAGAGACTTGGTACAGCATGTAATTTAACACAATGAGTAGTGTGTGGTTCTGTGTGTGCCTATACATGGAGACAAAGCAATTCTGACACTGCTTCAGCAAACACAGACATCGGCCTTTACTATATGAGTCTCAAACATGAAATCAAGAGATTTATGCTAGCAAGGTTTAGCAACCCTATAACCAACCACTCCTTAGGTTTTAATTCCCCAGCCTGGTTAAACACAAGCTGGTACTGGTGCCCAGTGGACAGGGTGTTCTACCGAGAAAAGTCAACATTAAGATAATGTGTGGCCACTGCCCCCATATTGGATGAAGGTCGCCCAATTTGTAAACTTAACTCAGAGGTTATATTAATTCTCTGATGTGGCCCAGAGAAACCTGCAAGGCAAAAGAAGGAAAAAATGGACATTGATAAAGTGCAGTGTTCTATAAAACTGAATTGGAAATGGGGCTTAGAAAAGAGAAAGTACCAAATAAATCTATTGTCTTTGAATTCATCATTATTTTTTTGTTTCAAAAAAAAAACGAAGTCTACAGAATCCAGGCACAAGCAAGATTGAATGTAAGAAGTCATTGCAGCCCCTGTCCTAACCAAAGACAGCAAAAAGCAATGAAAAGAGTTTGCTCTATTCCTGAATCGGCTCACATTAATAACAGAGACATGTAGACAAAATCATCTCAAGATATCGGCGGTTTGGGCTGCAGGAATCCTAAACCCCTAGTGTTTTGCTGCTAGATTACTACAGCAATAACATCTGCCCAGAGGAGAGTTCAACTTAAATCCCAAACCACTCTAAGCAGACATATAATGGTTTAGAAACTCCTCTCCATAGTAATCAAAGTCAATGGAAGACTCCTTCTCCCATGAGACTGGATGGGGAATAGCCATTGAGATAATGATGCCTCCCATCCCCAAGCAAAAAGATCCTATCTCCTCACAAAGCAGAGAACAATACCTTGGGATGAAATGCTTTCTTTCCAGGTAGGATTCAAAATGACTATATAAGCCAATAATTGCCTCCAAGAAGAGCTATTCTCATAAAGTTAATTAAGTGGAAAAAGCAGGTCACAGAACTGCTTTTCTAGTATTTTTACTGACAAGAGGCAAATCACCTTACACTAGATCCCAGACACATTCACGCATATATAACTGACACAGTATTCCCTCCCTGGGAGCTATTTGGTCAGTTATTTTACATTCTATTTAAATTAATTATTTTAATGCTAGTTGTTACCCACTAAATTGATTTTCTAACCCACTAATTGGTCATAAGTCACAGTTTGAAAATCTTTGAATGAAACAGTAATGTAGAGAAGGAATCAATTTTTGTAAACACATAAATTCTCACGGGAAAAGTCATGAAGATCGTATCTTGAAATACAAACAGCAGTTCTCTTTGGGCGATGGATTTTCTGATTCTTTTTCCTTTCTTTTTTGTTATCTTTATTAGCTTATCTTCCTTCAGAAAATTATATTTCTTGGGTAATCGGTAAGGTGAATTGCATCCCATCCAAGAAATGTTTTAGAATCTTTGAAATGATCTTAGTGTCCTCAAGCTATTTGCATCTTCGTCTACTGAATTGGTTTAGCCAGTACATTTTCTACCCTCCTCTTTTACTTTCTACCATAGAGTGCCTCTAACAGGAGAAGAGGAAAGGAAGGGAAGACGGAAAGAAGGAAGACAGGGAAGGAGAAAAGGGAGTTTCGGATATCTACTCCAAGTTTCTTTGATAAATTTACCCAAGGGGGTGTGTGTGAGCACATGCGAGCCTAGAGCTATTTTTATGTTTGCCTAGAGACTGAATTGGGTTTTTAAAAAATCCAAATTTAGTTATTCATTTCAGTAGCCCTATGAATTTGAGAAATTTACATCTTGCCTTTCTGTGCTTCAGTTTCTCTGTTTGAATAATAAATTCGCTGTGCTTAGATTTGCTTTATACTTTTACATCCAAGAGCTGTGTTGGTCAGGAAGAATCACTTGGATAACTGTTGTTGCACTTCCAGGTATTGCATATTGCTTTTGATTATTGATAACTCAAAATTTATGTTTCTTGCCCTACTTCAAATTCCCACACAGAAAGAATGCTGAAAGCGGACCACCTTTATCAGGAATTACGTTTAGCTTAGTGGCTAAAGCTGATCTCATGACACTTGGTGCAAAAATACATACATTTCGTTTACTATGTTGGGCTACTTGATCACATGAACTTTTAACTCCATAGAAACAAAGGACATCCTACTGACACGTGCATGTCAGTATCACTCTACTTTCATGAGAAGAGATTTATTTATTTAAATAGATTTGTGGGTACAAGTAGTTTTTTGTTACAATTTTGCCTAGCGGAGAAGTCTAGGCTTTTGATATACACCTACCCATCACCTAAAGAGTGTACAGTAGCCATCCAACCTTTTTAGCACCAAAGACCAATTTCGTGAAAGACAATTTTTAGACAGATGGAGGTGGAAGTGAGGGGATATGGGACGGGAGGCAGTGCTCGGGTGGTGATTTGCTCTCCTGTCATTCAACTCTGGCTTTGCAGCCTGGTTTCTAATAAGCCACAGACCAGAGACTCTTTGGCACCAGGGACAAATTTCATGGAAGACAATTTTACCAGGGACATGGGGATGAGGGAGTTGGGGTAGAGATGCAACAGGAGGCAGAGCTCAGGCTATGATGTTGTACGGCCAGTTCCTAACAGGCCCCTGACCGTACCTGTTCGCAGCCTAGGAGTTGGACACCATAGGCATATATGTATATACACTGTGCCCAAGAGGTAATTTTTCATGCCATATCCCTCCTCCCCCTCTCCCTTCTGAGTCTTCTCTATTATTTCACTGTGTAGGGCCACACATACCATTGCTTATCTCACACTTGTAAATGAAAACATGAGGTATTCTGTATTTTGTTTCTGGTTTCCAGTTCCATGCATGTTGCTGCATAAAACATTGTGCCATTCTTTTTGATGGCTGAGTAGTACTCCAATATATAGATAGGTTGGTAGGCCAAGCACATTTTCTTTATTCATTCATCAACCAGAGGGCATTTAGATTGGTTCCAAAGTTTTGCAATTGTGAATTCTGCTGTGAATTGTGGGTGCAGCTGTATTTTATAAAATGCCTTCTTTTCCTTTGGGTAGATACCCAGTAACGGGATTGCTAGATCAATGGTGATATGCTTTTAGTATTTTGAAATTGCTGCATACTGTTTTCTGCAGAGGTTCTACTAATTTACATTCCCATCAGTAGTATATCAAGGTTCCCTTGTCACTGCCATCTATTCCAGCATCTATTGTTTTTTGACTTTTAAATAATGGCCATTCTGAATAGGGGTGAGGTGGTATCTCATGGTGATTTGAATTTGAATTTCCCTAATGATTAGTGATATTGAGCATGTTGGAAATATATTTATTTAAATAGTCTGTATGTCCTATAGATACTCATTAATCTAACTTTTAGTGTTAAAGGTCACAGTAAGTTACCTTTAATATTTAATAGAAAGTCATTCAAAGATTTTTAAAATCTTTATTCTACTCTTTGAGACACAAAAGACATTTCCAGGCATCACACAGGTTGTGGTGAGTAGGGGCTTCTGGGTTCTGCACAATCTAACTTGTACTTTTCCATCCATCCAGGTCACCTGCTGAGACTTTTTAGGCATTTGAGTTTGAGACCCCTACTGTAAGCAAACATACTCAGTACAATATTGTTGTGAGTCAACAAACAAACAACAGTTGATGTAATTAGTTAGAAACTAAATAACACTAGTAGCAGGAAGTAACCAAAAACAATCCATCGAAATTTCAGATAACTTCTCAATCTAAACACTCTCATTTTCTATGGGCTTTTCAAGCCTCATTGGCTTCATCTAGTTACATCTACATTTATTGGTCCCCCCACCCAATGTGCTTTTTGCCTCTGGGCAATATTTTGTAAAATATAGATAATAGCCCCTGCTCAGCTCATTTTTCTTGATTATTGTGAAGATCCCCATATAAAAATGTAAAATATAAATGCAGAGTATGAATATCCATTATTATTTATGCTCAGGCAGGGGTAGATCCTCACAGGCCCTGCTGCTCTGGTGACTTTAAATTTGACATATCAGCAAGAACAACTAGCTGGTTTAGATGCCTTTAAACTCATTGATTGCTATCCCTGGTTCTTCTGTACTGGTGTTGAAATAGTTCTTTTCCTCCATCAGCTCAGCACTCAATCCAACCATAATGAATAAATAGATAAATAAATAGATTAATAAGTAAATCCCCTCAGTTCCCATGACAAGAACTAGAGGATGCAGAGTGACTTGCCCTTGGTGTTCAGAAGTACAAGTAGGTCCATCAAGTTCAACAGGGCTCTACCCTCAGTGCACAGAAAGGGAAAAGCAGCCCCCAGGAGGTTCGCCTCCAAGTCACTCTGTTTTCCCAGAAAATAATCCACAGTCATGTTGTCTCTGTGTGGATGTCCTGCACCAGTTTGTACAACCTTAAAATAGTTTGACATCCAAATAAGAAGGGAAAGCCATCTGTCAACTGAAGGATTTGCAGATCTACGCATTTCAGCACAGCCCCTCTCCTCTAAGCCTCAGACTCTACACCCACCACCCATATGACATCTCACAGTGGTAGGGAGTTTTTTGTGTATTTTTTTTAAATGATGAAATTCCTGGTGCCCCGGATGGGTATCTATAGTGGTTACTCAATGTTTGTTTTGGGATTGTTGTTGTTGCATGAATGAATGATGCCACCCAGGAAGTATCTACTATTTAATTTGTCCATAGTTCCACTTCCCTCCTCCAAACCTGCTGTTTCCCTCCTTTGATTTTTCATCTTTGTAATTTACACTGCCACCTTCCTACTGATTCCTTTTGTTCTTATGTTCACCTTCCAATCAGCAGCTCCTCGTGCTCTACCTCTGTCATGTGGCTGGAGTCTGTCCCCATACCACCCCAGCACTGCTACCCTGATCCAAGTCTCTGCCTCCTTTCTTTCTTCCTACAGACTGTTTTCCTCACGACAATCCAAGGGAAACTCTTTAAAGCATAATTCTGCCAAGAATTCTCCCGTGGTTTGTCATGACAGTTAGACTAAGTTGCAAATTCTTTCCTGTGCTCTGGTCTATCGGATCAAATTTTTGTGGTTTCCAAAACCAGAGCACGATAGAGTCACCTGGAGAGATTAAAAAATATGCAGAGCCCGACACCTCACATGAGGCTGATCAGATCAGTAGATTCCACACTGAACATCCCCTCATCTTCAATTCTCCTGTGTTTTGTATTATTCCCATGTTCATCCACAGCCCTTCAGTCAGACAGGGTTTCTTTTCCCTCTCCAGAAATCACCAAGTTCTTTCCAATGTCAGGACTTTTGCTTTTGTTGTACTTTCTCCCTGGAATGTCCCTTCTCTGTTCCTGACATCCCCTCCCTGGTGCATCATCATCTGAATAACGCAGCCCCGTCTTCTGCCCTCAGGCATTTTCTATGCCACCTACCTGTTGTATTTTCTTTCTAGCACTTACCACTATCTGAAATAACCTTATCAATTTATGAGCTTGTATATCTCCTTCAGTGGAAAGTAAAATCCCTGAGGACAGGAGCATTGCCTATGCTGTTTTACTGCAAAGTTTCCAGAAGGGCTCCATTGCTACACATGGATAATAATAAATATTTTAGTCTTTGTGGAATATGAGGTTTCTCTCACAACTGTTCACCTCTGCCCTTGTAGTATGCAGGCAGCCAAACATGGGATGTTGAGTTCTAACAAAATGCCACCTATAGATACAGAGATTGAAATTTCATTTAATTTTCACAACCTGAAAAATATTATTCTCTTGCAG
The DNA here is from genome assembly GCF_027406575.1 of Nycticebus coucang. Classification (NCBI taxonomy): domain Eukaryota; kingdom Metazoa; phylum Chordata; class Mammalia; order Primates; family Lorisidae; genus Nycticebus; species Nycticebus coucang. The sequence continues at coordinate 21,955,581 of NC_069787.1, forward strand.
ATTTTTTTTGCCATTTAAAATTGTGAAAACCAGCTTACAGAGCAGTGATTTTCAGCTGGTATTCCATGACACACATCTGTACCGTGACAGGATCTTTAGTGTGTTGTGAAATTTTTTAAAGATCATTAATCAAATTGTTTCCAAAGCAAGTTCAAAGAGCATTAAGTATCTATTTTTTCTTACTCTTTTTTTTTTGATTTTTAAAAAATTTATTGGCTGTTTTATTATCCACAACAGATTTTCCTTTTATTAGCACAGGAAATTGAAAATTGGTTATAATGTATTATCTCTGCTCTTATATTTTCTTCAATAGATATATTCAGCATTGATATTTGTAAATGGAATTATGTTCAGTTTTCATGGTTTCTGAATTTTGTTTTTATTTTCCTAGGAACAAGAGGACTCAGGACATATGGTTGGCATTTTAATAATACCATATATCCAAGATAAAAATGATTCCATAAAGTTTTCAGTTGTCCAGTTTCATTAATTCAGAACTTCATTAGATAACTTGAAATCCAACTAGCTTCCTCTTTCTTAAAAACAAAACCCCCAAACATCCTTTTTCTGAAAGTTGCATTATTTCCCAGTGTTAGGCCAGTTTGTCCTCAAATTAAGCAGAATTTCAACATCTCGTTGAGCCAGTTTGTAAACTCCAACTTCATTTAATGCTGCTGTCGCAGGAAGCTGTCCTGAAGCTGACTGCAATACATCTTTCAAGAATAGTGCAGAGCCGATGTTCAAATTCAAAATAATACAAGCTTCTTTTACACGTTTAAAATAATTTTCTGGTCTCTTGCAATAGTGAGAAAACAAAGGGAAAAGATTGCAAGTCATATCAAACTGCAACTGGGCTGCTCCTCCTTCATTGAAATGATTAGCAAGAATGATTTCTTGGCAGATGTATATATCCTGCTTCTCTACAAGCATTTGCCAGAAAATTTTAAATAAGGACAAACAAAGCTACTGCTCCAGTTGAAGTAAACAGTCTCGTAACATCAGCAAAAAATGGGCAGGCCGAACTGGACAGGGATATTACTGCCTGCTCTGACTGAGATGGCAAGGACAACCATCTTTCTTTTTTATATAATTTTATATAATTTTGCAGCATTATTTAACTTCTCTAAAGACATGGTCTACTTGTCCAGTCAACATGTCATGCTTTAAATGCTCTAAGAGGTTAATCATGTCATCAAACACAGAGCTCTCCATGGAGGCCAGTTGTCCGAGTTGCAGTTTACTTAGATATTATCATCTGCGAAGACCTCCAATGCTGCCTGTTGAAGTTGTAAAAAGAAAACTTTGTCAGCCCAGTCTGCTAGTACTGTCGCGATGTAGTTCACAGCATTAAGAATTGCACAGTATTGAAAGCCAAGGGAAACTCTAGTCTCTTCTTTCATCACCTGAGTTAATCGTATCCTAAAATCATCTACTAGCTCCTTCTGTAACTCCAGGAACTGCAGCTTTCATGAAGGTGTGGGAAGATTTTTATACCTGTCAGTTATAACCAAGAGTAGAGTCATAAAAGTTTCTGCACAGTCTGGAACTTTCATTTCATCCACATCAGTGATATCCTTATATTGGGATACCCAGGCAGCTTCTGATGAAAGCATCGTGTCCATTTTTTGAAGAGCAAATTTTCTCTCCACAGTCAACCATCTCTGAAAACAGGTTTCCTCAGGTTTCTCTGTTGACAGAATATGCGTACAACCAGCAAAAGTGCCAGGATAGCTGTGAACAGTATGAAGCTCCCTTTCAAAAAAGAGCACTTCATGCACCAAATGACAGAAGAGACTGTCATCATATAGCAGACAAGGAATATCAGCAGCTAATTTCTCAAGCACTAGCATCATAAGGCTTCGAGAAAATTCAAGCCTTGCATTTACTGAAGACCCTACTTTGTCTAATATGGGCTGAATCTTCTCATCCAGAAATTGTGTATGATTTCCAATCCACATAAGTACTTGAGCCAAGTACCATACAGGCTTGCTGATAACATTAGTCTGCCGGTTCCCTCTGAAATGACATCTGAACCTCTTCTGGAGAGGAGTCAGCATAACCTGAATGGGCAGGATAAAAGAAGGGGATGCAGGAAGAGAGTGTTGTTCTGGGAGTTGTTTTGGTTCTGTAATTAATTCTTCTGAGGTTTGTAGTTTGAGAAGCTGACAAAAATAGTGTCTCCAAGTTACTATACCATTCAGGGCCACTGGCAGGTCGACTTAAGCCAACAGTTTGAGATTGAGGGGGTGCAATGAATGGCCAATGAAGTTGTCCTAAAATTTCCTCAAAATCACTTGTAAGCTTGTCCTTGAGAATTTTATGCCAGAATTTAACTGAGAAGATGAGTACAAGATCATTCCTGAAGCTTGATGTCAAGTTCTGCCATAGACACTAGAGTAGAGGCTGCCTCCAGTACATCATTGGTCATCAGATACTGCTGAATATTATCACTTAGTTCTTCAATTTGTGAAATCCGTTCAAGGTAAGCGAGACGCCTTTCAATCTCTTCAATTTGGTCAATCATGGCCCTAAGCTCATGCATCCAGGGCTGTGCATTCAGCAAATGGCTGTTAATGGATCTGAAGAGATGAGTTTCTTGCTCTAGAAACTGATTTAGGAATTGCTTTGATTCTGCTGCATTTTTTAAGGCACTTTGAATTCTTTTAGGAATTTCTGATGAAATTGTAAGCACCTGTTCTTCTAATTGCATTTTACTTTCTGTCATCTGTTCTATGAGTTTATCAAGTTTCTTTAAGGACTTAAGGTCATTTCCAACTTCCTTTTCTATGAACGCAGACACGTAAGAAGGGAGAGCACCATTATCTGTACCTTCACTGACTTGACGTCCAACAAGAACTGCAATATTTATGTCACTTTTCTCCTCCACGTTCTTCCTTTCGTCACCACTTTCTGAGCAGCACCAGGAAAGTAGGTGTGAAAAAAACATTACGATTTGAAGTATTAATACGACTGTATATGGAGCTTGTACGGAACTCACATGGAAGGTGTCCCAGACACACACTACCCACCCTGGGGTGGGGGTGGGGGCCTTCCTGAACAGTCGGGGACGTCTGAATTGGGTTCCACACAGGGCCACCGCTCTGGTGCACCTTCCCAGGACGTGTCATCTCGCCAGGATTGCCAGGGCCGCCTCCTGGGGCCTATGGCCTCCAGGAGGTACTGCAAGGGACTCGACCCCAGGCTGTGGTAACAGGGAACCACCTTCCCAAGCTTCCAGGGCCACCTCAGCAGGGCTATCTCCCCTAGGAAGTCTGTGCCACCTCACTGGGCCACCACAGTCTCATCCTGGGGTTGTCAAGGGCGCCTCACCGGGGCTGCTGGTGACTTGCCTGTCTCCTCTGCCAGTAGCATCCCATCTCCGCGCAAGTCCTCAGCACCCACACTGCCAGTGTGGCCTGTGGAGTCTGCTCCGGCCAGGGACTGATCTACTCTTTTTTTTTTTTTTTTTGATCAACATAATTTTAGTGTACCCCGGAAGTTTAACTGTAGGTTCAAGTGTACTGTGAGATAAAAAGGGTTGGAAAACACTGTACTAGACCCGTACAGAAATGTGTGGCTGACTGGATTTGGCCTACGGGGCTGTAAATTTGCCAACCCCTGATGAACAGCATTTATACTTGTCATTTGGTTCTAAAGGCCAGACCATCCCTGAGAAGCACAAGGGAGCTTCCAAAACCTAGATAGCATTTGCTGGGTATATAAGAAGTTAAACAGAACTGGATGGAGTGGTGGCCAGAGGAAGGCTACCTAAGGAAAATTAAAATACCCCTGTAATAAATCTGAAACTCTGCACCTCTGAATTTAGTTTTTCCTCATCAGTCTTTTTTTCTATAAGTGGCAAAATACAAATTCCAAAAAATGGAAACATCAGTGTGGAATAAATACAAATTCAAAATAAAATCACAACTGGCACCTATCTCATCCTTATTTATTAATATTGACAAAATATTTAAAGGACTTTTAAAAGGAAATTATAAATATTTAAATATTTCAGAGGTTGCAAACTATTTTTCTGCTAATGAATCCCACTTAACTTCAGCCTAAAATGGAGACATTGAAAAGATGCCAAAAATTACCAGGAATGAAGATTACTCTTCCCTGTTCTCAAGGAGGTTATACTGACTGTTCTCAACCTTCAACTACCTAAATGGTAATTATTCATTTTACTGCAGCCCCCAAGTCAGTATTTCTGGAAAGATTTTCTTGAGCCCTCAGACACAGATTTGGTTGTTCTGGATTTCTAGTATTTTCTCTTCTTTTCATATGTTTGTGTATTTATTTTGAAATAAAATTGTAGTCTTTATTTCAATATTTATGTATTTGAATATTTAACCAATGTCTACTTCCTTCAGGAGACTGTCATACACTTAAGGCATGTTTTATGGACCTGGGCAAGTGTCATACTTGGCAATCAATTGGCCCACATGAAGGGGCACAGTCCACTGCACCCTTGTAAAGTGAATCAGTCTCATTTGTGCTCCTTGAAGTCACGAGGCTCTGAGAAGGAACATTTCTAGTACTTGGGCTGAAGTCACGCCTTAAAGGAAAGAATGTACTGGAGACCTTCACCAAGTTGTAGCTGGAGACAGAGCATCTGGCTGGGGCAATGGACCATTGCACTTAATCCCCTACATCTATTTACACAAAAACTTTCAGTCAATCATATAGAGAAGTAGGCAAACAGAACAGACAACCCAACCCTTTGTGGTTCATTGCCATCCCTTAATAAATCCTTCATTTTGTCTGCAGTGTCTGCCTCCATGTCTCTGACTAGGCCAGTGGACAGAAACACCTGCAATATGAAATTATTTTATGGAATAAACTAATGGAAGAATTAAAGGTGGATAGATCATGAAGGAAGGTATATTTGTTGTCTTAACAAAAAGGAAGATATTTCCTTCCACTTTCTTCAGAACTTTTTATGTTGCATTGTGCACCTACATTTATTATGAATATGATAATCATATTTCTGAGACCCAACAAGTCCACTTTGGGTGAATATAAATAAAGGCAGGCAGGAGATGAAGCCACCCCTGGAGTGAAAACTCATTAGACACAGAAGGTAGGCTTTGGAACCACAGCATTCATTTTAAAACTCACATGCTGGTTACTACAGAAGAAGAAGAAAAAAAGAAATCAACCACATGTATTTAAAAGCAGAGGAAAACACAAATAAAGTCTTCTTTCAAAACCATAGGAAACTTGTTTTTCAATCCTGATTCTAAAAGATAAACAGCCCACTCTCTCCTTCATTATAATCCTCATCGCTGCCCTTACAATTAGGTCCCAGAATACATGCTGGTGTCAGACACAAAATCAAAAGCTTACAGCAAAATGTGTTTCCAGAGACCCCGCATGCTTTCCATTTCTCTGGCAAGAGGTCAGATTCAAGTGAAATCTCTAACATGGCTAATCGTTCCTGATAAAGATGTCCTCATTTCCAATTGACTTATATTTTAGCACAAAAAAGGAAGATAAATGTGTGCACTAACAAGAATATTTAGTCATAAAACATTAATGAATCAGATAACCATATTTATTACCAAAAAGATACACAGCCCCCCAATAGGTTATAGCGTGGAGGATCAACAGAATTGAGGCTACTAATTCTAGATTCGTTTAAGTTGTGAAATTGTAATAAGTATAATGGCAATGAATAAGACAAATTTACTACTGATAAGAGATACCTATTTGAGATACACTGCTAAAGAATATAACATATTTTGAGCAAAGCAAATGAATAATACTCTCAAGAAAAGTATAATATAAAGTAAGGAGTTATAGTTCTTCCAGCATTCTCTAACCTCACAGTTGCTGAAATAAATTGGAAAAATATCAAGCAGTCAGATTTATCTCAGTATTCAATGTCCACTTAGGAAGCTATAAAATGAACATTGCTGTAAGACAAGATGCTGGCTATGGAAGAGATTGTATAAAATTAATCTCCATTAACACATTCCTCCCACCCAACACCAGTTTATATCTTTTGCTGATTCTCCTATCTAAATTAAATACAGTATAAGGCAATTTTAAGGTACAATTACGTTCAAGACCAGCCTGAGCAAAGTGAGACCTGTCTCTACTAAAAACAGAAAAATTATTGGGAAGTGTGATAACACCTGTAGTCCCAACCACTCAGGAGGCTGAGGCAGGAGAATCTCATGAACCCAGAAGTTTGAGGTTTCTATGAGCTATAATTATGCCACTGCTCTTGGGGCAACAGAGCAAGATGATGTCCCCCACCCTCCAAAAAGGTGTAATTGCAAATCTTGCAAGTAATACAGTATTTCTTGAAGTTAATGAAAGTGATATTGGAGAATTTTTTTAGACTTTAAGCCATTTATAAAAAGGTTTTTAATAGATGTAGAACAGTTAATGATTAAATATGTAATTATTGTCAAGGATGATGGCACCATCATAATTTCAAAAAATTATTTAGACATAAAGAGTCAAGGAGATCCTTGGAAAATCTTAGGAAGTCCTAGAGAAAATATGATGTCCTATGTCATTTTCTATGAGAATGAAAACTGAAGTAAAGAATGCTTTTTCACACCACAAGAAAATTTTCTCCCAGAAAATGTTGTAGGAAAAGATAAATATAACTCAGATATTACTTATTGTAGGTATCAGCTTTTAGTTGCCATTTCTACCAACATCTTATAAAGCAAACTATGCAAAACATAAAATGAACAAACTTTTATAAATAATATAAAATAAATATTTGTCTATAAAATTTTGTAATAATAGAACATCTATGGATAGAATAAATATAGAATAAAATATATAAGAAAGTAAACACTTCCATAATATTAGCTTCCATTTTCAAGACAACAACACATTTTCAGAATTGTTGTGACACAATCATCTCCACTTTATATAGATTCACTTTAAGGAAATTTTTCCTTGCCCTGATTATCCTTGGCTCTCAAGAATCTCTTGGGTGGGGTTTTCTCCAATACCTTCATGGTCTCCTTCTATGTTCACTGTTTAAAAGTGGGTCTTCCGATCTTTTTTTTTTTTTTTAAGTCATTTCTACATAGATCATAAATACATTTATGCCATTGTGGGATTCAATGTGTTGATTATTTGTACAAATTGGAGTGCTTACATCCTACTAATCAATATAGCTTTCACCTCATTTACCCAATTACAGCATTAAGACATTTGTATTCTACACCTGAGAGTTCCAATATGTACTTGCAATATGCTCCATAGGTGTGGTTCCCCCTACTAACCCTCCCTCTATTGACCCACCTCCCTCCCTTCCCCTCTTCATCTTCTTCCCTCCTTCATCCTAGGCTATAGTTGTGTTTCATTTTTTATATGCAAGTTTGAGTGATTATAAATTGGTTTCACAGTAGTACTAAGTACATTGGATATATATTTTTTTCCATTCCTGACATACTTTACTAAGAAGAATATTTTCCAGCTCCATCCAATATAAAAGAGGTAAAGTCTCCATTTTTTTAATGCTGCATAGTATTCCATGGTATACATATACCACAATTTATTAATCTATTCATGAGTCGATGGACACTTGGGCTTCTTCCATGACTTGGCAATTATGAATTGACCTGCAATGAACAATCAAGTGCAAGTATCTTTATTGCCAAATGATGTTTGGTCCTTTGGATATACACCTAGAAGAATAATTGCAGGATCAAATGGCACATCTACATTTAGATCCCTAAGTGTTCTCTAAACTTCCTTCCAAAAGGAATGTATTAGAAGTGTTCCCAGTTCTCCACATCCACACCAACATCTGTAGTTTTGGGATTTTGTGATGTGGGCTACTCTTACTGGAGTTAGATGGTATCTCAGAGTGGTGTTGGTTTGCATTTCTCTGATGATTAAAGATGACAAGCATTTTTTCGTGTGTCTGTAGACCATGCATCTGTCTTCTTCAGAGAAGCTTCTGCTCATGTTTATTGCCCACAATGAAATGGAATCACTTGTTTTTTTCTTGGTAATAAGTTTGAGTTCTCTGTGGATTCTGGTTATTAGACCTTTGTCAGAAATATAACTTGCAAAAATCCTGTCCCATTCTGAGGGCCGTCGATTTGCTTTACTTAGTGTGTTGTTGGCAGTGCAGAAGCTTTTTAATTTGATCAGATCCCAGTAATGTATTTTTGATGTTGCTTCAATTGCTGGGGGCAGGGGGGTCCTCCTCATAAGTATTCTCCCATGCCAATTTTTTCAAGCATTTCCCCTGCACTCTCTCTAAGAATTTTTATAGTTTCATGTCTTAAATTTAAGTCCTTTAACCAGTGAGAGTCAATTTTTGTTAGAGGAGAAAGGTGTGCATCCAGTTTCAGTCTTCTACAGGTCTCCAGACAATTAATTCACCCAGCACCAATTGTTGAATAGGGAATTTTTCCCTCAATTTATATTTTTGATAGGCTTATCAAAGATCAAATGATGATAAGTGTCTGGGTTTGCCTCTTGGTCTTCAATTCTGTTCCATACATCTACCTCTCTATTTTTGTGCCAGTACCACGCTGTTTTGATCACTATCAATTTATAATATAGTCTGAAGTCTGGAAGCGTGATTTCTCCCTATTCGTTTTTATTTTCTGAGTAATGTCTTGGCTATTTGAGTTTTTTTCTGTTTCCATATAAAATGAGGTATTAATTTTTCCAGGTCTTTAAAGTGTGACAGAGGTGTTTTAATAGGGCTCACATTAAATCTGTAGATTGCTTTAGGTAGTAAAGACATTTTAACAATGTTGATTCTTCCCAGCCATGAGCATGGTGTATCTTTCCATTTGTTAACATCTTCAGCTATTTATTTTCTCAGAGTTTCACAGTTCTCTTTATAGAGATCTTTCATGTCCTTAGTTAGAGACACTCCCAGATATTTCATCTCCTTTGTCACTATGGTAAAGGGAATAGAGTCTTTCCCCTTGACTATTGTTGGTATATATAAAGGCTACAGATTTGTGAGTGTTAATTTTGTATTCTGAGAAGTTACTGTATTCCTTGGTCACTTCTAGGAATTTTGTAGTTGATTCCCTGGGTTTTCCAGATATATAATCATATCGTCTGTGAAGAGTGACAGTTTGATCTCCTCTAGTCCTATTTGGATCCCCTTGATTGCCTTCTCTTGCCTGATTGCTGTGGCTAAGACTTGCATTACAATCTTAAAAATCAGTGGAGACAGTGGGCATCCTTGCCTGGTTCCTGACCTGAGTGGAAATGATTTCAATTTAACTCCATTCAATATAATATTGGCTGTGGGTTTGCTATAGATGGCCTCTATCAGTTTAAGAAATGTTCCTTCTATACCTATTTTCTTAAGCATTCTGATCAAGAAAGGATGCTGGATATTATCAAAAGCTTTGTCTGCATTAATTGAGAATCATATGCTTTTTGTTTTTTAATTTGTTTATGTGATGTATTATATTTATGGATTTACATATATTGAACCATCCTTGGGACCCTGGGATGAAACCCACCTGGTTGTGATGTATAATTTGTTTGATGTGTTGTTAGATTCTGTTTGCTAGGATCTTACTGAATATTTTTGCATCAATATTCATTAGAGATATTCATCTACAATTTTCTTTTCTTGTTGGGTCTTTTCCTGATTTGTGAATCAGGGTGATATTTGCTTCATAGAATGTGTTGGAAAATATTCCTTTTTTTTGTAAAAGGTTAAGTAATATAGGTACTAATTGCTCTTTAAAGTTTTGGTAGAATTCTGATATGAAGCCATCTGGTCCCGGGCTTTTCTTTTTGGAGAGATTTCTTACAGTTGATATTATTTCAGAACTTTTTATAGGCTTTTTCAACATTTCCACTTCTTTCTGGCTAAGTCTAGGAGGGTGGCATCTTTCCAAGAATTGATCTATTTCCTTCAGATTTTCATACTTCTGAGAATAGAGTTTTATGTAACATTCATTAAGGATTTTTTGAATTTCTGAGGAGTCTGTTGTTATTTGGCCTTTATCAATTTTGATTGATGAAATTAGGGATTTTACTCTTCTACTTATGGTTAGGTTAGCTAAAGTTTTATCTATTTTATTGACCTTTTCAAAAAACCACCTCTTTGATTGGTTGATCTGTTGTATGATTCTTTTGTTTTCAATTTCATTTAATTCTGCTCTAATTTTAGTTACTTCTTTTCTTCTTCTGGATTTAAGATTGGAATGTTCTCCCTTTTCCAATTGTTTGAGATGTCACATTAAGATGTTGACTTCTTCTCTTTTTGTTCTTTTGAGGAAGGCTTGCAACGCTATGAATTTCCCTATTAGGACTGCCTTTACAGTATCTCAGAGGTTCTGATAATTTGTGTCTTCATTGTTGTTTTGTTCCAAAAATTTGGTAATTTCCTTATTAATCTCATCAAGACCCAGCTATTATTCAACATAAGGTTATTTAACTTCCATATTTTTGTATGAGTATGCATATTTCTGTTGTTACTGAGTTCAACTTTTATTTCATGGTGGTCGAAGAAAATACAAGGAATGATTTCTATTCTTTTAAATTTGCTGAGGTTAGACTTGTGACCTAAGATGTGATCAATTTTGGAGGATGATGCATGGGCTGATGAGAAGAATGTGTATTCAGTTTTGTTAGGATGAAATGTTCTGTAGATGTCTGTTAGATGCAAATGTTGAATGGCTAAGTTTAAGTCTAAAATTTATTTTGCTTAGCTTATTTTTGGAGGATCTATCCAACACTGCTGAAGGAGTGTTAAAATCTCCGATAATTATGGTGCTTGAGGAAATCAAGTTGCTCATGTCTATTAGAGTCTCTCTTATAAAATTAGGTGAATTCTGGTTGGGTGCATAAATGTTGATAATTGAAATCTCATCATGTTGAGTGTTGCCCTTAACAAATATGAAGTGACCATCCTTATCTGTCCTTACATTTGTTTTTTTAAAGCAGGGGTCTTCAAACTACGGCCTGAAGGCCACAAGCGGCCTGCTGAAGACATTTATCCAGCCCACCAAGTGTTTTTGCCATAGCTGCCTGTCCTGTTTAGCAGCCGACTGGTCCCAGGCCGCAGAGCGCATGTGTGGCATATGCGCCAACTCTCCGCCTCTGCTCCTTCTCTCTGTCTCCCCCTGCCATGTCTTTTTGCCATCCTGCTTAGCAGCCCACTTGTCCCAGCCCGCGGTGCACATGTGTGGAATGTGTCCCACACTCTCCGACTCCCCTCTTACTCTCTGACTCCCCCCTTCTCTCTGTCTTTCGAGTCCTCCTCTCAGACTCTGGTATAATCGGAGGAGTCACCAGGTTGCCTGTGCAGAGCCTGCTGCTGCCAAAGGACTGAGGTAAGAACAAGTTGGGATTTATTTTTTTTTGCAGTTAGTAGGGCATTTTTTTTGCGGTTAAGAGGGGCCTTTTTTTCTGAAGTTAGGAGGTCTTTTCTTGCAGATAGGGGGTGCCTTTTTTTTTTTAGTTAGGAGAGCCCTTTTTTTTTAAGTTGGTGAGTTTGTTGAGGGTGTTTTCTAGGGGGGTTGCATCACATGATAATGCAAATAGTCAGCACTCAGTGCTAATGCAAATGGTCAGAGCTCAGAGGTAATGCAAATAGTCAGTGCTCAGTGGTAAAGATAATTGTAAGTGCTCAGTGTTAATGCAAATTATTAGTGCTCAGTATTAATGCAAATTGTCAGCAGTCAGTGTTAATGCAAATGGTCAGTGCTCAGTGTTATAATTACTTTTTCATGCGGTACAAAGAAAGTGCTGTGCATTTGATATGCCAGAAAATAATGTCTGTGTTCAAAGAATACAATTTGTGTTGACACTATCAAACTCAACATAAAGATAAATATGATTGGTTGGAGAAGTGAGAAAAGATAAAATATTAAAACTGAAAAATACACTGACAACTCAGCAAAATATTTTTGTGAAGCAGAAACAGCTAAATACTTCATCACTGTGAGCAATGATTTATTTTTCATTTTTTTATTAAATCATACCTGTGTACATTGATATGATCATGGGGCATCATTCACTAGCTTCACAGACCGTTTGACACACTTTCATCACACTGGTTAACATAGCCTTCCTGGCATTCTCTCAGTTACTGTGCCAAGACACATTCCACATTTACCAAGTTTCACATATACCCTTGTAAGATGCACTGCTGGTGTAATCCCACCAATCCCCTTCCCTCTACCCACCTCCCCCCTCCCTACCCTCCCTACGATCCCTTTCCCCCTTCTCCCTATTCTTAGGTTGTAACTGGGTTATAGCTTTCATGTGAAAACCCTAAATTAGTTTCATAGTAGGGCTGAGTACATTGGGTACTTTCTCTTCCATTCTTGAGATACTTTACTAAGAAAGTATCTTAGTAAAGATACATGGATGTTCCAACTCCATCCATGTAAACATGACAGAGGTAGAGTCTCCATCTTTCTTTAAGGCTGCATAATATTCCATGGTGTACATATACTACAATTTATGAATCCATTCATGGATCGATGGGCACTTGGGCTTCTTCCATGACTTAGCAATTATGAATTGGGCTGCAATAAACATTCTAGTACAAATGTCTTTGTAGTGATGTGATTTTTGGTCTTCTGGGTATATGCCCAGTCGAGGGATTACAGGATTGAATGGCAGATCTATTTTTAGATCTCTAAGTGTTCTCCATATCTCTTTCCAAAAGGAATGTATTAATTTGCATTCCCACCAGCAGTGCAAAAGTGTTCCCTTTTCTCCACATTCGTGCCAACATCTCTGGTCTTGGGATTTTGTGATATAGGCTAGTCTCAATGGAGTTAGATGATATCTCAAAGTAGTTTTGATTTGCATTTCTCTGATGATTAAAGATGATGAGCATTTTTTTCACATGTCTGAAGGCCACGTGCCTCTCTTCTTCAAAGAAGTTTCTCTTCAAATCCATTGCCCAGCCTGCGATGGGATCCCTTGTTCTTTTCTTGCTAATGTGTTTGAGTTCTCTGTGGATTCTGGTTATTAAACTTTTGTCAGAGACATAACCTGCAAACATCTTCTCCCATTCTGAGGGCTGTTTGCTTGCTTTGCTTACTGTGTTCTTGGCTGTGCAGAAGCTTTTTAGTTTGATCAAGTCCCAGTAGTGTATTTTTGAAGCTGCTTCAATTGCCCGGGGGGTCCTCCTCATAAAATACTCGCCCAGACCGATTTCTTCAAGGGTTTTCCCTGCACTCTCCTCTAGTATTTTTATAGTTTCATGTCCTAAGTTTAAATCTTTGATCCAGTGAGAGTCTATCTTACTTAATGGTGATAGGTGTGGGTCCAGTTTCAGTCTTCTGCAGGTTGCCAGCCAGTTCACCCAGCACCATTTGTTAAATAGGGAACCTTTTCCCCAGTGAATGTTTTTAATTGGCTTTTCAAAGATTAAATAACAGACAGTAGCTGGATTCATCTCTTGGTTCTCTATTCTATTCCAGACATCCACTTCTCTGTTTTTGTGCCAATACCATGCTGTTTTGATCACTATTGATTTGTAGTATAGTCTGAGATCTGGTACCATGATTCCTCCTGCTTTGTTTTTATTTCTGAGCAATGTCTTGGCTATTCGAGGTTTTTTCTGATTCCATATAAAATGAAGTATTGTTTTTTCAAGATCTTTAAAGTATGACGGTGGAACTTTAACAGGGACTGCATTGAAATTATATATTGCTTTAGGTAGTATGGACATTTTAACAATGTTGATTCTTCCCAGCCATGAGCATGGTATTTTTTTCCATTTGTTAACATTTTCAGCTATTTCTTTTCTTAGAGTTTCATAGTTCTCTTTATAGAGATCTTTCATGTCCTTTGTTAGATAAATTTCCAAATATTTCATCTTCTTTGGCACTACTGTGAATGGGATAGAGTCCTTAACTGTTTTTTCAACTTGACTATTGTTGGTATATATAAAGGCTACCGATTTATGAGTGTTGATTTTGTAACCTGAGACACTGCTGTATTCCTTGATCACTTCTAAGAGTTTTGTAGTAGAGTCCCTAGTGTTTTCCAGATATACAATCATATCATCTGCAAAGAGCGAAAGTTTGATCTCTTCTGACCCTATATGGATACCCTTGATCACCTTTTCTTCCCTATTTGTGGTGGCTAAAACTTCCACTATAATGTTAAAAAGCAATGGAGACAATGGGCAGCCTTGTCTGGTTCCTGACCTGAGTGGAAATGATTCCAATTTAACTCTATTCAATATGATATTGGCTGTGGGTTTGCTGTAGATGGTCTCTATCAGTTTAAGAAATGTCCCTTCTATACTGATTTTTAAGTGTTCTCATCATGAAGGGATGCTGGATGTTATCAAAAGCTTTTTCTGCATCGATTGAGAGAATCATAAGGTCTTTATTTTTTAATTTGTTTATGTGCTGGATTACATTTATAGATTTACGTATATTGAACCAGCCTTGAGACCCTGGGATAAAACAGACTTGGTCATGATGTATAATTTGTTTGATGTGTTGCTGGATTCTTTTTGTTAGGATCTTGTTGAATATTTTTGCATTTATATTCATTAGTGATATCGGTCTATAATTTTCTTTTCTTGTTGGATCTTTCCCTGGTTTGGGGATCAGGGTGATGTTTGCTTCACAGAACGTGTTGGGTAGCCTTCCTTCTTTTTCTACCTTTTGGAATAGGTTGAGTAATATAGGTACTAATTCCTCTTTAAAGGTTTGGTAGAATTCTGACGTGAAACCATCTGGTCCTGGGCTTTTCTTTATAGGGAGGGTTTGTATGGTTGATGCTATTTCCAAACTTGATATGGGCCTGTTCAACATTTCCACTTGATTCTGGTTAAGTCTTGGAAGGTGACGTGCTTCCAAGTATCCGTCAATTTCCTTCAGCTTTTCATATTTCTGAGAATAAAGTTCCTTGTAATATTCATTAAGGATTTTTTGATTCCTGAGGAGTCTGTTGTTATTTTGTCTTTGTTGTTTCTGATTGATGAGTTTAGAGATTTTACTCTTTTCCTCCTGATCAGGTTGGCTAAAAGTTTATCTATTTTATTGACCTTTTTCAAAAAAACAGTTTTTTGATTTATGGATCTGTTGTATAATTATTTTGTTTTCAATTTCATTTAATTGTGCTCTAATTTTGGTTATTTCTTTTCTTCTACTGCGTGTAAGGTTGGAATGTTCTTCCTTTTCCAGTGGCTTGAGATGTCCCATTAAGTTCTTAACTTCCTCTCTTTCTGTTCTCTTGAGGATGGCTTGCAGTGCTATAAATTTCCCTCTTAGAACTGCCTTTGCAGTGTCCCAGAGGTTCTGATAGTTCGTGTCTTCATTGTTGTTTTGTTCCAAAAAGTTGGCAATTTCTTTCAATCTCATCTCTGACCCAGCTATCATTCAGCATAAGGTTATTTAACTTCCATGTTTTTGTATGAGTATGCGGATTCCTGTTGTTACTGAGCTCAAGTTTTATTCCATGGTTGTCTGAGAAGATGCATGGAATAATTTCTATTCCTTTAAATTTACTGAGGTTAGACTTGTTACCTAAGATGTGATCGATTTTGGAGTAAGTTCTATGGGCTGATGAGAAGTGTGTGTATTCAGTTTTGTTGGGATGAAATGTTCTGTAGATGTCTGCTAAATCCAAATGTTGTGTGGTTAGGTTTAAATCTAAGATTTCTTTGCTCAGCTTCTTATCAGAGGATCGATCCAACACTGCCAAAGGAGTGTTGAAATCTCCGACAATTATGGAGCTGGAGGAAATCAAGTTGCTCATGTCTGTTAGAGTTTCTCTTATAAATTGAGGTGCATTCTGGTTGGGTGCATAGATATTAATAATTGAGATCTCATCATATTGAGTATTACCCTTAACAAATATGAAGTGACCATTCTTGTCCTTCCTTACTTTTGTTGGTTTAAAGCCTATTGTATCTGCAAATAAAATTGCAACTCCTGCTTTTTTCTGATTACCATTTGCCTGAAATATGGATGACCATCCTTTCACCCTGAGTCTGTCTTTGTCTTTTGAGTTAAGATGTGACTCTTGTATGCAACAA
Organism: Nycticebus coucang; assembly: GCF_027406575.1. Taxonomy (NCBI): domain Eukaryota; kingdom Metazoa; phylum Chordata; class Mammalia; order Primates; family Lorisidae; genus Nycticebus; species Nycticebus coucang. The sequence continues at coordinate 21,971,563 of NC_069787.1, forward strand.
ATATCCGGCCTGAGTTTTTGTATCCAGTCAGCTAACCTATGCCTCTTTAGAGGACAGTTTAAGCCATTCACATTAATGGAGAATATTGATAAGTCTGGTGAAGTTTTGGGTATCGAGTTTTTCAAAAGTCCAGTGGGCATTTTTAATCCTTTCGCCAGTTTGGAAATTGGAGTTTGATCCGACATTTCTGAGTGAGTTTACTTTTGTGGTATAGGATTGGGTTGGTCATTATGGAGGATAGGTCTGAGAATATCCTGAAGAGCTGGTTTGGTTATGGCAAATTTCTTCAACATGTGAATGTCATTAAATTATTTAATTTCTGCATCATAAATGAAACTCAGTTTAGCTGGATACAAGATCTGGGGTTGAAAGTTATTTTGCTTTAGGAGATTAAAAGTCAGTGACCACCCTCTTCTGGCTTGAAAAGTTTCAGCAGAGAGATCTGCAGTCATTCTAATATTCTTCCCTTTGAAAGTAATGGTTTTCTTTCTCCTGGCAGCTTTGAGGATTTTCTCCTTCATATTAACTTTAGTGAAGTTAATTATGATATGCCTGGGGGATGTCTTATTGGGGTTGAGTCGTGCTGGGCTTCTGAAGCTGTCTGCTATCTGAATTTCAGAATCCCTTGGCATGTCTGGAAAATTCTCTTTCATAATTTCATGCAGAGAAATTTCATGCTGGGCACAGAGGCCACTTCATCTATTTCAGGAACTCCAATGATTCGGATATTGCCTTTCTTCGAATTATCCCAGAGCTCTTGGAGAGAATGATCTGTTTTTGCTCTCCATTTCTCTTCCTCTTTGAGAGTTTGGGACCGTTCAAAGGCTTTTCTTCAATGTCAGAAATCGTTTCTTCTGCTTGCTCCATTCTGTTGCTGAGGGATTCTACTGTATTTTACATATCTTTGAGGGCTGCTAATTCTTGCTTCAGTGTGTCTAAGTCTTTGGTGGTTTTGTCTTTAAATTCGTTAAATTCTTGAGACAACTTTTGAATTTCTCCTCGAATTCCTAATTTCACTTTATTAATCTTGTCTGCAATCCAAATTCTGAATTTGATTTCTGACATCTCTGCCAGTTGTTTATGAATGGGATCTTCAATTACATCTGCCATATCTTTTTTTTTTTTTTTGTAGAGACAGAGTCTCACTGTACCTCCCTTGGGTAGAGTGCCATGGCGTCACACTGCTCACAGCGACCTCTAACTCTTTGGCTTCTGCGATTCTCTTGCCTCAGCTTCCCAAGTAGCTGGGACTACAGGCACCCGCCACAACGCCCGGCTATTTTTTGTTGCAGTTTGCCCAGGGCTGGGTTTGAACTCGCCACCCTCGGCATATGGGGCCAGCGCCCTACTCACTGAGCCACTGGCGATCTATTCTGGTTATTCATGTTACCAGAGCTTTTCCGCTTATTCCACCCCATGTTTGTTTTACTCCCTTTGATTTTTTTCCCCCTGGGGCTTTGTTGAGGGCCTGTACAGTGTTGTGGCCTGAGAAACTGGGGCCCTGTCTGGTGTGGTGTTGCTAAGTGGTTCTGTCTTATTTTCATCTGGTTTCTGTTCCACCCTTGTGAAACAGATACTCTGGATTGAAGTCTCAGCTGTGGAGAAATATCAGTAATTAAGTCACCCTGCGCCCCATAGGCTAACAATTGGAAAAGAAAAATCAAACCTTCATACCACCATGCACCCAGGGCACCACCTGATTTGTCCTCAGGGGATTGGTTCAGTTCAAAAGGTCTAAATCAATTGTCTCAGTCTGCACCTGTCTTGGGTGAGAGTGTTTAAGAGGTCTCTGGGAACTGGATCACAGGGGTCTGGTGACTACACTGGTGTGGCTTGCTCCAGTGCTGTGTGGAATCAGGAGGAGCCACCCAGCCAATAGATCAGTCTGGGAAGGTTGCTGCCTTCTTCCCCACCTTGCACCTCTTCACATCCAGTCACTTATAGCCCTGCAGTTGGCCAACCCAGTTGCCTGTAGTGAACCGGTACTCCAGGAGTTTGCACCTGCCTGAATCACAAGGAAGTCTGCCAGGCCGCTGTGCTCTGCCTTTCTCTAGCAGGAGGAGGTGAGGCCTGCCAACCTTTGGCGCTTGATGAAGGTTGGGGGGTTTTTCATTCAGGTCCATTCTCGCCCCTGATTAATGTTACTGACAGAACAGAACAGAACAACTTTGCGGTTCCCCTGCAGAAGAGAAGCTGAATTGAGTTCCAAATCAGCTTGTCTTTGCTCTTGTATTGTCTATATGCTGACGATCCCCTGAGGGCCAGGTGTGTCCTAGGTTCAGTAAAGTGGACCTCTGGGTCAGCCCCACCCTGGGAGTTTCCCCAGTTTGCAAGTTGGTGTTGCCTCAGGCAAATCCTATACTCACAGTCTCTGGTTGCCCAGGGAGACAGGGGGTGTGGTTTCAGAATATTCAGTAGTGAGCCATATTGCTAGCAAAAGGGGGCTGCTGTTTTATGCCTCTGGGAACTGCTGCTTCAGTGCAGCTCCCTTCCGGCCAACCGTCCTCTCTCTGCTCCCGGACCCCAGAGTCTGCACCAACCGGCTGCAGCCCCGGCACTGTCTACACCCCTTGAGCAATTGCCCAAGAGTCTGGACTCCTGGTGGACAGGCCTCCAGACCTTGGAGCGAGAGCAGAGGGGAGTGCTGGGAGCCCAGGGTTGCGGGCAGAGAACACACAGAGTTTTACACAGTTTTATGCCTGGCCGTATTGTCGCCAAAAGACGGCTGTCGCACTGTGTCTCAGGGAACCACTGCTCCACTTGGTCCCCTCTCCACTGACCGTCCTCTCCTCACTCCCGTGCCCCAGAGCCAGTGCCGACCAGCTGCAGTCCAGGCACCGTCCGCACACCTCAAGAAATCACCGAAGACTCTGAACTCCTGGGGGACTGGCCTCCAGATCTCAGTGTGAGTGGAGGAGTGTGCTGGGAGCTCAGAATTCCAGGTAGAGACTATATATAGTTTTATACAGTTTTATGCCTGGCAGGAGGATGCTGTGGCACCCTAGTCAGGGAGGAAGGTCCAGTTTCTAGAGGGTCTCACCCATGGAGTGTAGTGGGAGGAACTTTGAACTCTGCCCGATTGTTTATGGGGCACTCTGAGCCGTTCTCACGGGGGAGGGGACTCCCATCCGCATGGTGATGGATTTTGTACCTTTTTTTTGTATCCTTGTGGTCACAGCTCACCTCAGCAAGGTTGACGTGCATTCTTCAACCTTCTCTCTCAGTCCAGCTCAAATCCACCAGATTACTTGCTGAATTTTTTCTGGGCAGGAGCCTCTGTGGAAAGCTGGCTTCAGTCAGCCATCTTGTCTCCTCCCCCAGCAATGATTTTCAAGTTGCCAAACTAATAGTGTGCACTGGCAGACCATTTGTGGAGGGAGAATTTGTTAAAGAATGCCTTCTTTCTGTTGCCAAAGAGATGTATCCAGAGAAGGCTGATTTATTTAGTACAGTGAGTCTTTCAAGACCCTCCATTACCTGCAGGATTGAAGAAATGGGAGACAATTTGCATCAGCATTTGCAAAACTCTGCAAAAAAACTTTCCTATTTTTCCTTGGCACTCGATGAAAGTAATGATGTTCATGATTCTGCACAACTTCTAAGTTTTATTTGTGGGACAAATGACTATTTTGAGGTCACAGAAGAGCTTGCTGTACTGCAAAGCATCAAAGGAACAACTGCAGGAGAGGTTATCTATGAAAAGGTTTACCAAACTGTGGATAGTTTGAAGCTGGACTGGGCAAAACTAATCAGTGTGATAACTGATGGTGCTCCTAGCATGGTGGTGTCTAAGAAAGGAGTAATTGCTCGCATTAACCAAGAGATGGACAAACATAACTATTCTCATTCAATAGCCATACACTGCCTCATCCACCAACAAGTGCTGTGTAGTAAATCACTGAAGTGGGACTCTGTTATGAAAATTGTGGTATCTTGTGTTAACTTACATTACAGGTAATGCACTAAACCACAGACAATTTCAGGAATTTCTGTCTGAGCTAATTGTTGCCTGTGAAGATGTTTCATACCACACAGAAGTCCATTGGCTGAGTCAAGTGAGAGTTTTGAAACATTTCTATGACTTACTTCCACAGATTAAAGCTTTTCTGTTTTCAAAAAACAAAGAAGTACTGGAGCTCAATGATGCAGAATGGAAATGGCACCTTGCCTTTCTGACAGATATAACAGAGCAACTCTACTGTTTCAATGTGTAACTTCAAGGAAAGGGGAAACTCATCTGTGATATGCAATCACATGTGAAAGCATTTGAAGTAAAATTAGGCCTCCTCATCAAACAAGTGAAGGAGGAAAATTTCTGCCATCTCCCCACAACTCAAAATCTGTTAGCGGGAAATCCATTGGTTGCATTCCCAAATAAAACATGTGTGGATTCACTGGAAAAGTTGCAAAAGGATTTCAATTTAGATTTAAAGAGCTTCATCTCCATGAACAGGACATACAGCTTTTCCATAACCCATTTTCTATTGACATTGAAAATGTGGATACAATTCACCAAATGGAACTGGCTGAACTGCAGAATTGTGACGCTCTGAAAGATGCATTCAAGTCAAGCAGCCTTTCTAATTTCTATGCATCTCTCCCCTTTGAGACATATCCTAATCTCAGGAACCATGCACTCAAAATGGCAACCATATTTGGCAGCACTTATGTCTGCGAACAGACATTTTCCAGAATGAAACATCTAAAATCTCCATCCAGATCTAGACTAACTGATACACACTTGCATCACTTGTTACAACTAACAGTGACAAATATGGAACCGGACACTGACCATCTCATTAGCCAAAAGCAGGCCCATAGTTTCCATTGAAATACTGGTAAATTTGTTGATTTAACTTTACTTGTTCTTCATTTTAAATATTGTATTTGTTCCTTCTTTTTTTTTTACTTCAAAATAAGATATGTGCAGTGTGCATAGAAATTTGTTCATAGTTTTTTTTTTTTTTTTTTTTTTAACTATACACTAGCCCTCCAATGGTCTGAGGGACAGTACAACAGCCCCCTGTTTAAAAAGTTTGTGGACTCCTGGTTCAAAACCTATTGTATTTGCAAATAAAATTGCAACACCTGCTTTTTTCTGATTTCCATTTTCCTCAATTATATATGACCATCCCTTCACCCTGAGTTTATGTTTATCTTTTAAGGTAATGTGATATTCTTGAATGCAGCAGATGTCTGGCCTAAGTTTTTGTATCCAGTCAGCCAACCTTTGCCTCTTTAGAGGGCAATTTAAGCCATTCACATTAATTGAGAGTACGGATAAGCCAGATAGTATTTTGGGTATCAAGGTTTTTAAAGTCCAGTGGACGTTTTTAATCCTTTTGTCACTGTGGAATTTGGAATTTGATCAAAAGTTTCTGAGTCAGTTTAATTTGGTGGTGGAAGATTGTGCTGTTAATTATGGAGGATAGGTCTGAGAATATCCTGGAGAGCTGGTTTAGTTATGGCAAATTTTTTTCAACAATTTGCCGTAACTTTAATTAAACAACAATTAAAGTCATTAAAGTATTTAATTTCTCTATCATAGATGAAACTCAGTTTAGCTGGATGCAGGATCCTGAATTGAAAGTTATTTTGTTTAAGAAGATTAAAGTTCCATGACCACCCTCTTCTAGCTTGAAAGGTTTCAGCAGAGAGATCTGCAGTCATTCTAATGTTCTTCCCCTTGTAGGTTATGGTTTTCTTATGTTTGCTGCTTGCAGAATTTTCTCCTTCATATTAACTTTGGTGAAGCTAATTATAATGTGTTTATGAGAATTTTTATTTAGGTTGAGTCATGCGGGTGTTCTGAAACTGTCTGCTATCTGAGTTTCATAATCTTTTGGCAGGTCTGAAAAATTCTCTTTGATTATTTCATGAAGTAAATCATCTGTATCCTTTGCAGCAACCTTATCTCCTTCAGGTATTCCTATAAAGTGAATATTAGATCTCTTTAAATTATCTCAGAGCTCTCTGATAGAATGATCTGTTTTTGTTCCCCACTTTTTTTCCTCTTTGTGTGTTTGGGAGCATTCAAAAGCTTTGTCTTCAATGTCAGAGATCCTTTCTTCTACCTGCTCCATTCTGAGGATTCTACTGTATTTCTTAGATCTTTGAGGGCTGCAAGTTCTTGCCTCAATGTGTCAAATTCTTTGGTGATTTTTATCTTTGAATTCATTGAATTCTTGAGACATCTTTTGAATTACTTCTTGAAATTCTAATTCCATCTTTACCTCCATTCTGTTGACCTTATTTGCTATCCAAATTCTGAACTCTATTTCTGATATCTAAGCCATTTGTTTATGAATGGAATCTTGTTCTGTGTCTACCATATCATTCCCTGGGGGAGTTGACCTACTCTGATTATGCACGTTGCCAGAGTTTTTCCTCTGATTCTGATTCATGATTGTTTTTCACCATTGGCTAGATAGGCAGGTAAGGTAAAATTGGATTGGGAGTTCCTGCAGTTGTGGTTAACCAGCCCTTTGTCAAAGATCTTGGTCTGATGACTCCACTTTTCCCCCTATAGCTTTGCGAAGGACCCATACATTATTACAGTCTGCTCTACAGCACCAGTATTCCTATAGAGCGAGTTTTGGTTTCCTCTGACACTCCTTAGAGTTGGGGAGGTGTCTCTCCAAGATTAGAACCTGGCAGGATCATTCTTTTGTTGCTGGATCTTTGTGGGAAGTGATCCTGTGCAGCTCCCAGGTGACTGCCACAGCCAGGGAGTTCTTGCTGTAGTAGCAGCTCTGGGAACGTGAGCCACATGGATCCAGCTATAGGGCAGGGGATTCTGCACATGGTTCTGGCAGTGCCTGGTGCCCGGTGACTTTGGCAAGGAGAGCACTCAGCTCATGATTCTGGCCGGGTGGGCGTGGTGCAGAGGCAGGGTGGGTGCAGATGGTGGGGGTGGCAGGATGTGGAATGTGTAGCTCTGGCTGGGAGGAGGGCGGGGTGCTTGGTCTGGCAGGGGATAGGGGGGCACTGTTCCTGAGCCTCCTCCCACAGTCTCTGCAGGGATTAGGCTTCTGGTTCATCAGGCAAGGTGGGAAGGGTGGATTGGAAGTTCAGAATGGCAGAGAAAATGTTAGTTCAATTTTTTTGCCTGGCAAGAGAGTGTTCAGAGTCATAGCAGGCAAGAGAGTGTTCAGAGTCATAGCAGGGTCCCTCTGGGTAAGTAGACCCCACTTCCTATAGCTCTCACCTGTGGGGTGAGATAAGAGGTCCTCAGTTCATCACTCACCTGTAAATAACCTAGAGGAGCAAATGAAGAGAAAAAGATAAAAACAAACAAAACACAGCTTTCTTGGGGGAGGGGATGGACACTTTTCCTTTGAGATGAATTTTGTACCTGAAGTTTGCTTTCTTGGAGTCACAGCTTACTCAGCAGAGGTGACCTGCAGTTCCACTCTTCTCTCTAGGCTCGGCTCCCAGGCTTCAGCTTAACTGGGTACTTTCTGGTCAGTATCCTTCCCTCTGGACAAGAGCTTCTGTTGAAGGCTGGCTCCAGTCAGCCATCTTGCCCCTTCCCCTCAGGGCTTCCCGTCTTATAAAAAAGATGTTACACTTTATTGTCCAATGGAGACCCTCTTGAGAATGACAGGAGAAGCCCACATCCTAATAGGAGTCATTCCATTCTCAATTACTGAGCACGTGTCCTCTCTGTGAATTTCCAATCTCAAATAGTCCATCTAGTGACCCTGATTCAAAATCTTTTTTTTTTTTCTTTGAGTCAGAGTCTCACTTTGTGACCCTTCATGAAGTGCCATGGCATCATAGCTCACAGCAACCTCAAACTCTAGGGTTCAAGCAATTCTCTTGATGCAAGCTTTTTCCCCTTCCTGACTCACTTTTAATTCATTCAGTCAGCTACCTTTACAGACGTTTCACTTTCTGCTTGTATGAGTTCATCTTCTTCTCTATATTTTCAATACTGTTATAAATAAGACCCTCATACTTTCACATGGAGCTCATGTACTAAATTCCTAACAGGTGTTCTGCCTGTCCTCTTTGCTTTCCCGAGTACATCTTATGTGCAATACAGGCATCTTACCCTTATCTCACCCTGTTAGTCTTTTCTTATTATCCTATAGGAAAGACCAATCTCCTTGGCTGGTCGTGGACAAGTCTCTAATCCTATGTATCCTTTCAATTTAACCACTCATCACTTCCTTAATCAAACTTTATGGCAAAACAGTAGCTTGAAACCAGGGTTACAGCAGCCCTTCGACAAGAGAAGGCATATGATACAGGTGCATTCTGAACAATATTTCTGTAAATATTATTGATTATCATTACTGTAATATAGTTAATAACTATGATATGAAAACAATGACAATCCTAAAATGATGAATGTGCATTTTCAGTGAAGACAGCTGTGAGTTCTTGTAGGGTCTTTACCACTCACTGTGGTAGACAGTTGGGACCTTGGCAAATTAGTTAACTTTCTTAGCATGTTTTCTCACATCTAAAAGAGAGCTAATCATGGTCACCTTGTGTGGATTATTATGAGAATTAAATGTGATTGTATTTTCAAAGTGCTTATTTAGAGTGGTCTTTCAATCAGTGGTAGTTTGGTAATGATGCTAATGATGATGATGAAGATGATGGCTGAGTGAGACAGGAGGATCACTTGAGCCCAGAAATTCAAGACTGCAGTGCCCCATGATCACATCTATGAATAGCCACTCTACTCCAGCCTGGGCTACATGCTAATTTGTTTCTTGAAAAAAATGTTAATATTAAAAATAATAAATAAAGATGTTTCTCATTAAAAAGTTTTTGTTTGTTATTCCCTCTGAATTAAAAAAAAAAAACAAAACTGTTTGTTTCCCCATTTTCCCTGAAAATTTTATTATTCTTCCAGATACAACTCTGGCTTTATCTTCAAGAGCCCTTTCCTTACCCAACCCAGACTGAGCTAAGTCACATGTCACATTATCTTTCTATAAAAGAAATTACATAACATTAAAATGATAAATAAATCTGTTGCCCCAGTCAGACTTCAAGTTCTTCAAGGCTGAAGACTATGTCTTATTGCCTTTGTATCCTCAGTGCCTTGCATGGTAATTGGCACAGAGTTGTAGGGGCTTGGAGGGATTTGGGAGACTCATCATGGAAAAACATAGGCCCACAAGGGGCAGTAACACATCATAAGCCTATTGAGTGGTATTGAATAGGGTTGCATGAGAACCGAAGCCCCAGGCAATGTAAGGCAGTCCCAAAGGCCACTTACCATCCTTTGGGAAGGGGGCAAAAGGACTGAAGTATAAAAGAAGGAGATTGAAGAGGCAGTTCAAGAATCTAGGTGATGGTGTTTGCCAGCACTCTTTGGGGAGTTTCTGGGTCCGAAAGCTCCGAAGAGCAATTTGCGCTTTCTAACTGCAGGATGCTTTCTTATCAATTGGCATCAGCTGCTGAGCAAAGTTTCATGGGATATGCAAAACAGGCAGGCCCTAAATGGCTGAAAAAAATTCACTTATTTGAGCTATTTTTAAAAAACAATAGGATGTGTAAAAATTTGAATTTGGTGCCTGTCAGCTTTTGCTCAGCCCATGTACAACCTAGAAGCCCATACAGAAGCCATCTTCTTAGTGATTGTAAAACTTACATGAAGTTACTAACTACAATTTTGCTGTATACTCAGAAGCTCCCAAGGAAACATCTTATTTTAATTGAGGTGAAATTCACAGTCAGTAGGTAGAAAACTTGATTCATTTATTTCTTAAATATGTCCATTAATCTACTCAGTTTCAGAATTCAGGATATTTAAAAGACCTGTTAGCTAGAGGTATCATCACTCTTTTTTTTCTAATAATAATACCTTGTGTATAATGTACATTCAATAAATATTCCTTGATTGGAATAAATGAATTAGTGATTCCAAATGTTCTCTAGCACTGGCCACATACACTGGGGCTGGTGGGTTTGAACTGGGCACCAGCCAGCTAAACAACAATGACAACAACAAAGAAATAGCCAGGCATTGTAGCGGGTGCTTGCAGTCCCAGCTACTCAAGAGGCTGAAGCAAGAGAATCGCTTAAGCCCAAGAGTTTGAGGTTGCAGTGAGCACTCTACTGAGGGTGACACAGTGAGACTCTGTCTCAAAAAAAAAAAACAACAACAAACCAAAAAAAAAACCCCCAAACCAAAAAGATATTCAGAGAGCACATTTTTAGGCTTAAGAATTATTTTCTTGAAGATAAAAATCTCAAATCCAACTCATTGGGAAATATCTGTTTAGATTTATTAAATTAAAATGTGCCTTTTTCATGTTGACAAATTTTAAGAAAAATATGTTTATATAAGAAATACCAAATAATGTAGGCAAGTTGAGGCAATGACAAGAAACAATTCCTAAAGAATCATCTTTTTCGGAGAAATGCTCGTTCTACCTCTTCAAGTTCACAAATGATTATGAGGTGTATGTAGATAGATGAATCAATAGATGAATAGGTATTCCACATTTACTATGTGCTACGTATTGTGTTTGGCACTTTATACACATGATCTCATTTAATTCTCATGACAATACTCTAAGGAAGAGGTTATTATCACCACATTTTAATGGGACGCTGAGGTTTAGGGAGGTTAAGCTGTTTATAGGAGACAACAGAGCTAGTAAATGATATTTGAATGCAGGTTCTCTGACTCTAGAGTGTTTGTGATTAATCACTGAATAGTGCTTGTGCATGCTAAAAAGGGAGCATTTCAGTTTGTACAGATTCTGTCCCTAAATTGTAACACGCCCCCCCCTTTTTGAAACATAATCTCATTCTGTCACCCTGGGCAGAGTGCCCTGGCATCATCTTAACTCACAGCAACCTCAAACCCTTAGGCTCAAGTGATCCTCTTGCCTCATCCTCCTGAGTACCTCGGGTTACAGATGCCCATTATGACCCCCAGCTACTTTTTCTATTTTTAGTAGAGATGGGGTCTCACTCTTGCTCAGGCTGGTCTCAATCTCCTGAGCTCAAGGAATCCTCCTGCCTCAATCTCCCAAAGTGCTACACACCTGAACCACCATGTCCAGCCTATTTGTAATCCTTTTCCATTTTCCACATTGGTCTTTCAACTTTCCTGCTAAGAATATCTGTTTATTTTGAAAAGTAATGTCAAACACACTGAAAATACAAGAAAATCAATGTGGAATTTTAATTACATTCTAGATCACCATATTCTAGAGAAAAACAAATGAAAGCAGTTGGAAATATTTCTTATTTTGTGTACTAATTGAATTATATAGCACCCACTCACTGTTCAATTAGTCTAATTATAGTCAACATCAACTTTTGTTGTTAAGATGGCAAAAGAATATGATTGTGCCACTTTTTTTGAACTAGCCTTGCCAGATGGACAGATTTTGTGCATAATATGGGTAATTGATATCCACCTTGAATAGTACTTCTTTATCAGTGTTTTTCAACTTTTTTTTTTTTAAATCTCATGGCACACTTGAACCTATAAACTTCCATGGCACACTTACATTATGTTGATCAAAAAGAAAAAAAGGTAAAAAAAACATAGGTACTTACTGTGCTTTGAACTTCTTTTTTTTTTTTTATTAAATCATAGCTGTGTACATTGATATGATCATGGGGCATCATTCACTAGCTTCACAGACCGTTTACCAAGTTTCACATATACCCTTGTAAGATGCACCGCTGGTGTAATCCCACCAATCCCCTTCCCTCTACACACCTCCCCCCTCCCTCCCCTCCCTTTCCCCCTTCCCCCTATTCTTAGGTTGTAACTGGGTTATAGCTTTCATGTGAAAACCCTAAATTAGTCTCATAGTAGGGCTGAGTACATTGGGTACTTTCTCTTCCATTCTTGAGATACTTTACTAAGAAGAATATGTTCCAGCTCCATCCATGTAAACATGAAAGAGGTAAAGTCTCCATCTTTCTTTAGGGCTGCATAATATTCCATGGTGTACATATACCACAATTTATTAATCCATTCGTGGATCTATGGGCACCTGGGCTTCTTCCATGACTTAGCAATTATGAATTGGGCTGCAATAAACATTCTGGTACAAATATCTTTGTTATGATGTGATTTTTGGTCTTCTGGGTATATTCCCAGTAGAGGGATTACAGGATTGAATGGCAGATCTATTTTTAGATCTCTAAGTGTTCTCCATATCTCTTTCCAAAAGGAATGTATTAATTTGCATTCCCACCAGCAGTGCAAAAGTGTTCCCTTTTCTCCACATCCATGCCAACATCTCTGGTCTTTTGAGAATAATTTAATTAATGATATCTATTTTGATCATCTGCCTTCACATTACACTTGACTACACTAGATTCTTGCTTCTCCATTCCTGTGATGCTTTACTAAGAAGAATGTGTTCCAACTCAATAGGGAGAATGTAGAGGGGAGGAGGGCAGAGGTTGGGGGTGTCACGGTGTATGGCACATCTCTTGGGGGCGGGACACAATAATAAGAGGGACTTTACCTAACAAGTGCAATCAGTGTAATTTAAATCTTTATACTGTTCTTTGACATTTGACAAAGAAAAGAGCAATACCACCAAAGGTGCAGAGAAGCCAATGAAAGACTGGTAACCAGTTTCAAATGGAGAATATTTATACAGCTGGAGACCTTTTTGTCTGTCTCTCTCACCACTTCTCCTTCAGTAAAGGAACCCACTTCCAACTCTCTTTGGAAGTGCTTTAAACTTTGTCTTTGATCTTCCTAAATAAAGTCTCTCTCTGTTACCCTGAAAAACAAAAATTTGTTTTTGAGGCATACCTAAGATCCTCTCATAGCAAATCAGTGTGCCATGATACAATGGTTAAAAATCATTGTTCTTTGTAATTAAAATGATTCAATAATAATAGTTTTGTGTAAATATCTTTTGAATCTTTTGTCATCTTCTCTGGTCATTATTATTTATATCTCCCTTGTTGATTAAATATTGTATGACCATATGATATTTTTATATCTTTATTTAGTAACAACAAAAAAACAAGGCATCCTTTTAGTTCTAGAATGAACTCAACAACTGAAAAGTTGAACATGTACCACTTTAACAAAGAAAATTAATTTGACAATGAGAAAATCATGAAAATTTTATCAGCAGCTCATTAAAGGAAATGTAAATTTAATCCTCGTAGGAAATGAGCTTTAAACTACTATGTGTATGTATGTGTATGTGTGTGTATTTCAAGTGCAACCTGAAAACTTAACCATTAAAAGTTGTACAGCCCAGGAACTTACCTCTTAGATAGCAATACAAACTTGACTTTAAACACTTGGAGTATTCCCAACAGCACGAACAGTCTAAATATCTTGCAGCTCCTGCAAATATTTGTTGTTTGCATATGTAGGGGAGGCTCACAAAATAAACTGGAGAAAAAGACAACAATTTGTAACAAAATCACAGGGAACTATGCATACAGCCAACACATAAGACATAGTTTAAGAAAGAGTCATCCTGATTGTCCTATTCCAGTTCTAACAATGGAGTAAATTGCATTGAACATTCCTGCCTAAAAGAGTCTTTATGAGATGCAATAAACTGGGAGCTCTTGAATACATTTACTTCCAGAAATAGTTTCCATAGTGTGCACACTATTGGTAATCTTAAAATTAGTCTCTAACATTTAAAAAAAAATCAAGATTTTCACATGAAGATTTTTATTCTAGCTTCTCTTGAAACATCCAGCATATGCATACTAGCACCATAGTCCTTCAAAGCAACCATGCCCAGAAATTAAGTAAATGTTGTTACTTTATATGGATCATGTGCTTTCCTGAAGCCAGAGTCCCTGCCACCCCTGGTAATGTGACATGAGGTTCACTAGGGTCATAACGCTTATTTGGGTGACTCTGGTAGAAATTGAAATGGGAGTTTGAAATTCTTGGACTAGGTGATAGACAGAATAATAAAAAAAATTGACCACTCCATCCAAATGTGAACTTAGATTCCCTTAACAGAGATAGAAAACCCGGCTGATATTTTTGTTTCCCTAGAGTCCAGCCTAGCATATGGCATGTCAATTGAGTGTATTGAGAAGACAGTGCTCTGTCCAAAGATCATCAATAAGTGGTGGGTTGAACTGTGAGTACAGTCTAGGGAATTCAAATGTAGCAACTGGATTTTGTGGTCCACAGAGTCTCAAATAAATTATTTAACTAATTTCTTACCAAATTTACTGCTTGCTGGATTGAATTAATCAAAGCAACATCACTTTTTGCTATATAAAAGATAGACCTTGTGTTCTCTTTCTCTAGGACAATATCTATAATCCACACAAATGACTGCCACTAAAATATCTCTCGAACCAAGAAATATTTACCAAGCTTCTCAGAATATCAAATAGTAAAAATACGAAGAAAGCAAACAATTCCCCCAAACACATCAGCATGACCCCAGAAAACAAAGAATGTAAGAGGAGAATAATTTTATATAATTTCTACTGTGTGCATTTGAGTAAATTTTTATAAAGTTCACAGAGTTTTCTGTATAAAATGGATATTTATTCTAAAAGGTAAAATCATGAAAAAATTTAGAGGGGGAAAAAGGATCTCAATGTCATAACTTCAGACAAACAACTGCTTCAGATTGGAAAAAAATGAAAAAAAAATTAAAGGGTAATATAAGATATTTTTGCTTTTGAAAGGACAAAATGTTTGTGCCAGAAAGTTTGATGAAGTACCAGGTAAATTTGTCAAAATACATGTATAATTGCTAGAACTGGCTGGATGTTCCCTAGTCACCCGGCTCCCTGTGTCAAGAATGAGTACTGGTACCCAGTCGAGCCCATAATGGGTGATCACACTCAGTTTCCTGCCTTCCTGGGTGATCAACAATCCTGTGTTACAAAGACTGTAATAAGTTACATAAGAGCATGGTTTCTGTAATAAACGTTGGGTCTTCCTAAGAACGCTTCATGAAGCTTCCACCTGTGCTGTGTTAATTAGATGGAGATGAGCTCTAGGTCAGCTAAAGGTTACTAGGAACTCTTTACTATTTATGTTCCCATTAGGGAACAGCTCCCAGCTGAACTTTGGTTCCTGGCTACAATTGGATTCCCACTCCCGGCCCTTAACCACTTCCTTGCCACTTTTTACCCTCCGCCAGAGCTAATTTTTAATCTGATGTAGTTCCAAAGGGATTATAGTTACTCTTAAAAATTTCCTCTGTGAAATGTTTTAAAAGTATTGTACAGGAAAAAAGAAAAATTTGGAGACATGGAGAAACCCTTATTGCACTGACTACAGTTTAGGAGGTTGGATATTGCAAGATAACCTTACAAATAAGAACATTTTATCCTTTTAGAACCTCAATAACAAGTGATGTAGAAAGCATTTAAGAGAGTATTGGTCTTGTCTTTCTCCGTATTAACAGCATTTTTCATTTATTTATTTATTTATACAGAGTCTCCCTTTGTCACTCTTGGTAGTGTGCCACGATGTCACAACTCACAGGAACCTCAAACTCTTGGGCTCCAGTGATTCACTTGCCTCAGCCCCCTGAGTAGCTGGGATCTCTGCAGGTACTCACCACAATGCCTGGCTATTTTAAGAGAGGAGGTCTCACTCTTGCTCAGGTTGGTCTCGAACTCCTCAGCTCAGGCAATCCACGCCCCCTTGGGCTCTCAGAGTGCTAGGATTACAGGTGTGAGCCACTGCAACCAGCTGTCAGCATTTTAGGATTCCAATAAAGGTGTTTTGTTTGAGTGTGAACATCCGTTAGCTGTAAAGTTCTTGAAACAGGGTTGGCAGATCTTAATTTCTAACCAAATCTTTGATATTACTCTTGTTTTGTTATTAGTATTGCCATGGGATATCTAGATCAACTTAAACAGAAACAAAGGGGAGAAACAAGGTACATAGGAACTATCAGTTGTGAACCAATGAAAAAATATAAAATTCCTCCCATTAAAATAATTCTATCATTTGCCATATAACCACCTCCATTTAAAAAAATAATTATTGTTTACAGGAAACTTCTAGGTTACCAACTCCAGTATTCATTTACTATATCCACAAATAACAATAGAACGTGTACAAGTAATGGAAAGAAATTTATCTCTTTCCTTATAAACATTTTGGCCAGTGTGATTTTATCAAAGGTCATTCTACTCTCTCAGGTTTCTTATATAAACCACATAAATTTGCAAAATTATTAAACTGGAGCTTATTCATAAAACAAACACTGAGCCTCATTTATCATTTTCAGGATATTCTCCCATGCTTTTTTGATTAATACTTTTATTAGAGGCATTCAATATAGATAATGCAAAATTAAATGGATTTTGCCAGAATACATTATAGCCATTAAAATAAATCAGACTATTAAATGGAGGGAAAAAGTAAAATCTGAAAAAGAAATATAATTCCATATAACTTATGACAGAGTCAATTAATCACATAACCACCATTTGAGACCTTTCCTATGGAAAGAAAACAATGAAGATCCATTTAAAAGGTCATCATTATTATCACAGTCACTGAAGAAGGGACCATGAGCCAAGGACTGGTCTGTATTGAATGAACGTGAAGACAATTTTTTTTTTTTTTAACTTCCTCTGACTCAACTACACCCTGAAGTTCTTGTTGGTAACAATGTGAAAGAAGATATAGACTAACAGGAGAGAACCAACCCAAATGTCAATGCTTTCAGAAACTGTTGGAAATAAGCCATTTGAGAAGAGTATTTGTCTTTTGTTATTCTGTCTCTGTGTTCTGTTTCTTAATACCTTTTGCCAAGTGTTCCATTTCACAAAATTGCCTTCAATTTCCAATTATCTTAATATCAAGATAGAACACTTACTTGACTTTAATTATTGAACTTCACAAGTTTTTTGGCCTTTAAGATTTCCCCTTAAATAATAAAAAAGATGACAGGATGAACACTTTTTAACAAGTATGTTAGCCTTCCAATATGAACTCATGGAATTACAATTAAGTTCATTTTTTACCAAATGCCAAATATATTTGCTACGAAACCTTTTAAAATATTGTCTGTGTTTTATGTCATTTCCAAAATTTATTATTTATTGATTTAATAGATTTTATGTGTCAGTTATAGTTCATTGAATTCAAGGAATATCTGAAAAACTTTTAGTCTGATATTGCTTTATGATGAGCTCAATTAATCAAAAAATTCTACTTCTGGCTATGCAGTTATAGCCTAGTGGTAGTTGATTGGGACACAGAAAGAAAAAAACAAAACAAAAACATCTTCTTAACCTCACAGAACTTTCAGAATAGTTGGGAAAGCAAGAGTAACTTATATGAAATGTTCGGAAGATCATAAAACATTCTTAGACATTTGATGTCATAGGAGTTAAGCAGGAGAAGGAAAAGGATGATAGGCTGGATTTTTTATGAAGAAGCATCAAGGGAGGTAACATTTTCAGGATTCCAAAAATATAAAACTTGATACCAAGAACAAATATGGAAGAAATGTGGTCAGGATGTAGGATGAGTCTTTTGATGCTCTCTTTTGGGGAGAGCAGTCTGTGCAATGAGATAGAGGAGAAACAAGACTAAATGTATATATTCAATTTTTTTTTTATTACAAGAAAACAGCCTGCCTTTTACTGTAAATGACATTATATAAATACAGCCTTCTGGGAGGAAGCTTTTTACAACAGCTAAAGAGATGAGCATTGTTTTTAGAAACCTGTATTCATCACATGACTTGGCCTACTGGCCGCATGTGTTCAATTGGTCAAGGACCAATTTTAGGACTTAGCCCCTTCAATCCTTAAAAATTACAACTTTCTCCATGTTCTTTCCTCCTCTTTTTGTCTTACCTCTCACTGATTTCAACATTCTCATTTATGAGATTTCCAATGCATGTCTCTTTAGTCTTTTTTACTCACTCCAACAGTCCTGATAATCCTTTCCTTCACTTGTTATCCGCTCCCATGGTCATTAACAATAAACACCGACCTTCTTAATCTGCAGTGAAAACACTGTAGTCTGCAAAAACCTCCTTCCATCTTTCCATTCTGTCCTACTAGAATCCTGTGTCCCATTGTGATTTCTCATTAATTGACCTTTTCACCTTTTGACTTTCCATCCCTCTCATTATATCCTTTCCTTCTGCTCTTATCCAGCTGAAATTACATGATCAATGACTGTCATCAGTCCCTTGCAAATACTCTCAACTCCTTTAACTCCCTTGGCCTTTTTCCTTCTATTGTTCTGCCTGGCAAAATACCAACTTTGCTTAAATCCAAGCCCTTGCTAAGGGATTCTTCCCAAGCAGCTAAAGACTCATGAAAAAAATACACAGCCATGCTCACAGTTCTTTTGTTATTAAGTTCATGACAGAAATCTTAACTGGGCTCTTAATGCTTGCCCCCAAATCTTACAATACTTCTCTAGTCAATTCACTTTCTCCTATTATGTGATCCCTATTATAAACATTTTACTCTCTCCGCCAAATTTCAATATCTACTACCTATTTTTTTCTCTCAGCTGAAGGCACTGCTTAAAACATTTTCCTATGAAAATAAAAGATCAGAAAAATACTTCCATGCACTTTCAGCACCCAGTCTTCCAACTAACCTGCATTTGTATCTCTGTGCTCAGCCACCTTGTCCTTTACGTTATATAACAGAAGCATTTATGTAAGGCCAATCCTCCAATTGTTCTCTGCATTCCCTATCCTTATTCTTTTGAAAGGATTTGTCTCCTTCCTTCCTTCTTTGTTCCTGCAGTATCAAATTTTGTCTTTTATAGTAAAGGTCAGCAAACTATGGTCCACAGGCCAAATTTGGCTAAATGCCTAAATTGAATGATTCTTACATTTGTCAATGGCTAAAAAAAACTTAAAGAATGATATTTCAAGATACATAAAATAATAAGAAATTCAAAAGTTAGTGTTTGCGTGTAAGTTTCATTGGAAGACAGCCTTGCCCGTCTGTTTACATATAGTCTGGTTGCTCTTACACCTCAGTAGTGGAGTTAAGTAGTTGTAACAGAGATGATAGCACAAGTTGAGCTAAAATTATTTACTGTTTGGCCTGTTACAACAAAAGATTTTCAACCCATTTGAGCAAACTCATTCACAGGATGCTTAAACATTCTTTTATCAGTCTCAAGTTAAGAACAAAGACCATCCCTTCATTCCCTGTCTCTCTCCAGTTACAACATAGCAGTGCTCTCCTTCATGGCAAAAGTCCTCAAAATAATGCTAAGTAACCCCAGTTTTCAATTCTACTTACCCTGTTTTACAATCACTCCAGTGATTATTCTAATGAAACTTTTTTTAAAGTTCACCATGAACTGCAAATTGTGAAATACAGGGGTTAATTTATCCCGTTGCTTTTGTACAACTTTGCAACATTTGACAGGGATTGACCTCTCCCTCCCTTGCGTCTGGGGTCCCCCCCACTCTCTCTCAGTTAATTCCCTTCTCATATGGTTGCCTCTCTGTTTTTTGATGCTGTATATTCTTATTTTCCCATCATCTGAACATTGGAGTGCTCCGGAGCTTGCTTCTCTGACCTCTTTTCTTTTATTTCTCCACTTGCAAGGTGATCTCATCCAGCACATTTGACTTTAATAAGCTGATACTCAAATTTATAAGGCCATCCCTGACCTTTTCCTTCAACTCCAGATTCATATACACCTGAGCCTCCTTGATGTATCAAAGTGCATATACCTAAAACACACTCTTGATTTTCGCCGAAGCCTGCTTCTCATTTTCTGTCTTTCTTGTGTCTCAGTAAAAGGCATCTTCCATTCCTTACAAATGCTTGAACTAAAATCTTTGATTTCTTTCTACAGCTCATAGGCAAATCCTATTGGCTCTTTGATTTGTCTTTATTCCTAATACACTCAAATACTATTAGCTCTACCTTTAAAATAACTCAAAAGTTCAACCACTTTTTATCACCTTCATTACTATGACCCTAATCCAAAGCATTGCTTAGGCCCAGGAGTGCCCAATCTTTTTTCTTTTCTTTTGCATGTTGGAGGAATAAGAGTTGTCTTGGTCCACACAGTAAATACACAAGTGCTAAAGAGAAGCTGATTCGCACAAAAAAAGTTCTGTGCATACTTTTCATGATATCTAACACCGCAGTTAGGAAAAAAATGGCCTCACAAAATTAACAAGTTGTCTACAGGGCTGCAGGTTGGACACCCCTGCTAGACTGGAGGCATTACCCCCTGTTTGATCTTGCTCTTTCTTCCTCTGTTCCCTTAAAATATCCTTGTTATATGAAAGTCATACCATGTAACTTCTCTTCAAAGGGCTCCCCATTGCACAAAGATGGAAATTAAATCAGGTAACCATGGCCTTCCTGGCCCCAGATTATTTTGCCCCTGTTTATTATCAGATGAAAAATATATTCTCTGTTTGTTTTATCTCATTTTACATTCCCTCCCTGCTTCTCCTTTTTGTCTCTCTTTATCACACTCGTCTAATTTCTGCTGCTCACAACCTCTAACTCAGTTCCTGCTACTGTTCTTTTTTTCTTCCTATTCATCATATTCTGTCTTTTGCCTGCATTTGAGAGTCAAGATCAATTGTCTCCTGCTCAGAGAGGCTTTTGCTGGCCACCCTGCTATCCTCATCCATCTCACCCATCTATACTTTAATTGTCCTGCTCGGTTTTTGCATTGCCTTCATCTCTATCAGGCATTATTTCACTATGTGTTTTTATTACTCCCCTAGAATATAAACTCTATGAAAGTCAATCTCTTACTCTAGCCTAATCTTTATTGTATCACAAAATTCTGTAAGATTTGTCACCCATAACACATCTTTTGATTAAATGTATGAATTTATAAATAAATGAATGAAAAAAATCTATACAAAGAATTCAACACATTGCCTGACACAAAGAAAATTGCTAAAGAAATGGAAGCTGTTAGTAAAAAGTAAAAATAAATAAACCAAAACCAAATAATAATAAATGATAAAAGTTAAAAGAGAATGAAAAAGTAATATTGCTTTATTTTAAACACAACAAGGTGGAAGAGTTGTGTGAAGAATATGAATGATACAGAATAAACCTGTTAAAGACTTTACTTCCAGATAGTTCTAGAATGGGTTTATCATGTTATTTTTTGATGCTGACAATATTTTATTTTCTGGAGGAAAATTGTATCTTACGCGCGCGCGCACACACACACACACACACATGCAATGTACAAAAATGACGAGGGGCAGGATATTCTATAGAAGTCAGCTCTGGCAACCATGGAGAAAGAGAACTGAACTTTCTTTTCTTGAAGGAAGGAAATGAGGGAGTTGCTGTTCCATGCTTCTTTGAGCTTAAATTTCAATTTGTGTTAAGTTTGGTCTCTTCCAAGTTCTGAATAGACCATTAAATTAAGTACTGCACAGGCAGTGTGACTAATACTCTTTCCTCATTCTTCTAGACCTTTGACTCTGCCCTGGGTAACAGACTTTATATGGCCGACTTTGATCTCTTTTCATTGGTTCAGGTAGTATACAGCATATTTGCAACTAAACTTAAGAGTGTGGTTGCAGGGGTGAATTTATATTCAAACTGCCTAAGCTTCTTATGGTTTGAAAAATATATGTATATATGAACACTCAACATGTACTTTGGTTTTTTATTGAGTTTATATTGTCTGTTTCACTTCAGTGCAATTTATCAAACAAGCACTAGCAGTCCATAATTGGCCACACTACAGGCTATGAAATGAGCTGGGTGTGGAAAATGGATTCTATTCCCTGAGCTACTCCAGTTGAGTCATTAGAGTTGCCTGAAGGGCTATCTTGAAAAGGATTGTGATGCTGTGTTTGGCATTATGGAAAAAAGTGATATGATCCACAAGTGATATCTGACAGAGGGACAAAGGCTGAACCACTACACAAATATCAACTGTTTGCCAGGATAGAATGTGATAAACATTGCTCTTGGATAGTTATAGTCTATGAAATGAGATTAATTCACATAATTATATAACAGGGTGCCAAATTAATAATTTTTTAAAAGACAAACTGTCAGATTCCTAATTGCACTGGAACATTTTAACATATTATCATTGGGTTAGCTCAACCCTACACAAGAATATGTAAATTCTAAAACAGCAGATTTGGTCAGTCTGAGCAGCAGAATAAGACCAACTCGGCTCGGTGCCTGTGGCTCAAGTGGCTAAGGCGCCAGCCACATATACCTGAGCTGGTGGGTTCGAATCCAGCCCAGGCCTGCCAAACAACAATGATGGCTGCAAACAAAAAAATAGCCGGGCATGTGGCGGGCACCTGTAATTCCAGCTACTTGGGAGGTGGAGACAGGAGAATAGCTTGAGCCCAGGAGTTGGAGGTTGTGAGCTGTGATGCCACGGTACTCTGTGCAGGGTGACAGCTTAAGGCTCTGTCTCAAAAAAAAAAAAAAAAACAACTCATATGGAAATCTCTACCCTCTACTCACATTTTTAATATCCATTTATATTTTCAGTGGGGATATTCATGTACTTTTTATTGTATTTAACCAGAGTGATAGTCTCAGTAAATTTAAAAATATGTACTAACTTTGATAGCTAGTAACTAAGAGCACTTTTCAAAATAAACTTTCTATTCAGCATGGCAATCTACAATCTATTTGCATTAATCAAAACAGAATATTTCTTGATATTATAGTAAAGCAGTAAATAATGATATTTTAAGGAAAAAACTATATAATGTATATTAAAACATATTGACAGTAACTAAATCATCATCCCTAAAAACTTTTATTGTCAGTGTTGACAAAGAAGGTTAAAACAGAAATTCAACAAAGGATTTAGATTGAGAACCATAAACATAATAAAAAGAGTTTTAAATGACAGAAATAAGAAAGTCCTTACATTATTATATCTAAGCTTTTATTTCTTAAGCCACAAATTGATAAAAATAAATTTATGGAAAATATAACGAAGAATAAAAGAATAAAATGGCACTAATCACATCCATCAGCAGCTTACTTGCTACTACACAAACATCAGAATGCAAGGCGGAAATTGTTGAAGGAAAAAATCACTATCTCAATTGTTATTTATCAAAGAAAATTTGTAGGTACTTAAGGTGAGCACAGATAATGCATCTTTGCAAAGAAAATAGGGTTAGCCTAAATTTTGGCAAGTAAAGATGATATTAATAATTTAATGCAGAAAGAACTCTGTGGGGTGTTTTTTCTTTACTAGAACAAATTTAGCAGCAGAAAACTTAAAGGACTTTTCTTCTTTCCTATGCATAGGAAAGGTAACCAAGTTACCCTGACTTCGTGAAATTGGGAATTTCCATGGGAAAGTTTTTGTGTGTTTTTGTTTCTGACTTAGTTTTAGGGTGCTCTGATCAATTTCCTATTTATTATAAAATTTTCATAGTATTTTAAAGCAACATTATGTAAGAAATGTTTAAAGTTGGAAATCAGTAATTGAGAGGAAAGATGGATTGCTCAAACCACAGGGTTTATTTGGGTTTTCTAATGCCAAAGTACAACGGACTGAATGTTTTTGTCTCCACAAAATTTATATGTTGAAATCCTAACCCTTCAATATGCTGGTATTAGAAGGTAGGGTCTTTGGGAGAGAGTTAAGTTAAGAGTTTGAGGCCTCCTGAACGTAATCAGTGCCCTCAAACAGGGATCCCAAGGAATTCTCTCCTTTTCACCACATGAGGACACAATGAGAAGTCAGCTGTCTGAAATTTGGAAGAGGTCCCTTATCAGATCCCAATCATGATAGAACTCTGATTTTGGACTTTCAGCCTCCAGAACTTTGAGAAATAAATTTCTGTTGTTTTAAAGTTACAGACATTTGTATACCCTGTTTAGCTCCCTAGACAGACTAAGACATGAAGAAATGAGGAATGAGAAATTTTTCATAGGCCAGATCTCCAGTCTGCTTTTAAAAATGTTTCTGGTCACGTGCAGAATCCAATGCATGTGGGGACGTGGAGCCACAGACCTGAGAGCTGACATAACATTATTTAGAATTATAAAAATACATGGCATGTCTTGCATCTTAAATCGTGTTATGATGTGATAGAATGAGATGTATCAAAATAGAAGCACAAAAGTAAGTATTCTGGGTACTTAAGAAAAATAGGAATTTTAAACTCTAATTCATAGGAAGTTATGTTGACAACTAGTTAGACCATGCTATGTTACAATTCATTTTACATAAACATATTTTCAGGATCTTGGTCAAATGACACATATACCGAATCTCAGCCCCTTAAGGATATGGTCAGGGTCTTTGGGAAAATCAGTTTTCTTTTATTTTTTTATTTTTATTTATTTTTTTTTATTGTTAAATCATAGCTGTGTACATTTTTATTGTTAAATCATAGCTGTGTGCAATCGCCTGTACCCATTTTAAGATGCACCATAGTTGTGGCCCCACCCACTACCCTCCATCCACCAAAACCTCCCCCCTCCCTTCCCCTTCCTTGGGCCTTTCCCCATAGTCTTGTGCTATAGTTGGGTTATAGTCTTCATGTGAAAGCTATAATTTAGCTTCATAGTAGGGCTGAGTACATTGGATACTTTTTCTTCCATTCCTGAGATACTTTACTAAGAAGAATATGTGCCAGCTCCATCCATGAGGTAAAGTCTTCATCTTTCTTTAAGGCTGCATAGTATTCCATGGTATACATGTACCACAATTTACTAGTCCATTCGTGGGTCGATGGGCACTTGGGCTTCTTCCGTGACTTAGCAATGATGAATTGGGCTGCAATAAACATTCTGGTACAGATGTCTTTGTTATATTGTGACTTTTGGTCTTCTGGGTATAAACCTAGTAAAGGAATTATAGGATCGAATGGCAGGTCTATTTTTAGGTCTCTAAGTATTCTCCAAACATCCTTCCAGAAGGAATGTATTAGTGGGCATTCCCACCAGCAGTGTAGAAGTGTGCCCTTTCCTCTACATCCACGCCAACATTTCTGGTTTTGGGATTTTGTTATGTGGGCTACTCTTACTGGGGTTAGGTGATATCTCAGAGTAGTTTTGATTTGCATTTCTCTGATGATTAAGGATGAAGAGCTTTTTTTCATGTGTTTGTAGATTGTGCGTCCGTCTTCTTTAGAGAAGTTTCTCTTCAAGTCCTTTGCCCACCCTGAGATGGGGTCACGTGTTCTTTTCTTGTTAATACATTTGAGTTCTCTGTGGATTCTGGTTATTAGAACTTTATCGGAGGTATATCCTGCAAATATTTTCTCCCATTCTGAGGGCTGTCTGCTTGCTTTACTCACTGTGTTCTTGGCTGTGCAGAAGCTTTTTAGTTTGATCAGGTCCCAGTAGTGCATTTTTGATACTCCTTCAATTGCCTGGGGAGTCCTCCTCATAAAATTGTCCTCCTCACCCAGGCCAATTCCTTCAAGAGTTTTCCCTTCACTTTCTTCAAGTATTTTTATAGTTTCATGTCTTAAGTTTAAATCTTTTATCCAGTGAGAGTCTATCTTAGTTAATGGTGAAAGGTGTGGGTCCAGTTTCAATCTTCTATAGGTTTCCATCCAGTTTACCCAGCACCATTTGTTAAATAGGGAATCTTTTCCCCACTGAATGTTTTTAATTGGCTTGTCAAAGATCAAATAACGGTAAGTAGCTGGATCCATCTCTTGGTTCTCTATTCTGTTCCAGACATCTACTTCTCTGCTTTTGTGCCAGTACCATGCTGTTTGATCACTATGGATTTATAGTACAGTCTCAGGTCTGGTAGCGTGATTCCTCCTGCTTTGTTTTTATTGCTCAGTAATGTTTTGGCTATTCGAGGTTTTTTCTGATTCCATATAAAACGAAGTATTATTTTCTCAAGATCTTTAAAGTATGACAATGGAGCTTTAATAGGAATTGCATTAAAATTATATATTGCTTTGGGCAGTATGGACATTTTAACAATGTTGATTCTTCCCAGCCATGAGCATGGTATGTTTTTCCATATTTTAACTACTTTGGCTATTTCTTTTCTTAGAGTTTCATAGTTCCAGAATTCAATGAAATTGAAAACAAAGGAATTATACAACAGATCAATAAATCCCAAAGCTGGTTTTTTGAAAAGATCAATAAAATAGATTAACCTTTGGCCAACCTAACCAGGAAAAAAAGAGTAAAATCTCTAATTTCATCAATCAGAAATGGCAATGATGAAATAACAACAGACCCCTCAGAAATTAAAAAAAATCCTTAATGAATACTACAAGAAACTCTACTCTCACAAATATGAAAATCTGAAAGAAATCAACCAATACCTGGAAGCACGCCACCTACCAAGACTTAGCCAGAACAAAGTGGAAATGTTGAACAGGCCTATATCAAGTTCTGAAATAGCATCAACTATACAAAGTCTCCCTAAAAAGAAAAGCCCAGGACCAGATGGCTTTACATCAGAATTCTACCAAACATTTAAAGAAGAACTAGTACCTATACTACTAAACCTCTTCCAAAATATAGAAAAAGAACGAATATTACCCAGCACATTCTACGAAGCAAACATCACCTTGATCCCCAAACCAGGGAAAGACCCAACAAGAAAAGAAAATTATAGACCAATATCACTAATGAATATAGATGCTAAAATACTCAATAAGATCCTAACAAACAGAATCCAACAACACATCAAAAAAATTATACACCATGACCAAGTCGGATTTATCCTAGGGTCTCAAGCCTGGTTCAATATACGCAAATCTATAAATGTAATTGAACACATAAACAAACTTAAAAATAAAGACCATATGATTCTTTCAATTGATGCAGAAAAAGCTTTTGATAATATCCACCATCCCTTCATGATCAGAGCACTTAAGAAAATTGGTATAGAAGGGACATTTCTTAAACAAATAGAGGCCATCTACAGCAAACCCACAGCCAATATCGTATTGAATGGAGTTAAATTGAAATCATTTCCACTTAGATCAGGAACCAGGGAAGGTTGCCCATTGTCTCCATTGCTCTTTAACATTGTAATGGAAGTTTTAGCCATTGCAATTAGGGAAGAAAAGGCGATCAAGGGTATCCACATAGGGTCAGAAGAGATCAAACTTTCACTCTTTGCAGATGATATGATCGTATATCTGGAAAACGCTAGGGATTCTACTACAAAACTTTTAGAAGTGATCAAGGAATGTAGCAATGTCTCAGGCTACAAAATCAACACCCATAAATCTGTAGCCTTTATATATACCAACAATAACCAAGCGGAACAGTCAAGGACTCTATTCCTTTCACAGTAGTGCCAAAGAAGATGAAATATTTGGGAGTATACCTAACAAAATTATTTTTCACTTATGTCTAGTTATTCCAAATATAGAAATTTCTTAGACTCAAAATGCTAAGAGTCTGACTCTATATTTCCATCCTTGCCTCTGATATGAAATCACATTAAGACTAAGCTAAACTTCCCTTCATTGGAACACCCACGTATCACAATTGCCACCTATTTACTGTGATAGCACTTAGCAACAAG
The DNA here is from genome assembly GCF_027406575.1 of Nycticebus coucang. Classification (NCBI taxonomy): domain Eukaryota; kingdom Metazoa; phylum Chordata; class Mammalia; order Primates; family Lorisidae; genus Nycticebus; species Nycticebus coucang. Next base: position 21,998,969 of record NC_069787.1, read on the forward strand.
ATACAGAAGGTTGGTTGAAATCTAGAAACACCTGTGCAATTTTTTAGCTCTGTCAAGGGAGGTACCAATCTGCCTCCTCTGAGATTTAGATTCTTCAGACAACATTTTCTAGTTCTCATATTTAAGGGTACATTAGTTTTGGTCTTTGTCTCTATCTTACTTCACCTTGTGAAGCTTTTATAACTTAGTTCTTTTTATTGTCTATTTTATCTGAAGAAAAGGAAATATGTTTATTTTCACTTTTACATGGAAGAAGTCATTCATGGACTGTTAAATTTAGGACATCAGGAGATAGTGATAGAAAAAAGAGATACAGCGGATCTTATGATAATATTCAAAATAAAGCAAATTAGATTTTCTTATTTCATTACTAAGTAAATGACCTTCAGTGGAGAACGAGAGGCACTTGAGTGCCCCAAGTCGTCTGGGTGGATGACTCTGTGTGTGATTGTATGTGGGTGCATGTTTGGATTGGAGTAGTAATTTGATGTCCTCTCTTCCAGAAAATTTCAGAGTATTGTGTTTGGACTCAGTTGGAAGTGGCAGGAATTACTGGCTATGTGATCTTATGTGTATGAGTCGATCGTTCTGAGGTTCAGATTCTTCAACTACCTCAGAGATTAATATCTAGCTCATTCAAAGACTATGAGAGGTAAATAAAATGTTGTTTATAAAGTGATCGTAAAATAGATGTTTCATAAAAACTGCAATAAATGATAGTTTCTGCTTTTATATCAATATTGCATTAGTAATAGTAGTAGTTTTAGAATCAGTGGTTGTAGTGATGAATAATAGTAGTAGTGACAGTAGGTAATAATCAGCCCTGCTATGAGTTTCCAAATGCTAAGAAAAAAATGTGTGTGGTGTGGGTATTTTCCTTTGAAACTAAACTTCTCAAAAGAAATTGCCAGGGTTTGTCTTTTCAAGACGGCTTATTGGAAGCACTTCAAGCCTGCCTTATCCACTTGGAAGAACCAAAATAGTGTGTAGACTTTCTCACTGAATAAATTATCCATGTGGAAATATGGACATACAATAGAAAACTCCAAAAACGAGAAAGGAGCAGGAAAACAGGAGCCTGTGTGGCCAGAGCCAGCTGGGAACCAGGAGTGACACCCTAATACAGGACAGAGTGAGTGAGAGCCTTTCTGTAGTTGACTTTCCTACTGCAAAATTATACAACCTAGGCCAGAGAAGCGAACTGTGGCCCTTCTAGACCTTGAATCTAACTTACAGAGTGGTCAGGTGACTGCGAGAATGAACTGCTTCAGGGACGGAACCCTCTGGGAACCTTCCTGAAACCTAAGCAGCTATAGAAAAGCATCATTCTCACTCCCAGCTTTTCAAAGGCTGTGCATGGACCTGGGAAGCCTTAGCACCACTACCACTACTAGTAACCAAGAAAACTCAGGCTGCTGCTTGTGAAACTGAAGCATGAGCAGATGTGAGCTCCTGAAGCCAGGATGGAGAAGTGAGCGTGGAGTCATTTGCAGCTACCAGCACTGGAACTGGGCACCACTTCCAGATCTGAAGAGGATAAGAGCTTCAATGGAGGCTTGGTCTTGAGCTGGCTGTGGGATAGGTGTGAAGTCCCAGGTCAACTAGAAGTGTTGGCTTGGCAGTGAGAGCTGGGATAGGGGATCAAGTCCTGTGGGTACTGACAAATGGGAGGGATGTAAGGACCTTGACCTGTTGGAAAAGGCTGTGGTTGCCAGGAGCAGCACAAACCTTCTCAGTGGTGAGATTTTAGCATGGTATCACTGAGTCCTCACCCAACCATTCCACCAGTACCTGAAGGATCAGCTCACTCCTACTCACCACAGCTGAGCAGACACTCACCAATGGGGGCCTTAGTCCATCTCCACCTGGCTTTGCCTCCACCTAAGACAGAATGTGAGCTCAAGGGTCCTGGAAGAGTCCACTGCCTAATTCATTTCCTGGGACACCCAAGTGTTCTTCCCACGGGACTGAGATTGGGCATAAACACCGTACTAATACTACCTTAACCGACTTCTACCTGACAACTGTCATCTACTGGCCTGGATACCAGCTCCCACAGCCCAATGTAGCCACTGCCAATGCAAGGACAGAGTGCTTGAGGTCTGGAAGAGTATTTCACCACTGTGGCTATAGCCATCATCCATGCCACACATCCATGCCAAACATCCATGCCAAATTGTTATATACATCTGGAGGAATTTTCATAAGACAGGGAATATACCACGTAACTAGCACATTAGAAAATACAGCAACCAGAAATCCCACTAATTCCCCTTTAAGGCACTGTCTGTCCTAAAATTGACTACCATCCTCAGCTCTGACAGTGTACATTAATCTTGTCTGTTTCAACCATGGTGTAAATGGAATCATGTTACTCTTTCGTGTCTTTAATATTTCCCCCATATTATTTTTGTGAAATTTAGTATTTTGGGATATAGTTATAATTTTTAGGGTATAGTTAATATTTTGTGGTATAGTTATAATTATAATTCTCATTGCCAGGTAGTGCATGTTGATAAATTTACCAATTTATTTTCCATTTTACTGTGTTTTGTTATTTGTTATTGTCTTCTATTTCTCTCCAGCTTTATTGAGGCATGACTGACACATTAAAAATTGTGTATGTTTAAAGGGTACAGCATAATGTTTTTATATATGTATACATTACCACAGTCAAGCTCATTAACATGTCTATCACCTATCATAGTTACCTTTTGTGTGTGTGTAGAGAATACTTGGGATCTCTCTTTGTAAATCTCAAATATATAATACATTATTATTGGCTATAGTCACTGCACACTATGTGTCCAGAACTTATTCATCTCATATACAACTAAAAGTTTTGAGCCTTTGGCCAATATCTCCCCATTTTCCCCAGCCCCACATTATTTCTGTGTCCGGTTTATTTCAGTTAGCATAGTAACTTCCAGGTTTTCCCATGTTGTTGCAAATGCCAGAATCTTCTTTTTTAAGGCTAAATAATATTCCACTGTGAGTGTGTGTATGAAAGAGAAAAAGAGAGACAGAGAGAGATCTGTTGACAGAGTATGTTTCCATATCTTGGCTACTGTGAATAATGCCACAATAAACATGGGATTCAAGATAGCAATTTTATTTTCTTTGAATATATGGTCAGAAGTGTTATTGTTGGATCCATATAGTAGTTTTATTCCCGTTTTTTGAGAAACCTCATAGTGTTTTCCACAATTGTCGTTAAAATTCACATTGCTAGAAAACAAAGCACTTATCTTTTGATTTTTTTTTCTTTTTGACTAATTTGAGTTATCTGTAGATTTTAGTTAACAGGCCTTTGTCCAATTCATAGCATGCAAATATCTGCTCCCATTTTGAAGGCTGGCCATTTGCTAAAAAGCTGTGCAGAAGCTTTTTAGTTTGATCATGTCCCATTTATTTATTTTTGGTATTGCTGCAATCGCCAAGGGATTCTTCTCCATAAAATATTTTCCCATGCCGATTTATCAAGAGTTTTTCTCACACTTTCTTCTAGAACTTTTATTGTTTTGTATATTACAGTTAAATATTTTATCCATAGAGAATCAATTTTTGTCACTGGTGAGAGGCGTGGGCCGAATTTCAGCATTCTGCATGTAACTAACCAGTTCTCCCAGCACCATTCATTACATAGGGATTCTTTTCCTGAGTGTATGCTTTTGTTTGCGTTATCAAAGATCAGATGGTGTTATGTGGCTGGGTTCATCTTGAGGTTCTCTATTCTATTCCATAGATCTATATCTCTATTTTTGTGCCAGTATCATGCTGTTTTGATCACTGTAGACTTATAACCTGAATTCTAACAACATGATACCTCCAGATTTGTTCTTATTTCTAAAAACTGCATCGGCTATTGAGGGTTTCTTCTGGTTCCATATGAAACAAAGAACTATTTTTTTGAGTTCTTCAAAGGATGACACTGGTGCTTTGATGGGGATTGCATTAAATCTGTATATCACTGTGGGTAGTATGGGCATCTTATCAATTCTAATTCTTCCCAGCCATGAGCACGGTATGTTCACCCTTTTGTTAACATCTTCTGCTATTTCTTTTCTCAGGATTTCATAGTTCTCTTTATAGAGATCTTTCGTGTCCTTTGTTAGATATATTCCCTATTTCTTCTTTTTATCTAATTGTTCAAGCTAGTTCAGTAATACTTTGACTATTAGTGGTGAAAGTGGACACATTTACCTAGTTCTAAGTCTTGCAGGAAAAACATTCAGTTTTTTGCTATTGAGCGGGATACTAGCTGTTAGTATTTCATATATGGCTTTTATTATGTTGAAGTACATTCCTTCTAAGCCTAATTTGTTGAGGTATTTTATCATAAAACGATATAGAATTTTGTCAAACACCTTTTCTGCATCTATAGGGATTATCATATGGGTTTTGCCCTGTATTCTGTTAGTATGCTGTATCACATTTATTGATTTTCATATTTTTGAATCATCTTTGCATCTTAAGGATAAATTCCACTTGATGATGATGTATGATCCTTTTAAAGTGCTGCTGCATTTAATTTGCTAGCATTTTATTGAGGATTTTCCTATCTATGTTTATCAGGGATATTGGCTGATAATTTGATTTTCTTGTGGTGTTTCTTGTCTTACTTTGGTATCAATGTAATACTAGATTCATGAAATGATTCTGGGAGTATTCTTAGGATGATATTTCTAAAATGCAAATGTTGTTGGAGAATCTTTATGTGTTTCTCAACTGTTTCACTGCACGCTTTTATGCAACTAACAATTTACTGTGTTGAATATTTATAAGTCTGTAAGTCTCCAATTGTCAGGATTACATATTATTTTTCTGTGTATATCCAGCATCTTTCACAGTGATCAGTACAGAACAGATTTGTAATTTAATAACTGTATTTTGGACAAATGAGCCAATGAAAAATAAATGTTACTCCCTATTTAAAATCCTCAGAGACTCACCAAGATCCTCAGTGTAGCCAGAGCATGCAGAGCTCTCTACTTCCCGAGCTACATTCCCACTTCACACTCATCTTTCATTTACTGCCTGAATTTTGCAAAGAATGTTTTGGAGTGGATGCCTTTCTACTTCTAGCTTTTCACCCAAATCACCCCCACTTGCCCTTACTGATTCAGCTGAAATGTCACTTCACCCAGGAAACCATCCTTGATACACCTACACATGCCCCCCTCTTCCTACAACACTTTACCTGGTGTTATCAGAGAAAATTTGTGATCTTCTATTTATTTATTTACTGCCCTTCACAAGTAAAATTATGACTGCTGCAAGGACAAAGATTGTACTTTTTGGTCCTGAACTTTAGTGTAAATACTATATAAATAGTGATAGTACAACACTAACATTGTATGTATATATATACCTTATACATATTTAATTATATATTAAATAAAGTTGTTAAATGTAAATATAGTAAAAATGGAAATTAATTAAAGCTTAAAAATAATTTTAGCAAATAAAAATAATATATTAATAAATATATTAATCTTCTTTAAGATGTAATTTAACTTCCTGTTGATCCTTAAAATGTATTATTCTTTTTTTTTATTAAATCATAACTGTGGACATTAATGCGATCATGGGGCACCATATACTGGTTTTATAGACCGTTTGACACATTTTCATCACACTGGTTAACATAGCCCTCCTGGCATTTTCTTAGTTATTGTGTTAAGACATTTACATTCTACATTTACTAAGTTTCACATATACCCTTGTAAGATGCACCACAGGTGTAATCCCACCAATCACCCTCCCTCCATCCCCCTCCCCACTCCCTCTCCACCCTTTACCCCTTCCCCCTATTCTTAGGTTATAACTGGGTTACAGCTTTCATGTGAAAGCCATAAATTAGTTTCATAGTAGGGCTGAGTACATTGGATACTTTTTCTTCCATTCTTAAGATACTTTAAAAGAAGAATGTGTTCCAGCTCCATCCATGTAAACATGAAAGAGGTAAAGTCTCCATCTTTCTTTAAGGCTGCATAATATTTCATGGTGTACATATACCACAATTTATTAATCCATACGTGGATCAATGGGCACTTGGGCTTTTTCCGTGACTTAGCAATTATGAATTGGGCTGCGATAAACATTCTGGTACAAATATCTTTGTTATGATGTGATTTTTGGTCTTCTGGGTATATGCCTAATAGAGGAATTATAGGATTGAATGGCAGATCTATTTTTAGATCTCTAAGTGTTCTCCAAACATCTTTCCAAAAGGAATGTATTAATTTGCATTCTCACCAGCAGTGTAGAAGTGTTCCCTTTCCTCCACATCCACACCAACATCTCTGGTCTTGGGATTTTGTGATAAGGACTAATCTTACTGGAGTTAGATGATATCTCCAAGTAGTTTTGATTTGCATTTCTCTGATGATTAAAGATGATGAGCATTTTTTCATATGTCTGTAGGCCACGCGCCTGTCTTCTTTAGAGAAGTTTCTCTTCAAGTCCCTTGCCCGGCCTGAGATGGAATCACTTGTTCTTTTCTTGCATATACGTTTGAGTTCTCTGTGAATTCTGGTTATTAAATCTTTGTTGGAGACATAACCTGCAAATATCTTCTTCCATTCTGATGGCTGTTTGCTTGCTTTACTTACTGTGTTCTTGGCTGTGCAGAAGCTTTTTGGTTTAATCAGGTCCCAGTAGTGTATTTTTGAAGCTGCTTCAATTGCCCGGGGGGTCCTTCTCATAAAGTACTCGCCCAGACCAATTTCTTCAAAAGTTTTCCCTGCACTCTCCTCTAGTATTTTTATAGTTTCATGTCTTAAGTTTAAATTTTTTATCCAGTGAGAGTCTATCTTAGTTAATGGTGATAGGTGTGGGTCCAGTTTCAGTCTTCTACAGGTTGCCAGCCAGTTCACCCAGCACCATTTGTTAAATAGGGAATCTTTTCCCCACTGAATGTTTTTAATTGGCTTGTCAAAGATCAAATAATGGTAAGTAGCTGGATTCATCTCTTGTTTCTCTATTCTGTTCTAGACATCTACTTCTCTTTTTTTGTGCCAGTACCATGCTGTTTTGATGACTATTGATTTATAGTATAGTCTGAGGTCTGGAAGCGTGATTCCTTCTGCTTTGTTTTTATTTCTGAGTAATGTCTTGGCTATTCAAGGTTTCTTTCTGATTCCATATAAAACGAAGTATTATTTTTTCAAGATCTTTAAAGTATGACAGTGGAGCTTTAATAGGGATTGTGTTAAAATTGTATATTGCTTTGGGTAGTATGGACATTTTAACAATGTTGATTCTTCCCAGCCATGAGCATGGCATATTTTTCCATTTGTTAACATTTTCAGCTCTTTCTTTTCTTAGAGTATCATAGTTCTCTTTATAGAGATCTTTCACGTCCTTTGTTAGATAAACTCCCAAATATTTCATCTTCTTTGGCACTACTGTGAATGGAATAGAGTCCTTAACTGTTTTTTCAGCTTGACTATTGTTGGTATATATAAAGGCTACCGATTTATGAATGTTGATTTTGTAACCTGAGATGCTGTTGTATTCCTTGATCACTTCTAAGAGTTTTGTGGTAGAATCCCTGGTGTTTTCCAGTTATATAATCATATCATCTGCGAAGAGTGAAAGTTTGATCTCTTCTGACCCTATATGAATACCCTTGATGGCCTTTTCTTTCCTAATTGTGATGGCTAAAACTTCCATTACAATGTTAAAGAGCAGTGGAGACAATGGGCAGCCTTGTGTGGTTCCTGATCTGAGTGGAAATGATTTCAATTTAACTCCATTCAATACGATATTGGCTGTGGGTTTGCTGTAGATGGCCTCTATCAATTTAAGAAATGTCCCTTCTATCCCAATTTTCTCAAGTATTCTGATCATGAAAGGATGCTGTATATTATCAAAACTTTTTCTGCATAAATTGAGAGAATCATATGGTCCTTGTTTTTTAATTTGTTTATGTGCTGTATTATACTTATAGATTTACAGATATTGAACCAGCCTTGAGACCCTGGGATAAAACCGACTTTGTCATGATGTATAATTTGTTTGATGCGTTGCTGGATTCTGTTTGTTAGGATCTTGTTGAATATTTTTGCATCTATATTCATTAGTGATATTGGTCTTTAATTTTCTTTTCTTGTTGGGCCTTTTCCTGGTTTGGGGATCAGGGTGATGTTTGCTTCATAGAACGTGTTGGGTAGTCTTCCTTCTTTTTCTACATTTTGGAACAGGTTGAGTAATACATGTACTAATTCCTCTTTAAAGGTTTGGTAGAATTCTGACGTGAAGCCTTCTGGTCCCAGGATTTTCTTTTTAGGGAGGTTTTGTTGATGCTATTTCTGAACTTGATATGGGCCTGTTCAACATTTCCACTTGATTCTGGCTAAGTCATTTAAGGTGACGTGCTTCCAGGTATTAGTCAATTTCCTTCAGGTTTTCATATTTCTGAGAATAAAGTTTCTTGTAATATTCATTGAGAATTTTTTAATTTCTGAGGAGTCTGTTGTTATTTCGTGTTTGTTGTTTCTGATTGATGAGATTAGAGATTTTACTCTTTTTTTTCCTGGTTAGGTTAGCCAAGGGTTTATCTATTTTATTGACCTTTTCAAAAAACCAACTTTTTGATTTATTGATCTGTTGTATAATTCTTTTGTTTTCAATTTCATTTAATTCTGCTCTAATTTTGGTTATTTCTTTTCTTCTACTGGGTTTAGGGTTGGAATGTTCTTCCTTTTCCAGTTGCTTGAGATGTCCCATTAAGTTGTTAACATCCTCTCTTTCTGTTCTCTTGAGGAAGGCTTGCAGTGCTATAAATTTCCCTCTTAGGGCTGACTTTTCAGTATCCCAGAGGTTCTGATAATTCGTGTCTTCATTGTCGTTTTGTTCCAAAAATTTGGCAATTTCCTTCTTAATCTCATCTCTGACCCAGCTATCATTCAGCTTAAGGTTATTTAACTTCCATGTTTTTGTATGAGTATGCAGATTCCTGTTGTTACTGAGTTCAACTTTTATTCATTGGTGGTCCGAGAAGATACAAGAAATAATTTCTATTCCTTTAAATTTACTGAGGTTAGACTTGTGACCTAAGATGTGAACAATTTTGGAGTATGTTCTGTGGGCTGATGAGAAGTATGTGTATTCAGTTTTTTGGGCACGAAATGTTCTGTAGATGTCTACTAAATCCAAATTTGAATGGTTAGGTTTAAATCTAAAATTTCTTTGCTCAGCTTCTTATTGGAGGATCCATCCAACACTGTTAAAGGATTGTTGAAATCTCCGACTATTATGGAGCTGGAGGAAATCAAGTTGCTCAAGTCTGTTAGAGTTTTCTTATAAATTGAGGTGCATTCTGGTTGGGTGCATAGATATTAATAATTGAAATCTAATCATATTGAGTATTACCCTTAACAAATATTAAGTGACCATTCTTATCCTTCCTTACTTTTGTTGGTTTAAAGCCTATTGTATCTGCAAATAAAATTGCAACACCAGCTTTTTTTGATTACCATTTGCCTGAAATATGGATGACCATCCTTTCACCCTGAGTCTATATTTGTCTTTTAAGGTAAGTTGTGACTCTTGTATGCAGCACATATCTAGTCTGAGTTTTTGTATCCAGTCAGCTAACCTGTTCCTCTTTAGAGGACAATTTAAGACGTTCACATTAATGGAGAATATTGGTAAGTCTGGTAAAATTTTGGGTATCGAGTTTTTTGACAGTCCAGTGGACATTTTTAATCCTTTGCCACTTTGGAAGTTGGAGTTCGATCAAAAGTTTTTGAGTGAGTTTACTTTTGTGGTAGAGGATTGGGCTGGTCATTATGGAGTATAGGTCTGAGAATATCCTGAAGAGCTGGTTTGGTTATGGCAAATTTCTTCAACATATGAATGTCATTAAAGTATTTAATTTCTCCATCATAAATGAAACTCAGTTTAGCTGGATACAGGATCCGGGGTTGAAAGTTATTTTGCTTTAGGAGATTAAAAGTCGATGACCACCCTCTTCTAGCTTGAAATGTTTCAGCAGAGAGATCTGCAGTCATTCTAATATTCTTCCCTTTGTAGGTAATGGTTTTCTTACGTCTGGCTACTTTCAGAATTTTCTCCTTCATATTAACTTTAGTGAAGTTAATTATGATATGCCTGGGGGATGTCTTATTTGGATTGAGTCATGCTGGGGTTCTGAAACTGTTTGCTATCTGAATTTATGAATCTCTAGGCATGTCTGGAAAATTCTCTTTCATAATTTCATGGAGAAGGGGCTCTGTGCCTTGTGAGGCCACTTCATCACTTTCAGGGATTCCGATAAGGCAGATATTAGCCTTCTTTGAATTATCCCAGAGCTCTGTGAGAGAATGATCCATTTTTGGTCTCCATTTCTCTTCCTCTTTGAGAGTTTGGGAGCGTTCAAAGGCTTTGTGTTCAATGTCAGAAATCCTTTCTTCTGCTTGTTCCACTCTGTTACTGAGGGATTCTACTGTATTTTTCAGATCTTTGAGAGCTGCAAATTCTTACTTCAGCGTGTCAAAGTCTTTGGTGGTTTTGTCTTTAAAATCATTAAATTCTTGAGTCAAATTTCTAATTCTGACTTTTGAATTGTTGCTCAAATTTCTAATTCCAAATTTTTATCTCCATTTTATTAATCTTGTTTGCAATCCAAATTCTGAATTTAATTTCTGACATCTCGGCCAGCTGTTTATGAAAGGGATGTTCAGTTACATCTGCCATATCTTTCCTTGGGGGGGTTGATCTATTCTGATTACTCATGTTACCAGAGTTTTTCTGGTGATTCAGCCCCATGATTGTTTTACACCATTTGATTTTTCCCCTGGAGCTTTGTCGAGGACCTGTACAGTGCTATGGCCTGAGAAACTGGGGACCTGTTTGGTGTGGTGGGGCTAAGTGGATCTGTCTTGTTTTCAGGTGGTCTCTGACTCTAGTGAAACAGTTACTCTGGGTTGAAGTCTCAGCTTTGGAGAAATACCAGCAATTAATTCACCCCACCCCCCACAGGCAACAATTGGAAAAGGAAAATCAAACCTTCGTACAACCACACACCCAGGGCACCAACTGAATAGTTTTTGGGTGATTGGTTCAGTTCAAAAGGTCCAAATCAATTGTCTCAGTCAGCACCTGTCTCAGGTGGGAGAGTTTAAAAGGCCTCCTACAACTGGATCACAGGAGTCTGGTGACTACTCTGATATGGCTTGCTCCAGTGCTCCGTGGAGTCAGGAGAAGCCGCCCAGCAAATAGATCAGTCTGGGAACATTGATGCCTCCTCCCCCACCTTGTACCTCTGTCACACCTAGTTACTGATAGTCCCGCAGGGCTTTGACCCAGTTGCCTGTAATGAAGATACTCCAGGGGTTTGCACCTGCCTGAATCACAAGGAAATCTATTTCTGCTCAGCCAGGCCGCTGCACTCTGCCTCTGTCTAGCAGGGGGAGGTGAGGCATGACAACCTTGGGTGCTTGATGGAGGCTGGGGGTGTTCACTCAGTTCCAGCCCCGCCCCGAGTGATGTCACTAACGGAACAGAATAGAACAACTTTGCAGGAATTTTTTCTGTCCCTGCTTAATTCCCATGCAGAAGAGAAGATGATTTGAGTTCCCAGAGCCTACACCTCAGGCCCTATCTTTGGTCCTGCAGGTTTATATTTGGTTACCTTTCGGTTCTAGCCTCCTGTCTTCTTTTGTCTATAGGCTGATGATCCCCTATGGGCCGGTGCATCTTAGGCTCAGTAAAGTAGTCCTCTGGGTCAGCCCTGCCCTGGGAACTTCCCGGCTCTGCACATGCATTTCTAGTCCCCATGCTCCACCCAGGCTGGTACTGCATCAGGCAAACCCTTTACTCATGGGGGCCTGCGTTTCTGTCCCAGATCTGTTCTGTGGTGATACCACCTGAGTAGATGCCCAGACTCCTCTGGTTGCCCAGGGAGACAGGGGGTGTGGCTTCAGAATATCCAGGAGTGAGCCTTATTATTGCTAAAAGATAGCTGCTGCTCTGCGCCTTGGGGCACCGCCACTCTGCTGTGGTTCTTTCTCAGCCAACCATCCTCTCCTCACTCCCATGGCCCAGAGTCTGCACTGAGCAGCTGCAGTTTAGGCCCTGTTTACACCCCTCAAGAAATCATCCAAGAATCTGGACTCCTGGGGGACAGGCCTCCAGACCTTAGAGTGAGAGTGGAGGGGAGTGCTCAGAGTTGTAGGTAGAGAAAATATACAGTTTTATACAGTTTTATGTCTGGCAGGAGAACGCCATGGCACCCTAGAAGGGGAGGTAGGTCCAGTGTTTAGAGGGTCTCTCCCATGGAGTGTAGTGGGAGGTCCTTTGAACTCTGCTCGTTTGTTTGTGGGGCACTCTGAGCCGTTCTCATGGGGGATGGGACTCCCATCTGCTTGGTGATGGATTTTGTACCTTTTGTTTGTATTATCCTTGGGGTCACAGCTTACCTCAGCAGAGTTGATGTGCATTCTTCAACCTTCTCTCTTGATGTAGCTCTAATCCACCAGGTCACTTGCTAAATTTCTGTCCTTTAACTCTCATTCTGGATGGGAGCCTCTGTGGAAAGCTGGCTTCAGTCAGCCATATTGTCTCCACCCCCCTTAAAATGTATTTTTCATGTTATGGCCCCTGTATATAAAATCCCTTCAAACTTGTACTATTTGTGCTCTTGAGGTTTTTATTTATTTATTTTTTAAACAGATTCTCCCTCTGGTGCCCCAGCTAGAGTGCAGTTGTATCTTCATAGCTTATTTCAACATCAGACTCTTGGGTTCAAGATATCCTCCTGCCTCAGCCTCACAAGTAGCAAGGACTACAGGTGAATACCCCCATGCTCAGCTAATTTTTGTATTTTTTGGTAGAGATAGCACCTTGTTCTTGCTCAGGCTGGTCTCGAACTCCTGAGCTCAAGCAATCCTCCTGCTTCAGCCTCCCAGAGTACTAGGATTACAGGTGTTAGCCACTGATGCTGGTCTGCTCTAGAGATTTATAGTCTTTGTATTTATTACATTTGACACTTTTTTATTCATTTATTTATGCATTCCTTCATTTATACAATTATATATTGAATGATATACATTGAATTCGTATTATGTGTTGTGTATTCTGCAAGGTGCTCATAATACAGCAGTGAACTTGACAGGATAAAGTTACTGCTCTCAAGGAGCTTATATTCTAGAGTAAAGGAAGGAATATAAAAAGCACACAGATACATGAAGCAACATTATTTTTGATAGTAATAGTGGTCTTCTGAAAATAACTTAGAATGACTATAAACATGAAAGACTCTATAAACGTATTCAAAGTAACAGAAATATCAAATTAGTATTTTAAATGTGACAAGAATGCTTGCATCAAACAAGATAATTATTTTGTGAACATGCAAGAGAAATTCTGAGGTTTTTCTTTCTTAAAAACATTTTCTTTTTGGTAATAAAATTTTCACTATATTTTAGAAAATAATGCTAACATGTATGCAATAGTTTAGTACAATACCAAAATTTAATCCCAAACGCTTCTAATTCTTTTCTAAGATGAACAAACATGCAAAAAGTGGAACAGAAGTTCCATCCATCCTCCCAGCCATCAACCCCAATTTTGGCTGCCTGCCCTGTGCTGCTTTCTAAACATAGGCAGCTGGTGCATTCTGAAAGGCTAGGAATGATAAATGGGGCAGAGACTGCTTAAGGTCTTTGTAAAGTTTAATGAAAGATTTATCTCTTGAGGGTAATGTTCCTCTTTCTTTTACTGAAATGAGAGTTTGATAACCTCTCATTGTGCTTTTGATAAATTACACCTCATAGTCATAACTAAAATGACTAAGTGAGAAATTTTTTTTTATGCAGCTAAGCAAGGTCTAGTTATCACCGAATGGTTTAATACTTAGTATCTACAGAACTAAGTTTGCCATTTGAAATATTTTTAATTATTAAACTGAGAAAACTGTGAATCAATAATTTAACAACAAATACCAAGAGACCCTTTAATGTTCTCTATGTCAATTATAGTCACAGGAATGGGAGATTATGACTTAGAATTTATAGTCAATTTACAGCATTCTAATCTACAGTCTCAAAGGATATTTTCTGCCAGAGTTGGCCATTACAGTGTTTGAAGTCATTAATATTTAACTTCAAATTTAACAGGTTTGAAGTGGGTTTATATACTGATATACTCACATGCACAAAAATCGACAAGACAATTATCCAGCACACTAAAAATAAAAGGGCAACAAAACACCTCCAATACTTTACTTAAGTAAAAGAAAACTGAATTTTCTTTTTGCAAAACACTGTATTTTCTCACTTTTAAATTTTATTAATTTAAATTTTATTTCTAGAACTTAATACATCCAAGATTATTTAAGATGCACCGATAGAAAAAGGAGATAACTTTCAAGATGGTTATAGAGGTTAAGAAATACATAATAATTATTTAATACATCTCTCAAACCATTGTTTAGAGAGTTGTCTTTCTGGTATGAAGAGTATTTATCTGAGACTTATGTGAATATGGACAAACATCTCTTCTCATTTTCTCCAGCTGATGCCCCAAGACTGGTTAGATTTAGTGAAGCTTCCTTCCATCCCAGGAGTTCTATTAACAGCAGCAAGTGAGCAGTGAACGTTGTTCATATTTTTGAACATTTGGAGTGATTTTTGATATAAAAGAAATTTATATTTGTGATAAAAATCATACATAACTGGAAAAGAAATCATACATAAACCTATAAAGTAAAAAAAAAAAATAAAAGCCACCAACCCTCCCCACCATATTCCATCCTGACTTGCTTTGCCTAAGCTGAGCCCCGATACACACAGCCCATATTCCTGTTCCTTAAGAACAACCAACTTTTCCTCATAAGGGGGGATTATGTTATATTAATACATGTGCAAAAACGAACAACAAACTGTGATGTATACTATATGCAAAAGCTCTATCTATAGCATGAATATCTTAAATTGTAAACATGAATATTTATAATAAAATATATTTTAAATCTTGTTAATTATATTATGTAATAGTTGTTGGTTTAAATATATAATTATGTAATACAAATATGTAAAATGTATTTGTATATGCAGTCATGCATCACTTAACAAGGATGTGTTCTGAGAAATGTGTCATTAGGAGATTCCATTGTGCAAACATCAGCCAGTGCACTCACACATGTGTAGACAGCGTAGTTTACTCCACACCAAGGCTCTGCTACAGCCTGTTGCTCCTGGGCTGCAAATTTGTAAAGCACTTTATAATACTAAATACTCTAGGTGATTGTAACACAATGGTAAGTGTGCATCTAAACATACCTAACTATACAAAAAGTATAGTAAAAATATGGTATAAAAGATTAAAAATGGTACACCTGTGTAGGCCCCTTACCATAAATGGAGCTTTCCAGACTGAAAGTTCGTCTGGCCGAGTGAGTGGTGAGTGAATGTGACAGCCTGGGTTAGTCCTGTGCACCACCGCAGACTTTATAAACGTTGTGTACTACATTCACAAAATAAATTTCTTTCTTCAAGAAGAAATGAAACTTAGCTTAGTGTCCCTTTTTTACTTCACAAAATTTAAGACTTTTTAAACTTTTTGACTGTTTTGTACTAACACTTTAAAATACAAACACGTTGCATAGCTGTAGAAAAATATTTCCTTTTTGTATCCTTATCATATAAGGCTTTTTTTATTTTTAAAATGTTTACTTTATTTACTTTTTAAATGCTTTTGTTAAAAACTGAGACACAGATGCACACATGAGCCTGGGCCCACACAGGGTCAGGATCATCAATATCACTGTCTTCCACTCCACCCTGTCCCACCAGCAGGTCTCCTTGGAGCTGCCATCTCCTGTGAGAGCAATGTCTTCTTCTGCAATAACTCCCGAAGGACCTCCCTGAAGCTATTTTGTAGTTAACTTTCTTTAATAACTAGAATACACTCTAAAATAACAATAAAAATATAGTGAATACATAAAGCAGTAGCACAGTCATTTATCATCAGTGTCAAGTCATGTGTGCGGAACATGACTGGCCTGCGACGCTCGGACTTAGTGCCACTATGTCACACCAGCGCCACACACAGGAAACAGCCAGTACATGGATTGAAAGTACAAGCTTGCAAGAGGTGAGGCTCCCCATAGGTGCAGGAGAGCCTCAGAACCTCCGTCATGGTTATTTATTGAAATGATATACAACAGGTATGGGGAGCCCTATACAAGGACCACATGCTTAATGATTTCTACGTGCTCTTTCCCCACAGGCTCGACTCCCACCATGATGCACCATGAATGTTCAAAGTCCAATACCTACTTACTAACCAGCCACCGAGCTTATCTTGTTAGAGCACTCAGTTGTCTCCAGGTTGCAAAACATCTCCAAGCTGGCCAGGAGATTGTTCCCAAAGCCTCCCTCAAGAACCGGTGACTGTTCCTAATAAGCCTGGTGCTGAGTCCCATACACTGACTTGTCCAGTTCTGTGTGGCTGGTTGACATCAGCATCACCACAAACACGTAAGGGACATGTTGTGCGATGACATTATAATGGTTTCGATGTCACTAGGCGATAGGAAGCTTTCAGCTCCTTCATAATCCCACGGACCCACTGTAGTAAATGTGATCTGTTGTTGACTGAAGCACCGTGATGTGGCACGAGACCACATTACATAAAACATAAATAAAAGACAGTATCTGTATAAAACAAGATCCTGTCATACACACTGCACTTCATTTTCTTGTTACATATTTATTATTTGAAATTATTTTTCTTAACAGTCATTCTGGAAATCCATTCACGTCGACCCCCTTTCTCCTCTTGTGAGTCCCCCCCACCCCCACCCCCACCCCCCCGGCTTTGCTGTGGCTTCTACTTAACTTTGCCTTGCTGGGCACTGATGTTATAACTCAGTCGCCGTCATTTGATTCTACTTCAGTACAACTGTTATTCAAGTGAGCACAAAAGCCGGGGCAGACACTGCAGATAGCCTCTGGCTGCTTAGTGAGTGACTTTTTTTTTTTTTGTAGAGACAGAGTCTCACTGTACCGCCCTCGGGTAGAGTGCTGTGGCGTCACACGGCTCACAGCAACCTCTAACTCTTGGGCTTACGCGATTCTCTTGCCTCAGCCTCCCGAGCAGCTGGGACTACAGGCGCCCGCCACAACGCCCGGCTATTTTTTGGTTGCAGTTTGGCCGGGGCTGGGTTTGAACCCGCCACCCTCGGCATATGGGGCTGGCGCCCTACTCACTGAGCCACAGGCGCCACCCTTAGTGAGTGACTTTTTTGCTTCCACTGTTGATAAGCTTCTATCGGAAGTAAAAGTCTTAGGGCAGGTTGAGAGCAATCTTTTCCTTTTCTGGGTCTTCCCAACACTTTGTTAGGCCTGCAGTCCGATGATGCCATCCTGGACAAATATCCTGCCTAACAACATGGATATATTTCTATGAAATGATCTACAAATTCTGCTCAAGTTTTCATTCACTTCAAATTGAATGCCGCCTTCTACCACTGGAGCCCCGACTTAATATAAATCTGAGAAGCTTTAGTGAAAGTTAGTTTCAAGTGTCTTATTGAAAGCAGCTTTTCCATTGACTAATTTCAATTAGGCATGACTTGAACCCACAGATGGACTTCTACTCTTCAGAAGCTATTCGATCATTTTCTTGTAGAGCATTTTAAGAATAATTTATTTAAAAGAAATACAAACACTTGAGGCAGAACAATTGACTCCTTTCATAGCCTTGCTAATCCAGGCAATTTTGCAATTAGCAAAGGCTCCTGCCTTTCATGAAAAGCAGAGGTGTCCTGTGCTTAGAGGGAGGGGAGGAAAGGGAAATCCCTCCTCTGTAGCTTTTAAAACAACACAGCTGAGGATGCATTGCTAAAGTGGGCTATTCATTTTCTCTGATTGTCTGCAAGAAATAAACAGGACAGCTGGCTCAACGGATGATAAAAGAACAACCTTCAAAAAGAATTCTGTCTTTTTCTGCCAAACAGTGGCTACTTGGTATTGGTTCTGAAGTAATACGTGAAATAGTTCGGCTCATAATCTATTGTCCTTTCTTTGCAACAAAGTGGACAAAGGAATGTACGAAAGAATTGTTTTCTTGGTTAAAAGGCCGTATCCACCGAGAACAGCATGGGTTTTGTTCATTGTCTTTCCTGAGTGTCCTGTGAGATGGATTCTTAAGTATTGAATTGAAAGATTTAAGCATTGAGGGAATCTCAGGGGTGATGGCAGATGACTAAGACCACTACAAATGAGAGATTAAGTTCTTCCTATGTTAACAATGCACTCTCGCATGCATTACCAATGGGCTGAAATAATAAGAATTCCTTCCTCCAGAAAATCAAATCCAAACTAGGCGATGTGCCTGGCCTATCTCTTTAGAACGTCATTCTAACATGGCCAACGTTGCCAAGAAGGGGTATAAATAAACACTTGATTTAAAAAAGCCTTTTCTCTCTGTGCTTCTGGGAAACAACTAGACAAATTGGAATGCTGCCTGCAAGGCAAAGGATGGGAGAGACTAGAAATTCAGATATTGTTAGTATGGACTTTTAGACCATACGATCTTTTAACCAATATTTAACAATTTCATTGATTACATAGTTTAACCTTAAAAATATCCATTGCGTTTGTACATAAACATACCGTGTTTGTAGTAGGAAAAAAAAAAAGACCCAGTTTCTCTCTCTTCTCCCTTTTTCTCTTTCTCTGTCTCTCGATCTCTAAGATTCGGCTCAACAATGACTAAGCTTACAGTATTAGAGGGACTATACCTTTCTTGTTGTAAAATGAAAAAAATATTTTTTTAATGTTGTCTGAAGTAGAAAATAGAATACTGGCACATAGATCAGGGGATAACAAACTAAAAACTCTCAGGCCAACTTTGGCTTACCACTTGTTTTGTATGGCCTGAAAGCTACGAATGTCTTTGCTTGTACTTCCATAACAGAATACCATAGACCAGGTTGTTTAGACATCATTTAGTCAGTCTTGCAGTTCTTGGAGTTAAAAGTCCAAGATCAAGGTACTGGCTAAGTAGGTCCTAGTGAGGGCTTTCTCCCTAGCTTGCAAAAAGAGAGAGATTCTATCAGGTTAGGATTGCACACTTATGATCTCATTTATCATTAATTACCTCCTAAAAGCCCTGTCTCCTAATACAGTCATGTTAGGGATGAGGGCTTCAACATATGAGTTTTGGGAGAACACAAACATTGAGTCCCTAACGGATGATTTTTATATTTCTAAAAAATTGGAAAGAAAAGAAAGAATAAGATTTTGCGACACATGAAAATTATGTAAAATTGAAATTTCAGCATCCATTAAGTAAAGGTTAATTTGGAACACAACTGCACCCATTGTTCAAGTATTGTTTACAGATGCTTTTGCACAGTTGTCTAGTTGTGACAGAAGCCATGTGACCCATCAAGCCTAAAATGTTTACTCTGTCTTCCTTTACAAATGAAGTTTATTGACCCTTGGCATAGATGATGCTCAGTAAATGTTAGCTATAGTTAGGAAATAGAAATATCTAAATAAAGATTGGAATATGTAACCCTCCAACATGGATCGAATTTGCCAGAGACAGCATCTGCAAACAACTGACAGTTTCCAATAAACTAGCGGTCCCAACACGGGCATCTCTAAGGCCCACACAGAAAATGTAGTTTGGGTGGAGTGAGTCAGGTTAGGGAGACAATGGGAGTCTGGAGTCATGGGAGCAGTGGGAATCTTCTGAAATGTGGCATTGCAGACATTACTGAACCCAGCACATTGCTGCCATAGGGAATTCAGACTTCGGATTTTCTGAGAAGTGAAGTTGGAAGTTTGTACATGAATTTTGTTGGCAACCAATAAAAGAAAAAAAAATTAATTGCTATTCAACAAAGCCAAGAAAAAAAAATATATCCATGTGCCAATTGGAAGACAACAGCAAAAAATTGTGAGGTTTATATGAAGGATAAGAAATAGCCCCACATTTGATGAGATGGTACATTGTTGGAAATATTTTCTCATGTCAACACAAATCGTTTTGGTTTAGAGATCCAATCTAGCTCATCTTTTACTTTTTCTTTGCTAAAGAGATATTTTTGTTTTAGAAAAATATAAAAACAGATGAAACCACAATTTTTTTCTTTTTATCTTTTTGAATTTCTGGATTTTTTTTGCTACTTTTCTTGATGATTTATTCAAATTTCAGGGCATAATCGATAAGTTATCTTACTTCCCATAAGACTGTATGCTCTGAGCAGAAGGGTATAATTTGCTGAATCTTCAAGGCCTAGATAGTGTTTGGTATATGATGCGATTATAAATGTCCGTTGAGCAAAAATGGAATGAATAATAACTAATACTAGGTTTCATTTATCAAAGTCTCGAATAGAAATAAATTGAGAGAAGTGTCAAGGCTGATTTGCACAGATGATGACCATTATACCAAGCAATTCTAATGTAAATGTATATTTTTCTGGATCACTGCAGTAAGAGATAATATAACTATGTCATTTCTTTTTATAAACAGAATAGAGAATATATGGGCAACACCTACTGGGTATATTTTTCCCCAGTGTCTAGCCTTATAGAATATCTCTGTACTGTAGATACATAAATGTCAAACACTCACTGAGAAACAGCATGGTTCATGGAAGCATTAGTAAGAGATATGTTTTTGTACTTCAACTTTTTATTGTAATTCACTGTACAACATAGCTCTTCAAATTGCCAGGGAAAAAGTTATATTTTTCTCTCAAAATAGAGGTTAGAAATGATACATTTGTAATCATCTGTGTAGATAAACCTACTTACTCACCATAGACATAAAATATAGTTGTAGTCCTGCTTATTAAGCTTTCAAAACCTGTAGGAATCATTATGAATACTGTTAGCATACAGGGCAGCCATGTGGTTTAGGGCAGAGGGAAGGAATCATCACTGTTCACCAGTGTTTTCTTTCCTTTCTTGGGTAGAATTGTCTATCTTTGGTGAGGTTTCTCTCAAGTGCTTCAAGAAATAAATGTTTACTAGGTTATCCTAAAATAGACTTTGTCTTTAAATGTCTCCATTTTGAGTTTAACAGATATGTATTTAGAATCCTACATAGAATGTGCAGATAAATACAAATAAAAATTTATCTAGAAGTGCCTGGAAATGAATTCATTCCAAAAGATTTAGGAGTGTGATATGTTCTAGATTTTCCTAATTGTATTATGGAATGAATCACTATTAAATGATTCATGTGCATGAGGCTATTTCTAAATAAATAACACACAGGGTGGACATGAATTTTGTGTGCAATTTAAAACATTTTAACATAGTAAATTGCACATGAACTTTACGTCCACCCTGCATTGAGAAAGTTGTAATATTATCCCCTACCGGAAACAAATGTTAAATGGCATTTTTGTTAATGGCTCAATCTATAATATTGTTACATGCCCTTCAGATTTGTTTGATGGATGTTGAAATGCTTTATAAATACTACCATTTACAGGGTTGCTTTCTGTGAGTATTAGAAAGGGTCTCTGCAATGTAATTTCCTAGAGCTCAGCAAGACACTATTATAATATTGGTCTTCATAATGATATGCATAGGCTCCTTTGCTTAAGGATCTCAGAGAGCTTTACTTAAAATTAAGTGATTAAATCATATAGTACCCTCAAGTGACAAGTTTAATTATACCCATTTCCAGAAAGACAGTACATTGAAAAATTATTAATCTACAAACCCAAGGTTATCCAGATAATCAGGACCAGAAGGTCATTTTTCTGGGCTATCCATACCTCCCACAGTGGATAACTCCCATATGGAAGTGAGTTGTCAGACTTGGTGTTTTGCCAATTTCTTCAGCACATATATAAAGCTGAATGTCACCACTAGTAAGTGCAATAATCACATCTTTGAAGGGTTATTAACACCTCTTATCCTCTATAATTCAACAACTGTTGCATAGTCCTTTAGAGAAAAAGGAAAAGCATCAAGCTCTTTATTTTTTTTAAAACTAAGTATCGTGAAATCGTTTGAAAACTTAAGATACAAAATTTTGAATATATTTCTGTATGTACACTCATTTAAAAAAAAAAAAAAGCATATGCTCAAACGCAGTACAAGCACAAACTCACAGACATCCCTCATCCGTCAACTAGTCCCGCAGGTTCTACCCCCAGTAGCTAAGACTTCCACCTATATTTCTGTCCCTGTATTTTCATTTCTGTTTGACACTGATATTATAATGTAATTTTTGTAAATGTGGGAGCAGAAAGTGGTCACATATGAGAATAAATGCCCAACACAAAAAAATAATGAAGCTGAAAATTAGCAGTAGCATGAATTTTGATGACGTTGCTGAGCTTCCCAAACATCTCTGAGACCAATTACCTCCAATTCTAACAAAGCAAATCAAAAATGTCCTTATGATTTAGTTGCATTTTTGGTAACTTGCCACCAAATGCATGCCCAACTGGTATGCATTTTATCCTATTTCCCTCTTGCATTATTTTGATAAAACTTCTCCCTATATGAAAATATCTTATTTTATTTATAAATTTGTCTGTTGGTTTTACGGTCTTTCTCTGCACTGAACCATCAGCTGTGCAAGAGGAGGAATACCTCCTATTAATAGCTTTATCTGCACATTGTAAGTGCTCTGGCACGTTAAAGGCTGCAATAAATGGTTTTGAGTACATGAATACATATGGGAGTAAATAAACATGTTCAATATTTTACTTATATGTGCAATTATTAAAACATCATAAGACGTATTTACTTTAAATAACTGGCTATTAGGTTTCCACAAATTTAATTAACTTTCTCAACAACCTATAAAAAAAGAGATTTTTTAATAATTTCTTCATAACAAATCGACATGGAGGGCGGCACCTGTGGCTCAGTGAGTAGGGCACTGACCCCATATACGGAGGGTGGCGGGTTCAAACCCAGCCCTGGCCAAACTGCAAAAACAACAACAACAAAATGGACATGGAGTATCTGCTGCCTCTGCCTCGGTGTCTGTTTTCATCCTGAGGTGTCTGGTTTTTGAGAGCAATGGCAAAAGCCAGAGACTGTAAAAATGGTCTCTGCCCCGAGAGAGGGCCGGTGCTGAAATGACAACCCTAGCAGGAATGAAGCAGGAAGCAGCAAGCCTCTTTCAACTCGTCCTACCTGTCCGGCTCCTCTTCTCTACAGGCAAATCTAACAGGGACCCAGCTGGAAGACAAGAAATACAGTTTCCAGCCATCCAAGCTGAGCTTCACAAAGGAATGGATAAAGTATCAGTTTGAGGCTGAGAGAGAAAATAGGGTAACAGGAGGCAAAAACACATAACTGTGGCTCGTGGAATCTCGTTTTGCACCTTCATGTTTCATAAAGGGGGATTTTTTTCTTCTAAAATACACACCTGAGCAAGTCAACTCCTGGTTAACATCTTCCAGAGGCTTTCCATCCTCTTCCGAGCTGCTCGGTGTATACACGTGACCCTCTAGGATCTGGCTCTCGCTTTCTCTCTCCCCTCATCTCCTAATCTACCCACCGAGGTCTGACCTAAAGAAGAACCTTAGGGTGCGTTGTCACCCTATGTGACAAATTTTCTCAAGTCTTTGTGACTTTTTTGTAGTCTTTATCTCACTCTGTTATTCCCTTTCTTTACTTGGCTAATTCTTATTCATATTTAAGTCCTTTGAACTAAGTTTCCCTTTCTACCTCTGCCGATGGAGATGTTAAGAGACTCCATCATATAGGGCTGTTATTAGTGAGCCAAATTATACAGGTGGACCGTTACTACCTTGTAATACATCATGCACTCTGAATAAATGAGTGTTATTATCAACATTGCCTTTCATAACTCTACCAAAGTATCTCTTTCTCTCACAAACCTTCTCTGATACTTACGTGTGTGTTTCCTCAATGATTCCATAGCACACCTTTATGAGGACATC
This sequence comes from Nycticebus coucang, assembly GCF_027406575.1. Classification (NCBI taxonomy): domain Eukaryota; kingdom Metazoa; phylum Chordata; class Mammalia; order Primates; family Lorisidae; genus Nycticebus; species Nycticebus coucang. The sequence goes on from NC_069787.1 coordinate 22,022,880, forward strand.
TATCACACTGTATTAGAATTTGTCGCTTCTTTGACTATGTTTCCCATTAAACAATAAAATTATTGAAAGTGAGGGTCATATCTTTTGTATCTTTACCTTCCATATTTCACACAGTGCATAGCAGATTGTAAGTTTTCATAAATACTACTTCAATAAAAACGTTTTAAAAGAATTTTTACTGACTGCCTTACATGAAGACACTGTTAAAACACACACACACACACAGATGAATTATTAGTCATACCACTACTACAGCCACTTATTTCATCACAAAAATTCAAGTCATCCCTTATACTTATCTGTTAAATTTGCCAACACTGGGCCAGATGCAGTGGCTCATGCCTGTAATTCTCACACTTTGAGAGGCCAAGGTGTGTGGATTGTTTGAGCTCAGGAATTGGAGACCAACCTGACCAAGAGAGAGACTCCATCTCTACTAGAAAAAGAAAAACTGGCTAGACATGGTTGTCCATGCCTGTAGTCCCAGCTACTTGGGAGGCTGACACATGAGGATCATCTGAGCACAGCAGTTTGTGGTTGCTGTGAGCTATGATGCCACAGTACTCTTGGGGCAACAGAGTGAGACCTCTGCCTCAAAAAAAAAAAAATGTCGAGGCAAAGTGCTCATATTTAGAAGAACGTAAAAATTACTCATATGAACTGTGTGGCTTAAGTTCCAGAACACCTCACTAATAGAAGAACCAGAGACAAGGGCTTGTGTAAAGACAGGAAAGGGATAGAAAGAGTCAAACTGGGGGAAGCAGTGAGAGCCAAGATGAGGAGGCGTAATTGAGCTACAGTATGCAGCTGGGCTGGGTCCCATGGCGGCACACTGCTGAGTCATGGAAACCGCCTCTCGGCATTGTCTATCCATGGGACGCAAGGAGAATATATTTATCCTGTGGCCTCTAACCCCCAGTGGTTGAGGGTTGTCCCAAGGAGTGCTAACTACCACACATAGCCTGATTTTGAATACTTTAGAATGGTTGAGTGGTTTCCTGCAGACGTCAATGTAACAAGCAACAGAAAATTCTGGCAGAGAGCAAGAGAAGTCCCAGGTATAGGTAGGAGTTGTCTTGTCAGGTTACACCTGCATGACACGGTTGCCACACCAACTGCTAGAGTTTTTTTGTTTTGTTTTGTTTTGTTTTTAACAGGCTAAGAGAATGCCACTAACATCTTAACCAAGGTAGCGTATGTCTTTTAAAATTTGCTTTATTTACATGAACTACTTAAAATATGAACTACTTAAAATATACCATTTAAAGAGCTTATAAATAACTGCTTTTCATGGAATAATTTGGAAACATGTGTAAGTTGTTTATTCTCCTCATAATTTCTAATTATATAGTGTCTTGACAATGAAAGGAGAAGTACAAAAACATTTGAGAAATTTTTGACAGATGGAAAGACTTCATGTAGAAATTTGAAGTGTTATCCCAACTGATACTCTAAGGGAGAACTAAAATTTCTCTGACTACTTTTAAAAACAAGAGGTGCCTATCACCAGAAGTTCAGTTAAATATTCTATATGTGCAACTAGGGAAGAAATGAAAGATTGAAGGGTGGCAAGGACAGGAGACCAGGGCAGGCATAAAAGTGGTTTCAAATATAGTGGGCATTTTTCTGGTTCTTCAGTTGTGCAATGGGTTAGAGGTATTAATGTTTGCTTTACAACACAATTATGTGACATATAGTTTGCATTTGAATAAAATGTTATATGGCAAACATTAAAACTAACTACATGAATGTGATCATGCTGGATACTAAGCAAAAGTATACCAGAGAAAAAACTCTAGCCATATAGCTTATAAGAAACATACCTTAAGTATCAGTACACAGAAAGGCTGAGAGAAATAAGATCACAATATATTCCATGAAAATACTCATAACAGAAAGCAAATGGAGAAGGAAAGAATGAAAGAAAGAAAAGAAGAAACAAACAGCTCTTCAAAAGCAAAGGTAAAATTTCAGCAAACTCATTACTGGAGGACACACGTTAGCCTTCAAAGAGTGCTACGGAGAAGGCGTCTCGGGGCTTCCAGAGAGCCCAGCTGAATCCTTACTAGATCAAGGTGATCTGCCTGAACGCTCACTGCCAGACTAAATGAAGGAGGATCTGGAAGAACGTCATGGGAATCCTTGCTTGTACAACCCAGCCTGGAGGAACGCAAACACATAAGATTAATTTTTGTTGAAGATAAGCTCACAGACAAAATATAGAATGGACCTAAAATCAATTTTACCGGATATTTCAAAGAGGGTAAGAGAATAAATGTAAACTTTAAAAGATATTATGGAAAAAAAACACAACAGGTCTATTTAATAAAAAAAAAAAAATGAAGATATGAGAAATACAGGTATACAAAGAAAAATCTTAATGGGTGGATAAATAGTGGTCTAGTTAAGACAAGAAGACACACTGGGGCACCGTACACAAGACACTGGCAGGGATCCTCAATGGGCTCTGCCTCACTGGCTCTGCAGCACCCAGCGTGTGGATGGAAGAGCCACTCGCTTTCTTTGCTTCCCACGATTAACCTGGAAGGTGTGCATCTAGTGAAAGGGTTCCTGGTGTGGATGTGGAGAGAAGGGAACACTTTTACACTGCTGGTGGGACTGCAAACTAGTACAACCCTTTTGGAAGGAAGTATGGAGAAACCTCAAGGCACTCAAGCTAGACCTTCCATTGATCCTGCAATCCCATTACTCAACATCTACCCAGAAGGAAAAAAATCCTTTTATCACAAGGACACTTGTACTACACTGTTTATTGCAGCTCAATTTACAATCGCCAAAATGTGGAAACAGCCTAAATGCCCACCAACCCAGGAATGGATTAACAAGCTGTGGTATATGTATACCATGGAATACTATTCAGCCATTAAAAAAAATGGAGACTTTACATCCTTCGTATTAACCTGGATGGAAGTGGAAGACATTATTCTTATAAAAGTATCACAAGAATGGAGAAGCATGAATCCTATGTACCCAATTTTGATATGAGGACAATTAATGACAATTAAGGTCACGGTGGGGGTGGGGGAAGGGGAAAGCAGAGAGAAGGAAGGAGGGAAGGTGGGTGGGGCCTTGGCGTGTGCCACACCTTTTGGGGGCAAGACACGATTGCAAGAGGGACTTTACCTAACAAATGCAATCAGTGTAACCTGGCTTATTGTACCCTCAATGAATCCCCAACAATAAAAAAAAAAAAAAAAAAGAAAAAGAAAAGAAAGGGTTCCACTCTGCAGGGATGCCATTTTCATCGTCCCTTGGCCAAAGAGTGGAATTTTTTTTTAATGTGTTTTTGGCTGCAACCTTTGGTGTTTGGGGGTAGCAGGCATCTCTAGCATCCAGGCTGATACATACAGGAAGCATAAAAAATTCCAGGAAACTCATTACTTTTTCCCAAAGCCCTAAGCTCACTTGGTTTTCTTCTTTTCATCTTTCTAAGGTTTCTCAGAGTTGCTTTATGTATTTTGACCAGATGTTTTAGCCATACTCAGCAAAAAGAATAGGGCAGAATGTACTTTCTCCTTTTGGTCTTGAATTAGAAGATTCCCCCCCCCAAGTAGTTCTTAAAAGTTAACATGATAATCAAAGGCTATGACATTCCTATCAGTAATATATAAAATGGGCTACCTCATTGCTTCCTAACAATTATTAACATATTTTAAATCTTTTCTTTTATAAGGATTTACTGTCCACAAGAGAACACAAAAAAATAATTAAATAAAAAGGGAATAAGCAAGTCATTTGTTTAAATGTACTGTTTTCAAGATGTCAAATATATAGCTAATTAAGATTTTAAATGTTAACTTATTCCACATTTTGAGCTAGATACTTTAAAACATCTAAATAATCTTGAGCTTTTTCTCAATATTACAAATTTGTGAATCTGTTAAGTAACTGACTCATTTTTGTTTTGAAGTTCCAACTTTTAAAAATTTATACACTATTAATATTTGTACATAATTTTACTGGATTTATTCCCATTATTTTGATTAAACAATTTAAGTAGTAACTTTAGAAAATCTTTAAAACTTTTCTTTTTTTTCTGTAGAAGGAAAACAGGTGATTTGAACTAGGTCAGCTTCACCAGATAAGGAAATACAGCTGGCAGATTTAACTAAACATCAATTAAAGTTGCCCTTGAAAGAAAAAATATGTTATTTTAATGTATATAGAAAATTCAAAAGAAGCATAGCAAAAGAAAAGTGTTTTGTAAAAGCTATTAGTTGTGCTATTTACTTTCTACTCTGGAGGATAAATTCCACATTTTTCAGTAATCTTAATTTTTATAGTGTTATGAAATCTTTCCCTCAAGCATACCCAGCCTAAAGGATATTAACTAGTCCCCCATTGAAGGTGATTCTTAAACTTCTCAGTTTATCCATCCAGTGTGCCCATGCTACAAAGAGAGCAGAGGGAAGTGTTGGCACTCAGCAATATGGCTAATGTTTATTTTGTAGAGAAATATCCCCAAGCTGGTTTAAAATTTCCATTAAATGAAGAATCATGCATTTTGGAACTGTTAATAAAACATTACCTGCATCATCGTTTTATAATAATGCTTTAGCTGCTGGCTCTTGTCTTCTTAGTCCCCATACACCGTTTTGCTCTCAGATCATTGCTGCCAATGGTTCTTCTGGGCCGAGAGGCTGCCTTTCTCTCCTGGCAAGAAAAACAATCACTGAAGAAATTCCACTTGAGAGATAATGTAAGCACCCACTAATCTGTTCAAGCAGGTTATTCTGAATTTTATCCAGAACTCAGGGGTCTCTTGGAATGCTATGTGCCACTTCAACCTCCAGGAGACCTGATCATGGAAAATTTTCTCTTCTATGGTAAGAAGCAGTGTTTATCTCAATCAATGACACTCACACTGAAACTTTTTAATCTGCTTTCAATTGTTATTATTTGGGGGAGGGGGTGTTTCACTTTTGTTGTTGTTGTTGAGACAGAGTTACTCTGTTGCCCCAGGCTGGAGTGTCATGGAGCCACAGCTCGCAACAACTTCAAACTCTTGGGCTCAAGCAATCCTCTTGCCTCAGCCTCTCTAGTAGCTGGGATTACAGGCACCCGTCACAACAGCTGGTTAGTTTTCTCATTTTAGTAGAAACGGGGTCTCATTCTTGCTCAGGCTGGTCTTGAACTCCTGAGCTCAGGTGATTTACCCACCTCAACCTCCCAGACTGCTAGGATCACAGGCGTGAGACACCACATCTCGCCTTCTTTCAATTCTTAATGAATATGCAATACACTTTACTAAAATCTTTTTAAAACTAAGTTCATATAAGTGAAGTGAAGTGGGACTTAGGCATGGCAGACCATGTCTGTAATCCTGGCACTTTGGAAGGTTTACAAGGGAGAATCACTTAGGTCAGGAGTTCAAGACCAGCCTGAGCAATATAGTGAGATTCCCCGATCTGTAGCTAAATAAATAAATAAAGTGGTTTTAAATAATAAGGGAAATATTATCTGACATTTATTCAACTTTTTTTTAAAGAGTCACGATAAAGGGGCTTTTAATTAAATTATCTCACTTTATACTGAAAAACATGAACCTGTGGTTTGGGAATTTTTATTCCCATTTTAGAGGAAAAAAAATTTTATTCTCATTTTAGAGGGGGATTTAAATAATGTTTTAAGAGCAACTTCTAATATAAAGCCAAGACAAAACATAAGCCTGGGGCTTTTAACTCTAAGTCTGATGTTATTTCAATTGTAATGCAGTTATTTGAACAAAAGAATAATCATCTTAGGAGTTAGTCAATTTTTACAAAGTATGTAACATTTCTAAACTTCAATGTCTTCATCTATTAAAAAATATTTTTACCTATTTTCTAGAGAGTTGAAGAATAATGTTATATGAAATCCTATTATCAATTGTCAAGTATTTTCCCTACCAAACTCACCTCCAAGAAAGCATATGGTTTTTTGTTTGTTTGTTTGTTTGGTTAGGTTTTCTTTTTTTTGCTTCTCCACTCCCCTTTTCAAGAATAAACTTACAGAAGGCACCTAGGAACTATCTTGCCACTTTTCTAGTGACTGACTCTTTGTGTTCCCCTTGCCTGTTTATATGGCCAAAGAGGAACAAGTTTTGTTTAATGGGACCCAGACTTAGTGCTAGAGTTGATTAGTCTAAGACCTGCCACCTGCATTAAGCCAAACTACGGCTTCCTTCCTACAGTTTTTGAACTTTGGATCTACAGATGTGCATCTCGGTTTCTCAACAATCATATTTCCCTATTGAACACACTTTAGGAAAAGTGGCAACCTGTGGCCCAGGGAAGCCGAGAGAGCCAGTCTATGGAGAGAAAGAAAAAGAGATAGAGACAGAGATAGAGATAGAGATAAAAAGAGAGAGAGAGGCAGAGATAGAGATAGTGGAGGAGAGGGTTATAAAAAATGGAGAGGTGTGTAATAAGTAACAGGGAAGAGCTAAAAGCTTTGACAGTGCTCATCCTTCTGATCCTAGTGTTTATGGCTATCTTCCAGGGCTTTGGATATTAGCCACTTCCCATCTCCATATAATCAATTCTGTTTTTTATTTAGTAAACTCTAACTAGATTCCTATCACTTCCAATAAATCAAAACCCTTCCAAAAGAAGAAAATCCTAGGATCAAATGGCTTCAGTGGTGACTCCTACCAATCATTTAAAGAACTAAAGTTGACCTTTCTTAAATGCTTTCAGAAAATTGAGGAGGAAGGAACACTTCTAAATTCATGTATAAAGCCAGCATTACCTTGACATCAAATCCAGAGAAAGATGCCACAAGAAAAGAAAACCATAGGTTGATATCCCTGATGAATATGGAGTAGCTCCCCTGTATCTACAGGGAACATGTAGCAAAATCCCCAGTGGATTCCTGAGACTGTGAAGAGCACTGCAATCTATATGTGCTATGTTTTCCTCTCCTATAAATATATACTTATGATAAAATTTAATTTATAAATTGAACACAGTAAGAGAGTAACAATAATAACGTAATAAAATAGAGGATTTATAATAATATACTGTAATAAAAATTATGAATGTGGTCTCTCTCTCTCACAATACCTTATTATGGTGAGCTCTCCATTCTTCTGTGATGACATGAGATGACTAAATGCCTACGTGACGAGATGAAGTGAGGTGAATGACATAGGTGTTGTGACATAGCATTTGTCTACTTTTTAAAAATTTATTTATAACCCCTCTCATGCTGACTTAACAACACCTGAAGGTTTTTTTTGTTGTTGTTGCAGTTTTTTGCTGGGGCTGAGCTCGAACCCGCCACCCTTGGCGTATGGGGCCAGCGCCCTACTCCTTGAGCCACAGGTGCTGCCCTACATTTGTCTACTTTTGACCTTCTGATGATAAATCACAAGGAGGACCATCTATTTGGGGGAATCCTGAATCAAAGAGATATAATAATGTTGATGTTTGATTGTCAGGAGTGGATGATGTCAGTAACTAATGGCTATGTCAGTAACTAATGGCTAAGTATTTATAGATTGCAAATCCAATGCAATCCCCATCAAAATCCCTGAAGCATTTTTTATAGAAATTTAAAAAATTCTAAAGTTCATATATGAAATTTTTTTAAATTTTCATAAAAGAAATTTATAATCTTAATTGTAATTATTTAATTTCCATAAAAGAAATTTGTAATTTTAATTATAAATTTATAGTAATTATAATTCTTAATTTCTATAAGAAAAATTTAATTTCCATAAAAGACCAGGAATAGTGAAATCGATCCTTTTTTTCTCTCATGTAGTTTCTATTTATTTATTTGTTCTTTCATTAACATTCTAAGGACACCTGTACTTGATATTTGCTTTCTATTGCTATATTCATTTTCCAATGAATTTTATTTTCCTTTTTATATTAATTTTTAAATTTATAAATGACACATGATTATTTTACACATTTGTGGGGTAGTGCAATGTTTCAATGCACATATACACCTGTACAATGATCAAATCAAGATAATTACTATGTTAATTACTTTAAACATTTATCATATCTTCAATGGTAAGATTCTAAGTCTCCTGGAGCTGTTTTAAAATATATACTATATTTTTACTCGCTGTAGTCATCATACTATATAGTAAAACACCAAAACTTATTATTTTTTCTTTAAATGTAACTTTGTATATCAAATCAATCTTGAGAAAGAAGAACAAAGCTGGAAGCATGATACTTTTTAATTTTAAGATATTCTATGAAGCTACAGTAATGAAAACAGTATGGTATTTGTGCAAAGGGAACAAAATAGCTCAGAAATAAAGCAATGCAACTAGACTCAACTGATCCTCAACAAACATGCCCAGAAAAGACAATGGGGAAAGAATAGTTTCATGAAGTGGTATTGGTACTATCTATATGCAAAAAAACTGGATATTCATATGTAAAAAAATATTGTATTGTCATCTCATATCATACAAAAAAATAAACTCATAGTAAATAAATGACATAAATACAGCATTTGAGATTGTAAAACTCTTTGAAGTATAAACATAGTAGAATACCATCATGACATTGGCCTTGGCAATGATCCCATGGATATGAGACCAATAGCACAGGCAACATAAGCAAAGATAGACAAACAGGATCACAACAAATGAAAAAGCTGCTGCAAAGGAGACAACCAACAGAGTGAAGGAAAACCTATAAAGTGAAAGAAAGTGTTTGCAAACCACATATCTGATAAGAGGTTACTCTCCAAAATAGATAAACAAACTTCTACAATCAATAGCTAAGAACTAATAATCCAATTTAATGGATTATTAGGCTAATGAGTAAACATTTCTCTAAAGAAGATATATTATGGTCACAAAAATATGAAAAATGCTGTGTCACTAATAATTAGGGAAATGCAAATCAAAACCTCAAATCAAATCAAAACAAAACCTCAGCCTTCAAACTGTTAGGATGGCTATTATAAAACAAACCAAGAACCCCTCCCTCCCAAAAAACAAACAAACAAACAAAAAAGGAAATGTGTTGTAGATGATGTGGAGAAATTGAGATGCTATACTCTGTTGGTGGGCGTGCAAAATGATGTAGCTACTGTAGAAAACAGTCAGCCACAAATTAAAACTGGAACTACCATTTGATTCAGCAATCACACTTCTAGGCATTTATCCAAAGGAATTGAAATCAGGATCTTAAAGAGATATCCCGTGTTCGCAGCAGCGTTATTTACAATAGCCAAAATGTGGAAACGATCTAAATATCCATGGAGAGATGACTAGATAAAGACAATATGGTGTGTGTGTGAAAGAGAAATAGATGGAAGAAGAAAATTCTGTAATATAAGACAACTTGGATGAAACTTGAGGACATTAAGCTAAGTGAATTAAGCCAATAACTGAAAGACAAATGATTCCACTTCTATGCGGTACATAAAATAGTCAAATTCATAGAAGCAAAAAGTGAAATGGTGGTTGCTGGGGATTGGGGGAGAGGCAAGTGAATTTCCTAACCAGTGGGCAAAAACTTTTCATCAAGATGAATATCTTCTAAAATTGTTATACAGCATTGTAGCTATCAGCAACATTTAAAAATGTATCAAGAATGTAAATCTTAAGAAAAAGAAAGTATATCTTATGTTAAGTGTACTTACCACAGTGACATAAAATTAATAAAATTAAAAAAGAGAAGAAAGGCAGGGAGAGTTTTCACTATAGACGATGTTAATTAAGACTAAAGCAAGATGCTACATTGATGAATCTTGACTCAAAGGAAAAGTGGAGAAAGGGGCTGTGGGCCCAGAAATGTAGTTTAAAAACTAGATAGGCAAAGAAAGAGTCTCCCCTAGCCAGTAAAAGTGATTTCAGATTTCTCACCTCCAGAACTATGAAAGAATATATGTGCATCATTTTAAGCCACAAAGATTGTGGTAATTTATTACAACACCCGTTGGAAACAAATACATAGAGCAGAATATGAAGAAAAATCTCTGGATGGCACCCAAAGGGATATGCAAAGTGGAGCATCCTCCTGAAGATAGAGTGGTTAAATGAGAAACAGAAACTGTTAGCTGGGGACCTTAACTCCAGCCTTTCTACCTTAAAGAAAGGGAGATATGTAAATTTGGGTATAACTTTCCTTGGCACTTTTCACCCTGCTTTCCAGTTAGCCCTAAGCACTAAGTAAAGTTCTCAGTAGGAAAACCTTGGATCAATGAAATCACACTTCAAGCAAAGGCAGAGTTAAATAAACAAACAGAAGATTCAAGGAAAAATCAATTGGATAACTTTGGAGTACCTGGAATTTGGCATTTGATTACTGCTGTCTTACAGCGATGATTTGCGACATTCTCCCTGACGTTGTTCACTGCCCTAACAAAAATTGAGATTTGCTTTGATTGCTACGTTGGTCCTCCCAGCTCAAACTTAAGCACACACAATTCAGCTTTGTGCTGGATGCAGACTACATGACTTGGCATTCCCACCGCTTCTGAGTAAGCAGCCAGGTTTCCTCCTTGTAGATAAGGGTAAATGGAAGTTTGTGGATATTTGAAACAATACTGGGATCACAGTGACAGTGTTGTGCAGACACCCAGGCTGACCTATGTAAGATGTAGTTGGTCCCATGACGGGGTAAAATGAGTAAATAAAAGAAGAGACCAAAACAAAATGGTAGAAAGCCCCCCCAAAACAGGAAATGTCCAAGCCCTTATCACACATGTCAACACTGTCCCATCCACATTTTAGCCCTCAGAGTTGGCCCAAGACACAGTTTTCTCTCAGGAAATATCTTTAAGGTATTCAAGGAGGACTGAGTTAATAGATGAAATTTTTTAGTGTCTGGAGAAGGGTTCAGCTAAGGTTGATTAAGCTGTTTCTTTTCTTATTTAATGCCTGATATGTCAGCCAAAGGCAGTATTCAATTCCTTAGTGACTCGCTCCGCTAGTTCAGGCATTAGGCCAATTTCTTCAGACAGAACAAACCTCTCTTTCGCCCAAATGTTTGCTTAAGAGGTGACTGAAATAGTTTTTATACCAGTGAAAGGTTTATTCCACTTTATTTTTATTTCATTGCAAGCTGCTGTCTCAAAATGTGTTTTATTTAATATTTGATCTTCGGGACATGAATGAACGAGGCACAACATTTTTGTGCCCTGCTGACCAGAAGTCAGAATTTATTTAAGTACTCAGAAGTCCATGTAGTTTATTTTAAGAATGGCAATACACCTGGTTTACTGATGTGCTTTTTGGAAAAGTTAGATTCACTGGATTTCTCTTAGAAAAAGAAAAAGCCATAGAGCAGGATGGATTTTTTAAATAGCTAAATAAAAAGTGTATCAAGAGTTTTCTTACGTTTCACATTAAATGTGTCTTCTGAGGAATGTTGTAGATTGAAAATCCAAAGGTTGAAGAATTAAATTTAGAGTAATGAGCAACTTTTAGGACTTTCTTAGAATTAACATTTGAATGTTGAGAAATGAGATGTATATTTCAACTAAACTCATTCTATATCCCTAATAAAACTCAACCTTATGAAAGATGATTTGGCAAAATAATGTAGAAGAATCAATTAGTAATCAATTAGTAAGTCAATGATTGAATCCTAAAATTAAGCATCTTCTATGGAAGGAACAATCATTTGGGATTGAGAACATGGTGAAAATTTGGTGGCAAAATCAGTTCTCTGTTTCTCCCAAAGTATCTTGGAATTTTTGGAGAAGCAGCAAGTATTTAAACTGCAGGAGCCTAAAAGCAATTACTATAATTCAAGATTTTACTGACAAGAAGAAAGGTGATGTTTTATGTGATGATTAGGGCTCTAATTAAAAGGGACCATGCTGAAAGACACTGGTTCACAAAACTAAAGGGCACTTTTAAGAGTCTGGAGCATATTCGATCCTTCAGTTACTTATAAAAAGCATTGTGAACATGCACCAAAGGCTTGAATATGAATGAAGATCCGAATAAACTTATGAACAAAAGAAAGTTTATGAATAATTTGGCCTTGATGCTTAAACTTGATGGTGATTCAGGAAAAAAAAAAAAAAGGTCATTTAAAAAAGTTTTTTAAAATGTCATCATTTTTGATTAGTTTTTTGAAAATATTTCCTAGGTATGTAAGAATAAATCAAAAGTGTTACAAAAATACTTAACAAGGTTTTGGTATGAATCATTTAATTATATTTACATAAAAATTTTTAAAGAAATTTATTTAATTATACTTACATAAAAATTTTTAAACAAAAATTTGAAAATAATCAGAAAAAATGTCTATTCCATATAAAACCCTGATGCTAATCTAATAAGGCATATGACAGGTATATAAATTTGAAAGAAGAGGTTTTCAAGTTATAATCAAACATCTTTCATCCAAGAACATTATCACCAGCAAAGTAAATAACCATGAGCAATAATGGTCGCAGAAAGTAAATCACAGTGTAATAAAGTACTTCAAGTTTCAATTGATCAGTGCTTCCAAAACTAATCCAGGCAGCATTTCCATTAGCCTAAATGATCTGCAGAAAAATAGTTTTAATTTTCATTTAATATTCTTTACCATGTCTATGACCTTCAAGCATATAAATGGCAAAAGACAAAATGTGAAATATCATGTGAGAAAAATTGTATTCTATAACTCGTTGATGTAAGTTCAATTTTTCAAAGATCCATGTGGAAATAATAGTCAAACATTTTTCATGTAAAACCCTTTGTCATTCTAACTGACCTGCCCTCATGTCCAGCAACATTCTCAGTCTTTCTTCCCCTCATTCGCCTCTCCCATCCCCATATCCATTTGAGGTAAACAGTTTACTTTACAATGTGAAATAAATAACTCTCTTATTATGAAAATGAAAATTTAACAGAAAAACAGTAATATGTGGGTAACAAGTGTCATTCAATATAAAGGTACAATTATCCAGTAATTGTGAAGCAAGGAATATTTACAACTGTTTTGGTAGGTTTGTCCCTCTTTTAATCTCTCATTACATCTAATCAGTTTTTGAGTAATTTTTTAAAATGTTTAAACATTGTTATTCACTTTGATAGGGTTGATAATGGCATCATGGTTTTGTAGGAAAATGTTCACACATTTTCAGAGATGCAAAGTTTGTCAGGATGTCATCAAGAAATAGACCTGGGAATTCAGTGACAGAAAAAAATCTAAACTGGCTGAAAGGATAAACCCAAAGATGTTGAATTAACCAAAGGTTACATATATGCAAACTACCTGAAGCCAGACTGCTCAACCAATATTTGGGTTTGAGTGATAATCCTGAAATAATTTCAACATTTACAATACTGAGTGTTGAAATAGTAAAAGATCAAAATCCTTACAGTCTAAAATCCTGAAAAGCACTATTCCAAAAGATCAAAATCCTGAAAATATAATTATGGAAAAATAACAAAGAAGTTTTTAAAAGACATTTATTCAGGTGGCTGAGGCAGGTGGATTCTTGCTTGAACCTAGGAGTTAGCGGTTGCTATGAGCTATGCTGAGGCCACAGCACTCTACCAGGATAACAGAGAGACTCTGCCTCAAAAAAAACAAACAAACAACAACAACAACAAAAAAACATTTGAACTGTTTTTTGCCTTTTTAAAAAGAAGAAGTTGAGAAACATAAAAACACAACAGAATGCGTCATGGGCCACTTTACACAATAATAATAATAATATGCATATTTGTATAGGCATAAGCATTCAGGTCTACGAATGGCAAACCCAAGGTCTCAGCTGTGCAACATTATGAGCAGATGGACCATATTCATAAAGACATAGGTTGAGAAGTGAAATGTATGAATGTATAGCACTATGTCTGATAATTGTACAGATACTGTCTTCTGAGATATTGTGATGTACAACCTATGGCTTTTAATGAGATAGATCAAAAGCTGTGACGGGTCATGACCACATAGGCAATCACCTAAAGAGCTAAAATTTTGAGAAATTTTATCTTTCACGAGTGCAGATTTATGGAAAGGACATTTCTTCATGTATTGAGGATGTTCAACACTTTTATGTATACTTTTAATGCTTACACACAAAGTCAACATTGAGATAATGCAGTTTCATGGAGTCAAATTTCCAAAAAATGCATAGAACGAATTAGAACTCTTCTAAGAGTCTTTAACAAGCTATAACTCTAATACTGAGAAGGATTTGAAGATGAAATATATAGCACAGCAAATTGTGAAAAATAATTCTGGCCACTTAAAATAGTGGAGAAAAACCCTTAAAAAATCCAAAAACAAAATTCAACATATACGAAAGTTGTATTACAGGGAAAAATATTACTGAATATTGCAGAAAAATATTACTGCAATTATAGGCAATTGCAGGCAGGTAGTCCATAAGAGGTGTTACCAGAAAAGTTTGGTTTATTTTTTCTTTCTTTCAGATCAATGCATTTGGCAGAAAATTCAGATGAGTGGATTGGCCACATGTTAGGGCAACAATAAAAGCTTCAGTTCAAAAATGTGTCATTTTTCTGCATTGCCATTCCTTCTAGCCAATGAAATTCTAGGAGCTTTTAATGAATTAAATCTATCCATGAAGTTAATAACTGCTTTGAAATTCTCTTTTAGAAGCCTTGGTCAAACCGATTCCAAATATGTCATTATGATTTGGGGCTTCAGTTGAAATTCATTTTCTTCTGCAATCTCCATCAAATCTTCAAACAAGACTTGCTTCATTTTTTCCCTGTCATTTACCCATAAAAGTGTGAAGCACTTCTAACATTTTTGGATCCAACAGGCACATGAATTGGATATAGCTGATCAAAAACAGTGGGGATAGTTTTGAAAATGCATTGATTAGCCAAAATACAAGGAGTCTATTTTCTTCAACAGTCAAATCCCTAACCAAGAATAGTTCAATATTTAATCTGTTTTGTAGCACCTCAATATCAACAGGTGTCCAGTTCAGAAGATCTCTGAGCTTATAAAATTCTTCCTTTTTTCTGACAAAGGGTGTTTTGGGGTGTTTTCTTATGTTTATTTTTTGCCTTTTTTTTTTTTGAGAGAGACTGGGGTCTCACTATGTTGCCCAGGATAGAGGCTGGAGGTCAGTGGCTATTTACAAGCACTATCAGCATACTACAGCCTTAAACTCTTGCGCTCAAGGGATCCTCCTGCCTCAGCCTCCCAAGTAGCTAGTACTACAGGCGTGTACCATTGCCCCCAGCACAAAGGGCATTTTTTAAAGCAAGCATGCTGCTGCATGTGGAAGGGGCTGAAATCTTGCATCATAAAATAATTTGACAGGGGAGAATTTTTTTTTATTTTTTTCCTTGCATTTTCATTTCTTCTGTGACAATCAAAACACTTAAGACATTGAGGGCATATCTTTCCCATCTAGTCCATCAGACTTGCTATTAACTTTGTGTTAGAATAAAAATCCAACCAGAACTTAATAGGATGGTCAATGGAATGAGTGTAAAATGATACATTTATGTACTTTTTACAGGTTAATCATTTAATTACATTTTTCTTAAAAAGCTGTCAGAATTTCTATTTCTTCAGGAGACATTTTCACCAGATATTCCCTTTATTCTACGGTTAAGCCTTCTTCATTACTAAAAAACATAATAACATTAGTAATGTTTATACACATCAGAGAAGTTGCTATTCATTGCATTTTCATCTTTTAGAAAAGTCAGAGGCAGACTTCCTAAAGCTGACATTTTTAAAAATATGCAACAAAATATCCCTACAATTATTATAAAGATGCCACTCATCCTGGCACAGTTGTTCATGCCTATAATCCTAATACTCAGGGAGGCCGAGGTGGGTGGATTGCTTGATCCCAAGAGTTCGAGACTAGCCAGAGCAAGAGTGAGACCCCATCTCTAAAAATAGCTGGGCATTGTGGTGGGCACCTGTAGTCCCAGCTATTTGGGAGGCTGGGGCAAGAGAATGACTTGAGAGTCCAAGAGTTTGAAGTTGCTGTGAGCTGTAACACTGCAGCGCTCTACTGAGGGTGACATAGTTGGACTGACTCAAAAAACAAACACCAATGACCTCATAAACAGGCCGCTTTCTTCAAAATGAAACTCTCTCTTGTGAAAATGCTAGAACTCATAGCCAATCCCACCTGCCTGGCTCTCGTTACACATGTTACTTAAGAAGTTCCTATGAAAGATATTGACCACAGAACTGGAGACAGGATGCTGCTGCTTTCATATATTAACAGAGAATAAACATCAGGGGGAATGCTGTAAAAAGGAATGAATTCTTTGCCATTCTCAGATCTGGTCATTCTCTGTTTGTAATTGAATTCAGGCCAGTCACAGCTAAGAGAGTTGTAAATTTAATATGAACTCTCTTCTGAAAAAAGGCTGAAAGAGGTGAGAGGAGACTTGCCTGCTTTCCTTTCTTCATAAATATGGCCCTTTATTCCCATGTGAAGTTTTAAGCACAGGTGAATTAGCATTTATCCCAGTTGGCAGACAAGTCACGGCTCCCCACTCCACACACAGCATCAGGGGTTAAGTCACCTTGGCTCACATGGGGCTACGCAGGCCACATGGTCACCCCCTCTTGTGGTCAGGTGGCCCTTGAAGTCCCGGGGGAAGTGTGAGCACCCTGACTGCAGCCCATGTCCCCACCTCCAAAGGGGAGCACCAAGAAGACTCTGCCACCTCTGTCCATGACCGAGGGCAGCCACCTGGAAGCAAGAAACTGCAACTTAAAAAAAGGGTCCAATGAGTAAAAACATTCTTTGTGTTCACTCTAGGATTTTTAGACAGGATTAGAGGTTTTAGTTGACTGGAGAAGATTTGAATGTGTTGTTTCACAAAGAGGGGAGTTTGGGAGTGAAGAAGACAGAGAGGTGGGAAGAGAGACAGAAATGACATTTTTTCCCCAAATTCTTTAACAAATTCCTTATCGTTTTTACTACTTATTAAGATCTGAATTATTTATTAATAGGGGCATATAAAATGTTGGTGTCCTTCAAAGAAGGATGACAAATATAAACATGCATGTCCTTAAGACCTTTAAGAGAAAAAGCATCACATTTATCTGAAAATGTGCATTGAGATTATTTCTTAGTTATTCTTCCCACAAATAGGGCTTCTATACAGGTTCTTGTACGTGTTTTCTGTGGTACTTCGGAAGAGATTGCTCAGGGTTTGTGCTGAGAAATGGACTTGTGGGCTGTCAGGGTACACGCATTTCTGCTTTACTGGATAATTCCAAATGGCTTTAATAAGTGGTTTAAAATGTTACATATGCACAATTTAAGAAGGAACACTCTTTGTTTCCCATTCTTATCTTTACTAATACAGTCATATTTTTCACTTTTTGTGTTTGCTAATCTTGAAGGTATAAAATGTCATATTACTGTTTCAGATTGCTTTACTGTTCTTACTGATAAGCTCAACCATGTGTTTGTGTAATTTACCGGTAATTCATGCTATCTCTTATGTAATGTTTTCTGCATATTTTCCATGTTTTTAAATCCTTTTTCTTTTTGATTTGTAGAAGAATGTATAAAACACTGTAATAATATTGTGTACAGGTATGTGTGTATATGTATAGATTTTATATGCCACAAGTGTGTGTGTGTGTGCAGAAAGAGTCACAGATACCTTATCCCAGTGTGCTGGCTAACACTTTTATTGCCCTTTGGTACATTTTTTATTGTGATATGCACAACTAACCCTGGATCTTCCCTTTTAACCAATTCTTAAGCGTACCTTGTCTTTAACTATAGGTACAACATTGTCTAGCAGATCACTAGAGTTTATTCATCTTGCTTGACTAAAATTTTATGCCCATTGATTAGTAATACTCCATTTTTTACTCCACTCAACTCCTGGAAACTACCATTCCACTATTTGATGCTATGAATTTGACTATTTTAGGTATCATGTAAGTGGATCATTCCATATTTGTCTTTCTGTGACTGGTTTATTTCACTTAACATAATCCTCTCAAGGTTCATCCATATTGTCACATATTACAGAAAGTCCTTCTTTATCAAGGCTGAATAATACCCATTGCATATATAGATGCATATATATATTTTTTTAAATCTATTTTGTGACATTTCATTTGTGTCCACTTCTTGGCTATTATGAAAAATAGTGCTGCAGGCCAGGCGTTGGGGCTCACACCTATAATCCTAGCACCCTGGGAAGCTGAGGCATGCAGATCCCTTGATCTCAGTAGTTCAAGACCAGCCTGAGCAGGAGCGAGACCCAATCTCTACTAAAAATAGAAAAACTAGCCAGACTTTGGAGTGGGCACCTGTAGTTCTAGCTACTTGGGAAGCTGAGTCAAGAGGATCACTTGAACCTACCAGTTTGAAGTTTCTATGAGCTATGACTCCATGGCACACTACCTAGGGCGACAGAGTAAAACTCTGTCTCAAAAAATTAATAATAAAAATATGAATAATACTGTATGCACAAAGAAATATTAATTTTTATTCAAGATCCTAATTTTAATCCTTTTGGACAAATAGCCAAAACTTGGATTTTTGGATCATGTGGTACTATTTTCAATTTTTTGCGGAAACTCCATGTGGTTTTCCCTATTGGCTATACCATTTTACATTTTCAGCAAGAGTACATAGGGTTCCAGTGTCTACACACCTTCTGCAACTCTTGTTGACTTCTGATTTGTTGTTGCTGTTGTTAAAAGCCATTGTGACATGGGAGCGATATCTCATTGTGATTTTGATTTGCAATTCTCTGATGATTAGGGATGTTGAGCACTGTTTCATGCAGGTGTTGGCCTTTGTGAGTCTTATTTAGAGAAACATTTTTTAGGTCATTCTTTCATTGGGTTATTCAATTTTTTTTTCTATTGAGCTGCAGGAGTTCTTTATATATTTTGAAGATTAATCCTTTATCACATATGATTTGTGAATATTTTTCTCTATTATCTTTCATTCTGCTAATTGTCTCCTTTGTACAGAAGGTTTTGAATTTGATGATTTTTCTTTTCATGCCTGTGCTTCTGGTGTTAGAGCTAAGTAAGGAATTATCTCCAAGACCAATGTCATAGAATCTTTTCTCTATGTCTTCTTCTAGGAAGTTTACAGTTTCATTCTTACACATATGCCTTTAATCCATTTTGAGTTATTTTTATATATGATGTTCAATTGAGTGTTTTTATGTATGAAGGGTCCAATTTTATTCTTTTGCCTGTGGAATTCAGTTTTCCCAAGACTATTTGTTGATGAGACTCTCTTTTCTTTATTGTTTTTTCTTGGAACCCTCATTGAAGACTGGTTGCTATTAATAGGTGGCTTATAGTCTATTTTATTTCATTGGTTTTATATTCATCTTTATATCTTTATCAGTATCATAATTTTGTGTACTTTAGTTTTGTACTACATTTTGATATTAGGAAATATAATGCCTCTAACTTTGTTCTTATTTCTCTAAGTTGATTTGGCTTTTGGGTCCCATGAATTTTATTTTGTTTTTCTTATTCTATTTGTTTTTATTAATTGATTATGCTGCCCACCTCCATTTAGAGTAAATGTATATGTGCATCTTTGATTTTTTTGATCTTGATTTTTTTGTTTTTGAGACAGAGTCTCAAACTGTCACCCTGGGTAGAGTGCTGTAGTGTCACAGCTCACAGCAACCTCAAATTCTTGAGCTTAAGTGATTCTCTTGTGTCAGCCTCCCAAGTAGCTGGGACTACAGGTGCCCGCTACAATGCCCAGCTATTTTTTTGTTGTTGTTGCAGTTGTCATTGTTGTGTTAGCTGGCCCGAGCCGGCTTTAAACCAGCCAGCCTCGGTGTATGTGGCCGGCGCCCTACCCACTGAGCTATGGACACCGCCCTGATCTTGATTTTTAATACAAACGCTTTATGCTTCTTTTTTGACAATGATGCTTTGTGTGGATACCTTCACTAAGATTTTTTTTAATTTTCCTACTTTAAAAGATATTTTTATCATTAGTGGTTGTTAAATTTTGTGTATTTTTTTTTTTTAAAAAATCTCTTGATACAGTTTTCTTAGGTTTTTCCTCATGGAATGTGGTGAATTATCTAATGAGGAATTAGCTGTGTGTTACTGGATGAAATTTAAATTGGTCCAGATGTATGACAAGTTGCTGTCAAGTTGCTGAATTCTGTTATTAAGGATATTTGCATTTATGCTGAAAAATGAAACTCCTAACAATTTCTTGTCCTTGGTTAGGACTTAAATTTGATTATCGTAATTATTTATTTTATTGCTTTCATTTATCAAAGTTATAGTAACCTCCTAAAAGTAGTGAAAATTTTGACTCAGTTACTCTTCTCTGAAGGAATCTTCCCCTTCAATATCTGGTAAACATCACTTAAAAACACCTGAACCTGGTGTTCCTTTAATAGTAAAACTTTTAAGTGTTCATTCAGTTTTACTCATGTTTTCTACTTCTTCCTAACTAAGTTTTGGCTATATAAGACTATCCATTCATCCCTCTGTATCCATGGGTTTTGCATTCGTGGATTCAACTAACTGCTCATCAAAAATATTTTTTAAAAAAGATAATAATAAAAAGTAACACACATAATTATACAGTAAAACAACTATTGATATGGCAATTACATCATATTAGGTGTTATAAGTAATCTATAGATTATTTTAAATATATGAGAGATGCCTCCGTGAAGCCCTCCCTGATTACCCTAGGCAGAATTAGTGACACAGCTAGCACTTTGAAAAGAACCCTCTATATGACACTTGTCACTTGGCATTTGATTATTTATCTACTTGTATACCTCTCAGTAGCTTCCAAGTACTTAAGAAAAATTGACATATTCAAGCACATTCCCGCCACTCCTCACAGTGCATTGGGATGTAGTAAACACTGACAGAATGAATGAATGAATCCTTTCCATTTTACTATGGAGCGAACTGTTTAATACACAATCCAATAATTTTACATGTGTCTGTTATTGCTATTGTTATTCTACATGCCTGGCCCAAAATGGGAGCTTGGTATTTGCTGAGTAAAAAAATATTATATATATGTTTATATTTATGTAATATTTTAAATATATATCTATATATATATTTTGCATTTTGGCTGGGCCAGGTTCAAACCTGCCACCCTTGGTATATGGAGCCGGCACCCTACTCACTGAGCCACAGGTGCCACCCATATATTTTTGAATTTCTATGGATTTTGTTATCCTCAGGGGGTACTGAAAACAGCCACTAGCCTGTGGATGCCAAAGGATGACTCAGGATAGTTTTTATAATAGTAGTGTCTCTCTTTCACTAATGTTTGCAAGTTTATTGACATAACGTATAAAGAACAGAAGAGAATATGACATTTTAGCTATCTTCCAAGCTAACAGCATAGCTAGCCGTAGTTTTATGGATACCAGCAGAATACAGAAGACCTGAGTCAGAGGCAAAAGACAGTTTATTTCTCAAAGCAATAGCAAAAGTCAGACTATTGACATTTTTGTGCTGGCTTCCCAAACCCCAATTCCCACAGGACAAAGATAAGTGGGCGAGTTGACACCTGTACTGTAAGTGGCTTACAACATAAAAGAGGAATCTTGAGTTTAAAGACCCAAATCTTCGTAATCAGCAAAGAATGCTTGCCTTTGTTTCAGAGAGAAGCATTATTCTACCTTCCAAAGATGTAAGCAAATCCACAATTTGCTGTGGAGGGGAAAACTATCTCTATCATTCAGTTTGTTTGCTATGAATACATTCTTAAAAGACAGTCTGCACTTCTGGCTGTACATGTAAAGAACTTGGAAGTCATCATTCTCATTCTCATAACAAGTTAAAAGCTGATCAGACTAAAAATCAATGACTTTTCTTGGGGCTAGCAGAGAATTGAGGCTACTGGGCAAATCACCATGTCAAAATGTGGAAAGACAAGTAAATACAGCCTTTCATAGTTGATATCAGTGAAGCCACAGAGATGCCAGTAAGTTAAGGAAAGCAAATAAAATATGCACAATTTGAGATGGAAAAAATAAAATTGCCTTTGTTTACGGATGACATGACTGTTTATTTAGAAAATTCCAAAGAACTTTGAAAAAATAAATAAACCCTCCTGGAACTAATAAGCAACTATAGCAAGATTGCAGAATACAAGATTAACATACAAAATTCAAATGCTTTCCTATATACTAGCAAAGAACAATCGGGATTTGAAATTAAAAAACACAATGCTGGCCAAGCACGGGGGCTTACACCTATAATCCTGGCACTCTGGGAGGTTGAAGCAGGAGGGCTGCTTGAGTTCAGGAGTTCCAGACCAGCCTGAGCAGAAGTGAAACACCAACTCTAGTGAAAAATAGAAAAATTAGCTGGGCATTGTGGTGGGCATCTATAGTCCCAGCTCCTCAGGTGGCAGAGTTGGGAAGATAGCTGGAGCTCAGGAGCTTGAGGTTGCTGTGAATTAGGCTAACATCATGGCATTCTAGCCTGGGCCAACAGAATGAGAGTCTGTCTCAAAAGAAAAAAAAAAAAAAAGAAAGAAAGAAAGAACACTCCCCCCACAATGCCATTTATACTAGCACTCCCCCAAAATAAAGTAGTTAGGTATAAATGTAGACAAATATGTACATGATCTCTGTAAAGAAAACTACAAAACCCAGTGAAAGAAATTAAAGAAGATTTAAGATTATGAAGCTATACTTTTTATTTACAGATAGGAAGACTTAATAGTGTTAGGATGCCAATTCTTTCCAACATCTCTTATAGATTCAACTCAATCCCATTCAAAATCTTACCAAGTGATTTTTTTTTTGAAATTGACAGACTGATTCTAAAGTTCATATGGAAAGGCAAAAGACCCAGAATAGCCAATAAAATACAAAAGAACAAAGTAAGAATGAAATTATCCAACTTCAAGACTTACCATAAAGATTTAATAATCAAGACAGAAAGAAAGAAAGGCAGCAGAAATAAGCAATCTTCAGAATAAAGAGAAATATAGATGCATCAATAATTAAATAATAAATATAAGATAAGGTACAAATCTTTTTGATTTGTATTAATGACAAATAGGTCAATGTAATAGTCTAGAGCTCAGAAATAGATTCACACAAATATAGTCAACTGATTTTTTGGCAAAAGACCAAAGGCAGTTAAATGGAAAAAAGATAATCTTTCAACAGATAGTGCTGGAACAATTGGAAATCTATATGTAAACAAAACAAATCTAGACTCAAAATGGATCACAAACATAAATGCAAAATGCAAAACTATAAAACTTGTCAAGATAACATAGCAGAAAATCTTATTTGACATACGACTAATGTTTACAATGTATAAAGAATTCTCCAAAATTCAGCATCAGAGAAATCAGCAATCCAAATAGAAAATGGGCAAAAGACATGAACAGACTTTTCACTGAATAGGATATAGAGATGACAAATAAGCAGTTAAAAATATGTACAATATCTTTTACTATTAGGAAAATGCAAATTAAAACCACAATTGTATTTCAGAACACACCTTTCAGAATAGCTAAAAGTAAAGAAAGAGAAAGAAAGAGAAAATGATGATAATACTAAATAGTGGCAAGAATGGGAAGCAACAGAAATCTCATTCTTTGCTGGTGAGAATACAAAATAGTATAGTCACCTGGAAGAGTTTGTCAACTTCCTACAAAGCTAAATCCATTCTTCACAAATAATCTAGCAATTGTTCTCTTAGATATATATCCAATTAGTTGAAAATGTATGTCCACACAAAAATTTGCATCTGAATTTTTATAGCAGCTTTATCCATAGTTGCTCCAAATGGAAGCAAACAAGCTGTCCTTCAACAGGTGAATGGATAACCAGGGGTGTATCCACACAAGGAAACATTATTCAGCCACACAATGAATGAACTACCAAACCATGAAAAGATCTGTAGGAACCTTAGATACATAATTGTTATGTGAAAGAACCAGTCTGCATGATTTCAACTATATGACATTCCGGAAAAGTCAAAACTACAGGAATAGTCAAAAGGTCTGGGGTTGTCGGGGATCTTGATGGAGGGTGAAGATGAATTGGGGAAGTACAGGAAATAGGGCTGTAAAACTATTCTGTAGGTTACATGGCATGCATTTTTCAAAGCCTAAAGAATTATACATCATAAGAAATACAACTTATTATGAACTGTGGACTTTAGTTAATTATAACATGTATATATAGGTTTATCAATTCTAAGAAATTTATCTCTTTAATGCAGGATACTAATAATAGGGGAAATTATGTAGAAGTGAGAGTATGTGGAGTGTTTCTGTATTATTACCTCAATTTTCTATGAAGCTGAAACTCCTCTAAAAAATAGTTTAGAAAAAGAGCTGTTACTCACCTAATATAGAAATGTGAAGGACTGTGAACAATTGTCCTCCAACGTATGATTTCCTTATATATATTTATCTTATATTTATTATTTAATTATTGATGCATCTATATTTCTCTTTATTCTAAAGATTGCTTATTTCTGCTGCCTTTCTTTCTTTCTTGATTAGTATCATACAAGTTTTGTCAATTGTATTAAACATTTCAAAGAATAGCTATTGGCATTTTATTTCATCTTTACATTGCCTTCTATATCTCGTTAATTTCTGCTCTTTAAGATTATGCTAGGATTGTTCATTTTTTTTGTCTATTAAGATGATGTCTGTTTCATTAATTGCAGTATTTTTCTTTGTTAATGTATCATAGTAAAATCCTTTTATCTAAATACTGTTTTATTTATATCACATATTTTCACGATATTACAGTTCTAATTAACTTCTAAAAGTTTAGTGCAATCTTGAACTTTTAAACCCATGAAATTGACATTATTATTATTATTATTGTTTTATGTATACGTAGTCAATATTTACTCTTATTTACTCAGACATTCCCCAATTTTTTTAACTTTGCATTTTTTATGTATCTCACGTTTTGCCTCTGGATAATTCCCTTCCTGAAATGTATTCTTTGGAAGTTCTTTCAGTAAGGGTCTATTGGTAGTAGATATTTTTAGTTATTGTTTATCTAAAAATATTTTTATTTTTCACTAGTTCTTAATAGAGGCTTTCATTGCATATGGAATTATAGAAAATATTGTTATTTTCTGTCAACTCTTTGATATTATTTCACTGTTATCTTCTTTTCAATTTTGCTTTTAAAAAGCAAATTTTCAGTTAACTTTAGTTTTTTTAATTCATCTGTCTCTTTTACCAGATTGCTTTAGAACTTTTTATTTTGGTCTTTAGGTTTCTAAAATTTTACTCTTATTTGTATAGGTATGAATTTATTTTTATTTCTCATCCTTAATATTTTGGAACTTTGGGAATTTAAGAATTGATGTCTTTCATCTAATCTTGATATTTTGACAATGTCCTCTTGACTATTACTTGTCACCATTACTTCCTTTTGGAACTTCAATTGACGTATCTCAGAACTTGATAGTCTCCCTTCTAGATCTCAATTTCCTTTTCATGTTTTATCTTTTTGTATCTCTAAATATGTCCTGGGGAATTCAGATCTAAATTCTTTTTCCTACTGTGTTTAATCTGAACAATATCCATTGAGTTTTGTGTCCTCCCTCCCTTCTTCCCTCCGTTCCTAACTCCCTTCCTTCCTTCCTTCCTTCCTTCCTTCTTCCTTCCTCTCTTCATCAAAAATCCCTGGTCTTCTTTTATAGCTTAACATTTACTTTTTAGATATCATCATCCACATTTTTAAAAAGACTAAACACACTTGTTTTATATTCTGTATTAAACATTCTGCCAGCTACACTTTATATTGAACTGATCCATTTTTTTTCTGATGATTTCCGGAATGGTTTAATTCTTTGTTATTTGCTTACTTATTTATTTGTGAACTCACATTATTTGGAAATTTCTCTGAATGTTTCACAGTTTGGGTTAATGGTGCATTCTTTGAGAAACAATTGTATTTGCTTCTGTCAGTTTTTCATTCAATTCATAAATACTAAACATTAAATGTTTGTGTAGGTGTACATAAATAATATCACTATCCCCAAATGTACACACTTCCTAACTTTTCTTTAGGAATTAACAGAGAAAACATTTCCGAGATGGGCACACATCCCCATAATCTGCTGAGTGACAGGATTTTTTTCTAGTTTCCTCTCTGAATATATCACTCTCCTAAGGACTTGGCTTTCTGTCCCGATCTGTGATGCAAACTTTCTCCTAGTCAAGCACAAGACTTTTCTTCCCTATCTTCTGTGTTTGTGACCCATTAACATCCAGGATAAGGTCACACAGAAACAGATGACTCTTCCTCTGCCTCCTGTGCTCATTTACTTTGTTTTCTTGTCATTTCTGCCCTCTCAGTATTCCCTTTACTTTGTTGTCAGTGTAATGATACATGAAAAAGGATACCCTTTTGCAAAATCTTATCTAGTATATTTTCGTGTACTATGTCAACCAAGAGCTTATAAGACTATCTAATCTCCCATATTAATATACATGAAACAACTTTCTTTATTTTCTCTTGAAACAGAGATTCGATTTATTTTCTTGTTACCCCATAGAGTCAGTAAAAGGAAGTCACAAGAGAGAACACAGAATATTGTCTATAATTTAATGTAATTTTTATAAAGGAGTAACAGAACACACAGGCATACACAAAAATACACATGAAAATATACAATCACATATACATATACTTAAATGTATGTATCTAAGTGTCTGTATACCATTAAATTAAGCATTTATGGGCATTAATCCATTTGTGCTATTATGACAAAAATACCAAAGGCTAAAATTCTGTGTGAGAGAACACTCTAAAATGTGATATAATAATATTTTTTAATTTACATGACATGTATATAAAATATTGGATGCTCAAAGACAAGACACATTTTGCACATTCCCTGTGTAACAAAGTTATAGGCTGCATACATATATGTATTTACTTATTTACTATTTCATTAATAAATAGTCCAAATAGTGACACCACTTAAGGGAGGGAAAATAATTTTAAAATAGAGCTCAGCTATTTGACAAGGCTGTTTAGGGAGAAATCAAGAAGTGGAGGGAAGAGTTGGCAAAGACAAGGTGCCCTCTAAGTCTGAGATTCTTTTTGAGTATATCACAATTCTGGCACTAAGCATTTCTAAAGTAAAATATCAAATCACTTCAATAACAACACGAAAACGTTGGTTTTGCTATTCTTTGAGACTCAGTGCGGTCTTAACATTTATCATGCCAACTGCGTTTTTCTACCACTACGCAGGGTGCATTGCATGTCCCAAAAAGAATCCCACTGTGTCATGTTAATTTAATCCCAATGACTGAGCATCTGAAAACCTCTTTGTTCTTTAAAAGGATGTTTTGTTAGCAACTGGTGCAATACAATTTTCCTTTCGCTTTGAACAAGTCCCAATGTCACCTTTACTCTTTTACCAAGAGCTGCATTTTATTTGGCTGAGCAACCATGGAAACACTGTGTTGCTGGGTTTGCAGCACACTATGACTTCGTGACTTTCTACGAGGAAGAATGAGAGGTTAACCACAGTAATTCTAGCGTTATACCCTAATTTCACAGTGCAGCTTTTTTATTATTAGTATAAATGTGTTGTTCCACTCCAGGGTGTGTTCCACGTGGGTTATTTCCTCATTGATGAGTGTAGTAATTTTACAGGACTTGAAACTGGATTATCCTTTGTAGGAAGACTGATTGGGTCAACATGGTGAAGAGGTGAGCACAATGAGAAAAAGCCTTAGTGGAGAAAGTGATTAATAGTTAATTGCTAAGAAGTATCTCTTTCTTCAAATAATTTATAGATTTACAACACATGCTGCCATGTCGACCCACCAGCTCCTGCTGGAACTTCAGTACCCAGTGTTGTTTTTGGAAAAAATAAAGTCCTAATATCCAGTATTTTAAGTTTTGCTTAAAAAACAAACACTGCTTACTTAACTGAATGAGATGTTCAATTTTAAACTCTGCCTGTACTGTATGAGACCAACTTTTATAGGATTAAAGTAAAAAATTAAGCAGTCAAGGGCTCTCTCTCAGCCTATTGAATGTACCTTGCTCTTTCTTTCTATAGAGCAGGCGTCCTCAAACTTTTTAAACAGGGGACCAATTCACTGTCCCTCAGACTGTTGGAGGGCTGGACTATAGTTTAAACAAAAAAACTATGAACAAATTCCTATGCACACTGCACATGTCTTATTTTGAAGTAAAAAACAAAACGGGAACAAATACAATTCACACCGCTTCATGTGGCCCGCGGGCCACAGTTTGAGGATACCTGCTAGAGGCTTCATACATTTTGTTTCCTCTGCTTAGATTTGTCTCTTCCCTACCTCTCCAGTCCTTCTAGTATATTATTTTCTCTCATCTAGGAAAGTCCCATTTGATCTTCAGATTTGTATTTCCCATCTACAAGGAAGAATTCCGTAACTGTTTACGGTTAATAGCCATATACTCATAGAATCATATACTTCCTTTTACACTACAATTGTAATTTTACATGTGTTTGGTGATAATATGATTAAGATGTCTCTTTCCCATTACACTTGAAGCTCTCTAAATGACCTGGATGTGTCAGGTTTGTGATAACTATTGTATCCCCAAAGCCAGACAGAGTGAGCCCTCAGCATGTGTTTATTGATTTGATAAATAAATCAATGATTAAATAAAGCAGCTGGAGTCCCAACACATAAGTGATTTCCAGGTCCTATTTTTACACAAAATTAACCATCTTCAAACACAGAGAAGCAATGAAAGCATGTTGTGGGTTTCTCTGTGCTGCCTAATAGAACTTTCTCTGATAATAAAAATGTTCTTTTAGCCTCCCTTCCTGTTCAATACAGCAGCCACATGTAGCTAGCAAGGACTTGAAAATGTGGCTATTGCAGTAGTAGAAATGAACTTTATATTTTATTTGGTTTTAATTCGTTTTAATTTTAATAGACACGTGTTTAGTGACTATGGTATTGGGAAGCACAGAATAGTTACTATGTTATAAAATTTCTTCTCTTTTCATGTTGAAAAGATTCAGTAAAAGATTCAAGGCATGCTGGTGGGAGACAAAATTTCATAACTAGTGAACTCACTCTCAACTTTTGTAGATAATATCAGCAACTACAAGAGAAACTAAAATCTCAGCAACTACAAGAGAAACTATAAAAAAAAATCAACTAATAATACAGCTTGGCTTTTATATTTTTCTTTTTCTTTCATCACTACTAACTAAATCAAGCACAGCTGATGAGATACTAATCCTTTCATGATGTTTTCATCTCATTCAGCTGCAATATAACATCTTCAAGTGAATCCCCCCAGACAATTCCAACCCACAATGAACTCACTTCCTTAATTTGCCCTGTATGTTTTGCACTGTCCAAGTCCTTTCTTTCATCAGTATATGTTTTATATAATGCAGCTGGGAAGGAATTCTTAAAGCCGATTAGCCTTTTAGATTAATAGGCTTCTTCTGATCCATGACTCACACAATGAACAAAGATTTAGCTCAATACTGTGAAAGGATTATTGAACTTTGGAGAAAAACTTACCCAGGACTGAGAGTTATTTACCCTCTAGGAGAAATTGGCCACATGATGGCCTCTAGTTATTTACCCTCTAGGAGAAATTGGCACAGAGATAAATTTGATTACATTTTCACCCTTGACCTGTCTAAAAGATGTTCCCACTATTGACCACATCTCCCTTGCTTAAAATTCACTCTTCTCATGGTTTGCCTTACACAAGTTGACCTTATTTTCTTCCCCACTTCCCTACTTTGCTTTTCATTGGCCCAGCACTGTGTTACACACTGAGAGAGATCAAAAGCATGTATAAACCATGAGCCATGTCCTCTTGGAACTTAGAATCTATTTCAGAAAGAAGACTTAACATAAGTAGTGATTAGTTCACAATGTCAAATAGTATTTATTTATTTATAACTAATAAATCTCCATCTCCTTTCCTTGCTTTTATACTTCTTATTTTCTGCTAAAAAAAAGAAGGCATTGGCAAGCTATATGCCTCTGTATTGTCCCAATTTTGCTTCGTTCTTGAAATGTTTCTCCCAGGTGGCATATTTTCTACATATCACAATTCAAGTCTAAACTTATCACATCACAACTAACTTACTCCAGTGTTCTCCAGACCATGAGGTTTCCCTGATTATAATCTTGGTTACTGTCTAATTTATTAAAATATCATTCAAATGTGGTCTTCTGTAAATGCCACACTCATCAGATAACTTTACTGTTGATTTCTTGACAATGGTTTCTTAATGGATAAAAATCACGGACTACAACTTCACTACCCTGAAGAGCCAACTCTAGTTGTTATTATTTATTAGAGATGATGTATTTGCACTAGATGAGTCTTTCCACAAACAACAAGCACACCACACTGATTGCTTTGTTGTCAAGCCTTTTCATGTGTCGAATCCTTTCTTTAATCCTTTCCTGTATTCTTCTATACAGCCTAACTACCTCATTCATCAGGTCATGCTTGGCTTACATTATACCCGTAAGATTTCTCCAACTGTTTGAAATTCCAGGATTTTTTCCTACCTCAATAGTTCTAAAACCAAGTTGTCTTGAGGACAAAACATATAAGAATGAATTGGGCAACATCATTTAGACGAAAGTCCTAATTTTGGATAACAAGCATGTATTATAGTGTTATTCTTAAACTTTTCAACAGAAACTGGCTCTTATTTTAATCTAAAACACCACACTCTCTCAATTACCTAAGTTCCCTCTTATTTTTCTGGAGACACAGATAGAGGAAACATTTTGCTCCATATAAAAGAAGTAGCAGCACAATCAATATGGTCAATAGCCACTGTTGCTCAGCCTCAGTATCAGCAAGACAATAGAGAGTGGTGGGGACTGTGGTAACCGGAGAAGCACATGCGTAGTCTCAAAGATCCATCACTTAATTAGCACCAGCCAATTGCCTTGAGAGAATATAGGTCTTGTATTAGGAGATTGTATTGTCAGGAAATTCTAGGAACCTGTCTATTGTGCAGACTAAACCACATGAATGGGATGCAATCTTTTCACACAAATCTGTCTCCTCTCTTGACATTCAATAGTCAGGATGCATTTAAATACTATATGATACTGTGATCTAGTTATTACAGATGTTAAGTCTCCTTTTCCAAATAAATCAGAAGTTCCATGAGGACACAGCTCATGGTTTCTACATGTTTTGATCTCCGTCAGTGCTTAGCATAGTGCCCTGCCAGTGAAAATCAAGGTGACTTTGTTGTTTATTACCTACTTATTTTTACTTTAGCTAATCCCTTCATAAAATAAATTTTCTACATTTGTTTTATATCAATAATAAAAATGTATATCATGGTATAAGATATGCTCAATAAATATTATTGAATGAATGAATGAAATTCAACTGATGAAAAGAATTTATGAATTATTATGAGCCAAAAGTGTTTATCTCTCCACATCCAACATTGATTAGTTTTTTTATTTTTATGTATTTGTGTCATCCTCGCACCACTGGGACATATTATTTATGGAGTGTGTGGTTACTAGGAATGATTCGAAAGGCATATTTGGCTTTGAATTCAACTGAATGGAAAAAATAAGACTTTAGTTCCCTTATGATTTTGTACTTTCTCTGGAAATGTTCTCCTGGTCCAGTGTTTCTGTCATTCATACTCTTATCCATCCCATCCTCATGAGCTGGAAGTGTTGCTGCTATTCCTTGAACTTCTAATGGTGATCTTGGGTGTTTCAAGATTCCTGTGAGTCTTATTCTTCTCCAAATTCCACCTTTGGCCTCTCTGTTACATTTACTTTCTTAGGAAGATGATCTTGCTACTTCAGAGTTTATTGACATGTATCATTATGTCTTCCACCAGAGTTCCTGACTTTCAGCCCCTCATAACTCCCAGTGTTCCTCACTCTATATACCTGGGACAAATTCCAGTGAAGCTAAAACAAAAAAGTATACATGTCTGTGTGACACCACTCAACTACCCATTAATAAATATCCCTTGCCACAACAACAACAAAAAAAGGTGTGTTAATCTCAGAGGTCTTTTAAATTCCAAAAGCTAAATTGCCATAACATTACTGATAAGTTACCCACTAGTTAATATCTGCGACTAGCTAAATGATTAAGACTGGATAATTAGAATCAGAGTGATATCACATTGGTTCTAACTACAATGATCTGTTATAGATGTGTAGACCCAAAACAATGATAATTTGGTGTTCACGCTCTCTCATTCCCTATGTGTACATATGTACATGTGAGTCTATATATGTATATATCTTAGCTGGAAAATATCAGGAAAAATTGAGTCTAATCCATTTAAGATGCTGAAGAAGTAAAGTATATATGGTGTGCTCATACCTAGCCTATGGTTCGCACTCTTTCTATAGTATTTACAGGTATTCTTCTCAAAACCATTCTAAATTAACTAGAAAAGTGAAAATAAATTAGAGGAATCTCAGAAAATCTTTTTGACATTTTTTCACTCAAGTCTATAAAAATTCTTAGTTTGCCTTTGCAAGAAATGTAACTTTATAATAACTTGAATGAGTCCTTAAGTTATTGCAGGCTTGGTACCACTGCTGAAAACTAAAAAGAAAAAAAAAGTGTGCTTTAATCGTGGTTATTTTATATTTTAGAGAGATTTACAATTATAAACATGGCTGTTGTTCATTAGGTGTCAAAAATAGTTCTGTGACAATTGGGCTCAGAACTTGCCAAAAATTTATCAGTCATGAAAATACCTAATTATCATGAGCAGTGTTCAGTAGGTTAAGGTAAGCTGGCTATTTTATTATATCTATCCTTTCCATCTTTGTATGTGCTAATGTTTGATGTATTTGAAAATGATGACTAGTTTTATTTCCATTACCTACAGGAAAATTTTCTGACATGCCTGATTTCCCATAAGAGTTATGTTTCACTAAAATTAAATATACTGCACATGCTCCAGGTGAAACTTTCTCATTGTGGAAGCACTTTCTTTAAGTCAGAAACACAAATTTGGAAAATTAATATCACAGATGGCGATTTATTAATTTCAGTGTACACCGAACATTACTACTTTACTTTATTTGGCTATGTCTGCCTTATTCTAGGCTGTGCCTCAGGCTTTGTTGGCCACGTAGAAGGAACTCAATAATGTTGGTTGAACAAAAGAACTAACATGTGGACAAGACGGCATCCTATTTTGTTTTCACGCCCATCCCTGGCATCTCACATGGAAACTGGTATGTGGTAGATGCTTAGTAAGTGTGTGTTAAACTACCCTATGCTTTTATATTTTTCTTTTGGTTTCTTCAGGCTGGATTCTGATCTCTTCCCTACACAACCACATCCCACCCACCCCATCTCTATATTTCTCACCATGTTTCGTGGCACCCGATTAGAAACAGAATAAAAACAGACCAACCAGTTTAGAGCCTGGCACTGGTGACCTCACAAAAAGGTTTGGAGGACACAGGACAGGGTCATTTGTCTGACTGCAGCTTGAGCATCCATTTCCAGGACAAAGTGGCTGCGTGACCGGTGAGTTCTACCCCAGGTCCCTAGAAACTGCAGTGAGCTTTCATCAAGCCTTGTCCACCTGTCTCTGCCCCAGTGTGCCAGGTCAAGAATTCAAGAATGCTGATGTTAGAAAATATCTCCTTTGGGCCCACCTTCTCCAGCTGCCATCTTTCTGTGTCTGCCTCTTGTTCAATTAGGGAGGAGGAAAACTGGACACCAAAGAAGTTCACCCCAAACAAAGGGGCTGCACAGAAATTCACAGAAACCCCTCGTGGTTTCTGGCTTTTTGTTTTGTTTTATTTTGCGAAATGCTGGATCTCTATCTAATCTTGAAATTTCATAAAATGAAAGAATTTGAGAATCCTAGTGTGGTTGTGAGGATGAAATGAAAATTGATTCTGCCTATAACATAACAAACGCCCAGCAATTGAGGTATCACTGCTGCTGTTGTTGTTCACACACTGAAAGGAGTTTTTTATGCAAGAATCAGGTAGCGTTTCTTACAGCTGCACTTGACAACATTGAGGGTCAGGTTCTAGGCTCCTGCCCAGGGTTTCTAAAAGCCACCACTGTTAACATCTTAGAACAGATCATTTCTGTGCCTTGGAGGATGTTTAGCGCTGAAGCCCTGCCGCGCCCCCCACCCCACTAGATGCTGATAGCAACACCTCCCACCAAGCAGTGACAATTGTCAGGAAACACTGCAAAACATCCTCCCCACGGAGAGAGAACACTAATCCAAGATCGCCTTCAGAGGTCCTCAAACTGCGGCCCGCAGACCACATGACATGGTGTGATTGTATTTGTTCCTGTTTTTGTTTTTTTACTTCAAAATAAGATATGTGCAGTGTGCATAGGAATTTGTTCATAGTTTTTTTTTTTTAATTATAGTCTGGCCCTCCAACAGTCTGAGGGACAGTGAACTGAACCCGTTTAAAAAGTTTGAGGATGCCTGATCCCTTACTGAACTAAAATTGGCCTCCTTGTTATCACAACTCATGGGTACAAATGCACACCTATCTTTCACAAGTCAGGTATGAGAGGTTGACACTTTAAATGCCGGGCAACCTAGAACTGTGCATAAACTGAGGCAGCCTGTTGATAGCTTATCTTTTTGAAGACTTCTACAAATATGCAGTCAATATTCAACTTCACATCCAGATCTTTCTGAAGTGCTACTGCACAGTGACAATGATAAATTACAAAGTAATCCTAAACAAACTCTGGGAAAATACCATAAATATATATTAATCATAATCCTCAACTCCCTATGATAATTTTAAAATTATTTTGTAGTTAAAAAATGGAAGAACTAATATTGTATTAAGTTTAGAGAGTTCAAAATGAGGCAAATAATATTAAACTCCAATTACACTGCATTTTCTTGGTACACTGAACAGATAAACAATGTTTTAAGCCCTGATTTATTGTAGGATGATATTAAAATGGTGCATGAATATCAATTAAGAAGGTAATTATTTTTTAAAAAGAAAACCTTTATGTCCTATCTCCTGAGTATTTTTTTAATATGGTAAGACAGTAATAATATTCCTTAATATTGAATGCATTAGCTGTGCAGGCATTGTGTGTAGAGGTTATATAGTAATATACAGAAGGTACTAAAAAATATGTACACACTTTGAGAAAAGAAAATATTGTATTGAAATTGTTATGCTCAATATATACTGATAACAAAAGATGAACACAAGTCACATTGAGCACCTCTTAAAATGGTAGAAGTCAAATGTGACTTGAGTTTTACAAATTTAATACAGTTTTTCTCTTTCTTAAAATGTGTATACGTTTTTTGGCACTCTCCGTATATAGTCAAACCACAACTTTATGAAGAGAATACTATTAATTTTTGTATCCATCAGTATAGGCTAGAGTTTACAGTGGTAATGTTAGGTAGATAGCTAGAAATCTGGCTTTCCTAGGGAAAAAGGACAAAGGCAGGGCCCCAGTCCCCCATCTCACCTTAGTCCTGTCTCAAGTGATTGCTCACACCTGCAGGAAGCCACACTCTACAGATCCACCAATCAGAACTTATCATGCCAACTGCAAAAGAACACAGGGAACTTAATAGCCCATAGCCTCATAGGCACAGTTGAGTCTTGAAGGGGACCTAGACAGCCTAAAGGCTAACTATCATGTCATTAGCTTCAGTCTCCCTGTGGTTCACACCCTCACAAGAGGCTTTGAGAGGGACTCAAGGGAGGTCCACATGCACAGTATCTGCTTTCAGGGTGACCACTGAACCATGAGGTAGTCCCAATCCTGGTGTTACAAAACAGAACCCTCACCATAGTTAGGGTCTTTATTGTAACAATGGAGGCCCATTCATTGTCTATGGTGAAATAATCTTACTTTGAAACTTATATCCTGCTCTTACTCTGTAAACCTCTCTTTTCCCTTCTCAACAAACATTGTTTCACATTAGCCTTGCTTTGGGGGTGCCCGGTCATTCTGAAGAATGAAGAATGCAAAGAGCACCCCAAGAACTAAAGACAAAGACAACTATCTGAACCTCCAATATTTTAGGACTCAGCTACCTGGAAACCCAACAGCAATAAACAACACAAAATTTCAGTGTCCACTGTGGGTAAAATGGGATTCCAAAGCATGTTCTTCTTGTTTTAGGACAAAAGGTGATGAACTTTCCTGACCTGGAACATTGCAATTCTGGGAGAAAGACATATTTTGAATTTTACAAGTACTTTTACAGGCTTCCACTGACATTTCATTGGACACAGCTAGTCACATCTAATTTTAAGGAGCCCAGGGGATGGTGTAACCTACTGCATACTGAAAGGAAGAGAACTGCAAATAGCTGAGAACAGCCTTGATCAGCACAATTTCCTTCCCATTTTACAGATGAGGAATCTGTCACTGGAAGGTTCATTAACTTGTCTGGGGTACACAAGTAGTAAGTCCTGAAACTGGGATTTGAACCAGATGTATCCACTTTGTTAAGTAACAACTACCCCTCACCCCAACCAAATCTTAAGGACATAAAATAACAATCATTTTTTAGTTGCTTCTGTGGGTTGGTCATTTGGGCTGGACTCAGCTGATCAAGCTTGGTTAATTTTAGCTTTTGTCCTTCATGGCAGTGGTGGTCAACTACCATGTCAATTAAGGATCAGCTGGTATAAAATACTAGTTCAATTGGCTCTTTTCTGCTCAACATGGTTTCTCAGCCCTTAGCAAGCTAGCCTAGACTTTTTTCATGGCTACAGTGGAGTATAGAAAGAACAAGAGAACAGTGTCACTGTTTTCCTCTTACACATTCTACTGGCCAAAGCCAATTGCATGATTAGCTCAAATCCAATGCATGGAGAAATGGTCTCCATCTCTTCCAGTTTGGGGGTACTGCCTTACACAGAGACTTGATAAAAGGAGAGGCAATTTGTGTAAGTTCTCACATTCTCAAGCACGATGATATAATGCAATGATTATTTCCTCTAATTCAGAGATATAGTTCAAAGGCACTCCCCTGAATATTTATCAGCAAAAACCTATGCTCTATTCTACGGGTTTTTAACAGTACAATTTCATTTAATTTTTTTTATGAGACCTATAGAGCAAGATCAAAGACAGATAAAACAAGTAAGTTGTACACTGCATCTAATTATTTCTCTTCAAAATAGTTGCAAAAATAGCACATCCAGTAATTATCCATATGGTGATTTTATTTCAACAATTTAAAACTCTCCATTGGAGCTCAAGTTTGATAAAAAAGCAAGTCAGGTAGAGGCTCCAGCCGGGGTCGGAGTCCGGGGCTCCGCGCCTGCCGACGCGCTCCCTGCCCCCTCCAGCGCGCGGGCCGACGGGAGGCCTTAAAGGCGAAAAGGAAATCAAGTCACCACCAAAGAAAACGGGAATGATCTCCAGGTCTGCCCTCCGGCTGAGTGAATGGATTGCTTCAGTTCAGGCCTGCTGAATCAACAAGGTGACATTCAGTATACGGAAATCCTTTCTGAACCGACTGGCAAAATGTGATGAAGACATTCTGAGGCATCTCCTAGCGTGAAACCTCAAGTGAATCAAAGCTCCCCCAACTGTGACCCACATAGAAGTTGGCTCCACCTCTCCCATAACTTGCATACCCAGAGTGCTTTTAGTTCTCAGCAAGAAAATTTCTGAAACAAATGAAATAAACACGTCCATCCACTCAAGCACTTGGGGCCTCTGACTTGGCTGAGACTTCAAGCCAGAGTAGAAGTTGCAATAGGATCGAACAGCCAGTTGAAAACAAGACAGAACCACTTTGCTCCACCACACCAGACAGGGCCCCAGTTTCTCAGGCCACAACACTGTACGGGCCCTCGATAAAACCCCAGGGGAAAAACCAAAGGGAGTAAACCATGGGGCGGAATCAGCGGAAAAATTCTGGTAACATGAATAACCAGAATGGATCACCCCCCCAAGAAAAGATACGGCAGATGTGATTGAAGATCCCATTCATAAACAACTGGCTGAGATGTCAGAAGTCGAATTCAGAATTTGGTTTGCAGACAAGATTAATAAAATGGAATTAGGAATTCGAGGAGAAATTCAAAAATTGTCTCAAGAATTTAACGAATTTAAAGACAAAACCACCAAAGACATAGACACACTGAAACAAGAACTTACAGCCCTCAAAGATATGAAAAATACAGTAGAATCCCTCAGTAACAGAATGGAGCAAGCAGAAGAAAGGATTTCTGACATTGAAGATAAAGTCTTCGAACGCTCCCAATCTCTCAAAGAGGAAGAGAAATGGAGAGCAAAAACGGATCACTCACTCAGAGATCTCTCAGATAATTCGAAAAAAAACAACATAAGGGTTATAGGAATTTCGGAGAACGATGAAGTAGCTGCCAAGGGCACAGAGGCCCTTCTACATGAAATTATGAAAGAAAATTTTCCAGACATGCCTAGAGAATCTGAAATTCAGATAGCAGACAGCTTCAGAACCCCAGCACGATTCAACCCCAATA
This sequence comes from Nycticebus coucang, assembly GCF_027406575.1. Taxonomy (NCBI): domain Eukaryota; kingdom Metazoa; phylum Chordata; class Mammalia; order Primates; family Lorisidae; genus Nycticebus; species Nycticebus coucang. The sequence goes on from NC_069787.1 coordinate 22,061,262, forward strand.
AGCCATCTCCCAGACATATCATAATTAGCTTCACTAAAGTTAACATGAAAGAGAAGATTCTCAAAGCAGCCCGGCGAAAGAAAACTATAACGTACAAAGGTAAGAATATTAGAATAACTGCAGATCTCTCTGCTGAAACTTTTCAAGCAAGAAGAGGCTGGTCATCAACTTTTAATCTCCTAAAGCAAAAAAAACTTTCAACCCAGGATCTTGTATCCAGCTAAACTGAGTTTCATCTATGATGGAGAAATTAAATACTTCAATGACATTCATATGTTGAAAAAATTTGCCATAAGTAAACCAGCTCTTCAGGATGTTCTCAGACCTATCCTCCACAATGACCAACCCAATCCTATACCACAAAAGTAAACTCACTCAGAAACTTCGGATCAAACTCCAACTTCCACACTGGCGAAGGATTAAAAATGTCCACTGGACCTTTGAAAAACTCGATACCCAAAATTCCACCAGACTTATCAATACTCTCCGTCAATGTGAATGGCTTAAACTGTCCTCTAAAGAGGCATTGGTTAGCTGACTGGATACAAAAACTCAAGCCAGATATTTGTTGCATACAAGAGTCACATCTCAACTTAAAAGACAAATACAGACTCAAGGTGAAAGGATGGTCATCCATATTTCAGGCAAATGGTAATCAGAAAAAAGCAGGTGTTGCGATTTTATTTGCAGATACAGTAGGCTTTAAACCATCAAAAGTAAGGAAGGACAAGAATGGTCACTTCATATTTGTTAAGGGTAATACTCAATATGATGAGATCTCAATTATTAATATCTATGCACCCAACCAGAATGCACCTCAATTTATAAGAGAAACTCTAACAGACATGAGTAACTTGATTTCCTCCAGCTCCATAATCGTTGGAGATTTCAACACTCCCTTGGCAGTGTTGGATCGATCCTCCAGAAAGAAGCTGAGCAAAGAAATCTTAGATTTAAACCTAACCATCCAATTATTTAGATTTAGCAGACATCTACAGAACATTTCATCCCAACAAAATTGAATACACATACTTCTCATCAGCCCACGGAACTTACTCCAAAATTGACCACATTTTAGGTCACAAGTCTAACCTCAGTAAATTTAAAGGAATAGAAATTATTCCATGCATCTTCTCGGACCATCATGGAATAAAACTTGAATTAAGTAACAACAGGAATCTGCATACCCATACAAAAACATGGAAGTTAAATAACCTTATGCTGAATGATAGCTGGGTCAGAGATGAGATTAAGAAAGAAATCGCCAATTTTTTGGAACAAAATGACAATGAAGACACAAACTATCAGAACCTCTGGGACACTGCAAAGGCAGTTCTAAGAGGGAAATTTATAGCACTGCAAGCCTTCCTCAAGAGAACGGAAAGAAAGGAAGTTAACAACTTAATGGGACATCTCACGCAACTGGAAAAGGAAGAACATTCCAACCCCAAACCCAGTAGAAGAAAAGAAATAACCAAAATTAGAGCAGAATTAAATGAAATTGAAAACAAAAGAATAATACAACAGATCAATAAATCAAAAAGCTGGTTTTTTGAAAAGGTCAATAAAATAGATAAACCTCTGGCCAACCTAATCAGGAAAAAAAGAGTAAAATCTCTAATCTCATCAATCAGAAACAACAAAGACGAAATAACCACAGACTCATCAGAAATCCAAAAAATCCTTAATGAATATTACAAGAAACTTTATTCTCAGAAATATGAAAATCTGAAGGAAATAGACCGATACTTGCGAGCACGCCACCTTCCAAGACTTAACCAGAATCAAGTGCAAATGTTGAACAGACCCATATCAAGTTCAGAAATAGCATCAACTATACAAAACCTCCCTAAAAAGAAAAGCCCGGGACCAGATGGTTTCACGTCAGAATTCTACCAAACCTTTAAAGAGGAATTAGTACCTATATTACTCAACCTGTTCCAAAATGTAGAAAAAGAAGGAAGACTACCCAACATGTTCTATGAAGAAAACATCACCCTGATCCCCAAACCAGGAAAAGACCCAACAAGAAAAGAAAATTATAGACCAATATCACTAATGAATATAGATGCAAAAATATTCAACAAGATCCTAACAAACAGAATCCAGCAACACATCAAACAAATTATACATCATGACCAAGTTGGTTTTATCCCAGGGTGTCAAGGCTGGTTCAATATACGTAAATCTATAAATGTCATTCAGCACATAAACAAATTAAAAAACAAAGACCATATGATTCTCTCAATTGATGCAGAAAAAGCTTTTGATAATATCCAGCATCCCTTCATGATCAGAACACTCAAGAAAATTGGTCTAGAAGGGACTTTCCTTAAACTGATAGAGGCTATCTACAGCAAACCCACAGCCAATATCATATTGAATGGAGTTAAATTGGAATCATTTCCACTCAGATCAGGAACCAGACAAGGCTGCCCATTGTCTCCATTGCTTTTCAACATTGTAATGGAAGTTTTAGCCACCGCAATTAGGGAAGAAAAGGCGATCAAGGGTATCCATATAGGGTCAGAAGAGATCAAACTCTCGCTCTTCGCAGATGATATGATTGTGTATCTGGAAAACACTAGGGACTCTACTACAAAACTCCTAGAAGTGATCAAGGAATACAGCAGCGTCTCAGGTTACAAAATCAACATTCATAAATCGGTAGCCTTTATATACACCAACAACAGTCAAATTGAAAAAGCAGTTAAGGACTCTATCCCATTCACAGTAGTGCCAAAGAAGATGAAATATTTGGGAATTTACCTAACAAAAGACGTGAAAGATCTCTATAAAGAGAACTATGAAACTCTAAGGAAAGAAATAGCTGAAAATGTTAACAAATGGAAAAACATACCATGCTCATGGCTAGGAAGAATCAACATTATCAAAATGTCCATACTACCCAAAGCAATATATACTTTCAACGCACTCCCTATTAAAGCTCCACTGTCATATTTTAAAGATCTTGAAAAAACATTACTTCGTTTTATATGGAATCAGAAAAAACCTCGAATAGCCAAGACATTACTCAGAAATAAAAACAAAACAGGAGGAATCACACTACCAGACCTCAGACTTTACTACAAATCGATAGTGATCAAAACAGCATGGTATTGGCACAAAAACAGAGAAGTAGATATCTGGAACAGAATAGAGAACCAAGAGATGAATCCAGCTACTTACCGCTATTTGATTTTTGACAAGCCAATTAAAAACATGCAGTGGGGAAAAGATTCCCTATTTAACAAATGGTGCTGGGTGAACTGGCTGGCAACCTGCAGAAGACTGAAATTGGACCCACACCTTTCACCATTAACTAAGATAGACTCTCATTGGATTAAAGATTTAAACTTAAGACATGAAACTATAAAAATACTAGAGGAGAATGCAGGGAAAACCCTTGAAGAAATTGGTCTGGGTGAGTATTTCATGAGGAGAACCCCCCGGGCAATTGAAGCAGCTTCAAAAATACACTACTGGGACTTGATCAAACTAAAAAGCTTCTGCACAGCTAAGAACACAGTAAGCAGAGCAAGCAGACAGCCCTCAGAATGGGAGAAGATATTTGCAGGGTATATCTCTGACAAAGGTTTAATAACCAGAATCCACAGAGAACTCAAACGCATCAGCAAGAAAAAAACAAGGGATCCCATCGCAGGCTGGGCAAGGGATTTGAAGAGAAACTTCTCTGAAGAAGCAGGCGCACGGCCTTCAGACATATGAAAAAATGCTCATCATCTTTAATCATCAGAGAAATGCAAATCAAAACTACTTTGAGATATCATCTAACTCCAATGAGACTAGCCTATATCACAAAATCTCAAGACCAGAGATGTTGGCGTGGATGCGGAGAAAAGGGAACACTTCTGCACTGCTGGTGGGAATGCAAGTTAATACATTCCTTTTGGAAAGATATATGGAGAACACTCAGAGATCTAAAAATAGATCTGCCATTCAATCCTGTAATTCCTCTGCTGGGCATATACCCAGAAGACCAAAAATCACAACATAACAAAGATATTTGTACCAGAATGTTTATTGCAGCCCAATTCATAATAGCTAAGTCATGGAAAAAGCCCAAGTGCCCATCGATCCACGAATGGATTAATAAATTGTGGTATATGTATACCATGGAATACTATGCAGCCTTAAAGAAAGATGGAGACTTTACCTCTTTCATGTTTACATGGATGGAGCTGGAACATATTCTTCTTAGTAAAGTATCCCAAGAATGGAAGAAAAAATACCCAATGTACACAGCCCTACTATGAAACTAATTTGGGACTCTCACATGAAAGCTATAACCCAGCTATAACTTAACAATAGGGGGAAGTGGGAAAGAGGGGGGTGGGTAGAGGGAGGGGAATCGGTGGGATCACACCTGTGGTGCATATTACAGGGGTATTTGCGAAACTTGGTAAATGTAGAATGTAAATGTTTTGGCACAGTAACTGAGATAACGCCGGAAAGGCTATGTTAACCACTGTGATAAAAATGTGTCAAATGGTTTATGAAGTGAGTATATGATGACCCATAATCATATCATTGTATACAGTTATGATTTAATAAAAAAAAAAAAGAAAAAAAAAAAAGCAAGTCAATACCATGTCAAATAGTGAGATTACGGGGAACAAGGTATTGAATTGGTACTTTTGAATTTCCTTGTGGCTCATCAAAGGAAATGTTGCTGGCTAGAATTACTTGTTTCTTTGAAAAACTGTATAACGTCCTTCTTATTCATCTCTTATAGAAGTTATAACAATTTCTTCAAAGTCCATGGTGGGGAAGATTGGCAACATAATTAAGAGGCTCTCTTTGGATCCTAGTACCACCCTACAATTATCAAGTGGCTTCAAGTAAGTTATTTTACCTCTAAGACTCAGTTTCCACATCTCTAAAATGAGCATCATCATACTGGGTACTTCCTTTGTGTCTATGCAGGAGAGAGAGCGCAAAGCATAAACCTTTGCCCATATAAATTATTTAGTAAACATTTGGTCTGACTGGAGGCATCCTATTTCAGATAAGAATGGCAATAAAGACACAATTAGAAATTTAAGAGAGAAAAAGAGATGTTTACATTTTAAAATTGTATTGCAGTCCCAGGCAACTTTGAAAGTAAATGATTTTTAACATTCATGGGAGTATTTTAGATTCATCACATTTCAAATAATTTCTAACTTCCACATGATGAAAAGAAAATTTAAGAAGAAATATTTTCCATACATTGCCCCCATTTTGTCCATTTAACTCAATGAAGTGGATTTTTCTTCCATCATTTCTTTTACCCTGGATAGACTGAATCTGCCCCAAGGACACATTCATTACCTATTTGTGCTCAGGAACTGACCTTTTTCAGGAAATTAACATTCGAAAGATTTAATCTAAAGATGTAAGACTGGAGGACAAGGGAGTTAAGAGAAGACCAAGGAACTTAGACAGAAATGGAGAGACGCTACACCCCTCAGTGTGACCAAACGAAGAAACAGAGGCAGAGACTCCAGTCTTTAAATTTGTGGCATAGTTTCAGAAAGTAAATGGACCTGTCACCGCAGAAGAAGGCAAGTTGCTGGGCCAAATACCACCTGCATTGCTACTCACATCAAAGGGTCCCAAGCTGAGGCATTTTCTGCATTCAGAGAAGCGAAGCAGGGCTGAATCAGTTTTGCACGTCTCTCTCCCGGCCTCCTTCTCTCTCTTTCTCTCCCATTTTCTACTCATTTTACACCCCGACTTGCCGTATCTCTTTCAGAAAAAAAACTATAAATAAAGGATAAAGATATCTTTCATGATTTGCCATATCCTTCAACAGAGATTTTGTTCACTAACTTTATAACATGGTCTGTATGAACAGTAATAGCTAATATCTATTAGGGCTTACTCTTTGCTAGTCACCCTTACAAACATTTGTAAAGTTAATAAACTTTGTTTTTTTAGAGGGTTTTAGGTCCACAGAAAAATGGAGTGGAAAGTACAGAGGGTCTCCATGTACCCTTGTTCCCACATGTGTTCATCCTTGCCCGCTGTCGATTCTGAACCAGAATTATAGAGGCAGGCTCATTGGCTACAGTCGAAGAGCCTACGTTCTTACAGCAGCAGCATCCAAAGTCCATAGTTTACACTGGAGCACATTCTTGGTGTTGTACATTTTATGGGCTAGACAAATGTATAAAGGACGTTTCCACCAGGATAACCTCATGCAGAGTGTTTCCATAGTCCTGAAAATCTTCTTCTCTGCCTATGCATCCCTTCCTCCCCCTGATCCCTAGCAATCGCTAATCTTTTGCTGCAGGTGGAATCATACAGCCTTTCCACATTGACTTCTTCCAGTAACATGCATTTACATTTCCTCTGTGTCTTTTTATGGCCTGATAGCTCATTTCTCTTTAGTGCAGAATACCTCATTGTTTGGATATCTGACAGTTTATTTATCCACTTTATGAGCTTTTCATGCATATAAATATAGACAGAGATAAATAGATGCATATTATGAAATTCAATCATCCCATTGATCATATATATTTATTGAACAAATGAGGCAACTGGAGTAAAGAGAAATGGGCATGGCCAAGATCACCTGTATTAAAAAAAGATCACTATAAAAGAGATGTCCTTGGGATGGCACCTGTGGCCCAAAGGAGTAGGGTGCTGGCCCAATATGCCAGAGGTGGCAGGTTCAAACCCAGCACTGGCTAAAAACTGCAAAAAAAAAAAATAACGAGATGTCCTCAAAGAGTGTCTTCTTTGCTATAAACACATAAGACAATGCTTTACATGTCTCTTATAAAGCTATATTGTCCCAAGTTTTAACCTATTTATGTGCCACTTTCTTTGGTTTGTTTGTAAGTTTTGATAGAAAAGAACAATACCCAGGACTATTGTATTACTGTGAAGAAAAGGAAGAGGAAGGAGAGACAGAGAGAGAAGAAGGAAGAAAGGAAGGAAGGAAGGAACGAACGAACAGCAAAAAATCAACTGTCACGATGTATCTTCTGAGCACATCCAGGTAATAAGCTCTTTAGATGATCCAACACATTGTGCCAACCCTAGTTTGCACTATGTCCTATGGAGAGATATGTATACATATTTGATAATTTTTTTTAAGACTTCAGGCTGGAAATTACCCCATCCTTTTTCATTCACATTGAAGATACAACTTAAGTATTTCACAAGTCTACAGAAGTCCAACTTCTCACCTCTGAGGCTCAAAAAGCTGTAGACCAAATTGGAGATTGAAGAAAACACAAAAGCAGTCAGGAGGCTTGTTTAAAATCTAACACTAGGCTATAATATGGAACAATGTCTCACTTTCTTCCTATCCCTGTCCTTTCAAAGCAAATGACAATGCCCCGTTTTATATCCACTTGAAAATAATATCTGCACTTCATGCTTTAGCTTTATTTCCACAGTCATTTTTGCCTTTCCAGCAGGATAATCCCATAGGAGGTTCTAATTCCATTTGTAAATGCTGAGTTTTAATACAAAATGTTACAATATTAGCTTATACTATGGGTTAAAACCACAGAGACTTCCTTTAAAATTTCTTATTCTCACGATAACTATCAGGTTTACAATAAAATATAGTTCCCTTCTCAAGGGATTAAGGAGAAAAGAAATATTAAAAAGGAAGGAAATACTGAATTAGATTTTCCTTTGGACCTGCAGGACCAACGAAATTTATAAATAACAGAGAAATGTTGGGCCATGATTTGATTCAGCCTACACACTCTATTTATTTATTTTTTATTTCAGGTTAATTGGAGGGTATAAAGAATTAGGCCACAATGCTTGCGTTTGTAAGGTATAGTCCCCATTGTAGTTGTGTCCTACCCCCAGGAGGTACACTTTAAATTTGAAAGACAAAGTTATTTGTTGGCAAAGGCAACTTTTACTTTTTATTAGAAAATTATTTATATGAAATATGCGGAACCTAAAAAGTGAGTGAAGGAAAAGAAAATGTAGTTATTAAGTTGGTACCGGTGCTCATGTGGTTGTGGATGTACAGAAAAAGAGAACATGGATCAGGCTATAAAAATTTCCTTGGCATAGCCTCGGCAGTGAGACCTCATTGCTACAAAAAAATGTTTAAAAATTATTCAGGTGTGGTGGCGTATGCTTGTAGACCCAGCTACGGGGAGGCTGAGGCAGGAGGATCGCTTGAGGCCACAAGTTTAAGTCCAGACTGGGCAGCATAGTGAGACCTTAGTCTCTATAAAAAATAAAAATAAAAAATTATCTGAGAGTGGTGGTATGCACCTCTAGTCCCATCTACTGGGGAGGCTGAGGCAGGAGGATTGTTTGAGCCCACAGTGAGCTGTGATTATGCCACTGTACTCCAGGCTGGGTGACCCTGTCTCACCAAAAAAAAAAAAAAAAGAAGAAGAAGAAGAATTCTTTGGCAGTGGGGAAAAGAAGTTGGGAGGAAGAAAGTACTGCATATTTTTTTTTTGTTTGCCTTTTATTAGACAATTATTTAACCAGACCCTCAATTTCAGGATATAAAGGGAAATTAATAACAGGTTTTCTGTTCTCACCAGAAATGGAGTCCCCTGATGAGGCTGCTTCTATATTTCTCATGCTGTTCCAATAACATAGATTATGGGTTTCATCTTCCCCAAAATGATACAACAGTTTCCCAAGGACCCTTAGCAAGGCATTGAGGCTCTGTAAAATCTGTCCAACCTCATCTCATGCTTCCCCTTACCCAGAGCACCAGGCCAGAGAAGGGATTGAGGGGTGATCTTACATTTTCTTCTTCTCTTTTCCATATATAGTTTTTTTTTTTTTTAAAAAGTCTGGAAGTACTGATATAGTAATGATTAAAAAAAAAAAAAAAAAGAAAGAAAGAAATTTGTCCTTGAGAGCACATCTACCGAGAATCTGATGGAGTCAGTCAGGCTAAGGCTGACGTGACACAGCTGGTCTGGGCATTTTAGGTCTTAGATGACCTTCACCCCGTCTCCCATTCTAGCTGTTTTGTAAATTTAGCTCCCACCCTAAAGATGCCCATCTTGAGGAATTGATTTAGGAAATCGACTGTTGAATTGGAAATGCTGTAATAGGTCCCTGAGTTGTGCTGATTATTATTTAAAATAAGGGTTAATGTGGTCTTTGCTTTGAACCTTTATGTATAAAACTGTGGTTTTGGAAATGGAAGAACCAAACAGTCCTGGAGAAGTGCAAGAACTCTCACTGTTCTCCAGATTTGCTGGCCTTCTGACAAAGTTTGGTGGACTATCCCCATCTCAGCATATTGGCTGACAGTGACAAGTGACTGGACCCTCTTTATCTGATAACCTTTTATGTGGCAATAGTCCTTGGTGGGGGGGGAATGGAAATTAATATGTATTAAGTAAACACTTTCCTAGAATAGACTTTCCAGTGATGCCAAAACTATCTTCAGAATTTTATTTTTTATAAATGTTGAATTCATATTTCTGATTTCACTAGTATCAGAGATTGATGGCTGTCAATGAGGAGTTTTTGTTTGTTTTTTGTTTGGATAAGGTATGAGCTGGTTAAAACTATGTCTTGAATCTATTCTGTTCCTCCTATGGCTACTGAGGGCCAAGCTACCACCACAGCTCAGTTGAATTATTGTAATTAACTCAATAAAGTCTCCATATCTACCATTATATTCTACTGTAATTCAATCCCAACAGGTTCTCAGGTCTTTAAGAATATAAATCAGAGTGCAATTGGAATATAAATAATGTATCAGTGGTTTTCTTCTGTCCTTAAGATAAATCTAAAACTTTGACAAGGAATTGAAGGCTCCATAGAAAGTTCTGCTTATCCTCATCCTAGGAAACCCTTCACCCACCATCACGCTATAGTCATAATGCTGCAGGGTCCAACAAGAGAAACGGGGCAACCAGAGCCAGAGAATGTGGAGGGCAGAGCCACTGCAAACTCACATGATGCTTTAGTGCAAACTGGAAAATAATGCTTGCCTCTGGGCTGGTGAAGACAAGAGACAACACACCTTCCAGAACGATAAATTAGGGAATGTTCCCTCCAGCACACTCCAGGTGCATATAAGCCCTTTCAGTGTGTGTGTGTGGTAGGGGGGTACCCCCTGGCCAGGAGGCCACTGGGCAGGGCAGTGCCTACTTTGTGGTGTTCCTTTGTGGTGTTCCTTCCCTGCAATTAAAGTTGTCCAAAATGGCCCACAGCCTACTGCCTCATCCCTGTTTTTTCACTACATAGGCAATAACTTTCTCGGTCATAAGTGTTTCCCCGGGTTTACTTAGAATTTATAATACTACAAAGTCAGTATTTCTGTTTTCTGTCATTGCTGCTGCTTTTTAATAACTTAGGCTTTATTCGACGGCAGGTTCTGTGAGGCCAGAAGCTCAGTCTTTCATATGCATGATGGGATCCCTCTTAGCAGTGAGCAGCATGTAACACAGCTGCAGTAAGTATTTAATAAAATAAAGCTATTGGCCTAGATGTGATGGCTTTCAGCCCTGGCTATGTATTAGAATCCCAAAGTGAGATTTTTTTTTTTTTTAAACCTAATGCCCAGGCCTCACTTACAGAATTCCACTTAAATGGACAGAGCGAAGCCCAGACATCATAATTATTAGTATTTTCCAAGGTGATTGTAATGTATAGCTGCACTACTCACAGGGTGTTACTGATGTTGCTGGTACCTGGCCCACAATTTAGGCAGCAAAGGTAACAAACTCTTATAACCTGACTCTTCTCACTTGCAATCAATCAAGTCACACAACAAAGCAAATATGCACAGGCCCGTGCTTTGTAATAGTAACAAAATAATTGGATGAGTTGGGGGGAAAAAGGACTGGATAAAATTGTCAACCGCTGTGCATTGGATTACCAAATAATGTTATCAAACATTTCAGATATTTATAGATGTCCTAGAACCTTGTCATTGTAAAGTCAGTGATCATGATCACAACGTATTATGTGATCCAGGGAAGCTGTCGTTGTCAGTAACGTGATTAAAGCCTTGGATCCTGTTAGAATCCATTATCCTCTTCCCATAAACTGAGCAGTGGTGATGTGTGGTTGGGCAGATTATATGTGACATTCTGCTTCTACAGATAACTTTCTCCAGTCACTGACTTTGAAAACCCTTCTCGACCCTCCCCGAGCCCTTATCACTGGGGTAGCAGAGGAAGGGGGAAAAGAAAATCGTGCTTTGCGGCTGAGCACAAAATTAATCTCAATGCCCCACACTCCCTAAAAAAAGTTTGACAAAGGTTAATTTAACCTCCATTTGAGCTTAAATCTTTTGAGCTTCTGTGACTAAATACAAATTGTCATATGATATGAATTCCATGAAAGAACAGGCAAAATCCTCTACCTATAATGGATTCTGAAGGGGTACAAATGGATCACCGAAGGGACTCTATAAAGGATTAACCTGAGACAAAATTTGTCTTTCATAAAAGTCTTCAAGCATATGCAAAAGTTGGAAATTTTTTTAAAACTCTATTTCCAAGGCTTAAAATGTGAATGGAACACAATAAGCTATTTTATTAGATAGAATAGGTGAACTAATGGAACAACTAATCTAATTTTTTTTCCTGAACTTGTGAAAATCTTTATCAAAAACACAGAAATCTAGGGACACAAATGCATAAATAAAGTCTTCATTTATCTCATTTTTCTTGGCGATTAGCCTCAATATCATACATAATACTTTTAAAACTTACAAAGAGTCTTATCTGGAAAACCAATTAACTATTAAAAAGGAAGAAAAGGGAAAAATGGATAAATTTGAGACAAGCATGATGCACTCTTCTTATTGTTTACTCTATGTCTCATTAGAGAAGTTGCCGACTACAAATATAAAGATTTTCTTATAGAATAAAGCTATATCTTAATTAATTAATCAATTTACTGATTTAACAAGTTAAATGAGTTTCCTAGTATAGGAAGTTTGATTTACAAGTTTATTGATCTGATTGATACCATCGGTAATATACACTCAAAATTCCATTTCTAGTTACAAAAAACATGTTTGCACATTTATAAAATGTTTCGCATTTTTACTTGTTCAAAAAAATTGAATTGTTTTACTAAAAATAATTCACTTTCTATTGTCTCTTGAAGATTTAGAAAAATTTTAACATATTACATTTTAAAAATTCTGCAAGGATGTATTTTTAAAGAGCAAGGGGAAGAGTCTATAATATTGTTCAGGACTTCTTTTAAATTGAAATATTTGTAATAGACATTATATAGTAAAATGTAAACTTTACTGACTATCAAAATGTTTACTAAAGAAAGAAATGAGTCTAAACATCAAGTGAGTTTGTTTAATAAAAAGTGGCAGGCTATTTCTCAGTCACTTTTGTAATTAAAATATTCATTGCTATAAAGACTTTTTTCTTTCTACACTCACAAAATATTTATATAAAGATATGTAATTCATCTACAAATATTGGAAACATTCTAATATTTTTATACTCCACAGAGCACATCTGTTGAAACATTTTTTAAAGAGGCAATTAAGAAATAACTGAGTAAGAGGATTTTAATTTGGTTGTGATTGTTCCTGGCTCTGAAATTGTGATTTCATCTCTCTTATTTTTTCATCTTTCCCCTTCATCCCTAAATTGTCCCATTTCATCGTTTCTGCTGTTAGGACATTTTTCTTACATTTCATATTTCAAGGATGTCATTCTTTCCTCGAAGCATCTGTCCACTGCTTGGCAATGGTGGGTTGGCTGTCCTCGCTGAGTTGGGGATGATTACTGCAACCCTCAGCCTCTGCCTAGAAGGGAATCTTTACTCATAACAAGATGGAGCATCCAGATAATTTAAAGTCTAGATAAGTTCTTTAGTTGAACGCTACAAAAAGCTTTCATTTGTCCACTAGAATCTTCCAAGTGGATCATGTTGGAAGGATAGTTTAAAGGTCAAAATATCAATTACCAGGGCATGGCATAATAGAAAGACAGATTTCAGTATCCTGGGTTGGGCTAGTGACTCCATTTGTCTGGGCTAGTCCCATTCCATCGTGACATCATGTCTAATGATTGACAGCATGGGCTCTGCTGTCTAAAGCCACAGAATTCAAATCCCACATCCACCACTAACACCTGGAGGAGATTATTTATTATCTGTGAGCTCAGTTGCTAAACACGTACAATGGACATGATAATACCTCACAGTATTGTTACAAAGACAAAAAATAAAATAAATGAGATCATTCATAAGCACCTAATGAATAATAGTTATTTTTAATTTTTATAGATATCCAGTGAAAGTTGTTTTTACTATCAAAGAGATTTACAACATAAATATGTTACAGAGAAACAATGCTTTTGAAATACAGAGTTTATAAATACAAATATTTGGCTATGTCTCTAAAGTCCTACAGAACAAAAGAAAGAGCTAAATTTCAAAATTCCATGGATATGTACTGAAAATTATATGCACTGATCAATAAAGTGTGAAGAGGCTGCTAGAAACAGACTATTTTTCTGGGACAGTAATTTTGTTCTATGAATTATTTATAAGGAGAGTGAAGTAGAAACAAAGGAAATATGAAGGCATAAGGCTGACCTTATCAGTCATAATCTTTCAAACATCAGCAATGAAGTTTTTGTCATTTACCACATGCTGGGACATCCAGGGAAAAAGGAACATTGTGTCATGTAAAAAATGTATCATAATATGTAAAATAAATTTATCCCTGTTGAGTTGCTAAATATCTGCTGTATTTTCCCTAATTGTTGGGCATTTCTTCTCATAGCAAGGTAAAAAACAAAACAAACAAACAAAAAAAACCTCAGATAAAAAGAGATTAGTAGGGAGTGAGTAACAGCATCTTCTATCTGTGGGTATTCCACTACGGCTATTTCAGCATCTGGTACAGGGTGACCAGATGCGGAACCCTCACCATCTCTGCCTTATTTTATACACAAGAAACTGAAGTCTCCTGGTGTGAGAGAGTAGCAGATAGTAACAGAGGCAGCTGTTGACTGTGGCAAAATGCAAATCATTGCTTTAAATTATCAATCCTTTATTCTTCCCACTTCATTCCCTGCCCAACTTATCAAGCACTGTGGCAGGAAAAACAGCAAGAAAAAACAAAGTCAGATTCCACTTGATGTTGAATCTAATCTCATCGTTAGATTAAGTAAGTTGCATTGGTGCTAGAAATAGATAATGACTATAAGACAAGCCGATAGTATATTGAGACGGGAATAGCCAGGGATAAGAATAGATAATATTTATTTGGCCCTTTCTATGTCGCATGCCATCTTCTAGGGCTTTATGCATATTAACTCATTTACCTCCTGACATAGGCATTATTATTAATCATTACTCTTAGTTTATAGAGGACGCTGAATCACAGCCAAAGACATAGCTACATCATCTAATAACATCTCTTCCCCCTTTTGATGGATGTTTATATATGATCAAAAATGACTGTAGTGAAGAATAAACATATCGTAGTTTATTCTGCTCTGAGATGATCTGAGAAAATACATATGTCTGGGGCAAACATATAGAATGATTACCTATGTAAGACTGTGTCATATGTTCATAAGAAAAATGTAGAACTGATTCAGTCCCAGAACAAATAATATAAAGCCGACTGTACGTCAAAATATTTTTCTCAGTTGTTAAGGTCTTACACCTTGAGAGTAGCTCATAATTCATTCTTTTCTCTCCCTATTTCCTCACACTGGGCCCAGGGACTATTAACTTATCATTCCCTGCTATTTTGGGGATATTGATCTAGTGAAGCACTGGAGTCCAAAATGGCAGAATGTTATGTTGAGGCAGCAGATTAAAGTCCACTTCCTCTTAATGTCCTTTTCCTGAAGGTTTTTTCTTCCAATTTAAGGTAATTTGAGAGATTTCCTCTTTCTCTGAACGAGGTGCCTTTGATTTGCACTTAGAGCTTTTGGGCTGGTTGTGTATCTCTTCAGAAAAGAAAAATATCGCTTTATAATAATGTATCCTGGCAGTGGGATCCTGAATTGCTAGGGTAAGCATTAGTTAGTGAAGAGAGGGTAGAGACACTTTTTAAATAATTAAAGTACAATTGGTGCATCACATCTCTAACACTTCCAGGGAAAGACTACTGAAGAATTTATCATTTGTAGATTTATTTCCTTGCAGAACTTCACTCCTTTTAACTTGTCTTCATGAAAATTTCAGTGGTTCACTTCCCATAAAAATATCATTTATGCTAGTTATGATGACAGCAAGAAAGGGTTAGAAAGTTCTACTGTAGTAGAGTAAGCTGGCAGTCCTACATAAAACACCTGCAAATAAAAACACAAGAAGCTCTATTTTTCTCATTGCTTTGATGCTTCAGATGCTTTAAGGGTGGCAGGAACCCCTTTTCATTACTGAGTCTTCAAAAATCATCAGAATAATTCTACCCATTCCCAGACAGCATTGAAATTACAGAGAAATCTTAAATATTTGGCATGCTTTTTAGTTTTCTGGGCCTAATTTTCCATCGGTTGTAATGAAATCATTTCCCCTGAACACTGACCAGACTCTGCTTGAATTTAATTAGTGAAATTATTTTGATCTGGGGAGGATTTTTATAACTATTGAAATACTACACATAGAAATCCAGGAAGGGGCTGTTAGTACAGAGATCTTTCAGCTCACGAAGCAAAACAATGTTGATTTCAAAATCAGAGCACATAGCAGGTGATACACAGGTTTTGCATACATAAATGCCTGGGCAGATGAAAAATAACTGAGACAAACACATAGGAAAAGCATATGTGGATCTGTTATGGGCGAGAACTGTAGTATTGTATATATCCCTCAATCATTAACTAATAAAAAGATCATAACACTGATTTGACATTTAAAAGGGGAGGGAGAAAACAACAAACGAAACATGATATTTACCTAAGAATATAAAATATAATGCTGAGAAATGAATAGTTTATTTACAAAACCCTTCGGGAAGGTAGCGGGTGGATAGAGACTAGAGATTACCAAAATAAAACTTTCACTACTCACTAGCATAAAAAATGGAATTATGTCCCCAAACTGCCTCCCAATCCCAAGTTTTTTCCCCCAAAGGCAATTGCATGTCTTTCATAATAAGTGTAGAGTATAAGGGTTTGAACACAATAATTAAGAACATGCCATGTAGAGTATAAGGGTTTGAACACAATAATTAAGAACATGCCATGAAGGCTATGTTAACCAGTTTGGTGAAAATATTTCAGACTGTATATGGAACCAGCACATTGTACTCATGATTGCATTATTGTACACAGCTATGATTTAATAAAAATTAAAAAAAAGACAGAAAGTTCTATGTCAACTTATTTCTATAAAACACAAATATCTTTGTACATGCCAGGCAGAGTTCTCATAGAATTCATGATACTGTACGTAGGTATGAAACTCTCCTGGCCACCACCCTCCCCCACCCCCACTACCAAAACAAACTCAAAGGCATTTGAAGGTTTGGGGCTTGGGCTGCAGGAGGACTTCATCTGTACACTATTGCTCTTAGGGTCAAGTTCAAACCCCTGAACAGGCCTAAAACGCCCTTGGCTTTCAGTTTATTCCTCTCAGCTTAACTTGCCATCTATCGCTTCAAGCATATTGAATAATGTCCTGCAACCCCTGGCTTTCTTTTCTGATTATTTGTTTCAGAGACACTCCTCACCTCCCTTTTTCTTTGATTACTCATGATCGTGTTTCCAAAAGATGTCACTTCCTCGGGCTCAACTTCTCTTTAGCACCCCATGAGCCCCAATCACATAACTAAAGAATTCCACATACTGAGTATCAGTAAAAGAGAAATTTATTTCTTACAGTTCTGGAGGCTGGGATGTCTGAAGTTGAGGAGCTTCCTAGGGTCTTTGTGCTGTACCATCCCATGGATAGAAGGCCGAAGGGCAAAAGAGCATGTGTGAGAGCCAGGAGCTGGCCAGAGGAGGCTGGACTTGCTTTTATCAGGAGCCCTCTCCCTCAGTGATAGCATTAACTCATTCATAAGGGCGGGGCCCACATGGCCGGATGGCCTCTTAATGGATGCACCTCTTAAAACCCTCAGATAAACCACAACTGTAGCCCAAGATGATGGAGGAAAGAGGAGGGGGATGGGAGGGGAGGGGGGGGATTCGAAGGAAGGAGGGTAAATGGTGGGATCATTCCTATGGTGCATATTGCAAGGATACCTGTCAAATCTATTAAGTATAGAGTATAAATAAATGTCTTAACACAATAATTAAGTAAATGAGGTGAAGGCTATATTGATGAGTTTGATGTAAGCATTCCTAATTGTATATAAAATCATCATGTTGTATCCCATAAAGGCATCAATGTATACATGATCTATGTGTTTTAAAACTTCATAAAAAAGAAAACCCTCACAATTACAATTAAATTTCAACGTGAGTTTTAGAGGTAACATGCAAATCACAGCAAGGTGATAGACAAACCATGCTTTATAGAGGAATCCGTTCCTTACTCAAGCTAACTGGAAAATCTCAGCTGATACAGAATGGTGAATTACTGAAGAAAATAAAGCAACCTTAATAAATTTTTCCTGCTGTTCATCCAACCCACTTTACCTTTGAGGTTTAGTTCACATTCCAGACTCTCCTGTGGGAAGTCTACCTGTGCTGTCTAACAACTTGAGACTCTATATATTCCTCCCATTCCATACTATATGTTGACCTGGAGGTGATTATAATTAAGACCCATAAATAGTGATCAGGATGATTCTGCTGACGCTTGGTTGTCTGGAAGTAAGCTTTGCAAAGAGCATTTACCTTGATGAGTTCAGCATCCTACATCCCATTATAGCCCTCAACTTGGGCTGTTGCAAATGAGTCAGCTGAGGATCCTGCAATTGACCAGAATTAGAGACATTGTCTTACTTCCATCACTCATGAGAGATTGCAGTTTATAGATCAGGAAGTATGTTCACTCGTTTATAATGACAAAGATAAGCACTGAGTGGAGTTGACTTTGATGTTGGTTCAGCCAGCCTGTTCCACCTGTAGACACGTTACACAAATAATTAGAAGCTTTCGTAGTGAACCCTAGAATCAGAACAAAAAGAATTACACGAATATCGAATGGCACCAGGCTCCAATGCCTTTGTTACTCTCTTTCTACAACAGGGCTACAAATAGCCTACAATAGGGCTATAAATATGTTGACAACAAAATTTATCATATAGACTGAGATATCCTTGAGAGTTGAAGAGAACACTATTACATTTACACTGGGACAAGTGTCAAGGCTGTCTAAGGGAAATTAGGATATCTGGTCACCAGAGACTTTGATTGCCAGGAAGACATCCTAAAGAATGTTTAAATGGCCATATGGGCAATTCTAATTATTTCTCAGAATCTCAATTTTTTCTATACTTCTACATCTGACCATTCTATCTTCCTACTTAGATGTAGTAGGCAGAATTCTAAGGTTACCCACAAGTTTCCCACCTCATTAGGTACAACACCCTGGTGTAAGTGTATCCCCACTCCGTGTGCGACTGTGGCAGGTAAGTCATTCCTTCACCTGGGTTATGAGAATGGCTTAGTTGCTCCTGGGATCACATCTCTTTCCTTAAGGCCCCTTCCTAGCAGACTGGAGATGGTTTTCCCTCCCAGCCTTGAAGAATCAAGCTTCTATGTTGTGCTTTGGGTCATGTGGCAGGGAAGAACAATTTCTAGGGTCCAACAACCAGTAAGCCGAGAACCCCAACCCTCAGATGAAATCACAGCCCTGGCTGACTCCTGCACTACAAACTGTGAGATGAGATGCTGACCAGAAGATACAGCTAACCCATGCCTAAATTCACAGCAATGGTGAGGGGAACACATTTCTATTGTTTTAAGCTATAACAAGTTTGGTAACTTGTTACTTGGCAATAAAAAGCAAACACATGAGGCTTTACCTTATAGTTCCTGAAATCAGGTAAGAGTCAATTCCTGCTGAAACAAGGAAGAATTTTATCCTTGAGAACAAAGACAAAGTTTTATGCTTACCCTGTATTTCCCAAAGTACCTATTATAACACTGGGCCAGCAGATAGTTCTCTAAAAATAGCAGTCAAGGAATCCATCCATCAATCAATCAATCAAAAAATAATTTGTTAAATCATAGTGAATTATTTTTTTTCCCTTTAATTGTCTCCATTCCACAAGAGAGGACGAAAGGCATTATAAAACAGTATTTGTGTCAAACTATCCCACTTAAAGTATGCCCTGTTGGTCTAACATGTGGCTGCCACCCTGGGTGATCTGTTCCCTGCTTCCTTCTCCAACCCTTTAATCTCGTTCTCAACATGATAAAAGGACTCTGCACGTCATTCCAACGACAAACTTTATTTTTGCTAGTCTATAAAATACTACTTCCCTTGGGGAAGAGGGAGGGGGATGGGTATGCTCTCACCTAATGGCCACAATGTATGTGTCTATGGGACACTTCTTGGGTGCAGGGCACAACTACAACAGGGACTTTACCTAACAAATGTGAACATTGTAACCTAGTTGTTTGTACTCTCACGTTAATATAAAGTACAAATATAAAATAAAAGAAAATCACATTCATGTGCTAGACTTTTTGTGAGAACTTAAGTGAGTAAGACATTAAAAGAGGTTAAAGCGATTCCTACCAAGCACACAATAGATGCTAAGTCTTGGGAGTGACACTGAGGCCTGTGCGTATGCTCTCCCTTCAGCCCACAATGCTTCCGCCTGCTGCTGTGTTCCCCTTCGTCTATATAGGTAGCTGACTCAGCCTTCAGGTCTCCATTTAAACGTCCTTTGTTTTGGAAGTCCTTCTGGTCTTACCCAGCAGTGTTGCTGGATTAGGCCTCCATTATATAATGCCACAGTTCCACAGTTCACTAGACTTGTCATTCATAACATTTATTATAATGTCAAATGCTATGGTGTGAATGTGTCCCTAGTTTCATGTATTGAAAACTTACTCTCCAAATTCATATGTTAATGACATTTGGAGGTAGGGCTTTTGGGAGGTAATTAGGGTTAGATAAGGTCATGATGGTGTGGCCTGCATGATGAGACTGGTGACTTTATAAGAACAGGGAACTGTGCTGGCAGGCTCGTGTCCTCTTACGACATGATGCCTTTGTCATGTTATGACTCAGTAAGAAAACCCCCACCCACAAGATGCATCCCTTCAACTTTGGACTTCTCAGCCTCTAAAATTGTTGAAATAAATTTCTTTTTTGGGGGGGGATAGCTTTATTATTATACATTACACAGAAATAATCATTTATAAAAGATTGCTTATAACAATGACTTGCAATTGAAATAAATTTCTTTCTCTTTCTTTCTCTTTTTTTTTTTTTCTTAGAGTCTCACTATGTCACCCTCAATAGAGTGCTATGATGTCACAGCTCAACGCAACCTCAAACTCTTGGGTTTAAGCAATTCTCTTGCCTTAGCCTCCCAAGTAGCTGGTACTAAAGGCGCCCCGCCTCAATGCCCAGTTATTTTTTTGTTGTAGTTGTCATTGTTGTTGGGCAGGTCTGGGTCCAGGCCAGGTTCAAACCCGCCAGCCTCAGTGTATGTGGCCTGCGCTCTAACTGCTGAGCTACGGGCACCAAGCCTGAAATAAATTTCTTTTCTTTATCTATTGCCCAGTATGTGATACTCTGTTATAGCAACAACAAAAGGATTAAGACACCAAATAATTATTTCTGTGATTTGTTGTGTAATGTCTGCCTCTCCCACTAGACTGCAAGCTCTACCAGGGAAAAGACCCTATCTGTCTTAGTCACTGCTGTTTTCATAACTCTGGTAATGGGCTTGTCATATAAGAGCTATTCTAAAATATTTTTATCTTAGTCTGGTGGGCTGCTATATCAGAATATGTGAGACTGGATAATTTATAAACAACAGACATTTATTGCTCACAGTTATGGAGGCTGGGAAGTTCAAGATCAAGGTGCTGGCAGATTCAGCATCTGGTAAGTGCTCCTTCCCCATAGATAGAACTTTCTATGTGGACTCACATGGTGGAAGGGGAGACACAGCTGTCTGAGGCACCTTCTATCAGGACATTAATCTCATTCATAAAGGTAGAGCCTTCATGACCTATCATCTTCCAAAGCCCCACCTCTTAATATTACTACATTGGAGATTTAACTTTCAACATATATGATTAGAGGGGGCACATATAGTTAGACCATAGCAATTATGAAATGGTAAATGAATTAATGAATAAAAGAATGACTAGAGGAAAAATGAGCACTGAGAGAAAAGTTGCTATTAATGGAATGACTCATAATAAACAAATATGTATATATATTTGCTACAACTCTAAAATTAACCAAAAATGAAGAGGATAAGCCAAAGAATTAAAAGAAAATGCATGTATTTATATAAGTGAAATTAATTTTGTCAAAGATACCAAATTAATATCTTTCCAAATATCACATTAGAGAAGAATTCAGACTTATTCCAATTGCAACCACATCTATCATTTCAGATATAGCCAAAAAGACCTCCATCGGAAGTTTTTCTCTCCATTCTTCATGTGTTAGGCTAAAGTTTGCTCCTGTAATAAAGACACTCCAGAATTTCAGAGGCACGGTGAATGTTTCCTTAGGTGAAACAGTGTGATGTGTGTGTTTTAGTTGAGTGACTCTCTTCCAGGCAGGGATTCAGGGACTTTCTTCACCTTGTGGCTCTGCCATCTCTTCGCTTGGCTATCTTCTCCCAGATGGGACAAGCACAAGGAGGGCCACTGGCAGTGGAGTGCCTCACTTCAGCTCCCACTCCATCTGTTGCAACTTCAACATGGCTACACCACCCTAGAAAGCAGGTGGAAGTGCCGTCTACCTGCTGCCACAGGAGGGAGAGGAAGCTGGTGTGGTGAGAGCTGGTTGGTCTCTGTCACACAATGCAAAAGGAAAAGTGCTGTCTTGTCTCCACAGCACTTCAAAGCCTAGAGATCTGTAAAACTGAAAATGGGTATTTCGGTCAATACCCAAGACTTGTCAGTGACCTTCAAGGACATAAAATGTTTTAGGCTTATATTGCACCAAAATGACTCTAACTCCTGAAAATTAGGCATGATAATGGCAACCTTGAGTAGGTTAAGCGTCAACTTTTCTAGTACATAAAAACATCACTAAATGAGGCTTTTCTCCCCTCTGTTTTAAACAGAATACTTGGGGATTTGATTATTACAGGCCAGTTATTTCTAAAAATGAGTAACACTTCCACAGGGCACTGCTAAAATGCACAGAGGCATTTTAATTGCCTATGAATATTCAAAACCTCATTATTGTTGCAGTTTATAATTATCAAATCCCCTTGACAAAAATGTGCAGTACACAATAAGAAAAAAAAGCAATCCATTTAAAAATGTTGACATCCATGTTCAACCATTTCACTTTAATTTATGGCTATTGAGTCCATGTCCCTACGATTATTTAAGGGAGAGGCTGAGACTGAGTCTATTCTTCCCCCTTCAAAGTACAGTCTGTTGGTAAGTACATTTCCATATTTCACGCAAGATAGTATAGGCATTGAACTGAGATAAAACTCCAACTGCAGCCTGGAATGAATATCAAGATTTGTGTGCAATAGAAAACAAATGTAGAGAATATTCTCTCTGGTTTTGGAAGAATCATAATGGTATAGTGCAGTAAAAACAAATTTGCAATTTCAAGTCTTGGAAAAATGGGAAAAACTTCAGAAAGTCAAAAGATTATCTAAGTCTTCCCTTAACATAAAGCATGTTTTACTTAAAAGTCAGCAGACCCATTCCTTCTATAAATATTTATGGAATTCCTTTCACGTGCCAGGAACTTTGCCCGTAGGAGGGGATATATTGATGAATATAGTAAACACAGTATTCTCAAGTATCTAATTTCCATTTTCTTATTCTTTCTTTTCTTGATTTCTTTTTTAAAAAAATTACAGTCATTCGGCAAACATTAACTCAGTGTCCACTATGTGCCAGGGAATGTATAATTGATGGTATCAAGTTGCTCATGGTACATTTAGGCAGATAGACACATAAATCTGCAATTACAACACAAGGTGAAGGCGTGGTGATAAAGCAGAAAAATTTTTTTTTTTGTTCCTGACCTTTCCCAGCCTAGAGCAAGGAAAGACAACCTGGAGAAGCTGACACTTGATGTGAATTATAAAGAATTTATTTAAATTAGCCAGGTAAACCAATGAATCTTGGAGAGATGGTCAGAATTAAAAGCAGGAATACTGCAAGGTGAAGGAAGACCTGAACAGGAGTGGTGTATGGAATTTGAAGTTTAGGTTCCTAATGCAATACGAGGGCTGGGGGAGAAAGAATTTGAAAGGCAAATAATTCTCACTTACCTAGGATCACCATGAAGTCTTCTGCTCAGCACTTGCAGTGATTGACCTTAGGACATGATGAAGAGCTCTAGCACCTCCCTAGGGAAAGGGAGGGGTTTTCCACAATGCTAACTGGTGCTTACTTATTCTACTTCCCACCCCATAAACGTAGAGATTTCCATAAATCTTTGAATTGAGAGTATGAAACAGATGAGGCTCAGTCATTTTGTTATTCAGATCTTCCTCCTCTGCCTCATCAACATTAAAAATAAAAGCAGAGAATTTGAATAAGATACTACATGTGATTGCATTCATAAATATATGATAAAACAAGCACTTTGATAAGAAATAATATGTAATTTTTTATGCATTTAAGGGACATTAGAAATTTGGAACATATTTCGGTCTATAGAGGAAACCTCACTAAGCTCCCACAAAGTAAAAATTGTCAAGACCGTAGTTTTTGATAATAGTACAAGAAGCCTAAAAATTAATAATAATAATAATAATGGTTTGGAAATTGAGCAATAGTCCTAGAATTATTTGGACTTCAATTTTTATTAAAAGAAAAATAATTAGAGGACATTTAGTAAGTTAAAGATAGTAGTGATGGCCGGGTGTGGTGGCTCACACCTGTAATCCCAGCACTCTGGGAGGCCAAGGCAGGAGGATCCCTTAGAGCTCAGGAGTTCAAGACCAGACTGAGCAAGAACAGGATCCAGTCTGAACTAAAAATAGGAAAAATTATTTTCTGGGCATTGTGGTGTGCACCTGTAGTCCCAGTTACTCGGGAGGCTGAGGCAGGAGGATCATTTGAACCCATGAGTTTGAGGTTTCTATGAACTAGACTGAGGCCATAGCACTCTAGCCTGGGGCAACAGAGAAAGACTGTTTAAAAAAAGAGTAGTGATAGTACTGTGTGCTAAGGAACATGAGATGCTTTCAACTCTTAGAGGTCAATTCAGAGCATCTGTATTCTCTGAGCAATAACAGTGTTTATTTAGTGTTGTATGTTTCTTCTTTATATTCTTAAGAGAAAGCTGAAATCCCTAACATCCTAACATTTAATGTTAATATGAAATATTTAATGGTTTTGTTAACATAAATTAACAGAAAATAGAAGTTGAGGAAATAATTTTAAAACATCATGGGAAAAGAATGTCTTTTCTATATAATATAATGAGCTGTTATCATTGGATAGAATAGGATAAACACTACATGACAGAGAATTTGAATAAGATACTACATATGATTGTATTCATAAATATATAATAAAACAAACATTTTGATAACATATAATATATAATATATTACATCATAATATTATATATCTGTCACTAAACGAAAAAGGGCAAATGACTTTAACAGGTGATTTAAGAAAAACGAAATCCACATAGTTAAACATATGAAAAATGTTAAGCTTATTAGTAAAGAAGACAGATGAAAATTATAATAATTTTTTGCTGATAAGAATTTGAACTAATCTTTGTGGAATATTTACTCTGTGGGCAGGCACAGTTCTAAATCCTTTACATGCATTAACACATTTAATACAACAAGTTAATAGGATGGATACTATTATTAGTGTTTTGTAAAAGATAAAATTGAAACACGCAAAGGATATGTAATTATTTTTGGCAGCAGACTTAGAATCAAATTGACAAATATTTAACGTACAGTGCCTCCCTAGTGCTAAGATGGGGAGCAGAATGACACAGCATTCTTATAAATTGGTACAACTTTCCTGGAGCACAGTTTGACAGCATGAATAAAAATCTTTAAAATGCCCCAAATCATTTAAGTGTTCCATCTCTATGGATTTGTGCTCAAGGAAAAAAAAAAAAACAACCTACTGTCAGTAAGTTTGAGTATATTTATTGGAATGCTGTACTGGTAAAATGTTAATTTTATAATCTAATATTCAGAATTAAACAGTAAGGTGTAGCCAGAAAGTGAAATACTGTGCAAGCATTTAAAATCATCTTCATAAAGAATATACTCACATGTCAGGATAAGTCAGGAAACAGCCATGATATAATGAAATTGCTAAGGCAGAATTCAAAGCTATCAATGCTACAGATATTATAAGATTCCAATTTTATAAATTTTGTAAATTCACACCCACAATAACTCACCAGCACACTCAGGGGTTAACACACTCACTCAGCAAATAAAAAGGAAAATAGACCAAATTTTAGTAGAGATGATTACTGAAAGATTACAAGGCATATTTTGATTTGCTCCATTTCTAAATAAGTTTTACCGTGAGAATATTAATAATGAAATTATAAAAAAGGAATTAATTCTTAAAGTTTTAGATTTTGAAGTGGATAGAGGCAGGTAGAGTGAACATTGTCATAAAACGACATCTGTTTTGGAGCATGGGGTTCACTGAAGTTAATGAGTAAACAGTCTTCATAGGTAGATATGTAAACAGGACCTTGATTAATGACCATGCTAACTGTTCTCTGCTACACACATTAACCTCTGATTGTTTTTAATTGTGACTTTTTTTTTTTTGAGACAGAGTCTCACTTTGTAGAGTGTCTTGAGTCACAGCTCACAGCAACCTCAAGCTCTTGGGCTCAAGTGATTCCCTGGTCTCAGCCTCACAAGTAGGTAGGACAAGTGCCCCACCCAACACCCAGCTGTTTATTAGAGATGAGGTCTCTCTCTGGCACAGGCTGGTCTTGAACTCATGAGCTCAGGCAATTCACCTCAATGTTACATATCTTTATGAGAGAAGACTATTAAATTTATAATTTCTCATCAAATACTGAAGTCATAATTTGAGAACTTTTCTAACACTTCCTACCGTGAAGATTTTCTGGGATAAGGATGACATCCTGCCTCTTGCCAGCACATGAATCTCCTGCTTGCTTGCCATTAGCTCTCCTTGAAAACCCCCAGACAAGTCTTGCTTGGTCTAAGGGGAGAAGGGATAAAACACCTGGCTGCCCACAGGGTAGGAAACCAGAGAAGCAGCATGGCTGTTTTGAGCCTGACTCCATCCCTGTTTCTGTCCTGTTCTCTTACTCGTCTGCTGAATGCTTTAAGTCAGAATCTTTGGGAGTGAGAGTGAGTTGGTTCCCAGACATACATAATGTTTTACAAACTCTCTTGGTATTTCCAATGTGAAGATAGTTTTAACACTTGCTGTTGAGCCTTCTTTCCTAGGGCAAGACTGAGCCTCCACAGCAGCATCATGGGCACAAATCAACTACAATTAAAAGTCATCACAACTGCAGGCAACCCAAGTCAATTCGTAAAAGTCAGCAAAAGAGTGAACCATTTCCCCCAGGCTTGCTTCCATGCCAGCAAAAATGGTGATATGCACAGAAGGGAGGCAAGGTGCCTGTATGAACTACTGAATTCTTTTCACTGGTTTCCAGGTAGCAGCAGGAGAAATAACAGGCAAATACCGCACCCAACAGCCTCTTGGGCACACAGTTTTATTACAGCCTCTGTATACCCCCATCTAAGCCTTTACTCAACTAATCTCACTCATGTCGTCTGAACCCAAACTCCATTTAAGTTTGTTTCAAAGTAAAGCTTCCAAGAATGTGTGTTGCTTGATCCTTTACTGGGATTTATTTTATTTGTTTGCAGCTTTTTTTTTTTATCTTGCTGAATGGTCCATGACTTGATGTTACTATTAACAGTTTTTTTCCAAAGTAAATATAAACTTGAAACATCATCGTACATATGTGTGCCTATCTACATAACCAGATTTTTGATTTTAAAACATTATCATTTATATAACTTTTTTTTTAACTTAAGTACTTATTCTGGAAAATTCCCTTTTCTATTAAAATCAGCTAAGAAATATTACCTATTCCCCTCTTCAGTAGGTTGTGCAGATTGTATGAAAGAGGATATGAAAAGCTTACATAGGAGTAACTCCTCCAAAAGACGTGAGCACTTGCTGTCACGGTGACCCAGACCTGGTATTGACTGTTAGCAAAACATGCCTTTTTAAAACTCAACAAATGGATATTTACTCAATATAGCAATTTCTCAAAAATGTAAATACTATGCAATTTCTCAGAAATGAAATGCATTTGAACTGGAATAATATCCTTTTCATAATCTGACCTCCTTTATTAGTTATTTTTTGACAATACTCTTTTCCTTCTTACTTTGAATTAAGCAAAATTACTTGGAGAAGCACATGAAAGAAAAAGTAATTATGATTGTACTTCTGTTTGTATTTCTGAACATAAATGTATTTTGAAAGTAAGCACTGATGAATGTAGCCAGAGCTTAAATTAACTTAGGGAAAGTAGAGTAAAATAAATTAGGCTGTAGGCGTAAAAACAAAATTCTTGTGCTGTGCCCTTTCTACTCCTTATTGTTAGATTTTCATGTGGCTCCAATTCTCAGGGAGAATTTAGAACCCATTAGCTGCAGCTGTAAAGAGCTACACAACTGAGGGGAACTGTGAAGCGAAGGGGGGCTAGAGAGAGGTTCATAAGAGGAGACTAGAAAAAAACTTTTTTAGGATGTCTCACTTCCCAGGACCACATTCTCTTGAGACCTTAAACCTGTCCCCTAGGGTCCTGGGTATTGTAAATTAAGAAGCAGATAGTAGGCCCAGCGCAGTGGCTCACACCTATAATCCGAGCACTCTGGAAAGCGTGGCCAGTGGATTGCTTGAGCTCAGAAGTTCAAAACCAGCCTGAGCAAGAGTGAGACCCACCCCCCAGCTCTAAAAAATAGCCAAGCATTGTGGTGGGTGCCTGTAATCCCAGCTGCTTAGGAGGCTGAAGAAGAGGATCACTTGAGCCCAAGAGTTTGAGGTTGCTGTGAGCTATGATTCCAGGACACTCTACCACGGGCAACAAAGTGAGACTCTGTCTCAAAAAAACAAAAAAACAAATAAATAAAATAAGAAGCAGATGTTTGGAGTGATATGTGGTTTTATGACTGAGATACACCATGAGAATCAGGCAAAGCTCAGTCTCAGCCTAATTCAGAGATGACTTTCATCAAGATTTTATGAGCTCTATGAAGGCTACATTAACCAGTTCAGTGAAAATATTTCAGACTTTATATGGATCCAGCACATTGTACCCCATGATTGCATTATTGTACACAGCTATGATTTAATTAAAAAAAAGAAAAAAAGATTTTATGAGCTCTAATATTTTGTCAATATCTAAATCCTTTCAGTGAAACCTATTACTTTCGAACTGGAAAGCACTGGCCCCTTCTTACTGGGGGCCACAGAGCAGGTGGTGGTCCTTACTAGGAGAGATGATTTGAGTTTTTTCTCTTTCTTTCCTGAATAGTCCTGCTGTGCCCTTTGATACACAAAGTGATGTCTAGTAAGAAGACTTAACATACACACACATCTTTAAATTTCATATTTTATATCCTAAAGATAGTGAAATAATAAGAATCTATGGATTGTTTTTGTCACCAAGCTGGCTGTATATAAAGAGATTTAACTGTTTATATAACAGATTTTTCATTTTCATTGATTAACAAACACTCATATAAACGCATCAATACGAGATACTGTTCAGACTTTTACAAATATCAGGGTTACTGAGTAACCTGGTAGATGACCTTATTATTATCAAGCCAATTTTTAAAATGGGAAAACCTGAAATGAAGATAGGCTAAGTGAGTTGTTCAATGCCGCATAGCGAGTAGATAAGATGTGGGGAGCACAGGTCTGAGGGCCCTGCTGTGCCTCTCCTGACTCCATAAGGAAAGCCAGTCATTTGGTCAATGCCAGGGCACGCAAAGCCCACCTGTCTCTGAGAATTCCAGATGGGACTGGAAGAAAGGTCACAGTTTTAAAATTGTCTGTGTGATTTCACTTACAGTATGACTTTAGATGTCCGCATGATTATTAATAATATATATGCCAATATAAACCAGCACTTTAACTACTGCAAATGAAATTTTAAAAAAGACATGAAAGTATTAACAGCTGCTATCAGAGTAAGTGCCCCTGGACCCTCAACTATAGCCCCTTAGCCTTTTGAATCCCAATTTAATACTACAATTAAGTGAGGACTTGCCATGTGCTAAGTACTGGCCAAAATTATTTAATATTAATTAACTTATTAATTAGTATATTAATTCCTCATTCAAATTCCTATGAAGTAGGTATGATTATGATTCCCTCTTCATAGATGGGGACACTAAAGAACAGAGACGTTAAGTAACTCCCAGTGAGCACCCTAACGCTTACTTAATTATGCTCAGGTTTGAACTATGAATGGTGGATAAAATGTTTGTAGATGGATGATCTGTAACATACAATGATTCACCACGTCTCTAGTTTTGTGACTTTCCATCTAGTTTCACATTAACAGAGCTTGAAACGCTCAGTGTTATTTAAGGAATGCAGTTATTTTGTTTTGTTACATACTATAGGGAAGCCGATGAGTTAAAAGAGAAAATGTTAATGTGTATTTCTTTTTTGCTGACTGGCCTGAGAGAGCCACCAGCAGCTTTGAATGTCATCCCACGGTCTACAAAACTCAGCTAGACTTTTAACATAATCTGGACAAATTATTGCTAGAAAGTATTGTATTTTTTCTCCTCTCTTTTTTTTTTTATTAAATCATAAATGTATACATTGATATGATCATGGGGCATCATACACTCGCTTCACAGACCATTTGACACATTTTTATCACAGTGGTTAACATAGCCTTTCTGGCGTTATCTCAGTTACTGTGCCAAAACATTTACATTCTACATTTACCAAGTTTCGCAAATACCCCTGTAAGATGCACCACAGGTGTGATCCCACCGATCCCCCTCCCTCTACTCCCCCCATTCCCACTTCCCCCTATTGTTAAGTCATAACTGGGTTATAGCTTTCATGTGAGAGCCCCAAATTAGTTTCATAGTAGGGCTGAGTACATTGGGTACTTTTTCTTCCATTCTTGAGATACTTTACTAAGAAGAATATGTTCCAGCTCCATCCATGTAAACATGAAAGAGGTAAAGTCTCCATCTTTCTTTAAGGCTGCATAGTATTCCATGGTATACATATACCACTATTTATTAATCCATTCGTGGATCGATGGGCACTTGGGCTTTTTCCATGACTTAGCTATTATGAATTGGGCTGCAATAAACATTCTGGCACAAATATCTTTGTTATGTTGTGATTTTTGGTCTTCTGGGTATATGCCCAGCAGAGGAATTACAGGATTGAATGGCAGATCTATTTTTAGATCTCTGAGTATTCTCCATATATCTTTCCAAAAGGAATGTATTAATTTGCATTCCCACCAGCAGTGCAGAAGTGTTCCCTTTTCTCCGCAACCACGCCAACATCTCTGGTCTTGAGATTTTGTGATATAGGCTAGTCTCATTGGAGTTAGATGATATCTCAAAGTAGTTTTGATTTGCATTTCTCTGATGATTAAAGATGATGAGCATTTTTTCATATGTCTGAAGGCCGTGCGCCTGTCTTCTTCAGAAAAGTTTCTCTTCAAATCCCTTGCCCAGCCTGCGATGGGATCCCTTGTTTTTTTCTTGCTGATGCATTTGAGTTCTCTGTGGATTCTGGTTATTAAAACTTTGTCGGAGATATACCCTGCAAATATCTTCTCCCATTCTGAGGGCTGTCTGCTTGCTTTGCTTCCTGTGTTCTTAGAGGTGCAGAAGCTTTTTAGTTTGATCAAGTCCCATTAGTGTATTTTTGAAGCTGCTTCAATTGCCCAGGGGGTTCTCCTCATGAAATACTCACCCAGACCAATTTCTTCAAGGGTTTTCCCTGCATTCTCCTCTAGTATTTTTATAGTTTCATGTCTTAAGTTTAAATCTTTAATCCAATGAGAGTCTATCTTAGTTAATGGTGAAAGGTGTGGGTCCAATTTCAGTCTTCTGCAGGTTGCCAGCCAGTTCACCCAGCACCATTTGTTAAATAGGGAATCTTTTCCCCACTGAATGTTTTTAATTGGCTTGTCAAAAATCAAATAGCGGTAAGTAGCTGGATTCATCTCTTGGTTCTCTATTCTGTTCCAGACATCTACTTCTCTGTTTTTGTGCCAATACCATGCTGTTTTGATCACTATCGATTTGTAGTAAAGTCTGAGGTCTGGTAGTGTGATTCCTCCTGTTTTGTTTTTATTTCTGAGTAATGTCTTGGCTATTCAAGGTTTTTTCTGATTCCATATAAAACGAAGTAATGTTTTTTCAAGATCTTTAAAATATGACAGTGGAGCTTTAATAGGGAGTGCGTTGAAATTATATATTGCTTTGGGTAGTATGGACATTTTGATAATGTTGATTCTTCCTAGCCATGAGCATTGTATGTTTTTCCATTTGTTAACATTTTCAGCTATTTCTTTTCTTAGAGTTTCATAGTTCTCTTTATAGAGATCTTTCACGTCTTTTGTTAGGTAAATACCCAAATATTTCATCTTCTATGGCACTACTGTGAATGGGATAGAGTCCTTAACTGCTTTTTCAACTTGACTGTTGTTGGTGTATATAAAGGCTACCGATTTATGGATGTTGATTTTGTAACCTGAGACGCTGCTGTATTCCTTGATCACTTCTAGGAGTTTTGTAGTAGAGTCCCTAGTGTTTTCCAGATACACAATCATATCATCTACGAAGAGCGAGAGTTTGATCTCTTCTGACCCTATATGGATACCCTTGATCGCCTTTTCTTCCCTAATTGCGGTGGCTAAAACTTCCATTACAATGTTGAAAAGCAATGGAGACAATGGGCAGCCTTGTCTGGTTCCTGATCTGAGTGGAAATGATTCCAATTTAAGTCCATTCAATATGATATTGGCTGTGGGTTTGCTGTAGATGGCCTCTATCAGTTTAAGGAAAGTCCCTTCTAAACCAATTTTCTTGAGTGTTCTGATCATGAAGGGATGCTGGATATTATCAAAAGCTTTTTCTGCATCAATTGAGAGAATCATATGGTCTTTATTTTTTAATTTGTTTATGTGCTGAATTACACATATATTGAACCAGCCTTGACACCCTGGGATAAAACCAACTTGGTCATGATGTATAATTTGTTTGATGTGTTGCTGGATTCTGTTTGTTAGGATCTTGTTGAATATTTTTGCATCTATATTCATTAGTGATATTGGTCTTTAATTTTCTTTTCTTGTTGGGTCTTTTCCTGGTTTGGGGATCAGGGTGATGTTTGCTTCATAGAACGTGTTGGGTAGTCTTCCTTCTTTTTCTACATTTTGGAACAGGTTGAGTAATATAGGTACTAATTCCTCTTTAAAAGTTTGGTAGAATTTTGACGTGAAACCATCTGGTCCCGGGCTTTTCTTTTTAGGGAGGTTTTGTATAGTTGATGCTATTTCTGAACTTGATATGGGTCTGTTCAACATTTGCACTTGATTCTGGTTAAGTCTTGGAAGGTGGCGTGCTTCCAAGTATCGGTCAATTTCCTTCAGATTTTCATATTTCTGAGAATAAAGTTTCTTGTAATATTCATTAAGGATTTTTTGGATTTCTGATGAGTCTGTTGTTATTTCGTCTTTGTTGTTTCTGATTGATGAGATTAGAGATTTTACTCTTTTTTTCCTGATTAGGTTGGCTAGAGGTTTATCTATTTTATTGACCTTTTCAAAAAACCAGCTTTTTGATTTATTGATCTGTTGTATTATTCTTTTGTTTTCAATTTCATTTAATTCTGCTCTAATTTTGGTTATTTCTTTTCTTCTACTGGGTTTGGGGTTGGACTGCTCTTCCTTTTCCAGTTGCTTGAGATGTCCCTTTAAGTTGTTAACTTCCTCTCTTTCCGTTCTCTTGAGGAAGGCTTGCAGTGCTATAAATTTCCCTCTTAGAACTGCTTTTGCGGTGTCCCAGAGGTTCTGATAGTTTGTGTCTTCATTGTCGTTTTGTTCCAAAAAATTGGTGATTTCTTTCTTAATCTCATCTCTGACCCAGCTATCATTCAGCATAAGGTTATTTAACTTCCATGTTTTTGTATGAGTATGCAGATTCCTGTTGTTACTCAATTCAACTTTTATTCCATGATGGTCCGAGAAGATGCATGGAATAATTTCTATTCCTTTAAATTTACTGAGGTTAGACTCGTGACCTAAAATGTGGTCAATTTTGGAGTAAGTTCTGTGGGCTGGTGAGAAGTATGTGTATTCAGTTTTGTTGGGATGAAATGTTCTGTAGATGTCTGCTAAATCTAAATATTGGATGGTTAGGTTTAAATCTAAGATTTCTTTGCTCAGCTTCTTGCTGGAGGATCGATCCAACACTGCCAAAGGAGTGTTGAAATCTCCAACGATTGTGGAGCTGCAGGAAATCAAGTTGCTCACGTCTGTTAGAGTTTCTCTTATAAATTGAGGTGCATTCTGGTTGGGTGCATAGATATTAATAATTGAGATCTCATCATATTGAGTATTACCCTTAACATATATGAAGTGACCATTCTTGTCCTTCCTTACTTTTGATGGTTTAAAGCCTACTGTATCTGCAAATAAAATTGCAACTCCTGCTTTTTTCTGATTGCCATTTGCCTGAAATATGGATGACCATCCTTTCACCCTGAGTCTGTATTTGTCTTTTAAGTTGAGATGTGACTCTTGTATGCAACAGATATCTGGGTTGAGTTTTTGTATCCAGTCAGCTAACCTATGCCTCTTTAGAGGACAGTTTAAGCCATTCACATTGATGGAGAGTATTGATAAGTCTGGTGGAATTTTGGGTATCAAGTTTTTCAAAGGTCCAGTGGACATTTTTAATCCTTTCGCCAGTGTGGAAGTTGGAGTTTGATCCGAAGTTTCTGAGTGAGTTTACTTTTGTGGTATAGGATTGGGTTGGTCATTGTGGAGGATAGGTCTGAGAACATCCTGAAGAGCTGGTTTACTTATGGCAAATTTTTTCAACATATGAATGTCATTGAAGTATTTAATTTCTCCATCATAGATGAAACTCAGTTTAGCTGGATACAAGATCCTGGGTTGAAAGTTATTTTGCTTTAGGAGATTAAAAGTTGATGACCAGCCTCTTCTTGCTTGAAAAGTTTCAGCAGAGAGATCTGCAGTTATTCTAATATTCTTACCTTTGTACTTAATAGTTTTCTTTCGCCGGACTGCTTTGAGAATCTTCTCTTTCATGTTAACTTTAGTGAAGCTAATTATGATATGTCTGGGGGATGACTTATTGGGGTTGAATCGTGCTGTGGTTCTGAAGCTGTCTGCTATCTGAATTTCAGATTCTCTAGGCATGTCTGGAAAATTTTCTTTCATAATTTCATGCAGAAGGGCCTCTGTGCCCTTGGAGGCCACTTCATCGTTCTCACAAATCCCTATAATTCTTATATTGCTTTTTTTTGAATTATCTGAGAGTTCTCTGAGTGAGTGATCCGTTTTTGCTCTCCATTTCTCTTCCTCTTTGAGAGATTGGGAGCGTTTGAAGACTTTATCTTCAATGTCAGAAATCCTTTCTTCTGCTTGCTCCATTCTGTTGCTGAGGGATTCTACTGTATTTTTCATATCTTTGAGGGCTGTAAATTCTTGCTTCAGTGTGTCTAAGTGTTTGGTGGTTTTGTCTTTAAATTCGTTAAATTCTTGAGACAACTTTTTAATTTCTCCTCGAATTCCTAATTCCATTTTATTAATCTTGTCTGCAATCCAAATTCTGAATTCGATTTCTGACATCTCAGCCAGTTGTTTATGAATGGGATCTTCAATCACATCTGCCGTATCTTTTCTTGGGGGGGTTGATCTATTCTGGTTATTCATGTTACCAGAGTTTTTCCGCTGATTCCGCCCCATGGTTATTTTACTCCCTTTGGTTTTTCCTCTGGGGCTTTATCGAGGGGCCATACAGTGTTGTGGCCTGAGAAACTGGGGCCCTGTCTGGTGTGGTGGAGCAAAGTGGTTCTGTCTTGTTTTCAGCTGGTTTCTGTTCGATCCTATTGCAACTTCTACTCTGGCTTGAAGTCTCAGCTGTGTGGAAAAATCAGCAATTAAGTCACCCCGCCTGCCCACCTCTGGCCCCAGTTGGAAAAGGAGAATCAAACCTTCCTACAACCGCACACCCAGGGCACCGCCTGAAAAGTCCTCAGTCTATTAGCCCAGTTCAAGAGGTCCAAATCAACTGTCTCAATCGGCACCTGTCTCGGGTGGGAGAGTTCAAGAGGTCTCTTGGAACTGGATCACAGGGGCCTGGTGACTCCTCTGACACGGCTCTCCCCAGTGCAGCGTGGAGTCAGGAGGAGCCACCCAGCAAACAGAGCAGTCTTGGAAGGTTGACGTCTCCTTCCCCACTTTGCCCCTCCGTCGGACCCAGTCACTGGTATCTCTGCAGATGGCTAACCCAGTTACCTGTAGTGAACAGACTGTCCAGGGGTTTGCACCTGCCTGAATCGCAAGGAAGTCTGCCAGGCCCCCGCAGACTGCCGCTATTTAGCAGGAGGAGATGGGGCCTGACATCTTTGAGTGCTTGATGTAGGTGATGGGAAGGAGGTGTTCACTCAGGCTTAGCCCTGTCCCTGATGGATGCTGCTAACAGAACAGAACAGAACAGACAACTTTGCGGGGTTCTGTCTCTGTTCCTGCCGAAATCACCTACAGAAGACGGGCTGTTCTGAGTTCAAATGTCTTTGCTGCTGGAGGTTTCACCTCTCTGGGTCAGCCCCGCCCTGGGTTTGTGAGCAGTGTCAGGAAATCCCCCGCTCACCGGTGGCCTCCTCTGGTTGCCCAGGGAGACAGGGGGTGTGGCCTCAGAATATCCAGAAGTGAGCGTTCTTCCGTTAAAGAAAAAATGGCTGTTGATCTACCTCCAGGGAACTGCTGCTGTGGTGTGGGCACTCAGCCGACCCTTTTCTCCTCTGTCTTGCGCCCTAGAGTCAGCACTGAGCGGCCGCAGTTTATGCTGGGTCCACACCCCTCAAGAGATCCCCCAAGAATCCGAACTCTTGGGGGATAGGCCCCCAGACCCCGATTGGGAGTGAGGGGGGGAAGCTAGAGTTTCATTCAGTTTTACGCCCGCCCGGGGAGGGCTGTTGTACCGCACCACAGGGAAGTGCCACCAAGGCTTGATTTCCCCTCAGCAGAGTGCCCTCTCCTTGCTCACGTGTCTCAGAGTCAGCGCTGACCTGACGCAGCTCAGGCACTGTGCACTCCCCTCGAGAAATCACCCAAGGATCCGAACTCCTGGGGGATAGGCCTCCAGACCCCGAGTGAGAGTAGGGTCTCTCAGCTCTCAGCGGGGAAGCTAGAGTTTTATTCAGTTTTGTGCCCGGCCCCGTAATGTTGCCCGGGGAGGGCTGCTGCACCTAATCCGCAGGGAAGTGCTGCCGAGGAGTGACTCCTCCTCAGTAGAGTGCGTTCTCCTTGCCCGCGTGTCTCAGAGTCAGCCCTGACCAGTCGCGGCTCGGGCACTGTGTGCTCCCCTCGAAAAATCACCCAAGGATCTGAACTCCTGGGGGACAGGTCCCCAGACCCCGAGTGAGAGTGGGGGGGAAGCTAGAGTTTCATTCAGTTTTATGTCTGGCTGTATTGATGCACGGGGAGGGCTGCTGCACCACATCACAGGTAAGTGCCGCCGAGGCGTGACTCCCCCTCAGCCCAGTGCCCTCTCCTCACTCATGTGCCTCAGAGTCAATGCTGACCAGTCGCAACTCGGGGACTGTCCACTCCCCTTGAGAAATCACTCAAGGATCCGAACTCCTGGGGGACAGGCCTCCAGACCTCAGTGGGCAGGAGGGGAGTGTTGGGGATTCAGGGTTGCCGGCAAAGGATTTTTAAAGTTTTATTCAGTTTTATGCCCGGCAGGAGAAGGCCGCGGCACCCCAGTAGGGGAGGTAGGTCCAGTTTTTAGAAGGTCTCTCCCATGGAGTGTAGTGGGAGGGCCTTTAATTTCTGCCTGCTTGTTTAATTGTGGGGCTCTTGAGCTGGTCTCATGGGAGAGGGGGACTCCCGTCCGCTTGGTAGTGGATTTTGTACCTTTTGTTTGCGTCCTTGTGATCACAGCTTGCCTCAGCGGTGTTGATGTGCGTTCTTCAACCTTCTCTCTTGGTGAGGCTCAAGTCCACCAGGATACTTACTAAATTCCTGTCCCTTAACTCTCCTTCTGGACGGGAGCCTCTGTTGAAAGCTGGGTTCAGTCCGCCATCTTGTCCTCTAAGGTGTCTCCTCTCTCTTTTATGTTTTTTTTTTTTTTTTTTACTTTCACTGTTTGGAATTAAGCTTGAATATTATGAAAAGACTGATGCTCTTTGAAATCTTCTTATGACTTTTCCTTGAACGTATAAACGATTTAAAGTTCAAAGATTTAGTCTAAGAGACTTTTCTCTTTTCTTTTCAATTCCACTACTGGAAACACATGTAAATAAGTACTTGTCAATTAAAAAGGCTGCAAAGAACTTGGACTCTATAGTGGAAAATGTTTCATTTTAATCTGGATTTCATAAAGCCATCATTAAATTGATTCTGACTTTTTTCATTTATTCATTATTTCAATACATCTTTAAGTACCTAATGTGTGAAAACCAAAAAACTCTGTACTTCTTCCTTTTTTTTGCGGTGGGGGTGGGAAGGGCTCGGGATTGAAAGATGTTTGAGTAACAGAGCTGCTCTAAGTCAATTAGCTGAGAATAAAAGAAAATAAGTAAAGTCATTTGCAAATCCGAGTCATTTGGAGTCATTCTTTGAAAAGCTCCGGCTTTCCTGGGGGAAAGGTGGTAATTTAAAGGGGACAGATGTATGATTAATTTTTTGATTAAAATTATAACAGATGGAATAAACATCAAAGTACACGGTTCTACAAGTGTATATTCAAGGGGATCAGGGTAGTGCAGATGGGGATACAACAGAGAAGTCTTCCCAAAAGATGAGACATTGAGCCTAAGGGTGAAGGGAAAGTATCAGAAAGGCAGGTGGACAGTGTGTCTGCATGTGTGTGAAGGGGCGGGGTGGGGGGAGGTATTTCAGACAGGCAGTGTTGGGTAAAAAGGAAGTTGGGTAGAAATAGCCAGGTAATTAAAAAACACTGAAAGAGTCTCAGACCACTTCAGTGAGAAAGTAGGAGCCCTCTTTTACATTCTCAATATGCTTTGTTGAACTATTCGGAACACTATCCTTAAAACATAAGGGATCGTGGCTTAACTAGGGTGTGGTAGTACAGCTAGAAAGATGCGAATAAATATGAGATGTAGCTCAGAGCTGGACTTAACTTAGTCTTTGTTTCAAGAACAAGATAATATTTAACAAATCAGACTGGTTGTTATTTTTGGTAAGGTCCCTTTTCTTTACCGCTTTGAGAATATACCCATACATTTGTACAGGGGCTTTCAACTTACAAAGTACTTTCATCTAAACAACAAGAAATAATCACAAACAATGGAGGAGTCACCTTGTACTAGAAGTAGGGATCTCTATACTTGTAAATAAATGTCTTAACACAATAATTAAGTAAATGAGACGAGGTATATATTAACCAGTGTGATGTAAATGCTAATTCTATAAGAAATCAGCACATTGTGCCCCATAAATGCCTTAATGTACACATGATCTATGTGTTTATGATTAAATAAATAAATAAAGCATACAAAAAAGAAGTAGGGATCTCAAGGTTAAGGAGACATCTCATGCTAAGAACTTTGCAGGCACGTGGCTCTGACCTAAGTCTCACAACAGTCTTCTTAATGAAGTTCAGTCATGTGCCCCACACAACATTTTGAGCAATGATAGACGGCATATATAATGGTGCCCTGATAAAGTTATAACATTATATTTTTACTGTACCTTTTCCATGTTTAGATATCTTGGATACAAAAATACTTACCATTGTGTTACAATTATCAAAATATTCAGAACAGTCACACATTACACAGGTTTGTAGCATAGGAGCAATAGGCCACACCATTTAGCCTAGGTGTGTAGTGGGCTGTACCATCTAGGTTTGTATAAGTGCATTTTATGATGTTTGTGGGATGACAAAATCACCTAAAGACACAGTCCTCAGGATGTAGCCATGACATAAGCAAGGTATGACTGTAATACTATTATTGTCTCCTATTTCACAGACGAGGAATCTTCGGTTTAAGGAGTCTAAATGATTTACCAAGATCATTTAATGTGGTGGCTAACTTAGGAGCATTTCTGAGTCTAGGCATCACAGCTAGCTCCAGCAAGTTGTGAAATCTGGTCTGAAAAAGTTGAGAAAGGTCTCTAAAGATAGAAGAACTCTTCCATCAGGCTTGGAATTACCCAGATTATCTGCATTTATACTAAGGTTCTCAATACTGGTTCTAAACTTAGTTTTAACTTTCTCGGGAGAGACACAATTCCACTAAATTGTGTAACACACTAACATATGCATGCATACATGTATTTGAATTATCTCTGACAATATGTGGGAATATGAAATATATTCAGTTTAAGTATGTACTGTAAACTATATATAAGAGCATGAGATATACATTTGAATATGAAAAAATATATATATTCATATGTTCTCTAAGCATCTTTCCCCAAAAGATTTTTTGCACTATTTCCTGATGTGATTTTTCTCCCCAGCAATTCTTGTAAAATCAAGTCCACAGACTCACAGCACTATCAAAAACCTGAATTAGAGCTCAAGACTTGACTCTTCCTGCAATTTATAAAAGCAGAAACGAGTTACCACATGCTGAGATAGCAGCCCTAAGAAAGGAGAAATATGGAGGCAAATTTCAAAAACGTGGTGTGCCTGTGTCCCTGTCAGTAGCCAATATGCAAACATGTAAAAACTAGAGAATCAAGTAAATAAAGATGCTCTTCTTTCTCTGTTGATTTAACAGCTAAATTTATACCTGGAGGGTGCTAGGTTTGAATAGCGAAAATCAGTACCTGCCTTTCTCTCCTTAAAAAAAAGAAAAACCTAAAAAAAAAAAGTAATAACTAATCATTCCAGATATCAGCTAGTTTAAGTTGCTGTGTTAGAGTATCAAATATTTATACTAAGCCATCGTCAGTGGAATGATTCAGCTGTGAATAATCAATAACAACGGACTTGAAATATTTTCTTGTAATAATTCAAACAATAAGAAGAGCGATTAATTTTTTAGTATATTTTTATTGTTTTCATGCTCCCTGTAAGTTAGCCGTTGAACGAGGGAGTGATGAACAAGATAGGCATTTCCCCTGTGGTAGGTCATGCCTAGATGACCCCGAATGACTCGTGCCCTTCTATAACCTCTTTCCCATAAGGGTAGTAGACCTGGAAATGTGATGCAATAGCATTCCTGTGATTAGGTGACTCACCAATTGACTTGGAGTTAATTAAAAAGGAGACAGATGGTACTGGCTGGGACTGACCCATGATCTCAGCCCCAATCCCACATAGAACCGATTTCTGCCAATTTCTTGAATGAGCTTTGCAGAGATCCCTGAGCCTCTGCTGAAGCGAACCTCAGGCTGACACCCTGATATAGTTTTTTAAGACTCTAAGTAGAAGATCCAGCTAAGTCATCATGCCTGGAACCCTTACTCATGGAAACTGCGATAATAAAGGCATGTGGATTTACACTGCTAAATTTGTAGCAATTTGGTCCATAGCAATACAAAACTAATATAGTTCTTTGCTGGGACACATGATGAAACTCTCAAACCTTAAAATTTTCCTTTTCTTTTGTAATGCCCCATCCCTTTGTGCTTGAGATTGTATTTCCCTTCCTCTATATGAAAGGTGTCAGGAAGGTGAGCAGAAAAAAGGAAACACTAAAGAAAGGGGAAGAAATATATGAGCTCATCAAAGCATATGCTAGACAAAAGGAAATGGAGTCAGTAACCTCATTTTCCCCAGGATGATGAGCTGTGCTCCCAGGATGATCAATAACGTTAGCTTCAAAGCCATCAACTGAAGAAATGCAAAACCAAGGGGTAACAGATAAGGCCGTCCCCAAGAGGCATGGGCTCCAAATAAATGAAATGACTGACTTGTAAGACAGTTTATAGCAGGAGCTAGACCATAGCAGGTAGTTTCCTCTAGGCAAAAGGAAATTCAGGGGGGCAGGTAATTTGTCAGTGATATATATTGTAACATGGGAGACTAATTGGCACTAAATGTAAGAAGCAATTTTTTCTTTGACTGTTAAAAGTTTCTTTTCTCATTGAAATTGCACTTTTATCTTAGAAGCTCACACAATACAGACCCACTGCCTCTGCTTCTAGATTTTCATTAAAACACACATGCAGCACGCAATATTTTGATCTCAGAAGTGCTTGATATGTTAATGGTCTGGCATTCTATTTGTGGACTTGGCATCACTCTTATTTGGTGGGTGTGATGAACCAAGAAAAGGCTGAGTCGTGGGAGGACAGAATGCCCTTCACTGAACAAAGGCGAACGCTTCTAAACAGGCTATTATCTGTTCACTCAGCCATGGGCAGGAAACCTATAGATATGAGAATTACGGTAGACTTCTTGGAGAGTAATCCTCTATTAAAAAACTCGCTTGGCCTTCCTCCCCCACCCCCACCCCCATTGCTTCCAAAAATTCACTTGAATCCCAAACTCCTTGGGAGGAGATCATGAACTCCTTTCTGCTTAAAATCACTATGACAGAAACCCACAGCACGTAAATAAAAAGAGAATTGAAGCTCTGCTGTGATGATCATTCAAGAGCTAATCTCGGATCCCCAGGCTCCTGTAAAATAAAACCTTTTTTTTAGTAGCTATCTCCTATCTTCAAAGTCTCTTTGAACACAGATAAGAAAACTCCTAAAGACAATCCAATTCAGAAAAATATTGGCCACTGCGAAACAGTTCTAAGTACAATTAAAATGTCTAATGTCTTTCTTTGACAATCATTAAGATCTTGAA
The DNA here is from genome assembly GCF_027406575.1 of Nycticebus coucang. Lineage (NCBI taxonomy): Eukaryota > Metazoa > Chordata > Mammalia > Primates > Lorisidae > Nycticebus > Nycticebus coucang. Next base: position 22,103,335 of record NC_069787.1, read on the forward strand.
AAATGCAAGCTCACAGGAATAACAAATCTTATTCAACTGAAAATCCAACAGGGAGAAAGTGTAAGAGACGCAGACAGGTACAAACTCCAAGGGAATGAATAAATGCATGCATCGTGAATAAATAGATAAAATTAAATTACAATAAGATGTTCTTTGCCTTCTGGGCCTTAATAATGTATTGAAACAGAGACATAAATGAAGAACTCTGATACTTAGCTGTCCCTGGTTAAGTATAATGGCAACATTCTTTCCCATAGAATCTTGGTTCCTTCTGGGAAAATCGGGAAGGCTTCTTGGAGAGGGTTAAAAGTTAAGTTTCTGTTTTTAATGTAAGCCATAAATTACTTTAGAATTCAAATATGTTTATAATAACTACCTTTCAATTATAGGTCAACTATGTGTCAGATGCTTTAGTCCATGCTTTTTCTAAAACGTTTTTATTTTGAGACAATTGTAGATTTACTTGCAATTGTAAGACCCTCTCTGTATACTCCTTCCCCAGTCCCTCCACTGGTAATATCTTACATAACTATAGGAATATCAAAACAGAACATTGACATTGCTATAAGCCGCTGACCATATCCAGACTTAATTTCAAGGGGTAATATACGTATTTAGTTATACGTGTACTTAGTTCTGCTATTGTCTGTGAAATGAATGGTGAGGTAACAATTCTCTGATATTCTTCTTTTTTTTTATTAAATCATAGCTGTGTACATTGATATATTCATGGGGCATCATTCACTAGCTTCACAGACCGTTTACCAAGTTTTACATATACCCTTGTAAGACGCACTACTGGTGTAATCCCACCAATCCCCTTCCCTCTACCCACCTCCCCCCTCCCTACCCTCCCTTTCCCCCTTCCCCCTATTCTTAGGTTGTAACTGGGTTATAGCTTTCATGTGAAAACCCTAAATTAGTTTCATAGTAGGGCTGAGTACATTGGGTACTTTTTCTTCCATTCTTGAGATACTTTACTAAGAAGAATATGTTCCAGCTCCATCCATGTAAACATGAAAGAGGTAAAGTCTCCATCTTTCTTTAAGGCTGCATAGTATTCCATGGTGTACATATACCACAGTTTATTAATCCATTCGTGGATCAATGGGCACTTGGGCTTCTTCCATGACTTAGCAATTATGAATTGGGCTGCAATAAACATTCTGGTACAAATATCTTTGTTATGATGTGATTTTTGGTCTTCTGGGTATATGCCCAGTAGAAGGATTACAGGATTGAATGGCAGATCTATTTTTAGATCTCTAAGTGTTCTCCAAACATCTTTCCAAAAGGAATGTATTAATTTGCATTCCCACCAGCAGTGTAGAAGTCTGCCCTTTTCTCCACATCCGCGCCAACATCTCTGGTCTTGGGATTTTGTGATATAGGCTAGTCTCATTGGAGTTAGATGATATCTCAAAGTAGTTTTGATTTGCATTTCTCTGATGATTAAAGATGATGAGCAGTTTTTCATATGTCTGAAGGCCACACGCCTCTCTTCTTCAAAGAAGTTTCTCTTCAAATCCCTTGCCCAGCCTGCGATGGGATCCCTTGTTCTATCCTTTTTTTTTTTTTTTTTTTGGTGGTTTTTGGCCGGGGCTGGGTTTGAACCTGCCACCTCCGGCATATGGGACCAGCGCCCTACTCCTTGAGCCACAGGTGCAGCCCCCTTGTTCTATTCTTGCTAATGCATTTGAGTTCTCTGTGGATTCTGGTTATTAAACCTTTGTCAGAGACATAACCTGCAAATATCTTCTCCCATTCTGAGGGCTGTTTGCTTGCTTTACTTACTGTGTTCTTGGCTGTGCAGAAGCTTTTTAGTTTGATCAAGTCCCAATAGTGTATTTTTGAAGCTGCTTCAATTGCCCGGGGGGTCCTCCTCATAAAATATTCGTCCAGACCGATTTCTTCAAGGGTTTTCCCTGCACTCTCTTCTAGTATCTTTATAGTTTCATGTCTTAAGTTTAAATCTTTGATCCAGTGAGAGTCTCTCTTAGTTAATGGTGAAAGGTGTGGGTCCAGTTTCAGTCTTCTACAGGTTGCCAGCCAGTTCGCCCAGCACCATTTGTTAAATAGGGAATCTTTTCCCCACTGAATGTTTTTAATTGGCTTGTCAAAGATTAAATAATGGTAAGTAGCTGGGTTCATCTCTTGGTTCTCTATTCTGTTCCAGATATCTACTTCTCTGTTTTTGTGCCAATACCATGCTGTTTTGATCACTATCAATTTGTAGTATAGTCTGAGGTCTGGTAGCGTAATTCATCTTGTTTTGTTTTTATTTCTGAGTAATGTCTTGGCTATTCGAGGTTTTTTCTGATTCCATATAAAACGAAGTATTGTTTTTTCAAGATCTTTAAAGTATGACAGTGGAGCTTTAATAGGGATTGCATTGAAATTATATATTGCTTTGGGTAGTATGGACATTTTAACAATGTTGATTCTTCTCTGATATTCTTCTGAATAATCACTCTGTCCTCACTACTAGTTTCTCTGCCTTCAGTAGATGACTCTCAACCTGAGTTCCAAGATTAAGAAAATGACTCAGGGTGGCTCACATCTGTAATCCTAGCACTTTGGGAGGCTGATCCAGGAGGATCATCTGAGCTCACAAGTTCGAGACCAGCCTGAGCAAGATTGAGACCTGTCTCTAAAATTAGCCAGGCACTGTGGTGAGCACCTATAGTCCAGACACTTGGAAGGCTGAGGCAGGAGGATGGCTTGATCCCAGGAGTTTGAGGTTGTTGTGAACTATGCTGATGCCATGCCACTCTAGCTTGGGTGACAGAGGGACAGTCTGTCTCTGTGGGAAAAAAAAAAAAAAGAAAGAAAGGAAAAGAAAAAACAAAGTAGAAGGAAAAAGAAAAGAAAATGACACAGGTTTCGGGTTTGAGCAATCTTTCGGCCTAGAGATAGGAACACGCCTAATCAGATACAATAAAACCTTTATAGGTATGACTGAGAGAGTTTTTTCTCTTTTACTGGACTTGACCTGAAAATGTTGTAGATATAGAAATGGTCATCTTGACACTTTCTGAAGACCGACTACAATACCAGCATGGAGCAGAGTAGTTGATAGGACAGAGAGGTCAGTCTAAATACCTTCAAACTCCAGAATTCAGAAGTGAGGGATTTTCCTATTTATCTGAGTCATAGTCCTATTTTCCTTAAACAAATTTAAATCAGGTTTTCTGTGATTTTCACTAGAAGGATTGGAATTGATCCATAAGAACTGTTATTTTATACATTTTTACAAGAGATAAGGTGGAGACAGAGATCTTAAAATAAACTGTGTTTTAGGGACATAGGAAAGAGGATACCCAGTTAGCGCAGGATGGAGCCAAGACCGAATCCAGATACTGTGAGACAAATGTGATACACCAAGGGCAGGATAGACTACACTATGTCATTTAGACCAAATCAATGGGGAGTTAGATGCTTCATTTTATAGGTGAGAAACATGCTGGAGAAGTTAGCTTCTAAAGTGATGTTGGTGGGTCTGTCAGTAGCAGCTGGAAAGAAGGAAAAGGAGAGGAAGAAAAGAGGCATGCAGGGGAGAGAAATGCCTTCAGCTGAGTGACGGAGCTACTTCATGTTCCTGAAACCAGGTGGGCTAGGACACAGGAGGGTGAGCGGGAGTGGCCTGCGGCCAGCTCATAAAACACTCACAGGGCAAGTTGTAGAAGGCTCTTAACCTTCTCCCTTCTAGGCCTGGGAACTATAGATTGATTACTTGGGCAACATGACATTTTAAACTCTAAAGATTTTAACATTTCTTAATTAATTGCCCTTTCAGCTTCTCTGCCCTATCGCTGTTAAGAAGAACTTATATCTTTAGTTCATGGATTGTTTTATGCCTTTCAAATTAAAAACATAAATACAGGGGCTTTGAAGTTATAAGTATGTTTTAAAATCATATTTGAAAGTCATCTATTTCTATGTAAAATGTAGAAACTTATAGACATTCCCTATCTTTGGTCATCTGTAGAATTACCACAAATGTAATTATGCAACTGCTAATAATTATAATCTCAGCTGAGAGCCATATAAATTTTATAAGGCAATAAATCTTATTAAATGCTCCCTGGAGTATCAATTGATTAATTAACTTATAATAAATGCTTTAAAAATGCAAATTAAATAATAATTGGAAACACCTGAGTTAAATGCCACCAGGGTCCCTATTACATACGACTGCTGTGAGAGATCTGTATTCTCTGCTCATTTCAATGCAATGTGTTCACAAACATGGTGTTGATAAGATGCTTAGTGTGTGAGAATAGGTGGGGATACAAGGGTGAGGATGGAGAGAAAGGGTTGTTAAATTAGATTCCACCTCAAGGTGATAAATCTTAAGTCATTCAAATCAGAATTTCTTTTTAGAAGTAGTTCTTCGTATGACAACTCAGAAAAGCTATCTGATAATGTATGAAAGTATCTTGTCCCTCCACGCAACCATTTCATTTTTAGGAAACTATCTAAGGAAATAATCACAAAGCCATTCAAAGAAATCCATGCAAAGATGGTGATTGCAATAATATTCTAAATGTGCAATAATGTCTAAATCAGTTTGGTATTTTCATTTGAGGAAATATTATTCAGAAATTTTTAATGTTACTTCTAAAATATGTTTGATTATACAAAGGCAATGCATATAATGTATCATTAACAGCTCTTGTTGAAATATATTTTTTGAAAAGATATAAAACCATATTTTTGGCCTTATTCCAATTTTATAAACATATACATCTTTATAAAAACAGACCATGTGGTATATTAAATAGTAAGTGTGGTTATATTTGTATGGTGGTATAATGAATAACGATTGTTATTTTATTTTCTTATGGGGGTTTTGTGACAGTTTTTTTAACTTTAAAAATTTTTCTGTAATATATTAAATTGCTAATTTGGTGGGAAATACACATGTCACTAAAAGAAGATTAATAGAAAGAGGGAGAAGAAAAGAGAAAGAGAGAAAACAGAGCTTCAACCTTGATAACGGAGCATGGTAATAGTTTTTAGACTTTAATAAAGTATACTCCAATTGATGATAGAAACCTACTATTTAAGAGAGGTTAACCCAATCCCAGAATATAACTTGGTAGGGTCATGCTGATGGAAAGAAAGATGCAAACATGTTGACAAAGCTGACAAATACGATAAAAAGACATGACCAAATTTAACATTAAGCCCCCAAACTCAGAGCTGAGTAGATTAATTCATGAGATGGGTTGAAAATACAATATCTGAGTATTTGAACTCCTTATGTTTTATTGCTATTAAAATCATTAAATAAAAGTCTCAAATTTATCTATTTTAAAAATCCCTTATTCCATTTTTAGAGCCCTTAATATAATTTATTCTCAACACTTTATTTCTAGAGATTTTATTTGTTCCATAAGTAAGATTTCTTGTTTAAAAAATAGATTTCAACAGGTGCCTACACCAAAGTCCCTGCAAATTTGATTTCCCATGGAATAAATAAATGTTGATAACTCTCATAGGTCTAAAGAGGGAGCTATTGACTAAGAATGGCTGGCGTTTATGTCAGACTGAATAAAAATATTTCTCAATTCAGAGAGGAACCTTTGTACATGTTACTGATTGAACTTGATTCTATTGATACCTGATTCAAAACGTAAATTATTTTATGAATAAACCTCACTACAAGGAGTTTGAGATACTATTTTTCTGTTGACATCATTTTTCTAGATGCAGCCATTTCTCAGCCCTACAGCAGTCTCCCCCCAAAATTTACCAACTTTGATAAATTGGTACCAAAAAAGCCCTTCAACTTTTGAAAAGTATTTTTATGTGGTCTATGACAAAGTATATGGAATTTTCCATATATCCAATATACATCTTCTTCACAATATTCATTAAGTGATCATATTGGCAATATGTTTAACCTTCAAAAGTAAAGCCAGAAAGTAGGACTTGGAAGGATCATGATATTTTTTCAAAATTCATCCACTACATAACTTTGAATGGCAATAGATTATAGTATGCTAAAGAAGAAAGTCCATACCAAGTAAATATGCTGAGCAATAACGACTTCTGGAACCTAAGTTATCCACAGTACCAATGTACACCTCTTAAAATAAAGACTGACAACTTCAGTTACTGGTTATTCCTACCTAGTGATTTATAAGTATCAGCAACACTTCTGGCAGATTCTCATTGTCAAATATAATCAAAACAGCTTCTGCCACTTACTATTCTGATGCGGAAATGTATTCTGAGAGCAATGACAAACAACACAGTTTGTATTTCTAAAACACTTTTTAAACACTGTGTCAATTAATTTGCACGAGATGCTTCATTGGAAAAAAACTCCTTCATGAATCAACTAGCACCTTCTTGTTTTCATAGAAAAAATTAAACATCTTGTGGTATCTTCTCAGGTACAATGTTAATATTTTCCCAAAGAAGAGATTTTCATAAAATGACAACAATTGTAACAGGTAATATGGATAGTACCACTGTTTTCTTCCTATCTATTTGGGGAACTTCGTATGACTGTGGTAATTGACAGTGCAAAGAAATGTCTTCTAGTTTGATTTTGAACAGCTCTCAAAATCTTCTAAGGGACTCTAGTAGGACTTCAAGTTGACAGGATACTGTTAATAATATAGTCCTAACAAGTAATTAATGAAAATATAATAAGGTTACACTGACAAAACTTGACCAGTTAAATAAACATCCAAATGTAAGAATTATTTATATTATTAAAAAAGATATACAAATTGACCACGTACCTGAATATAAAAAGTAATAAAGAGACTCTATGCTAAATTTAGAGATACGTCTTCCATTTTAAATATTTAAGAGAAAAAATTCTGAAAATGTATTTTTACAATGGATAATAGAACTTCTTAAATTTGTTTTTCAATGAGAGGAAATGCATACTTGTTTAGCTGTTACCTAGACACACTATAAGGATTTATAAAAAAGTCATTTTTTATTTGAATAGAAAATAAACCCAAACAATTATTCTTTTACTTACATCAAATTGTAGATCATTAGTTCAAAATATTTGGTTATCAAGAAAGAAAGACTGAGAAGACTAATTGCTTTATATTTCAGTGCAAACTTTGCCCAAGAGAAATAGGCACCCAGGGAATAATAGCGCATATCAAGATTGGTTTTCCATGGATACATTTATTCCCTATAAAGTGATATATTAACATTATTTTAGTTCTAAGTCATGTGTGACTTGGGATTTTTAATCATTTAAAATATGTAACTAAAACGTTCATCAAATATGAAGGGAACACTTTTCTGATCCAAGAACTGTAAGTTATATATTTTGTTTTTTAAATAATTTAATATGGTGAATTTGCATTAAGCCAATTAAGTTCTTTCACCTAATCAGCATCTGAATAGTAGCCTGTCTTCGAGTCAGTAATTTAAAATGTGAGTTACAAGGGTGGTCAAGAGATTTTTCTGCAAGTGATACTAACTGGCCCCAGGACAATCATTTCAGGGCCTTGAATTCCTAACTCTCATAAGGGATCTAACAGGTTCACACATTTTCAACAACCAATTTAATGAGACAACATGGATTTTTTCCTTCCATAAAAAGTTACTATCAGATCTTTTTAAAATACCTTTTAAGACTTTTGTATATAGCATTAATCAGCACAATGAGAATTGCAAATTTGCTGATTTGTATTTAAAAACAATTTAAAGCAAACCCACAGCCAATATCATATTGAATGGAGTTAAATTGAAATCATTTCCACTTAGATCAGGAACCAGGCAAGGTTACCCATTGTCTCCATTGCTCTTTAACATTGTAACGGAAGTTTTAGCCATTTCAATTAGGGAAGAAAAGGCGATCAAGGGTATCCACATAGGGTCAGAAGACATCAAACTTTCACTCTTCGCAGATGATATGATCTTATATATGGAAAACACTAGGGATTCTACTACAAAACTTTTAGAAGTGATCAAGGAATACAGCAGTGTCTCAGGCTACGAAATCAACACCCATAAATCTGTAGCCTTTATATATACCAACAATAACCAAGCCGAAAAAAAAGTCACGGACTCTATTCCTTTCACAGTAGTGCCAAAGAAGATAAAATCTTTGGAAGTATACCTAAGAAAGGACGTGAAAGATCTCTACAAAGAGAACTATGAAACTTTAAGAAAAGAAGTAGCTGAAGATGTTAACAAATGGAAAAACATACCATGCTCATGGCTGGGAAGAATCAACATTGTTAACATGTCTATACTACCCAAAGCAATATATAATTTTAATGAAATTCCTATTAAAGCTCCATTGTCATATTTTAAAGATCATGAAAAAATAATACTGGGCGTTGTGGTGGGTGCCTGTAGTCCCAGCTGCTCGGGAGGCTTAGGCAAGAGAATCGCGTAAGCCCAAGAGTTAGAGGTTGCTGTAAGCCATGTGACGCCACCCTACGGTGAGACTCTGTCTCTACAAAAAAAAAAAAAAAAGAAAGATGGAGACTTTACCTCTTACATGGATGGAGCTGGAATATATTCTTCTTAGCAAAGTATCTCAGGAATGGAAGAAAAAGTATCCAATGTACTCAGCTCTACTATGAAGCTAATTTATAGCTTTCACATGAAAGCTATAAAGCACCTATAACACAAGACTATGAGGAAAGGGCCAAGGAAGGGGAAGGGAGTGGGGAGGTTTGGGTGGAGGGAAGGTAATGGGTGGGGCCACACCTACGGTGCATCTTAGAATGGGTACAGGGAAACTTACTAAATGCAGAATACAAATGTCTACATACAATAACTAAGAAAATGCCATGAAGGCTATGTTGAACAGTTTGATGAGAATATTTCAGATTGTATATTAAACCAGCATGTTGTACCCCTTTATCGCACTAATGTATACAGCTATGATTTAACAATAAAAAAGAAAAATAAAACAATTTAAAGCATAATATGAGTAAGGCACTCATTATATCAATGGAAACAATTTCAAGGGAGGTGAATAACAAACAAAAAATCTTAACTATTAGCAATTTAAGCAGAAGCATGGGTTTCCCAGAGTAATATTAGCTTTCTTACTGCAAACAATGGACACCAGGCGTGAAGAAGAGATTAACATCACAATAGTTCATACTCATCTTTGCTCATGGTTTGAAAGTTCATACATAATATTGATTGATACTAACATATTGCAATTGCCTCCTTTAATACAAAGATGATGACCATGTAAGAATCAATGTGAGAAAGGACTCATTTTTAGAATTGCCGATTTGATGCCAAATCACTGATTAGTTCTGCTCAGAGAATAGGGTCATTTTGAACTGTTAGAGAGCTCCAGTATTTGTAACAGACATTTTCAGGGTCAGAGGTAGTGAGTATGAGCAATATTCCTGTACTATATAAAACAGTTGTTGCAGTTTGGGATTCTAGTTGGAAATTAAAATCTATAGCAGTGTCTTTACATTTATATTTCATTTGCAGAGCAGTCATTAATTTCTAATCTCATTTAGATTATTTGACAAACATTTATTGAATGACTAGCACTAAACTGAGAGCTAAACGATAAAAAAAAATGTTTCCTTTCAATGTCTTAAGATTCTGAATCAATTTTCTTTTTAACTCTTCTTTTTGGTGAAGTGAGACTTCTACACTATGTTTAATATTACAATATTTGAAACTTTCAAAAAATGAAACAATGTGACTGAAAACAAAAGAATATTGTCTGGAAGTTACCCATATGTCTCCCAATCATGAGAAATTTCTGATATGAGCTCTCTCTTCCCCCTCAACCTATCATAAACACTCTTAACTAAACCATCTGTAAAATTTGAGAAACTCTAATAGAGTGAGATGATAACATCTTAAGAATATAGAAAGAACATGGAACTTTGAAAGGAGGATTGCTTTGAATATCATCTTTACTACTGAAGATATTTTCAAGAGGTAGCACAGTGGTTATGGTGCTAACCACATACACCAAAGTTGGCAGGTTCAAACCCAGCCAGGGCCAGCTAAAAACAACAATGGCAACTGCAACAAAAAATAGCCAGGCGTTGTGGCAGGCTCCTGTAGTCCCAGCTACTTGGAAGGTTGAAGCAAGAGAATGACTTAAGCCCAAGAGCTTGAGGTTGCTGTGAGCTGTGATGTTACAGCACTCTACCGAGGGAGACACAGTGGGACTCTGTCTCAAAAGAAAGAAAGAAAGAAGAAGTTATGCCAGTTATATAGAAATACTATCCTACTTTGCATTAACTTGGATGGAAGTGGAAGACATTATTCTTAGTAAAGCATCACAAGAATGGAGAAGCATTAATCCTATGTACTTAATTTTGATATGAGGACAATTAATGACAAGGTCATGGTGGGGGTGGGGGAAGGGGAGAGGAGAGAGAGAAAGAAGGAGGGAGGGGTGGGGGAAAGGAAGAGCAGAGAGAGGGAAGGAGAGAGGGGGTGGCGCCTTGGTGTGTGCCACACCTTTTGGGGGCAAGACACGATTGCAAGAGGGACTTTGCCTAACAAATGTAATCAGTGTAACCTCGTTTATTGTACCCTCAATGAATCCCCAACAATAATAAAAAAAAAGAAATACTATCCTACTACAAAAACAAAATAACAGCAAAATTATTGTGAATAATCACCTCAAGTTTTAATTCCTCTTTAATAAAAATCCGCAAAAGGAGTAGATGATATTTTATGCCCAGTGACTTAGGTTAAAACTAATTTATGGCTTTCATAGGAAAGCTATAACCCAGTTGTAACCTAAGAACAGGGGGACGGGGGAGAGGAAGGAGAGAGAGGGGGGAGGTTGGGCAGAGGGAGGGTGATTGGTGGGATTACACCTGCGGTGCATCTTACAAGGGTACATGTGAAACTTAGTGAATGCAGAATATGATTGTTTTAACACAATAACTAAGAAAATGCCAGGAATGCTATGTTAACCAGTGTGATGAAAATGTGTCTAACTGTTTATAAAACCAGTGCATGGTGCCCTATGATCGCATTAATGTACACAGCTATGATCTAATACTAGTAAAACAAAAAAAATGTTATTTGGTAAGGTACTGTCATCAAGACTAAATCTTTAATGTTTACCCAAATATTACAAACTTAAATTTTTTAACATTTTTTTCTTACTCTTGACCAAAAGCAATGGATTTTTTCTCACTTCTTCCCTTTCTCTATTCTCTCTTTTTTAGAATACATTTTAAAGATTACAGTGTTCTTAATCATTAAAAGTTTTACTCTTAAGACAAAAGTACTAAAGTTCTTACCTGAAATCATAAAAAGCTTAATATGTATAAGTATATGGGGAGGCGTTTGTGCATTTTGCTTTGGATGTTCCCTTAAATAAGAGCCCAGTTACTATTGAAAATGGGGGTGGGAAGCATTTCCATTTGAAAATATAATATTTTTTGACCTCTGAGACCAAGGTAATATCATTCAAGTTTCGGAAAAAAATACAAAATCAAATATTTATTAAATACCTCCTATTGATTAAGTATTTTATTTATTTTCCCCTAAGTCCATTAGGAAAATATCACTTTCATCTTATCCTTAAAAAAGAGACAGTGGCAGTGGCTCATGACTGTAATTCTAGCACTGGGAGGCTGAAACAGGAGGATTGCTTAAGGTCAGGAGTTCGAGACCAGCCTGGGCAATAACAAGACTCCTGTCTCTACCCTCCAGTGCCCACCCCACTCCGCCAAAATAAGCCAGGCCTAGTGGCACATGTTGGTCGTCCTGGCTACTCTGGAGGCTGAAGCAGGAGGAACTTTTGAGCCATGAGTTTGAGAATGCAGTTGGCTATAATAATGACATCACTGCACTCTAGCCTAGCCCAGGCAACAGAATGAGGCTCTCTCTTAGAGAGAGAGAGACAGAGAGAAAAGAAAGAAAAAGAAAGGCTCAGACAAGCTAAGCAACCTGTCCTAATGCATATGCCACACATCCCATCCAGATTTGAGCCTACTTATGTTTAATTGTAACAGACACACTGTTTCTAAGTTTTCCTCTGTTGTAGGAAATAAGCAAAGAATTTCCCACCTGAAGATGCATGTCTTCATTGCTCCTTGTTAGTTTAAGGCAAGGACAGCGGATGGACTAGTTGTTCTTAGTAACACGTTGATAAATAGTGGCTAACTAAAACACAGTCATGAAAAAGGATTCTGAAGTTGAGGCAGGGCTCTCCAGGAGCCAGCTGGTAGGGGACAGTGGGTTCCTCATAGCAGCAGGCCATGTGAATGTGTGTATTTATTGCATCTAAGATTCTACAAATCAAATGCAGAATCTATTTCTCATGCTTAATGTTAAGTCCAATGAGAGGAATATATTTTACAACCTTTGCAAATAATACAGAGTGGACATGAGGTTGTGTGCAATTTACTATGTTAAACTATTTTAAATTGCACACGAACTTTATGTCCACCCTGTGTACAAATACCCAATTTAGTGTTATACGATTTTTTTCATGTGCTCATTCTTACCTGTGCATTTAATTGTTTTCTACAGCTTTTCAAAGATATGTTCTAAAAATGGATATAGGGTAATAAGAGGCAAATATGTAAAATTATTAAATAGGAAATGATTGATTTGAAATTAAAAATTAATATTTAATCAACTTAACATACTACTGAGACGTGGGACTGACTTTACTATTTCTGTATGCTTTCCGTATGAATAAAAATGAGGCTCATAATTGAGTAAGTCATGATTTGTCATAGGTCACAAGAATTCATAACTTATTTCAGCCTTCATAGTCCCATTAATACAAGCACTTGTGAAATACCCAATAATTTCTAGCAATGATGGCTGCTTAAATTACATGGATATGAGGACTTAGTAGTTGACATCCTAAAAGTGTAAGTTCAAGTACAAAGGTGTAGTCAGCCAAAGAACAATAGGTCTCTAACATAAAATTGTCACTTCCACTACCTTCCATGCTGAAAGAAATTAGAATGAAGTTCAAAAATCTTGCCATGGCCTTCAAAGTCCTATATGACCCCATCCTGCCCTCGTCTCTGATCTAAGCACAAATTACTCTTCCCTTCTCCACTTTGTTCCTGAAACTTTGAAGTAATCACCCATCTCTTGAATCACTGAAGCTTGTTCCAGCCTCAAGACCTGTACACTTCTCGTTTCCTCAGCCTGGATGGCTTTTCCCACAAATTTTCATGAAACTGACATATCTTGTCATCGAAGTCTCAGTACAAATTGCACATTCTCAGGGAATGTCTGACCTGACCTCTTCCTTCCTCCAATTGCTTTCAATCTGAGTTTCTTATTAATCTCAACCACTATCTTTTTTTTTTTAAAGTTTATTTTTTCAATTACTTTAGACTGTTGTCTGTCTTCTCTCTACATGAATGTAAGCTCTAGGAGGGCATAACTTTTGTCGATGTTATTTATTCCTATACCACAGATATGAGACTAGTCCTAGTCCATGGTATGGGCTCAGAAATATAGTTGAAGTTTTTTTGTTTTTTTTTTAATTTTTTTATTGTTGCAGTTTGGCCGGGGTTGGGTTTGAACTCACCACCCTCAGTATATGGGGCCAGCACCCCACTCACTGAGCCACAGGCACTACCCAGTAAATAAAATAAAAAGAATGACTGAACATGACTACTATTGCCATTTTATTCTACTGCAAGATTGTCGCATATTCTGAAAAAGTAATGATTCCAAGACAAAACACTACCAAACTATATAGGGTTGGCTTGTAAATAATTTTATGGTTCGTTTTCTTCTCTTGTTTAGCATCTCAGCTCTGTATTGTTGATAGCTCTTGTTGAAAAGCAATTCTTAAACTCTCTTCCCTCTTGAGTTGGTTTGTACTAACTTCTAGAATTTTCTTTTTGTACTGCTATATTATAATAACCTTGATTAAGTGGACAAGTGTGTGTGATTATGAGAATAAGGGTTTGTATAGAAATTGCTGACAGATTCTTTAACAGTGTCAGTTGAAGATTGCTGTAATGAGAGAGGACATTAGTTAAAATAGGGAATCTTGCTTTTGAAAACATGGATTTTTTTCTTATTCTTTCAGGACTAGTAATGTGCCCAGGTATGTAATAGCATTTTATATTAACTCTCTTCTGAGTTAATATGGAAGAAGTGGCTGAAGTGGCTGCAAAATAAACCGTAGCCTAATACACTGTTCAGCTGAGGGTTTCGAACATACCACTGGTTTAGATTTAAGTGTAATAGACTTGGTGATTTTCATGATAGGTTTTGGACATATATGAAAACTTTTAAGTACCAAAAGCAATCTGGTACTTATCAAGTACCTTTTAAACATGTTAAAGAATATTTTTACTTATGATAAAAGTTTCTCTGCCCTCCAATAGTCCATTAGGTAGGATTAGGTTGACTTGAGAGACCAAAAACCCAGAATAACTGAAATATAAATATAGCACATATATATTCTCTCTCAAATGAAACACATCTGGAAAGCATTGGTTTAGGGTTGCTCACTATGGCAGAGCACCAATGCCCCGGGGTTGTTCTGTGCCTCTTCTCAACCATCCTTTGCATGTGGCCACTACATCATATTTTGCGACCAGCACCAGCTCCAAGACTCAAATCCAGTTGGGAGAGTGAAGAAATGATCAAAAGATGATACACCTTCTCCTTTCTCAGGAGAATTTTTTTTTAACATTTTATTAGCCAGATTAGATTACATGGATGCATAAGGAAGCGGGGCTAAAGCATTCTTATTTTTGATGGCCGTGTGCTCCGTTAAAACCTAAAGATATTCTTTCTAATGAAGAAATGGAGAAAGACAGGTGGGCAGAAATAGAAGCCTCTGCTACAAAGATGTTTCCAAAGAAACTACTTATATTGTTAATACAATGTTGGCTAGTAAAGCACGGGGCTTAAAAAATTAGGGCTGTGGAGTTAGGCTGGGTTGGATATCCAACTCCATCACTCATTTGCTGTGTGAACTTGGGTAGGTTTTGAATCTCTCCGAGACTCAGTCTCTTACACATAAATAGAGAAAAATAATAGCATTAAAGTCTTGAGATGGTCACATAAAATGGTAAACTCCAGCCTTGAGCATAAAGCCTAACTCACATTGAACACTCAATAAATATTATCGATGAAGAAGGTAAAGAATGATGATGTTGATACTGGTGTTAATGGATAATGGTACCTAACAAACACAATGTTTCTAATCATTTGTACCCTCATATATTAATCTGAAATAAAAACAGTTACAAATGGACAATGGTAGAAATAATGTTATTAGCAATATAAGAACCATCAAAACATTATTAGTATAATTAGTATCAGAGAATGCCTGGAAAGATTTATAGATGAGGGAAGACTTGAGATGGACCACATGTGTAGATCGGACTTGTAGAGCCAGAAAGGAAAGAGAACTGCGGGTACAACGTATTGGTACATTATGACCAAGCTGAACAGCGTCAACCTTCACATGGTTCGAAGCCTTCATTATTTCATTGCAGATGGATTTAAAGTAGGTTGAAGACTGAAGCTTATTGAATTTAGGTGTAAATATAATCTAATGATTTAGTTACTAACATGATTATTCTATTGCTATTTTCTGAGTTACTTTTAGGGGAAAAATCCCAAATTATTAAGTATGATTTTAGAATCCAGTTAAGTAAATTTCTTAGCTAGCACCTCAGTTGGAAAACCAATAACTTTCTACGTCTTCCATTTTTTTAGAGGGGGTGGGGGCAGAGTTTTGTTCTGTTGCCCTATGTAGAATGCCATGGCATTATAGATCATAGTAATTACATGTTCAAATAGTAAATCACTTTTACTTTCCTAATGTTAATTTCAATGTTATGAAATGTTAAAAAAAAAAAATCTCAGTATTTTTAAGTGTGGTCATTATACCTGTTTTCCAAACAATGTTTTTTACTTTATACACACACACACAGGCCCAGTCTTTTCTGCAAAGTATGAAGAGCTTTGGGCATACCTTCAATCACTGTAATTAATTTATTCTCACTCGAAACACTAAGAAGCTCAGTTGAGCATGAATTCTTCATTTTCCCACCATTGGAAATCACTTGAAAAGTTCCCCCATTAGAAAGCCTAATTTAAAATTAATATGTATGCATTTTCTTTCATCTTTTAAATATGCAAAAATAAGCTGTTTCTCAGTGATGAAGAACTGAATTGTGGTTTGAAATGCCGCTTATTTGAATTTCATAAGTCAATCTTTTCCTATATCATTTTTTTCTTCCTTCAGCTGTCACTCAGAAAATTGCAAACGGTTGAGAACTAAGCAATGTCCCCCACAGGTCTGAGGCTTAAAGCTGGGTCTTTTTGCCACCTTCAATCCTACAGTTTACACAAGTTGTGTCTTGTAACTACTACTAATTAATTTCTTAAGTACTTCACATTCTGTGTCTCATTTAATTCTCAATGAGTTGGGCACTATTGTTGTACCCATTTCATAGCCCAGAAAACTGAGGCACAAGTCAGAAAGTACCTTGGCCAAGGTTATACAAGTGACAAATGATGGAGACAGGATTTCAACCCATCCAGTCTTCCATCCACACAGCGCACACTTGATTCCTGTGTTATCTTGCCTCTCCTCTCACGCTTACACAATCCCTTTCAGGCCACTGCATAGAGAAAAATTTTTGCTTTTTAAGTTGAAAATTATATTGCAAAACTTTATTTCTGCAATAATAACTGCACCAGTGGCTCCATTTCTCAATCCTACAAATGATCAGCTAGAAACATTATACGTAGTCTTGCTGTAGCAAGCGTGAAGGTGAGCAGACATTTATGCCCTAGAAGTTGGCAGTATTCAGAGGAAACGACGCAGTAATACGTTTGATTCTTCTATAGAAAGATCTCCCCCGATGTCTACACGACTGCCTGAGACATAATGAACTCTGTTTAAAGACAGAAGAGGAAAAACACTGTGCACGGAGAACTACTGGCCTCTTGATGTGTGTATGGAGCTTGGATCTTTAACGAGACAAATGCTCCATCTTATAAAAAGCTCTGAGAGCTGCACAAGCACCCAGCAGAGTACATGCATAGTTTCTTAATAAGTCCTTGTTGTTTTAACAAACACACATCATCATAGTCCCATTATGACAGTCAAATAATGCTACCACCAACTTGTCATGATAAAAAATAAACCCGATTGAATGCAAATGGGAAAACCCATTTAAAATATGTTACAGGAATAAACATGTACCAATCTAATCAAAATGGTAAACAGGTTTTCAGTCAGCTCAAATCCTTTAAAAGAAAGAGGACATGAAGGCAAATTAAAGAAACATACATATTTTTTCATCACAGGAAAAAAAGGAAAAATGTAATTGCATACGCATGCCTGCATGTGGGCATGGTTTAGATCAAGGAACACACTAATTTATCATCCAACTTCCAATCCTGTTTGATTCTTCCATTTATTCAAGTGAAGTGCATAAGATTTATTATGAAAAGGAGCTGATGGGTATGTTTGAAAGCAGTGTTTTTCAAACTGTTTACTCTCATAGCACACTTGAACCTATAGTTAAATTTAGGTGGCACACTTACATTATATTGATCAAAAAAATGGTTAGAAAAATACACTTACCGTGCTTTGAAATTCTTTCAAAAATAATATAATTAATGACCTTTAACAATTTCCGAGGCACGCCTAAGATCCTCTCCTGCACACCAGCGTGCCGGGGCACACGGGATGGAAATCGCTGTTGTGAAGGATTGAGTTATCGTGGCGTGAATAGAGTCAGCACACATGTGCTTTATTCATGCCAAATCTGGAAAATAAAGATGGGGTCTTGGATCTGGGAAGGACTTTAAAATTGACTTTGCAAATATTTTCCAAATATGTACACAACATTATTTTTGAGGTGATTATGTCACAAGACTTACCCATGCCCAACTTCCCACCCCTACTTGGACTGTTTCTGTGTCTTCCCATTGCTCTCAGAATGCAAACAGCACTTCTTGTTTTCTGTTCTGGTAACATTCCTTCTTTTCTGTTACCAAAACTAGGCTCTAATTTTTATCTTCTTTCTCGTACCCCATGCTCTAAGCCTACTGATCTTGCCAAAACTCCTCATGGGTCTTCTGTCTCAGGGCAATTCCACAAGTTTCATCCTGGCTGTTACTCTAGTGCCGGGGACTAGTCTAGAAATAATGTTAAATACATGAATGACTGAATGTGTGCCATTCCCTTTCCCTGGTATGTTCTCTCTCCAGCCCCATCTGAATTTGGTTGACCTCAAAGTATTTTTCATCTTTCAGCTTAAATATTACATCCAAAGGGAAGCTCTCTCTTAGCCTAACAAAATTCAAATGGTCCCAGGTCTCTCTCACCGTAATACCCCTTTATGTATTAAACGTATTTCTACATTTATTTCTCTGATAACTTGATTAGTACCAAGTTCTTTGCCTAAACTCTTGGCTCCATGACTCCATGAGAATAGGAATCAAGTCTCCTTTGGCTCAGAACTGGTTTCCCAAGTGGCTAGGAGAGCCGCCCCCAGATCTTTAGCAGCCTGTAAATGTTTGTTGAATATATGCCTGAGGGAGTAATTGAATGAATGGATGGATGAGAGAATGAATAACAAAGAAAGACACCAGGAAAAGTCTTCACCATGGTTGTAAAGTGACCCAGGTATCACATTTCCTCTCTCAAATACAGGAAGCTGATGGGTAGAACTTTCACTCACTGGCTAATCTAGAATTTAGAATTATGCTATTTTAAAACTTCTAGAAAATTTTTAAAAATTTAAATATTGCCCTCCCAATTGCTTTAAGTGAAGTATATGCTGACCACATGTATCATCAGTGGTTTTATTTCTGTTACTTCAACATTGGGCTAAGGAAAAACTTCTGTCCATTTCTAAGAGGAGCTTTGTAACCTCTGGTTTGAAGGGAATGGGTTTAAATGTAGTGTGATTCTACAAAAACACAGCAGAAGTAATTGTTCTATTTTATTGCATCCTGAAATTATACAGTTGGTCTGTGAAATGATGATTGAATTCTAATCATTGTTTTAAAAACCTGACCTCTCAAAAACAGGTTGGTAACACCTTACAATAGTAATAGCTAAATTAATTCCTTTACGAAATTAATGAAGTCAAAGAGTCAGAAACTTCTGAATTATAAATGAATTTCAAAAAAATTCTCCATGAGCTAAAAATTTCACATGAGTTATATAAGAATGTCTTTGTTTTTCTTCTTTATTTTGCATATTTCTGTAATATTTTCCTACCTAAGAAAAGTATAAATATTTGAAAAGGTCAGGTTTTGTTTTATTGTCTATTCTGCAGCCAATGCCACAGTTACCTTGTAATAATATGAACATTACAAAAGAGGAAAGAAAGAAAAAGAAAACATTGTATTTGCCATATATTGCCAAATGAATAGATTTTATTTACTTTGTAAGGTTTCTGTGTGAGTTATTAATTAAAATTAAAATGAATGCATTCTAAGGGTTTCCATCCGAGAGCAATGTTTACATTTGAAGTAGAAATCTAACCTCTACAGAGTCCTTATGACTCAACTCAAACAAAAACTTGTGGATACATCAACTTCTCAAGAATGGATGTTTGCTGAAATTCTCAAACATGTCAGTGATATCAATTATAATGCGGTAGAACATGTGACATATTCCCTATGTAAAGGATTCTAGGGTTTGCAATCATTTGGGAGAAAGCAGAAAATAATTCAAGCTCCTTCAACTTTAAAAAAGAAAGAGTTCAAGTACCATGTTGTCTTCCTTTATTTGCTATATCTCTTTTATTCAATTTAAACTTTCATTTTACCTCTAGTTTCTGCAGTTTTTAAAATATTCCACGCATTTTCACTTTCAACTCATAATGTTTTTGTCAAATTTTCTATGGAAATATAGTGCCTTGAGAGTTTTCCCATGGGTTAAGAGAGAGGATTTTGAAAATGAAAGATTCTGAAATTAGTGGCCTTTCAACCAGGGTGATTTTCCATTTATTTGTTTAGTACTTGTTTTGTTTGCTTTTTGTTTGTTTGTTTAGGCCCTGCGAATATTTGTCAAGCTGTGCAAAGAAGGAAAGAATGTTGTTCCTCTCCAGAGCTTCCGTCTGCATTTTATTTGAAAAATGGAAGTAGGTCAAAAGTTACCATCGTGCAGGGTTGGCTCAAATAACTCCTGCCATGTAATACAGGGATGAGCATTAATCCGCTATGATTTTTGCACTTGAGGCTTTAATATTTTATCTGGAATAAATGCTCAGCAATAAGGGCAGCCTCTGATAACCAGTAATTTCTGTGTTGTCATGCAGGGTCAGGCAATGGATTACTTGTTATACAAGCATTTGGTTTAATTAAACAATCAATTTTGCATTAAGTCCCTACTTCAGTTTAGCACTGTGCTAGGTGCTTTGGGAAAAAAAAAAAGTGCAAGAAAGTGACAGTGCATACATCTAATACTAACCACCAAGGCTCTCATACTAAGGGGGGCAATGGAACATACGGGTTCAGCTAAGAGTGATGATTAGAGTGAAAGACTCCAGAGAAGAAGGAACTTGAGTATTACAGGGGTTAGGGGAGAGTTAATGGGAAATAATTTTGATAGAAACATATTTTAGGGGAGGAGAATAATGGGAGAGTTAATAGAAACCTAGGTTTTGCAATGACACCATGACACATGAGAACACAATGAAAGTATGCTCACAGCTATTACGATACAGTAAAACATTAAAGCTTCTCAGATAATTTAATAATCTGCACTATCCTTACATGTGAAATTAAAGCCATCGGCTTTGAAGCATTAAATTCTTCATATGAATTGGAAGAATTATTTTCTTCCTTATAATTTTAATACTGTATTTTAAAAGAGGAATTTCTTTAGCCTATTGTTACCAAATCTATAATTTATGTATCTGTAAGTTTATTATTTTTTTTTTTTACTTTTTGTGTGGGGATGCTTCATATTTGTTCATAATTATTTATTTAAAATATATAAGACATTAATGCTTCACCTAAACATAGTAACCAAGAATGTTACCATTTTGTCATGATCTTAAACCAAAGAGAGTCTAGGTCATAGGCAGTTAGTGAAGAGCTAAAACCACTCCTTTGTAATGTTGTTGCCTATCATACTTTTGCCATTATATTATTCATGTATTCTTAATTATTTAAAAAGAAACATTTAATTGTTTCTAAACTTGAACTTAAAACACATTTTTACTTTGAAATAATATTATACTTGCATAATGTTGCAAAGATTGTTCAGAGAAATTGCATGAACCCTTCACATAACCTTCCCCAATGTTAAGATAGTTTGTTACCAGGGAACATTTGTCAAAATGAAGGAAATAACATTAGTACAATTCTATTAACTGAACTATAGACTGCATTTGGATTTTCCTGCCTTTTTCTGTGAATATCTTCTACCCTCCCTCCCATAGTCTGGAAGCAATCCAGGCTATCATGCTATGGGTCATCAATTACATCTCTTTGGTCTCCAGTCTGTGAGAATTCCTCCGTCTTTGTTTTTCGTGAATGTGACACTTTGAAATGATACCAATTAGACATTCAATTTGGATTTGTCTGGGATTTTCTCATGGTTAAGCTAAGGTTATATAATTTTGGATGTAATATCATGATGTGCCCTCAATATGCCTTATTACTGCTAATGTTAAGCTTGATTATTTGGTTAAGATGGTTTACCATAATGTTGCCATTTTTCTCTTTGCATATTCTACTTTTTTACAAGAGAATCTTTAAGTCCAGCCTAACTTAACAGGGGAAAAAAATGGGCTATACCTCTCAGGAGGAGGAGTATCAAAGAATTTGTGGACCTATGTTAAAATTACCATAGTGATGAATAAATATATTGAGTGTAATATTTTACGGCTATAATTATCCTGATTCTCCTTGAAGTTCTGCCCACAAATTTTAACATTCACTAGTAGATTTTGCCTATAGCAAATTATTACTATTTTGATCAAATGGTAATTTTGCATTTCCTACCTTCCTTTTGTATTTACTAATTAGCATTCTTCTGCAAGAAAGAATTGTCCCTTCTGCCCCTTTCATTCATTTATTCAACCAATCATTTATTTAAAATATCAGTGTGGATTAGCGAAAATACATTTCATACCTTGGGCTATAATTTTTTACTACAATTATTTAATTGATCGCTCAAATTTCTTCAGCTTTGGCCATGGAAAAGTTTTAAAGTTGCTACCTATGAGAGCCTTTAGACAGGTCCGCCCTCCTCCTCTCTCTCCCCGTCTTTCTCCCCCTCTTCTCCCTCCCTTTTCTTCATCTTTCCATTTACTTCTTCTTTTTTAGAACTTCCTTATTGTCTGGCATAATAAGATGCTCACAGTTCATCTTATATTTTCCCTGTTCTAGCGCTGAAATCAACCATTTCTGCAAGGATCCCTGGTTTCCATTATTATAGGATCATTTTCAGAAACCAAGATCTGGGTGTATTCAGTGTTATTGGGGATGTTTCTGCTGTGTAAATAAATGAAAGACCAAAGGAAGAAAGGCAAAGGATATTCATTCAGAACCTGCTACTGCAAGTGGCTTAGCCACAGTCACTTGTGTTTTGTCAGAGGCTCAAAGGCAGCCAAAGGAAAAGGGGACACTTTATCATGGAAGAAAGGGAAGGTCTTGGTATGCCCAGATTGGAAGCTCTTGGATGGGGAAGCTGGAGGTGGGGTGGGTAACTAGAAACAGTGCCTTCTGTGGTTGTTACGGTAAATATTTGGTGCTGATTGGTCCTAAATTGGAAACAGGGATTCAAATTAGGGAAGCTGCCAGTTATCAACCAAACCCAGGGTATTTGAGCCTGATTGTTACAAGGCTTATTGTTCAGCTTCCTGGACCATTTGCTAGATATAGGAGTCTGACCTGTTATACATCTGATTTCTAGGTAATAGGCTGGCTGCCTGGGGTAGTTACTGTAGATAGTGGGTTGTTTTCTTCAGCCTGATACAGATTGTGGTTTATTTCACATATGTGGTCTGACCATAGCCAGTTGCATATTCAGTCTCTCACTGTGTTGAAGTTCTTTACGATGATAGGAAATGTGTATTTTATATACATATATGTATATACATATACATACACACACGTACCTATGTCTATACACATATGTATATTTATTCTGTATGGGTCTATACACAGATGAAATAAACTTGAGTTCACACTGATACCTTCAGCTCCAATCCAGCACCAAAACATTTACTCTAGTATGTCCCCCCTTTGCTTATTTGTAACTATACTCTCTGAAAATAAGAATCCCAGCTCTCTATTTTGTATATTGTATATCTCTTCAGTAGACCCTAATTTATGTGTAAAGTTGGTTCACAATTCCTAAGCTAACTCCTTGAAGAAAACAAATTTACCAACCAGACTACAGCTTTTAAGAATAACTCATTTCATTTCGTATTTAGCCTTCAGATACCTAGTCAAAACATTCTTTTCAAAGTTACTTAAGTCATGGTGACTCATACCTCGAGTCCCAGCAGTTTAGGAGGATGAGACTGGAGGATTGTTTGAGGTCAAGAGTTCAAGACCAGCCTGAGCAACATAGCCAAATCCTGATCTCCACAAAATTTTTTTAAAAGTTGCCCAGGTGTGGTGTTACATGTCTGTGATTCTCAGGAGGATCTCGGAGACAGGAGGATCATGGAAACAGGAGGATCACTGAAGCCCAGGAGTTTGAGGCTGCAGTGAGCTATGATAACATCACAGCATTCTAGCTTGGGTGACAAGGACAGACACTGTCTCAGGAAAACAAAAAAGTTACTCAAGTCAACACCTTTCTTCCCCACCTCTTTCAGCATGGTTATGATATGTATTTCTAATACAGCTAGATTAATTTGTCGCATCTTGGGTTCTTCAGACATCTGGCTATTTTTTTTTTTTTAAGATTAAAATGGAGAAAACATAATTATTACTTATTTTATTTTGTTTTTCTTCCCACCTGTGAGAAAAATTTATTATTAACTGGTTTATTATTCTATTAATGGCCTCGTGGTACTGCAGTAGCACATGAAGAGTTGTGTCATTCCCAACTTCCTATCACATTGTTCCTTGGAAGCCAACCCCTCCCTAAATTTAAAGTTCTAAAAGTTTAATCTTTTGCTGTATTAATTAATTATGAGTTAACATTGCAAGGAACTTGGCAATTTCAGGATATACATGTATATATGTAAGTGTGCGTGTGTGTCTGTATGTATGTGGGGTTTAGGATAAGCTAATATCCTGCGTCCTTAGATCACTCTTTGAGACTTGACTCCTTTGATTCTCAGTCTGTGAGCAGCACTACGCTCATTACCATTAGGAGAAGAAGGAAGAGCCTCTTTTTCACTTTTTCCAGAAAAATTCTCTATGATTATTACTAGGGACCTGCTTTTCTAATGTCCCTGTACATTTCAGTTGGAAAAGGTAGAGAGGTCTTTTCTTTATGAATCAAGATACGGTTGCAGACTTCATTAAGATTTCTGATTTTTTTACTAGAATTAAATATTCAACAAATAGTATTTCAGGACCATCTCCTTTTGTTTGGTCTGAAGAAATTTCTATCACTTTTTTAAAAAATTAATTGATTTGTGTCTTACAAATGTAATCTCAGGACCGAAACTGATTTAATTTCAACAGGATATATTTCATTATTTTCTCCCAAGTTTGTTATGATTCTCATTTTGCCCCCAAACCAAAGTCTAGTTAGTCTCATACTGACTCAGCTACCTGTTGCCACCAACTTATTTGGTTTTGATTCTGAAAGAAATCCCCAAGTTTTGAAATACTGTTCTGCTATTCAGAATACTAAGTTTTCTGGAACAGAATACAAAGCAAATTTCTAATAATGAAAGGTGATTCTTATCTTCTCATATTATTATTGATTGAAATCAACTGTATTGACAAATCAAAATCCATGTAAAAATGTACTGATACAAATTTAGTCCCTTTTTAAAGATAATTAATATTAGCAATAATTAGGGATAATTAGGGGTAATTTTGGTCACGGGCTGGGTTTGAACCCACCACCTCCCGTATGTGGGGCCAGCTCACTCCACCTTTTGAGCCACTGGCGCCACCCAGCAGGGATTTTTTTTAAAGTTTCAGTTTCTAAAGTAATCCTTAGCAACATAACAGGTGTTCAAAAGCCATGTGTAATTAACTAAAAAAATCAAAAAAGAATCAATAACTTTGTTTTTGCTTCAGCTAAACTATACATATATTAAATAAGAATATTCATTAATAAACTTAAAGATGAATAATCTTCAATTTTCCCTTAAAATTATTATTGTTTACTGCCCTATTGTGAACAATAGAATTAACTATTCATCTTATAATTCTCTAGGAATATCAACAAAAAGACTATTTTAGAAATCTCAAAGCAAGTGAGATCACAGAAATATTTTTTTCTATTTGCATGTTATCCATTTAACAGCTTTATGTAGAAATGGGAAATTAGTTTATATTGTTAACTTAATATTTTCTAAATAAAATAATATTTAATATATTTATAGAAACTATTTTAATTAGAATTATTCAAACAAATTTACTGTGAAATTAATGTTCTTTACCAAAGTAATTATAAGAATATGAAATTCATTACGTTGCACCCTTCTTTCTTTACTCCTTCCTCGCCCTAATCACTAATTCAAATAATTTCAAATCCCGGTGATTCAACAGTGGGTAGGATTTTATTGAAGGTAATTGTTAGTTATTTTTTTGGTCCTTTACATGACAAAATCCCTTGAGAAAAACATTTAGTAATAGGTGGGTGCATCTTGTGTTTAAATTCTTTTGCCAGCTCTTAATAGCTGTGAACTTTCACTTAACTTCTTTCCCCAAAGAAGGCTCAGAATATCTCCCTTACAAGTGTCTTGTGAGAGTATAATTGTCATAATCACAGGCGTGCTTATTTTGCTCTTCATTTGCAAAATCTTATGGTTATCATAACACATTAGTAAGAGTAACTGATTAAGAAAACATGTCTTTGATATTAGGATTTTTACAGATAAGTTAACCGTATGTTATTTTATGTTGATGGTGCAGAACTTAAGTTTGAAATCATGGTTAAGTAAATTCCAGTTGGATAAACTAATTGTTGTCCAGGTAACAGATTCCTTCTTTGAAGGTTTATCGAAACACAGCAAATCATGGTGGTTGTTAATATTTTTTTACAAAGAGTATGATAGCATTATTTAATGTCATGGTACTGAGATGCTATTTCCAGTTCTTAAAATACCAATGTTTCTTGTTGCTATTAATAATAATTACCAATCATAATAATAATAAAATCATATTAAAAGATAACTGTTCACTTTCTCAAAAAGGACTCACCTTGGTATAGTGGGAAATAAATAGGTTTTCAAATGAGAAAGAAATATATTCATATCCAAATCTCACCTATAGTGAGAATAGTTACTTCTATGAATCTAAGTTTTTTCAACACTGATGTGGGATTACCAAAATTGATCTCTCAAGATTATATTGACAATAACAGATTATACACATGAAGAGTATATAGTCCGGTCTTTGTACCCAAACTCCCTCAGTGCATGCTTGTAGTGGCTATGTAGACAACATTTTCTATTTTTGCAAGCACCCCTATCAAAAGAGTTTGCCATGTATCCATCGCTCATTCATTAAAACCGTTCATTCATTCATCATAATATGCGAGGTGGGGGAGCCAATCAAATGAGGGAAATGAAAACAAATAACCACAATGCAAAGCAAGAGAGCAATTATTGAAGCAGAGACAATTGACTTGTTGTGGGAGAAGGAAATGGATTTAGGGGAAGTATCTCAGACATGGTGGAATTTAAGATTGATCATGGAAAAGGAATATAGCTCCTCAACATGAGTTTGTAAAGAAAATTTAAGATGGACAAAACCATAAGAGTTAAGTCCAAGAACTGACAAAAAAAAAAACCTAGTCTTCAAGCAAACAAACTTCAATTTCAAAAGAATTGAGATAAGAAAGTAATAGAAAGAAAGTAATTCCAATTTCTAGTTGTGTCTCTCAAAGAACATCAAAGGGCACAGAATGTAAAACCTACATGGCCCTTCCTTTCATTCTGCGTTGCTTACCCCCTCCTGCTTTCCCTGAAGCTTCTCTTCATGTTCTCCTTCTCCACACAGCATCAAAATGCACTTCATCCCAAAGGGTCTTGCCTTTTCCATTTCCTTTACTGTGTTTCTCTTATCTTTTATCCCTTGTAGGAATTTCTCTTGACACAATTCAAATTCCCTATTCTGGTTTTCCCTCTACTGCTTAGCATGATCTGCATAATAAGGCCCAAGAACTAGGGCAGGGGCTCTATCCAAAAGGTACAGATAGTGCTGCATTGCAGTATAATTGGTTTCTATTATAATCCTATGCATTTTATTTTATGCTTGTAGAAGTGATCTATAGGTTTCCATATATTGCCCAGGAGGCCCATGGTACCAAACACATTTTAAGAATCCTTGAAACTAGGGAGAAATAGCAACCAATATGTATTTCTTTAATTTTTAGTCCCTGTTTCACTTACAAGTACCTGCAGTTGTCTAGAAAGTGGTGGGCAACTTACATGGTCAAAACTTCGTGGGAGGTTGAGAGTGATCAGAAATGAGATATTGATTTCTATGCAGACAGAAGCAAAAATGACACTAAGCAGCCCCTATCCTGTGCATACACAGAAGCATCCTCTTCACAAAAACATAAAGGGCTCCATCCTTCTATTTTTTCTTTCTATCCTTTCTTAGGTTATTCTGCTACTCTCTTCATTAGTTTTTCCAAAATTACCTATAGCCCAAGCCTAGTGAAGAAATATTCAAACTTACTAAAACTTCTGATTTCAAAGCAGATTAGTTCCAAACCCACATTAAACAGGAATCAGCTGTCACAGTTCAAATATTTCACAGCAGTTACCTAGCTATTTAATTCCTTTCCTGTCTCCTTCTCTCTCCTCCCCACCTCTTCTAATACCTTGACTAGAAATCTTCAACAGAGTAGATTTCTGAAAGACATTCCTGCCATCTTTTCATGTTGCTGAAAAATCAACCCACCTGCCACCAGCTGTGTGACAGTTTATAGTGTCTGCCAGGACCATAATTGTTCAGAGTGTTGAGAATGTATTATTTTTGGCAGGTTCCTCTCCCAATTAAGGACCACACAAAACTCTCCATTCACAGTCAAAATTCCTGGCAGTGTTTTCCCTTGAGAAGCTATGGAGTTTTAAATCAAGGAAAAAGAATAGTCTGTAGATTTTTCAGGGTGAGCTGGGAAGAGGCACAAACCAGCTTGCCGCTCATTCTTAACATTAGTATGTCAGTCTTCAGGGCAGCACTTTCAGCCAATTTGCTGAATGCTAAGTCACCTTCTGCCATCAGCTCCCTGACAATGGCAAAACCGTGCTCTAATTCCCAAACTTTAACTTTTGTTAAAGCAGCAGAATCCCAATTATTCTCACAAACACATGACTTGCAAAAGACCAAACCACATTTCAACTTTTCAGTTGAGGATTGACTAAACATGGCCGCCCCTTTCAAGTAATGACCCCGTATAAGATCAAGCCATTGCATGAAAATATGTGGATAACATAAATAAATGTAAGTAAATTCTCATTATTTCATGAATAGGCACTGGTCAATGAGGACTAATTTTCTTTTGAAATGAACTCCCTGATAATTTTCAAATTTATGAATAATATTACTGAGCAATGATTCTTCTAGCTGACATGTAGTCTACTGGCAATAATAACAATGCTTTAAAAATTGATCCAGTGCTTATCGTGTATCAAAGACTTTGTACTTATCAATCTATCTCATTTTTCCCATACTCTTTGAGTGGTGCTAAGATTATCACCATTTTAAAGAGATGAAAAGTGAGAGGTAACTTAATGAAATCATCTTTAACTATTTAGCCTGGATTTGAGTTTAGGCAGTCTATATCCAGAGCCCATCTGCAATTTGTGCTGTTGTGTGTATTTATAGATATGTGTGTGTATATGTATAAGTATACACGCACACA
This sequence comes from Nycticebus coucang, assembly GCF_027406575.1. Classification (NCBI taxonomy): domain Eukaryota; kingdom Metazoa; phylum Chordata; class Mammalia; order Primates; family Lorisidae; genus Nycticebus; species Nycticebus coucang. Next base: position 22,132,277 of record NC_069787.1, read on the forward strand.
TAAAAATAGTTTAATATTTTAATTTGCACATGAACTTTATGGACACCTTGTATATGTAAAAGGTACCACACTTAGGTTAATACTCCTGTCACTGTCTTGAAATTATTAATAATTTTTGCACAAGGGGCCTTGCATTTTCATTTTGCACATGCCTCCACAAATTATATACCTAGTCTTACCCAAACATTTCTTCTTTATGCTACCTTGACCACTTCCTAATTCAGAGAAACATCAGCACATCCCATACTTTCATGAACAACTTTTGTGTTATTACCTGTCCTCACCAGTGCTGAAATCAGGCTCACATCAGAAGATACCACTCTTCTGCCACCCTGTCAAGCAAAAGAGTGTTTTGTATGTTGGCCACTCATCATGAACCTCAGATACTGAAAGGGCATGCTTTTCATTGCCACTTTCAGACCACTTCCCCCAGTCCCTTGTAGAATAATTTCTGTTTTTGTGAATACCAAATGATTTCACTCAGCTAGTCCCTTACCCCCATCCTAATTGCTATCTTGGTTGAAACTCCTATGTATTATCTATTCATTTATCTCCACTCATTTGGAAGAAGGACAAAGCCTCATCAATATCCCGGTGCCTTTAACATTCACACAGACAACCCATTTAGTTATCTCAATTCCTTGACCTCCAAACCCTGATATTGTTATAGCCCTATACTTCAAAAACTGTATCTGGCACCTTGGCACTACCAGAAACAGAACCACATCCTAAATCATAAATTCCCATGTTATACTTTTGCTATTGCCCTAACTCCTTCCTGATTTACTCTTTCTTCCTTAATCCTCAGCGGTGTTAGAGCTACCCATCCTCTTACCCCCTGACTTTCCCTTTCCCTAGCCCTTTCTTTTCTCAACATCTTTCCTTACTCATTTTAGCTACCATGGGCCAACGTAACCAACAGTTATGTTGACATCCACATTCCATTGCATTTCTATCTTTTCATCATAACTCTCTGGCAAAATCTCACCCTGAATGAATCCTAACCAACACCTTCACTGAGCCTGCATTTTAAAAACCAAGCAGTATGGACGTGGACCCATACTAGTTTTTAGTCACCATATGCTCATGATCACCAGTTTCTAACAGGTTATCAATCCTGCCAGGCAATTCTCCAAGACTTTTCCAGTATGTTTTCTGTTGGCTGAGGTTCCCTGGCAACATTACGTGAGACAAGGACTCTGAGTGAGTGATTTATAAAGGAGTGATGGTAGCAGGATAGGATGAGGCAGAAGCAAGGCAAAGGCTGGGGCTCTGCTGAGCTCCAGCATCAAACTCTGTCCACAAGTGTCTGGACCATAAATGGCACCACATGGGGCAAGGGCAAGAACTCCCAGTCCCTTCATCCATCAGTTGTCTCTCCCCTGGGGGTGAATAGGGAGCAAATTCCTAAGCATTTCTAGGCAAGAAGGCTACCTTCAGTGCAGGGCAATTCCCAGAGGAGGGGAGCTGTGGTTTGTGGCCAACCCTCAAAGCAGCTGGGTGATGAAATCTGGTGGGGCACACACCACCTACTATGCTCACTTTTAAAATATCTGCTGTGATTATTTAAAAATTTCTACATTTTCTTCTCATCCACTAGCCTGCAAGCCACATCTCAATTCCCACGTCTATCTAAGTCATTTTTCTTTGTTATGTTCTCCTAGAAAAGTATTACTCAACCTCGGAGATGTTATTTCATTGTTTATGTATGTACAATATTTTTCTCCTTAACCAAACTGCATACTCTATGAGAGCAAAATCTTTTGACCATCAATATTATACCTCTTAGGTTTAGAACAGTGACATATGTGTGTGTATATTTTTATATATATACAACATACACACACATATATTGTACATGTGTGATATATATGTGTGTGTGTGTGTATGTATATATATATGTATACACCAAACTGCATACTCCATGAAAGCAAAATCTCTCTTACTCTCATGAAGTTATGTATGTATGTATATACACACATATACTATATATGTGTGTGTGTGTATACATATATACAAAACTGCATACTCCATGAGAGCAAAATCTTTTGACCATCAATATTATATATTGATCTGTGTATATATATGTGTGGGTGTATATATATAAGCCAAACTACATACATATATATATACACATATATATGTGTGATATATACACATATACAATATATATGTGTGTGTATATATATACATATATCACTTTAAGAATGAATGGATTAAAAAAGCTGTCACTTTCATGAAACTTTCTATGTTCCAGATGTTATTTCAAATGATTTTTGAATATCCAATCTTTAATATCCATAGCAGTGAGCTGTGTTTTAAATAGTATTACACATATTATCTCCATGCCACAAATAAAAGTTAAGGAAGTTGTCCAAGTATACATGGCTAAGAAGAAAGAGCTCTGCAATATCACTCTAAATAGTCTGATTGATCTCATCGTCCCCGCTCTTATCTAGCTCACCATGTGCAGGATACTATGAAAGTTTTGAGATACACAAAAATTAAGAAATGTAAAATCATTTTGATTACCATATTTTCTCAAAATAATTGCCACGACATTCTATGCACTTTTGCATTCTCGTAAATGATTTTTGAAAACACCCTTTCCATTCAGTTCCTTCAACTGCTGTCAGCTCATTTTCATAGGCATGAGCTTCCTCAGGGCTAGAGAACCTTCTGAGCATATATTTGACTGTAGGGAACAAGACATAATCATGTGGGGCCAGGTCAGGAGTGTGGATTAGTCATAAGTTTTACCTCTGTGGACTCCAGGAACTGAATGGTGATGTTGGCTGTGTGAGCGGATGCATTGCCATGGTGTAAAATGGTCCCCTTCAGTCCTGTCCTTGGCCACTGTTCTCAAAGCTTCTGGGAAATTTTTGATAGGCGTATTGCTGTGTACCACTGAGCAACAATTGTGAGATGACAGGTTTTGGAAAAGAAAACTGCCACCATTTTCTTTCTGACACTTTGGGGCTGCCTCACTTTTCATGGTGAATTTTCATCAGGAAAATACCACATTGTTTAAAAAAAAATCCATACTGTTCACTGATACTTATTCTCTGGATCAAACTGGTAAGTCCAGGTTTCATCACCAGTAACCATGTCATAAATACATTGTAGACTTGTCTCTGTGAAATCTGACTGGCATTGCTTCACACCATTCACACTGATGCATTTTTGCTCATCAGTCAAAGCGTGAGGCACCCATCAGAATGAGACTTCCTTGACTCAGGGTTTTGGACATCAGAGATCCAATCTGCTTTAGTGTCTTCAAATGTCACTCAGCATTTCCACAGCAGCAATGTTTTTCCTCATGGCTGCAGTCACGAAATGCCCACTCCTCTTCTCATTTTGAGTGAAGTTTGGCCTCTTCTAAGTTCTTGAAACCACTGAAAAATTGTTGAATGGGAAGGATTAAGGTCCCTGAAAGCCCATGGCAAACACTCAAAGCTTTGAGACTCCTTTGACCCACTTTTAAATCATAGAAAAATCATTGCATGGAAGTGGTTTCTTCCAAGCTCCATAGCTGACGCCGACTGAGTACCCTGATGGTGGAAATACTGAGGCCCTCCCAGCAATACCAAGAAGCTGAGCAAGCTGAAACTTGCAGAGGTGAATCAAATGGATGCTGTTGACTACATTTTTTAGAAGTGAAATAAGGGATCATAACACAGTCTGTCTCAAAACTTTCATAGTGACCTCACACTACACTGCACTGCCTCTCAAATGAATCATGGAACAAGCACAGGACAGATGAAATGGAGACAGAGAGAGGCAAGGGGATTAGCACAAGGAAGAAAGGCAGCCAGGCTGCCGGCAGACCTGCAGACACACAAGCTGCGTGCGACACCGCCAGGAGCTTCTGAGTATCTCGCAGCAAATGGCCCGTGGTTAAATCAGGCTCCTGAATTAGTCATTAGCTGTCGCTCAGTTTATAGCCACACTTCCCCACTTCTAATTTGTTAACTCCTTCTGCCAGGTTGTAAAGATCAAATATATCACATGGTTATTCCCAGTTATTCAGAAAACCCAAACCATGCTGCTGACCCCACCACAAGTCACCTACCACTATTTATTTTTTAGGAGATGAAAGTTCTGAAACTGGACCCTCCAACAGAACAACTGTGCAGACAGCAATAACAAAGCACTGAAAGAAAGGTAGCTATTTCATGCGATTAATGCATCCATTTAAACATGACTGAAAGGATAGAGCATCTCAAGAGTGGAGGGGAATATTATACTAATAATATGAAAGGATTTAATTTCCTAGGAATCCAGATAGGAAATTCATAGCCACTGAGGTTTAGAAGGAAACTTAAAGGTCATTCTGTTTAAACCTTTCAGTGGCATCTGGCCCCTTCAGGAGACCTCATTATTTAAAGTTTTGTTTCTTATCATAAATATTTCCATTGATGAGTTTATTGTTATTTTTAAGGTGAAAACTGAAAACTGAGAGCAGATATATTTAATATCTTCTGGCGGCATTAAAACTAAATGGGATCAAAGGTTTGTTTTGTCAGATATCATCTTTGACAAATGATCTAAGATGTCTAGTCTCATCAGAATGTAGGTTAAACCTCTGTGTGTGAGAACATTTTTCTCAATTTATTATAATTTCTATAATTTATGCACAACAGTGATGCAAATAGCCTCGTGTAGCTTTCCAAGGCAAAGTGTGGGAGGCACTGTGTGTGTACAAATCCTGTTATTTGTTAATAGGATTTGTCCACATAACTTCTATCCAATCTGCCCAATGCTTTGAAATATTGCAGCTGCTTTTCATTTCCTAGTAAATCCGATTGGCAACAATGTCAAAGCCACAGCTCAACCCACAAACAGAAGCACAACTCCCAGCAAGAACACACAGGTGGCAAAAAGCAGTCATTAATGCCAACACGAAGTGTGCCATCTGGGGAATTTAGTTACATTGTAGGCCCTGTTGTAAAGTAAGACATTTAATCTTCAACTGGAAATTGCTTCATAATATCGGTGGCTCTCATAAAGTGGTTCTTAAAAGGGCAATTTTGCTTTCCATAAAACATTTGGCAATGTCTGGTGACATTGTTGATTAACAGGTGCTACCTATCAAATGGGTGGAGGCTGGAGATACTGTGAAATATCTTACAAAGTACCAGAAAGCCTTAAAACAAAAAATATCCAATACCAAGTTTGGGTCATGGTGAGGTGGAGAGCACTGCTCTAAGGCATTTCAGCCCAATCTAACACAGCCACAAATGACAGTTGTCCTTCTTTATCATCATTTAGGATACAAACTACAATGCCTGTTGGGGAACAAGTAGTTTAAATGAGTGAGAACAAATTTAGTATTACATTTCTGTGTTGGTGACATTTATTTCCACCACCACATATATTTCTGGCTATGTCATTTGGCCAAGACAAAAAGAAGTAGCAACAATAAGGATAGCAGATGAAGATTCTTAGAACTATTACTGCTGAAAGGGGCTTCCTAGTACAGTATTTCTAACTTCTGTTTCCTAAAATACCAGTCCAGCAAGAAGTCTGGGTGTCCCATGACGAAAGGTTTGCAGGTGAAGTGACCTGGTGAAGCACAGACTTGTACTGACTGAGCTATGTCTGGATCCTGGAGAACCGTCCCAGAGACTTACAATGCCCACAGGCACTGTGGTTATCCAATAGGGGACTATAGTAAAATAATCTCTCTCTCTCTTTTTTTTTACTTCTGTAACATCTGTTATGATTATTTTAGACTAATGATCTGGTACAGCCAGCATGTTTGTAAGTACAGAAGTACGATACAAAAGCTGGAGTTCTTGGCCTGGGATTATTCACAAAGTGGGACAAAGCACAGACAGTAACAAACACCCAGTCTATTCTTCCACCGTGCAATATGTCTTTTTTTTTTTATTGTTGGGGATTCATTGAGGGTACAATAAGCCAGGTTACACTGATTGAAATTGTTAGGTAAAGTCCCTCTTGCAATCATGTCTTGCCCCCATAAAGTGTGACACACACCAAGGCCCCACCCCCCTCCGTCCGTCCCTCTTTCTGCTTCCCCCCCATAACCTTAATTGTCATTAATTGTCCTCATACCAAAATTGAGTATATAGGATTCATGCTTCTCCATTCTTGTGATGCTTTACTAAGAATAATGTCTTCCACGTCCATCCAGGTTAATATGAAGGATGTAAAGTCTCCATTTTTTTTAATGGCTGAATAGTATTCCATGGCGTACATATATCACAGCTTGTTAATCCATTCCTGGGTTGGTTGGCATTTAGGCTGTTTCCACATTTTGGCGATTGTAAATTGATCTGCAATAAACAGTCTAGTACAAGTGTCCTTATGATAAAAGGATTTTTTTCCTTCTGAGTAGATGCCCAGTAATGGGATTGCAGGATCAAATGGGAGGTCTAGCTTGAGTGCTTTGAGGTTTCTCCATACTTCCTTCCAAAAAGGTTGTACTAGTTTGCAGTCCCACCAGCAGTGTAGAAGTGTTCCCTTATCTCCACATCCACGCCAGCATCTGCAGTTTTGAGATTTTGTGATGTGGGCCATTCTCACTGGGGTTAGATGAAATCTGAGGGTCGTTTTGATTTGCATTTCTCCAATATATAGAGATGATGAACATTTTTCATGTGTTTGTTAGCCATTCGTCTGTCGTCTTTAGAGAAAGTTCTATTCATGTCTCTTGCCCATTGATATATGGGATTGTTAGCTTTTTTCATGTGGATTAATTTGAGTTCTCTATAGATCCTACTTATCAAGCTTTTGTCTGATTGAAAATATGCAAATATCCTTTCCCATTGTGTAGGTTGTCTCTTTGCTTTGGTTATTGTCTCCTTAGCTGTACAGAAGCTTTTCAGTTTAATGAAGTCCCATTTGTTTATTTTTGTTGTTGTTGCAATTGCCATGGCAGTCTTCTTCATGAAGTCTTTCCCCAGGCCAATATCTTCCAGTGTTTTTCCTATGCTTTCTTTGAGGATTTTTATTGTTTCATGCCTTAAATTTAAGTCCTTTATCCATCTTGAATCAACTTTTGTGAGTGGGGAAAGGTGTGGGTTCGCAATGTGTCTTTTTACAGGGGTGTTTCCAGAATGATGATGTCATTACCTTATTGCGCCACAGTATATGGTGCTTGGAACATAGCATTTCAAAATCCATTATCATGTTCAATCCTCACAACACCCTTGGGGTTATTTTCTCCTCTAACCCTCTTCTCATACTTCTTTCTCCTCTTCATCATCTTCCCTATCATCATCACTACCACTATACCCTGAACATAAACTCAACCACTAGAATCTACCTGAGGCTAGGGCCTGTGTTACCATGATGTTGAAAGCCATCTGTGGCACACTGGAGTCCCTGCATGTCTGTTGAATGACTAAATGCCTCATTTACAGATAAGTCGGTAAGCAGGACAGAGAAATTCTTCTCAAAGTAGAAGCACACACTTTTTGAAAACATCTACTGTACTCAAGGCCCTATGCTATTTATTTTTTTCATATATTGTTTCATTGAATTTGTGAGAAATAGTAGCAACATCAATCAATAAAACCATTCTCCTCCCAAAGCAAAACCAAGATGTTCTTCAGAAAATCTTTTAACAGACACTATAGGCTAAATGAAAGACAATTACAGTAATCTTTTTCTTCTTGCTTTCTGTACTCTAAAACTGAGGGCATGCAGATATAGGCTGGGCTTACTTTGTACTTCAGTATATGGACTCATATTTATTTGGTTTTATGCAAAAGGCCAGTGATTTTACTGGGTAACATTTCTCAGTGGAGCTACAAGAAGTGGCACAATAATGTACCATGAACTTTTCATAATTAACCAGCTAAACTAGCCAGAATTATACACTGGAGTTATAAAGTTGAGTTACACTTCAACTTCATTTTTATTTCTTATGATCGTAGAATCTCGTCAACCTGATGATTAGCTCCTAATTCTCAAAAACAAAACCAGAAAGAACTCACTGGAAAAACAAAGAAATGAAAAAGATTATCTCTAATCATTATTTTTCGAACCTACTTCATTACCTGGTAGATTTGCTGACTAGGGCTATTTATCACTTCTCTACCAGTATAGAGGCTGGCAATAGTAAAAATGAGCTCAGGATTGAACTCCTTATTAGTGAAGAATTAGCCTCACAGTATCTTATCAATTTTAAGGTAGACAAACTTAAAAGGGCATTAAACTGAAAACAGATAAAATTAGCATCTGATTAGCTCACTTCTAGATCTAGAATTATTGTTTTTAATGTCTAGCCATTGTCACATGTTTACAAAGATCTTAAATGATCTTGGAGCACACGTCAAGCCAGGCTGAAATATTCCCATGAATCTATCAGTTCATTGACAAGTTCATTTGTCCATCATTTATTCACATACTGTTGTGCACCAGCTCTTCAGGAAACACCAGGCTCACTGCTGTAGAGGATGTTCTTAAAGGTCACGTACTGAGCAGGAGGATTAGATATATAGTAAAAGGTAAATACAAGTGCACGAAAATGGAGTAACAAGCATGTTCGTTGCTATAATATTTGTAAAAATAAGTATTTGGGGAAAACATAAATGTTCATCAAAAGAGAAAATGCTAAAATAATATGGATTGTTCATAATATGGAATAGCATAGCAGCAATAGCTAGATCAAAAAATAGGTCCAATACCCAGATTTTTAACGAATAAAGCAAGTTACTGAACAAGTCTGACCATATAAATATATATTTATGGGCATGTAATGTATAGAGATGCTTAGGGGAAAGGCCTGGAAAAATGTAAAGGAAGTGAGAACAGTAGTTCCCATTGGGCAAAAACATTGGAACTAAGGAGATGCTTATGGAAACTATAGTTTTACCCAAAATGTTCAGTATTAGTTTATTGTAAATATAATACATATTAATATAATCGACACCACAGTGAGGAACACATGAGAAGTAGAGAATTTTAGAGTAAAATGGTTTCTTCTCATATTAGTCATGCAACATTTTGCATAGAAGAAGTTAACTTTATTAATTATAACAAATTCAGAGGAGGACACTAAGTAGGACAGAAAAAAATCTAACTATAAAGATGCTGAATACACAAAAGTAATAAAAAAGTGGTTGTTGACACAATAACCAAAGCAAAGAGACAACCTACACAATGGGAAAGGATATTTGCATATTTTCAATCAGACAAAAGCTTGATAACCAGGATCTATAGAGAACTCAAATTAATCCACATGAAAAAAGCCAACAATCCCTTATATCAATGGGCAAGAGACATGAATAGAACTTTCTCTAAAGACGACAGACGAATGGCTAACAAACACATGAAAAAATGTTCATCATCTCTATATATTAGAGAAATGCAAATCAAAATAACCCTGAGATATCATCTAACCCCAGTGAGAATGGCCCACATCACAAAATCTCAAAACTGCAGATGCTGGCGTGGATGTGGAGAGAAGGGAACACTTCTACACTGCTGGTGGGACTGCAAACTAGTACAACCTTTCTGGAAGGAAGTATGGAGAAACCTCAAAGCACTCAACCTAGACCTCCCATTCGATCCTGCAATCCCATTACTGGGCATCTACACAGAAGGAAAAAAATCCTTTTATCATAAGGACACTTGTACTAGACTGTTTATTGCAGCTCAATTTACCGTTGCCAAAATGTGGAAACAGCGTAAATGCCCACCAACCCAGGAATGGATTAACAAGCTGTGGTATATGTATACCATGGAATACTATTCAGCCATTAAAAAAAATGGAGACTTTACATCTTTCGTATTAACCTGGATGGACGTGGAAGACATTATTCTTAGTAAAGCATCACAAAAATGGAGAAGCATGAATCCTATATACTCAATCTTGATATGAGGACAATTAATGACAATTAAGGTTATGGGGGGGAAGCAGAAAGAGGGATGGAGGGAGGAGGGTGGGGCCTTAGTGTGTGTCACACTTTATGGGGGCAAGACATGATTGCAAGAGAGACTTTACCTAACAATTGCAATCAGTGTAACTGGCGTATTGTACCCTCAATGAATCCCCAACAATAAAAAAAAAAAAAAAAAGTGGTTGTCAAGATTTGGGAGGGAGGGACCAAAAGGTGGGGCACAGATGATTGTTAGGATGAGGAAACTATCGTGTTCGATATTGTAATGGTGCCTACGTGATGGCATGAATTTGACAAAACTCTCAGAATCTTAATGTCACCTAAAGACTTTGTTAGTTAGCGATATCAGTTCATCAATTATAACAAGCGCACTGCACTAATGCAAGATGGTAATAATCGGGTAAAGTGCAGGGATGGGGAGTATTTTCTCTGTATTTTCTGCTTATTTTCTGCCCTCTTCAACTGGGAGCATGCAGACATAGGCTACACCTACTTTGTACTTTAGCATATGACTCATATTTATTTGATATTATGCAAGGGCCGATAAGCCTAAAAGGGCTCTAGGAAATAAAGCCTATTTCAGCTTTTAAAAAATGTGATAAGAGAAGAATGAATAAAAGATGAGAAGAACATGAATAAAAGAATAATTGATGTTTCTGGTGAAAGACTGAGCCAGTAGCTACATATATGACATGTGTCAATACATAGAGAGCTCTGTCCGGGCTAGGACACAAAAGTAGTCAATGTTGTTACTATTGTTGCGTCCATCCATCCACCCATCCATCCATCTATCTTTGTTCTGTTTATAATTTTTCATTTATCTTAAGGAAGTAGGATATATGGCTAGGTGAGGTGGCTCACACCTGTGATTCTAGCACTCTGGGACGCTGAGGAAGGATTGCTTGAGATCAAGAGTATGTGACCAGTTGGAGCAAAAGCAAGACCTCATCTCTACAAAAAATAAAAACAAAATTAGCTAAGCATGGTTGTACACACGTTTAGTCCCAGCTCCTCGGGAGGCCAAGGAGCAGGAGGGCTGGAGCCTAGGAATCTGAAGTTGCAGTGAGCTGTGATGATGTCACTGTACTTTAGGCAGGGTGACAGAGTGAGACTGTCTCAAAAAAAAAAAAAAAATTAGGATTATACCAAGAAGTCAACTGTAGAAAAATATTCTAAGCAGAGAGAACAGCTAGTTCAATGGCACAGATGTATGGGAAAGAGGCATGGTGGGGAATGGCTTGGCATGTAGAGTTGGTGTTGTGCAGATGCATGTCAAACAGCCTATAGAAGAAACTGGAACCAGAAGCTGAAATGTGCTTGAAGTGCCTTGAATACCTTGCCAAGGAGTTTTGCTATAATTTTTTTTAGTGTGACCTCCCTGCTTTAGGGAGATGGATGGGATAGGAAGAGATTCAAGAAAGGCCAGTGAAGAAAAAGTGGATATAACAAGAGTCATGTTTTAGGTATTGAAAGAAGTAGTTACAAATGCTGGTTCTGATACTTCCTAGCTGTACATGTCAACCCAAGGCACCTGCCTTAACTGTTTTCAACATCAATTTCCTCCTCAGTAATAATAAATACAATTTTGATATCCTTTGACAGGTTTATTATTGACATTTAATGAGAAAATATACACTAACTTGCCTGGCATAGGACCTCCCACATGATATGTGCTCTAGAAATTTAAGAATTTCGGTTATAATGTTTAGCACAGTTATTGTTGGATTAGAAACCTAAGGATAGATAGAGGATAATAAATGAGGATGTATTTGAGAAAATTAGCAGGACAATAGGGAGAGAGTCTCTATGCCAAGTGACTCATTTTGAATTCCTGGAAGAACAGTGACATTGATGGCAAACATAGGAAGCGAAGGGAGGCAAGCAGTTTGGGCAAAGAAGAATTCGACCATAGGCATAAGATAAGGGCTTCAATATATTCGTACAAAATCCAAGTGGAATTACAGAGCAGTAAGCAATGGGAGATACATGTGAAACTTGAAACTGATTCCCATAGGAGATGGGGTAGCATAGGCACAAGGACAACAAACAAGGCGATGCCTATGATGACAGTAGAAGGCTGTGGAAAAACAAAGGAGAAATCACTCAAGATCTAGAGCCAGTGGGAGCAGGAGGATGGAGGGAGGTCTGTGAAGGCTCTGAGGGTTGTGTCTGAGTGCGGTATGTCTGCGCATGCTTCATCTCATACACAACCTTCACACACAAGCCGAAAGGTAACACATGCAACTTCTGACAAATAAATTGCAATCAGGATGCCTAATTTTATGAATGATAATGTTCTAACTACCCCTTAAATTTTAGGATTTCCTGTTTGCAAGAATGAGAGAAAATGAAAGAAGATAGTGTATTTCTGAGCTACGGTACAAAATCCATTATATAGAATTTGTGTGCATACCTGCACACATATACCCCCATGGTTTCTAATCAACTGTTCTAAAAATATTCTGTAGTAGAAATTTACTTTGTTTAAATTCCATTATTCTGCTACTTTAAAACTTTGTCCTTTGTGAGATATCTTTAAAAGGATATTAATCCCTAGAGTCAATATATTAGTTAGAAAGTATTTTATTTTATAGGCAGGAGTTACTTCATAGTAGCAATAAAGTTTATATTGCAATATGCTATATTGGAGAGATTTTGAAGAGTTATAAGAAGATTGGGATGAAATGCTGGGAAAAATAATAAAAGGATATTGAAAAATGAATATTTCTATATTTTGATAATTTCTCCCTCTCTTACCATTAAAATATTGGTCTTTTTATGATAATCCTTTTGTTCACATTGTTCTTCCAGTTACTAAACCAATGGACAATTATTTAAATTAGTTTTTTACTAGTTGTTTTTAAACAATCACTTCTGCATTAATTTTGTTCACTGGCCTCTACCACTATTTTATTCAATACATAATAGTTTACCACAGTAAAAGAAGGAACAAATTGAATTATAGACATGTGAAGTCCATCTGCTATTATTCAATTATCAGATGTTTCATTATTCCAGTAATTATAAAAGTGACCTTGTTTAGGGAAAGGGTGAGGTTTACCAAGGCTTCAATATTAGTTTCTAGGAACTATAAAGTTAAGTGATCCACTTTTTTTCCTTCAAACAATCTCATTGTTTCTTCATCAGACTCTAATTGTGTCATACAGTTTTATTCAGTGACTAATTAATGGCATTTTCCAGAACAAATCTTCTACAGTGCTGAGAATAAAAGCCTAATTTAGTACACAAAAACAATGAATGTGGTGGTCATGGCTAGTGACTTTTACTCAAAAGTCAATGCCAGCTAATTACAAAACCTGGGAAATTGCACAAGGGATCAATGGCAACTTATTCTGTCTGTGTTAGTCCCATTAATATCCCAAATGACCACTCTTCTCTTAAGATTACAGACGTCAGCAAAGAAATGAAAGTAATAATGACCTAATGTGCTTACCAAAGTGCCAGGCACAAAACAAGTAAGTATTCAATAAATGCTAGCTAGTGATAATGTGAATACTCTACTACCAACTTGGTAAGCACCCTGGCTAAAAGTTCAGAAAACACACAAATATAAAAAGGATTAAAAGGATTCTGACAGGTAATTTATTTGATATATAAATATCTAAGTACATCAAAGAAAAATTCTTTGCTCAGTCTCCAAAACATGATACAAGCCTAAGAATCATTTATTGAATAAGATCATGGATTAAGTGTTATTTCTTTTTCTTTATTTCACGTTAATATGAGAGTACAAATTTTTAGATTACTTAGTTCTCACTTCCAGGGTAAAGTTCCAGTTGTAAAAGAGCCTCTCACCCAGGGGGTGTGTCATAGACCTTCACGATGTGCACCATTGGTGAGATCCGGCCACATGCCCTCCCTCCTTCTGCCAATCGTCTTCCTCCTCTGGCCTCCCCTTGCCCCCATGCTAGATTATATGTTTCATTGTTCACCTGAGCATGTAATTATTTATATATTGGTTTCATATCAGTATTGAGTATACTGGATATTTATTTCCTGTGATACTTTACTAGGAGGAATGTGTTTCAGCTCCATCCAGGTAAATGTAAAAGATACAAAGTCTCCATCTTTTTTAATGGCTGAATAGTATTCCATGGTATACATTTACCACAGTTTGTTGACAGATTTCAGGTTATACTACAAGTCTATAGTGATCAAAACTGCATGATACTGGCACAAAAAATAGAGATATAGATGTATGGAATAGAATAGAGACTCTAGAGATGAACCCAGCCACATATTGTCATTTGATCTTTCACAAGTCTAACAAAAACACGCACTGGGGAAAAGAATCCTTATCTAACAAATGGTACTGGGAGAACTGGTTATCCACATGTAGAAGACTGAAACTGGACTCACACATCTCAGCAGTGACAAAATTGACCCTCTGGATAAGTGGTCTTTCAAACATGAAACTAGTTAAACTAGCCAAGGAAAAAACGTGGGAAATGATTCTGCAGGAACTGTCCCTTTCAGGGTTCTTTGAGCAATGACTGTTCTGTGGCACTTTAATTCTGGTTAAGTCCAAACAGCGCAGATCGAAGAAAATCTGCTCTTTACCATCTTCACAGTCTTACAAATTTCAGGGAAGCTCCTTAAGAGTTTAAATTCTAATTATTAAATAAAAACCAGGAGAAATGAAAAATGGTGGCTTTCTTTCACTCTCTCTTTCCTGACACAGTAAAAGTGTCTTTTCCTCAAGCCAAATGCAGAGGAAGATTAAGTGTTTTATTTTTGAGGGTAAAATGCTAACTTTCTGGGTTAAATACAGAATATCTAGAATATTAAATGTTACTTAAACTTAATAAATTTGTCCACATTTGTATAGTTTGCATGTGTACATCTTTTGGCAACATCAGAATTAGGGGGAAAAGGATTCTCAAAATTGCATCTTTAGAAACATTATGTTCTTTCTTTCCTTCACTAGATTTGTACTGGCTATTTAAAGTTTTATCCTTCTCTCTACGTAACTATTTTAAATTTCCATTTTCCAAGCATCATTAAAAGTGAGTTTCCATGATATCCTGAGGGAAATTCTGTTCTAATTGAATTTTAAAAATATTACATGTGTGTATGCTGACTGGGACTTTTAGTTAACGTCTCTGCCTATTAGGTAATTTTACCTTGAAGTTTGAAATAATTTGCTATTATACATTGTTTAAATAATCCCATGACAACATTATAGCCATTAATATGTCTTGCTGTGATTATTTATTCATGTATAATGTTTACCGCAAAGTCATTAATGTACCAGTCACTAACTCAGTGTTAAACTGTAGACCCAATTCTGCTGTTGCCAATCCCCTCCATTTGAACATGACTTTTTAAAATTTCTACTAATTCAACATTATGGGAGTAAAACCAACAAAAGATTATTTCGATTATACACAAAATGTTAACTTTAATTGGAGTTTATAGGCCTTCAGTCTTGATATGCACATATATTATTAACCTGCCTACATGAAACTTCTTAGACACTGAGACAGTAATTTTCTAAACTCTTTAACAGCAGAACCATACCCTCCCCCTATTTATTTTAATATAAAATCTTATGCTGAGTTTTTTAAATAGACAAATAAAACTTAGTATCTTCTCTGTATGATGTAGAACGTGATGCTTTGACATATATGTCCATTGTGAAATGGCTAAATCAAGCTAGTGGAACATGTGTCCCCATATTCATGGTCAACATATTTTTAACAAAGATGATGAGAACACACAAAGGAGAGCCTCTTTAATGAAAGTTCTTAGGAGAACTGAAAACCGACACGCAGAAGAATGAAATTAGTTTCTTATATCATAACATATAAAAAGGCAACTGAAAATGGATTCAAGGCTTAAACATAAGACATGAAACTATAAAACTACTAGAATAAAACATAGGTGAAAAGCTTCTTGATGTTACCAGGCAATTATTTTTGGGATATGATCCCCAAAACACAGCCAACAAAAGCAAAAATAGACAAATGGGATCCTGTCAAAGTGAAAATCTTCTGTATAGCAAATCAACAGTGTGAAGAGACAACCCACAGAACGGAAGAAAATATTTGCAAACCAGATATCCGACAAAAAGTTAATGTCAAAAATATATGAAGAGTCAAAAAAATCAATAGCAAGAAACCCAAAAACCCAGTTTAAAAAATAAAAGGTTTTTAAGACATAGAGCAGATAAAACTGGTGCTCTTTTCAGTTGAAGTGCCCTGGTTGCCATTGCTCTTGATCTATACGTAGGACACCCTATGTTATCTTTTCTTTTTTTTTTTTTATGAAATCATAGCTGTGTACATTAGTGCAGTCAAGGGGTACAATGTGCTGGTTTCATATACAATCTGAAATATTTTCATCGGACTGTTTAACATAGCCTTCATTGTGGAACCCAGGACTCCATAGAAAACAACTCAAACAACTTATTTTCTTTGGTTACATACGCAGTAGTGGGATTACTGAATGGTATGGTAGTTCTTTTTTTAATGTTTTGAGGCACATCCATACTATTTTCCGTAATGCAAATCTACATTCCCATCAACAGTAGCTATGAGTTCCATTTCTCTGTAACAAAAGCCAGCATTTGTTACTTTCTGATAATAGCCATTCAGACTAGGGTGAGATGTCTTATAGTTGTTTTCATTTATATTTTCCTGATGATTTGTGAGGTTGAGCATTCTTCATGTGCCTTTTGAGAAATGTCTATTCAGATCTTTTGTTCATTTTTTAATTTGAATTATTTACTTTTTGGCTATAGAGTTGTTTGAGTTCTTTAGATAGTGTAGATACCAACCCTTTGTCAGCTATCAAATGATCTCATAACAGCTAAGACATGAAATCAACCTATGTGTTGATCAACAGATGAATGGATTTTAAAAATCTGGTATATATACACTATGGAATTCTATTAAGCTATAAAAAATAAAATCCTATTATTTTTGGCAACATGGATGAAATTGGAGGGCATTATCGTAAGTGAAATGACCCAGGCACGGAAGGACAAATATCACATGAATACACACATATGTGCAAATAAAGAAGTTGATCTCATAGAACTAGAGAGTAGAATAGTGATTATCAGAGTTTAGGGAAGGTGAGGGATATGCGGGAATAGGGAAATTGTCATCAATGCATACATAGTTATAGTTACATAGGAGGAATAGTTTCGGGCACTTTATTGTATAGTATGGTGACTATTTTGAATGTTCTCATCACAAAAAAATACATGTATGAGATGATAGATATGTTAAATATCCTGATTTAATTTTTATACAATGTATACATACTTGTGTACATAGAATGTATACACACATCACACCATACCCCACAAATATGTACAATTATTATGTCATTTAAAAACAAAAGTGAAAAAAAGAACATATCTTTTTCTAGTATCTAACATGGCAGTTAACTACTAAGTAGTGTAAAACGTTGGAGAGGCTCTTATGCAATATTTATTGTGTTCCATAAGTATATTCAGTAAAGAAGTACAGGAGAAAACTCCCAGGTGCTCTTTAATAATCTTTATTGAAAATTATGGCAAAAGTGGATTCCTCCAAGAGTTCATGTATAAGGGCTTCTGTTCCAGAATACAATTGCATTAACAGGACAATATAAGAAATCATGCAAAACATAAATTATGTCCATATGATACTGATTTTAATTAATTCAGCTGATCATTCAAATATCTCTTCATTGTAGATCTGTGTCTCTTTTGAAAGTTTTTAAAAATTGAATTATTATGCATTTTTATATTTCCTGGTATCCGTCTGCTTTAAAAAATAATATGCTATTAGTCTTGAAGAAGAAAACCCAGAAATATACATTATTTTGCCATCAATTTCACTATTGATCAGAATTTCAGTCTCTCTCTCCCCTTCCCTGTCTCTTTGCCCTCCTCTCTACATTCCTTGCTTTAGAAGAAGCATTAAGATTTGGGAGAACGTAATTAACTACTCTTTTCCAAGAAGTTCCTCTACATACCTGAAATAAAACATAGTCATCCCAAACCTTCCCCACTTTTATACGTGTAGTATGCTGTGTGTCTCTGGAACTTTATAAGTAATCCAATTTAAGATTCTGAAATTTTATATGGAAGCTTTTATTACATGTGTGAATCTTTCCTTTTTCTATAGAGATACAACTTTTATAAATTTTTATCCTTCTATTTCAAACTAACAAAGATAAAATCTTTCTTAACATAATATCCTGGATTTCAGTCAATGATTCAAAAACTTATATTGTCTGAATTTCAGATGAATTTAGTATGTTTTGAAGTTTTTTTAGTTTATTTAATATTTTTTACTAAAATATGCTATTTTTATTGCATTTTATGGAACCATTGGCAAAAATCAAGTGACTTTATTTCATAAATTTATTTTTGAAATTTCTATCTTTCTCCATTGATTTGTGTCTGTCCTTTTAGCAATACCTTGCAGTCATGACTATTGTAGCTTTATATGAAGTTCTGAAATTGACTATTAAAGCACATATTGACTAAAGGCCCATAAACTTTGATTTGAGTTAAAATAATCATATGTATAACTGAGAAAATAAGTTAGACTAGCTTTTGCTTAGGTGGTTTTCAAAAGTGTCTTGGCTATTTTTATGTTTTTGTCTTTCTATAGAATTGGCTTTTAAATTCTATCAATGGCAACAAAATAGCCTGCTAATCAGAATTGTACTGACTTTCTGGATCAAATTAGAGAGACATGACATTTAATGTTATCAAGTCCTCTAGTCCATGAACACAGTATATTTCCAAAGTATTTAGGCTTTTACAATTTACCTTATTAGTATATTGTGGTTTAGCCATACAAATACTGCACATATTTTGTTAGTTACGTATATAATTATTTCATTTTTTGGTGTTCTTTAAGAAATATGTATTTTCCAGTTTGTATTTCAGTAGATCCTTGCTAGTATACAGAAATATTATTGATATTTGTATGTCGATACAAATCACCCACAATCTTGCTTATGAAACTAATGAGTTTTCATTAGTTGTGGGGGCTACTTTAATAAATCTTTGAGATTGTGGCAATCATGTCATTTTTGAATAGAGACAATTTTATTTCTTCTTTTCCAAACTGTAGGAATGAATTTTATTTGTTTATCTGTAATAGCTAGAATGCAAATAATTTTTTGCCATGAGTCCCAAGGGCACAGGCCCAGGGACCAGGGCCATCTTCAACTCCTTGGTTCCAGACAGGCTGCTGCCCACAGCCAAAACAAATGCAGGAGTCCATGTTATTCTAAACATGGCAGTCTAGTCCCTGTCAGCAGAAAATTTGGGCAGGAAATTTCCCTTAGGACTATGAACATGGCAAATATCTGGTACAGTAGCTTTATATAATTTATATAATTTCATCCTCAAAAAAGCTAAAAAAGAAAGCATTTTGAATAGGAATGATGAGACAAGACAGCTTTGCCTTCTGTCTGAACTTAGAAGGAAAAAAATTCAGTCTTTTACCACTATATATGATGTTAGCTTAGGTTTTTTGACATGATAATTTGATGCAGATAAATTGGTAAAATTTTCTTCTATTCTTAGTTTGCTCAGTTTTTACTATGAATGAATATTGAACTTTTTAAAATGCTTTCTTTGGTATCTAATGGTTTTATTGTTATTTTTTATGTTTGCTAATATAATGAATTACACTGATTTTTTTATATTGTTGCGTCAGGTTTACAGTCCTAGAATGAAACCCACTTATTCATTTTACATATTGCTTGATTTGATTTATTATACTTTGTGACAGTTTTTGTAGTTTATATTCACGAGGGGTAGAGGTCTATAGTTTTTGATAGTAATAATATTTTTGCTTAGTTCGGGTACTCACAAAAATGCTAGTCACATGAAAATTAATTAGGATGTTTTTCCTTCCTCTATTGTTTGAAAGAGATTTATTTTATTTGATGTTATTGTTCCTGAAATGGTAGAATTCATGATTAAAAACATCTAGACCTTGAGATTCCTTTATTGGAGGTTTATAATAAAGAACTTAATTTCAATCATTTATAAGAACTATTCACATAATCTATTCTTCTTGAGCAAGATTTTTTAGGTTTTTTATTTCAAAATATTAAGGGAGTACAAGTTTTTCTTACATGAATACCTTGCATAAAGCTTAGGTTGAGGCTTTTAGTGTGCCCATCACCAGAATAGTATTCATTGTCTGCAGTAGGTAAGTTTTTACCCCTCATCCTGTCTGGCCCTCTCCCCTTCTTGTTTCTCAATGTCCTTTATATTTCTTTGTGACTATATGTGCCCTTCATTTAGTTCCCAACTATTATAGAGTACATGTAAGTGTTTGTTTCTATTCCTAGGATGTTTCACTTGGAACAGTAGCCTCCAGTTCCACCCAAGTTGATACAAAAAAACATTACATCATTCTTTTTTATAGCTGAGTAGTACTCCATGGTATATCAGATATACCATATTTTCTTTATTCACTCATGAATCGAGGGGCACTCATATTGATTCCACAACTTTGTAAGCATGAATTTTGCTGAGGTAAACATTCAAATGAAGCTGTCTTTTGGATGAAATGACTTTTTTTCCTCTTTGGGTAGGTACCCAGCAGTGGGATTGCTGGATTGAATGGTAAATCTACATTATTTCTTTGAGGAATCTCCATCCTGTTTTCCATAGAGGCTGTTCTAACCTGAAGTTCCACCAACAATGCACATATATTTTAGATTATTATTTTTTTTTATTGAATTACTCCATTTACCATGATAAAATGACCATCTCTGCCTTTTCTTTTTATTATGGTTAATTTAAAGTTTATTTTATGTGATAAGAGAATGGATACATCTGCTTGCTTTTGGTTTCCATTTGCAGGAAGTATTCGTTTCCATCCTTTTGCCTGAGTCTGTGCAAGTTTTTGTGAGTTAGATGTGTTTCTTGGAAGTATGTTTTTTCTTCCAATCTATGTTTTTTAAAGTGGGACATTTATGCCATTCATGTTCAATATAAATATTGATATGTGGGATATTGTTCTGTTTATCATGTTGAAAGATGCTTTGTTTTGTTTTCACTCTTGTGTTATTCTTTTATCAGAGCTGTGAGATTTAAATTTCAGGTGCTTTTACCCTGGTGGGAATCTATTTTACTGTCCCATGTATAATGCAGTTTTGAATATTTCCCATAGGGCAGGTGTAATAGTGACAAATTCCCTTAGTGTTTGCTTGTCTGGAAATGTTTTTATTTTTCTACCATTTATGAAATTACAGATTTCTTGGCTGGAAGTTGTTGTGCTTATCAAGACTAACGATGAGGCCTCCATCTCCTCTGGCTTGTAAGGTGTCTGCTAAGAAGTCTGCTGTTAGTCTGGTGGATTTTCCTTTGAGGGTTAATTGCTCTTTTCTTGCAGCTTGTAGAATTTTCTCTTTCATTTTGACTCTGGCAAGATTGATGAATATGTACCATGGAAATGTCTTATTTACTGTAAATCTTCCTGGTGTTCAATGACCATGTTATATCTGGACACCTGAAACTTTGGCAACACCAGAGAAGTTTTCCTCAATAATTCCCTTGAATGGGTTTTCTATACTTTTTTCTTTTCCTAATTACAGGGATGCCTGTAATTTTAATATTAGTCTTCTTTGCATAGTTACATACTCCTATGTAACTCCTATGACTGATTTTTTTATGTTTTTTTCCTCCATCTTTGACTGACTCTGTTTGTTTGAAAGCCTGTTTTCTCTGAGAGTCTTTCTTCTGATTGCTGTAGCCTCTTGAGGCATTGTGCTATATTTTGAAATGCTGTAAATAACTCCATTTCTTTAAGTTCTATTGTATCTTTCTTGTGTTGGCTATTTCTTTAATTTTTTTGTTTGTTTTCAACTTTCTCTTCAATTCCATGCATCTTATTTGCCATCCATATTCTCAATTCCATTTTTGACATTTCAACCATTTCCCTTTTGTTATGGTCTATTGCTGTACATCTACTATGATCTTTTGGAGGTATTAAAATGGCTTGCTTTTTTCATGTTGCTAGAGTTCTAATTCTGGTTCCTTCCCATCTGAAATCTCTTAAGTCAGCTCAAGATAGATTAGCTTTCAGTGCATATATTGGCCACTGTTGGGAATTCTTCTCCTTAGTTCAAAGATGTCCCTGTATGTCCTACTCTGGAAAATTGACCCAGCCCTAAATGGGTGGATGTAATGTGAGCATTTAACACTGTTGCTCTCCTGTGTCTTATTTCCTCTGTGGTTGTCACTAGCCATTTCTGTTTTGCAGAATGAGAGAATGCCCCACTCTGTTCTGTCAGTTGGCAGCAGCATTTGTCAACTTGCACCAGCTTTAGTGCAGCCCTGCCCACACCCATGGGTGGTAGTGATTATCTGCCTGCAGTGGCTTGAGAACATCTTTGTTCAGATTCATGAGTGGTGGCCTTTGTTGTCCCTTGTGGCTTTCCTGTAGACCCTATCATGCCCTTTGGCAGCAGCAATTTATGGCCTGCACCAGTTTGAGGCCTGCCCACTCAGATTCACAGATGGCAGCTATTAAGTCAACTATGTGCTGGCTTGAGTGCAGCTCCCCACATGTCCATAGGGGTGGTGATTGTCAGCCCACTCTAGCTTGAGAGCTTCCTCCTTTGTATCCTCTGGCCACCACAGTTATTAGCCAGCACCAGCTTGAGCCCAGTGGTGATGATCAGTCCACTCAGGTCCCCAGCTACAGTGGGAGTGTTTAGCACCACCCATGGACTCACGAGAGTGCACAGTGTCCCCACTCCCACTCCTATCCCAGACTGGCAGGAGTCATGGGGAGGCAGCAGCAATGTATCAGACCCCTGGGTAGAGGCTGTGCTCAGGGTCTAGGGTTTTAAAATGGTCCCAAGCATAGTGCTCAGGATTTGCAAGCCAGTGGATCACTGTTGCACCCTATCTCTGGAGGAATGTCTGTGCAGTCTCCAGGTAGCTTCTGATGTCAGCCCTGCAGCCTTCTGTGTGGAGAATCCCTCTCACAAGTCCAGTCACAGAGCAATGATTGTGGAGGGACCGTGGAGCCCTGAGATTCCCCCTCTGTACCTTCCTCATGTGTGCTCCATCCTCTCCTGTGTACTTCCAAACTTCAATGCAGGTTGCCCGCCTTCCTTCTCCTTCACTGCTACGTGCGCTTCCTGCTGCTTCCCTTTGGATTCACAAGGCTGTCTCTCATGTTATTGATCTGAAGCACGGTATGTCCTAGTGACCTTCATCTTCTCCATGAGAGGAGTGTGTGCAGGCTGCCTCTAGTCCTCCATCTGGGACCCCTTCAGCAAGGATTTTCTTAAATATGTTTTCACTTGGCTCCCCGTTCCCAGCTTCTGGGGTGTCTCAATGTCTGCCTATGGTTTTCCCAGGATTTTCTGGTCACAGGTGATGGTGGCTGTGGCATAGACCTCTGAGCCCTGCCCCAGAGATGGAACAGTGGACAATGGGCCCACCCTCAGTGTAGTAGGCAAGAGACAGAGGCTTCTGTGAGTTTTGATAATTACTGCCATTCAAAAATTTATTCTTTTCATGCTAGTCATCAAATTTATGGCATAGAATTTTTCATGGTATTCTTCTATTATCCTTGTGTGAGATCTTATAATGATATATATCCTCTTACTTTCATGATATTGACAATTTTTGTCTATTATTTTTCTTCATCAGTGTGACTAGATGATTATTGATCTTATTTATGTTTATAAACAATCAGTTTTTGGTTTCTATTTATTTTCTCTATTGTTTTTTCTGTTTAATTTTTATTGACTTTTGCTTTATTTCCTTCCTTTAGATCACTTTGGGTTTAGTTTTCTCTTCCTTTTCTAATTTCTTATGGTGGAACATAGGTTATTGGTTTTTAGATCTTTATTATTTTCTAAATTAAGCTGTCAATGATAGGTTCCACTAATCACTGCTTTAGCTGCAACACACACATTTTGATACATTGTTTAAAATTTTCATTCTTCTCACAATACTTAAAAAAAGTCTTCAGAATTTCTCATTGAAGGGTGCTTACATTCTTGTATTCTTTCCTCATATCTTTCTGTCATTGATTTCTACTTTAATTCCTTTGTGGAGCAAGAAAATTATTGGTATGATTTCTACTCTTTTAAATCATTTATAATTTGTTTTGTTGCCCAGATATGGTCTATCCTGGTCAGTTTTTCGAGTATACTTGAGAAGGCTGTGTATTCTGCTGGTCCTTCCACAAATCCACCCTACAATGACTCCAGTGTAGGCTCATTTCAGTCCTTTGTTATGTGAGCCTCGTGGGTTTTCTTGCAAGAAGGTTTTGATTCTACAAGCTTCTGGAGCCCACAGTAGTTTGACACCATCTTGCATTGCCATGTCCAGCCTTCATCAATTTGTCAGCTACTCTCACCAACCCCTTTTTATCAGTGTCAGGCTGGGTCTACCTCACATAAACAGGTGCACACATCTATTTCCTTTATCTCCCCATAGACTTTTGAGTTAGTTGGGTGCTCTTGCAATTGACTTAAAGACATGAATTTAGTGTTAACTTATTTTTTTAAGCATGGAATGATGCTTCTTTCAATTGTCTATCTCTATGGCAGAAAACCTTGTGATTAAATTATTTTTCTAAAATAAAGACTAAGCCCCTTGCTGCCTACCTTTATAATTTAATTGGCTATTGATAATCTTTTTTCAAGAAAAGCCACATGATTCCCAATATTATGAAAACGTGAGACAGCTATTTGAATACCTGAAATTTTTATATTTGTATATAGTTTTTACAAAATAAAATAAAATTATAATCCCAAAGTATACAAAAAGAACAAGATGCATAATTTATAAACCTCACTAATAATTAAAACTAATCTACTTACAACTTGTTATCTTTTTTAACTGCATAACAAAAATTTTATTAAATAGAAGAAAGAATCAAATAAATGAACACAGCTGATAGTAAAATGTAGTTGCTAAATCATAATGAAATAAGGCTGAACCTAAATAGAAAAAAGAACGAAGAACTGCCTGTTTTCATCTATCATATGACAAGTGGGAGCAACAACCCTCATGGTGAATCTCATGTCACAGTTAACAACAGTGCCCCACAAAATTTGGCTTCGTATTTTAGATATTTAACTCTGAGGCACTTTAACATGGATATTAGAGGAGAACAGATTTTTGGAATCAGACAGATCGGGCTCCAATTCCTACTTTCAACGCCATCACTAAACTAAAGGTGACTTCAAGGATACTGAGAGTTTCAGACTTTGCAAGAAAATTGACTTATATTAAAATGTTTCATTATCAATTCTAGTTAGCATGGAAATTAACTTAATTAGCTCAAACTGCTAACGTAAACCCAGAGCAAAGAAACAACCACTGTGATCATGTGCTTGCAATTAATTTTGGTTAAATTTGGAAGTTTAACATCCTTCTTTGGCATGACATTCCTGCTTAGTGAGAAAAAGAAACAAACAAAAAAGCATTGACTTTGTGAGCCAGATGCAGGTGGGTTCTAATCCCAGCCATGCACTTATTAAAAGAGCAAACTTTTATAAACCATGGAATTAATATGACCTACAGTTTCTGCACCTACAAAATGAGAATTCCAAATAGCTCTCAGGTCTATCATAAACAATGCATATAAAATTTCAATTACTTCTCTCTTTATCATCACCGTCTTTACTTTTAATATCTTAAACCTTGGGAATATGAGATTGAGGATCCAATGCCAAATCAACTTATAAATGTTTATACCTACCAAGAAAAGAAATATTAGTACTCAGTAAGGATTTCTGAGTACACTTTAAACGCCACGATTAAGAGTGAGAATACTCAAGCTAAAAGCTTTATAATTGTAATTACACAAGAGTGCCCTGAGGCTTTTGTAAAGTGACTTTTAAACTCAATTTTATTAACAATTTTACTTTTCCAAAATAATGAAATAAATAGTAATACATTTAATTTCAGGTGCATGAATGTTGCCAATATAAAATATGAAATTAAAGAATTACATAGCAGACTAAATATAATCTGATATTCCATATTTAGATATTAGTTCCTTCTACTATTTGAGATATTTGATAATTTTTGGTGATTATCTACTTCTCTCTTTCTGATTTGCTCTTATAGTGTCCCCGTGTAAAGCCTAAGTACTTTTTTTAAAGACTAAATAGTGCATTTCTATAATAAATACTGGAAAACAACTCACCTGCTCTACGTTTAAAAGTGGATACCATAAATGACGAAATGAAGGTAAGGAATATTTATGCAAAAGACATTCTATTTGAATTGGCATGTTACTTTCTGCCATGATGCTTTCTAATATAAAGCCATCTGACTATAAAGATTTTTTAGAAAACTATTGATGACAAGAAAAAGAAGACTCTAAATTTTTAAAAATCCTTTGTTATCATATGGAAAAAGGTTATAAAATACCAGCTATCTATTTAATTACAAATATAATAATCTGTAAAACAACACTTAAGATCTATAATAGATCACATATAACCAAAATAAGGTGCCAGCAAATATTCTAAGCAGATATTTCCTTACCCTTGATTTTCAGCATAAGCTTGAGCCAAACCAATTTTATATTTTTTGTTCTGCTTTGTAATAATCACAAAATATCTCCATTTCTAATTTCCATCTGCCACTAGCCACCTCATAGGTTCTTTTTCTTGAGTTCCTACAGTTTAAATGTCAGAGAACTGTGCAATAAGTGGGGGAAACTATTCCTGAATGACATGTGAATTTTGGTCACTATCTTTCATAAAATGTGTTGCTCTCCAAACTACCTAGCTTTTCCGTACTTGCCCCATCTCTTCTATGTTTGATGGCAGTTTTTCTCATTGAAGATACTGTCATGTCTGCTATACAACATAAATTTAGTCAATTGTTAGTCCCTTCACTTTTAAGAGAATTTATTTTTCCCCCCTGAATGTTTTTAATTGGCTTGTCAAAGATCAAATAACGGTCAGTAGCTGGGTTCATCTCTTGGTTCTCTATTCTGTTCCAGACATCTACCTCTCTGTTTTTGTGCCAGTACCATGCTGTTTTGATGACTATCGATTTATAGTATAGTCTGAGGTCTGGTAGTGTCATTCCTCCTCCTTTGTTTTTATTTCTGAGTAACATCTTGGCTATTAGAGGTTTTGTTCTGATTCCATATAAAACGAAGTATTATTTTTTCAAGATCTTAAAGTATGACAGTGGAGCTTTAATAGGGATTGCATTAACATTGTATATTGCTTTGGGTAGTATGGACATTTTAACAATGTTGATTCTTCCCAGCCATGAGAATTGTAGTATATGTACACCATAGAATATTATGCAGCCTTAAAGAAAGATGGAGACTTTACCTCTTTCATGTTTTCATGGATGGAGCTGGAACTTATTCTTCTTAGTAAAGTATCTCAAGAATGGAAGAAGGGCGGCGCCTGTGGCTCAGCGGGTGGGGCGCCGGTCCCATATGCCGGAGATGGCGGGTTCAAACCCAGCCCCGGCCAAAAAAAAAAAAAAGAATGGAAGAAAACATATCCAGTGTACTCAGCCCTACTATGAAACTAATTTATGGCTTTCATATGAAAGCTATAACCCAGTTATAACCTAGGAATATGGGGAAGGGGGAGGGGGAGGGGAGGTGGAGGGAGGGTGATTGGTGGGATTACACCTGCGGTGCATCTTACAAGGGTACATGTGAAACTTAGTAAATGTAGAATATAAATGTCTTAACATAATAACTAAGAAAATACCAGGAAGGATATGTTAACCAGTGTGATGAATATGTGTCAAAGGGTCTATAAAACCAGTGTATGGTGCCCCATGATCGCATTAATGTACACAGCTATGATTTTATAATAATTAAAAAAAATCTGGCAAAAAAAAGATATTTGCACTGGATTGTTCATTGCAGCTCAATTCATAATTGCCAAGTCATGGAAGAAGTGCAAGTGCCCATCGACCCATGAATGGATTAATAAATTGTGGTATATGTACACCACGGAATACTATGCAGCAGTAAAAAAATGGAGACTTTACCTCCTTTATGTTTATATGGATGGAGCTGGAAAATATTCTTCTTAGCAAAGTATCTCAAGAACGAAAAAAATAGTATCCAATGTACTCAGTACTACTGTGAAACCAATTTATAACTCACACTTGCATATGAAAAATGAAACACAACTTTAGGCTATGATGAAGGAGGGAAGAAGAGGGTGAGGGATGCGGAGGGGTTGGGAGTGATAATAGGGAGTAGTAGGGGGAGCACAACTATGGAGCACATTGCAAGTACATGTTGGTTCTATCATGTGTAGAACACAAATGTCCTAATGCTATAATTGGGTAAATGAGATGAAAGGCTATGCTGATTAGTATGTATAAGCGCTCCAATTTGTACTGGGTTGGGAGGGACATCAGGAGAGCACACTGAAACGGGCATAAATGTATTTATGATCTATGTACAAAAAACTTAATAAAAAAATAAAGAATGAAAGAGAAAAGAAAGAAAAATATCACAAAGAAGAAAGAATAAAAGTTTAGGTAAAACTTGGAATGATATACTATAATGTTAAACTACTATATATTATTTTCTTAAATTTTTTTCCTTCATTAGCTATTTTTATAGTTTAAAGTATCACTCTGCCTATTGTTTGCTAACCAGCTGAGGACAATCTTTGGCATTTCATCTAGATATTTGGCAATCTATTCATCTGTCCTTCGTTCCATTTATCAATCTAAACATTCACCTTTACTGATTATCATCTTAGCACAGGGACTGTGATAGAGATTCAAAGATGATTATAACAAACAGTTTTACAATCAACTTTTGTGAAGGGATCTACTTCACTGCTTAAGGGTACAGACTTTGAGTCACAAGGATCAAAATTCAAATCCCATTTCTGTTCCCTACAAGCTATGAGTCATTTTCACTTCGCTTAACTCTCTCTTGACTAACTTACTTAGTTGTAAAATAGTGGTTATAAAATTTACATTTGAGAGCTGAATGCTTAAATGAGATTATCCACAGCCTGTTTCTTGCCTTTATAAATAGTGATTACTCGATAAAGAATAATCACACAAATAAATGCTAAGAAGGTCATCAAATATCACTGAAAGAAAGAAGCATTCAGGAACATCAGTAGAAAAGTACAGTGGGGTGGTGCCTATGGCTCAAGGAGTAGGGTGCCGGTCCCACATGCCGGAGGTGGCGGGTTCAAACCTAGCCCCGGCCAAAAAAAAAAGAAAAGTACAGTGACCTAAAAAGGAAGAAAAGAAAGAGGCTTAATTTTTCTGAAGGATTGTGTCAAGTACTAGGAAAAACTGGAGAAAAATGAATACTACTGTTCATTGATTCTTGCAAAATCTGAATCTGTGAAAAGGTATGACTAGGGTGAGCTCTTCCTTTCAATTGATGCCTTCACACCCAGAAGCAGTCACATACATAAGCCAAGGAAGTAGGACATACCTGGAAACATACAGATGGTCACTTGTGCTGTGCCACACACACATATTAATTTACTTTGATAATTGTAACATATTTAATGTTAATTTAGAAAAATTTGAGACTCTTCAAATGAAAAACTGCAGTAAGCCTTTTGTTAATGTTATTGTACATTACGCAAATGAAAAATGTACAATTATCATACTTCCTTTATCATACTTCCTTTACTTTCTAGGTAGCAATAATAATATTCATTTCTGTAGGGTCCTCAGACTAGATATGAAATAACTAGAAAATAATATAGAAAGAAAAAATGGGAAGGGAGTTGAGAGACCAGCTGGGATGAGATCCTAGAAGGCAGCCAGCCTGGGTCTCCTACTACAATTCATTTAATTAAAGCTCTATGTTACCATCTATGAGTGTGAGTGAAAATTTAGCCTTAAAGTTTGCTATACAATTTTCTTGTGCTGTTGTTCGAAAGTGGAAAATCCAAAACTAAAGAAGACATTTGGTCCAGGTGGTTTCTATGTGAAATGGAAACTGTACAGAAACAAGAAAGACATTTAGGAATTCAAATTTGTCCACAGGAACTCAGCTGGCCTGAGTCACTGTGGACAAATGACTTCATCACTTTCAGTCTACAAGAGACGAGATAGTGGTTTTGAGAAAAATACAGGTTTACTGGGCTCATCTCTGGCTCTCCTGCTTGTTAAGGGAGTGGCCTAGGACACATAGTACAGTTTTTGTTTTTTAAATAATAGTTTCCTAATAAAACATGAATAAATACAAAATTAGTCAATATGATGCCAGAAGCTGTAAAGAAATAAATCCCGACTTCTCAATATCTAAATGCAGTAGAAGTTTCTTTCTTTCTCATGTAACAATCCAGCAGATGGTTCTGCTGGGTGGGCACCATTTCTACGTGTGGCACTCCAGGCAGCCAGGCTCATTTGATCAGGTGGCTCCACCGACCCCCGAGATCTCTGCAACCAATCTGTGGGAGAGAAAAGAAAGTGTGGTGAAGAAAAAATTTTAAAGTTTTGGGCCAGAAGTGGCACCTGCCATTTCCACTCTCTTTCTGTTAGTGGCATATTGTTACGTGGTCACACTTAGAAGCAAGGAAATCAGGACAAGTTATCCCTAGCTGGCACTCTCACAACAGAAAAAGCCACAGTTTTCTATTATACTATGGACTTGGGCACAGGAATAGTGGCAGATGGTCCACCATCTTCCTATCCCTGCATTTTATGCATGATGAGAGAGTCAGGGACCACACTTGAAAGGTACCTAGCCCAACATTTGCTACACTGTGAGCAAGCAATAAATGATAGCTAATAATTAGGGGCACTATCTTCAGGTTTGCCTATGATTTTCTGTGGTTCTAGAACCTGTTCTCCAGGAATCCTCTGAGTTCAAGACAAACTGGAATGATTTTGCCCAAGGACTTTCCTAGTTTGAAATAAAAACTCCTTTATCGGGGGAGCCCCCTCAGTTCTAGGCAAACTGGTTAAGCTGGTCATCCTGCTGCTAATGTTACCATGATTATTACCATAGTCTTGAATAAAAGGGAGAATTTTTTATTTAAGTGTGCTTGGCAGATGTGTATGTGTGCACGTGCATGCACGTGTGTGTATAGTAATAACTGTATTGTAGATACAAAAAAATATAACATGGGAAAAAATACTCCACAACATTTTGAAAATTATTTGTTACGGATGACCCAAGGAGACATTTGAGATGTTGGTGAGAAGGATAACTGTCTTCAAATGCACAAATGCAGCCATGTGCAAGTGTTAGATGTATTTTGGGTGTTCCAGAAGGCTGAACTGAGACCTACGGATAGAAGAGATGACAGCTCAATATAAAGAATTTTTTTTAAAATAGTCTATTCAGAAAGCAGACTAATGAAGCAGTCCCCATAGCAGATTTGAAAAGAAAACACATGCTGTCACTGCACCCCCCCCCCGCAAAGCCCACATTATTATTTAACATGCTTTAAATATAACATTATTCTGGCCTGTTTGCATGGAAAAGTTGGCCTTTTTGAACTGACCCTGGTTCACAGACAAAATAGATACTTAAGGGACACTTTAGCAATAAATACAGAATGGGCACACATTTTCTTCTTACATTTTCTGATCTTTGCGAACTGTATACTTTAATCTCAATTCCCTGTTACCACCTATTTTCTGTTTTTAATGTCATATGATGTTGCTCTCTGGGAGTCCAGCCAATCCCAGGGCTCCCTTCTGCTTAAACCAATCAGGAGCGGACTTCTCCATCTTCGCTATGCTTACTCAGAATAGAATTATACGCTGAGGCTGAAAGACGAACACCAACCAGAGCCCTTAGAAATAGCGATTTTCTGGTTCTGTAAACTCTACAAAACCTACTATCCCAAAAAGGTGGTTGGCATATCATTTTACCAACAGTGTACTTTGAGCTTTTTTCTAAATATTTGTTTTCTGCATGCCAACACAGAATATGACACAACTGAAACGGGTTTCTCTTGTGACCTTGATAATGCATCAGCTTTCCGTAACTAGAACATTGTATTTCTGGGATAGGATCAGTATGCTGATCTGAAGATAGCAGGTATAACAAGAGGGATAATACAGATATTTTTGCTGTAGTCCCTTGGGGGTCAACTTATAAAGGTTCTATTGTATTTTCTAATTATTTTTCAACATAATTATTTTCCAAAAATTCTACTTCCAAATACCATCATAGTGAGGCTTTCAGCTTCAAAATAAAAATTTGGGGGTACACAAACTTTCAGTCCATAACAGACCCCCTTTTGTGATCCAGCAAAGGATACATCTAACTTATAAAGTGGTAAATTTTCATCATTTATTCAATATATACGAATCATGCATATACTATGTGAAAGGCAGTGTGGTTTCTTTACTAGGCTCAAACACAAGTCATGCATGTATATTTTTAGGGAAATTGGCTAGACCCCACAGAAGCACATGAAAGTGCTAACACTTGTCATAGCATCTTAAATTCCCTGAGGTTCAGAATTGTATATATATATATTTTTTTTTTTTTTTTTTTTTTTTTTTTGCAGTTTTGGGCTGGGCCAGGTTTTTTTTTTTTTTTTTTGTAGAGACAGAGTCTCACTGTACCGCCTTCGGGTAGAGTGCCGTGGCGTCACACGGCTCACAGCAACCTCTAACTCTTGGGCTTACGCGATTCTCTTGCCTCAGCCTCCCGAGCAGCTGGGACTACAGGCGCCTGCCACAACGCCCGGCTATTTTTCTGTTGCAGTTTGGCCGGGGCTGGGTCCGAACCCGCCACCCTCGGTATATGGGGCAGGCGCCCTACTCACTGAGCCACAGGCGCCGCCCAGGTTTGAACCTGCCACCTCTGGTAAATGGGGCCAGCGCCCTACTACTTTGAGCCACAGGCCCCGCCGAGGTTTAGAATTTTTAAGCATGAAATGGTGTGATTATTATATCCAAGTTTTTTATATCACTTTATACTTATTGTCATGTATTTGTATATTTCCTGACCTACAGAGGAGCTCAGAGTTATGTCTTATTCATCTATTCATATTTGTATTAAAAAAATAAAAATGAAATTTATTAGTGTAGAATGAAAAGTTTTTTTTTTTTTTTTTTAAACTAAGCTTCAGGCAAAGCTGTATCCAGGAGCTCAAACAGTGTTGCCAAGACTATTTCTTCCTCTTGCCTCAATTTTTGGCTTTAGTTTTAGAGTGAGTGAGTCCCCAACAGTTTTAGGCTTGCCTTATTTCTCAGTTAGCAATTCTACTAGACAGACACATTTCCTTTTAACTAGTTCCAGCAAAACTCCTGAAATAAGTTTCACTAACTTGGTTTGGGTCACACGCACATGTCTTAACTAATCCCTGCGGCCTATGAAATTAAATATGATAATTGGCCAGACATGGTTTATTTGATCACCTTAGGGATTAAGAGTCAAGACAGTATAGATCTAGCACCATCTAAGCTAGACAGAACCACTTGGATTAGGTGTGGAAAAGGAATATTTCCTCCAAAATAAATAAGTAGTAATAGACTCTGGGCAGATATTGACACACGCGTGCATGCATGTATGTATGTGTGTGTGTGTGTGTGTGTGCATATATATAATGTGCTATTATAATATATATAGGTATATGTGTGCTATTATAGTCTTGCCTGCATATTTGAGAATAACCACACTTTAGAAGCAGTGTTCAACATTAACATCAAACAATTCCTTTGGGCTATTACAGATCCACAGAGTTTGATTTTTAAACTACCATCATTAGTAGTATAATGGTAAGGCTACTTGTCAGAAAATATTTAGTCTATATAAATGTAATATGAGATAACCAGATGAATTTTTTAAATGAAAGCAATGATAGCCAACATCCTGTGTAATTATGTTTCTGCTGCTGACTTTCACATTGTATTGAATTTTTCCTCTTAATATCTTTATGCCTCAAATATTAGATTAACACAGGTTTCATGCCATTTATTTTTAGCCCGAGAGTCTACGCATTTTCTATTTTCAAATAGGAAACCTTTAAAAAAACGATTTTTCTGCTAAATTATAAATTCTACTAAATTATAACTTTGAAATTTTACCAAATCTAAGTATGAAGCCGTTTTCCCAATCCTTTGAAAATTGTGCTGAAAATATTGGTTAGCAAAGAAATGCAGTGACGATAAGGAGTACAAAATAAATCACAAAGATTAAAATATGGGGCTTCTGACTTATTACAGTCCCCTTTTCTTAAAATATTTTGAAGAAATTAAGAATACATTTATAACTGAAAATATTTAAAAATATGTCATTTCAAATAACAATTTTTTTAAGAGACCCATACATTAGTTACAATCATATGAAATTGCCTTCCTTATAGGCACAATACCACCAAATATAAGACATTGTATGTAGTCTGGAAAAGTAGCTGTCGTATACTGTATATTTTAATATCATGGTGATTGACAACAACATTCAGAGGGCAATTTTACACACTAAATTTGTTTGTTACAAAGACACTTTGCTGCAGCTGAAACATTACCTTATGAAAGTATATTTAAGTATGTTTTCTCCTACATCTTTTCTGGAAGTGCTTATTGTTAATCACTGATACTATTAGAAAATCTGTAATTTGTTTTCTCTTTAAAGTATTCAAGAAGGAGGAGAATGAGGAGCTGAGGTCACATTATGCCCACTTTGCTTGTTTCACTTTATATTCCTTTTGCCT
Organism: Nycticebus coucang; assembly: GCF_027406575.1. Taxonomy (NCBI): domain Eukaryota; kingdom Metazoa; phylum Chordata; class Mammalia; order Primates; family Lorisidae; genus Nycticebus; species Nycticebus coucang. Next base: position 22,166,773 of record NC_069787.1, read on the forward strand.
TTAAGTTCGCCCTGTCTTATTGGAAATACTGAGTCAATTCCCATCCATAAGTGCAAGTATCCCTTCATAATTCAATAGAGAGATTCTTCTCCGTTTCTTTTTCCTACACCTTCATTCTCTTTTGTGCCTTCAGACAATATCCAGATATCTCTGAGAACACAGTGCTATGAATGATTTTAACTCTGTTATTGCCATACCGACATCACCATGTTAGGCCTGTACGTCCCAGAGAACAGCAACTGCCCGATGTTTTGTCATTGTACATAGTATCTGAGACATGTGCATGCTAAATTAAGTCACATACCCTAAAGAAAACTCCGAGACAAAGGCGAGATCAAAATATTATAAATGTCTGACAACATTTCGAACTCAACCACAAATGAAAATTTTTGGATGCTATGTTGCTGTTAGCAGAAACATTTTTATAGGAATGTGACTATATTTACCCACAAATAAAGGAAAACTTCATAAAATATCACTTACTAAAATTAGTTTGTGTGAATCATCTTTCAGATAAATTCAGTCACAATTTAAATTTCCTTGGTTTGAAACCTATATGAAACAAGAGATTACCTTTGTTTTGAGCGCTGGTGTTATTTTTGCTGTTATTTCTAACAAAGCTGTGAATGCATATGCTTAAATATTTCTAACACTGCAGAATGGTTTGAAATGAAAATAAATCGTCTCTTGTTGTAGTTTTCCCCACCTACAATACTCTCTTTTAGAATCAAATACAAACATGTTGATTTGTTTTGGTTTTAGATTCTTCCTAAAGTTGCCAAAAATAGTCTAAATTGTGTGTTTATAGGGTTATGCCAACACGCGCACACAAGGTGTCAGTTAAAATCTTTCTGCCATGGTAGTTGAAAGCTCAGCTCACATAATCCAACATCATTTCCTCCTTCTCTCTAATATTTACTCCCTGCTGCAAAGACTCAGAAAGAATATTACTTACAAACTTTTTTGTAGTAGTTCCTTCCTGGAACTTTAAACAATATACTTAAGACTCAGTCTTTGATTCCACCCACCTAGACAGCATCCTGTGTAACAAGAGCACATAAGCACTTCTCTCCAGCTCTTCACCCACCTCTGCTCACCACTCATCTTCCAGTTTTCATGTGTATCTTTGGTTTTACATTGTCTTAATTTTAATTTCATATTCATGAATTTAATTTCATATTCATGTACATGATGTTACGTGTTCTATATCTGGTCACAATTATTGATTCCAGAAGAGGAAAGCTATTAAAACTGCTCCCATCACTAGGAGTAGGAAAAGAATACTGCCACGTAGCCAAGTAGGATGCTAGAACTACGTGTCCTGGTCTGTTGTCGTAATATCCTAATTCTTTTGTTTTGATTTATTATTGTTGTTGAATAGACTTGAATTTTTTGAGTAGTTTCAGATTCACAGTAAAATTGAGTAGACAGTCTAGAGATTTCCCTTATATTCCCAAGCCCAGTGCATGCCCAGCCTCACTCATTATCGACCTCACCCACCAGAGTGGGACGTCTGCTGTGGTCAACACTTCATCACCATCCAGAGTCCACAGGGTACATTAGTGTGCACTCTTGGCATTGTAGATCCCGTGGAACTGGAATAACGTATAATGAGATGTGTACACCATTGCAATACAATAAAGAGTGGTTTCTCTGACCTAAAACTTCCTTGTGCCCCTCTTATTCAGCCCTCCCTTCCTTCAACCTCTGGCAGCCAGTGATCTTATCACTGTCTGCGTAGTTTTGCCTCTTACAGGATGGCATATAGTTGAAATCCTGCAGGATGTAGACTTCTCAGTTTCCCTTCTTTTACATAATAATCTATTTTTTCCTATCTTGATAGCTCATTTATTTGTACTGCTAAATAGCATTCCTTTATCCGGATGTACCACAGTTTATTTATCCATTCACTTCTGAAGGACGTCTTCATTGCTATGCTTGAATGATTTTTTAAATGTTATAATTTCTAAATGTTCAATGAATTGAAAGGATAAAGTTCAAATTTATCTGACATTTTTACTCTCCACCAACTACTGATTATAACCTCAAGGTTTTCCAGGTTCCCTATGATACTATGGTATTTTTTGAATTCTCATGTTTCATGAGGCCTCCCTCTTGGAGGCCTTTGAGCTCCCACTGTAATTTTAATTATTTTTGGACTACAATATAGAGCTTTCTTTGTGAAAATTCCCTTGGCTGCTTTTCTATGCTTTATGAACCCCAAAGTTTCCTAGGTTTTGAGTTGAGTGTTTCTCCAAGCACATCCATAAAGACTTCCAAAAAAAAGTTTGTAAGTAATATTCTTTCTGAGTCTTGGTTAGGTATAGAATTCAACTTTGAAAATAACACCCCTTAATATTTTGATGTGGTAGGCCTAGTGACTTCTACCACAAACACACAGTGCTGTTGATGTGACTCTCACGTTATTTCAATCCTCATTATTTTAATTGCAGTCTCCTCCCCCCTCTGAAAGCTCTTAATATCCCTCTCCTCTCTACCACTCTACCTTCCATGTTGTTTTCTGGAAGTTGACAATAATGTCTTGAAGCAAAAGTCCTTCTTCACTGTAAAAGTCCCATCGTGAGCCTCATGAATTTGAAATCTCATCTTGTTCAACATTTCTATTATCCTTCCTTATTTCTTCATCCTCTACTTATTCTCTTCTCTCCCTAGAAATCCAGGCAACCAGATGTGGCATTTCATTTTCTGGTCCAATCCTCTATTTTTCCCTTTTATTTTTATTTGTCTTTGTGTTATACTTCTTAGACGATTTATTTAATTTTATACTCTTTCTATGACAATTTTTCTGGAATCAGATTTTTAGATACCAAGGGCTATGTTTTAGTTTGCTGTCTCTATTTCATTCTACTTAGCATTTTTTGGTGAAATTTATATGTTAATTTATTTGATAATATCCAATGGTATTTTATTAGTTTGATTATTTTATAATCGTTGTGTTACATGGATTATCTCTGTTTAATTCTTGATTAATCCTAGGATTTTTTGTTTGATTCCTTGTTTTTTAGTTGTTGAATTTATTATTGCTTTTTTGTATGTTTTTGCTTGGTCATATGTAAGAATGAAGTAATAAAAAGGACAAGCTGGTTATTTAGTTAATAAATGACCCTGGAGACACCCAAGAAACTGCAGTGGGAGGTCATATTACCTATCCATAGAGAACATGAGCTCTACTAGATTCAGAATGCTATGGTTCAAATAGGGAATATAGCACTTAACGGTTGCAGAATTTGGGGCAATTTGTTTTATGTCTGTGAGCCTAGTTTGCAAAATATGGGTAATATTATGATTATACATTAGGATTACCATGAGCATTAATTTATATAGACTATATGAGAGACACAAGTGATATAGGCTATGTAATTCATATAAGATAGTGTCAGGCACTGTGAGAAAATATTCAGAGTAAAATCCAAAGATGCCCATAATCTCTTATTAAAAATAAACATTTAATTATTGCAACAAAAGTAATGTTGCAGTATTGATTTTCTAATATAAGATTTTTCTAATCTACTATCTATATAGAGCACAGTAAGTAGAAAGAAATAAATGTGGTGGATTTAAGTTATTAAAATCATGATACTATTTTCTCAATTGGGCCTTAGCATCACATCTTTAAATTATAATCAAAAACTTACTTTGTTTCTTTTTTTTTGGGGGGGGTTGAATTTTTTTATGAGATCTTATTTTCAATATATGTGCAGACATTTTTCTTTCCAAAATTGTAAGTCAGAAAAACAAAACAAAACAAAACAAGGTTAAGAGGACTCAGTGAGTGCGATTATATAGAAGAAAACAAAACAAAACAAAGAACAGAAAAAGAAAAACACTTGGGAAATTTCAACACTCAAGTCTCATACAATCACAAACTTCACTTGGTGATCACGAGAAACAATGTGGTGCAAAGAAGGACAGAATGCCTGGTAAGAACTTGGACTGGATCTTCCTTTCTCACTTTTGCCCTCAGTGTCTATGTCACAGCCCTCACACCCTGAGCTTGGTCTCCTCATTTATAAATTATTATGTTCAAATGCTCCAACAACTTGGTGATTCTAGAATCACTTATCCACAAGTTAAAAGCTTGCTTTTGTAGGATCTTTGATTGAATATGCAAATTGGATATCTATTTTTTGATATCTTAAAAATCTCATCCACTGTGATTCCAAGTGAGCTTTCTTAATATAACTTCAAATATATGAAATCTATCCAGTATTAACTTCTTCATGAGGTTCTCTCGTATGAAATTTAAAAAAAACAAGCCTCAGAGAAGGGTGGTAGATGCCTTTCTACGTACATTTCCCAGGAAAGATCTGGAGGTTGCTCTTCTAATTTTGCTAATTAGTACAGACTTTTAGTAAACAGTAGTCAAATGAACCTACAGTAAGTTTTAGAGTATTCTTTTATCATCTTCACATCTTGCAAAGATCTGTTCAATTCAGTCTCACTAGAGTTAAATATACTTTAAGGAATATTAACTACACTCATTCAAATTAATCATGAATAACTAAGAAGATTTATCTTGCTGTCAGTCTCAGGCCAGTTGAATACATTTAGCATGGTAAATTTAGGAGTTTAAAAATAGTAAACTCTGCTAATCAATAAAAATAGTTTTGGGTGTCAAACATCTTTTAAGTCCCATAGGTGTTTATTTATAGATAGAACTTCTGTTTGGGATCATATTTTTTAAAAAGGCAACAGTGCCAAGTTACTGACAATTAAAGAATTATTAAACAAAGTTTGGGGTTTAGTCAGGGGGCAATTCGTGCAATAGATTGGACTTGTTTCTCCCCATGAGATGTTGGCTTTGTGATTTTTTTATATTTCTAGAAAGCCTCCTGTGTGCTGGTTCTATTGTTTACTTCTTTCTCTGCTGTTTCTTTTTCTTTTTTTTAAAGGACACTATTAAAATTTTCTTTAAACATCTATTTGGGGAAGGGGACACCATACATCTCCTCAATGAAGAGAAACATTTTTCCAGTAGCCCTTTACTTTTTACACTTATTATGATGTGAATTTGTAGGGATTAGGTTCTAGTGATTCAGGGTCCTTTCCATTGTCTATTACAAAGCTTGCTGTGTCTATTAAGCCATGAATTAATAGGGACTAGGTTCCAGCACTTCATGTCCCCTTCCAGCTGGTTCTCCTGTGTGGTATGCTGTATGCCTATTATGCCAGGACTTCATAGGGTTCTGGCAGCTTAGGCTCCTTTCCACTGTTTCTCAGAAAGTGTGCTTCTCTGGGTGGTGCAGGCTGGCACTTCAGCTGAACCCAGGTACCTTTCTCTCTGGCTTCCTGCTTTTTCTAATAATTTTCCTTCATGCATTTTAGGAAGCTGTCTCAGCTCTTAGAGTGCTTAATATATGCTCAATACAAACATTAATCCTCTTGGCAAGAATCTTGCCCTTAACTTATTTGTTTACAACAATGCCAACAGCATGCTGGGTGACACTGTACACTCTTCCAGTTTTGCCCTGGTAACATGTGTGTGGCCTTTTGAACAGTACCCATTCCCTTGATGTCTACAGTATCACATTTGTTGTAGATTCACATATACGTGGCCAAAGGTACAACTCCATGTTTTCTGAAAGGCCTAGAGAACATGTATCGGGTGCCTCTCTCTTTCCCTTTGTGTTTGTCATTTTGGTGAATTACTGGAAGATGGCGTCTTCTGCTGAAAGGCTTACTGTCTGTTTCAAGATCACTTTCTCAAGAAGTCTTCCTTGACCATACTCTCTTTCCTATCATATTACACCTTTATTTTCCTGAAGGCATTAACAGTAATCAGCTGTTAATTTATTTGTTTCTTTATCTCTTTACTGACTCCTACAACATTGCAAGTTCCATGAGTTAGGGGAATTTAGCAGTAATATTCTTTCTTTTATCCATAGCATAGAACACAAAGTCTAGCATTTGCAGGGACTTAGAACACATTGTTAGATAATTAAAGGAAGACCAAGTCACAGATTTAATCCATTTGTGGACTATTCTCCTACTCTTCTCTGACCTAAAGAGGCTTAGAAAATTCTATCAATTTCTGTTCATAAGTTCTGGTACAATGGAGATTTTATTAGTTGAGGAATTGCTACCCCATAATCTCAATAGCTTAACAGATAAAAGTTTATTTCTTTTTTTTTTTTAATTATTGAGAATCACTGAGGGTACAATGAGGGTACTGCTTACATTTGCTGGGTAAAGTCCCTCTAATTATAGTGTCCTGTCCCCAAGAGGTGCGTCGCACACCTTGGCCTCACACCCCAATTCCTCCTTCCCTCTCTCCTCTCCCCCATTCCCCTTCCACTACAGTGTACTAGCATCAATTGTCCTCATATTAGAATTGAGTACATAGGATTGTTGCTTCTCCATTCTTGTGACACTTTACTAAGAAGAATGTATTTCAACTCCATCCAAATTAATACAAAACATGTAAAGTCACCATCTTCTTTTTTTTGAGACAGAGTCTCACTACGCTGCCCTGGGTAGATGGCATCAAAGCTCACAGCAACCTCAAACTCTTGGGCTTAAACAATTCTCTTGTTTCATCCTCCCAAGTAGCTGGGACTGCCGGCACCTATCACAATACCCAACTATTTTTTGGTTGTAGTTGTCATTGTTTGGCAGGTCCAGGCTAGATTTGAACCCACCAGCTCCAGTGTATGTGGCTGGCATCCTAGCCACTGAGCTACAGGCACCAAGCCATGGTCACCATCTTTTTTAGTGGCTGAATAGTATTCCATGGTATGAATATACCACAGCTTATTAATCCATTCCTGGATTGATGGGCATTTAGGTTGTTTCCAGCTGCAATAAACAGTCTAGTGAAAATGTCTTTATGATAAAATGATTTCAGTATTTCAAGTATTTCAACAGTATTTCAAGCTTTGAGTCTGTGATGTGGGCCATTCTCACTGGGGTTGGTGATCTCTCAGGGTGGTTTTGATTTGCATTTCTGTGATAATTAGAGATAATGAGCATTTTTTCATATGCTTGTTAGCCATTTGTCTGTCTTCTTTAGAGAAGGTTCTCAAAGCAAAGAACCACACTTATCAATACTCTCAATAAATGTCAATGTATTTCCCACTGGAGAGGCACAGTCTGGCTATTTGGATAAAAAACACCAGAAGCCATCCATATACTGTCTCCAGGAGATACACCTAGGTCTGAAGGACAGATTAAGACTCAGGGTAAAAGGATGGAAAACAGTATTTCAAGCAAATGGACATCAGAAGAAAGGAGGGGTTGTAATCTTATTTTCATATACAAGCAGATTCAAAGCAACTATAGTTAAGAAAGACAAAGATGGGCACTTTATACTGGTCAAAAGCATAATACAAGAAGAGGACATCTCAATTTTAAACATTTATGCACCTAAATTAAATGTTCCCAAATTTATAAAACAGACCTTGAGGGGGTTGAGCAATGTGATATCCCATAACACCATAATAGTCAGGAACTTCAACACCCCTCTGTCAAAAGTGGACAGAAACTAAATAAGGATACAAAGGACTTAAACATTACCCTTGAAAAAAAGTGGAATTAATAGACATGTATAGAACACACCATCCCAAAGAAGTTTATTTCTTGATCATACAAAATGTCTAATGGATATCCTGATTGATGGGCGCTCTGATCCAAGCAGAGTTCTAAGGACTTGAGTTTCTTTCATCTGGTGACTCTGTCATCTTCCATACTTGGCACCCAAGGTTATCCCTGGAAGAGGAAAAAGCAAGAAGAATGAAATATGGGAGGTATCCAGCACTGCTCACACCTTTTACTGGAAAGAATTTAGTCACATAGTTATCCATAACTATAAGAGAAGCTGGGAAATGTAATGTAGTTGTGTGCCCATGACAAAGACAAAATCAAAGGAGTAAAATATAGCCAGTTTATGTCACAGGGATCAAATGAATATGTATCTAGTATAATTGTCAAAAACTTGGACTTTGCTCATATGTGACTATTAGTGCCTGAAAAATAATGGGCCAATAATAAATATTTACTGAATAAATCATGTTGAGATAGATACATCAGAAGTGCTTTTTAAATTAGCTTATAAATGCACAATAGTATATCAAATTTACTGTATTTCTGCTTATTTTTGTTTTATAGCATTAAGTGAATGTAATACTTTTTCTAAATTAAGGAAAATGTAAACTCAGATGACAGTCTCTGGTATTGCTAGAACAGTTGAAACCCCTTTGAGTGTTACTTACTAATAAATATTTGAAAAAATTAGCCCTTCCATTAATGGCTTACTTTTACATGCTTTCTTTCTCAGATTTTGTAATTTACCATTTCTTGCTTAGATGAGAAAGTGACCGAATATCAACATCCCATGATAAAAAGATCTTCTTTCTAGATTTCTAAACTTTTGTCAGTTGTTATAATAGCTACCACTAATCTACAGTGCTAATTTTCGAAACTGGTTTCATAAAGTCAAGTGAACAATTGAGTATACACCAAAATATGCAAAGACCTTGGAAACAGAGAGTTATCATGGAGATCTCAGGTGTGATGCTGAAAAGTCTCATAACCTTTTTGAATTTTAGTTTTCTCACCTGTACAATGGAGACCATACAACCTGCTCAAATAAGCCAAGTTGTGTGAAATCACTATGGAAGTGTGAATTATTGTCCTAGCTAGCTATTATTTTTGATGTGTTCTTTAATTAGCTAAATCTCTTTATGCACATACATAGAAAAAAGACTTATGGTTTCTGAGTGTCAAAAATAATTTTTCACTGGGTTTATTTGCCTAACACCTTTAAAAATCTCACCAAGGGGCTCGGCACCTGTGGCTCAAGCGGCTAAGGCGCCAGCCACATACACCTGAGCTGGCGGGTTCGAATCCAGCCTGGGCCTGCCAAACAATGACAGCTGCAACCAAAAAATAGCTGGGCGTTGTGGCAGGTGCCTGTAGTCCCAGCTACTTGGGAGGCAGAGATAGTAGACTCGCTTGAGCCCAGGAGTTTGAGGTTGCTATAAGCTACGATGCCAACGACACTCTACCCAGGGCAACAGCTTGAGGCTCTGTCTCAAAAAAAAAAAAAAAATCTCACCAAGGGCAGGTAAATATTCTTAAGAATGAAGATGTGAAAATAAAAATGATTAGTTTATTATAGAATCACGGATTTAAAAGATCTTATGCTAAGAACTTCAAGAGGCAACACGACATTGTAATCAAATTGAAATCAAGATTAATTTGACTCACTATGAAATCAGTTAAGGCTACTTTAAAATGTCTACCCAGATATTTGTGATGGAGGAAAACCATGGGCTTTTTTACGAGGTCAGATGACAGTATGAATCCTTGCTCTGTCTTGAGTGCATTTTAGCTATGAGTACATACCTAGTCTATTTCAACTTCAACTTTTTCATCTAACAATGTCAACTAATAATCCTTAAAATGCATAGCTCAACAGCCGTGGAAGAATATGTGATTAAAGTACCTAGCATAGCAACCAGTATATGGCAGATTTTTAAAAACAGGAACATTCACATACTATGTCAGTATGGAGAAATCCTCAATTCTACTTCCACCAACACCGCTTTTCAGTGTCATCATTCACAATTTTTTAGCTTTTTTATTCACTTTGGAGTTCATGTGATTAGTGTTGTCTTGGTAGGAGAATTTAGCATCCTAATTTAACATTGTAACCATTTTGTCAGTTTCAAAGTCTGGCTAACTACTGTTATTAAATTTATCCAATCTCATCGTGGGAATTGTTGCCTAAGAACATCACAGTCATTATTCTTAAATCACTAAAATCACAGAGCCTTCACTAATAGTCAAGAGTCCCCTCCCAACCCCAACATACACACAGTTGTGATTGTTGTTTTACTTTTATGTAAATGTCTTTTGATTTTCAACAATTTTTTTTCTCTCAAACCTAAATTCTACCTCAGCAAACACATCTCTTATACTGTAGTAGTATAACACAAGTGTCATTCCTAAGCTGTTCTTCATCTTCTCAAAGAGTAATGATCTCTCTACCCCCTCCCGTTCTCTTTGTTTCTGCATTGTGTCTGTGTGTGTTTATGCATACATGCCTATGTTTGACGGTGATATTCTCGTATGTTTGTATGTATATATTAGTGGGTATATATTTGCCTGTAAATTTGTGTGGTGTTTTTTCTACATGTTTATTTGTGTTCTTTTATTGCTTCTGTCTTTTCAACAGCCTCTAAAGAGAGAGTCCTTATATTTTCATATTTTTTCTGAGCATACAACTCCATTATTGGGCAAGTTTTATGAATGCTCAGAAATATTTCAATAAATAATAATATTTTATTTCCATTAAGCCCACTCCTCTATAGTTTTTTATCATGTAATTTCCAATCCCTAAGCATGTTGGCAGAAAACATGATTATGCTGCATTAAATGTTTTAATATGCCTTATTTTAGATGGAATTGATATAACTGGGTGTGGAACTCAATATGTCATTTACATCTTTTTGAACCTCATTAATCCAGGCTAGAAACAATGAGACTGTGTTGTTTTCTAACTTGTAAATTAGAGCAAGAATACAAGATCTAAATGTATTTTTCAAAATAATGAAAGGTTTCATGATACACATTGCTGGTTTTTCAAATGCAAGAATACTTCATTCTTCATACAAATGTGCTAGTGACAATTTCTAAAATAAAATGAGCTTTTTCATGACAATACCACTTTCTAGTAGAATGATAAACATTCAGGGTAATATCACCAATAGACTAGTGGAAACAGAAATATTTGCGAATTAATTAAGCAATGATTACCTGATTCTTCTTTACAGGGGTGCTTGATCATCTCTTAAAAATTATATTTAAAGATTTATTTATTTATTTTTATTTCAGGTTAACATGAGGGAACAAACAACTAGGTTACAATATTTGTATTTGTAAGGTAGAGTCCCTCTTTTAGTCATGTCCTGCACCTAAGAAGTGTGCCATACATCATTACATTGTGCCCATTAAGTAGGAGCACACCAATCGCCTTCCTTTCTTCTCTTTCTCCCTTCCCTCAGACCCCTTTCCTCCAAGTTAAATTGAACTGAGTTTTTTCTCTTATGTGGCCATGTATTAGATCATCTGCTGGGTTCATATTAATATTGAGCACACTAGATATTTGGTTTTCCATTCTTGTGATACTTTTTACTTAGAAGATTATGTTTCAACTCCATCTTCATTAATACAAAAGGTGTAAAGTCACCATCTTTTTATGGCTGAATAGTATTCCATGGTATACATATACCATGGTTTGTTAATCTATTCCTGGGTTGATTGGCATTTAGATTGTTTCCACATCTTTTTTTTTTTGCAGTTTTTGGCCAGGGCTGGGTTTGAACCTGCCACCTCCAGCATGTGGGGCTGGTGTCCTACTCCTTTGAGCCACAGGAGCCATCCTTAAAATTTTTTTTTTTTTTTTATGCAGTTTTTGCAGTTTTTGGCTGGGGCTGAGTTTGAACCCACCACCTCCGGCATATCCTTTGAGCCACATCTTGATGATTGTAAATTGAGCTGATATAAACAATCTAGTGCAAATTTCTTCATGATAAAATGATTTTTTTTTTTGTGGGTAGATACCTAGTAACAGGATTATGTGATGAAATGGGAGGTCTACTTTTAGGTCTTTGAGGATTCTCCCTACTTCTTTCCATAGAGGCTATATTACTTTCCAGTCCCACCAATAGCGTAAAAGTAATCCCTTCTTTACATATCCCTGCCAACATCTGCAACTTTCAGACTTTGTGATGTGGGCTATTCTCACTGGGTTAGGTGCTATCTAAGGGTGATTTTGATTTACATTTCTCTGATGATTAGGAACAATGAGCTTTTTTTCATTCTTTGTTAGCTATTCATCTGCCTTCCTTAGAGAAGGTTCTGTTCATGCCTATTGCCCAGTGACAGATGGGATTGTTTATTCTTTTTTGTTGTTGCTGATTAATTTGAGTAATCTATAGATCTTAGTTATCAAGCCTTTGTCAGATTCGTAACATGAAAATATCTTTTCCCAGTCTGAAAGTTATCTGTTTTAATTTTTGTGTCCTTAGCTGTGCAGAATCTTTTCAGCTTAATTAAGTCCCATTTGTTTATTTTTTTGTTGTTGCAATTGCTACCGAAATCTTCATAAAATCTTTCCCCAGACTGACATCCCAAGAGTTTTTCCCACACTTTCTTCTAGGATTTGTATCATTCATGTCTTAGATTTAAATCTTTTACCCATCTTGAGTCAATTTTGGTAAGTGGTGAAAGGTGCAGGTCCGGTTTCAGTCTTTTACATTTCAGTTCTCCCAGCACCATTATTGAACAGGGATTCTTTCCCCCAGTGTATGATTTTGTTTGATTTATTGAAGATCAGATGGCAGTAAGAGACTGGTTTCATCTCTTGATTTTCTATTCAGTTCCATATTCCATATTACATAGACCACATCACAAAGTCTGAAAGTTGCATATGCTGGCAGAGATATGTAAAAAGGGGGCCACTTTCACACTGTTTGGTTGGTGGGACTGCAAACATGAGGGCTGGGAGAGTGATGTCTCCAGCTTTGTTTTTATTACTAAGAATTGCCTGGGCTATACTATTTTGTTTGTTTTGTTTTGTTTCTGGTTCCATATGAAACAAAGCTCTATTTTTTTCTAGTTCTTCAAAGTATGATGTTGGTATTTTAATGGGGATTACATTAAATCTGTAGATTTATTTGAGAAGTATAGACATTTTAACAAGGTTGATTCTTTTCAGCCAAGAGCATTGTATGCTTTTCTATTCATTAATGTCTTCTGCTATTTCTTTTCTTAGGGTTTCATAATTCTGTTTACAGTGGTTCTTCACCTCTTTTGTTAGGAATTCTGTTAGGTATTTCTTGTTTTTGTTTTTTTGTTTGTTTGTTTTTGTTTTTGTTTGTTTATTTTTTAAGTGACTGTGAGGAGAAATGTGTTCTTGGCTGTTATTGGCACATACAAAGGCTACTGATTTGTGCACATCAGCTTTATAACATAAGACATTACTCTGTGTCTTAAGACTCTAAGATTCCACCAGGAGTCTTGTGGTCAAGTATCTGGGGTACTCTAAGCATAAGATCATATCATTAGCAAAGAATGAGAGTTTGATCTCCTCAATCCCCATTTAGATGACCTTTATATCCTTATCTTGCCTAATTGGATTGGCTAATAGTTCCAGAACTATGTTGAATAGTAGTGATGATAGTGAATATCCTTGCCTGGTTCTAGTTATAAGTTGAAAAGCATTCAGTTTTACTCTTTTCAGTATGATATTAATTGTGGGTCTGTCATAGATGATTTTCATTCACTTAAGAAATGAGCCACCTGTGCCTATATTCCTAAGTGTTCTTGTTAGAAATTTTATCAAATGCTCTTCCTGTATTAATTAAAAGGATCATATGGTATTTGTTTTTGCTTCTATTGATTTGGTGAATTACATTTATGGATTTTCTTTTCTTTTCTTTTTCTTTTTTTGGCCAGGGCTGGGTTTGAACCCGCCACCTTCAGTATATGGGGCTGGCACCCTACTCTTTGAGCCACAGGCACTGCTCACATTTATGGATTTTTATATGTTAAACTAGCCTTGCATCCCTGAGATGAAGCCTATGTGATTGTGATGTGTAATTGTTTTAATGGGTAACTGTAATCTATTGGCTAAGATTTTGTTGAGTATTTTTGCATCAATATTCATCAGTGAAATTGATCTATAGTTCTCCTTTTTGGTTGTGTCCTTTCTAGGTTTTGTATAAGGGTGATGTTTGCTTCATAGAATATTGGGGAAGTTTCCTTCCTTCTCAATGTTTTGGAATAGGTTCTGCAGTATAAGTACAAGCTCTTCTTTGAGAGTTTGATAGTTTTTTGGTGTGAAGCCATCTGGTCCAGGGCTTATTTTTGTTGGAAGATTTTTTTATTGTTTCTTCTATCTCAGAGCTTGATGCTGGTCTTTTCAAAAGATCTATTTCTTCCCAGTTAAGTCTAGGGAGGTGGTGGGATTCCAGATATTGGTCCATTTCCTCCTCATTGTCAAATTTCTTGGTGGAGAGTTTCTTGTAGTAGTCAGAGATAATCTCTTGTATCTCTTGGTATCTGTTGTTATTTCCCCTTTATTGTTTCTGATTGAGGTTATTAGAGATTTTAATGTTTTGTTTCTAGTTAATCTGGGCAAAGGTTTATTGATTTTGTTTATTGTTTTGAAGAACTAACTTTTTGTTTCATTAATTTTCTGAATGATTCTTTTGTTTTCAATTTTATTCATTTCTGATTTAATTTTGGTAACTTCTTGTCTTCTGCTAGGTTCGAGATTGGAGATTGGATTGCTCTTCCTTTCCATCTTCTTGAGATGACTTAGTTGTTTGTTGATGTACTCTCGCTGTCTCTCTCTCTCTCTCTTTGAATGCAGTATCCCATCGGTTTTGGTAGCTTGTGGTTTCATTATTGTTATGTTCAAAGAATTTAATAATTTAGCCTTTTTTATTTTCCTTGACCAACTGTCATTTAGCATAAGGTTGTTTAATTTCCATGCCTTTGTGTGGAGATAAAAATTATTATTGAAGTTGCTTTCCACCCTTATTGGCTTGTGGTCTGAGAAGATAACAAGTTATAATTTCAATTATTTTAATTTTGTTGAGATTTTATTTGTATCCTAGGATATGATCTATTTTGGATATGTTCCTTGGGCTGACAAGAAGAACATATATTCCTTAATTTTGGGATGGTATATCCTGTATATGTCTATTAAGCCCATTTTTCTAGAATTGTATTTAAGTCTCATGTATCATTGTTTAGTTTCTGTTTAAAAGATCTTTCTGGTTCTCAGAGGAGCATTAAAGTCCCCAGTTATTATGATATTATATGCTATCATGTTGTATAAACCAATTAAGGTCTGTTTCAGAAATCTGGGAGCATTTAAGTTGGGTGCATAAATCTTTAGAATTGAAATGTCCTCATGTTGTATTTTTCCCTTGACCAGTATGAAGTGACTATCTTTGTCTTTCTTAACTTTAGTTGTTTTAAATCTTCTTGTATCTGAAAATAAAATTCAGACCCCTCCTTTCTTCTGATTTCCATATGCCTGAAATTTTGTTTTCCATCCCATCACTCTGAATCTTGTTTTGTCCTTCAAGGTTATCTTGGAAACAGCATATAGATGGCTTGTGCCTTTCATAAAGCTGGCCAGCCTGTGCCCTTTCAATGGGGAATTCAAACCATTTGTATTTATTGAGAGAATTGATAAGTGTGCCTGAATTCTATTCATCTTATTTTACAAAAGTCTGTTGCTTAGTTTTGTCCTTGTATCTTTGTGGAAACTAGGTTTTGTCCTTTAGTTTCTGGGTGTTTATTTTGCTGGTGGTTGTTTGGGATGGTCAGTGTGGGGAACTTGTCTAAGTATTTCCTGTACATGTGTTCTTTTTGTGGTGAAATTCTTAAATATTTGTGTAATGGTAAAATATTTGATTGCTTCATCAGTTTTGAAGCTTAGTTTAGCAGAATACAGAATTCTGGGCTGACAGTTTTGTTTAATAATGTTAAAGGTACATGACCATTGTCTTCTGGCTTAGAACATTTCAACTGAAAAGTCCACTATCACCATGATAGATATGCCCCTGCAGGTTCATTGGCACGTATTGCTGGCTGCTTGCAGACATTCATCTTTTATCTTGACTTTGGACAGGTTCATTACATTGTGTCTTGGAGATACTCTTTGTCTTGAGATGATCCATGGTGTAATATCTCTCTAAAAGGGGTGTTTCAGAATTTCAGTGATACTTGGGAAATCTTCTCTTTATGATATTCTCCAACATTATGTCTTTGGAGTAGGGCTTATATTTCTTTGGGACATTCTTCTCCCCTTTCAGTGACCCCTATACCCGTATGTTTGAATGCTTTGCGAAGTCTGCCAATTCTCTGAGAGAATGTTCTGCTCTCTCTCCCTCTTCTTTTCTACCTCCTTAATTGCCTGGTTTAGCTCAAAAGCTTTATCCTCTAGCTCTGAGATTCTTTCGTGTCCATCATCTAATCTATTATTTATACTTTCTACTGCTTCTTTAATTCCCTGACTGACTCCTTGGATTCCTTAAGCTCTGCCATATCCTTTCTATATTCTTCATATCTTTCATCCATTATTTGGTTCGGTTTTTGGATTTCCTTTTGATTATTTTCCACTTTATTATCAAATCCCTTTGTTGTTTTTGTGACCCATATTTTAAATTCCATTTATTTCATTAATTTTTTCTAGGTGGGATTGTCTATGGTAGCTACCACATGATCCCTGGTTGGGGGAGGGTTGGTACTCTGTTCTGGTTTTCATATTGCCAGAATTTTTCTATTGGTTCCTTCTCATGTGTTTTTTTTCTTCTTGTTCTCTTCCTTCCCCTACTTTATCGTCTCACTTCCTCCTTGGCTTTAAATTACTTTGTCTAAGATCTTGGGTGTTGAAGTAGTCATTTGTTTATAAGGCCAAAAAGAAGAGAAGGGTAAATTGTGAGAAAGGAGAAAGGAAAGGAAAAGATAAAGAAAGAAGAAGTTGGGGGTGAAAGGAAAGAATTGAAGAAAAGGGGAGAAGAACATAAAATCAGAAAGAGAGGAAAAGGAGAGATGGCAGTGCTCTGCAGGGTGCTTTGACCTACACCCACAACTTTAGAACTTTGGGTGGCCAGCTTGCTCTGGTCCCACAGGTCTTCAGTTCTTTGCAAGCTTGGGCAAAAGCAAAACCCCACCTCAACAAATATAGAAAAAAAACAGCAATATGTCACAGTGGGACCTATCAATACCATATTTCCAAAAGCCAAAGATATAAGGACACACTAAGCCTTCAGCTTGGCCTCCTTGAGCCAGACCAATGCTGTGACTCCCCAGCCAGCCCAATGCCATGACCCCCAGCCCTCAGAGAAAAGAAAAAAATAACAAAAATTGATACAGAAAATTTAAAATACCATTATATAAGATATGGGGGGGTATATTTTAGTTGTATGTGATATTTATGTGGAAAGTAGAGAATACCAAAATAGAGAATAAAGGAGAGAAATTAAAAGAAGAAATAAAAGAGGCTGAAAAATCATAACAAAAATGGACAAGCTCTTGCTATTGAAGAAAATAAAAATGAAAAAATAAAGAAACAAAAAACAAAACAAAACAAACAACAACAACAAAAATGAAGTAAGGGAAACATTGAAATAGGAGCAAAATAATTTAAAAAGTATATACGTGTGAGTGTGTGTTGCCTGGAGACCAGGTGGTGCTGTGGTGCTAGGAAATGGAGAACACACACACTGGTCTTGCTGTATATGGGTGGGGCCAGAAGTTACTCTCTAGTTACAGAGGAGACCTGGTCCTGTATTATCTGCCCTCAGTCAGGGCCGGGTCACTTTAGCAGCATTTGGTGTCCACAGCACTGAAATTTCTTAGCAGGCCTTCCTGTGGACGTGGAACTATACAGCTCACTCCAAGAATGGTTGCCCTAGCTCAGCAGGTGCGCCAGACCTGGCTCTGTACTAGGACCCTCTGGACTATTCCTCCAGCACAGCTTTCCCACAATGGTATCACATTGCTAGTAGGCAAGCTGATTGGGAGATCCACCCACCTGAAATTTAATCCTGGTTACCAGCTACAGCTTGAGTCCACTTTTCCTTCCAAGGCAGCTTCAGAAAGCAGCTCAGTTCAAAATAAAAAAGCTTCAGAACAGCCCTTTCCTGTACCCAGACCTTTGCAGGGAGGGCCAGCCAGCTAGCCTCTGCCTGTACCCAGGAACTTGCCTTCTGTGTAAGTATTCCTCAGGTCCAGACCTCATTGTTGGCTCCTAGAGTCTCCTACTGTTTCACTGTGCTCCCCAGAGTGAAGTTTCTGGGAAGGTTCCCCCAGTTAGAGGTGACTGGAGTTCTTTCTCCCCTGTCTCACCACAAGTGGCTGGTACAAAGTTATCTATAGTCCACCATCTTGCTCTATCCCTAAAGCTTTGTTTTTAAGAAATATACCAGCTTTACTTAGAAATAAATCACATAGCATGCAATTTTCCAATTTAAAATGCACAATTTATTGGTTTTTAGTACTTTTGTGTAGAGGTACAACCATCATCAAACTGAAATTTAAATATTTTTATTACCTCAAAAAGAAATTCTTGCACTCATTTCTTCTGTTCTCATCCTACAGTCTTCCCAGAAAACTACTCATCTATTTTCTATATCTATAAATATGTCTCTTTTGGACTTCACATATAAACATAATTGTATAATATGTGCTTGTTATGACTGGCTTCTCTCACTTAACCTACTGTGCATGGTTCATCCATGTTGTAGTATAGTATGCATTGGCACTTCATTTCTTTTTATTGCTGAACTATATTCTATTATATGATATACCACATTTTGTTTGTCCATTGATCAGGTGATGGACAGTTGAGTCATTTTTATTTTTTTCTTTTTTGGATACTAAAAATAATATTTCTAAGAACATTCATGTATAATGTTTTTGTGTTCATATATGTTTTTAATACTTCTGGGTATATACGTAGGAATAAAATTTCTGGGGTCATATACAAAACCTGCTTTAATGATGCCTATTTTTAGCAATTATATGTAGAATATTTATATAATATATAATTTATATGTCTTTGGGGTCATTTCATGTAGAACCACTGAAATGTAATTACATTTATTTCAGCAGGGTAAAGGTGGATAATTCAGAAGAGTTGGCTAAGTTGTTGCTTAGAGAAGAAATATTCATTAATAAAGTTTTAGTTTCCACTGGTGTGTAAAACTTTGATTTGAAAATTCTATATATCTAAATTTAAATTGTTCAATTAAAAGTTCTGGGAGGGAGGGGGATTAATGGGATTACACCTGCGGTGCATCTTACAAGGGTATATGTGAATCCTAGTAAATGTGGAATGTAAAAGTCTTAGCAAAATAACTAAGAAAATGCTACAAAAGCTATGTTAACTAATGTGATGAAATGTGTCAAACGATCTATGAACCAAGTGTATGGTGCCCCACGATCATACTAATGTACACAGCTATGGTTTAATAAAAATAAATAAATATAAAAAAAAGATAAAAGTTCTAAAGAAATGGATACCTTGCAATATAAATCATATGCAATCATAATTTCCAGAGGCTTGTGTTATAGAATTCTCTGATGTCCACATTGGATCACTTGCCATGGATAAATTCCAAATGGATCTTAGTTTAAGGATAAAAATTACTATCTTCCACCACTATAGTGGAATTGGCAGCCTAATCTTTGCCAACCACCATGGTTGTGTAATATCATCTCCATTAGTACTTTTGATATTGCCTGTGAGAAGACACCCCACCACCACCACAGTAAAGATGGAGGTTAAGAGAGGGATAAGAGGTGGTTCCTTTTCCCCCAGAATTTAAGGAATTCTGGGAAATATGCAATTCCCAGAAATAGCCATGAAATAACAGAGGAAATAGGATTAAAATAACTCTTGAGCACTAGAGCTGTCTCCAGAGTCCAGAAAACACCCCTTGAAAAGCTGAAGAAAGCTGGAACGTTTAAATGCAATAAAATTACTTTTCTAAATTTCCACATTAGAATGACCTCATTTCATCAGCTTCTAGAGCTGTTATTTTAGTCCTCTGTGTTATACTGCATGTTCACTAGATACAAGAAAAGATGCTGGTATTTAAGGGCAAATGGGGGTGTAGAAAGAATACACATTCTAAACTGCCAAACTAATCCATATCCAATGAGGGTAATATACCACGTAGCTATTTCTTACTCACTCATTTTATAATATGAGATTGCACATTTTGAGTGAGATTATTTGTAGTAATTTCTCTCCTTAAATTTCATACTTGGGTTGGATATAAGAGAGAGAATACTAAGAAATGGATAAAAAATATAGTCAAAAAGGGAGGATATTTTTATTTCTTTCATAAACTAGACACATACCATTTTCTTTCTAATTAGAAAAAGAGATGGTTGGAAGAGAGTCTAGATAAAGGCTTTATTCATGACTTTGATATTTAATTGAGGAGAAATCACAGGACAGAAGTGAGCTTCTGGTTAGTATGAACAGACAACCTATACAGAGGGAAAAAATAACACTGACAGTTGATGTATTCCCCAGAGGACTTCAATATGAGCTCAGAGGATGAGAGCTGAAGCAGGTCACCCTAAGGCTATACAGTTACGTGGGTTTAAATTGCCAAAATCAAAAGTAAATGGAGTTTAGCCAAACCTATAGCCTAGTAAAGTCTTAATAGCAGGTAAGAGGAATATAGGGGGTGACACAATAGAACATATTTAAACATCAAAGAGTTTCAAAATGTTTTCTTATAGTTTTCTACAGTTATAGATAAGTTTATATCTCATATGCACTAACATTTTAAAGAAAATGTACATTTATTAGTTGGTTATTTTTAAAGAGCATATTTGAGAATGGATTCCTTTTTAAGAGATTATAAATAGCTTTCTTGATTGGCAATAGTTCTAAAAATAATAGGTAATAATTAGATCATCTTTAGAGCCAAATGTTTAAAACAATATTTAGATAAACTAAAGCCCAAATTGAATAATACTATAATAGAATGAGCTCCTTGAATAAACATGATTTTTAAAAAACCCTGTTTTCTATTGTTTTGTTTTAAAAACTGTATATTCTAGTCACTAGCCCTTTGTCTGATTCATAACATACAAATATCTTCTCCAATTCTGAAAGTTGGCTATTTGCTTTGTTGATTACGTCAAAGAACTTGCGTAGAAGTTTGTTAACTTAATTAGGTCCCATTTATTTATTTATTTTTGTCCCTGCAGTTGCCAATGGTGTCCTCTTCATGAATTCCTTCCCAAGGCTGATATCATTAAGAGTTTCTTCCACACTATCCTTTAGTTTTTATCATTTCCTGTCTTAGATTTAAATCTTTTACCCAGTAAGAGTTAGTTTTGGGAAGTAGTAAAAGACATAGGTCCAGTTTTAGTCCTTTTCATGTGGCTAATCAGCTCTCCATCCACCATTTATTAAATAGGGATTCTTTCCCCAGTGTATGCTTTTGTTTGGTTTGTCAAAGATCAAATGGTGATATGACGCTGGTTTCATCTCTAGGTTCTTGATTCTATTTTTATGCCAGTACCAAGCTGTTTTAATCACTATAGACTTGTAGTGTAACCTGAAGTCTTGTAACGTGATGCCTCTGAATTTGTTTTTACTTCACAGAATTGTGTTGGCTATTTGGGTTCTTTTCTGGTCCCATATGATGAATCAAAAAACTATTTTTTTCAAGTTCTTCTAAGTATGACAATGGTGTTTTAAGGGGAATTGCATCAAGCAAATCATCAAAAAGAGAGCAAACAACCCCATCTATCAGTGGGCAAGTGACATGAACAGAACCGTTTTCTAAGAAGACAGACAAATGGCCTCCTATTTGACCCCACAGTCTAATTAGTAGGTATCTATCAGGAGAAAGAAAATTATTTTACCATAAGGACTCTTGCACTTGAAAGTTTACAGCCATTTAATTCACAATTGCCAAGATGTGGAAATAACCCAAGTGCCCATCAACCCATGAATGGATTAATAAACTGTGGTATATGTATACCATGGAATACTATTCAGCCAAATAAACTATGGTATATGTATATCATGGAATACTATTCAGCCATACTATTCATCTTTTGTATTTACCTGGATGGATTTGGAGAATATTTTTCTAAGTAAAGTATCTGAAGAATGGATAAGCAACATCACATGTACTCAGTACTAAACTGAAAATAATAGATCAGCAACTACAGGTCTGCATGAGAGAAAAACACAATTAAATTCAAGAAGAGGAGAGAGGGGAGGGGGCTTGATTACTTCTCATCTGTCAGGTAAAACATAGGGGCATATGGCACACTCACTGGGTGAAAGAATCAACTATGGTGCAGACTTTAGACTTTATCTTACAAATGCAAACAATGTAACCTAATAGTATCTATCCTCATATTAGCCCATTAAAAAAAAATAAAAGCTCTGTTACTATTATCATTTTATTATTTAAACTTTTCAACATTTGATTATATATTTGGGGGGCCTTTTCTTTAAACTTTATTCAAATTAATATGAGGGTATAATATTTAGGTTACATTGTTCTCACTTCCAGGGCGAAGTTCCATTTGTAGAGGAGCCCATGTCCCAGGGGGAGCGTTGTACACCCTCACAATGTGCAGATTAGGTGAGATCCCACCTCGTGCCCTCCCTGCCTCTGCCCTACTTCTCTCTACCCCAAACTGGACTATAATAGTGTTTTATTGTTCTTAGAAATACATAATTGCTTGTATATTGATTTTATATTAGTATGAGTACATTGAATATTCATTTTTCCATTCTTGAAATACTTTACTAAGAATGTATTTTAACTCCATTCAGGTAAATGTAAAAGATGTAAAATCTCCATCTTTTTAATGGCTGCATAATATTTCATAATATACCATAGTTTGTGGATCCATTCATGGGTTGATGGGCCCTTAGATTGCTTCCATGACTGGGCTATTATGAATTGAGCTGGAATAAACATTTGAGTGCAAATGTCTTTGTGGTAAAATGATTTATGTTCTTCTGGGTAAATATGTAGTAATGGGATTGCAGGGTCAACTGGAAGGTCTACATTTACATGTTTGAGGATTCGCCATGCTTCTCTCCAAAAGGGCTGCATTAGTTTACAATCCCACCAGCAGTGTAAAAGTATTTGCTTCTCTCCACATCCATGCCAGTATCTGGTATTTTGGGACATTGTGATGTGGGCTAACCTTGCTGGGGTTAGGTGATATCTTAGAGTGGTTTTGATTCGCATTTTCTGATGATTGAAGACGATGAGCATTTTTTCATGTCTTTGTTGGCCATTTGTCTGTCATCCTCAGAGAAGTTTCTGTTCAAATCACTCGTCCACTTATAGAGAGGGTAGTTTGCACTTTTCTTATTGTTTATTTGAGTTCTCCGTAGATTCTAGTTATCAGGCAGATACATAACATGCCTTTTTTGTCCTTATTTGGTGCTAGATTATTCCTATAGTACCAAAGGTATAGTTGCAGTGCTAAGTAGTTGCTTGTCTGTAACCCAGGTCCATGCAAGAATAGGCATTTGTGGCTACCTCTCCATATTGGCAATGTGAGAGTACTGATTATCTTCCTCAATACTAGCAATCAATTAAAGTGGAGCCACCTTCATATAATCTTCTGCACTTCAACATCTTTAGAAAAGGTAATTTTATTGAAGTCTCAAATTTAAGTTTTATATGCTTGCATAAGAAGATGCTTTCTGAAGTATATTTAAGATTTTTGTCCTCACCTTTTTTCTTTTGCAGTTTCTGGCCGGGACTGGGTTTGAACCTGCCACCTCCGGCATATGAGGCTGGTGTGCCCTACTCCTTTGAGCCAGAGGCACCACCCCCCCCTTTTTTTTTAAAGACTTTTAAATATTTATGCCAAAACTTTGTATAGCATACTATCTCCTAAGGAGAGGCAAGAATCATCGTTATCCTTTGGACCTTGAAATATGGCACTAGCCCAATGTAATTGGCTTTTAAGACAATCAAGTTTTTTCTAGATTTTATTGAGCTCTAAAATTTCATTGCATGTGTACTTATTTTAGCATCTTCCCTAAACTAGAATGTTAGGAGATTTTTAACAAACAAATACCATTCAAGAAATACCTATATTCTCAAAATTCTCACACGTTTGATCCTAGCAAACAAATTAATGTTTTTCTCCAAGCAAATTTTGATTGTTACTAAGCTTTTGTCATGCTCAAAGTCAAATTTGGTTCATGTCTGTCACATTTAAAATACTATTATGGTGAAATTTTTTCAGAGTAGGAAAGTTTTTTAAAACATAAAAGTGTTAAAGATCCCATTTCTTCATATTTTCATTATTTGTAAATCTGTATATTTTCATTATTCATAAATCTGTATGCAGACCAAGCACTAACTTTGGCAACTTGAAACTGAGTGAGAGAACCACAGTTTTTCACTCACTGTTATGAAATATACACTTTCCTCAAATTCTTAATTCCTGATATACTCACCAAAAATTATTGATTGAGCACTACAATGGGCCAGGCACTGTTCCCAGGATACAACAGGAAATTAAACAAAGTCTCTTCCCTCAGAGGCTTGCATTCCAGTCCAGGGAAAGAGACAAAAGCCAGTGGTAAGTGTTGAGGAAATAATAAAATGAACACAGGATGTTGACAGGCAAAAGTCTTTACTGTAAATCAAATAAACCATCAGCCTTTCTCTATACATCTGAAAGACTTTCTTTAGAAGGATTCCTTTCTAAAACTATGATTATATTTGGATTATAATTCAAAATGCCAAATATACCTGTTTTGGTTACTTTCTTGCCATAAAAATCATGCAGAACAAATAAAAAACTGTAGTCTCTCTAATATTTGAGACAATATTTTATTTTGAAAACATCACAACCCATGACATAAAAACCATATTTTTAACATAAGGCAACATACTTAAAATATTTGGGATGTGGTATAAACTGTCTTTGGGAACATTCAAATCTGACCTTTGACATTCCATAATTGTAACAATGCTTCCTAAAGATATTACACCCTTCCAAAATAGTTTACATGTAACCATGTCACCTAAAGTTTACAGCATGATAATTTGATTAAAGAATTAATTATTTTATGTCACCACATTAATTATAATATGTAACAACATATGTCTAAAATAAAGAATCAAGAACAAGTAACATCTGGGATTTTATCACAGCACAGATGCCAATAACAACACATTGCTAAACAAACTAAACCTTTGTATGTATAATTTTTCTACCAATTTTTATCATGGTCAAAACCTCATTCTAACCTAAGTGACTGTGGGCCATGGACTTCTCCAGAGATTCTACTGTCTTCTATATATTAAAATTCACCATTTTACTCAATTTTAGTCAACAAAGCATTTAAGTTTTGTTTTGTTTTTTTTAAAAAACACCTTTTTTTCTTTCAAATATCTTTCAACTCACAGGTCTAAATATTGCACTTTGTTTTGAATGGAATTCCCACTTTTACTACTGAAATCTTTCACTTGTTCAATTTTGAGGTTGATAATATGGTGAATAAATCACAGTGATAATGTCTAGCTTTTAAATGCTATCTTTAAGTTCTCAATTTTGAAATCAGGACTATTATTTTCAAATTTTCACAGGGCTATTAGGAATGAATTGTGAAATGACATATTTTAAAGTGGTACCTGAAAAATAAAAAAACTTGAATTGTGAAGTGACATATTTTAAAGTGGTACCTGAAAAATAAAAAAACTTAAATGAAGTCCATTATTGTAAGAATTGTATACAATAGCTGATAGTCTAGAACATGACTTTTCTCTTTCTCAACCCCAAGTTTTGCTAAATTCTTTTATATTGCCATGGCAAGTTTTAAAAAAAGAGAATCTTAAAATATAAATAGAAACCTGAACAGTAGATAGACAGAAATCAGTATCATTTAAACTGACTTCAGATGAAATTCACATCACCTGCAAAGTAAAAGGCAGCATAAATTCTCAGGTTTTGACTACAAAAGCTTGTTTATAAGCACCATTATATCTGCTGAATAACTTGCTAGTCTGTTCATTTACACTGTGTCTGGTTGCAAATGTACAAATAAAAACCAGTATATTACTTTTGGTTATTCTGGGAGCATAATGACTTTACAGAAAGAATTAGACTGGTCATGTATGAGTTATTGTGCAAATCAGAATCCAAATGATTGGCTCCATTATAATGGTTATAATAATAATTATCATAAAAAGAGCAGTTACTATTCACTGAGCACTAACTCTGGCTCAAGGACTTTGTTAAGCACTTAATGTGCATTATCTCATGATTCTAAAGCTCAAATAATAATATGGCAGTTGACGGTATTTCAAATAATTCTCCCAATGTCATTATGTAGATTCTACTATCTCATTTTACAAATGAGGAAATTGAGGCTTAGATATACTAAGTAACTTATAGAAGACAAGAAGTTTGGATTTAATAAATGGCAAACCTAAAGGCTGAGTCTAAGTTTATCTGAAACTAAAGTTTATATTTTCATTTTCTTTGTGTACGCCCACTATTTTCCTCTTTGCTGTTGAGTAACTTTTGTCAGAAAATTCTGTCATTTTAGATCTTGATTTCCACCTTGGATCTGAAACAGAATTGTAATTCCTTTCTTTGCTTGCCAGTTTGATTTGCTGTGTTTTATCCTGCACCACACTGCAGCCTCAAGGTGCCATGACCTAACAGTTTAGTAAGATGGTTGGGCATTTCTCTTCGTGAATACCTACTGCCATGACGTTTGGGGCATAAAACTAAGGTTTGAAACTGTATGGCCGCTTGACTTTTCAAGAGGATGCATGATAGCAGCTTCAACTCTTACTGATTTTTTGGACCTTTTTATATTTTTTAGTAGTTGGATAGAAATTTAATCATAGCATTCATATTTTAAAAATGAAAAATAGGGTAAGAGCCATGAAATGACCTTCATTTTTCATTTTTACTTATCCACATAGGTTCTGAAATCTGAAGATTAATGATTTTTAATGTGGCTATATAAATCAATTAATATATATTGAACTTCATGTTCTCCTTCAAGCTTAAAAAGTCAAAGTTATCTTCCGTTTAGGTGGTTCCTTCCCACTTAGAATTGCATCACCTTTCTGCTTGGAAAGGAAACACCATTGATTTTTTTTTTACAAGTCAAATTTCTTGCCAAGACAAAGAAGCTGGATTCATTCACTTGGTATGTAATCATACTTCTTCCCCAGTAGCTAAGTGCCTTGGTCAGAACTCTCGTTTGTAAGCAGCAGAAATCCAGATTAAATTGCTACAGCACAAAAAAAGGAGTCTCAGCTCCTACTAGTGAAAAGTTCTAATTGATACTATGTTCTAGGCATTTTGGATCTAGGGACTCAAATGATGCCATTCTCCCGCAATTGTGTTCTTTTCTCTTCTTGCCTTCCTCATGTTTTCTCTCTCCCCTTAATTCTACACTCTAGTAGCAGTAGCCTGGCATGTGTGTCCAGATACACAGTTATGTTATTCCCAGTACTCGCAGATCAAAACTTTTTTTAAATATTTTTCCCCAGAAGTGTCCCCAGTTTTCTAGTGGCTCATTCCATACTTTGGGTCATTATTGCAGAATTGATCATGTGGCCTACAAAAGAAATACATGTATTGTCCAAGCCAAGGACATGTGGTCACTCAGAGGAATAGATCGATCAGTTCCTCTTCAAAATTCACAGATTAAGGAGGAAGAAGAGGTGATTCTGCAGAAGATGATTTAGAAGCTATTCCCTCCCACCCCCAAAATGAGTAAAGTAAATGTAAGCAAAATCAACCACACAGTTTGGCTAACATGGAGACAAGAGAACCTCTAAATAGGCCTTGTGTAAAACAGAATTATGTGCAAAGTTTTGTGCATATTATATATGCATATATTCCCGGGGACGTATAGAATTCATCAGACCCTCAATCAAAACATCGGCCCTCTAGAAATGTCTGGAGCTATATTTGGAGAAGCTCCAGCTGGATGTAGGGTTGTAAAGGAGGAGCAGTGAGGATTCCCCAGATATTTAAGAGAACCGTTTTCACTTTATTTCACATAATTCATTCTGGGAGACAAAGGGATTCATTCCACAGGTAAGAACATAAAGTGCCAATTTCAGTGTTAACTTGTAAGTCATTCCCCCTTTTCCTTATGCATCCTAGGGAAGAAATGGGTCGTTTGGTTTCTATATTTTTATCACTCAGTTATTAAATCACTTAATTATTAAAAAGTATTCAGCTACCTTAAAAATTTGACACAGCGTTAAGATCTATGAAAAGTTAGTTCAAACAGGGCAGTCTCTCCAGGAGTTTGCATGCTAAACAGACATTCCTTCACCCACAGCTGTTGCTACAAAGGAAAAGAAAGCAAAAAGATCCAGAACTACATGCTCATAAATAAATATGGTTGTCAGAATGTTTGCTTTGTAATGCACATGCTTATTCAGAGATAAATGTTGCCTTTCTTCTAGTTGTTTGTGAATGTCTGAATCATCTTAATCATTATCTGTTCACATTAGCACCAAGCAAGAAAGAAAATGTGTGAGAAAAGAAAAATAATTTTAGAATAACAACCACAGGGTCATATTGTTATTTTATGACCATATGTTTCACAAAATTATCAAAGACAATTGAAACTATACAATTTGAAATATGTATAATATAATGTATTCCAGGATATAATTTTCAATCATTAAAGCAAGTTAAATATTCCATTGGGTACAGAAATCAGATTCATCCATTGCACTCAGGCCATCTGAAGGAAAAAGGATTAAAAACATAACCACATACAGGTTTTTCTAAGTGGCTTGCTTTTATTTTGATACCTTATTTGGTATTAAACCAACATCTCATTTCCATAAGAGAAAAGTAGAATTTGGACCAGTTTATTTCTTAGATGATATTAATATTTCTAGAATATCACAGCATCATATTCAAGCTGAATTGAAAGTATAGGCAGATAAACTCAGTTTTCAGCTTAAGCTTTAGGGTCGATGAGGATAAGAGTAACATTTACTCAGAGTGCAGGAGGGAAAACTTGCTAAAATAAAGACCTACCAAGGAGACAGCCGAAGGCAAGTTCCAAATGCACAGTAAATTAGATGTACCCTAACAAATCTAATCCCTACATCTTTTAAAAGACATCTTTTCAAAGTTTTTTTTTGTTCATGTTACTCTCTTTTGTGTTACATTTGCCACCAATAACACACATTATGAATATAATTAAATATAAGATAGCAGAAAGCCTTGGGGATCTGTGAAACAAAACACCATCTCCTTCACTGCACTGATCATGTCTAGTTGCAGCAAAACCTCACAAGTTGTAAGAACTTAGCTTCCCACCTAGAAGGGCAGAGAAAATTTACCAGTCATCTGAGATAGAGCCAGATGGCAAGGAAGAAGATCACTGGTAGTAAGTAGTACCTGTGGTCTGAGTTGAGGTCTAAAGATGAAAATGAACAGATGAACAAAAAATAGATGATTAAAAAGCAATCAAGGTATAGTGGATGAGACTCCTAAGAATAATTGTCCATGGGGATACATTGAGATTCCAATTACTATTTGGGGAACTGTGGAGGAGTGAGTGCAACCTACTGAAGGATGTTTATTTCCTCATTGATTGTAATAAGCAGAGCTATTTTTTAGGTACCATATATTCAGAAAATATAGCACACAAAATAAAAAAATCGATAATTGATATCCTGCTACTTTAAAATGTCTACTAGCTTTAGTGTCTTTTTCTTTCTTGTTTTTTTTTTTTTTTTTTTTTTGATACATGGCTTTCCTTTAGCTCTTATGGTAATATGAATACAATTGTGTGGAAGTTTCCCGGTTATTATAAATACGGATCTTGTCTATTGTGAACATACCTTGACATCTTTTTCCATGAGAAGAGAAAAACCAACTATGCTTATGAAGTCGCTCTGCCCCAGTGAATTAGGGCTGTGGTAAAGATGGGCTTCATGAGGCATTGTGGGTACAGATTGCTTAAAGGAGAGGAAAAGAGATCTAAAGATACATATCAGGAATTTCTGTTACATATTGAGAGATGTAGCACCTTGAATCTCTATGACCAGGAATTCTTCTGTAAAGACATACTCTTTTCCCTTCATTTTTAGATTTTATTTCCAACAAGTAAGCATATGCAAATAGTTTAAATTAAAAGTATTAATATTTTCCATTATTTCTTCTGAAATTTATCTTCACATTCTAAATATATTTGTTGCAAATTCATTATTTATACATTTCCAAATATTTACTGATAACAATTATTAGCCCATATGTGAATTTTTAGGAACTGATATCATTATAACTGAGTGTGTTCTCTACAGAATGAAATACTATAATAAATGTCTTCTTCAGGGTAGTAATTTTCCATCACATCATTCAAATGCCTGTTAACAGTATTTTTCTTTCTTTAATTTTTCTTTTAAAAGAAGACTGTTGAAATACATTGAAAAACACATAATTGCATTTTTTCTCTCCACATTTCCTTCATTATGCTTAAATTTGAATAAATTATTTCCCAGTAAAATCTAAATTTTCAGGGAACATATACCAATATAATTGGAAATCCATATGCAATTGAGTGAATTTTGGCAGAGCTGAAACTTACATGCAAAAAGATTTGATTTTCTCTTTTAGCTCTTTGCACTCACCAACCCCAGCAATGAACCTACACACATTATCATACTCCTAGATCAAACCGAACTGTAGATCATAGCTTTTTGATATTTTGGCTGTGATTCATGTTTAATTATATTGAAATATAGTTTATAACATATATTCTCTGATAATACCTTATCCTGTCTTCCAACCACTTATATTTTAATCACTTATCTATTGTCTAGCACTATTATCTGTGTTCCCTTGCACTTCCCTTAAAAAATCATTTTGACACAGTACTCTGCGCATGATAAATTCTCAGTTAAAATTTACAGATCTTAACCTACAGACTTTGATGACTTTTATAAATATATATGATAACCAGTATACAGCCAGGTAATCACCCTCCCAATAAAGATGTAGAATATTCCCTTATCCCCAGAAAATTACTCCCAGCCCCATTTCAGTTGATCCTAATGTTAATGTTTAACAGATAGTTAAAACATTTCAAAATGCTAATAAATCATTTTAATTTAGAGAAGCAGAAGGACACTAAACACAGCATCACTGAACCCTTTCTGCAGTATTTCAGCAAAAGCTAATTTTAAAAGACCACTCTTTTTTTTTAATATAAATATCATCAGACATCCATATGCAATGGAGAGAATTCTGGTAGAATTGAATATAAAAAGAAATTGGCTTCAAAAAACTTTTCCATTTGTGTGGAGAGTAGGTGAGAGGACAGTGGGAGCTTAGAAAACATTCATTATTGTTCAATATGTAGAGCAGCAGGGGAGGGAAATTAAAGCAGAGGAGCGGAGGAGAACAGTGGCAATATCGTTAAAGTCAGCGATACTCCTTGGTGGGAGTGGAAGCCCCCATGGGGAATAGAATCGTACACTGTCCCGTCTTCTTGATCTCGCTGCACTCTGTGAGTAAATATAAAATGACAATGCAAATATGCCACGAGAAACTGGAGGAAAAATAGGTAAGTAACTGATGGAAATGGAGCCACCTGCTGCATTGATAAAGGGGCTGCTCTCAGCTTCAAGGTGGCTTCAAGCCTATTTTACATAATAGCTTCCTCACACACCATGATAATAAATAACTTTAGTCCAAAGACAATGAGATTTCTCCAAAGAGCGCCAAAGAGTTTAATAAGTAAAAAGTAATAGAAATTGAATGAAAGAAGAAGCCATTGCTGGGTAGACATCGCACAAACGCTCACTTCTTCAGCCATGAATATTTAAAATTGGCAAACACCTCGCGGGGAAATAACAAAGCAATCTGACAATCTGGCAAGCTCTTTCACCTAAAGATTTAGGAAAACAGAAAAAGCGAGTAGCACATTTGGCGGTTGCAGTATCTTCACTGAAATGTTATTATTGCCAAAGCAAGTAATTTTGCAGAAAGCAAAGCAAGCAAACAAAAGAAGCTACGGTGATGAACTTGTAAACATAAGGTGATTTTTGAACTGAAATATTGGGGCCACCCTGCGTGATAGAAGACAAATTTGAACTGAATTATACAAGAACCAACTCAAGCCATTATTCCAAATCAATCTGAGGCAAAGGAAACTTAAAAATTCATTACTCATTTTTGAGCAAACATGAAGTTCTCAGTTCCAACTGAGACCAGCAGTTGAATAGCCAACCCGGATTTGCGCACCTCATTTGGAATTGGGAAATAGGACTATTTAATGGAAATATATTTAGTAAACATTTCAGTATAGCCTGATCAGATTTGAGATACTTAAAACTTCCAATTAGAAAATGAAAAATACTATTTTTAATAAAGTCATTCCCAGAATCAACTATGTATTATTCTATACAAGGAGGAACATAGTTTTTCTGTTCTGTTCTGAATGGTTTTCCCTGCAGCATTGTATTTTCATTGTCCAGTACCAAGCCTGACACACAGCAGGTGATTAATAAGTTCTTAGTGAATAAATTAATATCATCAAACTATGTTTCACCATATGATTTTGCCATATGTTCCAGACAGGGGAAACGAAGAGGGAAGGAAAAGTGTCTTCTTAGGAAAATTCTGCTATAACAACAAAAGTAGAAAGAGGTAGGGGAAAATGTGCTAAAACATAAAAGTCCTACGATATGCATGGTTGCTATTTATTCTAGAGAAGAAGCATGGATTCTCTCATTGTCTTCACAAACATTCATTGAGTATTCTGCTGTGTGATACTCAGTTTAGTAAATTCCACTATACCAAAAATATGCAAGATATGGCTCCTGTTCTTGAAAAATCCAACAGTTCAGCAGGGATGACAAGTGCGTAATTATAATTTGACTTGAAAAATGCTATATTAGAGCCACCCAAAATATTATGGCAACTTAGAGGAGTTAGAATCTGAAATAAAAAATAGAACATACCCTACATCTAAGCAAATCTATTCTAAGAAAAAAAACCCATGAAGTATATATGTACCTGTAAATATGTATGTATATAAATATATATTATATATATCAGATAGTTTTCAGTTTAAAAGCAAGAACAGAAAAGGGGAAAGAAAAGAAAAGAAAAATATGTTTTGAATATCATAAGTCTAAACATAGGTTATTTTATGTTGTTCTTGAATAGTGAAAGAGACTTCTCTGTCATCTTAGAGATACACCTTATTTCTGAAAAGACATTTAGAGTAGCAAAGATTAAAATAACTTCGAATGGCTCAGTGCCTGTAGCACAGTGGTTACAGCACCAGCCACCTACACTGAGGCTGGCAGGTTTGAACCCGGCCAGGCCAGCTAAACAACAATGACAACTTCAACAAAAATAGCTAGGCATTGTTTTGGGCACCTGTAGTCCCAGCTACTTGGGAGGCTGAGGCAAGACAATCGCTTCAGCTCTAGAGTTGGAGGTTGCTGTGAGCTGTACCCCCACGACACTCTACCCAGGGCAACATAGTGAAACTCTGTTTCAAAAAATAAATAAATAAATAAAATAACATGAAATTAGTACAATGAAGTCATTAACTGTCTAAGTAGACATAATCATGTTTTGCATATTAATCTCACATTTTAATGCTAAAAAGTTATGAATATATCCTATACAATGAGAAATGACGCATAAACCAAGAATGGAAGTAATCGTTTATTGCTCATTTGACATCCAGAGAAGGACCTAACCTATGTCTAGGCATTTAGTTTTCTTTCATCTCACTCAAAAACATTTATTCTTTTTAGTTTAATATGCAAATGTAGATGTTCAGTAAAATCTATGTATATACTTATTTTGTTTTTGTGCATATTAGTAAAACATCTGCCTACAATTTTAAAAAATATGAGAATTTTTTTTTTTTACTTTAAAAATACATTGAAATCTACAGTAGTTCTTACTTGTCTGGATTTCTCACACCAGAGCTTTATTCACCAGTGCTCTATTGTTTCTAAATCAATTTCTTGCCAACATCTTCCATGGGAAAAAAAAAAAAAAACATACTATGACAATACTAAGAAACTTTATTATGAAAGAAATATCTTAATTGTCATTAATTGTCCTCATATCAAAATTGAATACATAGGACTCATCCTTCTCCATTCTTGTGATGCTTTACTAAGAATAATGACAATTAAGGTTATGGGGGGGAAGCAGAAAGAGGGACGGAGGGAGGGGGGTGGGGCCTTGGTGTGTGTCACATTTTATGGGGGCAAGACATGATTGCAAGAGGGACTTTACCTAACAATTGCAATCAGTGTAACCTGGCTTATTGTACCCTCAATGAATCCCCAACAATAAAAAAAAAAAAGAAAGAAATATCTTTAACAAGACTTTAAACCTATTGTTAGAATTTGTGTCACAATTTTTTTATGCCAATAACTTCAAAAGACTCCTATTTCCAAACAGAGGATGCTGAAAGATGCAATAAGGTATTTTCTAAATGCACTTGAAATGCTTAATAGGAATTTCATTTTACTTATAAATCAGTGAAAGACTATCAGACAGGAGACTCCACCTGGAATTGCTATCATCATCATAAATTTCAAAAAATAGTATCCTTAGAGAGTACTATCTATACTATTTTCGATTTTAGAATGTTTAAATATTTGATTAAACTTTGTGGGGTTTTTTTTGCAGTTTTTTGCCAGGGCTGGGTTTGAACCCACCACCTCTGGCATATGGGGCTGACGCCCTACTCCCTCAAACGACAGGCACCGCTCCTTGACTAAATTTTGGAATGAGTATTCTACTAAAAAATTGTGACTGCTTCTTTTTTCATGGCTATTTTCCCCAAATTATGCAGTATTGCAAACACATAAAAATGACATAGAATTTAAGAGAAACTTGGTCATAATCACTGCAGTTCTCTTCTTTATGAAATGAAACTATAAACACTGCATGAAAAGTGGAAGCCCAGGGATCTAATTCATCAAAAAATGACCACTTTTCTGAATCTGCTGTGTGTTCATCTAGACTGTTTTCCACATTCTTGTTTTACATGCTGCTATTCATTAAAACAAGTTTGCATCCTATGATTCAGCACTTTAAATCAATAAAATCAAGTTGTACATATTATTTTGCAATTTTCAAAAACTCAGTATTGGCTTTGAGATTTATCCTTGTTATCACATGTTGATTTAGTTCATTAACTTCAACTGTAATATAGCTCCTTCTCATGTGAATACATATCACCTGCTAGTTTATTCCTTTAATAGGATATACTTAAATTGTTTTGCAGTTTCTTATTATTTTTATCAAATAGCAATACTATTACGAACATCTTTGTAAACAACTTTGTACCAAGAGTGATATTCAAAATATTTAACACTCAGAATAATTTGGGCATTGACCAGTCAGAAGAGATTCCATACAACTCAAAATTAGTGATAAAAGAATATAGAAGAAGTATCCAATGTACTTGGTACTATTATGAAACTAGTGTATAATCACCCACACTTTCATATGAAAGATAAAACACAACTATAGCCCAAGATGAAGAAGGGAAGAGAAAGGGGAAGGGAGGGGAGAAGGGAGGTTGGATGGAGGGAGGGTAAATGGGGGGACCACACCTATGGTGCATATTGCAAGGGTACATGTCAAGTCTATTAAGTGTAGAGTGTAAATGTCTTAACACAATAATTAAGTAAGTGAGGTGAAGACTATGTTATCCAATTTGATGTCAGCATTCCAAACGGTACATAAAATCAGCACATTTTACCCCATAATTGCATTGATATTTACAGTTACAATTTAATAAAATAAATAAATAAATAGGAAAATGAAAAGAAATGGGAAATCCCCCAAAACGAAAAAAAAATTAGCAATAAAAAATACTATTACAGGGTATATTGGTTCAATATCAATTCTTTTTTTTTTTTTTTTGTAGAGACAGAGTCTCACTGTACCGCCCTTGGGTAGAGTGCCGTGGCCTCACACAGCTCACAGCAACCTCTAACTCTTGGGCTTACGCGATTCTCTTGCCTCAGCCTCCCGAGCAGCTGGGACTACAGGCGCCCGCCACAACGCCCGGCTATTTTTTTGTTGCAGTTTGGCCGGGGCTGGGTTTGAACCCGCCACCCTCGGCATATGGGGCCGGCGCCCTACTCACTGAGCCACAGGCACCGCCCTCAATATCAATTCTTATTCATGGCCA
The DNA here is from genome assembly GCF_027406575.1 of Nycticebus coucang. Classification (NCBI taxonomy): domain Eukaryota; kingdom Metazoa; phylum Chordata; class Mammalia; order Primates; family Lorisidae; genus Nycticebus; species Nycticebus coucang. Next base: position 22,202,522 of record NC_069787.1, read on the forward strand.
TAGACAAATACTTAAGCATATTAAAAAACACTTACCCTTACTAATTACCGGGGACATGGAAATTAAAATAACAATGAGGCAGAGTGTCAAAATTAGAAATTTAAAAATATTTTGATTGTGGTTGTATTTTTAAATTTCTAATTTTGACACTCTGCCTCATTGTTATTTTAATTTCCATGTCCCCGGTAAGGTAATTAGTAAGGGTAAGTGTTTGTATAGTTGCATTTCTTCTTTAAACTGGTAATTCATAAGTTTCTATTTTCCTCTTTATTGGTATTTCCCTATGGAAGTACAAGATATCTTTATATATTCTTAATATGAGTCTTCTATAGACGATTTCTCCCAGATCATTATTTTTTAGAACTTTGTCATGGTTTTCTTTCATTCTGCAGAAATGTTATACTTTTTTGTGCCTTTTATTAAAATAAAATATTGATTTTTCCTGTTGAATTTGTTGTTCGTAGTGCTCTTATCATGTTGCATTTCTTCTGGTCTACACACGGAAGTTTAACATATATAAACTAATTTTTCTATTTTTAAAAAATGAGTTTTCTGCACTTCTCTTAAATCTGTTATTGCTGTCAAATATTACTCCTTCTCATAATCTCTGGTCTTTGTTTTCCTCAAAACTGGTCAATTCAGTCTTATTTGATTTCTCTTTTAAACAAATTCCTCTTTATTCCCCCCCCCAAAATTGTTCATGTACTTGTTCTATCCCCTCTGAATTTCAGATTTTTTTGGCAGGGCTTAAGAATTCTGTGCTCAGTTGCTCATCTTGATCTAATTTCTATAATTTTTTTAAAAAATTATTGAATACAAAATAGCTAATGCCAAAAATTTCAATCATCCAAGCTGGGAGCTAACTGAATAGATCTATATTAAAGATTATAATTAAGAAAGGTAATTTTATGAGTCCCGGTCTTCCGTGAGGCAGATACAAGAACAGAATTAAATTTGCAAGGACTCACGGAAACACGTAAAACAGAAAATATAAAGAGAGCAGGAAAAAGCTGGTAAAATGTGATGCAAGTCTGATTCCAAATAAAAAAAGATAGGAAGAAAGATTGGATAGAAACGTCCTCAATTGTATACAATCTCATAAAACATTTAGAAAGACTCTCAGAGAGTCCTTGAGCCAAAGTCAATCACAAGAGGATTTTTGCATCTCCAAAGATGGATCTGCCTTCATATCCCTATAATGCTTAGTCATTACCAGGAGCAGCCTAGGAGACTGGAAACCTTCCCAAAAACATAGGGATGGATTTTCCAGCTGTTGAAACTCTTTGGCGGTTAAAATCTCTGTAGTTTGAGATCTGAGAGGCACATTCTTACAGCTACCAGGGCAATGTATGTATTTTCCCTACTTCAAGAGAGTTATGGTTTTTGAACTTCACTTAGTTCCATCAAGTATGTTTCCACTTATTTAGTACGTAACCTTCAGAATGGCAGGCATTGTGCCTTTGATATATTTTGAACAGTATCTGCAGGATTTTTGTTACAGATTTCATTGTAAAAATCATAGACAATTACAAATTTAACTGTAATTTTATTCCGGACACTTTATTCAATTGAAATACTGACGGCAGTGAAGTGCCAATTTTATTTGTTATTTATAAATGTTAGGAGAATCAAAGAGAATTTTTTTTTTAATTGTTGGGGATTCATTGAGGGTTCAATAAGCCAGGTTACACTGATTGCCATTTGTTAGGTAAAGTTCCTCTTACAATCCTGTCTTGCCCCCAAAAGGTGTGGCACACACCAAGGCCCCACCTCCCTCCCTCCTTCCCTCTCTCTGCTCTTCCTTTCCCCACCCCTCCCCCGTTCTTTCTCTCTCTGCTCTCCCATTCCCCAAAGGGAATTTTTAATTCTCTCAAAGTGCTGAACAGATATAATCTTTTCACCCAATTTAGTTCAATGTAAGTGAAATAAGGATCAATAAATAAATTACAAATGAAAAACAGCATATTGGCCAAGAAAACTCATGATTAGTAGCTTTTCTAAAATTTCTGAACACTACATAGACTGTTCTTGTGAATATTTAATCAAATTTTTCTGTATCTAAAAATTGCTTTATCATTTCTAGTTTTTTTCTATCCCTAATGACCATATTTCTAATTTAATTATAAGGTATGATAATTAAGTTCAGAAACTCATTCTAGAAAAAATGCTACATACCTCATTGTTGAATATCACTTGGTCGCCTTTGAGGTACTTCTTGTGGCCATCTGATGACCAGCAATGAGGTATGTAGGACTTTTCTAGGAAAAGCTTGTGTACTGAATTGTCAGACCTCATATGACAACTGCTCTGGTGGCCATTCCAGAAAAAGACTTCCAAAATTGCTTTGAAGGGTAGATTAGGCACTGGCATTGGTGCCTAGCTTCCCAAGGGGAGTGCCTGGAAGGTGACTGTAGTGATACTCAGCAATGAGTTGAGCAGGACTTTTTCTAGGGTGAGTTCACAAACTTAATTGTCAGATCTCATATGTACACTTAATTTATTTCATTTTGCAATCCCAGTCAAGGCCTAATTTCCTCTTTATTTTTTGTTCTTTCTAAAACTGCAATAAATTTCAGGTTTTTAGTATTATAATTTTCTGTAATAAATTTGATATTCAGGAAACAGTCTGCTCAACAGTAAAGAGAGGAAGGCAATTTCCTCTCTTCTTGGTTCATGACATGTTGGCTTTTCAACCCCGAATAGCACAGAAGTTTTTTATTTTATTTTTTTCTGGCAGCACAGACTGAAAATCCACATTTAATTTGCCATCCACAATCACTTTTCCCTTCACCCTTGTCTCCTTTGGATGTCTAGACAATGTGAAGAAATCTTATATACACTTTGTTATTTCCCACTGAGTGTAACCCACTAAACAAATTCCACTCTTCACACAGCCATGTATGTGTTGAAATTATATATTTTTTCTTTTGCTTAACTTTTGTTTATACTTTAAAGCAGTATTAATATATTCAGGAAAATATCGCAGCTGAGTACTTAGCAGGCCGTGCTATGCATGTTTTATTAAAAATATTAACATGTGGATATCTTTTCCTCTCACTCTTCATAAAAATACTAAATAACAATTTATATGGCATAAGCTGTTCTGATTACTCGAGTATATTTAGTCTTACAGGATGTAGTAGCCTTTTATGCTATGCTAAATGATGCCCCAAATCATGCCTATCCTTAAGGAGTAATGGAGGAACTTTCCTGATTTTCATTTGATTACAAGTAAGAATCTAGTGTCTTTGTGTATGATTGTTTATTATTTCAAGTACTTAATGCTTAAACCATGTTTCTCAATGTTCTTGTTATACATGTAGCAAATGTCCAGTCTCTTACCAAGAAGCACGATGAATCCTAGTACTCTGCGTCTCTGCTGTTTAACACTCCTTTGGTGACCCTGGGGTCCAGTTATCAGAATCTTCCCTGTTGAGAGTCAGTGTGAATTGACTACCAGAGCTCATTCCTACTCTCTTCAGCTTTCTCCCATATCATGGAGGCAAAAATACCCATCTCTTGCAACTAGGATTAACTTTCTGACATCAGTCCAGCCAGTGGTTTTAAGCAGAGATTTTTGGATGAGGCTTCTAAAAAATTTCAGAACTGCCACAACATTTAAAGTGAAAATGACTATTACAGTGAGCGTTGGCATGGATGTGGAGCAATGGGAGCTCTCAGACAATTTCCGTGGGACTTAAAATGCATAAAGATTCTTTGGAAAGTTGGCACCATCTCCTAATGTTTAGCACATCCTATGAGTTTTTCAATCCCAGTGGAAATGAATACGTATGCTCACCAAAACAAAAACACAACAAGAATACTTAAAGCACAGTTCACAGACCAATACAGGAAACAGCCCAAATGTTCAACAGTAAAATGTGTAAATAATGAATAATTGCAAAATAAAATACTATATTACAATGAGAATGAACAAGATACAATTACCAAAAGGATGAATATTACAACTGTAAAATTTAGCAAAACAAGTCAGCCATAAAAGAATACTTAATGTGCAATTTCATTTACATAAAGTTCAAAAGTTGAAAAAAACTAACCTGGAGTGTTTAGAAGCCAAGACAGTTGTTACCACTGTCTGAAGTAGCACGGGGCTTCTTAGTGCCAAGGTTGTTTCAATTCTTAATCTGGGTATTGATAACATCGGTGTGTTCAACCTATGGGCATTCAACTCTCTGTGTAATCAAGATTGGCATGTACACATATGTTATTGGTCAAATAATAAGAACTCGGCCAGCACAGGTCCTGTAACCTTGTTCCAGCTGAAGCACAGAAGTGTTATGGATATACAACAGTCTTATTGAATCCATGAGGAAAACACCTATAATCCTAAAATACCCATGTAGAAAGACAGAAAGTCCCTCTATCCTTAACAGCATCTCTGATTAGCTGTGCCCCAACCCTTATTTCCAGAATTCTTGCTGCCACCTGAGACATGAACAATTTACATGTTTTAGATGCTATTTGTTAGATTTTCTCTTGCCTACCGTCAAATTCAATTCTGAGCTAAGGCACATTTGTTAGCCATTTCCCTTCATTTTAGCAGTCCCCAGCACATATGAATTCAATCCAAATCATTACGTGGGCCATTTTGGTAATCCAAGAAAATCTATTTGTTTTAGGGGAATCGGTTAAAGGATCGTCAGTTTTCATAGAAAACACAAAAATTGAACTACATTTGCGTCATCTCTATGCACCATTGTATTTAGCATTGAAAAGCTACGTGTGCTTTCTGGTTACTCTAAGCAGCTATTTAAAGCCCTCAGTTTGAAAATGGCATGAATGTATCACTGTGTGTCTTTAGTTAAACAGGGACTAGAGACAATCTGGTTAATTGTCTTCTCAAAGTTGACTTTTATCTGGTGGACCTCAAAGAGCCTCAATCACGAATTCTCACTGTTATTGCCCAGGCTAGTGTGCAGTGGCGTCATCATAGCTCACTGGCCCTCAAACTCCTCAGCCTCCCGAGGAGCTGGGGGTATAGGTACATGCTACCAAGCCTGGCTAATTTTTCTATTTTTGGAAGAGATGGAGTCTTGCTCTTGCTCAGGCTGGTCACGAATAGGCCTTTGATACTGCTTTTCTTGCTAGTGAAAAATGCTCTTTGCTCATTCACTGATTATGTTTTTTTAAATTAATTTTTCATACTTTGCCCTCTGGAAGTAGATTTTGGTAATTAAATATGGGTATACTAAGAATTAGTAGTCAGTGTATATCTCATTCATGGCCCTTAAAAATTGTAATTATCTGATGCATGATATAGAATACATTTCAGCAACTGCCAGACTGTTATTAATAAAAGGCCTGGGTTGTCACAGATTACAGTATAATTATGTCTTAATTCTAGAAGCACAAGTCTAAATCTCAAATATTATTTAAGGAAAAAAATGAAAGCAGAATAAGGTTACATACAAGAAAAAGCAGCAGATATTTTTTAGCTAAGTGTTTAAAAGAAATTATAGAGGAAGTTGTTCAGCTTCATATACTCTAAAAACACATACAATAAAAAAAAAAAAGACTACTACTGTGGAAACAAGCAGCATATAACTCAAGTGGTACCCCCAAACAGCATCTACTTCTTACTTTATATTCAAGTTTTATAATAAACTTGTAAAAATATATATAAATAAGTGATTTCTAGGAATTCTAGAAGTGTTATCAATTTACAAATGCAATGTAAAATAGTATTTTTTCAAAATAATGTTTTTAAATTTTTTTTTAGTATTATTCTAAACATGTGATTATTTTTCTGTTTCCGAACTTGATGTTTGAGCAAAAATGTACTGCCCAGTCAATGTTAGTAAGTCTCGTCCTTTTCAATTTTTAAAATAGTTCATGAATAGGTTGTTCACAAAATCTTATTATACCATATCCATAGGAAATGTCTCATGCATATCTAATTTCAAAGGAACAAAGGCCTAACTTTAATGACACACGAATGTTGTTTGAGAGCATAAACTGAAAGCATGACATGAGTAGATTAATAGCAAGGCTATTAACGCACTAATAGAAATCATTGCTACAAGTCTCTCAACCAAAATTATTATATTAATTCATAATTTTTTCCTAGAACTCTTTGCATGCAGATTTTTGTCAGTGGCTTAATAGATAGAGTACTGTTTGAGGGGGGTAAATAGCCATCTTGGAGCTGCTACTCAGAGTAAAAATTTACAAACCTGCTGACCTGGCATCGGTTGTTATAGAGTGAAGGTAAATAAGAAATCCAAAGTATATCTACTTTTTCTGCACAAAAATATTTGCAATAGAGACTTTCAGCAGAGAAACTGGCTAGTGTAGCCAAGTAAAAGGAGTTGTATGCAGTGTTTTACTGCATTATATGGTAATCTCTCCACAAAAATAAAAAAGTCTGCAATAGAAGAAATCACAGTTTTTGAAAGTTTTCTTTAATTATATGCCTTATGTCATTTTTATGTTTCCCACATTATAAAGCAGCCTATATATTACAAACAGTGTATACTTCATACTTGTGAGTAAATATAGTCAGTTCTCCAAATTCCATTTTACAGTAGTAATAAATGCCTCCAAGATTTATAGAGTATATATGGAATAAGTAAACCCCAAAGAAGTCACTTAAAATCCTGTATTCAAACCCATATTTTGGAAAGACTGCAGTTACCTATTAATATTCTTATCTTAATTTGATTTTTTTTTTTGCTTTAGGAAATTGAATGTGAGATTATATGGTCTTCAGAGCTTTTTCTTCTTGGCCAGAACCACCATCATATACAACACACATACAAAAATTAACTCCCAGTTCCATCTGTAAGAAAACAGCTTAGGGAAAGCTAAAAAGTTTTAATTTCCCAATGCCACTATCAAACTGCAGCTGTAGGAGAAACCCCGAACCTTTATAAGCTACTCAGCTTGCTCTGGTTTTCAGGCATTGGCATAACCTGCTATTCAAGGGAGGTGAACCTGGTATCACGAATGCAAAGCTGCCTTTTATGGCTTTCTCCTGCCTTTAAGCAAGATTAAGAATCAACAGACCATCATAGATGCTAAGAAATGTAATCAACTGGCATAGCCACATGGTGCTTCATCCTAGAGTCTGCATACTTGTGTTTAGAATTACCAACCAAACAATAGGTGGGGGTTCACTGTGTAATTTAATTTTAAAGGATATTTAACAGAGGGTTGCTTCTGATTCTCTCTTGTGCCTCTGTTGCCGTAACTGGTAGATTTTACCACTAAAATAACCTCCCCCCCCACTTTCATTACTGCAATACTATTTTGAAATCACTCCCTATATTCCTTTGCTACAACTGTTGTAACAAAATACTATATTCTGAGTGACTTAAACAATAAAAGTGTATTTTCTCATATTTTTAGAGGTAGAAGTCCAAGATCAAAGTTTGGACAGGTTTGGTTTCTTCTTCTTTCTTCGTCTTGCAGATAGATGACTTCTTGCTCTGTTCTGACATGGTCTATCCTCTATGTGTGTGTATTTTTGGTGTACATTTTTGTGTGTGTCCAAATCTACTCTAATTGCGAGGATATCAGTCAGATTGTATTAGGGTCTACCCTAATATCCTTATTTTAACTTAATCTCTTCTTTACTGGCTGGACCTCCAAATATAGTCTCATTCTGAGGTATTAGAAGTCAGGGTTTCAACATATAAATTTGGGGAGACACAATTCAAGCCATAACATGCCCAATTTTATCTTCAAACCACTTTTCTAAAAAAATATTTCAATTTCTGTCAATTATGTTCCTGGCCTCATCATTCTTTTGCTGAATATCTTTCAATGAATCCACTATCTCCAAAGAGATGTCCAAATGTGTAGCCTGACATTCATGTCTGTTTGTTTATTTCTGCGATCTTCCAGAAAACTAAAAGTGTGGATCTTGCCTCTACCCAGGAAGAAACATTCCACCTCCATGATTCTGCTTACCTCTGCTCCTAACTCCAGTGCTAAGTCCTAGACCAAACATTCTTTAATCCTTGTTTGTATTGACTCTTGAAGAACATTGTGCCCTCACAGCTTTTGCTATCAATCTTCTGTATCTGTAATTCTACTCAAATAGAAGAGGATTTCTAGAACTTCTCTCCCTTCTTTCTTAATCCATGCAGCTATGGTGAGCTGACAGCAAAGTTTCTATCTCACATAGGGGCATGCAGGTCTGGCCAATGACTGTATTCCAACTCCTAAGGCATCACTTAGAGAACATGCTTTACCTTACTATTTCTGGGATTTCTGGTGGAATTCCAGGGAAAGAGAAGCTTGTTTTTGTTGTTGTTGTTTAGGGCTGTTAAGTCTGTAACAATAAAGCAAGGGCTATTAGCACTTTCTCATCCAGAATGATAAATAAAAACAATACCTGGAAACAGCTTATTTAATTTGTAAAACATCAGTAATTTAGAGCAATTTTAAGTGCCACCAAAGAAATATGTTATTTGTAAAGCTATGACTAACAGCAAACTTCTCCTCAGAACAATAGAGGCAAAGGAGCTATATCATTGAAGTTTTAAGAAAAAAGAACTGTCTACTTAGAATTCTATACCAAGCTAAAGCAAGAATAAGGGATGAAAGTAAGATCACTTGTCATATACATAATACCAAGATAATTTACCACCTGCAGATCAAAAAGGAAGAACCTCTGACAGTTGTGCTTTATCCAGAAGACAAAATAGTGGGATAAAATTGAATCCAGTAAAATATGTTCATAAATCTAATGGACATGGAATTAAAATTATACCTATCAATAATAGATAAGGTGGTTATGGATGGGAGAGGGGAATCGGTGTGCTTGCACTTAATGGGCCCAATGTAAAGGCATATGGCACACCTCTTGGGTGCGGGACACAACTATAAGAGGGACTTTGCCTAGTGAAGGCAAACATTGTAACCTAGATATCTGTACTCTTATATTAACCAGAAATTAAATGAGAAAAAAGAACTAAAAGACAAAGATGCTGATATTCCATCCTGAGGTCAGCAAAACACTGTTTTCCCAATCCTCGGAAATGTTTTTCCTGTTTGTATACTTTTATTGATAAGATGTTCTCCCAATTTTACAAATAAGTAAAGAGATCTCATTTTCCTTAAAAAAAAAAAAAATAGTAGTATCCAGTTCTAGACTCCTGAGACAAGGACCCTCCATAGTATAGCTGCCTCCTATTTCCTTGAATATTATTTTTTAAAGATGTTTTGCTGAATCCAGTAGCTTGCTTACCAACTCTCAATTGGTATTGAGAAGTATTTTGGCGGAAGGAAGGAAGGCCCATGTGGAAACTCAGCAAATAAGACAGCCAAGTAGCATGAATTGATTTGTGTTAACCCTTCTGAGTTATGGGAGGGACATGTGCTCTAAGCTTTGCTGAGGGAACAAATTTAGGGTGTTCCTTTTGCTAAGAGGGGCAACATTTGTCTAGTTGCATCTAGCAAGAACACAAATGAGGAAAATGGACCAGAGGGGTTAATGGTTTGTCCGAAGTAATCCCACTCTTTATCTTTAAAAAAAAAATTTTTCAGATTGATGTGAGGGTACAAATGATTAGGTTGCAGTGTTTGCATTTGTGAGGTAAGGCCTTCCCCCCCCCTTTTCATCTTGCACCCAAGTCTTAGTAGAAAATGGTGACCAGTTCTAAAGGTGACCCACGGATGTAAAAATACAATAAAATAAATGAAATAAAATATTCCAAGTTGTTATTTTATGCACAAATATGATAGAGAAAATAAATAATAATCACCATATTTCTAAAATGTACTGTTAACTATGCATAAAATACTTAATACATTGCTGATGCGAATGTAAACTGATAGAACCACTTGGAAAACATCATTTGGCAACCTCTACTCACACTGAACATAGGCTTATCCTGTGATCTAGAATTTTCTAGGTATATACCTGACAGAAATATACACCTCTTTTAATCAGAAAAATGCATAATCATAGTGACAGCAGAACTGTTAATAACCAAAAATTGGAAATCAGCCTAATATCCAGCCGTAGTCAAAAGGATAAATGAATCTATTTATCCTATTTACTTCACAGAATAGAATATTACGCATATCTGAGAAAAAATAGACTGATATTAAACACAACATGTGGATGAATCTCACAGATCATTTCTCAGGTTCCTGGCACTGTTCTAAACACAGGATATAGGACTGAGCAAGGGAGATAACATTCCCTCCTTAGCAGCACTTATATTTTAGTGAAGGGAGGAGAAAGCAAATAAATGACTGATATATAATAGTAAACTAAATCAAAACATTTCTATGAAGAAATATATATCAGGTGAAGGGGGTAGAAAGTGCCAGAGGGAAAGAGAATCTATAATAACATGGCCAGAGAAAAATTCACTGACAAGGGAACATTATAAAAGGAAGAAGTGAAGTTTGAATTTAAAACTAAAAATACCAGAGAGAATAAGCAGCAAGTGCAAAAGTTATGAATTGGTAGACAGTGAGCTGGGCAAATGCAATAGACGATAAGGAGGTTTCTGTGACTGAGCAGAGGAAGAAAGGAGGGAGGTGAGGGAGAGTGAGACTGAAAATCAGATCAAGTGGGGCCTGGTAACGGGAGTTGCTGAGAGAAAGCATATGCAGAGTGAGAAATGAGATATGACTCTAAGGATTTTAGCTTAAGGAAATGGGAAACAGAGTTGCCATTACCTGAGATAAGAAATTCAGTGGGAAAAACAATTATATCAGTAATAACTCTAAATATAAATAGGTTAAATTCAAGTGTTAAAAGAAAGGGTTAAAGGATCTATTCATATGACACATAACAATATAATACTATGTGAAGTGTATGTATTTCTTTCTCCTAAATACCAAGTTTCTCGCAACTTTCCAGGAAGTTCACTTAAGGTAAAGAAACATTTTATAACACTTTAATGTACGCAAAAATGCAGTATATCTAGTAAGGAAACAGGAAGAGTTTAAAGGAAATGTAGGGCAGATATCTTTCTGCTCATTTTGATATGATATTTATACATTTAAAATACCATAAATAACTTGTATTTATTTTTCATAAATTTCAAGTCAGTAAGTCCTCAGTAAATGTTAGATAATAGTCTTATTATTATTGTTATTATCTTTGTGTGTAGGTATGCCAGCTTAGTTTCTTTATACATGCTAAAATGGCAACATTTGCTTTTATTATTGTACTTAAATTCAGTACCAAATTTTAAATAATCTCCAGACTCTTTCCATACCAACAGTAAACCCAATTGTTTTAGATTTAATGAGATGAACGGTATAAGAAAGGAGATTTTAAAACAATGGAATTAAAAACCCTTAGGTTATTTTTCTTCTTTTGGGGGGGACTCAAGATAATTTTGTTAATTTTGTTTCTCAGTTCATGACAGAATATCAAGAATCCTTCAGAGACCCTTTTTTAAAATTCTCCATTCCCCACTCTCATTCTTCTTCCCTCTCTCGAGATAATAATTTTATTTGTGATTTGTGTCCCATTACATATTTTCCTATGTATCTTGAATTATTGTTTTTTCCTCTGCATGTATTTCTACTTTACATAAACGGGATTGTACCATACTGCTCATCTGTTCTGTATTTTCTCATTCATAACTCTGTCTAAGATCTTTTCAGGTTTCTGTGGTTATGAACTTCTTTGCTTTTAACCGTTGCTTAGTATTTATTACAGACACAGTCAGGGCCCCAAATGTGCCTCTGTCTTTCCCATATCAACTCATGCCTGTGAAATTCCAAATGCACATGCCTCCATTTTATTGCCTGAGGCTTTCTTTGTTCTCTAGAGACCACATCACTGTCCACATCATGACCAAAGAGCTAAGGACTTTATGCCTCTTGGGAGAAATCCTCAATCAATGACTGACCTTCACTGTAATATAACTTCTCCAGATGTGTTTCCTCTTAACTGTGTGGTGTTCTAGGCCAGCCTCCAGAGTTTCCCCAGGTAAGTGAGCTTTAGTAACTGGTTGTTGAATTTACAATAAAGACTTAATTGGCTGCTAATTTCCATTTTGTCAGACACTTCTCACACTCCTACCTGTTTCCTGCACATTCCAATAAAATATCTTTGTCACATGGTTTGGTTCTAGGTGATCTTAAACTAAGAGAGGGTCCCATTTTACTAACCTATTACCTCAGCATTGATCTCCAGGTTATTTCCTATTCATCACACTACAGTAAGCATCCTTACATAAATCCCCTTATGACATGAGACATAATTTCTATAGGTTGCGTGCAGTGCCAAGATTGTCAGGTCATATGACTCATGTATAATTTGACTGAGTACTGCTAAATTCCTCTCCAAAATGATGCAGGTGACTTTCTGGATCCTACCATCTTGGTCATCCCCATCTCACCCATTTGACAAGGGTTATAGACTTACTGGTGCTTTAGTTTGAATTTTTCTAATTACTAACAAATTTATAATCTATTTGAGCCTCCTGTTCTGTGAATTTTACATATGGGTCCTTTGCCTGTTTTTCTAATTACATTCATTCAGAATTTTTTTAATCCCAAAAATCACTTCCTTATCAAATTTAGATGTGTAAAATCTGCCAATCTGTCATCTGTTTAACTTCATGGATGGTAATATGTTTTAAACGTAAGCCCTCAATTTTTATCAATTATTTTGTTGATCTATTATTCTCTCTATAATGTATGTGTTGAGTGTGTTGTTTAAGAAGTCCCTTGCTATTCCTAGACTATAAAGATACCCTCCTACATTATCCTCTATTACCGTTAGAGGTTTACCCTTCACATTTATTTCTTTAGTTCTTCTGAAAGTCACCCTGTTTATGACTCTAAGAGGTTCCTGAGTATTTGTTAACTTACATCTACACAGATTAGTCAGCTTCGTGTTATTAGAGGCTAAGTGCAAAAGCAAAAGAAATGGGAATTCACAATGGCAGCAAAATCAGCCTTTAATATTTCAGTGAGAACATTATCTGAATTACCCTTTTTCTCTGAAGGCTACCGTTTTCAGTTTTAGTTATCCCAAAATGGCTTTCTGGTTTCCCTGTTTTTTCCCCCTACTGTTGAGAGAATTACTCCTTTGAGGAAAAGAGTATTTTTCTCCTTTGGCAAATTTGGGGATTCTGGATTGATATTTTAACCATTTTTTCTCTATTGCCTCAAATGCAGCAACTAGATCTCCTTCTAGTCTTCCAAGGAACTGAAGGAAACTATGCCCACACAAAGAAAACGAGCCCTGCTGTTGCTTCCTCAGGTCAATCACCAGACCAGCTGGAATCTGGAGGCCTCCAAAAACCACAGGATCCGTGTGCCTGCATTGCTGCATTTTTCAGGGCCTCTTACGTCTCCTCAACTTTTAAACACACAGTTCCAATGACTAGAAAAACAGATACAGCCTCCTGAGCTGTCTGTTCATCTTGACTTCATGGAGTTTACCTCACATGTTTCTTTCTGTTAAGATAAACAAAATACTTTTCATAGATTGGTTATGAAGAGTTAGAATTTCATTTTAAAATTCCCACCAGAGTTCAAGACCGACCAACTAAGATCAGTAATAGATTTTAAATAGAAGCAATGAGATATTATTAAAAATTAAGGACAGTGTAGGCTGATTAATTTGGATGTTTCTATTCTTTTAATAATACAAATTTCTATGAAACAATGAGAAGATGGAAAGTTCAAATTATGGAATTACTTTTAAGTGCTGGATGGAACCTCGGACCTCATCTACTCAAATCCATCAAGTTGGGGTGATAGTGACAATCACCCAGACGATTTTAAAGATCTCTGACCACCAACATCATATATTCTGATTTAGTAGGGGGAGAAGGGGTTTGTTGGGGACTAGAGCTATTCATTATTCAGATTTATTTATCTAGTCAAACCACCTATCATAAAAAATGAAAAAAATAACTAGCAATGAAATGCAGCTTATAGCAAGACTGAATAGTGCTTACATAAAATCCATTCTCTCTTTCTTCCTAACTGGCAGGTAAAACATCTCACATCTCAGCCTCTCACGTGTAAGGGTCATCATGTGACACGATTCTAGTCAATCAGTTATAAATGAGTTGCCAAGAAGCCTCTGGGAAGCTTCCGAAGAAAGAAAACTTTGAAACGTGATACATTTTTGTCTTGTTAGGCTAATTTTCTTTCCCTTACTGTATTTTTTTTTAACCTTTTACCGTGTACTTTTCCTCCTGCCTGTAACATAAACATGATGGTGGTAGACCTAGCACCCATCAAATGAGCGTAAAAACAAGCTATAAATACTATAGGGAGAACCAAGTAGGGAGACAGAAGGAGGTATGGTGTCTGATGACTTCACAGTGTTTCTATAACACTCACTCTGGACAGCCTACTAGCAGATCCTGTTTTATCAGAACAAGAGAGAATCACAATTTCTCATAAGTATAAACACTTACAATTTTCTTAACCATGCATGTAGGTGCATTTGTGTATGTGTGTATACATTAACACATGAACAGACACATAAATAGACTACAAGTAGACCAAAGCAAGGATAAAAGATGCCATTAGACACAAAACATGAACTTCCAGGGCCCATTTTTTGGGAATGTTGAGACAGAGGTCTATATGGAATACTATGTATTGGTGAAAACTTTGGTAGTTGTATTTAATACCAATACAATTAAAAAGTGAGAAGTTCAAGGGTGAAATTGTTTAAGTCAGAGCTTGATACATGGCTTACATAAGGTCATCAGGATGCTGTCCTTTCTTTTCTGTTTATCAGTTCTATTTTCCATTATCCTTTGCAACACAGCTCTTCTGAAGATCAAAGATGGCAACCTGCATCTTTGCACTTACTTCTATTAACTTAAAAATCCAAAAAAGAAACATGCTTTCTTTCCTTTTCAATAGTTACAAATAGAAATCTTTGACAAAGTTTAATTGGTCTCAATGAGGCCATATTTACATTTCTGAACAAATAGGTCTGGCCAATTATTTAAAGTAATCTGATTGACTAGAACTGGTCACATTCCATCACTGGAGTTAAAGGATTGAATTGGCTTTACCTGGCACACATACTGAGAGCATGTAAGAGGTTGTTTCACAAACAAAAGCAGAATGTTTTTGTGATGAAGTAGGCAGTAGGAAGTGGATTGACACTGGGGATATTAAAACACATGGATGTCCACCACAACACATCTTAATCATTCTGTCATAAGCTCAAGGTAAATAATGAGATGGAAAGGTCATAGACCATTTAGCTCAGCAAGGTTCCACCCATTGCCTCTTCTCAAATGACACTGGCCCTTAGAATTCTTGCATTCTATGTCTAGTTTATTACTTATAACTACAAGTTTATATTATATTATATTTAATTAATTAGGATGAATTATCAACAGATGCATCAGAAATGCCAGATAATATACTACAGAAGAGACTTACCTTTCCAGTATACTTTTCAATATGATAATCACATAGACTTCCAAGATAATTAAGGGTAAGAGATCAATCAAAGACTCTAAAATACTGTGTAAAATTACACATATGTGTGTATCCAAATGTAATAATATATGTAAATGGATATATGTATGCATGTGGGCATAAAGTTGGTGACTCTGTAATATATACACATATATGTATATATGTTTGTGTGTGTATATATATGCACATAAATGTACCACTCCATCCCTAGCACCCAAAACAGAGTCTGAAAAACAGTAGTACTTGTATAAGTGTTAGATGAGTGAACAAATGAATGAGATAAATTGAGGCCAGATATCAATATATTTCTTTGTGTGATTTCTCCAAGTCATGTAGGTGATATAAGTACGTAGGAAAACAAATTGTAAAGTTTACTTTGGAAGGTTATAGCACTCCATATTACTGAGTCAAACCCTGACTCAGCTGACAAGATATTGTAAATAAATCACTTAAAGGTTTTCTCTCTCTTTATTTTACACTTAGGGAACACAGTGGTAAACAAAAACATTTATCAAATACACAGTCATAAATATCTAGGCAGCTATATTTTGCATTAATGACTCAATCCAACCTTATCATTATAATGCTTGAATAAGTTTGATAGAAGCATAGAATTTATTAAAAAAAAAAAGGCAGAAAAGAAACAGTAAAACAAAGTATCATAAATATAGAGGAATTTTGTAATTATTTTTCTCACCTGGGCCACATGAAAGACAATAACATACAGAAAAATACACATCTGCCAAACATTCCAAAGTTATAGTATATTACTGCCACTTCCAACCAGGAATTAGAGTGGCAAAACTAGATTTACTCTGCTTCCTTCTAAGTTGTTAGTTACTTAATTTAATACTTATTTTTATGAAATCTTGTTTATCATCTTTCCTTATTTTTTGTATATTAGCCTTGGTTATCCATAAATTTAAATTTAGGATTGTTAAGGTAAGATAGGCATTAATGTGGCATTTAAGAAACAAAAAGAATTATGCCATCCTTTTTCTTTTCTATCCCTGTCTATCATTAATTGAGAGTTTACACCATTTATTTCATTTATTAAAACTATTGGATCAATTAAACTTCTTTTCTACATGGAGTTTTAAATGATTATAAAATTTGAAATAGCAGAATACTCTCAGATATAAAGTATTAAAACTAGCTATAACCTGAATTCCAAATTTATGGAAAGGCAAGAAAAAACATATATGAGTTTGTGCCTAAGGAGGCGGTATATAAGAAAAATATAAAGAAAATGAGTTTAAATATATTTTCTGGAAGGAAGTATTTTAAAAATCTCTTTTAGGTGATGAAATTAAAAGTAAAAGTATGTGTACTTTTTTCTTTCAATTTTCTCCTTTATTTCCATTTTTATAGTAAATATTTACCATGGAATTAAGAAGACAATATTTCTAAAACAGTATATGTAACATCTCTTTCTAAATCCTTTGAATTTCTCAACTGATTCATTAAAAAATGTACTTGACTAATTTTATTATTTATTCTGTAGTTAATATGTTACTCAAAAATAAAATGACCAAAAGAAAAAATGTGGTGATAGAGCATACTGGACAAGAAAATAAACTGAAAAATAAAACTATAGTAAGAAAACCAATGATCCAATATTCAAATCATAGAAATACCAGAAAGAGAGAAGAAAAAGATTGGGGCTAAAAAGGTATTTAAAGAAACAATGAATGAAAATTTCTCACATTTGGTGAAAGATAAATATGTAGACCTGAGAAATTGAGTGGACACAAACTCAGGGTAAATCTAAAGAAATACATGCCAAGACACACTGTAATTATACTTTAAAAATTGAAGATAAAAAAAGATCTTAGAAATACTTGAAAGAAATGATGCATTACCTTTTAGGGGAATACTAAATTGAGTAACAGTAGATTTCTCATCTGAAACCATGAAAGTCAAAAGAAAGTGGTACAATAATTTGCAAGTGTTGAAAAGACCTGTCAATAATGCATTCTACATCCGTTGAAACCATTCCACATTAAGGAAGGGGAAATAAAACTATCATCAAATAAAAGAAAAGAGAATTTGCATTTGTTATTGATAGTTCTATATTTAAAATCTAGTTAGAGAAAGTTCTTCAAGCAGAAAGAGAAAAAGAAGAAGGAAACTTGGAACATCAGGAAGGAAGAAGAAACAACAGAAAGAAAATTCAGGGTATGTATAATAGATTATAATTTCTGTTATGAGTTTTATAACTCATATTTGAGATTCAAGGAAAAATTGTAATGCCATCTGATTCCCAAGAGAGTGGTGAGGATAAAGGACCTAAATAGAATCACAACATATTAAACATTATGGGATCCAGTTGAAGCAGCGCTGAGAGGGAAATTTATAACTGAGTGCTTATATTGAAAAAGAGTGATGGTTTCAAACCAATAACCTAAGTTTCTACCTCAAAAAATGAGAAAAGGTAGATCAAAGTAAACCTAAAACAAGGAGAAGAATGGATATCATAATGCCAAGGGCTGCAGAAATCAGTGGAACTGAAAATAGGAAAACAATAAAGAACACCAATGGAGCAAAAAGCTAGCTAGTTCTTCAAGAAACTTAACAATTGAGAAACTTCTAGGAAGAATTATTAAAATAAAAAGATAGAAGACACAAATCACCAATATCCAAAATGAAATAAGGAATGTCACCATGGCGCACAGCCATCAAACAGATAATAGTGGAATTACTCCAAATAACTCTGTGCCTATGATTTCAAAAATGTAGGGGAAAAGTGCTAATTCTTCAAAAACTAAAAAGTACCAAAACTCAACCAAGATGAAATAGACAATGTAAATTACCCTATAACTATCAGAGCCATGAATTCATGATTTTAAACCTTCCCCAAAAAGAAAAAAAAATCAGGCCCAGATCATAACATTGGAGAATTCTGCCAAATATTAAAAGAATCACATAAATTTCACATAATTTCTTCTGGAAAATAAAAATGGAGAGAGCACTTAACTCATTGTATGAAACTAGCATTGCCCTTATACCACACCAAATACATATCAAAAAAATTTATAAAAATTCACAACCACTAAAAAAGAAAAAAATCATTGGCAAAATTACAGACCAATAGCTAATAGTGCCATTTAACTTATGTTCCCAAATTCCCAAGAATACATTCGGAAGTCAAATCCAACATGTGTAAACAGAATTATTCACTATGAGCAAATGGGGTTTGTTAACTAGACGTTAATAAGGACCTTATTGTGTATCACATACCCTAAAACACTTCTGTATGGTATCACGATGCCAGCTATTTATAGCATCCTTCTAACACCAATCCAAATTTAAAGAAAAAGAAATTGAATACTTCTCATATAGACATGACTAGGTCTCTAAAAACCTAAAGTTATTATAGGTTTTCAAAGTGAGAAGGCCATGGTAACATTGTACAGGTTCTAATTTCTAATAAACCAAATATCAGTCTCTATAACCCATGTAAACAGAAGCTCTTGTTTCTCTTTCAAGAGGAAAATGTTTTTGTGCCCATATAAGGGGAAAAAAAAACCACCCAGTGTTATCCCAAGCCCTGATTGGTCCATTTCTCTGAGCCTCTGACCTCATAGAGAGCCATTGAGGCTGAAACCTATATCAGCCCTTGTCTGGGCCTGGGTCTTTGGTCGTTATAGCCCAGGAAGCTTCTTTTGGTGACCTGTGGACTTGACCTCAGATAGTGTGTTTCCTTGATCGTAGTTCTTGCAGTTATCCCAGTGAGTAGTTTAGCATAGTATAGATAGTATTCTTAGTATAGTGTTATTTGTTTTGTTAGCATAAGTTCACATATTATTTTTATCCTAGTTAGCTTTCATTACTAGTGTTAGCCTATTTAGTGCCCCAGTTACTATAGTTTGTGAGTGTTCTTAGCACAGTAAGTATAGTTGTTGTTGATTAGTTATTTAGTGTAGCTTATCTAGCATAGTGGTAGTGTAGTCAGGCTCCCCATGGCACCTGGGTTGGCCTCCGTGTCTCTGGACAAGGAGGTCCTTCAGGACTACGAGCTCTTAGAGACTCTTGGCCGGGGTGGCTTTGCACGATGGTTACCTGAACGACTGGTCAAACAAGTAGATAACATCATCACCTCTAAATCCAGGGAGCAAGAGGCCCCCTGAGAAGGCTTTCTTTCCTTCGCAGGTAACTATAAGCACCTGGATATGGCTTCTGCTGGGAATCTCTCTCCTGATACGAAAAAATGAAGGTGGTTTCGGTAACCCCCATGAGGCTCGGGCACTCTTACAAAAATTAACTGGTACTCCTTGCGAGTGCTGTGGTGGCACCTGGAATGGTGAGACAACCCCTCTCCTAAATGTAGATTGTGGTGATAAAACAGCATACTTAGTAATGAGACAAGGTGTTCGTAGAACACAGGCATGGGTCTGTAGCAAAAAGGCTAAAATTATCCCCACCTTTAATAATAAAGCCTGGACCATGCCCTTGTATAGAATTCCATCCATCTGTACATAACACCTGTTATGAGCAGGTTCAACTGGTACAGATAATAATACCTATTTTACAGCAATCTTGACCAGACATTTTTCGGGAACATTTGGAGGCAAGTAGGACACAGTCCCTCAGGTCTGGGAGACCTCAAATAAATATGCCCAATCTGGCTGTCCTGATACAGTAGGAAAAACAGTTTACTGGAATAAGACTCCACCTGTGCACATCTCTGATGGAGGTGGACCCCAAGATCAGGTGAGACAGAATATAGTCCAAAAGAAACTGGAAAACATTGTAAACCACATGTCTCCTAAATTTAATTACCATCCAATAGCTTTACCCAAAAATAGGGATGCAAATCTAGACCCCCAAACCCTGAAAATGCTAGACATCACACATAGATTACTTAATCAATCCAACCCTTCTTTGGCTCAAAATTGCTGGTTATGCCTTCATTTAGGACAACCTATGCCTATTGCTATCAATGTTAATTCCATTGAATTATCATCTAATAACTGCATGCCCATCATGCCTTTACCAGTACAACCTATCTTTTCTGAAGCATCCTGTATTGTCTCCCCTTATAGAGACGACAGTTATGCTATGGATATTGGCATACTCTCTCTGACCAATTGCACTGACATCATCAATATTACTTATTCCCCGTGTACTCCCAATGATATGGTATTTGTTTGTGGCAATAACTTGGCATATACCATTCTGCCCACTAATTGGACAGGATTATGTACAATTGCCCTTTTACTACCCGATGTAGATATAGTCAATGGAAATGAATCTTTACCTATACCATCCTTTGATTATATATCTGGCCGTTCTAGAAGGGCTGTCCAATTTCTCCCTCTCTTGGCCACTCTGGGAATCACTGCTGGCATGGCCACTGGTACTGCCGGTATGGACATTGCTGTACATAAATATACTGAACTATCTCAACTTATGGCAGAAGATCTACCAGCCCTATCAGGCACAGTTAAAGATCTTCAAGATCAATTAGATTCCTTAGCTGAAGTAGTACTACAGAATAGAAGAGGTTTAGATCTTCTAACGGCTAACCAAGGAGGCATCTGCTTAGCATTACAGGAAAAATGCTGCTTTTATGCAAATAAATCAGGAATTGTTTGAGACAAAATAAAGAAATTACAAGATAATCTAGAGGAAAGAAAAAGAAAAATTATGGACAACCCGTTTTGGAGCTGGCTAGATGGCTTTCTGCCTTATCTCCTTCCATTTTTAGGGCCCCTCCTTGGCTTACTAATATTACTGTCACTAGGACCTTTTCTTTTTAACAAAGTCATGGCCTTTATAAAACAACAAATTGATGCTATTAAAATGCAGCCCCTCCAGGTTCATTATCACAGACTTGCTATGGAAGATGAATGCATAACCATAACTACTTAGGGGACTGGCTAGTCAAGGACGGGTAACGAGGACCCTCATCTCAGACTTTGCTTATCCTACCAACTTAAGACAGGAGCCCGGTCAGATAGCTACCGTGTATCCCATGACGGGTAAGGAGGATCAGCTGAGATGGTAAGGCGGTCCCAACCTAAGACAGACACAGTCACCCCGCCCTCTCGGTTGAGAGCTGGCAAAACTTTAAAGGTAAAATGTACATTTAAAAATATTACAAAAAAGGGGGACCTGTGTAAGGCTGACACCACAGCATCTATTTTGTAGGCCAAGTGCTATTTCCGGTACTAACAGACTTAAGTTTCTATTTCCCTGCAAATGCTAGGCCTTAGTTTCTATTTCCCTGCAAACGCCAGGCCTCTTCTCGTAAATCACATGAGTGAAACTTGGAAGCTTGCCATTTGGAACTTATCTCCACCAAGGCCAGGTTGCTTGGATACCTGGTGATGTAAACCTCCTCCTTCACCTACCCTTATATACCCTGGAAGAACTTTGCAATAAACGAGATTTGATCAGACTCCTGTCTTGTCTCCATTCTTTGCGCCCCTTGCCCCTTCCCATTCTCACCCCCTCCTCCAGGTATCCCTGTAGACTGACCCGTGGGCTGGGTCAGGTAAGGACAAATGGTTCTTAATCATGGAACATGCAGGTGGCAGAGACCTTGCTAACAGAATAGAGAAATTTGGCCAGATGCAGGAGGGGGAGGCCCAAGCCATATTCTTGCAGATACTGAAAGCTGTGGAGTACCTTCACCAAGAGGGCATTGCCCACAGGGACCTGAAGCCCGAGAACATTTTATTCAATTCACACAATAATGTGAAAGTAGCTGACTTTGGGCTTTCCACAAAGGAAGGTAAGAGTTTCAAAAAGTCTTGTGAGACCCCCTGTTCTTTGGCCCAAGAAGGTTTCCAATAGCAGGAGGATGGAACAAAGGAAGACATCCAGGGCCTTGGGGTCATCCTCTATGCAATGGCAAGTGGGATCATCCCGTTTGTTGCATGGAACTTTAATGAAAGAGAAAGTTCGCTCAGAAATGAGACCTATATAACACCTGCTTTCACTACCCCCAAATTAAAAACCTTTCTCAAAAAGATCCTAATCCCTGACCCCAGCAAGAGGCTCACCCTCCACCAGATGATGGAAGACCCCTGGGTCCAATCTGGGCAAGACAGCTTGAGGCCACACACGCCACTAACTGCCACCCCACCAGCGACTGTCACCCCACCAGTGACCGCCACCCCAGAAATTCCCAGACTCTGTTCTACTCCATGGCCTGGCCCCTTGTCCTCTCCCTCCCCCAGCACCAGCCGCCTTAGGGGAGGATCTCAGGGAAGACCCGGACAAGACCACTCCTTCTGGCTGGACAGGTACTGGAGAACGACACCATGGAAGAGGGCCAGGGCCGGCAGAGGTGCACTACGAGGATTTTAAATTTCATTCACAAAATCTGCTGCCTCCCACTGACCCAAAAGATCCACCAGAACAAGGTGATGCCTGTGACCAACCAGGAGACCTGAGGCCCAGACAAGGAGGCGAGTGCGGGGCAGTCAATCCACGCTTCCTCCATTTTATTTATGGTTTTATTAAATTTTCAATAAATTGTACTGTTATCTGTGTAGTGTGTATATGTCTGGGGAACAATGTGAAGTTCAGGTGGGTGTGGAATGGAGACATAAAGCTAACACACCCCTGCGGACAAATGCAGCATGCTGTCACTGATGTGTCGCCTCTGAAGAGCTGACCTCATAGAAGTAGTCTGATTGTGACGGGGTAGGGGGGCAGCACAGGGAAGGAAAGGGGAAGGGGGGTGGTCACTGGGAACAAAGTCTCAGACAGGAAGAAGCCCTGACACCTGTTGCACAGCAGGCTGATCAGGTTAAGGAGAATGTAGGGCACATTTCAAAATACCTGGGAGTCCACTTCAAATGTCTCCTTGGAAAGCAAGAAGGGCCTGAGCTCCTGGGATCCTGAAACACAGTGTGAGAGGTCAGTAGGTGTGGCCTCACAGGTGAGGAGGGTACCAGTAAGAAGGGGCCGCAGAGGTCTGCTAACCCCAGTGACCAAGCTGAAGTAGGAGCCTTCCCTGGGGTGACCTCTGAGTCTGGACTGTGACTCCTGACACTTGTCCCATCCCTCTCTTCTATGGGGTAAGGGAGATGGTTCTCAGTCAACTCCCGTTTCTTCCAAATCAATATAAATAAAGCTCAGTCCAAAATGCTGGACCCCAAATCCTGGGTATTTTGCTGTTTTGTGTCCTCCTGCACAGCCTGCTGTAGGCAGCCTGGAGCAGAGTAGTGCTTGGAGTTAATGAGAAACACTCAGCAGAAAGGGGCCTTGAGGGAACTACTAAGGTCACCCCAAAGGCCACAATAGGAGTGTCTGGGCCATGTGCAGGGCAGAGATGCACACTGTGCATGGCCTCCCCACACTGATGTCACCTGGTTAACATCTTCAGAAGGAACAATGGGGACTTTTGGCCCTGCTGGCCTGTGATGATTATCCCAAGAAGGATGATGAAGTCCTATGAACCAAACGGTTTAGGGAGTCTGAGAGTGACCTGGCTGTGGTCCCCAAAGTGCCTTAGGGGGCCATTTGTCCTGCTATAGTCTCTGAATAGTGCAGCACTTGAACTTTCCTCTGTGATGTTTTCTCTTATTTATTTATTTATTTAGAGACATAGTCTCACTGTGTCACCCTTGGTAGAGTGCCGTGGTGTCATAGCTCACAACAACCTCCAGATCATGGGCGTAGGTGATTCTCTTGCCTCAGCCTCCCAAGTAGCTGGAACTACTGGCGCCCAGCTATTTTTTTGTTGCAGCTTGGCCAGGGTTGTGTTCGAACCTGCCACCCTCAGTATTGGGGCCAGCGCCCTACTCACTGAGCCACAGGTGCTGCCCTGTTTTCTCCTTTTTATAACGTTGGCACAGAGGGGTCCCTCTAAGAGACCTAAGCTAGCTGTGGGACTTTGGCTCCCACATAACACTATTCCTCTGTGTTCAGTTGTTGCAAAACACATTTCCACATGCATAACCTTTTTTACATCTTTTTTTTTTCAAATTCATACATTGAATCAACTTTGAAACAACCTCTAACTGAGACGACATTGCACATATATTTCCTCACTAGGGGGCACATCTCACGCCTTTTTCACAACACACCCTCCTCCCTGGTTCACCCCATATGCAGAACCACATGCTTCCAGAGTTCCAGACTTTCCATCACCAGTAACTTTGGGACAGAGCCACCAGTGCTTCATGGTTTTTCCCTTCTCACCTTTGGCCCTTCTGGGGCTGGCATGACACTGTAAAAGTGTCCAGGTTTCCCGCAAGGCAGAGGGGCAGGTCTTTCCACCATCCCCAGGGCACCTTGGAGTGAGCGTCTGAGGAGAACATTGCCCCAAAAGCCACCTCCAACAATCTGGCCTTTTGGTGCTCCCTTGTGTTACATATCCTGGTTGTTGGGGACAGTGATGGCCACTGACAGTAGCTGGAACATGTCTGGAGTCCCAAGGCCAACTTCTGGAGTTTCCTGTGGGTTATCACCACCAAAGATGTCAATCGTGTATTAATCACTATTTCTGCCTTGGCTGATCTGGGTCCATGTTGTATACCTCTTGAAAGTTTCAGTGATTCTTCCTCTAAATATTGCTGGACTTTCCTCCTTTCCCTGAACCACCTCTGCTAATTTGGAAAATTTGAGTGGTTTTACCTGAATAGCTTCCATGTCCTTACAAAGACACTAGCATTGTGGTCATAGAGATAGGATCCTCTTTGGATTCAGTTGTTGATTCCACCCTGGACCCACTTTAACTGTTTGATTTCCAGGTAGGAGCTTTGACTAGGGCATGGAATTGGTCCCCTTGGACCTGACCAGCTGTCCAAATTCTGTTATTCTCATCTACAAACATCAAGACACACACATCATTCTAGGTCAAATCAAAAACTACAGCCAGGTATTCAAATTCCTCTGTGAATTTCCCAGGGTCAGCAGAGAAATTCCCTAACTTTTCTTTACACATCTCAAGATCGCCCATTGAAAACAGAAAATGAACCCTCACAGGCTGTCCTGTGGGTTCTGATACCTCCTGAAAAGAACATATAGAAGGGAAGTTAGGATCCAGAAAGAGAGCTAAAGATAGGGAGTGGGATCCTATGCTGGTGGGGCTAAGCCTACCCCGGGGCTGAAGCAACAGCCACAGTCCCGATCACTGCCTCAAAGTCTCAGCCCTCTTCAAAGTCAAAGAGGCATTTGGATCTCTCCCTGTCTCCTTAAGCCAACACTTTTCCACACAGGATTCACAATATTGGTTATTATCCCTCAGGCCCCACCAGCAGGAAGTATCAGGACCCATGTTGTCCTGAAACTTTCCTCTTATGTTTTGTCCTGGGAGTTTTATACTGTTAGCTCCTAAAATTTAAGTCTTAAATTCACCATGATTTAATTTTTGTGTATGCTATTAAAATGTCAGGGTCCAGTGATAATAGCCCACATTACAAAGTCCCAAAGCTGTAGATGCTGTACAGATGTGGAGAGAAGGGAACACTTTTACACTGTTGGTGGGACTGCAAACTAATGCAGCCTCTTTGGAAAAAGTATGGAGAATCTTCAAAGAACTCAAACTAGATCTTTCATTTGATCTTGTAATCCCATTATCAGGCATCTACCCAAAACAAAAAAAAATTATTTTACCATAAGAATATTTTCACTAGATAGTTTATCATAGCTCAATTTATAATTTTCAAGATGTAGAAACAACCTAAATGCCCAGCACATGAATGGATTACTGAACTCTGGTTTATGTGTAATGGAATACTATTCACCCATTAAAAAGATGGAGATTTTACATATTTTGTATTAACTGGGATGGTGTTGAAACATATTATTCTTAGTAAAGTATGGCAAGAATGGAAAAGCAAATATCCAATGTACTCAGTTTGAACTAGATGAACTAATACATGCCCACACAAGAGAAAAACTCATGCTAGAGGGAAGAGAGAGGAGAAAGAGGGGTGGGAGTGGGGGTGATTAGTGTGTTCCCAGTGAATGGGCACAATATAAGGGTATATGGAACACCTCCTGGGTCTAGGACACAACTACAACACGGACTTTACCTAACAAATGCAAACATTGTAACTTAATTGTACCCTCATACTCATTGGAAATAAAAAAGATAAAATGAAAAACTGAGTCTGGAGAGGCGGAGCAAGATGGCAGCAGAGTAACAGCTTCCTTGCATCTGGGCACCGTGAGTCTGGGGAGATAGGACTCCAGGCGTCTCTGGCTGGTGGGAACTGCCTATCATCACTCCTATGAGGATACAGGGAGTCAGCGAGAGACTTCTGGACCCCAAGAGGAGGACTAAATCCGTGGAAAACCGGCAAGTGGTCGCGTGTGTTCAATCCGTCTAAACCCGCCCACAACTGTAAGTTCAGTAGCAGCGAGACTGCAAACCAGAAAGGCCTTACCTGTGAACTGTTTTGATGTCCTTGGACTTGGCACTGAGTTGAACTGCCTTGGGGAAGGCCTGAGCGGGAGTGCGAGAACTTTGGCCGTTGTCTAGGGCCCCAGTCTGAGCCGCTGAGCCAGACGGAGCTAATAGTGTTTGGCGGTGGGTCACACGGATCCATTGTCAGCGATCTGCCCCGGCAAGCTCCGCCCTCAGGGTCGCAGAGCTAGAAACGGGTGGGAGCTGGTAACCCAGCAACCAAGTAGCCTAAGGGTGGGGTCTGAGCCGCCTTGCAGCCCTAACCCTCAGGGGCAGAGTGAGACCGGTTTGGGCACACTGAGTAAGTGGATAGCCACTTCAGCAGCGATTCCAGCAAGAAAGCTGGGAAAGCTTCTGCTCAACAAGTTTACAACTTCGAAGTGCCTTTTAAGTAGGCTGAAGAGAGATTCAGGGTGTCTACCTGCTGGGGTTTGAGTAATCAGCAGCCTCCAGTCGTATCTGAACTGTGACTAACATCTCATACCCCAGAAGACCACGTGTTGCTCAGACAATATTCAATAACATATACAAACTGCTTTGTTTTTGGTTGTGTATTTTTTTCTTTCTTTTTTTGCTTGGTTGTTTTTTTTGTTTGTTTATTTTGACGTTGCTGATATTCTTTTGTTTTTTTAATTTCAATCTTTTCCACACAGATCCCTTTTTCTTTCTCAATTTTCCTAGTTTAATTATAATTTCCCATTGCTGCTTTTTTTAATAACTTCAACTTCATTTTTGCTAGTGTTTCTACCGATATAATTTGGTTTTTCACCCAATTTTATCCCTGTAAAGTTTTCTGTTTGCTTCTTTTGGTTTGATTTATAGCATTTTTGTCTTTCCTCTCTACTTGGTGGAGGTGGGGTACTGTGTCTGATCAGGTTAGCAAAGAGCTGCTGACCTCAAGGGAACCACGCAACTGGGCACCCCCAGAAGGTGGGGTTTTTTAAGGTTGTGTCAAAGTACCCTACTGTACACCTATATTGCCCTGTCTCCCTCATTCTGTGCCTCTCTTCTTTTTGTCAATATTCCTTATACCCACCCCCTCTCCTTTCTTTATCTTTCTTTTTTTCTTATCACTCGGTCCTCCTTTCTTTCATCCCCTTTTTTTTTGCTCTTCAACCTTCTCACCCTTCCGGTCCTGTAACCTTTAGTCCACAGGCACAAGAACTTAAAGAGCAAGAGGAAGTGAAAGGAAAATTAGGGCAAGCAAACAGATAAAAGAAATCACTCATGAGGAAGAATCAGCAGAAAACTCCAGGCAACATGAAGAACCAGTCTAGAACAACCCCACCAAGGGACCATGAGGTAGCTACTGCAGATGATTCCACCAGTATAGAAATGTTAGGAATGACAGAAAGGGAATTTAGAATACACATGTTGAAAACAATGAAAGAAATGATGGAAACAATGAAGGAAATTGCTAATAAAGTGGAAAATAACCAAAAGGAAATCCAAAAACAGAATCAAATAAGAGATGAACGATATGAAGAATATAAAAAGGATATAGCAGACCTGAAGGAACTGAAACAGTCAATTAGGGAACTTAAAGATGCAATGGAAAGTATCAGCAACAGGTTAGACCATGCAGAAGAAAGAATTTCAGAGGTAGAAGACAAAGTTCTTGAGATAACTCAGACAGTAAAAGAGGCAGAAAAGAAGAGAGAGAAAGCAGAACGTTCACTGTCAGAATTATGGGACTTTATGAAGCGTTCCAACATACGAGTTATAGGAATTCCAGAAGGGGAAGAAGAATGCCCCAGAGGAATGGAAGCCATACTAGAGAATATTATAAAAGAAAATTTCCCAAACATCACCAAAGATTCTGACACACTGCTTTCAGAGGGATATCGGACCCCGGGTCGCCTCAACTCTAACCGAGCTTCTCCAAGACACATTGTGATGAACCTGTCCAAAGTCAAGACAAAAGAAAAGATTCTGCAAGCTGCCAGGAGTAAGCGCCAGTTGACCTACAGGGGCAAATCCATCAGAGTTACCACAGACTTCTCTAATGAAACTTTCCAAGCAAGAAGACAATGGTCATCTACCTTTAATCGACTTAAACAGAACAATTTCCAGCCCAGAATTCTGTACCCTGCTAAGCTAAGCTTCAAAATTGACGGAGAAATCAAATCATTTACGGATATACAAACATTGAGGAAATTCGCCACAACAAGACCAGCTCTACAGGAAATACTTCAACCTGTTCTGCACACTGACCACCACAATGGATCGGCAGCAAAGTAAGAACTCAGAAATCAAAGGACAGAACCTAACCTCCACACTGATGCAAAAGATAAAACTAAGCAATGGACTCTCACCAAATAAGACGAATAGAATACTACCACACTTATCCATTATCTCAATAAATGTTAATGGCTTGAATTCCCCACTGAAGAGACATAGATTGGCTGACTGGATTAAAAAACACAAGCCATCCATTTGCTGTCTGCAAGAAACACACCTGGCTTCAAAAGACAAATTAAAGCTCCGAGTCAAGGGTTGGAAGACAATTTTTCAGGCAAATGGAATTCAGAAGAAAAGAGGAGTTGCAATCTTATTTTCAGATACATGTGGATTTAAAGCAACTAAAGTCAAAAAAGACAAAGATGGTCACTTTATATTGGTCAAGGGAAAACTACAACAAGAAGACATTTCAATTCTAAATATTTATGCACCCAATTTAAATGCTCCCAGATTCTTGAAGCAGACCTTACTCAGTCTGAGCAATATGATATCTGATAATATCATCATAACAGGGGACTTTAACACACCTCTTACAGAGCTGGACAGATCCTCTAAACAGAAATTAAACAAAGATGTAAGAGATTTAAATGAGACCCTAGACCAACTATGCTTGATAGACTTATATAGAACACTCCACCCCAAAGATAAAGAATATACATTCTTCTCATCACCCCATGGAACATTCTCCAAAATTGATCATATCCTGGGACACAAAACAAATATCAACAGAATCAAAAGAATTGAAATTTTACCTTGTATCTTCTCAGACCATAAGGCACTAAAGATGGAACTCAACTCTAACAAAAATGCTCAACCCCACCCAAAGGCATGGAAATTAAACAATCTTCTGTTGAATAACAGATGGGTGAAGGAAGAAATAAAACAGGAAATCATTAACTTCCTTGAGCATAACAACAATGAAGACACAAGCTACCAAAACCTGTGGGATACTGCAAAAGCAGTTTTGAGAGGAAAATTCATCGCTTTAGATGCCTACATTCGAAAAACAGAAAGAGAGCACATCAACAATCTCACAAGAGATCTTATGGAATTGGAAAAAGAAGAACAATCTAAGCCTAAACCCAGTAGAAGAAAAGAAATATCCAAAATCAAATCAGAGATCAATGAAATTGAAAACAAAAGAATCATTCAGAAAATTAATGAAACAAGGAGTTGGTTTTTTGAAAAAATAAATAAAATAGATAAACCATTGGCCAGACTAACTAGAAATAGAAAAGTAAAATCTCTAATAACCTCAATAAGAAACGATAAAGGGGAAATAACAACTGATCCCACAGAGATACAAGAGATCATCTCTGAATACTACCAGAAACTCTATGCCCAGAAATTTGACAATGTGAAGGAAATAGATCAATATTTGGAATCACACCCTCTCCCTAGACTTAGCCAGGAAGAAATAGACCTCCTGAACAGACCAATTTCAAGCACTGAGATCAAAGAAACAATAAAAAAGCTTCCAACTAAAAAATGCCCTGGTCCAGATGGCTTCACTCCAGAATTCTATCAAACCTTCAAGGAAGAGCTTATTCCTGTACTGCAGAAATTATTCCAAAAAATTGAGGAAGAAGGAATCTTCCCCAACACATTCTATGAAGCAAACATCACCCTGATACCAAAACCAGGAAAAGACCCAAGCAAAAAGGAGAATTTCAGACCAATCTCACTCATGAATATAGATGGAAAAATTCTCAACAAAATCCTAGCCAATAGATTACAGCTTATCATCAAAAAAGTCATTCATCATGATCAAGTAGGCTTCATCCCAGGGATGCAAGGCTGGTTTAACATACGCAAGTCCATAAACGTTATCCACCATATTAACAGAGGCAAAAATAAAGATCACATGATCCTCTCAATAGATGCAGAAAAAGCATTTGATAAAATCCAGCATCCTTTTCTAATTAGAACACTGAAGAGTATAGGCATAGGTGGCACATTTCTAAAACTGATTGAAGCTATCTATGACAAACCCACAGCCAATATTTTACTGAATGGAGTAAAACTGAAAGCTTTTCCTCTTAGAACTGGAACCAGACAAGGTTGTCCTCTGTCACCTTTACTATTCAACATAGTGCTGGAAGTTCTAGCCAATACAATTAGGCAAGACAAGGAAATAAAGGGAATCCAAATGGGAGCAGAGGAGGTCAAACTCTCCCTCTTTGCTGACGACATGATCTTAAACTTAGAGAACCCCAAAGAGTCAACCACAAGACTCCTAAAAGTCATCAGAAAATACAGTAATGTTTCAGGATATAAAATCAATGTCCACAAGTCAGTAGCCTTTGTGTACACCAATAACAGTCAAGATGAGAAGCTAATTAAGGACACAACTCCCTTCACCATAGTTTCAAAGAAAATGAAATACCTAGGAATATACCTAACGAAGGAGGTGAAGGACCTCTATAAAGAAAACTATGAAATCCTCAGAAAGGAAATAGCAGAGGATATTAACAAATGGAAGAACATACCATGCTCATGGATGGGAAGAATCAACATTGTTAAAATGTCTATACTTCCCAAAGCAATCTACCTATTCAATGCCATTCCTATCAAAGTACCTACATCGTACTTTCAAGATTTGGAAAAAATGATTCTGCGTTTTGTATGGAACCGGAAAAAACCCCGTATAGCTAAGGCAGTTCTTAGTAACAAAAATAAAGCTGGGGGCATCAGCATACCAGATTTTAGTCTGTACTACAAAGCCATAGTGCTCAAGACAGCATGGTACTGGCACAAAAACAGAGACATAGACACTTGGAATCGAATTGAACACCAAGAAATGAAACTAACATCTTACAACCACCTAATCTTTGATAAACCAAACAAGAACTTACCTTGGGGGAAAGACTCCCTATTCAATAAATGGTGTTGGGAGAACTGGATGTCTACATGTAAAAGACTGAAACTGGACCCACACCTTTCCCCACTCACAAAAATTGATTCAAGATGGATAAAGGACTTCAATTTAAGGCATGAAACAATAAAAATCCTCCAAGAAAGCATAGGAAAAACACTGGAAGATATTGGCCTGGGGGAAGACTTCATGAAGAAGACTGCCATGACAATGGCAACAACAACAAAAATAAACAAATGGGACTTCATTAAACTGAAAAGCTTCTGTACAGCTAAGGAGACAATAACCAAAGCAAAGAGACAACCTATACAATGGGAAAGGATATTTGCATATTTTCAATCAGACAAAAGCTTGATAACCAGGATCTATAGAGAACTCAAATTAATCCACATGAAAAAAGCCAACAATCCCTTATTTCAATGGGCAAGAGACATGAATAGAACTTTCTCTAAAGACGACAGACGAATGGCTAACAAACACATGAAAAAATGTTCATCATCTCTATATATTAGAGAAATGCAAATCAAAACAACCCTGAGATATCATCTAACCCCAGTGAGAATGGCCCACATCACAAAATCTCAAAACTGCAGATGCTGGCGTGGATGTGGTGAGAAGGGAACACTTTTACACTGCTGGTGGGACTGCAAACTAGTACAACCTTTCTGGAAGGAAGTATGGAGAAACCTCAAAGCACTCAACCTAGACCTCCCATTCGATCCTGCAATCCCATTACTGGGCATCTACCCAGAAGGAAAAAAATCCTTTTATCATAAGGACACTTGTACTAGACTGTTTATTGCAGCTCAATTTACCATTGCCAAAATGTGGAAACAGCCTAAATGCCCACCAACCCAGGAATGGATTAACAAGCTGTGGTATATGTATACCATGGAATACTATTCAGCCATTAAAAAAAATGGAGACTTTACATCCTTCGTATTAACCTGGATGGAAGTGGAAGACATTATTCTTAGTAAAGCATCACAAAAATGGAGAAGCATGAATCCTATGTACTCAATCTTGATATGAGGACAATTAATGACAATTAAGGTTATGGGGGGGGAAGCAGAAAGAAGGATGGAGGGAGGAGGGGGGAGCCTTAGTGTGTGTCACATTTTATGGGGGCAAGACATGATTGCAAGAGGGACTTTACCTAACAATTGCAATCAGTTTAACTGGCTTATTGTACCCTCAATGAATCCCCAACAATAAAAAAAAAAGAAAGTTTAAAAAAAAAAAATAAAAAATAAAAAATAAAAAAAGAAAAAGAAAAACTGAGTCTGCTGAAACCATGTGAACTATCAGACTTAACGGGCCCTGAAAAAGGTTCCACGAGGAGCACTGATGAGTGAGAGGGCACTGACTCAACTTTTGACTCTAGGGGTTTATGGAAGTGCCTCAGAACAAAGAAGCACAGATCCCAGAGCCAGACAGATCTGCTACCCAACCTGCCACTGGAGCCTTTCCTGCCTAAGCCTCTAGTTCTGACCTCACAAATGTCTGTGCAGGCTTGAAGGAGAGCGGTGAGTTCACAATGAGCAGTGGTCAGGACTGGCTGCAGAGTGAACTGACACATGAACCACCAAATACAGGAGGCAGCAATGGCTGTTAGCTGCCTTCAAAATTTCCACACTCCCATCTTCCTTAAAGAAGGAACTCCCACTTTTTTAGGGTAGTAAATTGCCCAGAGAAAACATTTCCAGATTCTCTTGCCTCTAGATATGGATAATGGGTAAACTTCTGGTCAGTGAGATGTATAGAGAAATTGTTCTAAGCTCCTGTCAAGGCTAATAACTAAAACTACGTGAGCTGAAAGGTGAGCTCTTTCCCTTTGAGGCTACGTGGGAAGCAGATGTGACAGCTGGAGCTCCAGCAAGCATTTTAGACTCTGAGCCCCCTAAAGGATGTAAGCCACATAGTAGCATGATGACGTGAAAAGACACAAGTCTGGATCCTTATGAATAAGAGCAGCCAAACTACCCATGTATGAAATGTCACACATGCCAGAGAAATAAACTTCTCTGTTGGTTAAGGCCTTGTCATTTGGGGTTTTGTTCCCAGTAAGTTGATTTAACTCATCTTTATATTTGATCAATCAGGAAGCCACTGTGCTAAGGAACACATCTACCTTTTTATGACACTTACATCCCAGACAGCAATTGAGTTCAAGCTT
Organism: Nycticebus coucang; assembly: GCF_027406575.1. Classification (NCBI taxonomy): domain Eukaryota; kingdom Metazoa; phylum Chordata; class Mammalia; order Primates; family Lorisidae; genus Nycticebus; species Nycticebus coucang. The sequence continues at coordinate 22,236,590 of NC_069787.1, forward strand.
GGCCTCTGCTACTCCAGCCAAGCAGCCAGGAAGGGCCCTGAAGATCCCTGTCCCCGGGGTCCTGCTGAAAAGCTCCATCTCTCTGAAGGTGTGGCAGGGTGTTGCCAAAAATGCCTGGGATTTATCTCACCAGTTTGTGGCCTGTCTCCCTCCTTCTCTCTGTCTCTGCCTGAGTATCAAGTCATGGGACAAAGGTTTGTGTTTTCTGCTCTGGGGCATCTCCTGGCCTAGAGAAGAGACAGGAAGGTCTCACAGAGATGTGCTGCATAACTGGAGGGTTGGGAATGAGGAGCAGAGAGCGGCCTCTGCTCACAGCAGACACCTGCAAGGGGCTGCTGAGTTTGATCTGGGGGTCAAGAGGCCTTGGTTTCATCCCTGACGGGTGACCCTGGATACACTTCCTCACTCATTCGCCCTCAACAAAATCACCCTTCGTGGGTCTCTGCTCTGTATCAGAGAGACACATGTATACAGGTGCAGACATGAAAGTTCCTAAGGTCACTGAGCTGGCCTCCAATGTGACAGAGGGAGAAACAAACATCACACACTGTGGGAACCACACTGCTATGGCAGGAAATGTGAGGGCTGTCTGGCCCAGCTGGAAGCTTGGAGGCTCCGCCAGGAGCAGGAACTCCCACCAGCTCACCCACTCTGGGCCTCTTGTGGATGAGGCAAGGTTCAGACACAGGAAGAACAGGAACATTCACCAGCCTGCTGTGAGGCAGCCTTTGTGCAAAGCCTCCACAACCACCCTTGACATTTAATATTCAAAAATCACTTAGTGAAATTCACCATGATAACTGAAGAAGAAAGAATTATATTTTCACATCAATTGACTAAAATAAGTACTTGGCAAAATTCGATACCCACTTAAGACAAAAACTCTCAGAAAAATAGTACTAGAGAAAAACATCTTCATCTTGATAAATGGCACCTACAAAACCCCTGCAGTGGACATCATGCTTAATTGTGAAACACTGAATGCTTTTCCTGAGAAGACTGAGCACAAGGGAAACAAATCTGCTCTCACCACTTTCATTTAACAAAGTGCTGGAAGTTCTAGGCAGTGCAATAGTGTAAGAAAAAGAAATGAAAGCACATCAATTGAAAAGGAAAAAAGAAATCTATCTCTTTTTGCAAAAGACAAAAAGAATTTCAAAAAAATCTATGAAAAAAAAAGAAAAACAAAACCACCACAAAAACTCCCATACACCTGGTAAGTGACTTTACCCAAGTCACAGGATGCAAGATTAGTGCACCAAAAAAATCAATCTCATTTCTATATACTAACAGTGGCATGCGGAAAATTAAAAACACAACTCCATTTATATAACTTCCATAAGAAGGAAATGCAGTACTTAGAATCTTAAAAAACATATACTGGATCTATATCCTAAAAATTCTTTAATTGTTAATAAAAAATACTTGTAGAAGACTTAAATAAGTAGAATAACATATGGTATGAGTGGATTAGTAGACAACAACAAAATAAAGATGTCAAATTTTCCAAGATTGATCTATTGATTTAATTCAGTTCTAATAAAATCTTAGCAAGGTTTTTGTATGCACAGACAAATTTATTCCAAATATAGTAAGTCATGGACCCTCAAAGAGTTAAAATCATGGAAACAAAGGACAGTGTGAAGGGAATTATTCTTTAAGTGTGCTGTGGAAGTTTAACTATAGATTCACATGTGCTGTGAGATAAAAAAGGTTGAAAAACAGACTTAGACTAATATGTCCCTGACTTCACTTCCATGTTTATCAAGTTTAACAAGAAATTTATAGATATTTGTTCCTTGCTCTTATTCAAGCTCTGATCATCTTGCAATGGCACACAAAAACACGCAACAATAATGAATGCCACTCAGCAAGACACCACCACACATTGACACAGACATATTTGTGAGACACTGATATGCCAAGGTTATGAAACCTTACTGAGTTGTTTGTATGGTGCTACCAAATTTAAGCACATGATGGCAAGTTCACAAACTTAATTGTTAGACCTCATATAAAGGATTCTCAAAGCTTAACTGGACAAAAATATCCAATCAGAAAATGTACAAAATGCATTACAGACCAAAGAAGATATACAAATGGCAAATAAGCCAGCACATGGGATATGTTAAATAGCATTAGCCATCAGAGAAATACAAATTTAAACTATAGTGAAATATAACTACACATATGTTAGAACAATTAAAATGAAAAATACTGACAACATCAAATGCTGGTGAGAAAGTGGTAACACTGGATCATTCATACTTGCTTTTGGGACTATGAAATGGTACAGACACTCTGAAAAGCAATTTGGCAGTTTCTTCAATATTTAACTATGTAACTTCCATATGATCCAACAATTTTACTCCTGTATGTTTATCCTACAGAAATGATATCTTACCTCCACACAATAACTAGGGCATGAATGTTCATGGAAGTTTTATTTAACAGCCATAAACTGAAATCAATCTAGACATCCTTCAACAGTTGAATGTTTAAACAACCGTGGTACATATATACCATGTAATACTACTCAGCCATAAAAAGAAACATACTTTCAATGTACAAAACTACTTGGATGAACCTTCAAGGAATCGTGCAGAGTATTTAAAAAAATGATCCTAAATGGTTATGTACTATATGTTTCCACCTATATAAAAATTTTTAAATGGCAATATTTTAAAAATGGAGGACAGACTAAGAGTATCCAGAGTTTAGAATGAATGGATTGGGGGGAGAAGGGTAGGAGGTCAAGGAGAACAGCTATAACAGAGCAATAGGAGTGATCCTTGTAGTTGGAATCCCTATTTCGACTGTGGTGATGGATATGTGACTTATATTAGTGATAAAACTGTGCAGAACTTTACACACACATAACAGAGTAAAAGTAAGAAATCGCAAGAAGTTCAGTGGATTGATTGATGTCAGTATGCAAGTTGTGATGCCCTACTATACCTTTACAATTTACCACTGGGGACTTTAGGCAAAGTATACAAGGTGTCTCTTGGTATCATTTCTGACAATTGCATGGGAATCTATAAATATCTCATTAACAAAAAATGAACAGGCTGGGCACAGGGGCTCATGCTTGTAATCCCAGCACTTTGGGAGGCTGGGGAGAGAATATCTCTTGAGGTTAGGAGTTTTAGACAAGATTGGGAAATATACAAGTCCCCATATCAAAAAAAAAAAAAAATAGCAGGGTATGGTACACACACCTGTATTCTCAGATACCTGGGAGGCTGATGCAGGAGGATTCCTTGAGCCCAGGAGTTTGAGGTTGCTGTGAGCTGTGATGATGCCACTGCCCTCTGGTCTGGGCAACAGTGGAACACCACATCAATATTAAAAAAAAAAAAAAAATGGACAGAACATCCTTAAATAATATCCTTGATAAAATTTTAACTAAAACTAAAATACACACCTTATACCCTGAAATTGTCTTACAGTAATATTAGGTGTTATCGCCTTGTTTCTCTGTCATTATCTGTCTTTATGACATGATATGGCCCAGAGATTAAGATCAAGGGGTTTAAAGTAAGACATGTAGGACAGAAAGCTCAGACTTTCACCTGCTAGTTGTATGATTTTTGACTTGTCATTTAATATCAGTGAGATTCTCAGTTTTCATTAATAAATGGGCATTCACTGCTTCCAGACTATGAAGATCAATCCAAATCTATTTCAGACAGCAATATCATGCCAAACTAAAAGTAGCTCCATTTTTATGAGAGTCCTGAACTCCTGGGATAAATAAGCAAAGGAAATTCCAGGACTGCATTGAAGGAAGGTTTCTTTATCCATATACGTCACATATAGAGCACTTTATTTTGCCTAAGTATTTATTTCATGTACATGATAGTTTTCAAACGTAACTGCAAATTCTTTGATATTCTTCAAAAACGGATCCTAACACCTTCCTTTTCAGGTTGTGGTGAAAGTTATGATATGTGATTTCCAAGGATAGGTTAGAAAGAGAGAAAGAAACTTTTGCTTCCATATCTCTCGCTCTGGGAGAAACTGGCTAATATGTCATGAAGATGTCCAAGCAGTCATATGGAGAGAGCTACATGGAAAGGTACTGAGAAATGCTGCCGACAGCCAGCAGGGAACTGGACATGTGACTAGAACAGCCCTGGGGAGTCAACCACTTTGGCAGTGAATCCTCCTGCCCCAGTCAAGCTTTCAAATGACTGCAGCCCCAGCTGACCTCTAGATAGCAACCTCATAAACCACTCAAAGCCAGAATCATCTACCTAAATGTCCCAATTCCTTAACTCCAAAAAGAAATCTTGTATTTGTCTGTTGTTTTAAGCTGCTAAAATGTGAGGTAATTAATTTACAGCAACAGGTAACTAATACATGATCTCATTTTCTTCTTAATGCAGCTCAGAAATGTTAAAAGACAGATCCAACCACATCCTAGTTTTCTATTCAAAATGAAGTGTGTTGGTACTTCTTCCTGAGTTACTGTCTTAAAAAGAGGTATCTTGAAGGCTACCTTGTATGTGATAGTAATCAGGTGCAATAACGCCCTTTAAAGCCAGACAGGAATAGTGCTTACACCCTGTGTTTTATAGGATCCATTTCTCTTCCTCCACCAGCCATATATTTCCTTATATGGTAAAAAAAATCCAAGGCATTAAAGAGATAGCTTACCTCTAGACGGCCATACCCCCTTTTTAGACTGAGTTTTTGGTACTTGGGCCTGGTGGTACAATGCCAGAGTAAAGGTAGGCTTGTTTCCTGCTGTATTCTGAAATCAGATTGCATAGACAACATGAATTTGGGTTCCCAGAGTTGCCAACGACACTATTCCCAAAACTGTGGACAATGTGGTTGTGCATGCAGAAGGATCCTGGGCATGCATGAACCACCTCTAATAGTGCAGGGCAGAGCCTGAAATAGAAAGAGAAGGGGGACAGACCACAGGCTGTGTTTACATTCTTTCGACACCACCATCTTTCAGCACGGAACTTCAGGGAGTTTTTAAGGAGTTCAAGGAGCATTTAAAATTTGAACCTAGAATTCCTAGTTATTATTTATTTATTGGGTTTTATTTTATTTTATTTTATTTTTTTATTAAATCATAACTGTATACAATGATATGATTATGGGGCATCATACACTCACTTCATAAACCATTTGACACATTTTTATCACAGTGGTTAACATAGCCTTTCCGGCGTTATCTCAGTTACTGTGCCAAAACATTTACATTCTACATTTACCAAGTTTAGCAAAAATACCCCTGTAATATGCACCACAGGTGTGATCCCTTTTTAATATTCAAAACTGGCCTGGTGTGGTTGCTCACATCTGTAATCCTAGCACTTTGTGAGGCCGAGGCAGGAGGATTGCTTGAGCTCATGAGTTTGAGACCAGCCTGAACAGAGTGAGACCCCATCTCTACTAAAAATAGAAAAATTAGCCATGTGTTGTGGCAGGTACCTATAGTCCCAGCTACTTGGGAGGCTGAGGCAAGAGATCTTTTGAGCCCAAGATGCTGAGGTTGCTGTGAGCTATGATGATGTCATGGCCCTCTACCCATGGTGACCAAGTGAGACTGTGTCTCAAAAATGAATGAATAAATAAATAAATAAATATTTGAAACTATGATAGGTAGCCCTCTTGGTATAAAGTAAGTGGGAGTCTTGCCCAGAGCCCTTTAAATATGAGTGACAAGTATAGGCAGCAAACATCTGCTATATTTCCTCAACACAAGGACCAGGGGAAAAACTTGAAATACTACAACTATGATAATAACCCTTCCAGCAAATCCTCCTAGGGTTCCAGTCTGTAATTCTAGATTTGGACATTCTAGACAGGAAGGAAGGATGAGGTCCCCTGACTCTACATATCCAGTTACAATAAAAAACCATAGTGATTACCATGTACCAGGGATCATGGTGAGTTCTTTTCATGAATTATATCATGTAATTCCCACAATAACTATGGTGCAAATACCCTCAACATGCATAAAGAAACCAAGAGTTGGAGGTATGCTCCATAGCTAGAAAGAGAGAGAATATGGTCTGTCTCATTCCAACACTAGTGCTCATAACTATCATTCTTCATGGAGGTAGATGTCACATTTTTCAGAGGAAATGTTTCCTTTGAGAAAGTCATGGCACTGTAGGAAGACATCTGCACCAGGGCTGATGCCAAAACCTATTCCAACTCTAAGAGTTTATCAACTTAGCCTATTAGCCACTACTACTGAATTTTTATGTTATTATAAAGACAGGTTATTTCTAACACATTTTCAGCTTCTGACATCAAATCCAAGATAAAAGTGAGAATGAATCAAGGCTTTAGGATATCAAAAGAAAGATACGAACCAAAAATTGGATTTATAGATATGAAAGGGAAAAACTCTTGAAGGAAAACATAAGGAAACTCCATGGGGACTCTGAGTCTACAACCTCATCTGACAGTTTCATGTTGTATCACAATTTAATATAATGGAGAAGTGCAGGCTCCAAAGTATTCATATTAAAGTATTCATGAATAATAAAATCATCTTCATTTTAGCTGGTCACATATACTATTCAAATTCTTTTATGGTTTTCCAATGGTAAGAATGGCAAGGACTGGATGATATTAAGTTGATTTAAAAGAACTGCTTAAATTGCTTAAACTTTAAATAATTCTTATTTTGTGAGAACTGAAAACTGCTGATGAGTAAATCAAGGAAGGAAGAAGTTTACAAAGGTATAAAATACCACTCAGAAATGATCATATTCTAGTTAACACTTCATGTAACAATTTCAGCTTCTCAGAGAGTTGGCTGAATGTTTAGTGCAATATTTTGTCAATTTTAGACAGAAAATGATATATTTAGCACTAAAATGTTAGTACTGTCTAAATGTCCCAGCATCTCCATCTTGGAAATATGTGCCTACCAATCTTCCAAGAAAAATGCTTATATTAATTTGCCATTGAACAAATGACAAAGTCCTATGAAAGAAAGCCAAAACTTTCCTAGCTGTGCTTTTCAGATAGAATAATATGGTGTCATATCAGCTAGTATTATTACTTAGATACTTTTTTTTTCCCTAGGATGAAAATACAAAACTGAATGATAAATTTCCTTCTGAGCTGGCATCCTCACCACAGAAGATAAACCTCTAATATGCAGTAAAGTCACAAACTGCCTAATATAATAAATGTCTTTTCCAGACAGTGTTATCTTTCACATACTTTATTTCTTCCACTTTTCATTTACAAAATTTTACATTATTTTCACATTGTATCCAATGGGCTAGTAACACTTCATAACTAACCAATCTTTGCCCTTGACAAATACATTAAGAAAATGGGTTCTGTTGGATATAATATATATGAGAGTTTCAATCCACAACCAGGTTTATTTGACTTTAAATCTTTTGTCCATTTTATTTTACATTCTCTTGTTTTAATACAGAAATTATGTAAAAGAAAATTACAAGCTTAAAATATATTTATATGCATATACTGTTTGTAAAAATTCTTTCTGGTTTGCCAAACTAGCGTGCGAAAATGTTTTTCTCTCAACATCCCAAAGTAAATTTTTTAATTCTCAGTGGCCCTCAATGAATTTCTTCATATGTCTTACCCGAATTCTTTTATTTAAATCATTTAACAACACATACCTCTAACATTAATATATACTTCCTACCAAACATAAATATATACACACATAAACATACATATACTATACAAACATATGCAATTTGTAACTGGCAAACTTGTCTTCTCATTTCCAAATGTAACTCATTCCCAATGTATTTTCACTTCACATCAACAAAGCTTTTTTTTTTCACTTGAAGCCAAACAAAGCATAAAACAATAAATGTAGAGTCTCCCACTTATATTCCAAAAAATTATCCCGTGAAAGATGGCAATGAGGTTTTTACTCCTCTAGAGAGAGAAACCAATCTTTAAAATAATGTCCTAGGAAATAGCTTTTCCCTGAGGTTTTCCTCTTTGTTTTTATAAAGAAAAAAATACAAATCGAAAAGCCATGAGCAAATCAAATGGTAAGAAGTTTCCACATTAGCTATACTTTCCTTTTTCTGTTTTGAAAAGGGAAATCGTTTTATCTTTTACTGTAAATGCTGCAGAATATTGAGAAAGGCATTTATCCAGCCTCATATTTTTCTAAATTCCTTTCCCACAACTAAGATTATTTTTAGTGAACATAAAAATGGAGGGGAAACCCTTGAAAACAAAATAACTGGATTTTATGTTTAAGAAAAATTCAAAGCCCCAACTTCCTCTAAGATTAATTTACATTCGGAAAAGACAGTCAATTAATCTCAACTGAAAATGTAAACATCTGTCACAGACAACAAACGCCTTGTTTGTGGATAGGGAATGTGATGCAGACCTTGCAACAAATGTAGCTGCATTTAAATCTTAGTCTAAAACCATGACAGAAATAGAGATGATCTCTCATTTCCAAAAAATCCAGAAATTTTTCAGAAATTTTCAACTCTTTTTCTAATTGTCCATTAGTTTAGAAACTTCTTTTTTAAGATTAAGAGGTTCTGAGTTTAAAGTCAAACAACTTGAATTCAAGACCCAGTTGTTCACTGAGTGACAAAAAGTAAATTATTTAACATTCTACCTGCCTCCTCCTCTATGAGATGGGCATTACTGGGTTCCTTCAAGACTAAATGTTTCCATAAGTGTAAAGTCTTTGGCACCACCCATTCCTGGTTCATGGTACATGTCAATAAATACTGCTTCAGCTGCTGCTGGAGCTGAGGCCCTGGAACTTCTTTCTATCAGATACACAAAGATTCCATTGAATGTATCCTCAAAGATGTACTTCTGCATAGGCCAATCCAGAATATTAATTGCAAAGAAAAAAGACACGTGCTATTCTTTCACTATGTTAGATGTATGATCCTTCTTGGCCTTCACCTCAACTACACCAAGTATCCACTAACACAGCCTTAATTCAGACAAGGAAACAGAAGTGAAAATGGTAATACAGTTCAGGAAAGTGCAGAGCCTGAACTCCATCTCCAGATCTCACAGACTTTACTATCTACAATGCTAAAAACACACAGTAATTTAGGGGAAACGAAGAAAGGAAAGACTATTAGATTATCCCTTCTAACTAATTCACAGATGTGAAATTAGTGAAATTACTGTTCCATGGTTTGTCTTAATAAACTTTCTGATGCAAGTGGCCCATGACAAGTCCCTAGGACAAACTCACAATACCTGAGTACTCACAGTACCTCTCAGGTTCTTGTTAAATGCAAAAGCTCCATGAGGAAATTTTATTACCTGACTTCAGGAAGAGTTAGTTGACTGACATCTGAGCATGAGTGGCTGACACTCTGGAAGGCAGAACAGGGAAGTGGAGGATTGTGGGTAGAACCAGAGATGGCAAAGAAGTATATATCAAAAGAGGAAATAATTTCCATGTACAGTAGGCCCACCATATCCATGGATTCTTCATCAGAGGAATCAACTAACCAAGGGTGAAAGATGATTGGAAAACAAAAGCAATATAACAATAAAAATACTACAAATAAAAAAATGCAGTACAACAACTAGTATTTGCACAGCATTTACATTGTATTAGGTATTATAAATAATCTAGAGATTATTTAAGTATATAGGAAGAGGTGCATAGGTTATATGCAAATACCAAAGCCATTTTATATGAGGGACTTGAGCGTCTGAGGATTTTGGTATCTAAGAGGTCCTAGAATTAATCACCAAGCAATGACTACTTCAAAGAATTATTAGGCAGAAGTAAAACATTACCTCCTTTGTAATTCATTTTTAACTTGGCCATAGTAGCCTATTAGCTGTTGCTTATTATTGCTAACATCATATTCTACACTACTTCTGAGAAGAGGAATTCTGCCTTTTATTTACTTCTACATTTAGTACCTATGGGGCATGGTGAAAATTACTACATAGCTCTATCTTAGTTTCCTTGTTTTAATAATTGCCTTGCTTTCTTGAATGGTTGTTATAGAAGAAAGCACATAGGAAAATAAAAACAATGCTAGAGAGGTGCAAATTATTATTATGCAATACTTGCTGAAACAAATATTTAGTGAGTAAACTTTCCTGAAAGGTGGTATTTTTTTACTATAGAATATATAAGGTAAGCCAAATATTAATCTTGGCAGGATCGTGTAACAAAGTCATTATTATTATTTCCACTTATTCTGGATTCTTATATAGAATCAGAATACAACATTACAAAGATGGAATTCTAAGGCTGTTTTTTTTTTTATTTTTTTTTTTTATTAAATCATAACTGTATACAATGATATGATTATGGGGCATCATACACTCACTTCATAAACCATTTGACACATTTTTATCACAGTGGTTAACATAGCCTTTCCGGCGTTATCTCAGTTACTGTGCCAAAACATTTACATTCTACATTTACCAAGTTTCGCAAATACCCCTGTAATATGCACCACAGGTGTGATCCCACCGATTCCCCTCCCTCTACCCACCCCCCCCTTTCCCACTTCCCCCTATTGTTAAGTTGTAGCTGGGTTATAGCTTTCATGTGAGAGTCCCAAATTAGTTTCATAGTAGGGCTGTGTACATTGGGTATCTTTTCTTCCATTCTTGGGATACTTTACTAAGAAGAATATGTTCCAGCTCCATCCATGTAAACATGAAAGAGGTAAAGTCTCCATCTTTCTTTAAGGCTGCATAGTATTCCATGGTATACATATACCACAATTTATTAATCCATTCGTGGATCGATGGGCACTTGGGCTTTTTCCATGACTTAGCTATTATGAATTGGGCTGCAATAAACATTCTGGTACAAATATCTTTGTTATGTTGTGATTTTTGGTCTTCTGGGTATATGCCCAGCAGAGGAATTACAGGATTGAATGGCAGATCTATTTTTAGATCTCTGAGTGTTCTCCATATATCTTTCCAAAAGGAATGTATTAATTTGCATTCCCACCAGCAGTGCAGAAGTGTTCCCTTTTCTCCGCATCCACGCCAGCATCTCTGGTCTTGAGATTTTGTGATATAGGCTAGTCTCATTGGAGTTAGATGATATCTCAAAGTAGTTTTGATTTGCATTTCTCTGATGATTAAAGATGATGAGCATTTTTTAACCAAAGTCCCAAATTAGTCAGCTCCAGAGCTTGAACGCACTTGTGAAATTGTATGGGCCTTTAGTTTCCATTTCAGAGCCTGCTGTCATCTGTGGATAAAAATTCACATTCATCTCACCTTGGCTCTAGATTGATCTGAACTTGAATCCAAACCTCTGGCTGATGGAAATCTTGAAGAGATCTCCTTGGAAACTCAGTCTTTGCACAGCCTTTAATATTCATACAGGGTTTTTTTTATCATTGCTACTTGAGTTCTAACCTAAATGAGTAATTGGGAAGGAGAACTATTTGTACAATCCCAAGGAAAAGTATAATTAACTGCCGCCAAATGGTGGCTGCTGTGGCAGACTGCAGGGCAGATATTTTACTGAGAAACAGTCTTCAGTGAATCACTTGGTCCATATCAGCATATCTCATTTATCAAGGAAGTGAATTTTTCTTTAAATATCTTAATCATGAAATTGAAAAACAGGTCCTAAGTCTTCCCCCTCACCAGCCTAATATTTTTTCCCTATCAGTTATATTGTTTAACTATGTCCAAATGGCTTCCCCTCAAAAGCAAAATTGAAATAAAACTACACTAAAAACACATAACAAATGTGTTCTAAAATTTGAACCTATTCACATTTATTTCCTCCTGATAATTTCTTTTCTTTGTGTTGCCATTGTCTTTGTCCTTGGCAACTACTGCATTTCTTTATAATCTGTCCCCTTTGGTGGACTCTGTTTGCTTATGTCCATAAACAACATTAGGGGGGAATGAATTAAAGCAGAATTTTGTGGTGGGTCAATGAAGATTTGGATTTTTTATTTACTACCCTATTCAGAAAGCAGAATTGCTTCCTTCAAATTACACTCATAAATTATCAGCTATTATGCCTCAGTGTATTTATTGGTGCAAAGGTTGATGCTGAATAAAGTTTTAGAGGGGCAGGGGAACTTGGAATTTATATGTCACATGTGGTCATGACATACCTACTTGTCACATGCTTGAGTAGTTTCAGAAGAATGGAGTAAAATAGTGCTAATATACCCACAGGGACACCAAAACTTCTCCTTGAAAATGTTGTGATACAACCAGGAAAGTAGCTTCTGAGTTCTAAGCTCAAGTCTCTTCTTCAACCAGCTACTTAATTTTCAACTCCAGAGAACCCAGTTATACTTCCTTTTAGGAAACAATAAACAGAAGACCAAACAATGAAACATACACATTGTTAGGCACAGGAAATTATTTCAGTCCCTCTGTGGTAAATTAGTAGCAGACTCCATGGACACATGAACAACTTTTCATTCTGTCCACAGCTTTCCAGAGAAGCAAGGTGAAATTAACTCATGGAATATGGACAAGGAATTATTTCAATCTATCTTATTCACTCAACTTATTGTTTGGTGTTTATGAAGACTATTAAGCTAAGGACTCATTATTCATCCTGCAGGTAAGCTGACCCTTAGGTGTGAAACTCTTTCGAAATAAGAGTGCATCTCTGCATTGTAAGCAGAGGACAAGTTAATACATACAGTCCCTGATGCTAGCTCTACCATTAAGTTTTTCAGTGAAAAGTTAGCCAAAGTCAAGAGTTAAAAGGCAAGCCACAGAGTGGGAGAATATGTCTGCAACTCACAAACACAGAAGCACATCCAAAATATAAAAGAAAATTCTCTGTATAAATAAGAAAACTGCAAATAGCCCAACTAAAAAAATGACAAAAGAATTAAATATACCCCTCATAAGAGTAGAAAGCCAAATGGCCAATAAATGAATTAAATTTAAAACTTCTCATCTTTTTAGCAAATTAGGAAGCAAATATTAATACTATCATGCAATAACCATACACCCATTCGATTGGCAAAAATTAAAGTGTCTGACAATGCCGTGTGTTTGTAAGCACATGGTACTACTGAGAACTTTCATATATTGTTGGTAAGGATGTAAATTGCATTTGGAAAAACAATTTAACATGATCCATTAAAGTTGATGATATGTAAACCCTAAGGGAGCACTAGATATATATTTAGAGAAATCCCTGCATAGTTGTAGCAGGATACAGGGACAAGAAAATCAGGAGCAGTATTGTTTATGATGCTACCAAACAAAAAAAAGCCAAATATCCACCACAATAGAGGGAACATATTTATTTATTTATTTATTCATTTATTTTTTAGAGACAGAGTTTCACTTTATCATGAGTGCTGTGGCATTATAGCTCACAGCAACCTCCAACTCCTGGGCTTGGGCGATTCTCTTGCCTCAGCCTCCCATGTAGCTGGAACTACAGGTGCCCGCAACAACACCTGGCTATTTTTTGTTGCAGTTTGGCCAGGGCCGGGCTTGAACCCGCCACCCTCAGTGTGGTGCCTTACCCACTGAGCCACCGGCGATGCTCAGAGGGAACATATTTAAATTCTGGGGTGCTCATATAATTGAATACTGTATAGTGATGGAAAGAAATGAGCTACAGCCGCACAAACTAATGTGAATGAGTCCAGGGGTAATGTTTCAAATATTTAATCATTGACACTAAGCAAACAGAAAATATGCCAAATTTTGACAACTCGTATAGACTGGCTGGAAGAATATCAACAAGCATTGGATAATCTCTGAGATGTCATGTTAAAAGGGGGTAAAGCATATAAATACTTTTATGTTTGTTATCTTTCTATTTAAAGAAGTTCAAGAATAAACAAAATTAAAGCTCATTTGTTTAGGAAAGTATGACTAAAAAAATTAAAAATAACAACAAAGAAATAATTTCCATAAAAGGCAGAGTAATGATTACTTAGAATGAAAGTGGTGGGTTATTAGCAGGAAGTAAAATGTAAGTGCCAGATGATAAACATGTTACAAGGGATTTTAAGCAGCTAGTAATCTATTTCTTTATTAGAGAAGTGGTGCTACAGTCATTCACTATATAGCTATTGTCATACCTATATATGTATGGTTTAAATCATTTCCTATGCATAGAACATATTTTATAATAAATAAATAAAACAAAAGAAGAAAATCAATATCACATATATACATACATACATATATATTAGAATATAAAAGTTTAAGTTTATTTTATATTGGAGAAAGGGAAGAAAGTAAGGGGAAGAGATGAGAAAGTCAGAGAGGAAAGCAGAGAGCAGAGCATGAGAGAAGGGAAGATAGGGGAGTGGGGGGAGAAAAGGAGTGAGAGAATTCAATTTTATATATATTCAGGTGGATATTTTCTTCCAGCATTGGGCAGAAAGCTTATTGAACCTATGATTTTCTTAGGTTATCAGTTGTTTCTCTGAGACTTCTAAACCTGCTGTCCAATTATTACAAGTGTGGTTGCCTTCACGTCATTTGAGCACCACAACCACTTCAAAACTCAATGCTGATTCTTCCTCTGCACCTCCACTCAGGAGAGTCTTAGTCACTAAGACTGGTTCAGGCCTTCACTAATCTCTACCTCACTTGCCATCTGCCTGTTAGTAATGCAGTGACAAAATCTAAGCTGGAAGGTCTGTTTCGTAGGGTCAACGCTGGCCCCTGTTGTCATAGCCTGGGTTGAGCCAAAGCAGATACTGAGGTAGATGCTTGCATGCAGATACATTCTCCCGATGTGGGGAGAATAATTCAGCTGGCAGGAATGAGAGATAAGAAAGAAGACCAATACAAGAATTCAGTACTGCAGGTTATTGACAATCCTGCATGTCCCTGAGGGAAAAAAGGCAGAAGCAATTATCCACTAGCTCACATCCTCTGTCGATGAAGGTAACCCAAAGGAGTTGATTATCTACTTTTCATCTCCAGTTGGCACATGCTTGAATACTAAGCACCTTCCTATGGGTGACCAGTACCATCAAGTCAGTGAAGCTTCAGAGTAGGAACCAAGAGTTTAAATTATGAGTCTGAGTTGAGGCTTTCTTAGTTGCACCCTTACAAAACAGGTTGAAGTCTGCAATGAACTGATCACCACAAAAGTGCTTGGGATAATTGATAGTGATAGGGAACTGGGATCTAATATTCTGGTATAAATCTGTTTATGGACTTACCAGAATCTATTTACCCTATTTTGTAACAGAATCTCCATTCACTTGAAGAACCACCTCTCTTTCACTTTCTACCCCTGGAGCTGAATCTATACCAAGGGTAAATTTGTGACTCACACCCAGCCATCTGCAGCCAATAAATCTCTATTTTGGTACTTTTATTGAATCCGTCTAGAAAGAAGAGATTTTTTGGTATTAAAGCTAGGAAGGAGGGGGCCATGATGGAAGACTAGAAGCAGTACACACATGTCACTCTCTGGGAGAGAATAAAAAATGGCAAACTGTAAGAGGAGGTTCACCTAGAGATGGGCTTTCTTACAAAGAACCTGATGGATCATCAGACACCAATGAAAGACATTCAGTGTGAAGGGGATGGGGTGAGGAAGTTCTGCTAGCCAAGATCAGAATGTACCTGTGGGAGACTGCTTTACACAGAGAAGACACAAAGGAAAGAAACTCAGGATCCCATATTCCCCACAGGGACATTGTGGCTTAAGTCATGAGGGGGCCCCACCACAACTACAGGCCTCTGTATTAATTGGTATCCTGTTTAGAGACTGTTCAGTGAAATTACCTCAACAAGCAGGCTAATAGTGTCCCTCTGGCCTCTGTTCACAGGTCGCAACAGTTGATGCTACTCTGAGCTTTCAGGTCTAGAGCTCCTGGTCCACATAGGAATCATCAGTCTACATAGGTTTAATCCTCATTGTGGCTGCCCCTACGTCATCCCTTACTGGGCTGGGGAGGGAGCAGGCAGAGCATAAGCATTCACATTACTGTGACTGGGAGCCAGGCAACCCCCAGTAGAAAACTTGAACAGAGCTTGAGGGGTGCCACAGCAGCAATCTTGGTAGGGCCTGTATGGTGAGAGAGCCCCAAGAGGCCCAGCTCTCATAGCCCTGCATCTTGACCAGGAAGTAAACCTCCTGACCTGTGCATTGTCATGGTGAGGTCTCTGCAGATCTGGGTGCCAAGTGAAGGTTCACATCCCTGGAGAGCCACAACCATGTTTTACTGCATGATGCTATGTCTGTGGTTCAGCTCTCCACCATGGCCTCACTGGCCACAAACTGCTCCTGTTGCATATCACCATTATACCTAAACCTGGATGGAGTGAAGGACTGTAGCCCTGACACTTGCAGCCAATTTCTAGACAGCCTCACCAAACAGCCCCTCCCATCACCACTGGGAGATCTGGGCAGAGCCATCTCTCATAATGCCTCAATGTAGAGAAACTCACCCATTTCCTTGATCTAGTTTCCAACATTGGTATAGAGACCAATCCTCCATTCCACACAAAGATCTCCTATGACTGGTACAGTTGCTGCAACCCACGCACAGAGCCAGCTAATGTCAGGTCATGTCCCCTACCTCTGTGGAAAGTAATTTGTGTAGCTCCTGCCTAAGCTCTCAATTGTAGCCTGAGGACCAATAAAGAAATCTGAATGAATATGCCCCAGCATCAGCTTGGACTGTAACAACCACAGGATTTGAGACAATGCATGTGAACAGCTGTGTTATAGGCTTCCACTTCATCTGCCCCTCTTCTCATGGGTCAATCCTCCAGGGTAGGACATAAAATCATTATCTGGGGACCTCACCTCACAAGTAGGAGAGTTCTCAGAAAACGAGAACAGCTGTACTACAAATCTTTCAGCCCTGAGCAGAGAGACAGTTTCATATGAGAAAAAATGAGGGAAAAAAAGGAAGGAAGGAAGGAAGGAAAAAAATTCTGGCAACATGAAAAAACAAGCTAGTTTTCACTCCCAAAGATCGCAATAGATCCACAGTAATGAATCCCAACCAAAAAGAAATTTTTGAAATCTCTAAAAAGGAATTCAGAATATGGATGAAAAAAAGATAAGTGGAACTGAAGAGAAAGTTGAAAAAAGAAAAATAAAGTTTCAGGACATGAATGAAAAAAATGAAAAAGTTGCTAAAGAGATAGACAACTAAGAAATAGTATAATAAAACTTAAAGAAATGAAAGAGTCATTCAGGGAACTACAATATACATCAGAGAGCTTCTACAACAGGATTGACCTAACAACAGAAAGAATCTCAGAGCTGCAAGACAAGGCTTTCAAACTAACTCAGACAGTCAAAAATGCAAAAAAAAAAAAAAAAAAGAATGAACAATCACTCAGAGAAATATAGGACTATATGAAATGAGCTATATACAAATTATAGATGTCCCAGGAGGAAAAGACAAAGCAAAAAGCATGAAAAACCTATTGGAGGGAATTATTGAGAAGTATGTCCATATTATTGCTGAAGATTCAGATATCAAGATACAAGATAGTCATCAAACACTGGGGGAAGATTCATAGCAAATAGGACACCCCCAAGACACGCAGTCAGCAACCTAGCCAAAGTCAAAATCAGCAAGATGCAGCAAAAGCTGCAAGACGGAAAATAGCAATTAATAACAACAGTAAACCCATTAGGCTACCAGGAGACTTGGCAGTGGGCACCTTATACACCAGAAGGATCTGGGGCCCCTTTTTTAAACTTCTTAAACAGGCCAACTGTTAGCTAGGAATTGTGTATTCTACAAAACTAAATTTATAAATGATGGAAAAATAAAGACTTTTCTGGAAAGCAAACACTAAGGGAATTTGTCCTTACTAGATTTACTCTATGGGAAATTCTCAAGAGTGCTACAAATGCATAATAGATACCCACAAGTGTATAAAAACAAAACCAAAGTTATAGCTCACAGCTCTTATAGAACGATAGCATAAAAGGAAGAACAAAACATTAAAGTATCACACAACATGTTGAACAGAACAGCATCCACATATCAATATTAACATTCACTGTGAATGGTCTGAATGCCCCAATCAAAAGACATTGACTGAAAGAAAAATCACAACTCTATTACGTACTGCCTCCAAGAGACACAACTAACCACAAGGGTCCACATAGAAAAAATTGTTCCAAACAAACGGAAACCAAAAGCAAGCAGGAGTAGCCATTCTCACGCCATATAAAATAGACTTAAATCAACAATGATTAAAAGATAAAAGTGGTTATGTCATACTGTTAGTAATTTAACAAGAAGACTTAATCCTAAATATATACAAAAATAACACAGGAGTTCTCAGTTTCATAAAGCAAATTCTTCTAGATGTAAGGAAAGATATAAATGTTAGAATCTTAATTGTCAGAGACTTCAACCCTCCACTGGTAGAATGGATATATCATTGAAGCAGAAAATAAATAAAGGGACACAGGAACAAATGGATCTAATAGACATGTACAGAGCAGTCTACTCCCAAAATACTGAATTTTTTTTTCATCCAGACATGTGACATTTTCCAAGACTGATCACATTTTAGGCCACAAAAAAGTCTCAGCAAATTAAAAAAAATGAAAATCATACCATGTGTCTTTTCAGAACACAATGAAATAAAACTTGAAATCTAATCCAAAAGAAACACTCAAACCCACACATATTCAAATAAATTAGACAATCTATTGCTGAATGGTCCATAGGTCAATGATGAAAATCCAAATATTTCTCAAACTGAATGACAAATGGGAGACAAGCTTTTAAAGTCTATGAGACACAGTAAAAGCAGTTCTAAAGGGAAAATTCATAGCCTGAAATGCCAACATCTAAAAGACAGAACAATCATAAATTGACAACCTAATATCACATCTCAAGGAACTATAAAATTAGAACAAAGCAAACCAAAAGCCAGCAGAAGAATAAAATAACAAAACTCTGAGCAGAAATAAATGAAGTGGAAACCAAAACACAAAACAAAGGACCAACAAAACAAAAAGTTGGTTCTTTGAAAACATAAACCAAATAGATAAACCAATAGCTAGATTAATTGGAAATAGAAGAGAAAGAACTCAAATCAACTCAATCAGAAATAAAAAAGGAGACATGATACCACAGAAATACAAAATATCTTCTATGAATACTACCATATTCTCCATACAAACTGGAAAACCTAGAGGACATGGATAAATTCCTAGAAACACACTGCCTCCCAAGCCTGAATCAGAAAGAAAAATATCGAACAGACTAAAATTGAGCAGCATGATTGAAGCATTAAAAAATAAATAAATAAACTTCCAAACAGAATAAGTCCCAGAGAAAATGGATTCACAACTGAGTTCTCTTTACCAGACCTATAAATAAGAAATAGTACCTATCCTATAGTAATCATTCTATAACAATGAGAAGGAATGAACCTTCTCTAACTCATTATACAAGGCCAGTATCACTCTTACACCAAAGTTAGTAAAAGACACAATAAAAAAGAAAACTATAGCCCAATATGCCTAATGGACATAGATGTAAAAACCTTCAACAATATACTAGTAAACTGATTTCAACAGCATATCTAAAAGATAATTCACCATGATCGAGTGGTTGCAAACAAGGGGTTCGAGGATGGCTTAAAATATGCGAATCACTAAATGTGATTCATATGACCTTCTCAATAGATGCAGAAAAAGCATTTGACAAAATCCAGCACTCCTCCATGTTTAAAACCCTCAACAAATTAGTCATAAAAAGAGCAAAGCTCGAATTTATAAAAGCCACATCTGACAAACCCTCAAGCAAAATCATACTGAATGAAGAAACATTGAACGCATTCCTAAGAACTGGAATAAGACAAGGGTGCCCGCTGTTACCTCTACTATTCAACACAGTACTGTAACTCCTAGCTGGAACAATCATGTAAAAAAGAAATAAATGGTATTCAAATCGGGAAAGAGAAGATTAAACCATTCCTGTTAGATGAAAGTATGATCTTGTATTTAGAAAACCTTAAAGACTGCATCAAAAGACTCTTAGAAATGATAAATAAGTTCAGCAAAGTCTCAGGTACAAAGCAATGTACACAAATCATTAGCAATTCTATATTCTAACAGCAATCAAGCTGAGAGTCAAATCAGAGACTCAATGCCATTTACAATAGCTATAAAGAAAATAAAGTAAGGAAAGAAACATAGTGACACAGTCAAATGCAAAAATATCCCATGCTCATGGGTTGGTACAGTCAATATTAATAAAATGTTTATACCTCCCAAAGTGATTTACAGATTTGATACAATGTCTTACCAAGTACCAATATTATACTTCATAAATCCAGAAGAAAAAAAAGTGCTGAGCTTCATGTGGAACCAAAAAATAGAACTCAAATAGTCAAAGCAATCCTCAGCAAAAAGAATAAATTTGTAGGCACCATAATACCTGACTTAAAATTATACTACAAGGCAATAAAAACCAGAACAGCATGGTGCTGGTATTAAAGTAGAGACAGAGACCAATGGAACAGAATAGAGAAGCCCGAAATAAAATCATTTACCTACAACTGATAAACCTTTGACAAAGCAGACAACAATATACACTAGGAAAAGGAAGCTCTACTCAGTAAATGGTGCTGGGAAAAATTGAATAGCTACATGCAGAAGAATGAAACATGATTCCTGTTTCTCAAAACTTACTAAAATTAATTCAAGTGGATAAAAGACTGTAATATAAGACATAAAATAATAACAATTCTAGAAGAATATATGAGAAAAACTCTTCTAGACCTTTACCTGGGCAAAAAAATGTATGACTAAGATCCCAAAGGCAAATGCAGCAACAGAAATAAATGGCATTTAACTAAATTAAAAAGCTTCTGCAAAGCAAAGGAAATACTCAACAGAGTCAATGGACAATGTACAGAAAGGAAGAAAATATTTGTGAATTATATATTCAATAAACATCTAATATCCAGAATATACAAAGAAATCAAGCAAATCAGAAAAAACCAACCATCTTATTAAAAAGTGGGCAAAAGACATGAGCAGAAGTATTCCAAGAGAAGATAGCCAAATGGCCATCAAATGTATGAAAACAATGGGAAATGCAAGTTAAAACTACAATGAGATATCACCTTACCCCTGTCAGAATTGCCATTATTAAAAAATCAGAAAGCAATAGATGCTGGTGTGGATGCAGAAAGAAAGAAACACTATCCCCTTGTTGGTGGGACTGCAAATTATTACAACCTCTATGGGAAAAAGTATGGATGGCCATTCATCAAAGAAATAAATGTAGACCTACCATTAGACCCAGCAATCCCACTATTAGAGATCTACCCAAAGAAAAAGAAATCATTTTATTAAAAAGACATGTTCACTCGTGTTTATTACAGCACAATTCACAATTGCAAAGACGTGGAATCAACCTAAGTGTCTATCAATTCATGAGTGGAGGATATATATTTATACACAGCGTGTGTGTGCATAGACACACATACACTATGGAGTACCACTCAGCCATAAAAGGAAATGAAACAATGTGATCTACAACCACTTGGACAGAACTGGAAACTATTTTCCTAAGTGAAGTATTTTAGAAATGGAAAAATCAAACACCATATGTTCTCACTAATAAGTGGAAACTAAACAATTTGTAGAGATGGAAACAAGGGATATAAACGACATTGAGACCAAGAAAGGGAGAAGGTGGGAGGAGGGGTGTGGGATTAAAAACTTACCTATTGGCACAATGAACACTATTCTGGTGACAGGCACACCAAGCCCCAACTCAAGCATTATTCATGATACTTGCATTCAACTGTGCCTGAAACGAATGTACCTTGATTGTGTTTTAACCATGAGCCATTAAATTCTTTCTTGACTTAAGCCTGTTTGAATATGTCCCTAGACACTGAAAGATGGCGAACTTTGGTGAAGGACACTGATAATGCCTCCATCTCTGTGCCATGTGAGGACCTTCAGTAGACTGCAGGGTAGTAAGAAAGACATGTGCCCTGATCACTGGAGTCCAAAGTGGTGCTCCTTGAGGGCCATTGAAGCAATTGGGAATAAAAGATCAGCTAGAAACACAGCATATTATGGCTACAACGCAATACATTATTAGGTCCAAAGTGGATAAAGAAATTAGAATTGTCTAGAACTCAGTTGATATTGTTATTTTCCAGATGCCATTCTGGTGTGCAACAGTGGGTGAAATTTTGGTAGGGGGAAAGGTCAAAAGTGGAAAGGTGAACATTATAGGTTTTTAAAAAATAACAAAGTTATAGAGCAGATCGGCAAGTATATAAACTAAAAGAAGAATGAAGTAGGGTTTTGATTTTAGAAGACAATGCTTCATCTCCTAATTAAAGGCAAAGGCAACATGAAAGGACATACCTCCATGGTGTCTCCTAGAAAAGAAAGATGAGCACACAGAGAAATGCTCCCAAGTTAGTATCTGCCTTGGTATGTCTGTCACTTTCAAAGTAAGATTGTGTCTTGTGTCACAGCCCTAGAATTCAGTTGCTGGTCCAAACTAACAAAAAGGCTTGATTGATAAAACCAGAATGCCCAGCAATGGTATATATAAGAAATATCACACAGATGTAATTGAATGATTCAAATGTACGATAGCAACAAAATCATTTAACCTAGTTCATCCATCTGATGGTTCATTAGCCTGCCAGGCATCTACTAGTCCAATATTTTTGGCAGAGAATCATCACTGTTTGTCTCTGAGCTCTCATTTTAATGAGCTTCTAAGAGCGAACACCCCATTGCCACAAAAATTTTTTAATTCATACAGTCTTTGGATGTGTTAATGCATCCCATCCTGTGGCTCTAAAGGAGATTTGTAAATCTATTCTCTGTTACATGAGATAAGATTACTTTCTTTTCTCAAAGGAAAAATTACTTTTCACTTGTAAGTTCCTCGCTGACAGGGATGACTAAGAAGAGGGGCTCATTTCCCCGTAATCCTCGAGGACCACAACACAACTGAAGATATCTGGATTTTATTCAGTAAGATCCAGATATACTTTTTGAAAGATTAATCTAGTATCTAGGATAATACATGAGCATAGAGATGGTATCCTTCAATTTCTGGTTCCTCCTTTTTTCTTTGGGCACTCCAAGAAAAACTGCTGTGTCTAAGATTTTTTATTTATTTATTTATTTGTTTATTTATTTTTATTGTTGGGGATTCATTGAGGGTACAATAAGCCAGGTTACACTGATTGCAATTATTAGGCGAAGTCCCTCTTGCAATCATGTCTTGCCCCCATAAAGTGTGACACACACCAAGGCCCCACCCACCGCCCTCCTTCCCTCTTTCTGTTCCCCCCCATAACCATAATTGTCATTAATTGTCCTCATATCAAAATTGAGTACATAGGATTCATGCTTCTCCATTCTTGTGATGCTTTACTAAGAATAATGTCTTCCACGTCCATCCAGGTGAATACGAAGGATGTAAAGTCTCCATTTTTTTTAATGGCTGAATAGTATTCCATGGTATACATATACCACAGCTTGTTAATCCATTCCTGGGTTGGTGGGCATTTAGGCTGTTTCCACATTTTGGCGATTGTAAATTGAGCTGCAATAAACAGTCTAGTACAAGTGTCCTTATGATAAAAGGATTTTTTTCCTTCTGGGTAGATGCCCAGTAATGGGATTGCAGGATCAAATGGGAGGTCGAGCTTGAGTGCTTTGAGGTTTCTCCAAACTGTACTAGTACTGTACTAGTTTGCAGTCCCACCAGCAGTGTAAAAGTGTTCCCTTCTGTCCACATCCATGCCAGCATCTGCAGTTTTCAGATTTTGTGATGTGGGCCATTCTCACTGGGGTTAGATGATATCTCAGGGTTGTTTGGATTTGCATTTCTCTAATATATAGAGATGATGAACATTTTTTCATGTGTTTCTTAGCCATTCGTCTGTCGTATTAAGAGAAAGTTCTATTCATGTCTCTTGCCCATTGATATAAGGGATTGTTGGCTTTTTTCATGTGGATTAATTTGAGTTCTCTATAGATCCTAGTTATCAAGCTTTTGTCTGATTGAAAATATGCAAATGTCCTTTCCCATTGTGTAAGTTGTCTCTTTGCATTGGTTATTGTCTCCTTAACTGTACAGAAGCTTTTCAGTTTAATGAAGTCCCATTTGTTTATTTCTGTTGTTGTTGCAATTGCCATGGCAGTCTTCTTCATGAAGTCTTTCCCCAGGCCAATATCTTCCAGTGTTTTTCCTATGCTTTCTTGGAGGATTTTTATTGTTTCATGCCTTAAGTTTAAGTCCGTTATCCATCTTGAATCAATTTTTGTGAGTGGGGAAAGGTGTGGGTCCAGTTTCAGTCTTTTACATGTAGACATCCAGTTCTCCCAACACCATTTATTGAACAGGGAGTCTTTTCCCCAAGGTATTTTCTTGTTTGGTTTATCAAAGATTAGGTGGTTGTAAACTGTTAGTTTCATTTCTTGGTTTTCAATTCGATTCCAAGTGTCTATGTCTCTGTTTTTGTGCCAGTACCATGCTGTCTTGACCACTATGGCTTTGTAGTACAGACTAAAATCTGGTATGCTGATGCCCCCAGCTTTATTTTTGTTACAGAGAACTGCCTTAGCTATATGGGGTTTTTTCTGGTTCCATACAAAACACAGAATCATTTTTTCCAAATCTTGAAAGTACGATGTTGGTATTTTGATAGGAATGGCATTGAATAGGTAGATTGCTTTGGGAAGTATAGACATTTTAACAATGTTGTTTCTTCCCATCCATGAGCATGGTATGTTCTTCCATTTGTTAATATCCTCTGCTATTTCCTTTCTGACGATTTCATAGTTTTCTTTATAGAGGTCCTTCACCTCCTTCGTTAGGTATATTCCTAAGTATTTCATTTTCTTTGAGACTATGGTGAAGGGAGTTATGTCCTTAATTAGCTTCTCATCTTGACTGTTATTGGTGTACACAAACGCTACTGACTTGTGGACATTGATTTTATATCCTGAAACATTACTGTATTTTTTGATGACTTCTAGGAGTCTTGTGATTGAGTCTTTGGGGTTCTCTAAGTATAAGATCATGTCGTCAGCAAAGAGGGAGAGTTTGACCTCCTCTGCTCCCATTTGGATTCCCTCTATTTCCTTGTGTTGCCTAATTGTATTGGCTAGAACTTCCAGCACTACGTTGAATAGTAAAAGTGGCAGAGGACAACCTTGTCTGGTTCCAGTTCTAAGAGGAAAAGCTTTCAGTTTTACTCCATTCAGTAAAATATTGGCTGTGGGTTTGTCATAGATAGCTTCAATCAGTTTTAGAAATGTGCCACCTATGCCTATACTCTTCAGTGTTCTAATTAGAAAAGGATGCTGGATTTTATCAAATGCTTTTTCTGCATCTATTGAGAGGATCATGTGACCTTTATTTTTGCCTCTGTTAATATAGTGGATAACGTTATAGACTTGCGTATGTTAAACCAGCCTTGCATCCCTGGGATGAAGCCTACTTGATCATGATGAATGACTTTTTTGATGATAAGCTGTAATCTATTGGCTAGGATTTTGTTGAGAATTTTTCCATCTATGTTCATGAGTGAGATTGGTCTGAAATTCTCCTTTTTGTTTGGGTCTTTTCCTGGTTTTGGTATCAGGGTGATGTTTGCTTCATAGAATGTGCTGGGGGAAGATTCCTTCTTCCTCAATTTTTTGGAATAATTTCTGCAGTACAGGAATAAGCTCTTCCTTGAAGGTTTGATAGAATTCTGGAGTGAAGCCATCTGGACCAGGGCATTTTTTGGTTGGAAGCTTTTTTATTGTTTCTTTGATTTCAGTGCTTGAAATTGGTCTGTTCAGGAGCTCTATTTCTTCCTGGCTGAGTCTAGGGAGAGGGTGTGATTCAAATTATTGATCCATTTCTTTCACATTGTCAAATTTCTGGGCATAGAGTTTCTGGTAGTATTCAGAGATGATCTCTTGTATCTCTGTGGGATCAGTTGTTATTTGCCCTTTATCATTTCTGATTGAGGTTACTAGAGATTTTACTTTTCTATTCCTCGTTAGTCTGGCCAATGGTTTATCTATTTTATTTATTTTTTCAAAAAACCAACTCCTTGTTTCATTAATTTTCTGAATGATTCTTTTGTTTTCAATTTCATTGATCTCTGATTTGATTTTGGATATTTCTTTTCTTCTACTGAGTTTAGGCTTAGATTGTTCTTCTTTTTCCAATTCCATAAGATCTCTTCTGAGATTGTTGATGTGCTCTCTTTCTGTTTTTCGAATGTAGGCATCTAAAGTGATGAATTTTCCTCTCAAAACTGCTTTTGCAGTATCCCACAGGTTTTGGTAGCTTGTGTCTTCATTGTTGTTATGCTCAAGGAAGTTAATGATTTCCTGTTTTATTTCTTCCTTCACCCATCTGTATTCAACAGAAGATTGTTTAATTTCAATGCCTTTGGATGGGGTCAAGCATTTTTGTTAGAGTTGAGTTCCACCTTTAGTGCCTTATGGTCCGAGAAGATACAAGGTAAAATTTCAATTCTTTTGATTCTGTTGATATTTGTTTTGTGTCCCAGGATATGATTAATTTTGGAGAATGTTCCATGGGGTGATGAGAAGAATGTATATTCTTTGTCTTTGGGATGGAGTGTTCTATGTGCTTCTATCAAGCACAGTTGTTCTAGGGTCTCATTTAAGTCTCTTATATCCTTGTTTAATTTCTGATTAGAGGATCTGTCCAGCTCTGTAAGAGGAGTGTTAAGGTCCCCTGTTATTATGGTATTATCAGATATCATATTGCTCAGACTGAGTAAGGTCTGTTTCAAGAATCTGGGAGCATTTAAATTGGGTGCATAGATATTTAGAATTGAAATGTCTTCTTGTTGTATTTTTCCCTTGACCAATATAAAGTGACCATCTTTGTCTTTTTTGACTTTAGTTACTTTAAATCCACATGTATCTGAAAATAGGATTGGAACTCCTCTTTTCTTCTGAATTCCATTTGCCTGAAAAATTGTCTTCCAACCCTTGACTCGGAGCTTTAATTTGTCTTTTGAAGCCAGGTGTGTTTCTTGCAGACAGCAAATGGATGACTTGTTTTTTTTAGTCCAGTCAACCAATCTATGTCTCTTCAGTGGGGAATTCAAGCCATTAACATTTATTGAGATAATTGATAAGTGTGGTAGTATTCTATTTGTCTTATTTGGTGAGAGTCCATTGCTTAGTTTTATCTTTTGCATCAGTGTGGAGGTTAGGTTCTGTCCTTTAATTTCTGAGTTCTTACTTTGCTGCTGATCCATTGTGGTGGTCAGTGTGCAGAACAGGTTGAAGTATTTCCTGTAGAGCTGGTCTTGTTGTGGCGAATTTCCTCAATGTTTGTATATCCGTAAATGATTTGATTTCTCCATCAATTTTGAAGCTTAGCTTAGCAGGATACAGAATTCTGGGCTGGAAATTGTTCTGTTTAAGTAGATTAAAGGTAGATGACCATTGTCTTCTTGCTTGAAAAATTTCATTAGAGATGTCTGCGGTCAATCTGATGGATTTGCCCCTGTAGGTCAACTGGCGCTTACTCCTGGCAGCTTGCAGAATCTTTTCTTTTGTCTTGACTTTGGACAGGTTCATCACAATGTGTCTTGGAGAAGCTCGGTTAGAGTTGATGTGACCTGGGGTCCGATATCCCTCTGAAAGCAGTGTGTCAGAATCTTTGGTGATATTTGGGAAATTTTCTGTTATAATATTCTCTAGTATGGCTTCCATTCCTCTGGGGCATTCTTCTCCCCCTTCTGGAATTCCTATAACTTGTATGTTGGAACGCTTCATAAAGTCCCATAATTCTGACAGTGAACGTTCTGCTTCCTCTCTCTTCTTTTCTGCCTCTTTTACTATCTGAGTTATCTCAAGAACTTTGTCTTCTACCTCTGAAATTCTTTCTTCCGCATGGTCTAACCTGTTGCTGATACTTTCCATTGCATCTTTAAGTTCCCTGATTGACTGTTTCATTTCCTTCAGCTCTGCTATATCCTTTTTATATTCTTCATATCGTTCATCTCTGATTTGATTCTGTTTTTGAATTTCCTTTTGGTTATTTTCCACTTTATTAGCAGTTTCCTTCATTGTTTCCATCACTTCTTTCATTGTTTTCAACGTGTGTATTCTAAATTCTCTTTCTGTCATTCCTAACATTTCTGTATAGGTGGAATCATCTGCAGTAGCTACCTCATGGTCCCTTGGCAGGGTTGTTCTGGACTGGTTCTTCATGTTGCCTGGAGTTTTCTGCTGATTCTTCCTCATGGGTGATTTCTTTTATCTGTTTCCTTGCCCTAATTTTCCTTTCACTTCCTCTTGCTCTTTAAGTTCTCATGCCTGTGGACTAAGGGTTACAGGACCAGAAGGGTGAGAAGGTTGAAGAGCAAAAAAGGGATGAAAGAAAGGAGGACCAAGTGATAAGGAAAAGAAAAAAGAAAAATAGAGAAAGGAGAGGGGGTGGGTAAAAGGAATATTGACAAAAAGAAGAGAGGCACAGAAAGAGGGAGACAGAGCAATATAGGTGTACAGTAGGGTACTTTGATACAACCTTAAAAAAAAAAAACCACCTTCTGGGGGTGCCCAGTTGGGTGGTTCCCTTGAGGTCAGCAGCTCTTTGCTAACCTGATCAGACACAGTACCCCACCTCCACCAAGTAGAGAGGAAAGACAAAAATGCTATAAATCAAACCAAAACAAGCAAACAGAAAAGTTTACGGGATAAAATTGGCTGGAAAAACCAAATAATAGCGGTAGAAACACTAACAAAAATGAAGTTCTAATTATTGAAATAGGCAGCAATGGGAAATTATAATTAAACTAGAAAAATTGAGAAAGGAAAAGGATCTGTATGGAAAAGGTTGAACTTAAAAAACAAAACAACAATCCACAACATCAAAATAAACAAAAAAAAAACCAAACCAAAAAAAAAAAAAAAAAACAGAACCAAAAACAAAGCAGTATGTATATGTTATTGAATATTGTCTGGGCAACACGTGGTCTTCTGGGGTATGAGATGTTAATCACAGTTCTGATACGACTGGAGGCTGTTAGTTTCTCAAACCCCAGCAGGTAGACACCCTAAATCTCTCTTCAGCCCACTTAAAAGGCACTTTGAACTTGTTCACTTACTGAGCAGATGCTTTCTCAGGGAAGTGCTTATCGCTGGAATCACTGCTGAAGTGGCTATCCCCTTACCCTGTGTGTCAAAACTGGTCTCCTTCTGCCCCCGAGGGTTAGGGCTGTAAGGCGGCTCAGACCCTGCCCTTAGGCTACTTGGTCGCTGGGTTACCAGCTCCCACCCAATTTCAGCTCTGCGACCCTGAGGGCAGAGCTTGCCAGGGCAGATCGCTCACAATGGCTGCCTGTGACCCAGAGCCAAACACTATTAGCTCCGTCTGGCTCAGCGGCTCAGACTGGAGCCCTAGACAAAGGCCAAAGTTCTCCGCACTCCCGCTCAGGCTCTCCCCAAGGCAGTTCAGCTGAGTGCCAAGTCCAAAGACACCAAAACAGTTCACAGGTAAGGCCTTTCTGGTTTGCAGTCTCGCTGCTACTGAACTTACAGTTGCGGGCGGGTTTAGATGGATTGAACACACGCAACCACTTGCGGGTTTTCCACTGTTTTAGTCCTCCTCTTGGGGTCCAGAAGTCTCTCGCTGACTCCCTGTATCCTCTCAGGGGTGATGATAGGCAGATCCCAACAGCCAGAGATGCCTGGAGTCCTATATCCCCAGACTCACAGTGCCTAGATGCAAGGAAGCTGTTACTCGGCTGCCATCTTGCTCCGCCTCCAACCTGTGTCTAAGATTTTTTTAAAATTGTTTTCAAATGAGAATGAGGCTTGAAACTTAACAGATTGCAGATGACTTTGTGATGTTCCTGCACAGTTTCTGTAGGCAGCCAGCTCACATGAGTAAACTTCTGGTCTCTTTAACAATGCCTAGCAGATACATTGGAGAAAAGAGCCCACTTCAATAGCCAACTTTGACTCCTTAGGGAAAGGAGAAAGGTAAATAAAAGGTATTTGAGGACTTGGATCATTGAAAGCATAACATATGGCCTGAGGTCTCTCCATAAGAATTTCCTTGACCAGTATTTATTGTCTAAACATAAGCGTTAGTGCCTGCAAAAAAAAAATAAAAAATAAAATAGAAGAAGAAGAAAGAAAAGAAAAGAAACAAAACCCTCAAATTCCCCAACTTCAAGATTGCACATGGTAAGAACAAGTGCATAACTGCCTTCCTATTTTCTTTTTAAAGTATTAAATGCAGCAGAGATTCACATTCCTGCCTGTGAAACATGAAGCTGTTAATATATAATTTAAATGCCGTAGTTCTTTCTGGCTGAAAAATCACTTTGATTTTGTTCTTACTTAATAGTTTTGATTTTTTGAAAATTATGATGGAAGACGGTAGGCGGTGGTGTGAATGTATTAAGTATCATTAGTTAACAAGAAGCCACTGTAAAGATGGGTGTGGCAACACTTTAATATTCACTGAACATGTTGGAGAGAAAGATCAACTGGCAGAGAGATAGGTGTGATATATACCTACATTAATAAATATTTTATTTGTAAAGAAATTTTAAGTTCAAAACTTTCATTTCTACAATTGCTTCGTGTAAGTTTTATAGTACACATGTAAGGTAAGCATTTTTATCCAGATTTTAGAGGTGGTTAAGTGACATTAACTATTGGTAAAGACACATGGAGGAAACACCATTTCCTCTCCTCTCTTTTTTCCAAGCTCTTTCCATTTCACAGGAAAAGAGGTTTTTGTTAATAGGTAATGATAATTTGATTAGGATTTTTAGAGTTTTCTTAGCTTTCTGTGAGTTCTTCCTGCACTTGGTAAGAACTAATCAAGTCAGCAAAAAAATAAAAAAAAGATTTTGCATTCTCAGATTATTTTACAAAATCTCATAGAACTTTCACATATGACTTTTAAAGCACAATCATCTTGCATTATAGTTTTCTACATGTAGTAGGCTTCTCATTGACTACACAAATCGATTCCTTACTATTTTCATTGTTAATACACACTTTTGTGTCTCCAAACAACAATAGAGGGTGAATTTCAACAGCTGAAAAATCAGTCTTTCCATAGCCCTTGTTTTGTTTTGTTTTTTAAGACAGGTTCTCACTCCGTCCCCCAGCCTAGATTGCAATGGCCCAATCATAGCTCACTGCAGCCTCCAATTCCTGAGCTCAAGTGATTCTTCCATCTCACCCTCCCAAGTAGCTGGGATTGTACCCATGTGCCACCATGCTGGACTAATTTAAAAAAAAAAAATTTTTTTTTGATGTTTTTGGCCAGGGCTGAGTTTGAACCCACCACCTCCAACATATGGGGCCAGGGCCCTACTCCTTTGATCCACAGGTGCTGCCCCTTTTTCTATTTTTTGTAGAAACAGATTCTTATCCTTGCTAAGGCTGGTCTCAAAGTCCGGCCCTCAAGCAAACCTCTGACATCAGCCTCCCAAAGTGCTAGGATTACAGACATGAGCCAGTATTCCTGGCCTGCCCTAGTTAATAATTGGTTTAGAAATTCTGATCAGACATAATACTGACCAATGAAAAATGAGAGATGTTTGTTGGAAAATACCTGGGCAATTTTTTTAACTTAAAAAAAATGAAATAAAAAACTTGAGAAAATAATGACTCTCCCACTCTCTTCTGTCTTTTGAAGGCTCTTGTGTGAGGATGTTTTGCTTGGAACTGCTGCAGCCATATTAAGGTTGTGAAATGTACAAGCCTATGTTAAAAAGACAAAACACTAAGTATGACACAAGGAAAAGATGGAAAACAATCTCAAGTGTTGCTCTTACTTTTGATCTTCTAAATTCCCTAACTTTTACTGTGCATCTCTTTCTTGTATCCAAAAGCATCACATTGGACACGTCATGTATATTTCTTTGTACCAACTTAAACTTTGAATAACCTGATGATCCTGTTAACCTTTGTACCTACAATGTCTGGTACAATGCCAGACTTGGAGTAGGTTCTCAAATATAGCTCAAAGAATGAATGAATGAATGACCTTCAAAATAGTGGAAGAGCGAATAAACAATAAAAAGCACTGTCACCAATATTAGGCAAAGAGCAAACAATCAGAATTTTCATTGTAGAAGATAGGAGACAGACATTCTGAGAACATTTTTGCCGTGAGACTACAATAACCTTTTCCAAGTGCAGAGCAATTGAGGTATATTGAATTCATCTAGAAGCCACTGAAAGCCTTTGTCTTCAAGACAGGATACCATTCATTTTAACAGCAATTTCGGTTGTGCTATCCTTTTCAAATGCCTGTTAATATGGGTCATCTGCTAGAACAGGGGCATTGCTTTGTTCTCCAGACTACCACTTCTGGGGGGAGCTCCTGAAATGAGAAGGGCATCTCATGCACAGACAAAGATAAAATAAGTGAGTACACATATGACTTTTTTAAAAAGCCCACAAATGATTGATAAATAGATGGAATTATTTGAAAGTTTCATCCATAAATTGAAAAGAGGATTTAAAACAAAAGGGGATTCAATTTTCCACATGGTCAGGGGCACTATCTTGAGCCTGAGGTGACCCCCCTCCACCGCAATCATGCTTTCTTCCTATTTCCCTTTAAACTTTATTCCTTTGAGCAGTTTTATCAATCTTCTTGAAGAGACCATCCATTATAATTTCATTTAAAATGTATATAAAAATAAAATGTATCTACTTGCCAGCAAAAATTAAATTTAGTTTGTTACAGTTTTTTTAATGAAAGAAAATTGTCTCCCACAGAAGGTATATGTCACATAAATTTTATCCCTCATGCTGTGTTATTTTTTAATCTATCATTTGTATTTTTCATCCAAGTTTATGTCCTTTGGTTATTTTAAGCTATGTTGTTAATAAAAAATGTATATGCAATTCCTTGCATTTACTCATTCACAGACTTAATCCTACAGTGACTTTAAAATGCATGCTAATTATAAGCAACAGAAATGCACATTGGTTATCTTAAACCTAGAAAGGGGGGTAGCGAGATATGTAGATAGATAGACAGACAAAAGCATCTATTGGAAGAATATGAGTATCCAGAAACCCTGAATAGTCTGTCTCAGAAAGAAAAAAAAAAAAAAAAAAGACAACTCTGTATCTAGATAAGTAGAATTAATGGTCAGTGATATCAGAACAGAATCCAAGGAGTAAATTAATTCCAAATATGTTTTGCGGTGGAGTCATCTCACTCTGGATTAAAAATCCAATAGAAAGAGTTCGGCCTCAGACTACGAAGTGTCTGTCTTCTCATTTTTTTAAAGGACCTAACAGAAACACTTTATTTGGCAACAAAACACTTCAACACTTAAGAGTACTTTTGGTTGCTGTTTCATATCTATTTTACATATACCTTATATTTTATTTATTTTACTTCAAATTAATATGAGGGTACAGGCCTCCAGGTCACATTGTTCCCACCTCCAGAGAAAAGTTCCAGATGTAAAAGAGCCCCTCACCCCTGGGGCCGCGCTATCTACTCCACAGTGTGCACACTGGCTGAGATCCAGCCTCACGCCCTCCCTCCTTCTGCCAATCGTCCTCTGCCCCTTCCCCTCCCACTTCTCACTATCTCCATACTAGACTATATTTGTGTTTCATTGTTCATGTGAGAATGTAATTGTTTCTATATTGGTTTCATATTAGTATAGAGTACATTGAATATTTATTTTTCCATTCTTGTGATACTTTACTAAGAAGAATGTATTTCAGTTCCATCCAGAGAAATATAAAAGATGTAAAGTCTCCATCTTTTTAAATGGCTGAATGGTAGTCCATGGTATAAATATACCACAGTTTGTTGATCCATTCATGGGTGGATGGGCACTTAGATTGCTTCCACGACCTGGCAATTGTGAATTGAGCTGCAGTAAACATTCTATGCCTTTATGGTAAAAATGATTTTTGTTCTTCTGGGTAGATAAGAGTCTGTCTCTTAAAGTCTATTCCCTTCTAAGGCAGCCTGAAACATATAAGAGGCAGTCTGCCAAAGAGAAATCTGCAGAGCTATTACTAAAAACACTACAAAAGGAACAGAAGTGGTTGACCAGACCCCATGATAGTGAGGTTTTCAATCTCATCACCAAAACTCCTGGATTTAAATCTCAGAGACCTGTTAATAACCTCATCTTTGATATCTAACCTTCATTCATTGATATCTACCTACTATTTTTCTGACTTTTAATTTTTGCTTCCTATAGGGTTGTGCTCACACTCTCTAAGGTTTTATATTCACAACTTGGGATAACTATTTTTCTAGTTCTAGCCCAATAATAGGAGTCCTCTATTCCCATGCATTGGAGCTTGGATTTCCCAAGGTCGGGCTGGCCGCTATCTTCCCTCAACTGCAACTGCCAGAGGACCCAGCAGACTGGTGCCCCGTGTGAGGGCCCAGCAGACTGGTGCCCCGTGTGAGGGCCCAGCAGATTGGTGCCCCGTGTGAGGACCCAGCAGACTGGTGCCCCGGCTCCCCAGACGAAGATCGCTGACGGGCCAATCGGTCTACGGGTGAGTGTACTCCCATAAATTATGGGGAAGTCTTACTCTAAACTTGACCCCGCTTTAGAGTCCCTTCGAGTTTTGCTCAAGAGTCGAGGGCTTGACCTCTTGGATAATCAGGCCTCCCAGGCCTGGGTGTGCTTGCTTCAGATTGCGCCCTGGCTTCTGGAGAGCAACCTCTTCTACTGGGACACTTGGGACCCAAGGGTTGAAAGGTTGATTTGGAGAGCTCATATAGAAAAAGGAGAAATCCCCCCTATCGGAGCTCTCCCCACAGTGTCCGCCCTGAAAGGTTGTTTCCCTCCCCGTCTGCCCAAAGAGGCGGACAAAGCTCCTCTCCCTCAAGGAGCAGAGAACAAAACCCCCAACACCAGTCGGGACTCAGATCAGAGTCCCAAACCTGTAAGCCCCACTGCCCCACCAAATCAGCCTCCCTCTCTTTACCCTTCTCTTGATCCATTTGGGAGTGCCCCTTGGCCCCATAAGGAGCCGCACCCTCCTATCACCCTGAGCAACCCCTTTAGGGGCCCCATCTGTGCCTCCTCTGTATATCGGGGAAAGTGAGGTTGGGGACAGAACAACTGGCCTCTTTCCAGTCAATGTCAATCCTGGAGGCAATCGCCCTGCGGCCTGGTATCCCTGGGAGCCTCAAGATCTTAAAGACCTGAAAAAGGCAGTTGCTGAGGATGGTCCTAATTCACCTCGGGCAGAAACTATCTTAGAAGGGCTAGCCCATCGGGCTTGTGTTGCCCGCTACTGGAAGGAGCTTGCCAAAGCTGTGCTCCCTGGTCCTTCCTTCCTTAAATGGATGGTTTTCTTTCAGGAAGAATGTCACGTATATGGGGAATGTAACCAAGTCGCCCA
Organism: Nycticebus coucang; assembly: GCF_027406575.1. Classification (NCBI taxonomy): domain Eukaryota; kingdom Metazoa; phylum Chordata; class Mammalia; order Primates; family Lorisidae; genus Nycticebus; species Nycticebus coucang. The sequence goes on from NC_069787.1 coordinate 22,271,910, forward strand.
ACCCCGTATACCTATCACCTATGGCATGCTTTGTGGCACAGCAGATGAATTTTCCACGGGCCTCCAACAAGCTACCATCCCCCCCATCAAGACCAGGTCAGGGCCTGAGGGCTAGCCACTTGGAAAAAACTCAATGAGGGCCCAACAGAGTCCCCCATATCAGGAATCATTCAGAAGGGCACTGAGGACCTCTCCACGTTCATTGACAGGGTCCAGAAAAGTTTAAAAAACAAGTTCCCTGCTGGTGAAATGCGCAATTGTTTCATTCGCTCCCTAGTTTGGGACGGCATGACCAACGAACGAGTGCAAGCCTGCTTGTGCCAGGCTTAGAAACCAGTCCATAGAGAGATGGATTATTGCTATCTGAGACGTTGGTACTGCATCTCACCACATGAGGGCAATGGTCTCCACATTACAGGCTAACCGCCAGGAGGAGCTTCAAACGCTCATTAACGCCTTGCAGTTAGCCCCCATATCAGGCAAGCGGACGTGCTTTGGGTGTGGCAGAGAAGGACACTTCCGGTGAGAATGCCCTAGCCAGCCTAAAGCTCCTTCCGCCTCCATGGGTGGAGAGGGACCCCGGACCCAATGCCCCTGTTGTAAAAAGGGTTTTCATTGGGCCTGCGACTGTAAGTCTAAATTTAATATCAAAAGTGAGCCTTTAAACTCCCAATGGGGCCGGCTCCAGCCCTGTTAAATAAGGGGAGCCGACCTGTCCAAGCTCACTGGACTATCCCTCTCATTGCCAGCCTGAGACCGAAAATGACTGTTTCGATAGGGGACGAATCCTTTAAATTCCTCATCGATACTGGAGTGGATCGCACAGTCATTAGAAAGGAAGAAGTGGCCACGTCCTGGCAGCTAATTCCTGGACTGCCCCTCGTAGGGGTGGGTGGCCAATCTACATCATGAGAAACTGCCGACTGTCTCCCCTGGGTAGACCCTAGTGGAAACAGTGGAGCAATCCGCCCGCTTTTAGTCCCTGGCTCAACCGCCAACCTTCTGGGTCAAGATATTTTAGGTGAAGCTGAAGCATGTATTACCACTGACCACAAGGTTCTTTATGACAACCTTTCAAATCATGATAGAATCAAGCAGCCACCTCAATAACAACATAAAAGCCAGCCCAGTCTAACACATAATTCGCTCCCTGAACCAATTACACAATTTTTTCCCAGGGTTCACCCCCAACCCTAAGGGCCACCACTCGTCCTCCAGTATTCCAAATACAGTGGATACCCGGAGACCCTGTATGGGTAGAGCAGTGGCCTCTTCCTACGAATAAACTCCAACAACTGCTTGTGTTAATCAAACAGCAAATAGATCAAGGACACCTAAAACCTTCTACTAGTCCTTGGAATTCCCCTGTTTTCGTTATTAAGAAGCCCAATGGTTCCTGGAGGTTTTTACAAGACCTTAGAAAAATAAATGATAGAATGATCCCTTTTGGAACCCCCCAGAGGGGCCTTCCCTGGATCCTGGCAATTCCCTCAACTTACCACCTAACCATCATCGATATTAAAGACTGCTTCTTTTCCATCCCCTTCACCCTAACGACACTGAAAAATTTGCTTTTTCCGTACCCTCAACTAATTTTCAGAAGCCAGATTTAAGGTTTGAGTGGACAGTGTTACCCCAAGGGATGGCTAACAGCCCCCCTATTTGCCAATACTATTTAACACATATTTTTACCCCATTAATAGAACACCCAGATGTATTATTCTATATTTATATGGATGATATCATCATAGGAAATCCTACTCCACATGGCCTCCAGGAATTTACCGCTAAATGTCTCAACATTCTCCAACAAAATAACTTCCAAGTCGTGCCCAAAAAAATACAAACTGTCCCCACTTTCAAAATCTTAGGATCTATCCTTTCTTTAGATTCTATTTCCCCCATTAAGCCCCAGCTAGTCTTTCAAAACATTTATACCTTACCCCGACTCCAGAGGTTATTGGGGAAGATTAATTGGCTCCGACCTTGGATTCCCATTTCTACGGAAGAGTTAATTCCCCTATTCGATCTCCTTAGAGGCCGTGATTTGGCCTCTCAAATTACAGTCCCACCCCACTGTTTATCTATCCTCACAAAAATTCAACAATCCATAGATAAAGCCTCCCTCAAGAGATTTGATCCCTACATCCCTCTTACTCTTCATCTTTTCCCCGGGGAAACTTTATGCACTGCCCTTCTGGCCCAAGAAGGGGAGCCTATCCACTGGATCCACCTTTCAGTGGGAGGGGTCCCCAGAGTGTATTCCATGATCAATCAAATTGCTGACTGCATCATTAAGGGAAGAGACACAGCACTCAGGTTATTCGGTATTGAACCCCATTTCATCATTACCCTATATAGGGCCACTGACTTTTCCTGGCTCCACAGGAATAACAACAGAATTGCATTGGCACTTGAAGGATTCCTTGGCCAAATTGACTGTCACCACGGACCCTATAAGTGGATGAACTCTTTCTCCCAATTAACTTGGAAGCCTCCCGGGTTATTCCTTGCTCACCCTAACCCTAATTTCCTCACTATTTTCATGGGCGGGGGGCGCCTGGGAGCTTCTGTAATTATTTATCCACCCCTACTCCAAGCACAAGAGCCCACACCTTCGAAGTCCCTTTTACAAGAACTTAAAGGATCAGCTCAGTTCAAAGAACTCTTTGCAGTAGTTATGGCATTGAACTCCGTCACCGAACCTTTCAACTTATTTTCAGATAGCCTCTATGTTGTGAACCTTCTACCCCAATTAGTAGAAGCTCATATTAGATTAGACTCCAACCCCATTTCTCCCTTAATGATCCAAGCTAGAACTTTACTCAAACAAAAATCTAATCCTATCTATATACAACATCTCCGAGGACATCAGAGTCTACCAGGATTCTTAACAACCGGCAATAAATTAGCCAATCAATTAGCTTCTCAACCCCAATGTAATACAGTTATAGAAGCCACTCATTTCTATCAACTCACTCATACCAACTGAAGAGGACTAAAACATAAATACCCCCAGGTTCCCACCAAAGACTTAAAAAAGATCGTTCGCACCCGTCAATCTTGCGAACCTTTTCTTCAAGTTCCCCCACTTCAACCTGCAGGGACCAACCCACGGGGCCTCTGGCCTAACCACCTCTGGCAAATAGATGTCACTCATTATGCCCGTTTTGGAAAATTAAAATATATTTTCGTGTCTATCGACACCTTTTCCCATGCCTGCTGGGCATTGGCACATGCAGGAGAAAAAACTAAACATGCTATAAGCCATATGCTCCAATGTTTTGCCACATTAGGCCTACCCAACCAAATCAAAACTGATAACAGTCCCTGCTTCACAAGTAAACCTTTTACTGCTTTTCTCCAAACTTGTAAAATTTCTCACTACACTGGTATACCCTATAACCCCCAAGGACAAGCAATTGTAGAAAGATTCAACCAAACCCTTAAGAGCCAATTACAAAAACAAAAGGGGGAGTCAATACCCCCACATGATCAACTCAAGAAGGCATTATTCACATTAAATATTTTGAATTTTTCCAGAGATAACTCACATCTCTCTCCATTTCAAAAACACTGGTCTTCTGCAGTCACCTACAGCTCCATTTGAGTCAGATGGTGGGACCCGCTCATGGGAGCATGGAGAGGCCCAGACCCCCTGCTTACAGCAGGGAGAGGATTTGGGTGTGTTTCCCCTCAAACTGAAAACAGACCTATTTGGATTCGGCACATGATCTCAAATATTTGCCCCAGCCGGAACACACTGATCACCCTTCATCCAGGGAGTCTGACACTCCTGAGACCCCCCTCCTATTTTTTCCCCAGATACTGCTCACAATGAGGATGCGGGTGCTGACACCTTTGCTCCTCTCCCTATTGATGATGTTCATCCACCCCAGCGAGGAGGGGCTTGATGATACCGCTGCCGCCAAAGCACTCCTGCAGAGGACGTACGGTAATCCTTGTGGCTGTTCCACAGGAACAGTTTCTGCCCTTCCAGCTGGATTGGTAGGATTAGGCCAGACACTCTCCACAGTTGACTGTGGAGACAAGTTAGCATATCACTACCTCGTAGCACAACCTACAGGAGCTTCCACCGGCTGGTACTGTGTGCCTAAACCGAAGATTATACCCTCAGTGGGAGAGAGGCCAGGTCCTTGCCCGCCCAAATGCACTGTATTCCACTTGACTATGCATGCCGCCTGTTATGATCAGGCCCAGCAGTGCACCTCTAACAACCAAACCTATTGGACAACTGTCAGAAAACAAGCAGGGGCCCCTAGTTCAGCCACAGGGACAGGCAACTTAGCTACTGCTTCCTGTCCTGGGAATGCTGGACAAACTGTATGCTGGAATTTAGAGGTGCTCATCGGGTACATGGACGGGGTCGGGGTGGGGGGTACAGGATGACATCCGGAAAGCTAGAGTCCAAAAGATGATAGAGCAGGATCTTAAGTCCAGATACCCTAAGCTCAGTTATCACCCATTAGTTTTACCCAAGAGGCGAGGCAATTTGGCCCTTGACCCCCTTACTGAGGATGTCCTTAGTCTTACCTTTTCCCTTTTAAATAGTACAGCTCCCACCCTTGCTGAAGATTGTTGGTTGTGTTTATGCGCTGGCCCCCTCTCGACCCGTAGCTATAATTATTAATTCATCTATTGACAACTATTCTAGTGCAGCTTTCAACTGTACATTGGTACCCCCTATTCAAATACAAGCTTACTCCTCATTTCCAAGAACATGTGTTTGGGCCAGCCCTTACCCAAATGTGTCCAGAGTCAATCTTGGACAAATCCCCCTTTCATACTGTTTTTCAAATTCTACTTCAGAAGGTGATGGCCCATTTTGCCCCCCATTTGGCATGGTTTTTGTTTGCAGGAGAGGATTAGCTTATAGTTTTTTGCCCGTCAATTGGACAGGTTTGTGTGCTTATGCCCTGTTAACACCTGATGTAGATATCATTCCTGGAACCGAGCCCCTCCCCATCCCGGCATTTGACCACATTGGGGGGAGGGCCAAGAGAGCAATTCACATGATCCTTCTCCTTGTTGGGTTAGGGATCACCGCAGGAGTGGTTACAGGAGCCACAGGACTGGGCCTTACTGTCCAATTCCATCAAAACTCTCTCTTCAATTAATCAATGATGTTCCGCTCCTATCAGTTACCATTCTTGATTTACAACAATAGCTTGATTCACTAGCTGAAGTAGTGTTACAAAATAGACGGGGGTTAGATTTATTAACTGCCAAAAAGGGAGGCATTTGTTTATTTTTACAGGAGAAATGCTGTTTTTATGCTAATAAATCTGGAATCGTCCAAAACAAAATTAGAGCCCTGCAAGAAAACTTAGAAAGAAGGAAGAAGGAACTCCTCGAAAAAAATCCTCTATGGAATGGTCTACATGGCCTGTTACCCTATTTCCTCCCCTTACTCGGCCCCTTTGTATCACTCATGTTACTTCTTGTTTTTGGACCTTGCATTATTAATAAAATAACCTGGTTCATCCAAAGTAGAATAGAGGCAATACATTTAAATCAGGTCGAGGTCCACTACCAACGACTTATTAACCGAGAGGCTGACTCTTACCAACGACCCCTTCCCTCCGTGTTTCCCATGACGGGTAAGATCCCAGATGAACTGGGACAATCTAAGACAGGACATGGAGAGGTTCACCGATAAACTGATGTCATAGTGCCCAATGATGGGTAAGTTCCCTCTGCAATCAGTCAACCTAAGACAGGGACCAAACCTCAGATGTTTGCATCTCAATGACAGGTAAGACTGAGAGTGCGAGAGTGGACAACCTAAGACAGGCACTATGTATAGCCAGTAACTGTAGTATTGTACAAAAACAAAAGGGGGAGTTGTTGGGCTTTCTCATGTGGGCAAGGCCTACTTGAGGCCTAGAGGAACTTCCTAAGCCTGAGTTGAATTGGTGCTGTCCATGCACTTCCACATAGGAGTGCACTTCCACTCAGCAAGACCTGAAACAGCCTCTGCCTGGATACAGGTGATGGGGTTAGATTTTATTGGCTTAAAGCCTGTCACCTCATTTTACGTACCCCCTCCTTCCTGCTTCCGCCTTTTGCCCCCTGGCCAAAGTGTACAAATATTGCAGCGTGTTACAATAAAGGTGAGATCCTGCTTCGACAGCCTCCAGCTCCATGTGGTTTCCTTCGAGCTGCCAACACTCGCCATCCCACTCAGCCCCTGGGACGAGGTCGGGCTGGCCCTGATCTTCCCTCAACTGCGACTGCCAGAGGACCTGGCATGAGCCAAGCAAGAGAAACATTTTCGCTCTCATGGAGATCACACTTGAGAGATGGAGGGAGACATTAAGCAATGACTCAAGCAAGTGAATGAAAATCATAAACGTTAGTAGTGGCAGAAGGCAGAGATCTACAGAACTGCTAGAGAGAAGTTCACATCTGCAAGGCCAGGAAAGAATCCCATGAAGAAAGGACCATTACGTTGGAATCCAGAGAAGAATAAAAGTAGGAAATAAACAGGCAAAAGGCCAGAGAACACATTGCAAAGGAAAATATGCCAAGGTGAGGAACAAGCTTGCTAAAATTCTGAGGTGCAATGGAGACACCTAGTCAGGGAGAAAAGAAAGCCAGGGAGGTTTGTAGGGCAGTGACCACGGGGCGGGAGGGATACATTGAGAATTTTAGATTTGTTTTGAGTTTACATGAAGTAATGTTGGAAAATTAGGCAGATGCCAAACAATTCAGGGTTTTATAAGCCATGTGAAGGATTTGATCATTATCCAAAGAGTAATGAAAAGCCAATGGTGTGTTTTAAGCATGATCAGATTTGCATTAAAAAAATCTTCCATCCGTGGAGTGGAAAATTTGTTGGAGAAAGGCCAAAATGGGCGAGGGTGTTCAAAATAGGAAGCTGTGGCAGGAGTCCAGGGAGTGATGATGATCGTTTGATTTGAGTGAGAGATGTGGGAAGAGCACAGACTTGAAGCAGAATTAGGAGTTAAAATTGGCAAGATTTTCATATGTTGGATAGGACAAGATGAGAGGAAAGTTGGGGAGAAGAAGGTGTTAACATTTTCTCCTTATTTATGGAGTTTGTGGTAGAGTTAATCATGGTGTTGTTGGCTGAGAGAAGCTGTACTCTTGGATTTGATGGCTTTGGAACGTGTTAATTTGAGATCCCTTTGAGATATGCAAGTGAAGATATCACACAGGCTGTTGGCTATTTGATTCTTAGCTCAGAGGAGTGATTTGGAGAGAAAATATCAGTGTGTGAGTGGTCTGAAGACTGAGGTGCAAGTTTGACATAGTCCAATCAATCTCCCTAATGTAGATTTCACTTGAAGAGGTCTAAAAGTCAAGTCTTCAGAATCCTGGGTGGTAACCTGACAGTGACACTTATAAAAGAGGCAGGGTGGTGTAAAGAAACATGGCTGCATCTTGTGTTAGAAGACCTGGGTTCAAGTCTCAATAATGACTCTTAAGTTATTTTGTAATTTTCAGCCAATCACTTTCTCACTCAGAAATTGTGTTTTCTATTCTGTAATACAACAATAATGATGTCTCCCTCTGATTGCTGTTGTAAGGAACAGTGTGGTGTGGGCATATGAAAGTGCTTTGTATAGTGCTACAAACACCTGTGGTATTTTATTCCCAACTCTTACTACTATACATGTATGTGCAGTCTACTCAATGTTTAACAAATACCATCAAACAGAATGGGCTTTTGAGGAGGCTCAGACCGAGGAGACATATTAGACTGTTATTGGTTCAATGGTCATTCATTTGAGAACTCTGTGGAAAAAAATGCAACCTCACTCTCAGTTCCCTATAATTAGTTCAACTTCTGTGTCATGACTCCATTCTTTCTAATTAATTATTTTGAAATATACAGAAAACACTGTGCCAACATGAGAAGTCAGTGATTATAACAAAATGTTTTCCATTTAGTTTCTTATCTTGTCTTAAAAGGCCAACTATTAAAATAGGATATACACGTATTTTTAAAGACAAACTTCTGTGTTACCGTTTTTCTGCAAGTGGAAAGATACTCTCCCTGGGGAAAGTGGATATAGCCCTAATGGGTGTATGAAACAGCCACATATTAAAATCATAGGAAATGCTTTCAGAAGACACTCTGTCTATGTCCTAGAAAAGTTTCTGAGAGCCTCAATTTTATGATTTGGGAGAAAAATGTCACTAACCTTTACAGGTCTGTTACATCATACCAAAGAAATTACTAGTAAGTCACATTTCAGCAGTGAAATGGATATCTTATTTCAGGAAACATCTTAATAAGTAAGAATAAAGAAAATTTCTATGCATATATCCCTTAAATGATGTCACAGTATTTTTTTCTAACTCGGTACTCAGCCCTACAAATGAAATTGGATTTCTCCATAATGTGGATAACATTATTTTCCCTTTCTCCATGAAAATAACAACAATATATCAAATATGGGAAGAATTAATTTTTTTAAGAATTAGATTTTTATTTTATAGTATTATTAATTTTGATAAGCATCAAAAATGTATGTGATACTTTATTAAAATCCATAATTTAATGAGGCTTAATTTAATAAGCTTGATTTAAGGTAACACCTAATTAAGAGACATGTATTGTGAATTTTTTTAAAGGAAGACTAAAATATTGAAAATTTTATGTGATTTTAGCTGGTTAAAAACAAAAGTTACCTTGACAGAGTGGTTAAAGTTAAAAAGTACCAGTAATGAGGTATGCCAACTTCATGTACCTTCTGATATGATGCAGGGGAAAGGACATAGTCCTCATTTTTGTGGTATTCTGCCCAGGAACACCTCAACCAAATCAAAACAATCTTCAGCCCCTGCCTAATAGAGGAAAATTCTGCAAAATAACCAGTCAATAAGTACACTTCAAAGAGAAAAATAACACAAAGACAAAGACTGAAACGCTGTCCCTTATTGGAGAGGCCTCAGGAGACATGAAACCTGTAGCATGAATAGCAATAAATGATCCTTGATTGGATACTGGACCAGAAAGAACGTATTAGTGGAATGAGTTGACCACCCAAGGAGCTGGTCAACATTTGGATGTGGTCAACATAAGGATTTAGGCTTACAGTTCTGACATGTACATGTGGTTCATGCCTAGTTTGTGAAAATTAGGTCAACTTAAGGAAGTGGTCAATATAGGGAGGTGGTCAACTATGGAGGCTCAATATTAATTTGCTGATATTGATTAATTATACAATGTTTACTTAAGACGAGATTTGAGGAAGCTGAGTGATCTGTGTATTATGTTCACAACTTCTTTGTTTACTTTCTTGCGCATCTTAACTTATTTCAAATTTAGAAGTCCTTTATAAAGGCATGCTTTTTGTACAGTGTACAGTCTGATTTTGTAGACCTATGGTATAAAATTTATTAAAGTATGTAACTATTGTTGAAGTTGCTTTGCTTCATTAAAACACATCAGTAATTTATTGTCTGACATAGCATTATAAGCTTTACATGTTTTAGGCTGTTATTCTTTAATAAGAATTAAATTTTCTACTATATTTGTATATTTTCACATAAAAATTCCTAACGAATGTTGAAACATGGCATTGTTCTTTGTAGTAGACATTCCCGTATAATAACAGTGCAGATTGTATAATAAAGTTCTCCTTTCTTAATAATAGAAATAGCTTTCTTTTCTGAAAGATGATGTTTTAAAATAATCACAAAATGCTCATGCACTCCATGCAGCATGAGAAATGCAGCTATTGGGAAAGAGCACACAGCATTAGGTGACTCGCCCTTTATCATCAAGTTGGTGAAAAAAAAAAAAAATGTTAGAGCTTGGAGTAAAATTCGTGACTACAAAATACAAATTTATCATGCTTTCTAACAAGCCGTTGTAAGGCTACTTAAAAATACTTTAATAAAGACTTCCCTTTTGACTTTGAGCTTTACTAAATTTCTTAAGAAATTTAGTAAAGCTCAATCCTAGGGCTTAATTATTCCCACTCTAGCACCAATTCACTTTCTTTTTTTTTTATTAAATCATAGCCGTGTACATTAATGCGATCATGGGGCACCATACACCAGTTTCATAGACCGTTTGACACATTTTCATCACACTGGTTAACATAGCCTTCCTGCCAGAGAGCTACATGCATTCCGCCGATTTCAAGTAGAATGAAAGGAGGGTAGATTGTCACCTTCAAAGACTGGCATCTCACAGATCTTTCCTCATAACTCTGTTATGATGTAAAGTATTAGACTGAAAAGAAAATTATTATTTTTTTAAATCATGGGATGTAGGAGGTGCTCCAAAACCAATACCCCCAAATATAGCACTTTGAAATGCTGGATTGAAGAAGACTGAAAGTTTCCTTGGCCTTCCCTGCTCTCCTGTCTCTCCCAAAACACAGGATGAAGTTGGTTTCTGAAGTTCCCTTATCTGCCCAAAGTCTGGACCTCCAAACAGGAAAACAATTCCCTCTGGTCCCGTCTGTGAGTTTTCAATAACTGAACTCAAATCACATGAAGAAAGACTGAAGTCTGCCAACACATCTGGACAGACTTCTATCACAAACCATCGTCTGCTCTACAGACCCAGCAGACTGTGTTCCAGGCCATTATATGTACTTCAAGCCCTCAGAATTCTCTAAAAATTATTATCCCTTGCCTAAAATCATCCTCACCTCCTCATCTCCCAACCTTTTGTCAGTTCATTTTTCAGCAAAACTTCAGAGGGTGAAGGGAAAATTTTCATTGGCTCCTGCATAAGGAAGAAAAAGAAAAAAAGAAAAAGAGGTGGTAGTGGCAGATGCCCCCTCTATCCAGGGCCAGCATGTGTCCTCTGAAATTGTGCTACATGATGGTGGTCTTGCCACCTCTCTTACTTACTTTTTCCTTCCTTCCTTTTCCCCCTATACCTAGCAGCCACAAGAGACTTGCATCTCCAAGACTTCTCATTTCAAAACTGTTGCTTTCTGAATAGTGTCCTACTTAATAAAACAGCACTCATGACAACCCAATGCATAACGTGGAACCAAGGTGACTTTTGCATTACCAGACATTCACAGGCTGCCTGGTTTTCTCCACGAGGCCAATTCCAAGCAATAGAAACATTAAATAAACAAAGAGTTGCCAACAGATTCCCACCGCTCAAAGTATTGAAGTCTCATGTGGGTTTTACTGAAAGGCGGCATTCGGAGACAGAGAGGAAGCTTCCACTTGTAACAGTAAAATCCCTTATCCTTCTTCATCAACTCGCCCCCAGCTCAAGATTCCCTTTTTCATCGCATTTGCAGTTCCTGTCTGCTTTACCTCACAATCACTCTCTGTCCTGTCTACACAGTTCCCACCACCAAAGTCCCTTAATCAATCAGCTACCCAAATAGCCCCAATCCAGAGCACTTTATTATCCCTCAATGATCCTTCCCCCTGAGGTCTTCATTCATCTCAACATACAATTTTAATCATTAGATCTGAGATCATAATTCACTTTAAAATAGCAAGAAGGGGATTCATTCTTTTAAGACTGCTTCTGATTTATGATGTGACTGTCAGCCAATCAGTTAAATATTACTTTCTACATCTGTAAAAGAAGAATGTAAATTTTGGTATTTTCCAGTTGGATCAACAGGCCTCAACATCTTATGACTTCTTGTTTCCAAGACAGAAGTTGCTCCTTGAAATGGTCAGAATATGCAGAAGGACATCTGGTGATTCAGCTTAAAACTGCAGATGATTTTAACCCTTCATGTTGTATTCTTCAATAATAAAATTACTTCAGTTTTGTAGGTTTATATGCAGACAGATTTCATCTCAAAACTGAGAATTCTGGCTTCTCTTTAAAAATAATAATAAAAAAAAAAGCAGGAAAATTTGGATAGCATTGTACACTGGGATCCTCTGCAGGAGCTTGAGAAGGTGCCGCCACTTTCTCCTGGGCACCTGATTTCTAGATCCCCCTCTCATCTTCCACCTTGCCCATTTCACTGATTTTTATTGCCTGACTGATTCCTCTAGCTATTTAATTTTGTAACCCTGGTTCCGAAATATGGATTAATATCAGCTTATCAAGAACATTAAAAAATCATTTAACATTAATTGATGAAGAGTCTGGGAGAGGTTTTTGTGACAGAAAACTACATATTAACACGGAGAGAGAGACATATGCAGATGCAAATTTAAGCCGAATAATACATAATATAAAAATAAAATATGTTAATATATTCCGGAGCAATGGTACATTTGCCACCTTAACTTGAATGTTATTTTCATTTTAAATAAATGCATTATGTAAAAGTAATAAAAGACTCATATATTTAAAATTTGTTTGAGCAGAACGTTAATGAACTCCATAAAATGTAAAATAATACAAATGACTCTGAATATTTTAGGAGTTTTTTAAACAGAAAATATGTTTATTTTTTCCTCAAGTTTGAAATAATTCTACTAATTAACATTTTCAAAAACCTGAAAGATTAGACAGCTGCAATAAATAAATGATAAAAATTATGAGGATTACAGATCTCTGCATTCCGTCGACGTTCTCATAATAAAATAGGTTAAAAAACAGATTAATTGTATACTTCCCCTTCAAGGAAAATAGACATGTGTGTTACTATGGCAACCACATACAATTCCAACAATTAACTTTCTTATTACAAAAAAAAAAAAAAATCAGTAATGACATAGATTACTTAAGATAACATACAGTTTGGAAGGTACCTATTTATTTACCCAATATTATTTCAAAAGTGTTTTGCTATGAAAAATCAAAGGCAAATGCTTTTCTAAACGAGTCTGCCCAAAATGAAGCAAGCTTTGGCAAAAGCAGTCACACTGCCCTCTTCTCAGTGGCTCCGACACGTGTCTAGACTAATTATGTGTAAAATATAATCCAATGTAGCCAGCCATGCCTACTGTAACTGTGCATGTTATACCCATAAAAACATACCACTAACCTTTGCAATTTCCTTTAAAATTAAAACAGCAGTTAACTTTCCTTCAGTTCAACTAAATGCTTATGGGATGACTTCTCCAGAACTGGGTTAGCATACTAAAACATAAATCAATGAAGTCTTTTTCCAACTAAAGCTGTCAAATTAAACATTTTATATCTTGGGGGGTTATCTAAACAATTGCTTGATCCACACGATACCCAGTAACAGGCTCGATTCTTGTGGCTTTTGGTGTTGTCACTTCAAGTTTCGTGTCACAGACTCCAATGCTTTGTTTTACAACCCAGAAAACAGTGCTTTGGTGCTAGTTGCAGGGGGGTTGGGGGGTGAGAATTTGCTGTGGCCTCTGATCACACAGGCTGAGACCTCTGTGTCCCACATAGGATCTTCTTTGCTTCAAAAGAAAATGGTGTGATTAAAAAAATACTTTCTATTTTATATTCTAATCTTACTTTATTAACCAGAGAGATGCTAGGATCTTTTTTGTCTTGGAGACAGGGAGGAAAAAACTACAGTCCAAACACTGACTGGTATCTTTATCCCTCGTTCCCCCAAAGCAGAGAATTTAAAAGGAAATAAAATTATATTGTTTGGCTTTCTCTTCTCTCCCTTTCTGTCACACACTCTCTCTCTCCCTCTTTTTTTTTTTTTCTTGTAGCCAAAGGACTGAAATAAAAATGAAGCTGCATGATATCTGGAATCCAGAAAGGTTCCTGGTTTTATCCTTCATATTAAAAATGGGTCTCATGCTTTAGATCTGAAAAAAAATGTATTATACTTTTGCCTCTCTGCTTGTCACACTCATTAAACGATAGCATCAGAAATATGGTTTGAGGTCTCCAAGATTTTACTCTTATTGCAGCCTAAAACAAGTAAATATAAGTCAGAATGCTTTATAATCTATAAATAATCAGATCTGGAAAAGCCGCAGCTATTTATATTATTTTTGTCATAGACATGATGGCATGGTACAAAAATAATTTATCTTGGATCCCATTTGAACCAATTTGTTGGATAATCACTTTCACGTTGATACGTCCGAATTCTCTTCAAATAAAGACACTGCTAGCATCGGCTATTACTAGAGATTGAAGAAACTGACCCACGGTGAATCCCTATTCAAAGCTATCCTGTGTTTTTATTTTTTTTCATTCATCTCCATTGACTTCATAATTATCTTAATTTCTACGTTGCCCTTATGATCCCACAGTCTCTTCATTATTCATCATCTTTTGTCTTACTGCATGTTCAAAGGGAAAAATTCAAAAAATTCTTAACCACCACTCTGGACACATTTCAACAATCCCCTCTGCCACATTAAATATAGTTCCACAAATGAGTAAGTCAACAATAACTATATCTAGTTTAGAGATTGAATTCTGAGTGGGCACCCTTTTTTTTTTCACATATTTACACTAAACTTTCACTTTATTGAATTTGTTGCCACTAAATCAAATCAAAGTGTTCACGGGACCTTGGCATCACCATGCAGTCCTGATCCACTTGTGGTCAACAATAATCAAAAAACAACAGCACTTGGCACTTATACCATTTTCCACAATATTCAAAACATTTCTTTAAATGTAATCAGTGTCTCCTCATTTCCCAATAAACATTGAACGCTTATCAGTATACAGTGGCTCTCGCAGCAAGATACTATTAATATTTAGTGTACTCTTATTTAGTGCTGAAGAAGCACACCTCACTGCAAGTGTTTCACCACACTGAGTAGAAAATCTGATCATGCTTGTTCAACAAGCTAAGATGTTAAATCTTAGTTAGCATGTCATTTTCCAGGTGGAAATACTCTTTCTCTGAGTGTTTGGCTGACTTGCCTAAGGTAACATAGCTATTCCAAGACATAGCTCATCCATAGTCTAAATATTCTAACTGATCTTCTCTTTAGGATACTAGAATTTCCACTATTTATTTGAAGAGTGATTTTTCAAAGGGTTAAATATTTTCATTTGTTTGGATCAGTCTATTCAAGACAGATAAAGCCATTGAAGAGAGAATAAACTATATTAATTAATGGCCAAAGCCTATAAGCTGACCTTGTCTAGTGACATTAAATATAAAATTCATTTTAATTGTGATTGGTTTTTTAATTGTCATTCTGTGCTATATAAAGTAATTGAAAGCTCTTGATTTGTTCCATTCATGAGCAGAACACCCTTAACTTAGATATAGAATCATTACCAAGGCAAATCACTTCTATAACAGTTTATTTAACACTATGACTATCATCTTCTGAGTTTGGGGTAGACTTGAAGAAAAGCCTGTCCAATATAATGTGGGACACTTACTTATTCCTCTTATTTAGAATAAAACAAAACAAAAAATGAAATGCCATGCCCAAATTGGGATAGAGATTTTTTTTTTCAAATGTTAGTTTTTATTATCCTTCTACACTGAAGTCTCAGAATATTTAGAAATTAAACATTTCATTATAATAAACAAAATGAACCACAACAAAATGTGTTTATGGAGTGTCTATTCCCCTAATTTACATAGAGTATTTATCTTTTTTAATCACTTCAATTAATAAATGAGGGCCTTATTCAATGTTATTTAATAATATCTGGCTGTTACTGGATACATAACCACTTCACTATACAAAGAGGTGACCAACACATAGAGAATATTTTGTAAAATTTTGGAATTAATATTTTGTAAATAAAGGTGTATTTAGCTACAATTTCCCATTTTCAGGAAATTGTATAATGAATTTAAGGGTGACTTTTAGGACACCTATAAAAGGCAAAAGATAAAATTGTCCCTATTGTTGAATTAATATTTTAAATGAATTTACAGAAATATATCCCTGTAAAATCTGCCTAACTGGATACCCCAAACCATCTCTCTTCCCTGTCATCTCTCCCTCTCACTGCTCTGTCTTCTTACTGTCTCTTTCTCTGTCATGCACACATGGGCACACACACGCTACTTCCCTGTTTCCAGGCTGGACTAAACTTTTTTTTTTTTTTCTCCACCATACATTAGAAGAATATGAGTTGCAATTTCCTTTAAAATTAAAACAGCAATTAACTTTCCTTCAGTTCAAATAAATGCTTATGAGCTGACTTCTCCAGAACTGGGTTAGCATACTAAAACATAAATCAATGAAGTCTTTTTCTAAGTAAAGCTGTCAAATTCAACGTTATATATCTTGGGGGGTTATCTAAACGATTGCTTGATCCACATGATACCCAATAACAGGTTTGACTCTTGTGGCTTTTGGAGTTGTCACTTCAAGTTTTGTGTCACAGACTCCAATGCTTTGTTTTACAACCCAGCAAACAGCACTTTATCTTATCTCTTTTTATGCACAAATGCTAATGAGAAAGCTGATTGGCAAAAAATGAAAAAAAAAAAAAGAGGGGGTTGTGCAGACTTTCCATAATATCTATCCACAGATAAATAAAAAAAAGTTCTTATAAAATCAGCATGTGGCCCATGGGTGGTAAGCTGGACATCCCTATATACTTTGTAGAAAAAAATATCTTTCATATAGAAGCAAAAATAATTTATAGTTTTAAAAGTAGTGATTATTTATGACTAGATTTATATAAGCAAGAAGTGGGCTGAATCAAGGACTGTCACATAAAATGAATGACCTTCCATTTCACTCTGCAGCCCAATGTTAAAAGGCAGTTTCGTTTGTAAAATAATTGCAAAAGGAATTGCCTGCAGCGAATTATTTACCAGTTGTATTGTTGTATTTCAGACTTTTCCATGTAAAACGATTAATACTAAACTGAATTTTTAGCCTTCAATTACTAATGTCAGATTTCTAAAGAAATGAGTGCGGTTACATATTTGTTAATCTCACCATTGGTTGATGACCTACAGTCATGTTGATTACTACAACACCAATAAAAGTTACACTTTGAAAATAATACACCATCAAGTTCAAAAATTGAGATGACCCACTTATGTTTCAATTTCTGTGAGAAATTACTATTGTAGAGAATGTATTTAAACTGAATTCCTTCTCTTATTCTTCCTACATTTTCTCTCCTTTTCAAATCAGTGACCCCCGATGGTTTACTGATCTGAATATTTGTATTTTTTTAAAAAAATTCCATGTTATTATTTGATTCTTTTTTCTTCAATTATCTATTATTATATGTTTATCAAGGTTGATTTTCTTGCACTGACTGATTTGAACATTTTCATTAGCATTCAAACATTTCAAAAGATTACACGGAGATAAACGCTCTATTTGTTAAGCATGCAGAAACAACTTTGAATCATGGAATATGAACAGATGAGAAAACCTAAAAGCAGCCATCCAAATATAACAATTTCTAGCTATGCCATGGGTAATTAAAGCTTCTGCCAAAAATGAATTTGGCATTTCTATAGAAAAGGCCTGGCACTCACCTTCTTCTTTTAAGGGACCTATTTGATGGCACGTGTACGGTTGCTTTGTGCACTGACCTGGAATCTCTTCAACACACATAACAAGCCCCCGATTATTTTCCTTATGGGGGAAAATGAGAGAA
This sequence comes from Nycticebus coucang, assembly GCF_027406575.1. NCBI lineage: Eukaryota > Metazoa > Chordata > Mammalia > Primates > Lorisidae > Nycticebus > Nycticebus coucang. The sequence continues at coordinate 22,289,347 of NC_069787.1, forward strand.
AGATAGGAAAGGCAAGACTTTCAAAAATAACAATTAACACGTTAACTTCTTTTTTTTCTTCACATTTTATCCATTGAAAACAGAATGTTAATTTTAGGAAAGGTCATAAATTTAAGAATACTCCAATTCACAGAGTAAGTAAAATGCCATGACACGAATGTGCGTACTATTTCTGAAGTACAATAGCGACCACAATTTCCAAATCTTAGTCTCCAAACTTGAAGCTCAAGCTTCTAATTCCAGAGAGGACACTCACATAATTCTGGGAGTACGTGTCCCTTGGATCTTTTAGACCTCAGATTCTCAAGGCACTGATGACATTTGGGACCAGATAACTGATGGTTGGGCTGTCCTGTGCTTCACAGGACATGTAACAGCATCCCTGGCCTCTACCCAGATGCTGGCAGCATCTCCCACTCCTACTTGTGACAACCAGCCAGGTCTCCAGACTGCCAATGTCCCATCATAAAGGAGGCAAATTTTCTCCTGATAGAGAGCCCCTGAGCTAAAGGGTTTAAAATTAACAGTTATTTATAAATAAATAAATACCTAGAAATTATACTTCTAATATGTAGCTAAGTTTGGGTTCTCCCAGCAACTGACCATGGGGTGAAATCCGAGTGTAGGGCCAGGCGTGGTGGGTCACGCCTGTAATCCTAGCACTTTGGAGGCCGAGGCCGGTGGATTGCCTGAGGTCACAGGTTCGAGACCAGCCTGAGTCAGTGCGAGACCTCGTCTATAAAAATAGCTGGGCATTGTGGAAGGTGCCTGCAGTCCTAGCTACTTGGGAGGCTGAGGCAAGAGAATCACTTGAGCCCACGAGTGAGGTTGCTGTGAGCTGTGATGCCATGGCACTATACCAAGGGTGAAAAAACGAGACTCTGTCTCAAAAAAAAAAAGAAAAAAAGATCTGAGTGTAGGTGTTTTGTTTTGGAGGCAGTCCCAGGAAGCACCACCAGTGAAGAAGTAAAATGAGATTGAGAAGAGAAGAAGCCAGAAGTTAGACAGTGAACAGATTATTGCTGTATGCCCCTCCGCTTAGTCTTGCCAGGAACACTGAGAGACTGTGAAGAATGTTCTTCGCTTTTGTCTCACCTGAGAGCTGAGGAACATAAATTGTTCATTTACTGACCCCGGTGCCTCACTGCTAGCAAGGACTCTGGAGGTCATTTATTGCCTGGTTATGTATGCCTGTCACCTGGAGAGGGTGGAGCCTATTCATATCCTGTGGCCAGAGAAAACCCCCAGGGAAAATGACAGGGGTTTGCAACAGGAAGCTTTAGGTCTACTGCAGTGAGTCTCAGAGTGTGCTTCCCAGATCCTGAGACTTTATCAGGAATGCAAAACTTCAAACAGCACCTAATGCAAGAGGGACTTCAGTGTTGAGGCAGAGCCATCTGTGTGTTAACAAGACTTCTCAGGGCTTCTGACATGCAGTCCCTGTGTGAATCATTGGTACAGGGCCCTGCACTTCACCAGTGGAAATTTTGTCCTCAGGGAATATTTGGCAATGTCTGTAGACCTTGCTGGTTGTCATAAGTGGAGAGTGATGGTGACAGGGAAGCTTCCAGCGTCAGTGCAGTGGTTCTCAATCTTTCTAATGCTGCAAGCCTTTAATACAGTTCCTCTGGGCCGTGACCCACAGGTTGAGAACCACTGGTCTAGTGGGTGGGAAACCAGAGATAATGCTAAACATTCTATAACACACAGGACAGCTGCCCAGGCAAAGATTTCTCCTGCTTGGAATGCTGACAGTGCCAAGGTTGAGAAACACATCAGAGGGCAGCAACAGCATCTCCCATATCATGATTTTTCTTTTTTGTGTGTCTGTTTAATTTTCTTCCAAGCACTGTTGTGTTTTTAAGATTACGAACTTTCCTAAATGTAAATCAATCTAGATGCCACATCCACACTGCTCGAAAGCATATACCCTTGCTTCTTTTCACCCCAGATGAAGTCTCCATTTCCCCTCTCTTTGATGAGTCTCCTTGGAATGTCCTTTTCTCTTGAGGGGTAAAGACATGCTCTTCCAGAAATCCTCTATCTTTCCTGGTTGTCTATAGCTAAAATTGCTATTACCTGTGTCTCCCGTCACATTTCTTCATTCATGTCTAATCCAGGGCTACCTTCAGAAATGCAGGAAGCTGTCAAATCATCAATGTCTTCTGTCCAACTCCTAAGGAAAGATTAAAAGCTCTTCTCTGATTACAGTTCCTTAGTTTAAGGTGAACAAAGTTCTGAAATATCTGGAACTTCATAACCCAGCATCTCAAATACAGTCAGAGAACTATGACTTGGAATTTCCTTCTAGGCAGCACATTCATTTAGAACAGTGGTTCTCAACCTTCCTAATGCCTTGGCTCTTTAATACATTTCCTGTAGGTCCCAACCCACAGGTTAAGAACTGCTGACTTAGTCTATACAACCTACACATCATAGTGGTGTTTTCACCTCCCATTTCAGTCTCGTGAAACCCTACACAAAGAACCCAGTGAAGCCCATCTGAATTTGTGACCTACAGATTCAGAACTGTGGAATAAGAAGAGAGGTGTTGGGTTAGACACTTATTTGTTAATTTCTTGGGCAGCAGTTGGAAGTTAATGAACAAATGGTATTTCCCTTTAGGATCACAGGGTAATATTAAAAGGTAAGACTTTCTACTTAATTTAATTTAATTCTTAATTTAATTAAGAAAACAGAGGCTTAGAGCTATTGAATAGGTTTGTCAAAGTTCCAAAATTAATAGGCCAGAGAGGTGTCATGAGAATTTAGAACTGTTTGTCAATGAAGACCAGAGACTTACAATTATTCAATTCTGTCTTCAAAGCCAAACAGTCAGAAGTCAAGAACAGGTTGTTCTCATTTATTAGTTTATTACAGTGGTATTTGGTAATGTTTTTGGACAATGGAGTCATTCACACTAAGATTAGATAGAGTTAGTTGGGGGAGGGAGGGATTGTTAATCATATGGACATGAGAATAAATAACTTTCATTAGGGTTTTTTGCTGTGAATTGCTGCCTATAACTGATCCGAATACTATCAGAGAAAGTTCATCACACGGGTGGAATGAGTATAACCAGAATGTCATAATCCAGTTTTTAAAAAATCTGTTTCACTTAGAACCAGATGAGAAGAGTGCTGATGCTGAGGTACATACTTCATGGAGATGGGTTCTTCCTTCCATTCTTCTCTTGCCCCTTTCAAATCTAATGCTAGTTTAAATCTTTTGAAAGCAATGTACCCTTGCACTACAAAGTCAACATTAAAGACTCCCCCACAAAGACACTTTGGAAGGAAGAACGTTTGCCCTGACATTATGTAATGTGAGAATATTTTCTTTTTATTCATATTTCAGGTTCTTATTTAAATCAGCTGTGATGCATAGCAGGTCACATGAGGCCTTTTGTATAAATACAATTGTACTTAATTCAGTGGCAGAAGCTAGAAAGCGACAGATCAAGCAGCACACATTTTTATTTCACGTAGAAAGCCTGGAGAGAAGGAAAGGCTACCGAAAGAGGTTAAAAAAATGAAGATGAATAAATAAAATATGTTCATGACAGGATGACAATCTGGGACCAGCTGCTGCTAAACAAACATTTATTATTACCATCCATCTGAGGTTTAGTAGAAAATAGAATTTCCAGAAAGATGCCGAACAGGAAAGGCATATCTGATCATCAAATATGCAAAGCTCCGGAATCCTAAGGATAATTGTTTTCCAGAGAAAGGATTGAGCGTGTTTAAATGACATAAATAACTCAAAGCTTGTGTTGGGATAAAAGGAACAGAACTCAGATCTGAACATAAGCCAACCAAGAAATAAATTCTACGTTATTTTGGCAGAAAAACCTGCTACAAATTTCATATCTCCCTAGTTCATTGTAAAGCCCGAAAGTTGTAAAGTATTTTCCTGGTTGCTTGCTTTGGAGATCTAACCCTTTGTGGGTAGCTATGCAGCCACTCCCGGGTCGGGGTCATCTTCACCTCCCACCTGGATTTCTGCAGTAGCCTACAAACTGCTATCCTGCTTCCAGGCTCTCCTGCTTGTGAGCGGCTGCAGTGTACCAATCCAGGCAATCTATTTAAAATCTAAGTGAATTCTAAGCCATCTCTCCTCAGAAGCCCCCACTGGATCCCTATTTCAGAGTCAATGTGTAAGTCTGCAAGTGCTGCATCAACCGTCCAATCTCCCATGGCCTTCACCTCCCTGAACTCAGCCCCTACTACTCTCTCTGGAATTCCACTCTGTTCCAGCTCCTGGGGTCTCCTGCTTGCCCCTCAAACAAGTCAGGCAAGTTTCCATGTTAAGGTTTTTACACTTGGCTGTTCCTACTGCCTCTAAAACTCTTCCTCCCTACCTGCTTGAGTCTTTGTTCAAATGCTCAAATTCTTTAAAGCTGATGTCCACAACTCCCAGGCCAGGTATAGGTCTGTATCCTGTTAGGAACTGGGTGCCACTGTAGGAGTGAGCCTCTGGTCAACAAGCAGAAGCTTCATCTCTATTTACAGCTGCTCCCCCTTCACTGACATCAGCCCATGAGCTCTGCCTCCTGTCAGATCAGTGGCGGCATTAGACTCTCACAGGAGCACGAAGCCTGCTGTAAACTGCACATGTGAGGATCTAGGTTGGGTGCTCCTCATGAGACTCTGATGCCTCAGGATCTGAGTTAATGTAATGCACTCCAATCATCCCCAAACCCACTTGCTCCTCCACCCCATTTGTGGAAAAATAGTCTTCTACAAAACCCAACCCTAGTGCCCAAAAGTTGTAGACCATTGCTAAAAGCAGTGGTTCTCAATCTTCCTAATGCCACAACCCTTTAATACAATTCCTCATGTTGTGGTGACCCCCAGCCATAGAATTATTTTCATTGCTACTTCATGAAGCAACCTACCCTCACTTCATATTGAAAAATCCCTCCTACCCACCACACTTCTGCTCTAGTTCTCTATTTCCCCATCCTCCCCATCACCTTCTACCTACCATGTAAGTCGCTTAGGATGGTCATTATTGATTATCTACTTTCTTCCACTAGAATTGAAGATCCATAGGAGAGAGTCCTTGCTGGTGTCTAGAACAGTGCTGTCCAGTAGAAATATAACAAGAGCCACATAGGGATTTAAAGTTTTCTAGAAGCTTCACTAAGATGATAAAAGGCAACAGGCAAAATTAATGTAAAAACATATTTGTTTTATGTAATAACATAACATAAATCTCTAAAATACTTTTATTTCTATGTATGGCACTGTCCACACTTCAAATGCTCAATAGACACTTGTGGTTCATTGCTCTGGTATGGGATAGCCCAGCCCTGGAATAGTAACCCAGAGTGAATCCTGAATATGTTTGTTCAATTACTGACATTCAATTTGTTGACAAAATGAATAAATGAGATTCTGGGGGGTCCTGTCTGAAGTTAGCTGTCCTGTGGAAATTAATCACTTGTTCTGTCGTCCTGTTGACCCCAAATCTCAGAATGACAGACTCAGCAGTCTCCCTCCCTCCGTAGCCCATCACTGCTCATCTTGTATTTAGTAAGTTTACAAAATGTTCCCCTTCCAAATCCTAAGCATAAGTAAATTCTATAAATTCCCAAAAAGATTGCAATTTGCATCTTCCTTGGCGCCTGGAGCCCTTCTGTGAATAAGATGAAAGGAATAGCTTCTCTTGAAAGACAGAAATGCATAAACACGCACACATTGTCCCCACAATTTTCAGGGGTTTCATGCAGCCCTGATTAAGAACCATGACATAGCCCTCCTGGCATTTTCTTAGTTACTTTGCCAAGACATGTCAACTAATGAGATGAAAATGTATCAAATATTCTATGAACCAAGTGTATGGTGCCCCATGATCATATTGATGTACACAGCTATGATTTAATAAAAAAAAAAAAAAAGAACCACTACAGAGGGAGATGGCAGTTAGGCTTTCAGGACTAACATAGATAAAATGACGGTCAAAGCTGGAATTTGACTTTCTGGGCCCCATCGGCATAACAATGCCAAACTTGTGGAAACTCTGCAAATCTTTTCTACTCCCACCTTCCACCACCTTCCACTTGGGATTGAGTGAAACCCACACAAATTTTCGTTGCTGTTGTCTAACTCTTCTCATTCTCTCAAACCTGATTTTGACTTCTTCCTTTCGTTTGCTAGTCCTTGCAGCTGTCTTTCAGACAATGGGCTAATATTTATAGATATATATGTTTAAGAGTGTGTCCTATCTCATAATGAAAGGCCTTTGAAACTATCTATAAACTAGAGCAGGTGCTATTCATCACAGATAGTCACCTCTCTTCTAACAATGAAATCTGTATTTTCTGCACTAATTTCCTAAAAATTGGATTGGCATTGAGCAAGAATGCATATTGTGCCCGAGATCTGATCTGCAGCTATTTAATGATTGGTAAACAGGAAGGGAGAGAGAGAGAGAGAGAGAGAGAGAGAGAGAGAGAGAGAGAGAGAGAGAGATCCCCAAGCCCATGACCACCAAAAAGGAGTGACAAACAGGGAGATAGATAGATCCCCAGCATATGTAAATCCCATGACCGCCAAAAAGGATACATTCTATTTTCTAAGCTATATCTGCAGCAGACACTATCTGTGCCCCACCCAGATTTCCTGACCCTTATCAAGCCAAGGGTCCCAGCCCCTACATCTCTTTGCCTAAGGAATTTTTCTTGCCACTGGAGCCTATTTTGCCACATGCATCATAGGCTGGAAGTGTTGGTGAATTAACCTTCCCTGGGAACATCCTTCAACATATAACTAAGGAGATCTGGTATATAAATTCATGGTGTCTAAATCCCTTGCCCATCAGGTGGGATAACTCTGAGCTGCGTGATTTATCCTGTCCATGAGAGTTTCCAGAGAAGCATTAAGTTTCATTTACTCACAGTGGTAGCTGACTTGCAACACACCCTTTCTTGGCTGCCTTCCCTTTCCTTTCACACCTCTCCAATTCTCTTTCCCAGGATCAGCTCCCAGGAATTTGCTTGCACACAAATCCTTGTCTCAGGTTTTCCCTCTGCAGGAATCTGATCTAAGACATACCCTCCGCAAAAGTTCTCTCTGAAATGGTGATACAAATGACAATGATTTCAGTGGTCTACAATTAAACACTGGAGTCAGGGAATGATCTTAAATATGGGATAAAACCTATTACATTTGGTAAACCGATCCTGTCTTCTGAATAACAATAATAAATAATGGCAAGGGGAAATGATATGAGAATTTATTATAGAACACTTGCAGAGAGAAAATTTTGAAATCCATTTAGTGAATGGATATGTATGACAAACTCATTGTCAATGTTAGTTATAAGAAGCAAAAATAGCTTACAATTTGACAGTAGCTACTGAGTATAGATTAAGGGAAAAGAACAATGATAAGCAATAAAATGTAAAACATTAAGTGCTATTGAGTTTAACTGTGGGATTATAATCGGTGTTAAATAGTAAGAAGAGGTTACTTTTTCAGTGCCTAAGATATATAAAGCATGCTCCAAGTTTTGTCACGTTTTACCTTTCCAATAAACACATAGGATAAAGAATTTCCTCCCCAATTATTAAAAAAGGAATTTTACACCTCCAAATTTAAAGAGCAAATAACTGATAGAGTCTGGAAAAATATCCAAATATATCTAACCCTGCTGTTTTGGCCACTTAGCACCATTCTGCCTTCTGCTCACAGTTGCGTGGCATCCGCCCCCCTCCATTTGGTCCATGTGATAGGTGTGGTACTTTCCAGGGGAGAGCGTGTGATGCCATCACAGCCTGTGCGATTGGTTCACAATCAATTTCCATTGGTCCATTTGCAGGGACCTCTGGGAAAGGAACTCATATCTTTGCTGAAGGAGTTTAACCTGAGATGAAATGAATGTTGGAAGTGCTGAAGTCATCTGCAAACACAAGGAGAGCTGGATGCACATGAGGATGAGAAACTGGACATGCAGTGACATACCTGAGCCTCTTTCCTGAACTGATGGGAGGCCATTTCCACTCCCATAGTGTATCTGGTGCATGAGAAAATTAATTTGTGAATGACGAAGTAGGTTTTGTTCAGCTGGATGAAGAGGAAACAATGACAGAAACAGAGCGTTCTAAATTCACTTCCAAGGACAGGCCTTGGCCTCCAGAACTGCATGACTTCATTCAACCATGCAGTAATGGTGAACACAATTCTGGGACCAAATTGTGAAAATACTATTTCTTCTACTTTTCTTTCTTTCTTTTAAAACACTATTTGATTTTCCCTGTGTAGAAAACTTTAGTTTCATGGATTCTCACTCTTTCCATTCACAGATCTTTTCAACAATGTAAACTCATTTTTCATTCTAATAGTTTTTAATGAAAAGGATAAATAATCTTTTAATTACTACAACTTCTCCCCTTACCCTCATCCAAGTCTATTTCCAACATAGCAGCCAGAGTAATTTTGTTTTGAAAAATGACAACAAAATGAGATACGTCTTCACATTCAGTCACATGGCTTTTTAAATTATAGATGACAATAACAGATATTGGTGATGATGTGAAGAAATTGATGGTGGGAATGTAAAATAATGCAGCCACTGTGGAAAATGATTTGGTGATTCTTCAAAGAGTTTTCACAATAGCAAAAAGTTGAAAACTGATAAATGGATCAACTGAAGATTGGATTAAAAATTGTATTTATACACAGCACAGAATTTATTCACCCATAAAAAAAAAAAAAACGAAGCACTGATATATGCTACAATGCAGATGAACTTTGAAAACTTTATGTGCAGTGAAAGAATCCAGACACAAAAGGTCATGAGTTCTGTGATTCCATATATATGAAATAACTAGAATAAGGAAATCCATACAGACAGGAAGCAGATTGGTGTGTGCCAGGGCCTGGGAGAGGGGGCAACAGGGACAGACTGTGGAATTGGGACAGGGCGGGTTTGTGGCATGATGAAAATATTTTGAAACTTGATATAGATGATCATTTTACAACTGCGAGTGTACTCAAAGCCACCAAATTGTTTCTTTTAAATGGCTAATTTTATACAGTGTAGATTTCATTTCTCTCTCTCTCTTTTTTTTCTAAAAGTGGGAAAAAATGGCAGTTCAAATCACTTATCTTGTCAACCCTCCCACCCATGACTTTCCACTTCACTTAGCATAAGCAGCCATGTCTTTACCATGCCCCACACAACTTGGTCACCTGTTACTTCTCAGAGATACTTGTGTTCAACTCACCCTACTTTATTTCACACCGGTCCCCGTGCTGTTCTCTAAAAACTCATGACTGCTCTTTCCTACTCCCCAGGGCCTATGAACATGCCGTTCCCTCTTCTGGAATGTTCTTCCTGCAGAGGTCTGCATGGTTCACTCATTCTCCTCCTCTGAGACTCTGCTCAGCTGTCACTTTTAGAGAGAGGCTTTCTCTGAACAAAATATTGCAGACACCTTTACCCGAAGGGTTGCCTACTCATCTCTGTCTTTATTTTCCTAGAGCACTTATCACTATCCAACACTAGATTTTATGCATTTTATTTATTTCCTGTTCTGGGAAATAAGGTTCTTGTGTCCCTATTCTGTTTCTTGTCATCTCCCCAGTGCCTATGCCACTGTAGCTCTCTAGTCATTCTAGAAGTATGTACAGACTTCCTTCTAGCTCTGTATTCTATGAACCAATGCACCAGGAAGAAAATGATTCAAAGCTGAGTGACATGAGAGTGAAGGCAAAAGTGTCACTCGTGTGGTTGGGTCTGGAGCTGGCAGCAGAGGTAGCACCTTCCTGTAACTACCTTCAGAGCTACTGTGTAACTTCCTGGATGCCCGGAATAATGTTTGTTTCCTCAGCCTTCCCAGTGATTCTATCAGCTAGTTAAGCCTCTTAATGAATCCTTTGGTGTTTGATTGTAAGACTAGGTTCTGTTTCTTCCAATTGAGAGCTTTGACTAAAACTTGCACTGCATGATATGGGTGGAAGAAAGTCATAAAGTTACTCCACATTAAATAAATAAGCTTCCCTCTTTTCAACCAGGCAAATGACTTTCATCACACAAATGCTTGCTTCTTAACAAAACATGATTTCATGCAGGGAATTTCTGTTCCTAGCGTCCTAGACCCCTAGGTTTTAAATGCATTTCTTTAAAAATAAAGCCTGCTAAATAATTTACTCCCAAACTGCATAATTTGCTTGTTCGTACTAGATTAATAGAATTTTTACCCATGCACAGCCCATTTGGTTAGTTTTGAAGATTCTTTCTCTTCAATTCTGTTTCAGTCAAGTATTATTGCCTAGTCAAGGACCAAGGAGTCTTAGTGCTGCCAATGATTGGCTGGTTAGTGGTGGATAATTTACGCAGGGATCATCCAAATGACTCTGCAACATGCTGTAGGTCTGGCTGAGCTTGACTCCTTACTCAGGTCTGTGTTAGGTGGAGGGCTAACCATTTCCCTGAGAAAGATTGAAGAGGAGGCTGAGGAGCTCAGGAACCAAGGCATAGGTTCAGACCTGACCACGGTCACAATACCACATTGCACTGACCAAAGCAAGTCCCGTGGTATAGCTAAAGATCTAATGTGGAAAGTACACTCACCTTTTTTGAAATAATTGCAAAGTTCCATGGCAGCAACAATGATTCAGGGAGAAATAAAAAAACGGAGCCCAGGTACTCAATCTACCACACCATCTCTAATTTCCTTATTTGGAGATTCAGAGCAATCAGACTCTAATTTTGCTATTAGTTTTATTATTAATAATTTGAAATAATTGGGGAGATAAATTTTATAGCTTTGTTTCAAAACATGAACAATCAAAATACACTCTATCTGTGTGAGTTTTATTTTTATAAGCCATTTACATGTATCTCATTAGGAAATAGATAGAAACTCTGTACACAACCAGGGAGTACATTTCCTTTCTATTTAATGAATGAATACCTTTCCCTAGCAAGTAGGTTGAGTCAGATTTTTAAGTCTTTCAGTTTTAGGGAGGCACAGAAGATGGCCATAAATTTATAAAATGTGACATTTCAATCAAGCTCCAAGCTGTTAGCTAATTACGTTCCACTGCACTTAAAGGAAAAACAGAGGATGTCAGGTTGGTGTAAAGATGAGCACAAAATTGTCCTTAGTACTTCACTGATCATTATGAATACCAAGATACCAAATTACTCAGAAAAGAGAAAGGAGCCAATCCCACTAACAGTCATATTTCCGATTTTCTTTTCAATTTCATTTTGGAGTAAATCTGGACACAAGTTTATTCAAAAGCAGACATTTTCTTTCATCACATCTTTTTTTTGTACAAAAATATGTATAATAGGTCTACTGGTAGCATTAGAGACCATTAATGTACAGAAGTATGAAATCAACCAGAGACTATTATTTTAATTCTATGCACTGTGCACAGCAGGATGAACACTGTGCCATAACCCATCCTCAGGACTCTACCTAGAATTCTACATACTAATGGGGCTTGAAGATTAGAATACAATGTGCAGGGCTGCAGCCAAAGAGATACACTACAAATCAAGTGAGTAGTTGCGTATCTCCAGAGAATTATCAGCCATTGAACTAAGAACTAAGGCAAAACATATGCCACCCTTCCACTGTCACTCGACTTTTATCCTTGAACTGAACTAACCTGACCTGGTTTTCTAAGGACATAATATATGAAATGCTCAAGAAGCACTGCTATTCTACCAAGAGATAATTTTCCACACTCACCCACCCACATACACACACAAACCTGGTGATACACATACATGCTATATCCATAAAAGGGTAATTGATCAAAAATGCTACTTATTATTTCAGTTTATGGAAGCATAACTGAGTTTTTGACATTCACTCCTTTCTACATTTTTTCTACAGTAATCTCGCTTTCCAATAAGGTATCTGCTGAGACGAGTGACAATTTAAAGTGAGAGGATGGTGATGAGTAACAAAGTTTTTTTTTTATTGTTGTTACTTTTGCACCTCCTGGAAAAAGGGGATTCAGTGGGGATAGCAGGGAGAATGTATAAAGAGGAAAATGATGTGGCACTTACCACAAAGCACCTGATAAAGGGAGGACATGTTTATCTTTGGTCTCATTTCATGTTTGAAAATCAAACACATAATATAACCAGAAGGGCCTTCAGAAGATATCTCCTCCTTTCTTTTACTCTAAGGCAAGACCACAGAGGAAAAAACAAGGGGATGATTGAGATTTGAACTTCAATTAGGTCCTTTTTCCTCCCACAAGATGAAAAGTCCTTAGTTTAAACAAAAAGTGGTGTTTGTGCCATTTATAGAATGTTTCGGAAAATCTTCATTTCTGATATTCCCCATTCCATAAATAAAATTTAACAATGAAGAAGATAAAGACTCTAAGATTATGAGATCGTTATTTATTTTTCCTTTCCTTTTTTTCCCACCCTAGACAGGCCTCCACTTAATTCTTCTTTGTTTGAGAAAAATTATTTTCCCTTCTTTCACCAAGTTGTAGTTCTTAGGACAAGTAACATACATTCCAAAAAGGAAAATAACTTGAGAATATGTGCATTTTCCAGTTCAAAGTTCTTAAAACTATAGAAATTTTCTATAAGACATCCCCCTTGCTAAAACGTATTCTGAATAATTTAATTTGAGAGATGATAATAGTTCGTGATAGGATTTTGGGTTCTCTAGAAAGAATATTCAATTAGCTTCTGCCTTATTTTTGAGCATGTCAAGTACTGATTCTCAGTAGAAGCACAAAATTAAAATTAGAATCCTACAAATTTTGCCAAATAACAAGAAAGTGATGTGTGATTGTCCTGTCAATGATAGCATGCTCTACCGAGTCACCATCTAAAGTGAAGTGTGTCGGTGGGATGTGTTCCACTGAATCACAATGATGTTTCTGAAAAATAAACTTTTCCAAAGTCATAACACACAGGACTACAAAAGTAAACTTCAAGAGCTATAATTCTGAGGGTTTAAATCACATAGTTGTAGAATATTACTGCAAATCTTGTAGCAAAATCAGATTTTACATTAGTATCCTTGAACTCGCTGGTTAAACCTATTTTTTTTTTCCTGGAAGAATATATATAAATTGTGTAAGTTTGTTTGTTTAAGATGAAATATGTCAAGCTTGGATTTGCAAATGTCTTTTTGTTTTATATTTCTGTGTGATTGTTTTAAAAGAAAAATTGTGTTTACATTTTGTCCAAGTGTGCAAAATTATTTATAATGCTATTTGTTATGTATTAAAGCGATCTAAATCAAACTTAAAGTTTTCAAATGCCTGATCTAAAATGAAAATTGCATTTAGAAACACAAAAGAGATTTTTTTATATAGCTTATCAAACTATGAAAACCCTCAAACCAAAACCTTCCAATGTACCCCCAAAACTAAATGTGTCAAATATCAGGATAGTTTTCTATTTTCATTTGCAAATAAATAATATGAATCACATAATCTTTCCTATTATCACTGTAACAGTTATAAAAATATTTGGGAGTAAACTGGAGGCAGCCATAAAAATGCCTGGAATTGGTTTGAAGATACTTTCCATACTACAGTTTTAGGATAAAAGCTGAATTGTAAATGAAGTTGGGAGACTTTGCAAGAGACTAACTGTAAGTCCCACGCTGTGCAGTCTGCCTGTGCAAAGGAAAATCCCCTTTGAAGAGATTAGCAGAGGTGGTTTGTGTATGATCACAGCAGCTGAGATGATGTGTGACTTTCGCCTAGCTTGAAGTGGATTAGCAAGACTTAAAAGATGGAAAATTGTTTTGTGCAAAGCTCACCGTGCTTTTGGAAACATAAATGAAATCACAGTCCCGTGAACCTAAATCTGATTTCTATTAGTTCACCGTAGTGAAAATCTCCTTCTAAAAGTTTGAACAAAAAAAGGATTGTGGCTTGCCAATGTTCACATCAGCTAATGATCGTTATGCATTTGAAAACAATTTCTTAGTTTTTTATTTTTTTTTTTATATAGCCTTTGGATTCATCCACAGGGATGTCACTGTACATGTTCTGAGTGTTAGTGTGTTCAAACAGACAGAACACTGGGTAAGAAATAAAAATAACCAGATTCCGCTTCCAAATCATCCAGATCAGCCACTGACTATCCAGGTGACTTTCGATAAAAAACACTTAACATTTGTCAGCATTGGTACCCTTATCTATAAAATGAGATCATGCGCACCCACAGCCTTTCAGTTTTGCTGAGTGTATCCAATTATATTGCGTATTTGAGAGAACTTTAAAATCAATGACACATTTTTTAAGGTTCTGTTATTACTATTACGCACATCTTTGATTATAACTATTGACAATTTTGTTAATTTCACATAATAAACCAACAATGTATGGTTTCTCTGCAGACCTTCTTATTTCATGATGAAAAGGGGAAGACTACGGATGAGTTGCAGAAAACAGAACTGATCATTGAAGTGGTTCTATGGTGTTTTATTTCCTTTCTTCCACCAGCAAAATATATTATTCGTTCTCACTAAATAATTTAGGTTGCTTGCAAGCCTTCAGACTTCAATTCATTTTTCACCAATGAAAGAAAATAAAAGCAATACTACATGCTTAATAGTGACCCATCAAGTATGGATCTTCTCATAAGAAACAAACCATGTTATATATACAGTGTTATAAAAAGCAATAGAGTCCACAGAGAGGTATTTGTCTTACTTCACGTGTCTATGAGCCTTCAATGTCCAGCATTTAGTGCTCTGTTCTCTGTAAGAGAGAAAAATTTACAAAGAGGAAAGTACTTTCAGCAAACTATCAAAGTCATTAAGATACATTTTAGCAAACTATCAAAGTCAGTTAAGATTATAAATAAGAGTCAACCATCTGTTTTTACAGACTTCCTTGACTCTTGACTGGTGCTTAGGGAAAGTAATATTTTAGAGCCCTGTCATTTCTGTGAAAAACAGAGACCTATTCACCAATTACCGGGGCTTCTATCTTTGATAAAAGGTTCATTTTTCAGCCTTTAGAATGTGGGAAGTCCCAATAAACAGCACGTGGTTTGTCCTGCTATCACTTTCCCAGCCATAATGTTCCAACGTAGAAGGAGAATCTTCAAATAAAAGTAAAAGAAAATGAAATTAATAAAATACATTGCAAAGGAAGTTTAATGGATAAACAAAATGCAGCAAATGATAGAAAAAGTGGCACAATCACTCAACAACTGACCACTAAAATTATAAACTTTTAGTCCTGATAGAAATTTGTACATTAGATATCTATACCAGTTACAGACTGGAAGCTATTGAGATTTCATATACTTAAAATAGAGGAATAATTAGCTGGAAGTACCACATAAAACCTAAGCAGTAAAATAATACACAACACATTCATTTACTGTCTCAACTAGTCATTTAATTCCAATGAATTTGTGTCTATTTTTCTAATGACAGAGCAAATGTTTAGGGAGATTAAGTAACAAAGCTGAAATTTGACTTCTAGAAGCCTAAATGCAAAGTCCACTCGACTCTCATAGGATACACAATGACAAAACTAATAGACTTTTAGCAACCAAGAATAGCCTATAATTATTCTCAATATTACAAACACATTTTTGATGTATTAAATACCAAAATATAAGACCTTAATAGCTTTTCACAGTGGCAGTATTATAGCCAATCCAAGACATGATTATTGTTCACTGAAAACTTTAACAATTCCTGTTCCCCCACTCCAATACTTGAAACACATGCAGGCAACATTGGTGATTTTTGGCAGTCTCTACAGAAACTGAAAAAAAAAAAAAAAAACATAATAAAAATAAATAAAAATATTAGAGTGTATAAATGACATTTGGTATTCCTGAAGTATTATAATACTTTTAACTTTTGGTCAGGCCTTTGTTGATATAGTATCTGAACATAAATATAGTCCTGAACATAAATCTGATCCGGAATTATAAAATAATTGCTAGAAATCTAACGACTTCCAGAGAGAAGTCACACAGTCTGAAAGATGAAACTTTTATAGTGAAACATGTCCACCAATTCACATAATACTTGTTACTGAGTGGAGCACCCACTAGACCAATCTGAGTCAGGCCCAAGACCTTGTCAAAATAGGAGAAAGCAATAATTTCTTTTCAACCAGATTTGCCCACAAGAGAAAGGAACCCTGTTTCTAATGACCACATGACTCTCATAACAATTCAGCAGATTTGAGAAATAAAACACCACGTAACAATGATATGTATACAGCATGTGGTTCTGAAGACAGGTTCCTAGGATTTTGTGTGAGATGAGTCAAATGAATTTACATTTATGTCTAAGATAGTCTACATTGTGAGAGGATTCTGAAGTTCTACAAACCATGAGGATTAAATTTTCATATTTCCTGCTAATAAGAATTTTATAAAAAAGAATAAATGTAATACATTGCTATGGAAAATGTCATCAAATAAATAAATTTTCTCCAGTGAACAAATCTAAGATGATTTGCTACCATATTAGAAGGTAATATGATAAGAACAATGAGTATACAATGTATTATCATGATAATAGAAGCAAAATGATAAACAAAAGTATATTGTGAAAGAAAACCAAGGGATGACAAGAAGAAATAGATTAACAATGATCATGCTGATATTTTCTACACTATTAGAATAAAGACCTCTTTATTCTTATAGTTTAAGAGAATAAAACTAAAAGTAAATAATAGCTGCCAGAATATTAAAACATCCAATCAAAATGATTTGTGCCAATTTAATATTATGCTAAAATATTCAAATATAATCAACCTTTAGGCTAGCTCCAGATGGAGAGAACAGAATTGAAAGCCAGATGAAGAGAATGGAATTGGTAACACTGTAAGATGCTTTCTGCTCTGCTCCCAAGCACCTTGGCCAGCAGTTAACATGCTCTCAGGATAATGTCATGGAGGACAGAGGCTGTTGGCCAGCAGATTTTAGGGTAAGGTCATTAGATGTAGATTGTATCTGTGTCATTGTGCTCATAGTACACTGCAGACTAAATCTGACTCAGAGATAAAAAGATATCTTTTCGCAAAGATTTATAAGTTCAAAACTTAGATTTTCCTAAATAGACTCATTTCAAATTGTGTTCATCTCATATTGGCACATGCATTGACAATATGCATTTTGAAAATTTATGTTTTTCTGTAGGTCTTATCCTGTCATTTGAAATCCCATTGATATGTCATAGCAAACCTCAAAAACCCAAAATTCTTTATACAGTGGCCCCTCTATAGCTGACCACCTCCCTACATTCATCACTTCCTTAAATTGACCTAATTTTCATAGACCAGACATGCACCACATGCATGTGTCAGTACACAGGCCAAGTTCCTTATGTTGACCACCTCCATATAATGACCACTTTTTTACATTCCCATGCATGGTCACTTACACTGTAGTTGTATAACAGAAGAAAAAAGTTGTCCTTTCCCTCTTCCCACTTCCCATTACTTACTGAGGGCTAAAATGGAAACCAAAGGTGTGAAACCATATTCCATAAACACAAACAATTCAATCAGTAGGGAAAAATGAAAAATTATTACAAGCAAAAGAAAGGTCTTATCCAGATGGACATCCATTTGGATGAATTGGTGGACCTTGTTTCACCTTTCATCCATCCTGCCTTACAATAATAGGTTTACACACTCTCAAAAATAGTTTCTATTTATCATTAAGACCATAGAATGATTTTAAAAAATAGTCACTTATTCAGCTCTGATTACTAGTAGACACTGTTTTTAGCAACTTTGCATATAGTAACTCATTAAGGCCTCACAACTAAGTCCCACTCTTCTTCCCAGTTTATAAAAGAGGAGATTAAAGACAGCTCATGCAACTTGTCAGTGGTCACACAACTACATCTGGGATCTTTTGTTACACAGCTCTACCATCACCCAAAGGACCGGCAAATACTCCTGCAATGGATATTCTGGGAACTGAGAATAGGACCTATAGAGTTTCGTCAGGTCAATTCCATGTTGTATGCACCCGGTGACCTGATGAATACTGACCTGAGTATCAGCTTTGGGCTTAAAATTGTTTAGGGAAAAAAACTAAAATAAAACTTAGAGGTCAGTGTACATAGTACCATATATTGACATCGTGATTTCAGAATAGGAGGCCTGAGAACTCTCCAGAATGAGAGACTAAATTTCTGTTGCATAAGCCGCCGAGTCTTTGGTACTATTACATAGTCCGAGGAGACTAATCCAGGTGAGCACCCAGAAGACAGCAGCAGTTAGCAGTTAGCACAGAGGGCAGTCAGAGAAAGTGCCTCTGTGAGGGCTGACTTTTCAGGGGATACCTCAAATATAAGTCAGCGTTGTAAGGACTACAAAGGGAAAAAGAATTCCAGGCATAGCAAACAGCAAAAACAAAGATCCAGAACCAAAAAAAGGACCTAAGAGGCCTGGAAGAGATAGGCAGAAAGACCAAGAGATGGAGATGTGTGGGAAAAAGTGGGAGAGGTGACTAGGGGACAGAGGATACCAGCTATTTCCTCGCCTGGAGGAACATCACACCAGTGTGGGACAAACCCTCATTATTTATAGCTAGGACTTGTGAGGGTAATAACAGACACTCTACGGAATGTACAGAGTTCAGAGAGAGGAAGGAGTCATTTCCTTCTGTGAGATTAATGAAAGATTTGCTGACAAAGTATCATTTGTACTGGGCTTTATAGAGGCAAACAAAATGTGGGTATTGTCTTAGGTCATATTCCCTGAGAGCAAAGCCTGAGATCAAAATCTCTAAACGAGAAATTCATTAAGGGAATGCACTCCAGACAGAGAAAAATCGGAAGTCGGGATGTGGTTTGGCGAGACATCTAGCTTCATTCTGATCCCAAAGGAAGGAGGGAATGTAAATTGCGTAGCAAAGTCTCTCTTGCCTTGAGACAAAGTAGCTGGACTTTTGTATCCCCTGGACAGGGCAAAGGGGTGTCAGCTGCAGATGTGCAGATATCAGCTGGTCATAGGAGGCAGAGTTATCTCAGAAAGACAGAATATTGGGGCGGCGCCTGTGGCTCAGTCGGTAAGGCGCCGGCCCCATATACCAAGGGTGGCGGGTTCAAACCCGTCCCCGGCCAAACTGCAACCAAAAAATAGCCGGGCGTTGTGGCGGGCACCTGTAGTCCCAGCTACTCAGGAGGCTGAGGCAAGAGAATCGCTTAAGCCCAGGAGTTGGAGGTTGCTGTGAGCTGTGTGAGGCCACGGCACTCTACCAAGGGCCATAAAGTGAGACTCTGTCTCTATAAAAAAAAAAAAAAAAAAAAAGAATAACAAAGGCCAAGAGACTCACCTTGCTACCATGGGCCTGCCAGGACCCAGACTGAGATCTCTGCAGGTGGTCTCCACTAACTTCCCCTGCCCCTTTATCAAGGCTGCTACCCTCAGATTCTACTAGAAGATAACAGAAAGAATAATAGAGTAATTTTCCTCCATACTGTAAGGCCTCAAAATGACCTATGTCGATGATGAGAATTTTTGTTATAATGTTGAGACTAGATCTTGGCCCAAATAGCCTGGTGGTTCTTTCCAGAAAAAATACCTACAAGAAGAAAAAGGGAGGCAAGACACACTGCTGCCTTTGTTTTGTTTCTGTCCCAAGTGACAGACAGCTGACTAGTCATCCCATCCTTAGGGACTGCGATACATTTCCCCATTCCCTTTCAACACATTCTTGCAGCTTTTACTTTAATCATTTAACTCAAACTCATTGGCATTTATTCGCCATCCAGGAGATATCATTAATTCTGGGAGAAGTGAGTTGCAGGAAACTAAAGATAATGTCACTGAAGAAGGTGAGACGCTTATGCAACCAAGCCTGTAATAGAACGGAATAAAAATAAAGTCAATGCTTGTCTCGGCAGCTCATACACTAAAATTGGAATGATACAGAGGTTAGCGTGGCCCCTACACAAGGATGGCACCCAAACTCATGAAGCGTTCCATAGTTTTCCTCTACCTCCAATGGGACTGAGATCTCCTGTAATGTCACACGGTGGCCGCTACTGATCTACTTCATCCAGTCTATAGGTTTGGAGGGTAAACCTTTCTCAACGTTTGCTGTTTACACAGCCGATTTTCCGTCAATAAGGCCTCATTATGACTTTAACAAATATTATCTTCCCACGTATCAGGAACTTTAGACATTTATTTTACATGGGAAAAGTTATTTTGGATAATAAAACAGAAACTTTTCCCGGAGTTGCAATTGATTCCACGTGGCTTCTTTTTCATGTTTCACGTGAGTTTTTAGAAGTGAAGCACAGTGAATTTGGTTTGTTAAATTGTGAAGGTGCTAAAATTACAAGAACGCACCACCTTAATAAAGGCAAGTTCTGTAAACTTACATTGCTATTTGTAAAGTTTTGCCTTCACAGCATTTCAGATGCCATTGGACTTCATGTCCCAGCCTAGCTTGGTGAGGGCTGTCACGATTTCCAAGTACCTGCACATGGGAAGTCGGAATGTGCAACAATATTTAAGCTATACTTGAGTTCCAAGTAGCAGCATTTAAGAAACCTCAACCACCAAGGTCATGTGACATTTCTGTACTGTTAAACTTCATTGTAATAAAATGAAAGCCAAATTTATGCCTTTTTATTCATAACCCAGCCTTGGACCAGAGCCTGAAAGGTTTGTACAGATGCATGCCCCAGTAAATGTCCATACAATAAAATTCATAGTTACCAATGCAAAAAAAAAAAAAAAAAAAAGGTTATCATGTGTGAAGTTTTTATCTTCTAGATTTAGCAATGCAGTCAAAGAAGTATTGAAATACTTTTGGAAGAAAACATATATTATAATTATACAATATAGACAGAAAGAGACAGAGTAAAGGAGATTTTATTTAATGATACCAAGAAACCTAGAACCCAGGAAATGTATACTGTAAAAAACAGCAATGACAGAATGATAGGGCCAGTTCTTAGAGACGATGACAGAAATATGTTGATTCTGAGCATGGGCACTGGTTTTTCATTAAATTCAAACAGACTTCTAGATTTAGATCAATGGCAAATTGGAGGAAAGTCAGAATTGGGAGATTAGTTTCTTAAAGTTATATTAATTATTATTGCCTTCAGTGACTGTAGGGCATTGTCTGTAACCACTTTAGCTCACACATTTTCTTTTTTTTCCCATTTAATGGGAGGAAACTTTCAGCAGAATAGCCAGCTACTATTATTTTTGCATTAATATCAATACTGATCATTGTGCTATAACTGCCGGCAGTTTTCACCTTCTAATAAATAATTTATAGTTATATTTTAATACAAGCAGTTATAAAGTACTTCTTACCGTTAAAACCCTACCAAATTATTTTCATTTATTTTGGAATGTTCTTCAGGATGAGAATTAAGATTGATCATAACGGTAGTTGTAAGCATTTTTTTGCTAACTCCTCCAGTTTTATCAGCACTGTATTTTTTTATGTCTCTACTCATACATTTCAAAATCACTTGTGGAGTACATGGAGATTTTTAAGTTAGTTTAAATTTTAAGATATTTTATGATACTTTGCTTTCAATGTAAAAATTATTGAACAGTATTAATTTTATATATTTTATCTATCTTAAATGTATCCTTATAAAAACTATGTGCTGGGGATATACTAAAATTTTGTAATGAGAACATTTGTGGACATAAAGTACTCACTATGAATATTGGGCTATTCTATTTTTCTATGGAAATTTGGTGAATTACATTTAATTGCTCTTCAAATATATAACTATAATTTTCTTGTTTTGTTTATAAAATGTAGTTGCATTACCCAGATAAATGCCATTTTTTATTTTGAGAAAAGTATTAGAATGGTTTTGTAGCTCCTACCATATTCCTAGAGAACTTTTTAAGCCCTCACTATTCTATTTTGACTAAATTTACTTGAACTGATTGATCTGAAAAATTACATTATTTTAATTTCCTAAAATCCATATGTTGTCTAATAACGCAAATACTTAAAATGTAAGAGCCTATCTCTCAGGCAGTACTAGAAAAATCTGTCATAAATATAATCATGCAAACTTTTTTGGTTAAATTTTTGTATGAAACACAAATATTAATGAGTTTATTCAGCATCTTTATAGGGAAGCAGAAAAACTGTTAAAATACCGGTGTTAGAGCCCTCAATTTCTGTTCAAATCTTTGCTCCACCCCTTATTAATTGTGTCACCTTCCTCAAGATATTGACACTTTTAATTTTAGCATCTTCATTTTCAAGATAATGAAAAAAATAGGAGCTAGTGTACATGGTTGTTGTGCCCTTTTAATGATATGTTGTATATAAGGTAACTGGTGCATAATTAATGCTCATTTAATGTTAGCTATTATCACAGAATTTAGCCAGCATCTAGCTATAGGAAAAGAAAACTGTCTCATAACTCACAATAAGGAGAACATATGCAAATTAATACATTTAAAATATAAATTGTCTTTATCTAGTAAAGACCATATAACAAAATACAAATTATTCAAAATGTAATTACTCAGTAACAATAACTTATTTCTCTTGTTTATTTAAGAGAAGTACTTTGATGGATAAATACATGATGGTTTATATATTCATTCTATTCTTGATGCAAATAGATGGCTTGCTGAATTCATCTATTGCTGGTGGAACACTCTCACACTTACCATCTGCGGGACACATGTATGCACTTCTATTGGGTTTATACCTGGGAGTGGAATTCCTGAGTCAGAGTTTTAGGGAACGTCTCTGTGAAACTGCATAGGCTGTATACTGCATTTACTTGGATAGACACTTTCAAAGGGGATATATATTAATAGAAACGGGATTAGTGATCCTGCATCTTTCAGATGGAAAAACAATGGCCTGTGTGGTAGAACTTACCAGGGTATCTAAGAAGTAGCAGCCATACATGTGGAATTAAAGTAGACTGAGTATCCACTGGGTGCTAGCCGCTGTGCTCAGGGGCCTAGGACAGAGTGGCGCAAGAACAGTACCACGACTGTGGCCTTCCTAGAGCACGAAATCCAGTTCAGAAAACAAATACAAAATAAGAGGTGAAGCTGATGAGTCTGTAATGGTAGAAGAGTTGAGAAGTCTGAATAAAAGGAACATGACCCTAAGACAGCATATAATGATATCATGTGTTCTAAACTGGGAGTTCAAAGAAGGCTTCTCTTACAAAGTTAAGCTGAAGCTGACCTTAAAGAAGAAAATAATAGTTAAATAGAAAAAGAGGAGGCAGAAGAGCCTCCCAGTTGTAAGAAATAGCTCGGCACAGAATCCTGATGGTGAAGAGAAGGGCTCTTCCAGCAGGACCTGGGGGAGGCGGTGAGCGATGAGTCTGCAGAGACAGCAACAGAGAGGCCACACCTGGCCTTCAGCCACTTATTATTTAGGATTTGGGATTGTTTCCTCAGAATAAAAGGTCATGGAGAGATTTTAATATGGTGATGGAGTGAGGTGTGGAAAAGATGGTGCCAGGTGGTTATTAGGGAATTGATTGGACAAGAGCTGGCATGAACACAGGGTCCATAATCTCAGAAGTTCTGGAAAGGGGTGACACTAAATTGAACAAAAGTGATAGCAATAGGAATGCCAAGGAGCTGGAAGATTGATTACAGTATTATGCAGTGAATAAGATCCACAGCACTTGATGATGGATTAAAAGGAGGCCATGATAATAAAGAATGCACCCAGGATGACCAGGTTTCTGGTTGGCTTAGTGAGAAAGTAAGTAACTGGTTAATTCTGGAAATAAAATCATCTTAGCATCATCGTAGCTAAATCTAATGCAGTGCTTTTTAAAACTATATTTAAATTCTGGAATTAAATCTAAGTGTAAATTGAACTGTTTTTTGTCACCTTCAGAAATGCTGATTCTCCTGACATGGCCCCAGATGTTGCCAACTTTTTCTCATTCCTAACATTCACCTCAACTCTTCAGTCTTTTTTAAAACTATATTGATTGTGTATTTAAGCATGAAACACGTTTTTGGAGGCGTTTAAAGAAAACATCTGTTGTATGTGCATATGAAATTGATCAGCGGTAATCACCCACTCACTATCTACGGATCAATTTGAGTGCTACTGAGATATCATTAGGAATTACTTCTCATTTCATTTTCTGTCATTATAGACACATTCTTTATGAAACAGTTCTGGGTTTGGTTTGCTATTATAAACTATTATAAACTTAATGAAAACATTGCATCCACATGGATCTGGCATAGATATTATCTATGAATGTTTTGATTCAGTATAACAGTAGGTAAGAATGCTTAACTGGACATAACTACATAAGCTAAAATGTCTCTAAATCATATCTGCAACTTAGAATTCATTTAGTGTATAACTTGTCATATTTAAGCTGTGCGTGACTCATATTTCATATTGTTCTAGTCAAAGTAGATTTTGGATGACTAAACAAAGTGTGTTTTAAAAACTAGAAATTCGTGAGAAATAAAGAGCTAAACATATATCTCAACTACCCTCTATCTACATTCATTTCTCCTTTTTAAATAAATTTTGCATGTCACTGCCAAATGAATTTTTCCAAAAATACACCTGGCATCACATCATTTAAATACTTAAAGACAAAAGATTCTTCTCTATGACACACTGCATGAAACTAGTTCACACTTAAAACCTTCCATGAACTTTTTTCACCCTGAAACACTTATTCATTTCTTTTTACTGCCCAGAAATGTAGCTCTATCTTATCCATCAAGTCCCTTTTTTAAACTTTAAGTCCCTTTTTCCCCTCAACCCCTAAACTTTTGTGCAAACTCTCCCAATAGCTACTGAAGAAACCATCATCTCTTCAAATACCATCCATGAATAAAAGCCAGGATTAAATTATAACTCTTCATTAAGGCTCCTCTAATTACTCCAGCTGACAATGATCTTTTGTTTCTTCATTTCCTCTGTTGCTTCGAGTACATGTATAATTAAAGCAAGTTGGCTTAAGAAATTAATTAATTGGTTTTCAAGGTAAATTTTTATCATTAATAAACACTATATCCTCTAAAGTAAAGTACCTTTATTTATATATGTATGTGTCTTCATTGCTACCTATGAAGGATCTTAATAAAGAGATGGTCCCATTTGATCCTGCTATCCCATTACTAGGCATCTACCCAGAAAAAAATATTTATCATAAGGACATTTGCACTAGATTGTTTATTATAGCTCAATTTATAATCGCCAAAATGTACAAACAACTTAAATGCCCACCAACCCAGGATGGATTAACAAGCTGTTAATCCTATATATACCCTGGAATAAATACCATGCAACCACTAAAAAGATGGAGACGACATCTTTTGTATTAACCTGGATTGAATTGGAACACATTCGTTTCAGTAAAGTATCACAAGAATGGGGAAGCAGGAATCCAATGTACTCAGTTCTAATATGAAGGCAGTAGATGAGCTAACACATACCCATATAAGAGAAAAACTCAAATCAATTCAAGGTGGCAGCAAAAGAATGAGAGGGCAGGGAGGGGGCTGAGGGTTACAGTGTATGGCACACCTCTTGGGGACAGGACACAACTATAAGAGGGACTTTACCTAATAAATGCAATCAGTGTAACCTAAGTCTTTGTACCCTCAATGAACTCCAAACAATAAAAAACAATTTTTTTAAAGAGATGGTCAGTGGATTAATTGATTGATTAGAGCACTCCAAAGCATAATTCAGTAATTTAGCTACACTATTGTTTTCAAATTTGTAAGTACTGTAGGGAATATGAAACATTTCATTTATGTTGTCTAATCTTTTCTTGTAATTCTGTCATGTAATTTTTCAGCAATTAGAGAGAAAGCCATAAAATGAAACCTAAAGTGGAAGTCACTGAACTATTTGGAAAGTCATTGAAAGAAAAATCTATGGAGATCATTCACACTGTTACTGCAACTCTGAAGCAGCATATGGCTGAATGTTTCCTCATGAAGTTTGCTCATTAAACTCTGTGACTGACAGCAAGCACCACAAATGCACATCAAGATGTCATCCGGTAACTAACACCAACAATTTTAGAACTATGTAGGACTCTAGCCTTTCAGAACTAAATATTAATTTGGGAATGTATATATATCAATGTATATGATGTACATATTAAATATATATGATCTATGTTAAGATATATATGACCTAGTTATCTACATAATATAACACATTCATTTGTTTGTTAAATAATTTCTACTGAGCACCTGCCATGGGACAGGAACTATGCTAGTTGCTAGAGGCACAACAGTGAACAAGAAAGATGTGAACTCTAAAATAATGAGCTTACAGTTCAGATGTGCAGAAAGATGAAGAGAGAAGAAATAAATACAAAAGGATAAGTCAGGATTGTCTCTTTTGAGGTAAATAAACAAGTGTCATCACAGAACATGACTGGCAGAATCTGCTGAAAGTCTTCTCTAAGGAAATAAAGTTTAACCTGATCCTTGAGGGATACAAAAGAGCTGGCTATGCAAGAGTCCCACTCATTATTTTCTTTTTTTTTTTTTGTAGAGACAGTCTCACTTTATGGCCCTCGGTAGAGTGCTGTGACATCACAGCTCACAGCAACCTCCAACTCCTGGGCTTAAGCGATTCTCTTGCCTCAGCCTCCCAAGTAGGTGGGACTACAGGCACCCACCACAACGCCTGGCTAGTTTTTGGTTGCAGTTTGGCCGGGGCCGGGTTTGAACCCATCACCCTCAGTATATGGGGCCGGCGCCTTACCGACTGAGCCACAGGCGCCGCCCCCACTCATTATTTTCTTTATTAAACATGTTAGTAGTAGTTATGTAAAAGATGAAACAAAAATTGTATTTTCTGAAATCATAACGTCCTCTTGTGGTTCCAAATCAAAGTCTCCTTGATGAATTGATGCAGTGATATGGGGCAGCTGATGATAATTTGTCATTTATCAGAGTAATTAAGTAAATATTAAGAGGAAATATAATGGAAGATTATTACAAAGACAAGGTAATGTCATTATGCCTCTTAAGTCTTTTTCAGCCCAAACCTCTGGTTCCTCTCCAGTACTTTTCAATTCTGTATGGCATGCCCCCAAAATGATTTCATGATTGAATGATCTTACTTAAGTGCAGTAGAAGCAATCAAAAATAACTAGCCTAAGAGTGAAGGTGTTTGTATTCCAGATCAATCTTTATCATTCAATAACTGTTGGTCTCAAAAATCTCACTTCCTCCTTGAAGAACTGGATCGCTTTCCTGTTAAAATGAGGAGTCATGGTCTTCAGGAGTTTTCCACCCATGCTTCTGAAGACCCTCAGATTTCACAAAATTCCTCAAGGACTACCCAGCGGGGGAAGAGGAGAAAGAATAAGAAAGATAGTGAAACAGGAAGAGCTTTATGCCTCCCTCTCTTACGTCAAAAAAGTAAGTTCTGACATTATGTATTTTATATTTTGGGCTGCAGCATGAAGTTTAAATATGAGAGTGGGTTCTGGGTCTAAAAAGACTTTGTAAACTGCCAGACTAGCTGAGTTGATGAACCAACTCCCTTATGGCAGTTTAAGAATACATGTTCTTCAAAACTAAGATGAAAATTATGATCATTTTAAGATGAAGTAAATGAATTGGAAGGGATAAGATCCACAGGTTCCAACCTTACTGGTTTAACTGTTTGAATAACTTAGATCCTTTTATCTGTAAAAAATGGGAACCCAAACATAGGGAAGGTTCAATGCACAAATGATTGCAACTGCAAACCGAGTTGTGCTAACCACTAGGTATTTGTGAAGCATGAACTAGCTCTTTCTGTGAAATGATTCCCTTTCCATCACAGCTACTCCATGTGTCCCTTGGGTAACCCTACCTTCAATTAAAAGCTCAGAACCTGACGTTGACCTGGCTGACCCTAAACAAAGGCAAATCTTAAGGTTTCACTTTGCTGTTTCCATTCTGAAATGTTAAAGGCTCCCTCAGATTAAATGTATGATGATTTACACAGCATTAAAGGCAAGTAGAAATTGTGATTGAAACTTAAAACATTATGTTAACTCACCATTTCTTTGCGCAATATGTAGGGTATTTTATTTCTACAATGGGTAGAAACCGATAATCAAGTTGTGCCTAGATTGTATGAAAATTCACTTTGCGTATGATACAAAATAGCAGAAAAGTGATCATTATGGGCTATTTCTGGTTGCTGGATTTCTCTAAAAGACAATGGCAACAATTTGGAAGGATGTTATTTCTTATCATCAGCAATAGTAAAAGTATATACATATATTCAAAAAAATCTTTGCAAAACAAAATCTAATTAAACTTTTGAAATAAAACCAGTTTTATACAAGATATCTGCTGTGATGAGTGTCTTATTATTATACAATATTGGAAAAGAAAGGAGAATGGTAGGAAAGAAAATATGAACTGTTTATCTTTAAAAATTAAATCACCAAATATATTTTGCACCAATTTATTCTCTGCCAAATATAGAGAAGGTACATTTTTCTGTGTACCTCAAGTAAAAAATGTTCATCTGAAAAACCAGATACATTTTCATACTCCACATGAGTCCTTAAGAAATATCTTTTCTTCAATTGAACTTTCTTTCTTTTTTTCCCAGCTGGCTTTAATTAAGTTTAGAATAGTGTGCCTGGATCCTAAAAAATGAATGTAATTTCAATTACTGTCCAAGTTCTAATATTTCCCCTTACAGCTGTATCCTGCTTAAAATGTTTTCGTGGAAAGTTTCACCTAAATCAAATTTCTGATAATCAATCACGTTTGAAGTGCAGGAGGAGAATTTGTTGTTTAAAGGATTCTCCTAGAGAGATCTGCTGAATTAATCAGCCTTGGAGTTCACACACAATCTTTAAAAGCTTTCACTGTTGTATGTCTCTGTCTTTACACTTGGCAAATCTGCTTAAAGTGAGGCACGCTTGGCCAAAGCAAATGTTTTAAGTATATTTAAATGTTATGTAGCAAGATGTTGTCAGTTAAAATTATAAGAATTCACCCCCACAAGCATTACCACTCCACAAACTGTCCAAGGGCTGCCAATGCTCCCCAGCCAAAGCCCCCCAGGAACATGGCTCCAGTTGAACAATCTGAGTTTATACCTGATAGGCAGTGGGGAACATTCACCAAGGGGGACCATGGATCTACTCAGCAAAAGGCATTAAGAAAAGACTTGTTTCAGAATCTGGGATTAAGTGATTTGGGGGTGAGTTCAAGGAAGCAGGACTTTGCTCTGGACTGAATACACTCTTAGGAAGCAGGGGTAATTCTATGATGTGAAAATCTTAACAGATCTTACCTAGAAGAATGAAAGACTAGACCCTAAAGTTGTAACAAGTTAAAGAAAACAGTCACTTATATTCGATGAGAGACGGGGGTGTTTGGCTTTCTGTGGCTTGGGCAGGGTTCATGTGTGATCCATGTTATATTCAGACGTGGTTGGGGAGTGGTCTTATTTTTGTCTTGTTCTATCAAGTTCACCCAGTGTGGATGTTTTGAAAAATGGTTTATTTTCAACAGGGGAACACCAAAGCATAACTCTAAGCATGAGCCAGCTGGTATCAACATCAGGTTCTAGTAATTAGCACCATACCAGGCCAGCTCCTAGATGCCAGGGGCGGTTTTTCTCTTCTTCGCTGTGAATGTGGTCAGATTTCTGCTTTGTGCTGTTTCCCACAAAGTCGTATTTAAGTAACCAAGTCTGCATGTTTAATTTACCTGAGTAGGCCTATTAAATTCAGTAAACTTTCAATAGTTTCAATGCATTAATTCAATAAATTCGAGTATGCCCTGTTCTGGAGTATCCATATATTCTTGATTCTCCAAGAAATCTTGATTTCAAAAATTCTGCACCTTGTTTGGATATAGTCTCATGTCTCAATTTGGAGGTTACATTATATATGATATACTGCCACTATATAGAAATTAGTCACTAGTCACCTTAATTCGCAAGTTATAAAAAATTCATTTTCAAAATCCATATGTCTTTCTGTGTGTAGTATCTTGTTTGATTTTGAACAGTGTGTTTGCCCAGTTAACAATAACACCTATTTATATATTTGTTGATTAGCCCTTATTGAGTGCCATGTGGCACCAGTGTACCAAGCCCGTGCTGTAAAGTAGGTGATTTAAACTCGGAGCAGCCCTATCACTCTAATTTCAAAGATAAACATGGTTTGGCAACAATTGCCCATTGTCCAATTCACAGAATAGATGTGAGTGTGACAGATTTGAACACAGATAGTTTACTTCTTGAATCCACTGTCTTGAGCACTGTAGAAATACCAGGGCAATATCCCCGGCAAAGTGGAAAATTCTAATATCTCATCTCTCAATCTCAGTATCTTAAATTTTCACATGCAAAGTTGTAAGTAACAAAATAAAATTTAGAGCATTCAGAGAAAAGAGGAAACATTTGAAACTGCGCACTTAAGTTTCTTTCTAAAGGAAAGAATTGATTTTGAAGGTATGTATAATTTTGACCTGGAAGCAATCTTTGTCTTAGAGAATGAAGTGTCATTGAGCAAGAAATGGTTGCTTTGGGGAAGCTCAGCTAGAATAGTTTGGCTGAAGTTGAAAGGAAAAAATGTAGCATTAAAAAAAAAAAAGGCTAGGCTGCACCTGTAGCTCAGTGGGTAGGACGCTGGCCACATACACTGAGATTGGTGGGATCAAATCCGGCCTGGCCAGCTAAAACAACAATGACAACTGCAACCAAAAAAATAGCCTGGCATTGTGGCAGGCGCCTGTAGTCTCAGCTACTTGGGAGGCTGAGGCAAGAGAATCGCTTAAGCCCAAGAGTTTGAGGTTGCTGTGACCTGTGACTCCACTGGCACTCTATGGAGTGTGACATAGTGAGACTGTCTCAAAAAAAAAAAAGGCTAAAATGATAAAATAGGTTAGCAGATGCATAGGAAGCATTTTAATTTAATTTATTTTTTTTAATTTTTTTATATAAAAGACTTATTCTTTATTTTATTGTTGGGGATTCATTGAGGGTAGACAGAACCAGGTTACACTGATTGCATTTCTTAAGCAAAGTCCCTCTTATAATTGTGTCCCATCTCCAAGAGGTGTGTAGGAAGCATTTTAAGTATTTCCTTGTAAGTGAGAAGACAATGCTTTTGTGTTGTGTTTCTGGTTTGTTTGTTTGTTTTTGCAGTTTTGGGCCGGGCTGGGTTTGAACCCACCACCTCCGGCATATGGGGCCGGCATCCTACTCCTTTGAGCCACAGGTGCTGCCCTGTTGTGTTTCTGTTTTAACCAGAAGACAAATATGATAAAAGCATTAGATTAGGCTGATTAACCCCATTTTTTTACAGATCAAATTTTACTTTGCACAACTCATGTGTATGAGGCTCAAATATATCACATAAACAGAACAAACAGCTCTAGAAGACAGTGGTAGTCGAGAGGCCAAGTAGCCTGAGGGAGAAAATAAATGAAAGAGATCCACTCTCTGAGTTCAGCCAGAACAACAAAAGCCTAATGCCATATTCTGAGCAAGTCATTCCCAGTGTGATCCCCATACCAGCAGCATCAGCATCCCCCGGAACGTGTGGGTCCCACCCCAGACCTGCTAAATCAGAAACTCTCCTGGTGGGGTCTAGCCACATGGGTTTTACCAGCCCTCCAGGTGAGTCAGGTACAATCAGCATTGGCTTCAACACAGGCATCATCTTGCAACATATTACAAATGTTTCTTCAATACCTAGGTTCCACCCCAGATGTACCTACCATATCAGAATCTTCCTGAGCACCAATTTCCCCAGGCAATGTAAGGGTACTTTAGACCTTGAGAAGCAACAACACACAATGTGTACTAGCATGTACATTTTCTGGATTCCTCACTGAATTCTCCATTGGAAGATAAAAGAACCTTTCTGTTCAGGTCAAGGAGCTAATAAGTAGGGTTTCCATCGTGCCCTCATTAGATCACTTGTATACTCTCCAGCGTCTTTCCTTCCCTGTACTTAACACCCAGTCTGGCACCACAGAAACAAGTTCTGTGTGCCGAATGTAGGAAAGGTGCTAGACCTATATCCCGCTGTTGAATGTAGACATCTCAAAATTAGGCTCTATATCTTACTACTCAATAACTATGCAATCAAATAATTCTCAAATTCTTATTCTTAGCTATAAGTCCTTATCGCTGCTAACTATCTTTAAATTCTTAACAGCCCCCTCTCCCCGCCACACACAGACATAGTGAATTGAAATTTGGGGCATTTGGTTCAGCGGTACCTAATATTAAAGACATCAGGCTAAAGAACTGTTATTACTTTACTTTCTTATAAAATGCTCTCAGGTCCCAGAACCAATGTCAAAGTAGGTGGTCTCTACATCACTTTTCCCAACTTAACTTTTCTAATTCTTCACTTTTTTCTCTGTCTTAAAGTCAACCAACAAGAGAGGCATTGCATTAAGAAATCTTTTTTTAAAATTACAAAACTCCCCTCCAGGAACAATGTAGGAACAATATAGACAAATATTTACTAATTGTCTTTTACAAATGTGTAAAGATACACTTTCCTACCCTTATCAGAAAGCAAAGAAATTTGGATTTGAAAGATTTGATGGAAATGGAAAACTTCTTGTAACTCCTTTTAATAAAGTCTTTTTTATTTTCTATTACTTGTAGTTACAACATTATAGAGCCATTCAAAGTTGGTGCTTCTCCAAATCCTTGCTGCAGATTTTTCACAAGACTTCCCATGTCTGGATCTGGCTAGACTTAGACACATAATGAATTCTGGTCCAGTCACCTGTATTCATGGAACCCAGCCACATAGTTCATATAAAGGCAAAGACTCTTGTCTCAGTCAGTTTGTGCTGCTGTAAGAAAAAAAAACCTCAAGGGTGGATTATTTATAAAGACTATAAATTTATTTCGCACTGTTCTGTGGGTCAATGGTCAAAGGACCAGCAGCTTAGAGTCTGCTGAAGGCTGCTCTCTGCTTCCGAGTTGTGCCTTTCATCCAGAGAGGAAGAAACCTGGGTCCTCACATGGGGATAGGAGTAGAAGAGGAAAAGGGGCCTCGCTGGTTCCCTGGCCCTTTTATAAGCACAAATCTATCATAAGGATAGAGCCCACATGGCTTACTCATCTCCTAAATGTTTCATCTGTTAATCCTATTGCTTAGGGGTTAAATTTGAACATGAATTTTGAGGGGGACACAAATATTTAAACAATAGCCGACTCTCACCTCTTTCCTCCTCTCGATCAAGCATTGCAATGCTGGAGAATTACCCTAGAAAACTCAAAAGAATGTGAGCAGAATGTAATTGTAGTCCTTTTTTCTACCTTCTTTAATCTCTTCGAGGAGAGAAATAGGAGGCGAGACAGTGTGAGACCTCTGCTGGTTGTCTCCATCTCCAAGCAGTTGCCCTAGTGTCTTCATTTCTCTTGCTCCAAGAGGCAAAAACTATGTGACAATAAATTATGCAATGTGTACAATTTCTGCTTTGGAAATTAGACAGATGAGTCCAAAGGTCTGTCCAATCTTAAAACTTTGGGATACAGCCTGGAAACACAGACAGTGCTTAGTTTATTGTATCATCCTCTGAACTCCAGGCTTTGCAGGCACATTAGGGAACACAAGAGACAAAGAGTCTGTTCGTGTGAAATGTATTTTATAATAGAGAGGCAACAGAAATAAACAGATAAATTAACACTATAAGCACAGATTCTAATAAAACCCATATTGATATTTGTGTTTTAACTTAGATGCTTACACCATGGAGTTAATGAAACAACTGGTAAATTTTCCTGTTTCTGTTCTTTTCCAGTAGTGGGGCATATCTTTTCACCTTTAACTTTGATTCTCAAATATAGATCATTACACTGATATAATTGCATAGGCGAATGTAGAAATAACAACAAAAAAATAAATTTTACTATAACCAAAAAAGCTAATTTAGATATTAGATCTGCTGAAAAATTACTTGATCAGAGCATTAATAAGCTCTAATTCAACCCAAATATGCATCATAGAATCATGAGACGGGCAGTTTAGACCTCAGAGTATTTTGTTTCAGATTTAAGAAAATTTTTCTACCTCTTGGGACAGAAATTATACTGATATATACTGATAATGATTGCACTTATTTCCTGTTTCTTAAAGACAATTTCATTTTGTGGAACACCAAAAAAAAAAAAAAAAAAAAAAAAGGCTTAACACATCTTCATATGACCTTAAATATGATGCTTGCATCTGAGGTATGAAAGCTACTAAGCAAATTCCATATCATGAGGTAACTTAGCTAATTTAGTAGGATAAAGCAGAGGAAAATGGATAAATCCTCCTTTAATAAGGTTCGCAAATCCTTCACTTACACAAGGAAGAAAAATGAAAACGGAGGAAGGGAAAAAACATATTTCTTACCAACACATAAGAAGCTACTAAAAAATTGATTAAATGGGGGATTTAAACCTACAAAAACCAGACTCGACAGCAACAACAAAAAATAACCAGATTCAACCAGAAAATCTCTTGTGTTCCTTTAAATGAAAGGATAAGATGAGATTGTCCCATGAGTCAACTTGAGCCAGCAGCTTATGTTTAAATACCAACCATGAAAATTTCTGTGTCATTTGAAGAATTCTGCCTTTCTTGATGGAACATGTTACCTACGTCTTTTAAAACTCCACGGACTTAATTGCTGTTAGCACTTTAGGTGTTATTTTGTTATTTAATTTAGTTTAGCTTAGTTTTGTTTTCACTTTCATGACCATGTTGGGCCTTTGGAGAATCAGAGGTATCAAAAGAATCTGTTGACTTAAGTCCTCATTATTCAAGCATCTAGATAGTTATCATTTATTTACTTCCTCAAACAGATCAAGATGATAGGAGTAGCAAAATCCTCCTTTACGGCCAAATCCGTGCATCTTAAACGCATAAACCAACTATTGTTATTTCAACTTATTTTACATTTATATATCTGCACCTCCAAAAAGAGTACAAATTAAGAGTCAAACATGTTATTGAAGAAAATGTGTCCTTCCGGCAGGCACTCTGGCACTTTCCTGTAGTGTCATCTACTCAGGAGTCTGAGGCTAGAGTTACTGCTTGAGTCCCAGAGTTGGAGAGCAGCCAGGGCAACAAAGTGAGACCCTGTCTCTAAGAACACAAAACAAAGCAAAACAAAATAAAACAAGAATGTATTCTTCCAGTTGAAATATTTATACCAAAATCAATTCATTTTTTATTTATATGGTATTTTCTCTCTTCATTCTAAGAGCATATTATAATTTTTATATAATGCTATTTATTTTAAAGAGCTTTCCTTACTCTATTCTAATTTATCAATCTCCATAAAATTCTTATTGACTTTCTTTGCATTACTGTGTATTATTTTGCATTGGAGAATAATTTTCTCATTTACTTGATGCTAATATTGTTCAGTGTTATTTGGAAAACATTACATATGGATATATTTAATTGCCTTGATATAACAAAACTTTTTTCTAGAAA
This sequence comes from Nycticebus coucang, assembly GCF_027406575.1. Taxonomy (NCBI): domain Eukaryota; kingdom Metazoa; phylum Chordata; class Mammalia; order Primates; family Lorisidae; genus Nycticebus; species Nycticebus coucang. The sequence goes on from NC_069787.1 coordinate 22,324,754, forward strand.
AGAATTATAGGCAAGTCTGTCTTATTTATAATCATTACAAATATGGTAAATTTGTAACAAGTATTTCTATTATTAAAATAACTATCCTTCCAGTGAGATATTCCCATGTTAATTTAATAAAATATGGATAGAAAAATTTATCATGGCTAATTTCCTAACTCCTAATAAACAATGTTTAATTCATATCTAAAGAAAACATGCTTAAACAAATACAAGAGAATCTGAATTTTATGAGATGAAATAACCTGTCTCTTTATGAAATGATCGATATCTTTAAAGCCAAAAGATTAAAAATCTTTACACTTTTTACTTTCATATTCAATAAATTTTATTTGTCTTGTCCCAAGGAGGGAAGGAAAAAAAGGAAAGGACAAGGAAAGGAAGAAAGGAGGGAAGGAAAGAGGGAAGGATGGAAGGATTTAAGACAAAATCTGAATAGGAAAATATGTAATGCAGTGATTCTCAATATGTATTGTTCATACAATTTATACTGAAAATGAAAGTTCTAACCTAATATCTCCTTATTACAGTGCCTATTCAAAAATATAACTAGACAACCAACGTAATAATTTAATGTTTTTACTGCTTAGAATGAAGCTAGTTTTATTTAAGCATAAAGAAGGGACATGTTAAGGACCCTACCGAATAAGTGATAGTTTAGTTGATGTGGAAAAAACTACAACAGTAGCCTACATATGACTGAGTTTAAAAAAACTAGTATACTGTCAATCTGCTCTTCAGAACTTGGGATGAGTAAACTGGAAAAGATGTCAGCAAGGAAATAATAGCTATCTTTAAATATTTTCACAACTAATTCAGATCAGTGGGAAGAAACAACACAGTGTATATTTCTACTTCCCAGGAGGAAAGCATTGTTATAAATCAAATCTGCTATTAAAAAGAAGGTTGTACATTGAAAAAGAGTCACATAGTTAATGAATTTAAAGGAGAGTTTTACTTCTAAGAGGATTATGCAGGCAGGAAGTGAACCTCAGACCAAAACGGTAAAGCCACACTTCAAAGAGGAGGAGGAAGTAGGTATGTGTGCTAGATGGGGCGGAATGGTACATGATCCAGTGCGATCAATATAGGACAAGTTCACTAATATTCTTGCAGGAAACCTACACACATGTGCGTGAGGGTAACATATGAACAACACACAGAAACAACCCATGTTCACTCAAGGATGGAGATTTAACATTCAAATGCATAATATATAATCTGGTCCTAAAAGGATAACATGGAGGGCACAATCCAGAACTGAGCATCCTGGACACTGGCCAATATCAGAACTGGCAGTCATCCATGAAGAAGATGTTCCTCGTGGTCCGGAATAGCTGACATGTCCAAAAACAGAAGAAGGGCACCCAGGGGTCAAATGACGTTAAGCAAGGGGTCTTCCAGATTTTTGTCTCTCTCAAGCCAGCCTTTGATAAAAATCCAGTAATGATGAGTAAGGGGTGGGAGTGACAGTGACTGAGATGTGACCATCCTCCTACTCTGCCATGGCAAGGAGCTTTAACAGGTAGTGTTTTTAGCTGAAAAGGATACATTAGTCTTTTGGAAGGGTTTAGGACTTTAATTTTAGTCCTCAGGAATATAAGAAAATGTTCTGATTCCAATTCCTTGTTACCAGTGGAATTTATGAACAGTGCTGGCAAACTAGTGATAGAGATATGTAGAGTGAATTAAAAAACTGACACATTATCTGGTTTAAGAGATATTTTTCAACCTCTCTTTGTGAGGAAAAAAATATATGTATGTTATTATGATAACTCATTTTTCCACATTTACCAGGGATAATAAAAGCAAAAGTAATTTAAATACACAGGACTTTATTAGCTAGTAAATCCAACCTCCATCAAATTAGAAAGAGGGAAAATAGATTTGGGGTTTTACTTGATTCTACTATTCATGTTCTCTCAGCTGCAAAAACTTTAAGATTCAGCAGAACTTTGGGCCAGTTAAGAAGATTCTCCTATAATAGTTATTCCAACTCAGAAAGGCACTAAGTTATCAAATTTGATTGTCCATGTCACAATAAGCCATTTTTTGGTAACTAAATCATAGGCTTTCTTGCATGGTTATTAATCTATTTTACCTATGTAGGGTCTATTGGTGAAGAATTGTTTTGGCAGCAAATAACCACAACAACAAACAACCATGTAATACCATAATTACAGCTATTTTATTTAATAACACATCTGGAAGAGGAAGTTTAATGAAGTCATCAATAATTGAGACTCTTTCCATCTGCTCATGCTTCTTGATATCTTGGCTTTTTGTTTTGTTTTGTTTTCATTTTGTTTGTGTTAGGTATATAGCCTCATAGCTTCAAACTCCAGACATTACAATTTTATTCAAAATTAAGAAGCAGGGTGGAAAAAGGATTTGTTCTCCTAAGTCTATGTCTGAGATATGAAAGGTTTGCTAGAAGATCCCCCAAAGATTTCTTCATTCATCTCATGGGCCAGAAAAGGTTCACATAGCTGTAGGTGGTATTGAAAAGGTACTATACAGAGATGAGACAAGAGTTAGTTTAGATCTGTCATGATGTAGCCCCTGATGTTGGCCACACTGTGGCTGTACAAAGAAACTGTAGTTCTAACGGTAGGAAAGAAAGGGGAGAAAGTGTTAAATGAACAAAAATCTGTCACTCAAATCTTATTCCTTCAAGGAGACCTAAATTCCCTGAGAACTTAGAAGTGTGGGTTCTTTATCCCAGAAGGTACTTAGTGCCAAGGGATTAAACTGATCATTTACTAAGTACTGAAAAAAAGAGTTAACTGAGATACTAAAAAACAAAATGTATTTAAACGAAGGAATAATGAGTATCAAGAAAACAGATTGATTTTTCCTTTAATGATTCCACCCCTGCACCTATTAATCTATATATTTGGATAAGGTGAGACATGTTTATTTTGAGAAAGGAAGATTACCTAGTGACATTGCAGTGGCCCTAATGTCATCATGCAATTTATTGCTTGTGTGCTTGTGGTGATGCTGGTGTAAACAAACCTACTGTGCTGTGTGGTGTGCAAAAGTACAGCATTTTCAATTACATTCAGTATGTAATAGCTGATAATTGTAATACCTAGTACGCAAATGATTTATATGTTTACATGTTACTGATTTATATGTTTATTGTACTATAAGAAAAATGGTTCTAATATTTTAGAGGAAGGATTTTTTCAATTTGTAGTTCAGAAGTGTGACAACTCAACCTAATCTTCCTGCAGTTTTAGAGGTTAATGGAATCTTTTCTTCATGAGTTTTCTATATTTGCCAGTGGGTTAAACATGTATTGTATCTAGTTTAGTTTTTTTTTTTTTTTTTCATTTCAAGGACTCTACCCCCTATTTCTTTCTGCTTCTGGTTTCTCTTAAATGCCTGCAAATGATCGTTTTTCAAATATTTTGTACAGAGTTAATAACTACTTCAATAGGAGAATCAGTCTGGTACCACCCACCAATATCAGAACCCCAATGTGGTTTTTGGTGCAATAATTGTTCTGTGGCTATTTTAAAAGAAGAGCACTCCTTAATTTATCAAACATATACTTTATAGAGGAATATATATGTCTGGGACCCATTTCAACGTATTATAAAAGTGGCTAAAGTTGATGAGAGAATCAATAGGGAAAGAATACCATTGTTTGCTGGTTCTCTCTTTTGGATGATGAATGCATAAGGATTAACTGTTCTATTCTGCTACTTATGGATAACTCAAAAATACTCCATAAGAATTAAAGTAATTAAAAAACCCTACCTACTCTACGAAGGCCATAAGTTGTGAAAAGAACAACTTGATATTACTAAGAACAGACACAGAGAACAAATTTCCACTGTTTGCACATGGAAATCGTTCACCCATTAGGTGTTTGTGAATTAAAAAAAAAACACATACTTAACACACACATGTGCACTCACACACACACCTTCACATAAAGCCTCCCCAGATATCTGTACACAAAAGAATATATTTCTTCTGTTTTCCTGTATGTTTAAACATTGTTTTAATATTTAAGATTTTATAGACATAAGTGCATTATATATCATATATTTATAAATATTTGTATTATTTCATAAAATAGTACTCAAGATAGTATAGAAGGTAGGAATAAAATAAATGTCTGTATAAGTTGAGTAATTTAAGAGATCTTTTTATTTTATTTTATTATTAAATCATAGCTGTGTGCATTAATGCGATCATGGGGCACCATACACTGGTTTTATAGAACATTTGACACATTTTCATCACACTGGTTAACATAGCCTTCCTGGCATTTTCTTAGTTATTGTGTTAAGACATTTATATTCTACATTTACTAAGTTTCACATGTACCCTTGTAATATGCACCGTAGGTGTGATCCCACCAATCACCCTTCCTCTTCCCATCCTCCCCCCTCCCTACCCTCTCTCTCCCCCTTCCCCATATTCTTAGATTATAACTGGGTTATAGCTTTCATATAAAAGCCATAAATTAGTTTCATAATAGGGCTGAGTACATTGGGTACTTTTTCTTCCATTCTTGAGATACTTTACTAAGAAGAATATGTTCCAGCTCCATCCATGTAAACATGAACGAGGTAAAGTCTCCATCTTTCTTTAAGGCTGCATAATATTCCATGGTGTACATATACCACAATTTATTAATCCATTCGTGGATCCATGGGCACTTGGGCTATTTTCATGACTCAGCAATTATGAATTGGGCTGCAATAAACATTCTGGTACAAATATCTTTGTTATAATGTGATTTTTGGTCTTCTGGGTATATACCTAGTAGAGGAATTATAGGATTGAATGGCAGATCTATTTTTAGACTTCTAAGTGTTCTCCAAACATCTTTCCAAAAGGAACGAATTAATTTGCATTCCCACCAGCAGTGCAGAAGAGTTCCCTTTTCTCCACATCCACGCCAACATCTCTGGTCTTGGGATTTTGTGATATGGGCTAATCTTACTGGAGTTAGATGATATCTCAAAGTTGTTTTGATTTGCATTTCTCCGATGATTAAGGATGATGAGCATTTTTTCATATGTAAGAGATCTTTTACATGAAAAAGAATTTACTAGAAAATCCTGTTGATTATTCTTTAAAATTCTAAATAATTTGGAATAATTCTATTTTAGATACTGTAAACACTGTCATGAAACTTGCACTATATTTTGTTCTTTCATCGTATTTTTAATTTTTGAGGTCTTGGACATTAAAAAAGATTAAAGCACGATAATAAATTGACAGCTCAAAGGTGGATATGTCTTATTTATTTAATTCTACCATGTTGAGGAAGCATGAAATACTTTTATGCACTCTGAAAACTGCTAATGGTGCAAGTAAAATCTAAAATATAGTATATGAACTCCAGAAGACAAAAAAAGTTTCCAAAGCATAAATAGTTCAGTCAAAATATCTGGTTGTCAACTTAAAGATAAATCAGATAAATCATGGGTTGGCAGGTTATATTTTTAATAAGAAAATTTTTTTTTCTTATCACTTTTTGTTTGCAAACAGCAAATAATATTTATAACAAGACAGCATTTGGAGCATGAATATGCTTTAATGCACAAGTTTGAAAGAAAATTGGCAAAGCCAGGGCTTGGGAAGTTCAGGAACTACTTCAGGACCTAGAAAATGGAGTTTGATGGACTGTCTTAGAGGAAACCAGAGTAGCTAGATTGACAATATCAAGAAGGCTGCAAGAAATGAGGAGGAAAAGGTTCTTAAAGAAAAATTGAGGTTAGCAACCAGAAGAAAGGAAACAGATGAATGTAAGAAAAAACCAATAGGTACCAGTATCAGTATTTTAAGGCTACAGGAAACACTGCTAAGATTACATTCAAAATAAAATTAATAATAAAGCAATTTAGCTTTAAAAAATACCAGCAGCAGTTAAAGCAAAATATTTATCAGTATATTAATAAATCAGACAGGTAGAAAATGTTCTGGTATTCATCAATAGAAATGGATTTTCTCTTCTACTGCTACTATAGCAACTAGTTAGGCTAGTCAATATGATAATATAGAGCTGGCAATGTGGAGACTCATATGAAGAAAAAAGATTATATTCACCTCTGCTAATACAAGATGATTACTTTGAGCTATCCCACTTCTCAACAATTTTTTCTTTGATGTTCATTTATGGCATCCAAAAATAAAGGTTAAAATCTCCATTTCACTTTTATTTTCTTGTTTCTTTGTTTTATTTCAAAATATTATGGAGTACAAATGTTTTTTGTTGCATGGAGGCCTTATATAATGTATAAGGGGACTCTTAATGTGGCCATCACCAAAGTAGCATTCATTGCACCCAATAATAAGTTTTTACCCATAACCAACTTCCACCTTCCACCCTCTACCCTTCTTAGTTTCCAGTATCCTTTAAATTTCTTAGTGCCCATGTGTACTATCATAGCTCCTAGTTATTAGAGAGGACATTATTTCACTCCTTTTAAGGAATTAAGTAGCACTCCATGGTATGTATATATACCACATTTTCTATATCCACTCATGAACTAATGGACATTGGATTAATTCCACAATTTTTCAATTTTAAATTGTGCTTCAATAAACTTTTGAATGCAAGTGTCTTTTTGATAAAATGACTTCCTTTGGATAGATAAGTCAGGGACATTGCTGGATCAAATCGTAGGTCCACAGCAGGGGTCCTCAAACTTTTTAAACAGGGGGCCAGTTCGCTGTCCCTCAGACCATTGGAGGACCGGACTATAATTAAAAAAAAAAAAAAAAAAAAAAAAACTATGAAAAAATTCCTATGCACACTGCACATATCTTATTTTGAAGTAAAAAAAAAAAAAAACAGGAACGAATACAATCATACCGCCTCATGTGGCCTGCGGGCCATAGTTTGAGGACCCCTGGTCTACAGTTATTTCTTTAAGGAATCTCCATACTGTTTTCCACAGTGGTCAGACTAATTCGTAGTCCCACCAACAGTGTATAAGCATTTCTTTCTCTTTGCATCTACACCAGAATCTACTGTTTGTTGACTTTAATGATGACCTCTCAGACAGGGGTTAAGGAATCTTATAGCATTTTCATTCACAGTTCCCTTATGACTAGTGATGTTGAGAATTTTTTCATATGTTCACTGCCCATTTGTTTCTCTTATTTTGAAAAACTTCTCTTCATGTCTTTGGACTACTTTGTTTCTTTTGAGGTTGTTTGTTTTTTTCTTGCTGATTTGTTCAAGTTTTTTACAGATTCTGAATATTAGACCTTTGTCAGATGTACAGTTTGTGAGGCTCTTTAATTTATTTAAATCCTATTTATTTATTGTGTTATTGCTGTATTTGCCTTTGGGATCTTAGTTATGCATTCTTTGCCAAGGTCAATGTCTAGATGAGTTTTTTCTTCATTTCTCCTAAATTTTTTTATGATTTCATGCTTTACATGTAAGTCTTTTATCCATCTTGAATTAATTTTGATAAGTGGCAAGAAATAGGGTCCTGTTTCATTCTTTGACTGTCTCTTTTTCACAGTAATATTTATTAAATTGATCTTCCTTCCTTTTCCAATTGGGGAAGTTGTCTGCTTCATTGAAGATCAGTTGGCTATTAGTAGATAGTTTTATTTCTGGCTTCTCTATTCTGTTTCATTGCTCTATGTCCCCACTTTGAGCCACAGAAGTACCACAGTACCATGTGGTTCTGGTAGTTGTTTTTTTGTTTGTTTGTTTTATTTTTTCTTTCTGGGAAGAGCCAGGCTTGAACCTGCCACCTTCGGTATATGGGGCCAGTGCCCTCCTCCTTGAGCCACAGGTGCCACCTAATACCATGTGGTTCTGGTATTATAATTTGAAGTCAGATAATGTGATGCCTCCAGATTTGTCCTTTTTGATTACAATTGCTTTGACTATTGAAGCTCTTTTTTGTTTCCAAATGAAACATAAAATTATTTTTTTCTTAACCTGTTAAATATAATGTTGGTATTTTTGAGGGGATTACATTGAATCTATAAATAACTTTGACGATATGAACATTTTGTTAATGTTGATTCTACCAATCCACAAATCATATCAATCTATCAATCCATGGAATCATAGTGTTCGTTGGTGTCATCTATGATTTTTTTATGTTTTGTAAGTTTCCCTATAAAGATCTTTCACTTGCTTAGTTAAGCATATTTCTAGGTATTTTATTTTCTTTGTAGCTATTGTAAGTGGTATTAAGTCCGTGATTAGATTCTCAAGTTAATTGTTGTTAAAATATAGAAATGCTAATGTTTTGCAAACATTCATTTTGTAACCTGGATCTTTGCTGAATTCATTTATCAATTATAGGCGTATTTAGGAGCCTTTAAGTAAAGTCTTTGGGTTTTCTAGACACAACGGCATATTATTATCAAAAAGGGAAAGTTTAATCTCCTCTTTTCCAGTTTGAATACTCTTTATTTATTTCTCTTGCCTGATTTGTCTAGCTAACATTTCTAGTACTATGTTTAATAGAAATGGTGACAATGAGTAACTTTGTCTTATTCTAGTTCTTAGGGGAAATGCTTTCAACATTTTCTTATTCACTATGATGTTGTTTGTGGGTTTGTCTTATATGGCCTTTATAATTTTGATGTATGCTCTTCTATGGCTATTTTATTGAGAGTTTTTATCAAGAAAGAATGTTGGATTTTATCAAATGCTTTTTCCACATCTGCTGATGTTGGGGTCCTGCTCCAGGAGCAGGGTCCCTTAAGACCTGTGGAAACTGGCAGAGACCAACTAAAGAAATATAGAGTTAGAAACAAGGGTAAAGTTGTTGCAGGAAGACGAGGCCCAATGGAGAGAAAGAGCACCCAAACACCACGTTTACTTGGTAAACGGTCTGTGAAGCTAGTGAATGATGCCCCGTGATTATATCAATGTACACAGCTATGATTTAATAAAAAAAAAAAAAAAAAAACACCACGTTTATAAGAGGAAGGGCTTTATTCACCAGCCGGGAGCTTACGGCATAAAAGAATTTCAAATTGGCTGTGCTCTCCAACTGGCTTGGTCTTTCCCTTTTTATCGACAGTCAAAAAGTTCTACCCCACAGGTACCCTTCTCATTGGCCAGTTTGAATCAAGCGGGAGATGCTATTCCAGCCCCTACAAAACTAGGAAATTCCAAGTTCCAGAAAGTTAAGTCTACAAATTCCCAAGAGCTGAGTCACCAAGGAGAGGACCCTGCAGGTGTATCCTTGTGGCCTCCTTGAGAAGACCTATTCTCCCAGACCTCATTCTTCTCAGGTATCCTGTCCCAAAGAGACATGAGACATAGAGTAGAATTAAAAGTGGGAGCTCAGGGCTCCATTGCCCATTTGTGAGCTTCTGGCAATGACCTAGAGTGTTTGCTCCACTCTGATTTTATTGAAGTCTATTTGCCATGAGGGTAAGATGAGGGAGGGAACAAAGATGCTAGCAGTTTCTCTGATTGAGCATATCAGCTCCTAGTGTTATTATTATTATTAACCTTAAGGGTAGACCTTCAGAAATCTGAAATCTGAGCCTTGTATTGGGAGAGCCTCCTGCCTGAGATCACACACATAGATTTCTAGGGAGGTGTTAAATTCCACTAATTCTCTATGGAGCAAAATGCCACTGGCATTAATCTCCACTGAGGAATCGGTGGTAGCGAGGCATTTTCCTCACATCACCACTACAAATGGTCTTCCTCTGCAATAACAGATATAACTCTTCTGCCCATATCTCAGGGCTAGATCTACTCCTTGGTCTCTGCCCCAGGCAAATGCAAATCTCCACAATGGGTATCTGCTTTGCCTTTTTAATGGGCAGGAAATGCCCTAGAAGATGTATCTTTTCTAGGACTTGCCACAGTCTCTTCTATGGCCAATGTGTTCCTCAGAGTGCTCACAGACCCAACAGGCTAGAATTTCAGAAAAGGCAAGAAGCTTGCTAGCAATGGCTAGCTTAAATGTAAACCAGCTGACTTTTCTTTGTTCTGACTCACTCAGCTTACATTTTAATTTTCCTTTATCTGGAGGTGCTTTCCCTTGCCAAGAATGGGGTCTTCAGTCCCCATTCTCCCAGCAGCTGAGACGATTGTGTGATCTTTGTTTATGTTTCTGTTTATGTGATGAGTCATTTATTGATTTGCTTATGTTAAATCGTCTTTTCAGACCTGGGATGAAACCCTCTTGGTCATGGTGGATTACCTTTTTGATGTGCTTCTGCATTTGATTTGCTGGTATTTATGTTGAGAATTTTTGCATCTATGTTCATAAGGGATATTGGTCTGTACTTTTCTTTTTTTGTGGTGTCCTTTCTGGGCTTTGTTATCAAGGTGATACTAGCTTCATAGAATGTGCTAGGGTGGATTCTCTCCTTCTTTATGTTATGAAATAATTTCCATAGGATAGGTTCCAGTTTTTCTTTGTAGGTCTGGTAAAATTGGCTGTAAATCCTTCTGGTCTGTGGCTTCTTTTTGTTTGTGGATATTTTTCTTACCAAGGCTTGTTTAGTTACCTAAGATATGATCTATCTTGGAAAATGAACTGATGAAAGGAATATACATTCTTCCATGTTTCCTAGCATTGAACTCCTATTCTGGAATAGAATGTTCAGTATATGTCTGTTAGGTCTATTTGTTCTAAAGTCCTATTTAAATCTAGTGTTTCTTTATTCATTTTCTGCTTCAATGATCTGTTTAGTTCTGTCAGTGGAGCATTGATGTCCCCAGAAACTATGGCATTGCTGTTCATTTCTTTACTTTGATGTAATAGTATTTTATTTATGAATCTGGGGGCTCCTGTGTTAGGTGCATATATATTTAGGATTGTTATATTATCTTGCTGTATTGCTCCCTTTGTCATTGCATAATGACCATCTTTGTCTTTTTTTTTTTTTTTTACTATTCTTGATTTAAAGCCTGTTTTATCTGACATGAGAATAGCTACTCCTGCTTGCTTTTGGTTTCCATTTGTGTGGAATATGTATTGCATCTCTTTACCTTGGGTCCATGAGTATCCATGGACTCAAGGTTGATACTTGAGGTGCATTTTTGATCTATTCAGGCAATCTATAATTTCTAAAAGGTGTATTTTTGAAAGTAAGCTGTTAAATTTGGGGGCAACTTGTCATGCAACCATAATACCCAATATACAGCATTAGGAAAGATAAAGCTATAAAACTATAAATACTCTTACTAACAAGTTGAAGAACTTATTTCATCCCAGACAGGGCAAGGAAAGAACATTTACATTCAATGTCAGTGTTAATGTGAGATGCTGTTCTGTTTGCCATGCTAATGGTACCTCATTATTTTGTTTTCTCCCTTGTGTTGCTGTTTTATAAAAGTTGTGAACTTCAACTTTTGGGAGTTTTACATTGGTGAGGGTCAACTGGATTTTTCCATGGATAGAGCACTTTTAAGCATTTCCTGTATGAAATGGTATAGTGGTGACAATTTTCCTTAGTGCTTGCTTGTCCGGAAAGACTTAATTTCTCCTTCATTTATGGAACTTCGTTTTATAGGATACAAAATTCTTGACTGGCAGTTATTCTGTTTAAAAAGCCTAAAAATGGGACCCCTATCTCTCTGGCTTGAAAGATCTCTGATGCAATCTCTGCTGTTAGTCTGATCAGTTTTCCTTTGTAAGTAACTTGTTGCTTTCATGCCACAGGTTGTAGGATTTCTCCTTCACATTGATTTTGGTCATGCTAATGACTATATGTCTTGGTGATATCCTATTTTTTCTGAATCTTCCAAGTGTTCAATGACCATCTTTTATCTGGATATTTAAACTTTTAGAAATATTAGGGAAGTTTCTCTCAATTATTCTCTCAAATAGGTTTTCCTTATCGAGTTTGCTTCTTCTTCCTCAGGGATACCTCTGATTCTTACATTAGTTTGCTTCACATAATCCCATATTTCTCACAGTGGTTTTTATTCTGTTTTGCTGTTTCTCTCTCTCTCTCTCTCCCCCCCCTCCTTTTGCTTTTGGGACTAGGTCACTTCAAAATCCTTACCTTCATGTTCTTAAATTCTTTCTTCTGCTTGGTCTAGTCTGTTGGGAAAACTTTCTGATGTATTTTGAAACTCCATAAATGGCTCATTTTTTAAGCTCTGTCATCTCTTTTCTAATGTTCTCTATCCCTTTAGTGAGTTTTTCATTCATTACTGAGAGCTACTACAACCCTTTTAGGGTGTCAAAACTGCCTGTTTTTCTATGTTGCAAAAGATTTTATGCTGGTGTCTTCTCATCTGAGGCTACTACTTTCTGCTCAAAACAGATAGCAGATAGGTATACCTGTTCTCCTCTGCTGGAACCTCTGTTGCTAGGTTAGGACAGGGATGGGTCCCTGGATTGTGTGCTGTGTCCTACTTAGAATCCTGGTCATGCAGGAGGGGATGACACACTGTGGCCTTTAATGCTGCTACTCTGCTGCATCTTGCCTTTTTCTCTGTAGTTATCACCAGGCTGCTGTGGCAGGACTAACCCTTGATGCCAGGTGCACACAAAAGATGGAGCTGGCCAGCAAGATGAGGCATGTGCATAGGGTAGAGAAGGTCCACGGGACATGAGTTATATACATGTAGGCCTGAACAGCCAAAGTGACAGGGTGTAGGTGTGGGGTCAAGTACACAAGGAGCAGAGCAGGACCTCTGGACAAAGAACACTTGTAAGGCAGGGCACCTATGCAGCATAAAGCAGGTCTGTGGGGTGTATCACTTACATGCATGGGCTGAGGCAGTGCAGGGTGGGGTGCATGGGTGGAGCAGAGAAGATGAATGCAGAACTTGGGACCTAGAATGCCAATGCATGGTGGTGTGTTTCTGTGGCATGCTGATCACACAGATCCAAAGGCTGTAGCTGCACAGGCTTTCATTCTCCTTAGGACTTTCAGGCAGCAACAGTGGTGGCACCAGTATTCCTGTTCCCCCAGCAGTAGGCAATGGGTATCCAGGGCCCTGGGCATGTTCTCCAATCAGTTCCTACAAGAAGTTGATTGAGCAGGATCATCCAGGCCACAGCAGCCGGTGCTGGTACATGGTGTGTCCATCTGTTCAGGAACTCTGGGGGCAGCAGCAGTAGGAGTGTACATCACCTGCCCACAGAATGCATGTAAGCACCGGACTCCTTACTCCTACTTTGCCTGGCAGGGGCATGTGGTTGGTTGCATTCACAGATTGACCACTGGGCAACTCTGGGGTTGGACTACTATAATGGCACTAGCAGTAGCACCCAGGACTTACAAACAAGCTATCTATTCTCTCTAGAGCAACACAGCCGCACAGCCACCAGTCAGGTCTCTGTATCAGTCAACACAGCCTCACAGCCACCAGTCAGGTCTCTATTCCAATTGACACAGCCGCACAGCCATGAGTCATGTCTCTGTATCTGTCCGGAGGCCTTGCTGCAGCGAGGGGCCCTCTTGCCACTATGGTTATAGTGTACACAAGAGAAGCAGAGAGCCTGGGATTTTCTCCTCTGTCCCTTTCTCACATCTGGGCACCTTCCCTAATCACCTCCTGTCCTGCAGAGCAGCTCGTCCCACTTCTACCTTCTTCACTTCATTCCTGCCTCCTCTCCATGGACTCCTAGGGCTCTCTGTCAGAGGACTGATCCAAAGGTGGGCATCTATCACTGTCCTCTATCCTCTCGGGGAGAACAGAATTGTACAATCTGTTTCCAGGCCACCCTCTTGGCCCCAAATTTTCTATTTCACTTTTGGTCACATAATTCAATCATGAGAGAAACAAATCTCACAGATATGTCAATTCATCCTTTAATTAAATGTGCCAGAAATTGACTTGAGCTAGCTTATGTAAATATAATGGCAATTTATAATGAAAATCTAAACAGTTTTTTATTATCCAGGGGTAAGGATATAGCAAGAGAAAAGATCAGAATAAGGAAAGAGAAGATATCTGGAACATAGCAATTATTTTTTCTCCATTTTTGTCATTCTCTACACAATTACCCATTCCTATTTCTGTTCCTGGTTGATTAATAAGGGCTGCATCAGAGCACCTTTGGAAAAACAATACAATTGGCACAGTTTGGGTCAATCATCTTCTCTCCTGGAGACAATCAAATGTCTCCAGGAGAGTAAAGTCTTCTACTTCAAAATTAACTGTAGTATCCTATTCCTATAGGTCTGAAGTATTGATAAAGGATTATAATGAGCCAGAAAGACTGATGTGGCCCAATATTTGTGTCCCCCCCAAAAATTTGTATGTTGAAATATTTACCCTGAATATGATGTTATGATAAAATGAAGTTGTGAGAGTGAGTAGGTGATGAGGGAACAGCCCTTAGGATGGGGATTATTTCCCTTAAAATAAAGACCCAAGAGAACCGCTTTGCTCGTTCTAACATGTGAGGACACAAGAAATAGGTCCAAAATAGACACCAATTTGGCAACACTTTGCCTTGAACTTCCCAACCTCCCACACTGTGAGAAATCTATCTCTGTTGTTCGTAAGCTACCCAGGATTTTATTATAGCAGCCTAAGTGATCCATACAAAAAATGGTGCAAGAGTTATAGGCAATGAAGATAAGTAATGAAGACTTAAGATAGCTTCAGTGTCTGTATGTGCCTTTTCATTTACTTTTTTTAACAAGAGAAGTTGGATTAGAATTTAGAAAGATGTAAAGATCAAGAAAAAAACTTGTAAGACATAACTTTAAGGTATAGATTGCACATAGTGAGATAAGAACTTGAAAGTCCAGCTGGGTTCCCAAAAGAGACTCACTATTAAGAACAGTATGGCCAGAGTGGCCTTGTATCCAAGAACGACAGAGGCAGTCATCAGGAGATTTCAGGGTATAACTGTAACTGCAACAATTACTAAGGTGACCTTGATCAAGAGTGAGCTAAAAGATCAGACCACAAGATCCCCAGTCATAGATCGCAGTGGCAGAAAGAGCTGAATGCCTATGAATAGAGATAACTGCACCTCAGCAGATACTACTAGCGAACACACAGATGCCAGACCAGCCACTCGTGAGGGAAGTCCAATAGTAGGTAAAACTCCAGACAGCATTTCCCCCATGATGCACAATGAAGATCTTTCATTTACTTATATCCACATGCCATTTTGGAAAGGGTGAGGAAGAAAGTTGAAGCAGCCCTGAAAGACATTTGACTTCTAACCTGACTAAATATCTAATAGAGAAAGTCTATTTAGAATTGAAAGATACTGTCAAAACTGGAAGATGCTGAGATATGGGTGATCAACATATTTCTTTTTTTTTTTTTTTTTGTAGAGACAGAGTTTCACTTTATGGCCCTAGGTAGAGTGCTATGGCATCACATAGCTCACAGCAACCTCCAACTCCTGGGCTTAAGCGATTCTCTTGCCTCAGCCTCCCAAGTAGCTGGGACTACAGGTGCCTGCCACAACACCCAGCTATTTTTTTGTTGCAGTTCGGCCGGGGCTGGGTTTGAACCCGCCACCCTCGGTATATGGGGCTGGCACCTTACCGACTGAGCCACAGGTGCCACCCGATCAACATATTTCTTTCCGTGGCCCAGTGGATTTAGAATCTGTTAAAAATATTTAGATCAGCAACATAAAATAACTAACCTTTGCCCTTTGTCAACACACTTACATTGACAAAAGCCTGGCAATTGGTATCTGAAGTACAGCAAGTAAACATAAATTAGGGGGAATTAGACAATGAGAATGGGAAAGAATTAAAAAACTATCATAGCAAACATAAATATCTATAATGGGAGACATAGGCTTGCCATGAGAAATACAGAGTTGAGGCACATCTTACACCATCATTACTAAATTTACCAAGTGAAATGAAAATAAAATATAGTTAAATTCACTCCTAATAAATTCAAGTCAAAACTATCTTAAGATATCACCTAACCCCAATGAGAATACCGTACATCACAAAGTCCCAAAGCTGCAGATGCCAGCAAGGGTATGGAGAAAAGGGAACACTTTGACACTGTTGGTGGGATTACAAATTAATACAGCCTCTTTGGAAATAAATATGGAGAATCCGCAAAGAACTAAAAGTAGACTTCCATTTGATCCCACAATCCCATTACTAGGTATCTACCCAGAAGAAAAAAAATCATTTTACTATAAGGACATATGCACTAGAATGTTTATCACAGATCAATATGCAATCACCAAGATGTGGAATCAACCCAAGTGCCCTTCAACCCAGGAATGGATTAATAAACTGTGGTATATGTATACCATGGAATATTACTCACCTATAAAGAAGATGGAGACTTTACATCTTTTGTATTAACCCAGATGGAGTTAAAGAACATTCTTCTTAGTAAAGTATCACAACAATGGAAACTCAAGTATCCAATATGTAAATACTAATATGAAACCAGTAGATGAACAAATACATACCCATACAAGAGAAAAACAGAATTAAACTCAAGTTAGAGGAGGGGGGAGGTCAGAGGAGGGAAGGAGATTGGAGTGCTCTTACCTATACATCATATCTCCTGGGGGAGGGGCACAACTACAACATGGATGCTACCTAACAAATACAATGTAAGCTAATCGTCTGCACCCTCATATTGAACTGAAATTTAAAAAATAAAAACAAATTTACTCCTAAAAACCCTTAGTAAGGGAACTGTAGCTTCTCGGTTTTATTTCTCAATAATGACAACGAAGGCTATCTGCTGTCTTATAAACTCCTAAGCACTCGAGCTTCTAAAATCCCCACCCCATAGACTATCAAACACATGACAAAGCATTCAATTTCCATACTACATATTGTATAAAATTTTTATAAGATGAAAGAATTTGCATTACTTTGCGTTTGAAATGATGTGGCTACAAGCAACTAATTAAATTTGAATTTTCCTTTGGGTTCCTAGAACACGCATACTCAGGGATTGCTGCAAATGGAGAAAATGTGTTATGCATTATTTTCAATTGTAAAAATTTATGACAAATATTAATTTACCATTACAAAAGTTGATTTCATTTTTTTTAGACATTTCAATAAATATTGAATCCACTTTCAATTTTCTGTATTTTGAGGTAAATATATTTTGTTTCCAGGGGCCAAATATTTTCAGAGAGCTTTGAATAACTCCGAAGTCTAAAGGCAGCTTTCCTACAAAATAAAGCAGCCCTGAGTTTATCACATATGGCTGCCATAGGGATTCAAAATAATACAGCAATCCCCTCCTTATCCATGGTTTAAGTTACCCAAGGTTACCGTGGTCTGAAAATATTAAATAGAAAATCTTAGAAATAAACAATTCATAAATTTTTTTTTTTTTTTTTGTAGAGACAGAGTCTCACTTTATGGCCCTCGGTAGAGTGCCGTGGCCTCACACAGCTCACAGCAACCTCCAACTCCTGGGCTTAGGCGATTCTCTTGCCTCAGCCTCCCCAGTAACTGGGACCACAGGCGCCCGCCACAACGCCCGGCTATTTTTTTGGTTGCAGTTTGGCCAGGGCCGGGTTTGAACCCGCCACCCTCGGTATATGGGGCCGGCGCCTTACCGACTGAGCCACAGGCGCCGCCCAACAATTCATAAATTTTAAATTGCACCCCATTCTGAGTAGTGTGATGAAATTTCATGCTGTGTGGCTCCCTCCCAGCTGGGATGTGAATCATCCTTTTGTCCCTGGATCTACACCATATGTCTCAGGAGCCACAGCGGTAGTGCTGAAGGTCGGGGGTCCGTGACAATGCCCACGTCATTCACCTGCCTTCATCCCATCATGTAAGCATGTTGTCATCTCGCATCATCGCTAGAAGAGTGAGTACAGTACAAGAAGATCTTTTGAGAGAGAGAGACTACATTCACATAGCCTTTATTCCAGATATTATTACAATCGTTTTATTGTCAGTTATTTTTGCTAATCTCTTACTATACCTAATTTATAAGTTATGATTTCTTAATTTATGTATGTATGGGTACAGGCAGTTGCTAGGTTATGACTGAAATTGGTTCTGTAGGTTTATTTTATTTTATTTTATTTTTGAGACCAAGTCTCACTATGACACCCTGAGTAGATTGCTTTGGCATCACAGCTCACAGCAACCTCAAACTCTTGGGCTTAAGCTATTCTCTTGCCTCAGCCTCCCAAGTAGCTGGGACTACAGATGCCCGCCACAATGCCCAGCTATTTTTTTTTATTGTTGTTACTGTTTTTGTTTTTGTTTTTTGTAGTTATCATTGTTGTTTTACCAAGCTCCGGCTGGGTTTGAACCTACCAGCCCCGCTGTATGTGGCCAGCACTCTAACCACTGAGCAACAGACACCGAGCCTGTAGGTTTATTCTTAAGTTGAATATGCAGGTTGGAAAAGGTACATTTACCTGTTACCTGTTATAGCCTCTGTATATAAGTTGTACACTTAAGTTTGTAAGTGTAACTCGGGGATTTACTAGAATAGCCTCCGTTTGTGTGTGTGAGTTGTGTGTAAGTAGGTAACTCAGAGACTGCCTGCATTGAGTTCAGCCTTATCTGTAGCTTCAAGCATTTATTGGGAGTCTTAGAAGACATGCCTTAAGAATAAAGGGGGAGTATTGCATTTATAACTACGAAAATTACTGTTTTTCAAACAGCTAATGTAGCCTTTGATTTGAGTTTGAGGGGCACTTGGTAAAAACATACCTATCTTAAATACTAGAATTAAATACCTAAGGGAAAGATGATAAGGGTAAGTGAGGCGTGCAGGAAACTGGGACCACCTTAGGAACAACAAATGTCTCACCTTTCAGCTTAGCTTGGGCCTTAGGCCCATTCACTGAAATTACAGGCTAAGTCACCTGCACAGTTTACATAGCTGGTTGCTCTCCGGCTTCTCTCCACTGCTTCCTCTCCTTCCTTCTCTCCCTAGCTCTTAAAAATACTTTACAGCCGGACTCCAGGAAAGGCACTGGAGAAAGCCAGGAACCCAGGAAAGGTCGGGAGAGCTTACACTGCAATGGAAGCGTTCAGGAACAGCTCCCACAGAAACTTCCTTTTGAGACTAGCATTACTAGAAAAGTAAAATTTTGACAATATTCTTTCCTTTATCCTTAGAAGGGATGGCATTCTTGGTAATTGAAGAGTATAAATCATTCTATAAAGGCAGCTAAGGCTGAGTATTTTTTAAAAGTACCAAGATCAGGGTATGTTTGGGAAAACAGTAGGAAATAAGATTGAGGGGAAAAGAGATAGGAATACAGTATACAGAATTGTTTCTAGTATTCTTTTATCCTGTATTAAGGTGTGTTGAGGATAAATGTTTTTCGTTGCCTTTCCTGCTCCCTTTAAGCCACCACCAAGTTTTTAACTTAAAGTTTGATGATTTTATTAATGCCAATAATTACTATTTTTCTGCATTTTACATTCCATGCTGTTTTTCCTTCAAAGTTGCCTAATTAAAACCAAGTCTCATTTCCACATGCCTTATTCTACTCATTTGATGGTCTTTGCCCCAGGGCTCCTTGCAACTAGTAACAGATTGATTCCTGGACGTAAAGGAAAAGGAGGGAAGGAGCTGTCACTGCCAGAATGCATTAAAAAATCAAACCAAATCTGAAGATCACGTGTGTGCCTTAGGTTCTAAATACTTTCTTAATAAGCCAAAGACGTTCGACCCTCACCCTTTCCAAATAACCTTTCATAACTTTCTGTCAAGGCAACATATAATTTTGTTCAGGTGGCAAGGACTCTTTTTTTCATTGTTTGACATGGAGTATGGTTCTAATGTTGAGCACAACAGTAATAGTTCTTGTATTTGCCTTTTAAATCTGTCTTCTTGACTGTGTTACTGAAAGTTTCCCCTGCAGTTTTCCCCTGTCATTGAATAGAAAGCAAAGGATACATTTTTACTTGACTTTCAACTTCTCTAAGAACAAATTATACCACTACCTAACTTTTCCTTTGTCTTTACTGTGTGCCCATCACCGTGTGGGATACTGTGTGTTTGACATTTCATTAAGCCCTCTTACCAACTGCACAGATGAAGTGTTATTATCTCCGTTTTATAAAGGAATACACTGAGGTTTAGAGCTTGAATAGTGTGCCGAATGTCACTGTGATAGATCTACTTGATCTTCATCCCTGTTTCCTGGCTTACAATTCCTACAACCCTTGGAATTTCCAAAGTGATGTCTTTTGATTTGCTAAGGAGATGACTGGTGGCTGGGGTCACCTAGTTAGCATCAGAATCAGGGCCGGTCCACAGAACTGGGGTTGGGGCTAATCTAGCCAAGGCAGGATTAGAAGACTGGGACTTTCTGGCTTGCCTCCCAATCCCTAGGGAGGGGAGAGGCTGAAGGCTACACTGATCACCAGTGGCCAGTGCTTTAATCAGTCATGACTATCTAATGAAGCCTCTGTCAAAACCAAAGAGGACTGTTTTGGGGGGAGCTTCTGAACAGCTGAACCCTGGAGGGTCCTGGAGGGTGGTATGCCTGGGGAGGCGGGGAAGCTCCGTGCCCCATCCATTCCTCGCTCTACACATCTGTTCATGTATATCCTTTGTAATAAACAGGTAAATGTGTTTCCCTGAGTTCTGGGAGCACCTCTAGGAAGTTAATTGAACTCAAGAAGGAGTTGTTCGATCTTTTTATTTATAGCCAGTAGTTCTGAGGCACTGGTAGAACAATCTTGACTTTGTGAATGACTTCTGAAGTAAGGGGCAGTCTTTTTTTTTTTTTTATTGTTGGGGATTCATTGAGGGTACAATAAGCCAGGTTACACTGATTGCAATTGTTAGGCAAAGTCCCTCTTGCAATCATGTCTTGCCCCCACAAAGTGTGACACAGTCTTAAAGACTGAGCCTTCAACTGTGGGATCGACCACCATCTCCAGGCAGATAGCCTTGGAACTAAATTAGAGGACACTCCATTGGTGTCCACTGCAGAACTGACAGCTTGCTTGTTGGCAGGAAGAAATCCCCACACAGTTGATAACAGACATCTTTTGTGTTGATCGTTGTGAAGTTAGAGTGGAGAAAAACAGTTAATATTTCCTTACAGAGTCATATAGCACTAAAACTACAATGCTTACACTTAACTATTATTTATAAAACATTTTATTCACATCAGTACAAATTGACTTATTTATTTATTTATTTCTGAGACAGGGTCTTACTCTGTCACCCTGGGTAGAGTGTTGTGGCTTCATAACTCACAGCACCCTCAAACTCCTGGGTTCAAGAGATCCTCTTGCCTCAGCTTGCTGTGTAGCTGGGACTACAGATGTCTGCCACAACACCCAACTAGTTTTTCTATTTTTAGTAGAGATAGGGTCTCGCTCTTACTCAAGCTGGTCTTCAACTTCTGAACTCAAGTGATCCACCTGCCTCTGCCTCCCAGAGTGCTAAGATAACAGGCGTGAGCCACCATGTCTGGCTTGACTTCTTTTTTCTTTCTTTCTTTTTTTTTTTGCAGTTTTGGGCTGGGGCTGGGTTTGAACCCACTACCTTTGGTATATGGGGGCCGGCACCCTACTCCTTTGAGCCACAGGCACTGCCTTTGACTTATTTCTTTTTAACAGCTCATAGTTATGGCCCCATAGTTTTGTGGAAGCTCTATGTACAATTTGAGGTATACCAGCTCTTCTGAGAAATCAGTGCATACCCTTATATAGGATTTGAACCATATTTTCATTAGTTTTCCCCTCATCCATAGTTCCCCTCACTATGGTTTTTGTATCTGCCTAGCTGACAGATTGTCAAATAAGTTGTGCTATAATTTGTCCCATGTTATTGATTAGAACTCAAAGTTCAGTCATAATATTAGTTCTCACTAAATTGTGATCTGGTCCATATTCACAGCTGCAAAGCATACTGCAGGAAAAATAGAGACTATGTATATAGACATGGCCATAGCGTATGGAACTATAGATTTACTTAGTTAAGGCTAAAATTACACTTTGATTAAATTCTTTAAGGATATTTAATAAGCACGTGTGTAGGTTAAAGTATGATGATAAAATAAAAGGAGTGGAGAAATAGAACCAAGCTGATTCCAGGATCAGAGGCCCAGGACTTCCAGAGTTCCCAGAACCTCAAGTGTGAATGGAAATGATTGCAATTCCTGCTTCATAGATCAAGTCATCAACCAAATCCTGAGATAATCCATTACGCACAAAGTGCCTTTATTAATAAAATCTGTTTTATCTTAATTTTTAAATAGAGAGAATGAATTACCAGCTTATCATCACTTTAAAATTTTGATTAAATGTTTGTTAATAAAATGCCATTTCAACATATGGCCAGTCACAAATTTTCCAGCTACTTCAGCCAAGATATCTGTCTTATGTTGCCCAATAGAGTCCTTCCCTTGCAAACTCCCAAAGAAATTGGTGCTTTCAATTTGATTTCAAAGAACTTCTCTGTGTTTATACAAATGTCTTTGCAGGAGAAAAGGTGTATTTTGTTCCAGTACCTCGTGATCTAAATTGTGATTAATTAAAATATTATGGAGCATGTATACATATATATATATATATATTTTTTTTTCAAAAACAAAGCCCTCTTTGATATACTCTGAAAGGTATGCATTTAAGTTCCAAGGAACTTATCACATTTCTTCTCTTTAGCTGTCATTTGATTTTGCTACAGTAGACATCTGCTACACAGCTCTTTTAACTTTCCATCAAGGTAGATTACTGGAAACCTGGGTTACTATGGCAATGCAAGGTAGCCTCCATTGTCCTCATGTCAGTTCTCTCAGCAGTGTTAGCCTGGTAGTGAGTGCTAACCGGTAGGGGAGTTAAGACCAGCATACCTTTGCAAAGCTTTAGATTGTGAAGCCAGGGATGAAACCACTCAGATGGAAAGGCTCGTTTCCATGGCAACAGGAGCAGCTCCAATTGTTTCAGTTTGTCACTCGTCAAGCAATGTTTGCCTTGGGAGCCCACGTGAACCATTTCTAGACACACTTTGTTGTGGATTCAAGAGATCGGATGGCCATGCTGCCATGGTTACCGGGTTTTTGTCTTAGGGGAGATCCTAGAATAAAGTAATCTTTCTTATTCCAATGGAAATTTTAAATAACTAGCAATGGAATACAAAGAAAAGAAGTTGTGATAACTCCTTTCTGGGACAATGATAACAAAATATGACTATGGGGGGTGTGATGGTGAGGTGGTGGAAAATGAGAGATGAGAAAAATGAAGATTAAAATAAGAAATAAGGAGATCATAAGGTGATCGTTATTTTACAAATAAAAATAGAAAACAGAATAGTTCAAAAATCAATGTATAATAAATATTCATATTTCAATACACATATTTCTCTTATCAGTCTCTTTGTAACTTCATTTAGATAATCTCCCCAATACTTATTGCTGTGGTTTGAATGTGTTTTGAAAGCTAATCATTAATATGGTAGTATTAAGAGGTGAAGCCTTTAGGAGTGATTAAGACATGAGGGCAGAGTCCTCACCGATGGGATTAATGACTTGATAAGTGAGATTTGAGGGAGTTATTTGTCCCTTTTGCTCTTCCACCTTTTCACCAGGAGAGGACACAGTAGCTACGCACCATCTTCACTGAACACCAGATCCAATGGTGTCTCGTTCTTGGATTTTCCAGCCTCCAGCACATTGAGAAATAAAATGTTGTTGTTTAAAAATCACCCAGTCTATAGTATTTTATTGTATCAGCAGGAATGGACTGCTGGTATTAACAAAAGATACAAGTCACTCATGTAAATAATTTCTTTTCTCAACCAGATCATGACCCTGCCATAGTGTTGATCACTTAGGGCTATGAAGGAGTGTTCAGAAGACAAAAAACCTTTCAGGGAATAACAGTTTCAATTATATTTATTCATATTTCTACTCAGTCTCAAGACTGATGGAAAGAAGGAAACAGCTGTTAAATATTATCAAGAAGGTCACAGAAAATATTGTCATGTTTTCTGCAATTATATGGTTATTCTTGTTACCAGCCACTGTTAACCTGAATGGCCATTTCGTGCAGGGCACTGCTGGTCAGTCCCTAACAAGGCCGATGAGCCTACATGCCAACATGGGAAATTGTTTATTTACTTCCAAGACTACTGTCATAGATAAGTTGGGCAACCAGACTCCAGGGTACTGGTTAAAGACCCAGGGCACTCTGTGCACCCAGTAAAGTAGTGACTAGCTATGAATTTAGTCTAGAGTAAAAATGTTTTGCACGGGCAGCGCCTGTGGCTCAGTGAGTAGGGCGCCGGCCCCATATGCCGAGGGTGGCGGGTTCAAACCCAGCCCCTGCCAAACTGCAACAACAACAACAACAAAAAAAAAAATAGCCGGGCGTTGTGGCGGGCACCTGTAGTCCCAGCTGCTTGGGAGGCTGAGGCAAGAGAATCGCATGAGCCCAAGAGTTAGAGGTTGCTGTGAGCCGTGTGACGCCAGGGCACTCTACCCGAGGGTGGTACAGTGAGACTCTGTCTCTACAAAAAAAAAAAAAAAAATGTTTTGCACATATAATCACATTAAGATAGAAAGATGTTGTGTAACTTGGTAAACTTTGAGGAGGAATCTGTTCAATGTATACTGTGATGATTATTAACGTTACTGATGTTCATTTTTAGTGTAAGAATAAAAGTAACAAAGGGAAACAGGAAGGCAAAGCAGTTCTTTAGGGAGATATCCCACTGCTCTCTGGAATTGCTGGATTTCCTATAAATAAAAGTGACACTATTGATATTTCTGCTTCTCCACTGATTGGCTTGGGTGACAGGTGGACAGACTACCTACTCTGGAAACACTATTATATCACTATTATATCTGTAGAGTATTAGGCCACTGAAAATATGATAAAAATTAGCCCAAAGTTTATAGACAATTATTAAAAATATAGGAAATTATAACCTAAACACTCAAAGATGAACATTGTTTGTATTTTGACTTCATGATTTCATCTTAGTGTTTCTCTTATATCAGATACTACAATGTAATAAGAATCACATTTGCATTAATTTATTTAAATTTTACTTAAAACTTTATTTTATTTTATTTTATTTTTTTATTAAATCATAGCTGTGTACATTGATATAATATGGGGCATCATTCACTAGCTTCACAGACCGTTTACCAAGTTTCACATATACCCTTGTAAGATGCACCCCTGGTGTAATCCCACCAATCCCCTTCCCTCTACCTACCTTCCCCCTCCCTCCCCTCCCTTTCCCCCTTTCCCCCTATTCTTAGGTTGTAACTGGGTTATAGCTTTCATATGAAAACCCTAAATTAGTCTCATAGTAGGGCTGAGTACATTGGGTACTTTTTCTTCCATTCTTGAGATACTTTACTAAGAAGAATATGTTCCAGCTCCAGCCATGTAAACATGAAAGAGGTAAAGTCTCCATATTTCTTTAAGGCTGCATAATATTCCATTCAATCGTGTAATCCCTCTACTGGGCATATACCGAGAAGAGCAAAAAGCACATCATAACAAAGATATTTGTACCAGAATGTTTATTGCAGCTCAATTCATAATTGCTAAGTCATGGAAGAAGCCCAAGTGCCCATCGATCCACAAATGGATTAATAAATTGTGGTACATGTACACCATGGAATATTATGCAGCCTTAAAGAAACTAAAAACTTTTGAGGAAATTATTATTAGTATTATTTTCAGAAGGACTAGAACAATTTAGCAGAATTATTTGAAATTAGACACTGATTTTTTTTTTTTTATTGTTGGGGATTCATTGAGGGTACAATCATTCTTACTTATTTTAATCTCCCTAAATCAGAATCATACTAATGAGGTCTGACAATTAAGTTCATGAACTTGCCACCCTGCACTTACATTGGCAACACTGTTTAAACGATTTGGTAAGGTTTCATAACCTTGGTACATCAGTGTCTCAAGGTTGTGTTTATGTCAATGTATGGGAGTTATCACATTGAGTGGTGTTGGTTATTGTTGCATGTTTTTGTGTGTCATTGCAAGAATATTGGAGTGTGAATTAGAGCAATGAGCAAAGCTTTGTAAATTTCTTGTTAAACTTGGCAGGAGTAGAAGTGAAATCAGAGGCATATTTATGGGGATAATTCTATGAAAAAACAGCAGTGTACAAAAGGATTAAACATTTTTCAGAGAGGAGAGAAAGTCATTGATGAAGAGCGGTTAGGGCAGCCAGAAATGAATTGAACTGACAAAAACACTGCAAAAATTCATCAAATTGTTAAATTTAAATCATTGGCTATGAGAAGCAAAGCATACCAGGTAAACATTGATCAACACTTAGGAAAATCTTACCTGAAAATCTTGTCATGAGAAAGGTGTGGCACTTGCATCACAACAATGCACAGCTCACATGGCACTGTCTGTGAGGGAGTTTTTAGCCAGTAAACAAATAACTATATTGGAACATCCTCTCTACTCACCTGATTTGGCCCCAATAACTTTTTTCTTTACCCAAAGAGAAAGGAGGAAATATTAAAAGGAAGACATTTTAGTGACATTCAAGACATGAAAAGTAATATGACAACAGCTTTGATGGCCATTTTAGAAAAGGTGTTTCAAAATTGTTTTGAAGGATGGACTAGATATTGGTGTCTGTGAACAGCTTCCCAAGGAGAGTGCTTCAGAGGTGACCAGAGTGATATTCAGCAATGAGGTATGTAGCAATTTTTCTAGGATGAGTTCACAAAGCTAATTGCACTACCTTAGTATTTCCTTTGCCTGAGAAGCCTGTGAATTATCAGGTAAATGACTACAGATAATGATAATTTCCTTCTTCATTTGTGTGTTTTAACAAACCTGTCATTCATATGGTTATAATGCATTCCTTTAATCCTAGCAAATATTTATTGAGCAACTAATTATTCCATGTAGAACTTAGTAATAGGTTATGGATACATATATTCCTTTAATCCTAGCAAATATTTATTGAGCAACTAATTATTCCATGTAGAACTTAGTAATAGGTTATGGATACATGTAATATGTATTATTTTCTCAGATTATTCTTGGGGACAATATAGCATAAGACATACTCTATATTTAATCTGTTTGCCTAGATTGGAGTGGATGTGGCCTGAGTTGATGGGGCACAAAATCCCAAGGAGACATTGAGAGAAGGAAGTGTGATTCTGCCCATATGGCAGGGACAGATTGTTCAACCCACCAGAACATCAAGTCTGCTCTAACTCTCTAGGAGCCTGTGCAGCAGGGTATGTTCTCTGTAAGTTGTGTCTCTTAATTCCAACACTGAGATTAAACAGAATGGGTCTGTAAGGCAGCCAAGTTTTGCTCCTTTTTTCTCTTCCTGGACTATGGTCACATTGCAATAAAAAGTGTTTTTGAAATGCTATTTTCCCCATAAACTTTATTCCCAACGTAAATATGTTCAGAGTTAAGAAAAAACCTTAGCTTGAAATATAAGGCCATTTTGCAAGATGCACGCAAGGAACGTACAAGACAGGAGGCATGATAAACAGTTTCATCCTGAATAGACAGCCCTTTAGTTAAAGAAACTAATCACAGGTATGGCCATATAGGCACCTAAAATCTCATGTGCATAAATGTCCATGAGAGTGTGTAAAAATATATGCACAGCCAAGGCCAAGGTTTCAGAACTTAATCAGAAGGATAAGCAGAGCTTGTATTAGTGCTTTTTGCATAAGTAGTATTCTGCAGCTATATTTTTAATGAATAAATGAATAAATATAGGCCGTGGGGAAAAATGAATATCACTTTCCTACATCAATTAAAATGGAAGGGTATTATTACTCTTACCTCTGAGTTTAGCATTGTCTTGATTAATTTTCATTATTGTATTTCTTATTTGCTTACCTTATTTTTCCTTTTATATTTTATAATTTAAAGGAAATGATTTTGTTATAAACAGGTAACTCTCAAGATATAATTTATGACTTGAATACTTGTATTCTTGGGGTTTGCAAATTGTTTAATCTTTGCCTCCAAAGTTGCAACATTGATAAATTTACTTCATTCAATAAATATTTATGAAGGCCTTCTTTGTGTACTATGCTGGATATTAATAAGTGGGGGGAAGATGGACTGGTGGGTCCCCTGAGCACAGGCACACTCTGTGCAGGTTTACTCAGAGTACTGTGATTTAAGTTTAGTGTATTTTTAATTATACTTGCAGAACATATTGAGAAGACCAATCAAAATTAAATACCTGCTTTTGAAAAATTAATGTGACATAATTTCCAAGAATAAACTCAAGGGTCATTAGACATAAGAGAAACATTTATTGAGTTATCATCGTTCATTATATGTATAAACCTGGCTGGACTAAGGGGTGCCCATATAGTTGGTAAAACATTATTTCTGGGAGTGTCTGTGACAGTGTTTCAAAAAAAGATTAGCATTTAAGTAAACAGAGAAAAGAAGATGGCTCTCACCAATGTGGGAAGGCATCATCCAGTCCTCTGAATGCCTGAATAGAAAAAAGATGTGGGGGGGGAGGTAAATCCCTTCTTTCTGTTTGAGTTGGGACATCCATCTCATTCTACCCTCCCTTCAATGTAGCTGCTCCTGGTTCTCAGATTTTTGGACTCAGGCTATACTATACCACTGACTTTCCTGGTTCTTGAGCTAGCAGGTGGCATGTTGTGATACTTCTTGACCTTCATAATTAGATGAGCTAATTCCCATCATAATTGTCTCTTTCTCCATTTTGTATATAGTATATCCCCTTGGCTCTTTTTCTCTGGAAATATGAGAGTAGTACACTGAACAACAATTATTATCATAGAAGCGTTCTGTGGAGAATAGAGACATGAATCAAAAAATGTCTTCCACTGCAGGTGTAATCCCACCTGCGGTGCATCTTACACGGGTACATGTGAAACTTAGTAAATGTAGAATGTAAATGTCTTAACACAATAACTAAGAAAATGCCAGGAAGACTATGTTAACCAGTGTGATGAAAATGTGTCAAATGATCTATAAAACCAGTGTATGGTGCCCCATGATCACATTAATGTACACAGCTATGATTTAAAAAAAAAAAAAAATGTCTTCCACACATGAATTGTTCCAGGACAGACTTGAAATCCCATCAGCTAGGTAAATGCTTTCCCCTATTGTTCCTCTGTGGCATGTTTGCTTTTCTTCAAGACACAGCTCAGAAGGTACCTTACCCTTAATGCCTTTGCTGGCATTGTGGCAGCCAAAAACAGGTATAGTACCTTTGTCTTTTCATAGCAGATCAATCATAACTGTATATGATAAACCCAACCGGGTTTGTGTTTTTAATTAAGCTATTTAACTGTAGAAAGTTGTAGATACAAATGCATTGTGAGAAAAAATAGAGAGATCCCTTGTATCTTTCACTCAATTTCCTCTAAATGGTAATATCTTATTATAGTATCACAATAGGATATTGACACTGATATAGTCAAGATACAGAACATTGTTGTCAATAAAAGAATCCTAAAATACAGAACATTTTTATGGATGAAAGAACCAACAAAAGAATAAAAGGTTATACCTTTTATAACCAAATCTCACCTCTCACATTTCTACTTCTCACCCCACCATCCCTAACCTCGGGCAACTACCAATCAAGTGTCCATGTCTCCAATTGGGTCATTTCAATAGTGGTGTAATATACACATGAATCATAAAGTATGTAATCTTTTGAGATTGCTTTGTCCTTAAGCATAATTTCTTGGAAATTATTACCCAACATCCAGGCTGTTGTGTGTATCAATTGTATGGATGTACCTCAGTTTGTTTAACCATTCACCTGTTGAAGCATATCTTGGTTGTTTCCAACTTTTTACTATTCAGAATAAAACTGCTATAAACATTCATGTACAAATTTTTGTGTGAACATAAGTTTTCATTTCTCTGGAATAAATGCCCAAGAGTACAATTGCTGGGCTGTATGGTAATTAGATGTGTAGTTATTTAGGAAACAGCCAAGCTGTTTTCCAGAGTGGCTGTAATCATTTAATATTCCCACTAGCGGTGTGTGAATTATACAGTTTCTCTGCATTCTCATCAACTTTTCAGATTGGCATTATTTTTTATTTTGAATTTTAATCATTCTGGCTAAAAATATATAAACAATCACCATACAAAAAATGCTAATATAGAAGCGTTATAAGGTAAAATGCAAGGGATGTACACAACCCTTTCAGGAAAAAAAGGTAAAAGAAACAGCTTCCAAAAGGAAGAAGCCACATACGCCAAGCTCAGGAATGAGAAGGTCCACCTGGCAACTTGGAAAATTGCAAATACCTTGAGATGACCAGCACATACTGAGGGATTTGATGAGAAGACAGGAAAGTAGGCAGTAATTAAATAACAAAGAGTCTGGCATTCTTTATTAACAGTAAGACATCATACAGTAGGTAAGGGCTTGAAAGGGGAAATGATGGTATCATTTTGAAAGACACTTATTTCTTCTTTCCACTGGCACATTCTTAATTTGGACAATTAATACACAGGCAGGGAAAGAAAAGCCAGTGAACAAAACAGAGAAGGTGCAATTAAAGGCATCAAAGATGAATCCTTTGGAGACAGAAATATAAAGGATACCAAATGAAGTGGGATACCAGTGAGGGATTAAGAGAAAGAGTCACCAAAGCATACCCAAGCACCAAATCTGGCCAGCTCCTTTCTATTGGAAATCAAGTATTGGAGCACAGCCACATCCATTCAATTACGTATTGTTTATAACTGTCTTTGCACTATGATGGTGGACCTGAATTGTTAAGGCATGAAATCTAGCCCACAAAATCAAAAGTATTTTCTACCCTTTCTAGCAGAGAAAACATTGGCTGATCATTTGTTTAAAATAAAGGAACAATTAATGTAGAAAAGCACAGCCAAATGTCCTTTGGATTTATCAGCAAATCAGTTTTTGGTGACTCAGTGAGACCAGTTTTCAGTACAATGATTGGTGCTAAATATAAAGAATGGGATAAAAGGAACTGGAGAGAGTAGGTGCAGCAACTCTCTCAAGTTGTATTCAGCCTCTCACAATGTATGCACCACCTTTTCCCCCAATCTCACCAATATAATGTATCGTCTTCATTCACAAATGAGGAAATGGAGATATTGGGAGTTTAAGAAACCTGGCCAAAGTTGCACAGCAAGTAGACAGGAGTCAGAAATAGAATCCAGTTCTATACCATCAAAACCCATGTTCTTTGTGCTATATCATATTTTCCCTAGAATTTACACTTGACAGCCCAGAATTAAAGCCTTATGAAATTGTTCAAGATGTCAAGATTGTAGAATTAGAAAACAAAACATCCCTGCAGGGAAATAATATCTTGAAACCACAGTTATCACTGCCAACAGGTATGCTAAAAGAGTGATATCATTTAACAATTCAATTAATCCAAAATCATACTCTCTCCGAATGTAAAGGATTCTTGCTCCCTGGACCCTTCTAATTTACAGAATCTGCCTACTCAGAGTATGTTTCATAGACATAATGAAACTCACTTGCAACAGCATCTGTTCAGAAATATTTTGCCCAGAAAAAAAAAATCCCAAATAAATGCAAACTTTAAAATTAATAGCCATTGAGGGAACAATACTAATGACAAGGACAATAGATGGGAAAAAAAGACATGTTTTGTATGCAAGAACCTCACTACACTATAAAGGTCTACACAAAAAATCTTAATAAAAGGATAAAAACATTTTTTCTTAATATGTAATTCATTAGTGCTCAACATTATAGGTATATGTTATATGAGACATATTAATCTCAAATTTTCTCCTTTCTTTTGTTAAATTTAAAACCAACAATTATAATTAAAATTGGCAGGGTAAAGGGGGAGGGTTGCTGTAATATATATCACCATTTATTAGAAATCAATTTATATAGTAGCACTCAACAGGTTGATTTTGCCCTTCAGGAGATATTTGGCAGTCTGGAGATTTTTTTTTTTTTAATTTCTGTTTTATATATATATATATATATATTATTGTTGCGGATTCATTGAAGGTACAAAAAAGCAGGTTACATTGATTGCATTTGTTAGGACACATTTTTGATTGTCACAACCTGGGGTTAGGGGGCTGCTACTGGCATCTAGTGGGTGGAGGCTGAGATGCCATTGGCCCAGAATGTCAGTAGTGTTGAGGTTGAAAAATACATACTTCAAAGTCAGATCAGCATTCTCACCAATGACAGTCCCCAATATACCGAATATACTAATCATACTTGAGCAACTATTATTTGCAAAGTCATGAAATATAATCCTTAAACTCACATAGTTGCAAAGGATAACCTAAAAGGAAGAAATACGCAAAGTTGATTGAGAGAATAAAAGCAATGGATTACATCAGTGTTAGTATGTATGAGTTTTACTAAAAATTGGACATCCTCTTCAAGATGAAATATAATTGTATACTAAGGACCTTTGGACCAACATCCTGGAGCTACATAAAAACAGTACAATAAAGATCTACATAAGGCAAGTTGCCAATTTATTCAGTAAGAGAGAAACAAAAGTGTGATTGAAAACAATATTTGTTGAACAAGCTGCAGCTGTGTATAACTAACACCTAATTGCTCATCTAGAACATATTAGCCATCAGGCAGAACAAAGGTGGATAATTGCTATGATCTACTGAGATGATTTATCAAATTACTGCATAAAAATACACTTAGCTCATATTAAAGTTATGACACTAACCAATCAAACCTCAAGGTATTTAGAATTATTGGTGATTTAACCTTTCTTTTATGAGTTTTTAAAATAAAAAAAGCCAGGGAATAAATTAAAGGTAGTATACAAACTTCAACTGGACACCAGAAATTGAGATTTGAATTTTTCTTATACAACTTCTAGGAAGATTTCAGTAAAGTATGGGACTCAAAAATTATTATATGGGAAAATGTAAGTAATTATTTTAGTCATGAGTTACATTTGCTATTCCATTGATGATTTATCTTTAATTTTTAAAAATATGTATAAATATGAATGTGAATTTAATTTGAATAGAAATGTAATAGTGATAGACTCTCTTTTGTGGGGTATCTTAATGATAAACTCTACTTGAATTTGGGAAGTGGAGAGAAAAGTCTTCTGACAGCTAATTTTGTCATCAAGGAAGCACTAGAAACTTACTCTGGTTAATAGGGATCATCACTCTCAATTCTTCACCCATGTCCTATATTATAATGACAAACACCTTACCCATTGTCACATGAGTTTAGCCACATGACTTGCTTTGTCTATTAGAACTGAAATGATGATATCCAGTTAAAATATGCAGCTTTGAAGTGAATTTCATTATTTTGCTCACTTTTTTTGCTTTCATGCTATTTTTCACTAGAGAACCAGGTCTCATGTAGCTATTAACTAACCAGACATGTGGAGCTGACCCACAGATTTGAAAGGAAGAAAAATATTTGCTGTAAGCCTATGAAATTTTGGGAGTTGTTTCTTAAGCAGCAGAAGTTGACTATTACACTTACAGAAGGTTTCTCTAGCTATGTTTATACTATGAATGCTTGATATTTATCTCCCCAACACTTGTTTCTCTGATTTTTAATTGTAAATCCAACCTCACCTCCCATCATTTAGGAAGAGGTGCCAAGACTGACTTCCAGGGTGAACTGAGCCTTGGAATTCCTCTGGTCACTACAATTTAATTCAGTTATGGATACATGATTTAGATAGACCAAACAGAATAAATTTCAGAACTTCTGTAGAAAGTGTCACTATTGCCTCCTGATCCTTTACTAGAAGAATGGGAAATTAAGAATACTGTAGACATCTTACTGACACAAGGAGAGAACTAGAGGTATCAAGCCTTAAGCAACAAAGTCAAAAGCAGAGCTGAGCTATAGGTAGAAACAAAGTCCTAATGATGTGGCCCAGTCTCTGAACTCAGCTGTACTGGAAGAAAACCTTCTGGATATTTTTTTATATGGGTGTTGATAATTTCCTGTTACTCCTTAAACTAATTTGAATTACCTGCAACTGACCACAAAGAGATTTTTTGAATGGACATAGCATCTCTGATTTCAATTAAAGGATGATAAATGGAGAAAATGTTCTTTCCAAACAGAATTCTCCTTTATTTGAATTAAAACATTCATTCTCTTATCTGTATATAGAGAAGATTTTACTGCAGAAAGAACAATTACAAAAGCAGGTGCAAAATACTAGCCTGAATCTCCTTCTATTCATATAATTTTCTTTTAAAAGGAGTATTATTATGACATAATTATAGGTTTATATAAATCTCAACATGAAATTAACATTTCAGAGATATAATAGAATTATAATATTTTCCAACAGGACATAATATTTTATCAATTCAGACTAAATTTATAATCTTCCAAACTTCCCATGAAATTTAAGAGACTACCATAAAACTCTACTAAATTTAAAATGAACAAATTTAATCCCAGGATTATGAAAAAGACACTAAAACCTCTGATGATAGAATAAAGTATCTCTCGTGAAACTAAGTCTGCATTATTTTTCCAGATAATACAGATAAAGTGTTTGTTCTATAATTGAGTAAAGGGAATTATTTCTATTAATAAGATTGTCCATGCCCACAGAGAAGTTTTCCTTAGCAACCATCAGTAATATATCCATCCACATTGCCTAAAGTGGCTAAATGTTTGATATATTTCAGATATTAATATTTTATTTCTGGTTGCTTAGCTACCACTTATATTCTAGAAAATAATATTCTGTTTCTCTGACTATAAGTATAATACATAGTCATTTTATATAATTTAAAAAATGTTGAAAGGCACAAAGAAAAAAAAATATGCCATGTTCCAAACATAAGATACTTGCTACTGTTAGCATGTTATTACATTTCTCTCCAAAATTTTTTTCTAGAATTATATCTTTTACAGAATTATGTGCTTTATTTTTCACTTATTATATTTGAACATTTTTTTCATAACAATTATTTGCCAAAAAAAAAATGCCTTTTGATGACTTTCCATCTTTCTTTTAAGTCAAAGCAAAAATTCTTAAATAGTGTCTTAGTTAAGATTGTTATGACAAATTACCATAGACTAGATAGCTTAAACAGCAAACATTTAATACTCACAATCCTTTGGAGGCCAGAAATCTCAGATTAAGGTGCCAGCACGGTCAGGTTCTGGTGAAGGCATCTTCCTGATTCGCAGATGACTGTCTTCTTCTTGTATCCTCACATGGTGGAGAGCTGAAAGGATGCGAGCACTATTCTGTCTTTTTATATATAAGGGCACTAATCTTATTCATGAGGCATCCACCCTCATGACCTAACCACCTCTCAAAGGTCTTACTTTCTAACATCATCAAATTTGGGGTCAGGATTTCACTGACGAATTTTGAAACGACACAAACATTCAGTCTATGGCAAATCTTCCTATTTTCTCTCTGACTCAAATATATCCCCTCTTCACTTGACTCAGGTCACTAGAGTCTCTTGCTTTTCCTCCAATGTACCAACATGGTCCATCTTATTGCCTTTGTACTAGCTGTCCTCTGTGCCAGGAGTGCCTTTTCTCCTGATGTGCATGGCTCATTCTATTGCCTTCTCCAAATGGCTGCATTTCTGTGAGACAAGTCAAGATGTACCAGGTAACCATGATCATGGTCAAACTTTTATACTACCTGTGTGACCCTAACAGAGGTGCTGCACCTCTCTGGGCATTGGAGAACAGCAACTATTACCTCATAAGCCTGCTGTGCAAATTAAATACATCCAGATTGCAAAACCCTCTCTGCTACAGAATTCTCAATCCCTAAGTCAGCTCTTGTTTATAATTTTACTTTTTTCACAGTCTATTTGTTATTTTATGGCATAGTCTATTAATTACTAGTTAGTATAACTATTATTACAAATTAATGATATTCATTTTATTGTAACTGTGTTATCTCTTCCTTCACTAGAGTATGAATTCTACCAGGTAAAAGACTTTTCCCCTTGAAGAACACTTGGAACAAAAATGTGTTCAAAAATAAACTCGCAGGTGGGAGACAAGATGGCGGACTGAAGCCAGCTTTCAACAAAGGCTCCCGTCCAGAAGGAGAGTTAAGGGACAGGAATTTAGTAAGTATCCTGGTGGACTTGAGCCTCACCAAGAGAGAAGGCTGAAGAACGCACATCAACACCGCTGAGGCAAGTTGTGATCACAAGGATGCAAACAAAAGGTACAAAATCCACCACCAAGCGGACGGGAGTCCCCCTCCCCCATGAGACCGGCTCTAGAGCCCCACAATTGAACAAGCGGGCAGAAATTAAAGGCCCTCCCACTACACTCCACGGGAGAGACCTTCTAAAAACTGGACCTACCTCCCCTACTGGGGTGCCGTGGCGTTCTCCTGCCGGACATAGGGCTGAATAAAACTTTGGGAATCCTTTGCCGGCAACCCTGAATCCCCGGCGCTCCCCTCCCGCCCACTGAGGTCTGGAGGCCTGTCCCCTAGGACTTCAGATCCTTGGGTGATTTCTCAAGGGGAGTGGACAGTCCCCGAGTTGCGACTGGTCAGCATTGACTCTGAGGCGCGCCGAGTGAGGAGAGGGCACCGGGCTGAGGGGGAGTCACGCCTCGCGGCACTTCCCTGCGGTGCAGTGCAGCAACCCTCCCCGGGCATACGGGGCCCAAGACTGAATAAGACTCTGGCCTCCCCGCTGAGAGCTGAGAACCCCTACTCTCACTCGGGGTCTGAGGGCCTATCCCCCAGGAGTTCGGCTCCTTGGGTGATTTCTCGAGGGGAGTGCACAGTGCCTGAGCTGCGTCAGGTCAGCGCTGACTCTGGGACACGTGAGTGAGGAGAGGGCACTCTGCTGAGGGGAAATCAAGCCTTGGTGGCACTTCCCTGCGGTGCAGTGCAGGAGCCCTCCCCGGACCGTAGTGTTGCGTAAAACTGAATGAAACTCTAGCCCCCCCCCCACTCCCAATCGGGGTCTGGGGGCCCATCCCCCAAGAGTTCTGATTCTTGGGGGATCTCTTAAGGGGTGTGGACCCAGCACAAACTGCGGCCGCTCAGTGCTGACTCTGGGGCGCGGGACAGAGGAGAAAAGGGTCGCCTGAGTGCCCACACCAGAGCAGCAGTTCCCTGGAGGTAGATCAACAGCCGTTTTTTCTTTAACGGCAGAACGCTCACTTCTGGATATTCCGAGGCCACACCCCCTGTCTCCCTGGGCAACCAGAGGAGGCCACCGGTGACACGGCTCACAAACCCGGAAGCCTCCAGGGCGGGGCCGACCCAAGAGGTGTTCAGACGCAATTCTCCAGCAGCAAAGACGTTTGAACTCAAAACAGCCCGTCTCCTGTAGGCGACGACAGGAACAGAGACAGAACCTCACAAAGTTGTCTGTTCTGTTCTGTTCTGTTAGCAGCATGCATCAGGGACGGGGCTAAGCCTGAGTGAACACCTCCTTCCCATCACCTGCATCAAACACTCAAAGATGTCAGGCCCCATCTCCTCCTGCTAGATAGCGGCAGTCTGCGGGGGCCTGGCAGACTTCCTTGCGATTCAGGCAGGTGCAAACCCCTGGAGTGTCTGTTCACTGCAGGCAACTGGGTTAGCCATCTGCAGAGATACCAGTGACTGGGTCCGACGGAGGGGCAAAGTGGGGAAGGAGACGTCAACCTTCCCAGACTGCTCTGTTTGCTGGGTGGCTCCTCCTGACTCCACGCTGCACTGGGGTGAGCTGTGTCAGAGGAGTCACCAGGCCTCTGTGATCCAGTTCCCAGAGACCTCTTGAACCCTTCCACCCGAGACAAGTGCCGATTGAGACAGTTGATTCGGACCTTTTGAACTGGGCTAATAGACTGAGGACTCTTCAGGCAGTGCCCTGGGTGTGCAATTGTAGGAAGGTTTGATTCTCCTTTTCCAACTGGGGCCAGAGGTGGGCAGGCGGGGTGACTTAATTGCTGATTTTTCCACACAGCTGAGACTTCAAGCCAGAGTAGAAGTTGCAATAGGATCGAACAGAAACCAGCTGAAAACAAGACAGAACCACTTTGCTCCACCACACCAGACAGGGCCCCAGTTTCTCAGGCCACAACACTGTACGGGCCCTCGATAAAACTCCAGGGGAAAAACCAAAGGGAGTAAACCATGGGGCGGAATCAGCGGAAAAACTCTGGTAACATGAATAACCAGAATAGATCAACCCCCCCAAGAAAAGATACGGCAGATGTGATTGAAGATCCCACTCATAAACAACTGGCTGAGATGTCAGAAGTCGAATTCAGAATTTGGTTTGCAGACAAGATTAATAAAATGGAATTAGGAATTCGAGGAGAAATTCAAAAATTGTCTCAAGAATTTAACGAATTTAAAGACAAAACCACCAAAGTCTTAGACACACTGAAACAAGAACTTACAGCCCTCAAAGATATAAAAAATACAGTAGAATCCCTCAGTAACAGAATGGAGCAAGCAGAAGAAAGGATTTCTGACATTGAAGATAAAGTCTTCGAACGCTCCCAATCTCTCAAAGAGGAAGAGAAATGGAGAGCAAAAATGGATCACTCACTCAGAGAGCTCTCAGATAATTCGAAAAAAAACAACATAAGGGTTATAGGAATTTCGGAGAATGATGAAGTGGCTGCCAAGGACACAGAGGCCCTTCTACATGAAATTATGAAAGAAAATTTTCCAGACATGCCTAGAGAATCTGAAATTCAGATAGCAGACAGCTTCAGAACCCCAGCACGATTCAACCCCAATAAGCCATCTCCCAGACATATCATAATTAGCTTCACTAAAGTCAACATGAAAGAGAAGATTCTCAAAGCAGCCCGGCGAAAGAAAACTATAACGTACAAAGGTAAGAATATTAGAATAACTGCAGATCTCTCTGCTGAAACTTTTCAAGCCAGAAGAGGCTGGTCATCAACTTTTAATCTCCTAAAGCAAAAAAACTTTCAACCCAGGATCTTGTATCCAGCTAAACTGAGTTTCATCTATGATGGAGAAATTAAATGCTTCAATGACATTCATATGTTGAAAAAATTTGCCATAAGTAAACCAGCTCTTCAGGATGTTCTCAGACCTATCCTCCACAATGACCAACCCAATCCTATACCACAAAAGTAAACTCACTCAGAAACTTCGGATCAAACTCCAACTTCCACACTGGCGAAAGGATTAAAAATGTCCACTGGACCTTTGAAAAACTCGATACCCAAAATTCCACCAGACTTATCAATACTCTCCATCAATGTGAATGGCTTAAACTGTCCTCTAAAGAGGCATAGGTTAGCTGACTGGATACAAAAACTCAAGCCAGATATTTGTTGCATACAAGAGTCACATCTCAACTTAAAAGACAAATACAGACTCAGGGTGAAAGGATGGTCATCCATATTTCAGGCAAATGGTAATCAGAAAAAAGCAGGTGTTGCAATTTTATTTGCAGATACAGTAGGCTTTAAACCATCAAAAGTAAGGAAGGACAAGAATGGTCACTTCATATTTGTTAAGGGTAATACTCAATATGACGAGATCTCAATTATTAATATCTATGCACCCAACCAGAATGCACCTCAATTTATAAGAGAAACTCTAACAGACATGAGTAACTTGATTTCCTCCAGCTCCATAATAGTCAGAGATTTCAACACTCCTTTGGCAGTGTTGGATCGATCCTCCAAAAAGAAGCTGAGCAAAGAAATATTAGATTTAAACCTAACCATCCAATATTTAGCTTTAGCAGACATCTACAGAACATTTCATCCCAACAAAACTGAATACACATACTTCTCATCAGCCCACGGAACTTACTCCAAAATTGATCACATTTTAGGTCACAAGTCTAACCTCAGTAAATTTAAAGGAATAGAAATTATTCCATGCATCTTCTCGGACCATCATGGAATAAAACTTGAATTGAGTAACAACAGGAATCTGCATACCCATACAAAAACATGGAAGTTAAATAACCTTATGCTGAATGATAGCTGGGTCAGAGATGAGATTAAGAAAGAAATCACCAATTTTTTGGAACAAAATGACAATGAAGACACAAGCTATCAGAACCTCTGGGACACTGCAAAGGCAGTTCTAAAAGGGAAATTTATAGCACTGCAAGCCTTCCTCAAGAGAACAGAAAGAGAGGAAGTTAACAACTTAATGGGACATCTCACGCAACTGGAAAAGGAAGAACATTCCAACCCCAAACCCAGTAGAAGAAAAGAAATAACCAAAATTAGAGCAGAATTAAATGAAATTGAAAACAAAAGAATAATACGACAGATCAATAAATCAAAAAGCTGGTTTTTTGAAAAGGTCAATAAAATAGATAAACCTCTGGCCAACCTAATCAGGAAAAAAAGAGTAAAATCTCTAATCTCATCAATCAGAAACAACAAAGACGAAATAACCACAGACTCATCAGAAATCCAAAAAATCCTTAATGAATATTACAAGAAACTTTATTCTCAGAAATATGAAAATCTGAAGGAAATTGACCGATACTTGGAAGAACGCCACCTTCCAAGACTTAACCAGAATCAAGTGGAAATGTTGAAAAGACCCATATCAAGTTCAGAAATAGCATCAACTATACAAAACCTCCCTAAAAAGAAAAGCCCGGCACCAGATGGTTTCACGTCAGAATTCTACCAAACCTTTAAAGAGGAATTAGTACCTATATTACTCAACCTGTTCCAAAATGTAGAAAAAGAAGGAAGACTACCCAACACGTTCTATGAAGCAAATATCACCCTGATCCCCAAACCAGGAAAAGACCCAACAAGAAAAGAAAATTATAGACCAATATCACTAATGAATATAGATGCAAAAATATTCAACAAGATCCTAACAAACAGAATCCAACAACACATCAAACAAATTATACATCGTGACCAAGTTGGTTTTATCCCAGGGTCTCAAGGCTGGTTCAATATACGTAAATCTATAAATGTAATTCAGCACATAAACAAATTAAAAAACAAAGACCACATGATTCTCTCAATTGATGCAGAAAAAGCTTTTGATAATATCCAGCATCCCTTCATGATCAGAACACTCAAGAAAATTGGTCTAGAAGGGACTTTTCTTAAACTGATGGAGGCTATCTACAGCAAACCCACAGCCAATATCATATTGAATGGAGTTAAATTGGAATCATTTCCACTCAGATCAGGAACCAGACAAGGCTGCCCATTGTCTCCATTGCTTTTCAACATTGTAATGGAAGTTTTAGCCACCGCAATTAGGGAAGAAAAGGCGATCAAGGGTATCCATATAGGGTCAGAAGAGATCAAACTCTCGCTCTTCGCAGATGATATGATTGTGTATCTGGAAAACACTAGGAACTCTACTACAAAACTCCTAGAAGTGATCAAGGAATACAGCAGCGTCTCAGGTTACAAAATCAAAATTCATAAATCGGTAGCCTTTATATACACCAACAACAGTCAAATTGAAAAAGCAGTTAAGGACTCTATCCCATTCACAGTAGTGCCAAAGAAGATGAAATATTTGGGAATTTACCTAACAAAAGACGTGAAAGATCTCTATAAAGAGAACTACGAAACTCTAAGAAAAGAAATAGCTGAAAATGTTAACAAATGGAAAAACATACCATGCTCATGGCTGGGAAGAATCAACATTATCAAAATGTCCATACTACCCAAAGCAATATATATTTTCAACGCACTCCCTATTAAAGTTCCACTGTCATATTTTAAAGATCTTGAAAAAACATTACTTCGTTTTATATGGAATCAGAAAAAACCTCGAATAGCCAAGACATTACTCAGAAATAAAAACAAAACAGGAGGAATCACACTACCAGACCTCAGACTTTACTACAAATCGATAGTGATCAAAACAGCATGGTATTGGCACAAAAACAGAGAAGTAGATATCTGGAATAGAATAGAGAACCAAGAGATGAATCCAGCTACTTACCACTATTTGATTTTTGACAAGCCAATTAAAAACATTCAGTGGGGAAAAGATTCCCTATTTAACAAATGGTGCTGGGTGAACTGGCTGGCAACCTGCAGAAGACTGAAATTGGACCCACACCTTTCACCATTAACTAAGATAGACTCTCATTGGATTAAAGATTTAAACTTAAGACATGAAACTATAAAAATACTAGAGGAGAATGCAGGGAAAACCCTTGAAGAAATTGGTCTGGGTGAGTATTTCATGAGGAGAACCCCCCGGGCAATTGAAGCAGCTTCAAAAATACACTACTGGGACTTGACCAAACTAAAAAGCTTCTGCACAGCTAAGAACACAGTAAGCAGAGCAAGCAGACAGCCCTCAGAATGGGAGAAGATATTTGCAGGGTATAATTCTGACAAAGGTTTAATAACCAAAATCCACAGAGAACTCAAACGCATCAGCAAGAAAAAAACAAGGGATCCCATCGCAGGCTGGGCAAGGGATTTGAAGAGAAACTTCTCTGAAGAAGACAGGCGCACGGCCTTCAGACATATGAAAAAATGCTCATCATCTTTAATCATCAGAGAAATGCAAATCAAAACTACTTTGAGATATCATCTAACTCCAATGAGACTAGCCTATATCACAAAATCTCAAGACCAGAGATGTTGGCGTGCATGCGGAGAAAAGGGAACACTTCTGCACTGCTGGTGGGAATGCAAATTAATACATTCCTTTTGGAAAGATATATGGAGAACACTCAGAGATCTAAAAATAGATCTGCCATTCAATCCTGTAATTCCTCTGCTGGGCATATACCCAGAAGACCAAAAATCACAACATAACAAAGATATTTGTACCAGAATGTTTATTGCAGCCCAATTCATAATAGCTAAGTCATGGAAAAAGCCCAAGTGCCCATCGATCCACGAATGGATTAATAAATTGTGGTATATGTATACCATGGAATACTATGCAGCCTTAAAGAAAGATGGAGACTTTACCTCTTTCACGTTTACATGGATGGATCTGGAACATATTCTTCTTAGTAAAGTATCCCAAGAATGGAAGAAAAAATACCCAATGTACACAGCCCTACTATGAAACTAATTTGGGACTCTCACATGAAAGCTATAACCCAGCTACAACTTAACAATAGGGGGAAGTGGGAAAGGGGGGGGTGGGTAGAGGGAGGGGAATCGGTGGGATCACACCTGTGGTGCATATTACAGGGGTATTTGCGAAACTTGGTAAATGTAGAATGTAAATGTTTTGGCACAGTAACTGAGATAACGCCGGAAAGGCTATGTTAACCACTGTGATAAAAATGTGTCAAATGGTTTATGAAGTGAGTGTATGATGCCCCATAATCATATCATTGTATACAGTTATGATTTAATAAAAAAATAAAAAAAAAAAATGAACTCGCAGCAGTAAGCACAAATATAGTGCCTACAATGCCATCATTATTCTAAGATTTTTGAATGTATTAATCACTTATTCCTATCATAACCTCATAGAATAGGTACAGATAAGCCCAATTTATAACAGTTCCACTCAAAACTTTTGTATTGTAAGATAGTGTAAAAAAAAAAAAAAGATGGTGTAACAAGAATATGCATTCAGTAGAAATTGTAATTTAAGTACCTATATGACCATTCTGTTTCACTTTTATTATATTAAAGTATACAATAAATTACATGAGAGATCCAACAATTTATTATAAACAGGTCTTTTTTTAGATGATTTTGCCTAATTGTAAGCTAACGTAAGTGTGCTGAGTATGTTTAAGATAGGCTAAGCTAAACTATGATGCTCAGTTAGATTAGGTGTATAAAATGAAGTTTTGACTTAAAATATTTTCAACTTACAACAGGTTTATTGGGATATAATCCTGTCCATAAGTCAAGTAGCAACTGTATCATTATCATCTCCACTTTACAGAGAAGAAAATTGAGGCATTCATATTCCTAAACAACGTTCCCCATTGGTAATAGTAATAAGCGATGAAGGGAGAATTTTCAGTAGTGTAGTGTAGCTTCAGAGGGGAATGATCTTGGCCTTGGCACAAGCTTTCAACAAATACATAGTTGAGGAAATGAGCTGAATAAACCAAGAAGGGAAGCACTGTTGAGTCAGGAGGATCACACTTCTTCCCCATCCTTGTTCTCCTTCCAAAGGAAAAGAAAAAGTGAATTCTATTTCCTTTCCGACTCTGATTTTTCTAATCGGAGGAAATAGGCAAGAAGATAAAATTGTGAGGCTTT
Source organism: Nycticebus coucang (assembly GCF_027406575.1). NCBI lineage: Eukaryota > Metazoa > Chordata > Mammalia > Primates > Lorisidae > Nycticebus > Nycticebus coucang. Next base: position 22,368,756 of record NC_069787.1, read on the forward strand.
CTCAATCTGGTGTTTGACATAAGAGAAGCATGAGCCTTCTTCCTTTTGGCTGGGTGTCCCATTGTGTTGTTTCTCCTCATGTTTTTTAACTCCTTCACCCGGTTTCCTCCTCCACACTAATGATTTGCATCCATAAAACAGATGACCTTTCTAGCCAATGTGTTTTCCCTTAACTCAGGCTGTTACTTTTTTCCTTTTAAATATTATACCTCAACTTATCAGTGTACTATCAACAGCAGCAATTTTTGAGTAATTGCATCATACATTTATTCAATTTGCCAGGATACCCAGTAATATTTTTTTACTCCATTCAAGTTCACTTTAATATAATTTCTTTTATTGGGATATATGAGCTGCTTGCTGATGTATTATGAAACGACACGAGGATATTTTATGAAAGCAATACTTTCTAGCTTTGCTCAACTCTGATCTAGTTTTGCTCAAGTATGTAATATGGGAGTGGGAGGGGAGCTCCTCATTTAACCCTTGAAAGGGAGTGACTAAACTCTGTGTACCTTTCACCTAGAGAACACTAAAAACTTTGATATCCTCTAAGACTACTAGAACATGCTTCTCAGAACAGAGTCCATAGACAACAGACACAGAGCTGTGTATTAGAAGCAGTCAATTGTTATACGAGGTCTGACAATTAAGTTCACAGACTAATCCTTGAACTGCCACATTGCACCCCTCGTTGCTGAACATCACTATGGTCACCTTTGGAGCACTCTCCTTGGGAAGCTATGCACAGACATCAGCATCTAGTCCACCCTTCAAAGCAATTGTGGAACTCTCTGGAATGGCCATCAAAGCTGTAGTCATAATATCCTTGATATCCTGAATGTCACTAAAATTACTTCCTTTCTATATTTCCTTTATCTTGGGGTAAAGAAAAAGGTGATTGGGGGCTGGATCAGATGAGTAGGGAGGGTGTTCCAATATAGTTATTTGTTTACTAGCTAAAAACTACCTCACAAATAAAAGGTCCCTCACAGACAGAGACATGTAAGTTGGTACATTATCATGATGCAAGAACCATGAATTTTGGCCAAGATTTTCAGTTAAGAGTTTCCTAACTTTTTCTCTATTAATGTTTACTTGGTCTGCTATGCTTCTCATAGCATATTGGTACAAAAAATGTGATGCACAATTCAATGATGTTTGCAATGTTATGTCAGTTCTGCTGATTACTGACCCCACTGACCTCTCTTCATCAGAGATGAAGTGAACCCATCAGAGATGGGGTGAAATGAACCCATAAACTTCCAATGTACAGAACAATGACTAAAGAGATATCATGCTTTCTTTCCCCTCAGGAAAACATTGAATCCATTTGCATACTGCCGTTTTCTTCATGGCATTATCCCCATAACATAAACTTGGACTAACATGTCCCTGATTTAACTTCCACTCTTGCCAAGTTTAACAAATTTACTAATGTTTATTCATTGCTCTAATTCAAGCTCCAACATTCTCACGACAGCACTGCAGAACAGGCAATGGCAATAAGAAGCACCACTCAGCAAACACCACCACACGTCGAAAGGAACACCACTGTGACACACTGATATTCCATAGTTAGGAAACTTTCCTGAGTTGTTTCTACAGAGCTGCCAAGGTAAGCGTAAGTGGCAAGGTCATGAACTTGTCAGACCTCTTAAATTAGTACTTCTGTGTCCCAGACTTTACTAAGTTGAAATTCAAGGAGGTGAAACAAAGGCATTTGTATTAACAAGTATCCCAACCAGTTTATATGTGTGCTCACACATTTATATGTAGAGTTGGCCCTCCATACCGATGGGTTTCCCATCTGTGGATTCAACCAATCATGGATCAAAAATATTTGGAAAAAATATAGTATCTGTACTAAACAGGCACAGATTTTCTGTTTTGTCATTATTCCCTAAACAGTGCAGTTTGACATCTATTTACCTATTTACATTGTGTTAGGTATTATAAGTAAACTAGAGATGATTTAAAGTATACAGGAGGATCTATATACTATCTGCAAACATTGTACTATTTTATATCAGGGACTGGAGCATTTGAAGAAATATTTTGGTATCCACAGTAGGTCCTAGAACCAAATCCTTCAGGGATATTGAGGACTGACTGCATATATATTATATACAGTATGTGTGTACATATATACATATATTTTATGTGTATGTATAAAAGCCCTTATTATTAAACAAATAAATGTTGGGTGTTCAAAATATGCCATGTCTTATACTGGAAATATATACAATCCTACCTATATCAGGACTAGATATAGTTGTTGATCCCATGGAATTTTAGCCTACTAGGTGAGTTAGGTATTAATAAATGACCACAAAAATGGAGCTAGACCCTCAATAGGGAATATGGGGTAGACGGAGAGAGGAACTCTGAAATATATACACTCACTGAAATATATACATTTCCCTGCCAAGAATTCCAGGGAAAGCTTCTCTGAATTGAAACCCAAAGCTGAGTAAGGGAAGGGGAGAAAATAGGGTGTGTTGGAGGCAGAAGGAAAATGAGGTCCTGAATCCCATGGAAAAGGAGCATGAAAGAAAGGTGAAAGAAACCCAGGGTTGTGGCAACCACATGGTGAGGACAAGTAGAATGAGAAGAGAGGCAGGAAGATGCTGGACCATGCTGAGAGTTGTAGATGCTGCTCCTGCCTTTCTTTAATGCCAATGCAATGAGAACTGCCCTCAGAGCTTAGAGGGGAGGGGCCACAGGCCGGGTTAGTGATATTATTCTTGTTCACCTTAGAACTGCACTGCCCAGTACAGTAAGCACTAGTCATACATAAATTTAAATGTAATAAAATTAAAAATTCAATTCCTCAGTCACACTAACCACATTGTAAGTGCCGAATAGCCACATGTAGCTAGCAGCTACCTATGATGTTGCACAGATGTGGAATATTCATTGCTGCAGGAAGTTCAATAGGCAATGCTGCTGAAAGTAACCCAGCATGGATGCCCCCTGAGGACCAGTTGGAAATGCACCAAGTCCTGCCCTGCATGGTAAGATGACTTTTAAGTGACCTGTATTTGAGAACTATAGTTCTAGAAGGTAACTGATCCTTTAATGGAATCCTATTGATAATTTGCTACTTTGAATGGGGTGAAATGAACCCATAAACTTCCAATGTACAGAACAATGACTAAAGAGATGTCAATATTGCCAAGTACCAATTTGAACCTCAGTTTTATGAGATCTCTACAAGTGCCTTTAGAAACTCAGTGAAATATACACACTACCTGGTTCAAATCAAATACTCTGCATTTGGGAGGAAAAAATCGTCTTACGGTTCTTTCCAAACATGACTTCAAGGTATTTCCCCACTGTCCTCCCTTCCCTGTCTGTCTCCCTGTCTTACGCCTCTCTAATGTGTTGCTGTTGAGCAGGACTGCTACACATCATACCAATAGATTTCAGGTTGTGACACATAAAGCTTAGTTTTCTTTTTTAGGGTTCCCAGTGGAAGGCTATAATGTGTGAAAAGTTATTTGTTAGGTCATTAAAAGAAACTAATGAACTCACAGGCTTCCTGAAATTGTAGCTCTATTTTTCAGGAGTATGGGAGCCTATTTATTTTTAACTGTACTATTATCATACAAATAGATCAACCTGTGGTTGTTACCTATTTCAGACACGCACTCCACTCCACTTTTATTGTACAGGCTGTATCATGACAAAATGCCCGAGGAAGCTCACCAAAATCCCAGACTGGTAAACAAAGCATTATGACAAAGGTGAGGAGAGAAATACTTCCAAGTGGCTCTCCAGTCTGTGCTAAGATTTAATTTTGAGCTCAAGAACAGCATAGTAGTAAAATGATAAAAACCAAGAACAAAATCTACCCTATCATCAACACTTACTACATGTTAGGGTAGAAAGTTTGTATCCCCTCAATATTCATAAGTTGAAGTCTTAGCCCCTCGTCATTACAGATGAGGCCTTTGGGGAATAATTAGAGTTCTATGATACCATGAGAGTAGAGTCCTGGTGATAGGGTTAGTGGCCTTCTAAGAAGAGGAAGAGAGAGAGATTGGCTTCTGTTTCCATTTGAGCACAGAGGAAGGGTCATGTAAGGACACAGCAAGATGGCAGTCATCTGCAAGCCAGGAAATGAGCCCTCACTGGAAAGCAAATCAGCTGGCACCTTGACCTTGGATTTCCTAACCTCCAGAAGTGAATAAAATTTTGTTTAAACCACCCAGTCTATGGTATTCTGTTATGGCAGCCCAGCTGACTTAGACACGTGTGCGCCAGACATAGTGCCACACTCCTCATAGGCATTGGCTGCTTTGATCTTTACTTACCTCATCAAATATTAATTACTAATAATATAATCATTTTACAAATGAAAAAACTGAGCTTAAGTAACTTCCCAAGGTCACTACCATCACTTCTAAGCGATCTCATCTTTACTTTTATTTCAAGTCCAAAGAAATCCATGTAATTGTCAAATAGCAGGAGCTAAAGAGCCATCCAAAGAATTCTTGCAAATGTTGCCAACAAGTTTTGACAGCTATATTAAACTATTACCTGCATCTAAACATTTGCTATTATTTTTATGGGTGTAATTAGGTTCTCTGTACAAAACAGATACATCTGCGGCTATTTTCTATTTTTGTCTGCGAAATCTTGCTCATTTGGATTCTTGTAGCACAAACAAGATGGCCTGATAAACATGCAAATGAACATCAAAAGGGAACTTCTGCATGGAGAGGAAAGCAGAATTCTAATCCTTTTTTGTAAAGATTATTTGACTTTGGGTAGGGCTTTTTATCTCTTAAGGCAAAGTGTTTTGTGGGAAACAGGAAAATGACCTTTCATATTCCCTCCAGATTTTAGTACTCTCTGATTTTATACTTTCAAAGACAGCCTTATCAAAAATGCCCATGATCTCAGCTGACAAAATAAAATGATTGATCTTATTAAGTTAAACTAAAATTAGGCCTTAGGATGCCTCCGTATTTGAGCTTTTGTATAAAGAATGGTAATCTAATTTAATATGTAAATTAACTGAAAAACACCAATCATAGAGGCTGAGTGTCTGCTAATTAAAAGCAGCCAGCTAATTTCAACAAGGCCTTTGTAACCAATTAAGTGGTCTCTGTAATGCTACAGGTCACTGCCATTTTAGGTCCATAAATGTTGTCTGACCACATTGCAGCCCTGGAGTTCCTTAACCTGTTCTGCTTCTATGGGCTGCCATATTTTAAAATCCTGAATAAAAGGCAATTAAGATAAGGTAAATTTGTTGTAATTTTGTCTTTCAACAATCCTATAACAAGTTAAGGTCTTGCCACATACTTACTTTGAACTTTGATCTGTAAGGTCAAAAAACAAAAGAATGAGAAAGGAAGGAGGGAGAAATGGAGGGAGGGAAAGATATCAAGTATATATGCTCTGGTGTTCCTGTATCAGAGAGCTAAAAATGAAAATTAATTAAATAGAAGAAGAAGAAGAGGAGGAGGAGAATGTGCAGACATTGATCAGTTAACATAATCTATCCTTTCAGTAAATGTAAAATAATTGGTTGTATTGGTCACGGCTCACTTAGTTACTAGAGACAGAAATCCTCCTCAATACGGATAAAGCCATCAACAACAAAAATCAGAGATTCACAGGAACGAAAACTGCATGGGTGAGTATAGCTTCAGGAAAAGATCCCTGCTATAAAATCCAGGCTTCCTCATCTCAGCTTCTCTTTCAAAAAAAAAAAAAAAAAAGCTCAAGAATTAAATCTTAATGGCTGAAAAGAGTCATGTGTCCACATTTGAAGCAATCCTATAGCCACAATAGGTCATGTGTGAACACTCTGAATCAGAGATGAGGGCAGCCTCATTCTTAGCCACCTAGAAACTACAAAGAAAATCCAGGTAAATCTACTAGATAAAGGGAGAGTGTGTATTTGGTATGGAAAAAACAATAAGTCGTCCACTTCATTAAAGGAGATATTAGCAATCATTACACAAAGACAAGTGACTAGTGGTTTCCCCTGTCTTACTAAATATAATAATAGCTATACATTATTAAGTATTTGCTATATGCCATAGGCTATGCTAAATGCTTTACATACATTATCTACCTTTTTTTCCATACAGGTAAAGAAGCAGGCTCAAAGAATTGTCATTTGTGCCAGAATCCTAAAAGCTAACAAGAAGCAGAGCTAAGATACCATATAGATTTATTTGATTTCCAAGTTCACGTGCTTCAGAGTCTTAACTACTATATTACTTCCATAAGAACTAACTTGATATTTTGTTTTCAGAGAGTACAAGAAAATAGAAGCTGCAAAGTAAAATACCTTCACAATGTGGCTTCAAAAACCAAAGACTGATGCAACAAGAATGTTAAGTAGAATATGACTTTCTAATGCCCAGAATAGGCTGAATTCTCAGTATTTTGAACAATTCAATATACATAGTATTTTAAACAATTCAGTTACCTTACCTCTGAAGTACCAAGGTGATCCAAAATTAATTTTCAACACATGTACATATACATGTTATATGTATCTGTGTGTGTGTGGGGGGGATGTTTATAACCAAAATTATATTTCCGTGTTTTCAAAAGTGTTAGTAGGCAACTAATCCTAGCAACTCTGAGAGGCAAAAGTGGGTGGATTGCTTAAAGTCAGGAGTTCGAGACCAGTCTGATTAATAGTGAGACTCCATTTCTACTAAAAATTGAAAAGTTAGCTGAGCATTGTGGCATATGCCTGTAGTCCCAGTACTTAGGAGGCTGAAGTAAGAGGATCATTTGAGCCCAGGAGTTTGAGGTTGCTGAGAGCTATGATGACCGGGCACTCTAGCCTGGGCTAACAGAGTGAGACTATCTTAAAAAATAAAAATAAAAATAAAGCGTAAGTAGCAATCAAAACATGTAAGTATCAAAGAGCCACCCACCACTCTCACTGGTTGTATCAGAATTATTACCAATAGTTATATATCAGTTACCAGTGCTATCAGAATTATTTTAAGTGATGCTGCTTGGCCATCAGGATATCATTAACCAGTCCCTTGAAACTTGGCTATTCACTTGCTTGCAACCCACCAAGTACAGCAAACCATCATTCTTAAGTCACCACAATGGCATGACTCCCAGCCAGACAATTTTTTAACAGGAGTTGGCAAACAATGTCCCATGGGCCAATTTGGCCTACTACCTGTTTTTGTAAATAAAGTTTTATTAAAACACATATTGTCTATTTCTGCTTTCATACTACCATAGCAGAGTTGAGCAGTTATGGCAGGGATTGTCTGCCTAGCAGGTGGATAATATTTATTATGTAGCTCTTTACAGAAAAATGTTTTCAATGTAGAATATGGCATGCATACAGCAAGAAGTATTTGAAATTTTAAAAGGTAATTCCAAGAATACATAGAGAAGGAAACTAATATTTTCTGAACACATATTGACCTTCTGATTCTACTGTATCATATGTAGTGGATGATATACATGTCATCTACTGTATGATATATACATCGAGCCTACCTTTAGAAATGGTAGTAAGGAAGTGTTTATCGGGAAAGATGCTCCCAAACAACTGAGAGTTTACCTGGGAGCCAGGATCACTCTCTGCTAATTTAGGGCCTTTTACTTCTTTATATTCTGTTGCTATTTAAGTCTTCTAAAGAAAGAGTTACTGAGGGTGGTTGCACACACCAGTGATTCCCAGCTACTTGGGAGACTGAGATGGGAGGGGCAGTTTCAAGTACAAGAGTCTGATGAATCTAGCCTGGGCAACACAGCATGATCATGCTTCTAAAAATATATATAAATATATAAATAAATCCTTTGTTTAAAAGTAAAGGAGTTAATGAGCTGAAATCTTTTCATTTGTGCCCTTTTAGAGATGCTGCCATTTGAGAACTATGACATAAATGTTTTCTTTTTTAAAAAAAGTTTCCTTAAAACCTTTTAAACCTTAAAACCTTTCTTAGCAGTTTCCCTTTCATTGGTTTCTACAAATCTTATTTTATTTCCTTCCCACTAAATCATGTTGAACTTGCAGTCATATGTAAATTAGAATGTTCAACACTTAATAGGCATTCACATCACCCCGTGTCCACTGAGGGACCTTCCTTACACACTTGTTTTTTTAAAAGATTAACTGAGCATTTGGCCATTATTGGTCTGTACTTGGAATTACTGTATTTCATCTGTTTTTCCTTAACAGGCTCTGGTTTACTTGTTCTCAATAAAGAAGATATTTGCTTAAGAATAGAGCATATTGGGTTTAGCCTGACTCTGAATTAAACACCTGTATATTACATACAGACCAATTACTCCAACCTTACCTAATTGCATGGGGAGAGCAAAATTTTGCATGCAAAATGCAATCCGATCCTTCATCCTCAACTCTGGACTGCATAGGGAATCCTTGATTAAATTTCCAGCAGTTACATGCCTACTTATTAGGCATTAGAGTGTACCTCTGAGAAATACCTCTAATGGCTTGCAAGTTGCTGGAGACATTCACTTGTGCTACTTAAATAAACTGGTCATGTTTCATTGTATACCATAAGGTTTCACTGATAGCCACATAAACCTTAGAATTTTTATATTTTCAGCAAACTCAAGAGTGTTGAGTGAAAGATGTGAGTTTGAAAGTGTACAAGAAGTGTTCACCCAAAGCTAATACAAATAGCACATCCCTCCCACACCCAGTTTTGGTTGTAAAGTGACTATATGCCTCCAAGGAAGAGAAAACAAACGACAATCCTCAGAACATTTTAAAGTCAGAAAACAAGACAGTTGTTGAAAAAGAACACATTGGCATGTGTGATGCGAGCATCACCACGTGGAGTTAAGATTTTATTAAGAACAATTAATTCATCACTGTCAGAGAGTCCACTGTTCCCTTTAAAGCCCACCTACCCCAAAAGAACATGTGTATCCCTCACATTTGTAAATTCCACTCCTGGGATGTCAGTCCTCTGGTACTAAAACTTCTAAAAGTGCAAGTAGAAATACTTCCACTACTCTCTCAGTTAAATGCACCTTAATATGACTGCCTTAAGGCTTGTTTGAAATATACTGCAGTATGTTCAATATATGTTTTCTTTCCCTCTTTACCCAGCATCCTTCCTGGGAGACCCAGTGTTCGTGAGGAGGTGATGTGTTCTAGCAGCCAACATGTGACCAAAAAAGCCACTGGAGTCAAGAACCTTAGGTTTTTCTCTACCATTGAGGATGCTGCACTGTTAACATGTAAACCTGCAGCTATAGGTATACTGACAAGGGAGAGACTCTGACCTATATGTCAGGGATTAGGAATGATTCAACAAAATGTGAGATATACATTTTTATGTAGTGTTAAAGCAAAAAATACTCCAGCAAAACTATTTCTCCACTGATTTTACCTTGCTATGAGCCTTTGTGTCAGATGTGTTAATGTTTATTTCACATATTTTGAGCTCACAATCAAATACTTTTACCACCCAACCAATCTTAGTTTCCATCACTTTGCAAAGCTACTAATTGCCTTACTTTGTCTAGATCAGGGGTCCTCAAACTTTTTAAACAGGGGGCCAGTTCACTGTCCCTCAGACCATTGGGAGGCCAGACTATAGTTAAAAAAAAGAAAAAAAAAAAACTATGAACAAATTCCTATGCACACTGCACATATCTTATTTTGAAGTAAAAAAAAAAAAATGGGAACAAATACAATATTTAAAATGCAGAACAAGTAAAGTTAAATCAACAAACTTACCAGTATTTCAATGGGAACTATGGGCCTGCTTTTGGCTAATGAGATGGTCAATGTCTGGTTCCATATTTGTCACTGCTAGTCGTAACAAGTGATGCAAGTGTGCATCAGTTAGTCTAGATCTGGTTGGAGATTTCAGATGTTTCATTCTGGAAAAAGTCTGTTCACAGACATAAGTGCTACCAAAGATTGTTGACATTTTGAGTGCATGGTTCCTGAGATTAGGATATGTCTCAGAGGGAAGAGATGCATAGAAATTAGGAAGGCTGCTTGACTTAAATGTGTCTTTCAGAGAGTCACAATTCTGCAGTTCAGCCAGTTCCATTTGGTAAATCATATCCACATGTTCAATGTCAATACAAAATGGGTTACGGAAAAGCTGTATGTCCTGTTCATGGAGATGAAGCTCTTTAAATCTAAATTGGAAATCCTTCGGCAACTTTTCCAGTGAATCCACACATGTTTTACTTGGAAATGCAACCAATGGATTTTCTGCTAACAGATTTTGAGTTGTGGGGAGATGGCAGAATTTTTCCTCCTTCATTTGTTTGATAAGGAGGCCTAATTTTACTTCAAATGCTTTCATATGTGATTGCATATCACAGATGAGCTTCCCCTTTCCTTGAAGTTGCACATTGAAACTGTTGAGTAGCTCTGTTACATCTACCAGAAAGGCAAGGTGCCATTTCCATTCTGCATCATTGAGCTCTGGTACTTCTTTGTTTTTTGAAAGCAGAAAAGCTGTAATCTGCAGAAGTCATAGAAATGTTTCAAAACTCTCCCTCAACCCAGCCAATGGACTTCTGTGTGGTACAGAACATCTTCACAGGCAACAATTAGCTCAGACAGAAATTCCTGAAATTGTCTGTGGTTTAGTACATTACCTTTAATGAAGTTAACACAAGATACTACAGTTTTCATAACAGAGTCTCACTTCAGTGATTTACTACTCAGTGCTTGTTGACAGATGAGGCAGTATATGGCTATTGGATGAGAATGGTTATGTTTGTCCATCTCTTGTTTAACGCGAGCAATTACTCCTTTCTTAGACCCCACCATGCTAGGAGCACCACCAGTTGTCACACTGGCTAGTTTTGCCCTGTCCAGCTCTAAACTATTCACAGTTTGGCAAACCTTTTCATAGATATCCTGTCCTGTAGTTGTTCCTTTGATGCTTTGCAGTGCAGCAAGCTCTTCTGTGACTTCAAAATAGTCATTCATCCCATTAATAAAAATTAGAAGTTGTGCAGAATCATGAACATCATTACTTTAGTCAAGTGCCAAGGAAAAATAGGAAAGTTTTTTTGCGGAGTTTTGCAAATGCTGATGCAAATGGTCTCCAATTTCTTCAGTCTTTTGTGTAATTGAGGGTCCTGAAAAACTCACTGTACTAAATAAATCAGACTTCTCTGGACACATCTCTTTGGCAACAGAAAGAAGGCATTCTTTAACAAATTCTCCCTCCATGAATGGTCTGCCAGTGCACGCTATTAGCTTGGCAACTTGAAAACTTGCTCGCAGTGATGAAGTATCTAGCTGCTTCTGCTTCACAAAAGTATTTTGCTGAGTTGTCAATGTATATTTCAGTTTCAATATTTTATCTTTTCTCACTTCTCTAACCAACCAATCATATTTATCTTTATGTTGAGTTTGATAGTGTCGACACAAATTGTATTCTTTGAACACAGACACTATATTCTGGCATATCAAACACACAGCTCTTTCCTTGTACTGCATGAAAAAGTAATCAGCCGGGAGCAAGACGGCAGCCAAGTAACAGCTTCCTTGCATCTGGGCACCGTGAGTCTGGGGATATAGGACTCCAGGCATCTCTGGCTGGTGGGATCTGCCTATCATCACCCCTGAGAGGATACAGGGAGTCAGAGAAAGACTTCTGGACCCCAAGAGGAGGACTAAAACAGTGGAAAACCGGCAAGTGGTCGCGTGTGTTCAATCCGTCTAAACCCACCCGCAACATCCAAAGGCACGAGAACTAAAAGAGCAAGAGGAAGTGAAAGGAAAATTAGGGCAAGGAAACAGATAAAAGAAATCACCCATGAGGAAGAATCAGCAGAAAACTCCAGGCAACATGAAGAACCAGTCCAGAACAACCCCGCCAAGGGACCATGAGGTAGCTACTGCAGAGGATTCCACCTATACAGAAATGTTAGGAATGACAGAAAGGGAATTTAGAATACACATGTTGAAAACAATGAAAGAAATGATGGAAACAATGAAGGAAACTGCTAATAAAGTGGAAAATAACCAAAAGGAAATACAAAAACAGAATCAAATCAGAGATGAACAATATATACAATATAAAAAGGATATAGCAGAGCTGAAGGAAATGAAACAGTCAATCAGGGAACTTAAAGATGCAATGGAAAGTATCAGCAACAGGTTAGACCATGCAGAAGAAAGAATTTCAGATGTAGAAGACAAAGTTTTTGAGATAACTCAGATAGTAAAAGAGGCAGAAAAGAAGAGAGAGAAAGCAGAATGTTCACTGTCAGAATTATGGGACTTTATGAAGCGTTCCAACATACGAGTTATAGGAATTCCAGAAGGGGAAGAAGAATGCCCCAGAGGAATGGAAGCCATACTAGAGAATATTATAAAAGAAAATTTCCCAAATATCACCAAAGATTCTGACACATTCCTTTCAGAGGGCTATCGGACCCCAGGTCGCCTCAACTCTAACCGAGCTTCTCCAAGACACATTGTGATGAACCTGTCCAAAGTCAAGACAAAAGAAAAGATTTTACAAGCTGCAAGGAGTAAGCGCCAGTTGACCTACAGGGGCAAATCCATCAGAGTGACCGCAGACTGCTCTAATGAAACTTTCCAAGCAAGAAGACAATGGTCATCTACCTTTAATCTACTTAAACAGAACAATTTCCAGCCCAGAATTCTGTACCCTGCTAAGCTAAGCTTCAAAATTGATGGAGAAATAAAATCATTTACAGATATACAAACATTGAGGAAATTCGCCACAACAAGACCAGCTCTACAGGAAATACTTCAACCTGTTCTGCACACTGACCACCACAATGGATCAGCAGCAAAGTAAGAACTCAGAAATTAAAGGACAGAACCTAACCTCCACACTGATGCAAAAGATAAAACTAAGCAATGGACTCTCACCAAATAAGACGAATAGAATACTACCACACTTATCAATTATCTCAATAAATGTTAATGGCTTGAATTCCCCACTGAAGAGACATAGATTGGTTGACTGGATTAAAAAACACAAGCCATCCATTTGCTGTCTGCAAGAAACACACCTGGCTTCAAAAGACAAATTAAAGCTCCGAGTCAAGGGTTGGAAGACAATTTTTCAGGCAAATGGCATTCAGAAGAAAAGAGGAGTTGCAATCTTATTTTCAGATACATGTGGATTTAAAGCAACTAAAGTCAAAAAAGACAAAGATGGTCACTTTATATTGGTCAAGGGAAAAATACAACAAGAAGACATTTCAATTCTAAATATCTATGCACCCAATTTAAATGCTCCCAGATTCTTGAAACAGACCTTACTCAGTCTGAGCAATATGATATCTGATAATACCATCATAACAGGGGACCTTAACACTCCTCTTACAGAGCTGGACAGATCCTCTAAACAGAAATTAAACAAGGATATAAGAGACTTAAATGAGACCCTAGAACAACTGTGCCTGATAGACACATATAGAACACTCCATCCCAAAGATAAAGAATATACATTCTTCTCATCAGCCCATGGAACATTCTCCAAAATTGATCATATCCTGGGACACAAAACAATTATCAACAGAATCAAAAGAATTGAAATTTTACCTTGTATCTTCTCAGACCATAAGGCACTAAAGGTGGAACTCAACTCTAACAAAAATGCTCGACCCCACCCAAAGGCATGGAAACTAAACAATCTTCTGTTGAATAACAGATGGGTGAAGGAAGAAATAAAACAGGAAATCATTAACTTCCTTAAGCATAACAACAATGAAGACACAAGCTACCAAAACCTGTGGGATACTGCAAAAGCAGTTTTGAGAGGAAAATTCATCGCTTTAGATGCCTACATTCGAAAAACAGAAAGAGAGCACATCAACAATCTCACAAGAGATCTTATGGAATTGGAAATAGAAGAACAATCTAAGCCTAAACTCAGTAGAAGAAAAGAAATATCCAAAATCAAATCAGAGATCAATGAAATTGAAAACAAAAGAATCATTCAGAAAATTAATGAAACAAGGAGTTGGTTTTTTGAAATAATAAATAAAATAGATAAACCACTGGCCACACTAATGAGGAATAGAAAAGTAAAATCTCTAGTAGCCTCAATCAGAAATGATAAAGGGGAAATAACAACTGATCCCACAGAGATACAAGAGATCATCTCTGAATACTACCAGAAACTCTATGCCCAGAAATTTGACAATGTGAAAGAAATGGATCAATATTTGGAATCACATCCTCTCCCTAGAGTCAGCCAGGAATAAACAGAGCTCCTGAACAGACCAATTTCAAGCACTGAGATCAAAGAAACAATAAAAAAGCTTCCAACCAAAAAATGCCCTGTTCCAGATGGCTTCACACCAGAATTCTATCAAACCTTCAAGGAAGAGCTTATTCCTGTACTGCAGAAATTATTCCAAAAAATTGAGGAAGAAGGAATCTTCCCCAACACATTCTATGAAGCAAACATCACCCTGATACCAAAACCAGGAAAAGACCCAAACAAAAAGGAGAATTTCAGACCAATCTCACTCATGAATATAGACGCAAAAATTCTCAACAAAATCCTAGCCAATAGATTACAGCTTACCATCAAAAAAGTCATTCATCATGATCAAGTAGGCTTCATCCCAAAGATGCAAGGCTGGTTTAACATATGCAAGTCTATAAACATTATCCACCATATTAACAGAGGCAAAAATAAAGATCACATGATCTTCTCAATAGATGCAGAAAAAGCATTTGATAAAATCCAGCATCCTTTTCTAATTAGAACACTGAAGAGTATAGGCATAGGTGGCACATTTCTAAAACTGATTGAAGCTATCTATGACAAACCCACAGCCAATATTTCACTGAATGGAGTAAAACTGAAAGCTTTTCCTCTTAGAACTGGAACCAGACAAGGTTGTCCCCTGTCACCTTTACTATTCAAAATAGTGCTGGAAGTTCTAACCAATACAATTAGGCAAGACAAGGAAATAAAGGGAATCCAAATGGGAGCAGAGGAGGTCAAACTCTCCCTCTTTGCTGACGACATGATCTTATACTTAGAGAACCCAAAGACTCAACCACAAGACTCCTAGAAGTCATCAAAAAATACAGTAATGTTTCAGGATATAAAATCAATGTCCACAAGTCAGTAGCCTTTGTGTACACCAATAACAGTCAAGAAGAGAAGCTAATTAAGGACACAACTCCCTTCACCATAATCTCAAAGAAAATGAAATACCTAGGAATATACCTAACAAAGGAGGTGAAGGACCTCTATAAAGAAAACTATGAAATCCTCAGAAAGGAAATAGCAGAGGATATTAACAAATCGAAGAACATACCATGCTCATGGATGGGAAGAATCAACATTGTTAAAATGTCTATACTTCCCAAAGCAATCTACCTATTCAATGCCATTCCTATCAAAATACCAACATCGTACTTTCAAGATTTGGAAAAAATAATTCTGCGTTTTGTATGGAACCGGAAAAAAACCCATATAGCTAAGGCAGTTCTCTGTAACAAAAATAAAGCTGGGGGCATCCGCATACCAGATTTTAGTCTGTACTACAAAGCCATAGTGGTCAAGACAGCATGGTACTGGCACAAAAACAGAGACATAGACACTTGGAATCAAATTGAAAACCAAGAAATGAAACTAACATTTTACAACCACCTGATCTTTGATAAACCAAACAAGAACATACCTTGGGGGAAAGACTCCCTATTCAATAAATGGTGTTGGGAGAACTGGATGTCTACATGTAAAAGACTGAAACTGGACCCACACCTTTCCCCACTCACAAAAATTGATTCAAGATGGATAAAGGACTTGAACTTAAGGCATGAAACAATAAAAATCCTCCAAGAAAGCATAGGAAAAACACTGGAACATATTGGCCTGGGGAAAGACTTCATGAAGAAGACTGCCATGGCAATTGCAACAACAACACAAATAAACAAATAGGACTTCATTAAACTGAAAAGCTTCTGTACAGCTAAGGACACAATAACCAAAGCAAAGAGACAACCTACACAATGGGAAAGGATATTTGCATATTTTCAATCAGACAAAAGCTTGATAACTAGGATCTATAGAGAACTCAAATTAATCCACATGAAAAAAGCCAACAATCCCATATATCAATGGGCAAGAGACATGAATAGAACTTTCTCTAAAGACGACAGACGAATGGCTAACAAACACATGAAAAAACGTTCATCATCTCTATATATTAGAGAAATGCAAATCAAAACAACCCTGAGATATCATCTAACCCCAGTGAGAATAGCCCACATCACAAAATCTCAAAACTGCAGATGCTGGCGTGGATGTGGAGAGAAGGGAACACTTTTACACTGCTGGTGGGACTGCAAACTAGTACAACCTTTCTGGAAGGAAGTATGGAGAAACCTCAAAGCACTCAAGCTAGACCTCCCATTTGATCCTGCAATCCCATTACTGGGCATCTACCCAAAAGGAAAGAAATCCTTTTATCATAAGGACACTTGTACTAGACTGTTTATTGCAGCTCAATTTACAATCGCCAAAATGTGGAAACAGCCTAAATGCCCACCAACCCAGGAATGGATTAACAAGCTGTGGTATATGTATACCATGGACTACTATTCAGCCATTAAAAAAAATGGAGACTTTACATTCTTCCTATTAACCTGGATGGATGTGGAAGACATTATTCTTAGTAAATCATCACAAGAATGGAGAAGCATGAATCCTATGTACTCAATTTTGATATGAGGACAATTAATGACAATTAAGGTTATGGGGGGGGAAACAGAAAGAGGGAAGGAGGGAGGTGGGTGGGGCCTTGGTGTGTGTCACACTTTATGGGGGCAAGACATGATTGCAAGAGGGACTTTGCCTAACAATTGCAATCAGTGTAACCTGGCTTATTGTACCCTCAATGAATCCCCAACAATAAAAAAAAAAAAAAGAAAAGAAAAAGTAATCATAAGTCCACTGTTCTTTGAATATCCTACACTCTGAGTCAGTTTTTCTCTTTCTTGATATCATTGTTTCCTAGGGATTCCAAATTGCTATTAGTAAAATACATATATATATATATATATATATATATATATATATATATATATACCAAAAACAATATACCAGCAATAACTTTGCCCACACAGAGACATAAAGACTGCACTGCCCATCAATGCAGTCTGATCAGTGTCCATCAATGCAGCCTTGCCAGTCCACATCATTTCAGCCTCACCAGTGCTCATATGGTGGAACTCCGCTTTTACCTCAGACTCAGACTCCGCTTTTACCTCAGATGCAGTGTGGGAACAGGCACAATTATAGAGCCAGTTCCTCCACCACCTTTCCAGTTCACACTACCCAGTGAGAACCACACTGCAATCTGTGAACTCACACTGCAGGAAAACAGAAGGCATGTATGCCTTTTTTCTTCCGAATCTAATGCAAGTTCAGCCATACAAGCATATGGCTGAACTCGCACTGTTCAGAGATTGCAACAGTGTGAACCGGGGCTTACACAGCACACAACATACAACATCGTACACAACTGAATAGCAATCAGAATATAAATGTACTTACTGTCAATTAAATTGGGTTTCCTACTCCTCGGCTGTCTGCAGAGCCAGATTAAGTTCCCATGGGGCCCTAGGCAGATCACCAGTTTGGGGGTCCCATGCGATAACACTGAGCACTGACCATTTGCATTAACACTGACTGCTGACAATTTGCATTAATACTGAGTGCTAACAATTTGCATTAACACTGAGCACTTACAATTATCATCACCACTGAGCACTATTTGCATTACCTCTGAGCTCTGGCCATTTACATTAGCTCTGAGCACTGACAATTTGCATTAGCACTGAGTGCTGACTATTTGCGTTACCACTGTGATGCAAACCCCCCTAGAAACCACCCACAACCAACTAACCAACTTAAAAA
Organism: Nycticebus coucang; assembly: GCF_027406575.1. Taxonomy (NCBI): domain Eukaryota; kingdom Metazoa; phylum Chordata; class Mammalia; order Primates; family Lorisidae; genus Nycticebus; species Nycticebus coucang. The sequence goes on from NC_069787.1 coordinate 22,386,641, forward strand.
AAAAAAGGCTCTCCTAACTTCAAAAAAAAAGGCTCTTCTGGGTGGCGCCTGTGGCTCAAGGAGTAGGGCGCCGGTCCCATATGCCAGAGGTGGCGGGTTCAAACCCAGCCCTGGCCAAAAACCAAAAAAAAAAAAAAAAAGGCTCTTCTAACTGCAAAAAAAAGGCACCCCCTATCTGCAAAAAAAAAAATCCTAACTTCAAAAATATATATAAATCCTAACTTGTTCTTACCTCGGTCCTTAAGCAGCAGCAGGCTCTGCACAGGCAACCTGGTGACTCCTCTGATTACACCAGAGACTGAGAAGAGGAGTTGGAGAGTAGGAGGGGAGTCGGAGAGTGTCGGCCACATTCCACACATGCGCACTGTGGGCCTGGACTAGTGGGCTGCTAAGTAGGATGGCAAAAACACCCAGTGGGAAGAGACAGAGAGAAGGAGCAGAGTCGGAGAGTTGGCGCACATTCCACACATGCGCACTGCGGCTTGGGACAAGTTGGCTGCTAAGCAAGACAGGCAGCTGTGGCAAAAACACCCGGTGGGCCACATGTGGCCCACAGGCCATAGTTTGAGGACCCCTGGTCTAGATGAACTGGTGGGGCCAGAAAGAGAGCCCTGAGCCAGTCATTGTCAATCATGACCAGCCATGAACAGCAGCAATGGGAATCATTACACTTGTGTTTGTTTTCTTCTAGTCATTCCCCCCAGAACTTATTTTCCTCATCTGAAAAATGGAATAGTAATATATGGTAGAGAGACTCATAGCGGAAATTACAATCAATGTAAAATGATACCTGAAATTTTTCTATGTGGTACCACATACAATAGACACTAACTAAAAAATAGCTAACAGGGCGACACCTGTGGCTTAAAGGAGTAGGACGTTGGCCCCACATGCCAGAGGTAGCAGGTTCAAACCCAACCCTAGCCAAAAACCACACACAAAAAAGATATATATATAGCTAACACAGTTTATATAAACAAATTTTTCATTTCTTTGCTAACTAACTACATTTGCATTTGTCTGTAGCTGCTTATATTTAAGATAAACTAATTTTTCCAAATAAAATATATAAATGAGAGAATCTATCAATGGAAAGTCTTGACTTTTCCAAATTCTGTACTGTTATCATTGTTTGAATTCTGGAGTTTCAGAAGAATGCCTGGAATCATGCAGATACCTGATGAACCCATCCTCCTAATCTGGTAATTTATTGATTATAAAGTAATTATTTATGATGAAATTATTGGACTGCAGAGTAAGACATATAATTGGGTTTGAGCAATAATCTGAGGCTATAGTAGTTCCTTAGAAGTAAGTACCAGGTATTTAATATAAATTAATAATCTACATAATTATAATTTTAAGAACCTATTTGAGTCCTCATTTCAAAATTTTTACATGTTAATCACACTATTTAACAGTGTAATCTTAAAACTCAGTGTAGTTTTATAAAGCTGAAAAGGATCTAACAAACTTGAAAAAATGTATTAGCCTCAACAGAAAGTGAGTATCTGGCAATCAGTGGAAAGCCAGCAAAGCTGTAAAAGCAAATATAGAAAGAAGTGCCTATACATAAAATATTCAGCACAATAATAAGGTAATGTGACATTGGTGAGCAGTAAAAAGTATAATGCAGTGTGCACATGAAAAAGAAGAACAAAAATATTTCAATGGATTAAAGATTTGTGACTTTGTTATAGCAACAGTACAGTAAAATCAATGCAGAAAAAAATTGAACAAGGGTATAAAAGAGATACTGTGTTTTTCTGATAATGGAAAGACTGAGGTGTATAACAAAGTTCTCAATTCCACATTTTTGCCCAGCCAGATGAGACCGCCAATATCTTACCCACTTTTTTATATTCTTGACCACTTATTTAAGATTTACATTAATTTCCATGGGAAAAGTGGCTCCAAAAGCTGAAATCCCCCTCCTAGAGTTTTTCATTTTGTGGCTGTTGGTCTTCCAAGGCATTAGAAGATTGTGTATGCCTTAGTGAATATTTTTCTAACTATGTTTCTAGCTTATTTACTTGACTTCGGGAGAAAGAATGTTCTGAAACCTCCTAGTTAGTCCCTGCTAGAAGCAGAATTTCTTTTTCCCCACTTTTTAAAAGTAAGTTTTTACACAAGTTATTAAATATGCTGTCAAAAAAGGTATTAAAATATCATCTGCTGTGATAGATCTAGAAGAAGAAAGGTGTTCAGTTAAGTAACGTATCTTGGTTTTTTATTTGGGATATGTCAATTTTTACTTGGTAGTTAGGTGCTTTAACAAAAAGTGAAACTCATGAGTTTAACTTATTAAGAATAAAGCAGGATGCTCTGCATAAATGATGCTTAGCTTTCCCTTTGAAACATGTATGCACAGAACACACTCAAAGCAGCACAGCAAAGGCTTAGAGAACAGAACTGAGATTTAAACCACAACCCATAAAACAAATCAGATCTTACAGTCTGAATTTAACCAGACTGACTACTTCCTAAAATAAAAACATTCACATTTTCAAGAGGATTATAACAGCAACCAGAGTTTCTACAACATAATATTAACAATGACCAGGACACAAGCTAATTAATTGACATATAAAGATCTATGAAAATGTGCCGTGTTTTTGAGCGGAAAGACAAATAGCTATCCCAAGATGACCCAAATTTTAGAATTATTAAATAAGGAGTTAAAGCAGCTATTATAACTATTACTGTTTGTGTAACATTTATAACAAATACATCTGAACTGAATTAAGAGATAAGAAGCATCAACAAAGAAATAAAACTATAAAAATAAACCCAATGAAAATTTTCAAACCAAAAAGTACGGTATCTTAAATACAAAGATGAACTCAGTAACAGAATATATAAAATAGACAAAAAATATCAGTAAATTAAAGAATAGATCAATGGAATTGACGCAGTTCAAGAACAGAAAAACAGTTGATACAAAAGAGTACAAGACTGAGGGGACTTTGGAATGATAGTAAAATGTCTAAAGTAAGTGACATTGACTGAGCCTGGTGGCTCACACCTATAATCCTAGCATTTGGGGAGGATGACATGGAAGGATCACTTGAAGCCAGGATTTTTAAACCATCCTGAGCAATATAGTGAGATCCGCCCCACCCCCCATCTCTCCAAAAACCATTAAAACTTAGCCAGCCTTGGTGGCATGTCCTAGCTAGTAGCCTGCAGTCCTAGCTACTTTTCAATATTAATAAGGCTTACCTATAATGTGAGAGTAAAAGTGAAGTAAGAAATTATGGATGGATAAAGAACATTATCATTATCATAAAATTATATATTATTATGAAATTATCTAATTTTGAACAATATTTCAAAATTAGAATTCTAGGAAATAACAATATTGAAGAGAGAGCCAGGACTTGCTACCATATACCTTTCTTCAGCATGCACGTGTTTTTGGCCTACTACCTTCCTGACTTGTGTCAGAACACTGGGAATGCAACTGCAATGGAACCCTAATTGGTCCCAGATCTCATGGAGTTATAGAACAGATGAAGAAATAGACCACGTCCAAGTAAACATTTGTTTATATTATTGATATAAACAAATGAGAGGATTGCTTGAGCCCAATGGCTCAAGGTTGCAGTGAGCTATCATTATCCCACTATACTACAGCCTGGGTGATAGAGTTAGACCCCGTCTTTAAAAAAAAAAAATTTAAATAAATAAAATTTAAAAAGAAATTAAAAAGTGACAATGGAGTCTCAGAAGGAGAGGATGGAGATTTAGGCAGAAATATATTTGAAGAATATTATTTGAAAGTATCCTAAATTCAGTGAGATACAAATGTATAGAATCTAAAAGCTTAATAATTTCAAGTAGGATAAATTCTAAGAAAACCATGCATAAACACATCCTACTCGAACTTCAAAAAGCTAGAGATATTACAAACAAAGTTAAACACCTTACATATAGTGTAATAACAACTTGACTTATCATGGGTCGCTCATCAAAATCCATGAAGACCAATAATCAGTGGAGTAGTGTCTTTAGAGTATTGACAAAAATCAAATAAAAAATAATGAACTTTTGGCTTGGCATTCATAACACAGTGGTTTATAGCACCAGCAAAAATATCCATTAATAATGGAAGGGAAACAAAAGCATTTTGAAATCATAGAACAAGAAACTAGAAAAAGAAATTCAAAGAAGTTCCTTAGGTTTGAAAAAATATATATGTTAGAGGAAAGTGAAAATCTTCAAGAATAAGTGAAAAGATTGAAAAAATATAACAAAAAAAGACTGATTTTGATAGCTAGATACAAATGTCAAAGGCTTATGACCGAGATTACCCAAATGTTATAATTTCAATGTCTAAATAAAACCTTAAATTCACTAGAGTTATGTAGCAGAACCTGTGCTGTGCTTCTAGAGGTACTCATCCCCCAGTTGCTGGGAATGTTGTCTGCTGAAGGTTCACAGCAAGACATGTTTAAGAATGGAACTCATTCAAGGGTAATTACCTGACCTTCCTTGTGCCTGTTTCCTGGAAGCAGCCCACACTGGTCTCTACTGGCGTTCAAAAGCCCAGCTGCTCTGTCTGCACCTGGAGACACTGAAGGGTCCTCACAGCTCAATGGCTTTCTGGAGGGTGAACTAATGGCCTCCATTCTAACCCCATCACATCATTACTTTTTCCTCCGTGGATCTTGATTCCTTACTCCCTTTCAGGTGTGGTTCTGGGGCACTCCCCAGCAACTCTGGTATGACAATCTCTGCCTCAGAGTCTGTTTCCTGGGTACCTAACCTAAGAGAGTTTATCACGCATCCACAGAACCCTTTTAAAGCTAACTCCTTTCAAAAACTGGGAAAGAGGAAGGGGTTAGAGAAAAACAAACATCGCAGTAAGTTTCAACTGAAGGTAATTATTTAAATTGTTTCTCTCAGTATGACTGGCTAAATAAAATGCATTCATGGAACCCTGCTGAAAGTCAAATGATACTTTAGTGCACTACATCCTATCTTGATTCCATCAACTCTAAGATCCATGTATGGGTCTAACTAATCTACCAACAGTCTGCAATGGTAAAGATAAAAATAATAGAATATGATTCAAAAATTGAAACATTTAAAATGAAGCTCTCTTAAGCCATAAAGTGTATTGAGAAATAGGTTCAGAGTTATCATTAGGAGCCACAGTCATTCACTGGCATTCATAGGAAATAGACCAAATCTCAAAGCATTGAAAGATTTATGCTAAAAAAACCATCTCAAATTCTTTCTTACATTAGGTATATATACTTTCTTTAAATCACATGAATACTGTCAGGCTGGGGATTAAAGGATTTTGGTTAAGGATTTTTTTTATCTTATTTCTCAAATTTGAAAAAAATATTTAGTTAATCTTAACAATCTCTAGCATTATATAGGTCCCTAGAGTTTTGAGTTCACTATAACATACAGTATGTCATTTGTATTTTTGCTATTATTCACACAATGCATAGTTATTTTAGAATGATTGAAAGTTACAGAGAAGCAAAAAGTACAGATAATAGGTAAGCCTAGTTCCAAGACAATATTGTGGTAGGCAATTTTTCCTATAGAGATCCCTACCCCCAATTTGAATCATGTATGGATATGCCTTGTTCTACTACTCAAATAAAGGAAGTTTTGTTCAGGCCTAATTAACCAAGTGCCAAAATTATTGGCTCAAAACAAGAAAGGCCAATGAATACTGGGACATTTATGGCAGCAACTAAGGGATATGCATTTGAAGGTTCTGTTTATTTGTTTGTTGTTTTTTCCCTCATTTACCTGGTAGGAAATGCCATATGGCCATCTTGGACACTATACATGATCTTGAGACTAAAGTTAACACAAACAAAAACAAAGTAAGGTGAAGCCAAAGCACTCATGACATCTAAGCCTTTTTATTCAGTCGTACTTGAATTACTGTTGAAGTTTTCAGCTCACGTGAGATAACACAGTCACTTCTTAAGCCCACTTGAATTTTGACTTTATTACTTAAAACAGAAACGTTGTAATAATATGATAGCAACAGTTGTTCATACTTTGTTGATTTTTTTTTCCTGGCTATCTTTTGATAGATAGATCAATGGAAAAGCTAACAAAGAGACAACAAAATTGGGAATTAGCTGATTTTTATAGCTAAAATCATCCAGGATGGAACAAGGGAAATTCTATATTATTAATCTTATTTTACAGATAAGCAAAATCATGAAGTAACATGACACAAGGGAAAAGGGGACAAAATTAATCACATTCTCAATTGAGACTCATGTTTTATTAATATTGTTTGTTTTTATGTTGCAAAGCATTGTCATCCTTCAAATTTCTCATCCTATTAACCTATTTCCTCACTATTAATAAAGCTTACCTATAATGTGAGAGTAAAAGTGAAGGAAGAAATTCTAAGTGGATAAAGAATATTATCATTATCATAAAATTATATATTATTATAAAATTATGTAATTTCAAATAATATTTCAAAATTAGAAATCTAGGAAATAATGATATTGAAGAGAGAGCCAGGACTTGCTAGAATATTTCTTTCTTCAGCATGCATGTGGTTTTGGCCTTCTATATTCCTGGTCTTTGTCAACACTGGAACCCTAATTGGTCTCAGCTCTCGTGGAGTTATAGAAGAGATGGAAGAAATAGACCACATTCAAGTAAACACACAAATGATATGAAAACTCCAACTGTGTCATGCCCTGTGTATGGGAGATAGTTCATAACAGGACAATTTGACATAGTAAGGAAGACTAAGCAATGCCCTTGGGGGGAACAATGTTTAAACTGATGTCTTTGAGATGAACAGGCTTAAGGGTGAATGAAAAATTTTCCAACCCTAGGGAAAGCACGTGCAAAAACTCTGTGAAAGTGGGAATTCCTACATAAAAATATGTAAGGCTATGAAAAAGATTGGTGAGTTGGGACTAGTTAGAGCAAGTGTTAGCATGACTAAAGGTATGGCTGACTTCAATTTTTTCAAAGCTTTGGCTTTTCTTTGGTATTAATTTTTAGAAGCATATTTAGTCCCATTCTTTCCCAACATACAAGTACAGAAACATTTTTTTCCACACCAATTAGTTTCCTATTGTTTAAAAGAAATCCATAGATAAAAAGATCCTTTCAGGAGAATATAACTTAAGAGTTAAATCTTTTTTTCCCTTTGTAATATCTAGTCTAAATTTCTCTTGCTATTCAATTTAAGCTATTTTAAGATAATACCTTTTCCGTGCTAATCTTTCTAAAAACTATACAATTTAGATGTGAAAGAGATCTTAAAGATATTCTAAAATAGTCCTTTAATTTTAAGGATGAAGAAACTAAGCCCCCTATTGTAATTTATACAATGTTTCCTAGTTAAAATGGGAGAAATGACTAGTTATTTCTCAAAAAAAAAAAGCCTGCCAAACTAAATCTCAATTTTTATATCCAACCATTATCATGTCAGTCCTTTAATCCTTTTCATTGACTCTCCAGTTTTCCCACATTTCTGTTAAGCCGTAAAGCTCAAAGCATGTCACAGAAAACCTTAATAACAGTATACTGAAATGAAGCACAGTAGGTTAGATTCCTGTAGTGTTTTTCACATTACTTCCCTAAAATACCTGTGCCTCAATTTTACAAATGTATCTCAAACAGGCATGTGAATAAAACTGTAAATTTTATTGCCAATATGTAAAAAGCTGTCAAAATATAACCACAATTGACTCTGTAAACTCATATACTATATTACACAGTGTAGATTTTTCAAATATTTTTTAATAGGAAAACTCTAAACATTACTTTTGAAAAGAAATTACAGGTAAGGCAGCAACAAAAGAGATGTGTAATTAGATGGTGAAACTCATCTGTTACTAAAGCAATTGTTGAATTTTCCTTTTCTTTGAATGAAGTTATATATTTTACAACAAATCGCCTAATATAACAGATTTATTGACTGCCTAGGAATTTACATTTATCATAAATTAATTTTTCCATCTTTCCCTTGCTCTTAAATCCTTTTATGAATTAATTTTAGAGTTTAAATCTGCCTTGGTTTTTACCTGTCATCATTCGTTTATTCTTTAATAATGAAATGAATTAATAATTCTTAACAATTGTAATTGGAAATATCCTTCATCTATCATGAACTAATTATACAGGAAAAATATTGCTTTTGAATAAAGTGTTATATAAGAGATAAGGTAACATAAAAAGCAAATGATTGCTTTCCCATACTGTGCACAAAGTAATTGTTATAGAGATATAGGTAAGTAGTATATAATAAAAATTAAAGTGTGCATATAAATGTACAAAGAAAGGTAATATGTATAATTATTATATGTCAATTTTTAAAACTCAGAAAAATGAAAAACAGCAATCATACTCCCATTTTTGATATTTATCCCATTTTATCTTTTTTTAAAAAAACTTTAAATAACATTGCTATAGTCCTGTTTTTGCTTTCTCAGCGTTAGTCAAGATAGCAGTTTTCATCAAGGTAAGATGATCCCCTTCCCTTTCTGGATTTGCATTCTCTACTTTTCACCTTCTATCTTTTTTCAAAAACCTCCATATTTTTATGTTTTTAAGACTGTTAAAATTAACATTATATTCATAATTTTTGCTTGACTTTATATAGATTTATTCATAAAGTTGAAAAACAATAAACTGTATTGACATTATTATAAACATGTTAACTTCATTTAAGCATAGGCCAGATTGAGAATGCCATACTTTATTGGTAGAGAGTTTATTGGACCAATATACATCCAAAATTGTGATCCCTGAGTAGCTCTGAGAACTACTATTCCTATTGACAATTTTTGTGTCAAACGGAATTGACTTGCTTATAATCCTTTTCTTCAAATTATTTCATGTCTTGGTTTGATTCATATTTGGATCAGGATTTTCTTATTATAATGTGGTTTTTCCTGGACTTTCTAATTGTCTTTCCTATTCTTCCTGACCAAGCAACAAAAAAAAAACTCCATATATATTTCTATGTTTATCATATATATACACACAAATATAAAAGATAAAATATGTATACTGTATGTATTTTATGTATGTATATATACATAAAATATACACAAGGTATATATATGTCTATATATGTATATCTTTATGTATGTATCTCAGGAAGTCTTTTTCCAAAAATATATATTCTCAAAGTACTGTAAATCTGCTTCCTTCAATCCCAGATTAGAGGCACCTGATCAAAATCTATTAACGTAGAACACGTAGGCTCTCATGGGTTACTTCCACACTTGTCTAGATCACGTGAAGTCTGTTTTCTTTGTTTCTCACATGAGGTCTGGTTTTTGTGTTCATCCTCATTTTGCTAGAATATATCAAGAAAAATTCAAAGAAAAAATACACAAATTATAAATGTCAAAAGTCTTAAACATTTTGAATGTCTGCCCAATTGGTGGTTTGGGTAGGTATAGAATTCTAGATTTAATATATATTTTCTACCCTCAGAACTTTAAAGGCATTTCTTCCTTTTCGCATTCCATATTGTCTACTTTTCTTTACTTTGTACATGTCCTATCTTGAATTTTGATATTCTTTTTAAATTTGACTATTTTAGGATCTTTTCATTATTCATGATGTTACATAGACGTGAATAGATGTTCTTTTTTGTTTATAAATTTCAGATTGTTATAGGGGTACATACAAGTGGGCTTCATAGTTTGCTTTTGCATGAATAAAGTCAGATTTATATGTGTGTCCTTGTCTCAGAAAGTGGTCACTGTACCTTTTGGGTGGGAGTTTACCCCTTCCCTCCCCCCATCCACCACTTAAATTTCACTGAATTTTGCTTCCTGAACTTACAGGTGTTGAGCCATGTTGCATGAACCGAGATGCGAACGAGCAGCAGCTTTGCTGTAGGTGTAAACTCGCTCCTGTAATTATTAAGTCAAGAAACAGACTATACACCGTGGGATGGCATATAGCAAAGTTCTTTATTCCAAGTTTAAGTTTTATACTCTTCCAGTCACGTACACACCTAATCCCCATTATCTATTAGCTGAATTTTAACTTGAAAGGAAATATTTATCATATCAATGTAACCACTAGTGTAGTAAATCTCTTCCTCTAAACAGTGACTAGTTTTCCGAGCAGGGCACAAAGACAAAAACAGCTATAGGGGAACAGAGTTAATAGAAGACTATCTTCAAGCATTCACTCAGTTTACTCAGTATGAAGTAACGACTGTGACCTTCCTTCAGGGCAGAGCACCTATAGACCTCTGACAATATGTTGTTAACATATGTCAACCCTCTGGCCCGTATCTCTGAGGAAGGGCGGCATGCCCTTGGATCTCAGGCTTCACGGGGTGTACTGCTTCAGAGAAAAGGCCTAAGGAATTTTCCAAAGAGCCTAACTCTGTGAGTAACCCAGGGGGTCCAAGTGTCTTAAGCCTCTGGAAGAAAAGCATGTCATTTTAAACTCACACTGAATTTACTTTGTGTGCTTGATGTAGGATAAGTTTATTTCTAAATATTATCCTACAAGCCACTAGTTCCAATTTAATCTTTACAACACACGGTGTTTGTTTTTCTATTCTTGCCATACTTCACTTAGAAGAATGGTCTGAAATTCCATCCAGGTTGTTACAAAAGGTAGTAGGTCACCATCTTTTTATGGCTGAGTAGTATTCCATGGTATAAAAATACCACATTTTATTTATACAAATACCCATTCATGAATTTATGGGCGCTTGTTTCCATATTCCAGCGACTGTGAATTGTGCCTCTATGAACATTTGCATGTGAGTGTCTTTTTTATAAAATTTCTTTTTTTACCTATGGGTAAATCTTTAATGTTGCTCTTTTAACATTCATTGATAGACCCTTTTATTTTAAGACTCATCTTTTCCTACCACTCTAGAAGAGTTTTCTGTGTTATTTCTTTGATCACTTTCTTTCCTTTATTTTTTTTAACTCTCCTGCTAGAAGTGCTATAAGCCAGATGTTGAATATTCTGTGATTACCCTCCAATTCTTAAGTTTTAAGCCAACATTTATTATGATTAATTATTTTCTCTTGGTTCTATATATATGTATATATATAAACATTAATTTCTAATTATTCAGTGGATTGTTTAATTTTTGAATTCACATCCTTAATTTATGAGTTATTTCCATGATCTTTAATTCTTCATATTGTACAAATTAGAGTGCTTCCATCATACTAATCAGCATAGCTTTCATCTCATTTACCCAATTATAGCATTAGGACATTTGTGTTCTATACATGATAGAACCAACTTATACTTTCAATGTGCTCCATAGTTGTGGTCCCCCTACTATCCCCTACTAACCCTCCAACCCCCTCCCCATCCCTTGCCCTCCCCTTCCCTCATTCATCATAGCCTAAAGTTGTGTTTCATTTTTCATATGCAAGTGTGAGTTATTATAAACTGGTTTCACAGTAGTACTGAGTACATTGGATACTTTTTTTTTTCCAATCATAAGATACTTTGCTAAGAAAAATATTTTCCAGCTCCATCCATGTAAACATAAAGGAGGTAAAGTCTCCATTTTTCTTTACTGCTGCATAATATTCCATGGTATACATATACCACAATTTATTAATCCATTTATGGGTCAATGGGCACTTGGGCTTCTTTCATGACTTGGCAATTATGAATTGAGTGCAATGAACAAGCTGGTGCAAATATCTTTTTTTTTTTTTTTTTTTTGTAGAGACAGAGTCTTACTGTACCGCCCTCGGGTAGAGTGCCATGGCATCACACGGCTCACAGCAACCTCTTAACTCTTGGGCTTACGCGATTCTCTTGCCTCAGCCTCCCAAGCAGCTGGGACTACAGGCGCCCGCCACAACGCCCGGCTGTTTTTTTTTGTTGCAGTTTGGCCGGGGCTGGGTTTGAACCCGCCACCCTCGGCATATGGGGCTGGCGCCCTACTCACTGAGCCACAGGTGCCGCCCTGGTGCAAATATCTTTATTACCAAATGACTTTTGGTCCTTTGGGTCACATCTACCCTGTTTTCCTGAAAATAAGACATCCTCCAAAAATAAGACCTATTTAAAGGAAAGATAAGACGTCCCCTGAAAATAAGAACTAGTGCATCTTTGGGAGCAAACCTTAATATAAGACACTGTCTTACTTTCAGGGAAACAGGGTAGTAGAGGAATTGCAGAATCAAACCACAGGTCTACATTTAGATCCCTGAGTGTTCTCCAAACTTCCTTCCAAAAGAAATGTACTAGCTCGCATTCCCACCAGCAGTGCAGAAGCATTCCCTTTTCTCCACATCCATGCCAAAATCTGGTGTTTTGGGATTTTGTGATGTGGGCTACCCTTACTGGAGTTAGATGGTATCTCAGAGTAGTTTTGGTTTTCATTTCTCTGCTGATTAAAGATGATGAACATTTTTTCATGTGTCTGTAGACCATGCACCTGTCTTCTTCAGAGAAGCTTCTGTTCATGTCTCTTGCCCACAATGAAATGGGATCACTTGTTTTTTGCTTAGTAATAAGTTTGAGTTCTCTGTGGATTCTGGTTATTAGACCTTTGTCAGTAGTATAACTTGCAAAAATCCTCTCCCATTCTGAGGGCTGTCTATTTGCTTTACTTAGTGTGTTCTTGGCAGTGCAGAAGCTTTTTAATTTGATCGGATCCCAGTAATGTATTTTTGATGTTGCTTCAATTGCCCGGGGTGTCTTCCTCATGAAGTATTCTCCCAGGCCAATTTTCTCAAGTGTTTCCCCTGCACTCTCTCTAAGAATATTTATAATTTCATATCTTAAGTTTAAGTCCTTTAACCAGTGAGAGTCAATTTTTGTTACAGGAGAAAGGTGTGGGTCCAGTTTCAGTCTTCTACAAGTTGACAGCCAATTCATCCAGCACCATTTATTGAATAGGGAATCTTTCTCCCAATTTATATTTTTAATAGGCTTATCAAAAAATCAAATGATGATAAGTGTCTGGGTTCACCTCTTGGTCTTCAATTCTGTTCCATACATCTACCTCTCTATTTTTGTGCCAGTACCATGCTATTTTGATCACTATTGATTTATAATGAAGTCTGAAGTCTGGAAGCGTGATTCCTCCCAATTTGTTTTTATTTCTGAGAAATGTCTTGGCTATTCGAGGTTTTTTCTGTTTCCATATAAAACAAAGTACTAATTTTTCCAGGTCTCTAAAAAATGAGAGAGGTGCCTTTAATAGGGATCGCATTAAATCTGTAAATTGCCTTAGGTACTATAGACATTTTAACAATGTTGATTCTTCCCAGCCATGAGCATGGTATATTTTCCCATTTGTTACAGGAGAAACATCTTCAGCTATTTCTTTTCTCAGAGTTTCATAGTTCTCTTTATAGAGATCTTTCATGTCCTTAGTTAGATACACTCCCAGATATTTCATCTTCATTGGCACTATTGTAAAGGAAATAAAATCTTTGATTGTTTTTTCCACTTGACTACTGTTGGTGTATATAAAGGCTACAGATTTATGAGTATTTTGTATTCTGAGACATTACTATATTCCTTGACCACTTCTAGGAGTTTGTAGTTGATTCCCTGGGGGTTTCCAGATATATAATCATATCGTCTGCAAAGAGCGACAATTTGATCTCCTCTGGTCCTATTTGGATCCCCTTGATTGCCTTCTCTTGCCTGATTGCAGTGGCTAAGACTTCCATTATAAAGTTAAAAAGCAGTGGAGACAGTGGGCATCCTTTCCTTGTTGCTGATCTGAGTGGAAATGATTTCAATTTTACTCCATTCACTATGATATTGGCTGTAGGTTTGCTGTAGATGGGCTCTATCAGTTTAAGAAATGTTCCTTCTATACCTATTCTCTTAAGCATTCTGATCAAGAAATGGTGCTAGATATTGTCAAAAGATTTTTCTACATAAATTGAGAGAATCATATGGTCTTTTTTTTTAATTTGTTTATGTGATGTATTATATTTATGGATTTACATTTATTGAACCATCTGGGGACCCTGGGATGAAACCCACCTGGTTGTGGTGTATAATTTGTTTGATGTGTTGTTGGTTCTGTTTGCTAGGATCTTATTGAATATTTTTGCGTCAATATTCATTATAGATATTGGTCTATAGTTTTGTTTTCTTGTTGGGTCTTTTCCTGGTTTGGGTATCTGGGTGATATTTGCTTCATAGAATGAGTTGGGAAGTATTCCTTCTGTTTTCTATGTTTTTGAAAAGATTAAGTAATATAGGTACTAGTTCCTCTTTAAAGGTTTGGTAGAATTCTGATGTGAAGCCATCTGGTCCTGGGCCTTTCTTTTGGGGGAGATTTTTTTATAGTTGATGCTATTTCAGAGCTTATTATAGGCTTGTTCAACATTTCCACTTCTTTCTGACTAAGTCTGTGAGGGTGACATGTTTCCAAGTACTGATCTATTTCCTTCAGATTTTCATACTTCTGAGAGTAGAGTTTTATGTAGTATTCATTAAGGATTTGCTGATTTTCTGAGAAGTCCATTGGTATTTGGCCTTTCTCATTTCTGATTGATGAAATTAGGGATTTTACACTTCTACTTCTGGTTAGGTTAGCTAATGGTTTATCTATTTTATTGACCTTTTCAAAAAACCAACTCTTTGATTTGTGATCTTTTGTATGATTCTTTTGTTTTCAATTTCATTAATTTCTGCTCTAATTTTAGTTATTTCTTTTCTTCTGCTGGGTTTAGGGTTGGAAAGTTCTTCCTTTTCCAGTAGCTTGAGGTGACCCATTAGGTTATTGACTTCCTCTATTTCCGGTCTCTTGAGGAAGGCTTGCAATGCTATAAATTTTCCTCTTTGGACTGCCTTTGCTGTATCCCAGAGGTTCTGATAGTTCGTTTCTTCATTATTGTTTTGTTTCAAAAATTTGGCAGTTTCCTTCTTAATCTCATCTATGACCCAGCTATCATTCAGCATGAAGTTATTTAGTTTCCATGTTTTTGTATGCATGTGGAGATTTTGTATGCATGTTGTTACTGAGTTCAACTTTTATTCTGTGGTGGTCCGAGAAAATACGAGGAATGATTTCTATTCGTTTAAATTTGCTGAGGTTAGACTTGTGACCTAAGGTGTGATTAATTTTGGAGGATTATCCATGGGCCGATGAGAAGAATGTGTATTCGGTTTTGTTAGGATGAAATGTTCTATAGATGTCTATTAGATGCAAATGTTGAATGGTTAAGTTTAATTCTAAAATTTCTTTGCTTAGCTTCTTTTTGAGGATCTATCCAACACTGCCAGAGGAGTGTTAAAGTCTCCAACAATTTTGATGCTGGGGGAAATCAAATTGCTCATGTCAGTTAGAGTTTCTCTTATAAGTTGAGGCACATTCTGGTTGGGTGAATAGATGTTGATAATTGAAATCTCATCACGTTGAGTATTGCCCTTAACAAGTAAGAAGTTACCATCATTGTCTTTTCTTACTTTGATTGGTTTAAAGCCTTTTGTATCTGCAAATAAAATTGCACACCTGAATTCCATTTGCCTGAATTGTAGATGACCATCCCTTCACCCTAAGTCTGCGTTTATTTTTTAAGGTAAGGTGAGATTCTTGAATGCATCAGATGTCTGGCCAGAGTTTTTGTATCCAGTCAGCCACCCTGTGTCTCTTTAGAGGGCAATTTAAGCCATTCGCATTTATTGAGAGTAATGATAAACCTGACAGGGTTTTGGGTATTGAGTTTTTCAAAAGTCCAGTGGACATTTTTAATCCTTTTGCCACTGTGGAAATTAGAATTTGATCAAAA
Source organism: Nycticebus coucang (assembly GCF_027406575.1). Lineage (NCBI taxonomy): Eukaryota > Metazoa > Chordata > Mammalia > Primates > Lorisidae > Nycticebus > Nycticebus coucang. The sequence continues at coordinate 22,402,366 of NC_069787.1, forward strand.
GTTTCTGAGTGATTTTACTTTGGTGGTGGAGGATTGTGTTGTTCATTATGGAGGATAGGTCTGAGAATTTCCTGAAGAGCTGGTTTAGTTATGGCAAATTTCTTCAACATGTGAATGTCATTAAAGTATTTAATTTCTCCATCATAGATGAAACTGAGTATAGCTGAATACAGGATCCTAGGTTGAAAGTTATTTTGTTTAAAGAGATTAAACGTCAATGACCACCCTCTTCTAGCTTGAAAGGTTTCAGTGGAGAGATCTGCAGTCATTCTAATGCTCTTCCTCTTATATGTAATGTTTTTCTTACTTCTTACAGCTTTCAGAATTTTCTCCTTCATATTAACTTTACAAATTAATTATAATGTGTCTATGAGAATTTTTATTCAGATTGAGTCGTGCCGGTGTTCTGAAACTGTCTGCTATCTGAATTTCAGAATCTCTTGGCATGTCTGGAGAATTCTCTTTAATTATTTCGTGAAGCAAAGCATCTGTATTCTTTGCAGCAACCTCATCACTTTCAGGTATTCCTACAAGGCAAATATTAGACCTCTTCAAATTATTCCAGGGCTCTCTGAGAGAATGATCCATTTTTGTTCTCCACTTTTTTCCTCTTTGACTGTTTGAGAGTGTTCAAAGGCTTTGTCTTCAATATCAGAGATACATTCTTCTGCCTGCTCCATTCTGTTACTGAGGGATTCTGCTGTATTTTTTAGATCTTTGAGGGCTACAAATTCTTGCTTTAATGAGTCAAAATCTTTGGTCATTTTGTCTTTAAATTCCTTAAATTCTTGAGCAATCTTTTGAATTTCTGCTTTAAATTCTAATTTCATCATTTCCTCCATTTTTTTTTATCCTATTTGCTATCCAAATTCTGAACTTGATTTCTGTCATCTCAGCCATTTGTTTGGGAATAGGGTCTTGTGCTATATCTGCTTTATCATTTCTTGGGAAAGTTGATCTACTCTGATTGTTCATGTCACCAGAGTTTTTCCGCTGATTCCTCCTCATGATTTTTTTTCACTGTTGGGTAGGTGGTCTGGTAAGGTGAGATTGGATTGGGGTTTCCTGTGGTGGTGGTTACCCAGCCTTTTGTTAAGGATCTGGGACTGATGACTATAGCTTTTTCCCCTTTGCAAAGGACCTGTACAGTATTACAATCTTAGGCTGGTGAAACCTGCTTGGTGTGGTGGGGTTAGGAGATTCAGTCTTGTATTCAACTGGTTCTTGTCCGATCCTGGTGGATCAGTGACTCTGGTGAAGTCTTAGCTGTGATAAAATACAAGCAGTTAAGAAATCCCACCTCCCCAGACAACAACTGGAATGGGAAAATCAACCCTTCTGTTACTATACTACCAGGGTATCCCCCTAAAGGGTCCTTGGGGGATTGTCCCAAGTTAGGAGTTCCGAACTAATTGACCCTGTCAGTACATACTCTCAGGTGGGAGAGTTTGAAAGGTTTCCAGCAGCTAGATAGCAGAGGTCTACTGGCTGCTCAGATTTGACTCTCTCCAGTGCTCTACAGTGTCAGAAAGGCCCGCCCAGTAGCACAGTAGGACCAGGGGGCTGAATCTCCTTCTCCACTTTGTTTCTTTTTCACACCTAACCACTGGGGACCCCGTAAGGCTGCAGTCCTATTTCCTCAAATAATGCGAAGTGCCAGGGCTTAGCACCTGTCAGAGTCAGAGGAACATCAATGCTATAAATTTCCCTCTTAGGACTGCCTTTGCCGTATCCCACAGGTTCAGGTAATTCATGTCTTCATTATTATTTTGTTCCAAAAAATTGGTAATTTCCTTCTTAATCTCTTCAATGCCCCAGCTATCATTCAGTATAAGGTTATTTAGTTTCCATGTTTTTATGTAGTATAAAGATTCCTGTTTTTACTGAGTTCAACTTTTATTCCTTAATAGTCCAAGAAGATACAAAGAATAATTTCTATTATTTTAAATTTGCTGAGGTTAGACTTGTGACCTAAGATGTGATCAGTTTTGGAGGATGTTCCATGGGCTGATAAGAAGAATGTGTATTTAGTTTTGTTAGGATGAAATGTTCTGAAGATGTCTGTTACATCCAATTGTTGATTAGTTAATTTTAAGTCTAAAATTCCTTTGCTTAGTTTCTTTTGGAGGATCTATGGAACACTGCCAAAGGAGTATTAAAATCTCCAACAGTTATGGTGCTGGAAGAAATCAAGTTGCTTATGTCTGTTAGGGTCTCTCTTATAAATAGAGAGGCATTCTGGTTGGGCTCATAAATGTTAATAATTGAAATATCATCATGTTGAGTGTTTCCCTTAACAAATATGAAGTTACCATCCTTATCTTTCTTTACTTTTGCTGTTTTAAAGCCTATTGTATCTGCAAATAAAATTGCAACACCTGTTTTTTTCTGATTTCCATTTGCTTGAATTATAGATGATCATCCCTTCACCCTGAGTCTATATTTATCTTTTAAGGTAAGAAGAGATTCTTGTATGCAACAGATATCAGGCCTGAGTTTTGTATCCAGTCAGCCAACCTGTGCCTCTTTAGAGGACAATATAAGCCATTCTCATTAATTGAGAATATTGATAAGCCTGGCAATATTTTGGGTGTTGAGTTTTTCGAAAGTCTACTGGACATTTTCAGTCCTTTCACCATTGTGGATGTTGGAATTTGATCAAAAGTTTTTGGGTGAGTTTAGTTTGGAGGTGGGGCATTGCCCTGGTCATTGTGGAGGATAGGTCTGAGAATATCCTGGAAAGCTGGTTTAGTTATTGCTAATTTCTTCAAAATGTGAATGTCTTTAAAGTATTCAATTTCTCCATCATAACTGAAACTCAGTTTAACTGGGTACAGGATCCTGGGTTGAGAGTTGTTTTGTTTTAGAAGGTTGAAGCTTGAACTATTCTCCTATGGCTTGAAAAGTTTTAGAAGAGAGGTCTGCAGTCATTCTAATGCTCTTCCCTTTGTAGGATTTGGTTTTCTTACATCTGGCTGCTTACAGAATATTTTTCCTTCATATTAACTTTGGTGAAGTTAACTATAAATTCTCGGGGAGATGCTTTATTTGGATTAAGTCATACTGGGATTCTGAAAATATCTGTTATCTGAATTTCAGAATCTCTAGTGATGTTTTGGAAGTTTTCCTTGATTAACTCTTGTAGAATAGCATCTATACCTTTCAGAACAACCTCGTTGCCTTCAGGAATTCCTATAAGGCAAATGTTTGCTATTTTGGTATTGTCCTAAAGATCTCTGAGAGAAAGATCCATTTTTTGCAATTCACTTTTCTTCTTTGAGCATTTGAGAGTGCTCAAAAGCTTTGTCTTCAATGTCATAAATCCTTTCGTATGCCTGGTCCATTCTGTTACTGGGGGATTCTACTGTATTTCTATATCTTGGAGGGATGCAATTTCTTTTTTTTTTAATTATAAAATCATAGCTGTGTACATTAATGCAATCATGGGGCACCATACACTGGTTTTATAGACCGTTTGACACATTTTCATCACACTGGTTAACATAGCCTTCCTGGCATTTTCATAGTTATAGCATTAAAACATTTATATTCTACATTTATTAAGTTTCACATGTACCCGTGTAAGATGCACCGCAGGTGTAATCCCAGCAATCATATTCCCTCCATAAGTCCTCCCCCATCCCTCCCCTCCCTCTCCCACTTCCCCATATTCTTAGGGTAAAACTGAGTTACAGCTTTCATGCAAAAGCCATAAATCAGTTTCATAGTAGGGCTGAGTACATTGGATACTTTTTGTTCCATTCTTGAGATATTTTTCTAAGAAGCATATGTTCCAGCTCCAGCCATGTAAACAAGAAAGAGGTAAAGTCTCCATTTTTATTTAAGTCGGCATAATATTCCATGGTGTACATATACCACAATTTATTAATTCATTCGTGGATCGATGGACACTTTGGTTTTTTCCATGACTTAGCAATTATTAATTGGGCTGCAATAAATATTCTGGTACAAACATCTTTGTTATAATGTGATTTTTGGTCTTCTGGGTATGTACATAGTAGAGGAGTTATAGGATTGAATGGCAAATCTATTTTTAGATCTCTAAGTATTCTCCAAACATCTTTCCAAAAGGAAAGTATTAATTTGCATTCCCACCAGCAGCGTAGAAATGTTCTCTTTTTTCCACATCCACGCCAATATCTCTGGTCTTGGGATTTTGTAATATGGGCTAATCTTACTGGAGTTAGATGATATCTCAAAGTGGTTTTGATTTGCATTTCTCTGATGATTAAAGATGATGAGCATTTTTTCATATGTCTGAAGGCAGCATGCCTGTCTTCTTCAGAGAAGTTTCTCTTCAAATCCCTTGCCCAGCCTGTGATGGGATCCCTTGTTCTTTTCTTGCTAATGTGTTTGAGTTCTCTATGGATTCTGGTTATTAAACCTTTGTCGGAGACATAACCTGCAAATATCTTCTCCCATTCTGAGGGCTGTTTCCTTGCTTTACTTACTGTGTTCAGGGCTGTGCAGAAGCTTTTTAGTTTGATCAAGTCCCAGTAGTGTATTTTTGAAGCTGCTTCAATTGCCCGGGGGGTCCTCCTCATAAAATACTCATCCAGACCAATTTCCTCAAGGGTTTTCCCTGCACTCTCTTCTAGAATTTTTGTAGTTTCATGTCTTAAATGTAATAATTAATCCAGTGAGAGTCAATCTTAGTTAATGGTGAAAGGTGTAGGTGTCCAGTTTCAGTCTTCTACAGGTTGCCAGCCAGTTCACCCAGCACCATTTGTTAAATAGGGAATCATTTCCCCCACTGAATGTTTTTAATTGGCTTGTCAAAGATCAAATAATGGTAAGTAGCTGGATTCAGCTCTTGGTTCTCTACTCTGTTCCAGACATCTACTTCTCTGTTTTTGTGCCAGTACCATGCTGTTTTAATCACTATCGATTTTTAGTATAGTATGAAATCTGGTAGCACGATTCCTCCTGCTTTGATTTTATTCCTCAGTACTGTCTTGGCTATTAGGGTTTTTTTCTGATTCCATATAAAACGAAGTATTATTTTTTTCAAGATCTTTAAAGTATGACAGTGCAGTTTTAATAGGGATTGCATTAAAATTGTATATTGCTTTGGGTAGTATGGACATTTTAACAATGTAGATTCTCCCCAGCCATGAGCATGGTATGTTTTTCCATTTGTTAACATTTTCAGCTATTTCTTTTCTTAGTGTTTCATAGTTCTCTTTATAGAGATCTATCACGTCCTGTGTTAGATAAACTTCCAAATATTTCATCTTCTTTGGCACTACTGTGAATGAAATAGAGTCCTTAACTATGTGTTCAGTTTGACTATTGTTGGTATATATAAAGGCTGCCAATTTATGAATGTTAATTTTGTAACCTGAGACGCTGCTGTATTCCTTGATCACTTCTAAGAGTTTTGTAATAGAATCCCTGGTGTTTTCCAGATATACAATCATATTATCTGTGAAGAGTGAAAGTTTGATCTCTTCTGACCCTATATGGATACCCTTGATTGCCTTTTCTTCCCTAATTGTGATGTGTAAAACTTCCATTACAATGTTAAAGAGCAGTGGAGACAATGGGCAGCCTTGTCTGGTTCCTGATCTGAGTGGAAATGATTTCAATTTAACTCCATTCAATACGATATTGGCTATGGGTTTGCTGTAGATGGCCTCTATCAGTTTAAGAAATGTCCCTTCTATACCAATTTTCTTAAGTGTTCTGATCATGAAGGGATGGTGGATATTATCAAAAGCTTTTTCTGCATCAATTGAGAGAATCACATGGACTTTGTTTGTTAATTTATGTGCTGAATTATACCTAGAGATTTATGTATATTGAACCAGCCTTGATACCCTGGGATAAAACTGACTTGGTCATGATGTATAATTTGTTTGATGTGACGCTTGATTCTATTTGTTAGGATCTTGTTGAATATTTTTCAATCCATTTTCATTAGTGATATTGGTCTATAATTTTCTTTTCTTGTTGGGTCTTTCCCTGGTTTAGGGATCAGGGTGATGTTTGCTTCATAGAATGTGTTAGGGTGATGTTTGCTTCATAAAATGTGTTGGGTAATATTCCTTCCTTTTCTATATTTTGGATGAGGTTTAGTAACAGAGGTACTAGTTCTTTTTTAAAGGTTTGGTAGAACTGATGTAAAGCATCTAGTCCTGGGCTTTTTTTGGGGGGGGGAAATTTTGTATAGTTGATGCTATTTCAGAATTTGATATAGGCCTGTTCAACATTTCCACTTCATTCTGGCTAAGTCTTCGTAGGTGGCGTACTTCCAGGTATTGGTCTATTTCTTTCAGATTTTCGTATTTCTGAGAGTAGAGTTTCTTGTAATGTTCGTTAAGGATTTTTTGAATTTCTGAGGGGTCTGTTGTTATTTATCTTTACCATTTCTGATTGATGAGATTAGGGATTTTACTCTTTTTTTCCTGGTTAGGTTGGTCAAAAGTTTATCTCTTTTATTGACCTTTTCAAAAAACCAACTTTTTGATTTATTGATATCTTGTATAATTCTTTTGTTTTCAATTTCATTTAATTCTGCTCTGATTTTGGTTATTTATTTTCTTCCACTGGGTTTGGGGTTGGAATGTTCTTCCTTTTCCTGTTGCTTGAGATGTACCATTAAGTTGTTAACTTCCTCTCTTTCTTTTAAGGAAGGCTTGCAGTGCTATAAATTTCCCTCTTAGGACTGCCTTTGTGGTATTCCAGAGGTTCTGATAATTCATATCTTCATTGACCTTTTGTTCCCAAAATTTGGCAATTTCCTTCTTGATCTCATCTCTGACCCAGCTGTCATTCAGGATAAGGTTATTTAACTTCCATGTTTTTGTATGAGTATGCAGATTCCTGTTGTTACTGAGTTCAACTTTTATTCCATGGTGGTCCGAGAAGATGCATGGAATAATTTCTATTCCTTTAAATTTACTGAGGTTAGACTTGTGACCTATGATGTGATTGATTTTAGAGTAAGTTCCATGGACTGAAGAGAAATATGTGTATTCAGTTTTGTTGGGATGAAACATTCTGTAGTTGTCTGCTAAATCCAAATCTTGGATGGTTAGGTTTAAATCTAAAATTACTTTGCTCTGCTTCTTATTAGAGGATAGAACCAACATTGCCAAAGGAATGTTGAAATCTCCCACTATTATGGAGTTGGAGGAAATCAAGTTGCTCATGTCTGTTAGAGTTTCTCTTATAAATTGAGGTGCATTCAGGTTGGGTACATAGATATTAATAATTGAAATGGCATAATATTGAGTATTACCCTTAACAAATATGAAGTGGCCATTCTTGTCCTTCCGTACATTTGTTTGTTTTAAAGGCTATTGTATCTGCAAATAAAATTGCAACACCTGCTTTTTTCTGATTACCATTTGCCTGAAATATGAATGACCATCCTTTCACCCTGAGTCTGTATATGTCTTTTAAGTTGAGATGTGACTCTTGTATGCAACAAATATCTGACCTCAGTTTTTGTATACAGTCAGCTAACCTATGCCTCTTTAGAGGACAGTTTAAGCCATTCACATTAATGGAGAATATTGATAAGTCTGGTGAAGTTTTGGGTATCAAGTTTTTCAAAAGTCCAGTGGACAATTTTAATCCTTTCGCCAGTGTGGAAATTGGCGTTTGATCCGAAGTTTCTGAGTGAGTTTACTTTTGTGGTATAGGATTGGGTTGGTCATTATGGAGGATAGGTCTGAGAATATACTGAAGAGCTGGTTTGGTTATTGCAAATTTCTTCAACATATGAATGTCATTAAAGTATTTAATTTCTCCATCATAAATGAAACTCAGTTTAGCTGGATACAAGATCCAGGGTTGAAAGTTATTTTGCTTTAGGAGATTAAAAGTTGGTGACCATCCTCTTCTGGCTCGAAAAGTTTCAGCAGAGAGATCTGCAGTCATTCTAATATTCTTCCCTTTGAAGGTAATGGTTTTCTTTCTCCTGGCAGCTTTGAGGATTTTCTCCTTCATATTAATTTTAGTGAAGTTAATTATGATATTCCTGGAGGATGTCTTATTGGGGTTGTGTCTTGCTGGGGTTCTGAAGCTGTCTGCTATCTGTATTTCAGAATCTCTAGGCATGTCTGGAAAATTCTCTTTCATAATTTCATGCAGAAGGGCCTCTGTGCCCAGCGAGGCCACTTCATCTGTTTCTGGAACTCCTATGATTTGGATATTTGCCTTCTTCGAATTATCCCAGAGCTCTCTGAGAGAATGATCCATTTTTTGCTCTCCATTTCTCTTCCTCTTTGTGAGTTTGGGAGCATTCAAAGGCTTTATCTTTGATGTCAGAAATCTTTTCTTCTGCTTGTTCCATTCTGTTGCTGAGGGATTCTACTGTATTTTTCATATCTTTGAGGGCTGCAAATACTTGCTTCAGTGTGTCTAAGTCTTTGGTGGTTTTGTCTTTAAATTCATTAAATTCTTGACACAACTTTTGAATTTCTCCTCGAATTCCTAATTCCACTTTGTTAATCTTGTCTGCAATCCAAATTCTGAATTCAATGTCTGACATCTCAGCCAGTTGTTTATGAATGGGATCTTCAATTACATCTGCCATATCTTTCCTTCAGGGAGTTGATCTATTCTGGTTATTCATGTTATCTATTCTGGTTATTCATGTTACCAGAGTTTTTCCGCTGATTCCGCCCCATGGTTGTTTTACTCCCTTTGATTTTTTCCCCTGGGGCTTGGTCAAGGGCTTTTACAGTGTTGTGGCCTGCGAAACTGGGGCCCTGTCTGGTGTGGTGGGGCTAAGTGATTCTGTCTTGTTTTCAGCTGGTTTCTGTTCCACCCTAGTGAAACAGATACTCTGGATTGAAGTCTCAGCTGCGGAGAAATATCAGCAATTAAGTCACCCCACCTCCCACCAGCAAACAATTGGAAAAGAAAAATCAAACCTTCCTACCACCGAGCACCCAGGGCACCACCTGATTTGTCCTCAGGCAATTGGTTCAGTTCAAAAAGTCCAAATCAATTGTCTCAGTCTGCACATGTCTCAGGTGAGAGAGTTTAAGAGGTCTCTGGGAACTGGATCACAGGGGTCCTGTGACTTATCTGCTGTGGCTTGCTCCAGTGCTGCGTGGAGTCAGGAGGAGCCACCCAGCCAATAGATCAGTCTGGGAAGGTTGCTGCCTCCTTCCCCACCTTGCACCACTGTCACACCCAGTCACTGATAGCCCTGCAGTTGGCTGACCCACTATCCTGTAGTGAATCGGTACTCCAGATGTTTGCACCTGCCTGAATCACAAGGAAGTCTGCCAGGCCGCTGACCTCTGCCTCTCTCTAGCAGGAGGAGGTGAGGCCTGACAACCTCAGGTGCTTGATGAAGGTTGGGGGGGTTTCACTCAGGTCCAGTCTCGCCCCTGATTAATGTTACCGACAGAACAGAACAGAACAACTCTGTGGTTCCCCTGCAGAAGAGAAGCTGAATTGAGTTCCAAATCAGCTTTTCTTTGCTCTTGTATTGTCTATAGGCTGATGATCCCCTAAGGGCCAGCTGCATTTTAGGTTTAGTAAAGTGGACCTCTGGGTCAGCCCTGCCCTTGGAGTTTCCCTGATTTGCAAGTTGGAGTTGCCTCAGGCAAATCCTATACTCAGAGTCTCTGGTTGCCCAGGGAGACAGGGGGTGTGGCTTCAGAATATTTGGTAGTGAGCCGTATTGCTAGCAAAAGAGGTCTGCTGTTTTATGGCTCAGGCAACTGCTGCTCCAGTGTAGCTCCCTTCAGGCCAACTGTCCTCTCTCCACTCCCGTACCCCAGAGTCTGCACCAACCGGCTGCAGCCCAGCACTGTCTACACCCCTCGAGCAATCATGCAAGAGTCCAGACCCCTGGGGGACAGGCCTCCAGAACTTTGAGGAGAGCAGAGGGGCGCATGGGGAGTGCTGGGAGCCTGGGGTTGCAGGCAGAGAATACATACAGCTTTACACAGTTTTATGCCTGGCTGTATTGTCACCAAGAGACGGCTGTCGCACTGTGCCTCAGGGAACTGCCCCTCCTGTGCGGTCCCCTGTCTGCCGACCGGGACTGGCCTCCAAACCTCAGTGTGAGTAAAGGGGAGCGCTGGGAGCTCAGAATTCCAGGTAGAGACTATATACAGTTTATACAGTTTTATGCCTGGCAGGAGGATGCTGTGGCATCCTAGTAGGGGAGGTAAGTCCAGTTTTTAGAGGGTCGCTCCCTGGAGTGTAGTGGGAGGACCTTTGAACTCTGCCTGGTTGTTTTTGGGGCACTCTGAGCTGTTCTCATGGGGGAGGGGACTCCCGTCCACTTGGTGATGGATTTTGTACCTTTTGTTTGTATCCTTGTGGTTGCAGCTCGCCTCAGCGGGGTTAATGTGCATTCTTCAACCTTCTCTCTTGGTGCAGCTCTAATCCACCAGGTTACTTGCTAAATTTCTGTACTTTAACTCTCCTTCTGGACAGGAGCCTCTGTGGAAAGCTGGCTTCAGTCAGCCGTCTTGTCTCTGCCCTCCTGCAAATTCTTTTATCAACACGTCAAAATCTTTGGTGATTTTTGTCTTTGTATTCATTGAATTCTTGAGAAAACTTTTGAATTATTCCTAGAATTTCTAATTCCCTCTTTACTTCCATTCTGTTAATCTTATTTGCTATCCAAGTTCTAAACTCAATTTCTGACATCTTAGCCATTTGTTTATGAATATAATCTTCTGGTGTGTCTGCTTTGTCATTCCTTGGGGGAGTTGATCTTTTCTGATTATTCATGTTGCCAGAGTTCGTCCGCTGATTCTGCCCCGTGCTTATTTTTCACTGTTTGGCTAGGTGAGTAGGTGAGGTGAATTTGTATTGGTGGCTCCTGCAGTTGTGATTAACCTGCCCTTTTCCAAAAAACTTGGACTGGTGACTACAGCTTTTCCCCTACAGTTCTGTTAAGGACCCCTCTAGTACTACAGCCTGAGACTGGGGACATGCATGGTATGGTAGGGCTAGGTGGCTTTGACTTCTATTCACCTGGTCTCTGTCCAATCCTAGTGAATCAGTGACTCTGTGTTTAAGGCTCAGCTGTGGAGAAATACAAGCAACTAAGACATCTCACCCCCCAAGTGCCATAACTGGAAGTGGAAAATTAAACCTTCCCACTACAACACAACCAGGCTACCACCTTGGAGGCTCCTCAGGTGATTGGCCCAGGTCAAGAATTACAAACCAATTGTCCTAGTCAGCACAAACTCTCAAGTGGAAGAGTTCAAAAGGCCTCCAGCAACTAGATAGCAGGAGTCTATTGGCAGGTCAAGTGTGGCTCGCTCCAGTGCTCTCCAGAGTCATAATGGCTTGTCCAGCCATTATGTTAGTCCAGGGAAGTTTATGCCTCCTTCCCCTCCTTGCACCTCTGTCACACCCAGTCATTGGTAACCCCTTAGGGCTGTGGCCCATTTCCCACCAATGAGCAAATGTGTCAGGGGTTTGCTCCTGCCAGAGTCACAGGGAGATCAATGTGTCCTCAGCCAGGTTGCCACACTCTGTCACCAGCAAGCAGGGGGAGCTGAAGCCTGACAACCTCAGGTGCTCAATGGAAGCTTGGAGTGTCACTCAGTTCCAGCCCCACCCCGGGCTGACTGCTGCTGCTACTTATATTCTCATGAGGAATTTGCATTTCTGTTCCAGCTGAGTTCCACCATGGGCCAGGCAAGTTTTGAGTTCACAGAAGGTGTGACTCAGCCCCACCCTATGCCACCACTGCTGTTCCAATTCTCAAAGAGCTGTCGTTTCTGTCTCTGCTGCACTCTTTGTTGAGGCAGGAGAGATTAGAGCTCACCAAGGGCTCTCAGTTCCTGTCCTGCCCTGGGCTGATGCCACTGCCATGCAAGCTCTTGTCCTGGCTATGCTCCACTAGGGGCCAGGTGCATCTTGGGCTCACAAAAGTAGCACTTCTGACTCAGCCCCACCCTGGAAGTATGCCACCTCTGTGCACGTATTCTAGTCTCTGTCCTGGGGTGCTCCACCAAGGCAGATCACCTCAGGCATACCCTTTGCTCATAGGACCTGCATTTACATCCCAGATCTGGTCCATCTGTGGCTGCCTCCAAACTACAGGCCCAGTTCCATCTGCTTGCTAAGAGAAACAGAAAGTGTTTCTCCAGAATACCACCAGGGGTGGGAACCCCATTATTCCTGCCACCGCCTCTGTGCTCTGCCCTGGGACACCATTTCTCCCTCTCCTATGTGGCTCCCATGCTTCAGCCATCACTTTATTCCCATGCTGTTGATTCAGCACTGATTTGTAGCATCCCATACCTTGCCCATACCTCTCGGGAAATTGCCCAAGAGTCTGGACTCCATAGGGGACAGGCTTCCAGGGGTGGGAGTTCAGAATTGCAGGTAGAGTATATGTTCAGTTTTATGCCTGGTGGGAGACTGCCAAGGCACACAAGTGAGCTCTCTCTGGAGAAGAAGTTCCAGTTTTTAGCAGGTCTCTCCAATGGGGTAAAATAAGAGGAGATCTGAACTCTGCTTGCTTGTTTGTAGAAAGTACACTGTGAGCCTTGCTCATGGGGGAGGGGACTTCCATCTTCTTGGTGATGGGTTTTGTACCTATTGTTTGTTTCCTTGGGTTTGCAGCTTGCCTCAGCAGGGATGATGTGTACTCTTCAATCTTCTCTCTTGGCTCCGTTCCAAACCATCAGCTTACTTGATAAACTTCTGTTCTTTAATTTTCCTTCTGGATGGAAGCCTCTGTGGAAAGCTGGCTCCAGTCGGCCATCTTGCCTCTCCTCAGATAATTCTTTTTTTAAATCCCTTTGCCACAAGGCAGTGCCTGGTACTCATATACAAGCTTGTGCTTAGAGCTATTCCTCAGGCGATTCAAATCCCTGTCCTCATTATAAAGCATGTCTATCTAAACATGGCCCAGGCCTTACTGCCATGGTTCCCTGACCAAGCCTATCCCTGGAATCCCATCACTACACTAAAAACCAGTTAAGTATAAATTATTACAACAACTTCATACATTTGGAAATTTTTAATATACAACAGAGAAAGTCTATCGATTTATTTTGATTTCCTCATTGTGGTGGGGAAATTTTAATGGCTCGGAGGATTTCCACCCCTTTGTAAATTGGGTCTATAGAATCTGTCCCCTTTGACTGTAGGCAGGAACTGTGAATATCATGGGACAGTCATTCCCTACATTTGGTTATACTCACCATACAGAAATGCTAATGTGATAATCACTCCTATGATAATGCTATATTTATCTTATATAAGTTTCTGTCATATGAGACTAAGGAGAGATTCTTCAGCAGATTTTGAAGAAGGAGGTTGCTATGTTTTAAGAATATCAAGTACCTACCCTGTTTCCCCAAAAATAAGACAGTGTTTTATTTTAAGGTGTGCTCCCAAAGATGCTCTAGGTCTTATTTTCAGGGGACATCTTATCTTTCCTATAAGTAGGTCTTATTTTCAGAGGATGTCTTATTTTCGGGAAAACAGGGTAGGATTTGAAGTCAGCCTCTAGATGCTGAAAATAAACCCCAGGCAATAGTCAACAAGAACATTGATACTACAACCTCAAAGAACTAAATGTAGCCACAAACTATAGTGATCTTGGAAGAGAATCTTAAACCTCAGATGAGATCACAGTCCTTGCCAGCACCTGGAATTCAGTCTGATGAGAACCTACATGTGGGACCCAGGTCAACCATATCTGGACTCCTGACCCACAGACCCCATGAGATGCCAAGTTTGTGGTAATATTTATACATAAATAGAAAACAAATATATTGGTAAAAAGAAAGAGTAGACAATAAGTAGAATACAAATACAAACAAATAGACAAATACATAGAGTAAAATAAATAAAATCTGTTTAAAAACATAGAATATTTAAGCAATGTTATCTAAAACCTTGAAGGAATTAAATTTTAACACTGCAGCCCTCAAATACAGAATATAATATTTTTTTATTACTCTCATGAGACATTCACTAAGATTTACCATGACCTAGACCATAAAGTGTCTAAATTGACTTAAAATAAGTTTGGAAAGATAAGCTAAAACCAAAGGAAATTTTAAAAGAAAATAATAAAAATAGAAATAAATTTAATGAAGTAAATAACAAATAGAAAAATTAAATCTCTAAAACTGAATCTTTAAAAAGATTAATAAAAATTGATAATCTCCTGGCATGATGGATCAAAAAATATAAAATATAAAGGACCTAATTTAAAAATGTAAGTGGTGATATTAGAATGGATCCTACAAATACTAAAACAACGATAAGAGAATGCTATGAACAAAATCATGCTAACAAATTCAGAAACTTAGATAAAATTGAGATATTTCTTGAAAAACAATTACACAAATTATCACAAGAAGATATTAAAAATTTGAAAAATTTCTGGGCTCAGATGTCTTCAATCATGAATTCTATCAAACTTTTTTCTTAAAGATAATTACACGGGGCAGCACCTGTGGCTCAAAGGAGTAGGGCGCTGGCCCCATATGCCAGAGGTGGTGGGTCCAAACCCAGCCCCTGCCAAAAAAATAAAATAAAATAATAATAATAACATGCTTAGAAAACTCTTACAAATTAAAAGGGGGAAAAACTCAACACAACTCAATTTATAAATCCAGCATAACTTTAATACTAAAATCTGAGAAAGAAAATAAAACTAGATCAATATTACTCATTATCAGATACACAAAATGCTACAGCAATACTAACAAATAGCATTTAACAATATATGCAAAAATAATGCCATCATAAATATATGAAGATTATCCCAGGAAAACAAAGCTTATCTAACATTACCAAGTCAATCAACATAAGCGACAGTGTTAAAAGATAACAAAAGAAAAATATACCAACAATATAACAATTAGAATAATAAAAATGTAGCAAATTAGAAATAAAAGGAAACTTCTTCAATTTGATAGAAAACACTGATAAAAACCAAAATCTTCACTTACTGATAAAATATTGGCAGTTTGTCTCTAAGATTGAAAACAAAGCCAGAAATCCTAGCCACTGAAGTAAAATAAGAAAAACAATTAAAACAGAAAGAGTAAAAGGGGAAAATAAAATTTTTATTATTTCTGTGTGACATAATTTAGTACACATGAAACACTAAGAATTTTCAAAATATATGCCAGAATTAGGGAATTATATGCCATCCTGAAGGCTGTCTGTTTGCTTTGATTCTGTGTCCTTAGCTGTGCAGAAGCTTTCCAGCTAAATTATGTTGCATTTATTTATTCTCGTTGATGTTGACATTACTGATGCCGTCTTCTTCATAAAATTCTTCCCCAGGCTGCTATCATCTAGAGTTTTCTCATGCTTTCCTCCAGAATTTTTATCATCTCCTATCTTATATTCAAATCTTCCATCCATCATGAGTTAATTTTTGTAAGTGATGACAGGTGTGGGTTCAGTTTTAGTCTTTTACAAGTAGCTCACCAATTCTCCCAGCACCATTTACTGACTAGGCATTCTTTTCTCCAATGTATGCTTTTGTTTGGTTTATTAAAGATCAGATAATGGTAAGAGGTTGGTTTCATATCTGGGTTTTCTTTCTTTTTTTTCTTTCTTTCTTTTTTTTTTTTTTTTTGACAGTCTTACTTTTTTGCCCTGAGTAGAGTGTCATGGCATCATCACAGCTCACAGCAACCTCAAAGCAATCGTCTTCCCTCAGTTTCCCAAGTAGCTGCCACTACAAGTGCCAGTCGCAAGGCCCAGGTATTTTTAGAGATGATGTCTCCCTCTTGCTCAGACTTGTCTCCAACTCCTGAGCTCAGACAATCCAACCACCATGGCCTCCAAGAGTGCTAGTATTACAGGTGTGAGCCAACCCTCCTGGCCTCATCTATGGGTTTTCAATTCTGTACTATATATCTCTGTCTCTATTTTTCTACCAATATCATGCTGTTGGGATCACTATGGACTTGTAGTATAACCTGAAGTCTGGTAGAGTGATGCCTCTGGATTCGTTTTTATTACTAAGGATTATCTTGGCTATATGGGTTTATTTCTGGTTCCAAACAAAATGAAGAACTTTTTTTTTTCAGGTCTTCAAAGTATGCTGTTGGTATTTTAGTGGGAATTGCATTAAATCTGTAGATTGCTTTGGGTTGCATAGCTATTTTAACAATGTTGATTCTTCTCAGTCAAGAGCATGATATATTCTTCCACTTGTTAGTATCTTCTGCTATTTCTTTTCTTGGGATTTCATAGTTCTCTCTGTAGAAACCCTTTGCTTCCTTTGTAAGATATACTCCCAAGTACTTAATTTTCTTTGAGACTACTGTGAAAGGTATTGTATCCTTGGTTTTATTCCCTGCTTCTTTCTTATTGGCATATACAAAGGCTATTGATTTGTGGACATTGATTTTATACCCCACGATGTTACTACATTTCTTGATCACTTCCAGAAAACTTGTGGTTGATTCTCTGGGATTTTCTAAGTGTAAGATTATATCATCAGCAAAGAATGAAAATTTGACCTCCTCTATCCCCATTTGAATGCCCTTAATATCCTTCTCTTCCCTAATTCCATTAGCTGGAAGTTCACAATTGCCAAGATATGGAAGTACCCCGAGTGCCCATCAATCCATGAATGGATCAATAAACTGTGGTATATGTATACCGTGGAATAATATTCATCTATAAAAAAGATGATGACTTTGCATCTTTTGTATTTACCTGGATTGAGCTGAAATACATTCTTCTTGGTAAAATATCATAAGAATGGAAATGCAAGCTTCCAATGTACTCAATACTAATATGAATCTAATAGAAAAATAACTGCACACCAAAATGAGAGAATAACACAAGTGTATTCAAGTGGGGGCAGGAGGGCGGAGGGAAATAATAAGTGTATTCAAATGGGGGGCAGAAGGGTGGAGGGAAGGGAAAGGAGAGGAGGAAGGGGATTGACAGGCTTTTACCTAATTGACACATTGTGAGTGTGGACAGCATGTCCCCATGATGAAGAGATCAACTGCCTCAACTACAACTTGTACTTTACCTTAGAAACACAAACAATATAACTTAATCATTTATACCTTCATATTAATCTGAATTGAAAAACAAAAAATAAAGAATTAGTGAATTTAGAAAAGCCAAAGTATACAAAATCAATGACCAAAATGTCATCTTATTTTTATACATTATTAATGACAATGGGAAAATAAGATTTTAATTATACTTTTTATGTCAAAATATTAAATGGCTAGGAATAAATTAGTAAGATCTCTACACTGAAAAAGACAAAATATTGTTGAGAAAACCAAAGATGATCTAAATAAATGAAGAAATGTACCATGAATTAGATAACCATGTCTACTCTCATGAAAACCAACAAGAGCAACCTAAATTTTAATCAAAACCCCAGCAGGATTTTAAAAGAAACTGACAAACTGATTCTAAAATTTATAACAACATGACAACAATATTTTTTAACCAAAGTAACCTTGAAAGAGAAGTATATGACTGTACATAAAGCCATAGGGATGAAGACATTATTCTACTGTAAAGCACAGGTAAATAGGTCAATAGAACAGAACAGAACAGAACAGAGAGTTCAGAGGTATGCATATTTGGCCAACTTATTTTTACTAAAGACAAGAAAATCGTTTAATAAATGCTGTTGGAAAAGCTAAATATCCTCAAGAAAAAAAAAACCTATTAAGCTTACACCTTACAAAATGATTACTTTAAGAAGAATCATTGACCTAATTGTAACAAGTAACAATAAAAGTTTTTTAAATGGCGGCCGGTGGGGGCAAGATGGTGGCCGAGTAAGAGCTTCCTTGCATCTGGGCACTGTGAGTCTGGGGAGATAGGATTCCAGGCATCTCTGGCTGGTGGGATCTGCCTATCATCACTCCTATGCAGATACAGGGAGTCAGCGAGAGACTTCTGGACCCCAAGAGGGGGACTAAAACAGTGGAAAAATGGCAAGTGGTCACGTGTGTTCAATCCGTCTAAACCCGGCCGCAACTGTAAGTTCAGTAGCTGCGAGACTGCAAACCAGAAAGGCCTTACCTGTGAACTGTTTTGGTGTCCTTGGACTTGGCACTGAGTTGAACTGCCTTGGGGAGGGCCTGAGCGGGAGTGCGGAGAACTTTGGCGGTTGTCTAGGGCCCTACTCTGAGCTGCTGAGCCAGACGGAGCTAATAGTGTTTGGCAGTGGGTCACACGGAGCCACTGTGAGTGATCTGCCCCGGCAAGCTCCGGCCTCAGGGTCGCAGAGCTAGAAAAGGGTGGGAGCTGGTAACCCAGCAACCAAGTAGCCTAAGGGTGGGGTCTGAGCCGCCTTGCAGCCCTAACCCTCAGGGGCAGAGTGAGACCAGTTTTGGCACACTGGGTAAGTGGATAGCCACTTCAGCAGTGATTCCAGAGAGAAGCACTTTACTGGGAAAGCTTCTGCTCAGCAAGTTTACAAGTTCAAAGTGCCTTTTAAGTGGGCTGAAGAGAGATTCAGGGTGTCTACCTGCTGGGGTTTGAGAAATCAGCAGCCTCCAGTTGTATCAGAACTGTGATTAACATCTCATACCCCAGAAGACCACGTGTTGCCCAGATAATATTCAATAACATATACAAACTGCTTTGTTTTTGGTTGTGTTTTTTCTTTTCTTTTTTTTTTTTTTTGGTTGTTTTGTTTGTTTGTTTATTTTGACATTGTTGATGTTCTTCTGTTTTTTAATTTCAATCGTTTCCATACAGATCCTTTTCCTTTCTCAATTTTTCTAGTTTAATTATAATTTCCCATTGCTGGCTTTTTTAATAACTAGAACTTCATTTTTGCTAGTGTTTCTACCGCTATCATTTGGTTTTTCACCCAATTTTATCCCCGTAAAGTTTTCTGTTTGCTTGTTTTGGTTTGATTTATAGCATTTTTGTCTTTCCTCTCTACTTGGTGGAGGTGGGATACTGTGTCTGATCAGGTTAGCAAAGAGCTGCTGACCTCAAGGGAACCACCCAACTGGGCAGCCCAAGAAGGTGGGTTTTTTTTAAGGTTGTGTCAAAGTACCCTACTGTACACCTATATTGCTCTGTCTCCCTCTTTCTGTGCCTCTCTTCTTTCTGTCAATATTCAGTATACCCACCCCCTCTTCTTTCTCTATCTTTCTTTTTTTCTTATCACTCGGTCCTCCTTTCTTTCATCCCTTTTTTGCTCTTCAACCTTCTCACACTTCTGGTCCTGTAACCCTTAGTCCACAGGCACAAGAACTTAAAGAGCAAGAGGAAGTGAAAGGAAAATTAGGGCAAGGAAACAGAGAAAAGAAATCACTCATGAGGAAGAATCAGCAGAAAACTCCAGGCAACATGAAGAACCAGTCTAGAACACCCCCACCAAGGGACCATGAGGTAGCTACTGCAGAGGATTCCACCTGTAAAGAAATGTTAGGAATGACAGAAAGAGAATAAAGAATACACATGTTGAAAACAATGAAAGAAATGATGGAAACAATGAAGGAAATTGCTAATAAAGTGGAAAATAACCAAAAGGAAATCCAAAAGCAGAATCAAATAAAAGATGAACGATATGAAGAATATAAAAAGGATATAGCAGAGCTGAAGGAACTGAAACAGTCAATTAGGGAACTTAAAGATGCAATGGAAAGTATCAGCAACAGGTTAGACCATGCAGAAGAAAGAATTTCAGAGGTAGAAGACAAAGTTTTTGAGATAACTCAGACAGTAAAAGAGGCAGAAAAGAAGGGAGAGAAAGCAGAACATTCACTGTTAGAATTATGGGACTTTATGAAGCGTTCCAACATACGAGTTATAGGAATTCCAGAAGGGGAAGAAGAATGCCCCAGAGGAATGGAACCCATACTAGAGAATATTATAAAAGAAAATTTCCCAAACATCAACAAAGATTCTGACACACTGCTTTCAGAGGGATATCGGAACCCAGGTCGCCTCAACTCTAACCGAGATTCTCCAAGAAACATTGTGATGAACCTGTCCAAAGTCAAGACAAAAGAAAAGATTCTGCAAGATGTCAGGAGTAAGCGCCAGTTGACCTACAGGGGCAAATCCATCACAGTGACCGCAGACATTTCTAATGAAACTTTCCAAGCAGGAAGACAATGGTCATCTACCTATAATCTACTTAAACAGAACAATTTTCAGCCCAGAATTCTGTACCCTGCTAAGCTAAGCTTCAAAATTGACGGAGAAATCAAACCATTTACGGATATACAAACATTGAGGAAATTCGCCACAACAAGACCAGCTCTACAGGAAATACTTCAACCTGTTCTGCACACTGACCACCACAATGGATCAGTAGCAAAGTAAGAACTCAGAAATCAAAGCACAGAACCTAACCTCCACAATGATGAAAAAGATAAAACTAAGCAATGGACTCTCACCAAATAAGACGAATAGAATGCTTCCACACTTATCAAATATCCAAATAAATGTTAATGGCTTGAATTCCCCACTGAAGAGACATAGATTGGCTGACTGGATTAAAAAACACAAGCCATTCATTTGCTGTCTGCAAGAAACACACCTGTTTTCAAAAGACAAATTAAAGCTCCGAGACAAGGGTTGGAAGACAATTTTTCTGGCAAATGGAATTCAGAAGAAAAGAGGAGTTGCAATCTTATTTTCAGACACATGTGGATTTAAAGCAAATCAAGTCAAAAAAGACAAACATGGTTACTTTATATTGGTCAAAGGAAACTACAACAAGAAGGCATTTCAATTCTAAACAGTTATTCACCCAAATTAAACGCTCCAAGATTCTTGAAACAGACCTTACTCAGTCTGAGCAATATGATATCTGATAATACCATAATCACAGGGGACCTTAACACTCCTCTTACAGAGCTGGACAGATCCTCTAAACAGAAATTAAACAAAGATATTAGAGATTTAAATGAGACCCTAGAACAACTGTGCTTGATAGACGCACATAGAACACTCCACCCCAAAGATAAAGAATATACATTCTTCTCATCACCCCATGGCACGTTCTCCAATATTGACCATATCCTGGGACACAAAACAAATATCAACAGAATCAAAAGAATTGAAATTTTACCTTGTATCTTCTCACACCATAAGGCACTTTAGGTAGAACTCAACTCTAACAAAAATGCTCGACCCCACCCAAAGGCATGGAAACTAAACAATCTTCTGTTAAATAACAGATGGGTGAAGGAAGAAATAAAACAGGAAATCATTAACTTCCCTGAGCATAACAACAATGAAGACACAAGCTACCAAAACCTGTTGGATACTGCAAAAGCAGTTCTGAGAGGAAAATTCATCGCTTTAGATGCCTACATTCGAAAAACAGAAAGAGAGCACATCAACAATCTCACAAGAGATCTTATGGAATTGGAAAAACAAGAACAATCTAAGCCTAAACTCAGTAGAAGAAAAGAAATATCCAAAATCAAATCAGAGATCAATGAAATTGAAAACAAAAGAATCATTCAGAAAATTAATGAAACAAGGAGTTGGTTTTTTGAAATAATAAATAAAATAGATAAACCATTGGCCAGACTAACTAGAAATAGAAAAGTAAAATCTCTAGTAACCTCAATCAGAAACGATAAAGGGGAAATAACAACTGATCCCACAGAGATACAAGAGATCATCTCTGAATACTACCAGAAATTCTATGCCTAGAAATTTGACAATGTGAAAGAAATGGATCAATATTTGGAATCACACCCTCTCCCTAGACTTAGCCAGGAAGAAATACACCTCCTGAACAGACCAATTTCAAGCACTGAGATCAAAGAAACAATCAAAAATCTTCCAACCAAAAAATGCCCTGGTCCAGATGGCTTCACTCCAGAATTCTATCAAACCTTCAAGGAAGAGCTTATTCCTGTACTGCAGAAATTCTTCCAAAAAATTGAGGAAGAAGGAATCTTCCCCAACACATTCTATGAAGCAAACATCACCCTGATACCAAAACCAGGAAAAGACCCAAACAAAAAGGAGAATTTCAGACCAATCTCACTCATGAATATAGATGGAAAAATTCTCAACAAAATCCTAGCCAATAGATTACAGCTTATCATCAAAAAAGTCATTCATCATGATCAAGCAGGCTTCATCCCAGGGATGCAAGGCTGGTTCAACATACGCAAGTCCATAAACGTTATCCACCATATTAACAGAGGCAAAAATAAAGATCACATGATCCTCTCAATAGATGCAGAAAAAGCATTTGATAAAATCCAGCATCCTTTTCTAATTAGAACACTGAAGAGTATAGGCATAGGTGGCACATTTCTAAAACTGATTGAAGCTATCTATGACAAACCCACAGCCAATATTTTACTGAATGGAGTAAAACTGAAAGCTTTTCCTCTTAGAACTGGAACCAGACAAGGTTGTCCTCTGTCACCTTTACTATTCAACATAGTGCTGGAAGTTCTAGCCAATACAATTAGGCAAGACAAGGAAATAAAGGGAATCCAAATGGGAGCAGAGGAGGTCAAACTCTCCCTCTTTGCTGATGACATGATCTCATACTTAGAGAACCCAAAAGACTCAACCACAAGATTCCTAGAAGTCATAAAAAAATACAGTAATGTTTCAGGATATAAAATCAGTCTCCACAAGTCAGTAGCCTTTGTATACACCAATAACAGTCAAGATGAGAAGCTAATTAAGGACACAACTCCCTTCACCATAGTTTCAAAGAAAATGAAATACCTAGGAATATACCTAACGAAGGAGGTGAAGGACCTCTATAAAGAAAACTATGAAATCCTCAGAAAGGAAATAGCAGAGGATATTAACAAATGGAAGAACATACCATGCTCATGGATGGGAAGAATGAACATTGTTAAAATGTCTATACTTCCCAAAGCAATCTACCTATTCAATGCCATTCCTATCAAAGTACCAACATCGTCCTTTCAAGATTTGGAAAAAATGATTCTGCATTTTGTGTGGAACCGGAAAAAACCCCATATAGCTAAGGCAGTTCTTAGTAATAAAAATAAAGCTGGGCGCATCAGCATACCAGATTTAAGTCTGTACTACAAAGCCATAGTGCTCAAGACAGCATGGTACTGGCACAAAAACAGAGACATAGACACTTGGTATCGAATTGAAAACCAAGAAATGAAACTAACATCATACAACCACCTAATCTTTGATAAACCAAACAAGAACTTACCTTGGGGGAAAGACTCCCTATTCAATAAATGGTGTTGGGAGAACTGGATGTCTACATGTAAAAGACTGAAACTGGACCCACACCTTTCCCCACTCACAAAAATTGACTCAAGATGGATAAAGGACTTCAATTTAAGGCATGAAACAATAAAAATCCTCCAAGAAAGCATAAGAAAAACACTGGAACATATTGGCCTGGGGAAAGACTTCATGAAGAAGACTGCCATGGCAATTGCAACAACAACACAAATAAACAAATGGGACTTCATTAAACTGAAAAGCTTCTGTACAGCTAAGGAGACAATAACCAAAGCAAAGAGACAACCTACACAATGGGAAAGGATATTTGCATATTTTCAATCAGACAAAAGCTTGATAACTAGGATCTATAGAGAACTCAAATTAATCCACATGAAAAAAGCCAACAATCCCTTATATCAATGGGCAAGAGATATGAATAGAACTTTCTCTAAAGACGACAGACGAATGGCTAACAAACACATGAAAAAATGTTCATCATCTCTATATATTAGAGAAATGCAAATCAAAACAACCCTGAGATATCATCTAACCCCAGTGAAAATGGCCCACATCACAAAATCTCAAAACTGCAGATGCTGGCGTGGATGTGGAGAGAAGGGAACACTTTTACACTGCTGGTGGGACTGCAAACTAGTACAACCTTTCTGGAAGGAAGTATGGAGAAACCTCAGAGCACTCAACCTAGACCTCCCGTTTGATCCTGCAATCCCATTACTGGGCATCTACCCAGAAGGAAAGAAATCTTTTTATCGTAAGGACACTTGTACTAAACTGTTTATTGCAGCTCAATTTACAATCGCCAAAATGTGGAAACAGCCTAAATGCCCACCAAACCAGGAATGGATTAACAAGCTGTTGTATATGTATACCATGGAATACTATTCAGCCATTAAAAAATGGAGACTTTACATTCTTCGTATTAACCTGGATGGAAGTGGAAGACATTATTCTTAGTAAAGCATCACAAGAATGGAGAAGCATGAATCCTATGTACTCAATTTTGATATGAGGACAATTAATGACCATTAAGGTTGTGGGGGGGGAAGCAGAAAGAGGCATGGAGGGAGGGGGTTGGGGCCTTAGTGTGTGTCACACTTTATGGGGGCAAGACATGATTGCAAGAGGGACTTTACCTAACAATTGCAATTAGTGTAACTGGCTTATTGTACCCTCAATGAATCCACAACAATAAAAATAAAAGGCAAAAAAAAAAAAGTTTTTTGAATGGATGTAGTAAAATTCATCAAATTGCACAATTGAGAAGATGAAAACAGAGATTGGATTAAAGATGGCGACCGAGTAACAGCTTCCCTGCAACTGGGCACCGTGAGTCTGGGGAGATAAGACTCCAGATATCTCTGGCTGGTGAGATCTGCCTATAATAACCCCTTTGAGGATACAGGGAGTCAACAAGGGAATTCTGGACCCCAAGAGGAGGACAAAAGCAGTGGGAAACTGGCAAGTGTTTGCATGTGTTCGCTCGACCTAATCACGCTGGCAACCATGAGTACAAGCAGCAGTGAGACTACAAACCGGAAAGGCCTTACCTGTGAACTGTTTTGGTGTTTTTGGACTTGGCAGTTGAACTGCCTTGGGGAGAGCTTAGATAGGAGTGTGGAGAACTTTGGGCGTTGTCTGGGGCCCCAGACAGAGCCACTGAGCTGGGCTGCAGGAAGCCCCATTGTGTGAGAGAATTGCCCTGGCAAGCTCTGCCCTCAGGGTCCCAGAGCAAGGAGCGGGTGGGACATAGTAACCTAGCAACTGAGCAGCGTAAAGGCGGGAACTGAGCTGCCTTACAGTCTTAACCATTAGGGGCAGAGTGAGACGGTTTTGGCACACTGGAGACTCGGGCTGTTGCCCTGGGTAGAGTGCTGTGATGTCACAGCCCATAGCAACCTCAAATTCCTGGGCTAGGTGCTGCCTGGAACTCTATAAGATCTGTGCCACAACCCCGCACCAACCGGGCGTCTGCATGCCCTGACCAGGAACTGCGGGAGCTGTGCAACACTGCATCCTCCCTCCTGTGTCCTCCTAGCCTCCACCCTGGCCTGCTCGTCTGGCCTGGGATACTAGTAGCTGCGTGCCCTCTGGAGCCCTCCCTGCCTCTATGCAGAACCCTTCTCCTGGCCAGAGACTGCTGGAGCCTTGGGCTCTCTGTGCCAAAATCACTGGGTGCCAGGCACTACCAGAACCGTGCACACCACCTCCCATCCTGTTGCTGGATCTGGGTGTGTCACACGCCTGAGCTACTTCCACAACCAGACCCCTAGCTGGAGCAGCCCCAGAGGAACTACACAGGGTCACTCCCTGCAAAGATCAAGCAACAATAGAGTTATCCCGCTGGGATCTAATCTTGGAGAGACACCTCCCCAACTCTGACAGCCAGAGGCAATGGTAGAAAACAATCATGAGACGAAATCAACAGAAAAACTGCAGCAATATGAATAATCAGAATAGATCAACTCCCCCAAGGATCAATGGGGCAGACATAGCACAAGATCCCAAGCACAAACAAATAGCCGAGATGTCAGAAATCGAATTCAGAATCTGGTAGCAAATGAGATTGAATTAGAACTCCAAGCAGTAACCCAAAAGATATCTCAAGAATTCAACAAATTCAAAGACCAAATGACCATAGATTTCGACACATTGAGACAAGAAGTTGCATCCCTCAAAGATCTGAGAAACACAGTAGAATCCCTCAGTAACAGAATGGAGCAAGCAGAAGAAAGGATTTCTGACATTGAAGAGAAAGTTTTCGAATGCTCCCAAACTCTCAAGGAGGATGAGAAATGGAGGGAAAAAACAGATCACTCAGAGAGCTCTGGGATAATTCGAAGAAAACTAATGTTCGTCTTATAGGGATCCCCAAAAGCAACAAAGTGGCTTCACAGGCACAGAGTCTCTTCTCCATGAGATTATGAAGGAGAACTTTCCAGACATGCCAAGAGATTCTGAAATTCAGATAGCAGACAGTTTCAGAACTCCAGCACAACTCAACCTGACTAAGACATCCCCCAGACACATAATAATCAATTTCACTAAAGTTAATATGAAGGAGAAAAATTCTGAAAGCTGCCAGACAAAAGAAAACCATTACGTACAAGGGGAAGAATATTAGAATGACTGCAGATCTCTCTGCTGAAACCTTTCAAGCTAGAAGAGGATGGTCATCGACTTTTAATCTCCTAAAACAAAATAACTTTCAACCCAGGATCCTATACCCAGCTAAACTGAATTTCATTTATGATGGAGAAATTAAATACTTCAATGACATTCACATGTTGAAGAAATTTGCGATAACTAAACCAGCTCTCCAGGATATTCTCAAAACTATCCTCCATAAAGACCAGTGTAATCCTCCACCACAAAAGTAAAATCACCCAGAAAATTTTGATCAAATTCCAACTTCCACAGTCGCAAAAGGATTAAAAATGTCCACTGGACTCTTGAAAGGCTTATCAATATTCTCAATTAATGTGAATGGTTTAAACTTTCCTCTAAAGAGGCATAGCTTGGCTGACTGGATACAAAAACTCAAGCCAGATATCTGCTACCTACAAAAATCGCATCTTACATTAAAAGACAAATGTAGACTCAAGGTGAAGGGATGGTCATCTATATTCCAGGCAAATGGAAAGCAGAAAAAAAGCAGGCATTGCAATCCTGTTCACAGAAGCAACAGGCTTTAAACCAACCAAAATAATTAAGGATAAGGATGGACACTTCATATTTGTTAAAGGTATTACTGAATATGATGAGATCTCTATTATTTATATTTATGCACCCAACCACACTCACCTCAATTTATAAGAGAAACTCTAACAGACACGAGCAATTCAAATTCCTCCTCTTCCATAGTATTTGAAGATTTTAACACCCCTTTAGCAGTGCTGGATAGATCCTCCAAAAAGAAGCTAAGCAAAGAAATTTTAGATTTAAACTCAACCATTCAACAGGTGGAATTAACAGACATCTACAGAACATTTCATCCCAACAAAACTGAATTCACATTCTTCTCATCAGCCCACGGAACATACTCCAAAATCAACCACATCCTAGGCCACAAATCTAACCTCAGCAAATTAAAAAAAATAGAAATTATTCCTTGCATCTTCTCAGACCATCATGGAATAAAAGTTGAACTCAATAACAACAGGAACCTGCATACACATACAAGAACATGGAAGCTAAACAACCTTATGCTGAAGGATAGATGGGTTATAAATGAGATTAAGAAGGAAATCACCAAATTTTTGGAAGTAAACTACAATCAAGACACAAATTACCAGAACCTCTGGGATACTGCAAAGGCAGTCCTAAGAGGGAAATTTATAGCACTGCAAGCCTTCCTCAAGAAAATGGAAAGAGAGGAAGTTAATAACTTAATGGGACATCTCAAGCAACTGGAGAAGGAAGAACACTCCAACCCCAAACCCAGCAGAAGAAAAGAAATAACCAAAATCAGAGCAGAGCTAAATGAAATTGAAAACAAAAGAATTATACAACAGATCAATAAATCCAAAAGTTGGTTATTTGAAAAGATCAATAAAATAGATAAACTTTTGGCCAACCTAACCAGAAAAAAAGAGTAAAATTTCTAATTTCATCAATCAGAAATGGTAATGATGAAATAACAAAAGACCCCTCAGAAATTCAAAAAATCCTTAACGAATTCTACAAGAAACTCTACGCTCAGAAATATGAAAATCTGAAAGAAATAGACCAATACCTGGAAGTACGCCACCTACCAAGACTTAGCCAGAACAAAGTGGAAATGTTGAGCAGGCCCATATCAAGTTCTGAAATAGCATCAACTATACAAAATCTCCCTAAAAAGAAAAGCCCAGGACCAGATGGCTTTACATCAGAATTCTACCAAACATTTAAAGAAGAACTAGTACCTATACTACTAAACCTCTTCCAAAATATAGAATAAGAAGGAATACTACCCAACACATTCTATGAAGCAAACATCACCTTGATCCCCAAACTGGGAGAGACTCAACAAGAAAAGAAAAGTATAGACCAATATCACTAATGAATATTGATGCTAAAATACTCAATAAGATCCTAACAAACAGAATCCAACAACACATCAAAAGAATTATACACCATGACCAAGTGGAATTTATCCCAGGGTCTCAAGGCTGGTTCAATATACGTAAATCTATAAATGTAATTCAACACATAAACAAACTTAAAAATAAGGACCATATGATTCTTTCAATTGATGCAGAAAAAGCTTTTGATAATATCTAGCATCCCTTCATGATCAGAACAATTAAGAAAATTGGTATAGAAGGGACATCTTTTAAACTAATAGAGGCTATCTACAGCAAACCCATAGCCAATATTCTATTGAATGGAGTTAAATTGAAATCATTTCCATTTAGATCAGGAACCAGGCAAGGTTGTCCATTGTCTCCATTGCTCTTTAACATTGTAATGGAAGTTTTAGCCATTGCAATTAGGGAAGAAAAGGCGATCAAGGGTATCCTTATAGGGTCAGAAGAGATCAAACTTTCACTCTTCACAGATGATATGATCGTATATCTGGAAAACACTAGGGATTCTACTACAAAACTTTTAGAAGTTATCAAGGAATATAGCAATGTCTCAGGCTACAAAATAAACACCTGTAAATCTGTAGCCTTTATATATACCAACAATAACCAAGCCGAAAAAACAGTCAAGGATTCTATTCCTTTCACAGTAGTGACAAAGAAGATGAAATATTTGGGAGTATACCTAACAAAGGATGTGAAAGATCTATACAAAGAGAACTATGAAACCTTAAGAAAAGCAATAGCTGAAGATGTTAACAGATGGAAAAGCATACCATGTTCATGGCTGGGAAGAATCAACATTGTTAAAATGTCCATACTACCGAAAGGAATATACAATTTTAATGCAATTCCTATTAAAGCTCCATTGTCATATTTTAAAGATCTTGAAAAAATAATACTTTGTTTTATATGGAATCAGAAAAAACCTCGAATATCCAAAACATTACTCAGCAATAAAAACAAAGCAGGAGGAATCATGCTACCGGACCTCAACTGTACTATAAATCGATAGTGATCAAAACAGCATGGTACTGGCACAAAAGCAGAGAAGTAGATGTCTGGAACAGATAGAGAATCAAGAGATAAATCCAGCTACTTACCGTTATTTGATTTTTGACAAGTCAATTAAAAACTTTCAGTGGGGAAAAGATTCCCTATTGAACAAATGGTGCTGGGTAAACTGGATGGCAACCTGTAGAAGATTGAAACTGGACCCACACCTTTCACCATTAGCTAAGATAGACTCTCACTGGATAAAAGATTTAAACTTAAGACGTGAAACTATAAAAATACTTGAAAAAAGTGCAGGGAAAACTCTGGAAGTAATCGGCCTGGGCGAATATTTTATGAGGAGGACATCCCAGGCAATTGAAGCAGTATCAAAAATACACTACTGGGACCTGATCAAACTAAGAATCTTCTGCACAGCCAAGAACATAGTAAGTAAAGAAAGCAGACAGCCCTCAGAATAGGAGAAAATATTTGCAGGTTATACCTCTGATAAAGGTCTAATAACCAGAATCCACAGAGAACTCAAACATATTAGCAAGAAAAGAACACGTGATCCCATCACAGGGTGGGAAGGGACTTGAAGAGAAACTTCTCTAAAGAAGACAGATGCACAATCTACAAACACATGAAAAAAAGCACATCATCCTTAATCATCAGAGAAATGCAAATCAAAACTACTTTGAGATACCACCTAACCCCAGTGAGGGTAGCCCACATAACAAGATCCCAAAACCAGAGATGTTGGCATGGATGTGGAGAAAAGGGCACACTTCTACACTGCTGGTGGGAATGCACACTAATACGTTCCTTCTAGAAGGATGTTTGGAGAATACTTAGAGACCTAAAAATAGACCTGCCGTTTAATCCTATAACTCCTTTACTAGGTTTATACCCCAAAGGCCAAAGTCACAATATAACAAAGACATCTGTACGAGAATGTTTATTGCAGCCCAATTCATAATTGCTAAGTCATTGAAGAAACTCAAGTGTCCATCGACTCACGAATGGACTAGCAAATTGTGGTACATGTACACCCTGGAATATTATGCAGCCTTAAAGAAAGATGGAGACTTTACCTCTTTCATGTTTACATGGATGGAGCTGGATCCTATTCTTCTTAGCAAAATATCTCAGGAATGGAAGGAAAAGTATCCTATGTACTCAGGTCTGCTATGAAGCTAAATTATAGCTTTCACATGAAGGCTATAACCCAACTATAGCACAAGACTATATCGAAAGGGCCAAGGAAGGGGAAGGGAGGCGGGATGTTTTGGTGGAGGGAGGGTAATGGGTGGGGCCACATCTACGGTGCATCTGAGAATGGGTACAGGCAAAACTTACTAAGTGCAGAATACAAATGCCTACATACAGTAACTAAGAAAATGCCATGAAAGCTACGGTGAACAGTTTTATGAGAATATTTCAGATTTTATATGAAACCTGCACATTGTACCCCTTGATTGCACTAATGTACACAGCTATGATTTAACAATAAAAAAAAAATAAGATGAAAACACAAGCTGCAGGCTTCAAATCAATGCCAAAAAGAAAAACAAACCAACAAAAATGTAAAAATGCCCAAATAGACTGTTGCATGACTGGAGATGTGAACAAACAGTAGCTTTGCCATGGGTGTAAATGCGCTCCTGTAATTATTAAGTCAAGAAACAGACTACACGAGATGAGATGGCGTGTATTGAAGACCTTTATTTAGGGGTTTGATTTTATACCTTTCTAGTCACATACACACTTAATCCATTATCTATTAGTTTCACCATTACCTCAATTTACCTATCTGAAATCAACTAAAAAGGAAATATCCTGTTACCACATCAACACAATCACTTTTGCAGTAAACATCTTCTTCTAAACACTGACTAATCTCTGGGCAGGTGTGTAAACAAAAACATAAAGAAGAGAGTAGCCACAGGGGAACAGAGTTAATGGAAGAATATATTCACTCAGTTTACTCAGTATGAAGCAATGACTGTGTCTTTTCCTCAGGGCAGAGCACCTATAGACTTCTGACAATATGTTGTTAACATAGGTCAACCCTCTGGCCCATATCTCTGAGAAAGGGTGGCATGTCCTTTGATGTCAGGCTTCACGGGGTGTACAGCTTCAGAGAAATGGCTTATGGAATTTATAACTCCAGGGAAGCCAACTCCACATGTATCCCAGGGGGGCCCAGGTCCCTTAAGCCTCTGGAAGTAAAGCAAGACATTTTAAACTCACACTGAGTTCACTTTGTGTGCTTGATGTAGGATATGTTTGTTTCTAAATATTATTCTACATAGACACTTCACAATAGACAACACATAACTGGCCAATAATAACAGAAAAAGGATTTCAACATCATTACATCATTAATGATCAAGCATCTGCAAAATAAAACCAGAGTGAGCTTCCATTTTATATCCACTAGAATGATTAAATTTAAAATGATTGACAACAATATGTTGGTAAGCAGGTGACGTAATGAACTTCCACACATTTTTGTAGGAACTTAAAATATTCTTACAACAACTTAAGATGCATGTTTGGCAGTTTTTTTTTTTTAATAAAGTAAAACATATCAACACCCTAAATCATAGCAATTCCACACTTAACCATTTACTGAAGACACATGAAAATGTTTTTGCATTTTTGCTTGTACTATTTTTAAATTAAAATTATAATAATGTTAAATAAAAAAATTATTCAATGATACTGTTAAAGGAAGGATTGTCATTACAGGTATAGCGACCACTGTGAGTGGGATCTGGCAGTTGGAAGAGAGATTTGGCTCAACTCTGAATACGTTATGGAAACATGAGAATTGTAGACAAGGAGCAGTAGGTGGAAAATTGCTAAGAGGAACCATCAGGGATGAGATTCTGGCTCAACCCACCTAACAATATACTTGCTGAAGGCAGGTCAGGGTAATCAGAACCTCACCTGGGGATGGCAGAGGATGAAGAATCCAATCTGAACTCCAGAATGATCAGCTACAGAGAATGGGGTATTCTTGCAAAACTGACAGCAGAAGTACACACATGGGCCTAGCAGAAGGTTCAGAAGCAGACAAAAGTTTGACCAAGCCAAGAATCTTTGCCAGTAGTCAAAAACTAGGAACAACCAAACACAATCTTTAGGAGAATGCTGTAAACAACTTGTAGTGTATTCATCCAGTAAAATACTAGCTGGCAATAAAAAGGAACAAACTATCCATATGTTGGATGAATGTCAACATTATGCTGTAGGAAAGAAGCCAGACACAAAAGAATACATACACCATGTGAAGCCATTCATGGCAACTCGAATAACTGGCACAGATAATTTGTGATGATAGAAATCCAAATATGAACAGTCACTCAGGGGACTGGCTGAAGAGAGGGGGGAGAGTAATTTAAAATTCTGTTCCTGTGGGTGTACCCAAAAGTTAAAATTCACCACACTGAACATTTGAGATCTGAGTCTTTTATTACATGTGAATTATAACTCAACTTAAAAATGTCAATTGGGATTCTTTCACAAATATTCAAGAAGCATTGTTATTTTTTAAAGTTCCATTATTAATTTAATTGATGCATAGAAATTAGCTTTCCTCTTAGAAGGGCATTTTTGGTACTTCAACAACAAAATGCCCTGTCTGGAACAAAGTGCTTTTATGATTCTACCACATAGAAAATAGTGTGATCATTGTGTCTCATTAAATATTATTATCTGGGTAGATAATTCTGTGTAAAATTAAATTACCTATGTCTTTAGTATTATTTCTGACAGCAGCACCAACACAAGTGATTTTATCTATCATTTCTTTCAGTGCTTTGAGAAGTATTAGTCACTTGATATGTTGTATCACATACTCCTCACAACCATCTTCTTTGCCAATGAGTAAAACCAGGCTCAGAGCAGTTATATAATTTACTCAGGGTCACATGGTTTGAAGTCTGAGCCTGTATTTCAATACGAGTCTAACGACACAGACATATTCAGTATACAATACTGTCTCTTAGTTTGATGCCTGATGTCATTTCTTCAGTACAACAAACTTATCCTTACCTTACAATTGTTACAGACTGATGTATTAGTCAGGGTTTAATCAGTTTACATATGCACAGTTATATGTTTATATAATACCAAATAATAAAATTATATATGCATCCGGCACCTGTGGCTCAAGTGTCTAAGGTGCCAGCCACATACACCTGAGCTGGCAGGTTTGAATCCAGCCCGGGGGCCCGCCAAACAATAATGACAGCTGCAACCAAAAAATAGCCAGGTGTTATGGCAGGTGCCTGTAGTCCCAGCTACTTGGGAGGCAGAGGCAGGAGACTCTCTTGAGCCCAGGAGTTGGAGGTTGCTGTGAGCTGTAATGCCACAGCCCTCTACCCAGGGCGACAGCTTGAGGCTCTGTCTCAAAAAAAAAAAAAAAAAAAAGATTATATATGCATCTACAATATCTATGTCTATTTGACCTTAATCTCTGTAAGAACATTGAAGTCTTAACATCTGATGTAGGCAGTTGGAAAAGGAAGGTGGATATAAAGTTGGGAGACCTAGAATGCTGGGACCCACAATTGCAAACCAGGGGTGATGAGACTGACTAGCAGACCCTGCAACAGTTCTTATTGACTTCAGCCCTAGTGGTATGTGTGCCCTGCAAATGATGATACCCTGTGTCATGGAGCTAAACACACAAATCTGGCCCAGAGTCACGGGAAGGAAAGGAGAATTCAGGAGAAGGCTGAGAATCATGAGAAAATATACATTAAAGACCTGTACACAGAAACTACATAATATTGATAGGGTAATGATAGATGCCCAAATAAAAGACAAATTAAACCAGATTTACGCACCAGAAGACTAAATATTGTCAGTTTTATCCAAATTGACCTCTAGATTTAACATTAAATCAATTAAATATTGCTGCAGAATTTTTGGGCTAATTGACAAGCTAATTCTAATCTTCATATGGAAATGTAAAAGGTCTAGTTAAAACAATTTTGAAAATGAAGAACATCACTGGAGAAATAGCACTACTCGAGTTAAGACTCAATATAATGCTATAGTGCTCAATAAATTAAAGTAAGGAAAGACAATGTGGTTAAGAGAACAAAGAAAGTCCAAAAATAGATATACACCTATACAGTCAATTGATTTTCTACACAAATACCAAGGTAATTCAATTGGAAAAAACATCCTCTTCAACAAATGGTATTGGAACTATTGGATTTTCATGAACAAAACAAAATAACCTTGACCCTTACCTCATGTGATAGACAAATATTAACTTGAAATAGACAATAAACTAAAATACAACATGAAAAATATAAAATTTCCAGAAGAAACATAGTAGAAAATCTTTATGCCCTTGAATTAGGCAATTTTTTCTTAGATTAGATATATTAATGAAAAACTATGAAAGAAGAAAAATGTTAAATTGGACTTCATAAAGATTAAGAGCTTTTATTCTTCAAAAGACATTCTTTAAAAGAGAAGAGAAGCCACAGAATGGGAAAGAATATTTGCAAAACGTATATGAGAAATGATATATGTCTAGAATATAAAGACTTAAATTTCAGGACGGCGCCTGTGGCTCAAGGAGTAAGGCGCCGGTCCCATATGCTGGAGGTGGTGGGTTCAAACCTAACCTCGGCCAAAAACCACAAAAAAAAAAAAAAAAAAAAAGACTTAAATTTCAATAAGACAACCCAATTTAAAAATATGCTCAAAAGAATTGAACAAACAAATCAAACATGTTGTAAAAATGAATGCAGTAAGCATATGAGAATATGCTCAACATTGTTAGTCATCAATGAAATTCAAAATAAAAATGCAATGAAACACCACTACACACCCAGTAGACCAGCTAAATTTAAAAGAAGTGTCAAAGATTTGAAGCAACTGGAACTCTGATGTGTTTGTTTCTAGAAATGCAAAATGGTACATCCCATTTGAAAAGAGTCTGGAAGTTTCCATCACCCAAAGAATTTTACTACTAGGAATTTACACGTGAGAAAAGAAATTACATATAAACACAAATACTCATACATATTTGTACATTCATATTCAGAGAAGCTTTGCTGATAATAGTAAAAAAATGTAAAAAAAAAAAAAAAACTTGCCTCTCCATCCAATGGTAAATTGTTATGTCTGTTGTATGCATGAATACGCTGACATTTGGAAATTTACTTTAATAAGCCAGGAATAAGTATTTTGTGATAGATCCTGTGTAAGGCAATCGAGTGTTAAGAAGTACAGCTATTGAGTGGATTGGATTTGGATTTGCACCTGTAAATAAGCCCTTTCCTAACAATGGGAAGATGGCCTAATTAATCACTGCCTCAGAACTTCAGTTTCCTCATTTGTAAATAAGAATATTTATATTACCTGCCTTTTGCTAACAAGCAACATAGGATAAGCAAAGGGCATGACCACTGTGAACATAAATATTAGTTCTTACTATAATTGTTGTTTTTATTATTATTATATCTAAATAATTCCTGGCAGTGTATTTATTAATACATCATCATGAAACAATTTGGGGTTGTTTAAGATTTGTAAATTCAGAATTTTACTTAATCAGATACTGTAAATAAAGCCAGAAGGCAATAATAATTATTAATATTAATATAAAATGTATTAAATAATTCTTTCAGATCTAAATCTATCTAAACTTTTACCCATAGAGTTTTCTAAAATTGCTAGATATAGAGAATAAAGACTTCTTTGCCAATGAATGTTTTCTTTTATAATTATTTGTTATTCTATTATAAGACAGAATAAATGTTTTGTTGGAGATACACTTTCATATGTATTCTAGTTCCTAACCTACCAGTCTTTTATCCAAGATGTGTCAGCTATGAAACATACCTGTTCCTCTAGTGAACTGAAAAAAAATGAGATAGAAATATATTGTAAATTTCTTCAACATTGAAAAAAAGACAATATATAGATCTTATACATAGAAAGACCTTATTTTTCTTATGGAGAGATAGATGACAGAGAAATAGATGAAATAGAGATAGACCTTACTTTTCTTCATGTAAAAATCCTCACTTGAAAATCAAATCCAGCAAACAGATATGCTGAAATCATTTTCTTTCCTTGACAATCTTTCACTTAGAAACTAAATACGTCAAAGAAACATTTCTCTTGGGAAGACTAAAAAAAAAACTTTTCCTTTAGCCATATACCTAACTCATCTAGCAGCATGACTATTTGGTGAAAAATAGAGTTTCCCTTCATTTCCTTGTTCACCTAAGAATCAAATCCATATTTCATTCCGGCTTGAATCTTTGTGATTAGACATTAAACATAAGTTTCTTTCATCCTAGAGCTAAGTTTTAGAGAGGAGATAAGCACATACTAAAGTAAGGCAAATAACAAAACAATCACCTCAAAAATGTTAATCTACTAAAATTAGAGTAGGAGAGGAAAGTAGCTATTTGTTATGAAATGAAAATGGTGGAGTTACTTTTCTCCTCATCTCTTTACTGTCACTTCCAACTTCACTCAACTAGAGCTTAAGTGGATATCTGACATCTATAGTTACAATCTTCTTTGATATCAGATCAAATATAAATGTTATCAAATGACAAATGCATTAAACATTACCAGCTATTGGAGAAGACATAAGTGAATGAAGAGCATTCCATATTCATGAATTGCAAGATTCAGTATTACAAAATCTAAGTCTTCATCAAAATTCATCTACAATATTAATGAAAACTTCCAACATTCTATCAGGGTTGGTTTTTTTTTGAAATGGTCCATTGACTCCAAAATATTATGGTAATAACAAGCCAAGAATAGTTGAGGCATTCTTGAAGAACAAAGCTGGAGGATTTATGGTACCAAATGGCAATACTTACTATAATTAAAACAATATAGTACATATGTATTGATGCCAAAATAGGTAAATATCTGTAGACATAAAGAACAGAACACATTTAATAATTAGATCCACACACAGGAGCGTATAGTGGTGACAAAGTGATAGTGTGATGTAGTATAAAATAATTATCTTTAAATAGTGGTTCTCAGTCTAGGAATGTTCACATGGAGAAAATTATTTTTGTCTCCCTCCTTATAATTTACACAAAAAATACTTGCAGATCTGAGTGAGAACGCTAAAACAGAAATTCACTTAGAAGATAACAGGAGTATATCCTCATGATCTCTGGTAATTAAAGTCTCTTCAACAAAACCACAAAAGTATATACTATGAATTCAAAGAAATTAAATACAACTTCATTTATATAATATTAAAGATGGACAAATTGTCCTTAATTTTATAAGTCCACCAATAAGGCAGTAAAAAGGCAAGTCAAAAGTTTGGAAGTGATACTTGCCATATATATATCTGACTTATATAGAGAATGTATTCAATAATCAAAATATATATTTAATACATTATTTATACATACATATACAGTATATATGTGTATCAGTGAGAAATACATATCAATAAGAATGTAGAACTAATAAATTAGCAAAATACTTGAATTATCACCTTACCAAGAATATATTCAAATGAAAACATGTTCAGCCATAATAGTCAGAGGAAAATTCAAATTAAAACTAAAACTGAATACAGTTATATAGCCAAAGGCTAAGACAAACAAGACTAAGAACATCATGTTCTCTAGGATGTAGAAAACCTAGAGTTCCCTTACACCGATGATGTGAGTGTAAAATTGGTATGCCACTTCAGAAAGCTACTTTCCTATTCTTAGTTTTATCACTGCTTATCTTACAAAGACTCTACTAGTCTGCAATACTGTGTTTTGGTGCATTCCAACGATATATACATAGATAAAGATATGTACAAGAATGTCCATGAGAGCATTATTTGAAATTAGAAAATACTGGTCACGCTACAAGCATCCATTTCACATTAGAATAAATAGCCTATGGTATTTTCAAACATTGCATACAGTAACAAGGAGGAATGAACTACAATGATCCAAATAACGCAGAGTAACCCCTAGGACTTAAGGCTGAGCAAAAGAAACAGATAAAAAAAAATTAAATATGCATAATGGCACTTAACAAATAATTTAAAAACAAGTAAAACTGATCTCAGGTATTAGAAGACAAGGTAATAATTACATTTGGGGGTGATGACAAGAAACAGGTATAAGGGGATTTTTTTGATGTGGATACTGATGTTATGAGTGTGTATTAACTTTGTGAAAATTTGTTAAGATGCACATTGTCTTTTTCTCCATATGTAACTTTAAAAAGGAAACAATCACACAAATTGAAAAAAAATTTTTTTCAAGGGATAAGATGGGATGAATATTGAAGGAAAACGATAGATTATCTAAAAAGTACTTTAAATTTGATAAAAATTGGCATATATTTATGATAGGAACTCTCAGAAAATGAGGAACATGCAGGAGGGATGGAGAGAAAATAGACCTTTGAAAACCTAATAATGGTACAATAAACACTATATGGGCGATGGACACATGTTTATACCCATAACTTATGAATCACAAAAGTGACCCATATATCCAAAAACATGTGTAGTGCTTTGAAATTTAAAAAAAGCAAACTAGGAATATTTTGGTATCTTCTCAATGTGATAGAAGAATGTATGAAAAACTTAAAACACTCTCACATACCACTGTAAAAAGGTAAATCTTTCTGAGAATGGGAGCAGCACGGGTATGGTTGCTATCTCATGTCTGTTCAACAAGGTACTGAAATTCTTGGTCCATGCAGTATCATAAGAAAAACAAAGAGGCATGCAATTGAAAAGGAAGAAGTAAAAATGTCATTATTTTGGAGGACATGATTAGAACATCTGAAGAGAAACTTTTTAAAAAAATAATGAATGAATTTAGTAAGATCTCAAGATACAAGATCACTATACAGAAAAATGAATAGCACTTCAATATTTTATAAAATAACAATTGAAAATAATTTCAAAAAATTATTTACATTTGCATAATAAAACATCAAGTTCCTAGGGATGATTGCAATACAAATTGAGCAGTATCTCTATAATGAAAACTACAACATTTAAAGAAATTAAAGAAGAGCTAAATAAATATGGCGATGCACACTGTTCATGTTTTGAAAAACTCAATGCTGTTAAGATATTAATTATTTCCTAATTGACATAGCATTTCAATGCATTCATTACCAAAAATTTCCCATATTTTGTAGGGGAAATTTTATAAGTGCTAAAATGTATATAGAAATACCAAATACCATAGACCAAAAGAATTTTTTAAAGAAAATTAAGGCAAGTTCAAAATAAGAACTGAGTTCCCACCTGATTTCAAAATTGTATACGGATACAGTAATCAAAGTAATCAAGATAGTGTTGTACATATCAGGGGAGATAAATAAATCAAAGGAACAGAAGATAGAATTCTGAAGCAGACCCATTGGTATATAGCCTATTGAAATATTCACAGAAGTGCCTCATCTATTCAGTATAAAAAGGGAAAAACTTCTTTAACAAATAGTGCTGCAATAATTAAATATCCATATGGAAAAACAATGAACATCAACTGCGATTCTTCTCTATCTCCTTAATACCCAAAAAATATTTATGAGAGCTCATAAATCACACAGAAAAATGAATTTGGATGAATCTCAAGATACAATGAAAAGCTCAATAAGCCAGGTGCAAAAGAGTACATACTGTATGGTTCCTCTTATGTGAAGATATAAAAGAGGTGATATTGTTCTCCAGTGTCCAAAAGCAATGTAGAAGCTGCCTAGAGGTAAAATTGGGAGAAAATGACTACAAGGATGAATCTAGGAACTTTGCAAGGGGGTGGAAATGGCTAGTATCTTTGATTCATGGTGGCCAAACAAGGTCACACATTTTTCAAAAGTCATACATTTGTACCCATCAGTGGGTTGACATTATTGCAATATATTATTATGAATCAATAAGTTGATTTTAAAGAGCATTCAGTGTCTAAACTTACAATAAAGTTAATAAATTACATTTCAATCACAAAAGATTATAGAAACAATACATCTTTTGATTAAATCAGAGCAAGTTTCAAGGACATAGAGGAAACTTCCCCCTCAGCCACCCCCCGAGTTGGGTTTGTCTCTTCTATGCCAGAAAACTAATTTTGTATTTTCAGGTGGACAGATGCACTTTCTAGGAGATAGACATGTAGAATCATGTACTGCAGATGAGCATTTAAAGAGCACATGTGGTATTTCAATCATTCCTCTTCAACATAATCCACTTTATGTGTATTTATGCTGAAACTCATATATGGACTGGGATTAAGAAGGGGCAGAGAGAGGGAGAATTGACAGGGAGAGAGAGAACATTTTAAAAAGAAGTGGAAGTTAGACATGAATATGCAGTATACATTGCTTGTTAGTCTGTGTTGCAATTCTAGGTAAATGTAGTATTCTCTGTGCTTATTTTTCATACAATGTCTATCCGGAGACTCAATAACAAGCTACAGGAAATTAGTATACTCCTATTAGTATAAAAGGAAGTTTTTGTTTGTTTGTTTTTGAGACAACGTCTCACTATGTCACCCTCAGTAAAGTGCTGTGATGCCACAGCTCACAGCAACCTCAAACTCGAGTTTAAGCCATTCTCTTGCCTCAGCCTCTCGAGTGGCTGGGATTACAGGCACCCACCACAACACCCAGCTATTTTCTTTGTTGCAGTTGCCATTGTTGTTTAGCTCGCCCAGACTGGGTTTGAACCCATCAGTCTTGGTGTGTGGCCTATGCCGTAACCACCGTGCTATGTGCACCGAACCTATAAAAGGAAGTTTTAAGGAAAGAAGCTAATCTGGGTGAGATTTTTAAATTTTCAATATGTATTTGATCAATTCACTTAAAAACAGTTACTGAGCACCTGTTATGGTTGAGAGACAATGTGTATTAGATACACAATGCAAAACCTAAGTGAGTACTTTATTTAGTCACTTTAGGAGGTTCACAGTAAGGGTAAATAATATAATATGTGCCGGTGTTTAGCCTGACACATGTGAGAAAGGACTTGATAAATGTCAGTGATACTGGTGGTGATAAAGATGACCATATGAGATGGTATGGAAGTGTGGTACTCTTTCTAGCTCCCCAAGAGTAAGATATTTAAACTAAATTAAACATTTGTTTCCTTTAATTTATCCTTTAATAATATAAAGCACAGTGATAAGTTCCAATGAAAACAGATTTGTGGACATTAATTCTGTGTCCTGAAACATTACTGTATTTCTTAATCACCTCCTGGAGCCTTGTGGTTGAAACCCTGGGGTTCTCTAAGTGTAACATCATATCTTCAGCAAAGACAGAGAGTTTGACCTTGTCTGTCCTCACTTTATTTGAATACCCATAATTTCCTTCCCTTGTCCAATTGCATTGGCTAGATCTTTCAGCACTACGTTGAATAGCAGTGGCAATAGTGGACATCTTTGTCTGGTTCCAGTTCTGTATGGCAGTGCTTTCAGTTTTACTCCATTCATCATGATATTGGCTGTAGTTTAAAAAATGTCCCACCTATGCTTATTTTCTTAAGTATTCTTATCAGAAATGGATGCTGAACTTTGTCAAATGCTTTTTCTGTGTCTATTGAAAAGGATCATGTGGTCTTTGTTTTTGCTTCTGTTTATGTGGTGAAGTATTTACATATGTTGACCCAACCTTGCATTCCTGAAATAAAGCCTGCCTGATCATGAAATATAATTTTTTAATGTGTAGCTGAATTCTGTTTACTAGGATCTTATTGAATATTTTCTGTCAATATTCATTGATAATATCAGTCTATAGTTTTCCTTTTTTGTTGGGTCCTTTCCTGGTTTTGGTATCATGGTGATATTTGCTTCAAAGGAGTTGGGGAAGGTTCCTTCCTTCTCTATGTTTTGTAATAGGTTCTGCAATATAGAAACAACTCCTGCTTGAAGGTTTTGTAGAATACTGATGTGAAATCATCTGGTCCAGGACTTTTTTTTTGTAAGCTTTTAATTGTCATTATAATTTTTTGTACTTAATCTGTTCAAAATTTCTAATTCTTTCTGGTTGAGTTTGGGAAGGTGATGTGATTCCAGGTATTGGTCCATTTCCTCTATGTTTTCAAATTTCTGGGCATAAAATTTCTTGTAGTAATCAGTGATGATCTTTTATACCTCTGTGGTATCTGCTGTTATTTCCCCTTTTTCATTTCTGATTGAAGTTATTAGAGATATTACCTTCCTATTTCTAGTTAATCTGGTCAAGGGCATATTAATTGTATTAGTCTTTTCAAAGAACCAACTTTTTGTTTTATTGATCATCCCAATGACTTTTATGTTCTCAATTTCATTTAATTCTGATCTAATTTTGGTTATTTCTTTTCTTCTTCTAGGTTTGGGATTAAGTTGGTCTTCCTCTTACAGCTCCTTAAAATGGCCAGTTAAGTTGTGGACTTGCTCTATTTCTGTTTTCTGGATCTGGGCATTGAATGAGATATTTCTCCCTTTTAGGACTGCCTGTGCAGTATCCCTCAGGTTTTGATAGCTATGGCTTCATTAAAACAAAAATAAGTCTGTTTTTACAGGCTATTTATATGTCATATAAATGTTTGTTTCTTGAGAGGACACTTGAAGACATCCAGAAAAGGATCAAAGAAATGGCCTTTGAGCAGAACACTATCATGAAGATTTATATTTTTGAAATAAAAGGCATAAAAGGTCTGCCAAAGGAAGGAGCAGAGAGAAAACAGGATACATTTAGAAAAAATGAAGTACCACACATGTTTATGGCACAGGGATCAAAAAGGGATTACACCTGCCGGTCTATGAAACTAGTGTATGATGCCCCATGATCACATTAATGTACACAGCTATGATTTAATAAAAAAAAGGGGGGGGGATTTCTGTTGCTATAATAACTGATAGCTATAAATTCCTGACATTACCTATTTATTCAGTGCTTTTTTTGCATTAATTCATATAGTTATTTTCCCTGTCTGCCCCCTTCTCTGTAGGACCAATTTCTAACAGCAAGTAAAGGGCAGTATTTGAGGTCTGACCCCAAAACCTCTATTGGAAGGCTTGAAAGGTATAAAGAAATGTCAGGGCTGGTAAGGACTCTAAATATTTAGGACAAAATTGAGGGCAGGTGTTTATTTCTGGCTGGGAAATGTACTTTAAAATTAAGTCAGGGAGAAATGAAGGCTTGTGCACACTTTGGAGAAGAAAAATTAGTAGAGTTCTACTTTAAACAACTAAAAATTTATATAATATTTCCAACTATATCTGATATTGAAGCATATGTTGTAGTTGCAAAATCTGCCAAAGACAGCTTTAAAGTCAAATACTTTTTCTTATTCCATCTGACAATTAGCACAAGCTCAACCTGTTCTTTGGTTTCTGGCATCTAACTCTTGCCCTACAAAATGACCCCTTACTGCTAAAAGTAGCTCTCTCTTATTTTAATTTTTATGTTTTATCAAACTATGATGGTGGCAACCAATTGTCAATTTAGAATCGTGGTTCTTGAAAAATACTGGGTACCAAAATCTTTTTTCAGTTAATAGCTTCCAAGTATTAGCTATTAACCAGAACTCTCAAGCATTGCTGATAGAAGTGTAAAATGATTCAATCATGTCAGAAGCTTAGCAGATTCTCAAAAAGTTAACCATATTTGAATTCTGTGACCCAGTAATTACATTTCTAAATATTTACTCCAAAGAAATAAAGCATACATGCACAAAAATGACTTGCATAAAAACTGT
This sequence comes from Nycticebus coucang, assembly GCF_027406575.1. NCBI lineage: Eukaryota > Metazoa > Chordata > Mammalia > Primates > Lorisidae > Nycticebus > Nycticebus coucang. Next base: position 22,446,316 of record NC_069787.1, read on the forward strand.
GACAGATATTTATTCATAATAGCCCCAAGTTAGAAAGAACCTAAACATCCATCAACAGAAGAATGGATAAACAAATTGTGATATATTCTGACAATTGGATTTTGTTCAGGAGTAAAAAGAAACAGATAATTAATAATTATATAAGCTCAAAAGCATGTAGTACATCTAAGATGCTGGACACAGAATACAGTTTGATTCTATTTATAAGTCCCAGAACAGATAAAACTAGTCTATGGTGGCTTGGCCCTGTAGCTCAGGAGCTAGAGTGCCAGCCACATACATGGGGTTCAAATCCAGCCCAGGCCACCAAACAACAATGACAACTACAACAAAATAGCTGGACATTGTGGTGGGCACCTGTAGTGCCAGCTACTTGGGAAGCTGAGGCAAGAGAATCGCTTAAGCCCAAGCTGTGAGCTGTGACACAATGGCACTCTACCAAGGGTGACAAAGTGAAACTCTGTCTCAAAAAAAAATAACTTGGGTGGTGCCTATGGTTCAGTGAGTAGGGCGCCAGCCCCATATACGGAGGGTGGCGGGTTCAAATCTGGTCCCAGACAAAACTGCATCAACAACAACAAAAAAAACAGCCAGGAGTTGTGGCAGGAGCTTGTAGTCCAGCTACTTGGGAGGCTGAGGGAAGAGAATTGCCTGTGCCCAAGAGCTGGAGGTTGCTGTGAGCTGTGATGCTACAGCACTCTACAAAGGGTAAAAAAAATTGTCTGTGGTAAAAGAGCTAAGAAGGTCAATGCCTTTTTGCGGTGGGGAAGGACAGGTATGGACTAAGAAAGGTCATAAGAGAAGTTTGTTGGAAGATGGGAAAGTTCTATGTCTTGATAGGGCTGTGGATTATATGTCCATGCATTCGTCAAGATCCACTGAAATTAAGATATGTGCTTTGTAGCTTATGCACAATTTAAAAGTTTGAAGCATTTACTATAAAATCCCTTTGAAATTAACAACTTTAAAATGTCAACTACCGAAGTTCCTTTGGAGTATACTTTGGAGTCAACATATATAATGAGTTGCATATGCTTTCAAGTGACCATAAATTTGGATAAGGTATCATCTTACTTAGTAATGTCTGAAATATTTTTAAAATAACTAAGTGGAGATGAAATTGCAGAATGTGTGTGTGCACGTGTGTGCATATATGCCTGGTATCTATTCGGTAAATTCGTTCATTCATAACAACTTCATTGAATAGGTGAATATAATCTGAAAAGATACACACCAGAGAATAAATGTGACCTCCTGGTTGTTAAATCTTAATTGAGTGTGAGCTGCCAACTGTGAAGTCCCAAGTAAGCGGCGGTAAGGAAGGATAAGATGTGAGTATTTTGTGTTCAAATATTTGCCTCCAAAAGTATTAATTTGTATCAATATAACAATTTCTAAAAAAGAAAAATTTTCAGTATTTATAGACAAATTATACATCTTTTGATTATTTGCAAAAAATAATTATTTTTCTTGCACACATAAACATTCACACACAGAGAGATAATGACCCAGAATATTTTAAATAACATTGTCATTTTAAAATTTTCAGTTAAATTCTCAGTCTTTCTGAAATCAATTCTCAGCAACATTTCTTCATTTGTGTTTCAAAATAAAGAATGTACTACTGTCCTTTCAGAATACAGAAAAAAATATATGTTCTACATGAATGCTCCTTTTGGATAAAGGTAGCTGGTTTCTCAAAATCTCCTATAATGAAATACAAATTACATTCAATAAAATGTATTCTACACTTAGTGAGTTTTGGCAAATAGGTACACCCAGGTACTTATTTACATTCAAAATATAGGCTCTCTGTTGCCTCACAAGGCCCCTATACTTTTTCCCAATCAATACCTTATCCAACTCCCAGCCTATTCACTATTCTTTCTGTCATTGTATATCAGGGGATTAAGTTTACAGTGTCCATAAAGCATCAGGCAATTCTCATCTCCATTATAAGCAAGTAAAACAATTGTAACTGATAAGAAGGAAAAGCATATAACCCAAAAAAGACTTCCCTCTATTACACCTTCTGTGTTCCTCCTCTACACAGAAGTGTGGCAAAGGAAATAATGGCAGCTGAATCTGAGCACAACATATGTCAATACATTTGAACACTTCTTTCTCTGTTCACAGTTATTCAATTTATGATATGTCATCCAAGTACACTGTGCACCATAACTCACCTGCCTTTATCCACATTGTACAAATAAAATTACCTTTTTTTGTCTCCAGTTGCTTAAAATTTCTTAATCCTGCTGAGTTAGCTTGAGGGTGGTTGGTAAGGACCCAGGAAGAGACAGATGATTTAACTTAGTATTTAATCGGCAAATTTTATCAAAGAGATTTGCTTGTAACTCCACTGAAGATCCCTCAACCTCCCAGATATACAAAAACATGAGGTTATTTTCACCAATTCACTTCTCCAGAGCAAGTGATATAGAACCAAGACAAACAAGAGAAATTGAAAATAAAATATTTTCTTGCCTCTTCCAAAAAGTCTGTGTAAGAATCTTGCCATATGGATCCTTAAAGGTTACATAAGCAACTGAGAGTACAATTGGTTACTGAGTTAGCTATTGCTGTTTTGAAAAGCCTGGTTGGGCTGGATGCAGTGGCTCGCAAAATTGAGGGAAGCTAAGGTGGGAAGATTGCCAATTCCAGGAACTCAGGACCAGCCTGGGCAACAATGCAGGGCCCCCACCTCCAAACACAAATAAATAAATAAATAGAAGAAGAATAAGAAAAGAAGAAAAGAAAAGCCTGCCCATCTACTTTGTAATAAATCTCACTTTGGTCTGTGGATGCCTCTCTATTATCAAACATTTATAAAAGAAAAAAGTGTTCCCAGGATTAAGTTAGCAAATGAAGGTTACTAGCACGTAAAGGGCTAGTGCATATGGTCGTAAAAAGTCTTGCTGTGCACAACTTGGGGGAGATGGTTCTCCATAGATGATAAAGTAAATGGTGTCATCTAGAGTTGCGCAATGCACAACCTATACCACCCCACAGGGTGGCCCTGAGCATATCGTCAGGATTTTAGAATAGAAAATGATTTACTAATCACTGCCAATTCTCCATTCCATTTTATAGGGTGTACCACATTCTGTACTGCCTCATGTTTCACTTCGCTGAATTACAACTTTATGTAGAAATTGTGTAGGATATGAAAAATACAGCATTATCTTCCTGAATCCTTCCAAACAGAATATTAATGTAATTATTGTACAGTCACTCTTTACCCAAGTGGGGATAATAGTCATGAGCTTTAATGCATATGCCACGGAATGGCTCGTACAGTGAAAAAACTTTAAATACTAAATCAGTTTCTATATTTCTTTGTGATACTATTTGCATTTAAAGTGGCATGAAATTCTGAAATGCTGACAGTACTACAGACTTAACTTCCTAAGAGTTTTTGAAGAAATATACTTTCTCCTCCACTAGGTACATTTAATTATGTTTTTACTTGTGACATATGCATTACTATTGTCCACTCCTTTAGACTGTACAATCCTTGAAAATATTTAAATACCCTTTTCAACATTTCCTATAATTTCTAAAATCCCTCAACATATTTTTGAATGACTAATTGAGATGTGGATCAAGGTACATGTGGTTTAGTATCACGTTGATGGAGTGGGTTATTATCCTGTTATAATAGAATAATGCATTACTACAAACTTAATTATTAATTATTGGATACTGCAACTCACACTCATGAAAGACTTCACTTTTAAAGGGGAGAGGAAAACATGGCATGTGAAGCAAAATGACTATATTCTAGAGTTGGTGATTGAATTATTAATAATTTAAAACAGATATTACTGCAAAATTAAGCTGCCAAATCTATACTGCTTTTTATTTTTTTGTAAAACAACATCAACAAACATTATAAATTTATCTTTTAGCTATCAACATTCCTCTATATTATTGTGTATATTAGGCAAAACACATCAGGCCTGGTTACTGACTTTAAAATATTACGTTAAAATTAAAGGGGGTTACTGTAGTCATTAGAAGTAATGGAGATTACCATTTGTCTAACTGAATCATATTTTATGTGTTATAATTTCTAAAAGATCAACTGCTATTTATACAAACCCTTTTTAGACAGCATGCCTCAAGATAGGAAAAAAATCAAATCCACCCAGCATAACTCACTGTTTTCTTTCCAGCACAGTGACAATATTTAGAAAAGCAAAACCTGAGCCTCCTGGCAGCGTTCTGAAGGTTTTTCCACATGGGACTAAATTAGATTATATACTGTGGAAGATGGATTATTCAATGAAATATATATAAGGAAAGATCACTCTGCCCTTTTACTTGTGATTCTCATAGGTAATATCAGCTTCTCTAGTAAATATGTCTGTAAATTCTTGTTCCCTCCCACATTTCATGTCTGAGGGCAATATAATTGCCCTGCAAATATATTTGTATGATCTAACATTTATTGAGTGTTTACCATAGTCCAGGCTTATGTAAGTGCTTTAAATGCATTTTCTCATTTAATCCTCTCCTTAGTCCTATAATATAAGTAAATATCTTTAATATCTTCCCAATTACTCCCATTTGACAGCTGGGAAAGTGGAGCCCTGAGATTAAAAAATTGGCTTACCCAATATCTCATAATTAAAAGTAATAAAGTTAGGGCCTGGACTAAGTGTGAGCCAAGGTCTTAACCTTTGAATCATTATTTTGAAAGAGTCTATATATCTTATTGCATTATCTTTTTCTTAAAAAATATAACTGCTTTGTAATTCAACAGGAGTTATGAAGTAAAGAATAATAAAATATGCCACTTTTGCATTAAAATTACTTTGAGGTGAAGGCAATTGAGAAGAAGATGTAAGAAAAATATCTCTTCCCTTCCCTATCACACAGGACATAATTTTGTAAAGATTCTCTCCCTGCTCCACCCATCAGAAAGGACAGAAGTTAATGACCTGAGACAACTCTCTGCATAAATAGCCAGAAATGGCACCAAAGGAATCTGTAGAACAAACTTTACTAAAACTAGCTTTCACCTACCATTAGTTTCCCCACATATTTGCCTTCCCACAATTTGCTGCCTCGAGAAAACTCAAGAGTCCTTTTCTTTGCCTTGTCACCTCTCTGAACATTTGTTGCTCTTTTGTCATGATGCTATATGAGCCCCAAGTTCTAATCACCAGTCCTAAGTGTTCACTGTGCACAGAGGCATGTACAACTCACAAGTTAGTACCCTGTTGGTTAGTTTTGTTAGTCTGCTTTAGTTTAGTCTAAATTACAGGGCCCTGACCATGACCCTGAGAAGGGTAGAGAGAAAATGTTTTTTTCTCTCTCCCCTACGAAAGCCATTTGCAAGTTTATCTTGAAGAAGAAAATTCTTTTGTAATTTTCACATGTAGAAATTGGGAAGATATTTCAAAAATTGTGTATTTTGACTAAGAAATATAGGTGTGTAATTAGGAACAGACACACACACAGGAATTGAAAAATGAAGAAAACAAAAGATACGGTTATGTTATCTGGTTAGAGTACACTTGATTATAAAACTCTGGTCCTTTTTATATTATTAACTAATGATAAAAACTGTAAGCTAGAGGTATTGTAATCAATTTGGTAACTTTTTTCAAGGAGATTGTGATATTACAGACATAATTACATAAAAGAAAATTTCAAATTTTCAAAAGCTTTCAATTCTAACTTGTTATTTCATAAAATTGGGTAAATTAGAATATATAATGATAAAATAATTTCTTAGAGAATAATTGTATCTTACATTTTTTCATCAACCATACAGTTGGCACAAGTCACAGACATTAGAACACCAGAAACAAATTCTGGCAACAATATACAGTCCCTGATAAATATTATTATATATCCACATGCCAAGTTCTATAAAATTGACATAGGGAATTTGCCATTTGGTAAGCTAAACAAATTGATATCCAAAGGCTCTCATTTTAATAACAGGAACACTGTATGTTCAGCACTTGGATACCAGGCATGGCTGATGTTCTAACAGGAGAAGGAAAAGAAAACCTGACCAAGAAACTGAGCAACAGATGTTAATCCAAGCAAGGACTTACTCTCATTGTCTGAGGATGGCTGTCATCCAAATCTGGACTGCGGAAAGGCCAGGGAGTCTGAATAATTGTGACAAGATAACAAGAAAAGGAAATGGAGGGGGAAAATATGGATAAAATTGGAAAGATACACAATGGATTAAAAAAAGATAGCTGGGAGTCTTCTCCATTGGAGACGTGAAGGGACTTAGAAAAATAAATTGGATAAAGTGAAAGAAATTGCTTTAAGTTAAAAAAAAAGTCATAAGAAGTGTGTTCATTTGACAGATATAGAACATAAATGTCTTAACACAATAATCAAAAGAAAGCTATGTTGATTGGTTTGATGTAACCACATTAGATTGCATAAAAATTCAACACATTGTACCCCACATATGCACAAACGTATTCATGATCTGTGTATATGACTTAATAATAAAAAAACAAAAAGCAGTGTGTTCATATGATAACTGGCCCTTGAAAGTTTCCAAAACATATTCCCGGGGGTTTTCTTTTAATTGCCATTGAGAAACTGATGTTTACAAAGATACGTTCTTTTCTACTATAGGAGAAAATGGATGCTATCTACACTATTTTGTAATCTTAGGCTGTAATCTGATTCGGAAATAAGTACATCTTTAAAAGTTACTACATACTCCTGTGTTCATTATTTTGTTAAAAATTGCTCATGAAGTACTTATGTAACAGAAGCCAAATCTGAAATGAAACTAGTCTTAAAAAAAGTCATTGTTCTGCATAGTTGCAGCTGTACCTGAAATAAAAATGTTATTGATGACTGAAAAAAAAAAAAAAAAAAAAAAAAAATTTCGCCTTTTACAAAGATGACCCTATGTTGGGAGGTCTGGTCAAATAATGCACAGTGTGGTCTGTTTCTCAAAATGGAAAAGAAAATAATACATTTGTAGAAAAAACTTCCATTTACGTGAATAAGGTTTTAATTTATGCCAATTAGGAGAAAATTCCCAGCTTCATAAAGTCCCATTGGTTTCCAATTTCTGGTAAACTTCACTTGCTTACTACATAACTAATACAGCAGAGTGGAATTCTCCTGCTAAGATATGGATCTCATGTGTCATTTAGACTTTCCATAATTTCACCATTTTCTCCACTACCAAAAATAAATTATGTGACTTAAGAAGAGAAAGTTCTTATTTTTGGAGAAATGTTACTGGCATTTTTGACCACATAGTATATAGTATTTTATTGCTGATATTTAACACAAACTGTAAAGTGTATAGGTAATAGTCCCTTATATATATTTTAAATGACATTTTAGGATAAAAGTAGAAAAATATTACATTCTTAAATCAAAAATAATAATTGACTGGGAGGCCGAGGCAGGTGGATTGCTTGAGCTCAGGAGTTCAAGACCAGCCTGAGCCATAGCAAGACCCCTCTCTAAAAAAACAGCTGGTGTTGTGATGGGTGCCTATAGCTGGCAGGTAGGCTATAGGCACCCACCACAACAGCTACTCAGGGGGCTGAGGCAAGACAATTGCTTAAGCCCAAGAGTTTGAGATTGCTGTGAGCTGTGACGCTATAGCACTCTACCAAGAGTGACAAAGTGAGACTTTGTCTCAAATAATAATAATAATAGAAAGTCAGACTTTACCTGATTTTTAAAGTATTTACCCATCAATAGCCATACTTTCTTGCTCATGGAAATTGATCAAAACACTAAACAGATAGTAGCCACCAGACATAATTTGAGGTCATCAGGAAGGATTCTTTCCCTCTTTATGGCACCAAAAACATACAGGAAAATTTTTCTTTGTTCCTTACTTTCTTGTTCTTAGGAAAATTGCTAGGCCAGGCATGGTGGCTCATACCTATAATCCTAACACTCTTTGGAGGCCAAGGCAAGTGGATCGCCTGGGCTCAGGAGTTGGAGACCAGCCTGAGCAATAGTGACAGAGATCACATCTCCACTAAAAATAGAAAAACTAGCTGGGCATTGTGGTGTGTGCCTGTCGTCCCAACTACTTGGGAGGCTAAGGCAAGAGGATTGCTCAAGTCCAGAGAGTTTGAGGTTGCTGTGAGCTGTAACACCATAGCACTCTACCCACTGCAACAGTGAGACTCTCAAAAAGAAAATTGCTGAGATTTCACATGCCATGTGCGTGGTTTGGCATGGGAGAGGAAGCAGAGGGAGTGATAAAGACCGGCAACCAGAAGGTGGAAGAGAAACTGGACTTGTGATAGGCACCCAAAGGAACCAAGGCAGGTGTTCATTCTTTACCATCCTGCTACGTCTCTCCAATCACACTGTTAGGCAATCAATTGTACTTTAATTGTTATAATCACAGTGGTTGGAGAGCCTACCTGCCAGGGATACACAACAGGGCAACAGCAAGGCAAACAGAATTGAATTAACAGAGAAAATGACATCATTGTTGTAAACCAACTTGAATAAGCTTTTTCAGGGTAGTGGAGATGAAAATCAAAATCCTAAGTCATGCTGGAAGGCATTACAAAATAGATATGCCAGTTTTCAAAAACCTGACTTAAGTTATTTGAAATGCCAAAATGAGCTATTGCATTGACTTTTGATTTTCCTGCTGATATCTTATAGGTATTATGTAGTAATTGGAACAGAACCTTCCTTTTTTAATTGCAGCAGATGGTCTAGCTATTTTTTTTTTTTACAGCCGACCAGTAAATGTTCATGTGTAACAATCCAAAGGTGTGATATTTTCAGTATAGTGGTTTTCAAACATAAGAAAAATTTTGCCCCTGTTGGAAAATAATTACTTCTGTGAATAAAAATGAAAAGCTAGTGCTTGTAAAATTCTTGTATTTCACTAAACCTATAATATCCATAATTAATGATTATAAAACAAACCAATAATTTATGCTTTACTGAAAATGAGAAAAAGTTTCTGATTTGACTGATGGCAACATTTTTACTACTGTACCTAGAATTTTTATTTTAAAATACTGCAGAGTTCTTTTAAAATGTAGCCGACATTTTAAACATGTCACTGTGGTATACACATAAAAAGGGAAATATAAGCCAAATAAATCGGGTAGAGTATTCTCAATGCGTCTTCACACTCAGAGTATGAGTCCCCTGAATGTCTTTTCTTCTCGGAATCATCTGTGTCTGTGTTTTCTTTTCATACAATATCCTCTCCTGCGCCATCAGCAGCCCTGACGATACAGCAATTCTCAAAGTACTGCGCCTTTGATGGCTCCAGACTGTTTTGTCTTTTCTTCCCTAAGTTGTTGACATACTTTCTGCAAGTTCTGATTTTCTTGCTGTTACATGAGGACTTCACGGAAGGCTTCAGACCATAGCAGGACTCGGATTCTTTCTTTAGTGGGTTGATAAGTGACGTGTGAACTGAAGGGCAATGGCTGCTCATTGTGCCACCTCGAATGAAATCCCAGTTTGGGCTTGAACAGTCATTGCTAACTCTCATTGTACCTGCTGCCCTCTAGGTAATTGTTATATCCTATAAATTCATAAAACAGTCCATCTTCAGGGCCACCAAAGGTGGGAAAACATGTATTATTTTAAATTTTTTTATTTTTTGAAGGAATTTATTACACATGGCAAGGCAAAACTTACATATTTAAAATATACATATTTTCAGGGCGGTGCCTGTGGCTCAAGGGGTAGGGCGCCGGCCCCATATGCCGGAGGAGGTGGCAGGTTCAAACCAAGGCCCAGCCAAAAACTGCAAAAAAAAAAAAAAAAAAAAAAAAATACATATTTTCAACATTTCCTATGCTTGACTTTTACTAATGGTAATTGTTTTTTACATGTGATTTGTTTTTAGCAGAAAATTGAGAAGGTTAAATATGAGAAACAGCAGCAAATACAGGAAATTTTTCATTACAAGTATATTTCTAAAATTGTAAAGTATAATACATTTGTAAAACACGGTTGTAATGTGCATGTTTAGTCTACAGAATGGTAATGAAATTAATGTCATGGACCTGCCAACCAGTGTGAGAAAGTAAACACTAACAAAGTCAATATATTTTCTAAGAGATAAATGCATTTTAAGCATGCAAGTAATTTCTGGAATATAGAGAAAATGCCCAATGATATTCGTAATGGTGTGTGTTGGCAGAACATCTCCAGGTTGGGCCCTGCGTTTCTCCTGGTCTCAGGGCGGATACTACTGAAAAGGAAGCAGAGCTGGGCAAAGATCAGGGCAGCATCTGTACTACGTTGCCTTATTCCCTTAGGGACATCGGAAAAATTTGTATTTAATTAAATTACATTTATCGTAATAGATTTACGTAAGTATACTATTTCAGCTTTCTTGTTTAACAAGAGATTACTTGGTGCTTACACAAAATATTTTTTGAATCAAACTAAAATTTAACAATTGATGTCCCTTGAAAGACTTAAAAAACTACCCCTGCCAAAGGAAGAAATGCTGGAAACTGGACAGTGTTAAGTGACTCACCGAATTTAGGCACGAATTAAAACTAATTTATTTTATTAAAACAAAACAATAACCTTGGAGTTACCCCGCTAAGGCTTTCAAACTCAATATCCCTTCATCACATGGAAAGTATGTGGTGTATTATCAAGCACTTGTGTGGAAAACTCGGTGCTCTCTGAAGGCCAAGGTGCAGAGCTACAGCTATCCAGGCAACTTGGGGGAAAGGGTAGAGAAAAAAATCATTGAAATCCCCAGATACGGATTTCTCTTTGTCCTATGTATTCACCCATGAAGTGAGCGGGCAGGTTAAATACCTCTAAGAGCGTGTCACTCATTTCACACGACTTGAGATAATTTCTTAACCACAGTAAGTGCAAGACTTTGTACTCAGTATGGTTGTCCAAAAGAGATTTGTTCATCATGAACGTCCGTTATAGCTGAATCATGGATTCAAAGATTCTTTTTCCTTATTTCCAGGATGAACTCCAGCATAGAATCAACAGCTTCTTCCAGCTGCAGCTGGTGGCCGTCCCCTTTGCTCAGCAGGTGCGGTTCGCGGTCCTGGCACAGAACGCCCCACTTCTTGGTCAGGCCGCTGTGGCGCTTCCCGCCCTTCAGCCTGAAATAGTGGAACTCCCCAAGGTGAAGGAGACTAGCTTTCCTTGCTACTTGGCCTTTGATGCCTGTGCGCTGGTGGAATAGCAGAGATCTTTCACTTGAAATTGTTTTTTAATTCATGACTCAAAATGAACCTATCCAGTCCAGGTGAGAGGATAGCTTGGGACTCTAAGATGCAAAGATTCTTGTTACCACGGAAGCCCCAGGCTCCTGGTCTGATGCTCAGCGCGCTGACTTGGCTCAATCAGTCACCAGCCTCCCTGGGCTCTGGTGGAACTGACTTCACCCTTCAGAGGATGAGGCCCGGAGCTGCAGTGATGAAGACAGTGGGTGCTGGTAGGGAGAACCATACACCATCTGGGGAACCTTGCAGAGAATGCAGAAATAGACCTGTGGAAACAGAGCTGTCGCCGGAGGGACTCTAGGCTCCCGGCGCTGCATGGAAAACCAGGCTGGACACAGATTGAAGGGCAGGCTTGCAAGAGGTGGGCTAACCAGAGGTGCAGGTGAGCAACATACGTATTTCTTAACATCAAAAATAAAGAAATTCGGGGGTGCCAACCTCAACTTTATTTCATATTTTTTTAATGTACTTGAACATGTAGGATGAATAATTTGAGTTAAATCATTAAAAAAAATTACCGAATATTTTCCTTTACTGGGACTTTTGTTTATTGGCTTCTAAAGAAGAAAAATGATTAATTGAGGATTGCATAGTACATAATTAACTTATTTATGATAGTTATGATTTATTTTGTCTTCCCTCCAATGTGTCAGCCTCACCAGAACAGAAGAGGGATTTTGCTATTTGTGTTCACTGATGTGTATGTAGAATAGGGCATGGAGCATATTAAGTATTTAAAAACTATTTGTTGGTAAAAAAAAAAAAAAAAAAGGATCACAAAGGATTTTGACCTTTAATCCTTCTTTGAGATCCATGATTGCGCCATTAGTATTATATGTTTATTATTCTCTATTTCATTTACTTTTTATCTTTATTATGATTCTTCTCATATCATAGATGGTGAGTGTTTGAATAAATCATGAAGTTTTGAAGTAAGGAATGATGCCTTACCACTTTTCTCATGAGTAAGGCATTTAGTACTTGCCAGGGTATTAGGCATACAGCAGGGACTCACGAGTGTTTATAAAATTCTAAGCACTTAGTAGACCGCGTCATAGTTTAGTGAAATGCTGTGCTAAATAAAAATTAAAATAAAGCTGGCAAAATTCAAAGTTAGATTAGAGAAACTAGGATTCTTCAATGAGAACAAGATACTAAATATGTAACTTCATCAGAAAATCAATATTTAGATGAATTTTTTTTTTTTTTGAGACAGTCTCACTATGTCACCCTCCATAGAGTGCTGTTGTGTCACAGCTCACAGCAACCTCAAACTCTTGGGCTCGAGCAATTCTCTTGCCTCAGCTTCTCAAGTAGCTGGGACAACAGGCACCTGCCACAATGCCTGGCTATTTTTTTGGTTGCAGTTGTCATTGTTGTTTATCAGGCCCTGGCCCAGTTTGAACCCACCAGCCCCAGTGCATGCAGCCGGTCCTCTAACCACTGAGATACAGGTGCCAAGCCAAGACGAAATTTTTAGATATTCTGTTGCATCTTTATCTCAGTCACTGAATCATCCAACAGACATTGCTGATGCTTAACTTTGCCCATATTGGATTTATACGATATAAACTCTTAGATAACTGTGTTTCCTATTCAGAAATGTGTTTCAATGGCGTCAAAATACAGGAATGCAAATAGTTGAAAAGGTCTGCTGTAGCTGTGTAGCTGTGTTATCAAACCTTCCAAAACACTAACAATAAAAACAATAATAATAACAACAGCTCCCTGAATGTGTTCAGTCTGCCCAGCACAAAAGCACACAGCCTTGGCTGCCTATTCTTATCAATTAACGTAGGTGCCTCTCCCATGCAGAACTCCATGAATAGGAAATAGCATATTAGGATCTTGCCAAAGTTTAATGTTTATAGGCAACAGTACACATGGGAATGTAGATATTATTACATTATATCTCTAAATATTTCTAAAAGATGTAAGACCCTTTTCAAAAATGATGGAGTAAATACACATCATATACAAAGGCAATGGAAGAGTCAGAACACAAACCAAAGGGTCCCAACCATCTTTATAATCACCCAAAAAGCTGATCCCTGCCATCATATCATCTACCGTGATTTGCAAAAGGAGTCTTTACTACATCATCCAAACTGTACATTTTTGCAAAACGAAAGAGACTGCTTATGAAAAAACACACCAAATATTTATGTTAATGACTCACTTGCAGATAAGGCATTCAAATGGTAACTAAGAGTGAAGAAAGAAAATACATTAGAGTACATATGCTTCAAATTATACACTTCAAATAGGCAGATCATTTAAGTGTGGTGCAAATTGGCATATGGTTTGCCTATAAAACTTAATCTTTAGACATAGTTATTATTAATAATGAGAATAAATGTATTCCACGATTGCAATTCTTCCAAGTTCAAAAAGAGTAAATATATATATTTTGAAATGTGAAATGTTGATTTCATTGAATTGTATGTTTAAAAATAAAGCTACCTCCTTTAGAATAGGTAAGTATCTCTCAGAATGTAGCCTACATCCAAAAAAGTGTTATTAGCCATATTAAATAATAATGGTTAAGAGCCAGAACTCCAGTAAGGAAAACTAAAAAATTGAAAAGTTGATATTTCATGAGAACATGTCAAAAATGCAGTCAACTAAATATTATAACATATACTACAATGGCAATTGGTATATAGAATGAATGATCAGGTTACAAAATGTAAAACTAAAACGTTCAAAATATGAATTCCTGCAGTAAATATTTTCCTTAATAGGACAATTAAGTTGTACTGTGGGACTCAATGGAGAAGTCTCAAGGATGCAGTATTTTGGATTGTCTTGCACAGATAATGAGAAATTTAGAAGTTTGGTTTAACTACAGAAATAATGAAAGTTCTTTGCTCAGGCATGGTGATACATGCCTAGCACTTTGGAAGGCTGAAATGAGAGGATCATTTGAGCTCATGAATTCAAGACCACCTTGAGCAAAAGTGAAACCTCATCTCTACTAAAAATAGGAAAAGTTATTCAGAGGTGGTGGTGTACACGTGCAGTGCCAGATACTTGGGAGGCTGAGGCAAGAGTATCACTTGAGCTCAGGAGTTTGAGGTCGCAGTGATGATGAAATCACTGCACTTTAACAGGAGTAACAAAGCAAGACCCTGTCTCTAAAAAAAAAAAAGAGAGAGAGATTCTTTAACTTTTTCTAATCTTGTTATAGCTATCTGTCCTTTCCTATTTTCTTTTTTTTTTTAATTTATTTATTTTTACTGTTAAATCATAGCTGTGTACATTAATGCAATCAAGGGGTACAATGTGCGGGTTTCATATACGATCTGAAGTATTCTCATCAAACGTTCAATGTAGCCTTCATGGAATTTTCTTAGTTACTGTATGTAGACATTTGTATTCTGCCTTTAGTAAGTTTCACCTGTACCCATTCTAAGATGCACCATAGATGTGGCCCCACCCATTACCCTCCCTCCACCAAAACCTCCCCCACTCCCTTCCCCTTCCTTGGCCCTTTCCCCATAGTCTTGTGCTATAGTTGGGTTATAGCCTTCATGTGAAAGCTATAATTTAGCTTCATAGTAGAGCTGAGTACATTGGATACTTTTTCTTCCACTCCTGAGATACTTTACTAAGAAGAATATGTTCCAGCTCCATCCATGTAAACATGAAAGAGGTAAAGTCTCCATCTTTCTTTAAGGCTGCATAATATTCCATGGTATACATGTACCACAATTTGCTAGTCCATTCACTTTCCTATTTTCTAAAGAAGTGATTAAAGTAGAATAAAGTATCCTAAAAGAACATGCTAGAACTTCTAACCTAATACATGCAGGCTTTTGAGGTTCTTTGGGTGAAGAAAAAAGGAAATAAATTTTTAAAAGCAATTAATTCTATACACCCCCACAGCACATTATCTCAGCACAATATGGAAAACACAATTGATCAAAAACAATCCTAAGTAAAGGCATTTTTGAGATGAAGACATCTGCCATAATCCATCCTGACTATGTGAGTGTGGAGGGTAAGAAGAAAGAATTAAATCAAGCAAGGCTGTATTGAAAAATAGAGATCATATTTAACAGTGTATGACCCATTGTAAAAGGAAGCGTGACTACAGATTAGAAAAATGCAGACTAGTAGAAATTGGGGATCACCAAAAGAAAACAAAATTGTTTTGTGCACCGAGGAGCTCACATGTCATATGACTTCCAAGGTTGCACCTCTGCTTTCTTCCCACACAACATACTTAGCCTTTCTATTCTGCCCGCAGGCAATAATTTATAAGTCCCCTGAATGGACTGGAACCCGAAGAGAAATATCAAAGTTATGCATAATTTTGCTTAAGTTTACTTGAGCCCCAAGTTTACTCCTTGAGAATGAATTCATCCACCCTCATGTGGCTCTCATGTACTGTGCTTTACCATAAATGTCTCAGATCCATTTTTGCTACTGCAAAGCTGCATATTTTCTGAAATATGTGATAACTTCACACATCTGAGATTAGAATTTGGCTGATTGTCCTTTCAAAAGCTAAATAAAAACCAGGTTGATTGCTATAGCATTTTGTCAAAATACCAATTGGAATCCATACATCACAATTGGAACTGGGGCAAACTCAAACCGGATTCAACAGTTAAATATATAAATTAGTTCGTCAGAAATATCTTTTGGTAAATCACCATTAAAACTGGCATCTTTCCTAGTGTTAGAATCTCTTCTGTAACATAGCTGGCTATGTTAGAAATTGTTCAATTGGCATGATCTAAATGTTTTAAATAACATTTCTATGTTTTGAATAGTACCCAACTTTTCATTTTAGATCAACCTTCCATAAAATATTTATAAAATGACATTTATGTGTGTAAAAAATTCTTTATCTCATGTTCTTGCCATTTATTAACTCTCTGTAAAGACTGCGATAATTAATTGCATGAAATTAAATGTGCAATAAATGTAACTGTGCACAAAAGTTATAATTCATTTAATTATATTTGAAAGAATAAAATAAACTTAAGAGCAACAGTGTTAATGGGATGACTATAAATTGCTGTATCTATAATAAAATCCCCTGTTCTGGTACTCTTTCCTGAAGTTATATTGAAAATAAATAAATAGAATGTTTTGGTGACAGTTTTTGAGAAAGTTGATGGAGACGGTTCATTTTTGTGTTTATGGACTTAAAACAGACCTATATGAACATGAAGGGTAGACTGATGTTGAAAATCTCAGTAGCCAAACTTTTTCTATTCAAGATTTGTCAAATCTAAGACTATCACTAGAGTATCTGCTATTCCTTTCTAGAAAAGTTATGATCTATCAGCAGTTATTTAAATAGGGCTGAAAATGGTCTTTACCTGATTGGATAACATAAATCTCGAGATGATAGTAAGAAAACGACTGGGTAGGAGAGATAAATCCCTCAGCATTCCCATAAATCATGTAAAAGAGCTTTCAGCCCCTATGTATCAAGGTTAAATTTACACATTTTAGCACACTTTAATATAATGGGGAGACGGAGATGAATATTGCATTGAGGATTGATTTATAATAGTTTTAGAAGTTTCTATAAAACTAATTTTGTGTTTCCTTATAAATTAGTATCACACACCTATCTGGAATAAGTATTTAATGGAAAGCTTTCATTAATATTTAAACTATAAATGGACACAAAATATGGAGAACTTCCAACACTCACTATTTTCTGATTAGAATTTTGCCAATTCCTTCGAGTTTAATATCTTTCTCCAAGAATACATCAAGTAATAATGTCAAGGTATTTCTAACAGTAATAGATCTAGATGTCAAGGACAGTCTGACTTTCATTAATCCATAATGAAAAGTGAACACACAAAGGAAAACAGACTATTTCTTATTTGGCATCAATTTAATTAATCAAGTGTTTAGACAGCAGGAGGACAAACTAGTTGAAACAAGCTAAATATCTGTTTGCCCACGTTATGGAGGAAGTTGGATTAGACACACTGAAAGGTACTATGGTTCTGTGATTCTAAAGTATCACAAAGCTAATAATAAAAATACTGATCTGGCTCAGCACCTGTAGCTCCAGCCACATACAACAGAGCTGGAGTGTTCAAATCCATCCAGGGCCTGCCAAACAACAGTGACAACAACAACAACAACAACAAAAATGCTGATCAAAGAATCCTGAGTCACACTAAAGGAAGAGTTTAGTAAAGACACTGTAAATAATTTATGTTATATAACCCCCATGTGAACTCCTGTTTAGTCATGCATCTGCCCTAGTATGCAGGCGTAGCTGCTGGTGGTGCCTGCCATGACTGCTTGGCACTTTTCCTTGCCACATCAGAGGCTGCTTAACACCAAACACCCATGCCTCTGCCTTTGGTTTTTGTCTGCCAGTAGGTTGTACTTTTCCTGTATGGAGGGCAAGCTATGAGCACTTGAGCACTTGAAAGTGTAGGTGCTGGACACCTACCTGGCCTCCTCATGCCTCAAGAGGGCTTTGAGCAGTACTGTCCCCTACCTCCCAGGGTTCTCCAGAGGAATCTAGTGCCAGTTGCTAGTAAGTCTTGAAAATGCCATTGACTGGCTCCCTGTTTTTCCCTGCCTTGCTTCTGTACTTCCCACTGGTATCTCCAGAAATCACTTCTCATAGACACTACTTATACACCTCTTTCATCTCTAGGTTGGCTTTCTGAGGGAACCTGAGCACTAGGCAGATATATTCCCTCTAGAATGAACCAAGGAAGTTTATATATGACTACCGGAGTGAGATTGGCTAACTTTGGACCAAAAACAGTAACTTGCTGATTGTTGACTAAGAGGCCATTGTATAAAATATAAATAGAGTGCTGGGCGTGGTGGCTCATGCCTGTAATCCTAGCACTCTGGGAGGTCAAGGCGGGTGGATTGCTTGAGTTCATGAGTTCAAAACCAGCCTGAGCAAGAGCGAGTCCCCATCTCTACTAAAAAAAAAGAAAAAAGAAAAACAGAGGCAAGAGGATATTTTGAGCCTGAGTTGGAGGTTGCTGTGAACTACGACACCACAGTGCTCTGTGACAGCATGAGACTCTGTCTTTAAATATATATATATATATATGTAATATCTATATAGAGTATACGTATGAATAAAAACAGCTAGTAGCAGGTTTCTCAGCCTTGGCACTGCTGACTTCTTGAGACAGATACTTGTTTGTTGTGGAAACTATCTTAAGTTCATACGATACTTTGCAGCAACCCTGGCTTCTCCCCTCCAGACTGGCGGTCCTCAACCTTTTTGGCACTAGAGACTTGTTTCATGGAAGACGATTTTTCCACCAGGTGGGGGTGAGGCAGATTAGATTCTTATGAGAGGCCCACAACTTAGTTTACCCTGGTAGGGTTCACGCTCTTATGAGAAGCTAACACTGCCCCCTGATCTAAGAGGAGGAAGAGCTCAGGCCTGGTATGAACAATGGGGAGTGGTTGTAAATATGGATGAAGCTTCACTGGCTCACCTCCTGCTGTGCAGCCCAGGTCCTAACAGGCCCCAGACCCTGGGGGGGTTTGGGAACCACAGCACCAGAGTTTAATAGACTAGTAATGACCAAAAAATATGTCTCTAAACATTGTCAAATGTCCAAGAAGGGAGGCAGAATCATCCTCCATTACCTCCAGTAAGAACCACTGGATTATAGAAATGACTTCACCTAATGCATCCAATTGCAGTCACCGGTTCAACGACCATGCGCTGAGTGAGTGCTACGCACCACACATTGTGTTAGAAGATGATGAATGAAACATATACAGTTCCTGATTTCACAGAGTTTATTTTCTAGTCAGAGGAAAATAATGAAAACAATTACCTTACAGTGAGAAACTGTCCCTAACTGAGGCATTTTTCCAATGGAGGCTGTCAAATGAATCATTTTTCCACCCCACCCATATTATAACAATTTCAAAAGTGTGACTGTATATCTGCAAATTCCATATGATTTTAATTCTAATGAAGCAAAAAAGACTGCTACTTCTCACAGTATAATTTCTGCATGGTGGGAGTGAAGGATGCAATTGTCCGCCCTTGGTTCTTGCTTCACGCCTTCTGTGCTGAAATATGATGGGAGACTGTGCACATTTTGCTTTCTTGCACTTCTGCAGTTTTATTCTTCCCCTTTTCTTGTTGCACATACTGAACCCCTACCTTCCACCTACCTTCTCCCTAAAAGTTTTATTAAAGAACATGCATGCTATGTTTGAACAAATTTAAATTATTATAATAACAGCAAAAAAGTTAAGAAGCATTGGAAGGAGATTTTTCTCTATTTTTAGACAAACTTGCTTAGAATTTTTAAGAGATTGATCCTCCTAACCTCATATAGCTTCTGTCTTATGAATCATACTGGAAGTCTTCTTCACATGTCCTACTCTGACTATTTCAGGAGGCACAGTGGGGCTTCACCCTCCCCTGTATGTCTTTCATCACTACTGCAGGTCTCAATCTCTCCTTGACTTGCACTTGACCTGCAGGCTCCCTCTTGTCCTGTAGACCTGCGCAAGGAACACACAAACTATGAACATGTGGCAGCATTAATGCCTCCAGCTAAGGCTGCATGAGAACTAGAGAATACATATTCTAGCTTCTGAGGTGTTTTCCACATTCTCTTCCAGAATTTTCCAAGTGTGACCTGTTCATTGGCTTCTTTCCTCCCACACCCCACTTCTTCATGCCCCTATTACTCCACCAATAAAGCATCCCAAAGAGTAATGCATTGCAGAAACTCAGCATTTCAACTCAGGCTAGAAAAATGGATCAAAGGAAAGATCAGCACATTGGGGAGTTTGTAATCTAGCATGAATGGTGGAAATTACTAGTAAAATATAAAATATTACTATTCTTTTAAACACCACATAGGATCTGGAGATAAAGGGAGAAACCCAGGCTGGGAATATGAAATTACAATATATCTAAATATTTTTCCACATTGATTTTGGAGGGGCATAAGAGGACAGAAGGTTTTGTTACAATAGTATTAAATAAAATTCCTTTGTATTTTGATTTGTTTTTTAATATCTTTTTTTTTTTAATGCCATACTGTTCTCTTGAAAGTCAGAATTCTGATAATCAGTTCTCAGGGAAGCATGTAAGAAGAAAGATAATTTGTTCAGCAGGAACAAATTATTTCTTCTTACTCACGCTCTGATCTGACTAAAAGGCACATTAGGAGGGAATAGCATCACATCTGTAGTTCCTAAAGACAAATTCAGGCACCTGGGATATGTACAATGATTGCATTCGTCCACAAATCCACAGTTGACATTAAGATTACAATGCTTCCTGGTACTCTACCATGTAGAAAAAATAACTTGCCTAGTTGCTGAAGATAACTTTATATGATTCAAGTTGCAGGCTCTCATAGTCTGGGTCTTAAGTAAAGGAGAATAATTGCAATTTACAAATTTACAATTGAATGTTTTATCCAGGTTTTCAAAAACCCCATCATATGTGACTTATACAGGGTTACTGTGCTATGTTCAAGTCCCTGTAAATAGAGTGGTGGGTATGCTATGTCCTTAATACCTAATTTTAAACCATTTTGTGCTCCTTTTAGCTAATTGTGTTACAAGATAAAATGTGCATATAATTGTGCTTGTAAGAAGAGTGCTTTCAAGTCAAGAAGCATTGACTAAAGGAATAATTTTGCAATTGGGAGATAAATATTTCCAATATATTTTCTTCCACTAAAAACAAAAGATTATATGACAGCACAAAGTTGACATGTACATTGTTTTGAACTAGTAAGTGCTTTCTTTAGATAAAAGAATATTTCTTTACAACGATATGGTATTTTTATTTCTTGTTTTCTTTTCTCTTGTCAAGGTACTTGTCAGAATAATATTGCTAAGTGCATGAACCAAAACATGTAAGATTACCAAGGAAACAAATTACCTTGAAACATAATTATTAAAGTATGAGTAGAACATATATGGGAAAGAGCAAAGTATATGAACCCCTTTAGGAACATATTAAAAATAATACTTAACAGTGTGCCTAATAATCTTTAAGTAATGATGAACAATATTTCAAGACATCTTCAAAATTTACAATGGGATGCAAAATGTCTGCGATTTCTCCTAGTGATGGAGTCATAGTTATGGCTAAAGTGCCGTGATTCGTTGCCTGCATTTTGCCTGGACACACTGAAAATCAAGATGTAATTTTATATATTTTACTACTCAAGTTCATAAACCCTCTGAGTTCTATTAGGGACCCCTTGATAAGAACTCCTCCTTTAGAGTAACAATATGACTTTTGTGGATATGCTAAAATAATCTCGAGGAACTTCACATGTAACTGAAACTGTTGTAAAAGAGGAATGACTGAAATTTCTCGATGTTTGTACAAATTAGTTTTCATTTTTCAAAATGGGGATTCTTAAGAGCTGTACCAGCAATTCAAACACTTATAGGAAATGCAAAGTTAAGTTAGTAAAATTGGCCAATTATGAATGAATAGGATTGCAGTATTCTTACACTGTAAGTTAGAAAACGCAGGTTGTTTCTAAAGAAAATTTCATATATGTATATGTATAGGCATATGCCAAATAAAATGTCTCGGGGTCCAGCTGGTCCAATTTGTTAACTCTGTCAAAATGTACAAAGAGAATAGGCAGTTTACATATTTTATGTATTTAACAGCTATTCACAAGTACTGTCCTCTGTCATTTGCACTTCCCTATGTTTATACAGGTAAACAGATAATATTACCTGTGTTTCACAGGAAACAGATGAAGAACAATCCTTGTCACATAGCTAAGTAGAAACCCAGGCGTAACAGCCCACATTCCACTTCCCTCCACTGAAGAGTATTTCATTGCTGAGACCTGGTGTTCGAGATCTTGTGTTGATGAGACATATTTAGAAAAAAAAATGTCGAATTTGGTTTAATGTATGAGCAAACAGTAAAACTTGCAAATAAATGAATAAGATAATAAGTCCCTGTGTGCTGAACTTGCTACTAGGTTCACTGTGCTTAATTCTTGACTGGTAGGTAATTCTGGTTATTATAACTCTACAAGGTAAGCATTGGCATCAATATTAGACACTCGGACCAGTATAAGACAAAAAAAAAAAAAAAGAATTCAATTAGGGAAATCTCAAAGCAAACACAGGCACCAATAGTAAATATATCATTATAACTGTTCTTGTTCTCTCACATTTCTGTCCCCATCTGGCCATAAATGGAAACTTCTAAAACCAATGCCAAGACAGAAATAATCTTTTGATTAGAATGTTACTATGCTCTTCTGAATCAACATTTCAAAGAAGGCTGTGGCCTCTGTGTCTTCATTGACTTTATTAAGGATGTCTTCTTTGTGAGGGCTAAGTCATGAGTTTTTTGTTAGTTTTTGTTTGTTTTGAGACAGAGTCTTATTACATCCCCCTCAGTAGATGTGATAAGGCATCAGAGCTCCTTGCAGCAACCTCAAATATTTGGGCTTAAGTGATTCTCTTGCTTCAGCCTCCAAAATAGCTGGGACTACAGGCACCTGCCACAATGCCCAGCTGGTTTTGTTGTTGTTGTTGTTGCAGTTGTTATTGTTGTTTAGCAGGCACCAGCTGGGTTTGAACACGCCAGCCTGGGTGTATATGGCTGGTGCCCTACCTACTGAGGTACGGGAGCCGCCAGTCATGAGTTTTTTTTAGTGAAAATTATGTGATCTGTACCTTTCAGAAGAGAGAAGTAAACCTATACCAAAGCTCAATTTTGTTTGGAATGTTTATTACTTACTTAGCTAACTGAAAATAAAATTTTAAAAACTATATCTACACTTATATAAACATTGAATTGTTACCATAATACCAGTTATGTCACATAATACCAAGTAAATAACTATTAGTACTCTAGCCGGGTGTGGCGGCTCCTGCCTGTAATCCTAGTACTCTGGAAGGCTGAGGCGAGTGGATTGCTTAAGCTCAGGAGTTCAAGACCAGCCGAAGCAAGAATGAGACCCCCATCTCTAAAAATAGCCAGGCATTGTAGTGGGTACCTATAGTCCCAGCTCCTGGGAAGCTGAGGCAAGAGGATCACTTGAGCTCAAGAGTTTCAAGCTGCTGTAAAGTATGGCACTGCAGCACTCAACTGAGGGCAACAAAGTGAGACTCTGTCTCAAAAAAAAAATAAAAGAAAAGAAAAAAGTCTTTAATACTCAAAGTAATTAAGCACTATTGAAAAATTTGATCTAAATATTCTCACCACACAAAAATGGTAAGTATGTGAGGTAATGAGTACGTTAATTTGCTCAATTAAGCCATTCCACAATGCATATAGATTTTAAAACAACATAAAGATAATAAATATATACAATATTTATTTTTTAATTAAAAGTAAATTTAAAAGTTGCTATTTTTACTTAGACACAAATTTATGTTGGTGATACATTTAATATACCACTTCCAATTCTTTATTCACATCATATAGCTTTCCAAATTTTTCTATCTCCCAACTGTTAAAATTAATACTATGTAATATACTATTCTCTTATAATTTACATTTGCTACTTAGTGATATTATGTGCATCATAAGCTTTGGAAATAAAAGCAGAAAATAAAATATTTAATATTTATAAAGAAAACCCTTGAAAGTATTGTTAGTTGTTGAGCACTTTTATGTCATTTCATGATAAAAAGTAATTGCTTTCTTTTATTTATACAGTTTCAAACTTTTCACAAAAAACATGTATTACTGTCACAATAAAAGCTAAACTTATATTTTAAAATGTATTAGGATTTCCGACATATTTACTCATTCTTTCTATAGAAAGGTCATAGTTTTATTTCTTAAATGAAGAAAATTAAAGCAGCATGATGGATGAGGGAGAGCTGGACAGGGAGATGGTGACTAAGATTATAAAGGATGGTTAGTATATGTGCTGCCCAAGAAGAAAGAGGAAGGGGAGAGGGGGCAGAGGGGAGAGGGGAAGATGGGTAGAGGGAAGGTAACTGGTGGGACCACACCTATGGTGCATCTTACAAGGGTACATGTGAAATTTACTAAGTGTAGAATATAAATGTCTTAACACAATGAAGGCTATG
Organism: Nycticebus coucang; assembly: GCF_027406575.1. Classification (NCBI taxonomy): domain Eukaryota; kingdom Metazoa; phylum Chordata; class Mammalia; order Primates; family Lorisidae; genus Nycticebus; species Nycticebus coucang. Next base: position 22,470,564 of record NC_069787.1, read on the forward strand.
TTAACTAGTTAGATGAAAATATTTCAAATTGTATATAAAACAAGCACATTGTACCCCATGATTGCATTAATGTACACAACTATGATTTAATAAAAAAAGAAATATATATATATGTATATAAAGGATGGTTAGGACAAGCCTCTCTAACCAGATGACATTTGATCAGAAACTGAAGGAAACAATACACATACACCCACACATAAAGAACACCCTGGAAGAAAGAGGGTTTCAAACAAGATGTCACAGAAGCAGCATGCTTTCAAATAACATCTAGAAACACCTACTAAGTTCTTCATGCCAGGAAAGTACCAAACAGATAAATGATATGTTCCCTCTCAAGAAATTTTAACTTGAGCCAGAGAAAAAGAACCATTAAAAATGTCAGGGTAATTTCTCTAACATATTTTTTAAAAATCCTCAATACATACCACCTTTTAAAATCTTCTTTTCTTTTTATTGCAGGGTATTTAATAAAATAGGCTTGATGTTGTACCCAAAGATGAGACCAGGAGAGAAACAGGTCAAGTTTAACAAAAGGGGACCAAGACCCACCTGGGCAAAGATAGCAGCTGCACCTAGTGTAGTTGAGGGCTTGTTTTCATATTGAGCACAGGGGAGGAAGATGCCACAGGTCGCTGGGAGGTTTCGGAGGGTGAGACTCTTTCTTGCAATCTCTTGGGGAAGGGCTAGGTAGGCCTTTTGTTCTGGGAAGAGAGGAGGGGAAAGAGTTTAGGCCCCTAACATTTAAGACAGATTTTGTAATATTAGATGTTGTTAAAGTTTTGATATCTTGTCTCCTATGATTAAAAGCCATTGGCTATATGCATTTAAACCTTTTCAAAAGAATCAAGATTAGAAGTCTATACTTTGCCCAAAATTTTATTTTTAAAACTAATTTATATTTCCTTCCACAATGATAAAAAAAAGATCTACATCTTCTGACAAATCCTCAGCAGACTCTGAAACATCAAAGCAGCAAAATTATAGATATAACATTTATGAAATTCTCTTTATAAATACTGTTGTTGTCATATCTGAAAATGTTTAAATGTATTCTTTCAATAAATACATTATAATGCATCCTCACAACAGTTAACTCATAGTATCTTCACTTGTGTGCCAACATTTTCAATCATGTGCCAAATTTCCTTCTGCTACAATTGAAGAGCTGTTGTGTACCGACACATCTGTCAGATGAAACGTTTAGCTTATCAAAATGTTGGATATCTACATGAATCTAGTGGAATAGCATAATATCAGATGAGCATTATGTCAAGCCAGAGATGGAAGATATCACATAATTACTAGACCAAAGAAGGCAGTGATTACTGGACTGGTAAATAGTTGTATTCATATAAACAGATGAAATTAAAAGGTCAACAACCATCTAGTACAAAAACAGTGAGACAGTTCAGTCTCATTCAAGTGTGGCTCTGAGACAAAAGTGTGCCTCTCTGAAGTGTGCCGCTCACACAAAATAATCGAGAACCCCAGAAAATGGTTTAAGCTCCGTGAATGAAACTCCTATGGTGAAATTCTATAAAGCTGCATCTGTTCATTCATCAAATATTTAATGTACAAGGTTAGGAAAGAGAATTTAATGTACAAGAGGTTAAGAAGAAGAATTGCAAATGAGTTACATGTATAAACATTTAAATGTTAAACTCTATTAGTTTACAGTTTATAATCTGGTGAGCACATAAGCAAGAAAAAATGTTTTTATAGAATGCTCACTTTGGCAGCACGAATACTAAATTGGAACAATACAGTGAAAATTAGCTAACCCATGATAACATGTAAATTCATGCAGTGTTCTATACTTTCAAAACCTTGGCTTTTAGGAAAATACTACTACTATAGAAGATAAAATTATTACCACAGAAGAGAATAAAAGTTCTAGACACACACAAACATATCTAGAAAATGCAAGATGCTTTTTATGCTATCTGCAATAATCTATTTTCATGAAAATACTAGGTTAAAGGTAAAATGGTGGAAACAAATTTACCATCCACGAATTCAGCATCCTTTTCTAATTAGAACGCTTAAGAATATAGGCATAGGTGGCACATTTCTTAAACTGATTGAAGCCATCTACCACAAACCCACAGCTAATATTATACTGAATGAACTAAAACTGAAAGCTTTTCCACATAAAACTGGAACCAGACAAGGTTGTCCTCTATTACGACTACTATTCAGTGTAGTGCTGGAAGTTCTAGCCAATACAATCAGACAAAAGAAGAAAATAAAGGGCATCCAAATGTGGCTAGAGGAGGTCAAACTCTCCCTCTTTGCTGATGATATGATCTTATATTAGAGAACCCCAAAGACTCAACCCCAAGACTCCAGGAATTGATCAAAAAATACAGTAATGTCTTAGACATAATATCAGTGTCCACAAATCAGTAGCCTTTGTATATGCCAGTAACAACCAAGTTGAAAAGCTAAACAAGACACAATTCCCTTCACAGTAGCTTAAAAAATGAAATACATAGGAATATACATAACCAAAGAGGTAAAGGAACCCTAAAAAGAAAATTACAAAGTGCTATGAAAAAAAAATAGGAGAAGACATTAACAAATGGAAGAACATACCATGCTCATGGCTAGGGAGAATCAGCATGGTCAAAATGTCTATACTTCCCAAAGCAATCTAAAGATTCAATGCAATGGCCATTGATATATCTCATCACACTTTCAAGACTTGGAAAAAATAATTCTTCATTTTGTATGGAACCAGAACAAAACCTGTATAGCCAAGGCAATTCTTAGTAATAAAAACAAAGCCAGGGGCATCTCCCTACCAGACTTCAGGCTGTACTATAAGGCCATAGTGATGAAAACAGCAAGGTATTGGCACAAAAACAGAGACATTGACATTTGGAACAATACAAAACCATGAGATGAAATGAACATCTTACTGTCACCTGATATTTGATAAATCAAACAAGAACAGACACTGGGAGAAAGAATCCCTATTCAATAAATGGTGCTGGGAGAACTGGATATCTACATGTAGAAGACTGAAACTGGACCTGTACCTTTCTCCATTCACAAAAATTGATTCAAGATGGATGAAAGACCTAAATTTAAGGCATGAAATGATAAAAATCCTCAAAGAAAGCATGGGGAAAACACTTGAACATACCAGCGTGGGAAAAGATTTTATGAAGACTTCCATGACAATTCCCACAAATAACAATAAAAAATGGGACTTAATTAAACTGAAAAGCTTTTGTATAGTTAAGGAAACAACAACCAAAGCAAATAGACAATCTTTAAAATTAGAAAATACATTTCCATATTATGAATCAGACAAAAGCTTGATAACTAGGATCTACAGAGAACTCAAATTAATCAACAAAAAAAGCCAACAATCTCTTATATCATGGAGTATAGGTGAAAAGCCTCTAAGTAAACCTTTAAATGGTTCCATTTTGTGAAGGCAAGTTTGAAGTCTTTTGTGAGTTGGAAGGGAAAGAACCTGGATAGAACTCCACATGTGGCTTAGGGCCTAATCACATAGAAGTGATTTAGGGCCGAGCTTTGTTGGGGCAGGCCTGTAGGCAGATACCTGTATTTCTCAGCTATTTCCAGAATACTCCCTAAAGATGATTGACTGCCTCCAGATGGTCCGTTAAAGGTCAAGCATTCAAACAGCTTATTTCCCCAAAACCTTGTTTTGTGGTTTTGTTTTTGATTACTTAGCTTAAGAATAACTTTAGATAGTGTTAGTGAAGTAGTTATCCAGTTAAACCTTAGCCCATAAGAATAGCTTTAGATAATGTTAGTGAAGTGGTTATCAGTTAATCCAGTTAATCCCTAGGTGCCAGGCAGTAAGAGGCCTGGGGCCAAGGTTTAAGTCATATGTTTATTGATTAAGTTATATGCCTACCTAAGCTTTGGTGAAAGAAATAAACTCGCTATTTGCCTGAGCGAGCTTTCAGCCTTCCTTATTTCCCAACATTTCATCCCAGGCTTAATCTCTGCATCACCGCCCACGCAAGAAACATTCACACAACATGGGGCAAGACACATAAATAAAACCTTCCTTAAAGAAGACAGATAAATGGCTAACAAAATTATGAAAAAAATGCTCACCATCCCTCATCATGAGAGAAAAGCAAATCAAAACTATTCTGAGAAATCACCTAACCCCAGTGAGAATGGCCCTCATCACAAAGTCTCAAAGCTGCACATGCTGGTGTGGATATGGAGAAAAGGGAACACTTTTACACTGCTGGTGGGAATGCAAACTAATACAGTCTTTTTGGAAGGAAGTATGGAGAATCCTCAGAGGACTCAAATTAGACCTCCCATTTGAACCTGCAATCCCTTTACTGGGCATCTACCTAGAAGAAAAAAAACCAAAACATTTATCATAAGGACATTTGCACTAGACCATTTATTGCAGCTCAATTTACAATTACCAAAAGGTGGAAACAGCCTAAATGCCCACCAACCCAGGAATGGTTTAATAAGCTGTAGTATATATACACCATGGAATACTATTCAGCCATTAAAAAAATATGGAAACTTTACATATTTTGTATTAACCTGGATGGAGGTGGAACACATTTTTCTTAGTAAAGCATCACATGAATGCAGAAGCAAGAATCCAGTGTGCTCAATTCTAATGCGAAAGCAGCAGATGTTCTGAGGGGTAGGGGAATGAGGTAGCAGGGAGAGGGAGGCTTACGGTGTATGGCACACCTCTTCAGGGCAGGACACGAGTATAAGAGAGACTTTAACAAGTGCAATCAATGTAACCTAATTCTTTGTACACTCAATGAATCCCAAACAATAAAAAAAGAAAAGAAATTTACCATCCAAGCACTAATAGAAAAAGAAAAAGAAATGAAAGGATGTCTTTCATAAAAGAGACAGGAAGTCCCAAGTATTGGAACCCTTGTGTATTGCTAGTGGGGATGTAAAATGGTACAATTACTCGGCAAATCATTGGCAGTTCCTCATAAACTTAAATATAAAGTTACTAAACCAAGTAAGATGGCTCACATCTATATTCTCAGCACTTAGGGAGGACAAGGCAAGAGTATCACATGAGTCCCAGATTTCAAGACCAGACAGGGCAACACAGTGAGATCTCTTTTCTAAAAACAAACAAAAAAATATATATATATATGTTTGTAAATAGCTGAGTGTGATGACACTCACCTGTAATCCCAGCTACTAAGGAGGCTGGGGAAAGGAGATTGCTTGAACCTAGGAGTTTGAAGTTGCAATGAACTGTAATCTTGCCACTGCACTCAAATCTGCATGACAAAGTGAGACATTGTCTCTAAATAAACAAACAACAAAAAAAGTTACTGTATGTGCAACTTGGACTTTACCTACCAAATAGAAATGATGTAACCTAATTATATGTACTCTTACATTAATCGGAAATTTTTTTAAAAAGTTACTATATGAACCAGAAATTCCACTGGTAGGTATATATTAAAGATAAATTGAAACAAAATCCATGAAGTGTAAAATATTTATAATAACTAAAAACCTGGGTGGAGCTGAAGAACATGTGGCTCAATCCGTAAGGCGCCGGCCCCATATACCGAGGGTGGCGGGTTCAAACCTGGCCCCGGCTGAATTGCAGCCAAAAAAATAGCCGGGTGTTGTGGCAGGCGCCTGTAGTCCCAGCTACTCGGGAGACTGAGGCAAGAGAATCATTTAAGCCCAGGAGTTGGAGGTTGCTGTGAGCTGTGTGAGGCCATGGCACTCTACCCAGGGCCATAAAGTGAGACTCTGTCTCTACAAAAAAAAAAAAAAAAAGAACATTCTCCTTAGTAAACTATCTCAAGAATAGAAAAGTAAGCACCCCAGGTACTCAATACTAACTGAAACTAGTAGATGAACAACTATGGGCCCACCGGAGAGAAAATTACAGTTAAATTCAAGTAGGAGGGTGGGAAGAAGGGAAGGAGGGGGCTTGGTACGCCCCCACCTAAGGGGCACAGTGTAGTTGTTATGGCACATTTCCTGAGTGAAGGACTCATCTACAACTCTGACGCTACCTAACTAATACAAAAGATGTATCCTAATCAAATGTACTCTTATACAAATCTGAAATTACAAACAAAACAAAACAAAAAACCAAAAAGAAACAGCCCAAATGTCCATCAATTCATGATTGAACAAATCAATGTGGTATATGAAATGAGGTAGGCAGAGTAAGTTTCCCCCAGTTACCTGCATAACAATCTCTGGAAACTATTACTTACATGGTAAAAAGAACCTGTGCAGGTGTAAGTTAAGGATGTAAAGAGTGGGAGATTATCCGGAAAAATCAGAGTGAGCAGCAATGTAAACACAGGGGTCCTTAAAATTGAAAGAAAGAGACTGAGAGCCCATTCGACTGATTCAATATGAGAACTACCTGCTTTTGGTGCCTTTGATGAGGGAGATCTCGGAACATTAGCTTAGAAATAGGAGCAGCCTCTCGAAGAGGGGAAAAACAAGGAAATGGATTCTCTCCTGATGCTTCCAGAAGGAATATAACCCTGCCAACACCCTGGTTTTAGCCACATAAAACTTGGTTTGACTCGTGAACTTAGAGAACTGTAAGATGATAAATATGAGTGCTGTTTCAAGCCACTAAATTTATAGTAAATTGCTATAAATAGGAAGCAAATATATCATGCAACTGAATATATTATTAAACCATGAAAGTAAATGAGAAGTGATAGTACAACAGAATGAAACTTGACACTTGAATTCATTACATCAGGTGAAAGATGATCATGAAAGATCCAATTATATGAAATGTCCAAAATAACCAAGTTTATAGAAATAGGAAAGTAAGTTAGTATTACTTAATGCTCTAGGTATGGAGTTTCTTCTGAAGGGGAGGGAGTGTTCTAAAAGTAGGTAAGGGCGATGGTTTCACAACTTTTTAAATATACTAAAAAGTGCTTGGAATGAGAGAGCTGTGTGATATTTGCAATACATCTCAATAAAGCAATTTAAAGACAGAAGGTAAAAAGAAAGCTGGAATGGCTATATTAAAATCAGACAATTTGACTTCAGAATAAAAATATTACCAGAGATAATAAGGGACATTGTATAATGATTAATGTGTCAAGTTACTAAGAAAACATAACAATTCTAAATATATAGAACCAGCAAGAAAGTTTCCAAATACATGAAATAAAAACTGATAAAGCGAGAAAAGGGAACTTAGACAAATCTACACTTATAGTTGAAGATTTCCACTGTCCTCCCAATTTGCTAAGTGTGTTTACTAAAGAGAACTGGAAATAATAACACTCTAATGAAAATCACACTGCACCCACATCTTGGTTTCTACATACCATCACTAACAAAAGGAATCAGATTTCCTTGGAAAAAATGGCTGATTTCAGTCCTGGGACATGAAAAGTACACGATGAACAGATAATAATTTGTTCTAGATGCAAGACAGTTTCAAACAGTCATAGGACTATGAAAACCCACATTGGAATTAGCTTGAAAGGATACTCTGGGCCAAGTCTGGGACAAGCAAGCAACAAAATAAACCATCATATAATGCATTATCATCCACAGAATAAAATAGGAATCCATGAGTTCACACACACATAAATAAATGAGAGAAAAATAAAGGAATGGAGGAGAAAGAAAATCTTTTTATTAAAATAGAATTCCAATAATAAATAGAGAAGTAATCCGAAAATCAATAAGAAAGTCACTATTAGGTAATCATGGTAGTTTTCAGGCAGGGGCCATAAATAGACGCTAAAACTAGCAGGACACATCTAAAAGTGTCTCCTTACAAGATATTTACTAATTATAAAGAGAAAATCAATAACTTTGTAGTGGAGAAAACTGGTAGTTGCCACCTTAAACAAGTGATCAAAATTAATATCACCAATTATAGCACAAGTTAGCATGATGCACCTACTGATAGGATGGACCAAGAAGGATACTTTTGTGATATTTAAATTATTTTTCACTTTTATATTAAAAGAACAGATTCATGAGTTACTCAGTTTTTTCTGCCCTATTTGTTTAAATTTAGAAACTTAAGTCAATGGGCTTTAGTGCCTCACATTCCCTCTCAGAATCTTTATGCCCACCTATCCTTCCTTTAGAAAAACAAATGATTGACACAGGAAACTCAATTTAGAAATATCCATTCATTTGGTTTTAACTGAATTGTTATTTTTCCATGGATGAAAAAAATGTAGTTAAATACAGAGGGGAAAATGATCATTTAAATTCCTCATTGCAAGTTCTTACATATGTACAAAGAGTTTGGGGAGAAGTTTTTTTTTTTATAATGAAAAAAGGTTTGTATTAGTTGTTTACTGTGTTCTTTATTTTAGTTTTTTAAATTAATATAGAGTAGAAATGAATTTTTATAGATGTACAATTATATAAATGTTAGTATAGACCATAGATAATGTGTCACAGCCGCCACTCTGAGGATACAGAAAAGTTCCAACACTTTAAAACAAATCCCTGGTGTCATTTCTTTGCAGTCACACAATGCCCCCCACCCTTACCCCAGCCCTAACTCCTGGAAAACACTTGATGTACTCTGCATCACAACAATTTTGTCATTTGGAAAATGTCCTAAAGAGAATCTTATAATATGCAACTGTATCAGTTTCTGATTGCTGCTGTAACAAATGGCCATGAACTTTGCACCTTAATACCACACAAATTTGTTATCCTACAATTTGGGAAATAGACCAAATTCAGTCTCATCAGGCTAAAATCAAGGTGGCAGCAGGGTTGCCTTCCTACTGAAATCTCTAGGGAAGAACCCAATCCATTTCTTGTCTTTTTCATCTTCTAGAAGTTGTCTTCATATTAATATTTCCTCCCTCTGTTTCATCATAAACCACCTTTTCTCCCTTCTGACCTCCCTGCTTGCCTCTTATAAAGCAAGATTAACTGTTAGGGTCAAGATTATATTGAACCTAACAGGATAGTCGCTCCATCTCAAGATCCTCAACTCAATCACATCTGCCAAGTTCTTTCTGCCACATAAGGCATGACATTCATCTGGAATTTAGAAGTGCAGAATTTATGGGTGGGCCCTATTTTGTCCCATACATCAAACTTTTGAGACTGGCTTCTTTAACTGAGTAAAATGCTTTTGAGATTCATCTGAGTTTTTGAGCATATGAATAGTCTCTTATCGATGAACAGTATTCTATTGTATAGCTATTCCATGGTTTATTCATTCATTCACCAGTTAAAGCATATATGGATTGTTTCATTTTGGTGCAAGTATGAGACCCACTATAAACACTCTCATGCAGATTTCTGCATCAATATAAGTTTTATTTCTCTAGATGAAATACCTATAAATTATATTCTTGCACCATAAGTTTAACTATAAGTAACTGCCAAGCTATTTTTCTAAAGTGTTTCTGCCATTTTTACATTCCCATCAGCAAGGTATGAGAATTCCAATAGCTATACATTTTAATCTGCACTTGATACTGTTAGCATTTTTATTTTAGCCACTCTAATAGATTTTCATGATTTTATCTTATCATGATTTTAATTACTTGCATTTCTCTAATGGCTGATGATGCTGAACATCTTTTCATGGCTCATTGTGATGACTGGAGAAGCGTTAAATTTTGAGTATTCTTCTCTTTTTAAAATTATTTTCTAATTGTTAAGTTTTGAGAGTTTTTCACATATTTTGGATATAAGTCCTTTGTGTCTCCATTTGCAAAAGTTCTTTTCCAGTATGTCTTTTCACTGGCTAAGACTTCCAGCCCAGTCTTGAATAAGAGCAGTGAGAGAACTCCTTTATGAGCTATACGTGTATAAAGCTGCATAAGAAATTGCTACAAACTTAGCAGCTTTAAACAACATACATTTAAGTTGTAAACATCTGCGGATCAGCAGTCCAGACATGGGTTAGCTAAATCCTCCCTTCGGGGTCTCTCAAGAGAACAAAGTGTCAGCTGTGTTCACCTCTGAAGATTGGGGCAAGTTCACACAGGGTTCACACCCCAGGGTTCACCCAAGTTCACACAGGGTTTGGCAAAATTCAGTTCTATACACTTGTAGGATTAAGGTCTCCATTTACTTTCCAGGCTATTGTCCAGGTTTGTTCTCAGCACCCGGAGGCTACCATCAGGTCCTAACCATGTAGCCTTCTCACAGTACGGCAGCTCACATCATCCTTGCTGACAGAAGGCTCCCTCTCTAGCCTACTGAGACAGACACAGTTTTACATAATGTACCCTCACAATCTCACAATCATGGAACTTACTATTTCATCTTTTTTGTCACTTCATATTAATCAAAGGAGTGACTACCCCAACAGATTCACAGGTCCTACCCACAATCAATGAATTGGAACTATACAGGACATTTACCCACGAGGTGGCAATTTGGGGAGCCATTTCCACATTCTGCTGACCACTGATGCTTTGCCTTGTTCTCAATTTTAGGTAGAAAGCATTCAGTCTTTCACTATAATTTATTATGTTTGCTGTGGCTTTGGCAAAATAGGAGACATTGATTAATTGCCTCTTTCCTACTCACCCTGTTGTTGAGGGAGGGATTCTCAGCCTAGGGTTACAGATAGCCTTGAATACAGGACACCCAAAACTGGACAGATAAGATAATGAGAAGTTACTAGTCAAAAACTTGGAAACTGTTATCCAACAGGGGCTACAGGAGGCAGGGTTTATAGTATCAAGAAGAGAGAGTTCCCATAGGAGGATACGACTGATTTGTTCAAATAATTCCAAATTCAGTTCAGTAGCAAGAACTGCACCTGATCCTTGATAAGGAGGTTCGTTTGGCTGGAAACCCTTGTCCACAGGAAGAGAGGCGAAGGGAAAGTTGTGATTAGGCCATTTAAGGCTCTCCCTGTCTCACCACATTACGAAGCAGCACGTAACATTGGGCCTTAATTTTAGGCCTACATACGGTTTGAACATTTGTCCCCTCCAAAACTCACGCTGAAATTTCATCGTTGAAATGGGGCAGTAGTGAGAAGTGGACCTGTAAGAGGAGACGGGGTCAGGAGGGCTCCAAGTTCATGAATGGAGTAATCTGTTAATGGATTAATGGGCTGTCACACGGTGGGGGTTTGGGGGGGAAACTGGTGGCTTTATAAGAAGGGGAAGAGAAACCTGAACCAGCACACTCAGGCCTCTCACCGAGTGAATGCCCTGTGCGGCCTCAGGACTCTTCCCACCAGGAAGAAGGGCCTCATCAGATGCAACCCTTCCACCTTGGATTTTTCAGCTTCCATATCTGTAAGAAATAAATCCATTGCTTTATAAATTACCCAGTATCAGGTATTCAGTTATAAGCAACACAAAACAGACTAAGAAAGGCCTTACATTACAGATATTCTCTTCTGTTCCTAATTTGCAAAGAATTTTTGTTATGAATGGATGCTGAATTCTGTCAAATGCTTTTTCTGCATCACTTGAGTTAATCACATAGCTTTTCTGCTTTTGATGGTTAAAATATGGTGAATTTTATTGGCATGCTAATATTTTTAAATCCTTGTAATCCCAGGATAAACCTCACCTGGCTGTGGTCTTAGTTTTCTTTTTATAGATTGCTGGATTCTATTTTCTAAGATTTATTGAGCACATTTGCATCCGTGCTCATTAAGATGGTCCATCAATTTCATCTTTCATATTGTCTTTATCTACTTTTAGGATCAGGATAACACTGGACTCAGAACATGAATTAAATGCATTCTGCATGTTCTACATATTTTCAAAAGAATATATGAAATTTATGTTGTTTCTTCTTAAAATGTTTAGCAGAGTTCACCAGTGAAATTGTTTGGGACTGCATAGTTCTTTTGTCAAAGATATTTAACAATAAAATTAATTTCTTTAATAAATACAAGAGTATTTAGATTACCTATTTCATTTTGGGTAAGTTTAGTAATTTGTAGTTTTTAAAGTATCATTCCATTTTATCTAAGTTGGCAAATTAATGTTCATAGAGCTATTTGTAGTATTATTATTTTTTTTTTTTTACACATGTAGGGAAATTTTCTCTTGCCTGATATTGGTAAGGTATGTCTTTTCTCTTTTTTGTGAGTCTTGCACAATTCTTATCAATTTTATTGATATTTTCAAAGCTTCAGATTCGGGTTTCATTGGTTATTTTCTATTGTTTCAGTATTTAATATTTCATTGATTTTTGCTGGCTTAGTTTTATTTTAGTATTTCTCTTTTAGCTTACCATGGGACAAGCTTAGAGTTCTGGGAACTTTCTTCTTTTTAATAATAGGCGTTTCATGCCACAAACTTCCCTCTATGCACTAAAATAGCTGCATTAAATAATTTTTACATAGTTCCCTGTATCCTCTTCCTTTTCATGCTGTAGTCACATTGTATATTTTTTCTACAAATGTTCAAAGTTTTACCAGAAAGTATTATAATTTTGCTTTCAATCATTATCTTGAAGAACACAGTAAAAGAATTGCCTATTATAATTACTCAGGTATTTACCATTTCTGTGGCCTTTCTTCAATCTAGTACTATTTTCCTTTGATTGATATATTTCCTTTCATAGGTTTAAGAGCAGATATGCTGGCAACAGTTCTTTTCACTTTCCTGCATCTGAGAATGTCTGTATTTCACCTTTATTACTGAAAGGTATTTTTGCTGGACAAAAAATTCTGGCTTGACAGATCTTTCCTTTCATCATCTGAAAAATATTGCACCTCCTATGTAGAAGATGCAGCAATAAGCCACCATCCTGGAAGCAGAGACACTGGGCCCTCACAAGCTCACAACTTGATCTTATATATCCTAGCCTACAAAACTGTCAGAGGTGAATTTCTATTGTTTATTTTTTTTAAGTCTTGCCCCATAGTTGTTGATGAGAACTCAACAGTCATCCCTTATTTTGTTCTGCACTAAGTAATATCTCATGTATCTTTGTGTTTAAAGACATATTTTTTATATTTAGCTTTCAACAGTTTAATTATAATGTGTTTTTGCTTGAGCCCAAGAGTAAGGTTGCTGTTAGCTAGGACGCTACAGCACTCTACCAAGGGCAACACAGTGAAACTCTGTCTCAAAACAACAACAACAACAAACCAATTATAATGTGTTTGGAACAAGGTATCTCTGGGTTTATCCTGTTTGAGTTTTTCTTGAGCTGATTAATCAAAGTTTTATGTCACCACATTTGGGCAGTTTTTAGCTGTTTTCATTACTGCAAATTTTTTCTGCACCACACTCTTCATAATATCCCTCCACACTACCATCCATGGCACATACATCAGACTCTTTAACATTGTTCCATAGGGGCCTTAGAGAGTCTAAGTTCTTTTTCTTTTAAAAAAAAACAGTTTTTCTCTTTGTTATTCAGGTTGAAACACTTCTATTGATCTATTTTAAAGTTCAACAATTTTCTTTTATTTATATTCTGCTACTGAACCTACCTAGTGAGGTTTTTTTTTCTTTTATTACATTTTTTCAGTTCTAAAATTTCAACTTAGTTCTTCTTCATGTCTTCTATTTCTTCGCTGAAACTTTCTTTCTTTCCATTGTTTTAAAATGTATTCAACTTTAATTCTTGGAATATTTTAATAATAGCTGCTTTAAAGTCTTTGTCAGGTAATTCCAATATCTGTGTCATTTTGTCAGGAGTACCTATTGAATTTCTTTTTTGCAAATGAGTTTAAATTTCTTCCATTCTTCACATGCCACATAATATTGAATTATATTATGGACATTTTGAATATTGTATTATGGAACTCTGAGTATTGTGTAAATCCTATAAAGAATGTGTCGGAGCCAGGATGCTAGGTCACTGGCCCCGGCCAATGAAACTGCGAGGACATGAACCACTGTGCAAGCTTGCTTGTGACTTGGCTCCCCATATGCGCCGGGGTGCCCACTGTCTCAGTCTCAGTCTCAGTCAAGTCAGAGGTGCCGGGGCCTCTCAAAGGTGTAGCAGTCAGTCGCAGTAGGAGGAGTCTAACAGGAGGCTCCACTAACTTCTCCTGAGGCTATTTATAGAAGTGATACACCACAGGTGTGGAGACTGCTAGGCAATAATATCGGTGTTCTCTCCTGCTCTTACGTGCTCTTGTGCCCTTTAATGAGAGCCCAACCCCTTCCCCATTCCTTTATTACCAAGGTGTTTCTTCACAGGTGTTTCCTACAAGAATGTTCACATTTTCGTTCTGTCAGGTATTCAACCATGTGGGATTCATCCCAGAAGTTCTAATGAGCCTATGGTGAATTGTAGTTCCCGTATCAGTTATGTTTTCAGAGACTTGGCTGTGATATTTGGATCTGCCTCTTTGTGAATCACCAAGTGGTCAGGCTGAGGCCTGTGTCATTGTCTATCACAGAGCTATTATCTCAGAGTCCGTGTATGGTCTTTAGGGTCAAATCTAAGCTTGCTCTGTGTGGGACAGAATACGAGAATCTATGAACAAGTTTAAGGACACCATTTTCCCAAGTTCATCTCTCTTCACTATCTCTTCACTATTTTTATTTTATTTTTATTTTTTGCAGTTTTGGCCAGGGCTGGGTTTGAACCTGCCACCTCCAGCATATGGGGCCAGCACCCTACTCCTTTGAGCCACAGGTGCCGCCCATCTTCACTATTTTTAGTTTCTAGGAGTCCTTGTACATCTTCCCACCCAAAGTCTGTGACTTTTGTCATCCTAATCTGCCTTGCTTTGGCTACACTTTTATCAAGGTCAAGCAGTGAAAATGCAGTGAGGGGGAAAAAAGCAACATTGGTTTCCCCACCTCTTCTGGCAGCACCAGGCCTTTTACTATTACAGCTGTCACAGGATTACGTCTGGGCAGAGGAGGACAGGGACAAAGAAAAAGATGAGGATTTACCCAACTCTGTCTGAGAGTTAGGAATTCCCTTTTCTGCTCCATTGAGCCAGAACGAACAGTTCTCTCCATCCATGTCAATGCCAATTTGAGGCTGAACTTTAGTGAGTTCAGGTAAAAGAAATATCAGAGGGGAAAAATGGTAACCTTACCATACATTCCTAGTCGTCTTCCCTAACCTGCCTAGTACCATTTACACTTTTTTTAATTGTAGAAAAATACACGTTTCCCTGCTAGGGCTGCCATTAAAAATTCCACAAACCCACTGGATTCAACAATAGAAATTTATTTTCTCATGCTGTTGGAGGCTGCAAGTCTAAGACGGAGGTGAGATGCCAGCAGAGGTGGTCCCTGCAGAGGGCTGTCTCATTGGCCTGCAGATGGCCACCTTCCCTGTGTTCCTTTTCTCTGTGCACATAATTTGTTTCTAACAAGGACACCTGTCCTACTGAATTAGGAACTCACCTTCATGACCTCGTTTAACTTAATTACCTCTAAAAATTTTGTAACTTAAATAAAATCACATAAGGTTATTGGAATTAGAACTTCAGTATATGAATTTTGGGGAAATATAATTCAGCCCATCATGGTAACCATTTTTAAGTGCACAATTTAGTAGTATTAAAAGCATTTACATTGTCCAAACTTCACCACTGTCCATCCCCAAGACTTTTTTCATCACGCGTAATTCAAATGCCATAATCATTAAACAACAACTGCCCATTTCCCTTCTCCAAGCCCTTGGCAACTACCCTTCTATTCTCAGTGTATAAGACTTTGCCTATTCTGGGACCTTATGGAAGTAAAATCATTCAGTTTTAGTCATTTTTGTGTCTGGTTTATTTCACTTACATAATATCCTTAACGTTCACCTATGTTGTAACATGTGTCAGAATTTTCTTCCTTTTTAAGGTTGAGTAATATCCCATTGCATATATATGCCACATTTTGTTTATCTATTCATCATTAATGAACACTTGGGTTTCTTCCATGTTTGGGCTATTATGAATATTTTTATTCTTAAAAGTCCTCAAATGTCTGCTCCATACCTGCTGTCTTAGTCCAGTTTGTACTGTGATCACAGAAATCCTGAGACAGGGTAATTTATAGTAAACAGAAATTTTATTTTCTCACAGTTCTAAAGGCTACAAAATTTAAGATCAAAGCACTGACATCTGGTGAGGGCCCACTTGCTGCCTCAGCACAAGGCAGAAGATGGAAGGGCAAAAAGACAAAGGGACCAAACTGCAGCATGAGTTTTAGAGAGGACAAGTAGTCAACCCACAGCACCTGTGCTGCAGATTTATAGCTACTTTTGGTAGGAGATACTGGGTGCGGTGTCATCATTCTACTTCACACAGACCCAGAACCCACAGAGAAATTTCACTCATAGAAACTGCCCTATGGGATTTGATTCAAGAGCATTCAACCAAATGTGGCTCTTCTACAATTACCTAGAGACATTTTGTTTAAATTAAAATACATGGTGCCCTAAAGGTCACAATACATACATACATACATACATAGGAAAAATGGGACATTGGAGCTAAATGTACCCTTATTTACAAAATATTCATTACCAAATTTTACAAAATGTTCACAAAATATTTCTCTATATATTGACATATGGATATAAAAATATTAAAAACATAAAATGTAATATACAATAGGACGCCCACTGGACCACCGTAAGAACTGTGCTGTGACCCCGGATCGGCACCCGCTGGACCTCTGCAAGAGCTGCACCTCGACCCGCGACCAGCACATGCCCAGACTTTGGAAGAGTTGCGCAGCGACCTGCGACCCACCATCGGCACCCGCCCAGACCCCGGTAAGAGCTGGGCTGTGACCCGCAACCGTACGAGCAGCACCATGACCTGTGACCTGTGCCCACTGGGACTCCACATGCCCTGACCAGGAACTCCGGGAGCCACTCAACCCCATGTCTTCCCTCCTGTACCCTCCCTGCCTCCATATGACCTGCTTGTCTGGCCAGGGACTCTGGTAGCTCCGTGCCCTCTGGAGCCCTCCCGGCCTATGTGTGGAACCCTTCTCATGGCCAGAGACTGCTGCAGCCTCGTTCCCTCTATGACAAAGTCACTGGGCACCAGGTACTCCCAGAACCATGTGCACCACCACCCCGCCCTGTTGCTGGATCTGGGTGTGTCACACACCGCAGATGCTCCCACAACCAGAATTCCCTGGCTGGGGCAGCCCCAGAGGAGCTGCACAGGGTCACTCCTTACAAAGATCCAGCAACAATAGAGTGATTCCGCTGGGGTCTAATCTTGGAGAGATACCTCCCCTACTCTGAGGACGGCCAGAAGCAATGGTGAAAAACAATCATGAGGCGAAACCAAAGGAAATACTCTGGCAATATGAATAATCAGAGTAGATCAACTCCCCCAAGGAACAATGGGGCAGACACAGCACAAGACCCCATGCACAAACAAATGGCTGAGATGTCAAAAATCAAATTCAGAATCTGGATAGCAAATAAGATCAAATTAGAATTCCAACCAGTAACCCAAAAGATGTGTCAAGAATTCAACGAATTCAAAGACCAAATGACCAAAGATTTTGACACATTGAGACAAGAAGTTGCAGCCCTCAAAGAACGCAGAAACACAGTAGAATCCCTCAGTAACAGAATGGACCAAGCAGAAGAAAGGATTTCTGACATTGAAGACAAAGCTTTCGAATGCTCCCAAACTTTCAAAGAGGAAGAGAAATGGAGAGCAAAAACAGATCACTCTCTCAGAGAGCTCTGGGATAATTTGAAGAAAACTAATATTCGTCTTATAGGGATCCCGGAAAGCGATGACGTGGCTTCACAAGGTACAGAGTTTCTTCTCCAAGAGATTATGAAAGAGAACTTTCCAGACATGCCAAGAGATTCTGAAATTCAGATACCAGACAGTTTCAGAACTCCAGCATGACTCAACCCAAATAAGACATCCCCCAGACACATCATAATCAAGTTCACTAAAGTTAATATGAAGGAGAAAACCCTGAAAGTGGCCAGATGAAAAAAAACTATTACCTACAAGAGGAACAATATTAGAATAAATGCAGATCTCTCTGCTGAAACCTTTCAAGCTAGAACAGGGCGGTCATTGACTTTTAATCTCCTAAAACAAAATAACTTTCAACCCAGGATCCTGTACCCAGCTAAACTGAGTTTCACTTATGATGGAGAAATTAAATACTTTAATGACATTCATATGTTGAAGAAATTTGCCATAACTAAACCAGCTCTCCAGGATATTCTCAGACCTATCCTCCATAAAGACCAACATAATCCACCACCACAAAAGTAAACCCACCCAGAAAATTTTGAACAAATTCCAACTTTCACAGTCATAAAATGATTAAAAATGTCCACCGGACCCTCGAAAGGCTTATCAATATTCTCAATTCATGTG
This sequence comes from Nycticebus coucang, assembly GCF_027406575.1. Classification (NCBI taxonomy): domain Eukaryota; kingdom Metazoa; phylum Chordata; class Mammalia; order Primates; family Lorisidae; genus Nycticebus; species Nycticebus coucang. Next base: position 22,488,820 of record NC_069787.1, read on the forward strand.
AATGGTTTAAATTGTCCTCTAAAGAGGCACAGATTGGCTGACTGGATACAAAAATTCAAGCCAGATATCTGCTGCATGCAAGAATCTCATCTTACCTTAAAAGACAAATATAGACTCAAGGTGAAGGGATGGTCATCTATACTCCAGGCAAATGGAAACCAGAAAAAAGCAGGTGTTGCAATCCTATTCGCAGATGCAAAAGGCTTTAAACAAACCAAAGTAAGGAAGGATAAGGATGGACACTTCATATATATTATAGGGAATACACAATATCTGGAGATTTCAATTATTAATATTTATGCACCCAACCAGAATGCACCTCAATTTATAAGAGAAACTCTAACAGACATGCGCAACTTGATTTCCTCCAGTTCCATAGTAGTTGGAGATTTTAACACCACATTAGCAGTGCTGGATAGATCCTCCAAAAAGAAGCTAAGCAAAGAAATTTCAGATTTAAACTTAACCATTCAATATCTGGACTTAGCAGACATCTACAGAACATTCCATACCAACAAAACTGAATACACATTCTTCTCATCAGCCCATGGAACATACTCCAAAATTGACCACATCCAAGGCCACAAAACTAACCTCAGCAAATGTAGAAAAATAGAAATTATTCCTTGCATCTTCTCAGACCATCATGGAATAAAAGTTGAATTTAATAACAACAGGAATCTGCATATCCATACAAAACCATGGAAGCTAAATAACCTTACGCTGAAGGATAGATGGGTTATAGATGAGATTGAGAAGGAAATCACCAAATTTTTGGAACAAAACAACAATGAAGACACGAATTATCAGAACCTGGGATACGGCAAAGGCAGTCCTAAGAGGGAAATTCATAGCTCTGCAAGCCTTCCTCAAGAAAATGGAAAGAGAGGAAGTTAAGAACTTAATGGGACATCTCAAGCAACTGGAGAAGGAAGAACATTCCAACCCCAAACCCAGCAGAAGAAAAGAAATAACCAAAATCAGAGCAGAATTAAAAGAAATTGAAAAGAATTATACAATAGATCAATAAATTCAAAAGTTGGTCTATTGAAAAGATCAATAAAATAGATAAAACTTTGGCCAACCTAACCAGGAAAAAAAGAGTAAAATCTCTAATTTCATCAATCAGAAATGGTAATGATGAAATAATAGACTCCTCAGAAATAAAAAAAATCCTTAACAAATATTACAAGTAACTTTAATCTCAGAAATATGAAAATCTGAAAGAAATAGAACAATACTTGGAAGTATACTACCTACCAAGACTTAGGCAGAATGAAGTAGAAATGTTGAACAGGCCTATATCAAGTTCTGAAATAGCATCAACTATACAAAATCTCCCTAAAAAGAAAAGCCCAGGACCAGATGGCTTTACATCAGAATTCTACCAAACCTTTAAAGAAGAACTAGTACCTATATTACTAAACCTCTTCCAAAATATAGAAAAAGAAGGAATACTACCCAACACATTCTATGAAGCAAATATCACCTTGATCCCTAAACCAGGGAAAGACCCAACAAGAAAAGAAAATTATAGACCAATATCACTAATGAATATTGATGCAAAAATACTCCATAAGATCCTACCAAACAGAATCCAACAACACATCAGAAAAATTATACACCATGAACAAGTGGGATTTATCCCAGGCTCTCAAGTCTGGTTCAATATACATAAATCTATAAATGTAATTCAGCACATAAACAAACTAAAAAATAAAGACCATGCGATTCAATTGATGCAGAAAAAGCTTTTGATAATATCCAGCATCCCTTCATGATCAGAACACTTGAAAGTTGGTATAGAAGGGACATTTCTTAAACTAATAGAGGCCATCTACAGCAAACCCACAGCCAATATCATATTGAATGGAGTTAAATTGAAATCATTTCCACTTAGATCAGCAACCAGGCAAGGTTGCCCATTGTCTCCATTGCTCTTTAACATTGTAATGGAAGTTTTAGCCATTGCAATTAGGGAAGAAAAGGTGATCAAGGGTACCCACATAGGGTCAGAAGAGATCAAACTTTCACTCTTCACAGACGACATTATCGTATATATGGAAAACACTAGGGATTCTACTACAAAACTTTTAGAAGTGATTGAGGAATACAGCAATGTCTCAGGCTACAAAATCAACACCCATAAATCTGTAGCCTTTATATATACCAACAACAGCCAAACTGAAAAAACAGTCAAGGACTCTATTCCTTTCACAGTAGTGCCAAAGAAGATGAGATATTTGGAAGTTTATCTAATAAACGACGTGAAAGATCTCTATAAACAGAACTGTGAAACTTTAAGAAAAGAAATAGCTGAAGATGTTAACAAATGGAAAAACATACCATGCTCAAGGCTGGGAAGAATCAACATTGTTAAAATGTCTATACTACCCAAAGCAATATATAATTTTAATGCAATTCCTATCAAAGCTCCATTGTCATATTTTAAAGAGCTTGAAAAAATAATGCTTTGTTTTATATGGAATCAGAAAATACCTAAAATAGCCAAAACATTACTCAGAAATAAAAACAAAGCAGGAGAAATCACGCTACCAGACCTGAGGCTGTACTATAAATGGATAGTGATCAAAGCAGCATGGTACTAGCACAAAAACAGAGAAGTAGATGTCTGGAACAGAATAGAGAACCAAGAGATGAATCCAGCTACTTACCGTTATTTGATCTTTGACAAGCCAATTAAAAACATTCAGTGGGGAAAGATTCCCTATTTAACTAATGGTGCTGGGTAAACTGGCTGGTGATCTGTAAAAGACTGAAACTGGACCCACACCTTTCACCATTAACTAAGATAGACTCTCACTGGATAAAAGATTTAAACTTAAGACATGAAACTATAAAAATACTTGAAGAAAGTGCAGGGAAAACTCTTGAAGGAATCAGCCTGGGTGAATATTTTATGAGGAGGACACCATAGGCAATTCAAGCAGTATCAAAAATACACTATTTGGACTTGATCAAACTAAAAAGCTTCTGCGCAGCCAAGAACATAGTAAGTAAAACAAGCAGACAGCCCTCAGAGTGAGAGAAAATATTTGCAGGAGAAAATATAAAGGTTTAATAACCAGAATCCACAGAGAACTCAAATGTATTAGAAAGAAAAGAACAAGTGATCCCAACTCAGGGCGGGCAAAGGACTTGAAGAGACACTTCTCTAAAGAAGATGGACACATGATCTACAAACAGATGAAAAAAAGCTCATCATCCTTAATCATCAGAGAAATGCAAATCAAAACTACTTTGAGATATCACCTAACCCAGGTAAGAGTAGCCCACATAACAAAATCCCAAAACCAGAGATGTTAGCATGGATGTGGAGAAAAGGGCACACTTCTACACGCTGGTGGGAATGCACCCTAATACGTTCCTTTTGGAAGGATGTTTGAAGAATACGTGGAGATCTAAAAATAGACCTGCCATTCGATCCTGTAATTCCTTTACTAGGTATATATCCAGAAGACCCAAAATCACAATGTAACAAAGACATCTGTACCAGAATGTTTATAGCAGCCCAATTCATAATTGCTAAGTCATGGAAGAAGCCCAAGTGCCCATCAACCCACGAATGGACTAGCAAATTGTGGTACATGTATACCATGGAATATTATGCAGCCTTAAAGAAAGATGGGGACTTTACCTCTTTCATGTTTACGTTTTGGAGCTGGAACATATTCTTCTTAGCAAAGTATCTCAAGAATGTAAGAAAAAGTATCCAATGTTCTCAGCCCTACTATGAAGCCAATTTATAGCTTTCACATGAAGGCTATAATCCAACTATAGCACAGGAATAATGGGAAAGGGCCAAAGGAGGGGGAGGGAGGGGGGAGGTTAGGGTGGAGATAGGGTAATGGGTGGGGCCACACCTACAGTGCAGCTTAGAATGGGTACAGGTGAAATCTACTAAACGCAGAATACAAATGTCTACATACAATAACTAAGAAAATGCCATGAAGGCTACATTGAACAGTTTGATGAGAATATTTCAGACTGTATATGAAACCAGCACATTGTACCTCTTGATTGCACTAATGTACACAGCTATGATTTAACAATAAAAAAAAAAAGCACTGGGAAAAAACAAAAACAAAAAAATGTAATATACTATAAAATATAATATGATATTGTTAACTTTTCTATGTATGACAAACTTTGAGAAATCCTGCAAGACATCCTGTTTGAGGACATGCAAAAAATCTTGGAAAAGATAATACAAAATTTTTAATGCAATATTAGTCATTTGTATCATCATATGACTTACATTACAGATTCTTTCTTATGATCAGTTGAAAAGTGGGGCATTGAGCACTGTATGAAAAAATAACAATAATTCAATATGTAAAAATATACTGTTTTTACTCCCTCTACTATTGCCTGCCATTATTCTCAAAGGGCTTTTATTGACTGTCTATTTTATTTGAGATAATTACATATGATATAAAAGACCTTTATGAAAAAGATATTTCTATCAATAATTACTTTAGTTACAATCACCTTACTAGGAAACTTAGAGCCATTTTTAGATTCTCTTCAGGCCTTATTTAAAAATGGCGCAAAAATAATCTTAAACCAGAAATTTTCTTCAGATTCCCTGAAGATCCTGAATTGGAGTTTACATTTACCAGACCAGAGAATTGACCAGCTTGGTAAATGCAGTCTCTTTACTAGTAAATAGTCAATCTAATTACCTAAGTCCTAAGAAGTTTAAATTAAAGCCTCTTCTAATTTAGAGAAGGTTTCAATTGCTAATAGGATAATTGCACCTGATTTTAAAGTTAAAAGCTGAAGTTTTCTTTTTATAAGGATTCATTTTTAGAAATAGAGCGATTCTCTCAGAGGAAGGATGATAAAAAGAAAACAACTTGAGTTTTCTCTCATCCTCCAGCTTACTGTTGTATGTCACACTGAAATTATTAGTAATAAACGAACCTGCCATTTTTTGATGTTTCTTTATATGTGTCTCCATATTGTCTTACTGCATTATGATTATATTAGCAATTAATAAAGGGAAAATTAGCACTGCATCTTCTTATTACCATCAACCTATTAATTTACATTGAAAATTCCCTCAATACTTTGCCATTCTGTACTCTGCTGTGCTGAGCCATCTGAGGTTTCAGAGAGAGCTCTCATTACCAAATTAATTCTGAAAGAAGTAAGCTTTTGCCCTTCCCATTTATTCAGGAGAGACCCGCTAACAGATGTTCTTTCATGTTACACACATACCCCCGTTATTCACTTTGGGGGAGTACGTGACCGTATCTGCTTTATATAAAGCAAATGAAGTGTGAATTTGAAAAAAAAAACATAGTGTCAGGGACTTCTTTGTACATATTTTCTTAACCTTTAAAATTTTAATAGACAGGAACCTTTTCCTTATATTATGTTTAATTAAATCTCTCTTGCTTTTCAAGAAAAATCATTTTTTTCTTCCATAAGGTAAACTTTTGAGCCTGCTATGGGAGCATTTCTGCTCAGTCAATAACTACTTAGCATTCTTTTCTTGGCCAGCAAATATAATGCCTGGCAAAGTTTTATTTATTGGGTGAATGCTTATTAATTGTGGGTTTGTAGTGAAAATGGCCATGGTTTGAAAGAAATTATTTTATAAACTTATTTTCAGGGTAAATGTTTACATATTTTTTAGATGTTATTTGAATATAAAGCAGGAAATATACAAAACATAAAAACACTTCTACAGCTGTGACCTTTTTTAAAAATTGTAATCTTTTTAATAATATTCATAATTTGGAAAAAATACTCCAATCCAGAAAGATAAAGTTATTTTCTACTGTGGCTGAGACATTTCCACTAGTCCTTCAGGAATCACAGTGTACCATGTATTTCAGCTGGATAGAATTACAAAATTTTCACAGCATATCTGTGGCTTGCACTGGAAACTTTATGATCTATAATTTTTCTGGTAGTAAAATGTTAGAATATTTTTACTTCAATAAATGTAATTCTCTAATAACACTTTGGAAAGAAAAAAGTATTCTGAAACTTCTAGTGAGATAGGACTAACAATGTAAAAAGAGCTATCACTCATATATTTGTGGTAAGTATTCTGTTATGTTCAGTAATCATTCTGTCCCCTTTACGTACATCTATGCTTTATTGCCTAGTTTTTAAGGATGATAAAAAATATTTTAGGCCACTTTTATGGGATTGCTTTGCCATAGAGGCAAATCTGAAAGATCCAATAGGCCCTATCAAATAATTCATTCACTCAACAAATATTCATTGAGCCCTTACTGTGTCTTAGACACTGTCCTAGGTAATTAAAATATATCAGAAAACACTCCAAACATGCCCGTTCTTATGGAGGTTACACTTTAGCATGGGAGTTAAAGACAAATATGAGAAATAGTTTTAAGATGGTGAGTTGGTTGGTGCGAGGGTCCCTGTTTCAGTGCTAAATGGATGGTCAGGGTAAGTGGATGAGGACAGACTGAGAACAGGTAAGGGAGTTAACCATGAAGATTCTGGGGGAAGAGCATTCTGGCCAGAGGGAGTGGTTAAAGAAAAGACGCAAGGAGGGAAGATCAGGTCCTGAAGAGGTAAAAGTTCTAAGGCTTGGCCTTGATTGCTCTCCTGAACCATAGACTCCCCTCATTGCCTTCAGCTTAAATTTATGTGACCCTTAAAACTTCAGCTTTTAAAAAATTTCCCATCTATCTTTTGTAAGTAATTATTACAATTGCATATTTAAAATATTCTGAATCATTTTAAAAACATTTAGCACAACAAAATTAGGTAAGATTGCATTATTGAAAAAGTATCTCAAGAATGGAAGAAAAAGTATCCAATGTACTCAGCCCTACTATGAAACTAATGTATGGCTTTCACATGAAAGCTATAACCCAGTTATAACCTAAGAATATGGGGAGGGGGAAAGGGAAGGGCGGGAGGGGGGAGGATAGGCAGAAGGAGGGTGATTGGTGGGATTATGCCTGCAGTGCATCTTATAAGGGTACATGTGAAACTTAGTAAATGTAGAATGTAAATGTCTTAACACAATAACTAAGAAAATGCTAGGAAGGCTATGTTAACCAGTGTGATGAAAATGTGTCAAACCATCTATAAAACCAGTGTATGGTGCCCCATGATCGCATTAATGTACACAGCTATGATTTAATAAAAAAATAATAATAATTAAAAAAAGTAATGAAATGAATATATTCTGTTCCTATTAGGTGGAAGGAAAAGTAGAAAGGGAAGAGGAAGAAGAAGTTGTCTGAAACAATCGTCCCATTTTTATCCCAACATCTTGTTGTGATAGGTCGCTGCTGCAGCCCTGAGAGTGAATCCATGTTTTTGAGTTTTATAATTGAAAAAAAAATGCTAAAAAGATCTTGAATCAGCAATCCGAGTTTCAGTTCTGACATCACAATCATAGGAACCAAGCATGCATCAACTGCTTTCCTCTGCTTTAAATTGAAACAAAGGAAAGAAAGAAGGAAAAAAGAAGGAAGGGAGGGAAAGAAGAAGAAACAGGGGAGACAGGAAGCCTGAACAATGATTGAACACACTGGATGCAAAACAAAATAGGGTCTAAAATATTGACTAGGCATGTGCACCATTTCAATGTCGACATAAAATCTGTTGGGAAAATAGTATGAAAAAAGCAACTGGCAACATATATTCACTTCTAAAGTTTGACTAGATGGTCATAGCTTAGGAGAAACTATATGGATATTAAGATGAAATTCCTCTAGCAGTTTCTAAGCAATAAAAGGCATTTTAGTTGGGGATACATTTAAAAAGTACAACACATTGAACCTAGATGACTTCAAACTAAGACCTTTTCTTTTCCAACACAGCAATGGAAATGACTCAGTCAGCTATTCATTTCCTACCATAAATGTCAATATACTTTATTAAGTAAGCTTACCCAGTTTAGTATCCTTTGGGAGTTTAATCATTATTTCTCCTTCATCAGGCCTAGAAAGAAGCCTACTTATTTGATGTTAAAATTTCTATAACCCTTAAGATTTAATCTAAAAAAAGCATCATTTAAAAAACATCAACAGACTTCAATATAATTGAAACTTTGAATAATCTGAAGTTTGAAGTCATATGGTTAAAACTTTTACACTAATTGAATTCCTTCATTACAAATTTAGAAGCATGTCACAAATTAAAATCAGTTATTTGTTACATGTAATAAAACCACAAAATTTGTCTTGCTAGGGTTCTATATTAAACAAAGAAGGTATTTTTATTATATCTACATAACCTGATGACTTATTTTTAAAATCTCTCAAAGAAAGAAATGCTCATATTTTAACTACAGTTGAACTTTTCTTTAACCTCCTAACACAAAGTTTCATTTATATGCAGTTTACTTCAAAACATGACAAATTTTGAAAAACTCCACAATTCTGATCACATATTGTTACCTTTTTTTACCCTTTAAGGACACTAGTGATTACAGGGTTGAACAAGCTCATTTCCAAGGAGATGATTTTCCCCTCTAAGTACAGCAATGGAAAGTGTGTGCATAAATTAATGTAGTTGTTTAACAGACTATTCTCAGCTTGAAAACTGAGCTAATTCTCTTCCTTTGTACATCTATGAGTAAAACAGTAAACTTCTTTTACAGTAAGCCCGGTGGCCTATAAAATCTCATCTTTAGAAAAACATGACACTAAATCCAGAAAAACCATGACTAATGGCCTTCCAGAATTGCCAATTGTCAAAACTTGGCATTTCTGTGCTTTTCCTCAATCTCACCCAAGTGAAATCTGCATTTTTCTTCTTCAGAAATTCAATATAAATCCTAAGTAGAATCCCTAACAAAAAAAGGTTTTCCAAGCAACTGACAACTATTACCTTTCTAGAATAGAAAGGAAGAAATTTTTGCCAAAATAGCAAACATCACTTACCCTGCTTATAATAGAACCATGGCATTTAGAGAGCATTCTGTTCTCTGATACCAATTTACCTCTGCAAATTTCACTATATATCACATGCATTTAATAGGGACAATGAAAACACACAAAAGAGATTTATAGGCTTGAAATATCTGCAGGAAAGAAATATCTAGTGACATTTAGCCAAAGAGCTGATCCTCTCTCTTACCATCCTCTTTTCAGCACATATGTTTGTATTAATATTTAGAAAAATTACACTTATTTATATATATAAGAGATGCCAGAATAAATATGGTTTGTGGAACTTAAAATGTAAGAGAATTCAATAAAATGAAAAGAGAATCCAATGATAAGAAAATAAGAACATATGATGGAGACATATATTAACCTTGAGTCTACCAAAGAATACACTACAAGAGAGTCAACTTTTGGAAATAAAACTATATCTTCTGGGACATTAGGATGCCAAATAATTACTAAATGACCACCCCAATGACCATAATACAACTAACCATTCTGTTGTAGACTCTGGATAGATATTCTGCTCCTCACACATCAAGTTTATTTTACCCTAATATTCTCAGCTCTCCTAGCACTTTAGCAAGCCTTCTGTAGGTATCAATCCACATTTTTCACTTATGGTGCTATAATGGGATATTTTTGGACACCTAACTAAAGGGGGCAATATAATCTTCATCTTTATATTCTCAATTTGAAATTTATGGCTGAAGTATATTGTCCAATAATACATCCTTCTTATAGTCTATAAAGACTTTGGAAACAACAGCAGTGCCTCAACATTTGGCTGATTTGCTCAGATTCCATAAATCAGCAAGTTACACTGTTCTCTTGTAATCTGTGATATCTGATTTCTTGAGAGAGTTCCAATAGTCGTATGCACCAAGGATTATTAATGAGGAACTAAGGTTTCATGTGTTTCGGTTAGGACCTATATATATGGAGAAACCTATACATACTTGAATAGTGGTGGTTTGCAGATCTTATGAAGTTGATCACTGAAGCCCCAAGTTATCCATGAACTACAGGTGAAGAATGCTCCCTGCAAGAAATCCTTACAGTACTCCCTTCCTGTTTCCTTCTCCACCAATCACCATCCTGAGCAGGCACAGGCAGCTATGCTAAAAGTTACTTTTCACTTGTGCTCCAAGCCAATGAATTATTGACTCCAGCCCCTCCAAGAAACTGGAGGTGTTTTTGCTCAATAAGATTTACCTTCAGTAAGTCAGGAAATAGTATTTTCTCAGTTTTTTTTTGTATATAAGCCTTAAATGCAGCATTTTGGGAACAGGTCACAAATAAACCCTAAAACAAAAACGGCTATGTTTATTTTCCAACAAAATATAATTGGAGCTCAAGACCCCTATATCTCATGTAAGTGAATGGTATCTTCATAGGCTGACCTATGACAGAAGAGTTGTATTTTTTAATTTGGATTTATCTTAGAGAATATGCTCTTCCTGGACAAATATTGAACACTGTGTTAGGAATTCAAGGAGCAATCAAGTAGACATAATACTTACCATATACAGGTTTTTATTTTAACTCTTGGCAGAGCATACTATTTTGCTAATATGTTTCCTATATGTAAACAGTTTTCTTCTCTTGCCATATTTGGTTGCAAGTTTGAATAATTCTCATATGGTAGAATAATTAATGTACCTTAATGCTTAGGACAAAGTTGACACTTGTCAACTGACTGAACAGGGGCTGGGAGGAAGCATATTTTTCAGTCCAAGTTAAAAACTACCCATTGTATAGGAGGCTGGACCACACCATCTTGAAAGTCACCACAGCCCGATGTGACAGCTAGACTAGACTAGACTAGACTAGACCACACCGTCTTGAAAGTCACCACAGCCTGATGTGAATCTAGACTAAAAGGATTAGGTTCATACCCTGTTTACCAGCGACTATAGTTGCATGACCTTGGACAATTAACTTAACCTACCTGGGCTGTTTCTTATTTTAAAATTGGTTATAATTATATCTGCCCTATATACCACATAGGGATATTTTAAAGTTCAAATTAAAGGATGAGCTAGATTTCCTGTCCCAGATAGGAGGGAAAGAAACAGAGAAGAATAAAAAGAATGAGAAAGTAGATAAAAGTGAGTCAGAAGTCTTTTCCAAATTACTATAATACTTTTATGTTGGCTGGAAAACTCCATTGCAGGAAATGAAGGCCAAAGAATATTCTAGAAGGTCGTATCAAGGAATCATCTTTAAAGATCTGTGTCCTCTTTTGCAAACTAGGTCTGCTTCCTAGGTCTTCATTTTCTGACCTGGTTCATCAAGTAAAAATTTGCTTTCTCTAAAATGCTATAGTTCTATATTTTTAAAATGAAACTAATTTGACTATCTGAGAAAGTATTTTAGCAGAATACAGTCATCCTTCAATATTTGTGGGAGATTGGTTCTAGAACCAACCCCTTATACCAAAATTCCTAATCCATAACAGTGCAGTATTTACATACAGCCAACCTGTGTACATCTCCTATATCGAAATAATTGTTATACTTTATTTTTTAGGGAATAAAAACAAGAAAAAAGTCAATATGTGTTCAGCAGAGATGCAACCATCCATGTTTTTTCCAGAATATTTTCAACATGCAGTTAGTTAAATCTGAGGATGCAGACCCCAACGATAGAGAAGGATGGCTAGAAATACAATCATTTCATGTTCTCATAAATTTCTTCTGTAGAATTTTTGATAATTTTCAAAAATACATGAATTTTTTTCAAGTAATAAGAATAAAAGAACTACCACACTAACAGATGAAGGACTTACTACATGCCAGGTACTAAGCGAAAATCTTCTGTGTCATCTAACTCTAATAATAAACTAGGATCTGAACATTTTAATCATTCTAAATTTGCATCTTAAAAAATGAGACTAACCCTTTAATATCAGAGCCTAGATTTGAGTTTCTATTTGAAACCATTTCTTTTTGATAACAAAGCCCATATTGACGTCAAAGTGCTACACAGTCTCTGATATTGTGTAAGATATTAAGCATTAGAAAACAAAGTCAGGTGAAGGGAAATTCTTGTTCTTAAGTTTACAAATTAGATGAGTACATGTGATTAAAAAAAAAAAGAGTAAAAACCAGCTAATATGTAATGATTGTGCTTTGCCCTTTCTATGGTAGGTACTTGACACTCCCAGCATTCCTAAAAAATCAGTGTGATTGTCATTTCTATTTTGCAGATGGGAAAACTGAGCTTCCAGAAAAGTTAGGTAATTAACCCAAATTCACATAGCTGGAGAATAGCAGTTTGAAGATATAAACTCAGACACTCATTAATAGAAGAGAAGCACAAAAGTCACTGGAGAACAGTGTGAGCTAGCAATGTCCAGTTAGGGAGGATGAGACATAAAAGCTTCATGATAAAAAAAAAAAAGAAATATATATATATATATATATAGAATGAATGAATACATGAGTATTGATATTAGTCTATGTAAATAACTGAAGGATTTGACTTCTTGTCTGGAAATTACCCCAAATTCATGAAGAGACGCCCAAGAAGCCAATCACTTTTATCTGTCAGAATCTCAATCTGGCAGGATTTTGCGGCAAGCAAACAAGATGTGAGTTAGGAAACATGAGTAAAACATAGCACCACAGCTCGGAGTATTTGCTCTTCCCACAAATACTCTGTCATTCTGTAAGAAAGCAGCTGGTTTTCTTCTGTTCAAACCACCTTCAAACTATAAATGCCTATCATCAGTTCTGTGATGCCCACCATATCTTGAGAATTAAAGGGGAATGGGAACCAAGAAAGAAGAAAAGGGAGCTAGTCGCAATTGGGAAGAATTGCAGGCCCATGTTCCTGATGTTAAAATGTTCAGTCAAGCTATACTAAGACTAATCTGTTGCAGCTTTATCAAAATGAACAGGATAAAAGAAAATTAAAAGAAGTGGGGAGGGTCTTCCCACATTCCTGGGAATGTGGCTGAGTTGCTTACTGAGGCTGTGAGCAACAGATAGCAGCGTTACACTTAACGCTTCTTAACAGCACTAAAAATTAATGTAGGCGCAATTGAGTCCCAGAGTAGACACATTTCACATAAGCAAATTAAACCTGATGAAGTCAGCAAAATGGGGGAACCGTTCCTTTATTTTCCTCGTGCACCTCTCTGCCTTCAACCCCATTCCCAAGCGAAACCTTCACCTTCAACAACCCATAAGATAAATGCAGTGAAGAAAAATAAGCTAATTTATGACTCTTAAACCTCTAGAGCCCTGGTCCAAGACAATAGAAGCAATTTAGCACTGGCGTTCTATTCTAATCCCCAAGTAAGCTGCAATTCCACTCTTCATATATTCATATTTTCCATGATTCTAAATCTTCCATCTTAATATGTCACTACTATGTATAATAATTAAATACTCTTGCCTTAGAGTGCTATGTCTGAATATAAGGTCAAATATCTTCATTAGTTATATAATTTCTATTTACGTCGAATGTATCTAAGCAACAGTTGAGTGGTAGACCTAAATTAATTTAAGGCTCCCTCCAAACCTGGTTTTCTATGACGGAAACAGGGAACATATTTACCGGCATGCACCTAACAAGAGATTGTTTGATTCTTAATTTAGTTACGTATTGTCTAACTAATAGAAATGGAATTTTATAGAAACAAAATGTGTGTGCAGGGCACTTCCATTTTATAAACTCTATTAACATATGGTTTCCTTTTACATCTGCCCTATGAAGGAAATAATGCAGGTATTACAATAATCTCTCCATGTAGAAACTAGTTTCTGCTCACATAGCTGATGGATGGCACAGATGAAAGAAATGCCCACATTTCCTAAATCCAGTTCTTATATTCTTCTTACAGAATATGAAACCATTCTAATCTGTGCTACCATCAGCAACTTTATCATCTCTTTTTCCTTTCTGTGTCACATTGATTAAAGACAAAGAAAGCCATTCAAGCAAGGGAAGACCAAAGGGATGGAAAATTGAGTGAAATTAGAATTTAAAAATATGTGAGTTTAATTCTGTGGCTGTACTTATAAGGCACAAATAAAATGATCAGACATTTGTCCTTTCCATGAAATCATTGAAATCCATGAAGTCCAACCCAAAAGAGTATTGTGGGAGGTGACCATGACTGGTTAGCAAGACCTAGGCTCCAATCCTGGCTTCTGGACTTCGGGTTCTTGTGTCTTATATATCATTTATCTTCTTAAACCCTTAGTTTCCTCTGCTGTTTGATGAGAAAAATAATTAAGAACCACTAAGTACTTGAAATCGCTACATGACTTCCCTGTCATGACAACCCAAGCCTCAAGAACCTTGGGCAGTAAAATGTGCAGATTGGAACTCTCCCTCATATTTCATAGTTTTTGTTAAGATGATTGGAAATAGTATCTGTGAAGGTATTTTATAAATTGTAGACCACTTTACGGTCTGTTCTCAGATCTTAGGCAGTTGCTTTGTTCATTGATATTGATGTTAAATTTGAAAATCTGCAACTTTGCATTTCTGTTCATACATGTTGTGAACATTTCCCCCTCAGTCACTTATTTTAACATACTTATTTGTCATTTAAGAAGTTCTAAGAGTTATATTTGAATTGTGGATATAAACAATGGTGACATTGAAGGCCTTATTGAAAAGCAGTTTATATTTTTTGAATGAATTCAATAGATTGAATGAATTGATCAGATTCAATTGTTTATATCTTATTCATCCTCACAGACTTCAGCTTACTCTTTTTTTTTTACTTAATTCAATAAATTTAATATTATAGTTTCAACATGCAATTTTTGAAAAAAATATTCAAAAGTATTTCAGATTCCTTTTGGTCTTTTTATATTAAGTCTAAGGAACTATGATATATATTTTATACACAAATTACATTTCAATTTGTACTGGCCATATTTCAAACACTGGATAGCCAGTGTGCCTTGTGGCTACAGAATTGTATAGCAAACTTCTTAATGATCTCTCTTTTTTCTTTAATTGTTGAATCATAGTTGTGTACATTAGTGCAATCAAGGGGAACCATGTGCTGGTTTCATATACAATCTGAAATATTCTCATCAAACTGTTCAACATAGCCTTCACGGCATTTTCTTAGTTATTGTATATAGACATTTGTATTCTGCATTTAGTAGGTTTTGCCTGTACCCATTCTAAGATGCACTGTGGGTGGGCCCCACCCATTGTCCTCCCTCCACCCTAACCTCTGTCCTCCCTTCCCCTCTCTTGGTCCTTTCCCCATATTCTTGCACTATAGTTGGGTTATAGCTTCATGTGAAAGCCATAAATTAGCTTCATAGTAGGGCTGAGTACATTGGATACTTTTTCGTACATTCTTGAGATACTTTGCTAAGAAGAATATGCTCCAGCTCCATCCATGTAAACATGAAAGAAATAAAGACTCTATCTTTCTTTAAAGCTGCATAATATTCCGTGGTATACACGTACCACAATTTGCTAGTCCATTTGTGGTCCATGGGCACTTAGGCTTCTTCCATGACTTAGCAATTATGAATTGGGCTGCAATAAACATTCTGGTACAGATGTCTTTGTTGCATTGTGATTTTTGGTCTTCTGGGTATATATCTAAAAAGGAATTATAGTATTGAATGGCAGGTCTATTT
The DNA here is from genome assembly GCF_027406575.1 of Nycticebus coucang. NCBI lineage: Eukaryota > Metazoa > Chordata > Mammalia > Primates > Lorisidae > Nycticebus > Nycticebus coucang. The sequence continues at coordinate 22,504,358 of NC_069787.1, forward strand.
TTAGATCTCTACGTATTCTCCAAACATCCTTCCAAAAGGAACGTATTAGTGTGCATTCCCAACAGCAATGTAGAAGTGTGCCCTTTTCTCCACATCCATGCCAACATCTCTGGTTTTGGGATTTTGTTATGTGGACTACTCTAACTGGGGTTAGGTGATATCTCAAAGTAGTTTCGATTTGCATTTCTCTGATGATTAAGGATGACGAGCTTTTTTTCATGTGTCCATAGATAGTGCATCTCTCTTCTTTAGAGAGGTTTCTCTTCAATTCCTTTGCCCACCCTGAGATGGGATCACTTGTTCTTCTCTTGCCAATACGTTTGCATTCTCTGTGGATTCTGGTTATTAAACCTTTATCAAGGTATAACCTACAACTATTTTCTCCCAATCTGAGGGCTGTCTGCTTGCTTTACTTACTATGTTCTTGGCTGTGCAGAAGCTTTTTAGTTTGATCAGGGCCCAGTAATATATTTTTGATACTGCTTCAATTGCCTGGGTAGTCCTCTTCATAAAATATTCACCCAGGCTGATTCCTTCGAGAGTTTTCTCTGCACTTTCTTCAAGTACTTTTATAGTTTCATGTCTTAAGTTTAAATCTTTTATCCAGTGAGAGTCTATCTTAGTTAATGGTGAAAGGAGTGGGTCCACTTTCAGTCTTTTACAGATCACCAGCCAGTATACCCAGCACCATTTGTTAAATAGGGAATCTTTTCCCCACTGAATGTTTTTAATTGGCTTGTGAAAGATCAGATAAGGGTAAGTGGCTGGATTCATCTCTTGGTTCTCTATTCTGTTCCAGACATCTACTTCTGTGTTTGTGCCAGTACCATGCTGCTTTGATTACTGTCGATTTATAGTACAGTCTCAGGTCTGGTAGTGTGCTTCCTCCTGCTATATTTTTATTTCTGAGTAATGTTTTGGCTATTCGAGGTATTTTCTGATTCCATATAAAACAATTATTTTTTCAAGATCTTTAAAATATTACAATGGAGCTTTAATAGAAATTGCATTAAAATTATATATTGCTTTGAGTAGTATAGACATTTTAACAATGTTGATTCTTCCCAGCCATGAGCATGGTATGTTTTTCCATTTGTTAACATCTTCAGCTATTTCTTTTCTTAAAGTTTCATAGTTCTCTTTATAGAGATCTTTCACATCCTTTGTTAGGTATACTCCCAAATATTTCATCTTCTTTGGCACTACTGTGAAAGGAATAGAGTCCTTGACTGTTTTTCGGCTTGGCTATTGTTGCTATACATAAAGGCTACAGATTTATGGGTGTTGATTTTGTAGCCTGAGACATTGCTGTATTCCTTGATCACTTCTAAAAGTTTTGTAGTAGAATCTCTAGTGTTTCCCAGATATACGATCATGTCATCTGTAAAGAGTAAAAGTTTGATCTCTTCTGACTTTAATGTGGATACCCTTGATCACCTTTTCTTCCCTAATTGCAATGGCTAAAACTTCTAATACAATACTAAAGAGCAATGGAGACAATGGGCAACCTTACCTGATTCCTGATCTAAATGGAAATGATTTCAATTTAACTCCATTCAATACGATATTGGCTGTAGGTTTGCTGTAGATGGCCTCTATTAGTTTAAAAAATGTCCCTTCTATACTAATTTTCTTTTTATCTTCCAATTTTTTTTTTTTTTATTGTTGGGGATTCATTGAGGGTACAATAAGCCAGGTTACACTGATTGCAATTGTTACGTAAAGTCCCTCTTGCAATCATGTCTTGCCCCCATAAAGTGTGACACACACCAAGGCCCCACCCCACTCCCTCCGTCCCTCTTTCTGCTTCCCCCCCGAACCTTAATTGTCATTAATTGTCCTCATATCAAAATTGAGTACATAGGATTCATGCTTCTCCATTCTTGTGATGCTTTACTAAGAATAATATCTTTCACTTCCATCCAAGTTAATACGAAGGATGTAAAGTCTCCATTTTTTTTAATGGCTGAATAGCATTCCATGGTATACATATACCACAGCTTGTTAATCCATCCCTGGGTTGGTGGGCATTTAGGCTGTTTCCACATTTTGGCGATTGTAAATTGAGCTGCAATAAAGTACTAGTACAAGTGTCCTTATGATAAAAGGATTTCTTTCCTTCTGGGTAGATGCCCAGTAATGGGATTGCAGGATCAAATGGGAGGTCTAGCTTGAGTGCTTTGAGGTTTCTCCATACTTCCTTCCAGAAAGATTGTACTAGTTTGCAGTCCCACCAGCAGTGTAAAAGTGTTCCCTTCTCTCCACATCCATGCCAGCATCTGCACTTTTGAGAATTTGTGATGTGGGCCATTCTCACTGGGGTTAGAGGATATCTCAGGGTTGTTTTGATTTGCATTTCTCTAATATATAGAGATGATGAACATTTTTTCATGTGTTTCTTAGCCATTCGTCTGTCATCTTTAGAGAAAGTTCTATTCATGTCTCTTGCCCATTGATATATGGGATTGTTGGCTGTTTTCATGTGGATTAATTTGAGTTCTCTATAGATCCTAGTTATCAAGCTTTTGTCTGATTGAAAATATGCAAACATCCTTTCCCATTGTGTAGGTTGTCTCTTTGCTTTGGTTATTGTCTCCTTAGCTGTACAGAAGCTTTTCGGTTTAATGAAGTCCCATTTGTTTATTTTTGTTGTTGTTGCAATTGCCAGTCTTCTTCATGAAGTCTTTCCCCCAGGCCAATATCTTCCAGTGTTTTTCCTATGATTTCTTGGAGGATTTTTATTGTTTCATGCCTTAAATTTAAGTCCTTTATCCATCTTGAATCAATTTTTGTGAGTGGGGAAAGGTGTGGGTCCAGTTTCAGTCTTTTACATGTAGACATCCAGTTCTCCCAACACCATTTATTGAATAGGGAGTCTTTCCCCCAAGGTATGTTCTTGTTTGGTTTATCGAAGATTAGGTGGTTGTAAGATGTTAGTTTCATTTCTTGGTTTTCAATTCGATTCCAAGTGTCTATGTCTCTGTTTTTGTGCCAGTACCATGCTGTCTTGAGCACTATGGCTTTGTAGTACAGACTAAAATCTGGTATGCTGATGCCCCCAGCTTTATTTTTGTTACTAAGAACTGCCTTAGCTATACGGGTTTTTTTCCGGTTCCATACAAAACGCAGAATCATTTTTTCCAAATCTTGAAAGTAAGATTTGGTATTTTGATAGGAATGGCATTGAATAGGTAGATTGCTTTGGGAAGTATAGACATTTTAACAATGTTGATTCTTCCCATCCATGAGCATGGTATGTTCTTCCATTTGTTAATATCCTCTGCTATTTCCTTTCTGAGGATTTCATAGTTTTCTTCATAGAGGTCCTTCACCTCCTTTGTTAGGTATATTCCTATGTATTTCATTTTCTTTGAAACTATGGTGAAGGGAGTTGTGTCCTTAATTATCTTCTCATCTTGACTGTTATTGGTGTACACAAAGGCTACTGACTTGTGGACATTGATTTTATATCCTGAAACATTACCGTATTTTTTGATGACTTCTAGGAGTCTTGTGGTTGAGTCTTTGGGGTTCTCTAAGTATAAGATCATGTCGTCAGCAAAGAGGGAGAGTTTGACCTCCTCTGCTCCCATTTGGATTCCCTTTATTTCCTTGTCTTGCCTAATTGTATTGGCTAGAACTTCCAGCACTACGTTGAACAGTAAAGGTGACAGAGGACAACCTTGTCTGGTTCCAGTTCTAAGAGGAAAAGCTTTCAGTTTTACTCCATTCAGGAAAATATTGGCTGTGGGTGTGTCATAGATAGCTTCAATCAGTTTTAGAAATGTGCCACCTATGCCTATACTCTTCAGTGTTCTAATTAGAAAAGGATGCTGGATTTTATCAAATGCTTTTTCTGCATCTATTGAGAGGATCATGTGACCTTTATTTTTGCCTCTGTTAATATAGTGGATAACGTTCATGGACTTGTGTAAGTTAAACCAGCCTTGCATCCCTGGGATGAAGCCTACTTGATCATGATGAATGACTTTTTTATGATAAGCTGTAATCTATTGGCCAGGATTTTGTTGAGGATTTTTTCATCTATATTCATGAGTGAGATTGGTCTGAATTTCTCCTTTTTGTTTGGGTCTTTTCCTGGTTTTGGTATCAGGTTGATGTTTGCTTCATAGAATGTGTTGGGGAAGATTCCTTCTTCCTCAATTTTTTGGAATAATTTCTGCAGTACAGGAATAAGCTCTTCCTTGAAGGTTTGATAGAATTCTGGGTTGAAGCCATCTGGACCAGGGCATGTTTGGGTTGGAAGATATTGTATTGTTTCTTTGATCTTGGTGCTTGAAATTGGTCTGTTGAGGAGCTCTATTTCTTCCTGGCTAAGTCTAGGGAGAGGGTATGATTCCAAATATTTATCCATTTCCTTAACATTGTCAAATTTCTGGGCATAGAGTTTCTGGTAGTATTCAAAGATGATCTCTTGTATCTCTGTGGGATCAGTTGTTATTTCCCCTTTGTCATTTCTGATTGAGGTTACTAGAGATTTTACTTTTCTATTCCTCGTTAGTCTGACCAATGGTTTATCTATTTTATTTATTTTTTCAAAAAACCAACTCCTTGTTTCATTAATTTTCTGAATGATTCTTTTGTTTTCAATTACATTGATCTCTGATTTGATTTTGGATATTTCTTTTCCTCTACTGAGTTTAGGCTTACATTGTTCTTCTTTTTCCAATTCCATAAGATCTCTTGTGAGATTGTTGATGTGCTCTCTTTCTGTTTTTCGAATGTAGGCATCTAAAGCGATGAATTTTCCTCTCAAAACTGCTTTTGCAGTATCCCACAGGTTTTGGTAGCTTGTGTCTTCATTGTTGTTATGCTCAATGAAGTTAATGATTTCCTGTTTTATTTCTTCCTGCACCCATCTGTTATTCAACAGAAGATTGTTTAATTTCCATGCCTTTGGGTGGGTTGGAGCATTTTCGTTAGAGTTGAGTTCCACCTTTAGTGCCTTATGGTCTGAGAAGATACAAGGTAAAATTTCAATTCTTTTGATTCTGTTGATATTTGTTTTGTGTCCCAGGATATGATCAATTTTGGAGAATGTTCCATGTGGTGATGAGAAGAACGTATATTCTTTACCTTTGGGGTGGAGTGTTCTATATGCATCTGTCAAGCACAGTTGTTCTAGGGTCTCATTTAAATCTCTTATATCTTTGTTTAATTTCTGTTAAGGGATCTGTCCAGGTCTGTAAGAGGAGTGTTAAAGTCCCCTGTTATGATGGTATTATCAGATATCATATTGCTCAGACTGAGTAAGGTCTGTTTCAAGAATCTGGGAGCATTTAAATTGGGTGCATAGATATTTAGAATTGAAATGTCTTCTTGTTGTATTTTTCCCTTGACCAATATAAAGTGACCACCTTTGTCTTTTTTGACGTTAGTTGCTTTAAATCCACATGTATCTGAAAATAAGATTGCAACTCCTCTTTTCTTCTGAATTCCATTTGCCTGAAAAATTGTCTTCCAACCCTTGACTCGGAGCTTTAATTTGTCTTTTGAAGCCAGGTGTGTTTCTTGCAGACAGCAAATGGATGGCTTGTGTTTTTTAATCCAGTCAACCAATCTATGTCTCTTCAGTGTGGAATTCAAGCCATGAACATTTATTGAGATAACTGATAAGTGTGGTAGTATTCTATTTGTCTTATTTGGTGAGAGTCCATTGCTTAGTTTTGTCTTGTGCATCAGTGTGAAGGTTAGGTTCTGTCCTTTAATTTCTGAGTTCTTACTTTGATGCTGATCCATTGTGGTGGTCAATGTGCGGAACATGTTGAATTATTTCCTGTAGAGCTGGTCTTGTTGTGGCGAATTTCCTCAATGTTTGTATATCCGTAAATGATTTGCTTTCTCCGTCAATTTTGAAGCTTAGCTTAGCAGGGTACAGAATTCTGGGCTGGAAATTGTTCTGTTTAAGTAAATTAAAGGTAGATGACCATTGTCTTCTTACTTGGAAAGTTTCATTAGAGAAGTCTGTGGTCACTCTGATGGATTTGCCCCTGTAGGTCAACTGGCGCTTACTCCTGGCAGCTTGTGGAATCTTTTCTTTTGTCTTGACTTTGGACAGGTTCATCACAATGTGTCTTGGAGAAGCTCGGTTAGAGTTGAGGCGACCTGGGGTCCGATAGCCCTCTGAAAGCAGTGTGTCAGAATCTTTTGTGATATTTGGGAAATTTTCTTTTATAATATTCTCTAGTATGGCTTCCATTCCTCTGGGGCATTCTTCTTCCCCTTCTGGAATTCCTATAACTCGTATGTTGGAACGCTTCATAAAGTCTCATAATTCTGACAGTGAACGTTCTGCTTTCTCTCTCTTCTTTTCTGCCTCTTTTACTATCTGAGTTATCTCAAGAACTTTGTCTTCTACCTCTGAAATTCTTTCTTCTGCTTGGTCTAACCTGTTACTGATAATTTCCATTGCATCTTTAAGTTCTCTAATTGACTGTTTCAGTTCCTTCAGCTCTGCCATATCCTTTTTATATTCTTCATATCTTTCATCTCTTATTTGATTCTGTCTTTGGATTTCCTTTTGGTTAATTCCTCTTTATTAGCAGTTTCCTTCATTGTTTCCATCATTTCTTTCATTGTTTTCAACATGTGTATTCTAAATTCCCTTTCTGTCATTCCTAACATTTCTGTATAGGTGGAATCCTCTGCAGTAGCTACCTCCTGGTCCCTTGGTGGGGTTGTTCTGGACAGGTTCTTCATGTTGCCTGGAGTTTTCTGCTGATTCTTCTTCATGAGTGGTTTCTTTTATCTGTTTCCTTGCCCTAATTTTCCTTTCACTTCCTCTTGCTCTTTAAGTTCTTGTGTCTGTGGACTAAGGGTTACAGGACCAGAGGGGTGAGAAGGTTGAAGAGCAAAAAAGGGATGAAACAAAGGGGGACTGAGTGGTAAGAAAAAAAGAAAAATAGAGAAAGGAGAGGGGGTGGGTAAAAGGAATATTGACAAAAAAAGAAGAGGCACAGAAAGAGGGAGACAGAACAATATAGGTGTACAGTAGGGTACTTTGACACAACCTTAAGAAAAAAACCACCTTCGGGGGGTGCCCAGTTGGGTGGTTCCCTTGAGGTCAGCAGCTCTTTGCTAACCTGATCAGACACAGTACCCCACCTTCACCCAGTAGAGAGGAAAGACAAAAATGCTATAAATCAAATCAAAACAAACAAACAGAAAACTTTACAGGATAAAATTGGCTGAAAAACCTAATAATAGCAGTAGAAACACTAGCAAAAATGAAGTTCTAATTATTGAAAAAGACAGCAATGGGAAATTTTAATTAAACTATAAAAATTGAGAAAGAATAAGGATCTGTATGGAAAAGGTTGAACTTATAATACAAAACAACATCAACAACATCAAAATAAACAAAAAAAAACCAACCAAACCAAAAAAAAAAAAAAAAAAAAAACACAACCAAAAACAAAGCAGTAGGTATATGCTATTGAATATTGTCTGGGCATCATGTGGTCTTCTGGGGTATGAGATGTTAATCACAGTTCTGATACGACTGGAGGGTGCTGATTTCTCAAACCCCGGCAGGTAGACACCCTAAATCTCTCTTTAGCCCACTTAAAAGGCACTTTGAACTTGTTCACTTGCTGAGCAGAAGCTTTCCCAGGAAAGTGCTTGTCGCTGGAATCACTGCTGAAGTGGCTATCCACTTACCCAATTTTAGCTCTGCGACCCTGAGGGCAGAGCTTGCCGGGGCAGATTGCTCACAATGGCTCCCTGTGACCACCACCAAACACCATTAGCTCCGTCTGGCTCAGCGGCTCAGACTGGGGCCCTAGACAATGGCCAAAGTTCTCCGCATTCCCGCTCAGGCTCTCCCCAAGGCAGTTCAACTGAGTGCCAAGTCCAAAGACACCTAAACAGTTCACAGGTAAGGCCTTTCTGGTTTGCAGTCTCACTGCTACTGAACTTACAGTTGCGGGTGGGTTTAGACTGATTGAACACACGCGACCACTTGCTGGTTTTCCACTGTTTTAGTCCTCCTCTTGGGGTCCAGAAGTCTCTTGCTGACTCCCTGTATCCACGCAGGGGTGATGATAGGCAGTTCCCACCAGCCAGAGACGCCCAGAGTTCTATCTCCCCAGACTCACGGTGCCCAGATGCAAGAAAGCTGTTACTCTGCTGCCATCTTGCTCCGCCTCCATATACTAATTTTCTTAAGTGTTCTGATCATGAAGTATGCTGGATATTATCAAAAGCTTTTTCTGCATCAATTGAGAGAATCATATGGTCTTTATTTTTGAGTTTGTCTATGCACTGAATTATATTCAGTGAATCTATAAATTATATTTATAGGTTTATGTATATTGAACCAGCCTTAAGACTCTAAGATAAATCCCACTTGGTCATGGTGTATAATTTTTCTGATGTGTTGTTGGATTCTGTTTGTTAGGATCTTATTTAGTATTTTTGCATCAATATTTATTAGTGATGTTGGTCTATATTTTCTTTTCTTGTTCGGTCTTCCCTGGTTTAGGGATCAAGGTGATGTTTGCTTCATAGAATGTGTTGGGTAATATTCCTTCTTTTTCTGTATTTTGGAAGTTTAGTAATATAGGTACTAACTAGTTCTTTTTTAAAGGTTTGGTAGAATTCTGACGTAAAGCCATCTGGTCCTGGGCTTTTCTTTTTAGGGAGATTTTGTATGCTATTTCAGAACTTGATATAGGCCTGTTCAACATTTCCACTTCATTCTGCCTAACTCTTGGTAGGTGGCGTACTTGCAAGTACAGGTCGATTTCTTTCAGATTTTCATATTTCTCAGAGTAAAGTTTCTTATAATACTCATTAAGGATATTTTTCATTTCTGAGGGACCTGTTTTTATTTCATCTTTACCATTTCTGATTGATGAAATTAGAGATTTTACTCTTTTTTTCCTGGTTAGGTTGGCCAAAGTTTTGTCTATTTTATTGATCTTTTCAAAAAACCAACTTTTAGATTTATTGATCTGTTGTATAATTTTTTTGTTTTCAATTTCATTTAATTCTGCTCTGATTTTGGTTATTTCTTTTCTTCTGCTGGGTTTGGGGTTGGAATGTTCTTCCTTCTCCAGTTGAGATGTTCCATTAAGTTATTAATTTCGTCTCTTTCTGTTTTCTTGAGGAAGGCTTGCAGTGCTATAAATTTCCGTCTTAGGACTGCCTTTCCAGTACCCCAGAGGTTTTGATAATTCGTGTCTTCATTGTTGTTTTGTTCCAAAAATTTGGTGATTTTCTTCTTAATCTCGTCTATAACCCATCTATCCTTCAGCATGAGGTTGTTTAGCTTCCATGTTTTTGTATCGGTATGCAGATTCCTGTTGTTATTGAATTCAACTTTTATTCCATGATGGTCTGAGAAGATGCAAGGAATAATTTCTATTTTTTTAAATTTGGTGAGGTTAGTTTTGTGGCCTAGGATGTGGTCGATTTTGGAGTATGTTCTGTGGGCTGATGAGAAGAATGTGTATTCAGTTTTGTCGGGATGAAATGTTCTGTAGATGTCTGTTAAGTGCAGATGTTAAATGGTTAAGTTTAAATCTAAAATTACTTTGCTTAGCTTCTTTTTGGAGGATCTATCCAGCACTGCTAAAGGAGTGTTAAAATAGTCAACTACTAATGGAACTGGAGGAAATCAAGTTACTCATGTCTGTTAGAGTTTCTCTTATAAATTGAGGTGCGTTGTGGTTGGGTGCATAAATATTAATAATTGAAATCTTATCATATTGAGTATTCCCTTTAACAAATATGAAGTGTCCATTCTTACCCTTCCTTATTTTGGTTGGTTTAAAGCCTATTGTATCTGCAAATAGGATTGCAACACCTGCTTTTTTCTGGTTTCCATTTGCCTGGAGTATAGATGACCATCCCTTTACCTTGAGCCTATATTGGTCTTTTAATGTAAGGTGAGATTCTTGTATGCGGTAGATATCTGGCTTGAGTTTTTGTATCTAGTCAGCCAACCTGTGCCTCTTTAGAGGACAATTTAAACCATTCACATGAATTGAGAATATTGATAAGCCTTTCGAGTGTCCAGTGGACATTTTTAATCATTTTATGACTGTGAAAGTTGGAATTTGATCAAAATTCTCTGGGTGGGTTTACCTTTGTGGTGGTGGATTATGCTGGTCTTTATGGAGGATAGGTCTGAGAATATCCTGGAGAGCTGGTTTAGTTATGGCAAATTTCTTCAACATGTGAATGTCATTAAAGTATTTAATTTCTCCATCATAAATGAAACTCAGTTTAGCTGGGTACAGGATCCTGGATTGAAAGTTATTTTGTTTTAGGAGATTAAAACTCAATGAGTTTCAGCAGAGAGATCTGCAGTTATTCTAATATTCTTCTCCTTGTAGGTGATGGGTTTTTTTTGTCTGGCCGCTTTCAGAGTTTTGTCCTTCATATTAACTTTAGTGAACTTGATTATGATGTGTCTGGGGGATGTCTTATTTGGGTTGAGTCATGCTGGAGTTCTGAAACTGTCTGGTATCTGAATTTCAGAATCTCTTGGCATGTCTGGAAAGTTCTCTTTCATAATCTCATGCAGAAGAGACTCTGTGCCTTATGAAGCCACTTCATCACTTTTGGGGATCCCTATAAGACAAATATTGGTTTTCTTCAAATTATCCCAGAGCTGTCTGAGAGAGTCATCTGTTTTTGCCCTCCATTCTCTTCCTCTTTGAGAGTTTGGGAGCGTTCGAAAGCTTTATCTTCAATGTCAGAATCCTTTCTTCCGCTTGGTCCATTCTGTTACTGAGGGATTCTACTGGGTTTCTGCGTTCTTTGAGGGTGGCAACTTCTTGTCTCAATGTGTCAAAATCTTTGGTCATTTGGTCTTTGAATTCGTTGAATTCTTGACACATCTTTTGGGTTACTGCTTGGAATTCTAATTTGATCTTATTTGCTATCCAGATTCTGAATTCAATTTCTGGCATCTCAGCTATTTGTTTGTGCATGGGATCTTGTGCTGTGTCTTCCCCATTGCTCCTTGGGGGAGTTGATCTACTCTGATTATTCATATTGCCAGAGTATTTCCTTTGATTTCGCCTCATGATTATTTTTCACCATTGCCTCTGGCCATCCTCAGAGTTGGGGAGGTGTCTTTCCAAGATTAGACCCCAGCGGGATCACTCTTTTGTCGTTGGATCTTTGTAGGGAGTGACTCTGTGCAGTTCCTCTGGGGCTGCCCCAGCCAGTGAGCTCTGGATGTGGGAGCAGCTCCAGAGTGTGACACACCCGGATCCAGCAACAGGGAGCGGGGTGGTGCACACGGTTCTGGGAGTGCCTTTTGCCCAGTGACTTTGGCACAGATGGCCCAATGCTCCAGCAGTCTCTGGCCAGGAGAAGGGCTCTACGCATAGGTAGGGAGGGCTTCGTAGGGCACGTGGCTACCAGAGTCTCTGGCCATACGAGCGGGCCGGTGTGGAAGCAGGGAGGGTACAGGAGGCAGGATGCGGGATTGCTCGGCTCCTGGAGTTCCTGGTCAGGGCGTGCAGAGGCCCGGCCAGCGCAGGTCACAGGTTGCAGCACAGCTCTTACCGAGGTCCGGGTGGGCAACCATCATGGGTCGCAGGTCATGGTGCAACTCTTACTGAGTTCCTGGTGGGCACAGCTCTTATGGAGATCCAGGCGGGTGCCGATCGCGGGTCTCGGTGCCTTGTGCTTACTCTTGAGAAATACAGTTTTGTTTTTAATTTGATCTAAAGTTGTAGTTAAGTGTTAATTAGATGAGAGTATGGAAATTGTAGTTTTAATATGTACATGAATATTTCCTAGGGCTAAATTTATACTGATTAGTGTTAAAAAAATCAAATTCAGGAAAATAAATATGTTAATAATGTAATTTTATATTAACCAAATATTAATCTCTTATTATCATTCCACAATTCTATATTTTTAGCACTATTACCCTCAACTAAAAAACAATATTTCCTTCCCAAAAACCCTGAAAGCTATGTAGTGTTAATGTCCCTAGATCACCTATCTCAATGATAATAAGATTCTTTGTAATGCTTGCAAGTTTTGATTATAAATCTACCTGTCTTGATGGCACTATGTTTTATGTAAATTTCAGTTTAATAAATATATCAATAGAGTTATGCTCATGAATCAATTATTATCTGATATTGGTCTGTTTAACTAGAAACTGAAAGAAGTTTGTTCCTTGTCTATGACATAAACTTGAGACTCAAGTCCTTCTGTTTTCTCTCCTTTTCTGTTCCCTGTCTCTACCATCTTTCTCTTTTGTCAACAGTAGCCTGCTTCCCTCTGATAAGCACTCCCCTCTGCTAAGTCCCATAGCAACTTCTCTGTATGATACTACAGAGATATGGGATGTGTTGCATAAGCTTGGAAATGCAAGATAGTGAGATTACTCTTGGGATTCAGAGTGGAAGTAGATATGGTTTCAGGTCCCTTGAAAGCTAATGTCCTATTCCACAGTTCCACCAATTGACCTCACATCTAAATTAAGAATCACAAGTGATATAGTAAGAATAGCCATCAATTGACATGTCCTTACAACTCATTTAGTGCATGCCCTTGGATAATCACCTGGCCTCTATGTACCTACCTTTGTCTATTTGGCACTTTCTCTTTCTTAATATTTTGCAGGCCATGATTTGCACACTTCACATTACTTAAGAGTGTGCTCTTAAGTAATTTATTTCAGTAAGTTATTTCAGTACTCTTACACTAAGAAGAGTACTGAAATAACAGAGTTTTGGGCTCTTCTCCCTAACTATTCTAATTCACAAAACACGAACTGTGGCCTAGGAATCCAACAAGCATTTCAGGTAATTCCAATGTAGAGACTACATTAGATTTTTCATTTGTTTGGATTTTTTGCATTGTTTTTCTTTTTAAATTAGTATTTAAGTTATAATTGCCTCTTTGGCTTCTTACAAATTAAATCATGCCTATATAATTTGGAGAGTCTGCGCTTCTTGCACACAACATGATGCCTTTTGTATTGGTTCGTGATACTGACATTGGTTCAAATCTTCTCTTTGCTACATTTTAAGTCTGTTTCTTAAAAACAACAAATACTTGAATTTTGCTTTTTTTACCCAGAGAATCTCTCACTTTTAATTGGAGTGATAGATCATAACATTTAAAAACCCAGTCAAACTACTCAATTTTTACCTTACAAATGCCAACAACGTAACCCATTGTGTGTACTCTCATATTAATCTGAAATTTAAAAAAAAGAAACAAAATCCCTAAACCAAACCAAAAAATTAGCTCCTTATAATCATATTTTGAGAAATTTATAAAAATATGCCAAGACTACATCCAATGCCTGTATATTTTCCAGCTTCTCTGGAAAGAAGAATTCCATATATGGAATTATATGTCCATATCAACATATAATTTAGTATTTCTGACTGTGGTCAGTTAAGAGTAAAGCTGATATGTATTAAACACACATGAATTGGGGGTCATCTTGCACTATGTCCTCCCTGATTTTACTAAGCAATAAAGTTTGTAAAACCTTCTAAAAATATATAGTAAAGATGTAGTTTAATAGATAAGAAATAGAAAGTATTTACAAATCTGCAAAGTTCATAAACCAAATGAACAGATACGATTATCAAACTAAATCCAAGAATTTTCTTTAAAAATATTCTTAAAAATAAGAGAGACTGTAATAAATTCATAAGGCATTAAAAGACTGAAATGAAGAGAAAAACAATTAAGTTATTTCCAGTGCAAAATTTTTTAACTAAGAGGAAAATGGCTGAGGAAATGGCTGAGGTAACACAAGAGAAATGACTTTGGGGAAGTTACGATAACAGACTCTATTTTCTAAGAGTAGTTATTAGCTATCTACTAGAATTAGTGATTAATTATACATATAGGATTATGTTTAAATCCTTTGTCTAACATAGTAAATCTTAAGTTTGAAAATGGAAATATTCTATTTTCTTCAGGAGGCTTTTATTACTCAATATGTTCATAATATTTGCAAACTGTTGTTCTAAATCCTTAATATCTTTGGTTATTATAAACAAAGGAAGCATTTGAAGGGGATTAGAAATATGTGAATGAATTACCATTTAAATAAAGTTGATTCAGCCCAGAAGGGACAATAGAAAGACTTTCAGTCTCCACAAATCCACTTTAATGTCAGTAAACAAATGGCCCAAAGTAGTTTTATCTGGTTTTGGCTGTAAAGGGTGAAATGTAAGAAATAAGACCGGAGAAATAGTCTTTCTGTTCTGCAACCAACACGAAAGAACCGGCTTCTATTGTGAACCACTGCTGTTTTAGATTTTAGTCCTTAGCTTAAATATTATCTATTCATATAATCTCATAACTCAATCTGTCCACCATTTTAATATATTTAAATGTGGTTTCCAGACATGGCCTCAATTTCTTCTTTAAATGGTCACAATAAAAATCCTCTAAATCCCTCATACCATAAATGACTTTGGTGGAATTTTATAGGGTACCCTTTAGAGATCCAAAAACTATTACTCTTCTTAATTTAACTTCTGTTAAATGATGTTCACACTGTAACTGACTTGTATATTGGCAGAATGCACTATTTTGCCTAACAATGTCCACAAATATTTACCACTGCAAAAATTATAACCTGAAATGTATTTATTTTTAAATATAATGATTCTGAGGCTCATGTTAAGTTTATACATATGTGTTAAAAAGTTTATAGAACGAATGCAAAGTAGTTGATGATAACAGTGATAATAACAACAAATTGATGCATTGATCCTTATAATAATGATATAATACTTAACATACAGTTCATGGGCTCTGTACCACTTGCTGTATGTGTATTGTTTCCATTAATCTTCACAGCTTCTCTATAAAGTAATTACTGTTCTTCTCACCCTAGTTCTACAGTTAAATAAAATGAGAAACAAAATAGTTAAATTATTCACAGCAGATTGAAGATCTTGATTCTGACAGCCAGTCTCTGATGCACATATTATTAATGTAGGATGGTTATTTCCAGTTCCTGGTCCATGATGAGATCTCAAAATTTGCCTTGGAGATTAAAAAAAATGGAATAATTAACTTATTTTCCAAATGAATCTAGTATTCCTCATTTAGGGGTATGATCAAAAGCCAATCACAGGATTAATCTTTTGTGATACTTCTGCTGCTTTTATTCAGTCAATTCTTGACTTTCAGCTATAAAAGTCTGTACTGAGACAATGTTTTTCTCTCTATTTAATAATACTTTTTGTATAGGAATAATTTTAGATTTTCAGAAAAGTAGGAAAAATAGTACAGAAGTTTCCCCTGTACCCTTCATCAGCTTCCTGTAATGTTACCTTACATAATTACAGGTATATCACATTTATCAACATTTCTTAATTAAGATATTAAGAAATTTCAAAATTTAGAAATGTTGACAAATGTGATATACCTGTAGTTATGTAAGGTAACATACTACTAACTATACATTCTACTTAGATTTCATGAGTTTTTCCACTAATGCCCTCTTTACATACAAAGAAGCAATCCAGAATGATGCATTGCCTTCAGTCTTCTAGGATCTGTGTCAGTTTGTAAATCTTTTCTTGCCTTCCATGACATTGACAATTTTGAAGAACATTGATCAAGTATTTTGTTGAATGTCCCCAATTTTTTTGGTATGATGTTTTTGCAGAATTATACTGGGATTATTCATTTGACGTTAGAATGCCAGAGGGATAAAGTGCCCTACTCATGACATCGTGTCAGGAGTACATGATATCAGTATTAGTTATCACATTAACCTTGATTAGTTGGCTAAGGTAGTGTTTACCAGGTTTCACCACTTTAAAGGTATTCTTCTTTTTTTTTCTGTTTGTACCCTATTCTTGGAACTGAGACACTAAGTCATTCAAGTGGAGGAGGATTATTCTCCATTTCCTAGAAGCGAAATAATCTACATATATTATTTGAAAATCCTCTGCAAGGAACATTTGTCCTTTTTAGAGAACACCTTGTTTACAACTGAAAAGAGAATAAAAGAAGTAAAAAAGCTAAAGAGGAAACTAATGAATTTTATATATCTGATTAGTTACTGCTGTCAGTTGAGGTTGTTGTTGGCCCTGCTATTGGATTGGCCTTTTCTAATGTTCATCCAGGGAGCATTTTTCAACTCAAAGTTCAAAGCTTTCTGTCCCCAAAAATCTGGGGGGTGTGGGGAACACATCATTTCATCCTTGGCTGTAGTATTTATTGTCTTCTAAGAGCTATTGTAAAGAAAACCCTCAAAATCCTACATCCCCATTATGGGTAAGGTGTCAAAAAGAGCAAAGGGAGCAAGAAGAGGGCAGAGAAAGGTGATGAGTAGGATGTGGTTTCAATTATGTATAGCCATGGTCGGACCAACAGTGGACTCCAGACATAGCTCCTATCCACTAAGACCAAGTCTGGAGAGAAAGAAGTACCTGTTATTAGCCGCCATCACTCATAGCAGCTGGCAAGGGGGTGCACTGTGATGAAAAGGAGAATCAAAGAGAGAAACCAATACTATCAATTATGTTGCATGCTTCACATCTCCAACCAAATGATCAAATATTTATGGAGACTAAATCAGGTCCATGTAAGCAGATCTAAATTACTAAAATAGGAGTCACAGGCCAGACGTGGTGACTCATGCCTACAATCCTAGCACTCTGGGAGGCGGAGGCAGGTGGATTGCTTGAGCTCAGGAATTTGAGACCAGCCTGAGAAAGAGTGAGACCTCATCTCTACTGAAAATAGAAAAATTAGCCAGGCACTGTGGCAGGTGCCTTTAGGCCCAGGTACATGGGAAGCTGAGCCAAAAGGTTCTCTTGAGCCCAAGGGTTTGAGGTTGTTGTGAGATATGATGGCATGACACTCTACCGAGGGTGACTGAGTGAGACTCTGTCTCAAATAAATATATAAAATAAAAATTTTACATGTTATACATGTTTACATGTTTTACATGTTGTACATGTATACATGCATACATGTTATAGATGCATGATTCTAAAACACCAGAAGAGATGGATTTTAATGATATACAAAATATTAACAATAGTTTCTTTTGTTTTTATAATATATATGTATATATATTATTTGTGCATATATTTTATATATAATTTGCTTTTCCCTTGCAAAAATAGGCAGAATTCTATTTTGAATGAATATGATCAAAAGTAGTAAGAACAACTTTTATAAAATAGATAAAGATTGAATGATTTCCAGTGGAAAATCCTCCAAAGCACTAAAGTACATTTCATGATCTCTAGAGTACTAAGAACAAAACATAATTCTTTATGTGAAAAGAAAATGCCATGCTTTTCCTGTGTAAATGGCATGAAATTACCCTTATAAATAGGATATCTGATAGCAAAAGGGAGTCAAGTTTGTTTACACTGTGCATTCAAGATAGATGGTTCAGCATTAAAAGAATTCCAAAACCGAGGTCTTCTAACAACAAGTGCACCAGTGCATACCTTGTGACTGAAGAAATGTATAAAGATCTGTTGTGCAACAATAAATCAACCCTTTGGAGAAAACAGGTGGTGTCGGGGATTGTAACTAGGTCAGATACAGAATATAAATTCTATCACTTCTGGGTTACTAAAGAAGAATTTGCTCTTCTGAGCAAGCAAAATAAGTTGATTTTAGGGAAGAAAGGTGATAACATCAAGTGGAATTAATTTTAAAGTCTCAAAGGCTTGAAACATAGAAAACATCTCAAAGTTTTGAATAAGTAACTAAATTTATGCCACAATTGATAACACAAGCCATAAATTAAAGAGCATGTCTGATTAGAGTGGTGTCCTTATGACCCAGCTAAAGGCTGGAAATGTAGAATATCCTCCAATATCTGCAGGATGAATTAATGTGAGAATAAATGAATGAAAACAGATTACATGAAGTAGCTGTAGAATCATCATTTTTTCCTCTGTTTCAGTAAATATAAACAGCCATGGTGCTAAGCAGGCCTAAGTCTCTGCCCTAACTCTGCTAATTGCCACTTTTGTGACCTTAATCAATAGCCCTAACCTCATGTAGCTCTCTTGTTCTATATACAGATAAGTTACTCAAAAGAGATCAAAGATCTTCAGCAAATCTGAGTTTCTAAAATTTTCTCTTTAATTATAACTATCATCTTAGTGCCCAAGAAGGGGAACAGAGGGAAACAATGAAGAGTATTCTAAAGTCACCAAAATGACAAGGATTTGGAATCCGGAATGATAACATGGACATGACTCCCATATCTGCCTTCTTTTAGCTTTATGATCTTGAGCCAGCTATTTAACAATTTTTTATTTGTAAAATTCAGATGTGATGAAGACTAAATAATTAATTTTGTAACAGACCTAGCATAACACATAGTGAATGTTCTCAACAACTGTTATTATAGCTGCTCTCACAGGCTTAGAGAGTAAGGCAGTTTTCTTCACCAGCATGACTGGTTTCCTCTCTTTCCTAAAACCATATGCTTTTTAGTATATCATATTAATATTGACATATGAGGTCAATGACCTGAAGACAGACACAAATAATTTAGATTCTGTTCTCAAGAAAGAATTATGCAAAAGTAATAAAACCTACCAGATTCTTGTCATGTCCTCTACACACTCACAAACATAGAAGATTTGGTCATATATTTGGATACTACAACCCTTACAAATAAAAAATAAAGATTTTATGTGTAACATTGTTCCTTTAAGGAAAATAGAAACCACAAAGATTTTATTGAGAAAAAGTTTTTTAAGCATCATATGGTTTCTAATTTTGCTGTTGTAGTAGAAGTTTGTTGATCTATGTGGTTGTTACTTGTTCTAACTTACCAAATATTTCTTGGTTTTTGCATTTAATTACATAGTAGGTATATTAGTAAGGATTCTCCAAAGAAATAACCAATAGGAGATAAGATAGATAGTCAGACAGACATTTTTATTATAAGGTATTGACTCATATGATTATGAAGGCTGAGAAGTCCCATGACCTGCCATCTATAAGATAGGGACAAAACTAATAGATGCTTAGATAGATAGGTAGATAGATAGACAGACATATTTGTTAAAGGTATTGAGTCACATGATTATGAAGGCTGATAAGTCCCATGATCTGCATCTAGAAGATAGGGATCAATTTACATTTCTGATTTATAGCAGCTCAATTTACCTTAGTCAAGATGTGGAAACAACCTAAATGCCCATCAACTCAAAAATGGATTAACAGACTGTGGTGTATGTATACCATGAAATACTATTCAGCCATAAAAAGATGGTGACTTTACATCTTTTGTATTAATCTGGAAGAAACTGAACCACATTCTTCTCAGTGTATCACAAGAATGGAAAACCAAATATCCAATGTACTCAATACTGACATGAAGGTAGTAGACACTCTAACACATGCCTACATAAGAGAAAATTTCATTTCAATTCAAGTTGGGGGAAGGGGGAATGAGAGAAGGTAGGGAGCTTCGGTGTTCCTACTTAATGAGTACATTATAAGGGTACATGGCTCACCTTTTGTGTGCAGAACACAACTAATGTGAATACTGCAACCTGGTTGTTTTTCCCCTCACATTAACCTAAAACCAAAAATGAATAAATAAATAAATAAATAAAAATAAAATAGTCTCTAAAAAAAATAAAATAAAATAAAATAATATTACACAATTCATGTTTTAAAAAAATAAAATAGAAGATGGGGACAAAACTAATGGAATATTGGATAGATAGATTTATTATAGGGTATTGGCTCACATGATTATGGAGGCTGAGAAGTTCCATGATCTGCCATCTATAGAGACAAAACTCACAGTAGATTAGAATAGATAGATAGATAGATTTATTATAAGCTATTGACTCAAATGATCATGGAAGCTGAGAAGTCCCATGACCTGTCATCTATAAGATGGAGACCACAGAAAGATGACAGCATGATTAAACGCTTGAGAGCTGGATAGCCAATGGTGTAAATTCCTGCCTGAGTTTGAAAGCCTGAGAATCACATGAGTTGATGTTTCAGCTCAGCAATCAGGCAGAGAGCAAACCCAAGCTTCCTCTATCATCTTGTTCTATTCAGTCCCTGGGTGGATTGAGTGATGCCCACCCACATTGGGGAGAACAATTTGCTTTACTCAGTTCCTCAATTCAAATGCTAATCACTTCCAGAAGCACCCTCACAAACACCCAAAAATAATGTTTAATCAGATATCTGGGCACCCAGGGGTCCAGTCAAGTTGACACATATAATTAACCATGACAGTAGGATTACAGTTCCTAACCCTATTCATGCTGGGTCATCCTTCTATTTATTTTTAAGTAATTTAAAGTTAAATTTAAATGGCTGCTTGTGGTTAGAGGCTACCATGTTGGACAGCATAGCTTAGGTACTTGTTACTCTCCCAACTGGGGTCCTAGAATGAAGATGATTCAGATCAGAGCCTCCAGCCAAACAGCAATGAAAATATGCAAAGAGTAAGAGATAAGACTTGGTTAAGTCAATCACACTAAAGGTGTTACCACAGTCTAACTAAACTCTTTCTGACAGATACCTAATAGCTTCTTTTAATTGCTGAAAACTTGCTACTCTACTCATAGGGTAGATTGTAAGGAAATGTGTTACTAATGCCTAATACTACCTTGTATAACTGATGGATCAAAAGGTTAAAAACTCATCTAAGCTGGGATAATTAGATTCTCTTTCCTGGAATTTGAAGACAAGAGACTGTAGACTATTGGTAGCTGGATCAGTATGCTGAAGCTCTCAAATCTGTTTTTATTCTTACCTCTCATTGTTAATTATTCTTTAGATTTGGTGAGATAACCAACTATCTTCACAGTACACTCTCCTATTGTCACTCCAAGAATAATAATTAGTACTGAGAAATATGAATTTATATATCTTTCCATGAGGTGAAAAAATCACTTGAAACTGGATATGAAAATGTATTTGCTAGTGTTTCTTAACATGTTAAGAAATGAGAATGGAAACTTCTCAAAAGTATTGTGTTTTAATGCCCTCTATGATAAATTTATTCAACAAATACGTATTTAGTGCTTGTTTTATTCTGTATTTAGAGATTTAGTGGGAAACAAAACAGATTAGGTCCCAGTATCCACATCATGTCATGGAGTATAAATGGGTTGGATATTCCAATAGAGTAAAATGTCTTAGATTTCAGAAGTCTGCATGAAGCCACACTGATAGCTTGGGAATCACTTTATTACAGCCCAATTGGCTGAGATAATAGCATTTTCTACCTCGTCCACTTCCCATAGTCTTTTCTAAAAAATTCCTCACAAAAAAAGTTAGATATTAGGATCAAGGATTTGGTTATACTAAGGAGAATGTTCTCCAACTCCATCCAGGTTAATACAATAGTATCACAAGAATGGAAAAGCAAGTATCCAAGATACTCAGTATTAACATGAAGTCAGCCGATGAACAAATACACACCCACACAAGAGAAAAACTCAATTAAATTCAAGTTGGGGGAGGAGAGAATGGGAAGAGAAGAAGAGAGGTGGGGTGAAGAGAGGATGAAAGAGGGAGAGAGGAGGAGGAAAGCAGAGAGGGGAGAGAGCAGCTGGGGATTGGTGTGCTCTCATCTAACTGTTACATCATGAGGGTATATGGCACACCTCCTGGGTGAGAGGCACAACTACAACACGGACTTCACCTTACAAATACAAACAATGTAACCTAATAGTTTGCAACCTTGAATTAATATGAAATTAAAATAAAAAGAATTTGGCTAAAAAATGGAAATTTCATAAGAGATTCTACCCTTACTGTTAGCTTTCCCCAAGCATTCATAGTAACTAACTAGTAATATCTTAAGAGATTAAAAAATAAAGGGCAGCGCCCATGGCTCAGTCAGTAAGGCCCCATATACCAAGGGTGGCGGGTTCAAACCCGGCCCCGGCTGAATTGCAACCAAAAAATAGCTGGGCATTGTGGCGGGCACCTGTAGTCCCAGCTACTTGGGAGGCTGAGGCAAGAGAATCGCTTAAGCCCAGGAGTTGGAGATTGCTGTGAGTTGTGTGATGCCATGGCACTCTACAAAGGGCCATAAAAGTGAGACTCTGTCTCTACAAAAAAAAAAAAAAAAAAAAGAGAGAGAGATTAAAAAAAAAGTGTAATTTCCTGATTAACAAACCAACTTACCTATAGGAGACAGCCATAATGATAACAACAACCACCCAATAACAACAACAGCACTAATTATTCACTGACTTTTAGCCAGTCAGTACACCAAGGGTTTTTATATATCTGTTCTTTGATCCTTACAATAACTATATGAAATAGTTCTACTGTCTCCATTCTGTAAGTCAGGAAATTGATGAAACCCAGTAGGAGGTAGAACTAGGACCCAGACTTAATTATATTTGACTTCAAAGCCTCTGTCTCTAATCACTGCTTGGGAGGAAAAAAAGAAGAAGAAGACAGCTCAATAATCAAAGAGTAATGACACCACCTAGACCTCCATCTTCCTGTATGTGAGATGTTTTAAGTTTTTTGAAAGAAAATTATTCCATTTTTCTATGCTGACTTTGAATTGATATACTTTAACATATCAATGTGCTTTTTAGGTTGGTCAACACAGAAGTTTTAGTATAATCATTCTTCTTTTTTTGATATTTTCTCTGAAGCCTGGGGTTGATCTAGAATCAATATTTGAAAAGCAAATTACTTCAGTTGCTATACTGACAGTACAGTGTTTTCAACGGACTGAGAAATAGCCATAGTCTATAAAGTATATGTTTGTGACCCACTTAAAGCATGACGAAAGCCCACAGCATTCAGCTTTGTATATGTTACCAGTTCCAGTTCATTAGGTTAACTTTAAATAGTTAAAAAATAAAACTCTAGAGGGTAAGTACCACAGATAGGGGTAAATATCACAGAAAGTGAAACACAAACACATACAGATTTCATCCCAATCACAATTAATGGTGCCAAACTCTGCTTTCTGTCATAGGTGATCAGTACAATATTATGTTAAACATTAGAGAAAATAATTAAGAGCAATCTTTCTGAAGACTTACTATAAAAAAAACCATCCCTTAGAAAATAACAATTAATTATGAAGATTACAACGTGGAAAATTACATTATAAAAAAAACTAATTTGCTCACATTACTGACAGCTAAACAAAACTTGGGGATTCTTACTAATTAGAATAGAGAATATTCTGCCCAGTGGAGCATGTATAGAAGTGTTACTTAAAACTTTTGCAAAAATTTCCGTGAAGTATAAGGTCACTAGTATTACATGGTGCCATTTTCTCAAAGATGAATTTAAAATCAATATATTTGGTGTGAATAAAAATATATTTTAATAGGTAAATGACACAATGAAATTAATTTCCATATATTTATCTGATAGCCCTTGTTATAGGTTCATATGAAGATGTTTAAATTAGGAAAGTTTTATAGAAAACATATTATTAAATGGAAACAAAGTAAACAAAACAGTTTCTTTTAAAACCATAAGGGACATTATATTATAGTTTAATTTTGATTGTTAAAGCTCTGTATTTCAATATTTATAAACACATACAATAAATTCAATATTCCACCATTAATTCCTTATAATTCACTGATTTACTTGAGAACATACATTTATATCCAGTTTAAAAAAAAAAAACAGTTCAATTTATTGTTTGTACATTTCTCTAATCAGAATTGATTTTGCTTTAGGAAGACTTAGCCTGACCTTAAACATTGTTCTCTTCCCTCTTTCAGGCATCTTATCTTTTATTATGGTGGCATTACAATGTTGAGGAAGATTCCCTAGAGAGAAGTAACAAACTCAGTGGAATAGGAGCCTGGTTAAAATATGATCAGTCTCATCTAGGGAACATTATAGAAAACTATCAATTATAGTGGGACTAACCACACTGATGTATCTTCCCATAGAATATGTCAAACAAAATATGCTCTATGAGGCCAATATGTCCACCTTCTAAAGTATACAGGTGTACAGTAATCGAATACAGTTTAAAAGAATTGTAGGTTCCCGAGAAAACAAAATTTCTTGGCCTTAAGCCTTCCATTCCTTGCCACCATCCTCCCTTATTGATACACAGCCAAAATATTCAGAAGGGTGCCATCTCCAAGAGTAATGGTGAAACATATGAAAATGGTTTCAGAAAATAAAAATCCTCCATCTGGTATATTGCACCAATAAGTTCTGTGTGTTGTTGCAAAGAAGAGGGTTTACATTTATTTTTCTTTATGGCCATTCTTGAAATCTTATCCTAAAATATTGCTTAGCAGTGAAAGTAAAAATGATCTCTCTTGTCATATATGTCCCAAACATAAAATGTTTACTACCGTAACAATGGCAGGTTGACCTTTGCTATGGAAGCCAGCTAAGTGTGATAAAACACAGATCTGGGAGAAAGGTATCCACTCCTGCCCTTTTTCTGATGCTGAGTTATATAGCTCTACTCCAGTTTTCTTGTATTTGGGTTTTTTTCCCCTTTTGTCCTCTCACTGTTTTAAGGTGAGTTTTGGCGTTACTTGGAATCTATTTTTTTTCTTTAAAGAACAAACAGTTTGGGCACAGAGAATAAAGAAATGTCGGTTTTTCTGGCAGAAAAGAAATTCATCATCCAAAGATGCCATTAGTCTTGATTCTGTTATAAAGAAACATTCTCTTCTGATGCTTTTGCCAAAAAAAAAAAAAAAAGTGTTGAGGGGGCTGAGAGAGAGAGAGAAACAGAGAGAGAGAGAGACACTCTCTCTGTGTTTAAGCACAAAAACAAGTAAATTTAAGATATTCCAAGCTTATGTTCAAATTACTTCTTACTGTCCTTTATCTCTCTATTATATCCTTCTGAAGACTAGAACATCTACATATTTGTTGTATGTTTTTAATTCAAAGAATCTTCCAAAAACTTATCTATACCTCTCAGAGGTGAAAAAAAAAAAAATGACCTACCCAAAGTGGAATTGGAATCATTTAGTTTCCATTTTTGACTTTTCTTTAAATTTTATTCTAACAATATCATTGACCACTACACTTTCTCACAGCACAATTAATTTACCTCACAGACCTCCCTGAATTTTAGATTAATTTGAATTAATGTTTATATTGGTCCTTCAATCAAATATAATTTAATTCTATTAACTGTATTGTTTAATTATAGGAAAAAATATGTTAGTCTTCCAGTTTTGTCCTTCCATCATCCTTTCCTTTGGGGAAACTATCTCCTTCTTCTCATTACATAATAATCATGCTCAGTCCTCACATTAGGGTGGACTCCCTTAAACCGAGAGTAAGTGATCCAAATCTACCCAGGGTCCTGGTGCCAGACAGCTTAGATTGGAATCTTGTTTCCACCACTCACTAGTTTGGGGATGAATTATTTAATTTCTTTGTGGCATAATTTTCCTATCTTGAAAATGGGGGAAATAATAGCTGTTGTGAAGATTAAGAAGTTAAGACATAGAGTACACAGTAGTAGCACATAAACCCTTTTCAGTATTATCATTTCAATACTAATAATTGCTATTTCAGTTGCCACCCACCATCTAACTGCTAAGTGGAGCAAGCCTGTGTAATAATAAAGCTGGGATAAGCGAAGCAGGGCCAGGACAGGAAAGCAGTGTCCTGATGACACTGAACTCCAGTGTCAACTCCAATTTGAACTCCAGACCCAGCTGAGTCTGGGTCTAGATTTCGAATTCTATGAGCCAATGCAGATCCCTTCCTTTTCTATTTCCTTAAGCTCATTTGAGTTGTATTTTTGGTACCCAGAGTTAAAAGGGCCTTCACTAATATAAAATCTAACTTTTCACATAGGGTAAAGTTTTTGTTTTTATTTTTTATATTTTCGTTTTGCTCTCCTAAAATGGATTAACTAATTCATAATAAAATGTATTGTAGGATTCTCTGACCAAATTGGTAGTCTGGGTATAAAATTATTTTGAACTTTGCCTTAAGATAATCTAGGAAGAGAAACCTCTATTAGTGAAGTCCCATAGTGACTGTCTTTTCATTATGATTATTAAGCTCGGCATAAAAGGCAGCCGGACATGGGCTGCACTAAGCAGTGTCATGACCACTGCTCTGAATGTTGAACCCACTTTGTCCCTCCATGTTTACACCATGAGTTGAACTAGTATTTCTGTGTCCATTGTATCACATCACCAAAATTCCCATATTGACTTACCTTGAGTTCTGTATCTAATTGATTTGGTTATCCTCACTTGTTCTCTTCCCTCAAGTTCTAGTTCCATCTTTATGCTGGTTATCTACAAAAGGCACACATGCCATGTTCTCTGCAGATGTGGAAAAGGTTTTCCTGTGAGCTTTTAGAACTTCCATTTTATTTCACCTCAGAGAAATGTACAATCTAGTTGTAATGCATGATTCTTTTGTTACTATTTATAATGGTATTACCATTTTAAGGATAAACTTACAAAATATTATGGAGCTGGATTTGGCCTCCTACAACTCTACTGTCATAAATTTTATATCTGGGGGGAAACTTGCAAAAAAAAAAAAAAAAACCCAAACCATAGACTATTTCTGTATTTCACAAGTCCTGCAGCATATCAGCATCATCTCACTGTGCACAGTCTGGATCTTCTTCCTCTGAGAATTGATTTAGTAAATTTGCTATGCAGTTCAAGCACCTTCTTTCAAAAAACTCTACAGGTAAATTCTAATAAAAACTGTACTGTGAACTGCTGGATTGTTAATGAAACCAAGTTTTTGAAAGTTCTAGGAGGAAGTTTCCAAAGGATGTAGAACTAGCTTGGGGCAAAATTAGAATTAGAACTAAGAGAGACAGAGGAAGGGAGTCTCTGGATTTTCCAAAATCAGTTCCATGACTGGGCTTCCTGATAACATTAATCAATAACATCTCTCTCTCTCTCCTTTTTAAAGTAATTTAATTTGAGTTGCATGTCTATTCATTCTGAATGTTAAATGGAATAAAGACAAGGCCGAAGTTGGATGAACTCAGCACATACTGGCTTAGCATAGAAATTCTCTGGCATTGTAATGAGTAAAGATTGACAAAAGGATGTGCTCAGTACTGACCAGGACCTCACACATGGGGCGGCAAAATGTAGAGGTTCATAAAGCCAGGAAGAATGAGAGGGGTAGGCCAGATTCAACCCACGCTTCCTGAGTGAAGTATACTTCCCATGGCTATCTTTTAAATGAACTCCTTGGTATTGACAGCTCAAGATCAGAGATAGCATAGCAGGTGGCCAGAGGCCTGCAAGAATACTGGGTTTTATATAAGGCTAGAAAAAAGATGCTGTATTTGACAAGCCAGAAGCAGGGATCAGTTTTCGTCCCCCTGGGATAACTAAGCCTTCCGGGCATTGTGTCTTTGAAGCAACGTGGAGGAAGAACTATTTTGTAAGTGCTAGTTAAAATATTCCAACCTGGCGTTGGTACTCCCTAAATCAATAAAAATAAATAAATAAATAATCATAATAATGCTATCGGCGGGGGGGGGGGGGAAGCCTTTGTCCAGGAACATTTCTGAATGAGCACATACTCTTATGGAGGTGAAGTCTACTCAGTATCTACTGAAGTTTCTTTGTTAATTTTTTCCATCCTTCTAATTAACCTGCATGACCATGAAGTCTCCCAGGAACTGGCTGGAGGTCTTTGAGGTAGAAAAGATGATTGTTAAACTATCCTACACAAGAAATGTGTGTTTGGTTTGTGTGAGGGGAGTGAGAAGAAAAATAGGAAAAGAGACTGCAGGATAAGAAAGGGAGAATTGAGGGCTGAGACACATGTCGCCAAGTGCTGGCTGTGGGCAGCATGAAATTTATGAGGCATTAGCTCAATGACTTTCTAAAATGAGAATGGCTAATATTTAATTTCAATTCATGTCATACTTTATACATGCCATTGTCTATGTAGAATTGGGGTGTAAGCTCTCCACGTCACTCCCCATAGCATCCCTGTTACACAGGCCAATGAACTGTGAGCAGCATTAGGAGCGTGGTCCATGCTATGTCAGCAATGAGAGTATCACTCTGCAAGGTGCACTGGGAGCGAGGGGGACAGGGTTATCACCAAAGCATATGCTCTTTGGGAATCAGGTATCTTAGAGACAATATTGTATTTCCTATGGAAAGCAAGATAGGTTAGAACTAATATTATTTGAATCTCAGAAGACAGAATGAGTGACTTGAGTTGTTATCTGAGTTATTATACCTAGAACATAACTAGCATTCGGTAGCTCTTCCCAAATGACCTACTTCTGACAGGATACTTTGAAAGTCTGGAAACCTTTTTGCTTTTTCCAGCAAAGATTTTCCCTGAGTATTACATGTTCCATATGAATTGTGATCAAGAAATTCCACTTCTAGTGTTTGCTGTTAAAAAACTCAGAGATACAAGCTCTGAAAATTCTTATAATAATGACTTGGTTAATTAAGTCCAGTTATATCCATACAAAAGATACAATATACAGCTATTTGAGAAACTTTTATAAGATTGTTTAATGGTATGGGAATTCTTCTTACATAGAATGCTTAAAAATCCATAAAGTATATTATGATTTTCATTGTATAAAAACGTGTATAGATGTTTGTATATATGTATATATAATTTATAAAAACTATCAGTATATAAATATGTACATATATCCTTAATTTAAAAAATATTTAAAGTATATATGAGCAAAAACGAAAGACTGGAAGCTTATACCTCATAATATTAACATTGATAATTTTTATGTAATGGAATAGTGAATGATTTTTATTTGTGCCTTTCTCCAGGTATTTTGCAATTTACATATGAAACATATGTACATGGTAGCTTTGTAATCAGAATCTCCACAAATATAATTTACAGTAGGGCTATAATATGAAGTTAGAAATAAATATATCACTATAAAGTGGAGAGACAGTGGGTTCTAAAAACCAAAGCTTGAGTTGTAGGTGATATTCAAGCACCCAGACTTGGTCAACAGCTTAGTAAGTCCAAATCTTGTTTGTTCTCATATTTCTATGAAAATGATATACTTTGGCATGGTTTCTATCTTGCTTTATTGATTAACATTTATTTTTATTCACAAAATAAGGAATAAAAGCCTTCTCTTTCTGAGTAATTGACAAAATACATAAATGAATAGATTCTAATGTGAATATCTCAATTCTCACAGTCTTCTATATCACCACCCTCTCTCCTCTCCTCTTCAGAGGTAATCATTGTTAACATGTATAAATGTACATTTATACATATACTTATATATAGTGAATTTAAAATATAAATTGAAAATGCTTATTTTTCATGAATTTCTTGCCCATTCCTCTATGTCAGTACATAGAGCTCTTTCTCTTTGTAAGATATTTGCATATTATTTTATAATATTGGTGCATTGGAATATATCCAATCATTCTACTATTGGATATTTAATTATTGTTCTATGCTGTAAAATTATTTCTACAATGTAATACATTTTCTTTGAACAGTTGAAAGGGCTTAACTTACTTGAACCTATACATGATTTAAAAATAAATTTGTAAATAGTTTTTGTATTAATTCTCCAGATATCCGTTTCTTCCGGCTTGATACTTCTTGACTCAATTAAGAATATTTATTTATTATTTTTATTTATTTATTTATTTATTTATTTTTGAGGCAGAGACTCACTCTGTCACCCTCAGTAGAGTGTCATGGCATCATAGCTCACAGCAACCTCAAACCACTGGGCTCAGCCTCCTGAGAAGCTGGGACTATAGGCACCCACCACAACGCCTGGCAAGTTTTTAGAGATGGAGTCTCACTTTTGCTCAGGCTGGTCTCAAACTCCTGAGCTCAAGTAATCCTTAGGCCTTGGATTCCTTTTTTTTTTTTTTTAACAAAATAATTTGTTAAAAACTCAAGGAACTTACACAGATATCAATAATTTACTCTCTTGAAAAACATCAGGGCTGAAATACCAATTTTCAATGTAAAACTTCCCTGTGACTTCTGAGTAAGTTCTCCAATTCCTCAAGTTTTTAAATGCATTTGACCTCTTTTCAGTGGCTATTGGAGCTTTCCTTTCTAAGAGTCTTTTCATGTGTTCATTTTATAATACTTCCTTTACTATTGGTCTCAAAATCAATTTGTAGAAGATTTTTGGGGGATTAGGGGAGCGAGCGACGTTCTTAGTTATGGTCATGTACAAAAAAAGAGCTTTGTGTGTTAAGAACTGGTCCGTGGCTTCTACATGATGATCATCTCATTTTTTTCTATATTCAAATAATTGTGTAAATAATAAAAGCCAGTATCAAAATTACATATGTACAATCTTTTTTTTTTATTTTTTTTATTTTTTATTGTTGGGGATTCATTGAGGGTACAATAAGCCAGGTTACACTGATTGCAATTGTTAGGTAAAGTCCCTCTTGCAATCATGTCTTGCCCCCATAAAGTGTGACACACACCAAGGCCCCACCCACCTCCCTCCTTCCCTCTTTCTGTTTTCCCCCCCATAACCATAATTGTCATTAATTGTCCTCATATCAAAATTGAGTACATAGGATTCATGCTTCTCCATTCTTGTGATGCTTTACTAAGAATAATGTCTTCCACGTCCATCCAGGTTAATACAAAGGATGTAAAGTCTCCATTTTTTTTAATGGCTGAATAGTATTCCATGGTATACATATACCACAGCTTGTTAATCCATTCCTGGGTTGGTGGGCATTTACGCTGTTTCCACATTTTGGCGATTGTAAATTGAGCTGCAATAAACAGTCTAGTACAAGTGTCCTTATGATAAAAGGATTTCTTTCCTTCTGGGTAGATGCCCAGTAATGGGATTGCAGGATCAAATGGGAGGTCTAGCTTGAGTGCCTTCAGGTTTCTCCATACTTCCTTCCACAAAGGTTGTACTAGTTTGCAGTCCCACCAGCAGTGTAAAAGTGTTCCCTTCTCTCCACATCCACGCCAGCATCTGCAGTTTTGAGATTTTGTGATGTGGGCCATTCTCACTGGGGTTAGATGATATCTCAGGGTTGTTTTGATTTGCATTTCTCTAATATATAGAGATGATGAACATTTTTTCATGTGTTTGTTAGCCATTCGTCTGTCGTCTTTAGAGAAAGTTCTATTCATGTCTCTTGCCCATTGATATATGGGATTGTTGGCTTTTTTCATGTGGATTAATTTGAGTTCTCTATAGATCCTAGTTATCAAGCTTTTGTCTGATTGAAAATATGCAAACATCCTTTCCCATTGTGTAGGTTGTCTCTTTACTTTGGTTATTGTCTCCTTAGCTGTACAGAAGCTTTTCAGTTTAATGAAGTCCCATTTGTTTATTTTTGTTGTTGTTGCAATTGCCATGGCAGTCTTCTTCATGAAGTCTTTCCCCAGGCCAATATCTTCCAGTGTTTTTCCTAAGCTTTCTTGGAGGATTTTTATTGTTTCATGCCTTAAGTTTAAGTCCTTTATCCATCTTGAATCAATTTTTGTGAGTGGGGAAAGGTGTGGGTCGAGTTTCAGTCTTTTACATGTAGACATCCAGTTCTCCCAACACCATTTATTGAATAGGGAGTCTTTCCCCCAAGGTATGTTCTTGTTTGGTTTATCAAAGATTAGGTGGTTGTAAAATGTTAGTTTCATTTCTTGGTTTTCAATTCAATTCCAAGTGTCTATGTCTCTGTTTTTGTGCCAGTACCATGCTGTCTTGAGCACTATGGCTTTGTAATACAGACTAAAATCTGGTATGCTGATGCCCCCAGCTTTATTTTTGTTACAGAGAACTGCCTTAGCTATATGGGTTTTTTTCTGGTTCCATACAAAACGCAGAATCATTTTTTCCAAATCTTGAAAGTACGATGTTGGTATTTTGATAGGAATGGCATTGAATAGGTAGATTGCTTTGGGAAGTATAGACATTTTAACACTGTTGATTCTTGCCATCCATGAGCATGGTATGTTCTTCCATTTGTTAATATCCTCTGCTATTTCCTTTCTGAGGATTTCATAGTTTTCTTTATAGAAGTCCTTCACCTCCTTCATTAGGTATACTCCTAGGTATTTCATTTTCTTTCAGACTATGGTGAAGGGAGTTGTGTCCTTAATTAGCTTCTCATCTTGACTGTTATTGGTGTACACAAAGGCTACTGACTTGTGGACATTGATTTTATATCCTGAAACATTACTGTATTTTTTGATGACTTCTAGGAGTCTTGTGGTTGAGTCTTTGGGGTTCTCTAAGTTTAAGATCATGTCATCAGCAAAGAGGGAGAGTTTGACCTCTGCTCCGATTTGGATGCCCTTTATTTCCTTGTCTTGCCTAATTGTATTGGCTAGAACTTCCAGCACTACGTTCAATAGTAAAGGTGACGTAGGACAACCTTGTCTGGTTCCAGTTCTAAGAGGAAAAGCTTTCAGTTTTACTCCATTCAGTAAAATATTGGCTGTGGGTTTGTCATAGATAGCTTCAATCAGTTTTAGAAATGTGCCACCTATGCCTATACTCTTCAGTGTTCTAATTAGAAAAGGATGCTGGATTTTATCAAATGCTTTTTCTGCATCTATTGAGAGGATCATGTAATCTTTATTTTTGCCTCTGTTAATGTGGTGGATAACGTTTATAGACTTGCGTATGTTAAACCAGCCTTGCATCCCTGGGATGAAGTCTACTTGATCATGATGAATGACTTTTTTGATGATAAGCTGTAATCTATTGGCTAGGATTTTGTTGAGAATTTTTGCATCTATATTCATGAGTGAGATTGGTCTGAAATTCTCCTTTTTGTTTGGGTCTTTTCCTGGTTTTGGTATCAGGGTGATGTTTGCTTCATAGAATGTGTTGGGGAAGATTCCTTCTTCCTCAATTTTTTGGAATAATTTCTGCAGTACAGGAATAAGCTCTTCCTTGAAAGTTTGATAGAATTCTGGAGTGAAGCCATCTGGACCAGGGCATTTTTTGGTTGGAAGATTTTTTATGGTTTCTTTGATCTCAGTGCTTGAAATTGGTCTGTTCAGGAGGTGTATTTCTTCCTGGCTAAGTCTAGGGAGAGGGTGTGATTCCAAATATTGATCCATTTCCTTCACAGTGTCAAATTTCTGGGCATAGAGTTTCTGGTAGTATTCAGAGATGATCTCTTGTATCTCTGTGGGATCAGTTGTTATTTCCCCTTTATCGTTTTTGATTGAGGTTACTAGAGATTTTACTTTTCTATTTCTAGTTAGTCTGGCCAATGGTTTATCTATTTTATTTATTTTTCAAAAAACAAACTCCTTGTTTCATTAATTATCTGAATGATTCTTTTGTTTTCAATTTCATTGATCTCTGATTTGATTTTGGATATTTCTTTTCTTCTACTGAGTTTCGGCTTACATTGTTCTTCTTTTTCCAATTCCATAAGATCTCTTGTGAGATTGTTGATGCGCTCTCTTTCTGTTTTTCGAATGTAGGCATCTAAAGCGATGAATTTTCCTCTCAAAACTGCTTTTGCAGTATCCCACAGGTTTTGGTAGCTTGTGTCTTCATTGTTGTTATGCTCAAGGAGGTTAATGATTTCCTGTTTTATTTCTTCCTGCACCCATCTGTGATTCAACAGAAGATTGTTTAATTTCCATGCCTTTGGGTGGGGTGGAGCATTTTTGTTAGAGTTGAGTTCCACCTTTAGTGGTCTGAGAAGATACAAGGTAAAATTTGTTGAGTTCCACCTTTAGTGGTCTGAGAAGATACAAGGTAAAATTTCAATTCTTTTGATTCTGTTGATATTTGTTTTGTGTCCCAGGATATGATCAATTTTGGAGAATGTTCCATGGGGTGATGAGAAGAATGTATATTCTTTATCTTTGGGATGGAGTGTTCTATATGCATCTATCAAGCACAGTTGTTCTAGGGTCTCATTTAAATCTCTTATATCTTTGTTTAATTTCTGTTTAGGGGATCTGTCCAGCTCTGTAAGAGGAGTGTTAAAGTCCCCTGTGATTATGGTATTATCAGATATCATATTGCTCAGACTGAGTAAGGTCTGTTTCAAGAATCTGGGAGCATTTAAATTGGGTGCATAGATATTTAGAATTGAAATGTCTTCTTGTTGTATTTTTCCCTTGACCAATATAAAGTGACCATCTTTGTCTTTTTTGACTTTAGTTGCTTTAAATTCACATGTATCTGAAAATAAGATTGCAACTCCTCTTTTCTTCTGAATTCCATTTGCCTGAAAAATTGTCTTCCAACCCTTGACTCGGAGCTTTAATTTGTCTTTTGAAGCCAGGTGTGTTTCTTGCAGACAGCAAATGGATGGCTTGCGTTTTTTAATCCAGTCAACCAATCTATGTCTCTTCAGTGGGGAATTCAAGCCATTAACATTCATTGAGATAATTGATAAGTGTGGTAGTATTCTAATCGTCTTATTTTGTGAGAGTCCATTGGTTAGTTTTATCTTTTGCATCAGTGTGGAGGTTAGGTTCTGTCCTTTAATTTCTGAGTTCTTACTTTGCTGCTGATCCATTGTGGTGGTCAGTGTGCAGAACAGGTTGAAGTATTTCCTGTAGAGCTGGTCTTGTTGTGGCGAATTTCCTCAATGTTTGTACATCCGTAAATGATTTGATTTCTCCGTCAATTTTGAAGCTTAGCTTAGCAGGGTACAGAATTCTGGGCTGGAAATTGTTCTGTTTAAGTAGATTAAAGGTAGATGACCATTGTCTTCTTGCTTGGAAAGTTTCATGAGAGAAGTCTGCGGTCAATCTGATGGATTTGCGCCCCTGTAGGTCAACTGGCGCTTACTCCTGGCAGCTTGCAGAATCTTTTCTTTTGTTTTGACTTTGGACAGGTTCATCACAATGTGTCTTGGAGAAGCTCAGTTAGAGTTGAGGCGACCTGGGGTCCGATAGCCCTCTGAAAGCAGTGTGTCAGAATCTTTGGTGATATTGGGGAAATTTTCTTTTATAATATTCTCTAGTATGGCTTCCATTCCTCTGGGGCATTCTTCTTCCCCTTCTGGAATTCCTATAACTTGTATGTTGGAACGCTTCATAAAGTCCCATAATTCTGACAGTGAACGTTCTGCTTTCTCTCTCTTCTTTTCTGCCTCTTTTACTATCTGAGTTATGTCAAAAACTTTGTCTTCTACCTCTGAAATTCTTTCTTCTGCATGGTCTAACCTGTTGCTGATACTTTCCATTGCATCTTTAAGTTCCCTGATTGACTGCTTCATTTCCTTCAGCTCTGCTATATCCTTTTTATATTCTTCATAACGTTCATCTCTTATTTGATTCTGTTTTTGTATTTCCTTTTGGTTAATTTCCACTTTATTAGCAGTTTCCTTCATTGTTTCCATCATTTCTTTCATTGTTTTCAACATGTGTATTCTAAATTCCCTTTCTGTCATTCCTATCATTTCTGTATAGGCGGAATCCTCTGCAGTAGCTACCTCTTGGTCCCTTGGCGGGGTTGTTCTGGACTGGTTCTTCATGTTGCCTGGAGTTTTCTGCTGATTCTTCCTCATGGGTGATTTATCTGTTTCCTTGCTCTAATTTTCCTTTCACTTCCTCTTGCTCCTTAAGTTCTCATGCCTGTGGACTTAGGGTTCTCCTTAAGTTCTCGTGCCTATGGACAAGACCAGAAGGGTGAGAAGGTTGAAGAGCAAAAAAGGGATGAAAGAAAGGAGGACCAAGTGATAAGAAAAGAAAAAAGAAAAATAGAGAAAGGAGAGGGGCTGGGTAAAAGGAATATTGACAAAAAAAGAGAGGCACAGAAAGAGGGAGACAGAGCAATATAGGTGTACATTAGGGTACTTTGATACAACCTGAAAAAAAAAAACCACCTTCTGGTGGTGCCCAGTTGGGTGGTTCCCTTGAGGTCAGCAGCTTTTTGCTAACCTGATCAGACACAGTACCCCACCTCCACCAAGTAGAGAGGAAAGACAAAAATGCTATAAATCAAATCAAAACAAGCAAACAGAAAACTTTACAGGATAAAATTGGCTGGAAAAACCAAATATAGCAGTAGAAACACTAACAAAAATGAAGTTCTAATTATTGAAATAGGCAGCAATGGGAGAATATAATTAAACTAGAAAAA
The DNA here is from genome assembly GCF_027406575.1 of Nycticebus coucang. NCBI lineage: Eukaryota > Metazoa > Chordata > Mammalia > Primates > Lorisidae > Nycticebus > Nycticebus coucang. The sequence continues at coordinate 22,540,347 of NC_069787.1, forward strand.
TTGAGAAAGAAAAAGGATCTTTTTCTTGGAAAAGGTTGAACTTAAAAAACAAAACAAGAATCAGCACATCAAAATAAACAAAAAAAAAACCAAACCAAAAAAAAAAAAAAAAAAACACAACCAAAAACAAAGCAGTATGTATATGTTATTGAATATTGTCTGGGCAACACGTGGTCTTCTGGGGTTTGAGATGTTAATCACAGTTCTGATATGACTGGAGGCTGCTAATTTCTCAAACCCCATCAGGTAGACACCCTAAATCTCTCTTCAGCCCCCTTAAAAGGCACTTTGAACTTGTTCACTTGCTGAGCAGAAGCTTTCCCAGGGAAGTGCTTGTCACTGGAATCACTGCTGAAGTGGCTATCCACTTACCCTGTGTGCCAAAACTGGTCTCCCTCTGCCCCCGAGGTATAGGGCTGCAAGGTGGCTCAGACCCCGCCCTTAGGCTACTTGGTCGCTGGGTTACCAGCTCCCACCCAATTCTAGCTCTGCGACCCTGAGGGCAGAGCTTGCTGGGGCAGATCGCTCACAATGGCTGCCTGTGACCCAGAGCCAAACACTATTAGCTCCGTCTGGCTCAGCGGCTCAGACTGGGGCCCTAGACCAAGGCCAAAGTTCTCCGCACTCCCACTCAGGCTCTCCCCAAGGCAGTTCAGCTGAGTGCCAAGTCCAAAGACACCAAAGCAGTTCACAGGTAAGGCCTTTCTGGTTTGCAGTCTCGCTGCTACTGAACTTACAGTTGTGGGCGGATTTAGACGGATTGAACACACGCGACCACTTGCCGGTTTTCCACTGTTTTAGTCCTCCTCTTGGGGTCCAGAAGTCTCTCGCTGACTCCCCGTATCCTCTCAGGGGTGATGATAGGGAGATCCCACCAGCCAGAGATGCCTGGAGTCCTATCTCCCCAGACTCACGGTGCCCAGATGCAAGGAAGCTGTTACTCAGCTGTCATCTTGCTCCGCCTCCTATGTACAATCTTTTTTAATGAAAGATTTATCTGAACATAACATTTTGGCAAAATGATATTCACTTATTATTTAAAATTTTTCCATATCAATTACTGCTCCCTTTGTCCTTCTTATTTTGTTTATACTTGTCTTTTTTCTTTTCCTAACTTTGACCTGACATTTGTGTCTACTTTTATATAAAATTTTTATTCTGCAATGAGTTTTCAGACCTAAATGTAAGAATTCCTTTTTGCCTACTTACCACAAATTCTTGTAACAGCCTTTTAATTTCTTCTTTCTTTTTTTTACTTTACAAAACAATTTGGTTTCATTTTTTGTTTTGTTTTGCTAGTACATATCCTTGAGTAATTCATTCAGATAAAGACCATGATAAAGTTCTAAGTGCTTTCATGATTTAAAAAATGTTTCATTTGATCATTGACTTGAATCTCACTTTGGCATACAGGATATGCTAAATTTAAAATTATTTTGTCTTCTCAAAGCTCTTTCAGATTCATTGTTACTGAAAAAGACACTGGTGTCAATTGGATTATCATTTCCTGGTAAGCGATGTGTTTTCTTTTGTTCTGTTTTATTCCTCATTGTTTGCTTCATAACCTTCGCTTTAATCTTTTGAATTTAGAACTTTTACCAGGATGGTTGAAAAATGGGTATTTTTTGCTTCATTCATCTTTATAGACATTGGGGAATTTTTCCTCACTATTCCTCTCACTCCCTTGTCATTTTATTGAAACTCTCAAACATAATAATCTCTTCATGTTTGCTTTCTACCTCTTTTTGTTTTTACAGTATATTTACAGAAAATGCCTAGACTCCCTTTTCCATCTCTTTAATTTTCTCTTTAATTGTGACCATATTGCTACAAAGTAAATTCTTTTTTTAAAAATTTCATAGGAATTGCTTTTGCTTTTAAAAAAAGACTTTTGAGATCTTGAATAGGTTATTTTTCCAGCCCATTTTGTGACTGGGAAGCTAATCCTCCCTGATCACTCAGAGATCACTACTTTAAAGCATCTTCTGATTCTGCTCTTGATTCTATTTTTTCTCTTCCATTGTGTTAATTTTCTTCAAATATTTAAAAATTGTTGCTGACTATTCAGATTGCAATTTGAGACACTGATAAAAATTATAAGAGTTTGTCTTCAGCAATTTTGGGAAAGGTACAGAACAAACCTCTGGACAGGGTGCGGCACTAGCTTTTCTGTTGTGGAGAAAAGACTCTGCTCCCCTGGGAATGGCTAGCTGATCTGCTGCTGCCTCATGCCTCCCTGAATAAAAAGCACTAACTGAAGAAAGCTCAGAGACCACTAACCCTACATCAGAAATATAGGAACCCAATTTAACCACTCACATATGCCCTCAATATGTCCTCTTACTCCACTAACTCTAGGTCTGCTGAATCACTGAACAACAGGCCTTTAGATCCCATTATGAATGTTGCTTTATTTCTCTACTTCCCTTTGTTTTTATTTCTCTGTCAATTTTCTTTCTCTGTCAATTTGTCTCTCTCCTCCTATGTTTCACTATGTATAAAACTTTTTTATGGTATCTCACTTTCTTTGTCTCACTTCAAGGGATTTGGGGCAGAAGGGGATGTTAGGACAAGTACTCATTTTATCCTCTAACTGACTCCAGATTCCTCCGCACATGTTTTGCATATGTTTCCACCCCTGGGTTCCCTTTGCCATGATTGTCTCCTTTACTTCTATTTTAAAGTAATATAGTGGATCCAGAGAGGAGCAAGATGGCAGCTGAGTAACAGGTTCCTTACAACAGGGCACAGTGAAACTGGGGAGAGAAGACTTCAGGGGCATCTCGCTGGTATCTGCCCAGAAACATCCCTTTGAGGACACAGGGAGTTAGTGAGAGGCTTCTGGACCCCATGAGGAGGACAAAAGCAGTGGAGAACTAGGAAGTGGTTGTGTGTGTTCATTCAGTCTAATCCTACTGGCAGCTGACTCATCAAAACCGTAGGCCAGAGGCACAGCAACTTAAAGAGCAAGAGGAAGTGAAAGGAAAATTAGGGCAAGGAAAGACATAAAAGAAAACACTCATGAGGAAGAATCAACAGAAAAATCCCTGGCAACATGAAAACAAGTCCAACTGGTTTGAGGACAGCAAGGTAGCTACTGCAGAAGATTCCACCTATAAAGAAATGTTGGAAATGACAGAAAGGGAATTTAGAATACAGATGATGAAAACAATGAAGGAAATGATGGAAACAATAAAGGAAACTGCTAATAAAGTGGAAAATAACCAAAAGGAAATCCAAAAAACAGACTCAAATAAGAGATGAATGATATGAAGAATATAGAAAGGATATAGCAGAGCTGAAGGAAATGAAGCAGTCAATTAGGGAACTTAAAAAATAATAATAATAAAAATAATAATAAATAAAAAAAGAAAGTATCAACAACAGATTAGATCATGCAGAAGAAAGAATCTCAGCAGTAGAGGACAAAGCTCTTGGGATAACTCAGTTTAAGAGGAGAGGGAAAGCAGAACATTCACTGACAGAATTATGGGACTTTATGAAGCATTCAAACATACGTGTTATAGGTATCCCAGAAGGGGAAGAAGAATGCCCCAGGGGAATGGAAGCCATATTGGAGAATATTTTAAATGAAAATGTCCCAAATATCACTAAAGATTCTGACACACACCTTTCAGAGAGATATCAAACCCCAGGTCACCTCAACTCTGAGCTTCTCCAAGACACATTGTGATGAACCTGTCCAAAGTCAAGACAAAAGAAAAGATTATTCAAGCTGTCAGGAGTAAACTCCAGTTCAACTACAGGGGAAAATCCACTAGGGTGACTGCAGACTTCTCTAATGAAACTTTTCAAGCAAGAAGACAATGGTAATTTACCTTTAATCTACTTAAACAGAACAATTTCCAGCCCAGAATTCTACATCCTGCTAAGCTAAGCTTTAAAGTTGACAGAGAAATCAAATCATTTACTGACATTGAGGAAATTTGCCACAGGAAGACCAGGTCTACAGGAAATGCTTCAACCTGTTCTACACACTGACCATAAGAATAGATCAACAGCAAAGTAAGAACTCAGAGATTAAAGGTCAGAACCTAACTTCCACAATGATGCAAAAGATAAAACTAAGCAATAGACTCTCACAAAATAAGATGAATAGAATGCTACCACACTTATCAATTATCTCAATAAATGGTACAAACTTGAATTCCCCACTGAAGAGACACAGATTGGCTGATTGGATTAAAAAACACAAGCCATCCATTTGCTTTTTGCAGGAAAGACATGTAGCTTCAAAAGACAAATTAAAACTCCGAGTTAAGGGTTAGAAGATAATTTTTCAGGCAAATGGAATTGAGAAGAAAAGAGGGGTTGTAATCTCATTTTCAAATACATGTGAATTTAAAGCAACTAAAGTCAAAAAAGACAAAGATGGTTACTTCATATTGGTCAAGAGAAAAATACAAGAAGATGTTTCAATTCTAAATATTTATGCACCCAACTTAAATGCTCCCAGATTCTTAAAACAGACTTTATTCAATCTGAGCAATATGATATCCTATAACCCCATTATAACAGGGGACTTTAACACTCCTCTTACATAGCTGAACAGATCCTCTAAACAGAAATTAAATAAAGATATAGGGGACTTAAATGAGACCCTAGAACAACTGTGATTGATAGACGCATATAGAACACTCCATCCCAAAGCTAAAGAATATACATTCTTCTCATCACCCCATGGAACATTCTCCAAAATCGATCATATCCTAGGACACGAAACAAACCTCAACAGAATCAAAAGAATTGAAATTTTACCTTGTATCTTCTCAGATCACAAGACACTAAAGGTGGAACTCAACTCTAACAAAAACCCCACACAAAGGCATGGAAATTAAACAGTCTTCTGTTGAATGACCAGTGGGTGCAGGAAAAAACAAAAAGGGAAATCATTAACTTCCTTGAGCATAAGAACAATGAAGACACAAGCTACCAAAACCTGTGGGAAAATTTATTGCTTTTGATGCCTACATTTGAAAAACAGAAAGAAAGCACATCAACAAATTCACAAACCATCTTATGGAATTGGAAAAAGAAGAACAATCTAAGCCTAAACACAGCAGAAGAAAAGAAATATCCAAAATAAAATCAGAGATCAAAGAAATTGAAAACAAAAGAATCATTCAGAAAATTAATGAAACAAGGAGTTGCTTAAACCAGACTAACTAGAAATAGAAAAGTAAAATCACTAGTAACCTCAATCAGAAATGATAAAGGGGAATAACAACTGATGCCACAGACATACAAGAGATCATCTCTGAATACTACCAGAAACTCTATTGCCAGACATTTGACAATGTGTAGGAAATTGATCAATATTTGGAATCACACCCTCTCCCTAGACTTAGCTAGGAAGAAATAGATCTCCTGAACAGAACAATTTCAAGCACTGAGATCAAAGAAACAATAAAAAATCTCCAAAAAAAAAAAAAAAAAAATGCCCTGGTCTGAATGGCTTCACACCAGAATTCTTTCAAATCTTCAAAGAAGAGCTTATTTCTAAATAGCAGAAATTATTCCACAAAATTGAGGAGGAAGGAATCTTTCCCCAAAAAATTGAGGAGGAAGGAATCTTCCCCCAGGGTGATGAAGCAAACATCACCCTGATACCAAAACCAGGAAAAGACCCAACTAAAAAGGAGAATTTCAGACCAATTTCACTGATGAATATAGATGCAAAAATTCTCAACAAAATCCTAGCCAATAGATTACAGCTTATCATCAAAAAAAGTCAAACATCCTGATTAATTAGGTTTCATTCCAGAGATGCAAGACTGGTTTAACATATGCAAGTCCATAAACATTACTCACTGTATCAACAGAAGCAAAAGCAAAGACCATATGATCCTCTCAATAGATGCAAAAAAGGCATTCCATAAAATCCAGCATCCCTTTCTAATTAGCACACTGAAGAGTAGAGGCATAGGCACATTTCTTAAACTGGTCAAAGCTATCTATGACAAACCCATAGCTAATATTTTACTGATTGGAGTAAAACTGAAAGTTTTTCCTCTTAGAACTGGAACCAGACAAGGTTGTGCTCTGTCACCTTTACTATTCAACATAGTGCTGGAAGTTCTAGCCAATACAATTAGGCAAGACAAGGAAATAAAGGGCATCCAAATGGGAGCAGAGGAAGTTAAACTCTCCCTCTTTGCTGATGACATGATATTATACTTAGAGAACCCCCAAAGACTCAACCACGAGACTCCTGGAAGTCATCAAAAAATACAGTAATGTCTCAGGATATAAAATCAATGTTCACAAGTCAGTTGCCTTTGTATACACCAATAATAGCAAAGAAAAGAGGCTAATTAAGGATACAACTCCCTTCACCATAGTCCCAAAGAAAATGAAATACCTAAGAATATAGCCAACAAAAGAGGTGAAAGACCTCTATAAGGAAAATTATGAAACCCTAAGAAAGGAAATACAGAGGATATTAACAAATGGAAGAACATACCATGCTCATGGCTGGGAAGAATCAACATTGTTAAAATTTCCATACTTCCCAAAGCAATTGACCGATTCAATGCCATTCTTATTAAAATACCAAGATTGTACTTTCAAGACTTGGAAAAAATGTGTCTGCATTTTGTATGGAACCAGAAAAAAACCTGTATAGCTAAGGCAGTTCTTAGTAATAAAAACAAGCACCAGCATACCAGATTTTAGGCTGTACTACAAAGCCATAGTGGTCAAGACAGCGTGATACTTGCACAAAAATAGTCATAGACATTTGGAAATGAATAGAAAACCAGGAAATGAAGCTAACATCTTACAACCACCTAATTTTTGATAAACCAAACAAGAACATAAAACGGGGGAAAGACTCCTCATTCAATAAATGGTGCTGGGAGAACTGGATATCCCCATGTAAAAGACTGAAACTGGACCCACACCGTTCTCCACTCACAAAGATTGATTCAAGATGGATAAAGGACTTAAATATAAGGCATGAAACAATAAAAATCCTCAAAGAAAGCATAGGAAAAACACTGGAAGATATCAGTCTGGGGAAAGACTTCATGAAGAAGACTGCCATGGCAATTGCAACAACAACAAAAATAAACAAATGGGATTTAATTAAACTGAAAAGCTTCTGTACAGCTAAGGAGACAACAACCAAAGCAAAATGACAAGCTAAAGGATATTTGCATATTTTCAATCAGACAAAAGCTTGATAACTAGGATCTATGGAGAACTCAAATTAATCCCCATGAAAAAAGCCAACAATCCCTTATATCAATGGACAAGAGGCAAGAATAGAACTTTCTGTAAGGAAGACAGACTAATGGCTAAGCAAACATGAAAAAATGCTTATAATCCCTAATTATTAGAGAAATGCAAAGTAAAACCACCCTGAGATATCATCTAATCCAAGCGAGAATGGCCCACATCACAAAATCTCAACACTGCAGATGCTAACGTGGATGTGGAGAGAAGGGAACACTTGTACACTGCTTGTGGGACTGCAAACTAGTACATCCTTTTTGGAAGGAAGTACGGAGAAACCTCAGAGAACTCAAGCTAAATCTCCCATTTGATCCTGCAATCACATTACTAGGCATCTACCCAGAAAGAAAAAATTCCTTTTATCATAAGGACACTTGCACTAGACTGTTTATTGCAGCTCAATTTACAATCACAAAATGTGGAAACAACCTAAATGCCCACCAACCCAGGAATGGATTAACAAGCTGTGGTACATGTATACCATGGAATACTATTCAGCCATTAAAAAAATGGAGACTTTACATCCTTTGTATTAACCTGGATGGAAGTGGAAGACATTATTCTTAGTAAAGCATCACAAGAATGGAGAAGCATGAATCCTATGTACTCAATTTTGATATGAGGACAATTAATGACACAGTGGGGGTGGGGGAAATGAAGAGCAGGGAGGGGAAAGGAAGGAGGGGGTGGGGTCTTGGTGTGTCCCACACCTTTTGGTGACAAGACACGATTGTAAGAGGGACTTTACCTAACAAATGCAATCAGTGTAACCTGGTTTCTTATACCCTCAATGAATCCCTAACAAAAAAGATAAATAAAAGAGAGGGAAAAAAAAAAAAAAGAAATGGAAATGGATATTAGGGTAAACAACTAATTGTCTTTATCACAAGTGTTTAATATTAAATATATTACTGATGTTATTTTAGAGTTATTGTATCAATAAACCACTATTTCTGCAAAAAAAAAAAAAATGATACAGTGGATCCATTTTTAAAACCAGTGTAATTCAATTCCAGAAGCCTGTCTAGTAGAAACATGCAAGCTTAACACATAGGCCACCTCTTCCTCACAAGATTCCTGTGGGCATCAAACAGGACAATGTAGAAAAGAACTGAATAAAACATGGACTACTATGCAAACATTGTGGTTAATACAGTCGCATTCATTTTCCATTTCTAGAAGGTGTGAACTATGTTTTAAATCCCTATTTTCCCATAGTAGGCAGTTATCTATTCAACTAATTGATGAGTTGAAATAATGAATGAATGAATGACCTTGTCCACTTTACGTTTTATTTTTAAAGCACATCATATTTTGCATGTTTACTAAAAGTACCTATCACTCAAGATAAAAATAAATATACTGTTTTCGTTCATCTTATACATAAAATGCATGAGATGCTATTACTAGCTGAACTATGTCTCTCAAATTCATATTTTGAATGTCTAGTACCTCAGAAAGTAACCATACCTGGACATAAGGTCCTTTAAAGTGGTAATTAAGTTAAAATAAAGTATACAGTGTGGGTCCTAATTTAATATTATTGGTGTTCTTATAATAAGGAAAAATCTGAGCACAGGCATGTACACAGGGGAGGGGGAACATCTGAAGTCACAATAAGAAGGTAGCCCCATCTGCAAGCCAGGGAGACAGGTGAAGGAGAAACCCAATCTCCCCCGCGATTTGATCTTAAACATTTAGCTTCCAGAACTTTCAGAAAATAAATTTCTGGATTTAGGGGGAGCCTGGGGATGGGGTGGACAGGTGCTTGCTCTGTCATTCAGTCGCATCATCATAGCTCACTCACTGCAACCTCAGAGTCCTGGGTTTAAGAATCCTCCTGCCTTAGCCTTCTATGTAGCTGAGACAATAGGCAGGCACCACCATGCCTGATAAATTTTCTATTTTTAAGTAGAGATGGGGATCTCTCTCTTCTTCAGGCTGGTATTGAACTCCTGTCCTCAAGAAATCCTCCTGCCTCAACCTCCCAGAGTGCTGGGATTACAGGTGTGAGCCACTGAGCTCAGCCAGTTTCTATTTTTCACATAGCCTAGTCTGTGATAGTTTGCTATGACAACATAGTGAACTGGGGCAGATACACTGCTGTGCTTTAAGATTATTATCTCTTTTAAACATCAAAAGAGGACTACTGAAGTAGATAGGGTAATCCATCCAATTTATAGATGCAGTAGCTCAAGTTTAGAGTTATTTATTGTAGAAGAAGTGACTTCGTGGGTAAGGAACAGAGAAAGATTTGTCTAACACCCATCAGCACTCTTTAATGCCATTAGGCTTTGTATAACTTTAAGATGGCCAAACACCAGTTAGGGATTTTTTTATTTGTGGTAGAATACTGGTATCATAAAACTTACATCTTAACCATCTTTAGCTGTATAGCTCAGTAGCATAAAGTACATTCACGTTGCCATGTAACCAATCTCCGGAACTCTTTCACCTTGTAAAACTGAAGCACTATTCCCTTTAAACAACATGTCAGTTTCACCCTGTCACTCACTCCTGGCAACCTCCATTCTGTTTGTTACCTTTATGAATTTAAGTATTTCCTAGGAGTGGAATCAAACAGTATTTGTCTTTTTGTGACTGGCTTATTTCACTTAGCATAATATTCTCGAGGTTTTTCTATCATGTAGCATCTGTCAGAATTTCTTTCATTTTTAAGGCTGAATAATATTCCATTATTTCAACATTCCATGTATATTTGTTTATCTATATGTCCATGAACACTTGGGTTGCTTCTGCCTTTTAGCTGTTATAAATAATGTCGCTATGAATACAGGTGTACAAATACTTTTTTGAGACCTTGATTTCAACACTTTTGAGCATATACTCAGAAGTGGAATTGCTGGATCATACGGTAATTCCATTTTTATTTTTTGAGGAAAAAATATTTATTTATTTTTTGAGGAAAAAATATTTATTTATTTTTTGCCATCCTGTTTTCCATAGCAGTTGCTCCATTTTACATTCCCACCAAGGTGCAAAAGGGTTGCAACTTCTCCATATCCTCACCAATAGTTGCTATTTTCAGTGTTTTGAAAGTAGGCATCCTAATGGATTGAGGTACCACATTTGCATCTTAAATATTAGCATCATTATAAGCTAGAATTTACATTTTAAAATTAAGAAATATGTGAACAAACATAGAAGCACAAATGTTATCAAATAACAAACACCCAAATAACCCCAAAATCATATCATATTTTTGTCATCAATTTAGTATATGTTGTTTGGATTTGGGTCACTTTCATAGCCACAATGTACATTTATACGTGGATATGTGCTTATTTATAATGTATTTTTGCCTTTTTCTTCTTTTAATCTTCCCTATAACTCTCTGGATATATTACCACCTCAGGTTATAAGTGAGAAAATTGACATTCCTTGAATGTAAATAACTAATTCAAGACTTTGTAACCCAAGAGCAGAGAAACTGGAGTGTGATTCCAAGATTTAAACTGCAATTTATGATCTTTTTCTATGCCTCCATATTGCCACCCTCATTAAAATTAGAATCAGGAGAGAGAAGGGAGGAAGAAGGGGAATTGGTGTGCTCTCACCGCAATGGTAGAATACTGGTAACATAAAACTTACATCTTAACCAATGTGGGGGTATATGGCATACCTCCTGGGTGAAGGGCTCAACTACAACTTGAACTTTACCTAACAAACACAAATAATGTAACCTAATTATTTGTGAAATAAAAAAATAATAAACTAGAAGAAATCATTTTATGACAGCACAATACTTGAAATTGGCAGATAAAACACAAGTGTCAAATAAAAATCAAGAATACAAGCTTTTCTCGTATGCCCAATACCAAAATGTCAAAAATTTACAGATTATTCTCAGGTACCAATGTCAGGTTTGCAAGAAAATAAAACAATAATAAGACTACTCAAAACAAGAAAAAAATAGGCTACAAGAATTCGATGCAGTATAATGAATGAATTTAAAATGTCAAAGTTCATAATCTCTATGTTTTAGCAGTGTAAACTGAGGCCAAGCTTACACATCTGTTAAGGTTTATTACGATGATTTAAATACAGGAATTAAAACATTGTATGTGTAATATGTGGACACTAATTGTTGTGTCATTTCATCACAGGCATCTGAGATTGGACAATAAACATTCACATTCACTGCTGCATTTATAATAGAGGAAAAGAGTTTATTAAGCAATTATTATATTACATATATTTAGATATATAGACAGGTAAGTATCATCTATGCAAACACATATGTTCCTTGACTTGCAAAGTACTTACAGAGGTTATGTCCAGATAAACCCATCCTAAATATCTTAAGTCTTTTTTTTTTAATTTGGGATGGGTTTATCTGAAAGTAACCCCATTGTGAGCTGAGGAGGGTACCGAATGCATATTACCTTCACAGCATCATGGCAAAGTTGAAAAGTTTGAAGCCGAACTTTCGTAAGTCTGGGACTGTGTGTGTCTGTTTATCTTTCTGTTGTGTATGTATGTCTTTACAACAACTTTCTGATCATGGTGTTATGGTCTCTGTTTTTAAAAACAAGAAAATGAAGCTAGATATTTTGCCAAGCTTACAGATCCAGGTAGTAAGGAATTAAAACAGAGCAACCAGTTGGGACTAACCACACACCTGTCTTCAATTAGATAGGGAATGACTGAACTGTGATCTAAACCCAACACATATCCCATCAGACTCTCCAAGTGTTTCTCCCAGTTGATAATATCTCCCATTGAAATTAAAAACCCTGTTGTTAAACTGCCTGTCTCCTGGAATAGATTTAGTTTCAGATATTATTGTGTCATTTCCTAGTAAGTATTGACAGTCTGGTAAGTCAAAAGTAATAAGAGCTCCCTTATTGAAAAATAGGCCTACTATGCAAATCGCACTCAGAATGACTAATTTATGTAGGCATGGCAGAGTTTTTTTTTTTTTTTCTTTTACAGCATTCATGGTGCTATTCTTCTATAGGAGCATGGAAAAAGAAAAAAGTTCTTCCAACCCAAAAATTCAAATTACAAAAATAGCTGAGTAATTGAAAAAGAGAAAGGGCATTATACTAATGAAAAGTATAGTTTATTAGTGGCGTGTCTTACTGAAAATCTACAGCCTCATTCTGCAAGTGGGAAAAAGAAAGGAGTTTGGAATGGAAAGAATACGTTTCCATGGATGGCTCAGCGCCTGTGACTCAAGCGGCTAAGGCACCTGAGCTGGAGGTTTGGAATCCAGCCTGGGCCTGCTAAACAACAATGACAGCTGCAACCAAAAATAAATAAATTAATTAAAATAGCCAGGCGTTGTGGCAGGCACCTGTAGTCCCAGTTACTTGGGAGGCAGAGGCAGGAGAATCACTTGAGCCCAGGAGATGGAGTTTGCTGTGAGCTGTGATGCTACAGCACTCTACCCAGGGTGACAGCCTGAGGCTCTGTCTCAAAAAAAAAAAGAATGTATTTCCATGGAATAAAAAAGGAAACAAGAATAAGGTCGACAGATTAAGAAATAAAGGCAGATGGCAAGTAAATTAACCTCTAGGTTTACTGCTGTGTGATAAAGTGAGATAGACCTGAAAGTTGTATTCAACATTTCATCCCAGATTATGAGGATAATCTAGCTGTAACTGCTCTTAAGGTGATTTGTTACCAGTAATGAGATGATTATATTTAGATTATTAAGTTTGAGGTAGAATAAATCATTGTTCCACAGTTAATCAGTGAGATGTTCATTCATGTAAGATTTCACAAGGGGAGGTTTAAAACATATCTTGTAGAATATTGAATAACTCTGTTTGTCTAGAAGTTTATTTTACTTTAAATTAAGTTTATTGACAATCTGGCTACAACATCTGTAATATTAAGTGATATATTTAAGAAAAATGATGTTAGTCCTTTAGTCAACCTTCAAAAGAATCTTAGAAGTAAACATTTTGGGGAAAAAATAGCTCAAATACCATAATTTAATATAAACATATAAAACACCTCTTTGTAAATTTCACCTTTTAATAAACAATTCCAAGATCAGGATATGACAGGACAATATGAGCCAAATCACAAAGAATAATCTTTCTTTTTATTCTGTAACATTCAAGCACCTGCTTGGCCAGAGCCTACTAAACTTGAAGCATTCTACTCCTTTTTTTTTTATCATTCCTCTTTAAAAGTCCTCTTATTGCTCAGATTCAGGGAGACCTTCCCTTTGAGATATTCTTCTATTGCAAAGATGAATAAAGTACTCTTTCCCTTGCAATTTTAGTTTTGAATATTTTTGAGAGTCCAATACAAGTTATTAAAATGATAACTTTTTAAGTAAAAACAATACCATAAATGTGTAGTGTCTTTTTATTCATGAAATAGGATCCTTAGATATCTATGCATTTGAAAACATTATTATTACAAACATTATTTAACATTATTATTATAAAACTATAGAAATCAGAATGTCTGAGGAAAAAATGTATCTGATGGTACAGATACTTAGCCACAATGTAGAAAGATTTCCCTAGTTGTACATAACAAACTAAAGCATTCGTCCATTTGTATCTCAACATTATACAGTAAAGATGAAAATCCACTCAGATGGAATAGAAATTCTTTTTTTCCAAAGATAATATATTCCTGTATTATTCCCATGAAAGTAATCAAATGCTATTTTTGCCCTTATTCACAGATGGTCTCCAAACATTAATAATATTCTCATATGTTCTTCCTCATTAAAAATCACACTAAAAGTTAATATGACTATATTCAGTCAAATCTCTAGCTGAAATTCTTTAAAAGGCAAAGTGTTGTCTTTTCTATTATTTCATCCAAATGCTTGAGGATTTAACAAACATCTGAAATTTGATGTTTACACTGCCTATAAGCTAATGTCACCTTGTTAATTTTCAAGGATGCTGCCTATGACTTGAAACTCCTGGGTCAGAAGACAAATGACCATTACTCACGGCACAGCAAGCCACAGAGCATAGGCGTGAGTGTTTCTGTTCCTCTCGTCCTCACGTTCTGTGCAGGGCAACGTGTTGAGAGTTATGTGTGTATTGAGAGGGCTTGGGTTGCAGCTGAGTACACTGAGCTTGGAGAATCCACAGCTTTTATATCAAACAGTAAGTGTGTTAGACCTTTGAAGCTGGTATAACAAAAATGCCATAAGGTAGCTTAAATAGAAGACATTTATTTCTCACAAATCAGAAGGATGTGTGGAAGTCCAAAGTCAAGGCACCAGCGGATTCTATGTCTGGTAAAGCACTGAATTCAAAGACAGCCATCTTTTCCCTGTGTCCTCCTATGGCCAAAGGGGTGAGAGGATTGTCACTTCTGTAAGGACACCGATCTTATCCATGGGGGTTCCACCTTCATTATCTGATCCTTTCCCACAGGCCCTACCTCTGAATGCCATCACATTGAGGGTTAAGTTTTCAACATTTGGAGGGCTATACAAACATTCAACCTGTACGAGTAAACAAGCCTGTTCTTGTCCAGGCAAGATGTAACCTCATCTCTCAAGGTTACCAGCTGATTAAAAATCCCTGATAAACAGACTGGTAGGAGCTTGCAGCTACTGAACAGCTAGCAAGACATAAAGGGGAACAAAAGGCCACAGGGGCCAAAGTCTCTTCCAACACAAATCATACAGTAAAGAAGAACCAAGGCAGTGAGAGAAAGGCCTTCCTGGCCCGTCACCCCTGAGCCCCACCTCAGCACTGAGTTTTTCTACCTCCACTCACCCTGTCCATTGCACTCCAGCCACTCCAGTCTCCTGTTACATGTTCTTGATTTTTTCCAAATTCTTCCCCATCTCAGGGCCTTTGCACATACTTGTCTTTTTTTTCCCCCCCCATTTGGGATACTCGTCTTTACAATCTCTGAATATTTGACTATTTCCTTCCCATCATTCAGTTCAGAGTCTGTATATAACCTCCCTATAAGACACATTCCCCACTTCTATATTTAAATTGATTACCCTGTGTTCGTCCATACCCTTCACTTCTCTCTTTATTCTCTACTTTAGCAACCACTTAATTTTCTCCTCTTTTTATTTCTTTCTTCCCCCCCTTCCTCCCTCCCTTCCTTCTTTCCTTCTTCTTTTTCTCTATTGCCCAGGTTAGAGAGTGCAGTGGAGTCATCATAGTTTACTACAACCTCAAACTGGGGGATCAAACTCCTGGGATCAAGTGATTGTCCTGCCTCAGTATCCCAAGTACCTGAGACTAGAGGCATGCACCACCATGCCCAGCTATTTTTTTAGTGTTTTGTACAGACAGGGCCTCACTTGTTGCTCATGCTAGTCTCGAATTTGTGGCCTCAAGCATTCCTCTATCCTCAGCCTCCCAAACTGCTAGGATGACAGGCATGAGCCACTGTGCCGGGCCCCACTTAATTTTCTTAAGAGGACATCTCATGCTATGTAATAGGTATATTTATTGGTGTTCGATTTTTTCAGTTTGCATCCTTCACTAGGCTGTAAGTTTCAAATTGGAAACAATTATGGTACCTTATTCACCTTTATATCTCCAGTACTAGTTTTCCTGACTCAGTAGGTTCTCGATAAATACTTTGTGAATGAATAAAAGAACTAATACAAATTCTTAAACCATGTGGATATATACAAGCAAATAAAAATTAAACTAAAAACTTAAATATATAAAAACTAACCAAAGGAAAACACCCTTGGCCTTCTTCAATGTTACTTGGTGTAGAGGAGTAATGAAAAGTCTGACATCTTTTCTAAAATGAAGGTTAAGAAATATTACATAGCCTTTTAAATTAAAAAAAAAATCTGAGTACACTGTGACTTGAAGTACAGCATTCAGTTCAGTGCAATCCACTTAAAGGATTACTTTCAACATATAATGAAGTCCAAAACAGGATCAATGTTCTCTTTTCAGTTAAAAAATGAAAAGATTACTGGAATAGGATTCCCAAGTCCTGGGTTTTAGTCCTTTCTCCTTTACTAGTTAGCTATAGGGTTGTAAGTTATTTACTGCCTTCAATTAATTTTCTCATGTTTAAAATGCAGATATTATAAGGTTCTTCATTAATTTCTAAGTTCTGTTATACTTTTCCACAGACAGCATTTAATTTCCTGTGTATCACTTCACAGCCTGTTCATCAAAGCCATCAGTAAAATGGCAAGCCCCTACTTAATTTTTCCATATACTTAGGGTTTTATTTTCAACCTAAACATCCATTCAAACATTTACATGCATTTAATTTTTACTCACCTTGTATTATTATGTTACCTGCCTATTTTGTTCTAGCTTCTGTGTTAGGTTTTGGGAAAAAAACAACGAACAAAACTGACGTGACCTTTGTGGACACAGAGAGATCTGAAAATCATAGTTATCATCTCACACTTCTATCTAGACTGCACTAAACTTTTTCCTTTGTCTACATAAAGTTGTACTTGGATACAGGGTACCATTACAACAATTAGTTTTTAACAGTTGTTAAAACAAATGAGGTAAGCCACATCTTGGAAGATACTCTTCTATACTATTTTAGACCTAGACCAAAAAAGATGACATTTAATTTCATACCTTATGAAGCCAATTTATAAGATTTGACATAAATTTATCCCATAGGTTAATAGTTCAAATGATATGAAATTACTACTTCTGCAAGTCAGACATGGTTGGATACTGGCAGATCACACAGTTTAATCATTAAATAATTTTGTTTAAAATCAAATAAAGTTATCCACTAGTACTCATTTATTTAACTTATAAAGTACAAATAAATAATATCAGCCTGATACTTCTGTCCTCCTTAAAAGACTTATAATATCTTCTGTTACAGGTTCTTAAATACAAAATCATCTCCTAATATGAGATAATGGCTTTTTGCCTTTCAGAATATGGTTCTCAATTACTTAAGAACTTGGTATGAACGTCTCGTATGTGCTCTGAAATTTAGCATATGAAACACGATGATTAAGAGCAAAACCCGCTGTAAGTAAAAAGGAAAACACACACACAGAAGGTGTGACAATTAAGTTTGAGAACTCATTGTAGAAAATGTGCTACATCCCTCATTGTTGAATGTCTATGGTCGGCTTTGAAGCACTCCCGTTGGGAAGCTATGCATAGACCTAGAATAGAGCAACTATTCTACCCTGCAAATCAATTTTGGAACTCTTTTTTCTTTAATTATCATCAGAGCTGTCATTGTATTACCTTTTAACATTTTCTTTATCTTTGATAAAGAAACAGCTCACTGGGCCAGTCAGGTGAGGAGGGAGGGTGTCCCGTACAATGATTTGTTTACACATCCTGTCATGAGGAAGGATGTCCCATGCAGTGATTTGTTTACGCAGACAGTCCACGTGAGCTCTTGGCTTTTGCTCATACTTTGGGACCATTTTTGCACATACTTTGCTTACACCAAGATTTTAAGTTAAGATTTTCTTCATTGTTTCTTTATAAATGTTTACTTGGTGTGCTATGCTTTGTACAGTAGGCTGATGATTTTGACACACAATTTGACAAATTTTTGTTATTTTCTCATCAGTTCTGCTGGTTACTGGCCCTCCACCCCCCACCCCATCTTCTCTTCTTTAGTGATGTTTTCTCTCCCCTCAAAAAGACATTCAATCCTTTGTACGTTAATGTTTTCTTCCTGGCATTATCCCCATAAATGTGGACTAACATGCCCCTGATTTCACTTCCTCTTTTGCCAAGTTCAACAAGAAATTTAATGTTCGTTCGTTGTTCTAATTCAACCTCCAGCATTCTTGCAATGGCACACAAAAATACACAACAACTATGAATGCCACTCAGCAAGACACTGCCACATGTTGACATGAACACAGCTGTAAGGTTATGAAATCTGACTGAGCTATTTTTCCAGGGCTGCCAATGTAAGTGCATGGTGGCCAGTTCACAAACTTAATTGTCAGACCGTTACACACTCTCTTTACCATTCTAATTAAGGATAACAGAATTTCAGATGCTCGGAAATAGAATTGATAATATGAAATATAACCTATGATTAGAAACAATCATATTTGTATTTTCCAAGTTGTATTTTCATGGGTTAAGTCCTTATGGCATAACAAAGATTATATTATCAGCCTTTAGACAGCACACTGCACAGCCCACCCACACCATCTGAACCATATGAAACTGGTTCTGTATTCGACCATTTGCAGAAATAGGAACCACATACAGTTCACACTAGTATTTCTTAAACACAGGTGAAGAAGTGGGTATGTGAAAGCAATCCAATGCCTCATGCGGATGACAAGACAGTGAGGGGCTGGCTCTTTACCGGAATTGCTGAGTTGGTGGTTCAGGTAGCCATGATCTTCAATACCGAGAAAGAGCTTTGCTGAGCTGGAGAAAGAGGTCAGTGTAGAGGGATACAGAGAAGAAGACAGATACACACAGAATCAGGAAACACTGAGTCTTCACTTTCAGTACTTAAGGCCTTAGATTGCTTCCTTTCCTTCTGGGACCTACCTGTATCATTCCCTGCTATGTCATGAATATATAAATTCTTTCAGCTAGCTTGCTTTTGTTTTCTATTCCTCATAACTGAAAGAATCCTGATTAATAGAAGGCAGGAGTGTTCTTGAAAAAGCGCGAGAAGTCCACAAAGGAACATGAGACAAACCCTACTTTAAGATGTTTATGTGGTAAGAAAATAAACTGTGACAATCAGAACAACTGGTTGTCGTTGGATGGAACAGTTTCTCCCCTCACATGAGGAGGACACTGTAATGGGGATGTGAAAGTATAAAGCTTGTCAGCTCAATGGAAATTTGTGTTGAAAAGACAAACATGTGGCATAATTAATAAACTAATTAATTGGAATGAACCAAATAATTAATTAGGTTAGTCCCAACCTTAGGGGGAAATAGCCCTTTATGCTGACATTTTTGAAAAAGACCCTTTGTGGTTAATTACTGTCCATGAGCTGGAAATAATCTGATGTGAAGAAGTAGAAATGAAAAAGGAAAATACTCCAGTGTAACTGGCTTATTGTACCCTCAATGAATCCCCAACAATAAAAAAAAAAAAAAAAAAAGAAAAAGGAAAATACTCTAGCCGGGTTATAACACGTGAGTAAACAGACAAGGACGACACTTCGGAGAGATCTCAAAGGGATAGACACGGTCCGCTAAAACGTTACAACAGTACAAATTGTATAATGTGATAGAAAATGCTGGGAAAAAAGAGCCAAGATTATTAGAAGTCTTCTCTAGGATCAGTCTGCAGAAAACGCAGCTGTCTACCCTTCATGGTCTGTTTCCTGTATTCTCCTCCAAGACATTAGTTAGAAGGGCTGTATTTACAAAGGTCACAAGTTTGCTTTTCCTTATTCTACTAAAAACTAATAACAAAGATATTAAATTATAATTGTATTCATATTTTATATTATTGATATATGATTTTTGATGATGATTGTAAGTATGTGACTTTATGTAAAATGAGAGAGAGAGAATGAGAGCAAGAGAAAGTGAAAGGTCAAAATTTGTCTTTTTGACCTGGAGCTCCCTTCCTTGTTAGTAAACCCTTCTATTTTTGATTTAACATCTGAGGATACATATTTTACTTATTAAATGATGTCAGACCAGCTTAGTAATTGCAAGTAAATGTGATTCAAAAAGCAACAGACAAGGTCTATGAAAGCCTGAATCTGAACTTGTTACGAGTTGAGGAGAAAATTGAAATCATAAAGATAATGATCCACCGATGTGCTACCATTCTAATGAAGAACACCAGCCTCTGTCAGATGTTTCTAAATAGAATTGATGACCTGAATAATAACCTCTGATTACAAAGTATCAGGTTTGTTTTGCACCATTGCTACTGTGACAGCAATGTAGGTTAAAATATTCTTTCAATAGTGGATTATAAAAATGTGGGGAATGGGTAAATCTGATCACTTTGTATATCATGACATTCAACATAAACCAGGACAGTTACGCAGATGTTTGTACATGTATAGGTATATAGATTTGTTAAAATCTGATTTGCTTCCATTTAAAACATTGGTCATTCTAAGGGATGATTTCACGCTGATGAAATTATTCGCCTGTTACAAATAAGAGTGGGAGAATATTTTAGAGAAAGCTGCTTCCTTCCTTCTTATGAAAAGCATTATGGAACTCAGATTTATGTTACGCTTTGAACCTAACTTGAAATAATTATAGGCTATTTTTTGTCATTAGAGGGACACCTTTAAATAAAAGTAAATGCCAGTAGATATTGTTATTAGCATTCTAAGTAATTCACTGTAAGAGATTATAGCATTTAAATTTCCTTTTTAAACAAAGAGATATTTGTTTCCCTATAATTCAAGTACTACATAAGCTGACAAGCTCTTTTGTGGCGTATAGAACAGAAAATTACTAGTTTCTGGCTTTCTTAATGGAAAGTACCATTTAAGTCTCAGTTCTCCAGATTTTAATATTTCCTTTTCTACCTATTTTGAGCCCTTATCAATGGGATTTACTTTAAATATATTGCAAAAAAACAGCTATAGAGAAGACTTGAAAAAAAATTTTTTTTCAGATCTCTGTATTCATAAATTATAAGTTCAGATATTTTTAGATTAATGTTCATAAATTTAAATTTCATAATATGTTGTTTATGCCAGGAGAGTTACAGAAATATATTCTGAAAATAATTGCCAAGTGAAAGAGTTTTATGAGCTAAATGCTCTTCTAATCTAAAGCGTTCGCTTCAAACCACTTACTTCTCTGCATCTGCTGGAATTCTCTGTTTTTCCCCCAGTAGAGGGTGCAAAATATTAAACCTTGAAACTATTGCTAAACTTGTATTAAAATAATGGTAATTTACAAATTCAAAAGAAACAAAAATCCTTAACTATTCATGGAGTGAGACTTGATTATGAGGAAGAGGGCTAATTAATAACATTGTCTTTCTGAAAAGAAAGTCATGATTTTTAGTAATCACTGAGGAGGTGACTACACTAGAGAGATTTGCAGAACCAAGGTCATAATATGGAAAACCTAGTCATGAAAGAACCTAACTTTAGATTTAGTAAACATAGCACAGCAACACTTTGATATCCCTAAATACATACAACTTAATGCAGTAAAAAGACAACTCTATAAGAATCAATTCAGGAGCTCTTCAAATAAGATTTAAAGTAGAATCATCCTTAGATATTTTGGATACAGACCACAAATAAATCCTGAAGCTGCAATGGCTAAATTAAACTATCCAACTTTAGGATGACTATTTCTTTCACACATCTTTTTTATCTTCTTTACGCCCTGCTATGGCAGATTGAAATGTTGGCCACAATCCTTCACCCCCACTTGTTATCTCTGCCTTTTGCCCCAGGATATTTCAGTTTTTCTCCTGGACTCAAAGTGTTGACTTTAGGCTTAGCCATTCGGCTTTTTTTTTTTTTTAATTAACTAGATGATACTACAGAAATGCAAACAAAGGCATGAGACATGCTAAAGTGGTAGAACTTACTCCTTGTATCTCCTCCATTACCATGAGAAAAGTTTCCCTTGTAACCAGTTCAACCAGGGCCTCAGAGTCAACACACACAGTACAGACAGAGCCAAATCCGTGGTGGGAGCCAAATCCAGCCAGACTCACACTTGGTACCATAGCTGTTCAGCCAAGCTCAGCTGGATCAGTCGAATCACAGACATGTGAGCACAAACAAATGATTGTTTTTAAGCCACCAAGTCTCTGGGCAGTTTGTTACAAACCATTATCATATTGGTAGTTAACTAATATGCCCGAATCCATCATTCTTTGGGGGGAATTGTTTTACATTGAATCCATCATTTCTTCCATTTACTTAATACAAAAAGTAATTATCGCTGTGTGTGTGTATTTGTGTGTAAATAAGAATCTTAATACAATCTTCTGGTTGCCTACCTCACTGACTTACTCAAAGGCTGTTGCTTGAAGGTATCGTTTTGTGAAGTCTGACAAAAAATACCTCATTGCTGAATATCACTATGGTCACCTTTGAAGTACTCCCTTTGGGAAGCTATGCACCAACACCAGTACCTAGTCCACCTTTCAAATCAATTTTAGAACTCTTGCTGGGTGTGGTAGTTCACACCTGTAATTCTAGCACTTTTGGAGGCTAAGGTGGATGGATTGCTTGAACTCATGAGTTGGGGCCAGTCTGAGGAAGAGTGAGATCCTGTCTCTCCTAAAAATAGAAAAAAGTAGCTGAGAGTTGTGGTGGCCTACATGGGAGGCTTAGGCAAGAAGATGTCTTGAGCCAAAGAGTTTGAGGTTGCTGTCAGCTATATTGCCACCAGGGCAACAGAGTACTCTACCCAGGGCAACAGAGTGAGACTCTGTCTCAGAAAACAAACAAACAAAAATTTTGAACTCTTTTTTTGGGATAACCAACAGAGTCGTCATCATAAGATGTCTGACAATTACGTTTGCAAACTTGCTACCATTTGCTTACATTGGCAGCACTGTACAAACAACTCAGTAAGGTTTCATAACTTTGGTATATCAATGTCTCACGGTGGTATTCACGTTGGTGTGTGGCAGTGTCTTGCTGAGTGGCTGCTATTCATTGTTATTATTGCATGTTTTGGTGTGCTGTACAACAATAGCTCTGATGGTCATTGACAGGCACTAGGTTGTTTATACATCTTTGCAACCGTGGATTGTGCTACCATAAACATTCGTGTGCAGGAGGTGTCCTTTTGATAAAATGACTTCTTTTCCTTTGGGAAGATACCCAGTAGCAGGATCAAATGGTAGGTCTATTTTTAGCTCTTTGACATCATTACTCTTAGTGAAGAATCTCAGGAATGGACTACCAAACACCACATGTTCTCACTAATAAGTGGGAATTAAATGATGGCTGTACATGGACACAAAAAGACATAAAGAACATCAGAAACTAAGAAGTGGAAAGTGGGTGAGAGATTAAAAATGTACCTACTGAGGACTGTCCTGGTAGTGTGCACACTGAAAGCCCTGGCATCAGCATTATAGAATGTATCCAGGTAATAAAACCTTTTGTATCCCCTTAATATTTTGAAATAAAAAAAGTTTTTTTTATAAAAGAAATATGTACTAAATTTATGATCTAGTCACTGGAGACACAAAAATGAAAAAAACTAATTCTTGCCTTTTGAAGGGCTCACAGAATTTAATGTACAGTAGGCACACAAACTAATAAATGAAATGTGATAGAAGCATATATTTGGTATAACAAAAAAATCAAAGATAATGCAGTCAGTTCTGTCTGCCTGGTGTCCCTCACCCAAGAGGTATGCGATACCCCATCACATTGTGCCCATTAAGTGGAAACACAACAATGCCCCTCCCTTTTCCCTTTCTTCCTTCTCCCTTCCTCCTACCCCCTATTTGAATTGCATTGAGTTTTTCTCTTATGGGAGCAAGGGGTGTGTTAGATCATCTTCCACCTGTCTCAATACAAATAGAATAATTTCTTAAAGGGTGAGGGTGCCTAGGACAGACAACGAAAGGAATCCTAAGTCCCAAGCCAAACAAATGTGTAGAGGATTAAAAATCATACTACAACAGCCACCAATGTTATAACTCATCGGAGGAATTACTGAGAACAAGATATTCTCCTGGGCAAGTCTGGAAATCTCCTGTGACTTGGAAGACAAGCCACCAAGTAACTCTGAACCCCAGAGGAGCAAAGTTCAGTCCTGTAGTAGTAAGGCTGATGTTAAAAATTAAGCATTTTATGGCAGTTCCTTGAAGGATTAGTGGAGAAAAATTGCTTGTAGTCTTTTTGGAGATCATTCCTCAGGAACATACTCTCTTGCCACCTTTGGAAATCATTTCCTTAAGCACATACTCTTTTGGCACCTATGAGGTCATTTTCCTCAGCACGCAGCCCCTGCATATCTTTTGCTTTGTAATCTTTCCACCCATTATGTATCTTCTCAGTAAAATGTGCCCTGCTCCTACGGGAAGCCCACCTCTTGCAGCTTGTACTCTCAATCCGTGTCTCGCGTGATCATTTATGTGGTCACAACACAAATATGCTAAAAGTGCCATGTCTTTGTTGGATTTCATAAAAGGTAGAGAATAAAATACTGAATGACTCCTGAAGGAACAAAATGTTCCCTGTTGAATGAACAAAACAAACTCAGGAAAAAAGACTCAAAAGCGTCAGGGAAAAAGGTGATGTATACACTTAACCTGAGGGTATTTCTACATCTATGCATATGTTTTGGGTGAAGAGTTAACCTCAGGCTGTTCTCCTTTCTGTTTTGAAAGCAAGATGATAGCAACCATTATTATTATATTACAAAAATTCATGTTGATAGAGGAATCACTATGTCCCAGGCACTATTCTACACACTTACAGGTATTAATTAATGTAATCCTCAAGCCAGTAATGTGAGCACTCAACATTATAAAGCTAAAGAAACTGAGGTACAAATGATTAGATGATCAGATAAGGAGTCTGACTCCAGAGGCTGACTCTTAGTTACTGCAATCTGCTATGAACTATTAGCATAAAACTGTGAGCCTCAGATGCTAGAGAGGCTTTCGAAGTGGAACCTTAAGGCTTTGTATTTCTAACCCACTCCCAATTGATGCTACCACTTAGACTACAGTTTAAAAAGTGAGGGTCTAGGAGATACCAGATTATGTCTGAATTGCTTGTTTAGGTGTCCCCCAAGGCCATGAATTGTGTGAAACAGGCGTGGAGCAGACTTCAAGGATACTTCTAGGTTAAGAACTTGTCTTTGCATTTTATTTTCTCTTGGGGGATCCACTTCTTAGCAAAACCATACCAACCTATGGGCTGGGAGCAGTGGTTCATGCCTATAATCCTAGCATTATGGGAGGCTCAGGCAGGTGGATCCCTTGAGCTTAGAAGTTTGAGACCAGCCTGAGCAAGAGTGAGACCACCCCCAGCATCTCTACGAAAAATGGAAAACTTAGCCAGGCATTGTGGTGGGTACCTGTAATCCCAGCTACTTAGGAGGCTGAGGCAGGAGGATTGCTTTAACCCAGGAGTTTGAGGTTTCTGTGAGCTAGGCTGACACCATGCACTCTAGCCTGGGCCAAAAGAGTGAGAAAATTTGTCAAAAAGAAAAGCAAAGGCTCAGGGCTTCAGACAATTAGCTTGCCATCTGTACTTTGTGATGTTCCATCCATGCCTAAACTATGTGGAACATCTGATTAAATATCTCATAGAGGCCACAGCCACTAAAACTAAAATTGAGGCCAAATTTAAGCCCTTTTTTTAAAGCCCCCCCTTTTTTAAACAGAAGTTCATTATTCCCAGAGACAAGTATCCTTGGGAATGACACTGATTTCATAACTAGATTTTGGGCTCAGAGTGAGTAAAAAGCGTTTCTGAAAATCTTTGGTGGCTGTCATTTCCTAGGAAGAGAATTCTGCCTCCTGAAACCATGACGGCAACTTATGACTTCCAATTAGGGAAAGAATTCCCACTGTCCTCTTCCCTGTGTATACGGTTTGTAAAACCAGGAAGCACTTGATAACTCATTATTCAGGGCAAATGGTAGACAAAACTAGCAATGTAGGCTATGGCTTCTAACAAATGACTGATTTGAGGCTGTAGGACTTCACTATTCCCATGAATATTATCATCCATATGGTTCACACTGGATGTGAACTGATTGCATTCACTAGTTCCAAGGGTGAAAAGAGACTTAAGTCTGTTGGTCATAGCATCATCTCCCTCCAATTGCAAATACTGGTTCAAGGATAAGCAAGTAACCTGAGGTAGACCAGAGAGTACCTGAGACATCCTCTGGAAGTTGTATTGGACCCATTGGAGTTAAATGTGATTTTTTTTCTGGTGGGTTTGAAGCTGAGAGCATGCAAGTCTGTGCTGCTAGAGGAGAGGATATATTTGATACTGAATTCAACACAAAAGATAGAAAAGGAAAGAAAGAAGAGAGAGACTGAGCTCTGATAAGATGCTTTGAGGTTCTAGATCAGATGCCATGGTGCCAGGGCAACAGAGATGATTTGAGGCTCTGGATCTAGCCCTATCTAAAGCTTCTATCACTCCAAGATCTTTTAGTTCTATGAATAAATACATTTTCCTTTTTGCTTAGCTTCCTATTGGTTTGGTATTCAAAGCTTTCTGACTCAGATAGAGTCCGAATGAGAAGAACCAGAATTTAAAGTTGAAGAATTTGTGTGCACTTTAGTAGGCAGTTGGCAAGTTTCTCGAATTGAAGGTGCGGGGTGAGATGTGGAAGAGGTGATAAGTTGTGAAATGAATTTGCTGTAAGTCAACCATAATCTACTTCAAAAAAAAAAAAAAAAGAGAAAATCAGAGAGGTGGATGGGGAGGACCATACGAGTATTAAATGGATAAATGAAGGTGTTTCTGAACTTTGAGTGTGTATTAAAATACCTCAAGGACCTCTGAGTCACTTTTGTAGCCCAATCATGCAAATAGATGGAGCCCGTGAATAGAAGCATGCCATACAGCTTGAGGTGTCCTGTTTGTAGTACACCTACTACAAAAAACTATAAAATAGTTTTTAATTGCAAGGGTTTCAGAATAGAGAGCTGATCCCATTTAAGAGAGATTCAGAAAGACAATATTCCTTTCCAAATATCTAATCTACAAAACATTGCAACAGATGCAGGAGGTTGGAGGCTTTGACAAGTCTATTTAGCAAGCAGTCAAGGGAGAAATAAGGAAGGAGAGACACATTTCCCCCACTTGCCCAGATTTAATGTCCACAATACTTTCTGACTCATTGTACCCATATGCCTCTACACACTTTATGTTTTAAGCCCAAATATTTTAATCTCAAATTGAAGGTAGTCAAACCAAGTAGTTCTCCAGTTTCCAGGATGAAATGTTTCACCACCAGCCAGAATCCCTTTTAAAAAACTCATCTACTACTCTCTCCTAAGTCCCATAAGCAAACAGATGTGCTGTATGCAGAAAATGCGTGTACATGGTGCTGTCTGTGGCACATGAACACATCGTTATCCAAATGGAAGGGGAGAAAAAGGTGCATTGGAAAAACCTGGTCTATAAAGACAGATATTTATATTTAAAATCAATATTTAATTTTTTTGGGGGGGAGAAGATAAATGATACATAGAAGTTAACAGAAACATCTCTAAATTGAGATAATGTTCTTGTAATACCATCCTTAGCCAATGCTTTACAGATACGCTTCCTTTCATTTGCTTTTGGAAGTCGGGTTTTGTTTTTATTGACGGGTCTCAGTCAATGATGAGATCCCCTATGACTATTCATTACTTGTTATGGCTAAATCTCTGGTGAGGTGTGAATATTTATGCAGGCTATTCCTTTTTCGATTGGCTCTAATCCTGGTAGCCTTATTAAGAATGAGGTTTACACTAGATTTGCACTCTTGGTAAGCAGGGCAGCCTACCAAACACAGGGTAGAGTTGGAGTGTTTTCAACGAAAGCAGGACCTGGGAGGATTAAAACTTGGAAGAGTCTGTGTAGCCCCCAGGCTGCGTTCTTGTAACGTGTGCCAATTTTTAGATTCTGCCATTCGTTGCTCAAAGTTAATGATCTAAATTTGAAATGCAAGAACCCTATTAAGAGCCCTATCATCACTTTTTAAACATGTGGTATAAAAGTTGTTCCTTAAGAAAAAGATACCAATGTAAATGACTACACTTCATTATTAAAAATAAGTAAATGTATATAAAATGTTCAACTATGGAGGGTACGACTGCTTACAAAATGACAGTGCTCTCTAGTAAATGTTAAGTGCCCGAAGGTTGTTAGGTAGACTTCGTACATCCAGAATGTCGACCATGAGTAGTTCCTATTAGGGAACTTACAGCGTGAATCCAAGAAAAAACACTGGAAAAGGAAAAATACAAAAATATACTCAAGGAGAGTATATTTACCTATTTCATATAAGAAAACAATTGTTCATTAAATCAAAATTCAGATAAAATAGTTAAGAAATAAAAATTTGTTTTTAAATACAACTCAGGTAATCTCTTACTTGGAGTGATTTTAGCCATCACCCCGAATTTTATATATAAATTCAGAACATTGTATGGTAGTGCCAAGGCAGAGCTAAATTTGAAAATTATAATTATGTAAAGGCTTTTCCCAGGACAGCTTCATGATGGTGTGGCCTGCCGGGTCCCATGGTAGTGCTCCGAAGAGCCCCGTGCTTGGTTTAATGCCTTGCTGTGGCTGTCTTGAAATTTGTAAATGTTTTAATCTTTGAACTTGTGCGATGTAACTAAAATCCAACTAGACAACGGAGCACGTGCTGGAGTAGAGGATATATACACACAGTTTGCGTGTCTGGTATTCCCTGTGCACCAGTCATGGATAGTGATCTTGAGGCCCACCAGCACAGACTCCCAGCATGCACTGTGCACTGGCACTGGGTATGTCGAGGTTCAGCAACACCCTGGTTGAGTACAACGTTAGCTGGTTATGTCCACAGCTGAGTAGGCAAGGTGCTGATAGCCCAAAGAGGCCACACTTTTCCACTGAAATAAGAATTTTACTTCATGGCAGAAAGGCAGCAATGACATTCTAAGAAACACTAATGACCAGGGAAACTTACTGTATCCTTTCATATTTGTTTTATTACCCCACTGATGTGAAAATTATGATGTGGAAGGCCAGTGAAAGCTAGGGCACCCCAAAGTTCTGTACCCTTTCAGTCATTCATTACTCATTAGTAAGCCGAAAGTGGAAAGCATTGGTAGGATATGTGCCTATCAGGCTAAATAACAGTACTACGTACCTGAGTTAGCTCTTGTGTTTCCACTGTTCTCATAAGAACATGTAGAAGCTACAAAATACAAATTGTGTAATTTTCGTGATTCTGTTTATGAGTTAAATGTCCTTCTATTTAAACAGGCATTGCAAAACAAAAAAGATGAAGGACAAAATTCTTGCTAATAACATTTTCTTATTCTTCTTTACTTGGAATAACATTAAAGAACATATAAAAACATCATGACAATTCAAGAGAGAGAGAGAAACCATGGAAGAAAGGGAAAATGTTGCAACAATACTTTTTACCTGATTTTTGAACAAAAGGTATTACATTTTCATCTCGTACTGGACACCGCAAATTATGTAGTTGGCCATTAGCTGTGCATAAAATATGTTGGCTGTCATAAAAGGAAAGACCATCTTTCCTCTCTAATCATCTAAGTAATATTACCCAATTCTCAACCTTCCTTACATTGTGTGTGTTTCCCTGCTGAGGATCTTGTTAAAGCCAGAAATAGCCTGAAGGAAATTTACCTAGTGGTCATAAGATTAGCAAAAATACTGTCTATTTCAAGGAACTAGCCATCTTTGCATCATTGCGAAGAAAAGTTAAAAGCTCTCTCTCCACCTGTGATATTTTTATTCATGTGACTTATTAGCCCTTTTAATTTTTAATTGTAA
Organism: Nycticebus coucang; assembly: GCF_027406575.1. Classification (NCBI taxonomy): domain Eukaryota; kingdom Metazoa; phylum Chordata; class Mammalia; order Primates; family Lorisidae; genus Nycticebus; species Nycticebus coucang. Next base: position 22,569,972 of record NC_069787.1, read on the forward strand.
GAAACCCCTACTTTGAGCAACTTACTACATTTAAGATATCTCTATTTTGTGTTTTAAATGGTCAACTAACATCTCAATAACTTCCCTGATACTTTTCACAGTTGCGGACCTTCACTGACAGCTGTTTCTGTTGGCTTTGGTGTCAGATACAACAACCATATTTTTTTGGAGGGGGGTATGGTTTATAAACTTCTAGACCTGCGTTGGCTTTGAAGCTTTGCCCACATGCTATAGCCTGAATACACCTAATTAATTGGAGTCAGTAGTTACTTATTTAGTCATTTAGAATGGTTGACCAGGAGAGGGGTTGCCTTCACCAGTGTTTGATTACTATGTTGTTTAGACCTATGTCAAATTCATGCATATACTTGTCTTCACAATGACTAAGAAATAAATTTCATAATAGATTGAAGATGCTTAGAAGTCACCTAAAATCATTCTAAACTTCCCTTTAAAAAAGTTTGTCATTAAGTATCCTTTCATAATTACTGAAGAAATAATGGAAGAGATCGTTTAATGGGCAAAATATATTGGAGAATCAATCATTTTGGACAAAAGAGTCAAGAAAAATAAAGCTATCTGTTTTTCATCATTTTCAACTTTAAAAATGTTTTGATTGTACATGTTGTATCCTGCAGCAATTGGACTTGGTTAAAAGGGGGAAAAAATGGAGTGACGTGACTTACACAGTATTTTACAGATCATGATAGAAAAGTGTGTAAGCAAACAAATGCTTACACAAGCAAATAATAAGTGGCAAATTCTAATCCCTAAAAACTGTAATGACCCAAAGAAATGTTTCATCAAAATAAGCACTTTGAATTTTTCTGCCTAGTTTAATGCCAGTGGTGGGGCACAAGGGAGGGATGGGAGGAGGCAAAATATTTAGTCTGGCAAAGCCAGTGAAAATGGCTATTAATTTAGAAGCTGCCCACCATTTCAACTAGATGGCTAAATGGGAAAAATGGAAGAATCTCACACTGAAAGTAACCCCTGTTCTTGTATTGACTAAAAAGCACTGTATTAGTTTTATAGGGCTATTGTAACAAACTGTGACACATTGGGTGACTTGAAACAACAGAAATTTATTCTCTCACAGTTCAGGAGGCCAGATGTCCAAAATCAAGATATGAGCAGAGTTGTCTCCTTTTTTGGCAGGTCAGAAGGAGAATCTGTTCTGTGCCTCTATTCTAACTTTTGGTGCCTTCTGGAAATCCTTGGAGTTTCCTGGATTGCAGTTGCAACATGCCAGTCTCAGCCTCTGTGGTCTCAAGGCCATCTGTCCTCTGTGTCTGTCTGTCCCTGGGTCTTCAAATAGCTTTCTTCTCTTTGTATTTCTGTGCCCATATTCCCTTGTCTAAGGACACCTAATGCGTTAAGAGCTGATTATAATTTAACTAATTACATCTGCAAAGACAATGTTTTCAGGGAAGTCAGATTCCCAGGTACCTGGCATCAGGACTCCATTATATCTTTTTTAGGAGGGGCGTGAAGAGAACAATTCAACCCACAGCAAATGCTTCTAAAAGTTAGGTGCACATTGCAATCCCACAGACAATTTAAAAATAAATCCTGATGCTTGGCTATGGCCCCTCCGAGACTCCAAACTAATCAGTACAAGGTGAAGCCAGGGCATCTATATTTTTAAAGTCCCTCCAGTGATTCTGATATGCAGAAAAATCTCAGAACCACTAGACTAAAGTATTCTAGTTATCAGTTTCTCAGAAAGATATTTTAGCATAATGAAGCACATGCTCCAATGAGAAAAATCTCTACTTTCATCATTTTCACAAAGATGAAAAGAAATTCAAAAGTCAGTGATCCAAATTAATGGCATGTAACCAAAAAAGAATTTTAGAAACTTTAACACTTCAGGTGTGTTCATTCAGTGAACATGCTCATGCTTGCTGTCTGTTGGGCCAGGAGAGAGGTCAAGAGGTGGCCATTAAACCTTCAAAACCAGCTGCGTTTCCACTGACCTCTGAGGGAAATAAAGAACTCATTGTGTTTTTGTCAGTTGTCTCTAAGAATGGAAAATACTCCTTCCAAAAGACACTGAACCGTTATCAGCAAATAATGAAGAGGGATCTTTTTATTTTTATAGAACATATGGCCCTGGAGAGAAGTTCCACAGTTAAAACAGAATTGATTACATTGTGCTATCAATTACATTGTGGCTACTCATATTACATCCGCATTAAGTTACTAAGGAAAAAATCATTTCAATGGAGGTAAACTGGCTGAAATGTAAACTGTTCTTTTTGTCTCCTTTTTCAGAGCCCAAAATACCCATTTGATACAGATGCCTGTAAATGTTTTCAAAATACTATGTGTTATGCAACCTTATAGATTCATCAGTATCTTAAGAAAGCAGCTAAATCAACAAAACATACTTGTTCTCTTTGCTTGCTTCTTGGTCTTTGCAATGTTTGCTATTCAGTACAGTATTTTACATCAACTCAGTCTGCAATTACTGATGCAGATGAATGTCAGTATCCTCCCCAAATTCATATGTTGAAATCCTAATCCCCAATGTGATGGTATTAGGGGGTGGGTACCTTGGGCGGTAATTAGGTCATGAGGGTGGAGTCCCCAAGAATAAGATTAGTGCCCTTATTAAGAAGAGACCAAAGAGCTTGCTCCTTCTTCTCTCCCTTTCTCTCTCTCTCTCTCTCCTCTCTGCCATGTAAGGATACAAGAAGGAAGACCATTTATAAACCAGGAACAGGACATTCATTAGAAGCCTACCATGCTGGCTTGGGCTTATAGCCTCCAGAGCTGTAAAAAATAAATGTGTTCAAACCACTTCATCTGTAGTAATTTGCTATAGCTGCTGAGCTGACTAAGACAATCACTATTTTAATTCTTTACACATTATCCTACTTATTTTTTAAGTTAATTTAAGCCATCCTCCATACATAAGCAACCAGGTATTTTTTTCCCATTCTCAAACTACCCGTGAAGAACTTTCTTTCACTCTAAGTTTTTTAAAAAAAAAATCCTTTGTCTCAACTTATCAACTAAGATTTTTTTTAGACATATAAACCATTTTAAAGATACGCAGAAGCCTAATCTTAACATTTACTACTGTCAGAAAATTTTCAGCATAACAATATGAGCAGAATTAAAATATAAATACATAAGAGAATTTTTATTCTACATTTTAGCAGATGAAAATATCTTTATTTTTATTCCAAGAAAGGTTGACAGTCTTGTGAAAAACATTTTAGGTAGCCTGATAAAATAGGCTACTTATTGAAATCTATATTAAAAACTGATATAAATTGATACTTCTTGAATTGATAACATATCAATATTTATTGAAATCCACATTAAAAATTGATTAGGTAAATTAATGCAAGACATATCACTTTATACAAAAGCTCATATTTTCAATGAAGGTATATATTTATATGTGTGTATATTTTTATATGCATAATAACCTCTTTTGTAAAACATGATACTTATATGGGACAGTGTTATTCTCATTCATATTTCTAAAGAAAAGAACACAAATAGAATTACTAAATCAGAAAGTTATGTTGCTTGGCTATAGGCAGAAACATTCTTTAGCTTTCAATGTAACTGATTTGTAATTCATAAAGCTGAACTTCAAATGACCTCACTTCCTCCTTAAGTTGCAACCACCTCGTTCCTACCAAAGTGCAATTAATAATTATATTCTTATACACCCTTACCAACTCTCTTAATGGTGTCATTCTGTTGCCTATTAAAATTTCTGTGAAATCTAGCTTTAAAAAATGACTCGAGAGGACCCACTCTGTTTTGGTCAAAAAGAGAAAAGGACAGAATTCAGAGCCTGTTGGTTCCTGAATGAACTTGGGAAAGTCGAATAATCTTTCTGTGTTTTAGTTTCTTCTTCTGCTTATAAAGTCCATACTCATTGAGATTTCACCCTAGGCTAGGCACTGTAAACCTAGAGGAAATAATTCTAAACGGAATTCTGTGGTTTCATGACTATTTAAGAATTTCTGACACTGTTTTTTTTTTTTTTTTTTTTTTTTTAACGTCCATTAATTCAAGCCCACAAGTCTGGAATGTGTCAGGTGGCTGACATGTTATTTAGGACAAGATGATTTCCCACTTCCTGGATGTCCTATTCCGTCTGTGGACCAGCAGAACGAGCAGCTTCCAGGAGTGTGTTAGAAATGCAGAGTCCCAGGCCCCGCTCCAGACTGTGCAATCAGAATCTGCATTCCAGTTAAGGTCCCCAGGAGATTTATGTGCACACAAGTGCTGGACTAGCTGGCTGACAAAATTCACCTAAACTTGTAGAGATGTTTGGCACAGAGCAGAATCTCACATTAGATGTCTACATCACAGTTTGTATAACCTTGGAAGAGTGAGCTTGCCAATATATGAGTTTACTTTTTCGTGTCTTAGGTTCTTCATCTCTGAAAAGGTGGTAAGACTGTAGTTACAGCAGAGGGGTGTAGCAAGGATTACAAAGTACTTTAGATAAGCAATTAATCCAGTGCCTGGCACATTGGAAGCTACTCAATCATATAAACATATTAAACATATATTTATTGCACACTCAATACATATATGTCAGATTTGGGTTGGGAGCTGTGAATTTAACAGTAACCCAAATAAAGTCCCGACCCTCATGAAGCTTATATTGTAGTAAAAACAAACAAAACAAACAAACAAAGAAAAACAACAACAACCTAGCAATAAAAAATTAGATGTGTTAAAAAAAAAGTCACTGAACTTTATGCTCTATGAAGTAAAGATAAGGGCAGCAGTGCTATTTTGACAGGAAATTCAGCCAATGTCTATGGAGGAGAAAACAAATGAATTGAAACTTGAATTAGTTACTATTTGGTATTTGGAACTAAGTTCCAGTCACAGTGCTAAGCACTTTGTATGCATTCATGTTTGCAGAATGCATACAGTTTTGTCCCTCTCATCAGAAAAGTTTAGAACCTGTTCAAATAAGGACATTCACTGAAAAATCAGTTATTTAAGGTATAAGTTTTATGGAAGGATTTTTGTCCCTAGGCTGCAGATATTGTAACAATCCTATATTTCTTACTTTAATTTGGATGCTGAAAACAGTATTACTCTTTAATCTGACTCAAACAACCTCTGAGAACCATCCAGCCCGGCACCAGAGACAATGTGTCAGTTCAATAGGAACCTATAATTTAATCTCAGCATCCAACACAAAGCTGAACTTTAAGACAGTGCCATGGAGAAGCTCACAGGACTTGTCTTCCCACCTGTGGAAATGAAGAGACTCCCCATCATCTTTTATAGAAATAAATGGGTTTGACTTAATAACTTGGCTTCATTCCAATTTAAACTTTTACCTAAGAATTTCAGTCTGTGGGTTTAGTAGATATTTTTCTTCATTTCCCTTTGCTACACAATAAACAAGCAAACAAATAGCTGTGCTGTGGTGTTAGTGGCATGAAATAGCTTCTGTATTCCAGCACAGATGGGGTATCTTAATAATGGGAAGATGATCTCACACTTTAAAGTGCTTTGACATAAAAGGTGCCATATAAAAAGGAAGTTATTATTCTTAGTTATAATACCCTAAAAAAAGGATTTTCCATCTAAATAGCTGCTGAAACTTAACTGCGGAATTGCTTATAATGCTACAATCAGTTGAGGCCAAATTCAATAAAAATTCCATCCGGCATTCACACTGAGAAGACCCACATGTGCCTTTAATTTTTTTTTTTTTTTAATTTCCTGGGCTTCCGGCCCAGAAATTGGATGGAAATTTTATTTAAACCTGCTCTTGTGTATCAACTTTTGGTAAATATCAGGGTTTCAGTTGAATCACATAATGCTTTACATTTGGGGCTAAGGGAGAATATAAAATGATGCATATCTCTCTATATACACATATTAAGACACCCTTTACCTGTGCTGAGCATGAAACCGTGGCTCACACTTAATGTCCATCATTTCACCTACAAATTTTAAGATCCTTCCCATACCCCTGCTGCACCTATAATATTCAAAATTCTATTAAATCCCTTTCCAGTACTAATCAGCTTTCACCAGCATAGGCAATATAATCTGAGTTTAGAAACGACTAATTATTTGGAGAGGGCTGGAAAGGGGTTAGGGTTTAGATTTCTGTCTGTCTAATTTAAAGGAGCTCCTTTCCTGTCTTCCTCCTGTCATTTTGTTGCCTAGGGCCAGCTCCCCCTCCTTGATGAAAATGCTCTTTCCCTTCCCATTAGACAGGGTATATGTGTATGTATTAGAAGAAAAATGCATTATGAGACATCAGCTTGAAAATATTAAAAGAAGCGGCACGCCTGTGATGGATGTGGGCATGGCAGTAATCACGCCTGCTAGGTGCAAGGCATGAGCATAATTTGCATGTAAAGTTCTCTCAGCTCCTTCCAGAACACACCAGTTCTCTCCAATAAAACATTTTGTCACACTCAGGGGATTTGCCAACACGTTCCCAGATTGCAAGCAGATTATTTACAGTAACCAATAACAACTGAAATGACCATAAACAACCTTTCTGTACCTGTTCTATTTTTTCTTTCGCTAAATAGAGAAACGTTAAGGAGCCCAAATTTACTGCAATTTAATTCTGATGGGAAAAAGCACATTATTTTTATTTATAGCAATGTTTCTGTCTATCCATCCCTATCTCCCCCAACCCCTTTTAAAACATCAATCACCCTAGCTTATTTTTATTTTTATTTTTTAATCCTGCCGTTACTCTTACAGGGACGAGCAGTTTCCTGATAAAGGGATGAACAGGCAAAAGTGGCTAACATCAGAGGATGTCCCCTAATGTGTTACAGAACTCTGTTGTATACTCATGGGGTAAGAGGGTGGGGGTCAGGGAAAGTCACCTTCTCAAGCCATTCAAGCAATTTATTTGTGCCAAGCGGAAGGGCAAGGGGACCTGCATGCCTGCTCCGTGGTAAGGAGCAGAGCCTGCCTCTTACTGACCTGGATTCTTCCGCCTCCTGTCTTTTAAACTCTCTCAAGCAGAGTTTTGGAGAAGTTCAAATTTCATTCTGACCTGCAGGGAACTAGGCACTTATTTCTAGGGGAAAATGATGAAGACAATGAGCAGTGAATACAGGTCTGGTTTGCCTAGGTGGCTGCCTTTGCTCATTCCTACCGTAGGAACACAGGGAGAGGAGTGGAGAGAAAGAGACGCAGGGCTGTAACCTCTTGCCTAAGTCTAATTAAACAAACATAAGCAGATTTTTTAACATAAAGGGAAAACATAGTACATTTTAAAAACCATGTCAAAGAATTATAAGATGAAAAGTATAAAGTCTCACCCCTACTTTTAGTCTAACCCACAAGTACTAACTATTGGTAACAGTATTGTGGGACATCCTTCTAGAAATTGTGAATGCACGTATGTGTAAGTATTTACAAAGACTGTACATACTTTCCGCGTACCAACTTCTTTATTCTAACAATACCTCTTGAAGGTCATTTATGCCAATACTAGTAAACGCACCTCCCTCTCTGTGGTTGGGAAAGAGCATTATCCTTATAGTCCAGGGGAAGTCTGCTCTATATTTTAATTAGCCATACACCTAATAATGGACGGGGGGCGGTGTTCCTTTTTTTTTTTTTTTTCCACTTACAAGTAAAGTTGCATTATTTCCACAGGTGCCGGGAAATCGGTGGAGCCTAGCGGTTCAAGGCAAAGACTTGGGACTTCTATAGGTTCCGGTTCAAAGTCCTAAATCTCTCAGCCATCACTGTGTGTACTTGCCGTAATAAAGGTAAGATCTACTTTACAAGGTCCTTGTAAGAATATAATTACGATGATTCTTATAACTGACTCGTGGAAACCATAGCTAAATCAATTTCCTCATCACTAAACCCGGGAATAATAATAGATCCAGGGTCGCTCTGGGGACTGCATGAACTAATTCATTTAAATAGCGCAGTCCACCACCTGGTCCATAGCGAACCCTTAATAATTACCGGCTTTAATATCAACGCTGGCGATCTTTGAGCACTTGTGGGAGCACAGCTGCGGGAGGCTTTCCTAGAAGTGGAATTCCTGCCTTAACCCCGTGCTCTTCCGACCCCAGCTGTGCTATACCAGGCCACCCAGCGGCGACACGCTGACCGCCGCCCCACCCGCGCCACCGTCCGGGGCCCTACGGAGGCCGGACACACGTGGGTGCACGCGGCCGACCGCAGGCGGCGCGGGGTCCGACCGGCGCGGGGGCGCGGGGCTCAGGCGACGCGAGGCGCGGAGCCCGGTTGGCTGCTTCTCGGCGCTCCCCGCCCCTCCCTCCCCGGTCCGCGCCGGAGCGGAGCCGGAGCGGCGGAGGCGCAGGCAGCGCTCGCTCGGCGCCGGCAGCAGCCACAGCGGCCACAGCAGCCTGGCAGGCGGCGGCGGGCGGGCGCCGGGGCTCGGCGGGGACGGCGCGGACGGGGCGCTGCGGCGGCGGCTGGCGCGGGCGCGCACGGCGGCCCCGGGGCCCCGGAGAGCGGCGGCGGCGTGCGGGCTGCAGGGACCGGGTAAGTCCGCGCGCGCTGCTCCTGGCGCTGGCTGGGGCTCAGGGAAGAGCCACTTGCCAGGGCAAACTTCACGCACTGGCTTTATGGCTCTTCAGCCCCAAAGTTTGTTTACTGGGAAATACACCCGACGGGTCGAGAATTAAACGTGCCTCCCGCAGCCCATTTGCTCTGGGGAGATTATCTTTCTTCTTCGAGTGCGAGGATTGGTTTCGGGGTGGGAAGACGGCATCCGCAGCCGGAGCGCGGGGAAATAAGTGCCAGGTGGGTCTCTCGGGCTTGCCCTCAGCGCAGGGAATTGGCCTGCGAAAGTTGACGGGGGAAAGTTGTGAATCGTAGGAGTGCCGGGGGGAAGAATTCCAGGTGTGCGGTGTAGCGGGTGGGAATGGGATACCTTTTTGGCAGACACCCCCTCCTCCTGGAGACAACCCGTGTCTGAGGAAGCTGGGGTGCAGGGAGAATTCTTTGATTAGCGACCAAGTTTTCCGAGCAGCTTTTTCTTGCTCTCCTGTCGCGTTGATTTGCCTGGTTTCCCCTGCTGGGCTATGTATGGGGCAGTTTCTTGAGCTCGGACCCTGGCATTGCTTCTGTGTTCTCTGGGGGATTCCTGCAAAGCTATCAAAGTAGGTAGCAGAATGCCAGGGACAGAAAATCAGCAAGCGCCGATCCGGCGCCCCGTGTCACAGCGCCATCAGGAATTTTTTTGGTCTGTGAATTGAAAGGCTTCTGGGTTCTGTCTGTGCCAAGCTCCATGCGGCTGTCCAATCCGTGCGTCCTGTATTGCGTTTGCTTTTTCATGTACAATAGGGAGATGTGCTGGAGGAACGCTTTGATCACGGTGCCACTATGGTGAGGACAGCAAACCTCCCTTCAGAGCCAAATAAAGGGGAACAGAGCTCAGGGAAAGGGGTAGTCGATCTGTTAACCTCATCCTAAAATGTGGGGAAACAGCTACAGACAGAAGGGTGTAATCTGCCGAAAGAGGTCAGAAACCCTCGCTCATGTGGTGAGTAGGTAAATTCAGAAATAATTTTAAAATGATTAAGCAAAAATAACTAAAAAAAAAAAAAGTGGGAAGGCTGTACATGCTGTGGTTTCTATCTACCCCCACAGAGATGAATATCACACTAGCTGAAAAAGAATCCAGATCTGTAAATAGATTAAAAACAGGAATTAATCAGAACAATGAGTCAGAGCCCTTTAGAGAATGAAAGCAGGAGTAATTGCCTTTGAAATAGCTATTATATCTCAATGTCAAGTCAAATGTGTTACTTTTGCTTTGCTAGCTGTGTTTACTAACAGTAATCTGACTTTTGCTGCAGTAACCTGGCATCTTAGCTCACGGTTTTAACCCTTTGTGGGTCACAGTGCTAGGGAAGAAGTTGTCTGCAGGTTAACATAGGTATCCATTTCTGCACCATTTGTTAAATGCCTAATATGTGCAGGTCACTGTTTGCAATGGGACAGGTTCTTGTAAATGTTGTTCATGAAACAAATCTGAGAGGGTTCAGCCGTACTAAGATGGAAAGATGTTTGCAAATGATAGAGTGGGGTCAGGAATTACCAGTCTTTGAATGCTTGCTTGAAATCAGTTGAGAGTCAACATGTGATTCGAGGACTCCCCAAATAGCAAATTGCTGAACACTTTTATTAGAAGAATCAGGTGAGGCTGAGTGCATGCAAGTGGCCCTCCCGTCTGTACGTGGGATAACTGAGACACCGAGTGGTTGGTTGAGATGCAGGGTAATAGATTTAGGCAGTGGCTGCCTTAGACAATAACATTCAGCCACATGTCCTCCTCGCTGTCTGGATATCGGTAATGTCAGCTGGAGACATGAAGGTGTTAAGCTCATTTCTCCAGGAGAACTCTAACTTTTAAAATCCTTCACAACACAACCAGCTAGCCCAAGTGTCCCTTAAAATGGCAACAAAACATTTAACAGGACCAAAGTGCTGAGCAATTTGAAGCGGAGCAAAGATTAGCTGCGGACAAGCTGTAGCCCTTCAGTTGCTGATTTATGTTCAGTTTTATCACTGTCACATTTCATATATGCCTCGTTATTACAAACTAATAGCTTCTTTGCTCTGCTAGCAAAATATGCATTTCTCTTTTATAAGTTCCTGAGTCCTCACACATTCAGTACACATCTTCCAGCTTTGTTTTTACTGCATAATTTAAGTGTCCAACTTGAAGTTCTCATTAACTCTTAATATGTTTTGTGCTGAAATAGTATATGGAGATAATTGCCCCTTTCAAACTGCCAGATTCATGTATCACTATATTGTGGCTATGCCACAAAACAGAGAAGCTATGACAGGTTCAATGTTGTATGTTTTCCAATCACCATTTAGTAAGTTGTAAGCAGTAAACTAATGTTAATTTTATGTGGTGGAAGATATTCTGATGGCAGGAGAATTTATTGATGCTGTTTGCCTGCTGTCTCTGATTTTGTTGTTGATAATAGTCCAACATCAAGCCTTCTTCGCATGTTATTTTGCCTTTTTGAAAGTGAGCATCTGTAAGGTGTTCACCTATGTTTTTAACAATTCATACATGCATAAGCAGGTGGATTTAATATGTGTATATATTTATATATAGAATAGTCACCTGGTGCTGGTACACTGCTTTCTTATGCTTGATAATAGTGTTTGTGCAAAGATATTTGGCAAAAATGAGAATATCGGGCCACAGAAGGAACATTTTTTTGAAATTTAGGGATAACAGATCTCATTCTTAGATCTAAATAGTTTAAACATTTCATAAATGGATCAAGTGTGCTAATGTCTCCTAGACACAGTGGAACATTTCTTTGGAAAATTTGCTGCAGTGGAGATGCACTGCCTGGTTGAAACTTTGTATGCCAAGTTTCAATCCTTGGTACATTTTTATTTTCCCCCTTTTATGTACAAGTTATAAACAAGAAATAAGGGTTTGTAATAGAAGTGCTGGCAGAACTTTATAGCATTTCAAACAGCTTTGCTACTTGGAATGTAAATATTTGTAGAATCTTTACTGTGCAAGAAGCTGCCTTGCAAAGAGTGAGGAAAAAATTACTATTAAGTAGGATAAAATAATTCAGAGGGTATGCATATTTCTTGTTGCAGACTTATTGGCATTTGAAGAAATACATCATCTATGTTATGACAATCCCACCAGTCTCTTAGGTGCCTTTATAACTCTGATGGTAAATTTTCTATGTTCTAAAACAGGAGAACAGTTTTGTCCTGTTTGTATTGTTAAGTGGCTTGACTTTGATTACCTTTCAAATGTTTAGACATGAGATCCATAATTCAAAACTACTTGTTTATATTACTGATAAATGAGCCTATCAATATACTATCTTAATAGGATAAAAATTCTTGAGAATATTATAACAAATACTCTTATTTTGGGCAACTAATACAACTCAGCTCTCCTGTATCCTTTTGATTCTAACTTGGAAATATTTCTCAAAGTGGCCAATTTCCCTACATCTTTACCCACATCCTCCTCCAAGTCACCATCTTCTCTGCAGGGACAACTTGCACTGGCTTCTCTGTCTCCTTTCTTACTTCTTCCCCCAAATCATTCTGCACAGCAGACAGGGCAGCATTTTTTTTTTTTTTAATGTAAGCTAAATTAATACTCCTCTCCTCAGACTGCTTAAACGGCTTTCTGTTGCACTTAGAATAAAGTCAAAATATTGAAGATTATCTACAAACTGTGTAGGATTTAAATGCTACCTGCCCCTTAACATCCTGCACCATGCATTTGGGAACAAGGACTTTACAGACTTGCTTTCAGTTTTGCAGTGTGTTGAGCTCTTTCCTGGTAGCCCTTTCCAGCCCTCACTCCCCCACCATACACACACACATACACACACGCACACTGAGTTTTTCACTGCTGCTCATCCGTAGGTCCCCATTTAAGTACTATTATCTTAGAGAAGACACAATCATCTCTTTTCTCTTCTAAATTCAGGCACCTGTTAGTCTCTTTCTGTTCGTTTCCCCCATAGCACTTAAGGTAACTTCCAACTGCACCTTTCCTTATCTGATCATTTATTACTCTATAAGTACCTAATCCTGCAGCCTCCAACCCTTAGGCTCAGCTACAGACTAGTATCAGTCCATGGCCTGTTAGAACATGGGCTTCACAGCAACAGGTGAGTGACAGGCCACTGAGTGAAACATCTGTGTCCATGGCCCCTGTCCATTACTCACTAATTACCACCTGAGCTCCACTTTCTCTCAGATTAACAGCAACCAGAGGAGTGCAAACCCTGGGGCTAAACTCCCCATGCCAGGGATCTAGGTTGCGAGCTCCTTAGGAGATTTAATGCCTGATGGTTTGCAGTGGAGGTGTTACCACTAAGGAGTGGCTGCAGATACAGATTATCATTAGTAGAGAGGTGTGACTGCACGGGGACCGTAATGAATCAATTGCTTGCAATCTCATATGAAAACCATCATTCCCCGGGTCGTGGAAAAATTGTCTTTCTTGAAACTGGCCCTTGGTGCCAAAAAGGTTGGGGAGCCCTATAAACAGTACCACATCTCTTTTGCTCACTACTGCAGAGCAGCTCCTGTCACAGTACTTGGATCATGGTGGAGTTTGAGAAAACCATGGGAACTAAGCTTCTGGGGTGCTGAGTTTGCAATACATGACGTGGCACCTGTGTGACTGAAGAACCTGTCAGGAAGGTTGGCGTTCAGCAGAAGCCTGCTGCAGACTGTCCAGTGTTCTCCCTGCCATGTTGCCCATAATCTCTTAGAGCTCTCGGACATCTGCTGTTTCAAATCTGCTGCATCTAAAATGGAATTCATCAATTTTCCTCTTCATCTGCTTCCAGCTGAGGTGATCCCTCCATTCTTTTGCTCTCATCATGGTTATTGAGGCATGCTGCGCCGGTGGTGTTTGGCACCTTGAGACTTCCTTGAAAACTCAACATGATCCTTTTGGCTTCAGCATTCTTACATGTGCCTGAAATGCCCATGGCTTCTGCCCTAGTCTCTCTCTTCCCATATGGTCTCATTTACACCCTCAATTCACTGTTGTTTCTGCCAGAAAAGCTCTTTCTTCCAGCTCTACCATCTGTCCAGGTGATACCTGCCTACCCCTCCCTCCAGGAAGTCCTTCCAGGCTAGTTTTCTGAGTTCCATGGTCTACTATCAACCCTTGTTTTTTTTTTAAAATTTCCTTAGGGGGAGAATAAATTAGAATTTAATTAATATTTAAAAACTGGTTAACATCTACTTATATTCTCTTGGTGGAGTGGCACATACATCTTAGAAAATGTTTACATCTTATGAAATGTTTGTAAACATTTGTGAAATGAAAGTCTAATCTCTTTTATTGGCATAAAGTCATGTTTATAGTGGGGCTTCTTGTTTTAGGATTTATGATTATTTTAATTTGTAATTTAAAGATTTTATTTTATTTTGCCTAGTTTCTGGGTGACACATCCTTCATTGACAGTGAACATCTTGATATGGTCTGAATTCACATAATTATAATTCTTATAATTCCTTGGGCCTTATAAGATTTTCTGAAGTTATGTGCTCTGAATCGTTTAAGCTGAAGTCTATTAAGTACTGAGGGCTGGTCATGATATAATCTTATTTTAGTGCAAGGAAGTAATTTGGTCTTCTTAAAATACTTTATTTTATTAGAGTAAAATACTGTCATATAAAAAAATAACCAAATAATGCCTGTGGCTCAAGGAGTGGGGCGCCAGCCCCATATACCAAAGGTGGTGGGTTCAAGCTGAAGCCCAGGCCAAAAACTGCAAAAAAAAAAAAAAAAAAAAAAACAAAAAAACCCAAAAAAACCAAAACCAAATAACTACATCACAACAAATCAAAAGCACATTTCTCTAAACTTATACATAATCCCTAAAGTATACATAATTACTTATAAATAAGGGGAAACATTGTGAGTATTAAACAGTCTCAGCAGTCATCCTTCAAAGAGCAAGCCTCTCTAATAGGGCTGAAAGTACTTATTTCCCTTCTACTGTTTTCTAACTTAATGATGTTTCTACAGAAACATTAATGGGGGTTCTACTGAAATAATAGAGATTCCTTGGGCCTTATAAGATTTTCTGAATCATCTTTGAGATGAGACTTGCTAACCTGAATTTTTAAACTTCTTATTTTAAAATAACTGTAGACTCGGCCAAAAAAAAAAAAAAAAAATAACTGTAGACTCATGGGAAGTTGTAAAAATAGCACAAAGAGGGGTGGTGCCTGTGGCTCAAGGGTAGGGCGCCGGCCCCATATACTGGGGTGGTGGGTTCAAACCTGGCCCCAGCCAAAAACTGCAAAAAAGAAAAAAAAATAGCACAAAGAGTTCTGTATACTCTTTAGCCTGCTTCTCTCGCTGGGGACATCATATGTTAGCTATATTGCAATATCCAAGCCAGGAAACTGACACTGGAGCTTTACTGTTAACTAGAGACCCTATTCAGTTTTCACCATTTTAAAAACCCAATTTTGTTGATAGGGCATATTATACCCTATGTGGCTCTGTGTGGTTCTATACCACGTATAGATTCATGTCACTAGGATTTTAACTTGAAGAATGAATATCCTGAGAGGTGATATTTCCATGTCTGTATACCCTGATGTAATAGCAAGTGTCTTCTGGGTTTGAAAAATTCTACTTCAATAACCTTTTCCATACAAATATTTGTTTTGTTGTCCTTAAATGTCACAAATTCCTTCACTCTGGAAATGCCTGTACAGAAGTCTTGAGATTTTGTAAATCAGGATGTGACATTTGAGTAGTTCTCCATGTTCCGAGGTTTGGGAATCTGTGTTGACTGTCCAGACTACATTTGAAATGTCCTGCAGATAACAAGCATGTTTATCAACGTGATCAGACTTGGGTGGCATTTTGATGAAACCAGAGTAAGGGCCCCAACTGAATACTTACTTGTGGATGCTAACTGAATCGTAGTTATTGTAGATGCTAACTGAATCATTTTTATTTCTTGCATGGAAATAGCCACTCTTTAAAATAACTTAATGCATTGCAGAAGACGGTAATGACACTTTTCAAGCAATTAAAATCAACCCGAACGATATAGCTAGTGATCTAATCTGATGCTTGCTACTCTCTTTGGCCGCCTCCCTGAATGTAAAGCAGCAGAAAGTTGCTGATTACCAATTACTAATGCCAGTGAATATTCTGAAGTCTCTGGGATACAGATAAGCCATATTTGTATCAAAGTGGGGTGTGTGTGGCAGTAGTTTCCCCATCGCTGCCTATTCCCTTTGCCTAGAAAAGATTTTACATTTCTCTAGATTAGGCAGTTTATTTTCTCTGCTACTTACGAGGGCTTCTTTTTGTTTTAAGTAAAAGCAGTCAAAAGCTTTGTGTGTAGGCTGTATGGTTTTGGAACTTGAGCTTTGTAGGCTAAAGTTTCTTTCTCTTTCTCATTCGATTAAATAAAATTCATCTAACATACAATGTAAAGATATACATATTTCCTCTTAGTATTACTTTATTGGACTATTATTTCAGCAATATTAAATAGCAATTGCCCCTGTGGAACTGATTCTGTAATATTTATTGGCAATATTAGTTTTTTTTTTTTTTTTGTAGAGACAGAGTCTCACTTTATGGCCCTCGGTAGAGTGCCATGGCCTCACACAGCTCACAGCAACCTCCAACTTCTGGGCTTAAGCGATTCTCTTGCCTCAGCCTCCCGAGTAGCTGGGACTACAGGCGCCCGCCACAACGCCCGGCTATTTTTTGGTTGCAGTTTGGCCGGGGCTGGGTTTGAACCCGCCACCCTCGGTATATGGGGCCGGCGCCTTACCGACTGAGCCACAGGCGCCGCCCGGCAATATTAGTTTTTAAAGGGTCTCAACATGAGTGTTTTTATATCATGAAACAAGCCACATATTCTCTGAAGATGTTTACAAGTGGAGGGTGTATTTCCTATGGTAGGAAATTCTCGAATGCAGGCAATTTCCCTTTTAAATCTAATAATGTCATAATTATTGCTGAATTTTTGTATTATGACTTGCTTAATATCTATCACTTTTCTAGAAGTTACTTATGGTTTTTTTTTCTGAATTTTGATTTTTATACCCTTCGATTTCTAGAATCTGATTAGTTCTGTCATCCTTCTTCCTAGACTACTTTGTCTTCTAATATCTCAGCCCCCCATTTATATATATACATATATATTCTCACATCTGTGTATACACAATGCACAAACATAGCTTAGGATATGAGATTGAATTAACTCCAGATAACAAAGTTATAAGGTAAGAAATATGGGCATTTTATAAATATTCAAGTAGAAGAGATTAAAATTGAATAAAGGGGAGGAAATTTGAATTATATAGAGGATTAATTTATCCTTATTTAAAATTATTTTGTTTCTTCTTCCTCCTCTTTATCTTCTTCCTCTTCTTCTCTTTCTTTTCTTTTTCTTAGTTTTCTTGCTCATTTTGGGGTCATATCTTTGAATTGATTTTTCTAGACTGGCCCTCAATGCGTAAGTGCTCTGAATTGCCTACAATAGAAAATATTACATGTATTTGTTTACATATTTTTTTGAGGGGTAGAGAAGGATGGGACAGAACTACAACGTTTGTTGTTTGATGCTTATAGGAAAATAAGTTCATAAAATGATCAAACACATTTCAGCCCTGAAGTAGACTTCTTACAGATATGGTGGTAACATTTCTTTTGCCCTTTCTTTGCATGGTGACTCACTTTTACCTTTGAAAAATGGAGTCTATTTCCTTTCCCCTTGAATCTGAGCTGGCCTATTGAATTTGAGCAATGACACACAATGGGGCACAAGTGTCCTTAATTGTGTATTTTGGCCTCAGCCTTAAGAGACCTGGAAACTTCCATTCTTGTATTCTGAGTAGGCCATGTAAAGAATCCTAGGCCAGCCCCTTTGAGAATAAAAAGCCTTAAAGAATCCCAGGCCACCCTCCTAGAGAATGAAAGGCCGCACAGAAAGAGTCAGTAGCCAACAGGTAGTCAGTAGCCAAAATTGGTAGTCATGTGAATGAGGCCAACCAGTCCTGCTTTAGCTGTACTCCCTCATGTGAGTGATGCCAACCAGTCCCACCTGAGCTGTACTCAGTCCCGTGAGTGATGCCAACCAGTCCCACCTGAGCTATACTCAGTCCCATGAGTGAGGCCAACCAGTCCCACCTGAGCTGTACTCAGTCCCGTGAGTGAGGCCAACCAGTCCCACCTGAGCTGTACTCAGTCCCGTGAGTGAAGCCAACCAGTCCCACCTTAGCTGTACTCAGTCACGTGAGTGAGGCCAACCAGTCCCACAGTAGCTGTCAGATGACTCGTAACATATGAGTGACCCCAGGCAAAACTAGCAAACAAACTGCTCCCCTGGTGACTGTCATTTTCTTCTTTGCCTCTGTGAGTTCAGCCTGTTTAGATTCTGCATGTACGTGAGATTGTGTGGGATTTGTGTGTGTCTGAAATATTTCAGTCAATATCTTACAGGTTTATCCATGCTGTTGCAAATGACAGGGTTTCTTTTTTTGTTTTTAAAGGCTGAATAGTATTACATTGTTTATATATGGCATTTTCTTAGTCATCAGTGGCAAACACTGAAGTCTATTCTCTATCTTGGCTATTGGGAATAATGCCTTAGTGAACGTGGAGGAGCAGAAGCTTCTTCAACATGCTGATTTTATTTTCTTTGCACATATAAGGGCTGTCCAGGAAGTATGCAGCCATTTTTAATACTATTTTTCATATTATGCGTTTGGATCCTTCTGTAAACCCTGATATATCCAATAATGAGATTGGAAGATCTCAGTTCTGTTTTTAATTTTTTGAGGAACCTGCATGCCGTTTCCCGTAATGGCTGTATGAATGTACATTCCCGTCAGTAGTGTGCAAGCATTCTCCACATCCTCTCCAGCACTTATTATTTTTGCCTGTTGGTAATGGCCATTTTAACCTGTGAGAGGAGAGACAGCTCATTGTGGTTTTAATTTGCATTTCTTGGCCAAATGTTGTGGTTCACACCTGTAATTCCAGCGCTCTGGGAGGCCAGTGAAGGTTTGCTTGAGCTCAAGAGTTCAAGACCAGTATGAGCAAGAGCAAGACCATGTCTCTACTAAAAATAGAAACATAGAAAAATTACCCCATGTCATGGCTGGTACCTGTAGTCTCAGCCTCCTAAGAGGCTGAGGCAGGAGAATCATTTGAGCCCAAGAGTGTGAGGTTGCAGTGAGCTACAATGACTCTGCTGTGTTCTACCAGGGGCAACAGATTGAACTCTATTTCAAAAAAGAAAAATTGTGTTTCTTTTACAATTGGTGATGCTGAACACCTTTATATATACCTGGTGGTATATATAAAGGTGCATGTGGATATCTACTTGTGCCAGCACCATATACTGACATTTCTATAATAGAAACTTCTATGCAGATCCTTTGCCCATTTTAAAATCAAGTTGTTTTCTTGCTGTTAAGTTGTGTTTCTTACATATTTGAATATTAACCCCTTACAGATGTGTGGTTTGTAAACACTCTGTCTACTCCATGGATTATCGCTTCTGTCTGTTGCCTTTAGTTTGATGTAATCCCATTAATCTGTTTTCACGTCTGTTCTCTGTGCTTTTGGCATGATATCCAACTTGCTCAGTTCAATGCCATGGAGCTTGTCTCCTGTTTTCTTCTGGTAGTTCCGTGGCTTCAGATTAAAGAAATTAAGATTAAAGACATCATCATAATCAGACAGGATCAGCTTCAGGTTTTATGTTTATGTCTTTAATCCACTTGAGTTGACGTTTGTATATGGTGTGAGATAAGGGTTTAACTTCATTCTGCATGTGGATATCTACTTGTGCCAGCACCATATACTGCAGAGACCACCCTTTTTCATTACGTAGTCTTGGCAATTTTGTCAAAAATTGATTGACTATAAGTCCGTGGCTTTATTTCTGGGCTCTCTATTCTGTTCCCCTGGTCTTCATGGTCTATTTTTATGCCAGCACTATGCTCTTTTGATTGATACAACTTTGTTGTATGTTTTGAAGTTAGTATGATGCCTCCAGTTTGTTATTTTTTTTTCAAGATTGCTTTGGTTATTCAGGGTCTCTTGTGACATCTTATAAATTTTGGTATTTTTTTTTCCATTTCTGTGAAAAATGTCATCAGAATTTGATAGGAATTGCATTGAATCTGTAGATTGTTTGGGGTGGTGTGAGCATTTTAACAATATTAATTCATCTAATCTGTGAGCACAGAATATCTTTCCATTTATTTCTGTCTCCTCCAATTTTGAACCCATTATGATAAAAACAATACTTTTAAAAATGTAAGTAACTGTTTAAAAATGTGAGGTCTTAACTCTTTTTTTTTTTTGTATTGTTGTTGTTGTCTTCTAAATGTAGCGGTCAGCTTTTGCTTTGGTGATAAATGATTCAGAACTCAGTGGCTTCTAACAACAAGCATAGTCATCTATGCTGCTTGACAGCTCAGAGTCAGCTGTGGATCAGCATGGCTTTTCTGCCTTGTGCACTGACTGCGTGGCTGCTCCATGTGGTTTTTTATTTTGGGATCCAGGTTGAAGGGATAGTTCTGTAGTGGATACTGTGGTGCTTAATCCAGGTTAACTAATTTTAGGCCAACATAACTCTCCACCATGTGCTTGGAATAGCAGCTATTCATGGCTCACCACTTGTCTCTCACTGTGAATTTTCTTTTGCCTTAGGGAATAGTCTCAGCCACCTCTACCTCTTCTAGGTGGTGGCCCATGATCAATGACAGACTGTTGTGAGGACACACAGGCCTGGGTATCCTTAATTTGGACAACTCAGAAGGACCTTTACAGCTCCAGGACACTGTAGGCTTAGTCAAGGCTTCAGTTGCAACTATTTTAAATTTTAGGATCCCCTTGCCTATTTTTGCTTTTACTTCCTTATAGTTGTTCTTTCAAGAGCACTCCTGAGTGAACCTTGTTCATCTCAGATTTTGTCTATAAGGAGCCCAACTTAAGAAAGGCTCTTATCTGGACATTCTATTCTCATCTCAGAGAGCACAAACCCAAGAGGCATCTCTTAAACCATGCACTTGCTTTCAGAACTTTGGCCAGGACTGGCCATATGTCAGATTTGCTCACAGTTCATTGGCCAGACGTCCCAGGGCCAGTAAAGAGAGGGAGGTGAGTGAATGTTTAAAAACAATGATTAACATGATATTACATGTTATATCAAAAGATATTACCTCTTTTGATCTCATACACACAAAAATACACTCTTAGTCACATGTGCATAAATTACATTTCCCTACTTAACCAGAACTATACCCCCCAAATCTTACCTAATTGTGATATATATATCTTATGGAAGAAGTGTAAAAACTTTACTAGCTCAGAAAATCTTATGCTGGGTCCTTGTATATGTCTCACAGGCTGATAATCTGTTGAAAAATTGCATGGCCAAAGCAATGGGCAGAGACATTCCACATATATGTCTAGGGGTAAAGAGTTAATATTTGTGAACTGGAATACAGTCTACCCATATTGATTAGCTGTTGCCCCTATAATTCTACACAGAAAAATCTGCAAAATTTCAACAATCTATAAGAAGACAATTACGTGGCTTTTGATCTCTCAGATTGGCTAGTGTGACTGTGCTTACAGGTTATGGCTCTGCTGAGAATTGGCTTATGTGAGCTGGGCTGGGCTGGGCTGCTTTGCTCAATCTGCAAGTCTCTTTGGCTCTGTTGTTTCCACATGTCTAATGGTGGAACTGATGCTGAAGGAGAAGCTTCCCGGTGGGAAATTACTCTCATACCAATTGCAAGAGTGCAGAAAGAGGAAACATACATGGTCTCTTAAGATTTTGCCTTGCAACTGGTTTGTTACCACTTCTGCCTCAAACTGTTGCCTGTAATAACAAACATGACCAACCCTAAAGTCAAGGGTGGGAAACTATCCTCTGCCTCTTTTTTGGAACTGCAGAGTCACATGGCGAAGGGCATAGAATTTGGGCCAAGAATGCAATCTGCCATACCACCAAACCTCACATCCATTAAGCTAGTTGCCTTTCATATTAGAAATGGGAAATGTAAAATGTCACTTTATTGCCTATGAATGAATTATAAGTCTAATCGCTGCCTAAGTGAAGCAGTCCTTTATGAGGCCCAGTAATACCCAGAGGTGGGCAATATAATGAATACCCTCAAGAGTGTACAGTCCAATAGGAAGAATTGGGCTATGTATTTGGAAGTCAAGTACATAATACCAAGTAGTTTTGCCTAGTAGTAATTCATATACTTCTTAATCTTGGGAAACTCTGTCTGCCACTTAATCATTTCTGACCTAGGGCAATTTGATTGACTTCTCTAAATCTCAGTTTCCTCCATCTGAAATGTTGGAATATTTCTGTTGGGTTTACTGTATAAATTATTTGGAAGGAGTAGGTGAGATAAGGCCAGGCTCTCAGCAAAACTGAATAAATGTTACCTATTGATGTTTGCAGTTATATTAGTTTTGTTGCCTTTATTATTCACTAAGTACAATTTATGTATATTAAAGGAATAATAGAAATAGGTTGTACTCTAGATGCTAAGGAAAGAAGAGTTGGGAAAAATTGCAGGAAATTCAGGTGACTGTTCATTAGAATGACCAAGGAAGGCTTTGTATGAATGTAGGATTGAGCTGAATCCTTCACATATGGGGAGCTGGAAATCAAAGCACAGGCTATCTGGTTGATAAAAACTGGCCTGGCATATTCTTGAACCAGTGAGTCATTTCCATGCTCATAGTGTTTAAGGGCATACTTGGTGAACTGTAAATTGCTACACTGAAAGACCTTGATTTGGGTAGAGTGTTGGCTCTTTGAATATTATCAGAGAATGGAGGTAGGTTTGAAGCCACAGCCTGCTATGGATTTAAAGTAATGGACTTGGGATTGGGGAAATGGATCTATGTAAAATCTCTCTGTAAATGACTTTTACCTTTAGTTCAAAAAATTCTTAGAAAGCATAGCATGTTAGAATACGTTTTACCGGTGAGACTAAAAAGATTCATAGACTGCCTCGGGTCAAATAACAGGTTAATGACCTAACCAGAAATGGAATCCACATTTCCCATGTCCATAAGCAGTGTATTTTTCATTCTAAACAGCCTCCACTTAGAAGAAAAAAATCGTATAACATTAATGGGAACTATTGCCTTCTCTTGCATGATGATTGTGAATGAACTTTTCTGTTGATCTCAGACCTCAAGTTGGTCCCACTTTTCTCTAAATTTATAGGATTTCATCTATAAAACTGAAACTGGGTTTAGTTTTTAGGATCTGAAAATGTTCCAATTCACCTTAAAACTCCTTCTTTTCTTCTTTCCAAGGGTTTCTCTCCTTCTCTGCTTTTTCTGGTCATAGAGTTTTGGTTGGCTCACTTTCCTTATCCTGCATATGAATTATTCATCTTCTCTTTCTTTTTTTTCTCTTCATGGGTAAAGAGAGAAACATAGATGTATACAGAAAAACTATCATCAACCAGCTGTGCTTTCCTTCCCATTGCCCTACATTTACTCCCATACCTGGAATCCTCTTAATGGTTTTCTTTATTTCTGTGAAAATATTACTATCTATTTCGGTACAATGAAAATGTCTCTCTTCATGTCTATGTTGTTCTGGTTAGCTTTGTCCAAAGATCTAAACTTATTTATCTAAATTTTTTTTGCTTTATTATTATGAAAAATCTATTGAGAATCATTACCTCTCTCTAGGAGAGGATGATTCTTCTCTGCCCCATTGAGGTCGGAAGTGACTTGCTTTGGCCAGTGCAATGTGAACATTTTACATTCAAGTCACTTCCTGTAGGGGCTTTGGCAGCCAGTATGTGGTTTCTTATTCACTCATCTGAGTCTGTGGCTATAGATGGCCACGTTGAGATGAAGCTTGTGTGAGCCTGGGTCCTGAGTGACTGCCACGAGCAGACTCTGCAGTGGCCATGACCATGAGAGGAACTTCATCATCTGCAGCAACAGAGTTCTTCACATTGTTGGTAACTGCCGCATAACCTGGCTTATGCTGAGCAATATACCACATCTGCTTGCATGTTTCACAGCCCTTCAGCCTCAGCGTGTGTTAATGAAATGACCCCATCAACATCCTTGCCAAAGGTCCTTCTCTACCAGTGTTCTGTAAACCTCCCCACTCTAACCAGACAAAGGCACCAGCATCGAATCAGTCGCTCCTATGGAGTTAGCAATCATGTCTTCTCTGCATCTGAAATGTCTCTTGAAGCTGCCCAGTTCTTTCCTCCTTTAGTTCCAGTATCTTCATCTAAACCATCATCGTCATTTGTCTCAATTATTACAAAAAGCCTCCAGTCTGGTTTCTCCTGTCTCTGGTATCCATTCCTGAGGTTTTTGATTATATTTACATACCTCAGCTAGTGTTTTAAATATGAAATTCTAAAAAAGAAAACATGAAATTCTGCTTAAGTCCTTACAAAACTGCAGGGAATTTCATTGACCTTCAGGGAATGTCTACATTTCTTAAAATAGCTCCTAAAGCCGTTATGATTTTACCCCTATTACTCTCTCTGGCCTTATCATGGGGAACTAGTTCTCTGTTCCCTGATTATTAATGGTGGCAGGTGTCTTCAGTTTCCTGGAGGTGCCTTCGCATATGATGTGACCCGTGGCCGGAGTACGCTTCCACCGGCTCCACCATGCCTGCATTCACACATTCACACTTACCTAGCGGCTGTTACTTGGATTATTCCTACTCATCTTAAGAGTTGCAAATTCAATGACACTTCTTTGAGCAGATGACATTCTTTTCCTCTACTTTTCTTTGTCACTCATTCCTCTTATTTAATGACTATTTTCCAAATTGAGCGATGTATGGACAAGAAACTTGTATTTCTTAGCTACCCTTGTGCCCCAGTGTCCAAAGTATTGCACAAATTAAATGACATTCACGAATAACCTACAAACCACACATGCTCATTCCTTGCTTGAACTCTCGTAACCCTTCACCTAGGTTAGATCTTTTAGCATCATTTAATATGGATTAGTTCTGTGTTACATGTTTGGCTATTTAATCCTTACAGCATATGAGTGATGTAGCTACCACTCTCATGGTGCTTATCATAGTGCTTCCACACACTTATTTTATTTTTTTTTTTGTAGAGACAGAGTCTCACTTTATGGCCCTCAGTAGAGTGCCGTGGCCTCACACCGCTCACAGCAACCTCCAACTCCTGGGCTTAAGCGATTCTCTTGCCTCAGCTTCCCGAGTAGCTGGGACTACAGGCGCCCGCCACAATGCCCGGCTAATTTTTGGTTGCAGTTCAGCTGGGGCCGGGTTTGAATCCGCCACCCTCCGTATATGGGGCCGTGCCCTACCGACTGAGCCACAGGCGCCGCCCTTCCACACACTTATTTATAGATTTTTGCAATATTTCCACATGTGCATTTTAACTCTTTGTTGTCACAGCAGTTATAGTATATTAAAATTGCCTTTTACTTGCCTGTACACCTGTCTAAACTATAAAATTTCTCCGAGTGCTGACCACCTGTTTCTGCCTGCTACTCAGATCTTATGAGGCATTCTATACATGTTTTATGAATAATCATACTTAAGATCACATTAAATTGTTGATATTGCCATAATTAATTTTCACTTGGTATGGTAGTTGCCTCAGGAAGTATTTGCTCACTGATTCTTTGAGAAAATTAGTATGCCCTGCTTACTGTCTTATGGGATATAGCGTAACTACAAAAATCGGCCATCAATTGCTGCATAACTATTTCAAGGTGTAGTGGTTCAAAATATTCTTCTTTGCTTCTCTTTTACAATTCGGTGTGGGGTTTAGAATTTGAGTAGAACTTTTCAAAGACATTTCATCCTTTTTTTGAGGTATAGTCTCATTGTTGCCCCAGGTTAGAGTGCTGTGGTGTCAGCCTAGCTCACAGCAACCTCAAACACCTGGATTCAAGTGATCCTTTTGCCTCACTCTCCTGAATAGCTGGGGCTACAGGCACCAGCCACAGTGCCGAGTTAATTTTTTCTATTTTTGGTAGAGATAGGGTCTCACTCTTGCTCAGGCTGGTGTTGAACTCTTGAGCTCAAGCAATCCTCCCACCTCGCCTTCCCAGAGTGCTCGAATTACATGCATGAGCCACTGTGCCCACCCTAAGACACCTCATCTTTGATCCATGTGATGTGGGCTGGGTGGCTTGATTGGTTCTGGAGAATCCAAGATGCCTTCACCCACATGGTTGGTGTCTCCACTGGGGAAGGTGGGGTAGGTGGGTCCTAGATGACTTGCTGCCTCCTACTTGTTATTATTTAGTAATCCAGGTTTGCTTTCTTTTCTTTTATATTCTAAGAGAAGGAGAGTGGAAGTGGTAAGGCCTCTCAAGGCCCAGGCCTGGGACTAGCAGAGCATTACCTCTCCTACCTTGTCTTGTTCAAAGCATGTCACTTGGCTGATCTAGGATCAAGAGTAGGGGGCACGAACCTTCACTGTTGAAGAAAAACAGCATGATGATGTAGCCTTAAAAGAAATTGTTGGATGTCATCTTGACAGTCTTTCACTCTGAGGGAACTACTCACATATTGTCTCATTTTTCTTCTAGAAGTTTGCAAGATACCCTTAATTGGTGTAAGTAGTAGCAAGTATATTCACTTACATCTGATGTCTTGTGATTTCTTGAAAGTGAACATGACTTGTGAAAGTTGAAGTAATTTAAAAAACTTCTAAATGACTTATCCATATTATTTTTTCATTATTTTTGCATGTATTTTTAGTATTGCTGGAGTTATCTAATTTTTATGATTAAGAACAATAAACAGAAGTGAAACTTGATGAGTGAATTAGAATGAAAAATTTCAGCTGTGAAGATGGCTTTTAGCATTGTTACTTGCTTTAGTAACGTTGTGATGATGTTTGATTGACTTAAAAATTTCCATATGCAAAGTACAAATCCCTGAAGAAGTTATTCCCCACAGTAATGCAAGTTAGCAAGAAGTTTTTTTGTTTTTTTTTTTCCTATGTGAGTGCTGCTCTAACTTCATCTGTTTTTAAAAATAAATGTGCTGATCGATATCATGAATAATTAAGTGAAAGGAGTTGTGGGATTTGGGGCTGTTTTCTTTTTAGTAATTGTAAATTCCATTTCACAAAGCCACAGCTCTGTAGCTAGGAGGAACAAAGTCTGGGTTACTCTTTATTCATAAAAAAAAAATCTGCTTGATAAAATGTAGTTCTAGAAAGATTTTTGCTTTGAGGGTAGGGATTTTTCACATGTATTAAATCATGTGAAGAGGTTTATATATAATGAAATCATTATGCTAAGGACAGTGATGTACTCTTTCTTCCTGAAATGATTATAAAGTTATGTTTTTCTGTTTTAGGACTTAGTTTAAGTCTGATTTAGAGAAGCTTGTGTACAATCAATGTGCATTGACAGTATTTTTTTTGTTGATTAACCCTTCTCATTAATTCCTAGCCTCAAAATTTTATGTAGCTGGAATGGATGGTGTGTTTAAGTTGCCTGCTTCTCCTCTGAGTATCTTTAGGGGGACGGGGAGTGATCCACTGGAATTTCTGGGCAGTGTCATTCACACTTCACTTAAAGATAAAGGTAAAGGGCTTATTCCCAGGTCAGTTGCTGCCCTTAGGGCATATACAGATGATGTGTTGAAGACGTTGAGCCTCCACTTTATAGGTAGCTCTGTCCTGTAATGACAGAATCACACCATTTTCAGCTTCAAGGACCCTTATGGGCAAGACCATTTCAATCTTTGATTTTTACATGCGTTGATTTGTTCAGGGGAGGGATCCGCTGATTTTGATTTTGGTAGTACATTATTATTATTATTATTTTTTTTTTTTTTTGGTATACGTTGTTTACTAGTTTTTTTGAAATAGGAAATACAGTTTTGAATATTTAATCCCACTACTGTGTGTTTCATGGTGCAGGGGTCTGGTGAAATTATTCTTTAGCGAACAGCCCCACAGCCTGGCAAACCTGTGTGGCATCTGCAGATGTGATGCCTGTTTCTCAGCTCCTCGACCTGTCCTCACGGGGGTGTGGCTCAGAGAACACAACACCCCCCCCTTGGAGTTTCAGCCCCTTCCTGCCGCGTAACTGAGGTGCTTTATTTCCTCCCTTTTCCCACCTCCGGAGACTGGCTTGTCACTCTCCTCCAATCTACTGCTACTCCATTCGAGTTGGCTTGGAGGTGGGAGGGTCTGAGGAGAAGAGGCACATACTTGATATTTCTCTGCTGTTAGAGTTTCCAAGTCAATGAACCATCCCTCACTGCCAGGGTGGGCTTCCTCTCAGCTGATTCTGAAATGATACGCGTCATAGCAGCAGCTAATACTGATCCCGTGCTTAGGACAGCTCCAACCAGAACATAGGCTTCAGCTAAGTGTTTTATATAGTTTCACCCTGCTAACTGTCTAGCCTTAGAAAGGTAAACTTAGTGAGCTTCAGTTTCCTCATCTATGCAATGAAGTTGTCATGACTCTTGAAGTTACAAAAAGAATAGTTTCTGGCTCAGAGGCACTTGATTATTAGTTGCAATGATTGTACTACCAGGGAAATAATATATTTTTCACATTAACACAGTTTCTCTCCTTGTGACTATGTAGACGTTATATTTTTAGGTAACATATTAATAGCACCATTAAGAATTCTGGCCTAGTACGTTATATTTTTTGAAAGTAAAGTCACATGTAAAATTCTCCCTTCAACCTTCTGCGTCTGTCCATTGTTCTTTGATGTTTATAAGCAAATTGCTTTTGTACCAGAAGTTGTTCTGAAACAAAAGAGAAAATGGAATTTCTATTCTTTCAGCCATTGACACGCCTTAAAATTTTAGAGAGGGAGTTGATTCAGGAGCCTCTGAGATGAAACTGTCACAAAGCTAATGTATTATGTATGTCAAACCACAAAAAAGTCATTAATTAGCCACAATGCATTATAGACTCCTTGTCATAAATTGTTCTAAAGTGAAAACAAATTTGCCAAGCTATAAAACTCTCAGTTAATTTCCAAGTCAGAATTTGTGTGGCATCCTCTGAAATCACAACAAAACAAAAAGTCAGCATCCAATAATATATAAATTAAAATATTGAGTTGATTTGCATATTCATTTACATTTTACAAAGCTGAATTTATTTTAAAGCTTTATTCATGCCCAGAACATACTGGGCACTCAATAGCTGATAGTTTTATGAAGTAATTTAAAGGTAACAATTGTTGGCTTGGTAAATTTCATTTATTTTCATTGTATGAACTTGCCCCAAATGAGATTTTCTAGAATGAATTTATAATCAGTGAGACACAAAAAAAATCCAAGGTTTTGTTTAAAGTTGAAAAAAAAAAAATAAGTTGAGTAAGAACAATGGAGTTCAATCTTCAGTTACATGTGCCCCACAATCAATAGTGAAGGAAATTCCTATTAAGAGTCTGAGTTAGACCTTTATTTTCCTTCAGGAAAACAGTGACCGAGAACTTTAGTCTCACAGCCAGGCCACATAGGACAGCCACTTTCTAAAGCTTAAGGGATTAGAGAAAGTGTTTGTGTTACTTTCTTTGATTTCTTTCTTTATTCTTCTTGTTGAGACAGAAGAGTCTCATTATGTCACCCTCGGTAGAGTGCCGTGGCATCACAGCAACCTCAAACTCTTGGGCTTAAGCAATTGTCTTGCCTCAGCCTCCCAAGTAGCTGGGACTCCTGGTATATATGGCCGGCACCCTAGCTGGTGAGCTACAGGTGCCGAGCCTTTCTTTGATTTCTTAAGGTAAGAATTATTGGATATTCTGTGTGTGCGTGTATGTGTGTGTGTCACAGAGAGAGAGACTGATTGTTCTTTTTTTTTTTTTTGCCAAGTGATTTTTTTTTTTTTAGATGTTATGTTTTACTGTTGTTGTGTCGACATGAATCAACATCTCCCATCATATTCTATCTTGCAACCAGTAACCAGTGACCTGAAAGCTCTTCCTGTGGCCCTCCCTTTTACCACCGAGCCTCTGGAACAGGGGGCCTACACCTGTCCCCCCGCCCTCACATTTCTTTTCCTCTCTCAGTGTCGATGTCATCCAGTCTGCCTTCTGCTCTGGCCACCTTAGAAGCTCCATTCCTGAAGGTCACGGGTACCTTCTTAATGTCAAGTTCCATGGCTGAGTCCTGGTCCTTGCTCTCTCTAAGCTGTCAGTGGTATCTGCTCCTCATCACCACATTACCTCCCGTGACAGCCATGCCACTGAACTTCTGGAGTTCGTGTGTGTCTGCAGCGGCTGCTCCAGCTGACTGGTTCTTATCCTCTTCTCTTGCTCCATGATGTTTTCCAGCTGGGACTGCCTTTTATTTTCTGTCTCCTTTTCCTCTTAGGAAGTCTATCCTCTCCGAAGCTCTGGCACTTCTGTGTCTTCAGCACGTGTCACCAGTCTTCTTTGTGCTCAGTCCCAAACTGTCAACCACCCTTCGCCTTTTCCATCAGAATGTCTTGCTTTCGACTTCAGTATGTCTGAAACTGAGCTCATCCTTCTCCCAGACGTGGCTGTTCACTTTATACTTCCCTATTTCTGTCTCAGGACCATCATTTGCCATGTCAGAAAACTCAGAAATTTTAGAGTGACCATTGATTGTTTCCTCACCTCCCCAGCCCAGACATTAATCATGATGAAATCTTCCTTGTGCTGCTCTGCAGCTCCATCTTACCAGCCATTCCCTGCCTTTAGGCTTTTATTATCACATTACAGTGACCACAGCTGCTACCTTCAAGGGTTCTTCTCTCCCCAGATTGCCCTACACGATACCGTATGAATTATCTTAGAACACAGCCATCTTCACACCACTTTCTCACTGCAAAACTGTAATAGCTGCCTGCTACTTGCAGGAAAATGTAAAAAAAAAAATGCTGCCAACTTGGCATTCAAGGCTTTCTACTTTTCCACAGCAGTATTATTCTTTTTATACTATTATAGTATAATAGAATAATAATAAATAATATTATTATTAATAGAATAATATTATTCTATTATATTCTAGCTCTTCTTAGATAGTCAGTGGTTCTCAAACCCCATCTACATAATCAGTACTTTGTAACATCCCCTTTATACACAGACATGAAAT
Source organism: Nycticebus coucang (assembly GCF_027406575.1). NCBI lineage: Eukaryota > Metazoa > Chordata > Mammalia > Primates > Lorisidae > Nycticebus > Nycticebus coucang. The sequence continues at coordinate 22,600,577 of NC_069787.1, forward strand.
AAATAGATTATGTAACAAACTTACATGATTTTTAAAAAGCTAACATAAGGCCTGAAGTATATATATATGCAAAAAAGAAATACAAGGCAATTAATTCATAATATAATCTGTTGTTTTAATCTGTAAATGATTAGCTATGATTCTGCCGGAATTTAAGATGAGGTTGCCAATGCTTGCATCTGCTTGTAGTGATTAAGATTGGATTTCAGAGAAATAAGACAGTAGTCAACTAAATATTTGAGTCATTTTTATTCATATTTGACATTTAAATTGATAGCTAAGGAGGTATATTTGTATATATTTTTAGTATCACAGTGAATGTGATGGCTATTGCTGCAGCCCAGTACCACTGAGTCAGCTTGTTCGTGGATTCCTATGAAAGGTGTTGTTTGCAACTAGTGGACTGATTTCTGATCTGGTGGACAACTCTTGGTGACATCTAACCAGTACAGATTCAGTCTTCCTTGGATTTGCATAGGATTTGCATCTTCATGCATTAAGACAAAGCCTGTAATTATGTGTAAGCTCAGATAACAATAAATAAATAGTTTTCTTTTCTTTCTCTCTCATTTAACCAAGTTTGAAAGCTGTATGGTAATTGCATTGCAGGACCTCTAGCCTTCAAGACTTATGTTCTCTAAAGACCCTGGTGTTCCTCAACCAGCAAGTCAACTAAAATGCCTCCATGTGTTTTCCAAAAGTTATGAGCTCCAAGAGCTGCTGTTCTGAGCACAGCCCAGGCAACCCTACCCCTGTGTCTGCCCTTCCTTTCCTTAGAAAAGTCCTCATCCTTCCTCCTGCTCAAATTCTTTATCTAGGCCAAAGTATACAAATTTAACCCATTGTCTGCTTAAAAGTGCCTTGTTGGAATTTGGCATCTGTGTTAGAGTTGTATATGCTTACTTTTTCCACTTAAATATGGTGCTTTCCTGTATTTTTTTTTGAAAACAACTTTTATTATTTTTATTGAAAAAAGTCAAATTCTTGTTTCATAACAGGGTCTTGCCCTGGCTGTAACTTATTGGCTATTCACAAGCATGATCACAGCCAACTGTATTTTTTTTTTTTTTTTTTTTTTTTTTGAGACAGAGTCTCACTATGTCATCCTCAGTAGAGTGCAGTGGCATCCCAGCTCACAGCAACCTCAAACTCTTGGGCTTAATAAATTCTCTTGCTTCAGCCTCCTGAGTAGCTAGGACTACAGTGGCCCACCACAATGCCCGGCTGTTTTTTGGTTGCAGTTGTCATTGTTTAGCAGGTTCAGGCCGGGCTCAAACCCTCCATCTTCAGTGTATGTGGCTGGTGTCCTACTCACTGAGCTACAGGTGCTGAGCCACCAACTGTACTCTTAAACTTCTAGGCTCCAGCAATCCTCCTGCCTCAGTCTCTTGGGACGGGTATATACTCGGTGCTTTCCTGTATTGAAAAGTATGATTTTGGTTGTAAATGTCAGACACCGGAGTCACACTGGCTCAAGCCTCTGTCCTCCACTCCCTCCCAGTGTATTGGCTTTCTTCATTGAAAAGTTCAGGATGGATACCACTGGGCAGAGTGAGGAGCTACCGTTTAGCAGTGGGGAACAGACAGTTTGTGCCCGAGTCTGTCTGTCTTTCTCTCTGCTCTTCTATCGCTCAGGCAGTCTAAGTCCTTGAAATCACTGTATCTTAATCCAAGTAAAGCTTATGTCTTCTTCATACTACAGTTCCAAAAAAAGCAGCAGGTCGAACCTATGTTTGTTACACAGAGACCAAATTTCATGGAAACCCCATGTAAAGTGTGCCTCCACTCTTGGAATGATGGGAAAAGGGGAACATGGTAAATCGTTTATGTTTTCAAGCTTCTGCCCAGGAGAGACAGAAGTCACTTCTGTCGCACCTCATGGCTAAAAACAATCTCATGGCCATGCCTGTGTTCAAAGTGGGATGTAGTCTTGAATCCAGTGCTTGCATGGGAAGGGAAACCATGGTATTTGTAAACAGACAAGCCCCATGATGGAACTCAGGAACTCAGCTGAGTTTTCTTTTGTCACCGTTGTCTACCTACGACACTCCTCCCCTCAGGTCTAATTTTGTGTTTTGAATGCTTTTTTATTCCCCTGTGGAAAGAGAGATCATTTTTCTTTCTAATAGATACCAAATTCTGAAGGGAATTCTTTTTGGCTGGATCTCGGCCATGTGGCCATTTTTGGATCTTTGCGAGAACAAGAAGAAATGGGAACGCCCCACTTGAGTGATACAGAGGGAGAGTAGCTGGAGGGGGCGGGGAATTTCATCAGTGGAGTCAAAGCAGAGTAGATGCGAGGCAAACACACACCACGGATACCCCCGCACCTGAGAAAACAAATTTTATTCCTTTTTTTTTTTTTTTTTTGCAGGGGGTGTTGGGGGGGGATTATGTCCTGGCTATTGTGCAACAAAACGTCTTGCTTGAGTATTTGCTTCATTCATTTGTAATTTAATAATATTATTAGGTAACCTGTTTATAGTCGTTATCCGGTGTTTTTCAAGTGCCTTGCATATATGAATTTGTAGAATCTTGCAGCCATGCCATGGGATACCACTATTAACCCCCGTGATTAGATGGGAAAACTGAAGCTCACAGAGGTGAAATGACTAAACCAGTGTCTCATCTCAAAGCTCTACAGTTCAGGGATTTGAACCCAGCCGGTCCAACTCTATGCTCAGTTACCATAATTATCAGTCACTTGATCTATTTTCCTAATAAACTTTGCATCAGACTGCATGGCATTTCTCTCATTGTAAGGCAGGTTGGAAGACAGAAAAAGGAGCATCAATTCTACTAGATAAAGGGGAGTGTTTCTGATACTCAACCCTGGTACAGAAGTTAATGGCGTGTCTCCATGTTGGCATGTTCCCTACATTCTCTCACTTTATTGATGACTTTTCTATCAGTATTCATTACATGTTTAGTTAGAAACCTCCTGTAACACTGTGGGGGAACAAATATTTTCATAAGCGGTTTGCTCAGGTTTGGAATCCCTGTAGAGAAATCATTGCCCGAGGCTGCACGCCCTACTTTGTTTGGTATCTTGTCCTGTGCCAGCCAAGATAAGGATATTTTGCTTTTCTTTGTACTTTGAAGATATCTAGCAGCTTGTCACAACTTCCAAAATCTTTGAGGAAATGAAGTCTGAATAACAAGACAGTAATTTTGCCATTATCCCAGTGGGTTGGTATTCTACTTAATACATTGTAATTTTAACAAGGAAGTTACAAGAAAAGGATTTCATACTATGCCTCTGCGGAAAGGTGAAATAAAGTAGAATGCGATTCCCATTTGTTCTTCTGTAGCTCATTATGACAGCGGAGAAAGCTGTCTGACATGGGCACGAATAGATCTTTTTTAATCTGTATTTATCCAACATTAAAATACATTTTTAGCTTTATTATTTGAAATAGAAAAATCATTAGATTTTTAAGACAGCCCATTTGGTATTTTAAGATGATAGGCATAAAAGGTTTTGTAAAGTTAAGTAATTTGAGCTTAATTTTATAGTGTGCCTTAAAATATATGTATACTTAATATTTAATGATTGTGTTAGTCTTTAATTTTGGTTTTTGGACCTACAAAAGACCAATATTACTCTATAAGAGATTTTTGGTCAAATACAAATTTAATTCAGTTCATTATACTATAGAAGATGGTCAGTTGCTTATAGTGCTTTGTTTCTCCAAAATCTAATTTTAAAATAAGTAATCTAATGTAATTTAAGCCCACAAATGTCAATAAATGATTAATTCTGCGGTGTGCAAGGACTTGATTCTCACAGTTGTTTTACAGAAAATCCATGGAGTTTGGACTTATACACAGTTATTTTTTAACATTTAAAGTGATAAGAATTCGATACACCAACTTTTGTTTCGATCATACATAAAAGCAGGATAGAATTTACAACTTAATTTGTGATTCTCCCAGTAACTGTAGCCTGGCTTCATTTGCACATGTCCATGCTCGTGAGTTACGGATACTGATCCATCAGAATCCTTAAATCTAATGTCTTTCTGTGCGTGTAAAAATCTCAGCTGCGATACCTCATTAAAACTGGAGGGGCCATTTCTACTTTCCTCCTCTCAAAGGGACTTATAAAAGTGGGAAACTCTCCTTGTGTTAGTTGGCTGATTGGTTAGATTAGAAAGGGACGCAGAGGAAAGGCCCTCTTTCTTCCTTCTGGACTTTGGATCCTATGTAAAGATACAACGCCAGATCTAGTACAACCATCTTGAAGTCACAAGATTGGTTAATTTGCTGAGGCTGTTAGGATGGAAGATGAAAAGAGCCAGGGTTGCTAATGATAAGGTTGAAATCCTGGCTCTGCGTCTGCCTTGTGTTTTGGCGTGTGGCACGTCTCCAAGCCCCAGTTTCCTCAGCTGCCCAATGTAAGTAATCATCAAATCTATTTGGTAGGCATGCTGCAAGGATCATACGCAGTGAGATGTAGGGAGCACATTGAAATGTAGTGTAGCAGTTTGGACCTTTTGAGTAACAAAATTATAATGGGCATGGCATTTTCCTAGATATTATCTTATTTGTGTTACAACAACCGTGTAAAGCGTCAAAGGCAAGGCCAGGTAAGGTGTCACATTTCATTGTAAAAAAAAAAATACAAAATTTATTGTGTCATATAAAATCTAAGTAAAGAAACTGTGTGTTGCATACAATTTTCCAGCCCATGGCATGTTTGATGTAGATTTTGGCAAGTATTTTTATGAATATTGGCTTTGCTGTGGTTACTGTTGTCAGTGGGTTCCTCTCCTACACTGTGATGTGGGCAGAGTGTCAGGGAAGAGGTACTTTATTCGCACTTGTTCAGGCTTGTGTCTTACGGATACTGACCCATCAGAAATCTTAAATCCAATGATGTTCTGTTACCTCCAGGTTTCCAGGTAAAAATAGAAAAGATTAATTCCTTGGTTAAAAAAATCACACAGATTGTGGGGTATGAACCAGGGACAAGACTGAGGATTAGAAGCGATTGCAGACAATCTGCAAAGTCTGAACTTGGAACAACTGTGATTAATTACTGTCTCTTATGGACCCTAAATGAAGGATAGAAATGAAAATAAATAGTCTAAGAAAAAGTATCCAATGTACTCAGCCCTACTATGAAACTAATTTATGGCTTTCACATGAAAGCTATAACCTGGTTATAACCTAAGAATATGGGGAATGGGGAAAGGGAGGGGAGGGAGGGTGATTGGTGGGATTACACCTGCGGTGCATCTTACGAGGGGACCTGTGAAACTTAGTAAATGTAGAATGTAAATGTCTTAACACAATAACTAAGAAAATGCCAAGAAGGCTATGTTAACCAGTGTGATGAAAATGTGTCAAACGGTCTATAAAACCAGTATATGGTGCCCCATGATCGCATTAATGTACACAGCTATGATTTAATAATAAAAAAAAAAATGTTCATTGATAGAAAAAAATGTATAGTCTTCTAACCTTCTCTAGAATAGAAATTTTTCATTTAAAAAGAATTGAAGTATAATGAATATACAACTTAATGCACAGATCTAAGTGTTAGTGTTGGTCCATTCTGACAATGAATTACACTCATGTAGCCACGGATGGGAAAGATATGGGAAGTTTCCATTCCCCGGCAGCTTCCATCATGGCTTTTCCAGTCAATTCTGTCCTCTCCACCCGGCCCATTCCCCCTCTCCCAATCAGAGCTACTGCTAATTCCTGTAACAGTAGAGTTTTGTCTGTTCTCAACTTCATGTAATAGGAAAATAATGCACATATTCTTAAGAGTCTGGCTGTTTTGCTTAATATCGTATTTTCCAGATTTATCTAGGTGTTGCACGTATTGGTAGTTTTTTTTTTTTGAAATTTTATTTTAATTGCTAAGAGCTATTTCACTTAAGGGGTAGACAACAGATTGTTTATTCCCTCATCTGCTGATGGGCGTTTGGTTTGTTTTTCACTCTTAGATTATTATTGTTTAAATAATAATTGTTTTCTTAGATTCCATATTTGTCTATTTGGCATCCACTCCTTGTAGGGCCAAACTTTCACTAACATTGTTTACATTTAACCTGTGATCCAGAGCCCATGCTCTGATCACCTCTTTAACCTGCCTCTCACACACTAAGTAAGCCAGGATTTCCCCTGCCCTAAATGTCCGCCAGGGCCAACTACCAGATAACGAGGGCAGCCCCTGTGCCCTCAAGTCTGTAGGAAGTTATCCAGACCAGCCTAAATGGTTTCCCCTGCTCTTACTCCTGCTTCTGCTTCTCGGGCAACTCTGGGGCTTCCCTGTGTGGCACGTGTCCCCTTCTCTTGGGAAATGTGAATAACGTATCATCTTTTCACTGCACCAGCCTCTCCATATCATCACTCGTGTACTTCCATAAATTACATTCCCAAGATACAAACGAGACAATTCTAAATACAGATTATGTGAACTTCTGTGTACGTCATTTGGTGGGCGTGTCTTTCTCTGTCCAGCAAATGTCATAGGCTTACACACACGTGCTCAGGAACACACACACACTCTTTCCCGATATTTACCCATAGTGACTGTACCGTTTTACATTCCCATCACTGAAGTTAGGGGATTCCTGTTAGTACCTTCTTTGCTAATATGTGCCAGTCTTTATGATTTCAGTCGTTCAGATAAATGAGTGAGTGTATCCTACTGTGGTTTTAATTTGCATAACTAATGCTGTTAAGCCTCTTTTCTTATGCTAATTTATCATTTATATATCTTTTGGGAAGTGTTTGTTCAAGTCTATTGCCCATTTTTATAGGGCTTTTTATCTTTCATCATTTACATAGATGTGTATTCAGCATAAAAATATACTGCTAGTATTTTTCTATTATTTTCTTAATGCTACTTTTATAGGAAGAAATTTTTAATTTTGAAGAAATCTAGCTTACCACTTTTTTTAATTTTTGAAATTAACATTTTGCTTATCCTACCATAATCATGAAAAGACTCTCCTCTGCATTCTGGAGGCTTTGTGATTTGCTGTTTTATGTGTAGATCTATGATCCATGTCAAATGAATGTCTATGGAGTAAAAAAGATAGATAATTTAAAAAATATAGATACCCATTTTTTCAGCAACATATATTAAAAAAACCTTTTCCCTTGTAAATTGCCTTGGTGCCTTGGTTAAAAAAATGACCTTAGATGGCGGGGTGGGTCTATTTCTGAACTTTTTTTTCTATTCTCTAGTTGATCTATTTGTCTATCTTTATGCAAATTATGCACTGGGTTAATTGTTGTAGGTCCAAATCAGTAAGTTAGTGTCTTTCAGTTTGTTCTTCTTTCAGTTTTTTTGCTTCTTCTCGATCTTTTGCAGTTCCATATAAATTTTAGAATGGTCATATCTCTTTCTTCAAAAGGGCCTGTTGGGATGTTGAAAGGAATTATGTTGAAACTATAAGGAAATTTAGAGAGAATGGATATCTTAACAATATTGAATCTTTTCAATCAGTGAGCCTAGCATCTCTCTCCATTTCATCTTCAGTTTATTTCAGTAATGTTTGTGATTTTCACTGCAGGACTACTGCATATGGAAATTTGATATTTTTATATGCTAATGTAAGTGTGGTTTTTAAATCTTCGTTTTTTTATTATTATATTTAGAAGTACTAGTGATTCTAGTGTATTGACCATGTGTTCTGCGACATTGCTAATTCATGTTATAATTCAAATCATTTCTTTTTCTTTTGAGGATTTTTATGGGGTTTTAAAATACATAATTCCATTATCTGTAAATAATGACAATTTTACATCTTTTATTTTTCCCACCGAGTGCCTCTTCCTTTCTTTTCTTGACTTATTACACTAAGACTTCCATGTAGTGGTAAATAGAAGCAGTGAAAAAGGATATCCCTGCCTTCTTCCTGATGGCGAACCAAAAAGGGTTTAAATTTCAGCATTAAGAATGATGGGTTTTTGTTGATGCTTTTTATTGAGGCAGTTCATTTCCATTTCTACTTTGCTGAGAATTTCATCGTAAAGGTGATTACTTTTAACCATTTTATTACATCTATTGAGATGGATTTTTTTTGTTAGTGTGGCACTAATTGATATTTTGAATGTTAAACTAATCATTCTGTGACAACTTCATTTTTATACATATTGGTGTGTTTAATTTGCTGATATTTTTAAGAATTTTGTATTTTGGGGACTTACAGGGTTTTTAAATTTTTTTGAGAAAATATGGGATTATAAATTTCTCTTCTTATAATATTTATTAAGGTTTTTGGTATAATCATAATGCTGGCCTTATAAAATGAGTTAGGATGTATTCCTTCTTGTTTGATATTTTGAGAGGGTTTTTATAAGATTGGAATTATTTTATTAATGCTTTAATTCATTCATAAAGTCTCTGACTTAACCTTTCTTTATGGGAAAAGTTTTGATTGATTGCAAGTTAAATTTTTTTTTACAGATAAGGGTTTATTTTGTGTTTTTCTTCTTAAATTTTTTTTTTTTTTTTTTTTACTTTATCTAACATGGACTATGGTAATTTATGTGTTTGAAGTAATTTCTTTACATCAGATCTACTGAATTTATTGACATAAATTTATTCACAATAACTTCCCTTATTTTGATTTTAATATTTGTAACAACTATTGTGAGGATGTCCTTTTTGTTTCTGCTGTTGGAGTTTTTTGCTTTTCTCCAGTTTTACCCTCGGTGGCATTGCTAGTGATTTATCAATTTTACTAATATAGTCCAAGAGACAGTATTTCACTTTGTTGATTTTCTCTATTGTTTTTCTTTTAAAATTTTTATTAGATTATTGTCATTTAAAAAATGTTTTCTTTGTTAAATTCTTTTGGAGTGTCATGTGCTTTTCTGTCTTTGGTTCTTAACTGTGATCTCTGATCTTTCTTTTTATTAAGAGTTAAAATTGTACTTCTCTTTAACAACGTTTTTCACTGAATGACACACAAATTATTATATTTGTGTTCTCATTATTATTGATTAAAAATATTTTGTGTTTCACTTTTAATTTCCAGTTTAACCCTTGGGTAATTTAGAAGTATGTTGTTTAATTTTCTAGTATTTAAGGATATTATCAGTTTATCCTTGTTATTAATTTCTAACTTAATGCATGTGTTATCAAATAATATTATATTTAATATTTGTCGCTTCAATTCTTTGATGTATTAACAACTTGTTTTATAGACCAGAATATGGTCTGTCTTGTTGAATGTTCTAAAGAATGTTGAAAAGAATATATGCGCTGGTAATAGTAGTTTGGTGTTCTATAAATGCCAATAGGTCCAACAGGTTGATTCCATTTTTCTAATCTTTTGTGTCTTACTGATTTACTGGGTGGGGGTAGATGGGCAGGATTTGCTTGCTCCTAAAGCCTTCATTTGTATTGTGGGTTTTTAATCTTTCTCTTTACATCTATCCATTTATGATTCCTGTATTTTGAAGCTCTGTTGTCAGGTCCTATACATTCATGGTTGTTATCTCTTCTATAAGGATGTGATCCTTTTATCATTATGGAATGGACTTTTCATTTTTTTTATAGGCTTTAAAGTCTACTTTATCTGATATTGTTATCTAATGATAGCTTTTTATATTAAGAATTTGCATGTTAACTTTTTTTTTCATGTTTTCACTTTCAAGCCATTGGTCACCCATATTTAAAGCCTATGATTTATAAAGATCATATAGTTGCTTTTTTTTAAATTCAGTCTAATGGTCTCTGCCTTTGTAATTTTTTTTTTTCTTCAGAGTTATCTCACCTTGGGGGAAATCTCTGCCTTTTAATTACAGCAGATAGTCTCTTTACATTTAATGCAGTTATTGATATGTGATGGTATACATATCATATATTGGTCTTATACATAGAACAATGAACGTGTCACTTACTTTTAGACTACCTTGCAGTATTTCAGGGAATCTGATTTCACATTAACTAACCGACAAAAATGATGTATTACATCACTGATCCTTGTTGAAGAAAGGGAAAATTTATAGGGTTTTAAAGTTCAAGCAAGTTCAACCTTTTAAGTCTTTTGCAGCTAATTATTAAAACCTTATAAATTTGTCCCTTTCCCTAACTCTTTTTCAGAACACATGAAAAGTTTAATAAGTCGTGAGACCCTTTATGTTGTTTAATCTTTGTGGAACAGGCCACTTTAGCCTACTATAAACTATTAATGATTACTAACTTTATGATGAATACTCTGAGGGTTTACAAATGTGCTTGTAATGAACTTGGAGAATGGACTTATAAAGAACAGATGTCCATATTCTACGGTATGTAAGAAAATTCCTCTTATTTGACTCTAGCTGATCTGGAAATATTTATAGAACCTGATCCCACTTTAACACATTAAAAAAAGTGATGCATTACATGAGATTCTCCTTAAATTATGTGTTATCTATAATTTTTTATATTAATTTCAAGTGATAGAAAAACCTTGGACTATAGCATCTGGCAGTAAGTTGCTGGATTTTATTTATATATTTTTCCTGTAATATTTTTATGGTGTCAACTTTAAAACAAAAAAACATTTTATAACCAGAGTTTGGTTAAGTGTTTACATTCTACCTCTGTTGATAATTTACTGAACAAAAGTGTGGAGAGTAATTTAGGCTTTCCTTAATAGGGAGCTAATAAATAGCATTATCTTTACTTTGTAAGGAAGTTGATATTTTCAAAGTTTAATTCGGAAATTGGCAACGATTCTTAAAAATTTATTTCAGTGAAATTAAGGAATATTTAAAACAAGTAAATCTCTCTTTTTAAATATCAAATGAAACTCTTATCAGTTAGAGATACTCGTTCATTCAACAAGTGTGGAATGCCTGCTTCGTGACAGGCACTTTTTAAAATTATTTTTTTTATTTTTTATTATAATTTTTTATTAAATCATAACTTGTTTAATGCATTTATGGGGTTCATGGTACTGCTTTGATATACAATATAAAATGCTTACATTGAACTAAGTAACACATCCATCACAATTATACTCCTTTCTTAATAGTTTTGAAATGTACTATTGCATCATGCACATTAGATGAGGTCCCCCCAAATACCCTCCCTTCTCTCCTCTGCCCTTCTACTTTCTGGACTATAGTTATGTTTTGCCATTCATATGAGTATGTAGGTGATTATACATTGATTTCATGGTAGTATTAAGAACATTGGTTACTTTTTATTCCATTCTTGAGATACTTTACTAAGAAGAATATGTTCCAGCTCCATCCAGGTAAACATAAAAAATGTGAAGTCTCCATCCTTTTAATGACTATATAGTATTCCATGGTGTACATATAGCACAATTTGTTAATCCATTGATGGGTCGAAGGGCACCTGGGGTGTTTCCACATCTTGGCTATTATGAATTGGGCTGCAATAAACATTCTGGTGCAAATGTCTTTGTTGTAAAATGATTTTTGATCATCTGGGTAGAGGAATCACCTAGTAGAGGAATTGCAGGATCAAATGGTAGGTCTACTTTTAGTTCCTTGAGTGTTGTTCAAACTTCTTTCCAATTAGCTTACATTCCCACCAGCAGTGTAGAAGCCTTCCCTTCTCTCTGCATCCACGCCAACATCTGTCATTTTGGGATTTTGTCATGTGGGCTAATCTTACTGGAGTTAGATGATATCTCAAAGTGGTTTTATTTGCATTTCTCTGATGATTGATGATGAGCATTTTTTCATGTGTTGGTAGGCCATGCACCTGTCTTCTTCAGAGAAGTTTCTGTTGAAGTCTCTTGCCCACATAGAAATGGGGTTATTTATTCTTTTCTTATTGATTAGTTTGAGTTCTCTGTAGATTCTAGTTATCAGACCTTTGTTGGAAGCATAACCTGCAAAAATTTTCTCCCATGTCTGTTTGTCTCTGTGCTCTTGGCTATGCAAAAGCTTTTTAGTTTGATTGGATCCCAGTCATGTATTTTGGTGTTGCTTCAATTGCCCAGTGGGTCCTCCTCATAAAATACTCTCACAGGCCAATTTCTTCAAGTGTTTTCCCTGTACTCTCTTCTAGTATTTTTATAGTTTCATGTCTTACGTTTAAATCTTTTATCCAGTAAGAATCAATTTTTGTTAATGGTGAAAGGTGGAGGTCCAGTTTCAGTCTTCTACAAGTCGCCAGCCAGTTCATCCAGCACCATTTGTTAAAGAGGGGATCTTTCCCCCACTGAATATTTTTGATAGGCTTGTTGAAGATCAAGTGATGATAAGTAGCTGGGTTCATCTCTTGGTTCTCTATTCATTCCATGAATCTACTGCTCTGTTTTTGTGCCAATACCATGCTGTTTTGATCACTATAGATTTATAGTATAGACTGAAGTCTGGTAATGTGATAGCTCCTGATTTGTTCCTATTTCTGAGTAATGTATTTGCTATTCAAGGTTTTTTCTGATACCATATAAAATGAAGTACTATTTTTTCAAGTTCTTTAGACTATGACAATGGTGCTTTAATAGGGATTGCATTAAATCTGTAGATTGCTTTGGGTAGTATGGACATTTAAATAGTGTTGATTCTTCCCAGTCCATGAGCATGGTATGTTTTTTTATTTGTTAACATCTTCAGCTATTTATTTTTCTCAGAGTTTCATAGTTCTCTTTATAGAGATCTTTCACATCGTTTTGTTAGGTAAATTCCCAGGTATTTCATCTTCTTTGGCACTATTGTAAAAGCTATAGAGTCCTTGACTATATTTTCAGCTTGACTATTGTTGGCATATATAAAAGCTACTGACTTGTAAGTATTGAATTTGTATCCTGAGACACTGCTGTATTCCTTGATCATTTTTAAGAGTTTCGAAGTTGAGTCCCTGGGATTTTCCAGGTATCGGATCGTATCATCAGCGAAGAGTGAGAGTTTGATTTCCTCTGACCCTATTTGGATACACTTGATGCCTTCTCTTGCCTGATTGTGATGGCTAAGACTTCCATTGCTGCGTTGAATAGCAGTGGAGACAGTGGGTATCCTTGCCTCATTCCTGATCTGAGTGGAAATGTTTTCAGTTTTACGCCATTCAATATGATATTGCCTGTGGGTTTGGTGTAGATGGCCTCTATCAGTTTAAGAAATGTCCCTTCTATGCCTATTTTCTTAAGTGTTCTGAAGATGAAAGGATGCTGGATATTATCAAAGGCTTTTTCTGTGTCAACTGAGAGAATCATATGCTCTTTGTTTTTTATTTTATTGATGTGATGTAGTATATTTACAGATTTGAAGATACTACAGACTGTACATGTTTCAGTAATGTAATTAATATTAAAATATATGATTGTGGATTTCTGTCAGTAACATCCGTCATTAGTTCAGGATAAAATATTTGGCTAAAATCAATTTTAGCATATGACTCAAGTCTTTTACTTTTGCCCATATTATAATGATATTTTTTTATTTATTTTTATTAAACCATAGCTGTATATATTAGTATGATCGTGGGGCACCATACACTTGGTTCATAGATCGTTTGACACATTTTCATCACATTAGTTAACATAGCTTTTGTAGCATTTTCTTAGTTATTTTGCTAAGACCTTTACATTCCACATTTACTAGGATTCACATATACCCTTGTAAGATGCACCGCAGGTGTAATCCCATTAATCCCTCTCCTTCCCACTCCCTCTCCCCTCCCTCCCCTCCCTTTCCCCTTTCACCCTATTCTTAGGTTGTAACTGGGTTATAGCTTTCATGTGAAGGTCCTAGATTAGTTTCATAATAAGGGTGAGTACATTGGGTACTTTTTCTTCCATTCTTGAGACACTTTACTAAGAAGAATATGTTCCAGCTCCATCCATGTAAACATGAAAGAGGTAAAGTCTCCATCTTTCTTTAAGGCTGCATAATATTCCATGGTGCACATATACCACAATTTATTAATCCATTCGTGGATCAATGGGCACTTATGCTTTTTCCATGACTTAGCAATTATGAATAGGGCTGCAATAAATATTCTGATACAAATATCTTTGTTATGGTGTGATTTTTGGTTTTCTGGGTATATGCCCAGTAGGGGGATTACAGGATTGAATGGCAGATCTATTTTTAGATCTCTAAGTGTTCTCCAAACATCTTTCCAAAAGGAATGTATTAATTTGCATTCCCACCAGCAGTGCAAAAGTGTTCCCTTTTCTCCACATCCACGCCAACATCTCTGGTCTTGGGATTTTGTGATAAAGGCTAGTCTCACTGGAGTTAGATGATATCTCAAAGTAATTTTGATTTGCATTTCTCTGATGATTAAAGATGATGAGCATTTTTTCATATGTCTGAAGGCCATGCGCCTGTCTTCTTCAGAGAAGTTTCTCTTCAAGTCCCTTGCCCAGCCTGCGATGGGATCCCTTGTTCTTTTCTTGCTAATGCGTTTGAGTTCTCTGTGGATTCTGGTTATTAAACCTTTAGAACACAGTAAGTAAAGCAAGCAAACAGCCCTCAGAATGGAAGAAGATATTTGCAGGTTATGTCTCCGACAAAGGTTTAATGATTTTTTTTTAAATATTCAACCTTCTTTCATTTCAAAGCACAGTGATAGGTTACCAATGCTACTAATCAAAAATGGATCCAGCATTTCTCTTTTGGGTGAGCAAGAACATATGGATGTTACTGGGAATGAATGATCATCAATAATTTAGAATAACTTGAGATCTTATGTGGTAGTAAAAATGAAATATGCATTGGTTAAATGAGAGATAACTATGCTATTTGGTTTTGAGGTCATTTCAGTAACATACACGTACTTTAATTCTTTTTTTTTTTGTTCCCTACTCTTGAAAAAGTATAATAGAATAAGTAATGCTGTGTAGCCATTTGAGGAATGAAGCCAGACACATTTTAATGCAATCACTTGAGAAGTTTGAACAGTTAGAAATTGTAACTTGTAAGAAATAAACTGCTGATATCACTTGGATTAACGATCTGTTTTAGTGAAATATGTCTTCATTTTTATAGTGCATGGAAGCATTTGATACCTATTTGATATTAGTTTTCCATTCATCTAAAACATCTTTGGCATGGCTTTCTGAACAGTGTTTTTCCTAAATTTAGGTCATGATGACTTGACTTTGTGTTCTAGGGGGTAGTAACTGGATCTTTGTCCTGGGAGAGGTGTGTTTCATTGTCTTTTTTGAATGAAGCACAGTAAACTCTGGGGAGTTTATTTACATTGCTCTCCGGTATAGTAAGAAGACTGCTTACCAGCTCACAGCTGCCTCTTCTTTGGAGGCTAAGGTGACTCACTAAGACTCTACAGTCATTGGTGGTTAATCAGAGAAGTAATAAAATAAGCTGTCAAGCGAGAGTTTCAGCTCAGAAAATAAATACTCTCTGTTTCCACTAGAAATATATGATTTAAGGGTTTATTAAAATTTATTTTTTAAAAATGCACTTGTGAAAAGAAAAAAGTATGTAGAAATATTTTTTACATTTCTAAATTTAAAAAATTATTAATCACCAGGGAATTTTTTTTCTTTCCTTTTACCTAGTATAAATTTAAATATATACAATTCAAGGACATTTTTAATAGAATAAATGTGATCACTCTGATTTTTGCCTTCACCATATGAAAAGCAGTTCTTTCCTGGTTTACATATAAATGATTAATGTAGTTTCAATTCTTATTGATTTATAAATTTTTTTCTTCCTTGGTTGTGGCTAGGTTACAAATTACTTTTTTCCTGTACTCAAGAAATTGTGTGTTCTCTGGTCTAGTTTTGGAAATGAATTTCTATTGTGCCATTTTAACTTGACACATTATCTATAACCTTGAATTTTTTTGTCTTTTTAAGTGGGAAACGAGGCTTTGGAGGTTAGCTATCCACCTTTTTTTTCATTTTATGGATAGGAATATTAGACATTTATTTGATATGCTCAAAATCAGAGGACGTGTCATTTCCACATATAGGCATGACAGGACAATTTCTGAAGAAAAGAATCTTGAGGGTAAACCTAAATAAATGGCTGTAGTTTGGTCATAAACAAACATGAAGCAGAAGTTTTGGAAGCTAGATTTCAGTTTTTTTAAAAATGTTCTAAGCAGGGTTTTTCTTAAGGTGTGGTTTACATACCGTACAATTTGCCTTTTTAAAGTGTACCATTGAGTGGTAGTATATTCACGAGACTGTGGCACCATCACACTGTCTAATTCCATAACATGTTCCTCACTCTAAAGAAACCCAAACCTACTGGCAGGCACTCCCTCATTCTTCCCTCCCTTTACCCTTTTCCAAGGACTAATCTATTTTCTGTCTCTATGGATTTTCCTAATCTGGAAATTTCTTATAAATGGCATAATACACAGTGTGACCTTTTGTATCTGGCTTCCTTCACTTAACTTACTGTTTTCAAGGTTAATCCTTGTAGCATGTATCAATACTTTTTTCCTTTTTATAGTTGAATAATATTCTATTGTATATATATAAATTATTTTGTTTGTCCATTTATAAATTGGTGGGTATTTGAATAGTTTCTGCTTTCAGCTAATAATGGTATGTCAGCATTTTGAATATGTATTTTCAGTTTTCTTGGGTATAGGAATATCAGTAGAATTGCCAGGCCATATTTATGTTCAACTTTTTAAAAAACTGCTAGACTGTTTTTCTGATAGTCTGCACCATTTTAGATTCCCTCCAGTAATTTTGGAGGATTCCAATTTCTCTGCCTTTTCACCAACACTTATTATTTTAATTTTTTAATTACAGCTACCATTGTAGATATTAAGTGGTATCTCATAGTTTTGATTTGCATTACCCTAATGACTGGTGTTGTTTAATATCTTCTCATAGGCAGGTGTACATATTCTTGGAGAACTGTTTATTCAAATCCTTTGCCTATTTTTAAATGGAGTTATTCATCTTACTATTTTTCCATTATTAAGAATGCTCTGTATATTTTGATCCAAAACCCTAAACAGATGTGTGATCTGCACATATTTTCTCCTATTATTTGGGGTTGTCCTCATACTTTCTTCACAGTGTCCTTTGAAGCACAAAAGTTTTTAATTTTGATAAGTCCAATTTATCTTGTTGCTGCTACTGCTTATGCTTTTGGTGTCATATTTAAGAAACCATTGTATAATTCAAAGTCACAAAGATTTATAGCTATGTTTTCTTCTGAGAGTTTTATAGTTTTATCTGAGGATGGCATGTCATGGGGCAGGCTTAAGAAAAGAACGATCTCTTCAATTGTACACCCTTAGAGACAGTCTGCTGTGCCAGTCTCTTATATCCTTTCCCACAAGGCTGAAGTTGGGGCTTGGAGCATGCTCAGATGTTCAGGCTGAGTATGTCCTTTCCAGTCCACTGGGGTCCTCTTGTCCCCTCCATTGGTTTAGGCAGAAGACATGCTTTCCTGGGTCACAGGCATTTAGACAGAGAATCACATGCTCTGTGGGAAACTGCTGTCCCCCAGGCACTTCAAATACTCTGTTGTAGAACTATAGATGGGAACTTCACTCTTTGCACACCCTGGTCTAAGCACCAATTGTATCCCAATGTGTTGATTTAAACCAGAATGTGCCTCAATTTTTAAGAGAGAGACTCTAACAGACATGAGCAAGTTGATTTCCTCCAGCAGAAATGAGCAACTTGGATCTCCTCCTTTCTCCAATAGTTGGAGATTTTAACACTCCTCTGACAGTGTTGGATAGATCCTCCAATAAGAAACTCAGCAAAGAAATTTTAGATATAAACTTAACATTTCAACAATTGGATTTAACAGACATCTACAGAACATTTCATCCTAACAAAATTAAATACACATTCTTCTCATCAGCCCATGGAACATCCTCCAAAATTGACCACATCTTAGGTCACAAGTCTAAACTCAGCAAATTTAAAAGAATAGAAATTATTCCTTGCATCATCTTGGACCATCATAGAATAAAAGTTGAACTCACTAACAACAGGAATCTGCATACTCATACAAAAACATGGAAACTAAATAACCTTATGCTGAACGATAGATGGGTCGCAGATGAGATTAAGAATGAAATTACCAAATTTTTAGAACAAAATGATAATGAAGACATGAATTATCAGGTCCTCTCGGATACTGCAAAGGTAGTCCTCTGAGGGAAATTTCTACCACTGCAAGCCTTCCTCAAGAGAACGGAAAGAGAGGAAGTTAACAATTTAATGGGACATCTCAAGCAACTGGAAAAGGAAGAACATTCCAACCTCAAACCTAGCAGAAGAAAAGAAATAACGAAAATTAAAGCAGAATTAAATGAAATTAAAAACAAAAGGATTATACAACAGATCAATAAATCTAAAAGTTGTTTTTTTTTAAAGGTACATAAAATAAACCTTTGAATAACCTAATAAAAATTAGGCAAGACAAGGAAATAAAGGGAATCCAAATGGGAGCAGAGGAGGTCAAACTCTCCCTCTTTGCTGACGACATGATCTTATACTTAGAGAACCCCAAAGACTCAACCACAAGACTCCTAGAAGTCATCAAAAAATACAGTAGTGTTTCAGGACATAAAATCAATGTCCACAAGTCAGTAGCCTTTGTGTACACCAATAACAGTCAAGATGAGAAGCTAATTAAGGACACAACTCCCTTCACCATAGTTTCAAAGAAAATGAAATACCTAGGAGTATACCTAACGAAGGAGGTGAAGGACCTCTATAAAGAAAACTATGAAAGCCTCAGAAAGGAAATAGCAGAGGATATTAACAAATGGAAGAACATACCATGCTCATGGATGGGAAGAATCAACATTGTTAAAATGTCTATACTTCCCAAAGCAATCTACCTATTCAATGCCATTCCTATCAAAATACCAACATCTTACTTTCAAGATTTGGAAAAAATGATTCTGCATTTTCTATGGAACCGGAAAAAAACCCGTATGGCTAAGGCAGTTCTTCGTAACAAAAATAAAGCTGGGGGCATCAGCATACCAGATTTTAGTCTGTACTACAAAGCCATAGTGCTCAAGACAGCATGGTACTGGCACAAAAACAGAGACATAGACACTTGGAATCGAATTGAAAACCAAGAAATGAAACTAACATCTTACAACCACCCTATCTTTGATAAACCAAACAAGAACATACCTTGGGGGAAAGACTCCCTATTCAATAAATGGTATTGGGGAACTGGATGTCTACATGTAAAAGACTGAAACTGGACCCACACCTTTCCCCACTCACAAAAATTGATTCAAGATGGATAAAGGACTTAAATTTAAGGCATGAAACAATAAAAATCCTCAAAGAAAGCATGGGAAAAACACTGGAAGATATTGGCCTGGGGAAAGACTTCATGAAGAAGACTGCCATGGCAATTGCAACAACAACACAAACAAATGGGACTTCATTAAACTGAAAAGCTTCTGTACAGCTAAGGAGACAATAAACCAAAGCAAAGAGACAACCTACACAATGGGAAAGGATATTTGCATATTTTCAATCAGACAAAAGCTTGATAACTAGGATCTATAGAGAACTCAAATTAATCCACAAGAAAAAAGCCCACAATCCCTTGTATCAATGGGCAAGAGACATGAATAGAACTTTCTCTAAAGATGACAGACGAATGGCTAACAAACACATGAAAAAATGTTCATCATCTCTATATATTAGAGAAATGCAAATCAAAACAACCCTGAGATATCATCTAACCCCAGTGAGAATGGCCCACATCACAAAATCTCAAAACTGCAGATGCTGGCGTGGATGTGGAGAGAAGGGAACACTTTTACACTGCTGGTGGGACTGCAAACCAGTACAACCTTTCTGGAAGGAAGTATGGAGAAACCTCAAAGCACTCAAGCTAGACCTCCCATTTGATCCTGTAATCCCATTACTGGGCATCTACTCAGAAGGAAAAAAATCCTTTTATCATAAGAACACTTGTACTAGACTGTTTATTGCAGCTCAATTTACAATCGCCAAAATGTGGAAAGAGCCTAAATGCCCACCAACCCAGGAATGGATTAACAAGCTGTGGTATATGTATACCATGGAATACTATTCAGCCATTAAAAAAAATGGAGACTTTACATCCTTCGTATTAACCTGGATGGACGTGGAAGACATTATTCTTAGTAAAGCATCACAAGAATGGAGAAGCATGAATCCTATGTACTCAATTTTGATATGAGGACAATTAAGGTTATGGGGGGGGAGCAGAAAGAAGGAAGGAGGGAGGGTGTTGGGGCCTTGGTGTGTGTCACACTTTATGGGGGCAAGACATGATTGCAAGAGGGACTTTACCTAACAATTGCAATCAGTGTAACCTGGCTTATTGTACCCTCAATGAATCGCCAACAATAAAAAAAATAAATAAATAAATAAAATCTCTAATTTCATCAATCAGAAATAGAAAAGACAAAATAACGACAGACTCCTCAGAAATTCAAAAAATCCTTAATGAATGTTACAAGAAACTCTATTCTCAGAAATACAGAAATCTGAAGGAAATTGACCAATACTTGGAAGCACTTCACCTTCCAAGACTTAGCCAGAATCAAGTGAACAGGCCTACATCAAGTTCTGAAATAGCATCAACTGTACAAAAATCTCTCTAAAAAGAAAAGCCTGGGACCAGATGGCTTCACATCAGAATTCTACCAAACGTTTAAAGAGGACCTAGTACCTATATTACTTAGCCTTTTCCAAAATACAGAAAAAGAAGGAATACTACCGAACACATTGTATGAAGCAAACATCACCTTTATCCCCAAACCAGGAAAAGACCCAACAAGAAAAGAAAATTGTAGTCCAATATCACTGATGAATATTGATGCAAAAATATTCAACAAGATCCTAGCAAACAGAATCCAGCAACACATCAAACAAAGTGGTTTATCCCAGGGTCTCAAGGCTGGTTCAATATATGTAAATCTATAAATATAATTCATCACATAAACAAAATAAAAAAAATACCATATTCTCTCAATTGATGCCGAAAAAGCTTTTGATAATATCCAGCATCCCTTCATGATCAGAAGAACACTTAAGAAAATTGGTATAGAAGGGGGACATTTCTTAAACTGATAGAGGCCATCTACAGCAAACCCACAGTCAATATCATATTGAATGGAGTTTAATTGAAATCATTTCCACTTAGATCAGGAACCAGGCAAGGTTGCCCATTGTCTCCACTGCTGTTCAACATTGTAATGGAAGTCTTAGTCATCATAAACAGGCAAGAAAAGGTGATCCAGGGTATCCACATGGGGTCAGAAGAGACCAAACTTTCACTCTTCGCAGATGAAATGATTGTGTATCTGGAAAACACCAGGGATTCTACTACAAAACTCTTAGAAGTGATCAAGGAATATAGCAGCGTCTCAGGTTACAAAATCAATATTCATAAATCTGTAGCCTTTATATATACCAACAATAGTCAAGATGAAAAAACAGTCAAGGACTCTGTTCTGTTTACAGTAGTGCCAAAGAATATGAAATAATTTGGAAGTTTATCTAACAAAGGATGTGAAAGATCTCTATAAAGAGAACTATGAAACTCTAAGGAAAGAAATAGCTGAAGATGTTAACAAATGGAAAAACATACCATGCTCATAGCTGGGAAGAATCAACATTGTTTAAATGTCCATATTACCAAAAGCATTATACAATTTTAATGCAATCCCTATTAAAGCTCCACTGTCATACTTTAAAGATCTTGAAAAAATAATATGTTTTATATGGAATCAAAAAAAACCTTGAAAAGCTAAGACATTACTCAGAAATAAAAACATAGCAAAAGGAATCATGCCACCAGACCTCAGATTATACTATAAATCAATAGTGATCAAAACAGCATGTACTGGCCCAAAGACAGAGAGGAAGGTGTATGGAACAGAATAGAGAACCAAGAGATGAACCCAGCTATTTACTGTTATGTGATCTTCTATAAGCCAATTAAAAACATTCAGTGGGGAAAAGATTCCCTATTTAACAAATGGTGCTGGGTGAACTGGCTGGCAACCTGTAGAAGACTGAAACTAGACCCACACCCACCATTAACTAAGATAGACTCTCACTGGATAAAAGATTTAAACTTAAGACATCAAACTATAACAATACTAGAAGAAAGTGAGGGAAAACACTTCAAGAAATCAACCTGGGTGAATATTTTTTGAGGAAGACTCCCTCCCCCCCCCCCCCGGGCAATTGAAGCAACACTAAAAATACATTACTGGGATCTGATTAAACTAAAAAGCTTCTGCATAGCCAAAAACACAGTAAGTAAAGCAAGCAGACAGCCCTCAGAATGGGAGAAGATACTTGCAGATTATGTCTCCAACAAAGGTTTAATAACCAGAATCCACAGAGAACTAAAACGTATTAGCAAGCAAAGAACAAGTGATTCCATCTCAGGGTGGTCAAGGGACTTGAAGAGAAGCTTCTCTGAAGAAGACAGGTGCACGGTCTACAGACACATGAAAAAATGCTCATCATCCTTAATCATCAGAGAAATGCAAATCAAAACCACTTTGAGATATCATCTAACTCCAATAAGATTAGCCCACATCACAAAATCCCCAAACCAGAGATGTTGGCGTGGATATGGAGAAAAGGGAATGCTTCTGCACTGCTGGTGGGAAACTAATACGTTCCTTTTGGAAAGATGTTTGGAGATCACTTAGGGATCTAAAAATAGATCTGCCATTCAATCTTTCAATTCCTCTACTAATTATATATCCAAAAGACCAAAAATCACTTTATAACAAGGATATTTGCACCAGAATGTTTATTGCAGCCCAATTCGTAATTGCTAAGTCATGGAAGAAGACCAAGTGCCCATCAATCCATGAATGGATTTATAAATTGTGGTATATGTACACCATGGAATATCATGCAGCCTTAAAAAAAGATGGAGACTTTACCTCTTTCATGTTTACATGGATGGAGCTGGAAGATATTCTTCTTAGCAAAGTTTCTTAAGAATGGAAGAAAAAGTATCCAATGTACTCAGCCCTACTATGAAACTAATAACCCAACTATAGCCCAAGAAGAAGGGGAAAGAGGAGAGAGAGGAGAGGGGAGGGGGAAGGATGAGTGGAGGGAGGGTAGTTGGTGGGAACACACCTACGGTGCATTTTATAAGGGTACATGTTAAATTTACCAAGTGTAGAGTATAAATGTCTTAACACAATAACTATGAAATGGCAGTGAAGGCTGTGTTAACCAGTTTGATGAAAATATTTCAAATGGTATATAAAACCAGACATTGTACTCCATAATTGCTTTAATGTACATAGGTATGATTAAAAAAAAAAGAAAAGATGTCACTAGCCTGTCTCTTGGGGTACCCATGTAGACCTCCATGAAGGCAGAATGGAGTTAAAGACCTTCCTTGTTTTCTAGATGACGGGTGTCCTTCCATGCAGGCAGCTCTGTTCTGCCCTGGGCATCCCTTGGATTCTCATAGAGGTTCTCACCCATCATCAGGCTGTCTTCAGCAAGAGAAGGAGCTAAATAGAGGTCCTTTGTTCTGCTTTTAGAAAGTAGAATTTTATAAGTAACTGTTGAATTACACAAGCAGTTAACAAGTGCGTTCTTTAATAACTTCCCAATAGTATAGACAAGTTTTTACACTGTTCCCAGATACAGTCAAATTTAAAGGGTTTTATTTGTATGTTTTGGGTCCTTCCTGCACACACACACACACACACGCACACACAGACACAGACACACACACAGAAAAAGTTAAGTATTGTATTTGTGTTTCATATAAATAATATCATGTGCCATTTTGCATCTTCCTTTTATCACTTAACATTATTTTTGTTATAAATAGGTCAAACTAGATTCCCTTATAATTTCTGCATCGTAGTCCATAGTGGAATATACATATCATAGGTTCATTAGGTGTTGCTCTTCAGAGAAGTTATTTCTGTTGGTCCTAGGTTTTCGATACTATAGACAGGACTAGAGAGAGTCTCATGGGCTTTGCCTCATTCTTCAGACACAGAAACATTTCTTTGCTGTTAGCTATTCAGAGGTATGGCTGTTGGTTCATCAGCTTGCACTGTGCAAGCATAAGTACATTTATATTTTGATCATTTTAAATTGCCTTCCAGAGTACCAGCTCTTGTTTCACTTTCTCTAGCAGTACAGGAAAAATCTTACCAGTCTACTCTTTGCCAAGTTTTGATATTATTGAGTTATAAAATGTTTGCTAATCTGATGGGTGGAAAATGTTATAGTATTTTCTTTTAACTTACCTATTGCAGGGTACCAAGATGCATTATGCACACAAGTTGGTGGGTGACTGCAGATATGTATCAGTTCTTAGGGAAGAAAGTAAAAAGCAGAGCACTCACATTTTTTTTTTTTTTTTTTTTAATTTAAAAGTAGGCCACAAACACTAAAGAAGTTGATGGGGAGAGTTGCAAAGGCTTAGAGCCAGTGGCAGGTGGTGGGCAGATTGTGGAGCAGTTAAGACGCAGTCATTAATGAACACAAAGCTGCCAGTGAGGGAGTTCATATTATTCCCTGACTGGCAGGTGAAAATGGGCTGGGAAATACTGCAGATCCAGAAAGACCAAAGAAAAGTTGGGCAGCTAGCAGTTGAATGAGAAATAATGACAAAATATTGTTAACAAAGTATTCATAATTGCTATTAGTGAAAGAGACCCCAAGTTCTGAAGGTTATGTTTTCTAGTTTCTAAGTACAAGATGGTTTTTAATGAATGTCATCTAAATAAACGACAGATACATTTTGACAAAAGTGTCAGTAAATATGTGGGCACTGTGTTTCCTGTTGTAGTAGTTTTTATGAAGTCTGTATAATAGCTACATATACCACAGGCCCTCTGCTAAGTGCTTTACATGTATTGTGCAAGTCATTCCTGTTAACCCCATGAAAGCAAGAATGGAATAATTCCCTTGTTTATTGAAGGAGCTGAAGTTCTGAGAGGTAGCTTATGCAGGGTTGCACAACCAGGGAGCAGCAGAGGTAGGATCTAAGTCTTGGGTCTGCACCACCAAGCTGATCTCCTTCATAAGAGCCCCGTGCCCAGGCTGCATCCAGGCCAGCTGTCCCCAGGTGATTTTTATGGCTCCCTGGCAGACTCAGTGTCTAACTCAAGTGAGAGTAGCTGGAGTGGATGCTGCCACTGCTAGGACCAGGATCGAAAACACAGCAATGCTTATTATGTGCGGGTGATGATATTGAACAGTTTGTATGTATTAAGTAGCATTCACACTACTTGTAGTGCAACCCCCAGTAAGAAATGCATTTTCTATTGTAACAACACATACCTGCAGATCTATGTAATTGAGCAGTCAGAGTTTCATGTGAAAGCACTTATCTTTGCAAATGGGACACACCATGGTGGTTCTGTTCCATCCTATTTTTATTATCTTACAGGTGCTTCCAATTCAGATGTGAATTATCTTTCCATTATCATATTCCCAAGGAAAAAGTGAAGTCTGAAGATTAAATCCCCTTAGAAGTTAAATACCAAACACAATCAAGTTCAGATGAATTAAAGTCTATAGTCAAATTTCTTTCTTGTCAGTTACAAGTTTGAAATTATTACATAAAAATAAAAGCCTGGATTCATTTCCTCCAATTTACTCCAAGAGATGCCTCAGAGAATTGGTTATTCTTTAATGGCTGCAGTCTGAGGTAGAAAGACCTCAGAAATTGAGGCCAAGACTCTGATGTCCTTAGATTTTAAAGAGTCAAAGTATTGATATGTACCAAAATTATCACACGGCAATGGCCCCATTACAACATAATTTGAGTTAAAAAAAAAAAAAAAAAAAAAGAAGTTAGTCTGTAATCTCTAGAGCTATCATCCCAGGCAGTATTATTTTAGCAGAACCCGGTATTTAATGTCGTGAGAGAGCTGGTGTTTTAAGACCAAGGACAGATAGAGAGTATTTTGATTTCGACTTTACTTGCAGACTTCTCTACATTGGAGGTTTTCACGTGGTGTTCCACAGCGCACTGCTGTGCTGTGAGAGGATCTTAGGTGCGCTGTGAAAATTTTTAAAGATTATTAATTAAATTATTTTGGAAAGAAATTTCAAAGCACAGCGAGTATATTATTTTATTTTACTCTTTCTTTCTTTGATTAACATAATTAAAGTGTGCCGGGGAAGTTTAACTATCAGTTTAGCTGTGCTGTGAGATGAAAAAGGTTGCAAAACATGCTCTGCATGTCCAGATGCTATCTCTGTGGGAAGAGATGAATACTGTACCTTTGCCATACCTGCTAGAAAAATCCACCTTTGTGTACTGTTTTCTAACTCGGCATTTCAGACATGACTACGTGTTTTGCAAGGTGTGGTGAGGAGGATTCTGAGGTGGTTCTCAGGATCCTCACCCCTCTGGTGTACATGTCTTACGTAATCTACTTTTTTTTTTTTTTTTTGCTGTTTTTGACCAGGGCTGGGTTTGAACCCGCCACCTCCGGCATATGGGGCCTTTGCCCTACTCCTTTGAGCCAGAGGCGCTGCCCGTAATCTACTTTTGAGTATGGGTGGAACACTATGATGTCACTCCTGGTATTTTCTTTTTTTCCAGGTTGATATGAGGGTTGATAGGATTAGTTTACATTATCTGCATTTGTAAGGTAAAGTCTGAGTTGAGACATTTGTAAGATAAAGTTGCAGGTGAGTCCTTCCCCCAGGAGGTGTGCCATAAATCCCTACATTGTACCTGTTGGATGAGAGCTCACGGAACTCCTTCCACCCCTCCCCCATTCTTGAATTTAATTGTGTATTTCTTTCATGTGGGCCTGTAGTTTTTAATCTACCAGTTTCAACTTAGTATTGGCATATGGGATACTTGCTTTCCCATTCTTGAGATACCTTACTTAGGGGAAAGTGCTCTATATTCTTCCAGGTAAATACAAAAGATGCAAAGTCTCCATCTTTTTAACGGAAGAACAGTATTCCATGGTGTGCATCTACCACAGTTTATTAATCCATTCATGTGTTGATGGCCACTTGGGTTGTTTTCATGTTTCTAAATTGAGCTGCTATGAACATTTGAGTGCAAATGTTCTTATGATAAAATGACTTTTTTTTTTTTTTTCTGGGTAGATACCTAGTGATAGGATTTTGGGATCAAATGGAACGTCTACTTTTAGTTCCTTGAGGATTCTCCATACTTCTTTCCCCAAAGTCTGTGTTAGTCTTCAGTTCCAACACAAAGTGTAAGTGTTTTCCCTTCTTCACACCCACACCAGAATCTGCAGCTTTGGGACTTTATCATAAACTTCTATCACAGATGTGGGCTGTTCTCCCAAAGTGGTTTTGATTGCCATTTCTCTGATGCTTAGGGACCATGAGCGTTTTCTCATGTGCACGTTGTCCATGTGTCCTCCTGGGAAAGGACTCTGCTCATGGCTGTTGTCCAGTGATAAATGGAGTTGTTTGCTTTTTTTCCTTGTTGATTTGCTTGAGTTCTTTGTAGATGTTAGTAATTATCCCTTTGTCAGATTCATAACATGTGAGTATCTTCTGTTCTGAAGGTTATGTGTTTGCTTTGTTAATTGTGTACTTAGCTGTGCAGAAGTGTTTTAACTTGATCAGGTCCCATTTATTTATTTCTGTTGCTTCCGCAGTTGCCAATACCCCTGCAATTTTGTTATATTACCTGACAAGAGGTAGATGTTCAGGGGAGGACAAAATCAGAGGAACCCTTAAAAGCAGAGCATTTTTTTCTGGCTGCTTGTAGAGGGGGATTTTAGAGATATGAGCTTCTCTGGACTAGAAGAAAGTAAACATCCGTGTTGTGACCTTTCTCAGGGACCACATGACAAGAACCTGGGTGCATCTCTGAGGGCGAGCTCAGTTCTTGCCCAACAGCTAGCAGGATAAGTCCTCCGTCCTACAACTTTAAGGAACAGAATTCTGTGTACAACCTGAGTCAGCCTGGAAGAGGACTATAAGCATTGGGTGAGATCTCAACCTCAGCTGACACATTGATGTCAGTCGAATGAGACTCTGAACGGAGGAACTGGTTAAAACATACTCAGACCCCTGACCTGTGGAAAGCTTTTGATAATAATTGTGTGCTGGTTTAAACCACTGAGTTTGTGATCATTTGTTATGTAGAAATATAAAATCAATACACAGAGTTTAAAAAAATTCTGCAGTGATGGTGGCCCTAGTTAATTAGGGTTCATTTAAGACATTTTTCTGTCCTATCCACTCTGTATCTCTTCATTTTCACTGATTGTGGTGCTGAGTGGAGAGTGGCCTTTCTCTTCAGGAGAAGCCTTCCCAGGGAGACAGTGGGTTCAGGCAATTCCGTGGAAGAGGGGGGAGGATGGCTGCTGAGGCATGGAACTGAACACCCCTAGTAACAACTGGAGATACTGCGTCTCAGAGCTCTTGAGTGTAGAGTGTGCTCTGAAGTTTGTTATGTTGTGAAGTGAGAAAACTGGGCCTTCATCCTCCCGCACTATCCAGCCATTTGCTTTGGGTCATGCCAAGAGGCATTTTCATTTCATTGTACAGGTGATGCAGCTCCAGCAGTCTGAGGGAGGCCTCTCTGGGAAGTCGCAGGTAAGAGGTGTGAGTCTTTGGAGGCAGAGTGCATAGAAACAAGGAGCTCAGTACACACAACCCGTAAATGGTGCTTGGTGGAATATCAGCAGTATCTGCTTAATCCCCCAAGTTCAAGATAACGTATGGCCCCAGGCTTAAAATCTCTTTCCTAGGGCACTGCTGTATAGCCCGCCTGACCTTGTAAGCTGTAAATTTTATCCACCTGTCAAAATGAATCTCCTTTGCCCACATATCTCCTTTGTCTAAGACTCAAAGCACAGGCCATGGTGAAACCAAGAGTAACATTTGTTTCATGAATTTAAATACTTAGGGTATTTTCAATTATCCAAGATAGCTCATCAAAGTCTGGGGGCTTTGAGAGAACATCAAATAAAAAATGCTTTTCCCATTCCCATTCTGAAAAACAATGAGAAACAAGGCAAAGAAGAGGCTGTGAAAGCCATGATCTCCTGTGTACGGTGGAAGCCAGGTTGGCTATCAGAGCTTTAGTCCTGATGGCTAAGAGGGCTTGTTAAGCCTCAGCTCTAGAATTAGCAGATGCATCTGTTCACTTATAGGCAAAAATGAGCTGGAGCAGCCCTCACCCCCCAGCGCCTCCTCCAGAAGAGATGCAGGGTGAGCTTGGAGCTACAGGGGAAGGGCGGGCATGTTCAGTTTACTGTTTCCAGATAACCAGGCAGTGAAGTCTTTCCATGTATATCCCATGGAGGAGGGGAGGAAGAAGGTGAAGTAGGATGTAGATGAGTTTTGTCCACATGAACAAAGTATTCCTAGTAAGGGAAAGTGTTTTCCCCACACATACAGACTGTGCTCACATCATGTGCACACACAGGACGACGCAGCGAGCAGAGGGGCACTTACGGTCTGCACTCCCCTCCCTTCGCCTTTGTTAAATCATTTAGGAATTCCTCCTCAAATTTCACACTGTTTTTTAAACAGCGGTTAAAGGAATGAAAGTTTCTTTATTGGACCCACTGATGAGCTGTTTTACAAAAAATTGACAATTGAGTTGATGACTTCTAAAATGCTTCGAAATTTCTTTCTATTTTGGTTTAGAAAACTTGGGGGCTGACATCTTGGGAACAATCACCAAGTGGGCCTCAATTAGTAATTCCCAGTTTACAGAGAATGACTAGGAATTGTTGAAATCTTGCTAATGCACATTTTTCCTTAGTTTTCATAGATTACCAATTTTTCAAGGAGAGGGAATCCAGTAAATTATAACTAGCAGTGTATTGAACCCAGCTAATTGCTTCCTAATTTGTATTCACTGAGGTCTTTTATGGACTCTTAAAACGTGCATCAAATTGCTTTTGTTTAACTGTGTGTCTCTTCCTGCCACTCTGAGTATGTTGAAAACAGGTGCCCAGAAGCATCATCAGGTTGCCAGCAGAGGAGATGACTGTATGGAAAAGATCCACTCTTTGTCTTCTAAAGATTCAAGAAGGCCCCCTAAAGGTGCTGCAGGTGCCTCCTGCTACCTAGTAACTAAGTCATTGTACCTACCATATTTCAGATTCTGTAGCCACTCCAGTGGTTAAGGTGGAATGTCTCTCCTTAAGCAGTCAAACATGTTGAATTGATTTCAGCTGCTCAGTATTCATCCATCAAAGATTCAGAAGCTGCATTCGGTGTTGTGTTCATGAGGATCCTGTGGTGGAGAAATTACGGGTCACCTGGTGTAGACGCCGTTGGCATTTCTACATCCCCACCGCCCGCTACAGCCCACTCTGTGGCTGATGTCTGTGGACTACTGTAATAGAATTTCCAGCCCCCCCTCCCCACCTTTTTCCTCGGACTCTAATTGGGTAAGCCAGTGGAAAGCAGGCCTTCAGAGAGAGGAAGGTGGAGCGTTTTGCTGTGTATAATGTGCACTTTTGGGTCCAAATCTGTGAGGTTAAAAATAAGGATGTGAGGTTGGGTGTGGTGGCTCACCTCTGTGGTAACACTAGCACTCTGGGAGGTCAAGGCAGGTGGATTTCTTGTGCTCACAAGTTTGAGACCAGCCTGAGCAAAAGCAAGACCCTGTCTTTACTAAAAATAGAAAAACTAAGATAAGAGTATTGCTTGAGCCCAAGAATTGGAGGTTGCTGTGAGCTATGACACCATGCCACTCTACCCGAGTAGGTGCCAGAGGAGACTCTTATCTCAAAAAAAAAGGGGGTGGGGGCAGGTATGCATTATGCATCGTTATACATGGGTAATGGGTAGTGCTAATTCTGTATCTACATAAATGTCTTAAAATCTTTTTTGTTTTTTTTTTTTGATACA
Source organism: Nycticebus coucang (assembly GCF_027406575.1). Classification (NCBI taxonomy): domain Eukaryota; kingdom Metazoa; phylum Chordata; class Mammalia; order Primates; family Lorisidae; genus Nycticebus; species Nycticebus coucang. The sequence continues at coordinate 22,631,320 of NC_069787.1, forward strand.
GACTATCACTCTGGCACCCTGAGTAGAGTGCCGTGGTGTCATAGCTCATAGCAACCTCAAAATCTTGGGTTCAAGTGATCGTCTTGCCTCATTTTCTTTGTCTATGTATGTGTGTTTTTTCTATTTCTAGTAGAGATGGGTCTCGTTCTTGCTTATACTGGTCTCAAACTCCTGAGCTCAAGGAATTCACCCACCTTGGCCTCCCAGAGTGCTAGGATTACCAGCATGAGCCACTGCACCTGTCCTTAAATTCCTTTATTTATGCTTGCATGTTAAAAGTGTAACCAAGTTAAAAAAAAAATGCTAAAATTCCTTTATTTTACAAAAACAAGTACCTAAATACAAACAAATAAAAATTTGAATTAAAAGATTAAAATGCTAAGACATTTACATTCCATATTTACTAAGTTTCACATATACCCTTGTAAGATGCACCGCAGGTGTACAATAACTAAGAAAATGCCAGGAAGGCTATGTTAACCAGTGTGATGAAAACGTGTCAAACGGTCTATGAAACTAGTGTATGGTGCCCCATACTCAATGTACACAGCTATGATTTAATAAAAAAAAAAAAGTTAAAATGAAAGATTTTTTTTTTTTCCTGGAAGTTTTACCTAAAAATACAAGTGCACATTATTTTCAGAAATGTGTTATACATGGCAAAATCAGGGTATGTCACCTGCTTCCATGTTGGATGCCATAAATTGGTTGCATTCCTGTACTGGAGCCCACAGCTTCTCTTAAGCTAGAATCTTCTTCTCCAGTGCCTGGAAACCTTTCTTTTCATTGTGTGTTGAATGCATATCTCAGTAAGTCCTGACGTTCTGTACCCATGATTGTTATTTCCTTTAGAAATAGAATCTTTGCAAGTGTAACCAAGTTAAGAGGAGTTTACTGGATTAGAATGTGCTCTAACCCCATGACTGGTGTCCTTATAAAAAGAGGGAGACTTGAAGACCGAAGGAGACACAGGGAAGAGGACCAGGTGAAGACAGAGACAGGGATTAAAATTATGATGCCACAGCCAAAGAAGGCCAAGAGGTGTGAGCAAGCGCCAGAAGCAAGAAGAAGGAAGGGAGGATCCCCTATTGCCTTTGCAGGAGACATGGCCCTGCTGACCTGTGGTTTGGGCCATATCTCCCCTAGAACATTGAGGGAAGCCACATGGTTTTTGATAATACACCTACTATACCTTCTCCTTTACCCTTTAGGCCTTGGGGATGGAAGATGGGGGCTGGTAACAGCTCAGAGATGTTGCTAATTTTAGAATGGGTCACCTGCTCTTACGGGTTTCCTCTAACCTGTTCATATACTTGTGAGTGATCCCTTTATTAAACTGTCGTAAGTGGTACCATTTGCATTTTCCCATTTCATTCCCACCAGGACACCTCTTACTGACATGCCCAGTTTCCATTCTTTCCTTCTTCCTTTCAGTTATGGAAACCCTTGCCCCTGCCCATTGTACTCAAATTTTGGCAGGGCACATGCTCACCAAGGTTGACAGAGATTTCCAGGTTCCTTGCAGCTGAGTGTGTGGCTCTGTGGCCACTTTCAGGTCGGAGGGTGTGAGTGAAAATGATGGGTTCCACTCCTGGGTTCCATTCTGTGGTAGGCTGAATAATGGACCCCCAAATGTGTCTGTGTCCTAATCTCTGAACCTATGAATATGTTACCTTACACGGCAGAGGGCACTTTCTATATTTGATTACTCTAAGGATTTTGAGATGGGGAGAGTAGGATGCATTATGCAGGTGGACCCAGTGTGGTCCCATGGGTCCTTCTAAGAGTGAGGCAGGAGGCTCAGAGTGGTGGAGGAGATACAGTCTTGGAAGTGGAGCTCAGAGTTTGCCCTGTGAAGAGAAGGAAAGAAGCCACAAGTGAAGGAATGTAAGCAGCCTTTAGAAGCTGGAAAAGCCAAGGAAACAGATTTTTCTTCAGAGCCTGGAGAAGGACAGCGATTTTACCTTGAGTGTAGCCTAGAAGACCCTTTCAGACTTCAGACCTCCAGGACTCTTAAGATAATCAGTGTAACGCTAAGTGTAGCAATTTGTTACAGCTGAACCTCCCAGCCCATATCATGAATACCGTGATCAATGGAGGATCCAGGTGCTAGAACTGCTGCTGTTTTATTTTGTGTTTTGTTCCTCATATTATTTCTAGTACCTGTAGAGAATGTGACACACACCAGGCCTTCAAAAAACACTGAAAGAGGGAATGGATTACTGAAGCAGCTCCCTACCTGGTCTCCTGCCTTTACCCTTCTCCAATACCTCATCCCCATGGCAGTAAACACATATCTCATCATGACATCACTTTCTTGTTGAAAACATTTTGACAGTCTCTCATTGCTCTTGGTTAGAAATGCAGTACTTGAGAAGGCGTATGATCTGGCCTGGTCCTCTGTCATCACTCTCCACCATTGTGGTTCTGGGAGCCATTGTCATCCCTGTTCTAAACCTCTTATGCCTCTCCTGCTTCCAGCCCTTCCCCTCAGCTGCTCCATCAGCCAGGATCCTGGACTCCCATTTTCTCTTGTTTGACCTCATTGTTTCTCAATTCAGTCTGGATCTCACCTTGATGGAATGCTATTCCCAACCTCCTCCAGAAGATCAGCCCTGTGTGCACCAGAGTATTTCCAATGCTGCTTGACTTAGCCAGCCATATTTCATTTGCACGTTTAATTGCCTGACATATTTAAAATATGTAAATTATCTGAGAACAGGGACTTCTATGCATTGAGCTTATTACAGCTCCTGGTTTGGCACAAATCCAGTAAAGCTTTGTTGAATGAACGAATAAGCATCTACATATTTCTAGACTGTAAAAACGAGGTAGGAGGTAGAGTTCATCCATGGTTTAATCAGTGAATATGCACTGAGGACATTCTCTACGCCGGGCTCACCAAGTGTCTTAGGACATGCGGGGTGAGTGGATGGTGCTGCCACCATGGTGTCACTCTGCACTAAGACGAATTCTGTCCGTCTGTGTGTCTTTGTGCCCTAAGCTTCCCAAACTTTATGCCAGAATTGGGGTGGATGCATATACTTGTCAGAGTCTAGGTCCTGTGCTAACGCATAGCTGCAAGGGAGCCTAGGAAAATGGGTTTCTGGCACTTGGAGTTCTGTTCCAGGGTATTCTGCCTCAGAACTTGGGGAGGAGTTCCTGTTTGTAGGAGATGAGAATGTTGGCTGCCCAGATTGAATGGTAAAAGTCCACTCCATCTGTAAAAGGAACATTGGTGGTAACTGTAAATTCAGTTTTATTAGTACTTCATAATAATGTCCTGGAAATTGGCGCTTAGAGATGGGACCCTCTCAAGTAGGTAGTAAGGTGTCAGATTTTAGTTCCCACAGTTTGAAGAGCTAATGTAGCATATTTTTTCTCCATTGGGCTTATTGGGTTCCAAGTGAGAAAGGTATTCTGAAGAGAGGAAGTGGGAAAACAGAAACATCTGTGACTTGGCAACCAAGAATAGCACGAGGACTATGTGAGTGGAGTAGCGGGAATGTGTAGAAACAAATAGATGGAGCCCGGTGGCTATAGTGGGCCTGGTGTTGAAAGCCGATCCCCCAGAAATGAACAGTGGGACAGGCCGTTATGAGTTGCACGATGCCTTGGAACGTGGGGCTAATCAGGCAGTCTGCTTGACTGAACATCTGCACTGCTCTGTCTTCATTCTCAAAGGGGCACTATCTCTTTGCATGCCAGGGACGCCGAAGTGTCTCTTAGCCTTTCCAACAGAAGCTCACTGTGGGGCTTACATTCTGACTGCTTTTAATTGCACTGAAATTCAGGTGATCTGCTTTAAGGTCAAATACAGTATTTTTCTTTCCCTTCTTCTGGCTGACCCACTGTGAAGGAATGGGTTGGAAAAGTTGGCACATCCAGGCGGAGCAGGGAGGAGCTCTGGAGCTGCTGCTTGGAGGAAAGCATTCTGAGCCTATGCTGACAGAAGCATCCAGACAGAGTTCAGTGCCGAGCCGGGGAGAGCAGGGCGGGGCTGGGGGACCTGCATCCAGCATTGCCAAGACTATAAAAACCTTCACTGGCTTACTGTGAACTCATTTTGGAGCAAAAGTATTTACCTTCATTGTTAACTCCCTCATTTTCTCTTTTGAATTTATTACCTGGATATAATTTGTGCCCATGCTTAAGCCCTAATTATTTTCAATCATTTTCTGCATGCAGTTGCCATAGCATCTAATTCTTTGGCAAACAGAGAAGAAATTATGATGTGTGTGCTTTTTTTTTTTAAGTTTATGAAGTAAACACCAAAAGAAACATTACAAAATGGAAGAAAACAACAAAAAATGAAAGATTTAAAAAGAGAAGAAAAAAGTATATTTTGGGAAAACTATGAAAATACCACCACCGCTACAAAAGCTGGTCCTAATTGTAACTGTGTAAAACTGTGGATATGTTTATTTTCACAGCTGGCCATATGTGCTAGAATCCATACCTGCAAACATACGGCAATTTTTGTTTTATCGGTCTTTTCTCCTGGGAATGAGAATGAAAAATGTGGTGACTGATGGAAATAGAAGGAAAATGCCAACAGCCTCATAGAATTTCGATCCCAAGGGTTTAAATGGATCTCTTGTCTTTGACGAGTCACGCTTGTGAGAATAGAGGGGGCTAGGATGGAGGCTGGCAGGCGTGGAGGCAGACGGAGCAGATAAATGTCAGGTTCATAATCCTGTAAGAGAGGAGAGTGGTTTGGGTTAGGGGGATAGCGTGGAGATAGAAGGACACGGAGAGAGCATTTCTACCTTTCTGGAATTGTATGCATGTGTGCACATGCACATATGTATCCGTGTAAATTTTATTATATATTAATTTCATATGTAAAGTTAAAAACTGTAAGGCATTTATAGGGTAGTGTGGCGGAGTGGTTGCTGCCTGCCTTTTGTGGTTGTGAGGTTATCATCAGGAACAGCTACGTAAGAGGCAATAGCCCTTGTTAGGCAGTCCCATTGTACCAGGCTGTGCATTCATTAGCTCCTCTGATCGTCAAGGAGTTGGTGTAACTGTTATTCCTGTTTTAAGTCAGGACGTATCTGATGGTATCTAGCCAGTGAGTGCATTGCTGGGGTTTGCACTGGGCCTGTCTGGTTTCCCAGCCTGACAGTCCTGATACTGTGTGTTGACATTGTATGTGGCCATCTAGTGCATTTGGGTGACTGTAGAAATAGCATATTGACGGAGTTGCCATCTTTGAATGGAGGATATCTGATCTGAGCTACCTTGACGGTATGTTTTCTGGATTAGGAGAAAAATGGTTGATTCAGGAATGTTGTCACTGCTCCAGTGTCTTGGTGTTAATGATTTCATCATTTTTGACACAGTTGCCTCCATGGTTTTGGTATGGGTCACTGAAATACACTTTGGGAAACCACAAAACCTATATTAAGTGATTGCATAGTGTAGTCAGGAAGTCATCTAAAGAGAAGACCAAAACATGGAAATAAAATACGATGGCTGCACTTTCTCTTAGAAGAAGGCAGAATTGTTCTTTCTTTCCTTTTTTTTTTTTTTTGTCTCTGTGTGCAGAAGTACTCAAATTGTGTTCAGTGTTTTTTTTTTTTTTTCTTTCTTTTTTTTAGGCCCGTATTGGTTGTGTGTCCTATTTTATTTTAATCTTTTATATTTACCCTTCAGTTCTGTCAGGACAGACTGCCAGCCACAGGCTCCCTGCTGGTGGAGGTAAGGCTGTGTGAGCGCGAGGTGCACGGCAGCTGCCACACGCCGGAGCTCCCCGGTAGCAAGGAATGCTCTAGGCTGCTGGGGAGCAGGGTTCTAATGAGGCCCCAGAGGAGCCAGGGTGGCCGTCGCTTCTCCCCCCGCTGCAGAGGAATCATCCACATCTCAGGAGTTGTTAGTACCAAAAACCCACTGATGCAAATCATTTGGGTCCTGTCGTCTAAAGAATCACAGCTTTTTGGAGCAGAAAGATAGCTTAGTGACTTTTCATCTGCTTTCTTCATTTCGCTGTTATGAAAACTGAAGTCCAAAGTAGACAAGGAAACTTTGTAAAATGGAATCCGTACCCGAACTTGGGCTTAACCCCAGTTCGTCCTTTCATGTCTGTTTCTTCTTAGTAATAATAATACTTAATAATAATAATAGTTATGGTTTATTGAGCTTGATGCCTAGTACTTTTATATGCCTCATGTTATTTAGTTCTTAAAGTGAACTTCAAGTGCAATCACTATATTAACCCCATGTTAATTGATGGACAAATTAGGATATAAGATGTCAAGTAATTTGCCCGAGGTCAAAGAAAGATGCATGGTAGCACATCGCAGATCAAGGACTCAAATTCAGGTCCAGTACACCAAACTTTATGCAAACCACCTCTATGCCATCCTATTTCCCATTTTGTTCTTATAATGTTAAATACTTTTTAAAATTAATATTCCCACTAGAAGACTTTGCATACTACAGATTGTCATTTTAAATATATAGTATAGTATATGCAGCTATGTCACTCAAAGTTGTGAGGAATGTTGCAAAAAAACTTACTCCTTGCAAGGTGTCTTAGATTGCATTCTTTGGGACATGTTCTACAGGAGATTGTTTGGGAATGTCCTCAAGATGAACCCCCATGAAAGAATGAAGAAAGTTGGACTGTGCAGAGGAAGGAGCTGGACTGTGACGTGGTTAGTTATGTCAGAGACCTTTGTCCCCTCTACACAGAGGTCTGGGTTGCAGTGGTCTTTCAGGGTTCTCTCACAGTGAAGCCAGTGGTTGTACACAGATTATTTCTATAAAGGGAGGTACGACTTTAGGTATTTCTCGTTGAGTACAATTCCAAATGAGAGACTCCACTGAAGCCGCCAACCACCAATTATTTCTTGCAGCTGGGTTATGACTACTTCATTCTGCAGGAGAACTGACTCAAGAACTGACTTGACTCCTTGTGTTGCAAATGCTCATTTACTTTGTCTACAAAACTTTGCCTTTGGAAACAGCTTCTCCGAGATCCCTTTTGGTCTGTCTTCTAGGAGGAACTTATAAGGGAAGAGCTAAAGGGACAGCAAGCCTTCTCCACCTCTGCAGCTGGTCTCCAAGTGGAAAGGGATAGGTACCTTCTATTTCCTTTATTACCCATCTAGAGTCTTTCTGGCTGGCATTTCCTTTCCTTTTTCCTTTTTCTGTTGGCATTCTGGTGTGAGAAGCCTCAAATTATAGGGTAGAACCTATAGTGTGGAGCTTAATGTGTTCCCTGGTGGAAATGCACCCTCTCTGGGGATAAGGATTCTTAAAACCTCAGAGTTTCAGCAGATGGGAAAAAAAAAAAGAAATTTCCCACGTGGATCACTGAGATGTAAGTTAAATCAGGCCACTTCTGCTTCTGTCCCCTGGTTCCTAAATCTATATGTCCTACCCAGTAAGAAAGCAGCATTAGGTTCAACTAGTCATTGATGTACGAAGTAACCCTTATCTCCTCATCCTTGCAAGAAGTTCTCTGGAAGTTGATGTTTACATCATGTCTTCACAATGCCATTATAGTGCTGGGACAAGTAGATACCCATATGCAAAATAGGTTGCATATCTGCCTATTTTGCAGATTATTTCAAAATGGATCATTTCTTAGATGGGACACTAAAATTTCCAGTTACGCGGTGGCTCACGCCTGTAATCCCAGCACTGTGGGAGGCTGAGGAGGGAGAATCGCTTGAGCTCCGGAGTTCGAGACTTGCCTGAGCGACAGTGAGACCCCGACTCATGAAAAAAATGGAAAAACCCAGCCGGGTGCCGCGGCGAGCGCCTGTAATCCCAGCGGCTTCCGGAGGCTGAGGCAGCGGGGTGCCCGCAGCCTGAGTCTGAGGTTGTGGTGGGCTACCACTCCCACTGCACTCTGCTCAGGGGCATAGGGTGGGACCCTGTCTCAACAACAACAACAACAAAAAAAAAGGTGATAAATTAGACTTTACCAAAACTGAGAGCCTTTTATGTCCAATAAGACACAAGGAAGTTAAAAAACAACCCACAGAATGGGATAAAGTATTTGTAAATCATAAACCTGATAAGGGACTTGCATCCCGAATGCAAAAGAACTCTTATGATGCAACAAGAAAAAGACAACCTGATTGAAAACTGGGCGAAGGATTTGAATGGATCTTTGTTCAAAGAAGACATACAGGTGGACAATAAGCACATAAAATGTGTTTAACACCATGAGCCTTTAGAGAAGTGCAATGGGATGTGTTTCACATCAAATGAAATAACTAAAATTAAAAAAAAAAAAGATATAGCAAGGGTTGGAGAAACTGGAAGTCAGACATTTTTGATGAAATAGTAAAATGGTGTAACCACGTTGGAAAGCAGTTTGGCAGTTCCTGAAAATGTTAAATATGAAGGTAGCATATGACATAGCAATTATTATTCTCCTCGGCATATACTCAAGGTGAATGAAAACAGGTATCCATGCAACAGGTGCCCATCAATTGCTGAATGGATTGATATAGCTGTGCTATATTCATCCATCAAAAAGAGATTTAACAACACGTCAGGAATGTACCTTGAACATACTATGCTGAGAGAAGCCAATAACAAAAAAACACATCTTTTATAATTGCATTTATGTAAAATGCCCATAATAGAGAAACCATGGAAATCACAAAGTGTTTTCTGAGACCTCTGGAAGAAGAAAAGAAGGGGGAGATACTACAGGATGCGCAGTTTCCTCTTGGAGTGATGACCATGTTCTTAAATTCGATGCTGATGATAGGGAGACATCTGGGAACATACCATAAACCATCAAAGTGTATACATCAAAAAGGTGTATTTCATGGCATGTGGGCTATATCTTGATTATCAACAGAGTTAGGACAGAAACCACAGTCTGGGAAAAAATGCATTTCTTTTTTATTTATTTTAATTTTTTTATTAAATCATAACTGTATACATTAATGCAATCATGGGGTACCATGTGCTGGTTTTCTATACATATAATTTAAAATATTTTCATCAAACTATTTAACATAGCCTTCCTGGCATTTTCTTTTTTTTTTTTTAATTTATTATTATTATTATTTTTTTTTTTTTGCAGTTTTTGGCCAGGGCTGGGTTTGAACCCACCACCTCTGGCATATAGGGCTGGTGCCTTACTCCTTTGAGCCACGGGTGCTGCCCCTTGGCATTTTCTTACTGTGTTAAGACATTTATATTCTACATTTAGTAAATTTCATATGTACCCTTGTAAGATGCACCGTAGGTGTGGTCCCACCAATTACCCTCTCTGCACCCAGCCTCCCCACTCCCCTCCCCTCCCTTTCCCCTTTCCCCATATTATTAGGCTATAATTGGGTTATAGATTTCATATGAAAGCAATAAATCAGTTTCATATTAGGGCTGAGTACATTGGATATTTTTTCTTCCAATCTTGAGATACCTTGCTAAAAAGAATATGTTCCAGCTCCATCCATGTAAACATGAGGGATATAAAGTCTCCATCTTTCTTTATGGCTGCATAATATTCCATAGTATACATATACCACAAGTTATACCACTTCTACACTGCTGGTGGGAATGCAAACTAATATGTTCCTTTTGAAAAGATGTTTGGAGAACACTTAGAAATCTAAAAATAGACCTGCCATTCGATCCTACAATTCCTCTACTAGGAATATATCCAGAAGACCAGAAATCACATTATAACAAAGATATTTGTACCAGAATGTTTATTGCAGCCCAATTCATAATTGCTAAGTCATGGAAGAAGCCCAAGTGCCCATTGACCCATGAATGGATTAATAAAAATTGCATTTCTAATGAAGGACTCTTATCCAAAATATACAAAGAACTGATAAACTGTAACAAAAGGAATTGAACAGCCCCATTGAAAAATGGGCAAAAGACCTGAATAGACACCTTGCCAAAGAAGACAGGCAGATTGAGAATAAGCGTAGGAAAAGATGCTCAGCATCATATACCAGGAGGAACTGCAGACTAAAACAGTGAAATATCACTTACACACCTACTAGAATGGCCTCTTTCCAAAACATTAGCCACACCAGGTTTTGGCAAGGTCACGGAGCAACAAAAACACCATTTATTGCAGGTGGGAATATAAAATGGTACAGACACTTGAAAAGACAGTCTGGCAGTCTCTGGAAAAAAATGGCATGCTCTTCCAGTAGGATCTAGTAGTCATGCTTCTTGATGTTTTCCCCAAAGGAATTGAAAATTTATGTCCACACAGAAATCTCCGCAGCCGTGTTTATGGCAGCTTGATTCATAATTTCTAAAACTGGGAAGCAACTAAGATGTTCTCAGTAGGTGAAGGGATAAATAAAATGTGGTACAACCAAGCAATGGAATATTATTCAGTGCTAAAAACATAAGGTCTCAAGCCATGAAAAAATAGGAGGCAAGCTGTCGCCCTGGGTAGAGTGCCGTAGCATCACAGCTCTCAGCAACCTCAAACACTTGAGCTTAAGTGATTCTCTTGCCTCAGTCTCCCAAGTAGCTGGGACTATAGGCGTCCACCACAACGCCCTGCTATTTTTTTGTTGCAGTTGTTGTTGTTTTAGCAGGCCTGGGCCAGGTTCAAACCTGTGAGCCTCCGTGTATGTGGCCAGCGCCCAACCGATTGAGCTATGGGCGCTGCCTTAAATGCATCTTTCTAAGTGAAAGAAACCAATCTGAAAAGACTAAATACTATATGATTCCAACTATATGATTTCCAACATTCTGAAAAAGGCAGAACTATGGAGGCAGTAAAAAGATAAGTGGTTGCCAAGGGTTAGGGGGGATGGAGGGAGGCATGAACAGGTGAGGCAGTGACAATTTTCAGGGCAATGAAGCTATTCTGAATTATACTACCGTGGTGGATAAATGTCATTATATACCTGTCCAAACCCATAGAATGTACAACTCCAAATGAAACCTCATGTCAACTATGGAGTTAGGTTGAATGTAACATGTAAATGTGGGATTGTCAGGTGTAACAGTGGGCCACTCTGGTGGGGGATGTTGATGGTGGGAAAGGCTGTGCATGTGTGGGGACAGGAGCAATGTGATAACTCTGTGCTTTCCTTCTGCTTTTGTTGGGAACGTAACACTGCCCTGAAAAATGAAGTCTATTAATAAAAGGTGGCCATAGTAGCTCTTTATCAGGCTGACCACTTCTGGGTATTGTAGAGTATCTTAAGATTAGGGGCTTCGGCCCCACTTGTTCTCTCCTGCACCTCCATCATTGTATGTAGGCAGTTTGGTCTGAAGTGATATTGTTAATACACGAGGTCTTATGGTGGAAGATCAGACATGCTGCAGTGTTGACTAAGATGCCTGGGGAGGACAGGCAACCCCGTTTTGCAGTGTGGATCAGTTTCTGCCTAGATAAATTACTGCACTTTCCAAAGTGAGAGGAGTCTGAATGGTCAGCTCATTGCCAAGTGTCTTGTTGGCTTCCGTGTTGGAGGCTCAGCCTTAGTCTTCTGAGGGGAGGCCAGCATACTTTTGCTGAGTGAAGAGACCACTCTTCAGGCCCCTCTGCAGCCTCCATCTTTGCTGCAACTTAATTCATATAGAATACCAAGATATTCTTCCTTTTGGGGGTTTTTGGTGCCTGTTCCCTCGCAACTGCTCTTTGCTGTTTCTTAATTTATAAAACCCAGATCTTAGCGTCTTGTGCCCACTCCCATGTTTCTGTTTATATACCTGTTCCTGATCTACCAATATTTCTTCTTTTAAAAGGGTTCCTGACCAACTAGCCAAGCTGCTTGCCACCACCTCTTAGTCCTTGTAGTTCTTACTTTGGGCTGACATAAAATGAGTGTTCTGCCCATGGTGAAGATTTTCATTCACTGCTATGTTTCAGCATCACTCTGATCAAAGGTGAGGTGCGGGAGTTTGTTTTGACTTGAAGCCACACACAGCTGGCTGGTCTGGCCGGCTCATGCCTCATCCCAGATAAGCCACTTCCAGGTTACGATGGTTTTCTCTTGTTCCTGTTTGCACACCATAACTTGGTGTGTCCGACGGACCCCGGATTGTGACAGGCAGTTCTGTTGGAATGGCAGTTCTGTCATTCTGTCAGGGCTCAGGAGCACTCCAGGAGCTGTTTTCAAACAGTGCATAGTTCTCTGCTGCAGGTGTTGGTCCTTGCTCCAGGACTGTCCTGGGGTTTACTGTGCTTCTCTTACTGGAGCTTGTCAGAAACTCTGCAGCTCATTGACCCTGACCTGTAGCTCTGACACCACAGGCCTATGACAAGGGCCACTGATGCCACTGCCCCGAGCTGCTGCACAGTCTTCCTGCTCTGGGCCCACTCAACACTTGTAACCTTTGTGTCATCTGGTGAACAGTTTAGAGAAGTTTTCAAAAGAAAAAGAGGACTAAGTGGTGCTGGGAGTTTTGCCATGTAGTCATTTGTCCTTTGCTTTGATGGAAACGTGCTAGTAGGCCCCAGGTCATTGTACCCATTGAAAAATTTCAGCTAAGAGGCAGACCATTGAATCTTGTTAGAATTCTTCTCATTGCACCAAGGCCTCTGATGCACTTGCCATATGTTGCTTGTGTAATCTGAATAGTGTGTGATAATCACACTGTGTGATACGATGTTCTGTAGAATGTTCACTTAGTTTAAGTTGCTTGAGAGAGTTTTACATCAGTGGGTAGAAGAGTTACTGTATCTCTAGGGTAAGACCGGGAAAGTAAGTTTATGTCTATCCCAAAATTAATTTAATTTTATTTAAACATACATTATATTATTTATTTGAAGATACACTTTAGAATGCTCTAAAAATTGCAGAACCTTAGAAATTCACATTATGAAGCCTACAAAATTTTAATATTGAAAGATGATACAGTATAGTAACTCTTCACTTGAAGTAAGTAAGTTCTTGTAAACCTTGACCTTAAGAGAAACCATGTATGGCATGCCCTCTAATAATGTTGTTCTCTTAAATGTCGTTTCATTATAACATTGCTGAGAAAAAAAAAATTGGTTTCATTTTATGTTGGGTTGCATAAAGTCACAGTTTCTAAGAACTTATTGACAGTGTTAAGCGAGGTCTTCTGTGAATAAAAAATTCTAATAAAATACTCAAAATTGGAATTCAGCAATGTATTAAGAGGATAATAACTCTCACCAAGGAAGGTTTATTCCAGGAATATTAGAGTATTTCACTGTGTTATCTCAGTCAACAAATTCATTTAGAAAAAAATCTTCTGACTATATTAAATGCATCCTGAAAAACCATCTGATAATGTTCAGTTGCTATTCCTCATTTAATCTGTAGATGAAACAGAAAATACTTAGATATAAAGAAGATTATTTACTGAAAAAAATCAAAACCTACATAGATTCCTCTAAATGGCCAACCACTAAGTTTAAAATCAAGGTATATGCAAGGTGCATTTGATTACCGTTCTATCCAAGATGTACTATAACCAAACTTATATGATTGATTGCAAGAATAGACAGATAAATGGACTAGAATATAGACTCCAGAAATAGATCTTAGTGTATCTGACTTTATAACAAAGGTAGTATTTCAGTTTAGTCACAAATAGGTGGTTCATTTAATACATGCCAATGGCTTTCCACCTGGAGTGACATAAGGTGGGCCCTTACCTTATAATATATATGAACCTAAATTCTGTATGGATTAAAGGGTTACATATCAAAACAGAAGTCTTAGAAGGACTATTGGAAGGCTACGTGTTTCATCTAGTGGCAGGAAAAGAAAATCATTCTTACTCAGGATTGTTACCCAGAAAATATAGACGTGTTTTCTCAGTAAAACTTAAAAGCTATCATATAGACAGTATTAGCACAAAGAGAATCATTGGAAAATATACTGAGGGCAATTCATGAAGTAGATGAAGGGCAAAGGGTTAATATCCATAGTGTACAAAGAATTTTTGACATTGTGTAAATTACATATCTACATAAGTGGTTCAGTAGATGAGTGAATGGAGAAATATACAGGCAGTTTATAGAAGGGTAAAACCGGGGAGGTGGCAAGGCCATAAAAAGATGCTCAAATTTGTGATAGTCACAGCAAAAGTGAAAAAGTGATGTCCTTTGCTAGCCAAATAGAAATAAGAATAGTTCCACCCTTTTATTAAATCAGTCTGATCTTTTCTATTAAATTTATACTGCATGTATGTATGTATGTATGTGTTGAGAGTCAGGGTCTTGCTCTGTCACCCAGATTGGAGTGCATTGGCACAATTGTAGCTCACTGCACACTTGAACCTCTGGGTGCAAGCAATCCTCCTGCCTTATATCCAAGTAGCTGGGACTACAGGTGTGTGCCACCATGCCCTGTTATTTTTAAATTTTTTAATAGAGGCAGGATATGGCTATATTTTATGTAAATTTTCATTTCTGATGATCCATTTCATACAAATGAAGGCATCTCTATGTATGAACACATGTGCATGTATGACAGCCACCAGAATGTTGGAAAGGATTAAATACATTTTGATGTATCTACTCATAGATAAACATTAAAAATGATATGCTGGAACTATCTCATTTGACTTGGAGAAACTTGTGTCAGGTATTATAATGAGTTGCAGAAGAAACCATATCTCTATACCTTTTACTAACAAACCCTCAACGTAGGTATATGTTTGAGCATGAATATGTATGTATGAACGTATCGATGTATGTTTAAATAAAATTAAATTCATAAAAATAGGGGAAATTATGGAAGAAAATCAGCTTCATTGGCTTGTTCACCTGGAAGAAAGGGATGGTCATTACAGGGTGATGTGTGTAGACAGACAAAGGAATGAAGCCGAGAAAACAAGTGATACATGTAAAAGAAAAAAAAAAATCAATTTTGCAAAATCAACCAAATAAGGAGAATTTTCAACAAACTGAAATAAAACAAAATAAATGAAAAATTTGAAGTATTTGCATATGTGGGTCTTGACTGCTTACATTGTCACAAACTGAAATCAGGAAGAACTTTAAATTTAGAGTACCAAAGAGATGGCCTACTTGATCTGTTAGGAGCAAAGATTGGGCCTTGGCAGATGGTATGTAAAGCACAGGGTACCAGGATCAAGGCATCTCTGTTAATGCTATATAATTGGTTTTCTTTAAAAAACAAAAACAGTTTGGGTAGAAAATCACACAACTACGTTTTATTAGTGATTATTTCCTTTCTATCACTGAATATCTGGGTATTTAAAAATTACTCTGTATGTCTTGCCAGAAAACCAGCAGGATCAAGAACTTTGTCCTTCAAGTACAATTTAAAAAAATGACCTTTAACATTAGTGAGTTCATAGCTTCAATACAGTTACTTGAACCAGGAATGTATAAATAATGTATAAATAAAACAATGACCGTGAGGCCTGTGAATACACAGGTGGGTTTGCAGCACTTCAGGGATGGGGTTGGAATATGGATCTGATGAGACTGACACCACGTGGATTTAGGGTGATTAAAATATCAAGGAGGTTGAAGGGATTCCAGAAGGATAGTTTTCACAAAGTTTGAGGAGTACATAGGTGATCACATAGCAAAAATACCTTCAGAAATTTTTTTGACAGGATTGAACAACCTAAATTGTCATCTCATCAAGATTAGAGACATTTTAAAGATAGAAAATCTTATTTAGAAATTTTAAAAGCAAATAACAGACATCCTAATTTTAGTTTAGAGTAATAGCTACTTAGTTTCTGTTTATTGGTGTGTATTTGAAACATTAGCCCTGTAAAAAGCATCTTCTGGAACTTGCATCTTGTTGTATATGATATTTTAGAACGATGTAATACTTTTTAAGATGACTTTCTTTGCCTCAAAATTATTTGCCAGATTTTTTCTATTACTTCTCAACTTCATTGTCCTGGAGACTCTTCTTAGATACATTTGTAAAATGTAAATTTCTGGATCTCATATTGGTGTTTTCATTTGGTCAATCCAAGGGGAGGAAGTCTTTGTAATTGGCGTTTTAAATAAGATGGAGACATCTATACATCATTAAACCTTCTCGTGTTTGTAAAACTACACTATAAATATTACATTAAAGGCAAAACATCCTGACGTGTTCAGTGAAGAGTTCACCAATATGATCTGAAAATTGATAAAGGCCCTTTTCAACTTCAAAGTTTCTCAAAGTCAGGCATGCTACGTTGTTGAGCTATTCAGTGTGTATTGTTACAGCAAAGGTTTTAAATTCATGTAATTTATTGAGAAGAAATTCTAATAATGCCTTTTCCCTTTCCATGCCAGCCTGACCTCCCTTGTCAGTTTCCCCAATGAATTTTCTGCCTCGTGGTCTGTGATCAATACAGAAAAATCAGTTTGTGTTCTGAGGCTTGCATTCCTGGAGTTTCTGATTAACTTAGCCTCAATGACTCTACAAACTTCACTGCAAATTGGAAGTTTAACTTCAACTTGTCAGTCAAATATGATTAAAAACCTTTTTGAGAAGTTATTTTTTTATATGTTCTTTTAGTAGTCTTTATACTTAGCCTTCTTTTAGACTGGAAAAAATCTTAACGTGAAGACTTCATTAGGGAGTCACCAAATCATGTCTCCCCCGTTTCATTTTCCGTAATGTCTCAGTTTTTCTGCCTAGCTTTGGTGTTTCTGCAATTTTCTCAGACTGGAAAAATGAGGCCGTGAAGTTCTGGTTAAGTAAACATGGCCCACTTAAATGTTTGACTATCTATTGCTCATGTTTATGTGCTGGCTATGATGAAAATGTCCCCTAAGAATTGTATGCGAAATATGAATGTTAACAATATCTGTAGGTAAAATTGTAAAACAGAATTGACTAATATGTGATACTTCCTGTGTTCTTCTGCCAAATTATTTTACATGGAACAATATTTTATTAGTTAATATTTCCTATTTTTTAAAGAAAGTAAGGAAATCATAAGGGAACTTTTTCAATTTTAAAATTGAAACAGAATAAATTGGGGAAAATTTTCTAAATCTTTGAACACTATTTAAACAATATGTAGGACTGACAAATTTATGCTGTTAGCTACAATCAAGATTATGACTGTGGCCCAGTCGTGTCAGATTATAAAGTTCTTTGTTTCTGATTCTTCGTATTATCTAATACTAGGGATACTTAGAGCATCTTTGATCAATAGTTAATGATAGCTTACGAGGTGATTCTCAAATAGCTGTGTGGATCAGAATTGCATGAATATACTTGCAATTACTTTTTGCAAGTAATATTTACAATATACTTTTATATTTACAATATACTTTTTACTATACAGAATTACTTTTTCAGTAATATACTTGCTCAAACCTCAGATTTTGCTTGGGTAGAGCAAATGTACATGTGAATTTTGAAAAATCTCAACCAGTACTAACCTACTCTTTTAATGGTCTGATTTATCTTATAATTTTGCAAGTTGCTACCAAGTTAATTTTCCTAAATCACTTGTTTAAATCAATCTTTATTCCGAAGCCTTGGTGGCTCCACATCTCTACAGGATGAAATTCTTTTTTTTTTTTTTTTTTTTGAGACAAAGTCTTGCTCTGTGCCCTGGGCAGAGTGCTGTGGTGTTATAGCTCACAGCAACCTCAAACTCTGGGCTTGAGCAGTCCTCTTGCCTCAGCCTCCTTGCTACCTGGGATTAAAGTCTCTGCCATGACATCCAGCTAGTTTTTCTATTTTTATTAGAGACAGTTCACTCTTGCTTAAGCTGGTCTCGAACTCCTGCGCTCAAGCAGTCCATCTGCCCCTGCCTCCAAGAGTGCTGGGAATACAGGTGTGAGCCACCATGCTCAGCTTGGGACAAAATACTTGACAGTCAGTGTTTAATTAAGCTTCTCACCCTGAAATAGGCTGGAATAGATACATTTCTAACACAGTTAGAAATAGTTCTTCAGAAAGCTACAAACAGTGAGTTGATATGTGACATAAAACCAATTTTCATCATATTCTACCTGAACTCTATAAAGCAGTGGTTCTCAACCTTCCTAATGCCATGACCCTTTCATACAGTTCCTCATGTTGTGGAAGTAGCAATGAAAATAATTTTATGGTTGGGTGTCACCACAACATGAGGAACTGTGTGAAAGGGTCACGGCCTTAGGAAGGTTGAGAACCACTGCTATAAAGGGTCAGGAAAAAAATAGCATTTCTTTTTATAGTGAAACAATGCATATAAGTGTATATAGTGCATCTACATGTAACTTGCAGAACAATAAAATAAAAAAACAATAAAATAAACTGTCCTGGCCCACCACGTAACTTAGGACTTTGCTAGCAGCTTGAGGCCTATTTCATGTTCCTTCTATTTGTGTGTCTCTTCTTATCGTTGAATTACCTGTGTTTAAATTTTAAATACCTTTATTGATTTCTTGCTTTTTATTTATTTTTACTCTGTACGCATATGCTTGTAATTGTATATAATGGTTTAGTTTTATGTATTTTTTGATTACACATAAATGGTGTTATACCCTATTTTTCTGTACTGTGCCTTTCAATTTAATTTATTTTTGAGATTTGATTATGTGGTTGTGTAAAACTTTATTTCACTGATCCGTTCTGCTATATAGTAGTCCATTGATCAAATCTACCATAGTTTACTTATCCACTTGCTTGTAAAGGATGTTAGTTTATTTTATATTTTTGCTACTATCTATAATGCTGCTATGATCATCTTTGTACATGTTGAATGATGTGTAAGGGCAAGAGTTTCTCTAGGATATATATCCAAGGGAAGAACTGTTGTACGTTCAGCTTTATGAAGTGAGCGTACCATTGTCCAATGAGTGGTATGATTCTATACGCCTGTAGTCAGCGTATGAGAGTTCTTATTGTTCCAAGGATTCATCAACACTTGATATCTTGGAAATTTTTCATTTCTGCCTATGGTTTTTAACCTAGATTTTGTAATTTTCAGTAATGTTTGATTTCTTTTTTTTTGGCTTTCTACATTAATGCAGTGGGCATGTATTTACTAAATTAAAACAAAGTTTTGGAAAAAATAGGCTGCATAATAATCTTACATTATGATTGCAAACATGTAAATAAAATATAGTAGAGCCTTTGTAAGTAAACCACCTAATGGACTATAATAAACTGGTCAATAGATAGCGGTGGTCAACATAAGGAACTAGGACTGTTGTACTGATAGGTACATATGGTGCATGTCTGTTCTATGACAATTAGGGTTAAGGAGGTGGTCAATGTAAGCAGGTTCTGTTGTATACTCCTGATATTCACATACACATGTATATGTAAACTAGAATGAATGATTAGTATTCTAGAATGATTCATTAGTATTGTTTAATTAAATGGGGCCTTTCATTTATTTGTCTTTTCATTTCTTTACATACTTGTTAACTTGGGGATGAATTATGTAGTTTGGATAGAAGCAGAAGATGGTCTTTGGCAGGAGGCAGTGTAGAGACACAGGGAATAGAGGTTTGGGGATCAGCCACCAACCCGTGTGTCACTTAATTAGCCATGTGCAAATTGCTTAACCTCTCAAATTCAAACTGCTCATCTGACAGTTGGTGTAAGAATAGTGCCTATCCTGTTTGTGTGAAGGTCACTTGATATAATTCATATACCACACTTTGTATCAAGTTTGGCACGTAGCAGATGTTCCATAAGCTTTAGCAACCATTGTTAAAGTGTTTACCTTTGCTTGGAGAAATAAGACATACGTGAAATAACAGCACAGACCACGTGTGAAGAAGTCAGATCAGTGCATCATTTACAACCAAATCACTGTTCATAGCAACTCATGTAGTGAGGACGGACCTATTGGCTGGGCCCAGGGACTCACACTGTAATACCAGCATTTTGGGAGGCTGAGGTGGGAGGGACACTTGAGGTTAGGAGTTGGAGACCAGCCTGGGCTACATGGTGAGGCTCTGGCACTATGAAGAAAAAAAAGAAAAAAATAGAAACTGTTAAGCATGTGCAAAGGAAACCCCCAAACCTGAGAATGTAAAACTCTTCTTTATTTTTTGTCTGTTCATTCTTCTACAGGTTCCCCTACTGCTTTTATTGAGAGGTAGAGAGATGAAGGTGAATCCGTGAAGAAAGTCTTGGAAAAATGGAAAAATGTACACGCAGAAATAGAAATCAGAGAGGACTTAAAAGGCTTACAGAGCCAGTTTTCAGCTTCAGGTTTATATATTTTTTGAACATGGATGGCTGCCAGCCCTTGAAGAGGAACGTGTTTTGCTAACTGTGCACTTTCCTAGTTCTTAGAAACATTGTCCCCTGGAGTGGCAGCCTTGTAGAAGCCGCGCTTCTGTAATAGGATGTGCTGCATGCCAGGTCACACAGGTCTGATCTTCTGTGTGGGGTTCCGGAAGGCTCTCTGCCAGGTCATTCTGTCACTCTTCATAGCAAATGGGGCCTGCTTTCTGAACAATGTGTAAATGGGAAATGGCGTTATGCTTACGTGGTGTTAAGGAGCTTGTCGTTGTACCTACACGTTCTTTTTTACTTATACTCACTTCGAATCCTACTTTTTTACCCACCCTCTTCATTCGCTCCTCAGAGTCTTAAAAAGAGCAAGCAAAGCCTATCAGTGAGCTGAAAGGTGAGAACAGGAAGAAAGGATAAACAGGACGGAACACAGAAGCAGCCTCTGGATTCCATGGTGCAAATAGCTGGACCACAGCTCTGCCTGGATCTTTTTATTGAATTGTTGGGGTTTTTCTTCATCCTAGAGGAACTAGTGTTTTAAACTGGTGAAGGGTGTGTGGGTATGGTAGGAGGTGCATCTCAATTTCTGCAGCTCCACTGGTGAGGACTCCACACCACTCTTTATTATTTTGGTGATGGTGGGCAAATTACTTCATTGCCCTGAGCCTTAGGTTCCTTCTTTTTAAACGAGAATAGTTATAGCACCTCCTCATGGGGATGGCATGAGGATTCAGTGAGCTTTATGAGAAAAGCTCAAAAATAATGGGAATTACCATCAGCATTTGCCTTTTAACACTTAAAAGAATAATTTCTTAACACCAATGGAATAACTTTAATTAATAGAATACTGATATTTTTGAGTGGCAATTATGGTGAAAACATCACATCAGATTGTTGAACTTCACTGTCATCATCTGTCCTGTGCTGGATGTGCCCTCAGGGATGTTTTAGGGCCATGTCCATGGGAGACCTTTGGGCAAGAGAAAAGTATCTTAGTAGACGCTGAAATTAATGGCAGGCTTTCTTTGGAAGAAGGCCATGTATATACTCCTCTATGGGGCAACAAGTTAACGAAAGTATTTTTTGATATGTGAAGGATGATATTTAATATATTTTTGAAGGAGCATGGTACCCCCCCCACCAGAATGGGCAAGATCTCTGTGTAATTGAGCGCTCAGCTGTGCTGTTAACACGGTGGCTAAATACCACCCTAGAATGTGGTCAGGCAAGGGCTGCGTTGGGGCTGCAAATCTTCAGCAATTCCTGGCTTTTAGTTACGACTCCCTATAGAAAGAGCAGCTTTGTTTTTGATTTCTTCCCTCCCCTCCTGCCTTAGGGAAACTTATTGTACAGAAAAACATCACCTACCAAGGACCTGAATGTCCACCCAACCTGTATATCCTTTATGTCATTATATATATATATTTTCAAAATGCCCAAATGATAATGAACACTATTCAAATACACATGCCCTAGTAAAGTGGAGAATCTCCACTAAATGAACATTAAATGAACATTAAAGACTTTTAGGGGGATAAATTAGAATCCATCCTTTTTGTTCCTTGAAAATATGTCTCAAAGCCCCCATTTTGCTAAGTGAAAATAATAGATCTCTGACCCTGCAAATAATTGGACTCAGGAGGAATACATGGGGAGAGGATTTTTTTCTCTCTCTCTTTTTTTTTTTTTTTTAATTAAATCATAGCTGTGTACATTAGTATGATCCTGGGGCACCATACACTTGGTTCATAGACCGTTTGACACATTTTCATCACACTAGTTAACAGAGCCTTCCTGACGTTTTCTTAGTTATTTTGCTAAGACCTTTACATTCCACATTTACTAAGATTCACATGTACCCTTGTAAGATGCACGGCAGGTGTAATCCCATTAATCCCGCTCCCTCCACCTCCCTCCCTCCCCTCCCTTTCCCCCTTCTCCCTATTCTTAGGTTGTAACTGGGTTATAGCTTTCATGTGAAGGTCCTAGATTAGTTTCATAATAAGGGTGAGTACATTGGGTACTATTTTGTTTCATGCGGAGAGAATTTTAACTGAAGTGCAGCATTCTCAGCTTTCTTACCTTGTGATAAAACCTTAATCACTCTGCTTTCAAACTGTAAAATTAGGAGATTATGTAACCGGAATGAGGAGCATTCGCTGAAGTGTTTCACAAACAGCTACTAATGAATCTTCACAAAATCCTTTCAACTAAGTGTCACCCCTAACCCCATTCATATAAAAAGCCTCACTGTCAATGCATGTGAGGGGTCCCAATCACAGCCCAGCAGCTCAGACGGCGCAAGAAATCAGGCTTTCTATATTTCTATAACTCAGATTTTTTTTTTTTTTTTTAATGGCAAACTCTCATTTTGATTCCCCCGGCCTCCTGCCATATTTCCCGGAATCTGCAGAGCTTCTGAGTTGTGAAATGGGTAACAAACAGCAAACCTCGGAAGGATGGGAGCATCGCCCCTTCATCCCTCCACGTTGTCTCTGTCCTCTGCCCTTCTCCTTGGCTTCCCTTGCGTCCTTCTGGGTCTTAGGAATCTCTTACGGGTCCCTCTCTTGGGCAGATCCAGGTAAACCATTATTCCCTTTAGCTTTTCCATTACCCTGTGGACCTCCATTCCTGGGAAAGAGCTTTTTGGTCTTGAAGGACATTCTGCCTTTTCTGTTAAGATGCTCCTGCTGTGCCTTTTGTTGAATTTTCTCAGTGGGTTTTTGGAAACTGCATGTGCTTTTGGAAGCAATTCATTTGGGTAACAACAGTTCTCTTTCCATCTCGTGTCTTCTTCCCTGCTGCGGGGAGTCACAGAGCTAGCAGCAGGGGGAGATTCGGGGGAAAGGAAACACACGTTAAAAATGGTAAAACAAACACCCAAGGCAAAGATGCCATTTGGTCTTGTCAGTGGCGGCTGGAACTGAAATTTGGAAGGGCCTCGTGTTTAGGCCAGTGGTTCCTAAATGCACTGACAACCCTGTGGCAGAATTACTTTGGGAAGTTTAAAAAAATACACAAATTCTGGGCCTGGTGCCGGAAAATCATGATTCAGTGGGCCAGGGGATCTGTGTTTTTACAGAGCTCCCTCAGATGGTGTGTTAGGGAGCCAAGTCTGGCAACTACTCCCCTAACTCTGATGTTCTTTAATTGAACACATATTGTTTGGAGTGTCTGGTATGGATGGGTCGGGCACCATGGTGGGCTGTAGGCTACAGAAGGATGTGCATGGAAATGGCAAGGCAGAGAGGGAGCCCAGCAGAGCTTTTCCCACTGGAAGAGAATCCCAACAGCTTTTTTAGCTGATGTTGTGGGCTTGTTCCTCGCCCATAAGTATATGTTCAGAGGCCTGAATCTCCTGGCCTACAGAACACAGCTCGTCTACAGGCAAATTTTGTTAGGCCAACTCTGTGTTGAAAGAATTAAAAGAAAAGAAGAGATGACAGGTTGGCAATTACTGCCTACATCAGGACGCAACTTCCCCTTTTTAGTGGGTAGGTGCCTGACAGCTCCGTGCTACACCCTCTGGCACTCTGGGAAATCTTGTAAAGCCTATACCCGATTTATGAATATGCTCACATTTTGAGTATATTGGGACAATTAGAATATGCATTTGTGATAGCTTCCACTTGTTTTTGTTAAAGAGTGAATGCCCAATGAAGAGAACTTGTTCTGTTCCTACAAAATAAAGCATGTCTTCAGATGTCTACATAGTAGTGCTTTATCTAAAGGTCCAGAGAAGCAGAAAGTAAGTAGAGTCTGTGCTCTGAACAAAGCCGGAAT
This sequence comes from Nycticebus coucang, assembly GCF_027406575.1. Lineage (NCBI taxonomy): Eukaryota > Metazoa > Chordata > Mammalia > Primates > Lorisidae > Nycticebus > Nycticebus coucang. The sequence continues at coordinate 22,655,214 of NC_069787.1, forward strand.
CAGAAGATCCATTCCCAGCGTCCTGTTTATCAGAAATGTATTCATCCAGGCGTGTCCTAGGTGCTGAAGGGACAGCGCTGGGATTCTGACTCGGACCTTTACTTCCTACTCTGCATGTTGCTTTTTGGCACATTCAATGTTATCCCCTAAATTGGTGGTAGGAAGTGAGGGAATGAGAGTGCATTGGTTTCTGTTGTGTGAAATGAAATATGTCAGCTCTTGTTTTCACCCCATCATCTTCTTTAAGGTCCTCAAAGTTTTCCTGCTGGTAGTTACAAATGCTTTTCCATTATCTTGCGTACAGTACCTAGAAAATGTTGATATCTTTAAGGCACATTGGGCTATAGGAATGAAGTTGTTTGTGGCCCAAGGCAGCCTATGGACACCGGGCTGAGGAAATCTCTAATATGGAACAATCTTTGGGTCCCTTTGAACATTTGTTGTGAAATTTTTGTCCTAACCTATGAGCTAATTTGTGAATGAATGCAAACCATCTTCTTGGATAAATTATTTTAAAATGGAGTACTTCCTATGTAACAGATTTCCTCTTTTGAAAAGTAGAGGGAGCATCCTCTTTCTCACTGTCACATTTCTCTCAATGAAAAGATTAAACATTTAAAAAAATTATTTCTGATCAAAGGAAAACATCAAAATGTTTCTAATATGCAGCGTTGCATAATTCTCCAGGAGCAAAGGAGTTATCAGTTATGCTGTTCAGAACTCTAGGTGGGAAAATGCATTTTGGTCAGAGGTTTCAAGATGGGCTTCATCTGACTTGCAGATATATTTTGATGGGTGGATATAGATGTTTTGAATTTGTGATTTTCATTAGCTGCATGCTAAGGCTTAAAAAATTGGCGTTAACATACATCGTAGATATACACATACATACCTGGGCGATCTAGAAAACTCTGGATGACCAGGATCTTCTGAAAAATCTAGACTGTTGTCAGCCCTGGGCTCACAGCCATGTGTTGACAGGACAAGTTAAATGGACTCATGTACACCTGCTGTCAATTTCCACCCTCCTAATGCTTTTGTATTTGGCCTCTTGGCCTTGAGTATGTTCTAGTCATTCCATACATGTGGTCAGTTATGTCTTCCCCCTCCCAAGTGCATTATGACTTCCTCCTGAATCACTGCTGTGTGTATGAGAACAAAGAGAGAGGCTTGTTGTGTGGCAAGGGGCTTGGGAGACCTAGCTCTCTCCCCCTCTCTCTCTTCCTCCCTCCCTCCCTTCAGCTGAGATTGATACTGTGGGTATAAATTTAAGCTGCTATCACAGTTTTCCCCAATTTAGATTTACACTTCTGTGTTGATAGAGTGAATGTTTTATACACCTAGCTACAGCCCCTAATAGGTGTGAATGCTAAGCAGATAACTATTCATAGCCATGATTAACATTTCCAGAAGGTGTTAAAATCACCCCATTCACTGTGATAAAGCAACTTTTAAAGAACACAGTTAAGCTGAACAAGTGTTTTTAAAGAAAAAAAAATGATAGAAGCAGCACAAACAGTTTGTCTCTTTAAAATGAGTTAGAGATCTATGTTTGAGTGCATACTTCATTGAAGGCTTTGATTCATGTCCAGATCAGATGTCGATTGTATTTAATTTTTTTTTCTTTTTTTTTTTTTTGGAGATTATAGCAGTAACTGTCAGGATTTGAATACCATGGAGTTGCCTCAGCATATGATCACAATCTTTTAATTCTTTTAATAAACCAGTGCTGTACATACTCCTCTTCCCCCCATTTTACAGATGTGAAATTTGAGGGCAGAAGAGGTTTAAGTAACATTCCCGAGGATATACAGTCTATGTTTAGCCATACGTAAGTCATTCTGCCTCGTAGGCATTTGAAAATGTTTATGACCCCACTTACAGTAAGAGATATGAGTTATTTTAGTGCTAGTATTTACATACATTGCACTTCTATAGCATAATTTACAAAGCAGTACCCTATTAAATTAAATTAAACCCTATTAAATTAAATATATCCAAATGGTTTCTATTCTAATTTTTTTTCTTTGTTCAAAACAAAAAACCTTTTAGCCCCCTTGATGGGGCCTAAGCTGCCATTTGTAAAGTGCTGACTTAAAAACTTAAAATACAATGAGAATATCTTTGTTTTATTTTAAAGTAAAAATATTTTCTTCTTTTTATTTGAGATAGAGTCTCACTCTTGTCAGTCTGGGGTTGAGTGCTGTTGCATCATAGCTCACAGCAACAACAAACTCCTGGGTTCAAGCTATCCTTCTGTCTCAGCCTCCCAGTCAATTAATACATATTTTGTATGTTATCTATGTTACATGCTGTATACTTAGGATAAAGAAGGACGGAAAACAAAAGGTCAGGAAAATCACAGTGAAGAGAAAATAGATTTACTATTCGTAAGGTGCTGCATTCATCATGAAAGTCTTTATCTTTGTTACCTTCATTTTGAGTAGGCTGAAGAGGAAGAGGAGGATCAGTCTTGCTGTCTCAGTGGTAGCAGGGGGAAAAAATCTGTCTACTGGTGGACTCTCCCTGTTTGAACCTGTGTTGTTCAAGTGTCAGCTGTATTACTTAACCTTGTGTATATGCATGATTTTGAAACCTCAGAGAACCAGCTTCTACCCAAATTTTACAATAATTCAGAAACAGATGAAGCAGAATAATAACCAGGCATTGACAAAGGAATACAGAAGTCCGGATGGACCATCTGTATGAAATTAAGCACGTTAGTTGAACTTTTTCTAACTCAGTTATCTCATATGTAAATTGGGGATGGAGATAGTGCAGTCTTCATGATGTAACGTGCTTTTATACATAGGGTGCCAAAATATCTATACACATTTTTTTTTTTTTATTGTTGGGGATTCATTGAGGGTACAATAAGCAAGGTTACACTGATTGCAATTGTTAGGTAAAGTCCCTCTTGCAATCATGTCTTGCCCCCATAAAGTGTGACACACACCAAGGCCCCACCCACCTCCCTCCATCCCTCTTTCTGCTTCCGCCCCTATAACCATAATTGTCATTAATTGTCCTCATATCAAAATTGAGTACATAGGATTGATGCTTCTCCATTCTTGTGATGCTTTACTAAGAATAATGTCTTCCACGTCCATCCAGGTGAATACGAAGGATGTAAAGTCTCCATTTTTTTTAATGGCTGAATAGTATTCCATGGTATACATATACCACAGCTTGTTAATCCATTCCTGGGTTGGTGGGCATTTAGGCTCTTTCCACATTTTGGCGATTGTAAATTGAGCTGCAATAAACAGTCTAGTACAAGTGTCCTTATGATAAAAGGATTTTTTTCTTTCTGGGTAGATGCCCAGTAATGGGATTGCAGGATCAAATGGGAGGTCTAGCTTGAGTGCTTTGAAGTTTCTCCATACTTCCTTCCAGAAAGGTTGTACTAGTTTGCAGTCCCACCAGCAGTGTAAAAGTGTTCCCTTCTCTCCACATCCACGCCAGCATCTGCAGTTTTGAGATTTTGTGATGTGGGCCATTCTCACTGGGGTTAGATGATATCTCAGGGTTGTTTTGATTTGCATTTCTCTAATATATAGAGATGATGAACATTTTTTCATGTGTTTGTTAGCCATTCGTCTGTCATCTTTCGAGGAAGTTCTATTCATGTCTCTTGCCCATTGATATAAGGGATTGTTGGCTTTTTTCATGTGGATTGAGTTCTCTATAGATCCTAGTTATCAAGCTTTTGTCTGATTGAAAATATGCAAATATCCTTTCCCATTGTGTAGGTTGTCTCTTTGCTTTGGTTGTTGTCTCCTTAGCTGTACAGAAGCTTTTCGGTTTAATGAAGTCCCATTTGTTTATTTTTGCTGTTGTTGCAATTGCCATGGCAGTCTTCTTCATGAAGTCTTCCCCCAGGCCAATATCTTCCAGTGTTTTTCCTATGCTTTCTTGGAGGATTTTTATTGTTTCATGCCTTAAATTTAAGTCCTTTATCCATCTTGAATCAATTTTTGTGAGTGGGGAAAGGTGTGGGTCGAGTTTCAGTCTTTTACATGTAGACATCCAGTTCTCCCAACACCATTTATTGAATAGGGAGTCTTTCCCCCAAGGTATGTTCTTGTTTGGTTTATCAAAGATTAGGTGGTTGTAAAATGTTAGTTTCATTTCTTGGTTTTCAATTCGATTCCAAGTGTCTATGTCTCTGTTTTTGTGCCAGTACCATGCTGTCTTGAGCACTATGGCTTTGTAGTACAGACTAAAATTTGGTATGCTGATGCCCCCAGCTTTATTTTTGTTACAGTGAACTGCCTTAGCTATACGGGGTTTTTTCCGGTTCCATACAAAACGCAGAATCATTTTTTCCAAATCTTGAAAGTACGATGTTGGTATTTTGATAGGAATGGCATTAAATAGGTAGATTGCTTTGGGAAGTATAGACATTTTAACAATGTTGATTCTTCCCATTTATGAGCATGTTATGTTCTTCCATTTGTTAATATCCTCTGCTATTTCCTTTCTGAGGATTTCATAGTTTTCTTTATAGAGGTCCTTCACCTCCTTCGTTAGGTATACTCCTAGGTATTTCATTTTCTTTGAGACTATGGTGAAGGGAGTTGTGTCCTTAATTAGCTTCTCATCTTGACTGTTATTGGTGTACACAAAGGCTACTGACTTGTGGACATTGATTTTATATCCTGAAACATTACTGTATTTTTTGATGACTTCTAGGAGTCTTGTGGTTGAGTCTTTGGGGTTCTCTAAGTATAAGATCATGTCGTCAGCAAAGAGGGAGAGTTTGACCTCTGCTCCCATTTGGATTCCCTTTATTTCCTTGTCTTGCCTAATTATATTGGCTAGAACTTCCAGCACTACGTTGAACAGTAAAGGTGACAGAGGACAACCTTGTCTGGTTCCAGTTCTAAGAGGAAAAGCTTTCAGTTTTACTCCATTCAGTAAAATATTGGCTGTGGGTTTGTCATAGATAGCTTCAATCAGTTTTAGAAATGTGCCACCTATGCCTATACTCTTCAGTGTTCTAATTAGAAAAGGATGCTGGATTTTATCAAATGCTTTTTCTGCATCTATTGAGAAGATCATGTGATCTTTATTTTTGCCTCTGTTAATATGGTGGATAATGTTTATAGACTTGCGTATGTTAAACCAGCCTTGCATCTCTGGGATGAAGCCTACTTGATCATGATGAATGACTTTTTTGATGGTAAGCTGTAATCTATTGGCTAGGATTTTGTTGAGAATTTTTGCGTCTATATTCATGAGTGAGATTGGTCTGAAATTCTCCTTTTTGTTTGGGTCTTTTCCTGGTTTTGGTATCAGGGTGATGTTTGCTTCATAGAATGTGTTGGGGAAGATTCCTTCTTCCTCAATTTTTTGGAATAATTTCTGCAGTACAGGAATAAGCTCTTCCTTGAAGGTTTGATAGAATTCTTGAGTGAAGCCATCTGGACCAGGGCATTTTTTGGTTGGAAGATTTTTGATTGTTTCTTTGATCTCAGTGCTTGAAATTGGTCTGTTCCGGAGCTCTATTTCTTCCTGGCTAAGTCTAGAGAGAGGGTGTGATTCCAAATATTGATCCATTTCTTTCACATTGTCAAATTTCTGGGCATAGAGTTTCTGGTAGTATTCAGAGATGATCTCTTGTATCTCTGTGGGATCAGTTGTTATTTCCCCTTTATCATTTCTGATTGAGGTTACTAGAGATTTTACTTTTCTATTCCTCATTAGTCTGGCCAGTGGTTTATCTATTTTATTTATTTTTTCAAAAAACCAACTCCTTGTTTCATTAATTTTTGGAATGATTCTTTTGTTTTCAATTTCATTGATCTCTGATTTGATTTTGGATATTTCTTTTCTTTTACTGAGTTTAGGCTTAGATTGTTCTTCTTTTTCCAATTCCATAAGATCTCTTGTGAGATTGTTGATGCGCTCTCTTTCTGTTTTTCGAATGTAGGCATCTAAAGCGATGAATTTTCCTCTCAAAACTGCTTTTGCAGTATCCCACAGGTTTTGGTAGCTTGTGTCTTCATTGTTGTTATGCTCAAGGAAGTTAATGATTTCCTGTTTTATTTCTTCCTGCACCCATCTGTTATTCAACAGAAGATTGTTTAATTTCCATGCCTTTGGGTGGGGTCGAGCATTTTTGTTAGAGTTGAGTTCCACCTTTAGTGCCTTATGGTCTGAGAAGATACAAGGTAAAATTTCAATTCTTTTGATTCTGTTGATATTTGTTTTGTGTCCCAGGATATGATCAATTTTGGAGAATGTTCCATGGGGTGATGAGAAGAATGTATATTCTTTATCTTTAGGATGGAGTGTTCTATATGCATCTATCAAGCACAGTTGTTCTAGGGTCTCATTTAAGTCTCTTATATCCTTGTTTAATTTCTGTTTAGAGGATCTGTCCAGCTCTGTAAGAGGAGTGTTAAAGTCCCCTGTTATGATGGTATTATCAGATATCATATTGCTCAGACTGAGTAAGGTCTGTTTAAAGAATCTGGGAGCATTTAAATTGGGTGCATAGATATTTAGAATTGAAATGTCTTGTTGTATTTTTCCCTTGACCAATATAAAGTGACCATCTTTGTCTTTTTTGACTTTAGTTGCTTTAAATCCACATGTATCTGAAAATAAGTTTGCAACTCCTCTTTTCTTCTGAATTCCATTAGCCTGAAAAATTGTCTTCCAACCCTTGACTCGGAGCCTTAATTTGTCTTTTGAAGGCAGGTGTGTTTCTTGCAGACAGCAAATGGATGGCTTGTGTTTTTTAATCCAGTTAGCCAATCTAATGTCTCTTCAGTGGGGAATTCAAGCCATTAACATTTATTGAGATAATTGATAAGTGTGGTAGTATTCTATTCGTCTTATTTGATGAGAGTCCATTGCTTAGTTTTATCTTTTGCATCAGTGTGGAGGTTAGGTTCTGTCCTTTAATTTCTGAGTTCTTACTTTGCTGCTGATCCATTGTGGTGGTCAGTGTGCAGAACAGGTTGAAGTATTTCCTGTAGAGCTGGTCTTGTTGTGGCGAATTTCCTCAATGTTTGTATATCCGTAAATGATTTGATTTCTCCGTCAATTTTGAAGCTTAGCTTAGCAGGGTACAGAGTTCTGGGCTGGAAATTGTTCTGTTTAAGTAGATTAAAGGTAGATGACCATTGTCTTCTTGCTTGGAAAGTTTCATTAGAGAAGTCTGCGGTCACTCTGATGGATTTGTCCCTGTAGGTCAACTGGTGCTTACTCCTGGCAGCTTGCAGAATCTTTTCTTTTGTCTTGACTTTGGACAGGTTCATCACAATGTGTCTTGGAGAAGCTCGGTTAGAGTTGAGGCGACCTGGGGTCCGATAGCCCTCTGAAAGCAGTGTGTCAGAATCTTTGGTGATATTTGGGAAATTTTCTTTTATAATATTCTCTAGTATGGCTTCCATTCCTCTGGGGCATTCTTCTTCCCCTTCTGGAATTCCTATAACTCGTATGTTGGAATGCTTCGTAAAGTCCCATAATTGTGACAGTGAACGTTCTGCTTTCTCTCTCTTCTTTTCTGCCTCTTTTACTGAGTTATCTCAAAAACTTTGTCTTCTACCTCTGAAATTCTTTCTTCTGCATGGTCTAACGTGTTGCTGATACTTTCCATTGCATCTTTGAGTTCCCTAATTGACTGTTTCAGTTCCTTCAGCTCTGCTATATCCTTTTTATATTCTTCATATCGTTCATCTCTTATTTGATTATGTTTTTGAATTTCCTTTTGGTTATTTTCCACTTTATTAGCAGTTTCCTTCATTGTTTCCATCATTTCTTTCATTGTTTTCAACATGTGTATTCTAAATTCTCTTTCTGTCATTCCTAACATTTCTGTATAGGTGGAATCCTCTGCAGTAGCTACCTCATGGTCCCTTGGCGGGGTTGTTCTGGGCTGGTTCTTCATGTTGCCTGGAGTTTTCTGCTGATTCTTATTCATGAGTGATTTCTTTTCTCTGTTTCCTTGTCCTAATTTTCCTTTCACTTCCTCTTGCTTTTTAAGTTCTCGTGCCTGTGGAAGTTGTCGCGGGTTTAGATGGATTGAACACACGCGACCACTCTCCGGTTTTCCACTGTTTTAGTCCTCCTCTTGGGGTCCAGCAATCTCTCGCTGACTCCCTGTATCCTCTCAGGGGTGATGATAGGCAGATCCCACCATCCAGAGATGCCTGGAGTCCTATCTCCCCAGCCTCACGGTGCCCAGGTGCAAGGAAGCTGTTACTCGGCTGCCATCTTGCTCCGCCTCCAATATCTATCCACATTTTAAGGCAGAAAAAGTTATTAAATTTGTAATACTCAACTTACGTTTGACTTCTGCAAATAAAAGATGTGCTCAAAAAATAGCTGGGCAATGTGGCAGGCACCTGTAGTCCCAGCTACTTGGGAGGGTGAGGCAAGAGAATCACTTAAGCCCTGGAGTTTGAGGTTGCTGTGAGTTGTGACACCACGGCACTCTACCCAGGGTGACATGGTGAGACTGTCTCAAAAAAAAAAAAAAAAAAAAAAAAAGTATGCTCAAATGTGACTTCTTTTCATCTTTTGTTTTTGGTATATATTGAGTATAGCAATTGTAATACATTTTCTTCTTTTTTTAAAATGTGTGTACGTTTTTTTTGCCTCCAGTGTATTTATAAAGCATGTAGGATCTTGGCTGGAATACATTTAGTAATCAGTGTTTGTCACCATTATCAGTCTAAAGCCCATTGTATCTGATTGTGGTTTGGGTATCTGGGGGGATAAAGGAATTCTCTGTAATGCTACATAGTATTTAGTTGTTAGTATTCATAATTGTATCCTAGTGTTTTGAGAATGTTCTGTGGATATGTTTACTTAAACTGTGCTTCTTTAGTCATTTCAGACTTAAGGAAGAGTGTTAAGGTTATAGCTGGTTTCTACATCCTCAAAATAGAGTGACAATTCAAACCATAGTTTCTAAATTTGTTTTCCAATGAATATAAGCAAACAACCCCAGGCATACAGGATGTACTGAGCATCTGGTCCCACCATTTTTGTGGTCCTTTGGAGATTCTGATAAGGAGGCTCAGGGATGGGCTTGATGGCCCTCCACAGAGAAACCAGCCTCACGGCACTCCAGAAAGTGTCTCCATCCCACAGGCTGCTTTTCCATTTTGGTCAGTGAATAGTAGGGAATCACTTCTCTTTCTTTAACAGCATGCTTTTAATCTTGCTCATCTCACTTTAGCTGAAGTAGGACCATTACTGTACAAATTAACTCCAAAAAGACTCTCCCCGCTCTAGAAAATCAGACCCTTCTTGTGTTTTGCATTTTCCTATTCATTTTGTAAATACAATCGTTCCCTCTTTTCCAGGTTCACTGGCTGAGATTTCAGTCACCCATGGTCAGCTGCATTCTGAGAATATTAAATGGAAAATGGCAGAGATAAACAATTTATACATTTTAAATTGCATGCACTGTGATGAAGTCTCATGCCATCCCACTTGGTCCTGCCCCGGCTATGAATCCTTCCTTTGTCCAGTGTCCCCATGCTGCAGACCCTCCCTGCCTGTGAGTCACTTAGGAGCCATCTCAGTTACCAAAGTAACTGTTGCATATTCCAATGCTTGAGTTCAAGGAATCCTTATTTTACTTTTATTATGGTATATTGCTATAATTGTTCTATTTTATTAATGGTTGTTGTTGTTAATCTTTTACTGCCTAATTTATAAGTTAAACTTTATCATAGGTGTGTATGTATAGGAAAAAACATGGTGTACGTAGTGTTTGGTAATCTTTGAAGTTTCAAGCATCCACTGTAGGTTTTGGAATGTATCTTGTGCAGACAGGGGTGGACTTCTGTGTGCTCAAGAATTTTCCACCTTGAAGCTATCCTTTATGGACTCTCTGCTGCCCGCCTGACCCCATCGCTGGGCACTATCCCATCTCTCTCATTCTAATTTATTAAAAGAATAGGCGTGTTTATGGTTTAGTAAGTCTTTGAGCTATTTTGATTTAATCCCAAAGAGAATTTGTTGTGCTTTTATAAATTCATGCTTATAAGGATGGTCCATTAACACAGGGCATACACTTTACCTTTATAGTTGAGCTCCTTCCCTTTACAAAACAACTAAAATTTAATGCTTTATCACTCATGTGACGACTTTCAATCTCCGGTTATATTAATACAGACTTTTACAAATATATAAAATACCAAGTTATACTTTATGGTTCTCTAATGATCTGAGTGCTTAATCATTCCATTTGATACCTAGTGTGTGTGTGTGTGTGTGTGTAGGTGGGAAATATTGAAAGTACGCAGCTTTTATTTTTGTTTCTCTTGAACATGTTCCTTGACCCATCTATGTCTCTGTTTCTTTATCTGAAAAATGAGGGTGGTAACAGAATGAGCCCCCATGGATTGTTGTGAGGATTAAGTGGGTTAATATGTAGAAAGCACTTAGGGCAGTGCCTGGCACATAAACCAGCACTCAGTAAAAGTTAGCGATGATTAAATTACCATTTGGTTTCCTTCCTGGTATTGTGAAAATTGTCTTTGTATCATATTATGTTATTAAGCTATTTTTAAATTCTAAGTAAGTATATGATTGCAAAGAATATTGTTCTGCAGACTTAGGAAAGGTACATTCTTCCTAATCACCAAGTAATGAGGTCTGGAGTAATTTCTCATTGACTAAGAAGGAAGGGAAATCCACGTAGCCTTATAATTATGGAAATTCATTTTTGTTCATTTTGTTCCCCATTTAATTTGGAAATTGTCAAGGAAAAGAATACATTATGGAATCTGCTTATCATATGGTGTCCCTTCCATTGTCAAATGTGGTAGAGTGATGCAGAGCTTCCTCTCAAGGGGATACAGAATTCTAAAGGGGGCCTTACATGTGGCGACCTTGGAAAAACATTAGGCAGTGGTTTTTGTTTTTTTAGGGATGAAGATTCATTTTGAAAATCCTTCACCTTTGTTGAACCTTGCACTTGTGGTGAAACAAAAATCTTGTACTGAAAGACGCTACAAGTGTCACTATTACATGTCAAGTAGACGTCACCCAGGATTGTGACACTGGACAGTGACTCCCAATTAGAGAGATGCTTGTAAAGCAGTGTGCCTGGAAATGGCCAAGTTAGTTTGGGGTTTAAAGGAAAGCAAGAAAATTGAAGTAAACTCCCTGTCAAGTGTATTCAACAAGTTGCTATTTTGAAGTGAGTCATGAGTTGGCCTGATTTGGGAGCTATGTCTTTTCCCTTGAGCTTGCACTTGGATGATGGTAGTGGAATCAATTGAAAAACAGTCTTGTAATTTTTTCTGACATAGCAACAGAGAGGTTGGTCTTGACAAAGAACAGCTCTTTGAGTGGAGGACAAAGTTAAAGAAGCTCTGAAATCAGGACAAGGCATCTCGGAATGTTCTGGCAATATATTTGTATAGCTGCCCTATCTACTGTGATGGGCACACAAGAAGAACCCTGATTCTGTTTGCTCCTACTTACATATCTTGATTTGCTAGGATACCAAAAGCAAACATTAACGTGGTGTCAGAAATGACATCATCTGAATAACCAGCCTCCTAATTTCAGTACCTTAGTAAGCCTTTCAACAGCAGCATTCTCAGGAACATTTGTTTCTTTGCAGAAAATTTTCTTTTTAATTTGCACAGTTTAGATTTATTTCCATTTTCATGAAGTTTCTATTTCTACGTGAAAAACTAAGCAAGAAGTAAATCTGGGGCGGCACCTGTGGCTCAGTCGGTAAGGCGCCGGCCCCATATACCGAGGGTGGCGGGTTCAAACCCGGCCCCGGCCAAACTGCAACCAAAAAATAGCCGGGCGTTGTGGCGGGCGCCTGTAGTCCCAGCTACTCGGGAGGCTGAGGCAAGAGAATCGCTTAAGCCCAGGAGTTGGAGGTTGCTGTGAGCTGTGTGAGGCCACGGCACTCTACCGAGGGCCATAAAGTGAGACTCTGTCTCTAAAAAAAAAAAAAAAGAAAAGAAATAAATCTGACTATGCACACATACAAACAGCACATATATGTCTCTGTATGTATATATGTACACACACATACTATGTCTGTGTAAAGTATGTGTCAGCATATTAAAAGAAATTGTGTCTAGAAAGTAACCCTGTATCTGTCTAGGTGAATTTGAAATGAAAAAGCAGATGAGTCCACAGATTTGGCTGATTCTAAAAAGGGACCTTAACCTATAAAAGGTTATGAGTCACTGCTTGGGGATTTTTCTTTTTTTTTTGCAGATGTTAGTCTAGTTGGAAAGAGCTGGCATATTCTAAATAACTATCATAGAAGGTGGTGAAAGTGTTGGAGGTCAAAGAAGAGAAGATAAAGTGCCGTAGGTGTCCACAGGAGCGTGAGATGACTCCCAGCTAGCAGTCGCCTTATTTGCTGAGTGTGCTGTTATAAACACAGAAGTATTGGTGTGGAAGGGAGTATCAAATGGGGCGCATTGTTCTTCCCTTTTCTTTGCTGCTGGGCACTTAGGAGCTATAGGAAGGATAAGTGAAGTTGTAAAGAATCTTGAGCTTGGAACACAGAGTTCATGTAACTTTCATTCCCTACTGGGCCATTTCCAACAAGGAGGCAGGGTCAGTATGATGAACTGCATTTCTGGAAGGTGTGCAGATGATGAATGAATGAATGATGATAAAATTAAAAAAAAAGTGAGTATATGACGTATTATTTCTGATCTGGCAGGATGTGCAGTCTGAAAAAGCCAATAAACTCATTTATGATATTTTGGTTGCATGGCATGATAGTAAGTTAACATAAGTTTTAGGAGATTCACAATACAGCACCCATAGGTATCAAACTTTTAACAATTGAATATTTTAGTATAATGAATGTCTCTAGCCTGCTCAAGGTTTTTAGGTGAAACTTAGAAATAGTGTATATTCCTAAATAGAATTTATTTCTGAAATATTGAAGTTGGAGTTGACATTTTGTGGATGTGAGAGGTGGTTGTATGTTAAACAATCCTTCTAGATGAAATTACTGTTTACTCTTTGAGAAAGAGTTTAACTTCAATGGAAATGAATCCAAAGCATTATCACATCTAAACTTTCCCCCATAAAGGAACTTAACTCTGAGCATTTGCCAAGATGATATTCAAGGTTGTCTATATACGTTTAAAATAATAAATACATTATCAATATTTCATGATCTGCAATCTTAGTAGCAATTTTGTAAAGTATATGACAGAAGCCACAAATGGTCTCTTCCTTCTTTTAGAGCAATCAGGAACAACTATTTAGAGAATTTTTGGTTTTGAGTCCAAGGTCTGGCGTTTTTTAGCTCAGCTGACAATAAGAATAGATGGGTACAGTTATCAATATGTACTAAATTTGGGGGCTATTTAAAGACCGCCACTAGAAAGGTGTTGTGAATATATTAAGCTTTGGCTCTTAAATGCCAGTGTTTATTAGCAGGGAAAATTCTAAAGGGTATCTGTTTTTTTTTTTTCCGTTGGCTTAGAACATTCCTGTGAATAGTGATATTCTTATTGTAGCAGATGACATTTTGATTTGTATTTGTCTGGCTTTGGTTGTTTCCTCTGCATTTATTTTAGCTTTGCGATTTCAGAAGTGGGATGAGCTTTCACGTGTCCTTTCTGTGACAAACTTGGCAAGGCTATGAAGTCAGAAAGTGATTGTATTAATTACCCTCATTATTTTTTTTTTATTATTGTTGGGGATTCATTGAGGGTACAGTAAGCCAGGTTACACTGATTGCAATTGTTACACCCTCTTGCAATCATGTCTTGCCCCCATAAAGTGTGACACACACCAAGGCCCCACCCCCCTCTCTCTGTCCCTCTTTTCTGCTTTATAAAGTCAATGCCCTACTTTAACATTGATTAAAAATAAGCAATGTAATTTTAAAAAATAATCTTTCCGAATGAGATTTCTTTTTACCTTCGAACTTTGTACAATTTGTGCATGGGCGTGCATATACATGACTATTAGAATATAGGAGGATTAACATAATTCTTCCCTTAAATCAGATAGTTTACCTACTATTGTCTTATTTCTGATTTCTATGAGTTTGTGGGTGGGAGTAAAGTTGGTGTGTTGCAAAATGTTTTCTTTTCATCCTGTCAAGCCAGATACAGGTTATCCTATGTTTGATTTGAATGTTTATTTTAAGTCAGCTCCCTGGTTAAACTTGCAGTGACCTTTCAAAGGGCTTTATATCCTGGGCTTAACAGAAAGGCATACAAGGTTTGACAATGAAGTTAGTGAACTCATCCCAGAAGAAAGTACCATATTGCTGAATATCACTGTGGTCACCTTAGAGGCACCCCCTGGGAAGCTGTGCCTCAGGACCTCGCCACCCTTCAAGGCAATTTTGGAGCTCCTTTTCTGGAATGGTCATCAGAGCTGTTGTTATACAAGTATAACTTATATATCTGCAGCCTCATTTCATACCTCACTCAGCTTTGCCATATGCATTTTATCACTTTACTCTTTCTTCCGTTCTTCCAACCTGTGAGCGAGAATACACCAGGAGCACTTCAGCACAGGCCCTCCCATGTTCTACTCCCCGTGCCCAGTGGGAATTACGAAAGTGTTTAACAGCAGTAGAATGTGGGTACTGACCATCAGAAGTGGCACAAGCCAGAAACCCCTTGCTGAGCTACGCAGTCACCCTTTAGTTGTGGATCTGTGGAAGGGTGTGGGAATCTTGCGGGGTATGGGAATGAGGTGATAGTTGAGGGGGAGCGTCTAGACAGTGCTGCACACACGCCTATTTACCAGCTCGTCAATCCACGTGAAGTCCTTGTCTATGTCTGTAAAACTTCCTTCTTCGTACCACATCATAGAAACACATCTGATTATGACATCTCTTCTTTTCTTCCTTTTTACTCTTCTTCCTTAGAGGAGCTTTCCCTGCCCTTCCCAAGGAAGACTGTTCCCATTTAGAGTTTCATAGAAACTTCTGCCTCTCCACTGTACCAGGCACAGTGGACAATTACAAATACTTTGTAACCATTTGACCAAGATGTCACTCCCACTAGTTGATCTCCAGCAGGAGGGTAGAGGTTACCAATCTCCTGGCAACCCTACCTCCACATCGACCTCCCTCTAGAATCGTGATCCTAGGATCTAAGAGGTGCCCAGGGAATATTTGTCGAATGAAAGTGTTTTCAAAAAGATTATAAAGCTTCTTTGAGCACATTTATACTTTTAAAATGTATAAACCAATAATGTATAACCAATATACATGTTATCTTGGGAATGTATTGTTGGGAAGTTAGTTTTCTAAGGCTGTTACTTCTCTGTGCCTTCTTAGATACTTTCCTGAACTAATTTTCAAATGGTGTCCAGGTTTCATGCTTTGGTTCCAACAGAACTGTTTTTCACTTACCTCATGGCCAGTGCAAAGATTTAATCTCTTGAGTTGAATTATTCATTGTCCTTAAAGCTTAGCAAGAGACATTGCATGAAAGCCTACTAGGAACAAGGAAGGGTATTTAGAACTTAGGAACAACCAGTGATGGATAAACTGGTTCTACCTTCAAAGATTCATCAATCAATATGGTGTTTACTCTTTATCTTATTTATACGAGTTTATAACATTTTATTTTTCTACTTCAGTATTAAAACACAGACCGTATATTTTGTTCTCCATATGACAGAGAACAAAGCTACACGGATCTATTTGAATGATTTTGTGATGATGATTTTGAATGATTTGAATGATGGTGATGATAATGGAGATGTCACTACAGGGTCCTTTGTTAGAGTTGCCATCTTTTTGCTAAAATTCCCAAAGACCTATTCCTTTTAAGTCTGTTATTTTGTTAGTACCAGATTCTTTCCAGGTTAGATTTAGTGTATATACTGGAGAGCTATAACTTTCTCAAGAGGGGAAGTAGCAGTTCAATCAACAAGCCCCGTAAGCCTTTCCAGTGGCCAAGTCTTACCCGTTGTTCACAGATTGTAATATATGTAATGCCCCCGTTTCTCATGACTCTTAGACGTAAGATGTTCCCATGCCTTTCTGAATAGTTGACATGGTGTTTTAGTTGAAATTCTACTGTGTGTGTGTGTGTTACTCTTCTCATTATTTCTGGACTACAGTTTCCTCATAATTTGAGGAGATTATGCCTGTTTGTTATTATTTAAATCTAACCTGGAAAGATTTCAGTTGTCACTTAAGCTAGTAATTAAAAATAATTACAGACACAGTCCCTGATTGAGCAGGAGAGGGCAGGCTAGATCTCTGTGACCTTTTGGTCCAGTTAGGGAAAATCAACCATTGGAAAGCTTGAGCAATATAATGATTGATTGAAGTAGAATGTATGTCCCTCCCTCATATGTTGATTCAATGATTTTGGCAGTCAGTCACCTGGGACCTAATGCTGTTAAAATAGCTGAACGCAGGTGTAATCCCACCAATCACCCTCCCTCTGCCCATCCTCCCCCCTCCCTCCCCTCCCTTTTCCCCTTTCCCCTATTCTTAGGTTATAACTGGGTTATAGCTTTCATGTGAAAGCCATAAATTAGTTTCAGAGTAGGGCTGAGTACATTGGATACTTTTTCTTCCATTCTTGAGATACTTTACTAAGAAGAATATGTTTCAGCTCCATCCATGTAAACATGAAAGAGGTAAAGTCTCCATCTTTGTTTAAGGCTGCATAATATTCCATGGTGTGGTACATCTTACAAGAGTACGTGTGAAAAACTTAGTAAATGTAGAATATAAATGTCTTAACACAATAACTAAGAAAATGCCAGGAAGGTTATGTTAACCAGTGTGATGAAAATGTGTCAAACGGTCTATAAAACCAGTGTATGGTGCCCCATGATCACATTAATGTACATAATGTGATCATGTACATAATGTACACATTAATGTACATAGCTATGATTTAATAATAATAAAAAAATAAAAATAGCTGAATGAAGTCTCAGTTTCCTATGTGCAGCTTACTGGGTGTGGCCCATTTATGTCCTCTGGGCTATATCTGTTCAGTGTATACACCATTTTCAACGGCCAGTATATACATTTCTTTACCTTTTTTTTTTTTTATTTTTAAATTTTGCCGCTAGAGCTACTTGCTGTCCCAGAAGGAGGCAGGGAAGTGCTGGGTAATTAATAGACCCCTATAGTGACTAATGGGAGTTGATACATAAATACCCCAGCTTCCTTAGCCCATGGGGAAGGATAACTTTGGGAAACTCAAGGAGAACTTTTGGATGCCTCTGAGGCTGTTTTTCCAGGAGCTGGACTTCCAGCGTGTCCCTTGTAGGAATAAACTGTATGACGCACAATGGCAGGAGGCTTTTATATCTCAGGCCTTCCTTTCCCTGTCTCACTTCCCGATCGCCCAACAGTGTCCTTCACTTCCCAAGTAAACTACTTGCACTTGAATTTATTTGCAGTGATTTCATCAAGGAGAACCCAAGCAGAAAACACACATACTCTGCAGTGATGTGCCTCTGTACTAAAGGCACGTTAGGATCCCATGGTGGTGGAAGTTGTTCCCCTGCCGTTCTTGGAACAGTAACGCTCCATTGTATTTCCGTGTACTCTCCGTTCCCTTAGACACAGTCAGAGTTGGGATGAAGTCCTGCCATTCTAGCTGCAATTCCTCCTCTTCCCACCCAAGAACATATGTTAAATTGCAAACACACGAAAACAACATTACTGTAGGAAAGACTGATTTAACATATGTGGTATTATGGTATTATTCTAAGTACATAATTTGCAAGTTATCATATTTTTACTCTTTGAATTCTTATCTGGGACACAGTTAATAACGGATCGGATACACCACATGTCAGGAACCCATCTGTGAGAGCCACCGTTTGAAGGAGGCTGAGACAACTGAAACAGCCTCGTCAGTAGCAGCTTCTCAGTCGGGGAGTTGTACATGTTCCTTGCTAAAGTAGCAGACTTTAAAGTGGTGCATTCCCCTGCGTGGAGCCAGCTGAGTTTTAGCGGTGCAGAGAAGACCGTCTCATTTTGGGTGTGTGTCCCCAGCCAACTTGATCATTAACCATGCAGTTTAACTAGTTTCAAATGGCCACGGAAGAGGACACATAATTATTTGCTCTCAGGCAGCACATTCAAGTTTATGAAAATTCAAGAAAGCAAAAGAGAAAATGGTTTTATTTGCAAGGTTCTCACCCTGAACATTTCCCATCATTAGCATTTTTAACTCTGTTTTATGCAGCAGATGTAATTGGGAGCTTTCTATAGTTGTCTGGAAAAAATAGGCCTAAGATGGAAATATTGATAATGCTGTTTATGATTTGCATGCCTTATGAGGGACTCGGAAACTGTGAAAAATGGTGCTTCAAGATATCTGCTTATTTGACTCTTTTAGTTTTGCCAAATGTTATCATTAGAGAAAATGAAAAAAGTTAGAATTTTTGGTTAATGTTTCATTTGTGGCAATCATTATCCAGCAAAAGTTTTAACATTTAATATATTGAAATTTAATATTTTAGTATTGATGAACATTCCTAATTTTATAAAGCCACTTCCATTTGCCTATCAGTTACATATTTTTTAATTATCTACATTTCAAGCATCCTCTATTTTGTATCAAAAAAAGATTTGTTTCATCTGAGGATTTTGAGTATCCCTGAGTGATATAGCTTTTAAGGAATGAAGAAAATCTCTCTTTTTTAAAGCAGCTGGTTTTAAAAAAAATCTAACTTCTTTGTACATATATTTTACAGATTAAAGGATTTACCTGAAGACAAAGCATTCTATTCATCAGAGACTGGACAAGAGTTACTCTTGCTTTTGGCAATTAAAGATGATGTTGCCATGGAAACAGTTGATCCTGCTTTCATTCATTGGCTGCTTAGGAGGTAACAATACCCTGTATTTTCTAAGTTGAGGTTAGAACCATACTGGATTCAGATGCTTAACTAATTTTTAAATGTAGAAATAAAAAGGCACAAGTAGCAAAGAGAAACAAATCTTCCCCCCCGCCCAGAAAGAAAATTTAAATTCTTTTCCTAATATTTGGATTCTTAGTCCCTCCTTTTTTTTTTTTTTTTTTTGGTTGGGGCTGGGTTTGAACCCGCCACCTCTGGTATATGGGGCCAGTGCCCTCAGGCACTGCCCGCGTCCCCCCTAATTTTTGTAGGCTATTTTATTTCCATAGAAAATATAATGACATCTAATATTACATATATGCTGTAGTATTATGCTTAATATTACGAATAAAACAATCACAATTTGAACATGTCACTTTGTGACTTTTTTCCCCCCAAAAATGATCTAAAAGTGATAGGGTACAATCTGTAAGGGAGAACATACATTTAAAAGGTGCCAGAATTTTCATATCTAAATTTCAAAACAATACTATTTTCCTTCAGAAAATAATTTATTTAAGAAACAAAAATGAAATAGATAATTTTCTTTTTTAAATTTTGCAAAATTTTTGGAGACAGAGTCTCACTATGTTGTCCCCGTTAGAGTGCCATAGTGTCACAGCTCAGAGCAACCTTAAACTCTTGGGTGTAAGTGATTCTCTTGCCTCAGCCTCCCAAGTAGCTGGGACTATAGGCATCTACCACAAACAATGCCTGGCTATTTTTTTGTTGTAGTTGTCATTCTTGGTTAGCAGACCCGGGCTGGGTTTGAACCCGCCAGTTTGGTGTATGTGGCAGGTGCCCTAACCACTGAGCACGGGTGCCGAGCCCAAAATTTGAAATTTAGAACAAAGAAAGAAAAAGGAAAAACGATCATCTTTGTATCATACAAAAGAAACTATTGTAAACCATTTGATGTATTTGGTTTTATTCATTTTGTTTTGTTTTTTAGAGGGGTAAGAAAAGGATGTTTTCTGAAAAAAAAAAAAAAGGTAGTATATGTACAACTGGTTTGTTACTAGTTTTCTTCTTTTTATTATAAAAATTCTCAAGCATCCGAAAGGTTGAAAGAGACAGTGCCTGTGGCTCAAAGGAGTAGGGCGCCAGCCCCATATGCCGGAGGTGGCAGGTTCAAACACAGCCCCGGCCAAAAACTGTGAAAGGTTGAAAGAATAATATGGGTAGCTGCATAGGCACCATTTAGATTTAACTATTGTACTAGTTTACTCTATTTGGACTACCTGTATGCATGTGTGATTACATTTTCCCATTTGTTTATTTATTTTTAGATAACCCTTCTGAAACTAAGTAATTGTCACCTAACTCCTAAAAACTTCAGCACCTATCTGCTGAGAAGAAGACCAATTTTCTGCCTAAACACGGTTTCTTTTTGATACCTAAGGAAATTAACAGAAACATAGCTTATCACTTTTCTAAGAGAAGGATGTCAGTGTGAAATGAGGCCAGATGAAATTATCATGTTATTGAAAGACATAACGATATTGAAGTAGACATCTGTGCTCTTATGTCAAACTTCATTCTTCAAATATTTAATATGACAATTATGGCAAAAATCCATAATCAATAATAGGTTATCTATTATAATATTTTAACTTTTGAAATGAAGATTTTTATAGTTTTTAGAGGCTTTTACTGAGATTCTCCAATTTTATTTCTAAAATAGGCTATTTGCTGCTCATCTGGCACTGAAAACGAAAGGAGTTGTTACTTCTACTTTTTCAAATGGGCTTTGGAGAAAGACCAGCACAGATATCAGAACTAAATTTTTTTTTCTTATTCTTCCCTCCATTTACAAAGTTTCAAATTTGGCTTTTATTTTATTAGAAGGAACAAAAATGTCAGGCAATATGCCCCAGCAATATTACTGTTCATGATAATAACTTTTGTAGAAGCAATCTTGAAATTTCCCAATTAGTTGAAAAGAGGTCTAATTCCTGACCACCTCTGTATGTTGACCACTTTGTTATAGTCCCTTGTGTGGTCAATGTAAAGAGGTTCTACTGTAATTATCAAGCATCTATCATGTTTCAGGCATTGTCTACAGTGAACAAAATGTAAATAAATCTTGTCCCTGTGTGTTTACATTTCATCACATTGGGGCAGACAGTGACTGAGTTAGAAGGTGACAGTGCTGGGGTGGGGGGGAGACGGGGTTGATGTTTTAAATATGGTCACCAGGTATCTCATCTTGATACCTTAGGTATCAAGAAGGTGACATTTTAGCAAAGACTTACAGGTTAATGAGTTGGCCTTGTGGGTATCTAGAGAGCTCCAGGCATAGTTAACAATCCATGTTCCAGAAACAGCAAGATGGCCAGCATGGTTGACCAGGATAAGTTATGACAGAGGAGTAGATTAGAGCCGAGAGGATGTGGAGGTGGGCATAGCAGAACACGAAAGGCTTTGTAAATTACTGAAAACATATCGAACCTTTACTCTGAATTTCCTGAAAGAGTCGTAGTGTGGTTTGAACAGAGAGGTGATATGCCTGACTTATTTATTAAAGGCTCTTACTGGATGATATTGATACCAGATTTTTCTTCCTCTCCATGCCAAGGTCTTGGTCTCAGTAATCAATGAACTCATGGACCACCATGCTGAGCAGAAGTGATGGAGTGATAGTTTACTGAGGATAGACAGGAAGTAGAGGATAGATAGAAAGCTTCCAATGCAAAGGAAGGGGTGATCAACTGGTTGCCCCTGCTGGGCTGTTGGAACTTTTATGCCTTGACTGCCCGCCCAAACCTTGCTGGTAAACACTGATTGGTTCTTCAAATTTAGCTGGCTTTCATTGATTAGTTTCTTAAAACCTTAACTGACTGGCTTCTGTTGACTGGCCCTCTGCACTGGTGGTTTTTTCATCCAATCCCCTGGTGGTTGTGGGTGAGCCTTCTCTCTGGTGTGTCTGGCCCCACAACAGCTAGGGACCAGTATCTGCATAGGTTACACACTCAGTGGTGGTTATGAAACTGCCTCCCGGGGATTTCCCAGGCTTGCTGACTATGCCCGACCTCCTTTCCAGTTCCTCCTCCCTTCTGCCCCAGGCTCTGTTTTCCTTGTCCCTGCTTAAAGCCTTCTGATTCTGATGATTATGTTGCAGACTGACAGTAGAAGGGCAGATAAGCAGCGGAGGCCTGTTACACATCCGTGAAATAATCAGGCAAGGGGTAGGGGTGGCTGACTCCAGGGTCGTAGGTTGATGGTGAAATTATGAATACTTTGAAGGTCAAACCATGAGGATTTTTCTCATGGAATAAGTGTGGGATGTGAGAGAAAGGGATGACGTCAAGGCTGTGTGTTACTTTTTAGGGCGAGTTACCTCTTCACGTTTAAAGGTGTGCCTACTGGATTAAATGAAGACCCAGCACCATACAATAGTGAAGAGTTTTTCAAACTGAAGGTCACCATCTAACAGTGGGTAAAAAAATCAATTTAGCAGATCATAGCCAGGTTGAGCTACCATCATGCCCAGGCTGGAGTACACTGGCATGATTGTAGCTCTTCTAATTTATAAAAACACAATGATGTAGATGACATTACTTTCTATTTTGGTAACAAAGAGTTCTCTATGGGTTCAGGAAACATTCACAGTCGGTGTGATTGTCTCAAGCTTTCTATGTCTCTGAAACCAAAGTATAGTTCTCTAATCACTAGTATTTATGATTTGAGTAGTTTCTTTCCTGGAATAAAATCAGGGGTATAGGCCATGAGCTAAGGATCATTCCTCAGGGATCCAAGGAGGTGCTTGTCTTGCTGCCTGGTTATCTACTAACTAATTATTTAACCAAGATAGATGCTCTGCTGCCCAATATAGGAGCCACTGGCCACATGTGGTTATTGAGCATTTGAAATTTGTCTAGTCTAAATTATGATATACTGTGATTTTAATATGCTTACAGGATTTCAAAGACTGTTACAAAATAATTTAAAAAAATTTAAAAATCTCAATAATTTTATATTCATACAATATTGAAATGTTAATACATAGTGCCTTAAAGATTCCCGGACATGTATAGATAGGGAAGATAGGAAATTATAGCTAAATGCATCTATTTATTAAATACTCGTTACAGAATTTTACAAAATATTTATAAAATATTGCCGTGTGTTGATATGTAAATATAAAAATAGTAAAAAGGAATATAGCATAAAATACTGAGTTAATGTTTCCTATTTATGGCACCCTTTGTATTTTAGATGTATTTGGCTAAGTAAAAATATCATTAAAATTAATTTTACTGCTTTCTTTTAACCCTCTTTATGGTAGCTACTAAACAATTTAAAATATAGGACTTGCCTTATATTTCTATTGCATATAATTGATCTAGACATTTATGAAATTGAAGGCTGATCATTTTGCAAATCTTTTCTAACATCTCTTACTTGCCCAAAGGGAAACCAAATTAATTAAGATAATGGAGAGTTTTTGATTTTAAATGAAAAGTTGTAAATACTTCCTGAGTATTACCTATAAGTGCTGAATACTTTGGAAGATGAGTCTGTGTTTTCTGTGTCTGTGCTTGATGAATGTAGACCACTAATGGGTATTAAAATTCTAAACTTCCCTTAGTATATTCTATTTTGTTTGTGTTTTTAATCTTTTGGTAGGATGAGCTAAGTGAATACAGCTCTTTTGGAAAGTGAAATTCCCTTAGATGATTAAAATCATTGTTGATATCTAGTTAAAAACATCATTATGAAAAATAGGATATTTCTGTTAAAGTTCTAAAGTATTCTTATTTCATCAAGTTCTTCTCTTGAAATTGTAGTGAATAATCTGTACATTGGAGTCTGCTAATATTTTGGTAGTCCCTGGGAATTACTTATCCAAGTTAGTAGTTGCTAATCCCAGAAGTGATTAATCTTAGCAAGAGAGGATGAAATGTCCTTAGACTTGTAGTAATGTCTTCAACATATACTCTATTTTGTAATCAAAAGCATCCAATAGGATTGAGAAAATTTGACCTCATGCAAAGCTCCGAAAATGGACTAAGTCCATTTGCCCCAGTGATAGGTCTTCTAAGCCAATCATCTCAGAACTTGGTGAAGTAAGACTACTTTAGGACTTTTTAGCCATAAAGTTTGATTGGGTCAAGGACTTTCTGTTCACACTTTCTGGGAGTGTCTCTGGTGGATCTGAATGAGGACTCACAAAGCCTAAGTTGCAGCAGATGGCCAACCTGTAGTTACCAGGAAAGCCTGCTGTGAAAAGAGCTCATTCTGGAGGCATGGATCAGAGAATCAGAATGTATTTGTCTCCTTGATAACATGGAACTGACATAGCCCCACTCCTGCCTTAGACAGGATAAATAGCAACAGATGCCCTCCCTGACTTGGCATAGTCCTGCTTCTGCAGAGCTGTACTGGGCCCTGAACTTTACATTTCCCTCTTTCAGGAGTTAGGAAGGCAGTGGAAGCTGTGTCTGCTCATATGTATCCCCAAACCTATATCATAACCGAAACTGGACATAGTGATTTATGAGATGATTTAGATTACTTTAATCAAATCATTTTTTAAAAATTGTAGATACTTTAATTGAGGATAAAGTGCATTATCACCAAACGTGAACTTTGGCTTCCTTTTATAGAATAGATGTCGTCATGGACAACATGTGCAAACAGAATTCACATAGGGGTTGCATTTGAAAACCATAAAACTGGTGTTTTCATGCAGTAGTCGCAGGGTGTGCAAATACACACCAACCCTGCCGATAACACATCTTCAGATGTCCTCAGTCATAGCTTTCATCCTGTTCTATTTTGTGTTAACGTGGATAACTTTCCATGCTAGTCTTCACTTAATAGTAAAGAAGGCTTTGAAATCAAAATAAACTTCTTGAAGTTCTTTTTAAGTGATTGAGGAATATTTTTCAATTGGTTTCATAACACCACTCTTGCAATCACTGAGAAAATGATGAAGGATTCTTTGGGACTGCAGTTAATCTCAAAGCACATTTGGAACTATCTGAGTTTGTGGAGTTAGATGTGGCACTTCAACTGAGCTGTTGCCACAAACTGAAATGACTGTCATTTCTTCTGCAGCATTTGTGTGTAGTGTAATATGATTTGATAGCATCAATACTGGTGGAATGGAGATGTCACTGACCTCTGCTTATAAATCTTGGCATCCTCCATGTTTTTACAGATAAACTTATTTCAAATCATCCCCTCTGTTGCAGCAGCCTAAATCTTGAATTGCTTTTCATTTATCCCATTTAAATCTTGACAGTTTATCTGCGTATGCATGTGAGAATCAGTAAAAGATGCAAGCATTCTTGGCACATTTTGTTCTTATAACCTTGATCATTGATAACTCCACCTATTGGATTGTTGTAAACTTGATGATGACTAAAAAGGGGTTTGGGAAACTTAAAGAAAAAGATACATTGAAAGTGCCGTTGGCCTTCAACAAACATATAAGGTTAAATACAAGCCACAGTTTTTTTTAACCCTTAAAATAGTCTTCAAAGCATCTGTGGACTAGTTAACTAATAAAGTGCTCATTCAAATCAGTTTAAGTGACTGCTGCCTCAATGTTATGCTGACTTAAAATACTCATCACACAAAGTGCTTTTAAATGGCCCTGAATTGGAAGTCTGTTGAAACTAA
This sequence comes from Nycticebus coucang, assembly GCF_027406575.1. Classification (NCBI taxonomy): domain Eukaryota; kingdom Metazoa; phylum Chordata; class Mammalia; order Primates; family Lorisidae; genus Nycticebus; species Nycticebus coucang. The sequence continues at coordinate 22,680,660 of NC_069787.1, forward strand.
AGGGTAGGAAGCCAGTCTGTGTTTGGGGCTAGTATCCCAGCAGAGCAAGATGGGGAGGCCTTTGCCTAGTGAGAGCAACTGATGAGACTGTTTTAAGATGAGGGAGGGGAGGTAAATGAAAGGAGGCAGAACAGAACTCCGTTTGTGGGGGGCAGTCAAAGAGATCTTGAGCAGAGATGTGCAAGGATCTGCAAGGCAGCACGATAAAGTGGATGTTAGGAAAGTGTTTCAGGAAAAAAGAGAGGTGGAAGAAGAATAGGCCTGAGGAAAAGCTGCTGAGGCTTGTGAACAGGAAGCCCTGAATTATTGGAGGACGGCTCTTCAAGGAACAAAAAAATAATCGGTAACAAAAAAAAGAAATAAATTGATGATCATAGTATTTTGATAAAACGGAATTATGCTTACTTACACACATGTATATATACACTTGACCCTTGCCAAGTTGGGGGTCTGGGGAGCTGAAACACTACCTCTGTCAAGAATGTGATCTTAAGTTTTGATTCCCTCCAGACTTAACTACTAACTAGTTAACTGAAAGTCTTTCAAATAACGTGAACAGTTGATTAACACGCATTTGTATGTTATATGTGTTACAGGCTGGAGTCTTACAATCAAGGAAGCCAGAAAAAAGAAAATGTTTTTAAGAAAATAATAAGGGCCAGGCATGGGGGCTCACGTCTGTAATCCCAGCACTCCGGAAGTCTAAAGAGGGTGGATTGCTTGAGCTCAGGAGTTCAAAATCAGCTTAGTCAAGAGATCCCTTTTCTACTAAAAATAGAAAAATTAGCCAGGAGCTGTGGCAGGTGCCTGTGGTCATAGCTACCCAGGAGGCTGAGGCAAGAGGATCACTTGAGCACAAGAGATTGAGGTTGCTGTGAACTGTTAGGACGCCACAGCACTTTACCCAGGGTGATAGAGTGAGACTCTATTCCTCAAAAAGAAAAAGAAAGAAAGAAAGAAAAATAAGGAACAGGAGCTCAATTTACTGTTCATTACATGGAAGTGGATCAGTATAAAGGTCTTCATTATCAACAGCTTCCTGTGCAGTTGGCTGAGGAGGGTGAAGAGCAGTGTTTGATTTTCTTGTCTCAGGGGTGGCAGAAGAAAATCCATGTATATGTGTGAACTGGTACAGTTCAGGGCCATGTTGTTCAAGGGTCACCTGTATTTATATACAAGCCTGTGTGCATTCCAGGCCTGTCATGTTAAAAATGACACAGTGGCATTTCGAGTATTTCAGGTACTTGCTCAAAGTCACACAACTGGTTATTAGCCCAGTAGGGACTTTTTCTAGATTGCCTGAATATCCGTCTGGGGGCCTTCAACTACGCTAAGTCTTTTATGAGTCTGGTGTGTTGTAGATCCCTTTACAGAAAAAAATCTGAGCACTTCCTCCTTGCTGCTGGGTAAAGGGTAGTGTTAATACTTATTAGCGTTTGGGAAGCCTGTGTATATTTGCAGGAAGACCTAGGTATGCTCTGGGAGCAGTTGAGGGTCTATTAAAAATATTCCTGAATAATTGCTCTCAAGGTAAAGAGCTTTAAGTGAATAGATAAACCCAATAGTTTCCTAGGGAGGTTCACTGCTGAAAGGAAAGTGAGTCTTTGCAGGTGGAGCTGCTCCTAAGTTTAAAAGTTAGGATCAACTGGCTCCGAATGTCCTTGGAGTGCTAAGTGACTTAGCAGATGAGAATTCCATTCATAGTACGATGGTGTTGATAATTGATAACTTCTAGCCCAGGCTGTTGTGTTTCTCTTCCTTGTTTTTCCCTCTTGATGAGTGTACATTGCTTTCCTGAAATGAATAGTGAACACATACTAATGGTTTATTGCTTTAAGTAATTCCTGCTGATTTAACTCACCCACTGCTGTGTGTTTGGGAGTTTGAGTCCTTAACTAGGATTTGTATTTTCTTTTTCTTTCATACTTTATTTGTGCCATATTGCTAATCATGGTATGAATTTGAGAGAAAATGTTCACCAGTGTAGAAATAAGGCATTTCCTCACAATTACCAGTTACTACTTAGTGTCTTTTTTTTTTTTTAAGACAGTGCCTCACTCTGTTGCCCCAGGGTAGAGTGCCATGGCCTTATAGTTCATAGCAACCTCTAACTCTTAGGCTCAAGCCATCTTCTTGCCTTAGCCTCCCAGGTAGGTTGGACTACAGGCACCTGCCACCATGACCAGCTAATTTTGCTATTTTAGTTGAGACAGGGGTCTTGCTCATGCTTGTCTCAAACTCCTGAGCTCAAGCAGTCTACCTGCCTCGCCCTCCCTCCAGAACACCATCCCTGGTCCACTGATTAGTTTCTTGAAGCTTGCATACAAACTGACCGCCATTGCTTCACCATCTTCAGTGGTAGACACTGTGCAAGGTGTTTACAGATGCGTCTATATAATTTTCACCTCACCTAGGCTGTGGAGGTATTCATTGAGGGTCCCTGCTCTGTTTCATAGGAGCCCTTCCGTTGACCCTTTGTCTTCAAACTCCCATGAAACCCAATTCCATCCCCACTTCCATAAGTTCAAAGCTTGAACATAAGAAAATCCCCTTTCATAGGGAGCATTTCTGCATTCTGCTTGTATTACTTTCAAAGCCAAAGTGTAATTCAAAAACAGTTGGTACTTAAATTTGAGAAGTGACAGAGCTCCTTGCTCTTGTTTTTGTAGTGAGCCCTGAATTGCGCTGTGTCTCCTCTTTCCCTGTGGAGGAGATGTACAGTACAGATGTATTTTCTTTGCATTTCTCTGCACTTTGTTTCCTTTGAATACCAACTGACACTTAAGTCTGAGACATTGCATAGTGACAGAACTCAGTGATTACATACAAAACACTGGATGCTATTTAGAGATATTTTAAATTTAAAGATATATTATGAGAACTATATGCAGTAGAGAACAATCAAGTTATGCACATATCATCTTTACATAAATAAGTATCTGGGTGTATCATTGGAAGAAACCATGGCAGAAGATAGAGTCATTTTATTTTTTGTGGTACTTTCATCATTTAAAGCAGTGTCCCTTTATTGAACAACTGTTGAAATATTTATTTGTCAACTGTGGTAAGGAGGCATGTAGCCCATATATTTCATAAGGCTGCTAATTTTACATGGATTGCCACTGTTTTACGTAAGACAGATAATAATGCTCATGTTAATTTCTTTGAAGAGTGTACAGTGAAGATGAAAATAACTTCTAGAGGTAGACACATTTTTAGAACTCATTTTTCTCTCAGTCATTAAATACATAAGTAAAAATTATTCAGTGTCCTTTTTATTGATTGGTCTGTCAAAGTGCTGTCACAATGATTAGAGCTCGTTTTGACTACCATTGCATTGCAAATTTAGTCGTGCAATTTCATGTCATTGTGATACTACTATTCTCATGCAGTTCCACACTAACTGGTTAAGATTGAAATATTGGTGATTATGAAATCTTTCCTCAACATTGTTAGCGTGAAGAAACATTTAGCAAGTCTAAAACAATATGCTTTTTGGTTATGCTACATTTTTGATATTTGTTGCTTTAAAAGAATAAAACAAACAAACTTGATGTTGACAAAAGTCCAGCACAAAGTCCATACCCCTTGTTGGCTATTCAACTTATCGATGTGCTTTCTCTTTCAACTTCTGCCTGGCAGCTAAGGAATTAAGCTCTTATCTTGGCCTTTGATATATTTCTTTCTCTTTATAGCACGTGGATTTACTTTGCTTATTTATGGGACCATGGGTGACAAAAGTAATATTTTACCTGTCACTAAACAGAAGGCAGTTTGTTTCTTTTAACTAAAAGGATGGTTTCCCTCTACCCGCCTCCCCCCTCCCTCTGCTCCTTTCCCCCTTCCCCCTATTCTTAGGTTGTAACTGGGTTATAGTTTTCATGTGAAAACCCTAAATTAGTTTCATAATAGGGCTGAGTACATTGGGTACTTTTTATTCCATTCTTGAGATACTTTACTAAGAAGAATATGTTCCAGCTCCATCCATGTAAACATGAAAGAGGTAAAGTCTCCATCTTTCTTTAAGGCTGCATAATATTCCATGGTGTACATATACCACAATTTATGAATCCATTCGTGGATCGATGGGCACTTGGGCTTTTTCCATGACTTAGCAATTATGAATTGGGCTGCAATAAACATTCTGGTACAAATATCTTTGTTATGATGTGATTTTTGGTCTTCTGGGTATATGCCCAGTAGAGGGATTACAGGATTGAATGGCAGATCTATTGGGGGATTACACCAGCGGTGCATCTTACAAGGGTATATGTGAAACTTGGTAAATGTGGAATGTAAGTGTCTTGGCACAGTAACTGAGAGAATGCCAGGAAGGCTATGTTAACTAGTGTGATGAAAGTGTGTCAGACGGTCTGTGAAGCTAGTATATGATGCCCCATGACCATATCAATGTACACAGCTATGATTTAAAAAAAACAAAAAAAACAAATGTAGGAGATAATAATAGAGAGATTAGGTATGAGAAACATGAACAATCTCTATATTCTATTCTAAGTTTTCTGTAAACCTACAACTATTCTAAAAAATAAAATTCATTAAAAAAAGAAAAAGAAATGGAGGGGAAACCTATAGATTAAAAGAGACATAAGAGACAGCAACGATATTGGAATGTGTGAAAATTATTTGGATTTTGATTCAAGCTAAATATCTTAAAACACACTTTTGTAAATAAAATATAATAAAACTACTTATTACATTAAAAAAAAAATAAAAGGATGGTTTCCAAAAAAATCCCAAACCGTGTAGTGAGGCTAATCTGGACCTCCACTAGTGGAAGGTGACCTTGTGAGACCATTTCATGGAGGAAGCTGCTCATTCCTTGGACTTGTTGCTCAGTCGTAGAGTACCCAGCATTTGTTTGTGGAAGGTAGTCAAAGAGAACTTAAGTTTTGGAAGCAGAGATCTTAGATGATTCGGTTCCAAATGAATTTTTCATTATTAAGTGTTTTTCTTCTTCTTTTTATTTCATTTTGATATGAAGGTCCAAATGTTTAGGTTACATTTCATTTCTAAGATAAAGTTCAAGTTGTAGTTGAGCCCTTCACCCCAGGGAACGTGCGGAACACCCTCACATTGTTCACATTAGGTAAGATCCCCCCAATCACCCTTCCTCTTTCCCTTTCTTCTCTCCCTCTTCTCCCCTCCCAGGTGTTTAAATGCTTTGCTTAATTTTTCGACATATAGAAAAGCAGAACTTTTCATTGTGTTCCCATGAGTGTGAGGAGGTGTGTGTGTATGTGTACACACTTGCAAGCAATATTTAAGTTCAGACATATGCACAGATGTATATAGTAATATGAGGCAGAGTATAATTATGTAGATAATTAGGAAGCATTGACTATTGAACACTGTACTGTGTGGGTGTTTGAACATCTATCTTTTAGTTAAAGCATAATGTTTGCTGCAGCGTATACAAGGCCACAAGTGACTGTGTATGTGTGTGTGTGTGTGTGCGTGCTTGATTATACAGCCAGCAAATGAAAATACTCAGTGCTGTGGCCATTATCCCTATTATGGGAGAAGAAAAAGTAAACATTTAGCTAACAACAATATAAAAGAATCAAATGCATTTTTTTCTGCCTCATGGGTTTTTTCAAAGCTTTTTCCTGTTAATTTTGTTGAGTTTCCCATTTATACATTTTCAGCGAGTAATTATTTGAAGACAGAGTGGAGAGTAAATACTCATTAGAGAATTGTCTCTCAATGAGAACTGAGGCAGTAGGTATTATAAAGATAAGCTTTTAAATTTTTCTTTAGTTTTATGAGGTTATCATCCTCCACAGATTAATAGGGACCTTTTGTTTCACACATAATACTTGTAGCTATTTGCTTGAACCAGATAACTAAACGAAGGTACCAGGATTCACAACTACCATGAAGATAAGGACAATTGGGTCCTATTTCTCATGCCATGTAGATATAGGGCTGTAATGACTAAAGTCATTTATTAGACTACCTTCTCATAAATTATTCCTTAGTCACACATAATTAAAAGTTTGATGGAAGCCTAAGCAAAAAATAATGTAATATTACTATCAAATGTCATCTATTGCAGTGCTACTGCACTGGAAAAAAAAAATTACTGCTTATCCTTGCATCAAAAACCCATATGAACCCTGTAACAAAAATGTTACAGATATCATTCCCGTATAACAGTATAGAGTTCAGTGGCTCAGAGAGCTTAAGTGTCTTGCCTAAAGCTAAATGGAACATTAGGAGAAAAAAATCACGTCTACCTTGACCTAAAGTCACTGTTCCTTCTAATAGACACGCTCCTTTCTAAAGCTAGGGTCAGCAGAATTTTTCAAGAAGTGCTAGCAAATGTTTTCAGCTGTGTAGGCCATACAGTCTCTATCATAACTACTTGACTTTGCCCACATAATGCAAAAGCAGCCATAGATAACATGTAAGTAAATGAGTATAGCTGAGTTCTAAGTAAATAAATGAGTATAGCTGAGTTCTAATAAAAATTTATTTATGGACCTTAAAATTCAAATTTCGTATAATTTTCATGTGTCATGAAATGTTGTTTTGGTTCATGATCATTCCAAAATAGGTGGGTGCTGGATTTGGCCTGTAGGCTGTAGTTTTCTAACCCTTGTCCTAAAGTATAAATACATGTTTATGCAAGATAGATTTTATTAGCCACTCGTCATGGTGTTGATGAGTGATTCATTCCAGTTGCACCCTATTTTGCAGTGTTCTATTGAGGGAACCTAAGAAACATAAACAGAATACAAAAGTTGAGCTTCCACTGGGCTGTTTCATTACACATATCTCTAAGAAAGTTTACCCTGGTTAAAATAGTTTCGAGAGGGGTTCCCGTTTGCGCAGGTCTCTCCATTTTCCTGAAATAGAGCTCTTTGCAAAATATCCCCAATTCTCTGAGAAAGAACTTAGTCAACCATTAATTTAGTTACCAAATGCCCAGAACGCAGTTCTCTTCTTACTTTAGGCTTAATTTTCTAAAGTTAGGATAAAACATTAGGATTCTCCTCAGTCACTTGCTGGCTGTCTGGACATGCTCCACATCTCTGTCCCTTCAACTCATAGTTTGAGTTTGGGATTTGCTTTTCGGGTACAGTCTGAGCTAGATGTTGAGGAACAGGGTGGCAACTTGTATCCAAATTACTAAAATACAGCTATGCCTTGCAAGAGGTATAATTTAATGTACTAACTTGAGTTTCTGATGAAGTGAGATTATTTTTTGGCTTGACTATCGAAACAGACTCTGTACCTTGAAGGATAAAGGGGAAAAACATTCCTGGAAGAAGAATGGCTAAATCAATCCAAGATAACTTCTTTGGTAAACAAAGTTATTTTGCAGGTAATTAGAGGCGTTACTCCCTGTGGGGCTGCAGTGTGAAAACAGAGATTGTGTTCTATCTGTATGGCCCCCTGAGTTTAGGATTGCTAGAATTTGCAGGGTTTTTTTGTTTTTAAGAAGGTGAAATTTGACTTTATCCCTAAATCTCTAGATTTGTTAATGAAGCCATTTCACTTGAAAGAAGTAGTTTTTTGTGGTTTTTTTTTTTTTTTTTTTTGAGGGGAGAGTTTTCCTCTGAAGTTCTTTAACTAAGTAGTCTCTAAGATACATTTGGCCAAACAGCCACAAATATAGCTCTGCAAACCGAAATTTCCAGGCATTTATAATAGGTAATATACATATATTATAATTATAGTCTCTCCAATTTGCAAAACCCTAAGAAGAAAGTCTAGCTCTGGTCATATCTGAAAAGCAAACCCCAAACTCAAACTGTCGGATGAAGGGTCAGAGATGTAGCACATGTACAGATAGTTGACATAATGTTTTATCCTGATTTTGGAATATTTAGCCCAAAATAAGAATTTCACATTGGATATTTGTTAACTAAATTATTGGTTTACATAAATGATTTCACATGGATTTTGGGATATTTTGTGAAAAGTTCCATTCCATGAGAATGATAAAACTTGGAAAAATGCTGACCCACCTTTTTTTATTTTTATTTTTATTTTTTGCCTTAAACAACAGTCATTTATTTCTCACAGCTCTGGAGACTAGACGTTCACGATCAGCATGCCCGAAGGATCAGTTTCTGGTGAGGCCTCTTCTCCTGGCTTGCAGATGGCCACCTTCTGATCTTTCTTGAAAGTAACTTTAACCACACTAAACTTTTTTAGAGACCTGAATAATTAAACAGCCTAGCAGAAGCCCAGCTTTTGATTTAGTTCTGTTTTAACATCTGAGGTAGCTGTTACTTTTAGACCACTTGTTAAAATCCAGAAATGGGGCTTTACTTTACCACTCGGAAGTTGTACAAGGGATGACAATTAGAATTAATGTTGCTGTTAAAAGTGCTATTAATGTGTGTGTTCCAGTGAAGCTTCTCCTGTGTGGCACCTGTATTTATGCTACTGAGAAAGGAGCTGATGGAGTGTAGATGAACAAGAGTCTGAAATCCATTCAAACAGAAATGCTGTCTAATAATAGTAGGTGCCTCTTGTAAGGATGTAGTGGGGATTTTTGTTGCTGTTACATGTTCTTCTAGTAAAGCGGAGATGTTTGTTAGGAGTCACAGATGCAGTCATTGAATTAGCATATATTACAAGAACATTCTTTTTATATTATGAGTTATTTTATAGGTAGATGCATGCAATACAGTTGGTGATAGATTATCTGCTCAGGGTTGTCCTGGAAATTGCTGAAGTCTTTCTTCAATCAGCTGTAACATTTTGGAAAGTAAAACCATTTGCGGGTGGCGCCTGTGGCTCAGTCGTTAAGGGCGCCGGCCCCATATGCCGAGGGTGGCAGGTTCAAACCTGGCCCCGGCTGAACTGCAACCAAAAAATAGCCGGGTGTTGTGGCAGGCGCCTGTAGTCCCAGCTACTCGGGAGGCTGAGGCAAGAGAATCGCTGAAGCCCAGGAGTTGGAGGTTGCTGTGAGCTGTGTGAGGCCACGGCACTCTGCCGAGGGCCATAAAGTGAGAATCTGTCTCTACCAAAAAAAAAAAAAAAAAGAAAGTAAAACCATTTGCGATGAAGCACAAATAACACATGCACGCGCGCGCATACACATACACACACAGATTTCCAGCCAAATGGAAATGTACTATATTTTCTAATATATACGCTATGTTGGGTAGTCTTAGGGGGCAGAAATGTATGTTAAATATGGTCACTAGGTTCTGAAATTTTTAAGTCTAGGGATGAGGGAGATAAGAGTGAAAAAGAAATAAAAGTAACATGTTGGGAGAGATAAAGATATTAGGATGAGTAAAACACAAACTTTGTTGTATGAATTTAAAATGAGGAAAGATTATTACTAAAGGTGACACCAAGGAAGGATGAATGAAAGAATTGAGAGCAGGTTCTCTAAATCTCTTGCACAATTTCATGGCTTCTCATATTGTCAAATGGTTCTCCAGAATGATGCGAACCAACACATACAGTGTGTTTCTAGTTTAACTCATCCTCGCTGGCTCTGGGAGTTACTACTTATTTATAATCTGCACCAATATTAAGGAAAGCAATAAATACGTATGTATTAAAATGAACACGTTTTTACTTACTGTTCAATATTCATTTAGAATTAGATGATTTAGTAAATGTGAAGTGTCAAGTACAGGGCCTGGTATAATATACATTTTCCCCTTTATAGATTGACATTTGAGAATGTTCATGTATTGTTAACTGTATCTTTACACACACACACACACACATATATCTATATATATATTTATTTTAAAAATATAATTAAACGTGCCCTTATTTGCCAATATTATAATAAATGCACAGTATTTCTTCTCTCCTTCCTAACACTGCAAAAGAGGTAGCCATTCAGTGGATTTGGGGAAGGCTCTCTTGTCCTTCCTACATCTCGGGACCAGTAATATTCTCCATTTTGAATGTGACAGTGTTTTTTTTTTTTTTTTCCTTCATTGCCAAGGCTGATTTTGGCTCAAAGGGGTAGGGTGCCAGCGCCATATGCCAGATGTGGCGAGTTCAAACCCAGCCCCGGCCAAAAAAAAAAAAATAAAAAAAATAAAGAAAAAAGGAAATATTTTGCAGTTATAACCAATTCCTCCCTAAAATAATCTGGGGCACTAGCAGCAAAAAAGACAGGGATTATCAAATCTGGGATAAGGACTCAATGACGCATAATGTATTAAAATAGTTTATGACTAACATTTAAAAAAATAGAATAAGATTGAGTAGAATAGGATAGAAAATAATAGGAAAAAGTCACAGTCTAGTGACTGTTTCTAAAATAACTTATGATGATAATTAAATTTATTATTAGTTTTTGAGACAGCGTATCACTCTGTCTCTCTGGATAGAGTTCCATGGCATCACAACTCACAGCAACCTAACTCTTGGGCATAAGTGATCCCCTTGCCTCAGCCTCCTGAGTAGCTGGAAATAACAGGTGCCTGCCACAACATCCAGCTATTTTCTGTAGAGACGAGATTTTCCTCTTGCTCAGTCTGGCCTCGTATTTTTTTTACCCAATTAATGTGAAGGTGCAAATGATAAAAGTTATAATGTTTGCATTCGTTAGGTATAGTCCCTGTTTTAGTTATGTCCCACTCAAAGGAGGTGTGCCAGACATTGTGCCCATTAGGTGGGAGCACACCATTCTCCTCCTGCCTCTTCTCTACCCCTCCCCCCCAACTTGAGCTGAGTTTTTCTCTTGTGTGAGTGTGTATTAGTTTATCTACTAGCTTCATATTAGTATTGAGTACATTGGATACTTGCTTATCCATTCTTGTGATACTTGACTAAGAAGGATATGTGTGTTTCAACTCCATCCAGATTAACTCAGGCTGTTCTTGACCTCCTGAATGACAGCAATCCATCTACTTCAATAATTTAGTTTTGAGTCAGTTAATTTGAAAAATGTAAGTCTAGGCAACTCTGAGACGTGTTCTTCTGCTATTTCATAGTTCTAGACACAATTTTGGGAAAGGTTGTGTTCCCTTTTCTGCTTTCTTGGACCTCTATACCTACCCAAACCAAGCTTAATCCCCCTCCTCCCCAACCCCCAGTGACTAGTAAATATAAAATCATGATCCTTATTTGGGGAAAAAAGTGGAAAGAGGGAAGCAGATGGTGTTGTATATACTTAGACGTTTACAAACAAAATGCTGACTTCTACTTACTAAGATAGCAGGAAAAGAGTTGCTCTTTTCTAGTTTGTGAGATTATAACTACAAAATACTACTACAAATTGCAATCATCAGGTAATATTACTTGTTAATAGCTTCTCCATTACAACTGATTTGCAATAGGAATTCTTTATTGTATAATTATTTTTGTTGTTGAAATAATGGCTTTAAACTAGAGTTTGATATAAAAGAGTCTTTCTACATGATTGCAAGAGGGACTTTACCTAACAATTGCAATCAGTGTAACTTGGCTTATTGTACCCTCAATGAATCCCCAACAATAAAAAAAAAAAGAAGAAAAAAAAAAAGAGTCTTTCTAAAACAGATGAAGGGAATCATGGATAGGCCCCAAAAGCCTTGACCCAAACTCTTTGGTAAAGAATAGAAACTGTTAGAAATAGTGTTTTCTGGAGTTATATGATATCTCAAAGTAGTTTTGATTTGCATTTCTCTGATGATTAAAGATGATGTGCATTTTTTCATATGTCTGTAGGCCGTGTGCCTGTCTTCTTCAGAGAAGTTTCTGTTCAAGTCCCTTGCCCAGCCTGCGATGGGATCACTTGTTCTTTTCTTGCTTATACATTTGAGTTCTCTGTGAATTCTGGTTATTAAACCTTTTTTGGAAACATAACCTGCAAATATCTTCTCCCATTCTGATGGCTGTTTGCTTGCTTTACTTACTGTGTTCTTGGCTGTGCAGAAGCTTTCTAGTTTGATCAGGTCCCAGTAGTGTATTTTTGAAGCTGCTGATTAGCCCATATCACAAAATCCCAAGACCAGAGATGTTGACCTGGATGTGGAGAAAAGAGAACACTTCTACACTGCTGGTGGTAATGCATATTAATACATTCCTTTTGGAAAGATGTTTGGAGAACACTTAGAGATCTAAAAATAGATCTGCCATTCAATCCTATAATTCTTGTACTAGGCATATACCCAGAGGACCAAAAAATCACATCATAACAAAGATATTTGTACCAGAATGTTTATTGCAGCCCAATTCATAATTGCTAAGTCATGGAAAAAGCCCAAGTGCCCATCGATCCATGAATGGATTAATAAATTGTGGTATATGTACACCATGGAATATTATGCAGCCTTAAAGAAAGATGGAGACTTTACCTTATTCATGTTTACATGGATGGAGCTGAAACATATTCTTCTTAGTAAAGTATCTCAAGAATGGAAGAAAAAGTATCCAATGTACTCAGCCCTACTATGAAACTAATTTATGGCTTTCATATGAAAGCTATAACCCAGTTATAACCTAAGAATAGGGGAGGGGGGAGGTGGGCGGAGGGAGGGTGATTGGTGGGATTACACCTGTGGTGCATCTTACAAGGGTATATGTGAAATTTAGTAAATGTAGAATATAAATGTCTTAACACGATAACTAGGAAAGTGCCAGGAAGGCTGTGTTAACCAGTGTGATGAAAATGTGTCAAATGGTCTATAAAACCAGTGTATGGTGCCCCATGATCACATTAATGTACACAGCTATGATTTAATTAAAAAAAAAAAAAGAAATAGTGTTTTCCATACTGACATGTAATCATCCCTATTAAAACCTTTGAGAGAGTAATATGCTAAAGACATGTATTAAAAGTAGTTGATTAATGGATTCTTTTCAATATGATTAGTGAGAACCTTTTGAATTTTAACATTTAAAAGATACTCAATGAAAGTTGGGATAATAGAAATGGAATGTAAGTGCTTTTTGTTTTTCAAATAAATGGACGATAGATTGTGTTCTCTTGGTGTACTATATACCTTGTACGCTGCATCTAACAATAACATTATACAGTTTTTCGAATCATGTAGAGTTGCTGTTAAACCATCTAGAAAGACAGGTATAATTATGGTCTGGGAATTATAGAAGGACGTCATGATAGTTCAAAACACTAGAACTCACATTTATAAAAAGACAATAGCATGGATTTAAATAAAACCATGGAGTACTGTGACAACATTTTAATCTACAAAGACTTCAGCCCATCTCTTCTCACTCTCTTTTTCACCCAAAGTCATTCTTTACTGCAATGTAAGTATTAATTGCTTAACCATGTCATTCAATTACAAAAAGCATTTCGACAATCAGAAATACAGCCATTGGAATAAAAAAAGTGTCAACATATAATATTTGTCACTTTGAGAAATACTTCCTTGTTCATTTTTATTGAACTAAAATACAGATTGAGCATTAATCAGTCCATGAAATAGATTATACTGTCATCAAAATACATGATGAGTTATTATAGCAATTAGTAAGGTGTCAAAATCCAGATATTTAACCTTAAACACAAACCATTATGTACATACATGTATATGAGTGGGTGTTTGCATTTTTGTGTTTTCTTAGGTAATTAAAGGTTTCTTAGGTTGCAATTAAAGGATTAATACAATTCTTGGTAAAAAGTTTGCAGGCTTTGAAAGGGCTGTGCCATTCTAGGGAGAAGCATTTTTTTTACATGAACATTTATTTCTAGCACCTGTGAAGCTTAACTAGTCCCTTTCAGTTCTAATTCCCTAATTATTGAATTCTGCCTCTCATGCAATTTTTCTATTTCTGTTTGTGGACAGAACAGGTAATAAAGATCAGGAAAAGAATCATGTAGTGAACTATTAATTTAGCAATTTGAAGAGTTTTCTTCATTTTTTTCTTGGTGTCTATTTGGCTATCATACTCCAGGTGCATAACATACTCCAGCAACTTTTCTTTCAATATAATTGCTTGATAACATTTCCAGATGTGGAAAATAGATACTAGTCATTCCTGGTAAAGATTTTGCTTTCCTTTCCCAGCTCAAGTGTGCTATATTTCCTTTCCCCTTTTCTCTAGTGCATTGGTTACAGTATAGCTTTTAGCTGCAGGTGACAAAATTGTATTAGACGCTTATTTTTCTAACACATGATATTTGGAGTGACGTAGTTCATGTTGGTTCTGGAACTTAAAGATTGAAGGCTCTGAGTTGGCTTGTATGTGATATGTGTGTTCCCCTGGCGGCGTCCGGGTGGTCACAGTAATTCCTAGTATTTCCTTGTAACTTGGCTGTTTCCATATCAAAAAGCAAGGAAAACAAGGTCAGTCTTTCCTTTTTTTAAACAAACAACAACAACAAAAATCAGGGTAAAAACTCTTTCCTAGAATCTTCGAGCAGGTTCTCCCTTGCCCTTGTTATGGGTGGAATTATGCCATCACCCAACTCCCATCCTAGGTTGAAGACTTAACACTCAGTACCTCAGAATGTAACCTTATTTGTAAATAGCATCATTGCAGATGTAATTAGTTAACACAGGTTCATTATGGTGGACCCCTATCCATTATGACCAGCGTTCTTATAAATGAGGGGAATTCAGACACAGACACACACAAAGAGGGAAGATGAAATTAAGAGACAGAGCAAGAAGGCGGCCATCTACAAGCCAAGGAGAGAGACCTAGAACAGAGCCTTCCCTCCCAGCCCTCAGATAAAACCAGCCCTGTTGACACCTTCATCTTGAACCTGGAGCCTCCAGAATTGTCAGACAATTCATTTCTGTTGAATCCACCCAGTCTCTAGTACTTTGTTATCCAGCCCTAACAAACAAATACACTCCCTTTGGCTATTGACTGGTTTCATAACCCAATCTCTTCTGACTCCTCTCTTTTCCAACAAAGAAATACAGTGAGTTCTGAAAAGCTGGCACTTTCAGTCTCCATGGGCTGAAGGCTCAGAAAAAGAATAGGCATAGCTGTTGAGTGGACAGCCAGCAGTGTCTACCACAGCCAGTTATTCACAGTGCATATCTGGCATTCAAATATTTGTTAAAGAAATGAAATATTCTAGGATTGAATACTTTATCTTCTCTGACACTGGAAGAATATAGATGGAATTTTATTTTAGTCTTTCCTTGTTTCTTTGGCATTTTCTAGCTTTAAACAGCCAATACCAAAAATGATAATGTCTTACTGCTAAAAAAGAAAAGGTTCTATCTTTATAATTTTTTTTCCCTATAGAAGAGCAGGGCTTGGAATACAGATCTTATCTCATTGGAAGCATATTATTTTATTTTCTCTGACCTGGGCTTGAGCTCATTCTGTTTTAGTATGTAAGTGGGTGGAATATTCCTTTCTAGATCCACGATTTCCTAAATTGCCTTGTCTAACCTTACTCCCTATTAGAATTTACCCTCTTCATTTCAAAGTGCACTGCATTGTTTTTTTCTTTTTTTAATTATAGATATGACATAAATCGGCAAGGAAAAAATAAGATACACTTTCTTTTCCCCTAGGAATTATAGAGATAACATCATTGTCTTTCAGGAATTTTATTTCTTTTAGTAGAAGTCATGAGACTGCATGGATCTCTGTTCATTTCTCTTTGTCAGTCTTCATAAAAATTGCGTAGAGTATGACCATTAGAATTGATCTGCCATGGTTTGATCTTTTACATGACTTTACCTTAGGAGCTCATAAAGCTTGTACTTGCTTACATTCAAAGGCAATTATTTCCTCATTGCCTATAGGTGTTTTTGGGGAAAAAATAACACCTTAGGATTAGGTTTTTGGGCTTCTTAGTCCTGTTCGGAAATGTTATATAATACCCTTTATTTTAGGTTGTAAATATAAAATGGAGCTCTGGAGCCAGGCTGGCATATTAAAAAAAAATATCCCTGTCACAAAAAGTAAAGTTTAGCATCAATCTGAATGTTGCACTGAATACATCTAGCTGGGCAAGGGTCCCCCTTCTTGTTTTTAGCCAAGCTGCTTTTTGCTGCTTAGGAATATCTCTATGAAATTGTCAAGGTCCTGTCCTTTTGAGGATCAAAATTCATTTTGAGTAAAATGTTGGGTAATTTTTTTAGATTAGCAGAGATTTCAGAATCTGTTCCCTGTAAGTTTATATGGCTGGCAAGAGACTATAACATTAAACCTCAGCGTCTCTCATCACCGATTCTATTCCTGGAAAGCAAGATGGAGTGGCCTTTGTCTCTTTTCTGAGCTTGAAGCATGCACTGGCCTGTCACGTTTGATTGTTATTTTGTTCTTACTTTCTAAGAGTCGTTGGAGGGTCCCTGAATGGCTGCGGATGGGCTGAAAGCCTGTTAGGTGCCTTAAATTTCAAAAATGGTGGAAATGCGCCTCCTAGGCTGTTAGCTCCAGTGTCATCAGGAAATGCTGAAGTTGAAAAAGCAGACTGGTGGTTAATTTTCTCCTCTTACCATATTAAGAACAGTGTGGTTTCATGGAAAGGGGAATAAACCAAGAACGTGAGGCCAGGTCTCTCACCAGGAGAGCGTGTTACCACAGTCAGAATATTTAATCTTTCTGTGCCTCACTTTTCCTGGAGAGGCTGACCAACACGCAAGGTGGGAACACACGCTCTAGAATTAAAATCTTTGCTTTATCAATCACCAGCTTTAAAATAGTGTCTGTCTTAAATGGAGACACTGTGGGAATTTGAATTTTTTCATTCATCTTAATCATTGACTCAGCAGAAAACAACTGAATCGCCACCATGCACGAGGAACTCGGGATACAGCAATGAATGAGACACAAAAAATAGTGGAAAAAAACAATATATATATGAAAATGTGGGTGGTGTTAGTAGCTAGAGGGACATCCAGTGTGAGATTATGAGATGTGCTTTGTTATGTCTGTGTCTAGTGGAAATGAGAGATGTGAAATGACTTTAGATTGGGGCGGGCCATATTTCAGATGAGCCACATGATATTTTTGCTATATTCTGAATGATAAAAAGAAACTAGAGCACAAGATTAACAAGGAGCGAGCCCAAAGGTGACAAGCTCTGCATATCTGGAAAACAGAAACAGGGACATTGTGGAAAGATCTTAGGAAGAAGGAGATGGGATCAGAGGTAGCCTGGGATAGGGGAGGAAGGAGATATGAATAGCTTAGTAAGCCCACCAAGCATTCAGTAAATGTTGGCACATTCACTGTTAGTACCCTTCTCTCAAAGGGGTCTCAGAAGAAAATGCTGCTAGTTACTTAGTACCTTTATCTAAAATAAATAATGATCTCTGGAGAAGAAACATAGTATCATTTTTGAGACTCAACTTTCATTACATGATAATGGATGGACGTTTGAGTTTTTATAGGAATCAGTTGTAGGAAATGTTCAAACACCTCTCTTTACCTTTTTCAATTAAATCACTGCCTTCTTACCTCTACCTGATTTTCCTTCTTTTGGTTTCTCTCCCCAACTTGTCTATTATTTCCAAATTCATACCCTTATGTTAAATATTATTGCTTTCAAGCTGTCTCTGTATAGGAGTTTGTCAGGAAAATGTGACTATGCCATCTCATAAGTGAATAAAATATATGTCTTCAAAAGTAAATCAAAAGATGTTACACTAGAAAAATGCTAAGAAAAATCCACCATATTTACAAATACCTACAAAAAGAAATCAGTTATCAAGATAATTTTCAATTATCTAGGACAATAAATTCAATTAATAGAACAGATTGTTGTTTTGTTTGTATTTATTATTTCTGTACAGCAAACTGGTGAGGGAGCAAACATCGAGAAAATGACAATGTTGGTCCTTTCAAATTAGAGGTGTTAGTAGCTATTTAAAGATCCATTTCTTTTAGAAGTTTGTCCTTTTCTACAAAGGAAGGCAGAAATTTTATCAAAATTGAGAGTCTTCTGGGAATTTGTGACATTTCCCCCATATAGATAAAAGTAATGATCAGGTACAGATCAGGGGCCTAAGGAGGATAGGAAGCAGCTTTCCCAAAATGTAGTGGGGACTAGAAAGGGTTAATTGCATGGTGATATGGCCAAGAGCAAAGCTATGACATTTGGGACACAGGCCCCATGACTGCCTTCACTTCTTACACTAATGGCAAGTCCCAGAAGGCTCTCAATTTTGATAATTTGCTGGAAAGACTGACAGAAGACTCTGAAAGCTGTTATACTCACAATTACTGGTTTATTACAGAGAAAGAATCCATACTAACATCAGCCAAAGGAAGAGACACATACAGCAAAGTCTGGAAGGTTCCAAATACTAAGCTTTTGTTGCCTTCAGGACATGTTATCTTCCCAGCATTGAGGTGTGCTGATACACAAGGAATACCAGGGAAGCTCCCTGAGCCTCAGTGTGCAGAGTCTTTGTTAGGGCTTTATTATGTAGGCAAGACTGACTGATTGCACACGTGGTTGGGCCCCATCTTCAGGTTAGCTGATGCCACATGACCCAAATTGCCCACCTTTTGTCCCATCGTTAGTCTTTCTAATGTTGACATTTGCCTACCCAAGACTATTTTGAGAAGGCTGGCCCCATCCTAAGATCCAGTGTGGCCTATCCTAACCTTAAAAGAAGACTTTTTTTTTTTGTCAGTTACCACATGAATTACCTCCTAGAAGCCAGGGGTATAGACCAGACCTAGGGCATGGCCAAATTATGTTATGGTAAATACTTTTATTAACATTGGTGCTCTTTGAAGTAGCTGCAATGTAAGAGCATATTTAAGGACCTCTTTGGTGCTTTTTGGTCTCGTTTTGTCTAGCTATTCCTGGCCTCTTTGTCTCTTAGTCTGTTTATTCATTCTCTGGTTCAATAGACACTCCCCTGCAATTTTGCTGAGCATTTCAAGAGAGGAGAGTAAAGAGCTTTTTTCCCTTTCTGTGAATTTGTTTGTTTTCCAAAATGCTCTGGCAAAGATTATACAACTGCAGTCGCCTAAGCATTTGGTGATGGCATTATCTCATTCTTTCTTAAACTTGTAGAACAAGAGAGATTTGGGGGTTTTGTTTTTGTGTGTGTGTGTGTACGTATGGAAATTCTCCTCAGAGGACATGCAAGTTCTCTTTACCAAAAGTAAAAATGTTTTTTAAAAGACACATGTTCAGTGATGTAATCTGTTCTTCAATTTGCTATTAATAAAATGGGAATTCCATCCAACATTGTATGTTTTCAGTTCCACATGACAAGATTATATTGTCAACCTTGAGTTTTGCATGCCAAGCAAATTTAATGAGAAAAGTAATACTCAAGTGTTCAGTTGGTTTTGAGTGCAGCTTTAGCTTTGCAAAGAGGCTTGTGACACAAAGGTCTTTGTGTAATAGTTTATAAACCAGTGAACGCTTAGATACAGTTTATTTTTAATAAAAACAATTACTTCAGCCTTATTTACAGATTGAACTGATCTTATTCATAGGTAATCCTTCCTATACTGACTTTCTTTCTTTTAGAGGTGCTATTACGAATGGTTTAACAAAACATTGTCTACAGAACATGTTGGTTTGTGGACAAGTAGAGCAATGTTGTTTTTTTTTATTTGTTTTTTTTTTTTTTTTTTTTTAATGGCACACAGTAGTTGCTTGTTTTTCTTCTTCAATTCTTGGATACATCTTTCAATATCTTTTACTCATTATTATTTTTGGATGTCTCCTACCCATATAGGTGAGCTTCACTTACAAGGCCCTGTGTTTATCAGAGAGCCCAGCAACAGCATTTTCTCTGTTGGTTCAGAGGATAAAAAAATAACTTTAAATTGTGAAGCAAGAGGCAGCCCTTCACCTCATTACAGGTACAGTGGAAAGTTTCAAAATTCAAATTAAAAAAAAAGAATCCCTGGGTGGCATTTGTGAATTATTTTGCTTCAGTATAATTATACCATCAGTAAGAAATGATCTGTGAAGCAGTAGCTGTTTGATACATTCAACAGCTCTGTTACATGAACATTTGACTCCTTCCAGCATATATTTGATTGATTATTCACTTTTTAGTAATATTTCCTGACTAAGGAAAAAAATGGTAGACTCCATTAAATAATGTGTTCTCATGGATTTACAGTGTAATTTAATTTATAAACTTGGATTTGCATGTAGTTGTCAAGACCACATGCATTGCAGGGATGAAATGAACTGTGTTTCAAAGGTAATTTGAAATCAGAGCTAAGACAACAATTCCAAGTCCCTCTGTTTCTTCCTCTACCATTTTACTGAGTATGTGTTCGGAGGTTCATTAAATACGGAAGAATAAAATATCAATTTATTGTGATTAAAGTCATTTTAACTAATTTTAAAGAGAAAATATATCTCATTTATTAAATTTGTATCGTGTTAAAGTCTATATTTTTATTAGTATGTAAACAACATCTGTTCACTGAAAACTTTCGAGCATTACAGAAAGGCATAAAGAAAAACGAAAATAAATCTGAACTCCCACCACCTTAAGATAAAAATATTAACACTTTGGGGATAGTGATGGATTATTTGGATGAGATGAATATTTATTTTATGAAATAACTCCAGATTAAAAGTTTCTGCACTTAGGGTGCTGGGGGAGCCACTGTAATGAAGAGATGAATTATTGATAAATAGCATATGCTGCTTTCTTGTAAGTGGTTGCAAGAAAGTGCTCAGGGCACCTTCGAAACAACACGCTCTTTAGGTACTGGGAGCATCTGCTTCAAAAACTCTGTTTACACTGTTAATTCTCTTGGCAAAATCTTTTCTATGATCTGTAGAACAAGCAAACTTCAGCGTATATTAATAAAATGCTAAATGTCTAGATTAGTAATGTAGATTTTACTGACCTCGCATTGGTCTTAAATAATTGAAACTAACAGTCATGGTTAAATTGGGTCAAGATTGGGTTAGAAGATAGACATCTGTATTTTTGTGTCTGGAAGTCACCAAGGTCAGTCTTTTTCTACTGTGTTTGACAATGTATTTATTGATCCCCTGCTGTGTACTTCAAAATAAACATGACAATTCCGGGTTACTGATCGGAATTGGCAAAGGTGAGAAAAAGTTCTCCTTCTTTTTCTCCCTGTAGAAATATGAAAATTGCAACACAGCATTAGAAAAAAAAAAAAAAGAAGAAGAAACTGTATATTATGAGCTAGTTCAGTTAATTAGGCATAAGCTTATGTAACATCTGGAAATATTTTCTTCTTTACAGGAAAATTGAACCCCTTTGCTTAACGAGACAAATACTAGAAATGTTTTTTTTCCTCACATATTTGTAAGATAATCCAACAATTTCTAAATGCATCTGTTTGTTTCTTCCTGAAATAGAAGATTATTCTTATAAACATGGCTATAAATACAATAAGGAATCCATGTGAATGGCTTGTGTGGGCTGTTTTTCTGTTGTCAGTAAAGTTGTATTTCCTGGCATTTATCTGATGAATAATTTGGTGATACATTGTTCAGCTAAAAAATTGTCCGAAGTCTTGAATTGGAAATCCAGAAATAGCCTTTTGTTGTAATTATGTCTTTGTATGATAGCTATAGAGCAGTGGTTCTCAACCTGTGGGTCGCGGCCCCTTTGGGGGTCGGAAAACACGTATTTCTGCTGGTCTTAAGAATTGAGACACCGCTTCCCGGTCTGCCCGCATGCAGATACGCCCCTGTACCAGTACCCGGCGTGGTGGCATTATCTGTATTAAAGGGTCGTGGCATTAGGAAGGTTGAGAACCACTGCTATAGAGTCTGTCAAAATGAATTGATACGTGGGTCACTGGGAAAGTTTTGAAACAATCTGTGTTGTGGTCCATTATTTCACTTTCAAGAAACATAGTTTACAGCGTCCTTTTTGATTCACTTCTGCAAGTTTCTGTTTGCTTGTCTTACTGGTGTTGCTGGGCGGGATTCATTTGTTTCCATCTGCCTGGATTTTACGTTTCTTGATTTTTGTGTATCTCAAAATTTTTGAAATGACCTACAACGTAGATAAGACGTTGATGAAGAAGTTTTGCTGTTTACACAGCAATTCTTCTGCTTTATCGTATACCCAGAGATAGCATCTTGGTATTGGTATGTTGCAATTTAAGTAACATCTGTTAACTGAAACTAGGAGATGTGTGACTTCGATTGATTTATTAGTTTTAAATGTGCTAAATGAAGAAATGTAACATGCTATGTATTGTTTTGCATTTTTTCGCTTGTAGCCAAATAGAGCAGACATTTTCATTACAGCTTTAAAGATTTTCTGAAGTTAAGATTTCCAACCAATATAAAATTTCACTTAAGCTAAAGGTTAGAACCATTAGAAATGGAGACCTGGAAAAGCACAAGGGACCTGCTTTTAGTTCTGAGAAATATTGGGCTTCCATACAATAAGAAACAACCTTTTGTTATTCATGTTATCTGTGAAGGAAATAGATTGTTCCTGGAGTAAATGGAGTGTGGAAAAATGTGGGTTGCAATTACAAATTTATCTATTTCGATGACACCTTCTGTTTTGACCTGTTTTTTTTTTTTTTCCTAGCTTTTGACTTTAATAGTCCACTAGGTAATATTCCACATTATTCTTTAAATGGTCCAGAATAAAATATGCTTGCTTATTCAAATAATTTTTTTTTACTATCCCCCAACAATTGCCAATAAATGGCATAAATATATAATGATACAGGACATAAAAAAGAATATTGGGAATTTTTTTATGTGAAGTCAGAGAAAGAATGTTTTATTATGTATTAATAAAAATAAGCATATATATGTGCATGTGAGTATGTGCATGTGGATGTGTATATATATTTATATCTATGTTCTCTATCTATCTATCTATCTGGCGAGAGAGGGAGAGGCAGCCACAGGGGAAACTTAGAAGGTCATGTGAATTGTTGATAGCAATCCAAACATGCTTCTAAAGATTCAGAATAAAATTAAAGAGCCTTATAAAAGAATGTCTTTGAAAGCTCAGAGCCTTGCCTTGTAGACTGAGGAAAACTTATCTGATGAGAGATCTTGTCTTTGTTTTAATCCCACTGGGTGAAAAGAACTCTTAATTGGTCATATTAGAAATCCTAAAGTTCAGAAATTCTCAGGAGAAATTACTTGTGTTAGGGCTTAATTGAGAATTTTATTCTTTCTTCTGCATTTCCCTGCCTGAGCCCCAAAGCCTATATTTAAAGGTTAATTAGTATTCTGTCTCATCGTAATTGCTGATGGTGCTGAAAGAGGTTACCCCGAGGAAGTATTAATACTTTTTTTAATGGAAAAGATTTTCTCCTGCTTTTCATGGGGTTAGAAATGCCCAACTAACTAATGCTAAGATGAAAGACCCCAAATAGGAGGATCCTGGGTCATTGCTGCTGATGGCATTTAAAGGGGCCTCATATTTGGGGTGGCAGGGCTTAAAAAAGTGTATGCCAGTAGGGACCACGTGAGTAAAAAGATTGCATGAGGTAAGCCTGCCCCAGGAACATACAGGCACATTGGACGATGATTGGAAACTCAGATCTTCAGCTCTCAGCCTGTTGTTAAGAGGTCATCACTGCTTCTCAGTACTGGCTGATGGTTACCATCCAGGAATCCTGGTTCAGCACTGTAAAAGCTTTTAAAGAGATGTTTAATATTCAGATATGTTCATTTTCTTATCTGTCTAATTTTAGTGTTAACTCTGCCTTCCTTTTTGGACAAAATGAAGGCCAATGAAAGTGTGTCTTAAAAGCTGAATGTGGCCCTTGTGGGCTTTGTGTTCTCAACTTTTGTTCTAGCTTGAGACTTTAGAGCTGTGTTGTAGTCGGTAGCTACATTTGGCACTTGAAAAGGTCATCAGTTAAATTAAATTAGAAACTCACAGCAGCCTCTTTTTAAGTGCGATGTAGCCACATGTGGCTAGTAGCTTAATGTATTGAACAGCACAGATAAGCACGTCTAGGCTTACAGAAAGTTCCAGAACAATGCCTGGACCACAGATCTTTTCTGTAAATGGGCTTTCATTTTTCTGTCTGCATAAAGAAGTGACAAGAACATCATTCTCTTTCGGCTTATTTGTTTCAGAGAACAAATAAATTATTTTAATAAAACATAGTATAAAGAATCTTAGATAATTGTAAGGGCTAAATACCATTGCAAAATAGAGGTCTTTGCTGGCCATAATTACCCTAAATATGTCACATCTTGCACGTGTTTAATTTGCTAAAAATCAACTAAATGTATTTTGTATAAAAAATAAGGAGAAAATAAAATAATACACTAAATTCTGCTCACCATTTGGTCAAGGAGGAGATGGAAGGATAGAAGTCTGGATTTCTTTCTTACGTATACACACATGCACAGAG
Organism: Nycticebus coucang; assembly: GCF_027406575.1. Taxonomy (NCBI): domain Eukaryota; kingdom Metazoa; phylum Chordata; class Mammalia; order Primates; family Lorisidae; genus Nycticebus; species Nycticebus coucang. Next base: position 22,704,855 of record NC_069787.1, read on the forward strand.
TACTATGTATAGTACTCTATTTGGTGTATATATGCATTATGAATATTCTATACATTTTAAATATGAACTACATATGTTCCATTTTTATAACATATAACACATGTAGTATATGTGCTGTATATTATATATTGTATATCATACCATATGATGATATATGGCATATATTCTTAAGTATAATTTTGCTTATATACAATTTGTCTCTTACATATTTATTTTTGCTCAGTAATATTTATGTCAATGAACTTTACTTTTATGTCTCAAGGCAAATAAGAGTTATTGTTCCTCTAAACTGTCTTGGCCCTTGGAGAAAGGCAATCCTTTTGTGCCAGATTTCTCAGCCCAGTTTTCTGTGTTCACCCTCAAGTTCAACTCCCTTCAAGATCATCACTTCTCCAGCTGGTGAACTCTGGCCCTCCCCATGCCCACAGTCCGCCACTAAGAGTGAAGAAGTATTTGCATGGTTGGAACAATGACCAAACATAAAAAATAAAGAGTATCTATAGTGTCTGTGGGACACAGAGGTAAACACACGCTTATAAGGCAGGTTGAACCTGGCTGCTCTACCATCTGTCCCAGGATGTCTCTGGGCCTTCTCAGCACCAGAATTTGTGTTCCAGCGATATGCACACCCATGGTATCCCAACCCACCTCTATGAAATGAAAGCTTATTGAAATGAAATGGGATTGTCCCGGTAAACTGTAACTCTCTTAGAGGTAAAGGTAGGGAAAACATCTTCATCCTTACATTCCAAATGTTTCACTAAAGAACAAATGCTTAGTTATTAGTAAAAAAAAAAAAAAAAATGGAATGAAGTTCACAATTGTGGAAAATAAAGGGAATTTAGGTTTGGATTTAGTCTTCTCCTTTGGCTCCATTTTAAGACAAATTGTCTTGAGGTGATATGGATAGTTGGCTGGGACTCCAGGCTACTTATATCCTCTCTATAAAATCAACTGGAAGAACAGGCCATCATTTCTATGTGTGTTATTAAAAGCCCCAAGTGGTATCAGAAAAACACAGCTAATGGTGTCAGCAGTCAATATGCAGCAGAAATGGAAAGGTTAAAATTTGAACATTAAAGATGGCAGTATAACAAAACAAATAACTTTTTTCATTCCTCTTGTGAATTTTTTCAGTGGGGTAGGGAGTGAGGATATACATGTGCTGATTAATGATGCATTTATTCCCCATCTTTGAGATTGTTTATTTGTCCAACACAGATAAAGTCATTTGGGTCATAGTCATATGATTACCCAATCAGTAAGGCCTGAGACATATATGTTCTAATTGGCCAGGCCAGGGTCATATGAGGACTGGCCTCATCAAAGCAGAAAGAGGGAGCTGCTGCCCAAGAAAGCTAAAATGGATGAAGGGACAGCAACAATGGAAGCATCTTCTATAACTCTCCTTGGAATAATTTTTAAATAATCCCTGAACTAGGGATTGAACTAGACTGTAAATATATGTAAACCTAACAGTTGTTTGTAATCTCTGTGTGTGTGTGTGTTAAAAATTATCAATGAATGAGAAATTGGGATCTATTCCATAAAACGCATTTTGAAAACTCAATTAAAAAAAAAACCCAGAGCACTACAACGTAACTCATTTAGATCTTTAGTAATTATTGCTGAAGCCTAATCAGTTATTTTTGGATAAAGTATTGAATATGCAAATTTAGACATTCTTTCTTTCAAAGGCTACAATTATTCTCATCACTTCCGTAAACATATTAACAAACATTGCATTTGAACACAAATGCATTTGCTTATTAACTTGAAAGTTGCATCTGAAACCACAAATTGCTTCTGTGATTAAATTTCTAATTTTTTTGTCAAACCCAAAATAAAGTATTGCCTGTTGATTTCACAAGTGTTTAGTGTAGGCCTGTTTCCCAAACCCAACCCCAGCCCACAAAAGATTTTAGTAAGTTATTTATTTTAATTAATCAATTTATTTATCTATTTATTTTTTGCTTTATGCTGAGTTCTAAAATGTGACATTTGTTTTTCTCCAGAATATTGTTTATATTGCCATTGTCTTTTTTTTTTTTTTTTTTTTTTGTAGAGACAGAGTCTCGCTTTATGGCCCTCAGTAGAGTGCCGTGGCATCACACAGCTCACAGCAACCTCCAACTCCTGGGCTTACGCGATTCTCTTGCCTCAGCCTCCCGAGTAGCTGGGACTACAGGCGCCCGCCACAACGCCCGGCTATTTTTTGGTTGCAGTTTGGCCGGGGCCGGGTTTGAACCCGCCACCCTCGGTATATGGGGCCGGTGCCTTACTGACTGAGCCACGGGTGCTGCCCATATTGCCATTGTCTTGACCAGATTTTCTGTGATAGAATAGATATCCTGAAGGAAAAAAACTTTATATAATCAACTGTGAGGTGAATTATGTCTTGGGATTATTTTTGAAATTACCAGAAGTCACTCAATTTATTTTCGGTTTTGTTAGCTCCGGTTTCAAGTTGTGATGTTCTGTAACCTTATTACCAAATTCAACTGAAGGACTCAGTTGAGAGCTTGATGCCTTAAATTACAACAACAACCAAATAGGAGTAATTTCCAGTCTGAAATACCTACTATGTTGTGCATCTTATGCACTATGTCCAGTATTCAAAGACGATTGGCCCAGGGGCCTGTAGCTGGTTTTAAAGAAATTGTATTTCAGATTATTTTTAGGTGGAAACCTGCCATGGACTGCCATCATTCTATCTGGTTAAGCCTGGCTTGGTTGTATCAGTGACTACCTGCCTCGTAGTCTCCCTGTTGTGTAGAGGATGTAACTAAGACATAGTGCCGCGGACCGCCGGTCGATGGGCCTCAGTCTGAGGGTGCTCAGGGTGAACGGTACAGGTTGGTTGAGAGGTCGACGCAGGATAAATGACAGACTGCACACAGCACTTGGTGAAGTAAGCAGCTGTAAATTTTACTGAGAATATATGTTGGTATTTATACATTTTCTTTTCAAGGTTTAAACAATGCAATCTTTATTTTGCTTATGCTTGTAAATTATCTTTGTGTCTGCATATGTGGTTTATCATGCATTACATGTTTTCAAGGTTTTGCTCTCTGGAGGGAGGTGGTTTATCTTTTCAAGGTTTTGCTCTCCGGAGGGAGGTGGTTTATTTTTAACACCTGGTTACTTCCTCTTATCTAGGAATGTCAAGGCTTGTGACTTCTCTTAGCTTTGTAATTGTTCTCAGTTTCTTATAATCTCTTTTAAAAATAGCTGAACATATTCTTTTACGTATAATGCTTGACTACTTCTATATATATTTTCTATATATTTTTATTCTTATTAGTAACTATACTTTGATTTATAATTGATTGTTTGTTAAACATTAAACTACTCTATTGATTTGTATTACATATGAAAATTAGTGAAGCAAGATGTTTTTCTAAGTAAAGTTTTACTGCAGGTGGTGATAGTGCATGTCATGTTGGAACATCTTGTTTGCTGTGCCTGCATTGTCTCAAGTCACTGACATTTATGGTAGGGACGTGCTGTTGACCAGGCTTACTTGGAGCCACTGAGTCTGACACAGCCATTCTTGCTGGTTTTAACCTGGATCAGTAAATCACTGTGTTTGTTTAAACTCTCATAGTTCATTCTGACAAGACAAACAAGTATTCAACAAACATAGAAAGGTTTGTTACCAACGTGCCATAGTTCTCTTGACTGATTGCGTTCATACAATAGTATGCTAGGCAACATTTCTGTCGCTGTGCACACTGGAGGTGCTGGGGGCTTCGCTCCCGAGAGCACTAACCACCTTTCCATGCGTTTTACAACGCGGACAGCGCCACCTCGCTGCGGCTTGTTGCCGAGGGTGCGGCAACATAGAAAAAATTGGATTGATGAAGGGGTGTGGCTTCAGGTACATCAATAACCCAGGACTTCTAATTCTGGCACCTCAAACATTCATGTCTAGTTATTGGCCCAGACATTAGTTTACATAAAACCCCCACATAACTAGTTCGAAGGGAGGAGAGCTTATTGACTGAGAATTAGCAGATTTGTCAAATATGAATAATCAACGGTTTCTCACTTGTAATTCTAAAAGCACATCCTAATTCATGTAGAATGAGTGTTTGAATTCTGAAGGCTTGAATGAACTTATCATTCAAGAGTGTTACAACACGATGATTATGCAAAGGTGCTTAATCTTGTGACATTTACCACTGAGCTAAAGCTACAAGGTTAGTCTGCTTCTGGAGCACAGTGTAAATGTTATATGATTGAAATGCTGGTATAGGTAGCCCCAAGAGTCATGGGGCTGGCTTCTTTTGCTCCAGATCACTGCATTAAGCCTTTTGGATTGGACTTTGGGTATGCAAATATATTTTATTTAGTTTTAAATAATGTCCATGTTTCAAAAAGATTTCATTCTGATACTTAAGAGCTCTTGGTGAACTTTAAAATTCCTTGATAAAAGAAGAAATCTCTAACTTTTACAAAGGATTATGAATATGTAAAACCAAAAGTCACTATCCCTAACAGCTTCCTAAATTTATGATCTGAGCGTGCCATTTACCTGTCACACCTTACTACTCAGTGTTGTGTTCATGAAACCAGAACAGTTGGATTACAGTTTCCCACAAAGAAAATGAGTCTAATTTGAATATTTATTGGGCACATATTTTGAATGAAGGAGCAGCATATGCCACAGTTTTCCTAAATAGGTCTTATGTAGATGAAAATATGAGACATCCTTAGAAATCAGGTCCTCATGTGAATATTCTGTATTAGGAACTTAGGTACACTATTTTGTTTCTCAGGATAAAATAATCTTTGGAAGCTCAGGCCTAGAAATTACTCAATATATTTCAGAGTTTAAACAAAGACAACCTGTTTTTGAATTCACATATTTTCAGTGAGAGGAAAAACAATCAATTTTTAATAAGATATTGAGAAATTTTATATCTCCCGGGGATGAGTTACATCTAGTGTTAGGAGGAAGAAAAATAATTATTTTGTTTTGTTCAAAGAAAATTAACATTCTTTACGTTCTCTCAAGTATGTCTTAGCTTTGAAGAGTTTGCTAAAGCAAACTAATGCACTAATGCTTTTAGATAACAAATGTATTTAAAAGAGAATAGTTTTTGCCTTTCACATAGTGAAATAATCTAAGGATTATGTTTATGTGAGGAAGACCTAGCTAAAGGCAGTGAGAAAGCATTTATACATAATGGAACGAATCTTTTTCATTTTGGTTCCTCAGTGAAAACTTTCAGACAATAGTTTTAGATCTTAGAAACTTAATGAAATGAAGTATTTTCCCACACACTTCATGGTCTTTTAAATCTTTCCGGGTATTAACAAAGGCAAGAAGTGCTTCTCTCAATTTTATCTTTACTATTTTCCATATAGCCATTGTACCTGGCTTATTCATTGGCTAAACATAAAATCACAATTTTTGAATGAAGTCATCAGACATACTCAGGCCGAATACCTTCTAACTGCTGAGCTAAAATGCTTTTTCCCCCCTATACAAACTGGTTCTCTTAGGTAACAAACACACAAGTGCCCTTTGTCACCAGTGGTCCATTCAAAAGAGTCTGAAATTAACTGCATCCTTCCTGATTTGAGTTTAGAGGCATTTTTCTCACTGCAGGCATTTAGTCACTCAGTAACTGGCAAAGCATTTACAGCTCAAAAGTTAAACCTGCCCACTTGTGATTTACTATCTGATTTATTCTTCACCAGTCAAGGCCATTATGTATCTTATCTCGCTTTTCACTGACTCAGGGCAGGTACCAGTGCAAAAAAAAAAAAAAAAAAAAAAATCGTATGTGGAAGTCACCGTCTGTTCCACATATGAGAAGATGATATTTCATCAGTTATCTGAAATATAACCAACATGTGCTTGATGGGACTGGACTAAAACAAGGAAAAGCAAAAGGGGCGGATGGGTTAGCAGCCTTTGATGGAGCCTCCACCTGCATTTAGGCTGGTGTTGAAAGCCCTCCCATGCTCATGGAAGCACTGAGCTGAGGGTTTGCAGGCACTGTCTACACAGAATCCATTGAACAAGCCTGAGGAACGATGGCATTTTCTTTTACACATTAAAAACTTACCTTCAGGGGAGTTAGGTAATTTTCCCACAGTCATGCAGCTGGGGAGGGGTTTGTCCAACTGAAAAACCAATGAGCATTTGCTTTTGAATGCCGTTTCTTTTCCTGATGCTTTTACACCAAAGGCAAGGCTAGAACCTGGGGATTAGGCAAGGAAGTGGTGGTGAGGGCTGGGGCAGGAACTAGGAAATTAGAAAACAAAATCTCTGCATAAAACACGAGCTCCCTGAGGACCCAGACAGCTTAACAACTTCAGAACCTACAAATTGCCCGATATAATGGTACTTTGATAATACTTTTTTTCCACTGGCTGAGAGGGTTGGTGGGAAGAAGGAAGGAAGGAAAAATGAAAGAAAGGAAAAAGATCTTTCTAATCAGAGTTGCTAAGTAATGAAATTAAGTTAAATGAAGAGGGAGGAGTTCATTTCTGTTTGTGCTACTGTAGGCAGCCTGTGGTTGATTTTGAGGGTGGTATTAGATCTCAAACTGAAATGTGTATATTAACTAGGTGGAGATCTCATGAAGATGTCCATTCAGATGCAGTAGTTGGGGGGTAGGGCCCAAGATTCTGCATTTCCAACAAATTCTTTGATGATGTGCAGCTGGTGTGCAGATTGTTTAGACTGAAAGTGGATGGAAAATTTCCCTTAATTTCCTTTGTTTTTCTGATTTTCTGTAGTTCTAGGCCTTGAGGAGCAGCAGCAGAATGAAGGAGGGCTCAGAAGTGCTCGTGGATCAAACTCAAGGGCACAGTTAAAGTCAAAGTAGAGAAAAGTGACCTAAAATCCTCATGTAAATATGGACTTGCCTTAGGAAGGATCACAAAAGAGTTACTCGCACAAGTACAGCAAAACCCATAGCAGAAATCTGCCATACATGGAAAAGGCTACAACTTTTTCTACTTTTTTTCTGATTTTATTCTTTCAAGTTAAAAAAAAAATAAAAAAGAATTGGGCCCTTTAGTTTTTTCTCTTGATTTTTTTAAATCTTTCATTAGAATTATTGCCTTAGATCTAGCATACTTGTAAGTGAATGATAAAAAAAATCAAGAAAGCCTTGATTTTCAAAATGAGCAAATGATGAAAAATTTAAGTAGAGAGTAAATTAAGTAGATTAAGTAATTTAAATTAAGTAGAGAGTAAACTTAGAGGTTTATTCACTTTCTATACTCCCTAATCATTACAACTTGATTATGAATTATTTCAGATAGAAAGTGACATAGACATATTATAATGATGAACATCCCTATATCACTACTTAAAGAGATAAAACCAAAAAAGCTAACTTTCCCCACTGTATGTCCCGTAACACATCTCACTCTCTATACTTTAAAGCTGAGGATTATCATTTTCATACATTTTTAAAACACATTGAATTCCTAATATTACTTTCTGTGTTTGAAAACTTCATATAACTGCTGTGTTTAATTTGTTTTTCTTTCATTGCTTGTGAGAGTGTTCATATTTATAAAAGTTCATCCATGTTCATGCTTGTATAACATTCCATTTAATTTTATGTACTTCCATTTAAAATAATGTTCACATTGCATCCCTTTGTATGTTTTTATAGTATATAGTATGTGTATGTTACATATTTTATATATGAATTTAACAATTTTTAGAGGGCACAGGCCATTCTTGGGGAACTATGAGCTGTAATATAAGTGGGTGCTATAATCCAGCTGATAGTTTGGAGACAATTGTCAATGGTGACAACTCACACTCCTGGTTTATCAAAATCCTCATCTATAAAACGACCTTTATGTTACCCATTTTTTCAAAACTATCATCAAGAGACATCGAGGTATTGTTATAGTAAGTAAACATTTATAGAACTGGAGACGGCAGTATAATGTTCTTGAGATTGTGGAATATAAATGAGTTTATAAAGGTAAAATCTACTTTTTGTGTCAAGTATACATTCAGTCCCAGGTAGGAAACATCTGATTTACATACAACTCACATTTATAAAGAAGCCTTCTGTGGTGTGTGTGTGTGTGTGTGGTTTTTGGCCCGGGCTGGGTTTGAACCCACCACCTCTGGCACATGGGACCGGCGCCTACCCCTTTGAGCCACAGGTACCGCCCATAAAGAAGGCTTTTTAAATAAGTGCCCAAGTTACAAACGTTTGACTGACGTTTGGCTCAGACTTAATGAACAGAGACTATAATAGGTAACAGGTGAATGTACCTGTTCCAACTTAGGTACAAATTCGACATAAGAACAAACCTGTAGAACCAATCTTGTTTGTAACCCAGGGACTGCCTGTGCTTACTGTTTAAACACTTCTAGTGTTTCTGCTTAGAAAATCTTGTTTAAAAATCAGCTTCTTCCTTCTTTTTCATTTTGGCTTCCCATTAAGTATGGCTCTGGGGTTGGTGCCTTTACTTTTTCAGACCCCCTTGGTGGTGGTTATGGTTTTTAACCACAGTGTACCATTTTGTAAGTAGCACTGTGATGGTTTAGAAAAGTGGAGAATGCCTCAGGGACAGGTATTTACCCAGACAAATTGAAATGGATAGTTGAGCACTTACCCAATTAATTTATTAAATGTGCTCAGTCAATGTGGATAAATCAAAGAAATGTGCTCTTTTCTCCTTTCCTTGTCAGCATGAGATTGGCCTGAAGTATCGGAGATAATTACCTCCACTTTCTACTTTATCTTTGCCTATACAGACGTAGCCTGATTATTTTTCCCCTGGTGAACAAATGAAATTATTCTCACCTCTTCAGAAAAGTTTTCAACATCTTTAGCTTCTAGATGCTACTCTGTTGTATTTTCTACTGTACTTTAACCATTGTATCTGATAAATACTTGAGCATATTTGATCTTCAGTTATGTAAAGTTGAACAATGCATGTATCATCTTTGATTTAGTAGAGGGATAATGTTTAAAGTAGAGTCTTCTTTTATAAAATTGAATGTACTAGGAAGGTATAAAACCTTGGTATTTGTTTTACAGATGGCAGCTGAATGGAAGTGATATTGATATGAGTCTGGAACATCGTTATAAGTTGAGTGGAGGCAATCTTGTGGTCATTAACCCCAACAGAAATAGGGATACGGGAAGTTACCAGTGTTTCGCAACCAATTCACTTGGAACAATTGTCAGCAGAGAAGCTAAGCTCCAGTTTGCCTGTAAGTGTATGTTCACAAAACATATAACTTAATTTGTGTGGTCATTTTGGATTTCAGAAACATACATGGATTTTATTAATTATTAGGTTGAGGAAACAATATAGTATGACTTTTTGGTCTTCTGTATACTGTTCAAATCAGAGCTGAAAATGCCTGTTTTTGTGGTCTGAGCAGGTGTTCTACTTTACTATTATGTGGGGATTCTGTTTAGGGAATGAAAAAGAATCCAGGTAAGTATATTTTTATTGAGCATCTTCTCTGTTCTTTGCATTGTGCTAGAACTAAAAAGAACATGAAATAATTGTCAGACATAGCATTTGCTCTTGTAAAACATTTAAATTAGAGAATTCCATCTGACAAACCAGAAAAAAATAAGGAATGAAGACATGAGGAAAAGAAGAAAAGAACATATGCAGTGACATATTATTGACCCCCTTTGGAGTTGTCTCAAATGGCCTGCAGTGCAGTCCCCTCTGCAGCCTGGCCCTGGAAGCCATATTTGTACCATGTTAATTAGACCTGAGTCCAGCCATGGGTTCAATCTAGGAACACATGATCCAACCTAAGAAAATCACATTCTTGGGTGGCAGCTGTGGCTCAAAGGAGTAGGGCACCGGCCCTATATATATGCCAGAGGTGGCGGGTTCAAACCCAGCCCTGGCCAAAACTGCAAAAAAAAAAAAAAGAAAATCACATTCTTTCTCCTGGGAATTTGGAATTGGTACCAGAGGCTCAGTTTAGTTTTTATTTTTGCTGGTTTTCTACTTTTTAATTTCTTCTTTTGTTGTTTAGTTGTGTATTTCATATATAATGCCTATCACGATTATCTTGATTCTATGATTTCTTTTAATTCTTTGTACCTCAGTAATTCTGAAATTGGAATGTGTTCCTATAATGAGGTAGTGGTCTCGTTCTTCTCCCCCCAATTTAAGAAACCATTATTAAATTGATGTGTTTTTTAATACAGACTTCTGCTTTTTGTGTTCATAATGACAAGGGTTAGTTTTGCTCCTGCCATTATATCCTGTTTTTCTCATGGACGCACCTCTTTCCTTTGTTCCCTCTTTTTATCCTGTAGGCACAGTATTTTTTTTTTTTTTTTCCGGCCTGTATCTTCCCTGGATATTTTTGGAAGCTATATGTGATGATTGTATTAGTTACCTTTCCGTTTACTGAAGTACTTTGTGGCATATTTTTCTTATAACCAGAATTTTATGTTTAAATCACTTCTTTCAGTTACCCTCCATTTTAAACAAAGACTTTAATTCCTTTTCCCCTTTACTATAACTTTGCAATCTTACTGAGTGTGATTTCCATGATTTTTGGTCTAAATTGTTATGTCATTATAATAGACATGTTACATTTACTTTTATTACATACTATGTATATGTGAATCAGTGCGTATTTATCACCATATATCTAATATTTTCTTTATGAATAATTGTATATGTGCATGTAGATTTTAACCAGAATCTTGCCAGCATCTATGATGTATCCATGTTTACCTGCAGGTACCAATCACCAGACCCCTGCCTATTTTCACATTTTTTTTTTTTTATTTCTTAGTAAATTTTTAAACACTTGTAACATGAAATATGTTACATTTTAAAAATTCAAATGTTTTTCATGCCCTTTTATTTTAAAGAATGTTGTCACATTGCCTTAAATATGAGGATAGCTTTTGGATGGTAATAAATGTTGAATCCCAGAAGTGTTTACCGGAGAATTGGAAGTGTGTTATTCTTTTGTCTTCTGGAATTAGAGCTGCCGAAGAAGCTGTCCATATTAATTTCTCTTTCTTGCGAGCTGCATTTTTGGGTCCACTTGGTTATATATGGAAAGATTGTTTTTTCTTTATTCTTTTAGTTTAAAGCATATATATTTTCAGCATGTAGCTAAGTTTAGGTTTATTGTAATTCACTTTGGGCTTAAAGAATTCTTACACACTTTGTATACAGTTCAGTAAAATGTTCTTTTATACTTTTTAATTTTATGTTTTTTTATATTTTAAAGAGGCAGTGATCATTTATATATTGAATTAAAGAGGCACTGATCATTTGTGTATTGAATTTATTTTTTTCTGTTCATTTCTTGAAATTCTTTTCATCTCAGCCTGTTCTTCCCTATGACTTTCTATTACTGAGTCATAGATGCCACATCTTTTTGAATTCTTTTGGAGATAGTTAGTTTTCCAAAATGTTATTTTTAATCTTGGAGGCAGGGTTTCCTTTACCACTTCTATTTGGTGTTTTCAATTTTATGCATAAATATTTTCAATAGGTTCTGAAACAAAATCATGTCCAAACTCAGTCTTTGACAACAGATGGTGTTGGTGGGCTCCCTTGGCCCTGAATTTCTTGCATGGTGCAGAGATCAGAGTGTCTTCTCTGATCTGTACAGAGATACACAATTCCCAGTAGGAGTCCTGTTTCCCAGAGTCTTTTACCAAATACTTTCCTCTTATATAGTGTTATTTTTCTACTGTGGATTCTTCACACCTAATAATATATGAAGAAGTGTAATTAACTTACAGGCTTTTCCTCATTTAGCTGGAATGTATGACTTGTATGGAAAATACTTCTAAAATTATCTTGTACCTCTTCCAGACCATACTAGTTCCTACCCAGCACTGCATAGGAATGAGAGGACGTTGTTGAGTCAGGGATGGGATTTTACTTAGAAACTGATAAGCTAGCCTGCTGCTGTTGACGAGTGCTTGCAGCCTGAGACTCCTGAGTCAGTGATAGGGGACTTTATCACTCTCAGAACAATAAGGGACATGAGATTTAAGATGCTTGATTCCCTTCCCCTCAGCCACAAGTCCCAAAGAGGAATGTGATCTGGTTAGAGTCGATATTACACTCTGAGTTTAGCTCTTTTCTATAAGCAGTAAGCAAGTTGGGTCTTTGTCCTCAAGAGAGACAATACTCCAGGTTTCTCTCTGCAGACACTTCCCTCATCCAGTTGGATGATTCAGTATTGGTGTGCCCAGCACAAACTTGTGAGGAAGCTTGAAGCATGCAGAGAATTGCCTCCCCCAACAAGAATCGTCATTCCCTATAGTTGGCTCTGTGCTTGAATTTCCGAGTTGGGGTGCCCCATTTCAGGATATATGAGATGAGAGAGTTACACATCATCTTCTGCCATTACTGTGAATTCTCTCTTTCATAAAGCAAACTCAGGCCGTGCCTTTTAGTCCCCTGTTTTCCCCTCACTCTATCGTTAATCTGTCTTACACGTTTTATTAACTTTTACTCTTGGCATTCTCTTGCTTGGCACTCTTGTACAATGAGATTATTTTGGTTTTTGCATTTATTTTGTTTTCCTAAGTGTTTTTTTTTTTTTGAAAGTTGCAAGGAGCCATAGTGGGTTTCTTAGCATGGTACCACATAGGACTAGAAAGATACAAAATGGTTTTTTGGATTCATATGGCTGGAATATAGATTTCTGGTTTTAAAAAAATAAAGATGGTGGAAAATAAATAGAGGATATTTAATACATTAGAAACCCCATAGTTATAGCAGAGCATTACTTTAACTTCATAACCTTAAAAAAAATGCAATACATCAACTGAAAGACGAGATTAGGATGGAGAACTTTGTATTAGTGGGACACTCGTGGCTCCAGGGTGGAGGCGCCTCAGCCGTCTTTGCTGCAGGCAATGGATGGTAAAGTGTTGTTGCTGAAAAATATTCTAAATTTTTATTTTTATAACTTTGTCTCCTCTCTTGTATTATATGGTTAATAGTACTTCTTTGTTTCTGCTAGCCATGGAGAAAGAACTTGTCTGTACTTAATGGATAAAAGAGTAAAAGAGAATATGGTTGATGCACCACATTATTTAACTCTAGTGAAAATGCAAAGAAATTTTGCATTACTTCTTAAATCTTCTATCTATTTTGATTTGATTTTTGTGTATGAGAGGTAAGGGTCTAGTTTCATTCTTCTGCATATGGACAACCAGTTTTACTAGCACCATTTACTGAAGAAACTCTCTTTTCGCTACTGTAAGTTCTTGGCACCTTTGTCAAACGTAAGTTCACTATAGATTTGTAGATCTGTTACTAGATTCTCTATTCTTTGCTCTTGGTCTATGTGTCTGTTTTATTCCAGTACCATACTGCTTTGGTTACTATAGCTATGTAGTATAATTTGAAGTCAGGTAATGTGATTCCTCCAGTTTTGTTCTTTTTGCTCAGGATGGTTTTGGCAATTCCGGATCTTTTGTTGTTCCATATAAAATTGCAAGATTATTTTTTCTATTTTTTGAAGGATGTCATTGGTATTTTGATAGGGATTGCATTGGATGATTCAGCTCTTTTATTGTTATAATTTTCTTTCTCTGTGAATTATCAAATGTATAACTTAAAATTTTTGAGCATATTGAGCTTTATTTTTATCTTTTTGTAACAGATTTTGGATCTAGAGTCCTATTGACTTGCGAATAGACTCTAAGATACTATTCTTGCAAATTTTAAGGCTTTATTCTGTTGTCTAACATATGATTAATTTTTATAAATGATGTTCTTGAAAATAATGGATATTCTTCAAGTATTTTTCATGTGGTTATACAAATTTTCATTGGGTTAAAATTGGTAATTATCTTGATCAAATGATCTATCATTATTGATCATTTAATTTAATTATTCTATAATTTTCTCTCATGTTTATGGTATATTTTTCAATTTACCCTGTTATTTCTGTCCATTTTAGCTGTATGCATTTAGTTAGTTATTGACGTGTAAAAATTCAGAATGGGTATATTTTTTGGCAACATATGGTGACTTTCTATCTCTAATTAAAGCATTTTGCCTTATATTATATTGGTATGTTAATATATTCTGGTGTTTTGTTACTTTTTCTCCTTTCTTTCTTTTACTTGGATTGATTAAGAATGTCTTTCCTCCTAAAATACGTTGAAGGTGATACATCCAACTTACTTTCTTATAGTAATTACTCTAGAAATTGTAGTATGCATGTTTAACAAAGTCTAAAGTTAATCAATATCTCCACTAATGACTATTATATTTTTTACTGTATTGCCGACCTACAGCATTCTATACAATTGCTGTTGAATATTTCAATTGAACTTTTTAACCCCATGAATTAGACATTGCTACTGTTCCTCTTATTTTCTAATTTTTCTCCTTATATCAGAAAAAATGGAAGCAAGTGCAAAGTTTACGATTTTTAAAATTATTCTTAAGGAAAATATCAGGCTTTTACCTATATTTTAGCTATTTATCCTTTTCTAGAGGAAACTGCATTCAGCTTTTTGAATGTTTCCTTTGATGTTTACCTCAACTTTGGTGAATAACTTACTTATATTATCATTTCTTGATTTTTAAAATACTTTTAAGCATTACTATTGACCATTACCCATGGCAACTGAAACCACAACTTGTGTATGACTACCTTAGCATAAAGCAATGTGAGATTGCTTTATTTTTTCAGCATTTTTTTCACTAATAGCTCTTCCAAAAGCTCAAAGTAGTCATACACACATTATATTTCACTGACTTGCCCTGACTGGATACAGTCCCAGTGCTCACAAGATGGTTTCTCCAACTCAGCCCACTTCTAAACATCTACAAAGGGTAAAAATATTAGCTTGCCTCCATTTGAAACTGAGGCTTGGACGAAGACTCCAGAGCCATTTGATTCATATTTGAATATGCAGTATCTCTGGCATTAGAGGATTTTATTTGGCGATGACTTCAGTTAGGACAATATTCAGTGTTTATATTATTTTGACCTTGCACATGATATTCAGTGTTCATAATAGTGTGACTTTGCAAATGTTATTCAAAGCTGAGTTTCAGAGCAAACTATAATGTCGATTATTTTTCCTTTCATGCATAATTACTAACCAAAAGTTAGTAATCTTATTGTATTATTTTACCTGTTGATTTTCCATGGTCTTACACTTAAGTCAACCAAAATTTTGGCCGCTTTTCAGGATGTCTTCTCAGATATTGAGATACTTATCAGATAAATCTATTGGTTTTATTTTCATGGGAAAATACGTCCTAGAGTCTTGAAATGCTCTAGTATGGACTGGTTTTCTTGCATATCAGAGGCAAAGATGTCTTCCTGGGATTTCCACAGTAGATTGTCACCCTATCTCGGAGAATCCCCTACAAATCTCTGTTATGTCTGGCTCTTGTTACCTGTATTCCATGTCATTTTGTTCTTAGTGTTCATTGTTTTGGAGTGCCACATCCTCGTGTCCTAAGAAAGGATGAATGGTATCTACCATAGTCGTAGGCCACATATAATAAAAATTATTATGCTGGCATTCTTGATTGAGAGACTCGGCCTTACATGAATACATATGTTAGAAATCTTTTTTCCTTCAGAATTTTGATGATGTTTCTCCTTGTTAACTAGCTTCCAGTGTTGTTGTTAAGTCTGAAGCCATTTTGAATTTGTGGTATTTTGTATCAAAGGACCTGTTTTTGTCTAGCAAAGATTATGTTTGTCCCAAGTGTTCTAAAGTTTCACAGTGACTTGAGTTGGTATGGGTCAAATTTTATCTAGCATCCCAGGTGCACTCTGGTTCCGTACAGTTTCAGAATAAGAGTCTTTTAGTTATGGAAGATTTTACAATTTCCTCTCCTTAGTTTTCTGTTTTCTATTTCATATATATTATTTCCATTTTAAACCACCCTCACTGGATTGTTTCTCCCAACTTTCTCCCCCTCAAGCAGTCTGTCCAAATTTCTTCCCCTTTGACTTTTATCTGTATCTCTTGGTACACTACTTCAACCGTTTTTTGGACTACTTCTATTGAATGTTTAATATAGAATTTTCCAAACTTTTTAAATCTTCTGGCATACTTGAACCTATAGTTAAACTTCCACAGCATACTTATGTTTACCAAAAAAAAAAAACAAAAGACTATACTCACTATGCTTTAAACTTCTTTCAAGAATAATATAATTAATAATATAATTAATTGAAAATTTTTGCAGCATACCTAAGATCCTCTCAAGGTACACTGATAATCACTGATTTAATACCTGCTATAATGCTTTTACAATTTAAGAGAATTTTTGCATTTATAGTTCTATCTATGTTTGTCATCGTGAGGTTCACTATAGTGCGGCTTCATCTCACTGGGGCGCACCTAAATATTAGCTCTTCCTTTTTGAAGAAGTCAGATTCTCCAGAAGACAAAAGAATTTAGTTTGCTTCATTTCCTTTTCCAGTTGTGCCCGTTTCCTCCTATTCTAAGCCATTAAGGATTCTGCCCATCCGTCTATCACTTCTAGGCTTTGCTCACCATGAGCTTAAAAGTCATCTTCCTTCATTATGCCAAACCATTTAATACCATTGCGTTTATTTTCCAACATCCAGACTTCTATGTTGTTCCTTTGTCATCCTGTCTTTGTAGGTTTATGCCCTCAAAAAAAATTTCTTACTTTAAATAAATCCTTTTGGGGAGTCAGAAAGAAGAGAGAAATTGAATGTGTGTGTTGCCCAAGTATCTTTATTTCACAAAATCAGTGTTTGTTTAGCTTTATGTCCATGTTGTTTTCTTTGCACACCCTTTCTTGCACCTGAGAGCATTTTCCTATTTTGAGATCTGTATCTTTTGGAAATACTTTTACTGAGTTCCTATTAGTGCTCAGTGTTCTGTTTTGGTTTTCCTCACTGTGCCCCTTTGGTCTGAAAGTATGTTTATTTTTCCCTCCTTTATCAAAAAATAGCTGTACGGTAAAAAATAATGTTCAAAGCACAGACGCTGTAGCTGGGTTTGAATCTCATCTCCACCACTTACTGGCCATGTGACTTTGGGTAGATTCTGATCTTCTCTGTGCCTTAAGTTCATTAACTATAAAGATAGGGAAACAGAATTTATTTCATTAGGTGTGAGGATTAAGTGAGCTAGTATGTATCACGCCCCTGGAATAGCACCTAGCACACAGTGCGTGTCTTACAAGGATAAGGTATCAGTTTTATATAATTCAAGTGTGAGATTCTTGGAGTGCATGCATCATGGAAGCTCTGGAAAATTCTCAGCAGTTATCTCTTCTACTTGTCTTATTCCCTATGCCTACTCTGCTCTTTCTGGTTTTCCTTTTTACTGTATTTTGAATTTCCTGAACATCTTTTCTGTCTCTTTCAGCGACACTTTCATATTTTCCATTCTCTATCTTTTGCCTTTTCAGAGTTACTTAGTTCTAGCACTTCATTAATTCTTCCCGATCTCTACCTAATTGGTTATTAAACGCACTTTTGAGTTTTTAATTTTAGCGATTATATTTTCACATCTGGACATTCAGTCTGGTTCGTTTTCATATGTTCCTGTTCTTTATTCAGAGCATTCCAACTTTTTCCCCTGATGATTTGGCCCCTCCTCCTTTTCACCTTATTACTTTATTTAAGTCTATTTATTTTATTTTATTTTCTCTGTACATATACATGTGTTTATTTGGTTTCCACTTTTTGCTTTCACAAAATTAAAAAGGCTTAAAATTTAATAACAATAACAATGTTCAAGCTAAGGACTAGAAACAAAAACCTTGTAAAGAACGAACAAAGATAAATACATTCAGAAAAGAAATCAGACGATTGCTGCCATGAAATATTGAGCAATAGTAATAATAATTATAATAATGCAAGTCTTATCTGACTTCATATTGTCAGATAAGAGTATGTCTATCATAGAATGCTTTGACTCTGAGGTTCAGTATGGACTCATCAGTTAACTTCTTATTATTATTTTTTTCTAAAGTCTCAAAAAATAGACAACTAATATTTATAAGTAAAAATAAAAGATAATTTCAAAAACAGATCATGCCAAATCTTATATACAATAGAAAACGAAGAAGTAGTTCAAAATCATTCTATTTCATCTGCATATACCTGATACTAAAATTGGAAAAAAATATATTAATTGGAAAAATATATATTATGATAAATTATAAACTTATTTCACTTATAAATGAGGATGCAATGGAAAGGAAAAAAAAGAGAAAAAATAGTGACTAATTTTCACATAAATTGGATTTAATTTTGACCATAGTATGTTACTTGAACATTAATCTTTAATTCAACTTGTTAATATGTTGTTTGGGATATTGCATCCTTTATTTAAGTTTATTAAGGTATTTAAGGTATTTTTTCATAGTGCTTGGTTTGCTCAGAATATTGTGGATGCTAACCACTGATTTTTTTTTGATCTGCTGACTTTGGCTTATAGTGAATATTTTATATTTTGAGTTTTTGGTGAAGATTTGACCTTTAGCAGAATTTCTGCCTACTTGTGCAAACAAGTGATTCTTCTTCGCCTTGGTTTAAGGAGTGTTCATACCATCCAGCTGTTATGTTGTTGCTGGAGACTCAGAGATCTACCAAACTGGGAACCGTTTTATACTGGTATATTGGCTTGACATGATTCATCATAAGTAGTTGGTCTTCATTATTCCCCACTCTCTGCTAACATTGAATTAGTGAATACTAAACTATCACTCCAAAGAAAATCCAGGATTGGGTTCCTGTAAGCCTCACATTTTCCACAACCAAACAACAACTATCCTTCTTTTCTGTATATTTCTGTTTAAATGCACCTTATATATAGCTGATTGATCAGCATTGAACTCACAGCCAACTGCACTATACCTTATACCTGAATGAAGCTTATTTAACACCTATATTTTCTCTATACAGCACATCTCAAACTTCTGCACGAAGAAACCCTAGATAGTATTTCAGCAAAACACTTAGTGGTCCATAGAAACAGTAAAAATCAACAGAAAAGGCCAGGCATGGGGGCTCACACACAATCCTAGCACTCTGGGAGGCTGAGGCGTGTGGATTGCTTGAGCTCAGGAGTTTGAGACCAGACTGAGCAACAGTGAAACCCTGTCTCTACTAAAAATACAAAAATTAGCTGTCTGTAGTCACAGCTACTGCAAAGGCTGAGGCAAGAGGATCATTTGAGCCCAAGAGTTCAAGAGTTTGACGTTGTTGTGAGCTGTGACACTAGAGCACTCTACCAGGGTGACAGAATGAGACTCTGTCTCAAAAAAAAAAAAAAAAAAAGTAGGGAAAATGTGGCAGTAAAAATATGGTGAAAAGGACAGTTGTTTATAGTGTGAGCTGAAACAAAAAGGCAG
This sequence comes from Nycticebus coucang, assembly GCF_027406575.1. Taxonomy (NCBI): domain Eukaryota; kingdom Metazoa; phylum Chordata; class Mammalia; order Primates; family Lorisidae; genus Nycticebus; species Nycticebus coucang. Next base: position 22,724,193 of record NC_069787.1, read on the forward strand.
ACCAGTGTCAACTTCAGTTGGGAATGTGCCCATCAGGAGACAAATTCTTAACACTCTGGTATCTGTGAATGACCTTAATAGTGTTTCAAGTATTGGTTTGGAGAGCACAGATATGTTTTAATGAGTAGGTGAATTTTTAAGCATCAAATCCATGAATAGATAGATGTTAAATAAATATGAAACCCCAAAATATGTGAGATACAGGTCTAGCAGGTTGAATTTTTGGTCTAAATGCTGCTCACTTTCACCATTTCATTTACTCTTTTGCAGCCACCCCAGTGAAAAACTAATTTCCTAGTCCTCTCTCTGGGTCCATGGCTGGGTTTACCCATCAGTATAGCTCTTCAAGGATGCATGTTGTGTGTCAAAGGTCTTATTTCTAAATGGCCTTTTCCTAGGCTTAAGACTTTCATCTCTGTTTTTCCCTGGGTAATTAAATCTGAACTACTAGGTTACCAACCTAACACTGTGCTCTCCTCACTGACACTGCTCCAGCCACCATAGCATAAACTCTGGAATTTCTGACCCTGTTTTGTAGCTTTCTTGTTTTCCTTAGCTATGCATTTGTTTTAACCTTGGTTCTACTTTTACCAACAGTGTTAGGCATTTTGTGGAGCTAGAATCCTCCTACCGTTTCTTGAGTTTCTTTTTATATTTTATTCAATTCTCTTACATAGGAAGATAATGGTAGTGAGTGAAGCAAGCTTTGTGCAGGCCATAAGGAATATTAGGGTCTGGGACAGACCAGAGAGGGCAGGTTCTTCTAAAGGCACACCCACTGCTGAGCTCTCCATTTTTAGTCATTTAATTTCTCCTAAATTCTTGTTTCTAGGCTTAACTTCTCATCTTCCCTGAATTTCAATTTCAAATAACTATCTTCCAGTTCTCCATCTCTGGATATCAGTAAATATCTTAAGCTTTTATTACCAAACTATAATCTTGATTTTCCCCAGTTAGGTAAGAGTCACAGTTGTTGTATTGTTCAGTCCCAAACTTAGAGCCATTTTTGAATCCTATCGTTCTCTCAAATTCTGCATCTATTCACCAGTAAATATAGTTGTATTTATCTTCAAAATATGCCCAGAATCAGGGCACTGTTCACTCCCTCCACTAGTATTCTAGGTATACCAATCAGGCTCACACTCCCCTTTCTGGCTGAGGTGGCCTTTTGATGTAGCCTCTGATTTGTGACTCTTTCTAAAACTTGCACTCCTGTAATTTCCTGGTCTCTGCTCAACAACCAGAATGAATCCTCTAATTTCACACTGAACAGATTAATCCCTCCCTGTTGAAAACTTCCAGTGTTTTTTTCATAAGATTCAAAGTACATTTCCCTTAATACCACGGCCCCCAGTGCTGTCCCGCTTATCGTAAGTCTCCTTCCCCCACCCTGTTCTTCCCCTGCACTGGCCTTGCTTTTCCTTAGGTGCTTAGAGTGCCCCCCACCTCCCCACATCTGTAGAGATTGGTTCCTCCACTCAATCAGTGTTACTTCCTAAAAGATTGTTTTCTGTCTTTGTTATTTTCACCATAGCCTTCATCCTTACCTGGCGTTTTACATCTTTTCATTTGTTTATTTGTGACGTCTTATAGATGGGAGGACTGTTGTTCACCGATTTCCAGAATCTGGCAAAGTGCCTAGAGCGTACTAGATATTCAATCAATACTTGTTCAATGAGAAAAAAAATGAATGAGAAAAGTGTTATCAAAGCTAATCACTTTTCAAGGTAAAGAATCCATTCTGTACATGAAATGTCTTGCCTTTTTATATGTTGGAGACTATAGTTAGATTTTATAAAAGAACTTTGTGACCAATCCTGTCTACATCAAAGGAAAGAAGTCAGGACCCCACTATCTAATCTCTGACCTAGATGAGCAGATATATTTCGAAATTAAAAGGATTATATTAGATTATAAATGTTTCTATCACCCTCTCTTCAAAAGATATATAATTCAGCATCTACTGAGCCCAGAATTCTTTTTTTCCTTTCCTCTCCCATTTTTTGCTGTTCTATAAATTTTGAATTCTTCTTCTGTAAAGCAGAATTTTATCATCTTACCCCTACAAAGGGTTTCTCCTTCCCCTTGCAGAGTGGAGAGCACGTTATTCATTTTTCTTAGATTGTAATATTTTAAAGCACAATGATGCTTAGAACAGAAGTTTGAAGAAAGATTAAACAAATGCAGAAAAATTTAAAGATGAACCTTAGGGTGGCTGGCTATATCTGAAAATAAAAAATTAACAAAGACTAGTTAGCTAAAATTATTGTGTTATAATTTGTAGAAGACTAATGTGCTGTCAGCTATAGGTAGTGATATTTCTCATAACTAAATAGTGTGGCTAAAAATGAAAATTTCATGTTTTAACACAAGTAATTTTGATGACATTCAGAACTGCTTTATTGTGATGGTCTAAAAAGTTAAATTTATAACAAAAGGCTATGACTCAGTATACCTTTCATATTGTATAAATTAAAAAATACAAAAGCAAATCAGGATCGAGAAGGGGGTGGAAGGGCGGGGCAATAACCTACCTAACAGGCATCATGAAGATATTAGGGGATGGACACATTTCTAGCACTAAAGCATTATAAAGCTATCCATGTAACAACCCCCCCTCAATTTTTCTAAATTAAAAAAAATTTTTTTAAACCCCCAATTTTTAATCAAACACAATGTTTTGCAAACACTTCACATCAAAAAGCTATGACTTTTGAAACCAAGTTTCTGTAGAAGTCAACCTTTTTTCAGTAATTTCTCAGCCTTTATATTTTATGTTTTTCTTCTTTTTTAAAATTTCACATTAATGTGAGGGAACAACCAGGTAACAATATTTGAATTTGTTAGGTAGCATCCCTCTTATAGTTGTGTCCTGCGCCCAAAAGGTATTCCATACACTCCTATATTGGGCTCAGTAAGTGGGAGCACCTGAAAATCCCCTCCTCCTCTCTCCCCCTCATTAATCCCCCTTACCAACTTGAATTAAAATGAGTTTTTCTCCTATGTGAGCGTGAATTGCATTATCTTATGGCTTCATATTAATATTGAATATGTGTGATATTTGCTTTTCTGTTCATGTGACACTTTACTAAAAAGAATGTGTTTCAATTCCTTTGAGGTCAATCTAAAAGATATAAAGTCATGATCTTTTTATGGCTAAATATCCCACAGTTTGTTAATACATTTCTGAGTGATGGACATTTAGCTTGTTTATACATCTTGGCAATTGTAAACTGTGCTGTGATAAACAATCTAGCGCAAATGTCCTTATGATAAAAATAATTCTTATCTTCGGGGTAGATGCCTAGTAGTGGGATTGTGGGATAAAATAGGAGATCTAATTTGAGTACTTTAAGATTATCCATACATCTTTCCAAAGAGTCGATATTCGTTTGCAGTCCCACCAACAGTGTAAAAGTATTTATCTCTCTGCACACCCACACCAGCATCTGCAACTTTGAGATTTTGTGATGTGGGCTCTTCTTACTGGGGTTAGATGATATTTCAGGGTGGTTTTGATTTGCATTTCTCTGGTGATTAGAGATGATAAGCATTTTTTCATATCTTTGTTAGCCATTCATCTATCTTTCTTAGAGAAGGTTCTATTCATGTCTCTTCCCCAGTAATAGATAGGATTGTATGCTCTTTTTTTTAATTAATATTAAATGATAGCTGTGTACATTAATGTGATCATGGGGCACCATACATTGGTTTTATAAACAGTTTGATACATTTCATCACACTGGTTAATATAGCCTTCCTGGCATTTTCTTAGTTATTGTGTTAAGACAATTATATTCTACATTTACTAAGGTTCACATGTACCCTTGTAAGATGCGCCACAGGTGTAATCTCACCTATCACCCTCCATCATCCCCCCTCCCGCTCTTCCCTCTCCCCCTTCTCCACATTCTTAGATTGTAACTGGGTTATAGCTTTCATGTGAAAGCCAAAAATTAGTTTCATAGTAGGGCTGAGTACATTGGATACTTTTTCTTCCATTCTTGAGATACTTTACTAAGAAGATTATGTTCCAGCTCCATCCATATAAACATGAACAAGGTAAAGTCTCCATCTTTCTTTAAGGCTGCATAATATTCCATGGTGTACATATGCTCCTTTTTGGTGATGAATTTGAGTTCTCTACAGATCCTAAGTATCAAATCTTTGTCAGATTCATAACATGCAAATATCTTTTTCCATTCTGAAAGTTGTCTGTTTGCTTTCATTGTTGGATCATTAGTGTGCAGAAGCTATTCAGTTTAATTAAGTCTCATTTGTTTATTTTTGTTGGTGGAGCAGTTGCCACTGATGTCTTCATGAAATCTTTTCCCAGGCCAACATCCTCAAGAGTTTTTCTCAGACTTTCTTCTAGGGTTTTTATTATTTCATGCCTTAGATTTAAATCTTTTACCCATCTTGAATCAATTTTTGTTAAGTGGTGAAAGGTGTGAGTCCAGTTTCAGTCTTTTACATGTTATCTAGTCTTCCAACACCGTTTATTGAATGGAGATTCTTTTCCCCAGATATGCTTTTGTTTGGTTTATCCAAGATCAGATGGCAATTAGAGACTTTTTTCATCTTCTGGGTTTTTATTCTGTTCCATGTGTCTATGTCTCTATTTTTGTGCCAATACCATTCTGTTTTGATCACCATGGACTTGTAAATATAGTTTAAAGTTGGATACAGTGATGCCTTGGTGTTGGTATTTTAATGGAGATTGCATTGAATCTGTAGATTGCTCTAAGTTGAATAGACATTTTAACAATATGGATTCCTCCCAGCCAGGACATGGTATGCTCTAACATTTGTTAATGTCTTCTACTATTTCTTAGGGTTTCATAATTTGCTTTGCAGAGGTCTTTTACCTCTTTTGTTAGGTATATGCTTAGGTATTTCACTTTCTTTGAAGCTGCTAAGAAGGAAATTGTGCCTTTTATTAGCTTCTCAGCTTGTCTGTTGTTGGCATATACAAAAGGTACTGATTTGTGGACATTGATTTTATACCCTGAGACATTACTGTATTTCTTGATCACTTCCAGGAGTCTTATAGTTGAACCTTCAGGTTTCTCTAATTATAAGATCATTGACAAAGAGCGTAAGTTTGACTCCTCTGCCCCAATCTGGATGCCCTTTCTATTCTTCTGTTGCCCGATTGCATTGGCTAGAACATCCAGCACTATGTTGAATAATAGTGGCAATAGAGGACAACCTTGTCTGGTTCCAGTTATGAGAGGAAAAATTTTATTCAAGTCAGTATGATATTAGCTGTGGGTTTGTCATGGATGGCTTCAATCAGTTTAGAAATGTGCCACCTATGTCTATTTTCTTAAGTGTTCTTTTTAGAAAAGGATGCTGAATTTTATCAAATGCTTTTCTGCATCTATTGAGAGAATCATATGATCTTTGTTTTTACTTTTATTGATATGGTGAATTACATTTATGGATTTGTGTATGTTAAACCAGCCTTCCATCCCTAGGATGAAGCCTACTTGGTTATGATTATGATTTTTATAATGTGAAGCTTTAATCTATTAACTAAGATTTTATTAAGTATTTTTGCATCTATATTCGTTAGGGAAATTAGTCTGGAGTTCTCACTTTTAGTTGGATCTTTTCCTGGTTTTGGTATGAAGGTGATGTTTGCTTCATAGAATCCTTTCCTTTATTTCTTTTGTCATCCATATTTTTCTCCCTGTCTCTATTAATTCTTTAGAGGTAGAATCTTCTGTGATAGCTGAGTCATGGTCCATTGGGTGGGGGGTACTCTGTTTTGTTTTTCATGTTTCCAGAATTTTTCTGTTGGTTACTCTGCATACATGTTTTCTTCTTGTTTACTTCCTAACCTGATTTTTTCCTTCTCACTACCTTCTTCACTTTAAATTACTTGGTCTCAAAGCTTATGTGTTACACTGGCTTTTTTGTATAAGGCCAAAAGGAAGAAAAGTATAAAGCTTGAGAATGGAGAAAAAGGAGAAAAAGAAAAACAGGGTGGGGAGAGTGGAAGAAGAGAAAGAGAGTGACAGAAGAAATGGAGTGTTTGGCAGGGTGCTATGGCCACATTTGCAACTCTAAGACTTTGGAAGGCCAGACTGGGTGGGTCTCTCAAAGTCTGGCTCTCCTTACAGCCTGGGAAAAAGCGACTTCACCTATGCCAAATATGGAAAGAGTAAAATAAATAAATAGAAAAAAATTAAAACTTCAAGCAATATGTTGTACTGGGGACCTGCCAATATTGTCTTTCCAAAGGCTGAAACTAGAAGAACATCCCAGACCATGAACTTGTGACCTCCTTGAGTCAGACCAATACCATGACCTCCCAGCCAAACCCTCCCAGCACTCAGAGAAAGAAAAATCAATAAGAATAAAGAAAATTGGGCAGCACCTGTGACTCAGTGGGTAGGGCGCTGACTCCATATACCAAGGGTGGTGGGTTCACACCCAGCCCCAGCCAAACTGCAACAACAACACAAAATAGCCAGGCGCTGTGGCAGGCGCCTATAGTTCCAGCTACTTGGGAGCCTGAGGCAAGAGAATCACCTAAGCCCAGGAATTGGAGGTTGCTGTGAGCTGTGTGATGCACAGCTGTGTGATGGCACTCTACTGAGGGTGATAAAGTGAAATTCTGTCTCTACAAGAAAAAGAAAAGAAAATTAAAAATACAGTTATATAAGGTAATGAAAAAAGGGATATCTTTGTTGTTGTATGAGAAATATGTGTGGAAAGATGGGAAAAGTAGAAAAATTTCCATCAGAAGAGAGAAAAAAGGAAAGAAAGAAAAAAGAAAGATATAATTAAAGAGTCTTGAAAAATAATAACTTAAAAAATAATAAGTCTTGAAAAAATAAAAATGTAGGAGCCCTTGGTACTGAATAAGTAAAAATGAAAAAAATAGAAATACAACCAAAAAAAACCCCCAAAGAAATATATATATATGTTATGTATTCATGTGTGTGTGTATGTATAACACACACACACACACATAAATATATGTATAACAATACACACAGACACACACCCCACACGCACACATATATAGGTGTATACACACACACACACACATATAGCCTGGACACCATGTGGTACTGTGGTGTCAGAAGACAAAGAACATATACTGTTTTGCTGTGAAAAATTACGGCCAGAAACCACTCTCTACTTGTTGCAGAGGAGATTGGGGCCTATCTTAGTTGCCCTCAATCAGTGCCTGGTCAGCATTCAGTCTTCGTAGTATTAGAGTCCTAAAGCTCTTGCCAGATATCTTAGGAGGTGTGTTACACAGTGCCCCCTGACAACAGTTCCAGGGGCTGGTCAGTTCACCCCAAAGGTGGATGCCTGAGCTCAGCAGGCGCGTTTGGACTAGCCATGCACTAGACCCTGCAGACCACTTTTCACACACAGCCTTCTTACAATAGTGGCCCTCAGCTAGCAACCAAGCTGCTCGGAGACCTACCCCACCTAGTATTCGGTCTTGTCTATTGGACCCTGATCTAGTCCATCCAATCATTTAAGCCTTCCAAGGAAGTTCCAAAGAGCAGTTTAGTCTAAAATCAAACAACTACAGGAGAAGCCCTTCTTGTCCCCAGTTCTCAGTGGGCAGGCTGGCCAATCAGTTCCCCTTTCCCTGTTCCAAGCACTCACCTTCTGTGCTGGTTTTCCTCAGCTCCAGACCTTCTTCCTGGCTCCTATAGTCCACCACTGCTTTATCGTGCCCCCGGAGTGATTTTCCTGGAGGTGGTTGAAATTTTCTTTCCCCTGTCTTTCCACACTGGCTACTAAGGAGATGTTTCTAGTATGCCATCTTGCTTCACCCCTACTTTATGCTTTTTCCATATAAATGAATCTAGTTGTTATTTGTCTTTCTAATTATAAAAATGTTTTATGCAGATGTCTTAGGATAGTCATGGTATAACAATATTATTTCAGGCTGCATATTATGGGGGAAATACAGAGGGTTGTAACAAAATGTATATACATGTTAAGAAAGGAAAAACCTGTGTTAGAATTGTAATACTCAAGTCATATTAGACTTCTGCAATTACAAGAGACACAACATACAATATCAAAATAACAAACATTATCAGTATATATTGCATATTATAATTCTAATACAAGTTTTTCCTTTTTTAAAATGTGCATACATATTTTTTGTGCATCTTCTATAGTTGACTGAAAAGATGCCATAGACTGGTATCTTAATCTAAATTTCTACTAGACTTCATAGTAGAAATAGTTGTGTTTTCCCAACTATTCTTATACCTCTAAGGTACATATAGATGAATGATTGGAATAGACTAGGCAGTGCATGCTTAGATCAAACACAATGTTTCCTAATCCATTTTCTCCAAACTTCATAATGATAAGCATCCCAGGAAACACTTTTGTGTTTGAATATTGGAGAGTGTGTTCCATCCTAGGACAGATAATTCTCTCCAATATTCCATCCCAAAAGTGTGTTCCATCCCAGGACACACTTTTTCGTTTGAATATTGGAGAGCATTATCTGGACCATTCATTTTGAGTTAGATTTGGAATCTGTACCACTGAGGTTTCTATGAGATGATCATAGAATTTCATAATTCATTTAAGTGGTCCAACCACAGACATAAAGAAAGCATTTTTCACTTTGAATTATAATGAAAAGAGTGAGCAATTAAAAGAAGTTTTGGAGACTCCAAAACTAGCATTTATTCATTTATGTAGTGAATGTACTATGTATTTTCTGTTCATCAGTCATTACAAAAAGGGTGGGCATCTGAGAACATCCTTGAAAACCCAAGGAACTTACAATCTAGTAGGAAAAAGAATTACGTCAGATTAATACACACATAACACACAGGTACACAAACTGTGACAGATACTATAAAGGAAAACACTAACGTTTTCTTTCCTCATAATAGACATTTGGTAATGAAAACTCTAAAGTTCAAGCTTCATTCTTCAGCCTCAAAGAAAGTAAAATGAGAAAGAGCTCAGAATGGTTTAGACCTGAATAAAGTTCATTGTGGTGTCCCCAGGGAAGGGGAGGATGGCATGAGCTGAGTTGGCAGAAGTGGTCCCAGGCTAGATAGATCAAGTGTACTTAAACCATCTTATCCCAGGCACTTTTGAAGCCTGTATACAGGGTGACACACTTTTATTTATAAAAATAAATGTGGCTGCTCTGTGATTGTTAGACTAAAAGGGATCAGGAATGAAAAGCAAACCAAGAGGAAACTAGCAATGATTACCTTTGTTTATACAGTTGATGGCTGTTAAGGAGAAATTGGATTTAGAAATCTTGAAATAGAGATGATAGAGCTTGGTAACGGATTTGAGGTGGAGACTGTAGAGTACTTTTTCTCCTATAATTGGAGGGATGGTAGTGCAGTTCAGAAACACAGAAAACATTAGAAGACGAGTACATTTGGTGGGGTGGGGCACAATGTTGCTGGGCTGAGTGGTTTATGAAGATCCTGTATTTCTATTAAGTACCTTTAAGCACACTGACTTGGTAACATCCTTTACAAGTAACCTGGCAATTATCTCTTCTACCTGACTGATTCATTAACCTCTCCGATGCATGTTCAGCCATGCTGTGCCTCAGTATTCCTGGGTGAAACCCACCCAAAGCTTCTTTCTTCATTGAGCGCCTCCTGGTCTGACTGCGGCAGCGTGGGTGAAAGGATGACTTTGTCACTGTCCCTTCAAGAGGAGGTAGCTGTTTATAATTCCCCAAGAGGCACTGCATGCTCTAACAATAGTCCTGCTGTTAGTTGGGGATGTGTTAAGCTGGAACAGGGGAATATAGGTTGAGAAAATAACTTTTGGAATAACTTTTGAGATATAGTTCACATACCATGTAATTCCCCGTTTAAAGTGTACAATTCAGGGGTTTCCACTGTATTTATAGAGTTGTGTAGCATCATCAGAAGTAATTTTATAACATAGTCATCAATCCTCCAAAGAAAACTCTGGGCCCATTAGCAGTCACTCTCCATTTGCTGCAAATCCTTCACCAGTCCCTGGAAACTGCTAGTTTACTTTCTGTCTCTAGGATTTACCAATTCTGGACATTTCTTGTAAGTGGGATTGTGTAACATGTGGTCTTCTACGGTTGGTTTCTTTCTCTTAGCACGATGTTTTTGTGGTTCATCTATGTTGCAGCAGGTGTCAGTACTTCATTCCTTCTTCTTGTTGGGAGAATAGTCCACTGTTCAGGTACACCTCATGTGCTGTGTACCCCATTCATTACTTGATGGTCATTAGGGTCATTTTCACTTTTCGACTACTATGAATAATGCAGCTATAAACTTTGGTTTATGTTTTCGTGTGGTGTTTTTTTTTTTTTTTTTTTCTTTAAATTGCTGTTGGTTATATACCTAAGAGTGAAATTGCTAGGTAGTACAGTAACTCTCTGTTTACCTATTTGTGGAACTCCCAGACTGATTTCCGAAGTCACCGCATCATCTGTGTCTCTACCAGCATGTTGTAAGGTTCCAAATTCTCCCCCTTCTTGCTAACCTGTGTTATTGTCTTTTGATGAAGTAATATCATATTGTGCTTTTCATTTAGGTCTCCCTGATGACTAATGATGTGAGCATGTTTTTGTGTGCTTATTGGCCATTTGTATATCTGCTTTGGAGAAATGTCTCATCATATCCTTTGCACATCTTTTAATTGGGTTATTTGTCTTTTTATTATTGAGTTGCAATGATCCCTTGTTGACTACATGCAAATGTTTCCTACAATTCTGTGGGGCAGATGAGTTTTTGAGTCATTTATCTAAATCTCTGCAGTTGACTATTATGAGTCTTTTGTAATTAGTAGACTGACAAGGTGTGTCTTCAATTTGGGTGTCTTCTAACAGGATTAAAGTTAATACTCTCTTAATCACATCAAAGTCTTAGAGTAGAAGGAATCCAAGATTAGAAGTTGAAGACCTTGGTTCTAGTCTTGAATTAGTCACTTGAATTTGACCTCTCTCGGCCTCAGTTTCTTTAGTTTTAAAGAAGGATCATTATTTAAGATAGTCTTCTATTTTACCATGATATGATTCAAATATTAGAAGTTATGCTGAACAGAATAGAGCTAATTTAAGTTGTTTATAGATTTTGAAGCACCTGAAAGCTTTGGGTAGAATGTTATATTTTCTTATTTTTTATTATGAGTTTTCCATATATCACAGTGCAACAATGGCCCTTGGAATCCTATTCCCTTTTTTTCTTTCAGGCAGTACTTGTTGAAACTAACAACTAAATGACAGGCTTGAAACTCTATTTCTGTAAGACGATGTAATTCAGCTTGGAAAGTAATGTTTAAACTCCTCCAAAATCTGTCATCTGAAGGAGACTCATCCATCACATGTCTATAGATGTTGATCATTAGAAGTGGCACTTGTTTGGTATAACCACAGGGTTATTACTCTAGAGAATCTAGAAACCTCCTTATTCTTATGTTGAACTGCAGTAGTAGTCTTGGAAATGTAGTTGATGGTTTAGTGGTTTTCTTTTTTTGCTTCATTCTCAGCTGCCGTTTTGTTTAAATGATTTTAGTTAATACCGTGAATTACAATTTAGTCAATTAATTCTAAGAATTCAAATAAGGTACCTTAGGAATTTTGGTATTAGAATGTGGCCATCTCTATTAATATCACCAATTACTGTATATGAAATTCAGTAAGTTAGACTCTTCAGTATTAATGATAACAAGCCTGGGATCTGAGCATCTAAACTATTTCTGATCATATAATCACATGTACATTTCATTTTTTTATTCTACTACATCAAAGAAATTTACATCTTTATTCTTAGATGACCTTGACTGGCTCCCTTCCCTTTTTTGTCAGTTACCAGTCATAGCAAACTTCTAGACTCAAGATTTTGCTTAAAGTATCAATAGCTTTTCATTTGAACTTCCTATATAAATACTGATTTTAAATACAAAACATGAGGTATGTATTGTTAGGTGTCACAAGGTGGAAAGGTGCTGCAAAGAAATAGATTTATTAGGACCATCTGCAAGCAGATGGGCTGCTGCCACCAGAAACAGAAAATGGTGACAGCCCCACGTTAGGGTAAGGAGCCTCTTTTAAAACAATGCAGGGTGTGATGTAAGTATAGCTCAGGAGGTGGCACAGTGTGCCATGTCAGAGACCAAAGGTCATTTGCTAGAGGCCTTGAAAAAGGTGGGAGGGCCATCTGCTGGAAAACCAAGGCAGAAGGTCCCCTAGTGAGGGTGCAAAGTCCACTCTGTTATATTCCAAGTGTAACTGCCCTGCAATATTCTGGAGATGTGGAGCTTTAACCATTGTTCTGTGCTTCAACCTCCCAACCTTCAACTTGGCCATTGTTTTACAGTTTGACTTTTGGCTTAATTCGTTCAATTTCTTGGCCCAGTTCCTCTAAATGCCTACTTCACTAAAATGGCTGAGCTTATGCTAAGGGGATATCTAAGGTTTGAGGACCCCTTTCCCACATGTATTATATCATTGAAGGGATCAAAGGAAAAATGTTGCTTAGCTTTCTATGAAGCTCATTCTGATGCCTTTCAAATTGAGTACGGTTATTGACATATAAAACCTGAGTCCTGTGAAACCCTTTCTTTCTTTTTTTTTTGAGTCCAGGATCCTAGAGACTAGGAAATTTCCCGAAGCTGGCAACATCATTAGCCTGTTTGGCCCTTTGATTGACTGGCATTATTCCATATGGATTTTCTTCTGTTCTGATGTAATGCTGTTACGGTAGAAATATATTGAATGCTTCTTGGAATAGGTCAGTTTTATTTCTCAAATCAGAAAAATTCTTGCTTAGAAATCACGCGCCCTGTTGTTCTGTTTCACTTTCCCTGTTTGGTCACCATAGGGGTGTTCCTTTATTGCTGTTCTGATGAGATTTTTTTTTTTTTTATCACTTCTTTAGAACTCTAAAAGCAATTTCTTGTCTATAGCAGAACTGTTATGGTTTGCCTGAGAAAGAAAGGGTTGCTTGGTAAAGGCAGCAGCTGCTTGGGTGGTACATATAAAGTTAAAACCAAATGGTTTGTGAAAAGGCTAGAATTGAACCCAACCCTTTAATTTCAAATAAAGCACTATTATATGTGTGTGGTGTTTTATAGTGTATCATGTGCCATGATTTTTAGGCTGTTGTGTTCTCCTGCTGTAGCTTGCTAAAAATATTCTGTAATTTCTTCTTCTAGGTGAGCATCTATTTAATTGAGTCCTGGCTTAATGCTCATCCATTATACTGCTGTGATTCTATTTTGCAAATGTTGAGAAATGTCTTTAAAATCATGCTTGATACCCTATAATTTTCACAGTAATGTTCTCTTTTGGATAGTTTTTTTTTTTTTTCTTCTTTCTTTCCCTTCCTCCATTTTTGTTAGATTTAGAACTATAGCTTGAAAAATCAAAATAGCTTCGATAAAAATATATTATTTGACTCTACCTCTTTTAATAATTCAGCATTTAGTAAGTTCTCTCTTATTCGTTAGGCAGTTTGGGGTGATTTAATTCGCAAAAGATACCCAGTATCACTTTTTTCTTCTTTTGTGAATTGTCTGCCCTAATTCTTCCATATTAAAGTGAAGAATGTGCTACTCAGGAATATGATACATCTTTTTTGAAAAGAAAAAAAGACTCTGTTTGCTGAAAATTATACTTTAGAATTTTAGTGTCGGAATCCCAAAAGATAAGGTTTTAGGAAATGTAATATTTCATCTCTTTGGTTATTTAATTTGGTAGAGTTACTAATAAAAATATCCTACTGTGAATACTAATCAATTTTTCTTCTTGTTTGTACAGACTGTGATTAAAAATGCTGTCTGTCACTTTCTCACTAAATTTTTATTTCTTTGTACTCAAGAATACTAATACCTAATGCAGGTGTCCTCAAACTTTTTATTTTATTTTCTTTTTATTAAATCATAGCTGTGTACATTGATATGATCATGGGGCATCATTCACTAGCTTCACAGACCGTTTACCAAGTTTCATATATACCCTTGTAAGATGCACCGCTGGTGTAATCCCACCAATCCCCTTCCCTCTACCCACCTCCCTCCTTTCTCCCCTCCCTTTCCCCCTTCACCCTATTCTTAGGTTGTAACTGGGTTATAGCTTTCATATGAAAACCCTAAATTAGTTTCATAGTAGGGCTGAGTACATTGGGTACTTTTTCTTCCATTCTTGAGATACTTTACTAAGAAGAATATGCTCCAGCTCCATCCATGTCAACATGAAAGAGGTAAAGTCTCCATCTTTCTTTAAGGCTGCATAATATTCCATGGTGTACATATACCACAATTTATGAATCCATTCGTGGATCAGTGGGCACTTGGGCTTTTTCCATGACTTAGCAATTATGAATTGGGCTGCAATAAACATTCTGATACAAATATCTTTGTATGATGTGATTTTTGGTCTTCAGGGTATATGCCCAATAAAGGGATTACAGGATTGAATGGCAGATCTATTTTTAGATCTCTAAGTGTTCTCCATATCTCTTTCCAAAAGGAATGTATTAATTTGCATTCCCACCAGCAGTGCAAAAGTGTTCCCTTTTCTCCACATCTGCGCCAACATCTCTGGTCTTGGGATTTTGTGATATAGGCTAGTCTCACTGGAGTTAGATGGTATCTCAAAGTAGTTTTGATTTGCATTTCTCTGATGATTAAAGATGATGAGCATTTTTTCATATGTCTGAAGGCCACGCACCTGTCTTCTTCAGAGAAGTTTCTCTTCAAATCCCTTGCCCAGCCTGCGATGGGATCCCTTGTTCTATTCTTGCTAATGTGTTTGAGTTCTCTGTGGATTCTGGTTATTAAACCTTTGTTGGAGACATAACCTGCAAATATCTTCTCCCATTCTGTGGGCTGTTTGCTTGCTTTACTTAACTGTGTTCTTCGCTGTGCAGAAGCTTTTTAGTTTGATCAGGTCCCAGTAGTGTATTTTTGAAGCTGCTTCAATTGCCTGGGGGGTCCTCCTCATAAAACACTCGCCCAGACCAATTTCTTCAAGGGTTTTCCCTGCACTCTCCTCTAGTATTTTTATAGTTTCATGTCTTAAGTTTAAATCTTTGATCCAATGAGAGTCTATCTTAGTTAATGGTGAAAGGTGTGGGTCCAGTTTTAGTCTTCTAAGGTTGCCAGCCAGTTTACCCAGCACCATTTGTTAAATAGGGAATCTTTTCCCCACTGAATGTTTTTAATTGGCTTGTCCAAGATTAAATAATGGTAAGTAGCTGGATTCATCTCTTGGTTCTCTATTCTGTTCCAGACATCTACTTCTCTGTTTTTGTGCCAATACCATGCTGTTTTGTTCACTATCGATTTGTAGTAAAGTCTGAGGTCTGGTAGCGTAGTTCCTCCTGCTTTGTTTTTATTTTTGAGTAATGTCTTGGCTATTTGAGGTTTTTTCTGATTCCATATAAAACGAAGTATTGTTTTTTCAAGATCTTTAAAGTATGACAGTGGAGCTTTAATAGGGATTGCATTGAAATTATATATTGCTTTGGGTAGTATAGACATTTTAACAATGTTGATTCTTCCCAGCCCATGAGCATGGTATGTTTTTCCATTTGTTAATATTTTCAGCTATTTCTTTTCTTAGAGTTTCATAGTTCTCTTTATAGAGATCTTTCTTTTTTTTTTTTTCCCCCAGGAATCTCAACATGGCAGTTTAATTTGTTAGATAAATTCCCAAATATTTCATCTTCTTTGGCACTACTGTGAATGGGATAGAGTCCTTAACTGTTAACAGGGGGCCAATTCACTGTCCCTCAGACTGTTGAAGGGCTGGACTATAGTTTAAAAAAAAAACTATGAACAAATTCCTATGCACACCGCACATATCTTATTTTGATGTAAAAAACAAAACGGGAACAAATACAATTCACAACGCTTCATTTGGCCCACGGGTCGCAGTTTGAGGATGCCTGATCTAATGATGGAAAGTCAATGTGTATACTCCATTCTTTTAGATAACTTTTTTATTCCTTATATTTTGATTATAACTTCTTATCAAGTTCAAATGTTTTATACCTACTTCTCAAATTAAGTTTTTTTAATGCATTCACTGAACATTTTTTTCCCAAAAATCTACATTTAGCTCTAAGTTTTCCAGTTGACAAATTATTAATAAAATGTCTCTTTCAACTTAAGATCTTTAAATAAATTTTCCTTGGTGACAACTCATCTAGGCTTGAAGCTTTCATTAGAGTAGGTATTAATGATAAGACATACAATTATACATGGTCCTGGTTTTTCCTACCATCAAATAGTTATGTCTCCCAAAGCACAATAGTAGTTTCAGCATAATACTTTGGGAATTGATCTAAATTTCATTACCATATTTTTCTTCCTTTCTTGACTATGAACATCTTTGTTATTGGTATTTTATTCACGCTTTTTGTAACACCACATTTCCATGGTGTCAGCAGCTCAAAATCTTTGTGTCTCCAACAGGCCCTGAGTCCCTGTGCAAATAATTCAGTGTCCAGTAAGACTAATGTTACTCTGCTTAACATGTTTATCTTCCCCTTCATCTGTTACTTCCTCCTAATTTTCTTCTTTTTTGCTGTTGACTCATTTGCCCTCTCAGCAGACTCACTTATTTTCTCTGTATTTCTTTCCTTCTGGAAGTGTCTCTGTGTATCTGCTCAGACTTTACTTGTTTTAGTTTGGATTCTTTCAGGGGCAAGTGATAGAAACTCAAACCAGAACTGGCTTGAGCACTAAAAGAGCTCGCTCCTGTGGCTGAAAATTCCTGCGTAATTGACTGCAGTCCTGGCTGGATCCAGGAGTTTAAGTGATGCCTATGGACCTTGTTCTCTTTCTTCTGTCTTGGCCTCAGTGTGGGCAACCTCCATCTGGTGCATGCAGGATGGGAGCCAGAATCCCAAGCTCAGCTATCTCAGGAGACAAGAACTTGCTTCTCCTTCAGGGGTCAGACATGTGTCCCAAGTGTAAGCCTTATCCGATGGAAAGGGAGACCTGCCCATACCCAAACCAGTCCTCAGACCAGATGGGCAGAACAAAACAGTTGATCAGCCTTTACTTGGTCCTCACACACCAGAGAAGAGAAGGAGGGAGTGTTCTGAAAGTAAAATAAAGGAGTTGTTACAAATAAAAACGAGAGATGCTGCATAGGTCTTTGCCATAAGGTTTTTCTTGGACAATTTTTGCACACAGAGCTAGCTTCTAGACAGATATAAAAAGGAACATAATACTGTTCTAAACAATCACCACTTTATAGTGTTTTCTGCATTCTCTTTTGGGGAGTACCAGCAGGGAAAAATCATTTCAGTGCCGGTTGGTTAATTGAAGGCTGTAATCCAAGTGTTTCCATTATTTTTCTGTTTTACCTTATTAATATCTAAGCTTTTTGTTTTTGTATTTCACTTCCTTTAAATCATGTACCAATCCTCACACTCCTTGAGTGACTTTTGAGTGTTAATAGCAGTGGTAAAGATTTTGTTTGTTTGTTTCTCCTATCTGCACAATTCTTAGTACGCTGTGTTAGATTATTTAATATTCTTTGTATCTCTAGAATGGAACACCATACTTGGGGAAAAATAATTTTGGAAGCTAGCTAACAGTTATTGAAGGTCTTCTGTGTACCGATCACTTTTCTAGGTTAAGATCCAGTTTGTTTTAATACAAAACTGACATTTTCAAAGGTTCTCGCATAAGGTTTAATTACAAATTTCCATAGATTCAAATTTAATAGAAACAGTAAAACCAGGTATATATACTTTTGATGAGAAGCTACCCTTTCTTTTCCCTGTGGATTATGTTTTCCGATTCAATAGGGGGTAATTAAAATTTACTAGATAATATGTTTTTTTTTTTTTTTTTTTCTGAGTAGTCATTTTCCATATCTTGTCCTCTGGCTCTTCATTAAATGTCTTTTATTGCCCCCCACCCCTGGACTGGGATATAAGTACCGTGGCCTTTGGCAGCTGAATTTTAAGCTGTAAGCGTGTCTTTCCACCATCATGCTTTCATTTAAATCCCTCTGCCCATCTCATTATTGTTCTACATTCCTGCTCTTTTATCTGTATGTGCCATCATGCATTTTAGCAAAGAAGAAATCAGAATACATTAGCTTGGGTCCCCTATCAAGTTTGAGTACCAACAGATAATACATTTACTTGAGAATTTTAAGAGTTGCTCAATCAAAGTAGATGTTATGATTTTTTTCATAAGTATCGTTGAGATATAGTAATGCTAAATCGTATTTTTGAGCAATTATTTTGGACCAAGTACTAATAAAACATTAAGACCACAGTACTAATAAAACCCTTTGCATCCTAACTTTGTTCCATAACAACTCTATGAGGTTACACACCTTGTAAGAGGAGAACCATATTCTGAAGTCTAGTAGTTTTCATTCTATGGTCCCTGCTTTAACTTATAGGGAAGTTTTTACTCTAGGGAAATAGAACTGTGGGAATCATTTAAGGCTCAGCTAAGTTTAATAGGTAAATAACATTGTCATAGGGTTTAGGGAATGTCTGTTTACAAATTTTAACTGCATTAAATGTAATAGAAACAGTAAAATCAGGTACATAGACTCTTGGCTAGAAACCACCATTTCTTTTCCCTGTGGATTTTGTTTTTAAATTCAACAGTTGTGTAATATGAATTGATTTAAAGCTGCTGTGGACCAAGTAGAAGACTATTTAGACAACACCATCATTTCCTTAGAGAGAAAGTGAAGGGTTTGAATAAGACATGCTGGCACTCCGGGAGATGTTGACCTGGGAACAAAACAGCAATAACAGAAGACATGTTTTTCAAGTTACTTTAAATGATTGACCAGGAAAGCAGGCAGAACAGTTTAAACTAGAAACAAGATACAGTTTCTAAAATAGTCTTGTCCCTGCTGTGAGAGATGTCTGCATGAGGTGCAAACTCATTTGACATCTTGTGTAGGAAATCTAGAATCCAGAAAACCAATTAGTTCCTCATAGTGGCATTCAGGAAGCTAGCTGGCATCATAATGAGGGAAAGAAGCATGAATTCTAACAGCAGGAGGCAAGGGTAGGTGTATTTCACTCTTTCTGCTAGCTGACAAGATTTCTATTACCTACACAGCTAGCTTTTAATTTTCCATGTTTACTTACTAACCTAAATTCATGTCTGTTCGTATCAAAGTTGTCTTTTAGTCACTTGTAGACATTCATAGATAATAAGCTCTATGGAAGAGACTAAGAGGACATGCCTCATACTCATGGGGTTTCTACACTTATTTCAGGAAAAAAAAATACCCCAAATACCCATCCCTGAAGTCTAGACTTTGTAGGAACCAAACACCTAATGGGTCATAGTTGTTATAGCTCTTCATTGAACCAGTGATTACTGAGCTCATTTGATTTTCTGTTATTTGTACTAATAATCCTTTAGTGAGTGAGTTCAAAGTGCTAGTCACTGTGCTGAATACGGGGACATAAAGACATGTCCCATGCCCTTAATTGATCCATAGTCTAACAGGAAAGACTAACTGATCTGCAAGGAATAACTTGAAGAAATTATGGCACAGAGTAGGGAGAGATTACCATGATGTGGAAGGATATGAAAGCTTTTGTGTTGGGGATGTGGAAGGATATGAAACTCTTGATTTCAAAAACATGGAGTTCTTCTATGGGGGTGGGGGTGGGGCAGGCTTTATCCTAAGGCTGATAATGGAAATCTAAGATGAATGAGAGATTTTTATCCCTAGAAAGCTTATAGACTAGAAGGGGATCAAAAGGCATATATTATAGCTATTGAGAAGGAAATGATATGATCCTTGCTTTAATATCTATATAAGACTCTGAGAGTCTGGGGGATTGAGGCTAGGGAACTATCTAGCAAATAGTTCCCTATAGAACTATTATGCTTTGGAGCAGGACTACTCTTCAACTGGCACCACCAATGGGATCTACTGGCTGATATTCCATCTGATTTATTGGTGCTCATGTTATATACTCCATTAAAAACTCTGAATATTGATATTGTTTTAAATTTTTGGAAAAGGTATTCCAGGCAGTTGTCCTTTTTTTGACAAAGGTACAGACATAAAAAGTCATACGGATTCCAGGGGATAGTTTCATTTGATTATATTATATACAAAGGAAAGTGTGTAGAAATTAGAAGGTCTTCTTTGCCACTGTATGGAATTTGAGCCTTAATTTTAAGATAATGTTAAATGTCGAGGTTGAAAGGATGACCATATTTGTATGTTAGGAGGTTAATATGGCAGGATCCTATGACTATTCGGAGGTTAAGAGGTTAGGAAAAAAGGAATGTTAATTAAGAGATGTAGAGGGAGGCAGTAGAAAAAGAGGTGAGTTGATACCTATGATTAGTATGTGCAAGATAAATTCTACTGGACTTAGTTAAGGAAGAAAAAATCAAGGTGTCTTGGAGGATGATTCTTAGCCTTTGGATTCAAATAAAGGAAAGATTGAAGAGCATTGTGATAACTGGGGAAGACTTTGAAGGAGAGTTTTAGTTTTGTTTTTAAGATATTTACTCTATTATTCAATAACCAATATTTGAGTTGTCATATTTACTAAGAAAAGAGACTAACAAGTTTATATGTAATCCAAGGGAAGGCTACAGTCCTTGCCCTCCTCCAGCATGTATTCATTCATAAAGATAAATCATAGCAGAAGTGCATGGGAAGTAGGTTATTGGAGACGTGGGATGCTTTCTTAATATTCAAGTGGTCAATATCAGATTCCTTATATAGATATGGCACAGAAATGAGAAGCATAAGTGGTCCGACAAGAACATATTCATTAATGAACTGCCCACTTAAAAATCCCTCTCACTAAAATATTCCTCCTTACTTAACCCTAGCATCTGTTAAGTCAGCTTATCAATATTTTTTGGTCAAACTATCTCAGTTATTGTCTGATATTGTAACTATATTTAAATGTGATGAAATTTTTATGCAAATAGGTGAAAAATGAATTCTAGATTTTACCAGAGATTCCAAATTTATGGATATAAGTTAGGAAACAGTAACGTATGAACCTACTTGTCACTTTTAACATAAATAAGAGTCTCCAAAATTGGGTGCCTTTTGATTTACTGTCATAGAAAGTATAGAGCACCAACTGTGAATGCTCATGAACCAAAATAAATCAATAATAACTTGACTCTTACCAAGCCTGTAGGTTTATTTCCTCTAGTATAGAGAATAGAAGTACAAGTTAAAATACACTACAGAGAAGTAATTAACCTAATCCATAATGTAATCAGTTCAACAGCACAAATGACTGAATTTCTGGAACAAACAAATGTCATGAGCAAACAGGGACGACCAGGAATGAAGCACTATTTCAGATTTTAAAATATTAGCAGAGTAATAGCATTGTGACCAAATGGGTTCAAATCAGATTTATTCAGGAATGCAAGTTGGTCTAACAGTTGAAAATTCATCAGTATAAAAAATCATATTAACAAGCAATGTACTCAGCCCTACTATGAAACTAATGTATGGCTTTCACATGAATGCTATAACCCAGTTATAACCCAAGAAGAGGGGGAAGGGGAAGGGAGGGGGGGAGGTGGGCTGAGGGAGGGTGATTGGTGGGATTACACCTGCGGTGTATCTTACAAGGGTATATGTGAAACTTAGTAAATGTAGAATGTAAATGTCTTAACACAATAACTAAGAAAATGCCAGGAAGGCTATGTTAACCAGTGTAATGAAAATGTGTCAAACGGTCTATAAAACCAGTGTATGGTGCCCCATGATCGCATTAATGTACACAGCTATGATTTAATAAAAAAAAAAAAGAATAAAAATGTGATCATCTCCATTTACACAGAAAAAGCATTTGATCAAATTCAGTACTCACAAAATGATAAAATCTCTCTCCAAATTAGGAATTCAGGGTAATTAACTTGAAAAGTAGCACCTTTGAAAATCCTACAGATAATATCATGTTTAATAGTTAAAAAGTGAATTTTTTTTTCTAGTAAGATTGGAAACAAGGCAAAGAGTGTCCATTCTCACCTCTCTTATTCAAGATAGTACTGAAAATTCTAGTCACTGCAATAAGACAAGGAAAAGAATGGAATGCATACTGGAAAGTAAGAAATAAAACTGTCTTTACTTGTGAATGATACCCATGAAATCCCTAAGAACATTCAGAAATCTCCCAGAACTCAGTAAGTTATACAAAGTCAGAGGATACAAGATCATCACATTTTTATATGATAATAAGGAACTGGTAGAAACAAAGTCAAAACCACAACATCAGTTACAATTACTCCAAGAAAATGAAATACCTAGGTATACACTAAAGCAAACATGTAATAGATGTTTATGCTGAAAATTATATAGTACCAATGTAAAAATTCACAGAAGACCTAAATAAACAGAGTGACATACTATGTTTATAAATTGGAAGACTGCATGCAGTAAAGAAATCTTTTCTCCCGGGCGGTGCCTGTGGCTCGGTCAGTAGGACGCCAGCCCCATATACCGAGGGTGGCAGGTTCAAACCCGGCCCCGGCCAAACTGCAACCAAAAAATAGCCGGGCGTTGTGGCGGGCGCCTGTAGTCCCAGCTGCTCGGGAGGCTGAGGCAAGAGAATCGCTTAAGCCCAGGAGTTGGAGGTTGCTGTGAGCTGTGTGAGGCCACGGCACTCTACCGAGGGCCATAAAGCGAGACTCTGCCTCTACAAAAAAAAAAAAAAAAAGGGAAATCTTTTCTCCCCAAACTGATATGCAACTTCTAATAAAATCCTAGGGAGATTTTTCTGTTTTGTGTTTATTTGTTTTTAGATGTAGAAATGCTTATTCTAAAACTTATGGAGAGCCAAAGACCCTAAAATAACTAAATCAATTTTGACAAAGAAGGTTAAAGTGTGAAGTGTGAAGAATTCCTTTATCGAATATTCAGAATTGCTATTTGGTTATAGTAATGATGACTGTGTTGTATTTGTGGAGAAGCCTTGTAGTACCCTTACAACACAAGCAACCAAAACAAAGTTGGACAAATGGGATCAAGCCAAGCTAAGAAGCTTTTGCACAGCAAATGAAACATTCAGCTAAGGAAAGAGGTAACCTACAGAGTAGGAAAAAATACTTGCAAACTACTCTTCTGACAAGGGATTAACAACTAGAATACATAAGAAGCTCCATCAACTCAATAGAAAAAAAATCAAATAATCTGATTAAAAAAAAATAGGCAAAGGGTGTGACATTTCTCAAAAGAAGACATACAAATGGCCAACAGGTATATGAGAAAATGTTCAACATCATTAATCGTCAAGGGAATTCAAATCAAAAGTACACTGGGATGTCATATCACCCCAGTTAAAAAGGCTTTTATCCAAAGACAGGCAATAATGAATGCTGATAAGGATGTGGAGAAAGAGAAACTATCATACACGTTGATGGAAATGTAAATTAGTACAACCATTATGGGAACACTATGGAGGCTTCTCAAAAAATTAAAAATGGAACTACCATATGACTCAGCCACCCCACTGTAGATATATATGTAAAAGAATGGAATTCAGTATATCAAAAATTATCTGCATACCCATGATTTTGTAGTACTATTGACAATAGCCAAGATTTGGAATCAATCTAAGTGTTCATCAGTGGATGAATGGCTAAATAGATTGTGCTACATGTACATAATGCAATATTACATAGCCATGAAAAGAATGAAATTCTGTCATTTACAACAACATGGATGGAACTGGAGAACATTTTGTTAAGCGAGGGAAGCCAAGCACAGAAAGACAAATATCACATATTTTTCACTCCTGTGTTGGAGATAAACATTAAAAACAATCTCATGGAGACAGCATAGAATAATGGTTACCAGAAACCGGAAGGGACAGCAGGAAGGGGACGATAAAGTGGAGATGGCTGACAAGTTTGGCTCAAGTAATCAAGTCATTTAGAGTAAGGAGGAACCCCCAAGATTATGCAAATATTAAATTTTGTCTATTACATTTTTAAATATATATTCATTTAAAAGCAAGCTAGGTTGAGACTAGCCAATATCTGTTGATACTGTAAGTGTACTCATTCCCCCCATATCAATATATCTATAAACCAGACATTAGATTTATATAGTTTGCTGTTTCAGTCATGTTGAAAGAATAAGCTGTATTTCCTACAAAAAAAATAGAGAATTCATATAATGTATTGTGTTACCTGGAAAAAAGGTTATGACTGTTATAAATAATTCTTTTTTTTTTTTTTTTTAGAGCAAGAGGAGATCACAAACACTAGCACACTCCTTCCCCTTTTTATTACTTGTTTTGCTAAGTATTTATTAAAACAAAAATAAGAATCTTAAGTTCACCATTCAAATGCCAAAGAAAGAATAGCAGGGCACATACTTAGGGCTTACAGCACTAGCCGGCGCGCAACAGCACCAGTGTCTATATATGTATACCACCTGAATTCTTCTCAGCCAGGGTCCTCCAAACAAATCGAGAACTCTCATCAATGTTATTTACAAGTTTGAAAAGCAAGTATGTTCTTTGTGAATTTAAGAACTCAAGACTATCCAAATTCAAATTCAGTTTATTAAGAAGTGAGCGTGAGCAGCTTGCACCAAGGCCCTACCAAATGCAATCAGTGTAACCTGGCTTATTGTACTCTCAATGAATCCCCAACAACAACAACACACAAAAAAAAAACCAATAAAAAAAAAGGAAGTGAGCAGCTTATACTAAGTAACTCTTCTACATTTATGCTGCAGTAATTCATTTTAAATTGTACCTAGATTATCCTTGGTTTCCTCCAGCAAAAAGGTATAGGGTGCAAACTTGAAAGCATGCTAGCCAGTTCAGGGTTTCATGATGCATGTTTTTTTAATTCTCTTCCCCTGAGAGCATGTATAGAAAAAAAAAAAAAAGAAAAGATATAACGGGCTCTTGTGCTTTTAAAAAGAAAAAAAAAGTGCCCTCTAATTTATTCCAATGTAACAGGCTTAGTGGTCCTCTATTTTGAAAAGTTTTTAAGAACAATCTTTAATGTAGAAGTCAAAGGGAAAAAACATCCACTACCCCTTTCCAGAATTTTATTAGAGGGGCAGTGGACATTGTTTATACCCTGAAACTTTGGCAGCAGTTCAAGTATGACCAAGGTAAATATACAACAAAGATGTTCTAAACACAGCTAGGACTCAGCAGATCTAACATGCCAACATCATATAATTACATTTTGGGAGGAATTGCACAAACACCAAACAGAAATTTTGAGATTTTCATTTGATGATAATCTCAATTCTATTAAATTCACAAATATGCTTTATTTGTGATTTAAACACCCAATCCCGTTTATTTAAAACCCACATTGTAAACATACAAATATCTATTCTCTCCACATGTCAGTGCCCATTCATATGGTTTGGAAATGGGGAGAATAGATTCCCCTTAAATTGCAAGTCAGTAGGGTGTTTCTTTACAGTTGACTTTAGCAAAATTCATACAAAATAGTAATTAACGATCATTTTCTCTCTTGTTAACTCATAAGGAAACACCTTCAAAACTGCATTTTGTTAAAGTTTCTGTACTAAAATGTAGAAAAATTAATTTACATAAATATCAAAATGTTAAAATTTTCTTAATTTTTTATTCTGGTGCCATCATTACTTAGTGCAATGAAAACAAAAAGACAAAGACAAAACTACAACAGGAATGGACATCTGACTTACACTACACTGCATTAATTAATAACTATACTTTTTTGAAAACTAGCTATGGGGCGGCACCTGTGGCTGAGTGAGTGGGGCGCCGGCCCCATGTGCTGAGGGTGGCGGGTTCAAGCCCAGCCCTGGCCAAACTGCAACAAAAAAATAGCCGGGCATTGTGGCAGGTGCCTGTAGTCCCAGCTGCTTGAGAGGCTGAGGCAAGAGAATCGCTCTAAGCCCAAGAGTTAGAGGTTGCTGTGAGCTGTGTGATGCCACGGCACTCCACCGAGGGCAGTACAGTGAGACTCTGTCTCTACAAAAAAAAAAAAAAAAAAAAGAAAAAAGAAAACTGGCTATGGCCATTCTGAGCAAGAGGGTTTTCCTGTTAGAACTGTAGTAATTTTTCTGACTACGGATCATCATTCTGCCTGTGGTAGATTTTTAGTTTCTGTAATGCATTTGGGATGACTGAAAGTAACCTGTAGCTTTCTTGACAACTCCTAACTCTCTCTGCTGCTAAGAACTGTAAGCCTTTCCTGTTATTTTTAGATCCTTCTGCTACCATATCCACCACTTGACACCACCAGATCTATAACCACCACTGTATGGACTGCCGAGCTTTTTCCAACAAAACTGGCCCCTTCTATAGATCCATAATTTGATTGTTATTGTCCAAAATAATTTCCAAAATGATTCTAGTTCCCACTGCCAGCACAGTTTCCTCTAGAACTGCCTCCTCCATTACCATCATACCCTCCTCCATCACTACATCCACCACCTGGGTTTCCAGACCCTGGTCCACCACTCCCCTATCCTGGGCCATGCCACATTCTTTCTTAAGCAAGGCGAGATGTTAAAAGTTTAATGGATTTTGCATTCTACCAGACTTTGCTTGTAAATGTCAGATGTAATTAAGTTTTGTTTTTGATAGTGAATATGCATGTGATACACATAAAGAGTCAAAATAAACGTCCTCCCCTCCACTGGCTTAGTTTAAAGAGGGTCGTAGAAATGGTTCCACAGCATCTTTTCCCTCCTGTGATACAAATAGCATTTTAAATTTAAATATTAGGTTTTTTTTTTGTTTGTTTGTTTTTTTTCCAGGAAGAGTCTTGTTTAACATGGTTGGGGTCAATGATATGTAAGTCACGAGGAAAGTTTTGAGACAAATTGAGTTCTGGTCCATTATTTCACTTTTAAGAAACACAGTTGACAGAACTCTTTCTGATTCACTGTGCAAGTTTCAACTTGCGGGGCTTATTGATGCTGTTTCCATCTGTGTGTTTATTTTAATTTTTGCATATATTGAAATTTTTGTAATGACCCGTGTATTATTCTGTCATTTCTATTTTACCAACAAGAATATCAAGTCTCAGAGAGCTGAGGTGTAATTTACCATAATCATGTAGCTAATGGTAAAGTGTAAGCTTAAGTTTTGGCCACTTACAGGTAGATCAAAGGCTGTGAACCCGTAGGCATATCTGACCTCTAAAATTTTCTCTTAATGGAAATTTATTTCCTGAAAACTATTACCCATTTGGAATAAATTAGACTTTCACAAACAGTCAAAACACTTCAACTGATGTAACTTCTTACACTAAATAATGGCTTCTTTTTAGTCCAATTGTCAGTTGTATTTATCAAAGGATTCTACAAGATACCAAGTTTTAAAAATACGAAAATAAAATAGACCATTCATAAGGATATTAGCTTTGTTTTATCATACAGCTTTATAAAATATACCATTTAAATAATATTAATATAAATTCTACCATTAATAGATGAGAGCATATTTGTGGGCAAAATTTTTTAGCCTTTTTGTTTATTGGCTTTGGAATTATTTTATTTGCTTTATTCTTATAGTATATGGAGTATATATAAAACAAACTTATTGGTAAATAGATTTTATTTTTCCTCTGAGTGTAATCTTAGTAATTTGCTCTTTCAACATAAAAGGAACATTTCAAATTCTCAGCTAGCTGAAATGAACACCACATTTTCATCTGCCAAAAAAAACTTGTAAGCTAAGTCATAACAAGGAAAAATCACCAAGTTTTTTTTTTTAATATTGAAAATGTGAATGAGCTACAATGTCACTGGCTTCCTATTTAAAGAAATGCTCTGAAATCCATCTGTTTTAGACAATTTACTTTCCACCCCTGAACCCTGTGTGCGTATCAAGTATTTTCATCAGCACATCCCTCCTGGTGGCAAATAAG
This sequence comes from Nycticebus coucang, assembly GCF_027406575.1. Taxonomy (NCBI): domain Eukaryota; kingdom Metazoa; phylum Chordata; class Mammalia; order Primates; family Lorisidae; genus Nycticebus; species Nycticebus coucang. The sequence continues at coordinate 22,752,045 of NC_069787.1, forward strand.
CAGATTATATTTCTGTGTTTTCCTCTCTTTCTGCATGCTGACATTGTTACTATTTTAGCACTAAAAAAAAGTATCATTTTTTCATATCTACCCCCTTCATTCTGAGCCCATTAATGCCGTAGAACCTGATGTATTGCCTGATGTATTAAAAAATGTATAAGGGGGGGCGGTGCCTGTGGCTCAGTGAGCAGGGCGCCAGCCCCATATACCAAAGGTGGTGGGTTCAAACCCAGCCCCGGCCAAAACTGCAACAATAAAATAGCTGGGCATTGTGGCAGGTGCCTGTAGTCCAACCAGTCCCTCCAACTTGGGAGGCTGAGGCAAGAGAATCGCCTAAGCCCAGGAGCTGGAGGTTGCTGTGAGCTGTGTGATGCCATGGCACTCTACCATGGGTGATAAAGTGAAACTCTGTCTCTCTAAAAAAAAAAAAAAGTATAAGGGGAGCTGGCTTTAGTAGCATAAAATCTTCATATTTTAGATTTTATGCTACTGCAATTATTAGAAAGTCAGATGTGCCTGACCTAGGAAAGTGATAGAGATTATATAAATCGTTAGAAAGGTAATTGAAATGGAATCTTCTTAAATTGCTTTTCTTTTTCAGTAGATAGATCTGTATTTAAAAATAAGACATACACATGTAAGACATTAATGATACACAGTGAGGAAAATGTCTTTCCACCTTATCTTCCGGGTTTCTGAGAAGCAGTAATTCCTTTATCCCTTTCAAGCATTTATAGGTATAGGTGCTTTACATTGATAATACAAATAGAATGCCCAGTGCTGTACAAGTCTTATGCGACCTATTTGGGAATTGTCCCAGAACATAACAGCTTTGCTTTTTATATGCACCTGTGTCATAGTCCATCCCACAGATCAGTAAGGTTTCAGAATGTGGTGCCCTAGGTCAGCATCAGCTTCACCAGGGACTTAACTACAAAGGCAGATTTTTCGGACCTCACCTCAGACTTCTGCTTCACAAACTCTCAGATGGGTGGGACTTGGCAACAAGTGTCTTAACAAGTTTTCCCGGGGGGGATTCTTCTACACGGAGCCTGGACAACCAAGGCTTTAGATAAACCATTGTCTTTGTAATGGTTTCTATTCAGGCTCATTTAGGTTGTTTCCGGTCTTTTTTTTTTTTTTTAAGTGCTGCAATGAAGATTTTTTCCATAGAGACCTTTATATATGGAGATTGACAGAAACTTCTCAGACTGCTTTCCAATATTATACCAGGCTAACCCTGTATGAGATTTTTCTTAGCATTTCTGAGGCCATTTTTCTTGAAATTTTCTTCTATAGTTTTGTAACTGCAAGATTCAGAGAATGTGTTTTGTTTTTACTTGGTATCAAAACACATGTATTTGTAAAGTGGCTCATATATTTATAAAGCAGAATGTAAAACCTTTCCTACCAAAGAAATAGATACTTACAGCTATTATTTGTTGAAAGCCTACTGTGTTTTCTAAATTTAAGTCATTTAATTTTCACGAGCCTATGGGCAAAGGGCTATTCTCATTTTTTAGACACAGGGTCTGGGGAGGATAGGCTCAGCATGATTCATTATCTCACTATTAGATGACTGTGTAACTATGTATGATCATAACAAATTATAAAAGTAAGAAATGTATTTTAACATGCTCTTTTGAGAAATATGTAATTAAATTGCCTTATGTGTCCAGAAATTCAAACACTTCTTTTGCTTAATGATAATGTTCCAAGAACCGTCCTCTGAATGCTAGGGTCCTGGGTAGATAATTTTGACTTACTGTATAATGAAGTATTCAGCTATTCATTCTGAATATTTGATAGAAAACCAATTAATGCCAAACAGCTTTTGGTAAATGTCTGAATTGAAATGACTTTAATCGACTCAGCTTACATTTTAATGAAGGCTAAGATGTATCAGAGGACTTTTCTACATATCATGGAGACATCAATTTTTTTTACAAAATTTTCAAATATGTATAGCCCTCAGATCACAAGCCTGACTTATCTGTTTTATATTTCTGTTATATATGTGCTTTATGGTTAATAGATCCAAAGCCCCTTCTCCTTTTTCACAATAAGAATTTTTAGGAATGGGGACTGGCAATCTTCAACTGAAATATGTTCCCAAGCTGATTCTTATAAACCAAAATGGTTTTTATTCTTCTCTTTTTCAAAAACAACTTATTTTTTTAATTGAGCAGAGATGACTAAAGAGATCTGTATTTTAAAAAAGTATATAAATAATTCATAGTGAAATTCTTTACTGCACTGGTGTGATTTACTTAAAACTCGGAACTTCCTCTAAAAATGATTAATTTAATTTTCAGTCCTTTTCTCTTACCTCGTCTTTCTTTTGGCAGGATATCAGTTGGCAATGAAATGGCCCCAGAACAAGCACAGTAAGAAGCCACAAAGAATCTGCATTAATTTTTATTATATAATACATAGATAATTCTTTATGATTTATATTCAATGGCTTCTGAAAAGACTTGAGTTGGCTTATAGAAGGAAATTAATATAAAATGGGAGAAGCTCGGATAAAAATAGAAGGAGACTGTTCAGAGGATTAGAGGCACCTGGGAGACATTAATTCTAACAGCTGGGAAGTGTCCTGATAGCTGAAACCAAAATGGAAACATGTTGGTTGATAAATTTTTCATTTTGGAAGTAGAAAGCATATACAATTATCAGAAGAGGCAAACTTCTTCAAACTAAGCAAGAGAGGTATGTGTGGTTGATAGTGATAGATACTGGGTAACAGAGCAAACAAGGACTTGTTTCCAAAGGATACAGAAAAAAACGGTTATGAAATGTAAACTCTGAGGGCATTTTTTAAAAATGTAGATGTATAAAACATTTTTATGAGGGCTGAAACCTTACAGTGACAGTAAATATTTAGTGTTTATCATGCCACTGTGTATGTTATTTCACTTAATCTTCGCAACAACCCAAGAATATATGTAATGTTGCTCTCCGTGTTTTACAGTGGGAAATTCTTAGGTGCGGGGAGGCAGGCTAAGTAATTTACGAGTTCCTCAGGTGAGCGGGCGGTGTTACGACTTTTGAGCTTGTTTTATTACACACTACATGGTTGTCAGATTCGTCTCAGCAATCGTTGATGGAGTGAACTAAAATAATAAATTACACATATTGGAGGAGAATAAGGATGAGTAGAGAGTTACTATTTACATCACTAACAGCCCCGCTCATTTTCTAACTAACCAACGTGTCCTCCTCACCATACGAATTCAGTCCCACCAGAGTAAGCCCCTCCCTGGTATCTGTTTCTTCTTTTAGTCTTTTTTATTGTTTAAAAGAAACACGTCTACTTAGGTTTCTTGTTTGTCAGCACATGAGCGTGAAATGTGTATTCTGAAAGGATATAAACAAGAAGAAAGAAAAAGTGGTACTCCACTTCTCAGCTAGACGCAGAGCTAACCCTTTTCATCATGAATGTGAGTCACAGAATTACCTGAAGGAAGAATGACTAGGTCCTCCCTCCATAGACCCAGGAATCATACTGAGTATGTGTATACGTAACTGGTTAGAAACCTTAGAGTTCTGCCCCATCCAGCATAGAAGTCAGAGCTTTAACTTGCAAAATCTTAAAGCAGATGTTCCCAGCTGAGTGCCTCATCCATAAAATGACATGAGGCAGTGGTCTACATGGATCATCCAATTTTAAACTGGGCTGCACCCTGATGGGTCTGCCAGAATGAGTTATTTCCCCAGTAGCTGAAAAAATGACCTGTTGAGATTGTTTTTCTATCTTTATTTAAAAAATATTCATGTTTTTAAATAGAACAGTTTAATTTGTGTTCTCAAAGATTCCTGCCCCTCCTAAAGAAACTTAGTGCAGTGTAACTCTATGAACTCTCCACTTCAGGGATGATGGTATCTGTATGCAAGAATATTCTTCCTGTAAGAATGGTAATGGTAAACTTAAACTTGAAAATGGAACAGGTGATATGAGTATTACCATGACATCATGGAAAACAAAAAATAGCAGATTCTTTAACATACTCAATTCAACATATTTGGGAGCATCTTGGAAGGACTTATTTTCCAGGCAATCTCTAGGCTCCTTCATTTACTTAATTGATAAGAGCTGTCTTTCAGAACAATGAAAAACGCATATTGTACTAAATGTCTTCCATCAGTGTCTCCCAGATCCCTTCCACCTGACATATGCCCCAGGAGACCCATATGGACTATATCCCTTGCCTTCTGGCTTTTGGGCGGTTTTGGCCAAGGGCTTAAGGCAACGGCAGGAAATTGGAGAGTGGAAAGAAACAAGGCCAGGATGTAATTCACTGGCTTCCTGCCTGCTATCTCACCAGACATTGTCCAGGAATCCTCCTCCTGAATCCTCCTACCACTCCTAACAATACCCTTTCTGTGCTGCCACCCTCTCCGGAGTCTGGAAACCTCTTCTTTTCACCTTTTAAGCATAAATATGGCAGTGGTCCTCTCTGTCACAGTCCTGAATCATTGCATCATCCGCGTTGGCTCGTTATCCCTCCACCTAGCACATTGAAGTGGCTACCCTACTGTCTCTATACTCGGAGGAGCCTGACGAACACACCTGTAAAGTAAATGTATGTGAAACAAAAGAAAGAAAATGTCTTCAGAGCTTTTAAACTATTTCGTATTACATTGACCTGGTATAGGACATTAGTATAAATATTAGGGTGAAATTTATTTATGTGCCATGAAATGCAAATCTGTTATTTTGTCTGAAAGACAAAACTGTATTCCATCTGCCCTGATCTCTGAGAATGTATGTAAGAGTTTTTGGCTTTTCAAAGCAAATACTCTTAAGAAACACTGTCCAATAGAAGTAATGTGGAGCCACGTAGGTAATTTGAAATTTTTCAGTATCCACATTTAAGAAACCAAAAAGAAACAATTATTAATAATTATAATATTATTAAATATTATAATTCATCTCAACATGTAATGAATATAAAAATTATTAATAGGATATTTTATTATTTTTTCCACACTAAGTCTCTGAAATCCATTTTATATGGTATAGTTACAGCATTCTCAGTCAAATGAGCCATAGTATCAAGGGCTCAGTAGCCACATGTGGCTAGTGGCTACCCTACTGAACAATGGAGCTTTAGGTTTATGATATCAACATTTAGCATAAAGGATATCTCTCTCTCTTACACACACACACACACACACACACACACACACACAGAAATATCTATATGCACACACACAAACATGTTTATGCAGGTATATATACACACATAAAAACATGTTTATGTGGATATATATACACATATACAAACATGTTTATGCAGGTGTATACACACAAACACGTTTATGCAGATATATATAAATATACACATATACATATAGCAAATCTTACAGAATTACATTATAAGGTATTTCTGTCAATAACAATTAAACCTAAAGGTTGATCTGTAAATAATTTTTTTTTCTGTCACTATTAATCCCTGCAAAACCGTTAGAGCAGTTCCTGGGGCATAGTAAAATTTCATGTGTATTATGTTTATTGTTGGTTGTTAAAAACTTTAGGTAGTATTACTCAGATGAGGAAACTGAGTCACAGAATGAATATGTAGCTCGCCCAGAGTTACAGAGCTCTTACACAGCGACCATGGACTCAAACCCATATTCTTCTTAGTAAAGTATCTCAAGCATGGGGGAAAAAAGTATCCAATGTACTCAATACTACTATGAAATCAATATATAATCACCTACATATTCATATGAATGGTAAAACATAACTATAGTCCAGAGAGAAGAGATAGAGGGGAGGGTTGGGGAGAGGCCAGTTCTGATTCTAAACTTAGAACTAAAGCCCTGGAAGTCGGGCCCGTGAGCCTTATAGGTTTGATCAGTGGTAGGTAGGTTTGCCCTTTAGCAGTAGATAGTAGGGTGGAAATTCAGATCTGCTGCTTCCTTGCTTTACCCTAGGCGACATCATTGTGAGTTAGTGGTGTACGGTGTAAACAGCAGGACTGGCATGTGCGGTTGTGACAACTGAGCACTGCATACATGTTTTCACATCACAGTCCATGTGGTAGATGCCCCCTGGAGTTGTGCAGTGAACAACTCGTACAGCCACAGGCGGCAGCACTGACTTCAGGTTCATTTGTGCCAGAAACTAAGTTTAGACAAGCTGCTAAACTTTCCCACCTGTTTTGTCATGCACCAATGAAGAATGTTTGCTGATGCCATTGCAGAGGCCCTATCTCGTCTTGTGATTCCCATGATGGAGCACATCTTTTTCTACGAGCATTACTGCAGCATTCTTCATTTTTGTTACCCTTGCTTTGGCGATACACGTTAAGAGGCTGTATAAAATATATTGCTTTCCAACTTCATGCCTTAGCGCTACTTTTGCCTAGTGTCATAGTTAAATACATATCTTATTAAAGTATTTCTATTTAATTTCACTGATTCTAGTAGAAGACATTCATAAAACAAGAGTAGTTTTAATGTTTCGATATGTTAGTGTCAGAAGACTGTGACATTTTAGCAAGTGTTGCATTGCAAACATCATTTACCCTCCTAACTAAAATATAGCATTAGTGCATTAAATATTATGAATGCTGTTAGTGGCATCGAGCATACTGAAGGGCAGTATTCATCACGGAGCAATACCGCAGTAGCTGTCTAGACACTATATACTTTATTGAAGTGATTCTGTTTGCTGACTTCAGGAAAGATAGCTGTATTTCATTTCTTCCAGTCTACAATTTTTATAATCTTTCCATATTAGGATTTGTGGTTCCATGGGCAAGGTGTTCGGTGCTATTTAAAAATATTCACTGTCATTTTATGTTTAGAATTTCCTAATCTTATCCATTTGGGGACTTTAACTACCATTGATTTTTTTTTTTTATGGTTGATAATGTCCTTTAATTGAGCAGCAAAGGAACAGGCCATATCCAGCTAGTACTGACAGGTTTATAATAGTGAAAATTTAAGTTTTTGTGGAAAACGCCTCAATTAAAATGGTTTTCCCAGGAGTATATAAAATCTTAGTTAAATTATTAATTAGAAATGAAGCTATGCCACATTCAGTTTGTAGTACCAGTTGGGCAGAGTTAAGGGACACCGAGGCAAGGAATATTTGCTGAAAACTAAAAAGCTAATGCCATTAGATGTAAGAATCATTCAGAGAATTACATCATAATCTTGAAGCTTGTGATTCAACAAGGTCCATTGTTGGTGGACCTGGGGAGGTGAAAGGTTCCGGAAAGAGACATGAAAAACCATTAGCTATCTGGAAAATCTACTGCTCAGGCTGCCTGAAGCATGCATAGTTCATGACAGAGATGCTCAAGTGCCCTTTCTTCCCTAGACGTAATATTTTCACTTTATTTATTCATAATATTGTTTGCCGCCTTTTATGGGTTGAATTGTATTTCCGCAAAAAAGATAGGTTGAAGTCCTAACCCAGTATCTCAGATGTGGCCTTATTCGGTATAGAGACACTGACGGTTAAGACGAGGCCGTACTGGAGAGGGGTGGGCCCCTAGTTCATTGTGACTAGTGTCTTTATAAGAAGACATCTATGCAAAGACATAGGTATGCAGCGAGAAGGCCAGGTGATAATGAAGGCAGAGCTGGAAGTGATGCATCTGTACATAAATGAACGCTGAAGTGTGCCGGCAAGCCACCAGAAGAGGTAAGAAGAGTCGAAGAAGGATGCTCCCACCAGTTTCAGAAGGAGCACAGCCCTGCCAACACCTGGATTTTAGACCTCTAGTCTTCAGAATTGTGCCACAGTGTAACATTTCAGTTTTAAGCCAATTCTGTGGCACTTTGCTGTGGCTTTCCTAGAAAACTAATACACCACCCAGTAAGCGCCAGGTTTCCATCAAAAGTTCACTGCTCTTGTGAAGCTCACATCATACTTGACAACACTGTGCTGTGATAAAGAGTCTACTAACAAAGACCTCCTGGGGAAACAATGCCTAAGTGAGACTTGAGGGGTTAAAGGTAGTTAGCCGGGTGGAAGAAGGCAGCCTGAGGCACAGGACGGGCATGCCCTGTGCAACAGGGGGAAGGAGTCCGTCCCACTAGAGTGCAGTGTGCCGCCAGCAGTGCAAAGCCCAGGCTCAGATCCTTCCAGACCACTGCAGCCATGCACAAGAGTTTGGATTCATCTTGAGAGCAGTGGGGAGCCACTGAGGAGGCGGTGGCAAGATGTGATGAACATGCAAGAAAGACAGATCTGGACAGAGTTGGTCTAGTGGATGGGAGGAAGGTGAGACTGGACAGAGAACAGGTTTCCATGTGTGCAGAGCCATGAGTTTGGGCTTGAGTGCTTATCGCCACAGTGGGCTACTGGAGCAGGGAGTAAGTGGTGGAGCTGAGAGAACCCCACAACCCAAAAGGAAGGAGAGAGTCAGACAGCTGGGCACTGTCCTGGGCTGCTCACTGTTGAGCCCCAGAACTACAGCTCTGGCTCGGGACAGACTGGTTGGGATATGCCTGTCTGTTCTCCTCCAAACCTACAACTTTCTCCTTAAAGCTGCTACTATCCTCCCTGAAGTTAAAATGTTGTTCTTCTCCAGCCAAGACTTTTCCCACGTGCCTTTCTGGCCCAAACTGGAAATAAATGTGGAATCCAGGGGAGCTCAGTGCAGGGATCTTATTTGTAACATCTCTCTCTCGGAGGAAGATACTGAATCTGTAAGAACATTGGTGAGAAACCTGGTTCTGTGGAGCCAGGGTTTGGGGGCCCCTGTCCTGGCTCCATCACTTACTAGCTGTGTGACCTTGGGCATGTCATCTAATGTCATTGTGCCTCAGTTTTCACATCTCCAAAATAGGGGAAAATAAAAGTACCCCCTTCCCAGGATTGCTGTGAGTCATGCTAGGACTTAGTTGTTACAAAGAACTTAAAGGAGCAATGACATTTAGTAAGATGCAATTAAATGGGAGCTACTCTTACTTTTTCAGAAAGTTGACACCATTCAATGGCAGGAGAACTCACAATTCATTACATACAGGCTTGTATGTCTCCTTCTAGATGGGAAATGAGTCTCACTTCTGATTATTGAAACAAGCTAGAGAGGAAGAGGAGATTAGAAATACAAAAACTAAGAAAAGACCAACTAGGTCATTGATGTAATGTGTAGAAATATGGGTAAGGAATAAATGAAAAGTTCTAGAGTTTAAAAGGAAACAATTATCGGGGGGGGGCAAGGGTGGGAGAAAACCATCTTGTAATAAGAAATTTTTAAAAAGGTGTTAGTAAAATAGGCTATTGCTGGATGGAAATGAGCAGAGAAGGTGGTCTTTACAACAGAAACAGCGCACACAGATGCGAGCAGGCCTGGTGTGGTTAGTCATGGTCCTGGTCTAGAGAAAGAGAAAGAAACTGAGAGAATTTAGCCAGGAGAGAGGAAAGAGACTGATGCATGGTGGCAGGCCAACGTGAATGTAAAGAACTCGACTCTCAGCACCTCTGATTTAGAAGTGTGTGTGTGTGTGTGCGCGCGCACGCGCACTTACATTCATATGCCTGTTTGTTTACAAGGCCACCTGGTCAAACAAAGATTACATTTCTATATATCAAGGAAAGGTTTCAGAAGGCAGATTTAGGCTAAATGGAGAACCCATTTCCCATCTAATTTATTTTACTGTAGAAGCCTCCTACCTTATTATGTAATAGTTATGCAGGAAATGAAATTGAGTAGAGCAGGAATATACAGAGACCTTGGTGTGTAGAAAGTCAAGCTCAAAGACCCCTGTACTTACATCAGAATATTTTCTGTGAGAATGGTAGCCTAATTTATAATACTGGCTAAATACAGAAGAGAATGTATTGTATGGAGAACAACATCATACGTGGGATTGATGGACTGCGTTATTTCTCCTACCAATTTCATGATTTCTGGCACTTTCAATAAACAAATGGTAATATAACCCATTTCATAAGTTGTCACATTCATTCCAACAAAAATATATTTATGTTCATCCCACTTTCATTGCATTTTACGTACTGCATCAGCACAGTTGCCCTAATTGCTTGCTAATTTGTATACATTTTTGCACTTAAAAAATTTAAGAAACATTTTTCAAGGGCTAAGTACCAAAGAGTGGATCTCCACTAGACTAATGGATCCGTGTGTCACTCAGCATCCTGTGTAATGCATTTCTGAAGTACAAAATTGCACTCTTGTTCTTTGTTTATTCTGGATCTCAGATAAAAGTTATAAAGAAAAGAAGTAGTATGAATTTGTGCTGGTTGCTGAGCCAGAGAAACAAAATCAAATGCATATTCAGAGAGGTACTGATAGTGATGTTTCTGTGGCAACAAGCAGAATACCATAATATTTATACCCATTATTATGTGTTAGTTTTTTGTTTGTTTGTTTGTTTTTTTAGGGTATGGTGTTAAAATGACGAAACATATTTTATTAAATAACTTATGAGGTTGTTGTTTATTCCTACATTAAATGTTTTTAAAGGCTTACATCATGAAAATTAGCAAGTATTCACATAAAAATGTAATTTTAATTATTCTCTAACTTATAAGTTACATACATTTGCTTATTGGTAAAATTTTGAAATTGAGATATGTGACATAGTCTGATCCAGTGTTAGGGTTAGGGGGAAATAGCAATTGTCCCTTAGCAGCATCTTTGGGGGATTAGTTACAGAAACTCCTGCTGATACCAAAATCCATGGATTCCTCAAGTCCATAATATAAAATGATACAGCATTAACATGTAACCTAGGCACATCATCTTTAAATCATCTCTACATTACTTGTAAAACCTAACACTCTGTCGATGGCAGTGTTTTCAACATTTTTTTAATCTCACAGCATACTTGAGTCTATAGTTAAACTTCCATGGCACACTTAAATTATGTTGATCAAAAAAAAAAAAAAAGAAAAGAAAAGAACATACTCACTGTGCTTAAAACTTCTTTTGAAAATAATTTAACTAATGATCTTTAACACCTGTGGTGCATATTATAGGGGTATTTGCGAAACTTGGTAAATGTAGAATGTAAATGTTTTGGCACAGTAACTGAGATAACGCCGGAAAGGCTATGTTAACCACTGTGATAAAAATGTGTCAAATGGTTTATGAAGTGAGTGTATGATGCCCCATAATCATATCATTGTATACAGTTATGATTTAATAAAAAAAATTAAAAAAAAAAAAAGAAAAATTTCTATTTTAACTATAGTTACTAAGAAAGCTTTAAGTAAGTAAGTAGCAAAAACCAAAATATGAATTTACCACATGTTGTGAATTAAAAGTCAGTATCTCTTTCAGGAAAAAAAAAAAAAAAAAAAAAAAAACTTTCAGAGCACGTCTAAGATCCTTTCCCTGTACGCCAATTGGAAATCACTGGTCTATGGTCTTGTAAAGATTACATTGAGGTGAGGATGGTGGGCAGTAAATAAATATGCTATACTATATTACATAGTGACTTCGAAGAAACATAAAGGTACACAGAGTTATAGAAAGTAGTAACTAACAGGAGCCAGTCATACCCAAGTATGGAGCTGTCAGTCACATTATGTGAACGCTCTGTCCAGTGATCATGGCTTTGGATCTTTATTTCAAACCCTAAGGGGTTCCTGGGCAGGTTGTTATTCCTAGTTGTGGAAAAAGGGGAAACCAAGGCACTGCATGGCTGTGGAATCAGTTGGCCAAGTTCAGGAGGTCAGAACATCAGCCTCTTTCAGCCTTTTAGGCACTTAATAAAATTTGTAGAGTAACTGAATCAATGATTTAAGGTCTGAACATACCTAAATATGACTTTCAACTAGGACACATATTTTCAATTTTAGCTTTCTTAGGCGACATTTCCAAAGATTGAAAAGGAGTCAGAAACTTAAACTTTAATTTGGTTGTAAAGTTCCTGTATTTTCCTTATCTTAGGAATCAGAGGATTGTCATCAGGCTACTTCTGACACTTATCCAGCAGTTTGACTTCAGGCAAAAATCTAACCTCTCTGGGCCTTGCTTTGCTCATGTGAAAACTGAGAATAACAATACCTATATTGCCCATCTTACAGATTTTTTGAGGATCATGTGAAATAAAATATATTTGTAGATGATTATACACATTTAAGTCATTTTTCTTTATTTGCAAAAGGCATTCTTAATAAATGACTGGCATCCAAAATATTAAAATAACTCTTTAAAATTCAACAATGAAAAAACAACCCAATTAAAAACTAGGCCAAAGACCTTAATAGACACCTCAATGAAGAAGATACACAGATGGCAAATAAGCATGTGAAAAGATGCTCCACATCATATATCAACAAGGAAATGCAAATCAAAACAATAATAAAACACAACCACACAACTATTATAATGGCCAAATCCAGGACACTGACAATACAAATGTTGGCGAGGATGTGGAGCAACAGGAACTCTGGTGCTCGGGTGAAATGTATACAAAGTGCAAAGTGGTACATCCACTTCGAAAGACACTTTGGTGATTTTTTTACAGAACTAAACTTACTGTGGGATGTGGCAATTACGCACCTTGGTATTTACTGAAAGGAGTTGAAAACCTGTGTCTACACAAAAACCAGCACACAGATGTTTATTTCATCTTATTCATAATTGAAAATATTTTGAAGCCACCAACATGTCCTTCAGTAGGTGAATGGGTAATAAACTGAGGCATATCTAGACAATGGAATCTTATTCAGTGACAAAAAGAAATGAGCCATCCAAGCCATGAAAAAAAGAAAAAAAGAGGAAACTTAAACGCATATTTCTAAGTGAAAGGAGCCAGTCTGTATGATTCCAGCGATTTGATGTTCAGGAAGGGGCAATGTGATGGAGACAGTAAAAAAATCAGTTGGTGGGGGGGGAAGGGTGGAATGAACAGGGGAATCTGGGCGCAGTGAAACTACTCTCTTTGATACTACAGTGGTGAAGATAGTTATACTTCTATCCAAACCCATAGGATACATGAAATAAAGAGTGAACTCTAAAGTGAAGTGTAGAGTCTGGGTGGTAAAGGCAGTCACTTGTAACAAACTTACCACTTTGTGGGGCACGTTGATAGTTGATAAATGGGGAGACCAGGATGTATGGGGCTGGGGAGTGTATGGCATTTCTCTGTACCTTCATTTCAATTTTGCTGCAAACTTTAAACTTCTCAAAAAAAAAAATCATCTAAAAAACAAAAACAAAAACTGGGACAAATCTCATCCTTGAAAGTTTAAAAGAACTCACTCAGAACTTCCAAGACCGCTTTCCTTAGAAGTAACTTTCTAAAAAATGTTAAACTTCTTCTACAGTTACAGTAAAAGAAAAAGCTTTCTGTTCTTTTTAAATTATTTTTGATAAATTATCTTTCCCTGAAAATTTCCCCAGATAATGAATTCTTATGCTTATTTTAATCTTACCTTCTTCCTATTTTCTTATATGTTAATTTTTAAGTTCCTGTTTTCTGCTTCACTTACTTTATTCTACTTTTCCTAACTTCTTAAGTTAAATGCTTATTTAAATTGTTTTAATTCTCTGTTTGTTTGTTTGTTTTTTTCAAAATATTATGGGGGTACGAATGTCTTGGGTTACATGAATTGAATTTGTTATGCTTGAGTCGTGTTATAAGTGTTCCCATCACGCAGATAACGTTCATTGTACCCGTTAGGCAGTATTTTGTCCATCTCCTTCTCCCCTCAACTCCCTGCTTGATTTCCACTGAGGTTTACATCCCTTTGTGCCCAGCGTGCGCCTCAGTTAGTTCCAGCTTAATACTAGTACGTGTGGTGTTTGGTTTTCCCTTCTTGAGATGTTTCACTTATGGTTATGGTCTCCAGCTTTTCCAGATTGTTGGAAAAGGTTTTAATTCATCCTTCTTCATGGATGAGTAGTATTCAGTAATACCCTGTTTCCCTGAAAATAAGACAGTGTCTTATTTTAAGGTGTGCTCCCAAAGATGCGCTAGGTCTTATTTTCAGGGGATGTCTTATCTTTCCTGTAAGTAGGTCTTATTTTCGGAAGATGTCTTATTTTCGGGAAAACGGGGTATATAGACAGTATATGCTACGTTTTGTAAATCCACTCATGAATTGATGTCACTTGGGTATATTCCATATCTCTGCAGTTGTACTGCAATAAACATTGGGGTACAGCCTTTTTTTGATAAAATAATTTCTTTTAGGAAAAGTCGTAGCATTGCTGGATCAAATGGTAGGTCTGCTGAGTTCTTTTATTTATTTATTTATTTATTTATTTTGTATAGACAGAGTCTCACTGTACCGCCCTCGGGTAGAGTGCCGTGGCGTCACCCAGCTCACAGCAACCTCTAACTCTTGGGCTCACGCGATTCTCTTGCCTCCAGCCTCCCCAGCAGCTGGGACTACAGGCACCTGCCACAACGCCTGGCTATTTTTTTGTTGCTGTTTGGCCGGGGCTGGGTTTGAACCTGCCACCCTCGGCATATGGGGCCGGTGCCCTACTCACTGAGCCACAGGCACTGCCCAGGTCTGCTGAGTTCTTTGAGGTACCTGTTTTGGTACAGGGTATACTAATTTGTAGTCTCACCAACAGTGTATCAGTGTTCTTTTCTCTCTGCATCCACACTAGCATCTATTGTTTTTGGACTTTCTAATGACAGTCATTCTACCTGGGTTAAGGTGATATCTCATTGTGGTTTTAATTTGCATTTCCTTTATAATTAGTGACATTGAGTGTTTTTTCATATATTTATTGACCATTTATCTGTCTTCTTTTTGAAAGTTTCATTCTATCTTTTGCCCACTTTTTCATGGGTTGATTTGTTTTTTTCTTCAATATTTGCTTGAGTTCTTTGTAGATTCTGGTATTAGCCCTTTATCCGATATATAGTTTACAAATATCTTCTCCCGTTCTGTAAGTTGTCTGTTTGCCCTGTTGTCTATTTCCTTAGCCATGAAGAAGCTTTTTAATTTATTGAAGCCCCATTTATTTATTTTTGTTGTTGCTGTGATTGCCATTGGTATCTTCTTCATAAATTCTTTACTTAGGTCTAGGTCTATAAGAGCTTTTACAACATTTTCTTTTGTAATTCTTATGGTTTCCTGCATTACATTTGAATGTTATAACCCATCTCGAATTAATTTTTATGAATAATGAGAGATATGGATCCTATTTCAATCTTCAAGTGTGGCTAATTTTCCTAAAACCATTTATGAAATAGAACTTCTTTTCCTCGGTATATATTGTCTGCTTTGTCAGAGATCAGTCGGCTGTATGTGAATGGTGTTATGTTTGGGTTCTCTGTTCTGTTCTCTTGGTTTATATCTCTGTTTTTGTGCCAGTGCCATACAGTTTTGGTTACTATAGTCTTATAGTATAGTTTGAAGTCTGGTAATATGATGCTTCTAGATTTGTTCATTATTGTTAAGTCATTCTTGATTCTTCAAAAAGTAATCTCCATTTTGCTTAAATTAGGGAAGTAGTTTTTTCAGTTGGTTCTTAGATTAATCTTTGATTTATCTCTTATTTTGATGGAAATTTTCAGTGTGAAGTCATCATGCCATTCAAGAAAAACAATCCTAAATAGATCTTTCTATTTAGCAGTGATACTTTTAGAATGGCAGATGACAGGAGTTCTCACCACCTATGAACCTACACCGTCAGTCTGGGAATGTGCTACTGAGTGGAGCATTAAAAATTGAACTATTTATAAGTAAGTGTAAGAATTGCGTGTTTGGCATTTTTTTCCTATAGAATTAGGAGAATTATTGGATTATGCAAATCTATTTTTATTTTTCAATATTTCTATGACATAAAAGTAAGTTTATACTATAATATTTTATATCATCGCAAAAGTCACATGTCATAAAGGAGACCATTTCATGAAATTTCTAAACAATTTCAATGACTGATACATTCAGCCAGCCACAGATAGCAAATATCAGTAGCTTCAAAACTCATATGTTGAATTCAGCAAATATTACTAAGCAACTATACTTCTAACTTTGAGGGTGGGGGAAGAATAGAAATCATGGTTTCATGAGGAGAACATCTATGAAAAGGAAAAGGATAGGGTGGCGCCTATGGCTCAGTGAGTGGGGTGCCGGCCCCATATACCGAGGGTGGCGGGTTCAAACCCAGCCTCGGCTGAACTGCAACCAAAAAATAGCCGGGCATTGTGGCGGGTGCCTGTAGTCCCAGCTGCTCAGGAGGCTGAGGCAGGAGAATCGTGAAAGCCCAAGAGCTGGAGGTTGCTGAGTCCTATGACATCATGGCACTCTACCAAGGGTGATAAAGTGCGACTCTGTCTCTATTAAAAAAAAAAAAAAAAAAGGAAAAGGATAAATATGGATAAATTGGAGTAGTTGTTGAAGGTTTCAAAGGAAATGAAAAACATTTAGCTTGACTTGGATGACAAAACAGTCTGGAGAGATGTGTCTTGGAAGAATGGACTGATCCTTGCCTGGAAAGGGGAAGCAACACACTAACACTTACTGAGCACCTAACATATTATGAGAATTTTGCATTTATTTTCTCCTGTAACCCTCCTAGTCGATCTCTTAACACAGTTTGTATTATCTGTGTTTTTTCAGACTAGGAACCTAAGTGTCGGAAATCTGTGCAAAGTCACAGAGATTTTGTGGTGGTTATGCCCACTACAGTCTGTCTAACTTAAAATTCTTTGCTGAAGAAACCACTGAGACATTTTAATTTAGACTATTAAGATTTTTTTAATGTTTGCATATTGAAGTGGTATAATTTATTTCCACATTCACAATAATGGCATTTTATAAGATCTCCTTATTTCCCAGTTTGTAAGGAGATGCTACCAAGTGAGAGAACCAAATACATCTTTGTGTAACTATTACAACTCCTCCAAACCACACCTCCTATAGTGATCAGTTTTTGAACTATGAGATTCTTTAATAGCCTGAAAAGTACAGCTCTCTTACATTTGACAATATTTTGTGTAAGAACATGGTTGTTTTTGTTTCTGTTGGCCCATTAAAATCAAGTTGACTTTTATTATTTTATTTTATTTATTTATTTTTGAGACAGAGCCTTAAGCTGTCACTCTGGGTAGAGTGCTGTGCCATCATAGCTCACAGCAAACTCCTAACTCCTGGGTTCAACCAATTCTCCTGCCTCCGCCTCCCAAGTAGCTGGGACTACAGGTGCTTGCCACAATGCCCAGGTATATATATATATATATATATATTTTTTTTTTTTTTTTTTTTGATTACAGCCGTCATTGTTTGGTGGGCCCAGGCTAGATACGAACCCACAAGCTCAGGTATATGTGGCTGGTGCCTTAGCTGCTTGAGCCACAGGCACTGAGTCCAAGTTGACTTTTAAAATGTACTTTTGCTAAACATTTTCTGAATGCTCTTAAATCTCACATACACTTTAGAGATATTATGTTAAAAAAAAAGAAAATGATTTCTGCTATTGCTACAAAAATGAAAAAAAAGTGTAGTTTTGATAATAAAGCTGGGAATTTTTATATAAACAAAATACAAGAAGAAATACCTAGAAGGGTCCAGATTTATGTTATTCTTCAGTCTATATTAACCATGCCTGTTTTAAAGTTTAGACTTTATTTAAACTTTAAACTTTATTATAAATAAAGTTAACATCCATAATCAAGTAGGAGAGTTGTTTTTGTTGTTCATTTTGTTTTTCTTAGACACATTAGAAGAGCCACCTGTCCATAGCAGAAACATTAAAGCGTTCTTCGTTTTTCTTATTGTTTTAGCAAGTCAGCATTTTTGTTCTTTTACTTTTTACTAAATATGGAAAGGGCTTTTTACTTGATATAGTTAGAATAAACCACTGAGACACTTTAATCTAGACTATTAAAAAGCTTTTAAAAATGTTTGAGTATACAATTAAGATAACTACAAGTGGACTGTTATTTGAAAATTCTTTTAAAATGGGTAATCATTTTAAAAAGGCACATACATTTAAAAAGGTACACATATCATAAAAAAGGTACATACATATCATAAACACTATATTTTTGCTTCGAATATGCAGCTGTGAGCTTTTTGTTTTGTAATGCTCCAGTGAGCTTCTTTGAAAAAAGTTGGAAAGTAGGAGTTCATTGCATTATTTCTATAATCCTGTATCCATTATGGATTTTCTGTGATGTCCAATTACTGTTTTTCTTTCCATTTGAGTTATCATTTAAAAAAAATTTGGAAGCAGTCTGGGAACAGAAACAGAATAAATAGATTAAAGATTTTTATTTGGTGTTTTCCAAGCTTTTATGGTTGTGTTTGCCCAGTCTACTTCATCTATTCTGGCACCAGTTTGGAGGCAAAGAAGCATTTAAATTTGTTTTCATATATATAACAAATTCCTTTCTTTTCATATTCATATTTATTCAACTTCTTTGGAATTTCTCTACTAACTTAATTTCATCGAAAATGTTACCAGCCTAATTAATCAGTTTTGCTAGCAAATGTAACTAATTCAATTAACGGAAAAGAAAAGCACACTAGATTAGCTGCTAGGCAAAAGAGCATTCCTTTTGCTCTGGACAACTGACAGTACACGGAGAGAATGGGTCTCACAGATGACGGTGAGGCCGGCTGCCTGGGTAAGTGCAATGTGAGGCCTGAAGATGGCAAAAAGAGGAGACAGAAGAGGCCCTTAACCTTGGCCTTGGTCCTGCTGAGTAGACCAACCTAAAATGCAATGACCATAAACATCCAGAATGTTCAGAGAAAGATTTCCTCACATAGGAGAGATATTCTTAATTAGACCTTGAGGATAAGTAGATTTAATATAAGTAAAAAAGAAAAGGATGAGCATAAGCAAAATTTTAGAATCAAAAATACTTGAAGTGGTGTCTCCATATGGCTTTCATAAGGGGTGATACTAGTTTGCAGTCCCACCCACAGTGTATAAATGTTTCTCTCTGCATCTGCGCCAACACCTGTTGGGTTTGGGACTTTGGATAAAAGCCACTCTCCACTGGAGTTAGGTGATACCTCTTTGTGGTTTTGTTTTGCATTTTCCTCCTAATTAGAGACATTGAGTATTTTTTGAATATTTACTGGCTATTAGTCTATCTTCTTTTGAAAAGCTTCTTTTACCCACTATTTTATGTTTATTTTCTTTCTTTCTGACTTGCTCGAGTTCTTCGTAGATTCTTGTTATCAGCCCTTTGTCAGATGCACAGGATGCAAACACTTTCTCCCATTCTGTAGGTTATCTGTTCTCTTTGTTGATTGCTCCCTTGGCTGTGCAGGAGTTTTTAAATTTAGTCAGGTCCCATTTGTTAATTTTTGTTGTTGCTGTGATTGCCTTTAGGGGTTTTCTTCATAAATTCTTTGGCTAGGCTGAGGTCTGTAAGAGTTTTTACATTTTCTTCTAGAATTCTTACAGTTTCGTGCCTTAGGTATGAGTCTGTCCTACTATTTGATCCAGAAATCCCACTGTTGGGTATTTACCCAAAGAAAAAAGTCATCTTATCAAAAAGACACATGCAATCAAATGTTTGTTCATTTACAACCACAGAGATGTGGAATCGATCCCGGGGTCTGTGCATGAGTGGATTAATACAGTGTGGTATATGTATACCATGGAGTACTCAGTCATTAAAATAAAAATGGTGAACTAATACCATTTGTAACAAACTGGATGGAACTAGAGACATTCTTCCAAGTGAAGTATTGCAGGAATGGAAAAACAAAACACCACATGTACTCACTACAAAATTGGAACTAATTGATCAACATCCATGTACATATATGCTAGTAAAACTCAAAAGAAAGCAAGCAAGTGGGGGGGCAAGAGGAAAGGGGTAATTCACACCCGGTGGGTACAATGCACAGTACCCTGGTGATAAGGGGTAAATTCACACCCAGTGGGCGCAATGCACAGTACCCAGGTGATAAGGGGTAAATTCACACCTAGTGGGCGCAATGCACAGTACCCAGGTGATAAGGGGTAAATTCACACCCAGTGGGCGCAATGCACAGTACCCAGGTGATAAGGGGTAAATTCACACCCAGTGGGCGCAATGCACAGTACCCAGGTGATAAGGGGTAAATTCACACCTAGTGGGCGCAATGCACAGTACCCAGGTGATAAGGGGTAAATTCACACCCAGTGGGCGCAATGCACAGTACCCAGGTGATAAGGGGTAAATTCACACCCAGTGGGCGCAATGCACAGTACCCAGGTGATAAGGGGTAAATTCACACCCAGTGGGCGCAATGCACAGTACCCAGGTGATAAGGGGTAAATTCACACCTAGTGGGCGCAATGCACAGTACCCAGGTGATAAGGGGTAAATTCACACCCAGTGGGTGCAATGCACAGTACCCAGGTGATAAGGGGTAAATTCACACCCAATGGGCGCAATGCACAGTACCCAGGTGATAAGGGGTAAATTCACACCTAGTGGGCGCAATGCACAGTACCCAGGTGATAAGGGGTAAATTCACACCCAGTGGGCGCAATGCACAGTACCCAGGTGATAAGGGCTAAATTCACACCCAGTGGGCGCAATGCACAGTACCCAGGTGATAAGGGGTAAATTCACACCCAGTGGGCGCAATGCACAGTACCCAGGTGATAAGGGGTAAATTCACACCCAGTGGGCGCAATGCACAGTACCCAGGTGATAAGGGGTAAATTCACACCCAGTGGGTGCAATGCACAGTACCCAGGTGATAAGCATACTTGTAATTTTGACTCAGACTGTATAAAAGCAATTCATATAACCAAAACATTTGTACTCCATAATATCCTGAATTTATATTTAAAAAAAAAGAAATACAAAAAAGAATACATGGCAGACTGTGTTCTCTTGTCCAGAGAAAACCTGGAGCCGGGGCATGTACTCTGTATACACACACATATACATACACACATGTTGATTGATTGAATGATGCTAGGACAAGGAATGTGGACTTTGTCATTTAGGCAGTAGGAAGTACATGTAGGTTTTTTTTTTTTTTTAATAAGAGCATATTTTATAAAGAAAACTGAACTCAAGTCTCTGGGGAGTGTGGATAACTTGGATGGGAAGAGAAAGTTGGCAGATGGGGAGACCAGACTGAAGTTTGGCTGGACTTCTACATAGTACAAAGATAAAAAGATCTGAACTTGAAACCAGTGGAACTGGGTGTGAGTTACGGCTCCACCACTTACTACATCATTTTCATCAAATTCCAAAATGGCTTGGAGCCACAGTTTTCTAGAACATGAAAGAAGAATACTTTTATAACAGAGCTTTTATAAACATAAAATAAGCTAGATTCCAGAAATTTCTATCACATTGCCTAGCAAATCCTTCTGTTTATTAATTATTCCATCCTGTTAATCCGTGCTGAGAAAGCTTATCTTTATGGTGTTGGGAGTTCTACAGTATAGAAAACAAACAAGCAGGCACACTGGGGCTGTGTGCATGCTGTGTGCTCACTGAGTCTGCGTCATGAAGTAGTTCCAGTGAAATTAAGATGATGATAGTGAGAAATTAGAGAGAAATGGGAGGAGAGAGCCTGGACTTTGCAGAATAGTCAACATGATCAAATTGAACGGATTGAGCAAATATTGGAAAAGAAGTGACAAATGGGAGGTGAGAATCTTTGAGAGAATAGAAACAGAAAATGGAGGCTGGAAGAGGAACTGGATTATGTGTGAAGGAAAAATGCAGTGCCAAATATGTGACTGCTGTTGGGTATCCTAAACATGTCTGGAAGACAGGCAGAAAATGCATGTTTTGAATCAAAATTTTATGGACACATCACTGATACAGACGTAGTGGTAGAATCTTCAGATTTGTGAGGTTTCTGTGGGCTGGGCGCAGTGGTTGGGCTTGTAGTCTTAGCACTCTGGGAAGCCAAGGCCGGAGGATCGCTTGAGCTCAGGAGTTTGGGACCAGCCTAAACAAGAGAGAGACCCTGTCTCTGCTAAAAATAGAAAAACAAGCCAGGTGGAGGGGCATATGCTGGTCGTCCCACTACTTGGAAGGCTGAGGCAAGAGGATCTCTTATGCCCAAGAGTTTGAGGTTGCTGTGAGCTGTGACACCACAATACTCTACCCAGGGTGCCAGAGTGAGACTCTGTCTCAAAATTTAAATAAATAAATATAAAAAAGACTTCTGAGGTTTCTTAAGGAATGTGAGGAAAATGCTATCAGCCATCATTTATTGACCATTTATAAATCAAGCACCGTTTTAAGTAATTTGCAAGGGTTTTCTTATTTATTCTGCACAGCAACAGCAGAGATAATTGCTATCATTATCCTCAGTTTGCTGATGGGGAACCCGTGGATTAACAGGTGAAGCAATCTGCCCAAGGTCAAACTGTGCAGAGGTCCTCAAACTGTGGCCTGCGGGCCACATGAGGCAGTGTGATTGTGTTTGTTCCCGTTTTGTTTTTTTACTTCAAAATAAGATATGTGCAGTGTGCATAGGAATTTGTTCATAGTTTTTTTCTTAAACTGTAGTCCTGCCCTCCAACAGTCTGAGGGACAGTGAATTGGCCCCCTGTTTAAAAAGTTTGAGGACACCTGTGAGTGTATCAGGAGAAGGACTTTTACTGGGTTTGTCTGAGGCTAGAGAACATGGCTTTAGTTCACCCCAAGTTCAAAGGTGAAAGTAAACAGAGAGAGAGCCGTGGACCTGGGGTAGGGGACATCTTTAAAAAAACATCAGGCATGAGGATCGTTGGAAGGTGTGTTTTCTTTTTAAGATAAGGTGATCTGTGAATGTTTGATAAATTGTAATAAGGAGAGTTAGAAGTAGGCACAGTTGTTAAACCAGAGACTCAAGAGGAATAATGAAACTTTGTGCTTATTTAATTTTCTCCATTTTTCAAAAAACTTAGCTGTGAAGCTGAGGATGCTCTCTCCAAAAACCTCACGAGGTTCAAATCGAGGGCAGATTTGAGCCCCACTTTATAACAGGAAACGGGAAGGCACAGCATGATATACCTGCAGCCCTACAGACCTAAATTATGGAGCCCAAAGACCAGATACCTGCTGTTCCTATTCCTGGGTTCTTTTTCTAAATCTTACCAATAGAAAGTTAGGACATTTTGTACTTTGGGAGAGACACTCCGTTTTTTGCTGTTTCAATGTATGTGTCTGGTAGTGAGAGGTGCTGGAGAAACGGGGATGTTGAGAGACAGAGTTGATGTTGAACTACAGAATACTCATGTTAGGAGTCTTAGAAAGCATACTTTGGTTTTTAGAGCCCACCCTGTGTGCTGACATTTCCCAAGTTGTACTTAGAAATAAAACAACAGATCCTGGGGATATTAAGATCTTATTAGGTGCTTCCCTATTTCCTAAGTAGGCCTGGAAAAGTATGGAATAGATACTTCTCTCTCTGCTTGGAGACTGACTGTAAAACTTGTAAAAAGGCTGAGCCTTAAGTAAAACATCTTTGCAGTAGATATTTTTTCTGCCCTGTATCGCATCCCCTCTGCCTACTCCAATTCATTTGAGGTAGGGATAGACTGTTCCATGTCAATTCACAGTGGGAGCTCTGATGGAGATGGGGCAATTATTTCCCTCAAGGGAAACCCTCCACACCAAACTCCCATCTCAAATGGATTATTCTGGAAGGCATTCTGTGTGTGTGCCTTGCCTACAGTGGGAGCTTTAATGATGTGCCAGATGTTGGTTTTTCCTCCATCTCTTTCTTGTTCGTCCCATTCCCTCCCTCCTTCCTCCTGAGATCCCCTCCCCTATAAACTGTCACCCAAGTCCTTGCGGAGGTTTTTGTTTTAGAGAAAACAAAACTAATGTACTATGGAACTATGTTGAACATGCCACTGTTTTCACAGAAAGGAAAGTTTTATTTTCCAGAGACACCTTGCCATGGAAGTATTTTGTCTCTAAAGCTTTATATTATAGTTAGAAGTTTTGAGAATTGTATTAATGTATTAAATAAGACAACAAATGAAAAAGGAAGAGACACTTTGAATTTGGGCGTTGGGCTAGAGAGTGGGAATTAATGGCTAAGTTTTGGACTTGCTGTCGCTGACCGTGACTAAGGGTCAGTTGGCTGTGTCTAACACTCAGATGTGGGATCTTCCAGGTGCTTCTGCACGTGCCAGAGAGTAGGAGGCAAGGTCATGGTTATTCATCAATCTGGAGTGTTTTTCTTTTTGTAGCAGGCATGCTTCAGTGAGATTCATCAACTGACTGAAATTTTTCTACTTGATGGTGAAACCCAGTCATTGCATGGACTTCTTCTTTATTTATGCCACCTGACACTGTTGAGAGAAATGTGAGAACCATAACCTAACTGCAGTCTTGATTTCGATTGCCTTTTGGGGTGTGTTCTTTGCATTTTTTTCTTAGCTTTTTTTTTAATTTTTTTATTTTTATTAAACCATAGCTGTGTACATTAGTATGATCGTGGGGCACCATACACTTGGTTCATAGATCGTTTGACACATTTTCATCACATTAGTTAACATAGCTTTTGTAGCATTTTCTTAGTTATTTTGCTAAGACCTTTACATTCCACATTCACTAGGATTCACATATACCCTTGTAAGATGCACCGCAGGTGTAATCCCATTAATCCCCCTCCTTCCCCCTCCGTCCCCCCTCCCTCCCCTCCCTTTCCCCTTTCTCCCTATTCTTAGGTTGTAACTGGGTTATAGCTTTCATGTGAAACCCTAAATTAGTTTCATAGTAGGGCTGAGTACATTGGGTACTTTTTCTTTCATTCCTGAGACACTTTACTAAGAAGAATATGTTCCAGCTCCATCCATGTAAACATGAAAGAGGTAAAGTCTCCATCTTTCCTTAAGGCTGCATAATATTCCATGGTGTACATATACCACAATTTATTGATCCATTCGTGGAGAACACTTAGAGATCTAAAAATAGATCTGCCATTCAATCCTGTAATCCCCCTACTGGGCATATACCCAGAAGACCAAAAATCACATCATAACAAAGATATTTGAATCAGAATATTTATTGCAGCCCTATTCATAATTGCTAAGTCATGGAGAAAGCCCAAGTGCCCATCGATCCACGAATGGATCAATAAATTGTGGTTTTTCTTAGCTTTTGTGTAGCATCGCACAACTTCCTTTTTCTTAATTTTTTTTTTTTTTAATTTCAGATTACTATGCAGGTACAAATGATTATGTTACAATGTGTTAGGTAAAGTCCCTGTGGTAGTTGTGTCCCTCTAGGATGCACAGCTTTCTTTTGGTGGCAAGGACCTGATTCTTTCAAAGGCAGTCTTGTCAGTTATACTCTGTGAGTAAAGATTTCATTTGGTGACTACCAATTGGTACACATTTCAACATAAAACACTGGAAGCATTCAAGGCACTGTGAACCGAAGACCATTACATTGCCTGTATCTGTATTTCTGGTACAATTTATCACTACTGAATAGTATCACACACTTTAATTGAAAAGGTCACTTTACATGCTTCAAAGCATAAAATAGGATTGTGTTACACAAGTAACAAAGCTCACATGGAATTTTCTCTTATATGATTTTATTAACTGCTTATGCTCTAATTACAAGTGCATGCAAAATGTTTGGAGGTAGAGTTCAAAATGTTTTAACTTTATAACTACATTTTGTTACCTGGCCACCATTTCAGAGATATTGCCACTTTTATGTTCTATTTTAATCATTTTAAGGAGAAAAAAATGATTATTGTCATCTTTTTAAAATATTTATATACCCAGTTGCATGTATGGTCTTTGCCAACATTTCTCATAAAATGCTGAAAATAGAATTGTCTGGTCAAATATGTTTAGGACACTTGCTAACATCCATCTTGATTCAGTAGAACTTATCCAGCCATATTTTCTCTTAAGGTCTTGGACTTACCCTACATAAAACTAATACTCATTTAGCTTGGCTTTATACTGGGTTTCCCAAACATAATCACTGGGGATGGAAGTCATTCTTTTGGCTATTTCTGAGTCATACAGAGATATACTTGGGATTGTATCCCTGCTGTTATACTGATTGACAATTCAGATACTGCATGTGAGAGTTGACTGCCTAGACCAGGCATCCTCAAACTGCGGCCCATGGGCCGCATGAAGCTGTGTGAATAGTATTTGTTCCCGTTTTGTTTTTTACTTCAAAATAAGATATGTGTAGTGTGCATAGGAATTTGTTCATAGTTTTTTTTGTTTTTTTTAAACTATAGTCCGGCCCTCCAGAGTCTGAGGGACAGTGAATTGGCCCCCTGTTTAAAAAGTTTGAGGACGCCTGGCCTAGATGAATCCACATGAGAAACCAACACCAGTAATAGGTCAGAAGAAGAGCCAGATACCAAATTGAGCACAGGAATGTAAGAGGAAGTCAGAATGACCCAGTCTCTTCTCTGTATCCATTATTGGTTACCTGAGATCTTCCTCTCTCCACAGGGTGGGGAAATCAACCTGAAAGTGAAGTGCTTGAGTAGCCAATAGAAAATCTGGCCCCGTATAGAACCACCATAGTCAAGGGAGAGAAGAATGCTATTCCCTCAAGGATCCTCTAGTGCCCTTTGATAAGCACCCGCATACTCTCCACCCTCCTTAAACACTTGCTGGACACCACTTAGAAATCTAAGCCCTAGGGGTGGCACCTGTGGCTCAAAGGAGTAGGGTGCCGACTCCATATATTGGAGGTGGTGGGTTCAAACCTGGCCCTGGCCAAAAACTGCAAAAAAAAAAAAAAAGGGCAGTTCATTGCTTGTCGTTACAGTACAGTAGTATTCCATGGTATATCTGAGCACTGTTTGTGTACCCATTCATACATGGCAGGAACTTGGGTTGTTTCCAGTTTAGGGCTGTTACAAATAAAGCTGTGTGCACTTTTATGTGTACAGGTTTTTGTTTGCATGAATAAATGTTTCAGGATAAAGGTCCAGGAGTGTAATTGTGGGATCATACGGTTGTTGGGTGGTCAGTTTTCTAAGAAACTGCCAAACTCGTTTGCACAGTGGCCCAGCGTTTCACACTCGCACTGGCCGTGCCGGAGTTCCACTGCATCCTGTTCCTCCGCATCCTTCCCAGGATTCAGTGCTGCCGCTGCTTTGGATTTCAGTGCAGTCACTTTGAGAGGTGTGCAGCGATTCCTCCTGGTGGTTTTAATTCGTATTTTCCTGGTGGATGATGCTGTTGAACACCTTTTCATGTGCTTGTTTCCATCTGCTCCTCCTCTTCCGTGATATGTCTGTACCTGTCTTCTGCCCATTTTCTGATGGGATTGTGTGGTTTTTACTATTAAGTTTCGAGTAATCTTACTTATTCTACTCTTCCTTTGTAGAATAAGTGGGTTTCAAATATTTCCTCCCAGTTTGTAGGTTTTTCTTTCATCCTCTTCACTTGTGCTTTCACTAAGCCCAAGTTTTTGATTTTGATGAGGTCCAGTTTATCCTTCCTTTTATAGACCACACATTTAGTGTCAATTCTAAAAACACTCAGCCTCGTGTTAGATCCCAGTGATATTCTGTGGGGATTTTTTTTAATAAAAGTTCTGTAGTTTTATGTTTTACATTTTAGTTTGTGATCAACTTTGACTTAATTTTTATATGCAAGTAAAGTTTAGGTCAAGGTTTCTTTTTTGCCCCTCCTTGGTTTTCCAGTTGCCTCAGCACCATTTACTGAATTATTGAAAAGCTATCTTTCTTCCATTGCTTTTGTACATTTCTCAAAAATTAGTTGAACATATTTGTAGGGGTCTGTTTCTGGGTTCTCTGTTTTATTCTGTCCATTGACATGTTCCTGCCTCTGCTGGTACCACACTATCTGGATCACTGTAATTCTATAGGATAATAAGCCTTAATATTAGGTAGAGTGATTCTTCCCACTTTATTTCTTTTAGTCAAGATTGTTCTAGCTATTTTAGGGCATGCACTTTTACACATAAATTTCAGAATAAGCTTGCCTATATATACAATAAATAAATAAATAAATAAATCCTTGCTGGGATTTTGATCAGAATTGCATTAAACCCACACAGTAATCCATTACTTAATGACAGAGTAATGTTCTGAGAAATGTGCTGTGAGATGATTTTATCCAGCATCACAGAGTGTGTTTATACAAACCCATACGATGGCCTGCTACACACTTAGGCTATATGTTATAGCCTATTGCTCCTAAGCTACAGACCTGTACAGCATGTTACTGTGCTGAATGTTATAGGCAGTTGTAATACGATGGTAAGTAATTGTGTATCTGTACATATCTAGAAAAGGTACAATAAAAAAGTATAAAAAATAAGAAAGACTGTGGTATATCTGTACAGCACACTTGCTGTGAATGGTGCTAACAGGACTGTAAGTTGCTTTAGGTGAGTTGACGGGTGAGTGGTAGGTGAATTTGAAGGCCTAGCATATTACTGTGCCCTACTCTAAACTTTATAAATATTATACACTTAGGCTATAGTTCATTTAGTTTATTAAAAAAAGTTCTTTCTTCCATAATAAATAACCTTAGCTTACTGTAACATTTTACATTCTTAATTTTTTCATTTTATTTTACTCTTTTGTATTAACACTTAGCTTAAAACACATTGTACAGCTGTACAAAAGTAGATTCTTTCTTTGTATCCTTATTCTGTAAGCTTTTTTCTGTTTTAAAAATTATTTATTTTTACTTTTTAAACCTTTTTTTGCTTAAAACTTAGACACAAACACACCACTGGCCCAGGCCCACACAGAGTCAGGACCATCCATATCACTGTCCTCCACCTCCACGTCCAGTCCCACTGGAAAGTCTTCAGTGGCAGGAACACACACACAGCTGTCATCTCATCTGGAGTACCTTCTGAAGGACCTGCCTGAGCCTGTTTTGTGATTTTTTTTTTGATAAGAAGAAGGAATACACTGCAACATTATAATAAAAATTATAGTATAGTAAATAGAACATAAACTAGTAGCAGAGTTGTTTATTATCATTATGCAGTATTATGTTCTGTGTATACATAATTGTATGTGCGATGCTGTCATGTGATGGCAGCACCAGCATCACCACAAACACGTGATTAATATATTTCACTACAACATTATGACAGCTGTGATGTCACATATGCAGCCTGACATTGAACAAGTGTATCTAACTGGGGAGAAAGGCAACCATGTTGAGTCTAACTCTCCATGAACATAGAATGTGCCTCCGTGTACTTAGGTCTCTGCGTTTTTTTCTTTTTCATTGGCATCTTGTAATTTTCAGTATACAGATCATTTGCATGTGTCATTTTATATATACCTAAGAAATTCTTTTTTTTTTATTTTTGGAATGATTATGAATGGTTTTGAGTTTTTTTAATTTGACTTCTGTTCACTGATAATAGAGAGAGACCAATTTAACTCATTTATTACACTAGGGGTGTTTTTCCAGACTTTTCCTGATTTTCTGTTTAGACAATCATGTCATCTCAATTAAAGATAGTTTTATCTCTTCCTTTTCACACTAAATTCTTTTTATTTTTTCTTGTTGCAGTCTTCTAATGCTCTGTTGACTAAAAGTGGTGAGAACAGACATCCTTGTAGTATTGCTAATATTAGGGAGAAAACATTCAGTATTTCATCATTAAGTGCAATGTTATTAGCTGTAATTATTTGTACAAGCTCTTTATCATGTTGGTTTGTTTGTAATGTGTAACTAATTAGAGGCTCCACAATAATGACAAGATTTGCAAGAATTGGAAAAGAGGCAAAAAGAAAAAGCTGAGAATTTTCTACTCAGTAAATATTGGAATGCTTATTACTTATTTTTGATTCCTGAACAGAGCTTTTTCTAATATGATTCTTGCCAAAATTGGACCACATACTGTTTGACTTCCATTTGGGTTACACATGTAATCTGCCAGGAGGAATCTCAGTCATCTCAGTCATCTGAAACTTTTTAGATATTTTTACTCCTTTTTTCTCCTAGTTTCTAGTTTTTCAAAAACAGACAGAAAGGGTCGGCGCCCATAGCTCAGTGGTTAGGGTGCCAGCCACATGCTCCAGGGCTGCTGGGCTCAAACACAGCCCGTGCCTGCTAAACAACAATAACAAACAAATAGATGGACATTGTGGCAGGCACCTATAGTCCCAGCTACTTGGGAGGCTAAGGCAAGAGAATCGCTTAAACCCAAGAGTTTGAGTTTGCTGTGAGCTGTGAAGTCACAGCACTCCACCGAAGGTGACATAGTGAGACTCTGTCTCCCCAACCCCCCAAAAAACAGAGGGAAAGTCTTGCTATACCTTGACTGTAACATGTATTCTTATGCACTTCTGTTTTACTGATGCTACACCCCTGTGTGAAAGACTGCCCATCCCTGCCTCCTGACCCATACTACGCTCCATCCACTTGGCCAGCTCTGCTCTTACACCTGGAGTTCATGTGTCTATTGCTTTATGTACTTACTGCCCTTTTAGCAAGTACCATTTAAAATGTCACTATGGGTCTCACCTCGGCCTCCTAACCAGGCAGCACTCTCCTTGAAAGGAAGCCTGTACTAATTCATACCTTCAAAACACACCATAAACAGGCCCAAGTTTTGTAGGCTCACAGTAAATATTCTTGCAATAAGTAACTGATCCCTTTTTCATCCTTGATACTCAATGGATGCTTAACAAAGTCTCTATCTCATAGATATTTTCATATGTTCCACAAATTTGAGTTACATTCTAAAATATTTTATCTGGATGGAACCTTATACAGCTTATTGGAAAGCACAAAATAATATAAATATTTAATATTAATATTTAAGCTTATTAAAAATTCACATCCCTGCATTTAAATCCCCGAGATCCTAATTCACTAGTTTTAAGTGATTTCCAGATATCTACATTTTAAAAGTAGAATTGAAGGTTTTTAAGTTGTTCCTTAAGCCACCCCCTAAATAGCCTAAGCTAAGAATTCAGGAAATACAGGTCTATAGAAAAAAAAATCTATTGTCATCACAGTACTTTACAGTCAACAAAGCCCTAGAAAATGGGTTGGGAGCCACTTTGCTTGCTTTTCCTTGTTATCCTGAATGCCTGTGTTTCATGAACTGGTCACATCAATTACATAAAACGAAGATCTTTGCCCTTCAGAGCTATCAGTCAGGTCTCTAGACCAATGGGCAGAAAAGTGTGAGGCTATATTTGTGCTTAGGCAAAAAGAGATTTCATCATTGGAAGAGACATTATTGATTCTGTAGAACTATTTTGTCCTTTTTCACACATTCTAGTGAAAATAAGTGGTGGAGAACTTCCATGGTGTGAATTTATATGGCAGAAGAAAACAAGGAATTGGGCAGGAAAGCAGAAATAATGCGTATTTGGTTGCCAAAAAATAAAAGATGAAAAATAACTTTAACCTTTAGAAATAATTTTACTATGTATTGGCTACATTCTGACATAATGTGTTTCCCCACTTAACCATTAGGAAAACATTTAATGGTCCAGTTTTGTAATTGCAGGACTCAGTTACACTTGAAAAGCCTTAATGTGTTGAAAATGTTGCATTTTAGTTACAAATTCAAAATGTTACAATGCCATGTTATCATATTTCTAGAAGGTAACCTGTGACCATAGACACAATTTTTTCTTCTTTTCTGGGCAAACATATGTCAGTTATGCTGAGTCACTTTACTTTCAGTTTATCCTCTTGCTATTTAATACTGTTTTTCAGTAATAATAAAATGAGCCGTATAGGCTACCCTATTTCCCCCCAAGTACTGCTCTGCAGTGTTTAGAATATCCAGAAGTGTCTACAGGTTGTGGTTTTATCCATCTGAAGTACCCTTTTGCTTTTTACATTTTTCAAAGAAAAGTTTAAAATTCCCAAGCTGTGGTCTAATAGGCAGATACTGCCTCAAAGATGAAAATACTTGTGCTCACAGTCACTTAGGCAATTTATATGAACCCTTAAGAGCTACGAAGTGAGTGGATTCTTTCACAAATTGACAGTACAACTGTTGTGATACAGAGAGCGACACCACAGAGTGTATTGACTACATAATTCTTAAGCATTTTTTAAGTAGAAGTTTAGAGAAACAGTTCATCTTTCTTCCTTTTCCCCATAGACTTAAGCACTTTAGAAATGAAGTCAATAGAATTTTCTTTCTACTGTAATTTAAACTGGAAAATATGAACCAGTGTTGGCTGTCCTGGATTGTTATTAGAAGAAATTAAATGTTTTCTAAAAATAACCGTAGATAATCAAGATAGTATTTGGTGTTGATTGCTGTTTGTTGTTGTAGTTTTTTTTTTTTTTTTTAAGTTTATCTGATACTTGAAAAAGACTTTGGGTGATTATCAAAATAATTTATATTTTTCTGATGATGTTAACTATTTTGATGAAAGTATTTCAAATTGTATATAAATCCAGTACATTGTACCCCATAAAAGCATTATTGTACTATGATTTAATAAAATAAATAAAGAAAATACAAAGAGCATTCCTGAACGAAATAATAATAATAATAATTTATATTTTTATAACTATAAATGAAATGGAATTTGAGGATTTAATTTACTTTTATCCTTCAAATTTTAATTATGTGGTAATTTCCAGTGATATATCTTTCACAGAGCCCATCAGGACATGGGATGAATAGGACACGTACTCAGAAACTGAATGTTTTCAAATATTTTTGTGAATAAAAACAAAAAGTGTACAATCAATATAGCTACAATAAGCTGTTTATGATAGAATATTTTGGAAGATAATTTCATGAAGAGTTACCATTATTACAAGGTGAAGCTGAAAGTCTTCATGATATGGTGAATTACCCAAGCAGATATGGAAATCATATTTAGATGTAATTTGATTCAGGCTATTTCATTTCTTCCTTTGACTTATATTGTCTGG
Organism: Nycticebus coucang; assembly: GCF_027406575.1. Classification (NCBI taxonomy): domain Eukaryota; kingdom Metazoa; phylum Chordata; class Mammalia; order Primates; family Lorisidae; genus Nycticebus; species Nycticebus coucang. Next base: position 22,784,777 of record NC_069787.1, read on the forward strand.
TTAGTTCATTCTACTATATATTTGCCTTTGTGGATAGTTCATGCCAATTTTGACACTGTGACAGCAACATGGGATCAGTGGGTATATATTTATATCGTATGGCTAATTTTCTAGACGCCTTCATTCAGAAATCAGAGCACAGCTTTTCTACTTCAAGACGTACATTCTCCTCTTGAGGCACTTGCATAGAGATTTAAAAAAATGTTTTACAAAATAATGTCTTCATATAAAACTTTTAATTTTATTGCTGTTTCTGAAATTCAATTTTGTTTTGTTTTCAAATCAGATCTTGAGAATTTTAAAACCAAAATGAGAAGTACAGTGTCTGTGCGCGAAGGCCAGGGGGTCGTGCTGCTCTGCGGCCCCCCACCACACTCTGGGGGTAAGTAGTGCTCTGTTGCTAATTCTCATATTTACTCAGTAAGTTTCAGGGCGAAGCCTACAGCAATGTATTGTTATTGCTTCTGTAAATTACCCTGAGAAACTTGATAACCCGAGTATTAAATTCTGTCAGCTGAGTGGGGATATGAGCAATTCCACAAAAAATAGTTCATGCAGGGAAGTTTATCAACAATTGACTCTTTCCAATAAGGAGGGTTTTAAAGGCAAACAAGATCAAATTTATTTCGATTACCTACCAGGGCCGAGCAATGCTTAATCCTCACCCCATTATCATTTGTTAACTTAGTTTTGCTCCATGACACAGATTTGGAGTCTCTGCAGTTTCTCTGTCTCTCTCTCTCTCACACACACACATGCATGAGGGTGCATGCACACTTATTAGTATGTGCCATTGGACCTCTTCATATGTGTGTAATATATATATGTGAAAATGATACGTGTGTGTACATTTACATCATTTTCATTGGGACTTTGGAACTGCAAATTTTATGCTACATTGGTATAAATTGAAATAGAAATTCAGATACTTAATGAGATAGCGGCCCAAAGTGAAAATGAACTTCAGCACCTATGAAAATAATTTAATTGGCTCCCCAGTATGAGTGTCAGTTTGATTTTCCTCTCATGCTCACTATCACAAACTTGATCACTTGCAGGAACAAAGAAGCATCAGTGACATATAAGTCACTGATCCAGAAACAAATGCGTTACTGAGAGGTAAACAAGTCAGAGAAGATTTTTCTGACCAGAAGGAAAACTGAGAAATCTGCTTCCCTTCATGGTAGAGCTCCTTCAAATGAAAATATGCTGGACTTCATTTGTTCTGTGACATACAAACCTAAGTGCTTTCCCTCCAGTGATTTGTCAATTTTAATCACAAACTCTCAGCCCAATGAAACAAATACCTCCTGTCTTCAGCCATGTGAAATGTATGAGCCCTCTGGTGACTGCATATTTGGGGCCAAATTAACATAAATGATTGCCATCCTCTGGGCTGGTGCGGGCTCAAATCGGGTTCCCCAGTCTGCGTCTTGCTGGAATCTTGATGTTCCAGAGAACTGGAGCTTTGAAAGGAAGTATAGAGTCTATTGTTTGTAAATAAGAATAACTGAGGTCAAAATAGCTTGAAGAAAATGGGGAGTTTATTGGTTCAAATATCGGGGATGATCAAGTGGCTTCTAGTAGAGCTGTGTGGTTTACAAAGAGAAGTGTCATTCAGAAGGACTTGGTGTCTGGCAATGTGGTGTGGGGTCAGCAGATGGCCTCTAGCACTCTGCTCCTTCCTGGTCGGGCCCAGCTGCAGAGAGCAGCTTCCAGAGGCAACCACATCTGGTGACTGGGGATAGAAAAGGATAGAAAGGGTCCGACATTTCTACCCACTGCTGGCCGTGTTTGATGGGCAGTATTTAAACTACAGCTTTCTGCCATGATGACCAAGTCTTCAGTGGACCACATCACGTCTGTTCCATTCAGGTCCCAATCTCCATTGACATCTTTCCTTTCCCACGTTTTAATCATCAATTAAAAGTGCTTATTTCAAACTCTTGTTTAAGCCTCTGGTCCATGAGAGCCCAATTTGCTGGGTTCAGGGATTGGATCAGTTCCATAAACAGTCCGTCTTTTCTCAGCATTTCTTGACGCTGCTTCTGTCTGCAATAACTCCATTCTCATATAGAGTCCTCATGGGGGATAGGAGGCCCTGGCAATGCTAAGCTCTTTGATCCTTAGTGCTAAACATCCTAGTGAACCAGACAAGCTGTTTGTCTGTTGCTCCTGAGTCTAACTGGCCCAGCCCTGTTCATGAAGCCAAGGGATAGAGTCAGCTCCACTATGGACAAGCACTGGAATTTCTAAAAGAAAAGCAGTGTTTAATTATAAGAGAAGGAAATGCATTAGAAATAAATAATGGCTAGAACTACATCTAGTAAGGAAGTATCAAAATAATTTAAATTTATATTAGCTCAAATTGACATAAAATAATAGCTGGATAGTATTGTCTGGGGTGAGTTTTGGAGGTGTTGACTCAGTTTAAGATTCTGATTGAGTGATGTTCCTTAAGTGCTTTTATGATTAGATACATTCATAGATTTAAAAAAAAAATGGAGGAACCTTTTGGTTAACTGAGTATGGACACAGGGAATATGTCTTAATAAGCTGTAGGATGAAACATCTTCCAAAAAGATGAATATTTTCTAATGTCATAAAATTGGAGAACCCTTGGCCCATTGCAGCTGCCCTAAGTAATGACATCCTGATTTATCTTTTCCCTGGGTGACTTCTACATAGTTCTCTTTTCGTCTTGAAAGCACATGAAATGGTATGACTGTGGAAATCAAGTAGATTATAAGTGAAGATGGAAGGAAAGCTCCCCAGATATAACACATTAGCCTTTAAGAACCCAGAGCATGCTCGGGAAAGCAAATAACATTGACCCAAAACAGACCTCCCTCAGTGCTGGATTGTGCAAATTTAGATGCGAAAAACGTGATTCTCATTGATCTGTGTCTCCCTGATGCTGAGATATTCACAGTTCCCATCTGCTGTCCTACGTTGGCTATTGTCTCCTTGAGGATGGGCTCATGCTAGCTTTTGTGTGCAACCCAGGTGCCTACTACCAGGCTGGTTTGTAATAGGCAGTCAGTAAATATCAGTTGAACAAATAAACATATTCATGAAATGAATAAACAAATCTTTTTTCTTAAGAAATGGCCTATAAGAAATGGTTTTTGAGAATTCACTGGAAACTTTGTTTGTAGAGATAGAAGCATTTAACAACCAAGACATCTTGGGTGCCAACCAGACAGGTGCAGGTTCTGGCCAACCAGACTGCCTCTGTCCACGGAAGCTGGTGTCATCCCTGATCTTCCCCTTGTTTGACAACTTAGAGGCTTTAATTTAGAGGGTGTGACCCAGGTCCGAGGGGAGCTGAAGTGATCACGTGATGAAGGGTCTATCAGAGACCCCTTAGCCTACCCTGTGCTCCATTTGGTTCTCATCCCCCGAAGTCCCACAGTCCCTGCAGCACCCGTGCTTGTGCTCCTCTGTCTCCACCCCTTCGTATTCCCTTTACTTACTTCATGTTCCTTCGCTTCCACTTGGTCCTTTCTCTGTGGTTGGTAATACTTGGATTTGTTATTACGGTATGAAGACACAGTCATATTTTATTCATCTGTGTCATTCCCTCTAATATCATCCTAATGAAGTAAGCACAGGAAGACAGAGGAGAGATAATAACAACAGCCATAGTGTTAGTAGCCTCTGATTACTGAGCACTGCTTAGATGCTAAGCAGTGTGCTAGCCCTTTGTGAAAACTATCTGCTAGTGAGATTCTTTGGGGTAAAAGTCTAGGGAGGGACAAGAGGAGTGACAGTTGTAAGGAAGAATCCAAAAGCCCCATCCTGGAGATGCTGCGAGTGTGACCTCTGAGCCAGGTAATGGCTGGTGCTCTCAGCTTAGACTCCTGGCTTAGAGGTGATATAGAAGGCAGGAGGTCAGAATCGAGGGCGCAGCACAAAGCCTTCCAGCTTTTATTTAGGGCTATAGTTTGGGAGTTTTCAAAGTATGGCTCAAAAGGAGATAGTCTCCCTAAAATCACAGAACTGTGAGGAAGTAAAACGGGAACCCTGATGCCCTGACACGTGACCGGGGCTCTTCCAGTATGGCCTGTGTAAACCTGCCCTCTGTGGCCATTCTCAAGATGATAGGGCACAAAGCCCTTAGTAGAAGTGGCACTGTCCTGTGCCAAGGGCTTCTGATACTTCAAACTCATCAGAGGCAGCGGAGTTAATGGTTTTGTTTTAATATAATCAAGCCCGTTATTTATTGGAGTACTTAAAGCATCAGTAATGCCTAAAGTCACGTTAGCAGGAATATCCCCTGAATTCAACCAAATGCCCAACTCAGGCATGCTCTGGCCCACTACCTCTGAGATTTAATTGCAAATCAATCAACTGGGGACTTGATAAAAAATGCAGCTTTTGCTTCAGAGGGTCTGAATTTCTAATTAGCTGTCCTGTGAAACTGACACTGCTAGTCTGTGGGCCCCTCTGGGTAGCAAGACCCTAGCTTGTCTGTTCCATTAAGTGAAGCCCCTAATGATTTTCCTGGTATTCCTGATATTCCCTCTGGCCTCTCAGCCTTCCTTCTTCCCTAGCCTGTTTCTCAGTCTCAATGCTAGACTATATTTGGCACTTTAGGACCATAACATCACCTCCTCACTGAGGGTGTCATCAACCCCTCATTCAAGCCCAGCATGTCTTTCTCAAGATGCTCTTCACCCTGATTTTAGTCTCTAGTTTGGTGTGGCTTTGCAGGTCTCCAACCAACTTGTATATTTTATCATCTCATTATATTCTTTTTCTTTCAAAGTCTTAGGACTGAGAGAACACTGCTGCCCTTTTAAGGAAGGTTCCAGAGTCCCAAGGACTGTCTGCCATGTCCTAAGCGTGGGTGGAATTCACTGTCAGCTTGGCATTTTAGTTTCTGCATAATTGAGGATGTTTTACATCCTGTAGCAATAATATAATCTGTAAGAACAATTGCAAAGCTATTTATTAGTGTGTAGCAATTGTTGTTCTTACAAATTTTTCTTTCTTTCCTTTTCTTTTTTGGTATTTCCTGGGTTCAAGTTCTCCAATTGTTGGCCCATGTAAACTTCATTTCACCAGTAGAAGAGATTGTGTCTAAATAAACTTTCTTTTATTTGGCAGATTCATGTCATTTGAAAGGTCTTATCTCTCACTCATTCTGTGACACTTTCTGCCACTTCCTAGACACTGTCTTTGCAGAACAATCCGGCACCTCTCTGAAGCAAGAGGAATTAACATCCCAAAATAAGTTGGAAAAGTAGGAATCCAAAAGCCACAAACAAGGGACTAGACATGCATTGCCTGTGGGGTAATTACTAATATAATTACATATTATATTAGTATAATATAATATTTATAATTATAAGTATTATAATACTTATAATATATAATTAGTATAATACCCTGCAGTTGCCGACATAACCACTAAATTGTTAGACATTCACATACAGGAATTACCCTGGTGTCAATAAGATTATAAGAATAGTTCAAGAGTATCTCTTGATAAGTACAAATTAAACAGAAATTTGTAGGTTAATTAAATTATTACATATACACATGCTGGTAAGGTATTGATTTTTGCTCAACAGTTGCTAATAAAATTTATTCTGAGTAGGGAATAAGCTTGAGCCTGTCCAGGGTTTGATCAGCAAATGACTTTGGTCTCTGATGCAACTTCCCCTATCTGAGCTATGTGCATACTTTGATATGACAGCCCTGTACTCCGCAGTTCACTTGTAACCACATAGCTTTTGGGATGTGAAAAGGAAAATGTGAGATGCCAAACAGGGGGTAGTGGAGGGTGAAGTGACTTCATACTAAAAATTGCTTTGTAAATCCTGGTGTGACAGAGGTGAGAACTCCTAGCAGCAAACCTTGTGGTGTGGGCTTTACACCCTCTCTATCCACATCTTTGTTTTATTTTTATTTTCTTTACCAAGATGGATAGACTTGGTAAAAGTCATCTCAGATAGCTTAGATGGGAGAACCCGAAGAAAATATGCCAAACAGGAATTTTCATCTCTGTGAAGACATGTCCAATTGTTAGAGAGACTTCATCAACATTCAAGACCTAGTGTTTTGGGATGTAACTGTAATTCAAAATAGTGATTTTCCCAGATCATTTAATCTGTAATCACAATGCCATTTTATCATAGGGACTGTTTTCTTTTGAATTTCATTTGTCTGCCAATCTGACTATAATCCAGTCAAACTTTCAAAGAGTAGAAAGAAGTTGTTTTTTCAAAATCTTGAAGGCAAGAGTACATAATGTATGTGTGAGAAGGAAGTGCTTTCTGGATTCCATCATGTTTGCATCACAGGCCACGGTGTAGATTGCTTCTCTGAGAACCCAGTGGTTTCCACCTTCCTTAAAGCAGTGTGCCCCAAATTGCATCACCGCAGGATGTATAGCATCCAAACTATAAAAATCAAGATGAGGTAGTAGATGATTGATGAGTTATTGAGAAATCAGCACCTTCACCATAGGGATGACTCCTAATTTACTGCTAACTCATGGGTAGATTAACATGTCATGGTACTGAATTGGAGAATATACCTGTAGAACAATATATCAAAATTGTAAACCTTTTTTTGGATCTATGTCAATACTGATGTGACTCTTGACATTTCCCAGAGTCCAAAATATTAACAGACTCATGATAGCATTTAGACGAGTGTGTTCTAAATCAGTTGACACATAAAGCTCAACTGTTCTTATATGGATAACTGAAAAATATTTCCACCTCTAAAGGAAACGTTTGTTGTAGTGGATAGCCCATTGTGTAGTTGGAAATGGAGATGAAAATCCCAAGTTTCTCAATATGCTTACATGTGGGAACTAAATTAAAAATCATCATTGAATCTGCCATTTTTCCTTCCTTTTTTCTTTCCTTCCAAATGTGTCCATGCTGGCATCATTCCATCCATCCTTCTGTTTTATTCACTCATTGATTTCTTTGTGCCTTATAATAATGTTTTGCTGTAATAAATATGCTCCTTCATGTGAATGAGCTTGGTAATAAATAAGAGAAAAACCATGAGTATGGCTGATAAACTTAATAGACATATCTTCAAATTGGCAAATTGACATTTGTTGAACACTACCTCATACCACCCCGCCACCAAGTGAAAAGCATTGAGTTCAGTTTGGAGGAAATAGAAATATAAATAGGAATTCTCCTGTTCTCAAGGACTTATGGTCCCTAAGGGAAGGACAGAAGCTACATGATTCAACAGCTGTCGCTTGGGCTGTTCCAGCCAGCATCTATTTTGGATTAAAGTCAGCATTGAACCCACAACAGTAGCCCGGGAAAGAGAGTCATGGAAGGCAATTTGAAGAAACCATGGATTCGTTCATTACTACTTATATCTTCTGTGTAAGGGTAAATCGTCCCCAAATTTAAGAGATGCCACTGACCATTCCTTTTATATTTCTCCCAGCAGTATGACTTCACGCTTCCCCCTCCCATTCTGTTTGGGAAGTAGTCATCTAAGTAGTCTCCTGCAGTATTATGAGAAAACATTCTACAAAACCATGTTCAAGTTCCTTTCATGGTTCAATAGTCTGGGGTTGGGAATGAAAGAGTTGGTGGTTTAAGAAACAAAATAAAACAATTACGTTTAGAGACAAGGAATGGGGATGCCTTTGAGATACCCTTCCTACACAACAATCTCTCCCTGGGACCCCAGCCAGCATCTTCCAGCTGGCTTTGGCCAATTGGCCCAAGGAGGACACTTGCCAAAAACTGGCCAATCAGATGCTGTCTCCTGGGAATTTGGTATAAATTTAACCTGTAGGTCTACAATTTTGAATTTGAGAGCTTAGAGCAGTGCCTTTCTGTCATGTAGATTAGTCTACCTAGAAAGCTGATGCCCCAGGAGTAGAGCCACAGCCCTGTATTGATAAGCAGAGACCAGGGACAGTGCGTAAGGCCCGCCTCGCCTGCAGGCTCCCAGCCCACCTTTCTTGGAAGCTGCTTTCTTGCCCGTGGGTTCTCTGCAATAGCCCACACCCTGATATTTTATTTCCATCCTTACTTAATCTTACTCCGGGAGGGTTTCTGTTTCTTACAAACAATAACTAATAAGTAATGCAATGGACATAACTCTGCATGTGTGTTTGTGTCTGTCTGTGTCTGTCAGTGCTGCTGCATCTAGTAGGGCAGTAGTTTCAAAATACATCCTCTTCCTTTTTAGATCTGGCTTTTATTTAAACTCTGGCTTTTCTTTCTATTAAACTTGGCATGTTGGACTTGGAAATGATACCCAAATTTAAAGGTAAGAAATTGAGAAATGAATAATGTGTGAAGTTTTCAGTAAGATTCCAAGAATCCATTTCTAAATTCATTTGCAGAAACCCACAGCAGTTACCTCTCCCTATTGTCAAAAGTCCGCAGGGGCCAGCCAACTGATTCAAATGAGTGAGGAGGGCTAGGTACTGAAGCCTGGGCAATTATTTTTCTGGTAACATAGCTAAATTTCTTAACAGCATCATTTACTTTATTTGCATTTTTTAAAACATAGAGACTCTTTTTCAAGTCTTTTTCAGTTCTTTTTCAAGTTCATTAAGCTTTTTGTCACATGTATTTCCCATTTGCTGGTTACAGTTCTTACCATGGCATTTTTTCCCCTGTGTCTGTTAGATTCATTAGATACAGATGCTCTTTGCATATTAAACACATGGAGATATTTTTCACTGTTTATGTGAAGTGCCTTATGTAAGTCAGGTTTTCCTAGGTTACGTTCTCACACAAACAACTCTAAAGTCTCAGAGGCTTTGTAATAACAGAGATTTAGTTCCTAGCCATCTAGCCTTGACCAGGAGTGTCTCCAACCTATTTTTTTTTCTGCCGCATGTTGGAAGAGTAAGAGTTACCTTGGGCCATATACAAACACTAAGGAAAACTAATGAGCAAAAAAAAAAAAAAAAAAAATAGATCCACCCAACAGCACCAAGCAAAACAGGCCTCAAATAATCTGCATGAGGCCCACAGAATACACGTTGGGTACCCTTGAAAAACAGTCAGTTGGGTGAAGCTGTAACTTCTTTGGTTTGGGAAAGTCTGGCCCCTATCTGAGACATGCCATTTTCATGGCACAGAGAAAAGATAATTGTATGAACCATTTGTTCATCTCACAGGTGGTATGTAGATCATTTTTGTTCTTCCATTTTTCAAAATATTTATTATGGCCATTGCAGGCCAGAACCTCTCCTGTCACAGACTGAAACAATAAATAATTCTTAATAGTGATTAGCTGTATGCCCACTTATATTTTCTTGAGCTATTTGACTTTTGTAGTCTTTCTTTCAATTTCCTTACATTTAATAAGAGATCTACGTACAATAACTAGTTCACACCATTCCAACTCTACCAAGAAGAAAATATCAGAAAAACAATATATAATGAAGCAAAATGGTATAAACCTCAGAATAGGAGAGACAGATGCTTCCAAAGTGTTCAGCTGCGGCCTAGCTCCAGCTGATAATTACCATCAAGATAGAAGATTTTTGGATTAAAAAAAAAAAAACAAAAACTCCATAGCCGGGAGTTGTGGCAGGCGCCTGTAGTCCCAGCTACTCGGGAGGCTGAGGCAAGAGAATCGCTTAAGCCCAGGAGTTGGAGGTTGCTGTGAGCTGTGTGAGGCCACGGCACTCTACCGAGGGCCATAAAGTGAGACTCTGTCTCTACAAAAAAAAAAAAAAAGCTCCAAAAACTATATGTTGGTGAAATTTTCAAAACCAGCGTGGGTCAACCAGTACATAGTTGTGAGGTCCCTTCGGCCTGTGGGCCTCAGTTGGAAGTCTCTTCCTCAAGGGCATTCAATTAATACTAATAAAAAATGAATAAGCCTTATTTGTTCAACAATCTGGGGGAATACAAATAAGAGAGGCAGTTAACAGTATGGCTTATAAAGTTTTTAAAAATTCCCTTTATGTTATAGATTCAGGAGTACATAAAATAATTCTGAATAAGGCTAATTAAAGCAGCTATTTATGGCCTGCGGTATTTTTGAAAGTAGTGTCTCAATCCTTCTGGAAATAGTTTTCCAAATTTGTTTTATACATGTTTTTCGAAGTAAGTAAGTATTCTCCCCATCTCGTCTAGTTTGCGTCGTTACTTTTCTTAGCAAACATTTTATGACCCCCAAAGTGAAGATAAATCAGTCAGCAAAACACAGCCAAGTAATGGGATTCTTAACAGTGAGACTGTGTATACACAAGTATGAACTTTGAGGCTGATTTTATCTGCAGAGAGATGAATTGGAGAGATGAATTTACAGATATCAGCTGAAGTCCACTTCCAGTGGGGACATGTCCTGTTCCAAAGAACAGACGCAATCGCTAAGCAGAGCTGCACCTAATTCAGTCGCAGCTTTAATAAGGAAATTGGTTGTTTTTCTCAATGTAAATTTTTATGTAAATTCCAAAATTTAAAGGAATTTAAGGAAATTTAAGGATTCTTTTCCTAACATATCATATGTCAACGTTTTCCGTAACATTATTATATTTGAAAGTATTATGCATTTTGCAGCCCACTCCTGTTACTGCTTTTAAGTTCCCGTTTGAATTTTATACAACATGCCAAATTCTCTGTACTACCACTTGCTCATCGCTTTCCATGGGCGAGTAAACTTACTATGCCCTGCCTCCCTGACAAGACTATCTAATCAGTAGGTTGATACATCAAAATGAAATACAGCTGGTCAAGGTGAAGCCCATGTTCCCTCCATAGACGCCTTATTTCCTATCATCGTTTTCTACCATTATCAGGATATGTTCTGCTCAGAGACCATTTGTGTGACTTGGAGCAGTGTTTTCACAGGTGTTCCAAAGATGTGAGTGCAGGTTGCTAAGACCTTTTTCAAAAAATATTGGGAAGAGTGAAAGAGAGCATCCTTAATTTCTCAGAGCTTTTAATAGGACAATATTAATATTTCCACACCCAAGGCATCTAACATGCAACATTTCCTAAACTTACTTGAGAAACTCCCTGTTCACGGAGCATCTTGCAGGACCAGATGTTCCAGCAGCACACTCCAGGAAATGCCAACCTCGCTTGAAGAGAGGGTGCACCCATAACTTTCATAATACTCTCTGCTGAGGGCTCTAAGGGTTCGTGAAAGTATTAAGGGGGCAGCTTCGTGTACAGGCTTCTGATTTTCCACCACTTCTCTTCAAATGGAGTGATTCTGTTTTTACCTGTTTTCAGTATTATACATCTGCATGAATTTTTTTTTAAGATGGGATTCTTAATACTAACTTAATATTATAATTCTTAATACTAACAAATTATAAGGAAAAGGAAAGCAAGGGAGGAAAGAAGGAAGGAATGGAGAGAAGATTCTCTCCTCTTACTTCACTCCTGCGTACGTAGCATCACTTGCCTGAGTTTATTCAGACTCAGTGTGGCTGTGAACTTCCTGATGTATTAGTGGGTACTTTCTTCATTATGTCATAATGAAGTCTGGGGTATATAAAATTAAAAAATGCGTTGAGCAGTTAATGTACTTCTGGCATTTTGTGAATTCAGTTAATTATGTGTGGGTGATATTACCCCTGTTCTAGTAAAAACAACGGGCTGGTGGTTTTTGGTGAGGAAACTAGTCCATCAATCACCTGTAATCATCCATCTTCGGGTGAGGGGACCCCTTCTGGCCGGCTTACACCAACTGTGGTGTGTTTTCAACTCTACTGCCAAAACATTCTGTATTCCACAAAATCTCTTAAGAAGGACTATTCTGTTTCCAGTTGAGATACAAAATGACATCTGAAGTGGTGATATATGTAGAATTAAAGCAATCTTTTTCAATCATTATAACCTTTAAGCACCACTAACATCCCAGTAGATTCCTTGACCTTTTCTCTCCGTATTATGCTTTTTGACAGCTCGGAGAGTGAAGCAGTATTCATGACAGCTGGTATAAACATGAAATGTTAATTCTTGGCACACACTTACTATTGCCAACCACTTACAGATGCTCACGTGATATATTTTGTTTCTCCCATGGCTCTAACACAGTCTGTGTGAATTTTCTTAATCCAGTGTTAGGAAGAAGTCAAACTTATTTTTGGTTTATGTAGCTATGGTTTTGAGTCTTAGAATCATGGTTAAGTGGAAACAGGTGGAGCAGTCCTGAGCCACGGAGTGAGAGGATTTTTTTTCTGTGTAGTACCAGAGTAAAGAATAAAAATAATTTATGGGCTATTCAAACAAGGTACAGGTACATAAAGAAAACTGTGGTATCCACAGAGTGCAGTTAAGGCATTCTGAATCTTCCTGTGAGCAGAGTGAGCAGAGTATAGGAGAAGCAAAATTCCCTATCTCCAAGAGGCATCAATTCACCCGGCATGCTAGGAAATGCACTAAAGAATCCATGACTTCTCTCTGATTCTTGATGAACTGTATCAGAGCATGTAATCCAAGCTGTGAAGCTTCAGGAATTTTCAACTAACCTCATCTCTACTAAAAATAGAAAAACTAGCCATGCCTTGTGGCTGGCACCTATAATCCCAGCTACTGCAGAACCTGAGGCAAGAGGATTGCCTGAGCCCAGGACTCGAGGTTGCTGTGAGCTATGTCACCATAGCACTCACCTGGGTGACAGAGTGAAACTCTGTATCAAAAAAGAAAAGAAATCTTCAACTAAATTGAAAGAAATGCTAGTTTGCTAAAACAAGTCATCATAATATAAGGAAGGAATTTTCTAGGAAGTAAAATGAGTTGATAACACCCAAAATCAAATGGATATGCAGGCAACTCTAAGTTGGGAGAACTTGAAAACAAGTTAAGAGTTAACATCTTAACCAAAAGAGGTAGGCATTAAGTCAGATAACTCATGAATCTCAATTGGAAGTATTAGGTAGAGAATATTTAGGACCAAAAAATATGAAAGTTGTTGCCCAAGGAATAGTGTCTGTGTATATTTTTGTGAAACTTTGGTTCTTCTGCACACAATTAAGGATGAATTGTAGTAAGAATTAGAACAACTAGCAATTAGGTTATTAGAACTGTTTTACAAAACTTTAGAGAAACTAAATGCAACAGAGTTAATTTGAGCAAAGAATCATTGACGAATAGGGAATCACTAAAACCAGAAGAGGTTCAGAGAGCTCCACTGGAGTTCTTTCATAGGCTGAAAACAGAAGCAAAGTAGAGAAAGTACCTGATTGGCCACGGTGTTTGCCTTATTTGGGCGGGATGTGATGAGGCACTTGCCTTATGGGGATATGGTCCAATGGGAGGTTTCTATTTGTATAACCAATTGGCTGCTTGACTACTTGTGATCGGCTAAGGGTCATGTGCTTCTGTTTTGTTTTGTTTGTTTGTAGTTACAAGAAACCTTTCCAAGTTAAGTTCGTCTCCAGTTACAGAGACAATCTCAGGCTAATGGTTTTCTCCTTCTTTGCTTTAACAGGACCTTGGTAAGAGATTTTGATAAGGGACACAACACTACATTTTGATAAGGGACACAACATCCCCTTATATTTGTGTGCGTGTATGTATGTATAAAGTTCTTGAACAATTTGTGTTATGGAAGGCTGCTTCTTCTAAACTGTGTGTAGTGCACTGGCAAACAGAATATAGAACTTTTACACTTGAAATTAAAAAAATACAATAGGTTGACTATTGTATAGATAGTTTTTCTATATTTAGTTCTAGAAGAATAACACTCTAATAATCTCTTTGAAACAATTATGAGGCTTCATTAGAGGACAAAAAAAGGTGAAATGTACAGAAATTCTTTTGGAATCAGAGGATGCAAGAGTTGTAGGGTGATTACTTGGAAGAAGGCAAAGGAGTCCCTTACAAAGCTGCCTCCAAATTTTCAAAATGAAAGTCTCGGATATTTTCCAGAGGGTACCAAGACTAATTACAACAATTTAACATAATCTCTATCATGAATTGGGGCCTGGGGTATGCATGCATATGGTTGAGAATGTCACCCGCAGTCTGCCTTGGAAGTGCATCTAGAGAAATGCAAAGAACAAGTCAGTTTCAAGCTCAGTCGTGTCCCTTCTAAAGTCAGGAACAACTTCCAAATCTCGGTGAAATTGAAAGATTTCAGAAATTCACTGCCTCCTGAACATGCACTATTCTTGCCTTTCTTATTTCTGTGCTACCTTTTGAACATCGACCACTGTTATTATGCCTAGGAGGTAATCCAGGATAAGATTTTTTTTCAATGCAAACCTTTTATTAAAGGCCTACAATGTTATGTTCTGGAGAATTTTGTTTTCCTTTTCTTACACATTAGTTAGATCGGATTTTCAAAAGCACATCAGAAATATTCCTAGTCTTAAATCCAGGGATTTATATAACACAAAGTTGCAAGACCAGTGGGAAATTAATTTCCTTTGAAGCATAGAAGCTTGAAGTTTGCTCCCTCCCACAGTGGAGCAGAATTTATTCAAGCATTGTTGATGACCTCTCAAGGTCCTTCCTTCCCTGAGTGATAAGCTAACTGCTGGAAGCCAGTGATTACCTGGGCCCTTCTGGCTAGGTTGGAAAATAACAGGTCAAAGAAAGTTTGACTGGAGACTCACCCTCTTGCCTCATTACTACCAGCAACCGGGGAACCCATTGTGTATGTGGACTCTGTGACGTGCTGTCTCTTTGTATAAGAGGAAGAACACAGTTCCCTTAAAGGTCAACAAGTTGTTTATGGGGGCAAGACATGATTGCAAGAGGGACTTTGCCTAACAATTGCAATCAATGTAACCTGGATTATTGTACCCTCAATGAATCCCTAACAATAAAAAAAAAAAAAAAAGGTCAACAAGTTGTGACACTTTATCAAAATGAGATACCTTTGAATGGATGCAATGTGGTGTCATGTTTTACTATCAAGAACTTATTTGTCAATATTTTCCAACTTAACTGTTTTAAGAAGCTTTGATGGGGGCAAAAAGTTCTGGATCCTCTGTTTAAAACATCTCTCATACCTATATTTTACACACCTTTTTATTTTCTCAGTTATGATTCCTGTAGCACCCAGAGAGTGTCTGTGTTCTTTAGTTCATTGTTTTTCTAAAGTTCCACATTGCTTTATCTTGGACAGAAAGATACCACAAATTCCAGTTTTAATACTAAAACTTCAAGTCGAGTTCAGCATTTGCTCGTTAGGGAGAATGAAGGATCCCTTCCTCCTGCTACCTTACTCTGTAAATTCTCAGATCTGAGAAGGTGCTACTTGGCAGGATAATTTGTATTTTTTCTTTTATTCCTTTGTTTAGTTTTCTAGATGCAAGTGTAACAAAGTAGAATTGTCATTTTAGTCCTGAAAAGAATAAATACATGTTCTCTGCTGAATTTCTCCTGTATATCTTTTCATTATTACTTTCTTCCTCTGGCAGAAACAAAACAATTACCAGCAATGAGAGATAATGTAGCTGTTATTTATATTTCAGCTGTTTCCTTCTGGTGAGTGTGTGTGCAAGTGTGCGCACACACACATACACATAGACTCTTCCTTTCAGCAAAATTATAGCTTTGCTAAGGAAGAAAACTGCCTGGGTGAAGGAAAAGTGCACGCGTGGAAAAAGAAGATGTTTACTAGTGCACAGTTACACTAAGGAACATACGAAAAGTGAGCTTTCAAAATGAACTGCAGTCTGTCCCTTAAAGATACTTAAAATACATATATATATAGTGTCATTTTGTTTAGTTGATAAAAACAGATACTTATAATAGAACATTTGAAAATTTAGCCAGTATAAATAATGAAGGTAAATTCATCCAATTATTAGAATGCAAAAACAACCATTATCTTGGTCTGTTTAATTTCAGTCTTATTTTTTCTTACACATATATTTTCTATAATTGAGAACTGCTATATGGAGAAATTTGTACATTTTTAAAATCTGTATAGCTTAAGCACTTCCCAATGTCAGTATAAACGCTATTCTATTGATCCTTACCTTTTAACACAATTAACATTTTATGTGTCACGTTTGGCACATTTTTTCTATTATATCACTTGTTTTAAAATTTTATTATTATTATTATTTGGAGACAGAGTCTCACTTTGTCACCCTCAGTAGGGTGTCTGTGGTGTCACAGCTCATAGCAACCTCAAACTCTCTGGCTCAAGAGATTCTCTTGCCTCAGCCTTGCAAGTAGCTGGGACTACAGGTGCCCGTCACAACGCCTAGTTGTTTTTAGAGGTGGGGGTTTCTCTCTGGCTCAGGCTGGTCTTGAACCTATGAGCTCAGGCAATCCACCCACCTGGGCCACCCAGAGGGCTAGGATTACAGGCGTGAGTCACCGTGCCCAGCCAAATATGTCATCTTTAGACCTTATATTTAGTGGATTCCAGTTTTGTTTGCCTGTGTTGCCTGTAATGTATGCACAGATGCTCACTGTGGCATTGTAACAGAGAAAGTTCAAACAATCTAAATGACCAAAAATAGAAAAATGAAGAATGAAAGAAAGTCTACTAAAGGTGATAAAGAGTATCTATCAGAGCAACAGAAAGCAGTATCCTTACTGATGTGATTATACTCAGGGATAATGCAAAAATGGCTCTTGTGAGACTCATGAACATTATCCCCAAATCCTTTGAAACTAAAATAATGGCCAAGAAATTTGCAACCGATTAAGAAAACTGATAGTCTTCTTGTATTCTAGCTACAATCTCTGTAAAGACGTATGTAAATGGATATATAGGCAATACCATTTTTTTTTAAAGCAATTTATTTTGTTTTGGGGGGATTTTTTTAGTTTTTTTGGCCGGGGCTGGGTTTGAACCCACCACCTCCAGCATATGGGGCCGGCACCCTACTCCTTTGAGCCACAGGTGCCGCCCGGCAATACCATTTTTTAACAGGTACAGAAAGAAACAGCAATGTAATGAAAAACCTCATGGTTTTAATGATGAAGATATAGACCATATTTATGAATACGAAATCTCAATATTGTAAAGATACTAGTTTTCCCCAAATAATACACAAATAATAGAAAAATAGAAAATGTCAATCAAGATCTTAACATTTTTTGAAATTATTGTGATGTGTATTTAGAGGAATGTATGCATTTGTAAGACACTATGTATATTTATACACACACACACATATATATTTTCAACATAAGTTGTATAATATAGGACCTTTTCCTAAGAATTACTAAAACATTAAGGAATTGAGATATGTATGGAATTTAAGTATTAAAGTCTGCTGCAGGGACAGAGCTGTAACACAGAAGAATGAGTCCAGAAACCGCTAATGCTCACGGATGTATGTGTCTGTCAGTCTGTAGGATCATGATGTTCTATTACTGAGGTGGCATTTCAATAAAGTAGGATTAACTAGTGAAGAGAGCTGGGGTAAGTAGCTATACATTTGGCAAAAATGATGCCAAATTCCTTCCTTTAAATTAAAAAGCATATATTATATACATAATATATATAAATTCCACATGTATTTGAATTCCTTAATGTTTTAGTAATTCTTTTTTTTTTTTTGCAGTTTTTTGCCGGGGCCGGGCTTGAACCTGCCACCTCCGGCATATGGGGCCGGCACCCTACTGTTTTGAGCCACAGGCGCCGCCCCATATTTTAGTAATTCTTGGGAGAAGTTCTCATATTACACAACTTATTTTGCAAATATGTATATGTGTGTATATGTGTGTTATATATGTATACATAGTGTCTTACAAATGCATTAATTCATATTTATATATATATACACATATATAATTTAAAGGAAGGGATTTGGCTTATATATATGTGTGTATGTATATATATATATATATAAAATTTTATTTTATTTTTTTTTTTTTGAGACAGAGCTTCATTCAATTGCCCAGGCTAGAGTGCCATGGTGTCAGCCTAGCTCACAGCAACCTCAAACTCCTGGGCTCAAGTGATCCTCTTGCCTCAGCCTCCCAAGTAGCTGGGACTACAGGTGCTCAGCACAATGCCTAGCTAATTTTCTTTATTTATAGTAGAGACAAGGTCTTGCTTTTGCTGAAGCTGATCTCAAACTCCTGAGCTCAAGGGATTCTCCACCTCAGTCTCCTAAAAGTGCTAGGATTACAGGCATGAGTCACTGCACTGGGAAAATAAGTATGTTTTTTTAATGTGGGGACAAGGCAGACTTTACCAACAACAATAATAAAGACAGAAACCATATAGAAATCTAAAAGGTATAACCGTATAAAAATTGTAGTATTATAGTTTGTTCCACAGCTATTGATTTCTTTTGCTTTTCTTTACTTTTTTTCTATAGAGAATTTTTTAGAGGAAGGGAAAAGAAGCAAAAAGAACTAAAAAAATAAAAAGATAGATTAGACAAGAATAGTTTATAGTTAGTCCACCTGTAGAAACTGTGTTACTAGTCCTCACTACTGTGCTCTTGAAAATGAATTTACACATTAAAAAAAAAGATCACAATAGCCTGAGCTTTGATAGGACACTGTTTGATAAACCCTTCAGTATTTTGCAGTGGTGTGTGGATCACTAAAAACACATTAGTGTGATTTCCTCATTGTACAGATGAGGAAACAGAGCCTCGCCATACTAAAACTCAGGGTTCCATATAACGCTAACCCTTCTTCCAGTATAGCATAGTGTCTCTTGGGTTATATTAAGAATATTTTGACATATAAAAGAAAGAAATCTTTTCTAAGCTTTTCTGAAAAGAAGCAGACTTCAATTCCAATTTGGAAGAAAACATGGAGTTATCAGAGGAAAACAAATGTGGAAATGATCTGTCATGTTCAAGGTGCCCCAATTGGATAAACCAGTGTAATAGATGTTAAGGAGACTTAGCACCCATCTTCATTTCCCTTTGTTTATCCAATGTGTAGGACATCCCTAGCATTTTGCAAAGTCTAAGTAAATAATATGAAGTAACAGATGTTTGTAAATTTCCTTTTGTCCAAACTGAATTAGGAAGAAAATTCCTGATCTCTTGGCACATGCTCTATAGGAGAATAGGCTCCTAAAGTTTAGCCCAGCAGTTTAGGTAACTGTTTAATTTATATACTTTTATTTTCTGGGTACTATATTGGATAAGAAGGTTGTATCAAAAAGATAAACCAAAAATACTTGTAATGTGTATCAGGGAGATTTAGATGTGGATCTAAAAAAGAAGAGAGAGAATAGTGAATCCTGTAAGAGCTGAATGAATGGAGGTATTGTGAGTTTGGAACAGGGAAGCCATCAGGAGGAGGTGGCAGTTAGAAAACTGTTTTCTCCTGGTAGGGGGAAGGAGCTCCCGGCAAAGGAAGCCCTGAGGAGGCACATCAGGGGGTATCAGTAAGTCTAGAGATAAAAGAGAATCAGAAGAGAATTAATTCAACCATTCCATATTAATGAGTTTAATGACAGAGAGAGTAAGGTCAGGATATTTCGAAAGGACCAGCAAGTTCCTTTTGGTTTCACTATTACCTTGAACAGGTTCATATTTTCTGTAACATTTTCATAAAAGTGTATACTCTCAAAAATTAAAAACTGAATTTTTTTTTTGCCAATTAGGAGGTACAGGCTGACTTCTGTTACATGTCTGTATTCTATGGTGGTGGAGTCTGGGCTTGTGGTGCACCCATCACACAAGCAGTGTACATTATACCCCACCCTCCCTCTTGTGCGTCTCCATTGTCCACCATACCGCTCATCATAGCCTTTGTATAGCCATAGTTTAGCTCTCACTCTTTCTGTTTCTGAGTTAGGGCAGTGGCTTCACAGTTCACTGTGAAAGTGAAGTCCCTGTTCACTTAGGGCAATGGCTTCTAGTTCTATCCAAGTTGCTGCAAAAACACTATCTCATTCTTGTTTATGTCCAAGTAGCACTCTATGGTGTACATTTTCTTTATCCACTCCTCAGTTGATGAGACCTTAGGTTGATGCCCTATCTTTACAATTGTACGTTGTGTTGTAATGAATATATGACTGCACATATCTTTTTGTTATAAGTAGAACCTCTGTATGTTGACCACCAAGGGACTGTAATAAACTAGCCAACATATGGAGGTGGTCAACACAAGGAACTAGGCTTCCTGCACTGATACGTACATGGGCTTTACCTTGTACAGCTTTTTTTTTTTTTTTTTGAGACAGAGTCTCACTATGTTGCCCTTGTTAGAGTGCCGTAGCATCACAGCTCACAACAACCTCAAACTCTTGGGCTTAAACAAGTAGCTGGGACTATAGGCACCTACCACAATGCCCCACTATTTTTTTTGTTATTGTTGTCATTTTGTTTAGTAGGCCCTGGCCCAGCCCCAGTGCATGTGGCTCATGTCCTAACCACTGAGCTACAGGCACTGAGCCCTCTTGTACAGCTTTTATTAGAGCATATCATATGAAATCATACATAATCAAAACACAGTAAAAATCACATATAAAATATTCGAAATCAATATATGTATTGTTTCCTCATGGTTTAATCATTCTTTCTGAAAAAGGAGTCAATCTTATTCTGTTTCTTATTCCTATTACAAAGCTAAGTGGAGAAAGCACTTTCAATGTTGGCTATACCACTCAGCATACCTGGGCATTTTTCCATAGCATACGATTTCAGTTGAATTATGAGATGCCTGAGATCCTCTCCTTTTGGAGTCTGCAATTTCTGTGTCATCCTCACCTGCTTTCTCCACTTCATTAGCTGCTTCATGCACTTCTACACTGGTCTACAATATCACCTGGAAAATTGCTTCGCCGGGCATCATGGCAGGTGCCTGTAGTCTCAGCTACTCAGCAGGCTTGAGGCAAGAGGATGCCTTGGGCCCAGGAGTTTGAGGTTGCTGTGACCTATGACACCATGGCACTTTAGTCCAGGATGACAGAGTGAGACTTTAACCTTCCCCCCTCCCCCCAAACCCAGTTAGATTATTAGACACTTTGTCTATTCATAACATAGTTTCAGATCCATGCCTTAAACACAGACCATAGGGGTTCTGGAACGTAGCCGTAGGACAGCAACATAAGCCCAAGTTTCCTGTGAAGTTCCGCGTCTCACTTTGAAGATTCATACAGTTTTTGTATTTTATTCCATAATATATCTGCAGGTAAAATCAAATCCCCAGAAACACAAGCAGTGTGAGACCCAGCGCCTGACAGATCTCAGGCATCTGCTCCTGGGAAGCATACCCTCCAGTCACATAAACTCAGAAGACTCCTGTCTTTTGCAGAGTTTATTCTTAGGAGGTGATGGGCCTCATTCTTCAGTGTTTCCCAGCCAAAGCCTGTTGCTTAAATGTGAGTACAAGGGGGTGACACCTGTGGCTCAAAGGAGTAGGACGCCGGCCCCATATGCCGGAGGTGGCAGGTTCAAACCCAGCCCTGGCCAAAAGCTGCCAAAAAAGAAAAAAACAAAACAAAACACGTGAGTAGAAGGTAGTCACAGATAAAAAAAAGTTGGAGTTTTGGAGCAGGATATGAATGAATAGCTATTCTGGAGAAATGTCTCAAGGACCGGCAAAGTGAGGGGCGTGCAGAGGTGAGAGAATGGGGGGATGTGAGGGTTGGGAGCAGTCACCAGAGTGTTCTCGCCTCCCAGCACTGCGGCTTCCCGGCATCTCCGGGCGTGAGCTTAACAGCCCGTCTTACGCTGTTGCTCAGTGCTTACACTGTAAGAGCTAAATTATGCTCCTCAGACTCACTTTACTAAGAGAAAGAAGTGTCTCAGACATTGTAGAATCATTCTTACAAATACTATTTTTGTTTTTGAGACAAAGTCTCATTTTATCGCCCTAGGTAGAGTGCCGTGCTGTCATAGCTCATAGCAACTTCAAACTCTTGGGTTCAAGTGATCCTTTTGCCTCAGGGTCTCAAGTAGCTGGGACTACAGGCACCCACCACAACACCTGGCTAGTTTTTTTTTTTTTCTTTTTTAGGAGATGGGGTCTCCCTCTGGTTCATGCTGTTTTCAAACTCCTGAGCTCAAGCAGTCCACCCCACTTGGCCTCTCAGAATGCTAAGATTACAGGCGGGAGCCGCTGTGCCTGGCCTCAAATACTGTTTTGTAATGCTTCATCAGGCCCTTCAGTAAACTTGTGTCAGAAAACTGTATATGTTTGTATGAGAGAGAGAAAAAGAAGAGAGAAGCAATGAGAATGTGAGCAAATTCGGCTAGAGGGAATATAGCCCCGTGGCTTGGCTCTGAGTTGATTTAAAAAAAAAGATTTCTGTAAATACTGTTTTCTAATTCTTTTTTGTGTCCTGAATACGTACTTTTATGAAAACTAGGTTGATTACAGTAGGGACAAATTAATCTTTTTTTTTTTAATATGAACAGTTAAAAAATTGTGGTTACAGAAAACCCATCTTGTGAGTGATTGAGTTTCAAGAGTAAATTAAATTGGATCCTACTAAGTGGGGAACCAGAAAGCATTAAACCTTTTTTCTGGACATTTTCATTAATAACAGAGCTGTTTATAGTAGCTGGGCACATAGAAACTGTCACTTAAGAAGCATTTCTTCATTACAAAGCCACAAGTTTATCCCTCTTGAGTTTTTCTGCCCTCCCCTTCTTATGCAAGCATTAATATCTTTAATAGAAGTAGTGAAAATTATGAATATGTTCTCATTTTAAATACAAGATATAGGGAATCCTTCTTTGCTTTGATCTCATAACTGACATTAAATACTGACCCACAAATTTATGCAAACGTAAATACTGTATTAAAATTTCCTTTGGTGTGCAAATCAATCCTTAAAATATCATGCTTATTGCCGGATTCTTACAAATGTTTACCAAGAACTGAAATGTTGATATGTATACCTATGTTACCTAAGGTAATTAGGAGCACTGATTTATAAAGCTGAATACCCAGAGCTTTTATTTTATCCTTTGTAAAGGTAACTCTGTATAGCATATTTGGTAATCTTGATCCATAAATAGTTCTCTAGTTGTTTAGAGAGGGACATGTTGTGTTACCATAGTTGCAAGGGGACTGTTGTTCACAATTACTCTTTTAAATCTTCAGTGGCAAAGTGATTTTCACAATGTTTTGCAAATGCAAGTTAGTATGAAACTTTCTGAAATAAGTCTTTCTCAAATGGAAATTTTCAACACAGGAGCTTACAAAGGATGATTATTTTGTAGGCCAAAGAAAATGCGTTAATGACTAAGAAGCAGATTCTAATTGAAAGAGTAATGAAAGATGCAAGACTTCTATCGTGACCCCAACCGGGATCACACTCTTCCTTGAGAAAGCAATTTAACAGCAGCTCTGAGCTTCAGTGTTCCCATCTGTTAAATGGAGGTTATTAAGAACACCCCCTGTTTGAAGATAAACTAATAGGGAAGTTAAAAGAAAAAGTAATGAGATCTTTGAAGGAGAAGAAAGAGCCTTACATTAATTTGGAGAATTTTTTCTACGTGTAAAGTACTGACAAATGTTAATTAGACACATCATTCAGAAATTTATTTTTAATGATTATGAGACTCAGTTATGAAACTTCATACAAAAGAGTCCAACCATTTGATTGGTATGATACAGCCAGGTCTAAGCACATGGACCATGATTTTTGTTTGTTTGTTTGGAGACTCCTCTAGTATATCTAGCTTATTGAATTCACCAGGCATTTACCTTACATGCAATTCTGTGCTAGGTATAAAGGATACAAAGATAAAAAGACATAAAAGATAAACAAGTTGCCTTCATGCTGCTAGTAGTCTAAAAAGACTGAGAGGCATGTGAGAGAGACAGTTATAAGCCATGTGGTAAGTCATGAAGACAAATTGCAATGAGGATGAACAGGTGGGATGCTCCGGTTAAACTATTGCCTCTTTCACCCTTTCCTAATGGTGTTTAACACCTTTCTGATGGCAGGACTTTGCATCATGTAAATCACTATGCCAAAAGGAAGAACATAGTTTGACACACAATTTTAAAGTTGGGCTTGGGTGGCACCTGTGGCTCAAGGAGTAGGGTGCTGGTCCCATATGCCGGAGGTGGTGGGTTCAAACCCAGCCCCAGCCAAAAAAAAAAAAAAGTTGGGCTGAATCAGTTAAAATTTAGATGAAATCAGTGGGGAAAAAGAGGTACAGACCAATCTTGGGGGTATTCTGGGTTTGGATCCGCACTGTCTCAATAAGGCAGATATTGCAGTAAAGCAAATAATCACCCAATTGTTTGGTTTCCTAATGCATATAAAACTCATGTTTACAGTATACTGCTGTGTGCTAAGTGGGCTACAGCATTGTGTCTAAAAAAAGTACATATCTTAACTAAAAACTACTTCGTTGCTAAAAAAATGCTAATGCTCATCTGAGCCTTCAATGAGTCCTGGTGTGTTGCTTGTGGAGGGTCTTGCCTCGGTGTCGATGGCTGCTGACTCCTCACAGTGCTGGTCTCTGAAGGTGAGAGTGTTTCTTCAAATAAAACAGATGAAGTTTGCTGCGCTGACTGACTCTCCCTTTCACTGAATATTTCTCTGCAGCCTGTGATGCTGTGTGATAGCACACTAAAATTTTACCCACAGTAAAATTTCTTCCAAAATTGGAATCAATCCTCTCAAGCCCTGCCACTGATTTATCAACTAAGTTTATCCTAAACCTTTTGTTGTCATGCCAACAACTTTCACAGCAGTTTATCCAGGAGTGGATTCCATCTCAAGAAACCACTTTCTTTGCACTTCCACAAGAAGCAAAATTGAAAAATCAGTTCAATTTCGATCATGAGATTGCAGCAATTCAATCCCATCTTCAGGCACCATTTCTAGGTCTGGTTCTCTTGCTTTTTTTTTTTTTACCATATCTGTAGTTACTTCCTCCACTAAAGTCTTGAACCCCTCAAAGTCGTGTATGGCAATTGAATCAACTTGTTCCCAACTATTAATGTCAATATTTTGAACACCTCCCATCCATCACGAACGTTCTTAATGACAGCTAGAATGGTTAGTCATTTCCAAAAGACATTACTTTGCCCAGATTCATCAGAGAAATCACCATCTATGGTACCTATATCCTTAGGAAATACATTTCTTAAATATTAAAACTTGTCAAAATGACTTCTTGGTCCCAGAGCTGCAGAATGGGTGTTATATGAACAGCATGAAGACAACTTTAATCTCCTTGTACATCTCTGTCAGAGCTCTCAGTGACTAGATGCATTTTCAGTGAGTTTGAAAGGAATCTTTTTGATGAGCAATAGTTCTTAACAGTGGACCCAAAATATTTAGTAAACCGTGCTGTAAGCAGATATGCTGTCATCTGGGCTTTGTTGTTCTATCTGAAGAACACAGCCAGAGTAGAGTCAGCATCATTCTTAATGGTCTTCAGATTGTTGTCATGGTAAATGAGCATTGGCTTGAACTTAGAGCCACCAGCTTCATCAGCCCTTAAGAAAAGATAATCCTTCCAAGCTTTAAAGCCAGGCACTGACTTCTCCTGTCTAGCTAGGAGAGTCTGAGATGGCATCTTCTTCCAATAGAAGACATTTCATCTACTAATGCATTAAAATCTTGTGTTTAGTGCAGCCACCACCGTCAGTGATCTTGGCTGGATCTTCTGCCTCACCTTGCACTCTTACCTTATGAAGACGGCTGCTTCATTAAACATCATGGACAAACTTCTGCAAGCTTCAGACTTTTCTTCTGCAGCTTCTTCACCTTTCTCATCCTTTATGGAAATGGAGAGAGTGACTTGCTGTGGTTAAGCTTTGACTTAAGAAAATGTTGTCTCTTCTTTGGTCTTCTATTCAAACCACTCAAACTGTCTGGATATCAGCAACCAGGCTGTTTCAGTGACTTATCATTCCTATCATTCATGTGTTCACTGGAATAGCGCTTTCTCCTTTGTATTCACTACTTGAGTGTTTGGTGCAAGAGGCCTAGCATTTGACCTATGTACGTTGTTGAGATGTCTTTCTTATTGAGCTTAATCGTTTCCAGCTGTTGATTAAAAGTGAAAGACACACAACTTTTCCTTTTCTTTCACTTAAACACTTAGAGACCATTAGAGGGTTACTAACTGGCCTAATTTCAGTTAAGTTGCATCTCTGGGAATGAGCCAAAGGGGAGGGAGAGAGAGGGGAAAAGGTCAGTCGGTGAAGGAGTCAGAAAACACACAACTGCTATTGATCAAGTTTGCCGTCATATTATGAGTACAGTTCATGGCACCTGAAAACAATTACCAAAATAACATCAAAGGTCACCGACCCCCACAAAAGATATAATGATAAGGTTTGAAATATGCAAGAATTACCAAAATGGGATACAGAGGAACAAAGGGAGCATGTGCTGTTGGAAAAATGGTGCCGATAAGAAAGTGAATATCACAATCAAATGTGTCACATAAATTTGTCAATTTCTCTGGGTTTTCCAGGCAGAGTTGCCACAAAACTTCAATTTGGTTAAAACGCTAGCTGCATCTGCAGAGTGCAGTGCAGTGAGGCACAGTGAATCAAGGTATGCCTACAGTGTCTTTTGAAAACCCAGCTGCTAAATATTTTTCCTTTTCCCATTTTCCCTCTGACGAAAACCCTGTGAAACAAGGAAGATAATCTGACTTCTCAGAGATGAGGAAACCTGGGCTCAGAGCAGTACAGTAACTTTCCCAACATTGGCTGTCTAATACCTGGTATGGCCTGGATTGGTTTTCTTTTTTCTTTGTTTTTTGTTTTTTTTTAAATCAGGCATTTAGACAGCCTCAGTCAGTGCCAGGTACCGTCACAAATGCTCTATAAACATGTAATCATCAGAGGTCTGCCTTAGCATCTTGCTCTAATCTCAGGATCTTTCCAGCGTGTGTGTGTGGTGTGAAGATGTAACTGGCAATGTGACATACTTACAGATTAGCTGAATTAAGTCAATCTTGGTTATGTTCTCCAAAGCCGTATGTGTGATGCTCTCAAGCTATTGACGAATAGGGGGATTGATTACATGAAAATTCTTGCATTCCACACTTCAGGAATACAGAGATGAGGACAGTGTTCCTGCCCTATAGGGCTTAGTAGAAGAAACACAAAAGGACTTAAAACAGTTTGCAGGAAAGCAATAAATACTCTTGGCATGGACAAGCAAATACCTAATCTAGACTTTTCAGGCCACTCAGTTAATTATGATTTTTAAAAGTGGGAATACTAATTGATACTGTTTGCACTTTTATTAATTTGCTCATATATATTTCATTTGCACTGTACATGAAACGTTTTTTATATATTTATGTGAAATACAAGAGTCCTGTGTTTATTGAATCTTCTCTGTAAATCCAAAGCACTTCCATACACATCAAATGACTTATCATCAGAGCAGAATACCAAGAAGTGATTGAAATCCTATCTTCTTTTAAAATTAAAGGCAACTCATAAAGAGCTGAAAGAAAGCAATGGTTTTCTGATTTGTTGTGAAGGTTGTTTCAGCATTTGTTGCAAAGCCTTAAAAGCCTTCCTGTAGTTTAATTCATTTCACACCATCTTTTCAAATGAAGGGACTTTACAAAAGAGATTAATTTTCCTTTTAACACTTGAAAATTTTTATATATCTCTAGATAAACATAAATACACTTTCCATAGTGTTTATTTTTCTTTACTTTTTTCTTTTCATGGAAAATGAAGATAACCATCATCTTCATAATGACTTTTTACCATTAACCAGAGAGACAAGTTGAGATTGTATATCACATTTCACAATTAAGTGTACACCCTGATATCGCTCAGAGGACAGATCTTTTGCCATTTTTCTCTATACTGGATTAAAAATTAAGTCTTCTATTTCTTTTCTCTGATAGCCTTATGATACATTGCTTCAAAATCAGTTTTTCTAACACTTTATGCTTAATTAGCATCCAGAAAATGCATATATTTTATTGAGACTCACTATATATTTTTCCACTGATCAGATGCAGTCTTTTTATTTCTATAATTTTATACCTATTAGCTTACTACCCTTTGAATTTATTTATTTTTTATTTTTTTGAGACAGAGTCTCACTCTGTCACCCATGGTAGAATGCTATGGCGTCATAGCTTACAGCAACCTCCAACTCTTGGGCTCAAGCAATTCTCTTGCCTCATCCTCCCAAGTAGCTGGGACTACAGGCGCCCACCACAATGCTTGGCTGCTTTTAGAGATGGGGTATCACTCTGCCTCAGGCTGGTCTCGAACCTGCGAGCTCAGGCAATCCACCCTCCTGGGATTACAGGCATGAGCCACCACACCTGGCCTTACCCTTTGAATTTTTGACTTAATAAATGTGAAGAGCAGTTTTGTCCATAAATTTAAATCTCAAAACTCTTCACCTTGTATAGATTCATTTCTATATTAATGTAAAATAAACATCTCTGCAGACTGCTCTAATTACATAAGTTTGTTGTTATTATTCTTTTTTGGATTTTCACATGAGGAATAAGCAATTTTCTGAGTTCTCTTAGTGATATGTCTTGTTCTGCTACACAGTATCTTCCTTACCTAATATCTAGTTTCTTACTTTTTTGTTATTGAGATTTTTTTTTTTATATAGAATGTACTTTTATGATGCTCTAAGTGCTTTGACTCACAATGGTTGATCTGCTGTTATTGCTATTAAACTATCAGAAGTATATCAACCACAACTGTGCTTGTCATTCTCTATTCATTGGTGGATGGTAAAAGGTCAGGTTCAACATTAAAAATTTCTGCAACTAGAACAGAGTTGCACTCTGGTGAATTTGGAATCACTGAACTCTGTCTCGCTCTTCCTTTCTCTCTAACCTTGTCTACACTGCTTACCTCATTTTCCACCATGTTCCAGCTACACTGACTGTCCTTCCTGGTCCCTCTCCCTGGCAGCCTTAGTCCTGCCTGAGGGCGTTTGTCCTAGACATTCCCTCAGACTGAAACTCCCAGATCTTTTCAAGGTCTGCTCCTCCCTGATAATCACATTTTGGCTTAAGTGTCAGCTCTTTAATAATACTCCCCTTGCAAATCATCAAGAACAGGAGAACCACAAGCTTTGAATAACATGCCAAGGAAGAGATAGTGCATTTAAGAAAAGGAAATTAAAAACTTTTGCAGTTGCGTGATTTTCACAATTTTCACAATTACAAGACTGGAGGGCGTACACGGTTAAAGAACAGCAGTCAGCTCTGCTGAGCAGCAGTGCGTACCGATGCTCCCCTGGCACACAGCCTGTGCTGGTGAGTCAAATTGGGATGAGTCAAATTAGGATGCTCATAGAGTCAGGCACTGTCTTTCTGCTTCTCCTCATATATTAGGAAAAAAATTCTCTCATAGCTCAGTGAGGATTGATGTTTGCAGATGTTCCTCTCATCAAATTATTGGGGCTGTTGGCATGTTGGAAGCAAACTGGGATGAAGGGTAAGGAAATGGGTGCCTCTCCTGAAGCATGGTGCAGAGGTGAGAAGCCATGAGCAAAGGTGCAATATGGATACATGTTAAAATAGGACCTGGAGGAAAAAATTAAGATGGAGAATTAGATGTATAACACTGAATAATACGTGTAAAACTAAAACACATCAATCAAAATTGCTGGGAATGTTTTGGACCAGTATATAATACATAATGTAAAAACTTAACCAGTGGTACACTTAAAATAGTGCATGCTACCATTGAGATATGAATGTTAAACATTAATTCAAAATTTAAAAATAATTAAAAAGCCTTGTCCCTGCCTACTCTGCCCTAAGTAATTCTTCCAAGTCTGTTTCTATTGCATCAACCTTTCTCATCCTCTTCATAGCAGCTTTTCACCATTTGGTATCTTTCTGTGTGTTAGTGTGTTTGTTCATTAATGGGCTGTCTCCACTCCTAGGATGTCAGTTCTCCGAGGACAGTGCCTCTAACCGGTCTGCTGCTATACACTCATGCTCGTCTGTAGTAGCAGCTCTGAGTTCTCTCCATTTGGCTCTGCTTTGCATTATCCTCTCAACCTGAGATCTCATCTTTTGGGTTTTTGTTATTGAAATTTTCATGAATATTATTTTATGATGTTCCAAAGGCTTAGCGACTGCTAAATAGATGTCTATTGTTTAAATAAAAGGAGGAGGGCAGAAAAAAAGAAGGAAGGTAGAAGGGAGGAAGGGACAAGAAAAGATAAAATTGAGGAAGGAAAGGGAAGGTGGAGAAGGAGGGAGAAAATATAAGTAGACGGAATAGAGCCCTTGTCTCGTCACCTCTAGTTTACTCCCCGGCCTGAGCACGCCCTCTCTCCACTGGAGTAACACTCTATTTCATTCCTGCCCCTGAATTAAGCACACACCAAGTTTTACATGTGTCTCACCTTCCGTCACTTCTCCTTGCCTCTTATTCCCTCTTCCTTCATTTTTTTTTTTAATTATTAATTCTTACATGCTCTTTTTCATTCCAGGGCCTATCTATTCTTCTTACATAAGTCACATAGCCATTCTCACAGAAGTTAGAAGTCAACATCTTACTTAAGAACCTAATAATAAGAATGCAAAATAATAATAACTAACATTTATGGAGCGTTTAATGTGAGCCACAGAGATGTACTTTACATATCAGAATTTAGTTTGTCTTCGTAATAGCCCTATTATTTCCTCCATTTAAAGTTGGGGACACAGGCTCAGAGGGAGTAAGTCTCTTGCTCAAGGTCACACAGCTGAAAAGCAGTAGAGCCAGCACTACTTTCTACCATCTCCCAACGTAGTAAACAGATACTTACTAGTTGCAGACTGTCCACATTACTAGCAATGTTTTGCCCTTGTAAGAGTATAACACTCTCTATCTTCTTTAATATGAAAAATCCCATTTTAAGGAGGAAGCTTGTAATTAGGTAAAACATAGATTATTCAGGTGGAGCCTGTTTGCATTAAGCCAGGCTGCAAACTTCAGCATAAATCTCAAGATGATCATCGTATTTTATTGGGCTGCCAAACTCAAAGTCATTAAAACACCTTCATTCATATTACAGGCTGTTACGTGTTTAATTCCTCTGGTAAGACACATCTCCGGTAATTCGTGACCAGGAATGGGTTCTTATTATACTTTGATAAATAGTGTAGTGGAGGAGAAACTAATAAATGGAAAAGAAAATACTTTCAGAGTATGTGGTGCCTTTTTAATTCCACCTTTTCACCTAAATTAACTTTCATATCATAATTCTGATTGCCCACTGACATTTACCCATTTGTCTGAACACTAGTAAATCTGAATTTTATTGTTATTCCATTATCATGTTTATAATGGGGTGATTTGTGCTGGGAAAACATCTGCCAAGTGCAAAGTAGACATTTAAAGACCATGTGGGGAGGAGGGGATACTGTGAACTAGGAAAGGTGTTGGGTTGACCTGATTTGCGTGGCAGGCTGTAGCTGGCTTGCCGATGGTGGTGACAGTGTACAATTTTCCAAGGGAAGACAATTTTCCTTCTATGGCCTTTGTTTTGCATTGTCTCCCTTTCAGACTGTGTTGTAGAGCTTCCAAATGGGTTAAGTCTATTCCTTGATTTTTTTTTTCCAATGCAGCTCAAAGCTTTCTGGGGCCTGATGGAAGGAAGAACATTGACACAGACAACTGTGGAATCTGAGCCAATTATTCTGTCATGAAATAGCCTTTCCTTAAAAAAAAAAAAAAAATTCAGACTCTCAGCAGAGAGATAAAGTATAAAATGGCATGCTGTTAGGGATGTTTAACATTTTCCTTCTATTTAGTCAACGCTTTAACAAAAGCCCACATTCTGTGCCTCCATCCCATCCAGGTCAAATACTGTGAGATTTGGGAATCCAGGTCTATTAGGGCTCTAAGTCGATGTCAGAGTAATGCTCCTTAATGAGAACACTCGGCTTATAAATGACACTTTTGTTCTTGCTAGCTCATACCGTACTTTTTGAAGATTATTGCATATAATTCCCCATACTATTTAACTACAGTGAGAGGTGAGGGAGGTGTGTGAATAGGGATCAGTTTAAAACCAAATATCTGAAGAAAGGCAAAGGTGAGTGTTGACGCCTACAAATTACCATCCTGCGGGCTCCCAGGAATCTTAGTTAGTATCTTTTGGGAGTTCATTATTAATTGTAGAGAGAATAAAAAGGCTTCCATCTGAATTATTAGGTTTGGGATCTAAATTTCAGGTCTTCATTTCTTTTATCTTCAGCATATGGAATAGAGCTTGGATTTGGGAAGGGGATGGGTTGATCATGGCAGGTCTGAGTGAGTGTACAACTGCAGAGACTTAGGAATCAGGCTGGGTTCAAACCTTGCTTTCTCATTTATAGTGTGTGAGATCTTATTTAACCTTTATAGGCCTCGGTGGTCTCATCAATAAAATGGGGATAATAACTCGTATGGTGTGGGATATTGTGAAGATTTAAAGGAGATACTATTGTGCAATAACATAATAGCTGCCACAAAATTAATTCTCATGAACTATTCTATATTGCTGTTACTACTCTGTTATTGTGGTTATCATTATCACTATATAAAATACTCTTTTCAATAATATGTAACACTTTTCGAAGCATAGCACTCCAAAATAATGTCACCATCTTTTTGTGAGCTGCTGTTATTTTTATTTTTATTTTTTTAGGATGAATATGTTTACTTTAAATGTTAGAGGAGCTGCTGTTATTTATCACGTTTGTTTGTATAAAATGGTTTTTAAATAGACCTTTACAAAAGTCAGACATAATTTTCCCAGGAAAAAGAGAAGATACCTGTTTTCTCTTAATCAATCCAATTTATTAATTCCGTGACCAAATCGGGCTGATTTTAATTTAATTTGGTCTCTCTACAAATATAAAAGCCAGGGTAATTTCTTGAGGTTTGACTATAACTATTAACTTCCATATGTGGTGTTTGAGAGAATAAACAGCAGTAGTCTTTAATAATTAAAATTCTATTTTAAATACCTCAGTTTCTCCTCTCAGTAATTCACACACAAAGTCAGTTGAAACTACATGTTGACAGTGTGAATCCAAACTGAAAAATTGATCAGTCGTGTAGGACAAATGCCAAGAATACATGTATTGATCTCTACTACAGAAAACAGCAGGAACTCTCTTTCATAATCAAATTAAAATGTGGTAACTAACATGAGAGAGGAAGAAACAAAGTCTGGCGGACTAGCTGTCCTTTTAAATAAATATAAGTAAACAGTGAATCTTTACAGAATCTGATTTTGCTGATTTTGTCCAGGACTTCCTGATGTGTGGAGTACAAGGGCTTTCTTTGTTGAGGTTGTGAAGGCCAGTCAATTTTCTTTGGCTGGTGTGCTTATGAGAAGTTTTGTGGGATGCCCTGTGAAGAAAAAAGGGTAAGGTATATTATTGTGTATCTGAAGATTATTTTAGCTGTCCCTTGGCATATAGCTTGTCAGGAACTACTTGTTTAAATATAATCACTAGGATTTATTGTATAGATTATTTTTGGTAGGAAAGTTTTTCTATAAAAATAAATATATCTTGGATTTTAAGAGCTATTTTCTGTACTTTTTTGTTTATATTCATTTTTTAAACAGTTGCGTACTCACTTGCTATGATTTTTTTGTACCCTGAGTTTTTGTTTCATATTTAGAACATTTGAACTTCTAAAATTAGTGATTTAAAAGCCACTCAGTTTGAGTCTATCTGGTCATAAGAATTATGTAATTAATATTTCCAGGATGCTTTCTACACATATACCCAGTAAAGTTCTTACATTTTAAATTCTCAATGAATATTTAAAGTTTAGACTTTTATTTAAATTTATGTCCCTTTTAAATTTACTGTTAGTTTCTTTTCTTTTTTTTTTGGCACTCTTTTAGGGCCCACTTTTTGAGAAACTCTACAGTCATTTTAATTCAGTGAAATTATATTTATCATATACCATCCATCCTGGCACTGCACTGGGCTCTGGTCTGGCTGTTCAGAGAGGCAGTGCTAGGCTGTCCTGCCTCTGATCTCAGCCGGGGAAGCTTCTCTGGGCTGAGTGTCTGCCTTTAAACATTCTCCCTTTAACTCAGGATGAGACTCACCAACTAAAGAAAATAAGAGGATAATCTCAATTACATACATATATATATGTAACATCATATATATGATGTTAGACTGTTAAATATAAGTTAAGTTTCTTTTCCCACCTTGTGTCATATGTCATCATCCAAAGTTCAAAAGTTAAGTGGAATGGGGACCTTTTTCTCGTTTTCACTTGATATCCAGACACCACCCAAAACAAGGCCTTGAGGATAGGCATTTAATAAGTGGCTGTTCTGATTTTAAAGGCAAAGCATGCTCTCAGTAGCCTCATAAGGTTGTGATGAGAGAGAAGTATATCCATGAATTAAGAGTAGAAACAGTCAGCTGACATTTAAAAATGATTATTTGCAAATATTTGGGAATATTTTCAAAAGCAACTTAGGTCTCACCATCACTTCTAGCCTCCAACACTGTGCAGAGGCACAGACCCACCCCCAGCACGTTCCACACCACCCATCCCCTGCACCCCGGCCTCTGCGGCAAACTTAGCTCTGTCAGATAAATTTAGCAGGATGGATGCTACGTCTTATCATCCCTGCATTTTGACTATTTCTGAAAATCAAAGTTCAGTCCTTTTAAGCTTTCTGTTCAAGAGAGACCAGATGATTTCATTTTCCCCCAGAACATTTATACTGGCTTATGTTCTCTGGAAAATTAATATTTAATATCTGCTTCATCTGCATCATGCTTTTATCTTGCTCTGGATCTATCTACTGTTTAGTCAGTTGCTTTGATGGAAGTTTATTCTTGTCATGTTCCGCCTGTATGATAAATATATATAATAGTAATTATGTGCCCAGTAGTTGTTTATCTCAATGTCTTCCTAAAATGTACCAAAATACTATTAAAAACAGCCTCCCACTATTCAACCTAATTAGTCATAAGAGTCACGTGCCTCCAAAAATGATCTCCATAGAGCTTTCACAATCAACCAAGTGCAGACAACTTGTTTGATAGCCCCTTGCCTCACCACCACCTCCTGGTACTGTGAGCTCCAGAGGTTGGTTTTGTCTGCACCTGCCAGTTCTTCACTGCTTGAATCAGAGAAAGCCAATTGACTACCACATGTGTGTTATTCAGCCCAGGCTCTCTGCTTCTCGCTACACACCTACATTGTGAATATTTATCTTCTCTGGAGGCTCCCCCCCTGAGGACCAGCAAACAAGACCAAACCAATAACAAACACAAGAACACTGCTAGTGTTCAACCTTTATTGAACGTTTACCATTTGCTATGCATGCGGTATGCATGTTCTTATTTAATGCACACAACAAACCTATGAGTAGGTGCTGTCATTATATATATATTTTTTGAGACAGAGTCTCGCTTTGTCACCCTCCGTAGAGTGCGATGGCATCACAGCTCACAGCAACCTCAAACTCTTGGGTTTAAGTGATTCTGTTGCCTCAGCCTTCCAAGTAGCTGGGACTACAGGCACCCGCCACAATGCCCAGCTATTTTTTTGTTGTAGTTATTGTTGTTTGGCAGGCCCAGGCCAGGTTCAAACCTGCCAGCCCTGGTGTATATAGCCAGCACTCTAGCCACTGAGCTACAGGTGCTGAGCCAATGCTGTCATTATCTTAACTTTACAAAGAAATTGAGGCATAGGGTAAGAGAGACTTACTTCTGCCTTACAGAGCTAGTAGGTACCAGAAAGAGGGTTGACTCCTACTCAGTTTTTAATTGTTTATTTTTTTTGTGTTTTGTTTTTCTGGTTGGTTGGGTTTTTGTTTGGCTGATACTCATGTTTTTAACCACTACAATAACAGTCTTTTATAAAAAGTGAAAATGATGGAAAATTAATATTTTGAGGGATAGAAGAGCTCGTAAACACCAGTAGTCCACAACCCTTTGAATCCATGCATTCATTTTAGCTTCCACAAGTGTTAACGATTACTCACTTAGTTGAGTAGCTACATGCAGAAGACCTCCCAGCTTAGGGGTTTAGGCTGTGACTCACACTACCTAGATTTAGAACCTTC
The DNA here is from genome assembly GCF_027406575.1 of Nycticebus coucang. NCBI lineage: Eukaryota > Metazoa > Chordata > Mammalia > Primates > Lorisidae > Nycticebus > Nycticebus coucang. The sequence goes on from NC_069787.1 coordinate 22,820,612, forward strand.
TACTTCTATTACACGGGCCTTTCTGCATTGTCTTAGTTAATAATAGTTCATAGGCTTTTGTAAGGAATAAATCAGCCAGTATATATAAGTTGCTAAGGTCAGTATCTAACTCACAGTAAGAGCTCAGCTATTCTTATTGTTTCTTATATTTTTGAAGAAGAAAATACGTGTTACCCAAAAGGTATGATGAATTCAGTTAACACCTTTTAACTGAATGTGTATTTTTATTAATCACAGTCTTTCTCACACATTTTAAATAGCAAGACCTACATAGATATTATATAACATAGAATTTATTTAGTGTCTCCATCAGCCACAACATGCATGTGGATTCTCCAATCCTAACGGCGATGCCACAGTCCCCCAAGAATCCGTATAGTACAGGTTGGACACCAGAGCTGGTTTCTTAGAAGATAATTTTCCCACAGACCAGGGGATGGGGAGTTGAGGATGGTTTCAGAATGATTTAAGCACTTTATATTTATCATGCACTTTATTTCTATTGTAATTACATTGTAATATGTAATAAAATGATCACACAACTTACCATAATGCAGAATCCATGGGAGCCGTGAGCTTCATTAGCTGCAACTAGACATCCCTGTCTGGGATTGCTGTGAGACAGTGACACCTGAAGTGTGTTGCACATGTCCAGTCGACCCTGTAATTGCATCATGTTTGCTGTCACTACAGAAAACCCTGCTTCACAAAGATAAGATATTAGAAATGGAGAGCAGGCTATTTGGCACTTATGTGGCAATATTGGGATGTTCTGCCTTACTTTAATCCAGAACATCTAGAGATGTGAGGTTGTCTCCGACATAACTTGTCAGGGCCGTCATTTGTAATCTTAAGCAGCCAACCATCTTCTAGCACAAACAGTCAATTCACCTGCCTTATTCACAAACCGGACAGGGATCCATTCCTTCCCTGTTCAGGAGTCTTTTGTGGTTGGGAAGTAACGCTCAAAACTCTTTTGAAAACTGGAAGTCAGAAAAACCCCAGCTCAGTCTCTTTCAAATTCTCTGCTAATGTTCACTCGCCACCCCTCGTAATTCTAGTTCGGTTTTGTATGAAGCCATTTTATCTGCCAACCTGAACCCATTTGTCATTCTCCTCTGAAGTTGTTGAGCAGGTTGAATATTTCACATGAGTAAACAAATTTGTGACCCATTCATGACCCATTCTGTGTCACTGAAACGTGCCACCAGTGGTCACTATTTCTCTAAAACCAATCCCTGGAGTGGCTCTCATAACTCAGAAACTCTGGCGGGTGATCAGCCTTTAGAAAGCTGTCTCATTTGTGCATGAGCTCTCCTCAGAGTTGCATGCACACACGTGAGTTAAGGGCACACTCTTTAAAGTAGTTAATAACATGCCACAAAACAGTGTTTAGTTCAGGTGACATTTTTTGGCAAGCCAGAATTTCCCCATGGATGACATGGTGCATAGACTCACATTCAGAAACAACTTCTTTACCCAAGTACTGAACCCAGCAAGCTGTCCAGTCATGGCCGCAGCTCAGGCCAAGCACACACCAACACAGAATGATCAGTTCGGTTTTCACGCTAGGTAATAGTCAAAGACTTGAACAGCTGTGCACCTGTGGTGTTGATTGGCAACAGAAATACACATGACACATCCTCATACACATCCTGCTGATCAATTATTGCACCAAAACAAGCATTGTTGCCTTGTTGTCAACATCAGTAGACTTGTCAACCTGGAGTATGTGCCATGGTGACTCATTAATCCTCTTTTAAGAATTGTGCCTCAATATCCTCTGATGTTTCATCAGTTTGTCTAGTTAGGGTGCCAGCCAGAAGAGGAACATGTGCCACCTTTTGAACTGCAGCCTCTCCTAAAAGTCCATGGTGAATCTTCCCAGCAGCAGGCCGCTCTTCACCGTTAGCAGAGCGCTTCTGAGCTTTAGCAATGTGGTTGCCGCTTAGAGTGATGTCCCCATGCAGACACATTTGATGATGCGGTGGCCTCTGGTAATTGCTTCTGTTCCTCATGGTCATGTTTGTTTCTTGTTTTTTTTTTTTCCTTCGAAAAACTCCAAAAGTGTGTCCTTTAACGCAGAGTGTGTTGGTGTCCATGTGGCAGAGCAGTTGTGAAAGTTTTATGGCTTCTTTGGATAGCCAGTCACTATCTATTGTACAAACTGGGTTTGGAGAATGTGAATCACCTGTTGCAGAGAGCCCATAATTTAAGTAGGACTCTTGGCACTTTCTTTTAAATGCAGCATTTGTTAGTGGTCTTGGAGTCTACCATCTAATCTTTGCATCTTTGCCATTTTCAAAGAAGCTCTCCAGTGCCCTTTGTTTTTTGTTCATTTTGGCTAATGTCAGCTTGTGAGTTTACCAAAGCTGTGACTGGGACAAGTATGAAGTGTGGGTAAGAGGTGTGGGTGGAAGTGGTAAATAAAATAATGAGTGGGGGTGGCCCCTTTGGCTCAAAGGTGTAGGGCACCGGCCCCATATGCTGGAGGTGGAGGGTTCAAGCCCAGCCTTGGCCAAAAACTAAAAAAAAAAAAAAAAAAAGAGCGGGCCACATATAGACTCACATAAGTGTTGAACCCTGCCTTAAAGCCTGCCACCAGATGCAGCTGTACAGCTGAGGTGAGATGCTCACTGGACATGATAAAACTTGCTACCAGAAGCAGCTTAATTGTCGCTCGGCACTCACTGATAGAGTTTTGATATGAGTCTGCAAGCAGCTGATTTGTGATGGTCTCTGTGCCGTCAGAACTCTTTACTGATGGTAATCTGTCTCTGCAGCTGCTCCCCAACACTAGCCTCACTGCCTCAGCTCCACTCAGATCATCAGGCACCAGCTTCTCAGAAGGAGCCAGCAACCCAGATACCTCACATGCACTTGACAGTAGGGTTTGTGCTCCTGTAAGAATCTAATGCTGCCACTGATGTGATAGGAGGGAAAGCTCAAGAAGGGATGTGAGCGATAGGGAGCAGCTGTAGAGAGAGATGAAGCTTCACCATCACCTGCCCTCTGCTTACCTCCTGCTGTGGCTGTGCCGCCCAGTCGTTATCAGGCCACAGACCAGTACCAATCCATGGGCTGGGGACTGCAACTCTAGGGAATGATGATCAGAAATTTATTTCTAAGATCTTTCTTATAGCTTTCATTCACATGTCCTCTGGGGACCAAAAAGTGCCAAAACTGATTCTCTAATTTTAATTCGAAGATCTTTCTCCAAAGAGAAATGGTAGAATTTATTATTTTTTTCAAAGACAAGGTAGGGTGAGTATTTATGAGTGACTATATATATATGTATATGGCTATGAGGTTGCTTGATCTAAAACAAGAGAATCTAAATATTCTGAGTTAACACATGGAAATTGAAAGCTAGAACAGCCCTTCAATGTATGCCAGTGGAAAGTCAACTAATTGAATTAATAAAATAAAAAAGATAAAAGAAATAAACATGCTCATAAATTTCCCAGAAGATACAATGTGGAAATAAATATGATACAAAACAAATATGAATAGTTCTGTAACTCCCAGAGCCCTATACAACATACGGTCTCAGAAAAGACACAAAAAGGGTCCCAAAACAGAATCCCACAAGGTAACTAAAATCAGATGCATTGCCTTTGCTTACAACCAAATACCAACTTCCAAATGTATTTGACAGGCAAGAAGAGATCTTTGTATCACCTCAGATAAAAGAATCAAAGTAAGCAGGGTAAATCAGCAGGGCAACATGCTTAATATGATTTTATTTGGAAAATAAAAAATGTTAACATTGTTAAGGAGAAGAAATTGAAGAGGTACTGTTGAATTGGTAGTTGAAGGAATAAAGTTGAGAACTCTTCCACTTGAAAAAGTATCAATGAACATTTATATCAAACAGATTAGAACTTGTAGGTAAGTTGATTCTTGACTGATCAAGGCGGAATCTAATCTCTTCTACCGCACATCTATATATTTGCTTCTTGGAAAGAGAAGCTTTTCATCATGTTGGCTGAAGAATCTGCACATGATTGCTGGTTTTTCTTTGCACAGGAAGACCCGTTTCCTTTATTAGAATTGCTTTATACAGCAATGTTTAAAAGCGGGAGCAGGTGGTTACATTCTTTAGCATTTCTTTATATTGTTTCAGGTCAATATATTTAGAGCCAAAAAGGGGGGGTGGGCAGTGACCTTCTTACAACTTCTATTGTAAGTTTATTTTATTTTATGAAAAATGTAAATGGAAAGAAATTTATTGAAGACTAAACAAACTTTACTCCAGTGTAGGAATAACTGTAAATAGAACCATCATACTTAGACATGTTATGTTAAATATTTGGGTTAGTTTAAAAGGCCAATCAATGCCCCTTTTACCAATTGAGTATTATGGCTTGAGCTTTTTTTTTTGGGGGGGGGGCCGGGGCTGGGTTTGAACCCACCACCTCCAGCATATTGGGCCAGCACCCTACTCCTTTGAGCCACAGGCACCGCCCATGGCGTGAGCTTTGAAACCTTTCTACCTGAGGTAAAAATTAGTGGAGCTACTGCTTTTTAGTTGAGTTAGGACACATTTACTTTTTATTTCTTCACCTCTCTCTGCCTCAGTGGCCTTCTATTCTATGATTTTGAAAACCATGGCAAAGAATTCCTTGGTTAAAATTCTGCCTTTGACATGCCAGATGTTAGTATGGTTCTCATTCATTCTTGTGTATCTCTATTCATTGAACAGTTAAACATACATTTATTACTTGAACAATCGCATACAAATGGGGGGGGGGTCAGGGACTGACCCCACCATAGTTTTGTTTTTGCATATTTGTTATGCAGGGAGTTGGGTTTTCACCATTTTCGATTTCTGTTATTAGCCTTGCCCATCTGCCCATGACACTTTGCCTGTCTGAACTCTTGGATCAACAGTTCTCAACACTTATCCGCAGTGATGAGTTGCAGTCTCTTTTCCAGGAAAGGCTGGAATTCTATTTTTTTTCTAAATGTTTTTTCATAGGGAAGTTAGTAAGCAGTGTATTGGTGTTTGGTGAAGATCAAGTTATGTGTGACTGAAAATGTAAAGTATCTGAGAATTCTGTAAATCTATTTAAGTGAAGCGATGACCTATGTTTTATTTCTCATAATACAGATGCAAATATGGCAAAAAAAGGCAATATAATGTGTCAGTAGCTGAGAAAGGAAGAACTGGTAGTGTGAGATTTTGAAGGAAATCATGGGGATGTTTTCACTAGTTCAATAGTGAACAAGAAGAACTCGGAGTGCTGGAACATGAAATTATTCATTCTGAGGAAGAGAAAGAGGAGGAGGAGGAAAAAGAAGGGAGGAAAGATATGATAGAGAAGAAGAAATGCAGGATGCAGAGCCCAGGAGAAGGTGGTAAAAGGAGAGAAGCCTACAGCTCAGATGGCGGCACCATCAGGAATGAGAAGGAACTCACAGCTGATAAAGGATTGCGGCCGGTGACAATTGGCTACCACTATGAGGACTCAACCAGGAGTATGATTGAGAATAGAACCCCAAACTCCGGCGGTGCCTGTGGCTCAGTCGGTAGGGCGCCGGCCCCATATACCGAGGGTGGCGGGTTCAAACTCGGCCCCGGCCAAACTGCAACCAAAAAATAGCCGGGCGTTGTGGCGGCCACCTGTAGTCCCAGCTGCTCGGGAGGCTGAGGCAAGAGAATCGCTTAAGCCCAGGAGTTGGAGGTTGCTGTGAGCTGTGTGAGGCCACGGCACTCTACTGAGGGCCATAAAGTGAGACTCTGTCTCTACAAAAAAAAAAAAAAAAAAAAGAACCCCAAACTCCACTGTGTGCTTTCCAACTATTTATTGATAGTGAAATTGTGGATATAAGTATCAAGTTTACAAACCAGAAACTATATCTAGTCAAACAATTATGTGAGGATATATTCATACAAAGTTCTGGCAATTTCCAACAAGAAGAAATACTAGGAATTCTTCTAAATTTCTGGTATGTACTGGCAAAATAAAGACAATATTCAGGATCTTTTCAGTTAGGAGAATTTTCCAGTTTACCATGCTATGTTTCCAGAACACATAATGTAATTCCTACTGAAATGTCTACCTTTTTTTTCTTTGAGACAGAGTCTCACTTTGTCACCCTGGGTAGAGTACCATGGTGTCATCATAGCTCACAGTGACCTGAAACTCTTAGGCTTCAGAGATCCTCTTGGCTCTGCCTCCCAGGTAGCTGGGACTACCGGCATGCAGCACCATGCCTGGCTAGTTTTTTTCTATTTTTAATAGAAATGGGGTCTTGTTCTTACTCAGGCTGGTCTCAAACTCCTGAGCTCAAGTGATCCTTCTGCCTTGGCCTCGCCAAGTGCTGGGATTACAGGTATGAGACACCGTACCCATCCAGAAATGTTTATGTTTTGGTGGTGCTGCAACATGTAAAGTGGGCAGACAGCATGATAAGTTTGACCTAGTTTAAGAGCTTTTGGATATGGTTACATGTAAGTTCTCACTTTACTCCATCCTCAGGAGTCTGTTGCTGTCAATGAGGAATGGATGTCTTTCCACAGGCGCTGTCCATTCCGACTTCACATACCAACTGCACCTGGGAGGTCTGGGATTGCAGTGAATCTTTTGTGTGATTCTTCTAAAAGCTACTGTTTTTAGCTTTTACTGTGGTGGAGCCATCTCCAAGGAAATCAGAGAATCCTCTGAAAAATTACCATAATGGCTCTGAGACTATAAAAAAGACTGGTTTGGAACTGTCATTTGGCTCAGGCTAGAGGAAGTATCACCATGGACAGAAAGTTTACCTCATCACTCTGGCTGTCCACTTACTTCAAAAGAATATAACTACAGCTGGCCCTGTTTGCAGTAATAAAGGGGATTTGCCTCTAGAATTCAGGCCGGGATTGATGAAAAACTCCCCATGTGGTACAGTAAGATTTGCCTTCTCTCCCTGTGTGGCGTTGGTAAGTTATGTCCCAAAGACAGGAAAGGTAGCTACAGTGCTCTCGACAGCATGAAGGTATGAAGGTGCTGGATAACAAGCTTGATGTAATCCACTTTTATTATGCTACTAAAGCAGCTGTTGACACACGTAAGCACATGTGAGTGTATTCCTGTCACCAAGGAACTCGCTGTTGGTCCCTGGCTATTTTTGTCATCATCACTGACATTGCAGCAGACAATTTGTGTGTGATTTTTCAAGAAACAAATAGTCACTAGTCAAGACTTCATTCAAAGAAACAATTGGGAAGAAAATACTTTTTGAAAGATTTGACACAGTAGCTCTGTGAAGAAAACATAACAAGGTGGGTCCAAGAGGCACTTGGTGTCCATGAAAAACATACAATGGCAATGAATCTTTGTGGATTCGAGTGCAATTAAGGACAAGGCACAGTGACAAGAGGAAAGGTTTATACCCAACCAAAAGTAAGAGTCAAGAGATAGGCAGTGAAAAGCTTACCAAAAACAGAGTCGCTGCTACCTCTGTCCCTGTGGGAGACCAGAAAGGCTTGCAGTGAATGTCCCGGCCACACATTAAAAGAAGAAAACACCATGAAAAGGAATGCGGAGAATTGTGATTACAGTGTTGTTAGTTACTTGTACAATGATATGTAAAATATACAGGTTTTTCACAAAATTACACTACTATTTATTCTAGGGTCAGAGATTAATCCCCAGTAGTGGTCATCAGGTCCAGAATTGGCATTGGTATGCAACCGCTATAATGACACATTAGTAAATAGCTAGGTGGAATGTTGAAAAGTAAAATAGGAGTAAGGAAACCCTGTTTAAGTATTGAGGGAGCAAAGGGAGAGGTACTACCAGAAAGTGATTTTAGATCAAAAGGTCTTTATATCATTTCTCAAATGATACAAACAGCCATTACTCTTGAGGGGCTTATAAGGACAGGGTGGAGATGGAATAAGAGTAATTTATGATTTTCTTGCTAACTTTCACCTTTAACTGAACGGTGGTAATTGTGAAAGAGATTCTGAATTAGGGGGACTTGGATATTTCTTTAGATAGGAATCCCTAATTAACCAGAAATTACGCGTTAGCATTGACTGGAGTATGCCATCAAGAAGGAACAATAGCTGGGAAGGGATCAAATATAGAGTACTAGGAATATGCAGGGTTTGATAAACAAATTGGTCAACATAACAGATGCTGACAATCAAGGAAAAGAAAGAGTAAATTTCTGAAGGGCTGTCTGCACCTCCATTTCCACTGCAGCACTAGTCACAATGGCCAAGATGTAGAATCACCACAACTGATGAATACAACTATGGATGAGTGGATAAATAAACTGTGCTATATGTACCCAATGGAATACTATTAGAGCTTGAAAGTGGAGGAAATTCTGTCATTTCTGACAGTATGGATAAAGCCGGAGGACTTATGCTAAGTGAAGTGAACCAGGCACAGAAAGTTAAATACCACATTATCTGTTATGTATGAAATCCAAAAAACAAAAAAAATAATTAATTAATTAAGCTCATGGAAACAGAGAGGAAGATGGTGGGTGACCAGAGACTGGAGATGAGGGATGGGAAATGTAGAGATGTGGGTCAAAGGGCACAAAAGTTCAGTTAGGAAGAATATATTTTTGAGATCTATTGCACAGTATGGTGGCTACAGATTCAAAATAATTTATTACATATTTCAAAATTGATGAACTTATTTTATTTTATTATATATATAGTGTGTGTGTATGTTATATATATATATTTTTTTCTTTTTCTTTTTTTGAGACTAGTCTCACTCTGTTGCCCAGGCTTTAGTGTCATGGCTTCAGCTCAAGCCATCATCCTGCCTCAGCCTCCTGAGTAGCTGGGACTATGGGTTCCCCCCACAACACCTGGATAATGTTTCTATATTTAGTAGAGACATGGGTCTCACTATTACTCAGGCCGGTATTTTTCTTTGTTTCAGATTAATATGAGGGTACAAATGGTTAGGTTACATTATTTACATTTCTAAAGCCAAGTTCAAGTTGTAGTTGAGCTCTTCATCCAGGGGGTGTGCTGTATACCCCCACATTGTGCAGATTAGGTGAGCATTTACCAATCTCCCTTCTTCCTCCTCCTCCTCCCCACTTGAACACACTTCTGTTTTTCTCTGTGTGGACATGTAGTTGTTTTTCCACTGGTTTCATATTAGTATTGAGCACATTGGATACTTGGGTTTCCATTCTTGTGATACTTAACTAAGAAGTATTTGCTTCAGCTCCATCCAGGTAAATATAAAAGATGTAAAGTCTCCATCTTTTTATGGCTGAATAATATTCCATGGTAGACGTATACCACAGGTTATTAATCCATTCATGGGTTACTGGGTTGCTTCCATGTCTTGGTGATTGTGAATTGAGCTTCAAGAAACATTCTAGTACAAATGTCCTTGTGGTAAAATGATTCTTTTTTTCTTCCACCTAGTAATGAGATTGCAGGATCAAATGGAAGGTTTTTGCTCTTTGAGGATTCTGCCTATTTCTTTCCGTACAAGTTTTGTTAGTTTGCAATCCCAGCAGTGTAAATCCCCTTCTCTCCACATCCACGCCAGCATCTGGAGCTTTGGGGTTTTGTGATATGGGCTATTCTCATTGGGGTTAGGTGATATGTCAGGGTGGTTTTGATTTGCATTTCTCTGATGATTAGAGATGATAAGCATTTTTTTCCTGTGTTTGTTGATCATTTGTCTTCTTCAGAGAAATTTCTGTTCAAATCTCTTGCTCACTTATAAATAGGATTATTTGCTCTTTTCTTGTTGATTAATTTTGAGTAGTCTGTAGATTCTAGCTCTCAGCCCTTTGCCCGGGCTGGACGTGAACTCCTGAGCTCAAGGCATCCTCCCACATCAGCCTCTCAGAGTGTTAGGATTATAGGAATGAGACACCCCACCTGGCCTGCTGAGCATATTGTAAATGTTCTCACCACAAAATATTAAATATGTGAGTTAATAGATATGTTAATTAGCTCAACTTAATCATTTCACATTGTATACATGTATCAAAACATCAGATCGTACCCCATGAAAATATATAATTTGTCAAATAAAGATACAAATTTAAAGTTTTTATGAAGTTAAACACTAAACAAATGAGCATTTTAACTGAAATCTGAATTTGAGCCTTAACTTTTTCTTTATATGTATTTCTTTGTAACAGTAGGCTTTTATTTTATCATTATTTTTTAGCTAAATTATTAAAAATTGAAGAAGTGTTGTTGCAATGTATTTTCAGGCTTTGAAAGATTTTTCTAAAGAGTCATAGAGTGACAGATTTTTTTTCCTTGGACATATCTATATATCCAAGTTAGACAAGACTGGAGACAGAACAGAAATATATGTGTAAACATAGATACTTATTATTTAACATAACAATCAGGGACAGGTGAGTTAATCCAAATGCTGAGGTTTTTTACCATTTCTTCTATCACTTTTCTCAAAGCCTGCCAACTATTATCTATATTTGACTTGAGCCTGAGGCTGCTGTGAAATTTCTAGCATGACTTTTAGTACATAAAGAAATTGGCTTTTATAGAGCCCTGTTGATTTGAAGAATGGGGATTGCTTTTGATTACTTTTGATTATTGATTTCCTTGGGCATTATTTTTGTTATATTTATTGTAGATATTCAGGTATAATTCCATATCCTTCCATAATCAAATATTTAAATAGCCACTCTCTCTTAAAAAGTCAGGAGGCTTTCTGCTATTCCCATAATGTAGCTTACCATAAAGCCATTAGTTGTTATTTTAACCTATCAATCAGAAAAGTTAGATCAGAAAAGGTAAAGATGTCTTTTAAAATAAGTTTTTAAGTGGTATTTATTTTGATGAATGATTTTCTCTGCTACTAATAGGGAGTATTACTATTTTATGTGTGTGTGTAAGAGAAAGAGAATAAAAAATTAATTTCTTCAGCTTCCTAGTCATTGATTGTCCCTGGTAAGGAGACCCTGGTGATTTGGCAGAGTGACTTCATCCCTGCTCATGGCCTCATTTCTGTTTACCAGTGAGAGAATGTTGCATTCTGGTTTTAAAAATCACCCACATCACAGGAAGAGAGCAGTCAAGGCCCTGTGACATTTCTTTAGGAAGGAGCTTAAATTTTCATAAAAGAAAAGGAGGCCTTCTGGGGAATAGACAGAGTGATTGTGATGCTGCACCTTGATTCACAAGCCCTTAATTATTTCAGTTATTTTATTGCATATTTCCCCTGCCTATAAAGTTCTTTTGTATCATTTGCAACCCCATGAAGCCCCTCTCTGGAAATAGCTTCTGAGAGTTGGTGTGGGAATTGTAACCCAAAAGCACCACCGTTAGATTCATTAAAGGGTGGGCTTCCTGTAGTTAGCTTGTACTAAAGAAAATTTCCATTTCGCAAGGGCAGTGTAAATTTTGCATATCATTTTAATAGCAAGGCAGGTCAATCAAATTATAATTGGCTCCAATTAGCACTTCCATGAGCTGCAAGATTCTTTACCTTCTCCTGGACTGCACTTAAAAAAGAAAATGTTATTTACTGTCTCTGAAGTCATAAAAAAAAATGTTCACTATTCAGTATAAGTAATGAGGAAAGTACAAGTCTGGTGACAGAGCTTTGGCATAAATTTAAGACCCGCACACCGAAATGCACATTGTAGCTAGAGTGGCAGCGTGCAGAATGTTCTATTGCAAAGCACTTTATTTTAGCTGCACAAGCAGGTCTTGGCAATGAAACTTCTGATGGTCGACAGCATTTTGGCTAATCTTAAAATTGCTTTCTAACATTTTCAGGGTCTCTGAACTCATTTGACAAGGTACATTTTGATAATAAAAATGAGGATGCGGAGAAGAAACACATTACAACTCCCAACTCGGTTCTATCTTAAGTGTCAGTGCTGCCGTTTGGGCTTCTTTTCCTGAGTCTCATCACTGCACACGGTGCAAGCTGAGGGTTGGGGGGAAACTGTGGGGTGAGACTGCAGCCTGGGGGAATTGTCCTGGTTGCATAAAGCACCACAGTGACTCTATTTCCCATTAGGTCTCATTTTTTTGCTCTGAAAATTTAAACTTCTTTCTTTAGTGATGCCATGTTCTTTTATCAGCCTTGCCTAAGGAAAGATGTCAGTAAAAGCCTTGCTGATATTGTTGCAGTTCTTGTTAGTGACTCTAGGCCATTGCTGGAAATCCTGAAGCATCATAGAATTTGGCCCCAGCTTTGCACCTCTCCACCTCATGATCTCCCTAGAACAAGGACAGAGGGTAAGGTCAATCCCACAAAAACAATTTGAACTGAGGATGGGAGAGGAGAAGTTCATTTTTTAAAAACGCTCTTCTTGGCCGGGCACAGTGGCTCATGCCTGTAATCCTAGCACTCTGGGGGGCTGACGCGGGTGGATTGCCTGAGTTCATGGGTTTGAGACCACCCTGAGCAAGAAAAAGACCCTGTCTCTAAAAATATAGTCAGGCATTGTGGCAGGTGCCTTAGTCCCAGCTATTTGGGAGGCTGAGGCAAGAGAATTGCTTGAGCCCAGGAGTTTAAGGTTGCTGTGAGCTGTGATGCCATAGCACTCTACCAAGCATGACAAAGTGAGACCCTGTCTCAAATAAATAAAAAATAAATATGCTCTTTTTTTTTTTTTTTTTATTGTTGGGGATTCATTGAGGGTACAATAAGCCAGTTACACTGATTACAATTGTTAGGTAAAGTCCCTTTTGCAATCATGTCTTGCCCCCATAAAGTGTGACACACACTAAGGCCCCACCCCCCTCCCTCCATCCCTCTTTCTGCTTCCCCCCCATGACCTTAATTGTCATTAATTGTCCTCATATCAAGATTGAGTACATAGGATTCATGCTTCTCCATTCTTGTGATGCTTTACTAAGAATAATGTCTTCCACTTCCATCCAGGTTAATACGAAGGATGTAAAGTCTCCATTTTTTTTAATGGCTGAATAGTATTCCATGGTATACATATACCACAGCTTGTTAATCCATTCCTGGGTTGGTGGGCATTTAGGCTGTTTCCACATTTTGGCGATTGTAAATTGAGCTGCAATAAACAGTCTAGTAGAAGTGTCCTTATGATAAAAGGATTTCTTTCCTTCTGGGTAGATGCCCAGTAATGGGATTGCAGGATCGAATGGGAGGTCTAGGTTGAGTGCTTTGAGGTTTCTCCATACTTCCTTCCAGAAAGGTTGTACTAGTTTGCAGTCCCACCAGCAATGTAAAAGTGTTCCCTTCTCTCCACATCCACGCCAGCATCTGCAGTTTTGAGATTTTGTGATATGGGCAATTCTCACTGGGGTTAGATGATATCTCAGGGATGTTTTGATTTGCATTTCTCTAATATATAGAGATGATGAACATTTTTTCATGTGTTTGTTAGCCATTCGTCTGTCGTCTTTAGAGAAAGTTCTATTCATGTCTCTTGCCCATTGATATAAGGGATTGTTGGCTTTTTTCATGTGGATTAATTTGAGTTCTCTAAAGATCCTGGTTATCAAGCTTTTGTCTGATTGAAAATATGCAAATATCCTTTCCCATTGTGTGGGTTGTCTCTTTGCTTTGGTTGTTGTCTCCTTAGCTGTACAGAAGCTTTTCAGTTTAATGAAGTCCCATTTGTTTATTTTTGTTGTTGTTGCAATTGCCATGGCAGTCCTCTTCATGAAGTCTTCCCCCAGGCCAATATCTTCCAGTGTTTTGCCTATGCTTTCTTGGAGGATTTTTATTGTTTCATGCCTTAAATTTAAGTCCTTTATCCATCTTGAATCAATTTTTGTGAGTGGGGAAAGGTGTGGGTCCAGTTTCAGTCTTTTACATGTAGACATCCAGTTCTCCCAACACCATTTATTGAATAGGGAGTTTTTCCCCCAAGGTAAGTTCTTGTTTGGTTTATCGAAGATTAGGTGGTTGTAAGATGTTAGTTTCATTTCTTGGTGTTCAATTCGATTCCAAGTGTCTATGTCTCTGTTTTTGTGCCAGTACCATGCTGTCTTGACCACTATGGCTTTGTAGTACAGACTAAAATCTGGTATGCTGATGCCCCCAGCTTTATTTTTGTTACTAAGAACTGCCTTAGCTATACGGGGTTTTTTCTGGTTCCATACAAAACGCAGAATCATTTTTTCCAAATCTTGAAAGTACGATGTAGGTACTTTGATAGGAATGGCATTGAATAGGTAGATTGCTTTGGGAAGTATAGACATTTTAACAATGTTGATTCTTCCCATCCATGAGCATGGTATGTTCTTCCATTTGTTAATATCCTCTGCTATTTCCTTTCTGAGGAGTTCATAGTTTTCTTTATAGAGGTCCTTCACCTCCTTCGTTAGGTATATCCCTAGGTATTTCATTTTCTTTGAAACTATGGTGAAGGGAGTTGTGTCCTTAATTAGCTTCTCATCTTGACTGTTATTGGTGTATACAAAGGCTACTGACTTGTGGACATTGATTTTATATCCTGAAACATTACTGTATTTTTTGATGACTTCTAGGAGTCTTGTGGTTGAGTCTTTGGGGTTCTCTAAGTATAAGATCATGTCGTCAGCAAAGAGGGAGAGTTTGACCTCTTCTGCTCCCATTTGGATTCCCTTTATTTCCTTGTCTTGCCTAATTGTATTGGCTAGAACTTCCAGCACTATGTTGAATAGTAAAGGTGACAGAGGACAACCTTGTCTGGTTCCAGTTCTAAGAGGAAAAGCTTTCAGTTTAACTCCATTCAGTAAAATATTGGCTGTGGGTTTGTCATAGATAGCTTCAATCAGTTTTAGAAATGTGCCACCTATGCCTATACTCTTCAGTGTTCTAATTAGAAAAGGATGCTGGATTTTATCAAATGCTTTTTCTGCATCTATTGAGAGGATCATGTGATCATTATTTTTGCCTCTGTTAATATGATGGATAACGTTTATGGACTTGCGTATGTTAAACCAGCCTTGCATCCCTGGGATGAAGCCTACTTGATCATGATGAATGACTTTTTTGATGATAAGCTGTAATCTATTGGCTAGGATTTTGTTGAGAATTTTTCCATCTATATTCATGAGTGAGATTGGTCTGAAATTCTCCTTTTTGTTTTGGTCTTTTCCTGGTTTTGGTATCAGGGTGATGTTTGCTTCATTGAATGTGTTGGGGAAGATTCCTTCTTCCTCAATTGTTTGGAATAATTTCTGCTGTACAGGAATAAGCTCTTCCTTGAAGGTTTGATAGAATTCTGGAGTGAAGCCATCTGGACCAGGGCATTTTTTAGTTGGAAGCTTTTTTATTGTTTCTTTGATCTCAGTGCTTGAAATTGGTCTGTTCAGGAGGTCTATTTCTTCCTGGCTAAGTCTAGGGAGAGGGTGTGATTCCAAATATTGATCCATTTCCTTCACATTGTCAAATTTCTGGGCATAGAGTTTCTGGTAGTATTCAGAGATGATCTCTTGTATCTCTGTGGGATCAGTTGTTATTTCCCCTTTATCGTTTCTGATTGAGGTTACTAGAGATTTTACTTTTCTATTTCTAGTAAGTCTGGCCAATGGTTTATCTATTTTATTTATTTTTTCAAAAAACCAACTCCTTGTTTCATTAATTTTCTGAATGATTCTTTTGTTTTCAATTTCATTGATCTCTGATTTGATTTTGGATATTTCTTTTCTTCTACTGAGTTTAGGCTTAGATTGTTCTTTTTCCAATTCCATAAGATCTCTTGTGAGACTGTTGATGTGCTCTCTTTCTGTTTTTCGAATGTAGGCATCTAAAGCGATGAATTTTCCTCTCAAAACTGCTTTTGCAGTATCCCACAGATTTTGGTAGCTTGTGTCTTCATTGTTGTTATGCTCAAGGAAGTTAATGATTTCCTGTTTTATTTCTTCCTGCACCCATCTGTTATTCAACAGAAGATTGTTTAATTTCCATGCCTTTGGGTGGGGTCGAGCATTTTTGTTAGAGTTGAGTTCCACCTTTAGTGCCTTATGGTCTGAAAAGATACAAGGTAAAATTTCAATTCTTTTGATTCTGTTGATATTTGTTTTGTGTCCCAGGATATGATCAATTTTGGAGAATGTTCCATGGGGTGATGAGAAGAATGTATATTCTTTATCTTTGGGATGGAGTGTTCTATATGCGTCTATCAAGCATAGTTGTTCTAGGGTCTCATTTAAATCTCTTATATCTTTGTTTAATTTCTGTGTAGAGGATCTGTCCAACTCTGTAAGAGGTGTGTTAAAGTCCCCTGTTATGATGGTATTATCAGATATCATATTGCTCAGACTGAGTAAGGTCTGCTTCAAGAATCTGGGAGCATTTAAATTGGGTGCATAGATATTTAGAATTGAAATGTCTTCTTGTTGTATTTTTCCCTTGACCAATATAAAGTGACCATCTTTGTCTTTTTTGACTTTAGTTGCTTTAAATCCACATGTATCTGAAAATAAGATTGCAACTCCTCTTTTCTTCTGAATTCCATTTGCCTGAAAAATTGTCTTCCATCCCTTGACTCGGAGCTTTAATTTGTCTTTTGAAGCCAGGTGTGTTTCTTGCAGACAGCAAATGGATGGCTTGTGTTTTTTAATCCAGTCAGCCAATCTATGTCTCTTCAGTGGGGAATTCAAGCCATTAACATTTATGGAGATAATTGATAAGTGTGGTAGTATTCTATTCGTCTTATTTGGTGAGAGTCCATTGCTTAGTTTTATCTTTTGCATCAGTGTGGAGGTTAGGCTCTGTCCTTTGGTTTCTGAGTTCTTACTTTGCTGCTGATCCATTGTGGTGGTCAGTGTGCAGAACAGGTTGAAGTATTTCCTGTAGAGCTGGTCTTGTTGTGGCGAATTTCCTCAATGTTTGTATATCCATAAATGATTTGATTTCTCCATCAATTTTGAAGCTTAGCTTAGCAGGGTACAGAATTCTGGGCTGAAAATTGTTCTGTTTAAGTAGATTAAAGGTAGATGACCATTGTCTTCTTGCTTGGAAAGTTTCATTAGAGAAGTCTGCGGTCACTCTGATGGATTTGCCCCTGTAGGTCAACTGGCGCTTACTCCTGGCAGCTTGTAGAATCTTTTCTTTTGTCTTGACTTTGGACAGGTTCATCACAATGTGTCTTGGAGAGGCTCGGTTAGAGTTGAGGCGACCTGGGGTCCGATATCCCTCTGAAAGCAGTGTGTCAGAATCTTTGGTGATGTTTGGGAAATTTTCTTTTATAATATTCTCTAGTATGGCTTCCATTCCTCTGGGGCATTCTTCTTCCCCTTCTGGAATTCCTATAACTCGTATGTTGGAACGCTTCATAAAGTCCCATAATTCTGACAGTGAACGTTCTGCTTTCTCTCTCTTCTTTTACTATCTGAGTTATCTCAAAAACTTTGAGATAACTATCTGAGTTATCTCAAAAACTTTGTCTTTTACCTCTGAAATTCTTTCTTCTGTATGGTCTAACCTGTTGCTGATACTTTCCATTGCATCTTTAAGTTCCCTGATTGACTGTTTCATTTCCTTCAGCTCTGCTATATCCTTTTTATATTCTTCATATCGTTCATCTCTGATTTGATTCTGTTTTTGGATTTCCTTTTGGTTATTTTCCACTTTATTAGCAGTTTCCTTCATTGTTTCCATCATTTCTTTCATTGTTTTCAACATGTGTATTCTAAATTCCCTTTCTGTCATTCCTAACATTTCTGTATAGGTGGAATCCTCTGCAGTAGCTACCTCATGATCCCTTGGCGGGGTCCTTCTGGACTGGTTCTTCATGTTGCCTGGAGTTTTCTGCTGATTCTTCCTCATGAGTGATTTCTTTTATCTGTTTCCTTGCCCTAATTTTCCTTTAACTTCCTCTTGCTCTTTAAGATCTTGTGCCTGTGGACTAAGGGTTACAGGACCAGAAGGGTGAGAAGATTGAAGAGCAAAAAAGGGATGAAAGAAAGGAGGACCGAGTGATAAGAAAAAAAAAAAAAAAAGAAAGATAGAGAAAGGAGAGGGGGTGGGGATAAAGAATATTGACAAAAAGAAGAGAGGCACAGAAAGAGGGAGACAGGGCAATATAGGTGTACAGTAGGGTACTTTGACACAACCTTAAAAAACCCCACCTTCTGGGGGTGCCCCAGTTGGGTGGTTCCCTTGAGGTCAGCAGCTCTTTGCTAACCTGATCAGACACAGTACCCCACCTCCACCAAGTAGAGAGGAAAGACAAAAATGCTATAAATCAAACCAAAACAAGCAAACAGAAAACTTTACGGGGATACAATGGGGTGATAAACCAAATTATATCGGTAGAAACACTAGCAAAAATGAAGTTGTAGTTATTAAAAAAGGCAGCAATGGGAAATTATAATTAAACTAGAAAAATTGAGAAAGAAAAAGGGATCTGTATGGAAAAGATTGAAATTAAAAAACAAAAGAACATCAACAACGTCAAAATAAACAAACAAAAAAAAAAAAAAAGAAAAAATACACAACCAAAAACAAAGCAGTTTGTATATATTATTGAATATTGTCTGGGCAACACATGGTCTTATGGGGTATGAGATGTTAGTCACAGTTCTGATACGACTGGAGGCAGCTGATTTCTCAAACCCCAGCAGGTAGACACCCTAAATCTCTCTTCAGCCCACTTAAAAGGCACTTTGAACTTATAAACTTGCTGAGCAGAAGCTTTCCCAGCTTTCTTGCTGGAATCACTGCTGAAGTGGCTATCCACTTACCCAGGGTGCCAAAACCGGTCTCACTCTGCCCCTGAGGGTTAGGGCTGCAAGGCGGCTCAGACCCCACCCTTAGGCTACTTGGTTGCTGGGTTACCAGCTCCCACCCATTTCTAGCTCTGCGACCCTGAGGGCGGAGCTTGCCGGGGCAGATCACTGACAATGGATCCGTGTGACCCACCGCCAAACACTATTAGCTCCGTCTGGCTCAGCGGCTCAGACTGGGTCCCTAGACAACGGCCAAAGTTCTCCGCACTCCCGCTCAGGCCTTCCCCAAGGCAGTTCAACTCAGTGCCAAGTCCAAGGACATCAAAACAGTTCACAGGTAAGGCCTTTCTGGTTTGCAGTCTCGCTGCTACTGAACTTACAGTTGTGGGCGGGTTTAGACGGATTGAACACACGCGACCACTTGCCGGTTTTCCACTGTTTTAGTCCTCCTCTTGGGGTCCAGAAGTCTCTCGCTGACTCCCTGTAGCCTCATCGGAGTGATGATAGGCAGTTCCCACCAGCCAGAGATGCCTGGAGTCCTATCTCCCCCGACTCACGGTGCCCAGATGCAAGGAAGCTGTTACTCAGCTGCCATCTTGCTCCGCCTCCTCTCAAATATGCTCTTCTTGAGAAAAAGGAATATTACACAATGTAAGAGAAAATACAATATAGCTTCTAAGAAGTGCTCATCACATATTTAACAAATACAGAGGAAGACGCTTCTCCTGGAGGACAGGGCCACATTAATGGCAGCAGCCCTGGTCCAGGAATGTGATGGGAGCACCAGTTAGGAAAGGAGCTTCCCTGGCTCCTCACTCTGAAAGGCAAACACAGAGTGTGGCAGTGCCTTGCAGAGTCCGAGTGTGATGGAGATGCTGGCATCCAGGGAAAACACTGCTGCTCTAAAAGGAAACGATAGAACCAAAAATAGTGGGGCAGGCATCAGGAAGTCGCAGGGTCTTTTGGAAGCTTCTGTTGCATGAGGAAATGGCTCGTGTGTGCTCACTAAAGCTGGCGGCCACAACGGAGAGAGGGTCGAGCAGTGCCAAAGTCTCGGAACCGCAGGGCTTTGTGAAACCAGGTGGAAGTTAGGACCTTGTGAGAGCCCTAAAGGAAGGGAGCAGTACGGATCAAATAAGACGATTAAGGCATTGCCAAACACATCATTTGGTCTGTAGAGAATGCTGACTTAGGACAGAACTTAGCAAACTTTGTCTTTGAAGGTTCAGATACATATGGCAAGCTTTACAGACTATACAGTCTCCTGCACAGCTCACCAACTCTCCTCTTGTACATGAAAACAGCCACACACAAGAGCGACCTAATGGGTGGGAGTTTCCTCTAAAAGACTTGGTTCCCAAAGCAGACAAGAGGCTGGGCTTGATCCCTATTCACAGTCTGTCAACCTCTGGCCTACAACCAGTCCTGAGATATGAGTGGCTAGTTTTTACTCTCACTGGTCATTGTTCTTTTAAGATCTCACATGTCAGACTTATTAATAATCAGAATGGATTAGGCGATATTCATAGTCTAAAGAAAAAAAAAAACTTACCATGTATCATGATGTGCCCCTCCCTCCAAAGCAACAACTTACAAAACAGCACACTGAAACGTTAGATTTGCTGATAGATGCTGTTTGCTTTATAGTACAAACTCCTCAGGCCTGACTGTTGATGACTTGGTCTTTGACCTTAAGTTATCTTCCATTGCCCACGCTGCTGTAGACTGTTGAATACGTCCCGCGTCCCAGGCCTTCTGCCAAAGTGGTGCTGTCCGTAAGCACCAGAGCAAAATTCTCTTCCCGATTGTATGAGACAATGATAGAAATCTTGAATGATATCAGGCAAGTTTTCCTACACTTTTAAATGTCTTGTTTTAAAGTAGGTCAGATTTCCCAGTCGGCGCCACAGGAAATAGCCCAAGTTACTTTTACAATTTTGCCTAACTGCAATTTTGTTTGACAGGATTTCTACTGGAAAATGTCTATGCAGAGGATTAAATGTCCTTCCTAATAGAATTTTACAATAGAACTAGAAATAAACCCTTAAGTGTCAGTAGTATGTGTATTAATGTACCTCCAGGTAAATACCAGAGTGACATATTTCATGTTAAATTGACTGGTCTTATACTTTAAGTGACCCAGGAAGGAATATGGCTGGAGGAGGGATGTCATTCATCATATATTACTTTTTCAAAGCAGAGTTTCACTACTTCATTGTTTAAATTTATGGCTTTGATTGGTAAAACTTCTTGGTTCTCTAATAAAAAATGTTTCATATTCCTAATATTCATACAGCATTGTTAATAGAAAGCTCACCGGCCAAGTCATTTTGGTATAATGTGCTTGTGATTTACGCAAGAGGTTGTGGAAGGTTTTGTAAAGTCTAGCTTGTTTGAGTACATAAAATTATCATTTTTATTACAGCTTTTTTTATTTATCATGGTACACAGAATGATCTTGAAAAAATCTCCAAAGAATGCTTGTTTGATATATATTTTACTTTGCATTATACAATTAATGTTTATGGCAAATGCAGATTTTTATGGTAAGTAAATTCTGATGGTATTATTTCAATTGCAAGGGAAAAGCATCATCAGAGTTGGCATGAGGCTAGCAGCAGAGTGGATGATTAAGACACATTTTTTTTTCATACGGTCCTACTAACAACTTTAGATTTCACAACTTATCACAGGACTGAATGGAATTTTGTGAAACACTGCTGATAGGATAGAATGATTTAAAGATCAGTTTGAGATAAAAATTAAAAATGACATTTCTGAATGTCTGTACAATTTGCAGTGGACTTGCTAATCTTTGGAAACATCTATCATTTGCACTTGCCTTGAGAGTTCCACCAGGTACTTAGCATGCCCTCTCCTCTGAAGGCCTTTCCCGTGTTTTGCATTCTATGCTGTTTATCAGAGAGTTCTCCTGTCCCTTAAGGCCTGTTCTTCAGTCTTGAAAAAATATCACCTGTCCTTTCTCTGCAACCCATGGCAACTCTCTTTCAGCCCTTATATGTTATCTCATTGTTATTTGTATATCAATTGACTGTTCCCTTTGCACATAGAAAGACCCTTCACCATTGGGGTTATGCCTTAAATACTGTTGGCCTTGTTGTATAATACACTTATTTTGATTTCTTGTGTTTTATTAAAGTTCTTTTGGAAAAGCATTGCAGTCATGAATCAATGCAATAAAATTAATGCAATTGTAAGAGAAGGCAGGAATAAGGAAAGAAGTGCGCCAGCAAAGCCAGCCACGGTAACTGTGCTTAAACAGCCACTTGGCCCTGAACCAGTTAGATGTCTAGAACAAAGCAGCATGGTACTTAGCCCTCATTATCACAAAAAAGAAGAAAAATAGTTCCTTTAGGGAAAGTTGATTTTCCTTGGCCTTAAAGTTCAAGAAAACTCTCATATTGGACTTTATAATAGAAATAGTTAATGGCATAATTTTATTCTTAACTAACTCAGTAAATATTTATTGAGTTATAAATGCCTTTGGATGCTTCATTTTGCCAGTTTGAGGGGAGGAAGGGCAGATGAAAGAAAAGTGAACAGCTCTTGTTTACCAAGTAGTGGGAGGACAGATAAGTCCAGTAGAACCTCTGTGAGTTGACCACCCAAGGTCAGCATAAGGAACCAGGCCTACTGTACTGATACCTACATGTGGTACATGTCTGGTCTATGAAAATTAGGTCAGCTTAAGGAGGTGGTCAACTATGGAGGTTCTACTATAAATGGATTATTATATACTGAGTGATACCTGCTTTAGTAGAAATAAGTGTAGAGTTGTTCTGTATAGGAATATCAACCCAGAGAAGGAAGATTAAGGAAGATTTCTCTGAGGAGGTGATTGATTATTCCTTATGTTGGAACCAAGATTTGAAAACCATTTGCAAGTTATCTAGAAGAATGGGGTTTGGTTGTTGAAAAGGAGAGATGGCAAAAATGAGGACAGACACAAAGAGAGCTGTAGGCCCCAGGAGCAGTGCGTAAAGTCTCAGGTCCAAGAAATTGCCTGGGGTTTGAGATGCTAAGGGTTTAATCAGAGGCTTAGTAAGACTATCTGTGATCCTCCAGATCCCCAGATATAGCCCCACAACCAAATCCAAACTTCACAGAACAAATCCCTTTATTAAAAATATTTTTTCTGTAAAATTTGCAGTCAGCCCACAGGTCAGACTTGGGGATCCAGAAGGCCACATCTGGTCCTAAGGCCTCGGGTTCCCACCCCTGACCACTTACCTTTGGAGGTTCTAATGTTCACTTTAAGCAAATTTACATTATTCCTGAGAAGTTAAAAGGTTGTGGAAAGTTTGCTGTCAGGAACTGATATGATTGGGTTTGTACTTTTGAAAGATCACAGAATGTGCAGGGTGAAGATACAAATTAAAAGCGAGCAAGACTCCAGCCAGAGAGGTTTGTCAGAGGTGTCTGGAGCAGAATGATGACAGTAATAACGTTGTTCCCACAGCAATGCCAATCAACAACCGGCGTTCTCCATAGTAATAAAGAACGAAGACAGATCATTTCACATAACTGCTTCTCTTCATGATCCGCAGCAGAAGCATGCAGCCCCCTTTGATTCCGTGTAGTGATTTTGTATAGTTCTAATTTGCTACAGAAAACTTTCTTTTAAAAATGGAATTGTTTTTTCTCTCTTCCACGATGTTATTAGAACTATCATATGCTTGGATCTTCAATGAATACCCATCGTTTGTTGAGGAAGATAGTCGGAGATTTGTCTCTCAAGAGACAGGACACCTCTACATATCGAAGGTGGAGCCCTCCGATGTGGGAAATTATACGTGTGTGGTGACAAGTACAGTGACCAATGCCAGAGTGCTGGGCTCGCCCACTCCTCTGGTGCTGCGTTCTGATGGTATGAAATATTCCCAAGTAGGAAATATATTCTGAGTAGAAACGATGCTGTTAATTTAAGCAAAAATAAATGGGAAAAATCAAGAAGTGTATCTTAAAGGATTAATCACTTCATCTTTTGAGAGTAAAAAATATTCTGAGTATGGCGTTGAAAATCATTTCATGAACTGCAGGTCCTTGTTCCTGACCCTTACCCAGGACTAGCTTCAGAATTTACAGGGATCAGCGAGAGATGTAAATGAGCAGTTACTTGTTCAAAAATTATTAAATAATTTCAAAACAATGACAGCAAAGCATTAGACCAACCATGAGAGCTTTCTGAGGCTGGGACTGAGGTTGCATTTCCACGAAGTCACTGACTTTTACCAGCTTAAGGGTTTTCAGGGCTCTGGATATTTTGTTCTAAGCTAAAAAGCATCACTTAAAAAAATAATTAAAGAAAAACACCTGTTTCATCAACACCTTGATGGCTGTTTAAGAGGAATTTATGACCTGCAGAGGAAGCAGATTTGTAAGCCTGAGTTGTTGACCCACTTACACAAAACCACATCTGATATAGCATAATGCCATGACCACAAAGTACTGAAGCACTTTTTCCAGTCAGTTATAATTGAATTTGACCTTTCCCATTTATTAAGTCACTGTTTCTCGACTCCAGGGAGCCATTTAATGTTTGAGATTGGTATCTCTGCTATCAGAGTACCATTAAGTAAATTCTCTGCCATAATTTTTGTTCTTTAGGAAATTTCAGGAAGTCATAATATGTTATATATTTCCGTTTGACTAGAAATGTCTAAATTAAATGAAGAATTTCAAAAGCCTCTCATTTTCTATGATGTAAAAGGCAGTGGTTTTCTTGGAACTACTCTATTAAATGGTAATTTATGAATCAGCAAATCCAAAAATTTTTAATGTGTGTTCATGTTGCACTTTTGAACTGAGTGAGCAGTCGTAGGTAATTTCAGTCACTAGGAGAACTAGTTCAAAGTGAGCAAAAGAAAGTTTTATTTAAGAAAAAAGAGACAGTGCCAAAGGAAATATTGAAACTATTATCTTTGTATTGTGGATTTACAGGTGTGATGGGTGAATATGAACCCAAAATAGAAGTTCAGTTTCCAGAAACTCTTCCAGCAGCTAAAGGCTCAACTGTGAAATTGGAATGTTTTGCTCTTGGAAAGTAAGTTCTATAACATTTTAGTCCTATCTGCTGAAGTATTAGGTTGCTATAAGAGAACAGGGTGGTTTTTGACAGACTCCTCTCCTGTTATTATTTTCTGAAATTTACTTTCATTTGAAACAAAGGAAAAAAATAAAATACAGTAAAAATGCACACATAAAATTTAATTTGAAACTGTATTTAAAGAGAATTGGAAAAAATAACTGTGCCTCCCTAATTTAATAAACTAAATTGTGAGTTTTGTGAGTTTTTTTTTCTTGTGTATTTGTTATAATTTATACAGTGGATATGGGTTAGGCTTTTTTCTCTAAGTCATGAATTGACTCAGGAAAAACAATTCATTTTATTAAAATATCAACTTAAAGGATAAAATGTTCTCATCAGGTTTACATACATAACCAACCAGTAGAAGGGATCTTCTGCCTTTGAAAACCTGTGCCTTTTTTCCTTACCTTCATAAAAGCTTTGTTTTCTCAACTACAGAAGCATCCTGTGATAGCAGAAAATAACTGATGATTTTCTTATTAGTCCCATACCTCAGATTAATTGGAGAAGAAGTGATGGACTGCCATTTTCCAGCAAAATCAAATTAAGGAAGTTCAACGGGATGCTGGAAATCCCCAACTTCCAACAGGAAGACGCAGGTTCCTATGAATGCATTGCTGAGAATTCCCGAGGAAAAAACGTCGCCAGGGGGCGTCTCACTTACTATGGTGAGCATCTCTGTGGGAGAGTTTGGAACTTTAGGTTGTGCTGTCTCATCGATAAAAGGTTGCTGAGGAGCGGGAGGGTCCATAGCAGAGTCCCAGTGTTCAACATGTTCTGATATACATCTCATTAAATGGTAAACATGTATCATCGGAGAAATGAAACTCAAATAAAATTTTATAATAAAGTTGGAGATGTAATACATTCCTTTTGCATTTAAAAACGGTTTCTATGATACTGAAATATTTCTTATATTTTCCTAAGAGTAACATTTCACACACTTCAGCACATTATAGAAAGATCTGTCTTCTGTCTTCTCCTCCAGAAAGGATGGTTTTGTATCTCTCTTTATTAGCATTAGTAAGCAGAAAAAAACATCTATTGAGAAAAGTTGCCATTACTATATTACCCAAACCACATAAACTCAGACTCTGGTTTAGCGTTTTAGTGTTAATATTCTAGCTCTTCCCATAATGTATCTGTCTCCTGTTTGTTGACTTTAATTTGTAGTAACATTTATTTGATGTACTGCTCAGTTTGGGTAAGGAAATAATAATGTTGCCTTTATTTAGAGTCTATTTATAGGACAACTACATTGTCTCTTTTTTTTCAAACTTTGTTTTCAAGTCCCTTTGATTTAAAAAAGCTAGACTTTTGATTACAACTTGGTTTATAAAGAGTAAATACGTTTTTGGGAAATGGGCCTGTTAAATATATGGAGACGTAAGCTCAGCAAGCGTATGTATTTGCAGTTTAATCACTAGAATTATTATAAATTCATAAAACTGGTGGGGATTGACCACTTTTGTGAAAGGCAAATTGCATTATATACGGTTTATATTGGAAACTAAAAATTGAAACATTTTCCAATGTATACATGTTATAGGGAAGAAAACATTTGCAAAGACAAATATTAAAATTACAAGGCTTATTATGACCACCACCTGGAAAATTTGAAGTTTGAAGACTGCAGGTATCTTACCGGTGACAAGATGAACACTTATTATACTGTTCTATGACATACATATATATATATATATATATATACACACACACACAGTATATATATATGTGTGTGTGTGTGTGTATAGATATGTAATTTTGGGATCTGTTGACAACAAAATGGAAGCATGGTTTAATAGCATGAACCATTCTGCTTTGTAACTTTCCCATCTTATTACATGTTAGTTCAGAATATAGAGTCCAGAAGTTACCCAGGTGTCAGGTCTGTGGGTTCGTTGGAGGATGTGGAAATAGGGATATGAGCTATGGCTGTATAGCCAGAAGGCCCCCACAAAACAGGTAAACCTTTTTTCATGCCCTGGCTTACTTTTCTCTGAGCACCCACTGGCTAATGCAGGGTTAGAAGGAAAATGCAGGGTATTCTGACTGTTTTAATGTTTCAGTAGAAATGTTTTAACTCTGTGTAAGAGCAACTCTGCATAAATAATAAACAATTGTATCCTTCATATAATGAAAAATCCAAAGCTATATTGTCATTCAAGTATTTTAACTTCAGGGCCTGCCTCAGTTTCTCTGTGATTTATTTTTCTACCCTTATCTGATTTTTCCCTTTCTCTTCATATTAGTTTCCATTATGATCACAAAACAGCTGCCAGCCGTGACCAGCACATCAGTTGTTATTCATTCTTTGTATCTCCAAAATATCTGGCAATCCTATTCTGATATTTCACTGGCTCTGTATTCATTGCTAAACCAGTCACTGACAAGGAGAAACTGGATTAAATAATTTAAGAGCCTTTAGGAAAAAAAACAAAAAAAAACTAGTCTCACTTTTTTTGCCCTAGAGAGCCATTATAATACCTCAAACTCCTGGGTTCCAGTAATCCTCTTATCTCAGCCTTCCCACGATCCCCCAGGCCTGGCTAATTTTTCTATTTTCAGTAGAGACAGGGTCTCACTCCCACTCAGGCTGGTCTCAAATTCCTGAAGTTAAGCAGTCTATTGCCTTGGCCTCCCCACTGTGCTAGGATTACAGGCTGGAGCCACTGCGCCCGGCCAGTTTAAGAGCCTTTCTTTGAAACAGAGAATAAAGTCATGATTCAGTGGATTTTATGGACAATGGGAAGTGATAAAAGTGAAGATAACTATATGAAAAATAGGGATTATTTTAGGACTAAGGATGAGAAGAAATGAACACACAAAAGAAAACCAACAGCATCTGCTATACTTAGTAAAAGCGGTAGATTTTGCTTTTGTCCATTGTGTAGATAATATGATACATACGTATGACATAAGTTCGAAATTAGTAACAGAGCATTTCATGAAAGTGGACTTACAATTCCGGCTTAAGATAAGTACATTTAATAAATGTTTTACATTACTATGGTTATCTGCTCTAATATGTCATGTAAAAATGGTCTGATAGAATATTTGGATTTCATATAGGAGGGGAAATCACGATTAATGTGAGGGTTATAATCTCAGAATTGGTTTAGTCTAGCATATTATCCTCCTATTTGTAGAAGAAGAATATTAGTTTGGAAAGCCAATGGAAATTTTTCCAGAAACTCAGGTCTCAGTCAAAGACTCATGTGTGAGTCTATTCACAGTCATATTCCAGCTCAGCCTGGTCATTCCTGAAAGAAGAAAATAGGTTTTAATATGAAACAAAGAGAAGTGATTTGATGCTGAACTACACTTCATACTGGGCAAGTAGTTTGGGTAGAATGAAGCCAAAATAAGATAAAACTTAGACCTGTAGGTTTTTTTGTAAAAGCTAAATAGCCATAGTTTCCTTTCAATTTCATTTATAAAAAGCAATTTTATGAGATAGAAATGGAAAGACAAATCTTCCCGTGGTTGCAATTAAATAGAAATAGATAAACTGTTTCTCCATATGGAGGATGCAGATGTAAATCCCACAGTACACACCACATGCATAATGCAATGTGAACCCAGTAAGAAATCTCACCTCCCAGCTCTGAATCTGAAACACAGATGAGACTTGGCCAGACACGCTCTGTATATTGAGTGACTGTCACTGTGAGTGGTATGGTGTTTTCATCTGTAAGAGAATTTTGCAAATACTTTCTAAAACTTAACTGAAAATGAGAAATCCATTTGTTCCAACTAATTTGCATATGTAATTTAAAATTGCATCAGTTGCTTTTCTGGTAAAAAAAAAAAAAAAGAAAAACAACATATGATTCAAGTTGAACCAATTTATCCTTTCTCCTTTCATTTTAATTCACTCAGAGGTTCATAAGACAATAACTGGTTTGTATTTAATGAAGAGTTATTTGTAACATGAAGGAAGTATTCTTTCCTCAGAGATAGAAGCTTTCTCTTCTATGGATGTTAATTTTTAGTTCATAATTAAGAGCAATATGTGCTGTTATTCACTTATTAAGGTGTCATCAGTTGTGGTTCATGATTCAAAAATACGCTTGGAAAGGAAATCAGTTCTGTGTACCTGCATTCCTATCGACTGACATCTGAAGGATAGACTGCAGTTCCCAGACTATTTAAAATAGAGACAGCATAATGAATTTGGCTTAGGAAATGACAGATTGCAACATCCATCCTCAAATATAGAAATGTTTCATGCATCCACTCAGTAAATACTTAGTGAATAAAATATAATTCTAGCCTCTCCCCTCACTTTAATGTCTTCCAGTCTTATGTCCGTTTATATTTACCTAGATAAGGTAATAAATATGTTTTATTTGCTGAGGGTTTGAATTTCTTTTCTTCTTCGTTTTCTCTCCTCTTTCACTGAAGCAAAGCCTCATTGGGTTCAGCTTATAAAGGATATGGAAATAGCTGTTGAGGACAGTCTTTACTGGGAATGCCGAGCAAGTGGAAAGCCCAAACCATCCTACCGGTGGTTAAAAAACGGAGAGGCCCTGGTGCTAGAGGTAAGGTAATGCACCTGCTTAATGGCCTGTCCCTTCCCACTTGGTGTAAGAAAATGCCTTCTGTAGTACCTAGTACCAGAGTAAACAGTTGAGTTTGCACACTTTTATTTACCCCTAAGAAGTACTGCAAGGAGGAAAAAATATGAAATCATGTACCCAGTCTTCCAATGCATTTCATTGAACAAAGGTGATTGTGGGAAAAATAATATGCTAATTTTTTTGGAATTACAATTAGAGAAGGCCTAACTTTAATCAAACATAGAATGTAATTTCCTTTTTCTGTTTGACAACTTTGCATGGCCTCTGTAGAATAAATATATCTATTAGTTACCTTGTTGCATGAGTATTTATTTTCTCCATCATTTTTCTTCTCAATCCTTGTAATTCTTTTGCCCTTTTTGTGTGCTGTCAATTATGCTCTTTCAAATTTCTATACATAACATTTCATACTACTAAACGCTCTGGTAAGTAAGTGTGTTTCTCAGAACCCTTTTTCATGCCTAGAATTCATAATGTTTTTAACTCGCATGATTTGAAAAAAGTTGAAAACCTTTCCAATTGGTAATATAGAAGTCAACCTCATGGTCCATTAACCTTTGGGGGGAAAAATGACATGGTAACCCTATTCTAGCACTTGCTTTGTTGTTTCTTTTACTAGTATACTTTTGGACTAAAGAATGTTTATTCATATTTCCAGTTGTGTAGATACTATGTTTAATTAGTCTTTCACATTTCAAGTAAAGAACAGGTTAAATTTCAAATCAGACTATCTAATACTGTGAGAAAAATACAGAAGATTTGTATATAATGAAAGTGATAGTTAAAAGTGGTCATTTTTCTTTTAAAATGGTGTAATTGCTTATATGCAAGACTTTTTTTTATCATCTAGGAGAGAATACTGATAGAAAATGGTGCACTTACAATATCAAACCTAAATGTGAGTGATTCTGGGATGTTCCAGTGTATAGCAGAAAACAAACATGGCCTTGTCTATTCCAGTGCTGAGCTCAAGGTCGTTGGTAAGACTTTTCTCTGTTCTCTCTTTTTTTTCTTTCTTTAAATCCTCCATTGTAAGCATAACTTACTTTTCATATTGGATTCTGCTATAGTAGTATTACAACATGATCATTTGGAGATTCTAATCAGGTGTACGTTTTAACAATTTCCAAAAACACCTCAAAATTATAACCAGAAATAAGGCCCAAAGGTAGAACTAAAAAAAGAAAAAAAAAAAAAAAACACCTTGGCCCAAAATATCCTATCCAACTCCAATAGGCATTGATACTCACTAAACAATGCCTTTTAAAAGAATAACTAATTTTAGTAGCTGGGTGTGATGGCTCACGCCTGTACTTGTAAACACTCTGGGAGACCATGGAGGGTAGATTGCTTAAACTCATTAGAATTTGAGATCAGCCTGAGAAAGAGCAAGACCCCACCTCTAAAAAATTAGCTGGGCATTGTGACAGGAACCTATAGTCCCAGCTACTTGTGAGGCTGAGGCACGAGGATCACTTAAGCCCAAGAGTTTGAAGGTGCTGTGAGCTAAGATGGTGCCATGGCCTCTACTGAGGGTGACCAAGTGAGACTCTGTCTCAAAAACAAACGAAAACAAAACAAATCAAGTGTCAAGAGAGGTTGAAAAACCCCAATTTAATAGAAAGTAGGTTTCTCCCCTCAATGAATCCCCAACAATAAAAAAAAGAAAAGAAGAAGGTTTCTCATCTCTGGTGCCTAGAGGTTAGAAATGCATCCTCTGTATGTACAAAGAGGGCTGATGCCTGGGGTAAATCTTTAGCTGCAATCTGGCTATTGTTATCCATGACGGAAGTAGCGTATTATAACCAGAAAGGGGGATATGCATGTAAGTCTTAAGTTGAAACACTGCCGTACTCTTGTAGTGAATTAACCTACGGAGCTGTAATTCACTTATCTTTAGAGTGCATGGATTCCTTCTCAACATCCTGTGTGGGGATGTGGTGTAGGAAAAAATGAGATATGTAAAAAATTATATTTTGTGTAAATGTAAACAGATTTTTCTTTTGTTTCAGTAAAAATTTTTCTTTTAGAATCTTAATTTTTAAAGCCCACAACCTCTGGAAAAAAAGTCTTCTTTACCACAATCATATACATAATCATTTAAGATGATTCACCTTAACATCTCCACTGATCAAAAAAAAAAGAATTATATTCACTAGGGTTTGCCATAAGGCACAGCATTAGATACTTGGGAAATGCACTAGGTTCTTATTCTTTCTTCCACAGTTACAGTGAAAGGAAGAGTGATTTTCTGATTAACATATAATTTCATTCAAGTGACACATGATTATGTATCGGGAATGTCAGATGTTGTTTCAGGATTGACATCCCGTTCGTTATTGGCAAACATGCTTTCTACATACTGTAATATTTAGTACAATAACATAACACTTAATGTAATCAGTACATTCTAGTACTTCTTCCTAGCTTAAAAATTCAGATTCACAATATGAAAATTTTATAATAGAACTTGATACATTTTATGAATGAGAATATTAATTCAATGCTCATTCTCCATTCCAAAAGCATTTACTGAGCGTCTGTTGAATACCAGGCACTGTGCCAAAGTGCTGTGTCCTAGAGGTCAACAGGAGAAACTTAATTCCTGTCTTCATGAAACTAACTTTTAAAAACTTTCAGTGCTGGCTCGGTGCCTATAGCTCAGTGGTAGGGCTCCAGCCACATACACCGGAGCTGGTGGGTTCAAATCCAGTCCGGGCCTGCCAAACAACAATGACAACTACAACCAAAAAATAGCTGGGTCTTGTGGCAGGCGCCTGTAGTCCCAGCTACTTGGGAGTCTGAGGCAAGAGAATCGCGTAAGCCCAGGAGTTTGAGGTTGCTGTGAGCTGTGTTGCCATGGCACTCTACCCAGGGCGAGAACTTGAGACTCTGTCTCAGAAAAAAAAAAAAAAGAAAAAACTTCAGTGCTAAATGTTTTACTTTTGTTTAATAAATTCATAATTGAGCGATTTTAAATTTTCACAGTAAGCTAAAAATTGCTGTATGAAGTAATTATCTCATGATTCAGAACTTGTCTGAAAACACAATGGCATGAATTACTTTTTTATGTGTGTGGTGCATAGTAAACTAAGTAAATAAAGCCCTGACACTTCGCATGTAAAGCAAACTTTAAAAAAGGTTATAAAGTTGGCCTTTGAAATTTATAGAAGAATTTTTTAAAAGACCCATTAATCATTCTTTCTTGTCTTTCTTCTTTTTCAGCCTCTGCTCCAGATTTCTCAAAGAATCCAATGAAAAAGTTGGTTCAGGTGCAGGTGGGCAGCCTGGTTAGCTTGGACTGTAAACCCAGAGCCTCCCCAAGGGCACAGTCCTCCTGGAAGAAAGGAGATGTGATTGTGCGAGAGCATGAAAGGTATTTTGTCCTCCACAAGGTGGTCTTTTACTTACTTCTCACTCTCTGTGCTAATGTTCAAGTCGGTTTCCAAAATGAAATGAAATAAAACTCTTTGAAGGTGAGGTGTTTAAGAACCAAAACAGTAGTATTTTGTTTTGTGATACTCTCATTATGATAGTAATCAATTTTTAAAGTCTTAAAATTTTAGAAGTATACCTACCTAACTTCTTCCCATATAGAATATTTTCTTTTAGCAAGGATTTTAATCCCCAATTGCCTGGGAAGATACAACCAGAACATTAAAGGAATGCCAGGCCCAGGTGCAGGCCCCACATCACAGGATAGAGAAGAGAAGTCGATAAGTAATGACAACACATGCCAAAGAAATACCAAGATCGCTGTTACCTTATCCTGAAATAACGTGGCATTACTGGTATTTACTTTATAACAAGACTCGCCTGGTTTCCTGGTCATTATGATAAAATGGAAATGAAGAGACAGAATAGAGTTTTGTTAAAAGCATAGATTCTGAGCCACACTGCTTGGGTTCAGAGACCTAATATTTCTGTGCCTCATTTCCTCCTTTGTTAATGGGATGATAATATAGTTTGTGCCTAATGTTAAGAGGATTATTGTGTGGATGAAATCCATACACTATTAATACAGCCCTTAGATCCAGACCTGCTAGAGAGGAAGCATCAGTACTGGCTATTATTTCTATTTATTTATTATAATTTATTATTCCTATTCGGTGAGTGTTTATTGTGAGGTATTATGCTCAGAGCTTGTGATAAACAAAATGGCAGCTCCAAAGAGTCCAGGCCCTTTTCCTGGAAACCTGTGACTGTGTTACATTACATACCAAAGGGTAATTAAAGCTGAAGATGGAATTGGGGTTGCTAATCAGTTGACTTTAAAACAGGGTGGTTATCCTGGATTACCTAGGGAAGCCCAAAGTAACCACCTGAGCCCTTACAAGATAGGAGGAAGAAAGCAGAAGGATTGGTCAGAAAGATGTTTAAAGATAATTAAAGAAGAGGCGGGAGAAAAACGAGGCATGAGAGGGACCCTGACAGGTGTTGCTGGCACTGAAGATGGTGAAAGGGGCCATGAAGAAAAGAAGCAGGGACATTAGTTCTGTAACCACAAAGAATCGAATCCCCCAGCAACCTGAGAGGGCACAGAATGATTCCAGATTAAGAAGGAACACAGCCCTTCTATTCCCTTATTTGATCCCAGTGAACCCTATCCTGGATTTCTGACCTCAAGAACGTAAGAAAATAAATTCACACACTAGGTTTGTGGTAATTTTTTGTAATAGCAATAGGAAATTTAATACAGGGCTCTGTGTGAATTATCTCCTGCAAATATCTCTGTGCCAATGGGAAAACCCAAATTTAGAGGGATTATGTAATTTCTGTAATGTCACACAGCCAGGATTCTAATCCGTGTCACTTTGACTCTAGGACTCTAGGATATCTAGCTTTAAGATATCAAGCTTTGACAGTGCCTCTGGCTCAAAGGAGTAGCATGTTGGCCCCATAGACTGGAGGTGGCAGGTTCAAACCCCATCCTAGCCAAAAAAAAAAAAAAAAAGATACCAAGCTTTAAGAGTCTCACATACTGTATAGGCAGCCCAGAATCTTAGAGGCAGTCTGAGCTTTTGAAATCACCTAGTCCAAGTTATCAAGCTTTTGTCCGATTCATAATATGTAAATATTTTTCCCCTTCTGAAGGGTGTTAGTTTGCTTGGGTTATTGTCTCCTTAGCTGTGCAGAAGATTTTAGTTTAATTAAGTCCCATTTGTTTATTTTTGTTGTCACAGTTGCCATGGAAGTCTTCTTCATAAAATCTTTCCCCAGGCCAATATCTCAAGTGTTTTCCCCACTCTTTCTTCGAAGATTTTTATTGTTTCATGCCTTAGATTTAAGTCTTTTATCCATCTTGAATCAATTTTTGTAAGTGGTGAAAGGTATAGGTCCAGTTTCAGTCTTTTACATGTGGTTATCTGGTTCTCCTAGCACCACTTAATGAGTAGGAATTCTTTTCCCCAGTGCATGTTCTTGTTTGGTTTATCAAAGATCAGGTGGCTATTAGCTATTAGTTTCATCCCATGGTTTTCTATTCAGTTCCAAATGTCTATGTCTCTATTTTCGGTGCCAGTACCATGCTGTTTTGATCATTATGGCTAAAATCTGGTAGGGTGATACTTTGGCATTGTTTTTATTACTAAGAATTGCCTTAATTGCCTTAATATGTTTTTTTCTTTTTTTTTCTGGTTCTGTACAAAACAAATAATTTTTTTTCCAAATCTTGAAAGTATGTTGTTGGTATTTTAATGGGTATTGCATTGAATCTGTAGATTGCTTTGGGAAGTATATACATTTTAACAATGTTGATTCTTCCCAGCCATTTGCGTGGTTTGTTCTTTCATTTGTTAATATCTTCTGCTATTTCTTTTCTTAGGGTTTCATAATTTTTTTTATAGAGGTCCTTCGCCTCTTTTGTTAGGTATATTCCTAGGTATTTCATTTTCTTTGAAGCTATGGTGAAGGGAGTTATGTCCTTAATTAGCCTCTTATCTTGGCTGTTATTGGCGTATACAAAGGCAACTGACTTGTGGACATTGATTTTACATCCTGAGACATTACTGTATTTTTTGATGACTTCTAGGAGTCTTGTGGTTGAGTCTTTGGGATTCTTTAAATATAAGATCATATTAGCAAAGAGTGAGAGTTTGAGCTCCTCTGCCCCCATTTGCATGCCTTTTATTTCCTTCTCCTTCCTGATTGTATTGGCTAGAACTTTTCAGAACTATGTTAAATAGTAGTGGTGATAGAAGATGTCTAGTTCCATTTCTAAGTGGAAAAGCTGTCAGTTTTACTCCATTCAGTACAATACTAGCTGTGCGTTTGTCATAGACAGCTTTGATCAGTTTAGGAAATGTGCCATCTATGCCCATTCTTAAGCATTCTAATTAGAAAATGATGCTGAATTTTATCGAATGCCTTTTCTGCATTTATTGAGAGTATCATATGGTTTTCATTTTTGCTTCTGTTGACATGGTAAATTACGTTTATGGACTTGCGTATGTTAAGCTTGATAACTAGAATCTACAGATAACTCAAATTAATCAACAAAAAAAGACCCAACTATCCCATATATCACTGGGCAAGCGACATGAATGAACCTTCTCTAAAGAAGATAGATGAATGGCTAACAAACATATGAAAAAATACTCATTGTCCCTAATATCAGAGAAGTGCACATCAAAACCACCCTGAGATATCACCTAACCCCAGTGAGAATAGCCCACATCGCAAAGTCTCAAAGCTGCAGATGCTGGCGTGGATGTTGAGAGAAGGGAACATTTTTACACTAATGGTGGGACTACAAACTAATACAACCTTTTGGAAGGAAGTGTGATGAATCCTCAAAGAACTCAAATTAGATCTCCCATTTGATCCCACAATCCCATTACTAGGCATCTACCCAGAAGAAAAAAAAAAATCCTTTTATCATGAGGACATTTGCTCTAGACTGTTTATTACAGTGCAATTTACAATCACCAAAATGTGAAAACCACCTAAATGCCCACCAACCCAGGAATGGAATAATAAGCTGTGGTATATGGACACCACGGAATATTATTCAGCCATTTAAAAAGATGGAGACTGCATCTTTTGTATTAACTTGGATGGAGGTGGAACACATTCTTCTTAGTAAAGTATCACAAGAATGGAGAAGCAAGAATCCAATGTACTCAACTCTAATATGAAGGCAGTAGGTGACCTAATACAGAAGGGAGTGGTAGGGGAATCAGCAAGTGGAGAAAGGAGAGGGAGATGGGAGGTCACAGTGTGACCTCTGGGGGTGGAACATGATTATAAGAGACTTTACCCAAGAAATCCAATCAGTGTAACCTAATTCCTTGTACCTTCTTTGTACCTTTGAATCCCAAACAATAAAACTAATAAATAAATAAATCACATAGTCCAAATTGCTGCTTTTGGAAACAAGAGGAAAACAAACAAGAAAACCCTAGGCCAACAAATGTGGATTTGCTTTTCTAAAAATCACAAATCATATTGCAAACAGCCAGTTTAAACTACTTTTAGATTATAGTCTTAAAAGATATTTTCATAGAAATTGATTAAGACAGCACAATTTATGTTTCTCCTGTATTTAACAGGAGACATCTTCATTAAAAGGCAGGCACAGCAGGATGACAGAGCAGAATTGTGAACAGAGTGGTTACACACAAGCCAGCCAAATTCTGGGTTTCATAGAATAGACCTCGAGAAGGGGAGGTTAATTAGTAATTGGAGTTTGCTTTTGTAAGCCAGTTTACACAAGTAGAGATTTGTAGCATATACTAGTTAATTTTGACTGTGCTGTAAGTTAAGTTTTCCAGCTGAACTGCTGACTTATTTTGTGATCGAAAAATTTGTAAATAGTTTTAATTACATACATAAATTAAATAGTAATTATTCCCCCCAAGGACTTCAATGCTTTGCACAATAATAAACCCACTTGTCCTCACAGTAGTGCATAAATAGTAGGCAGAAGGTTTTAATCTTAATTTTACAAAGAGGATAAAAAGATTAAGCGATTTAGCTAAAGGCACACAAAGAGAGATTTGCCCACACATTTTACAGTGATGGTGCTGGGAAAAAATGTGTAAGTTCCAGGATCTAGCCTGGGACTTCAGACATGGTCACTTACTACTTTGGTGTCATGGGTCAGTTAAACTATAATAACTGTGAACCTTAGTTTCCTCGTCCATAATATAGAGATAATAATTCCATTCCTTACATAGGTGCTGTGAGGAAAGCATATTGCCTGATATTTGTCAATATACTGATCAATAAGCATAGGGTTAGATTACAGATTAAATGTTGAAAGTAACAGCAGATGGAAAAGGTTTTTGTTTATCGGTAGGGCATTCATTGGTTGGTTAGTCACTCTGAAGACAGGCATTCAAGGCTGCTTGGATGCTACAGTCATCAGGGATGCCGACCTCTGCCGTCCTGCTGCCTACCGTCCTCAGAGTGGCTGCGTGAGCCTCAGCCTCCTAGCAACATCCCCAGCAACAGCAAGAAGGAAGGTAGACATAGGAGACACTTCCTCCCTTTGAAGAGACTTATCCAGAGTCCCATACAGCAATTTCCCTACACCTTACTGATCAGACGATTGTTCCCAGACCACAACACTTAATAGCAGAAGAGGGTGGGAAATAAATTTGTGTATTTTTTTCTAGATAGGAATGTACCCAGTGAAAAATTGAGGGTCTGTTTTTAAGGAGAGAAGGGAAATGATTGCTACTCCAGCAGTGTCTCACAGTAATAAAAGTCAGTTCTCTGCCCCTTTCGGGCCTCCTGAATTTCTACTATGTATCAAGTATTTCTGCCATGTCCCCGGTCAGACCTGAAGGTAAACCTAAACAGAGGGAACTTAAGGAGAGGGCCCACAGTGCTGCAGACCTTCCCAGATCTGTAGTTTGAATTTTGCTTTTATCTTTTTGGACAGCAAAAATACTGATGAGCCAAGGTCTTGATGCTCAGGGAGAAGGCTGCTAGAGGCAATTATTGAACAAGTTGCAGGCTTGAATCTTTTCCAAGTTCGTGGTAAATCAGAGTGGGCCACAGCCATCACTTGGCAATGAAAGCTCCATAGCTTTCCCTCTCGACTTGGTCTGCAGGCTTCAGCCAAATCAGGGAAACATACTAAATAGTAGGTTTGTTGTGGTTCTCTGATCATGGACTATTCCAACTTAAAAAATGAAGATTCAGTCTCATTTGGGGAAAAATGAATTAATTGATGCATTTGAGTACAGAAGATAAAAATTTTTGAGAGAATGTTTGACAAGATTTGATATTTTTGATGTTTTTGTTTGTTTTGTTTGGTGAATTTCAGCTTGTCAGTGAATTATTAATAGAAATTTCTGAAAGAGAAGCTCTCTCTAGCCTCACATAGGGGCTGTTGCTATCAAATACATTTTCATCAAGTCAATATTCTGTTTTACATATACTATCATTTGAGTCCTAGATCAGAAAAAAAATCAAAGGATTGTAGATGTCTTTTTAAGAATTTATAAAATGACAATTATAGCAATTATGCAAATCATATGATACATCCGAATTATCATGATGTACTTGGTATATACATTTTTATATCAGAACAATAACAGCTTTGCAATCTTGAGTCGACCGTAGTAATGTGGATCTAAGTCAATGAGACTCCTACACTGCAGAATAGTTTTGAAGAAATGAGGGTTGTTGCTTTAAAGTAAAGAGCATTACAAGCTAAGGTGGCAAATGGATCACTGCCAACAGAGGTCTTAGAAAAGCTGTTCTGGGTAGATAACAAGGGCTTATTGTGCAAATAGTGATTCCTCTGCTCTGAAAGTTAAGTTCACATTCATTCATCTGAAAATACTTTAAGTACCTACTAGACGCTAGGCACTAGGTATTTGTTTGTTTTTTGTTTAGAGATGTCATCCCATTCTTTATTGTTTTTCAGGGTGCACAGACAGGTGACACAGGGAAGGTACACTAAAACTCAACAGCAGAAGACAGGGTGTTCAGGGGTCACTTGAGAAGGTTTGTCTCCAAATGAGGGATCAGAGCAAACTTTCTGGGGATGTAATGTCTTTAGCAAGACTTCAAAGATGACTAGGATTTTTCACTGGAGAAAAATGCTCCAGGCAGAAGGAACAGCATGTGCAAAGGCACAGGGGCAAGGTATGGCATGAGTATTGTGTAGTCTCATGAGCATTTTGTTATATTCTCATACGGCTGAAGGGGCAGGCGGCTCCCCTCAACCTCTTTTATAAGGGCACTGATCTTATGCTCACATGACTTAATCACTGCCCTAAGGGCCTCGCCTCCTAATATCTCTCCACCAGAGGGCTGGGTTTCAGCTTGAATTTTGGAGGGATACATTCAGACCTCAGCAGGTAATGAGTACTGAGTGTCCAGTGCATGTCCAGTATAACGTTTCATAGGAAGGCAGGGTGCAGAGAGAGTTGGATGGCAGAGGTGAGCTGGGATCTTACTGTCAGTGACATTGTAAGTCAAATAAGGACTTTGGGCTTTTAACCATGGGTACTGGGAAGCTAAAGCTACATAATACAGTCAAAGTAGCAGAGTTAAGAGATCAAATTTATGTTTAACAAAGAGGACCCTGGTGCCAGCAGAAAGGTTGGAGTGGGAGTGATAGGACAGAGGCAAGTATACCAGTTACCAGCAGAAACTGACCTGAGTGTCACAGCCTGGACTGCACAGATGGCAGTGGGGATGGACGGAAGTATCAAGACGTTTGAGAAGATGTTAAATCGGCAGGGCCTAGTAGTTAATTAGACTTCATGATATCATGGGAAGATGGGAGTTAAGGATGAAGCCTACCTAGAACCTCATGGAAGCGGTTGAGGGAAAAAATGACAAATTCCGTTTGTGTTTGGTTCAGTTTTAGGTGCCCATTGAAAAAGCAGCTGGACACACCTGTGCATACAGAGGTTGAATATCTGAAACTTAGGAGCAGGCCCAAGCCACAGATAGAGGTTTAGGAGTCATGAGCTTGGAGATGGTAGCTGAAGACAGGTGTCCAGGATGGTGGAGATCATTCATTGGAAGAGGGTGTGCAGCTAAGCTCTGAAGCTTACGGACACTCAAGTTATGAGTAGAAAGGCCTGTTTTTACAATTTCATTTAGTAATCGTTTTATTAACAAAAGGTCAACTTCAGTCACCTAGTACTCAGATATTCTAAATTTGTTGTATGGGCTTTCTCTCTCTCTCTTTTTCTTTCTTTTTTCCCTCCCTCCCTCCTTCCCCACCTTGCTTTCCTCCCTCCCTGCCTTCCTGGCTTGTGTGTCAACCATTACTGAGTAAAGCTACTGCACTGATCTTTAACCAGCGTGTCACAGCGCACTGGTGTGCCACCAGAGGAGCTTAGGTATGCCACAGCAATTTTTAAAAATCATTAATTAAATTATTTTCAAAAGAAATTCAAAGCACAGTATGGATATTCTTTCTTTTTAATCTTTTTTTTTTTTTTTTTTTGATCAACATAATTTAAGTATGCTGAGGAATTTCAACTATAATTTCAGGTGTGCTAGGAGATAACAAAGGTTGAAAAACACCAAGTTATTGTGTTTTTCCTCTGTACAGGAAGCAGGCTTTTTGAATAAACAGAAACATCTGGCCTTTCTGAGGATCCAGTAGTGTTTCACCAGGTATCAATGTTTTCATGCTATTCCATTCATTCACTTAGATCTACCTGTTTTCAAAAGAGGCAAATTAAAATTGGATCTTTATTCTCCTTTAAGCAAAGTAAAATTGAAAAAGAACCCGTAAGTATATAACAGGCATGGTTTGTGAGAAGAAATAGCCAGTTAGCATATTTTAAAGAATATTTAGCTTATCTCTATCACTTAGTGGTACTTAAAACACATTAACCAATTATTTTAAAAAATGGGGGCCTTCATTCGAATGCTATTGCTTATAACAGTAAATATTTTATTGTAATAACTTCAGAAGAAAGTCCAAGAATGGCTCATTACTTCTAATTAACACATTAAAATTGTTTCAAATGTTCTAGGCAGCATTTAATACTATAAAATTTTACATTCCTTTTAAAGAAAGAAAGGGTAAAGGGCTTTTTTCCCCAAATATTCATAACCATAATCCAGGCAGTGTTTTTAAAATGTATTACCCAATGCTTAATGCAATTCTTGCACATAGATATAAATTTGCTTTAAAATGTAGTGAACATTGTATGCCGGATGATTCCGTTTATATGATGCTCTTGAAAAGGCACAGCCTTAGGGAAAGAAAATTGTGATCACTTCTTGCCAGAAACTGGGAGTGGGTGACGAGGTTGACTAGGGGTCCTAGGGAGCCTTGGGGATGAGGAAGGCACTGTAGCTTCTGGTTGTGATAGAGGTCTGAGTTGATTGGGTTCTTTCCTAGGTGGGAAGCTATCCTTCTCCTTCAAAGGAGGTGAATATTAAAGTAAGCTGGTTTTTCTAAAGAGGATGTTGAGAAGCCTGAGTAAACACACAGGAGTCCCGGGGAGTAGAGAGCAGCCTCCTTCCTGTCCCGCGTCTCTGTCCCCCGTCCCTTTATTTCTGTCACACTTGCAGCCAGGAAGAGAAGGGGACAGGGGGGCATTTGTCCTATAGCTCCCTTACCCTATAAGATTAATCTTAGGATTTAAGAATGAAGATAAATAGAACAGTCAATGAAATCCCAGACTTTTGGTTTGGGGGGAGACTTATGAAAGGCATGACAGTCACTTCCTCTCTGCCGGACCTCACCCCTGTACCTCACCCTCTGCCTCCGACACCTACTGACACATCTTCCCTACTCACCCCCAGACAGCGTCGCTTTCTGTGTGGGTATTTGTATCATTATTTACATGAATTATTTATGTCTAATTGGCATGCAGTGTACTAACGGCTATGCACATTATTTACTGTGTCAGATGAAGTTGAATGGAAGTTTTATTTCCTGCTTCTTTTAATTTTAGCACATGAAAAGAGCAAAGCATCGAAGTCAGAAGGACACCGCTCAGATCTTTGCTCTGCTACCTGCCACCTATATGGTGTTAGACAAGTTACATAATCCTTGAGTCTTGGCTTCTTTATTTGTAAAATGGGGCCAGGAATCCTCAGTTTGGAGGGCTGGTCAGGCTGGTTGCTGGCATTTGTGTGGTACATACTCATAGCAAGAGGTGTACTAAAGAAACTGGTCTTCCAGAGAAACACCAGGTTTCCTTTGAACAAGTGCTTTTCAATTTTTTCCCTGCCCCATTTCTCTCCCATTCTGAGGGACCACCCCCCTCCCTTTTTATGTCAGTGGATTTTAGTTGAAAAGATAAAAATAAGATAATGTGTGGAAAGTATCCATTATAAAGTCTTCATAGGCACAGAAAAAGTTTCCTGATGTTTTTAATACTACTTGTAATTTTTGTAAAGACATCTCACTCTCTTGCTTCAGCTGGAGTGCCGTGGCATAATCTTAGCTCACTGCAACCCCCAAACCCTGGATCATGTGATTCCCCTGCCTCAGTTTCCCAGGTAGCTGAGACTACAGGCACTCATCACCATGCAGGGCTGATTTTCCTGTATTTTGTAGAGATAGGGAAAGCTCTTGCTCAAGCTGGCCTCTTCCTCAAGCTGGCCTCTTCACCTCCAGTGATCCTCCTACCCTGGCCTCCCAGAGTAGCAAGAATAACAGCCATGAGCTTGTGTTGCTGGGATACCTAAAGAATAACATGACTGAGCCAAAAAAAAAAAAAATATGTATATATACTAAGCAGCACAGACCTTCCTTTTTTAGAACAATCAACTGTGTTGTACATTATTTAAGCCTTCTTAAATACATTTTACCCAAATATTATTTTCCACATATTGCTGCCAAATGGTTTCTAAAATAGTATCAACTAAATTTTGCAGATGACCACCTGGTTATTAGACCCGTATTTCAAATTTGGCTTTAGGGAGTTATAAAAGGTAAGGCCACTTTAAAAAATATTTTGTCAGTGTTGTGATTTCAGTAGGCTGCTTACTACCTCTGAATGTGCCAAGGATTGGAATCCACTTCAGACCAGTTCGTTGTTAGAACTGGGTAAATTAATTCATATCCTTGCCTAGCATAAATGTTTTATTTACAGAGAGTAAATATACAGAGAGTAAATAAAACATAGCATATTCTTCTGGTCATATAGCATTATTTGCTCCAGCCTTAAAATCCTACATGCATTTATCCACAGCCAAAGTCCTATTCTACTACCACTCAAAATTCAAAGAAAAACAACTAATGCAATTGCAGAACCCTGCAGTGCCATGGCATACTGTTTTGCATTTTTTTTTTTCTGCACATATGTTTAACATAGGAAAAAACAGGAGCTTTCTCTGGAAGTAAGAATGTATTGACTGTGCTAACACTATTGAGAGTGCACGCAACATTGCCTTTTGAATAATGTTTAAAAGAAAGAGGGGGGCGGCGTCTGTGGCTCAGTGAGTAGGGCACCGGCCTCATATACTGAGGGTGGCGGGTTCAAACCTGGCCCCGGCCAAACTCCAACAAAAAAAATAGTTGGGCATTGTGGCGGGCACCTGTTGTCCCAGCTACTTGGGAGGCTGAGACAAGAGAATCGCCTAAGCCCAAGAGCTGGAGGTTGCTGTGAGCTGTAATGCCATGACACTCTACCCAGGGCGACAAAATGAGTTTTTTTCTTAAAAAAAAAAAAAAAAGGGAAAAGAAAGAGGGAAGCTGCAGCATTCTCCTTGCATTCTGCACTTATGCTCCCACAGTTTCCTGTGGCTGGAATATCTTTCCTTCTCTACCCAGAAAACCCCTACTTACCACTGTGGGGGCAGCTTCATCGTTACTCACCATGGCCAGCCTTCCCCAAGCCCCATAGACCAGATTAATTGCTCTTTCTTCTGCTTTACCTTAGTAATATCTTCATGTCCAATTGTGTCACTTAACACAGTGTATTGTGGCTGTTTATGCAGCAGGCTGTGTCACCTCGGTTCTTGTAGTCCTTACCTCATCCATCTGTGTGTCCTCCGCCTCCACTCCACATGTCCCTTCTTTTCAACTTCACCATTTGTTTATTGGTCACATACTTATTTACCATCTACTGTTTCCATTAACTTTTGCTGCAAAGCAAATCACCCTAAAACTTTTTAATGGTATAAAACAGGGATGTCCACAGCATTTTTTTCTTCACTGCACGTTGATAAATAAGAATTGTCTTGGGCCAAACCTTAAATACATACGCGCTAAGGAAAGCTGATTAGCAAAAACAAAACAAAACAACAACAACAAAAAACAAACAAAAAAA
Organism: Nycticebus coucang; assembly: GCF_027406575.1. Lineage (NCBI taxonomy): Eukaryota > Metazoa > Chordata > Mammalia > Primates > Lorisidae > Nycticebus > Nycticebus coucang. Next base: position 22,865,129 of record NC_069787.1, read on the forward strand.
CAGATCTGTGCATACTTTTCATGGTATCAGATACCACAGGAAAAAAAATGTCCTCATGAAATCAGCGTGTGGCCCATGGGCCACAGGTTGGACACCCCTGTGTAAAGCAACAATCATTTCATAATCTGCTACGGTTTCCATGGATCAGAAATTCAGGCAAGGTTTGGTGGGCTGGGCAGTGTTTGCTCAGTGTCCTCCTGTGGCTGTATCAGAGGGCGCGGCTGGAGGCAGGGCAGCTGGAAGATGAGTCTGTCTTACTCTCTCCTTCCTCATGCAGGCCCTCCCTCCTGTGCCTGCTGTAGTGTGGGTCCCCTGTGCTGTGCCTGTGATGGCCTCAGGGGAGTCAGATGCCTACCTGGGACAGCTAAGGGCATTAAGAGTGAATATTCAAGCTAGCAAGGTGGGAGCTGAATCTTTCAGCCCCCCAGGACTGTCACTGTCCCTGCCTTCCATTGCTTAACTAGCAGGTCACAAGGCTAACCAGATTCAAAGGGAGAAGAGTTAAACTCTATATATTTTTTCCCCTCAGCTTTATTGAAGTATACTTAGCAAGTAAAAACTATATATATTTAATGTGCACAAGGTGATCTTTGATATACATATACATTGTGAAGTGATTACCGCAATCAAGCTAATTAAATATTCATCACCTCACATAGTTACAGTTGTGTGTGTGTGTATGTGGTGGGAACACTTAAGTTCAACTCTGTTAGCAATTTCAAGTAACTCTCCAGTGTTATTAACTGTGATCACCATCCTGTTTATGAGATTTCTAGAACTTATTCATCCTGCATAACTGAACTTTTATTCCCTTTGACCAATAGCTCCTCATTTTCCCCTACCCTCCAGCTTCTTGGCAACCAGCATTCTACTTCCTGCCATGACTTTAAAAGACTTTCATATGTAAGTGAGATTGATACAGGGTTTGCCTACTCAGGGCTAGACAAGGACCCTCCCCCTCTCATTCTCTGGGCCTGGATGAGCTCAGAAATCACCCCTCCATCTCTAGGCACAAACAGGCCCCTCTTTCCAGGCCACACCCTCCGGGTTCTTATCAAGGTCATGAACAAAGCAGCCTGAAAGGGTTTAAGGGTTTGGGTGGTTCCTCCTGGAGTAGGGAGCACACACCCTAATTCCTTGCCTGAGACAAAAACTGCAAAGACAATATTCCCGTGCTCATTTTAGTGTTATTTTAGGATTATTTTCTACTCTCAGACCTCTGGCCAATGGTGACACACTTGCCCAAGACCCCCAGCCTGCAGGACAGGAAAAGCAGCATGCAAACCCCCTAGACTGAAGACTCCTGGGCTTCCCACTTGGATTCCCCCACCACTGCCGGAGGTTCTGTTCCTCCTCTTCTATTCACACTCCTTTGCTTATCAAACTTACCAATCTTTCTCTCTGTCAATAAACTCTATCCTGTCTCTTATCCAGACCGTCCCTGGTTTCATTCTTCTAACCCCAAGTCCAAGGACTCAGCTTAGACAGAAATTCTGGCCACAGGATCATGCAGTGTTTTTCTTTGTTTCTTACTTGCAATGTCCTCCAGGTTCATGTGTGTTGTGGCAAACAGCAGGACCCCCTTCTTTTTTTAAGGTTGAATGATACTCTATTTTATATATTTCATCACATTTTCTTTTTATTTCTTTATTTATTTTTTTGGCCGTGGCTGGGTTTGAACCCGCCACCTCCGGCATATGGGACCGGCGCCCTACTCCTTGAGCCACAGGCGCTGCCCTCATCACATTTTCTTTATTATCCTTCAACGGACTTCTTAATGGGGGAGTATGAAGATTCCAGGGGAGCATGTAGGGTGGGAAGTCTCATTGTGGCCACCTTTGGGACATGCAATCTGGAGCACCTACTGTGTGCCCTACAGTGTCAAGTGCCCTGAGGATACCACCTTGAATAAAACAGACATGCTCCCCTGTTCATGGAGCTTGCATAAGCAACAAACAGAACATGAATAGGTAAAAAGATAATTTCTTTAACCATTAAAAAGGCAATTATGTAATGTGTTCCAACAAAGGCCTTCTTAAAGATTAGTATTCTAGCAGAAATCTAAATAAGAAGCAACCAGTCGTGCCAGTAATTGGGAGAAGTGCCTTTCAGGAGAGGTCCCCAACCAGGGTAAAGGCCTTAAAAGGGAATGAAATCGGCTTATTGGAGGAGCAAGGGGAAAGCTGGTGTGACTGTGCTGCTCTGGATTGGAGGGGAAAGTAATAAAACATGAGGTCCCAGAGGCAGGGAGAGTCTGGAAATGTGGGTTTTTGAAGATCATGATAACAGTGTTAGATTTTATTTTGATGGAATGCCAACTCACCTGAGGTTCTAAACCAGGGACTAACATGATGTGGTTAAAAGATAACTCTAGCTGCAGTCTGGAGAGTGGGTTGAAGAGAGAGGGAAAGAAACAATGACTGATTAGAAGGCGGCTTATGGTGGACAAAGCAAGAGTTGCTGACGCTTGATTTAGGGTCATGGTAGTAGAAATGGAGAAAAGGATGCAGCGTACTCTGGAAGCTGGAGGAATGTGTACCCCAGATATCTAATGATCTCATTTTATGTTAGTTGTGCATGGACTATATGGATTCCCCACTTGGCCCGAAGACTATAAATGTCTAAGGAGAGGGACTGCTTCTTACCCATGTTTGTATTTTCCTAAACACTTAAACGGTGCATTTTAAGTACTCAACAAGTGTTTGTTGAAGTGAACTTAATTCTTTCTTGAACAGCTTCCCATATCTTAAAAGTACCTATAATTTTCTGATTTAATTTATTGGAACTATTTCTTAGAAATGTAAAAAATTGATTTTTTAATAAATCTCTATTGAGGCTTTCTATTAAAAATATGGAGAGTATTGTATTATAGTATGAAGTCCTTCACAGAAGTCGGGGGGTGTGTGAGTCGGGGGATGGACAGATGGAGAAATGGTCAAATGGGGGGCTGGGTGGGGCGCCATTGCCTCTGCACCTCTATAAAAGAGAAATGATCATGCGGATTGGTAGTGATGATCGGAGCCTCCTGTGTTCTGATCCCTAGAGAAGAGTTATTCATAATTTAGTTGGTACACTGAGGAAAATTTTGCACTGACCAACTCAAAAAGTTTTATTTTGTTATTTGACCTGTTTTTCACTTTATTATCTTATCTGTGTATTTTATAATTCTACATGCAGATTTCATTGCTAGAACAGTTTCTGTGGGAAAATAAGTCTGTCTGACCCCATTGGCATCTGAAATCCTGAAAATACTCTGTAACTAAGATAGAATATGTAAAAATCTATTGTGTTTGGGAAAAAATGATTATTTTCTAATCTTTTACATTTGAATGCTAAAGAAAGAGGCATATCTTTGATTGAAAGACTATTTTAGACACTTAATTTTCCTACGTATTTATTAATTTGTTTAATTGGGAAAATCATAGTGTTTTAAAATTTGGTGTCAATAATGTGTGTTTCTAATCTAGATAATTAAAAACCTTGTACCTCGCTATGATTATTTTTTTAATTACTCTAGCCTGGTTTTAATAATTTCATATCTTCTAGTTTATTTCATTTAGTTATCTCATGTCACATTCCAAAAAGAATTTGAGACAGTTTATCAAACTACACACAAAGTAATCATTGAGGAGAAAAAAATATGCCAGTGTTCCAGTGGCCTGGAATGTAAGTTACATCAGGACAACATAAAGCTTCACCGGGAAATCTTTATTGCTTATTCTAGAGCGTAGTCCGTAATACAAGTTGAATAAATAATTTGTGGAGTGAATGTCTGAAATTACTTAACAAAACAAACACCAATAGACTCATTCACTTGGTTGAGATTGAGCCACACTTTTGACACAGAGCTTTATGCTAACAAATGTACAGAGAAAAAACAGCTTGTTAACAATCTACAGTATTCCAGAAGAAGATATGCAACTCTTTCTAGGCCAAGAAGTAATTTATATTATGTCCAAATCCTGTGAGTGCAGGACCAATACAACAACTTACATCAATTTTAAAAATTCCTTCCTTCCTTCTTTCCTGCCTGCCTGCCTGCAATCCAATGGTGACTTTGAAATATTAAGATTCAAGACTCTAGGAGTAAGAAAGGCCACAATTCTTTTAGCTAACTTTCCACAAATATTATTATTTTTTTAAGATTTGGTTTTCTTTTCTTTTCTTTTTTTTTTTTTTTTGAGACAGAGTCTCAAGCTGTCACCCAGGGTAGAGTGCTGTGGTGTCATAGCTCACAACAACCTCCAACTCAGGCTCAAGTGATCCTCTTGCATCAGTTTTTCTATTTTTGGTAGAGACAGGGTCTTACTTTTGCTTAGGCTGGTCTCGAATTCATGAGCTCAAGCAATCCGCCCACCTCGACCTCCTAGAGAGCTAGCATTACAGGCGTGAGCCACCACACCTGGCTGTGAATATTATTTTTAACATACATGTTTTTAATAAGCTCAGAATAGAAATTGAATTTCAAGGCTATGCTCAGTGTCGAGAAGTGCTGGGATGCAGAGAAGGTGCTGCTGTGAAAATGAAAGTCAAATGCTTAAAGAGCCCATTGAACTAGCATTAAAGTTGATCATCGTACGTAGTATTAAAGGTGTGCTAGCCCTCCAGAATCATCTGTGCCTGAAGAGACAATCAATCTCTGCAGGAAGGAGGGACAAGAAAGCTCACATCATCAGGACTGATTTTTTTTTTTAGAAAATTTTCTTGGAAGCCAGTTCATTATGCAAACAAATATGTGACCCAGGACCCACGTTGCCGAGCTGTGCAACACTGACACTCTATTCTCATGCAAGATCATTCTAAAGGAGCCAATCATCACATGTACACAGTTACCACAAAGAAAGTCTCAATAAAGCACTTTTAGAAAGGCTGACAACCGAAACATCTAAATCAGAAGTTCCAACTTCTGTGTTACTGGATGAATTGAATTGCCAGCAGGATTTCCTAACTTGAGGCCAGTATAATCTTTTATGATGTGATCCCTCTTCAGTTGTATCAAAACTGTTTTGTGTACACACACACATTTCTTCTGCAGAGAAGTTTCTCTCATTTTTCAAGTGCTCAAAGAATTTTGCGTCCTAGAAAGGTTAGAGACAATGCCTGAGGTTGTAATTGAGCCACTTGAACATTGATGGGCATTCATAAAAGAGAATGACTTTGGGATTGGAATAACCGCAAAATGATTCTATCTTGTACAACCTCAACTGCATGGCAGGTTGTTTCTTGGACCATTCTTGATTTGTGACAAGCCTGTCCTCTGTACGTAGAATATTGTTTCTAAACCACTCATATTTGTTGAGACAACACATATTTATTAAAAAGTGCTATGTGTACAGCAGCAGCATTTTGTAATTTGCATCCTATAGAGGTCTGAGAACTCTAGCTGAGAATTAACTCAAGAACATTACACAGGACTATTAGGTACATTGCACAACTTGTCTTAGGGATAGATAGGAAACCGGAAATCACAGCAGGGACCGTACTGAAGTGAATGAATTTACCATAATGTTTGTCTTTTTCTTTTTTTTTTTTTCAATAAATCCAAGTGTGAAGAGAGAGAGTCCAATGGATGCAGCTTAGACTACTGTTTCTCAAAGTTCATTGGTCACCAGTGGCAGCACCACAGCAGCTGGAAACTTGTTAGAAATGCAAATACTTGCACCCCATCCTAGACCTAATCTGGAAATGGTATTTTAAGGAGTCCTCCAGATGCCTGTTGTTTGAAAAGTACTGGTTTATGTCAGTGTCAACCCCACACCTAGGAACAGAACAGGGCACTTTGATGCCAGCAGTACCGAGACTGCGTACAGTCGAGGAAGAGAAGTTGTTTAAAGAAGATTCCTGTTATCACAGAAAGAGGAATTAATTCTGGACAGCCAAAAAATATTCAGCGCCCTCTACATTCCTTGGATGACATTCCCCTGCGCGTGTCTTGGAAATGCCTCACCCTTCAGCAGTATTATTGGAGGGACTTCTCTTCCAGAGCTTCTGATCTCTGTGTAGAACGATGTTCCCTGGAGTAGCTTTCCAGTCTTTCTGCAACCCATCACCACAGAAAAGCGTCTGACTCCTGAATTTTAGTGGATGACCCAGACATTGTAGCTCGGCTCTTTCACTTCTTTCTCTCTGGTGTCTGTCTGTAGGTAGAAAGCGAATATATTTAGCTGTACTCTCTGCCATGTCTAACAAAGGGGGCCTATGGCTGTCCAGGGAGTTTAAGGCTGCCTAATTCTGAGATAAAACTGTTGCTGCTCACCTAAATAATTTTGCATCAGCTTTATCTGTAATATAAATAATAAAGCTGACTTTTAAATTTTTACTTATTTGACTCATGAATCTGTCTCTGAGGCAGATAAAAACAGTGTCAAGTATAGGGGAGCCTTTGAACCTTAATAGTTAACCCCTTTGAAGTCTCCTTATACATAAACCATCAGAGAATAGTTTATTTTTCTCATTTATGGTTTTTCTGTTTGTATTACTCCCTCACACATCTGAGTATTTATAGATTGCAAAAACTCCTTTGTGAGGAAAATGTTTGCTTGGGCCTCATGAATACCTTAGAGGGCTAGTGGTGTGTAACCACTAATGGCTGGAAATCTCTTTTTAGGGGTTTCCTTCTATAGGTTCAAGTCCACTTTAGGGAAAAATGATATTGAGTCACTGTCATCAACATGAATTTAGGTCTAAATATTTTTTTTCATGATAATATGCATTTGGGAAGATTTTATAGAAGTAAAAGTGGTTTTATTATTGATTCTCTTCTTATGAATATAAATACTTGTTATTTAATGTGAATTCAGTATATTTTGCTCGGCTACCAAGTGGAGCCAAGGTCCACCTTGTCTAGGACGTCAGCTGTCTGTTCCATGAAATGTGTGTGTTCAACAAAACAATAAGCTGCTTATTATTAGCCTGGTGCTTACTCAAAGGTGGAATAATTAACTGCTGAATCTTCTTCTCTCTGCTTCCCCTTTCCTTGGAGATTTTCTAACCAATAAATCACTAAACTAACATTACTGAATTTATAAGATGAAAGCCCAAAATGGTGTAGGTAACAGAATGAAAAGCCTGATACTATTTTCCTAAACAGCATTTGCAGGTTATCCTTGAACTCAAGCAGAAGCAATCATTTCGCCAACTATGCCGGGGTAGTGGGGGTGGGCAGTTGTGAATGAGACCATCTACTATGTGCTCTTTTTCTCTGACGCTTATTTTCTCATACGTTTTCATTGATATATATTTGCTTTTCTTAACTGTTGTTATTTATCTTGTAATATATGCATTGTGAGTACTTCTCTCTTACAGCTAATTGTAAGCATCCATCTCTTAGAATATGCATTCAGAAAGTACCATCCAAAATAGCCTTGTTATTTTCTATACAGCCGTTTAATCATTATCTCATGTGATCACATCTCCAGTGAGATGTGCTTCCTGAGAAAATGCAGAGATGCAGTGCGTTTGTTATAATTCAGCTTGAATAAATTACCGTAATAGTCAGAAGAACAGTGGCAGGGGAAAAATAGTATTTTCAGAAATCTTGTTTGGCTTTCATGATTTTTCATACTTTTCTCATTCTAAAGCATTCTGTGTTAGTCTGGATGTTTAAATATCATCGGAAGGTATATGCCAATGTTGCCTAGACAACAGTATACTTTCTGAGCAAACAAGATTTGTTTTTTTTTTTTTTTTAATAGTCATAAATTCAATGCCAGCACTGACTTTCAGCAAGGGCCATTAGAGCAGCTTAAAGCAATTACATTTTCTTATCCCAAACTAACCATAGACTGCACAAAGTTAAGTGAAATAATTAACCTCCTACTACAAAAAGAAAGGCTAATGAAAAGGTACATATAAAGATTTTTTTTATAAAACTGATCAAGGAGTTAAAATGCCACTTTGATTTAAGTTGCACATTTCTCAAAGCAGACAAGGGTACTCCATTTCCAAATGTTAATCCCATAAATTGTCATTCACCTTTCTGTGCCAGGACTAGAGTCTCTCATTGTTACCTACATTTTCAGCTCTACCCATTTGAAGAAAAGCCTGTTCTCAGAAATCTTAGAAAGCAATTTCATTTATAGGGAAGTGGTATAAAATTTTCACTTCGAATCTCAGTAGGGAAGCCTGGGTGATTGAAGGTTTTCTGTTGAGAAACAATTACTCCATCCATTTACTGAATATTGTTTATTTTTGTGTTGTGCAAAATGCCCTGTGGGCCTCTTAGAACTTACTGGAACAACCAATTTAGGAAGAAAATATCCAATTAGCTCAGAATTTTACGATATACACAGAGTTTGCATTCTTTGAGAGTCAGTATGTTTGTTTTGGAGTCTTTGTGTGATTGCTAAGGTGTTAGCCCTTGCCTTTGAAACTTCCTCATTTGAAAATGGTCAGGCAGATAGGTTGGCTTGATTAAAGGTTCTCACCTAATACATCAAAGGATTTCTAATTCTTCCAGTGTTCCAAATGGTTATATTTGTAGTGAAAGGTCAACTGTTATGCTAATTCGTAGCATGAGAAGGTATCTAAAATTACGGGTCTCTGTTTTGTGGTACCCAAATCAGAGTCTGTGAATTTAACATCCATATTTCTTCAGTCAACAAGAGGCATTTTTATTTTATTCTAGGGTTTACTAATCTCAGAGGTGGTAGATGCCCAGCTTCTTGGAGCTTCCCATTCTATCTGGACCCTGGAACTCAGAGCATATTATTTTGCCTCATCATTTAAATGTCTGCACAACCTTCTGGTATCATTTCCCAGCTTCCTGTCTTTGCTATTAAAACTCCTCAGGACATCTGCATTGTCCTTTTATTAAGTTGGTGCAGAAGTTTATTGTGGCTTTGGACCATGAATTTTAAATCATCTTAACTAGCCTCCAACACATCTTTATTAGTCAAAATAGTAGCCATTACAATCAACACATTGCTACCAGAAAGAAATAAGTTTTTCTTTTCCTGTAGCTTAAAAAACATGTTTTGAAATTAGATGCACTTTTGGAAAGCATTTTCTGCATCCTGCTGTTTGTGGAAATGTTTTCCCTGCGAAAGGTGGTCGAGAGGCTTGAAGAAGTGGCAGTCTATTGGTGAGAGGTCAGGTGAATGTGGCAGAAGAGGTGAAACTTTGTGGCTCAATTTGTTCAACTTTTGAAGCATTGACTGTGTGACATTGTTCTGGAGAAGAATTGGGCCCTCGCAACTGTTGACCAACGCCGTCTGCAGGCGTTGCAGTTTTCAGTGCCTGTCATCCATGGGCTGAGCAGACTTCTCAGGGATTCAGAACACTGCAGTGGATCAGACTGGCAGCCGACCACCAAACAGTAACCATGACCTGTTTTTTGGTGCAAGTTTGGCTCTGGGAAGTGCTTTGGAGGTTCCTTTAAGTTCCGCCTCTGAGCTGCTCATACCCAGTTGTCACGTGAAATCCACTTTTCATTGCACATCACAAGCCCATTGAGAAATGGTTCCTTGTTGTTGTGTAGAATAAGAAAAGCCGACACTTGAAAATGACACCTGCTCTGATTTTGGGTCAGCTCCTGAGGCAGCCACTTATCAAACTTTCCACCTCTGCGATCTGCTTCAAATGCTGAGCAACCATCCAATGGTCGACACTGAGTTCCTGGGCACCATCCTGTGCACTCGTCAGAGGCTCAGCTTCATGACCACCCTCAGCTGGTCATTGACAACTTCCAACGGCCTGCGCTGCACTATGCTCCTCACTGTCAACTTCCCACGGCCGGCCACTACGCTCCTCACCTTCAAGGCTCTCCTCTCCTTTGCAAAACTTCTTGAACCACCACTGCACTGTATGTTTGTTAGCAGTTCCTGGGCCAAATTCTGAGCTGATGTTGTGAATTACCTCTGCTGCTTTTCAACCCATTTTGAATTTGAATAAGAAAATTGTTTGAATTTGCTTTTTGTCTACTGTTGTTTCCACAGTCCAAACTAAATATAAAATATAAATAGCAAGTAATAAGTTACTAGCAAAAGCATAAAGCGAGAAATATATATTAAAATGATCTATAACGTAACTGATGCAGGACAAGGTGGCGCCACCACCTGCCGCCTTAGCCCTAGTGATGTTGATGTTAGGACAGCAGGAGGAACCAGCTTGCTGGAAGGGCCAGAGGGAGACACTGGCCCCACTGTCTCCTCCCTGCCCACTTCTGGCTGGTCAGTTTCATGGATGGCTCCTTGCTGTCTCCTCATGTGAGTTTCCAGGGCCTGAGACTTCTAGCACCTTGCTGCTGATTGGACAACTGGCTGTCGAAGACCCAAGCCCTAAAAGTCAACATTGAGTTCTGGCAAAACAATCCCCTGTGAATATATAAACTCCAGAGCAGAGAGCCAGAGGACAGACCTAGAAGAGGGAGCAGGAGAGCTTGCTCCCCTCCTGGGTTCTCTCTGCCAGGAGGTTTGGTTTTTTCATAAGTTGTAAGTTTTGTTTCTGTGAATAAACCCCTTCTTACCACTGATCCTGTGGTCCATGGATTCATTCTTCGAATCGCCAAGACCAAGAACCTGAAACACCAGTATCATAACCACACTTATTGAAGAATGTATTTAGTATCAAAAGGCAAATTTTAACAATGCCAAAACCACAATCACTTATGCACCAACCTGATAATAAAATTTACTGAGCACACTGTGGATCAAATACTAGTCTCTTTGAGTATCATCACCCCAAAATTTAACTGATGGGATTAGCAGTCAAAATACGTTGGGAGCATCAGCCCTGATTACACTCTCTCTTTCCTCCTCTCAGACTTTTTCTCTCAGTTTTTTTTCTCTCTCTCTTTTCTTCTATTTCTTTGTCTTTACTCTCTTGTTCTCTATACCCTAGTATTTCAAGTATATTTTCACTTCTTTTATCCTAGAGAAGTCATATCCAAATTCTCTCCACCCAGTCTTCTATTGCCTCATTTTTTGTGTTTTTTTTTTGTTGATTTTTGCCATGTATATATGTATATATACAGAGTTATATTATGTGCACAGTAGTCCCCTGGTACCTGTAATGGTTATTATTTTTATTCTTGACTTCTTCTTATTCATTTATTCATTTTTTAGTATTTTTGATTTTTGGTTGGTTGAGTTTCCAGATGCAGAGTCCACAGGTACAGGGAGGTGACTGGATATCTGTTCACATGAGTGTGTTACATCCATATGTATAGAGGGTGTCAAAAAATCTATACACATTTTAAGAAAGAAGAAAACTGTTATTAAACTTGTAATACTCAAGTCACACTTGACTTCCATAATTACAAGAGGTGCTCAATGTGACTTGCATTCGTCTTTTGTTATTGGTATATACTGAACATTACAATTTTAATACAATTCCTTCCTTTCTTAAAATGTGAATGCATATTTGATGCCGTCTGGGGTATATCAGAGTCTGCATACTCTCCAAATGTATTTCCATATCCTTCATAAGATGTCACACTGTGCAACCTATGTCCATCTCTCCCTCGCCTACAATGTCTTTCTAAAGGCGTATAGTCATTTTTTTCATTCAACCAATGTTATTTTTGAAGATCTACTCTTTGCCAGGTTATTTAAGGCTCTAGAAATGTAGCACTGAGTGACCCAGATACTGTCCATGCCTCCAGAGAGCTTACAGTCTACTGGAAGGCAAAATACAATATTAGATAAGCATGTAAATTCATAACTAGTCACTTAGCAGATGTTATGAAGAAAACACAGAAGATGTTTTGATTGAATAGAGGAAGACCTAATCCAACTCATGAGTTTAGGAAAGGGACTAAAGTCTGCAGGTCAATCTGACTTAGGAAACAGTTATTCTAAAGGCCCTGAGACATAAAGAAGCAAAAAAGACATTAGAATAGGCTGGTGTTCCTTCTGGGTAGATGCCCAGTAATGGGATTGCAGGATCAAATGGGAGGTCTAGCTTGAGTGCTTTGAGGTTTCTCCATACTTCCTTCCAGAAAGGTTGTACTAGTTTGCAGTCCCACCAGCAGTGTAAAAGTGTTCCCTTCTCTCCACATCCACGCCAGCAGTTTTATTTTCTGCAGTTTTGAGATTTTGTGATGTGGGCCATTCTCACTGGGGTTAGATGATTTCTCAGGGTTGTTTTGATTTGCATTTCTCTAATATATAGAGATGATGAACATTTTTTTATGTGTTTGTTAGCCATTCGTCTGTCATCTTTAGAGAAGGTTCTATTCATGTCTCTTGCCCATTGATATATGGGATTGTTGGCTTTTTTCATGTGGATTAATTTGAGTTCTCTATAGATCCAAGTTATCAAGCTTTTGTCTGATTGAAAATATGCAAATATCCTTTCCCATTGTGTAGGTTGTCTCTTTGCTTTGGTTGTTGTCTCCTTAGCTGTACAGAAGCTTTTCAGTTTAATGAAGTCCCATTTGTTTATTTTTGTTGTTGTTGCAATGGCCATGGCAGTCTTCTTCATGAAGTCTTTCCCCAGGCCAATATCTTCCAATGTTTTTCCTGTGCTTTCTTTGAGGATTTTTATTGTTTCATGCCTTAAATTTAAGTCCTTTATCCATCTTGAATCAATTTTTGTGAGTGGGGAAAGGTGTGGGTCCAGTTTCAGTCTTTTACATGTAGACATCCAGTTCTCCCAACACCATTTATTGAATAGGGAGTCTTTCCCCCAAGGTATGTTCTTGTTTGGTTTATCGAAGATTAGGTGGTTGTAAGATGTTAGTTTCATTTCTTGGTTTTCAATTCGATTCCAAGTGTCTATGTCTCTATTTTTGTGCCAGTACCATGCTGTCTTGACTACTATGGCTTTGTAGTACAGACTAAAATCTGGTATGCTGATTATCATAAGGACACTTGTACTAGACTGTTTATTGCAGCTCAATTTACAATCACCAAAATGTGGAAACAGCCTAAATGCCCACCAACCCAGGAATGGATTAACAAGCTATGGTATATGTATACCATGGAATACTATTCAGCTATTAAAAAAAAAATGGAGACTTTACATCCTTCATATTAATCTGGATGGAAGTGGAAGACATTATTCTTAGTAAAGCATCACAAGAATGGAGAAGCATGAATCCTATGTACTCAATTTTGATATGAGGACAATTAATGACAATTAAGGTTATGGGGGGGAGGAAAAGCAGAAAGAGGGATGGAGGGAGGGGGTGGGGCCTTGGTGTGTGTCACACTTTATGGGGGCAAGACATGATTGCAAGAGGGACTTACCTAACAATTGCAATCAGTGTAACCTGGCTTATTGTACCCTCAATGAATCCCCAACAATAAAAAAAAAAAAAAGAACAGACTATGATGGAAAAAACTTAGAACAATGGTTATCTCTAAGTGGGGATGGGAATTGACTTGGAAGAGGCATGAGGCAACTTTCATGGATGGTAGTGATGGTCTACAAATTGATAGGGGTTTTGGTTACAGAGATGTAAGTACTTGTCAAAATTTATTGATCAAATGTTCAAGGTTTGTACATTTCATTATGTGTAAATTTTATATCAAAAGAAAATTTTAAACAAATATTAAACTTGTTAATGATTAAAAAAAAAAAAAAGAATAGGCTGGTGTTGTTGGAGAAAAGCAAGTTAGGGATGGAATTCCTGAGGACATATGCAGTCAGAGAGGGGCAGGTCCTGATGTGATGCCAGAGAGAGGAGAAGGCCTGGGCAGGTAGAGGGAGGAGGACAGGACCTGACCAGATTTACCTTCCTGTTACATTTACTCTCCAAATTCCTGAGAACGGTTCCAGTCTCCATAAACTAAGTTTTCATTCATTTTTGCTTGTCTTCATGGTTTTCTCATTCAGGTGTGATTACACGCTCATCAGGAAAATCTTTCTTCTCTTTAGGCTAAGTTGTAAAGAAATTGCTTTTTTCCTTCAAGATGGCTCTCACTCTGTCACCAGGTTGGAGTGCAGGATGTGATCGTAGCTCAGTACAGCCTGCATCTCCTGTCCTGGGCCCAAGTGATCCTCCCGTCTCAGCCTGCCCAGTAGCTGGACCAACAGGCACACACCACTAAGCCTGGCTAATTTTTTTATATTTTTTTTGTAGAAACAAGGTCTTGCTATGCTTCCCAAGCTGGTCTCCAAAGGAAATTGAAAGTGTTTTATCCCAAAATATATTTCTTTGACATATTTTGAAATGGCTGCCATCAGACTCACAGATAGAACTAACACTACAAATCTGTGTTTGGGGAAGAGAAGTTTACTCCTGTTGAGAATCTGCATGAATACTGTCAGGGCTATCCTTACCTAAAGTAGGAAAGATAAACTGAGTGTCTGGTACCTCTACAGGTCTCAAAAGAAGCAATTACCATCTACTCCCTTTGAGGGTTTCTCAGATCTTCTTTGTTAAGGTTTTCCATTACCTGTTTTTCTGCTTTCAAGCCCCCATTCTTTACAAACCTCGTTGAGGAGTCAGGCTTCATTCTGAGGGTTCTGGAGTATACACATTGAATAAATTTGTATCTTTTCCCTCCATTTAGCTAGTCTTCCTCATGTCAGTGATTTTTCAGCAAACCTTATGGGTCAAAAGGCTTTGCTTCTTTCCTCTGGAACTCCTGGCCTCAAGTGATCCTTCTGCCTTAGCCTCCCAAAATGCTGGGACTACAGGTGTGAGCCACTGTGTCCCTTCAAAGATATTTTTCTTAAAGTTCTTTGCTCATCTCTTAGAGAAAAATGATGGGCTTACATTTCATGCTCAACAAAATAGATTTCAACCCTCATGAGGGAAATCAGATATAGAACCGTTTGTTTGTTTTTCACAAAATCCCCAGGAAATTTTACCCTTCTAAATAGTTTCTGAAATTGGAATAGGTTGCTGTGTGTTCCTTGATTAGTTTTCCAGTCCTTTGCATTCAATTTTTTTAAATATACTTAGACATAATTATTTTATTTCAAATTAATATGAGGGTACAAATCATTAGATTACATTGTTTGCATTTGTTAGGCAAAGTTCAAGTTGTAGTTGAGCCCTTCACCCACGGGGTTGTGCTGTACACCTTTCCATTGTACCCATTAGGTAAGAGCTTACCAATCGCCCACCCCTCCTCCTTTCCTTTCCCTCCTCTCCCCTCTCCCCACTTGAATTTAATTGTGTTTTTCTCTCATGTGGCTGTGTAGTTGTTTATCTGTTGGTCTCATATTTGTATTGAGTACATTGGATACTTGCTTTTCTGTTTTTGTGAAATGTTCTTCAACTCCATCCAGGTAAATACAAAAGATACAAAGGCTCCCATCTTTTTATGGCTGAATAGTATTGTATAGTATACATGTACCACAGCTTGTTAATCCATTCATGTCTTCATGAGCACTTGGGGTGAGGTTGATTACACATCTTAACAATTGTGAATTGTGCTGCCATGAACATTCTAGTGTTCAAATGTCTTTATGGTAAAATGATTTTTTTTTCTCTTGGGTAGATAGCTAGCAATGAGATATTGGGATCAAATAGAAGTGTCTACTCTTAGCTCTTTGAGAATTCTTCATACTTCTTTCCATAGGGGCTGTATTGTTTGCAACCCCACCAGCAGGGAGGGGGGGCAAGATTGTTGACTAGAAGCATAATTTTTTTAAAAAATCACATGTACAACAAAATTTACAGACAGCTCTACCCAAGGTCATCAAGCTGTGTGCTAGTTACTAGTTCTATAATTCCACCAGGACTTTCTCACTGAAGAAAATGTAATCAGGATGCAAATGAAAGTGAATAATAGGTTATAAAGGAATATATACATATGACATAAAAGATAAATTCATGTTTTACATTTTGATACATAAACTTCTGTTTATAGTGCTATTTTTGACACATACCTAAAAGTCTTGCAACAAACATGGTAGTATTTAGAAATTAAGTTGAAGTCCTGCACTTTAGTTTGATGTTCTCAGCATCTTTCCTGTTTATTCTACATAACAGCCAGAAAACTGGAGGCATTTAGTAACCATGATTTATATTTGTGATGCCATGCTGGACCTGGGATTGCAAGTATTTGTAAGAAGTTTACCATCCTGTTGCTGCCCAACTGGGTTGTATTGCCTGAGTCATAGAGAAGAGCCAGGACACTGAAGCACTCAGGGTTGCAATAGAGAAAGTTTTTAATTCCACAGAGCGCTAAGCAGGAAGAGGGGAGGAATTTTTTAAATTCACCTCCCTAAAAATGTGAGAGATGGTTTTTTTAAGGATAGTTTTATGGGCAAAGAATTAGGCAATTGGTTTTTCTAACTGAGTTAGGTTCAGGGACGAATTGCAGGGGTATAGAAATTGTCTTCAAGTTTGAGTCAATTCTGGGTTGGAGTCATAATTCCAGTTGAGTCAGTTTGTTGGTATAGGCTCCTGCTCTGGGTGGGTCAATCTACTGGAATCCAGAGACTGGAGGATATCTCAGAAACTGCCTTTAGGTTTCAAAAATGTGATATTGTCTGTGGAGAAAGTTTAGAATCTTTATGACCACCAGCTATGTGACTCCAGAGTAGCAATTATAAGGAAGCATACGAGGGGACAGTGGCTAGTTATTTTTAGCTGGGCCTGTGCCTTTGCAGAGTTGTATGCCTTACCACAGTTCTCAGTTTACATCCCTTTATTGATTTGTAAAGGGAAGTTTTAATCAATTTTCATAGATGCAGCATTCATGTATCAAAGATAGGAGCCATAAAAGATAAAAGGCATTCTAAATGTGAAATGCATGGCATGGATAGTAATGATTTTAGGAATTCCAGGAGAGAGAATATAATTATGGGTAGACAAGTTGGGCAGTGAAGATATAATCCCTTCTCATTTGCTTTCTTAATTCAAATGATACCTCTTCTAAGAGGCTTTTCTGAAGATCCCATTCTGGAAACACTCCATGGAACAATTATTCTTTATTATATCACCCTGTCTATCTACTTCTGAGTAATTCTCAGAAATAAGAATTGCTTATATTTAAGTATTTGTGGTCTGTGCCACTCACTAGAATGTTATTGCCATGAAGGTGGAGACTTTCCATCTTGCTCACACTGTACTCCCAGGGACTTACCTAGTGCCAAGTACATGTAAGGCACTCAGTTAAATTTCCTTCATTAGTTAGATCCTCAAACTTTTGCATCCTCTTAGTACAGTCAAAAACTCTAATGTTCATTTGAGTTGCCCAGTTCTTTTGAGCTAGCTAACAAGTGACCACCCAGATGCTCTTTTGCAAAATTTGTATTTTTACTGTGTTGAATGTGACTTTCTCTGTTCATAAGGAAATACAAGTAACTTTCTTATTTCTAATATACTATTTCAACTTTAAAAGGGAAATACATCATCCCCACTTTTTACTTTCTCCAAACTGATATGATTAACCCTGTGTATAATCTATCACAAATATATTGTCAGAAAATATTTCATAGTTATTTGATAAATACATCCCTCAATTTAGGTAGAATGTTAAGTAATAATGTGTAAAAGTATCACACACATTCTCAATTGGCAGAATATCTTTTCTCAATTCTGGGTGTGTTTGTGTGTGTGTGTGTGTGTGTGTGTGTGTGTGTGTGTGTGTGTGAGAGAGAAAGAGACAATTTTAATTTTCTTTATTTGCAAAAGGCTAAAAGCTGGTTGATCATACTTAAAAATACTACCTTACGGCAATATGTTCTTTTAAAAGTTTTTATTTGGAAAATGGCTACTATACATCTAGTTATCTTATTTGTATTTCCTTTAGAATTTCTTTTTTAAAAGATGGAGGACTCAAAATAGCCAATGTGACTAAAGCTGATGCGGGAACTTACACCTGCACAGCAGAAAACCAGTTCGGGAAGGCTAATGGCACAACACACCTGGTTGTCACAGGTGGGTGCATGTCTTAAATGTTGCTTTACACAGGGATACTCTGTATGGTATGTTATTATGGTCAAAGAAATTGCATGTTTTCACAATGCATAGTACACTTGGAAGGAAGAACTTGAGTTTTTACTTACATTGTTTTTAGTAGGTAAAAGTCAAGGCAACAATTCTTAGTATTTCTTTAGCATAGCGCAGAATACACAGGGAATGCATTAGTTACTGTTCTGAGATAAGGAATAATAAGAGCTACAAATAGCATATGTTGATATTTTTTATTCTAGAATAAAATTCTATTATGTCAAATCTTTGGTGTGTACTTTTTCTTTTGCATTATAATTGATCTTTTCTAGAGATGTTCAATTCCAGGAAATTACATGATGTCAATAATAATTGATTAAAGTTCAGGATGTATTTTGTTCATTCATTAATTCATAAAAATTTGTGAGCACCTACCATGTGCCAGATGCTAGGGCTGTATCAGTGAGCTCATTGACAGGGAGACTGCCCTCATGAATGTTACATTCTACCACAGGCAGAAGGAAAATAACTAATACGATTAAGAAACAAGACAGTTATTAAAAAGAAAAATACCAACAATTGAGAAAGCAAAAAGGAATATATGGGGAGAGGTAACTTGGATCAATAGAAACAGGATAATCAGAATGGACTTCCCTGAGAAGGAGAGATTTAGATAAAGTTTTCATGGAGGCGAAGGGGTCAACCAACAGATTTGTTGGGGACAATTATGCAGACCATTTGTAGACCTTTTTAGGACTTTGGGTTTCAGTTAGATTGAAAATTAGGAACTGATGCAATATTTGAAGCAGAGGAATGACATGAAATGAAATGCAAATTTTAAAAAGGATTAGTCCAGCTGCTCTGTTGAAAAGAGACTGTGAGAATCAAGGGTAGACACAGGAGAGATCTCAGGAGACCAGTGCTGTAAACTAGACAGGAGGTGACCCAGTAAGGGTGGTAGTCCAGAAGTTGTTGGGAAGGGTCAGATATTGCATGTTATCTGCCTAGAGACTCGACGAGAGTTGCTGACAAGTTGAATATGAGGGCTGAGAGAAAGAAAGGATGCAAGGATGATTGGAGAGTTGTCATTGAAGGACTAGAAGAATGGCAGTCAAAACAATGGAGATGGGAAGGGCTGGGGCTTGGATGGCTTTGGGGAGAGGGAAGACCAGGAGTTCAGTTTTGGGCTTGTTGACTGTTAGACATTTATTAGGCTCTGTCTCCTTAAAGAAGATCATGGATTTACCAAGATTTCCATGGATTAAACAACATAGGTTTAATTTTTGCTCATTCAGCAAGTCTACGGTGGGGCAGCTATGTCGTCCATATTCAGAAATAAAGGGTTCTGTCATGTCATGTTCATCACTATGGAAGGGGAAAGAACACACTTAAATTAACTGTTAATTCTTCCCCAGACTTATGCTTGTCAATGCCACCTATAACTCCTACTTAGGTTTCCTTGGCCAAAGCATTTGGCTATACCTGAACTCAAAAGTGTTCAGAATTTAATCCCTTTGTGTGCCCTAAAGGAAGCAGTGGGGAGCTCACCCAAGTGGAGATGCTGAGTAGGTAATTGAATACATGAATCTGGATTTGGGGAAAGAGATTGAGGATAAAGATATGCAGTTGGGAGTTGTTAACATATAAATGGATCCTTAAAGCCAGAAGATTAGCTGAAGTCT
Organism: Nycticebus coucang; assembly: GCF_027406575.1. Classification (NCBI taxonomy): domain Eukaryota; kingdom Metazoa; phylum Chordata; class Mammalia; order Primates; family Lorisidae; genus Nycticebus; species Nycticebus coucang. Next base: position 22,884,608 of record NC_069787.1, read on the forward strand.
CCATGAGAGTGAGTGAAGACAAAATTTAAAGGACTGAGCTTGAGACATTCCAACATAAAGAGATTTAGGAATAGAAAAGGGAACATCAAGGGAGACGGAAAAGAGATAAACAGCACAGGTAGGATAATACTAAAAGAGTGTGGTTCCCCAGAAACCATGGGAAAGAAGTATATCAAGAAGACAGAGCTGAGCAGGTACAGTTGAGAGGTGGAGTAATATGAGACCAAGAATTTGCCACTGGATAATGTGGAAGGGAGATTATTGGGGACCTTGATGAAGACAGGTGGATTGGAAGGAAAAGCCTAACTAGACTGAGTTAGAGAAGGAAGTTAGTAGCATAATCATAGACGGCATATATAAATGACTACAGACTTCTGCTTCAGTGTGGTGCTATGAAATGGGGATAGTAAAGAACATGGGGTAAAGAGGAGTTAAATTCAGAGTAGATGGAAGGGAGATGGTGATATCAGGGAGAAAGAAATGTGTATACAGACATTTGCATTGGGAAAAAGAGGCAATAATTAACATTTTAACATAGTACCCCCTCATTGTACCTTAAGCATCTTTCACATAATCTTTCAAATCCATACTAACATTAAAATGTCTGAGTTTATTTACATTTTGATGATAATGAATTTTCTAGTCAAAGTTGATGAAAACTCAGTAGCTTAGATTTCTACCTCCTGTATGTCACAAAACAATAAAACTAAAGCCAAAATTGATTTTGTTAGTAGTATTACAACTCATATTTATAGATGACTTTAATTTTTAAACTTATATATCCTATAGATTCAAATCTTCTAATTTCTTTAACAAGAATTTGTAGATCTGGTGAAATATATGATAGCCCTGCCTCAAAATGCCTACTTTATTGAAGGCTTGCAATTATACAGATATATGTACAGAAATATATATGCCTCTATAAACAGATACACTGTGAGTTAGGTGAATAGTCTGCCTGTGCAAATTGCTTTCATTACAATAAAAATGCTAAAGTTTTACTTAAAAATTATTTCCCCAATAGAACCAACGAAAATAACTTTGGCTCCATCCAACATGGATGTATCTGTTGGCGAAAGCGTCATTTTGCCCTGCCAGGTGCAACATGACCCACTGTTAGACATCATGTTTACCTGGTATTTCAATGGGGCCCTTGCGGATTTTAAGAAGGAAGGATCTCACTTTGAGAAAGTTGGTGGGGTAAGTTGTAACACTTTCATCTTACTTTTTAAACTGCATGCGGCTATGACATGTTGCCTCTAAAAAACATCTGATATATAGATGATGCTCTAGAAATGTATAAGTGATTCTGGTTGAGTGGTTCTCAATTCTGTTCTGATCTAATTTTATTTTTGTAATTACCAGAAAGTGAGCACATTTCTTTCAACCTATAATTTTAATTAAATTTGACAAATGTTGTGCAGTAGAATCTCCATAGTTGGCCACCTCCCTACATTGACCACCTCCTCAAGCTGACCTGTTTTTCACAGACTGGACATGCACCACATGTACATATCAGGACAGTAGGCCTAGTTCCTTATGTTGACCCTTCTCTGTTGACCAGTTTGTTACAGTCCCTTGAGTGGTCAATTCACAGAGGTTCTACTGTACTATGTATTTATATTAAATGCTATTCTTTGTGACAATTTTGTTATTAGTATCCCTGGAAAGGTGAGTTTTTTATACAGCTGTTTATTTTTTAACACAACATCCAGGTACTTCACTCCAATTAATCTTTCCAGTTGCACTGGACGTTAGCAGTGAGATTCTTCATTTTACAGTTACACAAACCAAGAATTTGAAAAATTTATTAACTTGCCCATAGTCACTCAGCTACTTAATGGTGGAACTTCAAGCCCAGATCCATTGTACCCACAACACAAATGCTTTATAATGTTCCATCTTCTTTTGTGATGGTTCCACATGAGAAACAATTACAGATGTTAAGGAAAATTGATCCTTGCAGAACAGTTAAGAAGTGGCTCAATGCTGGCGAGCCACCCAGACTAACAGAAGCCTAGAATCACGTCTGAGAATCCCATAACTGCAAAACCAGCCTCCCTTTCTGGTCTGTTTATATTGACTCCATGACAGCTTCATTCTGTTTGGTCAAGATGGTATTGGTGGATAGAAAAGTCTGGGTTTTATCCTTATGGACTTACCATGCAGCCATCACTAAAGCAGAAAACCACATGATGTTCACCACAAATGTGTTCATTTGACAAAGATTTCCTATTAATATATTCATTGGCATAATAATGTCTCAGGATCATATACAACTCAAAAGCATGGTTGAATTTGTGTCCTACCAAAAGATTTGTTCAGAATGTGACTCTGTTTGGAAACTGGCTATTACAGAAGTGATTAGCTAAATTAAGATGAAGTCCTATTCTGGAATGGGGGGCCCTAATTGTAACTGTTGTCCCTCTAAAAGAAGGCAGTTTGGGCTCAGACACACAGAGAGGAAGGCACCACATGAAACACAGAGACAGAGGAGGGATGGCCACATGACCACGGAGATAAAGATTGGAGTGATGCTGCCACATGCCAAGGAATGCCTGGGGCTACCAGAGACCGGAAGAGGCAAGAAAGGCTCTTCCACTGGAGACTTTGGAGGGAGCACAGACCTGCCAACCCTTTGACTTCAGACTTCCAGTCTTCAGAGCTATAGGAGGAAAAATTTCTGTTGTTTTGAGACACTCGTTACATGGTACTTTGCCACAGTAGCCTTAGGAAACTAATAGAAAAAAAAAAAGAAATTTTAAAGAAAAAAGAAAATTGAGATATTTCGATTCCTAGCCATAATTAAGTATAATTTCAGTACTGTTTTGATTTTCTGTCATCCATTTTATTCCCTTTTAGAAGTACTACTTTTTGTTCTGGCTGACTTAAGGCTTTTCAAAACTTTATCAATTACTCTAAGCTGTTAGCATTTCTTTTATTCTTGCTTTAAATGCCCTTTTTTTTTTTTTTTAAGAAAATTTCCAGTAATTTCTGTCAAAATGGGAAAAGGGGGCAGCATGGTGGCTTACATGAGCCTATAATCCTAGCACTCTGAGAGGCTGAGGGAGGAGGATCCCTGGAGCTCAGGAGTTCAAAACCGGCCTGAACAAGAGTGAGAACTCGTCTCTGCTAAAAATAGAAAAATTGGCTGGGCATTGTGGCAGGCACCTGTGGTCCTAGCTACTCAGGAGGCTGAGGCAGGAGGATCCTTTGAACACAGGAGTTTGAGGTTGCTGTGAGCTGGACTAACACCAGCGTACGGTAGCCTGGGCTACAGAGTGGGACTCTGTCTCACAAAAAAAAAAAAAGCAAAACAAAATGATAACGCATATGCCAGTATTGTTAGTAAGCTCTCTACTCCATACCCAGGGGCTCTTACAGTTCCCCCTTCCTCAGGCAGCCAGCTTAAAACCATTATCCAATATGGGAAAAGCTTCTTCTTCAATCCAGCTCTTTCCTAATGTTAGATAAAGAACTCAAATGGAAACATTGGTTACCTTTGCCATGTAATGAAATAATTACGTTTGTGATTGATTTATTATTTGGGTTGTAAGGTATTGGTAATGGTTTATCTAATACAATGCCCTAGGTCTTAGCTAAGGCTAAATAAATGTGTAGCAAAAGACTGAAAATCCAAAATAGTTTGATTGTAACATGCATCAGTCACAAGAAGCACTAAGACTGAGCCAGATTGCTGCTTTTGTTAAGAACTGACAGTTAAGAACATTCGAGTTTATAATACAGTTTAACTCTCCTGATTTACACAGCCCTGTTAGGTTCTAGTGAAAGCAGAAAGTCATCTCTGTATGAGAGTCGGGTATCTAAAATGTGAAATTTCATAAATTAATGCTATCACTTGCCAATTCTGTTCTTTCTCTAACATGCTGGTTCATGGCCTATGAATTTTTTATTGACTTATGCCATTAGTAACTTAATATTCTCCCATCAGTATAAAATGGTAAGCCATATGAGATGACATTACCCTTAAGCACAGGCAATTAAGTAAATTGGGTTTTCTGTTGCATGAGAAGGAAATCATGTAACGACTCTTATCCCCCGATTGTGTATTCATTGCAGCATACACATTAATTCCCATAGTCTACTTGATTTTTTTTTTTCCAGTGGTTTCATAGGTGTATCTACTGCTTTCAAAGGCAGCCAAATGTGAGTGAGGAAGCTGGAAAGTGGGAGAGTTGCCTAGAAAACTAGAAAGGAAGAGCCCGTTTTTAAAAGAGGGGAGGGCTCATTCAGATTATGCAAAATCCAACTTATAACTTTGAACTGATTGGGCCACTTATTGGAAGAAACTGTGCTTGGTAGTCTTGCTCGTTCATTTGTTTTTAAAAAACACATTCCCTTTGGAAGGATTCTGTAAATCCCCAAAGCTCCAGTAATTTAGATGATATCTACACTATTACATAGACTTAAACATCGCGTCAGAAGACCACAGTGACACCATACACAGGTTTCACACAGTTGGAATTATACATTCAGAGAAGCTTATTAGACAAAATGTCTAAAATAAATCATATTACAAAGGAGAGGAGGAGTCCCGAGATGTGCATCAGTCTTTCTGTGCCTATGGGACAAATCAAAGTCACATAATTAAATCAGCAGGCGAGACTTCCTCTGAAGTCCCTGTTTGCCAGGAAAAGCCCAGTGATAGGCCTAGAGTAGTGTGATCAGAGAAGTGGAGGATTAGTGTTCAGACATACACACGTTCTGGGTGTTACTGCTTACTGGGGGGTGTCGGTGGTGTAGGTAAGCCACTAAACTCTTTTTAGTTTGCTGATCTCTTTTCACAACAGCTTTTGGTACAGTCATGTGTCACTAGATAGGAGGGATGCGTTCTGACACACACACCGTTAAGCAATGGCCTTGTTCATGAGAACATCATAGAATGTCCTTACACAAGCTTACGTGGCAGGGTCTACTGCACTCCCAGGCTGTGTGGCCTAGTCTATGCCAGTCATTTTCAACCATGGTGCCGTGGCACACCCGTGTGCTGTGAGAGGGTCTTAGGTGTGCTGTGGAAAAAATTTAAAGATCACTAATTAAATTATTTTAAAAAGACATTCAAAGCACAGTACAGCATATTCTTTTTTTCACTTTTTTTTTTTTTTTTTTTGATCAATGTAATTTAAGTGTGCCTTGGAAGTTTAACCATAGAATCAGGTGTGCCATGAGATAAAAAAGGTTGAAAACCACTGGTCTATGGCTTCCAGACTGCAAACCCATACGTGCACCATGTGACTGTACTGCATACTATGGGCATTTGTAACACAGTGGTAAGTGTGTGTGCATCTAAACAGACCTAAACGTAGAGAAAATACAATAAAAATGTGGTATAAAATGTTAAAAATAGTACACCTGTATAGGGCACTTCCTGTTGATGGATCTGACAGGACTGGAAGTTGCTCTGGGTGGGTCAGTGAAGGAGTAGTTAGAGAGCGCGAGGGCCGGCGACATTACTGTGCCCCGTGGGACACTTTATAAACCTTGTAAGCTTGGGCTGACAGACAATGAATTTATAAAAATATATTATTTCTTCAATAATAAAGTAAACTTAGATTAATTTATAAAGTTTGTAATTTTTTTAATTTTTGCCTCTTACAGTAACACTTACCTAAAAACATTGTATAGCTTTTTCTTTATGTCTTTATTCTGTAAGCTTTTTTCTATTTTTAATTTTTTTTTTTTTCACTTTATAAACTTCCTTGCCAAAAAACTAAGACACAAACACACACGTTAGCCCAGGCCTACACAGGGTCAGGGTCACCAGTGTCACTCTCTTCCACCACCTCCATGTCTCGCCTTTGGGCAAGACGGGGCAATAACATGTGTGGAGTTGTCATCTCCTGGGATAACAGCATCTTCTAGAATACATCCTGAAGCACGGGAGCGGGGCTGCTTTACAGGTGACTTTTTTTAATAAGTAAAAAGAATACACTGTAAAATTATGATAAAAAACATAATGTAGCACATATGTAAACCACTGACATAGTCACATATCATCATTATCAAGTACTGTATACTGTACTTTTATATGGCTGGCAAGACTGTAGGTTTTTTTACACCAGCATCATCTAAAACAGTGGTTCTCAACCTTCCAAATGCTGTGACCCTTTAATACAGTTCCTCATGTTACTACTAGTAATGAAAATAATTTTATGGCTGGGGGTTATTACTACTAGCAATGAAAATAATTTTATGGCTGGGGGTCACAACAACATGAGGAACTATATTAAAGGGTCGCAACATTAGGAAGGTTGAGAACCACTGATCTAAAACGTGTCAGTAATGCATTGTACTACAACACTACAATGGATACTCAGTAGGTGATAGGAACTTTTCAGCTCCTTTATAATCTGAGGGGACCAATGCTATATACTTTCTATTGTTGACCGAAAAGTCGTCATGTGGCATATGACTGTGTTTGCCATGTTCTCTCCCACCAGGCAATATCTTTCTATAAAACACTATTTTTTCTCCTTTTTGTCTCTTTCTAGATATATTCATACATCATTGTGTGCGTGTAGGTACATGCTTACATGTATACCCCATTATTTCCCATATGCACAATTATAGGAAGAGACAAAGGCCCACCCATATGACAGAATTTATCCCATGCCCTTAGCAAAAAAAAAAAAAAGAATAAAAGAGACATTTTTTACCCCAGTATAATATCTTCCTTTCCTTACATTTAAATAAACCTTAGCTTCCATTGATAGAAAAAAGGAAAGGTAATAGTCCAAAAGTTAAGAGAAACAAAAGAACATTGTTGACTAGTACCTAAAACCTTAGTCCCAACTATTCAGGGAGCTGAGGTAAGAAGATTGCTTGAGCCCAAGAGTTTGAGGTTGTTTTGAGCTATGACTCCACAGCACTCAACCCCAAGGCAACTGAGTAAGACTCTGTCTCCAAATAATGATGATGATAATAATGTAATCCTAGCTCTCTGGGAGGCCAAAGTGGATGGATTACACAAGTTCAAAACCAGCCTGAGCAAGAGCATGACCCTGTCTCTAAAACATAGCCAGGCATTGTGACAGGTGCCTATAGTTCCAGCCACTGAGGAGTCTAAGGCAAGAAAATCTCTTGATTCCAAAAATTTGAAGTTGCTGTGAGCTGTGATGCCATACAGCACTCTACCCAGGGTGACAAAGTGAGACTCTGTCTCAAAAATAAATAAATAAGACTTAAAGCCTGACAATTTAAGTATGATCTTAGGGAACTCGAGGGATGATTTTGACTTCTCTACGGTAAGAGTGTTTAAATGTACTCATTTTGATAGACCCAATATGGTACAGGTACTTTCAAAACTATGAAGGTCTCAAACTGAGCTATACAGCTTTACAAACACTTTGTGGAATTCGATCTGTGATGAATTAGAACATGTGCAGATAAAAGTCACAGGAAGCAGTAAGAGCTTTAGCAGTGACAACCAGCCTGTCACTCAGCTGGCTCACTTCAGTGTGATTTAATTCCCACAAGCCAAGGTCTCACAGCTGCTGGTGAGCTTGAGACTTGTGTTTTTCAGGTCTGTTGGTGGAAAAGAACGTCATTGAAATCGATCCTTTGTGTGTGATAATGCAAGTGGTCGCTTTGACTTCATTTGTTACATAGACTTATTTGAGCACGAGGACTAAACATTTGCGAACAGCAGTTCTTTTACAGTACATAGCAGTGTGAAAGATAGGTGAAGAGAAGCACTCACCCCCAAACAACTTCTGGTGATGCTTTGACTTTTTAAACAGCTCCCCCTTGGACTATCTTATACATTTTGAACCTCATCCAAATTCAAAGCATCAGCTGACTTGAAAGGATCATTACGAGAATGTACCAGTAACAAACACATAAACGTGGGCATCAGATGGTTGAGAAGCAGTATCTCGTTATCTCCAACTTCTCATTTCTCAGATTAGTGAGATTGAAAATCTCTTCATTTGATTATCAGTAATTTGGCGCTAAGGAAAGATTTAGAATTATAACTTTCTCCTCAAAATTAAGAAAATTCAAGGCTAATGCTGATTCTTACGAAATGCAAGATTACCTCTACAGAAAAGAGGAAGAAAACAATTACCTTTTTATTTCTAGCTAGAGAAATTCACAAAACAACCAGTTTTTTGGATTATTATAATAAAATGTGAATTTTTTTTTTTAGTCTAGCAGTAGAGAATGACTTTTTTTTTTTTTTTTTACAGTTTTACAAAGATCTTTAATGCTTGGCTTGATAGTAGACAGCTGAATTTTCATATCTACTTCTGCATTCACTCTTGTGCAATATTTTGTTTCAGTTGAAGTATATGAAGAAAATTTGGTATAACACAGATACATAGTTAGAAAACAGAGGAGAACTTTAGTAGCCATTTTAAGGTGATTGTGAATAAACTGTGCTAAACTGTGTCAGAGACAATATTCTGAAAGCCTGAAGACTGGGCTAAGTGAAACTGTCTCTCAGTGGAGGCCTTTGAGGACCAGAGGAAGGCCCTGGGATTGGACAGCTCTTCCCATCCATTCCCCCATCTTCATCTCATATCACTCTTGGGAACAAGATAAGATCAAGAGGGAATTGGGAGTGTTGTACTGACTGAGACTACTTTCTGAACTTACTTCCTTTAAGATGAGAGGTCAGAAGTGTCTGAACTTGAACATGGTTCCCTAGATGGTTTTCCTGTCTTTACAGTAAACCCATTCTAGCATGCTCACTTCTCTGAATCTTTTGATTCTTTCCTCTGCTATTTTGCCATGGCAGATCTGGCATTTAATGTAAGCCATCACTTTTTTCAAGCTGCCAGGAGCTATCTTAGTAGCTTATTGGAACCCTCAGCCAAGGCACTGACTTAGATATTTAACTCACTGTTATGAGACAATGTCTCCACATTAACAAATGTGCCCTCATTCGTTTTATATCCCATCTCTCCTGATCCTACACTGTCCACAAACACTCACTTTCTCAGTTCCAAACTTGAGAATCTTGAACCCCAAAAGGAGTGCTGTTTGGCTGAGGCAATTCTCTGGAGAAGAAGACAGCCAGAGTCCTTATCAGTCAGTAATAACGATTAAATGGTTATTGATAACAATATGTACAAAAGCTTGAAGACTCATCATCAAATAAAAGCAAATATTGAGAGGAAAGGCCACTAGAGAATGACTTTAAATGCTTCAAGACAACCATCAGCTAGATATGACTTTTTTTTTTCTTTTTTTGGCTAAAAGACACTAATCCAGTTTACATTTGCACATATCAGATTTTTCTTTTTTAATTTGATTTTTATTTTATTAACTGACATGTAATAATTGTACAAATGTGTAGGGTATAGTGATATTTCAATACATATATGTAGTGAGTAAATGCATATGTCAGATTTTTTTCTCACCTCTTTCATGTGTCTGTTGAGTTCTTTTGAGGGCACACCAGGAAATCTTTTGCTTACACACATAATTTGAGTATAGACTAGTCATTTCCTATCTCACAATATAGCCTTCACTTTATACAAAATGCAATTCAGATCCTTTGCTTATTTCTTCTTTTGGAATGTAGGACTTTTGTTCTACAGATTTGTTTTATAGATTTGCAGGTTTTCAAAGTATTCATTATGTCTTTGATTCACTAGAAATATCTTCTAATAGGTATGACATCATTTTTTTGCTAATTTTGTCTATTACAGCATTCATAAAATAAAATTTTCATTACCACGCAAACAGATCTGTATTCTTTTTCTCAGAGTGTGGAATATACAAGCATGAGATTGGAAAAGATTTTAGAACAAATGTACCCAGAGGGTTTCAGAAGAATATTGTGGGATGTTGGAGAGGATATGATTTTGGAAGAAATACAGATATTTAAAGAAAATTTCAGGGAGATTTTGCTGCATATCTCGTGTTGTTTGTTTACCCACAAAACTTCAATAAAATGAAATCTCTTGGCAATTATTGAAAATTGCCCTTTTGTCCTGGCAAGGGGACATGGGTCATTCATTATTGACTTAAGGACATCCTATGATTCCACTATTGGACATATCCCTATCTTTCACCAGCTGAAAAACACAAGCTACCCACCAAAGAGATATTAGTGTATATGTTTGCATACATGTGTATATGTTTGTATACATGAGGTCTGACAAGTTCATGAAATCATCTTAGAACTAAATCATCAATTAAGTTCAATGAATCATACTTCATTGTTGAATATTACTGTGGTCACCTTTAAAGTACTCCCTTTAGGAAGTTAAGCACTGATGCCACCTCCTAGTCCACCTCTCAAAGCAATTTTGGGACTTTTTTTTCTGGAATGGCCATCAGAGTTGTCATATACTTAATGTCCTAGATATCTTCAAAATTTCTTCCTTTCAATTTTCCTTTATCTTTGGGTAAAGAAAACAGCCACTGGGGACAGATCAGTGGAGTAGGAGGGAGGGTGTTCCAATATAGTTATTTGTTTATTGGCTAAAACCTCTCCAGAGATAGTGATGTGTGAGGTGAGGTGGTGCATTGTCATGATGCAAGAGCCATGAGTTGGCCAAGATTTTTAGTTGAGAGTTTCCTGTTTCTTTATCAATGTTTATTTGGTCTGTTATGCTTCTCACAGCCATGCACATTTAGATGAATTTTTACAGTATTTTCATCTCTTCTGCTCATTACTGGCTTCCCTACCTCTCTTCATCAATGATGCTTTTTCTCCCCCCAGAAAAACATTTAATCTATTTGTACACTGCCATTTTCTTCATGAAATTATCTATCCCCATAAACTTGGACTAATATGTCCTGATTTCACTTCAATTCTTGCCAAGTTTAACAAGAAACATACTAATATTTGTTTCTCTAATTCAAGCTCTGACATTATCATGATGGCCGCAAAAATGGCAACAGTAATGAACACAACTCAACAAGACACTGTCACATGTCCACACAAACAGGTGAAACATTGATCGATATACCAAGGTTATGAAACCTTTCTGAGTTGCTTGTACATTGCTGCCAAAGTAAGCACATGGTGGCAAGTTCATGAACTTAATTGTCAGTTTTGTATACCAACATACAAAAATGCAACTATAGTTATATAGTGATTTTTTTTTAAACCTCTGAGAGTCCTAAGTCAGTAATAATTTATTTCATAGTGCTTATAATTCCTTCTGACTCCCCAAACTTGCCTCTGTAATTTGCAAATTAAAAAAATCTTATCTCTGGAGTCTAATGCTAACTGATGGAAAGAGCTGTAGTTTAGTTTATAATTTTGGTTTGGCTAAGTTTGGCAAAGGGAGATGGAATTTATAGTCCAGAAGTACATCTTGCAAAAGAGGACCAAAGTAAAAAATAGTGGTAAATCCAACAATATGATAATTCAGTAATCCAGTAAACAAACAAATCATACCAAGTGAGGAAGAAATGGTATCTGCTGATCATAGCTCTTGTCTTTGCTCATGTTGGCTTAGACTTATTAATGCCTTAATTGAAGTATAATTCACATACCATACAGTTCATTCATTATACAAGTAAAATGGCTTTTAGTATATTCACAGAGCTGTGCTCCCATCACGTCAATCAATTTTAGAATATTTTCAGTAGTTGAAAATGAAATCTCACTTCCTTTAACCATAACCTTCCAAATCCTCACCCCTCACCTCTAGCCCTAGGCAACCATTAATCTACTTTTCGTCTCTCAATATTTGTATATTCTGGACATTTCATACAAATGGAAACAGTATATTGTCTTTTGAGAAGATTTTGTTTTTTACAGCCATTTAACGTTCCTAACAAAATTGAACAGAAAGAATAGAAAATCCCAATATATCTCCATTTCCTCACTGACACATACACATTCTCTCTCTCTCTCTCTCTCTCTCTCTCTCTCTTTTTATTTTGAGACAGCATCTCACTCTGATGCTCTGGATAGAATGTAAAGCTCACAGCAACCTCAAACTTTTGGGCTTAAGAGATCCTCTTGCCTCACCCTCCTTGGTAGCTGGGACTATAGGAACCTGCCATGATGCCCAGCTAGCTTTTTCTATTTTTAGTAGAGACAGGGTCTTGCTTTTGCTCAGGCTGGTCTCAAACCCTTGAGCTCAAGCAATCCACCCACCTTGACCTCCCAGGATGATAGGATTACAGGCGCCCTGCTCCTCCCCTCCCCCCCCCACTAGCAACACCCCATACCAGGATGATACATTTGTTACAATCTGTGAACCTACATTGACACATTATTACTCCAAGTCCATAGTTTACATTAGAGTTCACATTTATAAAATATGGCATTACAGTATTCAGAGTAGTTTCATTGCCCTAAAAAGTCTCTGTACCGGGATTTTTAGAGGTGTGTACAGTGTTATGTCAACGTTGTTTTAATTTGCAATTATCTACTGACATAAAAAGTTGAACATACGTTCATATACTTACTTAGCATCTGTATATATTCTTTTGTAAGGTGTTGGTTCACACCTTTTGCCCATTTTTTGTTATTCATTTTTATTGTGGCATTTTCAAAGGATGTGGGGGTATATTTTATTTTGCAGCCCTTCATTGGGTGTGCCTTTTACAAATTTTTCTCCTAGTCTGTGTCTTGTCTTCTCATTCTCCTGAGAGTGTCCTTCACAATGTCATTAATTTTAAAGAAATCCAGCTTGTCAATAGTTTAATTCATGGATAATGTGTTTGGTGTTATGTATAAAAGCCATTGCCATTGCCATATCCAAGATCACCTAGGTTTTCTACAGTATTACTTTTAGCAATTTTGCGATTTTGTGTTTAACATCTAGTCTACAATCCAGTCTGGGTTGGTTGTGAGGGTGTAAGGTCCGTGTCTAGATTCGTTTTCTGACATGCATCTATCTAATTGTTCCAAACTTTGTTCAGAAGGCTTTCTTTGTTGTGATGTGTTTCTTTGCTCGTTTGTTGAATGTCCCTTGCCTGTATTTATGTGTGTCTGTTTCTGGGCTCTATATTGGATTCCATTGGTCTGCCTGTGTAATAATATAACAACACACACTGCCTTGATTACCATAGCTTTATCGCACATTTTGAAGTTGGACGGTGTCCTCTTTCAACTTTGTTCTTCTCTCTCAACACTGAATTGGCTATGCTGGTTCTTTTACTTTTTCATATGAAGTTAAGGATCACCTTATGAATTTCCACAAAATAACTTCCTAGGATTTTGATGGGCTTGTGTTGAATCTGTAGGTGCATTTGGGAAGAACTGGCATCTTGACAATATTAAGCCTTCCTTTTTGTGGACATAGATGGTCTTTCTATTTATTACGCTCTTCTTTAATTTCTTTCATCAGTGCTGGTATTTTCCTGATGCAGGACTCATTCATATTTTGTTAGATTTGTTAGGGTGCTCATGTAAATGACAAAGTGTTTTTCATTTAAAATTCTACTTGAGCATTCATGCTGGAAAGTGATTGGTTTTTCCTTGTTAATTTTGTATCCTTTATTAGTTCCAGAATTTTTTTTGTCCATTCTTTCAAGTTTTCTTCCTAGGCAATCATATCATTTGTTAACAAAGACAGTTTTATTACTTCCTTCTCAAGCTCCATGCTTTATTTCTTTTCCTTGTCATATTACATTAGCTAGGACCTCCACTATGATGCTGTAAAACAACGGTGAGAGGGTCATCCTTCTCATGTTTCTGATATTAGCAGGAAATCTTCAGGTTTCTCTTTAAGTAAAATGTACCTTTCAGGTTTTGTGGTGGATGTTCTTTATCAAGAAAGTTCCCCTCTATTTCTTGTTTGCTGAGTTTGGTTTTTTGTTTGTTTGTTTTTGTTTTTGTTTTTTGTTTTTTAATCACAAATAGATGTTGGATTTTGTCAAATCCTTTTTCTGCCTCTATTGATTAAATCATGTGATTTTTCTTCTTTGTCCTGTTCATTTAATTGATTACATTAATTGATTTTCAAATATTGAACTAGCCTTTTCAAGCTGAAATAAATCACACTTGGTCATCATGTATATTTGATTTGCTAATATTTTTTTCAGTGACTTTGCAACTAAATTCATAAGAGCTACTGGTATATAGTTTGCTTTTCTTGTAATACCTTTGTTTTGGTATTAAGTTGATGCTGGCCTCATAGAATGAGTTGGGAATTATTCTCTCTGCTTCTGTCTTCTGGAAGATTTTGCAGAGAATTTGTATAGTTTGTTCCTTAAGTGTTTGGTAGACTTCACCATTGAACCCACCTGAATCAATTAATTATTGATTGAATTTCTTTGATAGATATGACTATTCAGATTATTAGTTTCTTCTTGTGTAACTTTTGGCAGATTGTATCTTTCAAGGAATTGATCCAATTCATCTGAATCTCAAATTTATGGACATAGAGTTGTTCATAAGATTTTTTATTATCCTTTTTATATTTATAGACTCTGTAGTGATGTCCCTTCTAATTTCTGTTATTTGTAATTTGTGTCTTCTCTCTTTTGTTTGTACTTTGCCTGCTGAGAGGCCTACTGATGTTTTTTCTTTTCAGAGAACCAGCTTTTCTTGATTTTCTGTTTTTAATTTTATTGATTTTTACTCTAGTACTTTTTCTTAATTTCCTGTATGTTGGATCTAATTTGTTCTTCTTTTTCTCATTTACTAAAGTGGAAGTTTAGATTACTGATTTTGGATTTTCATTCTTTTCTACTATATGTACTCCCTGCCATAAATGTCCCCCTGAGCACAGCTTTAACTACATTCTACAAATATTTATAAGTTGTGTTTTCATGTTTAGTTCAAAATGTTCCTTTATTTCCCTGGAGACTTCTTTGAACTATATGTTATTTAGCAGTCGTTTAATCTCCAAATATTTGGATACTTGCCAGGTATCTTTCTGTTTTTGATTTTTACTTTAATTCTGTTATGGTCTGGGAGCAGATGTGGTATAATTTCTATACTTTGAAATATGTTAATGTATATTTTACTGCCCTGAATGTGGTCTTTCTTGGTGAATGTTCCATGTGAGTTTGAGAAAAGTGTGTAACCTCTTATTGTTGAATAAAATTGTCTATAGATGTTCATTATATGCAGTTGATCCATGTGTTGTTGAAGTGAACTTTGTCTTCGCTGAATCTGTGCCTTTATGTCTGTCCATTTTTGATAGAGTTCTAGCTGTTGTTGCCCTACGTAAGTTGTGCTCTTTCGTTGGGCATATCCAGTTTAAGGATTGTTACATTTCTTGGACTATTGACTACTCCATCATATGTCCTGCTCCTCTTCAACCCTGATAACTTCCCTGGGAGAGAAGTCTTCTCTGTCTGAAACTAATATAAAGATGCCTGCTTTCTTTTGATTAATGCAGTCATGGTATATCTTTCACCATTCCTTTAATTTTAATATGTATATGTCTTTTGTGGGTTTTTAGACAACATATGTTTTTTTGTTTGTTTTTTTTTTAATATGTTCTATCTCTTTTCAATGATATAGAGGTGAGGTGTTTGAAGCGAAGTGTTCCAACCATGATGTTCAAAGTCATAATTGATAGAGTTGGGTGAATTTCTACCACAGTTTTTACTGTTTTCTATTTTTTACTCTTGTTCTTTGTTCCTGTTTTGTCTTCCAAACTTTTCTTGACTTAATTGAGCACTTTATGTGATTCCATTTTCTTTCATTTCTTAGCATATTGCTGTGGTCTAAATGTTTGTGCCCCTCAGAATGTTTATGTTGAGATCCTGCCTCCCAAGGTAATAAGGTTAGATGGTGGGACTTTGGGAGAAGATTAGGTCATGGGGTCAGACACCTCATGCACAGGATTAGTGCTCCCTCCCAAGGTAATAAGGTTAGATGGTGGGACTTTGGGAGATGTTTAGGTCATGGGGTCAGACACCTCATGCACAGGATTAGTGCTCCCTCCCAAGGTAATAAGGTTAGATGGTGGGACTTTGGGAGATGATTAGGTCATGGGGTCAGACACCTCATGCACAGGATTAGTGCTCCCTCCCAAGGTAATAAGGTTAGATGGTGGGAACTTTGGGAGATGATTAGGTCATGGGGTCAGACACCTCATGCACAGGATTAGTGCTCCCTCCCAAGGTAATAAGGTTAGATGGTGGGAACTTTGGGAGATGATTAGGTCATGGGGTCAGACACCTCATGCATAGGATTAGCTCCCATAAAAGAAGCCCAAGAGACACTGCCTGCCCCTTTCACCATCTGAGGATCTGATGAGCAGGCACTGTCTATAGATAAAAAAGCAGGAACTGACCACACACTAAATGTGCCTCCATGACTGTGAGAAAGCTACTAATTTTATTGTATTCCATTTTCACAGCCTGGACAGATGAAGACATATTATCAATTATCCTTCTTTTTTAACTTTTATTAGATGTTGCCCTCGGGTTTGCAATATACATATATAATTAATCCAAGTTTATTTCCAAAGCACTTCTAGCTTGCTTTCAAGTTCACTTTGCAGGTAGTACAGATACTTTTTGATAACAAAATATTCCTAATTACTCCCTTCTGTCCATTGAATCATTGTTGTCTTTCATTTCACTTGTATATGAGCATATATAAGCATATGCACCCTATGTGTCTGTATTCATATAAATATAGATGTAGATGCATACTCATATATACAATATATATGCATGCATAATTGAATATATATTCTGCAGTTATTTTGAGCAAAATATTATCTGCTCAATTAAAGAGGAAAATAAAAGTTCTTATTTTATCTGTACTCATTTATTCTGGAATGCTCAGCATTTCTTTATGTAAATTCAAGTTTTATGACCCATATCATTTTCCTTCTCTCTGAAGAACTTCTTTTAACATTCTCAGAAATGCAGGGCTAGTGACAAAAAAATTGCCTCAATTATTGTTTGTCTGAGAAGGTCATTTCTTCTTCACTTTTGGAGGATAATTTCACAAGGTACAGAATTCTAGGTTGGTTGGGAGTTTTTCCTGTTCATTTCTGATAGATTTTCCTTTTTTCTGCTTTTTCTTTTTTGATACAGAGTCTTACTCTGTCACCCTGGGTAGAGTGCCATGGTGTCATTGCAGTTCACAGCTACCTCAAACACTTCAGCTTGAGCAATCACCTTGCCTCAGCCTCCCAGGTAGCTGGGACTACAGCTGACCACTACCTATCTAGTTTTTCTATTTCTTAGTAGAGATAAGGTTTTCTTAAAAACTAGCCTGAGCAACCCTCTTGAGCAACCCTCTTCAGGTTTTAAACTCCTGAACTCAAGCAATCCACCCACCCTGGTCTCCCAGAGTGCTAGGATTACAAGCGTGAGCCACCACGCCTGGCCATTCTCATCCATTTCTGAGTAATTGATCCAATTATATAAATTATGACTGTGAAGATCAGTGATCTAAATGCATCAATTAAAGGACAGAGATACTCATGTTGTATCAAAAAATAAGACCCAACTGTATGTTATCTACAACGACCCATATTTATGTATAAAGACACCTATAGATTAAAAGTAAAGAGATAGCGAAAGACATACCATGACTGCATGAATCAAAGGAAACAGGCATCTTTATGTTAATTTCAGACAGAGAAGACTTAAGACCAAGGAAAGTTTTCAGGGTCAAAGAGCAGTATATCAGATGGTCAGTACTCCAAGAGGACATAACAGTTCTTAATATAGATGTACCTAACAGCAGAGCATCAAAAGACTTTACTCCATTCTCTTCCTCACGCTTGGGTGATTCTGAACAGAAGTCAGGTGTAATTCTTATTTTTGCCCCTAGTGGATAAAGTGTTTTTTTTACTTCTGGCTTCTCAAAAGATTTTTTTTTCTTTATATTTCATTTTCTGGAGTTTCAAGGTGACATGCCAAGATGTTTGTTTGTGTTCTTTTGTTTGTTTTATGGCATGCATCCTGTTGGATGTTCTCTGTCCTCCTGGATCTGTGATTAGGGTCAGATATTAAGTAGAGTAAAACTCTCAGCCAATATTACTTCACATGTTGCTTATGTTCACATCCCTATTTCTTCTCTGTCTGGAATTTCCATTATGCGTATATTACACTTCTGTACTTGTCCTGTGGTTCTGGGGTATTTTTTCCCCCAGTCTTTTCTTCTATTTGCTTTTCATTTGGTAAGATGCTGTTTTCTTTTCACATCCTGGAACTCAGAGATTTACTTTTCTTAGTCATACACGTCTTAATAAGCCCATCAAAGGCATTTTCCTATCTGTTAACAGTGTTTCTGTTCTTTCACATTTCTTTTGATGTCTTTAGGATGTCCATTTCTCTGCTCATATTATCTTTCTGTTCTTGCATGTTATTTTTCCAAACTCCTTAGCATATTAATGATAGGTTTTTAAAATTTCTAGTCTTCTAATTCCAGCATCTAGCCATGTCTGACTCTGGTTTTGATGCTTGCTGAGTCTCTTACTACAGATGCTAATTAAGAGATGAATGCTTGCTTAGTCTCTTAAGCAGATATGATGTACTGGGTGAAAGAGAATGCAGTAAGTAGCCTTTAGTAATGTAATGGAAAGGTGTAGGGGGAGGGGCAGAGTTCTCTCTGAAGTCCTAACAGTAGCAGGTCTCAGTCGTCTGGTAAGCCTGTGCCCCTGTGCTGTGAACTTTCTCCAAGTACTTCTCAATCATTTTTCACCCTTAGGTGGGACAGGATGGCTGAAGGGGCCTGGAGTTGGATATTGCCCTTTCGTCAGATAGGTTAAGCTCTTAACAAAAACCTAGCTGGTGGACCAGGGTTTAGCAGTTTCTCCTGGGGAGGGGGGAGGTAAATTAGGAGGTCAAACAGGATCCTCCTCTTTCACTTGCAGAGAGCCCACAACAAGGCCTCCCACTTGGGGGAGGGTCTCTTATCCTCTTGGTGATGGGCTTTGCCCTGGAATTTGTCTTCTTGGACCCTCTTCCTTGGAGTTGCAGCTTACCTCAACAGAGATGATGTGCTCTTGTCTGTCTTCTTTCTGAGCTCAGCTTCACTGAGTCCACTTCTGTCCGGTAGCTCTCCCTCTGGACAGGGAGAGATACTGGAGCCTCCGGCAAAAGCTCCCTCTAGTTGGCCATCTTCCAACAAAGACATTTGCACCAGAATGTTTATTACATCCCAATTCATAATCGCCAAGTTGTGGAAGCAGCCCAAATGCCCATCAGTCCATGAATGGGTTAACAAATAGTGGTATATGTATACCACGGAATACTATTCAGCCATAAAAAGATGGAGACTTTACATCTTTTATGTTTACCCAGATGAAGTTGGAACATATTCTTCTTAATGAAGTATCTCAAGAATGGGGGAGAAAAGTATCCACTGTACTCAATCCTATTACAAAACCAATATATAATCACTTACACATTTATACAAATGATAAAAAACAAATATAGTCCAGCAAGGAGGGGAGAAGAGGGAGAAGAAAGGAGAGGGGGAGGGGAGGGGGGAGCGAGTAGAGGGAGGAGGGAGGGCGTTTGGTGGGATCTTGCCTAATGTGCACAGGGTAAGGGTACATTTCAAAACAACTAAGAGTAAATTATAAATGGCTTAAACCACTAAAAATAAGTGAGGTGATGATTATGTTAATCAGTTTGATTTAAGCATTCCACATTGTATATAAAATCATCACACTGTACCCCATAAATGTATACAGTTATTATTTAATAAAAACATAGTTAAAAACACCCTAGCAGATTAGGCTCTAGTTAACTAGTTTCTTGGGAGGGCAGAGCATTTTAAGAGCAGAATGTTCTGGCTTATTTCAGAATGGTACCTTTTTCCTTCCACCTACCAGAAGCAGGAGGGAATTTTTTCCCAGCATTCAGTGTGAGGACCTACCTCAGTAGAGCTCCTAGAGGTAAAGTTAACAAAGCTGTGGGCACTCCCTCTGATGGCCTGTCCCTGAAGTTCAAGCCTCAGAGTTTAACCCACACCGAGCCTCCAGCCATTAATCAATAACAGGTTTTCCTACCCCAGCACTAATTCCTGCGGAAGCTTCCTGCCCAGGTTGTGATTCTCTGTATCCAGCTGATTTGGTGAGAGAAGTTCTGCCTATGGCCTCATTTCTCTGCCAGATCTAAGTAAACCTGTTGATTTTTCAGTTTATTCAGCTTTTTTTTACTTATTGTTAGGAATGGCAACTTCTAAGTTCCTTACATGCTGATTGGAAAGCAGAAGTCAGGGAAACTGGACCATTTTTAAATTGGTAATTTTTTATGCTGGCTTAGATGGCATGCTCCAATTTCAGAAAGAAAATCATTCTGCTTTGCAAAGAGGATAATATTTAATTGTAACATTTAACTGATCTGAACATTAATAAGGAAATAAACGGTTCATGTTGGGTGACTTAAAATTTTAGACTCAGAGATTAGAGAGTCAGAAATTTTTAGTAGGTTGAGATTTTTAAATTATTATTATAGTAAACACTGATTTTATAAACCTTTTTTCTTATGGACCTTAAAATTTTAGAACACGCTCTTCGCTGGAAAAAAAAATCTATAGATAGTCACATTTAATATTAAAGCTACTCTTTCCTTCTTTATCTTTCTCAATATGACTTTGAGATGAAAAAATCCACATTTTTTAAGTTATCAGGAAAATGGTTGGAATACATCAATTGTAATAAAAATAGTGTGATCTCTTTAGAACCAGCTCTTCTGTAAGAGGGTATAAGCATATCCTCTCTGAGCCCTTGACAATTCTCTCTCTGGTCCGTTCACAGCCTGCTGACATAACAGAAGTGTATCTAGTCCAGGGTCTTGCTTTTTAAAAAATTCTTATTTTACTTTCTTGGCACAGTCAACTCAAAACAGCCTTCAAGGGTGAATCTTGGTGAATTAGTATCTCAAACTCACTACCCTCCCTCCCTTAGATCTTCCAATGAAAAGAAATCCAAGAAATCAATGCAGGGTAAGGGAGACTCTTTCTTTGGTCCATGAAGTTTTCTTGCCTAAGATAGAGGCAGCATGGCAAGTGCAGAGTGGATCTGGATGACTGCTTTCCAGAGACATCTGCAACAACACACCTTATCCAGTAGGCTCTTCTTACCATGATTTTGATGCTCCCCATCTTCAAGTCATGAAATCTGCACCTCTCCTATTGAAATTTAGTAGGCTTCTGTGACTGTCCAGACTGATAAAGAACTGTAGGAGTGATGCTACATGATTTCCAAAGCTAGCTCATAAAAATGCATGCACTTCTACCTTGTTCCATTGCCGTGATTTCTTGTAGAATCCAGCCACCATAGGATGAAGAAGCCCAAGCAGACTGTGGACAGGTCCATCTCAAGAGCAGGCAAGGTCCCCAGCCCATAGGCCCTTTAGAATTCTTAACCAATAGCCAACACGTAAATGTCAAGTAAATGAGCTTGCCATCCCACTGTCAAGCCACCCTTGCTAATGAGATGTGTTGTAGAGATGAGACCTTACTGATCCCTGCCCAGCTTACAATTCCTGATCAGAATAAATGACCATTTTTTAATTTACAACATTTGGGATAATTATTTGTCATTACAGTAATTGTAACTGTTAGTGAACATAAGACATTTGGCACAACATGATCAACTTTCCAATAAACAATGGCTTTTTATTCCTTTATATTAATGGATGCCTTTTCTCCAGAGTACCAGTCATATAATTATACAAGGGACAAATCTACTCTTATTGTAACTTTATACTTCCAACATAAGGATAAAGGTAAAAAATAATAATAAGAGATTTGATCCACAGGTAAATCATTCTCAAGATATGCTCTTTTGACTTGAAGAACTTTCATTCGGTACAAGAATTGTCACGTCAATCATGAGTAATCCTAGAGAGATTCCAGTGGATGAACAGTAAATTTCTATATATATGTCGAAGAATTTATCACTATGTTGAATTTTTTCACTGACTGTTGCTTTTACAATTATGATGAGCATACCAAGACATTTCATTCAAAGAGCTAAGCCTTGTGCTTGATACATATTACCTGTTTGACAAATACTAGTTTTCTTGCCTACCTCCCAAGAGGTGTATAGTAGTGATGTTATCAGCTCATGACTTCAGCAGTATATAGCATCATTTTATGATTAATCTATTCATTTATTAATTTCAAAATTTTAGAGTTAGGAGAGATCTGAGCAATAATCTTAAGCCTTTTATTCCTTCCGGAGGAGTAAAGATGAGGAATGTAGAATCCTAGGAGGTTTAATTATTTTTGACCCTAAGTACTCACTAGAAAATCACCTTCTATCTAGTCTATTTTTGACTTTTAATTGTTTTAGGATATGGCCTAGGAATTTCTGCTATTTTTTTTTTAAGATTCCCCTAGTGAATTTATAGTTTTATTAATTAAATAAACAGCACAGCGTTTTTCAAACAGACCCGTGTACTTATCAGGCAACATTGAACAATGTAACACAGAATGAGACAGCTGTTTTATTATTTCAGTCATTTAGGTTAAATCAAGGAAAATACTTAAATATGATGTCAGGGTTGGCATCACCTGTTGTCTCCCTTTTTAATTAACAAAGCAAAGTCTTAGGCTCAGAGACTTTGACAATGGCCGGCTATCGTTCATTTACATTATTTTGGGCAGTGTCTGTTTATATTATTTTCTACTCACTGCATGAATTTTGTAGGTAACTATTGTTTCGATGAGCCCATTTTCATTTAGTGTAAAAGTGTACATTTACATTTTCCATATTAATTTATATTCAAGAAAGTTGATCAGTTGAAAAGAATTTGAATAATAGAACATCTGGTACTAGGTTTTGGCAAAAAAAATTGTGAAGCTGTGATTCTAAACACCCTAATGTGGCAAACACTGAGATAAGATTCGAGGGACACCCCCAGTGAGATACTCCACCAACACACCACACTGCCCCCCCCAAAATTTCCCTGCTTGTTAATATGAACTTGATATTGACATAAAAAGTCAATACCTCTTACAATTATAAAAGGGACTTTACCTAACAAATGCAATCAATGTAACCTGGTTCTTCCTACCCTCAAAGAATCCCCAACAATAAAAAAAGAAATCACTTTTAATAAAAAAAAAGAAAGTCAACACCTTTGAGGCAGCCGGGGCACTTGACACTATGTAAAATATGCATGAAGTACCTTCAGTCAAGTTTTTGTGATCTTTAATGTGTCACTCTTTTGAAACACTCATGATGGAGCATGCTGGGACTCAGAATCCTGGAAAGTTGAGCAAATTTTGATATTAACAGATTGCATTTTACCTGTCTTAAATAGCACCTGTTCAGACAACCAAGTGACAGCTGGAATTGTTAATCAGTCAGAAAAATTAGAACTGTTTACAGCATTAGTGCTTGTTTTCAGGTTTCAGCAGCTGCCAGTTCTTTCTGTTCCTTGGATGAGGAGAGGGCACTTATAGGGAAGATGATCTTGAAGCAGCTATTTGGCATTTGTGGGGGCAAGCGTTAATTTGCTTGATCATGAATGCCACAGCCAGTCACGTCACCACCAATTCCTTCTGGGACCTTAACAGAAAAAAACACCAGTCAGGTTCCAGAAGGAGCCTCCAAGCTCGACTGTTTGCAAGGCACCTGCACATGATTTACATGCTGTGTCAGGGTTTGGAAGGCAACCCAGTGAAGGAATGAATGATTAATATTGAAGCTCTGCAATAACAGGCTGTGAAAAGTGATAAAAGGAGGTAGACTGTCTATTCAACCTTGATTCCAAACGTCCTCAAAATGTATTTTTTTCTTAAAATGGAAAATTATGCTTCTTAGCAGTCTAGCAGCAATTTTTGCATTGAGAGGTTTTATTAGGGAATTTGTTTTTGCTGATATTTTATACTGAAAGTTCATGCTACATTTGCAATGTTCATGAGGTTCCCCTAATTCCAAAGCTTATTTTATCCTTTGATTTTTTTTTTTTGGCATATGGTATATATCACAATGTCCTTTCAGCCTACCTGTAATTTAGTAACGATCTGCCTGCTTATTTATTTTACCTGGCGTTGCTTATCCCATCATGTAGTGTTTTTCTTTTAGTGCAGAGTGGTTTTCAAATTATATCAAAAATTCCATTAATGTCATCACCTAAGAAATACCAGGAAAAAGTTAATAAGATCCTCTTCTCTTTCATTTGACACACACTGGATTTTCCCTTAGCTCTTATTTCCAAAGATGATTTGGTTTATAAATCCATTTACTGTTAATACTTGCAACTTGTTCTGAAAATATGATTTGTTTGTTCTAGGAGAAAACTATGTGATTAGATAAAAAACAATTGAATAATAAAGTAATTCTAGGTAAGTTTAGATACTGTAAAAATACAAAAAAGGAAAACGTTTGCTTTCATTCAGATGTAAATATGAACTTGAAGTCAGCTAAAGTGAACTTATCTTTCTTTCTTTTTTATTTATTTATTTATTTATTTTTTTGAGACAGAGTCTTACTATGTTTCCCTCGGTAGAGTGCTGTGACATCACAGCTCACAGCAACCTCAAACTGTTGGGCTTAAGTGATTCTGTTGCCTCAGCCTCACAAGTAGCTGGGATTACAGGTGCCCGCCACAACACCCAGTAGTTTTTTGTTGCAGTTGTCATTGTTGTTTTGGCAGGCCCCAGACCGGGTTCGAGCCCGACAGCCTTAGTGTAGGTGGCCGGTGGCTTAACCACTGAGCTATGAGCGCCAAGCCTAAAGGGAACTTTTCCTTTCCTGGGAACAGATTAACAATTTGTGGAGTGGCTACACATGGCCCTTACCCCGTGCCAACCCCACTGATCAACTGTCTCCTTGAGTTACCCAAATAGACTGTTCTCATTCACCTTTGACCTGTGCACATGCCTATGTGTAGTCCATTTTTTTCTAACCCTCTTTTCCTAAATAACCTCTACTAATATCGCAAATCAAGTTCAAAGATCAGTCAACAAGTAAACTCAAAGTGCATAGATTCCTCTGTGCACTTAGAGCTTGCATTAACATTGTAATTTTACATTGATTTGTGTAGTCATGTGATAATGCCTGTCTTTCAGCTGTTAGCTTCATAAACATAGGACTTCTTGGATTATTTTCCCTTTTTTATCTTTTTTTTAATGTCGGGGAATACTCATTTACATCCTCTGAGAAATCATAGCATATGGTAATAACACTCTTAGTGAAATTAGTATTATTAAGTGTTTTATTCCTGCGAAAGAAATTGGAGTATAGAATTACAGTCACATTATTTGACTGCTTCTGACGATGAACCTATTGAAACCTGAGCATTTAGAGGTATAGTTGAACACAATCATAATTGCATTTTGATAGCCATTGTATTCTAACATGAAATTTACATATTATAAGGTAATAGTCCAATGAATTTTCAGAAAATGAGCATGCTCAAGTGACCAGCACTGAAATTAATAAATAGAAGATGAACCTCATCCCAGATGCCCTCATAAAGCCTCATTCCAGCTTTAACTATCTGTCAAAAAGTAACACAACCTGGACTTCCCATAGGAGAGCTTACTGTCATGTACTCTTTTCCATCTGGTTTATAGCCTTCATGTTTTTGAGACTCCACCATGTTGATCTATGTAGTTATGGTTTATTCATTTTCATAGCCTAATAGTATTTCATTAAATGAATGTTCCACTATTTGTTTGTTTCACTGTGACATTTCCATTTTTTAGCTATTATGATGAGTATGTGTATTATCTATGGTCATTCTCATCAATGTCTTTTGATGGACACATAGACACAGGCTGTACAGTATATATACTTAGGAATGAAATTGAAGAGTTATAGATTTTGCATTTACTCTGCCTTAGTGACACTTCAAACCGTTTCCAGAGTAATTGTACCCTACACTCCCTTCAGCAGTAAGAGTTCCAGCTTTACATCCTCTTGAAAGTGTCTCATCTCTTTTCTTTTGCATTTTTCTACACACGGTATGTGCTATGTGATTGCATTTACCTCATTAAACTTTCTAAATTATTAAACATAACCTGTTTCACATGTATATGCCACCTTATTACCCTGAATTGAGTTTACATCCCCGAGAGCAGGGCCACGTGTTGGATCCTTCTCTATGCTGAAATAACTCCAACCTAATCCTCCTGGATGTGCTTGTGCTTCTCCACCGTGCTCCGTTAAAAGGCAGTAAGTAGATAGGGTGGGAGGGAAAGCCTCAGTAAAGTACATGTACATTTTATTGAGAGTTTGAGAGACACAAATACTTAGGAGAGGATTCCTCTTAATTTTTGTTCAATTTCACTTTCCATTTATGTATTCATACACTCAGCTCCATGTTGGTGCTAAAGAAAAAAAAAAAGAAATCACTGGTTTCCATTGTCTACATGCCTTAGTTCATTGTTTCATCTTTCTACTCTGCAGTGTAAAAGGATAATTAGAAGTTACATTTCCCCTGATGGGGATCCTGATGACATTTCTCCAGGAAGACAGTATGTTTTTTATATCTAGCTAAGTTATTTCTCTCGTTTCACCTATCAGTGCCAAAAGTGCACAGAAGCCACGAGCCCAACACCAAACTTTCCCTCACTCCCTGAAGGAACAAGGTCAGCCAGTGTGCCTGAAATGCATATCCAGATGTCTAGGGGCACAAAGAAAGCCCAGTTGCAGTTCTCTTTTACCCAGCTGCTTTCAAAATAAGCAAAAGCAAATAAAGATTGGGAGGGATAACACCCAGTGCCTTGATGGCATTTAATAGTGACAGTTATTCACTGAAAATAAGAAATTTCTATAGAAATGATAATCAACCTCTTGTGAGTATATGAGGCTCGTAAAACCTGAAGAGTTTTAAAGGTCAGCAAGCAGGGAAGGTTTTGTCCTGGGGATAAATTTCTAAATAACCCTGAGGAGAAAGAGAGGAAGGGAGGGAAAGAAAAAAGTTTAACTTGATGAGGAAAATGTGCACACTTAACAGTTTTTGGATTATCATTTAATTACAACCATCAGTCACTTCACATCTGTCTTCTCTTCAGCACTCGAGAAATTTCTTCTAAAAGCGATATAATCCAACCAACAGAGGATACATAGCCCATTCAGAATCCTAAGGATGAGAAGAAATATTTAAGAAATTGTCCTGTAGGATATTTTAAGAAATTACCTAAAAACAGGATAGTAGAATTCATCTTTAAACAAATACTAGAAAACCCCAGAATATGATTATCCTTTTAATTAATAAGGTAAACATTTAACTACCTCTTCCTCTTTACCCAGGTCAGCCATGAACCGGTGACCATTTTCAAAGGGCTTTGCTTCCCAAATCACTTTATTTCAAGCCATGTTTTTACTAGTATGTGAAACTGGCCTGCAGTGAGTCATTTTATGAACATGATTTTACATTCTTTTTAAATGAAGTCCATTTAATGTTGAGCTTTTAGAAATGCATCGGCTCTTTGAACTGGTTCGTAGGGGATGCCAGCAAATGTCTTCACCGACAGCTGTTATTTTTAAGATTCAAAATGTTTTAATTTCTTTTTGTTGAGGGGTTCACACTGACTATCCCTAAATTCTTTAGCCAAGGAATTAAACTGCTTTAGGCTTTTTAAGCTCCAGCGTGTTCAATGAAGTGTTTCAACTGTGGCAATCTCCTTGTCCTGCTACATTTATCTCACACTGGATACCTACAAGCTTCCCTCTTCTTCTCAGGCAGATAATTGCAAAGGGGTTGGAACCAGAGAAAAGACTTGAGCTGGTGCTGTGCAGCAGATATAAAAAGAAGTGTCACCCTGGTAGAAGTAAATAGACTCTGAGACTGTAATCTCTGGTCTTATTTATTTTTAAAACCAGGGGACAGCTTGTTGTTTATTTGTCTACAGAAATCTTTGTCTGCAAGTCTTGTATGGTTTTTAACTTGTTTTTATTTCCATACATTCTCAATATTGTAACAGTCTTCTGCCTTCTACCATTTTTGGTTTTCTCTCTGAATATGGATTTTTTGGCAATGGTGTCGTTGGCCGTGGCCTTCAAGGTTCTTTGTGTTTTTAAAATAACAGTGTGTTCGTTACCTGTTTTGTCCAACAGAGTTCATCTGGTGATTTAATGATCAGAAACATTCAGCTGAAACACAGTGGAAAATATGTTTGTATGGTGCAAACTGGAGTGGACAGTGTTTCGTCTGCCGCTGACCTCATAGTACGAGGTAAACATTAATGCCTCCTGTGTTTCTAGCTTCACATCTTAACTGAGCATTCAGTGCTGGAGGAGAAACCATGATAAGATGAGCATCCGAGTTATAATATTGATTTGACATCCCCTGTCCCATGTAATCCAAAAAGCATGATAATAAGGATAGGTGCTAATTCAAAGAAATAAAAAAATCTCAATTGTGCCCTGCAAATAGCTGTCACTGTAATTGTCAGTCCACAGCTGTTGCCAAGCTGATGTCTTTGGGGTATGTCATTAATTCAACTATTGTGTTTGATAAAAAGCAGAATATTGCCTGTGTGTGGCTGCTTCCAAAAGAATCAGGATTATTTAGACTGAGGAAATTTGCCAACGTGAGCTACTGTCCAGAGTACTGATTTGTTAGTGGGCTAAACAATGACCAGAATGCTGCACTTCTAGATAACAAATTAGAAAATACAGAAGCACACCTGTGGATGAAAGGGAAAAACATCACACCAATGTCCTTTACTATGGAAAGGTGCAGGAGCCCCACTGAACAGAGGCCTCAAAGAGCAGGTGTCCTCTGCGGTGGAGAGTAGTACGGCTTGGGAATTACTGTCTCACATCTAGATTTAAGCTCTAATAATAGAAAGATTTTAAAAATGGGAGTTTTATTAAAAGGTAAATGGCCTTTTTCCTAAGTGCTTTTGAAATTGGGCTCAGGTGGAGGTATCGAAGTGGTCGTGTGACATTCGCTTCTCTTTTGTTCCCCACTGTTTGCATCTGTGCCTTCCTTAGGTTCCCCTGGACCACCAGAAAATGTGAAGGTAGATGAAATTACAGATACAACAGCCCAACTCTCTTGGAAAGAAGGTACAGACAACCATAGCCCAGTTATATCCTATTCTATCCAGGCTAGGACACCTTTCTCCGTGGGTTGGCAAACCGTCACAACAGGTAAAGGGGAAGAGGCAGATGTCCTTGGCACATAATAAATGGATTTCAAGTCGGTGCTGAAGCATGCAGACTCTTACCTCTCTGAAATATTCCTTTGTAGTGCCTGAGGTCATCGATGGGAAAACACACACAGCTACTGTAGTCGAGTTAAACCCATGGGTGGAATACGAATTTCGGGTTGTAGCCAGTAACAAAATTGGAGGTGGAGAACCCAGTTTACCCTCAGAAAAAGTAAGAACTGAAGAGGCAGGTTAGTGCTTTGTTTACTGAGTAACGGGTTACTAGATGTCCCTGCGTCTATATTTCCTTTCCTGTGGCTCTGAGCTCCCAGCCAACAGGGGGTCAGCCTCGGAATCCATCCGTTGTTGCAATTATCTGACCTTCCTAAGGCAGAAGGGGCCATATGGCATTTGTCAAAAGAAACATGTGTAAGTGATTGTGATGTCGTGTGACATTTCCAAGAGTTTAGTCCATCGTAAACGATCATTAGCACATGTTGAGTGAATATGTTTTTGTCACTTAAGGTTATAATTACTATCTGACATAGTTACCCTATTAACAGGGGAAGTGCTGTTTTCATTTATAACAAGCATTGACAAATTGGGAGGATAATGACATTTGGGAGTTCTGCAGCTAGGAATCTCAATCTGCCAAAAGCTCAGCGAATGAGCCTAAGCAATTGATGAATAGGTGTGTTTTGTCTCCTCAAGTGTTAAATTAAGAGAGAATCATTGTTAAGAATTTCTACACGAGGTAACTATTTAATATTAATGTAGACCATTAGACTCCTTTTGTAAATCTAAAAATTTCCTAACATAAAAACTCAGAATTAGAAACTGTACATAGTATATCACATTACAGAGATAGCTAAGGAGATACACAGACTTTCCTTTTCGAAGTATGTAATATTAATATTAACTAAAATGGTGTTCAGACTAGAGCTTTTAGAAGCTAAACTGAAATAGAATTCTTAGAATGTGTTTCATTAATTTTAATGATGCGTTTTACTCGGGACGACTCACATGATGTTTATTCGAGGTACTATGTGACGAAGGGGGATTGTGCCTGCCTGGTCACTTGTTCACATAACACATACTTAGGGAGTCTATTACAGCTCAGCACTTTCTAGATATTGCAAGTACAGCTGTGAACACAACAGACTCACATTCCTGAAACTTACTTTTCTGCTCATGTCATGAAGTTCATTAATCATAAAGTTCTCCATGTAAGTGAGCTTTCTGATGCCTGCGGGAGTTTTATATAGAATACCTCCTCACAGGATTCAGGGATTCAAGTCTGGGTCATTCTTATGTAAATTGATGTTCTGAGAATTATATCTCTGCTTAAAATAGTCACAAGTTAAATGTTTGTGCTAGCTTGATTTCTCCTCATCCCTGGTGAAACACTTTTCTTTGATTATTTATTTATTTATTTGTTTTTATTTTTTATTATTAAATCATAGCTGTGTACATTAATGCAACCATGCTGGTTTTATATGCAATTTGAAATATTTTCATCACACTGGTTAACATAGCCTTCCTTTTTCCTTATTTTAACAACTTTCAAATTTGAAAAGTATCTTCCAAATGGGTCATGTTTTCCTATTTAAGAAATTTTGAATCTTTTAGATTTTCATGCAAATATGAATTGATGATCTCATCAAAGATACATATACCCAGATGTATATATACACATAAAGCACACATATATGGATATATAATGTGTCAATAATAAAATTATTTTAAATATTAAAAAGAAGCATCATTGAGTCTTCTTTCAGATGAGTATTACTAAATGTGCATGTGGTTTCATCTCTTTTTCTCTGACCCACACAGTTCCAGACGTGCCTCCTTCTGAAGTCAATGGAGGAGGCGGAAGCCGGTCTGAACTAGTGATAACCTGGGATGTAAGTATTTGGGCACCTTTCCTGTAAGGACGTTGCTATTTCCCTGATCATTATGGCCTCCTAGGTGGTGCTGCTGGTACCAATGGTCATGGGAGCACTGGTAGCCAATATTTTATATGCTTTGTCTGTGCCAATCCTTGTTCTGACATTTACCTTGCATTTTCCTCATTTCATCCTTACAATATTGTACAGATGAAAATACTGTCTCAGAGAGAATATGTCATTTTCTCAGGGTCATCAGGCTGGTAAATACAGGGACGAGAGTCATGTCTGAGCAGTTTTCTCTCCAGCTACCTTCACAGCTCTCCAAGTGGCCCAGCAGCACCCAGTGGGTGATGCCACTTACTCTGGCAGGTGCTTGAGTTTCAGTTTCTTTGACAGCCATTCCCTCAGCCCTTGCTTTATATCCTAAATTAAGGAAAAGTTCAGTTAGATTTTAAGTCAGAAATTACTAGAATTATACTATTATTTCAAGATGTGTATAAAAATATGAAATGTCAAGAGATTGCAATAGAACACCACTAAAAATTTTTGAATGACCCCAGTACAGCTGTCAGCTTAATTAATTGGCCAGTCAAGGTGGCTCACACCTATAATCCCAGCACTTGGATGGGAGGCTGAGGCAGGAGGATCGTTTGACATCAGGAGTTGGAGGTTGCTGTGAGATTCTGTCTCAAAAAAAAAATGTTTTTTAATTAGTAAATTATTGTGGTGTTTACTTCCTTTCTTTTTAGTTTTACTGCTTTGTACTTAATCATCACATCATCATTTATGTTTCCTAATGTCAACATTAGAGATCAGATCATTTTTGTTAGATTTAAGAGATTAGACATTCTTATTAATCTCACACTATAATTGTAGAGTTGCTTATTTCTTCCAATAGATAGCAATATTTTGCTTACTTCTTCCCACAGAAATCAATATTTTGCTTTCTACATTTTGTGGCTATGTACAGAGATCGTATATTTTTAACTGCAAGTATTTCTTAATATTATAAACTCAGACTTGGGCCATAAAATGCTCAGGTATGTGAATACTAATGGGAAATTACCCTCCATTATCTGGATGGCTGTGAAAGAGTGCTTGTGTCTATTTGAAGGCAACTGACATGACTCTTCCACTGATGTTTTTCTCTTTTTTTATTCACCTGCCTAATACAATATAAATTCTTATTTGCTGACTGTTGTAAATGCATATGGATGATAGCTCCATTCCTTTTTGCCTTGCCTCACATGGAAGGGTGATTCACTATGCCTTTCCTTTACAGCCAGTCCCGGAAGAACTGCAGAATGGTGAAGGTTTTGGGTATGTTGTTGCTTTCCGCCCTCTGGGGGTCACCACCTGGATCCAGACAGTGGTGACATCCCCTGATACCCCAAGATATGTCTTTAGGAATGAAAGCATCGTGCCATTTTCACCGTATGAAGTTAAAGTGGGTGTTTATAATAACAAAGGTGAAGGACCATTTAGCCCAGTGACAACAGTGTTCTCTGCAGAAGAAGGTATGGAAAACGTGATGATGAATCATTTCCATCTTAATAAAACATTTGTTTGGAAGTCCCAAAAATTTTCAAAAACTAATTTGGAGTTTCTTTGTGACTTTAGACATATTTTTCCAAAAGAACAGTGCCCAATGTTATAATTATATTCCCAGGGCAGTTCGTAAAGATCAGCCATAATTGACTTGAAGTATAAAGCCTAGTGGTTTCTATAGCATTTGTCCTAGTTTACACTCCCCAAAGTAGACCTACCGCTTGATCCAGAATCCCACTACTGGGTGTTTACCCCAAGAAAAAGAAGTTATTTGATAAAAAGACACCTGCACTAGAATATTTATCAAAACATGGTTTATAATGGCAAACTATGGAACCAACCTAAGTGCCCATCAACTATGATTGGTTAGAGAAAATGTGTGTATGTGTGTGTGTGTGCACGTGTGCGTGTCCATGTGTGTATATGTGTGTGTGTGTGTGTGTGTGTTTGCATGTGCATGCATACCATAGAGCCATAAAAAGGAATGAAATGTCTTTTGTAGCAGCTTGGAACTGTAGACCATTATTTTAAGTATCCCAGGAATAGAAAAACAAATACCACATATTCTCACTTACAAATGGGAACTAAAGGAAAGACAGATGTAGTCATGAAGTGATGTAATGGACACTGAAGGGAGTGTGTGAGGGATGTGAGAGATAAAAATCTATTCATCGTCTACAATGTACCCTGTTCTGGTGATGGGTAAACCCTTGACTTCAGTTTAATGCAGTTCATCCATGTAAGAAAAAACACCTGTTTCCGTAAGTTTTTTGAAATTAAAAATAAAAACTTAATAGGTACTTAAGAGGCTGTAATAATTAGTTGAAAATCTGTTTATGTGGAATAGATCCTACTTTCCAGCTTCTGAAGCAGGGAACAGCACAGCTTTCCTTGGAGGAGGGTAAGAATAGCATATTTCTTTGTCACTGCCTACTCTTAACTTTTACGGTGGTTCCTACAACGTTAGCCACGTTAGCAGAGGATTAGAAAGTTAGAGAGAATTTTAGCAGATGGAGTGTGAGGACCAGAGCATAACATTCCAGATGTGGAGCATGGAGGTTTGAAAGATATGAAGTCTAGCTGGTGCAGATCACACGCACTTCACTCTGAACCATCCCTTCCTCTGCCTTTCTTTTGTACCTGCCCCAGATATTGAGACATAACTATTTTCTCTCAAGAGCATTTTAGAAAATAATGATAAACATAGGAGAGTCAGATCAAATTGCCATTTCCTAGATCATCAACAACTGAATAGTGGCTGTCTCACATAGTTCTTCTTACTAGAAACGACAGGAACTAACCTATATTGAATGCTTACCATCTGTCTGATGTTACTTGATCTGAATTTTCAAATGACAAATGAAGTATTGGAGCTGTCATTATATTTCCTGTTTTCAAGTGAGAAAATGGAAACTTTGAGAAAGAGATTAATAATATGACAAAATGCCAGTGGAACCAGTGTTTTAAGCAAAGGTCCTTGCTCTTACCCATTCTGAGCTCGTAAAGTACAATATCACACTCCAGCCCTGACAATAAACTGTAAAAAAATTGCTCAACAGTTGCCTTTCCTAAAAATAAGTAGAGTTGAATTTTCTTAAGGTCCCTATCTTTATTGTCTTGTCATTTTCCATTGATTTCTGAGAGAGGCCAAGTTTTAAGTATCATAAAAGTCTTTGCAAAAGAAATTGTTTCTAATTCATAGACATACCTCATTTTCCAAAGATTTCAGGGATCGCAGGGCAGTTCAGAGTCTGGGAAGTGATGACATTCCGGAGGGAGTTTCCAGACACTTCCTGCCTACCCCATGCATGCATCCAGGAGCAGGGGGCTGGCAGCTGGAAGAGATGCCTGGCCTTTGGCCTATTCCTGCCTCCTTCCATTTCCTTCTCCTGTTACCCCTGTTGCCCCTACTGATGAATCGACCAAAGGTCTTACTGTTCATACATCAGAAATGTATTCTGCTCTCTTAAGAAAACAGAGAAAGATTTATTGGAAATATACTAGGACATCTCATTGAATCAAAGAATGAGTTAAACAGCCAAACTATTGAAGAACCTTAAACAGAGAAGCTCTGGGGCCTCAGAAAATTGTCTGCTTTTCTAGAGTACCAGCCCTAGATTGATTGGCCCCAAGTACTCCACATCTCTCAAAACCAAGTTTCAAATTCTCCAGAGAGAAAATCTAATAGGCTCAACCTTAGACCAAGAATTGATCTCAGTATCAATCATCCATGGCAGGGAGCAGGATCATTCAACACAGAAATGGATACTGGGGACAGGGAGAGTCCTGCTCAGAGCTATGTGCTAAGAGAGGAGGATCACTGTGAGCCCCAGAAAAACCCAGGAGTGTTTATTACAGAGGGGTTCTTATTGTATAGTCACCTGCCTGTCCCACTCCTTCAGAAGAGTATAACTCCCATGTCATTTGTGTTTATCCCTTCCATGGGCCTAGACTGGAGAAGGCATTCACTCGCTTCTTACTGAGTAAAATGAACTTGACCTTGATCTTTGGCAAAACAAAAAACAAGTAGTATTTATGAGCATAGGAGTTCTCAGCTGTAAACTGGAGGGATGGAAAATAAATACAAGGTGGAGAGAACAAAGGGAAAGAAGGGAAGAAAAGAAAAAAACAAGAAAGAGGTACAAGGGAGGAAAGTACTGGCTGCTACAACTTTTGAGCAAGGAAAAGCCTGTAGCTAATTTGCCATCTTTTCTTAGGAAGTGAAAATGGACTAGTGTGTATATTTTCAAGACATGGTGTGCATGTTTTTTAATAGGTGATAAAATTTTCAAGTATGTTAAAATACTTTTTTTTTTTAAAAAGTAAGGACTTTCATAGACTTTTAAAATTATCTGCCAAAATTGCCATTGTGTTTCAATTTCTATTTTCAAACAGAGCCTACAGTGGCCCCATCTCAAGTCTTTGCAAATAGCCTATCTTCCTCAGAAATTGAAGTTTCATGGAATACCATTCCTTGGAAGTTGAGTAATGGGCACTTACTTGGCTATGAGGTGATTTCTTTTAAAATTAACTTGTGTGTGTATGTTAACATGCTACCTTGCTCTCCTTTCATTTAGAATTCTTCTTAACAATGACATTTTAGGAAATCTATCTTCGGTTGAAATTTACTTACCAGGCTGTCATTCCCCTGATGATCAATATGATCAATGCATACTGAATTTAACTCAACCAGTTGAATGGAAATAACTTCAGTTGGGGTAGAAAAGGAATAACAACAACAAAAAGAATATGAAAGGAAATCATGTATCACATGGGCCAAATATTCCACATGGGTAGATTGAAAAATGAGGATGAGATTGAACTGCAATATCAAGTTCATAGCATATTTATGCCAAGAGCAAACCACTGTCCTCCCACTCTTTCTTACTTTCCTGGTGGCCTTGTTACTTGAAGGATTCTTTTCTAGGTTGTAGAGAAGTCAGCTGTGTATATCATAATTCTTGCCTTCAAAACATTTCTGAAATAAGATGGGGATAATATAACACCAAATGTAATGAAGGTCAAACTAGGTCTCCCAAACAGGAAATGTTTGGTAGTGAAGAAGGACAGGTCATCTTGAATGGTTCATTAAGGTGGTAAGACTTAACAGGACTTTCAAGAAAAAGTAAGTACATGTTGAGAGCATGATTAAGCATGGTGTATTGGAAGTGCAGTGGACCAGATGCCTACTTGCAGAAAGAATAAAGTTCCTGCAGAAGGGGTGGCTGCAAAAATGCACAGGAGGGCAGGGTCACGGGGGCTTTGAATGCAAAGAAGAACCATTTGGACAGGGCCCCAGATTTAGTAGAGAACAGTTGGAGAGAACTGGGAACATCTGAGCTAAGAACAGACAAGATAAATAAAATCTGAAGATTCTGTCAACAGTGATATTGTAGGATCATGAATGGGATTTCATTCCCACCCACAGCTGCCTTCCTAGGAAACTTCCCTTATGCTTGTAACTCCTGATCCAGTGGCAGGCTTACCTAGCACATTTGCATCACAGGGCTACATTCCCCTCCATCTACCAAAACACCTTCAAATGGTGGCACCAGGTGGACATCTAATCAGTGGCAAATGCTCTGTGTACTGTTAAGCTGAATCGGTCTCTTACTTGAGATATTTAAGAAATAATAGTGATTATAGTTAGTGGATATAAGGGCTCACTTTAGGCTTCTCAAGGTAAGGCCATTGGTAAGCAGGACAAAGCTGGTCTGCAGAGATGAGCTGGAGCTGATATACTGCCAGTCACCTCGTAAAGAATGAAGGAATCAAAACTCCATGGAGCCTTCAAGGGAGCAAAATAGAATAGCTCTTCAACAATTGGTTCTTAATTAGCCTGGTGTATTCCTTTTTGTAATATTACCTTGCCCTTCTTTTGGGTAAACCCCCTTCATAACTAAGAGAGTTTGTCTTCCTTGTAACCAAACAAGCATTGGCTTATTTGTAAATATTAACAAATGAAACAGAGACAGGATGATATGTAGAGCAGTGATGCTCAAAGAGTGGACCATAGTCCAAAGACACCTGAGTTTTCTGAGTCTGTTGTTAAAAGTCAGCACCCAGAACTCTCCCTAGATCTACTGACATCAAATACACAGGACTAGGTCTTGTTAATGTACATATTTAGTAAATACCTATATGGAAACATCTTCTTGCACACATAAATGTGAAAAATGCTAGTAGTGACACGGAGAGACCTGATCAAAGAGAAAGTCATCT
Organism: Nycticebus coucang; assembly: GCF_027406575.1. Taxonomy (NCBI): domain Eukaryota; kingdom Metazoa; phylum Chordata; class Mammalia; order Primates; family Lorisidae; genus Nycticebus; species Nycticebus coucang. The sequence goes on from NC_069787.1 coordinate 22,921,697, forward strand.
GAACTTAAGGAAGGTAGGAATGAAGCAGTAAAACACCACATAAAGACAGCAGAACAACTTGAGCAGCATTTAAAGGAAGTTGGTTGGAAGATTCATTTAATCCCATGCCAGTGGATGTCAGAAATGAAAGTGGGACAGTGGGGTGAGGCAACAGTGTGTCCCCAATAGAGAACATCAGTGGCATTGACAGGGACGGTAAGTAGGTGGAAAGAGTGTAGTAGTGAGGGAGTGTGGTATGGAGAGAGTGCAGCTCTGACCCCCATCTCCTGGCAAATCCAAATTCTGCCATTTTCCCACCATGTTGGGAAAGTTGCATGAACCCTGGGAGCCTCATTTTCCTCACTTGCAGAATGGGAGCAACAACAGGCTTCACCTCATTAGGACATGGAGAGGATTGAATGAGGTTAGATAGGTAATGAGCGTCTCATTTCTGGCTCATCATGATAAACAGTCAGTAGGTGTGAGCCACATCTCAGAAGACCTTTTGATAATTGATTTATATATTTCATCCTGAGTATTCTGTAGTAAATATTCAACTGTAAGCTTTTTTGCCTCTAGAAAGTGTATGGAAGGCAATCAAGAGGAGATTGCTGCAAAAGACTTCCTTTCTAGGTTTGTCTCCAAAGTTTAACCTGGGAAGAGATCATTCCATGTTTCCTGGAGGGTGAGAGGAAAGAAAATGCTACCACGCAAGTGACAAAAAAAAAATAGAAGAGAAATTTAAATGGCCTTGGAAGAAATAAAAGTCTGGGGCTTACAAAGCCTCATGGGGCCCACATCTTTCTATGGGCAGTGCCCAGGTTGGTGGCAAGACCGTAGAAGGGAAGGCTGTGCTTCCCACAACCAGTAGTGATTTCCCATTCACCAGACACGGCCCCAAACTGTTAGAACTCAAAGAATCAAATCAAATGTTATCAAATCAAATCATGAGTTATCTTTACAAGGCTTATAGAAGGAAGACCCACAAATAACTGTGGTTGGATCTTCTATCAGCTGAGCAGGACATAGGATTCAATGTTAGATCAAATGTCTTAAAGACAATAAATGAACACATTGGGCACTTCTTAGATGGTGGACTAAGATACACATGCACCATGGATAACTTTACCCTTTATGAGCTATGTGACAAGATCACAATTCCTGACCTGGTTGTAACTTGTAGAATAGTTAAGAGAAATAAAGTGAGATTTATATATGTTTTGATGTATACATAAATGGATTGTGAGATTCCAAGCACAACAAGAATGTTAGGAGTTGACAGAGATCGTTGGACAGCTTAAGGCAGGAAGATGTTGATTTTCTAATATAGTCATACACCATACCAGTACAATGTACATTCTTCCGGTGACAGGTAAAACCCCAACATCAGCATGATATAATTCATCCATATAACAAAAATCACTTAGACTCCATGCAACACATAAGGACATTTTAGTATAGGATGGACCGCATGTATATGTGGTCCCGTAAGATTATAATACCATTATTTTTATTGTATTTTTCTATATTTAGATACATTTAGATATGTAAACACGTACTATTATATTACATTTGCCTGTAGTATTCCAGACAGTCACCTGATACCCAGGTTTCTACTTTAGGAGCAATAGGCCATATTATATAACCTAAGGGTATAGTAGAATGTAAACATAATAGGTTTGTGTAAGTACACCCAATGATGTTCATACAACTAATTTGCCCAGCGATGCATTTCTAAAAATATGTCCCATCAATAAGTGACACATGATGCTACATAAATTTCAGGTCATAAAGAGTCATCAAGATGAGGATATTTTATAAAAAGGTAGAATTACACCACTGTTATTCATCTCAGAAAAAAATCAAAGAATTGTCATAGAGTCCTTATAGTGTCTAGTTGTACACCATTGTAGAATTAGGTAGATCTGAGTTCAAATCTGCTAGGTTAGAATATAAAGTCCACAAAGGGCAGGGAACTCAGCCCGTTTGTTTACTTACGTAGCACAGATGCCTGGACTAGCATCTGGCATACGAGAGGTGTGCAAAAATGATGTATTGGTTGAATAAATGCAGTTTTGGTTCTGCTGTCCTACTGTGTCCTTGAGCAAGTTGCTAAAGCTCTCCAAGGCTCAATTAAAACAGAGATAAAAATGGTCAATAATTCACAGCATCATTTAAGGATTAAATGAGATAAAGCAGCCACTGTCAAAATGGTCCAAAGAGAATTGTGGCTTCCACTTTTCTCCATTTTGAGTATTGAGCTTTCAGATGCAATTGTACTGAAAGAACAGAAATTCAAAGGCCATGTACAGGAACACTTAGCACAATCCTAATGCATGACCCCATGGCTGTGGTTGCTGGGGCGGCTTGTGTTGCTATGAAAGTGGGAGGCACAAAAACATGAGAAGAGTTGAGAGAAAATAGGAATTTTCTTGAAATTAATTACAGGTTAAAAATGCACCTCATCGTGCCGGTGTGTGTGAAGAGCAGCAAACAGGAGGACCAAATGTAGTATTAATACCATAGAGAAAGGAAACGACGATTAAAAATTCCTTCCTCAAGTGCTTGGGAAGTACAAAGAGAAAGAGAACAAGCTGCCAGAAAGAAGTCTTAATTGCAAAAATCCTACAACATGATTTATATGATTCCACCAAGATAAAAACACGTCTTTTCTTAGTTTCAGTAATGATTGAAAAATTAACCCTGGGGTGGGGAGGGAGAAATGAGTTAGTGGAGTATTTAATTATCAGTCGTGTGGTGAACTCTCTGGGTTGCATTTTCCCCATTTGGCTTTAAAATTGTTAATGGCTCCTGCCTTTCCCTCATCTCAGTGAGGGCTGATCGTGTGCCACGCGGTGTGCTGCGCACACACCATCATTAGCATCCAGACTAATTTTCTTTCTGATTTGCCCAAGCAGTAGCTGAGCAGCTCATTTCTCTGGACTCCAATTTATTTTATCTGCTAAGCCATTACACTCAGCCTCAGATCTTTCTGCTGCCCTTTCGGGTAGGAACCAGAGACGCAGACATGATTAAGAGGAGTCAGCCTTTAAGTTCCCGAACAGTGGGGGCCTGGCGAGCAAGAGCTCTCAGGTTCCAGCATAGTCTTTAAAGTCTTCTTGTATTTTGAAAGAATAAAATCTGGGAGAACGACCTAAGTGACTAAAACAAGTCTACATGTGTGAAAAGATACAGATCAGCCAAACTAAAATAACACTGATGCCTTCTTCCAGCTTCCTGTTCCAAACAGCTGTGCAAAATGTCTTCAGTTCCTAATTCTGTAATTATAATGGAAAAATATGTCTAATATTTGAGTACCTTTTTTGAGAAAATAAAAATCCCACTGGGGGGAATAAAACATACACATTGAGTCTAATTTTCCGCAATTGGGCAAAGAATGAACTTCATTCTAGCATGTGTTGTATGGATAGGGTAAAATTGAATACAGACAATTAAAACATACTTAAACAGAAGACCACCAAAATGTATTCACGGAGTGTAATGCAGACTTTTGAAGTTGGAGCAAAGGATGGATACACTGGAATGAGCAATGGCTGGACTGTGAGATAGACCCTGCCAGACCATGGTTCAGCATCGAGGGATACAGGGAAATAAAAATCCCAGCCTCTGTCTCTAACCACGCCCCGTCACCCCCATCTCCTACCTCCTACTAGCTACATCTAGCAAGAACCTGGAAGGCAAAGGAGTCAGACTAACATAGTTAAAATCGGTCAGATCTCCCAAGGCTAAGAGCAAGATAAATAAGAGAGGAAGGTAGATCTGGATTTGTCTTCCTAAAAGACGTTGAATGCATTTTTCCTTGGTTTCTATTTAAATGTGTCTGGTATAACAGCTCAGTTAAAATATTTGTCTCTTCGTAAATCTGAAAGTCTAAACATAATTATTTTGGCCTACTAAAAGAGTATTTCTGAATGAATACCTGTTAGTTAATGGTTTAAAAAGATGCCATATTTTCAATACATTATTTTTATAAACTGCATTTCATTTTAAGTTTACATTAAGTGAACTCTCTGATGCAATGATATTAAGGACTCCCCGCAGCAGGAACATTCATTTTTGGAATGACCAAATGACTTGCAGAAATAGAGATAACATTTTTAATCCTCACATTCCTCAACTTTATTTCTGTTTACTTACCCAGCTAAAAATATATAGCCTTGTGAAGGGGTTTCATGATTCTTAAGGAAAAAAAAAATTGTACTTACTCATCGAAAAGTTGGAGTTTTGGTGTTTCATAGATGCATAGAATATTAGACCTTGAATTCCTAGCTTGGTGACTCTCTCAGGAGGAAGAAGGAAAGCATGTTTAAACTGTGTTTGCTTAAGTCATTCCATGGTTTAACAACTTTTTTTTGTCACTTTTAGTCACATTTTTAATTTTTTAATTGACAATAATTGTACATATTCATGAGGTACACAATAACATTTAGATACATATAATTTATAGTGACCAGATCAATTAGTATATCCATCATCTCAAACGTATCATTAGTGTTGAGAATATCCAGTTTCCTCCACCTTGCTGTTTGAAGCTGTGTAATGTATTATTGAGTGTCAGTGTTCAGACTTTGCTCTGAGGGGTAGAGCTGTGTTGATGAGCAAGACAAAAAACCCTGCCTCAGGGGTGTGACTGTGCCTCAGCACCCTCACTGCCTGCTACTTCCGGGCCAGTTAATTCCCTTCCCGGAAGCACATCTTCACTGACCAGCCAAGGCGTCCAGCCTCACCACCCGTCAAGGACGAGAACGGGATCTGTCAGGCATCCAGCAATGAAAAATCACTGCGAGCCACAATTCAGTCTCACTCACCCTCCCCTCTGCAGTGGATTCGCCTTTGGCTTTTTCCCACACTCCACTCAGAGTGAATTTACAAGACTACATATCAAAATTCCTGTGCTGCTTCAGTTTGGGAAAATTGTCAGCCATATTCCTTTTGAATGTTGTTTTTTCCTTAATTTTTCTCTCTGGAACTCTGATTGGAACTTTGTATTCTTTCCTTAGTTTCTCTCAGCTTTGCTTTCATAATTTTTTTCTGTATCCAGGGTATGTTCAGAGTTACTTAATTCTCTCTTCCACTGAGTCCTGCCACTGATTTTATTTATTTATTTTTTGATAATCATAATTTTTAGGTTTGAGGGTCCTGCTTGTTACTTTTCAAATGCATATGATCTTCCTTTTTGTTACCACACATTCTTGCATGATAGATTCAGTCCCTTTTTGGTAAATCTCTGTGTTTTTTAAAATTTTATTTTGATTGTTTTTAGAGACAGAGTCTCACTTTGTCACCGTTGGTAGTGTGTGGCATCACAGCTCACAACAACCTCCAGCTCTTGGGCTTAGGTGATTCTCTTGCCTCAGCCTCCCGAGTAGCTGGGACTACAGGTGCCCACTAGAACACCCAGCTATTTTTATTATTGTTGTTGCAGTTTGGCTGGGGTCAGGTTCGAACCCACCACCCTTGGTAAAAATACTGAACGCTTCACAAATTTGCGTGTCATCCTTGCACAGGGTCCATGCTAATCTTCTCTGTATCATTCCAATTTTAGTATATGTGCTGCCGAAGCAAGCACAAATCTGGGTATTTTAAATAGAATTATTTTAAAGTCCACTTCAGATCAGTGCATAGTAGCTAGTCTCTCCCATCAGAACTACTGACTTTCTCTCTTGTTAATGAGGTTCCTTGAGTGTTTTGCAATATTTATTTGTCTGCTCATTTTTTGTAGAAACTACTTTCACGTCTTATCAACTTTATATTAACTGTTTCTTCATATTAACAATTCTATCTCCTAAATTTAATCTTTCAACCTAGAAACGTTCACTGTCCCATCTCTGTGTTGTGCTTGTCCTTATAAAATCCAAATTGGTATGGATATATTCTCTTCTCTCAGATGTAGAATTTTTTTACTATTTAAATCTAAAATACAACTGAAAATAAAAATGGGTCTTTGCCTTCCTTATTGATTGCCATCTTTTAAAAAAAGATCTAAACTTTTTGAGCAAAATTTTATCAACATGATTAAATATAGAAAATCAGCAATATTAATGACACTGCTTTATGTTTTAAATATATGTATATTCAAGTCTTCCAGTAAAGCTATTTAGAAGGTTATACAGGGTGGACGTAAAGTCCATGTGCAATTTACTATGTTAAACTATATTAAACTGCACATGAACTTCACATCCACCCTGTATAATCAGTCTTAATTAACTACTACCATATTCAAGTTTGGCACAATTTTTTTCTGTATCTGAATATTTTTAATAACTCTCAGCATCTAAGTTCTAAAAATAAATCTCCTTCTGATACATGGAGATTGGTTAAAGTACTTCAAAACATGGTGCTATGAAAAAACTTCAAGTACTTTGTATAAATAGATTCCATATGAAATTATAAATTATTTTTATTTCTTCTTTGGATCAGTCTTCTGAGAAACATTTTTCTGGGCAAGATTTATTGAGGTACTTTGATATATCACAAAAGAATGACCCAGGGATTGAAATCTAGCAAGAGACCAAAGCTAAGACAGGATGATACTGAGTTACGTAACTCCTCCCTCCCCCTACTGTTCCTTCTGTTTAAGTGAGGATGATTATAGCTCATATTTGCGTGATTTTTCCCAATACATACTTTGTCCCAAACTGTTTATAACATTTTACTGTAATTATTGATTATGTCTCATTTTTAGTCAATTACTAGACAGCACTATCATGGGCAAGGAGAGTGACTTATCATTTTGGAGTCATCTAAACCTAACAATACCTGTAATGTTTAACATTGGTGAGTTTATACAAGGTTTTAATATCAACTAACAGTTTTTTTGTCTGTAGATTTATTTAAAAAACAAAACATGTATTCACCAAGTCCTTATCACTGGGTTTACATCTCTTTTTGAAATCCTTACAAAAGCTAATAACTCTTTTCCAAGAAAAATGCACAGATATGCCAACATGAAAACAGCATTTTGTGTGACTTTAAGAAGCCTGTAGTTCCACATATGCATATATGGAAAATACTATTCTATACAATATTGATTTGCTCATTTGGGATCATTATTGAAAACCCTGAGATTTATAATAGTCTACTATTTTAAGACAGAATTTTATAATTGCTGATTAAAAAAAAAAAAAGTAACTTCTAATGTCTTTTGCTCAGAGGTTTAAAAGCAGTTACCCTATGCAGCCCATAAACAAATTTTGTATAATCTGCACAGTGTTTTTAAAGAATTGAGTCACCTCTAAGTTTGGGACATTTCACATTAACATCAAGTTCTGCTTTCTTCCAAAAATAATAACAATAAAATAAAACATAAGTTCTGTAAATGCCAGGTTCACCTTCCTCCACTCAGCCAGCAGTTGGCAGGAGCTCTGTGCCCAAAGAGGCTCTTTTGCCATCCCACTTGCCACAGTATCCCGAGTTTTATTATCTCCAAGGCTCTGAGGATCAATGACCATTCTCATTATGCTCAAACTGCTATTTAATTGGACAAATGAGCAAAAGTGATGTCTTCTTTTTGTATTCTGCTATTGAATCAAAAAATGAAGTGCAGAACAAGAAAGCCGGGTACTTCAAGAAAGATAGAGAACCTGTAAAGTAAAAACCAGAAATGCCTGTGCTTTCAGTAGGTACCCAGGATGTGTGATATATTTCTGCTAAATGCAGCCCCTGCTTCGATTGATCACATGGGAATGCCTGGTCTTATTCCTGTGTAAGGAATAGATACACTTTCCAGGAGCCATTTAGTGTATGTTTTGTTGTTTGGGGGTTTGTTTCAATTTTTACCTTATGGACAATCCAAACTTTCTAGCAAAGCATAGCAAAACTTTCTACTATGAATTGGAGGTGGTTAGGAAGCATGTATTTTTATCTTCCTTTTTCTGCCCTTATTCTTCATTCTGTCACTCATTTGTCATTATTTTTATAGTTAGATGCATATATCTTTATGCAAGGTCTAAAATCATTTTGCATGGTTGAGAATGATGAAATATATGTACAAATACTTTAAGGTGCAGTTAGATTTAAAGTCAACTCTTCTGACTGCTTTTTCCTGCTGCAGTTCTGAATACACAGGTAGGCTTGTTGACATTTGGCTATCACTGTGGGATAATCCAGTGGCCAGCTGGCTTTTTAATGGTCTTTTCTCTGACAGTTCACTCTCTTCACAGAAGGAACCTCCAATCTCCAATGTTTTCGTGCACGGCTGCCAATATTCTGGAGCTAAGCTGGGTCAGGGTTGGTTAAGGGTTGAGAAAGGAGAGCAGCTCAGTCTGTTAGCTATGCAGATTTCCCCTTAGTCTCCCATTTAGAACGCCATAATCTGGTCATACTCAGTACTTACTCTCTTTGAGTTTATCTGGTTCCTAAATATGAGTATTACCTATCTCCCCCAAGAGTCCTTTTTCTCTCTTTTTACTGCTGTGACAGCCTCATGCAGCACCTAGCACATGGTATGTCCTCAGTGAATATTTGTTTAATAAACAAGGATATAAATTACAGAAACCATTTAAAGAAAATCACTTAATGGAAAAGGTAAAATTTTCTCAACCCTTAGTGTGTTTGATGTCTTCTGTCCCCAGGTGCGGTACTGGAATAGTGGAGGAAAGGAGGAATCCTCAAGCAAGGTCAAAGTGGCAGGAAATGAGACATCAGCCAGACTCCGGGGCCTGAAGAGCAACCTGGCCTATTACACAGCTGTCCGGGCTTACAACAGTGCTGGCCCTGGTCCCTTTAGCGCCACAGTTAATGCAACCACCAAGAAAACTCGTACGTATATTCTGATTTTTGGAATGGCAAGCAAATGAATTTGCATTAAAAATGATAGCCTTCTTTATCATTTTAAATGGACGGCCCAAATCATTATCCGACTGGATAATATAAACGCAACTTCAAACCCTTGTAAACACAGATGCACACATATACTTATCCTCGTGATATCCCTAAATCTTTAGCTAGAGAATCCACGTAAAAATGCATGTGCACTTTCTTGAAAAATCTTCCTGTGAGGCATCAAGCTAAATCTATCCACTTTTCTTTTAACATGTGATGAGCTTAGCTGGGTTTACTTCCACATATTTTTAGTTTCCCAAAAAGCTTGAGGATTTCTGATGAGCATTAATAAGTTAATGCCAAAGAATCAGGAGTGATTTTTATTCTCCTTTATTCTTCTTTTCTACATTATTCACAAAATGGCAATGTGCCTTAAAAGGTTATCGTTGGTCCACATGAATATATTGATATTTTAAAAAATATATAACCAGAGACGTCAGTTTTGCCTTCAAAGCCGAGTTTATGTATTCACAGTTCAATTGGAACTATTCATAGTTCCAATTATGAGTTATGATTAAATTAATCTATAAGAAAGTCAGTGATAGAAAATTTTGGAGTTTCTCACATGTATTTCAGTTAAATTGATAACACAGTATATGGTTAATCTTTGTAACGTTCCACTACTTTCTCACAGTGCAGCCATTGAGTTGCTGTGGTTGTTATCATCATAACTGATACTGATTGGAAACATTCTGTGTCCCAAGTACTTTTATGTTCATTTCCACATTTAATCCTCATAACTACCCATATGAGGTGGATCTGATTGTTATCTCCATTTTAAAGGTGAGGAAAGTGAGGCATGGCCAGGACTAGGTAACTTTAGCACAGTGATTCCTTTACTTGCAGGAAATGGTTTTCTTAATTTATTTTCAAAATTTCTTAATTCAGTAAACATCTTTGCTTAACTAGCTTGATACAAGAATGAGACAATTGTTATACTTGATGACCAATTTCATTAATGCATTTCTGTTTTCATATGTCATTCACAATTTTTTTTTAAAAGACGTACATTTGTTGGCTAAAATTGCTTTAAAAATGCCAGTAATATGATTAAAGTGAATGATTGGCTAGCATTTTGTGAGTAATTTTAAATGTATATATAAAGCATATTTCTACTACTTTAAATGTTAATTAACCACTGTTAATTTGATCAGAGAAGTTCACGTGTTTATTTTTGCATTATCTATAGAAAAAGGACTATGGTGACAACTTGCCAGTATATTAAGCATTGCAGAGCAAAAGTTTAGACACAAACCATTTGAATCCCTTTAATAACGTCCATTTGTAGGCAACTAACATAATAATTTAACAGCATTCTTACCTAATTATTTGGGGAAGTCTGGCCCAACCACTTATTCATAGCACATGAATTCCAAATAGACCAAGGAGCATATGGCTTGGCAACGCACAAACTGAAAATATTATGTGTTTACAATGTTTTACTAAATATGTTTGATCTTTTTCAATAATGATTCTGAATTCATAAGGGTTAAATATGCCTTATTATTTATATATTGTAAAGATACTGCCTGAGGAAGTTTTTCTAGAACTGTGGCGGGTAGAGGAGGGAGAGGGCGATTGGGGGCGGGGATGGATAACATTTGGCAGGATCCCACCGAATATGCACAATGCCAGGGTCTTCAGCACACCCCTTGGGCAAAGGCCTCTTCTATAACTTGAACTTTACCTTGGAAGTGAAAACATCGTAGCCTAAAAATTTGTACTCTCATATTAATTTAAAATTTTTTTAAAAAGCAGTGTCAGTCAAAAATTCTTACTGATTTGATTATTTTGTGAGGAACTTATGACTATAAAAGAGTGTGATGTCATGGAAGAATCAGTAAAGAACGTAGTGAATTGGTAAGACACAGGAAGAGCAAAAATTGATAGAAATGTCATGGTTATGTAAAGTGAATAAAATACATTTGTTTGAAAAGGCAAAATCTCTTTATAATTAGAGATAGCATATAAATACCCAATCTAAAGTACAAATTTGCAGGTAACAATGACAGTTATGGTATTAACATCTAATGGATTGATTCTTAACTCCCACAGCAATGCCATGACGTGGAAGCTATTATTAATAGTATCCTCACTTAGAGATGTGGAGGCCGAGGCACATAGAGGTTATTTAACTTTACTGAGTTCACAGAGTAAGTGACAGGATAGGCATCCATATCCAGACAGTCTTTACCACTGTGTCATCCTCCCCTTCAGCCATATAGTTAGGCTATTCACGACTCATTTACCACTTACATATATTGTGACTTTGCTTAAGAATTTCTGTGTTCACAGAACTGTAGTCTGTTGGGAATTCCAACAACTGAATAAAATCTCTTGAAAATAATGCATTCCTAGTGCTGCAGTTTCACTGGAGTCTGCATATTGATCTTTAGGCGTTATTAGGGAAAATTTCCTACATTGGGTGGGAATTTCATACAGATAATTGAAATCCCTAATCCTCCTAGAACTGTATATGAAGAACATGTGTTACTTTTAAAATTTCATTCTACTGCTATATTAAATATGTACCAAAGTACAAGTAAACCAGAATCTTTTATAGTCATTTATAATATTGTTACTGGTAGCTCTTAAGAGTCACCCTCAGCTTTGATGTGGTTTAGCTTCAAATCCTATTTAGGAATTTTGTGATTATCTGTGTAAAGAGAATTATCCATCTGCCCCAGGAATAAAGAACTAAAATAACATTTTTGATTACTTGCTTGCTATCTTTCCTTCCCTATGATTGCAGACTTTACAGGGAGAAAGTCCCTGTCCTATTCACCCATCCCCAGCACATAGGGACTACTGATTAGATGCTGAATGGATGGAACAAACCTAAAGAAGCAGGCCTTCCTCAAGTACTGTTATTAATCAAAAATACTTCCTCTGGACTGCACCCTATGAGTGCAAAACACCTACCCTAGTTCTTTACCATCTTGCTTAAAATGTGCAAGTTTTTATACTCATAATTGCAGAATTCTGTATGCAAGATTTTATATCTTGGGTTATATTTCTGATTAACATAAAATAACACAAGGATTCTCAAATTGTGTATGGTACTTTCATTAAACACTTAATTTTTGATATCCAAATACTTGTGTTTTTTAAATGCATTTTGAAGTTAAATACTAATTAGCCTCTTCAAATAATCTGAGAAGTGTTTCTGTCACTTGCAACCCAAAGAGAGCTAACTCTTAGCTTCTTCTATCTAAAGGGACTGATGAAGGGAATTTGCAGCTGGCTTAAAAAGGGTTTCTAAAGGGTTGCTAAAAGGAAATCTATAGAAAGTTTTATGTTCAGAATCTGTAGGACAAATATTAACCTTTTTATAACAATGAAGTCAAGTGGTAATCTTAATTTTCAGTATTGGTGGACCCTGGCACTCAAACAACATCCTCAAGAATTGTGCAATAAAATCTCAAACTGAATATATCTAAGACAGTTCTTGGTGACTCTTTCCACCTGTCTAAAACCTGTCTCTGCTGTAGGAGTCCGCATTTGAGTGAGTTCCACTCCATTATTCCAGTGTTCTTTTTCTCTCAGACCCTACAATTGATCCAGAATCTGACTTTTACGTCTATGCAGAATCTACCCTTTATTTATTGCATTCTGCTGCTGCCAGTTCAACGTCCCCTCTCTCCCATGAAGTGGGGGAGTGGTCAGTGGCCCTTCACCGTCCTGCTCGCTTCTGCTCCTGCTTGTCTTGGGCTGAGTGATCCTGATGGTGTCACATCCCTACTAACAACCCTCCAGTCATTTCCCATCCCACTCCAGACAAATGCTGAATTCTTCAAATGCCAGATAAGGCCCCGTGCAGTCTGTCCCCCGTTCTTGCTGCAGCTGTTTTCCCACTGTATTCCTCCTGGTCGTCCTACTTCCCTGCTTCATTCTCCTCCTCTGTATTTGCTGTGCCCTCTGCCTGGAAAACTCTTCCTTTCCTGTCTCTTTTGGGTCTTCACTGAAATACAGCTTCAGTGCCACCTGTCCGCCACCTCTCCTGGCACTCCCCGCCTCCTTCCCAACTCTACTCTCGTGCCTACTACTTAAAGCCACCACACAGCCTCTGCCTTGTACATATTTACTGTATCATTATCTCCCAGCCTGCCTGACCAGAGTGTCAGCTCTTTCAGGGCAGAAGGTTCTGTCTGCTCTGATCATTGCTCTGTCCCCAGTGCTCTGTCTCAGGTGTCTAATCTGTATTTGCTGATTGAACAATGTCCCTGTCTGCTTTTTATCTCTACTCCATAGTGGCATCCTTCCTACCAGGTTCCCTTTTCAGGGCAGCAATCTTGCCACAGGCGACTCAAGGACTATTTTCTAACACCCAGACACTCCAGGAAAGGTAGCCACATACTTTCTGATTATTCCAGAGGAACTAGGTTTCTTGTGAGCTCATCTCTAGTCAATATCCATTTCTGAACCCATTGTTGTGCCAGTTGTTAGAAAAGCTTGATGAGCCTGGCCTCCATCACATGCCTGGAATCCCCCAGAGATCTATCTGTTTCTGCCTTCATGAATTATTTTATGGATAGGCCTACTTGGGGAAATAGTGTAGTATTACATGGCATGGTCTGTTTTGCATTTGAGTCTTTGCTTTTTCAAATGAAATGCTCATCCATGTAAGTTGAACCAAGATCAGTTGCCTGAATTTAATGAAACTCATAAAGTGTGTTTTCAGAGAGTAAAAAGGGAATGTGACTAAGATGAGCCCTAAGATAATGTGAGGCCCAATGTTTCAGAGAGTTATGGTAAAGTGAATATTCTTTCCTCAGACACATAATTCTGAAGTTGTAAAGTTTTCATGTGCACCACTAAATTTTATAATCATCCAGGATCAGTTTTGGCTCAGGATACTCGTTAATATGAAATCTCCCAGGTTCCATGTGTGATGCACCTTCTCGACTTTTGCCATTTCTGTCAGTCTCCTCTGCTAATACACACCCTGTGTCTTTTCTTAAAGATGGATAATTTACCATTTTTACTTAAATAAATTTAAAAAGAAAATGGAAACAAACTTTCTGAAAAATGGAAGATAAGTATCATTGCCTTAAATGGATGTTAACAGAGTAAGAAGTTTAATAATAATAAATACAATGGAAAATGTCACCTTCCTTGTTAAATACTTATAGAAACCTCTAAAGCTGCTTCTCTCTGTAGTGTTGATATTGAGGAGATATTAAAGACCTAGCAGCCACTAAACCCAACTTTCTCTGAAACATCATGGATAGCCCTACCGGGAATTTCTCGCTAGGTGACTGAATGCTATTTGTTGACTTTTCTGAGTATCACAACCCACGTCTGCGTGTGACCTGATCACCTTTGTGCATGACATACTACAAATCCCACACACAGTGATGGAATACACTACTTCTTAATGTGCATTCCTCAAATTGAGGAGTTTTTTTTTTCCCCCTATCTATGGGCTTCAGCAAAGTCATTCTAGATTTCGCTAGTTGTTAAAAAAGGTTAACCTTTACCAGAATTCAAATAGGAAGTTAGAGCTAATACAGAATCAAGTAAGTCCTCTGGCCAAATGTGTAAATCTTAATGAACTTAATTTTGTAAGAGCTTTGGCACTTTTTTGAAAAATCTGTACTACTTGCCTATGAATCCTCTAAACCAGAGGATCCCAACTTTTTGTAACCAAGGACCAATTTCATAGAAGACAATTTTTCTATGGGCCAGGGGTGGGGAGAGTATTAGAGTCTCAGAAAGAGCACACAACTTAACATCGATCCACAAATGGATTAATAAACTGTGGTATAGGTACACCATGGAATATTATGCAGCCTTAAAGAAAGATGGAGACTTTACCTCTTTCATGTTTACATGGATGGAGCTGGAACATTTTCTTCTTAGTAAAGTATCTCAAGAATGGAAGAAAAAGTATCCAATGTACTCAGCCCTACTATGAAACTAATTTATGGCTTTCATATGAAAGCTATAACCCAGTTATAACCTAAGAATAGGGGGAAGGGGGAGAAGGAGGGGACGGAGGGGGGACGATGGGCGGAGGGAGGGTGATTGGTGGGATTACACCTGCGGTGCATCTTAGAAGGGTACATGTGAAACTTAGTAAATGTAGAATGTTAATGTTTTAACACAATGACTAAGAAAATGCCAGGAAGGCTATGTTAACCAGTGTGATGAAAATGTGTCAAACGGTCTATAAAACCAGTGTATGGTGCCCCATGATCACATTAATGTACACAGCTATGATTTAAGAAAAAATAAAAATAAAAAAGAGCACACAACTTAGATCCCTCGTATATGGAGTTTACAGTATGGCTCATGCTCCTATGAGAATCTGATGCCAGGAGTCAGAGTTCAGGCAGTGATGTGGACGCAGGGATGGGGAGCCACTGTGAATACAGGTGAGGCTTTTCACCACTTGCTGTGCAGCTCAGTTCCTCACAGTTCATGGACCAGCACCCATCCGTCTGTGGTCCAGGGACTGGGGACCACAGGTTTAGGCAATGGTGAATGGTCTTTTTATAGTTTACAATCTCAAATATTTCTATTCGGAGAAGGAGAAATTTCATGGAAAAAAATTTCCAGACATTGAAAACCAAAAGTCAAAGAAATACTTTTCCTGCTATTCTAGGTTGGACCTTAAGGCCAGTGTTTTCTCAGCTTCCAGATGAGTCAAAAAGTAGATGTCTTGTTGTGTTTTAAAATACTGGGTCAATTTGCAGGGATAACACGTTATATCTAATTTAACAGTTTCAATGATTCTGAGACAAATATATTTCATTGTTGGGAAGAAGCGGCTTTTGGTTACTTGCGCACAACGCCACATGTTTAAGCTGCTTAACTACAAATGTTAATGATCATCTTAAGTGAAGATGAACTTTTTTATTATAAAGTGAACCTTCTAGTGACTGGTAATAACAACCATAATCATGTAAGTCACCATCAGATTACCAAGAAAAAAAAAGAGAAATATACTGTTTTGTACAATTAATCACACAGCAAATATATGTTCTTAAAATGTCATATTTTGGAAGTAAATGCCAGCTTCACCATAACCACTGTGGAGACATCACCATTGAAGACTCCAGAAAATAATATTCTTCATTTTAACAACCTCTGCTTTTTTATTGTACAAAGAGAAAATAGTCAGTGTAGAAAATTTGGGAAAAAAGAAAATTGTAAAGAAGAAAATTAAAATCATCCATAATCCTGTCATTCAGAAATATCTTCATTAATATCCATTGTCTTTCTTTCCAGACTTATGTTCTATGGAATGTTTCTCCTGTACAGTGGAGATGGTGCTGTATACTTAGTTACCTGTATACTTATTACTGTGTCTGTATAATATGCCATTGTGATAAACACCACAATTTATGTGGTCATTTTCTTATTGATGGATATGTCTTATATGTTCTGCTCCCCAGTTCATCCATTCACAGTAATTTGACAATAATCACTTGTTTACAGGCAGCTGTCTGCAGAATAAGTAAAATTATATATAGAGCTGATAATGAGGCATCTGAAAATCAAATACACAGAAGATCATAAGAAAGAATAATAATAAAAAACCTTTCAAGATATTATTTTTTTCTGTACCATTTGAAATTACTTAAATAATTATAGTCTGTCAAATAGTGTTGTGCTATAAATCTAATGATATTCCACCTTTTTACTAGACTTGAATCAGTTTTTACCATTTTTTCTATTTTAGCATCGTATGACCAACAGAAATTGGGTTCACAGAGAAAAAAAAGTCTGTAGGATATGAATGCAGAGAAATGATTCCCAAAATACTTCAAAATGTAAACCACATACATATCAAGGTAGATCTAGCAAAGTTTGGAATTCAGCACTTTCTCGGTTACACTTCCACACAAGGTAGAATACTAAAGGTAAAATTAGAAAAGATACACTATCCTGTATTTCCTGCCCATTCCTACTTGGTTGCAGGGATCCATGCCTTTACAAAGTTCATTGTGTCACTTCAGTCATTTAAATACTGCTTAACAGCTATAACAAATCACAGTAGGCTAATCCAGGTTGGAGTGTGACAAATCCCCAAATCTTCAGCCAGTAAAAAAGATGGAGACTTTACATCTTTTGTATTAACCTGGATTGAGGTGGAACACATTCTTCTTAGTAAAGTATCACAAGAATGGAGAAGCAAGAATCCAGTGTACTCAATTCTAATAGGGGAATGAGCAAGTGGGGAAAGAGAAACACATATTAAAATATATATGTTTTTAAACATATATTTGCTGTGTGAGTAATTGTACAAAACGTAATATATATTTCTCTTTGGTTTTGCCTCGTAAGCTGATGGTAATAAGATGACTTACATGATCATGGTTGTTATCATCAGTAGCTGGAAGTTTCCCTTATACTTGAAAAGGGGATGGGAGTTACAGTGTATGGCACACCTCTTAGGGGTGGGACACAATTATAAGAGGGACTATACCTAACAAATGCAATCAGTGTAACCTAATTCTTTGTACCCACAGTGAATCCCAAACAGTAAAAAGTAAAATAAAATAAACTACACACATTTCTTTTCCACTCATCCATCATGAGAGAGATTCAGAGCTCATCCATTCACTCCAGGACTCAGACTGAAGGAAAAGCCAAACTCTGGGACATGCTGGTCTCATGACAAAGGAAAAGCAAGCCATGTGCTTCAGTGGTTTTTAGAGCTGCCAGTTGGAAGTGGCCCATTTGCCTTTTTATCCTATTCCATTGATGGAGGCAAGTCCCATCTATGATGACGCCTCATGCCGATGAGATGCGGATAAGAAGGGGAAATGCGTCTTTCCACAGGCAAGGAAGCATGGCCAACCCAACAACTGTGAGAGGCCAGGAAGCATTATCTTCCCAAGGAGCAGGGGAGTTAAACAGTACTGGTCTGAATCCATATGGTACCTCTCACTGGTTGTGTAGCTTAGCAAATTGTTTTAAATTTCTAATCACAGTGAAGTACATTAACATTTACCATCTTAACCATTTTTAAACATGCAGCCCAGTCGTGTTAAGTATGTTCACATTTCTGCGCACGTCTCCAGAAATATTTTCATGTGCCAGAACTCTGTGCCTGTCAAGCAAGTCTCCATTTTCTCCTTCCCCAGCCTCTGGCAACCACCACTCTGCTTTCTGTCTGTATAAATTTGACTACTCTAAATTTCTCATGTGGGTGGAATTATACAATGTTTGTCTTTTTGTGAGTAGCTCATGTAATTTTTAGCATGTCCTTGAGGTTCATCAATGTTATAACGTGTCAAATGTCATTCCTTTTTAAGGCTGAATAACTTTCCATCGTATATATGGACCACATTGTGTTTATCCATTCATCTGTTAACTGTTTGGTATTGTTAATAACGTCGCCATGAACATGGATATACAATCTTTTTTGTTTTTGTTTTTTTTTAACTCTCTGGGTGGGTTTAAATGACCTCTGTACAGAAATGGGTATTGTTCAATGCAATGTAATGAGGATTAAGTAGATTATATTACATCAATAACATTCCAAAATGCCTAACACATTAAAGATGCTTGTAGATGTAAGCATAGTTACGGAATGATAGGATTTTAAATATGGAGAGGAAAGTTAATCTTATCCAGAATTTCCCAGGTGGTATCAGTTATACTAGATGTATTAAGAGAGATGATAAAAAGGTGATTCACAAACATTTTTATAATTTTTAAATGAAGCATTAACTTTACTTATTTTAGAGAGTACCCTGGAAATGCTGCAACCAGCATATCAAGCTCATTATTATGTAAATATCATTGTTGAGATAAGGCTAAAATAGAGGTTTTCATTTTAAAAATTGAGTCAATTTTTTTAAAATAGCAAAATTGACAAAATGGTGCATGACTATCTGATACTCAGGAAACACTGTGTACAAAAAGATCAGTCAGGCATAGAACAAACCTTTTTTTCCCCTTTCTCTTTTCCTCTTTTTTTTTTTTGTCATCTCAAAAGTATTTATTTCAGGCTGAGCTCATTCAACTCATCTATTTTGGGACTTACTCAGGATAAACCCCTATGTTATATTTGCAGTCATTTCTCTTTCAAGGCCAGTGTTATAATAGGTAATTCAACCAGAATTCTTCAAACTTTATATAATACTCAAGCTTAAATCTTTGGGTAGAACAAACCATCATGAAGTGTCTCTGAACTGCATCAAATCAAATCCGTCTTTTTATAGTGCCATCAGGCCACAGGGAATAACAGAATCTGGGAATATGTTCTAAGGATTAAACATTCCTATATTTAGATTGAGCAGCCAGAACATGGTCACTAGTATTTTCAACCCTAAGCAACTGCTATTACTTATACATTTCTGTTATCAAAGCATTGCAGCTGGGGCAATCTTAGCTGACCTAAGCTCCTTGTTGATACCAGATCACAAAATTTTGAAGCAACATAGAATAGTGTTTAAAAGGAGACAGTAAGCACAAGAAGCCACAGGGAACACAGTCTTGTTTGCTGGTATCATTAAGACACACAAATGTATTTGAGCTTTTCCCATCTGTAAGTCCAGCTGTATTTCCCTCTCGGCATGAATCGATGTTTAGAAATTTCTCTGGATAGCCAATCTGTTCTATCATTTTCCCATTACAAATCAGATTTTGTGGTTAAACCCACGAGACAACATACTTCAGCACTATTTGGGGCATTTGTGAGGCTGTTCCTCAATGAATAATAATTACGTTTGTTGTTTCATGATTGACAAGAAACTGAATTTTCAGTAGCCTGTGTTGCTATTGACAAATGCTACTACCTCCCACCTCTACACCCTGCATGTGTTTACAGTCCAGTGTTCACGAGAAAAAACTAAGCTACGAATCCATGTTAATAAACCTCGGAGAGTTTCATTAATTCCCTAATGGAATTCTCCTTAACTTTTTAGTATTTTTTCTTATTTTCCTCAAAAAATAAAGTTGGAAAACAAAGACCTTAAAATATAGACTCTCTGTTGCCATTTCTCATGTGTGTGGCTATTAATTAATGAAAATAAATCTCAGTAATCCTTATTTTTTACTGCCTCCAGTTTTGCCCGTCTCGTCGTGGAAGGCTGGCTCAAATCATTACATTTTATTTTGTGGGATATAATCTGCTCATCTGGCAATTTCTCAGCCTGTGTGTGTATCAAAGCAGGTGTCACTGCTGATCACCAAGTGTTCCTCTGGTGGCGGATAAAGGAATTTTCTTATCTCCACTATCAATGTGTTTTGGGGGAGTTATCAGTGTAGTAAGTAAGAAATGCCATAAAATATATGATGAGTATGATAAGTGAATTATCTCACAATGTACGTGAAATGCCTTTTTAAAAGGAAATTTAGCTACTTTTAGTTTTTCTGCTTCCATCGATACTCTATAAATTATTAAAGAGATACCGCCCCATTCCTGCAGCTTCCTAGGATAGTCCACTATCTCCTCTGCGTAACATATCACCCCATGCTCAAATCTGTTTCAATTTCTTGTTTTGCATCTCAAGCTCCCAGTCAGCCTCCAGGAAATGTAGTTTGGAATGCCACAGACACTAAAGTGTTGCTTAATTGGGAACAAGTTAAAGCCATGGAGAATGAATCAGAAGTAACAGGATATAAAGTAAGTTGTATCATTTGCAGGGCTTTATTTTCCTACTTGTTGGCAGTATTTAACCAAGGGAAGATAGGCTTAAATGTATATTTTTAAATGTTGATGATGTGGTTTCCATAATCTGATTTTGACATAACTATCAAGCTTTTTATAAAATGGATTTTTTTCCAAACTATCTTATTTTTTAAATATGGATTTAAGTTAAATAATTTTGCTCATGTGGGAATTTTGGACACAATATTTATAAATTGTGTGTTAATCAGTTTGCACTTTGGATGTTCACTCACATACTGCTTAAAAATGAATGAAAGTATTGCCTTTGATTTCTTAATCAGGCATTCAAGATCCAAATTACGTGGCACCACCTTCTCTCTCAGCCTCACCAAGACCCAACCAGCTTCACTCTTCCATAGAAGAAGCTCAATCTTCCCCCACCTTTTTGATTTTGAGAACTAGACAATACTTTGTTCTAATTCTTAACCTAAGACCTATGGATAGAGCTGTGAATGCAATTTATGTTCTAGTGGGTATAGAAAGACAAAAAAGCTAGTTTCAGAGTAAAGAAAATAAAAACAGGCAATGTAAGAAATAAGTGTATTTGTTCATGCATTTCAGGTTTTCTATAGGACTAGCAGTCAACACAATGTGCAAGTACTGAGCACAAATAAAACTTCAGCTGAGCTGTTGCTGCCGGGTAAAGAGGACTACATTATTGAAGTCAAAGCCACAACAGATGGAGGGGATGGGACAAGTAGTGAACAGATCAGGATCCCACGAATCACCAGTAAGTGGGTTCAAGTCACTGTGTCTTCTGTTTACATCAGAGTCACTGCCATCCAAAAGTGAGTCTTCCCATCATGCCTTTCACCCAGATGCTGAGAAGGTTTCGGAATCTGAGAGATGAGTGAGGGAGAACTCCAGGAGAGTGGGGCAAAATGAGAAAATGAAGACACAAGGAAAAGATGTCAAAAAATATTCAGGAAAACTTTATTCATTTCAATTTTTTTCCCTCATTCTGAGCTATGCCTAAATTTTCCTTTGGATTGCCTATAAAAACAGCATTCTTGGGCTGGCCCCAAACTTGTAATTCTGGCACTCTTGGAGGCCCACATGGGAGGATTCCTTCAGTGCAGGAGTTCAAGACCAGCCTGAGCAAAATGAGACACACACACACACACCCCTAACTCCACTAAAAATTAAAAAAAAAACATCTTGTTGGTACATGGCTTGTAGTTCCAACTACTGGGGAGGCTGAGGCAGTAGGATTTCTTGAGCACAGGAATTTGAGGTTGCTGTGGAGCTATGAAGACACCAAAGCATGTTAGCCTGGGCAACACAGCAAGAGCCTGTCAAAAACCCAAACAAACAAGCAAACAAAAAAAAAGCCAGCATTTCCTAAGCATTTCTCAAGGACAATGTTGAACCCATACACTATTTTAAGATCTTTAATATTCTAGTTGTTTGCCTCCTACAAATTATAGATAAAAACTTAGCAATTTTTAAAAAGAATGATGACCTTTGTTAAGGTCATAAAGCACTTTTGTGTGCCATACCGAAAGACACCTTTAAAAAAAAAAAACTGTAAATGCTGAGGAAATTCACACTAACTTTTCAAAATCCAAATGAAACCTATAGAAATTACACTTTCAGAGTTAAGAGAAATAGACTTCGGCATATATGTTTTATGAACACGATGGTAGAAGAAATGTCATCTTCACTGTTCAATCCCAGGTCTGGAGTTTTCTGGCCTCAATTTAAGTACTATAGAGCCTGCTTTGTCTTCATATTCTATTCTAAAGTTTGCAGTAACATAAATAACTTTGTTCCCTGTTTTCATTCGTTGAGACCAGCCTAGGCTATAGTATTGGGCAATCAAGATTGAAACTTTTGTCTTTAATCTCGGAAAAACAAAATGTCTGACATTGTCAACTGCAGAGAAAGGGAGATAGGAAACTTGGAGGTATTTTATCTTTCTATAAAATCATAAAGACAGCTATACGTAGACTGAAACTAAGCTATATTACTACTTATCTAAGAACTAAATTCTTCAATGTGAAAACCTTCTTAGTCTACAGACATTTCTCAAGTAGAGCAAAACTAGGAATTAAGGTCAGTTTATTATTATTAACTTAGATTTAAACAATTTTTTTATTTTTTTTTTTTGCATTTAAAGCAACTGAGAAAGGTTTTAAAATTTTTAACTCATACTTCTTGTTCTCTACATAGTGAAGGTATAGAGTTAACATTATAATAAGGGCAAAGTGGTACTGTTAAAAGAAATAGATTCTCTGCTTTTGCATGAATAGACATTATTTTTTAGCATTTTGGGGCTGCTGAGTCAAAAGTAGCCTTTTCATCTGACATCTGCTGTCTTGCTGAGCTTGCAGACTACTTGCACAAGGCTGTCTCTGTGAAAATGGAGCTTTTATTGATTGCTTTTCTTTAAGATGATATTTTTTATTATATGTAACAATTTATCTGGCAAATGCATAAAATAAGAACAAGCACAGACTTCCCAGATCCTTACACAGTGAAGCTTTCTTTAATTAAACGTCTAATTATCTCAGAATTGTTTGTAATCACGTATAATTATTTTCAAAATGATTAAGTTGTTTTTCCAGTTTCAATTAAAGTTAAATAATAGTAGATAAACAAAGCCTGGAATCATTTAAGAAAACATAAAACACATCACTGTTTTTATAGATACTCATGGTAACTAGTGTCAAAGTGTACTACTTTGGTAACTAAAATGAAGCCTAATAACAACTCATGATCCTAGGGTGGGCTCACGCTGTGAGGTAACGTAGATAGGAGAGCCACTGCTACGGACCTGTGCCTTCATCCCTTCTGGCTGCTGTAATAAAACTCCATGGACAAGGTGACTTAGAAACAAACGGAATCTATTTCTAACAATTCCCCTGGAGGCTGGGAAGTCTGAGATTAAGGTGCCAGCAGATTCTGAGTCACCTCTCAAAGGACCCACCTTCTAATACATCACATTAGGGGTTAGGATTTCAACATATGAATTTGGCTGGGGGACACAAACATATCCTGACTGCATATTGGTCTCTCCTTATTAATGAGCTCTTTATCATCTTTGACAGATATAGATGCAAGAGGATCCACGTCAGCCATCTCCAGTGTCCACCCCATGTCAACTTATATGCCTATAGTACTGTTCTTTATTGTAAATGCCCTGTGGTGATACCCACTCCTTTTTATTACTTATTGGAAAGTTAATTGGTTACCCCAAAAGAAGTGCTTTCATGAAATGCAGTGATTATGCATGATTTTTTCAATTCTTTATTTTTAACTTTCTACTTCATTATAGGTACAATATGAATATAATAAAAAAAAGTTAATCCTTTTAGAGGAATCTGAAATGCCTTAATATTAACTTGATATACCAAAGGAATTTACATATTACATACTTCAGACTTTTGATATAAATATTCTTAAGCTAAGAGTTTAAGCACTGCCTATGAATGAAGACTCACATACTCCCGTATGTACGCGCTTTTTTCCCCATTGAGAAACTCTATTTCAATGCTATTTGTAACAGCATTATCTGTCAGACTTAACCAATGTCATTCTTGAAATGATTATTTAAATCCTCCACGATGAAAAAAAAGATTTAAAAAAATTAATCCTGTTGGAAGGAGGTGGCAGGTCATTCATAAGGGTGTTGGAAAATGCTGCTCTGGAGTTAAGAATGATGGTAAGAACAATGGAATAAAGGAGTAGCATTCTTTAGTATGCTACTAAAGGGTTGTAAGACTTTACAAATAGCTTTTTTCTCTGTACCTCTCAATTACTCATCTAGAAAATGTAGAGAAAATAATACCCATCTGATCAGTCTCTGCCCTACAAATTAGTTTTTAAAAGATAAAGAAGGAAATATAAAAGTACTTTGCTACTACAAATGCAATGAGCCTGGGCAAATGTTAGTAAAAATTTTGATTATATAAAAGTCATGATGACCAACCGGATTTTTCAAGCTTGCATTCCACATTCTAGATAATATTTTCTGTTTTGTTCAGTGATATTAAAAAAATTGAAATGGTTGCATTTTATCCTTTCTTAAAATAAAAAAAAAAAAAATTCAAAAGGAATTGTTTCCTTCGCACCGGTGAATAAGCTTTCAGATTTTATTAAAAACTGAAGGAGAAAATCAGGAATGACCTGGATCTTGACCCAAATATTAAACAAAATCCACACAAACCTTCATTTCAATTTCCAGTTCCATTAAGGGATCTTCTCCTTTTTTTGGCTGGCAGAGATGATTTTTTAATGAAATCTCACCACCTATCTGAGTGAGTCTGGCAGGCATTTTAGTTCCTGGGTTAAATTTGTAATGGAAGGAAGGCAATTCTGCTGACTTTGATATGTATGACTCAGTCTTTCAATATGTGGTTTTCAAAGAATTGTTGAAGACATGACTTCATAGCAATATGTAGAATAGAGAATATATGAAAATCAGCAGATGGAGTGTTTGACATTGCAAAATCAATTTTTTACCTCTTTCCTACCAATTTCACATTTTGTAGGAACTTGCGCATAATTCCACAGATATCAGAATTTGAAACCAACAGTTCAAATAACAAGATTAAAACTTAGCAAAATTCTGATATCACCCATAAAGCGAGACTTTACATTTAGACATTAGACTTAAGAAAAAAGTCATTATATAAAAAGGAGAAAAATATTTATAACTTTCTCTGCAAGGAGTGTATATACTGTATATATTTAGAAACAATCTGAATGACCAGTTGATTTCATATGACTGTTGCTATTTCCAGTCAAAAACTGGGGAGACACTTTCTCCAATACCTGTATTTTATGCTTCATGTAAGGGGGTTGTACCTTTTTATTATTTAATAATTCCTATAATACGTTCCTAAGCTTTTCATTTTCCAGATGATTGCTCTATTGTTTCCTGTTGTTTCTAGCAATATATCTCCGTGAGATATGTACTTTGTTTCATATTGAAAAGTATCAAATTAATCTTGAAAATTCCTGTGTGCGTATCCTATGGTTATCTGTATGTATTATTTTCTATTATTCTAATAAAATTTATAACAATCAAATCAAATGCTCATGCATAGTTACTTGTCATGTGGTCAAAGAAGACCATCTACAGGAGAGGGGAGAGGACTGGCATAGTTAACGCTGAACGTGTCATGTCTTTAAATTTTTTTTAGCCAACATTTAGCTTTTTCACATTTTAACAGGGTATTTAAAAAATCATTTGTGAACCTCACCGACTCAGTAAAATCAGAAATCTGAGACAATAACCATGGGGTGGAGGGGGGGAAAAAGGGAAGCAGAAAATTTACTTTTGTCTGTTTACTTTCTGTATATCTGGTTTCTTCTGACTTTGTTTGATCTCAAGTAACTGCTCCCATATTTTTGATAAGTATCTTTTTAAAATCTGTATCAAATGTCTCTAGTCCGCCATCTTGCTGTCAGCCTGATAGCCGGCTAGAAACAGTTGATACCGATTTTTTAAGATGTGGAAACACTGTAAATGCCCACCAACCCAGGAATGGATTAACAAGACACAATGGAATACTATTCAGCCATTGAAAAAGATGGAAACTTTACATCTTTGTATCAACCTGGATAGAGTTGGAACACATTCTTCTTAATAAAGAATCACAAGAATGAAGAAGCAAGAATCCAAAGTATTCAATTCTAATGTGAAGCCAGTAGATGATCTAATATGTACCCACGTAAGAGAAAAACTCAATCAATTCAAGGTGGGGGTCGAGGAAGCAGATAGAGAGGAGGGAGGCAGGTGGGGGGGTTACGGTGTGTGACACACCTCTTCAGGGCAGGACACAACTATAAGAGGGACTTTACCTAACAAATGCAAACAGTGTAACCTAATTCTTTGTACCCTCAATGAACCTGAACCAATATATAAATAAGAAAAAAATTGGTATCAACTTATCAAGTTCTCCATAGAATTTCTCATTGGTATCAGTGTTAAAGATTTGCTTTCAAATGATCCTTGTGATATATTCTAAATATTTGAAAAAATATACTAGAAAAATATTAGTTTTTATATAATTTAATTAGTAAACACCTTTAAATGCTTTTGTTGACACAAGGAAAATGAGGGTTGAAATAACAATTTAATTATTTTCTTACATGAGAATTGAAAGATGTATTTAGAGGTGAAATAATTAAGTGGGAAAATATGTATGGGGTTGTAGCTTGGCATGAGTGAGCGTGTGTGTGTGTGTGTGTGTGTGTTAGAGAGAGAGAGAGATTTTAAATTCAAGTGCAGTTGTAATTGGTACATTAATACTAATATCCCCTGATGAAGGAAGACAACCTGGAGAATATGCAGAAACAGATTCTATCACTACAACAGTGCAAATGTCCTCTCTGCTAAAGGCAGGGCTGATTGTTATGGAAGGATCTGAAGTTATACCGACTTGATGTGAACAGCACCCTCACCAATTTATGGCCATGTGATCTTGTTTAAGTTCCATAATTTCTTTAGGCCTTAGTTTTCCTATCTGCAAAATGGGAACTATACTAGTAACACTGTCCCCATACAGATGTCAGATCTTCAGCGAATGCTCAACTCCTCTGTGCTGAAGGTCCTCTTTGTGTGAAGCGAAGTGACTGTTTCTACCTCCCATACAGGGCTGAGAGTAAGTGAAATATTGTATGTGAGTGCTTAGAGCCATCTTTCCCATCAGCAGGCAAACATACAATGTTGGAAGACAAAAGACATCCTTCTGAAGATGCTTTTGCTTCAATATTTTTAGAACTCTTCTTTAATCTAATTGGACTAGGAAGCAAGCCATGATTCCAAGAGTTCCTAGAAGATAAATGGAGTAAAGCCATTCTGGGATCAGATTATTTTTTCATAGAAATATAATGTTGATGATATTAAATAACATACATTTATTCTCTATGTGGCAGATTCTGAGTCATGCACTTTACCTTTGCTGAATTCATGCTCCTAGTAATCTCATCAGTTAGGCTCTATAATCAAGCCCTTTTTACAGATTAAGAAACTGAGGCCCAGGACATTTAAGTAAATTGCACAAAGTCATCCTAGCAAGGGCGTGGTAAAATGGGATTCTAACCCAGACAGTTGGCTGAAATAGCTTGAGTTCTGAGCATGATTAAGATCTAAATCCTTCTTGAAATCAGATCCATCAGATATAGAGTCTCTGAGTAAGCATCTCTAAAATCAATTTGTCACATACTTTATTCTGTCGCTTTTGTTGATCTTGATTCAAATTGGGGAACTGAAAACCTGGGAATACTCTCTTTAGTTATTGTAAATTTTGATATTCCTCAATTCTTACTTCCCTATCCAAGCTAAAACTGACACAGATTTAGAATTCTTTAAGTAAAAAGTATTAAAATATTTTAACTTTCATTATACATTTTCTTTAAATTTTTTTGAAGATATTTTGAATAGTTCTCAATTTTTCAGTAATTTTACCATTTTCTATGAAAACCTGCTTAATTCAGTGACATACAAGAAATACAAAATGATTAGGATGTTACATGTTCTTTTTTCTAATTAAAACATCCCCCCTGCTGGCACATGTTCTCATAATGCCAGGTTTTTGTTGTTTTATTTTTAATTTAAAATTAATCTTAATTAGGTTCATTTCTGCTAAAGTATTTTACCCTTTTTAAAAATGAAAATTGCACTGCTATTCATTATAATTTGGATATACTTCAGTAAATATTGGAGGTAAAACCAACCCACAGCAGCAATTACAAAATTAGTAATTAGTAAATTATACCATTCTTTTGAAAGAAAATATGTAAACATATTGGGATATGGTTCATTTAAACTATTAGATTTTTCTGCTGTTTTTATTTGAGTCCAGTCCCGTAATGTGGTGTGTATTGCTTTACATGTAGGTGATAATTGCTTCTTGGTCTTGCATGGACTGTTAGTTAATGCACTAACAGAGAATTTAACTTGTAAGAACAGGATGCTTCTGTTGTCAGTCTGCATTTTTATTTTTTTATTCTTACTCTGCCTGTTAAAATTATCTTAGAATCTGATGATTCCATTTTGATCATTAATTTACTGTATGGGAGAGAAAGAATTATATCCCATATAATTGGATATTACCTGGGAAAGTTCAGGAAAAAAATAAAAAGAGGAACAAACAATAAGAATGGCAACATTTCATGCAGAGAAATGTTCATTGGGATCTTAATCCTGACCCAGGACTTTCTGTGTACAGGAATTACCTTTATGTGTTCAGTATACATTTGTTGAATTACACCAGTCAATTTTTCACCATTTCTTCAGACAGTCTTCTATTTTGTTCACTTAATTTTTCTTTCTGTTCTGCCTCTGGAAGTAATAAGAAATGATTAGTAGGAGAATAAAGGATATCGTGAAATTCATTTAAATAGTTATAAGCAGTAAATTATCTACATTGAGAAAGTTGACAAATTTGTGAGGAAGGCAATGTAGCCTAGTAGTTAAGAGTACTTGTTTCAATTCATAGATCTGGGTTGGAATCCTAGCTGTATCCCTAAATAATTATGACCTTTGACAAGAATGCTGCCACCTCTATGACAAAGAATCTTCATCTCTAAAATGACATCATTGGAAGGACTTGCATTGGAGGATTGTTCTGAAGGATTACATGATCTAATTGAATAAAATGTTTATCATAGTTTGGTTCATGGGTACTCGATAATGTCTGATAATGTCTGATAACTGATAATGTCTGATAACTTATTGATATTATCAGGCTTTGAATTCTGGATCATTTTTTAAGATCAATTGTCCAATATACACAAGTATCTATCTCAAAGATGGTTCATTCATCCATCCAGAGTTTCAAACAAGGTTTCACAGTTTGGTTTTGAAACTAGAGATACAAGACTCCTACCCCAGAGAGCTTATATTCTAGTGACAAACAGGGGAAGGGGCTAGAGAGAACGTGAGAATGAAAAATATTTTAGAATATATGCCCAAGACGTTGTGAGAACTCAGTTATATTTATAAAGCTTACAGAGCAATGCTGATTAATCCTTAACCTCTGAATGCAGGCCCTTAATGGCCAATAGCTCATGAATGTTGCCACAAATGGAAGCCAGCAATAGTATCCAGAAGGACATTATCCACAAAGATGTTCAATCAAAGATTAAAAGCTTTGTTTGTGTTTTAGGAGTGCTTCAGCCTTTAAGTAAATATGACTCAATATGTTCTTCATGAATTAGAGTAATTGAGTTGAAGCAAAAGCCACGTGACTTGGCAAGGGCTTGTCTCAGCTGCCGAGAAGTTCTGGATGTTAGTCTGAAGAATCGGAGACACTGAGGAACTTTTACACAGTCTTGGCACAAAGGAATATGTTGAGTAAAACGATTTACTCTCCAGAAGTCATGTGGACAGTGTCTAATAAAGACCCATCTTAAACTCAGAGTACTGTTTTGGTGTTTTTATCTGGAGCCGGTCACTTGAAACTGCTAGAACCACTGCCCATTAGTGATGGATTAAGTCCTGTTGGGACTGGAAACTGCAGAAGTGCTCTCCACACTTTATTTTAGTCAATAGGACAAGAAGCGATCCCAAAGGCAATGTCTTTAGCTACTTCTACCATATGAAGTAAAACTATCTCCCTTCAAAAATTAATCACATTTGTTTGAATACAACCTCTGACCAGGCCCCTTCTGTGGGAAGGAAAGCCACTTTTTTCTTCCTGTTGCTCTCTTCTGTAAGATGCTAAAGAATGCAGAAAAGATCAAAATGGGAAAAATCTTGTTGCCTCGTTGCATAGTTCAGGAGATTTCATTTCATAGTAATGAAACAATTCTCAAAAGGAAGGGTACCGAGGATGTGGATCAAGATTTGAGTCTAAAGAAAAAGCAAACAGGAGAATAAATGGTAGGTTTATTGATTGAAAATATTGATTGAAAATATTTCACTAATGATTGAAAATATTTCACTCATTTCCACTAACATTTCTCTTTCACTGAAAAGTCCTTCAAAGAGAATTTTCTTTAAAACAACACATCCTTATACTTCTACACATGAGACTCATTAAGTCCTGCAGAGACCATTCTGTTTACAGACCCCGTGTTGTTTAGAAGGCAGCTAGCAGGCTACAGGTGTTTCTGATGCTGGATAAGCCCCAGCTGCTGAGGAGAGAAGTTGGAACTTAGATTGCTTCCAAGCAACTGGCAGTGACTCGTTGCAGATGGGAACTTGCCTGGGGGAAGACTTTCCAGATCTGAGCAACATATTGGTGGGAAGGAAATTATGCAGATCTGTGAGCTCAGCAATCTAGTCTTAGTAGTTACATGAAAGTTGTGTTGAAGTGAATAGAGGATAGTTTGGGAAATGATTAAGTTTACATGCTTTGGAATCAGACTGCTGACAAGTCCTGAATCTGTCATTCACTCTGTGCTTTAGAGCAAGTTTCTCAACCACTCTAACTTTCCTTCCTCACGTATAAAATGTAGGTGAGAAGTGCCCACCTCTGTGGCATGATAATTAAAACAGTGGTTATTGCAGCACTTACCCTCGATACCCCATACTTACATCCAGTTTTTGTTTTCCGCCCATCTAGATTATTGCAAGAATGGAAAGATTGGGGCTACCTTCTTATACTCTAAATGCTGTCTACATTATTCCATATTTTATACCATTTTCATTGATTCTGTTTATAGACTTCCTTGCTGATCAAGATGAAACTGACACGGTAAATGCCAGACTGAAAGGAGATGCCAACAACTTTCACTGAGGTTCCAAAGGGAGATCAAAAGAGGAGAAACTGCCTTCTTTCCTGCTCATGAACAAGCCCCCAAATAGTCATCTGTAAATGTTTTTAAAGCCATGAGTCCCAGGGTCCAAATCCTATTATTCTTTCTTGAGATTAAATGGTATTTTTAAAAGAAAAAAATTTGCATAGGAAAACATTTAATGATTTTTCTCCCTCATCTCTAACAGCATATTCAGAGCTCAGCCTTTGTATGTAAATAGAGTAAATTTGACTCTTAGGTACCATCACTTTTTCATTGTTAAGCCATGCAGAACATCTTGACACAGTATGAGGCTTAGTCATAACTGTTAGAAGCTTTTGAGAATTCCAGCTAGATTCGAACCTGAAAACAAGAGTTTGATTTTGACATTGACAAATGTCACATTGCTTGCTTATCACTTCTTTTTTTCTTTCTTCTTTTTCTTTTTTTTTTTTTTTATTTTATTGTTGTTGTTGCAGTTGTTTAGTTGGCCCAGGCCGGGTTGGAATCTGCCACCCTTGGATTGGCACCATAACCACTGTGCTACGGGCACCGAGCCTGCTTATCACTTCCTAAAACATTTGTCACTTTCCTACAAACAGAAAAGTCACAGGAAAATTTTCAGCCTTTAAACTAACTGCTGGAAAATAGAAAGTCTTCAAAGTCCTTTCTAGCAGCATCTTCTGATTCTTTTCCCTTTTTTTACATTTGATTTACAATTGTTTGTAATTAACAAACAATAATTATACATATTATGTGATCTTATGATACATGCATGCATTGTGGAATGATTACATCAGGTCAATTAGCATATTTGTCACCTCCTACTTATCATTACTTTGTAGTATTGATGGGATTTCTTTTTTGCAATAGGTTCTTGGTCTAGGTGATTTCAAGAATGAACCCATGGACCACAGTGATCAGTGATAAGACAGAAAGACAGAATTTATTAGACATAGAGAAGGAAAGAAAGTCACCAGAGCCTCTCGTGGGGGGTGGGAGGGAGACCAAGTGGGAAATCCCCACTCTGGGTCATTTTGTCTAGGGGTTTTATACTGTTTTGCAAATAGGGAGATCTTGAGAATTACATTTGGCTGGGACTTGGCAGACTTGGATGTTGATTAGCACATGAACAAGTGAAGTAACAAATGAATGTAGTCCTTTCCAGCTCAGGGCAAAAACGGAAGGAAGTCTACTCCAGAAGAAACCCAGCTTACATGAAATAATGGAAAAGCTGCTTTTCTCCTGACTTCTCTGAATGGAGAGTGGAGTTTGGAGAGAAAGAGTCTGTTTGCTTGGACCTAGAAAATGGGGGTCCTTGTCTAGCTTGGGGATGAGGGAAACCCTGTATCAATTTTCCCTCTTTAAGTAGAAACTCTAACTGCTTTTAGGGAAAAATGGGCATCTATTTAATCTCACTGCTCTTGCTGTATTGAGATTGAGTGATGATAAAATGGGGTAGTTAGGTACTTAGGGTTTCTTCAGAGAGAAGTGATCTAGGGGTCTGTGATAGAATTGGGTCTTGGACTGGAAACATTTTTACTGTTTTGTGGCCTGATGATATCATCTTTGGAAGACAGAAATTTAATTAGAATATTAAAAGGCAAGGGTAGTAGAGTAAGAGGAGGAGGTTGATTATAGTGTCGGGTGGGAAATCACAAAGCCAGGGATTCTGAAAGAAAACTACATTAACACTGCCTTTGCTGGTTTCTAAATAATAACTTCAAGTTTTCTTCAGGCTCACACTGTAGTTGATTCTTTTCATGGTCCTCTTTTGTCGGAAGTGGTGAATTCTAGAATTTTACTCACGAATAAAATCCATTTGCCACTCTTTACCTGGATATCTACTTTGTGTTTATATAGCTGGGGATCTAGACAGTGGTATTTGTAAACTTAATTTGTACCCATTGGGCATATTTTGATCTTTCCATCTATCCATAGGTATCCCATACTTCTTGGTTAATTTCTGTCTCTAATAAGGGAAAGCATAATATAGGTCATAAATGGTTGTTCCTGCTTTAGTTAGTGAGTCCCTTTCCAAAAGGGGAACAGGACTTTGAGGCATAATTAAGAAGATGTGAAAGAACAGCCACTCTCCACAATGGCAGCTTAGAGGCTGCGAGAAGAATTTGTTAACTAGCTTTCCAGACACGTCCTATATAATTACAGATTTGGGGGATAGAAGACGTGGGTTAGAGAGGAGTACAGAAAACGAGGCTCTAGTGTCCAGGAGAAATTTTATCTCCTGGCAATCTGTGATGAGGTAGACCCAGGGCTTTTGAGGGGTGATGACACAGTTGGAGCCATGAGAAACTGCCTGGGGCACCCTCAGGCTAGTGGGGGGCTGATAGGGTCACTTTCCCAGGAGGCCTTTGCCTCTGGGGTCAGGCTGGAGTGGTCACCCTTGCATTCTGGACAGGGGCCTGGAGGCTTAAAGTGGCCAGTCTGACCATATTGGAAGCACTTGTTCTGAGCTCCTCTGCTTCCCTCTTCTCCTGAATGGTGTCTGTTTGCTACAGTGCTATTGCTAGAGCTGTCATCATTTTTTTGCCTTTATTTCTTCATTCTTTTTTCTCCTGTTCCTCCTGATCTTGATTATAAAAGACTGCTGTGACTGTTTTAAGAAGGTTCTCCAGGTTAGGAGCAGGGCTTAGAGCCAATTTCTGGAGTTTTCTTCTAATGTCTGGAGCTGCTTGAATAATAAATTTATCTTTTAAAATAATTTGGTCCTCTAAGGAGTCAAGTGTCAACTGAATGTGTTTTCTCATTACCTCCCTCCCTACACTGCTTGAGAAAGGCTGAGGGACTTTCATTTTGTTCTTGATAAATAGTAGACAACTTAGAATAGTTCACAGACATTTTCCTGGATTGACATAAACCTTTCAAGATACATGTTAGACAATGTTTACACCACCAGTCACTTTGTTTCTCAAGAGTCCCATTTGGGATCCTCAAAAGGAGCTGCCTATATTCCCATGGGGTATTTGTCCCTTTCTTCAGAAGACATCCTGCTATTAGTATTGGACATGAACCAAAAATCTCCCCATTTTCTAACTTCATCTAAGACTTCGTTCTTCTCATTTAAAGTTAAAGTTTGATCTAGTAGTAGCATTACATCTCTCCAAGAGAGGTCAAAGCTTTGCCCTAAGCCTTGGAGAATGTCTATGTCTTATCTGGGACATCAGAAAATTTTTCTATATCAACCTTGATTCATTTTAAATCAGCCCAAGAAAATGGAGTAAATATCTGCATATTTTGCCTTTCACCACTGGCAGTCTTGACAAAGGGACACAAAGAAGGACACAGTTGCTTTCTGGGGTTCCCAATGAGGCCAGAAAAAACTCCTGGCATAGACTCCTTGGGTTTTTCTAAAGGTGCGGAGGAAGGTGCAGGAGAAGTGAATAGCAGGTTTGAATTAGTTGGTGACAGCATCTTTCTTGGGAATCCCTGGCCATTTGGGGAAATTACTACAGCCAGGAGAGCTGTATCTATCTAACAGGTTTTACACAGTTGGGAGATGTCTCTGAGAAAAAGAAAGCCTGTACATAGGGCACTTCAGATTACTTCCCTTCTTGTTTATGGAAAAGATCTAACTGCAAAATGGTATCCTAATTTAGAGTACCCTCTGGTGGTCATTGTTCACCATTGGAGAGTCAAATGTGAGGCTAGGCCTAGGTGCAGAAGAATACCATACATTCCTTCCTCAGTGCTGGGGATCAAACATATCTCAAAGCTTCAGAATACAGCCTAGCGGGGTGGGGTGTTCTCTTAGCAAGAGAACATGTTACCAGGGTGTTCTCTTAGAGAAACCCACCTGTGGGTAAGAACAAATGTCCAGTGCTTTAATCAATCCCACCCTCTGTGTTCCTGGGTTGTCAAAGCATCCTCTGACCAATCAAGGAAACCTACAGGCCAAACAAAAGGAAGCAGCCTTCCGATGCCTGGTGAAGAATTCCTAAGGAACATGGCCTCCCCAGCCCATGCACTTGTCTGGATTTAACCATGATTACCAGTCTAATACTTCATACCCATGGACTCTCCTGTGCTTATTGCTTGCTAGCAGCACAGACCAAAAAATCAGTTACCCAGGAGGCTGATCCCAGCTGATCCAATTTCTGCCTCTTTTTGTACCTGCCATTAAGTGTATACCTGTTCTTCAAAGTAAGGATGAGCGCTACCCCAGAGAAAATGGTTGGTCACTGCTTGCATGTATGACCTTTTTAGAAGCTTCTTCTTTCCAAATTCCCAGTTACAAAGGAAAATAGGCTTTTTATCATGAGCAAATCTTAAATGCTATGTTTTCTGCTCTCCTTTCTTCCCAAAGACTTAGCAAGGCAAAATAGTCAAACTCAGTAAAAAATCAGGGTTGAGAGAAATGGGTTTGAGAAACATTTTTAAATTTTTGCATTAGAATTAGTTACAACTAATTGAAGTCTTAGAAAAACTTGGAATGCATTTGAACTTTCCCATGTATACTAATAGAACAGAAAAAAAAACAATAGGCTGAAGTCTTAGAAAAACTGGCATGCTTTTGAACCTTTCTATTTACACCAATAGACAAGAAAAGATAATAGGGCACCTAGGGTCATTTTCTTTGCCTTTCTTTGTTTTTAAAGGTTTTTTCTTTCCCCCCCTTTTAAAAAGAAGAAACTAAACTGTAGTCTAGGGTTTAAGATATGGGTGGATCAAAATGTGATGCATCGATTTTTCTCTCTGGAAGTCTAAAACTTCTGACAAGGCTCAAAACACTTAGGGATCAGCTCTTATATGCATTTCCTAGATGAGCCATCTTTAATTAATTTGTAGGAGAGTTCCCTGTAAGGCCACCCTCACTTTGGAGAGTCAGTCTGGGATATCCCACACAGCTCCTGGTCACCCAGAGAAGCCTTATAGGGGGAGTCATTTTGCCCTTTGTCTTTGGAGCCAAGTTTTTGGTCTCTCATTTTTCTAACCATTAACACAGTTCAGTCTCTTTGGCAAACTGGTGGAAAAGCCAATTGAATTTAATTTTGGCCTGAGAGGCAATGAAGAGGACCCTTTTGAAACACACAACATCTGAAAAATATCAGAGCCAGTACAAACTTAACTTAAATGCATAAAGCAATTCTTTACTGATATTCAAACAAACCATGCAAACCACAAGAAAAGAGAGCAGTAGGGGTCTGTAGAGGTAAGTAGAAGAGGCTTAGGACTCAGGAGACATGGTGGATAGTAAAAGAGCTGGGAGAGCACATTTTTCAGAAGGCCATCCAGTGCTGGGGGGGTCACAACAATTGCTAGGGACCCCAAAACCTCTGGGTGCTACTTCTGTTTGCTTGCCTCTCAACCAGAAAAAAAAAAAAAAGAGTGGATACAGACTGGGTTCAGAAGCCTTCTAATGTTTCTTTTAGCTCCTTCCCTTTGGAGCCAAGGAGAATTAGAAAGTTCATTCCCCAATAGTCTTTTGCTCATGACTTGGAGGTCAGCAGTCACACTATGTACTTTGAAGATTCATGGGCATCTGAATTCTTAATCTTCATTATGATGATTATAGAGAAAAACAAGATAGAGTTAAGTGCTACCATTGCTTACCACAAATCTTCAATCCCAGATGAGCCCCCAAAATATGTTGACAAAATTTCTTTCTGCAGTAGGCCCTTGGTCTTGGAAATTCAAAGAATGAACCCATGGACAACAGAGGTCAGTGATAAGACAGAATTTGTTAGATAGGAAGGAATAGAGAAGGAATGAAAGGCACCAGAGCCTCTGGCAGTGGTGGTGGGGAGACCCAAGGAAATCTCCACTAGAGTCTTTTTGCCTATGGCTTTTATACTGCTTTGTAAATAGGGAGATCTTGAGAATTACATCTAGCTGGGACTTGACAGACTTCAATGGTGATTAGCAAATGAATGAGTGAATTAACAAATGAAAGTAGTCCTTTGGTGTCACAAAGGTTTAGAAATGCTAGCCTGTCCCTACAACTT
Source organism: Nycticebus coucang (assembly GCF_027406575.1). Classification (NCBI taxonomy): domain Eukaryota; kingdom Metazoa; phylum Chordata; class Mammalia; order Primates; family Lorisidae; genus Nycticebus; species Nycticebus coucang. The sequence continues at coordinate 22,958,804 of NC_069787.1, forward strand.
CCTGTAGAAGTGTTGCTGGAATGTCTCTCTACCAAGTCCTTGATCTCAGAAATTTGAAGAATGAACCCATGGACTATGCAAGTAAGCAACATGATGAATTCCTCCCCCCACCCCCCCATGTCTTATGTCTTAAATACTACTTTTCCTATCCTGTGTGCAGGGGACTTGGGGAGTCCATCACAATTGGCCAGAGATCTGCAAAGCAAAAAAAAATCCTTAAATTAGCAAAGAAATGTGGTCCTTCTAGTTTTTGCCCCAGGCGAGGGAGTAGGGTGTGTGTTCTCTCCTGGAGGAACCATCTAGATGAGATACAGATTAGGCTGCTGTTTTTCATGACCTTTCTTGAATGCAGGCTGGAAAGGGCCTGTTTGTGCCTAGAGACTGGGGTCTGTGAAAAGATTTCTGAGCTCACTCAGGCCCAGAAAATGGAAGAGTCCTTCTCTAGCCCTGAGTGGGGAAAACCTGTATCAGAAGGACATCAAAGATTATGAACTAGATACTATCACATGGAAGAGACTGAAATATACATGGAAATGCCATATAGAGAGAATTAGCTTTAAGAAAAGTTTAAGAGAAGAGATACAAGTTTGTTATTAGGTATTCTCTTTATATTACACTTTTCAAACCTTCCTAAGTGTAAGAGTTGGTCCCCTCCCCAGACATCCTGAATCAAAGTCTCAGGTTGAGAGAGAGGAACTACAGATTTTTAGCTAACAAGTCAGATTTGGTATCTAATGTTCTAAAATACAAATGAGTGAAAATTTTCTGAGGTGGAACAAAAACAATATGAGATAAATACTGTGTAAAGTAAAAGCAGACATTTTGATTAAAGTCTGTGAAGAAAATGAATCTAATGAAAACCCTGCCTTGAGATTTGAAAGTTTAAAAACTATGAGATATAAAATGAAATGCACAACAAGTACATGAGAAGGGTATTTATTGCATTGTTATCTGTAAAAGAAAAAAATATTCAGAACTATCTAAATGTCCACAAAAAGAGACAAGATGTCACATAAGATATGATAAATTTTTGGTATGGATTAGTATACAATAGTTAAGGAATCTGCAAATGAAAAATAAATCAAAGCAAGTTGATGGATGTTAAAAGGAAAATATAGGATGAAAATTGAATATGTTGCTATTTATGTGACAAGTTTAAACAACATTCCCATAAGTACACATTCTTCTCAAAAAGCTTATATTGAAAGTTCTGGAAGGGGATGAATTAAATTGGCAATAGTTGTCCCTTCTAGCATAGGATGAGAATACTGGGATTAGGAATTGTAGTCTAAGGTGTTACTGTTGCTGTTAAAACATTCAACTTAATTAAAATAATGCATTATATATACAATTATTTGCATAAATACATTTGAAAAGATATTATGTATTCAGTTATGTTGAATAAGCAACACTCATGAGATATAACCATAAAACATTTTTGGGATGGGGTGTATAACCATCCACTTAAATGTATTTAATATTACGAATTGTTTCTCTGCACCTTAATATAATTTCTGGCAAGTGCAATGATATATGTGGTCACTTTCAAGTGTTTCAGTCCATGATTTACTTTTCTAGCCTAAAATAATCCCCCAAACAGTACAAACTCGCTCCCCTTTCTCAGCTCAGATCCATTGCAATCTTTTAGTCTCAAAGGGGGAGGTGAACATAGACTCTGTGCTATCATGCATCTGGAATTTGTTTCTCCACTGTCTCACTAGCCATGGCTTCTCATCAGAAAAGAGGCAAACAGGCAGAAAGGGACTTAGTAAATCAATACCTACTTGGCATTCATTTCCTCAATTTTGTGACCATGGCAAATTAAAGAAGGCTGAAAATTTCTGGCACATTCCTAGCAAGAGATGAGGACTGTTGTTCTTCTTCTTCCCTCTGAATTGCTCTATAGCTGCCTGGAACAACAAAGTATGACGGAAGTGAGGCAAGGCCAGGTATGAACCTCACTTTTATGAGAATTGGCACCTTACATGCTGGGCCCTTTTCTTCAGAGCCACCAAGCAGGAATAATCCTAAGGACCTTGGAGTGTGGAGAGTGGGCCATAAGGCGGCAGAGCCACCACAGCCTGGAGAACCTTCAGGGAATGAACCCCTAACTGCTTCTCCTCCTTTCCCAAAACAACAATATTCCTTTCTTCATGGTCCCTCTGCCAGAAGTCACATAGCTCTTTCTTTGTCTAGTTAATTTTTAAGAACTATGCAGAAATCCTTGGGATCTTTCCCTTCTTACTTATAAACATATGTTAATGGAGTTAAGTAAAAACTATTAACAGAATGATTTGTCTTTGTTAAAGCTATCATTCTTAAGACCAAAAATATGTCTTTTGTCTATGCTACTTCCCCATAGACAACCCTGCACAGATACTATAAAATGAAGCTGATTTTGTGCTCTGGGGCTAGCTGCAGCCATCAGCTCAGTCAGACCTCTTGATCCCATCTTTCATTTCTGTGTCTTCTCTTGTGTTACATTTTCATCAATCCCCACCACTTCCACTCTGGTTCATTTCCCTTCCCTGTACTTGTTTGTGAAATTGGAGAGTCCATTGAGGTCACTTTCATGGATTCTTTAGAGACATTCTTCCCACCCACCACTGTGTCCTAGGGAACTCTTATTAAACACCTTGACTAAGGAGCTTCTTGCAATTAGACATTTTGGATCTGTTCATCCAACTTGTTTCTGCTGACCTTTGTTGATTCTCCAGGCAGCATTTAGGGATGGGATTAATGATACCACCTGTTTTCTCCTATGCCCACATCTTATTCCAGCAACATACTTAGGCCTTCATTGTTGGGCAAACTCAAGATCTACAAGTTATACCAACATAGCAGCAATCTCTTTTATTTCATTCCAACTCCGAAGGGCTGGAAGGACTCTGTCCTGTATATCATTCCATTTTGGAAAACACATACTAATTTACTGTGTCCTCAAAATACAGGTGATACATAACCTGGTCTTGAAGCCTCTCTTTTATTTTTTATTTTCTTTTTATTTTTTTATTAAATCATAAACACATAGATCATGTATACATTAATGCATTTATGGGGTAAATGTGCTGATTTCATATAGAATTAAAAATGCTTACTTCACACTGGTTAATATATACCTCATCTTGTTTACTAAGTTATTGTATTAAGACATTTATACTCAATACTAATAGATCCAACATGTACCCTTGCATTATGCACCATTGGTGTAATCCCACCATTCACCCTCCCTCAATCGGACCTCCCTCCTCCTTTCCCATCCCTCCCTCCTCCCTCCTTCATCTTGGGCCATAGCTGTGATCTTTTCTTCATATGAAAGTGTGAGTGATTGTAAATTGGTTTCATAATAGTACTGAGTACACGGGATATATTTTCTTCCATTCTTGAGATACTTTACTAAGAAGGATATGTTCCAGCTCCATCCATGTAAACGTAAAAGAGGTAAAGTCTCCATCTTTTTTTTTTTTTTGTAGAGACAGAGTCTCACTGTACCGCCCTCGGGTAGAGTGCCGTGGCGTCACACGGCTCACAGCAACCTCTAACTCTTGGGCTTATGCGATTCTCTTGCCTCAGCCTCCCAAGCAGCTGGGACTACAGGCGCCCACCACAACGCCCGGCTATTTTTTTTTTTTTTGTTGTTGTTGTTGTTGCAGTTTGGCCGGGGCTGGGTTTGAACCCACCACCCTCGGCATATGGGGCCAGCGCCCTACTCATTGAGCCACAGGCTTTTTTTAAGGCTGCATAATATTCCATGGTATACATATACCACAATTTATTAATCCATTCATGGGTTGATGGACACTTGGGTTTCTTCCATGACTTGGCTATTTCAATATGGTGCAAATATCTTTAATATAAAGTGATTTTTTTTTTTTTTTTTTTTTTTTTGTCTTTTGGATATATACCTAGTAGAGGAATCGCAGGATCAAATGGCAGGTCTACTTTCAGATCCCTGAGTATTCTCCATATTTCTTTCCAAAAGGGACGTATTACCTTGCACACCCACTAGCAGTGTAGAAGTGTTCCCTTTTCTCCACATCCATGCCAACATCTGTAGTTGTGGAATTTTGTTATGTGAGCCAGTCTTACAGGAGTTAGATGATATCTTGAAGTGGTTTTGATTTGCATTTCTCTGATGATTAAAGATGATGAGCATTTTTTCATGTGTCTGTAAGCCATGCATCTTATCTTCTTCAGAGAAGCTTCTATTCCAGTCCCTTGCCCACAATGAAATGGGATTACTTGTTTTTTCAAACTTTTACTCTTCACAGATGATATGATTTTATGCCTGGAAAACCCCAGGGATTCAATTTCAAAACTCTTAGAAGTGATCAAAGAATACAGTAGCATCTCAGGATACAAAATCAATACTCACAAATCAGTAGCTTTTATATATACCAAAAATAGTCGAGCTGAAAAAAAATAGTCAAGGATTCTATTCCCTTTACAGTTGTGCCAAAGAAGATGAAATATTTGGGAATTTACCTAACAAAGGACATGAAAGATCTCTACAAAGAGAATTATGAAACTCTGAGAAAAGAAATAGCTGAAGATGTTAACAAATGGACAAACATACCATGCTCATGGCTAGGAAGAATCAGCATTGTTAAAATGTCCATATTACCCAAAGCAATTTACAAATTTAATGCAATACCTATCAAAGTACCACCATCATACTTTAAAGATCTGGAAAAAATAATACTTTGTTTTATATGGAATCAGACAAAAACCTCAAATAGCCAAAACAGTACTCAGAAATAAAAACAAATCAAGAAGAATCATGCTACCAGACTTCAAACTATATTGTAAATCTATAGTGATCAAAACAGCATGGTATTGGCACAAAAATAGAGAGGTAGATGTATGGAACAGAATTGAGAACCAAGAGATAAACCCAGACACTTATCATCATTTGATCTTTGATAAGCCTTTCAAAAATATAAATTTGGGGAAAGATTCTCTATTTAACAAATGGTGCTGGGAGAATTGGCTGGCATCTTGTAGAAGACTGAAACTAGGACCCACACCTTTCACCATTAATAAAAATTGACCCTTACTGGACAAAAGATTTAAACTTAAGACATGAAACTATAAAGATTCTTGGAGAAAGTTCAGGAGAAAGACTTGAAGAACTTGGCCTAGGAGAATACTTTATGAGGAAGACCCCCTGGGCAATTGAAGCAACACCAAAAATACATGACTGAGATCTGATCAAACTAAATAGCTTCCGCACAGCCAAGAACACAGTAAGTAAAGGAAGCAGACAGCCCTCAGAATGGGAGAGGATATTTGCAGGTTGTTTCTGACAAAGACTTGATAACCAGAATCCACAGAGAACTCAGACTTATTAATAAGTCTTTTAAATTGAAATAAAGGGGGAAGAAACCCACTTCCTTCAATTAGGGAAGAAGATGTTATTGTAATGATCAGATTCCAAACTCTCCAGAAAATATTTCTCTGTTTTCTCACCCTTAAACCTCTTATGCTAATAATGTTGGGGCTCAGAAACCAATACTCCCAAATATGGTGTTTTAGCATGTTGAACTGAAGAAGCAGCCTCAGTTCCCTGACCTCCACACCTGCTTCTGTCTCTTAATTCTTGTCTGTCCCAAAGTACAGGATAAGATCCTTTTCTGAAGTTACCTTATCTGCCTAAAGTCTGGACCCATCAAAGAAGAAAATAATTATCCCTGGTGTTTTACCAAGTTTTCATTAACTAAACTCCTATCACAGGAAGAAAGACTGAATTCTGTCAATGTGTCCAAACAAAACCATTTCACAAACCACAAACCATTCACAAACCATTGTCTGCTCTGCAGGCCCAGTAGGTTTTACCCTAGACCACTCTATGTTCCTCAGGTCCACTAAACTTCCCCCCAAATCATTTGTTAACCCCTCAGTCATCACACTTCCTATACCCTTTTCCCCTAAGAAGGATATATAACCATCCATACCCCATTGCTTGGTAATGTAATCGCTCTGTGGTTTTGAAGCCCATACATGTTAATACATTTGCATGTCTTTTCTCCCCTTAGTCTGCCTTTGTCAGTTCACTTTCCTGAATCTTCAGAGGATAAAGGGATGTTTTACTTTGCTCCCACACTTATTTGGCAGGAATCAAGAGTTTGCATTTCAAAATTTGTTTTGTTTTTTGTATTTTGTAAGTACCACATAGTGGCCAAACTCCACAATCTAAAAGGTAGAATCAGTTGTTCTTAGGTCTCATTTCAGATTTATATTTCAGATTTGGTTGCCATAACATTGTCCTCTCAAGGGCAGCTTGAGCCTGTTTCTATTATGGGGCTACAGCATGGAAGAAGATGGCTTTAATGCTAACCCAGGCAAGAGTCTTAAGAAAGAAAATACTCTGTCTTCCCCAGTAGTTAGAAGAATCAAAAAGATGGACCAAGCTAAGAGTTAAAGTACCATGTTTCCTCATTGATTTACACATATAAATAAATACTTGATGATGTAAGCAAAAAATTATCCTTTTCTAAACTCAAATCATTCTTGGATCCAAATAAAATAAGAAAATGATGGCCTCTGTCAGACTAATCTAATAAGGCAAAGGCCAGGAGGCAAATGGAGGATTTCCTTCTGGAGATATTTAGTGATTAGTAAGAACAGGTCAGCACTGGGAGTAGGACCTGAAATCAGATAAAGCTACTAGATAAAGCCCAAGGGGGGAAAAGGTGTCATGCAAAATACCAGTGTTGTGTGTATATGTTTTTGTTGTTTTATTTACTCTTTATTTTCTCAAAATATTCTTCTTGTGTGTGTGTGTGTGTTATTAGAGACAGGGTCTCATTATGTAACCCAGGTTAGAGTCAAACTCCTGGGCTCAAGTAATCCCCAGCCTCCAACTCCTGAGTAGCTGGGACTCCAGGCCATACCACAACACCTGGTTTATTCTTCAATTTTTTAAACATTAATCTCCGAACGTGAAATAGGATAAAATGGATCCAAGTCAAATGGAAAAGAGAATATTGAAGACTGGATACAGAGATTATGCTGAAATTTAATTTAAGTTAGTTAAAAACTATGGGAATATATAATAAGTGATGCGATGTAACTATCATAAAGAAAACTACGTTTGAATAAAGATTAAGAAGAAAATGTAATAGATTGTAAACGTCCTGAGAACAAATTTGAAGAAAATTTTAGGAATGGAAATGTTTTATTTGAGTATCTGTGTTTATAAGTACAGTATGTGTTTATGTTTCTAGCAATGTTAATTTGAAAAGAGTCTTTAAATTTGACTTGTCAGTATAAAAATATCAGTTGGCTGGGAAGACAATTGACTGTCAAGCGTATTGCATATATATGCTGAGCACTTCATAGCTATCTAGTCTAGAAGCTAATTTTATCCTTAAGAATTATTGGAAATCAAATTTAAATAGTGTGCCAAAAAAGGGTAAGCTTTTCCCTTTATTGTGAGAATGTAAATGTTGACACCATCTGTCAAGTAGTGACACTAAGAATTAACTTCAAACAATCAGGAAGGAAGTTTTGCATGGAGAACAAACATTAATCTGACAGCTTAATGTCTAAAATAAATAACAACATGATATGATTTGGGGGAGCAAGATAGGTTTGTAAACAGCCAATGCTTAAGAAAATTTCATTTTCTTGTTCCCCAGTAATTTTTCTATTTTTATCTGAAAATGGTTTCTTTGTGGGGGTGGGGGAAGGGTGGTTTACATATCTATATACTAAGATGTGTAGCCATTGTTTAATGAATTCTGCTTTGAACATTTTGCTACTAGCTCATAAAAGCCTCAGGTAATGGTTTATCTTGCCCGGCCTTATTTAGAAATTAAATACTATCAATTGCTTGAGTTATCAGAGAATATTTTTATTATTGGTTTACTTTTCTATCTATTCAAATGGGAGTAAGTATCTCTAGGGCAGGGAATGCATCTTATTCATTTTTGTATCCCTGAAATACAGCATGCTGCTTTGTAATTGGTAGGTAATCAGTAAATAAAAGAATAAAATGAATTAATGAATGAGAGTTCTGGATCATTCTCTTTCTATATTTAGTCACAGGTAATCTCTTCTGTTTCTTCCTACACCAGTCTTTTTTAATAATTGACATTTCTGCATGGACCTTAGGGAAAGACAGTAAATGACTTTTCTCTTAATTAACCAAGCACTACATAGTTTCTCTTTCTTCCAAGAAAAGACAAAAGTTAAACTATGACTTAATATCAATGATTAAGGACAGTGGTAAAATTTTCAGCACCTTCTCTTTATAAGTCCAAGAAATAATTTGCTAAAATTCTTGTCCTATCAGGGTAAAAAATTCTAAATTCTCTAAATCTGCAAAACGAGGTAATAGTAATAGCAACTCAAAAAAGTTGTGAGAATTAAAACAGAATTTATGTAAAAAGCAAGTGTCTGGAATATATAGGAACTTAGTAAATAGTTGTCATTCACTGTGTCCTGAGATTTGATCGAGCACTTCAGGTCAGCCTCCTACTGAGTTTGGGGATGGGAAACTAGTCACAAACACAAAATCATTCTGTCTTAAACTTTCCTATGCTTTTTATGCATAAACAAAAGATGCTTTTTTTGTTTGTTTACAATTTTCATTACTGTAGAATTTTCCCTTCCTTATCTATTTTCAACCTCCCATTGTAAATATATTTTCAAAATGCTCAATAAGGACATGAGATTTTAATAATAACATATCCTGTGTGTGTGTGCTGTGCGTACACACGTGTGTGTGTACCTTGCACACAGACTTTATTTACTTTTTATTTTTTTTCAAATAAATAATTTTTTTATTTTTAAATCATAGCTGTGTACATTAGTGCAATCAAGGGGTACAATGTGCTGGTTTAATATATAATCTGAAATATTCTCATCAAACTGATTCCATATAAAACAAGTATTTTTTCAAGATCTTTAAAATAAGATGATGGAGCTTTAATAGAAATTGCATTAAAATTATATATTGCTTTGGGTAATATAGACATTTTAACAATGTTGATTCTTCCCAGCCATGAGCATGGTATGTTTTTCCATTTGTTAGTATCTTCAGCTATTTCTTTTCTTAAAGTTTCATAGCGCTCTTTGTAGAGATCTTTCACATCCTTTGTTAGGTATATGCCCAAATATTTCATCTTCTTTGGCACTACTGTGAAAGGAATAAAGTCCTTGACTGTTTTTTTTTTTTTTTTCGGCTTGTTTATTGTTGGTATATATAAAGGCTACAGTTTTATGGGTATTAATTTTGTAGCCTGAGACATTGCTGTATTCCTTGATCACTTCTAAAAGTTTTGTAGTAGAATCCCTAGTGTTTTCCAGATATATGATCATATCATCTGCAAATAGTGCAAGTTTGATCTCTTCTGACCCAATGTAGATAGCCTTGATCGCCTTTTCCTCCCTAATTTCAATGGCTAAAACTTCCATTACAATGTTAAAGAGCAATGGAGACAATGGGCACCCTTGCCTGATTCCTGATCTAAGTGGAAATGATTTCAATTTAACTCTATTCAATACGATATTGGTTGTGGGTTTGCTGTAGATGGCCTCTATTAGTTTAAGAAATGTCCCTTCGATACCAAGTTTTTTAAGTGTTCTGATCATGAAGGGATGCTGGATATTATCAAAACCTTTTTCTGAATCAATTGAAAGAATCATATGGTCCTTATTTTTTAGTTTGTTTATGTGCTGAATTACATTAATAGATTTACATATATTGAACCAGCCTTGAGACCCTAGTATAAATCCCACTTGGTCATGGTGTATAATTTTTTTGATGTGTTGTATTCTGTTTGTTAGGATCTTACTGAGTATTTCAGCATCAATATTCATTAGTGATATTGGTCTATAATTTTCTTTTCTTGTTGGGTCTTTCCCTGGTTTGGGGATCAAGGTGATGTTTACATTGTAGAATGTATTGGGTAATATTCCTTCCTTTTCTATATTTTGGAAGAGGTTTAGTAATATAGGTACTACTTCTTTAAAGGTTTGGTAGAATTCTGACATAAAGCATCTGGTCTGGGCTTTTCTTTTTAGGGAGATTTTGTATAGTTGATGCTATTTCAGAACTTGATATAGGCCTGTTCAACATTTCCACTTCATTCTGGCTAAGTCTTGGGTAGGTGGCGTACTTTGAGGTATTGGTCTATTTCTTTCAGATTTTCATATTTCTGAGAGTAGAGTTTCTTGTAGTATTCATTAAGGATTTTTTGAATGTCTGAGGGGTCTGTTGTTATTTCATCGTTACCATTTCTGACTGATGAAATTAGAGATTTTACTCTTTTTTTCCTGATTAGGTTGGCCAAAGGTTTATCTATTTTATTGATCTTTTCAAAAAACCAACTTTTGGATTTATTGATCTGTTGTATAATTCTTTGGTTTTCAATTTCATTTAATTCTGCTCTGATTTTGGTTATTTCTTTTCTTCTGCTGGCTTTGGGTAAGAGTGTTCTTCCTTCTCCAGTTGCTTGAGATGTCCCATTAAGTTATTAACTTCCTCTCTTTCCGTTTTCTTGAGGAAGGCTTGCAGTGCTATAAATTTCCCTCTTAGGACTGCCTTTGCAGTATCCCACAGGTTCTGATAATTTGTTTTATTGTTTTTTCCCAAAAATTTGGTGATTTCCTTCTTTATCTTGTCTATAACCCATCTATCCTTCAGCATAAGGTTGTTTAGCTTCCATGTTTTTGTATGGGTATGCAGGTTCCTGTTGTTATTGAGTTCAACTTTTATTCCATGATGTTCTGAGAAGATGCAAGGAATAATTTCTATTTTTTTTTTTAATTTGCTGAGGTTAGATTTGTAGCCTAGGATGTGGTTGATTTTGGAATATGTTCCATGGGCTGATGAGAAGAATGTGTATTCAGTTTTGTTGGGATGAAATGTTTTGTAGATGTCTGTTACGTCCAGATGTTGAATGGTTGAGTTTAAATCTAAAATTTCTTTGCTTAGTTTCTTTTTGGAGGATCTATCCAGCACTGCTAAAGGAAATCTCCAACTGCTATGGAACTGGAGGAAATCAAGTTGCTCATGTCTGTCAGAGTTTCTCTTATAAAATGAGGTGCATTCTGGTTGGGTGCATAAGTATTAATAATTGAGATCTCATCATATTGAGTATTACCTTTAACAAATATGAAGTGTCCATCCTTATCCTTCCTTATTTTGGTTGGTTTAAAGCCTACTGTGTCTGCAAATAGGACTGCAACACCTGCTTTTTTCTGCTTTCCATTTGCCTGGAATATAGATGACCATCCCTTCACCTTGAGTCTATATTTGTCTTTTAATGTAAGAAGCAATTCTTGTATGCAGCAGATATCTGGCTTGAGTTTTTGTATCCAGTCAGCCTAACTGTGTCTCTTTAGAGGGCAGTTTAAACTATTCACATTATTAGAGAATATTGATAAGCCTTTCAAGAGTCTAGTGGACATTTTTAATCCTTTTGCGACTGTGGAAGTTGGAATTTGATCAAAATTTTCTTGGTGGGTTTACTTTTGTGGTGGAGGATTACGCTGGTCTTTATGGAGGATAGGTCTGAGAATGTCCTGGAGCACTTGTTTGGTTATGGCAAATTTCTTCAACATGTGAATGTCATTGAAGTATTTAATTTCTCCGTCATAAATGAAACTCAGTTTAGCTGGGTACAGGATCCTGGGTTGAAAGTTATTTTGTTTTATGATATTAAAAGCTGATGACCATCCTCTTCTAGCTTGAAAGGTTTCAGCAGAGAGATCTGCAGTTATTCTAATATTCTTCCCCTTGTAGGTAATGGTTTTCTTTTGTCTGGCTGCTTTCAGAATTTTCTCCTTCATATTAACTTTAGTGAAATTGATTATGATGTGTCTGGGGGATGTCTTATTTAGGTTGAGTCATGCTGGAATTCTGAAACTGTCTGCTATCTGAATTTCAGAATCTCTTGGCATGTCTGGAAAGTTATCATTCATAATCTCATAGGGAAGAGACTCTGCCTTGTGAAGCCACTTTGTCACTTTTGGGGATCCATATGAGATGAATATTTGTTTTCTTCAAATTATCCCAGAGCTCTCTGAGAGAGTAATCTGTTTTTGCCCTCCATTTATCTTCCTCTTTGAATGTTTGGGAGCATTCAAAAGTTTTGTCTTCAATGTCAGAAATCCTTTCTTCTGCTTGTTCCATTCTGTTACTGGGGGATTCTACTGTGTTTCCCAGATCTTTGAGGACTGCAACTTCTTATCTCAATGTGTCAAAATCTTTGGTCATTTGGTCTTTGAATTCGTTGAATTCTTGAGATATCTTTTGGGTTACTGGTTGGAATTCTAATTCGATTTTATTTGCTATCCAGATTCTGAATTCGATTTCTGACATCTCAGCTCTTTGTTTGTGCATGGGATCTTGTGCTGTATCTGCCCCATTGATCCTTGGGGAAGTTGATCTACTCTGATTATTCATATTGACAGAGTTTTTCTGTTGATTTCACCTCATGACTGTTTTTCACTGTTGCCTCTTGCTGTCCTGAGAGTTGTGGAGGTGTCTCTCCAAGATTAGACCCCAGTGGGATCACTCTATTGTTGCTGGATCTTTGTAGGGAGTCACCCTGTGTAGTTCCTCTAGGGCTGCCCCAGCTAGGGAGTTCTGGTTGTGGAAGCCGCTCTGGCATGTGACACACCCAGATCCAGCAACAGGGCAGGAGGTGGTGCACAGGTTCTGTGTGTGCCTGGTGCCCAGTGACTTGGACACAGAGAGCCCAAGGCTCCAGCAGTCTCTGGCCAGGAAAAGGGCTCTGCACAGAAGAAGGGAGGGCTCCAGAGGGCACTTAGCTACCAGTGTCTCTGGCCAGACGAGCGGGCCAGTGTGGAGGCAGGGATGGTACAGGAGGGAGGACACAGGGTTGCGTGCCTCCCGCAGTTCCTGGTCATGGCATGTGGAGGCCTGGTGGGCATGTGTCAAGGGTCGGGGTTGCAGCACAGCTCTTATGGATGTCCGTGTGGTGCCAAGCCCTGGTGTTTGAGGTTGCTATGAACTGTGATGCACAGCACTCCACCCAGGGCAACAGCCCAAGGCTCAAGTGTGCCAAAACCGGTCTCACTCTGCCCCTAAGTGTTAAGACTGTAAGGTAGCTCAGTCCCCGCCTTTAGGCTACTCAGCCACTAGGTTACTAGCTCCTACCTGATCCTTGCTCTGCGACCCTGAGGGTGGAGCTTGCCGGGGCAGTTCTCTCACAATGGCTCTCTTTGGCCCACAGCCGAATACTACCCTGTTTCCCCGAAAATAAGACAGTGTCTTCTATTAAGGTGTGCTCCCAAAGATGCACTAGGTCTTATTTTCAGGGGACATCTTATCTTTCCTGGGAGTAGGTCTTATTTTCAGAGGATGTCTTATTTTCGGGGAAACAGGGTATTAGCTCCGTCTGGCTCAGTGGCTCAGTCTGGGGCCTTAGACAATGCCCAAAGTTTTCTGCATTCATGTCAAGCTCTCCCCAAGGCTGTTCAACTGAGTGCCAAGTCCAAAAACACCGAAACAGTTCACAGGTAAGGCCTTTTTGGTTTGTAGTCTCGCTGCTGCTTGTACTTACGTTTGCCAGCGGGATTAGGTCAATCAATCACACACAACCACTTGCCAGTTTTCCACTGTTTTTGTCCCCCTCTTGGGGTCCAGAAGTCCCTTGCTCACTCCCATGACCAGTTGCAGGGAAGCTGTTACTTGGCTGCCATCTTGCTCCACCGCACACACAAACTTTATATTGTTGTCATATTATTCTTGTATTTGTGTAATTTTATCATTCATGTGTACTCATTTGTCAATTTGTATCTGATTGTCCATTGTGGGTGGCTTTTTATACACGGTATTGTGACATAGCGGGTAACAATAATACCCTTGTCCTCATAAAGCTTTCATTCTGCAAGAAGTAATAGGCATTAAGCAAGACACCAAAACATTAACTGAATAGCTATAGACTGTGAAGGAAGTAAACAGAAGCAGATTAATCATGGCAATGGGAGGAAAGTCAGGGGATGTAGGAGATTTCAGCAAACAGCTAAAATATGGTAATTTTCTCACCATTGAAGGAATTTAGACTAAGCCTTCCAAACAGAAAAACCATTAAGTCAAAAGCTATGAGGCATCAAGTGAGGATGGAGGGGGGAAATGATATCAAATTATGTAGACAAGATGTATATCATCTGGGAACTTGTAGGCTATGGTGAGGAAGTTGTATTTTATTATGTAATAGGAAGAAATGAAAACCCAGATATAAAGGATAACTATTTACCTTTTATTGTTGCTATTTTTGTTTTTGCTTTGCTACCCGAAAACTCACAGGCCAACTCCCTTTAGATCATACACACACACACAAAGAGAAAGAAAAAAAAAGAGAGAGATCCCCATAGGACAATCCATGAAGTTTTTTTTTTTCCATGTATATTTCATCTTTTTATTTACACCACAAGTTATAATTAGTGCCTTCTCTTCATATAGATTGCATGCCATTGTCAATAAAAACCTAGAAATCCATCCTGCCCTCATAACAATTCAATTTTTTTTGCTCTAATGTTTATTTTTATTTCCATTAAGTTAATATACCTGCAAAACTTATTTTTTTAAATTCAGTTTATATTTGAAAATGTAGTATTGAATTATTTTTAAAATAAAGCAACTAAAGGATTTCCGCTGAGTTTCAATGTATAAAGCTTCCAGTGTGGTAGGATTTGTTTGCAGATCAGTTTTCATTTGGTGATATATAAAAGGTGGGTAATCCTATAAAATTTCATAGATTTTTAAAATCTCTCTAGAGTTTATTTGCAGACTATTCTGTTACATTTTGTTACTATATTTATTACTATTTTCCTAAGATATAATTCATGGATATATTTTAAACATTTGCAGTCACCGAGTGAGTAAAATCAGGGGAATGCTTTATATACCTGAAATTATCGCTGTTTGTAAGTGAGTGGGCCCCCAAATTTTGACAGTCTAAAGTGGTCTTTGAACCACTATTAATATAACTGTTAGTTAATAGTTAATCTCTGGCATTTTTAAATGCACACTTAATAAAAAATATTTTTTGATCAGTTGTATCTGATAGGATCTAGAAAGGAAATACTAGCATCATATTGAACCACATTCAGTTTTAACTTTATTAAATACCACACAATTTCCAGAACCTGGCATTACAAGTACTCTAGCTTATTGCCCTTTCACTTCTGTATAACACAATATCAAAACATTTTATCTGTCAATATGTGATTTCTCTAGTGACCTTTGACATTTGGACCATATATCCTCATGCATCATTAGAGATTTTTGGCCAAACCAATAACATGCTTCTCTGTTGCTTTCAAATGCCTCCTAAAGCAAAAGGTTAATGACCAATAAAATGCACTGAAATGGTTCTTTTTGGTGTCATAGCTCATCTATTTCTCTTTCCACTCAATCTCCACATGCTTTTAATATTTCCTGAGAAGCTTTTGTTTTTTCATTTAATGAAGAGTAACTAATGTGCCATTTTCTCTTTATAAAGTAACACTCTCTCTAATAGAATTCTATCCTTAGGGACCAACTGTATTTAAGATGCCTTTCATTTGTCCTATGACAGCAGTTAACTCAGCATTCGACAATTGGTACCTTTAAAAAATAAAGGTCGTGCATAAAAGCTCCCATTTGCATGAGTTTGCACAAGGTTATAAAATTCATATAAATGCTATCTGCTGATAAAACTATGGTACTGGCATTAGATACTAAACAGTGGTCTAACACAAGGCTCAGGAAACTATGGCCCTCAGTCAAAGTCTGGCCCACAGCTTTTTTCTTTCTAAATAAAGTTTTATTGAAACATATCCAGGCCCATTTGTTTACATGTTATTTACTGCTGCTTTTATGCTCTCCACCAATAATAGAATTGAGAAGTTACCACAGAGACCATCCGACCCTCAAAGTCAAAAATATTTATTTTCTTGCCCTCTACAGAAAAAAATTGATAGCTTCTGATTTAAATAAAACTAAGCCTATTTCTCTTTTGGGACTATGTGATCACAGAAATATACACTAGTTGACACATACAAGGTCTGAAAATTAAGTTCTTGAACTCATCCTAGAAAAAGTGCTACATAATTCCTCATTGAATATCACAATGGTCTCCTTTGAAGTACTTTTCCTGGGAAGCTATGCACCAGTACCAGTCCCTAGGCCACCCTATAAAGCACTTAATTGTCAGATCTGCATATGACAATGGCCCTGATGAACATTACAGAAAAAAAGTAAAAGAATTCCAAAACTGGGGTGCTGGCATTGGTGTATAGCTTCCCAAGGGGAGTATTTCAAAGATGACTACTGATATTCAACAATGAGATACATAGCACTTTTTCTAGGATGAATTTGTGAACTTAGTTGTCAGACCTCACATAGCTTATGTTTGTCATGTAATTTGAGAAAAGTTTCAATTTGCAGAACAGTATATGAACAATTGTCTTTTATGAAGTAAAAACCCCAATATTAATCAATGGTTGTATATGTCTCCAAAATATGCTTAACATAATACATTGTTACACTTGGGAAGGGAAGAAGAAATTTTGACTTTTTATTCTTTATACCATTTTAATTCTGGAATTGCCGTATAGTTGGCAAGTGACATATTAGCATATTTTTTAAATAGATCACTTGTTACTAAAGACTATGCCTTTCAATAGTCCTGTCACAACACACTGCAATTATCATATTAGTCATATATATATACTTCAATCAATTTTTTTCAGGACTGAGTTAAAATGTGGTTAAAAATAAAACTACCTGAAAATAATGTGAAACACAAAGCACTATCCTAGTCAATATTTCCCTTGAGCTCCATTGCAGCCCAGTAAATAGTTTTATCTGCTTCTAGACAAGAATAAGGATACTTTGAGTGAGTTTGTGACTTTTGTGTACTTACACAGATAATGATGACCATTTCACCATGTCTCTGAGGTTAGAATATTTGCTTGAAAGAGTCCAGGGAGGTTGGTGTTATTGTCCCTGCTTCACAAAAAGATATAAAAGGGAAGCAGCTTCTCAGTGATTGTTAGAGCCTAGGTAAGTATAGGTTGAGCATCCCTGAGCCAAAAATATGAAATCCAAAATGCTCCAAAATCTGAAGTATTTTGAGTGTCTAGGACTCCACAAAGAGAAAACTACACATGCAAGTGCTTAGCACGAACTTTGTCTCAAACATAAAATTATTACAAATATTGTATAAAATTATCTTCAGGCTATGTGTATAAGGCATATTTGAAACATAAGTGAAGATCTGGATCCCATACTCAATATATCTCATTGAGTATACGCTAATATTCCAAAATCCAAAACAAATCTGTAACCTAAAACAACTCTGGTCCTAGGCATTTCAAGTAAGGGATACTCAGCCTGTTTCTAGATTTATTATGCCAACCACCAAAGCCTGCTCTCAATTATTACAGTGTGGTGCTTCTAATAGCTTGAGTAGGTACAAGTGAGCTAGAGTACATTGTTCAAGAACATTTATTGAAATTCTGTGTGTAAGATGTTATATCCATCACTATGATTTGGAAGAATTAGTTAAAACTAAAGTAGATCATGAACTTCCTATATGTCAAACTCATCCTAGATTCTGGGAATTCACAATTCACATAAAATTAAAAAATTATTATTTCACTATAATCCTAAACATCTAGTAAAGCTAGTCACTTGCTAGCTAGAAAAAATTCTTCCCAAGCACCACTTTTATACGTGTCCAGGTCAATTTTCATGTAGGCTTGTGTCTAGAAATAAGATTATAAGGACAAAAAAAAGATATATACAATATAAAATATTGGTAATATTGCCAAATGACCTAGCAAAATGGTTTACCAAAATATTTTCATCAACATTTTACCAAAATAATTATTTCCTTATATTCTGGTTCTTATTGAGGAATTTCCTTAGTTGGAACCCCTAGCATTCCAGCTAATATTCATTCAACATCAGTACTCATAAGATCTACATCTTAGTTCTTGACTACACTGAAGTTTTCAACAGATTATAATATGTCTTTTTCTCTAAATGGAAATTACAGCATAGCTGATGAATAAATACAACTAATACTCACTCAGTTACTATACAGAGGAGCAAGTGGGTTCTCCTTTCCCATATGGGGAAATATTTTCTTGATAGTTGTCAGAAAACATGGGTGCTGACCTGACTCCTGATTTCTTATTGTACTTGTTTTACCTTGGGCAAGCCAGTTCATCTGTTTGGTCTTAGGTTTTCCATCTGTAAAATGACTGCTGGAATAAGTGCTCTTCTAAGTTTACATTTATATTAGCATATAAATATGGATAAAATAAATACAGTAAAATCTCCATTGTTGACCACCTCTCTACATTGACCACCTCCTTAAGTTGACCTAATTTTCAGACCAGACTTGTACCACCTGTACAAATCAGTACAGTAAGCTAGGCACTTGTGCTGACCACCTCAGTATGTTTTCCAGTTTGTTACAGTCTCTCAGATAGTCAGCCTACAGAAGTTCTACTATAATATATTACTCATTGTTAATTCTTGATTTCTCTTGTTTTACTTTAAATACCTAATAAGTTTGATTTAATCCTTTTAGAGGAAAACATAAATCAAAGGCCTGAATTTCTCAATTGTCTCCAGCTTAAATGTAAGCTCCATTAGAATCTTCTCCACTAACATCTTGTGCTCGTAGCATACACTAAATTTGTGATGGATGACTCTTTTAGCACTTCAAATTTGAATAAAATACCACAGATGTTATAAATAGGAGTTGCTAGATCAAAGTTCTCCATGTTTTTTACCATATACCAGGAACGTTTTCAAAAATAATAATAGCAGATTTAAAAAATAGCTTCAGTTATTTCTAAATTTCATCATTAAGGGCTTGTCCAACAATTCGAGCACATAAATTTAATACACCCTAGCATAAAATTTAAAATTTATATAACTTTATATTTTTAAGGATATTAAATTTATATCCTCTATTTTAGATTTATTTACATTAATAGATCACTGAGTTGTTAAAATATAATCAAGAAATTTATCTCTTGATTTAAAAAAAAAACAATATTCATTTGAATTTTAACTCATTTCCTCAACCAAATTTGACCATTTTTTATAGGCCATGTTCCACTGTGAGTCCTGGAATTATAGCCAGTGAATAAGGGAGAAGAAAATCCTACCTAAAGGAGGGAGTGTAAACTCCCTCCACGTCTTGTTTTGTTACATCAGTAAGTACAGTTGCTGAGTAGAATAATACTTTTTTTCCTTTGAGATCCTGAGACTTGTCTCTGTCAGAGCATTCATTTCTTACTGTTCTTGTGAAAGACCATTGTGGTGCTTAGAGAATTACCTTGGTCTTGAATAATGAATCTACTTTTGCTTAAAATAGCAATGTAATTTAACTTTTGTTTATGGTAGACACTTTACGGATTTATGGAAGCCATAGTTTTTTCCCTGGAGGGAAAAATACTTTTAAGACATTTAACTTTGTATACAGTTTCCAAGGGGATAAGGAGCCTCTTGAGTCTCACAACAGAGTTAAAAGCTCTGACCTAGATCAGCTCTTTGATGAGTTAATAGGATTAAGGATAATGTGCTAACATATTTCTTAAGATATTCAAATATAAGTCCATTATATAGTTTATTCATTCAGTGATTTATTCAATACAAATTTGATTAAATGTTGATGCTCTTATATGCCAGACTCTGTGTCAGGTAATACTATTATTTCAAACAAATTTTTATATGATTATTTAATATGTGAGTTTTATCACCAAAACAATTAATGGAGCCTCTTGGCTGAACCACATTCAACATTTTTGTAAAATTCATAACCTAATATTTGTGCATTTGCCTTCCAGTTGTTATCAGAATCTAACCAAACAAGAGAAAATTTGTTTCTTGCTTTTATCAGAATGGAAGCAAGAAGATTTGATTATGTAATTATTAAAAACCTACATTTCATATAGAACAAGGAAAAGTAAAAATAACTGGGGGTTTTTATGTTACATTCCAATCTATGTTTTTGTGACATGCAAATTCATACAGAAGCAGTTCCACTCATTGAATTTCCAGAGACAAGTAATTGAGCCCCTTGTATACCTGTCAAGTATCTGTAATAATTTGAAGCACCATATTAAATAGTGCATATTTTAATTAACTAATAAAGTTTAATTTTTCCATGTGGCATTGGTAAGTTTTAATGTAATAAGCATTACCAACTTTAGATCAGGTCTTGTGAGACCAAATGACACTAGAATTACAAGTAGGAAAATATCTGACAAGAAGTGATGCATTGATTTAAAATCAACACACTCAGGGACCTTACGGTTATACATGAGATTTTAGCCCTGGAACTCACTCTTTGTGACTTCATCTCTATATCCATGTATTGTTGCTGTCCATGATAAAGCAATTATAAGAAACAAAAAATCTTTTTGAGGTTACTAACTACTTGTAACTGTAATCCATATGGATTATGTTACTTACCAAGTTTATAGATTTGAATATCAAAAATGTCGGGTGGCGCCTGTGGCTCAAGGAGTAGGGCACCGGTCCCATATGCCGGAGGTGGCGGGCTCAAACCTAGCCCCGGCCAAAAACCAAAAAAAAAAGTCATAAAATATGAGGCTCCACAGGGTCCTGTCGATAAATCATTATCTCTTAAAAATATTAAAAGAAAATTATTGATCTTAATTCAATAAAAAGAAAAAATACATTAAGAAGGGGGAAAGGCATAATATGTTACTTATCTGTTTTAAGTTTATAGTTGAAGGATGTCCTCTGAAATAGCTTTTCCCTCAAATTAATTTTGGCAGCACATTAGCATATTACTAAACTCAACCCCATCTTCTTGAGGAGGATAAAGACTCTTTCTTCATTCTTCTCTGGTTTACCACGGTGCCCCTTAGCCTCCATTTGGACACCTACCTTGCTAACCTCCAACTGATTGATTTAGGTCTGAATTATTCTGGAAGGAAAAATGAAGAGCCATACCATACCAAATTTAATCATGATGAAAGTGAGTCCAGTCAAATGATCTTGGAAGCAAAGTGTAAAGATCTTTTACATTTTTTAATTCCAAGTATGTTATTTTTTTACTTATGTAAGTCTCCCAAGTACTGTCCAAGTATTGAAGTCCTTGTTGTTTCTGAGGGTGATAGTATAGGACAGAAAATAGGAAAAATGAATATAACCAACTGTTATGTAGATTTTATTTATACAAATAAATAAATGCAGCATTATCAAAGAATCTCAAAATTTTGAAAATATGTGTCCATATCAATGATGTAAACAGTCAATTTCTCATTAGAAAGAACTGCAACATCCATGTTAATGAAACCCAAAACCCTGGGGGAGGAGCTACACTGATACTCTGTCAGAAAAAAATAGATTTTAGACAAAAACTATAAAAGGAGACAAAGAGGGACATTATATAAAGACAAAGAAGTCAATTCAGCCAAAGGATTTAGAATTCTAAGTATATATGTACCCAATGCTGGAGCAAATACTAATAATAATAATTAAAAATAAAGCAAATATTATCTGAACTAAAGGGAGAGAAAGGCGTCAATATTAATCACTGAAGACTTCAACGCTCCACTTTCAGCATTAGACAGATAATCCAGATAGGAAATAAAAAATAAACATTTCACGTAATCTGCTCTATACACCAAATGGAGCAAATAGAGATTTACAGAATGTTTTGTCAACAGCCTCATAGTACATATTATTCTCCTCAGCTCATGGATCATTCTTAAGGATAGATCATATGTTAGGCCACAAAGTAAGTATCAAATAATTCCAAAAACTGAAATCATACCAAGTATTTTCACTTATTACCAAGTATTTTCACTGATTACAATCACAAGGAATATTGGAAAATATATAAACACATGGAAATTAAATAATATGCTCCTTAATGATCAATGGGTCTATGAAGAGATTAAGAAGGAAATTTAAAAATGTCTCAAAACAAATAAAAATTAAAATACAACCTATAGGATATAAAAAAAAAGTAGCAGTAAGAGGAAAGTCCAAATTTACAGCAAATAGTGCCCACATTCATAAAAGTAGAAAAGCCACAAACATACAACTTAGAGATGCATCTCAAAGAACTAGAAAAACAAAATGAAACAAAATCCAAAGTTAGTACAGGAAAATAAATAATGAAGATCAGAGCAGAAGTAAATGAAATTGAAACAAAAAATACAAAACAATGAAATGACAAGTTATTTTTTCAAAAAGATAAAACAAAATTGACACATCCTTGACCAGATGAAGGAGAGAGAGAGAGAGAGAAAAAAAGACAGATTATCCAAGTAAATAAAGTCAGAGATGAAAAAGGAGACATTACAATTGATACTGCAGAAATCCAAAGTATCCTTAGAGACTACTATAAGCTGTAGTAGTCTCTTATAACTATATGTCAATACATTGGAAAAGCTGGAAGAAATGGATAAATTCCTAGACACATGCAGCCTACCCAGATAGAACCAGGAAGAAATCCAAAATCTGAAAAACTAATAACAAATAATGAGCCAGAAGCAATAATAAAAAAAATCCCTCATCAAAGAAAAGCTCAAGATCCAAAGGCTTCGCTGCTGAATTTTGTTCAACATTCAAAGAGCTAATAGCAATCCTACTAAATTATTCAAAAAAAATTGAGGTGGGAATAATCCCAAACTCATTCCACAAGGCCCAGATCACCTTGATACCAAAACCAGACAAAGACAAACAACAACAAACAAAAAGAGACCTCTAGGCCAATATCTCTGACAAACACGGATACAAAAGTACTCAACAAAATATTATACTAGAAAACTGAATTCAACAACACATTAAAGAGATTATCTATCATGATCACATCAAACTCATCCCAGGAACCAAGTATGGTTCAACATATGCAAATCAGAGAAAAAGAACATGCTGTTACAGGGAATGCGGCTTATTAGGACACCTAAAGAATGACAAACCCTAGCTCCCAGAATCTACTTCAAGAGAATATAGCACCCAGATCAAGGCTTTCATCATCAATATTAAAAATGAAGCTGTCAGGAGGGCAGAGACAAGATGGCTGACTGAAGCTAGCTTTCCACAGAGGCTCCCATCCAGAAGGAGAGTTAAAGGACAGAAATTTAGCAAGTAACCTGGTGGATTAGAGCTGCACCAAGAGAGAAGGATGACAAATGCACACCAACCCTGCTGAGGCGAGCTGCGACCCCAAGGATAGAAAGAAAAGGTACAAAATCCATCACCAAGCAGACGGGAGTCCTCTCCCCCATGAGAATGGCTAAGAGTGCCCCACAAACTAGCAGAGTTAAAAGGTCCTCCCACAACACTCCATGGGAGAGACCCTCTAAAAACTGGACCTACCTCCCTACTAGGGTGCCATGGTGTTCTCCTGCCAGGCATAAAACTGTACAAAACTGTATGTATTCTCTAACTGCAATTCTGAGCTCCCAGCACTCCTCTCCACTCTCACTCTGAGGTCTGGAGGCCTGTTCCCTAGGAGTCCAGATTCTTTGGTTATTTCTCAAGGGGTGTGGACAAGGCGTAGACTGCAGCTGGTCAGTGCTGATTCTGTGGCATGGGAGTGAGGACAGGATAGTTGGATGAGAGGGAATCACAGCGGAGCGGCGGTGCCCCAAGGTGCAGAGCAGCAGCTGTTTTTGGCAACAATAGGGCTCACTCCCAGATATTCCGAAGCCACATCACCTGTGTCCCTGGGCAACCAGAGGAGGCTGGGCATCTTCTCAGGTGGCAATCACCGTGGAACAGATCTGGGACGGAAATGCAGGCCCTGTAGGTAAAGGGTTTGCCTGAGGTGGTACCAGCCTGGGTGGAGCATGGGGACTAGAAAATGCATATGTAGAGCCAGGAAATTCCCAGGGCGAGGCAGACCCAGAGGAATGCTTTACTGAGCCTAAGATGAATCCAGCCCTCAGGGGATCATCAGCCTATAGACAAAGGAAGGCAGGAGGCTAGAACTGACAGCTAACCGAATACAAACCTGCAGGAGCAAAAACGGAGCCTCAGGTGCAGGCTCTGGGAACTCAAAACAACTTCTCTTCTGCAGGGGAATTTAGCAGGGACAAAAAAAATTCCCACAAACTTGTTCTATTCTGTCAGTAACATCAATCAGGGGAGGGGCTGAAACTGAGTGAACACCCTCCAGCCTCCATCAAGCACCTGAGGTTGTCAGGCCTCACCTCCCCCTGCTGGATAGAGGCCGAGCATAGCATGGCTGAGCAGAAATAGATTTCCCTGTGATTCAGGCAGGTGCAAACCCTGGAGTATCTGTTCACTAGAGGCAACTGGGTCACAGCCCTGTGGGGCTATCAGTGACTGGGTGTGACAGAGGTGCAAGGTGGGGAAGGAGGCATCAACCTTCTCAGACTAATATATTTGTTGGGTGGGTCCTCCTGACTCCACAGAGCACTGGAGCAAGCCATAACTGACTTGTCACCAGACCCCTGAGATCCAGTTGCCAGAGACCTTTTAAACTCTCCTACCTCAGACAGGTGCTGAGACAATTGATTTGGACTTTTTGAACTGAGCCAATCACCCAAGAACAATTCAAGGGGTGCCCTGGGTGTGTGGTTGTAGGAAGGCTTGATTTTCCTTTTCCAATTGTTGCCTGAGGGGGCAGGGTGACTTAATTGCTGGTATTTCTCCACAGCTGAGACTTCAACCCAAAGTAACTGTTTCACTAGAGTCAAATAGAGACCAGCTGAAAACAAGACAGAACCACACCAAACAGGTCCCTAGTTTCTCAGGCCATAGCACTGTACAGGTCCACGACAAAGCTCCAGAGGAAAAGTCAAACTGTGTAAAACAATCATGGGGGGGAATCAGTGGAAAAACTCTGGTACCATGAATAACCAGAATAGATCAACACCCCCAAGGAAAGATATGGCAGATGTAACTGAAGATCCCATTTATTATCAGCTGTCTGAGATGTCAGAAATCGAATTCAGAATTTGGATTGCAAACAAGATTAATAAAATGGAGGAAAATTTGGAATTAGAAATTCAAGGAGCAATTCAAAAGTTGGAATTAGAAATTCGAGGAGAAATTCAAAAGTTGTCTCAAAAATTTACCGAGTTTAAAGACAAAACCAAGAATTTGCAGCCCTCAGAGACCCAAAAAATACAGTAGAAGCCCTCAGTAACAGAGTGGAGCAAGCAGAAGAAAGGATTTCTGACATTGAAGACAAAGCCTTTGAACACTCCCAAACTCTCAAAGAGGAAGAGAAATGGAGAGCAAAAATGGATCATTCTCTCAGAGAGCTCTGGGATAATTCAAAAAAAGCTAATATCCACCTCTTCAAACCCAGTAGAAGAAAAGAAATAATCAAAATTAGAGCAGAATTAAATGAAATTGAAAACAAAAGAATTATACAACAGATCAACCAAACAAAAGTTGGTTTTTTGAAATGGTCAATAAAATAGATAAACCTTTGGCTAAACAAACCAGAAAAAAAGAGTAGAATCTCTAATCTCATCAATCTCATTGGAATTTCTGAAAGTGATGAAGTGGGCTAGCAAGGCACAGAGGCCCTTCTCCATGAAATTATGAAAGAGAATTTTCCAGACATGCCAAGAGATTCTGAAATTGTGATAGCAGACAGTTTCAGAACCCCAGCATGACTCAGTCCAAATAAGACATCCCCCAGGCATATCATGATTAACTTCACTAAAGTTAATATGAAGGAGAAAATTCTGGCAGCAGCCAGACGTAAGAAATCCATTACCTATAAAGGGAAGAATATTAGAATGATTGCAGATCTCTCTGCTGAAACTTTTCAAGCCAGAAGAGGGTGGTCATCGACTTTTAATCTCCTAAAGCAAAATAACTTTCAACCCTGGATCCTGTGTCCAGCTAAACTGAGTTTCATTTATGATGGAGAAATTAAATACTTTAATGACATTCATATGTTGAAGAAATTTGCCGTAACCAAACCAGCTCTTCAGGATATTCTCAGACCTATCCTCCATAATGACAAGCTCAATCCTCTACCACAAAAGTAAACTCACTTATAAACTTTTGATCAAACTCCAACTTCCACCATGGCAAAAGGATAAAAATGTCCATGTTTGAAAAACTCGACACCCAAAATTTTACCAGACTTATCTATATTCTTCATTAATGTGAACAGCTTAAACTGTCCTCTAAAGAGGCACAGGTTAGCTGACTGGATACAAAAACTCAGGCCAGATATTTGCTGCATACAAGAGTCACATCTTACCTTAAAAGATAAATATAAACTCAGGGTGAAAGGATGGTTGTCCATGTTTCAGGCAAATGGTAAACAGAGAAAAGCAGGTGTTGCAATTCTATTTGCAGACACAATAGGCTTTAAACCAACAAAAATAAGGAAGGATAAGAATGGTCACTTCATATTTTTCAAAGGTAATACTCAATATGATGAGATTTCAATTATGAATATTTATGCACCCAACCAGAATATGCCTCAATTTATAAGAGAAACTCTAACAGACATTAGCAACTTGATTTCCTCCAGCTCCATAATAGTCAGAGATTTCAACACTCCTTTGGCAGTGTTGGATCGATCCTCCAATAAGAAGTTGAGCAAAGAAATTTTAGATTTAAACCTAACCATCCAATATTTGGATTTAGCAGACATCTACAGAACATTTCATCCCAACAAAACTGCATACACATACTTCTCATCAGCCCATGGAACATACTCCAAAATCAATCACATCTTAGTTCACAAGTCTAACCTCAGTAAATTTAAAGGAAAAGAAATGATTCCTTGCATCTTCTTGAACAACCATGGAATAAAAGTTGAACTCAGTAACAACAGTAATGTGCATACTCATACAAAACATGAAAGTTAAATAACCTTATGCTGAATGATAGCTGGGGCAGAGATAAGATTAAGAAGGAAATAGCCAAATTTTTGGAACAAAATGACAATGAAGACATGAATTATCAGAACCTCTGGGATACCGCAAAGGCAGTCCTAAGATGGAAATTTATAGCACTGCAAGCCTTCCTCAGGAGAATGGAAAGAGAGGAAGTAAATAACTTAATTGGACATCTCAAGCAACTAAAAAATGAAGAACATTTCAACACCAAACCCAGTAGAAGAAAAGAAATAATCAAAATTAGAGCAGAATTAAATGAAATTGACAACAAAAGAATTATACAACAGATCAATAAATCCAAAAGTTGGTTTTTTGAAATGGTCAATAAAATAGATAAACCTTTTGCTAAATGAACCAGAAAAAAAAAAGAGTAGAATCTCTAATCTCATCAATGAGAAATGACAAAGATGAAATAACAAGAGTCTCCTCAGAAATTAAAAAAATCCTTAATGAATATTACAAGAAACTTCATTCTCAGAAATATGAAAATCTGAAGGAAATTGACAAATACGTGGAAGCACGTTACCTTTCAAGACTTAGCCGGAATCAAGTGGAAATGTTGAACAGGCCAATATCAAGTTGTGTAATAGCATCAACCATATAAAATTTTCCTAAAAAGAAAAGCCCGGGACCAGATGGCTTCAAGTCAGAATTCTACCAAACCTTTAATGAGGAACTAGTACCTATATTACTCAACCTATTCCAAAGTGTAGAAAAAGAAGGAAGGCTACCCAATACGTTCTATGAAGCAAACATCACCCTGACCCCCAAACCAGGAAAAGACCCAACAAGGAAAGAAAATTATCGACCAATATCACTAATGAATATAGATGCAAAAATCTTCAGAAGATCCTAACAAAGAGAAACCAGCAACACATCAAACAAATTATACATCATGACCAAGTCGGTTTTATCCCAGGGTCTCAAGGCTGGTTCAAAATACATAAATCTATAAATGTAATTCAGCACATAAACAAACTAAAAAATAAGGACCATATGATTCTTTCAATTGATGCAGAAAAAGCTTTTGATAATATCCAGCATCCCTTCATGATCAGAACAATTAAGAAAATTGGTACAGAAGGGACATTTCTTAAACTAATAGAGGCCATCTACAGCAAACCCACAGCCAATATCGTATTGAATGGATTTAAATTGAAAGCATTTCCACTTAGATCAGGAACCAGGCAAGGTTGCCCATTGTCTCCATTGCTCTTTAACATTGTGATGGAAGTTTTAGCCATAGCAATTAGGGAAGAAAAGGCGATCAAGGGTATCCACATAGGGTCAAAAGAGATCAAACTTTCACTCTTCACAGATGATATGATCGTATATCTGGAAGACACTAGGGATTCTACTACAAAACTTTTAGAAGTGATCAAGAAATACAGCAATATCTCAGGCTACAAAATCAACACCCATAAATCTGTAGCCTTTATATATACCAACAATAACCAAGCCGAAAAAACAGTCAAGGACTCTACTCCTTTCACAGTAGTGCCAAAGTAGATGAAATACTGGGGTGTATACCTAACAAAGGATCTCTACAAAGAGCACTATGAAACTTTAAGAAAAGAAATAGCTGAAGATGTTAACAAATGGAAAAACATACCATGCTCATGGCTGGGAATAATCAACATCACTAAAATGTCTATACTACCCAAGGCAATATACAATTTTAATGCAATCCCTATTAAAGATCCACTGTCATACTTTAAAGATATTGAAAAAATAATACTTCATTTTATATGGAATTAGAAAAAACCTCGAATAGCCAAGACATTACTCAGAAATAAAAACAAAGCAGGAGGAATCACGCTACCAGACTTCAGACTATACTATAAATTGATAGTGAACAAAACAGCATGGTACTGGCACAAAAACAGAGAAGTAGATGTCTGGAACAGAATAGAGAACCAAGAGATGAATCCAGCTACTTACTGTTATTTGATCTTTGACAAGACAATTAAAAACATTCAGTGGGGAAAAGATTCCCTATTTAACAAATAGCTGGGTGAACTGGCTAGCAACCTGTAGAAGACTGAAACTGGACCCACACCTTTCACCATGAACTACGATAGACTCTCACTGGATTAAAGATTTAAACTTAAGACATGAAACTATAAAAATACTAGAAGAGAGTGCAGGGAAAACCCTTGAAGAAATCCGTCTGGGTGAGTATTTTATGAGGAGGACCTCCCGGGTAATTGAAGCAGCTTCAAAAATACACTACTGGGACCTGATCACACTAAAAAGCTTCTGCACAGCCAAGAACACAGTAAGTAAAGCAAGCAAACAGCCCTCAGAATGGGAGAAGATATTTGCAGGTTATGTCTCCAACAAAGGTTTAATAACTAGAATCCACAGAGAACTCAAACGTGTAAGTGGGAGAAGAATAAGTGATCCCATCGCAGGCTGGGCAAGGGAGTTGAAGAGAAACTTCTCTGAAGAAGACAGGCACACGGCCTACAGACAAATGCTCATCATCTTTAATCATAAGAGAAATGCAAATCAAAACTACTTTGAAATTATCATCTAACTCCAGTACGATTAGCCCATATCACAAAATCCCAAGACCAAAGATGTTGGCATGGATGTGGAGAAAAGGGAACACTTCTACACTGCTGGTGGGAATGCAAATTAATACATTCCTTTTGGAAAGATATTTGGAGAACACTTAGAGATCTAAAAATAGATCTGCCATTCAATCCTATAATTCCTCTACTGGGCATATACCCAGAAGACCAAAAATCACATCATAACAAAGATATTTGTACCAGAATGTTTATTGCAGCCCAATTCATAATTGCTAAGTCATGGAAAAAAGCCCAAGTGCCCATTGATCCACGAATGGATTAATAAATTGTGGCATATGTACACCACGGAATATTATGCAGCCTTAAAGAAAGATAGAGACTTTACCTGTTTCATGTTTACATGGATGGAGCTGGAACATATTCTTCTTAGTAAAGTATCTCAAGAATGGAATAAAAAGTATCCAATGTACTCAGCCCTACTATAAAACTAATTTATGGCTTTCACGTGAAAGCTATAACTCAGTTATAACCTAAGAATAGGGGAAGGGGAAGAGGGAGGGTGGCTAGAGGGAGGGTGATTGGTGGGATTAAACCTGTGGTGCATCTTACAAGGGTACATGTGAATGTTAGTAAATGTAGAATATAAATGTCTTAACATAACTAAGAAAATGCCAGGAAGTCTATTTTAACCAGTGTGATTAAAATGTGTCAAACGGTCTATAAAACCAGTGTATGGTGCCCCATGATCGCATTAATGTACACAGGTATGATTTAATAATAAAAAATAAAATAAAATAAAAAATAAATAAATAAACATATGCAAATCAAACTATTGATACTTTGTATCAACAGAATGAAGGACAAAACCATATGATCATTTCAATTGATGCTGAGAAAGGATTTGGTAAAGTGTAACATCCCTTCATGATAAAAACTCTCAAAAAACTGCATATGCCTCAGCACAATAGGAGCCATATATAACAGATCTAACCCTACTATCATATGGAATGGGGAAAAACTGAAAGCCTTTCTTCTTAAATCTGGACCAAGACAAGGATGCTCACTCTCACAACTATTATTGAACATAGGACTGGGAGTTGTAGCTAGAGCTATCAGACAAGAGAAAGAAATAAAGGACATCCAAATTAGAAATGAAGATCTCAAATTATCTTTGTCTGAAGGTGATATAATCTGATATCTAGAGAAACCTAAAAGATTTCACAAAAAAACTATTAGAACTGATAAATTTGCAGGACACAAAATCAATATATGAAAATCAGTATCATTTCTATATGTCAACAGTAAACAATCTGAGAAAATAACCAACAAAGTAATCTCATTTACAATAGCTACAAAAAAGTACCTAGAATTGCCTTAATCAACAAAATGAAAGATCTCTATAATGAAAACTTTAAAGCACTGATGAAAGGAATTGAAAAGGACACAGAAAAATGGAAAGATATTTCATGCTCATGGATTAGAAGAACCAATATTGTTAAAATGTCCATACTACCCAAAGAAATCTATAAATTCAATGCAATCCCCATCAAAACAGCAGTGACATTCTTCACAGAAACAGAAAAAAAATTTTTCTAAAATTTATGTGGAAAAAAAATAGACAAAGACATTCTAAGCAAAAAGAACAAAACTGAAGGGATAACATTACCTGCCTTCAAATTATATTAGAGAGTTGTAGTAACCAAAAGAGCATGGTACTTGCATAAAAACAGACACACAGACCAATGGAACAGAACACGGAACTCAGACAAATCCACACATCTATAATGAACTTATTTTCAACACAGGTGCCAAGAACATACAATGGGGAAAGAATAGTCAACAAATGGTGCTGGGAAAACTAGATATTGATATGGAAAAGAAAGAAACTTGACCCTTATTTCTTGCTATATACAAAAATCAAATCAAAATGGATTAAAGAGTTAAATCTCAGTCTTAGAACTACAAAACTAGTAAAAGAAACAATGGGGAAATTCTTCAGGACAATGGTCTGGGCAAGGACTTGTTGAGTAATACTCCCAAAGCACAGGCAACTAAAGCAAACGGGACAAATAAACCACATCAAGCTAAAAATCTTCTGCATAGCAAAAGAAGTGAAAGGACAACCCCAAGAAGGAGAAAAAGTATTTGCAACTTACCCATCTGATAGGGGCTTAATAACTAAAATATATAAGGAGTTTCAGTAAATCAATGGAAAAAGAATCAAATAATTAGAGTAAAAAATGGGCAAATAATCTGAATAGACATGTCTCAAAAAGAAGACATACAAAGATCTAAAAATAGATCTGCCATTCAATCCTGTAATCCCCCTACTGGGCATATACCCAGAAGACCAAAAATCACACCATAACAAAGATATTTGTATCAGAATATTTATTGCAGCCCTATTCATAATTACTAAGTCATGGAAAAAGCCCAGGTGCCAATCGATCCACGAATGGATCAATAAATTGTGGTATATGTACACCATGGAATATTATGCAGCCTTAAAGAAAGATGGAGACTTTACCTCTTTCATGTTTACATGGATGGAGCTGGAACATATTCTTCTTAGTAAAGTGTCTCAAGAATGGAAGAAAAAGTACCAAATGTACTCACCCTTATTATGAAACTAATGTAGGACCTTCACATGAAAGCTATATCCCAGTTATAACCTAAGAATAGGGAGAAAGGGGAAAGGGAGGGGAGGGAGGGGGGAGGGAGGCGGAAGAAGGGGGACTAATGGGATTACACCTGTGGTGCATCTTACAAGGGTATATGTGAATCCTAGTAAATGTGGAATGTAAAGGTCTTAGCAAAATAACTAAGAAAATGCTACAAAAGCTATGTTAACTAATGTGATGAAAATGTGTCAAACGATATATGAACCAAGTATATGGTGCCCCATGATCATACTAATGTACACAGCTATGGTTTAATAGAAAAAAAAAAAAAGAAGACATACAAATGGACAGCAGGTACACGAGAAAAGGCTCCACAGCATGAGTCATCAGAGAAATGCAGGTCAAAACTACAATGAGATATCATCTAACCCTAGTTAAAATGGCTTTTATCAAAAAGGCAATAATGAATGCTGGTGAAGATGTGGAGAAAGTGTAGTCCTCATACACTGTTGGTAGGAAAGAAAATCAGTGCAAGACTATGGAGAACAGTATGGAGGTTCCTCAAAAATTAGAAAAGAGAACTACTATATGACCCAGCAATCACACTGCTGGGTATATATCCAAAGGAGAGGAATTGAGTTTATTGAAAAGATATCTGCCCTTCCATGTTTATTTCAGCATTATTAACAACAGGCAAGATTTGGAATCAAGCTAAGTGTCCATTAGTAAAATGGATGAACAAAGAAAATGTAGAATATTACATAGCCACAAAAGAATGAAATCCTGCCATTGCAACAACATGGATGGAACTAGAGAATATTATGTTAAGTGAGATAGGGCAAGCACAGAAAGACATATTTCGCATATTCTTACTCCCATGTGGAAGTTAAATAATTGTTGAAAACAACTGATCTCATGTGGACAGAAAATGGAATGATAATTATGAGAGGCTGGGAAGGGTCATGGGCCAGAGGGGACAAAGTGGAGATGGTTAATGAGTGCGAAAATATAGCTAGATAATTAGATAGAATGAACAATATCTGACAGCACAACAAAGCAATTATAATCAACAGTAAGTTAGGGTATACTTTAAAATAACTAAGATAGTGGAATTGGAATATTCCTAACACAAGGAATGATAAATTGGTGAGGTGATGGATACCTAATTACCCTGATTTGATTAATTCACATTGTATGGCTGTAGCAAAACATCACATCATACTATAAGGACATACAACTATTATGTACCAAAAATAAATTTTTAAAAAAGAATGGAGTGTAAGATATAATAGTAAGGTTTGTTTATAGAAACTGATATTTGAGATTTTCTGGCTTATTTACTTGGGAAATAAATGGTTAACTTCATAACAATCTTTGCTTGTTAAACTGCCTGAGATCTGAAGATGATAAATAATAAAGACATTGATTAACTAAGTCCCTAAAACGATTATTTGAAGCTCTTTAAAACATATCTAGACAATATTCTCTTGGGGAGGGGGTAAGGAAAAATACTTTTAAGTCATTTCAGCATGCTTCCTTTGAGACATAACGATCATTATTAAGACAAGAGGGGGAGGGGAAAGGGATTCAGGAGAAAAGGCTGAAATCACCATGTGTCAAGAAGAACTAATGGTGACCTTTAGGTATGTTTTTGGTATTTTACACAAACAAAGAAAAATTACAACTATCCTTAGCATGGCCACATATGGTAAGGTACAGATCAGAGTAAAAATATAATCTTCTCCCTCTCCCAATTTCTTCCGAGAGCAACGTTTTAAACTAGACTGTACTTCTATGAAATTTTCATTTATAGCTAAGGCTGTTCATTCCAGATATAGGAGCTGTTAATATCCAGGTTTTCAGTAAATTACACACTTCATCTCCTGGATAGAAGAGAAATCTTATTCAAGCCCTGTTCATTGCGTT
The DNA here is from genome assembly GCF_027406575.1 of Nycticebus coucang. Classification (NCBI taxonomy): domain Eukaryota; kingdom Metazoa; phylum Chordata; class Mammalia; order Primates; family Lorisidae; genus Nycticebus; species Nycticebus coucang. The sequence continues at coordinate 22,992,753 of NC_069787.1, forward strand.
ACATATTTCCATATGAAATTCCCTGTATAATTCTCTTTTTATTACTCAGAACTCATTAAGGAAGAGATGTGCATTAAAACAATATACACACTGTGAGTGGTGCTGTTTTCATGTTAAAATAAGTAGACACCTACTTTGTAGCCTTTTACGCCATTGGTTTGACATCCCTATTGGCCTACAAATGTAAGTTAGGCTGTTAATCAGTTTTACTCACATACAAAGAGACTTTATTTGATATTTCTTGATTATTTTTGGAAATGTAATTCCAGGGCTTCAATATAAGTTTTCAGCAGTTTTGCTATATTTTATTTTGGCTTAGAAGAGGAAGAAGATGGAAATTTTTCACATTCTCATATAAATATGACATCAGGAGAAATGGTTCATAGGATTTATTAGAACTGCATAGGTGATGGCTTTTTAAAATAATTTAATTTGGAAAATGAACTGAATACTTGGGAGAACTGACCATTTTTAAAGACAAGTATTTCACCACAAGTAGATGTGGCTACTGAACAAGTTGCTGTCATTCTCGGTAGTTGCATTTAGTCTGAGAAAATTATTCGATATTGGAGGATCAAGTTCCATGTGTCCTAAATACCAAAGATCTTTTTTGAAGGTGGCCTTTCTTAACTCAAATCTTTAGTTTCATTGAAGCTGAAAAATACCATGAATATTATGAAATCTCATGAAAATCAGAATGATTCTGAAATTGTCCACTTTTTGTCAGTCAAGGGCTCAGGTTGGGGTTCATATTCTTTGGAGCTCAAGTCTCTCAAATGCTACTTACCTACAGGATAGCCTTAGCCATTTCACTTTAGCATAAATCCACTTCCAAATTTATAAGCTGCTAAAATAAACAATTATATATTATATATGCATAATATAAATATATGTATATATTAATAATATATATGTGAATATATGTAGTACCTACCTCTTAAAGTGTTTGAAAATAAGTTACAATGTGCTACAAAAATTTTACCTTAATTGATAGTAAGTACAGTTTTCCCTCAGAATCTGTGGGAGATGGGTTCCAGGACATCCAGCAGATACCAAAATAAGCAGTTGCTCCAGTCCTTGATATAAAATAAAGAGATATTTGCATGTGACCTAGGCAAACCTCCCTCCTTATATACTTTAAATCATCTGTACACATAATATCTAATACAATATAAATTCTATGTGCAAAGCAGTTACACTGCGATGTTTAGGGGTGAAACAGGAAAGAAATTATGTCTGTATATATTCAATACAGATACAATTATTTCTTGAATATTTTTGATCCATAATTGGTTTATCCATGGCTAAACCCCCAAATACAGAGGACCCATTGCATATAGTAAGTTCTTGTTCTATTTCAATGTGAAAGCAGTCACTGTTTATTAACTGCCCAGATTACAAAAATAATCAGGGAAGATACCTCAGTTCATCCTTCTTATAAGCCTATTGATCTGATCTTCCCTGCTGCCAGTATCTCCATCTTCTACAAAATGGATTGTTCTTTTTCTTCATTCCACCCCCTGGAGATGATAACTTGATGGGCTCCAGGAAGTCATTTGCTTCTTTGAAGCATTTTCCAACAGTATAGATCTCAGGAATCAGATCCTTCATGCAAATGATGCCATATTCATCAAGAAATCCAGTAACCAAACTGTAATCTGTCAATACAATTCACTTCTTGCCAATTTTGTAATAACCACACTTGTAGATAAGCTCATTTACTGGCTTCAGATTTCAGTACCCCTATGCAATACACAGTTCTATAATCCTCAGCATGTTAACTGAAGCCTTGTTGAACTTAACAAAAGTTCCATTGAAGATCTGGCGGAGGCGAAGAAGTTGCAATACGTTTTCAACCTTTGTACTCACATTATTGATCCCTCAGATCCTGATGACAAATGCCAATTTGGGTTCTGCAGGTACATAGAAGTTGCCAGCTTTTCTTGCCATTCTAGCCATCCGAATCTCAGTCCTGTACATCTGCCTGTACTCCTTATGATAATGCTTAGCTTCCTCATAGATAAGCTTCCTCCTTGCTTTTTGAAACATCTTTTGGGCACAGGTCTTTCTCTGATGCTTGATCTTCAGCTCCGGGAAATACCAAATACTTTTGCTTTTTCTTAAGGGTTTCTGGCACAGCAGGAACCTTCTTTTTCTTCTCTTTGATACCCTCCATGTTTCCAGCTAGAAAAGAGGCCACATAATAAGTTTGTAATAGAGTGTAAGCCTTATGAGTGACAAGGCAGAATGACTTCTTCTAATCAGGGCTTGAAATATAAGGAAGATTATCCTTTATGCTAGAGAAATATGTTTTATTTAAACATGACCAGTTTAGCAATTTATCTTAAGGTACTCTTTTCCAAATGCAATTTTGCAATGAAGTTGTCCTCTTCAACTGGAAGAAACGGTATCTATCAGGCCAGTACAGGGAAAAGCAAAGCCTATGTATAGTTTTCTTAACATGAAATGGATTCTTTTTGGTGTTTAACTGATACTCTGAGAACTTTGCTTATAGCTTTCAGCTGCCATGAAGACCTAAGTTCTGTAAGATAGGATTCACCGGCTCTGCTGATGACATCTTCTGTGCAAACAGATCAGGATAGAACATTGTAATAGAGCTTATTGTTGCTAGAATCAGAATTATTTTTTATGTGATTAAACTATAGAAATCATACTTGGTACTAAGATACCAAGTAATTATCATAAAAAACCAAAACATCTAAAGAGATCTACAGAAAAGACTGAGCTGCTGTTTGTCTTACTCTCCGTCAGTCAACTGTTCAGAGCCAAGTGGAGATCCATTATATTTATTTCATTTGGTTTCAATACAACCACAAGGTTAAATTTATCATGTGGATACTCATGGATTGGAACCATAAAATCATTTTTTAAAAAAATTCCAGGGTTAGTGCAAAAGCTGAGAAGTCTCTTCTCCTCTGGGGATTCTTTGTTTCCTTGGCCCTGGCCCAGGCCTTTGACAGCAAAGCCTGATCTAACCTCTGTACACACTACCTCTGCAGACATCAGTGTCCAACGCCAAAATTTTCTGAACTTCATATTTATAAAGAGAGAGACCTGAACACTTGTGATATCTCCTTCTAGGTGGTTCATAGGAATCTCAAACGGAAGGTGCTCTCTTGATCATCCCTGTCCATGAACTTGGGTGAAATGACACCATTTATATTTTTGATAATTATCTCTTTCAGTCTTCTATATTTCCTTTACCACCAAATGATCTTGATTATTTTACCTTCTGAATATATATCAAATCTCCCCTACACACACATTTTTTTCCACATTCATTCTCATCATTTTTAATGCAAGTCACCCAAGTCTGGCCTGAAATACTGAAATAATTTGTTGTCTCCCGAGTTAGTCCCTTCCAATCCATTCTCCATGCTGTAGCCAAAGGTATCGCCTTAAAGATAAAACCTGACTATCCCACACTTAACTTGTAACCTTCAAATCTTTCCTCTTGCAATTAAGATATCTTCAACAAGGTCATGGATAGCGTGGCCCCTGTGCCCACTCTGTTCTAGTCACGGAGCCACTTCCAAGGCCACCCAGACCTGCTTCCCACATCAAGCTTCCTCTCAGGCTTTTCTTCTACCTATATTATTCCCTAGTTCAAATGTCATCCACTCTTATTACCTCTCCTGGAAACTTGTATTTCCCCCTCCTGTTATTTGTGTCATGAAGACAAGAATGACATTTTGGTCTACTGCAACTCTTCAAGCACCTATATCAGGTAATATGGTATAGGGGTTCAAGAGTTGAATAAATGAGAGAGAAAAACAAAGGGAAGGAGGTAAAGAATTGTAGATCTTTAGCTTCAAATGTAAGGATATTTTGTGAGGTACACCATTTGTTTCTCTGAAGACTAAATGGGGAAAAGTTATTAAATTTAAACTTGAGTTGTTTATGCACAAAGGACTTGGCCAATGGGGACATAAGAAAAATCTTAGTCAAAGATTTGACTAAGACATTGTCCTGGATATTGGTATTAATGCTGCCTTTGAACATCTTGAAATCCAATGATTATAGAAAAACATATGGTGATGATAAAGTCTTGTGACTGTATTATTATTATGTCATATGTTTATATATGAGATGATGTTTAAAATTCATTGACATGTTTATCTGGTTGAGTCTTTGAGGTGGGTGCTTCCCGAAGCCTTGAATCCTAATCTGGCTGTCACTACCCTGCTTGGTTATGGTAAAGATAGTACCCTGAAAGCAGGTGTATTCCTATCAACGGTAGACTTCCCATGTCAGGTTCTTCTCTGATCTTTGACTCAAATGAACTAAGCTGGGTGATTTGTAAGTCTCAAGAATTCACAGCACCTGCAGATTGCTCCCCGGCAAAAAGCCACAATTCCTGGAAACTGCAAAAACGAGCTTGATCACGCCTTTCTTTAATTAAAAATAATCTCTGTGATGTTTCCTCACCTGCCTCCTGATAGTGTGAGGCCTGGCCTATCTTGGGCAAAAGAGAGGTTCTCATTTCTATTATGCTTTGTTCTCTGAAACCAATGGCAGGGACAAATCAAAACCACAGTGTCACAGTGTGCCAGGCATTAGCATCTGGTTCCTAAGTTGCTTCCTTTTTTATAAATGTTTCCTTTATTAAATGATAACAGTGTACATTGATGCATTTATGAGGTACAATGTGAAATACTGACATCAAACTGATTAACATAACCATGACCTAGCTTACTTATTTGTTGTGGTAAGACATTTATACTCTATTCTTAACAGTTTTGCAATGTACCATTGCATTATATACAATAGGTGAAGTCCCACCAAATACCCTCCGGCTTTCCACCTCCCCCCTCCCCTCCCCTTCCCTCCTCTTCCCTCCTTCTTTCTGGACTATAGTTATGTTTTACCATTCATATAAATGTGTAGGTGAGTTGTGTCTTAAGCTGAAGGGAGGGACATAGGTCAGGAGGGAGAGGACCTATTTTTCTCTATGAAGTGACTATTTTACAATCTGCACAGAAGTGTTTTTACCTTCTAACAAACAGCATAGATAGGGTTATAAGTGAAATACCAGTTCTGACCCAGATTATTCCATGTAATCATGTGCTCTATAACCAGTTTTATTGGGATGTTGTTTGTTTAAGAATTTTACTTTCAGGCTCTGCACCTGTAACACAGTGGTTATGGTGCCAGCCACATACACCAGAACCTGCAGGTTCGAGCCCAGCCCGTGCCTGCCAAACAACAATGACAACTACAACCAAAAAATAGCCGAGTGTTATGGTTGGCACCTGTAGTCCCAGCTACTTGGGAGGCTGAGGCAAGAGAATTGCTTCAGCCCAGGAGTTTGAGGTTGCTGTGAGCTGCGACATCATAGTACTTTACAGAGAGCGGCATAGTGAGACTCTGCTACAAAAAAAAAAAAAAAAGAATTTTACTTTTAATCTTTTAGTTTGAATTTTATGTAGATTTTTTGGAATTTTATCACCTTCTAATGATGAAATTGATATTATCCTTTAGATCAGTGGTTCTCAAAATGTGGTCTTTAGGCCAGCAGCATCCAAATCACCTCAGAATTTGCTAGAAATGCAAGTTTTCAGTATCCACCTAGAAGTATGAGGGTGGGGCTGAAAAGTCTGTTTTTAAAGAAGTCCCTCCAGTGATTGTGATGCACCCTCATGTTTAGAGTCACTACATTTGATCATCAATTCACCCCACACGTGTGACAGAATATGGTCACTTCTGGCCAATGTAGAGCAGCTTGTCACAGGACCTGAGCTAATCCAGGTAGGTGTTTGCAATGAACCATCTGAGAGCTATATCACTAGCTAAGTGACTTATTCTCAAGTACCTACCTCTCAAAAGGCAATTCAAATGCAGGTCCTAAAACATTACAAATGACTGTGTGTCCTGGACACTCATAAGTCACTGCTAATTATTAAAATCATAAAATATAAACCTGTGAATGTCATTACTCCACTGTATTTATTATAAAGTGTTAAATTTAACATGGTAAAAATAGGTTTTAAAAGTTAAATGATTAACAGGCTCTGTGACATAGCCACACTGATTTTTTTTTTTTAAGTAGGTAAAATGATACTGCTATATATAAAGGAAGTTTAGAAGTCAGATTATTAGTCCATCTGGGAAGGACGTATCTATAAAAAAAATTCAGTGAAAAATTACACTGAGAAAGTAAAGATTAGATTCCAAATCCTTTTAAAGGAAAAAGATATGTACAGTTTTTCAGGTCACTTCTGAATTCAGGGACACTTCAATCATCTTTCTATCCATAGGGGTTCCCGAATCAAATACGACCACACACAGCAAAGACATTTTCTGATGTTTGGTACTGATTCTTGCCCAAGCTCAAGTTTTGTTTTGAAATGTTTTCATTATGTATTTGTTTCTCTTCTTGAAAGGTATATTTTAATTATATTAAATCTGCTCTTTCATTTGTGGATAGAAATTATAGTTTGGCAATAAATGTAGAAAGTTCAAAGATTGAAGCCTTTTATGGCTCACAGAGAAACAAACATTGACAAAGCACTAGATAAATGTTCTGTCTCAAGATATTAATCACAGTTCCAATTACAAAATTGCTGTCTGTCTCTTAAAATATTGGGTTTCCAGAAGCTGCCTGCATCTTTGGCTCTTAGGGTGCTCTTGGCTGGAGAATGACTAGACGCCCCAAACCAAGGCAAGTATCAAACAAAGTTTATTGAGAAAGAGAAAGATGAGTTTACAGACTTAGAAGGTTTATAGAGCAAGTCACATTCACCATAGAGAGCAAATAGGCCTCCATGTTGTGACAAGAGAAGGCAAAGAGGCCTTGGTTATGGCTGGTGGTTCTGCTTTATACTGCCTGGATTTGGTCTACCTCATGGTTCAGAGGTCACCTTGGAACCAGAGTCTTACTGCATGTAGTGACCTCTCATGAGCCTCTTTAAGAGACAGTTGGGGGTGTGAATCATGATGTCCTCATAACTAGTCTTAAGGCTGTTCTATGTCACCTTCAAGACTCTGTTGTACCTGCTGGTAGATCCATGGGCTAAATGTCACAGGGTCCTCAAACTGCGGACTGCGGGCCACGTGAGGTGGTGTGATTGTATTTGTTCCCGTTTTGTTTTTTTACTTCTAAATAAGATACGTGCAGTGTGCATAGGAATTTGTTCATAGTTTTTTTTTTTTTAACTATAGTCCAGCCCCCCAACGGTCTGAGGGACAGTGAACTGGCCCCCTGTTTAAAAAGTTTGAGGACCTCTGACAGTCTTCTGCATCCTTTTTGCAGCTAGCATGCTCAGTTCTGAATGGTAGATTGGTGAGTGTGTGTGTGTGTGTGTGTGTGTGTGTGTGTGTGTGTGTGTGTGTGTGTGGATTGTTTCCTTCTTCCCAGCTGTGAGCATCACACACAGGATTAACATGAGATGGGGGGACTGGGAGGCCCACCTTTGTCCTTTTTCCCTAGGATAGCTGGATTTCTATCTATCTACCTAACACAATGAGTATGATAGTTCTTGAATATTTATCTAAAGACTCTGTTCCTGAATGTGATTTTCTTTATAATTATCAATATGTTCACCTTCTTTGTGTTATGTTTAGGTGAATTTCTACCTTTAAGCCTTTATCCACACTTGTCTTCTTATAAGGAACAGAGTATTCATTCTCCACTTTTGTAAGTTTCCATTATTGCTCATAACTCTAAATGACCAATTCCAGTTTTGAGAGCAGCTTTTGCTCCTGAGGTCAGCTATGGGGTTTGTGGTGGACTCTGAAATGTATTGTCTGCCCAGAGCCTCACTATCACTAGGAAGTAACACCTTCCTCCCTTAGCGTGTTTGCTACTTCTGTCATTCCAGGTCCTGCTCTACCCTTGTGGTTGCACTGCTTGGACAGGGGCAAGCATGAAATATGGCTGAGTTTCCTCTCCAAGCCCTCACTGGAGAGACAGGTAGGTTGTGGTGGCCTGGAGGAAGAGGAACCTTTTGAATGCATCTGTCCAGAGAACGTGCTTCCTTACCTTTATGAGTCCCATGAGGAATGCCTTTGTATTATTTGCAGAAAGGAACTGCAGCACCTTCTTCCCAAAGTAGTTTGTATTCCTTCTGTCCATAGTCTAAAGGGGAGCTCATGTTTAAGCAGGATAACTCAGAGCCCTTTTTTGATTCCAGTATTGGCAGAAAATATTTATTGAACACATTTCATGTGCTAATCATTGCTTTTGAGATATAAAAAAATTTTTCTTACTATCATCTCCATTTTTTATAGGGGGTAACTGAGGTTTATTTCAATATTTGGCCTAAGATCTTTAAGCTGGAGCATATAAAAACAGGAATTTGGGGCTCTCAAATTGTTGGTCTGTATTGCTCAGATGCTGTAACTATGGTCTGGCTGTGGCATTTGTGACCTTGTTATCCCTGGGCACAATCCACTTGCCTGGGCTGATAACCCCTTAACTTCCCAGTACTGATTAAAGCAAGGCAGACTAAAGAAAAAGACCACTCTCCTCCAAACTCCACATAAGATTTTGAGACTGATTTATGGGAGATTTTGTAAATGTTTGAATTATAACTGGCAAATTTACCCTAATGGTGGTTGTTCCTAGTTCACTATTGAAGATAAGATGTGGCTTACTCATAGATGATTTTTTAGTTTACTATTCAATAAAATCAGAGATGCCTATACACGTATGTGTTAGGATTCACAGAGCAAAAATGACTTACATAAAACAAGTGTTTTTCTCCCTCACATGAAGTTTGATGTTAGGAGGTCCAGGAAAGTTCTTGTAGTCCTAGAACGGTGGTTCTCAACCTTCCTAATGCTGCGGCCCTTTAATATATTTCCTCTGGGTTGTGACCCACAGGTTGAGAACTGCTATCCTAGAAGGGTTTTTTTTTGTTTGTTTGTTTTTTTGATACAGAGTCTCTCTATGTCACTGTTGGTAGAGTGCTATGGTGTCACAGCTCACAGCAGTCTCAAACTCTTGGACTTAAGTGCTACTCTTGCCTCAGCCTCCCAAGTACCTGGGACTACAGATGCCCACCACAATGACGGGCTACTTTTTAGTTGCAGTTGTCATTGTTGTTTAGCAGGCCCAGGCCAGGTTTGAACTGCCACCCTTGGTGCATGTGGCCAGCACCATAACCACTGTGCTATGGGTGCCTAACCATCCTAGAAGGTTTACAGACAACTAAGACTTTCCTACTCTCTTGTTGAATAACAGGGGTGCATCTTTAGTTCAACCAGGTCACTTCACAGTCCAAGATGCTTTGTTCAAGTCCAACAACTATGTCTGCATTCCAGTTCCCAAAGAGGTAGAGGATAGAGGGGCCTTGTTTTCCCTTTTGGGGAGACTCCATAAGTAACACATGCATGAACACCTTTGGTTCCATTAGAATTTAATCACATGACCACATCTACTTATAAAGGAAGCTGAGAAATATAGTCCTATAGTTGGACGGAAATGTGTGTAATTAACAATCTGCATTATGCAGATGTAACAAAAACACTTGTAGCCTCTTAATATTTGGGGGAAAAGGTGTGTTCTTATAAATGAAGCGCAGAATAGGTAACAGGAAGCACCTGTAGGCTCTGCCCAATGTTATTGTCAGGAGCTGGCCTGAGCTGGGAGAGGAAGCTAAGCTGCCAGGTGGTAGGAGTAGTTGACTATGGCTCAAAAACAGAAGAGGTAAGCTTGTAATCACTAACCGCCATAGCATAGCCAAGAGTCCAAATTAGGAGGGGGCACCACTCCCCTGTTCCATTTACCTCTATGGAAAGACGCACTCCCTGAAGGTCAGATGGGTCATTGTAGAAGTTCAGAGGTCAGCTCACTGTTGAGGGAGCCCTGGGCAAAAGGCTCCAGCAGTTTTATGGACCTTGAAGTCCAGGAGGTCCAGGGAGGGCAAGGAGGAGAAAGGTATGTGATGCTGAGTCCAAGAGGCAAAGAGCATCTTCAAGGATTCCCTTCCACTAGATAAAGAAAACCTCAGTAGTGACACCTGCTGGGAAACTCTGCCCGAGGCCTCAGATAAAAAGACCTAGGATAGAGGCCTCCGGGCCAGCTGTGCAAATATCTGAAGAGCATGACCAGATAGAGGGCCCAGTCCTTGGCTGCAACTCCCCTGGGAGGCTGCCTTACATTGGTAAAGTCCAGGACTGGGAGGGCAGCTTTGCTCCCAAAGTCCTTCCAGGTAAAGTCTCTGCAAGTGCCTGTGGTCAGGCTTGAAAAATCACACTTAGGGTTTTAAGTAGGAGAGCGACTCCTCAGTAACCCATGTTTTCTTACACCTTCTTCCACCTCTTTAATAATCAGCCATGGGTACTAAAAGCTGCAAGCTAATGTATAACCTCTTAATGAGTTTTCTTCTTAATTAATTTCTTACCTTATTTTATTTGCCCATTAGGAAATCTTACCATTTCAGCATGGGAGGATGTCGTTTTTGTCAGTGTCACCAAAATATCACCTTTTTTTGGACCTCATTGGTTTTTGCCTTTAGCTCTATTTCCAGGCTCTACCCATATTATTTTGTAAAAATAAATTAACCATGTACCTGCCTGTTGCAGTGTCTGACACAGGCATTTCCTTTCTTCCCTCTGTCCCAGAGGCAAGCTCCTTTTTAGTATCCTTTGTTGGAGGTAGGCACCCCTGTTTACAGTATGGGGCATGTGTTATGTGCTCCAAAGATAATTATTCATTTAAATAAAGATGAGCTCCATTTTTAAATGAAAAGAACCTAAACTTCCAGAAGGAAGTAAAAGAAAGCTACATAAAATACTAAGATATACAAAAGGATGTCATTAACAGTGCTGTCGTTTAGGAAGTCAGAAGGTGAATAAGAACTCTCCTCAGGACACAGGTAGCAGTGAAGCACTGGTATTGGCTAAAAGGAGGAGATGGAGGTATAGCTGTCACTGCCCCTTGTCCTTTCTTCCTTTTCTACATGGAGAGTGAAGTTACAGAAATAAAATCAGCACAAGTGGATCACTGGATATGTGGGGCAAAGGAAAGGAGGAAAAGATGATGAAATGTGTGTGGTCAGAGGGTGTGTCCTCCCCTCCTCTCAAATTCACATGTCGAGCTCCTAATTCTCAAAGTGATGGTTTTGAAAGATAGATAATTAGGTCATGAGGGTGAAGCTCTCAAGAATGAGATTGGTGCCTTTATAAAAGAGGCCCGTGGGAAACCCCTCATCCCTTCCATCACGTGAGAACACAGAAAGATGAGCCAGAAAACCAGCTCTCACCAGACCCTGAATCTGCCTTTGTCTTAGATTTTCCAGCCCCTAGAACTGTGAGAAATAAATTTCTATTGCTTCTGAGCTACCCACTCTATGATACAGGCATCACTACAAAAGTTTTGAGACAGACTGTGTCTCAAAAGTCCATTATTTCATTTCTAATGAACGCTGTCAACCATGCCCTTTCTGATTAACCTGCGCAAGTTTCAACTTGCTCGGCTTATGGGTGTTGCTGGGAGGGTGTCGTTTGTCACTGTCCATGCAGATTTTACATTTCTTGATTTTTGTGTATCTCAAAACTTTTGCAATGACCCACATATTTTGGTAGAACAGCCCAAGTGGACTAAGACAAAGAGTTTTAAGCCTGGTCTAGAAGATGTTGATCCTGCCAATGAGGATCTGCCAGTTGTGACTCTGCTGCCAATCATTGACCAAAACATGAATGGCTTTGTTTGTGTAATGGAGTTATACATTGTGACACTGGTATTAGGCATGCTACATTTTTGGTAAAAGTGTGATGTAGTGAAAATATTCAGTAGGAAGTTTGAGATATGTGTTAAAATTAAGAAGAGAGCACTGCATGAATCCTATGTACTCAATCTTGATATGAGGACAATTAATGACAATTAAGGTTATGGGGGGGAAGCAGAAAGAGGGATGGAGGGAGGAGGGTGGGGCCTTAGTGTGTGTCACACTTTATGGGGGCAAGACATGATTGCAAGAGGGACTTTACCTAACAATTGCAATCAGTGTAACTGGCTTATTGTACCCTCAATGAATCCCCAACAATAAAAAAAAAAAAAAAAAAGAAGAGAGCACAAATCTAGAGATACCGATTTGGATGATCACTCTGTGAATGATTATTATTAAATAGGTGAACACACATGTACACACAATAAAACAACTACAATCACTAAAACTAAAGCACAACAGATCACTAAGGAGGAAGTATACAAATGTGATTTAATCTTACTCCCACATTGAAAAGCAAAATTAAAATAAAATGCATAATTACACAATGATGGAGAATATCACAGCTATGTTATTTCATAAGAATTTCATAAGTCAATGCATGTAGATCAACACTTATAAGGATACTTCTGTTCTTGGATTTCACCAATGTGAAAATTTTACTTAATATTCCAGCCTCAAGAAGAGTCAATTTTCAGAGCAAGGTCAATATAGGTCAGAAAAGGTAATATATTATTTGGAAGCAATCAAAACCAGGTGGCGAGGAGTGCAGGCCAAGAGATATATTTGGACCTTGGGGTTCACTGATTTAAGAGGGAAAAGATAGAAATGAAAAGGAAAGCATTCTGTTTCTTTGTAAAAGAATGTCTCTTCCCTTGAACATTCTCCTGCTTAAGAATAAACACTCTTTTATGTATTTATTTCCATAAAATATTAGATTTGTTGCATAGAAAATGTTTCAACCCCTTAGTTGTTTGTTAATGAGTGAGAGATTCAACCTTTATTAGCCCAAGTTATTGTGTTTCTAGGAAGAATTCCCTTCTGCCCCTACACACACACACCAAGATTATGCTCTGCTCTTATTGCTAAACTGTTGTTTCCATTGGGGTCAAAATAATTTATCACCCAAGTCACCTAAATGTTATCCCTGCCCTCCATGAAATTATAAGTTTTAGCCACTCTGATTCTAGAAACAAATGCCTGTCATTTTATTTTTCTCTCTTTGGAAGCCAGGTTGCTTCCTGTATATCACAGGTAGGATTTATATTTAAAAGTTGTATAGTGCTACATCTTGACTTCAAAAACTATTTTTGTTTATCTTCTCTTTTCATCGACTTATACTTTAGGGCTTTCATCAGAATGGCCACTAAAATGTACAACCTAGAAAATTCACTTGCTTTCTCTAGGCAGATTCACTTCCCCATTTTCTGGAGAAAAATTGCTTAATTGTACTTAGAATATAATACTAAGAAATAGAACGAGTAGCGAAGGAGTAGAAATTTTCCATAATTTTTTTTTTTGTTCTTTCTTCTAATTTCTCTTCAACTCCAGGATGGCCTTTTCTTTTCTTTTCTTTCTTTCTTTCTTTTTTTTTTTTTTAAGAGTCTCACCATATTACCCTCAGTAGAGTGCTATGGCATCACAGTTCACAGCAACCTCAAACACTTGGGCTTAAGTGATTCTCTTGCCTCAACCTCCCAAGCAGCTGGGACTACAGGCACCCACCACAATGCCCGGCTATTTTTTTGTTGCAGTTGTCATTGTTGTTTAGCTGGCCCAGGCTGGGTTGGAACTGGCCAGCCTCGGTGCATGTGGCCAGTGCTGTGACCACTGTGCTACTGGCACCCAGCCCAGGATGCCCTTTTTCAACCATTCATCAATATCTCTCCCTACTGTTGGATTCTATCACACCTAATGTTCGTTGAACTTTAGATACAAACTCTTCTAAGCCTATTTAAATTTTTAAGACTTGTCTTCAAAGAAAAATGAAAAATGTGGCTTCTCTGAAAACTTCTAGTTTATTTCAAGATGATATGAACCATAATTTTGACTTCATGGTAGTGTCCTATACTTATGTTTTTGGTACACAAGAAAGGCAACAGAACAGCCCACAGGACAGTTTAGATTTTTTTCTCCTTCTTTCTCACCTTGTGAAAAAAAAAGCAAAAAAAAAAAAGGAAACCTTAAATGTTCCTTCTCTGATTTTTGGCAAATAGCATCTGTTTCTGAGAAATGAACAATGCTGTGTTTGCAGCAACAGAGACTTTGAGCTGCCTGTTGACAACTTTTGAATGGTAAACCATGACAGAGATCCCATGTACGCAAAGCATTCTGTCGTAAAATTATTAAAATATGATGAAAGAGGAGGCGGAGCAAGATGGCAGCTGAGTAACAGCTTCCTTGCATCTGGGCACCATGAGTCTGGGGAGATAGGACTCTAGGCATCTCTGCCTGGTGGGATCTGCCTCTCATCGCCCCTGTGAGGATACAGGGAGTCAGCGAGAGACTTCTGGACCCCAAGAGGAGGACTAAAACAGTGGAAAAATGGCAAGTGGTCATATGTGTTCAATCCGTCTAAACCCACCCGCAACTGTAAGTTCAGTAGCAGTGAGACTGCAAACTGGAAAGGCCTTACCTGTGAACTGTTTTCGTGTCTTTGGACTTGGCACTCAGTTGAACTGCCTTGGGGAGAGCCTGAGCAGGAGTGCGGAGAACTTTGGCGGTTGTCTAGGGCCCCGCTGAGCCGCTGAGCGAAACCCACACAGTGTTTGGCTATGGGTCACAGGGAGCCATTGTGAGTGATCTGCCCCAGCAAGCTCTGCCCTCAGGGTCGCAGAGCTAGAATTGGGTGGGAGCTGGTAACCTAGTGACCAAGTGGCCTAAGGGTGGGGTCTGAGCCGCCTTGCAGTCCTAACCCTCAGGGGCAGAGTGAGACCGGTTTTGGCACACTGGGTAAGTGGATAGCCACTTCAGCACTGATTCCAGTGACAAGCACTTTCTTGGGAAAGCTTCTGCTCACCAAGTTTACAAGTTCAAAGTGCCTTTTAAGTGGGTGGAATAGATTTAGGGTGTCTACCTGCTGGGGTTTGAGAAATCAGCAGCCTCCAGTTGTATCAGAACTGGGATTAACATCTCATACCCCCGAAGACCACGTGTTGCCCAGACAATATTCAAGAACATATACATACTGCTTTGTTTTTGGTTGTGTTTTTTTTGGTTTGGTTGTTTTTTTTTGTTTATTTTGATGTTGTTGATACTGTTTTGCTTTTTAATTTCAACCTTTCCCATACAGATCCTTTTTCTTTCTCAATTTTTCTAGTTTAATTATAATTTAACATTGCTGCCTTTTTCAATAACTAGAACTTCATTTTTGCTAGTGTTTCTACCGCTATTATTTGGTTCTTCACCCAATTTCATCCCGTAAAGTTTTCTGTTTGCTTGTTTTGGTTTGATTTATAGAATTTTTGTCTTTCTTCTCTACTTGGTGGAGGTGGGGTACTGTGCCTGATCAGGTTAGAAAAGAGCGGCTGACTTCAAGGGAACCACCCAACTGGGCAACCCCAGAGGTGGGGTTTTTTTAAGGTTGTGTCAAAGTACTCTACTGTACACCTATATTGCTCTGTCTCCCTCTTTCTGTGCCTCTCTTCTTTTTGTCAATATTCCTTTTACCCACCCCCTCTCCTTTCTCTATTTTTTTTTTTCTTATCACTTGGTCCTCCTTTCTTTCATCCCTTTGTTGCTCTTCAACCTTCTCACCCTTCCGGTCCTGTAACCCTTAGTCCACAGGCACGAGAACTTAAAGAGCAAGAGGAAGTGAAAGGAAAATTAGGGCAAGGAAACAGATAAAAGAAATCACTCATGAGGAAGAATCAGCAGAAAACTTCAGGCAACATGAAGAACCAGTCCAGAACAACCCCGCCAAGGGACCATGAGGTAGCTACTGCAGAAGATTCCACCTATAAAGAAATGTTAGGAATGACAGAAAGGGAATTTAGAATACACATGTTAAATACAATGAAAGAAATGATGGAAACAATGAAGGAAATTGCTAATAAAGTGGAAAATAACCAAAAGGAAATCCAAAAACAGAATCAAATAAGAGATGAATGATATGAAGAACATAAAAAGGATATAGCAGAGCTGAAGGAACTGAAACAGTCAATTAGGGAACTTAAAGATGCAATGGAAAGTATCAGCAACAGGTTGGACCATGCAGAAGAAAGAATTTCAGAGGTAGAAGACAAAGTTCTTGAGATAACTCAGATAGGAACAGAGGCAGAAAAGAAGAGAGAGAAAGCAGAACGTTCATTGTCAGAATTATGGGACTTTATGAAGCATTCCAATATACGAGTTATAGGAATCCCAGAAGGGGAAGAAGAATGCCCCAGAGGAATGGAAGCCATACTAGAGAATATTATAAAAGAAAATTTCCCAAATATCACCAAAGATTCTGACACACTGCTTTCAGAGGGATATCGGACCCCACGTCGCCTCAACTCCAACAGAGCTTCTCCAAGACACATTGTGATGAACATGTCCAAAGTCAAGACAAAAGAAAAGATTCAGCAAGCTGCCAAGAGTAAGCGCCAGTTGACCTACAGGGGCAAATCCATCAGAGTGACTGCAGACTTCTCTAATGAAACTCTCCAAGCAAGAAGACAATGGTCATCTACCTTTAATCTACTTAAACAGAACAATTTCCAGCCCAGAATTCTGTACCCTTCTAAGCTAAGCTTAAAAATTGATGGAGAAATCAAATAATTTACGGATATACAAACATTGAGGAAATTCGCCACAACAAGACCAGCTCTACAGGAAATACTTCAACCTGTTCTGCACACTGAACACCACAATGGATCAGCAGCAAAGTAAGAACTCAGAAATTAAAGGATAGAACCTAACCTCCACACTGATGCAAAAGATAAAACTAAGCAATGGACTCTCACCAAATAAGACAAATAGAATACTACCACACTTATCAATTATCTCAATAAATGTTAATGGCTTGAATTCCCCACTGAAGAGACATAGATTGGTTGACTGGATTAAAAAACACAAGCCATCCATTTGCTGTCTGCAAGAAACACACCTGGCTTCAAAAGACAAATTAAAGCTCGAAGTCAAGGGTTGGAAAACCATTTTTCAGGCAAATGGAATTCATAAGAAAAGAGGAGTTGCAAACTTATTTTCAAATACATGTGGATTTAAAGCAACTAAAGTCAAAAAAGACAAAGATGGTCACTTTATATTGGTCAAGGGAAAAATACAACAAGAAGATTTCAATTCTAAATATCTATGCACCCAATTTAAATGCTACCAGATTCTTAAAACAGACCTTAATCAGTCTGAGCAATATGATATCTGATAATACCATAATCACAGGGGACTTTAACACTCCTCTTACAGAGCTGGACAGATCCTCTAAACAGAAATTAAACAAAGATATAAGAGATTTAAATGAGAGCCCCAAAACAACTGTGCTTGATAGATACATATAGAACACTCCAACCCAAAGATAAAGAATATACATTCTTCTCATCACTCCATGGAACATTCTCCAAAATTGATCATATCCTGGGACACACAAAAAAAAATCAACAGAATCAAAAGAACAGAAATTTTCCTTGTATCTTCTCAGACCATAAGGCACTAAAGGTGGAACTCAACTCTAACAAAATTGCTCGACCCCCACACAAAGGCATGGAAATTAAACAATCTTCTAGTGAATAACAGATGGGTGCAGGAAGAAATAAAACAGGAAATCATTAATTCCTTGAGCATAACAACAATGAAGACACAAGCTACCAAAACCTGTGGGATACTGCAAAAGCAGTTTTGAGAGGAAAATTCATCGCTTTAGATGCCTACATTCGAAAAACAGAAAGAGAGCACATCAACAATCTCACAAGCCATCTTATGGAATTGGAAAAACAAGAACAATCTAAGCCTAAATTCAGTAGAAGAAAAGAAATCTCCAAAATCAAATCAGAGATCAATGAAATTGAAAACAAAAGAATCATTCAGAAAATTAATGAAACAAGGAATTGGTTTTTTGAAAAAATAAATAAAATAGATAAACCATTGGCCAGACTAACGAGGAATAGAAAAGTAAAATCTCTAGTAACCTCAATCAGAAATGATAAAGGGGAAATAACAACTGATCCCACAGAGATACAAGAGATCATCTCTGAATACTACCAGAAACTCTATGCCCAGAAAGTTGACAATGTGAAAGAAATGGATGAATATTTGGAATCACACCCTCTCCCTAGACTCATCCAGGAAGAAATAGAGCTCCTGAACAGACCAATTTCAAACCCTGAGATCAAAGAAACAATAAAAAAATCTTCCGACCAAAAAATGCCCTGGTCCAGATGGCTTCACTCCAGAATTCTATCAAACCTTCAAGGAAGAGCTTATTCCTGTACTGCAAAAATTATTCCAAAAAATTGAGGAAGAAGGAATCTTCCCCAACACATTCTATGAAGCAAACATCAACCTGATACCAAAACCAGGAAAAGACCCAAACAAAAAGGAGAATTTCAGACCAATCTCACTCATGAATATAGATGCAAAAATTCTGAACAAAATCCTAGCCAATAGATTACAGCTTATCATCAAAAAAGTCATTCATCATGATCAAGTAGGCTTCATCCCAGGGATGCAAGGCTGGTTTAACATATGCAAGTCCGTAAACGTTATCCACCATATTAACAGAGGCAAAAATAAAGATCACATGATCCTCTCAATAGATGCAGAAAAAGCATTTGATAAAATCCAGCATCCTTTTCTAATTAGAACACTGAAGAGTATAGGCATAGGTGGCACATTTCTAAAACGGATTGAAGCTATCTATGACAAATCCACAGCCAATATTTTACTGAATGGAGTAAAACTGAAAGCTTTTCCTCTTAGAACTGGAACCAGACAAGGTTGTCCTCTGTCACCTTTACTATTCAACATAGTGCTGGAAGTTCTAGCCAATACAATTAGGCAAGACAAGGAAATAAAGGGAATCCAAATGGGAGCAGAGGAGGTCAAACTCTCCCTCTTTGCTGATGACATGATCTTATACTTAGAGGACCCCAAAGATTCAACCACAAGACTCCTAGGAGTCATCAAAAAATACAGTAATGTTTCAGGATATAAAATCAATGTCCACAAGTCAGTAGCCTTTGTATACACCAATAACAGTCAAGATGAGAAGCTAATTAAGGACACAACTCCCTTCACCATAGTTTCAAAGAAAATGAAATACCTAGGAATATACCTAACGAAGGAGGTGAAGGACCTCTATAAAGAAAACTATGAAATCCTCAGAAAGGAAATAGCAGAGGACATTAACAAATGGATGAACATACCATGCTCATGGATGGGAAGAATCAACATTGTTAAAATGTCTATACTTCCCAAAGCAAACTACCTATTCAATGCCATTCCTATCAAAATACCAACATCGTACTTTCAAGAGTTGGAAAAAATGATTCTGTGTTTTGTATGGAACCGGAAAAAAACCCGTATAGCTAAGGCAGTTCTTAGTAATAAAAATAAAGCTGGGGGCATCAGCATACCAGATTTTAGTCTGTACTACAAAGCCATAGTGCTCAAGACAGCATGGTACTGGCACAAAAACAGAGACATAGACACTTGGAATCGAATTGAAAACCAAGAAATGAAACTAACGTCTTACAACCACCTAATCTTCGATAAATCAAACAAGAACATACCTTGGGGGAAAGACTCCCTATTCAATAAATAGTGTTGGGAGAACTGGATGTCTACATGTAAAAGACTGAAACTGGACCCCTACCTTTCCCCACTCACAAAAATTGATTCAAGATGGATAAAGGACTTAAATTTAAGGCATGAAACAATAAAAACCCTCAAAGAAAGCACAGGAAAAACACTGGAAGATATTGGCCTGGGGAAAGACTTCATGAAGAAGACTGCCATGGCAATTGCAACAACAACACAAATAAACAAATGGGACTTCATTAAACTGAAAAGCTTCTGTACAGCTAAGGAGACAATAACCAAAGCAAAGAGACAACCTACACAATGGGAAAGGATATTTGCTTATTTTCAATCGGACAAAAGCTTGATAACTAGGATCTATAGAGAACTCAAATCAATCCACGTGAAAAAAGCCAACAATCTCATATATCAATGGGCAAGAGACATGAACAGAACTTTCTCTAAAGATGACAGACGAATGGCTAACAAACACATAAAAAAATGTTCATCATCTCTATATATTAGAGAAATGCAAATCAAAACAACCCTGAGATATCATCTAACCCCAGTGAGAATGGCCCACATCACAAAATCTCAAAACTGCAGATGCTGGCGTGGATGTGGAGAGAAGGGAACACTTTTACACTGCTGGTGGGACTGCAAACTAGTACAAACTTTCTGGAAGGAAGTATGGAGAAACCTCAAAGCACTCAAGCTGGACCTCCCATTTGATCCTGCAATCCCATTACTGGGCATTACCCAGAAGGAAAAAAATCCTTTTATCATAAGGACACTTGTACTAGACTGTTTATTGCAGCTCAATTTACAATCGCCAAAATGTGGAAACAGCCTAAATGCCCACCAACCCAGGAATGGATTAACAAGCTGTGGTATATGTATACCATGGAATACTATTCAGCCATTAAAAAAAAATGGAGACTTTACATCCTTCGTATTCACCTGGATGGAAGTGGAAAACATTATTCTTAGTAAAGCATCACAAGAATGGAGAAGCATGAATCCTATGTGCTCAATTTTGATATGAGGACAATTAATGACAAGGTTATGGCGGTTGAAGCAGAAAGAGGGATGGAGGGAGGGTGTGGGGCCTTGGGGTGTGTCACACTTCATGGGGGCAAGACATGATTGCAAGAGGGACTTTACCTAACAATTGCAATCAGTGTAACCTGGCTTATTGTACCCTCTCAATGAATCGCCAACAATAAAAAATAAATAAATAAATAAAATATGATGAAAGAAAAAATTCAACTGTATTAGTACAGATGGAATTATTCATATAATAAATAATGTTGGACTACTTGATACATAAAAAATGTTCAACCTCCATTTCACAAAATGCATCTAAATGAATGCCAAATTAATTGTAACACTAAATCATAAACAATATACTATATTATATATTTATTATATTGAGTAATAAAGGAATAGAAGAAAATGACTGATGGAAAGAGTCTTCTAAGTTGAAAGTCAAAGAAAGAAAACATAAAGGTAAATATATATGTATTTAAATAAAGATTAACATCTATATGATAAATGGTTAGACAAACATGGGAAAACTTGGACACGTGTATTATACAATAGAATTAATATCCATAATGTATAAAGAATCCTTAGAGTGTAATAATAAAAGGATGAATGTTCCTATAGAAAAAATAAGCCAAAGATGTGAATAAAGGTATTCACAGAAGTAATGAATGTAAAAAGTAACAAGGCCAAACTCACTAGTATTCAGAGAAATACATGTGACGAGCGCAAAGTTGCAATTTTTTTACCTACCAAATTGGTAAGTCCTTTCTTTCATCTAGGGCTTAAAAAAAGAAAAAAATTATTTATTTCTACACAGGATGGAAGACTAGCTGGGTTGGACTTTTAGAAAGGTGACATGTTCACTTCCTTTAATACATTCCTTCCAAAAGGAATTTTTAAGGGCAGATTTACCTATTTTTAATGAAAGTTTCCAAACATACAAAAATAGAATAATAACATAAACCCCAGCAATCCTCATTTAGCAATATTCTAAGGCAATTTTGATAAAGAGGGATTTTATTTATTTTAGGATCCAATCTTGGATATGATGCAAGTATATGGTGTATATCAAAAGACTTGTGTGCAAATGATTTGGCTCAGGAATTCAACTTCTAGCTTCTTCTCCCAAAACAATAATCTAAGGATTGAATAATGACTTGTGCCCAGTTGTTAAGAACAGTAGAAAATAGCATACTAGTTTACTTTTTCAAATATTTCTAATATTTATGAAATCAGGCAGAAAATAGTTATTCTGCTTAAAAAAGAATTGGGACTCCATCCAAATCATTAGTCTCCCAAAGCCATGCTCTTTTAACAAGTTCTCCTGTTAAGTAACAGGTCTTTATCCACAGATGAGCCCAGGCATAGGGTTTGGTGATTTCATAGCTACCTCTGCATCCTTATAACAGCTCTGAGGTTGATACTATGGTTATCCCTATTTCTCCGATGAGGCTGAGTAAATGACTCATCGTTAACATGTCAAGGTCGTGTTCATGTCTAGGCATCCAGGCTCCAGAGCTGCCATGATTGAGCACTAGAACAATTACTTCTAGACTAAAATTAGAAAATAAAACCGCTTTAAAATGGGTAAAGGAAGAATTCAAAATAACAAATCCTAAAAACATGCCCACTGCTTAATTTACTTTGTGCTGTTTTTCTTCGAAGAGTATTTATTTTTCTTTTAAATTTGATTTTAGTATAGTTTGAGTAAAGTATATGTCCCAGACACATTTGCAAGGAGCCCAATAGGTGGAAAAAGAAAAAAAAAAAAGACATTTCAGTGCTTGGGTAAGAAAGAACTTTCCTATAAGACTTTTGTTATTGTTCATATATTTTATATAACAAAATAAAATAAATAACCCACAAAAATGTATGCCTTAAAAATTATTTCATAACAGCATCACAAGATGAGGAAACAAACACAGTACTCAATTCCAAATTGTAACTAATCAATCAACACTGAAGGGCACATATGCAAGTAAATCTCAGTGGAAAACGAGCTGCAGGAAGGGAAAGGAGGGGTACAGCTATTGGTACAGTGTCCACTATCAGGTGAAGGGCACACTTATATATTTGACTCAGTCTATACAGAAACAAAGAATAGAAACAGGCTTGGAGCCTGTAGCTCAGCAGTTAGGGCGCCAGCCACATACACCGGAGATGGTGGGTTCGAATCTAGCTTGGGCCTGCCAAACAACAATGACAACTACAATGAAAAAATAGCCAGACATTGTGGCAGGTGTCTGTAGTCCCAGCTACTTGCGAGTCTGTGGCAGAGGATCGCTTAAGCCCAAGAGTTAGAGGTTGCTGTGAGCTGTGATGCCACGGCACTCTACCTAGGACGATATAGTGAGACTCTGTCTCAAAAAAGAAAAAAAAAGTATAGAAACAAAACATGTGTACCTTCTACAATTATGAAATTAAAAAACAAATAAACAAAAAAACCCATTTTCATCCCTACTATGTTCTGACTAACTCCAGGCAAAGCAGTAGAATTTTGCCACCTACCCCAAGGTCCCTTCCATGTGCTCCTTCTCAATTAGAATCTCCTTCTCCCATAAATAACCATGACCCTATCTTTATAGTAATCATTTTCAATAAATTTTTATCACCCAAATGTGCATTCCTAAGCACTTTAGTCTTGTCTATTTATTTTAATATAATATATCTAAGACTCTCTTAATCTGCAGGTTCTCTCCCTATTCTTTTTATTTCTTACAATTTATCAGCATAATATTATTTCTTAGAATCTTCCTTTATAGATGATGGCAGGCTATGCTGTAAATAAATTCAGCTGTTGAACTTGAGTAGTTATTCTGTGTTCAAAGATGTATGAATCAAGCCACTGGCTACAATTCAACAAATAACTCTTAATTTTACGTCCCATAATGTGAATATTCCTCAATATTTATTAAATTTAATGCTAATTTGTAGAGGAGGAAATTGCTTGAAACATAAGGTTTCAAGTAAATCAAGTGGGGCTTCCTGGAGCCTTCAAATTGCAGGTGGCAGAAGATCACTGAGGATAAAGGGATATTTGTTATAATGATCCAAGACTGTTTAGAGGAATCAAAAGCTTTTACTGAGTGGGCCCTAAGTAAAAGACTGCTCTAGGCCAGAGCACCACCAATTAATGTGCATGCAAACGTCTGAGGATTTCGTGGCAATTCAGATTCAGTAGACCTGAGGCAAGACCACAGATTGTGCGCTTCCAATGACCTCCAAGGTGAGGTTGATTCTGGAGGTAGACAGGGAGAGGCGGCTCTTCAATGCTGGCCCGATATGTGGTGTCATATTTTTTGTTATGGATGCTCCCGCTCATTTATATGTCAGAACATAAGAGAAAATAAATTGTACATGCAAGCAGAGCGGGAAGCACATAAAATAACAGGTGTTCATTGAAGATCCCCAAGGTGGGAACCCTAAGGAAACGCTGCCTCTGTTTTGATGAGCATGGAGACGTGAACTAAAACAATGACTAAGCAGCTGGAGAAATGACACCTGGAAGTAATCAGGCTTCCTCTTCCAGCTCCATTTCACATCTTTCCAATATCTCTGTACACACCCTCATCCCTAAATCTGCACTCTCATTCTATGAAAGGAAGTTCATAAACATGATTAGAATCTGCCTTGAGGAAGAGATAAATCTATTCTATTGCTTCCTCTGTAAATGAAGTTATCACTCCTTAAATTTTGTGGATGAGGTAGAAAGATAAAATCATAGAGCACGGTGGGCTGTCCTGGGTTTATTATTTAATCTTAACTCTGTCTCCTAATTAAGCGTATATTGTTAAATGAAGTTAACATCCAGGTTTAGAAATTACCAAGCAGGTGTTTAAAAGACGTCAGTAAGCATTTCTGCTATGGTCTAATTAGTGTTCTAATACATTTTACAAGCAGTCATCATTATTTCTTTTTCATTAGTTGCTGATATGTCGTATAATGCATCTTAGGAAAATGTTCCTACGAAGTTTCAGAAAATATGGCTGCACACAAGAAAGAAGTGCTACAAATGTGTGTGTGTTTTTAAACATACAAATTATATATATATTATATATATGCAGATAAAACCTCTAGTAGTCAAGGCTTAATGTTTATTTGTATATGATAAAATAAACTTGTGAATATTTATCTTTGTCTAATTCTATTTATTCTGTGTTGAGAAATGGTACTTCACATAGTTGGAAGGATGAGACTCTGTTATTGCCATTATTGTCAGGGAGTGATTAAACTGATATATTCATGGCCCCCTTACCACTCCCCTCAATTACCACACACGTAGTTTGGCTTTAGGCTTTTACGTAAGTGGAAATTAGGTTATAAGTGAGTCAGCCTTGAAAAGGTAATATGAGGATGCCTTAAACCAGAGGGACCCATCCTATAATTTAGTTGGGTTGTAAGAGTTAGTTGGAGGCTGATTGTGTAAATATGAGCCTTAGACCCTTTGCAAAACAATCTGTCTAGTCACACTTTCTCTTTAACTTCTGTACCCTTGAGTTACTTGGCTGTGGAGTTTGGGTCAGCTATGCCAACTTGGGAGCAGCTCCTCTCTAAATAGAACAAAATCCACTATTCTCAAGGTGTATCCTTTAAAAACTCAGCAGATGGAGCAAGGGAACTGCAGTGAGCAGCTGCACAGGTATCTGGCTCTGAGGCTCACAGGCCATGTCCAATTCCATTTGTTATCTTGAGATAATCGATATTTCAGGTCTGGCACTACTTCATAGGCTCCCTGTCTAGTCTTCAGACCCAAGTTCCCATCCTGTCTCCCTGTGGCATTGGCTGGAAGTGTGAAAAGCAAAGATGAAAATCAAAAAGAAGCATCATTTGATGCAGTATTATGTTTTGTATCAGATTATTTACAATTTTTTTGTGTGCCTTTCTTTCCTTTAAAAGTGTTCTTTTTTCTTGGCTTAGCACCTGTAGCTCAGTGAGTAGGGTGCCGGCCACATACACCAAAGCTGGTGGGTTTGAGCCTAACCCCGGCCTGCTAAAACAACAATGACAACTACAACAAAAAATAGTCAGGTGTTGTGCTGGGTGACTGTAGTCCCAGCTACTTGGGAGGCTGAGGCAAGAGAATTGCTTAAGCTCAAGGTTACTTAAGAATTGCTTAAGCTCAAGGTTACTGTGAGCTGTGACACCACAGCATTCTACTGAGGGCGACATAGTGAGACTGTGTCTCAAAAAAAGGGAAAAAAAAGTGTTCATTTTCCTGATTAGAAAAATAATAAAAGGTCATTGTCAATAGTTACAGAAAATTATAAAGTATGAAGAATACAAAAGGGTGTGTAGTATAAAAAAAATCAACTGTAATTAGATACCCTCCAGTATGTGTATTTTTAAAAGAGAAAAAGGAGATAGTGTACTTGAGAAGATGATCTCTGTTTAGGGAGAAATGAAATTTAAGTTAAAATTAGTTAATTAACTAAAAATAAATTTAATACAACTTTTCTGTTATTGTGGGGTTGATCCCGAAGAAAGTTTGGGAAACACGGCTCTAGCAGACGTAAGTTTAAGAATTGGAAGCCTAGGTTGGGCGCTAGTGGCTCATGCCTGTAATCCTAGCACTTTGGGAGGCCGAAGAGGTTGGACTGTCTGAGCTCACGAGTTCGAGACCAGCCTGAGCCAGAGTGAGACCTTGTCTCTAAAAAAAATAGCTGGATGTTGTGGTAGGTGCCTGTAGTCTTAGCTAATTGGGAGACTGAGGCAAGAGAATCGCTTAGGCCCAGGAGTTTGAGGTTGCTATGAACTGTGATGTCATGGCACTCTACCAAGGGTGACAAAGTAAGACTCTGTCTCCCCCTCCAAAAAAAGAAGAAGAAGAATTGGAAGCACAAATTGAAAATTCAGCCAATATTTGTTAGGTCCCTGTTACGTTTGGGACAATGTCCTGAGTACTTAGGGAAGTTTCAAACAGGGTAGATCTTGTCCCTCTAAATTAGAGTGCTTTTATTTTTCCTTATATAAATCCAATAAAATAATGACTAACAAGTTATGTACATTTGCTATTGCATCTACTTTTAAAAGCCCAGCTTGATATCTCAAGCCCAGGTGAGGCAATTTCCAGAGATCACTAGGTCATCAGGGACCTAGGTTGCTCCATCTTTCTTTCTTTCAAGATGGCTCATCCTTCTAATCCTGTAAATTTTGCTCTGCAATGGAGATTAAATAAAGCAAAAACGTGAATAGTCACAAGTTTATTTATCACAGTCAAGATTAAGCCTGTGAGTTTTGGCTTCTTGAGTAATCTCATTGTTGCTGCTGCTAACCACATGTCATCATAGAGGCAGAAAACATCCACCTTTTCAGAGTCTCTTCCTTAACAAAAAGCCCACCTTTCCCCAAGTCCCAGCAGCTCTGCTCATGCCAATTCAATCAGGAATGGGGTCACACATAGACACACACACAGACACACACAGACACAGACACGCATACACACTCACACACGCTTTCCTAAACCAATTGTTAAGAAAGAGAATGAAGTTTTCAAGACTGAATTATTTCAAGACAAATTATTTCTTTTTAACAGTTTTTCATTTTATGTCTATAGAGCTATTGAACTGAATCAACAGGTTTTCATACAAAAAAAGTTTGAGAATTTACTAAATAAATGCTATGATATGAGGTAATATATATTATCATCCCAAGAAACAATACTAAACAGAAAATTATAAAAATTTTAATGACTTAATATGAAAAGTGTTTGAAAAGAAATATAGTATACAATAATAGAATAAAAAGCACTAGAAAAATGTATGTAAATCCTATATATTTTTCTAATTCTTGGTTTGCTCCTTTTGCAACTCATGAATGTGTTTTAATAAATGCTCAAACTCCTAGTCATAAGAATTGAATACATTATTCTTTTTGAAAGCATTTAATTTCAAAATCATACTTAGCTTATTTTAAAAAAGATTTTTGCTATAAAATTTTGACATAAAGATAAAATTAAGTGAAATAAAAGTAAGACGAACAGCCCACTTGAAAGAAGAGGATTGATTTTACTGGAAAACTGGATTTATTTAATAGGAGCTAGAATTTTGTTTTTAAACTTTCTTGCAATTGATTTTTAACAGTGTCTCATAAGAAATCATAGCTGCTTATGTGAAGAAAGATTATCCAGGCTTTGTGCTGGGATTTCAAGGATGGTGAAGAGCCCTGAGTTTTTTTAAGTAAATTCCTTTACTGTAGCATACATATGGTATAGCATGCAAATTCTAGGACTACAGCTCAATTCATTTTCCACAAAATGAGCCCACCCATGTAGCCAGCACCTGGACCGTTAGCAGCCGCCTGACATTCCTTCCAGTTATAACCTCTAAATGGTAACTACTATCTAACATCTAGAACCATAGGTTAGCTTTGATTTTTAAATTTTACATAAATAAGATTTTGTGTTGTATACTCCTTTGTTCCTGGCCTCTTTTGTTCAGTATCACATTTTTGAGATTCTTCTAAGCTGCATGTTATTTGTTTGTTCTCATTCCTGTATCATATTACATTATATAAATGTAATATAAGATGGTAATAATAATAATAGTATAAAAATTCAGTGTCACCCAATCACAGGCCTGCTGGGTAGCAGGAGACGCATGTATTCAGCTCTTGTAGAAAATGTAAAACCATTTTCTCAGGTGGTTGAATTAATTTAAAACCTAAACCATTGACAGGGTTGGTTGTTCAGCCTCCTCACCCAGATTTGGTATGGTCAGAGCTATCAGTCTTTCACTGCGGTTTTAATTTGCATTTCTCTGATGGATAATAGAAGTTGGGTCTTTTTCCAGAGGTATGTAGATGATGTTTATATCTTTTCCTAATTAAGTGCTTGGATATCAATGAGTTTTCAACCTCATACACTCAAAATAAACTATTATTTGCTATTATCTTGTGTGTTTCTATTATTGAAAATATTTCTGAGGTTAGACCAGGGTTCATTTGGAAAGGGTCTATGGTAGGTTGGTGATTTCCATCATGGGTGGGAAAGGGAAGAGGCCATGCATTTACCAACCTTGATGTAGATCTTCCAAAGGAGGATGAAGAAAAGTGAAAGAATTTTTTAAAATAACATTTTTAAGTTCTTTGAAAAACATATTTAATTGACATTAAAGAGAATAGCAGAGATGATTTTAAAATTGCCATTTCTCATATTCCTTATAAAGTGCTTCGCCTGTATCCAGTAGAACTATGATGTGTCCTTCTCCAACGTATTAACCAAAATATGTGGCCATCAAAGAATAGGATAGAAACCACGTCCTACTTATCTTTGTGTCAGAATCTGCTATTGCATCTCTCAAATTATAGTCTCTCAAATGCTTTTTTAACTAAATAAGATGCAGAACAGGCTATAGAATGTTAAAGTCAGTTATTTATGGCTCAGCACCCATAGCACAGTGGTTATGGTGGCAGCCACATATACCAAAGTTGGCAGGTTCAAATCCAGCCTGGGCCAGCTAACCAACAATGAGAGCTGCAACAAAAAATAGCTGGGCATTGTGGCGGGCACCTCTAGTCCCAGCTACTTGGGAGGCTGAGGCAAGAGAATTGCTTGAGCCCAAGTTTGAGGTCACTGTGAGCTGTGACGCCATAGCACTCTACCTAGAGGGACATAGTGAGACTCTGTCTCAAAAAAAAAAAAAAGAAAAGAAAAAGTCAGTTATTTACTAGTTAAATAACTAGAATGATTCTTCCAATTTCTGTTGACTTACTGATTAAGCTATCACTGTTTCGAAATGCACAATTAATTTTAATTTTAGAAAACTGGGTAAGATTTATTACTCTAACAAATTGGAGTAAATTTTGTACCAAATTCTGAAAAATAATTTTTATTAAAAAAATAACAGGTCCCTGTAATGAGTTTTACAATGTAGTTGTGACGACAAAGTACCTAAAACACATTGTCCAATAAGAAACATTTTATTAACCTCAGAAAACCTGGCTTCTCTCTTGAATTTTTCAGCTGAACCTCTTAATCTCCTTATATACAACACACACTCTGGGATCAGTCTACTGACCTATCTCTCCTTGAAAGTCCACATTTAATAGCCACCGCTTTCTTCCTGGACATTTCTTTTGAAGCTGTCCACTGTTCTCAGTACCTAATGGTCAAGCTTTACATATAGATTTACATATATTCTTTGTCTTTTATTCCAGTCACTGTGTTTGCCCTACTCCAATGTGTTTTCCATAGAATTGTTAAGAACAGTATCATATCATTTGAAGAAATCTAGTAATGCTTATGTGATACGTAGGCTATGGGGAAGGACCCAGGCCTTCGTCACAGTGGGTGATGATGTTGTATGTTTCCCTTTATTCTGGTGCATGATGCTGCTGGGAATCTGTTTCACTTAGTTTGCAATGCATTTTCTTGTTTTGGGCTATCAAAAAGCTCTGCATGATCTGCCCACAGTCTCAAACTCTTTTATCTTCCACTATTCTTTTTATATTCCCAATATCCCATCTGCACTAGGTTTTTTTCCAGTCCTGTAGCAAACCAATTATGCTTCTGCTATTATTCTTCATATTTCCTCTGATGTTGACATGGTTCACTCTTCCAGTCTCTGCTGAAATGTCACATTATCGAAAAAGTCTTATTGGATGACTCTACATTAAATTATCCTCAGCACCCCTAGTTCCTAACATCCAATTCACTTTTTTTATTCTTAGCTGTTATCGGCACCTGATATAATACATCAGTTATTTACTTTCTCCTCTTTCCCATTAAAATGGAAGTTCTATGAGGGCAGGGCGTGCTGTGCTACCTTGCTGGTGCCTGTAAAAGGATCAGTCACATAATGGTTGTTCAATACAGTTATCAGGTGAATGAATTAACCGATAAATTGATGGTAAAGATGTGGTCAGAGATACTTGTTAAGGTATTGATTACATGTTGTCAAGGAGATGAGAGGAAGAATAAATTGGCCAAACTCTCATATTTTAACCATATATTTGATGGTGCCTACATTAATAAATCTAGGAGTATCTGTGTCAGTGTACCATTTAGAATTTGGAAGTAATCGTTAAAAGACCTAAGACTAAAGTGATCAAAGGAAGTTAATTCTGTGTAGTTGGGGAATATGGTGGGGAATAAAGGAGAAATGGACATTGCTGCTTCGTCTTTAGTATTCTGATTTTTTACAATGTAAATTTTGACATTGATTTTCAGATCAAGATTACCAAGATTCAAATACGCACTTTTTTTCTCTTATTACCAACATGACCAGCTTGCAAAATAACATGTCAGACGTATGAGAAAGGCAAAGTCTTTACCTGAAATATTTAAAAGATTCTGCATCACAAAGGAAGATTATACAATCATTTAAGGAAAAAAAAAAGAGCAATGATGTAACCAAGGATATTTAACCAGGTTAACTATCACAAAATGCACCACGAAATAGAACAAATGAAAACAGGAATTCAGGCTAAATGGACAAAGTAATTCTGCATTATCCACTGCAGCACTTTGGCATTGATGTTGAGTGCCTGGCATGGATTCATCTAATTCATTTTTTTAATCCCTTCCTTTGTGAACCACCACAATAATGCCCTATAAAGCAAGTTACAAAGATAACGTGCAAATATTCCTAATTATTTAAGATGATCTTAAGACATAATCTTGTTAATGCATGCAAACACTTTGGAAAACAGGGGGTATGGGGAAAAAACAGTGGCATAGAAATATAAATGTAGGTTCATGAAATCAGAAACTCGAAGACTGGGTGTCGTCATAGTATCAAGGGTGCTGAAGATTATAAAGCAATTTAGTAGATGAACCATGAAAATATGTTTCATGAAATTGCTTCGAATGGATCTCTGGATTTGACAACCTGTTAAAAATAGGCTGGGGAACAATAGAGCTAATATTTGGTCTTGAGACGCCTCATTCTAGGAAGCTAAGGTCGATAAGTAAAAGCATGACACCACATAGAAATGTCACTCAGTGAAAACTAGATCTGAAATAACCATTTATTTTGACGTATATTGGAGACTAAAGAGTAACATTTGTTTGTTCAGTGTGCAGCATGTTATTGAATGATGTCAAACAGTATAATATCAGAGTCGAATGGCAGCAAACCTCTTGACAGATTTTGATTATCAAGGAAGGAATTCAAGTACATTTATTGTATGCAGCATATGTTTTTAAAAAATAAAGTCAAGTTGACCTGAAACTAAAATAATATCATGGAGTGGGCAGGAGAAAGAGCAGTACAGAATAATTACTATGGCATGTTGAGAATTAGCTCTCATCATAACAAGAGTTTTGGGTGAAGATTTATCTAGTTGGATATGCAAAACTATGTTTTATTACTCTTACTATCTCTCCAAATGAAATGAATGTTGAGGATTTCTTAATGGAAGCATTGTGTCGCATAGCCAGAGGAAACCAAAATGGAAAGGCAGTCTCATACAGTTGATAATAGTTTAATGTTGGACATTATTTTTGAGTTGACATATTGGTCATCCTATACACAATTAGTTGTGTGCGAGTTTCAATTTGTGCTTATCTGGAAGGTAGTTGTCTCTATCAAGTAAGCTGATTGACCTATTTATCAACTAAGTGTAGAAAAGCTATTGCGCTTTATGACCTCTGCAGTTATGCCCATCCATGTTAATGAACCATGAAGGTGGACTTAAAAACCCATTAAAACAGCAGTGCACTGCATACCTGAATGACAAGGCCTATTCTGTTAATAAATGGCCAGGACCTCAAACATTGAAAATCCCTTTAGTTGCATACAGGCCAAAAGAGCTTAAGGGTATATTTTAGCTATTGTAAACAGCAAAATTAATATTCAAACCTCATTACTTTAGGAATTACCCTCGCCAAATATTTATTTTATTTTATTTTATTTTTGAGACAGAACCTCAAGCTGTTGCCCTGGGTAGAGTGCTGTGGCATCACAGCTCACAGCAACCTCCAATTCCTGGGCTCTCCAGCGATTCTCCTGCCTCCACCTCCCAAGTTGCTGGGACTACAGGCACCTACCACAACACCTGGCTATTTTTTGGTTGCAGTGGTCATGGTTGTTTGGCGGGCCGGGCTGGATTCGAACCTACCAGCTCAGGTGTATGTGGCTGGCACCTTAGCCGCTTGAGCCACAGGTGCCGAGCCATCATCAAATATTTAGAATGGTATGTTTCTTAAGCTATAGATGGTTCAAGCCCATTCATTTTGCAAAATTATAAACCAGTGAGTCTGAGTAACTTCTTAAAGGGGGCATACCCCTGCCACATCAAAGCATGCTGTTTCTGTTTTCCTTACCCACCTTCTCTTGAGTATCAACTGAAGCTAGGATCCTCAGCCCTCCCCATATCCCTATGCATTCTTGGACCCTACATCTGAATTTTCCCTCAGCCATTAGATATTCTACTATAATGTGTTTTCAGAATCTTTCAAGATACATGTAGGGGCAGAGAGTGCAGAGAAGAAGGAAGATGTGTATGGAGTTCCTAGCCTGAGCATTCGCTACCTCGTATGAAACTTTTAGCAGGGTATGAATAACCCATGGGGCTGCTGCTTGCGTGGGAAGACTCACCTGGCATGTTCATTGCCTCTCAAGCCAATAGACACATTATTTTGTTGGTAGCTTTTGTTTTAATTAGTATAAAAGAGGCATCTGTTCACATTAAGTGATTTAGAAAGGCATGAAAATGCAAAAACAAGGGAATAATTTTGTTTGAAGTAATTTCACAGATGCTAATCACCCACCCCCAATCCTGGAGGTTTGTGCTAACACTAATATTTTTATTCACCTTGTCACCCATTTATTGAACCAGAGTTGATATATGACTCAATAGTTTTTGCAAAGAAATTCCAAGTATCCCTTTAGTCAAGATAACCCCCAATCTCCCTGCTTATATATGGATTAGACTAGGATTATATATAGGAATACATAATATTTAATGTCCTGCTTTATTTGTGCTTTATGGATTGTGAACATTTTTTCCATGTTATTAAATATTCCAGAATGACAATATTTTAATGGCTTCAAAGTATCTCATTTTATAATTAGGCAACAACTGATTTATTCAGTTTTCCTTTGGACATTTAGCTGCTTTTTACCTTTTTACTATTCCAAATTACATTGAAATGGGAACCCTTTGAATAATTTGATCACAACCAATTAGTTAGGAAATATTCCTAGAATTAATCTTGATGAATCAAACAGTACGAGAACTTTCAAATCTTTTGTAACGTGCTGCCAAATTTCCTTAGAATATTTGTAGAAATTCACAACTCCGCAGCACTATTTTTGATTGAGGGGGAGGTGATCTGACATGAGAGAAGTCCATAATATTGACCTCTAACTGGATGAAAGTGTTTCAACTTGAGTTTACAGATTAAAAATAAAAATAAAGCAAACCATTATCAAAATTGCAATAATGTGAATGTAAACAAAAGGTATTCATAGATAAGACAAGGGCTGGCAGTAGAAAACAGATGTCAATTTAATTCAGATAGACTCAGAAGTGACTCCCAGCTCAGCAAAGTTCACATCTAAGTCACTTGACTTGAAAGTAGGGTTAATTATGCCTCCCTGAAAAAGTCGTGATGGCGATTAAATGTACAAGACACTTGCCTATTGTCAAAGTTCAATTTTAGAAGATGGTACTTTTGCAGGATCAAATGGGAGGTCTAGCTTGAGTGCTTTGAGGTTTCTCCATACTTCCTTCCAGAAAGGTTGTACTAGTTTGCAGTCCCACCAGCAGTGTAAAAGTGTTCCCTTCTCTCCACATCCACACCAGCATCTGCAGTTTTGAGATTTTGTGATGTGGGCCATTCTCACTGGGGTTAGATGATATCTCAAGGTTGTTTTGATTTGCATTTCTCTAATATATAGAGATGATGAAGGACACTTGTACTAGACTGTTTATTGAAGCTCAATTTACAATCGCCAAAATGTGGAAACAGCCTAAATGCCCACCAACCCAAGAATGGATTAACAAGCTGTGGAATATGTATACCATGGAATACTATTCAGCTATTTAAAAAAATGAAGACTTTACATCCTTCGTATTAACCTGGATGGAAGTGGAAGACATTATTCTTAGTAAAGCATCACAAGAATGGAGAAGCATGTATCCTATGTACTCAATTTTGATATGAGGACAATTAATGACAATTAAGGTTATGGGGGGGAAAGCAGAAAGAGGGAATGAGGGAGGTGGGTAGGGCCTTGGTGTGTGTCACACTTTATGGGGGCAAGACACAATTGCAAGAGGGACATTACCTAACAAATGCAATCAGTGTAACCTGGCTTATTGTACCCTCAATGAATCCCCAATAATAAAAAAAAAAGAAGATGGTACTTTTGGATATTTTATTGATAGATATTTTATTTTGGTAGGTATCAAAATTTTCTGTAGTGATTCCTGTGTTTTAGAATTCAACTGATTACTTACATTCTAGTTTTAGTTCATCATTCCTACATTCAATTATACATAATAATTTTTGCTAAAGGTAAGAGTTAAGTGACTTAATAGAAACTCTCTCTCCAGAGAACCACTAAGACTTTAATGACGCCTTCCATTAGCTGGTCAGGGTTTGGTCTTAAACGAAGACCTTTTGTGCCTTGAATCTCTGAGCAGTGTCAAGCACCATTTGCTGAGCATTCATGCTATTAAAATTATATTAGTTATGAGGCTTATGTGCAAGTGACTGGTTTGGTTTTGAAGACTTAGTCACTTGATTACATAATGGTTTTATTGTTCATATGTCCATATTTTCCTCCAAAAAATCTTGCTAAATTTTAGTGATTTGTTTTCAATGGTAACAAAATATTACAGTAACACCTGAATATACAACCTCTAAGGTTTGCATGTAAAGTAGAAGGAATAAAAATACTTTTTAGAAGTCTCAGGAAGATGTTATTTATAGGGTTACATGCATATCTCAGGGCAACTGCCAAGGTTAAGAAAATGGGATGCTCTGATTGAGGCCAAAGCCACATGATCCACTCTTGAGCTGAGTGAGGGAGAAGTTAGCTCCCCAGAGAAAAATCTAGTATATTTATTGGAAGAGAAGTATATTTATACTAAAAGGGAAAAACAGCAGATGTCTACCAGATCTTAGTATAATGTGCTTGGTTGGTAGTTCCTGTCAGAGAGCTAAGAACTCTGCCACATACCTGATTTTCTCTGCCCACTCATAGACTAATTCAAGTCCTATTTACCCTATCTTTTAAATATTTCTATGATCTTTTCTACAGTCTATAAATATGAATATCACCCTGTCTTGTCTTGATTACTGCAATAGTCTCCTACCTAATTTCTCCGTAACAACCTTGACTTCCATCCTGCCCATTTTGCACACTGCAGACAGAATCAAGTTTACAAAAAGCATATCCGAGCTGGTAATGTCCCCGTTTATCTTAAAACCCTTCTAATTCTTTCTATTACTCCTAAAGCACGAACCCAAATGATAGCCTAACAGGTCTTACATGGTCTGATTCCTCCCTGTCATTCCAGATTGACACTTGTTGAGGCTGTTTCATTCATTCTGGACTTTCTGTTCCTGTGACACATCTCAGTCTTAACACTCTAGTAAAAAGATATTTCATACCCTCACTTGTGTCATTTTATTAAGTATTCAGAACACCTTGTTTTTTAATCCCCATTTTCAAATTAGGAAATTGAGGCAGACTATTAAAGTTAATAAATAGGCAGTGAGTCCAAAATTTGAACCCAATCACTCAATCCCTGAGCCCAAAATCTTAACCATTCTACTGCCTCCAACTTAGCAGGTAATAACTATTGTACATTAGTCATAAATTTGGTAGTTATAATAGACATGGCAGTATCTACTTTGCTTTCTGCTTAATTATCAGTGTGTGACAAAATTCTAGAAGCATAGCAGCTACTCAGTGCACATTTGTTCAATAATAAATAATGCATTACTGTATTCCTGACTTGTTCTGCTGAACTTCTTGCTCGAATGAACTGTATTCAGTCAAAACAGAAATTGGTCAGTAAAGCCGCGAGTATTCTCTGACAGCCCCTAGTGAAAACATTTGGGAATTCTCAGCCAGCTGCCTCTGGTGACCCTGATCCTGAACCAATCTCTCATTCTCTCCTCCTTCAAGCAATTCGGTCCTCTGGGAGGGGAACAGAGGCAGATGACTACCTTAAAACAGGGCCTCCAACATGTTCATCACCTAAGATACTTTTTTATTATTTGTTAATACTATCTGCTATATTCATATAGTAGTCCCCTGTCACCAAGGTTTTTTTTTTTTTTATGTTTTTCAAAGTGCAATTAAACTGTAGTTATATTCCAAAGTTACATCAACCAATGAAAAAGTGGTGCCCCAGGGTAGTTGACCGGGATGAAATAAACACTGTCCCTTTGCAGAACTAGGTCATTCCATCTAAAAGAAAAGCAATCCAATAATGAAAATAATAAAAACTACAAGCACTTATTTGATATCAGGTACTATACTGAGCATTTCACAGGCATTATTTCATTTAATTATTGTAGCAACAGTAGCATAAGCATTATTATCTCTGTTTTGCAGAAGAGGCAATTAAGGCTTCAAGACACTGAATGACTTGAAAGTCATCATGAAATAGAAGAGGTGGGATTTGAACCTGGGCAGAACCGAATTCTTTAATAATGATGTTATATAACTTCTCCCAATAGTCAGCATCTTATTTTTCTTTAAATGTGACTATTATCATTAACTATTCGATTTCCATTAAACCCTTAATCCTGATAAATAACTGAAGGTCAGGCATTGACTTCCTACCATTAATGAGATCTCAGATGGGAACCACCATCTCAATTGTTCTTTATTTTTTTTTTTGGCCGGGACTGGGTTTGAACCTGCCACCTCTGGCATATGCGGCTGGGGTCCTACTCTGTTGAGCCACAGGCACCACTCCTTTTGAGCCACAGGCACCGCTCCCTTTTTTTTTTTTAATAGTATTTTTATTTTTTGTATTGCTAAATCATAGCTGTGTATATTTGTGCAATCGAGGGGTACAATGCGCTAGTTTCATATACAATCTGAAATATTCTCATCAAACTGTTTGAAGTAGCCTTCATGGCATTTTCTTAGTTATTGTATGTAGACATTTGTATTCTGCCTTTAGTAAGTTTCCCAGGTACCCATTCTAAGACGCACCATAGGTGTGGTCCAACCCTTTACTCTCCCTCCATCCTAACCTCCCCCCCCCCACTTCCCCTTCCTTGACCCTTTCTTCATAGTCTTGTGCTATAGTTGGGTTATAGCCTTCATGTGAAAGCTATAATTTAGCTTCATAGTAGGGCTGAGTACATTGGATACTCTTTCTTCCATTCCAGAGATACTTTGCTAAGAAGAATATGTTCCAGCTCCATCCATGTAAACATGAAAGAGGTAAAGTCTCCATCTTTCTTTAAGGCTGCATAATATTCCATGGTATACATGTACTACAATTTGCTAGTCAGTTCGTGGGTCGATGGGCACTTGGGCTTCTTCAATGACTTAGCAATTATGAATTGGGCTGCAATGAACATTCTGGTACAGATGTCTTTGTTATATTGTGATTTTTGGTCTTCTGGGTATAAACCTAGTAAAGGGATTATAGGAGGATCAAATGGCAGGTCTATTTTTAGGTCTCTAAGTATTCTCCAAATATCCTTCCAAAAGGAATGTATTAGTGTGCATTCCCACCAGCAGTGTAGAAGTGTGCCCTTTCCTCCACATCCATGCCAACATCTCTGGTTTTGGGATTTTGTTATGTGGCCTACTCTTACTGGGGTTAGGTGATATCTCAAAGTAGTTTTGATTTGCATTTCTCTGATGATTAAGGATGATGAGCTTTTTTTCATGTGTCTGTAGATCGTGCATCTGTCTTCTTCAGAGAAGTTTCTCTTTCAGTCTTTTGCCCACCCTGAGATGGGATCACGTGTTCTTTTCTTGCTAATATGTTTGAGTTCTCTGTGGATTCTGGTTGTTAGACCTTTATCGGAGGTATAACCTGCAAATATTTTCTCCCATTCTGAGGGCTGTCTGCTTGCTTTACTTACTATGTTCTTGGCTGTGCAGAAGCTTTTAGTTTGATCAGGTCCAAGTAGTATATTTTTGACACTGCTTGAATTGCCTGGGGAGACCTCCTCATAAAATATTCACCCAGGCCGATTCCTTCAAAAGTTTTCCATGCACTTTCTTCAAGTATTTTTATAGTTTCATATCTTAAGTTTAAATCTTTGATCCAGTGAGAGTCTATCTTAGTTCATGGTGAAAGGTGTGGGTCCACTTTCAATCTTCTACAGGTTGACAGCCAGTTCACCCAGCACCATTTGTTAAATAGGGAATCTTTTCCCCACTGAATGTTTCTAATTGGCTTGTCGAAGATTAAATAACGGTAAATAGCTGGATTCATCTTTTGGTTCTCTATTCTGTTCCAGACATCTACTTCTCTATTTTTGTACCAAAACCATGCTGTTTTGATCACTATCGATTTATAGTACAGTCTCAGGTCTGGTAGCATGATTCCTCCTGCTTTGTTTTTATTTCTCAGTAATGTTTTGGCTATTCGAGATTTTTTCTGATTCCATATAAAATGAAATATTATTTTTTCAAGATCTTTAAAATATGACAATGGAGCTTTAATAGGAATTGCATTAAAATTGTATATTGCCTTGGGTAGTATAGACATTTTAACGATGTTGATTCTTCCCAGCCATGAGCATGGTATGTTTTTCCATTTGTTAACATCTTCAGCTATTTCTTTTCTTAAAGTTTCATAGTGCTCTTTGTAGAGATCCTTAACGTCCTTTGTTAGGTATACCCCCAAGTATTTCATCTACTTTTGGCACTACTGTGAAAGGAATAGAGTCCTTGACTGTTTTTTTGGCTTGGTTATTGTTGGTATGTATAAAAGCTACAGATTTATGGGTGTTGATTTTGTAGCCTGAGATATTGCTGTATTCCTTGATCACTTCTAAAAGTTTTGTAGTAGAATCCCTAGTGTTTTCCAGATATATGATCATATCATCTGTGAAGAGTGAAAGTTTGATCTCTTCTGACCCTATGTGGATACCCTTGATCACCTTTCTTCCCTAATTGCAATGGCTAAAATTTCCATCACAATGTTAAAGAGCAATGGAGACAATGGGCACCCTTGCCTGGTTCCTGATCTCAGTGGAAATGATTTCAATTTAACTCCATTCAATACGATATTGGCTGTGGGTTTGCTGTAGATGGCCTCTATGAGTTTAAGAAATGTCCCTTCTATACCAATTTTCTTAATTGTTCTGATCATGAAGGGATGCTGGATATTATTAAAAGCTTTTTCTGCATCAATTGAAAGAATCATATAGTCCTTATTTTTTAGTTTGTTTATGTTCTGAATTACATTTATAGATTTATGTATTTTGAACCAGCCTTGAGACCCTGGGATAAATCCCACTTGGTCATGGTGTATAATTTTTTTGATGTGTTGTTGGATTCTGTTTGTTAGGATCTTATTGAGTATTTTTGCATCAATATTCATTAGTGATACTGGTCTATAATTTTTTCTTGTTGGGGCTCTCCTGGTTTGGGGATCAAGGAGATGATTGCTTTGTAGAATGTGTTGGGTAGTATTCCTTCTTCTTCTATATTTTGGAAAAGGTTTAGTAATATAGGTACTAGTTCTTCTTTAAAGGTTTGGTGGAATTCTGATGTAAAGACATATGGTCCTGGGCTTTTCTTTTTAGGGAGATTTTGTATAGTTGATGGTATTTTAGAACTTGATATAGGCCTGTTCAACATTTCCACTTCATTCTGGCTAAGTCTTGGTAGGTGGCATACTTCCAGGTATTGGTCTATTTCTTTCAGATTTTCATATTTCTGAGAGTAGAGTTTCTTGTAGTACTCATTAAGGATTTTTTTGAATTTCTGAGGGGTCTGTTGTTATTTCATTGTTACCATTTCTGATTGATGAAATTAGAGATTTTACTCTTTTTTTCCTGGTTAGGTTGGCCAAGGTTTATCTATTTTATTGATCTCTTCAAAAAACCAACTTTTGGATTTATTGATCTGTTGTATAATTCTTTGGTTTTCAATTCATTTTATTCTTCTCTGATTTTGGTTATTTCTTTTCTTCTGCTGGGTTTGGGATAGGAGTGTTCTTCCTTCTCCAGTTTCTTGAGATGTTCCATTAAGTTATTAACTTCCTCTCTTTCTGTTTTCTTGAGGAAGGCTTGCAGCGCTATAAATTTCTCTCTTAGAACTGCCTTTGCAGTATCCCACAAGTTCTCATAATTAGTGTCTTGATTGTTGTTTTGTTCCAAAAATTTGGTGATTTCTCTCTTAATCTCATCTACAACTCATCTATCCTTTAGCATAAGGTTGTTTAGCTTCCATGTTTTTGT
Source organism: Nycticebus coucang (assembly GCF_027406575.1). Taxonomy (NCBI): domain Eukaryota; kingdom Metazoa; phylum Chordata; class Mammalia; order Primates; family Lorisidae; genus Nycticebus; species Nycticebus coucang. Next base: position 23,033,568 of record NC_069787.1, read on the forward strand.
ATAGGTATACAGGTTCCTGTTGTTATTGAGTTCAACTTTTATTCCATGATGGTCTGAGAAGATGCAAGGAATAATTTCTATTTTTTTTTAATTTGCTGAGGTTAGATTTGTGGCCTAGGTTGTGGTCAATTTTGGAGTATGTTCCATGGGCTGATGAGAAGAATGTGTATTCAGTTTTGTTGGGATGAAATGTTCTGTAGACGTCTGTTATGTCCAGATGTTGAATGGTTAAGTTTAAATCTAAGATTTCTTTGCTTAGCTTCTTTTTGGAGGATCTATCCAGCACTGCTAAAGGGGTGTTAAAATCTCCAACTACTATGGAACTAGAGGATATCAAGTTGCTCATGTCTGTTAGAGTTCTCTTATAAATTGAGGTGCGTTGTCGTTGGGTGCATAAATATTAATAATTGAAATCTTATCATATTGAGTATTACCTTTAACAAATATGAAGTGTCCATCTTTATCCTTCTTTATTTTGGTTGGTTTAAAGCCTATTGCATCTGCGAATAGGATTGCAATGCCTGCTTTTTTCTGCTTTCCATTTGCCTGGAGTATAGATGACCATCCCTTCACCTTGAGTCTATATTTGTCTTTTAATGTAAGATGAGATTCTTGTATGCAGCAGATATCTGTCTTGAGTTTTTGTATCCAGTCAGCCAACCTGTGCCTCTTTAGAGGACAATTTAAAACATTCACATTAATTGAGAATATTGATAAGCCTTTAGAGAGTCCAGTGGACATTCTTAATCCTTTTGTGACTGTGGAAGTTGGAATTTGATCAAAATTTTCTGGGTCAGTTTACTTTTGCGGTGAAGGATTATGCTGGTCTTTATGGAGGATAGGTCTAAGAATAACCTGGAGAGCTAAGAATGCAGCTGAGTATCAGCTTCCCTGCAACTGGGCATGGTGAGTCTGTGGAGATAAGACTCCAGGCATCTCTGGCTGGTGGGATCTAAGTATAATCATCCCTTTGAGGATACAGGGAGTCAGCGAGGGACTTCTGGACCCCAGAGGAAGACAAAAACAGTGGAAAACTGGCAAATGTTTGCATGTGTTCCCACTGGCAGCCATAAGTACAAGCAGCAGTGAGACTGCAAACCAGAAAGGCCTTACCCGTGAACTATTTTGGTGTTTTTGGACTTGGCACTCTGGTGAAATTCCTTGGGGAGAGCTTGAGCAGGAGTGCAGAGAACTCTGGGCATTGTCTAGGGCCCCAGACTGAGCTGCTGAGCCGGATGAAGCTAATAGTGTTCGGCAGTGGGCCACAGGGAGCCACTGTGAGAGAACTTACCCGGCAAGCTCCGCCCTCAGGGTCATAGAGCAAGGATTAGGCGGGAGCTGGTAACCTAGTGACTGAGCAGACTAAAGGCAAGGACTGAGCTGCCTTACAGCCTTAACTCTCAGGGGCAGAGTGAGACCGGTTTTGGCACACTGCAGCCTCGGGCTGTTGCCCCGGGTAGAGTGCCATGGCATCACAGCTCATAGCAACCTCAAACTCCTGGCCTTGCACTGCCCGGACCTCCATAAGAGCTGCGCCATGACCCCTGACCCACGCCCCACGCCCACTGGGCCTCTGCATGCCCTGACCATGAACTTTGGGGGCACACAAACCTGTGCCATCTCTCCTGTACCCTCCCTGCCTCCACACTGGCCCGCTCTTCTGTCCAGGGACTCTGGTAGCCACATGTCCTCCGGAGCCCTCCCTGACTCTGCGCAGAGCCTCCTGGCCAGAGACTGCTGGAGCCTTGGGATCTCTGTGCCAAAGTCAGTGGGCACCAGGCACTCCCACAACCTTGTGCACCACCTCCCGCCCTGTTGCTGGATCCGGGTGTGTCACACTGCAGAGCTGCTTCCACAACCGGAACTTCCCGGCTGGGGCAGCTTCAGAGGAACTACACAGGGTCACTCCCTGCAAAGATCAAGCAACAATAGAGTGATCCCGCTGGGATCTAATCTTGGAGAGACACCTCCCCAACTCTCAGGATGGCCAGATGCAACGGTGAAAAACAATCATGAGACAACATGAACAGAAAAACTCAGGCAATATGAATAATCAGAGTAGATCAACTCCCCCAATGGGGCAGATACAGCACAAGATCCCATGCACAAACAAAGAGCTGAGATGTCAGAAATTGAATTCAGAATCTGAATAGCAAATAAGATCGAATTAGAATTCCAACCAGTAACCCAAAAGATATCTCAAGAATTCAACGAATTCAAAGACCAAATGACCAAAGATTTTGACACATTGAGACAAGAAGTTGCAGCCCTCAAGGATCTGAGAAACACAGTAGAATCCCTCAGTAACAGAATGGAACAAGCAGAAGAAAGGATTTCTGACCTTGAAGACAAAGCTTTTGAAAGCTCCCAAACTCTCAAAGAGGAAGAGAAGTGGAGGGCAAAAACAGATCACTATCTCAGAGAGCTCTGGGATAATTAGAAGAAAATCAATATTCATCTTATAGGGATCCCCGAAAGTGACAAAGTGGCTTTACAAGTCTCAGAGTCTCTTCCCCATGAGATTTTGAAGGAGAACTTTCCAGACATGCCAAGAGATTCTGAAATTAAGATAGCAGACGGTTTCAGAATTCCAGCACAACTCAACCCAAATAAGACATCCCCCAGACACATCATAATCAATTTCACTAAAGTTAATATGGAGGAGAAAATTCTGAAAGCAGCCAGACGAAAGAAAACCATCACCTACAAGGGCAAGAATATTAGAATAACTGCAGATCTCTCTGCTGAAACCTTTCAAGCTAGAAGAGGATGGTCATTGACTTTTAATTTCCTAAAACAAAATAACTTTCAACCCAAGATCTTGTACCCAGCTAAACTGAGTTTCATTTATGATGGAGAAATTAAATACTTCAATGACACTCGCATGTTGAAGAAATTTGTCAATTGTTCTTTATACAGTGTACATAACAGTGAGTTTAGGCTGCCAACAATCTGTTACCATTTACTTTTGATATCGTCTTTGAAGTTTCCTTTTTGAATTATTCCTTCTCCCTAGTATGCTGTGTTGATGGACTTGGTCAAAACATTATGTTATGGGCGGCGCTGTGGCTCAGTGAGTAGGGCACCAGCCCCATATACCGAGGGTGATGGGTTCAGACCCAGCCCTGGCCAAACTGCAACAAAAAAATAGCCGGGTGTTGTGGCAGGCACCTGTAGTCCCAGCTACTTGGGAGGCTGAGGCAAGAGAATTGCCTAAACCCAGGCATTGGAGGTTGCTGTGAGCTGTGATGCCATAGCACTCTACCTAGGGTGATAAGGTGAGACTCTATCTCTAAAAAACAAACAAACAAACAAAAAAACATTATGTTATATTTTTGGTAAGAAGTGGAAGTGGGTCCATCTAAAGATGATTAGATTCTTTCTCCTTGATATTTAAATCTTTAGATTAGTGTAGAGGGCAAAATAAATGTTCAAACATTTTTTCCTTCCAACTACTCTTTATATTTCTTGATTCTTCCTTTATAGTGAATAACCTTTATTCTCAATCTTCTCTCAAATTTAAGTCAGAAGGCAAAAGCAACAGAGAGATCTAATACTCAAAACCCCATCAAAATTACTTAAAAGTATTACATATATCCTTATTTCTGGATTTTTGACTCATTATTAAACATACAAGGGCCTCTCTTATCTTTAAGGTTGTATGAGCTTAGAGATTTTAATTTCGATGTACCTGAAGCTTTTCTTTTAGATCACTGTGAGGATACTATTCAGACTCTGAAGATCAAGTGCAATGTATTTAAAACCTGATAAGAAGTTGTTGATGTACATTTTATTTCAAAACATAACTAAATTGACATAAACCAAGTATTCTCAGCTATGAAAAGATATGCTCTATCATATGAAATTCTATTTCAAACACTAATGTAAAAGTGAATTCCTCAGAAAATCAACAAAACACCACATATTGTGAAAAATAGCCATGGTTAGAGGCCAATTTTGCTCCACAAAATTTTAGGCTTTAGAGATTTCTCAGCATGTGGCCATTTCTCCTGAGAATCAATTATTAGACTTATTTTTGCAATAATAACGAAATAAGCATTTTACCCCTAAAAGTCAAATCTCACTTTTTTTTCCTCATGATTTCACTGAAATGCCCCTTTCTCTGGGTGGAATTGTTTGACTTTAAGAACAAGTAGCATCAGTATAATCCTTAGAATCTAATAAAGATTCCATCAGTGTAAAATCATTATCCTTAGGCAGAAAGAGAACCAATTCAATTATGATGTTGGTTGAAAAATTGAAAGGCTTTTTAACTTGAGGGTGGAAAAGTTGTAGTACATATTAAAATGGTTAGTACAAAATTCGTGCATCTAGCTAACAAATGCTAATATGTTCTTTTGTTACTCCCTAATTTATATGATTCATGTAAGCCTCCAGCCAGTGAAACTTGTACTAAATTTCATGTGCATTAAAAAATAGCAAAGCAATGAATTGTGAAGTTATTAACATTCGTGTCTACTTGCATTATTAAGCCATACACATCAAATCTGGTAGTACAAGGAGAGAAATGTCATAATGAAGTACAACAGCGTTTAATCAGGAGAATTTCTAAAGGTCATCAAAGCATCATATGATACCCATCCATGCATAACTGCAATCTGAAATAAATGTCCAATGTGATGCAATAAGAATAAGTTTAATAACAGGCCCCTGTACTGTTTCTGTTAATGAAGGGATTTAGTGTTCTAATGCTAAGGATAAAACTGATTCTGGTCCCAAATCATACATGCTGCCTCCTAAACTAATTACAGATTAAAAAGGAGATTAGAGTGGGCTAGCACAAAGGACATTTGTCTTCACACTTACCTTCTACCAGTGAATAGATGACTGAAGATCCCAATACAAGCTTTCAAAGAGCCATTTGACTTTTATCATCCAAGGGAGCCGTTGGCTGCATAATTTAAGTAACAAATAATTTATTAATATTTTCATACTTGTAATGTGTTGTATGTGCTTTAGGACAAGTATTCACATTTTAATACTTAAAAGCTACAAACATTTGAACCCTCTAAATATTTTATATTAATGTTCAGGGGGTAATGTGCTTTCTCACTCTGTGGTGAGGCTTTAGTGAGGAAGAATAACAGAGTCAATGCCCAAACACCTGCCTCTTGTTAGGTACAGTCATATGTCTACTGTTTAATGTGTGTGTATTTTGCGATTGCTTTGAAGGCGATTATAGTTTGCGCTGTTGAAACGACCAACAGGGGAACTGAACCAAATTTAAGATGGTTAAAATTGATTTGTGCCTGGAGCCACTGTTTACTGCAACTGTTGCTTTGTATCACTGCCCTTCACACTTGAATTTGACCCTGTAGTTATAGCCAAAAAAAACCTTTTTTACTCCTTGATAGACTCATGTTTAGTAGGGCTGTCTTTTACTATTTCCCAGGAGACTCTGGGGACATAACTAGGTTAGTAAATAGACTGCAGATTTTCCTTAATCATCTGCTGCTCCTGTTTCCTTCCCTCCCCTCCCTGCCTGCTCAACCCCCGACTGCATCCCACAGCATTTGCTCTGTTTCACCGCCAAGACTGGTTCACACGTCCTCTCTGCTGCCCAGATCCAAACTGACAGGTGAAACTCTTGGGTTGTGTTTTCTAAAAGGCTATAAAAATTCTAGCAAAATAATTTTAAGATTGGAGGGTTAAATATATGAAGTTGGATATCCAAAGCAATGTTTTTATTATTTATTTATTTTTTTGAGACAAGAGCTGTTACCCTGGGTAGAGTGCTCTGGCGTCATAACTCACAGCAACCTCAAACTCTTGGGCTCAAGTGATTCTCTTGCCTCAGCCTCCCAAGTAGCTGGGACTACAGGCACCTTCCACAATGCCTGGCTGTTTTTGTTGTTGTTATTGTTGTTGCAGTTGTTATTGTTATTTTAGCTGGTCCGAGCCGGGTTCAAGCTGGTCCACGAGCCTCGGTGTATGTAGCGGGTGCCCTACCCACTAAACTAAGGGCACTGCCAAGCAATGTTTTTTATTAAATATGACATATTTAATTGTATTTTTTTATTCAGTATATGTTTGTTGAATAGCTACTCTGCTCAGTTGCGAATGCATCATATCATTTGATTTTTAAAAAATTTTATTGAAGTATTATGTATACATACACACACAACACACACAGAAGGGTATATATGTCATAACCAAAGAACACCATGACTTTTCCCAAAGCACGTGCATCCATGTAACTAGCATCCATAGGTTGAAAAAAACAAACATTATCAGTCTCCCTAAAAGTTCCTCAGACTATTTCTTAGGACCCTGGCTGATGAGAATAAGAATAACCACTATTCTCACTTTCAACACGTAGCCTAGTATGTCTCTTTGTGTCTGATTTACATTTCCAAACCTGGGCGGATGCATCCACATCGAGAGGTTTTGTTGACGGTTTGTTCTCCTTGCTGAATGGTGTTCCATTTTGCACAGGTTATGCATACATTCTAGTATGCAAAGGCATTTTGTTATTTTTTCCAGTAGGGGAGTATTATGAATGACCACCTTTATGAAATGTATGGACACATGGGAATGATGGGTACAATCCTAAAAGTGGAATTACTGGGTCATGAGTTACGTAGTATATACAATAACAGGACTGATTGTAACGGAACTCTGTAGGCTGAATCTCCTTAATGGTAATGGGATGTGTGAGCGCAAACTAAATGGCAACTGGGGAAAATGCCACACTAAGTGTTAGTTGTATTATTATTTTAATTGTCTGGAAACTAGGTCTATAATCAGACTGGGTCCAAATCTGCCTCTTTCTTAGTTTAGGAAAGTCATTGAGCTCTCTGTGCTTCATGTTCCTTATTTTGAAAATGGAGATAATGGGGTTCGCCATATGTAAGTTGTGGGAATTAAATGAGATAATACATGTAGCACACTTAGAACAGCATCCAGGTTGTAATAACCACTCAACTCTTAGCCATTAGTATTCATATTATTTACATGGATTCCAAAAGGTCATTTCCCAAACTGCAGACTCAAACAAAACCAAACTAGAGGAATATAATTATAATTATAATATTACAGTTATTAATTATGGAATGAGATTACCTAATAATCAGATTTTCTAAGAAAGGCTAGAATTACAAGTTGAGTTAATCAAATTTCATATGAGTGAGTAGAATACATGTCTTTTTATTTCTAGATCAAATTTCCTAAATATGTCCTACATATATGATCTCTTGTATGCAACTCAAAAATCTTCCTTTGTAAGGCCCTTTACAAGCTCTGTACTCTCCTACCTACTTTCCCTCTCCTCTCTACATAATCTCTAATTTGTTATTTTGTCTATTGTTATTTTTAATTCACTCCATTGTCATTATTCATATTTGTATTGCTCCTGTTTTAAGCATTAGAGAGCAGGTTCCATGTGTTCAACATAGAATAGGTATTTAAGTTTTAACTCACCTGAAAAAAAAAACAAAAACAAAAACAACCTAACATTTTTTAAAATTGAAAACAAAACAAAGCAAAACAAAACAGAACTTACTAATGTCTCGTAGCATTATTTTTCTCTACGGTATGTTACTTGCAGAATCCTTGACCCTAATACTTTACTTACAGTGGTGTCACCACCATTAAGGAAATAAAATCTGTTTCCCAGAAATTTTAAATGTATTTTTAAGTAAAAATATTATATACAGCAGTTGGCTGTAGTTGAAATTATGCTATATATTTCAGATATGTTAAGAGTTGTTTAGACTAATTGTAGAAATGACCTATCCATGTAAAGTGAAAATGTAGTCTAATATAGAAATGGCCTTAAAATAGAATATTTAGAGCAGTGTTTTTCAAGTTTTTTTTATTGTTTCACCGAACACTTCAACCCATAGTTAAACTTCTTCAGCACACCTAAATTATGTTAATAAAAAAAAAGTGGGAAAAAAAACCATGTACTTACTGTGCTTTGAACTTCTTTTGAAAATAATTTAATTAATGATCTTTAAATATTTTCAACACACACCAAAGATCCTCTCACTGCACACCAATGTGCTGTGGCACACTGATTGAAAATCACTGATCTAGGATGTAATTTGTTATAAGCAGGCTAGAATTTACTATATGTGATAGAAAAAAAATTTTAAATTGAATGCAATATTCAGTGAATAAACATATACCCTTTGGTGTCCTGAAGTTGTAGTGTGATCAGAAATGTTTTAGAAGAGTGGTAAGCATTATTCAAAAGATTTTAATTTTTCTGGACTGAATTCTGTTGATATATGTGCTTTTGTATACACTACAGTGTATACATGAGGCACTACAGTGAGCACATGTAGGTCTCAGTCGCTTTGGGTTGATGGTATTGAAGACACCTGAGTTAGCAGATTCAGCATGTTTGTGGTTTATTTGCTCTATGGAACTGAGTATTGATTAATGACATAATAAATCTTTTTGAGACTTACTTTCCACTGCCAACCCACCATCCTGAAATGAGAGTTACAAGCATGAGTAGATGTGATGAGATGCATGTCAAATAAGATAAGTTGTTCTGAGCCCGTGACTGATGAATAAATGGTCTGGAGGAGCTACCTGCTAGCTTTTCCCCATCCATACACTAATGTCTCGTGGTTTTCCAAAGCCACGAGACATGCTTTGGTTTTCCAAAGCCATACTCACAGGCTTTCAGTAGTACCTATTGTATTTATTCAGTTTTAAAGCTTTCCACTATGCCTGTATAAGCTTAGAAAATAGTCTCAAAAGGTTGATAGTGTAATAGATAATTGTATTCATTGTATTAATTTTATTCTATTAATTTAATTTAATTTAATTTTATTTTTATTTTTTTTTTATTGTTGGGGATTCATTGAGGGTACAATAAGCCAGTTACACTGATTGCAATTTTAATCCAATGGTATATCAAAAGGCATCTGCTATTAAAAGCAAAAGTGAGGATTTAGGAAGATATGCACCCAAATCTTGCTCCTATCTCTTGTTAGTTGTGCGAATTTGAAGGAAATCTTGGTTTCCTCATTTATACAATATGATTCTGCTGTAGGGCAATTAAGGATTGTTATAAAGTATGTGAGGCATCTCATATGGTGTCTTGTACATGGTAAAGATTCAATGCACAGGAAGAAACATTTCATTCCTTTCAATAAGGGGAATGATTTTTCTCACCAACATGCATTCCATTTAGCTATCATTCATGAACCATTTCTCATATGCCAAGCACTGAGCTGGGTACCAGATATAGGTTGTGTTGAGTGGAGGTAGTGGCTTATCTCATTTATTAGCTACTCTGGTAATATAATTCTAAATAATATGTACATCAATTATTACTTAGTATAGTTGACCACCTAAGGGACTGTAACAAACCGGTCGACATACAGAAGTGCTCAACATAAGGAACGAGGCCTACTATATTGATACATACATGTGATTTATGTACAATCTATGAGAATTACATCAACTTAAGAAGGTGGTCAACTATAGAGGTTCTACCATATTTAAAAAATAAAATTTGAATTTATAATTATGAAACTATTTGTTGTAGGAGGATAGCTTTAAGTCAGTGACTAAGGTAAAAATAGTACCAAATTGTGCACATTCTAATTTACTTTTGAAAATTCTTTAAATTTCCCATAAAATATAAACTACCCATTGTGTTAGTTACCTAAGGCTATTGTCACAAAGTACAAAAAACTGGGTGGCAAAAAACAACAGAAATTTATTATCTCACAATTCTGAGCACAAAATATAAAAGTATAAGAGCAAGGTATTGTCAGGGTCATGGTCCCTTTGAAGACTCTAGGGAAGAATGTTTTCTTTCCTTCGTTTTGCTTCTATTGGCTCCCAGTGATCCCTGTTTTTCCTTGGTTTCTATCCTGTATCACTCTAATCTCTGTCTCCATCTTCACATGGCTTTCTCTGTGTGTATCTCTATGTGTCCTCTTTTCTTCTTACAAGGACACTAACCATTGGATTTAAGGCCCACTCTAATCTAATATGACCTCGTCTTAATTAATTACATTTGTAAAGACCCTATTTCCAAATAAGATCACATTGTGAGGTTGCAGGTGGACACTAATTTTGAAGAACCCTACTTAACCCACTATACCTGTTATCATTTATATAGTTGTGTCTGGAAATAATTTTTACATGGACAATGTGCACATGAAAAAGAATGGTTTTGAAAAATTGAGTTTTCCAGAAGTATGTCTTTAAAACCAAAATCATATATAGCATAATATATGATTACTATTAATCACTGTAAGACTTGACCTAACTCATATTAAAATCTCTACCTCATACATGACAAGTAGAACTATCTGCACTATTTTCTCTCCCTCTGGCACATAGTTAATTCCATTTAACAAAAGTGACATTTGATGTGTTATTTTCTTATTGAAGAAAGAATGATGAATCATTATAATTATTTTACCATTTTGTGATTTATCCTATGTATAGAAATGTTTCTATCAAGATGAATATGATTATTTCAAATAGAGCAGGATGTTCTAACCTTTATTTTGAAAATTGCACATTTTTTACCTTGTTGTCTCTCATTATTCTATTGTAAAGTTCTTTTCGGGAAACTTAGCATTATCACTATAAAAAAAAAAATCTAAGGTTATTATAAATTCTACCAGAACTATATACAGTCTCATGGGATTAGTATACATGCCATTTTTTATAGATTAAATTTATTAACTTCTACATGAAATGACACTGAAAGCATTAGTTAAATAAGATTCTGAAGAAGGCCATATACCAAGAGCAATGAACAAAGAATCTAATACAAAAATAAAAAACGCAGACCAGAAGAAACACTTCTGGAATATCACAGTAAGCCTCTCCAAAAATCTGCTTTCCCTAAAAAGGCAATAAGTATACTAACAAATACAGTAAAAAGCAACTTTTTCAGAACTCAGGAAATTAACTGAAGTCTTGCAACACTAAGAGAAATGTTTATTTAAAAAATAAAGCGGAATCCTGGCAAGAATAGCAACATGTTATGGATTTTTCTTCACCTTTTTATACCCCCCTACATCCATACAGCTTTTCAGTAGCCTTGAAAATCAGCAGCTTCATGAACCTGATCTATGAAAGCTACTAGCCTAGCTACAACATCAGGGAAAGAAGGAATTTGAAGCTCCCCTTCAAAATAACATGCCCAGAGACTTATTATTTGAACTGTTTGATAGCTACCTAGTAAAGTTCCTGTTTCAGCATTTGTATTTATTTGACTAAGAGCTTATTCATTATGAAAAGACATGACCCAGAATTTTTGTTAAAAATAATCAGGAGCAATTGTTTAACCCTGCAGATGCCGGAGGCAGCAATACCAGTTGTGATAAGTAAGAACTTTACTGAGAACATTTAAAAAGGAAAACCAAGAAATGAGATATTAGAAGAAACTTTGAAAATCTCTGACATATTCTGGACAATCTAGAAGGTCATGCTTATATGAAAGGCTGTATACATGCCTAGTAAAGATTTGAGAAGGCCCTAATTTCTCACCTCTGGCTGATCTTGAAGCTCTGCACAAGGAGGAAGTGAAGGCTAAGGCAGAGTTGTTAACAGACAAGCTTTGAAGTTGTGCCCCAGGACACATAGAGTATCTTGCCAAAAGATGAGACTTGTTTATCCAAGACAGTTAAGAAACTCTCTGTCCAATGATTAGCTGACTACTAAGTTAATTGGTTATATAAACAAATCAGAAATGTATAATCATGTATAATCATGTATATATGTATACACGATGTATAACTGTATATATATGTATATATACACACTCATATATATACATATATGTGTATAATATACATAAATGTATACATATATACATTTATATATATACATATATATATAAAACTTCCTTCTCTTATTTTCTGAGACATACTTTCTTTAAATTCTTCAGATATGTTTTCTTTTTTTTTTAATATATATATAGTTTTTGGTTATATATGTATATATGTATATACATATATAGTTATATACTATATATAGTTATATATACATATATAGTTATATACTATATATAGTTATATATATACATATGTAGTTATATACTATATATAGTTATATACATATATATAACCAAACTATATATATAACTATATATATATAAAACCAAAACTATAAACTATAAACTATAAACTATAAAACCAAAACTATAAACTATAGTTTTTGGTTTTATATATATACAACCAAATCAGAAATGTAGATTTGTATGTGTATATGTGTATATATATATATATATATCTTCCTTCTCTTATTTTCTGAGACACACTTTCTTTAAATCCTATATATATATAGATCATGTAACAATTGAAATGAAAATGCCACTACAGAAGCTTTTCCAACTCAGATCTGCTGAGTTGGAAAAAGAATCAGTGAACTTGAAAATGGGTAAATTTGGATTATTTAGTCAAAGAGCAAAAGAAACAAAAATAACAGAAAATGAACTGGGCTGAACATCGTCAAGTCGTCCAACATATGCATAACTATAGTTCCAGATGTAAAGGAGAAAGAAAAAGGATGAAGAAATATTTGAAGAAATAATGGCCAAAAAATTTCTAAATTTGATGAAATACATGAATCTACAGATACAGGAAGGTCAACAAACTCCAAACAATAGATCACTTCAAAGAGATCCAAGCTTCAACCCATTATAATCAAACTGTTTGAAGTCAAAAACAGAATCTTCAATGCAGCAAGATGTGAGTCAAGGAATACAAATGATTCACAGTCAGATTAATAGTAGCTTCCTCACTAGAAACTAAGGAAGGCAAATCTACTTTTCCCATCATTAGCAAGTATGAAGCTATAACGGGTGAGGGTAGACATCAGTTTCTGGCTGAAATTAAGAGAGCAAGAATTGCCATTTATCATTGTTTTGCTGATGAGAATACAGATAGTCACAGGAGTCGACATTAATGTACCATCTAAAGAATGGACTAGACTAAAAGAATATTTTACATCTGACTTTTATTTTTTGGTGAAGCATCTTTCCAATGTCCTTTTGGGCTGATATTAAGCCCACTATCTGGTATCACATGCTTACTCTCACTAGGCATGTTGATGAAGGCAAATAGTGAAGGAGTATATAGTAATAGATGCCAACTGTGTGGTAGTACATGGGCATTAAGCATTTGATATAGGCTTCATAGACTACTACAGCTACAGAGCTTTATCCCCAGTCTGTCAGAATCCAAATACTTCTGGTTGATCATTTGTTTAAATGCTTTGTTAATGTAGTGACAAAAGAAAACAGTCTGGATGCAAAAAAGCAAAAATTATTTATAACCTGGAAATTTCTCTGACAAAAATGTTTTTTTGAGATGAAGGATGAAGAATAGATATAAATTATCACTATGATATTAGACCAACTGTTTGACTGAACTTAATTAATTTCATCCCTAGGAGTGAGGAATAGCCTTCATTTTATACATATATGATTAACCACACTCTTATTTATGAGACAATAAAGCATCAGTGGCTTTCTTACCAATACAGAGTCTTTCTTATAAATCCTGAACCAAGACTTATAAAGGCACCCAACCTCTCAGCTTTATAGTAGTTCAATAGGGTTCCTATAACATTACATTTTGTAATCTAATTCACTTATTGTAACTTCTATTTGGGCCTTTGCTCACTTTTCTGCTTTGTAATTGCTGGTTTGTGATTTGTTACCATGTTTGTTTCAATATTTCCATGAGCATAGGATGGACCCTTTAACCCCACAGCTTCTGCAGACCTTATTACATGTTTGTGTTATTCTTGTTATTTTGAGCATGACTGACAGCTGCTGGAGTCAGAGCCTGTCCCCTTCATTTACCCAGCACAGTTCTTGACACACAAAAATTACTCAAAATTTGTTGGCCCAGTGAATGAATAGCTATATTTTGAATATAAAGAAAATGTAATCACTTTTAGAAAATTTGCTTGTTCCTTTTCTGAGCTACATAGTTTCTTATTTTCTATATATATGTTACAGGTAATTAATTTCCAATAAACAAGTCAATATTCACTCTGGAATTTGATAATAGGTGCCTCACTTCCTTATCTGTAAAATGGAATAAAAATAGCACTTACCTTTCAGAGGTATTAAAAAGTTTAAATATTTAGTGTCTGGAAAGTGCCTGGCATATCCATTCATTTATTCTATAGATGTGGTGACTGAGAGAGTACTCCTACAGACACATCAGTGAACCAAGCAGATAAAAATCCTTACCTTTGGAGAGCTTTTCATCCTTGAATAATCCAGGCATGTTGGTACTGGATATACAAATAAACTTGCCACAAGGCTAGATAAAATCCAAAACAATATTTTGTTGTTTTTTTAAGGTTGACTTGTGAGCACTTAGACAAGGTAGTAGCTATTGCTTACAGTAATTATAAATTCAATTAAAAATGCACGGAGGACTCCACTCATTCCCTTTATATTTTGGAGACCGGTAAACAATGAAAATGACAAGTATAATGAGTAACTCCTGAACCTAAATAGCCTGGCTATGCAATTACGGGAATGGTGCTAAGGCCTAAAGTACCCTGTATGGGAAGCCTTAAGGAGTTTAATTGACCACAAGATCGATATAAGGAAGTATTATGATATGGATACATAAAAATATGAAGCAATTTCTTTTTTATTTTCAGGGTACTGTAGAAGTATACAAATATTCCAGAACAAGTGTGGCGATACTCTGGCTCAATTGTGCCTGACAGAGTATGGCTGTCACAACTCTGAAAGAAATCTGAATAAGCCAGAATGCTTCCAAAGAAGAGCAATCAGTACATGGATGTGTGAAAAATACTGTTATGTGATAAAAGAGGAATTCTTAAAGAAGCTCAAGATCTTCAATGCAGAGATTTGAGGGAAAAATAAGAAATGAAGGATCACTATAGAGGAGATGAACTGTATCCGTTCAGCTGTAGTTGAATGGATAGAATTCAGATCAAAGGAGTGAAACTGGAGAAAGGCAGGTTCGTGCTGAAGGTGAGTAAGGGCAGGAGGAAACTGAATCCACACATGGAGTAATTTCCAAGCTTGGTACACAGAGAGGGCTTCCCACTGAGGCTGTGTGAAGGTAACATCTAGGTGTCCCTGGTCTGTTTTATTTTCAACACAAAACCCTTTTTGACTTTTATCTTGTGTTCAAGAGCTAATGACTAATGTTTTGAGAAAATTTACATGGACTTTAAATATATAAATTTAGAACAAATAAAAAATAAATGTAGATAATCTTTCAAAGAGAAGGTTTTATTATTGTTACTGCTAATAAAAACAGTTACTTTCTTTTGGGAAACTACTAAAAAATGCATTCTTAAGTTGATTGGTGAATCTCAAAATTCATTTTCCCTGCAAAATGTAATGCTCTAAGTCTTCACCAGTTATCCTCAAAGCCTCTTTAAATCATAAAGTTGATGAGGATTGAGATCAGGAGAATAAGGAGGCCTGATAAAGGATACCTCTTTCTTGAAGACTATATTAACACCAAAGATGCCAAATAGGTTTCTTAGATCACCTCCACTTGATTAGAAATAACTACCTAGGTATCTGTGTTTAGAAGGAGTCAGAAACAGAGTCTATGGACCCTGAGAAAAGTACCATGATAAGCGTCCTCTACCATTGTCAGAGAACCTGTACTTTGTTACACACAGGTCACGTATCAGACATTCCTAAAGAAATTAAGAGAGTCATATAGCTTGGTAGATTCTAGCTCATCTTTGCAGATTTCAGTTTGTCCTTGATCTCCCACTTCACATCTGGCTTCCCCTAGAGGCTGACCTAGCTAAGCTACAGCAAGTGAGGCCCCAAAACTGGATATGGAAGACACAGCCTTGAATCAACCTCTCCACCAGCTTCTGCATTTGTGTAAGATCCTATCTCCATACATGGCTCATAGTATGGGAATATTGATCAAACCCTGATTGATACACAGGTGATTAAAACAATAGACTGGATGGGAAACGATACTAAAGCTTGAGTAAAGCATATAATATGTTCTATTTGCTAATTGTTCCTAATGAGAACAAAGGCCGACCTAGGCCCTTGCTTCAACCAAATGTTGACATGGTTGATGTAGTTAATTATTGTTCTCATGAATAGGACATATCAACATGTTCTTCAGGTGTTCCAGCCAATCTGGTTTGTTGTGCTGTGTTGATGTTTATTGGATTAAGTGGAAATGAAATATTCTGAGATTTCCTTTCATTCTTTTTTTTTTTTTTTGAGACAAAGTCATACTCTGTCACCCTGGATAGAGTGCTGTGGTGTCATGGCTCACAACAATCTCAAACTCTTAGGCTCAAGCAATCGTTTTGCCTCAGCCTTCAGTAGCTGGGACTATAGGCATGAGCCCCCATACCAGGCTTGTTTCTCTATTTTTAGTAGAGACAGGGTCTTGCTCTGGCTCAGGCAGGTCTTAAACCTGAGCTCAAGCAATTCCAGAATGCCAGGATTATACACATGAGCCACCATGCCGGGCCAGATTTCTTTTAAATAGTTTTTTACAAGTTTATCTTAAGAGCAACATGTGTATGCTGTAAAATAGCAAAACACCTTTATTTGCAGGAAAAAAATAGAGATTACATACTTTTGTTTTTTCATTACTTTTGTGAATTCTTTTTACTGTGCAGGTGTTAACTTTTTAAAACATACACTGAAAGAAAATGAATATACTAGCTTAACTGTTTTTTCTTCTTTGGGTTTACTAATGAAAAGAAAGAATAAAGATAATTATAAGACATAATGTGTATTTTTCTTACAACTTCCTAATTGATCTAGGTAACTGATTAAACAAAATTCATCTCTCTCCTTCTCTTACTCTGTCCCTCTCTATTTCCTCTGTAAGGAAAATAGAGAAATCCCTTGAATTAAAAAAGTATGGAAATTGTCCAGCTGGTGGAATGATAAATTAGTATAAATGCAGTTCTTTCAGTTCTCTCTCCCTATCCGATAGTGGACAGTTTACAATTTAGGAAAAATTCTCATTTTGACCTGAAGCTATTGTCAAAAATTTCATAAGAAATGGCAACATTCCTGCTTACCTATGTGCAGCTCCATTTCTGCAGCTAGTTTGAAGAAGATGCCAAAACCCATATCTGAAAAGAGATAAATAATAGTTTTTCTATTTCTGAAACGTATGCATAACTCAAACTCAATTTTGACTCAGGGACAAAAATGGAATTCAGAGCTCACAGTGAGTTTACTTCATAAATGCAGCCACATTTTCACATTTTCAATTGTATGCTCAATTTCCCACTTTAAAAATATTCTAAAATTCATCAAGCATTAAGCCCTGCTGGGTAGTAACAAGATGTGCACATAAGCAATGCCCATGCCCAGGAGAGTGTCCAAATCTTTTCCTCAGGGATATTCCTAATTAAGCATGGTTGGTGCCTGCAAGTGGCTTGAATTGTTCTATATAAAGAACAGCATGAATTCTCAGCCTCAATAGGGGTGAAAATGTGGTGTGCTAAAAAGAGAAAAAATCTACTGCAAATAAGGAAAAACAAAGATGTCTCCTGGATTGATCAAGTAAAATGGGAATTCAAAAATTTCAGGCTTAATTTTCTATTCTTCTTAGAATTCAGGGTTTTTTTTTCTTTATCTGTCTAGTTCAGTCATTTAAAAAACTCCAGGATGCATCATAATTACCTTGGAAACTTGATAAAAAATAAAAATGTGGCTTTTCAGGGTTTCCACCACATGAACTGAGTCCAGAATAAGTCCTGGGAATCCATTTTTGTACTGAGAGCTTGGAAGATGATTGTTCATGGTACAGGTGGAGTATCATAACTGGCAGTACAAACCCCCAAAAGAGAACATGTAACCTTAAAGGAAAAAAAAAACAAAACTCCTGAAGAATTAGCACAGTGACATCCTAGATACCCTCACGCCATGGCTCTCTATACTCCTACAGCATAGTAGCCATCAAGGAAGAAGGCTCTTAGACCCTTCTGTGGGAAAATCAACAGGTATCTGAGCAAAATGCAG
The DNA here is from genome assembly GCF_027406575.1 of Nycticebus coucang. Taxonomy (NCBI): domain Eukaryota; kingdom Metazoa; phylum Chordata; class Mammalia; order Primates; family Lorisidae; genus Nycticebus; species Nycticebus coucang. The sequence goes on from NC_069787.1 coordinate 23,051,542, forward strand.
ATCTTGAGGCCTCACCTCTAGAGATTTACTTGATACATTTGTCTTGGAACCCAAGAATGTCTACTGTTAGCTTAAAGCCATGTGATTCAGCTTTGGGTGATTCATAGAGTATACTTGGCAATAGAGTAGAACTGCTATAAGTTAACCACACAAGGGACTGTAACAAACTAGTCAACATCCAAAAGTAATGAGAATAAGAAACTAGGCCTACTGTATTAATATGTACATGTATTACATGTTGGGTCTATGAAAATTAAGTCAACTTAAAGAGGTGGTCAATGTGAGGAGCTGGTCAACTATGGAGATTTCGTTGTACTCTACTTAAGGGAAGATATTAATGCAAGGAAGGCACCAAAGCCCTGATTAAAACAGCTTTATGTATTCAGTGATGTGATACCCTCTCTTTAATACCAGAGGAAGGAGCTCTTTTCTGGAAACTTTATACAATAACAAGTTAATTGGAAAGGAATGAATCCACAGTATATTCTTTTATAGATGATGTAGAGTGTTTTTTCATAAAATCCATGAGCATTGGGTATTTCTGTTAGGTTTTTATCTATAAAAAAGTTAAAATCACTCTTTTTTTTTTTTAATTTAAAAGATCACTTTGCTCATGAATCCAAATATTCCAGTATTAGCTCTACCTTCAGGGATCAAATAGTGCCACCAGGACTCAGTTTCTTCCCACTCCTTGCCTTTGCTTTCCTCATGTTAATTTCTTTTAGTGGCAAAAATGATTGCAGGATGTCCATTCTCATAGGCATTCAGGTTCAAATCCACAGGAAACAACTAAAATCTTGTCAGCTGATTCATGCAAGATCTTGAGAGTTAGTCTGTTTGGATAAGTTTAGGTCATGTGGTTGGTAGAATGTGATACAGTGACTGTTATGGCCGGGGTATAAGTGTTTGGGTGTGTGGCACTGCCCCCATATTGAGAGAAGGTAAGAAGTGCATCAGATGGATTGGATCAGTTGGTTGCTCTTAGTTGGCTTTGCCAGAGGGAGGATGGGTGGATCCGGGAAGACCCCCAGGAAGCATTCTCTATGACCCTGTGCATGCACAGAAGCAACCTGAAACAATGTGCAGGCTTTGCACCTGCAGGGCCACCAGGAAGCTGGATTTGAAAGAGACAGTCTAAAATTTTGAATTTTTTTTTGCAGATTTTGGCCAGGGCCACCTCTGGTATATGCGGCTGGTGCCTTTTGAACCACAGGCACCGCCCTATTTTGAATTTTTTTGTCAGAAAATGCAGTAAAACAAATATAAGAGATATCAGAGTTTGGAGTTTTTAATGACCGTTTAATGGCCACCTCATTGGTATACGTGATTTTCACTTGAACTCTTGGCCAGCCCCCCAGAATATGCCGTGAAGAATCTGTAGTCTCTGTTGGAATACCTGCAACCTTTTCTTACTTCCCTAACCTTCTCCGTGATCTGGGCCATATATCCCTTTGGCTATTTTTGGCTATCTAGCTACCTAAACCCTTTTTTGGAATAATTTTTTTAAGCCTAAAATAAAATATGCAGAATTACAGAGAAAACCAATTATATTAAAACAATTACCTATATATTATAAGCAAATTGGTGATATAGGAATATGTACTTCTTTAGTAATATGTTAAATTGTTCAGTAAAAATAAAGTTTATTTTTTCCATTTTTCTTTCTCACAGACCTCCATGAATGTCAAGAAGTGGCCATGGATTGAGATTAAGATTTCCTATCACCCACTTGCTGGCAGTTTCTTAGCAAAAGTGACCATGTAATTCACAGGTATAAAGCCCTCCAGTTACCCCTGAGCTTCCCTCAAGATAAAGTCTGAGACCCTTAGAAAGGACACATGGGTCTTATCACAACCCAACAGGACTCATTCTCTCAAGCTTCCCACTTCATATAGCTGGTCCTTGAACAACATCATTTTTGTTCAACATCATTTCATTATAACATTGATGAGGAAAAAAAATCCATTCTGGCCAAGGCCATGAATGTGTACTTTCTTTCCACATCTTCAGGGTTTTCTGTCATATCCCAAAGCCATGCATACCACGTAAAATGGTACATCTAAGTGGTCCCAGTCTGGGTAAGTGTGGGTCTGTGCCTGTGTGTCCTGCCATGGGAAGGGTGTCCTCCCTAGGATTAGTTCCTCCCTGGCACCCTGAACTGCTGAGAGAGACTTCAGCAGATCAACCTTGAGCTGGAATAAGCAGGTAAATCATTATCTTATGTTTCTATTAATTTTTCATCAATATAAGTATAACTCACATTTATTTCAATGTTTAACATTATTAGAAGTGTTTTGGTCTTTATTTAGAAGTTTGGTGGTAACTTTATGACCAGAAATAAGCCTTAGGAACTTAACTCTTGTTTATATCAACTAGCCTGTGGTCTAACTGGTTTCATCATATGTTGTTCCCCTTTAAGTTGCAGTTTCTGTGAACTTATCAACTGTGTTAAGTGAGAACTTCCAGTACTTTAAGCTCAGATCACGGTAGAGGATCTTCAGTTCCAGGAATGAGCAGTACTGTTTTCCCTCTAAGCATCTGCATACAAAAGGCACCTGCCTGGATGAGCCCCACCTCCCTCCTTGCTATCTTATGTGGCATCCTTTTGGATTCAGACTTAATCTCACCTAAGGCTGGCTAGGAGGCCCTTCACTGTGCTTCTAGTGCCCTCTGCTCACCTCTGTGTAGCACTTACATTCCGTACGAGTTGATAAACCAGAGTGTTAGTACGGACAAAGTATCAGGAAAGGTCTCAGACATATAGAACATTCACTTTTTTATTTATTTTTTTTTGTAGTGTGAAATATTTATTTTATTATTATTTTTTTAATGCATATTGTATTCCGGTTGTAACCAGAGATGTTTTTTTTTATTTATTTTTTTTAAATTTATTTATTTTTATTGTTAAGTCATAGCTGTGTACATTAGTGCAATCAAGGGGTACAATGTGCAGGTTTCATATACAATCTGAAATATTCTCATCAAACTGTTCAACGTAGCTTTCATGGCATTTTCTTAGTTACTGTATGTAGGCATTTGTATTCTGCATTTAGTAAGTTTCGCCCTACCCATTCTAAAATGCATCGTAGATGTGGCCCCACCCATTACCCTCCCTCCACCAAAACCTCCCCCCTCCCTCCCCGCTCCTTGGCCCTTTCCCCATAGCACAAGACTATACGTTCACTTTTTTAGCCAATCACAGCAAGGGCAAGTTGTCAGGCAAGGGTCTCCTCTGCATAGTAAGCCCCCATTTATCAAAACTATTCCCATACATTTTTCAATTATTTTGCCAAATGCTGGTTTGAAAATAATTTTAGTCTTCTATCTCATAATGTATGTCTGTGATAGAAACAGATCAACTATTGAGTCAATAAAGAGTGAAACATCTGTGCATTTTTTGTATATTTTAAATTGCACCATACATAGACAGTAGTAATAACTCCTTTTAGGCATTTATCAGTTATGATATTTTGGGCACAGTTTTCAGCATGTTTTGAATGTTGCCTCCTTTTATCCTCACAGAAACCCTACAAGATAGCTGCCATTATTATCCTTGTTTTGAGAAAACTCACACTTTGAGAAGTTGAAAATCTTGCCCAAAGTCACATAGCTGGTAAGTATTTGAATCCAGAAGGTAATGGGTAAAATGGAATGTGGATTGTTATCAATAACCCCCAATTCATAGATGCATTTAATGGAAGAGTGTGAACCTGCATGCACATACATACGTATATGCATACACTTAATTTTTTTCATAAATTTTTTTATCACATTTTCTGGTTAAACATTTTGACTGCCGTGTAAAATTGGTGTTAACAAATTTTCACCTGTAGGAATTAGTAAAATTTTAGCCAAGAATAACTATGGAAGTAAACGTTCTACTTGTGCTTAAGGCATTTCCCATTTTCTCACTTGTACTAATTCTTAGCCTTATGAATTTTTACCCGAGTGTCCTGAACCAATGCTAGAGTAACAGTTCTCATGAAATGTGGGGATAACAGATTTGCATTCAAATCTGAGCTCTGTTTCTTGCACTTCAGTCATTAACCTGATTACTCTATACCTCAAACTCCTCAAGAGTAAAAATAGGGAGCACGATTCATGATAAAACTTAAAACTTAGAGGAAGAATTTACCCATATTTTTGGGTCTTCTATTTCCATTTCTATTTCATAAAATGTTAGGAATTTGAGTATGAATTTCCTTTAATGAAAAAATGTTCTGTGGTCTTTTGCAAAATGACCTCTTGTCCATACTCTTAAGGAAAGAAGAGGTTGTGTGTTCCAGGCTTCATTTTTCTCATTCCATCTTTATAGATTTGTCACATCTCGGTGTCACCTATTCAAAAGATTATTAATTATTCTTTACGTCTAAATTGGTCTGCTTTTTCACTTATTTAACTCATTTAAAGAATAATTTTAAAGTATCTGTATACTCCCTGGGTTGTTTTTTTTATCATATTATAAACTGCAAAATGAAATCATGAAATAAATGATTGTTATGACCACTCAAATCATAACATCTCACATACCAGGGACAGTACGTGTGTGTATATGTTTTTGGGAAGTGCTGGCAGCCATAATGTTGCCACCTGAAACAGCCTTCTGTCAAATGTTGATAAGTGCCTAGCATGAAAAGGGACCTGTTAGCTTTTTGGAGTTAGTTGTTAACCTCTCCAGTCCAATGCCCATGGATTAAACATGCAGGGCTAACACACAGGTGCACATGCCTCACTTTGGTTATGTTCAGATACTAAGGGCAAAGCAAGCCCTTGGCAAGACTGTACAATAAAATAACTGTATACTTTAGCGCCACTCTATTTCTTCTCCATTTTTCTTACCTCTTCAAAATTGTGGCTGCCAATACTCTTCACTTTCCACCCCTCACTGAATGCCAATTATGGCTTGTCCTTTGTATGCAGAAACTCTTACTGGAAGAGATCATTGCCTTCTCTCTATATTCATTACCTCTGTTCTGCCTCAAATCTTCAGGACATAGCTTTCCTGGGTAATATTCTCTAAGATACATGGATGGTGACTCTCTGCTCTAATACACTGATTCTCGATGAGTTCTCTAATTGATAATAATGCAGCCAAATTTCTTAGTGTAAGTTAGAGAAGGCTTTGAATTTTAGTGGAAGAACGGATTTGAATCATTCTTTTATTCTATAATGACGAGTGTCTGAGAGAGAAGGTTAATACTATTCCAGGGCAGATTTTCCTTGGATAGAGAAACCTTCAACATCATCCTTCAAGCCAATACCATATATGACATAGAAATTCTAAATCTTTTGACACCGAAGTCTCATTAATCTTTCCGTGGAAGAATTTGGGATCCTCAAAGAAATCAACAAGCAAAATTTTCCTAAAATATTTTTAAGTATCTGGTTAGACTTCTCCCTTTTGGTAAGTTCTACAGATACAATGTACAGGTTAAAGAGCTGGAAGTTAATCAAATTACAACTTCCTAATTATTTCTAATGAAAACCTAATGTCTGGCCTAGCCTACAGAGTATTTTCACCTCCTACCTGTAGCAACCTGTGTCCCTTTGAGAAGCATCATGGATCAGTAGAGGCAAACTTATGGTGAAGTGAATGAGGCTGAGCCTGCAGGATTCCTCGCTTGCTTGGGCCCCTTGCAAGGTGATGAGAGGACTCCAGCAATGTACTTCCACTGTGTTCATCAAAATGTTTTTGTAAAATTTGCAACAATCAGACGTTTTGACTTGAATTATTTAAGGCTACTATCGCTGAACTCTGACTTGCCCTCCATCACTTTTCCTCTCCTGTTGAATGACTTTGAAGTTGCCCAAATATGGAATCTACTAAAGGACATGAAGTTGCCTGTGGTGCATCTTACAAGGGTGCATGTGAAACTTAGTAAATGTAGAATATAATTGTCTTAACACAATAACTAAGAAAATGCCAGGAAGGCTACGTTAACCAGTCTAATGAAAATGTGTTAAACTGTTTATAAAACCAATGTATGGTGCCCCATGATCGCATTATTGTACATAGCTATGATTTAATATTAATTTAAAAAAAGTAAAAAAAAATAAGAAAAAAGGAGATGAAGTTGGGTGTGCACTTAGTTTGGGTTTATGAGACTAAAAGTCACCTCTTTATATCTAATTAAGTTGTGAAGCTACAGCTTAGCCATTCTGATTTAGGAAGGGTTTCCATGGTGTTCCTACTGACTTTTTTGTTTCCTAACACTTTGACAAAAAGGTTCCCAGGTCAGATTTATGTCAGAATATGAGTGAAATATTATGGATTCTCCCCATGTTACTGGAATTTCTTACTGTTTGATCTTTGGTCTTAGGGATTCAAAGAATGAACCCACAGAACACAGATCGGTGGTAAGATAGGATTTATTAGATAGAAAGGAATACAGTAGGAATAAAATGCATCAGAGCTTCTGGCAGAGGGGAAGACCTGAGTGGGAAGTCTCCATGTAGGTCTTTTTTTTTTATTTTTTATTAAATCATAGCTGTGTACATTGATATGATCATGAGGCATCACACACTAGCTTCATAAACCGTTTGACACATTTTCATCACACTGGTTTCATAGCCGTCCTGGTGTTTTTCAGTTATTGGGCTAAGACACTTACATTCTACGTTTACTAAGTTTCATATATATACTTGTAAGATGCACTGCAGGTGTGATCCCACCGGTCCCCCTCCCTCTACCCACATCCCCCCTCCCTCCCCTCCCTTTCCCCCTTCCCCCTATTCTCAGGTTGTAACTGGGTTATAGCTTTCATGTGAAAGCCATAAATTAGTTTCATAGTAAGGGTGAGTACATTGGGTACTTTTTTTTCCTTTCTTGAGATACTTTACTATGAAGAATATTTTCTAGTTCATCCATGTAAACATAAAAGAGGTAAAGTCTCCATCTTTCTTTAAGGCTGCATAATATTCCATAGTGTACATATACCACAATTTATTAATCCATTCGTGGATCGATGGGCACTTGGGCTTTTTCCATGACTTAGCAATTATGAATTGGGCTGCAATAAACATTCTGGTACAAATATCTTTGTTATGATGTGATTTTTGGTCTTCTGGGTGTATGCCCAGTAGAGGAATTACAGGATTGAATAGCTGTTCTATTTTTAAATCTCTAAGTGTTCTCCATATATCTTTCCAAAATTAATGTAATAATATCCGAATCATTGGAATTCCTGAAACGGATGAAGTGGCCTTGCTGGGCACAGAGGCCCTTCTACATGAAATTATGAAAGAGAAATTTCCAGACAGGCCTAGAGATTCTGAAATACAGATAGCAGACAGCTTCAGAACCCCAGCACAACTCAATCCGAATAAGACATCCCCCAGGCATATCATAATTAACTTCACTAAAGTTAATATGAAGGAGAAAGTTCTCAAAGCTGCCAGGTGAAAGAAAGTTATTACGTACAAAGACAAGAATATTAGAATGACTGCAGACCTCTCTGCTGAAACTTTTCAAGCCAGAAGAGGGTGGTCATTGACTTTTAATCTCCTAAAGCAAAATAACTTCCAACCCCGGATCTTGTATCCAGCTAAACTGAGTTTCATCTATGATGGAGAAATTAAATACTTTAATAACATTCATATGTTGAAGAAATTTGCCATAACCAAACTAGCTCTTCAGGATATTCTCAGACCTATCCTCCATAAAGACCAACCCAATCCTATACCACAAAAGTAAACTCACTCAGAAACTTCTGATCAAACTCCAACTTCCACACTGGTGAACGGATTAAAAATGCCCACTGGACTTTTGAAAAACTCGATACCCAAAACTTCACCAGACTTATCAATATTCTCCATTAATGTGAACGGCTTAAACTGTCCTCTAAAGAGGCATAGGCTAGCTGACTGGATACAAAAACTCAGGCCAGATATTTGCTGCATACAAGAGTCACATCTTAACTTAAAAGACAAATACAGACTCAGGGTGAAAGGATGGTCATCCATATTTCAGGCAAATGGTAATCAGAAAAAAGCAGGTGTTGCAATCTTATTTGCAGATACAATAGGCTTTAAACCAACAAAAGTAAAGAAGGACAAGAATGGTCACTATATATTTCTTAAGGGTAATATTCAATATGATGAGATTTCAATCATTAATATCTATGCACCCAACCAGAATGCACCTCAATTTATAAGAGAAAGTCTAACATCCATGTAGGTCTTTTGTCTGGGGGTGTAAGGTCTTGAGAATTACATTTTCCCAGGACTTGGTAGATGGCAGACAACTTTTTAATGTTAATGAGTGTGTTAATAAATGAATGAATGTGATCTCTCCAGCTCGGGGGCAGGATGACAGGGGTTCCCTTCATAAAATTGCCCAAGCCTAGGAAATGGGGATTCCCTGTCCAACCTTGAATGGGGGAGATGGGACAATTTATTGTCATTTCACTTCTCATTCCAAATAAAATAATTCTCTTATATCTAGTTTTGTAGGAGTAATATTATATTTTTGTTTCTTACTAAGAGAAGCTCCAAATTGTATAAGCTTCAAGAACTAAAATCCTACCTTCGGGCACTAACACTTCTCCCACAGTTGGGACCAGAGAGCACTTCAGCAGACTGTTCCTCATGAAGTGAACTTTGAAACTGTGTTTGGTTTCAGAAATTTCATTTCTATGCTTCGTTCTAATGTGGCAATTAATTTGTGGAAATGCCCCATGTTATTCACAAATTCTACCTTCACCCACTTTAGCAAGAATATGTCCCAGGGTGATGGTTATTTGTTTACCATTTTTCCCCTAAGAAGTTTTAATTTTGGTTTATTTATTTTATCCTTAAGCACTTCTTTTAAACTATTCTCCTTTATATTTGCTATCTTCTCTGCCTTGGAACAATTACCCAAAATACTAATTAGCTTTTACATTGGTGAACCAGCTCTTTGCTTTAGTGCTTCTGTTTGTAAACAGGAAATTCTTTTATCTTGGACTATCTAGAGAATTTGCCACTCAAAATCCATTTTTCCAGTCCATCATTATTAAGTTCAGATTTACATACACCTATATTTTTATTCATAGCTCATTACCTCAGAGTCTGAGAGTCAGTGACGTATATTTCATCTTCTACTTTAATACCAGAGTCATTGTTGGACAAAATGCCCAGATGACTTTCTACATTTTATCATAACTTTGCAGGGTCTATGTTTAAAGCATCCTTAAGTAAAATGATGAATTTTCCATAAACTCTCAAGATTGTTTAGATGCTATTATAAAATGTACATTTTATCAATCAGTAGTCTATGTTTGGCCACCTTTTATATTGCCAGAGTGCTGTGCTATTATTTTTTATAAACACTGGGTGCTTTATTCCATTTCACTGCTAGACCTGTCTTTCTTCATGTCTCTTAAATGTTTCTCTCTTATCCACTTCAGTGCTTATAAACAATTGCTCAAGTACCTATAATCCAACAGTCTTTTATATTTGCCTCTGAACTAAAACTAAATAAATCCATTTTTAATGAAAATAGATTGTTTAGGTTAGCTGAAGTTTAACCTGGGCTTTCTTTTTATTTTAAAATTTATTGTTGGAAGTGATTTGAAAATACATTTACCTTCTGTATTGTGTTATCAAATAACATATTTGACATGATTTAATTAAACCTTATTTAATGTTTGAGGATTTTCTGTACATAAGGTCATTATGCTGATCAATTCTAATTGTATGAGATTTATTTATTTATTTATTTATTTTTTTGTAGAGACAGAGTCTCACTTTATGGCCCTCGGTAGAGTGACGTGGCCTCACACAGCTCACAGCAATCTCCAACTCCTGGGCTTAAGCGATTCTCTTGCCTCAGCCTCCCGAGTAGCTGGGACTACAGGCGCCCGCCACAACGCCTGGCTATTTTTTGGTTGCAGTTTGGCCGGGGCCGGGTTTGAACCTGCCACCCTCGGTATATGGGGCCGGCGCCCTACCGACTGAGCCACAGGCACCACCCCCTAATTGTATGATATTTAAAACTGTGAATTTCAGCTGGACAGAATTCAGGATCAAATAACTCCAAACTTAGAAGTTTAAAAATCAAAAGAGAAAAATATATTTCCTATTTTAGGTTTTTTCTTTAATAAATTATTATAGAAATTATAGAATTATTATTATTACTTAATTTTTTAAATTATAAATTTAGGAAAACAATACTATGAGTTTTTAAGAATGTGAATCTCAATTAGAACTGTAATTTCTATGTACCAGTTTTTAACATACCAGATTTGCTGCCTAAATTATTTTGAGCCTACCATTCTGATTAGATTGATTTGAGTTTGCATTTTGTTAGAACACACAGGTAATAAGAGAAAAAAGTAACTGGAAATGTTCTGGATAGTCTTCAACAGGCCAGCTCTGATACCTTGGTTCTTAACTACTAAGCTGCCCTACTTGCGAATGTAACAGCTATAAAATAATAAATATAGCACTGTATATGTACATGGTACTCCCTTGTTTATAAAGCACACTTTATGGCCATTGTTTAACTTCAACAATGACCCAGCAGGGGAAGGAGAGATGTTATATTCCCTTTCCACAGAATATAACACTGATGCCTTGGGGAGCTGATTCCTACATGGGCAAACTTATTACAGGCATGCCTCGTTTTATTGTGTTTGGTGCATATTGTATTGTCTATGGCAATCCTGCATCTAGCAAGCTATGAGCTTCATTTTTCCACCAGTGTCTGTGTCACATTTTGGTAATTCTTACCCACCCACACCCCCCAGATGAAGTCTCAAGCTATTGCCCTGGGTAGAGTGCTGTGGCATCATAGCTCACAGTAACCTCAAACTCTGGGGCTCAAGAAATCCTCTTGCCTCAGTTTTTCTATTTTTAATAGAGAAGGGGTCTTACATTTTGGTCAGGCTGGTCTTCAACTCATAAGCTCAAGCAATCCGCCCTCCTTGGCCTCCCAGAATGCTAGGATGCAGGTGTGAGCAGCTGTGCCTGGCCTCATTTTGGTAATTCTTACAGTATGCCAAATCATTTCATTATATCTTTCATGGTGACCTGTAATCGTGTTGACAGAATTTTTCTGCATTAAATTCTTGGTCTCAAAGATTTGAAGAATGAACCCATGGATCACAGATCAGTGGTAAGATAGGATTTATTAGATAGAAAGGAATACAGTAGGAATAAAATGCACCAGAGCTTCTGGCAGAGGGAAAGACTCAAGTGGGAAGTCTCCATGTGGGTCTTTTGTCTAGGGGTTTAAGGTCTTAAGAATTACATTTGGCCAGGACATGGTAGATAGAATATACCTTTTCAATATTAATGAAAGTATTAACAAATGAATGAACACAGCCGCTCCAGGTTGGGCAAAATGGTCTAGTGTCCACTTCAGAAGAGGCATGACCAGTCAGCCTACATGAAATTGCTCAGGCCTAGAAAATTTGGGTCCCTGTTCAGCCCTGAATGTGGGAAGGGAACCGTGTATCAATCAGTGATATTTGATGTTATTGTGGTAATTGTTTTGGGATGCTAGGAACTGCACTTATTTATAAGAAGGTGAAAGCAATCCACGAATGTGTGGGTTCTGACTGCTCCACTCATCTGCAGCTTCCAAGTCTCTCGCCTCCTTGGGGCCTCCCTACTCCTGAGACTCCATAATGTTGAAATTAGGTCAATTAATAATCCTACAAGGGCCTCTAAGTGTTCAGGTGAAAGGATTTTCATGTCTGTCTCTTTAAAAGAAAAGCTAGAAATAATCAAGGTTAGTGAGAAAAGCATATTGAAAACTGAGATAGGGGCAGTGCCCATAGCTCAGTGGTTATGGCGCTGGCCACATACACTTGGACTGGGAGGTTCAAACCCGGCCCCAGGCTAGCTAAACAACAATGACAACAACAATAACAACAACAAAAATAGCCAGACGTTGTGGCAGGCACCTGTAGTCCCAGCTATTTGGGAGGCTGAGGCAAGAGAATCGCTTAAGCCCAAAAGTTTGAGGTTGCTGTGAGCTGTGATGCCACAACACCCTACCCAGGGCAACAGCTTGAGACTTCATCTCAAAAAAACAAAAAAGACAGAAAAGAAAACTGAGATAGACCAAACTCTAGACTGTATGCATCAAATAGTTAACCAAGTTGTCAATGCAAGAAAATAGTTCTTGAAAGAAATCAAAAATTCACTCCACTAGTAAAACTACCTTATTGCTAATACATAGAAAGTTTTTAACAGGAGATCAAACCAGTGAAGGAGCTAAGGAAATTTTGCCCCAAAATATGACTCCTTGGTATAAAGAATATTTTTAATTAAAGGTCATTCATGATCAGGAAGCGTTGAAGGAGGCCTTTCCTCTATCTACATAAAACCTGAGTAACCTAATTGAGAATCAAGAGGGGCTGCCCTGCCAGACTTCCTTATGACATGCTAATAGATATAGACCCAAGGTCATATGAAGCACAATACCTGTCTCTCAGGTTAATCTACAAATCAATCTTTTTCTCTCCATCTACACATCCCTCCTAGCAACCGCTTGCTCCACCTATACTTTCCACATTCTCCCCCCCTCCCTTCTAAAAGTTATTTATAAACGTCTCTGACCATCACTGAGACATAGGGTAATCATTTCTGTGCTTCCCCCCATATGCATGGTATTTGGAAATAAACATTTCTCTTTTAATCAAACATAATTGTGAGTTGATCTTTCAGTGAACCAACGAAGGGAAAAGGGCCGGTTTCTCCATGATCCGTACATCAGCAAGACATTCCCTTAAGCCAAAGCCTAATCTACCCAGGGCAACAGCTTGAGACTTTGTCTTAACTAATTCAATTCTATGAAGGCTGAGAGAGATGAAGAAGCATTGTCACACATAGAATGTGAAACTAAAAGAGATTGGTTCATGAAGTTTAAGGAAAGGAGTCATCTCCAGAATATTAAAGTGCAAGGTGAAGCAGCAAGTGTTTTTGTAGAAGCTGCAGCAAGTTATCCAGATTTAGCTAAGATAGTAGCTATACTTCATGGATATACTTCACAACAAAATTTCTAGTAAGATCTATCTCTCTTATTGGAATAAGGTGCTACTTGGATTTTCATTGCTAGAAAAGAAAAATCAATCCCTGGTTTCAAACATTTAAAGGACAGGCTGACTCTCTCCTTAAGACCCAACCTAGCTAGCTGGTGGCCTTAAATTAAAGCCAGTGCTCATTTAGTAGTCTGAAAAATCTTAGGGCCCTAAAGAATTATGCTAAATCTACACTGCTTGCGCTCTACAAATGGAAAAACAAAGCCTGGATGACAGCACATCTGTTTACAGCACAGTTTACTAAATATTTTAAGCTCACTATTGAGATCTACTGCTTAGGAAAATAGATTTCTTTCAAAATATCACTGCTCATAAGCAATGCACCTGCTCACCCAAGAGCTCTGATGGAGATGCACTGTATTAATGTTGTTTTCATGCCTGCAAACACAACATTCATTTTGCAGCCCATGGATCAAAGAGTAATTTTGACTTTCAAGTCTTATTATTTAAAAAATAAATTTCACAAGGCCACAGCTGCCATAAACAGTTATTCCTCTTATAGATCTGGGCAAAGTAAATTGAGAACATTTTGGAAAGGACTCACTATTCTAAATGCTATTAGGAACATTTATGATTTGCAGGAAGAGGTCAAAATATCAACATTAACAGGTGTTTGGGGGAAGTTAATTCCAATCATCATAAATGACCTTAAAGGGTCCGAGATTTCAATGAAGAAAGTAATTGCAAATGTGGGAAAAGCAAAAACTACAAGTGGAACCTGAAGATGTGATTAAATAGCTGCACTCACACGATGAAACATTCATAGATGACCAGTTGCTTCTTACAGATGAGCAAAGAAAGTAGTTGCCTGAGATGGAATCCCCTTCTTGAGAAGATGCCGTGAACATCATTGACAACAAAGGATTTAGAATATCCCATAAACTTAGTTGATAAATCACCCGCAAGGTTTCAGAGGATTGACTTCAATTTTGAAAGAAAGTCTACTGACAGTAAAATGGTATCAAACAGCCTTACATGCAACAGAGGAATCTTTAGTGAAGGAAGAATCAATCAATGTAGGAATCTTTATTGTTGTCTTATAAGAAATTGCCACAGCCACCCAGCCTTTACCAACCACCACCCTGACCAGTCTGCAGCCATCAACATCAAGGAGAAACCCTCTACCAGCAAAAAGAATACAACTTGCTCAAGGCTCAGATGATCTTAGTATTTTTATAGAAATATAATTTTAAAATTAAGGTAATTACTTTTTAAAAGACAAATCCTATTACAGTACACTTAACAGACCACAGTATAGTGTAAGAACAACTTTTATATGCACTGGGAAACCAAAAAATGCTTGCAATATTTGCATTATTGCAGTGATTTGAAACTGAACCCGCAATACTCAGAAATATGCCTGCATTCCCAAAGGTAAGTTCATTTACTGTTTAAATACATTGTATAGAATTCAAAGTTATGAAAAAGTGAATGATGGAAAGTGTATCTGTATATTGTCCTTTATCCATCCAGTTTATTTTCCTTAAAGACAGCAGTTGCTGCTGAGTCTTGTGTAGCCTTCCAGAGATACGGAAGAGGCCTCCAGAGCCTGCCTTTATCTGGGGTTGACAAGGTATAGCCCTCAGGCCAAATCTGGCTTGCTAGCTGTTTTGTAAATACAGTTTTAATAGAACGCAGCCACACCCTTCTATTTATGTGTGGTCTTTGGCTGCTTTTATGTTACAGCAACAGAGTTGAGTAATTGCAACAGAAACCATCTGTTCCACAAAGTCTAAAATATTTATTTGTCCATTTGCAGAAAAAGCTTGCCAAAACTTGATCTATACAATCAAATGGATATGTATAAATATATATCCATTTTCTCCACTGGAGAAAGCTTGTGTCAAACTAAATATACTGCTTTGATCCTTTTTGTAAATTAAAAATATTATTTTGGCAGTCATCTCAAATCAGTATATATAAGTCTGCTTCACTCTTTGTACTCCTTCATTCTAGTATTCTGCATAATTGCTTTCATTTAATTCTCACAAGACCTTATTTTAAAATAGGAACAGTGAAGCTCAGAATTAAGTAACTTACATTTAATTCTCCAATAGTCAAAGCAAGGGAAGGGATATGAGACCCCTGTGTCTCTCACTCCAAGGCATGAATACTAGTTGTGGGCAGTCTGTGTGCTCTTTGCAAAACATCGACTGAATTAGAGAATGATGTTTATTTTGATTTGTGTACCCTCATCTGCGCAGAAGTGAATGTATTTTGTGAGTAGACTATTGACTTGTTTTGCTAAGAAGGCAGCTGAATCTCAAGCACTATGCATTTTAAACACACTTATCCAGTTAATTTGGGCCTTTTTAGCATCAATGTCTACAGAATCAGACAGAAGGTCTGCAAGGTACTCACAAACACTTCTGCCCACTGAGAACATGTCATGATGTGTATATGGATCCTACTGTGCTAATTAAATGGTATCAATTAAAGCTTCTCAGATGCTCAAATTCTTAAATTAGATAGCAAAGTGAAAATTAGTTATTGTTAAAATAAATTACCTTTGAAAATCGATTAGAGTTCCTGTATGGTGTGCAGGCATATTGTTCCTCAGGAGGCCCAACCCAGTGAGTTTTTCCTCCAATGCTGTTTCGCTGGTTGAGGAATAGATTAAGATCACAGCAGGTGCTTAAGAAAAATGTTGGACATAAGTACTTAACCTTGCTCACTACAGTCATGGTCTATGTAGCAAGATGCTTGCCCTGTGAGAAGCCACTGGGAACTGAGACAGATCATGAAAATAGCATCTTTGTTTCTTTAATCTCACGATCATTTCAGCACATAACTTACTGAGTGGGAAGAGAGAGAACTTCAAATTCTAACTAAATTATTTTCTCCTTTACTTTCTCACACTTCTAATTCTTCAATTTACTTAAATTAAATATGTACACATATATGATTGAACTCTTCTAAAAATTCTTCTAAACTTTTTTACATGTGAAAATTTTTGTCATTGTATGTTTGTGCAGCCAATAAATACTAAATGTTAACTTACAAATATGTAGGGATTCAAGAAGAGAAAGTTCTCCATGCTAAATGCCACCTGTTATGAACCATATCAAATGGTCTGAAGCTTGCTCGAACCAAACAGAGGGACTCCTCTACTAGACATAAATAAAACAGAAAACATTAAAATTTCTGAAACCTCTGATTAGTGCCTAAAGAACACAGTCTTCAAGGTGGTGCCTGTGGCTCAAAGGAGTAGAGCGCCAGCCCCATATGCTGGAGGTGGCGGGTTCAAACCCAGCCCTGGCCAAAAACTGGAAAAAAAAAGAATACAGTCATCAAATAATATGTAAATGGAGGTATTTGGGGGGTCACTATTTAACTATTAATACTATAATCTGGTATTTTAAAATGAAGACAAACAAGCATCATTTAAGGCCCAAAGCAATACCAGTCTAATGAAATTCTGGACAAAATTTTATCACTGTAAGGAATATTTGCAATGCTTCAGTTGGGAAAAATGACTTTTTCTCCACAGCCATGATTCTCTCTTGTCCATTAGTAAATGTAAGTAACAGCCTGTATTTTACCACAATGAAAAGAGGTTAATGTACAGGAATCTTTGCAAGACTTTCAAAGCTCCCTGAAGCATACCTTTCCAAATCAAAGTGAGCTGAGTTAGAGGAATTTGTTTACTTTGCAAAAACAATTTTCTTATGAAGTATTTAAACTATTATTGTTGAATAATAGGTCTAAATTATTATGAAATATGATGATGTCACAATTCCTTGGGAATAGGACTAGAAAATACCATTCTACTTTACACAGCATTAATTTTAAAATCGTGTGAAAACTGGAAAAAAAAAACCCTGCAGTCTTTTATTGTAAGGCCTTTTGCATAATCCATATAATCAAAGAAAAGAGTGGAAAAATAGTAAGTTATGTTATTGTTTTGAGTTATGTTTGGTTTTGAGTTTTTCGTTAGTATTAAAAAAAAATCTTCAACCCTGTGATGTGTGTATTCTGAAAGCTTTATGTACAAGCTACTTTAGGTGATTGCAGAACCTGAGAAATAGAATTCATACCCAAAGAGAAAAAAAATTTCTTCATGGAAGGACCCCACTAAATCATACATGGTGTTATCAAGCATCGGGTTCCCAGTTTCTGCTGGGAATCATTTGAAACTCATAAAATACCTTCCCTAAGTCAAGGTCCAGAAATTCAAACTCAGTGTCACATATTGAGGATGCTGTAATAACATTTACCACTGCGATTCTGGTGTTAAGAATTGTACTTTTGTTTAAAAAATAGCCTGATAAATGAACACAGCCCTGTGAAAAAGGCCACACATAATTTCTATTGAACTCAGTAAGTACGCTTTTTAGGGACATTATAATCAATGGAAAAATTACTAGACTAGCTCTCAGGAAAGGTGGGTGTCTGTTTTTGCTGTAAACGCACCAGAAACAGTGCTTGCCAAATAGTCCTGCAGTCCTCTACATTTCTCAGTCTTCCTGGGAGTGAGGCTAAGGTTACATGATCAGTTCTAGCTGACAGATAATGCCCAGAAGAGACATGTCAAAAGAGTTAAGAAAATGTGCCTCCTCCCTAAGTTTCTTTCTCTGCTATTGTTGCCTTAGAGCCATGATGGTCCCAAGATGGAAGAGGGTGACTGAATACATTAGATTTTGTCTCTGAGAGAAAAGGACCTACAAAACACTATGGTTGTGAAGGTGATGGTTAATATGAATTATACACTGATACAGTGAACATTAATCATTTATTCTATTTTTTATTCAACTTTTATATCAAGGTAAACAACATCTGCTCATTTCAGAAACAAAATCATTCTTTTTTTAGGAGCATTAAGTTCAAGAGATTTATTGTACACTAGAGTAACGATAGTAGTTAATGATGACACAGAGAATTCTTTTAAAAAATTATTATTTCAAAACATTAAGGGGAGGTGTTTTTGTTACATGGATCCATTGTATAATGCTGAAGCCAGGATTTTCAGTGTGCCCATGACTTGGAGAGTGTTGACTATGCCCTACAGGCAAGCTTTTATCCCTCACCCCCACCTGAGCGTCTCTCCCCATTTATCTGATGATTCACACTGCTCAAAGGTCCATCCACAGGAAGGGATCCACTTACAACGTTTGATCCCCTCCTGGACAGCAGCCCGTGCAGGCTTCTTCTAGCCCACCATCTTGGCCCCATTCCCCCAAATTATTCTTGTAAAACTATCTTGTAATAGTTAATGTTTGTGAATTGCCCAGGTCAAAAACAGATTTCTCCAGCCACAATTTAAAGCCTTCACAATTTACCCAGTTTTCAGCAAAAGATGGCACAAGGAACTGTTCATTAAAAACATAGAGATTTTTCTCTCATTAAAAACTTAGAGATTTTCTCCTCAAAGAGTTTGTAATAACTAGCAAAAAGATGCCCATAATGGAAAATGTTATATCACAAAGCAGCATGAAATTGAGCCAAAAGCTGCAAAGGAGCCAGGAAGTGCCTTAAAAATTTCAGGTAGGTGTGGAATCTGACAGCCTTAGGCTTGAAAACTGATTTTAACTTTTTAACAGGTAATAGCTCTGTGACTTTGGGCAAGTTACTTTACTGCTAATAAATCTCAGTTTCCTGATCTGCAAAATGGGGCACACCCATCTCACAGAGCTGGTTAATGAGCTTAGCTATTAGCATGGAGTGATTACTCAATGACAAAAACCGACACCAAAGAATGTCTATATTAACACAATAGGATGAGGCTAGGGTATATAGTTCAGATATTTTATTAATTCAATTTTTCTACCAATAGATATTAAACACCTACTACATCGAAGACTTATGATGGTCTCTATGGACACCACGCAGCTATATCAATGGGGCAATGAATTTTGACTATCCATTCAAAATTCACACTTCCTCCTTCACTGTGTGAAATTGTTGCTAAGAGGCTCCTGTACAGCTTAGAACTACATATCCTAGACTCCTTCGAGTGTCTGCATGTCCATGTGGCTAGATCTTGCCAATGGAATATCAGAAAGTGTGACTTCTGGGCTTGGGCTTTTACAAAGCAAGGGTGCTTTCTCCATTCTTTATTTCCTTTATGCCAGCTGGCTGCAGAGGACTCCCAGGCCCTAGAAAAGGGTGGGACCACAGGATGGACAAAGACTGGGTCCTTGAAAAATGGGAAGGAGGAAAATTTCCTACACTGGACTATTAAGTGAACAATAAATAAACACTTAACTATTTTAAGCTATTGAACATTTGTGATTAAGTTTTTGTAAGAGATTGTTCTACCCTAAATAGTATTATCCTATAGGACTATACCCCAAAGGACTTTAGAGTCTATTAGAACTACTTATCACAGCAGGTTGCCTTACTATTGTTAGCTGGTAGGTATGTCTGAGCAGGTCCGGATTTTTGAGAATTTAAAAATCTGTGGCCATAATAAAGCAGCTCTTACTTCCTTTTTCCCATGGCTTGCCTTGATTTCCTCCTTGATGAGTGAGACCTGGAGGGAGATGAAAGGGTGGCTTCCTTATGTTCCATTTTTGCTTCTGCTTTTAATACTCACTCTCTACTGGCGAAACTCAAGACTGGCTTTGGGAATTCTTAACAGTACTATAAGGGAACTGTTCACCAATATTTCTTTGCTCAATTTTCTATACTGGTGTGTGGTGGACAAAAGCTGATTACAAATTTAATTAAAAATTTATATATAAAAATAGAATATAACCGGAGTGTCAAGATTTCCATACGTATGAAATAACACCAAATTAACTTTTAATGTCCAAGCTCAAAGGACTCCAGCCCTATCGTAAAATAGCCCCTGAGAAATATTTCTTGCATTTTTTAACCAATCTAACAAAAATGCTTTAAAAATGTAACTATCATTTTCAGGAAATTTCTGACATCTGCTTGCAGGCAGCTATGACCGGTCCACACAGGTATAAACTCTCCTCATTGGAGCTTGGCAAAATCTGTCCTATAATTTGCCTCCATGACTTTTAACATGATTTGTATTAACAGTCAGGTGGCACATAAAAACAAGCATTTATTGTTCATGAGTCAATGCGGTCCAGCTGATCTAGGCCAGGCTCAGCTGGGTGGACTTTCTAATTTTGGCTTGGCTCACTCAGAAATTTTGAGTTGTTGGCAGGGGTCAGCTGCTCCAGACCATGCTTGGATGGGAAGGCTCGCTCCTCCTTGCTCCATGTTTCTCTCATCCATCTCCTGGGAGCAGTGGGCCAGTCCAGGAACTTCCTTCCTTGGCAATGACAGAAGCACAAAAGCATAAAACCAATCTTGTAAGTAATTTTTCAAGCTTCTGCTTTCATGGTGAATGATGGCATCCTGTTGGCCAAAATAAGTCATCTCATCAAAACCAGGTTCAAGAATGGAACAATTTCTTTTTTTTTTTTTTGAGACAGAATCTCATTCTATCACCTTGGGTAGAATACCATGGAATCAACATAGCTCACAGCAACCTCAGATTCTTGGGCTCAAATGATCCTCTTGCCTCAGCCTCCTGAGTAGCTGGGACTATAGGTACCTGGCATAAGACCTGGCTGTTTTTCTCTAATTTTAGTAGAGACAAAGTCTCATTCTTGCTCAGGTGGATCTCCAGCTCCATAGATCAAGCAATGCACCTGCCTTGGCCTCTCAGAGCACTAGGATTCCGGGGTGAGCCACGGTGCCCAGCCTGGAACAGTATACCCTTGATAGGAAGAACTGCACCCTTGTGTGGCAATGGCACATATTTCTGTAAAGGTGAAGAATTGGTTCTATTAAGTCAATTTAGCTCAATTACCCTAATTTACCATAAGAAGACAATTTCCCCATTAAAATCGCCCTTAAATGCATACATTTTCCGTCTGAAGGTAGGCTCATTTTTAATAATTAAGAAGAAAGAAAATCTCTGTCCTCAAACTGGAAGTTACCAGGTAGACAGCAAAGAACTACTTTTAAAGGACTTTAGAATATTAAAATTTCAGCTACTAGTAAAATGTATCTTTTAAAGAGCACATGTAATTATGTTTTCATAAATGTATTTATTCATTCAACAAATATTTATAGCATTGAGAATTTCCTGAAAGCCTAAAATGCTTTCAAGAACAAAATATTCATGAAATAATGTTTTTGCCTTTTCAAATGATTAGAAACTGAACAATGCCCCCTTCTAGGACCACCACCAAAATAACAGTACAGACATCTGACAAGGTAATGGGCTTTTTATATTTGCTTTGTGCCATCCTACATGGTTCTCAAGACAACATTCACCTAAGTGGGGTGCAGGTTATTGGTTGTGTTAACAAATGGAATTTTCCACAGGGATCTATTAAAATGGAAGGAAGGAAGGAATCGGATGGGAAAGTAGAAATGTATTATATTTTCATGATGGGTTACAAAGAGCACTGTGTAGAAAAGGGTCAACCTGGCGGATGTGAGATTGCTATTCTCAGAAAACTGATTGCAATGTTAGCCGTTGGTTGGCATCAGGTAACTGAGATTTTAGAAGAGTTATCACCAATCCCAGAACAGATACGAATATCTTGCTGTGCCTGAACTGTTTATGAAAACAATATAGTTTATATGGAGTATAGGCTTTCCTTCCAGAAGTCTGGACTTTTGGCATATGCTAGGCAGAGGATGGCTATGTGACTAGGTCCCTTCAACTCTGGGCTCTACAACATTTTAAATGTGTTGTCATTACTTGCTGCTGGGGGATTAAGAGCATCCTGTTTCACTTGATTGGGAGAGGACTCTTGGAGGCTTGTGCCTATTTTCCTAAAAATTTTTCCACATAAATCTTTTCCCTTTCTGATTGGGCTTTGTATCATTTTGCCGTCATAAATTGTAGCCATGGGTATGATTCTGTGCTGAGTCCTGTGAGTCCTTCTTTGAACCTGGAAGTGTTCTTGGGGACCTCTGACACAGTACAATCTTCTATTTCCTATTTCTATCTGTCAAAGTTAACGCTGTATGGGAAAATCATTTATGCATTCAACAGACATTTACTGAGCACCTTCTATGCTGCAGGCAGTGTGCCAGAATGTTAGAATAAATCTGTGAATAAGACCACATGGCATCTGCCTTCATGGAGGTTGGATTCAGCAGGTATTGAAACAATGGACTCAGATAAAGCCAAATTTACTTTCACTAGGTCCTTTCTTCCACTTCTTTTTGGCTAATGTGAAAAACATGCCAGCTAGACACAGAACAGTAAATAAAGGACCCATTTTTTTAAAAGCTAGTCAAGTGAAACAGTGGGAGTGAAGAAGGACAAAGAAATCTGTAACTGGTGGTGATCAATTCTCTGTAAGCACCACTGCACTCAGGCCAAGCACTGCATCAAAATTTACCGTGCAGCTTTCAGTTTTTCCCAAATAATAATAATTATATTGCACATAAGTATCAGCATCATATGCTTTGTAAATTCAGTAAAAGTATAAAAGCATTGTTAGGTAAGGATCATCCAGTTATGTAGGATAGCTATTGTGTATTTTCATGACTATGTTTGCCAAAATACTCAAAGGACTCCACTTGCAAGAGAAAATAACAGACGCCATCCCTGTATTATACCTAGAAATTCTACTGCTATGAATTCTGATAGAAAGTTCAAATAATGAATTTGTAAGTAGAAACAAACCATACTGGGTTTTATAATTCATTTTTTAAAGCAACTTCAACATTTCTTGAAATAATTAGGTCAGATACAATATTTGAAATGTAAATGTAGATTTCGAAAGGAATCAAATGATGAAGTGAAAATGGTAGCATTGTTACCCCATTGGAATTAAGAACAAATTGCAAAAACATATTGGAAATTTAAATTACTTGCCTACTTCTGCAGCTTTATGCACATTTTGTTTTGGGGTGTAAATCAGCCTCCAGTTTTTATTTTAAGATGTGCTTAAAACATATGAACCAGATTAAGTTAGCTGCCATCTGCACAGAAGCGGGAAGGTTTCACTGCCTTGTGTGTCAACCAACAAATATTTTCTCCTCTCATATCAACTTCTGCTGCGAGGTTGAAAAAACCTAGATGGAATAGAAAGAAGTGCCCACCATGATCTAATTTTTTTCAATTACTTTTGGTCTTACTGGAGCATATGTCTTATATTTTATGGTCACCCATTCATCTCCCACGCTTTGCTGCCTTTGTAATCTCATCATTAACCATATATGAGAAGAGTAGTTCCTCAGATTTAGGCATAACTGTGATTCGTTCCTGGCTGCTAGCACACTGGGGATGGATTGGCTTTTGTTATGAATCATTTGTGCACATGATTTAATAAATGTCTGGGCCATAAGTCTGGTTTTGATTTTTAAACATTTGACAGGTTGAGTCAATCTTGCATGAACCCAAGTAAAATTTCAGTATGCACTCAGTATTATCTTGCTAAGCATGAGTTTTTCAGACATAGACTCATTTGAGCTCATGGCTGTTGTGAATTCACAATCATTTTGAATTATATTTTAACTTGTGCTTGTTGACCAAAATCTTGAGCAGAAGGAACTCTCAAGAGAGATTGAAAATACATTGAAAACATTACATTTTTGGATAAAGGATATGAATTTGGATCATCAGGATTTGCGTACAAAGTTCTGGCCTTTTCATGTTGTATATACTTGCTTATTTCTTTATTTGTAAAATGGGGCTGGAAATAGGATTTGTCTCCTGAAATTGTTTTCAAATTAGGTTACAAAATATTTGAAATAATTATCTCAGTGACTCAATAAATGTTACCAATAATATAAAATGTAAATGTTTATAGTTTAGCATGCATACAGGAAAGTGCATAAACTATAACTTACAACTAAATAAATTTTTAAAAGCTAAACATTTCAATCTAGATTACAGTAAGATCAAGAAACAAAATATTATTACATGTTCCTTCTAGGAACTTGTTTCTAGCACCACCAGGGATAATCATTAACCTGACTTCTAACATCATAGATGAGTTTTGTTTCTTTTAAACTTCATATATGGATTCTTTTATATTTTTTAAAGAAACTCTTGTGTGCTCTGCAAATAAAGATATATTTTTCCTTTCCTGTTCATTTTCATCTTTGACAATTTTCCTAGATTGAACTTCTGGGACAATGTTGAATAGAAATAAGAGTAGCAGTCATCTTCATCTCAATCCTAATCTAGAGGGGAAAGTTCTTAATAATTCACTTTGTAGGATCTATGCTGTGTTTTCCAAATATGTTATCAGATTAAGAAAATTCCTAACTATTTTACTTGGGCTAGAAGTTGTTGTTTTGTTTTGTTTTAAGTAAAGAATGTTGAGTTTTATGACAAGCTTTCTAGATATCTGTGGATATGATTTTCTTCTGTGAATAATGCATCAGATTATGATTTTTCCAAATTGTTAACCAACTTTGTATTCACAGAATAAAACTCACTTAATTGTTGCATATTATTCTTTTTATACATCCCTAGATTTGATATAATGTTTAGTTAGTTATGCTGATCTCTCTCTCTCTCTCTGTTTTTGTTTTCTTGAAATTCAGCCTTCTTTCCTTAAATGTTTGGAAAAAACTGCAGAAACCATCTGGACTTAGGGTTTCTTGTGTTATGTTTGGTAATCATTGGTTTTCAAGAAAAGAAGCTTTTCATCTAAATTGTCAAATTTATATTTGTTCTTTATTGTTTCCAAACTTTTATTTTCTTGAGATTATTTTGCTCTTTTTTTTCTAGTTTCTCAAAAGAGATGCTTAATTCATTTATTTTCAACCTTTGTTATTTTCTGTTATCTGCATTGTGAAGCCACAAATATGTGCTTAAACATTGTATCAGGTGCGTTACACAAGATTTAGTATATTGGACCTTCACTGGCATTTAGTTCCAAAGATTTTATAACTTTTTGTGAGTTATTTTTTGATTTACATTTTCATTTAAAAGTGTATTGCTTACTTTACAAGAAGCTGGGGGATATTCTACTTATTCTTAGACTAATTTATTAATTGTATTATGTTCTAAAAGTATAATTTGAATAATTTAAATCTTTTGTAATTTGTAGAACTTTGAGAATTTATCATATACTTTTTTTATGGTAAATATTCTTTCTGTGTGGACCCACAAAATTGCATATCATCCATTATTGGTTGCTCTGTTCAGAGAAAGTCAATGAGGTTAAATTGGCTAAGAGCGTAGTTTAGTTTGTCTATAAACCTACTGTTTTACTTTTCCTAAGTGGGAATGTTACCAAAAGTTTGGCACTTTTCCCCCTAAACTGCATCCCCCAAAATGGGGACAAGTGGTTTGAGAAGGAAAGAGAAGTTTATTAATATGCTGGCAAATAAGGAGGTTGGCAGACTCCTGTCTCAAAAATACTAGCATTCCCTCTCTGAACAGAAGCTCAGAGCTTTCAAAGGTTCTGATTAACCCCATAATTCCATTATGGGCTAAGACAATCTTTTGACCTCCACTCAGATTAATTCTGTTTTCAGTTAAAATGATCTGGTGACCTCCACCCAGGTTATTCTCTTGAGCTATCTCCTGTGGCAAGATGAACAAAAGACATTCCCCTGCCCCTCAAAACCGCTAACCTGAGGCAAGGGTGTAGGTTTTAGTTAAAAAACAAATAAACAAACAACAATGACAAAAACAACAACAATAACAAAAAAACTGGAGGCAGAGTAAAGGAATTTTGAAGAGATAAAAAAAGATGTTTAACCCCCGCCCCCCAGCCATTCTCTGTTACAGAACTCTGGAATGTTGCCAATGATTCCACCTACTTTTTGGTGTCATTTACTAATCTATTGTTTCTCTCATTAATTCTGTAATTTAATTTTGGCAATAATTAATGTTTTCATAAGTAAGTTGGTGATTAAATATTGAATCTTGTTATCAATTATCACTTAAAATTCATATTTAGAATATTGCTTTACTTATTTGAAAAGCCATCTGAATCCCTGTTTTGCTTACTCATTAACTTTTTTAGAAGACACTGTTGTCAGAAGTCATGACATATTTTCTTACTGAATACCTAAAGGTTGTTGAGAATAAAATACTACATTTTATTTTATGGATCAAAAGGAGTCAATAGGTAACAGTAATGATGCCTAATTGTACTGAAGTTGGTAAAGTTAAGCAGACCAGCTCATGCCATAGCAATTAGGGCTTCATTAACTCCTAGTAGTTAGGCAACAAGCTTTCCCAAGTGGAACACTCAGATGATCTTGAAGTGGTAAATGAGTGAACTATAAGGCCAGGATTTCCAAATGGTAGTGGTTTCCCATATTAACAAGCTATATATTTCAAATAAAAATATTAAAAGTTTATAGTCAATCATTGTGCTGTATTAAGTGTCTAACATGTGAATACCCTCATATGGAGAGTATGGTTCAGCTTCAAATATATGAGAATCGGGTTCTGATGTTCACAAATGAACCAATAGGACAAGTTTTTAATACCAGACCCTTAACTATCAGGCCAAGAAATAGCTTTGCTGATAAGTTTAGTCTGATCCATAATATCTATGACCAAATATAATGGAATGAGGGGGAGGAGGTAAGATGGCCAACTGCAGCCAGTTTCAACAGAAGCTCCCGTCCAGTCCAGAGTGAGAGATAATGGTCAGAATGAACCCAATAAAGCAGAAGGTCAGGAGCTGAGCTGAGAGAGAGGTGATCTGTGACTCCAAGGAAGCAAATTTCAGGTACAAAACCCATCCCAAAGAGAACAAGAGTCCATCTCCTCCCCCAAGAGAGTGGCTCGCTGTGTGCACTCTACTAGCTAAAAGTGAACAGAAGACCTCTTGTTTCACCCAATGGGAGAGAGCTGCTGAAGGCTGGGACTTCTCCAGAGAGATCCTGCTGTGAGCCTGAGCATTCTCTTGCTCAGAATAAAAGTTAGACAAATTTTTTCCCTACCATTCTGAACTCCTAGTCCACCCTTTCCCCCTTGTCCTGCAGTCTGGAAGGCTACCCCCTGCACAGCCCAGAGCATCAGGCGGTTCCTTGCTAAGTCTAAGCATTGCATGGACTGCAACACAGCTGTGCTAAAACTGTGACTTGAGTACAAGTGGAGAGATGTAGGGAAGAAGGACTGGCCCAGCACCGTGAAAGTCCATAGCTGTGGAAGGACAGTGGCAGCAGCACAGGCGGAAATGCAGGGCAGTAGCAGTGCACTCTTGCCAGGGTCAAATACTAGAGAGACACTTTTCCAATTCTTTGGATCACTGAAGGGAGCCAGACCTTGCCTGCAAGGGGTACCAGAGGAGGAGTCCGGCTGGGGCAGAGGCACAGTCTCTGAAGGAGAGAAACATGCCCTCCAACAGTAACCCCTGGCTCAGAATAGTCTCAGGAGGAACACTGACCAGTTTCCAATGAGCACCAGAGGGAGTCAGGCTTGAGATCCTCCTGCCTGCTGGTGGCACAGTGTGGTGGCCTGGCTGAGGTGGCATTGACTCTACTTTGAGTCTGGCAGGTGCGAATCCCTGGCGCATTTGCTCATTGGAAGGAACTGGCCACAGCCCCGTGGGGTTACCAGTGACTGGGCATGCTGAGGTGCAAAGTGGGGAAGGAGGTGCCACTCCCTTGACTAACTCTTTTGCTGGGCTGGCCTTTCTGACTCCACTGAGCACCAGAGAAAGTCACACTTGAACTGCCAGTGGACCCTTGCTGTCTGGTTGCTGGAGATTTTTTGAACTCTTTAACTTGAATAGCGATTGTGCTGCCTGGGACAATCGGTTTGGAACTCTTGACCTGGGCTGGCCACCAGGGAACCCTCCAAGGTTGAGCCCTGGTTGTGTTGTAGTGGGAGGGTGTGATTCTCCTTTTCCAGTTGTCTGGTCGGGGAGCAGGGTGACTTAGTTGCTTGTATCTCTTCCTAGCTGAAATTTCAGCCCAAAGCCACTGATTCACTAGGATTGGATAGAGTCTGGCTGGATACAAGATAGAGCCACCTACCCCCATCACACCAAGCAGGTCCCCAGAGTCTCAGGCTGTAAGACTGAATGGGACCTTTGTAAATCCGGAGGGGGAAAGTCAAAGTCACCAGTCCCAGCTCTTTGGTAAAGGAATGGTTAACTACAGCTCCTGGAGCCTTCAATCCAAGTTCACCTTACCAGCTTCACTAGCAAAGCTGTGAAAAAATAATCGTGGGGTGGACCAGCACAAAAACACTGGCAACATGAATAATAAGAGTAGGTCAACTCCCCTAAGAAATGACAAATGAGATACAATAGAAGATACCATTCATAAACAAATGGCTGAAATGTCAGAAATGGAACTCTGCATATGGATGGCAAGTAAGATTAATAGAATGGGAGTAAAATTGGAATTAGAAATTCAAGGAGTAGTTCAGAAGTTATCTCAAGAAATCAATGAATTCAAAGATCAAAATCTCCAAGGACATGAACATAATGAGAAAAGAAATTGCAGAGCTCAAAGAAATAAGAAAGTTATTCAAGGAACTTCATAATACAGTAGAATTCCTCAGTAGTAGAGTGGAACAGGCAGATGAAAGGATCTCTGAAGTTGAAGACAAAGCTTTCAAATGCTCCCAAACACTCAAAGAGGCAGAGAAGTGGAGAGCAAAAACCAACCGTTCCCTGAGAGAGTTGTGGGACCACTCCAAAAGAACAAACATTTGCCTTTTAGGAATTCTTGAAGAAGAAAAGGTTGGTCCTGAAAGCACAGATGTTCTACTCCAAGATATAATAGAGGAGAACTTCCCAAGCATAGTAAGAGATACTAAAATTCAGATAGCAGACAGTTTCAGAAGCCCAGTATGACTCAATCCAAATAAAGCATCTCCTAGACACATTGTAATTAACGTTGCCAAAGTTAATGAAGGAGAAAATTCTGCAAACAGCCAGACATAAGAAAAGTATAACCTGCAAAGGGAAAAATATTGGAATGACTGCATATCTCTCAGCTGAAACTTTTCAAGGCAGAAGAGGATGGTCATCAACCTTCAGTCTCCTAAAATGAAACAAATTCAGACCAGGATCCTAAATCCAGATAAACTGAGTTACATTTGTGATGGAAAAATCAAATAATTTACCGACTTACACATGTCGAAGAAATTTGCCATAACTAAGCCAGCTCTCCAGGATATTCTCAGACCCATGCTCCATAATGATCTGCTCAATGGTCTACCACCAAAGTAAACTCACTCAAAGCCTTGAACAAAACCTAACATCCATAATGGTGAAAGGATTAAAAGTATCCCCTGGACACTTGAAAAATATGACAACCAAAACACTACCATGTTAATTAATACTCTCAATTAATGTGAATGGCTTAAATTGTCCTCTAAAGAGGCACAGGTTGGCTGACAGGATACAAAAACTCAGGCCAGATATCTGTTGCATACAAGAATCTCATCTTACCTTAAAGGATAAAAATAGACTAAGGGTGAAAGGATAGACATTATAATTCAGGCAAATGGAAATCAGAAAAAAGCAGGGGTTGCAATTTTATTTGCAGATGCAATAGGCTTTAAACCAACAAAGGTAAGGAAAGATGAGGATGGTCACTTTTTATTAATCAAGGGAAATGCTCAACATGAAGAGATTTCAATTATTAACATTTATTCACCCTAACAGAACGTTCCTCAATTTATAAAGGAAACCCTAACATACATGAACAATTTGATAACTTCCTGCACTGTAATAGCTGGGGATGTTAACACCCCTTTGGCAGTGTTGGATAGATCCTCCAAGAAAAAACTAAACAAAGAAATATTGGACTTAAACTTGACCCTACAGAAAATGGACTTAACAGACATCTACAGAACATTTTATGCTAATAAAACTAAATACGCATTCTTCTCATCAGCCCATTGAACATCCTCCCAAATTGATTGCATCTTAGGTCACAAGTCTAACCTCAGCAAATTTAAAAGACTAAAAATTATTCCTTGTATTTTCTTAGACCATCATGGAATAAAAGTTGAACTCAGAAACAACAGGAATCTTCATACTCAAACAAAGTCATGATAAATAACCTTATGCTGAATAATAGCTGTGTCAAAGATGAGATTAAGAAGGAAATCACTAAATTTTTGGCACAAAATGACAGTGAAGACATCAATTATCAAAACCTGTGGGATACTTCAAAGGCATTCCTAAGAGGGAAATTTATAGCATTGCAAACATTCCTCAAGAGAATGGAAAGAGAGGAAGTCAACAACTTAATGGGTCATCTCAAGCAACTAGAAAAAAAGGAACATTTCATCCCTAAACCCAGCAAAAGAAAAGTAATAACAAAAATTAGAGCAGAATTAAATGAAATTGAAAACAAAAGAATCATTTAGAAGGCCAATAAACAAAAAGTTGGTTTTGAAAAGAAAAAATAAAATAGATAAATATTTGGCTAACCTAATCAGAAACACAAAAGTAAAATCCCTAATATCATCAATCAGAAATGATAAAGGAGAAAAAAACAACAGACACCTCAGAAATTCAAAATAACCTTAATGATCACTACAGAAAACTCTATTCCCAGAAATATGAAAATCTGGAAGAAACAGACCAATACCTGGAAGCATGCCACCTTCCTAAACTCAGCCAGAAAGAACTGGAATTGTTGAATAGACCTATATCAAGACCCCAAATAGCATCAACTATACTAAATCTGCCCAAAAAGAAAAGTCTGAGACCAGATGGCTTCACATCAAAATTCTACTAAACCTTTAAAGAGGAACTAGTACATGTATTACATAACTTTTTCCAAAACACAGAAAAAGAAGGAATACTTCCTAACACATTCTAAAAAGCTAATATCACCCTCATCCCCAAACCTTTGTTGGGAAAAGACCCAACAAAGAAAGAAAATTATGGACCAATGTCATTAATGAATATTGATTCAAAAATATTCAATAAGATCTTTGCAAACAGAATTCAACAGTACATCAAAAAAATTATACACCATGACCAAGTGGTTTTATCCCAGGGTCTCAACATTGGTTCAACATATGTAAATCTATAACTGTAATACATCACATAAACAAAATAGAAAACAAAGACTATATGATTCTCTCAATTGATGCAGAAAAAGCTTTTCATAATATCCAGCATCCTTTCATGATCAGAACACTTAAGAAAGTAGATATAGACAGGACATATAGACAGGACATTTCTTTTTTTCTTTTTTTTTTTTTTGTAGAGACAGAGTCTCACTTTATGGCCCTCGGTAGAGTGCTGTGGCGTCACACAGCTCACAGCAACCTCCAACTCCTGGGCTTAAGTGATTCTCTTGCCTCAGCCTCCCGAGTAGCTGGGACTACAGGTGCCCGCCACAACGCCCGGCTATTTTTTGGTTGCAGTTTGGCCGGGGCCAGGTTTGAACCCGCCACCCTCGGTATATGGGGCTGGCGCCTTACCGACTGAGCCACAGGCGCCACCCGACAGGACATTTCTTAAACTGATAGAGGCCATCTACAGCAAACCCATAGCCAATATGATATTGAATGGAAAAAAATCAAAAGCATTTCCACTCATATTTGGAACTAGACCAGGATGCCCACTGTCTCCACTGCTATTTAACATAGTAATGGAAGGCTTAGCCATTGCAATTAGGTAAGAGAAGGCGTATCCAAATGGGGTCAGAAGAGATCAAACTCTCACTCTTCATGGATGATATTATCTTATACCTGGAAAATCCCAGGGACTCAATTACAAAACTCTTAGAGGTGATTAAGGAATACAGCAGTGTCTCAGGATACAAAATCAATACTTACAAATCAGTAGATTTTATATATACCAACAATAGTCAAGCTGAAAAAAATAGTCAAGAACTTACAGTAGTGCCAATGAAGATAAAATATTTGGGAATTTACCTAACAAATAATGTGAAAGATCTCTATAAAGAGAACTATGAAACTCTAAGAAAAGAAATAGCTGAAGATGTTAACAAATTGAAAAACATAATATGCTCATGGCTGGGAAGAATCAACATTATTAAAATGTCCATACTACCCAAACCAAGACACAAATGTAATGCAATCCCATTAAAGCATCACTATCATACTTTATAGATCTGGAAAAAATAGTAACTCATTTTATATGGAATCAGAAAAAACCTTGAATAGCCAATATATTACTCAGAATTAAAAACAAATCAGGAGGAATCACACTATCAGACCTCAGGCTATACTATAAATCTATAGAGATCAAAACAACATGGTACTGGCACGAAAACAGAGAGGTAGATTTATGGAACAGAATAGAGAACCAAGAATGAACCCAGCCACATATGGTCATTTGATCTTTGATAAGCCTATCAAAAACAAATTGGGGAAACAATTCCCTATTTGACAAATGGTGTGGGGTGAATTGGCTGGTGACCTGTAGAAGACTGAAACTGGACCCTTACCTTTCACCATTAACAAAAATTGATTCTCACTGGATAAAACATTTTTAAACTTAAGACATGAAACTATAAAGATACTTGGAGAGAGCACGGAGAAAACACTTGAAGGAATTGGCCTGGGATAATACTTTATGAGGAGGAGCCTCTTGGCGAATGAAGCAACACCAAAAATATATTACTGGGATCTGAAAGCTTCTGCACAGCCTAAAACACAGTAAGTAAAGCAGGCAGACAGCCCTCAGAATGGGAGAAGATATTTGCAGGTTATGTTTCTGACAAAGGTTTGATAACTAGAATCCACAGAGAATTCAAACTAATTAATAAGAAAAGAAAAAATGATCCCATTTCATTGTGGGCAAGAGGCTTGAACAGAAGCTTCTCCAAAGAAAACAGATGCACGGCCTACAGACACATGAAAAAATTCTCATCATCTTTAATCATCAGAGAAATGTAAAACAAAAACACTTTGAGATATCATCTAACTCCAATAAGAGTAGCCCACATAACAAAATACCCAAACTACAAATGTTGGCATGGATGTGGAGAGAAGGAAACACTTTTGCACTGCTGGTGGGAATGCAAGCTAATAGGTTCCTTTTGGAAAGAAGTTTGGAGGACAATTAGGGAACTAAAAGTAGACCTGCTGTTCGATCCTGCAATTCCTCTACTAGGTATATATCCAGATGACAAAAAATGATTTTATAACAAAGATGTTTACACCAGAATGTTTATTGCAGCCAAATTCATAATTATCAAGTAATGGATGCAGCCCAAGTGCCCACTGACCCATGAATGGATTAACAAATTATGGTATATGTATACCGTGTTATATTATGCAGCCATAAAAAAGATGGAGACTTTACTTCTTTTATGTTTACATGGATGGAGCTGGAACATATTCTTCTTAGCAAAGTATCTCATAATTGGAAGAAAAAGTATCCAATGTACTCAGTACTATTATGAAACCAATATATAATCACCCACACTTTCATATGAATGATAAAATACAACTATAGGCAAGAATGAAGGAGAATGAGGGGAAGGGACTGGGGAGGCTGGGTGGAGCAAGGATAATTGGTGCATAATGCAGTGGTACACATCAAATCTATTAAGAGTAGAGTATAAATATCTTAACTCAACAATTAAGAGAGATGAAGGCTATGTTAACCAGTTTGATGTAAGCATTCCAGATTGTATATAAAATCAGCACATTGTACCCCATAAGTGTATTAATGTACACAGTTATGATTTAATAAAAAAATACAAGGGAATGACACAACTGACTTAGTGCTGGGAATTCATTTTTAACTCTAATGTGCATATTTGGTACATTACATTCTAGTTTGGGAATTCAAAATGTGTTGTTGTGTATTCTAAGACTAGCCATCTATCCACTGAGAGAACATAAGCCATGACAAAGTATTATGAAATTCCTTTTCCAATCCTTCTTTTGTATAATATATTTGTATTTGAAAGTCAAGAGCTAGAAAGGAACAAAGTTTACTTTTATCAGAGCTTTCTAAGCAATCCTCTATATCTATTGATTGTACTCAAAGCCAGTGGTCCAAAACTCTTCAAAAGATGATTCCTATTTTCCTCTAATCCCCAAACCAGGAAGATAATGGAGCCAAAGTAACATGTTTTCATGTTCACAGAATGGCAAAATGAAATTTTCCATTTTTAACTCTTCTTCTAAAAACTAGAAGTGATGCTGCTTAAGAATGATTAGCCATTGAGCACAATGAGGTGTGTGTGAAAGGAACATTGTTCATATATCCTAGTGACACAGTTTTTGGCAGAAATTTTGTGTTAAGACTGGCACAGCTGATATTGGTGGGAAAGAGGATTTAGATTATTGTAGAAGTAATTTGGGGAGATACTCTTATTTTTATTTTTCTCTGCGTTATGTGATTGAATATCTTTCTCTCCCACCCTATTTCATACTGAAAATCATTTTCCATTTATTTTGGTATAAAGAAAGGTGTATTCAGAGATAAACTATAAGATTCCCACCAAAGAACAAAGCTTAACATTCAAAAGCATTAGGACACAGTGACCACATTCCTGACCTTAAAATAATTATTTTTAAATCGACATTATACAATTGACCACACTCTACATTTCTTTTGTTCAGGAAATTGCTATGACTGATATTCCTCCTAAATAAGAAAAATAGATCAAATAAGATGTTCTTTAGAATTCTTTATAATGTGGCTAACACTTGTGTTTTAAACATTATGCCACTTTTCTTTTTCTCTCATGCAGAATAAAACTAAAGTAGAAAATCACAAATCTTTTATAATTAGAAAAAATATCCAATATGCCTTAAAAAGGATAGTAAAAGTAACAGGATTCTGTCATTCTGATATAAATATTGTGTTTGCCTGATTGAAGCAGGTAGAAAAAATTAATAAACCTCCGGCATTTCTCTGTGATCCTATTAATATTTCTTTCAACATAAAAAATCAAATTGAATAATAGATAATTTGCAGAAGTAGATTTAAAAATTAAATATCTCGATATTATTGTGTAAAGCATGTACTGTCTTCAAATATTAATTGAAGCCACAAATATCTAAGAGTTCTCTCTCATATGATCTATTGCTGGTTTACCTCAATTTTCCCCTTACAATTTAATTAATATACCCTAAGCCAAGGCCATTCTTAGAAGATAGAACTTACAAGAGCTTGTCATGTCTTTTACTTCAAGAATTGAAATATTTTCTATTTACTCTTGCTTTATATATGCTTTTGTTACAGAATGTATATTATATAATCAGAGACATTTTGTGGCTGAAAGGAAAATTCCATATGCCAAAATCTGAGCTCAAGAGGACCAATTGATAAAATCCAACCTTAGAGTCTGCACTAAATACTGATTTATGTTTTTTTCCCAAATCCTTCCTACTTGAAGGTTTAAAGTATCGCTTTTCATTGTAAGTATTGTTCTCATAGAATATTTCTGATTTCTAATTAAGAGTGGTGAGAGAGATGGACTGAGATGAGTTAGAGTACATTCATTGAGTATTGAATGTTATTTTACTACCATTTCCCTTCTACATCATTAGATAAAAATGAATCAAAATGACAGTTAGGATAGAACATGGCAAATATCACTAATTTATTTAAATGGACCACTTACAGTGGTTCTCAACCTGTGGGTCGTGACCAATGAAATACATCCTGCAAATCAGATATTTACATTACGATTCATAACAGTAGCAAAATTATAGTCATGAAGTAGCAATAGAAATAATTTTATGGTTGGGGGTCACCACAACATGAGGAACTGCATTAAAGGGTCATGGCATTAGGAAGGTTGAGAACCACAATATGAACCAGACAGTACCTTTTTTAATAAGTCAATGTCTCTTTATCAATAAATGCAATAAATTGACAGGGAGGAAATCTTTATATCATCCATCAGAATTCTTTCCGAAGTACTGCTAAACAGCTCCAAATATTTTATCATTATATTACAAGGACTAACATTTATTGAACATGCACTTGGCTAGGCACTTGGCTAAAAGTTTATTCATTTCATCACATCTAATCTTTGCACAAACTCTGTAAGATATGTAATTTTATTATGCTCATTTTATAAGTAAGTTTTCTAAGCTTCAAATCCACAGTTAATGGTGGAGCCAGGATTGAAATGCAGATTATCTTCATTTAGGGTGCATGACCTTAACCATGAGGCTATCTAGCTTTCAGTAAAAATTCCCTAGAATACTTGTTATTAGAAGTACACATATACAGACCTACATATGTAGAGGTGTGGGCGTGCATGTACGCACACATATGCCTAGTTTAGAAACACACTTTTTCTAATACACATCTATTATACATTTGTTTATGCATTTTCATTTGCAGTTCTATTTCTCTTCTTGTAAAATGGATCTATTAAGAAGCATAATTAATTGTCAGAGAAAGATATTTAATTAAAATGTATTGCCATTTAGGTCACTTAAAATGGAAAATAAACTGTATCATTCAAAAGAGGCAAGTTGGTAAAAAATGAATTATTATTTTGACCCCTAAAATATATTGATTAGCCTTATTTGAACACAAAGTGAATCTTAAAATGTTTGTCTTCATTCTTTATTAATGTGGGAGGCATTGTCCCAAGTAAATGTAAGAATAAGATTTAGTAAATATGTAAACCTATATAATTCTAGGTTTATACATGTTTGGCAAAAAAGCATGGTTTAAAAAGAAAAGGTTATTCCAAGTTACCATATTAAAAAGAAAATTGTATCTTGTCATAATACTCTTTACTGAAAAATAAAATCTATTTTATTTTCTACCAAAAATCCATCTGATACATTTACTAATTTAGTGACAGATATTTTGAACCATGGTTTTTGGTCCCCAATCCCTCTGAGCAGGATGAAAAATGATATAATTTTACAAGTAACAATTGCTTTCAAAAATAGAAATTCTCTAACACAGTTTTTAAAAATACTAAAACAGTGAACCACTTAAGGGTCTCAAAGAATTAACATGATAGATGGATCATACATTTTCACATGTAAATCCTACCTTATGGGACTTATTTATCATTGTATTCAAAATCTGTAATGTTTCTTACTATTAAGAGATCATGTTTTAACTATAATAAAGGAAGCAGTAACAATCTAAAATTTCAGAGAAATTGCTATCAATTTACTACAATTTCTTGTTAATAGACACTCTAATATAAAGGCAGTGTGACCCAGCTATTATGAGTCATCCTTTCTGGTGTCTGATCTTTGCCATGTTAATAGGCTGGGAAATCTAAGCAAAATTACCTCATGCCTCTATCTACAAAATGGGCAGAGAAATGGTCAACATTTTATGGGCATAAATTAGTGAAGGTATAATTTGTTTAGAAGTGTTTAAGAATGTGCTTTGATTGTTATATTTATTTATTTATTTTTATTGTAGGGGATTCATTGAGGGTATAAGAAACCAGGTTACATTGATTGCATTTGTTAGGTAAAGTTCCTCTTTCAATTGTGTGATTGTTATTTATAATTATTATTATCTTCTTCTTCTTTTTTTTTTACCACCACTGAAAAATTAAAAAAAAAATCTTCGTTTTTCATTTAAATACCTGGATTTTATTCACCTTTACCCAAAGAAACTCTATAACATAAATGTGGTTGTTGGAATGAGTCCTGACACATTCTGAAGATAAAACATAAGGGGGCTTGAAAATCATGTTTTATTGCCTATTCCATTAAAGACCTTGACCATTTACTCTGTTACTCATGCATTTATTCATTTATTCAATGAATACCCCTTGAATGCCAGTCCCTGAGGACAAGGGGTTTAATAAGTCCAGAATGGGCTTTACATTTACAGACTGTAATAGCCATGATGGAGAGAAATGTTAGGTAATGATCATGCATGTTATAAACTGAGATACATCCTACACGAGGACAAAGGAGTACTGACACACTTTAATAAAGAAACCCAACCAAGGTTGACGGGGACGATCTTTTGAGGAAGTGACATTAGGGAAGAGACTGAAGGATGAGTAGGAATTTGTCCTAACTAATTGTTTCTGGAGGTGAGAACAGCAAGCCCAGGTGTTCTGACAGGAAATAAATATGGCCCAGGGCAGAGGGAGTGCAGACGTGAAACAGGGGTGTGTTTGACTTAAATCTAGACACTCCCAAGTCTTAGAAGCTTCAAGGATTGAGTTACAAGCTTGAGATTTTCTTCTACTCACATTAAGAAGTTGCTGGAAAGTTTTAAGCCAGAGAGATTGCATAGAGTCTGCATTTTAATAAGAAGTCTGGCTGCTGTGTGGTGAATCAGTGGCAGGGGTCAGAGTAGAAGCCTACTGGAGACCATGGCAGTTGCTTGATAAAAGATGACAGAGCCTTGGATGATTGCGCGAGGTGCTGGGAGAAAGGATGAAGATGGGGACAGAGAAAGGAGACACGGTTTGGGGCCACAGTTGACAAGATTTATCAGTAGAATTCATGTATGACAGACATTTGCATAGAGCCCAACAAGTATCTTTTTCTCAATTATTCTGTATATTTTCTTTCCTTCTTTCTTTGAAATATAGAGTTGGGATCTTATATCCCTGCACTTCTATTCTACCAAGAATGATTCTTAAAATCTGTGCTTCCTTCGAGGGATTTTTTTAAATGTTGTCTTTCCTGTAGAACCTACTCTGAGTGGGAATGAAGACTCAGTCCAGCGTTCTTTGCTTTCTGCAGCGTCTCAATGTGAGCACAACATCAAGGTGCAACAGTGGCATCACACAGGCGCCTTACTCCTTCCTGCGCCTAAACTGTTTGTAAGCACCTCAGATGCCACAGCTACACATGAGTCACACTACATGACCAAATATTCAACAAATACTTTCCTGACAATGATTTTGTTCAAAGGTAAGAATCAGAACATTGTGTCAGAAACCAAGACTGTCTATTTTGGGGAATGTTAGGAATTTTTTTTTTTTTTTTTGTAGGGGCATTAAAATAATCAGTGCATAGTACAGGGATTATGGTATTTTTGACTGGTATTCTCCCTGGCTCACATTTAAAAGGCTAACAGTCAGAAGAACTATTTAAAAATCTCCTATCCATGTAGCATAAGTACTTCTGATTTTAGTACATAATCAAGACACACACGTCATTTAATTTTTTTCAACTATGTAACTCTGTAACTATCAATGAGACTCTAATGTTTTCTTTAATTTTTTTTTATTGTTAAATCATAGCTGTGTACATTTGTGCAATCAAGGGGTACAATGTGCTGGTTTCATATACAATATGAAATATTCTCATCAAATTGTTCAACGTAGCCTTCATGGCATTTTCTTAGTTATTGTATGCAGACATTGGTATTCTGCATTTAGTAGATTTTGCCTATACCCATTCTAAGGTATACCATAGATGTGGCCCCACCCATTACCCTCCTTCCACCCTGACTTCCTCCCTCCCTTACCCTCCCTTGGCCCTTTCCCCATATTCTTGTGCTATAGTTGGGTTATAACCTTCATATGAAAGCTATAAATTAGCTTCATAGTAGGGCTGAGTACATTGGATACTTTTTCTTCCATTCTTGAGATACTTTGCTAAGAAGAATATGTTCCAGCCCCATCCATGTAAGCATGAAAGAGGTAAAGTCTCCATCTTTCTTTAGGCTACATAATATTCATGGTATACATGTAGCACAATTTGCTAGTCCATTCGTGGGTCGATGAGCACTTGGACTTCTTCCATGACTTAGCAATTATGAATTGGGCTGCTATGAACATTCTGGTACAGATGTCTTGTTACATTGTGATTTTTGGTATTCTGGGTATATACCTAGTAAAGGAATTATAGGATTGAATGGCAGGTCTATTTTTAGATCTCTAAGTGTTCTCCAAATATCCTTCCAAAAGGAACATATTAGTGTGCATTCCCACCAGCAGTGTAGAAGTGTGCCCTTTTCTCCATGCCAACATCTCTGGTTTTGGGATTTTGTTATGTGGACTACTCTTACTGGGGTTAGGTGATATCAAAGTAGTTTTGATTTGCATTTCTCTGATGATTAAGGATGATGAGCTTTTTTTCATGTGTCTGTAGATTGTGCGTCTATCTTCTTTAGAGAAGTTTCTCTTCGAGTCCTTTTCCCACCCTGAGATGGGATTCTGGTTATTAGACCTTTATTGGAGGTATAACATGCATATATTTTCTTCCATTAAGAGGGCTGTCTGCTTGCTTTACTTACTATGTTCTTGGCTGTGCAGAAGCTTTTTAGTTTGATCAAGTCCAAGTACTGTATTTTTGATACTGCTTGAATTGCCTGGGGAGTCCTCCTCATAAAATATTCACCCAGGCTGATTCCTTCAAGAGTTTTCCCTGCACTTTCTTCAAGTATTTTTATAGTTTCATGTCTTAAGTTTAAATCTTTATCCAGTGAGAGTCTATCTTAGTTAATGGTGAAATATGTGGGTCCAGTTTCAGTCTTTTACAGATCGCCAGCCAGTTCACCCAGCACTATTTGTTAAATAGGGAATCTTTTCCCCAGTGATTGTTTCTAATTGGCTTGTCAAAGATCAAATAACGGTAAGTAGCTGGATTCATCTCTTGGTTCTCAATTATTATTTTTTTTATTAAATCATAGCTGTGTACATTGATATGATCATGGGGCATCATTCACTAGCTTCACAGACCATTTACCAAGTTTCACATATTCTGTTCCAGACATCTACTTCTCTGTTTTTTGTGCCAGTACCATGCTGTTTTGATCACTATCGATTTATAGTACAGTCTCAGGTCTGGTAGCGTGAGTCCTCCTGCTTTGTTTTTATTTCTGAGTAATGTTTTGGCTATTCGAGGTTTTTTCTGATTCCATATAAAACGAAATATTTTTTTTCAAGATCTTTGAAATATGACAATGGAGCTTTGATAGGAATTGCATTAAAATTATATATTGCTTTGGGTAGTATAGACATTTTAACAATGTTGATTCTTTCCAGCCATGAGCATGGTATGTTTTTCCATTTGTTAACATCTTCAGCTATTTCTTTTCTTAAAGTTTCATAGTGCTCTTTGTAGAGATCCTTCACGTCCTTTGTTAGGTATACTCCCAAGTATTTCATCTACTTTGGCACTACTGTGAAAGGAATAGAGTCCTTGACTGTTTTTTCGGCTTGGTTATTGTTGGTATATATAAAAGCTACAGATTTGTGGGTGTTGATTTTGTAGCCTGAGACATTGCTATATTCCTTGATCACTTCTAAAAGTTTTGTAGTAGAATCCCTAGTGTTTTCCAGATATACGATAATATCATCTGTGAAGAGTGAAAATTTGATCTCTTCTGACCCTATGTGGATACCCTTGATTGCCTTTCTTCCCTAATTGCAATGGCTAAAACTTCCATCACAATGTTAAAGAGCAATGGAGACAATGGGCAACTGTGCCTTGTTCCTAAACTAAGTGGAAATGATTTCAATTTAACTCTATTCAGTACGATGTTGGCTATGGGTTTGTTGTAGATGGCCTCTATTGTTTAAGAGATGTTCCTTCTATACCAATTTTCTTAAGTTTTCTGATCATGAAGGGATGCTGGATATTATCAAAAGCTTTTTCTGCATTAATTGAGAGAATCATATGGTCTTTATTTTTTAGTTTGTTTATGTGTTGAATTACATTTATAGATTTATGTATATTGAACCAGCCTTGAGAGCCTGGGATAAATCCCACTTGGTCATGGAGTATAATTTTTTTGATGCGTTTTTGGATTATGTTTGTTAGGATCTTATTGAGTATTTTTGCATCAATATTCATTAGTGATATTGGTCTAAAATTTTCTTTTCTTGTTGCATCTTTCCTTGGTTTAGGGATCAAGGTGATGTTTGCTTCATAGAATGTGTTCGGTAGTATTCCTTCTTTTTCTATATCTTGAAAGAGGTTTAGTAATATAGGTACTAGTTCTTCTTTAAAGGTTTGGTAGAATTCTAATGTAAAGCCATCTTGTCCTGGGCTTTTCTTTTTAGGGAGATTTTGTATAGTTGATGCTATTTCAGAACTTGATATAGGCCTGTTCAACATTTCTACTTTGTTCTGGCTAAGTCTTGGTAGGTGGTGTACTTCCAGGTATTGGTCAATTTCTATCAGATTTTCATATTTTTGAGAGTAAAGTTTCTTGTAATATTTGTTAAGGATTTTTTGCATTTCTGAGGTGTCTGTTGTTATTTCATCTTTACCATTTCTGATTGATGAAATTAGAGATTTTACTCTTTTTTTCCTGGTTAGATTGGCCAAAGGTTTATCTATTGTGTTTATCTTTTCAAAAAACCAACTTTTGGATTTATTGATTTGTTGTATAATTCTTTTGTTTTCAATTTCATTTAATTCTGCTCTGATTTTGGATATTTCTTTTCTTCTGCTGGGTTTGGGGTTGGGATGTTCTTCCTTTTCCAGTTGCTTGAGATGTCCCATTATGTTATTAACTTCCTCTCTTTCCATTTTCTTGAGGAAGGCTTGCAGTGCTATAAATTTCCCTCTTAGGACTGCCTTTGCAGTATCCCAGAGGTTCTGATAATTCATGTCTTGATTGCTGTTTTGTTCCAAAAATTTGGTGATTTCCTTCTTTATCTTGTCTATAACCCATCTATCCTTCAGCATAAGGTAATTTAGCTTCCATGTTCTTGTATGGGTATGCAGATTCCTGTTGTTATTGAGTTCAACTTTTATTCCTTGATGGTCTGAGAAGATGCAAGGGATAATTTATACTTTTAAAAATTTGCTGAGGTTAGATTTGTGGCCCAAGATGTGGTCGATTTTGGAGTATGTTCCATGGGCTGATGAGAAGAATGTGTATTCAGTTTTGTTGGGATGAAATGTTCTGTAGATGTCTGTTAAGTCCAGATGTTGAATGGTTAAGTTTAAATCTAAGATTTCTTTGCTTAGCTTCTTTTTGGAGGATCTATCCAGCACTGCTAAAGGGGTGTTAAAATCTCCAACTACTATGGAACTGGAGGATATCAAGTTGCTTATGTCTGTTAGAGTTTCTCTTATAAATTGAGGTGCTTTGGTTGGGTGCATAAATATTAATAATTGAAATCTCATCATATTGAATATTACCTTTAACAAATATAAAGTGTCTATCCTTATCCTTTCTTATTTTGGTTGGTTTAAAGCCTATTGCGTCTGCGAAAAGGATCGCAATGCCTGCTTTTTTCTGCTTTCCATTTGCCTGGAGTATAGATGACCATCCCTTCACCTTGAGTCTATATTTGTCTTTTAATGTAAGATGAGATTCTTGTATGCAGCAGATATCTGGCTTGAGTTTTTGTATCCAGTCAGCCAACCTGTGCCTCTTTAAAGGACAATTTAAACCATTCACATTAATTGGGAATATTTATAAGCCTTTCAAGAGTTCAGTGGACATTTTGAATCCTTTGCAACTGTGGAAGTTGGAATTTGATCAAAATTTTCTGGGTTGATTTACTTTTGCGGTGTAGGATTATGCTGGTGTTTATGGAAGATAGGTCTGAGAATATCCTGGAGAGCTGGTTTAGTTGTGGCAAATTTCTTCAACATGTGAATGTTGTTAAAGTATTTAATTTCTCCATCAGAAATGAAACTCAGTTTAGTTGAGTACAGGATCCTGGGTTGAAAGTTACTTTGTTTTAGGAGATTAAAATTCGATGACCATACTCTTCTAGCTTGAAAGGTTTCAGCAGAGAGAGATCTAACATTCTTCCCCCTTGTAGGTGATGGTTTTCTTTCATCTGGCTGCTTTCAGAACTTTCTCCTTCATATTAACTTTAGTGAAACTCATTATGATGTATCTGGGAGATTTCTTATTTGGGTTGAGTTGTGCTGTAGTTCTGAAACGGTCTGCTATCTGAATTTCAGGATATCTTGGCATGTCTGGAATGTTCTCCTTCATAATCTCATGGAGAAGAGACTCTGTGCCTTGTGAAGCCACTTCATCACTTTTGGGGATCCGTATAAGACGAATATTGGTTTTCTTTGAATTATCCCAGAGCTCTATATTTTTGTATGTCTTCCAAAATGTTTATCAAAATGCCTAAAGGCATTTTCTCTGTTGCCGAGCACCTCACTCTATTCCCACAGCTCAAGCCATTCTGTTTTAATCTCACCTTGCCTTCTTCCTTGAAGGCCCATACCCTGGTTACTAATCATGAGGGTGGACTTTCTCTAACCTATATCCTCAAACCAAGTTTTGTTCCTCTCCATCAATACATTTTGAATCAATAATTATCTGTTCACTTGTCACCTATTTCTTAATTTCTTTTGGAACTGCTCAGTGGTTAATTTTTATATCAGTCTTATCATATGCCATAGAAAGTAAGTACACCTGCCTTTGGTTTTCCTCATGGGGACTTTACATCTTAACTATCTCATGCATGCTACAGTTTTCAGAATATGCATGTAATTTTGTGGCTCAGTGATTTAAAAAGAAAGATAATGGAGAAATATAAAATAGTCAATTGTTACAAAATTCACATTTTCACTTTGGTTAATGTTTGTGGCAGAAAATGCTGGTTACCTCACATGTTTAGTCTGTCCTTGTCCAGTGATATAGCTCCCAAATTATCCCTGGACACATGGCCACCCAACTAAAGAATCCATTTGCTATTAATAGATGCTGTGGCAAATAGCCACGGCCATACAAATAATTTCTAGCAATGGCATCTGAAGGGGAGAGATGTGTGGGACTCCCTGTTCATGACTTTAAAGGGCAAGAACAGGGATCCTTTTTCATTTGCTGGAAAAGTGAGCATGCCCATAGGAACTGGGGCAGTCCTTTCATACCACAAGATGGAAGCCATCTACCAAGGCTGACCTCACACTGAGAAGCTGATTGTATCCTTACACTAGAAGGCCAC
Source organism: Nycticebus coucang (assembly GCF_027406575.1). Taxonomy (NCBI): domain Eukaryota; kingdom Metazoa; phylum Chordata; class Mammalia; order Primates; family Lorisidae; genus Nycticebus; species Nycticebus coucang. Next base: position 23,096,214 of record NC_069787.1, read on the forward strand.
CACTGTAGCCTTAGATTATCTCTATTGTGACACTTGACAAATCCACTGCTATTTTGGGGAGAGCAGCCAGCCTTCACTCCAACCATGATAACACAACGTTGTCTCCGGTGTATTAAATTGTTGTGCACTATGAGGAATACAAGTTTAGCATTCTTCCTAAAATGTGTTTGTCCACATATATGAATAAAAACCACACTCATGCTCATTCATAGTGTCCAGCCATATTATATCATTTTTATAAGTCTATGTATTTCATAATAAAACTTTAAGGAAAAGTTTTCTTTCAACATATTCAACTCAATATACACTTAATGGGTTAGATACATGTATTAGTTCATTATAACTAGTTAGTATATTCCCCCAAGAAACTCTATAACACAGGAGCACAAGCAAGGTAAAATTTTTTCTCTCCCTGGTAACAAGAGAGATTGTCCATCCTGGAGAGGTAGTTTTGTTCCATGAGGTCATTCATGTATCTATTTACTTTATTTCTTGTTACTCTACCATCCTCTGGTTTAGCGGCTGGGAAACTTATTCTGTAAAGGGCCAGAGAATAATTACTTTAGACTTTGAGGGCCATAAGATTGCTGATATCTCTGATGGAACTACTCAGTTCTGTCCTTGTATGTAGCAGAAAAACAGCCACAGACCAAATATGAATGAGCACGCATGCTGTGTTGTATACCTGTTTTCTAGCCCAGAAAGAAAGACAGGAGGAAATTGAAGGGGGTGGTTTTCTTTAAAGAAGGTGAGGGAGACATCATAACTATCCCTATTTTCACACTCCCCTGGTAAGAATTTAGTAACACTCAGCTTAAAGAAAAGTTTAGAAATGTAGTCTCTAGAAAGCCGGACCTTTCTGAAATGTGAGGGGAAAGATCCTCTCTTACTACCTTGTAGATTTGTGCTTTAGCAGCTCATGATGTACCAGGGAATGTAGTTAAATAAATATCCACCGTATGGTAATGATGTACATTGTAACATGTCTAAATACACAGACACATGCACACGCATTTCCATGAGATAACAGATACACGAGTAGGAATTCCGGTTGTGGAATAGAAAAGAAAACCAGAGAAGGGTGATCACATTTAAACAAGTCTTTGTGGGATAAAGACATTCAACAAGCAGGCGCTTTGAGGAGAGGAATTCCTTATAGAGAGAACCGTGGAATTGTGTTAGGAGGGGCAAACATTAAAGTTCAATGCTGAAAATTCATGAGGTTTGTTTTTTGATGACAATAAAAATTCAGTTAAGCTCTGCAGGGGTTGAGGGTTGAAACTTCCTGATTCTGGCCACATGTCCACCATCCAGATCAACACCTGTCAGTGCCACAGGAAAAGGGAACCATGTTACATCAACACAGACTCTTCAAGACTTTACTCCAGAATCTCTGCTATCACTGCTCACTTTTTGTTAGTCAAAACAAGTACTGTGGGAGTGCCTACTTCAAGCAATGGGGAAGTGCCATCTTACTGTGTATCTTAAAGAGGTAGACGGGAATATTTGTAAACCTTGATGTGAACCATGGTTATTAAGGACTCAGAGACAAAAGTGTGCAGGAGCAGCCAGGGAGCCTGGTGAGTGGAGTTTCCAGAAGGAGAACAATGGAGAAATTATGCTCCACCTATATGGAACATCAAATATGCTTAAAGAGGAGCCATCAAATTGAAGGACCTCTGTGAATAAAGTGGAAAGGATGGATCAGAATAAGGAAAATCTCCCCCTCCCCTGGAGGACAAGTAGATGTAACTGGTAAAAATTACACATGATAAAATGACATAGAACAACACACACAGGAAATGTGAAAATAGATAAAACCTGAAGAAGGTCTATAAATTGTAACCATATCAATTTCCTGGTTTTGATTTTATATGATAGTTTTGCAAAATGTGACTTTGGGAAGCTGAGGGAAGAGTACATGGAACCTCCTGCGCTGTTGCTGTTCCTGTGAGCCTATAATTACATCAAAATAAAATTAAAGAAAAGCCAAATGGTTCCAATATTTTAGAGGTTATTTTTTAAACCTGACTCACAGTTTGCATTTGCATCATGCTGCATAATTTATCGTCACTTTCACAAATTTCATCTCACCCTCATAACTACTCTCAGGCATTTGAAAGATACAGTGATTGTTGGTACTGTTGTATGTATGAAAAAGCCTTCTGTTGGCCTATTAAAGACCATGCAAGGACAAAAATAATTGAAGTATAAGAGAAGCTTTTAAAATCAAACCCCCTTTAACATTTTTGCAAACAAAATATTGTTCTTGAATGACTTCAATTCCTGGCATTGAAAATGATGTGCCATGAAGCCATATATTTGTGAGGCAATGTGCATAATAACATATTGTCATGGGGGGAACCTGAAAATTAAATGTTTCTTAGTTGTCACATCAATAATAATCTCAAGACTAAATTAAAAAGCCTAATACTCTTTTCTTTTTCCTTTTCTCAGAACAGTGGAAAAAGTGTGGGTCTTAAAAATCTTTTCTTTTTTTCTTTATTAAATCATGACTATGTACATTTATGAGGTATTTAAAAATCTCTTAGAAAATTCTTTTGTTGGAAATGATTGCCAGCTACTGCCAATGATAAACTGGAATCAGTGTTGATATTCTCCTTATTTTAAAACATAATTTTTAAATTTTTGGTCTACCATGGATTTTTGGTGCAAATTTTGATTTTTAAAAAAAATACGACACTAAACGTTAGTTTTCTTGATTACTGATAATTTGAGTGTTTGCTTAAACTTTCTGCCTCACTTTGAGTAGAAGGATAGGTAACTTTTTACACTTATCAATGATAGAAGTCATTTATTTATAAAAAAACAAACAAACAAACAAAAAAAAAAAACACCACCAAATATTTTAACTGCTGGTCTCAATCTGGTCATCAGGACTGACCCTATACCTCACTATCAGATGTTTAAAAATAGATCCTCTCTACAAATGACACAATAATTTTCCCTCAGAAATTTTACAAGTAGGTTATTTGACCTGATATATAGTTCTCTTTAGGAAATAAGTGTGTTTCTGCATACGCTAGAGCACTAATTTTAGTTATTGTCAAAAATAATATGGTTTTGGCCTTACTTTATGAGATTCTGAATTTTATTTTGGTTTACTGATTTATTGTTTTCATTTTAAGTTGATGACCTGCTAAATTCTCAAAAAATATGAATCTCAGGCAATGGTTTCCAATGGTAACCTAAAGTTAATGAATTGATAAAGTTTACAAATCTATCTCTAAATATGCATGTCATGCATTTTGACAAAGAGTCATTTTCTTTATAAATTTATGTTCAGGAGTTGTATACGTGGCTGAATCTTGTTTAAAAGGGGAGATATTATCAAACTCAAGTACTCTTTCATTTCTCCTGATATTCTCTTTTTTAAAGTGAGAGTAGAAATTAATTTGAAATTTCTATTAACTTAGCTTTACAAAAAGCCCTCATGTAAAATTCCTAGGGAAAACTTGTCAAATCCCTATCAGATTGCTTTCCTGCGGTAAATTCCATATGCTCATATTGCTCCTGGATGAAAGAGCATACATTTAACATTCTGTTGTTTAATGTAATTATTTGTCATCACATTTATGCTTAAGATTCCAGCAAGTTGCCTACACCATTGTTGGTCTTAGGTATAGAGTGTTTTGTCATTTTTATCACATTAGAAGGGTAACTACTTTGCTATTGAAGGACCCAGTGATGCAATGATGCCATTTTTGGCTTTTAGGCTTTCATCCTCCATTTGGAGAAAACCTGAAAGCTCCTAGTTTTGTTTCTTAGTAAACCACACCCTTCCCTATCTCCCAGAATGCACACCTATCTCCCAGGATGCATCCCTATTTCCCGGAATGCATCAACCCCTCTCCCCCGGCCGTTAAGATTGGTGTGACCCTATCAGCTTAGCTTCCCGCACCCTTCACCCGACACCCCTCATAAAAACCCCACACACAGAGAGCATGGGGCTCTTGGTCCCAGCTGCGACTGGGGGTGCTGACAGCCCAGGCTCAAGCTTGAATAAACACCCTTGTTTGATTACATCGGTGTCTGGCTCTCTCGTGTGGTCATTGTGGACCCCAATTCTCAGGTATAACATTTGGTGCATTGGCTGGGAAACCCCAAGACCCTGAGAGACCCCACCCAGAGGGCTGGTAAGTGTACGTGTCTTTGTCTTTGTGAATTCTTTCTGTACTGTGCAGGTTTGGGGTTGTGGTCGGAAGATGGCCTAGGTAGACACACTGGAGGGCCACCGACCGGAGGTAACTGAAGATGTTCTCACCTCCCATGAGTAGGGTCTGGAATGTGGAATCCCCAGCCTCCAACAGTAGGGATCAAGTGGAATAGATCCCCTTAGGGCTTTCGGGTAGGGGCAGGCTACACCCGCAGACGAGCACCAGGCTGTCCATTCACTTTCAGTTTTGCTTCACTTCAGTCCGTGGCTGTGTCTGCCTTTTGTTTTTGTATTGTGTGTGCTGTGTTGTGTGTTGCCTGGGTGACTCGGTGGACGGGACAGACTCAGATGACTCCCCTTTCACTTATCCTCGACCACTTCCAGGACTTCTGGGCCTGAGCCCAGAACCTGGGTTTTGTGGTGAAGAAAAATAAACTTGAGACCTTTTGAGGAGCGTTCTCGGCACTGAGTGGAGTGGGTCAGTGCAGGGGCACTGGGCTGGGATGTGAGGAACGGTGGGCTCTGTGCTCCAGGCTCCATGCAGCAGGGGCTGTGAGTGGCAGCGACTGCACCTTGGCAGACGGCCGGTAGCGGGGCTGATCCAGAGCATGGGAGGCAGAGGAGGCAGCTGTGCCTGTGTCCCCTCCCCCCTGCTCTTGGCCCTGGCAATGGTGACACATGCGGGGATGGAGACAGCTGCACCTGCGCCCCCCCCTCTCAGGACCTGCAATGGCGCAGGCCCCTCCCTCCACAGTGCCATGGTTGCTCCCCTCACTGGATGCTCTGCGGCTCCCATCTCTGCCACTCTGGATTTCAGGATCTGAACCTGACTGCCAGCAGCCACGTTCACCACCACGATGAACCGACCCACCCTGCGACCACATGCACCGCCAAACCCGGTGCCCCACGCCACAGGCAGCTGTGCCAGTGCCCCTGGTCCTCTCAGGCCCATTGGCAGCCGCTGGTGGCAGAACCTGGTTGAGGACCCCCCTCCCTGGCTGAAAAGTAACTTACCGCCCTGGAGAAAACCGTGGCCAGCACAGTGCTTGCCCTGTGCGAAAAGCCTAAGCCCAAAGAGAATAGCCCCCTTGTATGCTGTTTTCCTGAGCAAGGCAAGCCAGGAAGAACTTTTTCCCTGCCTTACCTTCCTTTGATCCAGGCATGCCCTAGTGCCCAGATGGTCCCAGGAGAGGCTGAAGTGGCAGCAGCGCCACCTGTCTGTAATCCACTGCATACCCGCAGGAGTGCCTTACAGGATCCATCTGGACAGCCTGGGCAGCTGTAGCCAATTTTACAGCTTTACCACTCGGGGCAGTGGGCTTTCTCCACAAGTGACCTATACAACTGAAAAATACAAAACCCTAAGTTCTCAGAAAAACCCACTGCCCTTATTGACCTATTAGATTTTATCCTTTTCACTCATCAGCCCACTTGGGACAACTGCCAGCAGCTACTACAGGTCCTCTTCACTACGGAGGAGAGGGACCGAATCTTGGCAGAAGCATAGAAGTCCGTTCTGGATGACATTAGGCAGCCTACCACGAACTCAGCATTAATTGAGGCCGTGTTCCCACTGACTCGGCCAGATTGGGATTTTAATACAGCAGAAGGTAAGGAGAGACTCCGAGTTTACCACCAGACTCTAATGGGGGGGGGGTCTCTGGAAAGTGGCAAAGAAGCTGACTAATTTGGCCAAGGTAGGAAATGTACAGCAAGAGAAAGATGAGTCCCCCGGGACCTTCCTAGAGCAGATCATGGAGTTGTTCTGCACTTACATGCCCATGGATCCAGAGGTGGAGAATAGTAAGGCAGCTGTTATGATAGCTTTTGTTAATCAGTCAGCTCCAGACATTAGGAGGAAAATTCAAAGATAGACAGGTTGGCAGAGAAGTCCCTGCAGGACTTGCTGGGGTGGCTGAACAAGTATACAATAACCGAGAGAGCCCAGAGAAAAACAGACACATGCCAGCAACAAGCAAACCAAGGACCTCGCTAAGATCCTGCTCATTGCCACGGTAAGCGGCTCCAAAGAGAAGGAGCGGAGACTGCGGAAACTGGCCGCCAGAGGAGGTAGGGAGTCGTCCTGGGGGGATGGACCTTGGCTAGAGAGAGATCAGTGTACATACTGCAGGGAGACTGGTCACTGGGCCAGAGAATGTCCAAAAAAAAAAAAAAAAAACCAGGACAATGCATCCTAGTGGGGAAGCATAGTGACCTTGATAATGAAATAAGTAACAGTATATATCTGCCTTCATGAAAACACCATTTTCAAGGATAGATTAGAGGATACATGAGTGCCTGGATGGAGATTGGCCACTAACATGTGATGTGAATTCAGAGACCACAGTCTGTAACTTAATTACACTTAGCTCATGCCAAAAGCTAGTTGAGTGAGTGCAGGCATACGTTTGCCTACTTCTTCCTGTTTTCTGTTTTCTTTGATATTGTTTAATAAATTCAAACTGCAGGTAATAGTTTTATCTTTTTGTAACAGTTAATAAGAAAATGACAAAATAAAGTCTCTGGCATAAGCTAAAAATCATTCTTTGTGTTTCCTCAATATATTGTATATGTGTATATATAGACTGAATTGCTTAATATGTGAACAGAATTATTGGAATCTAAACTATTTGATAGAGAAGAATTATGGTTGTAGGGCAGTGATTTTTCAAACGGTGTGCTATGAGAAGATCTTAGGTGTGCCCTGAAATTTTTTTAAGACTATTAATTAAATTATTTTTGAAAGAAGTCTAAGAACAGTGGATATGGGGGCAGGCTGAGTGTCACAGGCATTTATGGTCATCCCAGACTGCCCTTACCCCTTACTCGATAGAGACGGCCTTAGTAAAATCGGAGCACAAATTTCTTTCAAACGAGGAATGCCACAGGTTAGGGACAGACAAGGGCATCCTGTTCATGTACTCACCCTGTGCTTAGAGGATGAGTATCAACTCCATCAACAACCTCTGCCATGGAGCCAAGTGGATATCTCCGAGTGGCTGAACTCCTACCTGTCAGCCTGGGCTGAAATGGGGGGAGTGGGACTGGCAAAACACTGGGCCCTGATCATAGTCGAGCTCAAGCCTGAAGCTGAGCTGGTGTGGGTAAGACAGTACCCCATGACCCCAAAGCCAGAAGCGGAATCCTGCCACACATTTGGCACCGGGATTCTGATCCCCTGCCAGTCCCGGTGGAACACCCCCTTGTTACCAGTTAAAAAGCCCCTCACAAATGATTACCAGCCAGTTCAAGACCTCCGGGAGGTTAACAAGTGGGTAATGGACATTCACCCGACTGTACCAAACTCCTACAACCTCTTAAACTCACTGGCCCTGTCCCAGACCTGATATATGGTATTAGATTTGAAAAATGCCTTCAACTTGTCACTGGTGCCCCAGAGCCAGGCCCTGTTGGCCTTTGAGTGGAGTGACCCGGAGAGAGGCATCAGTGGACAGCTAACGTGGACCCGCTTGCCACAAGGGTTTAAGAATTCTTCAACTATCTATTATGAGGCCCTGCACGAGGATCTGGGTGAGTCCTGCAGGCAGCACCTCAACCTGACCCCCCCTCCAATATGCAGATGATATCCTAGTGGCAGCCATCAGCGAACAGGACTGCTTACAAGGCACACGAGACCTGCTTGTCACACTGGGGCACCAGGAGTATTGGGCATCGGCAAAGAAAGCCCAGATCTGTCAGAAAACTGTAAATTACCTGGGATACACCCTTAAAGATGGTCAAAAGTGGCTAACTGAGGCCAGGAAGAAGACTATACTCAAGATCCCGATCCCAACCAACCACAGGCAGGTGCGAGAGTTTCTGGGGTCTGCAGAGTTCTGTTGACTTTGGGTACCAGGCTTTGCTAAAATTGCAAAACCCCTCTATGAAGCCATGAGGGAGGGGCACCCCTTCGAGTGGACAACAGAAAGAGAATTAGCCTTTCAGAGACTTAAGACTGCTCTGCTTTCTTCCCCCACTTTGGGGCTCCCTTACATTGCAAAACCATTTCATCTCTATGTAGATGAACATAAAGGGATAACAAGGGGGTGTTGACCCAGATTTTGGGGCCCTGGACCCGCCTAGTAGCCTACTTATCAAAAAAAACTAGATTCGGTGGTGTCAAGATGGCCACCCTGCCTCCGCACTGTGGCAGCCACTACACTGCTCATAAAGGATGCAAAATCACCCTGGGACAGGAACTGTTGCTGACCATGCCCCATGCCATCGAAGGGGTCTTGGAACAACCCCAAACCAGTGGATGAGCAACATGCATCTAACGCACTATCAGAGCTTGCTACTTAACCAACCACGAATTCGGTTCTTGCCCAGCACTGCCCTAAACCCCACCACTCTCCTGCCCAACCCGGATTTGGAGACATTACTCCACAATTGCCAGGTCCACAACACACACCAGGACCTGACCGAGCAACCGCTGTGGGATGTTGAGGAGACCTGGTTCATAGATGGCAATAGTTTCATAAAAGATGGCCAACGGTACATGGGGACGGCGGGGGTCTCCGAGGCAGGTACACTTTGGGCTGAACCTCTTCCAGTCGGAACCTCCACCCAATGGGCTGAATTAATTGCCCTTACCAAGGCTTTGGTTCTAGGCCAAAGAAAAAAGCTTAATATCTATGCTGACAGTCAATGGGAAAATCATCCTCCCTGTGCAACTGAGGCTAGACATTTTGCAGTGCATGCACCAAGAAAACCATATGGGCAGCAGGAAGTTAAGAGATCTAATCCGACATGCACGGATTAAGATTGGGTGAATGGATGCAAAAGTGGAACCGATAGTTAATGCTTGCAAAGCTCGCCAGCTCACTAATGCCCGAGCTGGACCTACTACTCAAGGCACCCGCACACAGGGCACCAAGCCTGGTGTGTATTGGGAAGTGGACTTCATGGAAATTAAGCCTGGTCAGTATAGGTACAAATATCTCTTAGTCTTTGTAGACTAAGGGTGGGTAAAAGCCTTCCCCACCAAACATGAAACTGCTCAAACCCTGACAAAAAAGCTGCTAGAGGACATTCTTCCCAGGTATGGACTGCCAGCTATAATTGGCTCAGACAATAGGCCAGCCTTTATATCTCATATAACTCAGTAGGTAGCCACAGCACTGGGAACAACCTGGAAATTACATTGTGCATACAGGCCCCAGAGCTCAGGGCAGGTAGAAAGAATGAATAGAACTTTAAAAGAGACCTTAACCAAATTAACCCTGGAGTCTGGTGGGGACTGGGTGGCTCTCCTTCCCTTTCCCCTATATAGGGTCAGAAATTCCACGTGTACTCTAGGTCTCTCTCTCTATGAAATTCTCTATGGGAGACCACCTCCTATTATTCCAAATAACTGCATAGATCTTTTAACAGAGGCAAATGATGAAGATTTTCTCTTTCCTCTCCGCTGTTACTAGCAGGTTCCGAAAGAGAATTGGAACTACCTGAGTGCCACCTACATGGCAGGCCCAATCCCAGAGCCTCACAAGTTCTGGCCAGGGGACTAGGTCTTTGTCAAGAGACACCAGCAGGAAACTCTCGAGCCATGGTAAAAAAGGCATTACACTGTGATCCTGACCACCCCCACTGCACTCAAGATCTACGCCATTGCTACATGGGTCCATCACACCCACCTCCAGTTGGCAGACCCATTTGCCATCAAGGAAGATTATATCCCACAATGGAAGCTCGAGAAAGACCCTGGCAACCCACTCAAGCTCCCTTGACAATCCCAGACTCACCACTGAGGTCCCATGATTGGGTCCTCTTAGTTACAAGGAGAAGGGGGGAATGAAGGACCCAGTGACGCAGTGATGCCATTTTGGGCTTTTAGGCTTTCATCCTCCATTTGGAGAAAACCTGAAAGCTCCTAGTTTTGTTTCTTAGTGAACCACACCCCTCCCTATCTCCTGGAATGTGTCCCTATCTCCTGGGATGTGTCCCTATCTCCCGGGATGCATCCCTATCTCCCGGAACGCGTCAGCCACACCCCCCACCAGCCGTTAAGATTGGCAGGACCCTATCAGCTTTGCTTCCCACACCCATCACCCCATACCGCCCTCATAAAAACCTGTGTGCAGCGTGTACGGGGCTGTCCATCCCAGCTGCATTTGGGGGTGCCGATAGCCCAGGCTTGAGCTTGAATAAACACCCTCGTGTGATTGCATCCGTGTCTGGCTCTCTCGTGTGGTCATTGGAGACCCTGATTCTCGAGTATAACACTATTTATCTGAGTACAGATGAAAATAAGGGGAAAATGACGGGTTAGGATTCCAAAGTTTTAAGATCACTAAAGAAGTAACCAGGATCTAAGAGATTATATGTGTGTGTATGTATGTTTTAAATAGCATAACACCAAGATGAGTAGGAACTTGAAAGGTTCTATTTGCTTTGCATTTTATTAAACTCTATTTTTGTGGCCAGGCACAGTGGCTCACACCTGTAATCTTCTCATTCTTGGGACGCCAAGGTAAGAGGAGTGTGATTCTGTCTCTACTAAATTTGAAAAAAAATGAGCTGGGCCATTGTGGTGCATGCCTGTAGATCCAGCTACTTGGGAGGTTGAGGCAGGAGGATGGCTCAAGCCCAGGAGGTTGAGGTTGCTGTGAGGTAGGCCGAGGCCATGGCACTTTAGCCTGGGCAGCAGAGTGAGAGTCTTTCTCCAAAACAAAACAAAACAAAACAACCGCAATAAACTCTGTATTCATCTTCTGTATATGTGTACTTACAAAGTTGTAACTCCACAAAGGACAGACCCAAAATTGATAGGGAATTAAAACGTAAAACCAATTCTAAGAAATACTCTTAGAATTAGAAGAGTCAGCCTAGAGAAAAGGAAACAGAAATGTAAACTCCAATACACTTCAGGAACCTTTGAGGGTATTCACACAACAAGGCAGGCCCAGTTATACACATATCCTTTGCTGGGAAAAGTTTAAATGCAAAGAAAGAAAGAAAAGAGTCTTTAGATGCATTATGATGGATGAAAATGGATAAAAGAATAAACTTTCTTCTTGAGGGGGGATGGATGAATTATATATTGTGTCTTAATTTTTTCTAGAAGAATTTTAAAAATTACAGAGGGACTTGCCTAAAATAGCTTAAATTTGGTTCTACACAAAGTCTAATCAATAGATACGTTGAAGTCATCTTTATAACTTTAAGTTCAAGATATTAATACATTTCATCTCTAAACTCTTTAAACTGAGGTATATTTGTAACAAAGTCTAAAAAAAGCAAGCCCCGAACGTTGTTTTCATTAATCGTGTGTAATTATGAAAATTCAGAAATAATAAATCCCAAATAATCACTTTTAGTCCCAGTGGGAAGCAACTCAGTGTTTCTGTTTTAAACATCATGATTTCAAATTTGAAATGTAACTCTGGCTGTAAACATAATGGTAATTATATTTTAAAACTTTTGTAGGACATAAATTTTAAAAAATCCATTAAAGCGTATATTTTTTTCTTTAGTGCTATTATACTGATTATGAGTATTCCAGACTCTATGAAAATATACAAAATTCTATTCACTCACTGGAGACACTCACTATTTTCCCTTATGGGCAAAACACTGTCAAGTGTTAAGAAAGGATACTATGTTAAAGCCTACCTAAAATTCAAAGGATTCAAAACTCCCATGAGACATTTGACAAATTGATGCCTTAATGAAAATGTTGGAGTTTCCCCCACTTCTAAAGAATCCCAAGGGGTTTTGTGAATTGGCTGTCACTTTTCAATTGGTGTAACGAACTGCGTTGGTCTCCTATTGGTGTGTGTTCACTCGTTACATTAGTAGAGTTTTTTATGGTGCTGATCTAGATTTAAATTAAACTTGTCACACGGAGTGCATACATCCTGATTCTGAATCTCTCCCGTTCTCGTTGCTATAGTGACCAGCAGACGCTGGAAGGGAAGTGGCAAGGAGGAATCTTCACTTAAGAAGGCACGTCCATCTGATACCCCTTTAAACCACAGCTTCTTCTACTTCTCTGCCTTTGAAGGTTAGAGTAGCAAGGGGAGTTATCCCAGTTTGCAGGTTCAGCTTTTATTTTCAGAACTTTTAGAAAGCAGATGTGTGGTTAATACCAAAGAAATTATAACAATACCAGAATGAAAGAAACAATAGAAGGGCGCTTATATTCTCAGTCATGGCTTTCTCATTACCTTTATAAAGTGTTCTATATTTTTCACTATTTTCATTTTAGTTGTTTTAAAGCAGCGGTTCCCAAACAGGGACAAATTTGCACTCTAGGTCACCTAAAGCAATGGCTCAGACATTTTTGGTTGTCACAAAAATGGGGTGCTGCTACTGGCATCTAGGGGGTACCAGCTAGGGATGTTTCTGAACATACTGCAGTTGCATAAGACAGCCCTCTGCACTAAGGAATAACCCAACTCAAATGTTAATGGGACTGTGGCTGTGAAACCCTACTTTACAGCAACTGTGGTTCATTTTTTAAAACGATACTACACTTGCAATCTCCTCAGTTGACAAGCTGACAAATCTGAATAAGGGCTGATATTCCAATTCTTGGTATAGGGTGGACAGAAGAAACAAAAGATATTTAGGTATCTATTTATAGGGTGTCCCAAAGGTCACCCATAAAGTCACCATTTATAGGGGAAATGGGAAATAGTAGCTCATTGTACCTTTCTGTGCAAATTAGTCATTAAGAAATATTTACAAAGTATTCTCTATGTGTTGGTTGCCTCTTTGTAAAATTTCGTAATGACTATTTTGTAAATAAAGGTACATTTAGCTGTAATGTCCTATTTTCCCTACGTATGGCAACTTCATGGGCAATCTTTGAGACAACTGGTAGTGCATCACTCTGTGCACCCATAAATCATTGAAAGAAATAGTTTCCCTCAAGAGATTATTTGAGTCATAAATAACTATTCTTAACTATTTCTTTGATCAATTTCATTTATATAACTCAGTCTTAACAAATCTTTTCCCGTTTTGGCTTGTCTTAAAAAAATACACAAGATGGAGAAACATATCAGATTTCAGTTTCAATCATGTGACTGCTTTCTCTCTCAGGATCCATTGCAGATTTCTGGGGCAAGTATTTATGATAATAAGGAGGATTATCTGCTGATTCTTCAAAACTCACTTAGAAATACCTTTTCCTGGAGGTATTTCATTTTGGAAAATAAAATATGAGCCCATAGAAAGTTGATTGTCTTTGTTCAAGTCACCTCAAAGCTCTGAGTTTAAGTATCTTTTTTCTTTTTTTCTCAGTTTTGACCAGGCTGGGCTTGAACCCACCACCTCCAGTATATGGGGCCAGCGCCCTACTCCTTGAACCACAGGCTCCACCCTGAGTTTTAAGTATCTTCCTATCAATAACAGATGAATAAGGAGAGAGTATGTGTGAGATGTTAGCACTGGGCCACATTCAAAACAGATGAATTGCAAAATGAAGCAACACATCCAACGAAATAAAGAAAACGCTGAGTGAGTAAGACTTAACAGTGTGGCCATCCCATCACCGTCCTGTAGCCTCAGGGACTGTTGTACTTTAGGAATTCCAGGTTGGGAACATAAGCCACATTCTCTGTCCTAAAATGGCCTTGGTAATATATAGCCAAGTATGTGTTAAAAGCCTCTACTACAGGATAAAAACAAAGATGAACAGATTATTCTCTAAACCCATTTATCTCGGACTTCTCAAAGGTAATTATTATATTTGGTGTCAGTTGTAAAGGCAAATGGGTTAAGCATATTTTTACCTCCTCCGTATCCATTCTCCCTTTTCTGATATCAATCCTTTGATTACCCCTGGGTATCAATACCCCTGGACCTGTTCTCAGTTCTGGTTTAAACCAGGTTGGCTCATGGGATGAGCACAGAATGCAGATAAATCTGATTCAGGGATGGCCACCTGAAACAAGATAAGGCAACGAGATATATTTTAGGTGTTAAGAACATAATGGTGCAACATGGTGTGCTAATGCAACTAAAAATTAAGGCAGCACAGAGAAAAAGAGAGCCTGGAGATAAAGGAAGACCAACTCCGGCATAATTTGAGCATCTGGTTACAGAAGCACCTAAAACCAGATACCTGTGGATATTTTAGTTATGTGTACCAATTCATTTTTTTTTCTGTTTAAGCCAATTTGATGCAGAAAGAGAGCAAAAGAGAGATGTGAAATCTCTGAAAAGCAGTTATTTGCATCTTAGATCATGATGTGCTTATTTTATCTTTTATCTTCTCTTTAATATATAAGCTTAATTTTAAAGAGCTATTTCAACTACTTTTGCCAACTTGTTTCTCATCTGACACTCTTTTTTTCTTCTAATAGATGAGTTACATTTTAGAAGATTGACTCTGTTTCCATAGAGAGTTGATTTTCTTTGTTCTTAATATCACAGAATAGCCTTCCAATGAATAAAGGAGAATTCCTTTCACTGTTGTCCATTGTGTAGTGAAAATGATTGACTCACTAAACACTAACCATGAGACCAGTCAATCTTGTTGATTCAACAAAAGTATCACCTGCCACCAAGAAATCTTTTCAGCTCCGAAAGCAAAGTTGCAAAACATTTGTAATAATCATGTCTGAAATGTTGAACACAGTTAAGGGTCTTTATCTCCTTTATTGAGTAATGATTTGAGAAATAGGAGAGAGAAAATCCGTCAATCTAAAAAGCAACCTTAAACACTAAACACTACTAAAAACAAAGAACTGCTTCATTTCTTGGTAGAGAGACTCAGAAGACTTTATGGATTTACTGACCCTTTGTCATGTATGGATTATTTGCAAATTAAAATGAGTATTAATAGAATTCAGGAAACTTATGCATTTATTATATCATAGTACACATTGAAATGTTTATTATCTAAGTTATCAGGAGAACTCAAGTGTTTATTAATAATACAATCTTTGGGGCAAGTTTCATTTGAATACAAATGTTATTATCTTTAAGGCATTGATCCTCAAAGTTAGTGCACATTGGAACTATCTGGGTTTTAAAAATAAAATACTGACAATTGAGTTATACAGTAGGAGGTATTGCCTGCATGAGGGAGGTTTAAAACTTCTCCAGGTGATTCTAGTGTGCAAAGTTGGGGAATAATTGCTGTATGTCACAACTTCTAGGTCTTTAATGTTTATATCAATCACCTGGGGGTGTTGCTGAACTCAGATTCTGACTCAATAGGCCTGGCATGCAGTCTGAGAACATTTGTTTCTTTCTTTTTTTGCAGTTTTTGGCTGGGGCTGGGTTTGAACCCGCTACCTCCGGCATATGGGGCCAGCACCCTACTCCTTGAGCCGCAGGCGCCACAGAGAGAACATTCGTTTCTAACTCTTCTGGTGAAACTGATGTTGCTGGTGTAGGTACTACATTTTGAATATCCGGAATCTGAAGTGTTTGTTACAATTTCCGGGTAACTAGGTATAAGAAAACTTTCTAGGGTCTACCCAACTGCCCTTCTCAAATTAAGACTGATGATTGTGGTAATTAAACTTGATCTATGCAGGACATTCTATTATAGTGAGGACTTGTTGAGAGTTGTTATTCCTGCTGCTGGTACTACCTTCGCAAAGCGTATGGAAAAGGAGGACGGGGTACTACTAAGCCTGCTCAGCCTCTGGCTCTGTTTCAAATGGATAAGGCTTGGGCGAAATGGCAAAGCCTGACTTTTATACCTTCACTTCCTCTTTCAGCACTTCTTCTCTCCTTCTGGTCCTCTGGCCTGGCCAGCCAGCTTCCTGAAGACTGTCTCTCTGCTTCTGAAGCCTTTACTTTACCTAATAAAAAGTACAGTTTTGAATATCTCAATATCTTCCAACCTTTTGTCACACCACAGTGGGAGACTCTTGACTAATTCCTGGCTGGCAGGTCTGTTTGTGGATGATAGAGAAATGTTATAGAATTCAGTTTGAAAGAAGAAATAAAATCCCTTTTCCTTTACCTTCAGTGTTCTACTGATATTTCACCACTTTCCACCATAATATTCTTTTCTGAACTAAGATGTGGGTGCAAATATATTATAGTCTATGTACCTAGGTGCTGTGTTCAACAAAGATCCCAATCCTTATGTCTCAAGAAACCTAATTAAAATTATGTTCAGTCTCTTTATAGAACAGACAACATAAATGTAATAATATGAAGAAAATTTTATTTTTTAGCAGCAAAATCAACCCCAAAGAAGTGGTTTCTTGAATGAACATTTTCATAAGTTTGGATTGGGTAGGAAATAGAACCTTTCAAGGGCATGCTTGAGGAAAAATAGAAGTTGGCTATAGAGTTGAATAAAACCCATTTAGTTGACCAACAGAGGTATGTAAGTTGAGCATAAGAGCTGGAAATAGTAGAAAAGAGGTATGGTAGCTGTATCAGGAAGAGGAAAGAGAGATAGTGTCACTAATGGAGAAAATATTTTTAGGCCAAGGGAGATCAGGTCTCTGAAGGAAATTCTAGTACATCTATTGAATTTGATGTGCACTAGGAATCATCTTCCTTATTGCTTTATTTCATCAGTAGAAAACTATCCATTTTTAATGAACATGTTGGGAGGTTTTGGTATCTATTTTAAAATGTCATTTAAGTCATAGCATTTATATACTCAAAACTTCCTAGTAGCTCTCCACTGCATGCAGAGTAGAAGATAACAGCTTTGTAGTGGTCCTCTAAGTCCTCATGACTCCCCACTGACCTCATCTCTTTTTCTGACTCCAAAACCTTGCATTTCTTAGAATATACTTCTGTATTTCCTTCCTTCCCTCCCACCAGAACACTCTGCCCTGAAATACCTGCATGGTTCATTGTTCCACCTGCTTCCTTATTTTGCTCAAATGCCACCTTCTCAGCAGCTAGAAAGAAAGTTGCAATACTCCCTCCCCGCATCCCAACATCTTTTTCCTGCTCTATTTTATTCTGTTATAGCACTTCTCTCAGTCTGCTTCAGAATGGATGTATGTATTATTTTCTTTTTTCTCCTTGATGAAATGTTAAACTGCAAACAGAAGCTCATGAGGCCAGGAATTCATGCCTATGTATTCATTGATGAAGCTTCAGAACCTAGAATACAATTTTTGAAGACATGAATGCTTGAAATGCTCGGTCAGATTTCCCAAGTTGCTTGGACCCTACTCATCATATTGCTTCTTATCAGTGGCTACTGGATTGGATTCTATAAAATTATGCCCAGTGACCCTTCTACTTCAGCTCCAATCGCTTTTAAGACACCAAATTTCTCTAAGCTCAGTCTAAAATACCTGAAGTAATAACACTAAGTCCTTAAAACACACCTACCCTGGCAGATGTTCACACTTTGTCAATTCCTTTATCTTCTCTGCTGCTTCCTCACTTCCCCTGCCTGCCAACCCTTCCTCAGGGCACACTCTGCAGATGGTGCTTCCTCTGCCCAGAACTGTTCCACTTCTGATCCTATTCATTTTTTTTTGAACTTACACTTCGTCTTTCTGTCTCTCTGTCTGTAGTTCCACATCCACAGTTTTCTCTTCTGCTTAGGGCCTTTGCTTGGAGGCAAAAAGGTAAGAGGTTCAATCCTGGATTTGTTAGTAAATTGCTGCATAGTCATGGACATGCTATTTTTTTATGTGACGTGGGGATATTATTTTAATTCCTTCGTGTATGTGAGATCAGGATGATGATATTGACCTCATGGACGATTTTGACCTTGTGGTGAATGATGTCTAGTGTCTAGTGTGCGTAAGTAGGTGGTCAGTAGTGCTCTTCATTGTTTCTTCTCCTTTCTACTTTTTTTTTTTTTTTGGTTTTTGGCCGGGGCTGGGTTTGAACCCGCCATCTCCGGCATATGGGACCGGCGCCCTACCCCTTGAGCCACAGGCGCCGCCCAAAAAATTAAAAACAAGTGTCTTTTTTTTTTTTTTCCTCCTTTCTACTTTTATTAGCTTCTGTTTAGTCATAGGATCATGAAATCTTTAGTTTTAAGTGGATGTTAAGGCTGTTTGGTTCAGCTTTTTCTCCATTAGAAGCCTTTATTTCCTGCCAAAGCAGCCTGTAATCTGTTTGGCATAGATATAACCAGTGATTCTTTTATACTGAGATTGAATCATTCACCCTAAAACTTTCATTCTTAATCTTAACATCTAATACTTGATGTATAAAAGAATAAGCTAGTTTTTACTGCATGATAACCCTTCAGAGAGATGAAAATAGTTATTCTGTCTTTTGGTGTTTTTAATCATGCAGACTAACTTACCACACTAATATTGATTCCTTAAAAAAGGTGATGTTTTGATTTTCTCCCATGGCACACATTTCCTTGTGAAGCTCCATCTCGTAAGGTAGCAGAGCAGACTGATTAAAGACACAGCTTGACTGTCTAAATAACTTAGGATTTGTGTCTGAGCTCTACCATTTATTAGCTGGGAAACAGGAAAAAACGTCTCTAATGTCTGTGTCATAGATAAAATGGATAGTATTAATAAAAGGCATTCCTCAGGGGCTGGGGCAGGGGACAAAGCAGAGGATGTGTTTAGCACACGGAGTGAGTGCCTGGCATGTGGTCTGTGAAGTATGAGTCAGTGGTTTGGGAGGCCTGACCATCAGACACAGCCTGTTTGGGACTAAACTATAGAACAAGGCTATCTCCCTTTGTTCTGAAGTTGTAGTTATATCTGTGCAATCTTAGATAGAATTAGTTTTTGTTGGCACCCACATCATTCAAGTTATTCTCATTCCATTTGGAATCAGTCGTACTAGAGACGTCAGTAACGTGTTCTCAATGAGGCATTACAAATGCCAAAGACATGAATAGAAATAGAAAATAGAATAGAAAAGCCTATAAAAGTTAAAAATAGATGAAATATAAAATTCATTTTTAGAAATAGGGAGATCACATGTTAAGAAAATAGCTCAGTGGGACTGTGAGAGCTTGTGTATTCATTCGTTCATGCTGTCAGCAGATATCTGTTCATCCTCAGCCATATTCTAGGCACAGTACTCGGCAGAAGTATCTCCCCTCTTTTCCCTCACTATTGCATTCTTGATAGTGGTTGGTAAGTATAACATAGAATTAAATTCAATTTTATATAGATTTGCTTATCTCCATCAATCTAGATGATGATGAAATACACTGCTATTGTATTTTGTTTTAATTTGTATTATGGTATTTAAAGCATAAAAGATGAAGATATTAATAAAATCTATATTTTAAAATATGGAGAAATGTGGATCTAAATTATAAAATAAGTTCATCAAATTTGCAGAGTAATGATGAGTAACTTAGTGTCTGTATTGAGGCTGCTGCCCTGGAGTAGCACCACTTAAGCTGAGAAGCAAAAAACCACCTGGCATCTGTTCAATTGCGCCTTGGATTACATGAGTTTTGAATTGTGCGAGAACTTTAGAATGCATCCTCTTCATATAATGGGAGTCTCTCAATATGTGGTTACCGTCTCTATTATCATCTAACCAGTTCTTAAAATATGGAATTTATGACAGCAAAAAAAAAAAAATCCTACAAAATATCAGTAAGACATCAAAGGATGATTTAGGATGAAGACTTTCAGTCACAAGCAATTGATGGCAAGGCGGTAGTGCAATAATATCGGGGTTGCCAGCATACGTTAGAACAGTCATACTGTGAGTGTGAGGACATTGCACAAGCATTCAATTGGCCAGAGGATATAAATCCTTACAGTCCCATTTCACTTGAACCAGTCTGGAACAACAAAAGGGATATTCAGGGATTTGACTCTAGTGTCTGAATATGGACTGAGCTGATCCCAGGAAAAACTTTTCCTTTTTGAGCTGGTTACTTTGACAGTGAACACACAGCAGGGAGAAGAATATAAGTTTATGCACGTGGAGAAAAATTTGACCCAAGGATCAGCAGTGATTTCAAAGAAGAGGAACACTAAGGTTAAAGAAAGAGAAGTCATTCCAAGTGAGAAATTCGATTTTTAGAGTAGAGATGTTACCTACTCTAGGGTAGACGTCCTGGGACTTGCCTTCTCTTCCCTATGCTTAACAGACAGGCAGCCTATTAAAATTGTAAGTTTTTTTTTCTTGTGCTTGGCAAGGCCAAAGACAGTCAGTAGTAAAGATGGAAAACATGGAGTCTCTTTAGCTTGAACTAAGAAGGAAGCCTGGTAGAGGGGGGTTTTCTTTTGTTTATATCTGAACTAAATATTCAAATGAACAGAATATAGAGAACACGTGTTTGTTTATTTTTAAGCATGAAGGTCCTGATCAGAGCTTCCCGTGGTATAAGAGGAGACAGGGCATTTTAGTGATAGAGGCATGGACTCAGGAACCAAATTTCTCAGGTGGGTATCCCAGCTATGAAATTGAAACACTAACAGTACCTACCAGGTGGTGGAACAGAGCCACAATGTCTGACATGGAGTACTTCCTCAGTAACTGTTACCTATTATTATTACATCCTAGAGCGAAACAGCCAGCTCACCCTCTCTGAGGACACTACCTATCTTGCATTTCAGTCTCTGCCTGCAAGTTTAGAAGAATAAAATATGTAATGGAACAAACCAAGATAAACTGCTTTTCTCTGGAAAGATGATAAAATGAGCATTTCCTCCCCCCCTTTCTCTCTCTGTATCATCCTAAGTTCCCAATGAAGTGACAAAAAGGATAAAGAAGAATAGAAAGTGAGTAACAAGGGTGCAGCCTCTCCCCAAATACACAGAATGTCTGAAAGATAAAGCATCGAAGGACGGGGTGGGGGTGGGGTGGCTACTGACCCATCCTGAATAAGCCATGTCCAGAAGAAAGAAAAGGCAGGCAAGCACAGCACTGCAGAAATCCTCTGTACGTAGCAGGGAGAAGGCAGGTCCAGATGTGGTCCACGGAAGAGTCAGTGGAAATCATTCTGCACTGGACACCACCTAATGCAGAACTATTTTCTCAAAAATTAAGGGCCTGATTGCCTGGCATCCTGATAAGAATAGCCATGCTGCTTCCAATGAAATTTGGCAAAATGACACAGAGAAAAATCCCTCCAGCTCAGAGAAGGCGCTTTCCAACGTTGCTGTCCTTGCCTCTTTGCAGGAGATAGGAATTATTTCTGGGCCGGGTCTTTGTGGCTTGACCTGCTCTGCTTCTCTCTTCCCATCTTTCAGATCTCAATGCTCCTTCCGAAACCTCTTACCTTCTCAGACCAACTTCCCCAGCAGCCCTCAAGAGAAAGTATCTGCTGAATGCTCTTTCCTGGGGATGTTGGATCCAGCAGGCGTAGCCTTGAAAAGGCAGCGCTGAGGCCAAACGCCTGAGATGTGGACTGCGTGACAGCACTCGCCTCACCTTCTTTCTGGATGTAGGAGATATTGTGAAGACTCAAACCTCTAATTTCAGTGAGAAGTCTAGATAAACAGGCAACTACTGTGTTCCTCCCTACTTCTATATGTGTTTCTAAGTTATTCATTTTCTTTCTTCTTCTTCTTCTTTTCTTTTCTTTCTTTCTTTTTTTTTTTTTGAGATAGAGTCTCACGATGTCATCCTCTGTAGAGTGCTGTAGTGTCACAGCTCACAGCAACCTCAAACTCTTGGACTTAAGTGATTCTCTTGCCTCAGCCTCCCAAGTAGCTGGGTCTACATGCACCCACCACAGTTTATGAGTTTTATTGACAATCACCTGAAAATTATGGGCTTGTTGTCATTGTTGTTTAGCAGGCCCCGGCTGGGTTCAAACCCACCAGCCCCAATGCATGTGGCGAGTGCCCTAACCATTGAGCTACAGGCACCGAGCGTTCATTTTCTTTCTTTTCTACTCCCACTTATCTCGGAAACAGTGGTTTTAGCCAAGTAGAAGATTATTACTAGCAGGGCCCTCTCTGTTCTCTTTTTGACCCTCCGATATTGGT
The DNA here is from genome assembly GCF_027406575.1 of Nycticebus coucang. NCBI lineage: Eukaryota > Metazoa > Chordata > Mammalia > Primates > Lorisidae > Nycticebus > Nycticebus coucang. Next base: position 23,118,216 of record NC_069787.1, read on the forward strand.
CTAGAAATATTTTCAAACAGTCTTTTGGGAAGAAGCTGGTGCTGCTGTTTTCCTATGTTGAATTTTATTTATTTATTTATTTATTTATTAACTTATTTAGTTGGTCAGTCAGTCAGTTAGCTAGCTAGTTTTAGCAGCTGTCAGTGGTCTCTGGCTTTTTGAAATTCCTCACAGTGAAATTGGAGTTTCTTTAAAGGGGGTGATGTTTAAAATCATGGGAGGCGAGGGTGGTGCCTGTGGCTCAAAGGAGTAGGGCACCACCCCTAGATGCCAGAGGTGGTGGGTTCAAACCCAGCCCCGGCCAAAAACTGCAAAAACAAACAAACAAACAAAAAACTGTATGGGAGGTGACGAGAAAGCTTAACTTGCCTGGTTTATCCTGTGTGCCAAAATCAATACCTAGGCATGTAAAGTTTTTTTAAGTTTTATTGACAGTCACCTCAAAATTATGTACTTGTTATTATACAACATCACACAATCACACACTAGGGTAGGATAATCCTTAAAATCACACAATAGGGTAGGATTATCCTTAAAATCTTTGGGTAGGATAATCTTAGTTTCAAAGCAGTCCAAACAGACACACACACTCACACACCCAATTTAATATTAAAGTTACTTAAGTCTAATAGGATAGCTTTTTGCTCCAATATTCCTTTGAACTTGAAAATAACATAGAATGTACCAAGCCAAAAGAATTATTTTTCTTTTCATTTCTATCTGTCTGTCTCTCTCTCTTTTTAACTGATTATTCTAGTTTTAAAACATGACACACAAGTTGTCAATTTCACTGTGACTTAGCAATTTATTTACACAGTTATACTGCTTCGGACATAACACAGCTGAGTTTCCAGCTTGATAAAATATTGTTATCCACATAATTCATTTTCTGCTGCTTCAACAAGGTGTTTGGATTTGTGGGAACTCCCATTTGAGGTTGAAATTGAATTGAAAATTCATGTGAAGGCTACCCAGATGAGGCAAGTCTGACTTCAGGTAAGTGTCCATTAAATTTACTCTCCAGTTTCTCGCATAAAAACCTGCTCCTGAGGCCTTGAAAATAAATCCCATTATCATATCGACTGGAGTTAGCAAATATAACTCAAATCTAAGGTGAATATAAGTTTATTCCTAGATATCTGTAACAAATTTTCAATATGTAGTTTATATATTGGTCACATTGAGTTTAGTGTAAGTTAATAATGTTTACCATAATGATTTATTGGTTCTTTATGGGCAATCCTCACATATTAAAGATGTTATTGATTGAGTTCAAGTTAACAATTCCCTATTAATTCATAATTCATCTTTTAGTGGTAGCTGTGAAATAAAACAAAGGCTACAGCAGTCATAAGTTAATTTAGAAGCAAATCAAATATACAAAGGTAGGACTAAGACAGGAACAGCTGTTTCTCATGGGGTTTCAAGTAACTTTACAGCTGAAAAAGATTTGAATAGAAAAAAATCGCTCCACTTCCCCAGAACAGTTTTATTTTTAGAGAAATGGGAGACAATTTGCTAGAATCTGAGGGAAAACTACTCTTACAGTCTATGAAACCCCAACATTGAGTTCCTAAGCTCTTTATATTGTAGTTAGTATTCGAGAAAGCACATAAAGAAAGGGGCTTTAAGGTACAGGGGAGGGAGTATGGGAGGAGAGCTTTGCCTGCTGATCTAGAAAGTCTGGATGGCCCGTAGGAATGTGGGTATGAATTGTGGTTTATGTACACCATGGAATATTATGCAGCCTTAAATAAAGATGGAGACTTTACCTCTTTCATGTTTACATGGATGGAGCTGGAATATATTCTTCAAGGCAAAGTATCTCAAGAATGGAAGAAAAAGTATCCAATGTATTCAGCCCTACCATGAAACCAATTTATAGCTTTCTTATGAAGGCTATAACCCAATTATAGCCCAAGAAGAAGGAGAAAGGGGAGAGGGAGGGGAGGGGGGAGGATAATTGGTGGGACCAGTTATGGTCCATCTTACAAGGGTACATATGAAATTTACTAGATGTAGAATATAAATGTCTTAACACAATAACTAAGAAAATGCCGTGAAGACTATATTAACCAGTTTGATAAAAATATTTCAAATTGTATATAAAACCAGCACATTGTACCCCATGATTGCATTAATGTACACAGTATGATTTAATTAAAAAAAAAAAGAATGTGGGTATGAGATAACCTAGGCAACCAATGACCAATTGAAAGAGACAATAATCAATGACCAATAGGAAAGGGCAATACTGCCTGAAGGCTCAGAGAGGCCAATGAAAGACTTGCAACCAATTGCAAACAGAAAGCGGGTATTTATACCCCTGCGGCTCTCTCCCTCTGCTCCTTCATGAGAGTGACCTGCTTCCAACTCTCTTTAGAAGTGCTCAAAACTTTCTCTTTGTTCTTCCTAAATAGAATTTCTCCTTGAAACTTGTGTAGGTTACTTTTACTTCTGCTCCAGTTTTATTTTCTACTTCCATTCATTTTTGCTTTCAGTTACTGCTGTGCCTCAGTTGAACTTTCTAGCTCAGCCAAGTAATCACACCAGCTCAACTGGGTTCAAGGAAGTGGGATCCGTGACCCCCAACAGTATTCTAAACTTATAAATGGAAATACAGGTTTTTTGTTGTTGTTGTTTTGTTTGTTTTTTCTCCAGAAGATGCATTAAATGTAGGGTTCTCAAACAGGAACTTTTAGCTCTCCATTGAAAATCTTTTCTGTAGATAGTAGCATGAAATTCAAAATGTCATATTGTTACATCTTGAAGAATGGTGGTACAGTAGTGGAGGCTAGGGAGGTTCCTCTCACCCCATGTCACAAGGTGTCCAATATTTTTTTGTTTGTTTATTTATTTGCTGTACATTGAGTCTATGAACTGAAATAAAATCTTAAGGTTCTCTGGAGCAGCTGACTGACTGGACACCGCCGCTCCCCCCTCCCCCGCCCAAGGGGATTCCTAAAACTGTTGCTGGCTATGAGGAAGGAGATCAGACATGCCTCCTCATGAACCCCACCCCTTCTTAGAAATGTTGTCTGTGTCTTGTTAATGGGTCTAAGGCTCTGCATGACCTATCTGCAAGTCTTCCATACACATAGCAAACCACTGGAGTCTGGGCGGATGTCCTGTAGTTTGTCTCTGATTAACAGACTCTTACCTTAACTCAGCATTGATTTTCATCACCTTCTGATCTATTAGAAAGAGCATAACTCTTTTAGCTAATTGTTAGCCAAAGTGTATTTAAACCCACTTATAACCTGTGGGTTGCTGCTTCTGGATGTCCCTGTGGGTCCTTGCTTCCAAATGTCCCACCTTTTGAGGCTAAACCAATTTATGTTTTTAACATATTGATTTATGACCTCATCTATAATTCCTGCCTCCTAAAATGTACAAAGTCAAGCTGTAAACCCACCACCACAAGTCCACTTGCTCAAAGCTTCTTGGGTGTGGCTCAGGGTCATGGTCCTCAAATTTTGCACAGAATAAACTTTTTACAGACGATGGTTTCTTTTCCTTTGACAGACCACACATGAAATATATAAACACTAAAGAAAACTGATTAGTAAAATAAAAGATTGAGGGCTTGTGAGCCTGGCCACAGGTTGGACACCCCTGCCAGGATGTGTATTCTTAAAGGTCGGAATTTACCCTCAGGAGCTCCTTAGGGCTAAAGAATGAGAAACTTATTGAATTGGCTGCAGTACAGTATTTAAAAACACAGATTCCTGAAGTTTGACTTGGAATTGAATCCTAACTTCACCAGTTCCCATGGCTCTTGAGTAAGATTTTAATATTTCTGTGCTTCAATTGTCTCATCTTTAAAAGGAAGATAAAAATAGTACCTAACTCATAGCATTGTTAGATTATATAAGGTGCTTAAAATATAGTAAATTTAAGTGCCTTATTATTTTTATTTCTATGTATTATTATTAATATCATTACATGAATATGAATTACAAAGACAAGAAGACTGGGCTTTAATTACCCAGTTATTATGAGATTTGGCCTTAGGCAAGTTACTTAAACCTAATAAAATCTCCATTTGTACAACTGGGAGGAATGGATAAATCCACTTTTTCAGGACTATTATGTGTATAAAATGGCATGACATACGTGAAGTATGTGATCTTTAGTGAACACTCAAGAAATAATTCTTCTTGCCTATGACTGAGGCAAAAGGCAGAAAAAGAAAGAAAAAGCAAAGAAAGTTTGTGAAGATTTTTCTTTATAAAAGAGCAAATGATTTAATGACCCCTATACATTAACTGCAAACCTGAATTACTCATATAAAATGTGAGTATGGAAAATGAAAATGGCTAACAGAGAAATCTAATGACTGCAAATGTAGATAAAAGAAAAGTACAAGGGAAATATCTTTGTTTTTCCAGTCAAAGTTGGGAGGTCTTCAAATGAGATCTGTTCTTTTGAGGGTGTTTGTGGACAGCAGGCCTTCCTGTGAGGCTAACATAATCATTATCCCCTGTCCCTGCCCAGCCCCATTTTGGGGCAATTTTAGTTCATTATGAAACAGTCCTTACAAGATTAATTAAAACTAAGTTGGGATTTTTAATAAGGGCATAAGTCTTGAGAAGCACAGCTAAGCATCAACTAGCTCTTGCCCCAAAGCTGTGCATCTGTTTATTACTTAAGAGTCACACAGCCTTTGTCACAAAGTCATATAACTTCCCTCAGTGGGTCCTATGGATGATGCCTTTAGTGTTTTTCTAAGATTCTTTTGAGACCCTACATTCCAAGGGGCCCAGTGACACCAGCTGGTTCTCTGACTTCTGCTGAGGAACTGATTCAGGGCAGGAAGGTAGTTTCTACATCCTTATAGGTAGTAATTTTACACTCCATCCCAACATGGCCAAGCAATTATGCCAACTGCTCAGTCCTGTGCTCACCAAAATTCTCTTAAAAACCCTAGCCCAGAACTCTTTAGAGAGAAGGATTGGAGGAATTCCTTTCTTTTCCTCATTTGGCTGCCCAGTGATTATTAAATTCATTCTCTGCCACAACTGCTCCTGTCTCAGTGGGTTGGTCTGTTACAGAGCAGTGGGCAAATGAACTGGGCGGTCCTGTAACAATTACAACTGCTATTCCACAGTTGTAAGTTCAAACAAATGGTCCATGTGTCATTATCCATAATCAAGAGTTGGTAACAACAACATACATCTTCATGAGGTTTAAACACCAGCTGTATTAGTCAAATGCCAAAAACTCAGTTCAAATTGGCTCTGTTCCAAAAGTAAGCTTAACAGGAATACGACAGCTTCAGACATGATTGCATCAAGGACAGGAGAACATATTCAGATGCTGTCTCTCTTTCTTGGCTCAAAAGATGAAGATTAATGATACAAAGTGCTGGCGAGCTTATCGGGCATTTGTATGTGAAGATTTCCATGGGGAAAGCTTGGTGTGTCATTCTAGTAAAAGTTTTCTAACTATATCCAGGTAATCAAGGAAGGTCTTGCACCCATTTCTGAACCCTTGCGTGTTGTCAGAAGGCCAGAATTACTCTAAATTATAGATTGAAGTTATCTAGTTTAAAGACTGCTTCTTAAAAGGTTTCTGAACATGACTCCCTTACTCAGATGGCTGCATTACATCTTTTGAAGGAAATGCTGGCACTTTGCGCAATAATTGAATGTTATTTGAGTTGATAGAAAGGGAGTAGAATACCTTGCTTTTAGAAGAGAAATGTAACAGTTTAAGTGTTGTGCTTAGAAGCCTTTTTGAAACTTAGTTTCTATCATTGTTATACTTTATTGTGGGGAGAGCAAATGGTGTTTAAACATGAAAGCAAGAGAATACAAAATAAATGAAAACCTGCTAAGGTCAGTAGACCAGAAAAAGAAAAAAGCATTCAAATGCTAATCTGCAAAAGGATGTTTGCTTCTAAGTACAAATTGCATTCATTTAAAAACCCTGGAGTAGCTGCCTTCCCTCATCACAGGAAGCTTTTGATGGGCAGAAACAGAGAGACCCATCCCTCATTTGTCAATCCTGTGATCTCCTTTGGTTCCCCTAGGCCCCCTCATTTACTGGACACCAGATTATAACAGTCTTTTTTTTTTTTTTCCTCCTTTCCTTAGTTTACCCTTTAATATTCTACTAGCGTTCTAAGGTCTTAGTGGCATTCGGACCTTCTCTTTCTTCTGGGTTGAATGGAATGGAAAGATGGCTGGAGTTAGAATCACCTGGGGTCACTCAGAATCTGGGACCCCAGATTTTTTATGAGTAATTCAGGTTTGCACTTGAATCTTGGACCCCAGAGTCAAGTCTGGGGTCTTGAGCAAGCCTATCATTAGACTTGTTCTTATTGTTTGAAAAGGATTCTGAACTTAAAACACACAGCCATTGGCATGTGCTCTGTACTCTGAGCTTCTGAGCGCTCCATTTCCCAAGCGTCCTTACATTGCCCTAGATCCTTTCTAGTTCTTTCAGGGATTCCCTATGATGACCCAGTGACCCAACACCTGGAAGGTAAAAACCAGGGCCATTTTCCAGAACTGCAGCTGAAGGCTACTCTGCCTGGTTGGCCTTTGTCTCCGAGTTGTTAAACATTCTGATTATTCACTTGACTCCACTCCATATGGGAATGCTGACCTCACACAGTTGAATCTTCTGGTTTAGAAGAAATATTAGAAATCTCAACTTGCATATCAAAATTACAAATGCATTTTGGAATTGAAAATGAATGAAAAGCATTAAAATGTTTAAAATATAAAAAGAAGGTGAGTAGACTGGAAGAAATAGGACAGTTTCAGCAGTGGGAGGTAAAGAGTGAGACAAAGAGAATGTTTCAGGCTGAAAAAACAAAACAGAACACTCTAGTTATGTTGAGATTAAGAGATTTTTAAACTGCCACTTCCTAGGCCAAGTCTAGATAATTTATTTTTTATTGACCAGCTCAGGGTTTGACCTACACAATGTGTGCATTTTAAATAATATACTTTTAGTTCATGGATATTCTGTAATTCTTTTTTTTTTTTATACTTTTTTTTTTTTTTTTTTGTGGTTTTTGGCTGGGGCTAGGTTTGAACCCACCACCTCCAGCATATGGGACCGGCGCCCTACTCCTTGAGCCACAGGCGCCGCCCAGATATTCTGTAATTCTTAAAATAATTCACTTTCTTTGAACGTTTACATTGCTTCTAAATTGTTGCTGTCTAGTTGTTATAAACAACCTTGAAAAATATCTTGTATGCAAATTATTTTAACACATCTCTGAATTTTGAGAGAGAGGACAAAATAAAATCTGGAAGTAGCATGACTGAAATAAAAAGGATGTAAGTATTATTATGTTTCAGATGAATATTACCAATTTCCCCACTATAAACTTCATACTAATTTACACTCCTACCAGCCCTGTGACTGCCCACATTTTATAGATCTTCAGCACTAAGTTGACATTTATATTTTAATAAGCACAAAAAATTTCTGAAAAGAAATTAATACCTATTCATTTTACATTATTGAAGTTAAGACTTTTTTTTTTTTCTCATAACACATAGAATGTATTGGACCAGCTTGAGAAATTTAAAGGCTTTTAATTTCCATTCTCTCTAGGCCACTCATAAAGATAGACATATTTATTGGATTTGTATCAATAAAAGAAACTTATCTCCGTGGTCTTGTATTTATTTTTCTGTCTCTAGTCTGCAGGTCAGATTTTCTCCTTGTCCTGATTTCCTTTTCCAAACCATGGATGCTGCTGGGAATGAAATCCTGCAGCCAGCTTACTACGCAACCAGGTCCGGCTCAAGGAGAGTGAGATGGAGGCTCAGACCTTAGCCTACATGCAAACAAGACACATTTTGTGCCATTTCAACAAGAGTCTGTCTGGGTCGAGGTGTCAGACGGTTTGTAGGGGTCTCTCTTCACATGCCACCTCATCAGAGGATGGCTAACTCCTGACTGGTCCAACTCCTACAAGGATTTTTTCATTAGAAGCTGGGGCATATCCCTCATTGGCTTATCTTCCTAATCCCATTCTGTGGTCTATAGAACTTATGATGAGTGACTTAGCTAATTGAAAATACCAATTCAGAAAATCTAAACATTTTCTGGTCATGCTTATGCCAACCAGTATTCTTGTGGCAGATGCCGGGTATGTAATTTTGAGTGAGATTGAAAATGATACCCACTGGAATGGAGCTTAAAATGTAAGCTTAATGTGATAGCACTTATCTGAAATCCATAATAGAGTTCACACCAAAAAGCCCAAGTCCAATATTTTATTTCATTGTAGTAGATACAGCTTTTCTTTCTTCTAAGGGGAAATAGTCATGAAAATCTGTGAAAGATTCTTTAGGAGTGTAGATGATTTTCTCTGCCTTTTACCTCCTAACCTTTTAGAGCAAAGTAGTGGTACAGACAACTTTAAATCCCCACCACCCCCAAATTAAACCATTCATTATCCAACAAATATATCTGGAAATCCTAGACTGTGTCAAATGCTAGAGATACAGAAGTGAAGAAAAAAATATTCCGTTGAAGAATCAGATACAAGGAATGAATGGATCAGAGTAGATAGTGCTGTAGAGAAAAGTAAAGCAGGGTTAAGGGATGAGGCAGGTGCTGCTTGATATAGGATGATGGTGGATGACCTCTCTGAGGTGCTGACATCTGAGCCAAGAACCAGGGGCAGGAGTTGGAAGGTTGGAGCGATGTGGGTCAAGCATGCCTGGGTTTGAGGGAGTAATTGGAAAAGCCCAGCTGATGCCTTCAGAGCAGCATGGGAATGCAACTTCGGCTTGTGTTCTGAAGGTAGTTTGGATGGAATTTGTGGGTAGGTTGCTTGTGGTCTGGATTAAAGATAGGAAATGGCTCCCGGCGTGGAAGCAAAACAAGCAAAGAATGACATCATTTGCTAAGTTGGAAGAACCATATAAAAGTAGTTGGTTTGTTCATGAGGGTCCTCACACACATACATACACACACATAAGTGATATGAATATATGTGTATATATAATATGAATCTTAACTAGGAGAATCACAACTAGTACTGTGAAACTAAGGATGAATGTATTTCCATCTCCCACTCATTTACAGCATTCGCTTATAAAGAGGTGTGGCAGGCAGAAGAGCACACAATCTCGCATTCTCTTGTGGTTAGTATGTAGATGTGTTAATAAAGTAGCTTCAGTTAGAGTAACAGAGGTAAAACAAGAACAAAATAAAATACAATATCCTTGATGTACAGGATGCACAACACAATTTCTACGTGTAACTTTTCTTGTTTGATTGTTTCTTATATCCCCTCTCTCCCTCCACCCCCCACTTGGTGGTGTTGTAGAACCAACTCCCTTGACAGTGTTGAGCTCTATCGGGGCCTCACGCTCCTGGAAAATAACAGCTGTCAATAAATCTCTCCATCTCTTTAAGGACATAACTTTCACGACTTAACAAGATTTGCCGTTGGTCCTCCACCTTGTTTACTTAGGCAAAGGTCAGACACAGACTCTGCAAGTTCTCATTCTTTGTCTCATTAATAATTTGCTGAACTGTTTGGTTCTACTGACCAATCTGGACAAAATGCCGATTAACTTGAATCAACCAAACTGGAATGCAGGAGAGCTTCTCCTTCTCCTTCTCTCTCCCCCCTCCTCCTCCTCCTCAAATCATAGCTGTGTACATTAATGCAATCATGGGGTACAATGTGCTGGTTTTATATACAATTTGAAATATTTTCATCAAACTGGTTAATATAGTCTTCACAGCATTTTCTTAGTTATTGTGTTAAGACATTTATATTCTACATCTAGTAAATTTCACATGTACCCTTGTAAGATGCACCGTAGGTGTGGGCCCACCAATCACCCTCGCTCCACCTGTCCTCCTCCCTTCCTCTCCCCTTTCCCTTTCTTCTTGGGCTATAACTGGGTTGTAGCCTTCATAAGAAAGCTATAAATTGGTTTCATAGTAGGGATGAGTACTTTTTCTTCCATTTTTGAGATACTTTACTAAGAAGAATATGTTCCAGCTCCATCCATGTAAACATGAAAGAGGTAAAGTCTCCATCTTTCTTTAAGGCTGCATAATAGTCCATGGTGTACATGTACCACAATTTATTAATTCATTCATGGGTCGATGGGCACTTGGGCTTCTTCCATGACTTAGCAACTATGAATTGGGCTGCAATAAACATTCTGGTACAAATATCTTTGTTATAACGTGATTTTTACATCACAGGGTACAGGGCAATTCCCCAATGTGCATTTTTGGTCTTCTGGATATATACCTAGTAGAGGAATTGTGGGATCGAATGGCAGGTCTGTTTTTAGATCCCTAAGTGTTCTCCAAACATCTTTCCAAAAGGAACATATTAGTTTGCATTCCCACCAGCAATGTAGAAGTGTTCCCTTTTCTCCACAGCTGCACCAACATCTCTGGTTAGGCGAGCATCTTCTTAATAGTCCCTACCTAGAGCTGGCTGATCCCAGGGAGAAACATTCCCTCTCCCACACCCAGTTCTTTCTAACCTTATTACTTCCTCTGTATATATATATATAAAAGCCTTTTCTGCCGTATCTTTTTTTTTTTTTTTTTTTTTGTAGAGACAAAGTCTCACTTTACCGCCCTCGGTAGAGTGCCATGACGTCACACGGCTCACAGCAACCTCCAGCTTTTGGGTTTACGCGATTCTCTTGCCTCAGCCTCCAGAGTAGCTGGGACTACAGGCGCCCGCCACAACGCCTGGCTATTTTTTGGTTGTAGTTTGGCTGAGGCCGGGTTTGAACCCGCCACCCTCGGTATATGGGGCCGACGCCCTACTCACTGAGCCACAGGCGCCACCCTTTCTGCTGTATCTTTGAGACATTTACAGATCTTTCAGATGGAAGGCTCTCTGGTGCAATAGCCTCTACTTCCTCGTATTGCAATATAATCTCTTTGAGTCAAATCTCTCTTTCCTTCCTTAAGTCTAAGATTTGTTTTCCACTTGATAATCTTTATTAACTAGAAGCTTATTATTGTGTGTGTACATATTCTTTTATTTATAGTCAACAGATACTAATCAGCTCTGCCTACTTTGTAAGTTCCTGGAGATAAAGCCGTGAATTTGACAGACAAAACCTTTTCAGCTTACCTTCTAGTTTGGGGAGAAAGATATATGAATGAAATATTTCACAAGTCAGATGGTGCCTTATGCTATGGAGAAAATTAAATTCCCCCAATGGAGAGTTGGATTGTATTGTGTAGAAAGGGTTATATTTTAAAGCAAAGGTGTCAGGGATACATTTAGATTATTTTCATATTTTAGAGCTGAAAAATGTGGTGACTATGGGTCACCATAGTCCTGAAGTCTAAATTATAATTTGATGCTCCAGGGCAAGTAAGAAGGGCCTCTGATCATCTGGAGAAATGTATATACATTTAATTGCTTTGTTTCGATGCAAGCTCATGGCAGTTAAGGGAATGAAGGAGGCAGATGTCCACATTAGAGTTCTTTAGGGTACAGGACAATTCCCCAATGTGCATATCCAAGAGTGATTCCATCCCAAATGCCTTAGGCCAGTGTTACTGGCAATAAAAGCAGGTGCTAGGTGCATTCTCCCACTTAGTTGTTAATCATTTTCTTTTGGATTTTTTTCACTCTAAAAGAATACTCCATGTCCAAGTCAATTACTAACACATCCAAAATTAGGATTAGTTGATGTCTTAGGAGTTATTCTAAGGTTTTCCTTAAAGAATCAATGATTCAAAGTGACTTGTTTTATAGTATTTTGACAGTGTTTTTTTGCATTGTAACTTAAGTAAAACATTTCTCTTTTAAGTGCTTTCCCTATACATCTGTCAGACTGAGACAGTTCAAATAATTTGAAAAATGACATTGTGATTCAGTGCAGGTTTCACGGAAACATAATGGCTGAAATTTTGATAGCCCAGAGACCAAATTTATGAATTAGTTGAGATTATTTATAATTATTATTTGGTATGTATTTCATAACAGATATATCCTTCTGTATTCAGGAAATATAAATCAAATGAAGATATGGTCATGCATTCCTTAACAAAGGAGATCTGTTTTGAGAAATACATCCTTAGGTGATTCTGTTATTGTGAAAACATAGAGTGTACTTACACAAACCTAGGTGGTATAGTCCACTACACACCTAGACCTCAGGGTATGGATTATTGCTCCTAAGCTACAAACCTGAATAGCATGAAACTTTCTTGAGTATGGGAGGCAATTGTTGCAACTCAGTGCTTAAATATCTGTGCATTTATTTATTATTTTTTTTTATTGTTGGGGATTCATTGAGGGTACAATAAGCCAGGTTACACTGATTGCAATTGTTAGGTAAAGTCCCTCTTGCAATCATGTCTTGCCCCCATAAAGTGTGACACACACCAAGGCCCCACCCACCTCCCTCCTTCCCTCTTTCTGTTTCCCCCCCCATATCTGTGCATTTAAGTACATGTAAACATAGAAAAGGTACAGTAAAAATATGATAATATAATCTTGTGGGACCACTATCATATTCGCTGTCCATAATTGACTAAAATGTTACTATGTGGAAGCATGAATGTATAAAGATGGCCAGAGGTCCCCAGACTAAGATATTAAATACCAAGGCAATGTTAACTATTTGATATTTCTTTTGTAAAGCCCAAGAAAATAGCCCAGGTGAAACCTAGGTTTTTTTTTTCCCATTACATCTGGCCTCCCAACATAGTCTATCAATATCTAATAAATTTCTCATAACTCACTTAAAAAAAAAAACACCACACAGCTTTCAAATGTGTAGTACTCAGAACAAAATGGATAAATTGGAAAGCTTATATCAAATCTAGGAGGTTGATCCTATTTACTAAAAATATTCAGAGATGTAGCTATTTCAACTTCCTAGGTAGTTTAAAGGTAGTTAATGGACAGTTAAACTACTCTGGAAATCACTCAAGAACAAAAACATAAGGTAATCACTAAGTTATTGAATTTTATTCCAACAATAATAGTAAATTATGAAAAATGTTGAAATGGCTCCATATTGTCTAAGCTCCCAGGAAGGAAAGTTACATATTCTAATGCCTACCACTAAACTAGAACAATGTAGGGTAACTCCTACTCTTGGGGTAGTTTGAATCAATATATGGACTACTTGAACGTATCATGCTATAGTAAGTTATTAATAATTGGAGGAGGAAGAAAAACACTCTTCCATTTTAAAATATGTTTGAATTTATTTTTTAATTATGCTACTTCGTTCTCCACATCAGATGTAAACAAACTTTAGAGTGTTCTCATTTGTTGTTATACTGCCTTCTGTTTTAGAGGAAATATAACCACACGTGTAAACATACATCAATCATTACATTTTTCAACTTAGCTGAGTCCCATTGTCTGAATCTCTACAGTCACTCAAGGCTGATATTGGCAGGTTGATTGCTCAGTAAATGAACAGAATTTAATTGGTCTATTTGATCCAACCTTCAAAACACTAAAAATCATTTTAAATATAACTTCAATTATTCCAATTATTAAGACAGCCAATGGGATTATCTTCTGGGCAATTGACCAATTGAACAGTTATCAATCTGGATAACAATTTAAGCTTCAAGTGGTCAAATATTGACTATGTAGCCACAGCCTCTGTTAGAGTGTCACTCAAAATTAAAAACGGACTGAACCATTTGTTGATTGATAGGTTGCATACATGTCTGAGCCATCGCATGGCTTCCCCAGGGGGAGGATTTAATCAAGGGTGGCATCACTCTATTCAGTGATGCTGGAGACTAGTATAGTTTCAGAGACATGATGTGTGACATCGGGTAGGAGCACAGTTGGCTGCATCTGAAGAGAACCACTTTTCTGTGGCTATTTTTCAGAGGGGTGGGTTGTACTAAAAGCAGACAAAACAATGATGCCTACATTCCACCTTTTTTTTTTCCTAATTGCAGTAATATTCAGCAGTTTCTAGTTGGAATGGCTGTTGTTTGCATTGCTGATGCAACCAGTTTGCATTGTAAAATCTTCCAGAGCAAATTAAATTCCTAGCAACACAAACATCATTTATTTGCCCATTCATTCAACAATTATTGAGGACTCATTCTGTGTGACAAATTGTTAGGTACAGGGGATAAAGCTGTAAATAAGACCCTGCCCTGAAGGAACTATCTCTGTAATGGGACATATGAATAAAGAAACATTTATAGTTCAGTATAATAATTGTTGTGGCTGATAATAAGGTCAGAATGTACTAAGTACAGGATCATCCAATTAGTTTTGGTTAAAGAAGACTTCTCAGAAGAAGTGATGTTTAAGCAGGGACAGCTGGAATAAGTAGGAGTTTTGTGAGCTAGGGGTATGGAAGGAGGGAAGTTATGTTTTCCATCCAGAAGGACCTCTACATGCAAAGTTCCTGAGCAGAGAGAGAACAAGGGATGATCTCAGAATATTTGTCCATCAGGTCAAAATCACAGAGGTTGAGTCTGGAGAGGATAACAGGCATTACATGCCAAGGGGCCTCATCAGACAGAAAAAGCACTTGGTGCCTTATCCAAAGTTCAGAGAGGGACTGCTGAAGTTTTGTACATAGAATGCAGGAAGAAGTGCCAACATGTAAACATGCGAGAAAGTTTTATTAGCAAAAAAAAAAAAAAAAAAAAGAATTAACCCTTCAACTTTGATTTTTAATCAGATATGTTTAATCTACTAGTATAGTATTTATAGATAGATAGCTGAGGCTGAGGTTTTATAGCATGGATATTCTATATTTTCCCAAGCTGTTAAGAAAAGTTATTGTGATTAATTATAGTGCCTATTTGAATGCAGTCATGCCCCATATTTTACAGCAAGTTCTCCCTTCTGCAGACTCAAAAAAAAAAAAGAGCCAAATCACAGCTTTGTGTGTACAATATCTTCCTCAAATTTAAATTTTAAAATAAGTAAGTGAAATTGCAAATAGAGCAATTCTTCTCTGTTCTGCTTGGAAATGAACTTTTTTTAAAAAAAATTCCAGCTAAATTTAGAGAGTGAATAATTATAGTAAAGCTGACCTGACTGTCTACATCTGCTTCTTTCCTTAATTGCTCTAATTATGGAATAAACTCCCTGGGAAAGAAAAATAATTTTTATTGGAACAGATTATATTATTGCATTTTATGAACTTTGAAGTTTTTGTTAAATTAGTATTATTAGCTTGCTTATGCTTAAACTCTCTGCTCTTTGAATGATCTATTACAGCAAATTCAAGGCATTCAAGACCTGAGTTTTATCCAAATTTAGGACTTTCCCCAGACATTACCTTTATGCCTATTGTTGGGAATGTAACCCTTTAGAAGCTGTATCTACCTGGTCCTATCTCGGAAAAGGCCATGTCAGAAAAAAAGCTAATTTTTAAAGAACCCATCATTTGATCAAAAATATAAGGTAGGGCTGACAAAAGTTAAAAAAGGAAAAATAAAGAAAGCCAAGCAAGAAAAAAGAAAACATGTGGGATGACCATCTAATCTTTGGACATACTCGTACTAAAAAGTTATCTGTGGCTTCAAATTAAAATTTGACAGGGAACCCCCCTCCCCTGTTTTACTGACTCTACATAAAGAAGATTTAGAAACATTTTCCATGGAGATTCTAGAATTTTCTTTTCTCTTCTCCTCACTTTTTTCACATATGCTAAAAAGTTTTCCCTTTCACAATTTTCCAGAACTTCTCTCACCCTATGCCATTGGTTCCTTCCTAGGTCTCTCCTCACAGACCCTCCACCTATTCCCAGATCCTATACATTAGCCTACCTCCTCTGCAGAAGAATGAGATGGACTATCTGCTTTTCAGGGAGAGTAAACAAGGGGAAGACAGTTGTGCCAATTGTGAAATTCCCTTGGAGGGCAGAAACACTGAACATTCCCAAATTCACTTGGGTTCCATTAAATACACGAGAAATTCTATCCTATCAGGGTGACTAGATCTTTCATTTCTAAAGCACTGACTACATTTTCACATATATATCAGTGAAATTTAAAGGCAATTTTCTCAAAATGAGATTATTTATCTGTATGAACTTAAATCATCTTTTAGTCTGCTCTAAACTTTATCACATTGTTTTTATTTTCATTCTCTTACATATGTTATTCTAGAGCAGTGTAGCTCATTTTCTTGGAAATCAAAGCTAAGCCTTGAAATTATAGTTATGTATGTATGTTTCTCATTGTCAAACAAAAGATTTTACCTACACATTAAAACACAAGAAAAATGTGATCACTCAGTAATATTCAGAGTTGGAAACTACAGACAAGATTCATTAAAAGATTGAAACAAGGAACAAAGCTATTAAAATGCCATTTTTTGTTGAGAAAAATCCAAGAATATTTTTTCTAAGTCTTTGTCTACTAAAAAGGGCTTTGACAGCTGATTGTGTTTGTATTTCATGGAAAATTTCAGGTTTATTGTTAGAAAATTGTAATGCTGTTAGCAATAATGGCAAGACTAAATGTTTACAATGTAATTACCATTCTCCTAGAAAATTTATGGTTGGGGAAAAAGAAAATTAGAAAAAGAACTTCTCAAAAGATTGCATGTGGCTAGGACCTTTGTCCAAATGGGGAGATAATACTAGCATATTAGAGTGATCATTGTAATTTAAAAGGGACTGTAAGATCTTCAGTCCCTCATACGTCTATAATTATGCTGAAGGTGGTTCTTAATTTTTTTTGCCAGGGGTGGAGGGGAAGCCTTTTGGAAGCAGCACTTTAATTAATCAGTATATAAAATTTTCAAGGATGAGGTTACTTTCTAAGCCTCCATGAAAACAAATACCTCAAAATATCCTTGGTTTTTATATAGATTCCTCTTTCGACTGTTTCCAGTTGTTCTCTCCGTCCATTACAACTAACTACCCCAAGGCAGAGGTTCTCCTTGTATTCCTCGCTTACTGTGATGTTGTGGTCACCCAGCTTCAACCTCTGTCTCTTACAGCATGTATTTTACAATAAGATTAATTTTCCTATACAATCGCCTTCATTATCTGTAATGATGACTTTGCACTTACTCTATTTTCTTGCTTTTTCAATTGTGCACCCTTCATTTCCTCTGATGACATGAAAGGTTTTTCAGGAGTTACTGTCCATCAACAGCAACCTGTAAATAGATATTTATGGTTATAGACTTCACGAAAGCCCCTGAGGGACAGAAAGAGCTTTGGACCAGGAGCTAAAATCCAGGCTCTCACCTTTCTTCCTATATAAATTTTAGTAACTCACTGTCTTCGAGCCTCAGTTTCCTTATCTGGGAAGCAGGGATAATAATGGCCATATCACAGAGTAATTGTGAATAACAACAAATGGATGAGTTCTAGCATACCAATAAATGTTATAATCTATATATTTTATCTAATGGGTTGTAAAATCTTTCCCTTCCTTTCCTTTCCTTTCTCCTCTCCTGTCCTCTCCTTTCTCTGTCTCTCTTCCCCTTCCTCTCTTTCTTCCTTTCTTTTCTTTCTTTCATTTTATTTGTTGTTGTTGTTGTTTTTGTTGCTTGATACATTGTTTTGGAAACAAAGTCTCACCAAACTGGAGTGCAGTGGCACAGTCACAGCTCACTGCAACCTCAGACTCTTGGACTCAAGCCATCCTCCTGTGTCACCCCCCCCAGTAGCTGTCACCACAGGTGTGCACCACCATATCAGGTACTTTTAAAATTTCCTGTAGGGACAAGGTCTCATTAAGTTGCCCAGGCTAGTCTAAATCCTTCTGAAATACATTCCATGGACCCTCATTATCTCCTGAACTCATCAAGTTGAGATTCTGGATCTTGACATTTTAAATGCCTAGTTATCTGGCCCAGCCATACCTATGCCCCTAGTAAATTGTCATTAATGATTAGCAATGGCATATTATAAGCTAAGCACTGAGAAGAAACCTTTGAACCCCTTTTCCCTTTTGAACATCACAACTGTCCTATAAAGAAGGACAATTAGTGCTATATTTATTTCTATTTATGCATGCAGAAATAAGCTTTGAAGATGTTATATAGCTTGCTCCAAGTCAAATAGCTGGTGAGGGGAAAAAATTGATATTTGAACCCAGGCAGTTCAATGCAAGAACTGATGTCTTAGCTACATTGACCTATCTGCTTCAAAGCAATATCTGTTTGAGCTGGGCTAATAGTTGTGTCCGAACACACTATATTATTTGTGCAACTTTTCTTTTTATTACTAGTTATACCTCAAAGTCTATTCTTTCATCTTTTTGTCTGCATAATTCTCTTATGACTGTTCATTTTTCTTTCCCTGCTAGATATGTACACCTGATCCTAAACTCTCTCAGTTCTTGCTGAGTACTCTTGTATTATAGAAACCCCCAGGAATTGCATTACATTGTATTTCCTCTGACGCATTCATAGGTTTAGAAACTGACAAACTGAACCTTACTCAGAGGTCAGTATGATATCTTCTACCTCTTTTTCACATCCTATATTGTGTAGAAAAAATAAAGGATACAAATATATAGAAATGATCATTAACTTTTGTAATGATCTTTCGAGATTTGCAGTCTTGCAGGGTTTGGGGGGCTGTCTATTCAAATCCTACCAATCTTTACAGAACCAATGTCTGTTTCTGGAATAAGTCCAAGTTATGGCAAAGTTTCCTTCTTTTCTAAGCCACCATTCTGCTGATTGATTGCACTGCCTCATGTCCTCCAGTAATAATATCTTGCAAAAATATAGTACAACATCACAACAAGGTCATTACCATTGATGCAGTTGAGATACAGAATATTCCTTGAACTTTGTGGAATAGGGCCTAAAATCAATCCCCACTATTGTGTGTGCCTAGGGAGAGCTGGGAGGGCTTTGAGTGGCCTAATCACAAACCCTCTTCCCCACTCTGCTCATGTGGATGAGGTCCCCTCCCAAATAACTCTCCTCATCAAGGAGACCCTGCACAATTACAGCTTATCCCTAAGAGGAGTGTTTCAGTTCCTCCAAAACCAGAAGACATTCAAATAAGTCAATTACATCATCCCACGGGAAACAAGGCATCACTCCATCCTTTGATACTATGACAACAAGCCTGTCCTTGGTCGTTCCCTCTGCCCCCAAGTGCATGGCAGTGTTCTCCTCTTCTAGGCTGTGACTGGTATATGTGACTAGTAAACTGCAGTCATCTCACCAGAAGAAGAGGTGATTAAAATAGGATCCCTGTGTGGCCTTTTACAACACACCACTTCCCTCCCATTCCTACCCACTTCTTAGTCCCTGACAACTGCCAACTTGTTCTCCATTTCTATGATTTTTTTCATTTCAACAGTGTCATATAAATGAAATGACAGCGTATAAGCTTTGGGGATTGCTTTTTTCCCCACTCAGCATAATTCTCTGGAAATGCATCTTGGTTGCTCTGTGTATCAATACTTCATTCCTGGGGGGAGGAGACAAGATGGCTGACTGAAGCCAGCTTTCCACAGAGGCTCCCGTCCAGTAGGAGAGTTAAAGAACAAAAATTCAGCAAGTAACCTGGTATATTTGAGCTGCACTAAGAGAGAAGGTTGAAGAATGCACGTCAACCCCGCTGAGGCGAGCTGCGACCACAAGGATACAAACAAAAGGTACAAAATCCATCACCAAGCGGATGGGAGTCCCCTCCCCCATGAGAATGGCTCAGAGTGCCCCACAAACAACTTGGCAGAGTTCTAAGGTCCTCCCACAACACTCCACGGGAGAGACCCTCTAAAAACTGGACCTACCTCCTCTACTAGGGTGCCACGGCATCCTCCTGCCAGGCATAAAATGGTATAAACTGTATATAGTCTCTACCTGGAATTCTGAGCTCCCAGCACTGCCCTTCACTCACACTGAGGTCTGGAGGCAAGTCCCGGTCAGCAGAGAGGGGACCACCATAGAATGGCAGTTCCCTGAGGCACAGTGCAACAGCCGTCTTTTGGTGACAATATGGCCAGGCATAAAACTGTGTAAAGCTATGTGTGTTCTCTGCCTGCAACCCCAGGCTCCCAGCGCTCCCCGCGCTCCCCTCTGCTCTCGCTCCAAGGTCTGGAGGCCTGTCCCCCAGGGGTCCAGACTCTTGGGCAATTGCTCAAGGGGTGTAGACAGTGCTGGGCTGCAGCTGGTTGGTGCAGACTCTGGGATACCAGAGCAGAGAGAGGACGGTTGGCCAGAAGGGAGCTACACCAGAGCAGCGGTTGCCTGAGCCATAAAACAGCAGCCCTCTTTTGCTAGCAATACGGCTCACTACCAAATATTCTGAAGCCACACCCAATGTCTCCCTGGGCAACCAGAGACTCTGACTATAGGATTTGCCTGAGGCAACTCCAACTTGCAAACCGGGGAAACTCCCAGGGTGGAGCTGACCCAGAGGTCCACTTTACTAAACCTAAGACACACCTGGCATTCAGGGGATCAACAGCCTATAGACAATACAAGAGCAAAGACAAGCTGATTTGGAACTCAATTCAGCTTCTCTTCTGCAAAGGAACCGCAGAGTTGTTCTGTTCGGTTCTGTCAGTAACATTAATCAGATCGAGACTGGACCTGAATGAAAACCCCCCAACCTTCATCAAGCGCCCGAGGTTGTCAGGCCTCACCCCCTCCTTTCCTAGTGAAAGGCAGAGCACAGCGGCCTGGCAGACTTCCTTGCGATTCAGGCAGGTGCAAACTCCTGGAGTACCAATTCACTACAGGCAACTGGGTCAGCCAACTGCAGGGCTATCAGTGACTGGGTGTGACAGTGGTGCAAGGTGGGGAAGGAGGCATCAACCTTCCCAGACTGATCTGTTCACTGGGTGGCTCCTCCTGACTCTACACAACACTGAAGCAAGCCATACCAGAGTAGTCACCAGACCCCTGTGATCCAGTTAACAGAGACTTCTTAAACTCTCTCACCTGAGACAGGTGCAGACTGAGAAAATTGATTTGGACTTTTTTAACTGAACCAATTGCCTGAGGACAAATCAGGTGGTACCCTGGGTGCACGGTGGTAGGAAGGTTTGATTTTTCTTTTCCAATTGTTTGCCGGTGGGGGGGGTGACTTAATTGCTGATATTTCTCCACAGCTGAGACTTCAATCCAGAGTATCTGTTTCACTAGGGTGGAACAGAAACCAGCTGAAAACAAGACAGAACCACTTAGCCCCACCACACCAGACAGGGACCCAGTTTCTCAGGCCACAACACTGTACAGGCCCTCAACAAAGCCCCAGGGGAAAAAATCAAAGGGAGTAAAACAACCATGGGGCAGAATCAGTGAAAAAACTCTGGTAACATGAATAACCAGAATAGATCAACACCCCCAAGGAAAGATATGGCAGATGTAATTGAAAATCCCATTCATAAACAACTGGCTGAGATGTCAGAAATCGAATTCACAATTTGGATTGCAGACAAGATTAATAAAGTGGAATTAGGAATTCGAGGAGAAATTCAAAAGTTGGCTCAAGAATTTAACTAATTTCAAGACAAAACCACCAAAGACTTAGACACAATGAAGCAAGAATTTGCAGCCCTCAAAGATATGAAAAATACAGTAGAATCCCTCAGCAACAGAATAGAGCAAGCAGAAGAAAGGATTTCTGACATCGAAGATAAAGCCTTTGAACACTCCCAAACTCTCAAAGAGGAAGAGAAATGGAGAGCAAAAATGGATCATTCTCTCAGAGAGCTCTGGGATAATTCAAAGAAGGTGAATATCTGAATCATTGGAGTTCCAGAAACAGATGAAGTGGCCTCGCTGGGCACAGAGGCCCTTTTGCATGAAATTATGAAAGAGAATTTTCCAGACATGCCTAGAGATTCTGAAATTCAGATAGTGGACAGCTTCAGAACCCAGCATGATTCAACCCAATAAGACATCCCCCAGGCATATCATAATTAACTTCACTAAAGTAAATATGAAGGAGAAAATCCTCAAAGCAGTCAGGAGAAAGAAAACCATTACCTTCAAAGGGAAGAATGTTAGAATGAGTACAGATCTCTCTGCTGAAACTTTTCAAGCCAGAAGAGGGTGGTCACTGACTTTTAATCTCCTAAAGCAAAATAACATTCAACCCTGGATCTTGCATCCAGCTAAACTGAGTTTCATCTATGATGGAGAAATTAAATACTTTAATGACATTCACATGTTGAAGAAATTTGCCATAACCAAACCAGCTCTTCAGGGTATTCTCAGACCTATCCTCCATAAAGACCAATGCAATCCTATACCACAAAAGTAAACTCACTCAGAAACTGTGGATCAAACTCCAATTTCCACACTGGCGAAAGGATTAAAAATGCCCACTGGACTTTTGAAAAACTCGATACCCAAAACTTCACCAGACTTATCAATATTCTCCATTAATGTGAACGGCTTAACCTGTCCTCTAAAGAGGCATAGGTTAGCTGAATGGATACAAAAACTCAGGACAGATATTTGTTGCATACAAGAGTCATATCTTAACTTAAAAGACAAAGACAGACTCAGGGTGAAAGGATGGTCATCCATATTTCAGGCAAATGGTAAGCAGAAAAAATCAGGTGTTGTAATTTTATTTGCAGATACAATAGGCTTTAAACTAACAAAAGTAAGGAAGGACAAGAATGGTCACTTCATATTTGTTAAGGGCAATACTCAATATGATGAGATCTCAATTATTAATATCTATGCACCCAACCAGAATGCACCTCAATTTATAAGAGAAACTCTAACAGACATGAGTAACTTGATTTCCTCCAGCTCCATAATAGTCAGAGATTTCAACACTCCTTTGGCAGTGTTGGATTGATCCTCCAAAAAGAAGCTGAGCAAAGAAATATTAGATTTAAACCTAACCATCCAGCATTTGGATTTAGCAGACATCTACAGAACATTTCATCCCAACAAAACTGAATACACATATTTCTCATCAGCCCATAGAACTTTCTCCAAAATCGATCACATCTTAGGTCACAAGTCTAACCTCAGTAAATTTAAAGGAATAGAAATTATTCCATGCATCTTCTCGGACCATCATGGAATAAAACTTGAATTGAGTAACAACAGGAATCTGCATACCCATACAAAAACATGGAAGTTAAATAACCTTATGCTGAATGATAGCTGGGTCAGAGATGAGATTAAGAAAGAAATCACCAATTTTTTGGAACAAAACGACAATGAAGACACAAACTATCAGAACCTCTGGGACACTGCAAAGGCAGTTCTAAGAGGGAAATTTATAGCACTGCAAGCCTTCCTCAAGAGAACGGAAAGAGAGGAAGTTAACAACTTAATGGGACATCTCACACAACTGGAAAAGGAAGAACATTCCAACCCCAAACCCAGTAGAAGAAAAGAAACAACCAAAATTAGAGCAGAATTAAATGAAATTGAAAACAAAAGAATAATACAACAGATCAATAAATCAAAAAGCTGGTTTTTCAAAAAGGTCAATAAAATAGATAAACCTTTGGCCAACCTAATCAGGAAAAAAAGAGTAAAATCTCTAATCTCATCAATCAGAAACAACAAAGACGAAATAACAACAGACTCCTCGGAAATCCAAAAAGTTCTTAATGAATATTACAAGAAACTTTATTCTCAGAAATATGAAAATCTGAAGGAAATTGACAGATACTTGGAAGCACGTCACCTTCCAAGACTTAGCCAGAATTAAGTGGAAATGTTGAACAGGCCCATATCAAGTTCGGAAATAGCATCAACCATACAAAACCTCCCTAAAAAGAAAAGCCCGGGACCAGATGGTTTCACGTCAGAATTCTACCAAAACTTTTGTAAGAGGAATTAGTACCTATAGTACTCAACCTGTTCCAAAAGGTAGAAAAAGAAGGAAGACTACCTAACACGTTCTATGAACTAAACATCACCCTGATCCCCAAACCAGGAAAAGACCCAACAAGAAAAGAAAATTATAGACCAATATCACTAATGAATATAGATGCAAAAATATTCAACAAGATCCTAACAAACAGAATCCAGCAACACATCAAACAAATTATACATCATGACCAAGTCCATTTTATCCCAGGGTCTCAACGCTGGTTCTATAGACGTAAATCTATAAATGTAATCCAGCACATAAACAAATTAAAAAACAAAGACCATATGATTCTCTCAATTAATGCAGAAAAAGCTTTTGATAATATCTAGCATCCCTTCATGATCAGAACACTTAAGAAAATCGTTATAGAAGGGACATTTCTTAAACTGATAGAGACCATCTACAACAAACCCACAGCCAATATCATATTGAATGGAGTTAAATTGGAATCATTTCCACTCAGATCAGGAACCAGACAAGGCTGCCCATTGTCTCCATTGCTTTTTAACATTGTAGTGGAAGTTTTAGCCACTGCAATTAGGGAAGAAAAGGTGATCAAGGGTATCCATATAGGGTCAGAAGAGATCAAACTTTCACTCTTCACAGATGATATGATAGTATATCTGGAAAACACTAGGGACTCTACTACAAAACTCTTAGAAGTGATCAAGGAATACAGCAGAGTCTCAGGTTACAAAATCAACATTCATAAATTGGTAGCCTTTATAAATACCAACAACAGTCAAGTTGAAAAAACAGTTAAGGACTCTATCCCATTCACAGTAGTGCCAAAGAAGATGAAATATTTGGGAATTTATCTAACAAAGGACGTGAAAGATCTCTATAAAGAGAACTTGAAACTCTAAGAAAACAAATAGTTGAAAATGTTAACAAATGGAAAAACATACCATGCTCATGGCTGGGAAGAATCAACATTGTTAAAATGTACATACTACCCAAAGCAATATATAATTTCAATGCAATCCGTATTAAAGCTCCACTGTCATACTTTAAAGATCTTGAAAAAACAGTACTTCGCCAAGATGGCAGCCAAGTAACAGCTTCCTTGCATCTGGGCACCGTGAGTCTGGGGAGATAGGACTCCAGGCATCTCTGGCTGGTGGGATTTTCCTATCATCGCCGCTGTGAGGATACAGGGAGTCAGCGAGAGACTTCTGGACCCCAAGAGGAGGACTAAAACAGTGGAAAAACGGCAAGTGGTCGCGTGTGTTCAATCCGTCCAAACCCGCCCGCAACTGTAAGTTCAGTAGCAGCGAGACTGCAAACCAGAAAGGCCTTACCTGTGAACTGTTTTGGTGTCTTTGGACTTGGCACTCAGTTGAACTGCCTTGGGGAGAGCCTGAGCGGGAGTGCGGAGAACTTGGCCGTTGTCTAGGGCCCCAGACAGAGCTGCTGAGCCAGACGGAGCTAATAGTGTTTGGCTATGGGTCACAGGCAGCCATTGTGAGCGATCTGCCCCGGCAAGCTCCGCCCTCAGGGTTGCAGAGCTAGAATCGGGTGGGAGCTGGTAACCCAGCAACCGAGTAGCCTAAGGGTGGGGTCTGAGCCGCCTTGTAGCCCTAACCCCAGGGGCAGAGTGAGACCTGTTTTGGCACACTGGGGTAAGTGGATAGCCACTTCAGCAGTGATTCCAGCAACAAGCACTTTCCTGGGAAAGCTTCTGCTCAGCAAGTTTACTAGTTCAAAGTGCCTTTTAAATAGGCTGAAGAGAAATTTAGGGTGTCTGCATGCTGGGGTTTGAGAAATCAGCAGCCTCCAGTTGTATCAGAACTGTGATTAACATCTCATACCCCAGAAGACCAGGTGTTGCCCAGACAATATTCAAAAACATATACACACTGTTTGTTTTTGGTTGTGTTTTTTTTTTTTTTTTTTTTTTGGTTTGGTTGCTTTTTTGTTTATTTTGATGTTGTTGTTGTTTTGTTTTTTAATTTCAACCTTTTCCATACAGATCCTTTTTCTTTCTCAATTTTTCTAGTTTAATTATAATTTCCCATTGCTGCCTTTTTCAATAACTAGAACTTCATTTTAGCTAGTGTTTCTACCGCTATTATTTGGTTTTTCACCCAATTTTATCCTGTAAGTTTTCTGTTTGCTTGTTTTGGTTTGATTTATAGCATTTTTGTCTTTCCTCTCTACTTGGTGGAGGTGGGGTACTGTGCCTGATCAGGATAGCAAATAGCTGCTGACCTCAAGGGAACCACCCAACTGGGCACCCCCCGAAGGTGGGGTTTTTTTAAGATTGTGTCAAAGTACCCTATTGTACACCTATATTGCTCTGTCTCCCTCTTTCTGTGCCTCTCTTCTTTTGGTCAATATTCCTTTTATCCACTCCCTCTCCTTTCTCTATTTTTCTTTTGTTTTCTTATCAATCAGTCCTCCTTTCTTTCATCCCTTTTTTCCCTTCAACCTTCTCACCCTTCTGGTCCTGTAACCCTTAGACCACAGGCACGGGAACTTAAAGAGCAAGAGGAAGTGAAAGGAAAATTAGGGCAAAGAAACAGATAAAAGAAATCACTCATGAGGAAGAATCAGCAGAAAACTCTAGGCAACATGAAGAACCAGTCCAGAACAACCCCGCCAAGGGACCATGAGGTACCTACTGCAGAGGATTCCACCTATAAAGAAATGTTAGGAATGACAGAAAGGGAATTTAGAACACACATGTTGAAAACAATGAAAGAAATGATGGAAACAATGAAGGAAACTGCTAATAAAGTGGAAAATAACCAAAGGAAATCCAAAAACAGAATCAAATAAGAGATGAACAAAAATTGATTCAAGATGGATAAAGGACTTAAATTTAAGGCATGAAACAATAAAAATCCTCCAAGAAAGCATAGGAAAAACACTGGAAGATATTGGCCTGGGGAAAGACTTCATGAAGAAGACTGCCATGGCAATTGCAACAACAAAAATAAACAAATGGGACTTCATTAAACTGAAAAGCTTCTGTACAGCTAAGGAGACAATAACCAAAGCAAAGAGACAACCTACACAATGGGAAAGGATATTTGCATATTTTCAATCAGACAAAAGCTTGATAACTAGGATCTATAGAGAACTCAAATTAATCCACATGAAAAAAGCCAACAATCCCATATATCAATGGGCAAGAGACATGAATAGAACCTTCTCTAAAGATGTCAGATGAATGGCTAACAAACACATGAAAAAATGTTCATCATCTCTATATATTAGAGAAATGCAAATCAAAACAACCCTGAGATATCATCTAACCCCAGTGAGAATGGCCCACATCACAAAATCTCAAAACTGCAGATGCTGGCATGGATGTGGAGAGAAGGGAACACTTTTACACTGCTGGTGGGACTGCAAACTAGTACAACCTTTCTGGAAGGAAGTTTGGAGAAACCTCAAAGCACTCAAGCTAGACCTCCCATTTGATCCTGCAATCCCATTACTGGGCATCTACCCAGAAGGTAAAAAATCCTTTTATCATAAGGACACTTGTACTAGACTGTTTATTGCAGTTCAATTTACAATCGCCAAAATGTGGAAACAGCCTAAATGCCCACCAACCCAGGAATGGATTAACAAGCTGTGGTATATGTATACCATGGAATACTATCCAGCCATTAAAAAAAATGGAGACTTTACATCCTTCTTATTAACCTGGATGGAAGTGGAAGACGTTATTCTTAGTAAAGCATCACAAGAATGGAGAAGCATGAATCCTATGTACTCAATTTTGATATGAGGACAATTATTCACAATTAAGGTTATGAGGGGGGGAAAGCAGAAAGAGGGACGGAAGGAGGGAGGTGGGGCCTTGGTTTGTGTCACACTTTATGGGGGCAAAGCATGATTGCAAGAGGGACTTTACCTAACAATTGCAATCAGTGTAACCTGGCTTATTGTACCCACAATGAATCCCCAACAATAAAAAAAAAGAAAAAAAAAAATACTTCATTTTATATGGTATCAGAAAAAACCTCGAATAGCCAAGACATTTCTCAGAAATGAAAACAAAGCAGGGGCAATTACGATACCAGACCTCAGACTATATTACAAATCGATAGTGATCAAAACAGCATGGTTTTGGCACAAAAACAGAGAAGTAGATGTCTGGAACAGAATAGAGAACCAAGAGATGAATCCAGCTACTTACCATTATTTAATCTTGGACAAGCCAATTAAAAACATTCAGTGGGGAAAAGATTCCCTATTTAACAAATGGTGCTGGGTGAACTGGCTGCAACCTGTAGAAGACTGAAAGTGGACCCACACCTTTCACCATTAACTAAGATAGACTCTCATTGGATCAAAGATTTAAGCTTAAGACATGAAACTATAAAAATACTAGAGGAGAGTACAGGGAAAACCCTTGAAGAAATCGGTCTGGGTGAGTGTTTTATGAGGAGGACCCCTGGGGCTATTGGAGCAGCTTCAAAAATACACTACTGGGACTTGATCAAACTAAAAATCTTCTGCACAGCCAGGAACACAGTAAGTAAAGCAAGCAAACAGCCCTCAGAATGGGAGAAGATATTTGCAGGTTATATCTCCGACAAAGGTTTAATAGCCAGAATCCAAAGAGAACTCAAACGCATTAGCAAGAATAGAACAAGGGATCCCATCTCAGGGTGGGCAAGGGATTTGAAGAGAAACTTCTCTGAAGAAGACAGGCGCATGGCCTTCAGACATATGAAAAAATGCTCATCATCTTTAATCATCTGAGAAATGCAAA
Source organism: Nycticebus coucang (assembly GCF_027406575.1). Taxonomy (NCBI): domain Eukaryota; kingdom Metazoa; phylum Chordata; class Mammalia; order Primates; family Lorisidae; genus Nycticebus; species Nycticebus coucang. Next base: position 23,146,704 of record NC_069787.1, read on the forward strand.
TCAAAACTACTTTGAGATACCATCTAACTCCAGTGAGACTAGCCTATATCACAAAATCCCAAGACCAGAGATGTTGGCATGGATGTGGAGAAAAGGGAACACTTTTGCACTGCTGGTGGGAATGCAAATTAATACATTCCTTTTGGAAAGAGATGTGGAGAACACTTAGAGATCTAAAAATAGATCTGTCATTCAATCCTGTAATCCCTCTACGGGGCATATACCCAGAAGACCAAAATTCACATCATAACAAAGATATTTGTACCAGAATGTTTATTGCAGCCCAATTCATAATTGCTAAGTTATGGAAGAAGCTCAAGTCCCCATTGATCCACTAATGTATGAATAAATTGTGGTATATGTACACTATGGAATATTATGCAGCCTTAAAGAAAGATGGAGACTTTACCTCTTTCATGTTGACATGGATGGAGCTGGAACATATTCTTCTTAGTAAAGTATCTCAAGAATGGAAGAAAAAGTACCCAATGTACTCAGCCCTACTATGAGACTAATTTAGGGTTTTCACATGAAAGCTATAACCCAGTTACAACCTAAGAATAGGGGGAGGGGGGAAAGGAAGGGGAGGGAAGTGGGGTGGGTAGAGGGAAGGGGATTGGTGGGATTACACCAGTGGTGCATCTTACAAGGGTATATGTGAAACTTAGCAAACGGTCTGTGAAGCTAGTGAATGATGCCCCATAATTATATCAATGTACACAGCTATGATTTAATAATAAAAAAAAATACTTCATTTCTAGAATTCCCCAGTTTGGGTGCACCACTTTTGTTTTCCTAATCATCACTGAACATCAGGATTGTTTCCAGTTTTCAGCTATTATGAATAAAACTGCTACATTTTTTTTTTTTTATGAACGTAAGTTTTAATTTCTCTGGGATAAATGCCCAAGAGTACAATAGCTAGGTCACTGGGGAGCTGCTTGTTTAGGTTTTTTTAGAAACTGCCAAACTGTTTTTCCACAGTGGCTGGACAATTTGATGATCATCAGCAGATTATCGGTTACTCTATTCTTCCTCATCTTTGCAAGTCTTTGCTGTTCTCTATGATTTTAGCCATTCTGATGGGAAATGAAGTCTTCTAACATCTTTTAATGTGTTATTTGCCATCTATATATCCTGTTTGGGGAAATGTCTCTTTGCACCCTTTGCCCATTTTCAAATTGGATGCTGTGTTCTTTCACTCTTGAGTTTTGAGAGCTCTTGATATGGTCTAAATACTCGTCCTTGGTCAGATGTGTGGTGTGTTTATGTTCTTTCCTTCTGTGGGTCTGCTGATATTTTAAGTCACCTCCTTAAATCTCCAGAGTCTTTGTTAGGAATCTTGTGTGATTACTAGGCTGAAAGGGGGTATTTAGATTTGATAGTGTCCTGCAGGGTTAAAATAAAACACTCTGCTCATAATATCCATGTGTTAAAATGAAACAAACCCAAGTTGAAGATTCTAGTTCTTGTGTTGGCCTGGTCACTAAGTGGTAATTACTGGACTTCGCTGGGTCTTAGTTTCTTTCTTTGTAATGACAGATCAGCACCTTATCTGAATTACTCTCTTGTTCTACCATTTTATGACTCTCAGTTTAAAAGGCAAGCTGAATAGAATGATGCTAGTTTTCCTTTTATGGCGAAGATACTGCATAGGTTTTGCAACAACTGAGAACCTCAAATTGAACATCTTTTCTTCTTTTTTATGATTGAGATATGGGATGATATCACAGGGCAACATGTTCTTTAGAATATTCTTACCTTTTTCCCCTTCCTGGCAGTACTCAATAAATGTATTGCAGAGTTTGATTTTCTGTTTTATAGAATCTGTAATCATTTAGACTACGGGTTTAGAGCCAGGGGTGGCTCTACCACCAAACTAGTGTATGTGCCCTTAGGAAATTACTTAGCTACTATAATCCTCAGTTGTCTACTTTGCCATTTAGGGATAATAACAGCATGAATCAAAAAATATATGTGTGTGAATAAAATGAGATGGTCCATTTGAATGCTTAGCACTCTTTCTCATTCATTTTCTACAAACAAAGAGTGCTCAGTAAATATTAGCAACGATTATGGCTGCTGCTGTTATTATTCTAAGGTACTCCCAGACAGATTTCTAAGATGCAGTCCCTAAGAAGCAGGTAAGAGGCAGTTGGGAGGGGAGTGCATTGTTTCTTAAGCAATCCTTTTCTAAAGCAGGATGTGACCTTTAGCTGATGAAACTTTCATGGACAATTGTCCTGGTTATATTCACCACTCATGAAAATGGCAAAGAGGAGGAGTCTATTCAGATCATTTAGCAATTAAGGTTCTTCTCACCCCTCTTGTTTTTATGATCTCTCAGACCCCAGGAAGCTGATCTACAATCTCTCTCTTCTTTCATTCCAAAGTCCCCAAACTCTTCCTCACAGTATCCTTTGCAGTGTCTCCTCTCTGCCCCCTGGGTAAGAGCTGTACTAGGTAGACCAAGTCATCCCTGCTAATTCTGTTTTCTCTCCCATGTCCCTGTTACTCTGCCCACTCAGAAGTGCTCAGGATCTAATTCTTTCCTGGAAGCAGTGGGTAATACTTCAGACATTTATAATTTAGTAGCTTTTCTTTTTATCATTGTGACATAAAGTATTAGCAATAGTGGGACAGAACTGATGCTATGACACAAACAACTTACAGACTACTACTCCTTTAAAAATTTCAAGAGAATATATATATTTTCCAAATTGTAACACTCACTCCCTGGCTGAACAGGTAGGAGTTAGTTTATTGATGCTTTGTTAAGATTCTCATTCATTTCCCACTCGATTTCTTACATTTCCAGGCTGATTCCATTCCATTCCAGGAATACAGTTATTTCTTCTCTACGTGGATGCTTTTGTTTCTTTTTACACCTGTACAATAACTACTTCTTATAGCCAAGGGGTTAGATCATTAATTTAAAGACAACAGCAGTGAGTCCTGTGGATTTTTCAAAGCAAAAATTTTATTTCTGAGAAAGTTGAATTCCTTTTTTCTTTTAATGGCATTAGTGAACTAGAATCATATTATACTTATTTTTTTCTTTCCAGAGCTATATGACATAGGTAATTAAATTAAAGCGAGAACCTCAATTTGTGTCAGCTGTTCTCCCATAAATGCATCAGTGCAACTGGGAAAATAATTGTATTAAAAATATTAAATTTGGTACAGGTTGCTTTTGATATCATTTTTATCTGTCATATAGGACCTTCTCTTCCATTGATTTGCTCTGAAACAGGAATGTTTATGAATCAACAAATGCATATAGGGTGACTACCAAGCATATCTTTAAAGAAGAATGCACATAAGTGTGAAAAGAAGTCTCTGCCTGAAAAGAGCTCGCTACCTATTTAAAAGTCCAAGGAACATATACATAGTATGTTGAAATAGAATACAAAGAATCAATAACAATCCAGGACAACAATAAAGGAAATCCAGCATGCTACATGCATGAATAAGGTCAAACTATGGGTAAAGACTAGCAGAGTTATTGGAGGGAGAGAGGGATGCTGTGCCCTTATGAGGAACAACAGTTACATTTTAATGAATGGCCATTACCTACCAGGTATTATGGTGGGCATCTCATGTTTGTTGTATTTCAATTTAGAAAAAAACCCAAACATATGTTATTTTTTTAATCTACTTTTCATATGAGGACAATGTCTAGAGAGTTTTAATAAGTGCTAATAAGTGGCCCAGGTGAAATTTGAGCCCAGAAGCATTTGGCTCCAAAAGCTTGAGTTCTATTTGCCACCTCCTGCTATCAAAATATGCCAAACAATGGGATATGATTATTGAAAGTAGAGTCGAAGACATCAGAGAAGTGCAAATCAAAACCACTCTGGAAATACCACCTAACTCCAGTGTGATAACCCCCCATCACAAAGTCCTAAAGTTGCAGTTGCTGGCATGGATGTGGAGAGAAGGAAACACTTCTACACTGCTGGTGGGACTGCAAACTAGTACAACTTTTATAGAAAGAAGTATGGAAAATTCTCAGAGAGCTAAAAGTCAACCTTCCATGGGAAGAGGATCCTGCAAGGGGGATCTTCCCAATGGGATCCTGCAATCCCATTACTACCCAAAAGAACGAAAATCATTTTACCACAAAAATTTGCACCAGAATGTTTATTGGAGCTCAATTCACAATTGCCAAGCTGTGGAAGCAATCAAATGCCCATCAACGCATGAATGGATTTACAAACCGTGGCATACGTATACCATGGAGTACTATTCAGCCATAAGAAAAGATGGTGACTTTACATTTTTTATGTTTACCTGGATGGAGCTGAAACACATTCTTTTTAGTTAAGTATCTCAAGAATGGAAAAAAAAACCTGACATACTCAGTACTAATATGAAACCAATATATAAACAACTACAAGCCCACATGAATGACAAAACACAAGTATATTCCAGCAAGGAGAAGGGAAGAAGAAGGAGAGAAGGAGGGGCGAGGAGGGAGGGTGATTGGCAGGATCTCACCTAATGTGCACAATGTGAGGTTGTTCAGCATGCTCCCTGGGTGAAGGGTCTACTACAACTTGAACTTTACCTTAGAATTGAAAACTATGAAACCTAAACATTTGTACCCTCATATTAATTTGAAATAAAAAAAAAAGAAGAGTGTAAGATAGAGGGAACTAGAGGGAGAGAGTTAAGGAATGAGAAAGAGTAAACAAGAACATTTTAGGCTTCAAAAATAACGTGAGAGTAGAGGCCAAAAAGTATAAAAAGCATTTAATCGACAACGATTATATAGATTTTTTTTTTGTTCTTGCAGTTTGGCCGGGGCTGGGTTTGAACCCGCCACCCTCAGCATATGGGGCCGGCGCCCTACTCACTGAGCCACAGGCACCGCCCATATAGATTTTTTTTGTATCAAATGTATGTGATGCTTACCAATGTGGTTAATAGCATAGGCTCTGGATTTTGACAGACTGGTTTAAATTCAAATTCATCCATTTATAACAGACCTCCCTCAGGCAGATTACAAAATCATGAACGATCGTTGTGATAAGATAAAGAGCTAGTTCGAGGTGTGCTGGTTACACAGATGTGTTCAGTATGTGAAAATTCATCTAGCTGTACAATTATGTGCTTTGTGCTCAATGCATATTATAAGTCAGTGAAAAGAGCGCGCGCGTGTGTGTGTGTGTGTGTAAAATGAGCTAATGTGTGTGTACGCATGTGAACATTAACATTCATTCACTGAATGTTAACTTACTATTCTTAATGTATTCAGGACAGGGAGGTATCAGAATAAGATCTTCATAGAATGTTGGAACAGCTGTGAAGCATCTCTAAGACCTGAGTGGTCATCTTGCAAAGATGAAGATATGTTCACAGTGATGTTTAGGAAGATTGTCCTCGTGTCAGTGTATAGAATGGACTGGAATGACAGAAGGGCATGAAACAGGGAGACCAGTGAAAAGATTTTGCTGTCACAGTTGAGTGGGTTAATATGGTCCTAAATCGGGTGATGGCAAGGAAGAGACAGACAGTCCAGGAGGGAAAAGTCAACAGGATTGGAAAGTGAGATTCAGTAGGGAAAGGAACTAAGGATTAAAAAATAACTTCCTTGGTTTTTACAGTGTGAGTGACTGGAAGTAAATCTGATAGGAGAACAATGAAAAGGAAATTGATTTTAGATAAATCAAGTTGCAAGTGTCAGCATCTCATTGGCTGCTGGAAATGTTAATCAACAATACAGGACCCTATCCAGGAAGTAGCACAGCATTTACAAAACCCAATTAATAGGCTCACAAAATGTGGGTAGTTTCTTGTGATTATTACATAAAGGAAAATCCAAAGATCTGGTAGGAGTCGGGCTCAGTGTCTCACACATGTAATCCTACCACTCTGGGAGGCCGAGGCAGGTGGATTGCCTGAGCTCAGGGGTTGGAGACCAGCCTGAGCAAGAGTGAGACCTCTTTAAAAATAGCTGGGTGTTGTGGTGGGCACCTGTAGTCCCAGTTGCTTGGGAGACTGAGGCAAGAGGATTGCTTAATACCCAGAGTTTGACACTTTGAGCTATGACACCTTGACACTCTACCAAGGTAAAGCTCTGTCACAAACAAACAAACAAACAAAAGATCTGGTAGTTCAAAGAGAGTAGTTTGGGGGTGTGATTATGTGTGCATTTCATGTTTATCTTTCTCTAAACTTAAATTAGCCAGAAAAAAGTATTCATCTGAAAAAAGTATCCATTTCAACCCATAGAAATGTACAAACCCCCCCAATTTGGGTAGTCAGACTTCTAACCACATTGGATAGAGTTTAAATTAAATGAGTGCTACATTTTTGTTCAAGTGAAAATACATTTTTGTATTCATCTGTATTTTCTTTCACATAACTTATATTGTCTTCTAAATTTACTTTTAGGATATTTAGAAAGAGAAGGTTAATTTTTTTTATTTACCAGTATAATTATGTTCTTAAGAACATTCTAGTATATCTACCAAAAACCTGACTAAATCATAATGTATTGAAAACCCATATTCCTTACTCAAAAAATTTTTAGATTTACCCAATACTGCGTTAATATCATTTCTGTTTCTCAGGGAATAAAATGAAATAAAGTACTAAGAGTGAGTTTCAACACTGGGATCCAGGGAAAGTGTATCTGTGTGTGTGTATGAGAGAAAGAGAGAGAGAGAGAATGTGTGCGTGTGTGTGCTCATGCACACATGAATGAATGCATATGTAAATATGAAGGGGTGAAAGGAGAATTGTAAAATAAGTTTATTCCAGTTCTTCTTTTTTTTTTACTGTGCCATATAATGTTTATTTCTTTTTATTTTATTTTATTTTTTATTAAATCATAAACATATAGATCATGTATACATTAATGCATATATAGAATTAGGAATGCTTACATCACACTGGTTAATATATACCTCATCTCGTTTACTTAATTATTGTGTTAAGACATTTATATTCTATACTAATAGCTAAGTGAAATTGATTTTATAATTAAATATTTAGAAAAAATAATCCAGTGGGGTGATGCAATATGTAGAGGCAAGAAATATTAAAAATATCTTTATAATACTTAAAAATATCTATTTAAAAATAGTTCTGTTACTCAAGGCTTCTAAATTTTTCTTAATTCAAATGTTAACATCTGTGTGCTAGAAGATGCAAAGAAATACAATGGCACAGAGGATTTTTCTCCATCAGCCATGCCTCAAAAACAACAGTACCCTCTCAGCAAGCACATTCAAGGTACCCAAGAGAATGTGGAGACTGAGTGAAGTCATTAGCAAATGTGCTTTTGAGGTTAAGAACTGGAATGTTACTGCTCTACAAGCCTCCTCTCTTCTCCATCTGCCTGAGACACAGGCTGGTTATTCACTGGTGACTAAATCAATGCAATTTTTTGATTATCTCCTAGGAACTGCTATTATTATATAAAATGGAAAATATACTACCTGGGTGATAGGCACTCTTATAACTTTGACTCAAACTGCACAAAAGCAATCCATGTAACCAAAATATTTGTATCCCCATTTTATTCTGAAAACAAAAAAGGAAAATATTTTAAGATATAATCCCCTCTCTCAAATGGCCTAGTTGGATACTTGAGACAGAACACTTAAAAAAGGAAGATCATATAAAACATTATATGCCATTTGGTGTATAAAAAGCATATACTATAAAACAGTTTGGGACTTAAAAGGGAAGGAAGTCAAGCCAGTGATTCACTGTGTGTAAACTCTAGGTTAGATGTTTCGTACCTGAATCAGGACTATTGTTCCTCATTGCTATGCCATCAGCACTTAAAAGAGTGCCTTGGATTAGTAGATGCATAATAAATATTTGTTGGATATATGAGAGAATAATTCCCCCAGATTCTTATGTAGTAGATTTCCCATTGTGCAGGTGTTCCAACTGAAACCTTGAAAGGTAATTAATATGCCCTTAATTACATAGTGACACAAGATGAGATTTAAATCCAGGTACACTTATCATCAAGATCTTAACTGTATCTCTGAAAGTTGGCAGAACTCAATGGAAATGATTTAGTTCCATACTGATTTGGACAAAAATATGTAGTCTAGGCAAATTTTCCCAAATTTCATATAATATTATTTTTTAATGAATATTATTGTTGATAATATGAAGCATTAAAATTACTAAAACTCGGTACACCTGATTTAAGCTCGTAGCTTGCCAGCATATCAATATTTAATTCCCAAAGAATGCAAGCAATATTTAATTCCCAAAGAATGCAAGTTTTTAAATGGATGTTTGTATTTTCTTATACTTAAAAATGAGCAGATGGCAACATGACCTTCAACTTTGTATGGGAGTTTTATATCCAGCAGTAGAAAGTGCCACATGTAAGATTCACACTTGACTAGACCGGTGACAACTGCCGCTCCCCTCCTAACAACCTACAAGAAATGCTGATACAGAATAAGGAGAGGAAAATGTCTTTGAAAATGACCTTTATATACAGTGCAGAGTTTCACAGTTAGAAATAATTACTTCCCTTCCAGAAATATTTACATAGTGTTAGTAAATATTCTAGTGTGAATTACAGTGCATTGGGTTTAATAATAAAAATTGAAACTTAGAATCAAGATCAGTAAGATAAATTAAAAACAAAATTGTGAAAAATTAAACATCTGGTATGTGAAAAAAGTAGTGAATTTGTCTTAGATTACAATGAAATGACATGTCTTATTTGTTTATGTAAGAAGATATTTGTCAATGTTGCATATTTAATACAATACAGTGCACATAGTACAATATGGTACATGTGGTTTAGGAGCGGCACCATCAGACATCATACACCTGTTTTCAACACTGTGGATTTGGGGGATTCAGTGTTGATATAGACAAAGTTCAAAATAGTAAATTGGAGAACTTCCAAATAACAAGCATGTATTTTTGTCAAATTAAATTTGAAGACAATTATGTGTCACATATGCATTTGTTCTCACTCAGCCCCACATACCCTTGGACCCAGGCAGTATCATTGCTCTTTGTTAAAATAGTCATAATAGTTTAATTGCACCGAATGATATGACCAGGTGTAACCTGCTTCATATAAATTATCTCCTATAAATCTCTTTGATAGCCCCATGAAACCATGCTAGTGTATAGATGAGTACATTTTTTAAAAAAAGTCTATTAGCTATGTTTTTTCAGAAAAATGGAATTGTATGATATAATTCTTTATGATATGAGGACTATATGTGTGTGTGTATAGTCCTGAAGTCATACACACGCATACACACACGTGAATAACTTTGGAAATATATATAAAGTAAGACATAAGGAGTTGTCTCATACAACGATGTTGGCTGAGAAGTACCACAATCTGCTGCCTGCATACTGGAGACCCAGGAAAGTAGGTGGTATCCTTCCAGTCTGAGTGTGAAGGCCGGAGAAGGAAGAGAGCCAATGGTGTAAGTTCCAGTCAGAATGTAGAATAAGACTGAGGTCCCAGTTCAGAAAGGGTTAAGCAAGCAGCATGAATTTTCCCTTACTCTTCCTCTTTGTACTTTTTAGGCTTCCTGGAATTTGATGCAGCCTAACCACTCCGGGAGGCCACGTGCTTTACTCAGTCTATAGATTCAGTGTTAATCTCACCTAGAAACGTCATCACAGATATACCCAGAATAACATTAATCAAACATCTGGGCACCCTGTGGCCTAGTCAACCTGACACATATTAACCATTACAGTGAATGAATGGGATTATAGAGGACAATTTATCTGTGTGGATTTAGGCATGGGAGAGCAGCAGAGGAGGACCTGCACCCTGCATCTTCCTCTGGAAACCACGTTCCTTTCCCCAGTCTGCATTGCTTGTTCTTTTCAGACAAGGTTCAGTGCAGTGTGTTGAGTGGTAACTACAAGTGATCAGAGTCAGCATCCTGGACAAATCATGTCTTCCATCCTAGAGCCGTAACACTACCAATTCAGAATTTCAAAAAGTAAAATGATAAGCATCAGAGGAAAGGAACCAGCAAGAGCGGTTGATAAGCTAAGATCAGATCAAAATAGACTATAAAGGACAAGAAAAGAAGTTGGAATTTAGACTGAGGACTGTAAAGCATGGTGACCAACCCATTCTGCTTTGCCTGAGACTCTCTCTGTTTTAAAAGTCATGGTCCTTGCTGGGCCCCTGTAGCTCAAGTTACTAAGGCGCTAGCCGCAGCATACGGTGGAGCTGACAGGTTCCAGTCTTGCCCAGGCCCGCCAAACAACAATGACAACTACAACCATAAATAGCTGGGTGTTGTGGTGGGGCACCCGTAGTCCCAGGTGCTTGGAAGGCTGAGGCAAGAGAATCGCTTAAGCCCAAGTGTTGGAGGTTGCTGCAAGCTGTGGCGCCATGGCACTCTACCCAGGGCGACAGCTTGAGCTTCTGTCTCAAAAAAAAAAAAATTGATGGTCCTGTGCCCTGGTAACCCCTTCAGTCCCAGGCAAGTGGGACTGTGGAGTACCTTATAATAGAGAAGAGATGCTCAAGTTGTGTGGTGAAAACCGCATTTGTTTCCTAATCCATCACATAACAGTACCTATAGAAAGTACAATAACACTAGAAGAATGAAGTGCAGAGGAGCATGAAAACTACAAGCTCAAATTTTCAACTTAAATTCAACAGCTAGGAATTACTCTAGCAAATAGCTGTAGAAGTCACTAAAATGCTTACTCTCAAGTTATTTTATGTCAAGTCACTAAATGCTTACTCTCAAGTTATCTTGTCACAAACTATCTGAGATGGGTCCTAGTCCAGGGATGACACAAAGGAAGAATAAAGATCTGTTTGGACAGCCTGAGAAGGGAAGAGACAGGGTGAGCATCTTTCTTCTCACACAATGGATTACAGTTGGAAAAGACAAGAATTAGGAGACAGGGTAATAATATAAGAGAGAGGCAGGGAGGACAGGCTGAGAGTAGGTGGGTAAAAGTTGGATGCAGAGGCCAAGCAAACAGAAATAGCTAACTTTGGAGTTTCTCATTAATTAGAGCCTTAAAAGCATATAATTATTTTAAATTGCACACAAACTTTATGGACACCCTTATATAAATGATATGTCAAATACATTGTGTATCACGACAACCCTGAGGCATAGACAGTGTTAGAAGTCATGTCATGTTATTGATGAAGGAGCCTGAGTTAGAGAGTGACAAAAAAATGTGCATCAAGGCTCAGTGCCCATAGCTCAGTGAGTAGGGTACTGGCCACATACACTGAGGCTGGTGGGTTCCAGCACGGCCTGGAACAATAATGACAACTGCAAGCAAAAAATAGCAGAGTGTTATGGCAGGTGCCTATAGTATCAGCTACTCGGGAGGCTAAGGCAAGAGAATTGCTTAAGCCCAAGAGTTTGAGGTTGCTGTGAGCTGTGACGCCATGGCACTTGACCAAGGGTGACATAGTGAGACTATGTCTCAAAAAAAAAAAAAAAATGTGCATCATGGATTAACAAGTGACTAGAGTTCCTTAGGTTTGAGCATGAGCGGTTTACAACCTAGGCTCACTCTCAACCACCCTACTTTCTGCTTTTTGTTTCATTATTTCTATGTAATTTATCATATGTCCTAAATAAATATTTTATTATATATAGTGATATGTAATATATTTATATTCATCTATATGAATATATAGATGTAGACTATTTAATACTATAGATGGCACATAATTATTATTCATTTCTCACTATAAGTGCTAATCAAGTATATTAGTAATAATCATTCTGACTTCATATCCTTTGTGAAATATTTGCCTCAATTTACATAGTGATTTATAGTAACCTATGAAAAAGTAGTATTCCTTAATTATCGGGGAAAATGTGTAGTATCTTCCTCCACTGCTTTTCAAATTCTTCAACACTCACCCACATTGTGTATGCTGATTTTATGCTTGACATATCCCACAATTGTGTGACTCCCTCCAAAATACCACACATTGTTTGAAAGAAAGGGAATCTCATAAATTGCAGCTGATTTGCCTTTATTTGCCTTGTGTGTGTTTGAAGGCCCTTTGCAGCATAGCTACCAAAGTCACTGTTGCATTACTCCTCAGCATTTCTCCATTTTCCCTCAGTTCCCTTTGATCTCGTCTCTTTGTGCATTTCATTTACTCTCCAGACGTGGCTTGTGCCTCCTGTTCAGGGCATACCAACCTTGGTTGATACCCGTCTTGTGCAGTTGTTCCCTGTAGTCAATATCACTTTGTTTTCCCAGTGCACATTCAACACAGAAGAACTCACATTGATAAAGGTCCTGGGGTGGGTAGTAGGAAGGCATGTCAGAGGAGAGTCAGAAGAAGGGGGTGCTGAGGGACAGTGGTGGACACTGAGGTCCAGGACGAGGAGGGAGTCAGATATGGGGCCTCTGCATCATGGCAAGAACTTTGAGGTTGCTTTAAATGTAATGGAATCTGAGCATGATATGGACTGACTAACATTCAAAAAGGTCATTCTGTCTGCTGTGCGCAGACTAGACTCCATGGCAGCAGTTCTCAACCTGTGGGTCCGAGATCCCTTTGTGACAATGAAAATATATCCTGCATGTCAGATATTTACATTACGATTCATAACAGTAGCAAAATTACAGTTATGAAGTAGCAACAAAAATAATTTTATAGTTGGGGGTCACCACAACATGAGGAACGGTATTAAAGGGTTGCAGTATTAGGAAGGTTGAGAACCACTGGTCTATGGGGATGAGGGTGGAAGCCACATCTCCAAGAAAGGTCCAGTGTAGTCCAGTGAATTTCTCTTTACCAATATTAGGTAACTGTTGCTATGGGGGGCTTTACTCAATTTCTATACAGCCTATTTGAATTTGGAGGCCATGTAAATTCACAGAAATGTCAGCAGAAGAAGAGGAGAAGCACAAGGAAGAGTCAGAGAAGAGCCTTCAAGGCCCTGAGACGCAGAAAGAATAATCAAACATGGTGGGCTCCTGACTTCCTGTTCCAAGTTTCATTCTTTATAAGGCCCAACTGCCATTAGGCATAAAGCAGTGGTGTCCCTGGAGAAACAAAAAAATCAAAAATAGATCCATCATGTTCACTAATGTCCAAAGTATAACTATCTCCCCCGCCTCCAATTTCAGCTACCGGTGGGAAGCCACAGTAGTTTCTTGTGAGTTGGCTGCAGCAAACCAGTGGCGCATGAGAACAGCATGAACATTTCCAGTGCATTGCCGGTCCCTTTGGCTTCTGTGAGTGGATGTCAGACCTCAATGCTGCATCATCAAGGTCCTGTTTCACCTCATTTGCCCCCTGAACTTCCCTTTAAGAGTTTTCTTGGACTTTCTTTACTTCTCAGTTATCACAAACAGAAGACACCTACAAAGGGTGTCTTTAAGTATCAGGATATAATATTTAAAGTACAGCCCGGGGGCTCACCTGTGTTCTAATGGTACTTATCTGTTAAAAAAAAGTCATTTGTTTCTGTTCCTCACACCAGTTCTATTAGGTTTACAGATTCCTAAACAGATGCGGTTGTTAACAAAGTAGGGAAACAGAATTCTATTTAGTACCCTGACATTTATGGTATAAGTGGAATTAGTTTTAATTAAAGCATTACAAAAAAAACCTACATTGTCTACAAGTAGAAAAGTTTTCTGGAATTGTTGGCTTGGCAGCCACAAAAGTATTATGTGTTTTAAGTGTTATTTTCTATTCAATTACTCTCCAGAAGCAAGCAGGGGATAGCAGATCTGTGGGAGAGCTTAAAAATTAACTTATCCTACCAGACCACTGAAATTCTGTTCTGTGAACTGGGGAACAGATCCAGTTCACGAGGAATGAACTGCACCGCTATCTATTATTCTTGGCAAACTAAATTAAAGTCTCTGCGTCCTGCTCAGGAATAAGTACTTTCAACAGGTTTCAGAAGCAATCAGTTAAAAATGACGAGAGAATGCGTGCGCACGCGCGCACACACACACACACACATACACATATGTATATATTTCCCTTCCTGGGCTGATACCTTTGCATCACTAATAAGATGAACTCCTTAAGCTGTAGAAAGCATTTGAAAACTCCAGAATTGTTTTCAAGAAAGTAACGTTTTACAAAGTCAAGGGTATCTGAGCTTCCAGCAGCCAGATTGGGTATGAGGAAGTAAAGAGCTTAAACGTACACATTCCAAACTCCCAGTTCCTTTTATATGGAGTGATTATTAAAAGTTAAGTTCTTAGATTTTTTTCCCCATATCTTGGCTATTGTGAATAATGCTTCAATGAACACTGGAGTGCAAACATCTTGTCAACATACTGACTTCAATTCCTTTAGGTATATATCCAGTAGTGGGATTGCTGGACTATGTGTTATTCTACTTGTTGAGGAATCTCCTTACCACTTTCCAAAGCAGCTGTACTCATTCACGACACCATCAGCAGTTCCCTTTTCACCACATCCTTGATAATGTCGATCTAATAGATGTGCGGTGACATCTTAAGATGGCTCTCATTTGCATTTCTCTTAGGAGTAAAGACATTGAACACTTTTTCACATACCTGTTGACCACATGTGTGTCTTCTTTTGAGAAATGTCTATTCAATGTAAAAGAGAGAACTTTAAATGTTCTCTCACAAAGAAACTGCAAAGAAATGATAAATATTTGGGGTGATGAATACACTAATTTTCTCGATATGATCATTCCACAGTGTATACATGTATCAATCAAAACACATTGTACCCAGTAAATCATTGCAATCATTTTTTATATTTTTAGAAATAAAATGAAACTTTAGAAAAAAAGTAAGTTCTTAATTGGCAAAAGAGTCTCTGCCAATACACCTGCTAATTAAATTACTAATCAGGTAATAATCCCTAATGTTACATTACCTGGAAAATGGAATGACAAGGTCATAATCATCCAAAGCATCACTTTAACAGACTTGGAGAGAAAAGCTAAGTAAGCTATGGCTAGATGCAGAAGCGAGATGATATGAGGACATTCAAGTGGGCATAGTTCATTAAACTATCTTCCTGTGCTATTCAGAAAATTGTGTTGAACAGTTACCAGCTCATTTAATACCTGGAGTGTACCATTCAGATGGTTAAACAAATTAGATTCATATAAGCCTCCTCACCCTGTAATTCACATCTCATTTGCTCTTTCCTTTGTGCTAACATCTGCTATATCACTCTTACTATCTGAAGAAGTCTCATAAACTCCCCTGCTGAAAACTTGTGAGGTAACGATCAGATCCATCAACATGATTTATGTTCCACCATCTCTTTGAAATGGAATCTAGGCATCTTGAAAACACCACTTAGCATTTAGATGTTAGGAACTCCTATGCAATTTTTAAAAACTAAACCTAAAGAAGACCAAATCCTGCTTTTCTGAACCCAAAGTCATATTCCTGAAATCTCATGTTATAGAAGTCTAATTCAGCAAAATATTCTTTTACACCCACTGAACACTCTCATAGTAAGGAAGCATCTGGTGTGTCTGATAACCCTATGTGCTGACGTTACAAATACTTCTGAATTTATTTAAATGAATATGCCTGCAAGTGCCAAGCCTTTCCATTGTCCTGGGGAGTTGCTGACCCAAATATTTCTCATTCTTGCCTCTTATGTCTATCCAAGACATTCAGGGCTATCTCTGATAAGCTGTCACATTTTACAAACTTGTAAAGTAGATAGACCCTATAGATCTCCTCTTATAAATTTTAATTAAATGCTTTCTTTTTTATAAGAAATTTTGTAGTCCATGTGTCTATTGAACTATAGGTGAAGAAGGAGATAAACTATTCCTTTCGAAGTTGATTTTGATAGTTGCAGTAATTCTCCAGGGCATGACATTTGGATTAAGATGATTTGACTTCCCCAGAGTGATCAGAACATTTATCTATAAGGCAATTTTACTGATTGATTGATTTTATTTATTTTTGATACAGAGTCACCCTCAGTGACTGTCATCACAGCTTACAGCAACCTCAAACTCTTGGGCTTACGTGATTCTCTTGCGTCAGCCTCCCAAGTAGGTAGGACTACAGGTACCCACCACAATACCTGGCGGGTTTTTTTGGTTTCAGTTGTCATTGTTGTTTAGCAAGTCCAGGCCATGCTCAAACCCTCCATCCTCAGTGTATATGGCCAGCACCCTACTCACAGAGCTACAGGTGGCAAGCCTATTTATTTATTTTTTTGAGACAGAGTCTCACTTTGTCACTCTGGGTAAAGTACCATTGTGCCATTGTAGCTCACAGCAACCTCAAACACTTGGGCTCAAGAGATCCTCTTGCCTCAGTTTCCTGAGTAGCTGGGACTCCAAGTACCCACCAAGCACAATACCTAGATAATTTTTCTATTTTTAGTACAGATGGGATCTTACTCTTGTTCAAATTCCTGAGCTTGAGCAATCCACTTGTCTCAGCCTCCTGGAGTGCTAGAATTACAGGAGTGAGCCAACTTACCAGGCCTATAAGGAAATTTTAGTGCAAATAATTTTTGCCAACCTCAGATTAACATACTTTTCTAACAAACGGATTCAAGCCTCACTTCAAAGACCAACACAAAGCTTTACACAATTTGTAATAGTCATTACCATGTCATTTGAAAGTACTGTATGCTTTTGTCCAAAATATTGAGGGCCTTTTCCACAGAATGAAGATGCAAAGATGATTAGTAAGATACACTCATATATTGTCATTAATTTCAAGAAGTTTTCAGCCTATTTGATGAGATACATACAAAAGCACATTTTGTTGTAATACAGTAGGTCCTATGATGTTTCACTGAGAGCAAGGACTATTGTGTCTTATTCTTCACTGTGTTCCCAATGCCTGTTATGATGGTCATGCATGGTAGGCACTCTGTTCGTA
Source organism: Nycticebus coucang (assembly GCF_027406575.1). Lineage (NCBI taxonomy): Eukaryota > Metazoa > Chordata > Mammalia > Primates > Lorisidae > Nycticebus > Nycticebus coucang. The sequence goes on from NC_069787.1 coordinate 23,163,540, forward strand.
TTTATTGAAGGATGGAAAGATGGAAGTAAAAAATGCATGATCATGGAATACAACTGGTGTACATTTGATCCAGACTGGAATCCAGAGACTGTCTCCTGGAAGGGATTAAATCTAAACTGAGCCTTCAAACATGAATAAAGATTAATTTGGCAAAATAAGATGAAAAAGAGGAATGGAGATTTCCAGGTAAATGATATTAGCATAAGCATGGTATCATGATGGAGTAAAGAGAAGAGCTGGCAGAGGGAAGCTGGAGAGAGGGAAGGGTCAACGCAGCCTTTGGATGCCTTGCTGGGAGTGGGTCTGCAGCTGTGGAGAGGTTTCAGAGAAGACAGGAACTTGGTGACAGTTGCCTCTGTGCTAGCTCAGAGCTCTGGCTCTAAGGGCAATAGATCAGTGGAGAAAGATGAGAGGAAGGAGACCTTGAGGCCAGTTTAAAGCTATTATAAGAGTCTAGGTGAGAGGTACAACAATGACAAAGTGAGGGCAGTAATTATAGATATAGAAGGTAGCAAAACATTGGAGAAACTCTTGGTGGTATAATAATCAGGACTTGGTAATAGATAGGGAATGAACAAAGGCAGCATGTAAAGATGTTTCTAATGTGGTCACCACCGAGTTAGTGAATACAGAAAGAGTAGATTTATGGGATAGGTGTTGCATCCAGCTTTTGCCATTTTGAGTTTGTGGAATAACCATGTGGATATAGCTCATACAAAAATGTATATGTGGGAGTGATGTTCTTGGGAGAGGTTTGAGTTGGAGTTATTTTTTTTGGATTCATCAACCCATCAGTAGTAGTTTAAACCACGCAAGTAGACAGTATCAATCCAGTGCATTCTGTGGGGTGAGGAGAGCTAAGCCCTGTGATCATCACCAAATAATGACTGAGCATAAGAAGAAAAGCCCCATGACAGAGGCAGAGCAGACAGGAGGAAGGACCATGGAACATGGCTAAATGGATTCTTTAAAGTCTTAAGTCTTGTCTCGTGCATCAGAATCATTCAGTAAGCTTGTGGAAAGTTTGGGTTTAGGGTAGGGTTCTGGAGTCTACATTTTAACTGGCTTCTCAGATTATGCTTTACCCATATGATAATTTGAGAGCTAGTGGTACAGAGAGTTTCCAAGAGAAAAGAATAGTCTTGTATACCACTTGCTACAGGGAAGTCCATTAGAGGGATATAAATAGGTGCAGGCCTTTTGGAAACACTTTGCAGTATGCATTAAAATTTTTGTTCTTTTCATACAAATAGCAAAAAAAGAAAAAAAACACATGAAAAAATGCACAACATCACTAATCATCAGAGAAATGAAAATTAAAACCACAATGACATATCACCCATGGTGTTACAATGGTGTTAGAATGTCTTTCATTAAAAAGTCTAAAAACAAGAGATGCCAGTGCAGATGCTTATACATTATTGGTGGTAAAACATTTTCTCTCCCTTCATCTGTTTCCCAAAATGACAATTAGAACAGATATAGTATTAGTCATAATATCCACAGAAGGCGTCATCATGGCAATGCATGTATGCTGTGTGAGCTGCCTATGTTTCATAACTACCTTCTTCTCACATTTAACTACATGGAGATTCCATATCATTTATGTTTGTAATAGTAGCCCAAGAAGAAAAAGCAAAAGACAGAATTAGCATTGTTCTTTCTTTACTATTTCAAGGTGCAAACTCAGTTTTATTTGTTGTTGTTTTTGCTTGTGAACATATTCAGAACAGCATCTGCATTGCACAATTGTGTGACATACAATAACTGATGTCAGCATAACAGAGTTAAAAGACTCTCTTATCCACCAAAGAGTCTGTTGCCCAGGCTTCTGGTATGGCTGCTTCCAAAATCAACAAATCCTTCAAAGCCATCAGATCCTATGTTTTGCTGCAAAATATTTCTGCAAAATGTCATTTAGTTGATGACTCATGGTTATAGACTACACCTTGCTTTCTACAAAAATAATTACATAACTTTAAATTGCTATTCTGATTCTAAACAAGATATCCTGAAAGTTCACACATGAAACTGTGCATATCTGTACTCACTCAAATTAATAACATTGCACAGTCTTATAAAATCATGGCTATATTCTGTCTAATAATAGAATCCAATTCTGTTACATTAAATGTGTCTGTGTGCTTCATGGATACCTTCCTCCATACAAAAATTAAAAATTACATATTTAAATATTTTCTTTGACCTAAAAGTTCTCTTTAAAAAAATTTCAAAAGAAATTAAAATGTTTATGTGGACCTCGAAGAGTATTGTAGGCCTCTATCACTGTCCTGCCTGTGACTAATGGGAAATTTAGCCCTTTATAAAATGGGCAAAAAAAAAAAAGATATCCTATGAAAGTATATACAATGCATAAAAAAATAAGTCACATCTAAATCTGAACTTCTAGCTATAGAAAAAATTTCTGGAAAAATATTATTTAGTTGATGACTCATAGAAAATTTAGTTATAGAAAATTTATTGAAATATTTGATACATTTGATTGCCTTTTTAGAGTATACATGGGTTTTTTTCTTTGAGTAACTTAAATAGCCCACATCTCTTAGAATCTGATCCTATAAAGGTTGAGCTGATGATTCTTTATTTCTTTCCTTGTAGAGTTGAGAGAAAGGAATTTATGGAATATAATCCTTTTACATTTCATTTATCAATTCTCTTCTTCTGTGGCTGCTGTTCTCTTAACATCAAAGTTATCTTCAAGAAAAAAGAAATCATGAGAAGGAAAATGCAAATTAAAACAAAAAAAGATACCATTTCACAATCTATAAATTTGGCAAGAATTTAGAAGTTGTGTAATATCAAGAAGTACTGAGGGGGCTGTCATGCGGAGCTGGTGGGAGAGTGTCTCCATTTGCTGGAGATCCATCTGGCCGTGCTGAGTCTCGTTAAGCTGTGAATACCACTGGACAAGAAGGCCAGGCTGTCTCCCACAACCACAGGGGATATATGCTAGTGTTGCTTGAGATTCTTTGTGTCAGGAACTGGGTTCTTTTTGTCTCAGGGTTCAAAGAATAAAACCAGGGTCTACATGGATCAGTAACAGGGCAGAGTTTATTGATGGAAAGATTAATAGAAGGATTGATAAGCAAGAGAGAGAAGCAAAAGAGGGAGAACAGAACCTCTGGCAGTGGAGCGGGGATTCAAGTCAGAAGCCCCTCATGTCTTAAACTAAAAGTTTAAGTCCTATTCAGCAGGCAGGGGTTTTTGGGAAAGCATATCATAATTGGTCAGAGGTCTGAAGGCAGAAAATAATCCTAAAATATCTTCAAAATTAACAAAGAAATGCAGTCTTTGCAGTCCTTTTCCCAGACAAGAAATTAGGGTGTGTACTCCACTCTCAAGGAGGAACTGCCTAGAGCCAGATCAGGATGGTTTGTTCAAGACTTTGCTAGAGCCTAGAGGGTGAGGCCTGGAAAGGGGTCTGTTTGTGCCTAGAGAAGGGGGTTTGTGATGAGACTAATTTTCTGAACTCACCCAGACAGTGAGGATGGTCCCTGTCCAGCCCTGACAGGGGAACCCTGTATCACTAGGATGTCAACTGCTGCACTGTGTGGCAGCAGAGAGTTGCAGCAACTGTAGTTCCATTACTAGGGGGAGGGATGAATAAATATATTATGTCCATTGAATGTTCTTCAACTGTCATACGTAATGAACTTCATAAATGGCCATGTGGATCTTCAAAACAATATTGTGTAAAAAGAAAAAAGAATGAGATTTGAGTTATGCTTCCATGCGTGCAATTTACCATGCAGAAAACACTACACATTTCTAAAAGTCCATATATCTAAATAAATGTTTCCAAAGAGCCATACATCTAAATCTAAATTAATCTACAAAATATGTATTGGAAGGATATTTTTAAAATACACTAGGAGGGATGCCTTTGGTAAAGGAAGGGAGTTGGGAATGAAGACACGTGCAAAAATTGAATGAAACAAAGGGAAGATGGCAATGGTGATCTTTGCCATGAATTCACAAATGTTAAGTGTTGGGTGGGGCAGGGCCAGCCTAACACAGCCACACGAACTCTTCCTCCTCTCCTCCTCCTCTTCTCCTAAGATAAAAGGACCTAGTTAGCCCACCCCTAAGAAGGACCCTGACTCAACAAAGCCCTCTGGGCAATCTGTGGAATTCTCCAACGGCCCCATATGAAAGGGGTCTCTAACTGCTCCTTGGGCGCAGACACCAGCTGTGTACTGCCCAGGCCAGTCCCCCTCCCCCTTCAATAAACCTGGCCTGAACATCTTTACACATAGGATTCTATGTGTAAAAAGTGGAGTTTGGAGCTATGGAAAACAAATGACAGCATACTTCCCCCCAAAGAGCAGCCTGCTAGAACTAACCAAGCCCAAGACCTGACAACTGGAGAGCTTCATACTTTTCAAGAAAAGATGTTGAACTTGATTGTGAAGTATCTTTTGATCTTACAACATCAGTTATGGTAAAGTGTAATTTTAAAAAATGGATATTACCATGAATCTCAAACATAAAGGGAGTACATGTCAAATATTTTGCATAATTAATGAGGAAAGTTGTAAGATGTTATAACTAGTTTATAGGAGATTCCAAGTAACCGACATATGAATAGGCGATCAGGATTGGCCACATCCTGTAATTCTAGTCAATATTCTTAAGGCAGTAATATTCAGCTCTATTCTTACTGGACGCAACTTGTATTTCTACGAGCAAAAATCATCTGCATTAGGATTAGTATTTTACAGCACACAAAGTTGTAAAATAACTCAAAGGTAACAGAAAGTACAGAAAACCCAGGGAATCAGATAACGCAGGGAACGCCTAGCTTTCCATTAGGTAACAAAACAAAAAACAGGAATGCTTTTGGTCAATTTCTAAGTATTTCACTTATCCCCCCTACAATAAAGAAGTCAATAGAAAAAGAGTAACAACCACTTTATCAAACAGCAGAAACAAAAGCTATCTGATGTACACTTGGCTGAAAGCCTCCTCTACACTTCTGACATACTTTGGAGAAAGAAAGAGTAATCCTTGGATTTGGTAAAGGTTAGAAGGTTTATAAGAGCTTTTTAAACTTTCTTTGCCTTCTTTCTTAACTTGCTCATTTTTCCTCATTTGTCATCCTCATGAATAGACTGACACCGGTCCTGTAAATGTAGAAACTGTCAGATAAATGAGCAGCCACGGTGGTGTTAATCAAGCTGTATGGGTGGGACTCAGAAAATGATACCCCCAAATATGGGGCTTTGACAAGCTGAAGAAACAGCCTCAAGGTCTCTCTCTGACTTTCCCCCACCTCCCTCTCTCTCCTCATCCTCTTTCCCTAAAGTACCTGGGGGGACTCTCTGTAATTTTTTTTTTTTAATCTAAGAAAATGTCTTTCCAAACAAATGCAATTGTCTTAAGACCTCCTCCCTGTGAATCCTATTAAATAACCAGGAAAGATAAACCACCTGAGAAAAGAAGAGATGGGAGTCATTACCACACCCAGACAGGTTTCATCTATCCTTCTGAGGGCAGCTGGGCAGTTTACCTGGAGGACTTTACCTCCATGATAAGACAACCTTTGCTCCTATGAAGTTCTACCCCTTACCTTCCTTCTAAGGTCCCATCCAGCTTGCAAAGAGAATCATTTACAAAATAATGTCTGTTTCCTGAGTCCATGCATCTCTCTCCTAGGAGAAGAGTGTTGAAGTCTCAACCATCTGGCCCCTCTCAAGTCTCACTTTGTGTATGGCTGCTGCATTCATGTGCCAGTTAATACATTCTGTAGGCCTTTTTCTCCTATTAATCAGCCTAGCATAAGTTCATTTTCAGCAAACCTTTAGAGGGTGGAAGAGAAACTTTCCCTGGGTTCCTACAGTGTTAAAAAGAAGGGTGAATTGGAATGCACACATGGCTGCTTGCATCTTAAGGAATCTAATTCTTCTAACCAAACAAAATCTTTTTGACCAGATTCAAGTCCTTTGCCATGGCAAAAGGTCATAATGTGCAGGAGCTACAACAAGAGAAACAAGTAGAAGAGGTAAATGGAGAACGCAGTAGGACTTTTCTTGTGGAGAGGTAAATGGAGAACACAGTAGTACTTCTCTTGTGGAAATCTTTAAAACTTTCATCAATTTCTTTTTCTTTTTTTTTTGACAGTTTTTTGACTGGGGCCGGGTTTGAACCCGCCACCTCCAGTATATGGGGCCGGCACCCTACCGCTTGAGACACAGGTGCCACCCACTTTTATCAATTTCTAATCTGTAACTGCCCATTTATTTTTTAATAGTAGGCAGAAACTTCTACGTTTTGGTTTCAAAGTCACTTGATCTTTTGCAGAATTTACAATTTGGCAGTGTGTCATGTAATCATATTTCCAAATTCAATCAGATTTATGCTATTTGTCCCTTTTGATTACAGTCCAAGGAGGAATGCTTTGTCTTTTCAAGATAACTGGCCCCACATAGCAGAGCAATAAATGCAGTCTGCGTTCTGATCTCAGCTTTTTCCAGAACCCGTGTTGGTATAAATCCTGAAACATTAACTTGAGCTAAGTTAATTGCAGTCTTGAATTTAAAATACCTTCTTCATAAGCTTTCTCTATATGGGGCAATAATTCCTGTGAACTCCAAACCATTTTGTCATAGACTTAGGTGGGATAGGTAGATATATGACCCATGTGCCTGTTTCTAGGAAAGCTTTTGCCTTGCTGTTTAAGTAATTTAATACTTGCTTATTTGTGTTAATTTGAATGGTGTGACCTGTGGCAGCAGACATATTTAATCACCAGTACAGAACTTGCTATGTAAAAGAATAAATTCGTTCTGACTTAATATTTCTTGTGAAATGTAGGCCATCAATTTCTCCCAGTATTTTGGTTTAAATCAGATTCATCTCTGTCCTAGAGGAGGAATGATGTGCAGACCGCGCCAAGGTGCTTTTTCAGCGATGTTTTCATTCCTCTAAAAACAAGGACCTTTTCTGATTTGTTTTGCCAGGTACCATTCATCATTGGTGGCATTTTAAAGCTGACTCAAGGGCCCATCTCTGGTCATTACAAGAAATTTTCACCGGATCTGGCTTTCAGCCAAGTATTGGTTTTGCAAGTGTCTTCATCAGAGATGGCAATAAAGCTGACTGTGGCACAAATGGCCTTGTCAATGAAGCATCCTTGCCTGGAAGATTACTGAATGCCTCGTGGGATACCAGCGCAGAAGAGCTGATAGGCGTGGCAAAACCCAGTGACCCGGTTGCTGCTGCACATGGGACCAGAGAGGAATTTCTTTAGGCCAAGATTAGAATATAAAAGTGAGAGAGGATTGGGGGTTGGGGGACAGGAGTAAGTCTAAAAGAACAAAAGGCTTCCCTGTGGTGACTCAGCTCTTAGAAATTTGTGGAAACAACTTCCTGGGACTGTGAAACTAATGCTTGCTTCGGCTTCTGTAAAAGCCTGCACCCGCCTTCTCATTGGTCAGCTCAGTTAACACTGACCAATGAAAAGGATACCTATAAACCGGGACCCCTTGGCTGGAGGTAAAAGGGAAAGGACAGAGCCAGTCAGGGAGCTTGGCCATGTGGGGGCTCTAGTTCCGGTGACTCCACCAGCCGAAATAAAGCCCTTCCTCTTTTAAACATGGGTGGTCGGGTGTTTCTTTCTATCAGGCCTCATTTTCCTGCAACAAAAGTATAAATGTATTTTATGTTAGAGACAGGAAAGACAGTTGGGGAGCAAGAGAAGACAGCAGAGAGCAGCGGGTGAGAGAAGGGAGGATGGGCTGCCAGGAGGGGAGAGAAAGAGAACGAGAGAATGGCACGAAGGAAGAAAAGAAGAATGCCAGCCCTAAAGTCCAGTGGGTAGCTGAATTTAAGGAGGAAAAATGCAAGAGAGTAATTGCAGCCGAATTCACAAGATACTGTGAATGTGAATGCTGTGTCCATTTTTCCTCAGGCAAGGTTGCAGATAGACATTTTCCCAGGTATTTCCAATCTTTAGGCCTGATTGATCTTCCATCAGGGACACTCAGGAATCACGTGAGGCTTAAAGGAACAAATTCTAAAAGACAAAGGAGATGGGGAAATGTAAACAGAAAGACTTTAGGCTGGACGGAGGTGACTCAAGCCCATAATCTTGGCACTCAGGAAGCCCGAGGGCAGTAGATTATTTGAGCTCTGGAGTTGGAGACCAGCCTGAGTAAGAGTGAGATCTCATCTCTACTGAAAATAAAAAATATTAGCTGGGCACAGTGGCACGGGCCTGTATGTTGGGGGTCAGGGATCCCAGTTCTCCAAACCCAATTCACCTGGTTCAATTACTCAGCTGAGCTAGAGAGTTCACCTGATGTATGGCGGTAATTGAAAGCAAAAATAGGCAGTATAAGTACAGGGTAAAAGTAACCAGCACAAGTTTCAGGGTAACAAAGAGAGGTTTCATTTAGGATGAACAAAGAAAGTTTAGAACACTTCCAAAGAGAGTTAGAAGTGGGGCCCACTCATGAAGGAGCAGAGGTGGGGTGGGGGCAAAGGCTGCAAGACTATAAATACCCCCTTTCCTTCCATTGAAACTGGTTGCAAGTCTTTCCTTGGCCTTCCTGCATCACTGGGCAATATTGCCCTTTTCTATTGGTCCTTGATAGTCTCTTTCAATTGGTCATTGGTTACCTAGGTTACCTCATACCCACATTCTTATAGGCCGTCCAGACTTCCTGGTTGAGCAGGCCAGGGCTTCCACCTACCCACCTGAAGTCCTTGTCTTTGTGTCCTTTCTCACTAGGAGAAAGGAGGAGGCTGAAGCAAGAAAATCTCTGGAGACCAAGAGTTTGAAGTTGCTGTGAGCCAAGAGGACACCACAGCACTCTACCTAGGGTGACGGAGTAATACTTTGTCCATCCACCCCTCCCCCTCCCCCCCACCCCCCCAAAAAAAAGAAAAAAGAAAGAAGGAAAGACTGTAGATTATTTTTTGGTCTGTTGGGTTCCTCAATGGTTTGTGAAAACCGAAATTCACAAGGGTGGAGAGTGGAGAGAGGGCAGTAGAAAGCAGACAGAGAGGTTTTAGGCCTTATTGACAAACTATGAGTTAATAATTTTTCTATTATTTCACTATAAAGGCTGACAATGTTCACAGAGTTGCCTTTGGGCATATGTTCTAAATAGTAAAGTGAAGAGGTCTCCCCTGTGATTTCAGGGGCTCCCATCTGCTCTTTTCTTTTGAAAGCAAATGGAGTTAACAATTTCTAGAGAATTACAGTCCTTTACAAATTGAAGCTTCATTATAATCTTCTCTTTCATGAAGAATCTGGGTAAAGATATTTGAAAGGCTAGTAAATGAATGATGTTTAAAGAAAAAATTTATTTACTAGATTAAGGGGGAAAAAAATCAGTGCATCTCTTTCAAGCAGATTTTCAACCTTGGCACTATGGACATTTTAGACTCTTACATTTTGGAGCATCCTGCGCTTGGCAGGACGTTTGGCAGCATTGCTGTCCTCTGCCCCTTAGAGGCCAGCAGCACCCACTCTGTTGTGATAACCAGACATGTCTTCAGGAATTGTAGAATTGCACACCTTCCAATCCCTTGATTACAACTGATTTGAAGTGAGGTAGGATTGTAAAAGGCTAAAAGCATCCACCTTTATTTTTCCAAATTTGATTCATGAATAATCAGGAATACACCATTTTGAGAAAAAGCAGAGGGAACATCATATAATCAGTAAGGAATCCATTCTTTTTTAATGGCAGTTTTACACCAAGCACCAGGTCATAACACACACGGTGCAGGTGAGCAGCAATTTTGTTCTGGACCACCCTCTTCTTGTTGTTCTCTTGGGATGGTAAGTGCTTCTCTATAGATTCCCCTGTCAGATTGGATAATTTGATCCTAAGCACAGATTTTATAAGTCAACTCCACAGTGGAAAGCAACATTTTTGAGAACAATAACAAATTGATTTTGTCTGCATTTGTTTCACTCTGTTATAAAATTGAATAGAACTTTCCAAAGAAAGGTCACAGTTGTGAATTCTGTGTCAGATATCCCAGCTGAGCTATTTGTATGAACTAATCAGCTCCTCTATTAGATCTGCCAATTAGTCTAAATTCTCCCTCATTATAGAAGATTTCAAGAGTGTAAACAGTCTCCCCCAGTTAAAACCCCAACAATTGTCAAAGTGAGCATTTATGATGCCTTTTTGCAAATAACAAGGCCACAGTGGCAGCTTGAATAGCCTTCCTGCGGCTGGCCTCTTCAGAATACAGAATGTGTTTGTTTAAAAATTGTCCTTAACTCTTAATTTCACCTCTGGGCCAGGGAATAAGCCACAGATTCAAGGATTATTAAGAAAATGAATCAGGTTTTTGCCATTCTTTTGGTAGATGGCTTTACATCCTGAGAGAACCTTGATTTAATGGTATTTTTATCTTTCTTAATTATATTCAATTTGTGAAGAAAAATAAAGATAGTAAATTACAATTTCAAGATTGCCTGAGTCTGAGACAGGATTACATTTCACGATTAACAATCACAACATTGCTTCTGAAAAGCCCTCTCTAATTTAGCAGATGCTCCTGTCAGCCAGAAATAAGGGGACCGTGGTTTTAAAACTTAAGATCCAGGGATTTAACCTTCATAGGATTCTAAGCTTTTCTGAAGCCAGCATCAAAGCATCTCCAAGTCCCTTGGCTAGGAAAAAGGAAAGCAGCGACAACTCTTTCTAGTTACCCACACCTCAAAGGCAGGAAATGGTGTCTCAGTGTGTTCCCTACTGGAGCCTTAAGTTTTAAAACCACGGTCTCCTGATTCTGGGCTGACAGGAGCGTCTGCTAAATTAAGGAGGGCTTTTGAGAAGGAATGTTGTGATTGTTAATTGTGAAATGTAATCTTGTCTCAGGCTGTTCTAACCTTCTCAATCAGCGGTCTTTTCTTACCTAATTACACGATTCTAAGAAAATCTAATGAGGTGCTGTCAGATTTACATTGGAATTATTTTAAATGTTATCACAGTAGCCATGGTGATGATATATAAATGGACAAAATGCCAAAGATCTGGAGAAATGTCAAAATTACACCCACAGCCGCTCTTAGGATAGGCATTAAGTCAGCATATTTTAAGCTTTTTGGATTCTCAAGAAAGTGGGATATTTTAGTCAGTAAAAAGAAGTAGTGTGAGATGGAAACAGTTGAAGTTACACTATCAAGCTGCTCTTTATTATTATTTTTTTTTAACTAATGTTCCAGCAGGTGAAAGCTGGGTTCAGATCCACTTCATCGCTCTTCAGTTCTCCACGGATTGCTATTTGGCTTTTTAAAGACTTGCAAGACGGACTTCCTTACGGAAATTTTTGTTATGTTTATGCTTTAATTATGTTTCCTATGGCTCCTTGGGGGAGCTGGAATAATGATATAACATTTTATGTGTATTTACTTATAAAAAAATCTACAAACAAAATAATTATAATACTCATTGATTCTAGTTATTGATGAAGCTGCCACTTACAAACATGAGGTTAAATTTCACATTCATGGGGATTTATACAGCTAAACAACCAAGGAGCAATATGCTTACTCAGCTCTAGTGATAAGAAAGTGAGGGCACAAAGAAACCATTTTGGAATGTTCCAGCTACTCTAGCAATTTGACAAAAGATTATTTGCATTTGCCCTCACACCCATGACACAGAAGCCAAGGGAGCAGGGCATACATCATATCCGTTTTTTTTTTTTTTTTTTTTTTTTTTTGGTAAACAAACATCTTTGGGCAGGCAGCTCTTTTATAAAGGTGATACAGAATAGATTTAGAGAGATTCAGTTTCACTCTTCACAAAGCTTCTAACTAGGCATCAAAATTGGCATGTAAGGTCTCTTGCCCGGCACTGGTCTGGGGTCCTCTCTTCAACTCTTGCAACTTTCTGATGATTCAGATGTCTCTGCAACATCTTCTGTCACCCTGTGAGCTGCAGGATTGGGGGAGCAAGATGGCAGCCGAGTAACAGCTTCCTTGCATCTGGGCACCGTGAGTCTGGGGAGATAGGACTCCAGGCATCTCTGGCTGGTGGAATCTTCCTATCTTCACCTCTGTGAGGATACAGGGAGTCAGCGAGAGACTTCTGGGCCCCAAGAGGAGGACTAAAACAGTGGAAAACTGGCAAGTGGTAGCGTGTGTTAAGACGGTCTAAACCCGCCCACAACTGTAAGTTCAGTAGCAGCGAGACTATAAACTGGAAAGGCTTTACCTGTGAACTGTTTTGGTGTCTTTGGACTTAGCACTCAGTTTAACGGCCTTGGGGAGAGCCTGAGAGGGAGTGTGGAGAACTTTAGCTGTTGTCTAAGGCCCCAGTCTGAGCCGCTGAGCCAGACGGAGCTAATAGTGTTTGGCTATGGGCCGCAGGGAGCCCTTGTGAGTGATCTGACCTGACAAGCTTGGCCCTCAGGGTCGCAGAGCTAGAACTGGGTGGGAGCTGGTAACCTAGCGACTGAACAGCCTAAGGGTGGGGTCTGAGCCGCCTTGCAGCCCTAAACCTCAGGGGCAGAATGAGACCCGTTTTGGCACACTGGGTAAGTGGATAGCCATTTCAGCAGTGATTCCAGCGACAAGCACTTTCCTGGGAAAGCTTCTGCTCAGCAAGGTTACAATTTCAAAGTGCCTTTTAAGTGGGCTGAAGAGAGATTTAGGGTGTCTACCTGCTGGGGTTTGAGAAATCAGCAGCTTCCAGTCATATCAGAATTGTGATTAACATCTCATACCCCAGAAGACCACATGTTGCCCAGACAATATTCAACAACATATACATACTGCTTTGTTTTTGGTTGTGCTTTTTTTGTTTGTTTATTTTGATGTTGTTGATGTTGTTCTTTTTTTTAATTTCAACCTTTCAAATACAGATCCTTTTTCTTTCTCAATTTTTCTAGTTTAATTATAATTTCCCATTGCTGCCTTTTTCAATAACTAGAACTTCATTTTAGCTAGTGTTTCTACCACTATTATTTGGTTTTTCACCCAATTTTATCCTGTAAAGTTTTCTGTTTGCTTGTTTTGGTTTGATTTATAGCATTTTTGTCTTTCCTCTCTACTTAGTGGAGGTGGGGTACTATGTCTGATCAGGTTAGGAAAGAGCTGCTGACCTCAAGGGAACCACCCAACTGGGCACCCCCAGAAGGTGGGATTCTTTTTTTTTTTTTTTTTTTGTAGAGACAGAGTCTCACTTTATGGCCCTCGGTAGAGTGCCATGGCATCACACAGCTCACAGCAACCTCCAACTCCAGGGCTTAAGCGATTCTCTTGCCTCAGCCTCCCGAGTAGCTGGGACTACAGGCGCCCGCCACAACGCCCGGCTAGGTGGGTTTCTTTTTTAAGATTATGTCAAAGTACCCTACTGTACACCTATGTTGCTCCGTCTCCCTCTTTCTGTGCCTCTCTTCTTTTTGTCAATATTCCTTTTACCCACCCCCTCTCCATTCTCTACTTTTTTTTTCTTATCACTTGGTCCTCCTTTCTTTCATCCCTTTTTTGCTCTTCAACCTTCTCACCCTTCTGGTCCTGTACCAAAAGAACTCATCGAACCCTTAGTCCACAGGCACAAGAACTTAAAGAGCAAGAGGAAGTGAAAGGAAAATTGGGGCAACGAAACAGATAAAAGAAATCACTCATGAGGAAGAATCAGCAGAAAACTCCAGGCAACATGAAGAACCAGTCCAGAACAACCCTGCCAAGGGACCATGAGGTAGCTACTGCAGAGGATTCCACCTATAAAGAAATGTTAGGAATGACATAAAGGGAATTTAGAATACACATGTTGAAAACAATGAAAGAAATGATGGAAACAATGAAGGAAACTGCTAATAAAGTGGAAAATAACCAAAAGGAAATCCAAAAACAGAATCAAATAAGAGATGAATGATATGAAGAATATAAAAAGGATATAGCAGAGCTGAAGGAACTGAAACAGTCAATTAGGGAACTTAAAGATGCAATGGAAAGTATCAGCAACAGGTTAGACCATACAGAAGAAAGAATTTCAGAGGTAGAAAACAAAGTTCTTGAGATAACTCAGATAGTAAAAGAGGCAAAAAAGAAGAGAGAGAAAGCAGAACGTTCATTGTCAGAATTATGGGACTTTATGAAGCGTTCCAACATATGAGTTATAGGAATCCCAGAAGGGGAAGAAGAATGCCCCAGAGGAATGGAAGCCATACTAGAGAATATTATAAAAGAAAATTTCCCAAGTATCACCAAAGATTCTGACACACTGCTTTTAGAGGGCTATCAGACCCCAGGTCACCTCAACTCTAACCGAGCCTCTCCAAGACTCATTGTGATGAACCTGTCCAAAGTCAAGACAAACGAAAAGATTCTGCAAGCTGCCAGGAGTAAGCGCCAGTTGACCTACAGGGGCAAATCCATCAGAGTGACCGCAGACTTCTCTAATGAAACTTTCCAAGCAAGAAGACAATGGTCATCTACCTTTAATCTACTTAAACAGAACAATTTCCAGCCCAGAATTCTGTACCCTGCTAAGCTAAGCTTCAAAATTGATGGAGAAATCAAATCATTTACGGATATACAAACATTGAGGAAATTCGCCACAACAAGACCAGCTATACAGGAAATTCTTCAATCTGTTCTGCACTTTGACCACCACAATGGATCAGCAGCAAAGTAAGAACTCAGAAATTAAAGGACAGAACCTAACCTCCACACTCATGCAAAAGATAAAACTAAGCAACGGGATCACACAAAATAAGACAAATAGAAAACTACCACACTTATCAATTATCTCAATAAATGTTAATGGCTTGAATTCCCCACTGAAGAGACATAGATTGGCTGACTGGATTAAAAAACACAAGCCATCCATTTGCTGTCTGCAAGAAACACACCTGGCTTCAAAAGACAAATTAAAGCTCCGAGTCAAGGGTTGGAAGACAATAGTTCAGGCAAATGGCATTCAGAAGAAAAGAGGAGTTGCAATCTTATTTTCATATTCATGTGGATTTAAAGCAACTAAAGTCAAAAAAAAACAAAGATGGTCACTTTATATTGGTTAAGGGAAAAATACAAGAAGATGTTTCAATTCTAAATATTTATGCACCCAATTTAAATGCTCCCAGATTCTTGAAACAGACCTTACTCAGTCTGAGCAATATGATATCTGATAATACCATAATAAAGGGGACTTTAACACTCCTCTTACAGAGCTGGACAGATCCTCTAAACAGATATTAAACAAAGATATAAGAGATTTAAATGAGACCCTAGAACAACTGTGCTTGATAGACGCATATAGAACACTCCATCCTAAAGATAAAGAATATACATTCTTCTCATCACCCCATGGAACATTCTCCAAAATTGATCATATCCTGGGACACAAAACAAATATCAACAGAATCAAAAGAATTGAAATTTTACCTTGTATCTTCTCAGACCATAAGGCACTAAAGGTGGAACTCAACTCTAACAAAAATGCTCAACCCCACACAAAGGCATGGAAATTAAACAATCTTCTGTTGAATAACATGTGGGTGCAGGAAGAAATAAAACAGGAATTCATTAACTTCCTTGAGCATAACAACAATGAAGACACAAGCTACCAAAACCTCTGGGATACTGCAAAAGCAGTTTTGAGAGGAAAATTCATCACTTTAGATGCCTACATTCAAAAAACAGAAAGAGAGCGCATCAACAATCTCACAATCCATCTTATGGAATTGGAAAAACAAGAACAATCTAAGCCTAAACTCAGTAGAAGAAAAGAAATCCCCAAAATCAAATCAGAGATTAATGAAATTGAAAACAAAAGAATCATTCAGAAAATTAATGAAACAAGGAGTTGGTTTTTTGAAAAAATAAATAAAATAGATAAACCATTGGCCAGACTAACGAGGAATAGAAAAGTAAAATCTCTAGTAACCTCAATCAGAAAGGATAAAGGGGAAATAACAACTGACCCCACAGAGATACAAGAGATCATCTCTGAATACTACCAGAAACTCTATGCCCAGAAATTTGACAATGTGAAGGAAATGGATAAATATTTGGAATCACACCCTCTCTGAGACTCAGCCAGGAAGAAATAGAGCTCCTGAACAGACTAATTTCCAGCACTGAGATCAAAGAAACAATAAAAAAGCTTCCAACCAAAAAATGCCCTGGTCCAGATGGCTTCACTCCAGAATTCTATCAAACCTTCAAGCAAGAGCTTATTCCTGTACTGCAGAAATTATTCCAAAAAATTGAGGAAGAAGGAATCTTCCCCAACACATTCTATGAAGCAAACATCACCCTGATACCAAAACCAGGAAAAGACCCAAACAAAAAGGAGAATTTCAGACCAATCTCACTCATGAATATAGATGCAAAAATTCTCAACAAAATCCTAGCCAATAGATTACAGCTTATCATCAAAAATTCATTCATCATGATCAAGTAGGCTTCATCCCAGGGATGCAAGGCTGGTTTAACATACGCAAGTCCATAAACGTTATCCCCCATATTAACAGAGGCAAAAATAAAGATCACATGATCCTCTCAATAGCTGCAGAAAAAGCATTTGATAAAATCCAGCATCCTTATCTAATTAGAACACTGAAGAGTATAGGCATAGGTGGCACATTTCTAAAACTGATTGAAGCTATCTATGACAAACCTACAGCCAATATTTTACTGAATGGAGTAAAACTGAAAGCTTTTCCTCTTAGAACTGGAACCAGACAAGGTTGTCCTCTGTCACCTTTACTATTCAACATAGTGCTGGAAGTTCTAGCCAATACAATTAGGCAAGACAAGGAAATAAAGGGAATCCAAATGGGAGCAGAGGAGGTCAAACTCTCCCTCTTTGCTGACGACATGATCTTATACTTAGAGAACCCCAAAGACTCAACCACAAGACTCCTAGAAGTCATCAAAAAATACAGTAATGTTTCAGGATATAAAATCAATGTCCACAAGTCAGTAGCCTTTGTATACACCAATAACAGTCAAGATGAGAAGCTAATTAAGGACACAACTCCCTTCACCATAGTTTCAAAGAAAATGAAATACCTAGGAGTATACCTAACAAAGGAGGTGAAGGACCTCTATAAAGAAAACTATGAAAGCCTCAGAAAGGAAATGGCAGAGGATATTAACAAATGGAAGAACATACCATGCTCATGGATGGGAAGAATCAACATTGTTAAAATGTCTATACTTCCCAAAGCAATCTACCTATTCAATGCCATTCCTATCAAAATACCTACATCATACTTTCAAGATTTGGAAAAAATGATTCTGCGTTTTGTATGGAACCGGAAAAAACCCTGTATAGCTAAGGCAGTTCTTTGTAACAAAAATAAAGCTGGGGGCATCAGCATACCAGATTTTAGGCTGTACTACAAAGCCATAGTGTTCAAGACAGCATAGTACTGACACAAAAACAGAGACATAGACACTTGGAATCGAATTAAAAATCAAGAAATAAAACTAACATCTTACAACCACCTAATCTTCGATAAACCAAACAAGAACATACCTTGGGGGAAAGACTCCCTATTCAATAAATGGTGTTGGGAGAACTGGATGTCTACATGTAAAAGACTGAAACTGGACCCACACCTTTCCCCACTCACAAAAATTGATTCAAGATGGATAAAGGACTTAAATTTAACGCATGAAAGAATAAAAATCCTCAAAGAAAGCAGAGGAAAAACAGTGGACGATATTGGCCTGGGGAAAGTCTTCATGAAGAAGACTGCCATGGCAATTGCAACAACAACAAAAATAAACAAATGGGACTTCATTAAACTGAAAAGCTTCTGTACAGCTAAGGAGACAATAACCAAAGCAAAGAGACAACCTACACAATGGGAAAGGATATTTGCATATTTTTTTATCAGACAAAAGCTTGATAACTAGGATCTATAGAGAACTCAAATTAATCCACATGAAAAAAGCCAACAATCCCATATATCAATGGGTAAGAGACATGAATAGAACTTTCTCTAAAGATGTCAGACGAATGGCTAACAAACACATGAAAAAATGTTCTTCATCTCTATATACTAGAGAAATGCAAATCAAAACAACCCTGAGATATTATCTAACCCCAGTGAGAATGGCCCACATCACAAAATCTCAAAACTGCAGAAAATAAAACTGCTGGCGTGGATGTGGAGAGAAGGGAACACTTTTACACTGCTGGTGGGACTGCAAACTAGTACAACCTTTCTGGAAGGAAGTATGGAGAAACCTCAAAGCACTCAAGCTAGACCTCCCATTTGATCCTGCAATCCCATTACTGGGCATCTACCCAGAGGGAAAAAAATCCTTTTATCATAAGGACGCTTGTACTAGACTGTTTATTGCAGCTCAATTTACAATCGCCAAAATGTGGAAACAGCCTAAATGCCCACCAACCCAGGAATGGATTAACAAGCTGTGGTATATGTATCCCATGGAATACTATTCATCTATTAAATAAAATGGAGACTTTACATCCTTCGTATTAACCTGGATGGAAGTGGAAGACATTATTCTTAGTAAAGCATCACAAGAATGGAGAAGAATGAATCCTATGTACTCAATTTTGATATGAGGACAATTAAGGTTATGGGGGGTGGAAGCAGAAAGAGGGACAGGGGGAGGGGGGTGGGGCCTTGGTGTGTGTCACATTTTATGGGGGCAAGACATGATTGCAAGAGGGACTTTACGTAACAGTTGCAATCAGTGTAGCCTGGCTTATTGTACCCTCAATGAATCCCCAACAATAAAAAAAAAAAAAAAAAATTGGCATGTAAAACAAAATTAATCTGCTGTCCTAGAGGTAGAATATAATGACCTATATTTAAAAGTAACATCAACTTTCTGCTTAAAACACACTCAGGCAAAATAGAACAGTTCAAAAGTGTTTAGAGTTGATGCATCTTTAGTCTCAGTGGGAGCCATTCACATCTTGTTCTACGTCAACTGCACCATCTGGAGTTCTGCAATGTATAATCTTTGTGGGTCCTTAGTTATATAATTATCAGTGATGTCCAAATCAAATGCACATCACTTGGGAACAGTTTCTTATCCACAACAAATTAACTAATTTTAAATACAGTTCTAGAAATTTGGTTGAGTTACCAAGTTTCCAAAATTTAGCTCAGAATTGCTACAGGATAATCTCTGGCTAGGAGGACAAACTGATAACTGAGACCTTCACATCAAGAGAAGTGACAGAAAAAACATCTTAAATGGATTCAAGACCTCAACTTGTTTAAGTTATCAGGATCCTTCTGCCTTTAAATAAGATCATTATTGATAAGCTCTGTTATGGTATCCCAGATTTATCAAGAAAAGTTTAGATTATGTAGGCTTTTCTTCAACTGAAAAGATAAAGCAGAGTATTTTCAGAGTTTTATCTGTATTTAGTTTCTCTTAATTACAGATTTACTCTCTGCCTCTCCTATTCTGCTTTATCTACTAAACACTCCCATTGGGTTTCTCCTGTTATCTCTGTCTACAGATTCCCTGCTGGCTTCACTTGCCTTTGCTCTCCTTCTATCAGAAGAGAACTTAGGGAAAAGTCAGGTTCAAGGATAACATTAGCACCTAACTTTCAGAGAGAGGGAGGAGGTGGAATAGTGTCTGATGTAAGACATTCTAGATGGACAGGGTGACTCTCCCATTTACCACTTGCATGACATTGGGCACATTATTTATTGTCCTTGGTCTTCAATTTTCTCATATGTAAAAAGGTGGGATAATAAGAACACCCATATCAGAATTGCTGTGAGGATTAAATACATTTGCAAAGCTTGGAACAATGCCAGGACCCATACCAATGGCAGAGGAAATACTAGGCGTCATTATCATTAGGATTGCTGTTTTGTTGTTGATTAAATCATTAATAAACACAAGACATGGGCCTGGTGTCTTAGTCTTTGAATTATAAAGTCCATGAAAAGAGGGATTATGTCTTTCTTCCTCAGCATTGTATTCATAGGCATGACTACAAGAAGCAGAAAGAAAGGCAAAGGGAAAGCATGAATAGAAATGAGACGTGAAAACATAATCCAGGATGAACTTATCTACTTGAGAATTTTTCCTATTGGCCCAGAATCAACTCATAGTTCTGGAAGTACTTTATGTAGGCTTTTTAATCATAGCAATTATCCAAGCATATTGTGCAGTAGTATTCATTTAAATGCTGATCTTTTCCTGGAAAGGAAAGTTAAGGGCAGAGAATGTGCCAGATATTTCCTAGGAAGCCTAATTTTTTTTTTGTTTGTTTGGACAAAAGAAAAAATAATAAACGATTCCATTGAAAACTGCTTATTAAGTTAATTTTTAGGAATTTTATTTGCGTATAGACCATCTAAATTTGCCTTCTCTTGCCCCTGGGAGATGGATCCACACAGGATCAGAAAGTGCTGCAGAAGGGCAGACAGTGTCCCAGACAGTGCAGGACTTCTTGTTTATGTGCTACAATTCTTCAGGTGTGCGTATCATTGAAGGGGGAGAATTAGGTTGTGTTTTGAGAATTAACCAAGTCCTTTGAACAAGGATGCCCATAAAATGAGTACAGGTAATTATGCTAGGCAGAGTTTGATTACCCTATCGGATCTGTTTACCTTTCCTGTAATTCAGAGCCATGCCTGGGAGGGCAGGATTGCCATCAGCTCTAGTCAGTGATTCCAGAATAGCAAATTGTAAACATAATATGCGACTTGGCCGCATAATAAACCTGCTTGGAATAGATCCTGAAAAACCATTTCCTAATAGTGTCATGGGCCCCTTCGTTTATTTGACTTGGTTCCTTTTTCCTTCATCAGAGCTGATTGCTGATGAGGGTTCACATGCTACAGCAAACGAGCTCATCCCTGAAGCCACCGTTGCTTGTTAATGATGTCCAAATCAATATCTTAACAGGTTTCTTTTTCCCCTGTTCAAAAGAGAGGAAAGTTGTAAGAAAGATTAGATAACTGAAGTGTGTTCATGGCAAGAAGCAGCCAGAAAGTTAGAGAAGGATCATGAGGCGTGTGTGTGTGAGTGTGTGAGTGTGCGCTGTGCACATGTGTATATGGCAAGGGTGAGGATGTGGGTTAAAAAGCACAAAGAGAAATGGAATAGAAAGTCTCATGTGTCAATGGAAAGGTTATGAACACCAACCAGGAGAAAAATCTTCTGACAGGGTGAAAGCTCTTTTAAAATAGTTAAAGCAAATAAAGGTAACCAAGCAGGAGGCTTTTCCCTGAAATCTTAGTCCTTTTTAAAGCAAACACTTGACTTGTTCTTTATTTCTCCCACACAGCGCACATGCTTCCACATGCTGGGCTATTTCTGTAGGGAAGTACATCAGAGTTCTGTTCCAGAATTGCTTGCTCAAAATTACACAACTTGGAGCGGTTTTCCAAAACACTATTTCTGACAGATGCCAGAAAGATTTTTCTCTGAAGTTCTGGTGTCATTGAATCTTGTGATCTGGTATAGCTGTGGGCATCAAAGGGAATTTTCCCAAGTGGGCCCCCGGTTCCTTTCAAGGAGAACATATCCTGAGGCAAGAACTATTTGGGAACAGATTTGGGGTCTGGTTGATGGAACAATTCTTTCAAAATTACCCCTCTACAAAATGCAGTGAGGTATACATACATACACCTGTTACATGGGATCTCTCTGGGTCACTTAAATATTGACGTGATTAGTTTGACCTCCACACCTGCCTCATGAGAGTAGGAAGCCCTACTCAGTATTTCAGAGGATTATCATCTCATGGCCCATGCCATGTCCTTCTTCCGAATCCAACAGAAAGTTCAGTCTATTCTTCAACTCCAGTGGCGAAAATACAGATAAATCAAGGAATACTGTTACTCCCCACTAGTGAGTATGATGAGTGATTTTACTAAGCATGTGGAAGTGGGTTGGGAGAGGAGAATTAGGTATCTTCATTTATAAAATGCCCAATAGTTACCCTCTAACCAGGGCATTTCCCACACCGCTCACCACATATCAGAATAAACATTTCTCCACCTCATTTGTTTTTCCTGCCTCTCATCCTCTCTGCTTTGCTCACTTATCCCTCTCCTTCTCAGAAGCCAGATTTCTTTCCTCTTCTCATGAGATGAATTAGACTTTCTCCTTGATTGCCTTGGCTTATGAGTACACGGAATGGTATATACATACAATGGAGTATTTACAATGTTACAGAGGAATGAAACTCTGATACAAGCTACACTGTGGGTGAACCTTTAAAACAACATGCTAGGTGAATCACCTCAGACACAAACTAACACATATTGCACGATTCCATTGGTACTAAGTGTGGGGTACCTGGCACAGGCATTGAATAAAGGCAGAAAGCAACCCTGAGGTTACCAGGGCTGAGAGAAGGAGGAATGGGAAACAACTGTTAGTGAGCAGAGAGGTTCTGTTGAGAATGAAGGTTCTGCAACATATAATGATGTTCCTTGCACAGCGTGGTTAATATACTTTAATGTCGCTGAATCGTACACTTAAAAAATGGTATCGCTTCTCGACCTTTTGGCTAAGATCAAGTGTAAAAATGGTAAATTTTATGTTATGTATATGTTGCTGCAATAAAAAAGTAATTATACGTCAATGGGTTAAAAAATGATCTTTGCTATTAAGCAAAAAAAAAATTAATAAATAGACAAAGATTTTGAAAACTGTTATGTTTAACATTATAAAAGTAAAGTCAGGTAGATAGATAGGCTAACATACTGCTGATCAAAAACAAATACACATTGCATGTCTAGAAATATTGCAATACATGTCATGAGAATTAAGAGTATTGATTCAATATTTTGATTCAATATTTTCCTTTCTCCTTAAAGAAATAATTTGAGTGACAACAAAGATTTGTGTATTAATCCTTCATTGGCATTTTTGTTGTTATTTACTGTGTGATTGTTATTTATTGTGTTGTTATTAAAGTCCCACATGAAGTAGCTGGGTTTGTTGTGTCAGCGTTTAAGGAGATGGGTTTTCTGTGCTGCTGAAACATCCCGGTGAGAAGCTGGGAAGGGGCGTGGTCAGATAAGTGGAAAGTTGGGTTGATCCCTTCTGTTTTGCACTATCAAATATTTGTAAGAGTCTATTTAACCTCATGGTTTACATGTATAGTGTTAGAGATGTTTAGAGTTAATAGGTTACCCTTGCTATAGCAATGCTAGATAAAAATTAAGGAAGGAAATTCACAGTAACATACCCACAATCTCAATCTCTTTCTCTCTCTCTCTCTCTCACTATTCCAGAATCATAACTTCCTATTACAATGCTCCTAAACTTTTCATCTTTTTCAGAGCCTCCTATTTAAAATCTGACCCTTTAAGCCCTGATCCTTTCATTTCCTCTCTCTGAGTGGAGCTAAAAATCAATGCTAAAAAATACTTTTATCATAAGGACATTTGCACTAGACTGTTTATTGCAGCTCAATTTACAATCGCCAAAATGAGGAAGCAACCTAAATGCTCACCAACCTAGGAATTTGATTAATAAGCTGTGGTACATGTATACCATGGAATACTATTCAGCTGTTAAAAGAGATGGAGACTTTATATCCTTTGTGTTAACTTGGATGGAGTTGAAACACATTCTTCTTAGTAAAGTATCACAAGAAAGGAGAAGCAAGAATCCAACATATTCAATACTAATATGAAGCCAGTAAAAGATCTAATACATGCCCACATCAGAGAAAAACTCAAATCAATCAGGGGGTAGGGGAATGAGGGAGTGGGCAGAGAGGAGGAGGGAGGGGATGGCTGTGCTCCCACTTAGTGGGCACAATGTCAGGGTGGATGGCACACCTCTTGGGGGTGGGACACAATTATAAGAGGGACTCTACATAACAAATGCAAATATTGTAACCTAATTCTTTTACCCTCAGATTAACCTGGAACAATAATATAAATTTTAAAAAAAGGAAAAAGAAAAACAAGTCATTTAAATCATGCTTACAAAAAGAAAAAACTTTTCTATTGCTGTTTAGTAACTTGTTTCACAGATTCTTTTAAGACATGAAGCTTAAAATTGAGAAATTTGAAATTAGAACAAAAAATTGAAAATTGCCTTAGTGAATTTGATTGTATGCTATTTTAATACTTTGATTTTCAGAGTCTTTCCACAATGATACATTATAAAAAATTTATGCTTTTAAGTTTCAGATTTAATGCCCTGAACCACTTGTGATTAGTGTTCCAGTAGCATCACCTGTCATGTTATAGAAGCCCTACAAAGATATTTATAAGGTTTATAAACCAAGCTAAGGTTTAATTTCTTTAACATGTTCTTAAAGATTTCATTCATTATGTTCTTTTTTATTTATTTATTTATTTATTTTATTAAATCATAGCTGTGTACATTAGGTTCTTGAGAAGTTTGGGCATGCCTCCATTTCAAAGTCAAGCTTATTTAAGTAAGAGAGAAAATACCTTTCCAAACTGACTCTCACGGGATTGAAGTTGTGAAGAAAATACTTATAAAATCAAACCTTAACTCAGCATTTTTGCTCACATAATAATAGGGTTGCCTACCAATTTGTTTCTACTCAAATCAAATATCCGAATCAAAGTGCATAAGTGATTTGAAATAAACATGGATAAATTACTTGGTTCCTCACTATCCTGAAAAGAATGAGCACACATAACGCGTCTTTCACACATTCTACAGTAGGCTACTGTGAGTTAGTACCTTCGAGATCCTCTCCAGTTAGCCAGTTAAAGTCGCTTTCTGTCTGAGCAGAACTTACTCTATTAGTGTAGGGAAAAGAGATCAATAAATAACCAAATAAATCTATAATCCTAGGTGGTGGCAATCACTATGGAGAAAAGTGAAATATGGGAAGGGATATGGGGTGGTAGGACAGGATTGCTATTTTATATTAGGTAGCCAGAAAATGTTCCTTTCATTGGTAATGATTTATTGTCACTAAATTTTCTGCCTTGGTTCTGGTTATATAATGCTGTGAAAGAAACCTTCCTAAAACTTGATGTTTTGAAATGATGACAATATTGATTTTGCTCATGAATCTGCACTGTGTATTGGATACCATGGGGACAGCTCATCTCTGCTTCACTTGGGACCAGCTGGGGCTGAAGTCCCAGAAAGCTTGTTTATAGGTGTGGAGCCTGAGCTGGAAAGACTCACTCAAGGTCCTGGGGACTAGAATAGCCAGGACTCCTCAGGTGTCTCTCCCTATCTCCATGGGGTCTCTCCAATATGGTGGCTTCCAGGTAACTGAATCCCTTACAGATCCGCCAGGGAGATGTTGTAACCAGTCTGGGGAGTCACATGGCATCACCTCTGCCATATTCTATTGGTCACAGCAGTCACAACCATGCCCAGGTTCCAGGGGAGAGGAAATAACCCAAGAACATTCAAGATAGAAATATTGCTGTGGCTTTTGAAAAAAATGCTGTGGGATACCTCTTTCTACGTACTATGGAAAATAGGGAAAACAACTTTAACTGAGCACAGACTTCTAGATTTGTTCTCCAAGGACAGAAGTGGGGCTAATACAGCTTTGAGGTGTCAGCTCTGCCTTAAATGTCTGGGCTACATTGCCTTAATATCGTTGCTTTTACCCTTAACACATTCGTGATGCTGGCATTTCAGAGAATTCTTTTATAATGCATTCCTTTTAACATGGTTATGAGAAAAATGATCAAGTGTAGATGTGTATAACTTTCATGTGAACTACACATGAGGGACCAAGCTCGTGTGATTCACATCATTCAGATCAACTTGAAATATACACCACACTGGCACATCACCATTTCCAGACTGGTAAACACCACAGTAAGAGGTTATAAAACAGGATGTAATAAATGGTAACAGCCCAGTGCCTGAGAACATTAAGTACGGACCCCATCAGACTATAATTTTAGAAAAGTAAAATACCTACCAAGCATCCTTCCCTTGAGGTCTTCAGTTCATTCAGAAAGGACGGCAGCTGCACAGATTACCCCACCCTTTCAGAAACCTTTTTCTGCCAGAATCCCTTACTTACACTTTCCTTATTAAACTTTGTGACGATAAGGTCTCTTGTGGGCAGTTCCTGTTGTTATATCTCTCTGCGCTTAAAAGGTCCTCAAAAATTTGACACCAGCTCCCCTTCCCAAAGTCTCTGCCAAAGCCCATCAATGAGAAATAAATATTGGACATATGGGGGAAAGTATATCACACTGCACAGCATAAACTTAATTAAAAAAACCCTACTCTCCCAAGACATAATGATCTCATCTCACCTTCCCTTCTATAACCACACAGGCCTTTAAAAAATTCCCTTTATAACTTGCAATAGCTCAGGTTTCCCTCTGTTCACAAACCCACACACGACTCAACAAAAGGGAGGGGGTTGCTTAACACTGAGTATCTATCCTTGCTTGGGCAGGACCTTGAAGTGTCCCATTCACACTGAGCTAATCCAGGGTAACTCCCCAGATCCCCTAGCATAGTGGTTGTTCAGCCTGGCTGCACACTAGCATATTGTGTGAGATGCTTGAGCTATACCCCAAACTCAACCAGGTTCCATGTGATTCTGGTGCACAGTGCGGGAAGCCAGCAACTTCCACCTTATGGGGACATCCATTGCACTCCATAATACTTCTACTTTCTCATGCCTCTTTCACCTGGTCCCACTCCCCTGCCCTTACGCTCATAAGGTATCTCCATTGTGGGTAGCAGACAGAGTAATTCTGTGGCAAGGACTTTGCAGTATGGATTTTGAGAAGTATTTCTTTCATTGGTGGCCCAATGATTGCTACAATTAACAGTCCTCATACTATTTTACCATGTTTCACATAAAAATGTTAGGAAAACTTTGCAGAGGAATATAAATGAATGAGTGAAATGAAATTGTGCCTTGGTACTCTACTGCTGCTGCAAACACAGTGCATGTGAGGTTAGCTGATATTTCTAATCCCATAAAGAATACGTGTGTGCCTCTGTGTTCTTGTATATACTCAAGTACCCCCCAAATTGTGCATTTTATAGGCTGCAATGATTTCCTGAGGCAATTAATGTAAAGCTTTTAACACAGGACTATGGTGAGGGTGCAGTGAGGTGATATCTGCCTCAGATACACAAAATTTAAGGGTTAAAAAAATAATTTGTATGCAATATTTTTCAAAATCAAAATTACTGATATGAACAAGATGTCAACATTTGTTGACATAAAAACAAGATCAGTCACAACACTTTCCCAACTATGATGAAGCCTGAAACAAGGGAAGAAATGAATAAAATGGATTCCATCTATATTGGAATTTTACTATCTTCTTCATCATGGCTCTCTTACCCTTATTGCAATTTTTTGAGTGTCAAATTAAAAATTGTTTTGATTACTGCATTCTTTTTCTTTTTGGTGTCCACTTAGGTTTTGCACGTGAGACAGGTGCCACACTCACCTTTCCTTAGTCCTGGCCCTGCCTTGGGGTCCAGTACATAGTGGCTCCTCACTGAATGGCTCCTTTGTCACAAGCGAGTCACACTTTCCCATCTCTTGCTCAATCTCAGATGTTCTACATCCTTTAGGTCTAATAGCAAGTACCTGCCTAACCCCAGCATGTCCTCCTGTTCCCTTATTTCTCCTGCAGGAGAACCGGGCACTCACCACACAACCCTAGTCATGGAATTTTCAGTTTACAACTCAATTAGCTTCACCTACATATTCTCGTTTCCATACTTGGATTCCTTCTTTGACACGTGCAGAATGTCCTTCTACTCTCCAGAAAAAAAATCTATCTGCTTCATTCTTTCTTTAATTAAGCCTGATTTTCACCAAACATCAGAAAGCTATAAGAAAATGGCATTTCGCCTACTTACTATTATCATGACAATATTACCTATTCGTTGTTGATTATTTAAAGTCTACCTATAGTATAAGTAGCTATTATGCCTCATGGAAAACTCTAGTCTTGGTGTAAAAAGTTCTGGATTCAAATCAAAGCTTTCTGTTAATATTTAAAGCTAATTATGTGATCTTGGGCAAGATATTTGAGTTCATTGTATTTTCTATCTGAAAGCTATTTTCATAAGCTAAAGTATTATACATTTGTGTGGTTTATATAATAATACTGGAAATTTAATAAGAATCACTGAGCTAGCTTTAGACTCTAGACATCAATATTTACATCAATTCTCTATAAAATATATCTTGAATTGCATAAATATAAGAATTCTGGAAAACAACTTGCATAATATAAAGTTTTTTGTGTGTTATATAAAGCAAGTATAAAACAAGTAATAAATTCTATACTTTTATGTAATATTGTATGATTAGTATTTTTTTCATTTTTAATTTTTCTTAATGGTTTATTTATATAATAAAATGAAATTAGGCACTCACACACACTGCAGAAGATCTGTTAAACCAGTGGTCCCCAATCTTTTTTTGATGTTTTCAGTATTAATTTACTTTTTGGAGGGGGCATATATGTTTTAATGCTTTCTAGAAATACACTGGAGAATCATGCATTGCAGTCAGCATTGGAGGCAATCCTGGGTCACAAAACGGCAACTCCTTTGCTACTGGTCCTGTAATGGCAGAGACTTGCATTTCACCTTTGTTGTTGTTTTTTTTTTTTGTTGTTGTTGTTGTTTTTTTTTTTTTGGCCGGGGCTGGGTTTGAACCCGCCACCTCTGGCACATGGGACCAGCGCCCTACTCCTTGAGCCACAGGTGCTGCCCTCACCTTTGTTGTTTACTATGACTTCTGCTGTATCTTCTAAATTAAGAAACATGCCATCTTTTCTCCAGTGTGACTTCTGCTGTCGTATTGTCACTGATGGATGTACCTTCTTTCTGAGCTCTGGTTTGCCTTTCATAACCGTGGCCATCCCCATGTCTCCCACACCAGCAGGGAAGTCTATTGAGTCACCCTGTGATCCGCTTCTCAGAGATGATATACAGATTTTTGGCTTTGGTGTTGTTAGCAATGATCACGGCTCCCACCGGAAGACCCAAGGAAATCCAGAATGTTAAGCTGGAGGACCCACCACATCCTCACTTCGATATGTTGGATGACTGGATTAGGATAGAAAGCCAGTATTAATTTCTTAATACAATTTGTTCCGTGTTCTTTCTACTTTAGTGACTCTGCTATTTTTGCAGATGTTTTACTAAGATGCAGGTTATTCGGCACCACTTTAAGAGATTCTAATTCAGGAAGTCTGGGCAAAAATTTAAGAATTTTAATTTTTACAAGTTTCCCAATGAAACTCACATCCCTGAGAAAGGATTTTATCCAGGTATTCAGCCACATTTCAAATCCACAGTACAATGAAACCACATAAAGAGAGAGAAATGGAAAATAAAGCTGAGTTTAATCCTCTATTGTTATAGCAACCAGCAACCACCGTGATCACACCCATGACAAAATAAATATCATCTTATAGCCCTATGAGCTGTCAATCAAATTTTAATCCAATTGACTTTTTAAATGAGTATAAATAATTCTCCCTGTCATATAGCTCCGTGGGCCCCATTACATCATATGAGATCATGAGACACAATTGAGTGAGCAGTCCCTTTTTTTTTTTCTCCCTACTGTAGATTTCAGACTTTGATTCTGAATCTGGTTTCAGAATTTGGCTTTGACATTGGCCATTATCTCCTCACTCTGCCAATACGCTTTTAAACTGGTCCAGCCCCTATCTGGGCAAAATGCCTGATGAAGGCAGGAAGCCGAGTTGATTGCTACCAAGAAAGCCTTGCCCTTTTTGCCTGTTCCTGTAATCAGGTTGGAAGGCAATAGCTGGAAACTTCATTCCACTCAGAATATTCAAAATCACATCTGAAGCTTTGTTCATTTGAAACCAAAGTGTACCCAGTCATCCTCACTAGTGTTTTCTTGGATCTCAGTAATTTGTCCAGCATTGCCCTCTAGTGCTCGTGGGCATGTTTCTAATGATGCCTTGCATCTCATCTACTAATTAGCGAGTTTGGAATTAAGTTACATTATTTGGAGAAAGAAGCCCTCCCCTAATTTCACAGCAGGCAGAAAAAAAGTCAAGATCCACACAGCGTGAGGAATGTTAGGAGTGCTTCTTACTTGGTTATCAGAGTATACGTTACATATATTTGTTGTGATCTTCTACTTTCAATCATTTTGTTCTGACCAATGAGATTTGTTTATACTTTTTGACCTGCCTGAGAAGAAACACAGTGTTGGGTAGGAGGTTACTGGAATGAACTCATTTAAGACAAATTTTTCCTTGCTTTGTGCTACAAGTTCCTTTTGCTCTGCCAAGATAGATTTTCTAAACACAGGATAAGGGCAACTTGCATCTTTAATATAAGCCGAGGAATTTCTTTCAGGATTAGCAAAAAAACGTTCTGGGTGGTTATTTAGTTTGGGACAGGAAGATTGTTATTAATTTTAGAAGTGTCTGAGATATATACGGGAGCGTCCCCTTCCTCCCTAGAAGAAAAAAAGAAGACTAAAATGAAAGAAAGAGAAAAGAAAATTAAACAACCTTACGTATTTCTTTTTGAACCCTTTTCTTCCTAGACTGGGCTGGTAGCTCTCTGCACAGCAAGGCCACCAAAGGTAACGGACAGTGTCTGCCATGCTCATCTGTTCGTGTGGCAGGAAAAGCGCCCTCTAAGATCTGGTCTGAAAAGCCAAAATGCAAGTGTATGACCTCTCAGATCTCCATAGTTGTTTTTTTGGAGACAGAGCTTTTGTGTTTCTAATTAGGTTAGCAGTGCAGCTATGGAGAGCAAACATACAGTGGGATTTTGCAGACTGCTTTAGCAAGCAATCAATGCTTCCTGTCAATCACATCCCTGAGGACTGGTTCAAGGTGCTATACAGTGTGGTCATTTTTATACAGAAAACCTCCAACTTGTCAACTCTCCACGTTAATATACACCAACTAAAAAAATAAATGTTTAAAAGACTTGCTTTTATTTTAAGAATAAAATCAACAGAAAGTGATAAAGGTCCAAAGGGAAACACACTAAAACGTGTTTTAACGCAATGAAATTATCAGTTGTTTAAATTTTCTCATTAGAATTTTCTTTGTAACCTAAATTTGAGACAAAAAGCAAATTTAACAGCTTTACGGAGGTATAAATCACACATCATAAAATTCATTCGTTTTAAGAAGACAGGTAGATATACAGTGTGTCCATAAAGTTCACGTGCAATTTGAAATAGTTTAACATAGTAAATGACACACACACTTTTAGTAAATGTGCAAAGTTGTGCAATCATCCCCACAATCTAATTTAGGACATTTCCATCACCCCCCAACGTAACCTTGTGCATATTTGTAGCCAATCCCTCTTCCCACCCCTAAACCCCCAAGGATTTACTTTCTGTCTCTCCTCATTATGCCTTTTTCTGGGCAGTTCATACAAATGGATCCCATGATGTGTGGTCTTTGTGTATGGCTTCTTTGATAGATGGTGACGTTTTTCAGGGTCTATCCTTTTTGTAGCTTGTAGTACCTCTTTCCTTTTTTGTGACTGGATAATGTTCCATTGTATAGACATCTCCTATTTTGTATATCACCTCATCAACTGATAGGCATTTGGGTTGTTTTCACTCTTTGGCTGTTAAGAACAATGCTGCTATGAACACACACTTTCATTCCTCTTGGGTAGGTAACTGCAGTGGAATTGCTGCATCATGTTATAGCTGTATGTTTAAGATTGAAGGAACATGCTGAGCTATTTTCTGCAGTGGATTTACCAGTCGACATTCCTATCCTCAGTGTATGAGGGACCTAGTTTCTCCACATCCTCAGTAGCAATTTTGTGTTGTAGCTATTTTTTATTTTAGGTCTTCTGAATTTCCTTAATAACTATTATGAATTTCCTTAATATTTAATGATCTTGAGCATCCTTTATTGTTTTAAGCCATTACTGGTCTTCTTTGGTGAAATATTTATTCAGATAATTTTTCTGTTTTTGAAAACTAAACTTTTTTATTTTGCAGCAATTTTAGATTTACCAAAAAGTTACAAAGATGCACAGAGAGCTCCAGCATGCCCCTTCTCCAGGTTCCCCATCATGAACGTCTTACATGTACATGGTACATTTGTCACAACTAAGAAACTGACATTCATATATTACTATTAACTAAACTCTAGACTTTATAAGCATCTAACCTGTTTTTCCATTAATTTCCTTCTGTTCAGGGTTCAATCTAGGTTGCTACATTGCACACATTGTTGAATCTCTGCATATCTCCTCTGGTCTATGACAGTTTCTCTGTCTTTCATTGTTTTTCATAAGGTAGAGAGTGGTAAAGAGAACTAGCTGGGTATCCATTAGAATGTCCCCCAGTCTAGGGGTGTCGGATGTTTTTCTCATAATTAGACTGGAGCTATGGCTTTTAGGAAAGAATATAACAAAGATGAAGTTTTTACCTGCTTTTGAATTGGTTGTTTGTTTTAGTATTATTAATTTGTGCTATTTGTATGTTTACACACAAGTTATTTATCACACACAATTTTTTTTTATCACACATGATTTTTTTTTTTTTTTGAGACTGAGTCTCACTTTGTGTCTTTGGTAGACTGCTGGGGTGTCGTAGCCCACAGTAGGCTCAAACTCTTGGGCTCAAGCAATCCTCTTGCCTTAGCCTCCTGAGTAGCTGGAACTACAGAGGCCTGGCACAACCCTGGCTAGCTTTTCTATTTTTTGTAGAGATGAGGTCTCGTTCTTGCTCAAGCTGGTCTCAAACTCCTGAGCTCAGGCAATCCACCCCTCTCAGCCTCCCAGAGAGCAGTATTACAGTGATGAGCCACTGTGTCTGACCTCACACATAACTTTCAAATGTTTTAAAATTACATTTTATCTAATTACTGCACATAAAATATATATTGACCCACTCAATATATATTGAGCTGAGGTAGAATATGATGAAAGTGTTTATTCTACAATCGGTGTAGAATACAACTGTCACCTTAATAACTATTGTTCTTAAAAAGACATTTGAAAGTCATGTATATCAACTTCTGGTAGATTTAATGCACCTAGATTTCCCTGCCAGCATTAGAATGATTTTGTCTTTCCTTGACTGAGCATTGGATGAAAGTGAATTGCTCTTGAGGGCCGTTGTCTACCAAAATATGTATCCTTTAATGCTGCAATATCACTTATTTCTGAGTAATATCTTGGCTATTCAAGGTTTTTTTCTGATTCCATATAAAGCGAAGTATTGTTTTTTCAAGATCTTTAAAGTATGACAATGGAGCTTTAATAGGGATTGCGTTGAAATTATATATTGCTTTGGGTAGTATGGACATTTTAACAATGTTGATTCTTCCCAGCCATGAGCATGCTATGTTTTTCCATTTGTTAACATTTTCAGCTATTTCTTTTCTTAGAGTTTCGTAGTTCTCTTTATACTACGAAGTCCTTTGTTAGATAAATTCCCAAATATTTCGTCCTTTGTTAGATAAATTCCCAAATATTTCGTCTTCTTTGGCACTACTATGAATGGGATAGAGTCCTTAACTGTTTTTTCAACTTGACTGTTGTTGGTATATATAAAGGCTACCGATTTATGAATGTTGATTTTGTAACCTGAGATGCTGCTGTATTCCTTGATCACTTCTAAGAGTTTTGTAGTAGAGTCCCTAGTGTTTTCCAGATATACTATCATATCATCTGTGAAGAGTGAAAGTTTGATCTCTTCTGACCCTATGTGGATACCCTTGATCGCCTTTCTTCCCTAATTGCAGTGGCTAAAACTTCCATTACAATGTTAAAAAGCAATGGAGACAAGGGGCAGCCTTGTCTGGTTCCTGATCTGAGTGGAAATGATTCCAATTTAACTCCATTCAATATGATATTGGCTGTGGGTTTGCTGTAGATGGTCTCTATTAGTTTAAGAAATGTCCCTTCTATACTGATTTTCTTAAGTGTTCTGATCATGAAGGGATGCTGGATATTATCAAAAGCTTTTTCTGCATCGATTGAGAGAACAATATGGTCTTTGTTTTTTAATTTGTTTATGTGCTTGATTACATTTATAGATTTATGTCTATTGAACCAGCATTGAGACCCTGGGATAAAACAGACTTGGTCATGATGTATAATTTGTTTGATGTGTTGCTGGATTCTGTTTGTTAGGATCTTGTTGAATATTTTTGCATCTATATTCATTAGTGATATTGGTCTATAATTTTCTTTTCTTGTTGGATCTTTTCCTGGTTTGGGGATCAGGGTGATGTTTGCTTCATAGAACGTGTTAGGTAGTCTTCCTTCTTTTTCTACCTTTTGGAACAGGTTGAGTACTATAGGTACTAATTCCTCTTACAAAAGTTTGGTAGAATTCTGACGTGAAACTGTCTGGTCCCGGGCTTGTCTTTTTAGGGAGGTTTTGTATGGTTGATGCTATTTCTGAGCTTGATATGGGCCTGTTCAACATTTCCACATGATTCTGGCTAAGTCTTGGAAGGTGACGTGCTTCCAAGTATCAGTCAATTTCCTTCAGATTTTCATATTTCTGAGAATAAAGTTTCTTGCAATATTCATTAAATATTTTTTGGATTTCTGATGAGTCTGTGGTTATTTCGTCTTTGTTGTTTCTGATTGATGAGATTAGAGATTTTACTCTTTTTTTCCTGATTAGGTTGGCCAAAGGTTTATCTATTTTATTGACCTTTTTGAAAAACCTTTTCGATATATTGATCTGTTGTATTATTCTTTTGTTCAATTTCATTTAATTTTGATATATTGATCTGTTGTATTATTCTTTTGTTTTCAATTTCATTTAATTCTGCTCTAATTTTGGTTATTTCTTTTCTTCTACTGGGTTTGGGGTTGGAATGTTCTTCCTTTTCCAGTTGCTTGAGATGTCCCATTAAGTTGTTAACTTCCTCTCTTTCTGTTCTCTTGAGGAAGGCTTGCAGTGCTATAAATTTCCCTCTGAGAACTGCCTTTGCATTATCCCAGAGGTTCTGATAGTTCATGTCTTCATTGTTGTTTTGTTCTAAAAAATTGGCCATTTCTTTCTTGATCTCATCTCTGACCCAGCTGTCATTCAGCATAAGGTTGTTTAACTTCCATGTTTTTGTATGAGGATGCAGATTCCTGTTGTTACTCAGCTCAAATTTTATTCCATGGTGGTCCGAGAAGATGCATGGAATAATTTCTATTCCTTTAAATTTACTGAGGTTAGACTTGTGACCTAAGATGTGATCGATTTTGGAGTAAGTTCCGTGGGCTGATGAGAAGTATGTGTATTCAGTTTTGTTGGGATGAAATGTTCTGTAGATGTCTGCTAAATCCAAATGTTGGATGGTGAGGTTTAAATCTAAGATTTCTTTGCTCAGCTTCTCGTTGGAGGATTGATCCAACACTGCCAAAGGAGTGTTGAAATCTCCGACTATTATGGAGCTGGAGGAAATCAAGTTGCTAATGTCTGTTAGAGTTTCTCTTATAAATTGAGGTGCATTCTGGTTGGGTGCATAGATATTAATAATTGAGATCTCATCATATTGAGTATTACCCTTAACAAATATGAAGTGACCATTCTTGTCCTTCCTTACTTTTGTTGGTTTAAAGCCTATTGTATCTGCAAATAAAATTGCAACACCTGCTTTTTTCTGCTTACCATTTGCCTGAAATATGGATGACCATCCTTTCACTCTGAGTCTGTCTTTGTCTTTTAAGTTAAAATGTGACTCTTGTATGCAACAAATATCTGGCCTGAGTTTTTGTATCCAGTCAGCTAACCTATGCCTCTTTAGAGGACAGTTTAAGCCGTTCACATTAATGGAGAATATTGATAAGTCTGGTGAAGTTTTGGGTATCGAGTTTTTCAAAAGTCCAGTGGACATTTTTAATCCTTTCTCCAGTGTGGAAATTGGAGTTTGATGCACAGTTTCTGAGTGAGTTTACTTTTGTGGTATAGGATTGGGTTGGTCATTATGGAGGATAGGTCTGAGAATATCCTGAAGAGCTGGTTTGTTTGTGGCAAATTTCTTCAACATATGAATGTCATTATTTAATTTCTCCATCATAAATGAAACTCAGTTTAGTTGGATACAAGATCTGGGGTTGAAAGTTATTTTGCTTTAGGAGATTAAAAGTTGGTGACCACTCTCTTCTGGTTTGAAAAGTTTTAGCAGAGAGATCTGCACTCATTCTAATATTCTTCCCTTTGAAGGTAATGGTTTTCTTTCTCCTGGAAGCTTTGAGAATTTTCTCCTTCATATTAACTTTAGTGAAGTTAATTATGATATGCCTGGGGGATGTCTTATTGGGGTTGAGTTGTGCTGGGGTTCTGAAGCTCTCCGCTATCTGAATTTCAGAATCTCTAGGCATGTCTGGGAAATTCTCTTTCATAATTTCATGCAAAAGGGCCTCTGTACCCAGCAAGGCCACTTCATTGGTTTCAGGAACTCCAATGATTCGGATATTTTCCTTCTTTGAATTATCCCAGAGCTCTCTGAGAGAATGATCCATTTTTGCTCTCCATTTCTCTTGCTCTTTGAGAGTTTGGGAGCATTCAAAGGCTTTATCTTCAATTGCAGAAATCCTTTCTTCTGCTTGCTCTATTCTGTTGCTGAGGGATTCTACTGTATTTTTGATATCTTTGAGGGCTGCATATTCTTGCTTCAGTGTGTCTAAGTCTTTGGTGGTTTTGTCTTGAAATTCATTAAATTCTTGAGCCAACTTTTGAATTTCTCCCTGAATTCCTAATTCCACTTTATTAATCTTGTCTGCAATCCAAATTCTGAATTCGATTTCTGACATCTCAGCCAGTTGTTTATGAATGGGATTTTCAATTACATCTGCCATATCTTTCCTTGGGGGGGGTTTTGATCTATTCTGGTTATTCATGTTACCAGAGTTTTTTTTCGATGATTCCACCCCATGGTTGTTTTACTCCCTTTGATTTTTTCCCCTGGGGCTTTTTTGAGGGCCTGTACAGTGTTGTGGCCTGAGAAACTGGGGCCCTGTCTGGTGTGGTGGGGCTAAGTGGTTCTGTCTTGTTTTCAGCTGGTTTCTGTTCCACCCTAGTGAAACAGATACTCTGGATTGAAGTCTCAGCTTTTGTTTGTATCCTTGTGGTCACACTTTGCCTCAGCTGGGTTGACGTGCGTTCTTCTACCTTCTTTCTTAGTGCAGCTCAAATCCACCAGGTTACTTGCTAAATTTTAGTTTTTTAACTCTCCTTCTGGACGGGAGCCTCTGTGGAAAGCTGGCTTGAGTCAGCCATCTTGTCTCGCCAGTCCTGCAATATCACTTAATGTGGCATAATATTTGCAACAAAAAACATGGAAATTCTGGCTGTTTTAGAAAGACCCTAGGTTCACGTGTCCCAGCTGTCAGACATTCCACCGGTTGACCCTCTCTCTCTCTCTCTCTCTCTCTCTCTCTGCCTTTTTCAGCTAAAGTCAATACATTCATTTGGATTTACCCAAGTTAAAGTCTCCATATGATGTGAGGCTGTGTGAGAATGTTTATATCTAGAAAACACAGCACATGAACAACAAAGTGGTTTATATATTTATTACCATTTTCTGTGGGTTTTATTGGCTGAATTGTTGCTCATTCCGTCCATATATTTGGAGTTCTGATCCTTCAGTATATGAGCATATTTGGAGACAGATTCTTTGTAGATTTAATCCAGTTAACCTGAGGTCATTAGGATGAGCCCTCGGGCAGTGACTGCTCTCCTTCTAAAGAGGCGAAGAGTGCATGCAGATATGTGAAGAAGGAAGACCACAGAAATATCTGAGGAGAAGACGGCTGTGTATGAGCCATGGAGAGAGGACTGGAACAGCCCTCCCCCTAACAGAACCAACCCTGCTGATACCTCACCTTGGACTTGCACTTCTGTAAATTTCTGTTGTTCAAGTCACACAATCTGTGGTCCTTTTACAACAGTAGCCCTAGCACACCAGTACAGTAGGGGATGGCCTCTTCAGAACAGGTGTTGGTCTGCTTGCCCTGGAAGTGAGGTGTGGAAGGGCGAGAATGCACAGAGCAGAATCTCTCTGGACACTGACTTGATCAGCATTTTGTCAAGTTCAGTGTTCAGTGAGCTGGTGAGTGCCTCATCTGGGTGGCAGAAGGGAGAGCTTGCAAAACATCCCTGTGTTCTCCATGGAGACCTTTTCACCCCTCTCCCATCAGAATATGGTCTTCCTCTTTCCCTTTCACCTTCCCCAGTACCTGTTCTTCTGTCTGTTGTGTCCTGGAACCTTCTGTCACATCAGAACCTTGTGTAACCCACTAAGTGATCCCCATCTATCCTCTGGGGTGGGAGCATATGGGGAGGAGAAGGAAATAGAAAGGTGAGGAAGACCCTCATGGTATAATAGAGAGAATTGAGGAGTTAGTGGGGAGGCAGGGAGAACACACCTTAATGCTTACAAATACTATTTTGTTACATTCTAATATATGATTCTTAGCACAATGCATGAAGACTGATGCAGAATTCTTCATGCACACGTACACAGTTGCTTATTCCATTTTTATTCCCCTTTAAAATGTACCAACCATTTGTTATTTTTATTACAAGTTATTACCATCAGCTAACAGAAATGTTGAAATGAAACCCACTTAGACTATTATGACAATGAATGTCAAAAACACTTTTAACAAGTTCATAGAGTCTCCAACATTATACCAAAGTACTAAAGCTACTTGTACATTTAAAATATATCCTGCTTAAGGAAATCTCAATGAGTATATTCCCCTCTCCCCCCACAAAAAAAGAGAGGAAGAAGAAAAAGGAAAAAAATAAGCTTTCCAAAAATAAAAATGAGGCAGATGGCCATGCACTCTAAGACAGAGCTGGCTGACAGATTCTTCTAAATATTAAGCACCCTATAATATTTAAATATTCAATTTAAAATCAGTGTCTCACTCAGCTTTTCAGGAAAACAGTCCTGTTAGGCTAGGATCATCTCAAATGGGAATATTTTATTTTAATCATTCAACAGATAATGTATCACAATGACTTTGGGACTACAACCACCAGAAAATGCCTTTGGGGATTTGATGAAACAAAAGTAATTACTATACCATTCTTGCTCTGTAGTCATCTACAGACTGTGAAGAGACGATGAATTGCTAAGGAATGCTAACTAGTGACACCAGGGGTGCTAAAGAAGAGGTGAGGAAGGGAAATCCAAAAGTCTGGGGTTGACACTCTAGCTCCAATTTTGATCAAATTTATTGACATATAATTTATATACATATAATTGGCCCATTTTGAGCCCACAGTTTAATGGTTTTTATTACAGACTCAGAGTTGTACACCCATAACCATAATCAGTTTCAGAACACTTTTATCACATGCACACCAAATTTTGCCTATTCTGCACATTTCATGTAAATGGATTCATGTAATTTGTAGTCTTCTGTGACTTGCTTTTATCATTAAAATCATAGCATATATCTATTATTCCTCTTTACTGCCAAGCAATATTTTGTTTTATGGATATACCACATTTTTCTTTATCAGTTAATGAATATGAGGATAGTTTCTCTATTACTATTTTTTATCTGCTATGTGATCCTGAACAATTTTTTTTTTTTTTTTTTTTTTTTGAGACAGAGTCTCACTCTGTCACCCTGGGGAAAATGCCGTGGAGTCATCATAGCTTTGGACAATTAACCATATTGATTAAGAGCTAAGTAAAGGTCTGTCTCTAACTGCCTGGTTTTAAAACCTCATACTACTACTTACCATATGTGTGTCATTGGACATATTTACTGAGATCCCTATGCCTTGATTGTCTCATCTATAAAATGGAGATAATAATAGTACCACCTTATGGAGTTGTCTGAGAATCCCACTAGTTAATACATTAAAAAGCCTCCTGCTTTTTTCACCCATGACTTAGCAATTATGAATTGGGCTGCAATAAACATTATGGTCCAAATATCTTTGTTATAATGTGATTTTTGGTCTTCTGGGTATATACCTAGTAGAGGAATTGTGGGATTGAATGGCAGGTCTATTTTTAGATCTCTAAGTGTTCTCCAAACATCCCAAGTGCCCATCGATCCACGAATGGATTAATAAATTGTGGTATATGTACACCATGGAATATTATGCAGCCTTAAAGAAAGATGGAGACTTTATCTCCTTCAAGTTTACATGGATGGAGCTGGAACATATTCTTCTTAGTAAAGTATATCAAGAATGGAAGAAAAAGTATCCAATGTACTCAACCCTACTATGAAACTAATTTATAGCTTCCCAATTATAACCTAAGAATATTGGGAAGGGGGAGAGGGAGAGGAGGGAAGAGGGGAGGATGGGCGGAGGGAGGGTGCTTTGTGGAACCACATCTATGGGGTGCATCTTACAAGGGTACATGTGAAACTTACTAAATGTAGAATGTAAATGTCTCAACATAATAACTAAGAAAATGCCAGGAAGGCTATGTTAACCAGTGTGATGAAAATATGTCAAATGGTCTATAAAACTAGTGTATGGTGCCCCATGATTGCATTAATGTACACAGCTATGATTTAATATTAAATAAAAATAAATAAATAAATAAAAAAGCCTCTTGCATGATTGTTAGTCCATTGTGTATTCTCAGGAAATGGTAGTGACTATGCTCATGGCCTCTTAATATTATCGTCCCTTTCTGATTTTCTTATCTCCTAATTTTAAAACTAACAATCTTTCTTCAGTGGGACTCTCTGGAATAAGCTTCTAGATAATATTTTCATTTTTTTTCTCTTTTCTATGTCATCTGAATCAATATTGTTACTCCATTTATAACAAAAAAAAAATAATAACAATTCCATTAAGGCTTTCAAGTGTATTTTCTTAGAGTTCTGAAAAATTACTCTCATAATTCTCTGATTTCATCTTTATTTGTGAACATTTCCACCTTTTCATGCTTTTTTTTCTCTTTTATTCATCATTAGTATACCTACAGATTAATTGAACCATTTTACTGGTGTGTGAAAAGATTAAGCCCCCAATACTTTAACCCATTCATTTCATTAAATTTTTAATTCATTGTTTTCTGCTTTCATCTCTATTTCTAAAAGTCTTATTTGGCTTTTTCCCTTCTGAAGTTAAATGATTGATTCACTTATTTTCATATTTTCTCATATATTTACATATGTTTGGTGTATAAAATTTTCCTATGAACACGAGTTATTTAAATGTCCTAACTTTGGTATCTGATATTTTTAATCATCATTTTGATTGATATTTTTAGCATTAATGTCTTAAGAGTTGTTTAGAGAAATAGTTATTTTTAATCCAAGGGTTGATTCTTTTTTGGCTTATTTTCTTTCTACTATTTTCCTATTTATTTCTATTTTATTATATTTTTGATGGTCATATTATATAGGCTTTAAATGAAGATCATCCTTCGTTAAAATTATATATTCAAATTTATTAATTATATTTCCCAAATCATCTGAAATCT
Organism: Nycticebus coucang; assembly: GCF_027406575.1. Lineage (NCBI taxonomy): Eukaryota > Metazoa > Chordata > Mammalia > Primates > Lorisidae > Nycticebus > Nycticebus coucang. The sequence continues at coordinate 23,204,868 of NC_069787.1, forward strand.
GCATTAAGTTTTGTATCTTTTGTTTGTCATGAGCTTTCTGAGATGAGTTAATGCTTTTTAATATGACATGTTTCTTTTCTTTCCTTCCATATCTTTAAATGTGTACTTTGATTTCTTTTTTTCCCCCTTGTTTCCTGGTACATAAAAAGGGAGATGATTTTTGGAACAGTGGACTTTTCCCTCAAGAAAACAGTCATAACTGGTGAAAATTATTAAAATTTACTTTTAAAACATTATTTTTAATTTCTGAAAATATTTCTAAAAGCATACAGCCAATGCAGAAATAATTAGGAAAATCTACTAAAACTTGGAAAGTAAAATAGTAAATGAATAGTAGTCAAAACAGCATGGTATTGGCATAAGGATACATGTAGAGTTCAGTTGGATAGAATAGTGAGTACAGAAATAATCTTTTACATCCACATTGCCAAATAGTTTCCACAAGGTGCCAAGGCAATTCAGCAGGGAAAAAATGGTCTCATAACACATGGTGCTTGGAAAACTTGCTATCTACTAGCAAAACAATGAAGCTGGACCCCTTGCCTCACACCACAAGAAAAAATGAATTCAAAATGAATCAAAGAATTAACAGTAACAGCTAAAGTGATAAAACTCTTAGAAGAAAATGTAGGAGTACATCTTTATGATCTTGGGTAGACAAAGTCTTCTTAGATAACAACAGCGTAAGCCACCAAAAAAAAAAAAAAAAGAACACAGACAAATTGGATTTTGTCAAACATAAAACTTTTTTACTTCAAAGGGGTCAGCTACAACTTGGACTTTACCTAACAAAAGGGTGCAATGTAATATAATCATGCATACCCTTATAATAATCTGAAATTTAAAAAAAAGGAAAGTGAAAAGTAATTCAAAGAATAGGAGGAAATATTTACAAATAATGTTCTCAGTGTTTCTGTGAACATGAAATAATGTTTTCAGTGTTTTTGTGCTTTTTAGAGTAAAATGTCCAGGTTTCTGAAAGTCCTTTCTTAAATTTTCAAGAACTCCTAATAATACCTAAAATTCTCTAGCCTTATCCACATAATCTGTCCTGTATTGATATTTTCAGAGAAATGAAACACTCCCCTGCTGGTTTCGTACCCGCCTGGTCCTTCCCAAACTCTATTGTAAAGGCCAGGCTTCTCCACGGCTCTCTCCGTGTGGCCTGGCACCTCTGTTTCTGACGTCTGCCCTGTCCATCTCGCACTGCCGAGCTGTGGGGCCTCTGCAATTTGATGCTTTCACTCCTCTTCACTGAGAAATCAAGGAAACCTCATAATCCAAGGAGCAAGTAATTTTTTGTGTCTAAAGAAAAGTGAGACAAAAGAGAAAGAGGAAAATGCTAGGAAAAGGAAAGGAAAAAGGAAAGAGAAGAAAAATGCTGCTGTCAGCTCAGGTGACATCTTCAAGCTGTACAATGCCAAGCAAACCTTATGGCTACAACGGAGTATTTCAAACGTATTTTGCAGAATCATGTCATACAAAGATTTTAATAGGGAAGTCACACACACACATGCGCGCGCGCGCACACACACACACACACACACACACACGTGAACTTGGAGCCACGTCAAAAAGTACTTAAATTTTACTGTTTGCAAGTAGTCTATAGAAATTTTGTTTTAAGTCTTCAAATATCTTGAGAAGTAGTAGATTGTATGTTGAAAATTATACTGAAATAAAGTAGAAATTGTTAACATACTATATTTATAACCGTCAACTTTTTAAAACGTTTACTGTTTTTGTTATATACATTGTAATTCTACTTTGTCTATGAGATATGGTCAAGTACCTCCCTGTGCTTCTGTTTCTCTTCCTTACCTGTTTGTTAATGTTTTATTCTGAAGTAAACGTTAGTTCCACATACAAATTCCCAAACAGAAATTGTTTATAGAGTCCACACTAATTATTTTAACTGTATACACCTGCTTAATTCAAACATAGTACTTTGTAGGGTGACTAATTTTTTGAAGTATATCAGGAAGTTGTTACTTTGGTAAACTACACTAGTTTAACAACTTGAGGAAATGTTTAAGAGGGAAAAACTTTGCCAATAGCTAAAAAATACAAGATATTAAAAATTAGGTTGGCGAAAAAAAGTAGTTTATTAACTTCCTTCAGCCAGTTGGAAATTTCAGGACCAAGTTCAGCTTTCCTTTGCTTGGGCAAAACTACTATTATGAGAAATGACAAAGCTACTCTGCCCATTTTGTGTGTGTGCGATATTAAAACTACTGTTCGAATCCCAATGCCCATCCTGAATGTCTCCTCATCCAGCCCAAGCCCCAAAGAGACTACCTAACCACTTCAAGCTTATAGAAACCATCTTACCCATATCCACAGGGAAAACTTCCACACTGCTACTGCTTAAAACAATAATTATTATGAAAAAAAATTACCTAGGAAGTCATTTCTTGTAAAGAAAGTATTTCCATGCAAGAATGCTAATGATTGGGATTCGCTGGTACTCATTCTCTCATTCTTATGAAATGGTCTATTTGAGAGAATTACTTTTCAAAATAATATTACAAGAGGCCAGGTTAATGTATAAAGTGCTGAAGTTTAAATGAAGGAAGATATCGATCTTTCAAAAATCTCTTTTCTCCTTTACATATGAACCCTTATTGCTCCTCAAAGGTAAACAAGGGTTACTGATAGCACATGACTGCTTTGCTTCAAGGGCCAGAATATTTCCAATTTTATCCCAGCTCATAAATGTTAACTCACATCTCTTTGCACTCCCAGAATCTTGCACCCTAGCCAGGGCTTGATTTCCTCTTCTTAGAAATGGGCCCTTAAAATGAAATGTTGGTTCCCTGCCCCTTTCTGAGAATGGTAAGAGGTGGCTTTTAAGATGAAGTGTCATTAAAGAAAAGCATAGGTAGTCTGATAAAAACCTTTCCTCCTTTTCTGTAGGTTTTCTTCTCCTTTCCACCTTCCCCTCTTCTTTCCTCCCTGCTTCGTCTATTTCCTCCTTCCTTCCTTATTTTTCTTTTTTCCTTGGCTATCTATAGTAATCCAGAGGGTAGCTAGCATGTATTAAGCCAAATGCTATATTCCTTCAATTTAAAAATGTATTCTTCATTACTGATCTGTAGCATCTCCAGGGGATGTTAATTATGTGTGTGTATGTGTGTGTGTGTCTGTGCGCGCGCGCGCGTGCGTGTGTGTTTAAGAGTTCTTGTTATGTTAAAGTGATCTTCCTGGTTCAGTCTCTCAGATAGTTGGGACTGCAGGCACATGCAATAGTCCTGGCTATATACTTTCTGTCACCACTTCAGAAACCCAGTTTGGCAGCTGATGTCACACATTTTTTTTGCAGTTTTTGGCCGGGGATGGGCTTGAACTCACCACCTCCGGCATATGGGGCGGGCACCCTACCCCTGTGAGCCACAGGCATTGCCCCTATATACTTTCTGAAACACAAAATGGTAGTGGAAAAATAGAATTAAAAGATGAAAATAAAAAGTCTAGACATTATTTCTCAACATAAACTCCATCAAGTTATGACACTCTTTTTTTTTGTTAAGCATAACAAATTTAATCAAAGTTTTAGGTGACTGCTATAAACATTTGAGTGCAAATGTCCTTATGATAAAATGAATTTTTTCTTTTAGGTAGATAGCTAGTAATGAGCTTTTGGGATCAAATGGAAGGTATGCTTTTAGCAATTTGAGGATTCTCCATACCCTTTGCCAAAAAGGCTGTGCTAGTTTGCAATCCCACCAACATTATCAGAGTGTTCCCTCCTCTCCATGCCCACAAAGCCAGCATCTGCAGCTTTGGGACTTTGTGATGTGATCTTCTCACTGGGGTTAGGTGATATCTCAAGGTGGTTTTGACTTGTATTTCTCTGATGATTAGGGATGATGAGCATTTTTCATGTGTTTGTTGCCCATTCTTCTGTCTTTTTGGGAGAAGATTCTTTCTGTTCATGTCTCTGGCCCAAAATTGGCCTGATTGCTCTTTTCTTATTGATTTGCTTGGGTTCTTTGCAGATTCTGGTTATTGGCCTTTTCTTAGTCAGATTTGTAATATGCACATATCTTCTCCCATTCTGAAGGTTGTCTACTTGCTTTGTTGATTTGTCTCTAGCTGTGCAGAAGCTTTTAAGCTTGATCAGGTCCCATTTATTTATTTTTGTTGTTGCTGCCAATGGGGTTTTCTTTATAAATCTTTCCTGATGCCTAAACTGTTAAGAGTTTTCCCACACTTTCTTTTAGAGTTTCTAGAGTTTTTATCTAGATTTAAATTTTTCATGTCTTAAATTTAAATTTTTTTATCCAGCATGAGTTAATTTGTGTAGGTGTTGAGAGGTGCAGGTCCAGTTTAAATCATTTACGTGTGGCTAACCAATTCTCCTTGCACCATTTATTAAGCGGGCATTCCTGCCCCCATGTTTAAAACATTTTTGGAAGTAATTATGGCCATTTAGTCCATCCCTAAACAACTGAGGGTTTGGGGAATTCAACTATAACTATGTCAATGTAGTGTTTTCTATGTTAGTTACTAAATAAAAATAAGTGCACTTTAAAGACTATTTAAAATTAGGAAACAAATAGAAGTCAAATCAGGACTGAAAGGTGGATGTCTAATGATTTCTTCCCATTGAAATGCTCAGAAAATTGTTCTTACTGGATGAGAGGAATGACCAGCAGCATTGTTGTGGTAGAGGACCCCCTGGGGGAGCTTTCCCAGGCATTTTTTTGCTATAGCTTTGGTTAACTTTCTCAAAACACTCCCATCATAAGCAGATGTTATTGTTCCTTGGCTCTTCAGAAAGTAAACAAGCAAAATGCATGGAGAATCCTCCCGCCCAAAATTGTTGTCATGAACTTTGCTCTTGATCTCTTTGCTTTTGCTTTTATTGGACCACTTCTTCCTCTTGAGAACCACCACTTTGATTATACTTTGTCTTCACGGTTGTATTGTTGAAACCATGTTTCATCTCCTGTTACAAGTCTCAGAAGAAATGTTTCAGGATCTTGATCCCATGTGTTTAAAATTTCCATTGAAAGCTCTGCTCTTGTCTTCAGCTGATCTGAGTGCAATGGTTTTGACACCCATTGGGCGGAAAGTCTGCTCAGCTTTAATTTTTCAGCCAGAATTGTGTAAGCTGAACCAACTGAAAGTCTATGGTGTTGATTATTGTTTCTGCAGTTCATTGTTGGTCCTCTTCAATTAGGGCACAAATAAGATGAGATTTTCCTTGCAAATTGATGTGGATAGTCTGCCATTGCAGGTATTGTCTTCAACATGTCAACATCATCTCACTCCTTCTTACAACAAGTTATCCATCTGAAAACTGCTGCTTTCATTGGGTGTTATCCTCATAAACTTTTGGTAAAACATCAATGATTTCATCCAACTTCACCATAAATTTGATGTTCATTCTTGTTTCAATCTGAGTAGAATTCATGTTGCTCTGAGATCTTTACCAATGTCCTAGTGCCTCAAACTAGATCCCATTAAGACATTACAACAAGTTGGAATGGGCTTATTTGGATGCAAAAAAAAATTGAAATTCACGTATACTTTTTCCACAAACTTTTTAATCTTTTCCTATACTCCAGGTGGATATTTATTTTATAAAAACCTTTTACTTTTTCTTTTCTTTTTTTTTTTTGATGCAGGCTCTCACTTTGCCATCTAGGCTAGAATGCAGTAGTATGATCATAGCTCACAGCAACCTTGAACCCTTGGGCTCAAGTGATCTTCCTGCCTCATCTTCTGGAGTAGCTGGGACTATATGCACACGTTGCACACCTGGTTAATTAAAAAAACATTTTTTAGTAGATATTGAGTCTTGTTATGTTGCCCAGGCTGATCTAGAACTTCTGGACTCAAGCAATCCTGGCTTGGCCTCCCAAAGTGTTAGAATTAACAGACTGAACCACCCTGTCTGGCCCTACACATACTTTTTAACATGGATTTTATGGTTATATGTTTGACAATCAGTGGTTTATTTCTAATCTTGGAATTTATGGTACCATATGTAGTATAACTTATTTGCATAGCTCAATTATTTTTCCAGAATTAGAACAGTTCACTCATTATAAAAACTCATGAACCTGAAGAGTTTATATATATACATTTTTTTTTTTCTTAAATCATAGCTGTGTACATTAATGTGATCATGGGGCACCATACACTGGTTTTATAGACCATTTGACACATTTTATTTTTTTCTTTTCTTTTTTTTATTGTTAAATCATAGCTGTGTACATTAGTGCAATCACCTGTACCCATTCTAAGATGCACCATAGATGTGGCCCCACCCATTACCCTCCCTCCACCAAAACCTCCCCCCTCCCTTCCCCTTCCTTGGCCCTTTCCCCATAGTCTTGTGCTATAGTTGGGTTATAGTCTTCATGTGAAAGCTATAATTTAGCTTCATAGTAGGGCTGAGTACATTGGATGCTTTTTCTTCCATTCCTGAGATACTTTGCTAAGAAGAATATGTTCCAGCTCCATCCATGTAAACATGAAAGAGGTAAAGTCTCCATCTTTCTTTAAGGCTGCATAATATTCCATGGTATACATGTACCACAATTTGCTAGTCCATTCGTGGGTTGATGGGCATAGCCTGGCATTTTCTTAGTTATTGTGTTAAGACATTTACATTCTACATTTACTAAGTTTCACATACACCCTTGTAAGATGCACCACAGGTGTAATCCCACCTATCGCCCTCCCTCACCCCCTCCTCTCCCTTTCCTCCTTCCAACTATTCTTAGGTTATAACTGGGTTATAGCTTTCATGTGAAAGCCATAAATTAGTTTTATAGTAGGACTGAGTACATTGGATACTTTTTCTTCCATTCTTGAGATACTTTACTAAGAAGAATATGTTCCAGCTCCATCCATGTAAACATGAAAGAGGGAAAGTCTCCATCTTTCTTTAAGGCCGCATAATATTCCATGGTGTACATATACCACAATTTATTAATCCATTCATGGATTGATGGGCACTTGGGCTTTTCCCATGACTTAGCAATTATGCATTGGGCTGTAATAAACATTCTGGTACAAATATCTTTGTTATGAAGTGATTTTTGGTCTTCTGGGTATATGCCTAGTAGAGGAATTATAGGATTGAATGGCAGATCTATTTTTAGATCTCTAAGTGTTCTCCAAACATTTTTCCAAAAGGAATGTATTAATTTGCATTCCCACCAGCAGTGTAGAAGTGTTCCCTTTTCTCCACATCCATGCCAACATCTCTGGTCTTGGGATTTTGTGATATGGGCTAATCTTACTGGAGTTAGATGATATCTCAAAGTAGTTTTGATTTGCATTTCTCTGATGATTAAAGATGATGAGCATTTTTCATATGTCTGTAGACATATGCTTGTCTTCTTCAGAGAAGTTTCTCTTCAAAAGAGTTTATATTTTGAAAAGTTAACGTGAATGAACAAATATAAACAAATAATCTTACTAATTGCCCTACAATTTAGATGTTTGTAAATAGATTTGATGAGGCTGGCTATGTACTGTCATGATTGATAATAACCAGGGTATTGTGTTTTACTGTGCAAAGATCTTCCTTATTGATTGGACAGTGCCCACAGAATTCACAGGTATTTCTATAAAGAATGAAAGTAATTCTCTAAGGATGATGAGGAACTTCCAGCCAAGATACTTAGATGTGGGCATATGATTTGCTGAAGATTGACATAAAGTGAGCTGCTTCAGAAATTTATGTGCAGGGTTTTTTTTGCCATCAGGATTTAACCACTAAGAAATCATAGTCTGCCAGAGCCATCAGATTCTAGGGCAGATACATGAGGAAAATTGGCAGAAGAGCAAGAAGACGTGCTTCTGTTTCTAAGCAGTCCTGAGAATTTCATTACCAGCTCATATCTGTTACTGTTAAGATGTTAAGAAGGAGAGTATCATTTGCAAACTAACAGCTTTCTGGGTTGCCCCATAATAATTGATTTTCTTTTTCATTAAAATTCTTGCAACCTAGCACTCCAGAAAAGTTAAAAATGTCTTTGTAAAGCTTTATTTTTTTTAAAGGAGAATAATCTCTCTCTTTATATTTATTTATTTATATATTTATTTTAGACAGGGTCTCACTCTGTTCCCCTGGTTAGAGTTCTGTGGCATCATCATAGCTCACAGCAACCCCAAACTCTAACTCTTATGTGATCCTCTTGCCTCAGCTTCCCAAATAGCTAAGACTACAGGCACCTGCCATAATGCCCTGCTAATTTTTCTATTTTCAGTAGAGATGAGGTCTCATTCTTGTTCAGGCTGGTCTTGAACTCCTGAGCTCAAGCAGTCCACTTGCCTCGGCCTCCCAGAGTGCTAGGATTACAGGCATGAGCCACCATGCCCAGCCTGTAAAGCTTTATTAGCAGATAATAGTATATACCCAAGGAAAAGAACCAACGTGAATTTCATAGATATAATTATAATGATGATAATTCAATAAGTCTTGGCCCTCTAAGTATCACTAAAAGATGTCACTACATTTAGACAGCATTAGCAAGTTATACAAGGGTGCACTTTAGAAACATTTCAATATATGTAAATGAAAGAAAACAAGCAAACTGCCTTCAAGGAACTCAGAACTACCTTGCATAATACTCTATAATCAACTCTGAGACTCTGAAATACATTCCAAAATCTATGGAACATTTCAAAGCTCAAACTCAATAACTACCATCTTTCTTAAAACTTTTTTGTATCCAAATTTTGATGGTCATCCTTTCTTAACGCCCTCTATGAAGATGTACACATCTAAGTAATATAATGCTATAAAACTGTTTGCACACTTAAAGAATTCAGCAGTTAATGTGATTTATCTATCAGTATGATTTCAGGAGTAGGAGAAACAATGTGTGATAACTGTGATTCCACCATAAGAGTCAAGGTGGTAAGTTAGTGTCGAGTAGAAAATATTCTCTATTTGTAGGGAGAAGAACAGAGCAAAAAAAAAAAAAATTAAGACAATGGATAAAATTTTCTCAAATTTAAGGATTTTTCCCTCTCCCATAAAGTTTTCTTAAATCTTTTGCATCTGCTTACGATTTGCGTGCAGTAAATGAATGTTGGCAGAATTAGAAATTGGTGGTTTAGTTTTTAAGTGGCTGCTTATCATCATGAATTTCTTAAGATTTTGTTTTGTTGCATGAAAATTTAATTAAATTGAATATCCCTGAGTACCATAAACTTAACCAAATTATGTAAGTTTGTGCTAACTACATTTGTAATGTCATTATATGTAATGATATTTCATTATGCTCTGAAGAGAACACTACAATTTCCAGGTGGTACAACACTGGAACAACTTTAGGCACCACTGAACTATAAAAATAGCATTTCTTTACATTAAAGCTACCGGGCCAATTAAAAAGCAAACATTAGTGGGAACTGTCATTATTCCCAATATCAGTCATTTACAACTAAATGAATTTATGAACTGCCTTTTGATTATTCTCTAGCACCTTGTTTATTTTACAACTTTTCCCACAAACTGCAATTAATTATGGTTCTAACATCCTTTTTGTTGTCCCTCTCCCACGCTAGACAGTAAGTTCTTAACTGTGTCTCCAGGCACTGCAAATCACAGAGTGAGAGTTCAGTAATTATTTATTGATTGATTAAATTTATTTGATAGAAATCTTTGCACCAACCTCTAGTCTGTTTTTCTTTTTTCCGTGATTTGTTCCATTCTTTGACAAATTGATTAAGTAGCTATATGAAGGAACAGATATCTACTTGGAGTGTACATGACCTATGGAGACACCAGCAGCTGCGGCCAAGACAATGCCTGAGTCACCCTCCCCCAACTACAGGCAAAACAGCTCAGAGAGGGTCTTCTTCTGCTTGGGGAAGGGAAAGGGAAGAGCTCAGAGGAGTTTTGCAGTTTGGATACCAGTTTAACTGCAGTAAATTAAGTGCCCAGCAGACTCCTGAGATGCCTGAGTTACTGGATGCATTTCTAGTCCTACCCTGAGCCAGAAGGAAACCTGCTGCCTTAAAGGGCCTTCACAGGCCTCCTGACTAAAGAGCTCTTGGGCTTTGAATAAACACCAGAGGTAGCCAGGTAGCAGTCAATATGGGCTTTGGGGGGCTGGCTTCAAGTATGACCTGGCTCTGGTGGCCACACGAGGGAGTGTCCACATCACTCCTCCCCAACTCCAGCAGCCCAGCACGGAGAACGAGGAAGAGAGTGGGAGCCTTGGCCTGGTAATCCAGCAAATTCTCTCGTATCTTATCCAAGCTCACTAAGATGATACCACTAGGAATAGCCTGAGCAGAAATGAATATCAGAATCTCAGTGCTACTAATTATGAAGGATGCTGCTGCAAAGCACAGAAGATTACCCAAACCCAAGGCAGATGAACATAAAACAATAAACACTTTAAAATCCATAGGTATGGTGCCCCAAGATCACGTTAATGTACACAGCTATGATTTAATAATAAAAAAAAAAACCCATAGCCATTCAGATGTCAGAAAAGCAAGGAAGTATACCTCGCTGATAATAATTACTGATTTTTTCTGGTAAGAAGCTCTATAACACAGAGAGGGCTTTGCAAGATCATTTACCTTTTCTTTTTAATTGCAATTTCAGTAATATCAACATTTATGGCATATAGGTTATATAAATCCTCCCATCCCTACGCTAGAATTATTTCTTTCATTTCACTCCACTAAATTACATCCTGATTGGCTTTTTAAGAACTTCATGTATGAGAAACCTCAAAGCACTCAAGCTAGACCTCCCATTTGATCCTGCAATCCCATTACTGGGCATCTACCCAGAAGGTAAAAAATCCTTTTATCATAAGGACACTTGTACTACACTGCTTATAGCAGCTCAATTTACAATCGCCAAAATGTGGAAACAGCCTAAATGCCCACCAACCCAGGAATGGATTAACAAGCTGTGGTATATGTATACCATGGAATACTATTCAGCCATTAAAAAAAATGGAGACTTTACATCCTTCGTATTAACCTGGATGGAAGTGGAAGACGTTATTCTTAGTAAAGAATCACAAGAATGGAGAAGCATGAATCCTATGTACTCAATTTTGATATGAGGACAATTAATGACAATTAAGGTTATGGGGGGGGAGGAAAAGCAGAAAGAGGGATGGAGGGAGGGGGGTGGGGCCTTGGTGTGTGTCACACTTTATGGGGGCAAGACATGATTGCAAGAGGGACTTTACCTAACAATTGCAATCAGTGTAACCTGGCTTATTGTACCCTCAATGAATCCCCAACAATAAAAAAAAAAAAAGAACTTCATATCCATACCTTTTCCCTAAAGAACTGAAGTATCTCAGGAAGCCATTAAGTGCAGCTCTGCTCTGTTTGAATAGATCATTAAGCCCAGCCCTCTGATACGCTGGTATCTGTACCTCCTGGATGCTGCATCGAGGCTAACTCTACTGCCAACAAGGTTTGGTTTCTTTACTCTTCCATCCGATACTATGTATAAAGCCTCCTAATATTGTGGCAAGAGCTGCTTGCTGGTCCCAAGTGAAAATCCGTATGACTTTTTTTTCATTTTTTTCCTAGATGACTGGTGTGGAGAAACATACCTCTACTCTGTCTGTCCATGCACAATGTATTTTACTAAAATTGCATGCTAACAGCATGCCTGGAGTAAGTAGGTCCTCAAAGCAAGGCCCTTAAACAGAGCTTAGTGGATTAGCTATATCCAAAGTACCCAATGAGCAGGGCGTTTCCTGGGCACCACTGTATCCTAAAACTTTGAAAGTAAAAAAAATCCAATCACATTTCAATGAACCAGGAGGTGAATCAATCCCCCAAAGTGATATTCAACTCCTGCTGATGAAAACTCTACTTGGTAGATTAGACACCACACCCACGCATGGTTTGGCCACGGAAACATCTGAACATTTTCATTTCAGATATTCTCCTTCCCTCTCTTTTCTGTTACAATCTTGTCTTAAGTGCTTTCAATTTTTCCTTCGAAATACCTTTGGCTCCGTCCGAGGCTATTTGTAGTACACAGCATGTCCACTTGACTTTTTGTTTGTTTACTTCTTTGTATTCCCTTTCCTTCTTCTTATCTTAGACTCTCAGATCTTGTCAACCTGTCCAATAATTCATTATTAGCATTCCCCCCTCCTGCTTCCTCTCACAGTTCCTGTCTTCTATATCCAAGCTCCGTTAACTTCCTTCAGCTTGAGAAATCCAAGAGTATCTTTTTTCTGTACCTTATAGGATCATCTGGTTAAAAGCACCAAACTAGAACACTGCAGGTGCTAACTGCGGAGAGCATTTCTTTTTCTCTACCACCCAGTGTTCAGTCCCTGTCCAGGAAGGCACTCTTGGCCTGTTTGCAGCTATATCTTTTGGATGAGGTTAATTATATGCAGAGATACAGAGATAAACAGTCAAAAATGCTCCCAAGGGTAGGAAAATAAGATCCTGATTCATAATGATTGCCTATTCATAATGATTGTCTAAGGTCTAAACACTCTCATTATGGTAATTTCAAGCTGGAGATGTCTCTGAATGTAAGATTGAGAAGCAATGTACAATAACACTCCTTTTTTATAATATTTGCACCAGACAGATACAATAAACATACATAGCCTCAAGAGTATCTGACAGGGGTCAGCAAACCAGATTGTAAATATTTTAGGTTTGGGGGCCATAAGATCTCAGTCACAACTATTTAACTCTTCTATTATAGCATGAAATTAGCCACAGATTATACATAAATGTCCATAACTGTTCCAGCAAAATTTTATTTACAAAAATAGGCAGCAAATTGGATTTAGTCTGAGCGTTATCATTTCCTGACCTCTGACATAGATAAAAATGAAATACAGTAAATCAATTAAGATGCAATGAATTTTTAGTATTTATCACCTATGTTTTTAATATAATTTATTCAGTTGTAGGTTTATATAATGTATAATAATATTTAATAATGTCTGTCTTGAACAATGAGCTTGTAAAATTTTGGATAATTTAACAGTCAGTTCTGGTAAACCAGTACCAGAAAGCTCTAGCTTACCACTGAATCCTCCCTTACTCTAGAGGAGATTACTTTCTGAAGCCAAACAGAGTATCTAAACTATACAAAATCTCCTAGAAAAGAAAAGTCCGGGACCAGATGGCTTCACATCAGAATTCTACACAACCTTTAAAGAGGAACTAGTACCTATATTACTTAACCTTACCCAACACATTCTATGAAGCAAACATCACCTTGATCCCCAAACCAGGAAAATACCCAAAAAGAAAAGAAAATTATAGACCAATATCTCTAATGAATATTGATGCAAAAATATTCAATAAGATCCTAGCAAACAGAAACCAGTAATACATCAAACAAATTATATACCATGACCAAGTGGGTTTTATCCCTGGGTCTCAAGGGTGGTTCAATCTACGTAAATCTACAAATATGATTCATCACATAAACAAAATAAAAAATAAAGACTATATGATTCTCTCGATTGATGCATCCTTTCATGATTTTAACATTTAAGAAAATTGGTATAGAAGGGACATTTCTTCATCTGATAGACGCCATCTAGAGCAAACCCACAGCCAATATCATATTGAATGGAGTTAAAATGAAATCATTTCCACTTAGATCAGGAACCAGGAAAGGTTGCCCATTGTCTCCACTGCTTTTTACCATTGTAATGGAAGTCTTAGTCACTGCAACAAGGCAAGAAAAGGCGATCAAGGGTATCCATATAGGGTGAGAGGAGAACATTCTTTCACTCTTCTCAGATGATATAATTGTTTATCTGAAAATACCAGGGATTCAACTACGAAACTCTTAGAAGTGATCAAGGAATACAGCAGCATCTCAGGTTGCAAAATCAATACTCACAAATTTGTAGCTTTTATATATACCAGCAATAGTTAAACTGAAAAAACAGTCAAGGACTCTATTCCTTTCACAGTAGTGCCAAAGAAGATGAAATATTTGGGAGTTTACCTGACAAAGGACGTGAAAGTTCTCTATAAAGAGAAGTATGAAACTCTAAGAAAAGAAATAGCTGAAGATATTAACAAATGGAAAAACATACCATGCTCATGGCTGGGAAGAATCAACATTGTTAAAATGTCCATACTACCCAAAGCAATATACAATTTCAATGCAATCCCTATTAAACCTCCACTGTCATACTTTAAAGACTTCGAAAAAATAATCTTCATTTTTTGTGTGGAATCAGAAAAAAACTCAAATAACCCAGACATTACTCAGAAATAAAAAAAAAAAAAAAAATCAGGAGGAATCACGCTACCAGACCTCAGACTACACTATAAATCAAGTTATCCAAACAGCATGGTACTGGCACAAAAACAGAGAGGTAGGTGTATGGAACGGAATAGAGAATCAAGAGATGAACCCAGACATTTACCGTCATTTGATCTTTGATAAGCCAATTAAAAACATTCAGTGGGGGAATGATTCCCTATTTAACAAATGGTGCTGGGTGAACTGGCTGGCAACCTGTAGAAGACTGAAACTGGACCCACACCTTTCACCATTAACTAAAATAGACTCTCACTGGATTAAAGATTTAAACTTAAGACATGAAACAATACAAATACTAGGAGAAAGTGCAGGGAAAATTCTTGAAGAAATCAGCCTGGGCAAATATTTTATGAGGAAGATACCCCTGGGCAATTGAAGCAACACCAAAAGTACATTACTGAGATCTGATCAAACTAAAAAGCTTCTGCACAGCCAAGAACACAGTAAGTAAAGCAAGCAAACAGCCCTCAGAATGGGAGAAGATATTTGCAGATTATGTCTCTGACAAAGGTTTAATACCAGAATCCACAGAGAACTCAAACATACTAGCAAGAGCAAGTGATCCCATCTCAGGGTGGGCAAGGGACTTGAAGAGAAACTTCTCTGAGGAAGACAGGCACACAGCCTACAGACACGTGAAAAAACGCTCATCATCTTCAGAGAAAAGCAAATCAAAACCACTTTGAGATATCATCTAACTCCAGAAAGATTAGCCCACATACAAAATTCCAAAATCGTAGATGTCGGCATGGATGTGGAAAAAAGGGAACACTTCTACACGGCTGGTGGGAATGTAAAGTAATACATTCCTTTTTGTAAGATGTTTGGAGATCACTTAGGGATCTAAAAATAGACCTGCCATTTGATCCTTCAATTCCTCTACTAGGTATACAGCAGAAAGACCAAAAATCACTTTATAACAAAGATATTTGCACCAGAATGTTTATTGCAGCCCAATTCTTAATTGCTAAGTCATGGAAGAAGCCCAAGTGCCCATCGACCCGTAAGTGGATTAATAAATTGTGGTATATGTACATGATGGTATAGTATGCAGCCTTAAAAAAAGATAGAAACTCTTTTATGTTTACATGTGCAACATATTCTTCTTAGGAAAGTATCTCAAGAATGGAAGAAAAAGTATTCAATGTACTCAGCCCTACTATGAAACCAATTTATAAACACCCACACTTCCATTTGAATGCTATAACCCAACTACAGCCCTAAATGAAGAAGAAAGAGGAAAGGGAGGGGAGGGAAGTGGGGGGAAAGGTGGAGGGAGGGTAATTGGTGGAACCACACCTATAGTGCATTTTACAAGGGTACATGTTAAATCTACTAAGTGTAGAATATAAATGTCTTAACACAATAACTAAGAAAATGTGGTGAAGGCTATTTTAACCAGTTTCATGAAAGTATTTCAAATTGTATATAAAACCAGCACATTGTACCCCTTAATTGCATTAATGTACATAGCTATGATTAAAAAAAAAAAAAAAAGGAGGTGGGAAAGTGACCTGATGCAGGTAATGATGTTTAAAGGGATGTCTATGTTTAGTGGGGCTTCTGTGATATATTCCTCAAAAATGACTAAGAGTAATGCAGATAATCAAGAGTTGTCCATATTCCTTAATACCAGCCTTGGTTAATATGGGAATATGAATATGATGTCTGGAACAGTGGCAGCCATTTACTACCATGAGGAGAGGGCCTGAATGCTGCTGCAGAGGCATCCACTGTGAAAACTCTGAAGATTGAATTGCCACCGTACAGGAAGGAAAAGACATAGAAAATAATACATCTGTAGTGACACCATTCAAGTGACCGTTATCAAGTCTTGCCTGAAACGAGGACCATTTTCCAGTTTTGAATCAAGGAGTACCTTGCATTGTTTATGCCAGTTTGACAGGATTCGGCGTTACCTTTGATCAAAAGATTTTTCAATGAGGCATCTATCCATTCTGCATTCTGCAAATTTCCTTCTCTGTGACTTGGATGTAAGAAAATATTACTGCCATTAAGGGAGAACCCTTGATGCAGTTCAAATTTAAGTACTTCATTTGTTTGCCAACTATGTCTTTTTCTCATTTGTTTGTGGTTTTGTGAGTATATTATTTTCCCTTTTGGAAGATATGATGTAAGGATGTGCGGTGTGATTGTCCTCTCACAGATCAGTGGTCCTCCAACCTAGCAATTCATCTAAACCATCTAGATGTTTTTCATTAAAAAAAAATAATAATACAGAGACGTTGAGTCTCTCCTTCTAGGAATTCCTCTTCGGTAGGTCTGAGGTGAAGCATGGGCATCAAAATCATTGATTTTTATGAGCAAGTCACTCTGATGTGCCTTTCATTTGAAAGCCCCTGTGATTATGTGTGCATTTCACGGTTTGTTGTAGAAGATCCACAGCATATAGAGAGGAATGGTTCTTTGGGGCTCTCTCTAAAGTCTCCTGTATTGCAAGGAAATTTTGCTAACTCTATTTATATATGATTCTCCAGTTGTTCTTAACACAATTGTTATTTGATACTTATTACCTGCCAGAAAAATGGAAATGGATAATCTGTGGATACAGGATGTACATAGGACTATAAAAACACACAAGGTCCCTGCCCTCATGGGGTTTATAGTCTAATGTTGGAAGCAGAAATTAAACAAACAATCATTATATATGTATATATGTGTATATATATCATGCGTATGTCAGACAGTTTCTCCTATTATACATATATAACTAGACATTTTTCATGACAATATAATCTTTTTTTGTCTATACCATTCTTATATAATGAGCTCCATATTGAAAGATGGGTAGTTGTTTCCAATCTTTTGCTACAAAGTTATAGGCTTATGATGAGAAGAAATATAGCCATGGGTGGGGGCATTACTATCAGGGCCTGGATGAGGGTAAGATTCAAATAAGGTTCAAATACTTGCTCGACCCTCAGAGAGCATCCTTCCTTTCGATGAGCTGGCCATCCAGAAAACTGATGTAAGATGGCAATCTATTCGTCTATTCAGCAAATAGTGATGGCCTACTCAGTGCTATATGGAACATGGTCAAGTCGTTCTCTTATAAAGGACACTGGGCTTTCTGAGTATAGAAATGGAAGTGGTAAGATAGAGCTTGAAGTCATACGCTATCTGCAACTAGGTTCTAAAGACACAAGGCATGACACTCAAAAGGTATAAGACATCAACAGTGAAAAGTAAATCTCCTTCTTTTGCCCCCTAGCAATCCAGTTCCCTGTTGTGAAAGCAGCCACTGTTGCCCATTTATTATGTTGTATAAGAGAAGATACAGGCATATACGAGTGTGCACGATACGGGTGTTGTGTGGATAGGCAGGTGCTTCACAAATGTATAGGCACGCATTCTGTTCTGCACTTTGCTTTCTTTCAACTGTTATATATTCACATACACACACACGTGCATATCAGAAATTTTCCAATATTATATATATAAATGGAATTTTTATGACATTATAATATTCTTTTGTTTGTCTCTACCATTTTTATTTAATGAGTTCCATACTGAAAAATGGGTACGTTGTTTCCAAACTTTTGCTATTATGACTTCCTTGAGGACTTTTCTTACATGGTCATCTTGTAAATACTTAGAAGTGAAATTATTGAATCAAAGGATATAAACATTTGTGATCTGGAAAGAGATCACTAAATTGTCCTCAAAACCAGTTGCAACAATTTGCACTCCTACCAAAACTTTATGAGACGTCTCCTGGTTTGCATACTTACAAGCGCAGAGTAGTATTTGACTACTGTATCTTTTCTTTGCAGGTCTATTTGGTGATAGCAGAAATTCTTTATTTTTTATTTGCATTTTTCCCTGTGAGTGAGGTTGAACTTGTTTTTTACACGTAAAAATATGTTTAAATGCTACTTTTTCTTTGTCTGGGAGTTACCTTTTCATGCCCCTTACAAACTTTGTTCTATTAGGTTGTTAGCATTTTCCTTTTGATTTGCAATTGTTATTTTTATGTAAAGAAAATTTTATTTTGCTTAACAATTTCTATTGAAAATAATGTTTACTAAATATTATCTTTGGACTGCATTCATAATTTTTCCCACATAGAATATTATTATTACTTTGAAGTCAAATGTAACCAATGATTTTGAATTAGATAGTCCCCTGCATCTTAGTCTAGAACATTTTTGCATCTTTTTATAAACACTAAACATTAAATAAATCATTTTTTACTCTTCTGGAATATATTTTGTTATAGGGAATAAATAAGTTATACAACTATTATTTCCAAGAAAGATATCCGTTTACTCTCACTGACATACTAAACCCACTTTATCAAATACTAATGCCAATTTACTGTAGGCATTTGGCCTTATTTTGCACTCTGTCGTCTATTTTGTTTACCTAAGACAGCACATTTGAGGGAGGAGGAGGGGATCAGAAGATTCAGTGTAATTGGCCACAGAACTTGTGTTGTACGCTGAGAATACTGAGAGGCAGAGAACTACTGAAAGAAAGAGGAAAGACATTAAAATAGAATTTGGGGAGGAGGAGTGTGGGGAACTATACACATAGCCTTCCCTACCATACATTTTTCTAAGACTAGTTGCAAGTGTTTGCTTTTTCTAGGGTATGCTGTTGTTGCTGTTATTGTTGTTCTTATATAGGCCTAAGTAACACAAAGTCACCCTCAGCCTATTAAGTACAACCATAGTCACATAAACCTCTTCAATAATACCCTGGATATCAGCAGAGCTGAGTTCTGCTCTTGACTCAGGCTTCCCATGTAATTCCTCTCTGTCTCCATAAACTTTAGGGAGGTTCTTAAGGCCTGCCTGTCAAACTCAGGAAATCCACTCATGTTCTTCCACTCCAGGGAAGCCAGCTGGCTGGTGGTATTTATGAATGCACATGGGTTTCCGGCCACTCTGCCCTCATCAGCAGCCTGAGACTGCTCTCCTGCTTCTGCCCTTGCCCTCTGGTGCTGCTACTGGCCACGCCCCTGGAAAGGGAATGCCCTTCTTCCCACCATTTGTTGACCTTGACCCGTGGGTCCTACAAATGCCTCAAATCTCATGAAAATGTCCATGAACTTGACTGCTGAGTTTCTTGCTCAAAATCTGCCCATTAGGAAGGAGGGCAAGGAAACCAGAACCAACCAGTTTACAACATTGTTTTCATCTCTAAAATACCTGACAAAAATAACAAAGCTTACAAAGGTTGCATTGAAACTTGTAGAAATATAGAGCGTTCCTGGAGGTGGGACAGTGTGTTGGGTACCAGGCATTAATTAAAACTAAAGTCCAGGCACGTAGAGTACCAGGCCTGGCTCAGGCAGGATAAGGTAGTGACAAATGCGACAGTGTTCACAAAATCTTGACTTTTAAGGTTTTCACAGCTGGAATAATAATTTTAAGCTGCTGTAATTTAACTATGCCTCCAAGCACACAAAATCAATGCTCCAACTGTAGAAAATGTCCAAATACTCATTTAGATTTCCTCTCTCAAATAGAAATGTAATTTGAGCTGTCTAGTTTTCTTTCCCAGAAATTACATGTATAAAAGATTTTTTATTTTAAATCATCAACTTTATAAACAATAATAAAGCCTAAATAAGCAACTAGATCAATAATATTTTCCATGAAATGGCAGGTTTCCCTCCCTACTTCCTGCCTTTTACACTTAGAATGCAACCGTAAATGCTATAGCTGAATTAACAGGAAAAGCCAATTAATTCTCCTATTTGAAAAGATCCATTCTATTTCCTTTACTTTTGCCATGGGATAAATAACCACAGCATAATTCACAGGCAATTTAGCAATGATAGACAACAACAAATAAATACAAAAATAAGAGTGGTGAAGATGTTTACTAGTTTTTCTCTCATGTATTTATTCCATCTTCAACCCATATATTGCATTCATAGGGCCGTTTTCTGAGGAGACTGGGGAAAAGATAGAAAATACTTTATCTGCCCAAACAAAGGAACTATTGAGAATAAGTTAAGCATTGAATTTCCAAAACAGCAAGTGAGTTCTCTGGGTATTATTTATTCTGGCATGCCTGTAGCATTCCTTCAGCTGGACATAAATCCTCATATTAGGTTAGGGCTTTTGTGTTTCAGGTGTGTGTCCTATCTACTTAAGACATGAAAGAAATGCACGACCTACCAGTCAAGGGCATGGGTAAAATTATGCCACGAATAGGAAAAGAGAACTGCTACACGGTACGTGAGGATGTGAAGGAGGTCTCAGGAAAAGCAAATGACCCAGCAAACCCTGCTCAACAACGTTTTGTTACTATATCTAGACTCTTCCAATATTCTCATGAGAATGTCAGAGAAGGAAGCCATTTAGACCTCACACTGTGTTCACTTTGGGTTCCTTAGATGGTCAAGAAAGACTCATCTATGTTCTTTCAGGGATAATGGCATCTACTATGATGGTAGACTTAGGTAGAACCTGGAGCTAAATGATATCAAGAACCCAGAGAGCTCAGTGCCCTCAGCTAGCAACCTAGTTTATGCTCCCCACCCTCACCTTTTTTTTTTAATTTCAAATTGATATGAGGGTACAAATTTTCAGGTTACATTATTTTCAATTCTAAGATAAGGTTCAAGTTGTAGTTGAGTCCTTCACCCAGGAGGCGTGTTTCGCCCTCACTTTGTGCTCATTAGGTGAGAGTCCACCAATTGCTCTCCTCCTCCTCACGATCACCCTCCCTCCTCCTTCCTTCCCTCTCCCTTGATTCTCCTCCCCTCTCTAGACTATATTTGCATTTCATCATTTGTGTGAGAGTGTAGTTTTCTATATATTGGTTTCATATTAGTATTGAGTACATTGGATTTTTGTTTTCCATTCTTAAGATACTTTACTAAGAAGAATGTGTTTCAACTCTATCGTGGTAAACATAAAAGATGTAAAGTCTCCATCTTACCTTATGGCTGAATAGTACCCCATGTTATACATATACCACAGTTTGTTAATCCATTCACGAGCTGATGGGCATTTGGGCTGCTTCCACGATGTGCCAATTGTGAACTCAGCTGCAATAAACATTCTGGTGCAAATGTCTGTGTGATAAAATGATTTTTGTTCTTCTGGGTAGATACTCAGTAATGGGATTGTGGGATCAAATGGAAGGTCAAATTTAGTTCTTTAAGAATTCTCCATACTTCTTTCCATAAAGGGTGTATTAGTTTGCAAGCCCACCAGTAGTGTAGAAGTGTTCCCGTCTCTCCACACCCAGGCCAGCATCTGCAGATTTGGGAATTTGTGATGTAGGATAATCTTGTCGGAGTTAGGTGATCTCTTGGGGTGGTTTTGATTTGAATTTCTCTGATTATTATAGATGATGAGCATTTTTCATGTGTTTATTGGCCTGTTATCTGCAGATAAGTTTCTGTTCATGTCTCTGTCTTCTGTGCAGAAGATTTTTAGCTTAATTCCATGCTTAAGGACATTGATTTTGTAACCCAAGATGATATTATATTCCTTGCTCACTTCTAAGAGCTTTGTACTTGAGTCCCTGATATAAATAAATCTCATTTATTTATATTTTGTCTTGCTACAATTGCCAGGTGTGGGGGGGGGTCTTCTTCATAAAATCTTTTCCCAGGCCAGTATTGTCAAGCATTTTCCCCACACTCTCTTCTAGAATTTTTATTGTTTCATGTCTTAAATTTAAATCCATTATCCAGCAAGAGTCAAGTTTTGTCAATGGTGAGAGGTGCAGGTCCAGTTTCAGTCTTCTACATGTGGCTAACCAGTTCTCCCAGCAACACTTATTAAATAGGAATTCTTTTCCTCGTGCATTTTCTTCTTTGGTTTATCAAAGATTAGATTGTGATATATGGCTGGGTTCATCTCTAGATTCTGTATTATGTTTCATAGACCTATATCTCTATTTTTGTGCCAGTATGATGCTGTTTTGATCACTATAGACTTGTATAACTTGAAGTCTGGTAACATGATGCCTAAAGATCTGTTTTTAGGGCAGTGCCTATGGATCAAAGGAGTAGGGCACTGGCCCCATATGCTGGAGGTGGCGGGTTCAAACCCAGCCCCAGCCAGAAACTGCAAAAAAAAGAAAAGATTTGTTTTTATTTTTAAAAATTTAAAAATTGCATTAACTATTTAACTATTCTGAATTTTTCAAAAGTTATACATTATGATCAAGTAGGATTTATCCCAGGGATGCAAAATTGGTTCAACATATGTAAATTGATAAATTAATTCACCACATAAATAAAATAAAAAACAAAGACCATATGATTCTCTTAATTGATGCAGAAAAAGCTTTTGACAATATCCAGCATGATTTTTTAATAAGAACACTTAAGAAAATTGGCTTTGGTGGGACATTTCTTAAACTGATAGAGGTCATCTACAACATCTACAACAAATCCACAGCCAATATCACATCGAATGGAGTAAAACTGAAAGCATTCCCACTCAGAACTGGAATGATACAAGGATATCCACTATTGCCACTGCTATTCACTATAGTGCTGGAAGTCCTAGCCATCACAATCAGGCCAGAGAGAGAGGTCAAGGGTATTCAAATGGGGACTGATGAGGTCAACCTCTCACTCTTTGCAGATGACATAATCTTATATTAGGGACTCAACTACAAAGCTCTTAGAAGTGATCAAGGAATATAGTATCATCTTGGGATACAAAATCAAGGTCCACAAATCAGTGGCCTTCATATATGCCAATAACTGTAAAGCTGAGAGTAAAACAAAAAATTCCATATCTTTTACAGTAGCTGCAAAGAAGATGTTAATACTTGGGATGATATCTAACAAAGGACATGAAAGATCTCTATAAAGAGAACATGAAACCCTGAGAAAAGAAATAGCAGAAAATGTTAACAAATGGAAAAACATACCATGCTCATGACTGAGAAGAATCAACATCATTAAAATATTCATACTACCCAAAACAATCTATAGATTTAATGCAATCCTCATCAAAGTTCCAGCATCAAACTTTGGGTGAAGCTTATGCTTTATTAGAGCTGAGAGTAAATGCCAGAGCCATAAAAAGACACATAGACAGTGCAAGCTATAGTCTCAAGAGAGGACAATCTTGGCTAAATAGTTTGCATGTATCAGCATTTTTGCTTTCTGATAATATTTACTCCTGAATATTTTTTTTTTTAAGTATAAAACATTTTTATTAACTATAGTCACCAAGATATACAAGAAATCTCTTGAACTTATTCTTTCTGTCTAACTAAAATTCTGGATCCTTTGACCACCATCTCCCCAATTCCCTTTCCCGCTAGCCTCTGGTGACCGCCATTTTACTTTCTGCTTCTTTTTTTTTTTTTTTAATTTTTTTTATTAAATCATAACTGTATACAATGATATGATTATGGGGCATCATACACTCACTTCATAAACCATTTGACACATTTTTATCACAGTGGTTAACATAGCCTTTCCGGCGTTATCTCAGTTACTGTGCCAAAACATTTACATTCTACATTTACCAAGTTTCGCAAATACCCCTATAATATGCATCACAGGTGTGATCCCACCGATTCCCCTCCCTCTACCCACCCCCCCCTTTCCCACTTCCCCCCATTGTTAAGTTGTAGCTGGGTTATAGCTTTCATGTGAGAGTCCCAAATTAGTTTCATAGTAGGGCTGTGTACATTGGGTATTTTTTCTTCCATTCTTGGGATACTTTACTAAGAAGAATATGTTCCAGCTCCATCCATGTAAACATGAAAGAGGTAAAGTCTCCATCTTTATTTAAGGCTGCATAGTATTCCATGGTATACATATACCACAATTTATGAATCCATTCGTGGATCGATGGACACTTGGGCTTTTTCCATGACTTAGCAATTATGAATTGGGCTGCAATAAACATTCTGGTACAAATATCTTTGTTATGTTGTGATTTTTGGTCTTCTGGGTATATGCCCAGCAGAGGAATTACAGGATTGAATGGCAGATCTATTTTTAGATCTCTGAGTGTTCTCCATATATCTTTCCAAAAGGAATGTATTAATTTGCATTCCCACCAGCAGTGCAGAAGTGTTCCCTTTTCTCCGCATCCACGCCAGCATCTCTGGTCTTGAGATTTTGTGATATAGGCTAGTCTCATTGGAGTTAGATGATATCTCAAAGTAGTTTTGATTTGCATTTCTCTGATGATTAAAGATGATGAGCATTTTTTCATATGTCTGAAGGCCTTGCGCCTGTCTTCTTCAGAGAAGTTTCTCTTCAAATCCCTTGCCCAGCCTGCGATGGGATCCCTTGTTTTTTTCTTGCTGATGCGTTTGAGTTCTCTGTGGATTCTGGTTATTAAACCTTTGTCAGAGTTATACCCTGCAAATATCTTCTCTCATTCTGAGGGCTGTCTGCTTGCTCTGCTTACTGTGTTCTTAGCTGTGCAGAAGCTTTTTAGTTTGATCAAGTGCCAGTAGTGTATTTTTGAAGCTGCTTCAATTGCCCGGGGGGTTCTCCTCATGAAATACTCACCCAGACCAATTTCTTCAAGGGTTTTCCCTGCATTCTCCTCTAGTATTTTTATAGTTTCATGTCTTAAGTTTAAATCTTTAATCCAATGAGAGTCTATCTTAGTTAATGGTGAAAGGTGTGGGTCCAATTTCAGTCTTCTGCAGGTTGCCAGCCAGTTCACCCAGCACCATTTGTTAAATAGGGAATCTTTTCCCCACTGAATGTTTTTAATTGGCTTGTCAAAAATCAAATAGCGGTAAGTAGCTGGATTCATCTCTTGGTTCTCTATTCTGTTCCAGATATCTACTTCTCTGTTTTTGTGCCAATACCATGCTGTTTTGATCACTATCGATTTGTAGTAAAGTCTGAGGTCTGGTAGTGTGATTCCTCCTGTTTTGTTTTTATTTCTGAGTAATGTCTTGGCTATTCGAGGTTTTTTCTGATTCCATATAAAACGAAGTAATGTTTTTTCAAGATCTTTAAAATATGACAGTGGAGCTTTAATAGGGAGTGCGTTGAAATTATATATTGCTTTGGGTAGTATGGACATTTTGATAATGTTGATTCTTCCTAGCCATGAGCATGGTATGTTTTTCCATTTGTTAACATTTTCAGCTATTTCTTTTCTTAGAGTTTCATAGTTCTCTTTATAGAGATCTTTCACATCTTTTGTTAGGTAAATTCCCAAATATTTCATCTTCTTTGGCACTACTGTGAATGGAATAGAGTCCTTAACTGCTTTTTCAATTTGACTGTTGTTGGTGTATATAAAGGCTACCGATTTATGAATGTTGATTTTGTAACCTGAGACGCTGCTGTATTCCTTGATCACTTCTAGGAGTTTTGTAGAGTCCCTAGTGTTTTCCAGATACACAATCATATCATCTGCGAAGAGCGAGAGTTTGATCTCTTCTGACCCTATATGGATACCCTTGATCGCCTTTTCTTCCCTAATTGCGGTGGCTAAAACTTCCATTACAATGTTGAAAAGCAATGGAGACAATGGGCAGCCTTGTCTGGTTCCTGATCTGAGTGGAAATGATTCCAATTTAACTCCATTCAATATGATATTGGCTGTGGGTTTGCTGTAGATAGCCTCTATCAGTTTAAGAAAAGTCCCTTCTAGACCAATTTTCATGAGTGTTCTGATCATGAAGGGATGCTGGATATTATCAAAAGCTTTTTCTGCATCAATTGAGAGAATCATATGGTCTTTGTTTTTTAATTTGTTTATGTGCTGAATTACATTTATAGATTTACGTATATTGAACCAGCCTTGAGACCCTGGGATAAAACCAACTTGGTCATGATGTATAATTTGTTTGATGTGTTGTTGGATTCTGTTTGTTAGGATCTTGTTGAATATTTTTGCATCTATATTCATTAGTGATATTGGTCTATAATTTTCTTTTCTTGTTGGGTCTTTTCCTGGTTTGGGGATCAGGGTGATGTTTGCTTCATAGAACGTGTTGGGTAGTCTTCCTTCTTTTTCTACATTTTGGAACAGGTTGAGTAATATAGGTACTAATTCCTCTTTAAAGGTTTGGTAGAATTCTGACGTGAAACCATCTGGTCCTGGGCTTTTCTTTTTAGGGAGGTTTTGTATAGTTGATGCTATTTCTGAACTTGATATGGGTCTGTTCAACATTTCCACTTGATTCTGGTTAAGTCTTGGAAGGTGGCATGCTTCCAAGTATTGGTCTATTTCCTTCAGATTTTCATATTTCTGAGAATAAAGTTTCTTGTAATATTCATTAAGGATTTTTTGGATTTCTGATGAGTCTGTGGTTATTTCGTCTTTGTTGTTTCTGATTGATGAGATTAGAGATTTTACTCTTTTTTTCCTAATTAGGTTGGCCAGAGGTTTATCTATTTTATTGACCTTTTCAAAAAACCAGCTTTTTGATTTATTGATCTGTTGTATTATTCTTTTGTTTTCAATTTCATTTAATTCTGCTCTAATTTTGGTTATTTCTTTTCTTCTACTGGGTTTGGGGTTGGAATGTTCTTCCTTTTCCAGTTGCGTGAGATGTCCCATTAAGTTGTTAACTTCCTCTCTTTCCGTTCTCTTGAGGAAGGCTTGCAGTGCTATAAATTTCCCTCTTAGAACTGCCTTTGCAGTGTCCCAGAGGTTCTGATAGTTTGTGTCTTCATTGTCATTTTGTTCCAAAAAATTGGCGATTTCTTTCTTAATCTCATCTCTGACCCAGCTATCATTCAGCATAAGGTTATTTAACTTCCATGTTTTTGTATGGGTATGCAGATTCCTGTTGTTACTCAATTCAAGTTTTATTCCATGATGGTCCGAGAAGATGCATGGAATAATTTCTATTCCTTTAAATTTACTGAGGTTAGACTTGTGACCTAAAATGTGATCAATTTTGGAGTAAGTTCCGTGGGCTGATGAGAAGAATGTGTATTCAGTTTTGTTGGGATGAAATGTTCTGTAGATGTCTGCTAAATCTAAATATTGGATGGTTAGGTTTAAATCTAAGATTTCTTTGCTCAGCTTCTTTCTGGAGGATCGATCCAACACTGCCAAGGGAGTGTTGAAATCTCCAACGATTATGGAGCTGGAGGAAATCAAGTTACTCATGTCTGTTAGAGTTTCTCTTATAAATTGAAGTGCATTCTGGTTGGGTGCATAGATATTAATAATTGAGATCTCGTCATATTGAGTATTACCCTTAACAAATATGAAGTGACCATTCTTGTCCTTCCTTACTTTTGATGGTTTAAAGCCTACTGTATCTGCAAATAAAATTGCAACACCTGCTTTTTTCTGATTACCATTTGCCTGAAATATGGATGACCATCCTTTCACCCTGAGTCTGTATTTGTCTTTTAAGTTGAGATGTGACTCTTGTATGCAACAAATATCTGGCTTGAGTTTTTGTATCCAGTCAGCTAACCTATGCCTCTTTAGAGGACAGTTTAAGCCATTCACATTGATGGAGAGTATTGATAAGTCTGGTGGAATTTTGGGTATCGAGTTTTTCAAAGGTCCAGTGGACATTTTTAATCCTTTCACCAGTGTGGAAGTTGGAGTTTGATCCGAAGATTCTGAGTGAGTTTACTTTTGTGGTATAGGATTGGGTTGGTCATTGTGGAGGATAGGTCTGAGAACATCCTGAAGAGCTGGTTTACTTATGGCAAATTTTTTCAACATATGAATGTCATTGAAGTATTTAATTTCTCCGTCATAGATGAAACTCAGTTTAGCTGGATACAAGATCCTGGGTTGAAAGTTTTTTTGCTTTAGGAGATTAAAAGTTGATGACCAGCCTCTTCTTGCTTGAAAAGTTTCAGCAGAGAGATCTGCAGTTATTCTAATATTCTTACCTTTGTACGTTATAGTTTTCTTTCGCCGGGCTGCTTTGAGAATCTTCTCTTTCATGTTAACTTTAGTGAAGCTAATTATGATATGTCTGGGAGATGGCTTATTGGGGTTGAATCGTGCTGGGGTTCTGAAGCTGTCTGCTATCTGAATTTCAGATTCTCTAGGCATGTCTGGAAAATTTTCTTTCATAATTTCATGTAGAAGGGCCTCTGTGTCCTTGGCAGCTACTTCATCAGTCTCCGAAATTCCTATAACCCGTATGTTGTTTTTTTTCGAATTATCTGAGATCTCTCTGAGTGAGTGATCCATTTTTGCTCTCCATTTCTCTTCCTCTTTGAGAGATTGGGAGCGTTCGAAGACTTTATCTTCAATGTCAGAAATCCTTTCTTCTGCTTGCTCCATTCTGTTACTGAGGGATTCTACTGTATTTTTCATATCCTTGAGGGCTGTAAGTTCTTGTTTCAGTGTGTCTAAGTCTTTGGTGGTTTTGTCTTTAAATTCGTTAAATTCTTGAGACAGTTTTTGAAATTCTCCTCGAATTCCTAATTCCATTTTATTAATCTTGTCTGCAAACCAAATTCTGAATTCGACTTCTGACATCTCAGCCAGTTGTTTATAAATGGGATCTTCAATCACATCTGCCGTATCTTTTCTTGGGGGGGTTGATCTATTCTGGTTATTCATGTTACCAGAGTTTTTCCGCTGATTCCGCCCCATGGTTTACTCCCTTTGGTTTTTCCCCTGGGGTTTTATCGAGGGCCCGTACAGTGTTGTGGCCTGAGAAACTGGGGCCCTGTCTGGTGTGGTGGAGCAAAGTGGTTCTGTCTTGTTTTCAGCTGGTTTCTGTTCGATCCTATTGCAACTTCTACTCTGGCTTGAAGTCTCAGCTGTGTGGAAAAATCAGCAATTAAGTCACCCCGCCTGTCCACCTCTGGCCCCAGTTGGAAAAGGAGAATCAAACCTTCCTACAATCGCACACCCAGGGCACCGCCTGAAGAGTCCTCAGTCTATTAGCCCAGTTCAAAAGGTCCGAATCAACTGTCTCAATCGGCACTTGTCTCGGGTGGAAGGGTTCAAGAGGTCACTGGGAACTGGATCACAGGGGCCTGGTGACTCCTCTGACACGGCTCACCCCAGTGCAGCGTGGAGTCAGGAGGAGCCACCCAGCAAACAGAGCAGTCTGGGAAGGTTGACGTCTCCTTCCCCACTTTGCCCCTCCGTCGGACCCAGTCACTGGTATCTCTGCAAATGGCTAACCCAGTTGCCTGCAGTGAACAGACACTCCAGGGGTTTGCACCTGCCTGAATCGCAAGGAAGTCTGCCAGGCCCCCGCAGACTGCCGCTATCTAGCAGGAGGAGATGGGGCCTGACATCTTTGAGTGTTTGATGCAGGTGATGGGAAGGAGGTGTTCACTCAGGCTTAGCCCCGTCCCTGATGGATGCTGCTAACAGAACAGAACAGAACAGACAACTTTGTGAGGTTCTGTCTCTGTTCTTGTTGTCGCCTACAGGAGACGGGCTGTTTTGAGTTCAAACGTCTTTGCTGCTGGAGAATTGCGTCTGAACACCTCTCTGGGTCGGCCCCGCCCTGGAGGCTTCCGGGTTTGTGAGCCGTGTCACCGGTGGCCTCCTCTGGTTGCCCAGGGAGACAGGGGGTGTGGCCTCAGAATATCCAGAAGTGAGCGTTCTGCCGTTAAAGAAAAAACGGCTGTTGATCTACCTCCAGGGAACTGCTGCTCTGGTGTGGGCACTCAGGCAACCCTTTTCTCCTCTGTCCCACGCCCCAGAGTCAGCACTGAGCGGCCGCAGTTTGTGCTGGGTCCACACCCCTTAAGAGATCCCCCAAGAATCAGAACTCTTGGGGGATGGGCCCCCAGACCCTGATTGGGAGTGGGGCGAGGGGAAGCTAGAGTTTCATTCAGTTTCACGCAATACTACGGTCCGGGGAGGGCTCCTGCACTGCACCGCAGGGAAGTGCCACCAAGGCTTGATTTCCCCTCAGCAGAGTGCCCTCTCCTCGCTCACGTATCCCAGAGTCAGCGCTGACCTGACGCAGCTCAGGCACTGTGCACTCCCCTCGAGAAATCACCCAAGGAGCCGAACTCCTGGGGGATAGGCCCTCAGACCCCGAGTGAGAGTAGGGGTTCTCAGCTCTCAGCGGGGAGGCCAGAGTCTGATTCAGTCTTGGGCCCCGTATGCCTGGGGAGGGTTGCTGCACTGCACCGCAGGGAAGTGCCGCGAGGCGTGACTCAGCCCGGTGCCCTCTCCTCACTTGCGTGCCTCAGAGTCAATGCTGACCAGTCGCAACTCGGGGACTGTCCACTCCCCTTGAGAAATCACCCAAGGATCCGAACTCCTGGGGGATAGGCCCTCAGACCCCGAGTGAGAGTAGGGGCTCTCAGCTCTCAGCGGGGAGGCCAGAGTCTGATTCAGTCTTGGGCCCCGTATGCCCGGGGAGGGTTGCTGCACTGCACCGCAGGGAAGTGCCGCGAGGCGTGACTCCCCCTCAGCCCGGTGCCCTCTCCTCACTCGGCGCGCCTCAGAGTCAATGCTGACCAGTCGCACTCAAGGGGACTGTCCACTCCCCTTGAGAAATCACCCAAGGATCCGAAGTCCTGGGGGACAGGCCTCCAGACCTCAGTGGGCGGGAGGGGAGCGCCGGGGATTCAGGGTTGCCGGCAGAGGATTCCCAAAGTTTTATTCAGCCCTATGTCCGGCAGGAGAATGCCACGGCACCCCAGTAGGGGAGGTAGGTCCAGTTTTTAGAAGGTCTCTCCCGTGGAGAGACCGTGGAAATTAAAGGGCTCTAATTTCTGCCCGCTTGTTCAATTTCTGCCCGCTTGTTCAATTATGGGGCTTTAGAGCCGGTCTCATGGGGGAGGGGGACTCCCGTCCGCTTGGTGGTGGATTTTGTACCTTTTGTTTGCGTCCTTGTGATCACAACTTGCCTCAGCGGTGTTGATGTGCGTTCTTCAGCCTTCTCTCTTGGTGAGGCTCAAGTCCACCAGGATACTTACTAAATTCCTGTCCCTTAACTCTCCTTCTGGACGGGAGCCTTTGTTGAAAGCTGGCTTCAGTCCGCCATCTTGTCTCCCCCTCACTCCTGAATATTTTAATCTATATCATATATGTGGTCCATCTGACTTCTCAGCCTAGATTTCTTGGCTTTGGTTTCACTGTATAATCTGCCTAATTCTCTTGGTATTTTCTAAATTAGGTTCTCAGAGGAGGGAAATGCATTGCTCCATGTCTTTCTCATGCCTTGTCATGAGCCAAACTAAAATGAGTCTGCCTTTGGCTCTTATTGTCACCTGTGACCCAGTAAACTATGGCAAATTGGTGGGTACGATTCAAGATATGGCCATTTCAGTAGCTGGGGCTGTGGTGCATTCAGTACCCCTTTCAAGGAAGTACCAGGTAGTACTAGGATAACACGCTGCCTCTACCTTCTGAGACATATAAGAATTCCCTGCCTATGCCTACTCCAAGACATTTATGTATTTTGACTATTTTCATTGGTTTTATAAGAAACATATGTTAAATGCATATCAACTCAGTGATTCAATGAAAACTATTTGTTTGAATGTCTCAATTGTAATAGAGATAGAGATATTAACATATGAATACTCACTATCTTCACCCACCTTGGCTTCCAAGAAGGAGAGACTATTATATTTTTATTTAGATATAAATTGGTAAAATATGTTATTCTTCTGAGTCAAAATTAATCTCCCTTAGGCTT
Source organism: Nycticebus coucang (assembly GCF_027406575.1). Taxonomy (NCBI): domain Eukaryota; kingdom Metazoa; phylum Chordata; class Mammalia; order Primates; family Lorisidae; genus Nycticebus; species Nycticebus coucang. The sequence goes on from NC_069787.1 coordinate 23,236,687, forward strand.
TGACTGTATAATTCTACATATCTTGACTCTTGAAGTTCTCAACTTTGACTCCTAACTTGAATGATTAACAATGGTTCTAATCTAGACAAATAAATGTGTTTAAAAGCACTTACAAATACATTCCTAAATGTAAGTCAAGATCCTTGCCAATTAATCTGTTTCCATGAAATAGTACCATCACTTTTCATTATTCAAAGTGATAATCTTTTTATTTCTTCAATGGATATTTATGTAATATCTACTATTACTATCTACTAATATAATTATTTTAGGTGCTGGGAATAGTAGTGAACATTAACAAGGTCCCTACACTTATTTAGCATCCAATGTAAGAAAGACAACATTCAATTTTTCTTTTCTTTACTTTTTTTTTTTTTTAGATAGAGTCTCACTCTGTTGCCCTGGGATTGAGTGCCCTGGCATCATAGCTCACAACTACCTCAAACTCTTGGGGTCAGCAATCCTCTTGCCTCAGCCTCCCAAGTAGCTGGAACTACAGGCATCTACCACAACTCCCAGTATTTTTAGAGACAGGCTCTCACTCCTGCTCAGCCTAGTCTAGAACTCTTAAGCTCAAGCAATCTGCCTGCTTCAGCCTCATGGAGTGCTGGGATTATAGGCATGAGCCACTGCACCCAGCCACAACATTTGATTGTCAAATGAACATTTAATTTTAAATAAAGCAATGCAGAAACAAGACAAAGTGAACTTAATTCTTTAACATGAATTACTAAAAAGTAAACTTAATTGTTAAAATATGTAAAGCTGACCTGGATTTGTAGTCCTGAGATCTTCATTGATCTCAGTTCCTTCGAAAGACAGAAAATAATAGTTATACAGATTTTAGTTATACAATTCTGCAGGCATACTTATATGAGTATTATAATGGGAACTTTGTTGTTAGCAATGTTAATGTCAGAAAGAAATCTTAGTGACTCTAGACCTGCATAACAAATCCATTTTAATTATTGTTCATGAACTCATGGGCTATGTCTGAGTCATCTTTCTATATTCTCCATGGAGTTAATTGTCCTTTACTTACCATCCCAATTTTAGATTAGTATGGTTGGGGTTGGAATGAAAGGAGAGAGGAAATAAGGAAAAAAAGAAGTGGGGAAAAAGTGACTAACTTTATATGCAACATTGAAGGGACCCATCAAGGTACCTTGATTTGTTCAACAAGAGTTTTGATGTGAGGGCTGTAAGAAAATGTTTTAAAATGCCAAGCATGTAGGATGAGGTTAGATAGCTAAAATATGGAAGGAAGGGAGGCATTGATGCTGTGGTGCCTTCTAGTGGAAGGTACCGTTCCACTTAATGAGGTGTAGGAAGAGTCAGGCATCAGTTTTTGTACCACATGAGTCTGCTCAGGCTGCTATTACAAAACGCCTCACACTGAGTGGATTTGACAACAAAAATTTATTTTCTCACAGTTCTGGAGGATAGAATCCAAAGATCAAGGTGTCAGCAGGATTGGTTTTTTCCATGGGCTGTTGGAGAAGGATCCATTGTAGACCTTTCCTCTTGGTTTGTAGACAGCTGTCTTCTCTCTATGTCTTCATATTGTCTTCCCTCCCTTGTTCCATAGGAATCTCTTATAAGGATACCAGTATTATTGGATAAAGTCCACCCACATAAATTTTGAGGAGACAAAATTTAGCTCCTAAGGGTAGCGAACATCTAGGGAACAAAACTTCTCCTACTCGCAATTTAGTATCAACACTGCCATAGTGTATTAGCTTTATCTTCCCTGAGGTCATAGAACATGTCACTCTATGCTTCAAAAGCACACATTCAATGCCTTTTAGGATCTGATACTGGTTTACCCTTTCAGTTCTATACCATACTTTCCTTATACCCTGGTCTTCTGGAACAAATCATTTATCTTAAAACAAACACTTTCTCTTCTATTTAAGTCCAACGCACCTTTCAAGGACTTGGGCAATTTTCACCTTCTCCCTGAGACCTTCTCAGAACCATGAAAGATGCAAATCTGTCTGTGAGTAGCTAGCTCCTCATGGCATGTAAAGATGGTGAACATTGGGGATACTTATTTGGGCTTTTGTCCTGACCGCTTACTAGCCATAAGCCTTCAAGCTAGTTAACCATTCTGGGCCTTCCAGAGGCTATAACATACTACCCATCTCACACAGTTATGCCAAAGATTAAGTTAAATCACTTAGGTTAAAAGTCTGAGACAGAACTGGCATATTAATCACCAGCTTCCTCCTTTTCCTCACTGCTTCCTGCTCCTACAGTTATGTATACACACATGTGCTGCCCTTATATTATAGCATGCATCAGTTTGGTTTGCTTTATAATTATATGTGTGTGTGGTGTTCATTGTAGCAATAATCACAATTTACTTTGGCTTTCAAGCTGAATTCTAAAAGCATGTGAAGCCAGAAACTTAGGACATAGAAGACAAAGAAAAATTGTATACCAAGTGGAGACACAAAGGAATTGGAATGAAAGAAAAGATGCAGAGTTTCATCTCATTCCTTCCACCTCATCTATATTCTCACAAATTGCCGTTGTATGACGAAAAGTGTAAAAGCCAACAAAGTTTATTAAAGAGGAGAAAGACCTTGGTCATCCTTGGCAAAAAGTTATTTTTCTTTGGATAAGTCAAAAAGTGATTTGATTAGTTTTCATGACAGTTAGATTGAGTATTTTAAGTGTATTAAATACAGAAAGATGAATGGATAAGCAGATAAAGCCATACTTTCAACACTAGGCTTTCACCGTTGGGTGCCTATATCCCATTCCATCCATTACTCCCCTCTACTAACCAAAAGAGCAGTCCATTCTATACTGCCCAACTATCAATAAAACAATCCTTAAAATATATATAGTGAGACAAATCGTTAAGGTCTTTTATAAACATTGGATAATTAGCTAATCAATAATACTTAAGGGGCTTTCTTTCCCCACCATGGTTCCTCCTATGGCTTTATTTTGTGCTGTTTTATTAAACAGGATTTCGACCGCCCATGTTACTAGCACATTTAGTCTATTAATGGTAGTCGTAAGTCAGAGCAGGCAAAGGGATTAACTCAGAGCCCCAGAAGCAATTGATATAGCCTTTAAGCTTTTAGGCTGACGAATGCACCAGGAACAGCATCGTAGTGAAAAGGACTTGCAGTCAATGTGTTTGAGTTTAGAGTCATCTGAAGACTTAATTTCTTTTCTGTGGGAACTGCAGGATGCTCTTAAATTCAGCATTTCATATGTAAGCAAAAGAGAAACATACAGAAAAGTTTTTCATGTTTACATGGATGGAGCTGGAACATATTCTTCTTAGTAAAGTGTCTCAAGAATGGAAGAAAAAGTACCCAATGTACTCACCCTTATTATGAAACTAATGTAGGACCTTCACATGAAAGCTATATCCCAGTTATAACCTAAGACTAGGGAGAAAGGGGAAAGGGAGGGGAGGGAGGGGGGAGGGAGGGGGAAGGAGGGAGATTAATGGGATTACACCTGCGGTGCATCTTACAAGAGTATATGTGAATCCTAGTAAATGTGGAATGTAAAGGTCTTGGCAAAATAACTAAGAAAATGCTACAAAAGCTATATTAACTAATGTGATGAAAATGTGTCAAACGATCTATGAACCAAGTGTATGGTGCCCCACAATCATACTAATGTACACAGCTATGGTTCAATGAAAATAAATAAAAAAAATATATAAACATTGCTGCATTATTTGTTTACACTCAAACAAGTTAATCATTTAATTTTAACAGGAACTTCCAGACAAACTAGTTATTTTGTTTTTGTTTTCTTTGTTGAGATATTAACTGGAAGCTTGCATGGCCAGTTTAAAGTTAGGACTTTTGTTTTTGTTGTTATTTAAGAGACACTTAAGAGGTTAAGTGATCTTGCTCTGCAATCAGCAAGACCAGGCTCAAATGGGAACTCCCACATGAAGTAATTACAGAACCTGCACTGAGTTACAAATGCCTGCAATGCTTGGTTTCCTCATCTGTTAGAGAAGAGTAGTAATTTCTCCTTTATAGAATTGGGTTGTAAATATTACGTGTAATAATTTAAAACCTGAACAACAGAACAATGCATATATAATACTTTGAGCATAATTCCCGCACATGGAAAGCATCCGGTAATTCTTGGTCATTAATGTTTCCAGAAGATAGTTTTCACATCAGCTTATTCATCAAGTTACTCTTGAACATGCAATATAATGGGAAGTCTGGGACGGAAAAGAATTAAAAGCTAAATTTGAAGGGAAAATGATTATTATGGTCCCTCACAAAACCCTAAAACACTTCAGGTTTTCCAGTTCAATTAGCATTCACAATTACCTGCCACTATTGCCTGTCCTTTTCTTTCTTTCTTTTTTTTTTTTTTATTAAGTTGAAATTTACAACAAGTATTTGAAGATAAAAAAGGGAAAAGGTGCCTGTGGCTCAGTGAGTAAGGCGCCAGCCCCATATACCGAGGGTGGCGGGTTCAAACCCAGCCCTGGCTGAACTGCAACCAAAAAATAGCCGGGCATTGTGGCGGGCGCCTGTAATCCCAGCTGCTTGGGAGGCTGAGGCAGGAGAATCGCGGAAGCCCAAGAGCTAGAGGTTGCTGTGAGTCCTGTGTACATCATGGCACTCTATTGAAGGCGGTAAGGTGAGACTCTGTCTCTGCTAAAAAAAAAAATTAAAAAAAAAATTAAAAATTAAAAAAAAAAAAGGGAAAAGGACTTTCTCCTCTAGTATCCTGCAGCTGAGCTGATAGGGCTCAGGTTTCATATCTACAGAAAGGGTAGCCAATTAAGAAAGTGGCTTTTACATTGCTGTCTTCCATGTTTTACTAAGAGTAAAGAAAGTGAGGATCACTGGGTCTGATTCATCAGGATGAATGAAAGTGGTCCTGGAAGCCCACTGCAGCGCCAGGTGTAGACCTTCTAGTTACTGAATCGAGGCGAGATCCTGGGGGAGGTTTCAAGTCTTGAGGAAGTCTCAAGGGAGGGGACCAGGGAGGGCCTGCACACGTGGGGATTTCATGTCAGTGGCTCTAACCAATGACTACAGTACCATTTGAATATTTCAATACCAGTATCACTACCCACGGCATACCAGTTGAATATTAGTCCTGCGTGTTTTCACACGACTGGTTATGATCTTCATGCTCCAATTCACTGGAGCCCATTTCTTGCAGCACGGGCTCAAACAATGACTAAAAGTTGATATTTTCAAAGCCCTACAGAGAAACGATGTAGACTAGTGGGATTTTTTTTAGACAGAGTCTCACTGTCATCCTGGATAGCCATGGCATCATAGCTCACAGCAACCTCAAACTCTTAGACTCATGAGATCCTCTTGCCTCAGCCTCCTGAGTAGCTGGGACTACAGATGCCCACCACAACACCTGGCTATGTTTTAGAAATAGGTTTTCCTCTTGCTGTAGTCTCAAACTCCTGAGCTCAAGCAATCCACCACCTTGGCTTCCCAGATTGCTAGGATTACAGGTGTGAGCCACCATGCCTGGCTAGAATGGTGTTTTTAGCATTAGAGTTCTAGAATCAGGATGACCTGGGTTTAAATAATCACTTAAGAAGTCATTTCATATGGTGATATATGCTGTTAAAGTAAAGATAAATGAAAGGAACAGACAGGGAGGAGTCATTTACAAAGGTGGTCAACAAAGGACTCTCCATCTGAGTAACATTAGAGCCCTGGCCTGAATAGGAAGAAGCCAGTTATAAAGATCTGTCCAAAGAACATTGTAGGCAAAAAGAACAGCCAGTAAAAGGAAATACGTGAGGAAGAGCATGTCATGAGATAATACAAGAAGGGTAGGCAGGGGCCAGATCACAGAAGACCTTGCCAGCCACCAGCATGGAGAGCTTATTACAAGCACACACCGAGGCTATTGCTGAGTTTTCAATGATGACATTGTGTGATCTCAGTCTCTTCACTTAAAACACAGGCTGGTGTTGATGATGGAACAACAAATGGTTAACTGCTCAGCAGAGTTCCTAAAACATTTGAAGCCCTCAATAACTACTAGATCCAAAAGCTTTGGCTGTAATTGTTTTAGCCAAGGGACATCCTTGCCTTTCCCATGTGAGAGAAAACGGGAAAAGTGATTAATCCAAATACACCATGGCAGAGAATAAGGCAAGTGTTCTGGGCTGCCTGGCCCACAGAGGCTTAAGTTGAATAGCTGTAGACTGTAATTCAGGCTAACAAACATCTTGTCATTTCGTGGAGCTATGTCTTGCTGAGACTGCCACATTTATGAGCTTGATGAATTAGATGAAAGGCTTTCCCAGTGTTGTCTGATACTAATTATCTTTTAATGAAACCTTCTTGATTGGTATAAAAAGTACCCTGAAGTCTGTTTTCTGGGCAACAAGCCAGTGCCACACAGTCAGCACCAACTTAATCCACTGGTGTCTTGCCATCGCTGGAGATTCCTTGCTTACCTTTTCCAAAATGTAGAATCCAGGAGTCATGCTCTCATTTCTATTATATGTCTTTGAATAGACATTTTCCTTGAAAATGGCATGTACTATGTTGAGGATTAACAGGGGGTGGGGGGGGACAGTCCAATACTTGCCTGCTTTTCTAAGACCAAAGTCTTTCTGATGATATCTGTTTCCAATGTATTTTCACTCATCTTTCAACAAATTGTGTTTTGAAAAACCCTGTCTTTCAGCTTGGATTTACAGTCATCTGTTATTTCTTCAACAGGCAAGATGTTCCTCTCCTTTCTTCCCCTTTCTCTTTCTATAAAAGAAAAGTTTTCCCTTTTTCAAAATGTAATAAAAGAGCAAAGCTCAACATAACTAAATGTATCTTCCTAAACCCTTAGTTGCTGCAACTTTATTTATTTATTGATCGAGACAGAGTCTCACTTTCTTGCCTGTGGTGGAGTGCCATGGCATCATGACTCACAGAAACTTCAAACTCTTGAGCCCCAGTCATCCTCCTGCCACAGTCCTCCCAAGGACTACAGGCACCCACCACAATGCCGAGTTACTTTTTAGATATGGGGTTTCACTCTTGCTCAAATTCCTGGGTTCAGGCAGTCCACCCACCTTGGACTCCCAGAGTGCTAGAATTTTTACAGGTATGAACCCCCATGCTCAGCCTTGGCATTTTTTTTTTTTTTTTACATATTCAAGCTATTGAAACCCCTCTGCCTCAGGACCCAAGTTGGCTATTGACCAAAAGACACAGCCTCCACGTGAGTTTATAGAGTATGAATCCACCTAGCCACAGACCAGTGAGAAGAAATCATACAGGCTGTCAAGCAAGATGGTTCTGGTTAAGAAGGGCTCAAGGGCTCTAATGTCAAGAGACAGAAGTAGATTGTCCTAGAAGCTACCAGGGCAACAATTGTTGTAGCCCTTTTCTTGTTGTTATGACCACTGCTCCAGAAAGTAATTTTGTGTTAACCTTTCCAACCTAAAGTGTCATCGAAACCTCTAAAAATCAGTAGAAGATGATGAGAGAGTGTATCTAGTATTGGTCTTCAGTGAGTGATGGGGTCTAAAAGGAGGTGACAGGGTTTGGCCTTCTGCTTTGAGGAAAGACAAGCTATGGAGGCTCTGAAAGTGATCATGAGTAGTCATGCTCACCACAGTGCAGATGATCCAGCTAGAAAACAGGGTGCCAATTTCTCAGTGTGCAATGGAAAATATAACAGCCACATACAACTAAAATTCCCCTATTTACTCGATCATTTAGCTCCTGACCTATGACAGAGAATGAAAAATCATAACCAGAAGAAAACTTTGTTGAATCACTGTAAAAAGATAAGAAACATTAAGAATCCCAAGCTACCGGTATTTTTTCTACCTATGGGTAGACTGGTTCACTGCAGTTTCTTTGGCTGTGACCAACAGAAATCAACTCTAACCAGCTTATATTAAATATGAAGTTGATAAAATGATATAGAAAAGCTTCATTGAGAGAAATACTGAACAGCTGAACTTTGGAAAAAACAAAACCAAAAGCAGTTGCAGCAATCAGATTACATGGGTTGATGTATTGGGGTATCCTTGTTTTAGCTCCAACTGTTTTGCATTCTTGTTCCATGCAAAATATAGCTTTCTGATAGACAAAGTTACCATAGCTTGGATCAAATGCTCACCCATTGGTAAGAGAAAGTCAGAGAATTTTTATGGTCCCACAAATAACAGCATGCACTATGAGGTCTGACATTTAAGTTCAAAAACTCATCCTAGAAAAAGTGCTACATATCTGATTGCTGAGTATCACCATTGTCACTTTACAGTTCTCCCCTAGGGAAGCTATGCACTGACACCAGTATCTAGTAACCCTTCAAAGCATTTTGGAGTTCTTTTTCTGGAATAGCCATCAAACTGTCTTCATGACTTTATCCCATAAACTTGGACTAACATGTCCCTGATTTCACTTCCATTCTTGTAAAATTTAACAGGAAATTTACAAATACTTGTTTGTTTCTCTAATTCAAGCCCAAACATTGTTGCAACAGCCCACAGAAACACACAACAATAACGAATGCCACTTAGCAGGACACTGCCACACATTGACATGAACACAACTCTGAGACACCAATATACCAAGGTAATGAAATCTTACTGAGTTGTTTGTACAGTGCTGCCAATGTAAGTTCACAGTGGCAAGTTTGTGGACTTAATTATCATACCTTGTACATAGGTGGGGGCTGGATTTTGGGAAACAAAAAACTTCAATGAACCAATATGAAAATCCTAGGTTTGTTAAATAGGCATAGAATCAGAACATGGAATCATGTCCTTTGTTTTTTTATTTTTGATGCTTTAACCTCTTGGAGACTCACTGACCCTGGAAGGACTACCCTTTCTTACATTAGCTAGTTCTTAGAGCTGGTAAACTGAATAGCCTATAAATGTGTCTTCTATCTAGAAACCATTCAATCCAGACTCCACACCTACAACCACCTTCTTTACTAAACTCTTCTTTGAGGATGCCACACACCTGGCCTAATAACCCAGGATTAGGTGCTAAACAACTAGGGCAGTCATTATATCCATAGCTTTCTTGATTATTCTAACTAGCCAACTCTAAGCCTGTGTATCCCATCTCACCTGTTCCTTCTTATAGAAACCACAGTAGTGTCTCTTGATACATTTTTCCCTGGCTCCTGGGTCCTTCTACTCCTGACCACCTGCTGCCTCTCCCTGTGGCCCTGTGTGGTGGGGCATGCTTCCTGCTTCTAGGGAGCTGTGTGTGAACTTCTTCTTTCATGAAAGTCATTTCCATGTCTATGTCTTACCATACCATACTTGACTAAAACCCACCCTGGGTATAAGTAAAACTTCACATACATGCACACAATCACATACACACATTGATACAAGTGTCCTGAATACAGCCTACTACTTCCTCTGATGCTCAGGTGACAAATCAGTTATTTCTTCCAAAGCTAATTTGAGCAAGAAATGATAAGTGAGACTCTGCGGTGTGGCATCTTGCTAAGAATTAATTCTTCAAGAGTAATTTGTGTGGGCATTATGTGGGCTTTCCCCTGTTGACTTGACAACTTGACCCTGTCATAAAATAGGCCCCACATGATTTCAAAATATTCTGTCTACACTTTCTTGTTTCCTGTAACCAACCCCCAATCCCAGACCAAATGCCACTCTTCTTGAGGAAAGGGACTTTCTCATAAAGTAGAGAAATAATTTTAGAAGAAAAATAACAAGCTGAATCTCATTATGTCACTGAGAGTAACACAAACAAAAACATTAAATATCCATGTGACCTTTTCAAATCTCAGGGCTCCCTGCAAACACCAACATCTGATGATGATGTTAACACAGCACCATGAAGGTCAGCATCTAAGCCTCACCCTGAAGAGTTAACACAATTTGCATAGATCCTCAGCTAGTTTCCAGGGAATAGCACAGGCATTTTTGTCAATTGGTTCAATCCCTAATGCTTTTAAAGAGAGAAGGGGAAGAAAAGCTGCATCTGTGCATGCAATGACTATCTTTTATTTAAAAAAAATTCCTGCTCAACATTTTAGGGAGTGCGATCAGGTTGGTGCCAAATGAAAAATGACATAAAGGGCTTGAGGGGAATCTGCACATTCTGAAGTCTGAGGTTTTTAAGTTCCTCCTGAGGGCAATTCTACAGCAGAAGAAATAGTTAATTAAAACAAAAAGGACCTTGAATTTTGTGAAGGTGCTTCAGGTTTGGGGGGAGCTGGAATTTTCAGATTCATTCTCATTCTCTGTCTCTCTCATTTGACTGCATATCTTCAGCGTATGTTCTGACTCCCTCCTTGGGGTGCATATGATAGAGGGGCCAGAGGAACAGCAATGAAAGTCACAAAAATGACCATAGTTCAGATCATTATGCTGAGACTGCTGGTTCTCCTGGTTCTACCAATGAGACACTTAAATGGAAAGAGGTTTGTACCCTCAAAGCATTATTTATTGCTGTAGGCAGTTTTCTGTTTTCTGTTCATTGTTGTACTCTCCTGCAGAATTCCCCCACAGCTGAAGATGTTAGGCGAGAGCTTTCTGAATACTTCAGGCGAGTGATGAGGATGTCCTCAGCTCCCCCTCTGGACTCTGGCACGAAAGTGAACCAGCTAGAAGCTATTAAATCTAATACCATCACTTTTTAGAGTTCACCCTGAGGTCTGACTTAGGATATTCCTGGAGCTGTTAGGCTTTTGGTAAATTGCTGCACATCTCAAAGTTCTATTTGACCACTAAGCCTTTTTCAAAATCTAGAATCATCCCTCAGTCAGGTTCGAAATGGAATTAATATCTGTGATCATGGCAAGAAATCCATTAAACAGAAGTTTCTGAAATGTAGGAAGGGAGGAAGAGAGAGGCACAAAGGCTTTGTGGGTGAAAGCCATTGGTCCATTCATTTATTTGTTCAACAAACATTTATTGAATCAATGTTAAGCACAAGGAGTGCCTTTGAATAAAGAACAATTTTAGATAATTTGGTCTGGCTTTTCCTTAGCAAGAAGAATATAGACTAATTGAACATGACATGTAGTTGTATCTGGGCCAGAGCTACAGCTTAAACTGTGACTCAAATATAGTAGAACCTCTGTAAGTTGACCACTCAGGGGACTGTAACAAACTGGTCAACATGAGGGATTTCCATTGAGTACATGCGATGTTTGTCTGTTCAACTGAAGGAGGTGGTCAGTCTGGGTAGGTGGTCAACTATGAAGGCTCTACTGCAATATATGGGCATGTCTGGAAGACTAGTGGTTCCTTGTGCTCAGAAACAGACACCCCCAAACATGGCCCTTTGACATGCTGGGATGAATAAGGAGACTCAAGGTCTTCCTGACTTTCCCTACTCTGTTCTTTCAATCCTCTGTTTCTTTTAAAGCACCACAGGAATTGTTTTCTGAAGTTCCCTTATCTTCCTAAAGTCCATACTTACCAAAGAAGAAAAACAAATACCTCTGGACCCTCCCCAAACTTTTCATCAATTAAACTCATATTGCAAGAGGAAAGACTGATGTCTGATAATACACTTGGACAGACTTTTGTTACAAACTATTGTCTACTCTGTGGACCCAACAAACTTTGTCCTAGACCATTGTATGTTCTTCCAGCCCATTGTATTCCCCTAAAAGTCATTTACTACCCCTCCTAAAATCATCCACACCTCTTCATCTCCTTTTCCTCTAAACCAAAGGATACAGAAGCATCTGTATCTGCATTGGGGTGGTGATTGGCCTCCATACATGTTAATAAATGTGTATGACTTTTCTTTTATTAATCTGCATTTTTCACTTGATTTTTAGTGAAACTTCAAAGGGTGAAGGAGAAGTCTCCTCTACCCTCCATGCTGCCAGCACCTGAAGTCAATTTGCAGAGAGACTGAGGAGCATTCAGGCAGAAAATTCCTACTAAATTCCTGATATATCTAGATATCATAAATCCTCTCATATGCATTCTTCAAAAGAACACTGTGCAGTGAATTTTATTGTTCCCCTTCCTGTTTAAATTGTAAAGAAAGTGAGATCAAAAGAGGTCAAGTGCTTTTCATTTATTCCATTCAGTGGTATATACTGAGCACCTACCATGTTCCAACCTTCTTTGTTGTGGGGATATAGCCACGAACAGGAGAGACTAGATCCCTGTCTCTTTAGAGCTCACATTCTAAAAGTGGGTGGGGGATCAGGCAGTAAATATGAAGAAAACTCAACAAATGAGAACCTTCACGTTCACACACTCATGTGGACTGCAGCTGTAATTTCACATGGGATTTCTCATGCGTGTAAGCCAGGCTCATTCTGGGTTGCCAGAGAGTTTACCAAAGGAACTTAGAGGAATTTGTTGATGCCTTGAGTTTTCCCTTTTCATATCCTGTCAGGTTGCCCTTGTTGTTACATTCAACTTCATTTCACCTGCAGTGCAACGACGGGAGAGCTGAACAGTGGAAGTCATGTGTGACCTGCCCCGGGGAAAGCTAGATACTGGGTTTCTGAAACACTAACCATGTATTCCTTTCATAGCACTCTTTGAAATCCTCAGCTTACATTATCTCTAATTTTGTGTGGCACAATTTTCTTAATTTTCCATACCCTAGAAAATGGATCTACACATTCTAGTTCAGGGATGAGAGTGTGAAGAGAGGTTCATCTCCCTCTCCTGGTAGTACAGCCATGATTCGATTAGATTTGAAGATAGAGCTATAAATGTATGTTAATAATAAAAAGAAAACTTTCACCCTAACGTACTCTGGAATGACAGAGAATGTGTGTACTGATGCAGGTGGTGGAAAGGGAATTCGTAATCTACCCTCCTAGTATCAGCCCAGTTAGGATATTTTCAACATATCTTTATAGGTTTGTTTTGAGAAATCATCTCTTGAGATGTGTTAAAGAAGAATGTTTTTTAAAGTAAATTTATTTTAGGTTAATGTGAGGGTTCAAGCAAAAAATTTGATCAAAAATTTGATCTAGGTAAAGTTTGTCTTATGGTTATGTCCCATACACGAAGGTATGCCAACCCCCCACCACATCCCCATTCACTAAGAGCACCCAACTCCCTCCCCTTCCCTCATTACCCTCCCACCGATTTGAATTGAAAGGAGTTTTTCTCCTATGTAAGCATGCATTGGATTTTCTACTGGCTTCATATTAGTATTGAGTACATTGTATATTTGCTCTCCATTTAAAGAATAATGTTTTGAAAATGAGTTTGTCATAGGCTCAATTGCCAAAATTCATATAATGAAGTCCTAACCCAAAGTCCCTCAGAATGTTTCTGTATTTGAAGACAAGGATTTTAAGGAGATAATTAAGGTAAAAGTGAGTTCATACAGCAGGCCTTAATCCATGTGACTGGTGTCCTTATAAAAGGAGATTAGGACACAAAATACCCACAAGATGAAGACCCTGTGAACCAGCCAACTGAAGCCAAGGAGAAAGGCCTTAGGCGAAACCAACCCTGTCAGCACCTTGTTCTAGGACTTCCACTTTCCAGGATCATGAGAAAATAATTTTTTGGTTTATCAGGGCTACTAAAATAAAGTCCCATAGACTAGGTGGTTGCTTAAGCCACCTAGTCTATGGGACTTTATTTTAGTAGCCCTGATAAACTAGAGGTGCAACCATGAATTTTATAGAAATTTAAAATGAACACATATTATACCCATTCCTATGGAAAATTCAAAGGACAGATACACTTCTAGAAATGCTGAACTGAATTTACAAATATATATCAAATTGGTCCAATATCACAGGGCAATAGGCAACTCATCTGACTGGATATAATTTGCATTTCTATGGATAAGAATGATTGGCCTTCCTACCAGTATTCTACTATAAAATAGCTGGAAGACAAACAAGAATCTGTTGGCAGGGTACCTGGCTCATTCAAAATCTTTCCCAATTTTTACTGATAGAAACTAAGCCCAGTACAGAGGAACCTTGAGATCTTACTGCTTTCCCTTAAAATGGTAGAGAGGAAAAAAAAAAAATGGTAGAGGGGGTGGGTCGTGCCTGTGGCTCAGTGGGTAGGGTGCTGGCCCCATATACCGAGGGTGGTAGGTTTGAACCTAGCCATGGCCAAACTGCAACAAAAAATAGCTGGGTATTGTTGTGGGTGCCTTTAGTCCCAGCTACTCAGGAGGCTGAGGCAAGAGAATCACCTAAGCCCAAGAGTTGGAGATTGCTGTGAGCTATGAAGTCACAGCACTCTACTGAGGGCAACAAAGTGAGACTCTGTCTCAAAAAAAAAAAAATGGTAAAGGGGAGACAAGTCCCCTCTGCTTCAAGCTATCTCAGATTCACTTGGCATTTCCACAGTTCTTCTAGTCTTGGGATTTGGCTTGCCTGGAGTGAGAAGATGCCAAGACAGAGGATACAGCTCCTTCTTAGGGCTGTGTACCAGCATCTGCCATCTAAATGCTCTCCTTCCTCTGGTCTGGGCCATGGGTGGGGGAGACAGTGAGGAGGCTGCTTCTGATATGAGACTGACCTCTGGGCAGATCTGAGACACAAATTCCCTAAACTTTTATTTTTATTTTTAGTAGAGACAGAGTCTTGCTCTTGTTCAGGCTGGTCTCTCCAACTCCTGAGCTCAAGGGATCCAACCTGCCTCAGTCTTCCAGAGTGCTGGAATTACAAGTGTGAACCACCAGGCCAGGGCACAAATTCCCTAAGCTTTGAAAACTCAAGAGTCAAGAATTGTTTTCTATTTTCTATGCATTTTTTTTTTCTCTGACACCCTCCTAGAGATACTGAATGCAAAATGGAATAAGGCAAAGAGGAAATATTGGAGGGGCAGATCAACTGGTAATGTTTCAAAATGCTATCTTGGCTTCTTTTTTTTTTTTCTTTTTTTTTTTATTGTTAAATCATGGCTGTGTACATTAATGCGATCATGGGGTACCATACACTGGTTTTATAGACCGTTTGACACATTTTCATCACACTGGTTAACAAGCCTTCCTGGCTTTTTTTTTTTTTTTTTTTTGGTAGACACAGAGTCTCATTTTATGGCCCTCGGTAGAGTGCCGTGGCCTCACACAGCTCACAGCAACCTCCAACTCCTGGGCTAAAGAGATTCTCTTGCCTCAGCCTCCCAAGTAGCTGGGACTACAGGCGCCCACCACAATGCCTGGCTATTTTTTGGTTACAGTTTGGCTGGGGCCGGGTTTGAACCCGCCACCCTCGGTATATGGGGCCAGCGCCTTACCGACTGAGCCACAGGTGCCGCCCTGCATTTTCTTAATTATTGTGTTAAGACATTTACATTTCACATTTACTAAGTTTCACATGTACACTTGTAAGATGCACCGCAGGTGTAGTCCCACCAATCACCCTCCCTCTGCCCATCCTCCCCCTCCCTCCCCTCCCACTCCCCCTTCCCCCTATTCTTAGGTTATAACTGGGTTATAGCTTTCATACAAAAGCCATAAATTAGTTTCATAGTAGGGATGAGTACATTGGATACTTTTTCTTCCATTCTTGAGATACTTTTCTCACTTTGTATTTGTACATCTCTCTGCTAAGCAATTTCTTTCCTTTAATCCTCATAATGTATTCCCTATGTGAGGACTTTTATTAGTGCTATGTTTTAGGTGAGACCTTGTCTTAGGGAAGGAAATATTTAAGTGATGGAACTGAGCTAGGAGCCCGGTGTTGGTGACTTCTAATCTCAGCATTTAACCCTATGTTATACTACCCACTTCCTTTCTCATGACAGGAGGAAGTTGAGCTTAAGTCAGCCCTAATCTTTTCACCCAGGCAGGTTCTCATTATCTCAGGCTGACTTTCCTGAAATATCATTCTAATTGGCTTCCATACCTCCAATTCAGTGAATCTTTCTGAGTTTGATTATGAGAAAAACACTTTGCAAGATGTTTTTTTGGTTTTATATTGCTACACAGCAATACTCCTGAAAACTTAAAGGCTCAAAACAGCAATGATTTCTCATTTCTCAAGATTGTGTGGGAAGACTGGTTGATTCATCTGCTGGTCTTCTGGGGTCACTTTTGTGGCTGCATTCAGCTAGCAGATGGGCTGGGACAAAGGGCCCAGGAAAGCCACTGGCACAGGGTAGCGTGCTTTGAGCTTGCTGTGGTCAGGGTACTTCATTTCCACTTTGCATTTCAACTTACTCCTCAGCCTCTCTCAGCTTCTCTCCTCCATTCTCCAGAGCCTCTCCATGCCATGCAGAAGAGGATTTACTTTTAACTGCAGGGCAGCTGGGCTCCAACAGAGGATACCTCCAGGCCTCTGGAGTAGCAGGACTTCTGCAGTGGCCTGTTGACCAGAGAAAGGGCAGCTGGGCTCCATCAGAGGATACCTCCAGGCCTCTGGAGTAGCAGGACTTCTGCAGTGGCCTATTGACCAGAGAAAGTCACACTGTCAACCAGCATCAGGGGAGAGGAAATCAATTTCTTCTTGCTGGAAGGAATTTCTGGTCATCTTTGCACGGCCAAAGGAAAGCAACACATCCTTTCCCAGGCCTACCATGCTGACTCTGGGCAGATAAATCACTCTGAAAAGTCCCTTTCGTTAAGTGATTCCTGCAAATCTCAGTGGCTCCTGATTGCACACCAACAGAGTTCTAACTCCGTCCTCTGATGATTGGGTCTTTTGTGATGTGTCCCTACCTTGTCACTACTACTTCATCAGCTTTCTTCTTTTTCCTATGTGGCCCTCCTCCATCTCCCTAAACACTCCTGATTTATGCCTGATTCTACAAACTCAAGACGACATTCAGGATAACTTTCCAAAATTCAACATTTTGGAAGATGTATTTCACCATCTCCCCACAACTACACTTGGAACTTCACAAAACTAAACTGGTCACTTCAGTAGGGAGACCAAACCACTTAGAGCTATGCAGACTGATACAGGGTTATCTGAACTTGTCCCTTTTTCATGAGTTGTGAGTTGACCAACCTATCAATATATTCTACTATGGTTATGTACCATATTCTGCGTATTTTAAAATATACTCTATACCAGGGACAAATAGGTAATCATCAGACCAATACCTATGAGTTGTTGCAATACAACATTTTCAAGCAGACTTTTATTTTTATAAAAGAAAATAAAAATTGTGTAAACATTGATATAAATGTTTATTCATGTGTCGGTCATTCCAGTCAGAGTTATGATGGGAAGCAAAGACATTTGTTACATTTAACATGGTATCTTTCAATGTTTTGATTCACATACATGAACTTTCTCAGATTTCACTATTCATAGACACAGCACCTAAAAATCTATTTAATGATCATAAATTTTGTTTAATAAATAAATTAGGTTTGTCAAAATGATGTACATTAAACAGCATCCTTAAGAACATAAAAAAAGGATGAAGACCATCTTCCCCTCTTTTCATTCTTGTCTCTACTGCCTTGGTATTTTTAGCAAATTTTCCCAAACAGTCATAGAACTTCCAGAAAGGACACTTGAAATTGGATCATTTCTTCTTTTAAATTGTAATATTGAACACACTATCATATATCAGCTCCCATTGTTCTCACACAATAGTTATCAGACGCCGGTGAAAAATGATGAGGGAAAAGGTTTACATTTTTTAGTTATTATCAGGAGCTAAAAATACCTATCTTACACATTTCAGGTAGTGTTCACTTAATGTAGAGTTTAAAAACACTAAAACAAGTCTTAATTCAGTTTTATCTTTCTTCTCAAAAAATGTTTAACTCTATGAACCTTGACACGATTTAATGAAACACTTCCATTTTTCCACCTGAAAAGAACAAAACCTCAAACAGCACTCTAGATGAACCACTGAAGATTGGAATGTGTGAGCAGTAAGATTTTAAAACACTGACCTAACATATTAAATATTGTAAGATTTGGAAAGAAGCTAATCATGTATTTATGATGTGTCTAACTAATATATGTTTATTAGAACCATATTAGACCAGTTCTTTGACTTGCTTATAATTATAATATACCAGGTCTTAATTCTTAGATTTCCTTGGATCATAGACTACTTTGAAAATTCACAGATGCATAAACATAGAAATTTTACTCCTAACATTAAAGGTTTTATGAATCTTGGAATTCTTGGACCTTTAGTACCTGAAATCAAGAACCTTTGATGGAGCTAAACCTTCCTAATCTGATCCCTGCCATGTTTCCACCTTCATTTTGTACCCAATTTTGCAACCCTTTCTTTACTTCATCTACCTTTTGTTCCTCAAATGTGCCCAACTTCTTCTTATCTCAGCCTTTTTACTCATTCCTTCACCAAACTAGAACAACCTTTTCTCAGATCTATGCACGATTATGTCTTATCATTCAGATATTCAGATCTCAGCTCTGACATCACTCACATGGAGAGACTTCCTTCTAATGTCACACACTCTGAGAAGAAAGCCATTAGAAATTTATTGTGACTTAACTATGCCGCAACACTCATGTGCACGTGGACACATGCACACACACATACACACACACACAGAGGCATAAAATCTATTGCATTCACCTGTGTTAATCTTTCCATGACCTTGTCACCCTGACAGCATTTACCATCCTAATTGTGCTCACCGCTAGAGCACTAATATCTTGTACCTAAGATGTACTGAACATATATTTATAGAGTAAATGTATGGACTAAAGGATGAGTAGATGAGTAAACAAGACTCCTTTGAACTCAAATTGCATTTTCCTTCAAATTAATTGAAACCAATTTAGGTTACTAAACATGGCATAATAGTAAAAAGTTCTATTTAGTGAATATTCACATGCAATTTTAATAAGTTGCCCAACCTGTCACAAGCTAAAAATATGACATGAAAAAAATGTAAAGCGGGTGATTTTTAAGACCTTCCCTTTGTTCTTACCATGAACGATCAGTCATGTTTCGGTGGTGATCAAAGGTGTTTATAAGGAGGGAATTCTTAGGAGGGAAGTGTTTTGACAAAGACTACACCAAAAGACAAACAAAGTGAATAGTAAATAAGCCGCTTGGATTAAGGGATGGGAAAGACACATTTTGTCAGGGAAATTGCTTCGTGGTGATGAGATGAATCATTGGAGACTTTCAGGAAGCAAGACACATAAATCACAAGATTTATCATTTCATACCTGCTGTTCTCCACATGTCCATTTTTGGCACTGGAGTTGGCATCTGGGAATTTTATGTGCTGGATACAAAATAAATGATTAATATCCTATTATTAAAATTCAATGCTGCGAGCTCAACTGTTGTTTTACCAAATTGTTGTCTGTGGATGTTGATATCTTGTATACTGACTGAGAGTCTTTATTCTGATAAGAACTGTTGTCAATCTTACAACTTGGCCCTGATCTCCAGCAGTTGATTTTTCTCTCCAAAGATTAATACTCTCTAAGGGAAACATAATCTAGGCAAAATCCACAGCCATTTTTGGAGGCTCTGCTTGTATTTTCTGAAAGTTAACTGGGACTTTCTGATGGGCCAATTCCCTCAGTGCCCAGAGGAAGGCTTTGCAACTAACAAATGGTGAATTGAATTGGCTCCTTCAATTATTTGGAGCACTGTGTTGATAACTCACATTCATCTGTTCTTCATGGGGCTAATTCATGTTGCTCTCCTATGTCTTCAAATGACTAAAGAATTCCTTTGACCCAAACAGTCATTTTAAAACTGGTTCTGTGTCCTGTTATTTAATATATGACACCTGATTAGGATGTTAGCTCCATAAGGGCTACGATTACAGGTGTTTTCTTCCCCATTGGATAGAGTACCTTCTGCATAGGAAGGCCATCAATACAAATTTCCATCCTAACTAAATGAATAAATGAGTGAAAAATAGACATATGCAATTTTGGGCTTTTTGGTCATCCCATACATTCAATCATTTAGTGAGCCAGGCTCTACCCACAAGTTTATTGCCTAGCGGGAGAGATAAACACAGCTACTAGCAACCACGATATGATCTGATAGGGGCAACAATAAAAGTATAGGCAGAATGATATAGGGGGAAAAGCTAGTAAAAAATAAAGCTGGATAAAAAAGTTAGGACTAGACAAAGTAACCAGCCTAATAGGTTTGGATCTGATCCTCTTACAAAAGGAGCCAACAGAGCTCTTTAATAGATAAATAAATCCGGGGTGATAGAAGTGGCATATGCCCAGCCCTGTGGAGGATGGCAGAAGGGTGAGAGTTACTGCTTCAAAGCTAGTAAGAGACATGGCATCTGGCATGCCTTGGACTCTGGGAAATTCACATGAAGAGAAGGATAGGTCCAACTTTATTACTGCCCTTCAGAAAGTGGCTCCAAGTGAGAGATGCTGTTTAGAGGTCGCTTCCTTATCTTAAATTATAAAGGAACCATTCAATGTTGAAAAGATGAGGTGTATATCTCCTTCTACACTGGCTGGGGACTAGGTGGATCTAGCTAACACAGAATGAATTTTCCTAGAATTCCCTTTCTCATATTTTGAGCCTCAGCATTAGCATCAAGAGAAATACTACCCAAATTTGGAAGGCAGAAGTGAAGCAGCAGGCACATCTTTCTACTCGAAATGATGGAGTTGGGTACCAGATGCTGAGGAGCTGGGTGTACATTGTTGCTAGAGCATTTTGGGTCTGATGCAGCACCTGGATCACAGCTCTTACTCCACCTTCTCTGACTCCTAGACCAAGTGTGGTTGCAGCCAACTGTAGAGGGAACCAGTTCTTTGGCAGGTCACCCCCTGCATCAGGGTTGGAGGCACTAAGGCGTGAACATGTAGCTGTCCACCAGTGTTCAGCGTCATCCTCTTGCTCATTCACACCCAGCTCTTCTTCCTGAGTGCCAGGCACCTGACCTCCAACGATGCCGTGCTTGCCCCTAGACACCAAGGCAACAGCCTGCATGGGCTTCCCCATCAGCTCCCACGTTGTGTTTTGCAAGGGCTAAGCCTATAATCAACGCCCTATTTCACAGCACTCGCAGCAGCTGTGCCTCCCTGACCACATCAGAACTGATACCTGATCTCTTTGCTGTGAACATTATTGATATTATCAGGCATTTACTGAGCACATCCTGTGTAGCAGGCCCTGTGCCAGACAGCACCTTACTTGCAAGAGCTCATTTAAACTTCATGACTATGCCATAGACAATTGTAAAGCATAGTGTGATTCCTAATTTATAAGATAAGAAAATTGAGATTGAGCAAGGTCAGTAAAGGACCAAAGTCATATAATTAACTAGTAGCAAATCTGGGATTTGAACCCAGGAGTGTCTATTCTCTGTCACTGCCTAATTCACCTCCTTCCAGGGAGGCAGTGAGTGGATAAGGGCATGAAATGTGAAGCCAGACTCCTGGGGTGGAATAACAGCTTCCCAAAGTCATCTCTAAGAAGTGGCACCACTGCTCTCTTTCAATGTCTTCATAGATAAAACAAGGAAAAGCGCTCTTACAGCACGGGGATGTTTAGGGGACCGAGTGAGTTGGAATACCTAAAGTGCTTAGGAAGATGCCTGACATCTAAAGTTACTCCTGAGGCTGCCTTCCTCACCCTCCATCCCTCCGCGGCTTTCAGCATCTCAGGGCCTCGGGTTCCTCCGCCAATCTGTTCTTTTGGCTCTCCCCAAAATTGACTGTATTTTATGTCTCACTTCCTGAGCTCCTTGTTGACTGCTACATGTCTGAAAATGCTAAAGCAACTTCAAGGAACTCACTTTTGCTATTCTACAGCCTAGTTAAATTGAGTACTTGTGAAGAAAACCTAGTCCTCAATCAGGTTAAAACATAAATGACATCAAAAAAGCCTGCCCAAAGAGCAATGCTAATGGTGAGAATTTCCAATAGGCATACACATTAGGGTTGGTTCTTTTTTTGCTCTGTGTACCTGTGAAGTGAGCCATTTGCCGGCTGTTGTTCCATCACTGTGTATTCCGGAGCTAGCGCAGCTGATTTATGAAGAGCAGCTAAGTAACATACAAGCAGCATGAGCCTTTCAATTTCCCCCCTTCCTTCATAGCTCTACTGAAATTCTTCAAAGTCCTCAGCAAAGCTTTCCTTGTTGCATGTATCAAGAAAGCCTCATGTAGTAGACTTGTCCCTTCTCCGTGGTTCTCTTTGCTTTTCAGTAGGTGTGCTTTCATTCATGTCTATGGTTGTAATTATATTTTATGGCTTTTTTGTTCCTGCCCTGTTAGTATCAATTTGCACTTTGAATTATACCACATATTTTCTTGTGAGAGCTATTAATCATGGACCAAGGAACAAAGGACATTTCTTTTTACAATGTAGACCAAAGATCAATAGTCATTATTCTTAGTTCTTAGATATAAGAAACCTGGAAAGAGATCATCTGTCTAAAGTCCAGTTTGTTTAATTCTAAATTAGCTTTGACATAAGTCAATCAGTGTAAATGTGGAGGGGAGACGGATAAGTGCTCGTATATTAGGCCTATATTTTGCACATAAATGACCTTTGTATGATAATTCCCTTTCATGTGCTCAGCTTTGTCCTGTAATTCTGGAAGTGTCATAAAATTGAAAGGCAATTTGCAATTCACAAGAAAGAGAACTATGAAATTTATTTTAAAATAGAGAAAATTAGAGAACAAATGGACTTATTTCACTTTTTTCCAAAGTACAAAGGTTTCAAATGAGAATTCAAGTTGTCCCTCCATTTGTACAACCACAAACACTCCACTATTTCTCTTGACCCTTGTAAGAATGGTTATAAAGGGTTGCAATGCTAAGTTTCTCCATAATCCTCATTACCACCTAACTACAAAGTTACACTTTTTCAAATGTAATTATTTCCGCTCTCTTCAAAAGTGTATTTTCTCAAATCCAGTGAAAATATACTTAAAAGGACAGGAGAGAAATGCATTTTCATTCTCATCAATAGCTGCTACTTTCTAAGTTCCTCAACTGCTGAGATTTTGCTTTCCAAGGAATGAAGTCAAATGATTTTAGGAGCAACCCTGGGTAATACATGGCAGATACAATATGGATTTTTTTTTTTTTTGCATAAGTGGTCCCACAATTTCAAAGTCGACAGTTAAATACATCATTGTGTCCATTGAACAATACAAAATTTTAAGAGCAATCATGGGATGAAATTGTCTGAAAATATTGGAAGACACGTTGACTTAATACATTTTCTGAAATCTGCGATTAATTTTTGTCGTGACCTCCTTGGGGGAGCTTTTCTTGCCTGCACAGAGTAAGAGCCAGTCCCCCATATCCCAGGACACAGGGCTCCCACTTTTCCTGTTCCTGCTGTTTTGTGTTCCCCTACTGGAGCCCTTCTAGGGGCAGACCCTGAGTTTCCTTACAGATCTCGGGGCCCACCTGAGTATGGCACATGGTTAGAAGTTACTAAACATTAGCAAAGTGAATGCAATGTTAACACAGACTTGAAACTTTAAAAATATAAATGTACTATGCTTTTTTGTGGAGGTCAAGATATAGGATACACCAAATTTCTTTTCCCAATTGGAAGGCCAGTTTCTGGGATCCACATCAAGTTTCTCATTTTACTTTACTTCTGTATTAATTTGCAATTGCTGCATAATAAATTATACATTGACAGCTTAAAACCACACCCCTTTGTGACTTCGCAGTTCCGTAGGGCAGCAGTCCTAGTGGACTGGGATGGAATCTCTGTGTTCGGTCTCACAAGACAAAAATCAATGTGGTGTGTAGGTCCTGCTCTTATCTGGAAGCTCTGGAAGAGAATCTGCTTCCAAGTCGTAATGGCAAAGTGCAGTGATATCTCATCAGAGTCACAGACCCCACCCCCTTAACAGGGGAGGGATTACACAGCAACAACCGTCATGAAGGGTTTGGCTTAGCTCATTTTTTATTGCTTAGAACAGAACACCCAAATTTCTTAATATATGAAGAAATTTATTTCTTACACTTCTGGAGGCTGGAAAGTCCAAAGTCATGGCTCCACCTGCGTTGAGGGTCTTCTTCCTGGGACACTTTCCCCAGAGCCCAGCTGGGTTCCAGAGAGCCACGGTGGCATGAGAGCTGAGCGTGCTAATGTGCTTGGTCAGTCAGGTTTCTCTCCTCTTCTTATAAAGTCACCATGTCCTCTCCCATAATAATCAATTAACTCATTAATCCATTAATGAATGAATGAGTTAATCCATTGGTGAAGGCAGAGCCCTCATAATCCAATCATATCTTAAAGGTCCCACCTCTCAACACTTAAACACTGGGATTATTTTTCAACATGAGATCTGGATGGGACAAATATTCAAACCATATCAAGTTTATTCTTAGAATTTTATCGACTACAATTTGTTCTGCAACAAATGTTATGCACATAGTAAGTAGTCAGTAAATGCTCAGGTATAAATTAGTAAAATGAATAACAGTAGCAGCCTTTGAAGGAACTGAGGTTGGAGAGAGATGGGACACCCTAACCCCCATTTCCTGCCACCCACAAGACCTCAGCTGCTGGCTCCTGTCTCCAACTCTTCAAAGCACTGACAGTATTGACAAGAGAGTGTCAGGAAAGAAGGACAACAATTAATAGATTTTATTCTAGAACGTTCTGATTACAGTGCTATATAGAGACATAAATTTTCTCTTTTTCTTTTTCCACTTTGGAAGTGTCAGTGCTTAGAATATTATCTGGTTCTTAAAAATATTTAAAAGTATTAAAAATACATGCGTGCTAGTATCCATATGCTGAGGATATATGTAAAACTGCATAATGTCCCATATCACGTGCCTTCCAGAATGCGGCAGAGGAAACGCAAGCAAATATGGTCTCTATTCTTGACACAGGTAGATGGGGCTGCTCGCACACTGTCTGAGTTTAATGTAGTACACAAAAGCCACCTTTAGCCTCCAAACTTTCCAATCCTGGAAATCAAACCAAGTTAGATTTGAGTGAGAGATTTCAAATTAGGATAATAGCTGCACCAAATGATTCAGAAAACTGGTTTTATTGACTCTACAGAGTGGAATGAATAATTCAGTCAAGATGGCTTACAAATCTTCATTCCCCCAGCGCCAAGCTAGGTGCTGTTAGAGCAGCTATCATTTTCAAAAGTGATGCACCTGCACCAACAGTGGTCCCGCCCCCGGATGTAGATAGAAGGCTAATTTGTGATAGGCAGCTTGTGTCTGGCCACAGGAAGGCAGTGACTGCCCATGGGATGTGCAATTGATTTTAAATATCCTGTCTGAGCACCTGGGCTGGGACAGAATCGCCCCACCCTTATTAGCCTCATAGCTCTGTAGTCCACCTGCTACTGACATTTTCACTCTTCTCATGACTGTGCTGCTCAGGTGGGTGCTAAGTTTCATCATTTTTGCTGTTTTCACCATTTTCTGCCTCTGTTATACACATCATGTGGAGAGCTGATAAGCTAAATCTATAAGGACAAGGTAATTCTATTTCCAGCATAATATTAAATGACTTGGCCTTCTGAGATCAAAAGAAATCAGATAACTGGACTAGAGGAATTCAAGAACTGTAAAATCTGGTTGTTGTTGTTATTTTCTTGTAATACCATGGGAGCCTCCGTAGTGGTCAAAAAAGGGAGGGCTTTTTGCCAATCGCTATACAAGATGCTGGGGTTACAGTTGTAAATTAAACAAAACCTCTACTTCAAGGAGTTCATATTCTAGTGAATAAAATAGATTTTAAATAACAATGTTGCACATTTTATTACTGCCAGGGTAAAGTGCTTTGAAAAAGAGGTACAGGATACTGTGAATCTGTGTAATAGGGACTCCAAGATAATTTGGGTAAGTTGAGAAATGTTCTCTGAGAAAGAAATACTTAAATTAGGATCTGGAGGAAAAGTAGTCAAAATAAGTCCAGAGAGGTGAGAAGAACATTTGAGGCAGAGGAAACTAGGATTTCAGGGCTGAACATATGTGAAGTCACCAAATCTGGAAAGGGTGTGGAATACAGATGAAATCAGTAGGATTTGAGGATGTGAGGTGGAAATGGCGCAAAGAGAAGGCTGGGAGGGAGATGCTAAATCACACAGATTCTACTACTTCATCATAGGAATCTGGGCCGTACTCTCAGAGCAGGAGACAGATTGCGTCCACATTGCTTACGTTACACTGCAGTAACAACTCCCCAAATCTCTGTGACTTGGCAGAAGGAAACGTTTTATTCCTCACTCATGGGCTGTGCATGGTTCATGTGGAAGAGGAGGGGGAAAGGGGGAGGATATAGGCTCCACACTGCTATTCAGGGACCCAGGCAGTGGATGCTCTGACATTTTGTAGCGATTACTCTATCTGAACCACAAATCACGCTCAGCCCCCAAGGCGGGGGGGGGGGGGCGGGGAGGAAGGAGAGAGTGCAGAACTATGTATCGAATTTTACTGTTCCAGCAAGAGAGTGACATGTGCCATGGCCACTCATGTTTCATTGCCAGAACCAGCTACATGGCCCTGCCTAACTGCAAGATATCCCCAAAATGTAGGGGAAGAAATGACGTATTTGATACAGTCTCCCACAGAGAAGGTATCAAATGATTAGAGGCAAGGGAAGGATGGCAGCTGATTTTCTGAATGGTTGCTAGGCAAACAACAAGCTGGACCAGTACAATGTGATTTTCCTTTCAGACCAGGTTAATATCTAATTAATAATCATAAAATGCTGCAGTGTTCATCTTGAGTAGATCAAGGAATCTGAAAATTCCTCAAAATATCCTCATGGTCAGATGGGCAAATAAAGACTATATGGTGTAATCTGTGTGAGTTAAAACTGGCTGAATCTCACCAAATGGGATCTTATTAAAGCTTGTGGATCCATTCAGGGGTACATCGCAAGGCTCTGTGTTTAGTCCTAAGATGTTCAATATGTTAAGTCAATAACTTGAATAAGGACTTGAAACTATGCCATCGAAATTGTCATATGAATCTAAAGGGCGTGTAGCAGAGAAAATGAAAGATCACCTTGAGTTCGGGAAAGACCAACCAAAGCTGATGTACTAAATTTTAGCAGGGAAGACTATAACAAGGTCCTGTTTGGGGGTCCCAAGACCAGATTACTGTACAAAGGTAAAAATCAGGCACGTGCATTTTAGTAGCAACATTGTATGAGTTAAGAGTACAGCCAAAACTGAATTTTTAAAGTCTTAAGATCAAAAGAGAGGGGAAGCTTGAATCCCATCCCTATCCCTTCTGCTGTCAAAACAGAGTTGAGGTATTTATTGTTCAAAATAAAAAAAGAAAGAAAAGAGGAAAAGAAGAATACAAAGAAAGCAATAAAATTAACCAACTGTAGGAGTTAGGGTTGTGGGACACAATGCACATGTTATGAACTTGGACATGGAGAGATAATAATGTAATTAATTAAATTGGAAGCTGGATAAAGAGAGAGAAGTTGGGAACACGTGGAAACAATTTAAGAAGATGTAAGGGGCATTGGAGCAAGGTCAAAGGAGAAAAGCTAGTGAGGGAAAGGAAAACCAGGTGAAAGGGGGCCTTCCGGAGGGGACAGACAGACTTGAGAGGGATGTAGTGATTGCCTCTAATCACAAGAAGGGCTTTCAAATAGGAGATGGATGGAATGTATTTGGTCTTAAGGTATAGAACCAGGGCCAATAAATGTAAATTATGGGAAGGTAGATTTGGGCTCAATATTCTAACAGCCAGACCTGCCCAACGAAGCAGTGAACTGCTGCTGGGGAGAGAGAATATATTCCCCATTGCTGGAAGGGTTAAAACAGAAAAACAAACGGAATATGAAATAGTAATTGCAGACATTTACACAAATGCTCACAAACATTGTGCTAAGTGCTAATTTACAGTGTTTCGTGTGATGTTCATAAAAGCTTTGTGATGGGCGGCGCCTGTGGCTCAGTGAGTAGGGCGCCAGCCCCATATGCTGAGGGTGGCGGGTTCAAACCCAGCCCCGGCCAAACTGCAACAAGAAAACAGCCGGGCGTTGTGGCGGGCGCCTGTAGTCCCAGCTGCTCGGGAGTCTGAGGCAAGAGAATCGCGTAAGCCCAAGAGTTGGAGGTTGCTGTGAGCCGTGTGACGCCACGGCACTCTACCCGAGGGCGGTACAGTGAGACTCTGTCTCTACAAAAAAAAAAAAAAAAAAAAAAAAAAAAAATATATGCATAAAAGCTTTGTGAGATAGGTGCTGTTATTCTGTCCATTTCACTGATTAAGGAAACCAAGGTTCAAAAGCTTCAGTGGTTTGGAGGAAGCAGGATTCAGCCTCAGGTAGTCTGAGTGCAGAGTTTATTCTACTTTGGAGGTTTTCTTCCTGGGCAGAAATCCTGTCAATGTCAAGACTTCAGATAAATAGGGAAGAGCTAGAGGAAATATAAAGAGGACAATCAAATTAATTTGGGCCAATAAAATGCAATCACTTTAACACTTCTCTAGTTATCTTGTTTACCAAAATTAAGTGCCCCCAAGGGAGTTTCACCATAATCTGTTAAATTGTATTAATATTTCCCTCGCAAGTAGAGTTTCTTATGCAAACAGAATACTCCTGGTAAGAACATCCGCCCTGTTCATGTCTACCTCTTCACGTGTAGGGCTTCTGGGCTGTTCCTTAAGACTAGCAGGCTCAGTTTGGCCCTGGGTCTCTCGCACCAGCTATTCCACTTGCCCTAAATATTCTTTCCAGGTGATTCCCAGTGCTGCTGATCATGTTTTTCAAGTTTTTGTTTCAAGTTTTCTTCTCAAAGTGTCCTAAGTACGGTATGAAATTGTCTACCCCGTCTTCCTCCAATCATTCTCCAAACATGCCCCTTATTCACTGCTCTTTCCTTCTTCAGTAGCACTTAATTTTTCCTGGACTCAGCATTTTCATTGGTTATCGTCCATCTCTGCTGTTAGAATGTGCATTTTTAAAAGGAGTGACTTGTATCACATCACTGTGATACATCACTGAACTGTGATGTATGGGCTGTGAATACAATTGGCCCATTGTAGGTACACCAAAAATATTTGTGAATGAATGCAGAATTTGCTCAGAAGTTTGTATCCTGTGGTCTGCTAAAGGGATAGGGAATTGATTTTGAGTAGCAACTTATTCCACCATCCATTCTCCTCTTTAGCAATTTCAAAGAGTGTTGTGACTATTTTTGCCCCTGTTAATGATAATAGAGGTCAACAAACCCTTGTCATAAAAGGTCAGATTGGAAATATTGCAGACTTCCTAGGCTATATGGTCTCTATTGTGTGTGCTTTTCTCCGCAATTCTAATGTAAAAACAGCTACAAACAACATGTAGAAGCAACTGGAAATGAGTGTGTTACAGCAAAACTTCATTTACAAAACCAGACTTTGGGCTCTAAGTAGCCCCACACGTTGTAGTTTGCCAGCCCCGACTCAATAGTGTCAAAAATTGAAAGCTATATTGATACAAATGTGATAATTACTTCCAATTAATTAAGTCAACTAATATTTATTGCTGTCCTGCTATATGGCACAGACTGTTCAACGGACCGAGAAAAAAAGCCACGAACAAAGCAGACCATGCTCAACTTCCAGCCGAGCCCCAGGGGAGAAAATCCAGCACTCAATGATATGAGGACAATTAATGACAATTAAGGTTATGGGGGGGAAGCAGAAAGAGGGACGGAGGGAGGGGGGTGGGGCTTTGGTGTGTGTCACACTTTATGGGGGCAAGACATGATTGCAAGAGGGACTTTACCTAACAATTGCAATCAGTGTAACCTGGCTTATTGTACCTTCAATGACTCCCCAACAATAAAAAAAAAAAGTGAAACACAGTGTCAGATGGTTATTTTACATAAATATAGCATGCACGGTTTGTAACGGGCAGGTGGTTCATGCTATGAAGAAACAAGGCAGGGTTAGGGGACACAGGAGGACACAAGGGAATGTGGTATTTAAAATAGGTTGTGAGGGAGGATTGCTCTAGTGTGATACAGGAGACAGGAGGGAAGGAGAGGAGTGAGCCAGAGACATTTGAGGGAAGAGTTAGTTCTCCAGTCAGAACAAGTGCTAATCCAGGAGGCTGAGTTAGGCCAGGGGTGTTCAAGGAGCACTGAGGTTAGGGCAGGAAAGACAGTAAATAATACATTAAGCCCCAATCCCCGTCCTTCTCAAGTCATCCATTTCTCTACCCCCTTCTACCTCCTATGGAGGCAAAACTGTTAAGTCACCACGGCGCACCCTCTTTCCCTCTTCCAGACCTATGGAGACCAGCTAGAGAGTTGTTTGCTTTCAAGTTCTTTTATGCAGTCCTAGCAAATTATCTGAGAGAGTAATTCATATAAAGACATAAAGAAAGTATAAAACATTCCCTTCCTGAGAATGTACACTTTTAAAAAAAGTTACACACCAAAACAAGAGGTGTCTTACAGTGAACAAGCTGAAATAAGAGAAGGTGGGAGACTGGAATAGGTTAGTCAAAAATACTTAGAGGTTCCTCCTATCCTGAAGTGCTCATTGTGGTTGGTATAAAGACAAATCTGTACTTAAGTTCTGTCTCCCATTCTATTATTAAGTCCCTGGAGAGACTTCAGTTAAGTTGTTTCTCCTTTCTGGAAGTAAACGAGTGGGTTGGAGCAGAGCCAGAACAGCAACTATCCACATCGAGGCCACTTCTGTACACATGGCAGAGATGGCCGTTATTTACGCTCATTTTGAGGCTAAACCCAAACTGAGCTTCAGATTCTTACTCAACACAGCATTTCAGGTAGCAACAGTGGTCAAGGAGAGCTGGCAGTTGAAATGCAGCATGAGTGACTCTTATGGATGAGATGACCTTTAAAATGTGTTTTATTTCTAAAACTAAATATCTAAGTTGGACTCTTAAAGACAGCTACCATTCTCATTATTGTCTTTCCAAAGTGGACCATGGCAGCTTCTGTTTCTTTCTTGCTTGGGCAAATCCTCAGCTCCAAAGGTCCCCTTTGGCCAGCCACACAGGGGAAAGCAGGCTGTTTGAGGCACGGCTTATTAGGGGAAGTTAATAGATCAAGTTTAAGGGCTGTTTGTAAAGTTGGAGACCTTTTGAAGTTACTAGCACAAAGGGGGGGAAAGGAGGAAAATAAAACCACCTCTGTTGTACTTAGAATTGGCTTTATAGAGAGTTTCCAATGGTAGAAAGAAACTTACTGTGTGTTTTAACTTTACGCACCTTTGAACCAACAAAGCTAATGTCTACAACGAACATTTATCGATTCCTGGAATCTTAAATATTCTTTATGCTCCTACAGTGTTGAAAGGAGCAGTCCATGGCTGGAGGAAACCTTCTTGGGCCCTAGGCTGTTATGACACAGAGTCCAGAGGATGGATCAAATATTGTTTTCCTTTCCCTTTAGGTCACCATTTGTCCTCTCCAGCATCTACTGCGGGTCCCTTTATGTCTTTGTCCTATCCTCTATCCTTTCCTGCTTCCTGGTGACATACAGCTAGCTAGTCAGTATCAGTCACCCAGCAGAGTTGTGTCTTTCAGATATTTTGGTATGAAGCATCTATAACACTAATGCACTTATCCAACTATTGATCATATTTTATAGCATAACTTTGATTTGTTTGCTAACAAACTTTTATCTACTCTTGCTTTACCAAAGAATTCCCTAGATCAGGGAGGAATAAAGTGCTAAGTAGCTACTGGAGGAAGGAAGGTCCAAGCCCTAGCAGAGTGCAGCTCTGTGGGTCTGTCTTCTGGAGGGAGGGCGTATCCATCTTCATTCCTGCCACTAGCAATTACATGATATCACCAAAGGATAACATTGTCTTCCTGGCCTGCAGACCCCAAGGCCAGTGGTAGAGTCAGGTTCAGGATGAATCCCTGCATTTCATGCCATGGCATTTACATACTTCTTTCAGAATTTGATGGGAACTATGAAATTTTTCTCTAGAAAAATATAGCATTTCCCAGATTCATGTACCTCCTTGACTAGACTCATAGAGATTAATGAACCCCAGTTTATGGTGAAAGTTTAAGAGTGCCTTTTATGTTATATGTCTTGCTATAAATCACCAAAATTGCATTTATCTTCTTTCATGATTTCTTTACCTGCCTCCTGATCAGATTTCAGGTAACATAACATAGAGGTTAAAATCTTTGGAGATAGAAATTTCTAGACTTAAATCCTGAACTGTCCTTACTTCCCAAGTAAGGGAACACAACTTAACCTCTCTGGACTCTGTTTTTCTCCAGTAAAATGAGATAATAATGTCATCTCATTATGTCATTGTTAAGAGTGGTGTTTAAGTGCTCAATAAAAGGGAACTCATTTCATTATTTCCAAAAAGTAAAAAGAGCTGATTACTTTTTCCTATTAGTTGTAAAATTGAATTTTTTTATTTTTGCTTTTGTGAATTGTAATTAAAATGGCGAGGGAGGTTTGATGCTCTGAGCTTCTGAAATTCCTTGTGTGCATTAATAAATGGAAGTCCAACTTGTACACAGTTCTGACCTCTTCTAACCTTCAGGGTTCGAGGTGATCATTGACTCTGATAGATGGGCTCATAATGGAAGCACAAGCATAATCCCATGAGTGCCGGAAGAGTATCTAACGCTGGTGTTTACATTCTGACACTTTACATCAGGAGATGACAGAAGTTACATTCCCTCTCAGAGCCTCAGTTTTCTAGGTAACAAATTGAAGGCTATTGTGAAGATCCAATGAGATAAAACATTAAACGTCAGGATGTCATTTGGTTATTTTTGCTTCTCTATCCCCACCCCTACCAGGCTTACAGCATTCCTGTAGAGGGCAGCAGCTAGACTGCAATAGCTTCCAACCACATTATACTCTCCAGATTGCTATTTTTAAACTCTAATCTGATGTGTCTTTTCCCTGTGATAGCCCATGAATGGATTCCTTTAGGAAAAGTCCCACTTCCCAAGAATGACACCCAGGATCAGCATCAATCAGACATCACACCCTCTACAGCCACTTTATTCCCAATACTCAAAGCCATGTGCAACCACAACTCTCCTCCACAACCTCGGCAATTTTTTCACTATGAAAACCTTAAAACACCCTACCTATGATGTAAAGATTATGATATTATGAGGTCAAGACAGTATTTTTGACAAGAAGAAAAACCAAGTTAAAAATTTTTGAAATTCAGGCGGCGCCTGTGGCTCAGTGAGTAGGGTGCCGGCCCCATATGCCAAGGGTGGCGGGTTCAAACCCAGCCCCGGCCAAACTGCAACAAAAAAAAATAGCCGGGCGTTGTGGCGGGCGCCTGTAGTCCCAGCTACTCGGGAGGCTGAGGCAAGAGAATTGTGTAAGCCCAAGAGTTAGAGGTTGCTGTGAGCCGTGTGACGCCACGGCACTCTACCCGAGGGCGGTACAGTGAGACTCTGTCTCTACAAAAAAAAAAAAAAATTTTTGAAATTCAATAACTTGGCCCTTTTTCCTTTGGTACATATAGAGTATCCCTTATCTGAAATGCTTGGGACCAGAGTATTTTTGGATTTTGAATTTTTTCAGACTTTGGAATATTTGCACACACATAATGAGATAGCTTGATGATGGGACCCCAGTCTAAATAAGAAATTCATTTCTATTTTATACACACCTCATACACATAGACTAGGTAATTTCTATTTTTTTTAAATAAATCATAGCTGTGTACATTAATGCAATCATGGGGCACCATACACTGGTTTTATAAACAGTTTGACACATTTTCATCACACTGGTTAACATAGACTTCCTGGCATTTTTTGGTTATTGTGTTAAGACATTTATATTCTACATTTACTAAGTTTCACATACACCCTTGTAAGATGCACCACAGGTGTAATTCCACCAATCACCCTCCCTCTGCCCATCTTCCCACCTCCCTCCCCTCCTTCTCCCCCTTCCCCATATTCTTAGGTTATAACTGGGTTATAGCTTTCCTATGAAAGCCATAAATTAGTTTCATAGTAGGGCTGAGTACATTGGATACTTTTTCTTCCATTCTTGAGATACTTTACTAAGAAGAATATGTTCCAGCTCCATCCATGTAAACATGAAAGCAGTAAAGTCTCCACCTTTTTTAAGGCTGCATAATATTCCATGGTGTACATATACCACCATTTATTAATCCATTCGTGGATCGATGGGCACTTGGGCTTTTTCCATGACTTAGCAATTATGAAGTGGGCTGCAATAAACATTCTGGTATAAATACCTTTGTTATAATGTGATTTTTGGTCTTCTGGGTATATACTTAGTAGAGGAATTATAGGATTGAATGGCAGATCTATTTTTAGATCTCTAAGTGTTCTCCAAACATCTTTCCCAAAGGAATGTATTAATTTGCATTCCCACCAGCAGTGTAGAAGTGTTCCCTTTTCTCCACATCCCCGCCAACATCTCTAGTCTTGGGATTTTTGTGATTTGGGCTAATCTTAGTGGAATTAGATGATATCTCAAGGTAGTTTTGATTTGCATTTCTCTGATGATTAAAGATGATGAGCATTTTTTCATATGCCCGTAGGCTGTGCGCCTGTCTTCTTCAGAGAAGTTTCTCTTCAAGTCCCTTGCCCAGCCTGCGATGGGATCACTTGTTCTTTTCTTGCTTATATCTTTGAGTTCTCTGTGGATTCTGGTTATTAAACCTTTGTCAGAGACATAACCTGCAAATATCTTCTCCCATTCTGAGGGGTGTCTGCTTGCTTTATTTACTGTGTTCTTGGCTGTGCAGAAGCTTTTTAGTTTGATCAGGTCCCAGTAGTGTATTTTTGAAGCTGCTTCAATTGCCTGGAGCGTCCTCCTCATGACATACTTGCCCAGACCGATTTCTTCAAGGGTTTTCCCTGCACTTTCTTGTAGTATTTTTATAGTTTCATGTCTTAAGTTTAAATCTTTAATCCAGTGAGAGTCTATCTTAGTTAATGGTGAAAGGTATGGCTCCTGTTTCAGTCTTCTACAGGTCACCAGCTTAGCCAGAATCAAGTGGAAATGTTGAACAGGCCCATATCAAGTTCTGAAATAGTATCAACCATACAAAATCTCCCTAAAAAGAAAAGCCTGGGACCAGATGGCTTCATGTCAGAATTCTACCAAACCTTTAAAGAGGAACTAGTACCTATATTACTCAACCTGTTCCAAAATGTAGAAAAAGAAGGAAGACTACCCAACACGTTCTATGCAACAAACATCACCCTGATCCCCAAACCAGGAAAAGACCCAACAAAAAAAGAAAATTATAGACTAATGTCACTAATGAATATAGATGTAAAAATATTCAACAAGATCCTAACAAACAGAATCCAGCAACACATCAAACAAATTATACATCATGACCAAGTTGGTTTTCTCCCAGGGTCTCAAGGCTGGTTCAATATCCGTAAATCTATAAGTATAATTCAACACATAAACAAATTAAAAACCAAAGACCATATGATTCTCTCAATTGATGCAGAAAAAGCTTTTGATAATATCCAGCGTCCCTTCATGATCAGAACACTTAAGAAAATTGGTATAGAAGGCACATTTCTTCAACTGATAGAGGCCATCTACAGCAAACCCATAGCCAATATCATATTGAATGGAGTTAAATTGAAATCATTTCCACTCAGATCAGGAACCACACAAGGCCGCCCATTGTCTCCACTCTTTAACATTGTAATAGAAGTTTTAGGCACTGCAATTAGGGAAGAAAAGGTGATCAAGGGTATCCATATAGGGTCAGAAGAGATCAAACTTTCGTTCTTCGCAGATAATATGATTTTATATCTGGAAAACACCAGGGATTCTACTACAAAACTCTTAGAAGTGATCAAGGAATACAGCAGCATCTCAGGTTACAAAATCAACATTCATAAATCTGTAGCCTTTATATATACCAACAATAGTCAAGCTGAAAAAAACAGTTAAGGACTCTATTCCATTCACATTAGTGCTAAAGAAGGTGAAATCTTTTGGAGTTTATCTAACAAAGGACATGAAAGATCTCTATAAAGAGAACTATAAAACTCTAAGAAAAGAAATAACTGAAAATGTTAACAAATGGAAAAACATACCATGCTCATGGCTGGGAAGAATCAACATTGTTAAAATGTCCATACTACCCAAAGCAATATACAATTTTAATGCAATCCCTATTAAAGCTCCACTGTCATACTTTAAAGATGTTGAAAAAATGATACTTCGTTTTATATGGAATCAGAAAAAAACTCAAATAGCCAAGACATTACTCAGAAATAAAAACAAAGCAGGAGGAATCATGCTACCAGACCTGAGTCTATACTATAAATCGATAGTGACTGTAGGTAATTTCATACAATATTTTAACAATTTTGTGCATGAAACAATGTTTAGATTGTTTTTGGTTTTGGTTTTTTGGTTTTATGGGTGTTTGGAGGACTGTATTTTACTGCAACCAATTAGGTGAGGTTAGGTATGGAATTTTCCATTGGTGGCATCATATTGGTGCTCAAAAAGTTTTGGATTTGGGAACATTTCAGATTTCTGATTTTTTAGATTAGGGCTACTTAACCTGTGGTAGAACAATGAAATAGAAAATGGTACATAGAAATGTACAGAACAATGAAATAGAAAATACCCTGGCTGCTAGCATCTAAAATCCTCCTCCCTTTTAAAACTTTTTGTTGTTGCAAATAATCACCCTTTGTTGTTTCTCAGAATACCTACCCTATAACCTATAAAATTCCTCATTTTTGTCAAGTAAGGAACCAACATAAGAGGGGGAATGACAGCTTCCTTGTCAGCGAGTATCTGCTCTCTATATGGTGTTAATGTGATAATTACATGATGAAATCAATTATCACCATGACATGCTATATTTGCTAAAAATAAGGTGTGATTTCTCCTTCCAGTTCAAGTCAGAATCCGATCTCATGGGGGCAAAATCAAGTGTCCACCGGGCCTCATTCCTTTCTGGAGGCTCTGGGGGATAATGTTTGTTCCCTTCTCATACAGGCTGTTGGCAGAATGCAGCTCTTTGTGGTTATGATATTGAGGTTCACTTTCTTGCTGTTTATCATCCGAGGCTGTTCCCAGCTTATAGAAGCAACCCCGACAATAGCTCATGGGCTTCTTGGTCCATCTTCAAACCAGCAATGGCAGTTCAGGGAACCTCTCAGCCTTCAAATCTCTCCAGCCTTTTTTTTTGGTCATTTCCTCTCTTTGACCAAATATTCAGCCTTGCCTTTTCATTCTAAGGACACTTGTGATTATTTGGGTCCTGACTCCATAATCCAGAATTCTGTCTCCATTTTGAGGTCAGCTGACTAGGAACCTTAATTCTATCTACAAATGTAATTCCTTTTTGCCAGAGAAAGTAGCATTCTCTGTTTCTGGGATTAAGACAGGGACATCCTTGGGGAGAATATTATTCTATTTACCACATCTTCCATGACTGTATTTTATCAAAGAGCAGCAACAATAACAACAAAACCTATCTGAAGATCTACTTTAACTAGGAATGATCTCACTCAATGCTAGCTAGAAATGCCCACAGAGGCATATGGTAGAATTGTTAACAAAGGAATCAAGGACACTTAACACAGGTTTAGTAATTATTCCTGCAGGTGTGACCTCCCAATGGCAGGCATTGGATGCCTGTTGTCAACAAGGTTTTTAAGATAACTTAAAAGGCCACAGTAATTGAACAGCATGACTTTTTACCTATGGGTTGAATAAATAACCAACTGTCCTCAGGTTATATGAATGAATACTTGCAACTTGTGACAAAAATTTCAGAGACAGCCTCCTACTCAAAGTTTAAAATCTGAAACAACTTTGAGAGATATAAAGAGGTCAGAAGACTACTTTATATGATTCAGAAAGTATCCCTAGTATCTCTTGACCCAGAGGCATTGGTGTCAAAGATCATTAGGAAGAGATGGAATACATTTATTTTATAAAATATGAGAGTACAAAACCAATAGCTTAAAATTAAAGTGTATTATACAAGTGATTTAAATATACACTATGGTATTTACATTTAATATACTGACAATTTAAAAACCATAAGTAGATAGTTCAAAACTTTAAAAGTATCAGCACATCACTGGAAAAGGTGAACTTACTTTAAGGATTTGCCTTATCTATGGTATCTGGCTATAATGAAGTCAACTTTAGTTTCCAAATTGCTTTTCTACTTTACCTTTGGATTGCAAAAAGTGACAATAGTCAAAAATATAGTTTATTTCCTTCAGATGCAAGAATTGGTAATATTGAATTAATATTGTGAATTTCCATTGGGACTCAAGTTATTTCCATCCAGACAATGATATAGTAACAAAAATATTACAGACGTTAACGATTCAAACACAATTTTCTTGTCCTTTTAATCTAGGGCTTCCTTAGAGTTCTATAATTTTTAATATCTAAAATAGGAAATACCCTGACTACTAGCATCTAAAATTAATGTTTTGCTCATAAAGTTCCAATCCCAAATACATCAAAGTGATAATATCTTTTCTAAGCCCAAATTCAGAGCTAGATTTTTCTTGGAACGTAACTACATGTGATAAAAAAAAAAAAAAAAAAAAAAAAAAAGATGTGGTATTTGATGTAGTGGGATAGAGAGACCCCAAATGGCTTGCTGAGGTAACAAAAGTCAGTTGGCAAACTTACACTTTATTACATTTCTGTGTTACCAAACACTGTAGTTTATAGGTGCTCAGAGCTCAATTGTTTAAATAACGAAACAAGGCTAAATAACGTAGGGAGGGGACAAATCGCTTAAACTTTGGAAAAACTCAAACTCTTGAGAATTTAGGAAGTTGCATCACAGAGTTGAGTCGGCAACTGGGGAGAATCTCTCCATCTTCCTTGTTAAATTCGTGGCAAGGGCAACAGGATGGTCCTGATGTCTTGAATGTGATAAAATTTTTAAAGAAAATCATGACAGGAGCTAACATCTGTATGTTATCAGCATGGGAAAAACAGAGCCAGCACGCATAGATGAGGGGACAGTGAAACTCACGGGTTATACACAGAATGAAATGGTTATAAATGTACGACTCTGGTCCCTTACAGTAAACCCTGGGTATGCTGTAAACAAAATACTGCTTGATTATTTATAGATGTTTGACCATTTTATTGGAAACTCTGATATTTTAAGAGGCAGAGTAAACAGAGATGTTTTGCTCCATTTAGCAGGAGTTCATTCCAACAAATCCCAGTATTTATAAAATTTAATTCCAGGTACTTTATTTTTAAAAAAATTTGATCTGCACCTACCCCAAGAGAGAAGATTTAGATGTCAGGTACCATATTGCCACTTTCTTGCTGAAACTGACGAGGCAGCCGGAAAACTGGTAACAGGTTTGAGTAGTTACGTTTTATTATGCCTGAGGCACCAAAAAAAAGAAAAAAAATTAAATTAAATAGACCAATTGAAAAATGATGCTATTGCAAGCTGATCTCTATGGAATCACTGAAACACAAGGGGAAAAATATCAAAAGCAGCAAATTAAATTCAAGATAATCAGCCCTGTGGCTTATCCTCTGTGGATTGTCTAATCTAGCTCTGCCTAATTGCATTCGTTGTAGCACATATTATTTTTGTTTTCCCAGTAGTGTTTTTTTTTTAATTTTTAATTTTGGGGGTACATAACATAATCACTATCTCTTTATGTTATAAAATATCATGATTCTGAAAGGAAAAAATTCATGGGCTATGTAATGTCAATCATCTCTCTTTATGAGAGTGTGTGTACCATTCATTTAGTTTAAAATGGGCCTGGGAAAACTAGCCTTTATTTGGAGAGCAGTTGGTTTTTAAGTCATATATTTACCTAATTTGCATGAGAATATAGTTAAAGAATGTTGATACATTTGGAAGTGGAGTTGTGCTCTGTCCAAATGTGGCTATTTTATATTCCAATTATATCCTTCCAAATAACTAAACAGGATTATAAAGGAACCACTCCTCTGCCTTTCTAGTTCATACTCACAAACTCCCACACACATTTGCATTGTTTACATTTTAACATTTGTAGCCAAGTTTAGACTTCAGATATGAGCATGGCTTTTCTACTCCTCCCATCCCTGTGAAGCCCAAACAACACAATAATTAACACCCCTTGGAAGCTTTCTTAGACCTTGGAGCCTTGTTAAGTTTTGTGTGTTTCCTGAAGTGACCCAGCCTGGCAGCTCTCATGACCTCATCTAAGACACAACAGCGAAAATAAAAAATAGAAATGGCTAAAAGAAATATGTTCTCCCAGAATCTGAATTAAAAAAAAAGAAAGAAAGAAAGAAAGAAAAAAGCAATTTACTCAGCTCTCCCATGGACAAGACTTTATACTAGCTTTTGTGTAACAATTGACTCTAAATTGACAGTGTAGCAATGGCAAAGCACAGGGGAAAACATTTTTTGGAGCCATTCTGTATAAGCACTAAATTGAGTTTCCATTCCTAAAAACCAAAGAAATCCATAAACTTCCATTTTTTCTCTTACTAATTTAGAAGGGGCATGCCTAGGTCCAGTGAAATTTGCATTTCCCCTTAATCCCCGAGAACCTCACTCACTCAGATTTCCACATGCCCTTCCATACCATGATCGGAGCCAAGGTTTCCTTTTCTCCTGAACCACATTCTCCTTTGGTAATTTGGATCCATCCATGTTTTATTTCAGAGATTCTCCTTCTCAGCCATCTGTGGACACTGCATGCGAGCCAACTGAACAATGTAAGGGGGGAGGTGATTGTAAATGGTAAGATTATGATTTTCTTCTCCAACACTACTTGCATTTTAAAAGGGACTATCTTAGCTGTGTGAGAGACCAGAATATGTTGCCCCAAATATAAAGAGTGTTGAGCTGAATAAAGAAGAAATAGATGCAGGTAAGTTCTACACAGATTTACAGAGACAGGAGAGACCCCACCTCCACTCCCTCCCAGTCTCTTAAGATAACTTTAAACCTTATCACTCTGAAGATGGTACCAGAGGAATCGCTTGAATAGGCTTTGCTAACTAACCTTTCTCTGTGTCAACAGAAGAATGATAAAGTTCATACATTTGGAATGGAAAGCTTTATGTCTTATAAAGAGCTGCATCCTGCAGGCAGCATTCTGATACTCTGGGATGGGTAGCCTGGGCCAGAGGCTGGGAAACAGGCACTTAGATGGAGGGCCTACAGAAACAAAATTTACAGGGAGCAGAGTGGCCAAGTATATATATTTAAAAAGCTATAGGAGGAGTCATGAATATTCATGAAGAGAGAGAGAAACATGCAATTGAGGGGCAATTGAGCTTCCAGCCTCCTCATGGGTCCAATGCTCAAAAAATGATGGCGGAGTTAGCGTGATCCAAGGGTGAAGTTTTCAGCCCTCTAATGTCAGAAGGAGAAGCCGAGGACTGAACGTACTGAGGGTGCAGCTTCTGCAGACTGGCCAGAGCCCCCTCCACGTGGTGGGTAGTCTCCCAGCTGGAAGGAATGTTGGTCAGTTGTCTTGAAATGGCTAAAGATAGCAGCAGCAGCAGGCTTGATGTAAGTCAGTGGTGGAGCATATCCTTCCACAGAGATAGTTTAGCTCTTAGAGAAGAAAGCCTGATGATGCTTAGGAGGGAGTGGGTGTTGTTGCTACTCAGCCAGGTTCATCTGCCAGCTGCCCAAGAGAAAGCCTATGTCCAGAGACAGCAGGGTGAAGTTTATTCCCCATAGTGCAAAACAGGGAGACGGGAGAAATTTCTCAAATCCTGTTCCTTGAGAATGGGGGTGGGCAAAGTTTTTAAAGACAGTTTGGTGGGTAGAAGATTAGGCAATCAGGGTCTGCTGGTTTGGGGGCAGAACCATCATGCCTTTGGTATGGACCACCATCTGGGTGGGTCAGCCAATCCACTGAAATTCAGGACCTGGAGGGTATTTCAAAAACAACCCCCAGGTTCCAAACAAGTGATGTTATTTATGGAGAAAAGTTAAAAATCTTTCTGGCTACCACCTGTGCCTTCTAGAGTACCAATTATGGAGAAGGAAACAAGGGGACAGTGACTAATTATCACTGATTATTATCATTGTTTTAGCTAGACCTGCTCCTTCAGAGTGTTGGGCTCTTACTCTGGATCTTGCTTTGTACCCCTTCATTAATTTGTGAGGGTGGTTTCAGAATAACAAGGTATTGATCTCCTGATCAAGCCTGATCTCCTGTCCAGTCGTGGCCAAGAACTCAATTTTAAGGTTTCTGTGGGGTGCGCTTGACAAAGAAGGGGGTTCAGTTGGTGGGGGGGGGGCTTAAAATTTTGTTTTTATTTCTTTTTTTTTA
Source organism: Nycticebus coucang (assembly GCF_027406575.1). Taxonomy (NCBI): domain Eukaryota; kingdom Metazoa; phylum Chordata; class Mammalia; order Primates; family Lorisidae; genus Nycticebus; species Nycticebus coucang. The sequence goes on from NC_069787.1 coordinate 23,278,756, forward strand.
GTTTTTTTTTTTTTATTGTTGGGGATTCATTGAGGGTACAATAAGCCAGGTTACACTGATTGCAATTGTTAAGTAAAGTCCCTCTTGCAATCATGTCTTGCCCCCATAAAGTGTGACACACACCAAGGCCCCACCCCCCTCCCTCCGTCCCTCTTTCTGCTTATTTCTTATCTGATGTGTTGTTGCTTCTCACAAGTTGTTGCCCCTAGAGATTTAAAAGTTCTTTTCCTTTGTCTTGTTACTTCTCTGAAAATTTACTGTTTTTTTTTTTTTATTGTTGTTTTGTTTTGTTGTTGTTGACTAGGCTGTATAAGCTAGAATTCAAAGCCAACTCTTTGAGAACTGCTCATGCCCTGGATGCTTCTCATATATATAGGGTTGTCATAAAGTTTGTGTGTGATTTAAAATAGTGTGTAATTTAAAATTGCACATGAACTTTAGGACACCCTGTGTATGAAATACACATGTTAATGCATTTATGTTTGTTTTTCTCTTGTCAATCTCTTTTGTTATAGATGTTATTCCAACAAAGACCCCATTGGAGTGAAAGAAAAACATATACTTCCCCTACAGAGGAAAGGAATCACTTTCCAGTGCAAATCAGTCTATCTGAAGTTAATACGTAGCTACCTCTTCACTACTGCTCCTACTAGCTTTGTGCATAGAGGGATCTTTTCACCTTTCAACTTTGGACTTGGAAAACTGACCTGATGTAGCCAGTGGTATATTAACAGAGAAATGGGAGCAGAGGCTTGAAATGTGCTTATCTGATTGGGCTTGCCCTCTTTACTTTCTGTTGCAATGAGAAGAACATGTCATGGGTCCAAGGAGCTGACTTGGAACAAATCTGCAGCTTGAGGCTGAGTGAGTCTCAGTTCCACCTGTGGGACCTTAGTAAATCTGTGACTATGTAAATAGGAATTAAATACCATTGTATGTCACTGAGTTTTGGGGTGGTTCGCTTTGTAGGTTTTTTTTTTTTTTTTTTTTTGGCAATAGCTGGTTACAATGAGCTGAAGTTCTTTGTACAATAACCTGACTCTGGCTAAGAAGATTTTTTGAAATAAATTGAAAGAGAAGGATAAACAGTTGCCACTAGAAACAAAGGTAGAGCTAAAAAAAAAACCAGGGTTCGGGAAGTATAGAGACAAAGCAACCCCAAGCATCTAGAAAGCATCAAGTAACAGTAAGTCTCTATAAAGCATCAAAGTCAAGGGAAATATGGGCCAATTTCATTACTTCAATTATTCTCAAAATTCAGGGAGACTAATATTGGTAAAACTTTGGCATATGAACAACACCCTTACACTCGTTGGCCTATAAACTTTAATTGTAATCTACAGGGGATATGTAGATATGCAAGGGAAAAAAGATTATTTAGAAGAGAAAATTGATGTTGATTTCACACAGATAACCACAGTGACCCCACAATATTGTGGCAAGGGAACATTATATTAACCAGTGTTCTACAGAGAGACAAAATGGATACACTACGCACACACACACGCATAAATACACATAGTATTTGAGACAGACTATGATATGGTTCATTATTTCACTTCTAAAAAACACAGCCCAGCAGTACCCTTTCTGATTAACCTGTGCCAAATTTCAAATTGCTCAGCTTATTGTTGTTACTGAAAGGGCTTTATTTGTTTCTGCCCATGCGGGTTTTATGTTTCATGATTTTTGTGTACCTCAATACTTTCGTAATGACCAATATGATGAGATTTTTATGAGATTGTCTCATGCAATTATAGAATTATGGAAACCAGTCAGTCCTACAACAAACTGTCTTCAAGATAGAGAAGGAGGAAAGTCAGTGGTGTGATGCAGTCTGATTCTGAAGGCGTAAAAGCCAGGGGAGGCAATGGTGCAACTCCCACTCCAAGGTCAAAGGCCTGGAAATTGGAGGTGAAGGAGGTGGGGTTGAGTTCTGATGTGAGTCTTAGAATCTGAAGCCTCAAATCCCAGGAGCTCTGATGTTCAAGGAGAAGATGGATATCCCAGCTCAATAAAGAGAGAAAATTCACTTTCTCTGCCTGTGCTCTATTCAAGACCTCAACAAATTGGATGATGCCCAGCCACATGTTAGGTGTGGATCTTCTTAACTCAGCCTACTGATTCAATTGCTAGTTTCTTCCAAAAACATACTCATAGACACCCCCAGAAATATTTTTTTACCAGCTATCTGGTCATCCCTTAGCCTAATCAAGTTTATAGATAAAATGAACCACCAAAAACATTTTTCAAATATTTATCAAATGCTTTTATCAGCAACACACTGTTCTGGCTGTTGGTCAAATTTCTTAGAGATGTGAGTCCATTAGGATAGATGGGAGAGGATTATATAAGGTGTCAAAATAGACTCTTTTTGACAAATATTTCACTATACCTATTGAAGTTTAGGTACATGCTCGTTAGGTTCTGAGAGGTTCTGCAATTATATTTCTTTAACCATAAGATGCCTTGTGGTAAGTGAGTAAATAAAATCACATCCAACAAGGATCCCAAAAAACCACTTCATGGGAATTTTGTATAAGGAAACAATACTTATATTAAAAATTGAAGAAAATGTACTTTCCAATATTGAGAAAAATAAATGCAATGACCAATTTAGTAGAGTGTTAAAGCATCAGAAGGGCTTCTAACATAGAATATGTTGATTTGCATCTTTCCTGAAGAGAGAACAAGCATAAAAAAGTTTAAGGAGCAACAAAATGAAAATTGTTATGAACAGGAAAAAAAAACGAAGCAGCTCATCAGAGAAGATGGTTCATGTGCTTAGGTGCAACTCAGATTTGTAGAGAATGTCTCAAATAGTTTAAGTGTGATTTTATAGTAAGGAACTATACAAGAGAAGCTGAAAAGATTCCATCTAGCCCAATAATTGCTTAGTTATCTATGCTTAATGTTCTTTCTATTTCGATCCAGAAAACTCCTATCTTCAAAATAAGCAGTTTATGGAGCAAATAGAAAGTTAAAAAATATTCAGCGTGGTCCATAAAAACAGTCTGCATCATTATCAAATGTTTTAAACATGATGTATGTGGAAATAAATGAAGGCCTCCCAGATGAGAACAAGCAAAGGCCTTTAGTGAGAGGTTGTGCCAGTGGGAGAGTCGCCACCATTGCTTGCATTTGGCAGAGACTCAAAGGTGGGCAGAGGAGTGGGAAAACTTTATCTTGGGAGAAAAGGGAAGGCTTCAGAAGTGTGCTGATTGGAGGCTGTTGGCATAAGAAAGTACAGCCAGACTAAAACAATCTCCCTGGAGGTGAAGTAGACCACAGGAAGGTGTAGGTGAAAGTAGGGCAACCTCTTGGGAGCCACTGCAGAAACCATGTCAGAGGTGTTAGGCCTTGACTAGTGTGGTGGCAGCAGAAGTGGTGAGGTGTAACTGGTTATGCTGTGTAGGTAGGGATGACAGGATTTCCCAACATACTGGATTTTCATTTTGACAGAAAGAGTGACGCCTAGGATGGTTTTGATCTGAGAAACTAGAAGATTGGAACCATAATTGGATGGAGATGGAAAAGGCTGGGAATGGAGCAGGTGTGTTGCTGGTGAAAAGAAAGAGATCAGTTTGGGACATGTTTAGGTTTGAGAGCTCAAAGATCCTAGTGTAGAGGTCAAGGAGGCCCTTGCTTATAGAAACGAGGACTTCAGGAGGGGTTCAGAGAGATTGAATCAGGAGATTGTCCAAGTCCAAAAGAGCAAGACCGTCTCCCCACCTGTGAGTTAGGCCACGTCAGGCACAGGATGTCAGAGCCGCCTCACAGCTCCATCATGTCGTCTCTCTTGCTTCTTCACAGCACATGAGATATTGAGGTCAGGCCTTCTCAAGATCCCATGACTGGCAAGTGTCTTGAGTTCAGAGTTGTCTAAGTTTGCTCTGGCTGCATAACAGATACCGTAGACAGGGCAGCTTTAACAGCAGACATTTATTTTCTCACGGTTCTGGAGACTAGAAGTTCAAGGTGTAGGTATCAGCAGTGTTTTTTTCTCCTGAGGCCTCTCCCTCTGCCTAGGAGATGGCCACATTCTCACATGGCCTTGTCTCTGTGCGCCCACATTCCTGGTTCCTCTTCCTATTCTTATGAGGACACCAGTCAGATGAGATTAGGGCCCCACCTCAGTTACCTCTTTAAAGGCTCTACCTCCAAATAGAATCACATTCTGGGGTACTGGGATGAGGACTTCAACATATAAATTTGGGGCAGATATAATTCAGTCCCTAACAAGAGTTGCATCTAGATTTCCTAATTCCAAGTTCACTACTATTTCTACAACATCACAGGAACAGAAAGTCTTATTAGCTCAAAATATCGCCTACTCAGTAAGGCCCTCCCTGGCCAACTCATTTAAAATCGCAAATCCCACACTTCCTTGGGGCACTTGCATTCATCTCTCCTGCATTATTTTTTCCCTCATAGCTGTCATTCCTTAATACATATGGCTTTTCATTTATGTTGCATATCGTCCCGCTTCATCAATACGTAATCTGTGAGGATGGGGATTTTTCTGTTTTATTTACTGCTACATCTCTGGCACATAGAGCCTCACACATCCAAGTGTTCAATAAATATTTTTGACTGAATGCATGGATGTGTCAATGCATAAATAAATCTAAGTAAAATATCTTAGCCCACTTGAATTCTGAGATGAGCTAAGCATGCACTCAGCAAACCAAGAGGAAAGCTACCCACATTCTGAAAACAGGGTCTCCATCTGCCCTGCCATATAAATAATCCCCACATGAGAACAGGCCATGGCAACAGCCCAGAACCATGGTGCTTTCATTCCATTGCTATTTTTTCCATGTAGTACTCAGGCTTTCCAGACTGGAGCCTTCCAGCTCAGAATTTATTCTTGTGTATCTCTCCAGGGCAGTCATCAAGTATGCCATGTCACCAAAGCAGAAATCATCAAGAAACAGTTGCTAAGTTAGCAGGAGTTGATCAAATTCTGGAACCCTGCTCCAGGGCCTGATTTCCAAATATGCCTTGGGAAAGAGGCAGCCTTGGTTGCGTGTGGGAGTGTGCACATTTATAGATGCAATGTGCCAGCAGGAGTGTCTTGTGCTGAGAAGAAATGTTTTAAAAAAAACACTCAAGTGGCTTCTTCTATCTTCTGGCAATCATATGTGAGCATTAAAAAAAAATGGGAAAAAAGAAGAGTAATTGAGTGAACACAAAGAAAGCAGAAAAGGAGTGAAGGGCCTGGTGGAAGACTTCCTCTTCTGGCAGGAACAGAGAGGCAGAGCTATTGTATCAGTAAATTACTATTTCCCTCCTTCCTTCTGTATTAGTGTCCCAGAGCAGCCATAATAAAGTACCACAAACTGGGTGGCTAAACAACAGAAATTGATTGTTTCACCTTGGGGAGGCTGGAAGTCTGAAATCGAGGTGTCGCCAGGGCCATGCTCCCTCTGAAGACTGCGTGGGAATCCTTTCGTGCCTCTTGAGGAGGCTGGCAAGGTTGGTGTTCCTTGGCTTCCAGCTGCATCTCTCCATCCCTACCATTGTCATCATAGGCACGCATGCTTGTCTGTGTCTTCTCAGGCCATCTCTTTATAAGGACACCATTTGTACCGGATTAGAGCCCCACCCTTCTCCACTATGACCACATCTTAGCCAATTACCTCTGCAATGGTCCTAATTTCAAATAAGGTTACATTTTGAGGTACTGGGGGTTAGGACTTCCAAAATATCTCTGGGAGGGGGGTGTACAATCCATCCCATAACACCTTCCTAGGATATGGAAGGTAGAGAGGACCTTAGTAGGTGAATCCTTGATGTAAATGAACTAAAAACTGGGGACTTGTGAAGGGATGTGAAGTTGTCAGTTTTGCTATCAAGAATAGGAGTGGAGACCCAGATTAAGGGAAAAACTGAAATAAGAAAAGATCAGAAAATGACCTCATGCTGAAAATATACACTGAAACGAGGAGAAAGATAAACACCACTCTGGGTTCTTCATTGCAAAAGATAAAGAAAAAAATAAATGAAAGCAAATCACACTAAAATTCAGTTGCTCCACTTACAACTTGGTACATGGGAATCTCGAGGGAGGTCCCACAAACCGGCTATCCTGGTTTTTCTGAGTGGTCCTTGAGGTGATTTCAGACTTTTTTAATCTTAATTTTTTTTTGATTTCAGATTAATAGGAGCATACAAATGATTAGGTTACAACGTTTGTATTTGTTAGGTAAAGTCCCTATTGTAGCTGTGTCCTGCACCTAGGACGTGTGCCGTATACCCTTACATTGTGCCCATAGGGTGGGAGCACACCCCTCCCCCACCCTTTCCCCATTCTATACTTTTTTAATCAGCCCAGTTCTCCCCTCCCTTCTTTTTCTACATCATTCAGCCTTGCAGGCTGAGACAGTGTTGGAAACCAGGGACAGGTACAGGTGTCGATATCAGTTGTGCAGATTTCAGGTGTGCAGAAATGCACCTTTCCTTATTTCTGTACAATTCAGCCCAATTGCTCTTTCAAACTCCCACTCTTCCGGGTAGCAGAGACTAATTCAGTCAATTGAGAGTCATTTTAATTGATTTATTGCCTAAACTCCCACCCTATCACTGTGCCTATATGGCCAGGAGGGATGGAGGATGATGGGCATCGTTGCTGCCCATCGCATTGGCATGGGAAGTGTCTGCATCACAGCAAAGTCCTAGAGGTTTCAGCTCTTCCCTGTTTGCTCTTCCTTTTCCCTCCTAACCTTGGTCCTTTCAAGCTATTTCCAGGACCACCCAGAGATAAGAGAAGCATTTTGATGTATTCTTATGATGATGTCTCAGGCACATTTGCCTGGATTCCCTCTGCAGCCAAATCTACATACTTGAAAACTCCCCAAAGGTGCTGAGTGTCAGGGAGCTGTGTGTGACCTGCTGTATTCCCAGGGTCAACCAGGAAAGGAAGCACAGGTCTTTCAAGTTCTTGGGTCCCTCCAAACTCATCTGAGGTTTCTATTGCATGGTACCCAGAGATTAAGTCCAGGGCCACATCTTGAGGTCACTAGGAAAGGAGCTTCTAGCCTAGAGGTAGAAAAAGATGCTTCGCACATTTTTTTTTTATCATTTTATCTTTATCATTATTCTCCCACATTTGTAGTTTGTGTTATTAGCTCTGCAGGCCTTTTGAAACTCAAACACTCGTTTTTTCTGCTTTTCTGTTGTGCTAACTATTCTCTGAGGCAATGGACACTCCTCATCTTGCTGGTATGGGGACTAGCCAGAGGATGAAAAGGAGTTACTGGAATAAAAAACACATCAACTGATACATTAAAATAGGACCCCAAATATGCACATCTTGTTAATACCTCACATCTGTAAATTATAAAATAATACCCAAATTGCATCCTCCCTGGAAAGCCATTTTAATTACCAATAAATGGAAAGTGAACTGACTGACATGTTTCTTATGCACATTAAATGATGTTATGAATTTAAAACCCACAGCAAAGTGCCTGGAACAGAGTAATGTTTGACAAAGATTAATAGTACATGTATTCATAAAATTATTACTGCTTCCCCACACGCTTAGCACTGGTGACGGCGCTATTTGTAATTCTCATGGACAGCCCTATACTAACCCGTCTTTGAACTCCTCCTTCTCTATTGAAAGGTGACATCTCTGAATCTTAAAACCTTTTGAAGTCATCCCTTTTTGTCTTTGTCAAGGGAGAACCTTCAAGATAACTGAAAACCATAGACAGGATCTACACAGAAGGCTTGATTTATCACTGGCAAAAGTAGAAAAATAAAATAAAATAAGAGGTTGAATTGAATTGCAGCTATGTTCAAGCACTTGCAGGAAAATTGCAATAATGAGCTAAAAATCAACTCTAAATTTGTTACTTGGGGAAAACCTTGGGACAGCATAAGCAGGCAACATTCTTTCCCTTCAAACACATTGAGAGGTGAAGATGTCATTGATTTATTTTGTCATTTAATTTCCATTCTTTCTCTTGGCCTTAAGCCACAGATGTTACAAGCTTCTTGGTCAGACAATCAGAATTTTCTTTCTTTGCCCATTATTTTCCCTGTTGGCAGCATTCCCATAATAACAGCCTGATGAAAATGTGCTTTCTCTGGTGGCTCCTTACTGTCTCTGAAAAATTTCCAAAGGTGTTTGGGCAGCTTCTATCAAAGGAGGGATCCAGGGGAAGGTTCAGATGGGTTTTAGAAATCAGAGTGGCGTGGCTCTCTTCCTAATTGTGTATGCATGCTCACAAGGACAGTGGGAAGGCACTCTTCAAAGTTGGGTCTCTTCAAAGATTTCACAGTGCTGGAGGGTGTTCGCCAAGACTCTGGGTCCCCGCTGGGGTTCTCCTTCTGAAAGGTCACAGAACTGGAAAGCTGATTTCCTTTTAAGATGCCACCCAAAGAGAGGTTATTATCACATTAGACTAGTTCCCTACTGCTAAGAGGAGACTTAGGAGTACCAACTTGAAAAGATGCTTCTCTTTTGCATGCCAGTTTGAGAAGCCGCCCACTTTTTTCTCCCAATGGGTCCTCACTCTACCAGATTGTGCAAATAATGCAATCCAAACCTCTTGTCTAACATTAGCTTGTTCAAATGTCTGCTATAACTTGGAATAATTATTATAACAAGGACCATATTGTCTCAAAGAACAAACTAACACAAAGATTATGCAGGTGTCTCAAACACTATGCTTTTTAATTTGTGTCTCTACCCAGCCAGTTGGGACACATTCCCCTTCCTAGTGGCTTTAGAATGTTCCCAAATATTCTCCAATATCCACCCATTTACTCAAACATTCAAGAAGTATTATTTTTTTATTATTAAATCATACCTGTGTACATTAATGCAATCATGGGGCACAATACACTGGTTTTATAGACCGTTTGACACATTTTCATCACACTGGTTAACATAGCCTTCCTGGCATTTTCTTAGTTATTGTGTTAAGACATTTACATTCTACATTTACTAAGTTTCACATGTACCCTTGTAAGATGCACCGCAGGTGTAATCCCACCAATCATCCTCCCTCCCCCCCTCCCTTTTCCCCTTCCCCCTATTCTTAGGTTGTAACTGGGTTATAGCTTACATGTGAAAGCCATAAATTAGTTTCATAGTAGGGCTGAGTACATTGGATACATTTTCTTCCATTCTTGAAATACTTTACTAAGAAGAATATGTTCCAGCTCCATCCATGTAAACACGAAAGAGGTAAAGTCTCCACCTTTCTTTAAGGCTGCATAATACTCCATGGTGCACATATACCACAATTTCTTAATCCATTCATGGATCAATGGGCACTTGGGCTTTTTCCATGACATAGCAATTATGAAGTGGACTGCAATAAACATTCTGGTAACAATATCTTTGTTATGAGATGATTTTTGGTCCTCTGGGTATATGCCTAGTAGAGGAATAATAGGATTGAATGGCAGATCTATTTTTAGATCTCTAAGTGTTCTCCAAACATCTTTCCCAAAGGAATGTATTAATTTGCATTCCCAACAGCAGTGTAGAAATGTTCCCTTTTCTCCACATCCACGCCAACATCTCTGGTCTTGGGATTTTGTGATAAGGGCTAATCTTACTGGAGTTAGATGATATCTCAAAGTAGTTTTGATTTGCATTTCTCTGATGATTAAAGATGATGAGCATTTTTTCATATGCCCATAGGCCGTGCACCTATCTTCTTCAGAGAAGTTTCTCTTCAACTCCCTTGCCCAGCCTGTGATGGGATCACTTGTTCTTTTCTTGCTTATATGTTTGAGTTCTCTGTGGATTCTGGTTATTAAGCCTTTGTCAGAGACATGACCTGCAAATATTTCTCCCATTCTGAGAGCTGTTTGCTTGCTTTACTTACTGTGTTCTTGGCTGTACAGGAGCTTTTTAGTTTGATCAAGTCCCAGTAGTGTATTTTTGAAGCTGCTTCAATTGCTTGGGGGGTCCTCCTCATAAAATACTCGCCCAGACCGATTTCTTCAAGGGCTTTCCCTGCACTCTCTTCTAGTATTTTTATAGTCTCATGCCTTAAGTTTAAATCTTTTATCCAATGAGAGTCTATCTTAGTTAATGGTGAAAGGTGTGGCTCCAGTTTCAGTCTTCTACAGGTTGCCAGCCAGTTCACCCAGGTCCATTTCTTAAATAGGGAATCTTTTCCCCACTGAATGTTTTTAATTGGCTTGTCAAAGATGAAAAAGCGGTAAGTAGCTGGATTCATTTCTTGGTTCTCTATTCTGTTCCAGACATCTACTTCTCTGTCTTTATGCCAGTACCATGCTGTTTTGATCACTATAAATTTATAGTACAGTCTCAGGTCTGGTAGCATGATTCCTCCTGCTTTGTTTTTATTTCTGATTAATGTCTTGGCTATTCGAGTTTTTTTCTGATTCTATATAAAATGAAGTATTGTTTTTTCAAGATCTTTAAAGTATGACAGCGGAGCTTTAATAGGGATTGCATTAAAATAGTATATTGCTTTGGGTAGTATGGACATTTTCACAATGTTGATTCTTCTCAGCCATGAGTATGGTATGTTTTTTTATTTGTTAACATTTTCAGCTATTTCTTTTCTTAGAGTTTCATAGTTCTCTTTATAGAGATCTTTCACATCCTTTGTTAGATAAACTCCAAAAGATTTCATATTCTTTGGCACTACTGTGAATGGACTAGAGTCCTTAACTGTTTTCTCAGCTTGACTATTGTTGGTATATACAAAGGCTACCAATTTATGAATGTTGATTCTGTAACCTGAGATGCTGCTGTATTCCTTGATCACTTCTAAGAGTTTTGTAGTAGAATCCCTGGTTTTTTCCAGATATACAATCATATTATCTGCGAAGAGCGAAAGTTTGATCTCTTCTGACCCTATATGGATACCCTTGATCACCTTTTCTTCCCTAATTGCGGTGGCTAAAACTTCCATTACAATGTTAAAGAGCAGTGGAGACAATGGACAGCCTTGCGTGGTTCCTGATCTGAGTGGAAATGATTTCAATTTAACTCCATTCAATACGATATTGGCTATGGGTTTGCTGTAGATGGCCTCTATCAGTTTAAGAAATGTGCCTTCTATACCAATTTTCTTAAGTGTTCTGATCATGAAGGGATGCTGGATATTATCAAAAGCTTTTTCTGCATCAATTGAGAGAATCATATGATCTTTGGTTTTTAATTTGTTTATGTGCTGAATTATACTTCTAGATTTACGTATATTGAACCAGCCTTGAGACCCTGGGATAAAACCGAGTTGGTCATGATGTATAATTTGTTTGATGTGTTGCTGGATTCTGTTTGTTAGGAATTTGTTGAATATTTTTTCATCTATATTCATCAGGGAAATTGGTCTATAACTTTCTTTTCTTGTTGGGTCTTTTCCTGGTTTGGGGATCAGGTGATGTTTGCTTCATAGAATGAGTTGGGTAGTCTTCCTTCTTTTTTTACATTTTGGAACAGGTTGAGTAAGGTACTAATTCCTCTTTAAAGGTTTGGTAGAATTCTGACATGAAGCCATCTAGTCCTCAGCTTTTCTTTTTAGGGAGATTTTGTACGGTTGATGCTATTTCGGAACTTGATACTGGCTGATTCAACATTTCCACTTGACTCTGGCTAAGTCTTGGAAGATGACATGCTTCCATGTATTGGTCAATTTCCTTCAGATTTTCATATTTCTAAGAATAAAGTTTCTTGTACTATTCATTAATAATTTTTTGAATTTCTGAGGAGTCTGTTTTTATTTCATGGTTGTCGTTTCTGATTGATGAGATTAGAGATTTTACTCCGTTTTTCCTGGTTAGGTTAGCCAAAGGTTTATCTATTTTATTGACCTTTTCAAAAAACCAAGTTTTTGATTTATTGATCTATTGTATAATTCTTTTGTTTACAATGTCATTTAATTCTGCTCTAATTTTGGTGATTTCTTTTCTTCTACTGGGTTTGGGCTTGGAATGTTCTTCCTTTTCCAGTTGCTTGAGATGTCCCATCAAGTTGTTAACTTCCTCTCTTTCCGTTCTCTTGAGGAAGGCTTGCAGCGCTATCAATTTCCCTCTTAAGACTGCCTTTGTGATATCCCAGAGGTTCTGATAATTCATGTCTTCATTGTCATTTTGTTCCTTAAATTTGGCAATTTCCTTCTTAATCTCATCTCTGACCCAGGTATCATTCAGCATAAGGTTATTTAACTTCCATATTTTTGTATGAGTATGCAGTTTCCTGTTGTTACTAAGTTCAACTTTTATTCCATGGTGGTTGGAGAAGATGCAAAGAATAATTTCTATTCCTTTAAATTTACTGAGGTTAGACTTGTGACCTAAGATGTAATCAATTTTGGAGTATGTTCGTGGGCTGATGAGAAGTATGTGTATTCAGTTTTGTTGGGCTGAAATGTTCTATAGATGTCTGCTAAATCCAAATGTTGGATGGTTAGGTTTACATCTAAAATTTCTTTGCTGAGCTTCTTATTGGAGGATGGATCCAACACTGCCAAAGGAGTGTTGAAATCTCTGACTATTATGGAGCTGGAGGAAATCAAGTTGCTCATGTCTGTTAGAGTTTCTCTTATAAATTGAGGTACATTCTTGTTGGGTGCAAAAATATTCATAATTAAAATCTCAACATATTGAGTTTTACCCTTAACAAATATGAAGCGACCATTCTTATCCTTCCTTACTTTTGTTGGTTTATAGCCTATTGTATCTGCAAATAAAATTGCAACACCTGCTCTTTTCTGCTTACCATTTGCCTGAAATATGGATGACCATTCTTTCACCCTGAGTCTATAGTTATCTTTTAAGGTAAGATGTGACTCTGGTATGAAGCAAATATCTGGCCTGAGTTTTTGTATCCAGTCAGTTAACCTGTGCCTCTTTAGAGGACAGTTTAAGCCGTTCACATTAATGGAGAATATTGATAAGTCTGGTAAAATTTTGGGTATCAAGTTTTTCAAAAGTCCAGTGGACATTTTTAATCCTTTCACCACTGTGGAAGTTGGAGTTTGATCAAAAGTTTCTGAGTGAGTTTGCTTTTGTGGTAGAGGATTTGGGTAGTCATTATGTAGGATAGGTCTGAGAATATCCTGAAGAACTGGTTTGGTTATCGCAAATTTCTTCAACATATGAATGTCATTAAAGTATTTAATTTCTCCATCATAAATGAAACTCAGTTTAGCTGGATACAGGATCTGGGGTTGAAAGTTATTTTGCTTTAGGAGATTAAAAGTCGATGACCACTCTCTTCTGGCTTGAAAAGTTTCAGCAGAGAGATCTGTAGTCATTCTAATATTCTTCCCTTTGTAGATAATCGATTTCTTACATCTGGCTTCTTTCAAAATTTTGTCCTTCATATTAAATTTAATGAAGTTAATTATGATATGCCTGGGGGATGTCTTATAGGGATTGATTCGTGCTGGTGTTCTGAAACTCTCTGCTATCTGAATTTCAGAATATCTTGGCATGTCTGGAAAATTCTCTTTCATAATTTCATGGAGAAGGGCCTCTGTTCCTTGCGAGCCCACTTCATCCCTTTCAGGGATTCCAATGAGGCAGATATTAGCCTTCTTCGAACGATCCCAGCATTCTCTGAGAGAATGATCCATTTTTGCTCTCCATTTTTCTTCCTCTTTGAGAGTTTGGAAGCGTTCAAAGGCTTTGTCTTCATTGTCAGAAATCCTTTCTTCTGCTTGCTCCACTCTTTTACTCAGGGAGTCTACTGTATTTTACAGATCTTTGAGGGCTGCAAATTCTTGCTTCAGTGCGTCAAAATCTTTGGCGGTTTTGTGTTTATATTCATTAAATTCTTGAGACAACTTTTGAATTTCTCCTCGAATTTCTAATTCCAACTTTTGAATTATTGCTCGAATTTCTAATTCCAATTTTCCTCCATTTTATTAATCTTGTTTGCAATTCAAATTCTGAATTCAATTTCTGACATCTCTGCCAGCTGTTTATGAATGGGATCTTCAGTTACATCTGCCATATCTTTCCTTCGGGGGGTTGATCTATTCTGGTTATTTATGTTACCAGAGTTTTTCCGCTGATTCTGCCCCATGATTTTTTACACCATTTTATTTTTCCCCTGGAGCTTTTTCGAGGACCTGTACAGTGCTATGGCCTGAGAATCGGGGGCCCTGTTTGGTGTGGTGGTGCTAAGTGGTTCTGTGTTGTTTTCAGCTGGTCTCTGTTCTATCCTACTGAAAAAGTTACTCTGGGTTGAAGTCTCAGCTGTGGAAAAATACCAGCAATTAAGTCTCCCCACCACCCACAGGCAACAATTGGAAAAGGAAAATCAAACCTTCCTACAACCACACACCCAGGGCACCACCTGAATAATCCTCGGGTGATTGGCTCAGTTCAAAAGGTCCAAATCAATTTTCTCAGTCAGCACCTGTCTCAGGTGGGAGAGTTTAAAATGTCTCTTGCATCTGGATCACAGGGGTCTGGTGACTACTCTGATATGGCTTGCTCCAGTGCTCTGTGGAGTCAGGAGAACCCACCCAGCAAATAGATCAGTCTGGGGAGGTTGATGCCTCCTTCCCCACCTTGCACCTCTTTCACACCTAGTCACTGATAGTGCCGCAGGGCTTTGACCTAGTTGCCTATAGTGAACAGATGCTCCAGCGGTTTACATCTGCCTGAATCACAAGGAAATCTATTTCTGCTCACCAAACCACTGTGTTCTGCCTCTATCTAGCAGGGGGAGGTAGTGGTGACAACCTCGAGCACTTGATGGATGCTGGGGTTGTTCTCTCAGTTCCAGCCCTGCCCCTGATTGTTGTTACTGACAGAACAGAACAGAACAACTTTGCGGGAATTTGTTTCTGTCTCTGCTAAATTCCGTTGAAGAAGAGAAGCTATTTTGAGTTCCCAGAGCCTGCGCCTCAGGCCCTGTCTTTGCTCTTGCAGGTTTATAGTTGGTTACCTGTCAGTTCTAGCCTTCTGTCTTCCTTTGTCTATAGGTTGATGATCCCCTAAGGGTCAGGTGTGTCTTAGGCTCAGTAAAGTGGTCCTCTGGGTCAGCCCCACCCTGGGAACTTCCTGGCTCTGTGTGTGCATTTCTAGTCCCTGTGCTCCACCTAGGCCGGTACTACCTCAGGCAAACCCTTTACTCACGGTGCCTTAATTTCCATCCCAGATCTGTTCTGTAGTGGTTGCCACCTGAGTAGATGCCCGGCCTCTTCTGGTTGGCCAGGGAGACAGGGGGTGTGGCTTCAGAATATCCGGGAGTGAGCCCTATTGTTGCTAAAAGACGGCTGCTGCTCTGCACCTTGGGGCACCACTGCTCCAGTGTGGATCCCTCTCAACCGACCGTCCTTTCCTCACTCCTGTGCCCCAAAGTCATCATGGACAAGCTGCAGTTTAGGCCCTGTCCACACCCCTCGAGAAATCACTGAAGAATCTGGACTCCTGGGTGATAGGCCTCCAGACCTCAGAGTGAGAGTGGAGGGGAGTACTGGGAGCTCAGAGTTGCAGGTAGAGAATATATACAGTTTTATATAGTTTTATGCCTGGCAGGAGAATGCCGTGGCACTCTAGTAGGGGAGGTAGGTCCAGTTTTTAGAGGGTCTGTCCCATGGAGTGGAGTGGGAGGACCTTTGAACTCTAATCATTTGTTTGTGGGGCACTCCGAGCCATTCTCATGGGGGAGGAGACTCCCATCTACTTGGTGATGGATTTTGTACCTTTTGTTTGTATCCTTGGGGTCGCAGCTCACCTCAGCAGGGTTGATGTGCGTTCTTCAACCTTCTCTCTTGGTGCAGCTCTAATCCACCAGGTTACTTGCTAAATTTCTGTCCTTTACCTGTCCTTCTGGATGGGAGCCTCTGTGGAAAGCTGGCTTCAGTCAGCCATCTTGTCTCTCAGGCTCAAGAAGTATTGTTGAGCCTCTTCCATGTGGCAAGCACTGAGTGAGGTCTCCCACATGATCAGCTAGTATTAATTCAAAAAGGAGCATATTTGAGTAGCTTCAGGGCACTGAAGCTTCAAATTCTCCATTTCCCAACCTCTACTCTTTGATTTTCTTTCAACTAGGTCCTCTTTAGTAGAATCATTTACTGCTACTAACTACTATAGGTAATGATGCCCTTGCACAAATTATGTATTGTTATTTCATTCCAAGCTACGATTGGTTCTTGTCAATGTTTCACATTATGGTAGTGTTTATCAAAACATGCCATCACTAACATAGAAATAGGCATCCGTAACCACAGAATTGGGAAAGGAATCTGATTTATCTATTGGCTTTCAGCTGTTCCTTGCTTAGGACATGTCTCTGAGTTTAGCATGGACCTGAGAACCAAGGGCTCTGTCAAGAATGAAGACAGAGGATGAAGGGAAAAACAGTGGTGTGCTAGAAAGGCACTAAACAGGGGACCTGAATACCTACCTTTGTCATTTTATAAGCCAGTGCAGCCTTCTTGTAGTTGTTTGGACTTGGTGATAGATTTATGTCTGAGTATGGGGAAAGGAATATGGGAATGCTGGTGGCAATATTGTGTAGAAATAAAAAACACAGGCCCCAGTGTCTGTGTCAGGATCCCAGCTCCAACTAGGAGTTATGAGTATTTTACTAACCTTGGGAAAGTTATTTTATTCCTGTGACTTAATTTTCTTATCTATAATATATTGGTGTTAGGCTCGGCGCCTGTAGCTCAAGTGGATAGGGTGCCAGCTACATACACCAAGGCTGGTGGGTTCGAATCCAGCCCAGGCCTGCCAAACAATAACAACTATAACCAGAAAATAGCCAGGTGTTGTGGAGGGTGCCTGTGGTTCCAGCTACATGGGAGGCTGAGGCAAGAGAATTTAGAGCTCAAGAGTTTGAGGTTGCTGTGAGCTATGACACCAATGCACTCTACCATGGGTGACCACTTGAGACTCTGCTCAAAGAAAAAAAAAAGGTGTTAATGATGATAATAGCATCAACCTCAAAAGATTTTTTTGTCAGTATTAAGTGAAATAACAGCTCCTGATACACAGTAAACCTTTAATGTATATCAGCTATATGGAAGCGATTAGGGTTTTTCAAATATTTCCAGCTCTCTGCAGTTGGGATAGAGTTGGATTGAATTTCCTGGCCCTTGTGACTGCTCTGTGGTGTCACTAACATAGAAGTAGGCATCCTTAACCACAGGAATAGGGAGCTAGGGGCAGAAGTGACTGGGCTCACTTCCACACAGCCTTGACTTGCTGCAGGGAGACAGACCGTCCAGAGTTCTCCTTTCCCTTCTGCCAGGCAATGTTTTGTTTAGTGGCAGCTTCTGTAGCCCAGGTCCAGGGTAAGGATAAGGGAATTGAGTTCCCAGCCAACTAGTGATGAACACCTGAGCAAAAGACACATCTTAATTATTTTAAGTCACTGAGATGTGAAGGTTTGTTACCACAGCATAAACTACCAATCCTGACTGATAAAATGATAATTATGGTCATTTATTAGAGAATAAGAAAGAGACAAAACCAAACTTTATGTTAAGTTTGTCAATATCCAACTCTACTTATTCTTTTTTTAAAATAATGACTTTATTGAGCTATAATTTACATACCATACAATTCACCCATTTAAATTGTACAATTTGATCTTATTTTTAGTATATTCACAGTATAGTATACGTGCAAGTATCACCATGGTCAACGTTAGGTCATTTTCATCACCTTGAAACATACACATTACCCATCACCACCTAATACCCCAGCACCCCGACACTCTCACCCAACACTAAGCAAACACACCAATCTACCTCCTGCCCCTATAGATTTCCACACTGTGGATGGAATTATATTTATGGAATCATATAATAACAGTTATTTTTAACTGATATCTTTTGTTTAGCGTAACATTTTCAAGATTCATTCATGGAATATGTGCCCATACGTTGTCATTTTTTATGGCCAAATAATGATAACACTGTATGAATAGACTACATTTTTGAGGGGCCATTCGTTGGTTGATGGGCATTTGTGTTGTTTCCACATTGTGGCTTTTATAAAGAGCGATGACATATGCGTTTGTGTATAGTTTTGTGTGGACATAGGTTCTCATTTTTCTTGCGTGTGTACATGGAGGTGGAATTGGCTGGGTCACACGGTAACTGCATGTTTAATCATGCAGAGAAATTGTCAGACTCTTTTCCAAAGTAGCTGTACCACTTTACATTCATTTTCTATTCCCACCGCCATTTTACATACACATCAGCAGGGCGTGAGACTTCTTCACCGTCCCATCAACATCCCTTATCTGACGTTCTCGCTCTTGTTACCCTACTAGGTCTGAGACGGTGTCTCACTGTGCTTTGCTTTGCACCCCTCTGATGACTAGTGATGCTCAGCATCCTTTTGTTTGCTTATTGGTCATTCGTGTATCTTCCCAGAGAAACATCTATTCAAGTTCTCTGTCCATTTTAAAAATCAGGTTGTTGTTTTTTGGTTGTTGAATTGTAAAAAATTCTTTATGTTTTCTGAAATTAATTACTATTGTATTGGATACACAACTTGGAAATATGTTGTCTCATCCCAGGGACTCTGTTAATATCATCTTTTGATGCCCAAACTTTATTCTGATGAAGTCCCATTTCTCTAATTTTTTGTTGTTGTTGCAGTCATTTTGTTGTCATAGCTAAGAAATCATTGCCAAATCCATTATCACAAAGCTTTCCCCTATGTTTTCATCTGAGTTTAACAGTTTTAGTTCTTACATTTAGGTGTTTGATCCATTTTGAATTCTTTTCTTAATATTGCTTGAGGTAACAGTTCAACTTCATTCTTTTGTGTATGGATATCATTTTACCAAACCATTTGTTGAAAAGAGTATATGCTCATTTTATTTGTCTTTCATTAAGCAAATTATTTGAAATTGACCACACTATTGCATTTATTAATAGATCATTTCTTTCTTTTTCTTTTTTTTTTCTTTTGGGACATAGTCCCGCTCTTTCACCCTGGGTAGAGTACCATGACTTCAGAGCTCACAGCAACCTCAATCTCTTGGGCTCCAGCAATTCTCTTGCCTCAGCCTCCTAAGTAGCTGGGACTATAGGCATGAGCCACAATGCATGGCTAGGTTTTTTTGTTTTTTTTTTCAGTATTGCTCAGGCTGGTCTTGAACTCCTAAGCTCAGGCAATCTACCTGCCTGGGCCTCCCAGAGTGCTAGGACTATGGGCGTGAACCACTGTACCTAGCCAATAGTTCATTTCTTGCTATTTTTGGGTTGTACTTCCTTATGTGAGTACACAACAATTTGTTTATTCATTCCTCTATTGATGGGCATTTGTATTGTTTTTTATTTGATGCTATTACAAAGAAAGTTTTTATAAACATCATGGTATGAACATAAGCTTTGATATCTCTTGGATAAATACATGGGAGTGGAATAAATTATTTTGGAAGTGTATATTTAACATTGTAAGATACTGCCAAACAATTTTCCAAGGAGGCTGCTTGGGTTTACATTTTTATCAGCAGTGGATGAGGTTTCCAATTGCTTTATGTACACTTGATATCAGAAGACTTTTTAATTTTAATCATTCTAAAAGGTATTCATTGTGGTTTTATTTTACATTTCTCTAATGATGACTAATGATGTTGAATATAATTTCATGCACTTACTTGGTGTCTGTATACTATCTTTTGCAAAAAGCCTGTTTGTATTTTTTGCATGTATTTTAA
The DNA here is from genome assembly GCF_027406575.1 of Nycticebus coucang. Lineage (NCBI taxonomy): Eukaryota > Metazoa > Chordata > Mammalia > Primates > Lorisidae > Nycticebus > Nycticebus coucang. The sequence continues at coordinate 23,298,398 of NC_069787.1, forward strand.
ATTAGACTTTTTTTTTTATTTTGGGTTTTGTAAAGTATTTATATATTCTGGATACAAGTCCTTCATCACATATGTGGTTTGCAAATTTTTTTTCCCAATCTGTGGCTAGTCATTTCATTATTTTAACAGTGTCTTTTGAAAACCTTTTTTAATTTTAATAATACTATTTGATCAATTGTTTTTTCATAGAGTCTCTCTCTGTTATTTGGGCTAGAGTGCCATCACCTCAGCCTAGTTCACAGCAACCTCAAACACCTAGGTTCAAGTGATCCTTCTGCCACAGGCTCCTGAGTAGCTGTGATAGTGTATACCACCATGCCCAGTTAATTTTCCTTTACTTTACTTTCCTTTTTGTTATTCCAGAGATTTTATTAGAGTCTTACCATTTTTAGTAGAGATGGGGTCTCACTCTGCTCAGGCTGGTCTTTAACTCTTGACTGCCAGCAATCCACCTGCCTCCACCTCCCAGAGTGCTAGGATTATAGATGTGAGCCTCAGGCCTGGTCTAATCAGTTGCTTTTTAGTGAGTCATGCTTTTGGTATTGTATCAAAGAAATATTTGCGTAACCCAGGGATACAAATATTTTCTCTTATGTTTTATTCTAGAAGTTTTGGGTTTAACATTTAGTTATATGATTCATTTTGATTTAATATTTATATGTAGAACAAGATAGAGAATTTTTGTAAATGAATATTATGTGTTTAGTCCACATTTGTTTAAAAACTATTCTTCTTCCACTGAATAACACTGCACTTTTGTCAAAAATCAGTTGTTCCAATATGCATGAATGTATTTCTGAAATCTGTTCTGTTTTATTGATCAGCTTGTCAAATTGATGCAAATATTGCAATGCCTTGATTACTATAGCTTTTAAATAAGTGTTTAGTTAAGATTTTTTTCTTTTTAAAATTGTTTGGGTTATTCTATGTCTAGGCATATCCATTTCAATTTTAGAATAATTTTGTTAATTTCAAAGTAAAAACCCAGCCTGCTGATATTTTGATTGAGTTTTCAATTATTGAGAGAATAGTATTGAAACCTTCTATTATAGTCCTACTTAATGTTTTGAATATTGAAATAGAGTTATGACAGTTTTAATATCCTTGTCGGGGAATTCCAACACTATGTCAGTTCTGATTCAATTTTCATCATTTGATGTTTTTGAATCGTTGCGTGCACAGTCATTTTTTATCAGCTACCAGACATGGTGAATCTTATCTTGTTGGATGGTGGATGTTTTAATATTTCTATAAACATTCTTGAGCTCTGTTTTGGTGTAAAGTTCAGTTACTTGAAAACAGTTTAATTTTTAGGTTTTCTCTTTTTTTAAGATTTGCTTGGTAGGACCAAAGAAGGATTTAGTCAGGGCTAATTATTACCCATTACTAAAACTAGATCCCTGTCAGTGCTCTAACGTCCTGTGAATTAAAAGCGTTTCTAATCCGGCTAAAGAGAGCAGACTATTCTCCGATCTTTCTAAATGCTCTGTACTATTTTTCATAATCCTTTGAGATCCTTTTTTTTTCCCCTGGATTTCTGATATGTTCCTCAGACACATGAATACATCAGTCCTCTGCTGAATTTTTGAGAGATTCTATGCCGTTCTCTGGAATACTTTCTGTGTGCAGCTCTCCCCTTGGTAAGCTGCCAAATCTAATGGCTTTGGTCTCTTCAGATTCAGCTCTGTTTCTTCAATTCGAAAAGTCTACCAGGTTCTACTTCCTTGTTTTGTGGCTTGGAAACTTGCAATGCAGTTAGCTGGCACTGCTGTAAAGCTTATCACATAATTTTCCCTGTATTTTAGGTATCACTGTCCTTCACTGCTTCATGGTCAATGTCTCAAAAGCAATTATTTCATATATTTTGTCTGTTTTTTCTGTTGTTTCAGTTGAGAAGATAAATTCACTTACTTCACGTTGCATGCAAGAAGTCCCTCTCCTAATCCATTTTTTTGATTAACTAAGACAAGCATTGATTTCTAGTGGTAGACCATAGAAACATGTGTGCACTCTTCATACGCAGAAAGATTTACCAAAAGCAATGACATAACTTTCCCTGAACGCACAAATGGGAAAGTAATCTGTCATTGACCAAGATACCCCAAGGGTTTTTCATATTTAATGCTGCATTGAAAAAAGTAAATTATTAGAAACATAAAAAGCACAAAAGTTTCACAGTATGATTTAAATATTCTGTCTACACATATCTCTTAACAGGCCACCACCACCCTTGGAATTTTTTTTTTTTTTTTTTTTTTTTTTATAGAGACAGAGTCTCACTTTATGGCCCTCGGTAGAGTGCTGTGGCCTCACACAGCTCACAGCAACCTCCAACTCCTGGGCTTCAGCGATTCTCCTGCCTCAGCCTCCCGAGTAGCTGGGACTACAGGCGCCCACCACAACACCCGTCTATTTTTTGGTTGCAATTAAGCCGGGGCCGGGTTTGAACCCACCACCCTCGGTATATGGGGCCGGCGCCCCACCGACTAAGCCACAGGCGCTGCCCCACCCTTGGAATTTTATAAGCAAGTTTGTTGTCATAAAGCCACTACCCCAACTCTACCCAGATGGTAGTGTTAGTCTGAGGACCATTGAATACTGGGACTTTCTCCAGTTTATTACAATTAAACACCTGTGCTAAATAAGTTGTGCAGCTCCGCTGTGGATTTAAAGCCATGAAATGGCAACCGTCAAAATCCCTTTCTTACTTAATGGGATGAATGACGTGCGGACCCTCCAGATGTTGTTTAAAGATAATATATGATATCTAGAGCCAGGCGGTCCTCCAGAGGCTTTTCAGACTTTGGTGAATGCTCTGGCTTGCATCCTCCCTGCTGTGTGTCTCATAGAGGTGACACTGTGTTTAAAGTTAAATATGGAAATCCTGCATACTGATTTATCATATCCTTATTTTCAGATTGTGGCAAGCCCACCGTATGTTGTTCTGGAAAAGGCATAGAAGTTGTGTGCAGGATTGCACCCCAGCTCAGTCACTTATCAACTGTTTGACCCTGGGCATGTTCCTTAAACCCTCTGGCTCGCAATATCCACCTACTTCTCTAGAAAATAATGCCAGGCTTTTGTGAGGATCAGATGTGATGATGAATGTGAAAAAGCTAAGCATGAGAAAATGCTCAATAAAGGTGACAATCTAATACTCAATAAATTTGTAACTATCATAGTAAGTACTGCCTCATTTTCATCATGTTGCATAATAATTTCCAACATAATCATTATTTTCAGAGTCTGATGGGACATCCATTTTTAAGTAGTTGATATATGGCCTTACTTTTCTCCGACAGATATCTCACACTGGCGGTCCTCAGGCAAGGTGCAAATGGTTTTTAAATATTAGAACCAACATTAATTAAAAAAAGAAATTTCTCATAAAATCCAAATTTCAATTAAAAACTTCAGATTTATGTCTCTCTAAATTTTTGGAATATCTTTGAACAGACTTGCGATTCCACATGTAACAGGAACTGGAAACTGAGAACTCGTTTGTTGCTTTATACAGGGCAGTGTTTGTCAGGGAAGGGTCATTCAGCTCAGAAACTCTTAACTTTTCCATCGGCTTTGCCTTCTATTCGTGATGCTGCTTTTGGCTGCTCATTCTCCCTGAATGAGCTGCAATAATGTATATGAAGTATTGGGAATAAGACCTGATACAGAGAGAAAAAAAAAACCAAATGCTCTTTACCTAAGAAAATAATGAAGGTATTTGCGAAGCAGTACTAGGCATTCTACTTTTCAGTTGTTTGGGAAGTGACCACATGTTGCCACCCACCATGAAGTCTTCCCTTACATCTCTGATAAAACCTCTAATGTGAACTAGACTCATTACTGAATGTAATATAGATTCCATGTATCCCCTTCCCTTTGGTATGGTGATGCCAATAAGAGAAGATATGTGTCCCTTTGGGTAACATCATTAACAAAAGAAAGATACCTCTTTCTTGACTTTTTGTTCTTTCCTTAGGGTTAAAATATGAAAATGATGGCTGGTTTTTAGCAGCCCTCTTGTACAATGAGGTAGAAGACATGAGTTGAGGATGGTGAGAAAACAAATTAAAAGGGATGTAGATTCCTTACTCTGTTTGTGCCACATTCCGTGACCTGGAATTACCTATATTTACATCAAAGAAGAGTGTATTTCAATAATGTTTAAGGCACTATTACTTGGGGATTTCTTTCACTTGTAGGTGAATTTAATCCAAACCAATCCCATTGTGTGGCAAATCAATGTAGCAGTAATTGCATCACTTGTAGATCATAGAATGAATATTCCAGAAACTACATAATTAATGAGAATTAATTATATCTTCCCTAAAGCTCCTGTACATTGAAATAGTTCAGTCTGAAATATTTAATCATTATCTCTCATTAATTTCTTCTGTGTACATTAAATTTTATTGTATTTTAGTATTAGGTATTTATTGATTGTATTTTTATAATAGCTTTATTGAGATATGATTCACATACCATGCAATTCTTCATATAAAGCATATAATTCAAAGATTTCTAGTATATTTGTAAAGTTGTGTGACATCATAACAATCACTACATGTCGCTTCCAGTTGCATTCCATGTTCTCAAGCAAATCTCATATACTTGGATGGAAAAGCCTCCTATAGAGAGAGGTCTTGTATTAAAAAGCAAATATTCTGAAAAATAATGCAATCTAATATACATATTACCCCCACTAAACATACATCAGGGATTATGACAATCAAAATATGTGGTGGAGGAGGTGGCATTTGAACAGGTTTTTTTTTTTTTTTCGGGGACAGAGTCTCACTTTGTCGCTCTTGGTAGAGTGCTGTGGTGTCACAGCTCACAGCAACCTCCAGCTCTTGGGCTTAGGCGATTCTCTTGCCTCTGCCTCCCAAGTAGCTGGTACTACAGGCACCTGCCACAATCCCTGGCTATTTTTTGTTGCAGTTTGGCCAGGGTCGGGTTCGAACCCCCCACCCTGAGGATATGGGGCTGGCACCCTGCTCACTGAGACACAGGTGCTGCCCTGAGCAGGTTTTTAAAATAGATTTCTGGATTCAAGTTGCTGATAAAGAGAAATGGCATCAAGAAGAAGGGGTCATCGCATCGTAAGTTAATACACAGACGAAAATTATTAAGTCTGATGGAGTAAAGGAATATGGAAAGTTAGGATGTAGCTAATGCAAGGCCAAACATCTCGGAGAGTTTTGAATGACAAACTACAGTTGTGATTGAAAACCAATCACAAGAATAACAATACGAAAAGAATAAATAATAAATAAATATTAATTTCTTTACCTATAACAGACATTTTGATATATATTTTTCATACTATATGTCCATTAATCATCCTAACCATTTTGCAGGTGAGACTCAAAGAGGTGACCTTACATGCCAAACATCACACCATAGATATTTTCTACTTCTTCCAACCAAGAACCACAATATCAAACAGAAAAAAAAGTCTAAAATAATATGCACTAAACTGGTAACAATGAGCCACATAATGGGTAAAGTTTCAAGGCCATTTCCATTTACTTTTGTCCTCTCTAATTTATTTCAACAATGCTTTATGATTTTCACTGTGCAAGTCTGATACTTCCTAGGTTAAATTTATTCCGAAGTATTATATTATTTTTGATGCTATTGTAATGAAATTGTTTTCTTAATTTCCTTTTCAGAGTTTTTATTGCTAGTGTGTCAAAATAAAACTAATTTTTATTTATTGATCCTGTGCTCTGCAGCTGTGCTGAATTCATTTACTACTAGCTCTACTAGTGTTATTTTATGTGGGCGAATTCTTTAGGATTTTCTCTGTATAGAATCATGTCATCTATGAGGCTGGGTATAGTGGCTCGTGTCTGTAATCCCAGCAGTTTGAGAGCCCAAGGCAGAAGGGTCACTTGCGGCCAAGAGTTTGAGATCAATCTGAGCAATCTAGCAAGACCCTGACTCTACTAAAAATAGAAAACTTAGTGAGGAGTAGTGGTAGGCACCTGTAGTCCCAGCTATTTGGGATGCTGAGGCAGGAGGATCTCTGGAGCTCAAGAGTTTGAGGTTGCAGTGAGCTATGATGATGCTACTGCACTCCAGCCCAGGTGACAGAGTAAGACCCTGTCTCAAAAAATAAGAATAATGTCATCTATGGTCATCTGTGAGTAGAAATAGTTTTTACTTTTTTCTTTCTGATTTAGATGCCTTTTATCTTTTTTAAAAAACTACCTCATTGCTCTGATTAGAAATTCTAATAGATTGTTGACAAAGTGGGCTTCTTTGCCTTGCTCCTGATCCTGGGGAGAAATCTGTCAATCTTTTAATCTTGAAATGGAATCTTATTTTTAAACATAAAAACACATAATTTTGTTTAGAAAACTAACAAAAATTACAGCAAAATCCATTTATGAAGTGCCTCTTAAAAGACAAAGACGTCACTGACTTCTCGGTGATCTATGTTAGAAGAGGACAGATCAAAACCAAACGGAAGCTAGAGGAATTAGAATGAAGGGCACATGTGATCACAGAAAGATACATCTTTCCTAAGAGGATGAAAAAGAATAAACAATCACTGGGATGGAATGAGGCCTGTAACATTTGACAACTTGGAATTAGATGGCCACCTTGAAATTTGATACGGCGATATGTTTGCCTATCGCCTCCATGAAGAGAACCAGAAGCTTAAGGATGGGAACACCCAGAATAGTACAGTTCCTAGTTACCACTAAATACAGTTAGAAAATTATGGAAACCAAAATGACAAAAGAAAAAATAGCCTACTAGAAGTCTATATAATTGAAGGGTTGGTGTTTTAGGAAAGAAAAGCAAAAAAACAAGCAGGGAGAAATCTGTCCATTTTAATGATGGCCAGTATCTCATTAGACTGGATATTGTGGATTCCGTATTTATAGTTTCTATTTAAAACTATTTTTTTAAGACAGAGTCTCACTATGTCATACCCGGGTAGAGTGTTGTTGTGTCATCATAGCTCACAGCAACCTCAAACTCCTGGGCTCACGCAATCCTCCTGCCTCAGCCTCCCAAGTTGCTGATACTGTAGGCATATACCACTGCACCCAGCTAATTTTTCTATTTTTTTTTTTTTGAGACAGAGTCTCACTATGTCCCCCTCCATAGAGTGCCATGGAGTCACAGCTCACAGCAACCTCAAACTCTTGGGCTTAAGTGATTCTATTGCCTCAGGCTCCCCGTAGCTGGGATGACAGGCGCCCACCACAACGCCCAGCTTTTCTTATTGCATTTGTCATGGTTGTTTAGCTGGTCTAGGCTGGATTCGAACCCGCCAGCCTCAGTGTATGTGGTTGGCACTGTAACCACTGTGCTATGGGTGCGGAGCCAATTTTTCTATTTTTAATAGAGATGGAGTCTCACTCTTGCTCAGGCTGGCCTCTATTTAATACATTTTAATAGATTCAGACAATGGGCAAAGTTTTCTATTAATTTTGACAACAACTTGTGCAATATGGATTATTTGCTTCATTATATAGAATGGAAACTGGAACTCAGAAATGTTACATGCTGTACTCTACTTAAATGGGGGTAGGTGTTAGAAATAAAATTTGAGTCTAGAATTTATTCTAAATGTTATAATTTTGGTAGATGATATAAAGGCTTTTTTTTAAGTAGATAATTATATTCCTACTGTATGGTTGGGAAAAGGAAGGCCATAGTGCAATAACAAACACCCCTGAAGCTCACCAGCTTGAAACAACTTTTCACATTTTAGTCCCCATTCAATTCTTTTTGCCCAAACTGCAGTAATCCATTATGACACCATCTCTCTCTCTCTCTCTCTCACTTTTTTGGACAAAGTAGTATTTCTTTGTGAATAGTTTCGACATTCTCTTTAAGCATAGAATAATGTAACAATAGAAACCGACATCTACCTATTTAACTGACATTTTGAAAAATAAAAAACTACATAAAAGCATTTTAAGCTTCTTAAAGAAAAGAATCCTACCAAATTCCAAATATTGCAAGAATAGTGCTTCCTGTCATTTCATATTGTCTAGCTTTAATATAAGCCATCCAAATCAAAACTGAAAATAAGACTTGACCACATGAAATTTGCCAGGAGAGTTTTTATTAAAGAGTTTATTAAAGGACAGAAGTTCAGCTTAATCTTCAGCAGAATGAAGGATTGTAACCCATTACAATATCTAAAGAGATAGTGAATTTAGTTTTGACATATGGGCAAAGTCAATCTTAGCTCTGTGTGTGTGTGTGTGTTTGTCATACTGTGTGCACAAAAGCCCACCATGTTTCTGACCCATGATAAATTTGTAGCTTTTCCTGCCTTCCAGGACTACAGTAATATAGCATGTATTTAACAACCAAATTTGCATATAGAATGTATCATTGACCTTTGAGTTTCAAAGGACAAAGATTTACAAGGACACTCATTCCAAAATAAACCATTTAATCTGTGTCCCTGTGTTCTCTTGAAGCAGCAACAGAAATGCAACATGCTGCCAATTCACAAGAAAAAAAGAGAGAGAAAAAATTTCCCCAAGTGGGAGATGTACAATATAATTTGGAAGCCAATAGAAATAAAATCCAATTTCTTTTGATTCTTACTTTAAGCCATTTGTTTTGGCTGTATATTTGCAAGTATTAAAAAAGCATAATAATCATAGTGAGGTGATTCTTTAAAATAATAGAATTTTAGAATCATGCTTGTTTTTTTCTCTTTAAATCACCTATTCAGGTGGGATATAAGGAATCCATACTTTTTGTTCCACTATTTTCTTTTCAATATTAAACATCCAGAAAGAAAAATCAGTATTTACTGTGCCGCCACTCACTCCTTAGCCATGTGTTATCTGAGTTTGTCTTGGAGTTCTATAATTGTATTAATTTATTCCTCCCCACCCCACCCCATTTAGTTCATTTGTGCATGCATTGATTACTGTGGAGCACTTCCTGTGTGGCCTATCTACCGGGAATGAAAGTGTAAACACTGCTCATGGAAACCTGGCCCCTTAGACCTACCATTCAGAGAATAAGAGGGAAGGGGGCACAATAAAAAAATGAAAAAATAAATGAAGAGGCTAATTCCAGAGAACGTAAGTGCTACAAAGGAAAGAAAACAGAGGGCTATAATAGAGTGGCTGGGTAGCAGTAAGTAACATCAGTTAGGAACTTCAGCTGCTTGAGAATGTGATATTACGTTTGGCAGTGAGTGATGAGAAATAGTAGATTCAAAAGGAATTCAAAAGAGAAAGAGTAGATTCAAAAGTAGATTCAGGCAAATGGAAGAATAAAACCAAGAACTAAAGTTGAGCACAAGCTCTTCTTGTTCAGAAAACAGAAAAGTTCCAATCCACAGGGCCAGACTAGCTTTCTCTGCATCCTAACTGTTACTTTCCTCCTTTAGCACAGAAAAGTCACCTCATAAATGGATAAGAGTTTGGATTCTGCTGCTTCCTCCTCTGTGAGCCCAAGTTTCCTCAACTGTAGAACAGTTACATTAGTCAGGGTTTCAACAGGAAACGGATGGCATCCCCAAGTTCGGTCTGACGAGGCTTATTTGCAAAAGAGATAATTGCAAAGGTATAGGTAGCAAGGAGGAAGCATGTATCAGAAGTCACAAAAGTGTCACCTTATTGTACCTGTAGCCCCCATGGGACAAGGTAGGGAGATGTTACTGGAGTCTGAAAGGAGAGAGAACAGAAGCTATTTTAGAGAGCAGTGACCTGGCCACGGCCACCCTCCTGGCAACATGACACAGGCCCACAGACATCACCACAAGCTCACAGAGGGAGGAAACGGGCTCTGACTCTGCTCTCTTTTCTACCTCCAGTCTCCTAAAGATGCTCCCTGTGGTGGAACTGAGCTGGAAGCCAGAAGGCAAGAGGAACTTCTGTGTGGTCCATACGGGAAAATCTTTTGGGATGAGGAGCAAAATGGAGATGCCTCTGGCAGGACACACTGATGTTGCAGGGAGATAACACAGACGCCTCTTACACCAGTGCTCTTGAGGAATTTATAAGACAATACGTATCAACTGCTTAATTTTAACTCTATTCTTCAAAATAATCTGAAACAGATTGCAAATATTTACTAAATCCACATTGGATCAGTGGTGTATTTTCTGTAGTTTCTGGATGTTTGCAATATTTCCTAATATTAAAACATGCCCGGCATGGTGTCTGGAACGTAGTGGGTTCATAGTCAATGTTAGTCACAAGGATGATAACAACAACAGTGCATTTCACCAGCATCTGCATCTAAATATTTCTTCTTAGGCCTTGTGCTGTGGCTTACACCTGTAATCATAGCACTCTGGGAGGCTGAAGTGGGTAGAGTGCATGAGGTCACAAATTCAAGACCAGCCTGAGTAAGAGTGAGACCCTATCTCTAAAAATAACCGGGTGTTGTGGCAGGCACCTGTAGTCCCAGCCACTCAGGAGGCTGAGGCAGGAAGATAACTTAAGCTCAAGATTCTGAGGTTGCCGTGAACTAGGACACCATGGCCCTCCACTGAGGGTGATAAGGTGAAACACTGTCTCAAAAAAAAAAAAAAAAAATCTAAAGTAAAAATAAATAAGTACACACACACATATTTTTTCTTCTCTCTTTACAACAATCTGCTTTAAAAAATCTCATCAACCGTGATAATTTAACTCTTCCTCCCACAATGTGCATGATTTCTAAGAACTATTTCTAGCCTACTTCTGTATCCCATCTTGTAAACTTTTCTTTTAAACCTCCCATGAATCCATCTTTATAATTAGTTTACAGGCACTTGAAACTCAACCCATCCACTCCCCTAACCTGCTGTTTCTCCTGTGTCCCTTTTGCTTTTAATCAGAATAACCATTGAATCCACCCATTTATTGCCATTGACCCTGACATCCCCATAGTTCAAAGTCATGCCCTGTATTTCCTGAGTGTCAGAATCTAGTAGGTCTCCCTGTATCTAGTTTGGCTCCTTCACACATCAGCCAGAGTGATCTTTTTAAAAAAGTGTCTCAAATCAGGCCATTTCCTGCTCGAAACCCCTTCCTGGGTATAGTTTGAGGATCTGCATATTAAATAAACTATTCCAATAACTCAGCACAATTTCTATACCCTTTTGCTTCCAAGTTAATTCTTTTATTTTTTCTTTTATTCCTTTCTTCCTCCCCCCCCCACAATTCCCTGTTTCCCTTCCATTCTCCCCCCTCTCTCCCTTTCTCCATCTCTCTTGCTCTTTCTCTCCTTCCCTCTCTTTCTCTCGCTCCCTCTCTCTGTCTCCCTCTCTCCTTTCCTGGCTGTAGTGTCAAATATACCTGAGTTCAAATCCCAACTCCTTCTGGTCTTTGGAGGAGACTCCTGTTGCAGATGGTTCAGGGGTTTGTGGGAGAGATCAATAAATACATTTTTACAAGCATTTCACAAGTATGGGACATAAACCTTATTGTGTTAGTCGTGGCCTGGCCTTTACATGGTAGGGATGTGTATGTTCTATTAAGACTGATGATCAATTCATCTCAACTAACATGCAGCTATTAAATTTGCATTTTATTCCTATTGTATATGTTATATTCTTATTCTAAAAAATATGTTCAAGTCATCAAAAGGGGTTCATCAATACATAAGAGTAGTGATTAATTGTAACATAAATACTACAGCTCAGATGGACTCACCTAGGAACAGTGACTGAGACTCTAGTGCAAATCTATAATATGAAGAGTATTGTGTTAAGAAAAATAAATCTTATGGGATAAGCTTATCCAGGCTGAAAAAGTAAAAATGGAGATAGAAAATATAAAGATAAATGTCTTAACCATTGCATATGAGATCATTAAGCATTATAAAACTTCATTATAAAACTCTATCCCATATGTGAATAAAGCCATAGAACGGTTCACATTATCTTCAAAGCAATGACCTTTCTGATTTTCCTGAATAAGCTCAATGTCATGCTTTCCAATGTAAAATTGATGACTTTTGTTGTCAGTGGTTGAAAAAAGACCAGAATTACAGAGACATCTTTCAAGGTTGCATTCATCATGGCAAAACACAGGTACAAGTCACACTAGTGCCAAGAAGCTAATAAAAGAAGCTGCCATGTTAATGAAAAATAGGATGATTGCAGGGAAAGCAGAATGAGCTATTGGCAAAATTCCCTTTCAAATAACACTGATGGATGTTGCAAAATATCAATGGCATACATTGTGGAAGAGCAATTACACTCTGGTGCATCTGGTTGTAGATATTTCACTTCAGACCTGGGCCATGCTACTGATGATGAGAGTATGAATTAGGTGTTCCTGGCAAGTGTGTAGAACATGAATGAAGTAGAAGTGCCCGACAAGTTTTATTCTGTTTATCCAGGCTGTGAGAGAAGAGATGTGTCTGTTGGTTCACAATTCCTTTTTTGTCATCCATGAGCAGCCGACAAAACATGCATTCAGATCAGTCATATTGGAGTCCAAACGTCTATATATGGCAAGGAATGATTTTGCTTTGTCAAGAAAAAAAGATTCGCACCTAAATGTCAATTCACAAAAATAAAAAGAAAAGAAAAAAATAAAAGAAATTGACACAAAGAAGGATGTAAAATTGAAAGAATGAATATAAGATCCTCTTCTATGCTGAAGTATGCTGGATTTCAAGATAAAGCTGTTCAGAAAGCAATTATAAAATGAAAAGTGATATAAAGACACTCATGATATTTCTAACAATAATTTAATTACTGCTATGGTTTTAAGTCATTTACTGACGTGGTATATCTCATAAATACGACATTTTTAATACACTGAACCTACCGGCTAAGGCCAGAATTTCTGGGGGTTTTTTGTTATTGCTGTTGTTTTGCCTTTTGTTTTTTATGATAAAACTCAAATATTAAGGGTGACAAAACAATGGTGCAAACAGCTCAACCACTGAGTTGAATTGAATTCTTAGATTATTTTCTTCACAGATCACAAAAATAAGTTGGAAAAGTATATTTAAAAACATATATTTTAAAACTTTACATTTAAAACTTTAAATGTAAAGCATAAATAAATTATTTAAATGTAATTAATCAGTGAATAAAAAAAAAAAAAGCTCCTGCTATCTCCTGAGGGGAGTAACCAGCTACCCAGCCTTTCAGAGGAGACAGCTGCATAAGCTTTGAATCACATGGCATTCCCCAAACAGTCTTCTGTGAGGACTCTTCATTCTGCATTCATATTTCATATGATTATTTGGAACTATCGGCCAGAGGAACAAAATAGTTGCTACCATTTGTGAAAGCAAGAACTGTGATCTGGAATCTTTTAATATGGTAGCAGTAAAGAATAAGGAAAGCTACCAACTAGAGGTAAAACCTGACCAATACTTACCATCAAGCTGAATATAATTCTCTAAGAGATTGCAAGTGATCACATCATTTAGCGGTAGTAGCTTCTGATTGTGTGTTATGTGAGTGTCAAATATTTAATAAGAATTGAATCTCTAGTCTAGGCCTCAAAGGCAGTCCTACTAGTGATTAGCAAGTGAAGTGACTTCTCTGTACTCCCAATTGTTCCATCCATAAAATAAGGGCAGTAATGCTTCTCCCTTTTTGCACTCTAAATGTTACCTTGCCTATTTTAAAGTATCTCCAAAATCTGCAGTTCCTATACATAAAAAATGGGAATGAAATATGTTACATGCTGGAAAAATTCTAGGGAAGCATTGAGAAGAATTTCTACTGCCGACACAAAGCTAAAGGCAGAGATGAAGTGGCTGAAAATATCTGTAATAATTAGTGAGGAGCTGATTATTCACCTTGGGAGGCTGCAGAAGGCTGGAGCCAAACACAAAATCAGCTACACAGCTTTTTGAAGGAGACAGGCTCATAAACTCAGAGTGTATGGCATTCCAAAATCAGTCTTCATTGAGAAATATTTTCATTCTATGTCCGTATTTCATATTTTATTAACCTTGGAAATACTATTAAGTGATATAGAGGGCAGAGACAAGACAGCTGACTGAAGCCAGCTTTCCACAGAGTCTCCCGTCCAGAAGGAGAGCAAAAGGACAGAAATTTAGCAAGTAACCTGGTGGATTAGAGCTGCACCAAGAGAGAAGGTTGAAGAATGCACATCAACCCCACTGAGGCGAGCTGCGACCCCAAGGATACAAAGAAAATATACAAAATCCATCACCAAGCAGACAGGAGTCCCCTCCCCCATGAGAACGGCTTGAAGTGACCCACAAACAAATGAGCAGAGTTCAAAGGTCTCCCACTACACTCCATGGGAGAGACCCTCTAAAAACTAGATCTACCTCTCCTACTAGGGTGCCACAGCATTCTCCTGCCAGGCATAAAACTGTATAAAACTGTATATATTCTCTACCTGCAATTCTGAGCTCCCAGCACTCCCATCCACTCTCACTCTGAGGTCTGAAGGCCTGTCCCCCAGAAGTCCAGATTCTTAGGTGATTTCTCGTGGGGTGTGGACAGGGCCTGGACTGCAGCTGATCAGTGCTGATTCTGCGGCACAGGAGTGAGGAGAGGATGGTCAGCTGAGAGGGAACCACACCAGAGTGGCGGTGCCCCGAGGTGCAGAGCAGCAGCCCTTTTGGCAATAATAGGGCTCACCCACAGATATTCTGAAGGCACACCCCCTGGCTTCCTGGGCAACCAGAGGAGGCTGGGAATCTTCACAGGTGGAAACCACCATGGAAAAGATCTGGGACTGAAACGCAGGCCCTGTGAGTAAAGGGTTTGCCTGAGGCAGTACGGGCCTGGGTGGAGTGCGGGGACTAGAAAATGCACGTGCAGAGCTGGGAAATTCCCAGGGCAGGGCTGACCCAGAAGACCCCTTTACTGAGCCTAAGACACACCCGGCCCTCAGGGGATTGTCAGCCTATAGGCAAAGGAAGGCATGAGGCTAGAACTGACAGCTAACTGGGCTGCGAATACAAACCCGCAGGAGCAAAGACAGGGCCTGAGGTGCACGTTCTGGGAACTCAAAACAGCTTCTCTTCTGCAGGGGAATTTAGCAGGTACAGAAACAAATTCCCACAACGTTGTTCTGTTCTGTCAGTAACATCAATCAGGGGCAGGGCTGGAACTGAGTGAACACCACCCAGCCTCCATCAAGTGACTGAGGGTGTCAGGCCTCACCTCCCCCATGCTTGATAGAGGCAGAGAGCAGCAGCCTGGCTGAGCAGATATAGATTTCCTTGTGATTCAGGCAGGTAAAACCTCTGGAGTATCTGCTCATTGGAGGAAACTGAGTCTCAGCCCTGTGGGGCTATCAGTGACTGGGTATGCCAGAGGTGCAAGGTGGGGAAGGAGAAATCAACCTTCCTAGACTGATCTATTTGCTGGGTGGGTCCTCCTAACATCACAGAGCACCAGAGCAAATCATATTTGAGTCATCAGCAGACACCTACAATCCAGTTGCCAGAGACCTTTTAAACTCTCCCACCTGAGACAGGTGCTGATTGAGACAATTGATTTGGACCTTTTGAACGGAGCTAATCACCCAAGGATTATCCAAGTGGTGCCCTGGGTGTGTGGGTGTAGGAGGGTTTTATTTTCCTTTTCCAATTGTTGCCTATGGGGGATGGGGTGACCTAATTGCTGGTATTTCTCCACAGCAGAGACTTCAACCCAGAATAACTGTTTCACTAGGGTCGGACAGAGGTCAGCTGAAAACAAGACAGAACCTCTTAGCCCCACCACACCAAAAAGGTCCCCAGTTTCTCAGGCTGAAATACTATATGGGTATGCAAAAAAGCTCCAGAGGAAAAGTCAAATGGTGTAAAATAATCATGGGGTGAAATCAGCAGAAAAACTCTGGTAACATGAATAACCAGAATAGATCAACCCCCCGTAGAAAGATATGGCAGATATAACTAAAGATCCCATTCAGAAATAGCTGGCCAAGAGGTCACAAATCAAATTGAGAATTTGGATTGCAAACAAGATAAATAGAATGGAGGAAAATTTGGAATTAGAAATTCAAGGAGCAATTCAAAAGTCAGAATTAGAAATCTGAGGAGAAATTCCAAAGTTGTCTCAAGAATTCAACGAATTCAAAGACAAAACCACCAAAGATTGTGATGCACTGAAGCAAGAAATTGCAGCCCTAAAGATCTGAAAAATACAGTAGAATCCCTCAATAACAGAGTGGAGCAAGCAGAAGAAAGGATTTCTGACATTGAACACAAAGCTTTTGAATGTTCCAAAACTCTCAAAGAGGAAGAGAAATGGACAGCAAAAACAGATCATTCTCTCAGAGAGCTCTGAGATAATTCGAAGAATGCTAATATCCATCTCATTGGAATCCCTGAAACTGATAAAGTGGCCTCGCAAGGCACAGAGGCCCTTCTCCATGAAGTTATGAAAGAATTTTCCAGACATGCCAAGAGATTCTGAAATTCAGGTAGCAGAGAGTTTCAGAACCCCAGCACAACTCAATCCCAATAAGACATCCCCCAAGGATATCATAATTAACTTCACTAAAGTTAATATGAAGGAGAAAATTCTGAAAGAAGCCAGATGTAAGAAATCCATTACCTACCAAGGGTAGAAGATTAGAATGACTGCAGATCTCTCTGCTGAAACTTTTCAAGCCAGAAGAGGGTGATCATCGACTTTTAATCTCCTAAAACAAAATAACTTTCAACCCTGGATCCTGTATTCAGCTAAACTGAGTTTCATTTATGATGGAGAAATTAAATACTTTAATGACATTCATATGTTCAAGAAATTTGCCATAACCAAACCAGTTCTACAGGATACTCTCAGACCTGTCCTCCATAATGACCAGCCCAATCCTCTACAACAAAAGTAAACTCACTCAGAAACTATTGATCAAACTCCAACTTCCACAGTGGCGAAAAGATTAAAAATGTCCACTGGACTTTTGAAAAACTCGATACCCAAAATTTAACCAGACTTACCTATATTCTCCATTAATGTGAATGGCTTAAACTGTCCTCTAAAGAGGCACAGGTTAGCTGACTGGATACAAAAACTCAGGCCAGATATTTGCTGCATACAGGAGTCACATCTTACCTTAAAAGATAGACTCAGGGTGAAAGGATGGTCATCCATATTTAAGGCAAATGATAATTAGAAAAAAGCAGGTGTTGCAATTCTATTTGCAGACATAATAGGCTTTAAACCAACAAAAGTAAGGAAGGATAAGAATGGTCGCTTCATATTTGTTAAGGGTAATACTCAATATGATGAGATTGCAATTATTAATATTTATGCACCCAACCAGGATGCACCTCAATTTATAAGAGAAATTCTAACAGACATGAGCAACTTGATTTCCTCCAACTCCAAAATAGTTGGAGATTTCAACACTCCTGTGGCAGTGTTGGACAGATCCTCCAATAAGAAGCTGAGCAAAGAAATTTTAGATTTAACCTAACCATCAAACATTTGGATTTAGCAGACATCTACAGAACATTTCATCCCAACAAAACTGAATACACATACTTCGCATCACACCCGGAACATAGTCTAAAAACGATCACATCTTAGGTCAGAAGTCTAACCTCAGTAAATTTAAAGGAATAGAAATTATCCTTGCATCTTCTCCGACCACCATGGAATAAAAGTTGAACTCAGTAACAACAGGAAATTGCATACTCATATAAAAACATGGAAGTTAAATAACCATATGCTGAATGATAGCTGGGTCAGAGATGAGATTAAGAAGGAAATTGCCAAATTTTTGGAACAAAATGACAATGAAGACATGAATTCTCAGAACCTCTGGGATACTGCAAAGGCAGTCCTAAGAGGGAAATTTATAACACTGCAAGCCTTCCTCAAGAGAATGGAAAGAGAGGAAGTAAACAACTTAAAGGGACACCTCAAGCAACTGGAAAAGGAAGAACATTCCAACCCCAAACCCAGTAGAAGAAAAGAAATCACCAAAATTAGAGCAGAATTAAATGAAATTGAGAACAAAAGAATTATACCACATATCAATAATTCAAAAAGGTGGCTTTTTTAAAAGGTCAATAAAGTAGATAAACCTTTGGCTAACCTAACCAGGAAAAATGGAGTAAAATCTCTAATCTCATCAATCAGAAACGACAAAGATAAAATAACCATAGACTCTTCAGAAATTCAAAAAATCCTAATTCAATAATACAAGAAACTTTATTCTCAGAAATATGAAAATCTAAATGGGGTGGCGCCTGTGGCTCGGTCTGTAAGGCGCCGGCCCCATATACCAAGGGTGGTGGGTTCAAACCTGGCCCTGGCCGAACTGCAACCAAAAAAATAGCCGGGTGCTGTGGTGGGCACCTGTAGTCCCAGCTACTTGGGAGGCTGAGGCAAGAGAATCGCTTAAGCCCAGGAGTTGGAGGTTGCTGTGAGCTGTGTGAGGCCACGGCACTCTACTGAGGGCCATAAAGTGAGACTCTGTCTCTACAAAAAAAAAAAAAAAAAAAAATTAGAAAATCTAAATGAAATTGACCAATACTTGGAAGCACGTCACCTTCCAAGACTTAGCCAGAATCAAGTGGAAATGTTGAATCGGCCAATATCAAGTTCCGAAATAGCATCAACCATACAAAATCTCCCTAAAAAGAAAAGCCCAGGACTAGATGGTTTCACGTCAGAATTCTACCTAACCTTTAAAGAAGAAATAGTACCTATATTACTCAACCTGTTCCAAAAGGTAGAAAAAGAAGGAAGACTACCCAACATGTTCTATGAAGCAAACATCACCCTGATCCCCAAACCGTGAAAAGACCCAACAAGAAAAGAAAATTATAGACCAATATCAGTAATGAATATAGATGCAAAAATATTTAACAAGATCCTAACAAACAGAATCCAGCAACACATCAAACAAATTATACATCATGACCAAGTTGGTTTTATCCCAGGGTCTCAAGGCTGGTTCAACATCCGTAAATCTATAAGTATAATTCAGCACATAAACAAATTCAAAAACAAAGATCATATGATTCTCTCAATTGATGCAGAAAAAGCTTTTGATAATATCCAGCATCCCTTCATGATCAGAACACTTAAGAAAATTGGTATAGAAGGGACATTTCTTAAACTGATAGAGGCCATCTACAGCAAACCCATAGCCAATATCGTATTGAATGGAGTTAAATTGGAATCATTTCCACTCAGATCAGGAACCACACAAGGCTGCCCATTGTCTCCACTGCTCTCTAACATTGTAATGGAAGTTTTAGCCATAGCAAATAGGGAAGAAAAGGCGATCAAGTGTTTCCATATAGGGTCAGAAGAGATCAAACTTTCACTCTTCGCAGATGATATGACTGTATATCTGGAAAACAGCAGGGATTCTACTACAAAACTCTTAGAAGTGATCAAGGAATACAGTAGCATCTCTGGTTACAAAATCAACATTCATAAATCGGTAGCCTTTATATATACCAACAATAGTCAAGCTGAAAAAACAGTTAAGGACTCTATTCCATTCACAGTAGTGCCAAAGAAGATGAAATATTTGAGAGTTTATCTAACAAAGGACATGAAAGATCTCTATAAAGAGAACTATGAAACTTTAAGAAAAGAAATAGCTGAAAACATTAACAAATGGAAAAACATACCATGCTCATGACTGGGAAGAATCAACATTGTTAAAATGTCCATACTACCCAAAGCAATATACAATTTTAATGCAATCCCTATTAAAAGTCCACTGTCATACTTTAAAGATCTTGAAAAAATAATACTTCATTTTATATGGAACCAGAAAAAACCTCAAATAGCCAAGACATTACTCAGAAATAAAAACAAAGCAGGAGGAATCACGCTACCAGACCTCAGACTATAATATAAATCTATAAAGAGCAAAACAGCATGGTACTGGCCCAAAAACAAAGAAGTAGATGTCAGGAACAGAATAGAGAACCAAGAGATGAATCCAACTACTTACCGTTATTTCATCTTTGACAAGCCAATTAAAGACATTCAGTAGGGAAAAGATTCCCTATTTAACAAATGGTGCTGGGTGAACTGGCTAGCAACCTGTAGCAGACTGAAACTGGACCCACACCTTTCACCATTAACTAAGATAGACTCTCACTGGATTAAAGATTTAAACTTAAGACACAAAACTATAAAACCACTAGAAGATAATGCAAGGAAGACCCTTGAAGAAATCGGTCTGGGTGAGTATTTTATGAGGAAGACCCCCGGGGCTATTGAAGCAGCTTCAAAAATACACTACTGGGATCTGATCAAACTAAAAACTTCTGCACAGCCAAGAACACAGTAAGTAAAGCTAGCAAACAGCCCTCAGAATAGGAGATGATATTTGCAGGTTATGTCTCCGACAATGGTTTAATAACAAGAATCCACAGAGGACTCAAAGGTATAAGCAAGAAAAGAACAAGGGATCCCATCACAGGCTGGGCAAGGGACTTGAAGAGAAACTTCTCTGAAGAAGTCAGGGGCGCAGCCTACAGACATATGAAAAAATGCTCATCATACTTAATCATGACAGAAATGCAAATCAAAACTACTTTGAGATACCATCTAACTCCAGTAAGATTAGCCCATATCACAAAATCCCAAGACCAGAGATGTTGGCATGGATGTGGAGAAAAGGGAACACTTCTACACTGCAAATTAATACATTCCCTTTGGAAAGATGTTTGGAGAACACTTGCAGATCCAAAAATAGATCTTCCTTTCAATCCTATAATTCCTCTACTAGATATATATCTAGAAGACCAAAAAATCACATTATAACAAAGATATTTGTGCCAGAATGCTTATTGCAGCCTGATTCATAATTGCTAAGTCATGGAAAAAGCCCAAGTGCCCATTGATCCACGAATGGATTAATAAATTGTGGTATATGTACACAATGGAATATTATGCAGCTTTAAAGAAAGATGGAGACTTTACCTCTTTCATGTTTACATGGATGGAGCTGGAACATATTCTTCTTAGTAAAGTATCTCAAGAATGCAAAAAAAGGTATCCAATGTACTCAGCCCTACTATGAATCTAATTTATGGCTTTCATATGAAAACTATAACCCAGTTATAACCTAAGAATATGGGGAAGTGGGAGAGTGGGGGGGGAGGATTAGCAGAGGGAGGGTGATTGGTGGGATTATACACCTATGGTGCATCTTACAAGGGTACATGTGAAACTTAGTAATTGTAGAATATAAATGTCTTAACGCAATAACTACAAAAATTCCAGGAAGGCTATGTTAACCAGTGTGATGAATATGTTTCAAACGGTGAGCCTTGGCAAATATGGAATGTAAATGTCTTGGCAAAGTAACTAAGAAAATGCCAGGAGGGCTATGTCAACTAATGAGATGAAAATGTGTCAAATATTCTATGAAACAGGTGTATGGTGCCCCATGATCATATTGATGTACACAGCTATGATTTAATAAAAAAAAAAAAAGAAAGAAAACAAAAACAAAAAACAAAACAAAACAGTATATGGTGCCCCATGATCGCATTAATGTACACAGCTATGATTTTATAATAAAAAAAGTAATATATCCAAAAGCATTGGCAATTAACTGACTCAGCAGAAAAGAATTTCATAAAGGGATTGCTAAGACAAAGTAAGAAGGTAAGAATTCAGATCTTTCTCTCCATAGTCTTGTGAGCAGACGGTCATTTTTTTCTTACACAGATCAGGTTCTGGAAGGAATATAAGTACTCCTGAACTGGACTGAAAATAGTCTTCAAACCTGTCTTTGAAAATATTTAATTGACTCACCTTGTTTTCCCTCAAGAGAGTATATCAACTATTCTCACTGTTCACAAGACAGAGGCACAGGGATTGCAGTGTATGTGGTTTACAGATATTTTTAATATAATATTTACTATGAACATAAAACCAAATGAAAAGGAATGTGAAAAACAAAAAATAGGGCGGCGCCTGTGGCTCAGTCGGTAAGGCGCCAGCCCCATATACGGAGGGTGGTGGGTTCAAACCCAGCCCTGGCTGAACTGCAACCAAAAAATAGCTGGGCATTGTGGCGGGCGCCTGTAGTCCCAGCTACTCGGGAGGCTGAGGCAAGAGAATCGCTTAAGCCCAGGAGTTGGAGGTTGCTGTGAGCTGTGTGAGGCCATGGCACTCTACCGAGGGCCATAGAGTGAGATTCTGTCTCTTAAAAAAAAAAAAAAAAATGAAAGTGACAAAGACTCATTTTGGGCGCACCTGTGGCTCAAGGGGTAGGGCGCCGGTCCCATATGCCGGAGGTGGTGGGTTCAAACCCAGCCCCGGCCAAAAAAAAACCAAAAAAAATAAACAAATAAAAACAAAAAATAAAACTAAATTGCAAAGAACTTCATAATCTATTGAGAGTAAGAGCAGACAAAGACAAATTGCCATGTTAAGGTCAACTCTATAACCAAACTGCCATAAAAACTGACTATGCTAATCTAAAGAAACACAAAAATTAGGATTATAAAAGCCAAATACAATTCAGAAAGAAATACAGTAATGAAAGTTAGAAATTATCACTAATGAAAATCTGTACCCTAATTGTAACTCAAACTTTAAAAAGTAAGATGGATCCAAGCTTTTTGATGGGACAGACAAAAAGTTTACTGTAGATTTGACAGGAAAAAGCAAGCCAAAGTGGGAACAAATGTTGAAAAAATTTGGTCAGCGATACGAGGATGTTAATGTACTAAATTCTGTGTAGTTTATTTTAAAATAATTATGATCAATTAGTTTGCAATTCATTAGATTTTATCCTACTTCATATTTTCTCTCCATTGGAGAATGAAAGAATACTCAAATTAAGCAAGACTATTTTTTAGGAAGAAGGACATTCCTTTATGAAGTAGAATATACATAGACATCATTCAATCTATCCACCAACAAGGTCAGCCCTGCCCCTGGGTAAGTACATAGGACACGAATAAAATGATTTATGTCCATCACTGACTGATTTATCTTTTTTAAGCTCATCATTACTATTAATTTATTGATTGCCAATATGTTACAAATTACATTTGCATGAATACTTTAATATAATGTTAAACATGTAGAATTCTTTAGAAAGAAAAAGATGAGATAAGATATACACCATATTATTTTTACTAAATTTTAGAAAGTCAAATAAGTACATAGTATGATTAAAGTGCAAAGGTAAACATTTGGGAAATAGACATACCCACATATTACTAGAACCATAATCTCTCACTTGTTTTTGTTTTGGTCAAATGGCTAAAGACAAATAATGCTCAATACCCGCCCCCCCACACACACACACATATAGAGCCAGCAAAAGTAGATAACACTTGTTTTTGAGGAAGTAAACATTAATGCAAGATATAAAGAGGTAAAATTCATAATAAATATATAATATTGACAAAAGTCTAAATACCAAGGCGTCAACATTTATCAGCAAAACAAAAAACAATAAGAGAAACAAGAAGTAAACATACTAATAAGAGAATGTTATTCACTTATCCAAGTTTATAACAAGAGAAATGGAGAAAGGCATAGGTAACAATTACAGAAATAGACCCTGTCTGTGTCTGATATATATGAAGATAGTTACGTGTACATTAGAGAGAGAGATGTATATAATTCTATATAATGTAAAGGAGAGCATACTTGCTTTAAAATTTCCACAGAGCAGTCATGAAGATGTCCCTATAATAGCTTATCTTAATACTTCTCAAAATGTATAGAGTTAATAGTCCTGATTCTGATGAAATATAAGTAGAATTTAATTATAAAATACAAAAAATTCTACAGCATGAACATATTTAA
Source organism: Nycticebus coucang (assembly GCF_027406575.1). NCBI lineage: Eukaryota > Metazoa > Chordata > Mammalia > Primates > Lorisidae > Nycticebus > Nycticebus coucang. The sequence goes on from NC_069787.1 coordinate 23,322,096, forward strand.
AAAACCCTTTATCTCAAGCAATCATAGCTTCAAAAAGATGTGAGGTAGGGATGTTGAGTTTAAATGACAAGAGGAAGAGTTTGTCTTTGAAAGTAGGAGGGGCAACATTTCCCAAGAATCTGAAAAGAAACGGAGAGTATGTGGAGACAAAGTTTAAAGGAACATACAATCAGGGTCTGAATTTTACATTAATTTAAAATGTTATTTTATACAACATTTAAATCGAAATTCCAGATATTTTTTATGTATATACGGAAAATTAAGAATTTCAGCATGGCAAAAATACCCAAAATTACTTAAAAGACAAACAATGGACTACAATCGTTCAAATACATAAAAAGAATGTTTCTCATGTTACAAATGCACCTATAAATTGAGTTTAATATTAGACAAAAAGGAATCAAAAGAAAAATTATAGAAGAGGAAATGTAAATGACCAATAAAGAGATCCCATTAGGGTAAAGTAAGAACAATATCAAAGTGCTCATCCAATTAAAAAAATCAAAGATTGATAACCCTCAGTGCTGGTAAGGGTAGATAGAAATGGACGTTCTTATTTCTTGCTAATCCATTAACCAGTAGTTAAAAAGGGCTGTAACTGGAGAAAGGGAGCAGTCAATATATCTTTATATAAATTGCACCTCCAAAATGAGCACATATTAACTTGTAGTTTCAAAACTCAAGAACAGACTGAGTGTGGTTGCTCATACCTCTAATCCTAGTACTCTTGGAGGCCAAGGCTGATCAAGAGTGAGATCCCTGGTTCTACTAAAAATAGAAAAATTAGCTAGGTATAGTGATACTTGCCGTTAGACCCAGCTCCTTGGGAGGCTGAGCGGGAAAATTGCTTAAGTCCAGGAGTTAGAGGTTGTAGTGAGCTATGATGAAACCACTGCACTCTAGCCTGGGGCAATAGAGTGAGACTCTGTCTCAAAAATAAACAAAACAAACAAAATCTCCAATAACATAAATTCAATTTAAAAGTTGTTAAATGTAAATTGATACTACCTTATATCAGAAAAAAGTTAGCAAAAAGAATGAGGTATCATGACATGGAAACAAATTCATCATTGTATTTAACAACAAAAAAGAAAATTTCAGAATATTATGAATGATATCTCCCCATCTGTGTAAATATAAAAAGAAGTATACCTATGTGTTTGTATATGTGTCTAAAAAAATTTGAAGGAAGCATATAAAGCACTTCAAGGTTTTTTCTCTTCTGGAGAATGGAATTGAAATGAGTTGGAATAAGATGAGGGAGGAATAGAATGGTTTATTTCTTACATTTTACGTTTTTTCTACCTTATGCACATATGTGGCATAAATATTTTATATAATATTTCTTTATTGCATAATTCATGAAAAAAATCTATGTATCAGTGCTCCATTACATAATGCAATAAGAGGAAACTTGACATTAAAATGGAATGACAGTTAAGCCAACACTCTGAAAACATGACCTACCGCAGCAGAAAGAGGCAACCAAAAAGCAAATGTACAAGGAGGAGGAGAAGAAGAAGAAGATAATCATCAGCATTAATAATTATGATTCTGATTTGCACTTCTTAATAATGTGATGTTAATGGTAGTGGAAGTCAGAGTAGTAGTGACAGAATGATAATTGCGGAGATTAGAATGTTAACAGTCTGCAAACAAGAATGGTGCACATCGACCACCTTCGAGGAGTTTGCCACATGGAGAAGTATCACTCCCTGCCCGTAGTATTACTCCCTCCCTAACTGTAGATCACTTACAGTTAATTTACTAAGTCATTTTAATTATCTCAAATGGCTGCATGGAGCTATAACAGAAAAACAAAAACAATAATTAAAAGTAAACAAATCAACCAGCTATGTGTGTGTGTGTATATATATATATATATTCCCACCTGTATACGTATATGTACATGTAATGTGTGTGTATGAACTTTGCATGAAAGTCATCTTTTTTCAAAAAAAGTTCTGTTTTAAGAGATGAGCTGAGGCTGAGTGAGACTGATCACTGGTGCTCTTCCACGAAGGCACGTAAATCGCGACGTCCTAATTTAATCACAGGGAAGCAACCAGATTAAAATTCTATCTAAAATAGTAAAGTTGGGAGTGAAGACATTAGTGGGCCCTAGAAATTACTTATCCAGAGATTTCTTGTTTCCAGCCAGAGATGACAACCTCTCTTTTCCTTTTCCTCCCCATCTCCCCTTGTCCTGTCCTCGTTTCTTCTCTCTTTTAATCAGAATCCCCCAGAAGCGACTAGAGACAGCATGCAACTGACATAAAAGGAGGCATGGAAAGCAGGCAGAATATTCAGCCATCAGGCTGCTGCCACTCCAGTAAATCTCCCATCTCTATTTCACCTGGGAAATGAAACTGCCTTTACGGGCAGGCTAGACCTGTGGGTGGATATGTGTGGGCACTCCAGCAGTTCACGCTGCTTCATGCACAGGCGTTGGATTTTATTTTTACTTAAAGGACACCAGTCAATGTCTCTGGAGCTCAGTGCCAGGTATTTCATGGATTGGGGAAACCAAAGGCCATGCCTGGCTGCTACCGATCTTCTCTTATACATTCACATCTTCCCTCCCCTTAATTTCCAACCCTTTGGTAGTCTCCAAACCCAGCACCTTCTTTTCACAGCCGGAGAGATGTTTGTCTGGAGCCCATTTGATGGCCCTCTTTTGCCCCTCCCTTTTTGCATGGGACAGTGAAACGCTGCATGTTCTTCTGCCACCTGGACTGCCACCAAGTCCCCAAACTTGTTAGATATCTTCCAGAAACTTTATTCTGCTGAGCAAAAAGTGATATGTTTGTGAGTTCTCCATGTCATGTTTTCATGTGAAATATATTTGAACTGCATTAGAATTGTAAATTTTCCCGTTTTCTTTAAACTTGCAGGAAGGAGAGATTTCAGTTTTCATTTTGCCCTACTGGCTTGATTGTTCATTCATTTGTTTCTTTATTCCCTGGTACAATCATTTGCCTATTCATACACTTGCTCAATGTTTCATCATGAAAAAGGACACAGCCTCTTGAGCCCATTACTGTCTGAACAGTATTGGGGAAATCGCTTAACCTTTCTGTGCCATATGTAAACTGGAAATCCTCCCAGTACCTTCCTCCTAGGACTGTTGTAAGGCATAAAGAAGATCTTGTGTGTGAAGCATCAAGAACGGCATCTGGCACAGCAGGCTTTGCAAAAGTGTAAACTACTGTGATCCATTCATTCATCCATTCAGCCGATTATAATTTAGCAAATTCTCCATGCCAGGCATCATCATATATGCGGGTGATGCAGCAGCATATAGGGCAGATAAGATCTGCTTTTCTGGAGTATCTGCTTTTGCTTTATTGAGTATGCTACGAAAATATACAAGCAACAAAGAGAGGAGTCAAATATGTTTCAGTGACTGAAGTGGCAGGTCTGCCTTGTTAGCACCTAAGAGCCTCTCCACTTCCTTCCCTATGCCCAGAAGACCCTGCTCTCACCAGACCTCTTTCCACTGTGGGCCAAAGGAATGTGCCAGCAGCAATTCATGTTCCAGGTACCCAATCCCCAGAATCCTTTGTCCAAAAAGCCCTCACCACTTCTAACACCTCCCAGAGGGCTTTCCCATGCTGTAAGGGGAACCATAGGTGTTCAGGGACCCCTTACATGGGAGGGGTAACCGAGGGGCAGTTGTTGTGGGAAGCTGAGGTCTTGAATACATGTAGCAATGGCTGAATTGTCCATCTGTACCTGCTTGAGGGTCTATCAGTGGTTAAAGATGGAGCCACTGGTGCCTACGATGTTTGGGGGACCTGCACTGAAATCTTTCCCCAGCCCTGTTCATAGTAGGACCAAGCCTGAGGGAGATAGTGTAGAAAGAACCTGGAGTATGGGTGCTGGGAGAATGGTAAGGGGAAAGCCCTGAAAAGAGATGGTGTTTTAATGAGTCTGAGTGACAAGAAGGAGCCAGTTTTACATAGCAGTTAGAGCAGCTACTACCCCATTCCTGAGACCAGACAAACACATATCCTTTGAAGCAATAAAAGAAGCCACAGGTGCCTGAGTAGAGTAAGCCTGAGGACAGTGACAAGTGATGAACTCAGCAGGAATATGGGAGCCGGGTTATTGTAGGCCTTTAGAGGAGGGTTAAGAATGTAGGTTTCTGGGTTCAAGTGATGAACTCAGCAGGAATAGGGAAGCCAGGTTATTGTAGGCCCTTAGAGGAGAGTTAAGAATGTAGGTTTCTGGGTTCTAAGAAGGTAGATTTACTAAATTAAGCATCACAATCTTTGGCAAAAGTAACTGGGAATCCCAAGGAGATATTTATGCACACGGAAATTTTTTATTAAATCACAGCTGTGTACATTAATACAGTTATGGGGTGCAATGTGCTAGTTTTATATACAATTTGAAATATTTCATCAAACTGGTTAATATAGCCTTTACAGCATTTTCTTAGTTATTATTTTAAGACATTTATATTCTACACCTAGTAAATTTCACATGTACCCTTGTAAGATGCACCGTAGGTATGGTCTCACCAATTACTCTCCTTCCACTTCTTAACAATAGTAGAGAAACCTGTATGAATAACCATTCTTCAAAAAGCATCAAGGTTTTAAAAGCTTTTTATTGAAGTATAACATAAAGTTGTTTGTTCTTTTATGAAAAAAATGGAAAAAGCATTGACATCTTCCTGAAATAATCTGTTCTGTAACTGGAGTCTTCTATGATCTTAAGGATTTGGAAAGGCAGTAAGGAGAAGGAGATAGAGTAAAGGAGTGATCATCTAATTTCAATATTTCACACAATATCTGACTAAAATCTCACAATAAAAAATAAAGAAGCTTTGTAGCCAGGCACAGTGGCTCATGCCTGTAATCCTAGCCCACTGGGAGGCCAAGGGGGTGGACAGCCTGAGCTCACAGGTTCAAGACCAGCCTGAGCCAGAGCGAGACCCCAACTCTAAAAATAGTCGGGTGTTGGGGCAGGCACCTGTAGTCCCAGCTACTCAAGAGGCTGAGGCAAGAGAATCACTTAAGCCCAAGAGTTTGAGGTTGCTGTGAGCTGCAATGATACAGCACTCTACCCAGGGCAAAAAAGTGGGACTCTGTATAAAAAACAAACAAAAAGAAGCTGTTCACTGACAGAATTATGGGACTCTATGAAGCATTCAAACATGCGAGTTATAGGTATCCCAGAGGGGGAAGAAGAATGCCCCAGAGGAATGGAAGCCATTCTAGAGAATATTATAAATGAAAATTTCCCAAATATCATCAAAGATTCTGACATACTCCTTTCAGAGGGATATGGGTCCCCTGGTCACCTCAGTTCAAAAAGAGCTTCTCCAAGGCACATTGTGACGAATCTATCTAAAATCAAGCCAAAAGTAAAGATTTTGCAAGCTGCCAGGAGTAAGCGCCAACTGATCTGCAGGGGCAAATCCATCAGGGTGACCACAGACTTTTCTTATGAAACTTTTCAAACCAGAAGACAATGGTCATCTGTATTTAATCTACTTAAACAGAACAACTTCCAGCCCAGAATTCTATAACCTGCTAAGCTAAGCTTCAAAATTGATGGAGAAATCAAATCTTTTATTGATATGCAAACATCGAGGAAACTTGCCACAGCAAGACCAGTTTTACAGGAAATATTTCAACCTGTTCTACACACTGACCATCAAAATGGACCTTCAATAAAGTAAACACCCAGAAATTAAAGGACAGAACCTAGTTTCCATGATGATGCAAAAGACAAAACTAAGCAATGGACTTTCACAAAATAAGTTGAATAGAATACTAACACACTTATCAATTATCTCAATAAACATCAATGGCTTGAATTGTCCACTGAAGAGGCATAGATTGGCTGATTGGATTAAAAAACACAAGCCATCTATTTGCTGTCTGCAGGAAACACACCTCATGTCAAAAGGCAAATTAAAACTGAGAGTTAAAGGTTGGAAGTCAATTTTTCAGGTAAACAGAATTCAGAAAAAAAGAGGGGTTGCAATCTTGTTTTCAGATACATGTGGATTTAAAGCAACTAAAGTCAAAAAAGACAATGATGGTCACTTCATATTGGTCAAGGGAAAAATACAACAAGAAGACATTTCAATTCTAAATATTTATGCACCAAATTTAAATGCACCCAGATTCTTGAAACAGACCTTGTTTAGTTTGAGCAAGTTTGATATCCTTTAACACCATAATAACAGGGGATTTCAACAACCCTCTCTCAGAGCTGGACAGATCCTCTAAACAGAAATTAAACAAAGATGTTAGAGATTTAAATGAGACCCTAGAACAAATGTGCTCGATACACATGTGTAGAACAGTCCATCCCAAAGATAAAGAAAATACATTCTTCTCATCGTCCCATGGAGCTTTCTCCAAAATTGATCATATTCCAGGACACAAAACAAACCTCAACAGAATCAAAAGAATTGAAATTCTACCTTGCATCTTCTCAGACCACAAGGCACTAAAAGTGGGACTCAACTCCAATAAAATGCTCAACCTCACACAAAGGCATGGAAGTTAAACAACCTTATGCTGAATGACCAGTTGGGTGCAGGAAGAAATAAAAAAGGAAATCATTAACTTCCTTGAATACAACAACAATGAAGACACAAGTTACCAAAACCTATGGGATACAGTAAAAGCAGTCCTGAGAGGAAAATTTATCTCTTTAGAAGCCTACATTCGAGAAACAGAAAGAGAGCATATCAACAAACTCACAAGACATCTGATGGAATTGGAAAAAGAACAATCTAAGCCTAAACCCAGCAGAAGAAAAGAAATATCCAAAATTAAATCAGAGATTAATGAAATTGAAAACAAAAGAATCATTCAGAAAATTAGTGAAACAAGGAGTTGGTTTTTTGAAAAAATAAATAAAATAGATAAATTTTTGGCTAGACTAACTAGAAATAAAAAAATAAAATCTCTAGTAACCTTAATCAGAAATGACTGAGGGATTCATCCCTGTGAATTGAATAGTGACTAATTCTCACATAAATTAGATTTAATTTTGACCAAAGTACATTATTTAAACATTAATTTTTAATTCAACTTGTTAATATGTTTTTTAGGATATTGCATCCTCATTTATAAGTGACATATGTTTGTAATTTCCCCTTTATAATAATATATTTTCTTCAATTTTAATATCAGGTGTACCCAGATCAAGTAGAATGATTTTAAAACATTTCTTCTTTTTCTATTGTCCATAAGATTTGGCATGATCTATTTTTTGAAATTATCTGTTACTTTTATTTATAAATATTAGTTGTCTGTTTTTTGAGACTTAAAAAAATAAGAAGTTAACTGATGACTCCATACTGAACCTCAGAGTCAAAGAAATCTATAATAGACATAATCTTATTTGACAATGTGAATGTTACTTTCTTTGCATTATTATTATTATTGTTGCTTAATATTTCAATGTAGCAATTGTCTGATTCCTTTCTGAATGTATTTATGTTCCTTCATTCTTTATGAGGTTTTTATTTTTCATCCTTATTTTAAACATTGTTACAGTTATTAAAATTTAAGCCCTTTTAATTTTGTGAAGGCAGAAAAATGGAAACCTAATAAATACATGTATATATAAAAATAAAAAAGAAGCTTTGTAGATTGACTAAAACTTCAAATATTTTGTTTTGACTTAAAGTTTATCAACATGATGTGTTAAGTTTGTTATGTCATGTTCAAGATTTAATATTTACAATTATATGATGTCCTTGTTTTAAAAGATTTAAAATTATTAGATGCCAGTAATGACTCAGGAAGTTGGTAAGGGGAACTGACTCTAGCTTTAGAGAAGTGGCTTTGAATTATAGTTATGCCTCACTTTATATGACTTCCCAAAACCTCAGTCCCTTTATTTATAAAATAAGGGACTTTATTTTCTAATAAGAAATCAGATTTTTCTGAGATTGTTTTAAGGACTGAGGCTTTTTTAAGGTAAAATGCTTGGATGGTTTCTAGTACATAATAACATGCCTGATAATGAAAAGATCATTAATATTCTTGTTATTTGGAATAGGCATTTTGATTGATAGGAATAACACTTTCCATCTGTAGGATATGATTGGAGAAAAGGTAAAGTCCAATGTTGTCTATTTTCAGCAGGTAAAGGGAAGTCCAGTGAGGTTCCTGACCATACCAAGGTGACAGTTTCATTTGAGGCATGCTGCCATGGAAGTCAGTTTCCATGGTTCTTCCACCCCAATGGAACATTGCTGCCTTGGAGCTGTGATTTCTTTTTGATGCTTCTGGAAGAAATCTCTACATTCAGCAGCAATTTCCATGTCTTTCTTTAGATCAGTTCCTCAACTTCATGCAACCATATATGTATTAGGAATTTTACTTCCTTGCTAAGTGTGATAGATATTCCAAAACCCAGTAGTCTTTTGGGAACTAAATTTGTAGTCAAGTAATGACAAGAATGGTCATTAACTTTCTCTTTGGTTACCTCTTCTTTTTCTGACTATGCCTGATTTGGCTTGTTAGCTGTGCATTTGAAATGTTTCTGTGCCATAAGCCCTTGGAAGAATTGCATGAAATTTCAGCTGAGCTTTTTTGATTATCTGTAGAAGTATTTTTCTTAGACACACATAAAGTATTATTCCTATTTTTCTTAGATACACATTCTGAGCCTGTTGAGTATTTGGTCATATTGAAAGTGATCACACTGGCACACAGGCAGGCTTTAGAAAAGGTACCCAAGGACTTTGTAGATGTCTGAATAGTGAAGAATTAGCAAAAAGTTTTCCAAAGCGCATCTTGGTACAAGCACAGAGATGCACAACACAGAACTCTCACTTATCTGAAAAGCCAATTCAGCAGCTCAAAAGATGCTACTGAATTTTGAGTCATCAGAGGCTATAAAGCATTGAGGTGTAGATGAGGAGGACTTGTACCTTACATGTTAAAACCACTCTTGTGAGAGTTTTGAGTGAATGCTTTCACTTTTTTATAAACCACTGTGACATATATGAATAATTCATTCATGACAGCAAAAGTGTAAGCACAGAGGCCTTCTCCCCAGGGTGTCTTGGTATAGCTGTTGACAGAACTAAAATTAGCATTGACAGAAGAACCTCACCAGGGAAGGATGGAGGGAAATGAGTAGCAGTTCTACTCTTGAGGTCGTCTGTCGGCTTTTACAGAGACAACCCCTGGGTAAATTCAGCTGCAGTGCCTTAAAGCTCAAGAAACTAGTGTGTATTAAAATGCTTCCAAAGTATGTTTATAGGGAACTATATATGGCTAAAGAGGATTTTGCATATTTTCTTTGAGTTATGGGTAAGAAATAGGAAATCAAATATCCCTTGCCTTGTCAGTCTTTCTTGGGAGTTCTAGTGTTCCTTTGTAGCGTTCAGAAAAAAATGCCTTGAAATGAGACACAGATAACTAATGGTGCAGGAACTTCCCATCACAGTGGCACAGAGAGTCATATTCTCTAGATAATTTCTCTGGACAGGCTAAAGCAGTGGTGTCCAACCTTTTGGGTCCTCTGGGCCACATTGGAACAAGAAGAGTTGTCATGGACCATATGTTAAATATACAAACACTGGCAAACACTGATGAAAGGTGGGTAAAAAGATCTATGTGTAATTTTTGTGACATCTGCCACCACACATTAAGCAAACAAGTCCTCACATAATAATGCTCATTCTGCAGTGGCCTATTGATAAAGTGCTTAAAAATCATTGAGGAGGACTCAAGTCAGTGATCACTAATATAGAAAATGTATATACCTAAGTAATAAATCGCCTTTGTTTTTTGGATATTTTTCTTTAAAGGAAAAAAGTCAGCGACATCGAACTAGTGGAAAATTTTACTTGAGAAAATAATGCAACAATATCTGGTTCGGTGGAAATAGTTACAATTCTGAGTGAATTCTCAAGGTGCTCATCAGATATTTTGGTTCTAATTTTATTCTTAATGTGCTTTGTTCTTGAAAATAGTTGCTCATAAATCTAAGTGCTGCCAAAAAGTGATGACATGGATAGGCATAATTATGAAGTGAGGGATATTTGTCTCCGGGAAGATAGGATCCAACCCATAAAAGTCCAGGAAAAAGATACAATCACATTTTTCATGAAGTTGAGTGTCAAGTTATAGCTACACGTATTCCATTTGAAAATTGGCTGGTAACATATTTATGTCAACTGAAAATGGAGTTGCAAATGTACCAAACTATTGATTATTTTCCCAGAAATCTTGAAATCTGTATTCAAATTCTTTTATCAAATCAATAAGCAAGTTGCATATTTTTTTTTGCTGTTCTCAGCACTGTGTTTAATAAACATGTTGAAAAGCAGAAAACAGCTTGCCTTAACTTGAGTTTGCCATAATTTTGTTATTATTTGGAACATTATTATGGTTAGAAATGTATTGATAAGTTGGATTTCACCTTAAAGATATATGTTCAACTCATTTAAATGAGCAATTTATATCCACTAAAAATGCTAAATCTCTAGTTTTCATTGTCAAGTTCTGGCACAAGTTTGGTTTTTGGTACCAGAAACAACTTGAGAACATGTATCAAATCATGAAATCTCTTCAAAATTTGGCCTCTACTTAGCCATCTTTCTTCCAAAAAGTAAATGATGCATCAATACTTTAAAGGAATTCCTGGAATAGGTAATGATTCAATACTTTGGCCCTTATGAAATTTACAGTTTCACTGATGATTTGCATGTTGTTATTCATTTTTAAAACTGCATCTTAGAAGGGTACAGGTGAAATTTACTAAATGTAAAATATAAAAGTCTGAACACAATAATTAAAAAAATGTCATGAAGGCTATGTTAACCAGTTTGATGAAAATATGTCAAACTGTATATAAAACTAGCACATTGTACCTCATGATTGCATTATTGTACACAGCTATGATTTAATTAAAAAAAGCTTTTGTGCATAAATTTTCTTGATGTATACAATGATACTTCATCAAACATAAATCTTGGGCAGCAATTGCACCATTTTCTATAATTTTACAAATCCCTCTCTTTTACCCATCATCACTGGACCGCAATCAGTAACTACACCAGAGATGGTGACAATGGACAAAGAGAATCACTTTAGAATATATTTTAGCACTTTATATAAATCTCTTGGTGTAGTTGTATCTTTTAAGGGCACTAAAGAAGCCATTTCTTCAGTGACATTATATTGGTTATTGGTACTTCTAATAAAATTGGCAAGTTGAGCTGTATATATAGTATCAGTGCTGCCATCCATCACTAAAGCATAAAATTAAAATTATTAGCTTTACTCTCCAAATGTCTTTTGATAGATTTTCCAATTTCTTCAATTTGCCTGGCTATATTCTGGTGAGACAAGCTCATTTCAGAAATGTTCCCCTTTTTTTCAGGGCAAATTATATCTGCCATGCTTTCCATATGTTGCTTAATAAACTCACAGTCAGTAAATAGTTTTGATATATATATATATATATATATATTGCTATTAAATATGCTACCACACAACTAACTTTTACAATGGAATCTGTCTGAGTAGTAACTTTTTAAAAAACTCCATTGAGAAGGCAGACTTTTCTTCAGTTCCAATTTTTGTTGTTATGACGCAATCCTGCATATCCATATGCATTGAATTTGGCAACATGCTTGTGCATATAATGCCTTTTTAAATCACAGTCTTTGAAAACTTTCATATATTCTCTATAAGTTAAGCAGAATACCTGATTATTTGCTTCAAAAGAAAAGTAGTCATCTGTCCATTTTTCATTAAACAATCTTCCTTAATCTGTAATTTTTTCTTTGGAGGTTTCTGTTTTCTTTGGAGATGTTGTGGAAGCCATGCTGGCTTAAAAAATAATAGATAAAGGAGTATATTTGATTTTATTATGAAAATTAATTAACAGGAAACTAGAAACCAAGCTTTTGGCCTTTCCCCATCTCCACTGAAGATGCAAGGTGAGGCAGAGGGCTGATTGTAAAGCATTGTTGAAGTGTGAAAGTGCCCTTAATAATCAAATAAGAATGCTTCCCTGACTTCTAAGGAATATTAAATGCCTACAGTTGCAATGGTAGGTTGAAATATTATTGATAAGTGCTGCCTTGCCAAGTCACCACAGCACGTGTAATGTCTGATGGTGTCAATTCAACTGTCTGCACTCGGAAGATAACACACTGGAAGCTGCACACCAGGATAAAAATAAAGCCATGCATGTGTACAAATAGTGTGTGCATATTTATATTTTTTGTGATATTGGGACATGGCATTTTTGTCTACAAGTTTTACACTCAAGAACTGTGCGATTGACTTCAACCAAAAAATCTGATGATGTTTTAATAAGTTTACAATTTTGTGTTGGGCTGCATTCATAGCCATCCTTGGCCAGGCCACATGCAGCCTGTGGGCCTGAGGTTTGACACCCTGGACTGAAGACTGACAAATAATTAGTACAATTGCCAATGCCATGCCTATAGCTCCAGTTATAATAGTAGCTAATAGGTGTGCACTATCTCATTTAACCCACACAATAACCCCATGAGGTAGAGTTGATTATAATTATCCTCCCATTTTAGAGATGATTAAATTGAGGCTAAAGTAAGTGGGATAACTAGCTCAAAATCACCCAGTAAGTAAAGGTGTGTGCTTGGATTTGAACATGTCTGCCTGACCAGAGTGTTAGTTAAGTGTAGTATGGTACAAAGAAGAAAGTACAAACACAAACACACACACAAAGAAGAAAAGAAAAAGAAAAGAAAAGAAAGGAAAAAAAGAAAAAACAAAAAACAAACCAAGGCAGGGGCAGAAGGTTTTTTTTTTCTGTCCTGGGGGAAATTAGTAATAGAGAAGTATTATGAATTTTAAAATTACCTCCATGATCCAAAGGGTGTGTTTTGTTGGAAACACATCAGGTGGCCAGTCTGGAAAGACCCGAGTCTGAGACAGTAAGATTCCAGGCAGCCCACTGTGTATACTGAACGTGTCAAGCTCTGAGGAACCTTTTCTGGGAGAGGAGGGGGAAGATGGCCTACCAGAGCCAGCTTTCAACAGAAGCTCCCATCCAGAGGGAAGGATAATGACCAGAAAGTACCCAATAAAGCTGAAGATTGGGAGCTGAGCTGAGAGAGAAGAGTGATAACTGCATGTCACCTCAGCTGAGGCAAGCTGTGACTCCAAGGAAGCAAATTACAGGTACAAAACTCATCCCAAAGAAAAAGAGTGTCAGTCCCCTTCCCCAAAAGAGTTTTTTTTTTTTTTCCTCACTGTGGGATCTCTACAAGCAGTGAACTGAGGACCTCTTGTCTCACCCCATGGAATAGATTTGCTGGAATCTGGGACTACTTCTCCAGGGGGAACCTGTTGTGAGCCTAGGCATTTTCTTTCCAGGCATGAAAGGAGAACAAACATTTTTCCCACCATCTTGAACTCCCAGTCTACCCTTAGCCCCTTACCTGGCAGTCCAGAAGGCTAACCCCTACGGAGACTGGAGTGGCTGCAATTTATTGCTAAGATTGGGCATTGCAAGGGCCATGGCAGTGAAGCTGCTATGAAACAGTGAGCTCAATAGTAGTACAGACAGACAAAGGGGGGAGGCTGTTGGGTTTGACTCTGCGAAAGTGCAAATCAGCAGTGGGTGGAGGCTTGTGAGCCGTGGGCAACCCACACTGCACTGGCTGCCACCACTACAGGTAAACAGTGCTGTCCCAGCCACTGCCATCACTGTGCAGTAGCCTTGGGAGCTGCCTTGGAATTGTGCAGAGATACCTCCCACAAAACTTCAGCTATAGTAGAGGAATCCACTGGGGCCAAATTTTGGAGAGACACTTCCCCAACTCTGAGGACTGCCAGAGAGAGCCATACCTCATCCTATAGGGATACTAGAGCTGCAGAGCAGCAGGGGCAAAGGTGCAGTGACTGAGGGAGAAAAACATTTGGTGTATTGTTATCCTCAGGTTTGGACTGAAATCAGGTGGAACACTCTCCAGTTGCTATTGAGTACCTGACGTAGGCAGACTTCAGATCCATCTGCCAGCTGGTGGCAGAGGGTGGTGCCAGGCTGAGGGGACATTGACTTTACTTTGATTCTGGCAGGCACAAAGCCCTAGCACATTTGCTTTTTGGACAGAACTGGGCCAACAAGACTGGGTTACCAGAGACTACAGATATAGTTACCAGAGACTGGGGTTACCAGAGACTTCTGGTGAAGGAGATGCAAGGTGGGGAAAGGGGCATCAGCCCCCTTCATCCAGCTCTTCTACTGGGCAGGCTTTTCCAACTCCACAGAGCACCACAGAAAGCCACACTTGAGCTGCCAGTAGACCCCTGATATCTAGTTGCTAGTGACCTTTTGAACTCTCCCACTAGAGAGTTGATGCTGACTGAGACAATTGGTTTGGAACTCTTGAACTGGGCAAATCACCCGAAGACCCTCCAAGGTGATACCCTGTTCCTGTTGTAATGGGAAGGTTTCATTTTACTCTTCCAGTTGGTGCTCGTGGTGAGGGGGATGTCTTAGTTGCTTGTATTTCTCCATAGCTGAGACTTCAACCCAGAGTCACTGATTCACTAGGATTGGACAGAGATCAGCTGAATACATGACAGAGCCTAGCCCCACAACACCAAGCAGGTCCCCAGAGTCTCAGGCTGCAGTACTGTATGGGTCTTTTGCAAAGCTATAGGAGAAAAACTGTAGTCACCAGTCCAAGCTCTTTGGCAAAGGTCTGGTTAACCACAACCCCAGTAGCCCCCAATCCAATCTCACCTTACCTGCTCATTTAGCCAAACAGTGAAAAGCAATCATGGGGTGGGAACAGCGGAAAAACTCTGGCAACATGAATAATCAGGGTAGATCAACTCTCACAAGGAATGATAAAACAGCCACAACAGAAGATCCCATTCATAAACAAATCCAGGTCATAAATAAATGGTTGAGATGTCAGAAATCGAATTCAGAATTTGGATGGCAAATAAGATTAAAAGAATGGAAGTAAAGTTGTAATTAGAAATACTAGGAATAAGGCGGAGCAAGATGGCAGCCGAGTAACAGCTTCCTTGCATCTGGGCACCGTGAGTCTGGGGATATAGGACTCCAGGCATCTCTGGCTGGTGGGATCTGCTTATCATCACCGCTGAGAGGATACAGGGAGTCAGTGAGAGGCTTCTGGACCCCAAGAGGAGGACTAAAACAGTGGAAAACCGGCAAGTGGTCGCGTGTGTTCAATCCGTCTAAACCCGCCCGCAACTTCCACAGGCACGAGAACCTAAAGAGCAAGAAGAAGTGAAAGGAAAATTAGGGCAAGGAAACAGATAAAAGAAATCACCCGTGAGGAAGAATCAGCAGAAAACTCCAGGCAACATGAAGAACCAGTCCAGAACAACCCCGCCAAGGGACCATGAGGTAGCCACTGCAGAGGATTCCACCTATACAGAAATGTTAGGAATGACAGAAAGGGAATTTAGAATACACATGTTGAAAACAATGAAAGAAATGATGGAAACAATGAAGGAAACTGCTAATAAAGTGGAAAATAACCAAAAGGAAATCCAAAAACAGAATCAAATCAGAGATGAACGATATGAAGAATATAATATAAAAAGGATATAGCAGAGCTGAAGGAAATGAAACAGTCAATCAGGGAACTTAAAGATGCAATGGAAAGTATCAGCAACAGGTTAGACCATGCAGAAGAAAGAATTTCAGAGGTAGAAGACAAAGTTCTTGAGATAACTCAGATAGTAAAAGAGGCAGAAAAGAAGAGAGAGAAAGCAGAACGTTCACTGTCAGAATTATGGGACTTTATGAAGCATTCAACATACGAGTTATAGGAATCCCAGAAGGGGAAGAAGAACGCCCCAGAGGAATGGAAGCCATACTAGAGAATATTATAAAAGAAAATTTCCCAAATATCACCAAAGATTCTGACACACTGCTTTCAGAGGGCTATCGAACCCCAGGTCGCCTCAACTCTAACCGAGCTTTACCAAGACACATTGTGATGAACCTGTCCAAAGTCAAGACAAAAGAAAAGATTCTGCAAGCTGCCATGAGTAAGTGCCAGTTGAACTACAGAGGCAAATCCATCAGATTGACCGCAGACTTCTCTAATGAAACTTTTCAAGCAAGAAGACAATGGTCATCTACCTTTAATCTACTTAAACAGAACAATTTCCAGCCCAGAATTCTGTACCCTGCTAAGCTAAGCTTAAAAATTGATGGAGAAATCAAATCATTTACGGATATACAAACATTGAGGAAATTCACCACAACAAGACCAGCTCTACAGGAAATACTTCAACCTGTTCTGCACACTGACCACCACAATGGATAGGCAGCAAAGTAAGAACTCAGAAATCAAAGGACAGAACCAAACCTCCACACTGATGCAAAAGATAAAACTAAGCAATGGACTCTCACCAAATAAGACAAATAGAATACTACCACACTTATCAATTATCTCAATAAATGTTAATGGCTTGAATTCCCCACTGAAGAGACATAGATTGGTTGACTGGATTAAAAAACACAAGCCATCCATTTGCTGTCTGCAAGAAACACACCTGGCTTCAAAAGACAAATTAAAGCTCCGAGTCAAGGGTTGGAAGACAATTTTTCAGGCAAATGGAATTCAGAAGAAAAGAGGAGTTGCAATCTTATTTTCAGATACATGTGGATTTAAAGCAACTAAAGTCAAAAAAGACAAAGATGGTCACTTTATATTGGTCAAGGGAAAAATACAACAAGAAGACATTTCAATTCTAAATATCTATGCACCCAATTTAAATGCTCCCAGATTCTTGAAACAGACCTTACTCAGTCTGAGCAATATGATATCTGATTATACCATAATAACAGGGGACCTTAACGCTCCTCTTACAGAGCTGGACAGATCCTCTAAACAGAAATTAAACAAGGATATAAGAGACTTAAATGAGACCCTAGAACAACTGTGCTTGATAGACGCATATAGAACACTCCATCCCAAAGATAAAGAATATACATTCTTCTCATCACCCCATGGAACATTCTCCAAAATTGATCATATCCTGGGACACAAAACAAATATCAACAGAATCAAAAGAATTGAAATTTTACCTTGTATCTTCTCAGACCATAAGGCACTAAAGGTGGAACTCAACTCTAACAAAAATGCTCGACCCCACCCAAAGGCATGGAAACTAAACAATCTTCTGTTGAATAACAGATGGGTGAAGGAAGAAATAAAACAGGAAATCATTAACTTCCTTGAGCATAACAACAATGAAGACACAAGCTGCCAAAACCTGTAGGATACTGCAAAAGCAGTTTTCAGAGGAAAATTCATCGCTTTAGATGCCTACATTCGAAAAACAGAAAGAGAGCACATCAACAATCTCACAAGAGATCTTATGGAATTGGAAAAGAAGAACCATCTAAGCCTAAACTCAGCAGAAGAAAAAAAATATCCAAAATCAAATCAGAGATCAATGAAATTGAAAACAAAAGAACCATTCAGAAAATTAATGAAACAAGGAGTTGGTTTTTTGAAAAAATAAATAAAATAGATAAACCATTGGCCAGACTAACGAGGAATAGAAAAGTAAAATCTCTAGTAACCTCAATCAGAAATGATAAAGGGGAAATAACAACTGATCCCACAGAGATACAAGAGATCATCTCTGAATACTACCAGAAACTCTATGCCCAGAAATTTGACAATGTGAAAGAAATGGATGAATATTTGGAATCACACCCTCTCCCTAGACTCAGCCAGGAAGAAATAGAGCTCCTGAACAGACCAATTTCAAGCACTGAGATCAAAGAAACCATAAAAAATCTTCCAACCAAAAAATGCCCTGGTCCAGATGGCTTCACTCCAGAATTCTATCAAACCTTCAAGGAAGAGCTTATTCCTGTACTGCAGAAATTATTCCAAAAAATTGAGGAAGAAGGAATCTTCCCCAACACATTCTATGAAGCAAACATCACCCTGATACCAACACCAGGAAAAGACCCAAACAAAAAGGAGAATTTCAGACCAATCTCACTCATGAACATAGACGCAAAAATTCTCAACAAAATCCTAGCCAATAGATTACAGCTTATCATCAAAAAAGTTATTCATCATGATCAAGTAGGCTTCATCCCAGGGATGCAAGGCTGGTTTAACATACGCAAGTCTATAAACGTTATCCACCATATTAACAGAGGCAAAAATAAAGATCACATGATTCTCTCAATAGATGCAGAAAAAGCATTTGATAAAATCCAGCATCCTTTTCTAATTAGAACACTGAAGAGTATAGGCATAGGTGGCACATTTCTAAAACTGATTGAAGCTATCTATGACAAACCCACAGCCAATATTTTACTGAAGGGAGTAAAACTGAAAGCTTTTCCTCTTAGAACTGGAACCAGACAAGGTTGTCCTCTGTCACCTTTACTATTCAGCGTAGTGCTGGAAGTTCTAGCCAATATAATTAGGCAAGACAAGGAAATAAAGGGAATCCAAATGGGAGCAGAGGAGGTCAAACTCTTCCTCTTTGCTGACGACATGATCTTATACTTAGAGAACCCCAAAAATTCAACCACGAGACTCCTAGAAGTCATCAAAAAATACAGTAATGTTTCAGAATATAAAATCAATGTCCACAAGTCAGTAGCCTTTGTGTACACCAATAACAGTTAGATGAGAAGCTAATTAAGGACACAACTCCCTTCACCATATTCTCAAAGAAAATGAAATACCTAGGAATATACCTAACGAAGGAGGTGAAGGACCTCTATAAAGAAAACTATGAAATCCTCGGAAAGGAAATAGCAGAGGATATTAACAAATGGAAGAACATACCATGCTTATGGATGGGAAGAATCAACATTGTTAAAATGTCTATACTTCCCAAAGCAATCTACCTATTCAATGCCATTCCTATCAAAATACCAACATCGTACTTTCAAGATTTGGAAAAAATGATTCTGCGTTTTGTATGGAACCGGAAAAAACCCCGTATAGCTAAGGTAGTTCTCTGTAACAAAAATAAAGCTGGGGGCATCAGCATACCAGATTTTAGTCTGTACTACAAAGCCATAGTGCTCAAGACAGCATGGTACTGGCACAAAAACAGAGACATAGACACTTGAAATCGAATTGAAAACCAAGAAATGAAACTAACATCTTACAAGCACCTAATCTTTGATAAACCAAACAAGAACATACCTTGGGGGAAAGACTCCCTATTCAATAAATGGTGTTGGGAGAACTGGATGTCTACATGTAAAAGACTGAAACTCGACCCACACCTTTCCCCACTCACAAAAATTGATTCAAGATGGATAAAGGACTTAAACTTAAGGCATGAAACAATAAAAATCCTCCAAGAAAGCATAGGAAAAACACTGGAAGTTATTGGCCTGGGGAAAGACTTCATGAAGAAGACTGCCATGGCAATTGCAACAACAACAAAAATAAACAAATGGGACTTCATTAAACTGAAAATCTTCTGTACAGCTAAGGACACAATAACCAAAGCAAAGAGACAACCTACACAATGGGAAAGGATATTTGCATATTTTCAATCAGACAAAAGCTTGATAACTAGGATCTATAGAGAACTCAAATTAATCCACATGAAAAAAGCCAACAATCCCTTATATCAAGGGGCAAGAGACATGAACAGAACTTTCTCTAAAGATGACAGACGAATGGCTAACAAACACATGAAAAAATGTTCATCATCTCTATATATTAGAGAAATGCAAATCAAAACAACCCTGAGGGGGGAGACAAGATGGCGGACTGAAGCCAGCTTTCAACAAAGGCTCCCGTCCAGAAGGAGAGTTAAGGGACAGGAATTTAGTAAGTATCCTGGTGGACTTGAGCCTCACCAAGAGAGAAGGCTGAAGAACGCACATCAACATCGCTGAGGCAAGTTGTGATCACAAAGACGCAAACAAAAGGTACAAAATCCACCACCAAGCGGACGGGAGTCCCGCTCCCCCATGAGACCGGCTCTAGAGCCCCACAATTGAACAAGCGGGCAGAAATTAAAGGCCCTCCCACTACACTCCACGGGAGAGACCTTCTAAAAACTGGACCTACCTCCCCTACTGGGGTGCCGTGGCGTTCTCCTGCCGGACATAGGGCTGAATAAAACTTTGGGAATCCTTTGCTGGCAACCCTGAATCCCCGGCGCTCCCCTCCCGCCCACTGAGGTCTGGAGGCCTGTCCCCCAGAACTTCGGATCCTTGGGTGATTTCTCAAGGGCAGTGGACAGTCCCCGAGTTGCGACTGGTCAGCATTGACTCTGAGGTGCGCCGAGTGAGGAGAGGGCACCGGGCTGAGGGGGAGTCACGCCTCGCGGCACTTCCCTGTGGTGCAGTGCACCAACCCTCCCCGGGCATACGGGGCCCAAGACTGAATCAGACTCTGGCCTCCCCGCTGAGAACTGAGAACCCCTACTCTCACTCGGGGTCTGAGGGCCTATCCCCCAGGAGTTCGGCTCCTTGGGTGATTTCTCGAGGGGAGTGCACAGTGCCTGAGCTGCGTCAGGTCAGCGCTGACTCTGGGATACGTGAGCGAGGAGAGGGCACTCTGCTGAGGGGAAATCAAGCCTTGGCGGCACTTCCCTGCGGTGCAGTGCAGGAGCCCTCCCCGGACCGTAGTATTGTGCAAAACTGAATGAAACTCTAGCTTCCCCCCCCAACTCCCAATCGGGGTCTGGGGGCCCATCCCCCAAGAGTTCTGATTCTTGGGGGATCTCTTAAGGGGTGTGGACCCAGCACAAACTGCGGCCGCTCAGTGCTGACTCTGGGGCACGGGACAGAGGAGAAAAGGGTCGCCTGAGTGCCCACACAAGAGCAGCAGTTCCCTAGAGGTAGATCAACAGCCTTTTTTTCTTTAACGGTAGAACGCTCACTTCTGGATATTCTGAGGCCACACCCCCTGTCTCCCTGGGCAACCAGAGGAGGCCACTGGTGACACGGCTCACAAACCCGGAAGCCTCCAGGGCGGGGCCGACCCAGAGAGGTGTTCAGATGCAATTCTCCAGCAGCAAAGACGTTTGAACTCAAAACAGCCCGTCTCCTGTAGGCGACGACAGGAACAGAGACAGAACCTCACAAAGTTGTCTGTTCTGTTCTGTTCTGTTCTGTTAGCAGCATGCATCAGGGACGGGGCTAAGCCTGAGTGAACACCTCCTTCCCATCACCTGCATCAAACACTCAAAGATGTCAGGCCCCATCTCCTCCTGCTAGATAGCGGCAGTCTGCGGGGGCCTGGCAGACTTCCTTGCGATTCAGGCAGGTGCAAACCCCTGGAGTCTCTGTTCACTGCAGGCAACTGGGTTAGCCATCTGCAGAGATACCAGTGACTGGGTCCGACGGAGGGGCAAAGTGGGGAAGGAGACTTCAACCTTCCCAGACTGCTCTGTTTGCTGGGTGGCTCCTCCTGACTCCACGCTGCACTGGGGTGAGCTGTGTCAGAGGAGTCACCAGGCCCCTGTGATCCAGTTCCCAGAGACCTCTTGAACCCTTCCACCCGAGACAAGTGCCGATTGAGACAGTTGATTCGGACCTTTTGAACTGGGCTAATAGACTGAGGACTCTTCAGGCGGTGCCCTGGGTGTGCAATTGTAGGAAGGTTTGATTCTCCTTTTCCAACTGGGGCCAGAGGTGGGCAGGCGGGGTGACTTAATTGCTGATTTTTCCACACAGCTGAGACTTCAAGCCAGAGTAGAAGTTGCAATAGGATCGAACAGAAACCAGCTGAAAACAAGACAGAACCACTTTGCTCCACCACACCAGACAGGGCCCCAGTTTCTCAGGCCACAACACTGTACGGGCCCTCGATAAAACCCCAGGGGAAAAACCAAAGGGAGTAAACCATGGGGCGGAATCAGCGGAAAAACTCTGGTAACATGAATAACCAGAATAGATCAACCCCCCCAAGAAAAGATACAGCAGATTTGATTGAAGATCCCATTCATAAACAACTGGCTGAGATGTCAGAAGTCGAATTCAGAATTTGGTTTGCAGACAAGATTAATAAAATGGAATTAGGAATTCGAGGAGAAATTCAAAAATTGTCTCAAGAATTTAACGAATTTAAAGACAAAACCACCAAAGACTTAGACACACTGAAACAAGAACTTACAGCCCTCAAGGATATGAAAAATACAGTAGAATCCCTCAGTAACAGAATGGAGCAAGCAGAAGAAAGGATTTCTGACATTGAAGATAAAGTCTTCGAACGCTCCCAATCTCTCAAAGAGGAAGAGAAATGGAGAGCAAAAACGGATCACTCACTCAGAGAGCTCTCAGATAATTCGAAAAAAAAACAACCTAAGGGTTATAGGAATTTCGGAGAATGATGAAGTGGCTGCCAAGGACACAGAGGCCCTTCTACATGAAATTATGAAAGAAAATTTTCCAGACATGCCTAGAGAATCTGAAATTCAGATAGCAGACAGCTTCAAAACCCCAGCACGATTCAACCCCAATAAGCCATCTCCCAGACATATCATAATTAGCTTCACTAAAGTTAACATGAAAGAGAAGATTCTCAAAGCAGCCCGGCGAAAGAAAACTATAACGTACAAAGGTAAGAATATTAGAATAACTGCAGATCTCTCTGCTGAAACTTTTCAAGCAAGAAGAGGCTGGTCATCAACTTTTAATCTCCTAAAGCAAAAAAACTTTCAACCCAGGATCTTCTATCCAGCTAAACTGAGTTTCATCTATGATGGAGAAATTAAATACTTCAATGACATTCATATGTTGAAAAAAATTGCCATAAGTAAACCAGCTCTTCAGGATGTTCTCAGACCTATCCTCCACAATGACCAACCCAATCCTATACCACAAAAGTAAACTCACTCAGAAACTTCGGATCAAACTCCAACTTCCACACTGGCGAAAGGATTAAAAATGTCCACTGGACCTTTGAAAAACTTGATACCCAAAATTCCACCAGACTTATCAATACTCTCCATCAATGTGAATGGCTTAAACTGTCCTCTAAAGAGGCATAGGTTAGCTGACTGGATACAAAAACTCAAGCCAGATATTTGTTGCATACAAGAGTCACATCTCAACTTAAAAGACAAATACAGACTCAGGGTGAAAGGATGGTCATCCATATTTCAGGCAAATGGTAATCAGATAAAAGCAGGTGTTGCAATTTTATTTGTAGATACAGTAGGCTTTAAACAATCAAAAGTAAGGAAGGACAAGAATGGTCACTTCATATTTGTTAAGGGTAATACTCAATATGACGAGATCTCAATTATTAATATCTATGCACCCAACCAGAATGCACCTCAATTTATAAGAGAAACTCTAACAGACATGAGTAACTTGATTTCCTCCAGCATCATAATCGTTGGAGATTTCAACACTCCCTTGGCAGTGTTGGATCGATCCTCCAGAAAGAAGCTGAGCAAAGAAATCTTAGATTTAAACCTAACCATCCAATATTTAGATTTAGCAGACATCTACAGAACATTTCATCCCAACAAAACTGAATACACATACTTCTCATCAGCCCACGGAACTTACTCCAAAATTGATGACATTTTAGGTCACAAGTCTAACCTCGGTAAATTTAAAGGAATAGAAATTATTCCATGCATCTTCTCGGACCATCATGGAATAAAACTTGAATTGAGTAACAACAGGAATCTGCATACCCATACAAAAACATGGAAGTTAAATAACCTTATGCTGAATGATAGCTGGGTCAGAGATGAGATTAAGAAAGAAATCACCAATTTTTTGGAACAAAATGACAATGAAGACACAAGCTATCAGAACCTCTGGGACACTGCAAAGGCAGTTCTAAGAGGGAAATTTATAGCACTGCAAGCCTTCCTCAAGAGAACGGAAAGAGAGGAAGTTAACAACTTAATGGGTCATCTCACGCAACTGGAAAAGGAAGAACATTCCAACCCCAAACCCAGTAGAAGAAAAGAAATAACCAAAATTAGAGCAGAATTAAATGAAATTGAAAACAAAAGAATAATACAACAGATCAATAAATCAAAAAGCTGGTTTTTTGAAAAGGTCAATAAAATAGATAAACCTCTGGCCAACCTAATCAGGAAAAAAAGAGTAAAATCTCTAATATCATCAATCAGAAACAACAAAGATGAAATAGCCACAGACTCATCAGAAATCCAAAAAATCCTTAATGAATATTACAAGAAACTTTATTCTCAGAAATATGAAAATCTGAAGGAAATAGACCGATACTTGGAAGCACGCCACCTTCTAAGACTTAACCAGAATCAAGTGGAAATGTTGAACAGACCCATATCAAGTTCAGAAATAGCATCAACTATACAAAACCTCCCTAAAAAGAAAAGCCCGGGACAAGATGGTTTCACGTCAGAATTCTACCAAACCTTTAAAGAGGAATTAGTACCTATATTACTCAACCTGTTCCAAAATGTAGAAAAAGAAGGAAGACTACCCAACACGTTCTATGAAGAAAATATCACCCTGATCCCCAAAGCAGGAAAAGACCCAACAAGAAAAGAAAATTATAGACCAATATCACTAATGAATATAGATGCAAAAATATTCAACAAGATCCTAACAAACAGACTCCAACAACACATCAAACAAATTATACATCATGACCAAGTTGGTTTTATCCCAGGGTCTCAAGGCTGGTTCAATATACGTAAATCTATAAATGTAATTCAGCACATAAACAAATTAAAAAACAAAGATCATATGATTCTCTCAATTGATGCAGAAAAAGCTTTTGATAATATCCAGCATCCCTTCATGATCAGAACACTCAAGAAAATTGGTCTAGAAGGGACTTTTCTTAAACTGATAGAGGCTATCTACAGCAAACCCACAGCCAATATCATATTGAATGGAGTTAAATTGGAATCATTTCCACTCAGATCAGGAACCACACAAGGCTGCCCATTGTCTCCATTGCTTTTCAACATTGTAATGGAAGTTTTAGCCACCGCAATTAGGGAAGAAAAGGCGATCAAGGGTATCCATATAGGGTCAGAAGAGATCAAACTCTCGCTCTTCGCAGATGATATGATTGTGTATCTGGAAAACACTAGGGACTCTACTACAAAACTCCTAGAAGTGATCAAGGAATACAGCAGCGTCTCAGGTTACAAAATCAACATTCATAAATCGGTAGCCTTTATATACACCAACAAAAGTGAAATTGAAAAAGCAGTTAAGGACTCTATCCCATTCACAGTAGTGCCAAAGAAGATGAAATATTTGGGAATTTACCTAACAAAAGATGTGAAAGATCTCTATAAAGAGAACTATGAAACTCTAAGAAAAGAAATAGCTGAAACTGTTAACAAATGGAAAAACATACCATGCTCATGGCTAGGAAGAATCAACATTATCAAAATGTCCATACTACCCAAAGCAATATATAATTTCAAAGCACTCCCTATTAAAGCTCCACTGTCATATTTTAAAGATCTTGAAAAAACATTACTTCGTTTTATATGGAATCAGAAAAAACCTCGAATAGCCAAGACATTACTCAGAAATAAAAACAAAACAGGAGGAATCACACTACCAGACCTCAGACTTTACTACAAATCGATAGTGATCAAAACAGCATGGTATTGGCACAAAAACAGAGAAGTAGATATCTGGAATAGAATAGAGAACCAAGAGATGAATCCAGCTACTTACCGCTATTTGATTTTTGACAAGCCAATTAAAAACATTCAGTGGGGAAAAGATTCCCTATTTAACAAATGGTGCTGGGTGAACTGGCTGGCAACCTGCAGAAGACTGAAATTGGACCCACACCTTTCACCATTAACTAAGATAGACTCTCATTGGATTAAAGATTTAAACTTAAGACATGAAACTAAAAATACTAGAGGAGAATGCAGGGAAAACCCTTGAAGAAATTGGTCTGGGTGAGTATTTCATGAGGAGAACCCCCCGGGCAATTGAAGCAGCTTCAAAAATACACTACTGGGACTTGATCAAACTAAAAAGCTTCTGCACAGCTAAGAACACAGTAAGCAGAGCAAGCAGACAGCCCTCAGAATGGGAGAAGATATTTGCAGGGTATATCTCTGACAAAGGTTTAATAACCAGAATCCACAGAGAACTCAAACGCATCAGCAAGAAAAAAACAAGGGATCCCATCGCAGGCTGGGCAAGGGATTTGAAGAGAAACTTCTCTGAAGAAGACAGGCGCACGGCCTTCAGACATATGAAAAAATGCTCATCATCTTTAATCATCAGAGAAATGCAAATCAAAACTACTTTGAGATATCATCTAACTCCAATGAGACTAGCCTATATCACAAAATCTCAAGACCAGAGATGTTGGCGTGGATGCGGAGAAAAGGGAACACTTCTGCACTGCTGGTGGGAATGCAAATTAATACATTCCTTTTGGAAAGATATATGGAGAACACTCAGAGATCTAAAAATAGATCTGCCATTCAATCCTGTAATTCCTCTGCTGGGCATATACCCAGAAGACCAAAAATCACAACATAACAAAGATATTTGTACCAGAATGTTTATTGCAGCCCAATTCATAATAGCTAAGTCATGGAAAAAGCCCAAGTGCCCATCGATCCACGAATGGATTAATAAATTGTGGTATATGTATACCATGGAATACTATGCAGCCTTAAAGAAAGATGGAGACTTTACCTCTTTCATGTTTACATGGATGGAGCTGGAACATATTCTTCTTAGTAAAGTATCCCAAGAATGGAAGAAAAAATACCCAATGTACACAGCCCTACTATGAAACTAATTTGGGACTCTCACATGAAAGCTATAACCCAGCTACAACTTAACAATAGGGGGAAGTGGGAAGGGGGGGTGGGTAGAGGGAGGGGGATCGGTGGGATCACACCTGTGGTGCATA
The DNA here is from genome assembly GCF_027406575.1 of Nycticebus coucang. Lineage (NCBI taxonomy): Eukaryota > Metazoa > Chordata > Mammalia > Primates > Lorisidae > Nycticebus > Nycticebus coucang. The sequence goes on from NC_069787.1 coordinate 23,348,944, forward strand.
TTACAGGGGTATTTGCGAAACTTGGTAAATGTAGAATGTAAATGTTTTGGCACAGTAACTGAGATAACGCCGGAAAGGTTATGTTAACCACTGTGATAAAAATGTGTCAAATGGTTTATTAAGTGAGTGTATGATGCCCCATAATCATATCATTGTATACAGTTATGATTTAATAAAAAAATTAAAAAAAAAAAAAAAAAACAACCCTGAGATATCATCTAACCCCAGTGAGAATGGCCCACATAACAAAATCTCAAAACTGCAGATGCTGGCGTGGATGTGGACAGAAGGGAACACTTTTACACTGCTGGTGGGACTGCAAACTAGTACAACCTTTCTGGAAGGAAGTATGGAGAAACCTCAAAGCACGGAAGCTAGACCTCCCATTTGATCCTGCAATCCCATTACTGGGCATCTACCCATAAGGAAAGAAATCCTTTTATCATAAGGACACTTGTACTAGACTGTTTATTGCAGCTCAATTTACAATCGCCAAAATGTGGAAACAGCCTAAATGCCCACCAACCCAGGAATGGATTAACAAGCTGTGGTATATGTATACCATGGAATACTATTCAGCCATTAAAAAAAATGGAGACTTTACATCCTTCGTATTAACCTGGATGGACGTGGAAGATATTATTCTTAGTAAAGCATCACAAGAATGGAGAAGCATGAATCCTATGTACTCAATTTTGATATGAGGACAATCAATGACAATTATGGTTATGGGGAGGAAACAGAAAGAGGGAAGGAGGGATGTGGGTGGGGCCTTGGGTGTGTCACACTTTATGGGGGCAAGACATGATTGCAAGAGGGACTTTACCTAACAATTGCAATCAGTGTAACCTGGCTTATTGTACCCTCAATGAATCCCCAAGAATAAAAAAAAAAAAAGAAATACTAGGAATAATTCAAAACTTGTCCCAAGAATTCATTGAATTCAAAGACAAAATCACCAAAGATTTTGACACATTGAGAAAAGAAGTTGCAGCCCTCAAGGTATGAGAAATGCAGTATCATCCCTCAGTAACAGAATGGAGTGCACAGAATAAAGTATTTCTAACATTGAAAACAAAGCTTTGGAACACTTCCAAATGCTCAAAGAAGAAGAGAAGTGGAGAGCAAAAATAGATCATTCTCTCTAAGAGCTGTGGGATAATTCAAAGAAAGCAAACATTTGCCTTATAGGAATTCCTGAAGGCAATAAGATATCTTTAAAAGGCCCAGATGCGGAGGGGGAGACAAGATGGCTGACTGAAGCCAGCTTTCCACAGAGGCTCCTGTCCAGAAGGAGAGTTAAAGGACAGAAATTTAGCAAGCAACCTGGTGGATTAGAGCTGCACCAAGAGAGAAGGTTGAAGAACACACATGAATCCTGCTGAGGCCAGCTGCAAACCCAAAAATATAAACAAAAGGTACAAAATCATCACCAAGTGGACTGGAGTCCCCTCCCCCATGAGAATGGCTTGGAGTACCCCATAAACAAACAAACAGAGTTCAAAAGTCTTCCCATTTAGAGGAGAGACCCTCTAAAAACTGCACCTACTTCCCCTACTAGGGTGCCCTAGCACTCTCCTGCCAGGCATAAAACTGTATAAAACTGTATATATTCTCTACCTGCAATTCTGAGCTCCCAGCACTGCCCTCCACTCTCACTCTGAGGTCCAGAGGCCTGTTTCTCAGGAGTCTAGATTCTTGGATGATTTCTTGAGGGGCATGGACAGGGCCTGGACTGCAGCTGGTCAGTGCTTATTCTGCAGCACAGGAGTGAGGAGAGGATGGTTGGCTGAGAGGGAACCAGGCCAGAGCGGTGATGCCTCAAGGTACAGAGCAGCAGCCCTTTTGGCAACAATAGGGCTCACCCCTGGATGTTCCAGAGTCACACCCTGTGTCTCTCTGAGCAATCAGAGGAGGCTGGGCATCTTCTCAGGTGGAAACCACTGGCAGAAGATCTGGGACTGAAACACAGGCCCCATGAGTAAAGGGTTTGCCTGAGGCGGTACTGGCCTGGGTGGAGCACAGGGACTAGAAAACGCATGCGTAGTGCTGGCTGACTCCCAGGGTGGGGCTGACCCAGAGGACTGCTTTACTGAGCCTAAGACGCACCTGACCCTCAGGGGATCATCAGCCTATAGACAAAGGAAGGCAGGAGGCTAGAGCTGACAGCTAACCGGGCTGCGAATACAAACCTTTGCAGCAGCAAATACAGAGCCTGAGGCACAGGTTCTGGGAACTCAAAACAGATTCACTTCTGCAGGGGAATTTAGCAGGGACAGAAACAAATTCCGCAAAGTAGTTCTGTTCCATCAGTAACGTCAATCAGGGGTGGGTCTGGAACTGAGTGAACACCACCCAGTCTCCATCAAGCCCCTGAGGTTCTCAGGTCTCACCTCCCCCTGCCGGATAGAGGCAGAGAGCAGTAGCCTGGCTGAAGAGACAGATTTCCTTGTGATTCAGGCAGGTGCATACCCCTAAAGTATCTGCTCATTGGAGGCAACTGGGTTAAAGCTCTGTGGGGTTATCAGTGACTGGGTGTGACAGTGGTGCAAGGTGGGGTGTGATAGAGATGCATCAACCTTCCCAGACTAATCTATTTGCTGGGTGGGTCCTTCTGACCTCACAGAGCAGCAGAGCAAGTCATATTTGAGTAGCCAGCAGACCCCTGCAATCTAGTTATAACATACTTTTAAACTCTTCCACCTGAGACAGGTGCTGACTGAGATAATTGATTTGGACCTTTTGAACTGAGCCAATTGCCCAAAGACTATCCAAGGGGTGCCCTGGGTGTGTGGTTGTAGGAAGGTTTGATTTTCCTTTTTCCAATTGTTGCCTGTGGGGGGCGGGTTGACTTAACTGCTGGTATTTCACCACAGACAAGACTTTAAACCAGAGTAACTGTTTCACTAGGGTTGGATAGAGACCAGCTTAAAACAAGACAGAGCCACTTAGACCCAACACACCAAACATATCCCCACTTTCTCAGGCCATAGCACTGAACGGGTCCTTGGCAAATCTCCAGGGGAAAAATCAAATAGTGTAAAATAATCATGGGGCAGAATCAGTGGGAAAACTCTGGTAACATGAATAACCAGAGTAGATCAACCTCCCCAAAGAAAGATATGGCAGATCTAACTGAAGATCCCATTCATAAATAGATAGCTGAGATGTCAGAAATCGAATGGAGAATTTGGACCACACACAAGATTAATAGAATGGAAGAAAATTTGAAATTAGAAATTTGAGGAGCAATTCAAAAGTTGGAATTAGAAATTCAAGGAGAAATTCAATTGTTGTCTCAAAAATTCAACAAACTTAAAGACAAAACCACCAAAAATTTTGACACATCGAAGAAAGAATTTGCAGCCCTTGAAGATCTGAAAAATACAGTAGAATCACTCAGTAACAAAGTGGAGCAAGCAGAAGAAAGGATTTCTGACATTGAAGACAAAGCTTTTGAACACTCCCAAACACTCAAAGAGGAAGAGAAATGGAGAGAAAAAATGGATCATTCTCTCAGAGAGCTCTAGGATAATTAGAAGAAGGCTTCTATCTGCCTCAGTGGAATCCCTGAAAGCGATGAAGTAGCTTCACAAGGCACAGAGGCCCTTCTCCACGAAATTATGAAAGAGAATTTTCAGACATGCCAAGAGATTCTGAAATTCAGATGACAGACAGTTTCAAACCACAGCATGACTCAACCAGAGTGAATAAGACATCCCCCAGGCACATCATAATAAGACATAACCCAGGCACCTCATAATTAACTTCACTAAAGTTAATGTGAAGGAGAAAATTCTGAAAGTAGCCAGACATAACAAAACCATTACCTACAAAGGAAAGAATATTAGAATGACTGCAGATCTCTCTGGTGAAACTATTCAAGCCAAAAGAGTGTGGTCATCGACTTTTAATCTCCTAAAACAAAATAACTTTCAACCCCAGATTCTGTATCCAGCTAAACTGAGTTTCATTTATGATGGAGAAATTAAAAACTTTAATGACATTCATATGTTGAAGAAATTTGCCATAACCAAACCTGGTCTTCAGGATATTCTTGGACCTACCCTCCATAATGACCAGCCCAATCCTCTACCACAAAAGTAAACTCACTCAGAAACTTTTGATCAAACTCCAACTTCCACAGTGGGAAAAAAATTAAAAATGTCCACTGGACTTTCAAAAAACTTGATACCCAAAATTTTACCAGACTTATCTATATCTCCATTAATCTGAACGGCTTAAACTGTCCTCTAAAGAGGCACAGCTTGGCTGACTGGATAGATAGAAAACTCAGGCCAGATATTTCCTGCATACAAGAGTAACATCTTACCTTAAAAGATAAATATAGACTCAGGGTGAAAGGATGGTCAACCATATTACAGGCAAATGATAATCAGAAAAAAGCACATGTTGCAATTCTATTTGCAGATACAATAGACTTTAAACCAACAAAAGTAAGGAAGGATAAGAATGGTCACTTCATATTTGTTAAGCATAATACACAATATGATGAGCTTTCAATTCTTAATATTTATGCAACCAAGCAGAATGCACCTCAATTTATAAGAGAAACTCTAACAGACATGAGCAACTTGATTTCCTCCAGCTCCATAACAGTCGGAGATTTCAACACTCCTTGGCAGTGTTGGATGGATCCTCCAATAAGAAACTGAGCAAAGAAATTTTAGATGTAAACCTAACCATCCAACATTTGGATTTAGCAGACATCAACAGAACATTTCAGCCCAACAAAACTGAATACACATACTTCTCATCAGCCCACGAAACATACTCCATTATCAATCACATCTTAGGTCACAAGTCTAACCTCATTAAATTTAAAGGAATAGAAATTATTCCTTGAATCTTCTTTATTTATTTATTTATTTATTTTATTAAATCATAGCTGTGTACATTAGTATGATCATGGGGCACCATACACTTGGTTCATAGACCGTTTGACACATTTTCATCACACTAGTTAACATAGCTTTCATGGCATTTTCTTAGTTATTTTGCTAAGACCTTTACATTCCACATTTACTAGGATTCACATATACCCTTGTAAGATGCACCGCTCTTCTCGGACCACCATGGAATAAAAGTTGGTCTCAATAACAATAGGAATCTGCATACTCATACAAAAACATGGAAGTTAAATAACCTTATGCTGAATGATAGGTGTGTCATAGATGAGATTAAGAAGGAAATTGTCAAATTTATCGAATAAAATGACAATGAAGACACGAATTACCAGAACCTCTAGGATACCACAAAGGCAGTCGTAAGAGGGAAATTTATAGCACTGAAAGCATTCCTCAAGAGAATGGAAAGAGAGGAAGTTAACAACTTAATAGGACATCTCAAGCAATTGGAGAAGAAAGAACATTCCAACCCCAAACCCAGCAGAAGAAAATAAATAACCAAAATTAGAGCAGAATTAAAAGAAATTGAAAACAAAAGGATTATACAATAAATAAATCAAAAAGTTAGTTTTGTGAAAAGGTCAATGCAATACATAAACCTTTAGCTAACTTAACCAGGAAACAAAGAGTAAAATCTCTAATCTCATGAATCAGAAACGACAAACACGAAATAACAAGAGAATTCTCAGAAATCAAAAAATCCTTAATGAATATTACAAGAAACTTTATTCTCAGAAATATGAAAATCTGAAAAAAAAATGGCCAATACTTGGAAGCACATCACTTTCCAAGACTTAGCCAGAATCAAGTGGAAATATTGAGTAGGACCATATCAAGTTCTGAAATAGCATCAAACATACAAAATATCCCTAAAAAGAAAAGCCCGGGACCAAATAGCTTCACATCAGAATTCTACCAAACCTTTAAAGAGGAACTAGTACCATATTACTCAAACTGTTCCAAAATATAGAAAAAGAAGGAATACTACCCAACAAATTCTATGAAGCAAACATCAACTTGATGCCCAAACCAGAAAATGACCCAACAAGAAAAGAAAATTATAGACCAATATCACTAAGGAATATAGATGCAAAAATATTCAACAAGATCCTAACAAACAGAATCCAGCAACACACCAAACAAATTATACATCATGACCAACTCGGTTTTATCCCAGGGTCTCAAGGCTGGTTCAATATATGTAAATCTGTAAATATAATTCAGCACATAAACAAATTAAAAACCAAAGACCATATGATTCTTTCAATTGATGCAGAAAAAGCTTTTGATAATATCCAGTGTCCCTTCCTGATTAGAACACTTAAGAAAATTGGTATAGAAGACATTTCTTACACTGATAGAGGCCATCTACAGGAAACCCACAGCCAATACCGTATTGAATGGAGTTAAATTGAAATCATTTCCACTCAGATCAGGAACCAGACAAAGTTGCCCAGAGATCAAAGTTTCACTCTTTGCAGATGATATGATTGTATATCTGGAAAACACCAGGGATTCTACTACAAAACTCTTAGAAGTGTTAAAGGAATACAGCAGAGTCTCTGGTTACAAAATCAAAATTCATAAATCAGTAGCCTTTATATATACCAACAATAGCCAAGTTCAAAAAACAGTTAAGGACTCTATCCCATTCACAGTAGTGCCAAAGAATATGAAATATTTGGGAGTTTATCTAACAAAGGACATGAAAGATCTCTATAAAGAGAACGATAAAACTCTAAGAAAAGAAATAGCTGAAAATGTTAACAAATGGAAAAACATACCATGCTCATGGCTGGGAAGAATCAACATTGTTGAAATGTCCATACTACCCAAAGCAATATATAATTTTAATGCAATCCCTATTAAAGTTCCACTGTAATACTTTAAAGATCTTGAAAAAACAATTCTTTGTTTTATATGGAATCAGAAAAAACCTCTAATAGCCAAGACATTACTCAGAAATAAAAACAAAGCAGGAGGAATCACGCTAACAGACCTCAGACTATACTACAAATCAGTAGTGATCAAAACAGCATGGTACTGGCACAAAAACAGAGAAGTAGATGTCTGGAACAGAATAGTAAACCAAGAGATGAATCCAGCTACTTACCATTATTGAATCTTTGACAAGCCAATTAAAAACATTCAGTGGGGAAAAGATTCCCTATTTAACAAATGGTGCTGGGTGAATTGGCTGGCAACCTGCAGAAGATGAAACTGGACCCACACCTTTCATCATTAACTAAGATAGACTCACACTGGATTAAAGATTTAAAATTAAGTCACAAAACTATAAAAATACTAGAAGAGAGTTCAGGGAAAACCCTTGAAGAAATCAGTCTGGGCGAGTATTTTATAAGGAGGACCCCCGGGGCAATTGAAGCAGCTTCAAAAATACACTACAGGGACGTGATCAAACTAAAAAGCTTCTGCACAGACAAGAACACAGTAAGTAAAACAAGCAAACAGCCCTCAGAATGGGAGAAGATATTTGCAGGTTATGTCTCCCACAAAGGTTTAACCAGAATTCACAGAGAAATCAAACGTATAAGCAAGAAAAGAAGAAGTGATCCCATCACAGGCTGGGCAAGGGACTTGAAGAGAAACTTCTCTGAAGAAGATAGGTTCACAGCCTATAGACATATGAAAAATTGCTCATCATCTTTAATCATCAGAGAAATGCAAATCAAAACTACTTTGAGATATCATCTAACTCCAGTAAAATTAGCCCATATCACAAAATCCCAAGACCAGTGATGTTGATGTGGAAATGGAGAAAAGGGAACACTTTTGCACTGCTGGTGGGAATGCAAATTAATACATATTCCTTTTGGAAAGATGTTTGCAGAACACTTAGAGATCTAAAAATAGATCTGCCATTCAATCCTATAATTCCTCTACTAGGCATATACCCAGAAAACTAAAAGTCGCATCATAACAAAGATATTTGTACCAGAATGTTTATTGCAGCCCTATTCATAATTGCTAAGTCATTTAAAAAGTCCAAGTGCCCATTGATCTACAAAAGGATTAATAAATTGTGGTATATGTACACCATGGAATATTATGCAGCCTTAAAGAAAAATGGAGACTTTACCTCTTTCGTGTTTATTTGGATGGAGCTGGAACATATTCTTCTTAGTAAAGTATCTCAAGAATGTAATAAAAAGTATCCAATGTACTGGCTGAGTACATTGTATTATTATAAATTTATTATATTAATATAATATTAAAATTATATATTGCTTTGGGTAGTATGGACGTTTTAAGAATGTTGATTCTTCACAGCCATGAGCATGGTATGTTTTTCCATTAGTTACTATGAAACTACTTTATGGCTTTCACATGATAGCTATAACCCAGCTATAACCTAAGAATGGGGAAAGGGGAAAGGGAGGAGAAGGAGGGGGGAGATGGGCAGAGGGAGGGAGACTGGTGGGATTACACCTATGGTGCATCTTACAAGGGTATATGTGAAACTTAGTAAATGTGGAATGTAAATGTCTTAGCACAATAACTAAGAAAATGCCAGGAAGGTTATGTTAACCAGTGTGATGAAAATGTGTCAAACGGTGTATGAAACCAGGGTATGGTGCCCCATGATCACATTAATGTACACAGCTATGATTTAATAATAATAAAAAAAAACAGCATAGTACTGGCACAAAAATAGAGAGTTAGATATATGGAACAGAATTGAGAGCAAAGAGATAAATCCAGACACTTATCATCATTTGATCTTCAATAAGCCTATCAAAAATATAAATTGGGGGAAAGACTCCCTATTTAACAAATGGTGCTATGTGAATTGGCTAGGGACTTGTAGAAGACTGAAACTGGACCCACACCTTTAACCTCTCACAAAAATTGTCTCACTGGATAAAAGACTTGAACTTAAGACATGAAATTATAAAGATTCTTAGAGAGAGTGAAGGGGAAACACTTGAAGAAATTGGCCTGGGAAAAAACTTTATGAGGAGGACCCTCTCCCCCAAGGCAATTGATAGAATACCAATACATTACTGGAATCTGATCAAACTAAAAAAGCTTCTGCACTGCCAAGGACTCAGTAAGTAAAGCAAATAGACAGCCCTCAGAATGGGAGAGGATATTTGCTGTTTATGTTTCTGACAATGGTCTGATAACCAGAATCCACAGAGAACTCAAACTTATTAATAAGAAAAGAAAAAGTGATCCCATTTCATCGTGGGCAAGAGACTTGAACAGAAGCTTCTCTGAAGAAGACAGGTGCATGGTCTACAGACACATGGAAAAATGCTCATATCTGTAATCATCAGAGAAATTCAAATCAAGACCACTTTGAGATATGATCTAACTCCCATAAGAGTAGCCCACATAACAAAATCCCAAAACTACAGATGTTGGCATGGATGTAGAGAAAAGGAAACACTTTTGCACTGCTGGTGGGAATGCAAGCTAATACGTTCCTTTTGGAAAGAAGTTTGGAGAACACTCAAGGATCTAAAAGTAGACCTGCTATTTGATCCTGCAATTCCTCTACTAGGAGTATATCCAAATGAGAAAAAGTCACTTTGCAACAAAGATATTTGCACCAGATTATTCATTGCAGCTCAAATCATAATTGCCAAGTTATGGAAGAAGCCCAAGTGCCCATCGACCCATGAATAGATTAAATTGCGGTATATGTATACCACGGAATACTATACAGCCTTAAAAAAAAATGGAGACTTTACCTCTTTTATGTCTACATTGATGGAGCTGGAACATATTCTCCTTAGTAAAGTATTGTAAGAATGGAAGAAAAAGTATCCAATGTACTCAGTACTTTTATGAAACCAATTTATATTTACTCCCACTTTCTTATGAAAGATAGATCACAACTATAGCCCAGGATGAAGAAGAGAAATGGAGGGGCAAGGGAGGGTAAATGGTGGGATCACACCTATGGAGCATATTGCAAGGGTACAAGTCAAATCTATCAAGTATAAAACATAAATGTCTTAACACAATAATCAAGTAAATGAGATGAAAGCTATATTAATTAGTTTGATGTAAGCACTCCAAATTGTATAAAAAATCAACATATTGTTTCCCACATATGCATAAGTGTATTCATGATCTATGTGTATATGACTTAATAAAGGGAAAAAATAAAAAATAGAAAATAAAGTTACCTCCACCAGTATCTTAACTAACTTAGCTAAATCACTTAATGTTCTTAACCTCTGTTTAATCATTTATGAATTGAACTTGCTATGTTTCCCTCAATTACTAAGTCAGTTTTCATGCTGCAGAGTGCCCTGCACACATGAGGAGACACTACCCAAATGTGAGGAGGTCCTTTGTTGAGGAGAACTCAGAGGTGGAGACCATATCTTCAGGGCATTGAGTTCACTGAGCACAATGCAAGGAAGGAGTTGCTTCAAGAGCTACCTTGCAAACTCCACTTGAACTGTTATACCCAAAGAAGGAAAGTATCCCCTAGAGGACTGAAGGCTCACTGAGGTAACAGTGTATAGGCCAGAGAGTCTCTAAAATGCAAATTATCTTTTACACTGCCAGTAGGACTGCAAAGTAATACAACCTTTTTGGAAGGAAGTATGGAGAATCTTCAAAGAACTCAAACTAGACTTCCCATTTGATCCTATAATCCCATTACTGAGCATCTACCCAGAAGGAAAAAAAATCCTTTTATTATAAGGACATTTGCACTAGACTGTTTATCACAGCTCAATTTGCAATCACCAAACTGTGGAACCCTGTGGAAACAACCTAAATGCCCACCAACCCAGGAATGGATTAATAAACTGTGGTATATGTAGACCATGGAATACTATTCAGCCACTAAAAAGGTGGAGACTCTATATCTTTTGTATTAACCTGGACTAAGGTGGAACACATTCTTTAGTATAGCATCACAAGAATGGAGAAGCAACAATCCAATGTACTCAATTCTAATATGAAGGCAGCAGATGGTCTAATAGATGGTGTGGGGTAAGGGAATGAAGGAGCAGGAGGAGGAGAGGATGGAGGGGCTGGGGGAGGCATGGTATATGGCACACCTCTTTGGGGTGGGACACAATTATAAGAGGGACTTTACCTAACAAATGCAATCCCAAACAATAAAAAAAGGAAGAAAAGAAAATGCAAATCATCCAGCATTGTTTTACCTCAGCTGCATGTGGCCATCTTCTGGCAAGAGAAGCCCTCTTTGAGAAGGATAAAGGAAGTCTGTGAACCAAGACAAAAACAGGTTTCAGAGAAGAGCGAGTGGTGAATCAGTTCTACCTTCAGAATAGATGGTAGCAGAAGGCGCCATGGTTCCTCTCCAGTAACCATGGTGAAGGGAAGTTTATAATGTTGGTTGAATACTATAGTATCCCAATGCCTCCTGGGATTGCTGTGTCCTTTTTTTTTTCCCTTAGGAATTCATAGCAAATACTTTAAATAAAAAACACTTGTCATTAATGAGAAGTTAGATGTACTACATATCATCAGCCAATTCTAGAAATTGAGTTGTAGAAAAATCTGGAATTGATGTTCCCAGCTTAAAAAGGCATTTGAAGGGTGGCACCTGTGGCTTAAGGAGTAGGGCGCAGGCCCTATATACCAAAGGTGGTGTGTTCAAACCTAGCACAAATCAAAAAACTGCAAAAAAAAAAAAAAAAAAAAAAGAGTTTAAGGAATCGAGCAAGGCTAAATACCCAAGGAAAAAAGATATGTGTATCATCCAATCTCACAGAGCCTAGTGGGTTGTGAAGCTAAAAATCAAATGATAAAATCACTGTCACCACCATCATCATCCTTATAGCCCCACCACGCCTAGAGCTAAAGACAAGTTATTTCACTTGATATTATACATAAAACAACATTGGCAAGGGAGACTGAATAACCCACTCCAGAACATTAAAAAAGTAAGTCTCTATATTGAACTTAGTCCTACGTAATTTCTAGATCGTAAGGTAAAACTTCTGTCCTCTATTGAAAATGCATCTTTTCCCAATACTGACAAAAGTGTGAATGGAGGCCAATGTATACCTCTTTCTTCAAATAAAAGAAAACATTGGTAGTCTTAATTGTCTTAACATCAAAGCTACTGTAGTTCCCTCAAAACACCATACATAAAATTAAAAGGCAAGTAACAAGTCAAGGAAACATTTAAAGTATGTATGGAAAAGATTAACTTTAGTTTCTGAGTAACTCTCATAACTTAATAAGACATTTAAAAAATACAGAATAGAAAGAAAGTAAAATGAACCATAAACACATATATTTTAAAAATCTGTCACTTTTCCTTAGTAATCAAATAAAAGTACATTAAATTAATGAACGTAACATGGATTAAAAATAACAATTGTACGTTATCTTATCAAAAATAAAATGAAACAGGAACTTTCATAATGGGGTTCTAAAATGAAAGATAACTTGATGATTTATAGCTAAACTTTTAAAATACATAAATCATTTAGCTCAGTGATTTCACTTATAGGAATATATTCTAAGGAAATTTCAAGGCGAGGAGCTGTGATTTAGCAAACAGTATTGTCAATGCAGTGTTATTTATAAGGATACATAATAGTTTTATGAGAAAAGAAGAAGCAGGCTAGCTCTGGGATATAGAATGTATGTTTCAAGTTTTTTAAAAAAACTATGCATTGATAAAAGCAGGAAGAATAAACAAAACGGTGGTATCCACTGCATTATGTATAATATTTTCTTCTTTCCTAACTGAATACATGTAACTTCAGAATCAAGAAATTATACTTTTGAAAGGAGGCAGTGTGATATGAAAATGTTTTTAAAAGAGGCAAAACAAACTCATTTCTTAACTGCAAAAATATCTAAACTAGAAATAATTTTTAAAATGATGAAAACTCACTGTAACAATATTGTAAATTTATAAGAGGAAAAGATGAGAGATGAATCATATTTTATGCATGAAATTTGTAGTACTCCAAGCAATTAGAGATAACTAGAGAGCTGATGATTCCAGATGGAAATGGAAGGCTTTGTTTACTTTTATTGTAGATGGGGCTGTGGGCTGAGGGTCTCAGTCAGGTTTGGAAGGCAACTTACAGATACAATAAGCATCATGTAACTTTCCAGCAACAACATAGTTGATGGTAGTTATAATATTACCTGGAAATTTGGTTGATCTACTAAAACAATGACAGGTCCAGTTTTTTTAAAAAAAAAAATTTGTTTTCAATTAGAGTAAATGAAAAACTCCACGTAACTTTACAATCTTAACCATTTGTAAGTGTACAGTTCAGGAGTGTTAAATATATTCAGATTATTATGTAATAAATTTCTAGAACTTTTTCCTCTTGCAAAATTGAAACTGTACACCCGTTAAACAACTCCCCATTTTCTCTCCTTCCGGTCCCCGGAAACCACCATTCTACTTTCTTATTCTAAGAATTTGACTACTCTAGGTACTGCATATAAGTGGAATTATACAATATTTGTCCTTTTCTGTCTGCCTTATTGCACTTAGCACAATGCTTTCAAGGTTCATATATGTTATAGCGTGTGATGGAAACTTCCTTTTTAAAGCTAAATAATATTCCATTGTATGGATATACCACAATTTGTTTATCCCTTTATCTGTTAATAGACATGATATGCCAGCAATCAAAAATACACAGAAAGTACCAGTTGTGCCAAGGATGTGGACAAGTTGAAACCTGTGTATCACTTGTAGGAATGTAAAAAAATTTAGCTGCTATGAAAAGTTGTATGGCTAGTCCTCAAAAAAATTAAAAATATAATTACTGTATGATTCAGTAATTCCACTCTGGGTATATACCCCCAAACAGAATCTCATAGTAATATTCGCATGCCCATGTTCACAGCAGCATCATTCACAACAGCCAAGAGATGGAGATAATGCTTTTAATGAAACAATTTTACCACAATTTGCATATCATTTAACAAAAACATAAAGCCATTTAAGAAGTCAGCGTCTAGCATCATTCTGTACAGGACAACTTGAAAGCATTGTGATAGAAACATACACAAAGTAGTCGAAGTGTTTTTGCAGAGAGTCAGAGAAGCATTTGCCAAAGGACATGGGTAAGAGTATCCTCACTTGAAAAGAGGGGAAAGGTATTGTGGGCAAAAAATCAGCTCATGGAGAGGCACAAAAGCAATTTCAGAAAATTGCAATTATTTAAGAGTACGTAGTTCTTTATGTCGTTCTTTAAATTGTCTCACTTAAGTTCACATTTTAACCTGCTGGTAACAAACTGATGTTTAATGTTTCTAACTTATTTTTTGTGACCCAGCTGAGGTCAGTCCTATCTCTTTTATAAAGCCTTCCCTTTAACTCTCACTGATTTTTTTAATTAAATAGGTTATTTTTAAAGCACTTTCACATTTACAGAGAAATGACAAAGTACAGAGAATTTCCATGTACTCCCCTGCCCCTCAAGCTTTCTCCTATTATTAACCCCTTATAATAGTATAGTACGTTTGTTACAACTGATAAAGTAATAGCATTGTTATTTCACAAAATTTTATTCATGCATCCATTCATTGCACTAGATATTAGGAAATCAAGATAACTGAGAATTTGCCTCTGTGTTATTTACAGTATCATATGACTTTGCTTATTTATTTAATTTTTTCAGATTACTATAAGGGTACAAATGATGAGGTGACATTGTTTAGATTTCATAGGTAAAGTTCAAGTTGTACTTGAGCCCTTCACCCAGGGACTGTGCTGTTTATCCTTACATTGTGCACATTAGGTGAGGGCTTACTAATTGCTCCCCTCCCCTCTTTGCCTCCCCCCATTTTAATTCAGTTGCATTTCAGTTGTGTTCTTCTCTTGTGTGGGCACGTAGTTGTGTATCTATTGGTTTCATATTAGCATAGAGTACATTGGACACTTGATTTCCCATTCTTGTGATACTTTGCTAAGAAGAATGTGCTTCAACTCTATCCAAGTAAATACAAAAGATGGAAAGTCCCCGTTTTTTATGGCTGAATAATATTCCACAGTATAAACATACCACAGTTTGTTAATCCATTCATGTGTTGATGGGCACTTGGGTTGATTTCACATCTTGGTGATTATGAATTGAGCTGTAATAAACATTCTAGTGCAGATGTCCTTATTGTAAAATGAATTTTTTTTCTTCTGGGTAGATACCTAGTAATAAGACTGCAAAATCAAATGGGGGTTTTACTTTTAGCTCTTTGAGGAATCTCCATACTTCTTACCATAGAGGGTGCATTAGTTCACAATCCCACCAGCAATGTAAAAGTATTCCCTTCTCTTCATGTCTACACCAGCATATGCAGCTTTGGGATTTTATGATGTGTGCTTTTCTCACTGGGGTGGTTTTGATTTGCGTTTCTCTAATAATTAGGGAGGATGAGCATTTTTCATGTGTTTGTTGGCCATTTTGTCTGTCTTCTTCAGAGAATGTTCCCTTTCAAGTCTTTTGCCCACTTATAAATAGGATTGTTTGCTCTTTTCCTGTTGATTAGTTTGAGTTCTCTGTAGATTCTAGGTATCAGCCCTTTGTCAAATTTGTAGCATGAAAATATCTTCTCCCATTCTGAAGGCTATTTGCTTATGATTTTGCATATTTTAAAAAGTGGTAAGATAGGGCAGTGCCTGTGGCTCAAAGGAGTAGGGAGCCGGCCCCATATGCTGGAGGTGGCAGGTTCAAACCAAGCCCTGGCCAAAAACCGAAAGAAAAAAAAAAAAATTGGTAAGATCAAAAATATCACAAATTTATCAAAAAAAAAAAAAAAAGAGAGAGAGAGAGAAGGCAATGTGCCTATAAATTTTAGATGTAAATGGAAATTCTATAGAGTAATAAAATATGTTTATCTCTGATGTATTCACCCAATCAAGACATTTTTGATGTTCTTGAAATATTTTATAATTATTTAAAAAATTGTTTATTTATTTGTCTATCTATCTACCTGAGGCAAGCTCTCATTCTGTCACCTAGGCAAGAATTCTGCAGCACAGTCATAGCTCACTGTAGCCTCATACTTTCAGTCAAGTTATCTTCCTGCTTCAGCTTCCTGATTAGCTAGGACTACAAGCACACACTACCATGCCCAGCTAATTGTACTTATTTGTTTGTTTGTTTGTTTGTTTGTTTTGTAGAGATGAGGTCTTACTATGTTATCCCAGCTGGTCTTAAGCTTCTAAACTCATACAATTGTCCTATCGCAACCTCTCAAAATGCTAGGATTATAGGAATGAGCCCATGCCCTGTCTATAATTATTCCAAAATTTTAGATTCAATTATTAGTAGATTGGATATCATATGTTATAAGATATAACATGGCATATGCATGCAACTGGTTACTTTATAACACCTTTGACTGTGAAATCCTATTTCCAAGTGTTATATTTTTGATGGAAATTTAAAATTGTTTCCAAATTGAAGCTATCTATCCCTGTCAGACATATTCTTAAAAAAGGAATGCTGCTCGTAGAGGCCTGAAAGAAACTTTCTTTCTGTACTGAATGCTTTCCTTCTGTCAGCAACTATGTTCAGAATTCATTTATCTGCAAAAAACCATCCTTTCCTCAGGTTTCTATGATGCATCTTTTAGTCTTATCACTTATTAATTCCCTTCCTCCTACTGCCTTTGTCCTCTTTAATCCCCCGCAATGTCATTTTCTTCTGAAATCTTGTCACCAAAGATCACTAGAGATACCTCTTTATCAAAATCCAAGAGCCTATCTTTATTTCTCAACCTTATTAAATCATTTCCAGACTTGAGAGTAATTCCCTTTTTGAAAGTCTTGTTCATCACTTGGCACTGCATTATTCCTGTTTTCATCTTCTTTCTCTCTGCCCCTTCCTCCTCTATTTCCTTCACTGGGCTATCTTCTTCTCTCTCCCTGCATAAGGACACCTCTTCATTTCTTAGCATGTTCTTTTCTCAGCTACACCCCATTGATGTCCAATAATTTCATCACCTCCTTCAGGGAATCACCAAGTGGGTGATTTTGATTTGATACCGTGATTTCACTCTGCAACTGCTTATTCAGCCTCCAGCTTCCCGGACACTGCACCTGACTGCCTGGGGACATATAAAACTAAGTATTCCATCCATCCATTCACTCACTCAACTTAATAAATTGGATCCCTCTCTATGTTAGTCACTGCAGACTGGCTTAAACAAGATTATGACTATCACTGCCTTCACGTGCCATTTACAATTTTATGGAGAAAAAAGTAACATAATAGGAAGGTGGTTCAACTCAAGGGAAACCCAGACTTATACTCCCTGGCAATGGTTTATTCCTCTCGTTCTACAGTCACTCCACTTCTTCTCTTCTCTCTATCAGGTAATGGAATCTAGGGAAGAAAAATCAATGTAACCTGGCATATTGTACCCTCAATGAATCCCCAACAATAAAAAAAAATTTGAAGACATCTCTAACTCCTCTTTCTTATTCTTTCAACGAGTCATATGAATTGTGAAGTACTAAATATCTCCCCTCAACAATGGCTCTCAGGTGCAGCTAATATTTTTTCAACTGGATCACGGTGATAGTCTCTTCCTTCATTCCAGCCTCCAATCCCATATAGGTTGTTAGCCCCGTCATTGCTGACAATTTAATAATCCTGAATTGCCACCCTAATCAATCACTCTCCTGCTCATGCTTATAGCATTCTCATGACCTTTAAATGAACTACCAAATTCACCACAGACCCTCACCCATTGGTAACCACTTATCTTTCTAGGCCTTTCTATTAATGCATCCACTCTACACTCTAAAAGGCAACTCTCAAACCTTGGCAGAGGCAGACTTCTGCATAGATTTCTGCTCTCCTTCTCCTCCCAACTGGCACCAAGTTTCTGATTCTGTAGTCTTGGTGAGGCCTGAGAACTTGGATTTCCAATAAGTTCCTAGATAGTGCTGATTATCCTGGTGAGGGAACTGAACTGTGAGAACTTCTACTCAGGGAAAACTCAGCAGCTCACTCTGTATTATTATGTGCTCTTTATTCTTCCACGTAAAGTTCTCTACTCTGACTTTTTTCATTAGCTCACATACCCCCACCTGTGAACATTCTTTCTACACATCCTTCAAGTTCTTTCCCTCCAGTAATATTTTCTTCTTCCAGAAAATTCATAAACTGTTCCTGAATCTTCATCAAAACCCCCCTTTCAGTTACCACCTAATCTGAGTCTGAGCCACCATGTTCTCTGGCCCACACTCTTTCAATAGCTTTGTAGTCAGTCTCCCTGGATCTTTGTGATTTATCAAAATAATAACTACTGCAATTTTCATGTATACATGGAAAACATAAATAGTAAATATGTCGTGCTATTAAGAAGTTTGATATTTGGTCCAGTGTAATAGTTATAACTTTCTCCCTTTGAGAGAAAGTTATAACTATTTGGGTTTATCTCTTTTTTTTCTGGCTCATATTATTAATACAAATCTTCCTTAAAAGTCTGTGCTTATTTTTATTTATTTTATTTGTCATTATTTTATTTTAAATAATGAAAGTTTTTAACTTTTTAAAGTTTTTACTGATCAGATACAAAGCCTTAATAAATAATTAGCCATCAGGAAAATGCAGATTGAAACCACAATGAGATAACACCACTCACTCATTTAGGTGGCTATAATTTAAAACTCAGTGACAAGTGTGGAAAAATATGAACCCTCATACTCTGGGAATGTAAAATAGTGTAGGTGCTTTGAGAATCAGTCTGGCAGTTCCTTAAAGGATTCGTGTAGTCTTCATGTGACTAGCAATTATACTCCTAAGTAAATGCCCAAGAGAACTTAAAACGTATCTTCCCACAAAAACTTGTACACAACATTCATAGCAGCATTATTCATATTCCGAAAGGTGGAAACAATGTAAATGTCCATTAACTAGTGAATACATAGATAAAATGTGATATATGAGTATTCATGCAACTGAAAATTGTTCAGCAGTAAGAGGAATGGAGCACTGATGCACACCACAACATGTATGAACCTTGGGAAGATTATGATAAGTGAAAGAAGCCAGTCACAAAAGACCACACACTGTATTACATCACTTGCATGAAATTCCCATAACAGGCAAATCCATAAAGACAGAAAGTGGATTAGTGGTTACCTAGGGTGGGGTGGGTTGGGGAGGAATTGCTAATTGGGGAGAGGGCTTCCTTTGGGGATGATAAAATGTACTAAAATTGTGGTGATGGCTATACAACTTTTAATATATTAAAAACCATTGAATCGTATGCTTTAAGTAGGTCAATTGTATGACACATGAAATATACCTCCACAAAGCTGTTATTAAAAAATCAAACAGGAACAACCTTAAGGTTTAAGGACATCTATTTGGTTGAGGTCAGGTAAAAGTAAAAAGAAAAGGAAAAAAGAAAATGAAATTGAAGCTGTGATAGTGCTTTGAGCAATTGTTAGCAATGGGTCTGTACTGTTCAACATTTACATTGATCTCAATGACCTGAACACATCTATACTTGTTTTTAACCTGAGCAGATTCATGAATTTCTCTTAGCTCTTTAGTTCAAAGACATGAAAGTGTTTCCTTAGACTTTCCTATTACTTTTCTTTTTATAATCAAGTTCACCATGGCCCAAGGGATCATATTAAATTACAGTTTCTGCCTGTTACTATTTGGTTCCCTTAAATAATTCTAGATTACACTGAACTCAGGAAACAGAGGAGAGAAGCTACCCAATTAAAAACACACATTAAATCAATGTAAAAAATTTGATAAATGTTATTAGGTTATATGTATAATAAAAGAAAGCTATTAACAAATATATTTATAAACCTGAATACTGTATTTTGAAGGGAAATTATATGATATTTATCAACTGACTATATTTTCTTGGTATCTATATTTCTGTAGTTCTTCAGTTTATAACATGTATCATCACAGAAATTCTGTATTATTATCACAGTCAGAAGTGCTTTTCTGAAAAGTAAAGCACAGTAAAAATATGTATATAGCCTTTGAAGTAAAAATGAAAAAAATCTCTTAGAATATTTGTCATCTCAAAACTTAAGATTGAACCCCAGTCATTCTACACAGGGAAAAAATGGGCCTCAGACAATTTGACAAGACTGTCAATGTCATAGTTTGCCTGAAGTCATTATGGAAAAAACTACTAATGTTCAACATAGGAGGTTGAATCACTTTAAACTAACTTAATTGCATATATGATTTTATATGGATGAATATACACGATATAGATTCTAGAGAATAAAAGTTTCTGAGGAAAAAAATTGCATGTCAAAAGAATAATGGACCCATAGAACTATTGTCTCCAAAATAATTATTATGCATATGTTAGAATTCCTTAGAGTATGGAAAAAGAAATTGAAAAGTTCAATTTACTACTATACCGAAATGATTAGGTATTAACATTTAGTAATATTTGAAATATAGATTGATGATATATTTATATAATTTATTGTATATTTATATGTATTTATTGTATTAGTGCTTTTTGCTAAAAATATTACTAATGGACTAAGAGATCTACTATGTAGGTTGTAAGCTATTAAGCAGCAAATGTAGTTGGGTAGCAAACACGGGTCTCTAGATTTTCTTCGTGTTTAAAAAAATGAGTTATTCTCCAAATTTAAGAAGCAGAAGATTAGACATAATATCTATATTTCTAATTGATCTCAAGAAATGAAAAGATCTGGAAACAATGAATTCAGATTCTTGTGTGATGACAGTAGGTCAAGTGATCAAATGACCCTCTCTTTTACTCAAAATGGGCTCTCTGGCTTAACCAAATCTCTGTCATTCTGTATTATATTCTGCCTGGATGGTTTTACAATTCTGTGTTACCCGTATGGCTCTGGTATGCATTCAAGTTTGTTACGTAAACTATTTCTGACTAAAATCCACAAGCCAAAATCTACAGGTATGAGGCAGAGACCCAGTGCTAGTTCAATACCAGTTGACCCTCTCTCGACCACACAGCTCAGTGGCATTTTTTAGCTTCTTTTGCAGTTATATATGGCCATTTGATTCTGAATTCTATTAATGGAAAAGAAGTTTGATGCTCTTTCTATATCTTCCCATAGCTAGATATCAACAAACTGTATGAGCTTGGAAGCTACATGTGCAAAATGCAAAGACTCCATCCATCTGGATTCTTGTATGACTGCCAAGAACAGACTTCTCTACTTATCCATCACATAGAAAATTAAGTTCTATATTAGCCTTGTGTTAAGTCACTGATATTTGAAGAATTACCTTAAATTAATCCAAGATGTAATTGTCTCTTCATTCATCTCTACAATTTTCCTCAGAGGAAATCCACTAGTCAATCCTGGGAAAAGGAAAGAGGAGAGGCAAATAAGGGAAAATTGATTTGTCTTTTGTCTTATGAATTTGTTCTACTTTTTCTTTTACTTATTTGGCATTTCTTAGATGGCTTCTTACCCTTCACTTCACCCCTTTTCCATATTGTATTCTTGAGATTGTGTATGAGTGGACTTCAAAAAGTTTGTAGAACAGATGGAATTAAAAGTTAAAAAAATAAACTATTTCTCAACATAAGCTGTATCAAGTTCAAGACTCTTTTGTAAGTGTTGATATCAGCCATTAACTCCATCCTTAAAGAGCTGAGGGTTCTGGGAATTTAACCAGGTCAATGTAATATTTTTTATATTATTAAGTGAAGAAAAATGAGTGCCCTTTAAAGATTTTTTTATATAAGAAAACAAAAATAAGTCAGAAAGAGCCAAATCTGGACCAAAAGTGGATGCCTAATGATATCCCATTGAAACCTTTACAAAGGTTTGATGAGAGGAATTAGCAGGAGCATTCTTGTGATGAGGAAGAACCCTCTGGTTGAGCTTTCCTGGGCACTTTTCCACTAAAGCTTTAGCTAACTTTCTCAAAACACTCCCATGATAAGGGGATCTTATTGCTCTTTGGCTCTCCAGAAAGTAAACAAGCAAAATGCCTGGAGCATCCCCCCAAAAACTGTTGCCATGAACTTTGCCCTTGACTGGTCAGCTTTTGCTTTAACTGGGCCACTTCCACAACTTTGACATTGTCTTATCTCCTCTTAAAATGAGCTACCCATTTGTAAACTGCTGATTTCTTTGGAACATTGTCCCCGTACACTTTTGGTAAAGCATTAATGATTTCACCATTCCCCACCCAAGCTTCATCACAAATTTTATGTTTTTTCTTACCTCAATTATAGCAGGATTTATGTCACTTTTATGAGGGATCCATTCAAATTGATACTTTGTCTTTCTCAGTGACTCAAAATAGGCTCTGTTTGGACATGTTATACAAGTTAGTATGAGTTTATTTTGGTGCAAAAATAGTTTGAAATCTTTGCATAGTTTTTTCTTCTTCATTAAATTTTCAGAATATTATAGGGGTATAAATGTTTTGGTTATGTGAATTGCTTTTGTGTAGTTTGAGTCAAAGTTATAAGTGCCCATCACCCAGTTAGTGTGCCTTGTACTGGTTTGGTGTGAATATACCCCTCTCCTCTTGCTCCCGCCCACCTGTTTATTTTCTATTAAGTTTTACTACCAAATATGGGTATTGATTAATTAGTTCCAATTTAATGGTGAGTACATATGGTGTTTGTTTTTCCATTCTTTTGATACTTCCCTTAGAAAATGGTATTAGTTCACCATTTTTTATGTGGGAGTAGTATTCCATGTTATACATATACCACATTTTATTAATCCACTCATGTATTGATGGGAACTTGGATTGACGTCACATCTTTGCAATTATGAATTGCACTGCAATACACATTCAAGTACACATGCCTTTTTGATAAATTGACTTTTTTCATTTGGATAAATACCCACTAGTGGGACTGCTGCATCAAACGTTACGTCTACTTTTAGTTCTTTCAGGTGTCTCCATATGATTTTCCATAGAGGTTATACTAGTCTGCAGTCCCACCAACAATGTATAAGAGTTACTTTCTCTCTGTGTCCATGCCAGCATTTGTTGTTTTGGGGATTTTTTGATAAAGTCACTCTTACTGCAGTTAGATCTCCAGTAAGATATCTCATCATAATTTCAATTTTCATTTCCCTTGATGATTAGAGATGTTGAGTTTTTTTCGTATGTTTATTGGCCATTAGTTTACCTTCTTTTGAAAAGTTTCTGTTCATGTCTCTTACCCACTTTTTAAGGGTTCATGGTTGTTTAATTTTTTTCTGGCTTATTTGTTAAGTTCTTTATATATTTTGGTTACCAGACCTTTATCAGATGTATAGCATGCTAATATCTTCTCCTAATCTGTAGGTTGTTTATTCACTGTATTGATTGTTTCTTTGGCTGTGCAGAAGCTTTTTAATTTAATCAGGTTCCATTTGTTAATTTTTGTTATTTCTGTGATTGCCTTTGAGGTCTTCTTCATAAATTCTTTGCCTAGGCTGATGTCTGTAAGAGTTTTTCCAACATTTTATTCCAGAATTCTTGTAGTTTTATTTCTTAAGCTTAAGTCATTATTCACATAACCGGAAGCAAAAACATACGTTTATCTCAATAGATGCAGAGAAAGCATTTGACAAAATTCAGTTCCTCTCATGATAAGAGCTCTTAACAAAATAGGCATAGAAAGAACAAACATACCTTGACATTATAAAAGTCACATATGATAGACCTATAGACAACATCATACTGAATGGGGAAAAATTGAAAATATTTCTGCTTAGATCTGGAATTAGACAAGATTGTCCACTGTCACCACTTTTGTTCAACATGGTTCTGGGAGTACTACCTAGAGTAACAGACAAAAGATGGAAATCAAGGGTATACAAATGGAGACAGAAGAGGTCAAACTATCACTCTTTGCTGACGGTATAATCTTATACCTGGAAAACTGCAAAGATTCTGCCATGAGACTCCTGGAATTGATAAATAAATTCAGCAGGGTCTCAGTTTACAAAATCAATGTACAAAAATCAATAATTCCTATACACCAACAACAGTCAAGCTGAGAATCAAGCCAAAGGCTCAATACCTTTCATAATAGCAACAAAGAAAATAAAATGCCTAGGAATATATTTAACCAAGGAGTTAAAAGACCTCTACAGGGAGAATTACAAGTTACTAAGGAAGGAATTCTCAGAAGATGCAAATAGATGGAAAAATATATTATGCTCATGGATTGGCAGAATCAATATTGTTACACTGTCTATACTACCCAAAATGATCTACATATTCAATGCAATCCCCATTAAAATACCAACATCATTTTTCATAGATCTAGAAAAACATAATTCTGTGCTGTATATGAAACCAGAAAAGAGCCCAAATAGTCAAGAAACATTAAGCCAAAAGGACAAATCAGGAGGCATCACTTTATCAGACTTTAAGCTATACTACAAGGCTATAGTAAACAAAACACCATGGTACTGGCCCAAGAACAAAGACATAGACCAAACGATCAGAACAGAAGACCCAGATATAAAACCATCCTCACACTGTCATCTGATCTTTGACAAAGCAAATAATAACATACACTGAAGGAAAGAATCCCTATTCAATAAATGGTGCTGGGAAAATTGGACAGCCACATATAGAAGACTGAAATAGGATCCATACCTCTCACCACTCATAGTTTTTCATAATACACATTTTCTATGAACTTTTTAAGACCTCCTCATATAAGTCAAGGTGCTTTTAGTCAAAATATCAAAAAGCTCAGGAACAATAAAAGATACTTTTTGGCTCCCATGATTGAAACATTCTAGCAATAAGTCAGGCTTTAGGTATAGTTGAATTGGGGATCGGTATCAACTTGCCTGCATATCTCTAGCTGTCCCCCCCCCCCCCCGGCTGGTTTCCCTTATGGTAGCAAATGGCTGAAGTTGTCCCCATCTCACTGGCAAGAGAGTTGGGCTTGTGCTGATGTTTTGTGCTAACTTGGGAGATGATCAATGTCACACAAATGGCATGGTTGATGCTTCCTGAAAAGAAGAAAAGTGTCCACTATAGGGTGAATGGGGTAGGAGATAAAGCCCATGTCAGAATTCAGTGATAAAGGCTGAGCATGGTGATGCACACCTGTAATCCCAGGACTTTGGGAGGCCGAGGAGGGAGGATGGATTGCTTGAGCTCATGAGTTTGAGACCAGCCTGAACAAAAGTGAGACCTCAGTCTGTACAAAAAATAGAAAAAGCTGAGGCAAGAGGATCGATTGAGCCCAAGAATTGGAGATCGCTATGAAGACACCATGGTACTCTACCGAGTGCAACAGCTTGAGACTCTTGCCTCCAAAAAAAGAAGAATTACTTCCTGGTGCCATAACAGCCTAGTTTATACCAGAATGCCTTCTATTTCCCCAATGCTTTATATTTGTCTAAGATTTTATAACTATGTATTTGATTATATATGAGCCCAATAATAAATTTTTAGGATATATAGCCATATTTTATTAGACTTACTTTACATACTATTTTAGGCCAAAAGTGGTTCAGGAATTTGCCCAGGACCATAGAGTAGTTAGTAGCATAACTAGAATTCAGTTCTTATAAGGTTTTGATAAGTGTTTATTCCACCATGCAAGAATGCTTCTTCTCTTCCTTGGCTTCCTTTGAAAATGTGTTAGCCGAAGATTGTGTTATAATTAGGTTTCTGGTTCAGAAAATCAAAACTGCTACAAGGATAATTGCTTCTTCAAAGTACCACTGTGGCTGCTTTTCATTCTAAATTGCTAACTCTTTGAGAGTTCAGGTGGTCAAATGCACCCTCAATTAGGCATCTTACCCATGAACACAAGGCTCCATTGAAGGACAAGGAGCAATTCAACTTCTGTTATGATCAAATGTGAGGGTTAAAGGTAAATACACAATTATAGTTAAGAAAGAAAACAGGCACTCATTCTTTTATGCTCCTCTGAGAAGTCAGTGTACTGAAAATTCAAGGGAGTGATAGTCTGGCCGCATATGAGCATAAGGCATTGATTAGAGTATTATTGCATTACAAGTTCATTGCTGTTGAACAGTGAGAGCATGTAATTATTCTTCATAGAATGCAGTGCACAGAAAGCAGAGAAGTACATTTCCAGGCCCATATATTTAAATTACGAATGCAGAACTCATTTTCACCTAAAGAGAAGGCATCATGATTCGGTTATTCAATCATTTTTAAACGGAGATAAGGATTCACCAGAATGAGAAAAAGAGAGAGAAATGCTTTCATTAAGAGTCACATTACCATATTCAATGCAGAAACCATTGAACCAGAGAGATATTTTTGGAAAATTGATTTGCCCACGTTAAATCATACTGGAATAAAATAAAATTAAAAAAACTAAAGAAAAGGTACATATTCCAGGTATTTGAAATAATAGTTTGAACGAACACAAAATTAGATAGGAACTTGGAAGTAAAAGGTTATAGTTAAGCAAAGCAATGGGATACAAAACTGGTAATAAATCACTCACAACTGATTTAATCTCAGAAGTAGTGAGAGTATGTTAAGGAAGATACATAGAAAGTAAGTTATGAAATCTGATTTCTTTTCCCCACCCACTGAAGATTCCTTATGAAGAAAAGTCACTCAACTGAGATGGTGGTCTTAAGCATGAAGGGAATACAGCCCACCAATATTAACTACCCACATCCTAATTGTTGAACTATAAAAACCCTAACTTCAGGCTGTGCACTGCTGCCCCTACTGATTCCACATCAGCTGACCAGTCTTAAATAAGCAGACTTCTATTGCTTTTTAATTTGTCTGGTGATCCTATCTCATGCACCATAACAAACTTCTTTCCAGAGGTCCATAGGACAGTATTAATCCTGGTTTTTGTAGGTTTGACAATAGCTACACTCTATTTTAAAGCAAATGGGCATTTTTGTATGTTGGCCACTTAACTACATGCACCATATAGAATAAGTGTAGATTTATTATTTATTTATTAAAGAACAATTACTGATTTTTTTTTTTTTTTTTTGAGACAGGGTCCCACCCTATGCCCCTGAGCAGAGTGCAGTGGGCGTGGTAGCTCACCGCAACCTCAGACTCGGGCTGCGGGCACCCGGCTGCCTCAGCCTCCGGAAGCTGCTGGGATTACAGGCGCCCAGCTGGGTTTTTCCATTTTTTTCATGAGTCGGGGTCTCACTGTCGCTCAGGCGAGTCACGACCTCCTGAGCTCAAGCGATTCTCCCTGCTCAGCCTCCCACGGTGCATTACAGGCGTGAGCCACCGTGCCAGGCAATTACTGATTTTTTAAAAAGATTTTTGAGTTCTAAGCATTCTTTAGCATAACATTTTTTTTCACACTTAAGAAGGTCCTTGCAATGTTATATTTATAGATCTTCCTGGCAGAGAAAGAATGAAGCAGAAAGTATAAACTCAATTTGTTGTTTTCCTTAAAATTCTTACTCCCTCATTGACTCCATTAGGATCCTTTGGTTGCAAGAAACAGAAACTGTTACTGGCTAAATTTGGCCAAGAATGAATGCATTTGAAGTATGAGGCACAGCTTACAGAATCCAAGGAAAGCTAGGGACCCTGGATAAGAACGGAAGCTAGGATGGCCCCAAGAATGCGGTCTTAGAACTAAATGATACCATGTCAAAGCATGAGTGGTGCAATGAAATTTCCCTTGGCCTAGCTCAGGTTGGCCTTTGGGGAAAAGAAGGCATAAGCTATTGAGAGCTGCCTTCTTGCAAAAACAACTATGGGGGAAAATGTTGGGAGGGAGTCGTAATTTTCTGAAAGAAGGCATGTAAAATATAAATGGCCAAGCAATAGCTTTATTGATTTCACTTCACTCAGCTTATTTTAGAGTGTGCAGTGATGATTATTGGTTTATTCATGTATTTTCCATGTAATCATTAATAGGAAAAGAGAATATATCCCTAATTGGAGACCTTTTGTTAGTAATTGCTGAGACAGTCTAAGCAGATGCCTTAAAAGGAGCAAATATGCTGCAAGTTTGGAGTCACACTGCCTTTGACATGAGGACATAATGGTTAAGGAATAGCAACTTGCACTAGTATTGTGTCTGAAGGCAGGACCAAAAGACTACTCTTTTATGTTCCATTAATAAGCACCTTACTGTGGAGTTTATTATTTCAAATGTATTTGGTGACAGGCTGAACTGCGAAGGGTGTACTCTCTTGTAACTCCCATGTATGTAAACAGTATTAATCCTGGTTTTTATAGGTTTGACAATAGCTACACTCTATTTTAAAACAAATGGGCATTTTTGTATGTTGGCCACTTAACTACAAGCACCATATAGAATAAATGTAGATTTATTATTTATTTTATTAAAGAACAATTACCAGTTGTCTGGCCATCAATTCTCATGCAATACCCATAGGAACAAAGTAGATTAAAACAATAAGCTTGGTTGGCTGTCATTTACAAACAGAACCTGGTAGCTGCTGCCTAATTTCTGCACAGTGGGTCAGAACCACTGCTAGCAATTTACAATGTTTTAAAAACAGTAGGACAGCCACCAGATCAATCCATCAATCAATCAGTCATTAGAATTTATGTAGTGTCCTTAAGGAATAGCTGTCTAGAGATCTTTACCAAACAGAATAAGCTCTGGGAAGGCCAAAACCCAAAATCAACTCTATTATTAACATGAATCTTTTTTGGTAGGGAATTAGTCTAATTTCAAAGACATTATAAGACCTTGTCAAATAAAACATCCTCTTCTTGTAGTCAGTGATGTATTAGAGATTACGAAAATTAATACAATTTAAGATGATCATCCCAAATAAGAAATTAGGCCCTTTTTCTGCTTTTCCTCTTCCTTTTCTTTTTATTCCTTTTCTCCTTTCTATCTTCCCTTCCCCTCCTCTATTATTAATACCATAATGGTGCTTACCTTGTAACCTTCAGTGACTATGGAAAGGCTCTTCCACGCTAAGCTGAAAATTAATATGAAGAGAAGATGTGCATGACATCTTAACCCAACATTAATTTTGTCAATCTGGTTACCTGCGTAGATGTTCTCTCACTCCCTCTTTCTAACATCTGGAACTCTGCTCCTAGAAAAATGGCTTTCCCAGATAGAAGTGAACAGCTTATAAATCAGTGGTATACTAAGGAGCAACAGCAGGCTCTAAATAGTTTTGCTGGAATCATGACCCCAGTTGCAACTAGGCAATGAATATCTGTGCTTTTGCCTCAAACAGTGGCTGGCAACCTATAGCCCAAAGGCCAAATCCAGGTGACCTCTTGCTTTTGTATGTGGTTTTATCAATCTGTTTGCCCATTGTGAGTTGCCACTTCCACACCGTATCAGTAGAGGTGAGTAGTAACAGAAAGGACTGCATGACCCGTACAAAAATCTTGCCATCCTATACCCTAGGATTTTGCTAAATAAGTACTGAATAAAGGGGAACAGTACAGTTCCTGTCTCTTAAAGAGTGGATCATCTCTTAAACAGTATGTCATCTTATTGGATTGAGAAGTTAATAAGATGAAATTTAAGAAATTTAAAATTCATGTGGTATTGATTGTATTTATGTAAATAATTTAGAGAGGAGTGATAAGGCTGATGACAGCACAGAAAACTCTGTGATGGAAATGAACTTTATACAGAGGGCAGGTTTTTAATCAGAAAATTTCAGAGTTGGAAAGTGTATTTGAAAACATCTGGTCTACAGGGCTCCCAACCACTCAGGCATAGGCCAGTGTCATTCTGTGATGTATTTTCTCCTAATTACCAATAACAAGAAAAAAAATTATAATGCTGCTAAGAATTTCAAGGAAAGGTTTATTCCATCTCTGCCCAATGTGCACCATGTCTTACTATAGGTGGTAAACTTCATGAAGCTACATCAATTCCACCTAAAAAATATCTCCTTCCTACATTTGTGCTGGGATTTCCTTTTTTCTCTTTTATGAAATGGCATTGAGAGTATGTGCTATTTCTGCAACAATTTGTATTCTTCTTTGGTTGAATAAAATTTGGCCACTTGGCATTTGCTCCCTCAATATATATGTTTTAATGTTCAATGTACCATGAAGTCTTGGAAACTAGGAACTACACACCTGAGCAGGCTCAGGCCAATGTCTCAATGTCTTCTGAGTCAGTGGCACCAAATGCCTGATGGAATTAGCTAGAAGGAAAGGCTATGCAGAAAATAGGAGGAAGAAGCAAGTTTCAGGTGGAGATTTATCTTGTTGATTTCTTCCCAAACTCACGGCTATTAAATGGCATTTTGCTTTTCTGACAAAAACTCAGAGCTCTAAAGCTCCCACTTCTATTGAGTACTGTTCTGTAGGGCCTACCAGGGGTTTTCTTAAGTTCAAGTAAATATTCAACTTACGAACTCAGCATTGGCCACATGTGACTTCAGTCTACTAAAAAAGTTGGGATTCAAAATGCACAGCTCCCTAGAGGGTAGCAGCAGGCAATCTTCTGTGGAAATCCTTGCAGCAGCCCATATAATAATAATAATGGCCATCAGGGCATTTGTCTCAAGGTGTAAGGAGACCAGATCCTTACATTAGCATTCTGGCCCCACAGGAGCCAATATCTCTTATAACAGCAACATAGGCAGAGTTTCCAGGGTGCATTCAAGGGACATATCCAGATATAAGAATACTCACCCTAATCAGGGAAGCCCATAGCTATGGCTTCCTATTGGTTATAGGTTCTTCTCTGAGTCAAAATGTAATCTTCCAAATATCCAGTCACTTTATCATTAGCAATATTGTCTAGCAACAGGTGACATATTACCCTTGTCAGGTTACCAGGGGAACAGAGCTAAGAATTAGTGAAAAGGTTAAATTCCTATGCAGAAGGTTAAATTCCTATGTGGGCTTTATGGAAGCCCACACTGCCTTCCAAGCCCTTAGAATGACAAGTGAACATCTGGTCCTCTGAAGTTAACAGGGAAACTGAGCAAGCAGGCTGTCCCATTCAGACAGGAGGGGAATTCTCTCAAGTAACACCCCAGAGCTTCTGAATTGCTATACAACTGTAAATAACAAGCTTTTTGAATAACCACCATGCTCTTAAGACCTCTTCCCAAACATCCTTTTTTCCCATAAGCTCTCCCTGGCCAATTTGATTAAATTGCATTCACCTCAAGCTCTTCTCTGTCATGGTACCTTCTGCCTTCCCCTTCTACATACCTTCCACTAAATGCTAATTTTAACATGCTCTTTTTTTTTTCCTTTTTTTTATTTTCATCAAATCATAGCTGTGTACATTAATATGATCATGGGGCACCATACACTTGGTTCATAGATCGTTTGACACATTTTCATCACACTAGTTAACATAGCTTTCATAGCATTTTCTTAGTTATTTTGCTGAGACCTTTACATTCCACATTTACTAGGATTCACATATACCCTTGTAAGATGCACCGCAGGTGTAATCCCATTAATCCCCCTCCCTCCACCTACCTCCCCCCTCCCTCCCCTCCAACATGCTCTCTTTATTTCCATCTTGGGTATCTTCAACAGTAACATGTTGGCCACTTTCTCCTAGGTGCCTAGTTTAATATCTGGAATGTTGTATGTACATGAACTAAGTAAGCATTTGATGAAGGAAGCACAGTGCTGAAAGCTGTGAGTACTCACTGATCTAAGGTCCATTGTGCAGATTATATGCTGACCATCTCTCTCTTTGCCAGATAAAAGGTGAGGTTTGTGTGCATTCATCTCTGGCCCTGAAACTTAGACCTGGATCTCACATACTAACTGGCCCACTGGTCTGAAGAAAAGTCTATAGGAAATCTTCCAAGCCACATTTTAAACAGCTGCAAGTTTTATTTCAATATATTTTAAATGCAGAAAGAAAACAGTTCAGAGATGGTGTGCATTCCTTAGGGACCCATGACTCTCATGAACATTGATGGAGGTTAATCATGATGAATTTGGCACAGAGAATAGGGACAGCTGTTCTTTTTCTATACAGATCATTTTGATTAAGACCCGATCCCAAGATTTTAGCTAATCTGAAAACTGAAAGGACAGATGCTGTCACACTTTGCCTCAAGGGAAAACCAGTGCTTCAACAAAGATCTAAAAATTAAGGGTTTATTTTTAAAACACACAACATACAAAAAGTAAAATAACTTTTCCTTAAGAAAACTTTTAAATATAGCCTACCTTTTCAGGCAAATTCATAAAGGAAAGGAATTCTGAGAAAACATTAAAGAAAAATTCCTCTCTTCCAGATTCCTTAAGCTGGCTGATATTATAGCAGTAGTGCCTTTGATGATATTCTTTTGCTAATAAATTTTTAAACTGGAAAGAGAAATTGGCTTCCCAAAATGAGCATCAGCCTTGGGTTTCTGCAGCCAGAATTCTGATGTGAGTCATTGAAAACATTCACTGAGGCCAACGAGGTCTGTGTTAGGCGTGAATAGCATGGCCAGGACTCCATGTCTAGCCAGCATGCCTGCAGGTATTGATTCTCATAGAATGAGATGGATCTATGTGGTGGGCTTGAATTTCAAAATCCCAAGATATCTATGTACAATTTTACTCAAAGTTAAAAAAAAAAGAGTGTTTGAAAAGTTGGCATAATATTTCTCTCTCTGTCTGCCTGTATTTACTCTGGAAAACAACAACAACAACAAAAAAGAGCAAAAAGAAAGAAGGGAAAAGCATGTGATACCTTAGAATACTGGGTTCTTGGTTTGCTTGTGAATATTGACAGATGGAACATGTCACAGGTGACAGCAGTTCTAAGCGGCTTTCTGAGATCAGGAACTGCTGACCCAAAGTCAAAAGGTACTGAGAAATTCTCACCAAGTCCAAAGTGGAAACTACCTCTGGAACTGTTCCATCATAGAATAGTTTGCTAAAAGAGCTTTCCATTCAGTGGGCTATGTGACCAAGATGGGGTGTTGCCCTTTCCAAAGATGGTATCATCAATTATCCACAAGTGTCATTATTTCCAAGTCTGACTGTTTATTGCGGTCACATCTTGATCTCTAGATCAAGAGATCTTCAAATCCGTCTTAGAGAACTACGTAAAATAGGACAGGCCAAAGCAAACATATTCAAAAAGAGATGCAACTTGCAAAAATATGCAAATTAAAATCATAATAAGATGCCACTTTTTTAACCTATCAGATAGGCAAGAAGAATGATTATATCCAGTGTCAGCTGGGGTGTGAAGAAGCAAATATTGTCTCACACATATCGATGAAGAATTGTTAATTGGTTTTAACTCAGCAATTTCACTTTTGGAAATTGATCACAAGGAAATAATCAAAAAATGCGGGCAAAGTTATATGTTCACAGAGGTTCACTGAAGTCTCATTTTCTTTTAACCCAGCTATCTTATGATTTTATTGGAGTATCAGAGTTTTCTTTTTGCTTCTAAACTCAAATTTGCTCTATACATTGCAGTTGATCTGTATATTTACTGAATATTTTAAAATCTACATATACTTCTGAAATCTATTTTTTTCTTTTAACTTCTTGTTGAAGAGACTGTATTTTGTCCTATAGTTTCCAACAGCCTAGATTTTTCTGATTGCCTCCCAACGGGTGTCATTTTATCCATGTCTCTTTCCTCCATATTTCATGTAAGTTGTTAGATGCCATGGTTTAATCATTGCATACTAAACAGAAAACATGTCATTTATTTTAAATATGTATTGGGGGAAGCAACATAAGTTCAAAAGTAGGTGATTGGTAAACTGAGCACCTGAAAACACTAGAATATTACAAACCCATGCATTAAGAAATTTTAATATAAATCATTCTACAAATATTTGTTGGACCCCTACTATGTTCCAGATGCTGTTCTGCCCAATAGGGATTTAAGGGTACTAATACAAATATCTGTCTTCACAAAGTTTGTATTCTAATGGGTAGTCAATAGACAAGATGGATTGATTAAATAAATATAGTGTTAGTTATTTGAATAAAATAAAGCATAAATGAGAATTAAAAGCCTCCAGTCGACTTGGGAGACTGAGGACTTTGAAGATAGGAACAGTGATTTATTTCTCAATATATCTGTGGCATCTAGCATAGTGCCTGGCGTGTACTAGACAATAAAAATAAATGTTTGTTAAATATTTACGACTGAACTTCAAGCAGAAGGAACTGCATGTTGTGGGGCCTCATGAGCGTGGCTCAGGAGAGGACTCACAGCTGGTGCAGCGAAGGGTGGAGGACGGGGGGCAGCTGAGAGTAGGGCAGTGCAGAGCGGGGTTGTGTGGCTTTTACTCTGAAGGCAGTAGAGAGCCACTGACAGATCTTACACAGGTGCATAGCTGGAACTATTTGGTATTGTGAAGGATCACTTTGGGAATGGGATCATTTGGGGAAGGGATGGCAAAAGTGGAGGCAGGACAACCAGTGAAGAGCCTCTGCTCACAGAGCCCCCATCCTGCAGCCCCCTCCCCATATTTCCTGTATATCTCTCTGAGGACCTGAACCTAGGAGGGAGCTTGAGTGGGTAAATGCCTCAGCTTCCTTGTGCTTCAGGAAGACACTTCTGAGGTATATTCCATAAAGTCTGCCGAGGAGCTAACAGGGGATTAACTAGGCCACATGGTGACCCCTGCTTATCACATCCTTGATGGGTCTGCCCCTTTCTTGCTCTCACCTCCCCAGACCTTCACAGCACTGCTTAGAATCATGCTCTCATATACAAGAAGCAGGGGAGGAAGGAGAGAAGGTGGGGGTTGGTAGGGGTGCACGGCAATCTTAGGTGAGGTGACTAGTAAAAGTCAGTGAGAGAGAGGCAGGTGTAAAGTTCTGAAAGAAATAAGGGACCCAGGCATGTGGCATCTGCGAGAAAACTGTGTGCAGAGGAACAGCACGTGCTAAGGCCTTTAGGCAGAGCATGCCTTGGTCCATTGCATGCTCAACAGTCCATGTAGCCAGGGCAGAGAGAATGTGATAAAGCTAATGAGTTATAAAGTCAGAAAGGAAGGGGCAGCACCTGTGGCTCAAAGGAGTAGAGCGCCAGTCCCATATGCCGAAGGTGGCGGGTTCAAACCCAGCCCCGGCCAAAACTGCAAAAAAAAAAAAAGTCAGAAAGGAAAGTTGAGCATGTCTGAAAAGGCACAGTAAAATTTGGGCTTTCACTCTGAATGCAATCCAAAGCCATTGTCATTAGAAGGCTCTGGGCAAAGAGCCATTTGTCTGACACAGCTGTTATACTGAGAATAGACTAAAGGGGACTGGGTTGAGAAGCAGGGAGACCAGCGAGGAGCTTTGTTCATCATCCAGGTGAGAGATGATGGTGCTTTGAATCAACATGACAGCAGTGCAGTTGCTGAGATGCCATTATAAATCATGTCACAGGAGAATTGTTATGATACCTAATTAAATGGCAGCAAAAACAATGAAAACCAGTAGCAAAACTAAGACCTTAGGACTGTTTGTTATCACTTTTCAGAGCTGATGAAAAATTAAAGGATTTGTTTCCAAACATTAGTTACCTAGTGTTTGGATGGTTGTTGCTTGCTTAAACCCTTCAAGTTTCCTGCATTATTTTTCTAATCAAGGGTAGAGAACTTTTCATGATTTAGAGGCTCAAGGACCTAAAGGACCCAGTGACTGAATTCTCATTACCAGAGCTATCTTGAATATGCCTTTGGGGGTTTGCGTTTCTACAGATCTCATCTCCATCTTTTCTCAGAGAATGTCTGTCTCTTCCCTCTACTAAGAATACAGAGGAAAACACACTATAGTTGGTATTTCAGAAGACACTGTCATTGGTTAACAACTAAGATTCATTTCCTACATAGGTCATATTATAAGAACTGTCTAAATGAATAGTAAGCGAACATTGTGTGGTGTGTTGAAATACTCTCTTGAGGACGCAAGTTAAGACATTATCTTCTGTTATTATATCAAAAAGAATGTGCTATTTGCTACCTCATTCTTCCTGTCTGGGTCAAGAGGGACCATATTGATGGTTTATAGAGTCCAATAACCAAGAATATATCACTTAACCTGTTGAATAAATGCATTCTATCTATTTGAAGTAAATTGTACAATTTTCTTATTTTTCAAAAAGAACTGATGTTTTTATCACCAAAAGTGTTTGGTATTGATACTTCTGAGACTCCAAGGATTCTTAGACAAATATTCTTTTCTATCTTATTAGAAAACAATTCCATTTCATTTATTCTCTCTCTCTAGTGACTGGAAAGTATATTAAAAAACAGTCAAAAGAATAAAATTGCTGAACAACAAAGGCCTTGAAATGGTGTGCAAATCCCTATTTTTTTTTTTTTCAGTGCAACTCTAAGAAAAGGTGGTTAGAATAGCAGAGTGAGATAATCCACACAGGTGATTAAATCAAGCTCCCTGGCTAATTGAAAGACAAAATTCAACAAATAGTTTTAGCATCTTTATATTTGTAGAAGAACATTCATCTCATAAAGAGCTTAACCAAACTGATGGAAACAGCATACTTTAGTTATTTTCTAAGTAAAGAACATGCATTTGTGATTGTTATTTAAGAGCGAATTTAGTCATAGAGTAATAGTAGTATCCAAAATAATAGTAATATTGGTGATCATATTCATGGCATGTCTGACTTTGTATCAATATAAGATCTGTGCTAAACAACTGGCCTATATTATATTCCCAACACTCTGGGAGAAATGTACTATTTATATTCCAATTTATACAAATAAAGAAACTAGATCTTTAAGATGTTAATGCAAATATTAGCATATTGCTCTTATGATTTGCCATTTAGAGATTGATAGCTAAGATCAGCATTCATGTTAAGATCTTCACTTGAAAATTGTTTAAAGGTTGCTTTGACACTTGAATTTCTCTTGCCCATTGGACTCAGTAAGGTAGACTGATGAGTACAGAACAATAGAAAAGCTGATTTATGGTTAAAATAATCCTGGCAGCCTATGAACCTGCTTATCTGGACATGTTTTACTGATTAGACAGCTGAGGGACCAAGTTCTAGTCCAGACTTCAGTCCTTTTTAGTTCTGGTTCTTAAGGAATCCTTTAATATTCCTGGGCCTCAGATTCCTCAAACTGAAGCTTCAGAATAGAGATTTGGTAAGCCCTTGGGTTCTTTCCAGTTGTAACATTTAAAAGTGACAATGCGGTTATTTTCCACACACAGTTGCTTGATTCATCTCAGAAACTGAGACAAGCCTGGGCTGAGGAGCTAGCTAGATAAATAAATACATTTGTGCAGGGAATTGATAAGAGAAAAAAATACCTAGGAGAGATGAGGCATTTGCCTCATGTCTGTAGTCCCAATACTCTGGGAGGGCGAGGCAGGTGGATTGCTGGAGCTCAGGAGTTGGAGACAATCCCAGGCAAGAGTGAGACTCTGTCTCTGCTAAAAATGGAAAAATTAGCCAGGCGTGGTATATTGTGTCTATAGTCCCAGCTACGCAGGAGGATAAGGAAAGAGGATCACTTGAGCCCAGGAGTTTGAGGTTTCTGTGAGCTATGACACCATCACACTCTACCCAGGAGTGTCCCAGGGGGACACAGTAAGACTCTATGAAAATAAAGCAAACAAACAAAAAAAATCCGTTTGAGGGATCTTTGCCTTCATTTGTGGTCAACTTCATTTCTAAATACATCAAAGCAATCATTCTCTCGGCATATTTGTGGTGAATGGATTTCTACAAACTCTTGAATACCAAATATAAGTTGACCTCGTCTTTACTGTAGTGCTCTGACTTACTCTGCCAGTGCTTAGCTTTGATATTCTCTGTGTATCATCTAAAATTACTTCTGATAACATTAATTAAAAAGTTGACCAAACTGACACAAGCCCAAAGGGAATTTACTGGCTCATAAAATCAAGAAGTCCTGAAGTAGCCCTGACTCCACATGGATGGATTAGAAGTCATCTCTCCATATTGCTGCCCCAGCTGCATTCTCATTTTCTATGTGGAGACCTATGTCAATTCTAGCATCTTCCTTTACAACAGAAAGGAAGCTACAATTTGGCTCTAAAAGCATCACCTATGAAATTTTCTATGCCTCTTATTAGCTCTGATTGGATCACATGACCTTCTGTGAACCAATCCCTATGGAGAGAAACTTGCCATGTTCTGATTGATTTTACTCAGCCACCCCTCACTCCAGGCTCTGGGAAGTCCAAGTAAATCCACCAGCAGCACCTGGAATGAGAGTTGCAGAAGGAATGTACTCCACAGTGAAAAGGGGTACAATTATAAGAAGGCTCAGTCGAAGATCGTCAACAAAAACAACACGTGTGCTCTGTGCTGTTTCAGAGCAAAAAAATAGCAACCATATTTGGGTCTAATGGCTGCTTTCAAAAAGCCATGTTTTTCTAATAATTGGGTAAAGCCATAATTGAGAGAGAGTCAAACCTTTTTTCCATCTTTTACTGATAAGGAAATTGACTCCCTAAAGAGATCAGATATTTGGGGTCACATTGTCTTCGCCAGATTTAATTCCATATAAATTTAACATTTTCTATTTTAGAATGTATAGAACAGACTAAAAGAAAGGAATAAAATATTATTCTCTCTCTCTCTTGATCCTTCAAACCCACCATCTGGAGAACTTAACATAAGTAAATTCAAACATCAATATATACCATTAGAGATTTTATTTTTTCCCCCAACAGGGCCTTAATGGATATCAGGTTTGTTTACAACCAACTAGAACTGCAGATCAGTAACCATTTCACTCTGCATTTAGTCACTTCATCATATCATCATTTCCCCCTAATCTATTGTATTCTATGACTGATTTTAGGAACTGGGCTTGAAAACTATTAAAATGAATACAGAAAAAATAATGCACTTAGATATGCTGTTCCCAGAGGACACCAAAAAAGGAAAAAATAATTACCACTCCAATTGTCACCTTAGTTTTATTCTGTCAGATCATCTCCCAGTTATAGGGTCATTTTGATGGGATTTTAAAAACACAAAATAAATCCAACCAAAAGCCAAAAAAAAAAAAAAAAATAGGTGACACAAAGTTCCTGAGTGTGCAAGTAAAGCCCCCTGTATTACTAAATCTAACACACCATAAAAGAGGACTCAGGGTCTGTTCCCCAGGGACAGCTTGGAATTTAGAGGCTACAACAGGTGAGTAGACTAGTCTGGGAACACAATGAGAGCCCGTGCTGGCGGGGCTGTAAGCTTTGAAGGCCAGTGCCCTTCTGGGCCCTCACACCTGTCAGGGATTGATTGCCCTCGGGAATCAGTGAAGGTCTATGCAAATCCAGGCGGTTTCCCTGGCAACCGAAAATTACCTGTGAGGTCTTTTCAGGCTTAGGGACATTTTTGAAGAGCTGAAATAAAAGCAGCACCATGACAGAACTCCAGAGGGAAACTAATAAGGCACATCAAATTGAGACAGTTTAAAATGAAGAATGTTCTCTTTCTGTCTCTCCTGACTCCTCCTGTCTCTCCTTGCTCCTGGTTTTTTTGTTGTTGTTGTTCTTTTCCCTGCTTCTTTCCTTCACTTTTGCAAGTTACTATGGAATTTGTGGTTTCTGGGTTTTTCAAATCGTGGGGCTGTCTCCATACTTGTATAAATACTACGTACTCTTTCTAGTTGAACAGATTCTTTTTTCACATACTTTTAAAATGCTACTGATGCCTAAGAAAAATTTAACAGAATTTAGTATATTAATAAGGAAAGGAGAAATGAAAATTTCCTATTGGCCTTTTGGTGAACTTTCCCCACAGTATTTCCCCCCTCCAAAATGGAAAGCATGGTTTCTATTTGGAAACTGGATTGCATTCTCTAAGAGTACTTACCCAACTTGGGGAAACTGTGAGATGCCTGTGGCTTGGCAGCACCTGGCCTCCTGCATTATAAAGGAGGCCAACAATGTTGGGTGGTTCTTTCTGAGTCTGGTAGACTCTCCAGCTGCCTGCTTTTGTCCTGGGCTTTCAAGTCTGTTCTCAAATCCACTGAGAGATAAATATGCTCCAGGCCTCTGTCGGTGTGAAAAAGAGTTTTAGGAGCTGGACAGCAAATTGCTTAAGAGCAGAGGCTCTAGAACCTGGCTGCCAAGGACTTGAAGCCCTCCATTCATTAGCTATGTGACTATAGATAAATTTAACATACTTCTGTTTAAGTCCTATTCTTCTCTTGAAGAACTCATCATTCTAACAGTGTCCATTCTCTGTATTCTCATACTTTCTTCTTCTTTTTTTTTTTTTTTTTAGACAGAATCTCAAACTGTTGCCCTGGGCAGAGTGTTGTGGCATCATAGCTTGCTGCAATGTCCAACACTCGGGCTTAGGCAATCCTCTTGCCTCAGTTTTTCTATTTTTAGTAGAGACAGGTCTCACTCTTGCTCAGGCTGCTCTCAAACTCATGAGCTCAAGCAATCCACCCAGCTTGGCCTCCCAGAGTGTTAGGATTACAGGCATGAGCCATGCACCTGGCCTCTTACACATTCTAAAAAAGGCTTCTTTTACTAAAAGAATTGCCTTATACCACAAGTCCAGCCTTGCCCATGGCTGCTGATAGAGTGACTAAATTTTGTGGTCTTTTCAGCAATTAGCCATGGCCATGAGATTGAACTGTGGGCAGTGGATCTGAGCAGAAACAATGAGTGCAATTCTTAGCCTTGAACTTAAAATGTTGAGTGTGAACATTTCACGTTTTTCCTTCTCCTTTGCCATGGCTGGGAAACGATGTCAATTGGAAAATCCAATTTAACACAGGGGCTATGGTAGAACCATTCTAGCAGCTCCCTTGCATTCATTTTTTTATTTGATATAAACAAAAACTTGTGTTTAAAATCCACAGGCTTTCTTTTTATTAGTGTTTTATGTTATGCCTTTTTATTATTTATTATTTTATTAATATTTTATCTATTTAACTATCAGCATATATATTTAGACTTACACCTACCACTCTGCTAATGTTTTCTAACTCAACCTTTTCCTAACATGCATTATACAGTGTGGACATAAAGTTCATGTGTAATTTAAAATAGTTTGACATAGTAAATTGCACTGTATTTTAATGTCAATATTAGTTCCCACGTCTATCTCTTTCCACATACTTGAGAGATAATATACTTTGGTTAATCTTAATGATAAAATTAGTTAAGCATTTACTCATTTCAGATGCTTTGTCAAGCATTTTATATGTATTAATTTACTTAATTCACATATAAATTTTATGAAGTGGCTGATATTTTATCTGCATTCACAGAAAATCAATTAGACATTCAATGGTATGTTACTTACTTACTCAAGGGTATCTTAATAAAATGTGGTAGAGTACAAACTAGTACATATCTTCTGAATGTAAAGGGGAAGAATGAGTCCCTCAGGGTGACCTTTCATGTTTTTCTTGCTGTTAAGTTTGCTCTATTCACGTGCTTTCCTATGGGATCAATTTGTGTCCAGATAGGCAACCAGTGACCATTAATGGTAATAGGTGAGCTGAGGCTCTGGGCAAGATGAAAAGGGCTTTTAAGTGTGTCACTTAACTCAAAAGAAAAATATGTGTAAAATATTCACCTCTGCTACCAAGATTTATCTCATCAATTTTGATGGGGTGGTTAGATCAGATGGTACCCTACCTGCTCCCTATTGAAGGGCCTTTTCCTGTTTCCATTAGCTTGTGCACAACTGCATTGCATGGTGCATATACCTCTGTCTGCCTCCTGGAAGACTCTGCCAGTCGATGGTCTGATGATACCTGCTTTTGTGTGAACAATGAACACAGATTTCTGAGAAATCCTGAAAGTAAGGTTGGGAATTATTATTTTTTGTATCCAAACAGGATATATCCTCATATGCATTTTTGTTTTATTTATAGCACACAAGCGCCATCTCAAAATGCAAACATTCTTGAAATCCTTCCTGGCCCTGGGATACAGATGAAACAACTTCATGAACCAGTTCCATGCAATATGACTGAAGATGAGGAGCTGGCTTCATTTAAAATTGTGACAAAGAAATTTAAAGTATCTGAACTCCCCACAATGAAGAGACCATAAAATAGACAAAGTGGTCGAGCATATTTCTGCAAATTAAAAAATAAAGAACTGTGATGAGGAATGCAGGATGAGGAACTACAGAGACCTCAGATAGAGGCTGCAGTTATGGCGTGAGACATTCAACGGGTAGAATGCCAGGAAATGTGGAAGCTCATAGCTACAAGACTATGGAAATAAGAATGAGAGCCCGAAAAGAGATTGATCAAAACTGCCTCTACCTCCACCCCTGCCTTTTAGTCAGGGACTTAACTCCCATGGGGGAAATGGAGTATCTCTTAAAAACTCTACGCAGGCTCATTACTATGAGTGTTGATATCTCAGAGTCAATAACTTTGCTTTCTGGTGTTTGGGAATTCCACAAGTAGATCCTTGTCTACTCAGTTTATAGGATAGTCAGCCAGTCAGCAAGCCTGCTCATGGGCATCAAGCTTCCCATTGGTTGTTTTAACACCTTGTCCTTAAGTAGAAATAAACAATCAAGAAACAGGAATTTGATGAAAGCTTGCAACCTGAAAGAGAAAGATCAAGATAAACCAAAGAAACTGTGATCATAAAGAAAAAAGCCAAAAACGAAACAAAACAATAAATCAAAGGAAACTTGGAAAAATCCTCATTGTTGCTATCAAGGAGAAGCATGAAGCTATTGCAACCACAAAACAAAAATCGGGTGTTACTGAGAAGGAACACTCAAGGAATAAGAAGGAATTCTTATAAATTAAAAATAACTGCCAAAGTTTAAAGTAATCCCTGAAAGATAAAAAGACCAGAAAATTTCAAAATAAATGGTGAGCCCATAAATAACCAACATGGTGAATAAAAAAAGAGTCTAACTAGATAGATGCCCATGAAACATGAGAATACCACAGATAACAGGAAACTCTCAATAGCTTCAAGAAATAAAAAACAAATTATTTTTAAGGAGCATGCTTTGTACTGGCCCCAGACACCTCATCCACATTGCAGGACAGTACAACTAATGCCTTTAATATTCAAATGTAAAATTATTAAATCTAGACTTCTCTACCCTTAAAAAATACCAAAGGAAGATAGAAAAAATATATTTTTAGACATATAGGAATCAATTTTGTAATAATATAATCACTGTTTATTAATTTATAATTATTAGATTCAAGTTATCCACAAGCAAGCAAGTCTTAATCAAATCTCTGGAAAACACAAATTTGGGGTAGGTATACATAATAAATTAGGAACACAGAAAGGATTGGAGGAAAGTTGAAGTAAATAATAGAGGTGATTGTGGCCTTATATCTAAACAGAGAAATAAAGTACAATTTATAATGAATAGGTATGATGAACAGGTATGGTGAGAATATCATGCTTAATCCTATAAATATTACCAAGATAGAAACCAAAAATTAAAATATGATTATATCCTAGGGAAGGGAGATGGAACATTGTAGTATTGAGCTAAATCCTTATCTGTTAGATAATCAATAAATAATGTCCAAAATTATCTATTAAGAAATACCTATAAATATTTATTATTAAATATAAATTTATATTTAGCAATATAAATAACCAATAAAAGGAATAAAAGCAGAAAAAGTCAAAATAATAAAACTCATTCCTTCTGGGTTAAAGACAGAGGACAGTCTAAAGAAATATTTCCTTTTGTTCTAAGTCCATAAGCACAGTTTCATGTTCCAACCATCTACATGTATTAATTCGAAATAATGTTTGTCTAAAACAATTTTGAGCTTTCCCTTAAGATGTAAAAGAACTGAAAAGAATGTCCTTTCTACATTTATAACACCAGAAAATCTGCCAATTTGCAATTTATCTTGAACCCATCAGAGGGCTGTAACTAACTGAAATCTAAAGAAAACCCAGGTACATGCAAGATGAAAGTGGATATGAGTACTTACTTAGTTGTGGTAGGTGTGGGAAGCCAACCAAGCCTTAGAGAAATCAGCAAGGCAAGAGGTGAGTGGCAGGCTAGTAAAACCTCATCTGTATTTACAGCCATAGTTCCCATCATCACCTGCCCACCTCCCGTCAGATCAGTCAAGGCTCTGGATTCTCACAGGAATGCAAACTTTTCATGTGAGGGATCTGGGCTGTGCACTACATATGGGAATCTAATGCCTGATGATCTGAGGTGGAGCTGAGGCAGTGAGGCTACTGCTAAGCCCGTCTAGTTACAGGAAAACAAAATCAGGGCTCCCGATGATTATGTAACACAGTGAGACATAAATAATAATTTCATTGTATATTACAAAGTAATAATAACAGAAATAAATTGCGCAATAAATGTAATGCACTTGAATCCTCCAGAAACCTCCCACCCCACCCCAACCCATCCATTGAAACATCATCTTCTATGAAATCAGTCCCTGGTGCCAAAAAGATTGGATACCACTGCTATATACCGCATTTGCTCCAAGTTACACTCAAACCTCAAACTTTTCTTTTTTTCCTCTGGGGGTCTATCCATCCTAGACTGGAAAAGCTGTTGGTTAGTGCGGTCCTCTTATGCTGGGAGACAGTAGGGTGCAGCAGAAAGCTCATGCCTTTGACATTAGATGCATTAAAGTTTGCACATTGACTATGCCACTCAATGACCTTGGTCAGGCTATTTAACTTCAGTTTTCTCATCTGTAAAGTGGGAGCTTT
Source organism: Nycticebus coucang (assembly GCF_027406575.1). NCBI lineage: Eukaryota > Metazoa > Chordata > Mammalia > Primates > Lorisidae > Nycticebus > Nycticebus coucang. Next base: position 23,393,363 of record NC_069787.1, read on the forward strand.
ATATTTACGTAGGAGGGTTTTTATGACAATGAAATTACTTATTGAATATAAAGAACTTCCCAGTCCAAATTGCTGGAGGTCCATAGAAATTGAACAGGGACTAATCACTCGTGGCTCCATGACCTTCCAACTCTCAGATGCCTCTCATTGGTTCCTAACTCTCTGCTTCTAAATGGCAGCAGAGTAGAAATCAGGGGAAGAAATCAGAGGCAAGGTTGTCGTTAGTTGCCAAGGCAACTGATGTTTGAAGAGGACACTACTCACATCTAGTAGATGGGAGTTTGAGGTGTTAGATTTCCTGCACAGGAGAGCCCACACAAGGAATCATCCTGCATGCACTTGTCATGATGTTTGAATGTCTTGCTGGATATTCTTGTAGCTCAGACATCTGTCTGTAATTATTTGAGCTAAAAAATTAATGCTGTAGTATCTATAAAGACAAAGTATTTTTATCACTATATTACATGTAAATGATTTTGCAAACAACATAACCACAATGCAATTTAAGGAAATATTATATTTTGTTCAAAACTTTCCTAAGAGTCATTTGCCATTTTGGAAAATGATGCTACCAATAGCATTGGTGCCTCATCTTTTGAATTGCCAACACCTAACACCTGGACCAATTTTCTTTGTTGTCATTATATGGATGGGGATAGTGTGCCTATATGCCTGCAGAAACAGATTCACTGTGCTGTGAATCTGGTAGTGCCTGAACGTTCACATACTGAAATGCATATTCATTATAAATGACTTTTGTTTTATGTTTCCTTTTTATTACATTTAGGAGTGTATATTTATTTTAGCACTATTTGCATAGGTAGGTTACATTACCTATAAATCATCTAAGCCGCACAAGAAAGTGTTACAAAATAATACATACAAAATGAAAGGAGTCCTGATGGTGTTGAGCACAAAAGATGGGGTTGTAAAATCTTTGTTTCTTAGAAATTTATTTCCTAGTTCTGTAGAAATGGTTGCATGAGATGTTCTCTATCATTTAATAATATACCTGTGAACTAAAAAGATGTGTTATATAAAAATCAGCCTATTATGTTAAACTAGAATGTTTGCCTTTATTGTGTTTATCAATAGCAAGAATAGAAAGACCTTTAAAATTGATTTTTCAGAAAGCACTTGAATACATTTTGTTTGGCATTGTGCTCATTCAATAAAGAATTTAATAAGTGCTAAGTATGAACTGGAACTTATTTCTAAGTCTCAGCAAGCCTAGGCAGAATTAAAACTCCATTACATTATCATACCATAAGTGTCTTAATGAAGTTTAAATGTTAATTAAATTGTATACCTATTTTAAAGAAAAAAGGAGTTGAGAGGTCTGAGTCTGAAGACTACAGGATTTGACAATTAAGTTCGTTCTAGGACAGTGCTACCTATTTCAGTGCTGAATATCTCGATGGTCCCCTTCAAAGTGATGTTCAACACTGAGAAGCTGTGCACTGATGCCAGACCTTTAAGAGTCCAATTGTGGAACTCTTTCTGGAATGGCCATCAGTGCTTGATGTCCTGAATGTCATCAAAATGTCTTCCTTTCAATATTTTTGTTATCTTTAGGTGAAGAAAAAGCCAATGGGGGCCAGATCCGGTGAGTAGGGTGTTCCAGTACAATTATTTGTTTACTGGCTGAAAGTTTCTCATTGTGATAATGCAAGAGCCATGATTTGTTGGCCAAAATTTTCAGTTAGGATTTTTCTAACTGTGTTTTCATTCATATTTACTTGGTATGTTATGTTTCTCAGTCAGCTGATGATTTCGATGCACAATTTGATAAATTTTTGCAATGTTTTCGTCAGTTCTGCTTGTCACTGGCCACCCTGACTTCTCTTCATCAATGACACTTCCCCTCTTCTCAGAAAAATGTTTAATCCATTTGTACACTACCATCTTCTTCATGGAATTATCCCCATAAACTTGTTTGGCAAGTTTATGAGTTTTAATTCTGCCCAACACTTCCTCTCCTGCCAAGTTTAACAAGAAATTTAATGTTGGTTCATTGCTCTAATTCAAGTTCTAATGCTCTCACAATAGTGCACAAAAACATACAACAGCAATAATAAATTCCACCCAGCATGACAGTGCCACACATCAACACAAACACAGCTGTGAGACACTGATACATCAAAGTTATGAAACCTTGTGGAGGGGGTTGTACAGTGCTGCCAACGTAAGCGCACAGTAGCAAGTTCATGAAATTAATTGTCAGGCCTTGTATAAACCACAGCTCTACTTGCTCATCTAGATCGGTCCTGGGTTTGTGTACATCACTAATCTACCATGATGATGGTTTCCACATGGAAACTTACTTTAAAATATAAGTTTTTGTCTTTTCTACCAAAACTTCTGTTCTGTGGCCCAGGGGTCTGTAGCTTCAATAAATACTTGATGTAAGGACACTTTATTTACCAAAAAAAAGAAAAAAATCCCAGATCCCTGGTGCCTTAAACTTTACCCAACACTATTGCACCTCTCCAGAAATGGCCAGATTGAAATGGGAAGAGTCTTTCAGTCTGTCTCACTTTGGTTCCTTCCCTCCCTTCTCACTTCCCAACACCTTAACCGCAGCCTCACCTCACTTCTGGCCACTAATAGTTCACTGAAGACTCCTACTTCTTCGCAGAACCATTTCTTTGTTCTCAGAAAGCAGCACTCAAACAAGACATGGAAGATGATCAGAAATCACAAAAACCATGTAAAGACCTGAGGTATCTAATCCAGAAGGGTAAAAAAGTCCCTGAAATTTCAGCAAGGTTTTGTTTTTGTTTTTGTTTTTTTTTTGCAGTTTTTGGCAGGGGTTGGGATTGAACCCACCACCTCCAGTATATGGGGCCAGCACCCTACTCCTTTGAGCCACCGGCGCCACCTTCAACAAAGTTTTTTAAACCTTCATGTAAGATAAATAGAAGCTAAATAAAATAATATTAGAAAGCTTGGACAAGATTGGAATAAGGAAATTATTGAAAAAGTTCTTAAATCTCCCCATCATTTTTTGCTGTTAAAACCCAACCAAAAAGCTGTGCCAGGGCCCATGATTGGCACCCTCCCAGACATCCGGAAGAGTTGCCCCATGACCCACAATGGGCAACCTCCCGGACCTCTGAAAGAGCTGTGCCCGCCCGACCCCGGTAGATCTGTGCCGGGACCAGCTACACCACCCACCGGGACTCTGCACGCCCTGGCCAGGAACTCCAGAAGCCACGCAACTGTGCGTCCTCCCTCCTGTATCCTCCCTACCTCCACACTGGCCCGCTCGTCTGGACAGGGTCTCCCGGTAGCCACATGCCCTCCAGAGCCCTCTCTGCTTCTGCATGGAGCCCTTCTCCTGGCTAGAGACTGCTGGAGCCCTAGGATCACTGTGCCAAAGTCACTGGTTGCCAGGCACTCCAAGAACCGTGTGCACCACCCCTTCTCTGTTGCTGGATCTGGGGGTATCAAACTCCGGAGCTGCTCCAACAACCAGATTCCCTGGCTGGGGCAGCCGCAGAAGAGCTACACATGGTCACTCCCTAGAAAGATCCAGCAACAATGGAGTGATCCCCCCGGGGTCTAATCTTGGAGAGACACCACCCCAACTCTGAGGATGGCCAGAGGCAATGGTGAAAAACAATGGTGAGACTAAATCAAAGGAAAATCTCTGGCAATATGAATAATCAGAGTAGATCAACTCCCCCAAGGAACAATGGGGCAGACACAGCACAAGATTCCAGGCACAAACAAATAGCTGAGATGTCAGAAATTGAATTCAGAATCTGGAGAGCAAATAAGATCGAATTAGAATTCCAAGCAGTAACCCAAAAGATGTCCCAAGAATTCAATGAATTCTTGTGACCAAAGATTTTGACACATTGAGACAAGAAGTTGCAGCCCTCAAAGATCTGAGAAACACAGTAGAATCCCTTAGTAACAGAATGGAGCAAGCAGAAAAAAGGATTTTTGCCATCAAAGACAAAGCTTTCGAACGCTCCCAAACTCTCAAAGAAGAAGAGAAATGGAGGGCAAAAACAGATCACTCTCTCAGAGAGCTCTGGGATAATTTGAAGAAAACCAATATTCATCTTTTAGGGATCCCCGAAAGCGATGAAGTGGCTTCACAAGGCACAGAGTCTCTTCTTCATGAGATTATGAAAGAGAACTTTCCAGACATGCCAAGAGATTCTGAATTTCAGATAGCAAACAGTTTCAGAACTCCAGCATGACTCAACCCGAATAAGACATACCCCAGACACATCATAATCAATTTCACTAAAGATAATATGAAGGAGAAAATTCTGAAAGCAGCCAGACAAAAGAAAACCATTCCCTACAAGGGGAAGAATATTAGAATAACTGCAGCTCTGTCTGCTAAAACCTTTCAAGCTAGAAGAGGATGGTCATTGACTTTTAATCTCCTAAAACAAAATAACTTTCAATCCAGGATCCTATACCCAGCTAAACTGAGTTTCATTCATGATGGAGAATTTAAATACTTTAATGACATTCACATGTTGAAGAAATTTGCCACAACTAAACCAGCTCTCCAAGACATTCTCAGACCTATTCTCCATAAAGACCAGCATAATCCTCCACCACAAAAGTAAACCCACCCAGAAAATTTTGATCAAATTCCAACTTCCACAGTCGCAAAAGGATTAAAAATGTCCATTGGACTCTCGAAAGGCTTATCAATATTCTCAATTAATGTGAATGGTTTAAATTGTCCTCTAAAGAGGCACAGGTTGGCTGACTGGATACAAAAACTCAAGCCAGATATCTGCTGCATACAAGAATCCCATCTTACATTAAAAGACAAATATAGACTCAAGGTGAAGGGATGGTCATCCATAATCCAGGCAAATGGGAAGCAGAAAAATAGCAGGCATTGCAATCCTATTTGTAAATGCAATAGGCTTTAAACCAACCAAAATAAGGAAGGATAAGGATGGACATTTCATATTTGTTAAAGGTAATACTACATATGATGAGATTTAAATTATTAATATTTATGCACCCAACCAGAACGCACCTCAATTTATAAAAGAAACTCTAACAGACATGAGCAACCTGATTTCCTCCAGTTCCATACTAGTTGGAGATTTTACCACCCCTTTATCAGTGCTGGATAGATCCTCCAAAAAGAATCTAAGCAAAGAAATTTTAGATTTAAACTGAACCATTCAACATCCAGACTTAACAGACATCTACAGAACATTTCATACCAATAAAACTGAATACACATTCTTCTCATCACCCCACGGAACATACTCCAAAATTGACCACATCCTAGGCCATAAATCTAACCTCAGCAAATTTAAAAAAATAGAAATTATTCCTTGCATCTTCTCAGACCATCAAGGAATAAAAGTTGAACTCAATAACAACAGGAACCTGCATACCCATACAAAAACATGGAAACTAAATAACTTTATGCTGAAGGATAGAGGGGTTATAGATGAGATTAAGAAGGAAACAACCAAATTTTTGGAACAAAACAACCATCAAGACACAAATTATCAGAACCTCTGGGATCCTGCAAAGGCAATCTTGAGAGGGAAATTTATAGCACTGCAAGCCTTCCTCAAGAAAACGGAAAGAGAGGAAGTTAATAACTTAATGGGACATCTCAAGCAACTGGAGAAGGAAGAACACTCTAACCACAAACCCAGCAGAAGAAAAGAAATAACCAAAATCAGAGAAGAATTCAAAAAAATTGAAAACAAAAGAATTATACAACAGATCAATAAATCAAAAAGTTGGTTTTTTGAAAAGGTCAATAAAATAGATAAACCTTTGGCCAACCTAACCAGGAAAAAAAGAGTAAAATCTCTAATTGCATCAATCAGAAATGGTAAAAATGAAATAACAACAGACCCCTCAGAAATTCAAAAAAATCCTTAATGAATATTACAAGAAACTTTACTCTCAGAAATATGAAAATCTGAAAGAAATCAACCAATACTTGGAAGTACACCACCTACCAAGACTTAGCCAGTACGACGTGGAAATGTTGAACAGGCCTATTTCAAGTTCAGAAATAGCATCAACTATACAAAATCTCCCTAAAAAGAAAATCCTAGGACCAGATGGCTTTACGTCAGAATTCTACTAAACCTTTAAAGAAGAACTAGTACCTATATTACTAAACCTCTTCCAAAATATAGAAAAAGAAGGAATACTACCCAACACATTCTACGAAGCAAACATCACCATGATCCCTAAACCAGGGAAAGACACAACAAGAGAAAAGAAAATTATAGACCAATATCGCTAATGAATATTGATGCAAAAATATTCAATAATATCCTAACAAACAGAATCCAACAACACATCAAAAAAATTATACACCATGACCGAGTGGGATTTACCCCAGGGTCTCAAGGCTGGTTCAATATATGTAAATCTATAAATGTAATTCAGCACATAAACAAACTAAAAAATAAAGACCATATGATTCTCTCAATTGATGCAGAAAAAGCTTTTGATAATATCCAGCATCCCTTCATGATCAGAACACTTAAGAAAATTGATATAGAAGGGACATTTCTTAAACTAATAGAGGCCATCTACAGCAAACCCACAGCCAATATTGTATTGAATGGAGTTAAATTGAAATCATTTCCACTCAGATCAGGAACCAGGAAAGGTTGCCCATTGTCTCCATTGCTCTTTAACATTGTAATGGAAGTTTTAGCCATTGCAATTAGGGAAGAAAAAGCGGTCAAGGGTATCCACATAGGGTCAGAAGAGATCAAACTTTCACTCTTCGCAGATGACATGATCGTATATCTGGAAAACACTAGGGATTATACTACAAAACTTTTAGAAGTGATCAAGAAATACAGCAATGTCTCAGGGTACAAAATCAACACCCATAAATCTGTAGCCTTTATATATACCAACAATAGCCAAGCCAAAAAAACAGTCAAGGACTCTATTCCTTTCACAGTAGTGCCAAAGAAGATGAAATATTTGGGAGTTTATCTAACAAAGGACGTGAAAGATCTCTATAAAGAGAACTATGAAACTTTAAGAAAAGAAATAGCTGAAGATGTTAACAAATGGAAAAACATACCATGCTGATGGCTGGGAAGAATCAACATCATTAAAATATCTATACTACCCAAAGCAATATATAATTTAAATGCAATTCCTATCAAAACTCCATTGTCATATTTTAAAGATCTTGAAAAAATAATACTTCGTTTTATATGGAATCAGGAAAAAACCTCAAATAGCCAAAATATTACTCAGAAATAAAAACAAAGCAGGAGGAAGCACACTACCAGACGTGAGGTATCACACTACCAGACTATAAAAATACTAGGAGAAAGTGCAGGGAAAACTCTTGAAGGAATCAGCTTGGGTGAATATTTTATGAGGAGGACTCCCAGGGAATTGAAGCAGTATCAAAAAAACATTACTAGGATTTGATCAAACTAAAAAGTTTCTGCACAACCAAGAACATAGTAAGTAAAGCAAGCAGACAGTCCTCAGAATGGGAGAAAATATTTGCAGGTTATACCTCCGATAAAGGTTTAATAACCAGAATCCACAGAAAACTCAAACATATTAGCAAGAAAAGAACAAGTGATCCCATCTCAGGGTGGGCAAAGGACTTGAAGAGAAACTTCTCTAAGGAAGACAGATGCATGATCTATAGACACATGAAAAAAAGCTCATCATCCTTAATCATCAGAGAAAGGCAAATCAAAACTACTTTGATATATCACCTAACCACAGTAAGAGTAGCCCACATAACAAAATCCCCAAACCAGAGATGTTGGCGTGGATGTGGAGAAAGGGGCACACTTCTACGCTGCTGGTGGGAATGCACACTAATATGCTCCTTTTGGAAGGATGTTTGGAGAATACTTAATGATCTAAAAATAGACCTGCCATTTGATCCTGTAATTCCTTTACTAGGTATATACCCAGAAGACCAAAAATCACAATATAACAAAGACATCTGTACCAGAATGTTTATTGCAGTCCAATTCATAATTGGTAAGTCATGGAAGAAGCCCAAGTGCCCATCGACCCATGAATGGACTAGCAAATTGTGGTACATGTATACCATGGACTATTATGAAGCCCTAAAGAAAGATGGAGACTTTACTTCTTTCATGCTTACATGGATGGAGCTGGAACATATTCTTCTTAGCAAAGTATCTCAAGAATGGAAGAAAAAGTATCCAATGTACTCAGCCCTAATTTATAGCTTTCATATGAAGGCTATAACCCAACTATAGCACAAGAATATGGGGAAATGGCCAAGGGAGGGGGGGAAGGGGGGATGGAGGTTAGGGTGGAGAGAGGGTAATGGGTGGGGCCACACCTACAGTGCATCTTAGAATGGGTACAGGCGAAACCTACTAAATGCAGAATACAAATGTCTACATACAATAACTAAGAAAATGCCATGAAGGCTACGTTGAACAATTTGATGAGAATATTTCAGATTGTATATTAAACCAGCACATTGTACCCCTTGATTGCACAAATGTACACAGCTATGATTCAACAATAAAAAAATAAATAAATATAAAAAAAAAGATACAAAAAAATAAAAAAAAAACAACCAAAGAGATGACTTAGGTCATTAAATTTTGCAAGGTGAAAAATGTTAGCATCTATTTTCTCATTTTAAATACAAATATATTCTTTTCATGAATTTTTTGCACACAACTGCTGACACTCAACATGATTACATTTAAAGAGTATTTAAAAGCTGTCACTGAAATTTTCCCCACTTGAAAATGTTTAGAAGAATAAAGCTCCAAGTAGCAGAAAGAAAGGGCTGTCAATTGAGCAAGTTGTTGAGTCCATATGAGGTCAAGTTGAAAACACATGGAGAAAATAATAATAATAATAACTATCATTTATTAGACCAGCAGCTATACTAAGAACTTTATCATGTTTTATTTATTCTCTAGTATTTATGGAGCACTGACTGTGTGCCATGCCCTATACTAGGCACCAGGAGACATCAATGAACAAGACTGATAACATTCCTTGACCTTATTTATGGTGCTTACATTCTGTGCAACAGTACTGTAAGGGAGGCACTGAGCATTAGAATCATCTGGGGCTTCTCTCAGGGTCATGTAGCTTGTTAGTGACAGAACAGAGGTTGGAAGCAAAGTCCACCCAGCTTCATCACCCAGCTGTGCTGAATGTGCACCTCCCGGCACACACTTGGCCTTGAGTAGTAAGAATGAGGCTGACCACTGCACTTGGGACCTTTTTCAGTTCCAAGAATGGCCTCCCTCAATCCCTTAAGCAAACATAAACTGGCCCCAGAACACAGCTGCAACACCCGCCAAAGGTCACGTTCTGCTCTAAATGGCCTTGTTTTCACATCATTCTGGGCCAAACTGTATGAGACATTTGGGGGATTTGAGAGGGATGAGTGAATTGCTTTTATGGTCCCAAGGATCTCAAGAGAATGAGGGAGAAAGCCACAAAGAGCAGAGAGCCAAAATCACAGAATGTCACTTTAAAGTTTTCTCTTTCAAAAGCCTTGAGCAATTGGGAAGCATACAAAATGGGTGAAGCTGCCAATTGCTTTTCATTTTTTCCCAACATGTCTGCTATTTGTTTTAATTAAAGTGACAAGAGGGAATGACAATGAAAAACAATGCCATTTATTTCAAAGGTACCGAACTTCAGGTTTTGTAAACGATTCTCACAGTGTCACTGAAACAACTTGTCTTAAAGTCTTGGAGAATTTCATGTCTAAATCTCTATCCTCCACTTCAAACCATGTGTATTGCCAAAAAAGGATATGAAATGCTCTCCCTGACAAGATTTCAGAAGTGACAGAGGAGAGAGAAATGCCTCCGGGAAAGCTTGCCAAACCCAGGAGGTGGTGGGGAAACCATCCCTTCACCCTTCTCTTCCTGCACAAATGATTGTAATGATTTAACTTCTATTCAATGCCAGTTAGGATCTGAAGATATAATTCCACTTAAATAACTTTAAAAATTGATAATTATTCTGGCTTTTCAAAGATCCCTTAACAAAGAGCACAATCTAAATGTTGTCATTTCTCTGCTGTTTTGCTAGATGGATGTTGTTAATGAACTCAAGGCCTTGACGAAGGAGCCTCTGAGGCTGCAGGCAGGGGTGATCTCCAGTCCATCCATGCCATAGTCACTTTCTAGGAACTGTGACAAGCAAGGTGAGCCAGGAGACTGAGTCCTAGGCAGACACAGACAGTACGCATTCATGAAAGGGATGCTTTGGCTGGACTTTACTTGGGATAACACCAGTGGCCAAATATGGGATGGCAAATTGAGTCAGTAGTAAATTGTGAACAGGTGCCTTTCTCTGGAAGAATAAATTAATGGAGCCCAGGAAAGATTGAACATAAACACCTCTCCAATACAGCAGTGATGACTAAACTACTACATTCTTCCAAAATTATGAACACAAGCCCAGTGAGGCTGGTTTTCCACTGCTGAAGTCAAGCAGGGGATTAAAGCAAATTGAAATGTCTCTTTCAGTTCATTTGCTCATTTGCAGGAATCCAATCCTATATCTAGTGTGGCCTGGGGAGCCTGATGGAATCATAGAGGAACCCACTTACTGTGGATTAGAGAGAGAGCTGGGTCAGGATTCAGATTCTTTTGTGACAAGTTTATAACTTTGAGCAAGTCACTTGGTCTTTCTGAACCGAGTTGCTGTAAACAAAAACAAAACTCTAAAAATGCTTAATATACAAGCTGTTTGCCAAATGTGATCTCTCTCCTTATTAGATAGCTGAAGACTGTTGAATATAACCCAATAAAATATCTAATTCATCATGGAATAGGTGATGCATTCGTGATTCAAAGAAGTTGAGTATTTGCCCAATAGGGTGTGAGGAGGCCTATCCCCAGTCCTCGCTGAAACTGGAGAGGACTAGACTAGAGCCCTCTTTTTCCAACATGCTACATATATTATTTTGAGGATTCACTGAGGTATACTTAGCACAGTGCTTGACAAATAGTGAGCAAAAAACTTCTGGTAAAATTATAAAATATAATATCCATTATTCTGATAAGAGGCAAGATGTGGCTTAGAACTGAAGTTAAGTGTGATCTGATAGAAGGGGCAGGGAAAAACAGATCATCATGACTTTCATTGGATAAGGACACAGGAATGAGGACATGACCACCAGATGACATGAGCTCGGATGTGCAATGTGCTCTGCTGGGTTGAGAGATGGTTCTATTGCATGGTGTTTGGCTGTGCTCTGGCCCATGTATCTCAAGCACCTGCTGAGCTCTGTAACTCCGAAGCATACTGTGGGCTCAGCTGAAAACAAGGTAGACTCATTTTTGCCTTCATCCTTGGAGCTGATGATTCAGCTGGGGAAAGTTGAATAAGCAATTATGAAAAAAAGAGGAGATTGCCTTAGCTGAGGAGAATTTTGCAAGTGACAGAAAGAGGATAACTTGGGGGCATGTTGGGCTACTGGAATGGAAAACACTCTAACTCAGTGGTCCTTCTAGCTATACCTCTATCCCATCAAGAACCCTGTACCATACACTAGTGTTCACAGCAGAGGCTCATCAAATATACTTGCTCACACAGCTTGAGCTCATGTTCCATTTATTTATCATGAGAACTTGTGCCTACAGGACAGAGTTCGATTTACCCTATGACAAAAGCCTGGCCACTCACAGTAATATGGAGATACAGTGAACATCAGAGATTTCTTAAAAATTTTCTGTGCTGTGGGTGCTTTGCATTAGGGTGGTGTGCCTATGAAATCCCCCTTGGCGGACTGTTTTGAAATGAATAAAATAAAATACATAGAATTGCAAAGGAAGCCCATTATAATAAAATAGTTATCAAAATATTAAAAACATTTCGTTAATATAATATCTGCTTCATTTTATTGAATAAAATAAGAAGAATTAGCTCTGGATTTCCATAATGTCCAATAATTTCCATAATGTCAAAATAATATTCAGCATAAATGCTTGAGGTATGTACCACAATCGTAATATAATTTGGCAATACTGTGATTGTCATTAGTGACAAAGTCACAATTACTATTTATTCCACTTTGGTTTGTTACCAACAAAAGTAAAATGCTGTATTTTAGTTAGAAGTCAGAAAAAATAGCAATACTATTTTTGTCTATAGAAGTTCTTGGACACGGAATTCTCTCCATGAACTAGGGCAGCTGTAGACCCCAGGTTAAAAACCCTTATTTGCGGTGGTGCCCATAACTCAGTGAGTAGAACACCAACCACATACACCCAGGCTGGCTGTTTCAAGTCCAGCCCGGGCCTGCTAAACAATGACAACTACAACCAAAAAATAACCGAGCGTTGTGGTGGGTGCCTGTAGTCCCAGCTACTTGGGAGGCTGAGGCAAGAGAATCGCTTAAGCCCAATAGTTTGAGGTTGCTGTGAGGCCACGGCACTCTACTGAGGGCAACATAGTGAGACTTTGCCTAATAAAAAAGAAATCCTTATTTGGACACATCAATAAAGCCAAGACAAAGACTCTCACAGCCAGTGTTCTAGATATTCATAAATTATGACCTAATATATCCCTCTATCCAAATAGTCACTCCAAAAAAGAGAAAAAAGAGGATAAAGGACCTGTATCAGTCTGCTCAAGCTGCTCTGACTGAACACCAGAGATTGGGTTGCTCAAACTACAGAAATTTGTTTTCTCCTAGTTCTAGAGGCTGGTAAGTCCAAAATCCAGGTGCTGTCAGGGTAGGTTTCTGGTGAGTCTCTCAGCTTGGCTTGCAGATACCTTTTTTCCATGTGCCAGAACTCCTGGTGTCTCCTCTTCTTCATATGAGGACAATAGTCCTATAGGGTTAGGGCTCTACCCTTTTCATTTAACCATAATCATCTCCTTAAAGGCCCTGTCTCCAAATATCATCACCTTGTGGGTTAGGGCTTTAACATGTGAATGGGGGATCATAATTCAGTCCATAGTAGGACCACTCACCAGAAATGGTTTACAGGTAGCCCATAGACAGATGCAGGCCCAAAACAAGAGTTGTATGTCTCCAAAATATTAACCCACACATTGATTTGAACTATAAAATTTAATTCTGAATATTAAAAAAAAATCAGGATCTTTCTGCTTCAGCCTAACAGATCTTATTTTCAACTTCTCTAGACTTGTAAACATTGGGCCCACATTCTCACACCACATTTTATTACAGTGACCAAAGCAGAGGTTTTTTTAAAACTCCAGGCTAGATAGATAGGGCTCTTATAGATATTCAGTTGGACTCTACCAATATTTGAAGATGTAGCCCCTTGTAGGGGTAGTATTACTTGGAATTCTAAGAGGTTACAATAAGGCCAAGAACAGCCTCTGATCAGCAGGAAAGAGGAGCAAAAAACCAGATCAGTTCAGAGGATTTAGTGAAACTCAAAGGCTCTGCCTCCTGCGTCATTATTGGTGGGTAAATGTTGAGGAAAGCCAAATTAAATGTCTAGGGTCTTACCTCATTACTCTATTATTCTAACATCATTGCATTTCAGTTTTCTCTATTTCTGTCCTGAGTTGAGCCAGGGTCTCGGTATTGAGTATTCTCCCCCAAACAGTGTAATAGGTAGAGAAAGGATGAAATTGCCCAAGATACAAAAATAATCCTTAGAAGAGAAGAGAAAATAACACAGGTTTGACTTTTGTGAGGGTCGTATAGAAAGTGGATTATTTTCTTCATTTCCTTGTTATAAATTTTACACACACTGGAAGGGGGAGTAGAAAGCAATCCATTGTGTTCAGTTAAAAAAAAATAGATTTTACCCATTAAGAATAATTTCTGTTGGGCCTGAAACCAAGTGTGTGGTGTCTCCCATTTTTCTGGTAAAATTTGACAATAATCATCCTAGCACAATACATCTGTCCATCGACCTAAGCTTGGTAAATGTGCCTTTCCTAATTCACTCTCTTGTAGCATGGATCTACAGCAGAAACTGTACCTGCTGTAAGAACCACTTCCAGTCATAAGGTTTTTCTTTTCACACTGAACAAATCTGAAACTTGCAAGAATGGTATATCTGCAAGAACCGTATGAAGAACTACTATATACCCTTTCCTCAGATTCGTCAGCTTTAAAATTTTGCTGCATCATTTATTCTCTCTGTCCTTTTGTATCTCTTTCTGCCTCTCTATATGGATAAAGATACAGACACTTAGATATATAGATATATATACTTACGTGTATAATTGTATGTATCACACAAACATATGTCTTTATTAGAGTTATTTTCTAAAACATGTGAGAGAAATTTGCAGTGAATTGTTTTGCCCTGAGAATATTTCTATTTTTGTAAAGAGTGTTAACCATGGTTAAGTTCACAGAATTACCTAAAAGCCCATTTGACCTACCCTATTTGTCAAGTTGGAGCACTAGTAGTAACATTGAATAATAGGAACACTATAGGAAAAAGAGAGATAAAAGAAACCTCATGTGTTTTTGGTGTAGTCCTAATTAAAATTTTGAAATAGAAATTTGTCTTTAACATGGTCCTTTTATTTCTTGGAGAGTACTTCGAGGTCAAAATGCACCCCTATTCTGCTCAGATTTCTCCTGGACCACCCACCTCATGGTTTTCCCCAAAGTAATACACATAACGTCATCTTTCTTCTAATAATGCCCCAACCCCTCACTGTAACTGACTTTGCCTAATAAGTGTTAAGAGAGATTAAGCTGATTGACCAAGTTTATACTGATGGGTGAAGGACATTATTTATATTCCCAATGATAATTGCATTTTCCACAAAGACTTTATTGATACCAAATTTCTACCATTGGTAGAAATGAAGGTTACCTATAAACATAAGATGAAGTAACAAAGGTAGTGGGATAAGGACAGATATTTTCCAGTTGGAAACTGGGACCTAAACATGGAGTGATCACTGTGATTACTGTGAAAATTTGCTAATATTTTGGCAGATATGTAAATACTTGCCCAATATTTACTTAAAGGAGTGCCTGAAAGACTACAAGAAAGCAAAATTAGGAAATATTATTGCTTTTCTTTTTATTGAGACAGAGTTTCACTATGTTGCCCTCAGTAGAGTGCCATGGTGTCACAGCAACCTCAAACTCTTGGGCTCAAGCAATTCTTTTGCCCAGCTTGCCAGGTAGCTAGGACTACAAGTGTCTGACACAATGCCTGGCTATTTTTTTAGTTGCAGTTGTCATTGGTTACATATGTGGCTGGCGCCCTACTCAGAGCTACGGGCAACGAGCCTATGACTTTTCTTAAAATACTGACTCTTTTTACGTTTTATCAAGCAATTCAACTCTGGCCCCAAATTTGCATCCTCCATTTAGCCTAACAAAGGGACCAATCTTTTTAGAAGGTGATCTATTGAGGTCAGTTATTAGCAAGTATTGCGGCTCAGCCATGCCCTTGGCTGTATTTGACCACTGTCAAATACACAAATACTCACCACCCCTCAAATACACAAATACTCACATATTAAGGTTGCCCTGCCAACTACACTCAGCACAGGTCTACTACACGTGACCTGTGTATCAGGTCTTTTGCCAGTTCATAGAGCTTAAGGATATTCGATTTAGCTGTCAGCTTGAAGCAATCGTGAGATTTTTAACATAAAAATCTGCATTTCTTTCTCCTTTTGAAAACCAAAAGATGTCTAGACCCCGAGCTCAAACTACTGCATGGCAACAACCAACTGGAGCTCAGTAGCAACAGTCCCCAAGACCCCATTACCAGGCACAAGTGTGCTCCCCAACAGGTATCTGCTGGGCTCTTCTCCCTGCCCTGACCCATTCTAGAGGTAGTTAAGCCTGCAATCCTAGATATAGAACCTCCCTTGAGAGAAATCCTAGTGAATATAAGTTTTTATTTCCCACACCTTTACTTTTTTAGTGATATTTTATCTCTTTCCAGTGATATTCTTTGATATTGTCACCTTGGTAAATGACCTGGATGACTGACCATCACATGGGGTCAGCAAAATTCTCTAAAACACAGATTTTTAACAAGAGTTTTAGCACAGTAGTTGTTGGGGAGAGGGACAAGGAAGAGAGGGCAGACCCTGGGGCTGTAAAGGGTGGCCTTTATACCCTTGTAAAAATTATGCCAAGGGCAGGTTATAAAAATGTAGCTTGGTGATTACACAGGCCAGTTAAGCAGAGCGAGCATGCTGGTTTCTCCCCTTTGCTGGAACATCTAAGTGGTGTTCTTGTATTCACATTGTGCTTCCTCTTAGAGCAACTCAACGGTGGATGGAGCAGCAACAGCGGGAATCAAAGTCCACATTCTAGTGTCCTGTCAAACATAAATTCTCTCAATGATCAATTTCTATCATTTAATCAAATCGTTTTTTAACTAAGCAGGAATCTGTCACTGGCATTCATTTCATGCCCCATAGCTCTGGTGGAAAACTTTTTTTCCCCCATTTCTGATGCTTCCTACCATGTTAAATAAGCAATTTTCAGAGGAGCACCTCCTGCCAATTAGTAATGAGAAGCAGCCTTGACTTTTGCAGATTGAATTTTGTAAATTGGTTTTACTGAAAGTGAGAAATGGCATAAAGAACTAAACGGGAGAAAAATTAAGTGTCCCCAAAGAACAGAGACCTTGTCATAATCTTGCATCAGATAAGAGATTGTGTGTTTTGGGTCTGAACATAGCATGAGGTAGCTTATGATTCTCTTCCTACTTCAAACATTGACCTTTCTATGACACTGATCTATGCACACAGAATAAATTATCCTCACTGCGTAACTCTGAGGCCTTGCAAGGATTAATGTCTTCCAGAGCAACCTACATGCTAGGATGCGAAAGGTCTCATTGCAGAGAAAATGATTGCCATAATTCTTTGAGCATGATTTTGTTCACCCATAAAGGTGATGCTAAAGAACTCTACTTGAAGCTGAACCCAACAGAAACCTTTTTTCAATTTTCATTATTTATTGTGTCATGATTATGAAGAAGCCAATTTTCTTTCTCTTTCTAATAAACATATTTTTTTCATTTTTCTCTTTAAAAAAGGTCAAATGTGGGAGGTAATGCTTTAAAACACTGAAGTTTAAATTGGCCTACCATCTCTGATTTGTACTAGTGTTTTTTATTTGTCTTCAAAGAAGAAAGGATGATTTATGGAGCAAAGTTTGATATAGAATATCAAATCTTGCTGATTTACTCTGACAAGAATGCCTCATCTCAGCCAAATACATAAATCTACTTTATTTTAGCATTACGTTATTTTCAACATGATGTTGTTGTGAAATGAAAAAGAATAGCAAACGCTTTCTGAATACTTTAGTGTGCCATGAACTGTGCTAAGCAGGTGCTTTAACTGAATTAAATAACTTCATACAACCCAGTAAGGTAGAGATTAAGATTTTTTTTTTTTTTTTTTGGCTGGGCTCGGTGGCTCATGTCTATAGTCCTAATGCTTTGGGACACTGAGCAGAAGGATTGCTTTCACTCAGGAGTTTAAGATCAGCCTGAGCAAGAGTGAGACCCCACCTCTATTAAAAATAGAAAAATTAGCTGGGTCTTGTGTGAGTGACTTTAGTCCCAACTACTTGGGAGGCTGAGGCAGGAGGACTACTTGAACTCAGGAGTCTGAGGTTGCTATGAACAAGGCTGATGCCATGGCACTCTAGCCTGGGGCAACAGAGTGAGACTGGTTAATGTGAGGGTACATAAATTAGGTTAAATTATTTGTGTCTGTAAGGCAAAGTCCAAAATCTGATTTGTAGTTGAGTTCTTCACCCAGAAAGTGTGCCATATACCTCTACATTGTAGCTGATAGATTATAGTTTCTTTAAAATATTGAGAAAACAGAGATTCAAGGGAGTCATATAATTTTCCCAAATTCACACACGTTTGAAATTATTAAGTAGAAGATCTGGGAATCAAACCAGGTGGTCTACTCCAGAACTATACTAAAAAGTAAGGTTGATAAAGCTTGCATCCTGTGTGCAAGATCCTGTGGGTCAAGCCTGTCCAATTTCCTTCTTCCTAGCATTTGTCAAAGTTACCTAACCGCAGAAATGCTTATTCCATACAATGGTGACTCACCCTGGAATTCTTTTGATCATAGATGGGAAGCCCAGCTTCACTATCTGCGCACACGTCGTCACACCACATACCTTTGCTTGCCCAACTCTTCCTGCCTGTGATGCCCCATCTCAGGCTACTCAGCCATTATTTAAAGTCTGGCTTGTTGTTGGTTTTTTTTTTTTTTTTTTTTTTTTACTTCCTTTGGGAAATATCTCCCACAGACCCAGAACATTCTCGTCCTTTGCTTAACAAACACCAAATAAATAGAAATTAAGTTTTCTAGCACTGGAAGTTTCTCTTGTTGCTACCTAGTTCCATGTCTTCTCACTGCATTTGACTGTGAGCTCCGTAAGGTCCACGTGAATTGCTGTATGGCTAATGGCTGCCACAGGACTCAACGCAAAACAGACACTCAAAAAAACACCAATAGAATAAGCTGTGGATCCTTTTGAATCCTAGGAAATGTATTAAATGAAAGTATTTCAGAGTTATCCATTGTTCATGAAGACAGAGGTGATACAAAATGCAGAAGGGTTATATAGATCAGTGGTCCCCAACTTTGTTGGCACCAGGGACCAATTTCACAGAAGACAATGTTTCCATAGACTGGGAGTGGGGAGGGTGTTCGGGATGATTTGAGTGCATTACATCTCTACCTCAGGTCATCGGGCTCTCATAGGAGCTTGCAACCCAGATCCCTCCCATGTGGAGGTTTGTGCTCCTATGAGAATCTAATGCTGCTGCTTGTCTGGCAGGAGGTGGAGCTCAGGAAGTGATGTGAGTGATGGGAGGGGCTGTGAATACAGAGGAAGCATCTCTTGCTCACCTGTCATTCACCTCCTACTGTGTGGCCCAGTTCCTAACAGGACATGGACTGGAGGTGGGTGGGGATTGAGGACAGCAGTTATAGATTAAGGAAAGAGGTTAAAAAAAAATTCAAACTAAATATAACAAAATGCTAGCAGAATCTTTCCTTTTGAAATGGATATATTGTAACTCATAACAAATGTCAGCAATAGCATTTTTTTTTTTTTAGGCTGCTCACTAGTCTCATTATATATACGAATGTAAGGAACTGTCTCCTAGCAAAGCCATGGCAAATATCCACCAACATGGAAGAAAAGAGAAGAAATTTAATTCTTAGTTTATAGACTGTTCCAGTGACTTCTGAAACAGCAGGCAAACAGATGTTGCACTGACTTCTACTCACTGGAATGTGACAGCCACCTTGATTACCCTTTTCCAGCCATTTAAGTTTGTTATTTAGGAAGGCAGTGACATTGATGCATCTGTAAGAGGTAGGCTGACATAAACGAGATCCCCTTACAGCTTTCCTAAGGAAAAACCCTCCACCCTTTTCATCAGGCTATTGCATTATTTCTATAGTGCAAGTGAAAAAGAAGAGAGGTGATTTGTATTTTCCAGGATATTTGAATAAGTGAAAAATCTGCTAGCCTGGCAATTAGGTAATGCTGTTGCTATTCAGAAGACATGTGCATGTGACTAACTTACCAGCACATGCCCAAAACGCGTTCTTTCTTTCCTCCTGCTACCTGAGAATGAATTCTACATCCTGGTTTGTTTTTTTTTCAGTCTTCACTAACTTTCAGAAAACCTAAGTCTGCCTGGACTAGGGGAGGCCTGGCATGCACATAGACAAACAAAGGCCCTTGTTGTCAAATTGTTCACTACTGATTAGGAAAAACAGATACACAAATCACTAACTACCTTCCATACATATAATGGCAAAACTTCAAATGGCTTCCATCCAACAAGGACCAATGCTTTGCCAGGCTCAGGGATGTATTAACAATCCCATAATGAGGACACCAGCTGTCAGCCACAGAAAATATTAAAACAGGAAACAGGACATTTTCAACAATTAGGTTAATGATTTCCAGAACGTGCCTGTCAAAGCCCTCTCAGCATCCTTGGATCATGTTAAGGCCTCTGCTTCAAAACCTTCCCTAACTCCTAATTGCCGAGTAGATAAAAGCCTCACTCGTGTTCAGCATTGCGTGGCAATGTGATGCCAGAATTCAGAGTTTAGGTACTGGAGTCAAGCATGCTCTAACTCACCTAGCCAGTGTATAGCGGGTAAATTACTTAGTTTTCTCTCATTTGTAAAATGAAGACATTAGTAGTACTTAATACATAGGATTTGGAGAAATTTAAATGAGATGGTCTATGTTTAGTCCATAGCGCATAAGACATGTAGAAATAATGTTGGTAGAGGAAGTGGTGGTGGTAGTGTTAAAATAGTTAGAGAGGTACTAATTCCACTTGTTAGTTTTCCACAAATACAATGTTACACTAATATATCTGAATGCACATGTTTGCCTATTTAATATATATCCATATGCATATGTGCGTGTGTGTATATACATCTAATTGTATTTAGGCTTGGTTTGAAATAATATTTCTTCCACTCATGTGATACTAGACAATGTACTTAACCTTAACCTTGCCTTGGTTTTCCACCTATAAACTGAGAATAATAACAGTACTTGTCTCGGGGTTATCTTAAGGATTCACTGATATAAAATATGTACAATTAACTGACACGTCTGAAGTTCCCAGTGAGTGTTATTTTTCAAAAATACCTTTTGAAAAATGCCTTTTGAGAGATGAAATATCTTTATTTCTACAATAGGAAAAATTATTATTCTTAGTACTTCCAATTCATAGAAAGTTATTTGTTTCCTGACTCACCCTTTGAGTTTGCTAAATTCAAATAAATCAGAGAGGCATACACGAAACGCCACGCCGAGGACACAGGCACAATTTCTATATTGTGAGAACCTTCCTGTTTAAAGCCTGGAAACTCTGAGCTATTGAACTGGAAAGTATAGAAATCTACTCTGTCATAGTCACTTTCGATGAAAACTACAATTTATGATAAGTTCCATAAAACCTGCTAAATTCAACATTTATGAGAGCCACGGAAGATAAATGAAAGGTATAGCAATGGAAACCTTTCTAATCAGTCATTTTGTCAAGAGTAAAGGACAAGAATGATAGGCATGAACACAGACTAGATGGGCATATAAATAATCTACTAGAAATAAATGATTAAATATTTTTATAAATTTAGCCAAAATACTCTTAGGCCCATCATACAAAGCTTAATGCACGTGCATCCGTAAAAGCCCAGGCGCACTTGTCCATTCAAACTCACCTGAGCAGTGCCCAGGTTAGGGCTTTGGGAAGCACTCACAGCCTGTGCATTCTGACCTGAGTGAAAGGAGACACAAGAAAGTTGATTTCACAAGACTCCTTGAAATTGCCTCTCTCTTCTCTTTTACTTGCTATGGTGAGTTGCAACATTTAATTAAACTCCTGGAGAGAGTTTTATGGTGGTGTCATGTTGTTGGAAATGAGTTAATACGGAAGTACAAAAACAACTCTAGCAAAGGAAGAGAATAATTCTGGAGAAGGGAGGATGTCCACTTTGGGACTATCCCTTTCTTTCTCTGAATAGAGGGGCAGATGCAGGAAGCCGGCCCATTCTCTGCTTTGACAGGTGACTGGAGCTCAGTGGGCTTTACCCTAGACTGTGGGTCTTGGTACCCCCAGGGGAGATTCCGTGAAGCACCAGAGATTGGATGTTCTCCATCCATGTTCTCTTTGGGAATGATAAACTGCATGAGGAAAGACTTAATATGTCTTTCAAGCCTTATTATTTTTCTCCATTAGAACTTCTGTTTTTTTGTGTCCTGCACCCCTTGGTTGAATCAGTGAGCATTCCAGTGCTCACTCTGAAGGACTGCACAGAGCCTCCAGCTCCACCCAGGCAGGTTGCCCCTAGC
Organism: Nycticebus coucang; assembly: GCF_027406575.1. NCBI lineage: Eukaryota > Metazoa > Chordata > Mammalia > Primates > Lorisidae > Nycticebus > Nycticebus coucang. The sequence continues at coordinate 23,415,186 of NC_069787.1, forward strand.
CCAGAGGGCTAGAGCTCCTTCCTATCTCTAGGCCTGGGACCTCGGGCATCGATTTGTAAATCCTCAGGGATGGCAATGAGCAGCCAGGTGGAGGAACACACCTGGGCAGTGTTCCTGGGTGGAGCTGGAGGCTGTGTGCAATCCCTTCATCACCTAGTTCTGTCTTCGCACTCACTTGTCCTAAGAGCTGTATCTGCTGACTCACCAGTGAGCTTAGGAGGTCTTCCTGCTGTACTAGTACTCTTGGCCAAAAAGAGCTTGACGTGCCTGTCTTGGGTTCAAGCATTTGTCTAGCAACTGTAGCTATCTTAATTTTTTTTTAATTTTACTTTTGGGTTTCAGGCGGAATAACAAATCAAACTCATATTTGCTTTTAGATTTGTCTACATCAGTGGTTCTCAAAGTGGGAACCCCAGACCAGCAGCATTAGCATCACCTGTAAACTCATCAGAAGTGCAAATTGTTAGGCCCCGCCCAAGAAACAATAAATCAGACAGTGTGGGGTTGGGTCCTAGAAATTTGTTTTCACAAACCCTCCAGGTGATGCTGAGACTCCACCAAATCTGAACACTGACAGTTTAGGTCCTGCTTGGTACACCTCTTGGTCCTGTAGCTGTCTGGACCCAAAAAGAAAGCATGTGCCAGTTTTTCTAGAGCTTCCAGACATCTACAAGAACTTTAGCATGTCTTTCCTTTTATTTAAAATTGTAGACGAGCAGTCCCAAAATCAAATGCTTATAGACACAGAGAAATTAAATAAATAAACAGGCTGAGCAGGAGCATCTGCCCTTAGGGTTGTGGTGGGATCACAGTGAAACAGAGCTCATGCCCCACTTAGCATGTTGACAGAAGCCATCCAAAGCCACTCTGCAGACCAAGCAGGCCATGTCCTTGGCTGGCCCAATTTGTCCTGAGGTCAGCCTGCTTGTGGCCTCTGTTATATATCTTCCCTCCTGCTATAAAATAGAAGATAAGGATGGCTGGTCATTTGAATGAGATTTTTGGCTCATACAGAAGGGCTTTGTTATTTCAAAAATAGGTTTAGCCACAGGCTGGGCTCAGTGACTCATGCCTATAACCCTAGCATCCTGGGAGGCCCCTAGGTAGTTTGCTTGAGCTCAGGAGTTCAAAACCAGCCTGAATAAGAGTGAGATTCTACTAAGAATAGAAAAGCTAGCCAGGCATTGTGGCCTGGAGCCTGTATTTCCAGCTACTCAGGAGGCTGAGACAAGAGGATCACTTGAGCCTAAGAGTTTGAGTTTGCTGTGAGCTGTGATGCTACAGGACTCTACCCATGGTGACAGAGTGAGACTCTGTCTCAAAAAAAAAAAAAAAAGAAATAGGTTTAGTCTCCTAATGAGTTGAAGGATACTGCCTCATTACTTACACACTTCCACGACCAAGGTGCATGCTGACTTTGTTACTGTATCTAATCCTGTGGTGTCTGCAGAATGATGAATGAATGAAGTCCTACAACATCTGTGGGGAGACTAAGGGTAGAAAGTTCTTCGGGAACAGCGCCTGTACTATCCTAGTTGCTTGGGAATCAAAACAGGTGACATTTTGCTTCGCCTCCCTCTTCACAAAATTTACCTACCTTTGTCAACCTTTAACTCACATAAGGGGGTTAATAGTGGGGGACATTTAATATACTCCATACCACTGCAGAGCCATTTGCATTTAGTAAGGATTGACAGCTGTCCTGGAAATGAAGCGTTCCCTGAATCCAGATGTTGGCAACAGCTTACAGTGAAGGTGTGATTAGGTCTATTAACTAGACCTGCGCAATGTCAGAATTTCCCATATTATCAGCTTTGTTGCTATGTTTCAAATGTACAATTAAATGATTTTTTTCTATGTTCACAGAGTTGTGTCACCATCACCACAAGTTCAGAATCTTTTCCTTGCTTCTGAAAGAAACCACATATCCCTTAGCAGTTTCCGCTCAACATCCTCACCCCAAGGCAACCATTAATCTCCTTTCTGTCTCCGGATACTTAGTATAAACAGAATTACACAATTTGTGGTCTTTGTGACATTTAATATAAAATGGCAGACATTTAATACAAGTAGAATTATGAAATACGTGGTCTTTGTGACTGACCCTTTCCTTGAAGTATTTTTAATGTTCATTTGTGTGGTAGCATGTACCATAACATTATTCTCTTTTTATTGATGATTAGTACTTCATATTTTGTTTATTTCATCAAGTGATGAAAATTTGAGTGTTTAGAGTTTTTGGTCATTATGGTTAATGCTGCCAGAAATATTTGTGTACGTGTTTTATATAAACACATCTTTTCTCTTCTCTTGATTATATACCTAGAATCAGAATTGATAGGTTATAATGCTAGATCTCTTTATGATTAACCTTTTGAGAAGCTGACAGGCTATCTCCCAAGATAGCTGTGTCAGTATATAAAACTTCCAATAGCTCCACACTTGCCTTTTTGAGGAAAGCCATCTTTGCCTCCCAGTAGACATGAGGTGGTACCTTGTGATTTTGATTTGCATTTACTTGATGGCTAGTGTAACTTTACTGGCATTGAATACAAAAAATGATTGAAAAAGAATAAAGATTTTGATAGTTTAGTGGAGCAGTTAATACTTCATTGAGTGCTTATGATGTGCCACGAATTATATTTAATGTCTTACAGGCATGATTGCACTTATCTTCCATGATAATGCTATTATTATTCCTATTGAATGGACAGGCAATCTGAGGGATGAAGAGTTCATGTGGTTGCTCCAGATTACACAGTTAAAGTTTGATGTTGCACGGACACAAATGCAAGTCTGCTCACCTCCAAATTACATGCACTACACGGCTCTACTGCTCATCTCATACTGTCAAGCAAAATTCTACAGGTAGAAAAAAGTGAAAGCAAGTAAAATTTGCTGTGTAACATGGCATTTGGTCATTCACTTCAGGAGACCCAAGCAAGGAGTTGAAGCTGTATGTTCTGTTACGTGGACAAGATGATCTAAACCAAGTATTCAAGGATGTGGTCTCGACTTCATTTCTGGGTTTAATTGAAAAATGAGCAAGTTTGCTTATCCAGGTCCCTCTCCACACAGTGAGATGTGATTAAATCCAAATTTCCACGTCTGAAATATGAAATATTTCAGTGTTGCTCTTTGAATTACTCATGCTAATTCTTTGGATTTTAAATGGATTTTCTTGGGTTTGTTTGCTATAATTTGAATTTAAATGATTTCTGTGACAGTAACCAAAGCACCATGAAATTTCGTTTCATATCAGTTTTCTTATTAAATTGACAGTGTTACATATGCATTTCCAGGTTCATCTTCTGACAACATTCTCTTTAGCTACCCACCGCTTGCAACTGGTTTCCTGACCCAGAATGGATGATGGATTAATTCTAATTGCAAATATGAATACTCTTTTTGAAGTTCCCATTGATTTGTTTTTGTCAGCTAACATACTGTAAATGGCAATGTTCCTTTCGGTTCTTGCAAAAATCTGTGGATAAAAGGCAACAATTTCCAGAACGTACTGATTATTCCCCATTGAACAATAAGACAAGAGGATTTATGATGTCAAAATAACATGAGTGAAAGTGCTGATGATAGTAAATTTCTCCTCCATTTTTACTGGAGTTTATTTAGCTCTCAGAATAATTTTCTCTTGACACTTACTGTATTGATGATTTTTCTTTCTAACAGGTAGGGAATTTCTGTTTGTCTCCCCTCCCCACCATTTTTTTTTTTTAACCATTTTCATTGTTGTGTGTACCATTGAAAATCCCAGATTCCCTCATCTAATTTCTTCATGAGTGTCAGTTTGGTATCTCTGCTTGTTCAGTGAATCCACTGCAAATTAGTTAAGCTTAATTTTTTTATTCATTATAAGGAAAAAGGATATAAAGAATTTTAAAGTGCCAATTTCTAAAAATAATCTGAATAAACCTTTTGAACAGGTCAAGTGTATTTTGTGAATTAAACAAATTCTGCCATTAGAATAGCTAGGTATAACTAAAGTTTGTATAGTATTCCTGTATTTCCTTTCATTCATCCCGTAACAGGTCTGTTATAACACCTTCTTTAATGAGATATCTCATAGTTCCCTGCAGGGTGGGTTCACCCTCCCTGGAATGACTAATGATCCCGACTTGTTAACCACAGATGTGTTCCTGGTGGTCTTTGGCTGCAGGCCATTGCCAGGGGAAAATCATGGATGCTTCCACGGATGTCCTTAAAGGACAGGGGAGATTGGACAGCACAGAGTTGAAGGCTGCTATAAATTGGGAATAAAATTGGACTATTTCATGGTGGTGTCCTATCCACTTCACAATATTCAGAAAAATGGTTATGCTTATTTTACTGTTTGCTGAAACTGAAAATAGGAGCAAAAACTCCAGTCTAGCTCCAATCTACACATTTCAAATTGGTCATGTCAAAATTAATTGGATGTGACTATCTGTTGCTCATTAATGTGCTCGAACAACTACGCAATATTTTTGAAAATGAAATTTAGCCTTGAGACAATGCAAAAACATGACTACCTCAGGGTCTCATAGGCCAAGGTAAGGGCTTTTACTTCTTCTACTTCTAATCTAAATCTACCTTTGTTCCCATTTTTATAATCCCCCTAGAATGACTTGCTTTGGTGTTGAAAACATACCTAAAAAATTATTTCCAATGATAGCTAGAAATAAACAAACAAAAAAAACTGGAAGAGCCAAACTGGATTGAAACTATTACTAGTTGGATCTAACTTAATCCTTCTTTGCAAGCAAGTAAACTTTTTTTTGGAAGTGGGGAGACAGAGTCTCACTTTGTCACCCTTGGTAGAGTGCCATAGGGTCATAGCTCACAGCAACCTCAAACTCTTGGGCTCAAGTGATCCTCTAGCCTCAGCTTCCTGAGTAGCTGAGACTACAGGCGCCCATCACAATGCCAGCTATTTTTTACAGACAGGATCTCGCTCTTGCTCAGGCTGGTCTTGAACTCCAGAGCTCAAACAATTCACCTGCCTTGGCCTCCCAGAGTCCTAGGATTACAGGTGTGAGCTATTGCACCTGGCCTGCATGCAAGTAATCTTACATTTTCTCAAATCTGCATATTCCACTTGTCTCTTTTTCTCACTTCCTAATAAATGAATGGATAAATAAAAATCAAGGTGGGTAGCTTATTTTTAATCTGGGGTGTTTTCCTCCTTCTTACTTTTTTAAAAAAGCTATTCTGATACTCAATCTAGTACTCACCTTCTCTCCCTAGTCTCAGTTCCATCTCTGAGGCCCCAATATAAAAATATGCTGTATTTCTATTAAGACATAACAGACTTCTCAATGCCATCATCCCACTAGGTAATTTCCACTCTTCTCTCCCCCCGCCCACTGCCACTAATACAACTTTACATTGTCCTTAAAAATATGCATGCATCATATGTAATTCTGGCTCTAACTTATAAATACATACAGCCAAGTTCTTCTTTTAAATGGCTGTCTGCTGAATTTTTTAAGAATGCAGATGATAAAATCTGCCAAACTTTAACTTGATACTTTCCATATTTCTTTCTTTTAAGCAGAAGAATTCTGAAGAGATGGTAAATTTATGTCAAGACTATCTTACCATGCTGAAATATATTGTCAGTATAACTATCTTTGTTAACGCTGCCCAGCCATTTGAAACCAATCTCATATCCTTTTTGAAATGATACTATAATAAATTAAATAAGACACTGTAATAGTATATAAGTATGTAATTATACTTATAGTATATACTTTATATATAAGTATATATACTATATAAGTATATATAATAGTATATAAGACACTATATAGTAAAGATACTGTAATAAATTAAATATTCAAAGACATTGAATAAATAAACTGGAATTGAGTTCAAGAAAGTGAAGCTGCTCTTTACATCAACACTTGACCTCAAAATTCAATAAATTTTGACATGTTTTTATCCTTCATTAATGGCAGTGATTTCCTTTTTGAAGGATTACTTAATCTTAGAGAGTAAATGTGCATTTGAAGAAGTTATTTTTATCTCAATCCAGACGTCCATAGTCTCTGAACACCTCCAAGAGCCAAACGAAGCTCTTATGATCATACTGCTTTATGCACCAAGGTCTACCCAGGCAGGAAGTGGAAGGATGTCCTGCTAATAGGTGAAGCCCTGTTTGATTTTTCTCAATGGAATCCACCACGTTTAGATCATCATGAGCTTATTCAGATGTGGATAGGCTGTCAAGATGTACCTTGTTTTGGCTCTGGCCTTGAAGCTGAGAACATCATGAGAAATGCCAGGCTACCAGAGCAGCACATGATAAAAAGATTGTGGAACTAAGTGTTGTGAATTTTTTACTTGTCACCCACTATGAAGGCATGAAAAAGAAGTCCTTGCAGACCCAAGAAGGAGGAGACATTGTAGAATTCCATTCAGATGAGACACATAGAACAGGCAAATCTGGAGAGAGAACGTAAAATAGAAGTTACCAGAAGCTGGGGAGAGGGAAGAAGGGGGTGTTTATTGTTAATGAGTACAAAGTTTCTAGAATTTTGGGAAGATGAAAAATGTTCTGGAAAATACAGGGTGTCCATAAAGTTTGTGTGCAATTTGCAAGCAAACTTTTTAGACACCCTGCAGATAGTGGTTATAGTTCACATTACTTAATGCCACCTAAAGATGGCTTGGTAAAGATGGGATGGTAAATTTTATGTTATGTATATTTTATTACAATATAGATAGAAAAACAAATGCTGATGAACAAATAAATAAAATGGAGATTTAATAATAAAAAGTGCTTAGAAATGGGAAAAACAGACAGTTTTCTCCTCCTCTCCAGTTACAAATAGAAAGACAACAGATGGGACGGCGCCTGTGGCTCAAGGAGTAGGGCACCGGTCCCATATGCCAGAGGTGGCGGGTTCAAACCCAGCCCCGGCCAAGAACCAAAAAAAAAACAAAAAAAGAAAGAAAGAAAGACAACAGATGCTTTCAGCCAACACCCGTCATCCCGGCACGTGCTAACCCGGTGGATCTCACATGGGTGTAACTCTTCGCCAGTTTTTTCTAGTCCCTTGAGCTCACTTCGTCTGTGCACAGGACGGGCAAGAAATGCAGGGGATACACCACCCCTGGAACAAACCTCCAGTGAAAGACAGAAAAAAATGGTAGATAAATATCCCAGCTCACCTTTCCCCAATGGGGGTAACTCTAGATGTGTGCAACCCTCTCCTATAGTTCCCCAGTGAGAATGAGTCCCAGTGGTCTGCAGTGCTATAAAGCCTATAAATTATAGGCTTCCTGCCCTTCCTTGTCTCAAACCCTTAGTGGTGCTTCTGGAGATCACTTCTTCCACTAACAACTTGCACTTAAATCTTAGTCTCAGAATCTGCTTCTGGGAGAAGCACTCTGAGAACTTGAAATGCGGGGCTGCGGTTTGAGGATGTGGAGGCAGCAGAGTGCTCACAGATGTGGACCAGAGAGAAAATCATTCTAAGGGTCATCCTTCCAAGAGGACTTCCTGGAGAGGAGAGGTGAGCCCAGATGAAAAGTGGTCTGCCAGAAAGCAGATGCTGGGGGCTGGCTGTATCTACAGGGAGTGAGGCTTTTATTAAGGGAATTTTTGAGTTTTCTGAAGAATTCATAAACCTAGAAGGTAAGAGAATCGGTTTTTCACATCTGACCAACCACAAGTGCAAGGAAGCGAGATGGTAACTAGACCAGTCTGGCCCTTTCACCCCACTCACCTCCTGCTCTTCCCGGGGGACCTAGAGGCAGTATAGGGAGTCAGGGGTGGAAGTAAAACAAAGTGGAGAAATTATGAAGGAGCTGGGTGCGACTCTCCTATCTCCCTACCCCACTTTGTAAGCACAAAGCAGCTTTGAGTGGGAAAAGAGAAGTTTTAAGCTGGATTAGAGTGAGGGCTATTTATATGGGTCAGAAAACCTCTGAGATTAGCCTGAGATGTTATCCGCAAAGTCAGAAAACCCAAATCCCTGAGAACTGGTGAGCAAATGAAGCTGTGAGAAATAACAAGCTTACTTTCTGCTGCTTTCTAGAGATTATGGCTTGACCAACAACCTGGTTACACAAACTCTCCCTCCATTTTTGTTTTTTTAAAGTGACAGTAAACACTTATCTATTAAGAATATTTAAAATTAGCGTTGATTTACACATTGCTTTATAGGCAGGCAACCACTACGATGCTCTAAAATCTCGTTGTACTAGCACTGTGCTTTTTGCCATAGTTGTATTAATAGAAAATGACCTGATTTTCCTTTGTTCCTTTTGAACATTTAATCTGTTTTCTACAATATCTTCAATGAGCGTGTGTTGCTTGTACAATTTGCAAATAAAATAATATTGTAAGAAGAAAGAATATTACCATGTAACAAAGAGGATGAGATTGATAAAGTTAATAGAGGTAACAATGAGATTTGTCATGTTATTAACCAAATCAATAATGACCAACAGATTTTACCCCAGCCTTGGAAGAAATAATTCCTATTTATAATAAAAACGCTGAGACTACTGGAAAATCTTGAAGCGCCTTCTGATCAATGAATAAACATTGATTCACAAAGCTAATTCTTTAAAAAGCAGTCAAATTTTCATACCCAAAATAAAAACAAGACAGGCCAAAAGACCCTATAGCCTATCCTGCCAAGTCACAGAATCTAGTATAATCTTTTTCTGCACAATTAAACATTAACCTGATAGGAAAATAAGCTTGTATTATCCGGAGTTCTCACAGTTCTCTATTCTTAGAAATTCCATTGATCATTTTGGCCTATCAAAGCTCCGTAGCTGGACATCCCTTTTGTACAAGGCCTTCTCTGGATGTCCACCTGAGCATTTCTGCTAATTTTTTTCTTCCATAATAATTAAGGGCCTTTAAAATTCATGATTTCCTCTTCTTTTTAATTAGATGCAATGATTAGAAAATATTTTATATTACACAGCAGTTTGCCACTAATTGATTCCATCTTTCATTCACTTTAATTAATTTTTGTAAAATGATAAAAGCATTTTTGCCTTTGGGCCCTTACAGAAGTTTATGTGTGAATTTACATGTACATAAAAACACACATGTGTGTATCTCTAAATGCTGTTATTCCACTAACTTTACCCAAGAACAGTCCTGAGAAGGAAAGCAAAGAAAATGTATGTTCTACAACGATATAAATATTTTTACTGTGTCTTGTTTTCTTGTTTTTATTATGAGAATCAGCTTTGGATATCTGATTTGAAGTGTGTTTTTTTTTTATTTTCATAGCTTTTTATTGCTTGTATTGATAATTTTAATAATAAAATTATAATCTTTATATTTTTTTTTTAAGTGTGTCTTGAGCCCTGTCTTCAACATTACTTTTCTTGAAGCCCTAACCATTTGAAGAGTAAGTGTTTATAAGGCATTTTTTAACCTCTTCCACCATCTTTCCACCCAAAAAAATTAAGGACAGCTTGCCTTTTCAGGTTCAGGTGGGCTTGCAATTTGTGGCTTGGAAATACCATGGAAGCCAGTTCAGATTTCAATGACCACTAACTAGTAATTCTTCTTCACCCTAATGAGAGATGCTGAGTTTGGAGTGCCTACACTACTGCCAAGGGCAATATTTCCCTCTATCCACATCTTCATCCCCATCTTCACCAGGGATCTCTTGTGATTTTTCTTACAGAATTTCATGTTGCCTGTCTTGGGACTCTCCTCATTCCCACCAACTGCTAGAAAGAGTTGTTTCAGCTGCCTGAGACAGATCATTATCTGTATAATGAGAAGAAAAAGGAAAGCCTATAAAACAAGCACCATGATGGACTGGATGCAGCCACTTGTCCCCCTTCTTATCCTGTAAAAGTATGGCTATCTGGGTGGCTTCTGTGGCTCAAAGGAGTAGGGCGCTGGCCCCATATGCCAGAGGTGGTGGGTTCAAACCCAGCCCCGGCCAAAAACAGCAAAAAAAAAAAAGCATGGCTATCTCATTGTGTACATTTTTGTGCTTTATTTTATTCATCTTTGTAATGCCACATACATTTTTATTTATGTTTACTTTATAATTCTTGGTAAATTGTAAATTCCTAGAAGGAAGCACCCACATTGTCCATTCCTGTAAAGGTCAGGAAGTACTTGCTCAACAAAACTTACTGAACTAAATTTTATAGTCCAATAGTCAAACCACAGGATTGGAAAGCGAAAATCCTTTCCAATGAATATGATTCCTGCAAACATAGCTATTACTGTCTTTACTTCTTTTGAGAAATGGTCTGAATAGTATTTTAAAAAATTATTTTTCACATGTATAATTGATGGCATTCTCAATCTGGAGGTTTTGGAATCCAAGTGTGGTTTTCTTTTTTCTTTCTTTTATTTTTTATTAAGTCATTTGTACATAGATCATAAATACATTTATGCCATTATGGGATTCAGTGTGTTGATTATTTGTACAAATTGGAGTGCTTACATCATCCTACTAATCAACATAGCTTTCACCTCATTTACCCAATTACAGCATTAAGACATTTGTGTTCTACACCTGATAGATCCAACTTGTACTTACAATGTGCTCCATAGGTGTGGTCCCCCTAATACCCCTTCCTCTATCAACCCCCCCACCAAGTGTGGTTTTCAGACCAGCAGCATCAGTATCACCTGGATGTTAGTGAGAGATAAAAAAATCTTTGACCCTGCCTCAGACCTACTGAATTTCAATATGGAACAAGATATCTGTGTTATTTGTCAATACCTTAAAATTTGTGAAGGCCTGATATAAAATAAAAATCCAAGGTTTTCCACCAACTTAATCACCACCACCATCTCCAACGGTACTGTAATCACTGCCACCCCCATCATTACCTACTGTCACTGCCAACACCGCCATTACTACCAACACCGTCACCATGGCCACCACCACCATCTTCTATTATTTGTTGAGTATAAATGCATGCCATAAATGACACCTCGTACACATTAGCCTATCAAATATGCCAATAATACTTTATTTTCATTTTACATAATAGGATAGAACAGCTTATAAGTAGAGGATCTGAGTTTCAAATACGGTTCTATTGGTACCTAAACTTTGCCCTTCATTCCAAGGCCTTTTCTTTCAAGTGTGACTTCATATCAACTGTAGAAATGGATCATTTTGAGTGGAAAAACCATCTAATTGACAGGAGATACACTTTATAAAAAGCTCTTTCTGTCGTATAGATGCCTGACTCATTTCACTGACGTGTGTTTTAAAATTGTTTAACTTATTTCATAATTGACATAATTGGCCTTGTTCTCAACCTATCAATTGTTATTTTGAGAAAAAACTCTTATGAGTTTAGACATTATAAATTATCACTATCTTTCTTCCTGTCGAACTTCTCATCTTTCATTTCTTTCTTTTACTTATGAAATTTAACCCCCCCCCCAAAAAAAAGATGGGGGCAAATGCTATGTCCTCATATGTCAGAAGGCAGAAGGTAAAACATGGGGCAACAGGGGCCTAGCTAGTTCCCTCCTGCGTTGCTATGAGGCATGAATTCTCCACCCAGGTGGCTTAATTACCTTCAAAAGGCCCTGCCTCTTTATTGACTGTTGCACTGAGGATTAACTTTCAACATGAATTTTGGAAGGGGACACAGACATTCAAAACACCATAATAACTATGTACCATTTTAACTGCAATACTCCAGACTACACTAATTTCACTTCTAGAACAACGGCACTCTCAATTTAATGTTTTTTTTCTTTCCTTTTTTCTTTTCTTTTTCTGAGATACTCTCATTCTGTCCCCCAGGGTAGAGTGCCATGGCATCATATCTCACAGCAACCTCAAATTCCTGGGCTCAGATAATCTTACCTCAGCCTCCCAAGTAGCTAGGGCTATAGGTGCCCACCGCAATACCTGGCTAGTTTTTCTGTTTTTAGTAGCGACAAGGGTCTCTCTCTTGCTCAGACTGGTCTTGAATCCCTGAGCTCAAGCAACCCACTAGCCACTACCTCCCAGAATCCTGGTATTGTAGGTGGGAGCCACGGCACCTAGCCTGATATCCACCACATCCAGTCTGATATCCTTTTTTAAAAGGATAGACATTGTTTGGGTCATTGGCACATGATTTTGTGTGTTCTTGATTGATGTTTTTTCACGTGTCCTAACGATCAAGAGCTGAAAACTTTCCAATTAATCTCAAGCCTAATCAAATTCATAACTGTCCCCCAAATATTGTCTCCAGCAATTAATCTTATGTCCCATTGCTCAAGATTTCGAAAATCTCTTGCAATCATTTCTAAACTGTTTTTTTTGTTTGCCGTTAACTATAACATTAACATTAACTGTAATGTTAACTCGATGCCTCTAACTCTGTCCTTACCCAATACATGGGACAAGACTTTTCAATTTAAAACTTTTGAGGTTCCAGCCGGGCATTGTGGCAGGCGCCTATAGTCCCAGCTACTTGGGAGGCTGAGGCAAGAGAATCGCTTAAGCCCAGGAGTTAGAGGTTGCTGTGCGCTGTGTGAGGCCACGGCACTCTACCAAGGGCCATAAAGTGAGACTCTGTCTCTACAAAAAAAAAAAAAAAAAACTTTTGAGGTTCCCCATTGCAACTATAGGAGTAATAGCTAAGATTTTCCCATATTGATTGAGTACTGCACAAAACTACATGTTTACATGCATTGGGTCATTTACCCTATCAACTTTCTAATGAGGTCAGAATTAGTATTATGCCCAAATTGCCAAAAAGTCTGAGAGACCTAGTAATTTGCTAAAGACCACACAACCACGAAATGTTGGCACTGGCTCTTGAACTCAATTTTGCCAAATTACAGACTGCCACACCTGTAGTTCCTATACCTTATTGCCTTCAGAATTAGGTCTTAAGTCTCCTCATCTGTCATCCAGCACACTTCATGTTGTGACTTGACACTATTCTCCCAGCTATGTCTCCTACAACAGTCTTATAATATAGAGCTGTGCATCCCATCCCACCATCTGTGAACATGCCTCGGATTTTGTTACTTCTATGTTTTATTTGTGCTACTCCCTCACTTTGAATGTCAGTCCCCCTTTTATGCATGTTCAAATTGCCCACACTTCTTGGATGCCAGCACTTGTATTATAATTCCTGTGATTTTTCTAATTAAGTTCCTCCACTTCCATATTCCAATAGCACTTTTTCCTTGCAACACCTGTAGTTTTAATTAGAGGTGGATTTTGCATGTAAGCTTCTTGAAGACATAGTGCCTAATAAATACCTCTTGGGTACAATTGAATGCACATCTATTCTCATTGCAGTTTTAATACTTTCTGTTTGGGGATCTTCTCTACATTAAATAAAAATGTGATGTTGCTACTACATTTTGTTTTTTATAGCCATGAAATTTTACTGAAAGAATTGCCCCCTTGGTTTTAGAAATTTTGTATGATTCCTTTCCTTAACCAGGAGGCTGAAAATGTCAACACATTTCTAAAGGATGGACCTTAAAGTCTCCCCAGATGTGGTGCATGGTGGTACAGCAGCAGCAATGGCCCTTTTTTGTTCGTTGTAACATGATGAAAACCACAAAGCCCTGGTTACTTTTGATTTACAATAGAAGCAAGGTCATTCTTATAATGAAAAAAAAAAAAAAGAAGAAGAAGGAAAACAAGGTCTGTATTTTCAGACTCGGAGATTCAATTTGTCATGAAGATCAATGACAGTTTTACTCTCTAAAGAGACGAACTATCCCTTTTGCTATAAAATTATCACCTTTGTGCAGACCTTCTGTTGCTATGAAGGTATTGTGAAGCTGAGTTGTCACAGAATGCTTTAACAATGGAAAAATGTTAGAGTTTAACGTTAGTTTGTATAACTGTCTTCTTGCTCCAAACAAAAGATATTATATGAATCCACTACTCAAATTGTGAGGAGGAAGTAAGATACAGCCCGGCTCATTAGGCACCAGAACACTGTGTATTCTCTAAGAGCCATGTTGTGGATGAGAAGGCAAGAAATAAGGCTGGAAATATTTGAAGGAGAGTTCAGCAGGGGAATAAAAGGGAGGAAGAAAAGTAGAAGAGAAATTCTTTCTTACTGACCTAAAGATATCATAGAGCAAAAAAGAGAAAGGAAAAAATATTAAAGCTCCGAAGAGAAGGTGTACTACGCATCGGACACTCTGAATTAAAGACTTAACAGACTAATTGGGGAACCAGGCATACAGCCATTCTACCACTTCTTTCTTAAAATACCAATGAGTAATCACATGCCTATGGACCAGGAACCGGCATGAGTGCTGGGAATCAGATAGCCACAACCCCTACCCTCACATAGCTTTCTGTCTAAGAAGATAGATAAGAACTATACATATCATCTCAAACAAAGACATAACTAGAATGTTCTGTGCCAACAGTGTGGGCCGTCCCACACTGACACTGGCCACAGGATCAGATGAGGGGAAATCCATCTGATTTTCTTTCCCAGGGGTCATATCAAATTCCATGTCTAAGTGTGAATTAGTCTTGTCCAAATGTCAGTCCTCTCTGCTATGTGCTGTTGCCAAGTAGATCAGAAATGAAGACACAACCCCTTGAAGGTGAAGGACTCACAGCTGCTGTCCATGCGTGTGGCCTCAGGCACTGGCTGTGGCTGCTACTGCTACTGCTTCTCTGCATCTTAATGTTGTACATCAGTGAAATTAAGTTCAGTAAAGAATGCTCATTGCAAAATTTTATAACTTCTAATATTAAAACTTACTTGAATCATTCACACATGCCTTTCTGTAGGATGAAAATCTCTCTGACCACACACCAATATTACTCTTCCATATGGGATGGTTTTACTGAAGATGAGCCCACTCCCATCTCCTTCTACCAAAGTGAACCTCTTTGCACTTTCCTACTATTAGGTCATGGCCAGGGCCACCCCAGTTGATCTGACCTTTAGTAATTAAAAGTCTCAAAAGTACTTGGTCATTCTTCAGCCCCAGAAGACTTCCCTGCTCCTCTGTAATTCAGTTTAATCTCCACTCAACCGTAGGCAACAATATCCACGCTTCTGACAGATTTGTTAAAAGCCTGGTGACAAATCTCTGCTTGTAGGGTCTGTGTCCTAGCGTTGGCTCACTCTAAATATTTTGTTAGGAAATGACTAGGATGAGGATCTATAGTATAACAGTGAGCAAATTCACACGACTGAATATAAATCAAGTATAAAACGTGCAGGCCAGGCTGCACATCTCTTTGGTCCTCTTCTACATCTTCATTGGAAGGACTCTATTTTTTCTCCTTCTACAAGTTGCCATCACTATCCTTCAAACAAAACATCTCTCCATCATTTAAAGGGCAGAAGAGTTATGTATGAAAATCGGAGGAAAAGAGATGATGGCCGGTACCTGATGATACTTTCCCACGGGCCTTTCCTGAATGGTACTTAGATTTTACATGAAAGTTACATGCATGCAACATACTGTAGGCCTCTAAAAAATGTCTATTGAACTGAACAGAACATGGCCAGAAAAATGCCATGGGTATCCAGACATACATTGGTGTTCCACTATCTCATTCAATTTTATCAACTTGTATATTTTTTATTTCCTCTATAGGAGAAAAATAAGGCAAAGGGATAAAAAAATTAAATAATGCAAAAAGGGAAATAATTAAATTATGAAAACAGTTTCTATCCAACAAGTACATGCCCTAAAGTGAATGGGCTTGCGAGAAATGTGGAACTACTCTGCCCTAAGTTTGATTTAGTCCCTATGGGAACTCACAGTCATGCAAGGAGTTTAATAGAGAGTAATATTTTTCCCCCAATGACTGACAATGACTGACAAAGGATAGACAATGCTGTAATCTGTATTAAAATTTAAACTTTCATAATAGGAGTATAATTTGAAACAACTCCATTAGTGTATGCATTAATAATTACACCAGGCTGTGTGAGTATCAGGGGGCTCACCATATGCACTGTTTATACAATATGGCCTCTCAGCATGAGCCAGCTTCATCTTCTTCACCTGGTGCTCGACTGGAGAAAGCAAGAACTATTTCAG
Organism: Nycticebus coucang; assembly: GCF_027406575.1. Taxonomy (NCBI): domain Eukaryota; kingdom Metazoa; phylum Chordata; class Mammalia; order Primates; family Lorisidae; genus Nycticebus; species Nycticebus coucang. The sequence continues at coordinate 23,431,186 of NC_069787.1, forward strand.
CATGGGAGGAATACTGGCTGGTTTGGACTTGTTGAGAAATTCACTATCAGTTTCCAATGTGGTACATAAGAGTGAACACAGCAAATCTTTCATCCATGCTACCAAGAATATGTAGAACAGAAATTCCTTGAGCCATGGTACCAAGGACTGTAATGACTACAATGTTGAGAAGTGAGGGGCGATTTAATGATAATTTGACCATATATGATTTTTACCTTACTTAATGTCTTCAGAACATAATATCCAAGGGAGATGCAACTCCATCATATTCACGATATTATTCTAAGTTTAAACTTTGAAAACATGTTCTACTGCCAAATGCCTTCTTATTTTCCTTATAATTGAATTTGAAATACATATAGCTTAGCTATGTAACCTTGAAATAGTCATATAAATTCTGTTTCATCATCTGTAAAACCAAAAGGCTGGAATTTTTGATCACTCATGTCACTGCCAGTAGTATTATTCTTATTCCAAATACATTAAATTCCATTCTATATGCAGAATAATCTAATTGAGAGATGATTTGTTGGAAGCTTCGTTATGAAAACCAGAGTGAGGAAGCCATTTTTGTGACATGGAGAATACTCAGGCAAAATTGGGCATACAAGCTTTCAGAGTGAACTATTAAGATTAAGAGTAATGAGATTCTACTTTTATGAGTTATCCCTTAACAGAAATTCTTAAATAAAAAATAGAACTAACATCTCAGGCATAATTCAGTGCATAGCTGGCAAATAAAGAAATACCTTTATTAAATTACCCTTGAATCAAAAGCCTGTTGTCTGTGAGATTAGCCCTTAGAATCATTTTTGATTAAAAAAACAGCTGCCATTTATGAATGAGAGTTTAATTTGAGGACATGTTAGGAAAATAACTATTTAAAATAATTTTATACACTTGAAGAATTTATTGGGCACATTTGAAATTGCATTCACAATGAATACAAGAAGAAAATAAAACTAAAGTATGATTTCTAATCATTTTCTAGAAGCACTTGGAACTTTTTTTTTTGAGACAAAGTCTCACTTTGTCACCCTCAGTAGAGAGCCATGGCATCACAGCTCACAGCAACCTCACACTCTTGGGCTTAAGTGATTCTCTTGCCTCAGCCTCCCAAGTAGCTGGGACTACAGGTGCCCGCCACAATGCCTGGCTATTTTCTATTGCAGTTGTCATTGTTGTTTAGCTGGCTCAGGCTGGGCTCGAAACTGCCAGCCTCAGTGCATGTGGCTGGTGCCATAACTACTGTGCTACGGGAGTCACACCAACATTTGGAACTTAACCCTGCTAGTCTCACAGTGAAATGAAGCATATTCTACTACTTTAGTAAGATAATTGATAAAAAAAGTCAAATTCTTTTGAATGCATTAACATACAGTAATAAAGTTCCTTCAAATTATATTCCTATTATGAAAGTTTAAACTTTTTTTTTTTTTTTGGTTTTTGGCCAGGGCTAGGTTCGAACCCGCCACCTCTGGCATATGGGACCGGCACCCTACTCCTTGAGCCACAGGCGCCGCCCTGAAAGTTTAAACTTTAATACAGATTTAAGCATTGCCTATACTTCAAAGGGAAGACTGTTAGTCACAGGGGAAAAATATCATTTTCTGTTAAATTCCTTATGAGTAATTTTTCTGATACTTATTTGTTTTACTTTCCCAATCATACTTAACCTTTTTTTTGTTTGTTTGTTTTGAGACAGAGTCTCACAAAAAAGTCATCCTTGGTAGAGGGCCGCAGCGTCACAGCTCACAGCAGCCTCACACACTTGGGCTCAAGTGATTCTCTTGCCTCAGCCTCCCGAGTATCTGGGACTACAGGCACCCACCACACGCCCGGCTATTTTTGGAGATAGAGTCTCACTTTTGCTCAGGCTGGTCTCCAACCTGTGAGCTCAGGCAATCCATCTGCCTTGGCCTCCCAGAGTACTAGGATTACAGGCATGAACCACAGCGTCCAGCACTTAGCCCTTTTTTGAAGTAATACTTATGACCTCTGTTTCCAAAGACAGCTAAGGGAAAAAAATTAAAACTCTGATATTTGTCAAAGTGAATCAAAAGTGACTAGACCAACATTTAGAATTCAAGTTATTTGAAATTAGAGTTCAGAGTATTCATATGTAACCAGATAATATTCTGATATCTTATTTGATGTGTTTTTGGTTTCTAATATTTATTGCTATTTCATGGCCCTGATCAATGTAAGCTCTAGCTTAAATGTTTTATGTTTAAGACCTCAGAGAAAAAAGATGACTCAGAAGAATACAGAATGACTAGATTCTGGCTTTTGACTTTTAAGAAAGCATAATCCCATAATGGCAAAAGATGAGCGGTTTATAAGAGAAGACTTCCTGACCCCTCAGTCACTCTCCCTAACCCCCACAACAATAATAAAACCATGGATGCTAAAACAGAAAAAGAATTAGAGATGGAAAGAACGTGGATGTGCCTGGACTTCACATAGGATCCTAGACGCCTTGGCTGAGTCCTGAGGTGGGGACAAATAAAAACTAGAGCATAAAGGCCTAGCCTTGTCCCTGGTGTAGCAGATTCTCCTGGTTACTCTCAACATATCCACCATATCCACTTTCTCTTTTCTTTAGTAATAAATCTTCCAACTTTTTTTTAAGATACAAAAGTATAAGTTTATTTTATATTTTAGAAGGAGAGGGAGAAAGAGAGAAAAGCTGGGAGATGGTGTGGCATCCCAAGACCTTGCAAATTTTAACTGCCACTCAGCCTCCCAGATTGGCATTCCATGCAGCCAGCTTTGATCTTGTGACTAAGTATGGCCTTTTCCCTCCTCTTCCTCATGACTGAAATGAGACATAATAGTGAAAACTGGACCTCATGATGGAAGTCACAATGTGAGGACAGCAGAGCGACAAGGTAAAAAGGCTAGATAATGTCACATTTAAAACACTGGATCAACCTTAAACCATCATGCCAGCATGGAGCCACTTTCCCATGTTTACATGAAGGAGAAATTAACCTCTACTTTATTCAAGTACTATTATTTTGATGTCTGGGAAAGAAGCTCAGCTATTGTCCCAATATACTTAGCTGGAGCCCCAAAGATAGTCAGATATGGGCTTTCTCCACCCAGCACAGTTATAAGTACAGAAAATTCTTCTGCATGATATGCCTAGGCAGATGGGACTGAGTCCTCCTCAGAGTTTCCATGGCTACAGCGGAGTTTGGGATGACCAGGGAGCAGACAGGAGAGATTACCACTGTTCAGAGAACAGGAATGGAAGATGGTTTTACCATGTGTCCCCAAATGACAACAGAGGGATCTGAAATGTTTGACAGTTGGAAACTGTTGGAAACAAGGGAGATGGCCAAAGTCCAGATGGCAATGAGAACTTACCAGCGAAGGCCAGTGTTGATGGGTAGTAATAACGCAAACAAGCTTATGCTCCTGCCCGCTCTAAGCTAATATGCCCTGACGTGACAGACATCCACTGGAATTTAGATACAGACCCAGACAGAAAGGGAGGAACTAGGGAATCTCTGAATTCATTGAAATTATTTGGTTTTTTTTACCTCTTAGAAAAATAGAATCTTATAATTGACATTAAGTTCCAAAATACTGAAGTTCTAAAAACTAAAAACATCCCCAGTGTTTACACTTCTTGATTTGTGGCCTATGACTTGTACTTGCTAACAAAGCAATTGGTAGGTGATGAAAGATAGTGGAGTTAAAAATTTTTAAATAATAGGGCGGCACCTGTGACTCAGTCGGTAAGGCGCCGGCCCCATATACCGAGGGTGGCAAGTTCAAACCCGGCCCCGGCCAAACTGCAACCAGAAAATGGCTGGGCATTGTGGCGGGCACCTGTAGTCCCAGCTATTTGGGAGACTGAGGCAAGAGAATCGCTTAAGCCCAGGAGTTGGAGGTTGCTGTGAGCTGTGTGAGGCCACAGCACTCTACCAAGGGCCATAAAGTGAGACTCTGTCTCTACAAAAAAAAAAAAAAAAAAAAAAAAAAAATTTAAATAATAATAAGTTGCTGGATTAGGAATTGCATTCATTCATTTACTATTCTGTCTCTAGCCCTTATGTAGCATTAGCACACAGAGAGCTCTCAAATAGTCCTAAATATTTGTTGAATTATTTCATTTCACTGACTATAGTATTACAGGAATAAATTGTACTTAAAAAATTTTTACAGGTAGATTTAAAAATTGTCCTCCTCCATTTGTAAATACTGATAAAGTTCCTATACATACCCCCAACCTAATACAACAACTCATTCCTAGAATATACATGTTCCATATTAAAATCTATGTTTTTAATAAGCTACTGAATTTAGTGGCCATAGTGGGTGAAATTTTTCCTTTCAAAGTTATGGGAGTGGTATTTTGCAATTGATAAACATTTTAATATGGTGTTATCCACATTAAATTGGAAGTTAAGCTTCCAATTTTCCCTTTTTGGCCTTAGAACTCATCACATATTGTACTAGTTTCAGCACTTTTTTTTAGCATTCATTATTTTCCAGGTGCTGGATTATCAGTGCACAGATGGCTGAGAACAAGTCCCTTGAGGTTCTTACCATTTTAATAGGGGAGGAAAGTGTTAAACAGAGGACACGGGACTACAAACTAATACAACCTTTTTGGAAGGAGGTATTGAGAAATCTCAAGGAACTCAAATTAGACCTCCCATTTGATCCTGCAATCCCATTACTAGGCATCTATCCAGAAGAAAAAAAAAATCATTTATCATAAGGACATTTGCACTAGACTGTTTATCACAGCTCAATTTACAATCACCAAAATGTGGAAATGGCCTAAATGCCCACCAACTCAGGAATGGATTAATAAGCTGTGGTGTATGTACACCATGGAATACTAGTCAGCCATTAAAAAAGATGCAAACTTTACTTCTTTTGTATTAACCTTCATGGAGTTGGAACACATTCTTCTTAGTAAAGTATCATGAGAATGGGGAAGCAACAATCCAGTGTACTCAATACTAATATGAAGCCAGTAGATGATCTAATACATACCCACAAAAGAGAAAACCTCAAATCAATTCAGGATGGGAGGCAGGGGAATGAGGGAGCATGGAGAGGGGAGGAGAGAGGGAGATGAGGGGTTATGGTGTATGACACACCTCTTAGGGGCAGGACACAATTATAATTGGGATTTTACCTAACAAATGCAAACAGTGTAACCTAATTCTTTGTACCCACAATGAACCTGAAATAATAAATTAAATTAAAAAAAAAGCAGAGGGAGTAACTGTTTAAGAGGAGGCCTTATGGTTGAGTTGCATTAACCAAGTCAATGGAGTAAAAGATGATTGGAAAAAGAGACATATTCCAAACATGGGAACAAAATACTTGAAGTCTTAGATGGAGGAAACTGTGTCCGAAGAATTCCAATTTTGGAATGGAATATCATAAAAGGAGAAAGAAAAAGCAGATGAAAAATTAAATTGAAAACACACATGGAGACTTCAACAGCTATAAATCCCTAGAAGGACCCTATGGAGAAATGCCCATTTTCCTAAAAGGTGTTATTTAGAAAAGTAGAGTCCTGCAAACACAAGTCAAACTCTGGCAAACTTGGAGCCCCCTGAGGTGAATGAACTTGAGTTCTCCATTTTTCTTTCCACCTCTCAGGAGAAACCATCAAGAGAACTGGAGGGAAGAGTGACCAGCAGATTTGCCCACTTTTATGATTGTGTATTTTAACAATTATTTAGAACCTTGACATATACTTTAGATTAATTTTATTGATTTCTCACAAGATTTACAGGTTATAGATTTTTTTTAAAGGAATTTCCCCCCATTCTCATTGCCAGTCCTCAATATTAGCCTGGAAAGCTTCAGGAAGGAGATCATCAGTTAATAAAATCAGGAAGGAAAATTGATTTGCCCTCAACCTCTTACACTGTTTTACTCCAAAAGCAGAAATAGGAACACTTCTTGAATAAGGCATGATGATTGGGTGCTAAATTCTTAAATTAGAAAAACTAATTCAGGTCATTAACAGATCATTTTATCTTTTCAAAACCACAGAATTTGAGGTAATTCACATTTACCAAGAAATAGAAAACTTATGAATGTTTAAAAACATCTGGATATACTTTGGGGAAAATGCCATATTTCTTACATCCTAGACACTCATTGTAGAAGGATTGTGACTAAAGTGTCCTAATGACTCTAGGAGAAGGAATACCAATTAAATGGCCCACAAGAGAAGAAGGAACCTATCTTTACAAAACAATCAATTTCCACAATATTCCCTTAAAATTGCTAAACCAGAAGGCAGATCTACGTAGGTTGATTTAAAACTCCAGTTCAGAAGGGAGTTGAGAGGTTTAATTACTAACCCTCAAGGAAGACAGATAGAAGGAAATGGTAAAGAATTTTCAGAGTTTGTAAGATATTTACTATTTTGCACTACTATATCTTACCAACTAGTTCACTCAATTGTTAGCCCTCAAGACAAGGAAATAATTGGAAACACCAGGCAAATATTAAATATACCAACTGTGCATGATTTAAAAACTGGCCCTAAAGGGAAAAGAAAAATAGAAAATATACTACATGAGCCCCAAACTCTTTCTCTTAAGAGTCCATTGGTCAGTGATTCAAAGGTGTAAGCAAAAATGTAGTTCAGTAAATAGGAGGCTTCCAAAGTAGACTTCAGGTCACTCTCAAGCAATACTGTCGCATAGATCCAACAGTGGAAGTCAAAGGATTCTGCCTTGTCATTTGTGATGGACTCAAATCAGAAATGGGTACACAGAAAAAAAAAAAAAAAAACTGGAGTGGCAAATCACCAATTTAGAAGATTTTCAACATCTGGCTGAATATATATATATATTTTTTTTTTTTTTTTGGCAGTTTTTGGCTGGGGCTGGGTTTGAACCCGCCACCTCCAGCATATGGGGCTGGGGCTGGGTTTGAACCCGCCACCTTCAGCATATGGGGCCGGCGCCTTACTCTTTTGAGTATCTGGCTGAATATTTTCAAAAAGTCCTACAAAGTAAACAAAATAAAAATGAAAACAAACATCTAATTCTGCAGATAAAACAACTAGCCACCCAAATAAAAACAAGAACCAAGGATCTTCTTTTCACCAAGAATCAAGAACCTACAAATAAGAACACTTGTAGATGTTGCAAACAAGATTGTCATTGGAAGAGTCATGTCACTAAGTGGTTGAAAAATAAAAAGACAGCTATTCAAATTGCTCGAGTGAGGCAGCTCCAAGGGGAAATACTGGAATCAAATAAGTCCTGTCCTTTCCTTAGGATCCTGGGGGGACTTGTTTACAAATATAAATGAAGAGCAATACTGTACACTTTTCTGGCCCATAGGGGCCCATGTAGGCTGTCAGTCCCACTACCCTGGCAGATTGCATGCTGCCCGCACCAAAGCCACTCAAATGGTGGGAGTTTCTAACAATCCTAAAGCTTTTTCAATGTTTTAGCTTAAAATTGTTACTTCAAGACTATTATCAGGAAAACACTCCTCTATCTTCTGGGACCCATTTGCAAATTTCCAGAGGTAAGGATAAACTTCACAAATGGAGCTGCCAGATAAAACAAACTAGAGAAGAATTAGTTTTTAGAAGTTGCAGGAAATTCGCCTACACACAACGAATTTATAGCTGATATGGCTATTAATATACCTGCATTGTGTGTGATTTGAAGAACACCGGAGAATTTTAGCTGTGGTTCCAGAAACACTATGGGTAAAAGACTCTTCACACTTAGGCAAAAATAACTAGAGCAGAATCTGTAAGACTCCAGACTGGCTTTTTTAAATCTGCCTACAACCCTTCTTTGTCCTCTTAAAGCTGAAACCAAGAAAATGCTAATTGTATTCCCCATCTGGGACATTCCAATTTACCTATGAAGTGGCTGAGAAAGATATTTCCTGGCACAGTTATTTGTTAATTATACAAGGTTTTGCCCCTTACTCATAATAGTCACTGCCTTTCTTATTTCTAATACTCTGAAAAAGTAGGGGGAAAAAAACTGAAACATTAAAACTGAAATTACATGGGCGGCACCTGTGGCTCAAAGGAGTAGGACGCTGGTCCCATATGCCGGAAGTGGCAGGTTCAAACCCAGCCCCAGCCAAAACTGCAAAAAAAAAAAACTGAAATTACCTAACCAATCAAATATGCTGGAGCTTCCAAAATTTTAGATCCTGATCTAAGTTCTCTTGATCTTATGCCCTTTTCCCTTCATGATCTCAAAGAGTCTCTTCTCATGAGCCAGACACAAGCAATCAAGGATAATTCCACCCAGACTTTCCTCCTATCTTATACAATCTGAAATAGCTAAATATTATAAAGATCTGACCCAATTTACTTGGTCTTTTCATTGACAAGCACAGGCTATGTTTCCCCACCAATCCCCTAATCTATATTTCATGATCTAAAAACAGGTGATCTAGAGAACTGAGGAAGATCAGTGTGCCTTCACAATCAGAAAAAGAGTGATGTACATTTTACTATTACCTCCATTCCATAAAAGAGGAAACTCTTGGTTAATTCACTGGCCCAAGTTCAGATGTCTAGTAAAGTATTTGGATCCAGGTTGTCCAAGAAACTTAACCATGTAGAAAATGATGCATACATAGATTTTGACAGATTAATTAACTTAATCATCAATACCGGTTAGCTCTTCAAAAATGAAGTTCAGTTACACTTGGTGTTATGTTGCATAGAACCAATTTTATTTACCAAAATTTTTCCATTACATCTCAGGTACTTCTTTCTTCCCTACTCATAGATTTTGTCACATGGATACACTGGAAATTATTATTTGAAGTGTTTGTTTATTATGTGTGCAATGAACAGGCACAAATCTTAGAGCTAATGATGAGAGAACATGAAATCCAGCTGTCATACAAAGGCCTGACCAAAAACAAAGTTGGCTTCAGAGAGTGGAGCGAGTTTAGTAAAAGAAGAATGATCAGGTCACAGCCCTGGTCAGTTCCGTTATTTTATTGTAGTAATTATTTTAAAAAATAACCTGACTTCTTCAACACTTATGGGTAACTATGATTGGGTATAATCTTCTCCAGAACTTTATTCCAGATCTTTGAATATGTGAGGCTAACAGAAATGAAGCCGGCAAATGAATGCACAGAACCTCATCTCATAGCCACAGCGCTGCTCTGATTATGCATATGTGTGTCAGTTCCTCATTAGCATTTACTGAAAGGAAAAGAGCATAAAATACGAGAGGCCCGTTAGCAATCGGCAAAGAAGTAGAAATAATGAGGGCCTCATTGCTTTTAAATTCCTTTAAAAATATTTTTAGAAGGCAATTTCTGTTGATCTCTATTTTCGCTGGTAAATGTTAAATAGCTCTCCTGGATTTGTTTTTGTTTTGCAATAGACATGACATGCATTTTCCCGAAGCCTAGGAAATTAGATGCAGGCCCTACATGCTTTTCTCGTCCTGAAACTTACATTACAAGTGCTTGATTTATTGGTCTTTTAAAAGTCTAGAACACCCACAGATCTGCCAACTGACTTTTATTTATTATCAATTTTCTCTGGTGTGGACTGAAGTAACTCTATCAGTTATTCTTCACCATTACCATAGTCACTATGATCTACCTATATTCTTTTTCATTATGTGAAGTATTAATGTTCCTTTCAAATCCCTTTCTGCCCAGTGCTTCTTCTCATTTTATTTCCCATCTTTGCCTTTCATTTCCTATGCTAAATTTTTACTCACCTGATGATTGCTTTCAAACTCTTTTATATTAACCTTAGATTTTGAACTTGGTCATAAATGTTTTATAGACCCATTTTCATTACCAAAAAAAAAAAAAAAATCATTATTGAGCTCCACAATCTATTTGATTATAGAACCCATCTGATTTCAAAATGGATGTGCAGAACAAAGGATATATTTCAAATGTACAGTACATCACACCAAATATCTGAATTTTCTGAGATCAATTTTCTCATTATTCAATAGGCCCTGACAACTGAGTCAATTTTAATTGAATTCATCAAAGAAATATACCTGAATTACAAATGCAACGCACATCCTTTGCAAGAGAGACCTTGTACTTCATTGTGAATTTATGCAACCCATGAATAAGCAAAATCATGTTCATTTAAAAGGCTTATTAATCCTGAATGAATTATTTAGGTTCTCCTACTAGCGGTTTTGTAATCTAAGTTGTCACACTGATTTCGTAAGTGAAAGAGCAAATGAAAGGGCTGATAGAGCTGTGACAAAAATTTTAAAACTATAGGCACTAAAGAAAATGCATATTTTTAAAGCCTTTTTAGAAAAACGAACAAACAACATTTTTCTGGACATCTCTACATTGTGATCCCAACATCTCCCCTACCCAGAAAATAGGTGTAATTTCTGTTCATTATAAAGTTAATTATTGTGTTGTAATATATTTTTTCCTTCTGTTTAGATCCCCAAATTGCCTTTGATAGTCCCTATATTTAAAAATGATTGGATGGAACTTTCAATATTCTGATGAATCAAAGAGTTCAAAATATAATCATTTTAATGTTGGTGAGAAATACATTTTTGCTGAAAATCACAGGAAAAGTTATCACAGTGGTTTAAAAACATATTTTGATATGAAGGTTGGTTGATGGCCCAGATGTGACAGAGCAGTTGGGTGATGACAATAAAGGATACAGGTTCTTCTGTCCTTCCATCTTTATCCCATAGGCCTTCAACTTCATGCTATTTATCTCATGATCACAACTTAGCTGCTGTCCCGCTAGGCCTCACATCTGTAGTCCCAGCAAAAAGGTATAGGGTATTCTTTTTTCCCCGCCTTGATGTGATTTTTGCCTTTATTTCAGGAAAGAAAAGCTTCCTAAGAACTTTGACCTCATTAGCAATAAGTGATAATCACTTGACCAACTCAAAACCACCAAAGCCAGGAAACAGAGTATTTTGGTTTTCTTGTCTATAGACTAGAAGAAGATCAAGGTGGATAGGTCTGTGAATGATCTTGGAGTAATCTATCTGCGATACTTCGAGCTTGTTCCTATTGCAGGATCTAAAAGGAAACCATAAAAGATTACTAAAGACATTTATTAAGAAAGATAAGGAGATTGCCAAGACAATAATAATTGAGCATAAAATATATGAGTTAACACTGTTGGAGTATGGTAAGTGATAAAGCTAGATAAGTTCGAATTGTATTTTGAAAACTGATGAAAACATGCTAAGGAGATTAAACTTGATCTTAATGGACCACTATTCTCCACTGGGCTATGCATTAGAATCACTTAAGAGGGCTTTTCAAAAATGTTAATGGCCAGTTAAAATGAATTTCTTAGGTAAGCCTTAAACATCTATATTTAAAAATTTCTCCAAGTAATTCTAACGTGCACCGAGGGCTGAAAAGAGCCTCTGAAATTTACTGGGGAGACCTAGAGGTTTTAGAGCAAACCACTAATAAAGCAAACTATTCATAGATTCATTCAAACCATAAATGTGGAGCAAAATTGCCTTGTCAATATAAATGTCCTTTATAGAAGACTCATATAAATATGTCCTTAATGGATGGAGCTTGAATATGGATGGACACTTAGAACTTGAACATCTCTTTAGAAATTATTCACAAAAATGTAAAAGTATATCATCATTTCTAGTTTTAATGCCATTAATAGCGAAGAGTCTATAAGTCCAAATTACGGTAATGTTGATTTTGAATTGCTTACATTAAAGGATTTCTACTTAAAGACTAGTATACTTTAAAATACTTGAGGTGTTTTGATTTTTGCAGTCAAGTCCTGGAGTCATAAAATTACAAAGTTGAACTATCTATTCAAGTTTACTGTCCAGATATCTGAAGGTTGGCCAGCGGAGGCTAACTTCTGTGACTAACAACCTCAAGTCTTAGGCACTTAGGAAATAAAGATTTATTTCTCTAAAATAAGGGGAATGGGTGAACATGGAGAAGATAGTGAGAAGTCTTAGGAATTAGGCCTGAAGTTGGCTCCTCTCCACTGCCCAATGGTCTGTCAAATGGTCTCCCTTAACCACAAAGGACACTGGGAAATACACTCCTTTTCTATGCCCAGGAAGAAATGGAAACAGAATGTAGTAAACACATGGCATGTGTCTGCCTCAACTACTTAAAACCTTTTGAGGTTGACCTTTTGAATAATCTGGAAAAACAATGGAACTTCTCCCTAGAAAAGCATACATAACATATCCTTTTACATATAATTTCAGAACATGTGTAGGTCCAGCTTAAAAAACTTACTCTCCAGCTCTGAAAATTGACTATGTAGATTTGTCATGAGTGATTTTGTAACAGGGGAAAAAAAAAAATCCCTGTTACTGGACAATGTTAATGATTATAAAATTATTTATGCCTTAGTACATCTTCCATATCTTACAAACTTTGGTCCTTCCTTCTTGAGAGAGACACCAAGTAATCATTCTTCTACTCATTGAGGCTTCAGATATTTGTGGAACTTTTTTGAGTTAACTAAGTCAGGGGTTAAAAACCACTGAGAACCAGATTGGGACAGTATATAGGTATTATTTAGACCAAACCACATTTTTTTTTTAAATTTTAACCTCGAATGCCTTCACACTAGACATTTTCTACTCCAGTTTCCACCATGCCTTAGCTTACACATGAGTTCTTTCATTTGGGTTTCTGCCTGGCCCCCAAAGGCATTTGAGTTTGTGACCATCTGTTCTGAGTCGTGTCTTTTCTGGGTAAGTCAGGAATGATAAATAAGTCCACTTGGCATGCCACCGTTTATTTTCTGAGACTGGCTGTTGGGCAACTGACTTGTGAAAAATGTCCGAGGCATTTCCAGGTTCATTGGGAAAAAAATCCTGTGACTGAATGATCCTATCTGCATGAAGGCAGGTGAGAGGAAGGGCCATTGTTTGTAATTCCTGTGCTAATCATGTACCCTCCTCTCAAGCACCATTTCAATCATGGGAATTCTGTATGTGGTAGAAACAATAAATGGAATGAAATGGGACGACTTCTATAGACATGGAAAGTATTATGCAATTCAACCTAGATTGCCCTAGTTTGGTATCAAGGTCATAATTTAATTTGTCTCAAACTTATAATACGACTATATTCCTTAGTGGTTTTTACATTAACTGAACATAACATCTGAGTTTCCTCCATGCCATTTTTTTAAATATGATTTTACTTATCTTTATGAAGTGATACTTATCCCTTATGAAATCTCTCCTTGTTTGTTCAAGCCCAACATTTAGGCCACTAAAATCTCTTGGAACCCCATCATTTTGATCTACATCATTTGCTACCTTTCTTAATTTTGAATCATCTGTCAATGTAATTACCAAGCATTATAATTTAAGATGTTTCAGCTGCAAGAAACAGAAGGTGAAGTCAAACTTGTTTAAACAACAAAGGAAACTGACTACTGGCTTGTTAACAGAGTGCTGAAGTAGACCAGGCCTTGGCAATGGCCATTTCAGCCATGATGTGTTTCGAAGCAGCCAGGGGATTTCCACTGTTGGCTCAGCAATAGTGCCAGCTCCATCCTAAAGCTGATCCTCTGTATAGTCACAAGGTGCCTGCCATGGCAACTAGAGCTACACACTTCCACAATCACCTATAAGAAAGGGTACACCTTCTCTTCCAGTAACAACTTCACAATTCCTGAGAAAATATTCCATTGTATCCCTTAGGGCCACCTCTTCTTAAACCCTGATTTCAGGGAAGTACCAGGAACTGAATGGCTATAGCCTGGATTCCAAACCAATCATTGGCAAGGATTATGAGATGGCTGTGATTGTTTTACCTAATAAACTCCTAGAGATAAGATCAGTGTCTAAATCACTTAGTCTTTCATAATGAAGTTGATGTACAACAAATATCATCAGCAAGGCAAATCAGTTCCTTCTCTCCGGAATGTCCTTCCCCAAGTCACACACTCCCATACTCACCCTTGCAGTTTACCTGGTTCAGTTTTAATTATCTTTTAGCTCTTATTCAACATAGCATGTTCTCCTTACACTTTCCCTAAGCTGCTATTACTTCCTCTCTCATTGATGCCCCTACTGCTGTCATGGCATGCATCACATGGTACAGTCTGCATCCTCTCTCAGACACTCTCCTCTTGGGTTTCTCCCACCAATGTGTAAGTACCTTGAAGGCTGAACCCTATCTTGATACCTGTGCTATCCCTCCAATGCCTCGCCCAAGTACCTGATGCCTAGTAGGCCATCAATAAATATTGGTTGAATAAAAAAGTGCTAAAGAAGAAGAAAATATCTTCCAATTCTGTGATGAGACCTCTAGAATGTTTCCAAATTAATCAATTACTTTTTAAAATTAAGTAATTAATTCAATTTAAAAAATAATAGCTTAACAATGGTTGTCCAAAGACATGGTGATTGCTACACCTAATTGTATTATCATTCAATCTAAATTTCTCTACATGGGTACCCTGAAAACTTAAAACTAATCCTTCATGTCAGGGGCTATCATTTGTCCACATCTGAAACTTAGCAAATATCAGAAAATGCATTGCATTTCTGGGACTGGTTCTTAGAAAATTGATCCTGTTTTCTTAAGATTACTGATGTTCTTCTTCTCTCTCTGTTCCTGAATGTCTACAACTTACCTGTTCATTAGTAAAATAAATAGGAGAATCAAATACGGTATCACAGAGCTAAGTCAAATATTCATAGCCATTGGTATAATAGAAAGTAAGGCTAGACTTAAAAACAGATAAACCATGCATGCTTGCAGGGGTTTGTCTTATTGCTAACTGAGTCTACATCATAGTTTTGACTTTTTATTAGTGTTACTATCTAAAAATTAATCATCACCTCTGGCCCCTCAGATTGTTGACATTCCAACCTGTCACTACATGGGGGAAACCCAAAAGTGTATGAGTAAATGTACGCTTTTCTTTTGTTATAAAACTCTTCCTGGGTATTTCTCAGCAAGACTAATTTCTTATAGTATAAACTGAAATTACATATTTCTGTAAGACAATGCATAGTGAAAGGAAAGAAAGCAAGAAAAGCAATGTTTTACACGAAGCCAATAAAAACCAGACAGATTAGCTCTAAATCAACTTGCAGTGTGTCAGAGAAGTAAATTTAACTGCTCAGAGTCACAGAAGGAGAATCCATCTTTGTCTCTGTGGTTTAAGTAAGATTTTGACATGAAATTTAATAACGGGAAAGAATAAGTGTGATACTATACACAGTGGTTCATTTCATGAAAGGAAAGGATGAAAAAGTCACTAGATGTAAGTCATTGTTCTCAATTCATTGTTTCTAATTCATTACATCTATTCATAAAAAAAATCCTCACTCAGCCTCCACAACTTTGGCATTTGGAAATAAAAATGGAGGGAGAAAAGGCATTCCCCAGAGCTTTTGAGTATCTGAGTGTTTGAGGCTATAAACACTAAAGAAATACATTAAAAAATACTGCACTCTAAAGAGTAATACATTCTTATAGACTGAAATTAAAAATAGATTAATTCTAGATTTTCTGATGTCAAAATTTTGGTAAGTACATCAAAACTAAATGTTTATCTTTTATCCAGTATTTCTGTTTTACAAGTCTCATAAACATATGCCTACAGGTTTTGCCAACCATGTAATCCCACAGTGGAATTTATATTTGTCTGTTTTTTAACCATTTCTGAACAATGGGAAAGATACTGAAAACAGAACACATCTTGGCCCATCTAAAATGCCCTGTGTTATTTTATAAGCATGAGCATGCTTGATGACTATGGAATTTGTGAAAGAATGGCATTACTTTTAGAGCTTTCATGAATGAAGATGTGTCCTACTGAAAATATATGGTCTTCAAAGGTAAACAGAAGGATTTTCTTGATCTCTGACTGTCTTAGTACCTAATGCAAGTGCTCCATGTGTGAACATAGCTTGAACAGTATCAGAGTAGAAGGACGATGGTTTCTGAATCATTAAGACCTGAGTTCAGCAATTTCCTTTTGTTTTCTTGCATCTCCCCGGAATTCGTGTGCAAGTCCTAACCTGTAAGAATCTTTACAGAAGCAATCCAATTGAAGTGAGATCACTACGAGCCCAAGCCAGTATAGCTGGTATCCTTATAAGAGGCAATTTAGACAAAAGGGGTTCAGACAGAGGGAACATAACATCAAGACATAGAGAGAAGATAGCTGAGCCAGAAGATAAGCTTAACATGGGTCCTTCCCTGATATCCTCAGAAGGAACCAACCCTGCCAACACCTTAATCCTAGACTTCCAGCCCCGGGAACTCTGAGACAATAACTCTCTGTTGTTTAAGGCACTCAGTTTGACTCATTTTGCCATACTTCGGAACAACAGTGCTAATAGACTAACACAATAGGCCAATAAAATTGGTTCATTTCTCAAATGAATTTCATCATCCTCACCCTTTAATCACACACCTCTTCGTTGCACCCCAGCATTTTCTCTTTGTTGTGTTTGTGAATGTCCTCTAGGAAATAACCCAGAGTCACCAACACCTGCTCCAGTCCATCTTGAATCGTGTGGTCAATAGAACTTCCTGTGATCATCATATTTTATGCCCAGGCCCTACCTGACTCTAACCAATGTAATGGCTCTAACTCAAGAAAGAAGTACAATAAATTGAATGCAAGTCAATGGCTTTAAGGCTAGAAATAAGCAAAAGCTTTGCATAAGTTTACCGTGATATAATTAATAACTTGCAGTAGCATGGTGCTGCATTCTTTTAAAATTAGCTTCATGGGTGGCGCCTATGGCTCAAAGGAGTAAGGCACCGGCCCCATGTACTGGAGATGGTGGGTTCAAACCTGGCGCCAGCCAAAAAACTGTAAAATTAGCTTCATGTCTAAGAATTGAAACTAAGAATTGAAGAAGAGTCTAGAATCTCCTGGGCTTGGCTAGCATGATTCTAGGATCCAAATAACAAACCATTCTCTCATCCATTTTCTTGAATTCTAATTTCTTCCCTGTGCACTTCACAGTATAAGGATAAAAATTATAACGCTCTCCAGTGCCCTTCTTGGGTGGAAGTAAGAGATGAATCATAGCTTAAACATCCTGACCCTGCACTAAAATTCCATTTAGTCCACACCAAATGGACTGAGAATTTAGTAGTCCTGAATTTCAGAATCTTTAAGCTGTTCAGACCTGATAAAAATGTGCATGTAACTAGTACCTTGGCAAAAAAGCAATACCCTACTAGGAATTAACTAAATTTGTTTCTATTATTTGTATTTGCCTCCTTCAAATAAATGCATTTTCATTTCCCCTCAGGTTTTACTTCTTTCAATATTTCTTGGCCATGATCAGTTTGATTTCTGACACTTTGGCAGTCTCAGTTCAGGAGATGAATGCAACTAATTTTGTAGATAAAATTCTAATCTTTCCTGTCTTGACTGTCAATTTTTGAAAGGTAATCTAAGATGATGTCTTTATCCCATAATTTATTTTGTCTCAATTTGACTAAAGCCAGGTTTGAGCAGTTGATTACATTCTCTCATCTAATCACCTGAAGGCAAAGACCAATGACACAGGCTGTAATTGAAGGAAAAAAAAACCACTTCTAAAATCTTCCCCAACAAAACATGGGCTCTGAATTTGCCAGTTAAACAAAGTGTTTATGAAGTTGCTAATGAGTGAACTTGGTTTTCTTCCTCAAGAAAGGAAGGACCTTATTCTGCCCTCCTCGGTCCAGTGGAAAACTCTATGGGCATATTTATGAAGAACTGGGAGAGATTTTCTTTCAGAGAGAATTCCCTCAGCTCCAAAGAAAACTCCAGTCTACAAAGTAAACTTGATGTCAACCTAAGCAGGTACCAGACGCTGGTATCTGGCTCAGAGAAATAAATTTATTAAATTATATTTTTAGTTCAAAAACCATTGAAAGATGTTTCTGCAATTTTAAGTCATCTAAATGGCTTGTATATCTTTCACTTCTTTAAAAAATTTCATGCACGTATATGCACCCATACAGACACACAAACCCACACACACACACTCGCAGAGCTCACTCACCCTTAAATCCTTTAATCTCTTCATCTTGAAAGATGGTTTACACAAATGAATTTGAATGTTTTCACTTGAATTCCGAGCTTTTATATTTAAGCCAATAATAAGCTTACCCATTTTGTGTGCTGCAAAATGGAAAAGCACCCCCAGCTTGTTCTGACACGGTCACCCCATGCAGGGCCTAGGTGCTATCTCCTCGACTGTCTAGCTTTAACCTTTAATGTGCCGCACAGTCTCCTGAGACCTGCCTGCATGATGAATGGAACTCCGGCTCATCTGAAAACGAGTTTGTGTCGGCAAGAAGATTTAGTATCCCCTGTGCACCCTCGAGATAAAAAATTATCTGGGCTTGTGGGAGCAATTTGTCTAAGAAGAGTAATTTTAGAAATTTTTGCAATGACTTTAGAGGGGCTGAATTCATAGTGGTTTTCCCCTTGATTTTAATTCTCACATTTGTCCTTCATGAACAGGCATCATTGGAAGCCGAGGCAATGAGGGTCCACGGATGTGCAGGATGCTCAGAACTGACTCGTGTCCTTCGTGTGGCTCTCTCTACACATCTCACGTGAGCCAATGTGTGCTCTAAGAGCGTTTGCTGGTTCTTCCCTTTTCAAAACTACTTTCCCTGTTATGAGACTCTCTCAGTGTGATAAGTCTAACTGATAAATTACGAAAACAAAAATAGAAAATTGATAGCTGCGCTGTTTCCTCAGCGCACAGCTGGTGCAAGCATCTTGCTCGCCCATCTGTGTTCAGTGTCTGCGCCCCAATTCCACCACTGTGGGTACTTCCTTTCTTCTCTGAAGCAAATCTCATTGCCAAAAACCTGTTTGTTTGTTCTGCTCAACAAATGGCATGTGTTCTTAGTATGAGCCGTTTCCCATTTCTCACAGAAACAGTTTCAAACATTGTTTTCCCCTTGGACTTCAACTCTTGATCAGAGCCTCCCTGCATAACCAGATGTTTACTCCAGGGAAGGCCACGCAGCTGCAGAGTCTGTCCCTGGCCTCCTTGGGCATTTCTCTCAATAGCCAAGCACCGTGACACTTAGTCCATGCTGTCTGTCCTGCAGCTCTTGGAGAGCTGGCCAGTTCTAGGGACAATGAGAACACAGCTCTAGTTCTGGACTCAAGCAGCCCTGACTATAATGTTTGTTGGGCCTATGATCTGAGGGGGGTGATGCCATCTCTCTGGGAGTCAGGTTTTCTTACCTACAACAGAGCAATGATGACACCTGTCATATACGGAACATAGGAGGGATGTTAATTTAGGCTAAAGATAGGCTTCCAGAGCAATAAGACCTTAAGATGTTAACTCAATGGCTCAGTGACATAGATGTCTATATCCTCCACACATAAGAGTCAGAGGGGAACATTCCAGATTGGCAGGTGGCTTTAGTCAACATAGTCACTCAAAAATCCTTCCTTTCACCATGTTGCTCTGCTATGCCCTTAAACTTTTGTTCTTATCTGCAGGGTCCGGGCTGGCTTGTTTTCTGTGGATTCTGGCTAGCTGAAAAGGACACAGAGCATCAAGGAGACCTGCAGGTAGTCTACAACCAGACTTGTCACCATACTTGTCATTTGTATGCACATTCTATTCGGATGAACGTAGTCACATGACTACACTTAACTGCAAGGAAGTCTGGGAAATATAGCTTTGCCCAGGAATGTGGAGGACAGGTTAAGACAGGAAGAAATCTCTACCATGATAGGAATAGAACCTATTTCAAAATCCTCAGGGTAAGTGAAATAACACATATTTGTGCCTGACACATAGCTAATGCTCAATATGTGTAAACACACGTTACTGGTAGTAGTAGGATTTGACAAATTCAAATGTTAGAGTGAAAACATACTACAGGCAGTCAGTTTCGCTAGTCTTAATGCTAAGACCCACATTAGACAGGATATTAGGAGTTTCTGCCCCATCAGTAAAGGAATGTGGAAGTAGTTTCCTCTTAATGTTCACTGGTCTGCAACCATGTGACCATGTGATGTACCAGTGTGCCTGGGCTCCTAATATGGTTCGGAACCTCAAGCAAATTTTTTGCTAGGCTATGACAGTTCCCACACCACATAGTTCCTGCCAGTTTCTTTTCTTTGGGGTATAGGTCTTGCTTTTTCTAACCCCGAACATCTAATTGGGCTCTCCTGCCTACTTGACCACTGATTATAGATTAAGATGAAAACCAGCAGACTAGTTCCTGTGCTCTCCTGTCCTATCATACCTTATGCAATGGTTTGCTTACATGTCAAAAACTGTCAAAACTATGACAAAAACTGAATTAGCAAGGACTAGGGGAATGCATATTTTATTTATTATATATCCCCAATGTTCATCAAGCAGCCTACCATATAGTAAATGCTCAAAAAAATATATGAAAGAATAAAAGGCAGAGCAAAACAAAAAAACTGAAAAATGTCTCTGGAAACTCAATATATCAGTTGGAGTTCTTAGCTGTAAGTAACCAAAGCTGACAGCAGACAGAGAATTTCTTTTAAAAAGTTAACATATGGGAAGTCACAGAATTGTTGAAATAGGCCAAGTAAGCAAGGTAGCACCCAGATCCACGCTGGAGTCTGGTCAGAGGAGAGACCTGGGCCACACTGACCATGAGTACATTTGTGTGGCAGCTCCTTCTGCTCTCAGAACTTGACACTAAAACCACCACCAGAAGACGCATGGCTGCTTCTAGGGGGGTCATATCACAGCCAGCCTTCTAGCTGCAAGCAGTGTCCAGTATCTGCAATGTGATTTAGTATCAGCTATACTCACAGAATTCACAGAGGGGAAAGTTCATACAGTGATACGGAGGTCCCTCACTCAAGGCTGGACAGGGACTCCCTCCCACCCATTCTCTGGGCCTGGATGAGCTCAAAAATCAGACTCTCCCCCAAGGCACAAACTAGCAGGCCATACGCTCTGGACTCTAGAAAGGTCATGCACAAAGCACCCTGAAAGGTTCTGGGTGGTCCCTCAAAGTAGGAAGCATAAATCCTAATTCCTCTCCTGAGGCAAAAACTGCAAAGACTTATACCTGTGCTCATTGTAGGATTATTTTAGGATTATTTTCTGTTCTCAGACCTCTGGCCAATTGTAACATACTTCCCCAAGACCCCCTGCCTGCAGGACAGGAAAAGCAGCCTTTAAACCCCTTAGATTGAAGACTTGGGGACTTCCCACTTGGATTCCCCCCCCTCTGCTGCTGGAGGTCCTGCTCTCCCTTTTCTGTTTCCCCTCTTTTGCTTATCGTGCATCTCAATATTTCTCCCTGTCATTTATTCACATGGTCTGTGGTTTCACAGTCTGAGCCATGTGTGGGCACTATCTGGACACAGAGAAGAATTACACAAAGATTTATCAAAATCTACTGCCTATTCCCCCAAAGAATATGATCTTTGTAAGGAGGGACAAAGGTATGTGTTTATTTTCTTTGTCTTACTGCTGTATCTCTAGACCAATCTGAGACACATGGTAGGCACTCGATAAATGCCGAATGAATAAATAAATGAGTGCAATGATCGGCACAAAGCACATTTCTGTTTCTTCTCCATGGCCTTTACATAGCCTTATTATCTTTCCCCTGAGTGGGAGAGGAGACTACAGGAATCCAGGAGAACTTGAGTTCTACCCTCCCTGCCTCTGGTCCAGTGCTAACCCCCAAAGTCTCCAATTCTGAAATCTCCTTCCCCGAGCAAAGCCCCCGCCTCTCCCTTCTCTCTCTCCCAACCTTCAACCTTCCTTTGGTTCTCCGGGTCCTCTGGGCTGCTACCATTCACCACCACCCTCGTCATTTCTTGACGCTCAGACATCGTTTCTAAGGTGCTTTTGCCAGCTACACTGGGTTGAAGAGTGTCCCTGAAACCTCACGTCCACCCAGCACCTCAGAATGTGACCTTAATTGGAAACAGGGTCTTTGTGGTTACAGATGAAGTAAGATGAGGTCATGCTGAATTAGGGCAGGTACTGAATCCAGTGATCTATATCCTTATTAGGAGAGAGAGATCCAGAGACACAAATATACCACAGAGGAGAATTCCCTGAGAATGTCCCAAGGAGGGAATGAAGTGACACTGCCAGTAATCAAGGAATGCTAAAGATTGCTGGAAACCACCAAGAGCTAAAAAGAGGCAAGAAAGGCTCTTCCCTTAGTCTTCTGCTTTTGAACTTGTAAACATCCACAGCACACTTAAATTATGTTGGTGGGGAAAAAAGAGTAAAGACAAGAATATGCTTCCTTGGCTTTGAACTTCTTTCAAAAAGAATTTAATTAATGATCTTTAAAAATTTTTGTGGCACACCTAACACCCTTTCATGGCACCCCAGTTAAAAATCATTGCCTCAGAGTCTTTAGAGGGGGCCTGCTCCTGCTGACATCTGGGTTTCAGACTTCTGGCCTCCAAAATTATGAGAGAATAAATTCTGTTGTTTGTGCCACCCCACTGGTGTCACTTGTTCAGGAAGCCTAGGACGCTAATACAGTAGCCCTGGTGACAATGTCCTCCAGCAGGGGTGACAATGCCATTCCCAGCCCTAAGTCTTGCATTTCTGCTGGTTGTCTTTAGCAGAAATACCTGCTGGGGAAAGCCACACACAGGCACAGCCCAGGGCACTCCCCCATTTTCTTCTACTTACCCAGCAAAATACCCTCCTCCCGCACTTCCCTTCCTTATATCTGGAATGCCTTTCTGTCACTAGCACCATTTGGAAGCTAGTTATTCTTCAGAAAACCTCCCTCATACCTCTAAAGGACCACCTTTCTCTCTCTCTCTCTCTCTTTCTCTCTCTCTCTCTCTCTTTCTCCTTTTCCAGACTTCTTAAAGTAATAAGTATATGTGTCAACTACCCCATCCCGCAAACCATCAAACACTTCTATAAATGCTCTGCACCATTTTTAACGTATTTCTGATCTTTAGTCCTTCTTTTCTTGCTAAAGTCTGTCTCATACATCCAATCCTGGGACTCTCTTGTCCTGCTCCCTTCCCACTTCAACAACCACTTCTTTTTACATTTTTTTCCTCCCTTCAATAGCCCTTAGTCCAGGTACTCCCTCAAATTTGTTTTTTTTAACTTATATCCTCTTACTGTTTTCCTTAATGATCATATCTATTTTCATGAATTTCTCTGACCCCTCTCTTTACTCACCACATACTTTGAAAAGTCCTCAATATATGTTTGAGTCAGCGGTTCTCAACCTGTGGGTCATGACCCTTTTGGGAGTCTAATGATCCTTTCACAGGGATCACCTAAGACCATCCTGCATATCAGATATTTACATTATGATTCATAACAGTAGCAAAATTATAGTTATGAGGTAGAAATGAAAATAATTTTATGGTTGGAAGTCACCACAACATGAGGAACTGTATTAAAGCATTAGGAAGGTTGACAACCACTGGTTTGAATAAAGAAATGAATGAAGCCTACATCTTGATCTTTCACACTTTTCTAAGTGTATTCAGAACTAGGTCGAATTATGTATGTCTAATGCTTAACATAGATCTGTGTTCTCACAATGCTACATAAATGAGAATGAATGAATAGCTATTTTTAGATAGGTGTCCCATCTGCAGAGAAAAGTTCAATAAATCCAAATGTCCCTACTTCTACCGAGAAGCCAGCTCTTCCTTTGAATTTTTTCACCCTAGCTAGAAGTGTTACACCAATACTTAGGGTTTGCAACTTTGGGATTATTTTATTTTCCTCTCATTCTCTCACATTTTAACCATTTGCATAATCTTTTGAATCTCATATCTCAAAATAATTTTTTTTTGAGAGTCTCACTATGTCACCCTCAGTAGAGTGCCATCACAGCTCACAGCAACCTCAAACTCTTGGGCTTAAGCGATTCTCTTGCCTCAGCCTCCCCAATAGCTGGAACTACAGGTGCCCACCACAGTGCCTGGCTGTTTTGGGTTGTAGTTGTCATTGTTGTTTGGCAGGCCCGGGCTGGATTCTAACCCACCAGCTCCAGTGCATGTGACTGGCACCCTAGCCACTGAGCTATAGACGCTGAGCCTCGAAATGATTTTAAATGCTTTTTTCCCACAATCCCAATTCCTACTCTCTTATTCAGCATTCATTTTGATGGTGTTTTCCAAATTCATTTCTTTCCATCTTAAGTTCATGATTATAATCCAATGTGTTTGTTCATTTTGTTGTTGTTGTTGTTGCTGCTTGTAACAAAATACCTAAAGCAGCTGATTTATTAAGAAAACAAAGTTTTTTATTACAGTTACGGAGGCTGAGAAGTCTAAGGTCAAGCAGCTGCATCTGGTGGGAGGCTTCTTCAAGTGGGCACTCTCTGCAGAGCATCACCTTTTTATCTAGCCCCTCAGGTAGTATGTATACCTTGGTTGTTAAAAATATCAGTCCTAGTGTAAGCTGGACAAGTACTGAACCCTACCTCTGCCATTGACTAGCTGTGTGATGTTGGGCAAGTAACATAATATCTCTGAGCCTCAGCTCTCTGTTATAAAATACTGGAAATAATGGTATCTGTTTCAGAGGTACAGGGCACAGTGCCTGACATACAGAGAGTGGTGAGTAAATACTGGAGATCACAAGGATGGTGGGGGGGTGGCCCTGGTGGTGGCAGCAACAGCAGCCAGAGGTCCAGTCTCCACCCATCCTTGCTCATGTAGTAAAATTTCAGAAGCTCCTAATAAAAACATTCATAGACAGCCTCACAGGTCCTATAAGAAAGAACACAGGGTGGCGCCTGTGGCTCAATGAAGTAGGGCTCCAGCCCCATATGCCGGAGGTGGTGGGTTCAAACCCAGCCCCAGCCAAAAAAAACTGCAGAAAAAAAAAAACCATTCATCAGAAAGAACACAAATGTCAGGAATTGATCAGCCAGGAGGATGCTAAAACCAACATCAGAGAATACTTACAGGATTTCAAAGAGAAAATTTGCATTAAAAGGTCAGCCCAGGGCCTGGCGCAGATTAAACACTCAAGAAATGAAATAATCTTTGGAAATATTTTAGAGCAGTGATTCTCAGCCTGTGGGTCGTGACCCACAGGAACTGTATTAAAGGCTCATGGCATTAGGAAGGTTGAGAATCACTGTTTTAGAGGCATATGAATCATACTTCTAAAATGAGAATGGATACTTATGGTAACCATCTGGGAAGATTGTAGCAGACATGAAAATATTGTTTTTCTTATTAGCTCAACAAAATAGCTAAACAAAAAGTTTCTGCATTTCTGTGAACAGTATTTTCTACTTATAAAAGCCAAAGTTTTTATTGTTTCCATTTTTATGCCAAATTGATGGCATAAAATAGATGCATAATATTAACAAAAAAGAAAAGATTGCTTTTCCTTACCCCTTGAATTTAGTTGTGTCCTCTTAAGTTGCCTCTGTCAAGAAATTCTGAGCCATGGTGACTTTTCAAATTAAAATAGGAACATTAACTGGTCAATGCTCAGTTCTCCAAACTTCCCCTGACAAGAAGAACCTCTCTGTTCACCTTCCATAGACATTTAGTGTAAGCAAGAAACAATCTTCTGTTTTTCTGAACTATTGCAATGTCTGAGATGCTTGTTACTGCAGCCTAATCCCACCTCCCCTGACTGTTAGGAGTTAATAACCAGGGTTGGGAAGGAATTCTGGGGTCCCAGAGAACCATCCAAACATCTTTCCCACCCTGACTTATTCTCTTACTAAAGTGGGCTACAAGGTTTTGTGTTTTTTTTTAAAGATGAATTAATTACTAAGATTCTCAGGGTGTTCTCGTTAACGTGAAATGGCATTGACACAAGAACTTGAACCTGCTGACAAATACTGCAGGAAACTCATCTCTGCTCTTCAGTTTCCTTCCCTCCCTGGCCCACTCTGACCCTGAGTCCCAGGACAGAGCTTCCTGTCAGCTTATATCTCTAGCCCCCCACTTGATGCTCAGCCATCTGCCACATGTCCTCAGTTACACTTGTTGAACATTATCCCAATTGCTCAGTTTTCTTATTTCACATGCACACACTCTCATGGTTCTCTCTGCCTGGAATGCCTTTATAAAAAATTATCATTCCTTTACCTGCATGTCTAAATCTAACCCAGCCTTCAGGTCCAACCTAAATCCCATCTCGTTCTAGAAGATGTCCTGTCTTTCCCAGCAAGCAGTTAAAACCGCTTTGTGATGCCCTTATGGCATTTTACGTGCACTTGCCTTGATTTACTTGCTATTTTTAAATTTTATATTGTTGATATCAATTTAAACATTTTAAATCCCTTAACATTTTGGAGCTGTTTGAAGCCTTGATTCATGACTTACATATCTTATCCTAGACAATTTAACAGATTGCTCTGGCCTTAGGAAGTCCTCGTAGGTAGTCGTAATGAATGGTGATGAATGGATAGAGAGTTGATGTTCAACTGTATGACAACACGCTGCAATCTACAACATAGGAAATAAACTGTACTAAGATTTGCTTTTAAAGATGTTGCAATCTGTAGAAAATGTAACCACTCATCACTCCTTGTTCCAAATTCTGCCTCAGGAAATTGACCCAGAAATGGGTATTTAAGTGATCATCCTTATTAAAAGTAAAATTGGAATAAAAAAAGGTAATGTGGGTCCAAGGTCAAATGGGGCTTCCAGTCTCTGGAAATGATAATGTCCAGCCAGTCATAGGCATAGCAGCTGGAGGCACGCAGCCCTCCCTGGCAGAGCAGATGAGGAGGGCGTGGTCTCGAGGAGGTAAGTTCACATACCCAGAGTGAAAAAAGCTAGCTCACTTGCTACGGGCAGGAGAGAGAGAGAGAACTAGGCTCCAGCAAGACAGGAACAATGACCTACATTCAGACTCACCAATGAAATAAGAAAGGAATCAGGATTAGAAGGAAGTATTTCCTATTTGGGAGGATCCAGTAGAAACACAGAAAAACAAAGAGCAGGATTCTCTAACAAAAGACCCTCTTGGAAACTCAGGTCATAAGAACTAAATTAAATCACTTACCTAGCACCACATATTAGGAGATGACAGTCAGGAGGATCACAGAATTCTACTCACTTCCTGGGGTTTTATGTCAGATTTATAAGAAATTTTACAAATGCTAAGAGAAAAGGCTTTACATTATGTGTGGAGAATCTTTGCACTTGCATTCTCCAAAATCATGTTTTTGTTTTTGTTTTTGTTTTTGTTTTTTTATTGTTGGGGATTCATTGAGGGTACAATAAGCCAGGTTACACTGATTGCAATTGTTAGGTAAAGTCCCTCTTGCAATCATGTCTTGCCCCCATAAAGTGTGACACACACCAAGGCCCCACCCCCCTCCCTCCGTCCCTCTTTCTGCTTTCCCCCCCAATAACCTTAATTGTCATTAATTGTCCTCGTATCAAAATTAAGTGGAAGACATTATTCTTAGTAAAGCATCAAAATCATGTTTTAAAACTTTGCCTGCCTTGTACTGTTGAGTCACTCTCATACTCAAATGTAATTTTGGCATTCTAATTAATCATATTGCTGCTGCTCAGAAAGTGACACCCACAAATGAAGGCCTCAGAAGCAGGCTGAGGAACATAAATTGAACTTAAGTTGTTCTCCGACCTTCTGGCGCCCTCCTGTCTCTGACCCTTCACTCTCCCCTGTGGGTGGTCACAAAAACTAGAATCTCTCTTCCCTGAGGTAGTCATAGAAACCAGAACCCCTTTTCACTAAAGTCAGCCATAAAACCTGAAATATTACTCTAACTTTTCCCTCACCTTTCTGTATAAAAATGGGTCATAAAGAAATTATCTGACCTGCCCTGTTTAATTGCAGGTCATAAGACCCTCATTCTGGAGAGGGTCCTGCCCAACAACTGGAAGAAAAGAATGCTGCTCAGAAAGGCCAGAAGAATTCAATCAGACAGGCCCCACTACTGTCTATTAACTCATACCCTTTTCTCCAATCATATTTCTACATGGCTATCTATACTTTGCTGAACCTAAGCACAAAACGAGTCAGTTTTGGCCAGGTGCAGTGGTTCACACCTATAATCCCAGCACTTTGGGAGGCGGAGACATTTGGATCTCTTGAAGCCAGGAGTTCGAGACCAGCCTGCACAACAGAGCAAGACTCCATCTCTACCAAAAAAAATTAAAAAATTAAAAATCAGCCAAGTGGGGTGGTGCATGCCTATAGTTCCAGCTACCCAGGAATCTGAGGCAAAAGGATCACTCGAGTCCAGAAGTTTAAGGTTACAGTGTGCTGTGATCACCTCACCCCACTCCAACGTTGGTGACAGAGCAAGACCTCCTCTCTAGGACAGTTTCCTCTATAACTTCAGGTTGTCATTCTGAAAGCTCCAATGTCACGAATAAAACTATGATAGAAAAAATTGTATGCCTTTTCTCCTATTCACCTGCCTTTTGTCAGTGATATTCAGTGAAACTTCAGAGGGTAAAGAGAAAGTTTCCCTTGCCTCTGATGATATTAAATGAGCAACATGATATTGTATGGAAAACAGCAGCCTTAAAAAGGTGCCACTGTTTACTGACTGTCCAGCTGGACAGAGACCCTGGTGGCGTGTGTACACAAATGAGGTCATATGCTCACATGTGAAATTTTATAACATTTTACTTTTGACGCTGCAATCTTCCCTCTTGACCCAGAAATCCAAACATCTAATTTTTAAAGGAAGAATGCCAACTCTGTGAAGGTTGAGAAATTCAGCAAGTAAATGACTTCTCTGGTGGGAAAAAATTATAGTAGATTGCAATGAAATATACTCCATCGAAACGTAGAAGCTGGAGTGTGTTATCGCATCTATTGTTTAAACTGTGTCTCCTGTGTGGGTTTGTAATGCAATACGGCATGTTAGAGCATTTACAAAGAGTTTTCAAATCACTAAAAGGTTACTGTCAATAGACTGATGGGGAAAGAATGAGAAAGCATTCCTTCCCCCTCCACAATTGTCAACCCTCCCCAAATCAAAGAACTCAGAATTAGCCGTGGAGTGCCTCCATCAAAAGCTGTTGGAAGCCTAAGAAAAACAGGTAAGGTAGAATTAAGAAAAATGAATGCATACTACTGGCCCTGAGTATAGAAGAGAAATGTGGAGAATCTGTGAATTACTAGCACAGTAGAAAAATCTTTTATTTAAGAACCACATCTTCACAGCTCTGTCTGAAGTGTTTCACTCAAAGTGCAAAAAAAAAATAAATGTACAGATTCAAAGCTCAAGGCACTGAAGAATTCATCATGTTGTGTGTAGGAGAATCATAAAATCATCAGAAAAACAAAAAGACACAATGGGAGTCCCAGCTTGCAAACCATTAAGCCCCTGGGCTTGCATCATACTTCATCCTCAGGTACAAAAAGGGGAATTTCAAGTGAATTTCCCCAGCTCTGTCTGGGCAGTGGCTCTTTCTCATAGGAAAGTTTATCTATCAAGGAATCAAAGTCAGGGTTTGATTTGGATTTGCATTTTCCTTAAGTAACAAATGAAATATATTTATATTTTAGGTCCTCAAAAGAAAGATGGCAAGAATGTATTGCCAATCATATCCTAGGAAGAGAGGGAGAGATGGGGAGAGGAGGGGGGAGGGGGAGACAGAGAAGAAAAGAAAGAAACAAACAGACAGAACTGTGCCTTGACCATCAACTTAGTGCATCCTTGAGTAACAATTCATGGGTCACCAGGACGGAGCTGAGTCCAGAAAGCTGCTCAAGACCGAGCATTGCTTCTCTCTGGTCTGTGTTAAAGGATGTGCCCTGCGTCTGCTCACTTCTTTGCAGTAGCAGAACCCACTACCTTTTGAGAGGGACAACATTTTACTGAAGGTCACACTGTTGGCAGCGGTAGCGCTTGAGTCTGATTGTAAAGACACACTTCAAATGAAAGTTTCTGGATCTGCGCACTGTTGTTGTTTCAGGCTGGATAATCCTTTGTTCTGAGCAATGCTACGCTACTGGGTATTTAGTACCATCCTTGCCTTCTGTACACTGGGTGCCAGAAACACCCCCTCACTGATTTGTGTGACAACCAAAATGTCTCCAGACACTGCCAAATGATCCCTGGATGACAAAATTGCCGTCATTTGAGAACGTCTTCTCTAAACTAGTTTTACTCAAATATGTGGACTGTGCCCTAGACACCCAACTGCCAGAACAAGGGGCCTGTGCCAGAATGCAAATCATCTGGGTCGCTAAGCAAACTGTTTACTTCGAATGACTTTTTTTCCCTCAATAGCAAGAGTTTTTAGTAAGGGAAGCAAGGTGTAGATTTTCATTCTAGGGCAAGCTCTGTATCTCATCACAGACCAACACTATGGGTAGGGATGTTCTAATTACTGTGGGATCTATTGCCTCCCTGAAATGGTGATATTCAGTGAGGATTTGATAAATCATTACTTTTAAAGTTGTTTTTCCCCTTAATCCTGCATTACATAGTCTTTATTCTGGCAAAACACCTCTAATCAGGGACAGATAATTATTGTACAGCTGAATTTAATAAATGGCTCTGGGGTTTGGTTTGAATGTGAGGTTGTATTTCTCTCTTTGGACTCCAAGTTCTAAGATGATATTCCTGATTGCAAAAACTCAGAGTCCAGCCAGACAGCCTGTGCACACTACACTGTTACAAGGTCTACCAACTCAGTTCCAAGCAGTCACTGTAATCTACAGATTACTGGGGACTCTGTGGTCCCCACCTTTCCCAACTCTGTACCCACCCCACCCCCAGTAGTCTATGGCCTTGGCCTCTATCATCATCTCACGTACAAATACAAATATCAACACCTACGAGAGTAATAACAGCAGCAGCATTATTTAGTAATAATTGAATGCTTCATTTTGTACAAGGCATTAATTAAGCTCTACGTAGCATTAGCTCAGATGACTTTTTAAATAACCCCATGAACTATGAATTGTAATCTTCATTATACAGATAAAGCAACTGAGATCGAAGGAGCTCAATTCTGTGACAGAGGTTTTTAGACTGGAATTGACCCCAGAAAGAAATCCCAAATACGTTTACATTTTTTTCTTTAGCTTTTTATTACATAGATTTTCAAACACATTCAACAGTAGTAGAATATAATAAACATAAGGAATGAGTCAGCCAATTACAATTAACCTTGCTTCACCGGCCACTGAATCTGCTTCCTCCTCCGTCTATTCAGGTGAGGCAAATCCCACAGAGCACCATCCAAAAATATTCCAGTATGTATATCTACAAGATAAGGACTGTTTTTTAAAAGACATAAATTCTAAGCCAATATCAGACCTATTGGCTTAGAATTTGCCAATAAAATATTGTCAAGGATATTGTAATAGTATTAAAAATCATCAATTGCATCAGACATTTTATGAACATTCTATTTTATGGTTGGTTTCTTTGCATCAGAATCAAAATAAAATCAACTCATTGCAATCAGCTGATCTATTTCAGTCTCCTTTAATCTCTCTTTTTATTTGCAATTTATTTGTCAAGAAAAACAAATGGATTGCCACTACTATAAAGCAAGCATCTGTCACTTTATTTTTTAATCCTTTAAAAAATGTTAATTACTTAATTAAAATGTTAAACCCTTCTTAGCTGAAGAGTGTACAAAAATAGGGTGAGAACAGGCGAACCTCTTCAGTAGAATACGCCACAGTCTGGATTTTGCTGGTTGCAGCCTCTTGGTGTCATTAGCATGTTTCTCTCTTCTTAGTATTTTTTATAAATTGTGATTGGTTCTAAAGGCCTGATGAGATTCAGGATCAGTTATTTTAGCGAGGTACCTCATAGATGATACATTCTTCCACCTGGAAAGACATGGTGCTTGGGGTTCCCAAATTTTATTTTTTTTTATTTTTATTTTTTGAGTCTTACAGTTTAATGATAGCTTCCCTGTACCTTTCTTATTAAATCTATTTTTAATTAAGATGCACTGTAGATGTGGTCCCATCCATTGCCCTCCCTCCACCAAAACCTCCCCCCTCCCTTCCCCTTCCTTGGCCCTTTCCCCATAGTCTTGTGCTATAGTTGGATTATAGCCTTCATGTGAGAGCTAAAATTTAGCTTCATAGTAGAGCTGAGTAGAATGTTTATTGCAGCCCAATTCATAATTGCTAAATCATGGAAGAAGCCCAAGTGCCCATTGACCCACGAATGGACTAGCAAATTGTGGTACATGTATACCATGGAATATTATGCAGCCTTAAAGAAAGATGGAGACTTTACCTCTTTCATGTTTACATGGATGGAGCTGGAACATATTCTTCTTAGCAAAGTATCTCAGGAATGGAAGAAAAAGTATCCAAATTTTATTTTTAACATTCACCTTTGTCGGCGCAGTGGCTCATGCCTATAATCCCAACACTGTGGGAGGCTGAGGAGAGAGGAATTGTTTGAGCTCAGGAGTTGGATACTTGCCTAACCGAAAATAAGACCCCAACTCCTAAAAAAATGAAAAACCCAGCCGGGCACCATGGCAAGTGCCTATAATCTAAGCGGCATCTGGAGGCTGAGGCAGCAGGATGCCCACAGCCCGAGTCTGAGGTTGCAGTGAGCTACGACGCCATTGCACTCTGCTCAGGGCATAGGGTGGGACTCTGTCTGACAAAAGGAAAAAAAAAAGGCAAAGAAATAAAAATTTTAAAAAGCAAATAAATAAAAATAAAAAATAAGCAAGGAAATACAAATAAAAAATTCACCTTCTATGTAGATACTTGACTTCAAAGAATTATAAGTCTCCTATAGGGACAAAAGTAAATACATATGAAAATATAACAACAATACCAAATGATTGTTTTTCTTACTCATTCCTGCAGTATTCATTGAGTGACTACACTGTGCTAGGCATCAAGTTAAGCAAGCGGAGTACAGAGATGAAATAGCCAAAGGCTCATTCCTCAAGAAGCTGGGTCTATGTGATAAGTACTCTGCTAGCTTCATATACAACAACCTCCTCTTCAGGAACCAGGCAAGTTGCAGCCAAAACTAGAAGGAAATACTAAGAATGATAAAGATTTTTAGAAAATAGAGTTCAGATCCTTTTGCTATGTTCCAATGATGCTTCATAGATTTGTGATGTGAGTTGGACTCAAGGATGAGAAAAATCTAGACAGTGTGGTCAACTGTTTAGGTTTCAGTGCAAAGGGATGCTGCGATGTGAAGTACAGGGGTAGAGAGTGTAAGGTGTGGAAGGCCAGGGAGATGGGCAATGAGAAAAAGAATTCAAATGCAGGGTCACACACAAAGCAAAAGCATTTATTAAAGACAGAGTACAGGAACTGTAGTACACTCTCAGAGGTCGTAGTAGAGAGTGGACTGATTCAAGGAGGAACAGTGTCACCCCAGGGTTGGCGTCTGTCCTTTTGTGCTAATCCCTCATAACATGCTAAATGGGGGAGGGGGGCGAGATATTCAGGGACTTTCTAAAGGAGTAGAGAATTCCTAGAAATAGCAACTTTCCCTTTCATTGACCTTATAGGGTAACCTGAGGGAGTTTCTGTGGCATTTGTAAACCGTCCTGGTGCTGGTGGGTGTGATTTTTACTATGTTAATGAAAGTAGTTCATTTAGGAACACTGTCACCTCAACTATGCACATACCCCAATGAAAGGAATTCCCTCTTTTACCTTACATAAAGATGCTACAGTGGAAGTCAAATAACTAAAGGTTTCTATTGGTTACATTCATCTTAGCTAAGACGATTCACATTCTTATCCTGTGAAACTTCTTCTGTCTTCTGCCCTAATTGCCTGCAGGGCATCTAACTCCTGTAGAGATTTTATTCCTTTATTTGTGCTAAAGAACAAAGGTCTATCTTCCCGGGTTTCTTCAAAGCTGAGGTGGGACTGCAGACCCTGCCTGTTCATAAAAATGCATGAAAATCTCTACAAACCTGATCTAAGGGGCTTATAGGTAGCCTTGGTCATTTCCTTCTTAGTAGATAGTATAAGCTGACGGTCTTATGCTAACATTATCTTAACTTGGAATTGTTGTGATCTAAGACATACAAACTTTACAAATTGAATAAGCAAGGACCAAAAATTAACAGTAATAAAATTATCACTAAAGGCCCTCACAGGGGCAAAAACCAGGTAATCGATGGGAAAAACCCTTTTGAGTCCCAGATAGCTTTCACCAAGGTGGCTCCCTGATCACCGTGACCAAAACTATGGCCAGTTAGCCTGTTTATATACACACGTTACATCTTTTTCTATTTGTCCACTGGCATTGGCATAATGAGCACAGTATGTTTTCTTGACTACTGTACAAACCCAACCTTGTTCAGCCACTAAAAAAGGCAAAGACTAGTTATCTATTATTGTTTTGGCTAAAGAATCTAAAGAAGTTTTTTTTTTTTTTTTTGAGACATAATCTATGTCACCTTTGGTAGAGTGCTGTGGCGTCACAGCTCACAGCAACCTCAAACTCTTGGGCTTAAGTGATTCTCTTGCCTCAGCCTCCCACGTAGCTGGGATTACAGGCACCCACCACAATGCCTGGGAATTTTTTTGTTGTTGTTGCAATTGTCATTGTTGTTTAGCTGGCCCAGGCTAAGCTTGAACCCGCCAGCCTCGGTGCATGTGGCTGACACCGTAACCACTGTGCTATAGGCGCCGAGCCTAGAAGTCTTAAACTTAGTTAAAGCATCTCTTCCAGTCTCGGACACAACTTTTAGCTGGGTAGATGAGTTTCCTATGATGATCTTATGATAAATAAAAACTCTCTAAGGGATGGTCATTCTAATAGTAGCTGTTCTTCCAGCCTGGATAAAACTGATGGCCCTTTCCAATGAGTGGGGTGAAGTTTTTATATTGTATGTATGCTTGTTCATAGTGAAACAGATCACGCAGGCACAGAACCATCATTATATGCTGTCATGCAAGCCATGTTATGTTAATGTTATTACAATCTTCATTAGGTGGGGATTTTAGTATTACAATTTGCTTAAGGGCACTATAGGACAATCAAAGCAGTTTTAAAGCAGTCAGGGCTGGCTTGAGCCAGCTGTTTCAAGGCAAGAAAGTGCTGAGGCTTTTTCCCAGCCCAGTAGTTATCTTGGTACCTGCCTAGCCTATTTTGCAGCAATTTTGCTAAGCACTCCTCATTTCTACTGTGTGGTGGGAAACTTGCATTTTACCCTCAATCCACCCCTTTCCCCAGCTCCTACATCCAATTTTTCTTCCTATACTTTTGCAACATTTCCTGTGTGGCAAACAAGAGGACATTATATCCATGATCCTTACATTGACTTATATTTTATGGCAATAACTTGTGTATAAAACTCACATTTGCAATACAGCAACAACAAGCGTTAAACACAATCATTATGCCAATTAATAAAACATAGCTCCAGGGTGCAGTGCACTCTCCAGCGTGGTGGAGAGCAGACTGATCCAAAGAGGGGCAGTGCCACTCCAGCGTTAGGGTCTGTCCTTCTATGCTAATCTCCTCATAATATGCTAAGCTGGGGGTAGAATATGCATGGATTTTCTGGGAAAGAGGTGGAGAATTCCTAAAACTGGGAACCCTCCTCTTTATGGACTTTATAGAGTCACTTGCGGAGTTCCCGTGGTGTTTGTAAACTGTTGTGGAGCTCATGCATGTGATTTTTACTATGTTAATGAGGGTAATTCATTTAGGAACACTGTCACCTCAACTGTGCACATGCCTCAATTAAAGGATCCCCCCATTACCTTAGATAAAGATGCTATGGCAAGGCCGGCACAGTGGCTCATGCCTGTAATCCCAGCACTCTAGGAGACTGAGGCAGGTGGATTGCTTGAGCTCATGAGTTCGAGAACAGCCTGAGCAAAAAGTGAGACCTCCTTCTTTACTAAAAATAGAAAAAACTGAAGTAAGAGAATCACTTGAACCCAAGAGTTGCAGGTTGCTGTGAGCTATGATCATGCCATGGCACTCTAGCCAGGGCGACAGCTTGAGACTCTGTTCCCACCCGCCCCCCTCAAAAAAAAAAAGATTTATGGCTAAAGTAAAATAACTAGTATCCTTTTTGTTCACATTTCTCTTAGCTAAGCAGATTCACGTTCTTGTGACTTTCTTATCCTGTTGGCCTTCTCTTATCCTGCCCTGTCTGCAAGGTATCTGATCGCTACCTCACTGAGTTCATATAAGCACAAATCCCCCTGAAAGAGCAAAGACCAAGTGGTGACCCAGACTCTCACTAAACATCTCTCACGTTGGGGCTTGGTCAGCACTAGCACATCCCGGGAGCAACTACCACGTTCCTTATATTCATCCCTGCCCCAAATAATTTAGATGACCTTTTTTTCAAGAGACATTAAAAATATATATATATATATATTTCTTCTAACAGCAAGCTTGGGGAAAAAATTAGTAAGCAAATATTATCATTTTGGTCAATACAGTTGCTCTGACTGGTACAAACTCTGACTCTGAGCTCTAAGAGAGAAAGGAGATGGAAGTAGGAAGTAGAGAAGGCGCTCATACTTTGAGCCTGTCTGTCCCTGGAACTATCCTGTTATTAATTACTAAACATAATTCACTTAATGTTAAAATATGCCTGTGAGGTAGAGAGATGATAGACTTTTTTCTCTTTGAAGACAAAGTTCTTACATGTAGACCAAAAGAAATTCTCACATATGAGGATATCGAGTTACGTGAGAGTCATTGTTATAGTACCAGCAAAACCGCCCCCAGTTAATACCCACATCCTGTCCTCAGCCTCTTTTGCCCACTAATACCCACATGTGCGCAAACTCGTGTGAATGAAATGATTCCAGTGCGCACTCTCAGTCTGTCCAAGTTTTAGGTGGCTTCAGACTGGGACGAGTAGCAAAAATTAGCAACAGCCAAGAAGACTGGCAAGCAGAAATAAAAAGCAGAACAACAATAATCGTCATATAGATGGGCAAGTAGATAGTGATCCAAGAAATGAAGGGAGGGTGCAGAATGAAATAAGGAAAAAAGCAAAATCTGTAATTTGAATTCCAAAGGTAGGTTGGTAAGGCTAACATCTCCACTTCAGACAGTCTCAACAGAATAGATTTCTCTGGTTCAAGGTAGAATTCTGAAAGACAGTTTTTCCCCATGTCAGTTATTTTTCCTAAATTCTATCAGTTTAGCCTCAGTAGCATCTGATGAGGGGGGAGGGGAAACTGTTCCTTCAATTATCTAATGCAAAGTCTCTCAAATTAAACTATTTCCCACACTGAAAATAACATACTTTCAACGAACTTAAATATTTATATTGAATTGGGTCATTCCTTAAATGTTACGAAAGTCAACATTTTCAGGGAGCAGACCATGCAGATCTACTCTTATGATAAATAATGACTTGGATGATTATAGACAAGTGTTCCCCTGTCATTTCTTTTGAGAATGACCCTCCCAAATTAAAGTGAACCAGGGGCTAAAAATATTGATTCCAGAAATTAGTATGAAATGTTGTGATTGCCAATTATTCTAAGAAATTGGTCTTTGAAATTCTGAATTATGGAAGGATAAAGCAGCACCAATTTAATCTGTGAAACAAGATTCTATTTAGAGCGCTTGGTCAAGTTCCTAGGAAAAAAAACTTCACAGGAGGAATGGTTAAAGTGTAATATTGTTGACGGGTGCCCTCTAGTGGCCAAATATGATGGCGTTTTTAATCCAGTAAAATTCAAAGGGTCTTCCATTCCAAGTCTTCAGGGTCTTTTAGCCAATGAACCTAAAAGTAAAAAATAAAACCACAAAGGCTTTTGGTTGTACTTTGTTTTACAAATAAAACCACAAAAGCTTTTGGTTGTACTTTGTTTTACATTGTATGGTCGTAAGATACCAGAGTGGTAGGTCAGTTACTTACCTTTAAATGAAGGTTGTCTTATGCTGGAAAAAGGCTGAGAGCCACTGGTGATCAAATTGACACATCAGGAAGATATTGGGAAGGTATTTTAGAATCTTCAAGCTGTATAACACCTCCTCCTATCAACTCCCTGTATGTTGTTTCCCCTTTAGTTTGAAGGGATGATGGGTCTTTGCGCCTGTTAGAGACACCAACCATCATTCCTGCGGATACGGGAGGAAGCCCAGAGGAAGCTGATGCTTTTCACAGGACAAACACGTAGCTTTGGGTTTCCTGGTCACTCCCGGGCCATTTGTTTCCTTTCTTATTTTAAAATCCCCTCTTCATTTCCTAGGATGTCATTTCCCGGGCCCTCTCTGTTGTCCCCTCTCTGATCTCCTACTGTATGTTCCCCTGCCATCCTCCAGGGTCCTCCTCGCAGCAACTGTCCAGTCTTCACTGCCCTGTGGGGCCGAAGGAGTGGACAAGCCTGTCAGCCAGCAAGAGAGGCCCAAGGCACCGCTATATTCTTGAGGACCTTGATGTATTAAAATATAAAGAAACGCCAAGCAGAATTGTGGTGCCCTTTCACAATGTCACAAATAGAACGGCATATGGTGAACCCCATCCTCCCGCAGTACCTCTGTCAATAAGCATTAACTTAAGACAATATAACAACATCAAAAGTTTAAAATTGTATCCCAAATGTCCAACCTCTTCCTGAATGTGAAGACCCCGCCGAGAAACTAAATAGGAGTGAAATGTTCAGTGCAACTGAACAAGGAAGGAAGTCTAGGTACAAAAATGCCTAGGTATTGAGGAAAGCATTTGATTTAGGACAGGTAGTTAGAAGTCTCTTAGTAGCACCTACCCCTAGAATCCTCAATTATTTAGATTCAAATCACACAAATTTTAATTGCCTGAAAAGAATGTGGGCCCACCTTCACCTCCTGAAGCACAGATTTGGGGAACGGGTGCATCCTTACAGTCACAACGGTCACCTGGGATGGAGGCTGATGGTTGAGGACCTCTGTTTGGGGGATGCTTACATCCTCCAGAGATAATTTATATTCTAAGAATTTTATCGACTCTTTCTAAGGTTTTATGGCATCTAAAAGAAATAGGAAAAACCAACTACAGTTTACCTTTATTATTCTTGTCATCATAGTTAAACTTCTTCAGTCTGTGTTTGCAGATAGACATAAACAGTTAAGAAGAGTTTGGGGTGTAAATCAGAATATGTATTTTAAGACAATTACATCAGTTATCTTTTCCCTTCTCAGCGCAGTCTGAGAAAACATGTGGGTCGTTCTCACTCAGCCTCGGTCACACAGATGTGTAGAGGATACAAACTGGTCACTGCCAATCTCATTATCTTTCCATTTTGCCAACTCAGTTCAATACTAATGATTCTTCTGTTGCTAAAACGGAAGGTATAGTCCAGCTCCATAGCTGTAATATTTTAACCAGAATCTACTCCAGCATGCATTTTTCTTGCGATGTAAAGCTAGACATGAAATGTTCAAAATCTGTCCTCCAACACTAAGATCAAGGCAGCAGAGCAGAAGACTGATGTTTGGGGGTTCACCATGGGAATTGATTTCATGTTGAAAGAACACAGGTGAAATTTTGGATTAATGGTGTGAATTAATTGGTGGTATGCCTATAACTTAGCATCTATTTCTACTAAATCAGTAATTCTTAACCAGTTTTGGGCCACAGACACCTTTGACGAGCTAGAGAAAGCTATGAACTGTCTCTTCCCTATGTTTACTCATGACCCAAAAGTCACCCAATTACATAGGCATTTAAATGTTCTGTTCCGTTCTAGGGTTTCACCGGCCTGGCTTCAAAATGCTGATTCTAGATCCCTGGTTATCACATTGGGCAATTTCTCCCTTCAGGGCACATTTAACAACATCTGAGACATTTGTGATTGTCACAGTTGGGGAGGTACTGCTGGCATCGAGTGGTAGGGGACAGGGATGTCTGCCAAGCATCCTATCAGGGGCTGTTCAGCCCCCACAACCAATATGTTTCTGTTCAAACCGTCAGTAGTGCCAAGATTGAAGACATCTGTCACAGACCTGCACTGTCCAACACTGTAGTCACAAGCCACATATGGCTCTCAAAATGTGGCTGACTGAACTGAAATGTACAGAGGTGCGCAGCGCGCACCAGATTTCAGACGCTTCGTATACAAATGAAGAGTATCTCATTAACAATGTCTTATGTGGTTACATGTTGAAATAATATTTCAAATTTATTTGGCTAAATAAAGTTTATTATTAAAATAAATTTCACCTGTTTTTTGTACTGTGGCGCCAGACAACTTAAAATTACATATCTGGCCCAGAGCTGGGGCTCACATTACAGTTTATTGGATAGAGCTGTCCTAGATGCTATATAACATTGAGTTATTGAAAACTAATTAAGATTTTTATTGTAAAGCAGAGGTCAGCAAACTAAAGCTACAGCCAGCCTGCCAGCCCTTTTTGTAAATAGAGTATTATTAAACACAGTCACAGTCATTTGTTCGCCCATTGTGGGTTACATTCTCACATCAGATAGCAAAGTTGAATAGTTGTGACAAAGACTATATTGTGAACAAAGACTAAAATATTGATTATCTTGCTTTTGTTTGTGAGATAGTGTCTGACTCTGGCTGGGGTGCAGAGTCATCATAATTCACTGCAGCCTCCAACTCCTGGGCTCAAGTGATCTTCCTGCCTTTGCCT
This sequence comes from Nycticebus coucang, assembly GCF_027406575.1. Lineage (NCBI taxonomy): Eukaryota > Metazoa > Chordata > Mammalia > Primates > Lorisidae > Nycticebus > Nycticebus coucang. The sequence goes on from NC_069787.1 coordinate 23,471,646, forward strand.
CCTGAGTAGCTGGGACTACAGGGATGTACCACCAAACCCAGCCAATTTTCTATTTCCTGTAGAGACAGTGTCTCACTATGTGGCCCAGGCTGATATGGAATCCTGGCCTTAAGCAATCCTCCTGCCATAGCCTCCCAAAGTGCTAGCATTACAGGCAGGTAAGTAACGATACAGTCACCATGCCTGACTTCATTATTTGGCTTTTCAATAGAAAAGGTTTGCCAGCCCCAGATCTAAGGGGATGTTACTACATGGCTAGGATCAAAATGTTGCCATAGTTATAGTAGTAATGTTTTCACAGTTAAAGTTAGCAAGTTTGGAACTGGCTGAAAAGATAGGTAACAGGTACAAAAAAACCATACTAATTGGCTAAGCTGCCCTCATATGACTATATCTCTGCTTAACTGGAATATGGTCTTCACAAGGGAGAGTTAAAAAGCTCATATCTTGTATTAGAAACAGGTCATTAATTTAGCCAAAAAGTATTTATTGAGCACTTACTATCTGCCAGGCACTACAGAAAAAACAAAAGAAATGGTCCTTACAACTCATGGGGCTTATAATTTACTGAGGTAAATAGAACATAAACAAAGAAATGTCAAATATGTGAAGTGGTGGTAAGTCCAATGACCTAAACCAGTTACTAGGATAGGGAGTCTTGGAGGGGAGATAATATGATTTCATTCAGGATAATACAGCTACTGAAGCCTTGTCTGCATAGGCACATTGGAGGGTATAGAAAACACAACTGTAAGCCTTCCTTGAGGACAATTGCATAACATGCACCTAAATCTTAAGTGTGACAAAGTAGCTTTACCTGTGTAACAAAGTAATTTTCCCCGTGGTTATTTAACACAAGCAATTATTGGAACAAGTGTGCCAGAATGTTCCCTGGAGCATTTTTCTCATAACAACAACAACAACAAAATGAAATCTACTTAAGTATTCAGCTAAATGTATTAATATAAATAACGTTCATGACATAATAAGGTTTTTAAGAAGCAAAAAGTATTATAGTACAGTTCCAGTTTTATAAAAAATATGTTTGCAGAGGAAAATGTCACAAAGAATCAGCCCCAAAGTTAGGACCCTTAAAAGGTGAAATTTTGGATGTCTCTTACAGGCTTCTTTATACTTCTCTATAGCATTTAAAAAAATAATCTATAAATGAATATTTAAAAAAATTATCTATAAATAAATAAAGCTATGAGGTAAAAAGATATACAAATGCAACCAATTCCCTTTCAAGTCCACCCTAAATATGATAACCTTCCATGGAAACATCAGGGGTGATTTGAGAATAAGGATTAACAGAATTAACTCAATGAACAGAATGGATTACCTCTCTGACAAATCCAGTAGATTTGGGGACACCATTATCTTGCAGAGAATTCAGGTAATTCCAACTAATTCCTTATCACATGGCCATGGTGAAATGCCCAGAGATGTCAATAAACCAAGGGTTTCCCAGTAAGAGCAGAGATTGCCTACCAATTGCACTGGCAATTCCAGATACTTCACTAATGCGGAGAACTGGATGTTTCCATGGTTTCTTAAAGTGTGGTCCTGGGACCTTTACAGGAGCATCATTTGAAATGGTGGTGGTGGTCGTGGTTGCGGGTAGGGGAAGAAGGGAGGAAGAGATGCTTGCTGAAAATTTAGGGTCCTACCCACAACCTTACTTCAGTAAAGTCCATGATTTAAATGTTTCAGAGCCTCCCTGACTAATTCTTATGCAGACTAATCTCTTTAAGCTTATAGCTGTTTACATTCAGCAGAGAGAGGAAAAAAAAAAAACACTTCTAAAGATGTAAAGGAACATTATGTCTGATCAGAGCCCTTGAGTAAAGAAAAACAAATTGAGACTTGCCCAATCAGCTCTTGCATATGCATTTATGAGCCTTAGTTCTCCCTGCAAGGTCATCATAAGCTAGAGTCCTTAGGCCAAATTGTGGACCTTGCTGATAATTTTTGTCTGAAAACTGATACCAGTCTAATTTCCTGTCCCTGGTGAAACAATTCTGAGACTGAGTATATTTTCCCATGTGTGTTAAACAATATTGAGAACAAGCAAAATGAACAAACAAATAAAAATAACTGCCTCTTTCCAAAAGGAAACACTTCCACCTAGAATCTTGAATTGCTTACTGATTAGAACAGCTTTCTTATCAAGATGCATGATTTGTTCCTTAAGACTTAATTCAAGATCTTCCTTTTGTGTCCACTAATGAAAACTAATATGTCATAAAACACCTAATCCCAACTATTCCATGCTGCAAGACCTGCCTTAAAAGCTTCCAAAACCTCCTAAATACCACTTTAGGAGTGAGGCACTACTCACAACCGGCCACATTGCCAGATCCCCTTAGGGCACTAAGTCTAAGATGCATTGTTTTGCTTAATCAATAGCCTGCCTATTCTTATGGCCTCTGAGGTAGTGAAGGTCAAGATGTCATTATTGTGGTTGATGTAGGTTGGCATATCCAGTCTCTCGGGCTATCTGCTCTATACCAGCGAAGCTCAAAAATCCTATTTCCAACCTTGATTATTTCCTTTTCAAGAAGGCCCTTAACTTCTCTTATTCCCAACTAAAGCTCTTGGCAAACATCCCCAGCCAAACTTGTATTTATCAAGAGATACCCAGATGAAAGGGAGAAAAAAACCCAAACCAAAAACCAATCAGATCTGTTTAAGTTGATTGTGAGTTATGAGCAGTGACAGGTAAGTTTCACCTCCTACAATTGAACTTTCTTGGTGCAACGTCTGTTACTGATGCTTAGAAATTAGACTATAAGCCCAAGTTCAGTGGAGAAGAAAGTAGAAAACAAAAGGAGAAAATCAGCAAAAATGTGCAGACTCAGAGCTTGGGCTTCAAGGTCAGGTGTATCTGGAGGTATGTCTGACTCTCCTCTTTGCTGCCTATGAGACCTTTGCCATCTCAGTGTCCCCAACCATGAGTTTCTTCAACGTTAAAATTGAAAAAAAAAAGAAACCTGTACATTAGGAAGGATTAAATTATAAAGCTTAAACCCAAGGTCTACACCTTGATTGATTTTCAACAAGTGTGCCTTGTGTGCTGTGAGAGGATCTTAGGCAGGCTGCAAAAATTTTTTAAAGACCATTAATTAAATTATTTTCTTTGTCTTACTCCTTTTTTTTTAGAGCAACATAGTTTAAGTGTGCTGCAGAAGTTTGACTACAGGTTTAAGTGTGCCATGAGATATAAGATATTTAAAAACACTAGTCCAAACATAGTGGCTATTATTTATTTCACAAATCATACTAGAAAACTCATGGTTGAAATTTGAATGATACAACTTCAGATTTACATTGCTATGATACATTGGTCTGTCTCACTAGCCTTGTGTCCTTGCATAACTAATCCGTTGAAGTTTTAGCTGTTTTCTCATCTATAGCACTGAAAACACTATTGCCCCCTTGCTATGATCTGAACATTTGTATCCACTGCCCCTCCAAATTCATGTGGAAAACTAATCACCATGCAGAAGGAGCTACAGCTAGGAAAGAAAAATAAAAAAAAAAAAAAAAAGAATAGAAACCTAATGACCAGTGTGATGGTATTAGGAGGTGGGATATTATTAGATAATGAATGGAATTAGTACTGGTATAAAAGAGGCCCCAAGGGTCTGCCTGTGGCTTCTACCATGAGGACAAAGCTAGAAGGCCCCTTCGATGAGCCAGGAAGAGAAACCAGCAAGGTTACTCCCCTCTCACTCCCAAAAGGTCTCAGATACACATCAGTTCAAACTCTACCCTGACTTTCAAAAAACAGACTCCTGCAGTTCTGAATTTGGAGCTTGGCAATTCGCAGCTCTCTTATAAGGTTTCTCTTCCTCGGCCCTCCTTTTTGCCTCTTTATTCCATGCATCTGCATGTTTGTTTTAACCAGAGATGATTTTTTTTCAAGGACTTACCCACAAGGTAGTCAAGAAGGAGGTCTGAATACGAACCGCTTCCATGACTAGAAATTATAAAATTAGGAGATACATTAGGAAGAAAATATATCCATCATCTGTTAAGATATTCAGAGGCTTTTCACTACAACAAGTTTGCATTATTTAATTTCTCCGGGAGCAAGCAGGAAAAAAATTCCAGGAGTCTGCCTTTGGGGAAATAGCATTTCATGAGCAGCAAAGCAGAAATGAGCGGTAAAGATGGGATTTCAAGGAATCGTTTTTGAGGAGGGACTGCAGCTCTAAGGATGTGGAGGATGTCCTTACTCTCAACTCTGTTTTTTCAACCACCCATCTGTGCATGTGGTGGATAAATATTCATTTAGTGAATGAATACTGCAGCATCTCAGGCACTACAGTATTGAAGGGAAATCATAGGAAGTTGACTGAGATTTAGGAAATAAGCTTGATTACTGGATTACTTTTTTCCAAGTGAAACAAGACTGGTAGTGTCTAGAGACAATATTGTCTAGAGCACTATCTGGGAACACTACCTGGGAACCTGAGGCAAGAGGCAGTGTTGGGAGGATTGCAGCAGCAAGGAGCCAGAGGGAAATTATACCACACACAGGATGTACTCCAGACGGCCTGGGTCAGATGGAGGACCAGGGGTCCTGTGGTCCTATTACAAATTGCAAACTAGAGGTACGATCCAGAAGGAGTATGAGGTTTCAAGTATTTAGACGTGGGATCTGAATTCATATCTGATTCCAAAGGCCTTGCTTTTAACCACTACACTAGTGTCCCCTTCAAATGTCTTGTATGGATGAACAAAAAAATGGCTGATAAAATTCCTTCTAACCAGGCAGTGCCCATAGCTCAGTGGGTCGGGTGCCGGCCACATACGCCCAGGCTGGCAGGTTCAAACCCGGCCTGGGCCAGCTAAACAACGACAACTGCAACAACAACAAAACAAAGCTGGGGCGGCATCTGCAGCTCAAAGGAGTAGGGCGCCAGCCCCATATACTGAAGGTGGCAAGTTCAAACCTGGACCCGGCAAAAACTGCAAAAAAGAAAAAAACAAAAACAAAAAAAAAACTGGGCGTTGTGGCAGGTGCCTGTTGCCCCAGCTACTTGGGAGGCTGAGGCAAGAGAATCGCTTAAGCCCAAGGGTTTCAGGTTTCTGTGAGCTGTCTCACCATGGCATTCTACCGAAGGCAACATAGTGAAACTCTGTCTCAAAAAAAAAAGATTCCTTCTAACCACACTTAGGTTTCTTTCTTTCCAGGAAGGCTTCCTGGAGCTCTAACATCTGTCTTAGCTTCCCGCTTTTGTGCCCCCTGGGCAGCCAGTTATTTTAAGATGATTCTCATTTCATGTAATCAATTGCTGCCCTTTCTCTCTCTTACTGGATTAGAGGCTTCTTGAAGCCAAAGAACATCCCGTGTTCTCCGTTATCTCCGCAGCGCCTGCCGAGATGACGCTGATTACGTTAGTGCCGGATGCTCCGTGGATGAACGGACGATCCAGTGATCTGTACATGATCGACGCAGTGAGGGAGGGCATCCCCTACTTGTCTGCCCAGCAGAAGTCTGAGATAATCAACGGAAAGGTAAATAATAGCAGTCGCATTGGGTCCTATTTGTCAACTCGGACGTCAATCAGTGATTGATCTAATAGGAATTTGTATTCCAAGATAAAACAGTGGGATCTGTCTAAACTTCCCTTATGTCCACTGAAGTGAGAAGGCGGTGATGCGGTGGTTGCTGATCCATTCGGTTTCATCTCCAGAACTCGGGCTCCCTGTCCCCATAATCGCAGCTCTCCATGGTCTGCGTGCACCTGTGTGTTTCCAGTCCATACAAAGCCAGCCCAAAGTGGCCACTGCTGGCTTCCTCCCTGTGAACTAGCCCCAGGCGAGGAAGCATCTTGACCTCCTTCTGCAGCTCTTTACGTCAAGCTAATGGAGAACAAGGCAAGTTATAAAACACCGTTCACTTTATAACCCCACTTGGGTTAAAAAAGAGAGCAAGCCACTAGAAGTACATAAAAAATGTTCAAAGAAGCATGCCCAGATGATGAGCGTAAAGATTTCTAGACCGGAAGGAGGACAGATGAAGACGTTTTTGGCATTTTATCTCTATGTCCTTATGTTTTCTATAACTGAATTACATCTCAGGTAAAATAAAAACGATTTAAAACTCACAAAAGCAATTCTGATCTCACAGCAATAATTGTGACTACTGTTGCTTGACCACTCAATCTATCCTGTCTTTCGATTCGCAGTAAGATCCTTGGGGTCAGATCAGGCAATGTCCTACAGTGCCGACTTCTTAGGCCTTAGTAAAGGGCTCTGCAGAGTAGGTATTAGATGCCGAATGAACGAACTCTCAGTTTATGTTTATAATTCAAACACTCGTGCTTGGAAGCAAAGGTGAGGATTTCTTTTGATTTGGTGAAGGTCTGAAGGATATTTGTACACTTTAGGATCGTCAGTCCTTGGAAGAATGCTGGCTTGAGTTCAGAAAGCAGACGGAGGGCGAGAACGCTGAGTCAGTAATGCAAACGTGCTCATCGATTCGGACTGGCTTCTAGAGGTAAGCCTTCTTCATTTTTCATCCTCACTGCTTCTTAAACTCATTATTTTCCTGTCCTTACCATGTCTGTTAGTGGAAGTCTTTGTCTTTGTACACAGGCTAAGAGTCCAAGGAGTGACAAGGAGGCCAATGTTTAATTTATTCTGTCGCTTCTGAAAGAAGCCAATGTATACAGCCACAGCAAGCCTGGCAGGGTCTTCCTGCATTTCTTTAGGGCTGTCATTCTTCCTGGGTTTCTAGCAGACCTGGTGAAGAGCTGACCTTGTACTTCAAGCAGAGTCAGTTTTCATCAGAAATACCAAAGATGGGTACAGCACAGAAAGAGCATCACTGGGTTGAATCTTGATTTATGCCCCAAGACTTAGAGCTATGTACATACCTTCTAAGTGGAATTAAGAGAGACTCCTCCACATCCTGGAAAGAAACTTCCAGGACAGCAAGGTGCAAACTGTTAATAGTACAAGCTTTGTTACCTGGTGAACCTGAATTCAGTGCCATGTTCCACTGACCCACTGTGAGTCAATGTCTCTTAGCCTCACCTTCCCCATCGATAAAATGGGGATAATATTGGCATCTATTCCCTAGACTCCCTGAGAAGTTTAAACATGGTGGTACGTGTGTTCCACTTAGCTCAATGCCTGGCAAGCTGTGAGCACCTAGTTGAAAATCTCATTATCTGGGGAAGAAAAGCCCTAACAATACAATTGGAGTGAGGCTCTGGGTCCTTCTCTATTCAGCCACTAACCATGGCATCATAGACAGTTCTGTAATTCCTGGTTCTAGTTTCCTCATTCACAAAACAAATAAATTGGCCTGGATTTAGGGATGCAAACTGGCAGCCCACAGATATGCTTCCTTTGGCCTCTTATGGTGTTCAAAATATTGGAGAAATTTCAGAATATGTCTGGTTTCCATCAAAAATCAAGGCAGTGTTTCCATTGGCCATAAAAAGGCAGCAAAAAGCATCTTCCGGTGGTTCTCAACCTTCATAATGCCATGATGTGTTTTCATTGTTACAAAGGGGTTGCGCCCCACAGGTTGAGAATCGCTGATAGGCAGAGCATCCGCTCTCTGATTCGCCACAGCCTTCCCCAGGTTCTACTGTCTCGCACTGTGACTGCCCACTTAATTTACATAAATTCCCGGTCCCTGGAACCAACGTCCTCCCCAATGAACTAGCCTTAGCCCAGGAAGCAGCTTGAGTTCCCACGGACTTACAACCCATGGACTAGACCAGTGGTTCTTAACCTGAGTGCCTATCATCATCACCTGAGGAATATTTAAAACGAATGCAAGCAGAGGGCTGGGGGATAAAGTGGGGATGATTAATGGCTGCAAAAAGAGTAAGATAGAATGAACAATATTTGATAGCACAACAAAGTGATTGTAATCAACAATAAGTTAGGGTACACTTCAAATTAAAATAACTAAAAGCGTGGAAGTGGAATGTTCCTAACACAAAGAGAGATTAAATGTCTAAGGTGTTGGACATCCCAGTTACCCAGATTTAATTAATTCACACTGTATACCTGTATCAAAATGTTACTCGTACCCTATAAAAATATAATTTACATTTTAAAAACTGAGAAAAAAATTTAAAAAAATAAAAATTACAGTGCAGCCTGCTCTAGACCAATTAAATCAGAACATCTGTCACTAGGGTCTGAATACCTGCATTTTTAAGAAGATCTTCAAATCTTTGAAATCTACAACCAGGCTTAAGAAGTGCCTGACAAGCCGTTCTCTAAGATTCTGTCCATGTGACAGTGCCCTGATTCCATAATCATTCATTTTTACACTGCTTAAATTACAACACGTGTTTAAAATACAAGTACTAGGTGTAAAACCTGATGAAATACAGCAAACAAGAACCTAAACTATTTCTTTCTGTATCTTCTCTTTAATAGCCCCAAGAACTTGGAAATGAATTTCATGTTGCTTATTCTAAAAAATAACCATTTTATAAGAAACAGTATTTATAATCTTTGTCACTTTTATGTTATCCCTTTGCATCTTATTAGTTACCAGTTCCTACATCAAGCTTTGAAACATTCTAGATTTAACATTCAGATGTTAGGTAAGGAAGAAAGAAACCATTGCTCCCACCCCCCCCCCATACCGCAAAGTCACATTAAAAATAACCATTAATTTCTTCAGAGAGGGACACAGTCTTCAAGTTTCAAAATATTTTTCTTACCCTTCCTTTTTCCTTTCGATTTCTCTGACTAGAGATCTTTTTAATACATTTTCTTGTCTATTTATAACTTTTAGAAAGTTCATTTTAAAGCATTTTAAGGGCTTTTAAAGTATTTTTAATTAAAAAAGGAACACATTTGATTTTATTATTTTAATTCACTTACTGATGAATTTTATATTTCTAAGAACTGTGCTGTCTAGAGAGTTTGGGGTGAAAAGTTGAAAAGCAAAATTAAGACTGTTACAAAGCAGTGATTGTTAATCAGGGGAGATGGTGCCCCTCACCCTCTGCCAGGGTCATTTGTCAATGCTGGAGAAATTTTCTGACTGTCATGACAGGGTGTGTTGGTGCTACTGGCATCTAGTGGGTAAAGAACAGGAAGGGTCCCTACAATACACGGGATCCCACAACAAAGAGTTAGTTGGCCCAAAGTAACAATGATGCCTAAGCTGAGGCCAGCATAAAATGTTCTTAAACTTTGCTCCACATGAATTACCAAGTTGTGTGTTCTCAATCCCTGACCACTGAAAAAATCATTAAGAATAAGCCTTCAATTTTACAATGTAGACTATTACTTTCCCCCCTTCAAAGCACTTTGTGCTCTGAAATGATGGGTTATGCAAATTCTGGTCAATTAATCTGTGGCTTATTTAAGAACAGAAAGAGAGTAAGGTGTGGCAAGCACTCAAGAAACAACCAAAAATAAAGAGATATATTTCATCGTATTGATGCCAGTCTTCCCTGTTTTACATCTTCATAAACAAAGGAAATTCTTGTGGGAATGAGAGCCCTTTCTTGAGGAATGACAATGTGCTGGCATTAATCAATGGGCACAATTACAAACTAGCATGGGAGATCTGTGCATTGTACTGTTAAAAGGTGCATCTGTGGACGCACCAAGAGAAGACACCACAAACTAGAGAGGGAATGTTCTGGATACAAGCTAGGGGACATACGAACAGATGAGACACCGGGGAACCGAAACATAGCTTGAACTACACCTCGCCTGTGGGCCACCAGCTCAAAACTAAGAGACAAATAAGCTCAAAAGTCTCTTTCCTTCTAAAAATTCTATGGTTTGATTTGTAGCAAGAAAACTCGCTGCTGCCAGCCATGGTTTGCACTGCAGTCTATTTCCTTATGGAGTCATTTCCCTGCTCAAAAATCTACAGCAGCTTCCCACTGTTCTGCAATTGAAATCCAAGGTTCTAAAAATGCAGAGCTCTGAAGTCTGATCCAAGCCTCCATTTGGCCGCAGTTTCTCACTGTCCTCTGACATTAGTTCTTGCTTTCAGCCCCTTAAGATTACTCCAGGTTGCCTAAACACAGACACAGCCTTCACATCACACTTCCTCACCTGGAGGCTTTGTCCAGTCACTACCCAAGCAGACTTCCCTCTTCCACCATCTTGCCTAAGGCCCAGCATGCTCCATTCCCAAGCATCTTCCTTTTCAAGTCCATCCTGACTCCTCCAGGGAAAGGATGTCTATCTGTTAACACTCGGATACACCTCCAGCCAGAATCAGCCTAACACATGAAGTGGGTAGGAGTTCAGGCCTGGGAGCCAGCTCCACGCTCTCTAGCACTGAACTCTGGACAATGTATCAATACCTGTGATATTGGACAGAGGCTGTCACCCAGGTGTCAGCTGTAAGCCTTGTCCACAGCTGACTGCCGAATCTCCTCCTCTACTAGTTCACAAACGGGTTTCTATAAGAAATCCAGTTCCACCGTGCGTTTTGTAAGTGTGTTTTTTATTAAACATCCCTTTTACTTGAACATTTATACACACAGACTTTGAACGTTCCCCCCCGCCCAAGCCTTCTTCCTCTACTTCCGACCCCCATTTCTGATTTCTTCCCTCCTGGTCTCTTCAGACACTTTAGATGTCTCAGTCTTCATTATGCAAGAGGTTTGCCCTGACTGTGGTCTGCATGCACGCTTACAGTTCCAAAGTCATTTCCTGTTTCCATGAACCAAGGAAGTCTTTGACTTCTTAGAAAGTAATGTGTCCAGGCGTGATCCACGCCTGTAATCCCAGCACTCTGAAAGGCCAAGGCAGGTGGTTTGCCTGTGCTCAGGAGTTTGAGACCAGCCTGAGCAAAAGTGAGACACATACATTTCTACTAAAAATAGAAAAATTGGACAGGCATTGTGGTGGATGCCTGTAGATCCAGCTACTCAGGAGGCTGAGGCAAGAGGATCTCTTGAGCCCAAGAGTTTGAGGTTGCTGTGAGCTATGACACCACAACATGGCCTCTACCCAGGGCAACAGAGTAAGACTGTCTCAAAAAAAAAAAAAGTAATGAAAACACTAAGATGTTTTCTATTAATAATAATAATAGTACTTATCTTATGGTGTTATCATAAAGCAGTGTGATCTGTATAAAGCACTTATCACGGATCCAGCACGTAGTTAAGTGCTCAAGTCTTAGGATGTCAAGATATCATGGATATTTTGTCACCTTGATTCTGTCCAGCACCTTAATGAGATTGTGGACACCTAACGGGGAAAACCCTTATCTTATTTGTCAATAAAGAGCACAGCAATTCTACCATCCACCTTAGTTCCATGTCAGTCATCACCTAGAGAGTTTGAGCAAATGCTCGGGTCCCCACTTCAGATCAAGCACATCAGGGAACCTCAGTGGGGCCTGGGTGTCCATGTTTCCCAGGTGACTTTGATGCACTCCCTGCCCTGCAACCACCATTTAGCAAAACACCTGCGTGCAGCAATGATGCACTCTTATTAAAGGGGAAACGTCATGCTAAGTGCTTTCACCTTGTTGTGGTAGTTGCTACAGATCCCCAGATGATGCACAGCTGAATTTGACACCAGTGCCGTATTAAGCTCTAACGAGGACCTCATGAACTAGGATGTGTTACCCTCGACTTGCAGATGAGGGATCTGAGGTTAGAGGAGCGTCAGTGGCATACTGGAGTCACTCTGGCAGCGGGTTGGGGTAAAGGTGGGATGCTGACTTCACAGAGCTAACCCTCATCCACCCTTGTCTCCAGACCACCTTGGGAGGAACCACGTAAGTGTTGCTCAGTTGAGTTCTGCTCCCTTGACTCCCCAAGAGATGTTGCCAAGTGGGAACAATGTTCTTGTGAGCTTCCCTTTCCTGTCGTGACTAGCTGCATGTTTTTTACTAGCTCTCCATATATATTCACTGCATTTTTACCTCCTCCAGCATGATTTTTAGCCAAAGAGACTTCAAAGCCCAAATGTATTTTTACTGTGAAAAAAATCCTGAGATCTTTACAGGATTAAAAGACAACATACCTCAATTTCAAATACACATTTGCAAATAAGATTATTCTCCCATCTTAGTGTATATTAAGGTACTCAATAATAAAATTTACCTACTTTTATTTTTGCTGATTTTTAAATTAAGTAAGGTGGAATGTTGTGCCTTTTTAATTCTAAAAGATTTGTGTTTTGAGTTCCAGCTGTGCATGTGAATAAAATTTAGTTAAGAGATTTAGTTTAATCTCATAATTTTAATGTAAGAGAAAGAAAACAAAGCCCACATTTCCTTTATTGTTCTAATAGAAAAAATATTCACTTGCTAGAAAGAAAGAAATACTGAAGTTGTAATGTTGCCAGTACCTGAGATCTGTTCTTAACAAAAATTAACATTTTCCGTTTACTGATTCGTGAAGCCGTGTAGGTGGGTTCGGCTTTTCTCTCTGGTTCCTTCTCTTTCCACTGCTATAAGTGTGAAGCCTTGGTCCCGTCACTATCCCACCCACGTCCAACAACCAACACTGATTCTCAAATTTGGGGATCCATCGGAACTATCTGCCAAGCCCGTTAGAACCCAGATTGCTGAACCCCACCCCCAGAGCTTCTGATACATAAATCTGGGGTGAAGCCCAAGTGTTAGCATTTCAGAAAAGCTCCCAGGAACTGCTGCTGATCCAGGAATAACACTTTGGTTAACCATCCAAAGCAATCTTTTCCAATCTATTAAAAGCTGAGTTTACCTTCTTTTTCTGAAATCCAAAAATTGGGAGAATTAGGAGTAAAGCATAAAATATCTTTTAATGTCTTATCTAAAGCAGACCTTTCGATTAAGAACTGCTGACGATAACAAGAAAGCAATAAGTATTCACAGAGCCTCTTCGAGTCTGAGCAGGGCCCCTGCATCAAAAGCTGCTGCTTAACAAATGTAGCTGGGGTTTGTGAGAATTGTACCAGCCTTTGGTTACCTGCAGGTGGCAGAATATTCTAGGATAAGTATCACCTTTTTAAATCTTGCAAAATGATTGATAACTTGCCAAAGGACTTAACGAAACCACTGTTCAAAATGTTTCCCTCTCTTTAATTTTTAAAAGTATAATGGATATAATGTTCACAAAGGCAAGAAAAGTTACTAGTGATTTTTAGCATTTATTTGGCAGGTGTTGAAAAAGCAACATTTCATAGGACTTATTACAGAACAGGTATTAAACACTATATACCAGGCTGTATACAGAGTGCTTTACCTGAGTCCTGTCCCTCAATGCTGAGAGCGATCCTATAATTTTAATTATTATGCCTGTTAAATACAAAAGAAATCTAAAGTTCAAAATACTACCCATCCTTCAAGGTCTATTTAGACTTTCACTTTTTCCCATGAAGCTTTGCTCAGCACCCCCCTACGTACTCGCTTGCATTCTTCTCTTCCAATTCTCTTAGTCGTTCTCACATTTTTGGATTGGCACTGTTTCTTTTCATTCCTCTTTCATGAGAATGTTGTAAGAATTAAAATTTTTTTATTTTATTTTTTTTATTAAATCATAGCTGTGTACATTAATGCGATCATGGGGCACCATACACTGTTTTTATAGACCGTTTGACACATTTTCATCATACTGGTTAACATAGTCTTCCTGGCATTTTCTTAGTTATTGTTTTAAGACATTTACATTCTACATTTACTAAGTTTCTCAAAAACCATTGTAATATGCACTGCAGGTGTAATCCCACCAATCAACCTCCCTCCGCCCACCTCCCCAGTCCCTCCCCTCCCTTTCCCTCTTCCCCTTATTGTGGGGTTATAACTAAGCTATACATTAGTTTCATAGTAGGGCTGAGTACATTGGATACTTTTTCTTCCATTCTTGAGATACTTTACTGAGAAGAATATGTTCCAGCTCCATCCATGTAAACATGAAAGACGTAAAGTCTCCATCTTTCTTTAAGGCTGCATAATATTCCATGGTGTACATATACCACAATTTATTAATCCATTCATGGATCAATGGGCACTTGGGCTTTTTCCATGACTTAGCAGTTATGAATAGGGCTGTAATAAACATTCTGGTACAAATATCTTTGTTATGATGTGATTTTTAGTCTTCTGGGTATAGGCTTAGTAGAGGAATTATAGGATTGAATGGCAGATCTATTTTTAGATCTCTAAGTGTTCTCCAAACATCTTTCCAAAAGGAATATATTAATTTGCATTCCCACCAGCAGTGTAAAAGTGTTTCCTTTTCTCCACATCCACGCCAACATCTCTAGTCTTGGGATTTTGTGATATGGGCTACTCCTACTGGAGTTAGATGATATCTCAAAGTAGTTTTGATTTGCGTTTCTCTGATGATTAAAGATGATGAGCATTTTTTCATATGTCTGTAGGCCGTGTGCCTGTCTTCTTCAGAGAAGTTTCTCTTCAAGTCCCTTGCCCAGCCTGCGATGGGATCCCTTGTTCTTTTCTTCCTTATACGTTTGAGTTCTCTGTGGATTCTGGTTATTAAACCTTTGTCGGAGACATAACCTGCAAATATCTTCTCCCATTCTGAGAGCTGTCTGCTTGCTTTACTTAATGTGTTCTTGGCTGTGCAGAAGCTTTTTAGTTAGATCAAGTCCCAGTAGTGTATTTTTTAAGCTGCTTCAATTGCCCCAGGGGTTCCCCTCATAAAATACTCACCAAGACCGATTTCTTCAAGGGTTTTCCCTGCACTCTCTTCTAGTATTTTTATAGTTTCATGTCTTAAGTTTAAATCTTTAATCCAGTGAGAGTCTATCTTAGTTAATGGTGAAAGGTGTAGGTCCACTTTCAGTCTTATACAGGTTGCCAGCCCGTTCACCCAGCAACATTTGTTAAATAGGGAATCTTTTCCCCACTGATTGTTTTCAATTGGCTTGTCAAAGATCAAATAACTGTAAGTAGCTGGGTTCATCTCTCGGTTCTCTATTCTGTTCCAGACATCTAATTCTTTGTTTTTGTGCCAGTAAAATGCTGTTTTGATCACTATCGATAGTATAGTCTGAGGTCTGGTAGTGTTATTCCTCTTGCTTTTTTTTTTATTTCTGAGTAATGTCTTGGCTATTTGAGGTTTCTTCTGATTCCATATAAAATGAAGTATTATTTTTTTCAAGATCTTTAAAGTATGACAGTGGAACTTTAATAGGGATTGCATTAAAATTATATATTACTTTGTGTAGTACGGACATTTTAACAATGCTGATTCTTCCCAGCCATGAGTATGGTAGTTTTTCCATTTGTTAACATTTTTAGCTATTTCTTTTCTTAGAATTTCATAGTTCTCTTTATAGAGATCTTTCACGTCCTTTGTTAGATAAACTCCCAAATATTTCATATTCTTTGACACTACTGTGAACGGAATAGAGTCCTTGACCGTTTTTTCGGCTTGACTATTGTTGGTGTATTTATAAAGGCTACAGATTTATGAATGTTGATTTTGTAACCTGAGATGCTGCTGTATTGATCACTTCTAAAAGTTTTGTAGTAGAATCCCTGGTGTTTTCCAGATATACAATCATATCAACTGTGAAGAGCGAAAGTTTGATCTCTTCTGACCCTATATTGATACCCTTGATCGCCTTTTCTTCCCTAATTGCAGTGGTTAAACTTCCATTACAATGATAAAGAGCAGTGGAGACAATGGTCAGCCTTGTCTGGTTCCTGATCTGAGTGGAAATGATTTCAATTTAATTCCATTCAATACGATATTGGCTGTGGGTTTGTTGTAGATGGCCTCTATTAGTTTAAGAAATGTCCCTTCTATACCAATTTTCTTTAGTGTTCTGATCATGAAGGGATGCTGAATATTATCCAAAGCTTTTTCTGCATCAATCGAGAGAATCATATTGGTCTTTGTTTTTTAATTTGTTTATGTGCTGAATTATACTTATAGATTTACATATATTGAACCAGCCTTGAGACCCTGGGATAAAACATGATGTATAATTTGTTTGATGTGTTGCTGGATTCTGTTTGTTAGGATCTTGTTGAATATTTTTGCATCTATATTCATTAGTGATATTGGTCTATAATTTTCTTTTCCTGTTGGGTCTTTTCCTGGTTTGGGGATCAGGGTTATGTTTGCTTCATAGAACATGTTGGGTAGTCTTCCTTCTTTTTCTAAATTTTGGAACAGGTTGAGTAATATAGGTACTAATTCCTCTTTAAAGGTTTGGTAGAATTCTGACATGAAGCCATCTGGTACCAGGCTTTTCTTTAGAGGGAGGTTTTGTGTGGTTGATGCTTTTTCAGAACTTGATATGGGCCTGTTCAACATTTCCACTTGATTCTGGCTAAGTCTTGGAAGGTGACGTGCTTCCAAGTATTGGTCAATTTCCTTCAGATTTTCATATTTCTGGGAATAAATTTTATTCCAGTATTCATTAAGGATTTTTTGAATTTCTGAGGAGTCTGTTGTTATTTCATCTTTGTCATTTCTGATTGAGATTAGAGAGTTTACTCTTTTTTTCCTGATTAGGTTGGCCAAAGGTTTATCTATTTTATTGACCTTTTCTAAAAACCAACTTTTTGATTTATTGATCTGTTGTAAAATTCTTTTGTTTTCAATTTCATTTAATTCTGCTCTAATTTTGGTTATTTCTTTTCTTCTACTGGGTTTGGGGTTGGAATGTTCTTCCCTTTCCAGTTGCTTGATATTTCCCATTAAGTTGTTAACTTCCTCTCTTTCTGTTCTCTTAAAGAAGGCTTGGAGTGCTATAAATTTCCCTCTTAGGACTGCCTTTGCGGTATCCCAGAGGTTCTGATAATTTGTGTCTTCATTGTCATTTTGTTCCAAAAATTTGGCAATTTCCTTCTTAATCTCATCTATCCCATCTATCCCAGCTATCATTCAGCATAAAGTTATTTAACTTCCATGTTTTTGTATCAGTATGCAGATTCCTGTTACCGAGATCAACTTTTATTCCATGGTGGTCCGAGAACATGCAAGGAATAATTTCTATTCCTTTAAATTTACTGAGGTTACACATATGACCTAAGATGTGATCAGTTTTGGAGTATTTTCCATGGGCTGATGAGAAGTTATGTGTATTCAGTTTTGTTTTGATGAAATGTTCTGTAGATGTCTGCTAAATCCAAATGTTGGATGGTTAGGTTTAAATCTAAAATTTCTTTGCTCAGCTTATTAGAGGATCGATCCAATACTGCCAAAGGAGTGTTGAAATCTCAAACTATTATAGAGCTGGAGGAAATCAAGTTGCTCATGTCTGTTAGTTTCTTTTATAAATTGAGGTGCATTCTGGTTGGGTGCATAGATATTAATAATTGAAATCTCATCATATTGATTATTACCCTTAACAAATACAAGTGAATATTCTTATCCTTCCTTACTTTTGTTGGTTTAAAGCCTATTGTATCTGCAAATAAAATTGCAATGCTTGCTTTTCTCTGATTACCATTTGCCTGAAATATGGATGACCATCCTTTCACCCTGAGTCTCTATTTGTCTTTTAAGGTAAGATGTGACTCTTATATGCAGCAAATATCTGGCCTGAGTTTTTGTATCCAGTCAGCTAACCTGTGCCTCTTTAGAGGACAATTTAACCTGTTCACATTAATGGAGAATATTGATAAGTCTGGTAAAATTTTGGGTATTGAGTTTTTCGAAAGTCCAGTGGACATTTTTAATCCTTTCGCCAGTGTGGAAGTTGGAGTTTGATCAAAAGTTTCTGAGTGAGTTTACTTTTGTCATAGAGGATTGGGCTGCTCATTATGGAGGATAGGTATGAGAATATCCTGAAGAAATTTGCCATAACCAAACCAGCTCTTCCACATGTGAATGTCATTAAAGTATTTAATTTCTCCATCATAAATGAAACTCAGTTTAGCTGGATACAGGATCCGGGGTTGAAAGTTATTTTGCTTTAGGAGATTAAAAGTCGATGACCACCCTCTTCTGGCTTGAAAAGTTTCAACAGAGAGATCTGCAGTCATTATAATATTCTTCCCTTTGTATGTAATGGATTTCTTATGTCTGGCTGCTTTCACAATTTTCTCCTTCATATTAACTTTAATGAAGTTAATTAAGGTATGCCTGGGGGATGTCTTATTGGTATTGAGTCATGCTGGGGTTCTGAAACAGTCTGCTATGTGAATTTCAGAATCTCTTGGCATGTCTGGAAAATTCTCTTTCATAACTTCATGGAGAAGGGCTTCTGTGCTTAGCGAGGCCACTTCATCAGTTTCAGGGATTACAATGAGGTGGATATTTGCTTTCTTCGAATTATCCCAGAGCTCTCTGAGAGAATGATCCATTTTTGCTCTCCATTTCTCTTTGTCTTTGACAGTTTGGGAGTGTTCAAAGGCTTTGTCTTCTATGTCAGAAATCCTTTCTTCATTGTCGTTGCTCCACTCTGTTACTGAGGGATTCTTCTGTATTTTTCAGATCTTTGAGGGCTGCAAATTCTTGCTTCAGTGCGTCAAAATCTTTGGTGGTTTTGTCCTTAAATTCGTTAAATTCTTGAGACAAATTTTGAATTTCTCCTCAAATTTCTAATTCCAACTTTTGAATTGCTGCTCAACTTTCTAATTCCAAATTTTCCTCCATTTTATTAATTTTGTTTGCAATCCAAATTCTGAATTCGATTTCTGACATCTCGGCCAGCTGTTTATGAATGGGATCTTCAGTTACATCTGCCATATCTTTCCTTGGGGGGATTGATCTATTCTGGTTATTCATGTTACCAGAGTTTTTCTGCTGATTCTACCCCATGATTGTTTTACACCGTTTGATTTTTTTTCCCCTGGAGCTTTGTCGAGGACCTGTACGGTACTATGGCCTGAGAAACTGGGGCCCTGTCTGGTGTGGTGGGGCTAAGTGGTTCTGTGTAGTTTTCAGCTGGTCTCTGTTCGACCCTAGTGAAACAGTTACTCTGGATTGAAGTCTCAGCTTTGGAGAAATATAGCAATTAAGTCACCCCGGCCCCCACAGGGAACAATTGGAAAAGGAAAATAAAACCTTCCTACAACCACACACCCTGTGCCCAGGGTGAATAGTTGCCTGAATAGTCCTCGGGCAATTGGTTCAGTTCAAAAAGTCCAAATCAATTGTCTCAGTCAGCACCTGTCTCAGGTGGGAGAGTGTAAAAGGTCTCTGGCAACTGGATCACAGGGGTGTGGTGACTACTCAGATATGGCTTGCTCCAGTGCTCCGTGGAGTCAGGAGGACCCACCCGGTGAATAGATCAGTCTGGGAAGGTTGATGCCTCCTTCCCCACCTTGCACCTCTGTCACACCCAGTCACTGATAGTCCTGCAGGGCTTTGACTCTGTTGCCTGTAGTGAATAGATACTCCAGGGGTTTGCACCTGCCTGAATTACAAGGAAATTTATTTCTGCTCAACCAGGCCACTGCGCTCTGCCTCTATCTAGCAGGGGGAGGTGAGGCCTGATAACCTCAGGTGCTTGGAGGCTAGGGGGTGTTCACTCAGTTCCAGCCCTGCCCCTGATTGATGTTACTGACAAAACAGAACAGAACTACTTTGCGGGAATTTGTTTCTGTCCCTGCTAAATTCCCCTGCAGAAGAGAAGCTGTTTTGAGTTCCCAGAGCTTGTGCCTCAGGCCCTGTCTTTGCTCCTGCAGGTTTGTATTCAGTTACTTGTCATTTCTAGCCTCCAGTCTTCCTTTATCTATAGGTAGATGATCCCCTGAGGGCCAGGTGTGTCTTAGGCTCAGTAAAGCGGTCCTCTGGGTCAGCCCCACCTTGGGAACTTTACGGGTCTGCAAGTGTGTTTCTAGTCCCCACGCACCACCCAGGCTGGTACTGCCTCAGGCAAACCCTTTACTCCTGGGGCCTGCATTTCCGTCCCAGATGTGTTCTGTGGTGGTTGCCACCTGAGTAGATGCCTGGCCTCCTCTGGTTGCCCAGGGAGACAGGGGGTGTGGCTTCAGAATATCTGGGAGTGAGCCCTATTATTGCTAAAAGAGGGCTGCTGCTCTGCGCCTCGGGGCACCACTGCTCCGGTGTGGTTCCCTCTCAGCCGACCATCCTCTCCTTGCTCCTGTGCCCCAGAGTCAGCACTGACCAGCTGCAGTTTAGGCCCTGTCCACACCCCACGAGAAATCACCCAAGAATCTGGATTCCTGGGGGACAGGCCTCCAGACCTCAGACTGAGAGTGGAGGGGAGTGCTGGGAGCTCAGAGTTGCAGGTAGAGAATATATACAGTTTTATACAGTTTTATGCCTGGAGGAGAATGCTGTGGCACCCTAGTATGGGAGGTAGGTCCAGTTTTTAGAGGGTCTCTCCCGTGGAGTGTAGTGGGAGGACCTTTGAACTCTGCTCGTTTGTTTGTGGGGCATTCTTAGCCGTTCTCTTGGGGGAGGGGACTCCTGTCCACTTGGTGATGGATTTTGTACCTTTTGTTTATATCCTTGGGGTTGCAGCTCACCTCAGTGGGGTTGATGTGTGTTCTTCCACCTTCTCTCTTGGTGCAGCTCAAATCCACCAGGTTACTTGCTACATTTCTGTCCTTTAACTCTCCTTCTGGACAGGAGCCTCTGTGGAAAGCTGGCTTCAGTCAGCCATCTTTGCCATTTTATTCAATAATTAAAATTTTAAATGAGACAATGTATATGAAATTTTTTTTAAAAATCTATGATAAGCATTTGCTGTGTAGTAAGTTGAATGATGCCCTCCAAACAGAGATGTTCAAGTCCTAATCCTCTGCACCTGTAAGCATGACCTTATTTGGAAGAAAGGATTGTTGTAGATGTAATTAAGGATCTCAAGATCATCCTGGATTATCCCAGCGGGCCTTAAATCTAATGACAAGTGTCCTTACAAAAGGCTTACAGAAGAGAAGACACACAGAGAAAGGAGGGCCTTTTTAAAACAGAAGCAGAAGCTGCAGTCAGGCTGCCAAAACCAAGGCACGTCTGGAGCTATTAGGGGCAGGAAGAGCAAAAGTGCTTTCCTCAAGAGCAGTGGTTCTCAACCTCCCCAATGCCCTGACGTATTTTCATCGTTATAAAGGGGTCGTGACACACAGGTCGAGAACCACTGTGAGGCTCTGGAGAGAGCATGGCCTTGCCAACCCCTTGGTTTTGGACTTTTGGCCACAGAATTTTGAGAGAATTTCTGTTGTAAGCCACACAGCTCTTGGTAATTTGTTACAGCAGCTCTGGGAAATTAATGCATATTGTAACAAAAATAAAAGCTAAGCTCTACAGAGTCCTCAGTACATGTGTGCCAAGGCCAGTGCATAATCTCATTCAATCCACAGAGCCAGTGCATTAGTTGGGTCCCCTTAGGATCCCTAGTCTACAAACCAGGAAACCGAGGAGTACAGAGCTTAGCTAACATGCCATAGGTCACATGGCTACTAACAGGCAGTTAAGAGACACCACCCTGACTCCAAATCTCTGTCTAGCCACTATCTGTAAAAGTCTCCTAATATATTATAGGAAATAAAGATTAAATAAAGATATTCCTGTGTTTAATGGCTTAATTCCTGGGCTCATACTTTTTTTTTTTTTTAATGAAAGAGAATTTAACAAGTTCAAGAAGAATTTTTTTCTTTGTAATATTGCCTTAATGGCACAGTCATAAAATTATAGTATCACTAGAATTAGGAAGAAATTTTGTTTCAGGTCTGTTAGCACAAAAACGCTATGGAGCAGAAATTCTCAAACCAGATACAGCTCCCAGGATGTGGGGAAGAAGAATAAGAATCTTCATAGGGTGTCATGAAATTAGAGTTCAAATATTCAAAATTATAACTTTGTATTTCTTAGGTGATAAGAGATACTTTTTTTTTTTTTTTTTTAATTTAAGAAATTTTCCTCTGGAGTCTTCTAAAGGAAGTTCACATTCCTCAGAGGGTGGCCATTTTATTCCATGCACCAGTTTCACTTCACTTGTTTAAAAAACAACCGCACCTCCCAGACTACTGAGTCAGAATCTCTGCCTGTACAGCTGGGTATATGCCTCCCAAGGTAGGCACCAAATTGGAAGACTACAGCCTTCATGTTGCCCACAGCTATGGTACACCAAAGGAGGGCTTCATATTAGTGAAGGAATGTGTTTGAAGTCAGAGAATTTTGGTTCATCTCAATACCATCAATTAGTCGTTTTCTAACTTTGAGTATTTAATCTCTCTGAAACTCAATACAGTGAGTAGGGAATCCTCTTTATGTTAGAAGAACAGGGTGGGTGGGGGAAGGAAGTGAAGAGTAAGTTCCATAGTAAAAACATAAAGCCAAAAATGAATGGGATTTAGGGATTTAAAATTATTCTTGAAAACAAAAGTAATTTTAATCACCCAGCATTGAGAGATTTTTGATGCTTCTGTTGTAAATGAGGAATTCTTGTTTTTAAGGGCTATGTGTAGAGGAAAAATGCATCTTTACTCACTTGTCCTCACCTCAGTATGATTCTCACCCAATGAGAGGGAAAAAAACCTGATTCAGGGGAAAAAATGATAGGTCTGTAACACCTCCTTCACACCAACTCCCGGACAGGAGATCTTCACGGAGAACTTAGAGCAAAGTCACCCACATTTTGAAACCTCATTTCTCCTCCTTCCTCTTCCCCTCAGCTTCTCTTTATCCTTCTCTCATGTTTCCAAAGGACAGGACTTTAATTTATATCAGTTAAATGCATGAATGATGGGATTCCAATTTATTTTTCTCTGAAAAATAGGTATCACACCTTGTTTTAAATTATATCCTTGACGAGTCCATGGCATGTCAAACACTCAGTAATAGGGAGCTGCTCATGCTGCTAGTCTTAGGGTCAGAGTTGTTTGAGAATTAAATAAAATCTCTATATAAAAAACCTGGGCCACAGTAGATGCTTTCAAAAGTAGCTATTATAACTCCCTTCATGACGCAGCCTTATACCTGGCCTTGAAGATGCTACAGACCTCCCTGCAATATTGCAATCCTGTCTATCAGAGGAACATGACATGCTGGGTAACTGAAAGAATGGCTCTTAAAGAAACTTAGGACATGAATTTATGTTTACTTGAAGATTTATCTTTTTTTTTTCCACTGTCATAATTTCAAAAAGGACATCTTTGCTGGTCTAGAAAACATTTTAAAGTAGTCTACTGAAATATTGATCTGTTCCATATGGGCCATTAACCCAACTAGATATTTCTATTAATAATTGGCCAGACTCCCCCCACCACCACCCCCATGCACACACACACACAGCCAGCCTCTTTCCTTATTACTCATTGCCGATGCTGTTGTGGAAGGAAGAGCTGCCTCGAAATGTGCTTGTATCAGCAACTTCAGTTTCTCCACAGAGCTAAATTTGGTCATTTTTGGAAATACAATATTATTCATTTTGGTAAACCACAGATCCCTGTCTGTAGTTGTGTTCATGTCATTGGGCCTCCACTGTATGAAATTATCTGCCGCGCAACTATATTCTCAGACTCCTTCACACTTGGACCCCTCATGCGATGGACTGCAATGACTCCACTGGTGCCCGTTGGAATATTGACACAAGCCACTAAGAAATGCAGCTAATTGTTCAGTATGATATCTCGTTTCAGGCACTGCCCAGGGGATGCAGGACATCACTCTTAAAAACTGTAAAGAAACCTAGCAATGTAAGAAAATGAGGTGAGATCCATCATCTATCTCAATTTGTTTGGTGAATTTTATCCTCTAATATTTCCCAATTTTTGAAGTAATTTTAAATATCTTTGAAAAGAAAAAGACCTATGGAAAAGAAAATAAGGTAGAAAACTGAAAGACATTCAAATGAATTCTAATTGACAAAAGGCAGAAATGAGAACAGATATTTAGACTTCATTAGAATAGTTAGAAACGTTTTTAAGAGCTGCATTTGCTGTCTTTGAATTATTTTAACATGGAAGGTCTATCACCTATTTCAGGACTCAAGACCTTACATCAATCTGTGGAAGCAGTATTTCATCATAGTATTTCAATACTTTACATACTTTTAAAAACAATCTCCTTTTTATAAGGATATAGCAAATATAGAAGTGCAAAAAGAATAACTATAGAGCTCCATTTTTTAAACAAAATAGATATCCCTGTGCAATCAGTGCTCAGATAAAAAAAATAAGACATTACCCCATCTTAGAAAACCCACTTGAGCCTATTCAAGGGGCTACTGTTCCCCAACTGGTAACCAGAGACTTCTAGCACCAGACATTTGTTTTACCTATTTTGCCGCTAGATCCACACAATTCGAGTTCTTTTGTGTCCAACTTCGTTTGTTCAAAGTTATGTTTGCTTGATTTTCCTGTTATCACGTTTGTTCTCACTGCTCTCTAGGATTTCACTGTGCATCTGACACTTTTCATCCATGTTACTGTAATATGAATGGACATATGAATCACTTCAGTTTGGGGCTATTATGAACAGTAATGTTATAAATAATATGCTTTTTTATGGAAGAGCCCAGGCATTTATTTTGGTTGCATACTTAAGAATGAACTCACTAGGTCATAGGGTAAACATATGTTTAGCTTTAGTAAATACACATCTTATCAGAGTTTTCTAAGTTTTTTTTTTTTTTTTGGTTTTTTATTTATTTTTATTTTTTTGTTTTACTTATTTCCCATCTAGCTGCAATTTTCAATCCTTTAACAAGGCTCTTTTTACCCCTCCCTTTCTCTCACCCTTCCAGCCTCTAGTGTCCCCTGTCCTACTTTTTATTTCTATGAGATCAACTGTTTTTAGCATCCACATATGCATGAGAACATACGGTGTTTATCTTACTATTCCTGGCCTATTTCACTTAACATGACGTCCTCCAGTTCCAGCATGTACTGCTCATCTGTTTTTGAACACCTAGGTTGAGTCCATATCTTGGCTATTGTGAATAATGCTGGAGTAAACATGGGGTAAACATATATCTTTTATATACTTATTTCTTTCTATTAGCTAAATCAAATGGTAGGTTTATTTTCAGTTTTTTGAGGAATCTTCATACTATTTTTCACAACGTATATACTACATGTATTTCCATGAGTTCCCTTTTCTCCTCATCCTCACCACCACTTGTTAACTTTTTTCTTTTTGATAATAGCCATTATAACTGGGGCTTTGATTTGCCATTTCCCTGGTGATTAGAAATGTTGAGCATTTTTCATATACTTGTTAGCCATTCATATAGCTTTATTGGACAGATGTCTATTCAGATACTTCACTTTTTTTTTTTTTTTTTTTGAGACAGAGTCTCACTTTGTTGCCCCTGGTAGAGTACCATGGTGTCCTAGCTCACAGCAACCTCATTCCTGGACTCAAGTCATCTCTTGTCTCAACCTCCCGGTAGTTGGGACAATCTGCCACATCTCCTGGCTACTTTTAGAGATGGGATCTCACTCTAGCTCAGGCTGGTCCGGAACCTGTGAGCTCAGGCAGTCCACCCACCTCAGCCTCCCAGAGTGCTAGGATTACAGGCATGAGTCACTGTACCTGGTCTTTAATAGAATTATTTGCTTTTATGCTGTTGAGTTCCTTTTGGATATTAACCCTTTGTCAGATGAATGTTTTGCAGATATTTCCCCCCATACTTGCAGGTTGTCTCTTCCCTCTGTTGTTTCCTTTGCAGTGCAGAAGCTTTTTGGTTTTATATCCCCATTTGTCTCTTTTTGCTTTTGTTGCATATACTTATGAAATGCTAGTCTTTAAATGTTTACCCAAGCCAATATCCTGAAGCATTTCTCCTATGTTTTCTTCTAATAGTTTTATATTTTGGACCTTATATTTTTCAATTCATTTTGAATTTTTGTTTACACAAGAGATAAGGATCTAGTTTCATTCTTTTGCATAGGATACCCGGTTTTCCAAGCATCATTTCTTGGAGTTTTTCTGTTTGTTTTGTTTCTGGGGTTTTTTGTTTGTTTGTTTGTTTGTTTTTGTTGTTGTTGTTGTTGTTTGAGACAGTCTTACTCAAAAAGACTGCCCTGGGTAGAGTGCCATGGCATCATGGCTGTCAACAACCTCAAACTCTTGGGCTCCAGTGATCCTCTTGTGTCAGCCTCCCAAGTAGCTAGGATTACAGGTGCCTTCCATGATGCCCAGCTAGTTCTTCTATTTTTAGTAGATACAGGGTCTCAGTTTTGCTCAGGCTGGTCTCAAACTTCTGGGGTCAGCTGATCCACCTGCTTCGGCCTTCCAGAGTGCTGGGATACCATCGGCCCAGCATCATTTCTTTCTTTCTTTTTGTTTTGTTTTGTTTGTTTGTTTTTGCAGTTTGGGGCCTGGGCCAAGTTTGAACCCGCCACCTCCAGTACATGGGGCCGGCATCCTACTCCTTTGAGCCACAGGTGCTGCCCCAGCATCATTTCTTAAAGAGGGTGCCTAGATTTCTTTTGCATTAGTTTGGGTTTAGTGTATAGAAGTGTGCTAATGATTTTTATATGTTGATTTTTGTCCTGCAACTTGATTTCTTTTAGTTCTAAGAGTTTTGGTAAAGTGTTTAGGCTTTTGTATGTGTAAGATCATGTTTTCTAGGGACAATTTGACTTCCTCTTTTCCAATTTGGATGATCTTTATGTTTTCTCTTACCTAATTGTTCTGGCTAGTACTTCCTAAACTATGTTAAATAAGAGTAGTAAAACTGAACATTCATGTCTTGTTCAGAGCTTTTTAGAGGAGCTTTCCATTGTTCCCTATTCAGTATAATGTTAGCCGTAGGTTTGTTGTATGAGAGATGTTTGGAAAGGATCCAGCCATGTATGGCTCTATTTTTCATAGCACATGGCTGTGTACTTTCCTGGACAGCCCGTGTATATGATTTTTATTGTGTTGAGGTACACTGTTTGTATCATGAAGGGATGTTGAATTTTATTAAATGCTTTTTCGATATTGAGATGACGATATGATTTTTGTCCTTCATTCTATAAATGTGATATCACATTTATTGACCTATGTATATATATTTTTTTTAGTTCTATATTTTCACCCTTTATTCAGAATACAGTGCAACATTCCAGTTTCTGATCATTAAATGAATAGACTTGCTGATGTGGTATTGACAAGCCTGATCTGAATTCTGGGAGTCAGTGGTTTTCCAGTTCTGAAGGAGGAGAGAGAACAGTTAAGTACAAGATCTTCTGAAGAGAAGAGACCGTGTGACTCAGTGAGCCACCAAATGGTTTCGGCTTCAACCCACTGGCTGGAAGGAGTGCCAGTCCTGCTCAACCATCCATGATCTTTGTCACAGCAAACCAGAATCTCCAATTTTTCAAACTAATTGTAAGTAGAAGAGAGATTAACTCCAGACTGACTTATAAATTGATCTGAATGACTACTACAGTGTCCTCCATGAGTTGGAAGAATCTTCAGCATGACTGTTGGAGGAAGGAGCTTTCCAGGTGCGCCCAGTTATTATATAGTGCATAGAGGCTGGAAAGTGCTAGTCCAGCCAGACCGCCTCGTGCTACCCCTCGGGGACCACCTATACATTTATACAACATGCCTGTCATGGATCCAGCTGCCACTGTGTTGAGGTCATCTTCTGCACCTTGTGTTTTCTCCATAACACCCAATGCACTATCGAGCAAAGTCAGAACCTGGAGTATGAGCCCAAAGTGCCCCTTGCCTCGTCACCATGTTCAAAATCTGTGCATTTCTTGGTTTGGACCAAGCCACATTCTGAGTTTCCTTCGATCCTAGCCGAAGACCATTCACTGCCCCAAATGCAGCCCCTGTCATGCAGCATCCTCCTGTGGTAAAGAGGGCCAGTTCAAACATACCCCGGGGAGTTGGAAATACTGTCTACTGTAGAAAAGTTCTTATCTGTGCTTCAAGGGAAAAGCAGCAGCAAATGTAAATATCCATGGCTAAGTGTGAAAGTGTGTATAAAAGGGAACCAGAGCTCCTTTTTGCCTATAAACGGGAAAGTTAACAAAAAGCCAAATTATCTCCTTAAATAAAACCACTGATACTGAAAATTGATTAAACAAATGGGCCAGAAAAATATCAGACAGGTGGTAGAAAGGAGATGATCCCAAATAGTACTGAAGCTAGAGAAACCACAAACCCAAACTCAGCAGCCAGTCTAACGGAAGCTGCAGAGAGGGAGTGGGTGGGGGATGCCAGCTGGTCAGGTCACAGACCTCTTGGCACTGTGCAGCTCTCCAGGTCTCTCCCGGGGCTGTTGCATGGGCAGCAGGGTGGGACAGGCAGCAGTAGGAATGTGCTTTTTTTCAGTTTTTTTTTTTTTTTTTTTTTCCTCTGCAGAGGGGCAGTTATTACTGGATAAGGCAAGGTAATTGTGGTCAGGAGAGAAGCAGCCAAATGCAGATCTGTTGAGCTAATGGGCATCTCAGTCACTCTTTCCCAGCTTTGGAATGAGTTCATGACAGATTTTTGTCAGTTCTTCAATTTCTTGGTTCTTCTGCTGAAGGGCCCTTTCCAGGGACTCCACCTTCATCTGCTCTTTCCGGAGTGCAGCGTGGAGAGCTGTACTCTTGGACTTTGCTTTTGTTGGAACCTGAGTGATCTCTTCCCCGGCTTTGTCTGGTTTCCTTCAGCATGAATTTTCAGGGCCTAATATCGCTATTGCTCTTGTCTAACTGGCTAAGTAATCCTGAGCTCATTTTTTCAGAGCTTCATCATTCTTCTTGAATCCTTCCAGGACCTCTTTCATGTTCTCATATCTCCTTAAAGAGATCAGAAAGGGACCTTTCCACAGAGTTCAGGTCAACCGGGGCCTGTTCCTTCTCCACGGTCAGCTGCTGGAAGCTCTTCTGAGAGGTCACATTTGTCCTTGGTTCATCTTCAGTCATTTGAACAATAGTTTTTTCATATTTAGCCATAAGTTTTCTTATCTCCAAGACTTCTTGTTGGGTCTTTTCATGTTTTTTCTTCCATTCATTTGCTTCTGTCTCTTTGGTGATGATCTCTTCTCTGATCAAGGTGAGAACAGCTGTTTTATATGATTCTCTGAGTCAGATCCCATCCAGGGGCCTCTCGTCTCCATAGGACACTGACACAGGGGCCTTCTCTGCAGAGGACTCCAACAGTCCCGGCATGGCAGATCCATCTTCCTCCATCTTCTGGTTTTTGCCTTTCTCTATGCCAGTGGTTCTCAACCTTCCTAATGCCACAACAGGGCCCCTATAGCCTGGGAAATGCTCAGGGGATATACAGAGTTTTTGTATTTTCTTGCATAAAGTCTACATGTATATTTATCTGCTATAATAGCTTTTGCTCATTTTTTGGCTTGCATTGACATATCTTTTTAATCCCTTCACTTTCAGTTTGTTTCTTTTCAAATGAAGGGGGTTTCTTATAGACAGTATATAGTTAGATCTTGTTTTTTCTTTTTAAAATCCATTCACCTAGTTTATATCTTTTAATAGGGGAATTTAAACCTTTACGTTAAAGGTTGTTATTGATAGGTGTGGGCTTATTCCTATTATTTTGTTATTTTCTGGTTGTTTTACATATTCTTTTCTTCTCCTCACTGTTTTTTATAATTTAGTGGTCTTCTGGAGTGATGGGGTTTGATTCCTTTCTCTTTCTCATTTGTGTATCTGCTTTACCAATGAGTTTCATTCTTCTACATGTATTCATGATGGTAGTCATCCTTATTTTTCATCCAGATGTATGATTCTTAAATATTTCTTATAGAAGCAATCTAATATGATGAAGATTTTCTTACGTGTGACTTGGTGCTCTTATCTTACTGCTTTTAAAATTCTTTGTCTTTTATTTTGGACACTTTGACTACAATGTGTCTTGAAGAGGACCTCTTTAATTGGATCTATTTGGGGATTTTTCAAGCTTTTTAGATCTTGATGCCTATTTCTCTCCCAAGACTTAGAATGTTTACAACTATTATTAAATAAGACTTCTATGCATTTTCTATCATGTTTCTAGAATTCCCATAATATGAATATTTCTCTCCTTATTGTTCCATCAGTGTATAGGCTGTTTATTCATTTTTGTTTAGTTGTTTTTTTTTTTTTTTTGTCCTAACTAGATTATTTCAAAAGACCTGTCTTCAAGTTTAGAAATTTTCTCTTCTCTTTGATTAGACTATTATTGATAGTCTCAATTATATATTTTATTTCATTCATTGATTTTTCAACTCCAAGATTTCTGTGTGGTTCTCCTACATAATACCTGTTGAATTTCTCATTCAGATCATGAATTCTTTCCCTGATTTCACTGAATCTGTATCTCGTTAAATTTCTTCCAGACCATTGTTTTGTATTTCTTTTCATGCATTTCACTACTTCAGGGTCTCTTGCTAGAGGATTATTATGTTCTTTTGGAGATGTAATTTCTCTACTTTTTCATGTTTTTTGCATCCCTACATTGTTATCTACAGAGTAGCTTTCATAGTGAAATACTTTTTTATTGTAGATGCATCTATGGTGTTAAATAGTGTACTTTGACTTCAGTTATGGCTGGACACAGTAGTATAGTTTCAGCAAAAGTCTCTGGACAAGCCAGTCATCAGGCCCCTTATGGGGGAAGAAGGGAATGGGTGGAGTTGCCTGAAACAGTGATCCTTGGCAAGATGGTCCTTGGATCCCTGGAGAAAGGCACACAGGCCACCAGATCATAGGCCCTTGGGGGTGGCATGTGGGTACTTGGCTCTGTATCTGGAGTGTGTGGAGTTGCCATTAAAGACAAACCTCAGGGCTCGGCACCCATAGCTTGGTGGTTAGGGTGCTGCCCACATACACCAGGGCTGGTGGGTTCGAACCCAGCCTGGACCTACTAAACAACAATGACAATTGCAACAAAAAATAGCCAGGCATCATTGAAGGCATCTGTAGTCCCAGCTACTTAGGAGGCTAAGGCAAGAGAATCACTTAAGCTCAAGTGTTTGAGGTTGCTGTGAGCTGTGATGCCACAGCACTCTACTGAGGGCAACACAATGAGACTCTTTCTAAATAAAGACAAACCCTAGGCGGTCAGCTTTTAGGCTCTGGGAAACACATACGTTGGCTACCTCTGTATTTGGGGTTGCCTCTCTACCATGCTGGACTGCCTGTTCTTTGGGTTAAACACCTCTCAGTGCCAGGTGCTGCATGGATATTACTGCTGAGTTTATGATGGCACTCTTGCATCCATCTGGGATTGTGCCTGTGACTCTACAGCCTTATGCAGGGGTGTGGCAAGATGATGTAAGGGCTTTCGGTAGGTGGATATGCAGGGGCACTGGGCTCCTGGGCAGAATATCTCATATTTATTAACCTTTTGGGTAACACTTGATCAACTTCTAGTTCAAGTCTTTTGCCCATTTTCTCCTAGCGAATTGTTGAGGTTATCGTGTGTTCTGGTTCCTGGATCTTTTATTTATGTTCTGTAAATATCTTTTTCCACTTTTTTATGCTTTAAATGGTATTTTTTGATAAATAGAAGTTCTTTGAGTGTTATCCAAATTGTCTTTTTTAGAACAGCACTTTTTATATTTTTAAGAAATCTTTACTTGCCAGAGTAAATATGGTTTTACTTAAAGTTTTCTTTCACATTTGGATGCATAATTAAGCTAGAATTATGTGTTAAATGCTGGTCAAGATTCACTTTATCCCATTTGAAAATCTAATCCTACACAGATTTTGTTCTAATTACTTGGACTATTTACTGTTAAACTGAAGTCTTTTTTCCTATTTTGTAAAAGGACAAATGTTTACAAAAATGAAATCACATTTTACTTATACTTTATATTTTATATTCCAATTAACATTTTATAATGGACTTCACTAAAATATAAATCTGTTATCATTTTTCATAGTTCTATAATCTATTCAGTGGCTCTATAACAATTCATTTTCTATCGATATTCAAGTCAGCCCAAATCATTCAGTATCATAATCAGTACTGTGAAAGTGATCTTTGAATTTATAGCTCTGCATATTTAAAAATCATTTATGTTCAATACCATTAAGAATTTGAGTATTCACATTTTAAGGCTTTTGATCAAAAGTGGCTATATTATAAAGCTTAATCTTCATAAGACCTTCGTATATGCAAACTCTTTCAAGGGTATGTGCCAAAATTTTTATTGATAATTCTGTATTTTTTAGTAGTGATTGAGAGAGGTCATTACCTTCCACCTTTGCCGCATATGGTATCATCAATTGGAAGTATCATTTAAAGGACCAATGGTTGCTTTTAGTGTAATCTATCTTTGGTTTGGTAAATCCAGTGGTTGCTGTGCACTATTTTTATTGTCCAACTTGGTGTTTATTAATGGAAAGAAGAGCTTAGCTTGCCAGTGAGGTAAAGAGTGGCTCTCTAAAGACTTTAGGTAATAATTTTTTTATTGATCTTTATAATAAAAAATGCCATCCATTTCAATCCCAAATTAAGAAGGAAATAGTACATACTATTTCCTTATACTTATACTTATTCCATACTATGTCATTTTCTTGTGACACAATAAGTATTTAGAGGTGTGTGTGTGACAAAGGAGCAAAATTATTTTAAAATGCAATCTACTATTTTGGAATTCAAAGTGATGTAAATTTGATTTAAAAGGAAAGTTAAGCTCAAACTACTGCACCATCTGCTTCTGTTGCCACTTTATGTCTTTACCCATAAGTTTTTACTATGGAATTTTTTTTTCCCAGGCAGAAAAAAGATGAAAAAAGAAGTTGTAAGTATTTCTAGCCATGTTTTGCTGAGAGGTGATAATTATGGCATCATCTTATCTAGTATTTTTGTTTAAATCCTTAAATTCTTTATTTGATCTCTATCACTGAGTAGTCACAAAAAAATGATAAAACTTCTCTCTGACTCATTTAAAACAGGTATTGCAGCTACCTTTTCACTTAAAACTCTGAGAAGTAATAATTTAAATTGTGGAAGCCTCATTAATAAAAAGGGCATTGCAGAAATCATTAGTATGGAATGTCAATTCAAAAGCTACTTGATTCATACAGTATTTTGATTCTTGCTCCTCCTTCATACTTACCAAAATATAAATTTCCAAGTTGGTGACTTTTTTTGCTTTTAAATAACTTTTTCTCCTTGATGAGTTTATGCATATTACCCTTTAACACAACAGCTTGTTGGCCATTTATGCAAGAAGTAAAAAACACTTTCATGAATACAAATTACTCATTTTTTTAATGTGGGCTTTGACTTTGGTCATAACTTCAGATAATCATTGCTATCTACAGATGTTGGGCAGTGCCGTCCATCAGGTTAAACAAACCCTTGAAGGCATCTGGAAATAGCACATCTGAGAATAAGTTTTATGACACCCAGAAAATAACCTTCTTTTCTTTTAATATCTGAAAGTTTCTGAGTAAGGAGAAGTGATTTCCTTTCAGAGCAAAGACCCAACGGATAAAGCAATTCAAATCAGGGGAAGTACTGTAAATAAATACATAAAACTCTTAAGTATTCAAGGGGCTACTTTGGGCATTATCTTTTCTTGCCAGCTGAGCATTTTACTTGTCCTGTTGACTTTCTGCATCAAGTGGAAACAGAAATACTATTTTCCATTTTGCAGCCTAATCCTCTTGTGTGGATAACTTAACTGAATAGGCACTTCTATGAGCTTGGAATGGTGTTGACAATAACAAAAAATATCCTAAACCATATCATTCCTTTCCACAACTAAGAATTATTTTTTAAAATTTCTGAAAACACTACATGTTGAACTTCCTCTAAGGCCTAAGGGTTCTTGATTTATTCTTAAATGATATTGTGAAATATTTCAAACGTACAGGTAAGGATAAATAAAATTATTAAAAAAGAACCCAGTGTATCCACTAGTGAACATTGTCAGTTACTTTTTTCTTCATTAAAGAATTAGATAAGATACAAGCGAGTGCCTCCTGTTAATTCCTCTCTGATCCATGTATGTTTTTATAATTAAGTATATTTATAAGCATTATAAAATATTCTGATTTTTAAATTTTTTCACCTTACAACCTATTTTTTTTTTTATGGTTGGGGATTCATTGAGGGTACAATAAGCCAGGTTACACTGATTGCAATTGTTAGGTAAAGTCCCTTTTGCAATCATGTCTTGCCCCCATAAAGTGTGACACACACCAAGGCCCCACCCCCCTCCCTCCGTCCCTCTCTCTGCTTTTCCTTCTCCCCCCCATGACCTTAATTGTCATTAATTGTCCTCATATCAAAATTGAGTACACAGGATGCATGCTTCTCCATTCTTGTGATGCTTTACTAAGAATAATGTTTTTTTTTTTTTTTTTAACTGGCTAATAATGTATAGTGATCAGGGTAATTATCATCTCAAACATTTATCTTTTATTTGGTAATATCCAGTATCCTTCTAGCTATTTGAAACTATGTAATGCTTTATTAACTATAGTCATCCTCAAATGGTATAGAAAGCTAGAACTTACTCCTCTTATATAGCTGTGATTTTTTTTTTTTCCTATCCTTTAACAAGGCTCTTTTTACCCCTCCTTTTCTCTCACCCTTCTGGCTTCTAGTGTCTTCTGTCCTGCTTTGTACTTCTATGAGATCATCTTTTCTGAGCTTCCACATATGAATGAGAAGACATGGTATTTATCTTTCTGTTCCTGGCTTATTTCACTTAACGTGCTCTGGTTCCATCCATGTTGTCATAAATGACAGAATTTCATTCTTTTTATGGATGAATAGTATTCCATTGTCGATACATACCATATTTTCTTATCCATCTGTTTTTGAAATCAGATCTAGATTTGAAATCTAGGTTGATTTCATATCTTGGCTATTGTAAATACTGCAATAAACATGGGAGGGGAGGCGGCAGGTGTCTCTTTAATATAATGATTTCCCTTCATTTTGGGTAAATTCCCAGTAGCAGGACTGTGGAATAATATAGCAGCTCTCTTTGCAGTTTATTGAGGAACTTCCATTCTGTTCTCCACAGTGGCAGTACTGGATCACTTTTCCACCAACAGTGTGTATGAGTTCTCTTTTCTGTGCATCCTCACCACTATTTATTTTTTGTCTTTTTGATAATAGCATCCTAACTCAGATGACATGATACCTCATTGTGGTTTTGATTTGAATTTTCTGGATTATTAGTGTTTGTCATTTTTTCATATATATATTTTTTGGCCATTCATGTCGTCTCTTAAGAAACGTCTGCTCAGATCATTTGCCCGTTTTTAAATCAGATGTTTTCCCACAGCTGAGATGTTTGAGTTCCTTGTATGTTCCGTACATCACATTAATCCTGTCAGATATGTAGTTTTCAGATATTTTCTCCCATTCTGCAGGATGTCTTCTCACTCTGTTGATTGTTGCCTTTGCTAAATAGAAGTTTTTTAGTCTGATATCCCATTTGTTTACTTTTGCTTTTATTGACTATGCTTATTCATAAAATGTCCCAGACCAACATCCTGAAGCACTTCTTCTATTTCCTTCTGGTAGTTTTGTGGTTCCAGGTCTTACATTAAGGTCTTTGATCCATTCTGAGTTGATTTTTCTAATGAGGGAGAAGTAGCAATCTAGTTTCATTCTTTTGCATATGGATATCCAGTTTCCCCAGCACCATTTATTAAAGACATTCTCCTTTCCTCAATGAGTGTTTCTGGCAACTTTGTTGAAAAGTCATTGGCTGTAGATGGGGGCTAATTTCTGGGTTCTCTACTCTGTTTCATTAGCCTGTGTATAGGGTATATTATACTTCTACTTATGCACTTTGCTTAGGTTTCTTGGTGTTAAATGATATCACAATCTATACTATTTATTCATTCTCATATTTATAGAGCTAAGTTTCCAATATTTTGCTATCACAGGTGTATGTGAATAAGGAAACAGATGGAGTTACTCCAGTAGATAGGTATCAGCATCTTCAACTTAAGAAATACTGCCAAATTAGAAATATCACTGATCAGTGGGGTTGTATTTCTCCTCATTTCTTAATGATTCCACAGTTTCTACTGAGATCAGCTCTTATTACTTCTAAAGGGAGAACTAAAGAGAAAAAGTACTCAGTACTTTTAAAAGGAAAAGACTGTGCCTTTTTGTTTTCTGGAGACCCTTAAGATTTTTCTCTTTTCTTTTGTTTTTTTAAGAATTTGCAAATAGGTCTCAGTGGTTGTCTTTATTCTGTTTAGAAATCATTAACCTAATGGACTGAGTTGAGTTTCTCCACTAGTTTTGTTTGTTTTTTTTGTGAGGTTTTTGTTTATTCTTTGAGAACAGTCTTTGTTGCCTGAGCTACAGTACCATGGTGTCAGCTTAGCTCATGGCAACCTCAAACTCCTAGGCTCAAGCAATCCTCTTATCTCAGCCTCCCGAGTAGTTGAGACAACAGGTGCCCACTATGATGCCCAGATAATTTTTCTGTTTTTAGTAGAGATAGAATCTCACTCTTGCTCATGCTGGTCTCAAATTCCTGAGCTCAAGCAATCCTCCCACTTCAGCCTCCCAGAGTGTTAGGATTATGTGGGAGAGGTCTGAGACCTGCCTTTGCCACTTTTTGAAAAATTCTTTGTCATTGTCTCTTCAGCAGTTGTGAGTCATTCTTTTCTCTCCTTTTAATACTCCAAATAAACGTATGTTTGGAATTCTGTTGTATCCTTCATGTCTCCTATGTTCATTTTAATATTTTGAAATTTAAAAAGTAGAGTACAAATAGTGTTCATTGTACCCCTCAAGTTTTTATCCCACATTTCTCCTCCTGCTCCCCTCCCCTCCCAAACCCATTGGACAAGGTTTCCAATGTCCTTTATATCTCTTGGTGCCCAGGAATGGAAATCCTATGTTCATTTTCTTTTAGTTTTATTTTCTATGCTTCAGTTTGGATAACTTTTATGGATTCATCATCAACATTCACTATTTTACAGTTTCAAGTCCGTTAAACTAATTCAATGTATGATCAATTTCTAAGATATCTGATTGCCATATTTAAATTTTTCATCAGTCTTTTCATCTGTCGATCTTCTCTGTACTGTAGGTATTTTTAAATCATTATTTTCTAACTCCATTATCTGGATCATCTATGAATTCACTTCCACTGTGTTTTGACATCTAGTACTGCCCAAATGTTTGCCAGACATTGCATATAAAGGAATATTTATAGAGATCACAAGTGATATTTTCTTCTGAAGACAGTTCCCTTTTCCTCTGTAGAAGGAAGTAGGAGGAGACTGTTACCTCAGTCCAAGCAGAGATGAGCTACTTGGGGCCACACTGCACTCCTATTAACCGTGCTTCATTCCTCTTCCTAGGCCATAGTTCTTCTATGCTTACTTGTGAACCTGACGTTTTATACCTAAAGAATACCAGAAGATTCAAAGCTACTTTGGGGCATTTGAGCTTAGTTCTTTAGCATCCCATTTCCAAAGATTCAAAGTTTGGGAAATATTTTGAAAGGGAAGGTAGTTATACATTTAAGAGAGAGACTCCTTTCTCCAATTTGTCTTGTTATCACTTCAAGATTATTAGAAATTTCACTGTAACTATAGGAGCCTTTCATCCTAGTTACCCTGCCTTCCACATACACCCCAGAACTCAATATCATGGAGGGAAAATAGTTGCATTGGAATTGCCTCAAATTTCCCATCTATCAGGCAGGATTAGTCACCTGCCAGAAGTCAAGTTTAGTTTTCCTCTAAGAGAGACAGTTTGGCTCCAGCCCCATCCCATCCACAGCTAAAAGCAGCAAATATCTCAAGAGAATATATGGCTGATGATTATCAACTCACCCTCACCCCAGAATTCCAACTTGTCTTTGTTACTTCTCTATCTCCCCAGTATCTTTAAACATGTGACTTTGGTAACCTACTCAGCTTTTCCTATGTGTTGCACTAGGAGTGCTGGCCTGCTGCCAATTCCATCTTACCTGGAAGCAAAAGCATTCACTCTCAAATTTGAGAGGTCAGAAGGTTAGGATAAACACTTTACAACTGCCTTTCAGTGACCTCCCACCATCAAAACCATATGTTAATCTCAAAAAAGGTGAATATTATAAAAGAAGAGTTAAATAACTCTTGATTTACTCAAATTTAAAAAAATTTTGATTTTAAAATTTTAAATTTCTTCACATTTAAAATTTGAAATCTACTCTTGCCCCAGACGTTTACTTCTAATAAATCTGACAAAAGATCTGTATCTGATTTATATTTAATATATAAATACAACTGAAGATAACTTCATTTTTATTTGGGGAAAGGTTTTGGACAGATACATTAATAAGCACGTGAAAAAGTGCTTATTTATTCATCAAGTAAAAACAAAAGTTACCACAGTAAGCCTATCATAAGGCTAAAATTAAAAGAGCAACACTAATAAATATTGGTGGTAATATGGAACCGATTGAAATCTTTTTAAAAAAATTTTGAATTAATACAAGGATACATACAATTAGGTTACATTTTCATTTGTTGTAAGGTAATGTCTGAGTTGTAGTTGAGTCCTTCACCTAGAAAGTAGCCATATACCCCTACATTGAACCCATTAGATGGGAACTTATCAAATCCCCTCCCTCGCCCCTCCCAGTCCCCTTCTTGAGTTTAATTTTCTCTCACGTGGGTCTATATTTGTTGATCTACTAGTTTTGATGTACTATTGAGTACATGGCATACTTGTTTTTCCTTTCTTGAGGTACATAGGAGATGGTTGTCCACATTCATCTAGGTAAACACAAAGGTGGCAAAGTCTTCATCTTTTATAGTTTAGTATTTCATGGTATGCATATGCCACAGTTTATTAACATTAACCTTATAGCTTGAAGTTAAAAATTAAAAAAAAAAAAACATGAGTAGAAATCAACAAAAGAACCTTGGCAACGTGAAAATTCAAATCAGATCACCTCCCCAAGGGGTTACAATGGAACTATAGCAGAAAATGCTATACACAAATTGTTGAAATTCCAGAAATGGAATTCAAAATTTGGATAGCTAATAAGATGAATGGAAGAGAAAATGAAGAACTAAGTCCAAAAATTGTCTCAAGAAATCAATGAAATTAAAATCAAAGTCACCAAGAAAGGGTATAGCAGAGTTTAACAAATTGAGAGTCATTCTAGAATTTTTAAACCACAAAGTTTCAGCAACACATTTGAACTTTTTATACATAATTTAAGAGTGAAAGATCACATATTTGGGGGAAAGATTTATGGAAGAAAAAGTATCCAATGTACTCAGTCCTAGTATGAAGCTGATTTATAGCTTTCATATGAAGGCCATAACCCAACTGTAGCACAAGAATATGGGGAAAGGGCCAAGGGAGGGGAGAGGGAAGGTTGGGGTGGAGGGAGGGTAATTGGTGGGGCCACACCTACGGTGCATCTTAGAATGGATACAGGCGAAACTTACTAAATGCAGAATACAAATGTCTTCATACAATAACTAAGAAAATGCCATGAAGACTCGGTTAAACAGTTTGATGAAAATATTTCAGATTGTATATGAAACCAGCACATTGTACCCCTTGATTGCACTAATATACACAGCTATGATTTAATAATAAAAAAAATAAATAAAATAAACACAAATGTTAAAGTATCTTGTGGGTTGGAGGCAAGATGGTTGAGTAGAGTCATCAGTCAATAGAATGTCTCAGAAGAAAAAGTTTCAGTTGAAAAAGCGGTACCCAGGTGTAATTCTGAGGGGAGAGTCCCAGAACCTACCTCACATCCCATGAGAAGAAGTAATGTATCAGAAAAAGAAGCAAGATTTCAACAGAGCTGGACCTCTGAATAATTTGGAGCCCCATAGAAAGGAGAGGAGGGTATTTTTGCTCCCCTCACACCTCTGGACCTCTGATGGCACCTGAACTATGAGCTCCTGTTCCCCTGCAAGTCCAAACTCTGCCATCAGTGAACTGAGAGTTTCTTAAGAACAGAGCATTGGGCTAATGACAGCCCCCGTGGTCACTTCTCACCAAAGACTCAAGCTGAGGCAGCAGGTATCATATTGATTTTCCACATACTGAGTGCTTTTGTGCTGCTGAGGGAATTTCAGCCATCCAATTAACTTTTCATTAGACCCTATACAAACATTATCAAGACCCACTTGGAGTAGAGAGGCTACAGGGAGTCAGTGGGTATTGGGGGAACTGTGTGATCCCAAAGCTTGGACATTCAAGCCAGGCTGCCTTCAGGGGAGAAGAGATGCATTATACTGGCAAGTTGCCTATGGGCCAAAGGGGACCAGCGTGCCAGCTCTCCTCCCCTGAGGCTCTTCTCCCCCTCCTGCACCCTGAATCCTGCACAGGATCAGCATGGGCACCCCAAGGAACAATTGAGCCAGGGCTTTGGGAGCAGTTGCTTCCCCTTGGCTGGTGTCCCTAACACAGAATGGGGGTTATGCCTTTAATCTTAAAGACTGAAGGGCTCAAACCATAAGCTCTTCACCCATGAACCTCCCTGGTGACACCTCCCAGGCCTCCAACCCACAAGATACTTTTAACATTTGTGTTTACTTTTTTATTTATTTATTTTTATTATTAAATCATAGCTGTGTATATTAGTGCAGTCAAGGGGTACAATGTCAGAACAAGACATCATAGTCTGTGGCAGTTTAGTCAACTCAGGAGACCTGAGACCTCCATGGTCAACTCAGAACCAGCATGTCTGTCATAGACCAGGCTTGAACTAGAGGGAGGTCAGAGGACAAGGTCTGTGAACTTGATTCTGTACATCCAGGACTTGATAGCAACATTCATGGGCACAGAGGAGAGAGCTGTGAACTAATCTTGAGAGGGAGCCTACATGGACAAAATTCCAAACCTCATCTCCCTCATGAACAGATTTTTTGGTGTGGTGGGGTCACCTCAGCCCCCTCTCTGGCGGCTTTCCCCAGGGGCCAGGAGCCGACTCTAACCCCTGCTGAGACAGCACTCTTGCCCACCTGTGTGGAGCCTGAACATGGGC
This sequence comes from Nycticebus coucang, assembly GCF_027406575.1. Lineage (NCBI taxonomy): Eukaryota > Metazoa > Chordata > Mammalia > Primates > Lorisidae > Nycticebus > Nycticebus coucang. The sequence continues at coordinate 23,512,380 of NC_069787.1, forward strand.
TCATCTGACCCAGCCTTGCTCAGTTTCATCCTGATGTTTGTATAGGGTCTGGTGAAAAGTTAACTGGATGGCTAAAACTGAATGGGTCGTTTGAAAGTTTCTGAGCTCCTTCCAGTGTGTGGGACATCTGAGTGCTATTCCTGATGGATTAGAGCTGGGTGTAGGTTCCAAAAAATTAAAAAAACACAAACAAACAAAAAAACACTTCAGCACTACCTACCAGCAAAGAGGTCCTCTTGTACAGCCCATTACAGCATTTACTGACTTAAAGCACAGGGCTTGGCCAACCCTTACCCACAATCACCAATTGCTGACCTGAAAATTAAACTGGACATCCTAATATAATTCCTACTGCTATAAGCCACAAGGTTGCAGAAAGAGATAAGATTTCAGAGACTGCCATCTCCCTTTCTCAACAAGAGGCAGGGAATGTTCTCACACATGTGGTACCTTAATCTGATGAACCATTGCTCCCTGAAATCATCACAAATGATCAATTCATATCTTATATTTTCATATTACCCAGGAACACCAAATGCTTTGGCAATTCCTAAACGTTAAACAATTTTGGTTTATGCTTTTTCTCTAGCCCACATATAACATTATCACTTAAAAAATAATGTATACATAGGCTAATACATTCTTTAACAAATAGGTTATTTAGCCCATTAAGAAATTTTTCAACTCCTTTTGCTCGATTAAGTTCTAAGTCGTTTCAGAGGGTTAACTTGCATGAGGGGTAGGGAAATAGAAGACCAATCACACCGTGTAACTCGGAAGAAAATTGCTCTTAAACTTTTTTTTAAGTGCATTTTGACAATAACATCCCCAGGCTGTAGGGCTTAATTGCTTTGTGCATTTATGACGGTATGTGTCTCCTCAATGTCTTTAACTCCCACAGTTTGACTTTTAACAATAAAGCCAGAAATAGTGATCATTAATCTAGGAGAACCTCGCTAAAGTATAGGGTCCAAAATAAGTCTGGCTTATCTTAAAACAATAGTTTCATACATATGAAATTTGCTCCTTCTCCATCTGCAATCTCTTGTGCCTACTCCGGGAGTGTCAATTAGCTTCAGTGCCAGCTAACGGCACCTCCTCCTCACTCTACAGATCATCACTTCCTCCAGAAAGACATTCTATCTCTCCCCACCATCCATTACCACTGCCCCCTGAAGAGACAGTTTCACCTTTCTTTCCCCCAAACTCACAGTCTCATTTTGGTATATTTTAGTATGACAGTCTCCTTAACATTTGTTTCCCTAACCAAACTATGAACTCCAGCAGGGTTAAGACAGTTTTGCTCACTTTCCTGTAAAGCCAGGTTCTTAGAAGGGATTCAAATATTTCTTAGGTGAATAAGAAATATCTTACCTTACCATGTGGCATGCATGGTAAGGTAATAGAGTGAGCCAAAGAGAGCTAAACTTTTCTACTAAATAAAGAAAGAATTGAAGAGTTAATACATTCAAGCAGAGAAGCAAACAGGGCCTATTGCCCAGGTAATGAGTAAAAGATGGCAGACAGCAACATGGCAGCTGGTATGGGGGTGCAATGGAAGCCATGGCCTTAGAGCAAAAGTACCTAAAGTCCCGTAAGTGACAGAAATATCTAATGTTCAATTTTTTGGCTATTTGCTAGCTATGGAGATGAGAGGCCATCTCATATCACTGAAGGACCACAAACATCAACATCTGCTATCAACACAATTTTGAGTCAGGTAGTATCCAGTGAAAATGAAGAACCCAGAGGCCCATGCAGAACTGAGAATAGACCTGGAACAAATACTTTTTCCTCATATTACCAAATATATTAGAAGTGACCAGGGCTGATGCCAAGCTAGATGTACTAGTACAGCAATAACACTTGTTAAAGTAAAAAAATACTTTCATCCTGGTTAGTAGAACCACTACCATTGGCCCATGGTCTCTGGGGCTTTTTGGAGTGCTTGATCACATTCTCATTCCAGAAATCACAGGATTAACACATCTGATAAGGCAAAGAGTCTCCAAGCCAGGTATCAACTTTGATTAATTGATCCAGAGTCATTTGCAAATGGAAGACTGGGGCTAATATCCAGAGTTTATTCCAAGGCTGTCTCAAACCTCAGACTTTTGTTTTTGTTGTTGCAGTTTGGCTGGGGCCGGGTTTGATCCCGCCACCCTCGGTATATGGGGCTGGCCAAACCTCAGACATTAAAGAAGAGAATACTGGTGAGATTTTGTGGTTATCTCCACAGCATTTTCACTTATTCACCTTTTAGAAATATTGCCAAATTGCTCATCAGTGTGAATTGTACAAATTATCCTTCTGCTTACAGTGGATGAGTTTCTGCTTCTCCACATACTCATCCTATTATGTCCACACAAAACAAACTGCTATGAATGTTTCATGGCAGCTTGAGACCTAATGACCCCAAACCAGGAACAACCCAAATATCCATCTACAGGATAATCAATAAATAACAACGCACAGTCTTTAAAAGAATTGCATGTTAGATTTGTTTTATATACTTTTATGTTTAATCACATACATTCCTGTGTATTTAAAGTTTACATCTATAAGAAACTATTAAAACTTTTTCCACAAGGACCAATTGAGAATGATCATTGCAGCTAATCCTCTGACAACTATACGAGAAGTTGACAAAGAATTCAACATCACCATTCTATGGTCGGTCAGCATTTGAAGCAAATTGGAAAGGTGGAAAAGCTCAATAAGAGGCTGCCTCATGAGATGACTGAAAATCAGAGCAATTGTTACTTTCAAGTGTTGTTTCTCTTATTCTACTCAACAGCAATGAATCATTTCTTGATTGGATTGTGAGATGTGAAGTAAAGTAGATTTTATATGACAACCAGCAACAACCAACCAGCTTAGTGAGTGAGAACCCCCAAAGAACTTTTCAAAGCCAAACTGGCACCAAAAAATGGTCATGGTCAGGGCGGTACCTGTGGCTCAGTGGGTAGAGTGCTGGCCCCATCTACCAAGGGTGACAGGTTCGAACCCAGCCAAACTGCAAAAAAATATAGCCGGGCATTGTTGTAGGCGCCTGTAGTCCCAGCTACTTGGGAGGCTGAGGCAAGAGAATTACCTAAGCCCAAGATCTGGAGGTTGCTATGAGCTGTGACACCACGGCACTCTACTGAGGGCAATAAAGTGAGACTCTGTCTCTAAAAAAAAAAAAAAATGGTCATGGTCACTGGTGGTCTGCTGGTCTGATCCACTACAGCAGTGGTTCTCAATCTGTGGGTCACAACTCCTTTGTAACAATGAAAATACATCCTGCATATCACATATTTACATTACAGTTCATAACAGTAGCAAAATTACAGTTATGAAGTAGCAACAAAAGTAATTTTATGGTTGGGGGTCACCACAAGATGAGGAACTTTATTAAAGGGTCACAGCATTAGGAGACATTAGGAAGGTTGAGAACCACTGTGCTATAGCTTTCTGAATCCCAACAAAACCAGTACATCTGAGAAGTGTGCTCAGGAAATCGATGACATACACCAAAAAGCTGCAATGCCTGCAGCCAGCATTGGACAACAGAGAGGGACCAATTCTTCTCCATGATAATACCTAACCACCATTATACAACGAACACTTCAAAAGTTGAATGAATTGAGTATGAAGTGTTGCCTCATCTGCCATAGTCACCTGACCTTTCACCAACCTACCACTTTTTCAAGCTTCTCAATAATCTTTTGCAAGGAAAATGCTTCCACAACCAGCAAGATGCAGGAAATGCTTTCCAATAGTTTGTTGAATCCTATAGTATGGGTCTTTACCCTGCAGGAAGAAACAAACTTATTTCTCATTGGCAATAATGTATTAATTGTAATGGTGTCTATTTTGATTAAGAAAAATGTGTTTGAGCCTAGTTATTATGATTTAAAATATATGGTCCAAAACCATAATTTTGTACCAACTATTTGGTCTAACTGTTTGTACCTAAAATAAAATATGTACCATCAATAGCTCAATGCACAGAGGAGGATAAATGGAATTAAACACTCTTAACTTTCTTCATTTGAGCAGTGATGAGAGTACTAATTTAAGGTAGACTATCACCATTCAAGGATGCATATTGAAATTTCAGTGTAACAGAAAGAATTATATAAAAATGTATAATTCAAAGCCAATATATAGATAGAAACATATCTTTCAGAATACCAAAAACAAACCAACAGAAAATATCACAATCTACCTAAACATAAAAGACCATAGAGCCCACTGTAGCTAAGATTTTATTCCCCCCTTCATAGTCCCTAATTATCAATCCCCAATCATAGTCTCTAATCCATTATTTACCTAATTGGCTACATTCATTCTAGCCTTGTAGGTAAATGGTTTTTATGCTAAATGTATGAAAGAAGGTTCCTCTTTCTCAGCCACTCAGCTATAAATTTCATGATCAGAGTCATCAGGACTAGCAGAATCTTTTGGCCAAATTTCCCTGTCACTATTTACTTCTAAGTGTTAATTGTAGGTAAAACAGGAAACAGGGAAATAGAATAAACACACTGTAATAGTTATGTCTCACTAGGTTATGCTGCAATAACAATTAGCCCCAGAATCTTAGTGGGTCACAAAAATAAAGCCTCTTGTCTTCCTCTTCTCTCATGGCAATGGCAGTCAACATCATTTCTCTTCTATGTTGTCATCATTTGTGACCAAGAGGAAGGAATAGCCCTTATCTGAGGCAACAAGGTATGAGTGATTTCCAAACAAGATAATAATTTTTAATGCTTCTGCTCCAAAACAGTATAAGTTGTCACTTCTACTCACATTTCATTTGCCACAGCAAATCCCATAGCCAAGGCTGAGATCAATGGTGTCATGAGAATTATTCTCCAACATGGATAGGTCAAGTGAGAAGGCCTATAAGAATGGGTCTGGAAGAAAGGAATGGGGACTATTTTTGAACAACCACTATAATCTGCCACATATATTGTATTTCCTAACTATTATGTATTTGTTATATCATTCTTCCAACCATTATTTGGAATTAGTTCATACGAGATTCTTCTCTAAGAGGCTAATTTGACACTGTTTCCTTTTGCCTTTGTCCTTAAAAATTTGGTTATATCATTTACCTTTTCCTCCTCATTTCTAAATTCAAGAGATATGTATGTACACATAATTTTCCATGAATATATTTTCCCTAAGAGATATTTTTGAGCCAAATATGTTTATCAATATTGTTTTATTTTTTTTTTTGCCCTTCTACTTTCACTTTTTTTTGTTATTTTTTTTTATTGAATCATAACTGTATACATTGATATGATCATGGGGCATCATACACTCGCTTCATAGACCATTTGACACATTTTTATCACAATGGTTAACATAGCCTTTCCGGCATTATCTCAGTTACTGTGCCAAAACATTTACATTCTACATTTACCAAGTTTCGCAAATACCCCTGTAAGATGCACCACAGGTGTGATCCCACCGATCCCCCTCCCTCTACCCACCTCCCGCTTTCCCACTTCCCCCTATTGTTAGGTTGTAACTGGGTCATAGCTTTCATGTGAGAGCCCCAAATTAGTTTCATAGTAGGGCTGAGTACATTGGGTACTTTTTCTTCCATTCTTGAGATACTTTACTAAGAAGAATATGTTCCAGCTCCATCCATGTAAACATGAAAGAGGTAGTCTCCATCTTTCTTTAAGGCTGCATAGTATTCCATGGTGTACATATACCACAGTTTTCAATATTGTTTTAAATGTCAGTTTTAAGCCATGTGTACATAGACATATTTTCCTATTTTTACAAGAGCTGTTGCTATAGAGCTAGAATTTATTATGCCTGAGTGAGAGCAGAGAAAATCTCACTTGAAATCTTATTTTCCACATAGTTGGTAAATAAACAGAGTAGATTTATCATATGGGCTATATAATAAAGAAAAACTTTATAGCCAACATTTATTGACTGTGCAAGAGGTAGATGCATCCCTTTTAAAAGTCATCTATGATCATGAACTTAAAACAGACTTGTACAGTCAAGACATCAAACACCTCTATAATTCTCTGTCCCATATTTTGCCTATGTTAATAATTCCTACCCACGGCACCATAAGCCAATCAAATTGGATGAGGAGGAAGGGAGTAGCTACACAACAAGAGTAATGATGGTATCTTACACACACACCAGGCTTTGTAGTTTACAACACAGTTCCATGGCTGTTACCCCATTTGAACTTGCACACAACTTGGTTGTAAGCAAGAGGGATTGTTATCCTTATTTCATATGAGGGCAAAACAAAACTCTGAAATATTAAGTGACTTGTCCAAGGCCACTCAACTATTTAGATTTGATATTATAATCCAATAAAACTTATGTTGTAGTGTCCAGAAATTCCCCTGTGCCCTTTCATTCCTTTGGGATGGCTCTAACAAAAACAAACTCTCAGCCTCCAAAGGATGACAGTTCGCCAAAGAACATTAGCAACTATCTAAAATCCACACCATAGACAATTAAGCTCTCCTATTTTCTTGGCTGGATTTTCTTTTTCTTTAGTTCTTTTAAGATGTCCTTAAGCATCAAGACAGAATTTTATAGGACAAATACATTTAATGAGTGAAGTCAAGAATAATGTTTTAGGAAGACTTTTTTAACATATCAGGCAGGTCGTATTCAAAGGAAAGTCTCTTGGCAAACAATGACCTGGTGGTTTTTCAAAAACAGAACAAGGACCTTTCATGTCACTGTGAATTTAATACCATCTCTTGTGTTTTCGTTTGCAATTTCTTTGAATGTATTATGTTCAAGGATACATGAGCCTCTTGTCTTTGGAGTCCATTTAAAAGTTCATTTTCCAGCTTTGACATTCAGCTCAGGAGTTTTCAACAGCAATTAATCAGAACTCTCCCTATCGGAAACATTGTTAATCTTTACCAGATAGAAGTGGTTATATTTGCAACTAAACTTCAATGGACTGTTTGGAAGTAGGATTTACTGTTTTGCAAATGTTTTGAAAGGGAAGTCTTGACTTTGAAGCAAAGTGGGAGAAACAGTTCTAATGAGTTACAACTAAAATCTGAAAGTCACTCAACCAGTCCTGGGAAGAAACATTTGTTTCTGCTGCTGGTTGTAAGAACAGTCACTTCAAGGTCAAACACCACCCAAGACTGCATTAGGGCACACCGTTATCTGTTTTCCAAATTTCAGTTCTCAGCCTTTCTCTGACCTCTCGCCCTGGATGAGCTCATTTCTTCCTGATCTCAATTATCCCCTCAGTGCTTCAGCATAGATGACTCAAAAACTCATGAGTTCTCCAGCAGGCATTGAATTACCACTGTAATAATCAGCATCACAATAGCTTCCATTTGTTGAGTTCTCACTAGGGTCAGATGATGGGCTAAGCCTCTCTGTTGAGAGGGAGTAGGGAAGTGTGATGGTCAAGATGGTGCAGTATCTGGAAACCAACTGCCTGGGTTCAAATCCTGACATTACCTTCTGCCAGTTGTCTTAACTTGGGGCAAGTTATTCAGTTCTCTCAGGTTCTGCCTCCCCTTCTGTAAAATGGGGGGGAAGAGTGAGAGGTGCTGGTATAGAACCTGAGTGAGGATCTGCAAGAAAGGAGAGGAGGCCAGTCCAGGGACAAGGAAAAACTTTAATAGAGGAGAAAACCAGAATGGGGAAAGGAGAAAGCTGACCAGGCATCAGCTCAGCTCCCACACAGTTGCCAAAGACTTAGTAGCCTCATTAGTATGGCTGGAATAGGGATGTGAGCCCAGCATATAGCCCGGGGCTCTTCTCTATGTAGGGGGAGGGGTCAGGATTATGGGTAGGGTATATGGATAGGGTGTTTCCCAGAAACTCTGTCCTTGACCCCGTCCAGGAGTCTGGGAAGGGAACTGCTTGTTCTCTAAAATGGCTGTACTCATGTCAGGGTTGTGAGAATTCCTTTCCCACAAAGAGTACCTACCTATAGTCTTGTTTGTTTCACGCTTAAGACTGAATAAAAGATTTCATGTAAAACATTTAATGTAAATTTTCAATCAACACTGGTTATAACTGTTATTCTCACTCTTATTTTGTGTACTATAACACAATATTCCTAGCACGTGGACACTATTTTATCCAGTTTAAAAACATGCCTGTGTTCTTATTCAGCATGGTAAGTGCCTCTCTGGATTATGGGCCATGGGAATAATGTATTGTTAGAAAAGATGGCAGTCCTAGACCTCAAGTTGCAAGAAAATGGAAACAAAAGGCCTGGGATAAACATACAATATTTAAGAGCACTATGAGAGCACAGGATTCTTCATGTGTATCTATGGCCTTATTCCCTTCACCTGTTCAGAGTCAGAATGTCAGGGCTGACAACTCACTAAACATAAAAACAGCAGTAATCACAGGAAAATGCTCCATTTACAACTGAGGGTATTTAACTCTAAGGATTAAGAGATGTGACAACAGTCAAGTGGTTAGTGGCACAGGCACAGAGGGCCGTAGCCTATCTATCACTCCCAGTAAGACGTCATTACTTGGATATTCCATCATCAATGCCATCCACCATTTTGAAATGTAAACTTATATCCATTACCTGCTTGATACCATCTGGAACTCTACTGTTTGGAAGGCCCCATATGTGACAAACTTCTCTTTGTCCCCTACACCATTTTGCAGTTAATCAGAACTAGCCTTACTGTTTACCAAACAGAAGTAGCTATGTCAGCTATGTGCACAACTAAACTTCAATGGGCTACACTGTTTTGCAGATGCTTTGAAAGGGAAGGCAAGGCTCTGAAGTAAGGTAGAAGTGCTGCCTATTTGTGTTTGAGCCGCTCAGAACCAAACATAAAGTTGCTGAACTTGACCTAGAAGGAATCCTTTGTTACTGCTGCAAGATCTATGGACCCCATCCCCAAGTCTGCTTCTAGCAGGAAATCCTGTTGGTGACATCCCCAGAATCTGAATGTTTCTCACCAGCTCCACGGCCACCACCCTGTGCCACACCATGCCCACCTCTCATTTAGGTTACTGTGGGAGCCTCCCACTTGGACAATCTGCCTTTAGTGTATTCTCTACAAAGAACAGACTCCACGAAGTGGTGATTTTAAAACATAGGCCAGTTTTTGTGCCAGTACCATGCTGTTTTGATCACTATCGATTTGTAGTATAGTCTGAGGTCTGGTAGCATGATTCGTCCTGCTTTGTTTTTATTTTTGAGTAATGTCTTGGCTATTCAAGGTTTTTTCTGATTCCATATAAAACGAAGAATTATTTTTTCAAGATCTTTAAAGAATGACAGTGGAGCTTTAATGGGGATTGCGTTGAAATTATATATTGCTTTGGGTAGTATGGACATTTTAACAATGTTGATTCTTCCCAACCATGAGCATGGTATATTTTTCCATTTGTTAACATTCTCAGCTATCTCTTTTCTTAGAGTTTCATAGTTCTCTTTACATAGATCTTTCACGTCCTTCACATGAAAGCTATATCCCAGTTATAACCTAAGAATAGGGAGAAAGGGGAAAGGGAGGGGAGGGAGGGGGAAGGAGGGGGATTAATGGGATTACACCTGCGGTGCATCTTACAAGGGTATATGTGAATCCTAGTAAATGTGGAATGTAAAGGTCTTGGCAAAATAACTAAGAAAATGCTACAAAAGCTATGTTAACTAATGTGATGAAAATGTGTCAAACGATCTATGAACCAAGTGTATGGTGCCCCACGATCATACTAATGTACACAGCTATGGTTTAATAAAAATAAATAAAAAATAAATAAATAAAACATAGGCCAGATTATGGCATTCCTGTATAGAACCCAGCTGCCCCCACCTCCACCCCCATCCCAGTGCTTCTCAGAGAACTCAGAGGAATACTCAGCTTCCTCCCAGTGGTTCGGGGCCTATGTTCTCAGCACCCTGCTCCTTTCTGCCCTGATCTCCAGAGCCTCATCATTGGTTATGCCAGGAACCCTTCTCTGAAGCAACAGCTCTTCTCCTACACCATTCTGGGCTTTGCCCTCTGGGAGGCCATGGGCTCTTTTGCCTGATGGGCCTTCCTCATCCTTCTCGCCATGTGAAGGAGCCTTCTCCACCTCCCATGGTCCTTTCTCCCATGTCTTGTCTGCCTTGTGTATTCCTTTTCCTAATCCAGGCAGCCTGGGGAAAGTGATTGGCTCTGGGTTTGACAGAGAAAAGGTAAACAGATACTGTATTAATAAAAAAAAAAAAAAAAGATGAAAATGCAAACCTAAAATTTAAATCAGAGCCATGAAATTCTAGATTTTCAATACTGGATCTAGAAGATACACTAATGGATGATCTAGTTCTATCTCCCTTCCTTCAAAAAGAGAAAGCCAATGTTTCCATCAATGCTCTCAAGGTATTTTCTTTTTCTCCGTCCTTGAACATCTCTGACTAGCTCTGCTTCATTTTTAAAAAGCTCAGGTAGAAATTCTTCTCTAAAACTTTCCATTTCCTCCATTCCCCCAACTCAAGAAAAGTCACATCCACAAGGCCATGTTGCTTGTTCCTTTACGACGTTGCTTTTGTACCTTGTACATATTCTAGAAACACATATGTCTCATACACTCCATCATGTCACTTTTTACCACTTATGTCTTCCACGTGTCCCCTGTGTCCTTCCCACTGTATGTGCTTCAGAGACAGGTTCTCTAATGTTCAGCTTTGACTTACAGTACCTGGCACACAGTGGGCACCTTATATGTATTCACTGATCTGAATTAAATTAGATTTGATTCTGTAACAATTACACTAACTACTCAATCCACTTACCTAAAACCAGCCGAGAGACTGCAACATTCCAGATTAACTCGAAAACTTTACATCTTTGTGATATCAAGGGCCCTTTCTAACACCAGATTTTCATTTACTAATAATTTCTTACCCTCCAACTGATTCCATCCCCAGCTATAAATGATCTTAAAACACTAGTTACAATATCAGACAGGGCTAGTAATTCCTTGCAATACTGCAAGTAAGCAGTCTAAACTGAAGAATTTTTAAAATGGATTTGAAGCTATCTGATTTATCTTTAATTTTTTAATTTTGTAATTTTATTTTATTTTATTTTGAAACAGAGTCTCACTGTATCACCCTGTGTAGAGTGATGTGGCATCACAGCTCACAGCAACCTCCAACTCTTGGGCTTAAGCAATTCTCTTGCCTCAGCTTCCCAAGTATCTGGGACCACAAGCACCATAAGACTGCCGGCTATTTTTTGGTTGTAGTTGTCATTGTTGTCTGGCAGGCCCAGGATGGAATCAAACACGCCAGCTCTGGTGCATGTGGCTAGTGTCCCAGCCACGAGCTATAGGTGCCGAGCCTGTCTAATTTATCTTTACATGGACTCTGCAGTTGTATTCACAGTCACAAGTTCCCACTTACATGTGGAATATACACAGACACACACCCATGTATATATCATCCCTAAAATCTATAGGGATAGATATTCCTGAAACACATCTCCTTCAGATTATTTTTTGATCTTCTAATGTTTTGATGACTATTTGTCAAGTCCTCATTGACTCTTGTTACTGAGCAATTTGTCCATTACTGTTCATGTTTTCTGCTTCTGAATTGTTCACCATCCATCCTCCTGAGATGCTTTTACCATATGCTTAGTACCACTCTATTATGTTTAACCTTGATTATAGCAATTTCTACTATATTTGTAGCCAGAAACCATTTCCTTTTCATTTCTCCAAGCCTACTTTGGATCTGAATCTTTCAACAACAAAATGCCCAGAAATAACTAAAATATAACACATCATCTAAGCAAGATTATCCAGAGTTGCCATTAGCTCTCAAGTTTCTTATATTTTTCCCTCCACAAGGCCATGCCCATAGTCTCTGCCATGAAAGCACTCATTTCAACATGAAGTGATGATAATCTCTGTCATTTAAAAATCTGCCCCCATTTGCTCCACCAGAAAATATAATATACAGCATCTTCTCCCCTGTCCATTCCTGGCTTGTTTCCTTTGTTCTAGAAGCAGGGAATTCATATGTCAGACACACTTGATTTACAGTGTGCTGACTCCTCTCCCCACCAGTAACTCCAGATTTTATCTCCCTTAAATCACCATTCCAGTGAGGAGTGGGAAGAAACAGACAATACTGGAAATCGCATAGGCAAGTTTCACACCAGGTTGCTTATATCATGGGACGATCTTCACAAAGTCCTAAGGCCACAAGGGGTCCATTGGCAATAGTTGTGAGAGTCAAGCTCTCACAATTACCAGAAATTCAAGCTGCCTTCTGTATGTGTGGAAAAGATATGTAATCCACTGGCTCTTCCAAGCACCTTAAGGATAACTTCCTGTTCGCATTTCATTCAGATGATAGCTATATTTCATCAAATGTCAGCAAGTAGACATACTTTGGCAGAACAAATGTTATTTTTCCTTCCATAACTGTCCTAGGAGGAATTGTGCAATCCTATAGATTACGGAGTAGAACTCTTATTGGCAGGTGGCCAAGGCGGAGTACTCTTCTCCAGGAGAGGCCAATTGTGAATTAGATTCACTGCTGGCAAATTGCTTTTTGTGTTCAGTTTAATTTCACTTTCATGATTCTTCCTGAAGCTTCATCCAGCCTTGCTTAACTAACTGGTTTAATTGATCAGTTTTAAGTTCAGAAACCCTTAATACTTCCGAGATTTCAGAATGCTTTTTATTGAATTCCTGATTAAGACGAGTGAGAGTAACAAGTGTATTACAGGTAATCAATTTTCCAACATAGATATGGCTTATTAAAAGTGAAAGAAAATCATAATACATTACATGAGGCATAATTTTATGCAAACTTAGGTCAGGAGGTGGCGAAGGTGGTGAAGGTGACGGTTTTTACTCAAAGTCAAAGTTGTATTCTCTGAACAATGACTTTACTAAAAATATGTTGGCCAATCCATGAATAGCAATAGTAACGACAAAGAAAATTACAAATCCATGTTCAAAATGAGAGACCAGGATCCAAGACACAAAATGTCCAGGTGCTCAGTTTCTGCTCACGCTAACTGGATGGGCCAGTCAGCTGTGAATGGACTCAAGGTAGGAGGTTGGATTCATTAATAAGCCTTATTGGAATAGTATAGTTTGTAGAGTTTAAAAATGAACTTGAGAGATGTGTTAGTTATAGCTAGGTTCAGCTACACATAACAAACACATACACACATAATAAAAATTAAAGTAGTTGAAATGAGGTAGAAATTTATATCTTCTTTACATGAAAGAATACTAGATATGGTGGTCCAATGCTGAGGGGATAATTCTCTACTTACCAGGCTCTCTATATCTTTATGTTCAATGGTACTACCTTGTTTTGTTTTGTTTTGTTTGTTTGTTTGTTTTTGGCTGGGGCCGGGTTGAATCTGCCACCTCCAGTATATGGAGCCAGTGCCCTACCCTTTTGAGCCACAGGCATGGTCCTTTTTTTTTTTTTTTAAGATAGAGTCTCATTCTATTGCCCTGAGTAGAATGCCATGGCGTCATAGCTCACAGCAATATCTAACTCCTGGACTCAAGTGATCCTCTTGCCTTAGCCTCCCGAGTAGCTGGGACTACAGGTATGTACCACCACATCCAGATAATTCTTTACATTGCTTCATGTTTCCAAAACAGCTACTAGAGCTGCAGCCTTTCCTGGCAAGAGAAAGAGAGAAAAGAAAAAATGCAAACATTTCTCAGTTGAGTCAGCTCTACTTGTAGAACCTTCCCAGAAGACACAGTCTACTGGTTACTGTCTTACATGGTTGGCTAAATGCATGGAGCCTGGGCAATGTAGTTTGTTAGCTAGACATCCTAACCAAAGATTGGTTGGGGTTACATCCAAACCAGGATGTTGGTTCAGCTACTAAAAAATGCAAGAAGAATGTATATTGGTAAGGCAGCTTCAGTCTCTATCACATGGGTAAAGAAACATTTTCATAAAACAAGAGAGGGGACCCTTTGAAGCCTGTTGGCCTCTCAACCATTATCATATATCTTACACAAATAGGAGTTTCTTCATGCAAATACTTACTTGGTCTCTTTATTTTAGGATAAAATCATCCTATGATGATGGTGCTGCCCTCAACATGGACAGTGATATTTCAGAGACCAGAAAAGGAACATCAAATTAAAACCACCCGTACTATATTACCTGAGATATACTTTATGAAAGCTATTCCTTCTGCATCAAGATGATGTGCTTTTAAAAGATCTTTCCTGAAATGAATGTGTTTCCTTATGTAATTCAATTCCAGGATTCACAGAAAGCAGAGGGCAAAGATCTGAGGTGGACATGGAGAAATTGAGGATGGGATTCTTTGTTATCAGGGCAGAATGTGAGGACACTAGTTAGTGTGAAAAAGAGGATGATTTTTGGAGAGTCTTCCCTGTAAGAGAACATGTAATGATTAGCAATTATTTATAAATTAATTAAAATACATGCACAGAGTAAGTTCTCATTAAACCCTTCTAGTTGACTATCAGATAAGCATGTGAAGAGATGAATATATGAGTATATCCTCAAAGGTGAATTTTATCTATGATAATTCCTTTATTTCTTCATGCTGCTCTTTTTGCTAATACTGGAAGAGTTTACAATAGCAAATTGTAGATATAGCTAACAGAGAACGTGGGCTCCATATAGCCATTGTTGGGAGCTGTTGATCATGGAGAATAATAAAGCACAATGAATGTACAAGAAAGACACTCAGAACCATCCATCCCAAGCCAAACCAGCCCCTGTAAGTACCACTGAGGCCGGCCAGAGGAGTAACCACTGGGCTATTAGTATCAGCTTTAATATGTAATTATTTCCAGCACTGAAACAGAGGCTCAAAATATAAACACTCAGCACAAGACAAAGATTTTCCTCACTTCACCACAATCAAATGGGCATATTGAACTTAACCCTAATTATGTACTATATCATAACTTTGAGCTGGACTTTCTTCTCTGGTTTGGAGTCAATGTGGCATAGTAACTAAGCTCATCAGCTATTGTTTCCAGAAACTTTGGATTCCAATGCTGTGTCTCTACTTGCTGGTTGCATGGCCTACAGCAAGTTAACTGCTCTGCACCTCAATTTCCCCTCTTTAAAATGGAAAGAATGCCACTGTCTACCTTGTTAGTCAACTGTGAGGAGTAAGTGAGGACTCGGTGATATGGCTACTTGTTACAGTTATTGTATCCTGGGGTCTTCAGAGACTGTATTAGCCAGAGTTCTTCCCAGAAACAGAACCAAATGGAGACATAGAGAGGAGGAAAGGGAGAGAGAGGTTCATTTTAGGGATGTGCCTCATGATTGTGAGGGCTACCAAGTCCGCAATCTGTAAGGCAAGCTAGAAATTCTGTTGAGTTGATGATGCAGTCTTGAGTCTGAAGTCTGGAAAGTCAGGCAGTGTCTCTATACTGTAATCTTGAGGCAGAATTGCTGATTCTTTGGGAAATCTCAGTTTTTGCCCTTAAGGCCTTCAACTGATTGAATGAGCCCCAACCACATTATGAAGGCAAAGATGCTTTCCTTAATTTAAATGTTAATCACAGGCCAGGCACAGTGACTCACATCTGTAATCCTAGCAATTTAGGAGGCCAAGGTGGAAGGATTGCATGAGGCCAGGAATTCAAAACCAGCCTAAACAATATAGCAAGACCTCATCTCTACAAAAAACAGAAAAATTAGTCAGGCATGGTATTTCATGCCTATAGTGCCAGCTACTGGGGAGGCTGAGGCAGGAGGATTGCAGGAGCACAGGAGTTCGAGGTTGCAGTGAGCTATGATGGCACCACTTTACACTAGCCCAGGCAACAAAGTGAGACCCTCTCTTAAATAAATAAATGAATGAATGAATGTCAATCACATCTAAAAGATTTTCACAGCAACATATACACTGGTGTTTGACCAAACATCTAAGTGCCATAGCCTAGCCAAGTTGACACATAAAAATAATCATTCCAGAGTTGCCGTAAATATAATCCCTTTCCCCACCTGGAGTCTTAACAACAACAACAAAAAAAAAAAAACGAGCAAAGAGTTGCAGATTGGGAAGTCCAGCTGTAACTCTGTGACAGACAAAGGCCGGGATGGAAGATGTGGTTTGCATTTGCAGGTGACTGGATTCAGTGGTATCAGGAACTCCCAGCTCCAGCGCTCTACTAGATAGATTAACACAACCAGCCGAGACAGGGTGGCCTGGTGTGCTTTATGGCACAGAGAAGCCAGGATGAACCCATGCTTCTGCTGGCAGATAAACACCAAACAGAACATAAAGCAGCAGTTCTCAACCTGTGGGTCGCGACCCACAGGAACTGTAATTAAAGGGCCATGGCATTAGGAAGGTTGAGAACCACTGATAAAGGAAGAGCTAGCTTTCTCGTCTCAGATTTTCCCCCAGGTAAGACCATCTCCTCACGAGGATGAAGGTCGTGAAGTGACAGGAGGCCCCACTGTCAAGTGCACACATGCTTCCCAGGAAGAAACATCGGAAGAGTCACTCCCCTAAGTGTCCTCCTCTCCTCCCTGTCACTGCCACTTTTATCACTGGCTGACAGACTGGTCCTGTTTACACTTCCTATTTGGACTCCCAAAGATTCAGCCGCTGAAACTGAAGGTCTGGAGGGTTATGAGGCTTCCAAACCTAAGGGAATATCCCAAAACACACCCAGAGCCCTAGACGAGTACAATCCTAAATGCCACGAACTGTGTGTGTCCTTTACCCTTGAAACCACTTCCCTGCCTCCGTCCCCCCCAAACTTCAGCTGAAAACCAGCCGGGGTTTAAGGAGTCAGGTCTGGTTTGGATCTCTGGGCACTTCCAAAATAAATTCCTCATCATGCGGGATATTACTGTATCCTTCCAAGAAAGTCCTTGAAGCCTCTGCCAGCTTGATGCCGAGGGACTTCAACATTCCCTGAGCAGGGGACAGCCAGGATCTGAAGGGCTCCCTTGACTACATTTGAAAGATCCCATCTTTCCCTCCTCTGTAAAGAAGTTTCAAGGGCTGAAACCAGATGAGCAGACCTCCATGCTCTCCCTGGTCCAGATCTGGGATTGCCCACTTCCAGTTCACCTGGAGCAGCTTGCTTGCCTGGGCAGAACTGGGGTCCAGTCTTGTTTCAGTCAGAGCAGAGGGAGGAAAGTTGCTGCAAAAGACAGATAAAAAACTAAAGTGGTCTTTGGCTGGTGGATTTTTTCAAAATGGGAATCCAGTTGGCAGTCCTCATGTGCAAGATTATAATTCAGTGCTCCCACCACAGCACTTTATTCTGAAGCCAAAAATGGCCAGGCTTTGCATGCATCTTTTTGCTTTAAAGTGGGTTGGGGAGATTCCTGAATGAATCTCTAAAACTCTGGGTGATTGGAGAAATCTGAAGGAGACTAAGGAGCCACATTTTGAAGGACTTCAAAGCTCGTATTTTGGAGCTAACTTGTCCTAGAAAGAGCTGGTCAGGTATGGTTTAAATTTAAGATCCATGTGTCCTGTGTGATACTGGACAATTGCTTAACCTCTCTGGACCTCAGCTTCCCCATCTATAAAAGCAGAACAAGTAAAACCACCTCACAGGTTAGTTCCAAGAAAATTAAATAAAATAGCAGTAGTCTTCGAGACGTGTACTATTTTATCCTTTTGTATTGTTATTAAAGACTGGTGTTTGGGGAACTAGGGTTCAAGTTTGAAGTACAGACAACCAATCCTCTCTATATGTCTTGATTTTTTTTTTGACCTATGTCTAATATCTTCTATTTCCCTTATACTTGTCTGAGATACTCACAAGAGGATGTTTGGCAAAAGTAATCTGCCTTATTTCCTAGAGTCAATTTGTTCATTGAGTTCTTAGGAAAGGATTGAAGTAGAAGAGGCAAAGTGTTCCCCATAATTTTGCCTAAGCAGGCTGGCACTGACGGGTACTGGCAGCAGCTCCCTGAACCATGTTAGAAGTTTCTGACTGTTGCACAAATGTACCAAGTAGATCAAAGACCAGCAGAGCTGCCAAATTTTCAGCATGGAGTTCATCCTCTTCAGAAAACACCAAAGAAGTCCCAGACCCCCGACCACAACAAGTTTTATATCTAAAGAAGTCATAAAGTAAGAACATTTATGGCAGAAACTGGGCTTACATCAAGGGATAGTGATATTGGTCTGCAGAATTGATGGGGTTAATGGGACCAATGGGATTATTGTCCTTATAAAAGGGACCCCAGAAGGCTTTTAAGCTTTATTTGGGCAAACACTTTATTAGTGGTTTTCTTTCTTTCTTTCTTTTTTAATAGAAATGGAAGAATTTCGGCATCCACATACTACTCTACATAATGTTTTAAAAATACTAATATGCAACAGTGCTTAATAATTGTGAAGTATTTTTCATACAAAATGCCATTGAATGATAATTTTAAGGCACAGGTTTGATGGGCTTTCATTATTAAGATCACAAAATTGAGGCTCACAGAAGTTTGGTGACTTTTCCAAAGTTACACAGCTGCTTGCACATACATTATTATAACCACTAAGGTATACCATCTCCAAAAATTGCAGCTACCATTACTAGAGATTGGGCTTTATACATATTGTTTAAATTCATTACATGTCATTATCTCCAGAAACTCATAATATGATGCAATTGGCTGAATCTTTGTGTCCCCCTCAAATTTATATGTTGAAATCCTAATCCCAATGTGATGGTATTGGGCAGATGATGAGGCCTTTGAAAGGTGATTAGGTCATGAATGAGATTCATGAGTGAGATTAGTGCCCTTATGAAAGGAACCTCAGAGAGCTTTCTAGACCTTTCCATCCTAGGAGGGTAGAAGGAGAAAATGGCAGTCTCCAACCCAGAACAGAGCCATGCTGACACCCACAAATGTAAGAAATAAATTTCCCTTATCTGCAAGCCACTCAGGTGTTGGTACTTAGTTACAGCAACCTAAACTGATGAGACTCTAAGTCACCAATAAGGAAACTGACGCTCAGATATGCAGCTCAACTCGAATCCAGGTCAAATGCCAGACTGTCTTCACGGAAACATCTGAACTTCACGGAGACTTTGTTGCTGACATGGTCCTCTCTCACACAGAGGACTTTACCACCATAGAAAGGATGTCCCCAGGCAACCTGAAGCAATCTTGCACTTCCCAGAATTCTGTCCCACTGCTCACCACCCAGTCTCCACAACGAGGCTGGCAGAAGGAGCCAGTGGTGCTCACTAAGTATTCCTCAACCTCTGCCTTGTGCACACGCAATAGGATCCCACTTCCAAGCTGGTGAGGTTGGATGAGGACATGTGTTTAGTGGTGGCCAATAAACTGTGAGCACAGGCAACATATGTCACTTTCAAGCAAAGCACATTTAGTTGTCAGTGTGACACCATCCAGAGCTCTTGTCAACTACAGTTGAGATGGCGGCTGTTCCATTGGTCTGGATTCCTGAATGACTGCAACCCTGGTGGGCATGTAGCATGAACAAGAGGGAAATCTTTGTTATTTGAAGCCACTGGGATTTGGGAGTTTTTTTTTTTTTTTACATAAATCACAAACAAAGCCAGCCTACACTAAGTGACACAAAATAAGACCCAAAGGAGCTTTGTAAACCTCCCAAGGGACCCAGCAGGTATTAGGACTCTCTACACCCAGAATCATAATATAGGGACCAGACAGAGAAGGATTTTTCATGACGTTTAAAATGGGATACTGTCTCTCATCCTGTACACGATTGTGGATCTAATTAAAGGAAGACTCAATATGTGAGTTCAAGTGTTTGATTTTTTTTCCCTCTCACTCATGAATTTCTAAGTTCTAATTTAATTCCAATGGTTCTAAATTAGTTACCTTTGGCTTTCTTCAGCTTTATAATCCAAATCACCCATGCAATGCTGCCTTTAAAAATAATCTTTTTGAAACTCATATCCAAATTACCTCCCTTTCCATGCAAATGATGGGTGGTTTCCACTGAAAGTCTTTAAAATACATTCTCTGTGGTCACGTTGTCAGCTCTGGTCTATAATCCTTTAAAAAAAATCCATGTAGATAGGCCTTCAGATGCGTGTTTCCAAGGGAAGCATTATAATATTTGTGGGACCAAAAGCATGAAGTCACCTAAGTTAGCATCAAATAAATGAAGCAAAGTTGTATTCCAGGTGGACTAATTTTTCTCCCACCTTGATGGTGTCTGTTGTTAATACGTTCATCAATAGCACCTTTTACTGTCTGTCTTGAGGAGGATTTCCACCCCATTTATCAGGATCTTGAGTGTATGGAACTATTCTCTGGGAACCCCTTGATGTGGTTGGAATGAGACTGAAGTTTTTATTAGACGATCACTTGACTGAAATAAAATTTATCATACAGGACAACCCTAACATGAAATCTTGCTATATAGCAAAGAGGTCTTACTATGAAACCAACAAAAAAAACCAAAATGCAGTATTAAATTATGTCAGGAAGGGCGGCGCCTGTGGCTCAAGGATTAGGGCGCCGGTCCCATATGCCAGAGGTGGTGGGTTCAAACCCAACCCTGGCCAAAAAAAAATAAAAAAAATCATGTCAGGAAACAGATCCAAGGCCATAGAATGAGTGAGTCATAAAAAAACCATAAAGACATTTTAACAATGTTGATTCTTCCCATCCATGAGCATGGTATGTTCTTCCATTTGTTAATATCCTCTGCTATTTCCTTTCTGAGGAGTTCATAGTTTTCTTTATAGAGGTCCTTCACCTCCTTCGTTAGGTATATTCCTAGGTATTTCATTTTCTTTGAAACTATGGTGAAGGGAGTTGTGTCCTTAATTAGCTTCTCCTCTTGACTGTTATTGGTGTATACAAAGGCTACTGACTTGTGGACATTGATTTTATATCCTGAAACATTACTGTATTTTTTGATGACTTCTAGGAGTCTTGTGGTTGAGTCTTTGGGGTTCTCTAAGTATAAGATCATGTCGTCAGCAAAGAGGGAGAGTTTGACCTCCTCTGCTCCCATTTGGATTCCCTTTATTTCCTTGTCTTGCCTAATTGTATTGGCTAGAACTTCCAGCACTATGTTGAATAGTAAAGGTGACAGAGGACAACCTTGTCTGGTTCCAGTTCTAAGAGGAAAAGCTTTCAGTTTTACTCCATTCAGTAAAATATTGGCTGTGGGTTTGTCATAGATAGCTTCAATCAGTTTTAGAAATGTGCCACCTATGCCTATACTCTTCAGTGTTCTAATTAGAAAAGGATGCTGGATTTTACCAAATGCTTTTTCTGCATCTATTGAGAGGATCATGTGATCTTTATTTTTGCCTCTGTTAATATGGTGGATAACGTTTATGGACTTGCGTATGTTGAACCAGCCTTGCATCCCTGGGATGAAGCCTGCTTGATCATGATGAATGACTTTTTTGATGATAAGCTGTAATCTATTGGCTAGGATTTTGTTGAGAATTTTTCCATCTATATTCATGAGTGAGATTGGTCTGAAATTCTCCTTTTTGTTTGGGTCTTTTCCTGGTTTTGGTATCAGGGTGATGTTTGCTTCATAGAATGTGTTGGGGAAGATTCCTTCTTCCTCAATTTTTTGGAATAATTTCTGCAGTACAGGAATAAGCTCTTCCTTGAAGGTTTGATAGAATTCTGGAGTGAAGCCATCTGGACCAGGGCATTTTTTAGTTGGAAGCTTTTTTATTGTTTCTTTGATCTCAGTGCTTGAAATTGGTCTGTTCAGGAGGTCTATTTCTTCCTGGCCAAGTCTAGGGAGAGGATGTGTCTATACTTCCCAAAGCAATCTACCTATTCAATGCCATTCCTATCAAAGTACCTACATCGTACTTTCAAGATTTGGAAAAAATGATTCTGCGTTTTGTATGGAACCGGAAAAAACCCCGTATAGCTAAGGCAGTTCTTAGTAACAAAAATAAAGCTGGGGGCATCAGCATACCAGATTTTAGTCTGTACTACAAAGCCATAGTGCTCAAGACAGCATGGTACTGGCACAAAAACAGAGACATAGACACTTGGAATCGAATTGAACACCAAGAAATGAAACTAACATCTTACAACCACCTAATCTTCGATAAACCAAACAAGAACTTACCTTGGGGGAAAGACTCCCTATTCAATAAATGGTGTTGGGAGAATTGGATGTCTGCGTGTAAAAGACTGAAACTGGACCCACACCTTTCCCCACTCACAAAAATTGATTCAAGATGGATAAAGGACTTAAATTTAAGGCACGAAACAATAAAAATCCTCAAAGAAAGCATAGGAAAAACACTGGAAGATATTGGCCTGGGGGAAGACTTCATGAAGAAGACTGCCATGGCAATTGCAACAACAACAAAAATAAACAAATGGGACTTCATTAAACTGAAAAGCTTCTGTACAGCTAAGGTGACGATAACCAAAGCAAAGAGACAACCCACACAATGGGAAAGGATATTTGCATATTTTCAATCAGACAAAAGCTTGATAACCAGGATCTATAGAGAACTCAAATTAATCCACATGAAAAAAGCCAACAATCCCTTATATCAATGGGCAAGAGACATGAATAGAACTTTCTCTAAAGACGACAGACGAATGGCTAACAAACACATGAAAAAATGTTCATCATCTCTATATATTAGAGAAATGCAAATCAAAACATCCCTGAGATATCATCTAACCTCAGAGAGAATGGCCCACATCACAAAATCTCAAAACTGCAGATGCTGGCGTGGATGTGGAGAGAAGGGAACACTTTTACACTGCTGGTGGGACTGCAAACTAGTACAACCTTTCTGGAAGGAAGTATGGAGAAACCTCAAAGCACTCAACCTAGACCTCCCATTCGATCCTGCAATCCCATTACTGGGCATCTACCCAGAAGGAAAAAAATCCTTTTATCATAAGGACACTTGTACTAGACTGTTTATTGCAGCTCAATTTACAATCGCCAAAATGTGGAAAGAGCCTAAATGCCCACCAACCCAGGAATGGATTAACAAGCTGTGGTATATGTATACCATGGAATACTATTCAGCCATTAAAAAAAATGGAGACTTTACATCCTTCGTATTAACCTGGATGGAAGTGGAAGACATTATTCTTAGTAAAGCATCACAAGAATGGAGAAGCATGAATCCTATGTACTCAATCTTGATATGAGGACAATTAATGACAATTAAGGTTATGGGGGGGGGAAGCAGAAAGAGAGAGGGAGGGAGTGGGGTGGGGCCTTAGTGTGTGTCACACTTTATGGGGGCAGGACATGATTGCAAGAGGGACTTTACCTAGCAATTGCAATCAGTGTAACTGGCTTATTGTACCCTCAATGAATCCCCAACAATAAAAAAAAAAGAAAAAAAAAAAAAAAAAACCATAAAGCTAAAAAGAGAAAACTAAATGGTATTTTAAATTTTACTGAATTAATTCAAGAAAGGTAGCTATGCCAAGATGCTCAGAAATTTCTAGAGGTAATCTGCTACTTTTTGGCTATCCTGCCAATTTTATATAATCATCTTATCTTAATAATATACTGTATATTTCAAAATAGCTACAAGAGGATTTTAAATGTTCTCACAAAGAAATAAACATTTCAGGTGACGAATATGCTAATTAGACTAATCATTCCACAATGTATATATGTATAAAAACATTACATTGTACCCCCAAAATGTATATAATAATTGTCAATTGAAAAACTAATACTTTAGAAAGAAAAAAGTATCTGTGCTGTCTCATTGCTTGTGTTCTTGGAACATGTGTTCAATTCAACAACCAGTTCTTGGACTAATGGTTCTATTTGCAAGATACTTTACAAAATCCTGCAGGGATTGCCAAATAAAAATTCTTAATTTAAGGCTAGTTCCCTAAAGCTGATGTTTGGGACTGTTGACATCAGAGTCATCTAGAATGACCTAAAAATACAAAGGCCCTATCCCAAGCTAATAAAGTCAGAATCTCTAGAGGTAAGATCAAGAATCTGCACTTTTGGCTGAGCACGGTGGCTCACACCTGTAATCCGAGTACTCTGGGAGACCGAATCGAGTGGATTGCCTGAGCTCACAGGTTTGAGACCAGCCTGAGCCAGAGAAAGATCCCATCTCTAAAATTATTGTGCCAGACATTGCGGCAGGTGCCTGCCAGACATCGTGGCAGGTGCCTGTAGTCCCAGCTACTTGAGATCCTGAGGCAAGAGAGTCTCTTGAGCCCAAGAGTTTGAGGTGGCTGTGAGCTATGACACCATAGCACTCTACCAAGAGCTAAAAAGTGAGACTCTGTCATAAAAAAAAAAAAAAAAAAAAGAATCTGCACTTTAAATACAATTATCAGCTGAACTTGACATAGAACAGGATTGGGTCCTACATAAGACAACCTCTCAGTTGCAAGGGACACACATCTTGCTCCAGGTTGATTAAACCAAAAAAGCAATCAGTCATCTCTGATAACTGGAAAGTCCAACCAGGAGAACTGGGTTCGGGCGTAGCTGAGTCTAAAGGCTCTAGCAAAGATAACCAGGGATTGAGTGGCTTCCCCATCTGTCAGACTCTGTTTTCTTATTTGACTTCATTCACAACTTAAGCACCACAGAAAGTAACAGTCAATAAAAATAATAGAATGTGTTTTAAGCACTGTACTTTACCTATATTGTCTCATTTCATTTTTACAAAGATGATATGAGATGGGAAATATATTTCCACCTAACCTATGATGAAACAGAGTCTCAGAGAGGTCAAATGATTTATCCTGAGTCACAGAGTGATCAAAGGAGATTGAAAGAATTGAATCCAAGGCCATCTGGTTGTAGCTTCCACTGTGTTAACCATTACTAAGGACGTATTATTTAAATACTGAAAGAAAAATAAGTGGTTAAAGGTCAAAAGAAGAGAAGGAGATTGTAATTTAGAAGGCAGCCTCCTTGTGCTTATAAAATACCCTGTATAATCTCATCTTTCTATAGACTCAAGTTATGATAGGCCCAGGAATCTGCATTTTGGATGGTCCCCTGTTGGTCTGATTCACACCTCCGTTAGCTACAGAAACAATAATTCATCACAGCTGTAAGGAGATCTGTTGAAACATTTGCATCCATCCACATCCAGTACAAGACTATTGCTAAACATTTGCCTTAGCAAAGAAGGCCTAGAGATCCATCAACAAAATAGCAAAGAAAATTATTCGGGAGCTCCTGGAGGCTGAAAACTTACAATAGCTCTGTAGTCCTAGTAGATAGGAGCTGCTAAGGCCTGGACTGGTGGTCTCATTATTAGGGAGGAAAAATGCAATACATAGAAGATTTAATAGTTAAAAGGATATAAAGCATAAAAACAGCTGTTTAAAACAAAAATAAGAAATAGTTATCGGTGACACTGTGTCCCCAGATTTCTGATTTGTCTTGTCCTAAGAAACTGTGGTAGACTATGGCCTCCATAACCCAGGTCTCTTGGCATTCCAAACTTATGTTATTCTAAGCGTATTTGTGTGACTTGATTTTGTCAATGGGACATTAGCAAGCATGCATGAGCATGGATTTGATAAGCACTTGCATACTGGGGCTCGTCCTATTAAAACTATACTAGTTGTGATTAAAAAAAAAAATCCTTTTATCATAAGGACACTTGTACTAGACTGTTTATTGCAGCTCAATTTACAATCGCCAAAATGTGGTAACAGCCTAAATGCCCACCAAACCAGGAATGGATTAACAAGCTGTGGTATATGTATACCATGGAATACTATTCAGCTATTAAAAAAAAATGGAGACTTTACATCCTTCGTATTAACCTAGATGGAAGTGGAAGACATTATTCTTAGTAAAGCATCACAAGAATGGAGAAGCATAAATCCTATGTACTCAATTTTGATATGAGGACAATTAATGACAATTAAGGTCATGGTGGGGGGAAGGAAAAGCAGAGAGAGGGAAGGAGGGAGAGGGGTGGGGACTTGGTGTGTGCCACACCTTCTGGGGGCAAGACATGATTGCAAGAGGGACTTTACCTACCAAATGCAATCAGTGTAACCTGGCTTATTGTACCCTCAATGAATCCCCAACCATTAAAAAACAAACAAACAAAAAAAGAACTATACTACTTGGAATGCTACCTTAAGACTGTCATCTTGTGAGGAAGCTCAAGTTCACCACATGGAGATGAACCAAGATATCTCAATAAAAGCCCCAGCTGATCCCAGCCTCTGGTGATCTGTTAGCTTCATATATGATCCAAGTCACACATGTGACCCCAAGTAAGATCATCGGAACAATCACATAGACAACCTACAGAATCCTAAAAAATATAAGTTTGTGGGCAGTTTGTTATGCAGCTATTGGTAACTGAGACAAACAAGAATGTTATCTTCTAGTTGGCAATACATTGTTTAATCTATTGTATTTCCCTCTTTACCCTGGCTGACAAGAATCCAAGAGCTAAATTTTACATTCATTGCTCTTTCTTTGGGAATTCTCATAATAATTTGTCCATTTCTCTTTCAGATTTTTGTCTTTTATATTAATTGGTTTGGGTCTCAGTATATCTGTTGTTTACTTTTAAACCTACTAAGATTGTTTTCAAATTAGTCAGAGTACATGTAAAATAGCAAATATTTATAGTAGACAAGTAAAAGAATAATGATTGATAAGGGAAAAATAATAGTAATTAGCTACTAATATGTATATGTGCAACAACAGCATTAATATATTTTCTAAGCCAGGTCCTATTCCAAAATATTTACATACATCCTATTATTTAACTCTTCCAACAACTTTGAGCAAGTACTTCTACATCTTACAGATGAAGAAACGGAGGCACAAAGTTGTTGTGGCTTGCCCAGAGTCTCACAGCTGGCAGTTGGCAGTGCCATGGGACCAATTCAGTCTGGCCCAGCATGAAGGTCCCACATCCATAACCACCATGGAGCACTTCTCCACATGCTTTTTCCTATTATATTTAACCTATTTTGTTGTATGTGAATTTGCAAGACAAGAAATTATCTCCTGAGTATTTTAAAGTATAAGCATTGTCACCAAGTTAATACATAGCTTCCTAAAGAAAAAAAAATAAATAGAAAGTTGGAAATGAAGCAGCTGCTGCCTGAATTGAGCAAACAATGCTTCCAAAGAAAATTAATTTTTTTCACTTTCAAAAAATAAATTCAAGCCTTAGACTCTGATGCTACAATTGCTGCTATTAACAAAGCCATTTCAATAGTCTCCTTTTATCCTCTGAGAGAAGGATATTCTTTCAAGTGTATATTCTCAGAGGAACATAGTGCTTTTGTAAGACTTTGTCTAAAATCCTTTGAAAAAGTAAACTATTGCATAAATATAGGATGTAATTGTCTGCAGGTGATCCCCAAACTTTATATAACCAACGTATGTGTTAATTATTAATAATACTTAAAGCACTCAAGAACCAAATATTATATTTTGATATGTTGACCAAATGAATGTTTTAAAATAGTCTATGATAGCCCTGACTTTTGGCCCACTGAATCATAGTATCATCAACTTAGCCTATAAGTCAGAGCTTTTGGAGTAGTTTAAATGCTTTCTTGAACTTAAATTTTATGCTTTTATTCTTAAGCACAAAATGGAAAACAAGAGTGCTAATTCTAAGGATCAAATGTTTTGAAACTTGTTAACTTATTGTTAACTTTTACAATGTAAAAGTTATAAGTTTTGCAAGATGTGGACTACTTTTAACCTCAGAAAGATGAATTGTACTCTTGGAGGTTTATTGAGAAGAAAAGAAACAAAATTTTCAGAATGTGTATTATGGAGCTATGTCATTGAATTTTGTATCAGAAAGGTGAGATGTAAATCAGAATTTTATAATCTTTAGCTTTTATATCATGAACTGGAAGTTGGAATGATAGAATTAGTTTTGTTTAATTCTGACTCAAAAACTGGACATCATTAATGAACGGTTCAGAATTATACTTGTCAATATGAATGTAGGTTCAGCCCCAGATTGTCATCTCATTAAATATCACCTTTCCAAAAAATGTCTGCCATAAAACAGTCACTTTTCCTGTGTCCTATATGCATATCCTGTCCAAAGGCAGAAGCTGGCCAGGTTGACCTCATGAGACTCATTCTGTCCAAATGATTTCAGAATCCAATTAGTGAGACTGGCTTTCCACTTTCCAAAGGTAATTTCAACTTAAACAGCCCAGAAAAGTGAGGAGCTGCTCTGTCCTGATTTGTTCCTAACAGCCCAGTTCTCACGTGGCAGCTAGTTCAGTGAGTCTGACACCCACCCTCTCTTCCCGACATGGGTGGGTCATGTCCTACCTCTGTGGCTTCTTCCAAGATGCAAGTGAGAGCTTTCATTGCATAAGGACAAAACTTTCTCTTCCTTCTAAAGTTCTCAATGACAAACACACTGACAAAAATACTTTGATAGAGTTCTTTTAAATGTTCACCCTTAATGTAGTGTGAGAAGCTAACATAAACAGCACACTAATTTATCACCAGCAGAGCCATCACCTTATAGTTAATAATTCACAACTTGACCACCTCATAAATAATTATTAGTCTTCTGCTCTGAAGGTGCTGGTGGTGGGAAACAGACTTTTACCAATTTCCCCGACTATAGTTTCTCATCCTTCCTGCTTTCTCTATCCAGTATCAATCCTTAACAATCAGCATGGATAGGAAGACTAAAGTCTATTTATAAGTTGTTCCTTCTTCCCAAGGATAAAAGAGTTCAAAAGCAGAGAAACACGGTTCTGTATTTATTTTTTGAAAGTAGGCTCCATTACTCCTTATGCTAAGAGAGCAGTTTCTTGTATTGGTTAGGAAGAAACGCAGGGAACGTTCAGTAATTCCCCAAGGTTGCTGGAAGATTTTGCTCCTATCTTATAATTTAAGCCACAACAAAGAACCACTTCAAAGTCACCAAACTACAGAGATCTCAAATTTTAGTTAATATAAGGTTTCTGCCTACCCCAAGTTCACTGGGGTACCAGAAAAATTTTCTGTAAATGAAAAAAAAAATCACATTTTAAATATATGTTCTTCCCCATGTCCCCTAAAATATAATTTAGTTTAAAATACGACATTTAAAGAGAAACAAAGATAGCTCCCCAGACTTGATTGTTTTCTCTACATGGTTTTGGGAATTGGTAGCTTATTTCAAAATAAGAAAATTTGTTGAAATTTTGCAATATAAGTGAAGTCATTAATCAGTAATGTTTTCTTCTAAAATTACAACTACTCAGGATAAAAAGGTGATAGGCTTCTAAAACTGCTATGTGGTATAACTTGGCTCAACTTTTAAAGCTAAGCAGAAAAAAATCTGTACACGCAGGTGCTACTGCAATAACGGATGATGTAATCATCATCACTCTAAATGGCAAAGTTAATGAAATGCAAATGTAGCTAATAAACTCAGAGAAGGGTCACAGATAAGACATAAATAATTTCCTCCAGTTGATGACTCACTCCAGATGCCATTTTTTATATCCAAAGGAAGTCCTTTCTTCTTACTGCAATTTATTTTAATCCTAAATTGATTATGATAACTTTGAGGAGAGAGGAAATTAAAAACCTACCAATGAATTTCCCTGTGTATGGCCACTTAAAATTGTAGATATTTCATTTGACCCATCACAGTCTGTGGGCAAGTTCAGAAATCTAAAACCTAACCATTTTTAAAAGCAAAGATACTATTTTGGGCCGCCCTTAGGGGAACACAGAATTTGAATTGCTTGGAAATATGATGTAGACACATAAATGGCTATTGAATCCCTTACCCGACACCTGCCCCGCCTTGCACCCACCCCATCCCTCACCACCCTTGCTGTAGACCCAGAAAGTTGCCACTTCCACTGTGGGGACTGTAGTCACATACAGAAAGACATGGAGAAAAACATAAAGATACCCTTTTAAATCCCAGTTTTGCCTCCTCTTAGTTCTACAACATTAGAAAATTTACATTCTTCGCCTCAGTTTGTTACCTGCAAAATGATGAAACTATAATTTCTAACTTTCGAAGATGTTGTGATGATTTAATCACGTAATCCACATGAAGCCCCTGACACAAACCTAGTAGGAAGGAGGAATTTAAAGCTGACTACTGAAAAATACTCAAAAAATAAATGAAATAAATAAAGCTTAGCCCACATCACAAAATCCCAAATCTGCAGATGCTGGCTTGGATGTGGAGAGAAAAGAACACTTCTATACTGCTGGTGGGATTGCAAACTAATACAACCTTTATGGAAAGAAGTATGGAGAATTCTTAAAGAACTAAAACTAGACCTTCCATTCAATCCTGCAATCCCATTACTAGGTACCTACCCAGAAGAAAAACATCATTTTACCACAAGGACATTTACACCAGAATGTTTATTGTAGCTCAATTCACAATCACCGAGACATGGAAGCAACCTAAGTGCCCATCAACCCATGAAAGGATTAACAAACTGTAGTATAAGAAAAGATGGAGACTTTACATCTTTTGTGTTTGCCTGGATGGAGTGGAAGCACATTCTTCTCAGTAAAATATCAAAGAATGGAAAAACAAGTATCCAATGTACTCCATACTAATATAAAACCAATTTATAAACATGCCCACACAAAAGAAAAACACAAGTATTGTCTAGCAAGGGGGAGGAGAAGGGAGGGAAGGAGGAAGAAGAAAGAGGGACAGGAATTGGCGGGATCTCACCTAATGTGCACAATGTGAGGGTGTTCAACACACCCCCTGGGTGAAGGGTTCAACTACAACTTGAACTTTACCTTAAAAACAAAAACAGTGCAGCCTAAACATTTGTACCCTCATGTTGATCTGAAATTAAAAAATAATAATAAAGCTGGATACTGACTTTAGACCCCATCTCTAACTCAGTTTCTAACTCCCTTTGACCAACCCCAGCAATGCTAAAATAGAGTTAAGGGACAGCATGGGAGAAAAAGAGAAGACAGGAAATAGGAGGACAAGAGCAAGGCCAGAAACCTCAGAGCCATCACTATTCTGCCCCTGTGTGTCACCCTCGGACAACCACAGAAATGATGTTACCTAGCATTGCTGAGCATTCGTGCATTCCTGACACTGCAAGTGGCATCTCATTTATACTCACAGCAATGCTATTGTTCATTCACCATATACCAGGTTCAGGGAAAACCTCTCCACTATCCATTCACATTGTGTTTCCTCTCAAACCCTGAAGTCTCTTCACTTCTTATACTTGTAGAGTTAGTGTTACATGTTCTTCCATGTTGTCATCCAAGTCTTGAGAAAACAGATGTCTTTCAAAACACTCAGCCAGTCGTCCTAGTAAATGAGTCCTTTGGGGTCCCCAGTGGAGTTGGGGGGAAATTTTCCATAACAGATTCCCACTGTTTATGGCAATTGTATGGAAACGTGTGCTATGTAGCTTCTGGAGACCATAAGGCCAATGGGAGTTACAGCTGCTCCCTGATGGAAGGGCACCACCAGCCCCATCAGAAACCATGTGCAGGTGCATCACCTCCCAATGGGATAAAGGAGATCTCAGGTCCACCTGGTTCTTGTCAGTCCAAAATGAGCTGGACGATTATCTAATCTTAAACACACAAAAAAGTTGAGTTTCTAACAGGTTTCCTTGGCTGCTAAAGAGAGCTCATTTCTGCTTTCTTACTTCCCTTCTCTGTCTCTCTCTCACACACACACAGAACCCCTGTCCCTCTCTCACATCTCCCTAAAGGAGGGCCCTGAGCTGCTTCTCCCTTCTTGTCCTTTGTGAGAGTCTCTCTCTCTCTCTCTGCTTCTTAGGGCTGACAGTGTAGGCCTTGCCTCAACAATCCCTCCTGGGAAGACTTGGCCTACTCTCCTATTCTGTTTCCTCCTTTCCTTTCTCTTTGAACAATACCTTTTCCCTGTGGCTCGTGTAATTAGTTTTCAAACTGCAGGCAGATATGAAAGTAGGAATCCAAAAAGAAAACCCCCCAAACAAGATCATAATTTTCTAGAATGCCCCAAATAATAAATTGTTATTAAAATATTTTCAACATTCTTTATACATGTATACTTAACTCATGAGGAAGATCAGAAAATTGTTTAGTAAATAAGATGCTTAAGTTTAGTAAGAACTCTAGCCTAGTTGAATATATGATCGCTGGAAAATGTCTGTGGACATTATTGGGTGGTTCTTAAATAATATAACATTCTACTGGTAAAATTAATAGCTTTACACAGAACCATGTGTAGAAATCGCCAATTGAAGAACTTTCTTTGCTTTCAAAGCTTATTTCTCAGAACACCACCCAGGGGATTAGTCAAGGGGATAACTTTTGAGTGACCTTAGTGTTCACTTTATTTATAAGAAGAATCTACCATTTAGCAGCAGACAGGGCCTTGAGCAAGTATTTATTACATGGCCATGGCTCCAAGTAAAAGTGATGAAATGGGAATCACTTCTCCCCTCTTTGCCCCTGTCCCAGAAACTGGAAATGCTGGCTTTGAACTTCAACTCTGCGTGTCAGCTTTTCCTGCCACCTGCTTTCTTCATGAAATCCCTGGATTTCTTTGAAGAATAATAACGTCTCTATCTTGAGTGTTAACCTTTTATTCTCATAGGAGAATTACAATACTTTCCCCCCATTTTTCTGATTCCTAAAACTCATTTTTCTCAGGATATAGGATTCAGAAAAAATATATAATTTTCCCAAGAAATGCCTGAAGGGAAAACTTCCCCAAAGAATTCCAGAAACGCCTCAGGGAAACTGTTCTAATAATGGATATCTATTGCTTTGATCTAACAAACAATATGTTCCCCTTCTTTTAGAAGAAAAACTGTGATTTTTTTGTTTGTGGAACTTCCCTGTCCTGCTCTGTGTCGCTGATAACCATGGTGCCTCACTTCCCCAAGTAAAAGCAGATCTATCACACTCTTTCTGTTGTTTTAATTCAATAGATTTAAGACGTACAAGGGTTTGTTACTTAGATGAATTGTACTGTGGTAAAATCAAGACTTTCATTGTACCCATCACATGAATGGTGTACATTGTACCTGATAGGTAACTTTTCATCTTCACCCCCTCTCCACCCTCCCTTCCTCTGAGTCTCAAGTGTCCGATATACCACTGTGTGTGACCATGTATACTCATCACTTAGGTCACACTTGTGAGAACATGTGGTATTTATTTTCCATTCCCAAGATACTTCACTTATAATAATGGCCTCCACTTCCATCTAAGTGGCTGCAAAAATATTATTTCATTCTTTAGGAGTCTATGGAATATATATACTGCATTTTCTTGATCCACTTATCAGTTGATGGGCCCTTAGGTCAATTCCATGACTTTACAATTATGAATTACACTGTGATAAACATATGTATGCAGGTGTCTTTTTTTTTTTATTAAATCATAGCTGTGTACATTAGTATGATCGTGGGGCACCATACACTTGGTTCATAGACCGTTTGACACATTTTCATCACACTAGTTAACATAGCTTTCGTGGCATTTTCTTAGTTATTTTGCTAAGACCTTTACATTCCACATTTACTAGGATTCACATATACCCTTGTAAGATGCACCGCAGGTATAATCCCATTAATCCCCCTCCCTCCACCTACCTCCCCCCACCTCCCCCCCTCCCCTCCCTTTCCCCCTTCTCCCTATTCTTAGGTTGTAACTGGGTTATAGCTTTCATGTGGAGGTCCTACATTAGTTTCATAATAAGGGTGAGTACATCGGGTACTTTTTCTTCAGGTGTCTTTTTAATGTAATGACTTATTTTCTTTTGGATAAATACCCAGGAGTGGGATTGGTAAATAGAATAGTAGGTCTAATTTAGTTATTTGAGGAATTTTCATGCTGTTTCCCATAGAGGTTGTACTAATTTACATTCCTACCAACAGTGTATAAGTGTTACATTTCATCACATCTTTACCAAGGTTTGTTGTTTATTGTTTTGGGGGTGGGGGGGGTGGCTTTAGATAATGGCCCTCTGACAGGAGAAAGGTGGTAGGTATCTCATTGTCATTTAAACTTGCATTTCCCTGATGTTTTGTGATGTTGAGCATTTTTTCATATGTCTGTTGGACACTTGTCTTCTTTTTAACAAATGTCTGCTCATGTGTTTTGCCCATTTTAATTGGAGTTACTGTTTTATTTTTGCTTGTTTGAATCCCTATAGAGTCTGGATATTAGTCCTTTTGTTGGATGTATAGTTTGTGAGTATTCTCTCCCATTCTATAGGTTGTCTATTTGTTGATTATTTCTTTTGTTGTGCAGAAGCTTTTCAGTTTAAGTTGCATTTATTTAATTTTAATTTTTTTTTTAATTTGGTTTTGCAGTTTTAGTAAATTCATTGCCCAGGCCAGTGTCTGGAAAAGTTTTTCCTAGGTTTTCTTCCAAAATTTTTATGGTTTCAGGTATAACATTTACATCTTTATTGCACCTCGAGTTAATTTTTTCATCCAGTGAGAGGTAAGGGATCCAGTTTCATTCTTATTTTTATGTAGCTATCCAGTTTCCCCAGCACCATTTATGGAATAGGGCATCCTTTCTTCAGTGTATGCTTTTATCTACTTTGCTGAAGATTGGTTGTACGCATATGGTTTTGTTTCCAATTTCTCTTCTCTGTTCTATTGATCTATGTGTCTACTTTTCTATCAGTACCAAACTGTTTTAGTTACTTTTGCCTTGTACATACAATGTAATTAGAAGTCAGGTGATGTGATGCCTCCAGATTTGTTCTTTTTTTTTTTTTTTATTGTTGGGGATTCATTGAGGGTACAATAAGCCAGGTTACACTGATTGCAATTGTTAGGTAAAGTCCCTCTTGCAATCATGTCTTGACCCCATAAAATGTGAGACACACCAATGATTGCTTTAGCTACTCAGGTTCTTTTTTGAATCCATATGAAATTTAAGATAGCTTTTTTTCTAATTCTGTGAAAAATGACTTTGGTCTTTTGATGGCAATTGCACTGAATCTGTAAATCATTTTGGGAAGTATGAACATTTTAACAATATTGATTTTTCCAATCCATGAGCATGGTATATTTTCCCATGTCTTCATGTCAGCTACAAGCTTTCTTTCATCAGTGTTTTGTAGTTCTCCTTGTAGAGATTTTTCACGACCTTGGTTAACTATGTCTCTAAATACATTTTGGGTGGGGGGGGCAGCTATTGTAAATGGAATTAAGTTCTTGATTTAATTCTTAGCTTGGCTATTATTAGTATAAAGAAATGCTATTGATTTGTGTATATCAATTTTGTAACATAAGACTTTACTGACTTTATTTATCAATAAAGACTCTTTTGGAAGAGTCCTTAGGGGTTTTCTAAGTATCAGATGATTATATCATCAGCAAACAGAGATAATTTGACTTCCTCTTTTCAATTTGGATGCCTTTTATTTCTTTCTCTTGCCTGATTGTTCTGGCTAGAATTTTCAGTATTATGTTAAATAGAAGTGGTGAAAGTGGGCATCCTTGTCTTATTCTGGGTCTTAAAAGGAATGCTTTCAACTTTTCTCTATTCAGTATGATGTTAGCTGTGACTTCATTATATGTGGCTTTTATTATTTTGGGATATGTACCTTCTATGCCTATTTTGCTGAGGGTTTTTATCACAATGGAAGGTTATATATTATCAAATGCTTTTTCTGCCTCTTAAGATGACCATATGATTTTCACTTTTAATTCTCTTTATGTGATAAACCAGATTTTCTGATTTGCAAATGTTGAACTATCCTTGCATTCTGGGGTGAAACCTACTTGATCATGGTAAATTATCTTTTTGATGTGCTTTTAGATTTGCTTTGCTAGCATTTTGAGGAATTTTGCATCTATGTAAATCATTAATGTCATATTGGTCTGTAGTTTTCTTTTTTTGTGGTATCCTTTCCTGGCCTTGGTATCAGGCTGATACTGGCTTCATAGAGTGAGTTGGAGGGATACCCTCCTTCTCAATCTTATAGAACAGTTTCAGTAGGATAGGTGCCCATTCTTTTCTGTAAGCCAGGTAAAATTTGGCTAAGAATCCATCTGGTCCTGAGCTATTATTTTTTACTGGGGAGATTTTTTTATTATTCATTCAATCTTGCTACTCCTTATTCATTTGTTCAGGATTTCTATTTCTTGCTGATTCAATGTTGGGAAATTTTGTGTTTTCAAGAACTTATCCATTTCCTCTATATTTTCTGGTTTATGTATATAGAGGTGTTCATGGTAGTCTTGCATGATCTGCATTTCTGTGGTATCAGGTGTAATGCCTCCTTTTTCTCTGATAGAGTTATATGAATCTTCTCTCTTCTTTTCTTTGTTTATCTAGCTAGTGGTCTAGAACCAATTTTTCATTTCATTGATTCTTTGGGTTTATTTTTGTGTCAATTTCATTTAGTTCTGCACTGATCTTTGTTATTTCTTGTCTTCCACTAGTTATTACTTTGGTTTCTTCTTGTTTTTCTAGTTTCTTGAGTTATGGAGGATTCTTGAGGTGTGACATTAGGTTATTAGTTTGTCATCCTTCTGTATTTTTTATATAATCATTTAGTATGATAAACTTAGCACTGTTTTTACTGTGTCCCAGATATTCTGGTAGCTCGTGTCATCATTGCCATTCAATTCAAGAAGTTTTTTTAATTTCCATCTTGATTTCATTTTTGATCCAAAGATCATTCAACAGCAGGCTGTTTAACTTCCATTAGTTTTGAGAGTTCCTCTTGGAGTTTATTTCTAGTTTTATTCCATACTGATCTGAGAAAATACATGGTATGACTTTGATTTTTTTTTTTTTTAATTTGCTGAGACTTATTTTGTGGCCTAACATGTTGTCTGTCTTGGAAAATATTCTGTGTGCTGATGAGAAGAATGTACATTCTATAGGTTGGTGGTAGAATGTTCTGTAAAGGTCTATTCCTTCTAGAATCTTATTTAAGTACAGTTTTCCTTTGTTGATTTTCTGCCTCAGTGATCTGTCTAGTTCTGTCAGTGGCGTGCTAAGTTTCTCCATTATTATTTTGTTGTTGTTTATTGTTTTTCTTAGGTCTAGTAATATGTGTTTTGTATATCTGGAAGTTCCAGTGTTAAGTGAATATATATTTAAGATTGTTGTATCTTCTTGTTGAATTGATTCCTTTAGCATAATATAATGATCATCATTGTCTTTTTGTTACTGTTTATATATACAGCCTGTTTTAGCTGTTATAAAAATATACTACTCCTGTTTTCAGTTTACATTTGAATGGAATAATTTTTTCTACCCCATTACTTTGAGCCTATGAGAATCTTTAAAAGTTAAGTATGGGCATCTCTTGGGAGAAGAACACATTTATAAGAGGGACTTAGCTTGACAAATGTAATTATTGTAACCTGGATCTTTGTATACTCAATGAATCCTCAACAAAAAAAAAGAAAGAAAGAAAGAAAAAGAACATGGGGTCTCAGAGAGATATTTATACACCCATTTTCATAGTAAATTATTCACAATAGCTAAAACATGGAAGCAACAGAAGTGCCCATCAATTCATAAATAGATTAGCAAACATGGTATAGAGATACAATGAAATATTTATTTATCCCTAAAAAGGAAGGAAATTATGATATACGCTACAACATTGATGAACCTTGAGGACATTGTGCTAAACAAAGTAGGGCAATCACAGAAAGACCAAAAGTGCCTGGTTCTACACATTTTAAGTACCTAAATTGTCAAAACCATGCGTGTGCCTGTGGCTCAAAGAGTAGGATGATGGCCCCATATACTGGGGGTGGCGGGTTCAAGCCTGGCCCTGACCAAAACTGCAAAAAATAAAATAAAATAAAAATCATCAAAATCATAGGGGAAAAATGGAATGGCAATTGCCAAGAGCTGGGTGAAGGGGGATGCAGAATTGTTGCTTAATAGATATAGAGTTTTAGTTTCGCAAGATGAAAAGAGTTTGGAGATGGATGATGATGATGATGGTTATACCAGAACATGAGCATATTAATACATAGTGTCACTGAACTGTACACTTAAAAATGGTTAAGTTGGTAAATTCTGTGTGTATTTTACCAAAATAAAAAATTAAAGGAAAAAAAATAAAAAATAAAAAGTTAAGTATGTTTGTTGAAGATAGCAAATATTTGGGTTCTGTTTTTTAATCCATTGGGCAATCTATATGTTTTAAGTGCAACAATTAGAACATTTACATTCTATTTAATATTGATATGATATATGAGATGCTACTCCAGCCATCCAGTTGAGTGTTACTGAATTCTTTGTATTCTCCCTTGTGTTAAATTTTATAAGAGCTATGCAATTTTACTTTCGAGTGTTTCTACACTGGTGGATATCAACCATTCTTCTCAGTATTTAGAAAACTTTTGAGCATTTCTTTTATGGAAGGTCTAGTGATAACAAATTCTCTTAGTGTCTGCTTGTCTGAGAAAGACTTTATTTCTCCTTCATTTATGAAGCTTAGTTGTGCAGGATACAAAATTCTTGGCTGACAGTTCCTCAGTTTAAGAATAATATCTTCTAGCTTGTAAGATTTCTTCTAGCAAGTCTGCTGTTAGTCTAGTGAGTTTTCCTTATAAATTACTTCATGCTTTTATCTTGCAGTTTGTAGGATTTTCTCCTTCAGTTTGACTTTGGCTAGTCTGATGACTTTTTGTCTTGGTAATGTCCTATTTGCAATTAATATTTTAGGAGTTTGATGATCTCCTGGATTAGGAGATCCATGATCTGGATATCTAATTCTCTAGAAAAAATAGAGAAATTTTCCTCCATTATTCCCTTCAATTGGTTTTCTATCTTTTATGCCCTTTTTCTTTTCCTTCAGAAATACCTATAATTCTTATGTTTGGGCATTTTATAGAATCCTATATTTCTCTAAGATTTTGCTCATTTTCTTTAATTCTTTTTTTTTTTTTTTTTTTTGGTAGAGACAGAGTCTCACTGTACTGCCCTCGGTAGAGTGCCGTGGCGTCACACGCTCACAGCAACCTCTTAACTCCTGGGCTTACGCAATTCTCTTGCCTCAGCCTCCCGAGCAGCTGGGACTACAGGCGCCCGCCACAACGCCCGGCTATTTTTTTTTGTTGTTGCAGTTTGGCCGGGGCTGGGTTTAGAACCCGCCACCCATTCTTTTTTTTTTTTTCTTTATTCCTGACTGACTGGGTCAATTCTAACCCTTAATAACAAGCTCTGAAATTCTTCTGCTTGATATTGTCTTTTTTCAAAACTTTCCACCGTATTTTGTAAATCCCTAAGCGAGTTCTTCATTTCCAGAAGTTCTGTTATTTTAATTTTTAAATCTATCTCTTTGGTAAATTTTTCAATCATATCCTGAATTTTTCTTTTTGTTTCTTCATGTTGGTTTTCAATATTCTCTTGGATCTCATTGAGCTTACTTGTAATCCATATTTTGAGTTCATTATCTGATATTTCAAAAATTTATTCTTGGTTAGAATCTCTTACTAGAGAGTTAGTGTGATCTTTTGATGGTGTCATTACACCCATTTGTTTTATACTGTCAGAGTTCATGTGCTGATCCCTTGTTATCCGAGCTGCTCTCAGTTCTTGTTTTGGACTTTACTTTTGTTTAGATGGAATTTTTCCCCTCTTAAGGCTGCGACTGTAGTGTATGCTGGGTATGGATCTTTGGGTTTGCTGTGGGTACTTTTAGGAGCCTAGGTTCTAAGTGAATACCTTGGTTACAGACAGCCTTGGTGAAGTGGTTTTCTCACTTGCTAGTTATATGTAGGCTGTAACAATGGTATAGTATGCATGTGGGCAGATTCCAGGCTCCTGTCAAGAAGGAAAGATGGAGGTCTCTGAAATCTTATCTCTTTCCACAACCTTGAGGATGTCTATAATACCAGTATGAATTATATTGGAATCTCCATTTCAATCTCCAGACCAGTAAGTGGTGCTTGCAGGTAAGAGTCAGCCAACCCCTGTGCAATTGAATCAGTGAGTACTGTAATGGGCTCTACAAGTTGATCTCTCTTCCAGTACATGGCACTTAAAGGAGAGAGCCAGTTGGGGTGGTATTTGGGAGACCTATGTCCAGCTCTAGTCAATCAGGACAAGCAATGGGACATCTCAGGCACTAGGAAGAGCCCTGGAGCTCCTAGGGAACTCCTTCATATACTCTGCCACCACTGAGGCAGATGTGTGTTGGGGGAGTGAAGTTGGGTAGAACTGAGTTGGGCAAGCCTGTGTTCAGACTCCACAAAGATGAGGAGTTGGAGTTGAGGATCTGCTCTCAGGTTGTTGGGTAAAGTCACACCAGAGAGGGGCTGAGGTGACCCAACCATGTCAAAGAACCTGCTCCTGTGAGAAGGGCAGTCTGGAATTCATAGTCCAGCAGGCAGGAGTGGACTATGGAGTGGACCCACTCCCCTGTCAAGCAGGCTAAACCAGCTGTGACAATCAAAAGGCAAACACGCTCATGGAGCAATGTCACCACAGGTTGTGAGTCTCCTCACTTAATCCTAGTCTATATGTACCATGATATGGTTACCTGATTCCTCATTTGTGCATTATTCAGAGTCATTTAGCAGCCATTAGTCGTAGGTATGGAACTCCAGCTAAGATGGTAAAGACAGAGTCAGGTACTTGATGTGAAGTTTTTTTGTTGACAAAGCAGTCTCCAGGAATTTTACTTGTTTATGTTCTTCCCAAGTTCCAATTTCTTTCTGACATTACAATAAGTTATTAATTTTTTGTTTTAGCAAGACTCTTTTTACTTAAAACTAGAAAAACTTAATGGATTATAGAGGCAAAGAAAAAGGATCAGAACCATTTGGCTTGGCAAAAAAGGGTATTTTGATCAAATGACCCATACTGTCTGCTCAAGACATTAGGCTCTCTCTCTCCCCCTCTCTCTTTCTCAGAATTGCTTCTTTTTGCTGCCTACATATATTTATCTTGGAACAGAGTTATTTTACCAACAGAGTCATCAGGTTAGATATTCAGAGTTTCAGTGTGGCACTTCACAGAGTAACTCAAAACAGGCCACCAAAGCACATAGCTTTGCAAATAGATCTCAGACTAAGTTTTGGCCCAAGCAACAAGACATTTCTCCTAGGCCTTGGTGCCTAATCCTGAAGAAATATTTTCTTTGGTGCATATATTAATCAGGGGTCTCCAGAGAAACAGAATCAATAGGACATAGGTAGATAGGTAGGTAGGTAGATAGATACAGTAATGAAGAGATTA
The DNA here is from genome assembly GCF_027406575.1 of Nycticebus coucang. Lineage (NCBI taxonomy): Eukaryota > Metazoa > Chordata > Mammalia > Primates > Lorisidae > Nycticebus > Nycticebus coucang. The sequence continues at coordinate 23,553,455 of NC_069787.1, forward strand.
TTATCAAGTATTGGCTCACGCAATCACATAATTATGGAGGCTAAGATGTCCCATAATCTGTCATCTGAAAGTTAGAGATCCAGGAAAGCCAGTAGTATGTTCCAGTTTGAGTTCAAACATGTAAAAATGGAGTTGATAAGAACCCTGAGAGATGTAATTCTGAGTACCATAATTCTGAATGTTAAAATCCCAAAAGGTCAAAATCCCAGAAATATAATTCTGGAAAAAATATTTAAAATCTTCTATTTTTTAAATATTTTTAGATAAAAATCCACTTATTCACATTTTTAAAAGGAGATTTATTTGAAAAACATAAAATAATGACAGATCACTTCATAGGCCACTTTACACAATGAAATGGCAATGATGTCACATATCTTCGGAAACATAAACTTTCAAGTATTCTGACAGTCACTAATGATAGTTATAAGAATTATGAGCAGACAAACTGCATTTATAAAGAAATAGGTACAAAAAGTGAATATAAAATGGACGTCACTATGGTTAGTAATTGTGTGCACCCAGCTTATAACTGCAGTAACCTATAATATTGTGACAAACCATCTAAGTCTTTTGACAAGATGAATCAAAAGCTGCAATGGGCTACCACAGCATCTGCAGTCACTCAAGGGGCCAAGACCTTAAGAGATTTTATCTTTCACAAATGCAGATGTACATAAAGGACATCTCATTATTTATTGAGGAAGTTTCAACATTTTCATATACATGCAAAATGATTACAGAGAAATTCAATGATGCACTTTTGTGGAAAAAGTGCATAAAATAAATTAGAGCTCTTTGAAAGTCCATATACTATGTGTACCTCCAGTACTGGAAATGGTACAAAGATAAAATACATAGCATTAGAAAATTGTAAAAAATAATGCCGACAATTTACGGTAGTGGGGAAAAAAATAAAATTAAAAAAAGAAAGAAAGAGGAATAAAAGGAAAACAATAACAAAAAAAGCTTAAAAATAAAATTTGACATGTGAAGATGCACATGTCAGGGATAGATTATGGGCAATTCTGTGGATTTAGTCTGTAAGCGCTGGCCAACTTTCACAATCATTGACTATATTTTGAAGTCTTTGTCACAGCAAATAGCTACTTTTTCTCTGAAAATACATTCACATTCATTTTCTATGTAGAGTGCTCTTTTTGAATTTTTTTTATTACATGATATACACCAACATGAATATCCCCTATTAAATTTTTTCAACATCTGTGCCATGCTTCTATGGTCAGCGGTTCTCAACCTGTAGGTCATGACCCACAGGAACTGTATTAAAGGGCCACGGCATTAGGAAGGTTGAGAACCACTGTTCTGTGTTGTTATGAGCATGTGGAGATTCATTCTGTCTACACTCATGTACAGACCGCAGATTTGGCAAAAACAATACTGGTGATGAAACAGTAACACTATTGTGTACATGTCTTCTTATCCTACTGTGCACCTAATTATTTTTGAACTGGTCAGTAACTTTGCTGACTTCTTCAGGCAAATGCAGCTTTAATTCATTAAACTCCTGCAATGTCATCAGCTAAAAGGAAGCCCAATACAGGCAAATGATGCATTTTCAAACTGAAATTCTCATCATTGCTGTATAGAGTGGCCAACCCACTTAATCTGAATCTTCTGCCAATTTCAAATAAAATAACAAGGTAATAGTTCAGCCTACCATGATGACACTAACATGATATCACCATCCCGTATACTACCAAAAACACACTAATCCCTTCCCCCAGAATTCAGCTTTTAGGATTTCAATGTTCATAATTTTAACATCTGGGGATTGTGGTTTTGAGGATTTTAGACATTAGGAATTTTTATCTTTCAAGATTTAGACTTTTATGATTTTGATGTTTAGGGCTCTTGATCTTTTGGGATTTTAACATTTGGGATTATGATGTTGGGGATTCTGTCTTTCTGGATTCTGATCCAAACTCAAGCCCTGAGAACCAGGAACACCAAGACAGGAGGAGATCAACGTGCCAACTCAAGAGTTAGGCAGATTGAAAGTGACCTTCTTCCACCTTTTTATTCTATTCAAGATCTCAGAGGAAATAGATGATGCCCACCCACACTGGGGAGGGCAGTGTCCCTTACGCAGTTCACCAATTCAGATGTGAATCTCTTTCAGAAACACTCTGCAAGAGATATTTGGGCTCCCGTGGCCCAGATATGTCAGATATGTTGACACACAAAATTAACCACCACGGTGTATATAATATTTTTTCCTTAAAAAATTATCCAATTAATTAAAAAATCTATGAATTTCACTTTTTAAAAAGCTGGTTTCCATTTTTTAAAAATAGATAAAAATAACAAGAAACACTGAATTCATGGTCCTGAATTACATTCCTTTGAGTGGATCACACATTCTCCACTGTGCTGAGTTCTACCCAGTAAGCTTTGCATTTCCCTACCAAGCCTCTGTCAGAGACTGTTTACATTATATGTTCTGCTCCGGAGGACTAGAGATTGAGGCCAAATCTTCATTTACATATGTGCACCTTCACTCTTGTTCAACAACATGAATAATGGGCGGCCAGTTGAGGATGCGATTTCAAAATTCAGTATTCTGGGTTCAAGTCAGCTTTTAATTCTTTCTCCTATCCAATATGTTATTCATCAGGGTATATAAGATAAACTGCTAAAGAAACACCACAATAGCAACAACAAAAACACAATAGCTTGAACAGAGTGGAAGTTTATTTCTCTTTCCTGAAATATTCCAGAGGTAGGCAGATTGTAGGTAGCTCCTCTCCATGAAATCATCCAAACTTCCATTAATAGTTTCCTTCTTCCTCTGTCACCCTCTAGAGCATTTCTCCCTCACCTGGGCAAGGGTGGTTCACGTCGCACATCCAAGTTCCAGCTCACGGGAAGGGGGAAAGAAAGAAAGTGGAGTCTTGGTATGGTGGCTGATGGTTGTAATCCTAGCACTCTGGGAGACCAAGGCAGGTGGATTGTTGAGCTTGGGAGTTTGAGACCAGCCTGAACAAGAGTGAGACCCTGTTTCTAAAAATAGCTGGGTGCTGTGGCAGGCGCTTGTAGTCCCAGCTACTGGGGAAGCTGAGGCAAGAGGATCACTTGAGCCCAAGAGCTTGAGGTAGCTGTGAGCTACAATGATGTCCGAGCACTCTACTCAGGGCAACAGAGTGAGACTATTTAAAAAAACAGAAAGAAAGAAAGGGAAAACTAATTGCATTTAAGGGGATGGCTCTTGCTCCATTGGCCACAGCAACCCCTCACAGCTTAGTCACAAGGCCTCTTAGCTACTGGAAAGCATTTCTACTATTTTTAACTGGCAGCCACATGACCTTCCAAAAGGCAGTGAGGGGCTCATTCAGGAGCAAAGAGTAAATGTACGGGGGAGAATAATTACTGTTCCTGCTCTAACAGGCCTCTAGGAAAAACCTGGGAGACAGAAAGGTCTTGCTTCTCAGAGACCCCCCGCAATACACACACACCCGCACACCCCACAATCACCACAGATGCACAGCTGATGACACCAAACAGCAACACACAATGTAATTATGAGGAAATAGTTTTCCTATTAAACATGGATCAGACACCAAGTTCTAGCTTTCAACCTTTCTTACTAGTTCTTCCTTTAATTTATTCACCTAATGGGTAAGACTTCTGGGCGGCGCCTGTGGCTTAAGGAGTAGGGCACCGGTCCCATATGCCAGAGGTGGCAGGTTCAAACCTAGCCCCGGCCAAAAAAAAAAAAAAAAAAGACTTCTAATTTTATTGGTATGAAAATTAGACATTTTTACAATGGAAGGAGGAACACCTCCTCACTCAATCTTTGTGTTAAAGAAAAAGACTTGTCAAAAAAATTAATAAACCTCTAGGCCATGTACACATGTGTACATAAATGGATAAAGTATGTGGGTTCATTACATCTCTCAAGAAAAAAGAGAGAGAAAAGTGTAGTCACGTAGTGATCTCCCCTCAAGGCTTTCCCAAATCTTTGATCAGAGGTGGCTAAAAGTTCTTGGGACCAGCTGATGTTTTTATCCAGTAGGACACTTACACAAAACATTTATTTTTCAAAGCTTGAAAGTTAATACCTATGCTTTTTATTGTACCAGAAACTTTTTAAGAAATTCTGCAATTAAATACAAATTTTTAAGATGGCTCAGAAAACGTATTTATTTACTGTTCACAAGGAGCCATAGCATTCACAGTATTATCAACTTTTGTGCTGGTCCCAGAAATCTCAGAGCCTCAACCTGTAAGACAGAGTTACGGCTGCTCTGGCTAAAGCAAGGGTCAGCAGCCTGGCGTTCCAACCACTGACCCTCCCTGTCGTCTGACACAGAAGACCCTACAGCCTCTTTGAGGCATACCCTGGCCTTCCAGGAACACTGCTGGGAACCCTCTTCCATTGGCTGTTTTCCTGGCCTGAGGTTCAAGGGTAAGTAAGAGAAAGAGTAAAAACAACCAGGAAAACTTACAGCTTTTTCATATCATCCCCGTGCAACTTGACATTCCATTCATTCAGTAGAGTGGGAAGAAATCAGCCAGATAGGGCTATACATAGATTAAGCAATGGTGAGTTCAGAGATGCCTGCCGTTTTTATGTTTCAATGAGACCGGCTGGCCTCTTATAGTTACAGGCAACTTGTGACCAGTACCATTTTCATAATATGAAACAGAGGTTGTGTTGGAACAATGAGATCATCACCTGTTATTAAATAAGGGACTGGGAGGCCGGTTTCCCCATCTGTAGAAGGGATGACCCTGCTCTTTCTCTGCTGTGGCACAGGGCTCACTCTCCTCCTTCTTCCACCTCCCCGGAGGCCTTTCTCACCGCCCTACTCAAAAGGCAACCCCCCTTTCCTTCTGGCATCGCCTCGTGCCTTCCTCTGTAGGGCTTATTACCACCCGACATCATATATATTTGTCATCTCTCTCCCCTATCAGAATTTAACTTCATGACAGCAGAAACTTTGTATAGTTTGTATTTGCTGCTATCTCCCTGGAACCCAGGAGGATACCTGGCATACAGTAAGTGGGCAATGAAATAATCCAGTTATTGAATAAATCATGAGATTGTTGTGAAAAAGAAAAGAATATGTGTAAAATGTTCTACCTGGTACTTCACACAGAGAAGGCCCTCAGCATAAATTCGTTATCTGTATTATGGTCATCGCCTTCTGCACAGAGACTCTAAGATGAGAACTGACTTACTGATCTTACCCACATCATAGCGGCTTGGTGGGTCTCTTTAATATGCTCCCTAAATTCAGCAGATTCCCTCCACACCAAAAGACGTATCCAGTGAGTGCAGCATTTCCACATTTCTACAATAGGGACATGAGGTAATAAAACATAAAGTTTCCATTGCCCTGGGAGATTCTTTAGACAGACATCACTTTGGAGACAAACATGTCTCTTTTATTGAGCATGGCCCAAGGTTTTCCTCCAGCATCACGGCCGATGGGCGACACCTTGGTTGACTATTTATTGGAGTATTTGGCTTATGTCAGGAACTGGTGTTATAGGAAAAATAAACATTTATTTTTATTAATAAAAATTTAAAAAACATTGTAATGTTTCATGTGAGTCTGTTTAAATACCAGGATGTTTCTCAGCAGGATGAGTTGCTCAGACTGTGGGGTCCGAGGCCAAATGTGGAGGAGGAAGATTCCTGTCTCTCCTAAGTCACTTCATAGACTTGAACATGTGCCAAAACGACCAGCACTGCTTCATTTGTGTTTGTTCTTTCATGGTCTTCGTCTCTGTCTCCCTTTCCACTCCCCTACTCCTTCTCTTGCTGCCATGTGTACAGATAAAATAGTCTACTAACCGTATGCATTTGTAGAATTGTAAGCAGAGTCAGAAGACTGTCAGACCATTTCCCAGTCGGAAGGACCCATAAGAGGCATCGAACCTTTTCATCTCACACAAAGTCTGTAAAAGAAAGTGGAAATGATTTGTCTAACTCACATAGTTAACAAGTTCCAGTCCTAGCACCCAGTTCTGTGGTCCCGAATCCTAAGCCTTTTATCCATCTTTCTCAGCTGCCTTCTAGCGAGACACATGCAACACTTTTAGGCTCCTTTCCCCATTTTTCACACCTAAGGTCATTCGCGAAAGGTGGCTGTAAGGCCTCTAGTTCCTCGCCCTCTGTGAGCAGGACCCAAGCATCCCTGATGAAGGCATTCAATCTCGTCTTACTTCCTAAGATTTCCACGCACCTCCTGAAACTCTGACTCACTGCTCTGTGGTCAGGCCAGTGCCCACCTCCTCTGTCCTTTGGCGGCTACTATCATTCTTGGTGGGAGGCATCATTCATGAAGCCCCCGGCACAGGAATCATGACAACACCATGCATTGGACTCTCATATTTTTTTTTTTGAGTCATGTTGAGTCGAGGCAATTTCCTCACACAGAGATCAGGAAACACATCCGGACAGTGCAAATGGGTAGTGAAGAGGACGTAGAGACTCCAGCAGTATAAACAGAGCTGCATTTTTGAAATAATAGGCATCCGTCTATAATGCCAGATTATTGTTGTAGATTAGATTGTGGCAAGGAATGACCTCACATTATGCTGATGCCCTGGGGAGGGTTTTGATGGGGTGAGACATTACACAGAACAATAGTCTGTTGCTAGAGAGCCAGCAGAGCTCTAGAAAATGTTTGACCACTTATAAATTGGATCCTTCTTTTGTGTTTTGATTGGAGCCATTGGGCTAGTTTCCCAATGACTCAAGCACAGACCCACCACAGCTGCCCTCATCCACCTCACCTTCCCTCCTGTTCACTCCCCCCTTAATGCCACACACACACACACACACACACACTTCTTTTTTGCAAAATTTTGCCAACAAATATAAGTATCTCATTTCCTCCTACTCCAGATGTGGCCTTTTGAATTTTCTCAAGGGCTACAAACAAGGAGAAAATTATAGAAACTAAAGAGGAGGAGCCTTGAAGAAACAGCTAAATTGGAACAGTGCTGTCCACGGACTTTCCCAAGGTCATCTGATGGTCTGAGTGTTAGTTACTAGCACCCTCTGCCCCCAGAGTTCTCCTTCCTTTTGATACCCATTAGTTATCTTAAGTCTCTCCACATGTTTCATACACTCTTCCTCTTCTGTCCGCCACTATATTCATTCTAGTGGGGGGAGGAGAAAAGGAAAAATCTGTATAAAATTTCTATCTGCACAACTCTTTCTTCAACCTTTCGGCTAATGCCTGAGGCAAAAACTCTAATAACCTTTGAAGTTGAAATTGGATTTGAGTGTATCTTAGTAGGCAACTTCACAGTCTGACTGATGACATTTCTTGTTTTAAAATAGTTTTCTTCCAGTGGTATTTTTTCCTCCTGGCATTGAGATGGGAAAGCTCTAATACATGAGGGTATCTTATGATATGTGGGTGCTCATCAACAGAGACACAGAAGGGTGCAAAATCAACCCTGTGTGTTGTTTTCAGACTTTTCAGTCTGTTCATGTGATATTATTCATCTTAAAAGCATTTGTAAGTATGAGGATCTGAAACCATCACCATGATTTACTAAAGTCATGGAGAACACATGTGACTTTTTTGTTTTGAAAATGACATTACGTGGACACCATTGCTTTCTTCCTCCCCTTTGGTTTCTTAAAGACCTGTTGGACCAAACCAAAAGACCGTCATAAATTCTCCCTGGTACCCTGCTGTCCCTGTTCAAAGGCTCGGGGTATTTGGTGTACATGATCTATGTACCAAGGTGATATTCTAACAGAGACAAATTATGTTCAAACATCTGAAAGTCATCATTTCTATGCATATGCAGGCATTTTCGTAAAAATCTACAAGAGGATCAAAAACAAGATTAAACCACATCTGTTTGGGTTTAAGGGACATTGTCTATATAGTTCAAAGTTGTTTCCTTTTATATTTGAAAAAAAAAAAAACCTGCCCAGCTGTTTTTTATCTTAAATTCTTAGCCTTTATCAAAGAAGTGTTTTCATTGGCTAACCAGTATTATTTCTAAAAGTTAAAGTATTTAGGAAAGGAGGCTAAGAAAAAAATATGCTTTATTCATCTAAGTTCTAGCCCTGGAGCCTTTTCTTGGCACTTAAAGAAAGCTAAGACCAGGGCTGTGTTCAATTCTAAACAGAAAGACTGTATCAACTATGTGTCATCATATCATGAAGTAGGACTTCCATCTTTTCCACAAGTAATTGATTATAATTGCCACTGATAAGGAACATGAAGCAAAAAAAAGAAAATCCTAAAAGGCAAGTATTATATAATAAATAAACATGTGATTGCCTGAATGCTATGTACTATTAAATGGGAAAAGGAACGGTTTTGAAAGGCACAATCTATCAGTAAATAGTCTTCTTTATATGTGGGTGTAGAGTGATATTACATTGGTAGTGTGTTTCTTTTGGAAATCTGAGACATTTGTATGTTAAAAAATAACATGTGATTATAAAGTCCTCCTATCTTATGAGGAATAAATAAGCTCCCCTTTCAGTCCACTAAATGGAATGAAACTTGAAAGCAAAAATAAGAATGAATCAAAGAAATATAATATGACAACCAAACCATTCTAAGCAATCACTTAGCTGCTTTCTGGCTAGATGATTCTTTGTGTAATTTCCAGCTGTGTTTAGCACAATGCCTGAACAACACGATACTAGCAGGAAGGCACACACACACACACACACACGCATACATACACACACACACACACACACATTGATTCTATTGTTCTGTGTGCCAACAATCAGCAGGTAACTTTAAAGAGGATATTAGTATTGAAATAGAAAACTTTTCATTATAGCATTTCCAATTAATTCTCTGTCAGACACAAACAGAATTCTGTTTTTGTTTTTTTAATCAAACAAGGATATCTGTAAAACTTCTTGTCCCAAATTTGTGCCAAAGAAGTGGTCCCAATTTTTCTCAGTTTTGATAGCCACAAGAATATATTTTTAAGAATTATTTAATGAAGTAAGCCCTGGGTTTGAATGAAAACCATCATACTCTCCAATTTATTAGGTTTTATCTACTTCTTTCCTGAATATATTTTAAATTCTCTGTTTAGCATAGTCCTTGGGCTCCCGCATCATGCTGCCTACTTCAAATGTACTCCTACTTAATGCGAGGCTACCGAAACTCAGTTTCCTCATCTGTAAGATGGAGATACTATTGCGACTAACTATATGGGGTTATGGGGAGGACTGAATGAAAAAAGGTACACAAAGCTCCTAGCAGAGGGCATACCGCCTAATACGTATAATAATTGCTCAATAAATACTAGCCATCATTATTCTGTGGAGACTGGTCTCAGTCTCCTCTCTTTTCTTTCACTCCCACTGCCCCATTACTGTCTTGTGTGCTCAAGTCAGAAGCTAGATTCCTATACTCAATAGGCAGTTGAAATGATCAGGTCATTTCCATCCTGAAATTATTCACTATATTCACCCCCACCCTTCTATTCCTTAGCTCCTATTGCTGAAAAAAAGCCATGCTCTACCCAAGGGAGACTAATTCCTACATCTCTAAAGGGAACACCTGGTTGTTAGTGTGTAAACCAATGGCAAGGACCCGCACAGGGCTTGCTCTGTGGGAAAGGCTGCTGTGTGGAAAGGTGCTGTCTGCCTTCGTCCAGGGGAAGGAGATGACAGCACGTGGGGTGGAGGCATGTCACCAAGTCCTGTGTTCTTGATCTTGGTCCCTTTTGCCTCCTCTGAGTTCTTACTCCTTCATATTTCACCTTTCTCAGATTTCCCCTGCCTTCAGCTCAGAAAACATTAAAATCACATCTTAATAGGGCTCCTAACTACCATGGGATCTCATTCCATTCCCTCCCCAAACTGCTGCGAAATCTTTCTAGCTCCTATGACAGACAGGAAACAAACAAATAAACAAACAAAACACTTTTCATAAAGGTAATAGAGAGAAAAGAATATCAGGACTTTATTGCCTTTATGGAGGAAGAAAAATGTAAATTGTCTTTTTAGAAGCGGATAAAATTTAAGGAGTTTTCTGTATGTCAGACACTGTGCTAAATGCTTTACCCATCCTATCTCTTTGAACCATCACAAGAATTCCATGAAGTAGATCTGATTACTGTTCCCATTTAATTAATAGGGAAACTCAGCTTGGAAACATTAACCTTGCTCAGGGATACACTGTTTGGTGAGCGCTGTCCGGTCATTTTCTTTGTGTGTTTCTTGTCTCCCCACCCCTGAAAATTCCTTGGTGCCAGGGAAAGCATGGTAAACACAGAGTAGATGTCTACTGAATTTCTTTTAAATCCAATTGGTCCACAGGCTTCCGACAAATCCCTTCTCAGTCCCAAAGCACAGTTACATCGCTCTTAGGAGCATTCCTATTTTTTAAAGCTTACATTTTACCCCTCAAAGCATCTTCCCATACCTCTTATTTCGTCCTCATAATAACCTGATGATCCAAATCTGAATATTCCCTTTTTGCAGATGTGGAAAATAAAGTGCGGAATGATTGAGTGATTTGCCAAGTTCACACAGCAAATACGTTGCTGAACTAGAAAGTAGACCCAAGTTTCTCTCATCTTAACTAAAAATTTCCTAAGCTAAGATTCTGAGAACACCTCTCCAGATGCTGGAACAGGAGCTCAAAGGCTACAAAAAGTTGGTAAATTAGATTATTTTTAAGTACAAATTGCCATAGAAAATGAGTGGGTAGCAAGTGAAGGAGTGTGGACTCCTGGCATGTGGCTCTTCACCCACTTCTTGCCTGGGAGGTGAGTTGAGGACAGAGTCTCGGCTTAACAGTGAATGTCTTGGTTTTCCTGAATTTATTTAACACCCACTCTGGATGTTATTTCAACACAATTTATCTTCCTACGCAGTCATATGTCCCTTTATAATTTCAAGGCAGATCTACACGAACTGGGGTTTTTGAGGTTTCTGGACAAAGGTGGCACTGAGGCTTATTCAAGGGATTTGAATTTCAAATGGGCAGAGGAGGGCTTGGCGACATGCCTGCCTGGAGCCGTTGGACTGAAATGTCGGCGAGGAACATTAGTGCGGCTCCTGTGTTCAGCTGAGCTTCATCCAGGAAGGAACAAGTAAGCACAGGATACTCCTCGGAGTGGGATGAGGTAATCCAACGGTTTCTAAGAGTATCTTTGGTCTCCGGGTTCCAGATCGGTTAAGTGTATTTTCAAAAGAGAAATAATGAAAAAGCCAGGCAGCAAGAACGTCCAGTCCAGCCAGCTGCAGACCCTCAGCAACAATTCTGCAAAGAAGATTCACAGGGGTCAGAGCTGGCTTTGTCCTGGCATTGATTGAGCTTTCTATTTGTGGCCTTATGTTGCACCTTTGGAGCAAGTCCCCTCCCCCATCATCAGCTACATTCATCTGTGATCAGAAGAAGGAAAAACTTCAACACATCTTGGATCAAAAACATAGATTTTCTATTCCTTAGAAAAATCAATTTTCTTCTTACTATTGTACAGGGAGTAACCAAAATTGATTTTGAGAAATCTGGTTATTTTTCCCTATAGCTAATAAACTAATAAATTGGTTTAAAAACAAGCACAATTTAGTACAGTCCTTATATATTCTCATGGCTGGCACCTTTTGTCCCTCCAGTCTTGTCAAAACATACCCCTTCCAATAGGTTTTTCCTCAAACCCCAAACCTAAATTAATACCGTAAATTAATTACTCATTTTTAGATGAAATCATGGTGGTGTGATTGTCTAGAAAAAGAAAAAAAAAGTTTATCTTTTGGAAATATTCATTGAAATACTTGTAAATGAAATAAATCAGACAGAACTGGGGGATATAAAAGAAATTAGATTGGCCATGGGTTGACATTCGCGGAGAAGACTGAGGTTACATGGGGATTTGTTTTTCTGTTTTTGCTACTTTGTGCATTTGAAATTTCCACAATAAAAAAGATTTAAATGATTGTTTAAACGAATATGAAATCACCCTCCCACCCTACCCCTCAATCATCTTGACTTTGGCCAATTTCCCTGCATCCAGCTCTGTGGAGCCATCTTGTCCACGTGTTTACCTCTTCACCCCACACTGGAATTTAAAATCCATGAGGGCAGACACCTGGTCCGAGTCATTCAGGTCTTAGTCAGAAGACAAAGAATGAACCATTCAGCTCTAGGTTTAATCTCAGCCTCTGAGTTTTCTAACTATAAGACCTAAAACAAGTTAGCAGATTTCTGACCCTATTTTCTTACCCTCTGCATGGAAATAATCCCTTTTCTTCAGGAATGTTGTGAGCATGAGTAAAAACTACCAATAAAGGGCCAATTGGAGGACTTGTCACTAGCCATTTACTATATTAATTTCTTTTAGTTCTCTCTTTGTCATAAGTATGAGATATTAGTTGATAATTACATTTTAATTGTGTCAAGGATTTTGGAAGATTTGGTAATTAAAGGTATTTCTCTCTTTGCTTTATTAAACAGACCCAGAAAGCAAAGTCTGCTCTTGGCATTACCAGTTTGGACTTCATCTGTAATTTTTTTTTATTTCTCCTGCAAAATGGAAAACCAGAGTACATGAGTTGGGGTGATCATCAAGATGAGAGAAATAAAAACAATTTGGAATCTCATATAAATGTCAAGCCAAATTTTATAGAAATCTAAAACACACTTAAGACATTCAGCAGTTCTCCTAAGGCCTGATTATAGGTTTGATGGCCTTAATTTTTCTCTAATATATAATTCTCTGTTATGGTACTCTACAAAATGCTGCAGCATGTCATTAATGCTTACAAAATGTCATAAAAGTGCACAAAGCAGAAAACCTCCCAGCTAAAGGAATTTTACAATCTGAAGATAGAGGCAGTTAACTTTCATCTAGGGAGCTGAAAAATAGCCACAGAATGGGTGGGTATCTTTTAGAATGCTCCTTATTGTTCTTTTGAAGTAGGGGACAGTATTTTGGAGTCAATGGTGTTTTGACTGCAGACAAAAATTCAAAATAAGGTCCATAAGTACTCACAGTGAAGAAAGGAAAAATAGGAATGAGAGAAAGAAATTTTGAACATAACAGAACCTGTATTGAAATTGATTAAAGAATAAAGCAGAGGAATATTTTGTGGGCAGATAGAGTTGTTTAAAAGTCCAAACTAACTTTGAAGTTATTGGAAATAACTAAATAACTAAAAATAGCATAATGGAAATTTAAGAAGCTGTGTTACATTGCCTACCAAATACATAAGCCTATAAATATGATGAGTGTGTGAATTTGAATTTTCAAGTAATCTAAGCTGTTAAAAGCCTATCATGGTTTCTCCTAGGATGAAAGAATGAATGTATCCCAATTGTTGAAATCAAGCAGTACTTACTGAGCACCTTCTGTATACCAGGAAGCCGAATAAACACTAGGGATGTACACAGGGGAACTGAGCAGGCACAATTCCTGTCTCATAGTATTTACAGTCCCCTAGAGAAGACAAATAATAAACTAGAAACTATAGGTAATTAAATTAAGATAAATTAGCAAAATAATTGTTTGAGAATCCTCAGGAGCATTTAATACGGAAGTCTACCCACATCTAGGAAAGGGACTGAGGGAGACAGATACACTTGATCTTAGCCAAAAGGTCGAGAAGTGAAGAGGGATACACAGAAAAGTATTCATGAATAAATACTACTTATTCAAGTTTAATCCTAAGTATGTGGGAGTTGGCTAGGATACCAAGGGGAAAGGCTTTCTAAAAATAGTGAATAGCTTGTGCAAAGACCTCAAGGCAGGAGAAAGCAAGCTGAGGGGGGTACACTGAGGGCAATTCAGTATAGCTAAAGTGGAAAGAGAGTGCAGAAGGGTAGCCAAGATGAGGCTGGAGGACGAGGTAGGGTCAGATCCTACTGGGCCTTGTTAAGGATTTAGGACGTTATTCTAGAAGCAAGAAGAAATTATAGGAGTTAAAGCCAAAGAAAGCTTAATGCATCTTCTTATAAAAGTCATTCCATAGTGAGGCAAATTATAATTGAAATGTTCTGGAAAACAAGCCATTTGTACACATTGGCCAAGAAAGACAGCCAAATACCTCTAGAACTGTAGGATTCTGAGAGCTCATTGTGCCTTGTGACTAAGAAATCATAGTTCACTCTGCCAAAAGGAAGATACACACACACACACACATGCACTGGAGGTTATCACTGGAAAATAGACAGAATAATTCTGAACCACATCTGAGGCACAAGTGCTTAGGAAGACATGTCAAGTGGGTGGGGCTGGCCCACCCCAGAGGCCTGTTGGGCAATTGCAGTGAATAGCTTAGGCTGGAAGGGTAATCCAAACGATTGGCATCTTTGGAAAGTGCCATTTGCCACAAATGGGAGTGCTGGACTCCCATCCCTAATTCTGGCTTGTGGTTGGCGATTCAGGAGTCTCTCAGCATATCTTGCGAAGGTTCCACCCATTTGCTTAAAAAAACCTGAAGATCATGCTTGGTTTCTTCTCATTCTTTATTCCACACATAGAAGCCATCAGCAAGGTGCTTGTTATTTCTATTTTCAAAATATATCTCTAATCCATTTGCATTGCCGCAATTCTGAACCAAGCCTCCAGGGTCTCTTACCTTGACTGCTAATAGATCATCCTAGTCCTCTGTGTTCCAGTCTCTGGGTAGTAGAGGGTGACCTTATAAAGCTTAAATCAGATCTCATTACTCCTCTACTCAACATTCTTCAATCGTTTCCCACCATGATTAGAAAAATATATCTTTTTCTGACCTACTAAGCCTGTCAAAATCTGGCCCCTGTCTACCTTGCCACTCTGATCCCACAGCACCCACTGTTCTCTAAAACTAGCCTTACTTCTATTCCTTGAATGTACCCAACTTTTCTGCCCCAGACTCCTAAGCCAGTGTTTTTCAATGTGTGGTCCAACAACCTTCTGTGTCATCAGGGAGGTGATAGGAAATGCAAATTCTCAAGTCCTAGTCCTAACCTACTAAACAGAATTTCTGGTGGTGTGATCCAAAAGCTTATGTCTTTGTGTCTTAGCCAGCAATCCAGGTGATTTTTTCTTTTCTTTTCTTTCTGTCTTTTCTTTTATTTTCTTTATTTTATTTATTTTTTTTTTTTGAGTACTGAAGTTCAAGGGAGTCACTGCCCTAAGAAATTATTTTCCATGGGCCTAGAATGCCCATGGCTGTATGTTTACCAAAACCCAAGGTATCAGTAGTTGAAAAATATAGACATGTATTTCTTTTCCATGGAAAATTCTAGGTAAGTAATACAGGACTGGGCTGCAACCCAACTGGGCTGCTGAGTAACTTTTCCAGTTACTCAGAATTCTACTGTCTGGATGCTCTATTATTCATGGCCATGATCTCAAGTTCACATCATAATCCAAGATATCTCTGTCAGTTGTCATAGCCTCCTTGTAGGCACTGGAAGGAGAAGAAAAAACAAGGCACCATCTTTCCCTTAAGGATACCTTCCAGATGTCGCACACACCACTTCCATTTACATTCCATTGACCAGAGTCTAGTCATATGGTCACATCCAGCTTTAAGGAAGGCTGTCAAGTACAAATGTTTATTCTGAATGGTCTCTAGGCCTAGATAAAATTTGGAATTATATTGCTAAGGCAGAAGGGAATAATGTACATCAGGGGACAATTATCAGACTCTACTGATATCCCCTACCCTGCATATGCTTTTTCTTAATTTATTTTTATTTATGTATTTATTTATTTTGGAAACAAGATCTTTCTATGTTACCCAGGCTGGCCTTGAATTCCTGGGCTTAAACGAACCTCCCAGCCTAGCTTCTTGGGTTGCTGAAACTACAGTCATGTACCACCATATTCAGCCATGTACTTTAATTTTTTATTTATCTTTTTCAAAAGCCAAGGCAACATATTGAAGTAAGCCCTATTCCATTGTTTTCTCTAGCTGCTCCCAAATTATTTGCTTTATAGCCCATAATAAAATTTTCAAATTATGCACATATGTACACACTAACTCCCCTCCTAGACTATAAGCTGTGTGAGGACAGAAACCTCATCTATTTTATTGAATATTAATCATGCAGCACTTAGTACAGAACCTGGTGTATATCAGGCCCTTAGTCAATAGTAGGTGAATAAATGAAAGAATGAATGGGCAAACCAACAAAGAAACAACTAAACAAAATAACTTTCCTGTGGCAGTTTGAGAAGGTTGTACAAAGAAATATGAGTGGCACTTGGGAAGAGCCACTCCCCCACCCCTGCCCTGTGGACTGGCACATGCTCAAGTTAGGGGACCTCTCATACCAGCACAATGGAGAACAGGGCACAAATCCTTCTGCTGCCATAAATCTATACAACTCTCAACCAGTCTAACAGAAGCCAGGAAATAAAACAATCAAAAAAAAAAAACAACAACAAAAACAAAACAAACAAAAAAAAAACAATAAAAACTCAAGATAAAGAGAAAGGTCAAAGGAAGGTCATAGAAATAAATCTGAATATATTAGTAATCATACCAATGTAAATGAATAAAAGCTGCCAGTTAAAATGTAGAGGTTCTCAGAATTTCATTCAGAAAAACCAAATGAGCTTCATACTTTACAAGAGACATACATAAAACATAATGATACAGAAAACTCTAAATCAAAGCAGTATAACTTACAACACAGACTTTTCCAAATTCAGTAGTGTACACGAATTAACAAAGCAGTCTCAACAAATATCAAAGAGCTTAATAGATCATATAGACTAAGTTCTCTGCCAAGAGTATGATAAAATTAGAACTAAACAAAAGCACACAGTTGTCCTTCCAAATACATACATTTGGAAATTTCAAAACACTCTGCTGCTAGTAAAAATAAGGAAGCAAATGAAAAATATTTAGAAATAACTGAGCAAGAAACCACTCATATGTACCATATACACAGACCAAAAGCTCTACTTGGAGAGGAATGTATCACATTAAAAACATACATCAAACAGGAGGAAAATTGAAAGCCAATGAGCTAAGTGTTCAGCTCGAAAAACTGAAAAAAGAATAATAGTCAATTCAAGCAAGCAGCAGAAAGGAAATTGTAAAGATAAGAACAAATTTAAGAAAATTTCAAAAAAAAAAAAAAAAAGAAAAACAGTAATGAGGATCAACCCAACCTAAGTCCAGATGTTTGAGAAGCTAATAAAATAGATGAACTATGGCAAAATTTACGAGGAAGAAGAGAAAAAAATCTATTAATAAATGTGATAAAACAAATAAATGTGGTGAAGGACTAATTGGCCTGCAGGTGACTTTAGTGATTGTAAGGGTAAAACGGAATTCCATCAGTGAGGTGTGTTCCAGTACCTGCAATTCAGTAAGAATCTAGTATTGGTTTCTTTCCTCTAAATAAAATAATGAGTTAAAATGAGTATGATGGTATGAGTTAATGGTATGATGGCTTAGTGTAATGATTTTGCAATGTCAAGCCCAAGTTTAAGAATAAATGTTAAATATAATTTCAGAATATAAAATAAATCATAGCAGAGCGGCTCTGATAAGTTAGTGGCAAGAGGAAACTCTATCTTCATCATCTTTCAGTAATCTCTTATGTAATTCCTACAAATCCAGAGAGCTGTGAGACCCTAGTTTCAAAACCATTAATGTAATATCTTTTGAAGAAGGACCATGCCTAAAGTAGTCTGCTCATCTATCATATGATTCGAGGGGGGGGGGGTGAATCACATGATGGATACATGAATTAGGCCAATTTCAGAATCTGTTTTTCGAACTGCATGAGTCTTTACTTAAAACAAAAAGATATTTTCTCCCTCATCCTTCCTATGGCAGAACTCATCTACCATAATTAGCAACTCTCTAGAGTTTGGAGGTTGTAAGTAAGAGAAAACTCTGGCTAACAGTGATAAAAAGCATTCATTGAAAGAATACTAGGTGAATCACTAAGTCCATAGAAGCAATATCAACATGCACAGGAAAGGGTAGAAATCAGGAGAACTCCAGCCTGGGGACAGTAGAAATCAAAGAGAATTTATTCATCCAAGTGCTGCCACGAGATGAATCAAGTCCAACAAGGACCCATCACCACGTGTCACTGCACAAGATGCACTTCCCCGGGAAAAAGGACTCAGATGGGTCCAGCATAGCTACAGGCTGGCCTTCCTGCCATGTGACCACCGTGGTGGTCCTTCATGCTCAGCCTTCTGCAGCTCTCTTGATTCTGGCCCATTTTTCAAGTCTGGTCCCCTAGCTTCCCTCTGAGTCTATAATAAGCTCTTCATATTCTCTAGAAAAATCTCCCTTTCCTTAAGATAACTGTAGTCACTGTCTGTTGCTTACAACCAAAACCTTGGCTAATACAAAGGGTTTTGCTCAAAGGGTTGTGGATAGTTTGTATCTTCAGGGTACTGTGGTCATTATGACATTGGTGCAATGGGCTAGAATCTTATCAGCCTCTTACAATTTGAGGATAAAAATAACAGCGGTATGGACTTAACCTGACTTGAAAACCTATAAGCCTAAGCAACTTTTGGCAAAACCCCAAAGCAAGGCTATAGTTTCTATGATTGGTTGTTAATGTTTATTTGTACCTTAGTTTTTATTCTGACTAAACGTTTTCACTGATTGAAATTGTCTCCTTACCTCCGATTACAAAATCTTAAAATTACAGCAGAAAGGCTGGCAATGTACCCATGTCCCTGCCAAAGTGAGTTTGTCAAAACAACAGACAAAACATAACTCAATTTGATCATCTCAGGAGAATGGAACTTGGAAATCCTTTGCCAAGAATATTTTCAGAGCAAGCCTTCAATCAGAAGGTGCCTTTTATCTTTAGAGAAATCAGTTAGCTGACCTTAAGAAAATGTAGCTATGCGCTTTCTAGCCTTAAATGTGTGGGAACCAGACATAAGTCTCCATATGCCAGAATTTTTATTACAGAACTAACCCAAACCCCTCAAAGAGTGTCGTAAATTCACAGTAACATGTCCATTGAGACTTTTGCCCAGTAAATGTGTGGGAAAATACAAATATTGTTTAGGCCAATGTTCACCCAGTGATATCTAAGGGACCATTAGCAACCCAGGCAAAGGCCTTCAGGGGCTTTTCTTGCACTATTTCTACATTTATTGAACCGACTCTACATATAGAAAGTTTACCCCAAGAGAGCCATTTTATGAAAAAGAACAGAACCCCACAAATCTAGAGAGTATACATATGAAAGAAGTAATAAAAAAACATGAACTTGGGGAGTTGGATAAAGAACACACTATCTTTGGAAAACATATGCATTCATCCTTAAAGCACTGAACCCTAAAATAGATACCAATTAGAGGTCATCTGATAAATAGTCCACAGAAATGGCCAATAAATGTGCGAATGCAAATTAAAATCACAAGGGAGCAGCACTGTACCCACCAGAATGGCTAATGTTAAATAGATTCACTGTACCAAATGTTGCAGAGGATGTAGAGAAACTAAAAACTTCTTAAGTTGTAGGTGTAAACTTAAATTGGTAAAATAATTTTTGAAAATGATCTGATATTATCTACTTAGGTTGAATGACATATGTTCTATGACCTAGCAATTCTACTCTTAGGTGTATGTCTATCAAATTTAATCACACATGCAGAAAAAAATAATGTGTGATAATGTCCTTAGCAACATGATTTGTAATTGCCATAAACTGAAATTAATCACAGTCCATTAAACTATAATAGAGGTAAATAAATCTTTATAATTAATACTATATAGCAATGCAAACAAACAAGGCAGATATGAAATACATGAATCTTACAAACTTCGTGTTGAGCTAAAGAAGCTAGACACGTAAAAATAGTACCATATTATTCCTTTTATACAAAGGTCAAAACCAGCATGGTGGTTACTTCTGGGGAATACAGAAGGGTATTAAGTGTAAGAAAAAATGTCTTAATATAAAGACAATATCCATTTAATTACCCCTGAGATGAAGAACATAGAATACTCTGGGTACCCCAGATAATTCCTACTAGTCTTTAAGATGCAAATGTAGATGTGACTTGGTTTAGGAAGTGAGTGGTTACTACACACTGATGGACCATACCCAGCTTTTTTCCATGTCACAGTACACACCATCAGGATACCTAGTTTGCACAACAGAAAGTCGTTCAAACTGAGCCAAAAAGACAAGGGGTTGTTAAAATAATAACAAAGGGCTCCAGCATCCCTAGGAAAGCTGAAGAAAGCACATGAAAAAATACCTAAAACTATGTTTTTAAGAGATTTTGATAAGAAAAATGCAGTCCTCCATCCTAGCCCCCATCAGAAAAATAAAGTGCCTGGTCCCCTCCTTGAGGTACCAGGGTCCTGCTCAAAGTCTAGCAAGATGTCTGCTTAGAAAAACCTGTGCCACATGCCGATGATATAGCTGCAAGAGATGCTAGGAGAAAATACCCAGCTTATTAGTTTTTACAGTTGGAGAAGGTCTTTGATCACTCTCAGATTGATAAGGAAAGGGATTTCCCAGTACAAAAAGTGAGGCAAATGCTGAGTGACCAAAATGAATTTCAAAAGTTAAAATACCCCATATTATAGCTGCTTGCTTATTTTCCTGCCTTCCCCAATAGACCATAGTATCTACAACACCAGAGACCATCTATAGCTCGGTACCTACCACTTCATCTTTGTGCTCAGCACAATGCCTAGCACAGACCAAACCCTGAGCAAATATTGTTAAGCAAATGAGTAACTGTAGAGTTATAAAGTGTTCACCATATAACCTGGCACAGAGAAAAGTTCTTCAAAGATAAACAGTATGTATAAGAGGAAGCAAAGGATCCTTTATTGTCAGGGGCCACTTCTCATTCTGTTTTGTGTTCCTAGCAACGTATCAGATGGGACGTATTCAATAATATCTGTTGAATGAATAGTTGAATCAATGTCTGAGTACGTGTCAATGTAATTCATCTCTAGTAGGGTATGTTCAGGGAGCTGCTTATTTCAAAGACTGATTAGGTGCTTGAAGGTTGAACAATGCCCCAGTGAGGCAGCTGGATCCTAAAGGAAGGGGAGCAGCAGGGAGAAGGGGCTTGATATTGGCAGGATGGGCTTCCCACTGTCACTAAAATGCCTTTGAAGCTCATATCTGTACATCATATGATCTATGAACCAAAAACAATACAAGTGCTTCTTTCTCTTCTGCAACTACTTCTGAAGCCTCATATTGCTTTCCTTACAACCAACAGCCTAAAGTTTTAATAAAAGGATTTGTCCTATAAAATTAGTATTCAGTCTAAAGGCCACACTTAAGAATTTAGCAGGCCATGGTTTCCCCACCCCTGACTAAACATCACAATGTGATTCTCACTATGAAATCACTAGATAAACTCTTCTAGTGCCTTGTGTAGAAAGCCCAACAAACAGAACATCAAAATCCCACATCTCATCTTGCTTTTGAGCACTTATGGCTGAACTAGATAGTAGATGACAATACAACTTCTCATCCCTGGCAGACAGTTTTGGTTCATCAGTCCTAGCTGGTTGTGACCACAGCTTTATTTAAGTTTTTTTTTCCAATTAGAGATGTCTGGGCAGTCAAAATCCCAGAGTTTGTGCCAACTGCATGTCCTCAGGTGCAGCCTTCAACATAGATCTAGAAATAGATTGAATACAGAGAGGAAGGAACTCCACAGGACCTGAACGGAGTCCATGCATGATTATATGTAGTTCCATTAGAACACAGCCTAACCCAATTATTTGTCAGAGATAGAATGGGAATCGGAGAAAAGCCAACTAAAAATGTTATCAGATTGTTTTGGCAGACAATCCCACTAAATGAGGAAAAGGAACTAAAAACATTCCAGGTGGTTAAGTTTATTTGTTTAAAAAAAAAAGGAAATGCTGGACAGGTGCCCTGACTCTGGCAACTGGGGATGCGTGGAGCTGACCTACAGCAGATCAGTGGGATGCCTAGTGCCTGCTCTGTCCTCCTCATATAAATCTCATCCAGACACTCTGGAGCTGCTTCCCCAACCAGAACTCCCCGGCACAGGCAGCCCCAGAGGAACTATGCAGGGTCACTCCCTACAAAGATCCAGCAACAATAGAGTGATCCCACTGGGGTCTAATCTTGGAGAGACACCTCCCCAACTCTGAGAACAGCCAGAGGAAATGGTGAAAAACAATCATGAGATGAAATCAACAAAAAACTCTGGCAATATGAATAATCAGAGTAGATCAACGCCCCCAAGGATCAATGGGGCAGACACACCACAAGATCCCATGCACAAACAAATAGCTGAGATGTCAGAAATCGAATTCAGAATCTGAATAGTAAATAAGATCGAATTAGAATTCCAAGCAATAACCCAAAAGATATTTCAAGAATTCAACGAATTCAAAGACCAAATGACCAAAGATTTTGACACATTGAGACAAGAAGTTGCAGCCCTCAAAGATCTCAGAAACACAGTAGAATCCCTCAGTAACAGAATGGAGCAAGCAGAAGAAAGGATTTCTGACATTGAAGACAAAGCTTTTGAACACTCCCAAAACTCTCAAAGTGGAAGAGAAGTGGAGGGCAAAAACAGATCACTCTCTCAGAGAGCTCTGGGATAATTCAAAGAAAAATAATATTTGTCTTATAGGGATCCCGGAAAGTGATGAAGTGGTTTCACAAGGCACAGAGTCTCTTCTCCATGAGATTATGAAGGAAAACATTCCAGACATGCCAAGACATTCTGAAATTCAAATAGCAGGCAGTTTCAGAACTCCAGCATGACTCACCCCAAATAAGACATCCCCCAGACACATCATAATCAATTTCACTAAAGTTAATATGAAGGAAAAAATTCTGAAAGCAGTCAGATGAAACAAAACCATCACCTACAAGGGCAAGAATATTAGAATACCTGCAGATCTCTCTGCTGAAACCTTTCAAGCTAGAAGAGGATGGTCATCGACTTTTAATTTCCTAAAACAAAATAACTTTCAACCCAGGATACTGTACCCAGCTAAAATGAGTTTTATTTATGACAGAAAAATTAAATACTTCAATGACATTCATATGTTGAAGAAATTTGCCATAACTAAACCAGCTCTCCAGGGTATTCTCAGACCTATCCTCCATAAAGACCAGCGTAATCCTCCACAACAAAAGTAAACGCACACAGAAACTTTTGATTAAATTCCAACTTCCACAGTTGCAAAAGGATTAAAAATGTCCACCGGACTCTTGAAAGGCTTATCAATATTCTCAAATAATGTGAATGGTTTAAATTGTCCTCTAAAGAGGCACAGCTTGGCTGACCGGATACAAAAACTCAAGCCAGATATCAGCTGCAAACAAGAATTGCATCTTACGTTAAAAGACAAATATAGACTCAAGGTGAAGGCATGGTCATCTATACTCCAGGCAAATAGAAAGGAGGAAACAGCAGGCATTGCAATCCTATTTGCAGATGCAATAGGCTTTAAACCAACTGAAATGAGGAAGGATAAGGACGGACACTTCATATTTGTTAAAGGTAATACTCAATATGATGATTGTTCAATTATTAATATTTATGCACCCAACCTGAAGGCACCTCAGTTTATAAGAGAAACTCTAACAGACTTGAGTAACTTGATTTCCTCCAGTTGCATAGTAGTTGGAGATTTTAACACCCCTTTAGCAGTGCTGGATAGATCCTCCAAAAAGAAGCTAAGCAAAGAAATTTTAGATTTAAACTTAACCATTCAACATCTGGACGTAACAGACAACTACAGTACATTTCATCCCGACAAAACTGAATACACATTCTTCTCATCAGCCCATGGAACATACTCCAAAATCGACCACATTCTAGGCCACAAATCTAACCTCAGCAAATTTTAAAAAATAGAAATTATTCCTTGCATCTTCTCAGACCATCATGGAATAAAAGTTGAACTCAATAACAACAGGAACCTGCATACCCATACAAAAACATGGAAGCTAAACTACCTTATGCTGAAGGATAGATGGGTTATAGATGAGATTAAGAAGGAAATCACCAAATTTTTGGAACAAAACAACAATTAAGACATGAATTACCAGAACCTCTGGGATACTGCAAAGGCAGTCCTAAGAGGAAAATTTATAGCACTGCAAGCCTTCCTCAAGAAAACGGAAAGAGAGGAAGTTAATAACTTAATGGGACATCTCAAGCAACTGGAGAAGGAAGAACACTACAACCCCAAACCCAGTAGAAGAAAAGAAATAACCAAAATCAGAGCAGAACTAAATGAAATTAAAAATAAAAGAATTATACAACAGATCAATAAATACAAAAGTTGGTTTTTTGAAAAGATTAATAAAATAGATAAACATTTGGCCAACCTAATCAGGAAAAAAAGAGTAAAATCTCTAATTTCATCAATCAGAAATGGTAACAATGAAATAACAACAGACCCCTCAGAAATTCAAAAAATCCTTAACGAATACTACAAGAAACTCTACTCTCAGAAATATGAAAATCTGAAAGAAATCGACCACTACCTAGAAGTATGCCACCTACCAAGACTTAGCCTGAATGAAGTGGAAATGTTGAACAGGACTATATCAAGTTCTGAAATAGCATCAACTATACAAAATCTCCCTAAAAAGAAAAGCCCAGGACCAGATGGTTTTACTTCAGAATTCTAACAAACCTTTAAAGCATAACTAGTACCTATATTACTAAACCTCTTCCAAAATATAGAAAAAGAAGGAATATTACCCAACACATTCTACAAAGCAAACATCACCATGATCCCCAAACCAGGGAAAGACCCAACAAGAAAAGAAAATTATAGACCAATATCACTAATGAATATTGATGCTGAAATACTCAATAAGATCCTAACAAACAGAATCCAACAACACATCAAAAAAATTATACACCATGACCAAATGAGATTTATCCCAGGGTCTCAAGGCTGGTTCAATATACGTAAATCTATAAGTATAATTCAGCATATAAACAAACTAAAAAATAAGGACCATATGATTCTTTCAATTGATGCAGAAAAAGCTTTTGATACTATCCAGCATCACTTCATGATCACAACACTTAAGAAAATTGGTATAGAAGGGACATTTCTTAAACTAATAGAGGCCATCTACAGCAAACCCACAGCCAATATCGTATTGAATGAAATTAAATTGAAATCATTTCCACTTAGATCAGGAACCAGGCAAGGTTGCCCATTGTCTCCACTGCTCTTTAACATTGTGATGGAAGTTTTAGCCATTGCAATTAGGGAAGAAAAGGCGATCAAGGGTATGCACATAGGGTCAGAAGAGATCAAACTTTCACTCTTCGCAGATGATACGATCATATATCTGGAAAACACTAGGGATTCTACTACAAAACTTTTAGAAGTGATCAAGGAATACAGCAATGTCTCAGGCTACAAAATCAACACCCATAAATCTGTAGCCTTTATATATACCAACAATAACCAAGCTGAAAAAACAGTCAAGGACTCTATTCCTTTCACAGTAGTGCCAAAGAAGATGAAATATTTGGGAGTATACCTAACAAAGGATGTGAAAGATCTCTACAAAGAGAACTATGAAACTTTAAGAAAAGAAATAGCATGCCATGGAATGAGAGAAGGGTGCAGAAGCTGCCAATGTAACTGGTCCTGGGAGGGTGCCAGTGAAGGGCAGCCGCTATGCCCAAACTGACGTAGGTTCCACAGATTCATCCCCCAGCCTCGCCCAGCTGCCCCACCACCCATGGTGGCAGAGGCTCCCTCAGAGGGGACAGAACCTGGGAGTGAAGGGGAGCAGGCTGAAGACTCTGGGCAGTGGTCCAGAAGATGGCGCCCACCACCCTTCTTCTACCAATGGCAGTTTGTGGGAGGCCCTCGGCCCCCCAATCAACAACAGCCTGTAGAGGGCACTGATGGGTTAGAACCCAAAGAGACAGTCCCACTGGAGGTGGACCAACAGCAAGGAGATGACCGGGTTCCTCCACCCAGATTCAGCCCAGGTACCAAAGGCCTTTCCACCCCAGGCCATCCCAACAGCCAACCACAGAAGGTGGGGATGGTGAGACCAAGCGCAGTCAAGGCCCTACTGATGGTTCCCAGCCTAAGCCCCAGTGCCCACGAAACCGTCCTTACTTCCAGTGGCAACGGCAGCAGCCTCTTGGCCCCCAGCAGCCCACAGTACCAGAGACCTCAGCCCCCATCAATAGTGGGGACCCTCCCCCCACCATACTGGAGTGATTTCACCTCAAAGGACACCCAGAACTACCATCTGGTATCTGCCAGTTTTTCCAACCAACCTGTACCCTACCAAGCACCCCCCTTTCCTATAATTCATGACATCAAAACACCGGCTTTCCCCCTTTTCCTTGAGACTCAGGAGGGCCACAGCAACAGCCTTTTGCTTTTTATTTTTTTTTCCACTTCCCTATCAAGGGTTGAAGGAAGGACATCATCCTTATTGTTCACAGGCACCAACTCCCTCCCCTAGATCAGGCTGAGAAGGAACCAGCCAGCTTATACCTCCTCCTGGTTGTTTTTCTTTCCCACCCAGTTTATTTTTTGTTTCCCTTCAACCCCCTACCTCTGAAGCCATTTTATGAACTGTCATGTGCCACCTGAGCCTCCAATAAAAACAAAAAACAGGCAAAAAAAAAAAAAAGAAAGAAAAGAAAAGAAATAGCCGAAGATGTTAACAAATGGAAAAACATACCATGCTCATGGCTGTGAAGAATCAACATTGTTAAAATGTCCATACTACCCAAAGCAATACATAATTTTAATGCAATTCCTATTAAAGCTCCATTGTCATACTTTAAAGATCTTGAAAAAATAATACTTCGTTTTATATGGAATCAGAAAAAACCTCGAATAGCCAAAACATTACTCAGCAATAAAAACACAGCAGGAGGAATCACGCTACCAGACCTGAGACTGTACTATAAAGCGATAGTGATCAAAACAGCATGATATTGGCACAAAAACAGAGAAGTAGATGTCTGGAACAGAATAGAGAACCAACAGATGAATCCAGCTACTTACTGTTATTTGATCTTTGACAAGCCAATTTAAAACATTCAGTGGGGAAAAGATTCCCTATTTAACAAAGGGTGCTGGGTGAACTGGCTGGCAACCTGTAGAAGATTGAAACTGGACCCACATCTTTCACCATTAACTAAGATAGACTCTCACTGGATCAAAGATTTAAACTTAAGACATGAAACTATAAAAATACTTGAAGAAAGTGCAGGGAAAACTCTTGAAGGAATCAGCCTGGGTGAATATTTTATGAGGGGGATTCCCAGGCAATTGAAGCAGTATCAAAAATACACTACTGGGACCTGATCAAACTAAAAAGCTTCTGCACAGCCAAGAACATAGTAAGTAAAGCAAGCAGACAGCCCTCAGAATGGGAGAAAATATTTGCAGGTTATACCTCCAATAAAGGTCTAATAACCAGAATCCACAGAGAACTCAAACGTATTAGCAAGAAAAGAACACGTGATCCCATCTCAGGGTGGGCAAGGGACTTGAAGAGAAACTTCTCTAAAGAAGACAGACACACGGAGGGGAGACAAGATGGCGGACTGAAGCCAGCTTTCAACAAAGGCTCCCGTCCAGAAGGAGAGTTAAGGGACAGGAATTTAGTAAGTATCCTGGTGGACTTGAGCCTCACCAAGAGAGAAGGCTGAAGAACGCACATCAACACCGCTGAGGCAAGTTGTGATCACAAGGACGCAAACAAAAGGTACAAAATCCACCACCAAGCGGACGGGAGTCCCCCTCCCCCATGAGACCGGCTCTGGAGCCCCACAATTGAACCAGCGGGCAGAAATTAAAGCCCCTCCCACTACACTCCACGGGAGAGACCTTCTAAAAACTGGACCTACCTCCCCTACTGGGGTGCCGTGGCGTTCTCCTGCCGGACATAGGGCTGAATAAAACTTTGGGAATCCTTTGCCAGCAACCCTGAATCCCCGGCGCTCCCCTCCCGCCCACTGAGGTCTGGAGGCCTGTCCCCCAGGACTTCGGATCCTTGGGTGATTTCTCAAGGGGAGTGGACAGTCCCCGAGTTGCGACTGGTCAGCATTGACTCTGAGGCGCGCGAGTGAGGAGAGGGCACCGGGCTGAGGGGGAGTCACGCCTCGCAGCACTTCCCTGCGGTGCAGTGCACCAACCCTCCCCGGGCATACGGGGCCCAAGACTGAATCAGACTCTGGCCTCCCCGCTGAGAGCTGAGAGCCCCTACTCTCACTCGGGGTCTGAGGGCCTATCCCCCAGGAGTTCGGCTCCTTGGGTGATTTCTCGAGGGGAGTGCACAGTGCCTGAGCTGCGTCAGGTCAGCGCTGACTCTGGGATACTTGAGCGAGGAGAGGGCACTCTGCTGAGGGGAAATCAAGCCTTGGCGGCACTTCCCTGCGGTGCAGTGCAGCAACCCTCCCTGGGCATACGGGGCCCAAGGCTGAATCAGACTCTGGCCTCCCCGCTGAGAGCTGAGAGCCCCTACTCTCACTCGGGGTCTGAGGGCCTATCCCCCAGGAGTTCGGCTCCTTGGGTGATTTCTCGAGGGGAGTGCACAGTGCCTGAGCTGCGTCAGGTCAGCGCTGACTCTGGGACACGTGAGCGAGGAGAGGGCACTCTGCTGAGGGGAAATCAAGCCTTGGCGGCACTTCCCTGCGGTGCAGTGCAGGAGCCCTCCCCGGACCGTAGTATTGCGTGAAACTGAATGAAACTCTAGCTTCCCCCCGCCCCACTCCCAATCCGGGTCTGGGGGCCCATCCCCCAAGAGTTCTGATTCTTGGGGGATCTCTTAAGGGGTGTGGACCCAGCACAAACTGCGGCCGCTCAATGCTGACTCTGGGGCGCGGGACAGAGGAGAAAAGGGTCGCCTGAGTGCCCACACCAGAGCAGCAGTTCCCTGGAGGTAGATCAACAGCCGTTTTTTCTTTAACGGCAGAACGCTCACTTCTAGATATTCTGAGGCCACACCCCCTGTCTCCCTGGGCAACCAGAGGAGGCCACCGGTGACACGGCTCACAAACCCGGAAGCCTCCAGGGCGGGGCCGACCCAGAGAGGTGTTCAGACGCAATTCTCCAGCAGCAAAGACGTTTGAACTCAAAACAGCCCGTCTCCTGTAGGCGACGACAGGAACAGAGACAGAACCTCACAAAGTTGTCTGTTCTGTTCTGTTCTGTTAGCAGCATCCATCAGGGACGGGGCTAAGCCTGAGTGAACACCTCCTTCCCATCACCTGCATCAAACACTCAAAGATGTCAGGCCCCATCTCCTCCTGCTAGATAGCGGCAGTCTGCGGGGGCCTGGCAGACTTCCTCACGATTCAGGCAGGTGCAAACCCCTGGAGTGTCTGTTCACTGCAGGCAACTGGGTTAGCCATCTGCAGAGATACCAGTGACTGGGTCCGACGGAGGGGCAAAGTGGGGAAGGAGACGTCAACCTTCCCAGACTGCTCTGTTTGCAGGGTGGCTCCTCCTGACTCCACGCTGCATTGGGGTGAGCTGTCTCAGAGGAGTCACCAGGCCCCTGTGATCCAGTTCCCAGAGACCTCTTGAACCCTTCCACCCGAGACAAGTGCCGATTGAGACAGTTGATTCGGACCTTTTGAACTGGGCTAATAGACTGAGGACTTTTCAGGTGGTGCCCTGGGTGTGCGATTGTAGGAAGGTTTGATTCTCCTTTTCCAACTGGGGCCAGAGGTGGGCAGGCGGGGTGACTTAATTGCTGATTTTTCCACACAGCTGAGACTTCAAGCCAGAGTAGAAGTTGCAATAGGATCGAACAGAAACCAGCTGAAAACAAGACAGAACCACTTTGCTCCACCACACCAGACAGGGCCCCAGTTTCTCAGGCCACAACACTGTACGGGCCCTCGATAAAACCCCAGGGGAAAAACCAAAGGGAGTAAACCATGGGGCGGAATCAGCGGAAAAACTCTGGTAACATGAATAACCAGAATAGATCAACCCCCCCAAGAAAAGATACGGCAGATGTGATTGAAGATCCCATTCATAAACAACTGGCTGAGATGTCAGAAGTCGAATTCAGAATTTGGTTTGCAGACAAGATTAATAAAATGGAATTAGGAATTCGAGGAGAAATTCAAAAACTGTCTCAAGAATTTAACGAATTTAAAGACAAAACCACCAAAGACTTAGACACACTGAAACAAGAACTTACAGCCCTCAAAGATATGAAAAATACAGTAGAATCCCTCAGTAACAGAATGGAGCAAGCAGAAGAAAGGATTTCTGACATTGAAGATAAAGTCTTCGAACGCTCCCAAGCTCTCAAAGAGGAAGAGAAATGGAGAGCAAAAACGGATCACTCACTCAGAGAGCTCTCAGATAATTCGAAAAAAAAATAACGTAAGAGTTATAGGAATTTCGGAGACTGATGAAGTGGCAGCCAAGGGCACAGAGGCCCTTCTACATGAAATTATGAAAGAAAATTTTCCAGACATGCCTAGAGAATCTGAAATTCAGATAGCAGACAGCTTCAGAACCCCAGCACGATTCAACCCCAATAAGCCATCTCCCAGACATATCATAATTAGCTTCACTAAAGTTAACATGAAAGAGAAGATTCTCAAAGCAGCCCGGCGAAAGAAAACTATAACGTACAAAGGTAAGAATATTAGAATAACTGCAGATCTCTCTGCTGAAACTTTTCAAGCAAGAAGAGGCTGGTCATCAACTTTTAATCTCCTAAAGCAAAAAAACTTTCAACCCAGGATCTTGTATCCAGCTAAACTGAGTTTCATCTATGATGGAGAAATTAAATACTTCAATGACATTCATATGTTGAAAAAATTTGCCATAAGTAAACCAGCTCTTCAGGATGTTCTCAGACCTATCCTCCACAATGACCAACCCAATCCTATACCACAAAAGTAAACTCAATCAGAAACTTCGGATCAAACTCCAACTTCCACACTGGCGAAAGGATTAAAAATGTCCACTGGACCTTTGAAAAACTCGATACCCAAAATTCCACCAGACTTATCAATACTCTCCATCAATGTGAATGGCTTAAACTGTCCTCTAAAGAGGCATAGGTTAGCTGACTGGATACAAAAACTTAAGCCAGATATTTGTTGCATACAAGAGTCACATCTCAACTTAAAAGACAAATACAGACTCAGGGTGAAAGGATGGTCATCCATATTTCAGGCAAATGGTAATCAGAAAAAAGCAGGTGTTGCAATTTTATTTGCAGATACGGTAGGCTTTAAACCATCAAAAGTAAGGAAGGACAAGAATGGTCACTTCATATTTGTTAAGGGTAATACTCAATATGACGAGATCTCAATTATTAATATCTATGCACCCAACCAGAATGCACCTCAATTTATAAGAGAAACTCTAACAGACATGAGTAACTTGATTTCCTCCAGCTCCATAATCGTTGGAGATTTCAACACTCCCTTGGCAGTGTTGGATCGATCCTCCAGAAAGAAGCTGAGCAAAGAAATCTTAGATTTAAACCTAACCATCCAATATTTAGCTTTAGCAGACATCTACAGAACATTTCATCCCAACAAAACTGAATACACATACTTCTCATCAGCCCACGGAACTTACTCCAAAATTGATCACATTTTAGGTCACAAGTCTAACCTCAGTAAATTTAAAGGAATAGAAATTATTCCATGCATCTTCTCGGACCATCATGGAATAAAACTTGAATTGAGTAACAACAGGAATCTGCATACCCATACAAAAACATGGAAGTTAAATAACCTTATGCTGAATGATAGCTGGGTCAGAGATGAGATTAAGAAAGAAATCACCAATTTTTTGGAACAAAACGACAATGAAGACACAAGCTATCAGAACCTCTGGGACACTGCAAAGGCAGTTCTAAGAGGGAAATTTATAGCACTGCAAGCCTTCCTCAAGAGAACGGAAAGAGAGGAAGTTAACAACTTAATGGGACATCTCACGCAACTGGAAAAGGAAGAACATTCCAACCCCAAACCCAGTAGAAGAAAAGAAATAACCAAAATTAGAGCAGAATTAAATGAAATTGAAAACAAAAGAATAATACAACAGATCAATAAATCAAAAAGCTGGTTTTTTGAAAAGGTCAATAAAATAGATAAACCTCTGGCCAACCTAATCAGGAAAAAAAGAGTAAAATCTCTAATATCATCAATCAGAAACAACAAAGACGAAATAACCACAGACTCATCAGAAATCAAAAAAATCCTTAATGAATATTACAAGAAACTTTATTCTCAGAAATATGAAAATCTGAAGGAAATAGACCGATACTTGGAAGCACGCCACCTTCCAAGACTTAACCAGAATCAAGTAGAAATGTTGAACAGACCCATATCAAGTTCAGAAATAGCATCAACTATACAAAACCTCCCTAAAAAGAAAAGCCCGGGACCAGATGGTTTCACGTCAGAATTCTACCAAACCTTTAAAGAGGAATTAGTACCTATATTACTCAACCTGTTCCAAAATGTAGAAAAAGAAGGAAGACTACCCAACACGTTCTATGAAGCAAATATCACCCTGATCCCCAAACCAGGAAAAGACCCAACAAGAAAAGAAAATTATAGACCAATATCACTAATGAATATAGATGCAAAAATATTCAACAAGATCCTAACAAACAGAATCCAGCAACACATCAAACAAATTATACATCATGACCAAGTTGGTTTTATCCCAGGGTCTCAAGGCTGGTTCAATATACGTAAATCTATAAATGTAATTCAGCACATAAACAAATTAAAAAACAAAGACCATATGATTCTCTCAATTGATGCAGAAAAAGCTTTTGATAATATCCAGCATCCCTTCATGATCAGAACACTCAAGAAAATTGGTCTAGAAGGGACTTTTCTTAAACTGATAGAGGCTATCTACAGCAAACCCACAGCCAATATCATATTGAATGGAGTTAAATTGGAATCATTTCCACTCAGATCAGGAACCAGACAAGGCTGCCCATTGTCTCCATTGCTTTTCAACATTGTAATGGAAGTTTTAGCCACCGCAATTAGGGAAGAAAAGGCGATCAAGGGTATCCATATAGGGTCAGAAGAGATCAAACTCTCGCTCTTCGCAGATGATATGATTGTGTATCTGGAAAACACTAGGGACTCTACTACAAAACTCCTAGAAGTGATCAAGGAATACAGCAGCGTCTCAGGTTACAAAATCAACATTCATAAATCGGTAGCCTTTATATACACCAACAACAGTCAAACTGAAAAAGCAGTTAAGGACTCTATCCCATTCACAGTAGTGCCAAAGAAGATGAAATATTTGGGAATTTACCTAACAAAAGACGTGAAAGATCTCTATAAAGAGAACTATGAAACTCTAAGAAAAGAAATAGCTGAAAATGTTAACAAATGGAAAAACATACCATGCTCATGGCTAGGAAGAATCAACATTATCAAAATGTCCATACTACCCAAAGCAATATATACTTTCAACGCACTCCCTATTAAAGCTCCACTGTCATATTTTAAAGATCTTGAAAAAACATTACTTCGTTTTATATGGAATCAGAAAAAACCTCGAATAGCCAAGACATTACTCAGAAATAAAAACAAAACAGGAGGAATCACACTACCAGACCTCAGACTTTACTACAAATCGATAGTGATCAAAACAGCATGGTATTGGCACAAAAACAGAGAAGTAGATATCTGGAATAGAATAGAGAACCAAGAGATGAATCCAGCTACTTACCGCTATTTGATTTTTGACAAGCCAATTAAAAACATTCAGTGGGGAAAAGATTCCCTATTTAACAAATGGTGCTGGGTGAACTGGCTGGCAACCTGCAGAAGACTGAAATTGGACCCACACCTTTCACGATTAACTAAGATAGACTCTCATTGGATTAAAGATTTAAACTTAAGACATGAAACTATAAAAATACTAGAGGAGAATGCAGGGAAAACCCTTGAAGAAATTGGTCTGGGTGAGTATTTCATGAGGAGAACCCCCCGGGCAATTGAAGCAGCTTCAAAAATACACTACTGGGACTTGATCAAACTAAAAAGCTTCTGCACAGCTAAGAACACAGTAAGCAGAGCAAGCAGACAGCCCTCAGAATGGGAGAAGATATTTGCAGGGTATAACTCTGACAAAGGTTTAATAACCAGAATCCACAGAGAACTCAAACGCATCAGCAAGAAAAAAACAAGGGATCCCATCGCAGGCTGGGCAAGGGATTTGAAGAGAAACTTCTCTGAAGAAGACAGGCGCACGGCCTTCAGACATATGAAAAAATGCTCATCATCTTTAATCATCAGAGAAATGCAAATCAAAACTACTTTGAGATATCATCTAACTCCAATGAGACTAGCCTATATCACAAAATCTCTAGACCAGAGATGTTGGCGTGGATGCGGAGAAAAGGGAACACTTCTGCACTGCTGGTGGGAATGCAAATTAATACATTCCTTTTGGAAAGATATATGGAGAACACTCAGAGATCTAAAAATAGATCTGCCATTCAATCCTGTAATTCCTCTGCTGGGCATATACCCAGAAGACCAAAAATCACAACATAACAAAGATATTTGTACCAGAATGTTTATTGCAGCCCAATTCATAATTGCTAAGTCATGGAAAAAGCCGAAGTGCCCATCGATCCACGAATGGATTAATAAATTGTGGTATATGTATACCATGGAATACTATGCAGCCTTAAAGAAAGATGGAGACTTTACCTCTTTCATGTTTACATGGATGGAGCTGGAACATATTCTTCTTAGTAAAGTATCCCAAGAATGGAAGAAAAAATACCCAATGTACACAGCCCTACTATGAAACTAATTTGGGACTCTCACATGAAAGCTATAACCCAGCTACAACTTAACAACAGGGGGAAGTGGGAAAGGGGGGGGCGGGTAGAGGGAGGGGAATCGGTGGGATCACACCTGTGGTGCATATTACAGGGGTATTTGCGAAACTTGGTAAATGTAGAATGTAAATGTTTTGGCACAGTAACTGAGATAACGCCGGAAAGGCTATGTTAACCACTGTGATAAAAATGTGTCAAATGGTTTATGAAGTGATTATATGATGCCCCATAATCATATCATTGTATACAGTTATGATTTAATAAAAAAAATTAAAAAAAAAAAAGAAAATGAAAGATTTGGCAAAAAAAAAAAAAAAAGAAGACAGACACACGATTTACAAACACATTAAAAAAAGCTCATTATCCTTAATTATCAGAAAAATGCAAATCAAAACTACTTTGAGATATCACCTAACCCCAGTAAGAGTAGCCCACATAACAAAATCCCAAAACCAGAGATGTTGGCGTGGATGTGGAGGAAAGGGCACACTTCTACAATGCTGGTGGGAATGCCCACTAATACATTCCTTCTGGAAGGATGTTTGGAGAATACTTAGAGACCTAAAAATAGATCTGCCATTCAATCCTATAATTCCTTTACTAGGTTTATACCCAGAAGACCAAAAATCACAATATAACAAAGACATCTGTACCAGAATGTTTATTGCAGCCCAATTCATAATTGCTAAGTCATGGAAGAAGCCCAAGTGCCCATCGACCCACGAATGGACTAGCAAATTGTGGTACATGTATACCATGGAATATTATGCAGCCTTAAAGAAAGATGGAGACTTTACCTCTTTCATGTTTACATGGATGCAGCTGGAACATATTCTTCTTAGCAAAGTATCTCAGGAATGGAAGAAAAAGTATACAATGTACTCAGCCCTACTATGAAGCTAAATTATAGCTTTCACATGAAGGCTATAACCCAACTATAGCACAAGACTATGAGGAAAGGGCCAAGGAAGGTGAAGGGAGTGGGGAGGTTAAGGTGGAGGGAGGGTAATGGGTGGGACCACACCTTTGGTGCATCTTAGAATGTGTACAGGCAATACTTAGTAAAGGCAGAATACAAATGTCTACATACAATAACTAAGAAAATGCCATGAAGGCTACGTTGAACAGTTTGATGAGAATATTTCAGATTGTATATTAAACCAGCAAATTGTACCCCTTGATTGCACTAATGTACACAGCTATGATTTAACAATAACAAAAAGGAAATGTTGAAGCATGGTAGTGCTTTTTCTTCTTTAATTTTAGAATAATTTTGGAGCTAGTTTTAATGTGTAAAGTGAAGTAATGGTAAATAACTATGATTACCCACTGTTTCTGGAATTGTTTTTTAACATTCTGAAATACTGGTTAACTGTGAATGATCACCAGGAGATGGCAGCATTACCTCCACCATTTTACTCTTCATCTGTCCAAAACTGAGGCTGTCGACTTTTGAAAGTTAACAATCGCAAATTGCACACCAGCTGCCTCAATTTGTTGGCTATTGTAGCTTTTCTTTTATGATGCACTTCTCTTTTAAAAGAGATCCCTTTAGCCAATATATCCTTTAAATATGTTCACAATACTAAAGACATATAAGCAGCTTGCCAACTTTGCTCTTTTTATTTTTTTTCTATTGGCATTTATACAAGCAAATCTTTGCTAGCCTAACTGTACGGAGACAATTAGCCATTCTATAAAATGTTGCATCCTCCTGGCTTGCATGTGCAGTCACTTACAGGCACGTTTACTGACAGGTACCACAGCACTGCCAGTGGGAACAGAAAGTTTGGAGGATTTATCTTAAACAGATTGTGGTTCACATCCTAACTCCATCGCCTCACTTCACTGAGCCACATTCTGTTGTTTCATTCCATTTCGTTTGATTTCGTATATAACGATGAAGTTCCTGGAGATGGTAATACACATATCTGCCCAGCAAGATTATTTTCATAAGTATATAAAATAGTTGGATTCAGTAAATATTTATGGGACCCATACTATGTGCCGGACATTGTGCCCAGCACAGGGGATAAGTGCCACAAGAAGGGCATAGTCTTGAGCTGTGCTGTCCCATACAGTATTCACTAGATGTGTGTGGCTATTTGAATTTAATAAAATTAAATAAAATACAAAATTCAGCTCCTCAGATCATGTTTCAAGTGCTTGATAGCACCCACATGTGACTAGCAGCCATCACCTAGAAAATGCCAAACCTTTCCATCACTACAGACAGTTCTATTGAACAGCACTGGTCTGGAAGGCTATACAGACTCTTAGAAATTTACGGTCTGTTTGAAAAGTGCTATCAGACATCAATACATAGCACAGAGAGGTGAAATAAACAGAGAAATGATAAACTCTTTCTAACAGTGTCAAAGAAAATATAGACATAGGTTAGCTATAGATATAAATATAGACATAGATAGATATCATTTTAATGGAAGTCTTTACATAAGAAATAGTCTGAGGAGTAGAAAGGTGTTTTCAGGAAGACTTACGGGAATGGAAAAGTACACGGTGTATGAAAGTATCAAGGAAGACAAAAATAACAAGGTATGTTCAGGGAATTCCAACTGTTTTGTGTTGTGAAAGAATAAAGGTTGAAGAGTAAAGAAAGTTGCAAAGGAAAGAGATGAAGCTAAGAAGAGAAAAATCACAAACTAGCTTTTGAGTATTTATAGTAAACTCTCAGTATGGGTTAGCTCTGCTTTTCCTACAGTAAGAGAACAAACAGTGACCCTTTTATGTCTGAACTCAGGGGGAGAGAGAGCAGAGACTCTTTCCACAGCTGCATCTGAATGGAAAATGAAACTAACTCCTCTGCCAGCCCCGTGCGGTACCTCCCAGAACCAGGCTCCTCTCCTCACGGATACCCCAGACTGTGAGGACACACTGCCAGCCGTGTCCCCAATAACACAGCTGCCCCCAGCAGCCTCCATGGACGCATTCCCCCCAAATGAGTAAGGACTGCTTTCTGCTAAGGTTAAAACATATTCAAGCCTCATGAGTCCAGAGCTTTGAAGCCATCTCCAACTTTTTGTGGTTACAGTTAGTTCATAGTCAGCTGGCAAAAGTGACTTCCTGGTTCTAAGATAAAAGACTTGGGAAGAGGGGGGAGGTGAAGAGGACTAAAAAAACGTACTTGACACCAAATGGTTCTTGCAAAATAGAACTTTGATGAGCAAAGCACAAATGAATCCTAATCATCTAGATTACATTTCTGAAAACGTACACACTTTTAAAGTTTCTGAAGGAGGCTTGGTGGAAATGTGTTTGGGGTTTCTCTAGCCTCGAGACACTAGGGAAGGAGTTGAGAGGCATATGCTGGCTCGCAGACACAGCTGGGATTACAAGGGCCTGGGGCGTGGGGGAGAGGGAGGGGAGAAAAAGCCCTCTTGTAATAGGTGTTCCAAAATTGCTGGTCTTTCGTAAGAGGTGAGGTAGGGATGGCAGGGGAAGAATCTGGCTGAGCTCTTCATACGGTTTTATTTAAGCTTGAATAGAGATAATCAGCTCTGCTGTTTATTTCCATACCAAATGCTCGGGGGGCCAAAATTCTGTCAAATTCCTAACCCAGATAATTTTAGCAGCAATCTTTCTGAAATACAAAACGTACCAAGAGACTTCCTGGTAAAGAGTTACCAAGAGAATCCAGAAGAGTCCATCCAGGACTCTGACACAAGCAAAAGAGTCCTCCTGCTCCCTCCCGGGTGGCCAATTATTTGTGTGACAACACCTCATACTTTCCTCGTGATGCCATTTGACAGAGGAGAACCCAAGCCAGGCTAAATACTTGCCCTCTTGATACTCAATCTCTATCTCTTTATCGTCCCAATTAGAGAGCTGGAGGAGGGGAGCTGGCACCAGGGGTCAATCCAACTGTTGCTTTAATGGCGATGAGGCAATAGGGTGTGGTTTATAATATGGTTTATAATATCTGGGGTTTGGGCATTAGACAACTTGCTTTGGAAATGCTAGCTTGGCAACTTGGGTACATTGCTTGACTCCTTTTAATCTTAATTCCCCCATCTGTAAAAAGGAGAAATCTCATAATGCCAACCCCACAGGGTCATTTTGGAATTATGTGAGCTTAGGTCAGCTGGGTGCCTGCACAGAGCTGACAACACACAGGAAATGTTCAACTGGCATTAAGCGGGGCTTTTGTCATTATGCTGTCACTGCAGAGCTGGAAGGGAGGGATTCATTTTCACTTGCCTTAAGAACAAATGGTGTATCCAGCCTCCAATTTTGTTTTGATTTTGGTAAGAACATTTAACGAGATCTACCTATTTAACAAATACTTAAACAATAATACAATACTTTTAACTATAGGCATGATATTGCATATCAGATCTCTGGAATGTAATCATCATGCAGAACTGAAATTTTATACCTGTGAACAGCAAACACCCTGCTACACCTCCCCCAGCCACTGGCAACCCACCATTCTCCTCTTTGCTTCTGTGTGCTTAACTCTTGTAGATACCTCGTCTAAACCATCGTCTGAATGATACTGTGCAGTAGTTATCTTTCTATGACTGACTTTTTAAACTTAGCATCACGTCCCCAATTCTCTTCATATTGTGTATGACAGGATTTCCTTCTTTTCTCGGGCCATATTAAATCCCATTGTGTGTGTGTATATATGTATACACACCCTACATTTTTTTTATCCATTCAACTGTAGATGGACATTTGGATTGTGTCTTTGTCTTGGCTATTGTGAATAGTGCTGTAGTGAACATACCGATTTAAACACTTTGGGATAAACACATGTAAGTGGGAGTGCTGGGCCATATGGTATTTTTATTTTTAATTTTTGGGGGAACTTCCATACTGTTTTCCATAGTAGCTGCTCCATTTTGCATTCTCACCAACAAACTTCTCCACGTCCTCGCTAATACTACTTGTTATTATTTTTTTTACAATAGCCATCCTAACAGATATAAGGTTATACCTCATTATGCATTTTCCTGTTGATGAGTGGTCTTGAACATCTTTTCATATTCTTCTTGGCCACTTGTATGTCTTTTTTTGACAAATACCTTTTTAAGTCTTTTGCTCATTTATTAAATGTTTTCTGCTATTGAGTTAAAGGAGTTCCATATATAGAGATTTTGTTTTTTTTTGAGATAGAGTCTCACTATGTCACTCTCAGTAGAGTGCAGTCGCATCACAGCTCACAGCAACCTCAAACTCTTGGGCTTAAGCAATTCTCTTGCCTCAGCCTCCCAAGTAGCTGAGACTACAGGTCCCGGCTTTTGTGTGTGTGTGTGTGTTTGTTCTTATTGTAGTTGTCATTGTTATTTAACAGGCTCAGGCCTGGTTCAAATCCGCTAGCCCCGGTGTATGTGGCTGGCACTCTAACCACTGAGCTACAGGTGCTGAGCTTTTTTTTTGAGACATAGTCTCACTCTATCGCCTTAGGTAGAATCCTGTAGTTTGAAGCTCACTGAAACTTCAAACTCCT
Organism: Nycticebus coucang; assembly: GCF_027406575.1. NCBI lineage: Eukaryota > Metazoa > Chordata > Mammalia > Primates > Lorisidae > Nycticebus > Nycticebus coucang. The sequence goes on from NC_069787.1 coordinate 23,593,688, forward strand.
GGGCTCAAAAAATCCTCTTGCCTCAGCCTCCCAGGTAGCTGGGATGATAGGTGGCTGCCACAATGCCCAGCTAATGTTTATATTTTTAGTAGAGACAGGGTCTCAGTGTTGCTCAGGCTGGTCTTGAATTCCTGAGCTCAAGCAAACCACCCTGCCTTGGCCTCCCAGAGTGCTAGGATTACAGGTGTGAGTCACCACGCCCCACCCCTTATATATTTGGGGTAGTAATCCCTGATTAGATACATACTTTGCAAATATTTTCTCCACTTTGTCTGTTAATGTTTACTTTACTGTACTAATGCTTTTTAGTTTGATTTCATCCCATTTATCTATTTTGCTTTTATTGCCTGTGTTTTTGGTGTCATAGCCAAGAAATCATAGCCAAGACTAATGTCAAGAAGCTTTTCCCTATGTTTCCTTCTAGGAGTCCTACAGTTTCAGGTCTTTCATTTAAGCTTTTATCCATTTCAAGGTGATCTTTGTACATAGTGTGAGAAAAGTGTCCAATTTCATTCTTTTGCCTGTGGATATCCAATTTTCCTAGCACCATTTGTTGAGGTTATCTAGCCCCAGATTTGATTTCTCAGTACCTGGAAACTTGAAAGGGAGGGAAAAATCTGTCTTCATTGCTATCAACTTTAAGGATGACAAAATTTAACCTGTACCTTCCTCATGTGACTTTAAAATCATTAATAACAAACTTAAGCTTCGTTTCAACCTTTATCACTTCTGGGGATCATTTCATATCTGTGTTATCCATCAGGAAATGGATTGCTTCCTTTTTTTGAAATCAAAATGGTTTTCTTCATTGTGGTGGGGTTGCCCTTGACAGAGGAGGGAGAGCCTTGAGAAAAGAATTACCTTCCTTTTAGCTTTGCCTTCAGCATCCTTGGACCCAGCCTTCCACTTTGGAAATGATCAAAATACCATCATTCCTGCTTTTATTCTCTCTTCATATGGAATGTTCCTACCCAACCCCTGGTTTCCTTTCCTTGCTTTCAGAGTTCTCCAGACCACCATCTATTCCATGAAAATATTTTCTCTCCAATTTAGAAACTGAGGCCAAATTAAACAAGGAGAGATAACTGTTTCAGCACCTCAAAGGAGCATCCCCCAGAATTTAGATGTGGGCGTGATCGTGTTGTGTACCTGACTAGACTCTGTCCACAATCCTGGGTTTACTTGTACCACTCTCAAACACCCTACAATAAAACACCCTAATTATGCCAAAATGAGTGGTGTGGTTTGAGTCTGAGGTGAGTAGACCATGAAGGATCTGCCCTCACAGATGGATAAATGCTGTTGTCACAGGAGTTAGGTCTGTTACGGCAAGAGTGGGTTCCTTATGAAGGTTGACTTTACCTCTCTCTCTGTCTTCCCTTCTGCTGCAGGATAACAGGGTGATGCAATGATACAGCAAGAATGCCATCTCCACATGCCAGCCCCTTGTTCTTGGACTTCTAATCCTCCAGAACTTTATGAAATAAATTTATGTTCACTGTAAACTACCCAGCCTTAGGAATTCTGCATAGCAGCACAAAATAGACTTAGACTCTGAGGAAAAGGAAGAAGTCTGTTAAGAAGTTGCATCTGCTTCCCTTTGCATATAGATGTATCTATAACCACTTAGCACCCCAAAAGCTAAATTGTGAGGGTGAGAAAAGAGTCTCATAATTTCTATTCTCAAAACATATCTGAAATACTGTACTGTGAAAAAATAAGAAAGATAATTTGATCTTCGTCCCCAACTCCTGGTGCAGAGCTCTTAACACCATTGGGATTTCCTATAGAATAGCTTTTGTTGGTTATAACAAGCCCTTTCCTTCACACCCAATCTTAAGCTAATAATGTATTGGGGGGGAGGGTCCCTAGAGAGACTGGATAGGGCTGCTCACCAAGACCAGGCGATTACAGGGTTCCAGCTGTCAGCCCTCCAACCCCTCTGATCTCTGGATAGGATAAAGCCGGAGATCAAGCTCCATAAAAATTCTAGATCAGTGAGATTTGGTGAGCTTCCAGGTTGCTGAGTTCACGGACGGGGTCTAGGAAGGTGTTGTGCCCAGACAGCCCTAGGAAGCTCCACACCATTCCCCCCTCCTTATCTTTTCATCTCTTCCAGCTGGCTATTTCTGAGTTGTATCCTTTATAATAAGACAGTAAACAGAAGGTTTTCCCAGAATTTTTTGAGCCATTCTACCAAATGACCAAATCTAAGGAGGGCGTCTTAGGAGCCTCCAACTTATAACTATTAGGTCAGAAGCATAAGTGACAACCTGGGGCTTAGAACTTGTGTCTGAAGTTGAAGCAGTCCTTGGAGACTGAGTCCTGAGCCTTTGGAATCTGAAGCTCCCTCTAAGTAGATAGTGTCAAAATGGAACTGAATTACAGGATGATCCCCAGATGGTGTCTGTGAAGACTTGGGGGATTGGTTAGTGCAGAAAAAACCTGCACGTCTCATGATGGAAGTGTTGGAATGTAGAGAAACATCATGCGTTTTATCAGAGTTACCCTCTGAGCTTGGTGTTGATATGAAGAATGCTCAGGCACAGAGCAGGGATTTCAGCCTTTCAAATGTCCATAGGGGCTTGGCATATAATGTAAATGAGGGAAGTAAGTGAATAGGAGAAAGGTTTCACTTAAGTGTTAATTTGAATTCTTACTTCTATTGTTAACTGCAACTATATTCATTAAAGATAGTTGCCAGTGGGCCTAAGTGTTGGGGGATGAAAGGGAGTGGTGGGGACTGTGGCAAATTAGAAAGGGCATGTCTCTCCTAATATCCAGTTGAGAACATGAGCAACATTGCTAAATGCTTCAGTTTTTTTTTTTCCAAGAAAAGCCAGAAATCTCAGATTTTTATATTAAACTTTCCAGTTTTGAATGTCGGCAAGTAATTTAATCAATGCAATTAAAAGCTAGAATATTAGTCACTCTTATGTAGTAAGTACAAGCAGAACTTTGGGATACTAGTAATACTCTGCTTCTTGATATGGGTGCTAAATACACAGGTGTGTTCTTTTTGTGAAAATTCATTAAAATGTTTCATTACAGTAAAATATACATACAGAAAGTACAAACTTAGTTATTCTGTATGTATGTTTTACAGTAATGAAACATTTTAAAGTATGCTAGTGAGTAATACGTATTCTAGGGGAATTTTGAATCATTTTCTGGGCCAACAGCCTGTAGACCAAACAATGCCCAACTGTGGGCAGAAATGAGCCTTCAAGATTACTCTTTATAAGTTTTAATTGAGAGGATTCAGAAGAGAAAGAAAATGCTGGTTTTTCTGCCATTTATGTGGAAGACAGGAGAGGAAGGAAAGGGCCTGGCCTTCCTTCCAGCATGCACAGATGTATTTCCAGGGCACACGACAGTCTGAGTACACATGGAGAGCAGTCCAGGTCCTTCCATGCCTGTCTCGCTCCCCACCTGTGAGACTGTCCTCATTCTACTTGCCCGGTGCTTCCCTCATTCAGCCATCACTAGGGACTCCAAATCTTGCTTTGGTGAGATCCCCCTTTTGGAAATTTAGATCTCATGTTTCCTCTATTGTGCTTACAGCTGCACACTGCAACAAGCTTCGGGGAAAAAGAAAGGCGGTACAAGAGAGTGGAAAATAGACAAGGTTTGAAGTCAGACGCAACAGGGTTCAAATAGCAACCTTGACACTAACTAGCTGAGAACTTACCCAAATTGCTTCACCACCCTGAGCTTTGGTTTTCTCATTTAAGTAACCATGGCATGAATACCTGTTCCCGAGGGGTGTTAAATGCCTAGCAGAACATTGCTTCTCAACTTTAATATACATGAGAATTTTTCTGGGAATCTGGTGAGCCTGCAGATTCTAATTCAGTAGGTTTGGGGTGGGCTCTGAGATTGTGCCAATGCTGCTGGTCTCAGGACCGTGGTTGAGAAGCAAGGCTGTTGAGTGTTTGATCACAGTGCTCAATAGATATTGGTTCCCCACTCTCACCTCTGATAACAGCATTACATTCCCAACAAGAAGTTTGCAAGAAAGCTGGGGTTGGGGGTAGCTGTAGGCACCGATTTTGTTCATTTTCTATGTGATTTCAGTAAGCTCTGGGCATCTACTTTCCTTTATATTGGCCACAACAAACACCAAGTCTCAGCTGTGATGACTTTCACATGGAGAGAGTGGGGTCCATGAATCAGGGAAAGAGACAAGAAGAGTTAAATGTGTTTCTCTCTAGGAGGCTTCTCTTTGTTTCCTCAAGTTGACTACCAAACTCTCTGGTTTGTTTTTTCATTCGAATGTTTTATTCCATGAATAACCTAACAATATAAATGTGTTTCAAGTGCATGAATAAACAACATAATAATAAAAAGCACATGACTTTCCCAAGAATGTAACCCTGCAGTTCTGCCTTAACAAAAAGACAGCAACTTTCACTTTGGGGGAAGGGAACGAGGACAAAATTTCAAATGTGCTTAAGAGACTTAAGAAGAGAGGCAATAGAAAGGGGGGTGGGCGGGAAGAAATATTGGTTTTCATTACTCGAATTCTCCCCAGAACAGTTTTGGTGGGATTGGGGAGGATAAAGGAAATCTGGCAAGAAAAGATGCATCTGGTTTTGTACTGATTTTGAACACAGACAAAAAATACTCTGTGCCCAGGAATGTAAGAAGGAACATGGGCTTTGCAGTCAAGCACAGCCTGGGTCCAACTGGCCTCATCTCTCACTACTGGGCCAACCTGTGTAGGTTGGTTATCTGAGTCTTACTCAGTTTCTTCATCTGTAACGTAGGGAGGGTTACACCTCCCCTGCTGAACTGTTCTAGGAAGGTACTAAAATAACACTAGGGAAGTGTCTAGCCCATTGGCCACCTAGCCCTATAGATGTGGAATAAATGTGAGCTTCTCCCTTTTCTTCTCTGGAGGACTCAAGCTATTGATCACAGACCCTGAGCCCAGAAAGAGTACATGGTTCACTACAAAAGTTTTGAAACAGACTGTGTTATGGACCATTATTTCACTTCCGAGAAATATATAGACAGCGTCCTTTCTGATTGGCCCATGCAATTTTCACCTTGCTCTGTTTATCAGTCTTCCTGGGAGGGCTTCATTTGTTTCTGTCTGCAGGGATTTTACGTTTCTTTATTTTTGTGTATCTCAAAACTTTCCTAATTCCGCAGACTTATCTAAATCATTAGGACATTTCTTTAACAGCAGATTCTACTCCAATGTGGCAGACCAGGAGACATGTTCATGGGGTGTGTTCCAAATCACCTCTGTCATGAATTTTTCTTAACACTGACTACGATCCCCACAACCAAGCAGCCCCTCATTCAAACGCATTTTGTATCAAGCACAGCCTGGGCCAAACTTTTACAAACTTTTTGGGGGAAGGGAATGAGGACAAAGTTTCACATGTGCTTAAGAGACTAAAAAGGAAAGGAAACAGGAAGGGGGTGAGCCCCACTTCACCCAGCATGCACTTACCCCTCAGCCTGTGCACCTCCAAGGCTGTCATACAGAGTCACAAAGCTCTCCCTAATCACTAGCTGTAGGAACTTGGGCACATTGTTTAATGACTCTTAGCTCCCCACCTTCACCTCTTATAAAAGCATACACTCCAAAAGAAGGTTACAATTAAAAGTTGGGAGGGTGTGGCGCCTGTGGCTCAGTCGGTAAGGCGCCGCCCCCATATACCAAGGGTGGCGGGTTCAAACCCGGCCCCGGCTGAACTGCAACCAAAAAATAGCTGGGTGTTGTGGCGGGCACCTGTAGTCCCAGCTACTCGGGAGGCTGAGGCAAGAGAATCGCTTAGGCCCAGGAGTTGGAGGTTGCTGTGAGCTGTGTGATGCCATGGCACTCTACCGAGGGCCATAAAGTGAGACTCTGTCTCTACAAAAAAAAAAAAAAAAAAAAAGTTGGGAGGTGGGTAGCTGTAAGCACTGATTTTGTTCATTTTGCATGTGATTCCAGTAAGCTGGCATCCATGGCAACCCATGGCAGTGTCCAACAGGGTTCCTGAACTAGGGAATGAGACAAGGAGGGTTAAATGTGTTTCTCTCTAGAAGACGTCTCTCACCTGTTTCTTCAAGATGACTACCAAACTCACTGGTTTGTTATTTCATCTGCATGTTTTATTAAGATGTCTTAATTTCTACACCTGGAAAGTGAGATAATGACCCTGCCCTCCAAGTTACTGTAATATGGAAATGAGGCATTAGCCCAGTGCTCGACACGTGGAAAGCACCCTGGCAACAGTTGTTGCTGTTATTATTAATATTCACAGTGGGTGTTGTTCTTATTTATAGGTAAGGAAATTGGCGTTCTAGGGGAGCCAGTGATAGAGTCATCCTTTAAAATTTGCTGGTTTCATGGGGACCAAGAGGCTACAACGTGTAGAGTAGCAGGTGTTCAAGGTACTAAAAAGTTTCTGCTGGGCCCACAGCCTGTGTTCTCTGCACAGAGGCACACTGGAAGGCCCTGAAGAAGGTATGAAGAAGGCTAAGGGGAAGCTACTGGTGTTTGTTAGGCCTCAGGTGCTGCTCCTGTCCAGAGCAGAAAGGCATGAATGACTACAGCATGTCTTGCTTGACTTCTGGGATGTCAGTTTTGGTGGGTACATTTCTATGACTTGTCACTCTTCCCTTCATGTACAAACGCCCAGACTTGTTCTGCTGTTATAATTGGTGAGCCTCCTCTATCAAAAGTCATTTCACTAATTAACAGATATTACTGGGTCATCACGTTTGTTGACATTCCTTTTCCAGCCCTGGGTATTTATTAGATGCTGGATTTGGACCTGCCAGACTTTTAGGTGACTTCCTTACTGCTCACAGGTTACCCTGACTCAATGTTTGGTCCTTGCTTATTTTAGGTTTGCCTGCCTTTATGGTTTGGCCTCCTCTTGTGATACTAATCCTGAAGATTCTCCCGCTCCTTGAAACTTGCCTCAGTTTCCCCAGTGCCCACTCTTCAGCCACATTCACAATTCCCTGTGATAGACACTCTACATCTTCTTCTGAGCAAGAAAACTCCACCATACTGATTCTTTGTGCATCGACTTTCCTACGATCTCATGAAAAAGCATTGTTATCAAATAAAATGGAAGTAGCATTAGGTAAACTAGAGAAAAATAGAAACACAAAGATTAGTACTTTTGTTTTGTCCTGGTGACAAAGCACTGTGGCTTTAACTTTCTGTCTCCGTTTCTTTTCTAGCAATTTCTTCTTCTTCTGCCTCTAAATGATGGACTACGTTGCATTCATTGAGCCTTTTCTGCCCTCTGTTTCTGCTCATTTCTTAGCGTCACCCAGCCTCAGTGTTAAGACTGTCTCTGATGTCTCTTAAACGTGCATCTCTAACCCAGATTTCTCTCTTCAGCTCTGGCCTCACTTGTCCACCCACCTGCCCCCTCCAGTGGGTCCCTGGAGTGACTGGGCCTAACAAGCTAAATCACGCGCCCTTCTCCCCAGTCTTCCTCATCTTGTACGAAGGCTCCAACTTTCCTTTGGCTCCTTCTTGACACCAGTTTCGCTCACGTGCTGCATCCAACATGTCAGCAAATGGTGCTACCTTGGTGCTACCTTGAAAATGTATCCAGGATCCAACCCCCATTGCTATATCCATTCTTGCCAGAACTGTCGCAAAGGTCTCTAACTTGATCTTCCATTTGCACCCTGTCCTCTGACATTCTGTCCTCAAGAGAGCAGCCAGAGAGATCCCAACAGGTTGGTCATGGTTCCAACCCAAATGCTTATCACTCCCAGGGTCAAAGCTTACATCCCTAATGGCCTATGAGGCCCTTACGCAATCAGACTTCCCCCTGCACCCCTGACTTCACCGCCTTTCACAGTCCTCCTTTCTCGCCTCTCCTCAACCCACTGGCCCTTTTGTGCTCCCCGTGCATGCAGAGTCTTCCATGCCAGTCAAAGGCCTTTGTACTTCCCCTTCCCTCTGCCAGAGCACATTCCCCACATATCTGCATAGTTCATCCCACATTTCATTCGTGTTTCTGCTCATATTTTCACTTGATCATTGAGGTCTTTCCTGGCCAGTATGTCTAAAATGATGCCAATATTCCTTAGCCTCCATCACTGCTCCTTAGGCCTTGCCTGTTTTGTTTCTGGTGGCCCTTGTCACCTGCCTGACCATACTCCAAGGTGTCCTTATCATCTATCACCCCCTACCAGACCCTCACAGGCTCAATGAGCACAGACACTTGGTTGTTCATCATTACATCATTATACCCCCCAAACAGTGCTTGGCACATAGTAGGTACTTAAAGACATAAATATGTCCTGAATGAATGAATATCCTCACCCATTTCCTCACCTGAGCCCCGGTGGACCAAGAGTTGCCCACAGAGTTCTTACCAGCAGAGATGTCCCTGTTTATACCTGAGTTGTCTTCAGAGGGCTTAACAGCCCAGGACCTTCCACGTGTCCCTCTTCCTTTGCTAATTCATCTCCAGTCCAGCTTTACAGGGTGCTAGCTCTTTAAAACCTTGACATTTTTACATCTTTCATATTGTAGTATTCTGGCTTATTTGGGTTGTAAGTTACAGAAACCCGAATAGGTATAGGTTAAACAAAATAGGGGGACTGTGAAAGGAGAGAGTCAGCGGCAAACAGAACTGAAAACCCCGGTTCAGAAGCAGGTAGAGATTTCTCTTTTTCTCCGTTAGACTTAGTCAAATTGATTTTCCCCAACCAGGAGTGCAGATGGTCATCTGTGTCCCTCAGCTTATGTTCTACCAATTTAGCCACCTCAGTATCAGACCTGATCTAAGATGGGTTCATTTCCACCCAGATCTAATGGGCTGAGAAGAGTTTAGCATGGTTACCCCAGGACAAGTCACCCTGTTGAAACTAAAAAAAGATGAAAACAGTTGCTGAGAAAACAAAAACAATCAATACCCACTACATTAATTTCACCTTGTTTTTCTACCTTTTGGCTTCTATCACCTAACTGTGCCTAGAGATGGGGGCTTACCTCTTTACATCTTCAACATCTCACAGGGGGCCTTCCTTAGACTTACATGTTCAATAAATGCTCTATTTAGAATGAATAAAAATCTCAAATCCAAATACCCCAGCCCTGTGCTGTGGTTTGCTATTAAATGTTTTCCATCCCAGAGGAATTTAAATTTCCTTTCAAAGACTGAATTTCCTTTCAAAGATCTCCTTTCATGGAGTCTGCTAATATCTTGCTGTGTTAGCTATCTACTGCTGCGTAACAAATTATCCCAGTAGTTAGTGACATAAAACAACAGCATTTATTCATAGTGGCTGTGAATCAGACATAGCTCAAGGTCTCTAACAAGGCTGCTAGAGAGGTATCAGCCCATGGCCACCACCACCTTGAGAAGCACAGCTGGGAAAGGACCCACTTGTGAGCCAGCTCACATAGCTGTTTGGAGAATTCAGTTGCCCACCGTCTTTCAGACCAACCAACATTCTTAGTTCCTTACAAGCTATTGACTGGAGCTTCCCTCAGTTCTTTGCCATGTGGGCCTCTCCACGGGGCAGCTCACACCACAGAAGCTGGTTTCCTCAGAGGGAGAGGACAAGAACAAGGGCCAGCAAGATCAAAGTCACAGTCTTCTGTAGCTGATCTCAGAAGTAACATCCTGTTATCACTTTTACAAAATTTTATTCACTAGAAACACATCATCAGGTCTAGCCCACACTCAGGGACAGGAAATGACACAAGGGCCCAAATACCAGGAGGAGCACTTTAATGGAAAACTATCAAAAATCCTAACTGGGGTCACCTGGAAGCAGCCCCATTAGATTTTCATAGCAACAACAACCCCCACTAATGGACTGACTGACTACCTGGAACCTAATTGTGACAAGATTCTCAGGCCTCAAGGACTCCCTGGGAGTGAGTGCCGTAACTGATTAGTGATGTCTGCTATGTGCCAAAGATGGAAGAATAACAGCACAGATCCACATTTTCAAGGTCCCATTTCAACATCATCAAAGCCAGTCTTCCCAGGCCTGATAGACATAAAAATTTATCCATAACATTCATACATTCATCAGCAGAAATGATGAGCTGGCTAAAATTCACGTATCTGATAGTCCTGTGTGAACGTGCTCTGGCTGAATGGCGCTTGTTTTTTTAACATATGCCCAAGTCAACACTGGACCACTCTGTCTGTGTGCGTGCGGGTGTACATGCACGTGTGTTTGGATTGGTGTGAGAAGCTTGGCCCAGCTGCTGCAATCAGTCCTTAAGTTACACGGGGGTGTCAGGATGGTGGGTAACCAAGTCTCCCACTTTCAGAAACAGTAACTGTCAACGCTGGGCCCATGGGTCGAGCCGCAGAGAGAACCGAATTGAGTTTCACGGATGCTTTTCTCTTCCTTGAAAGGACTAGCAGCATGTTTGTTAAGTGGCAAAAACAGAAAGATAGAAAAGAAAATAAATCTGATTAAAAACTTTTTTGTAAGCACCCCTCTTTTTTTCCCACTTAAGCAAGAGCATCAAGATGAATTATTTTTTCCTTTACTCCAGAATAAGTTTGTTTGAAATAATACAATAAATGGAAAAGAAGAAAAAGTATCTGTGCCCTTAAAATAATAAACATTTCAGAAATTAAAATGTTTCTTTACACATGAATGTAGGAGCAACAAGGTTATATTTCCTGAACTTCTTCAGAAAGTCGGCTATTTAAAATTTCCTTCCTTCCTTCCTTCCCTCCCTCCCTCCTTCCCTCCCTCCTTTCTTCCTTCCCTCCTTCCTTTCTTCTTTTTCCTGTATTCAAGGCTTGGGATTGAAAGTGGAGTCTACAAAATACAAAATGAAAAATGAAGACCAAATAAGGTGTAAATATTCCTATTTTAGAGTTTATTTTTGTTTTCTCTGTTTGGATTGGTTTGTTTGCCATGTGGGAACCTGGGCCAGTCTGAGATTAAAATTTGCTTGGAGAATGACATCCCCACTCTCAAACTGGCAAACAGCACTCCAGGCAACTAGCCTTCCTAGGGTTTGCATGTTAGTATGTACGGCCACATGTCAAACTCAATCTGCTAAAGGGTATTACAACTCCTGAAATCAACATCCCAGGAGGGAAGGCCTACATCCCATGCCCATCTGGAGTCTGCTTTGCCTTGCTGTTGCCCATTTCTCACCAGATACATTGCAGAAAGAGTTAATCAATCACTGTGCCAGTTCAAATACAAAGACTACCTCCGGCTTGCTGAAGCTCACACACCCTCACTCCCAGAGCCAGCTCAACAATGCCCAACATCAAAGCCAGAACCTCAAAGCAAATGTGCCAAATGCCCAAATGGAAGTGGAGGAATTAGAGAAGACTTTATGGAGTGTCACTTCTTCATACAGCCCATGAAATGGGCAGAGGTGATGATCACACCCAAGGCAGAATGTCGGCACACCAGCCTGAGCGACACCAAGTCTCCCATCAGGATCTCCGGTCCTCCCTTAAGCTGCTTCTTTAATAGCCTACCTTGCAACTGCCACAAATGCAGACGACCAAAGCGCCATTCCCCTGCAAGGCCAGAACAAGCTATGTCTTTGGGCACTTTCGGACCTTTCGTGAAAATGCTCAGACAGCCTGCCCTGCTCTCCTGTTTAAACACTGCTTTGCAGGGAACGCAGATGGCAATCTCTCGGCCATGTAATAGGCCCTCTGAGAAAGTGCACCTGGAGTAGTTCTATTATCTTTCCTGACCCGTCTCTTTGCCCCTTAGGCCATTTTCATAATATAATGTAATAAATGTGTAGATCCATCTTCCAGTTTCCCCATATCTTACGACCATATCTTCAAAGTCCAATGGACTTGGATGATAATGGTGATTCTGCCACATACCAGTTGTGTGGCCATCCATCTTTGGGACTAACCTTTCCAAGCCTCCATTGTATCATCTGCAAGGTGGGGATAATAAGTATTCCTGGGAGAATTGGAGTTGTTAAGAGGATTAAGTGAAGGAATACTTAAAAAGGCTTGGCACAATGCCGGCCAGGTAATAAGCACTCAGTACGCTCGTATGGGATTTGCAGCTGCTGTCCATCATGTATTCATTCAACAAACATTTTCTGAATGCCTTTTCTGTGCTGGGCACTGTTCTAGGCATGATAGGCAGAGGTAAAAAGACAAAGTCTTTACTCCCATAGATTTTATGACTTCATCAGAGGAAACAGAAGAGAAACAAACAAATGAATAAATGAATAAGATATGGCAGTGTCAGGTGCAATGAAAAAATGAACAGAATTAATCGATAGAGAGAGGCCTAGAGTTGGGAACTTTAGACTAGGAGCTCTGGGAAGTTCCTCCAAAGGTCTGAGGACTGAACTAAGGCCTGAATGACTACAGACGCCAAGCATGTGAAAATCTCGGGGCAACAAGTGCAAAATACATGAGTGAGGACTGAGCTTGGCATTTCTGTTTGTAGACGGAAAGAAGGCTGATATGTGTGAGAAGAGGACGAGGGAAATGGAGAGAGGATGGCGGCCTAGTGGTGGCATTGTCACTTTGTACAAGTTTCCGGTTTTCACATGACTCAGGGAGTATTCTGTGTCTTGTTCTGCTCACTTCATTCTCGAATTTACCAATCCATTGCATGGAACCAAGGGAGAGTGAATTTATTCTCCCATAGCCTGAGAGCTCTCCTGTGCCAGTCGTAAAGGCACAGACTGTTTCCAAGAGAAAAGCAGAACCTGTGAGCCAAAGAGCTCGGAAATCTCGGGGGAATTTCACACACATGCCAGTGAAGGCAGAGTGGAAATGTGCCTTTTACTTTTCTTTCTCCAGAACTGAAATGAACATTGCAAGAGACACAGTGACTGATATCTCAGTTTAATTCCATTTGGTTTTTCCTGCCTTGAGCAAAGTGCTAAACATCTGATTATCTGTGCTGGCTCTTAGGGGAGAGACAGAGTGCTGTGATAAAGAGAACTTGGCGATGGCATCTTGTTCCATGATTTGCTTCTCAGTTCTCTAACTTAATCGCTGTGATCTAAGTAATTTACTTACCCTCTCGGAGCAGAGGCCTCCACTATTTCTTCATCTATAAAACAGGGAGATACTATTTATGCTATAAAGCTATTCTGCTATACCTCTGTGTTAGGGTTTGAAAAGAGAAGCACCTGCCTAGGTCCAGGTGATGACTTCTGCAGTACTGGTGGTAATACAAGTCTCTAGCTCAAGAGTCACCACATTAATTTCCCAGGGCCTACTCTAGACAGCTGTCTGTCTTTGTAAATAAAGTTTTATTGGATCACAGCCATGCCCATCTGTTTCCCTAGTTTCTGTGGCTGCTCTCACAGTACAACAGCAGAGCTGAGAAATTACAACTCACATTGAATGGCCCACAGAGCCTTAAATTTTACTACCTGGCCCTACACAAAAAACATTTGCCAGCCCCTATTCTAGAATCCAAATATTGCTGCTCTTTTCAATACTTCTAGATGCCTGAAATTTCACTCCATGTAATAAAATTCTCTTGTATTCCCCACTGTGACTTGCACATAACAGGCAGTTACTACATAGTGATTTAATTGTATTAAATTAAATTAAATTAAATATATATATTTAATATGAGTTAGATCAGGTTTTGCTGTTGTTCAGCCTTTTATTTTCCCAAAGAGCCCTTTCCTCGGTTGCGTGTTCATTTTTTTTTCAAATCACTTCTCACTTCTTTATCTGCGCAAGGCTGATAGAAATTATAGGTGTGCATCTTCCCAAGTCACCCTTGCCTTTTGTGGGATCTAGTGTCCATGGCGCAAGCACAGACCCTGCCAGCCAGCTGATTCCCAAGCATCATCAGTTAACTCTTCTAAGGTCACACTGGAAGGCGTCACTGAAAACTTGTAAAATGTCCCCAAGAAGGAAGTATAAATAATGGGCTGGACCATAGGGATCAAGACATGGGATCTAAATAAAGCAGCCTAGACGAGGGTGCCCCACAGTGTCCCCTCTCTGACTTCACTGTCCACCGCCCTGGCCCGGCCCACTCTGGTTCAGGGACGATGGTCCGCTTGCTGTTCCTCAGTCCCCCTCAGGCCTTTGCTGTAGCTGTTCCCCTCCCAGAAGCTCCCTTTCCTGCGACAGCCACATGCTATTCACTCAGATTTCATTCTCTCAACATGTTCCACCCTGACCACAGTAAATACTGCCACCCACCCACCCACCCGCAAACTTTCATCATGGCTCTCCCATGTCCTGCTCCATTTTCTCCATCACAGGTACTCTGCTATTTACGTACTATGTTCATTGTTTTTCATCCGTTCCCTCTTATCCATGTAAGTTTCCCAAGAGGATTGTGGTGTGCTTTCTTCACTGCTGTATTCCAGTCAAGCCAAGAATTTAAGTATTTATTTGTTAAAACACACATAGCACTTATTCTGTACCTGACACTGTTCTAAACTCTTTTAAACATATTGACTCATTGAACGGTAGGTACTCAATACTTTGTAGAATGGGGAAAAAATAAAAGTGGATAGAGCGAGGGTGTGGCTCTGAGGTCAGACTGAGTGGTGTTCCAGCTCTCTCTCTGACATAGTTCCGCCATGTGACCTTGGGAAAGTCTCTGAATATCCTTCCTTTCCCACTGGGAAAATAGAAATGAGAATTCTCATTTATCAATGTTAGAAAAGATTAACTAAGATGTTGGTTATAAGGTCTTGACACAGTTTGCTCCGCAGAGGAAGAGCTAAAGGTGGTAGCAAAGGGATGGTGATGGGGCTGTGACCCCAGGCAGAGTCTGTAAAGCACCAGGCTGACCATGGTCAACTCCTGCTTCCACAGCTCACTCTCTTTTTTGTTTTTTTACCAAGCAAAAGAGGGTGAACAGGCCTATTCGAGTTGTCCATAAGATATGTATCAGTTCTTCAAGGCAAATTAAGGAAAGAAACAGAATAATTGGGGGCGGGGGAGCTAAGTTACCTTAAGATTAAGGAGGGGATTATTAATATTCCACAAATTTTAGTTCTCATGCCTTCTTTCAATGAAAACACAAGATTCGATGACCTAGATATAAAAATGGATTTATTTAGCCACTCAACAAACTTTTATTGTATTGCTTGAGTACCTGATGTGTAGTTAAATCTTTGTATTAGAGCAGGGGACACACAGTCCTCTGGAGCAACAGAGCTGGAGTAACCAGACACCACACAGCTCGCACTCTCATAGTGGTGATGGGCGGGTCAGCAAGTGCAGTGATGGGAGCCACACAGGGCTACAGGAACATGCAGATCTTATGGCTAAAGTTACTGATCACTAACATTCATGTCCATTAACACTTCATCTACTATTTCTTCCATATCTGTGATCTACTTTCTATCATTGTGCACTTTTTACAGAAAGAAAATGAAGTTTAAAGAAGTCACATTGCCTCAGACTGCAGAGTTAATAAGAGATATTAGTGGAACTAAGCCCACATCCCCCCAGCTCTTTAACCCAAGCATAGATTTGTAGGTGGCTGACACTAGCAATACCAACTTATAGATGATGGACACTTTCTAAGTTGTGGAATTTGTTTTGGAATTTGTTCTGTTATCTGCGGAGATAGTATGTACCATCATAAGACTATAAGAATTAAATAAGATAACAAATACCAACCAGCCATGACCTATTCCATGGTACTTAATAAATGTTAGTTTTCATACCTCTTTCTTCTTCTAGGATAACTTTATGATTGCAGAGTTCTGGGTAAACCTATAAACATTTAACCAAATAATTATATTCATAACAGCCCACATTAATTAAATACTTACTATGTGCTAGGCACCGTGCAAGCTCTCCACATGGATTGACCCATGCATTGCACCTGCACAGTAACCCTATGGGTAAGTATTGTTATTATCTCCTTCTTTCTACAAAGGACATAGAGGATCAGAGATATTAACTAAGTTGCTCCCAGGTGACAGAGTTTATACACTGAAGACCAGGAGTCAATCCCTGGTGTGCTGGTTCCAGAATCTGTCCTGGCCACTCTCCCGTCTAAAGCTCATCATTAAAAGGACTGTAGATACCTTTGGAAGCAGTTGTTGGTAGTCATGTTGAAACAGTTGGTGTAATTCAAAACACCTAAGTACTTTATCTGTTCTCAATGTAATGAAATAAAACATATGCATTTATTTCAAATTAGGTGGATTTTTCTGTCTTCCATATTTTCACATACCTGAGGAGCCCATACATTCCCCTCTTGTAGTGTCAGTCAATGCCATAAGAAGGTCTGCATTATCTTTCTTGGAATGTACTCCAGCTCTTCATCAGTTCATAATCCAGTACCGTGCGTGGTCCCCTGGTTAATTTTAGTGAGCTTACCACAATTTAATTTGAGTATGAAAGATTGGAAAGTTCTCTATTACTAGTTCTCAAAGCTTCTCAGATATGCTTATTTCATTAACTTAAAGTCCTGCCAAATTCTCAATGACTCTGTTCAACTCAATAAAGCATATAGTACAAGTTACAGAAAATGCTTTCTATTCTTCCACAGAATTACAAAAAGAATTCAAGACAAGCAAGGAGCGGGGAGAGGGTCCTTATTCCTTTGTGTTCCTTTTTAAAACCTCAAAACTCAGCCAGGGACCCCAAACCTGGAGTCCTACTTCATCTGGTCGCTGCGTTGCAAAAAATTGGTCCTTTTTCTGGCAGTAAAATATTTTCTAACTTTTCCTAATGAGTGTGATTTTCAGACTGTAATTTCTATGCAGCTATGTTGCCAGGGCAGGTTTGGACAGAAATATGCGAACAATAAAGCAGGACAGGGCAAGCAGAGTTGGGTCATAAAATGCACGTCCCCTGTGTGTTGTGAGGCAAGACGCCAATGGCCTTGTGCCCTCAGCCACCTGTGTACGATTCCAGCCGATCATCTGTGACTCACTGGAGGCTGATTAGATTGTTTCTGTCCTGAGGCCATTTTATTATAACGTTTGGTTGTGAATTTCATTAAGTTTTACAGTTCTCCACACGTGTGTTTGTAGCAAGTGTTATCTACCCTTGTGGGATGACATTGTGTTTCTATAAAACAAAAAATTAAACCAAATTCTAAGTTTACAAAGGTTTAAAAAAAAAGTGTGAAAAACAATAGGTGGAAAATAAATTGTTGGCATAAACCACCCATGAAAAGTAAATCAATGTCAGTGAAGAGGCTCAGAGAGCTATTTTTGGCTTTACTCAAAATTCAATATGAAATAGAGTATGGAGATGATATGGAGTCATGGAAACCAGGAATGGCTGGTTTCAATAGTTGGAAATCAAGTATTCAAATTTCATCTAGGTGTGAAGTTTTACCTAGGCAACAGAAAAGAGGTATTTCTGTTTTCATTACAGAAAATGGTAGATTCAAGTTGTAGACTTTGGGGAATGTTAAGGGAAAATCAGGGACTGACCACTTCATCCAGGTCCCCTGTTTTTCTCAGACTCAAGAAGGTGAATAGATGTATCAAATACTGTGTTCACATCTCTGTCTTGTGGTACAAAGGTGGTCAGCATCAAACCTTTTAAGAACCCTAGAGAACTATGGCATTTTGTATCTAGGTGAATCATTTAGCCCAAGAGTTGGCAAAGGCTTCCTGGCATGGGCCAGTGAAGGCAGAGTAAATCTTTTCAGCTTTGCAAGCCATACAGTCTCTGTCGCAACCACTCCAGGCTGCAGCTGTAGCACAAAGGCACTCAGAGACAATACAAAACTGGATGAGTGTGGCTATGTTCCAGCTGAGCTTTTTCTATGTCACTGAAATTTGAATTTCATAGCATTTTCATGTGTCACAGAATAGATTCTTTTGTTTTTTTACAACCACTCAACAATGTTTAAAACATCCTTAGCTAGCAGGTGGTACAAAAACAGACAGTGGGGCAGATTTGGCCCACAGGCCATAGCCTTGTTGACCCCTTGTTTAGCCCAATAACAAACCCCCGGGGTGAAAGCAGGAGGCTGCTCCATGCAGCCTGGAGAGCTCCACTCATTTGTCTCAGCAGGAGCACGTGTCAAAGAGGCTTGACTAGAAACATTCAAAACGCTATAAAGCAATGACAATTTTCTCATTGACATTATGATATTTAATAATATACTCAACCTATATCATCATTTTTATGGAAGTCATTAAGTTTACCTAATTTTGGCTTTTCAAAAGGGTAGTTAATAGAACTCTAATACCATGTGGCCCAGCAATCCAACCTCTGGGTATATATCCAAAGGAAATGAAATCACTGTGCCAGACGCCTTCACTCCCATGTTACTCACAGTAGCTGAGATAAGTGTCCAGCAGTAGATGAATAAAGAAAGTGCAATATACTGCGTAGACATAATGGAATATTATTCAGCCATAAAAAGGAAATCCTGTCATTTGTGACAACATAGATGAACCTGGAAGACGTTATGTTAAATAAAACAATCCAGGTGCAGAAAGACAAATACTGCATGACCTCACTCATAAGCAGAATCTGAAAAAATTGAACTCCTAGAAGCATAAAGAGAGTGGTGGTTACCAGGGGGTCGGAGTGTGGAGGTGATTGGGGAGATGTTGGTCAAGAGATACAAAATTTCAGGTAGACAGGATTAATACATTCAGGAGATTTATTGTATAACATGGTGACCATGGTTAATAACAATGTATTATATACTTGGAAATTGTGAAGAGAAGGCTAGGCCAGGTGCAGTGACTCACACCTGTAATCCTAGCTCTCTGGGAGGTTGAGGCGAGTGGATTGCCTGGGTTCAGAAGTTCCACACCAGCCTGAGTAAGAGCAAGACCTCATCTCTACTAAAAATAAAAATCTAGCCAGACATTTTGGTGGGCTCTTGTGGTCCCAGATACTTGGGAGGCTAAGGCAAGAGGATTGCTTGAGCCCAAGGGATTTGAGGTTACTGTGAACTATGATGCCATGGCACTCTACCCAGGGCAGTAGAGTGAGACTCTGTTTAAAAAAAAAAAAAATTGCTTAGAGAGTAGAGTTCAAATATCACCACCAAAAATAATTACGTGAGGTAATGGATTATGTTAATTAGCTTGATTTAGTAATTCCACAATGTATAAAAACATCGAAACATCATGCCATACATCATAAATACATGCCATTTTTATTTATCAATTAAAAAGAATGAATGAATACAAATAAATAAATGAATAGTTAATAAACATTGTTTCCTGACTTGATCTTTTGGCGGGATAAATTTCTCTGCACCTATGTGGTCCAAAGCTTTCTTTTATAAATTTAAAAAAACAGACATACAGTTATTACTTGAAATCAAGTCGTACCAAATTCTATGATCCTCTACCCACTCCAAAGGAAAAGCATTTTCCCCTCACCCTGTGATCCCAGGTCTGTCCAAGAGGTTCAATTTGGCCAATTAAGGCAGAGAGGCCAATTGGGGTAGGGAGACATGGAGCCGGCCTGAGCACTGGCCTTAAGAAGAATCACGTGTTTCTACTTGCCCCTTCAGGAGCTTCTGACCTCCTCTGTGAGAAGAATATGCCTCAGGTAACTGCTGCCCCTTCACCCTGGCCCTTGGAGCAGATCTGCCTTTGACCAACAACCTGACACAGGGCCACTCAGCTGACCTGCAGGCCCACCACCAGAAGCCAAGCTGTGCCTGCCACTGCACAATCTGGTAAGCAGAAAATAAGTGCTTGCTGCTGTGTGCTATTGTGATTTCAGGTGGCTTGTTTTGCAGCATACTCACAATTTCCAGAACAAGATAGACAATTTGGTGTTCATGAAGAGAAATTGCTGATGACCCCTAATTCTTAGGGGAGACTGCTGAGTTGCCCTGGGGTGCCAGCCCGCACCGGCCTTCTGCTTCTCTTCCATTTTCTTCCTACATTGTCCCTCATCCTGCCTTGAATAATTATTGCTATATTTATTTTTCTTTCTTTCTCTCTTTATTTTTATTCCCAACAAAATTTGACACATTGTGAGAAGGAATTCTCATTTTATTTATATTGAAAATGGATTTGAGAGAAAAAGATCATGTTTCCTCTAAGTGGGAAAGACAATGTTGTAAAGAAAGGAACGATATAAATGTGAAAAACTAAAGAAAGCTTCAAGTAGCATCAGCTCAAGAGGAACCCATGGGTGGAATGTCTCCACTGAATTGTGTATATATCTGAAATTTTTTGAGACATCTCCATATATTTTAATTGGGAAGAACCAGCTAACTGTATTTTCTTGGACATTTCTTATAAATTTGGCTCTATGTAATGGTTGGCTTAAATTGGACCAATATTTGGTGCACTGACTATATAACTTGAGAAGGACAATTTAAAGAGAAAAGAAAAGTGCTTCAATGGAGGACAGTGTTTTCTTCTATTGCTGTTGACAACTGTCCCTGGCTTGGTTATTTGAGGGGAGGGCCTTGCTAGTTAACCATGTTGTTTGTTTCCCCCCAAGTTCTTCAGCAATTAAAATTTTAAAAACTAATCCTTTTCACTTTTGATTGCTACCATTTTTGTCTTTCCAAAAGCATACATAAAGATCTCCTTCTAGACTTGAGATAAAGACAAAAAAAAAAAAAAGGCAGCAGAGCATCTGTCAAGAAGAGTAAAACTTCTAGCACAGTGCAGATGAGCGCTGTCAGAAGTGAGGCAAGAGCACAGACTCTAAAGGGAACTCTGCCCCAATCATAACTACATTTGCTATGCTTTCTTATGGAAATAAGACAACAGTTGTGCCACCTGGTCTAATTGTCATCAGTATGAAAGAGAAGACCAGGTTGCACAACTGAATCCAATATTGGGAAAGCTTGGAAAAGTAGAGGTGGTTTTCAAACCTTACTTTTTAAAAATGTTCACTTTTCCTGTGAAGGATCATCAAAATAAAGATGTGGTAAGCAACCTAATCGTCACACCTTGCACCCGAATGAGCACAAGGCAAGGTCTCCTTGTCAATGATGTGCCTGGCACAAAGCCCCGGGGATAAAAGGTACCCAAAGTGAAGCTCAAGTACAGCCTGCAGACCCCTGGCCGAGCCATATCCCTTGGTGTGCCGCTCCTCCAACAGGGCATGGGGAAGCTCACTTCTTCCTAATTCACTCAGACAACATAAAAGGTCACCAAGTCAAGCACCTGCCACAGGGGATGTCATTTTTTAATGTACACAAAGGGACCAGACTGTATAGCAATATTTCTCAACCTTTTTTATTTCATGGCACACTTGAACCTATAGTTAAACTTCCACAGCACATTTATGTTCATTAAAAAAAAAAAAGAGAGTAAAAAGAATATACTTAACTGTGCTTCGAACTTCTTTCAAAAATAATTTCATTAATGACCTTTAAAATTTTTTGTGGCACATGTAAGATCCTTTCACAGCACACCAGGGTGCCAGAGCACACACTGGTTGAAAATCACTGCTATACAGGCTAATAGCAGCCCTGTGGCAAAGCAAAGTGATTGCCAAATATTACATATAAATGGTGAAAGGCATTTTCCTTAGAAGCCTCACTAGTAGTGTAAACAAATAGCCATGTCAAAATATAACAAAAGTTTTCATGAAAATAGGCTCTAATTCTGAACGTTGTCCAAGAATATCTGGGCATGCAATAGCATTGTTGCCTTTAGTCTGTATTTTTTCGTTCTGTACATATCACATTTTTGCTAACTGAGAGAAGACTGGGCCCAGGATTAGTCACTGCCAAAAATGTCCTGTGACAGTCAACAGCTCCAGTTACTGAGCTGGTGATGTAGGTGTCTCCTTTAAGCCCTGCCCAGATGAGATCTTGGGAATGGGCCATCCAAAGAAGTTACAAGTACAAAGTGATATTTCTTACACGCTTACATGTTTTTCACAGCCTCGTTCACATTTAATTAACCTTCTCAAAATCATATCCATTATCCAATGTTTAAATATGCTGATTAGAATGGTTTAACACTCCATGAGTGTTTGAAATGTGATATCATTAAATGTACAACATATTTCTTTAGGACAATTTTACTGAAAATAAGGGCTAGAAATACTATATCTTTTGAGCTAGTAATTCCTTGAGACCTCCTGGCTCTGACTTCTCCCATAATACTGGACTTTATTTAGTTCTCAGCTCTGGCACATTCCTTTTTGCCCTCAAGCCTCTGTACCTACTATTCCTTCTCCCTGTCATCCCCTTTCCTCTCTCTTTACTTGGTTATTTCATGCTCACCTTTCACTTCCAGCTCATGTGTCACTTCCTCCCTCATTGACAGCTTTCATGACTTCCCTGAATAAACTTAATCCCCTGCTCTTGTCCCCGTGGAACCATGTTATTTCTTTGGCGTAGTGCTTATTGCAATAGTTATTTTAACACCATTTCTGTGCTGCTATTTGATGAATGCCTTTGTCGTCCCCATGAAGAGAAGTAGGTCTGATCCATATCCTCAGAACCTCATCCAGGGCCCACACCAAGAACATTTAGCAACTGTCATGGACCCCCCCACCCCCACCCCATTCACATGTTAAAGCCTTAACTTCCAATGTCATGATTTTTGGAAGTGGAAACTTTGGGAGGTAATTAGATTTAGATGAGATCACCAATGTATGGACCCCATGGTGGGATTAGTGTCCTTACAAGAGGAGGACAGACCAGCCGTGCACTCTCTTGCCACATGAGGACTTACTGAGAAGGTGGCCTTCTCCCCTCACCAGGAATCAACTCTGCCAACGCCTTGATCTTGGACTTCCCAGTCTTCAGAACTGAGAGAAATAAATGTCTGTGGCTTAAACCACCCAGTTTACAGTATTTTGTTACAGCAGCCAAAGCTGCTGCTTAAGCTAGCAACTGTGTATGGATGGATAATCGAGTGGGAAAGAGGGAGGAGGGAAATTTATCTGACCAGTAATTAAAAGGTGGCACCTGTGATTCAAAGGAGTAGGGCGCTGGACCCATATGCTGGAGGTGGTGGGTTCAAACCCAGCCCTGGCCAAAAAAAAAAAAAATGTAAAAAATATAAAATAAAATAGAAAAAGCCTGGCAGTAACATTTCTAGTATCAACATTCCACTTAGCCTCAATCAATAACACCCTACAGTTGGAGAGAAGGCCCCAGCATATTGTCACACAAGTAAAAAAAATAATTATCAAGCAACATATCCCGCATGCATCCCGTTCTCTCCTGAGGAAGCTATAATATGATGGCACAAATGTGCATGATAATCTAGAACAGGAAGAACAGAAGACATCAACACACTAACGACAGCTTATCTTGGGCTGGGAGAAATCTGGAGGGTTTCTTTCCTTCCTTTGACTCCCCACCAGTTTCTCATTTTCCACAATTAGCATGTACCACTTGTGCGTCCCATATGTTGGTTTCCTCCCACTCAGACGCTGTTTTTTCCTGACAATGGTTTGAGGCAAAAACAGCACCTCTCCACATTCTTCAAAAAGAATTGACTTTGGTGAGCAGTGTAAATTCTGTGGAGGTTTTTATGTGAGAGGAGAGGGGGGACTCTTTCATCTCAGAGCCCACATTGTTTATCTCCAAAAAAAAAAACAAAAAACAAAAACCCCACAATATATTCTCTTTCTCTGTTTTTGCATGTTGACTCTCAGTCTCTCAGTCCCTCAAGGACCCTTGTCCTGACCCCAGCTCTTCATTTGTTGAATGTACAGTCAGTTCTTTCTTCTGCATAAAATCTTGTCCCAGACCCACACTTTCTCTACCCCACAGCTGGCTAAATGCAACTTTTAGTCAGCAAAGCCATATTTCCTCAATTAAAAAAAAACAATTCTCAAGCCAGTTTCTGAGAAGACACAGTTTCACTCATATTATCATTTTTCCACATGATACTCTACCAGTCCCTAGTCAAGACCATTGCTCACTTTAAAGCAGAAACATTTCAATTCAGAACAGAAGTGTCAGCCACAGCCTGATCTCAGATTTGGCTGGTCTTCAGGAACATTATCCACCACACATTGGTCTAGTTATCAAATTTCCCATCATGCTTTAGACACTGGTTTTTAATTTCTCAGAGCTGGTAGAACTCTGAAAAACCCAATACTTGGCAGGATGTTAGAGCATCTTAAGAGGCCTGGCACAAACACAAATAAATATACCTACCAGGGCCCCATTTTCTTAAAAAATCCCAACTGTTGTCCGAGACTTAAGGCCTTCATGAGACCCTCTATGAAGCCACAGTCTTGGCAAGTGAGCAGAATCCCAGGAAGATGGATGAGTTCTGAATTCTAGGTACCCCAATTTTCATCTAAAGCTCTCATAAAGCTCTCATGTATAAGTGGGATCAAAAATCCTTTTCTTTTTATGTACAATAATAAGAGCTAACGTTTGTTAATTTCAATAACCAAAATTTTCTCTTACGGAACCATTGTAACATGCCAGGTCCTATTCTAAAATCTCAGCATGGATTACCTCACCAAATTCTCCCATAACCCAAAGAACACAAACACTATTTGTGTCCCCAATATATTGGGAAACTATTAATGAGGAATTAAATAACCTATTCAAATGTCATTATGATAAAATGTTTTTATCTTCTGGGTAGATACCTAGTAATGGGATTGCAGGATCAAATTGAAGGTTTACTTTTAGCTCCTTGAGCATTCTCCATATTTTTTTTCCGCAGAGGTTATATTACTTTGCAATCCCATCAGCAGTGTAAAAACGTTCCCTTTTCTCCCCATCCACGCAGCATCTGTAGCTTTGAGTCTTTGTGATGTGGGCCATTTTCTTTTTTCTTTTTCTTTTTTTTTAATTATTAAATCATAGCTGTGTACATTAATGTGATCATGGGGCACGATACACTAGTTTCATAGACCATTTGACACATTTTCATCACACTGGTTAACCTAGCCTTCCTGGCATTTTCCTAGTTATTGTGCTAAGACATTTACATTCCACATTTACTAAGTTTCACATATACCCTTGTAAGATGCACCGCAGGAAAAGAAATAGCTGAAAATGTTAACAAATGGAAAAACATACCATGCTCATGGCTGGGAAGAATCAACATTGTTAAAATGTCCATACTACCCAAAGCAATATATAATTTTAATGCAATCCCTATTAAAGCTCCACTGTCATACTTTAAAGATCTTGAAAAAACAATACTTCGTTTTATATGGAATCAGAAAAAACCTCGAATAACCAAGACATTACTCAGAAATAAAAACAAAGCAGGAGGAATCACGCTACCAGACCTCAGACTATACTACAAATCGATAGTGATCAAAACAGCATGGTACTGGCATAAAAACAGAGAAGTAGATGTATGGAACAGAATAGAGAACCAAGAGATGAATCCAGCTACTTACCGTTATTTAATCTTTGACAAGCCAATTAAAAACATTCAGTGGGGAAAAGATTCCCTATTTAACAAATGGTGCTGGGTGAATTGGCTGGCAACCTGCAGAAGACTGAAAGTGGGCCATTTTCAATGGAGTTAGGTGACATCTCAAGATGGTTTTGATTTGCATTTCTCTGATGTTTATAGCAGCACAATTCACAATTGCCAAGATGTGAATCAACCCAAGTGCCCATAAACAAATGAATGGATTAATAAACTGTAGTATATGTATACCATGGAATACTATTCAGCCATAAAAAGATGGAGACTTTACATCTTTTGTATTAACCTGGATAGAGTTAAAGAACATTCTTGGTAAAAGTATCTCAGCAATAGAAAAGCAAGTGTCCAATGTACTCCATATTAATACAAAACCAAGAGATAAATAACTGCACACCCATGTGAGAGAAAAACACCCTCTGGGTGAAGGTCAACAACTGAGACTTTATCTGACAAACATAAACAATGTAACAAGAGTTCCACCATGTGAACATTTACTAAAATAAATAAATAAATAACCTATTCAAATTCCCACAAAAGTTATGGAGGCTACACTTGAAACCTTGGCTGACACCAAATCCATGCTCTCAAAAGCTTCAAAATACATCTGATTTCCTTACAAATTCAAATCTTCTCTGCCTTCACTTTAGCATATAGCTAGAGAGAATTCTATGACATTCTTAGAACAGATATATTGATATTACGTATGTCCAAAAGAAAAAAAAAAGATTTTTCTCCTGCTTTGGCTCAGCCATTTTTTAAAATGACCCCGTACAGTTAGCAGTTAAACACCTGTGTTCCCAAATGATTGGGATGAATGCCATCAGCTGCCTTCAGATGCTAACATTGTAACCACTAGAGCAGACATGGAGTAAAAAAGTAAATTCAGGGACTGTTACCATAAAATATATTGTATCATTCCACAGTTCTGGTCTTCTGAAATTAAAACTATCATATTACACATCTGGTAAAAATTGGCATATACCTAGACCGGAGCATAAAACTGTAATTCTCCTAAAAAATTTTCAGGAAGTGTATATATTAGTATTTTATCCTTTCCTAACTGTGCAAGCTCAAAAATCTCTTAAAAATTAATTGTCCTTCAGAATCCATTGTTAAAAAATATGTAAAGCAAGAATATACAATTTTGTCTTCAAGATAAACTTTTATGGACACAACAAAAGTTCTCATCTCTCCATATAAACATGTGGAAATTTTCTTTCAGGTCAAGTTCAATTAACCCCCATTGTGTCTTTGTAATAGAACTGTTGTAATTCAGCCGAAAACAAAATGAAGGTACAGTGAAAGTGGTCAGCTTTTTTAGTTTTCCCTTTCAAGTGCAAAAGCCAAGGATAAAATTTAAAGAGTATTCTAGTTACTTTCCAAAGT
Organism: Nycticebus coucang; assembly: GCF_027406575.1. Taxonomy (NCBI): domain Eukaryota; kingdom Metazoa; phylum Chordata; class Mammalia; order Primates; family Lorisidae; genus Nycticebus; species Nycticebus coucang. The sequence goes on from NC_069787.1 coordinate 23,620,296, forward strand.
CGTGACTTCTTGCATGAAATATCATATGCAGAAATAAATTACAAAGAGCAAAAGTCTTTTTATATTCTAACCAGTCCCTCTGAATTTTACTATGTCTGTATGGCATCAAAACACAAATTTCCAAGGGTACTTTTTCAGAGAGACCCATCTCTTGCTCTCTTATCATTGCTCTGCTGTCAATCTAACTTGATTTCCAATCCTGACTCCTCTAGCTATGTGATGCTGGGCAAGTTTTGGAACCTCAGCTTCTGTGCCTGTGAAAGACGGACAATTACTACCTGTAGACTGTATGGGACAACACCTGTAAGAGTGAAAAGCCCATCCTGGTGCCCAGCACACAGTGGGGCTTAATATATAGCAGTATTCATGACAATTTCCAATGTTCCTCTAGCCTCTTCTCTGGTGTCTTACGGCCCAATGAATGTGACACCCACTGTCCAGCAACAGTTCCACCATTTGAGCACACACAAAGTTGTCATTAATAGACATGACCATCTCCATGGTGCTGGTCACCATGACGGTCCTTACGGTCCTCCCCGACGCTCCAAATTCCTCACCATCAACTTAAGTCTTTGGGATAAAAGCCCTATCACAGATAGATCACTAATGTAAGTAAATGTCTGGGGTACCACCTCAGCGCCCCTTTACACTGAGTGAGGACTTTATCTTACCTATCATGTGGCAATGGCTCTTGAGGAAAAGGAACACAGGACAGATGAGTTTTGATAGAGGAAAGGGACAGGAAAAAATCCTAAGAAAGAGGTGACATTAAGAGAACACATAGGTGAGGGGTGTGCTTGCCTACCATTTCGTATGCAATAGAAGGGGAGCCTTGTTTCCTCACTGGTAGAACCCCAGTTGGTAGAACTGCCAACCCCCTTCTAGTCGCCTGCCTGATCCCCTCCCAAGGCTGAGTCCTTTGAAGTGAGCCCCGACATATATGGACCTTACTAAAGCAATTGCACCTTTTACTTATATTGTCCTTTTGAGGAGTACTTCTAAAACTGTGTGCGTGCAGATTGCCTGAAGACTTTGTTAAAATGTAGATTTAGATGCAGTAGGTCTTAGGGTAGGCCTGAGATTTTCTGCATTTCTTTTCTTTTCTTTCTTTCTTTCTTTTTTTCTTTTCTTTTCTTTTCTTTTCTTTTTTAGAGACAGGGTCTTTCTCTGTCACCCAGGCTGGAGTTCCGTGGCCCAATCATAGCTCAATGCAGCCTTGAAATCATGGGCTCAAGTAATCCTCCCACCTCAGCCTCCCAAGTAGCTGGGACCATAGGCATGCACCACCATGCTTAATTTTTAAAACATTTTGTGGAGATGGAGTCTCATTGTGTTGCTCAAACTCCAGACCTCCAATAATCCCTCCACCTGGACCTCCCAAAGCACTGACATCACAGGTATAAGCCACCACTCCAGGCCACATTCTGCATTTCTAACCAGCTCTCAAGTGTATCCTTGACGCTGCCTCAGAAGTTGAAAGGAGGAGGCTTAGAGCTTGTAGATTATCTTCACAATGACCTCATGGCTCTTTATAACAAAACAGTGGAAAGGGAGGACATATATTGTATCTCTATTGAACAGGTGAAGACACCAAGGGGCATGAGAGTTAAATTGCCTTCCTCCAGCCAGATGGGCAGTCATTCAGAGTCCTACTCCAGTATTCTTCTAGAAGCTGCTCCTTCACTTTAACTTTCAGTGCCCTTAGATATCATCGCTGACTTAAGATTTGCTCATCAATTTACTTTAGAGGAAAGAGAATAAAGTCTGTAGCTGACTTTTCTTTCTGGTGGTCTTGAATCTGTTGTTTATTGCACCACAAGGAGCACACGCAGCAGCAGAGGCGACCGACCCCTGTGTGGATGGCTACAGCAGAAGGCGCGCTCTGCGCATGCTGGCATGATTTGAATAACGAAGAACAAATGCAGTGCTATTAAATCCAACTTCAGAGGATCAAGGAAGATTCTTCAGAGAAGGTGGTATTTGTGGCTTGACCTTTAAAGTAAAGCAGGATTTCAACATGTGGGGAAAAAAGGTGGAGGAGGAAGAGAAGGAAAAAAGGAGAAACCCCAGGCATGAGTCAAGGCTCAGTGGAAGAGATTTGCTAGCTTGCCGTGGTTGGTGACTCGGCCTCCCACTGCCCATCGGGTCTGTACATCTGCAATACAGTTCTGCAGCAAAACACAGCACCTTGCTCTGAGGTACTGGCAGCAGAGTTTTAGTTTGATATCACTCATCCTCAGCATGGAGCCTATCCAGGTTCCCACATTTTATTCATGGTGACTCCAGTCCACCTCAGGAAAGTATCAGTTTTCAAGAAGGGACTTAGAGGCTCAGATAACAAATCTCTCATGGGTGAGTCATGTGCTTCTTGGCAATCCCTCACCAGCCCATGGATACTTCCTTTCCGGCCTCTTTCTTTTCCAATCATCCCTCATGGAAACATTGCTTCATGTCTTCCTTTGCCAAGCCTTCCAGATTACCTGAAGCCCCACTTCCGGGATTTCTTGCACACAATCGATTCCTATCTCTCCCAAACAAATCAGCCAGACTGTCACCTTTGAGCCACTTGAGCACTGAGCACAGAGGGTGATACCAAAACATTGCAAGGCACTTTGTGTTCATAGGTTTTCCAGCCTACCGGGTTTAGAAACTAGCAGTAAAGAGCAAGAGGGGACATAGCACTGAGCAAACAGTAGTTACTCAATAAGTGATCACTGTTGCTATTATAGCCATGCGGCATTTAACGACAGGGACACTTTCTGAGAAATGCATTGGTTGGTGATTTCATCATTGTCTGCACACCCTAGAGTGTGATGACACAAATCTGGATAGTACAGTCTGTAACATGCCGAGGCTGTGTGTGCCACTGGGCTACACTGAATACTGCAGGCAATTGTAACACAACGGGAAGTAATTGTGCCTCTGAACATTTCTAAACATAGAAAAGGTATTGTAAAAATACGGTACAGTGTGGGATCACTGTCATACATGCAATCTGTCACTGACTGAAATGTCAGAGCATGACTGCATTGGTTTTCATTTACCAACTTGGTTTTAGTAAACCCCAACTTTAAGGCATTTGTGATTTTGCTTAACAAACGTTCCCCTTGTAAATTCCTCTGCTGGTATCTTCTTTCAGCAAGATGGGACATTCTGCTCAACCTCTATTTTTTCAAAACTTCATGGTTCGTGCATCAACCACATCCAAAGGGGGGAAACAATACTCACTGAATACCAGGTGTCTCTGGTTTCAAAGAAGAGGCTTTTAACCATGAAAACATTGCCCCAATGTCCTTCACCACCATCATTTTGAAGGTTGTGAATTAAAAATGAATCCTCTCTAGTCACTTCTATAACCACGGAGATTTTTCTATTTTAAAAAACACAACTACCCAAAGTAGCAACCTTTTAAATATCCCTAGGATCTCCAATCAAGTTCTTCCCTTGCCAGTATTTTATAAGCTTTTCAAATGAAAAAGAAGTCATTGCTGCCAACTCTATGGTAAAGTCTCCCATCCGGTACAGGAAGCATTTGCCAGCTTATAGAATGCTACCTTTTGCCCTTGGGACTCATATTTTGAAAGAACATATATTGCATATTTGTGTTTATTAGAGAAAAATGTGAGTCTGAAATAAAAGAAATGTGCATTCTAGAAAGTTTAAGTACAATCAAATTATTTTGAAATACACACAATATAAAAAGTTAATTAAACCATCAAAGTATTGACAAGTTGCAATTTATAATTAGTATGTTAGTTGGTTAGAAATTGAGGTCTCTAAAGTATCCAATGCTTGAAGTAATGTTGTACTTGAAATAGTTTTTCTATTTTTATCCTAACAAATCATTTTACCGAAAACCTAGCCCTTATTCAATTTAAGGAGACTCAAATTAGAAGGTATAAAAATAAGAAAACAATGTTTTCTTCTTTCTCACTAGAAATATGTTAATTGTGAACAAATTTGAAAACCTAAATATATTTTTAAAAATAGTTGTTAGTTCTTTAAAGAAAGTTTCCATCAACATATTAAAATACTATGTTTAGTAGCTATTGACTATTCCAACTTAAATTAATTGTTACCATGATAGTTGCCAAATGGTGATTTTCTGACTCCATCATTCCCTCTGCATTTATAGACAGCATTCTCCTACCAGGAGAAATGTTTTTTTCTCTTAATTTGTTTACATCCATATGGATTCTTGGTTCCCTATTTTATTCAATGGGTCATAATTTGTTATTATCACTATGTTAATGCTAAAATTATCCTGAATCAAGACACTGGGTGGCCCCTTAAATTGGGGAAGTATTCTTTTGACATGTCCCCACAATTCCTTGAGCACATCCAACTTTCTGGCATAACATAAAGTTCCAGCCTTATCTTGTGTCTTTGTTTTTTTGGTTTTTGTTTTTGCTGGTCGTCGTCGTCGTTGTTGCCTCTCCTCTAGAATCAGCTGTTTCTCCAAGGAGTCATGGTTCCTTTTATGGGGTCATGGTATTTTGAAACCAAGATAGGTGTGTTTGTGGATACTAGGGTATTACAGCTTTCTCGGGCAACAGAGTTAGATTATATATGTGAGTGTGTATTTTCATACACACACACAAACATGTACACACCTTCCTATCTAAGTGTATGGGTACTCACACTTACCTCTATTTGTATCCATATCTATAATTATCTCTGTATCTCCATATATATTTTAAAAACCATGAGTACCACCAATTCTAATTCAACAGCAGAGTACTTATTCTAGTTTCTGTCCTTTCTATATTTGTAATTTCCTTATCTAACAATCTGAAAAATGGCTACTACTATCTACAATCTATGTACTTATTTGCTCAATCCCAGTTTATATAGAACCTACTTTCCCAGTTGCAAACCTATAACTATGGCAAAAAGAAAACTTACTAAAGTTAAATCTTTGCTTATTTTTTCATATTCAGCCTAAGAATTGATAACTCAAATACAGCATTTAAAAATATATAAACTTTGGAAGATTCTCAATATATAACATCAAATTTATTTACATCATCATCAGCAGTGCTTTAAGAGTCAATATTTGATAGCAACTTACCCAATATTGAAGGTGGTGGCTACGAAACAAAATCACTAATGTGGTTAATTTAAAAAATGGAATGAACTATGAAAGCTATTTGTATTATATTTGTCTTATCACTAATGAAAGCTATTTGAAACCCCAGATATCTTCTATGAAGCAGCTTGTATATAATTAGCATAACAGGTCTTGGAGTAACACCCCTGGGATTTTTTCTCATACTAGAGAGCAGGCACAGGGTAGTGCCTCTGGAGGGTGAGTGAAGGCACCAGACGGGATGAAGCTGGACAGGATATGAAACCCACACACACAGGTGACAGTCACCAACAGAACCACCCTTGCCCCTTCTTCCCAGTGCAAAGCTCCAGGCTAAGTACTTTGTTTTTGGTAACTTTTATATTCCCTGTTCTAAAATTCATTTTAATATTAAATCATTGAATTCAGATGTTGGGTTTGAGTCAAGGTAGCTGCACTGTGATTTGCCACCCATTCCAATCCCCCTCCGGCAGGCTTTGTTCAATAATTCTGGTTTGCAGAGAACACCCATGTCATTTGAAACTCCTAAGGATCTTAAATATTAATTGGAATCACAGGTATATGAGAAGTAGCTTCAGAGTTCAAGCAGAGAAAAGTCTTCTAAGAAAACTACACGTGTCTGAATAATATAGGACCTGCACAAAATGAAATAAAATCCACCCAAGCCTCCTGAATTCGCTTATATTTACATGGACTGTGCCCATTGGCAAAGCCTCCTGGCTCTTAAAACACCAACACAATCCCAAGAATTCACCAAAATCATGCTCAAGCCCAAGTTATTCCCTGCACACTTTAAAAGGTTGAATTCTGTGGTATGTGAATTATACCTCCATTTAAAACAAAACACAACCAAACCAACCACTCCCTCAAGCCTTCCCAATGATGAAAACTAATGTCTATCATGTGAGGATGACATGCCAAGCACCATGACTCAGGACTCTCATTACTTCCATTTAACATATGAGAAAACTGAGTTTCAAAGGCTTAAAAAGAAATTGCCCAAGAGCATGCAGTTGTAAGAGGAAGAAGCAGGACTCATACCTGGCTCTTTTTTTTTTTTTTTTAGACTTTCTTTAGTTATTTATTTATTTTTTTATTAAATCATAGCTGTGTACATCAATATGATCATGGGGCACCATACACTTGTTTCATAGAATATTTGACATATTTTCATCTCATTAGTTGACATAGCCCTCCTGGCATTTTCTTAGTTACTTTGCCAAGACATTTACACTCCACATTTGCCAAGGCTCTGGCTCTTTTTCTTTCCAAAACCCAGGCTTTCACCAACATACCATAACTTAAATGAAAACATCCTACAGTTAAGTCTACAAGCAGTCAATATTAGCTTCCCACTAAAACAAGCCTTTATAACCGGAACAATTCAATAGTGAATGTAGGTATTTGGTCAATATTATAAAGAATAATTGTCCTGGCTTATGGTTTGAGGTTTCATGAGTGTGCGTCTTCCCCCAAGGATTAACCAGCTATTTGACTAATGGTTTCAACCAATACGTTTGTCATCATGAAATCACAGTTTCTGAAATGAAACTTAAAACATGAATTAATTGGATATAGTATTTAGCTGCCAAAGATCTCAATAAAATAAAACAAAATAGGGTTTGGGGCTATGTAAATAGGATCCTCTTATTTGGAGCAAGGCAGTCTGAGTCTTAGTTCACATGACCCTGGCCTGGAGCTTCGCATTTCACACGCAGTGCGCACGTGAATCTCCCGGGGACCTTGTTAAAGTGCAGATTCACCTGGTGGACCTTGGGTGGGGCCCGAGATTCTGTGCTTCTAATCTGCTTCCAGGCAATACTCATGTTCCTCCTGGTCCACAGACCTCACTCCGGGCTGCACAGGTCTATGTGTTGTTTTCCACATTGCCCCATCACAAAAATTAACTGAGGCACCTGTGAAAAAATGAACAGCCTCCAGAACACCCCATCCTGCTGAATCAAAATCTCTATGGTATAGGCCATGAGAGCTGAAGTATTTACAGCCAGGTAGGAATCCCTGGTATAGATGACCCTAAAACTCGAATGCTGATACTCTCTGATACTATGACTACGCAGGAACAGCTATCACCCTGAGATAGCCAAGTCGTGGCTTCTTATCACTGCATTGTTTCAACTGATCTATGCTTAGCGATTTAAGGAGACCTCACTATACAACTAGCCGTATGTATGTTAGGCAATTTTAGTAACATGAGCCCAATTTGTCTCAAAGAACTAGCTAGAAAACTACACTAGGAAAAGGATTAAGATCAACAGATACTACACAAACACATGCCTGGTAGGGGTACGTATGTACTGCCAGGGTTTTTTGGTACAAGAGTGCTAGTTGGTCAGGGGTCAAAACTGGAGAGAAAGAAGGAAAAGAAGAGAAAAGGTTGTAAGACTTGAAAACCAGTAAATTTCAAAAATATTTGGCTCTTAGGTGCAAAGTAATATTTAACCACAGACGTCGGATGTGCCAGATTCTCATTGTTCAAATAATATATATAAACGTCCACTTTATAATTAGAAACTGATATATTAATACATCTGCATAAATAGGCACAACCCCCCCATACTCACACATACAATTTTTATGGTTGCAAAGAGTGTTCTATGGATAGGCCCAAAGCATATTTGCATAAATTAGGTTTAGGGCTTTCCTATTTAGCTCTGTACCCCTATACTATTCTTATAAAATATAATTATTGAATCTTTAAAAATTATCTGTCTTACATTAATAAAATTATACACATACTACTATTATTGACTATATTCTCCAGCTTTCTGAGGCAAGGGGAAAAATACTTTCTGGTATGTAAGTTCAAAGAAATCAACCTCTTAACGAGACGTGAGCAGTTGTCTTGGGAATGCAGATTTATGAAAATTGATAGCCTGTCTTTGTCTGGCAAAACAAAGTGTCTTTCTTTCCCATTTTGTTCTCTGTCTGTGTAACAGAGACATTTTTTTTTTCTTTTTTTGGTGGGAGCATTGGGGGTATGGGATGGGAATTCTTTATTAAATATACCTCTTCAGTCAATTGCAGAGAAACACCTCTGGGGTCTCTATGACTCCTCTTAGTCTCAGAGAAAAAGATATTGACTTCAAGTTCAAGCCAAAATGAAAACTAAAAGCAAATAAGTTTGGGTAGAAGAAGACAGATGTTCAATCATGGGTTTAAGTTGATGATAAGTAAACAGGTTATTATAAACAAAGCCAGGCAGCTGGATATGGTTAGAGAATGCTTATTTAAAAAAAAAAGAAAAGTAAAATAAATAAAATTAAAATTCTCTTTTAAGAAATAAGGATATAAGAACATGCTAAAATATAATTTTGTTCCATTTTGTTATCAGGGAGGCAGTATCAAGGATTTTATATTTGTTCATTTCTACCAATTATGTCCACATGCAGGCTGCACTTACCTCGGCTTACTTAACGTACGCTAAAAATGATAGGGAGGTTCCATCTCCTGGGAAACATCGCATGTTCCTCCAATTACTGTTTTCAGTTTCAGGGCAGTGAGCAGCACCACTAAAAAGGTAAATAAGCAGCTGAGATAACACTTCACATTGAAAACGTCACTTGAACATGCCCGTTCAATAAGGATACAAAGGCGCCACAATGGCCTTTTTTTCCACCCTACAAATCTGGAAAGCAACTGCATTTTCTATCACACTTTGGGGGATTTGAACAGCATCCAGACATCTGTAAGATGTGTATTTTTAATCACATGTGACTTTCACTTCCAAGTCTCGTGTATGAAAACCTTGGAACTGCCATGTGGCCTCCAAGCCTGTAAAGTCCTCCTCACCCCACCCCCGAGCACGTGAGGTTTCAAAAGCATTTGTTCCCAATTTCCCCAGTTTGGGTTAGAGTCTATCCACAGGGCTCACTGACTCTTGGTAAACTGGAAAACTGATTTGATTTGGCGACATTTCTGCTAGCTATCCCTTCCCTAGGGGCTTGCTTTAACTCTGTTTCTGACCTGAGTAAATTTTATATATTTTTTTCATTTTCCTGGAATGATGTAACAATTTTACCACTAAATAAAGACAACATATATGGAGCGTTTATTAGGTAGGCGGCATTGTACTAGCATTAACGTGAAGGAGGGTGGGTGGATCACACAGTGTCTGCTATCCGTGAGGATGGCATCCAGTTGAGCCACGAAGACAGAGCAGGTGAGACAATCAGTACCAATCAAAGGTGTAAACAACCAGGTGGAAAAGTTTGTTGCCGAAAGATGAGCTATAAGAATGATTAGAGTTCAAAATAGCAGAGAGAATATCATCGCGGAGATGAAAGCTGACCAAGGGGTTATAATGGCTGAGCAGATGTGCTGACTTGGCTGCAGCAACAGTGGTTTATGCCTGTTATTCTGGCACTATATTGGTTTCTTTCATTCTCAAAAATGCCCCAGTGTGCATGAGAAATTATGTGGTCAGCCTGTTCAAGGAAGAGTGAATGTAGACGCAAGGCGAGGAGAGTGGGAAATATATTCCATAAGGAAGTATTGTGCATGAAGATTATAACCAAGAGAAAGGAGAGAAGAGGATATGACACATGTACCAAGACTCAGCGAGTAACCTGACTCGTTCAGCAGTAACACAGAAAAGTGTAGTTTGTACTTGAAACTTATCACGGCTAATCTACTAGCTAGGGACGAGGAATGATTTTTAAACTGCCTTCTTAAATTCACACAAAGCAATACTCACTCATACACGGTAGAATAAACAAAAACTACAGATGATAAAAAAATTGCTAATTGCCCATAATTTCACCATTGTGAATATTTTCATTGCTATTATTTGAGAATTGTTTTTCTTTATAGATGGAATCCCAAATGGCATCGTATTGCCCAGATTGATCCTAATATTGCCCCATTGATCTTCATATGCTTTGTTCACTCACTTTGTACATGTCTGAATTAACAAGTAGATTTATTTTGTAGCTTTGATAATTATTTCACGAACAGCATTACACGGTGAATTGAGATAGGTTGAACAGGTTCATGGATTATATATTTGGGAAATTAAGAGTGACATTTGTGGCTGTTATGAACAGCAGTGCAGTGCACAATCTTACAGAAAATCTGTACTCAATTGTGTATTTACTTCTACTTAATACATTACCGGAAGTGTAAAGTCCAAATAGATTCTTTTCTAGAACTTTCAAACTTACGATGGAGAAATTGAGTCACTCAGGCCATCCAACTATTGTCATTTTGTTCCCATCTGACCAGAAAGATTAATTTTGAGAGCTCATTGGCTTTTCTCCATTGCCATCATAGCCAGCGTATCATAGTTTTCCTGGGCTGTTGGGGCAGCCTTGTACCTTACTTCTTCTACCCTAGCTCTGCCCAAAATATTCTTCACACTACAAGAAGACAAGTTATTTTAAAACAGCACCCAGACTGTGCCTTTTCCCTGCTTGAAACCCTTCAATGTGCTCCCTGCAAACCTGTGCTTACCAGGCTTCCCTGTCTCCTGGCTTTTCCCCACCTTCCACTACACACCAGCCCCAGGGGCCACCTTTTAGCGGCTCCAAGGAGCCCAGCTTTTGCCTGCTTCTGAGTCTTCACATAGTGCTCCCTGCAACACTCTTGTCATGTATAGTTTTCTTCAAGCTGCAGTTGTATAGATGTTTCTAGCTATTTTTCATCCTCCTGCAGTAGACTGCCCATCACATGGTAGCATTAATGAAATTGGTTTTTTTCTCTACTGATTTGGCACTGCCCCTAGAAAGGCTGATTGGTGTGTAATAGGTGCTCAATATCTATTACAGAGGTGGTTTACGGATGAGGTCTATGGCCTTGGGACCCAAAAAATCACACACCCCCAAATAAACTTGTGTCCTTTATTCTTTTTTTTTTTTGAGACAGAGTCTCACTTTATCGCCCTCAGTAGAGTGCTATGGCATCACAGCTCACAGCAACCTCTAACTCCTGGATTTAGGCGATTCTCTTGCCTCAGCCTCCCAAGTAGCTGGGAGTAGGTGTCCACCACAATGCCTGGCTATTTTTTTGTTGCAGTTTGGCAGAGGCCGGGTTCTAACCCACCACCTTCGGTATATGGGGCCAGAGGCCTACTCACTGAGCCACAGGCACCGCTCTTTATTCTTTTAGCATAGTATTCTTTAAAAAGCTGTAACCCAGTTATAACCCAAGAATAGGGGGAAGAGGGAAAGGGAGGGGAAGGAGGGGGGAAGTGGGCGGAGGGAGGGTGATTGGTGGGATTACACCTGCGGTGCATCTTACAAGGGTACATGTGAAACTTAGTAAATGTACAATATAAATGTCTTAACACAATAACTAAGAAAATGCCAGGAAGGCTATGTTAACCAGTGTGATGAAAATGTGTCAAACGGGGCGGTGCCTGTGGCTCAGTCGGTAGGGCGCCGGCCCCATATACCGAGGGTGGCGGGTTCAAACCCGGCCCCGGCTGAACTGCAAACCAAAAAATAGCTGGGCGTTGTGGCGGGCGCCTGTAGTCCCAGCTACTCGGGAGGCTGGGGCAAGAGAATCGCTTAAGCCCAGGAGTTGGAGGTTGCTGTGAGCTGTGTGATGCCATGGCGCTCTACCGAGGGTGATAAAGTGAGACTCTGTCTCTACAAAAAAAAAGAAAATGTGTCAAACGGTCTATAAAACTAGTGTATGGTGCCCCATGATTGCATTAATGTACACAGCTATGATTTAATAAAAAAGAAAAAAGAAAAAGAAAAGAAAAAACTTATCCGTAGCAGGAACAAGAGCATCATTGGTGTCAGATGACAAAATGCCAAGAAGGGAAGGACCTGGAGATAGATTGATGCTTAGCTGTACACTATGTAGAATCTGGCACCTGGGGTACTCTTTTAGTCCATGCAAGGGCTTGTCTGCCAAAGGCTGACCCAAGGCCAAATGGAAGCATGCAGTGGAGCGCCGTCTGCCTGGCTTTCCAAAGGAAAGTCCCTAAAAGCAGAAGTCACCCAGAGGGTGGGCTGAGTGACACAACACAGCCGGCACCAGGATGACCAATGGGATTAGCTGGGTCAAGGCATCAGCCGGCTAGAGCAGCCGCGACAGGCCCAGCAGATGCCAAGGAGCGATCGGGTGTCACCTCTGCTCATCTCCATCTGCTTGTTCGGCTGACCCCAGAGCGGCCCCAGCTTTCTTTCTGGACTCATGGGCAGCTGGGACCCGAGGAAAATGAGTATCATGCGAGAATGTTTGGCAACTGTGTGTCTGCTGTGTGCTCATAAGTCATGGGAATGACCAGGGTGAGGTGTCAGCTTACAATTTCTGCATGCTTCCCCTCACTACAGGGCCCACCCTCTACCAGAAGACATGGCGGGTGGCAGAAATCTCTACACAGGTAATTTAGGGAATAAACATATCCCAGGAAGCTGGCCAGACTCTGGCTGGGGCTGCTCCTTTGAGTTACCCTATCTTCAGCAGACAGGGGAAGATAAGCTTGAGCCCAAGGCCTCTGAATTTTAAGTGCCAGTTTGAAACCAACACTCTAAAGTCAAACTTCTTGGGTTTGAATATGATTAGCTCAGCCATTTCCTGGCAGTGTAACCCCAGTCAAGTTTCCTAACTTCTCTGAGCCTCAATTTTCTCTTCTGAACATTACGCTAAAATATATATACATCCTAAAGCAAAAGTTAATTGAGAGAATGTTATGAAGGGTCTTAGCACAAAGGCCTAAACGTACTAAGTTGTCAGTTAATAGTTGTCAATGACAGCTATTGTCATTATTAAAATGTACATAGGTGTTCACGTATAAGTGAGTGTTTTTCCCAAAGGGCATTATATTCTTAAAGGAAAGAGTCATATCATTTCACTTAGAACTTTCACTCTAACCTCACAAAAATCTCCCTGGTTGGAAGGCTCAGAATGCCCACTACAAAGTTCTGTTCACATAATATTTCTGTCTAGAGGTTTATTGAGAAAAGAAGTATCCAAATATTAGATGAGGAATGTGTATATGGTAAAAGTATTCTGCTGCACCTTTGGAAAAACTTGGAATCTCAATAACTGAGTCATTGAAGGCCTTCAAAAATGCACCAGAAATCCCTGTGTTAAATGATTTCACAATCTTACAGAGGAAATAAATAATATGGAAATTAAAAGCAGGGTGATAGGTTCTTTGATCGGATTAATCTTGGATACTGTGGAAGTACAGAGGAGGGATTCCTATTCTCAGAAGGCGTGTGTATATGTGTGTGCACACCCATGTGGTTTTGTACTCTTCTGCATATAGGGAATGCTATCAGATTAGAGGGAACAGTTAAATTCTAAATGTAAGATATACTTCACAGGGAGAGTACGAGAAATAAGAGAAAGGTAACAACAGGGTAGGAGTAAAATATAGTCTCTACAAAGGACCACCATTTACCAGCATGTGACCCAGAGAAAGTCATTTAACCCTCTCTGTGCCTCAGTTTCTTCATTTACAAAATGGGAATGCCAGCCCCTCACAGCTCAAGCACTGCTATGAGGATTAAATGACACAAAAACAGCTCAGTGCCTGCACACTGAAAATGCTTGATAAATAACAGCTGCTTTTATTACCACTGATATAAATGATCCCACATTTCTCACAGCCCTAAGAAAGGAATTTCCCAAGACTGTTAGGCTTTGGATCCATCTATGGCAATTGTCTTGTTCCTATATCTCCTCTCATCTGAGACATTCTTTTAGATCTTCCCTGGTGGTATATTTAAGTACATTTTTCAATTTCATCTTGAGTGCTAACTCTGATCAGTTGGTAATGGCTGCCTAGAGTGAAAAAGAGCACTGTGATCCATTGGCAATGTCTGTCAAGGGCCAGGGTGAGGCAGTGGTGCCATGGGTGCTTGGCATTTGCTATCCAGGAAGAGCTGGTATCGCTTCTGTCACCAAAATGGCCTACAGTTCTTTCTGAGGCCACCTCTGGCCTGGGAGGGTGGCACTTATCTCTCTACTCCTCCCTAACACTGCTATCTGTTCTCTATTTCTTCTTGAAGCTCCCCCATTCTCAGAGAGAAAAAGGCATAACAACCATATGCTACCAAACACATTTCTTCTTTCCAGCCTTTTTGATTCTCTTTCATGAATCTGAGTCATCTCTCCACACCACCCCCAATCCCAGCTGAAATTACTGTTTTCCACAGTACTTAAACTTTTCATATCCTCGGGACCTGCTTTCTATCTGGTTCAGAATGCCTCTAGGCATGGGGGAGGGCGCCCAAGCCTTCTCTGCCTCAGGGGTTTCTTTTGAAATATATTTTCTCTCCACATCAAAGTCCACTGGAAACAGAAACCTCAACCCATCAGGGGTTATAGATACATATGAATTCATCCATCACTTCCTCTAAACCATCGGTATCAAGAGCAACTCCTATGCTAGGGCACAAGAAAGCATATCTCCTACGGCAGCCCACGTGATCAGTGGTCCAGTACCCTTGAGGAGGTGACAATAGGCATTTCCCTCTATTGCAAAGCCCTGCATGCCGTCCACCCGCAGTCCGTGTGCTCTCAGTGCCTGCAGCCCCTTTCTTACCCGTTATGCCACTGAGGCCAGTTCAAGGAAATCTTACTGAACAGCAACAAAATCTGTGCACAGCATGATGTAGGCCGCAGGTTCGGCAGCAAAGGAAATTCCACTGTGGAGGGAATGTCAACCAGCCCCAGAAGAGCCAACTTCTCTGGCCCTTGGAGCAGTCAGAAAGCTGAGCCGACAGATGGGTCTGAGTGAACTTGCTGCGTTAGGAAAAACGTTAGCAGCCTTTTCTTTCCCAGCTCTTGCCTCAGTCAGGAAAAAAAAAAAAAAAAAAAAAAAAAAAAAACAGTCATTGTATCTAAAGTAGAATTCTCCAAGCTTGAATCATCACACAGAGGAAAGGGGGTGGGAGGGAAGGGAGAGAACATTTAAAGTGCAGGTTCCCAGGCACCCATCTGACCTATGAAGACTGTCATTCTTTAGTGCAGAACCCAGGAATCTGATTTAAACCCAAACATACCCCACAGGCATGAACGCACCTGCTGAGATTCTCATGCATGTGAAGTTTGAAACTCTGCAAAGAAAAGGTTAAGTGGTCAGCCATAGAACAGCCTCATTCTCACAGACCAGTAAGGAAATGTGCTGCTTGATTGCTGAGCAAAGTTTCATAGCCCCGACTTCCCGGAGGCAGGGAACATTTTCAGGTCTTGTTCCTCCCATGACAGCGCTTGTGTTGTGGCGTCTCCGCTGCCCACAGGCAAGCTCTGCGCCTTCTCAGGATGAGGGTGAACGTTCCTCCATCTAGTGCCATATTCTTAAATGGATCAATCCCACAGCAACATCAGACAGGTCTAAACTGTTATCTGTGACAGTCCTTTTTTAAGCTTATGAGAATGTCATACTCTTTTTTTCCCCCACTTATGTTATTTCCCCACCTACTTTTATTTACTTCTGGACCTTTTTGATTGCAAATAATAGAATCTATTGCCATGAGTTGAAACAAACAAACAAACAAAGGATTATAAAGTGACAGCGTAGGAAATAGAGTCAGGCTTCCCAGGGAGTTAAGATCAGGATCTTGGCAAACACCAGGAACTGTAGCAGACACTGCTGGCTCTCTGCCCAGCACTCTGCTCTTCCTCTTTCCTCATGGAGCCCAGTTGCCTCAGGTGCGCATCCTCCCCTGAAGGGCTTCCCTGGCCTCAGAGAAAGCTGGGCCCAACCCAGCTCCCAACATTGAGCCAGAGGCTCAACCCATTGGCTCCCACTCTAGCATGTTGAAATAATTTGTAGCATCTTCTATATTACCCCAAAATGAAATTCATAGATAGTATAATCTATAATCTATGAATTTTATAAAATCAACATAATTCCCTAATTATAATATAAAGGATAAATAAGAGCTTGCTATAATAAAATCATATACAGTCCAGTTTGGAATTGCACGTGCACAACTCCACTAAAAGGCATGATAAAAGTGGTCCTTCTAAGAAGCTGCATTGTGAATTTGGTAACTATAAGTAGATATCAGGGTTTCTCAACCTCAGCACTATTGACACTTTAGGCCAGATATTTTTCATTTGGAGAGGATGTCTGCACATTGCAGGATGTTTAACAACATCCCTGGACTTTACCTACTAAATACTACTAGCAAACACCATACCCACAACCAAAAATGTCTCCAGACATTGCCAATGGCCTCTAGGAGGAAGATCACCTCTGATTGAGAACTACTGGCATGGACCAACATAACATGTATTGTGTTGGTAACTCAAATATAAAAACTAGTGTGGCTGTTAGTGATATAATGTGTCTGAAAAAAACTCCTGGAATAGTTCCAAACAAAGCATAGTATAGTCCTTCCTCAGTTTGGCCACATTTTTGGAAAATTCAGCATGCAGCAGCATCTTGCAAAGCAATGCTTTGTGTTTATACGTAAATCAGGGTTTTAGAATGCACTCACATAATTATAAACAGAGCTAGTCCCACCTGCAGATCAGGTAAGAATATAAAATAGTGCAGCTGCTTTGGAAAACAGTTTAGCAGTTCCTCCAAAATTTAAACACAGAGTTATCATGTGACCTAAAAATCCATTCCTGGGTATGTGTTTGTGTGTGTGTGTGTACCCAAGAGAAATGTAAGCATATATCCATGCAAAACCTGTACGGGAATGCTCAAAACAGCCAAAAAGTAGAAACAACCCAAATATCCATCAAATGATGAATGGATAAATAAAATGTGTTATCTTCAAGCAATGGAATATTAGTCTCACCGTACATGAATGGAATAATGAAGCAAATGACAACATAAATGAAACTTGAAAGCACATAAGTGAAAAAAGTCAGTCACCAAAGGCCATCCATTATTACTTCCTCTCTTTGTAGTAATGCACTGCGTAAAAACATTCCAGTCAATGAGGGACCGCATATATGACAGTGGTCCCATAGGACCATACTACCACATTTTCACAGTACCTTTTCTATGTTGAGATATCTTTAGGTACATGAATACCTACTATTGTGTTATAATTGCCTACAGTATTTAAGACACTCGTATTTTGTGTAGTTTTGTATCCTAGAAGCAACAGGATAAACCATAAAGCCTATGTATGTAGTAGGCTATACCCTCTAGGTCTATGTAAGTCACTCTATGATGTTTACAGAACAAAATGACCTAGTGATGCATTTCTTAGAAAGTAACCATGTTACTAAGTGACGAATGACTATCAAATGCATGATTATATCAAATTCACAGAATAGGCAAATCCATGGAGACAGATTAGTGGTTTCCTAAGGCTAGAGGTGGGAGGTTGAGTGATTACTATGGGCATGGGTTTTTTGACGCAGGGTGGGGGTGGGAGGAGTTAGTGAAAATGTTCTAAAATTGTATTGATAGTTACACAACTCTTTGAATAACCTAAAAATACATTGAATCATGCGCTTTAAATAGGTGAGTTCTGTGGTATGCAAATTATATCTCAATAAAGATATTATTTTTCAAAATGTCCTGCAGATAAGAGGACAGTTTGTTATTTTGTAAGACTATAGCGTGGTCCTCTTTGCACTTTGTACTTTACAAGACATTTATCTTCTCTTTCACTTGGTTTTGCAAATCTTTGTAACAACAATAATAGCCCCTTGGTGAACCATGAGTCATTGGTATCTAAGCCATTTACATAAATCAATTCCTTCTTGCCAGTGAATGGTTCAAGAATTCAGATTTAAGCCAATCAGTAAATATTTTAAGACAAGAATGGTCACTTGACTTGTTTTGGCTCAAAATAGAAGGAAGGAAAGACTTTATGCAGTGGTTTGGGGGAGAGTAGCGTCTCTCTCTCTCTGTCTGGGCTTGCATAGAGACCAGCTTGCTTCTGATTGCTTCTGACAACCATTTGAAGATGATGAGTGAAATCAGTTGTAGAATGAAGCCAATCGTGTTGATGGTGGATGGTGGATGGGAAGGCAGAAAGAATCTGGGTCCATTACTGAACTGCTAAATTAACTGACCCTAAAGCTTAGCTTGCCTTTTTATTTCCCGATGTGTGAAATAATAAATTTATGTATTGTTGTAACTGCCTTGAGGCCTATTTTCTGTGAAATATGAACCAAAGTAGAGAACGTGGAGTGAGATTTGCTAGAACAAGGTGAGGTCACAGAACATCTGTCCATTCCTAAAAATATTTCCGGCTCTGCCAGGAAAGTTCAGTAAGTAGAATCAATCCCATTTTTAAGGGAAAGGAAACACTAACAAGTGTGTGTTAGGGCCCCAACCATAGGATTACAGTTCCAGTCAACGCCCAGACCTAAAATGGAACATTGGCAGATTGGTCTGATTTGAGGGCTGAGGTGAAAAGAAAAGGCTCAGCTACAACGATACCCAGAATTTTTCTCTACCATTGTTAGAGTTTCCTAGTGCTTGTAGGTATTTTAAGCTTGCCTTTTATTTATGTAATAATTTTATATTCATTGTCTTATAATCTCTTATTGCTGAATCCAGTATCTGAAGTCTTCATAATTTTGTCTTTCATCTCTGTTGTTTCTGCTAATTCTTACTCTTGGTGTCTTGTTTCCTCGTGCATTTGAGCATATTTAGCTCTGTAAAAGCATTTGTGGGGCTTCTATGTGACTTAAGTTGAAGATGCTTTCCTAGGGAGATAATTTGAGTTTGGCTGTAGCATACTAGATGCATAGTCAGTCCAGGACAATTTTAATGGCTGAGATCATGATAGACTCCACAATTGAGGAGCACGTTATCAGCATCAGCATCATACCATTATTGGGCACTTATTCTGTACTTGCTTTATCTAAGAACTTCACATGCATTATCACACTTGTACTTCACAGAAACTATGATGCAAGTATTATAATTATCCCCATAATACAAAAAGAAAACTAGGGCACAATATGTTAAGCAATCATTGAAGTCACATAACCAGCTACTGATGGAAACACTTTGGACCTGTCACCTAAAGTCCTATATACCATGACCTACTTACTAAGATAAGAAAGTACTTAAAAATGCATACTGCTGATGTTCGTCCCTTCAAGGCTGTTCTTCTAAGTTTAAAAAGGAAATTGAAATAAAGATATAAGCTCGGCTGGATTTAAATTTTGAGATGCAGTCCTCTAATCTCCATTTCCCTCCATGCTACTTGGGTGGACTGAGTATGCCTGTAGTGAAACACCAAGCAAGGTTGGACCTTGCAAATGCTGTGTATAGAATGGTGAACCGTGGCCAAACCCCCAAAAGAGTAGACCCCTGAGATTCACAAATGCCACTGAACTCACAGTTCAGAAAGAGAGAAAGTTTTGCAGAAGTACTTTCAGTAATAGCTCTGAATAAGTTATCCAGGAAAAAAAATTAGAAAAAAATTTTTTGGAGTTTCCTGCTAACATTAGGCCAGAGAGTAAGTGTGAACGGAGGATCCCCAATTGTAATTTTTTGGAGGAGGATAGGCCCGTTATCCTGCTTTGCTAATCAGATTCTCATTGCCTCTCCTTGGGGTCATACCCTCAAGTGCTCTGGAGATTCCCAGGTCAGGTAATGAAACCCATGAACCAGGTGAGCCAAGGTACTGTCACTGCCTTAGGTCAGGGTTTCCTTTTTATTCACCTGGGCAATGCAAATTCATTCTAGACTGGACTCTAATCTCTGGTTGACAGTGATCAGAAGTCCCTGCCCCCACCTTCTGATCTTTTACTAATTAATGCTTAATACACTGATGGAACATTTACATTAGGGAGCAATTGTAGTAGAACCTCTGTAAGTTGACTACCTGAGAGACTAACGAAGTAGTCAACATACAGAGGTGGTCAACATAAGGAACTAGGCCTACTGTACTGATACTTACATTTGGTGCATGTCTGGTCTATGAAAATTAGGTCAACTTAAGGAGATGGTCAATGTAGGGAGGTGGTCAACTGTATTTATTGAACATCTACTCTGCTAGTCACTGAAAATATAGTGGTGGACAAACACCTGAATGATACTTGCTCTTATGCAGTATATGGTCTAGTGAGGAGCACACAGTTACCAAATAATAAATGCCAAGTTCATGTTTACAAACTCTGGTAAATGTAATTAATGAAAGGAACTCAGGACATTGAGAATCTGATCTGTTCTGGGAGCTCAAGGGAAGCTTGAATAGAAAATGGCATTTGAGTGACGATCTGAAGGGTATAGTTTTGTAAGCTAAAGAGAAAAACATTCAGGCAAAGGGCACTAATTGCAAAGGTCCTATACCCAAAGAAGTGAAGGACAGAATAATCAATCGTTAAAACTTGGATTTGTGAATGAGTGACTGAATGACTCAGAATAGCAAGTAACATCTGTATGGCAGGGATCATATGCCAGGAATTTATTCTAAATGTTTGATTTATGTCAACTCATTTAACCTCCACTATAGCCCTGTGTGGTAGGTATTGTCATATCTTCATTTTATAAATAAGGAAACTGAATTACAGAAAAAATATGTAACTTGTTATGGCTGAACAATTAACAAACTGCAAAACTAGAATTCAGACTCATGAGTCAGGGCTGAGGCAGAAAACCAGGACTTTTTTGATGATCAGTGAAATCCCTGGAATAATATGTTATCATGATGTAGAGCCAATAGGGTGAGCTGAAACAGGGAACTCAGTTCTAAAATTGAGGCCATGAGATCCAGAAGCAAAGTCTTTTAAAAGATATAAGATGCTCTGGGCGGCGCCTGTGGGTTAGTGGGTGGATCGCTGGCTCCATATACTGAGGGTGGCGGGTTTGAACTGGGCAACCAAACTGCAACAAAAAATAGACAGGCATTGTGGCGGGTGCCTGTAGTCCCAGCTACTCGGGAGGTGGAAGCAAGAGAATTGCCTAAACCTAGGAGTTGGAGGTTGCTGTGAGCTGTGATGCCACAGCACTCTACCAAGGGTGACAAAATGAAACTCTGTCTCAAATATAAAAACAAGATATAAGATGCTCAAAGGAATATGGAACATAAGGAAGAATGCAATGTCATTAAACCCCTATTAAGGTCTTTAAAACTCAGTTAAAATGCTATTGTAAAAAAAAAATGACTTAAACTCTATAAATCAAAGAAAAATAGTAGAGAGGACTAAAACAAAAATACTATTAACTAAATCAAAGGTAAATTAAAATATTAAGATAATCAGCATTGTTTCTTTTGAATATCTTTTTCTTCTAAGTGCGTACTGTAAATATCCTGAACATCATTTCTTCTTATATTCCCCCCCCACCCCGGTCTCTGTCATCTGTAAACAGACCTTGGTTATCATCTTGTATCCAAGTGCGAGAAACATTGGCAATTGGGAAACCCTGGAAAATCCCTTATTCCTTCACAGTAAGTGTGTTCAGATGAACCCTACTGGGACGTTCTTTCTGGTTGTGAGATAAGACTTTGTTCCCTCTCTGATGCTCAGACTTGCATGAATCCAAAATGCCAGTTAAGTTGTAGGGTCGTGGGACTGGGCGGGCAGGCTGCCAGCAGCTCTGCCAGTGCTAGTTACCTTCATAAAACCCAGGCATCTTTTATTACTCAAGGATCCTCCAAGTAAGCTTTGCCCTCGAAGTGTTCCAGTCAAGTTTTTATCAAGTCAAACATTCCAGGGTGTTTAGGTTGTTGTTTCCTTTGAGATCTCCTCTCTCCTCCCCGCCTTTTCCCCTCTCTTCCCCCGACCCCCTTTCCCTAGTTTGTCTCTCTCTTTGTCTCTTTCTGGATTTTTCTTTCCCAGCCTCTTTGCTCCTCTTGGCCTCTTTTAAGAGCAAATACTGGCAGGCAATGAATCAAAGCAGGCTATTTTTGCTCTCGCTGTGAGAATGTTTATAACATATTGAAAACTCGGCCTGTGGTTTAACGTTGTATATGTTTTCAGAAAAACTGACTGGTTTCCAAATTCAGGGGATGACTGTGAAACCCACAGAGGGCTTTATGTATAAGGCCAATCCCTCAGGTAGCTGCCCTGACCCTTTGAGCTCACATCGCCTCCAATACGGCCACCTGGGTAGAACCAGAAGGCTGGGCCACTGCCCAGCTAGCTTCATTTCTGAACTATGTTGATTTCAGGACTCAGAATTACGAAGAAAGAAACTCAGAAACTTACTAAGCACAGCCAGGAATTCTGTGGACACTCTATCTCTGACCTAATTAAATGATTTTTCCTACTCAACCAAGCTGCCCTCAAATGTTGTGGATACATGTATCACTCCATTAGAATACACTTAATCTTGAATATATTTTACCATGAAATATGAACATAGTAATTACAGAATTTTCCATTCAACATCCCCTATCATATTCCTAGGATATTGGATTCTGTTAGAATAGCATTTAACTGTTTTCATATGGGTTTCAGCCACCGATATCCTTCGCTAAAACCTGGTCAAATTCTTATTCTTTTTACTTTTTTCTTTTCTCTGTCTCTCTCTGTCTTTTTTTTTTTTTTTAATTTTTTTTTGCTATGACTCCAAGTTTTAAAATGAGATTAAGGCTGACCTAATTTTCTAAGAGCCTCCTGCTGATTTATCAGCTGATAGCAAGTCTGAGGTATTCGGGCCAATTAAACTGGTTCACAAAGTATTGCTCAGTGGATAAAAATGAGGCAGAAATGTCCAGGAGGTCTTCTTTTATCTACAGCTGAAATCAGAGAGAGCCACGCATGCTGACTGGTATTTGTCAGGGTGGTAGGGAAACAGCCAACTGGTGTTCACTAAAATCTGTGCTGACAACGACTCTTGTTAACAGAAATCTCAAGCAAAGCTGCTCACACGTGGTCACCGCAGACAGAGTGGGGCCAAAATCCGGCTGGGCTGCTTTCTTGGACTGGGGCTAACTTTCCACTGAGGTTTCGATCCTTAGCACGGCATTAAGTCCTCATTTTGTGAGTGGCTTCTATTGTCTAGCTACTCTGCTGGCTCACACCGGGCAACACAGGACCTGTTGTTCCAATCCATTTGGAGATTCTATAATTTAAACAACACAGAGCGTGGGCCAGCCTTAAGAATTACAGCCTAGTTTAACTGGATTTTAAAAACTGGTTAAACTAGGCTACACCTCCCTTGGTCTTGGATCTGTTGTTTTTGTTTTATTTTTGTTTTTCTTTCCCTTCTATTCAGAGGACAAGTTCATTTGCTTTAGAAAAGTAAAAACTATAAGAAAATGGAAAATGACAGATAGGTTGGGGAGATTTATTTGTACTGGCACAATAGTCTTACCTTTAACAAAGAATTTCTTTAAAATTTCTAGCATTTGCTAATGGCACTGGCCAGCACTATACTATAATTGTTTATTTATGGTCAGACTTTCCCTTTAGAACAGTGTTTCTCAAACTCCACTGTCCCTCAGAACTGCCAGGAAGGCTTATTAAAATGCATACTGTTGTCTCCCCACCCCAGAGTTGCTTTTTCAGTAGGTCCAGGTGGGACCTGAGAAGGTATCTTTCTAATAACCTCTTGGGTGATGCTGCCTCTGCTGGTCTAAGAATAACTACAAAAACTACGAGCTCTTGAGGGCAGGAATAGTCTCACCCATCCCATATTCCTAGCACTTTGTCCCCATGTCTATGACAAATACATATCCAATAAATGATTGACTATACCAACTTATTCAATTATTATTTATTCAGTATCTCCAAAGTGCCCGAAACTATTCTAAATACTAGAGATTCCACAGTGAATAAGACAAAGAAGTTCCATGTCCTTGGACAGTTTTCATTCTAGTCAGGCAAGAAAGAAATAAAGAACTGTGTAATAAGGTGATGTCCAATTGCACTAAGTGCTATGAAGGAAAAAGTGCAAGATGAAAGGCTAGAGGGTTTTGGGAGGAGGAGGCAATGAAAGAGCCAAAGAAGGCCTTTTTGAGGAGGAGACAGCTGTATAAAGCTCAACAGAATAATTGAACAAGCCTTTCAAAGATCCAGTGGAGAAAGGTTTCAGGTTTTAGGAACAGTAAGTACAAAGGCCCTGAGGCAGGAGTGGGCTTGACATTTTCAAGACAGACCCAGAAGGCCAGAGAGGTGAGAGTAAAATGAGTTAAAGGAAGAATAATAGACAATAAAATTAGAGAGATAGTAAAACAGCTCTTAAAAAGTAATGGGAGAGAGTTTGAATTTTTATTTTGAGTGTGATGGGAAGACAATGAAATATTATGACTTGGAAAGAAATATGGTGTGATTTTATTTTAAAGATCATATTAGAGGAAATAATGTTAAGCAGGGAAGCCAAGCAGAGGCTATTGCCATAATCCAGATACACAATGATGATCATTTAGTAGAATATTGGTGGTAAATGAGATTTGAGATGTATTTTCAAGGTAGATCTAACTGAAATTGCTGGTGGATTGGCCATGGGTTCTGAAAAAAAGGAAAGAATCAAAGATGAGTCAAAGTTAATATTGTAACTGAATGGGGGTGACATTTGATGAGGAGCTGAGAGCTACATCTGATTAATTCTGTTTGAGACATGTAATTAGACATCCAAGCAGAGAAATTGAGTAACTATGTGAGTCTGGAGCTTAATGGGGAAGTTCATGTAGGAATGTAGATTTGGGGTCATTAGTGGAGAGATGGTCCTGAAGCCATGGCACTCAGCAGGATCACTTAGAAGGTGCATACAGAGAGAACAAGAGAGAGGATCAAAGGCTAAGCCCTGGAGTACCCACATTTTGAAGATGGGAAGGGACAAAGAGCCAGAAGTGTTTCCAGAAGGAAGGGTAGTCAACGGTGTCAAATATTGCTCAGGGATTAAGTGAGACAAAGACTGAGAATTGATTTGGATTTGCCAAAATGGAGGCCCTTGGTGAAAGCAGTTTCAGTGAAGTGGTGGGGATGAAAATCTGATTGGAATGAGTTAGGAAAGAATGGTACATGAAGAAGGGAAGACAGTGAGTGGAGATAACTATTCCAATAAGCGTTTCTTATAATGGAAAGCCAAGAAATGTGACAGTGATAGGAATTGGAAGTGGTGACTTCAGAGGGTTTTCAAAGAAAGATTGTTTGGTCTGGTTGTAAGCTGGTAGAGACCATCTAGGATAAAGGGAGGAAAGGATGCTCTAGGAAAGAGCAGAGTCAACAGCAGGAGTGAGGTGCTTGAGCAGGTAAGAAAGAAAGAGACCCGGTATACAAGTTGTGGGATTATTCAAAGCAGAAACATAAGCAGGGACTGGAAATGAGAGCACAGATGAAGCGCATGTGAGGAGTGAGTGGGAAGATGGGAGGAATGTTTTCCAACCAGGATTAGGGAAACAACATTTTAATAAGCACAAGAATGTCACCTATACGAGTGACAAAATACACTAAGAAAATGTAACCAAGTTGCTGAACAATGCCATGTCCCACTTGATATCCTTCATGTGTAGTGAAGCCCAGGAGTTGGTTATGTGTTTCCTCCAATCACATTCCCCTCCTGGGGGGTCAAGCTGAAGCAGGTAAAGTGTTGGGTCTGGGCATAACTAGAGATGTGATGTGCTGGGTGAGAGGCAAGGAATTTGGGAGTATGTGCAAAAGAGTAAGGATAATGATAGACTTCAAAATTTCACTGGGATCAGCAGAGAAAGAAGGATATGGATGATATGGATATAAGGGAGTTCTTAAGGGAGGACAAAGTGGCAGAATCCATGGTTGGAAGGCTTGTAGGAGTGAATAGAACTAAATTGTGCTCAGAAAATAAATTTGAAGGGTAAGAGGAAGTATAGTTCTTGCATGATGACAACACGTAGCATTGGATTCTGGGAGTGGGTGGACTGAAGTAGGTAGAAGAAAAGATTACTGCAAGTGATCAGTCAACAAACAGGCCAGCATCTTGTCTGCACCATAGAGTCAATGGATTGAAGCAAAAGCAGGCAAACAACTCAAAGTGATGAGAAGTCGTTACCCCAGGTACACCCACTGACCACCTCCAACTTCAAAGTTTTGAACACAATAGCAAAATAAACGAGGATAACCTGATAGCCTCAAGGAGCACATAAATGTCAAGTTGTAAAGGAATTGGAAGTGACTTCAGAGGGTTTTCAAAGAAAGAGTGAGCAAAAGCAGGCAAACAACTCAAAGTGATGAGAAGTCTTCACTCCAGGTAGGTGGAAACACAACCTACTTCATAAGCAATATACTTGTTACAAAAAAAAAAAAACATTATCCATAAACTGAAAGAAAATTGGAGGGTCTTTTTTCAGTTTAGGTCAAAAAATATTCAAAAATATTTGTATGTTTATATTTTTACAACCCTAAAAGGAGTCTAAGTGAATGATTTTTGTTATTCTGAGTAATTCTTTGAAGCCTAGAGTTAGACCATTGCAGGTAATTCCTTGTGGCTTCAACAGCAGCAGCAGTTCTGTGTATCCATACGACTTGTTTAAATTCATTTACTTAATCTTTTCAGTAAACCTAGAAAGTTTCAGAAATAAGTGATAAATAAGACCAGTCCTACTCTGGAATTTCACAATCACGTTTCTTTTGTGTCTGCTGTGACTCTTGTAACCAACTTCATGGTACTTTCCTTTACCTTGGCTCTTGAAAGATCAGAGCTAACTGTGTGGCCTTCAACTAAAAATGTATAAGATTTCCCACCAAGTGCTTTGTGAATGAACCTATTTTTTTTTCTTTTTTTTCCTTTGTCTTATTTTTCTCAACTATTTTAAACTCTTTGATCTTACATGTGTACATTTTCAAGCCTCTTAAAGTCCTTCATGAATATGTTTAAAAATAAATAAATATTAACTAGTACAAGGCATGATACTATTGACTTTAGTAAAAGTGGCTTTAGTTTGGGTTTTTGTTTTTTTTTTACATATACATGTGTTAATTAGGTTTCCATTTTTTTTTTTTGCCTTCACAAAATTAAAAAGACTTGAAATTTAATAACAATAACAATGTTTAAGATAAGGACTAGAAACAAAAACCTCATAAAGAACGAACAAACATAAATACATTCAGAAAAGGAATCAATTGCTACATCGAAATATTAAGTGATGATGATAATAATAATAATAATGCAAAGAAAGTAACATTCACATTGTCAAATAAGAGTATGTCTATTATAGAATGCTTTGACTTTGAGATTCAGTATAGAGTCATCAGTTAACTTCTTATTACCTTTTTAGTAACGAAAAATAGACAACTAATATTTACAAATAAAAGTAAAAGATAATTTCAAAAAACAGATCATGCCAAATCTTATAGACAATAGAAAAAGAAGAAATACATCAAAATCATTCTACTTGATCTGGGTACACCTGATATTAAAATTAGAGAAAATATATTATTATAAGGGAGAAATTACAAACATATGTCACTTATAAATGAGGATACAATATCCTAAACAACATATTAACAAGTTGAGTTAAAAATTTATGTTTAAGTAATATACTTCGGTCAAAATTAAAATCAATTTATGTGAAAGTCACTATTTTCTTTTCTTTCCTTGTTCTTTTTTTTTCTTCTTTTCCTTTCCCTCACCCATTCCCTCCTTCTCTGTCTACTCTCCCCTTCCCTCATCATGTCATTAATTGTCTTCAAATCAAAATTGAGTACATAGGATTCATACTTCTCCATTCCTGTGATGCTTCACTAAGAATAATGTGTTCCACTTCCATCCAGGTTAGTACAAATGCTGCAAAATCTCCATTTTTTTATAGCTGAATAATATTCCATGGTATACATATACCACGGCTTACCAATCCATTCCTGGGTTGAAGGACATTTAGGTTGTTTCCACATTTTAGCAATTGTAAGTTGGGCTTAATAAACAGCCTAGTACAAGTGTCTTTATAATAAAAGGGATTTTTTTTCTAGATAGATGCCAAGTAATGGGATTGCAAGATCAAACAGGAGGTCTAGGTTGAGTTCTTTGAGGTTTCTCCATACATTCTTCCAAAAAGGTTGTATTAGTTTACAGTCCGTCCCACCAGCAGTGTAAAAGTATTCCTTTCTCTCCACATCTGTGCCAGCATCTGCTGTTTTGAGATTTTGTGATATAGGCCATTCTTGCTGGGGTTAGATGATATCTCAAGGTGGTTTTAATTTGCATTTCTCTAATAATTAGGGATGATGAGCATTTTTTCATATGTTTGCTGGCAATTTGTCTGACATCTTTGGAGAAGATTCTGTTCATCTCTCTTCCTCATTGATGTATGGGATTGTTGTTTTTTTCTTGTGGATTAATTCAAGTTCTGTATAGATCCTGGTTATTAGGCGTTTGTCTGATTCAAAATATGCAAATGTCCTTTCCCATTGGGTAAGTTGTCTATTTGCTTTGGTTGTTGTCTCCTTGGCTGTACAGAAGCTTTTCAGTTTAATTAAATCCCATTTGTTTACTATTGCAGTTGTTGCAATTGCCATGGCAGTCTTCCTCATAAAGTTTTCCCCCAGGCCAATATCTTCCAGTGTTTTTCCTGTGCTTTCTATGAGAATTTTTATTGTTTCATGCCTTAAATTTAAGTCCTTTATCCACCTTGAATTAATTTTTGTGAGTGGAGAAAGGTGTGGGTCCAGTTTTAGTCTTTTACATGTGGATGTCCAGTTCTCCCAACACCATTTATTGAATAGGGAGTCTTTCCCCCAGTGGACGCTCTTTGGTTTATCAAAGATTAGATGGTTGTAAGTTGTTGGTTTCATTTCCTGGTTTTCTATTCGATTCCAAATGTCTTTGTCTCTATTTTTGTGACAGTATTATGCTGTTTTGACCACCATGGCCTTGTAATATAGCCTGAAATCTGGTATGGTGATACCCCCGGCTTTGTTTTTATTACTAAGAACTGCCTTAGCTATGCGGGTTTTTTTTCTGGTTCCATACAAAATGCAGAATCATTTTTCCCAAGTCTTGAAAGTATGATGTTGGTATTTCAATAGGGATGGCATTGAATTGGTAAACTGCTCTGGGAAGTATAGACATTTTAAAATGTTGATTCTTTCCAGCCATGAGCCTGGTATGTTCTTCCATTTGTTAATGTCCTCTGCTATTTCCTTTCTTAGGGTTTCATAATTTTCTTTATAGAGGTCCTTCACTTCTTTTGTTAGGTATATTCCTAAGTATTTCATTTTCTTTGGGGCTATGATGAAGGGAGTTCAGTCCTTAATTAACCTCTCATCTTGGCTGTTGTTGGCATATACAAAGGCAACTGACTTGTGGACATTGATTTTATATCCTGAGATATTACTGTATTTTTTGATGACTTCCAAGAGTCTTGTGGTTGAGTCTTTAGGGTTCTATAAGTATAAGATCATATCATCAGCAAAGGGGGAGAGTTTGACCTCCTCTGCACCCATTTGGATGCCCTTTATTTTCTTGTCTTGCCTAATTATATTGGCTAGAACTTCCAGGACTATGTTAAATAGTAAAGGTGACAGAGGACAACCTTGTCTGGTTCCAGTTCTAAGAGGAAAAGCTTTCAGTTTTACTCCATTCAGTAAAACATTAGCTGTGGGTTTGTCATAGATAGCTTCAATTGGTTTCAGAAATGTGCAACTTATGCCTATACTCCTCAGTGTTCTAATTAGAAAAGGATGCCGGATTTTATAGAATGCTTTTTCTGCATCTATTGAGAGGATCGTATAGTCTTTCGTTTTGCTACTGTTGGTACACTGAATAATGTTTATAGACTTGCGTATGTTAAACCAGCCTTGCATCCCTGGGATGAAACCTTGATCATGATGTATGACTTTTTTAGTCATAAGCTGTAACCTATTGGCTAAGATTCAGTTGAGAACTTTTGCATCTATATTCATTAGTGAAATTGGTCTGAAATTCTCCTTTTTAGTTGGGTCTTTTCCTGGTTTTGGTATCAGGGTGATGTTTGCTTCATAGAATGTGTTGGGGAAGATTCCTTCCTCCTCAATTTTTTGGAATAATTGCTGCAGTACAGGAATAAGGTCTTTAAAAGTTTGATAAAGTTCTGGTGTGAAGCCATCCAGACCAGGGCATTTTTTGGTTGGAAGATTTTTTATTGTTTCTTTAATCTCAGTGCTTGAAATTGGTCTGTTCAGCAGATCTACCTCAACTGGGATAAGTCTAGGGAGAGGTTGTGATTCCAAATATTGATCTATTTCCTTCACATTGTCAAATTTCTGGGCATAAAGTTTCTGGTGTATTCAGAGATAATCTCTTGTATCTCTGTGGCATCCAGTTGTTATTTCCCCTTTGTCATTTCTGATTGAGGTTACTAGAGATTTTACTTTTTTATTTCTAGTTAGTCTGGCAAAAAGTTTGTCTATTTTATTTTTTTAAAAAAACAACTTCTTGTTTCATTAATTTTCTGAATGATTCTTTTGTTTTCATTTCATTAATCTCTGCTTTAATTTTGGATATTTCTTTTCTTCTACTGGGTTTAGGCTTAGATTGTTCTTCTTTACCCATTTCTATCAGATGGCTTCTGAGTTTGTTGATACGCTGTCTTTCTGTTTTTCAAATGTAGGCTTCTAAAGCAATAAATTTTCCTCTCAGGACTGCTTTTGCTGTATCCCATAGGTTTTGGTAACTTGTGTCTTCATTGTTTTTATACTCAAGGAAGTTAATGATTTCTTTTTTTATTTTTTCCCTCACACAACTGTCATTCAGCATAAGGTTGTTTAACTTCCATGCCTTTGTGTGAGGTTGAGCATTTTTATTGGAGTTGAGTTCCACTTTTAGTGCCTTGTGGTCTGAGAAGATGCAAGGTAGAATTTCAATTCTTTTGATTCTGGTGAGGTTTGTTTTGTGTCCTAAGATGTGATCAATTTTGGAGAATGTTCCATGGGATGATGAGAAGAATGTGTATTCTTTATCTTTGGGATGGAGTGTTCTATATACGTCTATCAGGCGCAGTTGTTCTAGGGTCTCATTTAAATCTCTACTATCTTCATTTAATTTCTGTTTAGAGGAAATTAAACAAAGGGGTGTTGAAGTCCCTTGTTATTATGATGTTATAGGATATCATATTGCTCAGACTAAGCAAGGTCTGTTTCAAGAATCTGGGAACATTTAAATTGGGTGCATAAATATTTAGAATTGAAACATCTTCTTGTTGTATTTTTCCCTTGACCAATATGAAGTGACAATCATTGTCCTTTTTGACTTTAGTTGTTTTAAATTCAGATGTATCTGAAAATAAGATTGCAACCCCTCTTTTCTTCTGAATTCCATTGCCTGAAAAATTGACTTCCAACCCTTAAATCTGAGTTTTAATTTGTCTTTAGATGTGAGGTGTGTTTCCTGCAGACAGCAAATAGATGGCTTGTGTTTTTTAATCCAATCAGCCAATCTATGCATCTTCAGTGGGAGAATTCAAGCCATGGACATGTATTGAGATAATTGATAAGTGTGGTAGCATTCTATCCATCTCATTTTGTGAAAGTCCATTGCTTAGTTTTGTCTTTTGCATCATTATGGAAACTAGGTTCTGTCCTTTAATTTCCAGGTGCTTACTTTGCTGAAGGTCCATTGTGATAGTCAGTGCGTAGAACAGATTGGAGTATTTCCTGTAAGGCTAGTCTTATTGTGGCAAATTTCCTCAATGTTTGCATATCAATAAAAGATTTGATTTCTACATCAATTTTAAAGCTTAGCTTAGCAGGATATAGAATTCTGGGCTGGAAATTGTTCTGTTTAAGTAGATTAAAGATAGATGGCTATTGTCTTCTGGCTTGAAAAGTTTCATTAGAGAAGTCTGCGGTCTCCCTGATAGATTTGCCCCTGTAGGTCAGTTGTCGCTTCCTCCTGAAAGCTTGCAAAATGTTTACTTTTGTCTTGACTTTAGATAGATTCATCACAATGTGCCTTGGAGAGACTCTATTTGAATTCAGGCGACCAGGGGACCAATATCCCTCTGACAGGAATATGTCAAAATTTTTGGTGATATTTAGAAAATTTTCATTTATAAGATTCTCTCAAATGGCTTCCATTCCTCCGGGGCATTCTTCTTCCCCTTCTGGGATATATAACTCGTATGTTTGAACGCTTCATAGAGTCCCATAATTCTGTCAGTGAACGTTCTGCTTTCTCTCTCTTCTTTTCTACCTCTTTAACTATTTGAGTTATCTCCAGAGCTTTATCCTCTACCTCTGAGATTCCTTCTTCTGCATGATCTAATCTGTTGTTGATACTTTCTGTTGCATCCTTAACTTCCCTAATTGACTGCTTCAGTTCCTTCAGCTCTGCTATATCCTTTCTATATTCTTCATATCATTCATCTCTTATTTGATTCTGTTTTTGGATTTCTTTTGGTTATTTTCCACTTTCTCAGCAATTTCCTTCATTGTTTTTTTATTGTTTTCCACTTTCTCAGCAATTTCCTTCATTTTTTTTACCATCTGTATTTTAAATTCCCCTTCTGTCATTTCTAATATTTCTTTATGGGAGGAATCCTCTGCTGTAGCTACCTCTCAATCCCTAGAAGGGGTTACTCTGGACTCCTGTTACCATGATTTTTCTGCTGATTCTTCTTCATGAGTGCTTGCTTATATATGTTTCCTTACCCTAATTATCCTTTCACTTCTTGCTCTTTAAGTTACTGTGCTGCTGGCCTAAATTTTTAATGAGTTATTTTGGTACGGGACCAGAAAGATGAGAAAATTGAAGAGCAAGAAGGCAAAAAAAGATTTTTAAAAGAAAGAAAAAAGAGAAAGAAGAGAGGGTGAGTAAAAGGAAATATTGAAAAAAGGAAGAAAGGCACCAAAAGAAAGAAACAGGAGTAATATAAGTGTATAGCAGGGTACTAGGAACCAATCTTGAAGACCCCCAACCTCTGGGGTTGCTGGGTTGGGTGATTCCCTTAAGGTCAACAGCTCTTTGCCAGCTGGATCAGATATAATACCTCACCTCCACCAGGTAGAGAAGAAAGCCAAAAATACTATAAATCAAACCAAAATGAACAAGCAAAAATCCTTATGGGGTAACATTGGGGGAGGGAGCAAATATATGGGGAGAAACACTGGCAAAAATAAAATTCTAATTGTTAAAGACAGCAAAAATGGAAAATTGTATTTAAACTAAAATAGTGGATTGGGGAGACAAGATGGCGGACTGAAGCCAGCTTTCAACAAAGGCTCCCGTCCAGAAGGAGAGTTAAGGGACAGGAATTTAGTAAGTATCCTGGTGGACTTGAGCCTCACCAAGAGAGAAGGCTGAAGAACGCACATCAACACCGCTGAGGCAAGCTGTGATCACAAGGACGCAAACAAAAGGTACAAAATCCACCACCAAGCGGACGGGAGTCCCCCTCCCCCATGAGACCGGCTCAAGAGCCCCAAAATTGAACAAGCGGGCAGAAATTAAAGGCCCTCCCACTACACTCCACGGGAGAGACCTTCTAAAAACTGGACCTACCTCCCCTACTGGGGTGCCGTGGCGTTCTCCTGCCGCACATAGGGCTGAGTAAAACTTTGGGAATCCTTTGCTGGCAACCCTGAATCCCCGGCGCTCCCCTCCCGCCCACTGAGGTCTGGAGACCTGTCCCCCAGGACTCGGATCCTTGGGTGATTTCTCAAGGGGAGTGGACAGTACCCGAGTTGCGACTGGTCAGCATTGACTCTGAGGCGCGCGAGTGAGGAGAGGGCCCCGGGTTGAGGGGGAGTCACGCCTCGCGGCACTTCCCTGCGGTGCAGTGCACCAACCCTCCCCGGGCACAAGACTGA
Organism: Nycticebus coucang; assembly: GCF_027406575.1. NCBI lineage: Eukaryota > Metazoa > Chordata > Mammalia > Primates > Lorisidae > Nycticebus > Nycticebus coucang. The sequence continues at coordinate 23,653,945 of NC_069787.1, forward strand.
ATAAGACTCTAGCCTCCCTGCTGAGAGCTGAGAGCCCCTACTCTCACTCGGGGTCTGAGGGACTATCCCCCAGGAGTTCGAATCCTTGGGTGATTTCTCAAGGGGAGTGGACAGTCCCCGAGTTGCGACTGGTCAGCATTGACTCTGAGGCGCGCAAGTGAGGAGAGGGCACCGGGCTGAGAGGGAGTCACGCCTCGTGGCACTTCCCTGCGGTGCAGTGCAGCAACCCTCCCCGGGCATACGGGGCCCAAGACTGAATCAGACTCTGGCCTCCCCGCTGAGAGCTGAGAGCCCCTACTCTCACTCGGGGTCTGAGGGCCTATCCCCCAGGAGTTCGGCTCCTTGGGTGATTTCTCGAGGGGAGTGCACAGTGCCTGAGCTGCGTCAGGTCAGCGCTGACTCTGGGATACGTGAGCGAGGAGAGGGCACACTGCTGAGGGGAAATCAAGCCTTGGCGGCACTTCCCTGCGGTGCAGTGCAGGAGCCCTCCCCGGACCGTAGTATTGCGTAAAACTGAAGGAAACTCTAGCTCCCCCCCCCACTCCCAATCGGGGTCTGGGGGCCCATCCCCCAAGAGTTCTGATTCTTGGGGGATCTCTTAAGGGGTGTGAACCCAGCACAAACTGCGGCCGCTCAGGGCTGACTCTGGGGCGCAGGACAGAGGAGAAAAGGGTCGCCTGAGTGCCCACACCAGAGCAGCAGTTCCCTGGAGGTAGATCAACAGCCGTTTTTTCTTTAACAGCAGAACGCTCACTTCTGGATATCCTGAGGCCACACCCCCTGTCTCCCTGGGCAACCAGAGGAGGCCACCGGTGACACGGCTCACAATCCCGGAAGATTCCAGGGCGGGGCTGACCCAGAGAGGTGTTCAGACGCAATTCTCCAACAGCAAAGACGTTTGAACTCAAAACAGCCCGTATTCTGTAGGCGACGACAGGAACAGAGACAGAACCTCACAAAGTTGTCTGTTCTGTTCTGTTTTGTTAGCAGCATCCATCAGGGATGGGGCTAAGCTGAGTGAACACCTCCTTCCCATCACCTGCATCAAACACTCAAAGATGTCAGGCCCCATCTCCTCCTGCTAGATAGCGGCAGTCTGCGGGGGCCTGGCAGACTTCCTTGCGATTCAGGCAGGTGCAAATCCCTGGAGTGTCTGTTCACTGCAGGCAACTGGGTTAGCCATCTGCAGAGATACCAGTGACTGGGTCCGATGGAGGGGCAAAGTGGGGAAGGAGACGTCAACCTTCCTAGACTGCTCTGTTTGCTGGGTGGCTCCTCCTGACTCCACGCTGCACTGGGGTGAACTGTGTCAGAGGAGTAACCAGGCCCCTGTGATCCAGTTCCCAGAGACCTCTTGAACCCTTCCACCCGAGACAAGTGCCGATTGAGACAGTTGATTCGGACCTTTTGAACTGGGCTAATAGACTGAGGACTTTTCAGGCGGTGCCCTGGGTGTGCGATTGTAGGAAGGTTTGATTCTCCTTTTCCAACTGGGGCCAGAGGTGGGCAGGCGGGGTGACTTAATTGCTGATTTTTCCACACAGCTGAGACTTCAAGCCAGAGTAGAAGTTGCAATAGGATCGAACAGAAACCAGCTGAAAACAAGACAGAACCACTTTGCTCCACCACACCAGACAGGGCCCCAGTTTCTCAGGCCACAACACTGTACGGGCCCTCGATAAAACCCCAGGGGAAAAACCAAAGGGAGTAAACCATGGGGCGGAATCAGCGGAAAAACTCTGGTAACATGAATAACCAGAATAGATCAACCCCCCCAAGAAAAGATACGGCAGATGTGATTGAAGATCCCATTCATAAACAAATGGCTGAGATGTCAGAAGTCAAATTCAGAATTTGGTTTGCAGACAAGATCAATAAAATGGAATTAGGAATTCGAGGAGAAATTCAAAAATTGTCTCAAGAATTTAACGAATTTAAAGACAAAACCACCAAAGGCTTAGACACACTGAAACAAGAACTTACAGCCCTCAAAGATATGAAAAATACAGTAGAATCCCTCAGTAACAGAATGGAGCAAGCAGATGAAAGGATTTCTGACATTGAAGATAAAGTCTTCGAACGCTCCCAATCTCTCAAAGAGGAAGAGAAATGGAGAGCAAAAACGGATCACTCACTCAGAGAACTCTCAGATAATTCGAAAAAACACAACATAAGGGTTATAGGAATTCCGGAGAATGATGAAGTGGCTGCCAAGGGCACAGAGGCCCTTCTACATGAAATTATGAAAGAAAATTTTCCAGACATGCCCAGAGAATCTGAAATTCAGATAGCAGACAGCTTCAGAACCCCAGCACGATTCAACCCCAATAAGCCATCTCCCAGACATATCATAATTAGCTTCACTAAAGTTAACATGAAAGAGAAGATTCTCAAAGCAACCCGGCGAAAGAAAATTATAACGTAAAAAGGTAAGAATATTAGAATAACTGCAGATCTCTCTGCTGAAACTTTTCAAGCAAGAAGAGGCTGGTCATCAACTTTTAATCTCCTAAAGCAAAAAAACTTTCAACCCAGGATCTTGAATCCAGCTAAACTGAGTTTCATCTATGATGGAGAAATTAAATACTTCAATGACATTCATATGTTGAAAAAATTTGCCATAAGTAAACCAGCTCTTCAGGACGTTCTCAGACCTATCCTCCACAATGACCAACCCAATCCTATACCACAAAAGTAAAATCACCCAGAAACTTTGGATCAAACTCCAACTTCCACACTGGCGAAAGGATTAAAAATGTCCACTGGACCTTTGAAAAACTCGACACCCAAAATTCCACCAGACTTATCAATACTCTCCATCAATGTGAATGGCTTAAACTGTCCTCTAAAGAGGCATAGGTTAGCTGACTGGATACAAAAACTCAAGCCAGATATTTGTTGCATACAAGAGTCACATCTTAACTTAAAAGACAAATACAGACTCAGGGTGAAAGGATGGCCATCCATATTTCAGGCAAATGGTAATCAGAAAAAAGCAGGTGTTGCAATTTTATTTGCAGATACAGTAGGCTTTAAACCATCAAAAGTAAGGAAGGACAAGAATGGTCACTTCATATTTGTTAAGGGTAATACTCAATATGACGAGATCTCAATTATTAATATCTATGCACCCAACCAGAATGCACCTCAATTTATAAGAGAAACTCTAACAGACACGAGTAACTTGATTTCCTCCAGCTCCATAATCATTGGAGATTTCAACACTCCCTTGGCAGTGTTGGATCGATCCTCCAGAAAGAAGCTGAGCAAAGAAATCTTAGATTTAAACCTAACCATCCAATATTTAGATTTAGCAGACATCTACAGAACATTTCATCCCAACAAAACTGAATACACATACTTCTCATCAGCCCACGGAACTTACTCCAAAATTGATCACATTTTAGGTCACAAGTCTAACCTCAGTAAATTTAAAGGAATAGAAATTATTCCATGCATCTTCTCAGACCATCATGGAATAAAACTTGAATTGAGTAACAACAGGAATCTGCATACCCATACAAAAACATGGAAGTTAAATAACCTTCTGCTGAATGATAGCTGGGTCAGAGATGAGATTAAGAAAGAAATCACCAATTTTTTGGAACAAAATGACAATGAAGACACAAACTATCAGAACCTCTGGGACACTGCAAAGGCAGTTCTCAGAGGGAAATTTATAGCACTGCAAGCCTTCTTCAAGAGAACGGAAAGAGAGGAAGTTAACAACTTAATGGGACATCTCACGCAACTGGAAAAGGAAGAACATTCCAACCCCAAACCCAGTAGAAGAAAAGAAATAACCAAAATTAGAGCAGAATTAAATGAAATTGAAAACAAAAGAATAATACAACAGATCAATAAATCAAAAAGCTGGTTTTTTGAAAAGGTCAATAAAATAGATAAACCTCTGGCCAACCTAATCAGGAAAAAAAGAGTAAAATCCCTAATATCATCAATCAGAAACAACAAAGACGAAATAACCACAGACTCATCAGAAATCCAAAAAAACCTTAATGAATATTACAAGAAACTTTATTCTCAGAAATATGAAAATCTGAAGGAAATAGACCGATACTTGGAAGCACACCACCTTCCAAGACTTAACCAGAATCAAGTGGAAATGTTGAACAGACCCATATCAAGTTCAGAAATAGCAACAACTATACAAAACCTCCCTAAAAAGAAAAGCCCGGGACCAGATAGTTTCACGTCAGAATTCTACCAAACCTTTAAAGAGGAATTAGTACCTATATTACTCAACCTGTTCCAAAATGTAGAAAAAGAAGGAAGACTACCCAACACGTTCTATGAAGCAAACATCACCCTGATCCCCAAACCAGGAAAAGACCCAACAAGAAAAGAAAATTATAGACCAATATCACTAATGAATATAGATGCAAAAATATTCAACAAGATCCTAACAAACAGAATCCAGCAACACATCAAACAAATTATACATCATGACCAAGTTGGTTTTATCCCAGGGTCTCAAGGCTGGTTCAATATACGTAAATCTATAAATGTAATTCAGCACATAAACAAATTAAAAAACAAAGACCATATGATTCTCTCAATTGATGCAGAAAAAGCTTTTGATAATATCCAGCATCCCTTCATGATCAGAACACTCAAGAAAATTGGTCTAGAAGGGACTTTTCTTAAACTGATAGAGGCTATCTACAGCAAACCCACAGCCAATATCATATTGAATGGAGTTAAATTGGAATCATTTCCACTCAGATCAGGAACCAGACAAGGCTGCCCATTGTCTCCATTGCTTTTCAACATTGTAATGGAAGTTTTAGCCACCACAATTAGGGAAGAAAAGGCGATCAAGGGTATCCATATAGGATCAGAAGAGATCAAACTCTCGCTCTTCGCAGATGATATGATTGTGTATCTGGAAAACACTAGGGACTCTACTACAAAACTCCTAGAAGTGATCAAGGAATACAGCAGTGTCTCAGGTTACAAAATCAACATTCATAAATCGGTAGCCTTTATATACACCAACAACAGTCAAATTGAAAAAGCAGTTAAGGACTCTATCCCATTCACAGTAGCGCCAAAGAAGATGAAATATTTGGGAATTTACCTAACAAAAGACGTGAAAGATCTCTATAAAGAGAACTATGAAACTCTAAGAAAAGAAATAGCTGAAAATGTTAACAAATGGAAAAACATACCATGCTCATGGCTAGGAAGAATCAACATTATCAAAATGTCCATACTACCCAAAGCAATATATAATTTCAACGCATTCCCTATTAAAGCTCCACTGTCATATTTTAAAGATCTTGAAAAAACATTACTTCGTTTTATATGGAATCTGAAAAAACCTCGAATAGCCAAGACATTACTCAGAAATAAAAACAAAACAGGAGGAATCACACTACCAGACCTCAGACTTTACTACAAATCGATAGTGATCAAAACAGCATGGTACTGGCACAAAAACAGAGAAGTAGATATCTGGAACAGAATAGAGAACCAAGAGATGAATCCAGCTACTTACCGCTATTTGATTTTTGACAAGCCAATTAAAAACATTCAGTGGGGAAAAGATTCCCTATTTAACAAATGGTGCTGGGTGAACTGGCTGGCAACGTGCAGAAGACTGAAATTGGACCCACACCTTTCACCATTAACAAAGATAGACTCTCATTGGATTAAAGATTTAAACTTAAGACATGAAACTATAAAAATACTAGAGGAGAATGCAGGGAAAACCCTTGAAGAAATTGGTCTGGGTGAGTATTTCATGAGGAGAACCCCCTGGGCAATTGAAGCAGCTTCAAAAATACACTACTGGGACTTGATCAAACTAAAAAGCTTCTGCACAGCTAAGAACACAGTAAGCAGAGCAAGCAGACAGCCCTCAGAATGGGAGAAGATATTTGCAGGGTATATCTCTGACAAAGGTTTAATAACCAGAATCCACAGAGAACTCAAACGCATCAGCAAGAAAAAAACAAGGGATCCCATCGCAGGCTGGGCAAGGGATTTGAAGAGAAAGTTCTCTGAAGAAGACAGGCGCACGGCCTTCAGACATATGAAAAAATGCTCATCATCTTTAATCATCAGAGAAATGCAAATCAAAACTACTTTGAGATATCATCTAACTCCAATGAGACTAGCCTATATCACAAAATCTCAAGACCAGAGATGTTGGCGTGGATGCGGAGAAAAGGGAACACTTCTGCACTGCTGGTGGGAATGCAAATTAATTCATTCCTTTTGGAAAGATATATGGAGAACACTCAGAGATCTAAAAATAGATCTGCCATTCAATCCTGTAATTCCTCTGCTGGGCATATACCCAGAAGACCAAAAATCACAACATAACAAAGATATTTGTACCAGAATGTTTATTGCAGCCCAATTCATAATAGCTAAGTCATGGAAAAAGCCCAAGTGCCCATCGATCCACGAATGGATTAATAAATTGTGGTATATGTATACCATGGAATACTATGCAGCCTTAAAGAAAGATGGAGACTTTACCTCTTTCATGTTTACATGGATGGAGCTGGAACATATTCTTCTTAGTAAAGTATCCCAAGAATGGAAGAAAAAATACCCAATGTACACAGCCCTACTATGAAACTAATTTGGGACTCTCACATGAAAGCTATAACCCAGCTACAACTTAACAATAGGGAGAAGTGGGAAAGGGGGGGTGGGTAGAGGGAGGGGAATCGGTGGGATCACACCTGTGGTGCATATTACAGGGGTATTTGCGAAACTTGGTAAATGTAGAATGTAAATGTTTTGGCACAGTAACTGAGATAATGCCGGAAAGGCTATGTTAACCACTGTGATAAAAATGTGTCAAATGGTTTATGAAGTGAGTGTATGATGCCCCATAATCATATCATTGTATACAGTTATGATTTAATAAAAAAAAATAAATAAACTAAAATAGTGAAAAAGAAAGAGAAAAAAATGCCAAGGAAAAATGTTGAAATTAAAAAAAAAAAAAAAGCCCAAAACCAAAGAACCGAACAGTATATATAGCTTGCTGAACGTTGTCTGGGCAACAGGTGATCTTCTGAGGTATAAAATGTTAATCACAATATTGATACAGCTGTATGAGATGGAGACTGATGATCTGTCAGACTCCGCATGTTTGGGAGTGCAAAAGTCCCCTCAGCCCACTTAAAAGACACTCCAAACTATGAACCTTGGCCAAACAGAAGCTTTCCAAGGAAAGCACTTGACTCTGGGATCTCTCCTGATGTGCCTGTCTGCTTATCCAGTGTGCCAAGTCCGGTCTCCCACTATGCCCCTGAGGGCAAAGGCTGTTATAATCTGCCACACTTGGATCTCCGCACTTCTCCAGCATCTCAGTACTTGCCTTTGGGCAGCTCAGTCACGAGATTGCTCACCCAAGATCTCCTGGCCGATCCCCGCCCTGCAACACACAGGGGCAGCTCTCCCATAGCAGCTGTGTGGGCAGCCCATAGCTGAGCAATATTATCTCCGTTCTGGCTCAGCAGCTCAGACTGGGGTCCCAGACAATGCCCAAAGTCATCTGCACACACCAGTCCAAGATCTCCCAAGGCAGTTCAATCAAGTGCCCAAGTCCAAGAAAACCAAAACAGCCCACAGGTAAGGCTTTTCCTGCTTGCAGTCTCTTTGTTACCATGGGTACAGCTGCAGGCAGCCTCCGGCCGAACAAACACACGTACTACTTGCCAGTTTTCCACTGCTTCTGTCCTCCTCATGGGGTCCAGAAGTCTCTCACCGGCTTCCTGTGTCACCAAAAGGGAAACCTCTGGGCAAAACCCATCCACCAGAGATGCCTACAGTCTTCTCTCACCACTCTCACTGCGCCCAGCTGCACAGAAGCTGTTACTCGGCCACCATCTTTCTCCAGGAAGATCTCCTCCTCATTTTTGAAACACAGTTTCTTGGATGTTGGACTCTTGGTAGACAGACCTTTTTTCCCCTCATGACTTTGAATATTTTAACACATTGATATCCAGACTCCAAGGTTTTTGATGACAAATCTTATGTCACTCATGTGGAAAATGATGATGAGAGTCATCTTCCTAGCAGCTCACTAGATGTTAATAAGGGACCTTATTGTGTATCACACACCCCAGAATATTTCTGTATTGTATCATGATGTCAGTTATTTGTAGCATCCTTCCAACACTAATTAAAATTTAAAGAAAAAGAAATTGAATGCTTCCCATGTAGACACAAAAAGGTCTCTAAAAACCTAAAGTTATTCATAGGTTTTCAAATTATAAGTGAGAAGGCCATGGAAACATTGCACAGGTTTTAATTTCTAATAAATGAAATATCAATCTCTATAACCCATGTAAACAAGAAGCACTGTTTCTCTTTCAAGAGGAAAATGCTTTTGCGCCCATATAAGGGGGAAAAAACCCACCCAGTGTTATCCCCAGCCCTGATTGGTCCATTTCCCCCTGCCTCTGACCTCATAGAGAGCCATTGAGGCCGAAACCTATATAAGCCCCTGTCTGGGCCTGGGTCTTTGGTCGTTACAGCCCAGGAAGCTTCTTTCGGTGACCTGCGGACTTGACCTCAGATAGCGTGTTTCCTTGATCGTAGTGCTTGCAGTTATCCCAGTGAGTAGTTTAGCATAGTATAGATAGTATTCGTAGCATAGTGTTGTTTGTTTTGTTAGCGTAAGGTCTCATATTATTTTTATCCTAGTTAGCTTTCATTACTAGTGTTAGCCTATTTAGTGCCCCAGTTAGTATAGTTTGTTAGTGTTTTTAGCATAGTGAGTATAGTTGTTTTTCATTAGTTATTTAGTGTAGTTTATATAGCGTAGTGGTAGCGTAGTCAGGCTCCCCATGGAGCCTGGGGCGTCCTCCGTGTCCCTGGACAAGGAGGTCCTCCAGGACTATGAGTTCTTAAGGACCCTTGGCCAGGGCAGCTTCGCTGAGGTGAAGCTGGCCCGGCACCGTGGAACTGGCACTGAGGTGGCGGTGAAGATTCTCAACAAACGCTTTATTGCTGGCCTCATGTCTGTGTCTTCCGAGATTGAGATCATGCAGAGACTGGACCATCCCCACATCCTCAAACTGCTGGAGGTCAGAGAGGGTAAGGAAAATATCTACCTCATCATGGAACATACGGGTGGTGGTGACCTCTGTGACCGAGTAATGACATCTGGTCAGATGGAGGAGGGGGAGGCCCGAGCCATGTTCTTGCAGCTACTGAAAGCCATGGAGTACCTTCACCAAGAGGGCATCATGCACAGGGACCTTAAACTTGAGAACATTTTACTAGATTCCCAAAACAACGTCAAACTGGCTGACTTCGGCAGTGCTGCAACCTTCAGCGAAGGTAAGACCTTCACAGACTTATGTGGGACCCCCATGTATTTGGCCCCGGAAGTTTTCCTTCAGAACTACAAGGGACCAGAGGCAGATATCTGGAGCCTTGGGGTCATCCTCTATTCAATGACATCTGGGCTCTTCCCATTTAAAGGATGGGACCTCGATGAACTGCAAACGGCGATCTTAAGAGGCACCTATAGAACACCTGCTTTCATTACCCCCAAATTAAAATCCTTTATCCAAAGTATCCTAACCCTCGACCCCAGCAAGAGACCCACCCTCCGCCAGATGATGGAAGACCCCTGGATCCAGTCTCAGAGAGACAGCATGAGGTCACGCAGGGCAGCGACAGACATGCCACCAGAGGCAGCCACCCCACTGGAGGCCTTCACGCCACTGGAGGCCTTCGCCCCACTGGAGGACCTTCACCCCACTGGAGACCGCCACCCCACCGGAGACCGCCACCCCACCGGAGGCTTCCACACCGACTGAGGCCGCCACCCCACAGGAGGCTTCCACCCAACCCAAGGCCTCCATCCCCTCGGTGGCTACCACCCCACAGGAGGCCGCCACTCCACCGGAGGCCTCTATCCCATCGGTGGCCACCACCTCACCGGAGGCCACCCCACCAGAGGCCGCCACCCCACTGGAGGCCTCCATCCCATCAGTGGCCACCACCTCACCAGAGGCCACACCACCAGAGGCTGCCACACCATCAGAGGCTGCCACACCACCAGAGGCCTCCATCACATTGGTGGCCACCACCCCACCAGAGGACACCACCCCACCGGAGGCCTCCATTCCATCGGTGGCCACCACCCCACCAGAGGACACCACCCCACAGGAGGCCTCCATCACATCGGTGGCCACCACCCCACAGGAGGACACCACCCCACCAGAGGCTGCCACCCCACCGGGGGCGTCTATCCCACCAGTGGCCACCACCTCACCAGAGACCTCCACCCCACCCCACCGGAGGCCTCCATCTCATCGGTGGCCACTACATCACTGGAGGCCTCCACCCCACCAGAGGCTGCCACCCCACCGGTGGCCTCTATCCCATCAGTGGCCACCACCTCACCAGAGACCTCCACCCCACCCCACAGGGGACACCACCCCACAGGAGGACGCCACCCCACCAGTGGCCTCCATCTCATCAGTGGCCACCACCCCACAGGAGGCTGTCACTCCACCGGAGGCTTCTATCCCATCAGTGGCCACTACCTCACTGGAGGCCTCCATCCCATTGGTGGACATCACCCCACAGGAGGTTGCCACCCCACCAGAGGGGGAAACCCTACCCGAGGCCACCAAGCCACCTGAGGTCGCCACCTCACGGGAGGCTGCCACTCCACCGGAGACCACCACCCTCCCGGAGGTTGCCACACCATGGGAGACCATCACCCCACCGGAGGCTCCCACCCCACTGGAGGGAGACACACCACCAGAGACCTCCTCCCCACTTGTTCCCCGTCCCAGTTCTGCCCCCCAGCCATGCCCCATGTCCTCTCCCTCCAGCACCAGCCGCCTTAGTGGAGGCCCGGCTGCAGACACAGGACCTGAGGGAAGTCCCAGTCAGCACTACTCTCTTCCAGCTGGGCAGGTAGTGGAGGACAAACCCACTGAAGTGGACCAGGGCCGGCGGGGGTGCGCTAGGAGGATTGTGAACTTCCTTCACAGAATGTTCTGCCTCCCACCGGCCCAAAAGAACCGCCGCAGGAACAAGGTGGTGCCTGCGACCAGCCATGGGACTTGAGGCCCAGACCAGGAGGCGAGTGTGGGGCGGCCGCACCCCGCTTCCTCCTTTTATTTCTTATTAGATTTTCAATAAAGAGATTGAAATTGTATCTTTTACTGTGTGTACATGTATGGGGAACAAGGTGAAGTTCAGGTGTGTGTGGAAAGCTAACACCCTCATCCCCTCAGGCAGATGCAGCATGCTGTCACTGATGTGTTGCCGCTGAAAAGCTGACCTCATAGAACGTTTGTGACACGGGGGTGGGAGGTACAGGGGGGGATTGGGGTGGGGGGGTATTTGTCGCAGAGAACAAAGTGTCAGACAGGATGAAGAAACCGTGACATCTGTTGCACAGCAAGATGACCAGGTTAAGGAGAATGTAGGGGACATTTCAAAAGACCTGAGAGTCCACTTCAAATGTCTCCTTGGAAAGCAAGAAGGCCCTGAGCTCCCGGGATCCTGAAACTCTGTGTGGGAGGCTGGCCAGGCCAGGACTCCCAGCTGGGTGGGGGGCCAGACAAGCAGCCTGTGGCCTGCAGAGGTCTCCTGGCCACAGCGGACCCAGCTGAAGCATTGCCTGGACTCCCCCACTAGCTGGAACAACCGTTGAGCCCGGACTGTGACTCCTGGGCACTTGTCTCCTCACTGCCCTTCTCTGCCTTTTCTTCCATGGTTGTGGGCTGTGGGGCAAGAGGGTTCTTAGTCATCACACTCGTGTTTCTTTCAGAACAGTATAAAAACATCTCACTCCAGAAAGCTGAGGCCTGGGTATTTTGCTGTTTTGGGTCCTCCCTGCATACCTGGGGCTGTGCACACCTGGTGCAGGCAGCCTGGAGCACAGTAGTATTTGGACTTAATGAGAAACACTCAATGGAAAGGGCCCATGAGGGAACTACCAAGGTCACCCAATGACAACACAGGAATCCCTGGGCCGTGTGCAGGGCAGAGAGGCATACACCTTGCATGGCCTCCCGACACTGAAGGGAGTCAGTGACCTGGCTGGAGTCCCCAAGGTGCCCTGGGGACCACTTGTCCCGCTGTGTTTTCTGACTGAATAGTGTATCACTGACACTTTCCTCTGTGAACTTCTCTCCTTTTCATAACAGTAGCACAGGTGGGTCCCTCTAAGAGGCCTGAGTCAGGTGTGGGCCTTTGGCACCCCCACCCCAAACCTTTCCTCTGTGTTCAGTCCTTTCTTTGCAAAAACACATTTCCACATGGATAGCCTTTTTTTTCTGTTACCTCTTTTTATCTTTTTTTTTTTCAAATCCATACATTGAATCTACTTTGAAAAACTATCAATTTATTATTTCTTTTATTAAGTCTTTTGTACATAGATCATAAATACATTTATGCCATTTTCAATGAGTTCATTCTTTGTACAAATTGGAGTGCTTACATCATACTAATCAACATAGCTTTCACCTCATTTACCCAATTATAGCATTAGGACATTTGTGTTCTACTCATGATAGTTCCAACTTGTACTTGAAATGTGCTCCATAGGTGTGGACCCCTACTGTCTCCTACCATCCCTCCCACCTCGTCCCCTCCCCTTCCCTCCTTAATCCTAGGCTAAAGTCGTGTTTCATTTTTAATATGCAAGTGTGAGTGATTATAACTTGGTTTCACAATAGTACTGAGTGCATTGGATACTTTTTTCCCATTCCTGAGATACTTCATTAAGAAGAATATGTTCCAGCTCCATCCATGTAAACACAAAAGAGGTAAAGTCCCCATTTTTTTTACTGCTGCATAGTATTCCATGGTATACATATACCACAATTTATTAATCCATTCATGGGTCGATGGGCACTTGGGCTTCTTCCTTGACTCAATTCCATGAATTGAGCTGCAATGAACAATCTGGTGCAAATATCTTTTTTGAAAAATGATTTTTGGTCCTTTGGCTATATACCTAGAAGAGGAATCGCAGGATCAAAAATGGCAGGTCTACATTTAGATCCCTGAGTGTTCTCCAAACTTCCTTCCAAAAGGAACGTACTAGCTTGCATTCCCACCAGCAGTGCAGAAGTGTTCCCTTTTCTCCACATTCATGCCAACATCTGTTGTTTCGGGATTTTCTGATGTGGGCTACTCTTACTGGAGTTAGATGGTATCTCAGAGTAGTTTTGGTTTGCATTTCTGTGATGATTAAAGATGATGAGCATTTTTTTCATGTGTCTGTAGGCCATGCACCTGTCTTCTTCAGAGAACCTTCTGTTCATGTCTCTTGCCCACAATGAAATTGGATCACTTGTTTTTTGCTTAGTAATAAGTTTGAGTTCTCTCTGGATTCTGATTATTAGATCTTTGTCAATAGTATAACTTGCAAAAATCCTCTCCCATTCTGAGGTCTGTCTATTTGCTTTACTTAGAGATGGCATTACACAAATATTCCCTCACTAAGGGCATGTTTCATGCCTTTTTCACAACATATCCTCCTCCCCAGTTCACCCCATATGCAGAACCACGTGCTTCCAGAGTTCCAGACATTTCATCATCAGTAACTTTAAACTGCGGTGAAAACCCTAACAAAGGACATTCTGAATTGTCCTTTACAGAAATAGGTACGTGAATTAGCACAGACTTATAATAAAATAGGTTAAAACATTAGCATAGGCCCAGGAGATATTAGCCTCCATAAAAATACATTTGCTAATAGAAATCAAGAATGCTGTTGGAAGCCTATGTATGATCCTTAGCTTTCTTTAAAAATGAAGACAATGCTAATCACTTCTGTCTTCCCTTAACTGAGTTGTTTGAACCTAATATGCTGACTTAGCACAAATAAGGCTCATGAGCTGAGGGCAAGATTTTGATATTACAAAGGATCTACCTATCAAATAAACTGCTGGGAGAAATGCATAAACTTGAAATTATTTGGGGTGATCTGTGGGCTCAAGCTCTATGTATATTCCTGTAACCTGTGGTTGAAAAATCCATGTGTTAGGGTGGCGCCTGTGGCTCAGTCGGTAAGGTGCCGGCCCCATATACCGAGGGTGGCGGGTTCAAGCCCGGCTCCAGCCAAACTGCAACCAAAAAATAGCTGGGCGTTGTGGTGGGCACCTGTAGTCCCAGCTACTCGGGAGGCTGAGGCAAGAGAATTGCTTAAGCCCAGGAGTTGGAGGTTGCTGTGAGCGGTGTGAGGCCACGGCACTCTACCGAGGGCCATAAAGTGAGACTCTGTCTCTACAAAAAAAAAAAAGAAAGAAAAATCCATGTGTTCAACAAATATTTATTGAGCACCTATTATATGCGTGGACTCAGGTATGTGGAATCCTAGGAACATAGCAGTGAGTGAAACAGACATGGTCTTTATAAGGCTTTCTGTTTACTTTTAAAGATGGGCATTCAATGAGTAATTACACAAACATTTTGTTAAAACTTTGTTAAGTGATATAACAGATGAAAAGTAAATGTTTTGAGAATTTAGTGTCTTCATGCAGGAGAAGTGTTCCCACTTCTCAGCAAGGTACCGAATGCCGCCTTCCCCTGCCCGGAGTTCAGCTCCTTCTGCGACTGGTGAGACCCCATCCCTGAAGTGGAACTGGATGACTTGGCCCGAGATGGCACCTCCACTGGGTAGGTAGGGCTCAGTCACTCGTCCCACAGCAAGGGAAAGTGACCAGTCCTTCTGCCAACCTCGGACACCAGCTTTCCCGAGCACGACCTTGGGCTCCTGAAGCTGGCGCTGCTGTCCTTTGCCTTCCCAAGCCGGCTGCTCGGACCCTGCAGGTCTGCAGCTCAGCGCCCTGAGGGACCAGGGAAGAGCTCAGGCCAGGGCTGGAGGCTGTGCTTCCTACCTCGCAGGCTGCACACATACTTTGTCGAGTTGTGTGCGGGGTGCTCCTTCCATCACATAATTAAAAGGAAGAAAAAAAGCTAAAAAAGAGTGGACCAAAACATTACACAACGTAAACTGTTACAATTTCCATGGGGCATTTGAGCCGGTTTCTCTCTGTAACCAGGGCTTTCTTCAGAGGCTCAGACCCTCCTCTGAACTGCCACAGGTCCAGGTAGTGACGTTGGCTAAGACTGTGCACATTTCCCCTTTGGGCGCCTCACTTCCTGCTGTACTGGACAGGACTGCCGCTTGGGTGGGCCAACTTGGGCAGGACCCCCGGGCCCCTGCCCCAGAGCCACTGAGCCCAGCCCCACAGATGTGGGCTTCTGGAGGAGAAAATCCCCCTAGATCAGCGGTTCTCAACCTGTGTGTCGCGACCCACAGGAACTGTATTAAAGGGCCACAGCATTAGGTAAGTTGAGAACCACTGCCCTAGACGGTCTTCTCATGAGTCTTCCCCACAGTGAGAGACCGTCACGTTATTTTTTACATCTAACCAGAAGAACAGAATTACAGACATCAAATACAGAACAGATCTGTATTTGACGTCTGCAATTAAAGCATCAACAGTGGGAAGTTGGGTTTTAAAACAAAACAAAAAACCCCAATAACTTTATTTTCAAGGAGGCCCTGGAAATAAATGCACATACAGTTGCGTTGGTCCTGGGAAGAGTGCTGTTTCCTTCTGCCAGTTGCCTGGCCTAGATGGGCCTTTGGGTGTCTTGCTTTGGGACAGGATTGCTAAAATTCTATGGTCCAGATTTGCCAGGGAAGCACAGTAAAGTTTGCTTGAAAGCATTAGGTTTTGACATTTGGAATCATCACCCTATAATAAAGCCCAAAGGAAGCTGTGCAAGAGGGGTCTTGGAGAGTCCTGTTAGCCTACCATCCCTCAGCAGTGTTCCCTCCAGCCAGGTATTCCTGTGGTTGGTGCTGTCGAGGCCACCCTGTGAGACGCATGAGGGTGTGGGATGCCCACGTGTTCTCACTAAAATGTGCACAGCAGCTCCACTTATTAGCTCATTTATTTATTATAATGAGCTCATATCAAATGTCCAAACAGATGGCACCAGGGGAGGGTTGTGTGCTGTCCTCCCCTCTGAGCATTTGCAGCTACTGCAATATTGACACCAAGAGAACTGCAAGAGTGGAGACTTTTTAGGGGACCAGAAATGGCACCAGGTCATAGTCACCATGGTGAGAGCACAGGAGGTCAAGGCTCCTGAGCAGAGGGGCTGCAGATACAGACTGACGCCGTTAGGAAGGTTTCACGTCTATTCCATGTACCTCTGCAGTCGTATGGGGCTGGTGGTCTTGTTTTAGGTCTTGACCTATAAAGCGGGAATAGGGGAGGTTATTTTTCCAGATTGGAGAGTTGAAAGTCCTTGATAACTGATTACAGCCGTTTTTTTCCTAGTGCTGGTGGGTGCATAGACGACATTGAAATGCCTTGAGCACAATTCCCAGGGGCAAAATCTGGGAGCCACATGTGCCCAGAGAAAGGACAATACAAGCTTTCTCTGGTGCAAACCTTGCTGTTCTTAAACAGTTCATAAGACTATTTAATCAGTTTATTTATGTATAGTAGGTTAGGGAGCCTAGATTATGTTTATATGAAGTTCTACCAAGTTAGTGAATTAAAATCCTAGCAGAGCAGCCATGTAACCACTTCATTTCATAGACACCATCACCATGTCCTCTTGACTGCCTTCTGTTTAGAGGAAGAACGAGAGTTTTATGTGCTTAACCTGAGCTTAGTAGGACTTCTTTGCATATGGGTGGTACTAAAAATATTAATATACATCTTTAGTTCTTTTTAGGTTGTCCTTTAAAAAGTTTTTGACTAGGGTGTTTCTTTTTCTTGACAAACTCTTTGAACACGTGGCCTTGTTAGAGGCTCCAGCCTAGGACATGGGTCCTGGCCCTGTGTTGAGAGTGGCTGGCCCCTGTGTCCCAGTGTCCATTAGCACTAGACTTGGTTGCTTCAGATTGATCCAGTGGGTACATAGACTGATTAATATGAGTCATTTTCCTTGTTTAAAGGAGTCCTTCTTGCTGAAAGTAGATGATGACTTTGGCTGTAATATTATGAAACTATTAAGTTTGTGCTGAAAAATACATTGCCAAAATTTGTTCTTTCTGTGAAAGAGAGATGCCCTTGAGTGTTTTTATACACAAACCCTTAGGACGGTGAATTGAAGCATCAACCTCACTGTCTGCAGTGACACTGGTGTGACAGGGAGATGGTAGGCAGGGTGGCTCTTCATCATTCTAGCGGATGCTCCCTCGCTGGTCCGTACCCTTCACCTCTTCGGAGTGCAGTCTGAGTCTAGTGTTCCCTTTGATGTCCCTGTTTGGAAAGCTCATCCTGCCAACTCTGGCCCTGGCCAGGCTGTGTGAGGTGCATTTGTGGACCTAGAGCATGCAGGCAGCCTCCATGTTTGAGTACTATGTTTTGCTGTTTGAAAACATCTGGATGTGTGTACTGTCCTAAAATGAAAGCTGCTAAAAACCATGGGGAGAACAGCTGAGGAACAAAGCTGACTGAGTGACCGGGACGTGCTCTGCCCCTGGGCAGCCCACTCAACAGTCAGACTGCATGAGTGTCCAGGCAAGACCTTTTATGGAAACA
The DNA here is from genome assembly GCF_027406575.1 of Nycticebus coucang. Lineage (NCBI taxonomy): Eukaryota > Metazoa > Chordata > Mammalia > Primates > Lorisidae > Nycticebus > Nycticebus coucang. The sequence goes on from NC_069787.1 coordinate 23,671,485, forward strand.
ATGGGTAGAGAGGAGTCAGCTCTTTCACTTTTTGCAGGTTGGTGAAAACAGACTCTTCCAGAGAATTTTACCTTATCACCCTATGTATTCTGGGAAGCTGTGTTTTCCCCATTATTGGAGCTTGCAGGATTAAATAAAACTGCTTAAAAATTGAGTTTTTTCTTCAATTGTTCTTTCCAGGTGAAAACTTTTTCTTTTTTGTTCAGTTTAAAGGTAAAGAATGGAGGGAAAACCTTGCACTTTTAATTTAATAATTATGTTCAGCCTATGTTGAGAAGTATTTGATGATTAGACAGCAATGTCACTAATAAATTTTAAGTTATTAGAAATTAATTGTAAACATCAATACAGTACTCTTAGTTATAGTAAAGACAATTGTCTTAAGATGGAAAAAAAAAACATTGACATGTGGTTACATAGATGGGATGCCCTTTGACCCAGTTGGTGATTCCACCCTTGACCCCCTTGAACTGTTTGATTTGCAGGTAGGAGCTTTGACTAGGGCATGGAGTCGGTCCCCTTAGACCTGACCAGCTGCCCAAATCCTGTTTCTCTCATCTACAAACATCAATGTGACAGTAAGACACACACATCATTTCAGGTCAAATCAAAAACAATAGCCAGATATTCACATTCCTCTGAATTTCCCAGGGTCAGCAGAGAAATTCCCTAACTCTTCTTTATAAATCTTGGCATTGCCCATTGAAAATAGAACATGAACCCTCACAGGCTGTTCTGTGACTGCTGATACTTCCTGCAAAGGACATATAGAAGGGAAGTTAGGATCCAGAAAGGGAGCTAAAGAGAAGGAGTGGGATCCTGTGCTGATGGGGCTGAACCTCCTCTGGGCTGAAGCAACAGCCACAGCCCTGATCACTGCCTCAAAGTCTCAGCCCTGTTCAAAGTCATAGAGGCATTTGGATTTCTCTCTGTCCCCTTAAGCCAACACTTTTCCACACAAGAGTCACAATATTGGGTTTTATCCCTCAGGCCCCACCAGCAGGAAGAATCAGGACCCACATTGTCCTGAAGCTTTCCTCTTATGTTTAATCCTAGGAGTTTTATACTGTTAACTCTTATCATTTAAGTCTTTAATTCACTTGGAATTAATTTGTGTGTATGGTATTAAAATGTCAGTTTCCAGTGAGAATAGCCCACATCACAACGTCCCAAAGCTTCAGATGCTGACATGGATACAGAGAGAAGGGAAAACTTTTACACTGTTGGTGGAACTGCAAACTAATATAGCCTCTTTGGAAAGAAGTACGAAGAATCCTCGAAGAACTCAAACAAGGAAGGGTTATTCAAATTCTGGGAAGATGGCCGACTGGTAGCAACCCTCAGCAGAGGCTCCTCGGCAGAGGCTCCTCAGCAGAGGAAGAAAAACTGGATGAAACTGGACTCTATGAAGCCAAAGATGGGGAACTTAACCAAGAAGGAAGTTCAGCAAGCTGTAACTCTAAGGAAGAGCATTCAAGAAAGCACATTACAGGTACAAAGCCTGTCCACTAGAGGATGAGAGACCACTACCCCAAGTAGTGGGCCTGCTGCAGGCTATCTGTAAAGTAGCAGAGAAAAGAAAACCTCTCATTTTACCTTGCTGGAGAGAGCTGCTGAACTCCAGGCCTCTTTCTCCAGGGAGGTCCCACTTATAAACCTAGACACCACCTCACCAGGCATAAAATCAAACAGATATTTTCCCCCACAAGTACAAATTCCCAGTCCACCCTTTCCCCTCGTATGGCAGTCAGAAGTTCTGCCCCCTGAAATACAGCATGTTTGATCTTGTCGGGAGAGATCTGGGCATAGGGTGGACGACCAAACATGAGGACAGAATCTGTGACAAACGGGGAAGAAAGAGGGTGTAGGAAGAAAGTGACACTCAGTGGGAGGAGGAGCAGTCTTGTTTATGACTATGCCTGGCCAGTGGTAGTGTTGACCCTCATTTTGTGCTGTGTCTGGCGGGTTGGGGTGCAGAACCCCCAGGTCTGACAGCACCCACAGTGGGAGAGTGGTTGCCCCATGTGGATTGAGTTTGGCAGACAGGGCTGGTCCCCAGCCTTTGCTGGGTCTGCAAGCAGAGGCTTGACTGCAAGCTGAGAGCAAAGGCATCATCACCTGATTCCAACAGAACCCTTGAGCAGTGGCTTACTGGGTGTGACCCAAGACCTGAGGGGTCTGTGACCCGTGGGGCTGGTGAGCAGAGCCTTACCAGGTGAGGACTGAGACCTGTGAGCGGAGTGTGGTGCTTTGACTCTAACAGAGCCTACAAACAGAGGCTTGCCAGGCAGTGGACTGAGACGGGAAGGTGGGGGCATGGGCCCCTGACTCCAATTGGTCTGGCAAGCAGAGGCTATCTGAAGCAGAGGCTAGCTGGGTGTGAACTGAGATTGGAGGGCAGGCCAGGTGCCCTGACTCCAACAGAGCCTGTGAACAGAGGCTTGCCAGGCAGTAGACTGAGACTGGCAGGGGCATGGTCTCCTGACTCCAACTGGTCTGGCGAGCAGAGGCTAGCTGGGTATGGACTGGGACCAGTGGGTGGGGGCATGGCGCGTGGCTCCAGCAGGGCCTGTGAGCAGAGAGGTGGACTACAGTGTGGACTGAGTCTGGTGGAAGGGAGTGAGGATTCCTGGCTCCAATTGTGCTGTTGGAGATCCTTGAATCTCTCTGTTGGGCAGTGTTTGCCCATCCTGAGACAATTTAGTTGGAACCCGTGTCTGAACCTGTCAACTCAGGGACATTCTGAGATTGAACTTCAAATTTCTCTAGTGGAAAAGAACTGAAGGGTGGGGGCTGTGTGCTGCAATTGTTTGTATCTCTTCACATTCAAGATTTAAATCTAATACTGTGATTTCTTAGTATAGGGTAAAGGTTGGCTGATATCAAAAGAGAGCTTTCCTGTGCTATCTCACCAAGTAGGTCCTCAGAGCTGGCCAAAACTCTGGAAGGGCCTTTGTAAGGTTGTAGAAGATAAGCCAGAGTACAAAGCCTATAGCTTTGGTAACGGGCTATCTCTACTACCTGAGAACCCCAATTCAATCTCACTATACCAGTTCTAATAACCAAATGGTGGAAAATAAACATGGTGCAGGCCCAACAGAAACGAACAAAGTAGATCAACACACCCAAGAAATGACAAAGGAGATTCAACTGAAAATGCTGTGCAGAGACAAATGTCAGCAATCGAATTCTGAATATGGACAGCAAATAAGGTAAATAGAATAGAAAAAAAGATAGAAATTGAATTTCAAAGAGTCGTTCTAAAGTTGTCTCAAGAAATAAATGAATTCAAAGCCCAAGTCACCAAAGATATGGACATAATGAGAAAAGAGATAGCAGAGTTCAAGGAAATGTAAAGGTTAGTTGAGGAGCTCCAAAATACAGTAGAATCCCTCAGTAAGAGAGTTGACCAGGCAGAAGAAAGGATTTCTGAATCTGAAGATAAAGTTTTGAACTTTCCCAACCACTCAGAGAGGCAGACAAATGGAGAGCAAAAATTGATCAATACTTGAGAGAGTTGTGGGATCACTGCAAAAGATCAAACATTTGTCTTATAGCAATTCCAAAAGGAGAAGAGGATGGTCTTAAAGTACAGATGCTCTACTCCAAGAGATTTTGGAGGAGAATTTCAGAAACATTGCAAAAGATACAGAACTTCAGGTAGCAGATAGTTTCAAAACCCCAGCAAGATTCAATACCAATAAAACATCTCCTAGACACATTGTGATTAACTTTGCAAAAGTTAAGTCAAAGGAGAAAATTCTTCAAGCAGCCAGAAGTAAGAAAAATATCACCTACAAAGGGAGAAATATCAGAATGACTGCTGATCTCTCAGCCAAAACGCTTCAAACCAGAAGATGGTCATCGACCTTTAGTCTCCTAAAACAGAACAATCTTCCAGCCCAGGATCCTTATCCAGCTAAACTGAATTTCATTTGTGATGGAAAAATCAAATACTTTAATGACATAGACATGTTGAAGAAATTTGCTATAACTAAACCAGCTCTCCAGGATATTCTGAGACCCATCCTCCACAACGACCAGCACAATGCTCTACCTCCAATGTAAACTCACCAAGAAATTTTTGAACAAAATCCAACTTCCTACTAATCAAAATAAAAATTAAAAGAGAGAGAAAAAAAATTCCACAGTGCTAAAAGGATTAAAAATGTGGACTTCAGAAAATCATGACACCCAAAACACAACTGGACTTATGAATTCTCTCAATTCATGTGAATGGTTTAAATTGTCCTCTAAAAAGGCACAGGCTGGCTGATTCATAAACTCAAACCAGATATCTGCTGTGTACAGGAATCTCACCTTACCTTAAAGGATAAAAACGGACTCAGGGTGAGAGGATGGATTTGTATAATACAGGCAAATGGAAACCAGAAAAAAGCAGGGGTTGCAATTTTAGTAACAGATACAATTGGCTTTAAACCAACAAAGGTAAAGAAAGATGGAAGGTCACTACATATTTGTCAAGGGAAACAACCAACATGAAGAGATTTCTATAATTAACAATTACACCCTAACAGAATGCTCCTCATTTCATAATGCAGACCCTAATGGATATGAATAACTTGATATCTTCCTACACTGAAATAGTTGGAGATTTTAATACCCCTTTGACAGTTTTGGATAGATCCTCCAAGAAGAAACTAAACAAAGAAATATTAGACTTAAACCTGATCCTGGAACAATTGGACTTTACAGAACTCTACAGAACATTTCACCCTAATAAAACTGGATATACATTCTTATAAGCCCATGGGTCATCCTCTAAAATAGATCATATCCTAGGACACAAGTCTAACCTCAGCAAATTGAAAAGTGTAGAAATTATTCCTTGTATCTTCCCGGACCACCATGGAATAAAAGTTGAACACAACAGCAACAGGAATATTCATACTCAAACAAAGTCATGGAAACTAAATAATCTTAGAATGAATGATAGCTGGGTCAAAGATGAAATTAAGAAGGAAATCATCAAGTTTTGTGTAAGAAAATGATAAAGAAGACACAAATTATCAAAACTTGTGGGATACTGCAAAGGCAGTGCTAAGAGAGAAATTTATACCATTGGAAGCCTTCATTAAGAAAACAGGGCGGCACCTGTGGCTCAGTGAGTAGGGCGCCGGCCCCATATGCTGAGGGTGGTGGGTTCAAACCCAGCCCCGGCCAAACTGCAACAAAAAAATAGCCGGGCGTTGTGGCAGGCGCCTGTAGTCCCAGCTGCTCGGGAGGCTGAGGCAAGAGAATCGCGTAAGCCCAAGAGTTAGAGGTTGCTGTGAGCCGTGTGACACCACGGCACTCTACCCTAGGGCAGTACAGTGAGACTCTGTCTCTACAAAAAAAAAAAAAAAGAAAAGAGAAAGAGACAAAGCCAATAACTTAACAAATCATCTCAAGCAATGGTAAAAGGAAGAGCATTACAGCCCCAAACCAAGCAGAAGAAAACAAATAACCAAAATTAGGGCAGAATTAAATGAAATTAAAAACAAAAGAATCATTCAGAATATCAATGAAACAAAAAGTTGGTTTTTTGAAAAGATTAACAAAATTCATAAACCTTTGGCCAACCTAAACAGAAATAGAAAAGTAAAATCTCTAATATCGTCTATCAGAAACAATAAAGGAGAAATAGCAACAGACACTTCGGAAATTCAAAAAAAAATCCTCAATGATTACTAAAAAAACTCTATCCCCAGAAATATGAAAATCTGAAGGAAATGGACCAATATCTGGAAGCATGCCACCTTCCTAGACTCAACCAGAAAGATTTATAAATCTTTAATAGACCTATATCAATCACTGAAATAACATCAACAATACAAAATCTACCCAAAAATAAAAGTCCAGGACCAGATAACTTCACATCTGAATCTATCAAATCCTTTCAAGAGGAATTAGTACCTATATTTTACAACATTTTCCAAAGCATAGAAAAAGATGGAATAATTCCCAACACATTCTATGAAGCAAATATCACCCTGATACCCAAGCCAGGAAAGGATCCAACAAAGAAAGAAAATTATAGGTCAATATCATTAATTAATATCAATGCAAAGATATTCAATAAGATCCTAGCAAACAGAATTCAACAACACATCAAAATTTAACACCATGATCAAGTTGGTTTTATTCCAGGATTACAGGGTTGGTTCAACATACACAAATCTATAAATATAATACATCACATCAATAAAATAAAAAACAAAGACCATATGATTCTCCCAATTGACACAGAAAAAGTCTTTGATAATATCCAGCATCCTTTCATGATCAGAATTCTTAAGAAAATAGGCATAGAAGGGACATTTCTTAAACTAATAGAGGCCATCTACAGCAAACCCACACCAATATCATATTGAATGGTGTAAAATTGAAAACATTTCCACTCAGATCAGGAATGAGGCAAGGATGCCCACTCTCTCCATTGCTGTTCAACATAGTAATGGAAGTCTTTGCCATCACAATCAGGCAAGAGAAGGCAATCAAGGGTATCCAAATAGGGTCAGAGGAGATCAAACTCTCACTCTTCACTGATGATATGATCCTATACTTGGAAAATCCCGGGGACTCAACTTCAAAACTCTTAGAAGTGATCAAGGAATGCAGCACCATCTCAGGATACAAGATCAATAATTGCAAGTCAGTAGCTTTTATATATGCCAACAGTAGTCAAGGACTCTATTCCCTTTACAATAGTGCCAAAGATGAAATATCTGGAAATTTACCTAACAAAGGATGTGAAAGATTTCTGTGATGAGAACTATGAAGCTCTGAGAAAATAAATACCTGAAGAGGTTAACAAATGGAAAAACATACCATGCTCATGGCTGGGAATAATCAACATTGTTAAAATGTCCATACTACCCAAAGCAATCTACAGATGTTATGCAATCCCTATTAAAGCACCATTATCATACTTTAAAGAACTTGAAGAAACAGTACTTCATTTTATATGGAATCAGAAAAAACCTCGAATGGCAAATACATTACTCAGTAATAAGAACAAATCAGGAGGTATCACATTACCAGATTTCAGGCTATACTTATAAACCTATTGTGATCAAAACAGCATGGTACTGGCACAAAAATAGAGCGGTAGATTTATGGAACAGAATAGAAAACCAAGAGATGAACCCAGCTACTTGTCATTGTTTGATCTTCGACATGCCTATCAACAATATTCAGTGGGGAAAAGAATCCCTATTTAACAAAAGGTGCTGGGTGAACTGGCTGGCGACCTGTAGAAGACTGAAACTGGACCCACACCTTTCACCATTAACAAAAATTGACTCTCACTGGATAAAAGATTTAAACTTAAGACATGAAACTATAAAAATACTAGAAGAGAGTGCAGAAAAACACTTGAAGAAATCAGCCTGGGATAATATTTTATGAGGAGGACCCTCCAGGCAATTGAAGCAACATCAAAAATCCTTTACTGGGATCTGATCAAACTAAAAAGCTTTTGTGCAGCCAAGAGCACAGTAAGTAAAGACAACCTTCAGAATGGAAGAAGATTTTTGCAGGTTATGCTTCCGACAATGGTCTGATAACTAGAATCTACAGAGAACTCAAACTAGTCAATAAGAAAAGAATGAATAACCCCATTTCTATGTGGGTAAGAGACTTGAACAGAAACTTCTCTGATGAAGACAGGCACATGGCCTACAAACACATGAAAAAATGCTCATCGTCCTTAATCATCAGAGAAATGCAAATCAAAACCACTTTGAGATATCATCTAATTCCAGTAAGATTAGCCCACATCACAAAATCCCCAAACTGCAGATGTTGGTATGGATGCAGAGAGAAGGGAACGCTTCTACACTGCTGGTGGGAATGCAAGCTAATATGACCTTTTCGGAAAGAAGTTTGGAGAACACTCAAGGAACTAAAAGTAGACATACCGTTTGATCCTGCAATTCTTCTACTACCCTGTTTCCCCGAAAATAAGACAGTGTCTTATTTTAAGGTATGCTCCCAAAGATGTGCTAGGTCTTATTTTCAGGGGAAGTCCTATCTTTCCTATAAGTAGGTCTTATTTTTGGAGGATGTCTTATTTTCAGGAAAATAGGGTAGGTATATATTCAGATGATCAAAAACTATTTTACAACAAAGACATTTGCACCAGAATGTTTGATGCAGCCCAATTAATAATAGGCAAGACACGGAAACAGCTCAAGTGCCCATCAACTCATGAATGGATTAACAAATTGTGGTATATGTACACCATGGAATAATATGCAGCCATAAAAAGGATGGAGACTTCACATCTTTTATGTTTACCTGGATGGAGCTGTAACATATTCTTCTTAGTAAAGTATCTCAAGAATGGGGGGGGGAGTATCCAAGGTACTCAATACTACTATGAAATCAATATATAACCACCTACACATTCATATGCATGGCAAAACATAACTATTGTCCAGAGTGTAGAAAGGAAGAGGAGTGGGAGGGGAGAGGAGTGGAGATATGGGAGAAAGGAGGTATTTGGAGGGACCTTACCTAATGTGCATGATGCAATGGTACATTTAAAAACTATTATGAAATGAGTATAATTGTGATGGATGTGTTACCTAGTTCAATGCAAACCTTTCACATTGTATATCGAAGCAGTACTCTGAACCCCATAAATGCATTAATGTAAAAAGTTATGATTTCATAAATAATAATTTGAAAAAAAAAGAAAAAACTCAAACAAGACCTTTCATTTGATCCTGCAATCCCATTATTAAGCATCTATCCAAAACAAAACAAAAAAAATAATACTTTATCAGAAGGACATATTTACAATTGCCAAGAGGCAGAAACAACCTAAATGCTCATCAACACATGAATGCATTACTGAAGTCTGGTATATGTGTATCATGGAAAAGCATTCACTTATAAAAAGATGGAGAACTTACATCTTTTGTATTAACCTGGATAGAGTTGAAATACATTCTTCTTAGTAGAGTATGGCAAGAATAGAAAAGCAAGTATCCAATGTACTCAATACTAACATGAAGTAGTAGATTAACTAATATATGGCCAAACAAGAGAAAAACTCAAGTTAGGGGGAAGAGAGAGGAAAAGGGGGCAGATTGGTGTGTTCCCAGTGAATGGGCACAATGTAAGGGTACATGGCAGACCGTCCTGGGTGTAGGACACAACTACGACAGGGACTTTACCTAACAAATTCAAACATTATAACTTAATTGTACCCTCATATTAAACAGAAATAAAAGAAATAAAACTTAAAACTTAATCTGTAGAAACCAAGTGAACTGTCATGAGCTAACAGACCCTCAACAAGGTTCCATGCGGAGCAGAGATGAGTGGGAGGGCCCAGACTCGACTTTTGGTTGTGGGGGGTTCATGGAGGTGCCTCGGAACAAAGAAGCACAAGTCCCAGAGTTAAGTCAACTTACTGGGAACAAAACCCAAAATGGTTGGGTTTTCTTTGGCCAAACCATGGGACAAAGGTTTCTGTGTTTTCTACACAGATCTGCTACCCACCCTGCCACTGGAGCCCTTTCCTGCCTAAGCCTCTAGTTCTGACCTCACAAATGTCTGTGCAGGCTTGAAGGAGGGCAGTGAGCTCACAATGAGCAGTGGTCAGGACTGGCTGCAGAGGGAACGGACACATGGACCAGCAAATACAGGTGGCAGCAATGGCTGTTAGCTGCCCTCCAAGTTTCCACACTCCCCTCTTCCTTAAGGAAGGGGCCCCACTTTTTAGGGTAGTAAATTGCCCAGGGAAACATTTCCAACTTCTCTTGCCTCTAGGTATGGATAATGGGCACATTTCTGGTCAGTGAGATGTGGAGAGAAATTTTTCTAAGCTCCTGGCAAAACTAGGTGAGCTGAAACGTGAGCTCTTTCCCTTTGAGACTATGTGGAAAGCAGATGTGATAGCTGGAGCTCCAGCAAGCATTTTAGACCCTGAGTACCCTAAAGAATGTGAGCCATGTAATAGCATGATGACATAGAAAGACAGAAGTCTGGATCCCTTATGAACAAAGAGCAGCCGAACTACCCATGTATGAAGCATCCCACATGACAGAGAAATAAACTTCTCTATTGGTTAAGGCTCTGTCATTTTAGACTTAAATGGACTTAACTCATCCTTATATTTGTGCAATTAGGAAGCCACCATGGCAAGGGACAGATCTACCTTTTTCTGACCCTTACAGCCCAGATAGCAACAGTGAGCTCAAACTTGGCCTCTGCTGCTCCAGCCAAGCTGCCAGGAAGGGCTGAAGATCTCCCTCCCCAGGGTCCTGCTGAATTGTTCCATCTCTCTGAAGGTGTGGCAGGGAGTTGCCAAAAATGCCTACTGTCCTACCTGAAATTTCTATCAAAATTTGTGTTATCTCTCCTCTGCCCCTCCCCCACCCTACCCCCCTCTGCTTGAGTGTTAGGTCATGGTCAAAGGCTTTAGTGTTTTCAGCTCTGGGACATCTCCTATCCTAGAGCAGAGACAGGGAAGTCCCACAAACACGTGCTGCATAACTGGATGGCTGGGCAGGAGGGGCAGGAGGAGCCTCTGCTCACAGCAGACACCTGCAAGGGGCTGCTGAGTTTGCTCTGGGGATCAGAAGGCCTTGGCTTCATCCCTGCTGCGTGACCCTGGACACATTGCCTCACTCATTCACCCTAAACAAAACCACCCTTGGTTGGTCTCTGGTCTGTATGAGGCACTGGGCCCATGTATACAGGTGCAGAGATGAAAGGTCCTAAGGTCACAGAGCTGGCCTCTAATGGGACAGAAGGAGAAACAAACATCAAACACCGCGGGGACCAGCACTGCGTGACAGGAAATGTGAGGACTGCCTGGCCCAGCCGGGAGTCTGTGGGCTTCCCCAGGAGCAGGAACTCCCACCAGCTCAGCCCTCTGGGCCTCTTGTGGACAAGGCAAGGTTCAGGCACAGGAAGAACCAGTCCATTCACCAGCCTGCTGTGTGGCAGCCCTTGGGAGACTCTCCCACAACCACCATTGGAAGGAGGCCCAGGTCTCTGTGCTCATGTGCTACTGACTGACCCTCACTGAGCACTCGCTACCTCCCCAGCTCCTTTCTACACCCACTGCATGTGTTAGTTCAGTAATCCTCACCACAGCCTATGAGGTAGTTGGGGTCTCAGCCCCATTTTAGGGGGCAGGGTGGCTGTGAGGCCCAGAGAAGTTAAATGAGCCACAGCACAGACCTACTGTGTGTCAGACCCAGATACAGCCTCAGGGCTGGTGTGGAGTGGAGCCCGTGTGCTCCAAACTGCACACACCATGGCCACCTCCCTCCTCAGATGGGAAGAGGGATTCACAGACATCAGGCAAGGGACAGAATCGTCCCAAACCCAGGTTTGTAGAGGGCTCAGGATCTAAGACACCAAAGGCCACTGTCCAGTTCTGGAACTGTGTGAGGATTCTGAAGGGGACTGCAGTGGACCAGGAGGGGCCCTCTCTCCTGACCCCTGTCGGGAACATTTCAAAGCCTTTAAAGCCCACACTCCTGCCTTGTCAAGACAGCCTGGCAGGTTAGCGTCCTGCCTCGCCTGCCAAGCACTGTCTGTCCTATATGAACATGTGGATGTCAGCACCTATTGTCCCCCGTGGGTGAACCCTGCCCCTTTACATCATTTCCTGCTGTCAGCCAGAAAGTCACAGAAGAGGGAGTCATGGAAGAGCAAATGAATACTTCACACCAGGGAAGGAGTGGGCAGGGTGCGTGGGGGAGGGCCCCCGGCTCACCTTGAGGGGCAGATAGGCAGCTATGGTGATCCCGGCACTCAGGTGGCCATGGTTGAGCTGTAACTCACCAGGAACATGTTGGATCCCTGGGCCTCAGCTCTCACCCTGAGGCCACTGCAGTGCTTAGAGCCCGGTGGCAGCCTCCCTGCACCAAGGGGAGAATCACCTGGTCATCGTGAACTTGTCCTTTGTAAACAAGGCACGACAGGCTGAGGGTCCCTCTTTCATCCTAGGCTTGATAGGCAGCCTGATGATTTTTGTTTACAAATTTTTAATGTAAGTATACTTCACATGAATATACAACTGACATTTTTTTTGCTACATATTAAGCACACTCTGTATCCCAGCACCCAGACCAGGAAACATTATCAGCACTCCAAAGTTTCCTGGAGACACATCTGATGGCAAGCCTCTCCCCCAAAGGAAACCTCTACCTTGACTTCTACCAGCACAAGCCCAATTTTGCTTGATGCTGCAGCTAAACTCACCCGTATCTGGCTTCCTCAGCTGCATCTCGTTCCCGAGCTTCCTCGTCTGTCACGCATTGCACGTCCCCATGCACATTTCCATACTTTATGCCGTTGTGTGGACACAGGGCAGTAGACTCACCCACGCTACACTGCACATTTCTGTTCCTTCCAGTCCGCGGCTCTGATCCACAGGGCTGCTAAGAACATCTGGGCACATTCCCATCTGGGGGCACCCTTAGGAGTTTCTCTTGGGTGTGTCCCGAAAAGTGAGACTCCTAGGCCATGGGGCACACACACATTGTCATTGCCAAATAACTTTCTCAAAGTGGTTCTGTCAATGCAAATTGCTATCAACAGTTGCCCTACATCCTTGCTTTTGTTTTCCATCAATATTTTTATTACATTTTGAAACCTCATTCATTTTGATTCTGATAAAATAACACCTTTAAGTGTAAAGTTCAGTGGTGTGACATACATTCACACTGTGGTGCAACTGTCACCAACATTTATCTACACAATTCATTTTGTAAAACTGAAACTGTCCTCAATAAACATCAACTCCCCAATTCCCACCCACCCTCCCCTCACAACCACCTTTCTACTTCCTCTTTCCATGAAATTGACTCCTGGACACCTCATATAAGAGCAATTACACAATCTGTATCTTTGAGCCTGGCTTAGCACAGTGTCCCCGAGGTACATCAACGTGGGAGCAAGCATCAGAATCTCCCTCCATGGTAAAGTTGAATAACATTCTATTGTGTGTATGGACCACATTTGGTTTATCCGCTAATCTTTGATGAACACTGGGTTGCTTCCACCTGTCAGCGATTGTGAATAACGCTGCTGGAAACATGGGGGGACTAATACAACTTTGAGACTGTGCTTTCACATGAAATCCTGTTTAACTTTTTGAGGATCCACCATACTGTGGTTATATGGTAAGGATTTCTGAGCTAATGAATGAAATGGGTGTGCCATCCTAAGAAATGTTCGTGGGTTTTCCTTGAGCTTTTGCGCTCGGATGATGAGCTTTTGCGCTCGGATGATGAGCGCTGTTGAGCACCTTTTCACGAGCGTGTTGAACATCTGTGTATCACCTCTGGAGAAATGTCTCTTCAGGTCCTTTGGCTGTTGTTTAATTGGGTTATTTGTGTTATTGTTGTCAATGTACAGGCATTCTCTACAAATTCCAGACGTGAACCCCTAATCAGGTATATGAAGTGCAGGTATTTTCTCCCATTTCATAGGTTGCCTTTGATCTCTTGTACCCTTTGACACTCAGGGATTTTAGATTATTTTTCTTCTTTTTCATTTTCAGACACAGTCTCACTTTGTCACCCTGGGTACACTGCCATGGCATCCATAGCTCCAAGCAACCTCTAACTCCTGGGCTCAAGTGATCCTCTCCCCTCAGTTCACAAGTAGCTGGGACTACAGGCAAGAGCCACAGTGCCCAGCTACTTTTAGAGACAGGGTCTTTCTCTCACTTAGGCCGGTCTTGAACTCCTGTGCTCAAGCAATCCACCTACCCCAGCCTCCCAGAGTGGCAGAATTAGAGGGGTGAACCTCTACACCCAGTCCAGCTTTTAGCTTTTGATGTAGTCCCATTTACCTAGTGTCAATATGTAATCTGAGCTTTGGGTAGTATAGGCAAAATATCAATGCCAAATGCATTGCCCTCAAGCTTTCCTCCTATGGTTTCTTCTGAGAGTTTTATAGTAATAGCCCTTAACATTTAAGTCCTCAATTCACTAGGAGTTAATTCTTGTGTATGGTTTCATGTCAGGATCCATCTTCAGTCTCTTATATGTGGATGTCCAGTCATCCCAGTACCATTTGCTAAAGCGATTGTCCTTTCCCCAAGGGGTGCACATGGCACCCTTGTAAAATCATTTGACCATCCAGGAGCAGGTTGATTTCTGGGCTCAGCATTCTCTTCCATTGCTCTCTAAGTCTGCCCGTGCCAGGACCACCCTGTTCTGAACACAGGAGCTTGTAATGAGTTTTGAAAACAGGAAGTATAAGACTTCCAAGTTGGTATTTTTCAAGATTGTTTGATTTGGGGTCCCTTGAGATTCCATAAACCTGAACCTTTCCTAAGTTTGCTTTGGTTTTACAGTACTTTTATGGAATCTCCAGTGTTTTCTACGTATGACATCATGTCATTTGCAAACTGATCACTTTACACCTTTTTCAATTACCTTTTATTTCTTTCTCTTATCTAATTGCTCTTTCAGTTATTGGTGTCTCCAGATTACATGTGTCCAAAACATCTACTTATAATAGTCTTAAATGAAGCACAAGACACAAATAGTACTAGGCTTTATCGCTGTCCATGTATTTGCCTTTACCAGACATCTTTATTTCTTCATCAAGCTTTGAGTTCCTGTCTAGTTTCCATTCTTTTCTATCAGAAGGACTCCTTCCATTGGAGGGAAGGGCTGTTGGTGCTCACCTTTTGGATAGCTGACAAATGTCTTAATTTCTTCATTTTTGAAACACTGTTTCCTGGATGTTGGACTCTTGGTAGACAAATCTTTTTTTCCCCCATGACTTTGAATATTTGAACCCATTGACATCTGGACTCCAAGGTTTTTGATGACAAATCTTATGTCAATCATGTGGGAAAATGGTGCTGAGAGTCATCTTCCTAGCAGGTCACTAGGGACCTTATTGTGTATCACACACCCCACAATATTTCTGTATAGTATAATGCTGGCAGCTATTTGTAGCATCCTTAACACACTAATTCAAATTTAAAGAAATAGAAATTGAATACTTCCCATATAGACACGATAAAGTCTCTAAACCCCTAAAGTTATTGTAGGTTTTCAAACTATAAGTGAGAAGGCCATGGAAAAAGTTGTACAGGTTTTAATTTCTAATAAAAGAAATATCAATCTCTATAACCCATGTAAACAAAAAGCACTTGTTTCTCTTTCAAGAGGAAAATGCTTTTGCGCCCATATAAGGGGGGAAAAAACCCACCCTGTGTTATCCCCAGCCCTGATTGGTCCATTTCCCCCTGCCTCTGACCTCACAGAGAGCCATTGACGCTGAAACCTATATAAGACCCTGTCTGGGCCTGGGTCTTTGGTCGTTACAGCCCAGGAAGCTTCTTTCGGTGACCTGCGGACTTGACCTCAGATAGCGTGTTTCCTTGATCGTAGTGCTTGCAGTTATCCCAGTGAGTAGTTTAGCATAGTATAGATAGTATTCATAGTGTAGTGTTGTTTGTTTTGTTAGCATAAGGTCTCATATTATTTTTATCCTAGTTAGCTTTCATTATTAGTGTTAGCCTATTTAGTGCCCCAGTTAGTATAGTTTGTTAGTGTTTTTAGCATAGTGAGTATAGTGGTTCTTCATTAGTTATTTAGTGTAGCTTATATAGCGTAGTGGTAGCGTAGTCAGGCTCCCCATGGAGCCTGGGGCGTCCTCCGTGTCTCTGGACAAGGAGGTCCTCCAGGACTACGAGTTCTTAAGGACCCTTGGCCAGGGCAGCTTCGCTGAGGTGAAGCTGGCCCGGCACCGTGCAACTGGCACTGAGGTGGCGGTGAAGATTCTCAACAAATGCTTTATTGCTGGCCTCATGTCTGTGTCTTCTGAGATTGAGATCATGCAGAGACTGGACCATCCCCACATCCTCAAACTGCTGGAGGTCAGAGAGGGTGAGGAAAATATCTACCTCATAATGGAACATGCGGGTGGTGGTGACCTCTGTGACCGAGTAATGACATCTGGTCAGATGGAGGAGGGGGAGGCCAGAGCCATATTCTTGCAGCTACTGAAAGCCATGGACTACCTTCACCAAGAGGGCATCGTGCACAGGGACCTTAAACTTGAGAACATTTTACTAGATTCCCAAAACAACGTCAAACTGGCTGACTTCGGCAGTGCTGCAACCTTCAGCGAAGGTAAGACCTTCACAGACTTATGTGGGACCCCCATGTATTTGGCCCCGGAAGTTTTCCTTCAGAACTACAAGGGACCAGAGGCAGATATCTGGAGCCTTGGGGTCATCCTCTATTCAATGGCATCTGGGCTCTTCCCATTTAAAGGACGGGACCTCGATGAACTGCAAACGGCGATCTTAAGAGGCACCTATAGAACACCTGCTTTCATTACCCCCAAATTAAAATCCTTTATCCAAAGTATCCTAACCCTTGACCCCAGCAAGAGACCCACCCTCCGCCAGATGATGGAAGACCCCTGGATCCAGTCTCGGAGAGACAGCATGAGGTCACACAGGGCAGCGACAGACATGCCACCAGAGGCAGCCACCCCACTGGAGGACTTCACCCCACTGGAGGCCTTCACTCCACTGGAGGCTTTCACCCCACTAGAGCCCTTCAACCCACCGGAGACTGCGACCTCACCGGAGACTGCCACCCCACCTAAGGCAGCCACCATACCAGAGACTGCCAGCCCCCCAGAGGCTGCCACACCACCTGAGGTCACCACCCCACTGGAGGCATCCACCCCACTCGAGGCCACCACCCCACAGGGGGCTGCCACCCCACAAGAGGCTTGCACCCCATTGGAGGCCTCCATCCCCTCGGTGGCTACCACCCCACAGGAGGCCGCCACTCCACCGGAGGCCTCTATGCCATCGGTGGCAACCACCTCATCGGAGGCCACCCTACCGGAGGCTGCCACCCCACCGCAGTCCTCAATCACATCGGTGGCCACCACCGCACATGAGGACACCACCCCACCGGAGGCCTCCATCCCATCGGTGGCCACCACGCCACCAGAGGCCTCCACACCACCAGAGGCCTCCACCCCACCGGAGGCCTTCATCCCATCAGTGGCCACCACCCCACCGGAGGCCTCCACTCCACCAGAGGCCTCCACCCAACCGGAGGCCTCCATCCCATCAGTGGCCACCACCCCACAGGAGGACTCCACCCCACCAGAGGTCACCACCCCACCGGAGGCCTCCATCCCATCGGTGGCCACCACATCACCAGAGGCCTCCACCCCACCAGAGGCCTCCACCCCACCAGAGGCCTCCATCCCATCAGTGGCCACCATTCCCCCGGAGGACGCCACCCCACTAGAGGCCTCCACCCCACCGGAGGCCTCCATCCCATCAGTGGCCACCACCACACAGGAGGCTGCCACTCCACTGGAGGCTTCTATCCCATCAGTGGCCACCACCTCACCGGAGGCCTCCATTCCATTGGTGGACACCACCCCACAGGAGGCTGCCACCCCACCAGAGGGGGAAACCCTACCCGAGGACACCAAGCCACCTGAGGTCGCCACCCCACGGGAGGCTGCCACTCCACCGGAGACCACCACCCTCCCGGAGGCTGCCACACCATGGGAGACCATCACCCCACTGGAGACTGCCACCCCACTGGAGGGGGACACACCACCAGAGACCTCCTCCCCACTTGTTCCCAGTTCTAGCCCCCAGCCACGCCCCGTGTCCTCTCCCTCCAGCACCAGCCACCTTAGTGGAGGCCTGGCTGGAGACACAGGACCTGAGGGAAGTCCCAGTCAGGACTACTCTCTTCCAGCTGGGCAGGTAGTGGAGGACGAACCCACTGAAGTGGACCAGGGCCGGCGGGGGTGCGCTAGGAGGATTGTGAACTTCCTTCGCAGAATGTTCTGCCTCCCGCCGGCCCAAAAGAACCGCCGCAGGAACAAGGTGGTGCCTGCGACCAGCCATGGGACTTGACCCACACCAGGAGGGGAGTGTGGGGCGGCCAAGCCCCGCTTCCTCCTTTTATTTCTTATTGGATTTTCAATAAAGAGGTTGAAATTGTATCTTTTACTGTGTGTACATGTATGGGGAACAAGGTGAAGTTCAGGTGTGTGTGGAAAGCTAACACCCTCATCCCCTCAGGCAGATGCAGCATGCTGTCACTGATGTGTTGCTGCTGAAAAGCTGACCTCATAGAACGTTTGTGACACGGGGGTGGGAGGTACAGGGGGTGATTGGGGTGGGGGGGTGTTTGTCGCAGAGAACAAAGTGTCAGACAGGATGAAGAAACCGTGACATCCGTTGCACAGCAGGGTGAGCAGGTTAAGGAGAATGTAGGGCACATTTCAAAAGACCTGAGAGTCCACTTCAAATGTCTCCTTGGAGGGCAAGAAGGCCCTGACCTCCCGGGATCCTGAAACACGGTGTGGGAGGTCGGTCATGCGTGGACTTGCAGCTGGGTGGGGGGCCAGACAAGCAGCCTGCGGCCTGCAGAGGCCTCCTGGCCACAGTGGCTGGGGACTCCAGCCAGGTCAGTGACTCCCTTCAGTGTGGGGAGGCCATGCAAGGTGTGTGCCTCTCTGCCCTGCACTCGGCCCAGAGATTCCTGTGTTGGCGTTGGGTGACCTTGGTAGTTCCCTCACGGCCCCTTTCCATCGAGTGTTTCTCATTAACTGCAAACACTACTGTGCTGCAGGCTGCCTGCACCAGGTGTGCACCACCCCAGCTGTGCAGGGAGGACCCAAAACAGCAAAATACCCAGGCCTCAGCTTTCTGGAGATGCTTTTATACTGTTCTGAAAGAAACACGAGTGTGATGACTAGGAACCCTCTTGCCCCACAGCCCACAACCATGGAAGAAAAGGCAGAGAAGGGCAGTGAGGGGACAAGTGCCCAGGAGTCTGTCCGGGCTCACCGGTTGTTCCAGCTAGTGGGGGAGTCCAGGCCATGCTTCAGCCTGGACTTTTCTGACTGAATAGTGTATCACTGACACTTTCCTCTGTGATCTTCTCTCCTTTTCATAACAGTAGCACAGGTGGGTCCCTCTAAGAGGCCTGAGTCAGGTGTGGGCCTCTGGTTCCCTCCCCAAAAACCATTCCTCTGTGTTCAGTCCTTTCTTTGCAAGAACGCCTTTCCACATGGATAGCCTTTTTTTTCTGTTACCTCTTTTTATCTTTTTTTTTTCAAATGCATACATTGAATCTACTTTTAAAAATTGTCTAACTTATTATTTCTTGTATTAAGTCTTTTGTACATAGATCATAAATACATTTATGCCATTTTCAATGTGTTGATTCTTTGTACAAATTGGAGTGCTTACATCATACTAATCAACATAGCTTTCACCTCATTTACCCAAGTATAGCATTAGGATATTTGTGTTCTACTCATGATAGTTCCAACTTGTACTTGTGATGTGCTCCATAGGTGTGGACCCCTACTATCTCCTACCATCCCTCCCAACCCATCCCCTCCCTTCTCCCTCCCCTTCCCTCCTTCATCCTGTGTGAGTGATTATAAATTGGTTTCACAGTAGCACTGAGTAAATTGGATACTTTTTTTTCCATTCCTGAGATACTTTACTAAGCAGAATATTTTCCAGCTCCATCCATGTAAACATAAAAGAGGTAAAGTCCCCATTTTTTTTACTGAAGCATAGTATTCCATGGTATACATATACCACAATTTATTAATCCATTCATGGGTCGAAGGGCACTTGGGCTTCTTCCTTGACTAATATCCATGAATTGAGCTGCAATGAACTTTCTGGTGCAAATATCTTTATTGCCAAATGATTTTTGGTCCTTTGTATATATACCTAGAAGAGGAATCACAGGATCAAAAATGGCAGGTCTACATTTAGATCCCTGAGTGTTCTCCAAACTTCCTTCCAAAAGGAACGTACTAGCTTGCATTCCCACCAGCAGTGCAGAAGTGTTCCCTTTCCCCCACATTCATGCCAACATCTGTTGTTTTGGGATTTTGTGATGTGGGCTACTCTTACTGGAGTTAGATGGTATCTCAGAGTAGTTTTGGTTTGCATTTCTGTGATGATTACAGATGATGAGTATTTTTTCATGTGTCTGTAGGCCATGCACCTGTCCTCTTCAGAGAAGCTCCTGTTCGTGTCTCTTGCCCACAATGAAATGGGATCACTTGTTTTTTGCTTAGTAATAAGTTTGAGTTCTCTGTAGATTCTGGTTATTTAACTTATCGGTAGTATAACTTGCAAAAATCCTCTCCCATTCTGAGGGCTGTCTATTTGCTTTACTTAGAGATGGCATTACACAAATATTCCCTCACTAAGGGCACGTTTCATGCCTTTTCCACAACACATCCTCCTCCCTTGGTTCACCCCATATGCACAACCAGGTGCTTCCAGAGTTCCAGACTTTTGATCTCCAGTAACTTTAAACTGTGGTGAAAATGCTAAGAAAGGACATTCTGAATTGTCCTTTGCAGGAATAGGTACGTGAATTAGCATGGACTTATAATAAAATAGCTTAAAACATTAGCATAGGCCCAGGAGATATTAGCCTCCATAAAAATACATTTGCTAATAGAAACCGAGAATGCTGTTGGAAGCCTATGTACGATCCTTTGCTTTCTTTAAAAAGGAAGATAATGCTAATCACTTCTGTCTTCCCTTAACTGAGTTGTTTGAACCTAATATGCTGACTTAGCACAAATAAGGCTCATGAGCTGAGGGCAAGATTTTGATATTACAAAGGATCTAGCTATCAAATAAACTGCTAGGGAAAATGCATAAACTTGAAATTATTGGGGGTGATCTGTGGACTCAAGCTCCATGTATATTCCTGTAACCTGTGGTTGATAAATCCACGTGTTCAACAAATATTTATTAAGCACCTATTATATGCTTGGACTCAGGTACGTGGAATCCTAGGAACATAGTGGTGAATGAAACAGACATGGTCTTTATAAGGCTTTCTGTTTACTTTTAAAGATGGGCACTAGACAAATAATTACACAAACATTTTGTTACAACTTTGTTAAGTGATATAAAAGATGAAAAGAGAATGTTTCGAGAATTTAGTGTCTTCAAGCAGGAGAAGATAATTCAGAGTGGCTAGAGAGATAGTTAGGAGACGGGCCACCTCTCTATTTTCCTAGGATAGCATACATACCATATGCCCCTCACTAGCAGTGTCTAGAGGAATGTGCAGACATTATATCTCTTTTATTTATATTTATCCAATTTATTATTCTGTGACCTAAGAAATCAGGCATTCACATCAAGAAGACCTACAAAATTCAACACATGAGCATCTTTGTCAATACATACAACTCAGGTGACCTGGCTGCTCTCACCCAACCAACGATATCAGAAATAGTCCTACTTATCACAGATCACACCCAGACAGATCCAGTGTTTTACCCCAACTTCCAGTCAGGAGACATAACAATGAGCCACTTTTCCCCAACCCTTCCTAGGCATTCCAGGTGCTCAGGAGGCAGGCTAGTGGGGAGTCCCCTGGGATGCTCCCCTACGCCATCTTGAACTGACCTTTTGTCAGACATTGCGGTAGGGAAGCCCCAAAACCTAGCTGAGAACTACTGTGTTTCCACCTTCCCTCCCCCCTCTCAGTTAGCAAAGCAATGATGGCCAAACCCAGCCCAGTCAGAATTAGTGAGGCTGAAAAACAAACACAGAGGCTTGCCCAGGAAAGCCCCGACACAGTGATACCAATGTTGCAATATCCAGAGGACAGCTTTCTCAGTTAGCAGGTGGGCAGCTGGGAAGCAGCAGAGAAAGAGTGAGCCGAAGTCAACCAGAGAAGCTGTGGAATCCACAGAGGCTTGTAATTTACCTTCCACTTGGGGTTATCTGTGGACTCCAGCTCTATGTATATTCCTGTAACCTGTGGTTGATAAACCCGCACGGGTAGGGAAGGGAGGAGAGAGACAGAGCTCCTGACAGTTTAGGGATCAAACACACTGAAATCGGGAATCAGGATGCCATAAAGACAAGGCCACCAAGCCTCCTTCAACACACAGAAAAAGGTGGCCTGGTTTGAGAGTCCCCTGTCCTGGAGGAACCCTCTCAGCCTTCCCTGGCTTCCCTCTGCCCAGGTCCCAGGGTTCATGCCCTCTAGGCCTGCAGGTCATTGTTGTTCCCTGTTACAGCTGTCTCCAGGGCTGCTCATAGTAGTCTGGTGTTGCTATTGCATTTAAGTCCCAATTTGACTAAGACTCTTGGCAACAATGACATTGGAACCTCTGGGATAAGCAGAAATTGGTGGCTTACTAACATTCCTTCCCAGCTACATGATAACCTGTGTGTGGGTACTTCTGGTGGGGCACCCATCAATGCCACAGCTACACAAGAGGACGACAGGTGTCACCAAAGGTTTTTATCATGAAATAGGTGGCTCCCAAATCAATTAGAAAAAGTTTGCTTAACAGCCACATCCAGGGTTACCCAGGGTTCTTGGATGAGTGGGAGCCAGTGTGGAACCCTGCCACTTTATGCCTGGTTGTTTATGACCATAGCCACCAGGATTTGGACGCCCCACCCCCAACCCCTTGGCCTCCCCGTGATCAAGGGACACTCCGTGCCCAATAACCAGGATGTCCCCATTTGGGACATGGCCACCAGTGTTTCATGGCTTTTCCCTCCTCACCTTTGGTCCCTCTGGGGCTGGCGTGACACTCTCTCTAAAAGGGTTCAGGTTTCCCTCGAGGGTGGCAGCTCTTTCCACCATCCCCAGAGTACCTTGGAGTGTCTGGGGAGGACATTGCTACAAAAGCCACCCCCAATAATCTGGCTTTTTGGCGCTCCCCTGTGTTACATATCCTGGTTGTTGGGGACAGTAGAGGCCACTGACAGTAGCTGGGATGGATCTGAGGGCCCAAGGCCAACGTCTGGATTTTCCTATGGGTTATCATAGTCAGAGGTGTCAATCGTGTGTTAATCACTATTTCTGCCTCAGCTGATCTGGGTCCATGTTGTCCACCTTCTGACAGCTTCAGTGATTCTTTCTCTACACATTGCTGAGCTTAACTCCTTTCCCTGAACCCTTCTATAAACTTGGAAAAGTTGGGTGGTTGTACCTGAATAGCTTCCATATCCTTATAAAACACACTAACACGGCCGAAGCCTCGGCCGCTGCCGCTGCCGCTGGGTCCCATTCATGAGGGTCGCTCGGCTCAGCTGCGGCCCAGGTGGCTCCCCAGGCAGCGGGAGCGGTGGGAGCCGGGCCTCGCATGCGGACCTGGAGCAGTCCCCTCGCTGCCCTCCGGCCGCCCTCCCAGCGGTTCCTCGCTGCCGCGGTCCAGCAGCCGCCTCCCCTTTGCTGCCTGCAGGCCAGGAGCGGAGCCTCTGCGGTCTCAAACAGTGAATTACGTGGGACAGCTGGCGGGGCAGGTGATTGTCACCCTGAAGGAACTCTACAAAGGCATTAACCAGGCCCCCCTCTCTGGGGGTATCGATGTCATCATGGTGCAGCAGCAGGACGGCACCTATCACTGTCCGCCTTTCCGCCTTCGGTTTGGGAAGCTGAGAGTCCTGAGATCCAAAGAGAACGTGATGGATACAGAAATCGTGGCAATTCAGTGGAGCTTCACATGAAGCTGGGTGACAATGGGGAAGTTTTCCTTGTGGAGGAGACTGAAGAGGAATGTGAAAAGCTTCCTGCTTACCTCGCCATCTCACCAATTCCAACTGAAGATCAATTCTTTTTTTTTTTTTATTGTTGGGGATTCATTGAGGGTACAATAAGCCAGGTTACACTGATTGCAATTGTTAGGTAAAGTCCCTCTTGCAATCATGTCTTCCCCCATAAAGTGTAACACACACCAAGGCCCCACCCACCTCCCTCCTTCCCTCTTTCTGTTTCCCCCCCCATAACCATAATTGTCATTAATTGTCCTCATATCAAAATTGAGTACATAGGATTAATGCTTCTCCATTCTTGTGATGCTTTACTAAGAATAATGTCTTCCACGTCCATCCAGGTTAATACAAAGGATGTAAAGTCTCCATTTTTTTAATGGCTGAATAGTATTCCATGGTATACATATACTACAGCTTGTTAATCCATTCCTGGGTTGGTGGGCATTTAGGCTGTTTCCACATTTTGGCGATTGTAAATTGAGCTGCAATAAACAGTCTAGTACAAGTGTCCTTATGATAAAAGGATTTCTTTCCTTCTGGGTAGATGCCCAGTAATGGGATTGCAGGATCAAATGGGAGGTCTAGCTTGAGTGCTTTGAGGTTTCTCCATACTTCCTTCCAGAAAGGTTGTACGAGTTTGCAGTCCCACCAGCAGTGTAAAAGTGTTCCCTTCTCTCCACATCCACGCCAGCAGTTTTATTTTCTGCAGTTTTGAGATTTTGTGATGTGGGCCATTCTCACTGGGGTTAGATGATATCTCAGGGTTGTTTTGATTTGCATTTCTCTAATATATAGAGATGATGAACATTTTTTCATGTGTTTGTTAGCCATTTGTCGTCTCTAGAGAAAGTTCTATTCATGTCTCTTGCCCATTGATATATGGGATTGTTGGCTTTTTTCATGTGGATTAAGTTGAGTTCTCTATAGATCCTAGTTATGAAGCTTTTGTCTGATTGAAAATATGCAAATATCCTTTCCCATTTTGTAGGTTGTCTCTTCGCTTTGGTTCAGTGTTCTAATTAGAAAAGGATGCTGGATTTTATCAAATGCTTTTTCTGCATCTATTGAGAGGATCATGTGATCTTTATTTTTGACTCTGTTAATATGGTGGATAACGTTTATAGACTTGCGTATGTTAAACCAGCCTTGCATCCCTGGGATGAAGCCTACTTGATCATGATAAATAACTTTTTTGGTGATAAGCTGTAATCTATTGGCTAGGATTTTGTTGAGAATTTTTGCATCTATATTCATGAGTGAGATTGGTCTGAAATTCTCCTTTTTGGTTGGGTCTTTTCCTGGTTTTGGTATCAGGGTGATGTTTGCTTCATAGAATGTGTTGGGGAAGATTCCTTCTTCCTCAATTTTTTGGAATAATTTCTGCAGTACAGGAATAAGCTCTTCCTCGAAGGTTTGATAGAATTCTGGAGTGAAGCCATCTGGACCAGGGCATTTTTTGGTTGGAAGCTTTTTTATTGTTTCTTTGATCTCACTGCTTGAAATTGGTCTGTTCAGGAGCTGTATTTCTTCCTGGCTGAGTCTAGAGAGAGGGTGTGATTCCAAATATTGATCCATTTCTTTCACATTGTCAAATTTCTGGGCATAGAGTTTCTGGTAGTATTCAGAGATGATCTCTTGTATCTCTGTGGGATCAGTTGTTATTTCCCCTTTATCATTTCTGATTGAGGTTACTAGAGATTTTACTTTTCTATTCCTCGTTAGTCTGGCCAATGGTTAATCTATTTTATTTTTTTTTTTTTTTCAAAAAACCAACTCCTTGTTTCATTAATTTTCTGAATGATTCTTTTGTTTTCAATTTCATTGATCTCTGATTTGATTTTGGATATTTCTTTTCTTCTACTGAGTTTAGGCTTAGATTGTTCTTGTTTTTCCAATTCCATAAGATCTCTTGTGAGATTGTTGATGTGCTCTCTTTCTGTTTTTTGAATGTAGGCATCTAAAGCGATGAATTTTCCTCTCAAAACTGCTTTTGCAGTATCCCACAGGTTTTGGTAGCTTGTCTCTTCATTGTTGTTATGCTCAAGGAAGTTAATGATTTCCTGTTTTATTTCTTCCTGCACCCATCTGTTATTCAACAGAAGTTTATTTAATTTCCATGCCTTTGGGTGGGGTCGAGCATTTTTCTTAGAGTTGAGTTCCACCTTTAGTGCCTTACGGTCTGAGAAGATACAAGGTAAAATTTCAATTGTTTTGATTCTGTTGATATTTGTTTTGTGTCCCAGGATATGATCAATTTTGGAGAATGTTCCATGGGGTGATGAGAAGAATGTATATTCTTTATCTTTGGGATGGAGTGTTCTATATGCGTCTATCAAGCTCAGTTGTTCTACGGTCTCATTTAAATCTCTTATATCCTTGTTTAATTTCTGTTTAGAGGATCTGTCCAGCTCTGTAAGAGGAGTGTTAAGGTCCCCTGTTATTATGGTATTATCAGATATCATATTGCTCAGACTGAGTAAGGTCTGTTTCAAGAATCTGGGAGCATTTAAATTGGGTGCATAGATATTTAGAATTGAAATGTCTTCTTGTTGTATTTTTCCCTTGACCAATATAAAGTGACCATCTTTGTCTTTTTTGACTTTAGTTGCTTTAAATCCACATGAATCTGAAAATAAGATTGCAACTCCTCTTTTCTTCTGAATTCCATTTACCTGAAAATTTGTCTTCCAACCCTTGACTCGGAGCTTTAATTTGTCTTTTGAAGCCAGGTGTGTTTCTTGCAGACAGCAAATGGATGACTTGTGTTTTTAATCCAGTCAACCAATCTATGTCTCTTCAGTGGGGAATTCAAGCCATTAACATTTATTGAGATAATTGATAAGTGTGGTAGTATTCTATTCGTCTTATTTTGTGAGAGTCCATTGCTTAGTTTTATCTTTTGCATCAGTGTGGAGGTTAGGTTCTGTCCTTTAATTTCTGAGATCTTACTTTGCAGCTGATCCATTCTGGCGGTCAGTGTGCAGAACAGGTTGAAGTACTTCCTGTAGAGCTGGTCTTGTTGTGGCGAATTTCCTCAATGTTTGTATATCCGTAAATGATTTGATTTCTCCGTCAATTTTGAAGCTTAGCTTAGCAGGGTACAGAATTCTGGGCTGGAAATTGTTCTGTTTAAGTAGATTAAAGGTAGATGACCATTGTCTTCTTGCTTGGAAAGTTTCATTAGAGAAGTCTGCGGTCACTCTGATGGATTTCCCCCTGTAGGTCAACTGGCGCTTACTCCTGGCAGCTTGCAGAATCTTTTCTTTTGTCTTGACTTTGGACAGGTTCATCACAATGTGTCTTGGAGAAGCTCGGTTAGAGTTGAGGCGACCTGGGGTCCGATATCCCTCTGAAAGCAGTGTGTCAGAATCTTTGGTGATATTTGGGAAATTTTCTTTTATAATATTCTCTAGTATGGCTTCCACTACTCTGGGGCATTCTTCTTCCCCTTCTGGAATTCCTATAACTCGTATGTTGGAACGCTTCATAAAGTCCCATAATTCTGACAGTGAATGTTCTGCTTTCTCTCTCTTCTTTTCTGCCTCTTTTACTATCTGAGTTATCTCAAAAACTTTGTCTTCTACCTCTGAAATTCTTTCTTCTGCATGGTCTAACCTGTTGCTGATACTTTCCATTGCATCTTTAAGTTCCCTGATTGACTGTTTCATTTCCTTCAGCTCTGCTATATCCTTTTTATATTCTTCATATCGTTCATCTCTGATTTGATTCTGTTTTTGGATATCCTTGTGGTTATTTTCCACTTTATTAGCAGTTTCCTTCATTTTTTCCATCATTTCTTTCATTGTTTTCAACATGTGTATTCTAAATTCCCTTTTTGTCATTCCTAACATTGCTGTATAGGTGGAATCCTCTGCAGTAGCTACCTCATGGTCCCTTGGCAGGGTTGTTCTGGACTGGTTCTTCATGTTGCCTGGAGTTTTCTGCTGATTCTTCCTCATGAGTGATTTCTTTTATCTGTTTCCTTGCCCTAATTTTCCTTTCACTTCCTCTTGCTCTTTAAGTTCTCGTGCCTGTGGAAGTTGCGGGCGGGTTTAGATGGATTGAACACACGCGACCACTTGCCGATTTTCCACTGTTTTAGTCCTCCTCTTGGGGTCCAGAAGTCTCTCGCTGACTCCCTGTATCCTCTCAGAGGTGATGATGGGCAGATCCCACCAGCCAGAGATGCCTGGAGTCCTATCTCCCCAGACTCACAGTGCCCAGATGCAAGGAAGCTATTAATTGGCTGCCATCTTGCTCCACCTCTGTCCGAAGTTCAATTCTTTAAAGATATTGACACCCCTTTGATGAAATTGGGTGGAGAGGAAAAACAATCCCAGAGTCCAGACAGCTCACACACCTTGGAAACAGAGACAGTTTTCACCCCGAGTTCTGTGAAAAAGGAAAAACGAAGGAGAAAGAAATGCAAACCGGACAGGAAGAAGGAAGAGCAGGCTGCTTCTCCCGCTGCGGAGACACGTGTGATGTGGGCGGGAGCTCTGAAGACGACAAGGGCTCCCAGTCAGCAACGGGATCTTCAAATGCTTCCTGCAAGGAAGAAGAATACAAGGAGCCAGAGCTGGAGGTGAAACCCACTGAGAGCCTGCTCAGATCAGAGTCTCACTGGAGTGGACGTGGGGAGGATTTCCAGAATCCACCAAGGTCAGCAAAAGAGAAAGAGCTGACTATCATCCCAGGACGGCTACAATCACACCATCGGAAGATACCCATTTTCAGGTAATTCCCAGTGAGGACAACCTCGTCAGTGAAGTTGAGAAGGAAGCTTCCATCGAAGACACTGTCCCATAGTGAAACCCAAGCCCAGAGCCCTGTGTAAGCAGTTGAGTGACACAGCTCCCACCGCAGAGCTCCTCCAGACTCTGGAGAGTCTCCAGATTCCATCTCTGTTAGATGTGGACCACCTTCCCAGCCCATCCTCAGCAGAGGCTGCCTCAGAATCCAAACCAGCAGCTAAAGTTGACTCACCGTCAAATGAGCAAGGTATCCACAAGAGAAGCCAGCACCAGGGACCTGACGATATTTACCCTGATGACCTAAAGGCTCTAGAACCTGAAGGTGCAGCTCTCTATTTCCCTAAAAGTGAATCAGATCCCAGTTCCAGGCAGTGGCCCGAGTCTGACACGCTCTCTGGCTCCCAGTCGCCACAGTCCGTGAGAGGTGCAGCTGCTGATAGTGGCACTGGGTGCCTCTCGGATTCTGCCATGGACTTGCCAGATGTCACCCTCTCCCTGTGTGGGGGCCTCAGTGAGAACGGAGAAATCTCTAAACAAAACTTCATGGAACATATCATTACTTATCATGAATTTGCAGAAAACCCTGGACTCATAGACAATCCTAACCTTGTCACACGGATATATAATCGTTACTGTAACTGGGTATTGGCTGCTCCCATGACCCTCAGCTCACAGGTGTTTCAGAAGAGTCTGCCTAAGGCCACAGTCGAGTCCTGGGTTAAAGACAAGATGCCAGAGAAATCTGGTCTGTGGTGGTTTTGGCATAAGAGAGAAAGCATGACCAAACAGCTGCCAGAAGCCAAGGAGGGAAAATCGGAGGTGCCGCCAATCCGTGACCTGCCGTCAAGTGCAAAGGAGCCGGCAAGTGCCAGGCCAGCAAAGGATGACTCCTCGAGTGAAGAGGGGTCGCCAGAGCTTGAAGAATCAATCCAAGTGGACCCCATTCCCATGGAGCTCCTGAGCCATGGCAGCACAACTTGGTATAAGAAGTCCCTCCAGCTCTCCTCAGACCAGATCCCAAAACTGAAGCTCCAGGATGGCCCAGACAATACTGTGTTTAGTATCACAACCCAGCATCGAGGGACCTGCCGGTGTGCCGGGACCGTTTACCTGTGGAACTGGAATGACAAGATCATGACTTCTGACATCGATGGAACAATAACCACGTCCGATGCTTTGGGACAGATTCTCCCACCGCTGAGTAAAGACTGGACTCCTCAGGGCAGAGCAAAGCTCTACCATTCTATCGATGAGAATGGCCACAAGTTTCTGTACTGTTCAGCCCGTGCCATGGGCATGGCTGACATGACCCGTGGGTATCTGCAGCAACCAACTCTAGTGCTAATGGACACTGGGACACAGGGGCGAGCCACTCTCAACACAGGGTCGGGACCCATGTTCTAGGCTGCACCCTCTAATGAGGCCACGTGTCCAAAGAGTTTGTCAAGAAAAAGAAACACCCTAGTCAAAAACTCTTTAAAGGACAACCTAAAAAGAACTAAAGATGTATATTAAAATTTTTAATACCACCCATATGCAAAGAAGTCCTACTAAGCTCAGGTTAAGCACATAAAGCTCTCGTTCTTCCTCTAAACAGAGGGCAGTCAAGAGGACATGGGGATGGCATCTATGGAATGAAGTGGCTACATGGCTGCTCTGCTAAAATTTTAATTCACTAACTGGGTAGAACTTCATATAAACATAACCTAGGCTCCCTAACCTGCTATACATAAATAAACCGATTAAACCGTCTTATGAACTACTTTAAGAAGGGCAAAGTTTGCACCAGAGAAAGCTATTGTTGTCCCTTCTCTGGACACATGTGGCTCCCAGGTTTGGCCCCTGGGAATTGTGCTCAAGGCATTTCAATGTCGTCTATGCACCCACCAGCACTAGGAAAAAATGGCTGCAATCAGTCATCGAGGACTTTCAACTCTCCAATCTGGAAAAATAACCTCCCCTATCCCTTTTATAGATCAAGACCTAAAACAAGACCACCAATCCCATATGACTGCAGAGGTACAAGGAATACATTTTGGAGAATGTCTTATTTTCGGGGAAACAGGGTAGGTATATATTCAGATGATCAAAAATTATTTTACAACAAAGACATTTGCACCAGAATGTTTGATGCAGCCCAATTCATAATACGCAAGACATGGAAACAGCCTAAATGGCCCATGAACCCATGAATGGATTAACAAATTGTGGTATATGTACACCATGGAATACTATGCAGCCATAGTATACATAAGATGGAGATGTCACATCTATTATGTTTACCTGGATGGAGCTCCGACATATTCTTCTTACTAAAGTATCTCAAGAATGGGTAAAAAAGTATCCAAGGTACTCAATACTACTATGAAATCAATATATAACCACCTACACACTCATACGCATGGCAAAACATAACTATAGTTTAGAAAGTAGAACGAAAGAAGAATGAGAGGAGAGTGGACTGGGGATATGGAAGGAGGGAGGGTACGTGGGGGGACATCACCTAATGTGCATGATGCAATGGCACATTTTAAAACTATTATGAAATGAGTATAATTGTGATGGATGTGTTACTTAGTTCAATGCAAACATTTCACATTGTATATCGAAGCAGTACCCTGAACCCAATAAATGCATCAATGTACAAAGTTATGATTTCATAAAAAAATAATTATTAAAAAAAGAAAAAGAAAAACAAAACATAACTATAGTCCAGAAGGTAGAAGGGAAGAGGAGAGAGAGGGGAGGGATGTGAGCGGAGGGAGGGTATTTGGGGGAACCTCACCTAATGTGTGTGATGCAACGGTACATTTCAAAACTATTAAGAAATGAATATAATTGAGATGGATGTGTTACTTAGTTCAATGTACGCATTTCACATTGTATATCGAAGCAGTATCCTGAACCCCATAAATGCATCAATGTACAAAGTTATGATTTCATAAAAAACAATTTGAAAAAAACAAAGAACTCAAACAAGACCTTTCATTTGATCCTGCAATCCCATTATTAGGCATCTATCCAAAACAAAACCAAAAAAATTATCATAAGGACATATTTACAATTGCCAAGATGCAGAAACAACCTAAACGCTCATCAACACATGAATGCATCACTGAAGTCTGGTATATGTGTATCATGGAATAGTATGCGATTATAAACAGATGGAGGACTTACATCTTTTGTATTAACCTGGATAGAGTTGAAATACATTCTTCTTAGTAGAGTATGGCAAGAATGGCAAACAAGTATCCAATGTACTCGATACTAATATGAAGCAGTAAATGAGCTAATATACGGCCAAAGAGGAGAAAAACTCAAGTTAGGGGGAAGAGAGGGGAGAAAGGGGCAGATTGGTGTGTTCCCAGTGAATGGGCACAATGTAAGGGTACACGGCACACCTCCTGGGTGTAGGACACAACTACGACAGGGACTTTACCTAACAAATGCAAACATTATAACTTAATGGTGCCCTCCTATTAATCAGAAATAAAAGAAATAAAATTTAAAACTGAATCTGTTGAAACCATGTGAACTTCCATGAGCTAACAGGCCCCGAACAAGGTTCCACGCGGAGCAGAGATGAGTGGGAGGGCCCAGGCTCAACTTTTGGTTGTGGGGGGTTCATGGAAGTGCCTCGGAACAAAGAAGCATGAGTCCCAGAGTTAAATTAACTTACTGGGAACAAAACCCAAAATGGTTGGATTTTCTTTGGCCAAACCATGGGACAAAGGTTTCTGTGTTTCTACACAGATCTGCTACCCACCCTGCCACTGGAGCCTTTTCTTGCCTAAGCCTCTAGTTCTGACCTCACAAATGTCTGTGCAGGCTTGAAGGAGAGAGGTGAGCTCACAATGAGCAGTGGTCAGGACTGGCTGCAGAGGGAACGGACACATGGACCAGCCAATACAGGTGGCAGCAATGGCTGTTAGCTGCCCTCCAAGTTTCCACACTCCCCTCTTCCTTCAGGATAAAACCCCCACATTTGTAGAGTACTAAATTGCCCAGGGAAAACATCCATCACCACCTTCTCTTGCCTCTAGGTATGGATAATGGGCAAACTTCTGGGCAGTGAGATGTAGAGAGAAATTGTTCTAAACTCCTGGCAGCTAATAGCACAATCTAGGTGAGCTGAAAGGTGAGCTCTTTCCCTTTGAGACTATGTGGAAAGCAGATGTGATAGCTGGAGCTTCAGCAAGCATTTTAGACCCTGATTCTCCTAAAGAATGTAAGCCACATCATGATAACATGATGACATAGAAAGACAGAAGTCTGGATCCCTTACAAATAAGAAGCAGCCAAAGTATCCCTGTATGAAACATCACATGTGACAGAGAAATCAACTTCTGTATTGGTTAAGGCCCTGTCATTTTGGGTTTTGTTCCCAGGAAATGGACTTAATTCATCCTTATATTTGTCCAATTAGGAAGCCACCATGGGAAGGGACACAGCTACCTTTTTCTGACCCTTGCATCCCAGATAGCAACAGCTCAAGCTTGGCCTCTGTAGCTCCAGCCAAGCAGCCAGGAAGGGCCCTGAAGACCCCTACCCATACCCTCCACCCAGGGTCCTGCTGAAGAGCTCCATCTCTCTGAAGGTGTGGTGGGGTGGTGCCAAAGACACCTGCTGGCCTAAATGGGATTTCTATCAAAATTTGTGGCCTATCTCCCTCCCCCACGCAATCTCTGCTTGAGTCTCAGGTCATGGGGAAAAGTTTTAGTGTTTTCAGCTCTGGGACATCTCCTGGCCTAGAGCAGAGACAGGAAGGTCTCACAAACACATGCTGCGTAACTGGATGGCTGGGCAGGAGGAGCAGGAGGAGACTCTGCTCACAGCAGACACCTGCAAGGGGCTGCTGAGTTTGCTCTGGGGATCAGGAGGCCTTGGTTTCATTTCTGATGGGTGACGCTGGACGCATTGCCTCACTCATTCACCCTAAACAAAACCACCCTTGGCTGGTCTCTGGTTGTATGAGGCACTGAGCCCATGTATACAGGTGCAGAGATGAAAGGTCCTAAGGTCACAGAGCTGGTCTCTAATGGGACAGAGGGAGAAACAAACGTCACACACCATGGGGACCAGCACTGCGTGACAGGAAATGTGAAGGCTACCTGGCCGAGCCGGGAGTTTGGGGGCTCCCCAGGAGCAGGAACTCCCACCAGCTCAGCCCTCTGGGCCTCTTGTGGACAAGGCAAGGTTCAGGCACAGGAAGAACCAGGCCATTCACCAGCCTGCTGTGCGGCAGCCCTTGGGAGACTCTCCCACAACCACCATTGGAAGGAGGCCCAGGTCTCTGTGCTCATGTGCTACTGACTGACCCTCACTGAGCACTCGCTACCTCCCCGGCTCCTTTCTACACCCACTGCATGTGTTAGTTCAGTAATCCTCACCACAGCCTATGAGGTAGTTGGGGTCTCAGCCCCATTTTAGGGGCCAGGGGGGCTGTGAGGCCCAGGGAAGTTAAATGAGCCACAGCACAGACCTACTGTGTGTCAGACCCGGATGCAGCCTCAGGGCTGGTGTGGAGCGGAGCCCGTGTGCTCCAAACTGCACACACCATGGCCACCTCCCTCCTCAGATGGGAAGAGGGATTCACAGACATCAGGCAAGGGGCAGAATCCTCCCACACCTGGGTTTGTAGAGGGCTCAGGATCTAAGACACCAAAGGCCACTGTCCAGTTCTGGAACTGTGTGAGGATTCTGAAGGGGACTGCAGTGGACCAGGAGGGGCCCTCTCTCCTGACCCCTGTCGGGAACATTTCAAAGCCTTGAAAGCCCACACTCCTGCCATGGTCAAGACAGCCTGGAAGGTTAGCGTCCTGCCTCGCCTGCCAAGCACTGTCCGTCCTATGTGAACACGTGGATGTCAGCACCTATTGTCCCCTGCGGGGCAACTCTGCTCCTTTACATCATTTCCTGCTGTCAGCCAGAGAGTCACAGGCAGAGGGAGGCATGGAAGAGCAAATGAATACTTCACACCAGGGAAGGAGTGGGCAGGGTGGGTGGGGGAGGGCCCCCGGCTCACCTTGAGGGGCAGATAGGCAGCTACAATGATCCCGGCACTCAGGTGACCATGGCCCTGCTGTAGCTCACCAAGAACATGTTGGATCCCTGGGCCTCAGCTCTCACACTGAGGACATTGCAGTGCTTAGAGCCCAGTTGCAGCCTCCCTGCACCAAGGGGAAAACCACCTGGTCACCGTGAACTTGTCCTTTATGAACAAGGCACGACAGGCTAGGGGTCCCTCTTCTACCCTAGGCTTGATAGGCAGCCTGATGATTTTCTTTTTTTTTTTTTTTATTGTTGGGGATTCATTGAGGGTACAATAAGCCAGGTTACACTGATTGCAATTGTTAGGTAAAGTCCCTCTTGCAATCATGTCTTGCCCCCATAAAGTGTGACACACACCAAGGCCCCACCCCCCTCCCTCCGTCCCTCTTTCTGCTTCCCCCCCCATAACCTTAATTGTCATTAATTGTCCTCATATCAAAATTGAGTACATAGGATTCATGCTTCTCCATTCTTGTGATGCTTTACTAAGAATAATGTCTTCCACTTCCATCCAGGTTAATACAAAGGATGTAAAGTCTCCATTTTTTTTAATGGCTGAAGAGTTGGTGGGCATTTAGGCTGTTTCCACATTTTGGTGATTGTAAATTGAGCTGCAATAAATAGTCTACTACAAGTGTCCTTATGATAAAAGGATTTCTTTCCTTCTGGGTAGATGCCCAGTAATGGGATTGCAGGATCAAATGGGAGGTCTAGCTTGAGTGCTTTGAGGTTTCTCCATACTTCCTTCCAGAAAGGTTGTACTAGTTTGCAGTCCCACCAGCAGTGTAAAAGTGTTCCCTTCTCTCCAGATCCACGCCAGCAGTTTTATTTTCTGCAGTTTTGAGATTTTGTGATGTGGGCCATTCTCACTGGGGTTAGATGATATCTCAGGGTTGTTTTGATTTGCATTTCTCTAATATATAGAGATGATGAACATTTTTTCATGTGTTTGTTAGCCATTCGTCTGTCATCTTTAGAGAAGGTTCTATTCATATCTCTTGCCCATTGATATATGGGATTGTTGGCTTTTTTCATGTGGATTAATTTGAGTTCTCTATAGATCCTAGTTATGAAGCTTTTGTCTGATTGAAAATATGCAAATATCCTTTCCCATTGTGTAGGTTGTCTCTTTGCTTTGGTTATTGTCTCCTTAGCTGTACAGAAGCTATACACCAAAAACAGTCAAGATGAGAAACTAATTAAGGACACAACTCCCTTCACCATAGTTTCAAAGAAAATGAAATACCTAGGAATATACCTAACGAAGGAGGTGAAGGACCTCTATAAAGAAAACTATGAACTCCTCAGAAAGGAAATAGCAGAGGATATTAACAAATTGAAGAACATACCATGCTCATGGATGAGAAGAATCAACATTGTTAAAATGTCTATACTTCCCAAAGCAAACTACCTATTCAATGCCATTCCTATCAAAATACCAACGTCGTACTTTCAAGATTTGGAAAAAATGATTCTGTGTTTTGTATGGAACCAGAAAAAAACCCGTATAGTTAAGGCAGTTCTTAGTAATAAAAATAAAGCTGGAGGCATCAGCATACCAGATTTTAGTCTGTAATACGAAGCCATAGTGCTCAAGACAGCATGGTACTGGCACAAAAACAGAGACATAGACACTTGGAATCGAATTGAAAACCAAGAAATGAAACTAACATCTTACAACCACCTAATCTTCGATAAACCAAACAAGAACATACCTTAGGGGAAAGACTCCCTATTCAATAAATGGTGTTGGGAGAACTGGATGTCTACATGTAAAAGACTGAAACTGGACCCACACCTTTCCCCACTCACAAAAATTGATTCAAGATGGATAAAGGATTTAAATTTAGGGCATGAAATAGTAAAAATCTTCAAAGAAAGCATAGGAAAAACACTGGAAGACATTGGCCTGGGGAAAGCCTGATGATTTTCACTTACAAATGTTTAATGTAAGTATACTTCAGATGAATATACAACTTACATTTTTTTTGCCACATATTGAACACATCCTGTATCCCAGCACCCAGATCAGGACACAGATTCTCAGCACTCCAAAGTCACCTGGGGACACATCTGATGGCTAGCCTCTCCCCCAAAGGAAACCCCTACCCTGACTTCTACCAGCACAAGCCTAATTTTGCTTGATGCTGCAGCTAAACTCACCCGTATCTGGCTTCCTCAGCTGTATCTTGTTCCCGAGCTTCCTCGTCTGTCACTCATTGCACATCCCCATGCACATGTCCATACTTTATGCTGTTGTGTGGACACAGGGCAGTAGACTCACCCACGCTACCGTGCACATTTCCGTTCCTTCCAGTCCGCTGCTCTGATCCACAGGGCTGCTAAGACCATCTGGGCACCTTCCCTTCTGGGGGCACCCTTAGGAGTTTCTCTTGGGTGTGTCCTGAAAAGTGAGACTCCTAGGCCATGGGGCACACAAACATTGTTATTGCCAAATAACTTTCTCAAAGTGGTTCCCTCAATGCAAACTGCTACCAACAGTTGCCCTACATCCCTGCCTCTGTTTTCCATCAGTATTTGGATTACATTTTGAAACCTTATTCATTTTGATTCTGATAAAATCACACCTTTTAAGTGTACAGTTCCGTGGTGTGACGTACATTCACACTGTGGAAGCAACGGTCGCCACCATTTATCTACACCACAATTCACTTTATGGTGTAGATAAATAACATCCACTCCCGAATTCCCATCACTCCTCCCCTCACAACCAACTTTCTACTTCCTGTGTCCATGAAATTGACTCCTCTGGACACCTCATATAAGAGCAATTACACAATCTGTACATTTGAGACTGGCTTAGCACAGTGTCCCTGAGGTACATCCACGTGGTAGCATGTGTCAGCATCTCCCTCCATGGTAAGGTTGAATAACATTCCATTGTGTGTACGGACCACATTTGTTTCGTCCGCTCATCTTTAATGAACACTTGGGTTGCTTCCACCTGTCAGCGATTGTGAATAACGCTGCTAGGAACATGGGGGACTAATAGCACTTTGAGACTGTGCTTTCACATGAAATCCTGTGTACCTTTTTGAGGATCCACCATACTGTGGTTATGTGGTGAGGATTTCTGAGCTAATGAATGAAATGGGTGTGCCATCCTAAGGAGTGTTAGTGGGTTTTCCTTGAGCTTTTGCTTTGCAGTGCTCTGATGATGAGTGCTGTTGAGCATCTTTTCATGAGCATGTTGGGCATCTGCATATCACCTCTGGAGAAATGTCTCTTCAGGTTCTTTGGCTGTTGTTTAATTGGGTTATTTGTGTTATTGTTGTCATTGTATAGGCATTCTCTACAAATTCCAGACGTGAACCCCTAATCAGGTATATGAAGTGCAGGTATTCTCTCCCATTTCATAGGTTGCCTTTGATCTCTTGTACCCTTTGACATTTAGGGATTTTAGATTATTTTTCTTCTTTTTCATTTTCAGACACAGTCTCACTTTGTCACCCTGGGTACAGTGCCATGGCATCCATAGCTCACAGCAGCCTCTAACACCTGGGCTCAAGTGATCCTCTCCCCTTAGCTCGCAAGTAGCTGGGACTACAGGCAAGAGCCACAGTGCCCAGCTACTTTTAGAGACAGGGTCTTTCTCTCACTTAGGCTCGTCGTGAACTCCTGTGCTCAAGCAATCCACCTACCCCAGCCTCCCAGACTGGCAGAATTAGAGGGGTGAGCCTCTGCACCCAGTCCAGCTTTTAGCTTTTGATGAAGTCCCGTTTACCTAGTGTCAATATGTGATCTGTGCTTTTGGTAGTATAGGCAAAATATCAATGCCAAATCCATTGCCCTCAAGCTGTCCTCCTATAGTTTCTTCTGGGAGTTTCATAGTTATGGCCCTCAACATTTAAGACCTCAATTCACTATGAGTTAATTCTTGTGTATGGTTTCATGTCAGGATCCATCTTCAGTCTCCTGTATGTGGATGTCCAGTCATTCCAGTACCATTCGCTGAAGAGACTGTCCTTTCCCCACGGGGTGCACATGGCACCCTTGTAAAATCATTTGACCATCCAGGAGCAGGTTGATTTCTGGGCTCAGTGTTTTCTTCCATTGCTCCCTAAGTCTGCCCGTGCCAGGACCACCCTGTTTTGAACTCAGGAGCTTCTAATGAGTTTTGAAAACAGGAAGTATAAGACCTCCAAGTTGGTACTTTTCAAGATTGTTTGATTTGGGGTCCCTTGAGATTCCATATAGCTGAACCTTCCCTAAGTTCACTTTGGTTTTTACAGAACTTTTATGGAATCTTCAGTGTTTTCTACGTATGAGATCATGTCATTTGCAAACTGAACACTTTACACCTTCTTTTTCAATTCGAGTACCTTTTGTTTCTTTCTCTTATCTAATTGCTCTTTCAGTTATTGGTGTCTCCAGATTACATGTGTCCAAAACATCCACTCATAATAGTCTTAAATCAAGCACAAGACACAAATAGTACTAGGCTTTATCACTGTCCATGTATTTGCCTTTATCAGACATCTTTATTTCTTCATCAAGCTTTGAGTTCCTGTCTAGTGTCCTTTCTTTTCTACCAGAAGGACTCCTTCCATTGGAGGGCAGGGATGTTGGTGCTCACCTTTTGGATAGCTGACAAATATCTTAATTTCTTCCTCATTTTTGAAACACGGTTTCTTGGATGTTGGACTCTTGGTAGACAGACCTTTTTTCCCCCCCATGACTTTGAATATTTGAACCCATTGACATCCGGACTCCAAGGTTTTTGATGACAAATCTTATGTCAATCATGTGGGAAAATGGTGATGAGAGTCATCTTCCTAGCAGGTCACTAGGGACCTTATAGTGTATCACACACCCCAGAATATTTCTGTACAGTATCATGCTGGCAGCTATTTGTAGCGTCCTTCCAACACTAATTCAAATTGAAAGAAATGGAAATTGAATACCTCCCATATAGACACGATAAAGTCTCTAAACCCCTAAAGTTATTGTAGGTTTTCAAACTATAAGTGAGAAGGCCATGGAAAAGTTGTACAGGTTTTAATTTCTAATAAATGAAATATCAATCTCTATAACCCATGTAAACAAGAAGCACTTGTTTCTCTTTCAAGAGGAAAATGCTTTTGTGCCCATATAAGGGGGAAAAACCCCACCCTGTGTTATCCCCAGCCCTGATTGGTCCATTTCCCCCTGCCTCTGACCTCAGAGAGAGCCATTGAGGCTGAAACCTATATAAGCCCCTGTCTGGGCCTGGGTCTTTGGTCGTTACAGCCCAGGAAGCTTCTTTCGGTGACCTGCGGACTTGACCTCAGATAGCGTGTTTCCTTGATCGTAGTGCTTGCAGTTATCCCAGTGAGTAGTTTAGCATAGTATAGATAGTATTCATAGTGTAGTGTTGTTTGTTTTGTTAGCATAAGGTCTCATATTATTTTTATCCTAGTTAGCTTTCATTATTAGTGTTAGCCTATTTAGTGCCCCAGTTAGTATAGTTTGTTAGTGTTTTTAGCATAGTGAGTATAGTTCTTCATTAGTTATTTAGTGTAGCTTATATAGCGTAGTGGTAGCGTAGTCAGGCTCCCCATGGAGCCTGGGGCGTCCTCCGTGTCTCTGGACAAGGAGGTCCTCCAGGACTACGAGTTCTTAAGGACACTTGGCCAGGGCAGCTTCGCTGAGGTGAAGCTGGCCCGGCACCGTGCAACTGGCACTGAGGTGGCGGTGAAGATCCTCAACAAATGCTTTATTGCTGGCCTCATGTCTGTGTCTTCCGAGATTGAGATCATGCAGAGACTGGACCATCCCCACATCCTCAAACTGCTGGAGGTCAGAGAGGGTGAGGAAATTATCTACCTCATCATGGAACATGTGGGTGGTGGTGACCTCTGTGACCGAGTAATGACATCTGGTCAGATGGAGGAGGGGGAGGCCAGAGCCATATTCTTGCAGCTACTGAAAGCCATGGACTACCTTCACCAAGAGGGCATCGTGCACAGGGACCTTAAACTTGAGAACATTTTACTAGATTCCCAAAACAACGTCAAACTGGCTGACTTCGGCAGTGCTGCAACCTTCAGCGAAGGTAAGACCTTCACAGACTTATGTGGGACCCCCATGTATTTGGCCCCGGAAGTTTTCCTTCAGAACTACAAGGGACCAGAGGCAGATATCTGGAGCCTTGGGGTCATCCTCTATTCAATGGCTTCTGGGCTCTTCCCATTTAAAGGACGGGACCTCGATGAACTGCAAACGGCGATTTTAAGAGGCACCTATAGAACACCTGCTTTCATTACCCCCAAATTAAAATCCTTTATCCAAAGTATCCTAACCCTTGACCCCAGCAAGAGACCCACCCTCCGCCAGATGATGGAAGACCCCTGGATCCAGTCTCGGAGAGACAGCATGAGGTCACACAGGGCAGTGACAGACATGCCACTAGAGGCAGCCACCCCACTGGAGGACTTCACGCCACTGGAGGCCTTCACTCCACTGGAGGCTTTCACCCCACCAGAGGCCTCCAACCCACCGGAGACTGCGACCTCACCGGAGACTGCCACCCCACCGGAGGTGGCCACCACACCAGAGAGCGCCGGCCCCCCAGAGGCTGCCAGACCACCTGAGGCCACCACCCCACTGGAGGCTTCCACCCCACTGGAGGCCACCACCCCACAGGGGACTGCCACCCCACAAGAGGCTTGCACCCCATCGGAGACCTCCATCCCCTGGAGGACTTCACTCCACCGGAGGCCTCTATGCCAGCGATGGCAACCACCTCATTGGAGGCCACCCCACCAGAGTCCTCAATCACGTCGGTGGCCACCACCCCACATGAGGACACCACCCCACCGGAGGCCTCCACCGCACCAGAGGCCACCACCCCACTAGAGGCCTCCATTCCATCGGTGGCCACCACCCCACCAGAGGACACCACCCCACACGAGGCCTCTATCACATCGGTGGCCACCACCAGACAGGAGGACAACACCCCACCGGAGGCCTCCATCCCATCAGTGGCCACCACCCCACCGGAGGACTCCACTCCACCAGAGGCCTCCACCCCATCGGAGGCCTCCATCCCATCAGTGGCCACCACCCCACCGGCGGACTCCATCCCATCAGTGGCCTCCACCCCACAGGAAGTCTCCATCCCATCAGTGGGCACCACCCCACAGGAGGCTGCCACTGCACTGGAGGCTTGTATCCCATCAGTGGCCACCACCTCACCGGAGGCCTCCATTCCATTGGTGGACACCACCCCACAGGAGGCTGCCACCCCACCAGAGGGGGAAACCCTACCCGAGGCCACCAAGCCACCTGAGGTCGCCACCCCATGGGAGGCTGCCACTCCACCGGAGACCACCACCCTCCCGGAGGCTGCCACACCATGGGAGACCATCACCCCACTGGAGGTTCCCACCCCACCGGAGGGGGACACACCACCAGAGACCTCCTCCCCACTTGTTCCCCATCCCAGTTCTGCCCCCCAGCCATACCCTGTGTCCTCTCCCTCCAGCACCAGCCACCTTAGTGGAGGCCCGGCTAGAGACACAGGACCTAAGGGAAGACCCAGTCAGGACTACTCTCTTCCAGCTGGGCAGGTAGTGGAGGACGAACCCACTGAAGTGGACCAGGGCCGGCGGGGGTGCGCTAGGAGGATTGTGAACTTCCTTCGCAGAATGTTCTGCCTCCCACCGGCCCAAAAGAACCGCCGCAGGAACAAGGTGGTGCCTGCGACCAGCCATGGGACTTGACCCACACCAGGAGGGGAGTGTGGGGCGGCGAAGCCACACTTCCTCCTTTTATTTCTTATTGGATTTTCAATAAAGAGGTTGAAATTGTATCTTTTACTGTGTGTACATGTATGGGGAACAAGGTGAAGTTCAGGTGTGTGTGGAAAGCTAACACCCTCATCCCCTCAGGCAGATGCAGCATGCTGTCACTGATGTGTTGCCGCTGAAAAGCTGACCTCATAGAATGTTTGTGACATGGGGGTGGGAGGTACAGGGGGGGATTGGGGTGGGGGGTGTTTGTCGCAGAGAACAAAGTGTCAGACAGGATGAAGAAACCGTGACATCCGTCGCACAGCAGGGTGAGCAGGTTAAGGAGAATGTAGGGCACATTTCAAAAGACCTGAGAGTCCACTTCAAATGTCTCCTTGGAGGGCAAGAAGGCCCTGAGCTCCCGGGATCCTGAAACACGGTGTGGGAGGTCGGTCATGCGTGGACTCGCAGCTGGGTGGGGGGCCAGACAAGCAGCCTGCGGCCTGCAGAGGCCTCCTGGCCACAGTGGCTGGGGACTCCAGCCAGGTCAGTGACTCCCTTCAGTGTGGGGAGGCCATGCAAGGTGTGTGCCTCTCTGCCCTGCACACGGCCCAGAGATCCCTGTGTTGGCCTTGGGTGACCTTGGTAGTTCCCTCACGGCCCCTTTCCACTGAGTGTTTCTCATTAACTGCAAACACTACTGTGCTGCAGGCTGCCTGCACCAGGTGTGCACCACCCCAGCTGTGCAGGGAGGACCCAAAACAGCAAAATACCCAGGCCTCAGCTTTCTGGAGATGCTTTTATACTGTTCTGAAAGAAACACGAGTGTGATGACTAGGAACCCTCTTGCCCCACAGCCCACAACCATGGAAGAAAAGGCAGAGAAGGGCAGTGAGGGGACAAGTGCCCAGGAGTCAGTCTGGGCTCACCGGTTGTTCCAGCTAGTGGGGGAGTCCAGGCCATGCTTCAGCCTGGACTTTTCTGACTGAATAGTGTATCACTGACACTTTCCTCTGTGATCTTCTCTCCTTTTCATAACAGTAGCACAGGTGGGTCCCTCTAAGAGGCCTGAGTCAGGTGTGGGCCTCTGGTTCCCTCCCCAAAAACCATTCCTCTGTGTTCAGTCCGTTCTTTGCAAGAACGCCTTTCCACATGGATAGCCTTTTTTTTCTGTTACCTCTTTTTATCTTTTTTTTTTTCAAATGCATCCATTGAATCTACTTTAAAAAATTGTCTAACTTACTATTTCTTTTATTAAGACTTTTGTACATAGATAATAAATACATTTATGCCATTTTCAATGTGTTAATTCTTCATACAAATTGGAGTGCTTACATCATACTAATCAACATAGCTTTCACCTCATTTACCCAAGTATAGCATTAGGATATTTGTGTTCTACTCATGATAGTTCCAACTTGTACTTGTGATGTGCTCCATAGGTGTGGACCCCTACTATCTCCTACCATCCCTTCCAACCCATCCCCTCCCTTCTCCCTCCCCTTCCCTCCTTCATCCTGTGTGAGTGATTATAAATTGGTTTCACAGTAGCACTGAGTAAATTGGATACTTTTTTTCCCATTCCTGACATACTTTACTAAGCAGAATATTTTCTAGCTCCATCCATGTAAACATAAAAGAGGTAAAGTCCCCATTTTTTTTACTGAAGCATAGTATTCCATGGTATACATATACCACAATTTATTAATCCATTCATGGGTCGAAGGGCACCTGGGCTTCTTTCTTGACTAATATCCATGAATTGAGCTGCAGTGAACTTTCTGGTGCAAATATCTTTATTGCCAAATGATTTTTGGTCCTTTGTATATATACCTAGAAGAGGAAT
Organism: Nycticebus coucang; assembly: GCF_027406575.1. NCBI lineage: Eukaryota > Metazoa > Chordata > Mammalia > Primates > Lorisidae > Nycticebus > Nycticebus coucang. Next base: position 23,715,432 of record NC_069787.1, read on the forward strand.
CACAGGATCAAAAATGGCAGGTCTACATTTAGATCCCTGAGTGTTCTCCAAACTTCCTTCCAAAAGGAACGTACTAGCTTGCATTCCCACCAGCAGTGCAGAAGTGTTCCCTTTCCCCCACATTCATGCCAACATCTGTTGTTTTGGGATTTTGTGATGTGGGCTACTCTTACTGGAGTTAGATGGTATCTCAGAGTAGTTTTGGTTTGCATTTCTGTGATGATTACAGATGATGAGTATTTTTTCATGTGTCTGTAGGCCATGCACCTGTCCTCTTCAGAGAAGCTCCTGTTCGTGTCTCTTGCCCACAATGAAATGGGATCGCTTGCTTTTTGCTTAGTAATAAGTTTGAGTTCTCTGTGGATTCTGGTTATTTAACTTGTCGGTGGTATAACTTGCAAAAATCCTCTCCCATTCTGAGGGCTGTCTATTTGCTTTACTTAGAGATGGCATTACACAAATATTCCCTCACTAAGGGCACATTTCATGCCTTTTCCACAACATATCCTCCTCCCTTGGTTCACCCCATATGCACAACCAGGTGCTTCCAGAGTTCCAGACTTTTGATCGCCAGTAACTTTAAACCGCGGTGAAAACGCTAAGAAAGGACATTCTGAATTGTCCTTTGCAGGAATAGGTACGTGAATTAGCATGGACTTATAATAAAATAGCTTAAAACATTAGCATAGGCCCAGGAGATATTAGCTCCATAAAAATACATTTGCTAATAGAAATCGAGAATGCTGTTGGAAGCCTATGTACGATCCTTTGCTTTCTTTAAAAAGGAAGATAATGCTAATCACTTCTGTCTTCCCTTAACTGAGTTGTTTGAACCTAATATGCTGACTTAGCACAAATAAGGCTCATGAGCTGAGGGCAAGATTTTGATATTACAAAGGATCTACCTATCAAATAAACTGCTAGGGAAAATGCATAAACTTGAAATTATTGGGGGTGATCTGTGGACTCAAGCTCCATGTATATTCCTGTAACCTGTGGTTGATAAATCCACGTGTTCAACAAATATTTATTAAGCACCTATTGTATGCTTGGACTCAGGTACTGGAATCCTAGGAACATAGTGGTGAATGAAACAGACATGGTCTTTATAAGGCTTTCTGTTTACTTTTAAAGATGGGCACTAGATGAATAATTACACAAACATTTTGTTACAACTTTGTTAAGTGATATAAAAGATGAAAAGAGAATGTTTCGAGAATTTAGTGTCTTCAAGCAGGAGAAGATAATTCAGAGTGGCTAGAGAGATAGTTAGGAGACGGGCCACCTCTCTATTTTCCTAGGATAGCATACATACCATATGCCCCTCACTAGCAGTGTCTAGAGAAATGTGCAGACATTGTATCTCTTTTATTTATATTTATCCAGTTTATTATTCTGTGACCTATGAAATCAGGCATTCACACCAGTAAGACCTACAAAATTCAACACATGAGCATCTTTGTCAATACATACAACTCAGATGACCTGGCTGCTCTCACCCAACCAACGATACCAGAAATAGTCCTACTTATCACGATCACACCCAGACAGATCCAGTGTTTTACCCCAACTTCCAGTCAGGAGACATAACAATGAGCCACTTTTCCCCCCAACCCTTCCTAGTCATTCCAGTTGCTCAGGAGGCAGGCTAGTGGGGAGTCCCCTGGGATGCTCCCCTACGCCATCTTGAACTGACCTTTTGTCAGACATTGCGGTAGGGAAGCCCCAAAACCTAGCTGAGGACTACTATGTTTCCACCTTCCCTCCCCCCTCTCAGTTAGCAAAGCAATGATGGCCAAACCCAGCCCAGTCAGAATTAGTGAGGCTGAAAAACAAACACAGAGGCTTGCCCAGGAAAGCCCCGACACAGTGATACCAATGTTGCAATATCCAGAGGACAGCTTTCTCAGTTAGCGGGTGGGCAGCTGGGAAGCAGCAGAGAAAGAGTGAGCCGAAGTCAACCAGAGAAGCTGTGGAATCCACAGAGGCTTGTAATTTACCTTCCACTTGGGGTTATCTGTGGACTCCAGCTCTATGTATATCCTGTAACCCGTGGTTGATAAACCCGCACGGGTAGGGAAGGGAGGAGAGAGACAGAGCTCCTGACAGTTTAGGGATCAAACACACTGAAATCGGGAATCAGGACGCCATAAAGACAAGGCCACCAAGCCTCCTTCAACACACAGAAAAAGGTGGCCTGGTTTGAGAGTCCCCTGTCCTGGAGGAACCCTCTCAGCCTTCCCTGGCTTCCCTCTGCCCAGGTCCCAGGGTTCATGCCCTCTAGGCCTGCAGGTCATTGTTGTTCCCTGTTACAGCTGTCTCCAGGGCTGCTCATAGTAGTCTGGTGTTGCTATTGCATTTAAGTCCCAATTTGACTAAGACTCTTGGCAACAATGACACTGGAACCTCTGGGGTAAGCAGAAATTGGTGGCTTACTAACATTCCTTCCCAACTACATGATAACCTGTGTGTGGGTACTTCTGGTGGGGCACCCATGAATGCCACAGCTACACAAGAGGACGACAGGGGTCACCAAAGGTTTTTATCATGAAATAGGTGGCTCCCAAATCAATTGGAAAAAGTTTGCTTAACAGCCACATCCAGGGTTACCCAGGGTTCTTGGATGAGAGTGATCCAGTATGGAACCCTGCCACTTTAGGCCTGGTTGTTTATGACCATAGCCACCAGGATTTGGACGCTCCCCCCCAAACCCTTGGCCTCCCCGTGATCAAGGGACACTCCGTGCCCAATAACCAGGATGTCCCCATTTGGGACATGGCCACCAGTGTTTCATGGCTTTTCCCTCCTCACCTTTGGTTCCTCTGGGGCTGGCATGACACTCTCTTTAAAAGGGTTCAGGTTTCCCTCGAGGGTGGCAGGTCTTTCCACCATCGCCACGGCACCTTGGAGTGAGTGTCTGCAGAGGACATTGCTACAAAAGCCACCCCCAAAAGCTGGCTTTTTGGCGCTCCCCTGTGTTACATATCCTGGTTGTTGGGGACAGTAGAGGCCACTGACAGTAGCTGGGACATATCTGAGAGCCCAAGGCCAACGTCTGGATTTCCCTATGGGTTATCATAGTCAGAGGTGTCAATCGTGTGTTAATCACTATTTCTGCCTCAGCTGATCTGGGTCCATGTTGTCCACCTTCTGACAGCTTCAGTGATTCTTTCTCTACACATTGCTGGGCTTTCCTCCTTTCCCTGAACCCTTCTGTTAATTTGGAAAAGTTGGGTGGTTGTACCTGAATAGCTTCCATATCCTTATAAAACACACTAACACGGCCGCTACCGCCTCGCCCGCTGCTGCTGCCGCTGGGTCCCATTCATGAGGGTCGCTCAGCTCAGCTGTGGCCCAGGTGGCTCCCCAGACAGCGGTGGCGGTGGGAGCCGGGCCTCGCATGCGGACCCCGGCAGAGCCGTCCCCTCGGCCAGCCGCCCTCCCAGCGGTTCCTCGCTGCCGCTGTCCAGTAGCCGCCTCCCCATGGCTGCCTGCAGGCCAGGAGCGGAGCCTCTGTGGTCTCAAACAGTTAATTATGTGGGACAGCTGGCGGGGCAGGTGATTGTCACCCTGAAGGAACTCTACAAGGGCATTGACCAGGCCCCCCTCTCTGGGGGTATCGATGTCATCATGGTGCAGCAGCAGGACGGCACCTATCACTGTCCGCCTTTCCGCCTTCGGTTTGGGAAGCTGGGAGTCCTGAGATCCAAAGAGAACGTGATGGATACAGGAATCCGTGGCAATGCAGTGGAGCTTCACATGAAGCTGGGTGACAATGGAGAAGCTTTCTTTGTGGAGGAGACTGAAGAGGAACGTGAAAAGCTTCCTGCTTACCTCGGCACCTCGCCAATTCCCACCGAAGATCAAGTCTTTAAAGATATTGACACCCCTTTGATGAAATCGGGTGGAGATGAAAAACAGTCCCAGAGTCCAGACGGCTCACACATCTTGGAAACAGAGACAGTTTTCACCCCGAGTTCTGTGAAAAAGGAAAAACGAAGGAGAAAGAAATGCAAACCGGACAGGAAGAAGGAAGAGCAGGCTGCTTCTCCCGCTGCTGAGACACGTGTGACGTGGGCGGGAGCTCTGAAGACGACAAGGGCTCCCAGTCAGCAACGGGATCTTCAAATGCTTCCTGCAAGGAGGAAGAATACAAGGAGCCAGAGCTGGAGGTGAAACCCACTGAGAGCCTGCTCAGATCAGAGTCTCACTGGAGAGGACGTGGGGAGGATTTCCAGAATCCACCAAGGTCAGCAAAAGAGAAAGAGCTGACTATCATCCCAGGACGGCTACAATCACACCATCGGAAGATACCCATTTTCAGGTAATTCCCAGTGAGGACAGCCTCGTCAGTGAAGTTGAGAAGGATGCTTCCATCGAAGACACTGTCCTATAGTGAAACCCAAGCCCAGAGCCCTGTGTAAGCAGTTGAGTGACACAGCTCCCACCGCAGAGCTCCTCCAGCCTCTGGAGAGTCCCCAGATTCCATCTCTGTTAGATGTGGACCACCTTCCCAGCCCATCCTCAGCAGAGGCTGCCTCAGAATCCAAACCAGCAGCTAAAGTTGACTCACCGTCAAATGAGCAAGGTATCCACAAGAGAAGCCAGCACCAGGGACCTGACGATATTTACCCTGATGACCTAAAGGCTCTAGAACCTGAAGGTGCAGCTCTCTATTTCCCTAAAAGTGAATCAGATCCCAGTTCCAGGCAGTGGCCCGAGTCTGACACGCTCTCTGGCTCCCAGTCGCCACAGTCTGTGAGAGGTGCAGCTGCTGATAGTGGCACTGGGTGCCTCTCAGATTCTGCCATGGACTTGCCAGATGTCACCCTCTCCCTGTGCGGGGACCTCAGTGAGAACAGAGAAGTTTGCAAAGAAAACTTCATGGAACATATCATTACTTATCATGAATTTGCAGAAAACCCTGGACTCATAGACAATCCTAACCTTGTCATACAGATATATAATCGTTAGTGTCACTGGGCATTGGCTGCTCCCATGACCCTCAGCTCACAAGTGTTTCAGAAGAGTCTGCCTAAGGCCACAGTCGAGCCCTGTGTGAAAGACAAGATGCCAAAGAAATCCGGTCGCTGGTGGTTTTGGCGTAAGAGAGAAAGCATGACCAAAGAGCTGCCAGAAGCCAAGGAGGGAAAATCGGAGGTGCCGCCAATCCGTGACCAGCCGTCAAGTGCAAAGGAGCCGGCAAGTGTCAGGCCAGCAAAGGATGACTCCTCGAGTGATGAGGGGTCGCCAAAGCTTGAAGAATCAATCCAAGTGGACCCCATTCCCATGGAGCTCCTGAGCCATGGCAGCACAACTTGGTATAAGAAGTCCCTCCAGCTCTCCTCAGACCAGATCACAAAACTGAAGCTCCAGGATGGCCCAGACGATACTGTGTTTAGTATCACAACCCAGCATCGAGGGACCGCCGCTGTGCCGGGACCGTTTACCTGTGGAACTGGAATGACAAGATCATCACTTCTGATATCGATGGAACAATAACCACGTCCGATGCTTTGGGACAGATTCTCCCACAGCTGGGTAAAGACTGGACTCCTCAGGGCAGAGCAAAGCTCTACCATTCTATCGATGAGAATGGCCACAAGTTTCTGTACTGTTCAGCCCGTGCCATGGGCATGGCTGACATGACCCGTGGGTATCTGCACTGAGTCAATGACAAGGGCACAATCTTGCCCCGCGGCCCTCTGATGCTGTCCCCCAGCAGCTTATTCTCCGCCTTCCACAGAGAAGTGATAGAAAAGAAACCAGAGAAGTTCAAAATCGAGTGTCTAAATGACATTAAGAAGCTGTTTGCTCCATCCGAGCAGCCCTTCTATGCTGCCTTTGGAAACCGTCCAAATGATGTCTATGCTTACACACAAGTTGGAGTTCCAGACTGTAGAATGTTCTCTGTGAACTCCAAGGGTGAATTAATACAAGAAAGGACCAAAGGAAACGAGTCCTCATACCACGGGCTGAGTGAGCTTGTGGAGCACGTGTTCCCACTTCTCAGCAAGGTACCGAATGCCGCCTTCCCCTGCCCGGAGTTCAGCTCCTTCTGCGACTGGTGAGACCCGATCCCTGAAGTGGAACTGGATGACTTGGCCCGAGATGGCACCTCCACTGGGTAGGTAGGGCTCAGTCACTCGTCCCACAGCAAGGGAAGGTGACCAGCCCTTCTGCCAACCTCGGACACCAGCTTTCCCAAGCACGACCTTGGGCTCCTGAAGCTGGCGCTGCTGTCCTTTGCCTTCCCAAGCTGGCTGCTCGGACCCTGCAGGTCTGCAGCTAAGCGCCCAGAGGGACCAGGGAAGAGCTCAGGCCAGGGCTGGAGGCTGTGCTTCCTACCTCGCAGGCTGCACACATACTTTGTCGAGTTGTGTGCGGGGTGCTCCTTCCATCACATAATTTAAAAGGAGTGGACCATAACATTACACAACGTAGACTGTTACAATTTCCATGGGGCATCTGAGCTGGTTTCTCTCTGTAACCAGGGCTTTCTTCAGAGGCTCAGGCCCTCCTCTGAACTGCAACAGGTCCAGGTAGTGATGTTGGCTAAGACTGTGCACATTTCCCCTTTGGGCGCCTCACTTCCTGCTGTACTGGACAGGACTGACGCTTGGGTGGGCCAACTTGGGCAGGACCCCCAGGACCCTGCCCCAGAGCCACTGAGCCCAGCCCCGCAGATGTGGGCTTCTGGAGGAGAAAATCCCCCTAGATCAGCGGTTCTCAACCTGTGGGTCACAACCCACAGGAACTGTATTAAAGGGCCACAGCATTAGGAAGGTTGAGAACCACTGCCCTAGACGGTCTTCTCATGAGTCTTCCCCACAGTGAGAGACCTTTAAGTTATTTTTCACATCTAACCAGAAGAACAGAATTGCAGACATCAAATACAGAACAGATCTGTATTTGATGTCTGCCAATTAAAGCATCAATAGTGGAAAGTTAGGTTTTAAAACAAACAAACAAAAAAACCCCAATAACTTTATTTTCAAGGAGGCCCTGGAAATAAATGCACATACAGTTGCATTGGTCCTGGGAAGAGTGCTGTTTCCTTCTGCCAGTTGCCTGGCCTAGATGGGCCTTTGGGTGTCTTGCTTTGGGACAGGATTACTAAAATTCTATGGTCCAGATTTGTCAGGAAAGCACAGTGAAGTTTGCTTGAAAGCATTAGGTTTTGACATTTGGAATCATCCCCCTGGAATAAAGCCCAAAGTAAGCTGTGCAAGAGGGGTCTTGGAGAGTCCTGTTAGCCTACCATCCCTCAGCAGTGTTCCCTCCAGCCAGGTATTCCTGTGGTTGGTGCTGTTGAGGCCACCCTGTGAGACCCATGAGGGTGTGGGATGCCCACGTGTTCTCACTAAAATGTGCACAGCAGCTCCACTTATTAGCTCATTTATTTATTATAATGAGCTCATATCAAATGTCCAAACAGATGGCACCAGGGGAGGGTTGTGTGCTGTCCTCCCCTCTGAGCATTTGCAGCTACTGCAATATTGACACCAAGAGAACTGCAAGAGTGGAGACTTTTTAGGGGACCAGAAATGGCACCAGGTCATAGTCACCATGGTGAGAGCACAGGAGGTCAAGGCTCCTGAGCAGAGGGGCTGCAGATACAGACTGATGCCGTTAGGAAGGTTTCACGTCTATTCCATGTACCTCTGCAGTCGTATGGGGCTGGTGGTCTTGTTTTAGGTCTTGATCTATAAAGGGGGTAGGGGAGGTTATTTTTCCAGATTGGAGAGTTGAAAGTCCTCGATGACTGATTGCAGCCGTTTTTTCCTAGCACTGGTGGGTGCATAGATGACATTGAAATGCCTTGAGCACAATTCCCAGGGGCCAAACCTGGGAGCCACATGTGTCCAGAGAAGGGACAACACAAGCTTTCTCTGGTGCAAAACTTGCCCTTCTTAAAGTAGTTCATAAGACTGTTTAATCGGTTTATTTATGTATAGTAGGTTAGGGAGCCTGGGTTATGTTTATATGAAGTTCTACCCAGTTAGTGAATTAAAATTTTAGCAGAGCAGCCATGTAGCCACTTCATTCCATAGACGCCGTCCCCATGTCCTCTTGACTGCCCTCTGTTTAGAGGAAGAACGAGAGCTTTATGTGCTTAACCTGAGCTTAGTAGGACTTCTTTGCATATGGGTGGTATTAAAAATTTTAATATACATCTTTAGTTCTTTTTAGGTTGTCCTTTAAAGAGTTTTTGACTAGGGTGTTTCTTTTTCTTGACAAACTCTTTGAACACGTGGCCTTGTTAGAGGCTCCAGCCTAGGACATTGGTCCTGGCCCTGTGTTGAGGGTGGCTGGCCCCTGTGTCCCAGTGTCCATTAGCACTAGACTTGGTTGCTGCAGATTGATCCAGTGGGTACATAGGCTGATTAATATGAGTCATTTTTCTTGTTTAAAGGAGTCCTTCTTGCTGAAAGTAGATGATGACTTTGGCTGTAATGTTATGAAAGTATTAAGTTTGTGCTGAAAATCCGTTGTCATTTGGTACAAATGACATTTGTTCTTTCTGTGAAAGAGAGATGCCCTCGAGTGCGTTTGTCCACAAACCCTTAGGATGGTGAACTGAAGCATCGCCCTCACTGTCCACAGTGACAGTGATGTCACAGGGAGATGGTAGGCAGGTTGGCTCTTCATCATTCTAGCGGATGTTCCTTCGGCAAACCAAACCCTTCTCCTCTTTAGAGTGCAATCTGAATCTAGTTTTCCCTTTGATGTCCCTGTGTGGAAAGCTCATCCTGCCAACTCTGGCCCTTGCCAGGCTGTGCAAGGTGCACGTGTGGACCTAGAGTATGCAGGCAGCCTCCATGTTTGAGTACTATGTTGTGCTGTGTTTGAAAACATCTGCATAGTTTTCAACTGGAAAAAGAAAACAGCTTATGTGTGTACTGCCCTAAAATGAAAGATGCTAAAAATCACGGGGAGAACAGCTGAGGAACAAAGCTGACTGAGTGACTGAGAGGTGCCCTGCCCCTGGACAGCCCACTCCACTGTCCGGCCGCATGAGTGCCCTGGCAAGACCTTTTATGGAAACAACGGGTAGAGAGGAGTCACCTTTTTCACTTTTTGCAGGTTGGTGACAACAGTCTCTTCCAGAGAATTTTATCTTATCATCCTATGTATTCTGGGAAGCTGTGTTTTTCCCCATTTTTTGAGCTTGCCGGGTTTAATAAAACTGGTTAAAAATTGAGTTTTTTTCTTCAATTCTTCTTTCCAGGTGACAACTTTTTATTTTTTGTTCAGTTTAAAGGTAAACAATGGAGGGAAAACCTTGCTCTTTTAATTCAATAATTATGTTCAGCCTATGATGAGAAGAATTTGATGATTAGACAGCAAAGTCACTAATAAATTTTAAGTTATCAGAAATTAATTATAAACATCAGTACAGTACTCTTAGTTATGGTAAAGACAATTGTCTTAAGTTGAAAAAAAAAATACTAGCATGTGGTTACAGAGATGGGATCCCCTTTGACCAAGTTGGCGATTCCACCCTGGACCTCCTTGAACTGTTTGATTTACAAGTAGGAGCTTTGACTAGGGCATGGAGTCAGTCCCCTTAGACCTGACCAGCTGTCCAAATCCTGTTTCTCTCATCTACAAACATCAATGTGAGAGTAAGACACACACATCATTTCAGGTCAAATCAAAAACAATAGCCAGATATTCACATTCCTCTGTGAATTTCCCAGGGTCAGCAGAGAAATTCCCTAACTCTACTTTATACATCTTGACATTGCCCATTGAAAATAGAACATGAACCCTCACAGGCTGTTCTGTGGCTGCTGATACTTCCTGCAAAGGACATATAGAAGGGAAGTTAGGATGCAGAAGGGGACCTAAGAGAAGGGGTGGGATCCTGTGCTGATGGGGCTGAAGCTCCTCTAGGATGAAGCAACAGCCACGGTCCTGATCACTGCCTCAAAGTCTCAGCCCTTTTCAAAGTCAAAGAGGCATTTGGATCTCTCCCTGTCCCAACATTTTCCCACACAAGAGTCACAATATTGGGTTTTATCCCTCAGGCCCCAACTTCCTACTAATAAAAATAAAAATAAAAAAGAGAGGGGGAAAAAAAACCAGAAAAACAAACAAGCAACCAAACAAATTCCACAGTGGTGAAAGAATTAAAAATGTCCACTGGACTTCCGACAATCATGACACCCGAAACACAACCAGACTTATCAATTCTCTCAATTCATGTGAATGGTTTAAATTGTCCTCTAAAAAGGCAGAGGCTGACTGACAGGATCCATAAATGCAGACCAGATATCTCCTGTATACAAGAAGCTCACCTCACCTGAAAGGATAAAAATAGGCTCAGGGTGAAGGGATGGACTTGTATAATACAGGCAAATGGAAACCAGAAAAAAGCAGGGGTTGTAATTTTAGTAACAGATACAATTGGCTTTAAACCAACAAACATAAAGATAAGAAAGATCGCTACATATTTCTCAAGGCAAACAACCAACATGAAGAGATTTCTATCATTAACAATTACACCCTAACAGAATACTCCTGATTTTGTAACGCAGACCCTAATGGATATGAACAACTCGATATCTTCCTGCACTGAAATAGTTGGAGATTTTTTTTTTTTTTTTGTAGAGACAGAGTCTCACTTTACTGCCCTCGGTAGAGTGCCGTGGCATCACACGGCTCACAGCAACCTCCAGCTCTTGGGCTTATGTGATTCTCTTGCCTCAGCCTCCCAAGAAGCTGGGATTACAGGTGCCCGCCACAAGGCCCAGCTATTTTTTTTGTTGCAGTTCGGCCTGGGCTGGGTTTGAACCCACCACCCTCGGTATATGGGGCCGGCGCCCTACTCACTGAGCCACAGGTGCTGCCCCGTAGTTGGAGATTTTGATACCCCTTTGACAGTTTTGGATAGATCCTCCAAGAAGAAACTGAACAATGCAGTATTAGACTTAAACCTGACCCTAGAGCAATTGGACTTTACAGACCTCTACAGAACATCTCACCCTAATAAAACTGAATATACATTTTTCTCATCAGCCCATGGGTCATCCTCTAAAATAGATCATGTCCTAGGACACAAGTCTAACCTCAACAAATTGAATAGTGTAGAAATTATTCCTTGTATCTTCTTGGACCACCATGGAATAAAAGTGGAACACGACAGCAACAGGAATATTCGTACTCAAACAAAGTCATGGAAGCTAAATAATCTTGGGCTGAATGATAGCTGGGTCAAAGATGAGATTAAGAAGGAAATCACCAAGTTTCTGGAACAAAATGATAATGAAGACACAAATTATCAAAACCTGAGGGATACTGCAAAGGTAGTCCTAAGAGGGAAATTTATGGCATTGGAAGCCTTCAATCAAGAAAACAGAAAGAGATGAAGCCAACAACTTAATGGATCATCACAAGCAACTGGAAAAAGAAGAGTATTCCAACCCCAAACCTGGCAGAAGAAAAGAAATAACCAAGATAAGGGCAGAATTAAATGAAATTGAAAACAAAAAATCATTCAGAAGATCAATGAAACAAAAAGTTGTTTTTTTGAAAAGATTAACAAAACTGATAAACCTTTGGCCAACCTAAACAGAAACAGAAAAGTAAAATCTCTAATATCGTCTATCATAAACAATAAAGGAGAAATAACAACAGACATCTCAGAAATTCAAAAAATCCTCAATGATTACTACAAAAATCTCTATTCCCAGAAATATGAAAAACTGAGGCAAATGGACCAATACCTGGAGGCACACCACGTTCCTAGACCCAAACAAAGAATTAGAAATCTTGAATAGACCTATATCAATCACTGAAATAGCATCAACAATATGAAATCTCCCCAAAAAAGATAAGTCCAGGACCAGATGGCTTCACATCTGAATTCTATCAAACCTTTCAAGAGGAACTAGTACCTATTTTATATCTCCTCCTCCAAAGATGAAAAAGAAGGATTACTTCCCAACAAATTCTGTGAAGCAAATATCACCCTAATCCCCAAGCCAGGAAAAGATCCAACAAAGAAGGAGAGTTATAGACCAATATCATTAATGAATATTGATGCAAAAATATTCAATAAGATCTTAGCAAATGGAATTTAACAATACATCAGAAAAATTATGATCAAGTTGGTTTTATCCCGGTGTTTCAATGTTGGTTCAACATACATCAATCTATAAACATAATACATCACATCAATAAAATAAAAAACAAAGACCATATGATTCTCTCAATTGATGCAGAAAAAAAACTTTGATAATATCTAGCATCCTTCCATGATCAGAACACTTAAGACAATAGGCATAGAAGGGACATTCCTTAAACTGCTAGAGGCCATCTACAGCCAACCCACAGCCAATATTATATTGAATGGTCTAAAATTGAAAACATTTCCACTCAGATCAGGAACAAGGCAAGGATGTCCACTGTCTCCACTGCTATTCAACATAGTAATGGAAGTCTTAACCATCTCAATCAGGCAAGAGAAGGCAATCAAGGGTATCCAAATAGGGTCAGAGGAGATCAAACTCTCACTCTTCGCTGATGATATGATCCTATACCTGGAAAATCCCAGGGACTCAACTTCAAAACTCTTAGAAGTGATCAAGGAATGCAGCACCGTCTCAGGATACAAGATCAATAATTACAAGTCAGTAGCTTTTATATATGCCAACAATAGTCAAGCTGAACATATAGTCAAGGACTCTACTCCTTTTACAGTAGTGCCAAAGAAGATGAAATATCTGGAATTTACCTAACAAAGGACATGAAAGATCTCTATAAAGAGAATTGCGAAACTCTGAGAAAAGAAATAGCTGAAGATGTTAACAAATGGAAAATTAGGAGTGGTGCCTGTGGCTCAAAGGAGTAGGGCGCCAGCCCCATATACCAGAGGTGGCAGGTTCAAACCCAGCCCCAGCCAAAACAAGCAAACAAAAATGAATAAGTATACCATGCTCATGGCTGGGAAGAATCAACATTAGTAAAATGTCCATACTACCCCAAAGCAATCTACAGATTTAATGCAATCCCTATTAAAGCACCATTGTCATATTTTAAAGAACTTGAAAATGTAGTACTTCCTCTTATATGGAATCAGAAAAAAAAAAACTTGAATAGCAAATACAGTACTCAGAAATAAGAATAAATCAGGAGGTATCATATTACCAGACTTCAGGCTATGCTATAAATCTATAATGATCAAAACAGCATGGTACTGGCACAAAAACAGGGAGGTAGATTTTTGTGATAGCATAGAGAACCAAGAGATGAACCCAATTACTTATCATCATTTGATCTTCGACAAGCCTATCAAAAAATTTTCAGTGGAGGAAAGACTCCCTATTTAAGGAATGGTGCTGGGTAAACTGGCTGGTGACCTGTAGAAGACTGAAAATGGACCCCCACCTTTCACCATTAACAAAAATTGATTCTCACTGGATAAAAGATTTAAACTATAAAAGATGAAACTATAAAAATACTAGAAGAGAGTGCATGAAAACACTTGAAGAAATTGGCCTGGGAGAATATTTTATGAGGAGGACCCCCCAGGTAATTGAAGCAACACCAAAAATCCATGACTGGGATCTGATCAAACTCAAAAGCTTTTGCACAGCCAAGAGCACAGTAAGTAAAGCAAACAGATGACCTTCAGAATGGGAGAAGATTTTTGCAGGTTATGCTTCCAACAAAGGTCTGATAACTAGAATCTACAGAGAACTCAAACTCATCAATAAGAAAAGAATAAATAACCCCATTTCTATGTGGGCAAGAGACTTGAACAGAAACTTCTTTGATGAAGACAGGTGCATGGCCTACAAACACATGAAAAAAATGCTCATCATCCTTAATCATCAGAGAAATGCAAATCAAAACCACTTTGAGATATCATCTAACCCCAGGAAGATGAGCCCCAATCTCAAAAATCCCAAAACTACAAATGTTGGCATGGATGCGGAGAGAAGGGAACACTTCTACACTGCTGGTGGGAATGCAAGCTAATACGACCTTTTTGGAAAGAAGTTCGGAGAATACGCAAGGAACTAAAAGTTCACATACTGTTTGATCCTGCAATTCCTCTACTAGGTATATATTCAGATGATCAAAAAATTATTTTACAACAAAGACATTTGCACCAGAATGTTTGATGCAGCCCAATTCATAATACGCAAGACATGGAAACAGCCCAAGTGCCCATGAACCCATGAATGGATTAACAAATTGTGGTATATGTACACCATGGAATACTATGCAGCCATAGTATACATAAGGATACTATAAGCCATAAAAAAGGATGGAGATGTCACATCTATTATATTTACCTGGATGGAGCTCCAACATATTCTTCTTACTAAAGTATCTCAAGAATGGGTAAAAAAGTATCCAAGGTACTCAATACTACTATGAAATCAATATATAACCACCTACACACTCATACGCATGGCAAAACATAACTATAGTTTAGAAAGTAGAAGGGAAGAGGAGTGAGAGGAGAGTGGACTGGGGATATGGAAGGAGGGAGGTTATGTGGGGGGACCTCACCTAATGTGCATGATGCAATGGCACATTTTAAAACTATTATGAAATGAGTATAATTGTGATGGATGTGTTAGTTCAATGCAAACATTTCACATTGTATATCGAAGCAGTACCCTGAACCCCATAAATGCATCAATGTACAAAGTTATGATTTCATAAAAAATGATTATTAAAAAAGAAAAAGAAAACATAACTATAGTCCAGAAAGTAGAAGGGAAGAGGAGAGAGAGGGGAGGGATGTGAGCAGAGGGAGGGTATTTGGGGGGACCTCACCTAATGTGCGTGATGCAATGGTACATTTCAAAACTATTAAGAAATGAATATAATTGAGATGGATGTGTTACTTAGTTCAATGTACGCATTTCACATTGTATATCGAAGCAGTATCCTGAACCCCATAAATGCATCAATGTACAAAGTTATGATGTCATAAAAATAATTTGAAAAAAAACAAAGAACTCATACAAGACCTTTCATTTGATCCTGCAATCCCATTATTAGGCATCTATCCAAAACAAAACCAAAAAAATTATCATAAGGACATATTTACAAATGCCAAGATGCAGAAACAACCTAAACGCTCATCAACACATGAATGCATCACTGAAGTCTGGTATATGTGTATCATGGAATAGTATGCGATTATAAACAGATGGAGGACTTACATCTTTTGTATTAACCTGGATAGAGTTGAAATACATTCTTCTTAGTAGAGTATGGCAAGAATGGCAAACAAGTATCCAATGTACTCGATACTAATATGAAGCAGTAAATGAGCTAATATACGGCCAAAGAAGAGAAAAACTCAAGTTAGGGGGAAGAGAGGGGAGAAAGGGGCAGATTGGTGTGTTCCCAGTGAATGGGCACAATGTAAGGGTACACGGCACACCTCCTGGTGTAGGACGCAACTACGACAGGGACTTTACCTGACAAATGCAAACATTATAACTTAATGGTGCCCTCCTATTAATCAGAAATAAAAGAAATAAAACTTAAAACTGAATCTGTTGAAACCATGTGAACTGCCATGAGCTAACAGGCACCGAACAAGGTTCCACGCGGAGCAGAGATGAGTGGGAGGGCCCAGACTCAACTTTTGGTTGTGGGGGGCTCATGGAAGTGCCTCGGAACAAAGAAGCACGAGTCCCAGAGTTAAGTCAACTTACTGGGAACAAAACCCAAATGGTCGGGTTTCCTTCCAAACCATGGGACAAAGGTTTCTGTGTTTTCTACACAGATCTGCTACCCACCCTGCCACTGGAGCCCTTTCCCGCCTAAGCCTCTAGTTCTGACCTCACAAATGTCTGTGCAGGCTTGAAGGAGAGAGGTGAGCTCACAATGAGCAGTGGTCAGGACTGGCTGCAGAGGGAACGGACACATGGACCAGCCAATACAGGTGGCAGCAATGGCTGTTAGCTGCCCTCCAAGTTTCCACACTCCCCTCTTCCTTCAGGATAAAACCCCCACATTTGTAGAGTACTAAATTGCCCAGGGAAAACATCCATCACCACCTTCTCTTGCCTCTAGGTATGGATAATGGGCAAACTTCTGGGCAGTGAGATGTAGAGAGAAATTGTTCTAAACTCCTGGCAGCTAATAGCACGATCTAGGTGAGCTGAAAGGTGAGCTCTTTCCCTTTGAGACTATGTGGAAAGCAGATGTGATAGCTGGAGCTTCAGCAAGCATTTTAGACCCTGATTCTCCTAAAGAATGTAAGCCACGTGATAGCATGATGACATAGAAAGACGAAGTCTGGATCCCTTACAAATAAGAAGCAGCCAAACCATCCGTGTTTGAAATATCACACGTGACAGAGAAATCAACTTCTCTATTGGTTAAGGCCCTGTTATTTTGGGTTTTGTTCCCAGGAAATGGACTTAACTTGTCCTTATATTTGTCCAATTAGGAAGCCACCATGGGAAGGGACACATCTACCTTTTTCTGACCCTTACATCCCAGATAGCAACAGCTTAAGCTTGGCCTTTGTAGCTCCAGCCATGCAGCCAGGAAGGGCCCTGAAGCGACCCCAACCCCCCACCCAGGGTCCTGCTGAAAAGCTCCATCTCTCTGAAGGTGTGGCGGGGTGTTGCAAAGATGTCTGCTGGCCTAGATGAGATTTCTATCAAAATTTGTGGCCTATCTCCCTCCCCAACTCAGTCTCTGCTTGAGTCTCAGGTCATGGGGAAAGTGTTTTGTGTTTTCAGCTCTGGGACATCTCCTGGCCTAGAGCAGAGACAGGGAGGTCTCACAAACACATGCTGCATAACTGGATGGCTGGGCAGGAGGAGCCTCTGCTCACAGCAGACACCTGCAAGGGGCTGCTGAGTTTGCTCTGGGGATCAGGAGGCCTTGGTTTCATTTCTGACGGGTGACCCTGGACACATTGCCTCACTCATTCACCCTAAACAAAACCACCCTTGGTTGGTCTCTGGTTGTATGAGGCACTGAGCCCATGTATACAGGTGCAGAGATGAAAGGTCCTAAGGTCACAGAGCTGGCCTCTAATGGGACAGAGGGAGAAACAAACATCACACACCGTGGGGGCCAGCACTGCGTGACAGGAAATGTGAGGACTGCCTGGTCCAGCCGGGAGTCTGTGGGCTTCCCCAGGAGCAGGAACTCCCACCAGCTCAGCCCTCTGGGCCTCTTGTGGACAAGGCAAGGTTCAGGCACAGGAAGAACAAGTCCATTCACCAGCCTGCTGTGCGGCAGCCCTTGGGAGACTCTCCCACAACCACCATTGGAAGGAGGCCCAGGTCTCTGTGCTCATGCGCTACTGACTGACCCTCACTGAGCACTCGCTACCTCCCCGGCTCCTTTCTACACCCACTGCATGTGTTAGTTCAGTAATCCTCACCACAGCCTATGAGGTAGTTGGGGTCTCAGCCCCATTTTAGGGGGCAGGGTGGCTGTGAGGCCCAGAGAAATTAAATGAGCCACAGCACAGAGGTACTGTGTGTCAGACCCGCATGCAGCCTCAGGGCTGGTGTGGAGCGGAGCCCGTGTGCTCCAAACTGCACACGCCACGGCCACCTCCCTCCTCAGATGGGAAGAGGGATTCACAGACATCAGGCAAGGGACAGAATCATCCCAAACCCAGGTTTGTAGAGGCCTCAGGATCTAAGACATCAAAGGCCACTGTCCAGTTCTGGAACTGTGTGAGGATTCTGAAGGGGACTGCAGTGGACCAGGAGGGGCCCTCTCTCCTGACCCCTGTCGAGAACATTTCAAAGCCTTTAAAGCCCACACTCCTGCCATGGTCAAGACAGCCTGGAAGGTTAGCGTCCTGCCTCGCCTGCCAAGCACTGTCCGTCCTATGTGAACACGCGGATGTCAGCACTTATTGTCCCCTGCGGGGCAACCCTGCCCCTTTACATCATTTCCTGCTGTCAGCCAGAGAGTCACAGGCAGAGGGAGGCATGGAAGAGCAAATGAATACTTCACACCAGGGAAGGAGTGGGCAGGGTGCGTGGGGGAGGGCCCCCGGCTCACCTTGAGGGGCAGATAGGCCGCTATGGTGATCCCGGCACTAAGGTGGCCATGGTTGAACTGTAGCTCACCAGGAACATGTTGGATCCCTGGGCCTCAGCTCTCACCCTGAGGCCACTGCAGTGCAGTGCTTAGAGCCCAGTTGCAGCCTCCCTGCACCAAGGGGTGAACCACCTGGTCATCCTGAATTTGTCCTTTATGAACAAGGCACGACAGGCTGGGGGTCTCTCTTCTATCCTAGGCTTGATAGGCAGCCTGATGATTTTCACTTACAAATTTTTAATGTAAGTATACTTCACATGAATCTACAACTTACATATTTTTTTGCCACTGATTGAACACACCCTGTATCCCAGCACCCAGATCAGGACACAGATTCTCAGCACTCCAAAGTCACTGGGGACACATCTGATGGCAAGCCTCTCCCCCAAAGGAAACCTCTACCCTGACTTCTACCAGCACAAGCCTAATTTTGCTTGATGCTGCAGCTAAACTCACCCGTATCTGGCTTCCTCAGCTGCATCTCGTTCCCGAGCTTCCTCGTCTGTCACGCATTGCACGTCCCCATGCACATTTCCATACTTTATGCCGTTGTGTGGACACAGGGCAGTAGACTCACCCACGCTACCGTGCACATTTCCGTTCCTTCCAGTCCGCGGCTCTGATCCACAGGGCTGCTAAGACCATCTGGGCACCTTCCCATCTAGGGGCACCCTTAGGAGTTTCTCTTGGGTGTGTCCTGAAAAGTGAGACTCCTAGGCCATGGGGCACACACACATTGTTATTGCCAAATAACTTTCTCAAAGTGGTTCCCTCAATGCAAACTGCTACCAACAGTTGCCCTACATCCCTGCCTCTGTTTTCCATCAGTATTTGGATTACATTTTGAAACCTTATTCATTTTGATTCTGATAAAATCACACCTTTTAAGTGTACAGTTCAATGGTGTGACGTACATTCACACTGTGGTGCAAAGGTCGCCACCATTTATCTACACCACGATTCACTTTATGCTGTAGATAAATAAACATCCACTCCCGAATTCCCATCACTCCTCCCCTCACAACCAACTTTCTACTTCCTGTGTCCATGAAATTGACTCCTCTGGACACCTCATATAAGAGCAATTACACAATCTGTACATTTGAGACTGGCTTAGCACAGTGTCCCCGAGGTACATCCAAGTGGTAGCATGTGTCAGAATCTCCCTCCATGATAAGGTTGAATAACATTCCATTGTGTGTACGGACCACATTTGTTTCGTCCGCTCATGTTTAACACTTGTGTTGCCTCCACCTGTCAGCGATTGTGAATAACACTGCTGGGAACATGGGGGGACTAATACCACTTTGAGACTGTGCTTTCACATGAAATCCTGTTTAACTTTTTGAGGATCCACCATACTGTGGGTTATGTGGTGAGGATTTCTGAGCTAATGAATGAAATGGGTGTGCCATCCTAAGGAGTGTTAGTGGGTTTTCCTTGAGCTTTTGCTTTGCAGTGCTCTGATGATGAGCGCTGTTGAGCATCTTTTCATGAGCCTGTTGGGCATCTGCATATCACCTCTGGAGAAATGTCTCTTCAGGTCCTTTGGCTGTTGTTTACTTGGGTTATTTGTGTTATTGTTGTCAATGTATAGGCATTCTCTACAAATTCCAGACGTGAACCCCTAATCAGGTATATGAAGTGCAGGTATTTTCTCCCATTCCATAGGTTGCCTTTGATCTCTTGCACCCTTTGACACTCAGGGATTTTAGATTATTTTTCTTCTTTTTCATTTTCAGACACAGTCTCACTTTGTCACCCTGGGTACAGTGCCATGGCATCCATAGCTCACAGCAACCTCTAACTCCTGGGCTCAAGTGATCCTCTCCCCTCAGTTCACAAGTAGCTGGGACTACAGGCAAGAGCCACAGTGCCCAGCTACTTTTAGAGACAGGGTCTTTCTCTCACTTAGGCCGGTCTTAAACTCCTGTGCTCAAGCAATCCACCTACCCCAGCCTCACAGACTTGCAGAGTTAGAGGGGTGAGCCTCTGCACCCAGTCCAGCTTTTAGCTTTTGATGTGGTCCCGTTTACCTAGTGTCAATATGTAATCTGTGCTTTTGGTAGCATAGGCAAAATATCAATGCCAAATCCATTGCCCTCAAGCTGTCCTCCTATGGTTTCTTCTGGCAGTTTTATAGTTATAGCCCTTAACATTTAAGTCCTTGATTCACTATGAGTTAATTCTTGTGCATGGTTTCATGTCAGGATCCATCTTCAGTCTCCTGTATGTGGATGTCCAGTCATCCCAGTACCATTCGCTGAAGAGACTGTCCTTTCCCCACGGGGTGCACATGGCACCCTTGTAAAATCATTTGACCATCCAGGAGCAGGTTGATTTCTGGGCTCAGTGTTCTCTTCCATTGCTCTCTAAGTCTGCCCGTGCCAGGACCACCCTGTTCTGAACTCAGGAGCTTGTAATGAGTTTTGAAAACAGTAAGTATAAGACCTCCAAGTTGGTATTTTTCAAGATTTTTTGATTTGGGGTTCCTTGAGATTCCATATAGCTGAACCTTTCCTAAGTTCACTTTGGTTTTTACAGTACTTTTATGGAATCTCCAGTGTTTTCTACGTATGACATCATGTCATTTGCAAACTGAACACTTTACACCTTCTTTTTCAATTCGAGTACCTTTTATTTCTTTCCCTTATCTAATTGCTCTTTCAGTTATTGGTGTCTCCAGATTACATGTGTCCAAAACATCCACTCGTAATAGTCTTAAATCAAGCACAAGACACAAATAGTACTAGGCTTTATCGCTGTCCATGTATTTGCCTTTACCAGACATCTTTATTTCTTCATCAAGCTTTGAGTTCCTGTCTAGTGTCCTTTCTTTTCTACCAGAAGGACTCCTTCCATTGGAGGGCAGGGCTGTTGGTGCTCACCTTTTGGATAGCTGACAAATGTCTTAATTTCTTCCTCATTTTTGAAACACGGTTTCTTGAATGTTGGACTCTTGGTAGACAGACCTTTTTATCCCCCATGACTTTGAATATTTCAACCCATTGACATCCAGACTCCAAGGTTTTTGATGACAAATCTCATGTCAATCATGTGGGAAAATGGTGATGAGAGTTATCTTTCTAGCAGCTCACTAGGGACCTTATTGTTTATCACACACCCCAGAATATTTCTGTATAGTATCATGCTGGCAGCTATTTGTAGCATCCTTCCAACACTAATTCAAATTGAAAGAAATAGAAATTGAATACCTCCCATAAAGACACGATAAAAGTCTCTAAACCCCTAAAGTTATTGTAGGTTTTCGAACTATAAGTGAGAAGGCCATGGAAACGTTCTACAGGTTTTAATTTCTAATAAATGAAATATCAATCTCTATAACCCATGTAAACAAGAAGCACTTGTTTCTCTTTCAAGAGGAAAATGCTTTTGCGCCCATATATGTAGGTTTTCAAACTATAAGTGAGAAGGCCATGTAAACGTTGTACAGGTTTTAATTTCTAATAAATGAAATATCAATCTCTATAACCCATGTAAACAAGAAGCACTGTTTCTCTTTCAAGAGGAAAATGCTTTTGCGCCCATATAAGGGGGAAAAAACCCACCCTGTGTTATCCCCAGCCCTGATTGGTCCATTTCCCCCTGCCTCTGACCTCATAGAGAGCCATTGAGGCCAAAACCTATATAAGCCCCTGTCTGGGCCTGGGTCTTTGGTCGTTACAGCCCAGGAAGCTTCTTTCGGTGACCTGCGGACTTGACCTCAGATAGCGTGTTTCCTTGATCGTAGTGCTTGCAGTTATCCCAGTGAGTAGTTTAGCATAGTGTACATAGTATTCGTAGCATAGTGTTGTTTGTTTTGTTAGCATAAGGTCTCATGTTATTTTTATCCTAGTTAGCTTTCATTATTAGTGTTAGCCTATTTAGTGCCCCAGTTAGTATAGTTTGTTAGTGTTTTTAGCATAGTGAGTATAGTGGTTCTTCATTAGTTATTTAGTGTAGCTTATATAGCGTAGTGGTAGCGTAGTCAGGCTCCCCATGGAGCCTGGGGCGTCCTCCGTGTCTCTGGACAAGGAGGTCCTCCAGGACTACGAGTTCTTAAGGACCCTTGGCCAGGGCAGCTTCGCTGAGGTGAAGCTGGCCCGGCACCGTGCAACTGGCACTGAGGTGGCGGTGAAGATTCTCAACAAATGCTTTATTGCTGGCCTCATGTCTGTGTCTTCTGAGATTGAGATCATGCAGAGACTGGACCATCCCCACATCCTCAAACTGCTGGAGGTCAGGGAGGGTAAGGAGAATATCTACCTCATAATGGAAAATGCGGATGGTGGTGACTTGTGTGACCGAGTAATGACATCTGGTCAGATGGAGGAGGGGGAGGCCCGAGCTATATTCTTGCAGCTACTGAAAGCCATGGACTACCTTCACCAAGAGGGCATCGTGCACAGGGACCTTAAACTTGAGAACATTTTACTAGATTCCCAAAACAACGTCAAACTGGCTGACTTCGGCAGTGCTGCAACCTTCAGCGAAGGTAAGACCTTCACAGACTTATGTGGGACCCCCATGTATTTGGCCCCGGAAGTTTTCCTTCAGAACTACAAGGGACCAGAGGCAGATATCTGGAGCCTTGGGGTCATCCTCTATTCAATGGCATCTGGGCTCTTCCCATTTAAAGGACGGGACCTCGATGAACTGCAAACGGCCATCTTAAGAGGCACCTATAGAACACCTGCTTTCATTACCCCCAAATTAAAATCCTTTATCCAAAGTATCCTAACCCTTGACCCCAGCAAGAGACCCACTCTCCGCCAGATGATGGAAGACCCCTGGATCCAGTCTCAGAGAGACAGCATGAGGTCACACAGGGCAGCAACAGACATGCCACCAGAGGCAGCCACCCCACTGAAGGCCTTCACCCCACTGGAGACCTTCACCCCACCGGAGACCACCACCCCACCGGAGACTGTCACCCCACCGGAGACCGCCACCCCACTGGAGGTGGCCACCACACCAGAGACCGCCAGCCACCCAGAGGCTGCCACACCACCTAAAGCCACCACCCCACTGGAGGCTTCCACCCCACCGGAGGCTTCTACCCCATCGGAGGCCTCCATCCCATCGGTGGCCACCACCCCTCAGGAAGCTGCTATCCCACCAAAGGCCTCCATCCCCTCGGAGGCTACCACCCCACCGGAGGCCTCTATCCCATCGGTGGCCACCACCTCACCGGAGGCCACCCCACCAGAGGATGCCACCCCACCGGAGGCCTCCATCACATTAGTGGCCACCACACCACAGGAGGACACCTCCCCACCAGAGGCCTCCATCCCATCGGTGGCCACCACCTCACCGGAGGCCTCCACCCCACCAGAGGCCTCCATCCCATCAGTGGCCACCACCCCACTAGAGGACACCACCCCACCACAGGAGGCCTCTATCACATCAGTGGCCACAACCCCACAGGAGGACACCTCCCCACTGGAGGCTTCCATCCCATTCGTGGCCACCACATCACCGGAGGCCTCCACCCCACCAGAGGCCGCCACCCCACCAAGGGCCTCTATCCCATCAGTGGCCACCACATCACCAGAGACCTTAACCCCACCGGAGGCCTCCATCCCTTCAGTGGCCACCACCCCACAGGAGGCTGCCACTCCACTGGAGGCTTCTATCCCATCAGTGGCCACTACCTCACGGGAGGCTGCCACTCCACTGGAGGCTTCTATCCCATCAGTGGCCACCACCTCACCGGAGGCCTCCATTCCATTGGTGGACACCACCCCACAGGAGGCTGCCACCCCACCAGAGGGGGAAACCCTACCCGAGGCCACCAAGCCACCTGAGGTCGCCACCCCACGGGAGGCTGCCACTCCACCGGAGACCACCACCCTCCCGGAGGCTGCCACACCATGGGAGACCATCACCCCACTGGAGGCTGCCACCCCACCGGAGGGGGACACACTACCAGAGACCTCCTCCCCACTTGTTCCCCGTCCCAGTTCTGCCCCCCACCCATGCCCCGTGTCCTCTCCCTCCAGCACCAGCTGCCTTAGTGGAGGCCCGGCTGCAGACACAGGACCTGAGGGAAGTCCCAGTCAGGACTACTCTCTTCCAGCTGGGCAGGTAGTGGAGGATGAACCCACTGAAGTGGACCAGGGCCGGCGGGGGTGCGCTAGGAGGATTGTGAACTTCCTTCGCAGAATGTTCTGCCTCCCGCCGGCCCAAAAGAACCGCCGCAGGAACAAGGTGGTGCCTGCGACCAGCCAGGGAACTTGAGGCCCAGCCAGGAGGCGAGTGTGGGGTGGCCAAGCCCCGCTTCCTCCTTTTATTTCTTATTGGATTTTCAATAAAGAGATTGAAATTGTATCTTTTACTGTGTTTACATGTATGGTGAACAAGGTGAAGTTCAGGTGTTTGTGGAAAGCTAACACCCTCATCCCCTCAGGCAGATGCAGCATGCTGTCACTGATGTGTTGCCGCTAAAAAGCTGACCTCATAGAACGTTTGTGACACAGGGGTGGGAGGTACAGGGGGGGATTGGGGTGGGGGGGTGTTTGTTGCGGAGAACAAAGTGTCAGACAGGATGAAGAAACCGTGCCATCCATTGCACAGCAGGGTGACCAGGTTAAGGAGAATGTAGGGCACATTTCAAAGGAACTGAGAGTCCCTTTCAAATGTCTCCTTGGAAAGCAAGAAGGCCCTGAGCTCCCGGGATCCTGAAACACGGTGTGGGAGGTCGGTCATGCGTGGACTCCCAGCTGGGTGGGGAGACAGACAAGCAGCCTGCGGCCTGCAGAGTTCTCCTGGCCACAGCGGACCCAGCTGAAGCATGGCCTGGACTCCCCCACTAGCTGGAACAACCGTTGAGCCCGGACTGTGACTCCTGGGCACTTGTCCCCTCACTGCCCTTCTCTGCCTTTTCTTCCATGGTTGTGGGCTGTGGGGCAAGAGGGTTCTTAGTCATCACACTTGTGTTTCTTTCAGAACAGTATAAAAACATCTCACTCCAGAAAGCTGAGGCCTGGGTATTTTGCTGTTTGGGGTCCTCCCTGCATAGCTGGGACTTTGCACACCTGGTGCAGGCAGCCTGGAGCACAGTAGTATTTGGAGTTAATTTGAAACACTCAATGGAATGGGGCTGTGAGGGAACTACCAAGGTCAGCTAATGGCAACACAGGAATCTCTGGGCCGTGTGCAGGGCAGAGAGGCACACACCTTGCATGGCCTCCCCACACTGAAGTGAGTCAGGGACCTGGCTGGAGTCCCCAAGGTGCCCTAGGGGACCACTTGTCCCGCTGTGTTTTCTGACTGAATAGTGTATCACTGACACTTTCCTCTGTGATCTTCTCTCCTTTTCATAACAGTAGCACAGGTGGGTCCCTCTAAGAGGCCTGAGCCAGGTGTGGGCCTTTGGTCCCCACCAAAAAAACCATTCTCTGTGTTCAGTCCTTTCTTTGTAAAAACTCATTTCCACGTGGATAACCTTTTTTTTTCTGTTACCTCTTTTTATCTTTTTTTTTTCAAATCCATACATTGAATCTACTTTAAAAAATTGTCTAACTTATTATTTCTTTTATTAAGTCTTTTGTACATAGATAATAAATACATTTATGCCATTTTCAATGTGTTCATTCTTTGTACAAATTGGAGTGCTTACATCATACTAATCAACATAGCTTTCACCTCATTTACCCAATTATAGCATTAGGACATTTTTGTTCTTCTCATGATAGTTCCGACTTGTTTTTTTGTTTGTTTGTTTGTTTGTTTTTTTGTAGAGACAGTCTCACTTTATGGCCCTCGGTAGAGTGCTGTGGCCTCACACAGCTCACAGCAACCTCCACTCCTGGGCTTAAGCGATTCTCTTGCCTCAGCCTCCTGAGTAGCTGGGACTACAGGCACCCGCCACAACACCCGGCTATTTTTTTTTGGTTGCAGTTTGGCCAGAGCCGGGCCCGAACCCATCACCCTCGGCATATGGGGCCAGCGTCCCACCAACTGAGCCACAGGCCCCGCCCGATAGTTCCAACTTGTACTTGCAATGTGCTCCATAGGTGTGGACCCCTACTATCTCCTACCATCCCTCCCTTCTCCCTCCCCTTCCCTCCTCCATCCTAGTCTACAGTTGTGTTTTATTTTTAATATGCAAGTGTGAGTGATTATGAATTGGTTTCACAGTAGTACTGAGTGCATTGGATACTTTTTTCCCCATTCCTGAGATACTTTCCTAAGAAGAATATTTTCCAACTCCATCCATGTAAACATAAAAGTGGTAAAGTCTCCATTTTTTTTACTGCTGCATAGTATTACATGGTATACCATGGTATACATATACCACTGAAGCATGGCCTGTGCTTCAGTGGCACACACCAAGGCCCCACTCCTCTCCCTCTTCCCTCTCTCTGCTCTTCCTTTCCCCACCCCTCCCTCCTTCTTTCTATCTCTCCTCTCCCCTTCCCCCACCACCACTGTGTCCTTAATTGTCATCAATTGTCCTCATATCAAAATCGAGTACATAGGATTCATGCTTCTCCATTCTTGTGATGCTTTACTCAGAATAATGTGTTCCACTTCCATCCAGATTAATACAAAGGCTGTAAAGTTTCCATTTTTTTAAATGGCTGAATAGTATTCCATGGTGTACATATACCACAGCTTGTTAATCCATTCCTGGGTTGGTGGGCCTTTAGGCTGTTTCCACATTTTGGTGATTATAAATTGAGCTGCAATAAACAGTGTAGTGCAAGTGTCCTTATGATAAAAAGGTTTGTTTTTTTTTTTTCCTTCTAGGTAGATGCCTAGTAATGGGATTGCAGGAAGTCTAGCTTGAGTTCTTTGAGGGTTCTCCATACTGCCTTCCAAACAGGTTGTATTAGTTTGCATTCCCACCAGCAGTGTAAAAGTGTTCCCTTCTCTCCACATCCACACCAGCACCTGCAGTGTTGAAATTTTGTGATGTAGGCCATTCTCACTGAGGTTAGATGGTATCTCGGGGTAGTTTTGATTTGCATTTCTCTAATAATTAGGGATGATGAGCATTTTTTCATATGTTTGTTAGCATTTGTCTGTCTTCTTTGGAGAAGGTTCTATTCATGTCTCTTGCCAATTGATATATGGGACTGTTGGCTTTTTTCATGTGGATTAATTTGAGTTCTCTATAGATCTTAGTTATCAAGCTTTTGTCTGATTCAAAATAGGCAAATATTGGGGGTAGAGGCAAGATGGCTGACTGAAGCCAGCTTTCCACAGAGGCTCCTGTCCAGAAGGACAGTTAAAGGACAGATGTTTAGCAAGTTACCTGGCGGATTAGAGCTGAGCCAAGAGAGAAGGTTGAAGAACGCACATCTACCCTGCTGAGGTGAGCTGAGACCCCAAAGATACAAACAAAAGGTACAAAATCCATCACCAAGCAGACGGCAATCCCTTCCCCCATGAGAACGGCTCACAGGACTCCATACAAACAAGCAAGCAGAGTTCAAAAGTCCTCCCATTTTATCTTACAGGAGAGACCCTCTAAAAACCTACTTCCCCTACTAGGGTGTCATGGCACTCTCCTGCCAGGCATAAAACTGTATAAAACTGTATATTTTCTCTACCTGCAATTCTGAACTCCCAGCACTCCCCTCCACTCTGACTCCAAAGTCTGGAGGTCTATCCCCAGGAGTCCAGATTCTTCAGTATTTTCTCAAGAGATGTTGACAGGACATGGACTGCTACTGGTCAGTGCTGATTCTGCGGCATGGGAGTAGGGAGAGGACAGTCAGCTGAGAGGGAACCATACAGGAGTAGCTGTGCCCCGAGGCACAGAGCAGTGGCCTCAGTGGCAACAACAGGGCTCACCCCTAGATGTTCCAGAGTCACATCCCCTGTCTCTCTGGGCAACCAGAGGAGGCCGGGTATCTTCTCTGGTGGCAGTCACTGGGGGAACAGATCCTGTAGGTAAATGCAGGCCCAGTGAGTAAAGGGTTTGCCTGAGGTGGTACCAGCCTAGACAGAGTGAGGGGACTAGAATATGCATGCACAGAGCCAGCAGATTCCCAGGGCAGGGCTGACCCATAGAATGGCTTTACTGAGCCTAAGATGCACCTGGCCCTCAGGGGATCATTAGCTGAGACAAAGGAGGGCTGGCAGAGGCTGGAACTGACAGCTAACTATGCTACCCCAACACAAACTGCAGCCGAGACCATGGAGCAGCAGAGACCGGGCCTGAATCACAGGTTCTGTGAATTCAAATAGTGTCCGTTCTGCAGGGGAATAATGCCGGGACAGAAACAAATTCTGTGAAGTTGTTCTGTCCTGTCAGCAACATCAATCAGGGGCGGGGCTGGAACTGAGTGAACTGCCCCAGCCTCCATTAAGCATCCATGGTTGTCAGGCCTCACCTCCCGCTGCCTGATAGTGGCAGAGAGCAGCAACCTGGCTGAGAAGACATAGATTTCCCTGTGATTCAGGCAGGTGCAAACCCCTGGAGTATCTGTTCATTGGAGGCAACTGGGTCACAGCCCTGGGGGGTTATCAGTGACTCGGTACAAGGTGGGGAAGGAGGCATCAACCTTCCCAAACTAATCTATTTGTTAGGTGGGTCCTCCTGACCTCATGGAGCACCAGAGAGAGTCATATTTGAGTTTCCAGTGGACCCTTGCAATCTAGTTGCCAGAGACATTTTGAACTCTCCCACCTGAGAGAGTTGGACTTCTGGAACTCAGCCAATCACGCGAGGACTATCCAAGTGGTACCCTGGGTGTGTGGTTGTGGGAAAGTTTGATTTTCCTTTTCCAATTGTTGCCTGTGGAAGGTGGGGTGACTTAACTGCTGGTATTTCTCCACAGCTGAGACCTCAACCCAGAGTAACTCATTCACTAAGGTAGGACAGAGACCAGCTGAAAACAAGTAGGACAGAGACCAGCTGAAAACAAGACTGAGCCACTTAGCCCCACCACACCAAGCAGGTCCCCAGTTTTTCAGGCCATAGAACTGTACGGGTCCTTGGCAAAGCTCCAGGGGAAAAGGTACAGACACCAGTCCCAGCTTTTGGGAAAACGGCTGCTTAATCACTACTCCTGGAGCCCCCAACCCAACGTCTCTTTATCCACTCATCTAGTCAAACGGTATAAAATAATCATGGGGTGGAATCAGCTGAAAAACTCTGGCAATATGAATAACCACAGTAGATCAACGCTCCCAAGGAAAGATATGGCAGCTGCAACTGCCATATCCCAGTTCAGGCTGAGATGTCAGAAATTGAATTCAGAATTTGGATTACAAACAAGATTAATAGAATAGAGGAAAACTTGGAAGTAGAAATTCCAGGAGCATTTCAGATGTTGTCTCAAGAATTCAACAAATTTAAAGACAATATCAACAAAGATTTTGACACATTGGGACAAGAATTTGCAGCCCTCAAAGATCTGAAAACTACAGTATAATCCCTCAGTAATAGAGTTGAGAAAGCAGAAGAAAGGATTTCTGACAATGAAGACAAAGTTATTGAACACTCCAAAACTCTCAAAGAGGAAGAGAAATGGAGAGCAAAAACAGATTGTTCTCTCAGAGAGCTCTGAGATAATTCAAAGAAAACTAATATTCACCTCATAAGAATTCCCAAAAGCAATGAAGTGGCTTTGCAAGGCACGGAGGCTCTTCTCCATGAAATTATGAAAGATAATTTTCCAGACATGCCAAGAGATTCTGAAATTCAGATTCTGTTTCAGAATCCCAGCATGACTCAATCCAAATAAGACATCCCCCAGGCATATCATAATTAACTTCAGTGAAGTTAATATGAAGGAGAAAATTCTGAAAGGAGCCACACATAAGAAAACCATAACCTACAAAGAAAATAATATTAGAATGACTGCAGATCTCTCTGCTGAAACGTTTCAAGCTAGAAGAGGGTGGTCATCGATTTTAATCTCCTAAAACAAAATAACTTTCAACTCAGGATCCTGTATCCAGCTAAACTGAGTTTCATTCACAGTGGAGATATTAAATACTTTAATGACATTCACATGTTGAAGAAATTTGCCATAACTAAACCAGCTCTTCAGGATGTTCTCAGACCTATCCTCCATAATGACCAGTGCAATCCTCCACCACAAAAGTAAACTCACTCAGAAACTTTTGATCAAATTCCAACTTCCACGGTGGCAAAAGGATTAAAAATGACCACTGGACTTTTGAAAAACTCGATATCCCAAATTCTACCAGGCCTACCAATATTCACCATTAATGTGAATGACATAAATTGTCCACTAAAAAGGAAAGGATTGGCTGACTGGATACAAAAACTCAGGCCAGGTAGCTTCTGCATACAAGAATTTCATCTTACCTTAAAAGGTAAATATAGACTCAGAGTAAAGGGATGGTCATCTACATTTCAGGCAAGTAGAAATCAGAAAAAAGCAGGGCTTGCAATTCTATTCACAGATACAATAGGATTTAAACCAACAAAAGTAAGGAAGGATAAGAATGGTCACTTCATATTTGTTAAGGGTAATACTAAACATGATGAGATTTTCATTATTAACATTTATGCATCCAACCAGAATGTGCCTCAATTTATAAAAGAAACTCAAACAGACATGAGCAACTTGATTTCCTCCAGCTCCATAATAGTCAGAGATTCTAACACTCCTTTGGCAGTGTTGGATAGATCCTCCAATAAAAAGTTGAGCAAAGAAATTTTAGATTAAAACTTAACCATTCAAAATTTGGATTTAACAGACATCTACAGAACATTTCATCCCAACAAAACTGAATACACATTCTTCTAATCAGCCCATGGAACATACTACAAAATCAATCACATCTTAGGTCACAAGTCTAACCTCAGTAAATTGAAAGGAATAGAAATTATTCCTTGTATCTTCTCAGACCACCATGGAATAAAAGTTGAACTCAGTAACAACAGAAACCTGCATACTCATACAAAAACATAGAAGTTAAATAACCTTATGCTGAGTGATAGCTGGGTCATAGACAAAATTAAGCAGGAAATTAACAAATTTTTAGAACAAAACGACAATGAAGACATGAATTATCAGAAAATTTGGGACACTGCAAAGGCAGTCCTAGGAGGAAAATTTATAGCACTGCAAGACTTCCTCAAGAGAACAAAAAGAGAAGAAGTTAACAACTTAATGGGACATCACCAAAAACTGGAAAAGGAAGAACATTCTAACTCAAACCCAGAAGAAGAAAAGAAATAACCAAAATTAGAGCAGAATTAAACAAAATTGAAAACAAAAGGATTAGATAACAGATCAATAAATCAAAAAGGTTTTTTGAGAAGGTCAATAAAATCGATAAACTTTTGGCTAACCTAACCAGGAAAAAAAGAGTAAAATCAATAATTTTATCAATCAGAAATGACAAATACAAAATAACAACAGACTCCTCAGAAATTCAAAAACTCCTTAATGAATATTATAAGAACCTTTATTCTCAGAAATATGAAAATATAAAGGAAATTTATCAACACTTGGAAGTACATCACCTTCCAAGTCTTAGCCAGACTCAAGTGGAAATATTGAACAGGCCTATATCAAGTTCTGAAAAAGCATCAACTATACAAAATCTCCCTAAAAAGAAAAGCCTGGGACCCGATGGTTTCATATCAGAATTCTACCAAACCTTTAAAGAAGAACTAGTACCTATACTACTCAAAATTTTCCAAAATATAAAAAAAGAAAAAATACTACCAAAAATGTTCTATGAAACAAATATCTCCTTGATCACCAAACCAGGAAAAGACCCAACAAGAAAAGAAAATTATAGACCAAAATCATTAATCAATATTGATGCAAAAATATTCAACAAGATCCTAACAAACAGAATCCAGCAACACATCAAACAAATAATACATCATGACTAAGTCAGTTTTATCCCAGGGTCTCAAGGCTGGTTCAATATCCGTAAATCTGTAAGTATAATTCAGCACATAAACAAATTAAAAAACAAAGACCATATGACTCTCTCAATTGATGCAGAAAAAGCTTTTGATATTATCCAGCATCTTTCATGATCAGAACACTTAAGAAAATTGGTATAGAAGGGACATTTCTTAAACTGATAGAGGCCATCTACAGCAAACCCACAGCCAATATCGTATTGAATGGAGTTAAATTGAAATCATTTCCATTCAGATCAGGAACCAGACAAGGCTGCCCATCAGATCAGGAACCAGACAAGGCTTCCCATTGTTCCCACTGCTCTTTAACAGTGTAATGGAAGTTTTAGCCGCCACAATTAGGGAAGAAAAGGCAATCAAGTACATCCATATAGGGTCGGAAGAGATCAAACTTTCGCTCTTCGCAGATGATATGATTGTATATCTGGAAAACACCAGGGATTCAACTAAAAAACTCTTAGATGTGATCAAGGAATACAGCACCGTCTCAGGTTACAAAATCAACATTCGTAAATCAATAGCCTATATATATACCAATAATAGTCAAGCTGAAAAACAGTCAAGGAATCTATTCCCTTCACAGTAGTGCCAAAGAAGATGAACTATTTGGGAGTTTATCTAACAAAGGACGTGAAAGATCTCTATAAAGAGAACTATGAAACTCTAAGAAAAGAAATGGCTGAAAATGTTAACAAATGGAAAAACATGCCATGCTCTGGCAGGGAAGAATAAACATTGTTAAAATGCCCATACTTCCCAAAGCAATATACAATTTTAATGCATTCCCGATTAAAGCTCCACTGCCATACTTTAAAGATCTTGAAAAAATAATACTTCGTCTTATATGGAATTTGAAAAAATCTTCAATAGCCAAGACATTACTCAGAAATAAAAACAAAGCAGGAGGAATCACACTACCAGACCTCAGACTATACTATAAATCGATAGTGATCAAATCAGCATGGTACTGGCACAAAGAAGGAGAGGTAGATGTATGAACAGAACAGGGAACCAAGAGATGAACCCAGTGACTTACCATTATTTTATCTTTGATAAGCCAATTAAAAACATTCAGTGGGGAAAAGACTCCTTATTTAAAAAATGGTGCTAGGTGAACCAGCTGGCAACCTGTAGAAGACTCTGAAACTGGACCCACACCTTTCACCATTAACTAAGATAGACTCTCCCTGGTTTAAAGATTTAAACTTAAGACATGAAACTATAAAAATACTAGAAGAAGGTACAGGAAAAATTCTTGACGAAATCAGCTTGGGCGAATATTTTATGAGGAGGACCCCCCCGGGCAATTGAAGTAGCATCAAAAATACACTACTGGGACCTGATCAAATTAAAAAGCTTCCACACAGCCAAGAACACAGTAAGAAAAGCAAGCAGACAGCCCTCATAATGGAAGAAGATATTTGCAGGATATGTCTCCTACAAAGATTTAACAACCAGAATCCACAGAGAACTCAAACGTATTAGCAAGAAAAGAACAAGTGATCTCATCTCAGTCTGGGCAAGGGACTTGAAGAGAAACTTCTCTGAAGAAGACAGGCACACAGCCTACAGACATATGAAGAAATGCTCATCATCCTTAATCATCAGAGAAATGCAAATCAAAACTACTTTGAGATATCATCTAACTCCAGTAAGGTTAGCCCATATCACAAAATCCCAAGACCAGAGATGTTGGCGTGGATGTGGAGAAAAGGGAACACTTCTACTCTGCTGGTGGGAATGCAAACTAATACGTTCCTTTTGGAAAGATGTTTGGAGAACACTTAAAGATCTAAAAATAGATTTGCCATTCAATCCTATAATTCCTCTACTAGGTATATACCAAGAAGACCAAAAATCACATTATGACAAAGATATTTGTATCAGAATGTTTATTGCAGCCCAATTCATAATTGCTAAGTCAAGGAAGAAGCCCAAGTTCCCATTGACCCATGAATGGATTAATAAATTGTGATATATGTACACCATGGAATATTATGCAGCCTTAAAGAAAGATGGAGACTTTACCTCTTTCATGTTAACATGGATGGAGCTGGAACATATTCTTCTTAGTAAAGTATCACAAGAATGGAAGAAAATATATCCAATGTACTCAGCCCTACTATGAAAATAATTCATAGCTTTCACAGGAAAGCTATAACCCAATTATATCCTAACAATATGGGGAAAGAGGAAAGGGAGAAAAAGGGAGGGGGGAGGATGGGCAGAGGGAGAGTAATTGGTGGGACCACACCTATGGTGCATCTCACAAGGGTACATGTGAAACTTACTAAATGTAGAATATAAATGTCTTAACACAATAACTAAGAAAATGCCAGGAAGGCTATGTTAACCAGTGTGATGAAAGTATGTCAAATGTTATATAAAACCAGTATATTGTGCCCCATGATTGCATTAATGTACACAGCTATGATTTAATAATAATAATTAAGAAAAGAAGGAGAAGAAGAAAAAGAAAAAAAAAAACAAAATATGCAAATATCTTTTCCCATTGTGTAGATTGTCTGTTTGCTTTGGTTGTTGTCTCCTTAGCTGTATAGAAGCTTTTCAGTTTAATTAAGACCCATTTGTTTGTTTTTGCTGTTGTTGCAATTGCCATAGCAGTCTTCTTCATGAAGTCTTTACACAGGCCAATATCTTCCAGTGTTTTTCCTATGCTTTCTTTAAGGATTTTTATTGTTGCATGCCTTAAATTTAAGTCCTTTATCCATCTTGAATCAATTTTTGTTAGTGGAGAAAGGTGTGGGTCCAGTTTCAGTCTTTTACATGTGGATATCCAGTTCTCCCAACACCATTTATTGAATAGGGAGTCTTTCCCCCAAGGTATGTTCTTGTTTGGTTTATCGAAGATTAGGTAGTTGTAACATGTTAATTTCATTTCCTGGTTTTCTATTCAATTCCAAATGTCTATGACTCTATCTTTGTGGTAGTACCATGCTGTCTTGACCACTATGGCTTTGTAGTACAGACTAAAATCTGCCATGGTGATGCCTCCTGCTTTATTTTTATTACTAAGAACTGCCTTAGCTATGTGGGGTATTTTCTGGTTCTATATAATACGCAGAATCATTTTTTTCAAATCTTGAAAGTACAACGTTAGTATTTTAATAGGAATGGCATTGAATAGGTAGATTGCTTTGGGAAGTACAGACATTTTAACAATGTTGATTTTTCCCATCCAAGAGCATGGTATGTTCTTCCATTTGTTAATATCCTCTGCTATTTCTTTTCTGAGGATTTCTTAATTTTCTTTATAGAGGTTCTTCACCTCCTTTGTTAGGTATATTCCTAGGTATTTCATTTTCTTTGAAACTATGGTGAAGGGAGTTATGTCCTTAATTAGCCTCTCATCTTGACTGTTATTGGTGTATACAAAGGCTACTGACTTGGGGACATTGATTTTATATCCTGAAACATTACTGTATTTTTTTGATGACTTCCAAGAGTCTTGTGGTTGAGTCTTTGGGATTCTCTAAGTATAAGAATATGTCATCAGCAAAAAGGGACAGTTTGACCTCCTTTGCTCTCACTTGGATTCCCTTTATTTCCTTGTCTTGCCTAATTGTATTGGCTAGAACTTCCAGCACTATGTTGAATAGTAAAGGTGACAGAGGACAACCTTATCTGGTCCCAGTTCCAAGAGGAAAAGCTTTCAGTTTTACTCCATTCAGTAAAACATTAGCTGTGGGTTTGTCATAGACAGCTTCAATCGGTTTCAGAATTGTGCCACCTATGCCTATACTCTTCAGGTGTTCTAATTAGAAAAGGATGCTGGATTTTATCAAATTCTTTTTCTTCATCTATTGAGAGGATCATGTGATCTTTATTTTTGCTTCTGTTAATATGGTGGATAATGTTTATGGACTTGTGTATGTTAAACCAGCCTTCCATCCCTGGGATGAAACCTACTTGATCATGATGTATGACTTTTTTGATGATAAGCTGTAATCTATTGGCTAGGATTTTGTTGAGAATTTTTACATTTATATTCATGAGTGAAATTCGTGTGAAATTCTCCTTTTTGGTTGGGTCTTTTCCTGGTTTTAGTATCAGGGTGATGTTTGCTTAATATAACATGTTGGGGAAGATTCCTTCATCCTCAATTTTTTGCAATAACTTCTGCAGTACAGGAATAAGCTCTTCCCTGAAAGTTTGATAGAATTCTGGTGTGAAGCCATCTGGACCAGAGCATTTTTTTTTTTTTTTGTTAGAAGCTTTTGCATTTTTTCTTTAATCTCAGTTCTTGAAATTGGTCTGTTTAGGAGCTCTATTTCTTCCTGGATAAGTCTAGGGAGAGGATGTGATCCCAAATATTGATCTATTTCCTTCAAATTGTCAAATTTCTGGTAGTATTCAGAGATGACCTCTTGTATATATGTGGCATCAGTTGTTATTTCCCCTTTATCATTTCTGATTGAGGTTACTAGAGATTTTACTTTTTTATTTCTAGTTAGTCTGGCAAAAGGTCTATCTATTTTATTAATTTAAAAAAAAACAACTCCTTGTTTCATTAATTTTCTGAATGATTCTTTTGTTTTCAATTTCATTGATCTCTGATTCAATTTTGGAGATTTATTTTCTTCTACTGCATTTAGGTTTAGATTGTTCTTCATTTTTCAATTCTATGTGATGGCTTGTGAGTTTGTTGATGCACTCTTTCTATTTTTTGAATACAGGCATATAAAGTGATAAATTTTCCTCTCAGAACTGCGTTTGCAGTATCCCACAGGTTTTGGTAGCTTGTGTTGTCATTGTTGTTATGCTCAAGGAAGTTAGTGATTTCCTGTTTTATTTCTTCCTGCACTCATCTGTCATTCAACAGAAAGTTGTTTAATTTCCATGCCTTAGTGTGGGGTTGAACGCTTATGTTAAAGTTGAGTTCCATCTTTAGTGCCTTATGGTCTGAGAAGATACAAGGTAAAATTTCTGTTCTTTTGATTCTGTTGAGGTTTGTTTTGTGGCCTAGGATATGATCAATTTTGGAGAATGTTCCATGGGGTGATAAGAAAAATGTACATTCTTTAGCTTTAGGATGGAGTGTCCTATATGCAGCTATCAAGCACAGTTGTTTTAGGGTCTCATTTAAGTCCCTTATATCTTTGTTTAATTTATGTTTAGAAGATCTGTCCAGCTCTGTAAGTGGAGTGTTGAGTCCCCTGATATTATGGTATTATCGGATATTATATTACTCAGACTGAATAAGGTCTGTTTCAAGAATCTGGGAGCATTTAAATTGGGTGCATAACAAAACAACAACAACAACAAAAGAAAACGAAAAACAAAGCCAAAAACAATGCAGTATATATATCTTGCTGAATATTGTCTGGGCAACAGGTGATCTTCTGGGGTATTAGTTGTTAATCACAATGCTGATATGACTGGAGGCCTCTGCTGATTTCTCAAACCCTGCAAGGTGGAGAACCTAAATCTCTCCTCAGCCCTCTTAAAAGGCACTTGAAACTGCTAAACTTGGCTAGCAGAAGATTTGCCAGGAAAGTGCTTTTCACTGGGATCACTGCTGAAGTGGCTATCCACTTACCCAGTGGGCCAAAACCAGTCTCACTCTGACCCTGAAGGCTAAGGCTGTAAGGCGGCTCAATCCCCACCTTTAAAGCTGCTCAGTCACTAGATTACTAGATCCTGCCCAATCCTTGCTCTGTGACCCTGAGGGCAGAGCTTGCTGGGGCAGTTCTCTCACAATGGCTCTGCCCACCCCACAGCTGAACCCTATTAGCTCTGTCTGGCTCAGCAGCTCAGTCTGGGGCCCTAGACAACACCTAGAGTTCTCAGCACTCCTGCCCAAGCTCTCCCAAGGCAGTTCAACTGAGTGCCAAGTCCAAAAACACCAAAACAGCTCACACATAAGGCCTTTACAGTTTGCAATCTCACTGCTGCTGTACTTAGAGCTGCTGGTGGGATTAGACTGAACCAAAACACACAACCACTGGCCAGTTTTCCACTGCTTTTGTCCTCCTCTTGGGGTCCAGAAGTCTCTCACTGACTCCCTGTGTCCTCAAAGGGATTATTATAGGCAGATCCCTCCAGCCAGAGATGCCTGGAGTCTTGTCTCCCCAGACTCACCGTGCCCAGTTGCAAGGAAGCTGTTACTTGGCCGCCATCTTGCTCCCACCTCAGTTAATTTTCTTAACTCATCTTTACATTTGTCAGGTCAGGAAGCCACCATGCTAAGGGACACATCTACCTTTTTCTGACCCTTACATCCCAAATAGCAACAATGAGCTCAAGCTTGGCCTCTGGTGCTCCAGCCAAGCAGCCAAAAAGGCCCCTGAAGATCCCCCTCCCCGGGGTCCTACTGAAAAGCTCCATCTCTCTGAAGGTATGGCAGGGTATTGCCAAAATGCCTACTGTCCTAGCTGAAATTCCTATCAAAATTTGTGGCCTATCTCCCTCCACCCCCACTCCTTGAGTGTCAGGTGATGGGTCAAAGGTTTCTGTGTTTTCAGGTCTGGGATATCTCCTGGCCTATAGCAGAGACAGGGAGGTCTCACAGACACGTGCTGCATAACTGGATGGCTGGGCAGGATGAGCAGAGAGGGGCCTCTGCTCCAAGCAGACACCTGCAAAGGGCTGCTGAGTTTGCTCTGGGGATCAGGAGGCCTTTGTTTCAGCTCTGTTGGGTGACCCTGGACACATTGCCTCACTCATTCACCCTAAACAAAACCATGCTTGGTTGGTCTCTGCTCTGTATCAGGCACTTGGCCCATGTATACAGGTGTAGAGATGAAAGGTCCTCAGGTCACTGAGCTGGCCTCTAATGGGACAGAGGGAGAAACAAACATCACACACCATGGGGACCAGCACTGCGTGACCCCGGGTAGCAGGAAATGTGAGGGCTGCCTGGCCCAGCAGGAAGCTTGGAGGCTCCCCCAAGAGCAGTAACTCCCACCAACTCACCTACTCTCGGGCTCTTGTGGATGAGACAGGGTTCAGACACAGGAAAATCAGGTCCATTCACCAGCCTGCCCTGTGGCACCCCTTGTGAGAAGCCTCCACAACCGCCCTTGAGGGGAGGCCCAGGCCTTTGTCCTCATGTTTTATTCACTGACACTCACTGAGTGCTCACTACCTCCCAGGCTGCTTTCTACACCCACTCCATGTATTAGCTCAGTAATCCTCACCACAGCCTAGGTGGTAGCCGAGGACTCAGCCCTATTTTCCAGGCATAGACTGCGAGGCCCAGAAAAGTTAAATGAGCCAGAGCATAGATCTGTTGTGTGTCAGACCCCAACGCAGCCTTGGAGCTGCTTTGGAGCTGAGCCCGTGTGCTCCAAACTGCATACACCACAGCTACCTCCCTCCTCAGATAGAAGTGGAATTCACAGACATCAGGCAAGGGGCAGAATCCATTGTAGACCCAGGTCTGTGGAGGCCTCTGTGGAATCTCACACACCAAAGCCCTCTGTCCCAGTTCTGGGTCTCTATGGGGATTCTGAAGGCACTGTAGTAGTCCAGAAGTGCCTCTCTGTCCTGATCCCTGTTGGAAACATTTTGAAGCCTTTGGAGCCCATACTCCTGCCTTAGTCAGGAGAGCCAGGTACATCAGCGCCCTGCCAAGCCTGCCAAGCACTTCCCATGTGAACACGTGGATGTCAGCACTCACTGTCCCCGGTGGGGAGGCTCTGCTCCTCTATGTGAGTTCCTGCCTTCAGCCAGAAAGTCAGAGGCAGAGGGAGGGATGTCAAAAGCTATTCTGAACAATTGGGATTTTCTTACAAATTCATCTGAGCAAATGAATAATTCACCTGAGGGAAGGAGTGGACAGGGTGGGTGGGGGAGAGGCAGGGCCCCAGCTCACCCTGAGGGGCAGGTAGGCAGTGATGGTGATCCTGGCACTCAGGTGGTGTGGCTGTGTCCTAGCTCACTGAGAGTGTGCTGGAGCCCTGGCATCAGCTCTCACCCTGATGCGGCTGCAGGACTTATGGCCCGGTGGCAGCCTCCCTGCAACAAGAGGAGAACCACATGGTCACTGTCAAATTGTCCTTTGTGAACAAGGCATGACAGGCTGAGGGTCCCTCCTTCATCCTAGGCTTTATAGGCAGTCCGATGATTCTAAGTCAAAAATTTTTAATTTAAGTATAATTCACATGAATATACAACTTCCATTCTTTTTGCCACATAATAAACACACCCTGTATCCAGCACCCAAATCAGGAAACAGGTTTTCAGCACCCCAAAGTCTCCTGGAGACCCACCTGATGTCTAGCCTCTTCCCCAAGGGAAACTTCTACCCTGACTTCTACTTCACAAGCTTAATTTTGTTTGATTCTGTAGCTAAACTCTTCCATATCTGGCTTCCTCGGCTCCATATCATTCCCAAGCTTCCTCATCTGTCACACATTGCTTGTCCCCATGCATATTTCCATATATTACACAGTTGTATGGATACAGGGCAGTAGACTGACCCATGCTACTGTGCGTATTTATGTTCCTTCCAGTCTGGCTCTGATCCAAGGGCTGCTAAGAACATCCAGGCACCTTCCTTTCTGGGGGGACCCTTAGGGGTTTCAGTTAGGTTTGTCCCCAACAGTGAGACTCCTAGGTTATGGGGCATGAAACTCCTAAGCCATGGTGTCACCACTGTGGAAAACAGTATGGTGTTTCCACAAAGAGTTAAACAGGACTACCATATGATCCAGCAATCCCACATGTGCACAGTAGCATGGAGCTGAGTGAGATGACTAAGAACCCTCTCACCCTGCCACCTGTGACCATGGAAGAAAAGGTGGAGAAGGGCAGTGAGGGGACAAGCGCCCAAGAGTCACAGTCTAGGCTCAATGATTGTCCCAGCAGGTTGGTTGGGGGGATTGCAGGCCATGCTTCAGCTCAGTCCACTGTGGCTAGGAGGCCTCTGCAGGCCTGAGGATGCTTCTCTGGCTCCCCACCCAGATGGGAGTCCACAACTGGACAACTTCCCACAGCCTGTTACAGGATCCCGGGAGTTCAGGGCCTTCTTGCCCTCCAAGGAGACATTTGAAGTGGACGCTCAGGTCTTTTGAAATGTGCCTACATTCTCCTTAACCTTGTCACCCTGCTGTGCAACAGATGTCAGGGTTTCTTCATCCTGTCTGAAACTCTGTTCCCTGTGACCAACACCCCCCCAGACACATCCCTCCCTGCACCTCCCACCCCCATGTCACAAACATTCTATGAGGTCAGCTTTTCATAGGCAACAGATCAACACTCTGCATCTGCCTGCGGGGATAGGGGTATTAGCTTTCCGCATACACCTGAACTTCACCTTGTGCCCCACACATGTACATACAGAAAAAGTTACGATTTCAATTTCTGTATTGAAAATCCAGTAAGAAATAAAAGGAGGAAGTGTGGCTTGGCCACCCCACACTCACCTCTTGGTTTTGGCCTCAAGTCTCCTGGGTGGTCACAGGCGGTGGTTCTGGCCGTGGTTCCTTGTTCTGGCGGTGGTTCTTTTGGGCCAGCAGGAGGCAGAACATTTTGCAAAAGAAGTTGGCGATCCTCCTAGCACACCCCCACCAGCCCTGGCCTGCTTCAGTGGGTTCATCCTCCACTACCTGCCCAGCTGGAAGGGAGTGATCATGTCTGAGACTTCCCTCAGCTCCCGTGTCTCCTGCTGTGCCTCCGCTAAGCCACCTCCACTAAGGTGGCTTGTGCTGGAGGGAGAGGACATAGGGCCAGGCTAGGGGGCACAACTGAGAGTGGAAATTTGTGGGGTGTTGACCAAACCAATTGTTGACTGGGGGGTGTCAGTCTCTGCTGAGGTATTGGTCTCTGGTAGGGTGTTGGTCTCTGGTGGGGTGTCCCCCTCCAGTGGGTTTGCAGCCTCTGGTGGAGTGGTGGCCTCCTGTGGGGTGGCCAACTCCAGTGGGGTGGAGGACTCCCATGGGGTGGCACTCTCAGGTGAGGTGGTGGCCTCTAGTGGGATGTCTGGCAGTGGCCTCATTCTGTCTTGCCCAGACTGGATCCAGGGGTCTTCCAAAATCTGCCTGATGGTGGGCCTCTTGCTGGGGTCAGTGGTGAGGATCCTTTGGATAAAGGCTTTTAATTTGGGGGTAATGAAAGCAGATGTTGCATAGGTACCTCTTAAGATCGATGTTATTAGTTCATTGCAGTCCTGGCCTTTGAATGGGAAGGCCCCAGCCACCATTGCATAGAGGATGACCTCAAGGCTCCAAATATTGGCCTCTGGCCCCTTGTAGTTCTGGCCCAGTGTTAAAACTTTAGTTCCAGATAGGAACTTAAAAAGTAGTGACAAAAAGAAATACAAGAAGCTCCTGGAAATCTTAAATTTTAAAAGTATTCCTTCTTAACCACTGGTACCTTTCTTGAGTTGGTTAGACACCTTCAACAAATCCTTGTTGCTAAGATAATGCCATGTTCTATTCAGATAGGTCTGGTCTACACATCCATCCCTGGGGTAGAGGATAATGTTAGCCCAACTACGACCACATGGATGAAGAGATGAAGAAAGGATAGTTTCCATGAAGGAAAATTGTGGTGCTCTGCCAAAGACAGTGGACTGAAGCACTAGCAATATAAACCCACTGATGTCACCACTCCAAATTTACAGTCTACTTGGGGAGACAGGTCATGGGTACATGAAATGATGTGAGGCAGTGCATAGATGATAAGTGCCAAAAGAATGCTGCACACATTATGTCTATCACAGGATGACATAGGAAGAGGAGGTCATTTTGAATGAGGCACTCTAATAATTCAATAATAATTTTCTGAAGTCCTTCTATGTATCAGGCTCTATCCTAGGTGCTTGGAATACATCAATGAGCAAAACAGACAAAGATCCCTGGCCTCCTGGTGCTGATATTCCCAGGCAGACAATAAACCATAGATGTAAAAATAATAACTATAGAATGTATTAGAAGTCAATGGGTACTCTGAAAATAGGAAAAAGTAGAGTAAGGTAAGGAAGACTGGAGATGCTTCAAGATTAGCGTAGGACTCACTGAGGTGACATTTGAGTAAATGCTTAGAGAAGCTGAGAGAATGAGCCCTGTGGACACCTGGGGAAGCGCATTCCAGACAGAAGGACCAGCCAAGGCAAAGGCTCAGTGGCCACGGTGTGCCTGAAAAATTCTAACACCATCACAGAGTTCAGTGCAGCTAAAGTGAAAAGAACAGAGGTGTAGAAGAAAAATCAGGTCAGAGAGGTGATGGTGGGGCAGTGAGAAGTGGAACAGATCCAGATGGGTCTTTCAAGCCTTTGTACATACTTTGACTTATAACCTTAGTGAAAAGGGTCTAGCAGAGGAGTGATCTCTTCTGACATACAGTTTTAAAGGGTCACTCTGGCCACCATGTAAGAGGACAGGTTGCAGGTGGAAAAGAATAGGAGCAGGTATGAAACCATGAGGGATCAACTGCATTAATCCAGTAGCAAGCTGACGATAGCTTGGTATTCGCTGTGGAAGTGGGACTGAGAAAGAATCTGAACATGTGTTGAAGGTGGAGCCAATAAGATTTCCACTTCTCAAAAGACATGAGCTTTAAGAAGCAGATACACTCAACAAGCAGAGACAGACAAAGAATATTCCGGACTAAATGAAGTAGAAAGGCAAAGCAGAGAAAGCACAGTGAATGTAAAGAGAAAATGTGATTGGAATGGAGAATTGATACAGGAAAGGAATGGCTGGTCAGTGTGGGGTCAGATGTTGGATATCTTCAATGTGAGTTAAGGATTTCAAGCTTCATCCTGTCCTTAGTGAGAAGCATTGAAGTATTTTGAGAACAACAACATGGCAGAATGTTAGCACTTAGGGAAATGAATTTGAACCTAGGAGGCATTGGCAGGTGAGATGCTGGAGGTGGGGACCTCTCACAGAAGTTACAGCAGAATAAGTATTTGAACCAAAGTGACACAACATTGTCACTTTGTAGGGATAAGAGAACAGGTTTTAGCGGAACAGGCA
This sequence comes from Nycticebus coucang, assembly GCF_027406575.1. NCBI lineage: Eukaryota > Metazoa > Chordata > Mammalia > Primates > Lorisidae > Nycticebus > Nycticebus coucang. The sequence goes on from NC_069787.1 coordinate 23,759,307, forward strand.
AACCTGGGTGGGATTCTGACTCCATCCTCTTGGATATGGTTATGTTATTTGGTGAGCATAACTATGACATCATGAATATTTAAGTGCTTTGTCCAATACCTGGCAGGAAGTAAATACTCAAAAATATATTCTTAACTATTGTTCCAGTAATATTCTTTAATTCAAATGGAATGGAAGGAATTAATAAATGTTGAAGGAATGAGGGAAGCAGAAAATCACCATCAGAACATCACTGTGTGTGTGTGTGTTTTGTGTTTTTTGGCCGGGGCTGGGTTTGAACCCGCCACCTCCGGCATATGGGACTGGCGCCCTACTCACTGAGCCACAGGCGCTGCCCCAGAACATCACTGTAATAATATGACAGGTGAGATCTGCTGCTGAACACTAAAATTAGTGGTCAAAAAATTGAGAAAAAATGGCATACCTGCACAGTCTTGAAATATCTCCCCTAAGATATTTATTAATTACAAAATGAAGAGTATTAGTTTTAGAGTAGAGAAACTCAGAGGACATCATGTTATCCAGTTTTTGAAGATGAATATTGCCATGGTCACAGATTGGAGGAGACTAAGGAGATATGGCAACTAAATGTACCATGGGATCTCGTAACTTAAAAAAGAAAATTTCTATGGAAGCTAGTGAACTTTGAATAAAAGCTACAGTTTAAATAATGGTATTATACTTACATTAGCATCTCAGCTTTGATAGTTGTACAATGGTTATGTAAAATGTTAGATTTAAGGGAAGTTGGGTGATAGAGGTATGGGGATCGTCTATACTAGTTTCACCTTCTCTGTAAGACTGAAACGTTTTTTTTAAATAAAAATTTTAAATGGAATGAAAGAAATTGCTTTGGAAAGGCATCAGAGAAGGAAGCGTCAACAGCCCTTGATTGGTTGAGTTTGAGGAAAGAAGGAGTAGGTAGTTCAAAGCCACCTGGAAGATTGTTCCTTGAGATGTTGTAGTGCAGTGTCCTGAGTTGGGGAAGCTTTAGTGAGAAGCTCTGTATGTGTGTATGCATGCGTGCGTGTCTGTGTCTGTCTGTCTGTCATGATGTAATCACTTATACTTTAGACATGTGTTCAGAAGTCACCAAGGCTGCTGGGTAATGGAAGAAAATACACAAATCAGATAAATCAGGTTCACAGTAAACTACTGAGAATGGTATTTCAAGACAGTTGTATAGACAAGATATTCATAAGAGAGGATTTAGGAAGATATGAGGAGACCTCAATGGACAACTGAACATTGTGACTTTTTTAAAAATTTAAGAATATTAAGAGGTACAAATTTTTTATTTATATACTTTTTTTTTCAAAAATTGAGTCAAGGTTATAAGCATGTCCCCCACCCCCTACTAAGCATTATGTCCATCCCCTTCTCCCCCCTCTTAGCTTGATTTTCATTGATATTACTTCCATATGTGCACTTAAGTATTTTATCTGGTTGGAAGAATAGATATGTTTGGTTCTCCATTCCTATGATGTTTCACTTAGAAGAATGGTCTCTAGATCCATCCATCTTTTGTCACAAAAGACACTAGATCATCATTTCCCTTTATGGCTAAGTAGTACTCTGTGGTATGCACATACCAAATTTTATTAATCCATTCATGTATTGTTGGGCATTTGGGTTGTTTCCATTATGAATTGTGCTGCTCTAAACATTCATGTGCAGGTGTCCTTTTTATAAAATGACCTTTTTTTCCTTTGGGTACATACCCAGAAGTGGGATTGCTGTATCAAATGGTAGGCAACTTTCATATAACAATGAAAGAAGAAAAGCCAAAGAATGGCAGGGATAAGATCAAAGAGAAAGAGAGAATCAAGCCCATGCATAAGAGAGACTACTATGAGGTCAAGCCAACCTTGACCACTGCTGTTGTCAGACCAGTTAGCAAAAGGACTAAGAGGTCAGAGTGCTTGGTGAGAAAGAAGCAAGGAGTACTTTTTCAAGAAGACTGTTTCAGTGGATCAGAGTACACAGAGGCCAGATAGCAAAGGAGAAGTGAAGAGGCAGAGGCACAAGTGGCTTCTTCTGGGAGCCAAAGGCATGCTTCTAGTTGGAGTCTCAGATTTGAAAGGACCTAAGAAATCTGATACTCTTTCATTCATTCATTGGATAAATATTTGAGTCCCAAATATGTGCTTGGTGCAACAGATATACAATAATTGCTACTTTTAGAAAGCTTCCATCCCAATACCCTCTTTCCCTGAAAATAAGACAGTGTTATTATTTTAAGGTGTGCTCAGTGTCTTATTTTAAGGTGTGCTCCTAAAGATGCTCTAGGTCTTATTTTCAGGGGACGTCTTATCTTTCCTGTAAGTAGGTCTTATTTTCAGAGGATGTCTTTTTTCGGGGAAACAGGGTAGTCATCTGTAATTTTCCATGGGGGATTGATTCTAGGACCTCCCTTAGATGCCAAAATCTGCAGATGCTCAAGTCTCTGATATAAGGTGGTATAGTATTTGCATATAACCTACACACCCGCTCCTGTATACTTTAAACTATCCCTGAATTACTTATAATACCTAATATAATGTAAATGGTATGGAAATAATTGTTATTCTTCCTTGTTTAGGGAATAATGACTAGGAAAAAATCTGTGCATGTTCAATCAGTATAAGTGTAATATTTTTCCCAGAATATGTTAGATCCACTGGTTGATTGAATCCACAGATAAAAAAGGCTGTGTATATTCTGCATGCTGCCATTCACACTTCTCAAAAGATGTGCTAAGCCTAGCAAGTTTTGAATTCTCTTTCCAGAAGAGACTGAGAAAGACTTGGATGAGTTACCAATGGCACATCTTTTTAACTCAGTGTGAGCAGGGTGGCCAAGATCACAATGACTTATGTGATCCAGGCTTTGAACATTTGATCCACACTTCAATCTCCTAGGTGCGGCTTATTTTATTCCTGAGTTTGAGGAAATCCCTTCTTTTGTTCCTCAAAGAACACAAAGCCATGACACTATACTTAGTCTGACTGGACTTCCAAATTTCCCAGCATGAGTTTTATGAGTAATATGCTTTTGTTAAAAATCTCACTCATAAATTACTGAGTTCAATTTTATAAATAAGAATGAACTGGCATATTAAAACAACAAAACTATGCTTTTATTTTTACAGTAGGCAATTGACAAAGAATAAGTTTTATAGGACAAAATTTGGTTTGACTAAATTCTAGTCAAACAATACTAATTTGCATGAGAAAAGTGTATACATAAGAACACAGCTTTAAGGAAAACACCTCATACATTGCAGGGCCTTAATAAATGTTAAGTTAAATGTCTAGAAATGGAGAAAATTTAAAGATGGTTTATCACTTGCCTGCATTTCTCAAGGGCTGTTAACTACTGTTTGTGGCTAAAGATTAATAGTAGAGATAGGAGAGTTCATGGTAGGAGTTCATGTTGGTCTGCAGAAATTCTACCACACTAAAAGAAATGAGAAACTCAAGGTCATCATAAAAGGATAGCTCATTTCCTGTAAATATCCAAGGATGAGTCAATAGCTTTGGGAAATGCTGGCCTACTTACTATGTATGTGACCTCAACCAAGTACTGAAGCTCTCTGAGCCTCAATTTCCTTATCTGTAACACGGGAAAGACATAATACTTATTATTTCATAGGGTTGTTTGGACTATTTTACAAGATGATTTATGTGCCAGCACATAGTAAATGGTCAATAAATGATCATTATTTTTCTCATTTCCCCTTAAATAGATTTGGCAGAGCTTGTTGTATTTATTCATCTTTTGGTCTCTAGTACCAGAAGTCTGAGCAATGTCTCCAGCTGGAAAAAACTACCTTCCCACTGTCCCTTATACACAGGGATGACTGACGGTGTGTGTGCAGAAACCTTGGGCAGTGGGCTTCTGGGAGAGCACTCTCCCCTTGCTCTTCTCTCCCCTCATGCTCAGCAAGCTGAGGGTCAGAGCTTCAGCAGCCATCGCACACCCTAAGGATGGAAGTCATGCATTGAGGCCAGCAGAGCAAAAAGACAGTGGGAAATAGGATCCACAGTGATTCTGTGGAGCCTCCATGCCAGCCTCGCATGACTATCTCTAATATTTTACGTGAGGGCAAGTAAATTCCTAATCGGCTTGACTAATATACTTGGGTTTCTCTTATTAAGCACAAAATGGAATTCCAAACTAATACATCAAATAACTAAACTAGGAGATCTTCTGAATTTCCATTCACTTTGATGTTGACCTGCAATGAACGACTTTACACAGTTGTAACAAGTTTGTCTCCCTTGTTCATCCATCGTTAATCACTGTGAAGATAAACTGTTTTTTCCTTTCAGCCTAGGATTCACTTTGCCTTTAGGGTGATAAACATTCCTCACTTCCTTACAACTTTGCCTACTGATTACTGCACTCCCATCTTTCCCTTCTGCCGCTGATCTGAGCACACACAGAGAAACTTGAGCTTTGACCTAGACATGCAAGGATGTTTTAATTAGGAAAGTGAATAGAAATTCTAGAACAGTTTCCAACAGTGGAACTGAAGCCTTAGCCAAATGGATTTCTGGAACAAAACAAAATGACTGAGATGTGTGCATAAGTGAAGTGTATTTTTACTAGAGGACTAAGCATTGTATAATGGTTCTGCCCACCATGTAGAAACAGAAAAGTTTGTCTCTCCTACAGTGGAACACTGACCTCACTCTCCATTCCAAACCTGGAGTGATAAGAAAGAAAAGAGATCAAAGATAATTATACAAGAGACTTGCTGGGCATATTACATGATGGGGTTACTTTCTTTAGCTTGGGAGCGCAAAAGGCAGATCACTAACTCTAATGCCTACTTCAACCTGGTGAGTGTTAAAAAATATATATGTATATATATATAAACACCTGGTTTGTCATTCATTTTTCCATTTTGATAAGAGACAGGAGTTTCAGGGGTATTTTTATACTCTAAGAAAAACAATATTGCAAGCACCATAATAAATGGCCAGCTGAAGGAGCCTTGATGTCAGGGAGAGACAAGCTAGAATGCCAGAGACCACGAGGAACCAAGGGGGCCTGCCATTCCAAAAGGGGGCCTCCCTCCTTCCCTCCAGCAACTATTTCCATGCCAGAACTTCTAATTTTCCAAAAAAAAAACAGAACAGGAACACATATTTTTGTGTGAAACCTCCCAACCTCTGAATGTTGGCTTATAACATTAAAACTTTGTGGGAGCCAAATAAAACACATCAGCTGGGCTAAATATGACCAGCCTGTGCCTGAGCCACGATGAAGAAGAGAAAACAGAGAAGACCAGCAGGAGAGGAATCTGAGACAAAGACAAACGTTTCACTCATTTAATAAGTGTCCATTCAGGTGGTCTTTGTGTGACTGAAAAACCAAGAAGTAGGACATGACAAGGGATTGTTAAATCCAGCATGAAACTTAGAAATTGAATCATTAGGGGAGCCGCGTGTGGCTCAAAGGAGTAGGGAGCCAGCCCCCTATACCGGAGATGGTGGGTTCAAACCCAGCCCTGGCCAAAAACTGCAAAATAAATAAATAAAAGAAATTGAATCATTAGGAAGAAACTAAAAAAAAAAGTTACTGAGAAGAAGTCTCTAAAAATTCATGCAAAAAAGAGGAAAACTTATATATTAAGAACTAAGAAAGAAAGAAATGGTAGGTGTGTTGGCCAGCTTCCCAAAAGGATTGACATTCAGCCAAGCTCCCAGTAGTCTTACCTGGTGCACACACTCATGTAGTTCCCTCCCACACTGAATAGAGTTGGCCTGTGTAATCAACAGGGTATTGCAGGAATAATGGACTATAACTTCCAAGGCTAAGTCATAAAAGACACTCTGGTTTCCATCTTTCTGTTTCCTAAATCACTCCATCTGAGGGCAGCCATCTTCCATATTATGAGGACACTCAACAAGCCCCATGGAGAAGCCCATGTGGTAAAGAACTGAGAAGTGCCAGCAGCCATGTAAGCAAGACCCTCCAGCCTTCAAACTTTCAGGTAACTGTAGCCCCAGCTGACAAGGGGGTCTGAACCACCCTGCAAAAGTACTCCTCAATTCCTGATCCATAGAAAGCAACATAACAAAGGTTTGTTGTTTTAATCCACTAAACTTGTGGGCTAATTTGTTACACAGCTGTGGATAGCTCAGAGTAGAAAAATAGTGGCACTGGATATAAACTACCAGTCTAAAAGTTTAACACAGAAAAAGAGAGAGAGAGGTGGAGGGAAGAGAGCATGGAAGAAAATCATGTAATGATAAAGAGCCTGGGCTTTTTAAATAAACCAGATACAAATTTGAAACCAGTCCTGACACCTGCTAGCTATGTGATCTCAGGTAAACACTTAAAGTCTCTATGGCTCAATTTCTTCTTTCTCTCCTTACTCTATCTCTCTCCTTCTCTTTTTTATTTTGGCTTTTTGAAAAAAAAAATATTTTGAAACAACTTTAGGCTTACTGAATTATTATAAAGATAATACAGACAGTTTTCATATGTCCTTCCTTCAGCTTCCCTTAATGTAATATCTCACATGACCATGATACAATTATTGTCATTTAAGAACTTAATATTGGCATACTACTACTAAATAAACCATAGACTTTATTTGGATTTTAGTTTTTCCATTGCAGTTAGTTGTCAAATTTCTCCAGTCTCCTCCAATCTGACAATTCCCCAATCTTTCTGCATCTTTCATGACCTTGATCCTTTATTTTTATTTTTTGCTTAAAGAATACATTCGATTTATTTTTTATTTTTTATTGAATTGTATATATTATAGGGCACATGTGATATTGTGATCCATGAATAAAATGTGTAATGATCAAATCAGGGTATTTAGAATATTTATCACTTCAAATAATATATATGTATATTATTTGTGTTGAGTACATTTCAAATCTTCTCTTCCAGCTATTTTGAAATATACAATAAATTATTGTTAACTATAGTCACCTGACTGTGCTACTGAACACTAAAACTTATTATTTCTCTAAATGTATGTTTGTACACACTAACTGGTCTCTTCGCATCCTCCATTACCCACTTCCCAGCCTCTGGTGACTAACTCTACTTTCCTCCTCCATGAGATCAAATATGTCTTTTATCTGCATTCTCAAATTAAGAGTAACTCCTTCACACAGCTGGTGTGTAGATAAAAAGACAAAGTGTGCAGGAAATAGCCCACTTGGCACAGAGTAGACAGTATGTGTGTAAGTTATTAGTAGTCACTTTGCTGAAAGCAAACACAGCACACTCTTCCAATCTAGGCTGCCACTCTTTTCAGAGAAATAATATTTCAATGCATTTTTTTCCCTTTTTTACTTTTCTGAAATAATTAGGAACTTGATTTACTTTAACTGTATTATCCTAAAGTTCTGTGTATTCAAAGTATTTCAAATAAGAAAAAGTATAAATGAGAGAAGCAAATAAATCTAAGAAAGTATTTGAATAGAAGTAATTGTTTCCAAAAAATGAACCTCCTTTTTTCCCTGTTGAGCAATGTAGACATCATGCTCAGTACATTCACAAAACCTTCAACATCCTCTGATGACAGATGGCTCATGTTGGCTCCTTGTTTATTACTTCGAAGAGAGTAAATTTCATCAAGAGCTACTGAACACATATTCTCAAAGTCTCTAAGGCTTAGCATTCTCACTTATAGCAGCAATTCTTTTAAAAGCAAAAATAAATAAAAACATTTAAGGCAAAATAAATTAACTTCGTTGGTATAATTCTTTTTTCTTTTCTTTTTTTCAAATTAATGATAAATTTCATCTACCTCAAGTATGCACCGTAATCCTTGCATGGTCAGTAACAAGTTAGCACCAGCAAGGATTAGTTTGTTCTTACCAAAGATTGACAAAGTTACACCCTGGTTTTTAGACATTGTTATTTTCTAGGTGTGGATGTGGGTAGCACTTGAAATGTCTTTCCTATTTACTCTTTCCTGTCTGGGTAATTAATTCACTCTTGTTATAAAATGAAGCCACTCCCCTCACCATGGTTCTGTGGTGAGATCAATTTCACCCAGCTAATAAAAGAGCCTGAATTGTAGAACCCCTTGTCCCCAAATTGAGTAGGGATTTTTTTTTTTTTTTGAGATGGAGTCTCACTTTGTCACCCTCAGTAGAGTGCCATAGTGTCATAGCTTACGGCAACCTCAAACTCTTGGACTCAAGCAATTCTCTTGCCTCAGCCTCCTGCGTTGCTGGAACTACAGGCACCTGCCACAACACCAGGATGTTTGAATGGGAATTTTTTTTTTAACCACAGTCAACTATTTTAACAGCCTTCTTAACTGAGTCACAAGTCAGTCCTCTTTGTACTTCAGTCATCTTGGTCTTTCCTAACATTCCCATACTCAATCACCTACTCATTTTGCCCTAGTCTTACAAAACGAACTGTTTCTCTAAATGCTCTTAAAAATTGACTTTCTCGTTGAGCAAGATGGCTAGCCCTTAGGCAATTAAATCTCCTAAAAGGGGCCATGCCATTCTACCCTGTTCTCTGAACTTCCTACCTCCTGATACCCACCCTGTCCTTCCCCTTCTTTTGAAATCTTTATAATCTGTCTGATAAAATTCTACCTCCTCATGGAAACTTCCTCACCCACTCTGGCATCTTGGCTTTCAACCATGCTAGGACTCCATCACACTTACAGTGAACACTTTTCAGTCCAGGATCGGCTGTGTCGTATTGCCGATTGTGCCAGCCATCTTCTGCTTGCCCTTCCATGTCCATTCTTCATTCATCTGCACCCAGCTCCATGTCCCTGGAAGCTGACTGACTGGGTCTACTGTAGTGATTCTCAAAGTGTAACCCTGGACCTCCGCCTCGGAATCATCTGGTAACTTGTTAGAAATGCAAATCATCATCAGTCCCCACACAGACCCACCAGAGATTCTGGGGTTAGGCCTCACCCAGTTGTGTCTCAGCAGGTCTTCCAAGGGTCCCTGATACATGGTCAAGTTTGAGGACCACTAGTCTACATACACGGCTCTCCTGTCTTCAGTCTTTAGGGTTGGGTTCTGACAGGGGATAGAATAGAAAAAAGATTGAATGTTGAGACTATTTTTTGTGGTTCCCCTGCCCCTGGAAAATACCCTTGAAAATGGTCACTTTATTAGCCCCTTTTAATGTGTCATCTGTTTCCTGGTCTGGTATCACAGCCATATTTATTGATAAGTGATATGATCTGACTAGACTCTTGTTTCCCCTCTGTACTTCTCTCCAATTTACTAAGGTGTTGAGCAATGAAGGCCAAGGTTTTTCTTAATATGTTCCTCAAAAACCTAAACCTCTTAGATGAGGCTGTAGGCAAAATAATGCTCCCCCACCCAGATGTCCATGTCCTAATCCCCAGAACCTGTAAATCTGTAACCCAACATGGCAAAAAAGGGTCCTTGCTGACATGATTAAGTTAAGGATAGGGATATGGAAGATTATGTGGATTATGAGGAGCGTGGAGTCTAATCTAATTACAAGGGTCCTTATAAATGGGAAGCAGGAGGATGAGAGTCAATGAAAAAAGATGTAACAAAAACAGCAGAGGACAGAGAGAGAGTTAGAAAGAGAGATTTGAAGATAATACCAGCTGGCTTGTAGATGAAAGAAGGCAGGAAAAGGAAAGGGCATGCATTTTCCCAAGGAATAGAGCCCTGCTAGCACTCTGATGGTAGCCTAGTAAGACTCATTCCAGACTCCCGGCCTCCAGACCTATAAGAGAATACATTTCTGTTTTTGAGCCACTACGTTTAAGGTAATTTATTATGGCTGTACTGAGAAACTAATACAGTTGGCTTATGGAAAACGGACCTCTTGATCAAATACATTTTGGAAATCCCACACACCATATCCTCCTGTGAGAGATTTTAAATGAAAACTACCATGAGAAATACTACACTCAAGAATCTTTTTTAACTTCTTGAAATCGGCTGCTTCCCAAATTTTCTTCCTAGAAAGACCTATTAATATTCCTTAGATAATAATAATAATAATAATGCCAGTTAACATTTATAGAGTGCTTGCTCCATTCCAGACACTGTGACACTATTATTTAATCCTCCCAGTAACTTTAAGAGGTGGTCATTATTATTCTCACTTTAGATAGTGGTAAATTGAGGTTCAGAAAGTTGAAGTAATTTGATTCTTGGCCATGCCACTAGGAGGGAGGGGAGCTCAGACGTAAAACTTCTCTTGACTCCAACACTGACATTCTCAACCCTCAGCCCTACTCTCTGTTCTTGAGAAACACACTTTGAGAAACATCAAATAGACCAAGGCTACTCTATGGTTAACATGAAACATTAATATGTAATGTCCAACATCTTTACAAATACCTGGATAACTATGAAGGTTTGGAGACAGATGATGTTATGGTCCATTATGGTCCATTATTTCACCTCCAAGAAACACAGTAGACATAGTCGACAGCGTCCTTTCTGATTCACCTGTGCAAGTTTCAACTTGTGTGTCTTATCAGTGTTGCTGGGAGGACTTCATTGTTTCTATCCATGTGGATTTCGTGTTTCTTGATTTTTGTGTATCTCAAAACAAAACCTTCATAATGACCCACACACCATATTATCTCTCGTCATAGTTTAAAGCGTTCCATGTTAATTCCATTGCTAACGTCACGGTCAATTGCCGAACAGAAACCAATTACACTATGGTTTGAAAGCAATTACTGCTGGAGTGTGTGCAAAGTCAGTAGGAACAACTTTCAGACAGAAACCAGCTGAAGTACAAAGATGTGACCTGGCCAGAGGATTAGCACAGTTGAAAACGGCCAACCCTCCATATTCGTGAGTTTCTCTCCATGTATTCAAGTGACCATGAATCAAAAATATTTAGGGAAAAAATAGATTATTATATCTGTACTGAATATGTACAGACTTTTTTCTTGTCACTATTCCCTAAACTGTACAGTATAACTGTTTACATATCATCTATAGTATAGTACCTATTATAAGTAACCTAGAGATGATTTAAATTATATAGGAGGAATTAATGTACACAGCTATGATTTAATAAAAAAATAAAATAAATAAATTATATAGGAGGATGTACATTGCTTACATGCAAATACTATGCTATTTTATATAAGGGACTTGAACATCTATAGATTTCAGGAGATTCTGGAACCAATACCCCACTGATACCTAATGATAACTGTACTACTCAGTAGAGAAACACCATTCAGAAATCTCATGCCTATTAATATTTCTCTTTTAGATAGCTGTATTTGCCCATAAAAAATTAATATTGGCTAAAATTAGCAGGGAAAATCTTAGACTCTGTAAAAAATGTACACAAAGTGTACAAAATGTTTTTGCTATAAATCCTAATTGTACCAAATGTTTGAAAACTTACAGAAAACAAAAACTTTATGCATCAGAGTTTAGAATAATTTTGTTTCTAAAATATTTATCACTCAGATTGTCTACATAGGATATTTCTCATGTTTCAAATGCATATTTGGGTAGACAAACATGATACTCTGTACTAGAATATTTTATTTCTATATTGGCCTGTGATTTAACTTCTTCAGTTATTACTACAAAAAAAAAAGCTTGTGCTTTTAATTCTTCTCAATAGTTTTTCTGTCTTTGTCAGTCTCTATGTTAAATGCTGTGAATCATTTTGGCATGTACAGATTCTCAAGACCATTGAGCCAATTTTCAATTAGTGATTACATTTTAGTAATTTTTCATATACATTTAGATAAAGTAACCTTAATAGGTAATCTTATATACTGATGGAGGTGTTTTAAAAGATAGCACTTCTTTCTAATTTATAATAATCACAAAATATGAGGTCACTAAATATGAAATGTCTTATTTTGAATCAAAAGTTTGTTATATCTCAAATAAGAAGCAGTATAATTTTTCCAAGTGTGCTCTTGAACTATTGACACAGTTTTGCCATCTTAACCATACCTTATGTATGCCAGCAGCAAAGTAGCCTGGAGAGCGAGCAGTGATGAAATTGCAAGCAAGTTGAAAAAGGATTTTCCATAGCTTGTTGAGAATTGAATATTTTTCCTTGCAAAAAGTGGTCCAAAGCCTGGAAGTGGTAGTTGGTGCAGGGTCAATACTGTGGGTACTGTGGACAGCAGAGAGTTTCCAAGGTCAGCCTCTGTAGTTTGAGCAGCGTTGTTTGTGCAGCATGTGGTTGAGCATTGTCTTGCAAGAGGATTATCTGTCTCTGTTGACCAATCTCAGCTGCTTTATCATTTTGTCCAGAGGGTTGCAGACATCTGCTGTAATCAGTTGACCAGGTCTCATGAAGCTGTAGCGGATAATATCAGCGCTGGACCACCAAAGACACTGTTAACTTCTTTGATGAATATTCTGTTTTGGACTGTCAGCACGTCATCTTTCTCCGGCCATTGTGACGAACACTTGGCGATTGTCAAAAAGAATCCATTTGCGTCACACATAACAATGGTTCACCTTTATGTCATGACAATAAAGAAAGGCAAACATCTAGATGATTTCTCTTTTGGCACTCATTTAATTCATGCAGAATTCATCTATCCAACTTATTTACCTTGCTGATTTGTTTCGAATCACCCAATATTGTTGGCATAGTAATGTCAAAACTTGCTGCTGATTCACACATAGGTTGAGATGGACTTGCTTTCAGCTCATTATCCACCACCTCAGGTCTCCATTTGGCTCATTTTCAAGATTAAAATCACCAGAATAGAACTTCTCAAACCAGACATAATGAATACTATGCATTCATTAGTCATTCCCAAATACTTCATTGATATTTCAATGCTTCCACAATGGAACTCCTATTTGAGAATAACATGATTTTTTAACTTATCCATGGCACAAAAACTGCTCTAAAAATTTTTTGAAGGGTAATCATAAGCCAAAACATGTGTTTGAAAGAATGAGGATGTACCTTCACAATAAAAATAAAACAAGAAGTGTCAAAGTGAAATGTCAGAGATACCAATGGTCAAACTGAGTATTTAAGGAAATCAGACATTTCATATTTACTAATAATAGAATAAAAGATAGAGCTGTAAGATTATAACTCTTCATCCTTGTTACATGCACACAGTGCAATATTTAGCTCTGAAACAGAAAAAAGTCATTAGTGGCAAAATTGGTGAAATTTGAATGCAGTCTGGAGTTTAGTTAATAGGAATATACCAACATTAATTTCCTAGTGTTCACAGATATGTAAAATAAGATGATAACTTTATGGGAAATCAGGTAGGGGTATGAACTCTTTATACTATTTTTCCAACTTTTTGGTAAATCTAAAGTTATTCCAAAATAAAATATTTATTTAAGAGTTTGGGGCGGTGCCTGTGGCTCAAGGAGTAGGGCGCCGGTCCCATATGCTGGAGGTGGTGGGTTCAAACCCAGCCCCCGCCAAAAAAAAAAAAAAAAGAGTTTGAATAATATTGCCCATATTAAATCACGAGGGTTAAATGATATTTTTATGTGTTCTGAGTAGAGTTCAGGAAACATTTAAGACCTAAGTTTCTACTGCTTCCACCTCAATTGCATGTGTTTAGATACCAAGCAGCTAGTAGGAATCTAACCAGGAAAACAAAAGTGATTAATAAAGCAGTAAAGTGTCCAGAAGTTTAGTTTGACCAAATGCCTATAACTTGACCAGCCTCTCTGGTGAAGATCTGGCTCTCAGCAGTTACCTCCGCAGGGTGTCATTCAAAAGAAAGATTACAAGCAAGCAAAGCGTAGCATCAAAGGGTCACCTCGTGGCCAGCGTGTATAGGATCACTCCCATGTTTCCTTGTTGGTCACTGTCTTTCCACGTAGGCTTTGTATCCTTCTAGGCTTGTCCCATGTCTGCTTTATTTATTAATGAACCGCCAGTACCTTCTTTGACAAAGTAATGCTCAAACACTATTTCATAATGAATGCACTAATAAATTAACCAGCTGGCATTTATATGAGAGGAGTTTTGCAACATGTAAAGAAAATATTGGATACTCTGCAGATACAGGGAAAGCAGATCTCTTGTACCCACACATACACGTTTCAATCAGTCAGAGAACAAAGTTCCCAGTGGCCCACATCATGGATGTGGATTCAAAGCTAAAGGAGCCCATGAACCACAAATAATGTAAAGAATAATTCACTTTTTAGGAAAACAGGGAAACAGAGTTCAAGCCAATCCCAACACAGTGAGAGTGAAGAATATGACTGCCACATTCATTAATATTTTTTGATATAGGAAGGTTGCAATTCATTCATTTACAGAACAACTAGTTTTTGAGCTCCAGAGATTCAGTGACTAAATCAGACAGAAGCCCTCCCCACATGAAGCCTATGGCACAGTGGAGGAGACAGGGAGTAAGAAGAGAAACAGTGAACAATTCGATTGCGAGTCAAATGCCCCACCACAATGTCACATCCCAGGACCGCCGTGGGAGGAAAACCACGCATGATTCGAAGTTACAAATCCTGGGCCAGCTTTCTGAGCTGAGGAAATGCAGGCATCAGCAGGGTTATTATCAGGATCAAGGAAAATTACATGGAAACGCTTTATACAGCTAGAACAGTGTTTAGAAAGTATGAGTGCACAATTCATTCCCGTCACTATTGCTACATTCATCCATTCATCATGCTTGCATTGAGCGCCTAGTGCGAATGTGCAGACACTGTCATGGAGATAGAAAGCGACAGGAAGTACAAACACTTGGCTCAACGTAAATGGTAAGTGTCTGGCTTAAATCCTGGGGTCTGCTGCCTCGATTGGTAGCTGTGGTCATACTGACCCTGGTTCTTTTAGACACACCCCAGAAGTAAGCCTCCAGCTTTGAAGTCAGCAAAGTCCAACAGGCCTATCACTTCATTTTCTTTTTCTCTTTGACATTAGGAATTACTGTCAGTGGGAACACACAATTTCCCAGAAGTTGACAGTTCAGCTAGTTTGGCATCTTATTTGAAAATTACCATTATTACTTTTAGCATGTGAGCTATTTTTTACAGCCTAGTGGTTTGCAGAGTTTTTTCTTACCCTTTTATACTAATGATGGGATGACAGACTTTATTTTTCAAAGTCCTTCCTAGAATCTATCAACAGTAACACACTTTTTTTTCAAATTGTTGAAAAATAATAAAGCCATAATTAAATCTTCCTTTATCTCTATCCCCTGTATTTGGATGCTACAAGAATGGATCATGAAGGTAAGAGAAAGAAACTGGAAGTTGTTGAATTCATTTATCTAGTGCATTAAAAATTAGCGTTGTGAAGAATCTGGCAGGTAGGTTAGACTGCTAATCTTCTGTTCAACTCTTGGGTGTTTACAATCTTTGTCTTCTGGATACAGAAAATCAAGAGTATTAATTTATGCAGCATTGCACAGGGCTGGTACACAAATAAAGTTGTTAATAAATAAGGGTAAGAATAGTTGCATAATCATCACTAACATCATAGCAGAGTCTTATACCAAATTCCAGGCAGCACCCTCAAAGCTTGGCACAAATTCACTCTCTGTTACTATGGTAAAGTAAAGGTAACTTAAAAAGTGCCATCTTAACCATTTTTTAAATGTTATCTTCAATGCCATTAAGTTTATTCACGTTTGTTATGTGACCACCACCTCCATCCGTGCCCAGTTTTTCCTCTTGCAAAATTTGAAGCTACGTGTCCATTAAACACTAACTCTCCATCCTTCACTTTTCCCCACTCCTTGGCACCCATCCTGCTACCTTCCTTCTCTCTGAATCTGATGACTCTAGATCAGGGGTCCTCAAACTGCAGCCCACGGGCCACATGAGGCGGTGTGATTGTATTTGTTCCCGTTTTGTTTTTTTACTTCAAAATAAGATATGTGCAGTGTGCATAGGAATTTGTTCATAGTTTGTTTTTTTTTAAGCTATTGTCCGGCGCTCCAACGGTCTGAGGGACAGTGAATTGGCCCCCTGTTTAAAAAGTTTGAGGACACCTGCTCTAGATACTCAGATAAAACAATTACATGATGTTTGCTCTTTTGTGACTGACTTATTTTACTTAGCACAATGTCTTCAAGGATCATCTTTACTGTGGCAGGTGTCAAAATGTCCTTGCTTTACAAGGTTAAATAATATTCCATGGTACATTTATACCATATTTGGAATAATTATCCATTCATCCACCAATGAACACTTGAGTTGCTTTCTCCTGTTGGCTATTGTGAATAAAGCTGTTATGAACATAAACATACAAATATCTCTTTAACAATCTTAAAGTATAAAAATCAGTGCTTAGCCAGAAGTAGCACTGGGTCCTGTAGTAATTCTAGCTGTAATTTTTTGGGTAACAACCATACTATTTTCCTTAAAGGCTGCCCTGTTTTACATTCCCATCACAGTGTACAAGAGTTCCAGTTTCTCCACATCTTGCCAACACTTGTCACCTTTCCGTTGTTTTCATAGTAGCACCGTAACAGGTGTAAGGGATTTTTTTTTTTTTTTGAGACAGAGTTTCACTTGGTTGCCCTCTGTAGAGTGCTGTAGCATCACAGCTCACAGTAAAACCCAACTCCTGGACTTACGCGATTCTCTTGCCTCAGCCTCCCAGTAGCTGGGCCTACAGGCACCCGCCACAAAACCAGGCTATTTTTGGTTGCAGTTTGACCAGGGCCGGGTTTGAACCTGCCACCCTGGCTATATGGGGCTGGCGCCCTTCTCACTGAGCCACAGGCACCACCCTGTAAAGGATAATTTTTATCTCTATTTTGTAAGTGAGAAAACAGTAAGAGATTCAAAACTAAGAGATTCAGAACTAAGATTCAAACCCAGGTAAAAGTGCTCAAGTCTATGCTGTTTTCTACCGACCTTTTAAAAAGTAGAGCAGCTACCACTTACGGAGCACTTACTATGTGCCAGGCATTGCACTTTACAGTAATTATTTCATTCAATTCTCTCAACTTATCTCCAAGATAGTTCTTATTATATCTACTTTTCTAATGAGGAAGGGAGAAAGAAATTAAGTACAGTTGCCCCTTGAAACTGCGGAGGGAATTGGTTCCAGCACCTCCTACAGATACCAAAATCTGTGGATGCTCAAGTCATGGATAAAAAATGGCATATTTTCATCTAACCCCATGCATTCCCTCCTATATTCTTTAAATCATCTCTATGTTACTTATAATACCTAATATAATGTAAATGTCACATAAATAGTCTCTATATTTTTATGTGTTGCATTTTATTGTTGTATTGTTATTTTTTTTAAATATTTTTGATCAGCGCTTAGTTGAATCCATAGACACAGAACCTGCCAATCTGAAGGAGCTGACTCTAAATGGTCTAGGGCTTCTTAGCTAGTAAATAACAGAGCTGGGCTTCAAATCCAGATCTCCAAATCCAGGGCTTGAATAATTAATCTTTACCCCACACTAAGTTTTGAACCAATAATCATACTATCAAATTCTTTATCTTTCTGTGAGTCCTTATTAGAGCTTCCCTCCCTATAGTTAATCAAAATCCTTTAAATTAGATTTTTTGGTGATACAGATCTTCTCACTGGCTCAGGGAGGCTGAAGCTGGCATTTGAATGCAATTCCTCAAGGCTTTCTGATGAGCTAAGTTTAAACTTGTACACCTAATGTAACATTCCTTCCTAGGTAGAGTAAGTTGGCAGGACTCAACATTTCACAAGCCCTGTGATTCTTAAACGAGCCTCTCATTTGCCCCTTAGTTCTTCCCAGTTACCTCATTGTTGTCCTTAATATATTTCCTCCCATAGCTAATACTAAAAAAATTTTCTCACAGCCTCTCTTGATAACTCTTTCCTCAAACTTACTATCATGTCTTTGGAGCTAACAAGCAACATTTACCACCTTCACTCTGTCTTGGTCTTCCCAACTTCTGCTAAGTCTTCCCAATTTTGTGTATATTTGTCAAACATGGAAGAAGTGGGAAATGCTATTCAGAGTAATGGGATGTAAATATTGGTGAATGATATGAGTATAAACTTTGGTGTTCACCCAGGGTAGCTGCAAATCTCCCACTCAACTATTTCATAGGTGTTTTACTTTGGGAAAACGATTTTAATTTTACTGAGCCTCAGTTTCCCCATCTATAAAATATGGATTTTTTAAAAGTGTCTATGTCATAGGGTTTTTAAAAGATCAAGTGGGGCGGCGCCTGTGGCTCAGTGAGTAGGGCTCCAGCCCCATATGCCGAGGGTGGCGGGTTCAAACCCAGCCCCGGCCAAACTGCAACAAAAAAATAGCCGGGCATTGTGGTGGGCGCCTGTAGTCCCAGCTGCTCCGGAGGCTGAGGCAAGAGAATCGCGTAAGCCCAAGAGTTAGAGGTTGCTGTGAGCCGTGTGACGCCACGGCACTCTACCCAAGGGCGGTACAGTGAGACTCTGTCTCTACAAAAAAAAAAAAGATCAAGTGAAATCAAATTCATCAAAATAAATAAAGTGGTATTGGCACACAGTAAAGTCTTTTGTAGTGTTCCCCATTCTATTAAATCTCACCAACTAGATGATTGCATTCCAGAGGTGGAGATTAATTCTTATTGTCACATCTGACATACAGCATTATACATAGTAAGTGATCAAAAAATCTTTTTACATGATGAGTTCTCTTTATTTTAATGGAATAGCCAAGATGTTTTCAACATTGTGACTACATGCCCCAAATTTACAAGTTTCCAAACTAAGGAACAGGAAAGATAAAGTTTAAGGAGCGTGAGGAAGCTGGGGGGAGCAGGCGTGGGAGACAGGCACACACAGGAATTGCAGAAGTCATCATCCTGTGAGATTCACACTTGAAGATTCCTCATACTTCAGGCCAGAAGAAGTTGGCTGGAGTCTCTGCGTGAAGAGATGAGTTGTTGAGCAAGGGTCTGCATGTCTAAACGATTCCAGCATCTTGCCCACCAGAGAAGTTGCCCTGACACTTCTCACCAGTGATTATTTCACGTTTCCACACCTACACATTAGGAAATTTCTTCTCTTTGAGACATCTGGGGTAAGTCATCTCAGGTCTGCAATTGCTTGCAATTGGAATGTTGTAACATTGTACTAGAAAGCCAGCCTAACACTTACATCACTGCTGGAATTCGAACTTTATCTTTCAACTTGTTGTTCTAGACCTGCACTCACAATTTAGCAGCTACTAGGTGCATATGTCTAAACTTAAATTAAACATAAATAAAATAAATTTTGTACTCAGTTCCTCAGTCTCATTAGCCACATTGCCAGTGCTCACTAGCCCCTTGTGCATTGGTCAGAGAAGACAAAGATCATTTCTATCATCATATTTTAGCAAGTTCTTTTAATTCTCTAGAAAATAAGTTCAAGTATCATGGAGCAAATAATTCACATGACAACTTATGTCATATCTAGTTGAGGAACAAGGGGAACTATGATTCCCCTGCACAGTGCAGTACTTTTGATATGTCATAAATTCCTTGACTTATGAAAATGCAAACTCTAGTCCCCCTCCCTTTGAATGTGGACCAAACTTGTGACTTTTTTCTACTGAATAGAATGAGATGAAAGGAACGCTGTGGAACTTCTGAGGTTATACGATAGAGTTTCTGCTTGGCTTACTTATGCACTCTCTCTCTCTTTCTGCTCACCTGTGGAAGCCAGCCACCATGCTGTGAGGAAGCTCCAGCCACATGAGGAGGTCACATGTAGATGCTCCAGGCCATAGCCCTTATGAAAGCCCCAGCTGACAAGCAGCATTAAACTCTAGACATGTGATCCTTTGAAGAGTCCAGCTTCCAGCATTGGAGCTTACCACTGTTAATATTGAGTAGAGGAAAGACAAGATGTTTCCACTATATTTTGCCTAAATTGCAGATGTCTGAGCCAAATAATGTAGTTGGCTTAACCCACTGCACTCTAACCTAGGCAACCGAGGGAGACCCTGATTTCAAAAAAAATTAAAAACAATGAAAAAATGATCTTAATCTGTTTTAATTTTGATTAGGTTTTTTTATTAAATCATAGCTGTGTACATTAATGCAATCATGGGGCACCATACACTGGTTTTATAGACAGTTTGACATATTTTCATCACACTGGTTAACATAGCCTTCCTGGCATTTTCTTAGTTATTGTGTTAAGACAATCATATTCTGCATTCACTAAGTTTCACATGTACCCTTGTAAGATGCACCGCAGGTGTAATCCCACCAATCACCCTCCCTCCGCCCATCCTCCCACCCCTCCTTCTCCCCTTCCCCATATTCTTAGGTTATAACTAAGTTATAGCTTTTATATGATATAGTTTTCATATGAAAGCCATAAATTAGTTTCATAGTAGAACTGAGTACATTGGATACTTTTTCTTCCATTCTTGAGATACTTTACTAAGAAGAATATGTTCCAGCTCCATCCATGTAAACATGAAAGAGGTAAAGTCTCCATCTTTCTTTAAGGCTGCATAACATTCCATGGTGTACATACACCACAATTTATTAATCCATTCGTGGATCGATGGGCACTTGGGCTTTTTCCATGATTTAGCAATTATGAACTGGGCTGCAATAAACATTCTGGTACAAATATCTTTGTTATGATGTGATTTTTGGTCTTCTGGGTATATACCTAGTAGAGGAGTTGTAGGATTGAATGGCAAATCTATTTTTAGATCTCTAAGTGTTCTCCAAACATCTTTCCAAAAGGAATGTACTAATTTGCATTCCCACCAGCAGTGTAGAAGTGTTCCCTTTTCTCCACATCCACACCAACATCTCTGGTCTCGGGATTTTGTGATGTGGGTTAATTTTACTGGAGTTAGATGACATCTCAAAGTAGTTTTGATTTGTATTTCTCTGATGATTAAAGATGATGAGCATTTTTTCATATGTCTGTAGGCCATGTGCCTACCTTCTTCAGAGAAGTTTCTCTTCAAGTCCCTTGCCCACCTGAGATGGGATCACTTGTTCTTTTCTTGCTTATACGTTTGAGATCTCTGTGGATTCTGGTTATTAAACCTTTGTCAGACACATAACCTGCAAATATCTTCTCCCATTCTGATGGCTGTTTGCTTGCTTTACTCACTGTGTTCTTGGCTGTGCAGAAGCTTTTTAGTTTGATCAGGTCCCAGTAGTGTATTTTTGAAGCTGCTTCAATTGCCCGGGGGGTCCTCCTCATAAAATACTCACCCAGACTGATTTCTTCAAGAGTTTTCCCTGCATTCTCTTCTAGTATTTTTATAGTTTCATGTCTTAAGTTTAAATCTTTAATCCAGTGAGAGTCTATCTTAGTTCATGGTGAAAGGTGTGGGTCCAGTTTCAGTCTTCTACAGGTTGCCAGCCAGGTCACCTAGCAACATTTGTTAAATAGGGAATCTTTTTCCCCACTGAATATTTTCAATTGGCTTGTCAAAGATCAAATAATGGTAAGTAGCTGGGTTAATCTCTTGGTTCTCTGTTCTGTTCCATACATCTACCTCTCTGTTTTTGTGCCAGTACCATGCTATTTTGGTCACTATAGATTTATACTATAGTCTGAGGTCCGGTAGTGTGATTCCTCCTGCTTTATTTTTATTTCTGAGTAATGTCTTGGCTATTCGAGGTTTTTTCTGATTCCATATAAAACAAAGTATTATTTTTTCAAGATCTTTAAAGTATGACAGTGGAACTTTAATAGGGATTGCATTAAAATTGTATATTGCTTTGGGTAGTATGGACATTTTAGCAATGTTGATTCTTCCCAGCCATGAGCATGGTATGTTTTTCCATTTGTTAACATTTTCAGCTATTTCTTTTCTTAGCATTTCATAGTTCTCTTTATAGAGATCTTTCACGTCCTTTGTTAGATAAACTCCTAAATATTTCATCGTCTTTGGCACTACTGGGGATAGAATAGAGTCCTTAACTGTTTTTTCAGCTTGACTATTTTTGGTATATATAAAGGCTACCGATTTATGAATGTTGATTTTATAACCTGAGACTCTGTTGTATTCCTCGATCACTTCCAAGAGTTTTGTAGTAGAATCCCTGGTATTTTCCAGATACATAATCATATCATCTGCAAAGAGCGAAAGTTTGATCTCTTCTGACCCTATATGGATATCCTTGATCACCTTTTTTTCCCTAATTGTGATGGCTAAAATTTGCATTACAATCTTAAAGAGCAGTGGAGACAATGGGCAGCCTTGTCTGGTTCCCGATCTGAGTGGAAATGATTTCAATTTAACTCCATTCAATACGATATTGGCTATGGGTTTGCTAGAGATGGCCTCTATCAGTTTCAGAAATGTCCCTTCTATACCAATTTTCTTAAGTGTTCTGATCATGAAGGGATGCTGGATATTATCAAAAGCTTTTTCTATATCAATTGAGAGAATCATATGGTCTTTGTTTTGTAATTTGTTTATGTGCTGAATTGTACTTATAGATTTACGTTTATTGAACCAGCCTTGAGACACTGGGATAAAACCAACTTGGTCATGATGTATAATTTTTTTGATGTGTTGCTGGATTCTGTTCGTTAGGATCTTGTTAAATATTTTTGCATCAATATTCATTAGCAATATTGGTCTATAATTTTCTTTTCTTGTTGGGTCTTTTCCTGGTTTGGGGATCAGGGTGCTGTTTGCTTCATAGAACGTGTTGGGTAGTCTTCCTTCTTTTTCTATATTTTGGAACAGGTTGAGTAATATAGGTCCTAGTTCCTCTTTAAAGCTTTGGTAGAATTCTGACGTAAAGCCTTCGGGTCACAGGCTTTTCTTTTTAGGGAGATTTTGTATGGTTGATGCTATTTCAGAACTTGATATGGGCCTGTTCAACATTTCCACTTGATTCTGGCTAAGTCTTGGAAGGTGACATTCTTCCAAGTATTGGTCAATTTCCTTCAGATTTTCATATTTCTGAGAATAAAGTTTCTTGTATTATTCATTAAGAATTTTTTGAATTTCTGAGGAGTCTGTTGTTATTTTGTCTTTGTCATTTCTGATTGATGAAATTAGAGATATTACTCTTTTTTTCCTGGTTAGGTTAGCCAAAGGTTCATCTATTTTATTGACCTTTTCAAAAAAACAACTTTTTGATTTTTTGATCTGTTGTATAATCCTTTTGTTTTTAATTTCATTTAATTCTGCTCTAATTTTGGTTATTTCTTTTCTTCCACTGGGTTTGCGGTTGGAATGTTCTTCCTTTTCCAGTTGCTTGAGATGTCCCATTAAGTTATTAACTTCCTCTCTTTCCATTCTCTTAAGGAAGGCTTGCAGTGCTATAAATTTCCCTCTTAGAACTGCCTTTGCGGTATCCCAGAGGTTCTGATAATTTGTTTTTTATTGTCATTTTGTTCCAAAAATTTGGCAATTTCCTTCTTAATCTCATCTCTGACCCAGCTATCATTCAGCATAAGGTTAT
Organism: Nycticebus coucang; assembly: GCF_027406575.1. Classification (NCBI taxonomy): domain Eukaryota; kingdom Metazoa; phylum Chordata; class Mammalia; order Primates; family Lorisidae; genus Nycticebus; species Nycticebus coucang. Next base: position 23,782,613 of record NC_069787.1, read on the forward strand.
TTCATTTCCATGTGTTTGTATGAGTATGCAGATTCCTGTTGTTACTGAGTTAAACTTTTATTCCATGGTGGTCCAAGAAGATGCAAGGGATAATTTCTATTTCTTTAAATTTACTGAGGTTAGACTTATAACCTAAGATGTGATAGATTTTGGAGTATGTTCCGTGGGCTGATGAGAAGTATGTGTATTCAGTTTTGTTAGGATGAAATGTTCTGTAGATGTCTGCTAAATCCAAATGTTGGATGGTTAGGTTTACATCTAAAATTTCTTTGCTCAACTTCTTATTAGAGGATCTATCCAACACTGCCAAAGGGGTGTTGAAATCTCTATTATGGAGCTGGAGGAAATCAAGTTTCTCATGTCTGTTAGAATTTCTCATATAAATTGAGGTGCATTCTGGTTGGGTGCATAAATATTAATAATTGAAATCTCATCATATTGAGTATTACCCTTAACAAATACGTAGTGACCATTCTTATCCTTCCTTACTTTTGTTGGTTTAAACCTATTGTGTCTGCAAATACAATTGCAACACCATCTTTTTCCTGGTTACCATTTGCCTGAAATATGGACGACCATCCTTTCACACTGAGTCTATATTTATCTATTAAGGTAAGATGTGACACTTGTATGCAGCAAATATCTGGCCTGAGTTTTTGTATACAGTCAGCTAACCTGTGCCTGTTTAGAGGACAATTTAAGCTGATCACATTAAGGGAGAAAGTTGATAAGTCTGGTAAAATTTTGGGTATCGAGTTTTTCAAAAGTCCAGTGGACATTTTTAATCTTTTCTCCAGTGTGGAATTTGGAGTTTGATCAAAAGTTTCTCAGTGAGTTTACTTTTGTGGTAGAGGATTGGGGTGGTCATTATGGAGGATAGGTCTGAGAATATCCTGAAGAATTGGTTTGGTTATGGCAAATTTCTTCATCATATGAATATCATTAAAGTATTTAATTGCTCCATCATAAATGAAACTCAGTTTAGCTGGATAGAGGACCCTGGGTTGAAAGTTATTTTGTTTTAGGAGATTAAAAGTCGATGACCACCCTCTTCTGTCTTGAAAAGTTTCAGCAGAGAGATCTAATATTCTTCCCTTTGTAGGTAATGGATTTATTACATCTGGCTGCTTTCAGAATTTTCTCCTTCATATAAACTTTAGTGAAGTTAATTATGATATGCCTGGGGGATGTCTTATTGGGATTGAGTCGTGCTGGGGTTCTGAAACTGTCTGCTGTCTGAATTTCAGAATCTCTTGGCATGTCTGGAATATTCTCTTTCATAATTTCATGGAGAAGGGGTTCTGTGCCTTGCGAGGCCACTTCATCACTTTCAGGGATTCCAATGAGGTAGATATTAGCCTTCTTCAAATTGTCCCAGAGCTCTCTGAGAGAATGATCCATTTTTGCTCTTCATTTCTCTTCCTCTTTGAGAGTTTGGGAGTGTTCAAAAGCTTTGTCTTCAATGTCAGAAATCCTTTCTTCTGCTTGATCCACTCTGTTACTGAGGGATTCCACTGTATTTTTCAGATCTTTGAGGGCTGCAAATTCTTGCTTCAGTGCATCAAAATCTTTGGTGGTTTTGTCTTTAAATTCGTTAAATTCTTGAGACAACTTTTGAATTTCTCCTTGAATTTCTAATTCCGACTTTTGAATTGCTCCTCGAATTTCTAATTCCAAATTTTCCTCCTTTCTATTAATGTTGTTTGCAATCCAAATTCTGAATTCGATTTCTGACATCTTGGCCAACTGTTTATGAATGGGATCTTCAGTTACATCTGCCATATCTTTCCTTGAGGTGGGGGTTGATCTATTCTGGTTATTCATGTTACGAGTTTTTCAGTTGATTCCGCCCCATGATTATTTTGCACCGTTTGACTTTTCCCCTGGAGCTTTGTCAAGGACCCGTACAGTGCCATGGCCTCACAAACTGGGGACCTGTTTGGTGTGGTGGGGTAAGTGGTTCTGTCTTGTTTTCAGCTGGTCCCTGTCCGACCCTAGTGAAATAGTTACTCTGGGTTTAAGTCTCAGTTGTGGAGAAATACAGCAATTAAGTCACTGCACCCCCCACAGGTAACAATTGGAAAAGGAAAATCAAACCTTCCTACAATCACACACCCAGGGCACCACTTGGATATTCCTTGGGTGACTGACTCAGTTCAAAAGGTCCAAATCAATTTTTTCAGTCAGCACCTGTCTCAGGTGGGAGAGTTTAAAAGGTCTCTGGCAACTAGATCACAGGGGTCTGCTGACAACTCAAGTATGACTTGCTCTGGTGCTCCATGAAGTCAGGAAGACCCACAAAGCAAACAGATTAGTGTGTGAAGGTTGATGCCTCCTTCCCCACCTTGCACCTCTGTCATACCCAGTCACTGATATCCCTGTAGGCCTGTGACCCAGTTGCCTCCAATGAGCAGATACTCCAGAGTTTGCACCTGCCTGAATCACAAAGAAATCTATATCTGCTCAGCAAGACTGCTTCTCTCTGCCTCTATCCAGCAGGGGTATGTGGGGCCTGACAACCTCAGGCACTTGATGGAGGCTGGGGGTGGGTGTTCACTCAGTGCCACCCCTGATTGATGTTACTGACCGAACAGAACAACTTTGCGGAATTTGTTTCTGTCCCAGCTAAACTCCCCTGTAGAAGAGAAGCTGTTTTGAGTTCACAGAACCTGCACCTCAGGCCCTGTCTTTGCTGCTGCAAACATTTGTATTTGCAGCTCAGTTAGCTGTTGATGTGCATTCTTCAACCTTTTCTCTTGGTGTAGCTCTAATCCACCAGGTTACTTGCTAAATTTCTATCCTTTAACTCTCCTTCTGGACAGGAGCCTCTGGGTACTTGACCACTGTCTGGTGAGTCTTCACCTTCCAGGGTCTTGATTAAGTTTTGATTTCTCTAAAAGTAGGCCCTGAAAAAAAGACTTGAGTATGTTAGCTCATTTGAGAGTTTTGGATAGGTAGATAAACAGAGAATGAATAGGACCAAATACCATCACGCATTACCAAGTTGACAGCTACCAGAGGATACTGGAGGCTTAATCCCATGGGACTGTCCAAGAAGCTTAACCCACCCTAGAAAAATAAAGGAAGAAGCATTTATCTGTGGGCTTCTAGGCCACCATTATGTGTATCAACTGCTGCCCATAGACTGTGCCTATGTGAGTGCCAAATAGGTTCCCTGGGGGATCCCATAAAACAGCATGAGGAAAATCTACTCCAGAAAACAAGAGATGTACACTGAAATCCAGAGGTGAAACACTGTCACATTGTACCTACAGGAAGCTGGCTGAAGCATGAGTCAAATCAGTTGTCTCAGATTGGCTGAAACAATAGGTGAAAAGAAGATTGTAGGCTTCAAGTTGGTACACAAAATGCGACTATTACAGCCCCACCTTTAGACATTCAGCTGTGCTTCTACTCTCTAAATTCAAGCAATTAATGTCTCCTTCAAAACATCAGCACACAATCTCTGCCAAGACTTAATGCAAAGTCTAGTGAACCAGGCAGTCATTTAACTGTTGCAGCCTGTCCTGAAGCTGTAAATGACATTCAATTACTCTCTCTTCTACCAAACATGAGTGATACAAGCGATGGTTAATTTTAGGTGTCAACTTAACTGAATTAAGAGATAGCCAGCTAACTGGTAAAGCACTATTGCTGAATATGTCTGCAATGGTGTTTCCAAAAGAAATGAACATTTAAATCAGTGGATTTAAATCAGTGGACCAAGTAAGAAAGATACAACTTTACCCAATGTGGGCAGGTACCATCCAATCAGCTGAGGGCCTGGAGTGAACAAAAAGGCAGAAGAAAGGCTAATTCTCTCTCTTTCTCTCTTCACCCCCTCTCTGTCTTCCCCCCTCCTCCTGAAGCTGGAGCACCCTTCTTCTCCTGCCTTTGGACATCAGAATTCTATATTCTCTGGCCTTTGGTTTCCAGGACATGCACCAGCAGCCCCAGGGCTCAGGCCTTTGGTGTCATACTGAGAGTTACCAGCTTCCTTCCCTGTTTTTGAGGCTGTTGTACTTAACATGTCAGAGTCCTGTCCCAAGGGCAGGGCCCACTAAGACCTGTGGAACTGGAGCAACCAACTGAAGGTGACCAACTGAAGTTAGGAACAATGATAAAGAAAAAGACACAAGACACAGAATACGATTTTCAAAGGTGGGAACTTAGGGGACCACCACCTGTTAATGGACACCAGTGAGTGGCCCTGAGTCTGTCCCACTTAGCTTTTATTGAAATCTATCTGCCCAGGTGGTAAACTGAGGGAGGGAACAAAGACACCAGCAGTTTCTCTGGGTAAGCATATCAGCTGCTGTTGTTATTATTATTAACTTTAAGGATTTGAGTAGTTTTGAAGAATCTAAAATTTGAGCCTTGTGTGGGGGAAGCCTCCTATCTGGAGTCACACACACAGATTCCTAGGGAGGTGTTAAGCTCCGCTAGTTCACTGTGGAGTAAAACTCTACTGGTGTCAATATCCTCTGAGGAATCAGTGGGAGAGAGGATTTTCCTCTCATCACCACCACAGAGGATTTTCCTCTACAATAAGGGATGTTAAGCTCTCCTACCTGTATCTCAGGGCTCAAGCTGTTCCCTTGGTCTCTGCCTCAGCTAAATGCAAATCTCCACAATGGGTATCTGCTTTGTCTGTTTAATGGGCAGGAAATGACCTAGAAGATGTATCTATTCCATTATCTTCCTCAGAGTGTTCACAGACTCAGCAGGGTATTGGTGTAAGTTGTATTTCCAATAGGCCAGAGTTTCAGGAAAGGCTGGAAACGTGTTCAGATAAGAAATTTAGCAATGGCTGGCTTAAAGTAAATTAGCTGACTTTTCTTCGTTCTGACTTCTTCAGCTTACTTTTTAATTTTCCCTTTTTCTGGGGGTGCCCTCCCCTGCCAAGAATGGGGTCTTCAGTCCCCCTTCTGCCTGCAATGCCGTTCTATAAGCTTTCCTGCTTCTACAGCTTGCAGACAGCCTATTATAGGACTTCTCAGCCTCCACAATTGCTTGAACCAATTCTCTCATCATCCCCTCACCGCCCATCTGTTTCCTATTGGTTATGTCTTTCTGGAGAAGCCTAAGGCAATTCCTTCTCCCTTGGCTGGCAATTCAGCTTGGATGCTTGCCTGGTAGGGAAACCCAAATCTTTACACATACCTACATAGGACCTGAGTCTTTAGTTTGCTCACCACTGTGGAACTGTGGTTGTTCTGGCTTCTCATACACCATTATCAACAGACAAGGAAGCATAAATTGACACCCCAAGGAATACCCGAGTTTCAAGTGTAGTTCTCACTGGCACATTATATATCAGCAACCTTAGCGCCTCATGGCAATGAGAGTCAATTGTATGCACTATTATAGTAATTCTGTCCTTTGACAGCGGGTCTGCTGTCATGAGAAACTGCACGTAACCCACACCTCAATTAGACAACTGAGTTATTTGGATACACGTCAGATAGCCAATCCTTTCAGATAACTGAGCTCTCTTGTCATTCTCCATTTTCAGAGGAAGCATGAGGGATGAATGTATACAGGAATGTAATTTAGGAGACAGGATTTGAGAAGAATGTTCAGACACAGATACCTGCTCATTTTTCCATGTTTGAACAAGGAATCAGTCTCATTCTATATGCTGCACTGCCTGAGGAGGCTTCAGAATTTCTATTTAGGAGCAGCTGTCTGAGTGGAAGTGAACAGCCAAGCAGTGGACCACAAAATCAAACTGGTTTTTTCTTAGTATTAGTTTATTTGGGGTGGCTTTCACCAGGAAGACTAGGCATAAATAGTCATAAATACCCTTGGCATTATCCAGGTATGCTGCTTAGGTAGGAGAGTGGATGAGTGTATGTTAGTATAATTTTTATCCACTAATAATTGTCATAGCATGTAGCCTCTTTGTGGTCTGCATTCCATCAGTGAGGATTGTTTCCTAATCCAGTGACAGTCAAAGTGGGCAGTTCCACCCATGTTTTGCTAGCAGGTGGCACTCACCTCAAGGGCCCCACACCCACATTCTGCCTCAGTACCTTCTCTGGCACTTCCAGAGTCCACTAGACCCAGGGCAAGCCCTTGTCCTAAGTATGAGGAAGTGAACGCCCCCAAGGGAAGTTCTCATCCAAAGGGGGCCGAGGGGTGGATGAGAATGCCCCAGCCTTCCATCTTTGAGGTAGACAATTCTGAGAGGCATTCCACACACATGGATGTCCCAGCAGAATCAAACCATCATTTCCCTGAGTGACAGCCTCAGTAACTCACATTGCCTTTTGTTCCTTCCCTGTTTTATGTTTTTCACTTCCTCATTCTTGATTCTTGGGATCAGCTCCCACATGAGAAAATATAAAGCAGACCTCAGAAAAAGACAATTATCAGGGATAAATAGAGCATTTCATAGCAACAGAAAGGTCAGTTCTCTAAGACAATATAATATTCCTAAGTGGTATGCACGTAAAAACAGAATGTCAAAGACATGAGGTAAAAAAAAAAGAGAGAGAGAAATAGGTTAATCCACTAGTATAGTTGGAGATTCATGTACTTCTTTTTCAGTAACTGATTTAACAAGCAGACAACACTATCAGTCAATTCTGTCTAATTTATGTTTATATTAATAGAATACCCAACAACACTAGAATACACATTTTTCTCAAGCTCCCACAGAACACTCACAAAGAAAGATCACATTCGGGGCTGTGAAACAAGACTTCGGTAAGTTTCAGAGAATATAAGTCATGCAAATTACTGTATATTCCCAGACTGCAGTGGAATTAAACTAGAAATCAATAACAAAATTATAGTTGGAAAATTCCCAGTCATTTGGAAATTAACACACTTATAAATAACACATGATCAAAGAGGACATCTTATAAGGAATTTAAAAGCTTTTTGAACTAAAATGAAAACATAACTTATCAAAATGTGTGGGAAGTAATGAAAGTGGTGTCTAGAGGGAAGTTTACAGCATTAAATGGTTATATTAGAAAAGTAGGATAATCTAATCTACAATTTAATCATCCATTTAAGGAAACTAGAGAAAGAAGAGAAATTTAAGCCTACGTGAGGCAGATAAAATGAAGTAAAGATTAGGGCAGAAATCAATTAAATTGAAAACAGGAAAAGAATAGAGGAAGTCAAAAAAATCAAAAGCTGTTTCTTTGAAAAGATCAATCAAACTGACAACCTTCTAGCCAGGCTAACCAAGAGGAAAAAAAGAAAAGACACAGATTACTAATATCAGAAATTAAAGAGAAGCCATCAGCACTGATCCCATGGAGGTTTAAAGTATAATCAAGGAATTAGACTTGTATTTGTGGGTATATTGTATGCCCACAAATTTGATTATTTACATAAAGGAACCAGTTCCTAGGAAGACACAAACTACTAAACTTCACATGAAGAGTGCTAAAAAATGTGAATAGGGCTGTGTTTATTACAGTAATTGAACTAATAATTAATAACCTTCTACGAAGAAAGACCCAGCCCAGGTGGTTTCCCTGATTAAATCTATCAAACATATGAAGAAGAAAATAGAAGTGGCAGGAATACTCCCTGACTCATTCTACAAGGGCAATGATACTCTAACACCAATAAATAAAGCATTACAACAAAGAAAAACTACAGACCAATATCCTCAACAACAAAATATTAGCAAAAAATGTTCTCAGCAAAATATTAGCAAATAAAATCCAGTCATGTGTAGGTTACATACAATAAGCATGCAAGGCTGGTTCAGCATCCTAAAAATCCATCAATGTAATCCACCTCTACAGCTAAAGAAGAAAAATCATGTTATTATATGAATTGATACAGAAAAAGCATCTGACAAAATCAAACACCGATTCATGGTAAAAAAAAAAAAAAAAAACTCTCAGCAAACTAATTAAAGGGGACTTCCTCAGTTAGATAAAGAACATTCACAAAACAAACAAACCTGCAGCTAGTCCTTAGTGGAGACAAAGGGATATTTTCTCTCTAAGATTGGAAACAAGGCTAGCATGACCCTTCTGACTACCACTTTTATTCATGTCAAATGTAAAGCCCTACTGGTATGATAGAATAAGAAATGGTTATAAAAGATATATAAGTTGGAAAGTAATGAATAAATTTGTCTTTGCTCACAGGTAACATGATTACCGATACAGAAAATCCAAAGTAACTAAAAAATAAACCCTCTTGCAACAAATAAGTGAGTATAGCAAGGTTGCAGGATACAAAGTTTATATATGAAAGTCAATTGGTTTCCTATGTGCCAGCAATGAGCAATTGAAATTCGATTTTTCTCAAATTGCCATGTATAGTATCATCCGAAATAAGCACTTAAATATAAATCTAACAAAATATGTACAAGATCTGTACAAGGAAAACTACAAAATTCTGATTTTAAAAATCACTGAAGATATAAATAAATGGTGATATATTCTGTTTTCATGGATTGGAAAATGCAACATTGCTATCGGCTTATCTCAACTTGATCCAGAGCTCAACGAAACCCCAATCAAAAGCCAAGCGTTCTATTTTGTTGACATTGACAAACTGATTCTGAACTGTAAATATAAAGACAGAAAGCCTAGAACATCCTACACAATACTGGAGAATAAGAACAAAGTTATAATACTCACACCACCAAATTCTAAGACTCACAAACAGCATGATATTGAGGGAAAAACAGACACATAAATCAATGGAATGGCACAGAGAGCCCATACAAACATGGGTCCATACAAATATGGTCAAATACAAACATGGTCCATACAAACATGGTCAAATGACCTTGCACAAAGGAAAAGAGGCATTTCAAGGGCAAAACGATAGTTTCTTCAACAAATAGTGCTAGAACAACTGGACATCCACATGTAAAAAATAATATATTAGATGCAGATTTTTATGCCTTTCACAACAAGTAACTCAAAATGGATTGTAGACCTAAATATAAAATGCAAAACTATAAAAATTCTAGAGAAAAATGTAGAAATAATTGGGGAACCTTGGATTTTGCAATGGGTTTTTAAGTACAACACCAGAAGCATAAGTCCCTGAATGAAATTTAATGTTAAACTTTATGAAAATTTAAAACATCTGCTCCTTGAGAAACATTATTAAGAAAATCAAAAGACAAGCAAAAGACTGGGAGAATATATTTGCAAAACACATATCTAATAAAGGACTTGTATCCAAACTATACAAAGAACTCTTACAATTCAACAAAAAGAAACCAAGCAACCCAACTTCAAAAGGTCAAAAGATCTGAACAGACATCTCACAAAAGATGTTGTATATGGAAAATAAGGTATATACGGCAAATGAGCCTATAAAAAGATGCTCAATGTCATTCTTCATTAGAAAATTACAAATTATAACAGTGAGGAGACACCACTATGTATCTATAAGAGTAACACAAATTTGAAAAACAAAAAAAGAATACCAAATTCTGACAAGAAGTGGAACAACGAACTCTCATTGATTGCTGGGGGAATGCCAAGTACTACAGCCACTTTGGAAGACAATTTGGCAGTTTTTTAGACAGCTAAAAATTCATCAATTGTGTTCCTAGACATTTACACAATTGCTCTGACAACTTATGACTACACAAAAACTTCACATGAATACTTACAGAAGTTTTATTCATAATCACCAAAAACTGTAAGCAACCAAGGTGTTGTTTATCAGATAATGCATAAACTGTGGCATATCCATTTACTGGAGTATTATTCAGAGATGAAAAGAAATGCATAGCTAGGTATGGTGGCCGACACCTGTATCCTCACACTTTGGGATGCTGAGGCTGGTGGATTGCTTGAGCTCAGGAGTTCAAGACCAACCTGAGCAAGAGTGGACTCCATCTCTACTAAAATTAGAAATGCATTGTGGTGGGTACCTATAGTCCCAGCTACTTAGGAGGCTAAGGAAAGAGGATAGCTTGAGCCTCGGAGTTTGAGTTTGCTGTGAGCTATGATGCCAGGGCACTCTACCCAGGGCAACACAGTGAGACTTTGTCTCAAAAAAATGAAAAAGAAAAGAAAAGAAGGAAGGGAAAGCAAGCAAGCAAAAAAAGAAAGAAAGAAGTAATCAAGCCACACCCTCCCAATGTATCTTAAATGCATATTGCTAAGTGAAAGAAGATAGTCTATGAAGTCTACATGCTGTGAAGACTCCAGTGATATGATATCCTGCAAAAGGCAAAATTGTAGCAATGGTAAGGAGATCAGTACTTTCCAGAGGCACAGTGGGAGGGGTCAAGATAGATGACAACAGGGAATTTATAGGATGAGGCAACTATTCCATATGGTTCTGTAATGATGGATACATAACCCTCAATTTGTCAAAACTCATAAAAACTTTATAACACAGAGAGTAAACCACAATGTATGCAAATTTAAAAAAATCATGTAGGAAGTTGGAGATCCAGGAGGTAATGAGGAATGTGACAAACCCATCTAACTGTATTGCAAACATATGAAACAAGCTCCCTGAAGGGGATCAGAGAAGGTGCTGGCCTAAGCAACTTTGGAAATGTGCAAAATCTGTAAGACTAAAAGCCTAAGCACCGGACTCTAGTGATGAAGTGATTTCCCACAGGAGGACAGGTTAACAATTCCAATACCACTATGTGTATATTGGAACTGGATGATCAAGCTGATGGATAGTAAGGAAGCCAGTTTTTCAGTGCCAAAGTGGAAGTTGACAGATAAGCAAAGGGAAGAGGCTAGAATGGTCCATGTGGTAATGGATTAGAATACGAACTCACCACTAGTTGGAGGAGATGTGAAAAAGGGACATGGGAGCCAATTGGAAGAGCTCCCAATGGCCAAAACTAGAAGAATTTAAGCAACCAAATAAAGAAAGGAAAATTGTATTACTACCCAAAGTATAAAGTAAGTATCCATGAGTCCACAGTGATGTAAGTACCCTGTTTCCCCGAAAATAAGACAGCGTCTTATTTTAAGGTGTGCTCCCAAAGATGCGCTAGGTCTTATTTTCAGGGGACGTCTTATCTTTCCTGTAAGTAGGTCTTATTTTCAGAGGATGTCTTATTTTCGGGGAAACAGGGTAAGTGAGGGAATAGTCGGCACCCTAATATAATGTGATGAAAATGGCCCTTTACCTCTTGCTTCTCCTCCCCCAAACCTGGTCTAATATGAGACAAATAATGGACAAATCCAAATGGAGGGACATGCTTCATAATGCCTGACCGATGTTACTCAAAACTGTCAAAACTACCAAAAACAAGGAAAGACAAAGAAACTGCCACAGCCCAGAGGAGCCTAAGAAGACATGAAGAGTAAATGGAATGTGATGGTGAGGCGGGCTCCTGGAACAGAAAAATAACACTGAGCTAAAGAAAAAATAAGGAAATCAGAATGAAGTCTGTAAATATAAACTTTAACAAAATAATAATATGCCAATATTGGTTCATTAACTGTATCAAACGCACCATAGTAATGTAAGGATGTTAACAACACGGAAACTGATTATGTGGTGTACAGAAATTCTCTGTACTGCCTTCAAAATTTTTGCATAAATTTAAAACTGCTTAAAAATAAAGCTTTGTTCTTAGGCTGTAACTTGGGAAAGCATGGGGAGGGAGGGGGGAGGTGGATAGAGGGAGGAAGATTGAAAGGATCACACCTGTGGTGCCTTGGCAAATGTGGAATGTAAATGTCTTGGCAAAGTAACTGGGAAAATGCCAGGAGGGCTATGTCAACTAATGAGATGAAAATGTGTCAAATATTCCATGAAACAAGTGTATGGTGCCCCATGATCATATTGATGTACACGGCTATGATTTAATAAAAAAAAAAAAAAAGAAAGAAAGAAAAAAAGAAAGCTTTTTTAAAAATATCTCTTACTAAAGAAAATCAAGGGTGACATGCTGGGTAGCCAGCCATGTAGGTTAGGAGCAGGGGAGAGAGCATGGGAATAGAAGAAACTCAAGACTGCTCTGTTTGAACTCTTTTTCTTATGGGCTATGTGACTTAACTTCTTGGAATCTCAGTTTTCCCCATTCATTATAATTCTAACTTGCCTTTTAGTATAAAATTCATGAGTTCAGGAAGCCTGTCTTGTTTATTACTGTATCTTCAGTGCCAAGACCAGGATAAGCACATCATAAATATTCCATAATTATTAGTTCAGGAAGGAAGGAAGGAAGGAAGGAAGGAGAGGAGGGAGGCAGAATGGGCTCTCCCACTCTGTCAGATACAATGGTTTCTTCTTCCCACCCATTATTCCAGGTAATACACTTGGTAATGCATGAGGTGGCCTATCGTTCTTTCCTATTTGACAGCTGGGGCACTCTGAGATAAGTTTTGTATTTCTTTTTCTTTCTTTTCTTTTCTTTTCTTTTTTTTTTTTTTTTTTTTTTTGAGACAGAATCTCACTCTGTTGCCCAGGCTAGAGTGCCATGGCATCAGCCTAGCTCGCAGCAATGTCAAATTCCTGAGTTCAAGCAATCCTCCTGCCTCAGACTCTCAAGTAGCTGGAACTGGCTTGAGAAGTTATATTTCTTGTCCATACACAACCAAAAATAACACATCCAAAGTTAAAACCAAACTGCCTGACCCCAGACCCCATATGCTTAACCTGTGCTCCACCCCTCCCCCCATTCCCAGCACGCCCTTAAACTCTTAACACACCAGCAACTTGGAAGGATCCTCACATACCCCATGCTGCACTGCTTCCATGCCATGATGGAGTAACCATAGATAGTAGGGCTCCTTCTGTGGAGCCAATTATCAGACTCACCAGAACAGAGTCTTCTCCCCCAAGACTCTCCCTAGCCTAGTCCTTCCTTCCTTCCTTCCTTCCTTCCTTCCTTCCTTCCTTCCTTCCTTCCTTCCTTCCTTCCTTCCTTCCCCTTCCTTTCTATTTCTCTTTCTTTCTTTTTTTCTTTTACAAATTGAGATTTTATTTAGGAAGAACAAAGAGAAAGTTTAGAGAACTTCCAAAGAGAGTTGGAAGTGGGTCCTTCTCATGAAGGATCAGAAGAGAAAGAAAGGCAAAGGCCTGCAGGGGTATAAATGCTCCATTGGAAATTGGTTGCAACTAGTTCTTCTTTCTATTTGCCCCCCACCCCCCCACCCCGAACCATTTATCTCCATTCAAACTTTGCCTAGATAATATCACCACAACCATAATTTGTCTTTCTCTGGATCCTGCAAGGGAGACAAAGAGACAAAGATAAATGCCATGGCCTCCACATTCACTTGTATAATAACAATATCTTGTCCTAACACCCACAGGCCTGGGACTTCTCAGCATATTCAAGTGAAAAGAGTAATAAGGTGGAAGCTTGGGGTAGTTGGGCGGGAGACACCAAAACAGAGACTTTTCCCTTTAAATGCCAGGATGACAAAAAGCAGTTCAACTCAGATAACATCAGATAACTTGCAGCCCAAGTTAGATCTCTGTGTTGGGGTTCCTGGTCTTTCTTGTTGTTGTTTTACCCCTAAGTTCAGACCTAATTGTAAGATAATGACTTGAGAGTAAGATAAAACTCAAGGAGAATGTCAGATTGTGGAGGAGAAAGCTTTTATTCAAATTAAACATCTTTGAAGCTAAGAAAAAAAATATGTAGGGCAGATGTCAATTGCTATTTTACAGCAATCATCTAATTGCTAAATTCCTCCTTAAGCATAGTGTATTTTCTCTTTTTTTTGGAAGAGGAAAGAGCAAAGACGAGTTCTTTTCAGCAAAAATTCCAAGCCAGTCATCTCATGTGTTTTGAACAAGCTGACATTTTAGTAGAAAACTGGGCTTTCAATATAGTACTCAAGATGAAAGCTTGTATCCTACACTGTGTAGTCTGTGAATGCTGTTTGAACTTTTTTTAATGCTTTTACACTTTTTAGAGCAATTGTAAGTGCCACACATTTTTTTTCCTGAGTAATAAAACTGAGGGAGATGTTTGCAAGTCATAATGTTCCATAAATGGTTCCAAATTTATGGTTGTACTATAAACTATATTAAGTGATCCAAAAACTAGTTTATTTCTTTCACCGGTGCTTTCAGAGTCTATAAATTAGACAGTTAAGCCGCGTAAACGGGAAACGAACAGTCATGAAATCACTCTCCGACAAGATGCGCACATTGACTTTTCGGAACATTTTGTGTCCCTCTGCTTTGGGTGATTGAAAATAAATCGTCAGTAGAATGGAGTCAAGCCCCCCCCCCCCCCAAACAGGACCCAACAGGCAAACGGACTCTGATGTCACATTCCAGCCAACTAACAAAGATGAATAAGGTGACCCATATGGTGGAAAACGTGCATTGTCCTTAAGGGATAACTCTGCCTTTCCATCAGAACCCAAGACCTAAGCCTGCCTTGCAGAAATTGCTAGAGAATAATAATAATAAATGTTACTGTTATTTTTACTGAAATCTTCTAAGTTGCAGGCACTATGCTAAGCACAATAGCTGAATTAGTCATACTAGTCTCACAACCCTTGTGATGGTTATTAGAGAGAGAAACTGAGGTTCAGGATAACGAGTGGAATTACTTGTTCCCAGGTAAAACTGTTAAGTCTTTCTGCACCCAAAGCCAAATCATTAGCCCTTCCATAACTGTTATTTCTAGACAAAATATAATTCTTTTGAGACTAAGCAGATAATAAAATGCCTTGAGTCAGCCTCGTGTGCATTGTATCACTCGCTGTGAATTTAGTTGAGAAGTAAGAGCAGGGATTATAAACATGAAAGGTAACAGGAGACCCATCCCCTTTATTAAGTGATTGCTATGTGCCAGGCACTGTGCTAAGTACAGTACAGGAGAGATTCCATGTGGTCCTCATCACAGACTTCAGAAGTATATTCCCTGCACCTTCACTTTGCACAGGAGAAATCTGAGGCTTTGAGAGATAAGAAAATGTCCCTGAATCATCTAAGTAGCAGAACTGTGCCTTGAAACCAGATCAGACCGACTATGAGACTCATTCCCTTCCTACTGTGCCAAGAAAAAATGGTTCTTGCAAAAAAAGACAAGATTGGAAACTTAAACATTTATCAGGTCTATTCTGAAATGTACATCCTCCTTTAACTTTTGCATATGCTGTGCACAGTAGAATCAGACAGAGGGTCCTGGTGTTCTGCCAGAACCTTTGATGTCCTGATTAGAATTCCAAACCACAAAGAAAACCTTCTAAGCCCAAGTCTTGGTCACATTTACCCTTTTGACTGAGAGTTCATTGCCCTGTTTTGTTTGTTCACTGGTTAATACTAATTGAAAAATACAAATCTCACGTTTCAAATGAACTGTGAAATTAATGTCCCTTTTCTCTTCTCTCTTATTCTGCTGTAGTGATGCTTCTTATTACCTTCCCATCATCCCTCGACCTTATTTCTGGTAACAGACACTTAATCCTCAGGTACAGAATAACCCACCCCCCTTTTCAATCTGTGTCTCAAAACAATGAAGCCATGTTCCTGAGAACTTAATTTTACCACTTGGACCCAGCCTTGTTTAAAATTAGTTGCTTATATTTTCTGTAACAAGAGGCAGTAAATTCTCCTTTTTTGCTTAAGCCAGTTTGACGTGGGTTTTGTCACTCACAAGCAACATAGCCCTGAGCCTTCTCAAGCCACAGTTGCAAGCCCAAGTCACAATTTCCACTGAAAAACTGAAATGACACTCCATCTCTGCCTCCACCCTGTGCTCCAGCATCCTCTGCAGCATTGCCAAGAAGTTAGCACAAGAGTGCACATTTTTCATAAATGGAGATCGCATTCATTGGGATTGGCAGATGTTCTGAAATACCTCAGGCACAGACAGTGCACTCTCCAATTAGCCACATCAAGACTAAACTACCATCATTGCTTTCTTCTTCCTAGCATTGGGAGCCAGATGCCTTGCACCTGTCTGTACTCCTGAATCCTCCTATTGTTTTAAGGATTAAGGGCTGGGGTATGGAGTATGCTCCATAGTGATAGCCACAATTATTATGTATGCTACTGTCAAATGTTGGAAGGGCTGCCAAGGAAAGGAATAGAATAGCAGACCTATGTGTAGCTTTATCAAACAAAGCAAATATTAATAAATCTTAGAGTTAAAATAAAAAGGTATGTTATGAAATCTGAAATACCACCTATATGCTAATGACTTCCAAATTAACATCACCAGTTAAAAATTCTCCTCTGTGTTCAAACGTATGTATCCAGATGCCTATTTAACATTCTTTAAATAGATATCTCAAACAAAATTCTTGATTTTATCATCTCTACTCACTTGGCTCCCTGTCTTCCCCACCTCAGTAAAGAATACCATTATTTACCTATTTGCTCAGGCCCCAAATCTTGGAAGTCACAAATCTTTGACTCCTCCCTTTCGTCACATCCATATCCAATCCAATAGCAAGTTCTTCCATGGTGTCTTCAAAATTTATCTCTGATCAGACTATTTCTACACCCTTCCTTGCAGCTACTCTAGTCCGAAGCACAATCATTTCTTACAGAAGGCTGCCACAGCCTTCTAACTGTCCTCTCTGCTTACTCTCTTGCCTCATAGAATCAATCCTCCACCCCAGAAAGCAAACTGGCCTTTGGAATGGCAGATCCGGATGATTTCTCTCTGGCTTCTAACCCTTGATTTGCTTCCACCACACACCCAGAATACAACCCAAAGTCCTTACCTTGGTCTACATGGACACCCTTGCCCTGCCTGCTTCTTTTTCTGGCCTCATCCCTCCCAGGGTCTGAACCCCACACAGATCCCTAGTCTAGGCACACAGAGGTCTTACTCTGCCTCAGGGCCTTCTTGCCTCACGAGGTTCATTCCTGCCTCAGGGCCTTTGAGCTTACCCTTCCCTCTTCTTGGAAATCAGCTCCCCGCTTATTCATGTGGCTAACTATCTCTTTTCAGAGCTCTCTTTCTTCAGAGCGGAGTTCCCTTTCCACACTATGAAAACACCTTCCAAACCCCCACTTGCTGCACACAAATCTAACCATTCTCCATTCTCTGCCCTATTTACCTTTATTTACTGTTCTTCATGTCACAAGTTATGCATTTATTTTTTTTTTCAAACCCTTTTTTTTTTTTATTGTTGGGGATTCATTGAGGGTACAATAAGCCAGGTTACACTGATTGCAATTGTTAGGTAAAGTCCCTCTTGCAATCATGTCTTGTCCCCATAAAGTGTGACTCACACCAAGGCCCCACCCCCTCCCTCCGTCCCTCTTTAAGATCTGTTATGTTTCGCTCACTAGAATGCAAGCTCCATGAGGGCAGGAGATTGTTTATTCTCCTCTGTATCGCCCATGCCTCGTGTGGGTCTCCTCATAGCAGGACTCAATGAACACTCATTGAATTAATGAATTAACCAAGTGTCAGCTTCAGCTACAGCAACCTCAGAGCCCCTGTTATTACTCCTTTCTTCACATGCCTTTGGGAAAACACTCACCTTGGATTTCCCCATGGAAAGGTGCATTCATTATTTTTTATTTTTGTTTGTTTTTTGAGACAGAGTCTCACTATGTTGCCTTTGGTAGAGAGCTGTGGTATCACAGCTCACAGCAACCTCAAACTCTTAGGTTTAAATTATTCTCTTAACTCAACCTCCCAAGCAGCTGGGACTACAGGCACCCACCACAACGCCCAGCTATTTTTTTATTGCAGATGTCGTTGTTGTTTTGCTGGCCCAGGCCAGGTTCTAGCCCGCCAGCCTCCGTGTATGTGGCCAGTACCCTAACCACTGAGCTACAGGCACCAAGCCTGGTGCATTCATCTGAAAGACATAATTAGAGCCCCCCTATGCAGAGTATCACTGCCGGGCAGGTTATTACACTGAGCCCTCTGCCTGCAATGTCTCGTGAATTCTCAGAATAGTGCTAATTAAAATTGTCCTCATTTTGGTGATGAGGAAACTAATATGCAGAAAGAAGGGCTTAGTCCAAAGCCTAAAATGTGGGAGAGTCAGAATTGACTTCATAGATTTTCTATCCTCCTTTCTCATCTCCCCTTTATCTTCAACACACTGGACAAGTTTCCAAGAAGTGTAAAAAACAAACAACAAACAACCACAACAACAAAAACAGACCGTTCCCTATTTTTTAAAGCTCTTGATACATTTCATTTGGCTTTAAATGAAGACATGCCAGAAAAGAATGAAAAGATTGTGGAATATTTTAAAGTTATACTTGAACATATAACATGTAACATACAGAGAGACCATAATGAACAGTGCTATCTGTAAGGTGATGATATTATTAAAAAGAAAGTGGTAATTTACAGAAGACTATAGGTGGAAAGATGCAGTTACCAGACACAAGAAACATGTTACCTCTTCTAATCCCATCTCTGCACCTCTAGGACCATATGGATGACCTCATTTGACAGAGATAATCTGAGGTGTCTGGCTGCTGGAAGGCCAAACTCGACAGCCTTCCTTCTGCCTCCTCCTGAATTTGTGTAGGTCCTGACAACAAGCAATGGAGTTTAGTGAACCTTGTGGGGCCAGACAGCCAAAAGCTGTAACTTATTTGTTGAGTTCAGAATCCGAAACCCAGGCCTCCTCTGCATTAATGTAAACACACAATCCAAATGGGGCGCTGGGGGTCCATGCACCAGGACAAAGGGATTTTGTTCTTATGACTCCTCACTTGCTTGACTGTGTAGCCAAGCCTGAGGACCGTAGCTGATTCAGACTTCAGACATATCCAATTCTTTTCCATTTGGGGAAAGGCTAAAAAGAACAACTGTTTTAAGGTTTCTCTTCATTATGACTCATGCGGTTCAGATTTTCTTTTGCCTTTCCTTTCTTATTTTCTTTTAACCTGAATTAGGGGTCAAAATGAAGGGACCATCTCTTACTGAGCCAGCTGCACACCATACAAGTGGGAGGAGCACTGTCCATGGAGACCACCATGAGACTCACTAGCTCCAGTTAAGGTACTTTGGTGCCCTTTATGCTTTGGAGCACTTTTGTTTCATTTTTAAATAGAGGATAAAAACCTGCCTTATTTATTCTCTAATATTATTTGCAGATATAATGGAATATCAGAGGTGAATGTGCTTTCGTGAATGCAAAGTTAATTAGAGAGTGTGTGAAAGTGTGTGTGTTCAGCTAGGGGGCTGCCGAGCTACCTTTATATAAGCAGAACTTCATTGTTATAAACAGCCCAGTTACTTCCTCTCTAGAATGGAGGATCTAAGACTACTATCCACCTACTACATGGGAACGATTATATAGACTTTAAACAAACCTAAAGAATTGCAATTCTTACATCACCTCCCCTTCAAAAAATACATGCCAGAGAAAATAAAATAGTGTAGCTTGTTGCTTTTTCTAGTGGTTTCTGTTTAACCAGATGTTTAACAGGCAAACTCTGAACTCCAAGGTATCTTTGAACAGGTAGGTCCATGTCCGTATAAACTGAATCTAAACTTTTAATCAAGAAGACTTCTCTTTCAATCAGGTTTTTGGAGTAAAATCGATGTTGTTTTCAGAAGGCATTTGATGAAATGGATATACCAATCAGGAGAAAAGTGAAAGAGCCAAGCAAATCAGACATTCCATTTTAGCCCGAGCAGGACCAGCCCAGAAGCAAAAATAAAGTCCTGCCAGCAACCCTGATATTATCACTGGGGAAATAGGAATTTCTTGAGCCATGTTTTGACTCTCCTTCTGGAGACAGAGTAATGTGCTATACCCAGGAAATTATGGTAACACAAAGCTTTGGCCATCTGTGTGATTTTTAAAAATCAAACTGATCTAAAATTACATGGAGACAATCGCATTTTGGGTTGCCTTCACTTAGTATTTTCAATTAGTGAAAGAGTAGATGATTTCAGCTGCTTGGAGTTCTCTATTCAATAAAAGAAATCCCCAGTTACATTATTTTTTTAATTGATCTTCATTCATTAGTGCCAAATGAGAGAAATAATTGGGCTCTAATTACCCTGGCATCTGAGTAAGTGGTAGTATAATTTTCCATTTGGCTCCAAAGTATTCTCAATAATTAAGTCATGTCTCTCCTGCTATCTAATTTAAGAACCTGAAAGAAATGAAAGAGTGAAAAAAACATTGACAAAAACTTAATCACAAGCCTTATTGATATGCAACTTCTTTCCTATCTGCAGCTTCACTTTGGTTTTAATCAGGACTGGGGCATAATGCCAAGTTCAGGGAAGAGGGAAGTAAACAGCAAACTGTGTATTAGAAGAAGGCTCCTCATTGCTTATTTGAGATGGAAATCCTGCGCTTGAAAATGTTTAATGCTAAGATGGACAGAAAAATAGATACCATCCCACAACATGCCTGAATGTTTTTATTTTGATTAATATCAATTTGATTGCAATCCAATCCCTTCAGAAACCTGGATGAAGATGTAACATGAATAATTATGATAGTTATTAGCTTATATTTATATAACTCTTCATAGTTTTGAAAACACTTTAATGTACATTATCTCATACTAGGAACCAGAGAGGCAGCATAACTTTGTTAAGCTTAAGCTGCCAGACCTAAACTGACACAGTCTGGGTTCTAATCTGGACTGTATTGATCCCTAGTTGAGCAGAACCTTGGGCAAATATTTCTCTCTGTGGCTCATATTCTTCACTTGTAAAATGAAAATGATAGCAATACCTCCCCAATAGGTAACAATGTGTTAACGTGTATGTAACAATGCTTAGACTGTTGACATGTAGGAAACTCACTACTAATGGTACCAAATGGCTCCATCTTTCAGAATTATAAACCCAAAGTCAAGGCATGTGGTCTAGAATAGAAATTAGCAGACTATGGCCCAGGAGTCTAATTGGGCTCTCTGTCTCTTTTTGCATGGTTTGTGAGCTGAGAATGGTTTTACATTTTTTTAATGGTTGGAAAAAAAATCAAAAGAATAAGAGTAATTACTGACATGTGAACATTATGATATGCAATTCAAATTCAGTGCACACAAATAAAATAGTATTAGAATATAGCTATACCCATCATTTATATATTGCTTATGGTCACGTTCGCACTATAATGGCAGAGCTAAATAGTTGTGACAGAGACCATATGTCCTGAAAAACCAGAAATATTTACTACCTGGCCCTTTACAGAAAAAGTTTGCTGACTTCTGATATAGGTGTTAAAGTAAATTACAAGAGCAGGATTCCCCAAAGTAGTACAATTAGGAAACAAGGAAATAGAAACCATTTTCTAGTTATAGGAAAAAGAAATTGGGGTAGTGCTTGGGAGCCAAATAAACCTGGTTGGAATTCTACCTCTAATCACAGACATCTGTGTCACTTAAACCTGTTGGTGTCCTGTCTCCTCACCTAGAAAATAGATTATAATAATACAAGATTACTTTAAGGACTACAGTAGATAATATATTTGAAACAATGAATACTCAAGTGCATATCATGTGGTGATCTTATCAGGCTAAGGACAGGTATAGAGTCCATGATCAAGAATGACATATTACCAGAAAATCCAAAACCAAGTTCAGAAACTTTCTGGTGAGAATCAGAGAACCAACTCAAAGTTCAGGAGAGAGTGGTTAGAGGTAGGAAGGATAGGAAAGTCATGTCTTCAAGATTGTAAACTAAGGCAGATGAAGGACAAGGAGATGTTCCTAACATTGTGGTTTCCACCTAACCCTGCAGCTGTTTCCCTACTCGGGTGTGACATGTTCTTGTAGTTTCAGCTGTCTCTATTATCCATGTTTATCTCCAAGGGTGTAGTCAACACAAGGCTATGTAGAGAGGAGTGGAAGAAGTTGATGTGCTGTTCCACCAGGGACCTGTTAGGTTTGAGGTGCTATTGGGACATTCAAGCATACTTGAGCAGCAGGCAACTGGAAAAGAAGAATTGAGACATAGCTATAGCCAGAATCCACTGGAGATACAGTGGTGAAAAGTCCTCAAAGAGGAAATCAAAAAGAAGTACCTAAAGGGAAGGAAGATGAAGAAGCCAAGAACAGAACTGGGGCAGATGTGGTTGGCCACATGTGAATTTCAACATCTTGTTCCATTGCTTCCTTCCCACAGTCAAGTCCAGAAAACCAAATGCTCACTTATCCAATTTAATCTCAAAACTCTTGAGTTTGGAGGGAGGTTCTGGGTAATAGAAACCCACTCAAGCTAGTTTCAATTACAAAAGGGGAATATACTATGAGTGCAAACGATCGTTTCAGAGAATACAAGGGAAAGAAAGAGGCAGCCCTTACAATGGATGCTGCCAGAATGTTAATGAGGCCCAATAAATAGAATTCAATTCTTGGGTTCTGAACCAACTGAGAAATAAGGCTAAAGAGTCCACAAATGGGAGACCAGCTACCAACGTTAGTTTGCCTTTATATCCTCAGAACCTAATATGATTCCAACACATGGCAGGTACTCAGTAAATATTTGTTGAATTTGACGGGATGAACAAAAAAATGGATGAAATAGTTGTCATCTCAAGCAAGAAATATTTTTTAATGTAAAATAATGTCTCAATTGATTAAGTTTCAAGAAACCAGTGGCAAGTGATATGCATGATAAAATCCATTGCCCACTCTATTATACTTGACTTTCAGATCATGTATCAATTTTTAGTAATATGACTGATTAATGTCCACTGCTGCTCTCATGAGATTATAAACTACATAAGGGGAGCATTTGTGTCTCCTTTGGTCATTATCTAGCACAGGGTCAACAAACATTTTCTATAAAGGGCCAGATAGTGAGTATTTTCATCTCTGTGGCTATCTAGTATCTGTCAAAACTACTCAGTGTTGCTATTGCAGGGAAAAAGCAACCATAGAGCATATGTAATGAATGAGCATGGATGTATCCTAATAAAACTTCATTCACAGAGACAGAAGGCAGGACCCATGGGCCTCAGTTCTGCTGACCCCTCATCTAGCATAGAGTTCAATAAATAATGAATAGATATTCTGCATCAACTTAATTATCAGCTCAGAAAGATCCCACACAGTGCCCTTCATCCTCCACTTCCTTTCCTTCTCTATTGCAAATTCCATCAGATCCTCACTTAATTTGGTGGTCAGTTAACAACCATCTAAATAAAGGAGGATAGACAAGACAAAACAAATGTTTTCAAATTTAAAAATAAGGAAGAATTAAGGGCTCTAGTTCTAGACCTACAACAAAAATAATTTGTCTAAATTAATGTGGTCCAAATACTACATATGAGTAAGTTACTTAAAAGATTTTATGAGAAGACTCTGAGTCTTCTCAAAAGACCTGAGTTCAAGACCTTTTCTGTCACATCTTACCTGTGTAATGTGGAGCAATGACTTTTATGACTGAGACTCAGTCTCCCGATCTATAAAATGCAGATAATGAGACCCTCTCTGCAACATGTTTGTGAAGATTAGGTAGTGTTTATAGAAGTTAGACTTATTAATGATTTTTTTAAAAATGATCCACAAATCTTATCTTTGTTAGTGCTGGAGTTATTTTTGCTTTTATTTGGTTCTGAAACTCTTTCCAAAAAAAGTAGATTTGTTCTTCTCCCAAAGATCTGTAAAATGCTGTTTGGGCCCAACCAACTTTGATGAAAAATTCAAGATCTCTTCTCAACGTACACATTTCCTTTGACATCACTACACAATGAAGAACACATGTGCGGTTACAAAAGAGAAAACAAGGTTCTGCAGCATAAATTATTGATATGTTTTGGAGCATATGCAAAATGAGATGTAGTGGGGAGGAAATAAAGTGAATAAAGAGATGGATTTGAAAGAAACGCAATTCACAAGCACAATTAAACCCCTATGAAATGATCCTAGCCAAATAACATTTAAACAGGCTGTCTATAAATTAGGGAAAATTGAGTTCACTGAACTTGTTTATTGGCAGGGGTGAGTGGGAGTGGCTATTCTCAAACCATATACCTCTTGTTACCCTTCGTAAACAACTGGGCTCATCTTTAACATGAAAATGATGTTGATGTAATCAGTATGTCTCATTGGAGAAAGGAAAGAATATTTGCCTTTTAAGAGTTTCATAGAAACAAGCCAAACTACAAATTGTAAGAAAAAAACCATCATTTGGCTAAACACCCTCCTCCGTACATGAGCACACGCATTTTATCATTGTGTGAGATAATTAAGGAGCTGTGTTGTTTCCCTGGAGTGTCTCTAGCTATAGCGTCTCAATTAACTTTGACTCCTATGGGGAGCAAGATATGTAATCCTCGTAAGAATTAAGTAACCCTCAATGTGCATTTGCTTCCCTTCCAACTGTATATTTCCTCTATTCCTAAAAATAAATTTCAAATGGAAGCCATAGAAATTGTTTCTTGTTAAGCACTTTTTTTCCAAGTTGAGAACAGCTGAATTTTCCCAAAGTAAATGGATCTCCAAATAAAAATAGAATTACTAGTCTTGGAGAATTTGGAATATTCATCTTAGTTTTGTTTTCACTTTTTTTTTCTTTTTTTACAATTTCCCATCGGGGGTTGGAATCTGAGCATCATGAGATGCTCCTGTAATTTCTTAACCTGAAATTGTGAGAAACAGGATTTTTTCAAAGAGACAAGGTACATGAGAAACGTAGAAAGGGAACAAAACTAGGTCTCTTTCTCTTCCCTTTATCCTAACTGCTCAGAACTCATGTGCAGGGAGCCTGTCTCACAGCTATTTGGCTAAATACCAAGCTGACTTAAAAAAAAATATGTCAAAAATACATTTTAAATCTGCCAACTTGTTATGTATAGCAAGCCTTTGACAACAGAACTGACTTTTTATCTTTTCCTTTGTTGATGGGATGGTCTTGCCTATAGAATTAGCACCCCTGAACTCAAATGCCTACAGGGGCCAACAGAATATAAATTAATGGAAATGGCCACATATTTCCACGTTAAACACATTGAAGTATTCTTTCCTTCTTCTTTCTCATCTTTGTTGAAAAATAAGCTCATCTGTACTTTGTTTTCACACTTCTGAGTCATGAATACAGAGAAATATTTCTTCACTCTGCATAAGGCGCTTTTGCAAGCCCAGTGACAAATGGCAGCTTGTGCTGTGCTGTGGGAAAGACAGCAGTGAGCCGTAGGCTCTGTGGTGAATCCAATGATGAGTGGCCTCACCCAGAGAATGCAGTAGCCACGCAGTAAATAAGGAACCAGGAAGGTCTGTGGAAGGGATGACAATGGTTCTTCCATAAGGACAGTGCCTGGCACCGAGTAACCATCCAACAAATATTAGTTGTCCTTGTTATTACTGTTGTTATCATTGTCATTGATTCGAAATGGGTGGGACAGGAGATCAGAGAGTTAGTGCTGTGTTAGGTCAGTAGCCAGTGGTTGACTTACATCTAAAGAAACAATTTACTGATTATTTCCATTCATGCCCCAAGCTTTTTGTCCTCAGATTCCCTTCCTGATTTTCTCTCAAAATATGTCTCCCTGTACCATCCCAATAAATACATATGCTTTCTGGCTCAACTTCAGAATTCAAGGGCCTCCTTCTGATCTATTTCTCCTCCAATTTAGAATCCAGATTTTCATAGCCCTTTATCCAATCAGTGGCTGGAGTGGGCTTATTCCTGCTGGAGAGTAGCAATTGTTAAAAATTCAGAAATTTTCTAAGCCCAGTTATTCCACATAGCATCATTAAAAATGAATTATATACAGTTAGGATTCAATGAATTATATTACAAACAAAAATTATAATATACTTCCTAATTGTTTTGCTACATTTTACTACTACCTATGTTCTTGAGATTATTTACGCGTATCCCGTTTGTATGGTTGAATTACTTGATAATGGTGGCTGTACATGTCTCTTCTGAATTCTGGGTTCAGTGATTTTGTATTGGTATCTTGAAATTAGCCATTAGGGGAATATTTATATTATGGGCATCAGTAGTCACCACAAATCAGGGGTTTCTTCCACCCCACCCCCACCCCCAGAGGCAGGTGTTAAATATTTAGTAGAACAGCACTCCTTTTATTCTTCTTTTAAATGCCTTAAAAATCTATCCCTCTCCCAGGAGTCATGCTCTCCTTTGTATTACAGATTGTTGGTCAAAGGCCATACACTCCTTTCAGACTGTACATTTCTGATGGGCAGGATGGATGCCTGGTTCACATTTTTATTCTCCAAAGCATCTTGCACAATGGGTTCAATATTTACTTGTCACTTGGGATTAATTAGAAGTCATAACTCAGTTCCAGGAAGTGGAAACATGGGTTCAAGCATCACGTTTAAGTAAAATAATATACTCTCCCTTGTGCATGAACCTAATCAGAAGAGAGAGAATTGGCTTCAGAGAGGCCAACCAGAAGCTTATTCCCAGGGAAGGAATCTGTCTGGGAAAAGTGAAGATGGTGTGTTCAGTGGTGTTATGACAGAAAAACGGCGGAAGGAGGAGATCAAATTCAGACTTCATTAGTGTGAGGAGCATGATAATACGTCCTTATTTTCTTATATTGGGATAAAGAATTCTTTTTTTTTTTTTTCTGAGACAGAGTCTTAAGCTGTCACCCTGGTAGAGGGCCGTGGTGTCACAGCTCACAGCAACCTCCAACTCTGTGGCTTAAGCGATTCTCTTGCCGCAGCCTCCCAAGTAACTGGAACTACAGGCACCCACCATAACACCCCAGCTATTTTTCTGTTGTTTTATAGTTGTCATTGTTTTAGCTTACCCGGCCGGGTTTGAACCCGCCAGCTTCGTGTATGTGACTGGTGCCCTACCCACTGAGGTACAGATGCCACCTAGGATAAAGAATTCTTTATTCACAAAACTCTCTGCTTCCTCAAAAAGATCTTCTAACCCTTTCAAATGACTTGGTTGACAGATGTCAGAATAAGACCTAGAGTGACTTTCTGTGCCAGTTCTGGTCCTTCAGATATAGACTAATTCCCTCCTGCCCATGTCTCTTTCTAAGGGGCACCATACTGTGCAGAGCTGCTACAACCCACATGACCATGGTTTCTGTTATGTGATCTTGCTTACACAGCTGATTGGCTCAGGGATGCATATCTGACCTAATAGGCTGGCCAGTGACATGCTAAACAGAAAAAGCTGAGCCGGGCAGTCACATCACTGCTCTTAGGAATCCACCTTGAAAACATGGAGAGTGTGAGCCAATTAGAATTGGTAGAACACTGAAAAGGTGCAGCAAAGATGCTAGGAATTAGAATGGGTGCCACAGCAAACAGAAGCCATGTTATAACACAGAAGGATATTTGAAAAAGCAGAAAAAGGTGTTTGGTGGATAAAGGAATTTGCAACAAATAAAAAAATACAACAATGAGGAGAGAGACAGTAATTGTAGCTAGGTCATGGGCTATTATAGTTTCTTGTTTAATAGTTACAGTCCGTAATTTTAGACACAGAATACATATAAGTAATCTTCCCCAGGTCACACCTAGTAAGCAGATAGACTTCTCAATCTCAGATGAGTTGTTATTCTAAAATAGGTAGGTGATATATTGGCTACCATTCCCACTACATGCCCAAGACAGTCAAGGCTGATTAAACCAGGAACCTGGGTCATGAGGCCTGAATTTAGCTTTCAAACTCTACTTACTATGAGCGCTCAGCAGCCACTGTCCATGAATCAGAGTTAGGAATGGCTGAGTCTGTTACTTATATGTTCATTCTGCCATAAAGTCCATTACAAAATATTGTTCAATAATATTGGTCATAAGTTTCCTCTCAAAGGTGAAAAAGGGATCAATGAAATTAGTCATCTAAAATCCAAATTAAATGTCCAACAAACAAGTTAATAGGATATGGCTTATAATTTTTGCCAGCTATAAACAGCTTGGATGTGTAAAAAAAAATTATTAGATAGGGGGATGGTAAAGAAATTAAAACCCATTATGAAAACTGTCCTAGAAAATATGGTGAAAAGACACACACACACAAAATGAAAATAAAAAATTTCAGCTAAGCCGAGAAACAATTGAACTATTTTAGTTTTAGATGAGTTATACAATGGATAGACTGCCCAATTAATATTCTAGGTGTCTCATATTTTATCTTAAATGACTCCTAAGTATACTAAGAAATGTGAATCAAACAAAATAAGATCAAACTTGTATCGAAATTTTTCAACTTTTTAATATCTGACAGGCAAAAATATCAGTTAGATATGAAAGTTTCTATCATGATGGGCAGCATACCAACTATGTTAGGTCAAAAAATCAAAGTTAATGCAACTTTAAAGCAATAGATAGATAATATCTTGCTTTGCTCTACTATAAGATTTATTGAAAATGTTTGTGTGCCATTTTCTTACAGCAAAAATCTGTGAAAAGGGTTGTGGGTGCAACTGTTTAAAAAGCACTCCATGTATGTGCAAATGCTAGAAACCATTGCCAGTTTGTGGACTTGTTGATGAGCATAAAAGACAATGATCATTTTAATGATCTCAGGCATTTTGCCAATACTCATTAGTTGAGTCATGGAAGACCTTTACAAAGATTTAACCTTAATCCAAGATTCTCTTGAAACAATATGAATACTTGCCAAATATTCAATAATCAAAAACAAGATGATGTATGTTTCTCACCAATATCATACTACACATAAACAAGCTAAATCCAAAACGCTAAAAGACATATTTGTGACCTACCTAAACAAGTATGCAAATTTATGTTTGAATGTAAACTTCCCATAATACAAATCAATAATTATAATTTTACACGTTTTCTAACATGAGTCAATATATAAAAGATATATATTGTAATTGCTAGCCTCATATAAATTGATGTAAAAAACAAGAAAAAAGTTGAGGGATACTTTAGAACAATTCAGAGTTGCTTTTCAATATATCTTATACATGTTGGAATTTGATAAGAATCCTGAATCAACACAAGAGTGGTGAATTTACTTAATTTTGACACACAGATATGAAATTAGTATGCTTTTGCTTCAAAGTCAAATCAATTTTGCTAAGAGAAATTAAGCAGTTTTATCAATATGGCTTCAAATATTCAAGGTAGTTATTGATAACTTTTAGACATATTTGGAACAACTTGGGTATGAGAATCTATTTTACAACTATAAATTTTTTTCCACCCATCCTTCCCCTTCCCTCCCCTTCCTCTTGGGCTGTAGTTGGGTTATAGCTTTCATATGGAAGTGTGGGTGCTTATATATTGGTTTCATAGTAGAGCTGAGTACATTGGATACTTTTTCTTCCATTTTTGAGATACTTTGCTAAGAAGAATATGTTCCAGCTCCATCCATGTAAACATAAAAGAGGTAAAGTCTCCATCTTTTTTTAAGGCTGCATAATATTCCATGGTGTGCTGTAAAACTACTAGAAGAAAGTGCAGGGAAAACACTTAAAGAAATCGGCCTGGGAGAATATTTTATGAGGAGGACCCCCCAGGCAATTGAAGCAACAGCAAAAATACATTACTGAGATCTGATCAAATTAAAAAGCTTCTGCGCAGCCAAGAACACAGTAAGTAAAGCAAGCAGACAGCCCTCAGAATGGGAGAAGATAAATGCAGATTATGTCCTGACAAAGGTTTAATTACCAGAATCCACAGAGAACTCAAACGTATTAGCAAGAAAAGAACAAGTGATCCCATCTCAGTGCGGGCAAGGGACTTAAAGAGAAACTTCTCTGAAGAAGACAGGCACATGGCCTACAGACACATGAAAAAATGCTCATCATCCTTAATCATCAGAGAAATGCAAATCAAAACCACTTTGAGATATCATCTAACTTGAGTAAGATTAGCCCGCATCCCAAAACTACAGATGTTGGCATGGATGTGGAGAAAAGAAACACTTCTGCACTGCTGGTGGAAATGCAAACTAATATATTCCTTGTGGAAAGAAGTGTGGAGAACACTTAGGGATCTAAAAATAGACCTGATATTCGATCCTGCAATTCCTCTACTAGGTATATATCCAGAAGACCAAAAATCACTTTATAACAAAGATATTTGCACCAGAATGGTTATTGCAGCCCAATTCATAATTGCTAAGTCATCGAAGAAGCCCAAGTACAACTATAAATTTTATGAAATCTAAATACAAATCAAGAATTTCCATGCAAATATACTATACAAATTGAGATATATACCCTAGTCCCCAGCACTCAGCTCATGGCCCCACCAATGAGCTTCCCTTCTGCCCAATGAGATGTGCTTTTAACTGTAAAATACACCTCAAATTTCAAAGACTTAGTATGAAAAAAATATATAAAATATCTAATTAATGATTTTTATATTATTTGTATACTGACATGACAATATTGGTATATGTATGATTAAATGAAATGAATTAGTAAAATTAATTTCACCTATTTCTTTCTACTTTTTAAAATGTGCTGCTACAAAGTTTAAAATTGCATATGTGCCTGACATTGTATTTCTATAGGTCAGTGCTACTCTGGAAATGTGACTCCTTTGTGTCAAGATTTTTCTCAATTTTTTTAACCATTTACGAATATCTTTAATAGCAGCATTTTTTATATTAAAGAAAAATGAAGTTCAAATGCCCAACAATAATTACGTCTAACACTTGGTACACATACGAATAAAGACAAAAAGCTGCCAACCCTGGATTTAAATAAAGGTTTTATAGGTTTATGAGGTATAATTATAACCTGTTTTCTGAATAAATAAGAAGAAAGTCACTGGCTGAAAAGGATAATAGAGATTTCTTTTCTAATACTCTCTTCATCTGGATTCCCCCCACACTGCTACTCCCTGCCATCTGAGCAGAATTCCCACTGTTAGACCAAATGACCATGCTCCTGGCCAGGCAATCACAACACAGGGCTCTACTAGCTCTGCTAGTTCAGAGGAAACAGTGCTTGGCCTATGGCTCCATACTCTTTATCCTAACCTGGTTCCAACTTTGGGACCCCAATCCATGCCCTTGGTTACCTGAGA
Source organism: Nycticebus coucang (assembly GCF_027406575.1). Classification (NCBI taxonomy): domain Eukaryota; kingdom Metazoa; phylum Chordata; class Mammalia; order Primates; family Lorisidae; genus Nycticebus; species Nycticebus coucang. The sequence continues at coordinate 23,813,411 of NC_069787.1, forward strand.
GTTTGAAACAACACTGGCAGTTCTACCTGGTTTGAACCTTGAATGCTACCAGTGAGGAGGCTGGCACAAGATTCCAAATCTCTTACTTACATTACTGTTCAATTAGAATAGGTGGCCTTAACCTAAGAGTGTTCTTAACCTCTTTATTCAGCTTTTGGCTGACATATTAAACTATAAATAATATACAACCTTTCCCCCAGGTACGAGGCTAAACCAGCACTTTCTGGAGCTTGTTCTATGTTGCCTAAGGGGTCAGGCTAGTGATGTAGCTCCAGTGGCCTCTGCAAATGAGGCCATGCCAACCACTACTGTACGGACACAGAGTATGGAGCACCAGTCCTTGGGCCTTCCCTCCTGAGTTTCTCAAGCAGGATCCATGTGACAGAAGCAGCCTGTACTTCTGTTGGAGGATGGCTGTAGTTGTTTCTAGGGCACAGCCAGGACGAATGATGCCAAACTTTCCAGGCACAGCTAAATCAACCATAGTTGAGCCAAAGCAACACTCACGGCTCTGGCTATCCCCAATTGGTCCTCCATCCATGACCAAGGACAAATGAGGCCAGAGGTGTTGGAACTCCTCAACATTCAGAGAACTGGCCTGGGAGCTGAGGTTGGCACTAGTGAGAGCAAGAAGTTCCCCAAACATCTGGGACAAATCCTGCATAAAAGCGTGGTCAGGAATCCAGATGCCTAGAAAGGAGAAAAGGGGTTCGGGTCCTTGTTGAGCGCCTCTGAGCGTTCCATTCCCAGAGTCCCTGGGCCTGGCAACAAGCCTTACCTGGCAGTACCCGTAGACGTCGGCCACCGGCCCAGGCATACGGCCAGCGGCTTCGCCTCGCTGCGGCCCTAGAGGCGGAACACATGGCGCAGTGCGGCCGAGCGACTGGCCGAGGAGGCCAGGCCCCGCCGCTCCGGGAGCCAGTGGGCTCCTCGCTCAGCCCCGTGCCGGCACCGACTCACAGGAGACATCTCATTTTGCTCAATTTTTAAGCAAGTATTAAGATATTCAAAATCTATAGTCTAATTCCTGTTTTTCGCTGAGGGATCCCACCAAACTTCAACTTGAACATCTGGAATATTAATTATTTTACAACCCGACCAATTAAATCAGCATCCCAGAATAATACGGTAGAGATACGTGACAGCCGAAAAGGAAAGGGGGAGCAGCAGTGTTTCAGAATACTTTGAAAGATTTTTTTGTTTTTGTTTAATTGTGGCAAATCATACACAACACAGAATGTAGCATCTTAGCCATTTTTAAGAGAGTACAGTTCTGTGGCATTAATTACATTCGCATTTTTTTTACAACCATTGCTCCCATCCATCTCCAGAAATTTTTCATTTTCCCAAACTAAAACTTCGTACAAATGGAGCATGAACTCCCTATTTCCTGCCCCACCCCAACCCCAGCCTCTGGCAACTGCTATTCTAATATCTGTCTTCATGACTTTGACTACTCTCAATACCTCAAGTAAGTAAAATCATACAGTATTTGTCCTTTTGTGTCTGTAAATGTTTTGTTTTGTTTTGTTTTTTTATTGTTGGGGATTCATTGAGGGTACAATAAGCCAGGTTACATTGATTGCAATTGTTAGGCAAAGTCCCTCTTGCAATCATGTCTTGCCCCCATAAGTCTGTAAAAGTTTTAATTGAATGTTCCAGGAATATATTCCAAAGTTTGATCACAAATCCCATTTCCAATGGAACATTCACTATTGGAAAGAAAGAAAAGCTACACTTTGGTAAAGGCTTTGCAGCGATCACTTTCCGTGAAGCTTCCTGTGCCTTTTTCCTAAGGGAAAATTAGGCTTAAAGTCAGGAAATGTTAGCAGCTCCACAAAGATACATTAGGGTGATGTTAGAATAATCTATAAGAAACTCAAAGAAATCGTTCTTAAAACCTGCGATAAGTCTAAAATATGCAGCTCACTGGGCCTTTCATAACTATACCTAAAAAACCAGGATTATGTGAGCTGGCTTGATAAAGGAGCAGACCATGACTTAGTCAAATAGTGAAATTATATGGCAACTCTAACGGTTACATATAGTACTGAAGTTCAAATCATTCTCAAGATCAACAAATGCTAATATATTATGTACATCACTGATTTCTGCTTGGGTGAATAAATGAATGAGTTAGATTGGTCTCAAGTTTAGGTAACACACATAGAAGTCGTAGGCTGTGTTCACATTTCCTCACCCCTTTTCTTACCCCTTTTCTTTTTCCAAGAGAAAAGCCAAATATTTTTAAATGTATCTACAAGCAACTCAATGATTATATGTTTTCTTGACTCTACAATAATCGTTTACATAATCAATGCCTGGAAACACTTCAGTACAAGTTTGCATGCTTATGAACAACCAAAATCAAAAATGGACAATGGGCTGAAGTGAGAAAAATTAATAAACCCTAATTAAATTCCTCTGTATAGACATTTTGCTTTGCCTTAAAGGTTCACCAGAGGATAAAAGAAATATTTTTTTTAATGGGAGAGAAGGTGAGATGATACGAGAAAAGTACTGAACCAGGTTTCAAATTAGTATAAAAAGAACTCACCAAATTACTGCAAATGTCAGGAATGAAAGAAAAAAAGGAAGTGGCTCCTGGTAGTGACAGATTATATAACTAAAAGAAACTTTTGCTTTTATGTCACTATTTGGTTGATAATTAGAGATGTCACAGAGGCTGGGATGAGGGAGTATGTTACTCACACAAGGTCATGGCTGGTGATACAGTGCAGCCCCCTGCAATTCTTTCCTCTGTCCCACATTGTATCCAATCCACATCTGGTCATGCAAAACAAGTAGAGCTTTCATTTATTTTTTCCTTCATAAATGCAGGAAGTATGTGCATTTCCAAAGAAAATATTTATGTATTTTTAAAGTGGATTCTATGACCAATTGAATACACAAATTAAAACAAACAAATATATTTGCCTGTTGGCCAATGCCTTTCTGAGGCCCAGTTTTATTTTGCACGTGAAAACAGATTAAAAGGCTTGATTCTGATGAGAGACAGTTTCATGTGATTTTGTTATCTTATTTCTGAAGGACTTTATGGTCCTCCCTTTGCTTTCTACTCATTTCATTTGTGATACTGCCTTAGTAAAAACACAACAAAACACAGGAAGGCAGAAGTGATTTGAAAACCTTCTAAGTTGTATTTCAGTTGTTTTTAAAGGAAAATGGATGAGTCAGCAGTCAGCATTTTTAAGGTTTAATTTTCGTTTCAATACAAGACTGTAGACTTGTTAACCCAAAATGTCAGCACAGATTTGGAGAACGACTTTTTGTGTAAGAATGACAGACCCAGCTTTCTTTTTCCATTTTAAAGGAACAATTACAAAAGCCTGTCATGGGGCCACTACAAAAAAATGAAAGCTCATTATCTCAAGGCCATGTGACAACCTCAGCTGCATAAACAGAATAATTTCAAGAAATTAAAGAAAAATAATGGTACCTCAATGAACTTAAGAACATGATTAAAGTCAAAGTAGGTGGGGACAAAATAAGCTCCAATCTCTGAGGTTTCTAAATTTGAAGAACCTGTTGACTTTGCGGCTAGGAGAATACGCAGCCCTGGTATCTTCCCCACGGTCATGTTGATTAATTGGCTAATATAAATTCAAAGGAGTCTCATTAGACAGATTAAAAGAAATAGCAGTGGGTCATGTTAAGTTTAAAATTAATCTTAGAAGTTAATCATCAGGAACAACCGTGAAATTCATCTTACAATATTTTCCAAATGACAAATAAAATGAAACATAATAAACAAGTAACTATTCTAAATAACTAAAATGCTGCCCTCTCTAATCCAGACAACATCGGAGCTCTTAGAAGAATTGTTTAACTGGATTTATGGGGTGATTTTCTTCTCTTAACAAGCCTGTACTCAAAGACCCAGTCCAGTGTTAGCCTTTTTACTCTGCTTGTACTTATCATCATCTGACTGCCACCAAGGCAGGACAAAGGACAGCCATCAATAATTGCTGTCATTGGTGGCTTTGGGCCACAGCTGCAAGTTAGGCTCTTCCTCTGACCCCATCTACAAAGTTCACTGCTGAATGACCTTGGTCAGCCTGAAACCTGCTCAGTAGAGCTCTCATTGGGCTTGGTCATTAGACTCTAGGCCCAAAAGCTGCCAGGGTCAGTGCCAAAAAGCTTCAGTACAACCTTACTGCTCCTATCAGCAGATGAGAAAAAAAGTATTGACATCAATACTTTTTTAGTCTTGGTAGTTTGGCCTGCAAAGGTATATCTCAACTCTGTCACTTTTGGGAGCCTAGATTATTTTGACAACCTACCCCAACCTACAATCATCCCTCACACAAGTACTGCCGGGCTCACTCAGCCGTGAGGCCATCCCTACCTCCAGCTCCACTGTCACCAACACTCTGACATATTATCCTATATTTGCAACCAGCACATTAGAGCAGCAAATCCTGCCTTGGAAAACAGAGCTGTGTGCATGCCACGTGTTCCCAGCACTGTGGAACAGCAGGGTTTCAGAACATATCTTCCTGGCATTTTCCCTTTACCATGCTCACTGTCTTCAAGTATGTCTTCAGAACAGCAGAGCAGCCCCAGCAATACTGCCTCATATGTGCATGGGAAAATAAAAACAAGTAGGAATATCCACTCCATGCTCTTACTAATATATCCACAAGGAAATTTAATTTATGATAATAAAACAAGCTCTCATGACATATACCTTTAAATCAGAAGAGAGCAAAATTCTACAGAATAAAAACAAAGAAGCGGCTCAGTGCCCATGGCACAGTGGTTATGGTGCCAGCCACATACACCAAGGGAGCAGGGTTCGAACCCAGCCCAGGCCAGCTGGACAACTGCAACAAAAAATAGCCAGGCGTAGTGGCAGGTGCCTGTAGTCCCAGCTACCTGGGAGGCTGAGGCAAGAGAATCGCTCAAGGCCAAGAGTTGGAGGTTGCTGTGAGCTGCGATACCACAGCACTCTACCGAAGGCAACAAAGTGAGACTCTGTCTCAAGAAAAAACAACAAAAAAAAAGAAGAAGCTGCAAGTACCAAAGCTTGAAGCAGCCAACACAAGTAGCTGATAGTAATCTATCCATCAGTTACCTAAAGCCCCTTTCTTGACGTGGTTCTAGAACTCCATTATCTAGGATCTGAGTTTCTTTAGCACTTCTTTGGACATGATTTTTTAAAATAATAATCACAATGATTTTGATGCATTAAGCTCCTATCACATATCCAACAATGTAGGTATTTGACTTACAGCAATACACACTTCAGGGTATACTATTATAATGACTTTATAGATGAACAAAATAAAGCCTGACCAATGATCAATGCTATGGCCAAATGTAGCACCTTCCCAGTCAGTATTTTTGAAAAGATAGTCACTGGACTACCGGCCTCCAAATCATCAAGGAGCTTGTTGATAGTACAGCCTTGCCTGAGACATGCTGAAACAGATTCTCTGTGGCTGAGTCCCAGGATGCCATGTGCTTAGGTAAAAATGACGTTGATTGTGCATTTTAGCAAGTCCCTGGTGAATCTTCTGCGACCAATTTGAAAACTGCTGCTCCAAGTATTCTCCTCCTTCCCCCATTCATTTTCTTGAGGAAAGTGGTCTCATATGGTCCCTTCTGGAGCCATTTGAGTTCCCCAGTCCTTCTTCTTCCTTAACTAAATGGTGGGGTGTAGACCTTAGCATGGCATAACACAACAGCCCGTTATCAATACCAGTGAACAGTGCAATTTGACCACCACACAGTGGACAAAGTTAACTGATCTCATACAACAAATCCACAGGAGGTTGTCTTCCCACTCATGATATGAAACAAAATATGCAAAACAGAGTCCTGACCCTGCCTCCATGCATGGAAGGTCATTTGTCATAGCACATGTGACATTCCAGAATGCAGCCTACGGTGCTGAGGTTCACCAGCTGCATCAAGAGTGAATGAGGGAGGATGATACCAAACAGGCCCTGAGATAAGAGCCATCTCTGACCTGAGGGCCATTCACAAGACTACACGATCAGCATCAAATTCCATAAGTTATCCTGAGCTTAAATACGTTTGCAACCCTGTCTCCTACCACTAAAGGAGTTGACATAGTTTTACTATGTAAGCCCTCAACCTGTAGTTTCCTCCACCTAATTTATACCTTGTCATTAAATTCTAGCCTATATTTACTTTACAAATACCAAGTCATGATGTCATGTTACTGAAATTGCATTCTATTTTCATTAATTATATAATTTCTCACATGCATATGTTTGTGTGTGTGATAATCACTCTTTAGGTTCACTTGGATCTTATCTTTTAGAGCAGTGGTTCTCAACCTTCCAAATGCTGCAATGTATTTTCATTGTTAAAAAGGGGTCACAACCCACAGGTTGAGAACTGCTGTAGAGAAACATGTACAACTTTTGATTGCCTCTTCCTAGAAAAAAAAAATGTGAAAAGGAGGGAGGAGGTCAATTTACTGCACTAATCATCTGTCTTGTGAAGTCAGAAGAAGATGAAATAATGGAATCTGTCCCCAGGGTATTGAAAAAGTAGTATGGAGGAAAAAAATAAAAACATTGCCCAAATAAAGAATTTTACACACCGCCATAAGCATTCCTTTTGAGGTCAGAATTCATCCAAGGACAAATAATAAATAGATGGGAGAGAAACAACATTACCAGGCTGACATTTTCCAATTAGCATCAAGAACATAAAAGCTCTCACAAGATGTGGAATCCTTTCCATGCCTGAGGAGAGCATATGAAAGTGAAATCATCATGTCTCTCTCTGCAGAAGAAAATCTCTTTTCAAAGACCTTTGTTTTGAAATACAGCCCAGAAAACCTCATGATGCTTCTGAGTCCTGTGCTCTAACATACATGCTCTATCCTGAAAATGCCTCCTGTCAACAACTGAACATGTCTTATCTGGAGGAGGATTGAAACCAGAGCGCCCTCAAAGGGCCCACAGACTGCTTAAGAATAGCAAAAATATAGCCTGATCAGATCTCAGAGATGAGGAATTCTCAAAGAGAGGAGAAAAGTGTCTGCATTTGCTCTAAGCATCCATTACAGCTCAGCAACTGTGGATAGAATCATTTTCCTCGGAGGAGCAAAGGCTGGTTTGGGGGACAATGGCCTTTAATTGTTTCTCAAAACCCTAATTGCATGCTTCATAGATGCCTGGATTTGGAAAGCCAAGGAAAGTATAATCCAATGAGTTTGGAATTCCTGAGAATATTCTTTTTTGAATAGAACAAGAAAGACATTTACTATCATTAAATAGAAAAATATATGAAATATCAAGATGAGAGATCAATGGTAAAGACATGAACATTTATAGTGTCATAGTAAATAATCCCCCTGCCAATATCAGACAGCACCTTTGGCATTGATGTGTACTATCCACGGCTTAAAGCTATGGTTCTCAATCCCCAGACTGTGGATGGGTACCAGTCAGTGGCCTGTTTTGGACTAGCCCACACAGCAGGAGGTGAGCAGCAGGCAGCCTGTGAAGCTTCACTGCCTGGGCTCTGCCTCTTGTCAGATTGGGTGAAACATTAGATTGTCACAGGAGCACAAACCCTACTGCAAACTGCATAAGCAAGGGATCTATATTGCATGCTCCTTATGAGAATCTAATGTCCCCTTCCCTTCTCTGTCCATGGAAAAATTGTCTTTCATGAAACTGACCCCTGCTGCCAAAAGTTTGGGGACTACTAGCTTAAAGTATGTGGATGTATAACATTCTGGTATCCTAAGACATATTTATTTGGCGTTAGTATGGTGAAGTGAACCTATTTCTGGCCCAAAGAACGATAGTGCTAAGGAGTTTTGTTTGGTGTCTGGGTAGATTTGTAAAATGGTGAAGGTCATGTGCCTAGCAGGCATGTATCTTCAGTATATTCTTCACAGAATGTCAGTACTCTGCATCATTTTTGCAGAGAAAGCAAAGTTATGTAAATAACATTACCCTAAATCCCTAACCAGAGCTGTGCAGATAAAGTCATTATTGCAGCTATCTCCATGACCATGACCATGGAGAGTACAGATACTGCATTGTTAACAATCAGATAATGTAAATTACATTTGCTCTGAAACAGCACTGGCCACTGCTCTTGAGGCTAGCCAAGGTCAAACTTACAAGATAGAGAGCATGTCCCCATATGGCTTAAGAACAACATCACTGTCTGTTTAGTGCGTCAAGTCCTTGAAACTACCAAGAAGACTGATGCTAATGAGAAACCCCACATTCTTGTAAAATGCTTAAATTTGCCCACTTTGGGAAACTACAGATTATCTCAGCTAGTGAACCGAAACTCTAAAAAAAAAACAAAAACGGGATTTGGTATATGCCAGGAAAACAGATACAGCACTAAATAGTTTACATCTATAATCTCTACGATAAGAACTAAAATGATACCTGTCATTTGTGTTATGCCCCATATCTGCAAAGGACTCCACATGGACTCTCTTTTGTAATCAAGATTAGTCTTTGTAAACAAGATTAAGTTGTGAGGTAAGTGTAAGGACTGTTACACTTAACAGCTGTGCTAGCGGGTGGCTCAAGGGCTGACAGAAGCACATTCGGAGACAACTCAGGGGTGCTGGTTTACATGGAGCTCAGTCAGAGTTGGTGGCTACTGTGGCCAGTGAAATGTACGTGCCACCTTAGGCCCTGTTGCTATGGTCTGAATGAGGAGGTAGCACATCTGGAGTGTTGAATTCCATTCTCGAGCCCTATCGCCATATTCACTATGCCAAAGCTTTTGCGCACAGTATCCTGTTTAAGCCTCGAGACAACCGGTGGGGCAGTCACTGTTATTATCCGCACTCCCAGGGGAGGAAACAGAGGGCTAGACTGGAGAGCGCACATCTGCCCATTGGCCTACCCAGGATCCTTCCCCTTTGGGGACGGGATAACTACCTCTCACTATTATGTCAAGTGTTAGTTGATTATCAATTAAACTCCAGGCCAAAGAGTGAAAATGTGAATCAAATCACACCCGTAGTATTATTACCTGTTTCAGGAATTTGAATCATGAGCAGAGTATTACAAGGACATGAGCTAATAGGGCTGCTGACTCCCCAACAGACGTGCTCTGGAGGAATTGGCTCTACTGTGTGGGTCCCCCATTTCTTGTTTCTGACTTCCAGGACCTGAGTTAAAATAGATAGATAGATAGATAGATAGATAGATAGATAGATAGATAGATAGATAGATAGATAGATAGATAGGTAGATGTCTTAGCCAACCCATACATTGCTAATAAATCATACTTTTCTTGTTTAATTTAGCCAGTTACTATTGTTTGCTACTCCAGAATATCAAATGACTTGTATCAAGGTAAACAAGTCATTAGTGGTGGTAGAAACTGGATTTGAGCCTTTCGGGCTAACTCCAGAACCCTGTCATTTACTCAAGGAAATGTTTAGGTGTGGTTAGAGAACAGTGACTGAGAAGAGAACGCAGGAGAAGGGTTGGAGAGACACTGGGGCTCACCTCACATAAAAATTGAAAAGCCTCTGCAGGTCTGCACCGAGGGAGTGACAGGACAGAACATGCAGTCACGTGCTGCATAATGATGTTTCAGTGATGGACAACATATATGATGGTAGCCCTGTAAATTATAACGGAGTCAGCGACGTCGCAACCATCCAGTGTCATAGCACAACTCATCACTCATGTGTTTGTGGTGAAGCTGGTGTGAGCAAACCTGTGCTGCCGAGAATGTAAAAGTCTAGCACATGCAATCATGGACACTACATAATACTTGGTAGTGACAATAAATGACCATGTTACTGCTTTATGTCTTTATTTTAGAGTGTACTCTTTCTACATATATATATAATTTTTTGTTTTTTAATTAACAGATCAAACTGGACAGAAACCTTAAAAGAAAAAAAAAACTGAAAAACAGCCTTAGGAAGGTCCCTCAGGAGCACGCAGGAGAATTTGTTATTAGATGTGACAGCTCTGTGCATGTTACTGCCCCCTGAAGACCCTCCAAAAGGAAAAGATGTGGAGTGGACCATGTGTGGGCCTAGGCTGATGTGTGTGTTTGCATCTCAATTTTTAACAAAAAAGTATAAAAATTGAAAATGAAAATTGAAATAGGGTCAGGTGAGGTGGCTCATGCCTGTAATCCTAGCACTCTGGGAGGCCTAGACAGAAGGACTGCTCAGGGATGTCTGATTAGCCTGAGCAAGAGTGAGACCCTGTCTCTACTAAAAAATAAAAAAATAAAAAAATTAGCCAGGATCTATGTTGAATATCTATAGTCCCAGCTACTCAGGATGCTGAGGCACGAGGATCCCTTAAACCCAGGAGTTCAAAGTTGCTGTGAGCTGGGCTGACCCCATAGCACTCTAACCTGGAGTATCCGAGTGATATTCTGTCTCAATAAGAAAAAAAGTAAACAGAACAAACTCTTATAGAATAAGAATATAAAGCTAGAAAACATTCTCATGCAACCGTGTAAGTGTGTGTGTATTTTAAGCTACCCTGTTTCCCCTAAAATAAGACATCCTCCTAAAATAAGACCTACTTACAGGAAAGATAAGACGTCTCCTGAAAATAAGACTTAGCGCATCTTTGGGAGCACACCTTAAAACAAGACACTGTCTTTTTTTGGGGGAAACGGGGTACATGTTATTATAAAAGAGTCAAAAAGTTAAAAAACGAAAAGATATGAAATAAAGTTTCAGTAAGCAAGATTAATTTATTATTGAAGAAAGAAAAAATTGTTACAAATTTAGGGTGGCCTAAGCAGACAGTGTTTATAAGGTCTACAGTAGGGCACAGTGATGTCCTAGACCTTGACATTCACTCACCACTCACTCATTCACAGTGACTCACCCAAAGCAACTTCCACTCCTGCGAACACCATTCCTGATAAATTCCCTACATGGATACACTTTTTTAATCTTTTATACCATATTTTACCGTATCCTTTCTACGTTTAGAAATATAAATGCTTACCATTTATAATTCCCAACAGTGTTCAGCACAGTAACATGCTGTGCAGGTTTATAGTCCAGGAGCAATAGGCTCCATGTAGCTGAGACATGCAGGCAGCTGTGCTATCAGGTTTGTATGAGTGTGCTCTAGGAATGTTTGTTTGCACAGGGATGGGATCGCTTAAGGACACATTTGTTAGAATAGATTCCCATTGTTAAGCAATGTGTGACCGTATTTTGAACAAGCATCCTCGCTGGACACTGTGTAGATAGGAGATACAGGCAGGCAAATGTGACGGGGTGGACCCTGGTTGGAAAACTCCTGCGGTCGTCCATCCAGGCTACAGAAGAGGATGGCTCATACTAGGGTAGGAGGCACGAAGATGAGAAGTGACAAAGCTTGGTGTAAAATTAGAGGGTAGATCTGATAGTGTTTGCAAATCGATGGGAAAAGGAATGTGAGAGGCAAAGGAAAATAAAGAATGACTCTTGAGATTTTTGACTCGAGCAATGGAATATGTACAGGTTACGTTTACCGTGGGGTGTCATAGGGTTGAATTAGGACCAAGAGTAGATGGACTCAGATGCTACGTACAAAGGACTTCCCAGCCATCATATCCGGCAGAGGGGGAAATGAAGTTCCTCCAAAGTTATCCACCCAGGGTCGTGACACAGGTGAACCAGATAAGGGTGGCTGGGGGCTTCATAAAGGGATTCGAATGCCAGTAAGAGGTGGAACTTTGTGATCGGAAAGGATCCTTCCAATCATGAAATCCTGCAAATGTGAGTTTTACAGAATTGATAAGGAACTCTCTATCTCTTACAGTCCATAACCATAAAAGGGAATAAAAATACACAGTCAGGTTTTATTTTACTTGTTTCAAACTTGGGCAAATTAGGGAGGGTGAATGTTGGCACATCTGTCCCACAGCACACTGTTTATTACTTCAGTGTAAGGCAATCCCTTTTCAAAGTCAGAACATCCTGGGAAAACAACCGAGTGCGATTTGTTGTTCTTTCTCTTTTCATAGTGTACAGCTGGAAAATTCTGTGCATCTGGATAGTCTGCTGAGGTAGCAGACTATAACAAGCCATGGCTGGGATCCGGCTACGCATCACTCCTCCTGCTAACTGTCCTTAGAACTGGCCAAGAGGATAAAGAGAGTCACAGACACACCGAGGGGAAGAAATAAGAGGCAGGCCTGCTGACTTTTTCCTTTTTGGGAACAAGAAATAACTGCTATACATTTCAGAAGCCCCTAGAGTTCTGTACGGCACGGTACGTTTATAGCTGATTCCACACGTCCAGGGAGTTTAAAGGCCCAACTCTGTTATTGGCTTGATAACTTTTCCCAAGTTTCCTCTCTACACATGCCATGTGTCCCACTTCCCTGGGGACAAATGTCAAAGTAGCAGATGTTCCCTCAGCTTATCTCATTGTTATCTCTGTACCAAAGACATCAAGGGGGAAACAGACAGCATGATTCAATTTAATTTTTTATCTTCACTGTCCCTGTCTTCCTTTGCTCATTTCTGAGAAAGAAATAGCCCCTTTTCTTGCCAAGATGAACCTGTGAGCCTGTGTCCATCTCTTCCTGACTCCCTTGGGAACCTCTTTTAGGAAGGATCCACTCTCTGTCTTCTGCGCATTCCATTCCATTCATGCTGTGTTTAAGTACTTTTGAGAGACTTGGTGCCCTGTAGCTCAGTGAGTAGGGCGCCAGCCACATACACCGAGGCCAGCTAAACAACAATGACAACTGCACCCAAAAAATAGCTGGGTGTTGTGGTGGGCACCTGTAGTCCCGGCTACTTGGGAAACTGAGGCAAGAGAATTGCTTAAGCCCAAGAGTTTGAGGTTACTGTGAGCTGTGACACCACAGCACTCTAACGAGGGTGACATAATGAGACTCTGTATCAAAAAAGTAATAATAATACCTACCTTTGGGTACTTGTTCATGTCTCACACTTTGCTAAAATGTGTAAGAGGAAAGACACTTTGCTGCCCCCACCACCCAGAGCCCTCTTTGCTCTGGCTGGTGGAGAAAAGTTTTCAGGTTTCACGTGTGCTAGCGAAGTGGGAAGCACCCTCCAGTTCTTTGCTCTGCTGAGGCTGGACACCCAGTTTCAATGGTCCTTTACACAAAAGAACACCACTCAGAATTTTTGCATCTATATGACAAAAGTCCAGACATAAATTAACACCAAGAGGAGAAAAGCTCACCTTCTAGGCATAAAAAAATAAAGTAGGATTTGTGAGCAGTTCAATATGGGGGAGAGCAAGCTATTATGATGGGGGAGAATATTTTCTGGAGTGGTCAGTAAGCTTGCTCTGAATCTGGAATCAACTCTGGCTATGGACTGTGATTACCCAAAAATTCCATAAAAGGCTGCTGCTCCTCACAATACATCTGCCTCAAGTGCTTCAGGGAAAGGAAGGAAAAGGGGCACAGTCTAGGGCAGAGGCAGTGAGAGAATGGCAATGCCCAAAGACAGAACAAAGGCTGTGCAGAGATAACGTAGAGAGACTCCAGTGGAGACTGACCAGCGCAGCGAGCAACCACCTTTTCCATGAAGATATTGGTCCTGACCTCCCTAAACAGACTGGTATCTATGAGGGAGATAGATACCCACCCTTGAATCTCACCCTCCTGGGCATTCTACCTCCGTTAACAGCACCTGTTCCCTCCTGCAGCTTCTATTTTCATGCACATTTGCTGTGCCTCTATGTCATGAGTTCCCTGAGAGTAGAATTATTAAACACCTGCAGTATACCTGGTACCAGGAGAGGCTCGAGTCGCACAAAGATGACTAAGACACAGACTATGGACTTGTTCTTGATTAGCTCCCAATCTGGAACAACAAAGGTGCAGAGGAAAGATAATTTATTTCCATTGTGGTGAAACTTTTCCCCCTTTTGCTGGTTTAATATCAAGCTTCCAACATTTTTAACTATTGTAAACCAGGTGAATGTTGTATGGTTAGGAAGGAATGAGGGATGCAGGAAAATCAGGGGAAATTGCAGACATTTTTTAATGTGGCAGTTTAATGATACCAAAAAAATAAGACCACTGGAGTAGAAATGTAGGTCACTATAGCACCCAGTATCAATTCTGGTTCAGCGATGAGAGAGCCACCAGACAAGAATTGGGTGTAAATAGAGTATATCCCCAGTTGTGGTCCAGTTCCCCAACCCTGGTGCACTAGTCAAAGTTCTTGGTCAGAAACAATAGAAATATCTCTTGTTAGCTTATTCAGAGAAGAAACTTATTGGAAAGATATTTGGTAGCTCATAAAATCAAAGAAAACAGAGACACAGCTCAGACAGAAACAAGGGGAAGACATTCAAAGCCAAGTTTAGCCACAGGAAAGATCTATGTAGACAGCTGTCACCAGGACCATTGTCAGTATCACTGAAGCCATTGCCACTGCTGGTTCCCTCCATGGTCCTGGGGTCTTAGTGCTGCCGCAAATGATCTGTATCTGATTCTGTGCCTTTGTGTCATCCACTGAGACTCAGCCCCTAATGGGAGCAGCAGAGGGATCCACCCCCCTAGCCTATGAGCCCTGCTTTGCTCTTGTCTTGGGATCCCTCAAAATAGAATATTCAGATGTCATGCAGCCAAAATGACAGAATGCCATTCCCTCTGGCCAGCAGGTTGGTCAGGGGCCTATAATGTCTCTGAGGGCAGAAGCTGAGCCGTGGGCCTCCCAAAATAGAGGTCAGAGCAACACTGATAGTAGCTAAGAAATGGGAGCAGAAGTGGCTTGCAGTCAGCATCAAACATCAGGAAGGACGTAATCAGGGACCACTGGATCCTAACTGGGACAAACTGGGACCAACTGGGACATACTGTATGGCAAGATCTATAGGCAGGTAATGGACGCTCACTGATGGGGTTTCTGCACTGTCAGATATTTTGGAGTAGACCCTGACCACTGAACAGGCAGAGACAAGCCAGATGCCTATGAACACTCTTCCCATGCCCTTTCCTCTCCAAACATCTCTGCCACCCACATGTCAGTACAGCACTTTCTCGAGGTCAGTGTTTCCTAAATTGTAGTACACATCACATTAGTGGTATGAGAGGTGATTTTTAAATGGTCTTTGGGTACACATTGGTACACATTTTTTGTATTTATGCATTTATTTTAATGGCATTCAGAACTATGTAACAGAAAGTAACATCTACTTACTCTGTGCTAGGTGCTGTTCCAAATGAAATTCATGTAATCCTCATAACAGCCTAAGGAGAGGATTTTATTATTACGTGTTACCCACATTTTATAGATGATGAAACTGAGGCCCAGAGAAGTTAAGTAATATGTTCAAGGTCACAGCGATAGTGAGGAAGGGAGCCAGGATTTATAGTCAAGCAACCTCAGGAGTCCTTATTTTTTATAAGCCACGATGAGGGACTTCATTATGAGATGAGCAGTTAACCAGGGCATTATGAACAATTATGATTTCACCTTTTTTCTTTTTAATAAATGTGGATGTGTCTCCTCACCACAATCCAATGAAACTAGCAATAGCTAACACTTACATAGCACTTAATACATGCCAGGTACTATTTCAAATGAGTCATATATAATAAACTCAAGATTATGAAGTAGAGGCTCTCATTAAGCCCATTTTACAGAAACAGAAACTGAGGCACAGAGAAACTAAACCATATGCCCAAATTTACCAAATTAGTAAGTGGTACTAACTTGGGCTTCGAGTCTGTGCTCTTGCCCATGCATTATATTGCCTTCTAAGCCATCTGATGAGAGTTGGGTACCATTGTTATCCCATTTTACAAAGGAGGAAAGTGAGCCTCAGAAAAATGAGTTGCCCTGAGTCAGATATCAACAAACTTTTCATGTACAGGGCTAAATTATAAATATGTTTGGCTGTGTGGACCTTTGATTTCTGTCACTACTATGCAACTCTACTGTTATAATACAAAAGTAGCCAAAGACAAAATATAAACAAATAGGTGTGGCTGTGCTCCAAGAAAACCTTACAGGTTGACATTGAAATGTGAATTTTGCATAGTTTTCACATGACACCAATTAAAATTCTTCATTTGGCTTCTTTGCAACTATTAAAACATGTAAAATCTACT
This sequence comes from Nycticebus coucang, assembly GCF_027406575.1. Taxonomy (NCBI): domain Eukaryota; kingdom Metazoa; phylum Chordata; class Mammalia; order Primates; family Lorisidae; genus Nycticebus; species Nycticebus coucang. The sequence goes on from NC_069787.1 coordinate 23,829,476, forward strand.
TTTACTCATAAGCTATAAAAAACTGGAAGCAGGCAGGACTTGTCCACAGTTATAGTTTGCCAAACCCTGGTCTGGGTCAACCAGCTGAATTGTGTCTGCGCTCAAACCCGGGGCTCTCTTCCACTGAGTCATGAAGCTGCCACACGGTGAGAAGAGAAAAGGGCTTTCCAGCCAGGACAAGCTATAGCCTGGTGCAATGACATCTCTCAGAGTGGGCTATTGACGATCACTAAAGCCAGAGCATTCTGGCAGATGGAAAAAAAAAAGAGACAAACCAGGCCAGGGCTGCAGAGGAGCCTCTGTGTTTGCAGCTAGATAAAGCTGATTGTGAGAAGCAGCACTTAAAACCCAAATGTAAGTAATACCTATAGAGCATGTTTTATAAAATGCCCTCTCCATCACAAAAATACCGCACATTTTTCTCAGGGTCATGATGAAATGGATAGTTCTGAACCATGGCTTACATTTTCCCTTTTACTCCAAAGAAAATCAAACTGTAAAAGCATGAATTTCCCCAAGAGGGCTTTTTGCCCATTCAGCCATGTCTTCTAAGGGGGGCTGACTTATTGAAAAATAGAAACCACTCGTGGTTGTAAAACCAGTGAACCTCTTTCCTTTATTTAACCTACTGCCCTTGAAAGTTTACTTTTTTATAGTTCGCACGTGATCCAACCAAACCTGTTCTCAGCCATCCTTATGCATGAGTTATATATAGAAGCACTTCAAAGAGAAAAGAGAAATGCTACATAAATACAAGGTAGTCATGTACTCAAATCCGATCTTAACTCACAGTGGTGAACTCTACTGCCAAGTACAAGAGTCTATTATGGAGACCGGAATTCCTTGGTGTGTGCTCTGTTTCCACTCCCTTTAATCCCTTTACCTGCCCACTAGTTCCCAGGATACTATCACACCAACAGCCAGCACTTGTAAATGACCTTGGGCTACTTAAGCAGATTTTGCCTGTCTGCAGAAAAGCTGAAATACAAGTAACAGAGGCATCACATGGCCTCTTCATCTGACCTTCTCTTTCTGATTTCATGCCTACTCCTCCACTGTTTTATCCTGGAAACATTTCCTAACAATTCACTTTCATGTGAATCCTCATCTAAGGTTCTGTTTTTGGTGACGAACAAAAAGGCACAGGGTTACAATAGACATCTTAAACCTCTGCCTTCTGATATGCAGTATATTGAAATTAGAACCCGTCACTTTGTGTAGCTCTAAAGTATTTATCCTGCCAACTGATATTATTACTTTTATACAGGTGAGGAAACTGAGGCTCAGAGAGGGTCAACAACCCACCCAAGGTTACATAGAAAGCAACAGAGCTGGATGCTCCTGCACCTACGGTAGTAGCGTAGCGGGGAACAGTCCCCAAATTATTTTTGATGTATCTGTAACCACTATTTAAAATTAAACTGGAATAGGATATATTCTCAGAAAAAATAGTCACTTCTTTTATTTCTTTTTTAAAGAGGTTAGAATTGTTTACTCATGCGCGCACATTTACTGAGCACCTGTTGTATTTCAGGCACTGGACTAAATGAAGCAAATGCAGCAGTGAGCATTCGTGGAACTTACATTTCAGTAGGAAAATTAACAAAAGAAATTACAATGCCAATAATTGCTATGAATGACATATACACAAAACTGAGAAAAAGAAGCTCAGATGGGTCCAGATACAGCCTCTCCAAGGAGTTAACATTTAAATTTAGAACTAAAGGAGGAAGAGGATTATTGAGGCAAAACATTATAGGCAAAGATATGCTCAAGGAAAGAGAACCATTGCTCACTCTTCACTTAGAAAGGGAGAATTCAGACATTGGATTTTATTGTTGGTCATCAAATTTCTCTATAAGCAGAGCAGGTGACAACTTCTGTCATACCATTTCAGGGCCACCTATAGTTGCTTAGAGAAAGTGTCTAACCACTCCACTGGCCCTTTGACTAAAATATTCAATATTTGTCTGAGTCTCTAAGGATACTCCAGAGAAGCTCAGTTGATTTACTTTGGCTCCACATCTGCTGTTAACTAAGAAAGGAAATGTATTATTAGCTTACATTCAGCATCGCTGGCCTGTTAGACTGACTCTTGACAAACCACTCTCAACAATGTGAGGCTTGGGGGTGGCCCGATGCCCAATGTCAGAGAGGTGGCGGGGAGTTGGACCAGCAGAGCATGGAGGCCTGCGTTTGACTCCTTGTTTCGCCATTTAGTCCCAGTGGGACTTGCAGCAAGTAACTTGTCTCTCTGAATGTGTTTCCTACTTTTAAGGAGAAAAACAAATATACATCTTCTTGGTCCCTGTAGGCAGCTGCAACAAAATACTGTTGACTGTTTGGCTCATGAACAATAGAATTTATTTCTCAGTTCTGGAGACTGGGAAGTCCAAGATCAAGAGGCACCAGCAGATTTGATGTCTAATAATGGCTCTCTGGGGCTCAGGTGGCTCCTTCTCCTCTGTCATCACGTGTTGGAAGGAGCTAGCAGTTCTCTGAGGCACAGATCTCCTTCATGAGGGCTCTACCTTTATCACCTAATAACATCGCAAAGCCCTCATTTTCTAGTACCATGACCTTAGAGGTTAGAATTACGACACAGGAATATGGATGGGGACACAAACATTCAGATCATAGCCTGCTTGTAGATTGCTTTGAGGATTAGAAATAATTTTTGTAAAGAAGGTCTTGGCTCAGTATGTGGAACTCTAGAAATGAGAGTTTTGATTTTAGTATAGCAGTAATAGCGGTAAGAATTGGAGTGTTAGCATCAGTGTAGTAGCAATACTCAGTAGTAGGAATAGTTACACTAGTGAACTTTAAAATTATTGTTGTTAGCATGCCCATCTATACCTCAATCATTCTGGTAATAAATTAGTCTCTGAAAGGTGAACAGTAACTCTTACACCATTTAAAATACTAGCTGTTGCCTGTTGCTATTGGAATATGATCTGAGCTTTGGAATATTTCCAAAATAGCACTGTCTAATAGAAATATAATGTAAGCCACATATGCAAGATAAAATTCCCTAGTAGTCATATTTTTAAAAGTGCAGATAGGTTAAATTCATTTTTATGATGTATTTTATCTAACCTGATATATTTAGAATATTTTGATTTTGATATATAATCAATATAAAAGAATTTGGTGCAATATTTTACTCATTTTTAATACCAAGTGTTCAAACTAAAGTGTGTATTTTACATTTAACAAAGTGTTTAATCCTTAATCAGGATTCAAGTATTAAATAACCCTATGTAGCTACTGGCTAACATTTTGGGCTGTGTAGCTCTAAATAATAACATCATATTCTGGATGACTTACAATATAGTGTCACAGTAGGGGATGGGTCAGAGTGTATATGTTTCCAGCTCTATAGAGGAAAAAATTGCAATTATACTAGAACCTCTGGAAGTTGACCATGTAAGGATTGATAACAATTGGTCAACATTTGGAGGTGATCAACAAAGGACTTAGGCCTACTGTACTGATACATATGTGTGGTGCATGTCTAGTCTGTGAAAATTAGGTCAACTTAAAAAAGGGGTCAATGTAGGGAGGTGGTTAACTATGGAAATTCTAGTGTATTTGAAATACAATACGATGACTAAAAAAACAAACATTAGTTATGTAAACTAGTTATATGAACAGGATATAAGACATGATTTTATTCATTCTCTACCAGAATAACTTGCATTTCTTTCCCCCATGAAGTTTTATACACTAACAAATCAACAAATAAAACCTCTGGGCCCTCTGATGTAACTTGGTTAAAATGGATCTTAAATCTCACCTCTTCCCCTCATTCAAGTCCCAACTCCATCATCTCTTCTTCAGAGAGGCAGCCACCTCACATACATCTTTGGATAGTTCGGAACTGAAGTGTCTTCTCTGCCATTCATTATCTCAATCATGTGGTTTCTTTCTTGGTAACTGTTACCAACTGAAGATGCCATCAATGCAAAATCCCTCTTTTTGTTTCTAGAGATCACTCAGGAGCTGTGCCCCTCCAACACATCAACCCTTTAGCTAAATCTTGCTGTAGTTCTCTTCCTTTTTCTCACTGGACTCAAATGCTTAGAACAATTTGGTGCGGAAATCAAATAGGCAAGATATAAGAGACACAGCCACATGATGGGCATTATTGATGTAAGTTGCACAAGGATTCTTCACCAATTTCCTTCCTCTCAATGCTGTTCCCAATGCCGTCCTCTAGGGTCTCAGCTTCCTCACCTATAAAATGAGAGGGTTGGACTAAGCCAATGGTTCCCAGTATTTCTGATAGAGACTCAACACACATTTTTAAAAAATAATAATTTTAAGGCATATAAAATTAACATAGTTACATAAATTTTTTAAATTATACCCTCCAAAATCACTCAAAAATTCCAGAAATAACTGTTTTAACACTTGATGGCAATTTCATTCAATATTTCTCTGTGTGTATAAGAAATATGCATAAAAATTTCTATAAGAAGAAAAGGGAGGCATGGAAGCAGAAAGGCAGAAAAATTAAAATGAAAGGAAGGGGAGGGAGGGATAGGAAATAGGAGGAAAGAGGGAAGAAAAGTTATAAATAAAAACCAATCCTGAATATAGCAAAGCAGAGAGATGGAAAGAACCTGGATCCACCATGATACTATTGAACTGGGCAGTCAACCAACACTGAAATCTCATCTACTTGTAGACTTTTTTAAAATTTTTTTTATTAAATCATAGCTGTGTCCATTAATGCAATTATGGGGTACAATGTGCTGGTTTTATGTGCAATTTGAAATACTTTCATCAAACTGGTTAACATAGCCTTCACCACATTTTCTTAGTTATTGTGTTAAGATATTTATATTCTACCCTTAGTAGATTTAACATTTACCCTTGTAAAATGCACTGTAGGTGTGGTTCCACCAATTACCCTCCCTTCACCCATCCCTCCTCTCCCCTCCCTTTCCTCTTTTCCCTTCATCTTGGGCTATAGTTGGGTTATAGGTTTCATATGGAAGTGTAGGTGCTTATAAATTCGTTTCATAGTAAGGCTGAGTAAATTGGATACTTTTTCTTCCATTCTTGAGATACTTTGCTAAGAATAATATGTTCCAGCTCCATCCACGTAAGCATGAAAGAGGTAAACTCTCCATCTTTTTTTAAGGCTGCATAATATTCCATGGTATACATATACCACAATTTATTAATCCATTCATGGATCGATGGGCACTTGGGCTTTTTCTATGACTTAGCAATTATGAACTGGGCTGCAATAAACATTCTGGTACAAATATATTTGTTATAATGTGACTTTGGTCTTCTGGGTATATACCTAGTAAAGGAATTATAGGATCGAATGGCAGATCTATTTTTAGTTTTTTTTTTTTTTTTATTAAATCATAGCTGTGCACATTGATATAATATGGGGCATCATTCACTAGCTTCACAGACCGTTTACCAAGTTTCACATATACCCTTGTAAGATGCACCGCTGGTGTAATCCCACCAATCCCCTTCGCTCTACCCACCTCCCTACTCCCTCCCCTCCCTTTCCCCATTCCCCTTATTCTTAGGTTGTAACTGGGTTATAGCTTTCATGTGAAAACCCTAAATTAGTTTCATAGTAGGGCTGAGTACATTGGGTACTTTTTCTTCCATTCTTGAGATACTTTACTAAGAAGAATATGTTCCAGCTCCATCCATGTAAACATGAAAGAGGTAAAGTCTCCATCTTTCTTTAAGGCTGCATAATATTCCATGGTGTACATATACCACAATTTATTAATCCATTCGTGGATCGATGGGCACTTTGGCTTCTTCCATGACTTAGCAATTATGAATTGGGCTGCAATAAACATTCTGTTACAAATATCTTTGTTATGATGTGATTTTTGGTCTTCTGGGTATATGCCCAGTAGAGGGATTACAGGATTGAATGGCAGATCTATTTTTAGATCTCTAAGTGTTCTCCATATCTCTTTCCAAAAGGAATGTATTAATTTGCATTCCCACCAGCAGTGTAGAAGTGTTCCCTTTTCTCCACATCTGTGCCAACATCTCTGGTCTTAGGATTTTGTGATATAGGCTAGTCTCACTGGAGTTAGATGGTATCTCAAAGTAGTTTTGATTTGCATTTCTCTGATGATTAAAGATGATGAGCATTTTTTCATATGTCTGAAGGCCGTGCGCCTGTCTTCTTCAGAAAAGTTTCTCTTCAAATCCCTTGCCCAGCCTGCGATGGGATCCCTTGTTCTATTCTTGCTAATGCATTTGAGTTCTCTGTGGATTCTGGTTATTATACCTTTGTCGGAGACATAACCTGCAAATATCTTCTCCCATTCTGAGGGTTGTTTGCTTGCTTTACTTACTGTGTTCTTGGCTGTGCAGAAGCTTTTTAGTTTGATCAAGTCCCAGTAGTGTATTTTTGAAGCTGCTTCAATTGCCCAGGGGGTCTTCTTCATAAAATACTCGCCCAGACCGATTTCTTCAAGGGTTTTCCCTGCACTCTCTTCTAGTCTTTTTATAGTCTCATGTCTTAAGTTTAAATCTTTAATCCAGTGAAAGTCTATCTTAGTTAATTGTGAAAGGTGTGGGTCCAGGTTCAGTCTTCTACAGGTTGCCAGCCAGTTCACCCAGCACCATTTGTTCAATAGGGAATCTTTTCCCCACTGAATGTTTTTAATTGGCTTGTCAAAGATCAAATAACGGTAAGTAGCTGGATTCATCTTTTGGTTCTCTATTCTATTCCAGACATCTACTTCTCTGTTTTTGTGTCAATACCATGCTGTTTTGATCACTATTGATTATATAGTACAGTCTCAGGTCTGGTAGCGTGATTCCTCCTGCTGTGTTTTTATGGCTGAGTGATTTTTGGCTATTGGAGGTTTTCTCTGATTCCATACAAAATGAAGTATTATTTTTTCAAGATCTTTAAAGTATGACAGTGGAGCTTTAATAGGGATTGCATTAAAATAGTATATTGCTTTGGGTAGTGTGGACATTTTAACAATGGTGATTCTTCCCAGCCATGAGCATGGTATGTTTTTCCATTTGTTAACATTTTCAGCTATTTCTTTTCTTAGAGTTTCATAGTTCTCTTTATAGAGATCTTTCACATCCTTTGTTAGATAAACTCCCAAATATTTCATCTTCTTTGGCACTACTAGGAATGGAATAGAGTCCTTAACTGTTTTTTCAACTTGACTATTGTTGGTATATATAAAGGTTACCGATTTATGAATGTTGATTTTGTAACCTGAGATGCTGCTGTATTCCTTGATCACTTCTAAGAGTTTTGTAGTAGAATCCCTGGTGTTTTCCAGATATACAATCGTATCATCTGTGAAGAGCGAAAGTTTGATCTCTTCTGACCCTATATGGATACCCTTGATCGCCTTTTCTTCCCTAATTGCGATGGCTAAAACTTCCATTACAATGTTAAAGAGCAGTGGAGACAATGGGCAGCCTTGTCTGGTTCCTGATCTGAGCGGAAATGATTTCAATTTAACTCCATTCAATACGATATTGGCTGTGGGTTTGCTGTAGATGGCCTCTATCAGTTTAAGAAATGTCCCTTCTATACCAATTTTCTTAAGTGTTCTGATCATGAAGGGATGCTGGATATTATCAAAAGCTTTTTCTGCATCAATTGAGAGAATCATATGGTCTTTATTTTGTAGTTTGTTTATGTGCTGAATTACATGTATAGATTTACCTATATTGAACCAGCCTTGAGAGCCTTGGTCATGGTGTATAATTTTTTTGATGTGTTGTTGGATTCTGTTTTTTAGGATCTTATTGAGTATTTTTGCATCAATATTCATTACTGATATTGGTCTATAAATTTGTTTTCTTGTTGGGTCTTTCTCTGGTTTAGGGATCAAGGTGATGTTTGCTTCGTAAAATGTGTTGGGTAGTATTCCTTCTTTTTCTATATTTTGGAAGAGGTTTAGTAATATATGTATTAGTTGTTCTTTAAAGGTTTCATAAAATTCTGTCGTAAAGCCATCTGGTCCTGGCTTTTTAGGGAGACGTTGTATAGTCAATGCTATTTCAGAACTTGATATAGGCCTGTTCAACATTTCCACTTCCTTCTGCCTAAGTCTTGGTAGGTAGCGTACTTCCAAGTATTGGTCAATTTCTTTCAGATTTTCATATTTCTGAGAGGAAGTTTTCTTTTAATATTCATTAAGGATTTTTTGAATTTCTGAGGGATCTGTTATTATTTCGTCTTTGTGCTTTCTGATTGATGAAATTAGAGATTTTACTCTTTTACTCTTTTTTGGTTGGGTTAGACAAAGGTCTATCTATTTTATTGACCTTTTCAAAAAACCAACTTTTTGATTTATTGATCTGTTGTATAATTATTTTGTTTTCAATTTCATATAATTCTGCTCTAATTTTGGTTATTTCTTTTCTTCTACTGGGTTTGAGGTTGGAATGCTCTTCCTTTTCCAGTTGCTTGAGATGTCCCATTCAGTTGTTAACTTCCTCTCTTTCTATTTCCTTGAGGAAGGCTTGCAGTGCTATAAATTTCCCTCTTTTTTTTCTCCTTTTTTTTTTTCATTGTTGGGGATTCATTGAGGGTACAATAAACCAGATTACACTGATTGCAATTGTTAGGTAAAGTCCCTCTTGCAATCATGTCTTGCCCCCATAAAGCGTGACACACACCAAGGCCCCACCCACCCCACTCTGTCCCTCTTTCTGCTTTTCCTCCCCCATAACCATAATTGTCATTAATTGTCCTCATATCAAAATTGAGTACATAGGATTCATGCTTCTCCATTCTTGTGATGCTTTACTAAGAATAATGTCTTCCACTTCCATCCAGGTTAATACGAAGGATGTAAAGTCTCCATTTTTTTTAATGGCTGAATAGTATTCCATGGTATACATATACCACAGCTTGTTAATCCATTCCTGGGTTGGTGGGCATTTAGGCTGCTTCCACATTTTGGTGATTGTAAATTGAGCTGCAATAAACAGTCTAGTACAAGTGTCCTTATGATAAAAGGATTTTTTTCCTTCTGGGTAGATGCCCAGTAATGGGATTACAGGATCAAATGGGAGGTCTAGGTTGAGTGCTTTGAGGTTTCTCCATACGTCCTTCCATAAAGGTTGTACTAGTTTGCAGTCCCACCAACAGTGTAAAAGTGTTCCCTTCTCTCCACATCCACACCAGCATCTGCAGTTTTGAGATTTTGTGATGTGGGCCATTCTCACTGGGGTTAGATGATATCTCAGGGTGGTTTTGATTTGCATTTCTCTAATATATAGAGATGATGAACATTTTTTCATGTGTTTGTTAGCCATTCATCTGTCATCTTTAGAGAAGGTTCTATTCATGTCTCTTACCCATTGATATATGGGATTGTTGGCTTTTTTCATGTGGATTAATTTGAGTTCTCTATAGATCCTAGTTATCAAGCTTTTGTCTGATTGAAAATATGCAAATATCCGTCCCATTGTGTAGGTTGTCTCTTTGCTTTGGTTATTGTTCCTTATTGGTTATTGTCTCCTTAGCTGTACAGAAGCTTTTCAGTTTAATGAAGTCCCATTTGTTTATTTTTGTTGTTGTTGCAATTGCCATGGCAGTCTTCTTCATAAAGTCTTTCCCCTGGCCAATATCTTCCAGTGTTTCTCCTATGCTTTCTTTGAGGATTTTTATTGTTTTGTGCCTTAAATTTATCCATCTTGAATCAATTTTTGTGAGTGGGGAGAGGTGTGGGTCCAGTTTCAGTCTTTTACATGTAGACATCCAGTTCTCCCAACACCATTTATTAAATAGGGAGTCTTTCCCCCAAGGTATGTTCTTGTTTGGTTTATCGAAGATTAGGTGGTTGTAAGATGTTAGTTTCATTTCTTGGTTTTCAATTCGATTCCAAGTGTCTATGTCTCTATTTTTGTGCCAGTACCATGCTGTCTTGACCACTATGGCTTTGTAGTACAGACTAAAATCTGGTATGCTGATGCCCCCAGATTTATTTTTATTACTAAGAACTGCTTTAGCTATACGGGGTTTTTTCTGGTTCCATACAAAACGCAGAATCATTTTTTCCAAATCTTGAAAGTACGATGTTGGTATTTTGATAGGAATGGCATTGAATAGTTAGATTGCTTTGGGAAGTATAGACATTTTAACAATGTTGATTCTTTCCATCCATGAGCATGGTATGTTCATCCATTTGTTAATGTCCTCTGCTATTTCCTTTCTGAGGATTTCATAGTTTTCTTGATAGAGGTCCTTCCCCTCCTTCGTTAGGTATATTCCTAGGTATTTCATTTTCTTTGAAACTATGGTGAAGGGAGTTGTGTCCTTAATTAGCTTCTCATCTTGACTGTTATTGATGTATACAAAAGCTACTGACTTGTGGACATTGATTTTATATCCTGAAACATTAACTGTATTTTTTGATGACTTCTAGGAGTCTTGTAGTTGAGTCTTTGGGGTTCTCTAAGTATAAGATCATGTCGTCAGCAAAGAGGGAGAGTTTGACCTCCTCTGCTCCCATTTGGATTCCCTTTATTTCCTTGTCTTGCCTAATTGTATTGGCTAGAGCTTCCAGCACTATGTTGAATAGTAAAGGTGACAGAGGACAACCTTGTCTGGTTCCAGTTCTAAGAGGAAAAGCTTTCAGTTTTACTCCATTCAGTAAAATATTAGCTGTGGGTTTGTCATAGATAGCTTCAATCAGTTTTAGAAATGTGCCACCTATGCCTATACTCTTCAGTGTTCTAATTAGAAAAGGATGCTGGATTTTATCAAATGCTTTTTCTGCATCTATTGAGAGGATCATGTGATCTTTATTTTTGCCTCTGTTAATATGGTGGATAATGTTTATGGACTTGTGTATGTTAAACCAGGCTTGCATCCCTGGGATGAAGCCTACTTGATCATGATAAATGACTTTTTTGGTGATAAGCTGTAATCTATTGGCTAGGATTTTGTTGAGAATTTTTGCATCTATATTCATGAGTGAGATTGGTCTGAAATTCTCCTTTTTGGTTGGATCTTTTCCTGGTTTTGGTATCAGGGTGATGTTTGCTTCATAGAATGTGTTGGGGAAGATTCCTTCTTCCTCAATTTTTTGGAATAATTTCTGCAGTACAGGAATAAGCTCTTCCTTGAAGGTTTGATAGAATTCTGGTGTGAAGCCATCTGGACCAGGGCATTTTTTGGTTGGAAGATTTTTTATTGTTTCTTTAATCTCAGTGCTTGAAATTGGTCTGTTCAGGAGGTCTATTTCTTCCTGGCTAAGTCTAGGGAGAGGGTGTGATTCCAAACATTGATCCATTTCCTTCCCATTGTCAAATTTCCAGGCATAGAGTTTCTGACAGTATTCAGAGATGATCTCTTGTATCTCTGTGGGATCAGTTGTTATTTCCCCTTTATCATTTCTGATTGAGGTTACTAGAGATTTTACTTTTCTGTTTCTTGTTAGTCTGGCCAATGGTTTTTCTATTTTGTTTATTTTTTCAAAAAACCAACTCCTTGATTCATTAATTTTCTGAATGATTCTTTTGTTTTCAATTTCATTGATCTCTGATTTGATTTTGGATATTTCTTTTCTTCTATTGAGTTTAGGCTTAGATAGTTCTTCTTTTTCCAATTCCATAAGATGGCTTGTGAGATTGTTGATGTGCTCTCTTTCTGTTTTTCGAATGTAGGCATCTAAAGAGATACATTTTCCTCTCAAAACTGCTTTTGATAAATTTCTCTCTTAAGACTGCCTTTGCAGTATCCCAAAGATTCTGATAATTCATGTCTTCATTGTTGTTTTGTTCTATTAATTTGGGAATTTCCTCCTTAATCTCATCTCTGACCCAGCTATCATTCAGCATAAGATTATTTAACGTACATGTTTTTGTATGAGTATACAGATTCCTGTTTTTACTGAGTTCAACTATTATTCCATGGTGATCCAAGAAGATACAAGGAATAATTTCTATTCCATTAAATTTACTTAGGTTAGACTTGTGACCTAAGATGTGATCGATTTTTGAGTATGTTCCACGGGCTGATGAGAAGTATGTGTATTCAGTTTTGTTGGGATGAAATGTTCTGTAGATGTCTACTAAATCCAAATGTTGGATGGTTAGGTTTACACCTAAAATTTCTTTGCTCACCTTCTTATTGGAGGATCTATCCAACACTGCCACAGGAGTGTTGAATCTCTGACTATTATGGAGCTGGAGGAAATCAAGTTGCTCATGTCTGTTAGAGTTTCTCTTATAAATTGAGGTGCCGGGCGGCACCTGTGGCTCAGTGAGTAGGGCGCCGGCCCCATATGCCGAGGGTGGCGGGTTCGGACCCAGCCCCGGCCAAACTGCAACAGAAAAATAGCTGGGCATTGTGGCGGGCACCTGTAGTCCCAGCTGCTTGGGAGGCTGAGGCAAGAGAATCACGTAAGCCTAAGAGTTAGAGGTTGCTGTGACCCATGTGATGCCACGGCACTCTACCCGAGGGCGGTACAGTGAGACTCTGTCGCTACAAAAAAAAATAAATAGGGTGGCGCCTGTGGCTCAGTCGGTAAGGCACCGGCCCCATATACCGAGGGTGGCGTGTTCAAACCCAGCCACGGCTGAATTGCAACCAAAAAATAGCTGGGTGTTGTGGCAGGTGCCTGTAGTCCCAGCTGCTTGGGAGGCTGAGGCAAGAGAATCGCTTAGGCCCAGGAGTTGGAGGTTGCTGTGAGCTGTGTGGTGCCATGGCACTCTACTGAGGGCCATAAAGTGAGACTCTGGCTCTACAAAAAAAAAAATAATTAATAAATAAATAAATAAAATAAATAAATAAATTGAGGTGCCTTCTGGTTGGGTGCATAAATATTCATAATTGAAACCTCATCATATTGAGTATTACCCTTAAAAAATATGAAGTGACCATTCTTGTCCTTCCTTACCTTTGTTGGTTTAAAGCCTATTGTGTCTGCAAATAGAATTGCAACACCTGTTTTTTTCTGATTACCATTTGCTTGAAATATGGATGACTATCCTTTCACCCTGAGTCTATATTTATCTTTTAAGGTACGATGTGACAGTTTAAGTGTTCACATTAATGGAGAATATTGATAAGTCTGGTAAAATTTTGGATATCAAGTTTTTCCAAAGTCCAGTGGACATTTTTAATCCTTGTACCACTGTGGAAGTTGAAGTTTGATCAAAAGTTTCTGAGGGAGTTTACTTTTGTGGTAGAGGATTGGGCTGGTGATTATGGAGGATAGGTCTAAGAATATCCTGAAGAGCTGGTTTGGTTATGGCAAATTTCTTCAACATATCAATATCATTAAAGTATTTCATTTCTCCATCATAAATGAAACTCAGTTTAACTTGATACAGTATCCGGGGTTGAAAGTTATTTTGCTTTAGGAGATTAAAAGTCGATGACCACCCTCTTCTGTCTTGAAAAGTTTCAGCAGAGAGATCTGCAGTCATTCTAATATTCTTCCCTTTGTAGGTAATGGATTTCTTACGTCTGGCTGCTTTCAGAATTTTTTCCTTCATATAAACTTTAGTGAAGTTAATTATGATATACCTGGGGGATGTCTTATTCAGATTGAGTCATGCTGGGTTCTGAAACTGTCTGCTATCTGAATTTCAGAATCTCTTGGCACATCTGGAAAATTCTCTTTCATAATTTCATGGAAAAGGGCCTGTGTGCCCTGCGAGGCCACTTCATCACTTTCAGGGATTCCAATGAGGCAGATATTAGCCTTCTTCAACTTGTCCCAGAGCTCTCTGAGAGAATGATCCATTTTTGCTCTCTATTTCTCTTCCTGTTTGAGAGTTTGGGAGCATTCAAAAGCTTTGTCTTCAACGTCAGAAATCCTTTCTTCTGCTTGCTCCACTCTGTTACTGAGGGATTCCACTGTATTTTTCCGATCTTTGAGGGCTGCAAAATTTTGCTTCAGTGTGTCAAAATCTTTGGTGGTTTTGTCTTTAAATTCATTAAATTCTTGAGACAACTTTTGAATTTCTTTTTTGTTTTGTATTGTTTTGTTTTTTCATATTTGGATAATAGTATTTTTTTATTAAATCATAGCTGTGTACATTGATATAATCGTGGGGCATCATTCATTAGCTTCACAGACCGTTTACCAAGTTTCACATATACCCTTGTTGAATTTCTCCTCAAATTTCTAATTCTGACTTTTGAATTGCTCCTTGAATTTCTAATTCCAATTTTTTTCTCCATTCTATTAATCTTGTTTACAATCCAAATTCTGAATTCGATTTCTGACATCTCAGCCAACTGTTTATGAATGGGATCTTTAGTTAAATCTGCCATATCTTTCCTTGGGGAGGTTGATCTATTCTGGTTATTCATGTTACCAGAGTTTTTCCGCTGATTCTGCCCCATGATTATTTTACACTGTTTGACTTTTCCCCTGGAGCATTGTCGAGGACCAGTACAGTGCTATGGCCTGAGAAACCAGGGACCTGTTTGGTGTGGTGGGGCTAAGTGGTTCTGTCTTGTTTTCAGCTGGTCTCTGTTCAACCCTAGTGAAACAGTTACTCTGCGATGAAGTCTCAGCTATGGAGAAATACCAGCAATTAAGTCACCTTGCCCCCCCCCCCACAGGCAACAATTGGAAAAGGAAAATCAAACCTTCCCACAACCACACACCCAGGGCACCACTTGAATAGTCCTCGGGTGATTGGCTCAGTTCAAAAGGTCCAAATCAATTGTCTCAGTCAGCACCTATCTCAGGTGGGATAGTTTAAAAGGTCTCTGGCAACTGGATCACAGGGGACTGGTGACAACTCAGATATGACTTGCTCTGGTGGTCTGTGAAGTCAGGAGGACCCACCCAACAAATAGATTAGTCTGGGAAGGTTGATGCCTCCTTCCCCACCTTGCACCTGTATCACACCCAGTCACTGACAGCCCCGCAGGGCTGTGACTTCATTGGCTCCAGTGAACAGATACTCCAGGTGTTTGCACCTGCCTGAATCACAAGGAAATCCATATCTGCTCAGCCAGACTGCTGCTTTCTGCCTCTATCCAGCAGGGGAAGGTGAGGCCTGACAACCTCAGGTGCTTGTTGAAGGCTGGGGGTGTTCACTAAGTTCCAGCCACACCCATGATTGATGTTACTGACAGAACATAACAACTTTGTGGGAATTTGTTTTTGTTCCTGCTAAATTCCCCTGCTGAAGAGAAGCTATTTTGAGTTCCCAGAACCTATACCTCAGACCCTGTATTTGCTCCTGTAGGTTTGTATTTGCAGCACAGTTAGGTGTCAGTTCTAGCCTCCTGCCTTCCTCTGTCTATAGGCTGATGATCCCCTGAGGGCCAGGTGCATCTTAGGCTCAGTAAAGCGGTCCTCTGGGTCAGCCCCACCCTGGGAATTTCCCAGCTTTATGCGTGCATTTTCTAGTCCCCATGGTCCACCCAGGCCTGTACCGCCTCAGGCAAACCCTTTACTTATAGGGCTTGTGTTTCGGTCCCAGATCTATTCCGCAGTGGTTGCCACCTGAGAAGATAACCAGCCTCCTCTTGTTGCCCAGGGAGACAGCGGGTGTGGCTTCAGAATATCCAGTTCCCTCTCATCCAACCATCCTCTCCTCACTCCCGTGCCGCAGAATCAGCACTGACCAGCTACAGTTTAGGCCCTGTCCACACCCCTCGAGAAATCACCCAAGTATCTGGAATCCTGGGGGACAGGCCTCCAGACCTCAGAGTGAGAGAGGAGTGGAGGGAATTGCAGGTAGAGAATATATACAGTTTTATACGGTTTTATGCCTGGCAGGAGAAAACCGTGGCACCCTAGTAGGGGAGGTAGGTCCAGTTTTCAGAGGGTCTCTCCCGTGGAGTATAGTGGGAGGACCTTTGAACTCTGCTTGTTTGTTTGTGGGGCACTCCAAGCTGTTCTCATGGGTAAGGGGACTCCCGTCCGCTTGGTGATGGATTTTGTACCTTTTGTTTGTATCCTTGCGGTTACAGCTCACCTCAGAGGGGTTGTTGTGCATTCTTCAACCTTCTCTCTTGGTGCAGCTCTAATCCACCAGGTTACTTGCTAAATTTCTGTCCTTTAACTCTCCTTCTGGACAGGAGCCTCTGTGGAAAGCTGGCTTCAGTCAGCCATCTTGTCTCTGCACCCCACCCCCCGTTCTTCTTGTTTAAAAATTAAATTAATTACTCTCTCCCAGATACATCTTTTATTCATTGTAATGTATCATTGTAATGTATTATTTTTCAAAAAAAAACTGGTATGGTTTTTTTGTCTCCAAATTGAGTATATATTTTAAGAAGGGTTCTTGTATTTTATTGCTGACTGTATTCTGCTGCATTTTTGCTGCTCTCAGTCAGTAACCCCAATTACACACATGTTCTATCTCTCTTGCCTGTCCTCTATACCTATCATCTTTTCTACAGTCATTTTTATTTCTTTATTATTTCCACTTCATTTTTCAGGATTTCTTTAAGCCTATCACCAGTTTGGAGTTGTGATTTTTTTGTTGTTGTTCCATCTAACATGAATCTCACTGTGCTTTTTCCCTTTTACATTTCTTTTTTCGAATTTGCCAAATCATTTATTATCTGTCTTATTGCTTCTGCTTTGAATCTCTGAATGTCTTTTTTGAAATCTTCTTAACGAATTTATGTTGTATGTAATTCCTTTGAGGTTGCTTTTGTCATATTTTGTGTATTTCTTCTTATTATCCATAAAGAAAGAAAAGGAGAAATACAGATATTTAACTACATAATTTTCTCACATATTATTTTTCCTATTTTCCACTTTTTATGCATATGTTTCATATCGATTCTTTTCTTATTACTCACAAGACACACAACCTACTGAAGGTAATAAAGAGTAGTGTGATTACTGGAGTCAAAACTAAAACAGTCTATACCCCTCGAGTCAGGTTATTGTCTATTATTACACGTAGTTTCTCACAAAATACGTGACATTTTATTTCCTGGGGGCATACAATCCTTATTTTTGATAACATCAAAAAGAGAATATCTCAACCCAAGGGCTCTAATGAGGACCAATTTTTACCATTAAAAGGAAAGGTGGTGGTACTAAAGGATTAGGCTTATACAAATTACCAGGGCCTAGTAACCAGCAGGCAGACCTGGGGGAAATCTTATATATATTTAAAAAACAAACCACTGAATTCAGAAAATATTTAATGACAAAAAGCCAGTATGAATTCATTAACAGTGTAAATGGATTCATGCTTTGGTACACATAATAACATCTGCAAACATGTTTGACAAAGAGCCCAGAAGTATGCGATGCATGGTATTTATTCTGTCTATAGAAAATGCCTTGTCTGCACATGGGTTCACTGATCTCCTTTTGGTTCAGTTCTTTTTAAGTGTTCATCATATGCCTTCATGGGGTTATACTGAGTAGTGAGATAAATAGTAAATAAGTAAACCAATAAATAAGTAGCAGCAAAATGTGAAAGTATATGAAGGAAATGAATGGGGTGTTCAGATGAAGAATGGACCTGTGCTCAGAGATGGGAGCTGAAGGGCAAAAAGGTGAAGGTCATATGAAGAGCTGGAGAAGACGGACAAGCATCTAAGTCAGTGGTTCTCAACCTGTGGGTCATGACTCCTTTTTAACAATGAAAATACTTTGCAGCATTAGGAAGGTTGAGAACTACTGATCTAAGTAGAGGGGACAGCACCAGGAACTTACCTCAGCATGGCTTGCACCTGTCCTTAAAACCAAGGAAATGCTTGTGGAACTGGATATGTACAAAGGAGTTGGTACAAAATGACATTAAACATTCAGATAAGAGTCAGGGCATGCAGATCCCTGAGACCACAGGGAGGAGCTAAGTCTATGTCCAATGAAAAGCAGTGTTTAATGGCTCTTGTGCAGAGAATGGATTGGAAAGTGACTGCAAAAGAATCGGGCAATAGACATCGACTGGTAGAGCAATCCTGGAGAGAGTTGGCCATCCCTGAGCTAGAGTGAAGGCAGGAGAGATGAAGAATTCTGCTGAGTCGAGATACATTCCAGAAGTAGAGCACACAGGACATTCTGATGGCCTGAATGTGGGAGGTGAAGGACAGGGAGGAACCAAAGCTGTTTCTCTATTCTGGCTTGGACAATTGAATAGTTAGCAACGGACTTTACTGACATGAGAGTAACCAAGGAAAGAACGTGTCTGTAGGGAGGAATCAAGAGTTCAATTTTAAAAATGTAACATTTGAGATGTTTCTGAGTAACCTAGTGTTAATTTTATGTGTCAACTTGACTAGGGTAAGGGATACCCCAGATATCTGGTAAAACACTATTTCTCGGCAGGTCTGTGAAGATGTTTCTGGAACAATTTGCATTTGAAATCAATTTGCATTTGAATTAGTAAGCTGAACAAGGAAGAGACACCCTCACAAAGTGAGCCGGCATCATGCAATTCACCGAAGACCTGGATAGAACAAAATGACAGAGGATGAACAAACGTGCTCTCTCTTCTGGAGCTGGGGCACCCATCTTCTCCAGAATACTGGGTTCTTATGGCCTTCACACCCCAGGACTTACACCAGTTGTCTGCAGTTTCTCAGGTGTTTGGTCTTGGACTGAGAGTCATACACTGGTTTCTGGGTCTCCAGCTTGCAGTCAGCAGATCATGGGATTTTCTTGGCCTCCATAATCACATGAGCGTATTCCCGTAATAAATCCCGTCTTGTATATCTAGATACACAGAGAGAGAGAGAGCTCCTATTGGTCCTCTGTCTCTGCAGGATCCTGACTAATGTACCTGGTGAACACATTAGAAAACAATTTTGACAGACTAGGATACTGAGAAAGAAATCTGGGCAGCACCTATTTAAAGTCATGTAAATAAATAAATGAAGCAATATACACAGAAGTTTTTAAAAGACAAAACAAATGCTTAGTGAGTTTCAGCAGTTGCCTCTCCAGGGCCCACATGTTGAAAATCATTGAATAGAATTAATCTGGCCTTATTTTAATTAACTCTTTTGGTCACTCATAACAGAAATCCCCATTTAGTTATATTACGCTGAAAAAGGAGTCATATGCTTTTAAGGTCAACAGCCCATATGCCTTGAGGCACAAATGGATTCAGGAGAACATGCGTGTACATGTCACTAGGACAAGGTCACTCATCATTTGAGCCTTTTTTCTGTGTCACCTTCATTCCAGGCCAGCTGTCTCCAGTTGGTGCCCAACAGGGCCAGACTTACATTCTGCTATTAACAAACTTGGGGATAAAGAGAATTTCTTCATTCCAATAGTCCAGAAGAATTCATGAGTTTCTCCTGATTGTAACAGCTTGTATCATGTACTCAGCCTTATATAAATATGTGCCCAGAATATGCTGATTGCCCAGGCCTGGGAGCCATGCCCATCCTTGGATTCAGGAGGTATAGATGATGAGTTCATCTGAAAGTGGGGTGTTTATAATTCCTCATGGGAAAAAAAGGCAGAGGGTCACATCCAGAAGAAGGGATTTGAACGCTAGGCTAGGAAAAGCAGCAGCCACACCGACAAATGGCTTCTCTCTCTACACTATACAGACTATGTTGAGGCATCTGAAACTTCCATTTGACCCATCAAATAAACAACATGATAGTTGCTTTACCTTTAGGGGGAAGTGTCATCATGTGCTATACTCTGCAGATAGCTATAAGTGGAGATGGGGTTGGAGCTGTTGCAGGATCACCCCCAAAATTATGAAGCCAAAATAAAAAGGGCAAGTCCCTGACCTCAAAAAACTGAGAATCCAAGTGGATAGATGGCAGGGAAGCCAGAGAAATAAGGACAGCTTTTTATGGAAGTGGCCACCCTCAGGATTCTAAACAGAGATAGGTATATTGTACATGGGTGTACTTGATATCTAAGAGCCACCTGTACAGCTTCACCTTGCCCTAAGATCAATGACTGAGAATTCTGTCAGGTTCAAGGACATGAACAATGAGGAAACTTCGAATATGAGTGTTATGAGAAATAAGTTAGAAACACAAAGCTCATGGACCTATTTCTAAGTTAGTCAGGAAAGGACATTGAATTAGGAAAAATATTTGTAGTTTTTAAAAATGGATCCTGACTTAACATTTTTGTGTGGGCGTGATAGCTTGGTAACTGTAATTGTGGTAAAGAGTCTTAGCTATAATTTATATATTCCATTCAAAAACAGTAAATCAAACCCAGGTTCAGATGCAGCCCACGAGTATCACACAGAGTAATTAGGCTAATGTACTAGCTGTTGTCTGAGCATAAATCCAGAACCACACAGGGCTGTAACTGGGTATCTCATCTGCACCTTAACTCCACGAGCTTTCCATTTCCCCATCCAAGTGCAAAGTGAAGAGTAGAAGGCAGAGGATTTATTTCCAGTTGTCTGGAAACAAATTGTATATTCTAGCTGGGAATATACATGGCCTGTCTGGAAAGTATCCAGCCACATCTGTCTCTACTTTTCATATTGCATTGCTGGATACTTTTTGGACAAACCTTGTACAAGTGGCATCAACTTCAGTAAAGTTAGTTCTTTATGCTTTCGGTTTTGGTATATCACCGGTGAATTTCCAAACTTTTAAAACGTAATGATTTAGGAATTGTCAGCAAGTAAGTTGATTTCAAGATTAAAACATGTCCTTTTTCAATTTTTCCCAAGAAAATCATCTCAGTTCTGTTTGTTTGTTTGTTTTTCTTGTGGGCAGCAAGGGAGAGGGGGCCTCAGAGAATGGAAGCCTAGAGATAAGAACCTGCAGACTTGACAGCTCTTTGTAACCCTGAAGTTGTCACTTAGTGACTCTGGACTTCACATCACCTGGAAAATTCATAAAAGTCAAGCTGGCCCAGAAAGCCACATGCTCAGTGTTACTGAAAAATAAGGAGAAATCATTCCAGGCCAGAGGAAAAAGAAGGTAATCATTAAAAAAAATAAAGCACATCATTCTCTTCCCCTGTTGTTAGTGTGAAATAATTGAACAGTCAGAATACTTTTCAGAGTTTGAAATATTACTAGCATTTTCTACTTTCTTTTCACATTTTACCTTTTAAATAGCTGGGTTGTTTTGTTTTTTTTTTAAGGCGAGGATGACCATAAACAGTTTAAAGTAATGCTATGTCTAATGGGTCATCTTTGAATTAATTTTGTCTCAATATTATGGAGAGGTTTGTTTTGTGGAGCCATGGTATTCATTTTCCATTCACTCGTGCTGTCTGGGGACTTCTTTTTAGCTGGTTAGACCAACAATTAGCAATTTTTGTTCCTAAGGCAAAGAAGTAAGTTGTGTTAATTAGGAGTTATTGTTAACAAATAAGACCTAAAAAGAATGATGGCATAATCACAATAAAAGTTCATTTCTTACTCTTGGAGGTGTCCAGAGGAAACATCACCAATTAGTTTCACCCTCTTCCACACAGTGATTCAGAGACCCAGGTTTCCTCTATAACCAAGTTCAATCATTCTTTAAGAGTTTCTTGTCTTGTGAATCCAGCTAGAGGAAGGGGAAAAGTTATGGAGACAAGGGAACACTCATGCACTCTTGGTGGGACTCCAAATAGGACAGAGAAGTATGAAGAATCTTCAAATAACTACAAGTAGACCTTCCATTCAATACTGCAATCCCATTAGTAGGCACCTAACCCAAACAAAAAAAGTCATTTTACCATAAAGACATTTGTACTCTGTTTATAGCAGCCCGATTCACAATTGCAAAGATGTGGAAACAACCCGAATGCTTTTCAACCCATGAATGGAGTAATACAATGTAGTATATGTCTACATGGAATGCGATTCAGCCATAAAAAGATGGGAGATTTTGAATCTTTTGTAACAACCTGGATGGGTTTGAAGAATACTCTCCTAAGTATCACAAGAATGGAAAACCAAGGATTACATGTAGCAACTACTTGCTTACCTCATTGAAAAACTCAAATTCAAGAAGAGGGGAAAGGCTGAGAGAGTTCGGCAAGTTCCCACCTAAAGGGGGTCAATGCTGGGGTATATGACACACTTCCTATGACACACAGAGATTTTCACAGAAAAGCCATGAGGTAAAGGAGTCTTGGGTAGTATTCTAAAATTCTTCACTTCCTGGGTGAAGGAAACAATTATAATGCAGACTTTACCTTACAAATGCAAACAATGTAACCTAATCATGTGTACCCTCATATTAATCTGAAATTAAAAAAAAATAAATTTAAAAAATGTATATGGAGATGGCATGCCTGCCTTATAAAAATGTTAGGCCTGAAGTGGCACTTGTCACTTCCAGTCACACTCCGTTAAGTAGTGTGAGCTTCACAGTACACCTCAGGGCACAGTGTTGCAAGCGTTGCCCCAGCGGGGTGGCCATTTCACAGCCATATTGCTATGCCATAAATAAGAAGATTTATGAGATTTGAGGTGGCAGCCAGAATCCTCTACAACAGAAATCTTCAGGCTTCCTACTTTGTGGAACCCCACTGCACACCACAATGAGTTCAGGGTCTGGCATCAAATGTGTGGCGGTTTGAAATGGGTCTGCCCCATTTGGGGGCAGTGTGGGCCTCATTTTCCTCATCTGCCATATATATGGGAGTAAGAGTATCTACTGCATCAGACTTGTGAGGAGTCAATAATTTAATCTTCTTTGCTAAAGTTTTGGCATAGAGTAAGGGCACAGTAAATGACAACTATTATTATTACTCAACTATTAAGGACAAAATTCCTAGATGTTTATTTCTGCTCATCTGGATAACTTGCAGCTTGAGATTTTTTTACACTTTCCTCTTAGTCCTATCTTCCCTGCCCCATGGGAAACCGACATGGCCTCAGAACCTGTCTATGCCCTCTCATTGCTCCCAGGCTTCCTTCAGCCCATACACACACCTCCATTCTTGACTCCAGACAACTCTAGCCAGGTGGTGGAGGGGAGGCACAGCTGGGAAACGGACAAAAATGTCCGCAGCTTCTTTGGAAAATTGACAGAGCTTAGCACAGAGATTTTTAACAGAAAAGTCATGAGGTAAAAGTGTCTTGGGTAGTATTCTAAAATTCTGGGAGGCAAGCATGAATTTGCACACATATGCTCATGGTTTCACACACACATGCAGGAAAGCCCCATAGCCGTGCTAGTGTCAGGACATGAGGTACTGCTCACCTTGTGTGTTCCTGGAACTAGAGTGAGAAAGATTTTCTAGCCCTTGGAAGGTCTTCCAGGTGCTACCTCAAATGGGTCAAGGTTAAGTTGTGAAGTGCCATAAGGTCTGGTTAGCAGGGGACAGTCACTGTCTGTTCAGCCTCTATTTGGTTATTTCAGGAATGTCTGTAAACTATCTCTGGGGTCCTATAAAGACAGAGTGAATGGATCCTAGAAATAACTAATACAGCAGAATCTCTGTAAGTTGACTGTCCAAGGTATTGTAACAAAATGGTCAACATACAGAGGGGATTAATATAAGGAACTAAGCCAGCAGGACAGCTCTGTACATGTGGTGCATGTCCAGTCAATGAAAATTAGGTCAACTTCAGGAAGTGGTCAATGTAGGGAGGTGGTCAGCTATGGAGGTGCTAATGTATTCATAAAATGCTCTTTATATGCAAGGCACTGTGTTATTCAACCCACGCATTGTCACTGTGAAGCAATCATTATTAGTCCCATTGAAAAGATAAATAAACTAAGACTCAGAGACATTATATAGTTTCTTAGAGTCATTCTAGCATACTAAAAATTGGTACAAGATAAGTATGTTACAAATCCAGATTCCAAAATAGATCCTCTTGGTATGGGGATAAAAATCTCTTATAATCACTAACACACTAATGCGCACACAGGACTAGTGTGTGTCCTACCAAGAGAGGATGAGGAGGGACCCTTTATTACAAACAGTGTAGAGGTTCACTTACAGAATTCTCAGGATCTTGAGAAAGACATTTTAACTTTGCAGGCTCAGAAGGCAGATGAGAGGGGCTGAGAGAGAAGATAAAATCTAATTGACTGGAGTGGGAAAGAGAGGAATAATACAAAGGAATTAAGTAGACCACACACATCTCGCTTATGGCCTCATTCTCAGGAAGCACAGAGACCTGTCTGCGTGTTTCCCCCCTTACCTCAGATGGTGGGAGAGGCTGGAGAACGCAGGGCATGCATATTTGTCTGTGTGTGAATATAACATGTGTTCTAGGGATTATTTCTAACTTTACTTGGAAGAGGGTAGTACGGGGTTAATAAATCATATCACATATAGCTTAGCCTGAGAAGTGCAGGGTTGAAAAGCAAACAATTTCAAAACCAAGGCAAAGTACAAATCCATATGTTGTTCTGAAATACAGAAATGCATGAACTTTAGCAGATGTTCTGACTACTACAGACAGAAAACAGGTCCCTTGGTTCATAGGAGCTCTGGGAAGTAAAATACCCCTGTTCCTTCCTGGTTGCTTCTTCCTCATTCTCTAATCAACAATATGAACAAATCCCCCTCTCCCCAGTCAGAACTAGGGCAAGACTCATATTTGTCTTCCCTGCCATTACCAGTCTCTTGCTTTCCCCTAAAAATAACCATGTCACAGCAGTAAGCCAGTCAACAAACATTTATTGAGTGCTCTCACGGGTACTTATGAATGGTGAACAATGTATCAACAATCACAATATTGCTACATAGGACAATCCTAGGTGACTATCAGAGTGCTTACTTGGTGGGAGGATGGGTGGAGGTTCCCTGGGGTGGTGATGTTGAAGGTGAAACATGTTAAGCAGGAGGTAGCCAAGTGGGGACATGAGTAGCCCTGCAAGGGAGACAGCAAGCGTGAGTCTGCAGTGCCAGGAAGAAGTCAATGGACAGAGAGCTGGCTAGCATAGTTGTTGAAGTTGCTCTAACATAGTGGCTCTCAAGCAGGGTTGATTCTGTCCTGCAGGAGACATTTGGCAATCTGGAGACCTTTTTGGGGGGGTCACAAGTAAAGGGATGGATGCTATTGGCTTCTAGTGGGTAGATGCCAAGGACGTTGCTTATCTTCCTACACTGCCAGGGCACAGCTCCCTAAATAAAAAGTTAATGGACTCAAAATGTCAATAGCATCGAGGTTAAGGAACTTGTCAACAGAAGTCCATATACGTAGTTCAGAAGCTTCAACAAGATAGGTTTATTTCTTATGTGCAATGGCCCCACTGGCTGATACAAGCAACATTAGAGTGTTGTGAACCTGGGCTCTTCCTTCTGTCTTGTTGCTCTGTACACCCTAGGATATAGGGTGGCAAACTTTTCCATAAAGGACCAGATTGAAAATATCTGGCTCTGTAGTTCATATGGTCTCTGCTGCAACCTCTCAACTTTAATATTGTACTATAAGAATAGCTACAGACAACACCCCAGTGAATGGACATGGCTGTCTTCCAATAAAACTTGTTACATAAACAGGTGGTGGGATACGTTTGGCCTGTGGGCTACAGTTTGGACCCCTGGCTCACCAAATGAGCTTGGTAGGTAGGAGATGTGTGGGAGTGGAGGGTGAGGCCTTTTTCCTTCTAAGGGGCAACGTGGAAGTTTTACACATCACTTCTCTTTGTGCATTATTGGCCAGAATTCAAAAAGGCTGGAAGTGTAGTTCTTGGCTGGGCATCACAGGCCCAAGGAAAATTCAGCTTACTTTTTTTTTTTTTAATGTAAGGAAGAATGGTTATTGGGAAACAATTGGCAGTGTCTTCGATCGCTGGAGTGCAGAACTCAGAGGAGAGGAACCCAGAGCGAGGCGGGCAAGACAGGCAGAGTGAGCTCATGCCCAGCCCAAGAAGTGCAATGTGGGATTACAGCTTTCCCTTAAGAGAAACGGGAAGCTATTAAACAGCTTTAAGCATGGGGTGATTCCAGACCATTTTTCCATTTTAAAAAGATCCCTCTGATAGCAATGTGCAGAGTAAATTAAAGGATCATGCAAGGGTATGGGGAGACTATTCTGGAAAATACACCCATCCTCCAGGAGAGAGAAAGATCGTGGCTTGAATGAGGATGGTGGCGACAGAATTTAGAAGGGAGAATCTACAACATCCTACAGGTTACACTCCCTTTTTAGCAATTGAGAAAAAGAAAAAACAGCTTTATCAAAAATAACTTTTAGAAAATGAAAAGAAAAGTGGGGAACACTTGTCACCGTTGTGCACTGGGGATCTGATTCAGCGCCAGCAATCCTTGTCTTCTGCTCCCCTCTGCACTCGAATGCCCCTTGTTCATCATCATCTCTGAAGAAGAGCCATCTGGGTTCTCCCAAGGGTGGAACTGTGGGCTTCAGTGACTCAGGATGTAGATACAGAGTTCACAAGTCCCGAATGTAATGAGTGGGCCACCCCGGCTCTTGACATAAGCAAAGTGAGGATGTGGCATATGTTTTGAGACTGACAGGCACCAGAGGAGACAAAAGGCTGTGGTATAATTATGCCAAGCATATAATATGATGCAATCGGGTACTGTCTCCAATATGCCCTGCAGTGCCGTGAAAGGTCTTTGAATAGAAGAATGCTCCAGACCTGTGTGTCTGTGGCACTGGAAGCCTAAGGCCAGGGCACCTTCTCTTCTTTCGGTTGACAATGCCACAGGCATTTATTGAGCATCTGTTGTATGCCAGGGACCATGCTTAATCTTTGAGACATGGTGAATAAGATGCAAACTTTCTCAAATACATAGCTCTCCAGTTTCCACCTCTGGTCCCTGTAAACAAAAGGTGAACTAATGTTTCCCTCGTTTGTTAAAAATTAGCTGCTAAAAAGAAGGCATCTTAACTGGCAATCTCAGTTACAGTGTTCCTGCAAAGTTCCTTCAGTTTTGTATTTAGCATGGTGGATACATTTGGCTTTGAAATATAATCCCACCCAGTAGTTCACCTTCAAGAAATTGCCTGAAAGACTGTGGGCACCGTTGTTTTCTAAAGAGAGAGGAGAGCACCTTCTTTGTATCTTCATTTTTCTGCGTGTGTTGTCAAAATCGCTGTAGTGATTAACTAGTGAATAAACAGAATAATAAATAACTCCAAGAGGAAGATGATTCACAGGTAGCTTTGATATGGCTTATTTTTATCTTTTGTCCTCTGATTCCTTTCTGGTGAAATATGCCAGTAAATTCCTGTTGTTGTTTTTTTTCAACCAACGACAGACATACAATGGCGGTCCCGTAAGATTATAATGGAGCTGAAAAATTCTTATTGTCTAGTGTTTACTATACCATACTTTTGTTGTTGTTGTTGTTGTTATTTTAGAGTGTACTCCTTTTACTCACACACAAAAAGATTTTAACAGTAAAACAGCCTCAGGCAGGTCCTTCAGGAGCAAAGGTGATGACAGCTGCATGCACGTTATCACCCCAGAAGACC
Organism: Nycticebus coucang; assembly: GCF_027406575.1. Lineage (NCBI taxonomy): Eukaryota > Metazoa > Chordata > Mammalia > Primates > Lorisidae > Nycticebus > Nycticebus coucang. Next base: position 23,856,746 of record NC_069787.1, read on the forward strand.
TTCCAGTGGAACAAGGTGTGACAGTGAAAGGCAGTGACATTGGAGGTCCCAACCCCTAAGTAGGCCAAGGCTAATATGCATGTTTGTGTCTCCGTTTTCAACAAAAAGTTTAAAAAGTAAAAAAAATTGAACATTTTAGAAATAGAAAACAAATCTTATATAGCAAGGGATATCAAAAAGAAAATATTTGTGTGCAGTTATACAAGGGATATGTGTTTCAAGTGAAGTATTATTACAAGAGTCAAAAAGTCTTTTTAAAAGTTTATAAGGTAAAACACCATAGTAAGCTGAGGTTAATTTATGATCGAAGAAAGAACATATTTTTATGAATGTAGTATAGCCTAAGTGTCCACCGTTTATAAAGTCTGGAGCATGTCCTAGGCCTTCACATTCACTCACCACTGACTCACCCAAAGCGACTGCCAGTACTACAAGCTCAGTACAGTAAGTTCCCTATACGAGTGTCCCATTTTTTTTATTTTTTTTTTTTTTGAGACAGAGTCTCACATTGTTGCCCTCAGTAGAGTGCAGTGGCATCACAACTCCAACTAACTCTTGGCCTTAAGTGATTCTCTTGCCTCAGCCTCTGGAGTAGCTGGGACTACAGGCACCTACCACAACACCCCGCTATTTTTAGAGATGAGGTCTCTCTCTGGCTCAGGCTTGTATCGAACCCCTGAACTCAGGCAATCCACCTGCCTTGGCCTCCCAGAGTGCTGGGATTACAGGTGTGAGCCACCATGCCCAGGCAGGTGTACCATTTTTTAAAATCTCTTGTGCCCTATTTTTATTGTACCTTTTCTATGTTTACACATGTTTAGATATACAAATGCTTACCACATTGTTGCAATTGCCTACATTATTCAGTACAATCACATGCTACACCAGTCTGTAGCCTATGAGCAATAGTCTGTACCACCGAGGTATGTGTAAGTGCAGTCTATGATGTTTGCACCAGAGTGTGTCCCCATTGTTAAGCGACGTATGCATAATATCTCTGACTTCCAGAGCTCCAGGGAAGAGAATCTGGGCCTAGTTTGCGTGTGATAACTTCAGGAAACCTTACCAATGCCAATCCACTATAATGAGTCCTCTGTATAACCATTCATTCAATCTCAATGTTTTTCAACTCAGTATGTGCCCAGTATGGTGCCAAGCACTTTACATGTGTTTGTTAACTTAAATTGTATAACATGAAACATACTAACAACATGTTCCTTTTACAGATGAGGAAACCAAAACAGAATGAGTGACTTGCAAAGGCTGTATAGCTGATAGGAAGTAGAAGTGGGATTTGAATGTTCTGCTATTACCATAATACTCTAATGTCATATTTGAACATTTATTGCATACGTATTTAATATAAAGTCCACATTACTCTGTTTCATGATCATAGCCTCAGTGATCTCAAATTCAGCTGACTGTCTCTTGCCAAAAAAGCAGTGTGTTCATATACAGTGTACACATACACAACATGTGTATTACATATGCACATACATACACGAATTAAGGCATTTGGGCCAAATCCAGCTCTATTGAAAATAAAGTTTTATTGGAACACAGCCACGCCCAATCATTTACAGAATATTATCTACGGCTGCTTTTGTGCTACAACATCAGAGCTGAGTTTTTGAGACAGAGACCACATGGCCTGCAGAATCAAGCATATTTACTATTAGGCTATTTTCAGAAATAGTTTGCCAACCCCTCATGTAGGCACCATCATACTTATTGTTTCTTTGATAAATTTCTTTCTAATGAATAGATTGGTCTGATTCAATGACTCAGGGTTGGTTGAACTGTATATATTATTTGTTGAACAGTAATTTTGTTATCAAAGGCCAAAAAACAAGATCAGAAGTCCAACCATGGGGTGATTTCTGCATGAAGAAGCAAATGCACCATTCTCAGTTAAAGTGTGAAATGTGGAACTTCTTTTGGCTCTTCCCAGAAGGCACTCCTAAGTTTTTGCTAGTCTCTACAGCAGTGTGTAATTCTTAGACCATCGGCCCCCTCTCCCTGCCTACCCTATTCCATTTATAAACTGGGTCATCTCTCATCCCAGCTAGTCAGATACCACCCTCTGGAAGAAAATGAAAAATAAAAAGACATACATTACAAAAGTCAGTCACACACTTTCACTTATCGCCCACAGTTGAAGAACCCATCAGAAACTTTGTAGTTCTGGAATAGAGAGAAAGCTAGTATGAGCTCTCTGATTCCAGCTTTATCTTCATCTGTAAGCTTACACAACCCACAGATAAATTATAAGTTACTGCGAAGATTCCCACCAGTGACAAACTGACTCATTGTCCTCCAAGTTCTTTCATCTGTCTGGATCCCACTTCTAAGGCTCTTTATAGTCTGTCGAGATGGAGTGTGCTCTTTGCCAGAGTGACAGAGACTATGCCAATATTTGGATACATTTTTCATTTGACCTGTACAAAAAAATATTACCATTGCAGAAGTTTTTTCCACGATTACTTTTCACCCCTGTAGACAGAAGCTCATAGCCAGCTTTCGTGTCTGTTCCTGTGCAGCAATGAAAATACAATGAAAGGTTGAAATGACCTTTGTTTGTTAAAATATAACAAACGATTATCCTAGAAACACCATACCATTGTAGGACTATTTTCGTTAATGTTTTGTTTTATCTTCTTCATTGTCAAGTGCCTGCTTGATCTGGGTACCAAAACCACAGTCTCAAGGCAAGATTTCAAAGAACAGGGATGTCATATTTCCTTTGGTTGGCTGACATCTCAAAAATATTTTGCCTGAAGCCCTCCCAGAAGAATAGATGTTATTCTTTTGTCATAAATAATAAAAAGAAATGGTAACAAAACAAAGGGAAAACCTTTTTTTAGTACAAATAATATTTAAATGAAAGCCATTGTGTTATATGTTGGGCAGAAGGCACTGGAAGTCCCTGGTTTTGAGAGTAGTGATTTTGTATCATCTGTGCTCAAATCTGTCTGTTGCTACCCCGTGTCAGAGCAGTTTATATTTGGCTGTAGAGAGGATTCCATTGATGAAACACTAAACACAACCTGGGTTAATTCAGATTCTAGATGTCAAGAGAAAGTTCTGTCATACTGTGGGATTTTGCTTGTCAAATCAATCAACCATGGGAAGAAGCATGGAAGCAGATTTTATAATATCCCATTCCCAAACAGAGTGCAACCTCAGAGTGTGACTGTCCTCACTGGCAAACAGAAAGTTGGCTCTCCACCACCAGCCTAAAATAATATTACTTAGCACCTGTGCAAAGTCTTCAGGGGTTTCTACATATAAAAATTAGTTAATTAGCAATTATTATCGCATGCTAGGTAAACATGGATTATTATTATGATAATTTTACAGATTGAGTAAATGAGAGTGCAGGAGAAAGTGCCAGGAGAAAAATTAAAATTAATGAGTTCCTAGATCACAGGTTTGAGCTACAAGAACTTTAAAGAGAGCTTGTTAATGTTAAAGAACATGCCATGAAGTGATACTTAAATATTGGAAAAGCAGGTTTTCTAAATTAGTTATTAATGAAATCAGTTTTGCTCTTCTGGTTTTTTACAGTATATTTCTTTTTACAGGTATGTACCTTTCCATGCAACTGTGACCACTGAGTCATGTTATTTTTGATAGAAAAACCCATCAAGTCTTACTTTTCAGATCTCATTCTTTGATTTTTTTTTTCATCTTAGGAGTAATCAAGTATCTCTGAGGTTTTAGAAACCTGGAAAATATGTTAGGGCCAGTGAATATTTGGGTAAATTATATAGCCAGTCAACTTCTTTGTTGAGTGGCCAGTAGGAGCCAGTTCTTGGTCCTGGGGAGGCAACATACTGGATTCCATTTATTCTTTAGAACTTTAAATTTGACTTTAGGTACATTCATGTGGTTTAGCTGAAGGAAGATAGTTTATTGTTGTACAAATGTAGTTTTGAATTGGTTTATTAAAAAGAGCATTATCTTGCCTTACTTAGTACGTTTTTCCCCTACACAGATGATTGCTTCAAGTCCGAGTATAACTGACAGTGGTTAGGGTGGCGGATAGGAGGTTTTGAAATTCATTCCAATCAGAATGGTTGTCATACACGTGCGTTATGCTTTGCAGGTAATGCTTCCTTTTCCTCTCCACCGCCTCCATTAGCATCGGTGATGACGCGTTTGTAATTAGAATATACTAGGCAGACATTTTCGCCTTTATGGCATCTCTTTGGGAGAACCACTTTCTCCCTTACTTTCAGTTCCTGTGGTCTAGGTGAGAATGTTCCCACTCCCTGGTCCAGCAATGGGCATATGACCTAAGGCAGTCAGGACTCATGTCTTATATGCTTATTGGAACTATTAGGAAAATGGTATTCTTCATGCTGGGGTTAATAAGCGAATGAGGTGCAAAAATCAAGTACAGAAGCTGTGTAGCCACATTGGGGAGAGCCTGCCTGAGAAGGAAGCTAACACAGAGGAAAGCAAAGCCAATTTTCTTAAAATTATTATTTCACATTAATGGGGTGGGGCTACAGTTAGATTCCATAGTTTGCTTTTGTAAGGTTCAAGTCCAATTTGTAAGTAGTGTACCATATACCCGTGCGACATATCTGTTGAATGGGAATTTACCTGACCTTTTCTCCCTCCTTCCTCACTGCTTGAATTTCACCGAGCTTTTCTCTCTTGTGAGCATGTAAGTGTTAATCTACTAGATCCAGTTTAGTGCTGGATACATGTGATGTTTGTTTTCCATTCTTGTGATACTTCACTTAGGAGAATGGTCTCCAATTCCATCCAGGTTGTTGCAAAAGTTATATTATCTCCATTTTTATGGCTGAATATTTCATGGTATACATAGATCACAATGTATTACTCCATTCTTGTGTTGAAGGGCACTTGAGTTGTTTCGACATCTTTGTGATTGTGAGTTTGCTGCTATAAACATTCACATAAAAGTGTCTTTATGGCAGAAAGTTGTGTATTACCCTCTTGGGTAAATCACTAGTAATGGAAGCTAAAAGTAGACCTACCATTTGATCCTGCAAAGCCAATTCTTAATGTATTCGTGCAAGCACCTGGATTTAGCCATGCCAAAAGCCATTTTACCTCCTGGACTTTCCAATGATATAGCCTATTCGTTTTTGTTTGTTTGTTTTAAGAGTTTGACTCCCTTTGAATTGGGCTTCAGAAACTTGCAGGCTAAAAGAGCACTAATACAACACAATTCAATAATTGTTAAAAATGCAGCCTTTAGCATGAACAGCAACAACAAAAAACCAGTATGGTAGATACAATTTTGAAAAAATGGCTTATCCATGCACAAGGACATGTGCAGAGTTCTGCCTGTGTATCTAATAACCATTATTTCCTTCTTTTGTATTAATTGTATCCTGTTAATATATATATATATTTTTTGTATAGAAACAGTCTCACTGTACCACCCTTGGGTAGAGTGCCATGACGTCACACAGCTCACAGCAACCTCTAATTCTTGGGCTTACGCAATTCTCTTGCCTCAGCCTCCCGAGCAGCTGGGACTACAGGCGCCTGCCACAACGCCCGGCTATTTTTTTTGGTTGCAGTTTGGCCGGGGCTGAGTTTGAACCCACCACCCTCAGCATATGGGGCCGGCGCCCTACTCACTGAGCCACAGGCGCCGCCCAATATTTTTGTGTTTTTATGACAGCTGTATTGAAACAGAATTCACATGCTATGAAATTTATCCTTTTTACTGAGATATAATTTACATGTCACAAAACCCACCCTTTTAAAGTTTTTGTATATTTACAGAATTAGGTAGCCATTGGCACAGTTAATTTTAGAACATTTTCATCACTTCATAAAAAGAAAACCCTGCTATTAGCAGTCATTACCCATTTTCCTCTCCTCCCATTTCTGGCAGGCACTAATCTAATTTTTATTTCTGTGTATTTCATATAAACAAAATAATACAATGTGTGGTTTTTTGTCCGGCTCCTTTCACTTAGAATAACATATTCAATGTAAATCCATGTTGTATTTATAGTATGAATCGGTACTTCATTCCTTTTTACAGTGATTGACATGAATACACACATTTTGTTTATACATTCATCAGCTGATGGATATTTGGATGAGTTCAACTTTTTTTGCTATTAAGCCTAATGCTGCCATGAGCATTTGTGTACAAGCTTTTGGCTAAGCATATGTTTTCAATTCTCGTGGTTATATATTCCTGAAAGGAATTGCTAGGCCATATGGTCACTCCATATTTAACATTCTGAGGAACTACCAACCTATTTTCAAAAGTGCTGTCCCATTTTACAATCCCAACAATACCTGAGGTTTCCAGTTTCTCCACATCCTTGTCAACACTTGTTATTGTCTGTCCTTTTGACTTTAGTCACCCTACTTTGTGTGAAGCAATCTCTCATGGTTTATCCCTATCAATATTCCAGAAAGCAATGTGTCCTCCTAAAAGAGTACATTTCATGAATTCTGTTGCTGTTGACATGTAAGAGAAAGTAGTTTTGTTTCTCTTTAAGATTCTTTAAGGAAACCTGCTCAAAGAGGCTGAGTTAGGGGCAGAAATTTTTGGCCTGCCTCTTCCTCCTCCATCTTTCTCCCTGGAATGGTTGGCTGGCTCTGCAGCAGCTGCTCTAGGAAGTGAGCATAGAGGCCAGACCTTACAGCTGGTGGAGCAGGAAAATCAAAGAATCCTGAGTCCTTGATGGCTTGGGAGCCACTATACCAGCCTTGACCTGCTAACTATGCAATATGTTTTTCTTGAGAGAGAAATTAATTTCTAGCTAGTTTATTCCATGGTTATTTGGACATTCTGTTATAATTGGCTAAACAATCTTTATTCCCTCCTGCATGTATGTATGTGCAAGTACGTATAAGTATATATATACATGTGTATATTTAAAAATACACAGGTATGTATGTTAATACTTATGTGTGTATACACATACACACTTTCTGTACAAAGCCTGGCAATTCACAACCAAGTAGTGGTGCAGTCATTCCTATGGGAGCCGGTTGTTCACAATTCAGAATTGGTTTTGTTATAGGAACAATGTCCCGGGGTGTCCAACTACAGGCTGGCTGACTATGAACACTTATTTGGGATAGTAGATATCATGAAAATTGTGCACAGACATTTTTTGCCCATCAGCTTTCATTAGCATTTATGTATTTAATGTGTGGCCCAAGACAATCTTAGATAAACATTCAATGCCAGCTGCAGACTGTGGTTGGACATCCCAAATGATGATACCCAGACTAGACCACAGAGTCCGATGTAACCCATACTGTGATACACATACCCCATTCTAGTAGCACCAGCCCGTGATTAGGAGCCTAGAAGCAGGAACTTAGAGCAGGAAGAAGGTGCAGTTACTAGTTCAACATTTACTAAGTATAAAACATGTGGGACAGAATGTGGCCATATTGCTTCACTCTATGATAGATTTAAGACATAGTGTGGGAACTAGACATTGATCATGCTGTGCCCATTTCATGCCCAGAATCCTTCAGTGCTATCCAGCACTCACAATCAATTCAAATTCCTTCCTGTGGATGCCTTGCAGATCCCTGTCGGGCCCCTGCCCACTTCTCTACCCTTATTTGATTCTCCTCTCCCCTGCTCACTCTGCTTCAAGTTCTAGGCATTCTCTAACTCCAATAGACCAAGGGCTTGGCTCCCTTTGGACCCCAGCACTTTCTGTTGTTCTACGTGGAATATTATTCTCCCAGTTATTGTAGGTTCATTCTCATCCTTTAAGAAACAACTTACATGACCGGGTGCATGGCTCACACCTGTAATCCTTGCACTCTGGGAGACCGAGGTGGGTGGACTGCTTGAGCTCACAGGTTCGAGACCAGCCTGAGCTGGTGAGATCCCATTCCTAAAAATAGCTGGGCGTTGTGGTGGGCGCCTGTAGTCACAGCTACTCGGGAGGCTGAGGCAAGAGAATCTCTTGAGCCCAAGAGTTAGAGGTTGCTGTGACCTATGATGCCAGGGCACTCTATAGGGGGCAACAGAGTAAAACTGTCAAAAAAAAAAAAAAAAGGAAGGAAGGAAGGACGAACAAACGAACTTACATTTTTCCTCATTAGACTGTTTCAAACTTCAAGTGCATACAAATCTCTTGGGGATCTTGTTATTAATGGAAGATTATCCAGAATTGAAAATTATCTTCTTTTTTCCAATCCAAGGCCAAACAAATCTCCCAGGCCTCCACGATGGCTGACATTGGCTATATTAAGAGGCAAACTATAGGCCAGGCACAGTGGCTCATGCCTGTAATCCTAGCACTCTGGAAGGCTGAGAAGGATGGCTCTCTTGACCTTAAGACCAGCCTGAGCATGACCAAGACCCTGTCTCTGCTAAAAATATAAAAAGTAGCTTGGCATTGTGGTGTGTGCCTGTAGTCAGTCCTAGCTACTCAGGAGGCCGAGGTAAGAGGATTGCTCAAGCCCAAGAGTTTGAGGTTGCTGAGAGATATGATGCCAGAATCTCATTCTCTCTCATCAGGGTTACAAAAAAAAAAAAAAAAGCCAAGCAATCTAGACCATAATTTTTCATACTTATTTGTGGATTTGTGGATGATTGCTGTGCCTTATTACTCTCTGGGGATACTTTCAGTTAGTAAAGCAGATGCTTATCTAGTTGTGTGGTGCTATTTCAGCTAGAACAATACAAATTTAAGCCTGGAAAAGCCACTAAAACACATCTCAAAACTACCTTGACTTCTTTGGTTTTTTTTTTTTTTTTATATTTAAGCCACACAAATTAAGAAGCCCCTGGTGGCAGCTGAGGATGATCATGGAAGGAAGAGATGAGCAAGCAAGGTGGGGAGGAGTGATTAGCCACATCATCTGTAAGGCAGTGCTGCCTGCGTTCGGGGTTATGCGATGAGAAGCACAGTGCTCGTGGTGGGTAAGAGTCAGGGCCTGGAATTCCCTCGCCTATACCCCTGACTTACCCCTGACTCCGTTTCTTCAACTGTAAAATGGGGCAGACAACACATCTACCTCTTGATGTGCTGTGAGGATTAGTGAGATGATGAAGGTCAAGTGCTGAGCACAGTCCTTGGTACCCAGAACAAGCTATAAAATGGTAGATATTATTATCATCTTCTGACTAAACATGCTAAGGAAAAGGACAGTAAAAACAGAGTTTAAAATCAGAGTGGGATGGCGGTGAATACGGAAATAGTGTTTGTCTGGCTTGGGACCACACTTTGGTAGAGAGTGCAGAACCAGACTGTAAGAGGAAAGGAGAATGGCAAAGGCAGTGGGAACCATAAAAACCATTTGCAAAGTGCCCAGTCCAGCTGTCCACAAGGAATTCATGCATATATAACCACTCAGATGCTTCTGAGATGGTTGAGTTAGTATCTAAGCCATGTCAGAAAAATCTGCTACTTCTCTTGGGAGGCCTGCCATACCAAACTTTCATCTTTCTACAGTTTTATTCACGTTTTTTAGTGCGGTGCGTCAACTTTTCAGTTTCACATCCCTCTCTCACAGTACTGCATTCACCAGGTGGTTCCACAGTCAGCAGAAAATGTGGGCTGCCAGCGGAGCCTAACTTTACTCAGGAACAATAGCTGCCCTGAACTGTGGTTCTCACTCTGGCATTGTCTGGCAATGCCAATGGCAGTCTTGGGGCTGAAGGAAGGTGTGATGCTACTGCATATAGTGAGTAGTGACCAGAGAGGCTGCTAAATATCCTCCAACAAAGAGGACAACCCCCAACAACAGAGAATTATTTGAGTCAAAGTGTCAGTAGTGCCAGGGTTGAGAAACTCTGCCCTGAACTCTTCTTTTTCTTAATAATTTTGACTAACAATACTTCTGTCTGTTGAATTCAGTGACTGGAAAATTTGCATGGTCTTGCCAACTCTGACATTCTAGGAAGGAAGTTCTTTTCTTTTTTTCTTTTTGCCAACCTCCAAGAATTTTGATACTAACATTAAGCAATGAGCAGTCACTCAGATAGACTTTCCTTGTGCCTAAAAAGGCCCATCCACCATAAGCCATAGCTTCTCTGTGGCCTCAGCTGTAACATTTCATCAACAACCTCCCAGCCTACCATCTGGGGGACCACCCCAGAGGTGGAACAGCTCTGTAGCATACACCCCAAGTAAGCACTTAGTTCCTGTTTATGGTGTATGACAGAGCTACCCTGTTTCTCAAAACCAGTTTGGTTTGAAGATTATTACCCTGTTGACACTAGCCCATCCTGTGAAACTGACAAGCCCACACACCTTTGGTGAAAGAATTTGTTTCTTACCCATTATCTGAGAATCCCTAAGCAGCTTAAAAAAATAAACTGATAGAAGATTCCCTGGCACAGGCTTATCTGAACAAAAGGCAATAATATTCCACCCCATGCATTAATTGATTACAGCAATTAAAAGAAAGTCTCTACCACAAATAGGTAACAAATGCCACCAACACTGACTAAAGAACACTGTCCTGTGACCTGAACCATGCATTGAAAAATCTAGTGAAGGGCAACTTTATAAAGGTCAGTTCAAAACAAGTAATCCTTATGAACATCAAGGCAATTCTTTCACTCTGATGAAGCAGTTAAATAGTGAAGGTCACGGGGCTTTAGCAGCCACATAAAAGAGAAAAGTAGAGCAATTAGACAAATGGATGCTGTAATCCCACTTCTCAGGCTCCAGAGTCTTGCTGAATACAGAGCTGCAACTTTCCTTCTTCACTATTCAGAAACTGGCAACAGATTCCAAATGAGAATTCCATAGCTTGCTGACTGCATGTTTCTTAGGAATGCATCTAGCCTTGGGAGGTTAAAAAAAAAAAATACATGGATGATGCTATGAACTTTCCACTCAGGTTGGAATTCCAAAAACATTCCTCCAGCACTCAGGAGTGCTGCTGAACGACTCAGTCAGGCTTGCTGCACTGCCTCAGCAGAAGAACAAAGTCCTGATCCACGGATGGCCAGGCTTTTCCAATCCAGTGGAAATCCAAGGACCAGCACAAACCAGCAGACCGGCATCACTTGGAAGTGCTTTCTTGCCATTTAGTCATTTTAAGGCCCCCATCCCACCCTAGACCTACTGGATCAGAATCCACAGTCACATTAAAATTTGAGAAACACTGAGCTACAAGACCCGATAGAACATTTTTTTTTTTTTTTGCCTTCTCCCAGTCTGAGTTTCCCCAATGGGAAAATGGGAATATAATAAAATGTACACATAAACAAAACAAAACCGAAGGAACGCAGTTCTCAAGAGGCAATGAGAGACTGCTCTGATTTCTAACTTCTGCAGTTTTCATGGTAAGGCAAGTAATTTTCAAACGGAGCTAATTCTCCCCGGCAACACTGCACGGCTGACTTCTAAAAGGCGGATTTAGAAGAGCTCAGAACGACGCATGCCACTCTGTAGAGCAGACACTTCAGATGTGTTAGGTGAAGTGGGTGAGCCTCTCCCTCTCCCACCCGGACAGCTGGTTGGCAGCTCTTGTCCCCGAAAATTCGTCCTATAGATTCGTCCCCCGGTCCTAGAAACCTCCGCCTGCCAAACTCCGGGGTTCCTAGAACCTCTGGTCGGAAATGAAGTTGCAGCAGGACCATCCCGCAGGCTCTGTAACTTTCCCTGGAATGAAATAAATAAATAAAGACCGTAAGTGCTGAGTTAGCGGGTCTCCGAAATCTTTTTGGCCCTCTGCAATCACCCATGAGAGGAAGGGGGAGAGAGAACGGAGTAAAACGTCTTGATCCGTTAAGGAAGGGGTTCCAGGAAAACTGGGCGAAAGCAGCAACCCCAGCTCCCAACTCTGAGAGCTTTTCTCGGCGGCGTTTTGTCTTATGTCGAAAACTGTAGGAAAGCGGAGAGGGGTCCCTGGGAGGATTCGCGCCGCCGTCCTGGGCGGGCCTGTTCCGTCTTGCGACTCTGTTTACCCCAGGCTCTTCTGCCTTCCAGCCTCCTCGCTTTTGCAAGGGGCTGGCAGGAGGCCACCGAGGCAAGATGCGTGTGCGCTTGTGCTCGCGCAAATACGGCGGAGGAGTCTGTTCCTCGGGCATTTTCCGAGGAAGTCTGGAGCAATTAGGCTTAGTCCAGGGAGAGCGAGCGAGTGAGCGGGCGGCGCAGCCGGCGTGTCTGGGCCGCCTCGCAGGGAGGGAGAGGGCGGCCGGCCGCCCGGCGGCGACCCCGGGGCCCGGCCGCCACCATGGGCTTCGAGCTGGACCGCTTCGACGGCGACGTGGACCCTGATCTGAAGTGCGCGCTGTGCCACAAGGTCCTGGAGGACCCCCTGACCACGCCGTGCGGCCACGTCTTCTGCGCCGGCTGCGTGCTGCCCTGGGTGGTGCAGGAGGGCAGCTGCCCAGCGCGCTGCCGCGGTCGCCTGTCCGCCAAGGAGCTCAACCACGTCCTGCCGCTCAAGCGCCTTATCCTCAAGCTGGACATCAAGTGCGCGAACGCGGCGCGCGGCTGCGGCCGGGTGGTCAAGCTGCAGCAGCTGCCAGAGCACCTCGAACGCTGCGACTTCGCGCCCGCGCGCTGCCGCCACGCGGGCTGCGGCCAGGTGCTGCTGCGGCGCGACGTGGAAGCGCACATGCGGGACGCGTGCGACGCGCGGCCGGTGGGCCGCTGCCAGGAGGGCTGCGGGCTGCCCCTGACGTACGGCGAGCAGCGCGCGGGCGGCCACTGCTGCGCTCGGGCGCTGCGGGCGCACAACGGCGCGCTGCAGGCCCGCCTGGGCGCGCTGCACAAGGCGCTCAAGAAGGAGGCGCTGCGCGCGGGCAAGAGAGAGAAGTCGCTGGTGGCTCAGCTGGCCGCCGCGCAGCTCGAGCTGCAGATGACCGCGCTGCGCTACCAGAAGAAGTTCACTGAGTACAGCGCACGCCTCGACTCGCTCAGCCGCTGCGTGGCCGCGCCGCCCGGCGGCAAGGTAGGCGCCTCCCGACCACCCCGACTCCCTGCCAGGCCCCTGGGGACCCAGGACCCCGCCCCGTCCCTTTGGGTATAAGGATGCCAGGAGCTTCCTGGGCGCATCCCTGCCGCCGCCTCCACTTTGCACTGCTTGCCAGCCCTATCGCTACGTGCAGATGGCTGCCCTGAAGCTTGGAAACTGTGGTTCGTATAGGCAGGACGTACAGGGTATATACTTACAGCAGCTTCAGAGGCTGTAGAAAGACTAAAAGGAATCCACAGCCAAGTGTGGAGTCAGAGTTAGAGACCAGGTAAGTGATCTGGGAGAAGTCACTTACCTTCAATTAAGGTTGGAAATCTGTAGACATAACACACAGGAGGGAATGTGGACACCTTGAGTGAATTGTATTCATGCACCTTCAAGGATTCCATAAAAAATAAAGGGAGCCCACAGCCAGCGTAGAGTAAGTTAAGAAGGATGCCAGAAGAGAGGCCTCTGGAGCAAAAGCTGGATGCAAACTTGGGCTTTGCTGTCAACTAGTTGGCTGACCTTGAGCAAACTGCTTAACCTTTCTAAAGTTGGAAACTGTGGTCCCTGGAGATGTGACACGAAGAGTGAAACTCAGCCAGGCGCCCTGAGGTTGGGGGATTTCAGAAAGAATTAAAGGACCACCCTGCCCCCAGCAAGTAGAAAGTAATATTAAAGAGCAAGCCCTCTGCAGTGACAGCTGTTTCCAACTGTGAGCTTTTTGCTAACCAGTAAGGTGAATGTGTGGCTTAACCTCTAGGTGCTTTGGTTTCCTTCAATGTGAAAAGTTGTTATCAGTCTTCAGAGAGAGGAGGTATGAAAAGGACCTGGCCACTATGCCAGGCAGAGAGTAAATACTTGACAGGTATTACCTACAATTATTTTTAACATCTCCCAGCGAGCCATCCCCTGGTCCTGATGGTTGACGTAGTGGTAACAGCCACCACTAGTGAGGGGCTTTCTTTGTGCCAGGCCCTGTGCTAAGCTCGTGCCAGCCCTTTCCTTTATTATCAAGTAATGTAGGTGTGAGGCTTAGGCTCATTGAGGGGCAATCTCATGCCTTGGGTTACAGCTTTCAAGTGCACAGCTGGGTTCTGAATCTCTGTGTGCCCATCTCTTCAGCCTGGGCTCTATATCACTATCATGTTGCCGCTCAGTGTGACCATGAATGCCATTTGTTGAGTGTTTATAATGTTCCAGCAACTGTAGGAAACACTTAGCATGCATTATCTATTTTATCCTTGGAGACAAGGAGACACATTCAGAGAGGTTATGTAACTTGCCCATAATCAAATAGTGATTCAGGGGACAGAGCTGGATTCAGGTTCTACCTCAGAGTTCTCAATCTTGAGACATATTGATATTTGGGGCCTAATGACTCTCAGTGGTGGGTGCTGCCCTGTGCACCGTAGGACATTTGACTATATTCTTGGCTTCCACCCGCTAGATGCCAATAGACTTGTTACCCAAATCGTGATAATCAAAAATGTCTCCAGATTCTGTCAAGTGTCCTCTGGGAAAGAAGGGTGGGAGGGAGATGGCCCAGATCGAAAATCACTGGATCCCCTGAGTAAAAAAGGCACATTTTCAACAGCTGGGTGCTTCTGCCTTTCCGGGGAAGGGCATCATAGCCCTGCCCTGCCACTCGGCTGCCACTTGGGTTGCCTGCTCCAGATGGTGTGGCAGAGAGGGGAAAATATTTGTTTGAGAGGCCACCAGGGGCCTGTCTCTGCTTTGTCTCTCCCTGCCCTCTCCTGGCCCCCCTTCCATACATGCACACCAGGCCTGCAAGTTTTCCAGCCCACTCCCCCCTCCCTGGCCCCTGGCCTGTCTGTTGGTTGTAGCCTCAGCAGCTGGCTAGCTCTGGGTGAAGGGCAAATATTTACAGCTCTGCGGCTCACCCACGACCGCACAGGCGCACAAAAGACTGGTGTGAGCCTTCAAGCCACCAAAACAGAGGGCAAACCTTGGTCTTCTGTCAGGCGCCAGGTTTGGGTGAAGGAGTTCCCAAATTTCTCCTGTTTATGCATCGTTTTAAGTGATGCTTATTTATAAGTAAGCCAATCATTCCCCCAAAGTTTATACATCCTTCATTGTTGAGCTAGTTTATTATTTCTTCTTGCCTTTCTGTTTTCTTTCTGGAGTGTTTAGTAAACTTTTTCTCAGAATCAAAACTCTGGGTGTTTTTGAGGCTCTGTTGCATTTTGGGGTAGGATAATCAAAAGTATTAAACTTGGGGACAAGATGTTGATTTTGAGCTTACGAAACAAGTTTTGTTCTGGAGTTGGAACTCTGTTTGGGACCTTCCTGAACCTCTGGCAAGGGTGGGGAACCTGCGGCCTCAAGGCTACATGTGACCCTCCGTGTCCAAATGTGGCCTCTCAACTGAATCCTTTCAATAAATTCAATAAATTCAAATCCCTTTATTAAAAGGATTTGTTCTGTACAATTTGCATTCAGTCAAAAGGCCACACTCAAGGATCCAGAAAGCTACATGTGGCCCCAAGGCTGCAGAATCCCCAGCACTCTGGCCTCACAATGTGGAGGGCCTCAGCTCAGGCCTTAGAGAAGCTTATTCTTCTTGCCTGAAGTTAACCCTCAGTGGACCTTGCGGAAAGCTTTTTGCTGTTCCATCATCAGCCATAAAAACCCCTCTCACTAGAAGCTGTTTAAGAACTTGTTTATTTCATTGGGCTGACTCTCTGCTCTTGCTGGGTAATGTTTATTCTCTCCCCAAAGGCAGAAGGATTTATATTGCTTGAAAACTCTACTGTTCAACTCTTTCATTTTATTTTTTATAAGGCCTAATGTTGGCTTCTCTGTCATAAGCTGAAGTTGATAAATGCTCAGAAGATTTTTAATACTAGCTCTTCAGCAGCCTACAACTTGTTCCATAAGTGATATGGCATTCTTTAAATTATCATGGGTTTCAATTTTTTTGACACCTGCTGAGCACTTAGGGTTTATAAGTATTATACTTGCACAGACATTGTTTATTCTGTTCTAAAATGTGAGCTGTATGAGGAATTCTCAAACTTTAGCATGATTGCTTTAACTGAAGAGCTTATTACAACACAGATTTCCTGACTCTCTTCCCCAGAGATTCTGATACATGAGGGCTGGCCTGGGGCCCGAGACTCTGCATTTCTAATGAGCTCCCAGGTGACATTGGTCCTTTAAGTAGCTACCGAGCTAGATGAAAAGTTTAGACTCAATGCAGACATACACCAAACATGTATTGATCTTCTCCGCACAGTTATGTTATTGATCATTATCTTAACTCCCCTTCCTAAACGTTTTGAGACCAAGATGAAGGGTAAAAACGACTTTTAACAGTTAAATGACAAGTAGCAGTAGCCTAGAAAGGCAAATCTGACCTCACATAAGCTGGCTGCATCTGGGCTGTGATACACTTGGTGATACCACACTTGGCTAAGGTAAGGAGTTTTGCTCCCAGCCTCATTTTCCCACTCTGACTTACCCACCTGATTCTAAAAACAAAAGCATTCCTTAGCAAGTATCTTTTTTGCTTTCTGGAAAAGGAAGCAGGCTGGATGTGACTTTCCTTGGAATGATTGAGAACTTTGAGATTCATCTGGATACCTTCAGCTCTTTGACTACCCACCCCCCACCCCCAACATCCACTCTGTCATTGAATCCTGTGGATTTTACCTCCTTAATTCATCTCGGATCTGTTCACTTCTCTCCAGTTCATTCACACAATCACTTTGATCTAAACCAGGGTTTTTCAGCCTCAGCACTGTTGGCATTTTAGACTGGATAATTCTTGGTTGTGTTTGTGTTAGTACTGGTTGAGGCTGTTCTGTTCACTGTAGGATATTCAGCAACATCCCTGGTGGCCTCTACCACATTGGTAGCCCTCCCCAGTCACTGATCTCTACAGACATTGCCAGATGTCCCTCAGGGGGCAAAGTTAGCCTTGGCATTAGACACCATCATCTCTTGCCTGAACTACAACTGCTTCCTCTACATGTCTTCTTTTTCCTCTTTAGTTTATTCTTTATCTAGTCAGAAATAATCTCTTAGAAATGAAAGTGTGTTATCACTCTCCCTTCTCAAACCTTCTTTTTTTCCTCATTTTCTCTTGGGTGGCTGTCTGGATTCTTCTCCCCTTAATTCTCTTCTTCCAGCATCCCTAATCTCTGAGTGTTTTGTGTGTATGTTCCTGAGCTCCTTCCTACCCCAGGGCCTTTGCACCTGTGTATCTCTACCTGGAACAATCTTTCCAAGTACTCTGTAATTAACCTGCAAGTTTTCCACCTCTCCCCTTCTGCTCATAATCTTTCTGTCAGCACATAGGGTTTTGTTCACCATTAGATGACCTTTCTTTCTCTTCTTGCCATCTTGGTTCAAGCATCACTACCTCCAGGAAGGCAGGTCTCTCTGACCTCAGAGCCAACATCTGGTGCCCTGAAACTCTCACTTTGGTATGCCTCCTTCATGGCATTTATCACAGCTGTTACTGAGTAATTGGAAGAGTGTCTTATTCAGGACTGTGTCCCCAGCACTAAACCCACTGCCATGTGAATCGTAAGCCCTTGATATGTATTTGCTCAGTGAATGAATTCAAGATCGGAAGGGCTGTCTTGTCAGCTGTCAAAACTTTTCAGATTGTTAACAAAGAGTGGGCTTATGTTTTAAAAAGAATGAGTTTTTCTGTGATGCTCCAGTTCACAATATTGTTTCCAGATTTGGGGGAGGTATTTTTTTTTGTTCTGCTAGATCCACCCAGATCAAGTTGTATTCAAGTTTTATAAAGCCCCAAACCTCAGAAACAATTTTGTCCATTTCAAAGCTGGAGATAAGTGAATCTAATAGACAGTTGTATCAAAAGGTGTTCCAGATGTCTAAACACTTTGAAATGTCTCTATTAGAATGTTCACCATTTGGTATATTTTGTTTCTGAAAAGCCTTCAGCAAAGAGTCATTCCATGTTTAAGAAATGGCTACTTTCAGAGCGAGGGAAGGTGAGAGAGGGTGGGGCCTTGGCGTGTGCCAAACCTTTTGGGGGCAAGACACAATTGCAAGAGGGACTTTACCTAACAAATGCAATCAATGTAACCTGGCTTATTGTACCCTCAATGAATCCCCAACAATAAAAATAAATAAATGGCTACTTCAGCTAAAAGAATTGGAGGCTGTCACTTCATTTTCATTTCAGTGTTTATAAAGAAAATTAGGATTTGGTTTACTAATAAGTTACCCAGCTATTGCTGGATTAAATGGGCATAACTGGACAATTTGAATTGGCTATCGTTGAGATTTATCTGTAAATGGTTCTTTCTATGTTCAGAAAGGGTGCTTGACTCTCTGTAAAAACATTTTGATGAGTAAGAATTTATAAGTCAATTTGCATTGGATCATAGAGCAAAGAGTTTAAAAGGAAAGGAAGTGATATTTATTGAGTTCACTAGGTGCCATACATTGGAGGGCTTTACGTACGTATGTATGTACGTACATTAGCTTCTCCATCTTCACTTAGTAGACTTCTTTTTGGTGGGAGGAGCAGATTATAAAACATTATAAAACAACTAGATTAAGGCCAGAAGTTAGGTTCTAAGCAGAGATCTGGGATTTGAACACAGTGTTACCTGACTCTAAACTGTAACCAAAATAAGAAAGGCATTATTTTCTTGAGGCAGTGCGCCCCTCTGAAGTCTCTTGTGGGCTTCCCAAGGACTATGTCTATATATGGCACGCAGGACGTAGATGGAGGTATAGATGCATTATTCAGGAAACCTACAACCCTTTCCTTCCATATTACAAGATGAAAAAAACAAAACCTCGGAAGGTTAAATAATTTGGCCAGTATCCTCCTGGGGCTCATTTTAGTTTGCTTGTCGGCTTCTGCTCCATGAAATGTGTTAATCCCATGCCATATTCCCCTTTTCATAGGTCCAGTGCACATGGTGTATAAAACGAAACAGATCCTGTCTATAAAAGAAATAAATAAAACGGAAATAAAGAAGTGGCATCCTGGATGGAATAGTAGCTCATCTCTTTAATTTTTATCCTAATGATTTTAAGAAATCATTAACGGAAATCGGTTAACGGTAGGAACAAAGTGAAATCCTTCCAAATACATATATTCTTGAGGTTTAGTTCTTCACATTCTTCTAGCTGGAGTGCCCAGGCCAGTGGTAGGTACTGTTGGATACAAAGATAAAAATGAGCAGCCTTAATCCATGGGACCAACCAGACACCTACTTGTGCCTTTGCAGACCCAACACAAATATTACTACTCTCTGCTCACCCAAGATTTTTAGCCTCTGTTCCCCCTGGAATAATGGAGTCCTAATAAGCCATTTCAAATAAGAAGGGGGAAATGGTGTAATATAATGATTACTCTCGTAAAGCAAACACCTGACAGGTGGACCTGAGGGCCCATCTTTCTCACCCTTCCATTCATGGACTTGCAGGGAGCTAGCTTAGAGGGCAGAGACACCATGTGTAAGCAGGATCCAAAGCAACCCCATCCCTAGGAAGGGTCAAGTTTGAGCCCTGTCTCTAGCAGTTGGCATTGTGTATGCAGAACTGAGTCATAAGCAGAGAGGTCACCCTTGGAATTTTGTTAAAAGCTGTTTTCATGTGCCCCATGCCTTTGATGTGTTTGTATCAGGAGAGAGATGAAGTGGCATCAGGTTGTGGGTAAGGGTTGGCTGCAGGCCTTGAGTCAACTGGGCAAGCTCCAGGGTGTCATCTGTGGAGCAAGTGTGTTGAGTGTAGTTAGTATCCAGACTGGAATTGGCGATACTGGGGTTCATGTGCTCCCTTTGCTCTGTTCCTGAGGGACTCTGGAAGGATCTTTCAGTCACTTGGAAGCCTTAATTGCCTCATCTCTAAAATGGGATCATAACACACCTGCTGATAGGGTTGTTACTAAGGCAAAATGAGATGATTTACATAAAGGGCACCATAAGTCTTTATCAGGCATGTATTGACCATCTGTTAAATGCCTAAGACCTTTAGGGATTTAGTCCTTTTTCTAAAAACTTACAGAAGAAATTTGAAGTGGTATTACAAAGAAATTGGGAAGAGATATTTACTCAAAAATTCAGTTTTGTCCTGAGCCTCATGTTGCCCCGGAGTGACCTATTCTCTGTCTCTTATCCTCTGACTATTTTCAGTGGTAGAGTAACATGGGAAATAGGGATGTTCAAGCCAGGGTCTCTGCCTCTGGATGGCAACCCTTGTGAATAATATGGGAGTAATAGGGTTAGTTAACATGTGTATTTATATGTGTCCCATGCAAATTAACAAAGCTAAGGAGAGGTTAGACAGGTAAAGCCCCTACCTTTCTAAGAGCAAGAAGTTTTGGTTTCATAGCTGAGTAGCCATTCTTTCTTTCTAATCTGGGGAAGAAAATGCTTCAGTGGCAAACCACCCTGCCTTAGGCCATTTGGGCTACTAAAACAAAAATACTAGAAGCTGGGTATAAGCAATATAAATTTATTTCTCATGGGTTTGGAGGCTAGAAAACTCAAGATCAAGGTGCTGGCAGACTCAGTGGGAGTTCACTTTCTGTTTCATAGGTGGGCTGGCGGTCCTCATGTGGTGGAAGGACCACGGGTCTCTCTCAGGCCTCTTTTATTAGGGCCTTAATCCCTAATCACATGTCAAAGCCCTCACCTGCTAATACTATCACCTTGGGAGTTAGGATTTTAATATATGAATTTTAACAGATGCTTTCAGACCATAACACCCCTTCATCTGTCAAGGAGAAATATTAAGATGCCGCAGCACCTTACATAAGGCTTGTTGTTGCTGTCATTTTTGGTTTTGGGTGAAGCATTGCTTGTGGTTGTTCACCAGAAAAGCAGATGAGTCAAGGATGAAAAATCAGAGATAACAAATTTAAAATCAAGCTCATGGAAATAGAAAATTGGACATTTAGGGATTTCTCAGGTTCTTTAAATG
Source organism: Nycticebus coucang (assembly GCF_027406575.1). NCBI lineage: Eukaryota > Metazoa > Chordata > Mammalia > Primates > Lorisidae > Nycticebus > Nycticebus coucang. Next base: position 23,877,590 of record NC_069787.1, read on the forward strand.
TAGTAGCAAACTAATTTATTTTCGGACTAGGGAAGTACTAAGAAATCTTTGCTTCTCTTACATAATTTTCAAAAATATCTTGCTTGGCTTTGGATGAATCTACTTTTCTGTAGATATTAGGACTCTAGAAAAGCTCTTTTTGTTCCTTTCTACCCTCTAAGACAGAGGGACTTGAGTTTTGTAAATTCATGCATTCAGTTACCAACCTGAAGCCCTTTGTCTCTTTCATCCTTTCTGTGTATACCTGTTTGGGTGACAGATACATCATTCTAACACTTCTACTGACTATCTCATCCAATTTCAACTGAATTGCAAGTATTATCTCCATGTCTCCCTTCAGTCCTAAGCTTTTGAACAGTTTCTTCCTCTGTTCTTCTTCCAAGAATCCCTTCCTAAGAATGAGGGTTTGAATCACAGGGAGAGGTTGGTCCAAATTACTTCCCCACTGTAATTCCAGCACTCTGAGTGGCCAAGGCAGGTGGGTTGCCTGAGCTCAGTAGTTGGAGATCAGCCTGAGCAAGAGCGAGACCCTGTCTCTAAAAATACCTGGGCATGGTGGTGGGCACCTATAGTCCCAGCTATCAGGGAGGCTGAGGCAGGAGGATCACTTGAGCCTAAGAGTTTGAGGTAGCTGTGAGCTATGACACCATGGCATTCTACTAAAGGTCACAAAGTGAGACTGTCTAAAAAAAAAAAAAAAAGAAAAGAAAAGAATATCACAAAGTTTGAACTACAAAGAGGAAAAAAGCATCTGAGTAGGAGCGAAGACACCCCCAGGTCTTCAGTACAAAATTTTCTGACAGCGGGCTCTGCCTCCTGGTATCCCCAACCCCTGCTTTTGCACATTTTTTGCTGGAGACAGCCGAATATACAGCACTTTCTTGTCACTAGTCAATACTCAGAGCTGTTTTTCATCTGTGTGCATCTCCGTGAGCTTTGCAAAGACTTAAGAAGTCATGTCACCCCAGACACACACGCACTAGCAGTCAGTTACATTTCGCACAACCTGCTGGGCAGCTTTCCAGTCTGGCCAGCTCTCTGCAGTGCCTCCCACAACAGCAGTAATTGGAGAACACTGGTCCTTTAGCAGAAAGGAGTTTTTATTATAAAAAGAGTCCACATTGATGGTGGCATGGATGGACTCTGGAAACTACCATACTGGCTAGGAGATGGCGCATGTCTAAGTTTTTGAGGTTGAATTGTTCAGAGGAAACTAATGACAGAGTGACACTCAAAAAGAAGAGGGACTTTGCCCATAGAAGATCACTCATATTCTTGGCTGCTTAAAAAAAAAGATCACTCTTCACTGATACTTAAGTGCTAATTTCAAAATTTGTGTAATTTGTGTGACGGTTGTCATCTTAAGAAATATGGAAACATTTCAAATATTCTTTGCTATGTTTATTTTCTGCACATATTAAAAGCCTTTTGTATAAAAAAAAAAAAAAAAAAAGATCACTCATATTCTTGGCTGCTTAAAAGAAAAGCAGCCCAAATTTTTGATTTTTCATTGTGACTCCCCCAATTCCAACTCTTACCCCGTTAGACATAAAAGTCTTACCTTGAGTTGAAAGCTGAGCTGATGATGTTTGAGGTCATTTTAACATTGATCTAGTAATAGTATCTTAAAATATGATAGCAAAGCTTATTTTAAGCAAAATCGACTGTCTTTGAGAAGTAAGCTTCCATTTCTGCTTGTGACTTATTGGCTTCAAGGCCTTGGATGGTTCCTGGCGTTGTTTAAGTCTTGATATTCACTTAGGGATGGATTAACCCTTCACCAAGGTGAGTATATCTGTGCACATTCTCAATCTTAGTGATCTAAGCTTTTCCCAAGGACCATCTTACATTGCTTTAAGCCAATGGCTCAGCCACCCTAATGGGGGAGTGAAGATCTGTCACTAGACTCCAGATTATGAACACAATAAGCTGGTTCTTCTCCACTTCCGTCCCCCAGGTCCTTGGTGAGAGCTTTCTAGCTCCTGAGCACTGGCTACTGAAGGGAAGAGACATTTGCCATCTGGGAAGAGTTTTAGGACAGGGAGCATTTCTGGAAAGCTGGCAAGGTGGTGCCACCTCACTCCCATTTCTTTTGGTTGCTTTTTCCTCTCTTCATCTTTTCTTCCCAATTCATCAAGCTCCACTGATGTGGTAGAACTTAGAGCAGTTTTGGTGTCTTGTATTCCCCAAGTACCCTGGGCTCCCAAACTCCCCAGCTTTCTTCTGCCTCCCCATTTCACACCTCCCTGGACTTGATGTTCCTCCTGCCTTATTGAGAGCCAACATGTTTCCTGTAGACGGGGTGCTTGTCACCTGATTTCCCCTTCTTGTGGTCCACAGCTCACTTGGCCTGAGTCATCTGCCTGTTTTCCCTTTTTCTTGTTCCTGGTGTCTCTCTCCCATCATCTCCAGCCTAAAAGCTATCTACCTGGTGCTTACTCCAGTGGTGTCCTAGAATGAGCCACTCTTTCTCCATTCTTGGAAACAGAGAGACTTAGAAAGAATATATAATGATCTTTACTCACTTCTCTTTAGGCTCCAGTTCTCCCAAACGTGCTTTAGATTGACGAAGCTTAACTAGGATTAGGCATTCTCCATTGGTTGGATTTTGCGGAAGAATAATTCATGTGATAAAACAGTTTCATGTCCTCAACATTCAGCTCTCAGCACTGTGACTTGTATCTTGAACACTTAATTATTGGCCAGGCACTGTACTGAGACACTTTGTGGGTATTATCTATCTCAATCATGCATCCTAGTAACCCATAGGAGAAACTATTTATTATCCCATTCTATGGATGAGGAAACTGACTTCAGGTTCTAACTCTAAAGTCCAAGACTTAACTTAACCATTACCTGTCCAGGGTGTAAGTTTCTTTACAATTTATTTTTGTTTAGTCCAAAGAAGGCATACTTAAAACTCTAATTACCAAATGAATTAGCTGTCTAATCCTTCATGCCTCTTTGGATTTAGGATAGGGTGCACACATTTACCCCTACAGTAGCAGGAGCTTGGGCGTTGGAGTCATGTGGACCTGCATTCCGATCTTGACCCTCTCACTTTGCCACTATGTGACTGTGAGCAAGGGTATGATTTTCTCTGAGCCTCAGTTTCTCCAGATTCAGAGCATTGATACAGCAGCTGCTTGAGAAGACGGGTGGATTGATCAGTTTATGCAGTTTATAGGAGGGAAAGCCCTTTTGCTTCTTTATTTTACTACATCAGGCCATTGATAAAACTGCAAAACATTGGTTAATGACCAATATTGATGAAATTTTCTTGTCAATGAGAGATGCTACTGTTTAGCACGGTGTGGACAATCGGAAAGGCAGCTTTGATGAGAGCCTTTGCCCTCCCTCAGTTGGTGGGAATCATTTAAAATGCCCTCTATCCTGAAGCATTTTGGGCCCAGGAATAGGTTGAATGGTTAAGCAGAGGTTAATGATAACATGTAAAACATGTTACGGAAGGACTAATGTTGAACATCTCTATTAATGTTTATCTTGAAAAACTAGAAATTAAAATAAAGCAGTTAAGGTTTTTTTTTGGCAGGTGGGTGGGGAGGAGAAGAGAATGGAAAGGGAACACCAGAATCAAGCTTAAGAGTTTTAGAGACTAGAAAATTACCTTTGGTTATTAGTTGGAGAAATGAAAGTAATTCAGCCCAGAGTGAACTTTTATTTTATCTCTCTCAGTAGCCTGTGTTGAGTCTTCAACCTAAACCCAGTGTCTAATTCTCCTGGACAGCAGACTAGATCAAGATGCTTCTAGAAAATAAAAACACCCTCTTTCTCCCCACTGATTCCATCTGGCAAGGAAACATAGGAGGTCAACTTGGTTTTTCAAAAACATTCTTTGCAAGTGGCTATTTGGCTGAAGAATGCTGTGTTTCAGGCACCATCTTACTGTCCCTTGAGAAAGATCTCCGAGGCCAGGGCTGGATTTAGATGTCTTTGGGCATCTCAGATCAGTTCTTTTGGAGACAAATAGTTCAGTAAACAGTTGGGAATTTTATTCTGACCTTGGTTTCCTGGTTAAGCCCTCCTTCAATGAGCTCCTTTTTGGAACTTCAACTTGGGGCCATCTTGAATAAGAGCTAAGACATTGCTAGCCTAAAATGAATTTATTTTCTATATTCTACCCTAAAAGGAGTAATGTAGAAGAGTAAGGTTGAGCACTAGAGAGGATAGGGTTGAATCCCAGTTCGACTTTTTACTGGCTCTTTGCCACGAGGCAACCTTGTTAATCATTCCACTTTGGTCTTCCCACCTGTATCATGAAGATGGTATTGGTACTGATTTATAAGATGGGTTGGATTAATAAATGCAACAAGACACTGAAATGCTCAATATAGCTTCTGGCATATAATAAGCAGCCCTTCCCCCCAAAGTTAGCTACTATTATTGTGACTACAGTGTAATAAGATTTTCTTTCTTTCTTTCCTTGAATGAATGGTTATCACACAGTAGATTTAAAACTAATCTTTGAGTTCATGTGATTGCGCAGTTTTCTTTGTGTATCATTTGAGATTGTTAGACTCAGGCCACCTGCCCTGGGATTACTGTGTAACTCTGCCGTTTCCATCACTCGATTAGTTATGAAAGCCAGGCATGTAAGATATGTAAGATAACTTGCCTGAATTCCCATGTATTTCTAACTTTTTCACCCCTCTAAGATAACAAAGCAAGAAATGGCTTTACTAAGATTTTCAGTGTCCAAAGCAGAAAGATAGAAACTGGTTCAGTTTGAGAATCATCACGCTTACATCTCAAAACTACTAGGTTGACTCTGAATTTTTCTTCTGTTACAGCAGTAAAAATTATTGTTTGCTAATTACTTGTTATAAAAATTGACAGCATTAATAGATGCGGCAGATGTCGGTGCTCTGTTTAGGAAAATTTTTTTAAAACCAATAAGATTGTCAGTCATTAGAGAGGCTATGCTATTTTTTTGATCTCCTGGGTACAGTATCCCAATAGAGACTAGCTTCTTTACACATAAAATTATAAATTTTATTTATTGAGTTAGTGACACTTAGGAAATAAATGTTGTGTTGTTCTTACAGGACATCTTGTTCTTTCATCAGAAACGGAAAGTCTTTTTCTGATGATCAGTCGTCATCTTTATTTTTAGTGGGTTTTTGTAATTGATGTTTATAGGCTTACATAAAAAATTTGAAAATACTTTTAATTCAGCTGAATACTAACTAGTCATGAGAAAGAGCTGTGGTTACTAAGAACTTTGAGCATGGAGATAATCCTACATAGAGAAGCCCATTAGTCTTTAACATTTATTTTTGGCTCTATTTGGCAGGATTCTCCTGATGAAATATGGAACCACAGTCGCACATTAACTATAGCAATGCCCCAGATAACCCGTGTGCCACTGCGGGAAGAAACAGTGGTTGCCTTTGCTGGTGTGGCAGAGTCAGGTAGCCGCGTTCATGCCCATCAAATGTAGCCATTTATTTCCCCAGAAAAGGTCGGAGGCAAAAGTTTGATCAGCAAGCAACAAAGGTCAGAATAAAATCTGTTTTGTGATAAGCTGCCAGTGTTGTTCTTATTATTTAATTTTTTATTTTTTTCAGTGTTGTTTTCAAAATAGCTTATTCTGAAATATTTCATATTTTAAGAAACCACATTGAAATAATACCAAGTTTAAAGAGAAAAACCAAGTGAAGCAATTGCAGGTTTATAGTCAGTGTGCATGACGTGTGTATGAAGCGTATCGTTTACATGATTAGAAACATTTCAAAGGTATATCAGGGAGTTCAATATTTATGTCAAAGAATAGCGAGGCACAGTTTGCACACAAGGCTAAGTCTATTTTTATCCATCTATCTGTCACTTAAGAGTGTCAGTTGAGGTGCCCTGGCATTGCCGTCCCTTCTGACTGTTGAACACCGTGACCTGCTGGAGTAACTTCTGCTCATTTTATTTAAAGGGGTTCACGCTGACCAACCCTAAACAAAGTGTTTTCTATTAAATACCTCCACATCTCACATGGAGCGAGTGATAATTAACTTTGTGAAAATGGCCCCTCCTCCTTTTTAGTAAGATTTAGGATATTTTTTTGTCTTCGTCCCATGTTTGCATCTCACTTTTCATACACTGTTTTCCCCTAAGTCTCACAAACAGAGTTGACCATTGATGGGCTGTGCCTACGCTCACACTTCCAAGAGGGTTGCTGTTTGAACCTTTCATGACATGACATGAATGCTGCTTTTGAAAATGTTTGAGAAACAAACAGCAAGTAGCTGTCTAGACAGCCTGCATATGATGAACTGGTTAAAAGAAATGCATTTGCAGACCAAAGAGTCACTCATAGAAAATGTCCATTAGGCATGTCTGAGATCTCCAGGCCAGACATTCTAACGTGGTCATTCCAAGGTTAGACAGTATCTAGAAATGTTGTAACCTCCCAAACACAGGACAGAATTTCAGATTGGATTCTAAAAGTTTCCTTGATGAAATTTCCCAAGAAGAATCCGCTTAGATGGAAAGGAAATTCCTATTATCTGTTTCCTGTTTGTAAATAAAAATGTAATCTCATTTTTTCCCCCCTGTAGGGTGAAGAAACCAAAAGCCTGACTCTTGTCCTGCACCGAGACTCTGGCTCCCTGGGATTTAATATTATTGGTGGCCGGCCGAATGTGGTATGTTAATTGCTGAAATGTGCTTTTCCTTTTCCAGGTGTAGCTGAAAGAGAGGTCAAGGTTTAGGGGCAGGGAGTAGGAAATGTTGCTCACTTCATTCTGCTCCCTGTAATTAGTTTATTGGTTATCTAATATCTTCACACCCAGGGATTTTTATTTCATTGTGGTCTCCTCAAATAACATTGCCCTAGTAATACAACAGCTAGTTCAGACTTTTGGGGAACCTTGCTGGTCATGTAGCACTTGGGCTGATAAAGTTTGTGTCCTATGGGGGCCGTTAGCAGCGGGTAACCAGTCGCCCTCCTAAACAGAGCTGGAATGTGGGCTCCAGACTGGAAACCTTATCTCGATTCCATTCTGTCAGCTATCCATTCATCAGGGCTGATTCCCCATTTGTGGGTTATTGCCTCCCTTCTCCTCCCTGGCAGCTCTTTAGCCACCCCATTCATCATCAGCCCCTCCTCTAGAAAGAAGAGGCCACATTCAAATCTGCCAATTTAACTGTGAGGAAATGTCTAAAAAAGATTTCTCTGGGGAGTAGCAAAGAATGTATTTGAGGATCCCTCCTTTCAGGGGTGTTTTCTAAAGGTGTGTCATCCCTTGTGCTTTTCTTTTGCTGATCATTCCCTCATTTATTAGCTGGAAAAGAAAAGAAAATCAAGTTCTCTCATTCAACAAATAAGTATTGAACATGAGCTGTTTGCCAGGGGCTGGGAGATAGCAGTGGAGCCTGGGGAGACGGGGTTGCTGCTGGCATTTAGGTTATGTCTTGGCAGGGAAATGAGGCAATAAATAAGTAAGTAGAATAATTATAGGTTGGGAGGAGTATGATTAAGGCAAGAAAAGGAAAGAAACAGAGATGGCATATGGTCGATAGCAAGAAGCCTCAGGCATCATCAGGAGGCTCAAAAGGAAAGAAAGGAAGAGAGTGATTCTGAAGGATGAGGAGGTTCCAGCCACCCAGGTGTGGATTGTGTTTGCCCTGCCTTCCTGGACCTCACGTCCAGATGGGGAGACTGACACACTGGGAGAGCACGTGTTCATTCTCTCCAGTGTTCTCTGAGCCTGGCTTGGGCTAAATGATGCCTTGGGACGGGTTAACCTTAGGTGGGGAGGCTTCCCAGGAAGGGGCCATTAGAACTCAGTTCTGAAGGATGAGTAGTAGTTTGTTAGACTGGGAGACTGTATCTTATTTATAATACATGGGCACACTATTGAATTAATAGGGTGCCTTGGGAAACATTTTAAACAAGTATTAAAATAGATTATGAATAAGATTTCTAGTATGTTCTTCCATCTCTCTAGAGCTTTGTGTTATCTATGCCTGTCTTTGAAGACCACTGAGCTAGAAGGTGGTGGGACCCGGGGCTGGAGGGAGTGGGGGGTTGGCGGCTGATAAAAGACAGAGCAAGGACAGAGTCTTCTCCAGGAAGGAGGGACTGCAAAGAGTGGAGTGTGGCCGAGCTGGGGGGTGGGCAAGAAAGTGGCTGAGAAAAGGCCTGGGGAAGCAAACGGGCCCATCCCAGAGGGCCTGCTAGTCCTGAGGGTCAGGATTTGAATTACCAAAGGCAGTGAATGGACAACACATGACTTTAAGCAAGTGACACAAAAAGATTTATCGTTAAATTCTCTTTGCTCTTAAAGGCCAGAACTATAGTTTCGAAAACAAACAGAAAATCATAATAAGTGGTATGTAGTTAACGTGATGAACATTATTTGTCTTACAAATGATACATATAAGGGAGAACATCTCAAATGATCAGATCAAATCATAAATGTGAGGGGGAGGTGAGCGCAGGGAACGCTCCCACTTGGTTGAACCCCAAGGTCGGGCTCACATAGTTGTGCTTCTCCCATTATCTCAGTGGAATTCTTAAGAAACCATAGAACCATGTGAGGAGGTTGGTACATTTTTATTTTTACCTTTTAGCACCTGGCTGAGCGCTCAGGCTTCATGTCATTGTGTGCTGTTCTGATTTAGTCCTTGCTGCTGGGATCAGCTTTGGCAGAGGTGAGGGGACAACGGACCCCAGGAAACGATAACACTAGAATTTAAACCCACCTTCTCTAACTCACTGTCAAGGACATGTTTTGCCACTTAGCACAGATAACAGTTGGCTATACTTGGTTTATCATTCTTCCTTCTCCTGCTACCCATTGTTACCAGTTCTAAGAAACAACCTTAATAACCCAAGACCCACTTCACAGATGTTTCAGAAGCTTTCATGGCCAAAAGAGCCCAATCCAAGAAGACCTATTCTTTACCTCAGGTCTAACCACACCAAAGCCCAATGTTTGAAAAATGCTTCTAGTGGAGAGGCCTATCTGTGGCCAGGTGATTGTTGGGAAACCTACGAAAGTAAAGCTGTGAAGATGGTGTTTAGTTTCAGCATCTCACCGGGGTGAAGCGACTCTCTAGCCTCGCAGGGAATGCAGTTCTTCCTTGTGCTTTTCGAAGAGCATAGTTTAAGTTATCTCTTTTTCCTTTAAAAAGGTGATGTAAGTATAAACAAGACATGATTTTGTAGCTTACATTAGTAATCCCAGTTTACGTGGTCTTTTTGCAAGAATTACATACATGTCCCAGAGGAAAATTTAATTCCACATGCATGGGTTTGCCATAGTGTTTTTAAAGACTTGTCCTGATTAATAGAAGTAGTGTAGTGAAACCTAAAAGATATTCTGCACGGTTGCCTGGAAAATTTGGCAAGTCATTGAGTACACACTGAAAAGTCAAGATGAATAACAGTGCACACACATTGTTAGTTACTAGAAGATTACAGGGCAAAGGATGTGTGTGTTTCCCAGGAAATTCCTGCATTAGATGCTTGGTTGGGTTGTGAAATAGCCCAGCCGGGTACTCTGACATAAGGCTTTGTTCATTGCGTGATGCGGTGTGTAATGCTTTTAGGAAAATCTCATCATTCATTCGTTTGTTCTTATATCCTTAAAGAAACAGCAGGCAGTCTGGTGTGTCCAACCTTTCACTTAAGCCTTTGGCAAGTGTGCTTCATTGTCAGGGACTCCTGGGATGAAAACAATCCTGTTCATTTCTGTTTTGCTTAAGCCAGCAAACAAAAATCAATCCCAAAGTCATATTAATTCACCTTGATAAATAGCACTAACTTAAAACGTGTTAAGGGAGGACTCAAACACACTAAGCATAAAGAGGTATCTTTTAAGAGAAAAGCTTAGTTGTCTGGTTTTCTTTAATTTTTGAGCTTTATGAGTTTTCACATCCTGGCCCCCACTAGACACCCCCACTGTCTTAATGTAACTTAAGTTCTGGTGTTTGGTCTTGCCTATTCCTTTCTGATTTGAACTTTCTACCACTCTTTAAGAATAATTATTTATGTACAGTGTGATATTTTGCAAAACAAACCAAAGCCAAAATCCCCTCTCCTATTTCTCCCTCTTGCTCCCAGCCAAGAAATGCAAAGTGGTTAAATCAGAGTAAACATTTCATTTGATATATTGACATCACCTCTTAGGGAACTCAAGCTTGTTCATAAATCTTCTATGGTCCAATGAGACTCTTTGAGTTCATCTAGTGGAATACTCCATAGCCTGAAATATTAGAGTTCTGAATTCATGTGTATTTTGAGAGTTTTCTCAGCAAGAGGCAGGGTTGCACACAGGGTGTGTGTAAGTGAGTCAGCCCTTTCAAACCAAGATATACTACTTGGGCTATCCCACTTTGTAGCTGTGTGACCTTAGGTAAGCTTCTTAGCTTCTCTCAGCCTGGGTTCTCTCAGCCTCAGCTTCAGGTTATTGTGAGGTTATCATATGTTGCTGGCACCCAGTATGTGCTCAGTACATAGAAGCTAGTGAGTAGCTTCGTCCTTCCTTAACATTTGAGGGGTGGTGTGTATAGGGAGCTCAGACTAGTGCATCAGTGGGGCTGCAGCAGGGAAGGAAGGAGGGATGTAGGTATTCGGATGGTAAAGGGTTAGTGTGCAGAGAGCACTGTGATGCTAGGCAGGGATGCCTTTCCAGGATAGCTGATCTAACACAGCACCACAGTCTCACTGACCCTTCTCTAGGAAGAGTGTTGATGGAATCCAGATGGCAGTTAGAGACCTATCTTTGTCATGTGGGGATAAATGTTGGCAAAAACACTTAATGCTCATTTTAGACTGTGATTTTGGTTTCTTTTGATGAATTATATAACATTTTACTATGTGTACGTGTGTGTGTTTGGAGGGGGTATGAAAAGGGAAAAAGAGAAGGGTTGAGGAATGTGCATTTTTCCAACCTTATTTATTGCTTTTGCATTGGAAGGGGTAGATTGCACCACACTTAACATTACCCCTTTTGTTCTCTTTAGAACATAGGGGCTTTTTTTTTTTCTGTTTAAAGAGGAAACTTTCATTTTTGTAGTTATTTTTTAACAAATGGAATTTTTATGTATTTATATATACACAGTGATTAATATTAAAAATAAATATTCTGATGGCATCATGGCAAGGAATTTACCATGATAGTAGACTTTGGAGTTTTTATGGAACATCCTGAGCTTACTTGCCAAATGATTCTGTTTGAAAATAACACATGCTCGTGCCATTGAATCTATAATCCATCTGTTAATCACTCGAAATTTAATCCACACACTTGGAGAGAATTCATCACAGCACCGTTTGAAAAGGAGTTCATGAACAAGCTGTGAGGGCTTTTTATGAGCTTGTTGGAGCCTTTTGATTTTAAGGAAAGGAAAGAGTTTGAACCGTGAGCTGTCATCTTTCCCAGAAAGTTTTAGTTCTGACGTTAATTCAAAGATCTAAATGGATTCAAGGTTGGAGATGAGAATTTATTAGGATTGAGGCAGTGGTGGTGGGCTTTTCTAATATAAATCAGAGCAAAAACATAACACCTGTTTTGACAATCATATTATTAGATATTTAGAAGCTTAATAACTCTGTAAAGGTAAAGATGTGAGAAAACACTGTCTAATGAATAATCAGTATAGACTCTGTGTAGGACCATTTAGCATCATCTATCAAAAGTACTCATACTTTGACCCAGTAGTTCCATGGCTAGGGATTTGCCTAGGTAGACACCTATGTGCTATAATAATAACAAAGATATTTCAAAATATAGGTAGGAGAGTATCATCACAACATGGTTTCTAATAGCAACAGCTAGAAACAATGTTAATTAGTCACATGTCAGAATATTTTTTTTTTTTTTTTGTAGAGACAGAGTCTCACTGTACCGCCCTCGGGTAGAGTGCCGTGGCGTCACACGGCTCACAGCAACCTCTTAACTCTTGGGCTTACGCGATTCTCTTGCCTCAGCCTCCCTAGCAGCTGGGACTACAGGCGCCCGCCACAACACCCGGCTATTTTTTGGTTGCAGTTTGGCCGGGCTGGGCTCGAACCGAATATTTTTAAGTCACTTAAAGAAGTAAGGTAGTCAGGAATGGTGGCTCATACCGGTAGGCTCAGCTATTTGAGAGGCTGAGGCAGGAGGATCCCTTGAGGCCAAGAGTTTGAGACCAGTCAAGGCAACATAGCAAGACCTTGTTTTTAAGAAAAGAAAATAAATAGGGGCATCTTTGCTGTGGTCTGCAGATGTGGGATGTGAGGGAGGATGATGGGTTTGTTCATTGCTCGATGTTGCAGAACTAGAGAGGAGGAGGAGGCCAGAGTTAGGGCCTGTGATTGTGCCAGTAGAGTCATCTAACCATAGACGTCGTCATCGAGGGTTGTATGTGCTGGTAGGTGTGAAAAGATGCCGCCCCTTAAACTGATACTCCACCCCCCAAAATAAAAATAAAATATTTTAAAAATAAGAGGAATAAGGTAGACATGTTGGATTTGTAGAAGATCTCCATGATATTTAGAGTTAAATGAGAGTGGCAAGGGCATCAGAGTCAGGATAGCATAGTCTGTTTACGTGCCTAAGAAAGGAACAGATACATTAAAATGTTTTGAAAGGATGCATAAAACTCAAATAGATGCTAGCTAGGGGAAGGACAGGGGTTAGAGATGGCAGAGCCTTATCATTTTGTGGTTTTAAATATTTTACCATGTATCTGTATTTATTTTAGTTGCAAGCAGAAATTAAGAGAAACAAGTGCCTTTTACCCCACTACCACTTTTGACGTACAAGAGTCAATTACTGCTTTAAGAGTGTAAGCTTTATTTTCATGCCAGCTTAATGCCTAGCATTCATGCATGTGTTTTTTTAACCCAAAGGACAACCAAGATGGATCATCCAGTGAAGGAATCTTTGTATCCAAAATAGTTGACAGTGGGCCCGCAGCCAAGGAAGGAGGCCTGCAAATTCATGACAGGATCATTGAGGTATGTGAACACTGGCCAGTGTCTTTTAATAGGCCGAATGCCATCCCATCTTCATCTGGCTCAACGCAAGATGTTTGGTCTGGGAGGGAGGCCTAACGTGTTCAGATGGCTGGGCGGGCACCAGATTGAGTGTCAATTGCAGTGGTGTTCAGTTTTTGTTAAATATAGAGAAGCTGGATTAATGAGTGGCATGTTCGCAAGTCGGCTCTTTTCATGCGGACCCACATGTGTTTTGTATATGTCACTTATAGCTCTTTGTGAAAATCCCTGGCTGTTATGTTTGTTGGAACCAGATGAGTAAATCCTGTTGTAAAAGTTGCTCTTTGTATTGGGTTACCGGGGTACGTTGTGTGGGCTTCCACATCAGTCTGACGTCCTCAGAGCTCACAGCACACGGTTATTTCTACTGACGCTTCTCTTCTGTTTGTCCCCATTCTGCCTGTTGTCAGGTGTACAGCTTGCTTGTCTAGGGATGCTCAGGCAAAGGTTGATACTGGAATTCACGCACATAACCACTCCTTTATTCTCAGTTCTTCACTCATCAGTGCAAACTTCTGCTTAGCAGGTTGATGCTGGGGGAAGTAGCTCTCTCAGCCCGCCACGCAACACTCTGCGGGGCTTGCACGGTGCTCCAGGATGCTCTGAGTTGCTGAGAGGGAGAGAATTACTTGCTGCTTTCTTGTATGGGCTCTGTGGCAATGTTTTGATGTAGGTGACTCCTGTTTTTGACCATTTCAATCATACGTACTTGGGCTAAATTGATTAGATCCCCTATTAGGGAAAAAGTAATTTTGAGAATCCAAGCAAACATGCCAGATCCCACAAGAAACTCACCCCCGGGATGTAGCCACCCCCGGGCTGTAGCCAGTGCATTAAATAAGAAACCAGAAAAACAGCACCGATACCAGTGGGTGTCTGTTGTTCCAGACACATTTGTGTAGTGTCTGTATATCCTGAGTATTTTTAAGGCTTGTTTCAAAATTTCATGCTGAGTGGGAGCCCTGACTGTGAGCTAAGCTGTAAGTGAAGTTCACGTCACCCGCTGGAATGGGGCCACAGGCTTCTCCTAGGGAAAGGGGCATCAGGAAGGCCGAGAACAAAGTCTCTCTTTTCCAGTCTCCTCTGGACAGATTCTACAATGCGCTATACAGTATCCTTCAGGATAATTTATGATACTCAGGAAGATACACAGTTAAATCTCACAGGGAAAACACACTGAACAAATTAGGGTGTAAATCTTCCTCCTGTGAGGGAGTTGGAGCAGTGTGGTAACTTTCATATTAAAAGGATACTTGATTTTGTTTTAACAGCATTATTGACATCACTACGGCCCCTTTGACTTTTTGCAAGGTTCTTGAACTTGGAACTCTTTTTTATGCATGCTTTTGGGGTCAACCTTGTACTTACCAGGCCAGGGTAGCAGATTTTCCCTAACAAGAATTTGCTTAGGCAAGAGTGCTTTCTTAAGAGTTCAAATGTGTTACTTACTGTCTTTTTTGAGAGCGAATGTATTTTCTGAGGCTATTGTTCAAGAAGATAAGTACAGCTTCTGTTGCCAAGGGTTTGGAGGAACAGCCAGCTTCCCTAAGTAATGGAACTTCATTGCTCTTATGTTTTGCAAATGAGAAATCTACAGCTGGGCAGGATTTTTCTCTTGGCAAAGGATGGTCTGTATTTGAAATGTTCAGTTTGGTTTCTGGTAAGTCACATTCCTCTTTTGGACAGCGTAGAAAATATTAATCACGTCCTAGTGTTGAGATGGAAAGAAGGGTGATCACAATAGAGAAATGATACATGTGTAATTGCGGTTGACACACCGTGCCCTTCTCAGGCAAATCCTAATCTCTTTTGACGTGATAGTGATTCCCATGACTGAAAGTATGTTCTCCGGTTCACCTCATCTAGGTCTGAGTTCATTACCAGACCAGGAGGCATGAATGTGATTATTTTATGTGTGTGTGTCTGAGTGTGTGTGTGTGTGTGTGTGTGTGTGTGTGTTTCACCATTTAGAAGAGTCAGAGGCTTTCTAGCGTTTCACCAAATGTCTTCCTTTCCAGAGGAGTAGGCAGGCTACCCTAGGTTTTCACCATAAGGACCTTAATTCTTATAGAAGTGTGCTTTCTGAAAATCCAGAGAGCCTTGTCTTGGCTGCAAAGTTACTCTGTTCTGACTGGTGTCTGTTCTCTGAGACCAGAACAATGGTTTTTATCCATGTTAAGCCAGCCCTGCTTTCCCTGTTTCTTATAAAATACTGTGAAATGTCACCAATACTGAATGAATGTCACAAAATGAAATTCACAAATTATATATGAATAAATAGCATATATATACATACACATATCATTGTAGAAATTTGCAGTTTGTAATGTAACAGAAAAGAAAAAGGCCGAGTGTGGTGGCTCAGGCCTGTAATCATAACAGTCTGGGAGGCCATGGTGAGTGGATTGCCTGAGCTCAGGAGTTCAAGACCAGCCTGAGCCAAGAGTGAGACCTCGTCACTACTGACAATAGTGGGCTTTGTGGTGGGAGCCTATATAGTCCTAGCTACTCCGGAGGCTGAGACAAGAAGATTGCTCAAACCCAGGAGTTTGAGATTGCTCTGAACTATGACACAACAGCACTCTACCCAGGGCGACAAAGTATGACTCTATCTGAGGAAAAAAAAAAAAGGAAGATAATTTATAATAAGCTGTGTGTTTCAGTATGTGCGTGCTCAGCACAGTGATATTAGAGACGTCATGGTGCCATCACGCTTGTGCCTCCCTGGACACTCACCGTGATGTACCAGCTACAAGTCCTGCTACATACAGCAGCTGGTGTTGGGCACCCAGGCACTAGGAGCTGGCATTTCTGTCTGTGACGTGTGTTTCCCTGGTGGTGAACAGGTCACGGGTAAGTTTATGGACAATAAACTATAGTCTTCTTTTGATTTGTGCAGGAGTTGCATTTCTGGAAGCGTCTGTGTGTAGGTATATATATATATATATATATATATATATATATATATGGTAAATATACATGACATAGAATTTGGCATTTAACCACAGAACAGTGGTATTAGTACATTTGCAATGTTGCATAACCAACACTACCATCCGTCTCCAGAACTTTCCATCCTCCCATCTTCCCTGGAAGAAATCTGGACCCACTGCCTCCCTCTTCCTGCCCCCAGCTCCAGCACATCGCCATTCTTTTTTCTGCCCCTGTGAGATGCCGTGTGGACTCACACAGCATTTGCCCTTTCGTGACTGGCTTTATTTCACTTAGTTAATATCCTTGATATTCGTTTGTGTTGTTGCATGTGTTATAATTTCTTTTCTTTTTAAGGCTGAGTAATATTCCATTGTCTATATATACCACATGGATATATGTCATCCACTGATGGACACATGGGTTGCTTCCACCGTTTGGCATTATGGATAATGCTGCTATGGATGTGGGTGTATAATCTCACATCTATTTCAACTGCAAAATGGCCTTTGTGTTCATCAGTAAAGCCAAGTTAGGTTCTATGCTCAGTAATCATAAAAAGTTTGTTATCCCACCTCCGTGAATGACTGGTGGGATGTGTGCAGGCTATGTTGTTCATCACAGGGGACTCTGTGCATTTTGGGACTTCTGCCATCACTGGCAAACACACCAGTCATCATGACGGTGAAAAGAATGCCCCCACAGATTGTTAACACTTCTACTGGAAGAAGAAGTGTTCTTCTTTCACAGAGAATCACTGAGGTAGAGATTTGTCTCATTCCAAAACCTTAAGGTAGGAGTTGAGTGACTTGGGGACGGAGTTGTCAACATTCCTTCTTTCCAGCTAGACTGCCGAAGTGACGGCCACCCACTGGGGTCCCTGCCTCGGTGCTTCCAAGGCCTGAGGAGCGAGCTTGCATTGGCCCATCGTGGCTGGAAATCTTGGACCCCCTTAGATTAAATGCCCTCTCAGCCCACGTGGCTACAAGGCCTGTGATTCCCCCCTGGAATCTTGTGTCCCCCATCCGCCTTGGGTCTGGAACAAACTGTGAACAAATTGTCATCATACCCTCTCACCTCGCATCTGGCACTGAGTATAAGTTCTGATTTATTAAGTTTACTTCTGATTTTTTGTGTCTTCCCAGCACCCGTTAGCTGTGAGCTCCCCCAGCCCCTTTTTACAATGTTTTACACCATCTTTGATTGGATATACTCAGTTCTTATCTAGAAAACTGAATTCATTTTCTCCCTTGTGTTTTTTAATACTCATTTGAAACCGTAAATGACCCAGTCGTTTTAGTTTTTCTGCCTCTGAGCCTGCTTTCTGAGCTGTCTTTTAAAGAGAATGCAAGGCATTCTATACCTTAATACCACTAGTTTTGTTTTTTGTTTTTTGTTTTTTTTGAGACAGAGTCTCACTATGTGGCCCTTGGTAGAGTGCTGTGACATCACAGCTCACAGCAATCTCAAACTCTTGTTTTTTTTTTTTTTATTGTTAAATCATAGCTGTGTACGTTAATGTGATCATGGGGCACCATACACTGATTTTATAGACTGTTTGACACATTTTCATCACACTGGTTAACATAGCCTTCCTGGCATTTTCTTAGTTATTGTGTTAAGACATTTATATTCTACATCAAACTCTTGGGTTTAAGCGATTCTCTTGTCTCAGCCTCCCAAGTAGCCGGGACTACTGGCGCTTGCCACAATGCCTGGCTGTTTTTTTGGTTGCAGTTGTCATTGTTGTTTAGCAGGCCCAGGCTGGGCTCAAACTCACCACCCTCAGTGTATGTGGCTGGTGCACTACCCACTGAGCTCCAGGCGCTGCCCCCACCAGATTTCTTAAAGGAACCATGCATTTATTCTTTCAAGCAGTTTGAGACTTTTGGAAGAAACTTCCCAGTAGCCAAAGTATGAGTTATCCAACTTAAGCAGATGTCTTCATTCTCAAACATAACACCTTTCACTATGGACTCTACTTTAGCCCAATAATATTGTACAGAACTCTACTGAATGTTATTTAGGAGAGAGCAAAGGAAAAAAAAAATTATGTAAAGCCACTATTACCCGAAAGAATCCCTTGGGAGGTAGCGTGGGAGAACAGATTATCTCTCCCTAAGTCCAGCCAGCTTGTTTCCCATAGCATCACATCACCTCACTGTCTCTTCAGTGAGACAGGAGCTGAGTTACTCTGTCCCCACGTAACTCAGACATGCCAGATGGACTGTTTGGCTTGTTCTGTGAATATTTCATTTAGCAGAATGCTCAAGCTGAGAAAAGTGCAGGGAAACTGAGACCCACTAAGAAGCAGCGGATTCGCCTCGCGCCCTGTGCTGTCCGGTTTGTCCTTCTCTCTCGGTCTGCTGTTTTTGGTGCGGCTTGCATGTGAGTTCAACCCCCCTTGTGATGCAGGTCCACTGAAATCCTTTCTCAAAGACTTGTAGAGGCTGTCCACAGTCACATGTCTTACCAGTCCTCAGACCATGTAGGGTGAAGAACTGAGCTCATTTTTGTGTTGTGGAGGGCCCACTTGCAGGGTAGATGAATCTTCCAGGCTAAGTGCTGTTCTGCGGTGAGATGGCAGTCTTGATTCTCTGGGCGCAGTGAAAGTGGGAGATGTAAGCCCTCTGTTCCCAGTAACTTTATTTCGTACAGTCTTCTGTAAATACAAGTTTATCTTGTAAGTGTTAGGATTTGAAGACCTGAGGATATGGTCACAGAAGCTGTGGAAGCTCAGAGGCTTTCGTGTAAACCAGTCCTTCTCTTTTTTTGTTTGTTTTTGGTTTAGTTGATCTGTCATTGCTAACAAGGTTGGTTACAGGGTCAACCAGAAAGGACGGGCAGTGCTTTCTCTCCCAGAGCTGGCTACTTAGTAAAGCGAAGTGAGATTTTACCACTTGTTATTATTAGGTGAGAAGATAATATTCTGAGACTAACTAAAATTGTAGAATGGCATGTGAATTAATCTGATAGAGCATTTTTTAAAAAAGGAATAGAATACTCCCTTTCTTCTTTTAACTTTTTACTTTGACATAATTTCAGACACACAGACATGCAATTCTATATACTGTTTACCCAGATTCCTCAAATGTTAAGATCTACAACATTTACTTTATCTTCTTTTCTCTCTACTCTTTATACCTCAATACATCAGTGTGTACTTTTTATGAATAAGACATTCTCATACATAACTATAGTGCAGTTACCTAAATCAGGAAAATGACATTGGTATAGTACTATTATCTAATCTATAGAATTTACTCAGATTTCACTGACTGTCCCTATACTGTCCTTTATAGCAAAAGAAATTCTCCTATCATGGATTTTATCCAGTTTTTATAGTAGTCTCCTTAATTTTGGAATAATTCCTCTGATTTTATCTTTCAGACCACTGATATTTTTAGAGTACAAACCAGATATTTGGCAGAATGTCCCTCATTTTGTCTGATGTTTCCTCATGGATGGTCATATATTTTGGGCAAAAATACCACCAGTTCTCACTTTGTGATGTCAGGACTCACATAAGATCAGTTCGTGCCTTTGGTGGTGATGTTAACTTGAACTACTTGGTTAACCACGTAGTGGTCTAACCACTTTTATCACATTCACTCTACCCTTTACCCTAATAGCCTACTACAGAATAGAGGACCCTAACAGAATTATGTTTCTCTGAAATGCAGCTGAACTCCTTAGCATGAGAAGGGACATGTTGGGCTAGAAAGAGCCCTGAGATTAAACCAGGGCCCTCAGGTTTAAGTCTTTACCCGGCTGCTCACCCTGTGGTCTTGGTATCCTGAATGTTGGGGCTTGATTTCTTCATCTCTAGAACAGAAAGAGTATTTACAACCTGTCTTTCCTACCTGTTATACTGTCTGGGTGGATCAAGGAGGTAACGTTGGGGGAAAGATTATTGCTATTAAGTATGAATGTGAATAGTTGTTATTTCACATTAAAATTTGTGTATGGAATATAAGAATGTAATACCAAACCTAAATATAGAAGTTAGCAAACTATTTCTGAGATCTGTTTTGTTGTTGTTGTTGTGTATTTCAGCAAGAATGCAGTACTGCTATAGGATTATTGAGAAAACTTTGAACTATTTCAGGGAGATATTCTTTCCAAAATTAACAGTGTGACCAACTAAAACAAAATATTTCTTCTTCACTCCATACTTACCTTAAAAAATTATGTATTAATTTCTTTCTAGTGATTACACATAGCTCATTGTACTGATCTATAAACTTTGTTCTATTTATTACTGTTTTTTATTATTATTTTGTTATCAAAACTAGCCTTTCAATGAACATCTTTGTAACATATATCACGTCATACCAATCAGATAGGCATAACATTTAGGTGAAGAATAGAACATATGGTGTCTTACTGCTCTTTTAGAATTTATCTGGCAGGTTTTTACATTTTTTACCAGAAAATCCCTGATGTACAGAAAAAAAAAAAAAGACTGGAACATATGGTATGATGCGATTTGTTTATTTTTAAGGCATTTACATGAATTAGTCTTTTCGTAGGAAAAACTCTGAGCTAATAAAGATTTTATAGTTATTTTAGTTATTTTGTGTGGTAGGATTATGAGGAACGTTAAATATGTAAAGTCATGTTTCTGTAATGTTGTAGTTCTCCAAAGTGAGTATTTATTTCTTTTTTGGTAATGAAGTAACAGTTAAGATGAAAAACTTGGTGAGGTGGAAGTTTGTTTTAAACTTGACGTACCACAAAGCTGACTCCTGCTTGTCTATTTCTTTTTAAAAATTATTTATCACTGTGATTTCTGAAATCTCACAGCATATGGGCCAAGGGTGGAAATGCATGGGCATCTGTCTCATGCTGAAGCTCTGCAGTCGGGGAGGCTGGGCCCTTCTCTTTGGCAAAGCATCTCTCCCAGATTCATCCAAGTTCACTTTAGTTGACACTGTGCAATTTTGTGGGAGTTCTGACTCCACAAAAGTCTGGGTTTTGGGGGGATTTTTTTGTTTTTATTGTTGGGGATTCATTGAGGGTACAATAAGCCAGGTTACACTGATTGCATTTGTTAGGTAAAGTCCCTCTTGCAATTGTGTCTTGCCCACAAAAGGTGTGGCACACACCAAGGCCCCACCCCCTCCCTCCTTCCCTCTCTCTGCTCTTCCTTTCCCCACCCCCACTGTTACCTTAATAGTCATTAATTGTCCTCATATCAAAATTAAGTACATAGGACTCACGCTTCTCCATTGTTGTGATGCTTCACTAAGAATAATGTCTTCCACTTCCATCCAGGTTAATACGAAAGATGTAAAGTCTCCATTTTTTTAATGGCTGAAGTATTCCATGGTGTACATATACCACAGCTTGTTAATCCATTCCTGGGGTGGTGGGCATTTAGGCCGTTTCCACGTTTTGGCGATTGTAAATTGAGCTGCGATAAACAGTCTAGTACAAGTGTCCTTAAGATAAAAGGATTTTTTTCCTTCAGGGTAGATGCCCAGTAATGGGATTGCAGGATCAAATGGGAGGTCTAGCTTGAGTGCTTTGAGGTTTCTCCATACTTCCTTCCAAAAAGGTTGTACTAGTTTGCAGTCCCACCAGCAGTGTAAAAGTGTTTGCTTCTCTCCACATCCACGCCAGCATCTGCAGTTTTGAGATTTTTGTGATGTGGGCCACTCTTGCTGGTGTTAGATGGTATCTCAGGGTGGTTTTGATTTGCATTTCTCTAATAGATAAGGATGATGAACATTTTTTCATATGTTAGCCATTCGTCTGTCTTCTTTAGAGAAGGTTCTATTCATGTCTCTTGCCTATTGATATATGGGATTGTTGGCTTTTTTCATGTGGATTAATTTGAGTTCTTTACAGATCCTAGTTATCAAGCTTTTGTCTGATTCAAAATATGCAAATATCCTTTCCCATTGTGTAGGTTGTCTCTTTGCTTTGATTGTTGTCTCCTAAGCTGTACAGAAGCTTTTCAGTTTAACGAAGTCCTATTTGTTTATTTTTGTTGTTGATGCAATTGCCATGGCAGTCTTCTTTGTGAAGCCTTTCCCGAGGCCAATATCGTCTAGTGTTTTTCCTATGCTTTCTTTGAGGATTTTTATTGTTTCATGCCTTAAATTTAAGTCCTTTATCCATCTTGAATCAATTTTTGTGAGTGGGGAAAGGTGCGCGTCCAGTTTCAGTCCTTTACATGTGGACATCCAGTTCTCCCAAAACCATTTATTGAATAGGGAGTCTTTCCCCCAAGGTATGTTCTTGTTTGGTTTATGGAAGATTAGGTGGTTGTAAGATGTTAGTTTCATTTCTTGGTTTTCTGTTCGATTCCAAGTGTCTATGTCTCTATTTTTGTGCCAGTACCAAGCTGTCTTGACCACTATGGGTTTATAGTACAGCCTAAAATCTGGTATGCTGATGCCCCCAGCTTTATTTTTATTACTAAGAACTGCCTTAGCTATACGGTTTTGTTTCTGGTTCCATACAAAACGCAGAATCATTTTTTCCAAATCTTGAAAGTACGATGTTGGTATTTTAATAGGAATGGCATTGAATAGGTAGATTGCTTTGGGAAGTACAGACATTTTAGAAATGTTGATTATTCCCATCCATGAGCCTGGTATGTTCTTCCATTTGTTAATATCCTCTGTTATTTCCTTTCTGAGGACTTCATAATTTTCTTTAAAGGTTCTTCACCTCCTTCATTAGGTATATTCCTAGGTATTTTATTTTCTTTGAAACTATTGTGAAGGAAGTTGTGTCCTTAATTAGCCTCTTATCTTGAGTGTTATTGGTGTATACAAAGGCTACTGACTTGTGGACATTGATTTTATATCCTGAGACGTTACTTATTTTTTGATGACTCCAGGAGTCTTTTGGTTGAGTCTTTGGGATTCTCTAAGTATAAGATCATGTCGCCAGCAAAGAGGGAGAGTTTGACCTCCTTTGCTCCCATTTGGATTCCCTTTATTTCCTTGTCTTGCCTAATTGTATTGGCTAGAACTTCCAGCACTATGTTGAATAGTAAAGGTGACAGAGGACAACCTTGTCTGGTTCCAGTTCTAAGAGGAAAAGCTTTCAGTTTTACTCCATTCAGTAAAATATTAGCTGTGGGTTTGTCATAGATAGCTTCAATGAGTTTCAGAAATGTGCCACCTATGCCTATACTCTTCAGTGTTCTCATTAGAAAAGGATGCTGGATTTTATCGAATGCTTTTTCTGCATCTATTGACAGGATCATATGATCTTTATTTTTGCCTCTGTTAATATGGTGAATAACGTTTATGGACTTGTGTATGTTAAACCAGCCTTGCATCCTTGGGATGAAACCTACTTGATGTATGACTTTTTTGATGATAAGCTGTAATCTGTTGGCTAGGATTTTGTTGAGAATTTTTGCATCTGTATTCATGAGTGAAATTGGTCTGAAATTCTCGTTTTTAGTTGGGTCTTTTCCTGGTTTTGGTATCAGGGTGATGTTTGCTTCATAGAATGCGTTGGGGAAGATTCCTTCCTCCTCAATTTTTTGGAATAATTTCTGCAGTACAGGAATAAGCTCTTCCTTGAAGGTTTGATAGAATTCTAGTGTGAAGCCATCTGGTCCAGAGCATTTTTTTGTTGGAAGCTTTTTTATTGTTTTTTTAATCTCAGTGCTTGAAATTGGTCTGTTCAGGAGGTCTTTTTCTTCCTGGCTAAGTCTGTGGAGAGGGTGTGATTTCAAATATTGATCCATTTCCTTCACATTGTCAAATTTCTGGGCATAGAGTTTCTGGTAGTATTCAGAGATGATCTCTTGTATCGCTGTGGGAACAGTTATTTCCCCTTTATCATTTCTGATTGAGGTTACTAGAGATTTTACTTTTCTATTTCTAATTACTCTGGCCAGTGGTTTTTCTATTTTATTTATTTTTTCAAAAAACCAACTCCTTGTTTCATTAATTTTCTGAATGATTCTTTTGTTTTCAATTTCATTGATCTCTGATTTGATTTGGGATATTTTTTTTCTTCTACTGAGTTTAGGCTTAGATTATTCTTCTTTTTCCAATTCCATAAGATGGCTTGTGAGTTTGTTGATGCAGTCTATTTCTGTTTTTCGAATGTAAGCATCTAAAGTGATAAATTTTCCTCTCAAAACTGCTTTTGTAGTATCCCACAGGTTTTGGTAGCTTGTGTCTTCATTGTCGTTATGCTCAAGGAAGTTAATGATTTCCTGTTTTATTTCTTGCACCCATCTGTCATTCAGCAGAAGATTGTTTAATTTCCATGCCTTTGTGTGGGGTCGAACATTTTTGTTAGAGTTGAGTTCCATCTTTAGTGTCTTATGGTCTGAGAAGATACAAGGTAAAATTTCTATTCTTTTGATTCTGTTGAGGTTTGTTTTGTGGCCTAGGATATGATCAATTTTGGAGAATGTTCCATGGTGATGAGAAGAATCAGGGGTGATGAGAATGTTCCATGGTGATGAGAAGAATCAGGGGTGATGAGAATGTTCCATGGTGATGAGAAGAATCAGGGTTGATGAGAAGAATGTATATTCTTTATCTTTGGGATGGAGTGTTCTATATGCGTCTATCAAGCACAGTTGTTCTAGGGCCTCCTTTAAATCTCTTATATCTCTGTTTAATTTCTGTTTAGAGGATCTTTCCAGCTCTGTAAAAAGAGTGTGAAAGTCCCCTGTTATAATAGTATTATCAGATATCATATTGCTCAGACTGGTTAAGGTCTGTTTCAAGAATCTGGGAGCATTTAAATTAGGTGCATAAATATTTAGAATTGAAATGTCTTCTCATTATATTTTTCCCTTGACCAATTTAAAGTGACCATCTTTGTCTTTTTTGACTTTAGTTGCTTTAAATCCACATGTATCTGAAAATAAGATTGCAACTTCTCTTTTCTTCTGAATTCCATTTGCCCGAAAAATTGTCTTCCAACCCTTGACTCGGAGTTTTACTTTGTCTTTTGAAGCCAGGTGTGTTTCCTGCAGACAGCAAATGGATGGCTTGTGTTTTTTAATCCAGTCAACCAATCTATGCCTCTTCAGTGGGGAATTCAAGCCATTAACATTTATTGAGATAATTGATAAGTATGGTTGTGTTCTATTCATCTTATTTTGTGAGAGTCCATTGCTTAGTTTTATCTTTTGCATCAGTGTGGAGGTCAGGTTCTGTCCTTTAATTTCTGAGTTCTTACTTTGCTGCTGATCCATTGTGATGGTCAGTGTGTAAAACAGGTTGAATTATTTCCTGTAGAGCTGGTCTTGTTGTGGCAAATTTCATCAATGTTTGTGTATCCATAAATGATTTGATTTCTCCATCAATTTTTAAGCTTAGCTTAGCAGGATGTAGAATTCTGGGCTGGAAATTGTTCTGTTTAAGTAGATTAAAGGTAGATGACCATTGTCTTCTTGCTTGGAAAGTTTCATTAGAGAAGTCTGCAGTCACTCTGATGGATTTGCCCCTGTAGGTCAACTGGCACTTACTCCTGGCAGCTTGATGAATCTTTTCTTTTGTCCTGCCTTTGGACAGGTTCGTCACAATATGTCTTGGAGAAGCTCAGTTAGAGTTGAGGTGACCTGGGGTCCAATATCCCTCTGAAAGCAATGTGTCAGAATCGTTGGTGATATTTGGAAATTTTTCATTTATAATATTCCCTAGTATGGCCTTCATTCCTCTGGTGCATTCTTCTTCCCCTTCTGGGATTCCTATAACTCGTGTGTTGGAACGCTTCATAAAGTCCCATAATTCTGTCAGTGAACATTCTGCTTTCTCTTCTTTTCTGCCTCTTTAGCTATCTGAATTATCTCAAGAACTTTGTCCTCTTCCTCCGACATTCTTTCTTCTGCATGGTCTAACCTGTTGCTAATACTTTCTGTTGCATCTTTAAGTTCCCTAATTGGATGTTTCAGTTCCTTCAACTCTGCTATATCCTTTCTATATTCTTCATATCGTTCATCTCTTATTTGATTCTGTTTTCAGATTTCCTTTTGGTTATTTTCCACTTTATTAGCAGTTTCCTCCATTGTTTCTATTATTTCCTTTGTTGTTTTAATCATGTATATTCTAAATTCCCTTTCTGTTATTCCTAACATTTCTTTATAGGTGGAATCCTCTGCAGTAGCTTCCTCATGGTCCCTTGGAGGGGTTGCTCTGGACTGGTTCTTCATGTTGCCAGGAGTCTTTTGCTGATTCTTCCTCATGAGTGATTTCTTTTATCAGTTTCCTTGCCCTAATTTTCCTTTCACTTCCTTTTGGTCTTTTAACTTGCCGTGCCTGTGTACTAGGGTTTCATTGAGTCCTTTTGGTATAGGACCAGAAGAATGAGAAGGTTAAAGAGCAAGAAGGGATAAAAGAAAGAAAGAAAAAGGAGAGGGGGTGGGTAAAAGGGAATATTGACCAAAAGAAGAGAGGCACAGAAAGAGGGAGACAAAGCAATATAGGTGTATAGTAGGGTACTTTGACACAACCTTAAAAAAAAGACCAACCTCTGGGGTGCCGGGTTGGGTAGTTCCCTTGAGATCAGCAGCTCTTTGCTGGCCTGATCATACACAGTACCCCCCCACCACCACCACCAAGTAGAGAGGAAAACAAAAAATGCTATAAATCAAACTAAAACAAGCAAACAGAAAACTTTACGGATAAAATTGGGTGAAAAACCAAATAATAGGGGTAGAAACACTAGCAAACATGAAGTTCTAATTATTGAAAAAGGCAGCAATGGGAAATTGTATTTAAACTAGAAAAATGGAGAAAGAAAAGAAAGAAAGAAAAAAGAAGAGAAAAAAATCTGTAGGGAAAAGGTTGAAATTAAAAAACAAAACAACAACAAAATAAATAAACAAAAAGCAAACAAACAAACAAGAACCAAAAACAAAGCACTATATATATCTTGTTGAATATTGTCTGGGCAACAGGTGGTCCTCTGGGGTATGAGACGTTAATCACAATGCTGATACAACTGGAAGCCTCCGCTGATTTCTCAAACCCGACAGGGTGGAGACCCTAAATCTCTCTTCAGCCCTCTTAAAAGGCACTTTAAACTTCTAAACTTGGCTAAGCAGAAGCTTTCCCAGGGAAGTGCTTGTCGCTGGGATCACTCCTGAAGTGGCTATTCCCTTACCCAGTGTGCCAAAACTAGTGTCACTTTGCCCCTGAGGGTTAAGGCTGTAAGGTGGCTCAATCCCTGCCTTTAGGCTGCTCAGTCACTAGATTACTAGCTTCCACCTGATCCTTCCTCTGCGACCCTGACAGTGGAGCTTGCTGAGGCAGTTCTCTCACAATGGCTCCCTGCGGCCCACAGCTGAACATTATTAGCTCTATCCAGCTCAGAGGCTCAGTCTAGGGCCCTAAACAATGCCCAAAGTTCTCTGCACTCCTGCCCAAGCTCTCCCCAAGGCAGTTGAACTGAGTGCCAAGTCCAAAAACACCAAAACAGTTCACAGGAAAGGCCTTTCCAGTTTGCAGTCTCACTGCTGCTGTACTTACAGCTGCCGTCGGGATTAGAATGATAGAACACATGCAACCACTTTCCAGTTTTCCGCTGTTTTTGTCCTCCTCTTGGGGTCCAGAAGTCTCTCGCTGACTCCCTGTATCCTCAAAGGGATGATTATCCACAAATGCAGAGATGCCTGAAGTCTTATCTCCCCAGACTCACAGTGCCCAGTTGCAGGGAAGCTGTTACTCGGCCTCCATCTTGCTCTCACTCTAGAGACAGGATCTTGCTTTTGTTCAGGCTGATCTCGATCCCCTGAGTTCATGTGATCCACCTGCCTCGGCCTCCCCGAGTCCACAGAAGTTTTAAATCCATCCCCCAAAGTCATCCCTTAATACAAAGATTTAATTAGATAATCCACAAAGCATTTTAAAATCAAGAATAAATCAGAAGTGACTGCTGTCCCCATTAAATTTTTTGAGTGAGGATTAGGTCAGAAAACTAAATCTGTGGTCATTTCCCAAGAACGACAAAACAGACACAAGCCCTTGGCAATGATACAAATAAAATACATTTCGTATGAAGTTATGGTTACATACATCTTTAAGTATGGGGGTTTTGAGAACAATAACCCTTATCTGTTTTTTTAAAAAAAATTTTGTCTTTTCGGGGCGGCGCCTGTGGCTCAGTGAGTAGGGCGCCGGCCCCATATGCCGAGGGTGGCGGGTTCAAACCCAGCCCCGGCCAAACTGCAACAAAAAAATAGCTGGGTGCTGTGGTGGGCACCTGTAGTCCCAGCTACTCGGGAGGTTGAGGCAAGAGAATCGCTTAAGCCCAGGAGCTGGAGGTTGCTGTGAGCTGTGTGATGCCACGGCACTCTACCGAGGGCCATAAAGTGAGACTCTGTCTCTACAAAAAAAAAAAAAAAATTTTGTCTTTTCATCTGTTGCTAAAAGACAAAAGGAGCTAGATCCACCTTCATTTAATTTTGAGGGTGTGTGATTGGGATGGCCTGACTTTGGGTATAAACTACGGAGTGTGTGTAACATGAGAGAGCTCTGGGGAAACCAAAGCTGTGGGCAGATGTCATTTTGGAAGTGAAAACTAAGCACAGTGACTATAGATGAGGGTGCTGGGAACAGGGCTGGGGGAATGTTGACAATCAGGAATTGTCTATGAGAATTGCACGTAGGAAGTCTCAAGGGCAGAATAGCAGCTGCAGGCACTGATTTGCAATTATGCCACTTTGGGAACTCTGAGTACTCCCGGGTGGGTAGCTGCCACAGCGTGATTTTTTTCTAATGAGGATTAATGATTCCTTTGAGTCTCGCAGTGGAGGGCAGGTGGTATGGAGCTAGTCTTACACACACACACACAGCAGTGAGTGCCACGCTGCTCAGAGGATCCCTCTGACTTTCACCCAGGCTTTGCCTATTTTGATGGTCTTTTGAAGTGCTCAGAGACAGGTTCCCACCCCTTTTCTCCTGAGGGTGGCACTCCCCACTGCCTGGGTGGTTCTTTTGACTCTCTTCATTTCCATCTTTCTTCACTATTTCCTGCTGTCATTTGAACTTAAAGCCTTACAATGTCTGATTTCATAGCCACTCTGTCACTCCTCCTCCCCAAAATGCAAGTCTATTTTAAAAATAAGCTAAATATGTTTATTTTTGAGTATTTGGAGAAAAACTGTAAGGTAGAACAATTGATTCTGGCAACCTAATCAAAAAGACAGGGTTTTTTGCTGTGATTCTTTTGGTAGAACGTTTGTTGCTAGGAAATGATGTTTCCAGGCATGTTGATTTTAGGCTATGTTAGCCAGATACGTGTATCCCATATCCAAAAAATGGTTAGGTGTTGATTTACAAAATTAAGTGGGGGATGCATTTTATGGAGTGATCTCTGACTATGGCTTGTTGAAAAGTCTTCATGTGGTACAAGTTCTAAGGGTAATAAAACAAGAGGAACCATGAGCAGACAACATCCACTTGTCAGGTGTTCACTTAGTTCAGCCAAATATGAGGTAGAGCAGACTACGTGGAGAGTGCATGTGTAGTACCTGGCTCCAGGGATTTACCTGTGCTACCTGTGTTTAGAAGAAGATAACGATACTGTGTTAATCAGAAGGGCCGCCACAATAAATGGTGATTAAGGGCCATGAACTGTGGAATCAGCTTTTGAATTCTTGTTCTGACATTTGCTACTTTTGTTTGAGACCGCAGACAAGCTTCCTGTCATCTCTGAGTATTGCTTTCTTCTGTAAAATAGGGACAATGTTACATAAGTAACAGGGTTGCCATAATAAAGAAAATCATTGCATGTGTCTAAGTACTGTAAATTCGGCCCCAGAATCAACACTCTCCAGGTGGTTAGCTATGCTGTGCTGTTTCCTGTGCTTCTCCTTAGAGGCTGAGCTGCCCGGGCCTTCCAGCACACCAGGGCTTTGATGATGGCTATCTGGCACTGTTTCATACACTTGACATTACGGTTGTGAATAGACCATTTTAATTTGTTTTAGATTTCTTTTTGAAATTAGTGACACTTTGAATCCAGATTGAATGAGAGCTGCCACCTCCTAAAGCCATATAAATCACAATAATTGATCAATCAGGGGTAATTCTTAATATACGTCTTAGTGTGAACAGCATGGTAATTCATTGCATATGTGCCGACTTACATGTCCTAAAAATAAAGTCAAACAATTGTGCATTCAATATCAGCTATTTTTAAATAAGTGCCAGAACAGATTAAGGTTTCTGTTTTTATATTGTCTCATGAGGAATACTAGGAATTTATTAAAACTGTGAAGAGTTTGTATTTCTTTAATGAAAACTTCCCTTAAGATTGTGATTGTAAATCAGTGTAACCTGGCTTATTATACCCTCAATGAATCCCCAACAATAAAAAAAAAAAAGATTGTGATTGTATTTAATTTCTTTTTAGATTTTAAAATCTTGGTATTCATGTAATACACCAGTGCAGAAAAATTGAAAATACAATGAAGCATTAAAGATGCTTATAGAAACTTTTACTGATACTAAGCATTATCTTGAAAAAATAAATTTATCAGTTTTATCATTCAGGAATTGATATTGGGCATATGTGCTGGAATCTATTGGGACATGGAAATTGCATAAGGAACACATAATACTTTCATTACTTGTTCTAAACTCTAGTTTAAACGAAATAGAGGAAGTTCAAGTAGAACAGGATTAAATATGATTTTGTTACAACATTGTTATTAGATTTCTGGTGCTCGTGTTGTTCTTTGAACCATCTGAGTCAGTGTGCTGACAGATGGCTGAGATGATACTAACATCTAATGAGGATTTCGGAGAGGATCACCAGTGATAAAGGAATTGGGGAACAGAGAGAATCAAGCAAGAAAAAATATTTCATCATTCTTATTGAAAGCTTGAAACTTTTTTTTTCCCATGAGAGTTAGCTTTAAATAGGGATAAAAGAAAATCTGTACCCATAGGGTGGCTGTGTTTGCAGGTACCAAGAATCTGTCCTAGAATCCTGGCATCCTGCCTATAATAAGTGTGTATATGTGTGTATGTACATATATATATGTACACTATTTTCATGACAAACTACCCCCCAGATTTACCAACTCTTGATTGAGCTAGTTGGAAATCTAGGCTGGGTTAGCTTGGCCGCATTAGGGCTGTGTGGACATCTGATTGTTGACTAGACAGCTTCCAGGGGGTAGCTGGTGGTCAATTGAAGCTTGAAACTTCCTAATACCCTCAATGGAGTGACATCTTAGTTTTGTTCATTTATTAAAAGATAAGTTTGAAAGCTAAAGAAAGGAGCAACTTTCCCCTTTCCTTTTAAAGGATGATGATGACAAAGTTGGCGAAGTTTATAGGTTCTCCATTCAAATGCCTAAATTAACCTCTTATTTTGGAGGACTTATTTGGAGGACTAATTCTCTTTGGTATATGAAACAGTACAGAGAAACATAATCAAACTGAGGAAGGACCTGAAATGCCCAGTTTGGCAGAATCATTTTCAGAGAATTGATACCTCGGTATTTTCATTTTAATGAAGTGCTAAACCATACTAGAACTGTTATTAGCCACAGCCTTTTAATTTACTGTGTTTTAACAGATAAGAGTTTTTTTTAGATTGCTTAGTATTATAAAGCTCGTAAAATGTATTTTGTATACATGTAACTCTACATCAGCGGTTCTCAACCTGTGGGTCACGACCCACAGGAACTGTATTAAAGGGCTGCAGCATTAGGAAGGTTGAGAACCACTGCTCTATATGAATATGTATGTGAGTCTATGAATATTTATGCCTGAATGCAAGTACTTTACCAGCTTCACATTATTTAACTGCTGGGAGTTTGTCTTCACTCACTTACTGAAGGCCCAGGATAAACTGGGTGAAGTTATAAGATACTGTGAATAGGGCAGTACCTGTGGCTCAAAGGAGTAGGGCACCAGCCCCATAGGCCAGAGATGGCGGGTTCAAACCCAGCCCCGGCCAAAAAAAAAAAAAGATATTGTGAATATAGTCTATGTTGAATAACCTTTATATTTTACAAGAGGCGAAAGGAGAATCCTTTGGGCAAGTTGTATTATCTAAAGTAGTAGCAAGTACCTCTTTGTTTTGACAAAGGGACTGAATTATAGCTGAAGACTATTAATAGGTTAAGTTTAGGTTAATTTTCTTGATATACTAAGTACATCTATTAAGTGAACTTGGAGGATCCCATCTACTAAACTTCCTGGATTTAACAGGACAGAGGATTACACTGATTCAGAGAGAAAAGGTCAAGGAAAGGAGTTGCTCTTTCCATTGAAATGATACTTTCCTTTGAAAGTTAAGCCCACATCAAGTGTTTGTTGTTGTTTGCTACAGTTAGAATATTAAAGGCATTCAGTAGCAGGAGGTATTTGTGGCCTTTTGTTGTAATCCATCTCAGTTCTAAGTGATCTTTTAAAATGTAAATTGGTAGAGATATAAGGGGAATTTCATGTACCTCCTACTTTCTGAATCAGCCTCTTCCAGTGACTATTAAGTATGATACCTGGGAGAAGTACGAGGCAAAATGGCATAAAAATAACATCATGCCATCTCCTGGGAGGACTGACCATTAAACTGTTTTAAATTAGGCAAAAGAAGAAATCAGTCCTTCTGATCTATCTGCCATAGGGGAGGGAGAGAATCCACCTTCCTCTGAGCTTCCCGAGAGAAGGGTGGGCACTGAAGCCCATTTAGCGTTTGGCACCGGTCAGCAAACCTAAGTGTCTCTCACACTGCAGTTGGGTGTATACTATGTACCACTGGCTCAGTTTTTGCCATGTATGTGCCACTTGTTTTGCTAAATAGTTAAATTTATTTTAAAAAGAAACTGTGTGTCATAATTGTAAATGGAAAGACATTTTCACTTGCTGTAAATACAGGTAAGAGTAAAGATAAAAAAATAAAAATGTAGTGTTAGGAAATTTAAGCTAGATAGTTTGCTTGCAGAAAACTCTTGATTCTTGAGTCTTACTTTCTTTTCTGTTGCTTTAAGGGCAAAATTAGTGGGCTTAGAAGTCATGATGGTGAGTGGGAATGGGCCTGAGGAGAGTTTTAGGGGTGCTGGTCCCATTTTATTCCTCTGTGGGTTCAGGAATGAATTCGTGCTGTGGAAATGTATCAACGTATACACTTACGATGTATTCACTTTCTGTTATATTTAGCCCCAAATTGCCTCTGTCCCCTAGATGTGACCAGACAAGTTGAAGATGGAAAATGGGATGATTTGCTAATCATGTTGTGAAGGTCCCACAATAGCACGGCACAGGGCCACCTACAGTACTGAGCTAAATTCTGTGTAGCTATTTTCATTTGGCTGGATGAGGGAAGAAGGAGCCTTTCGAGATTAGAAGCCACTACAAAGAGGAAGAATTCTGTCATTGTTCAAAACTTTCAGAGGCATAGATAAATATTAATATTAATGTCATGGGCCAGAAATCAGGGAAGCCCTCTTTGACAAACAAACTTTTGTTTGTTATATACATTTTTGAAAACCACTATTGTCTTTCCATCCCAGGTTTAGCTATTGTTGTGTGTACATTTGTTGGTTGATGTAGCCCAAATGTGAATGTGAGTATAGCTCTAATAGGCCATTCGACACTGCTCTTTGATACAGCATGTTGCCAACTTTGGGGGGGGGGGTTGATCTATAGAAAAAAAATGTTTTCTATATGTATGGCCTAATGCAGCACTTATAAATGTGAGTGGGACTGTATGTGTATGAAAAAGCAAACAATTTCATGAAAGATAGTCATCATTAACACTTGTAGAGGATGTCTATTTTGTTCTTTTATTTTAATGCTGTTTGCCACCCACTGAATTGATTTCATGGCTCACTGAAGGGCAGCCATCCACAGATTGAAAACACTCTGCCTTGGAGGACAGAGCTGTACCTTCCAAGTTGACAGCAGATGTCTTTTGCTGATATTATTCTCTGGAATTTGTTGGATCTGCTAATGGCAAGTCTCAGTCCAACCTGTTCTGACAAGAATGGAGTCAGATTTGGTGTTAGGATATTTGACTATATTTATAAAAATAATCTCCTCTGCTGTCAGCTTTCCACTTGTGAACTTCTTGGCTGAGGCCAAGGTCATGAGCTCTGCATGCCACCAGCAGATGGGTGGCATTAGCCAGTGGTCACTTGCGTCAGAATGGACTTAACAACAAAGGGATGTGTGTCCTGTCTCTGGAAGCCTAACTTGGTTTCTAAGTGTGGTGCTTTGGTGTGCAGGGTAATTTCTCCGCCGACCGAGGAAATTTGGATCAGCCTGAGATTCGATCTGGATGCTGTGTGTGAAGTGTGTTGTGATTGCCTGCATTCTAGATTCTGTTGGGAATGTGGTCAGTTAGACCTAATAGGCTTCTGAATCCAGCATCTGTAGGAGCCTAAGATGGGCTGTCCCTAAGAAGTTTGCAGTTTGTTAGGGAAGCACTGAGGAGAGCCCTGCTTGGAGGTAAGCTCTCAAGAGCAGGGACACATTGGTTAAGCCCTGTACCTGCCGTATTCCCAGTACCTAGACCCATACCTGGGACGGACTGTTTATTTTATCAGGAAATACATCCGTTACCTGACTTGGGAATAGACTTTCAAGTCATGTAACCAACTTCTAAGGGTAAAACTGCAGGCAGTCTAACATTAGAAGTTCAAGGCAGGTGACAGATATGTCATGAGGCCTTGAGGACATTTGATACTTTGACAATACCTCCTGCAGACAGGTGGAATCTGCCAGCTGTCCATACAGGAATAGTAGTGGGTTAAAATAGTTATCTCTACCAGTGCCAGGAGGAATTCAGGAGTAGAGAGTTCCTTTATTTGGAAGCAAGAGAGTACATGGACTTGCCAGAGAATAATCATGAATTTTGCTTTTTTTTTTTTTTTCTTTAAAAAAAGGTAAATATAATGGCATCTTTAAAACATCAGGAGTTTAGTTTTTGGCATGCTACATTGGGTTTTATAAACTAAACTTCAAAAGTCTGCTGCACTTACGAATTCCAGTCTTTATATTTTAATTAAGCATTTTTCTTCGTCTGTTCAGTGATAAGATTTAGGAAATTATATTATTATCTCTGGTTAACTCGGTTTCAGCAAGAGAGAGTCTGGATTTCCTTTAGTGGTTGTGCTTTTTGCTTAATGAAGCTGTCGCCTTTGCCACTGTATTTGGAAAATATCTAATGCTAGTCACCTTTGTCCTCTTCCTCCTCACTGACTTGGATCTTATCTTCCTATCAAAGCCAGCATAAAAGCAATAGCAGCTAAGTTCTAGAAGATGCTTTTGCTCACTTCTGAGTGCGCCATTTTCTGTGACAGTTTAGTCACTGTTGTTGCCACAGAATTTTCATACATGTTCCAGGAAATAATTTCTTTGCCCCAGTTGCTTAATTAAATCAGATTCTCAGTGAAGCAATAAACCACAGTGGAACTTTCTGAAGGCTTCTTTGGGGGAGTGCAAATAAGAAAGTATTAAACAGTGGCCTTGGGAGAGGTCTTCATGTCTTCCTGACACTCGCCCACACCCCAGGAGAGATCTGATGAGCAAAATGATGTTAAAGGCTGTAATAGTGAACAGATTTATTTTATCTTTCTACTGTTATTTTTCTACCAAAATGTTGAATTCTGTGTTTTGTGCTGGACTGGTGAGAAAAGATGAAAACAGATAAATGTTTTCATGAAATGAATATTAAGTTGAACTGTATAAATCTTAATATAAATGAAGAGATCAAATGGGAATTTTATAATTGACATTCCTGATTCGTTTTCTAATAACATTTACTGACAAAAACTTTTTAAAACTAAATTCATCAACTTTAGAATGGAAAATAGCATGGAACAACTATCTTAATTTTTCCTTTAAACACTTAGGACAAGAAAGAAACTAAAGTTGTTTAGAATTAGTGGAACATCTGTCGGTGTGTTTATAAGCCAGCCAACCTAAAGCTGAAACGTTATCTCTGGAAGTTGACAGCAGCCTCAACTCAAATTAGTTTATTTGGGGGGAAAAAAATTATTTTTTGTTAATGATTTCAAAAGGAGACGATAAAAATCTCTACCCTTTCGTGGTGTAGGATGGCAGAATTCATTCAAATGGATTTTTTTAGTGAGTGATATCTCAATTACACACATAAGTTGTAAAGGTAGTGGAAGCTCTCTGCATAATTAACTGATTTTGTTAACACATGTCAGTAATTTTTAGCATATTTAATGTAGCATTTTGCTTAGCTGATACCCTAACAAAAATGAACATATTAATGATCAAATGCAACATAGTGTTTGTATTTCCTGTTGAAAGACTGCTGTGGAATGCTGTTATTTAATAAATTCCATTCATTAGTAACTCTAGAATCTAAACCAAAATAACAAGAGAAGAAATAAAGTATTTGTTACAAGTGACTTTAAAACAAACAAATAAAAAAAAAATCTAAATGGTTTTATTGGTAATAAATGTTTCCTTCCCCACCCCCAAATCAGCTTTCATTTTTTTTCTTACCCACAACACATGTATATATTTGTACACACACGTGCACAGACACACACACACACCCCATTAAATGGAGCACTACCCAATTAAAAAATAAAGGTTGGTAACTTGTCCTGAAAATGTAGCCACTTTTAATTAAGCAAGGCGTATTTTTAGTTCTCAAGTTCAACTCCAAAGTGACAAAGGTCTGCCTGTCTTTATCTTGTTTTCTGAGTGGAAGTGGTTCTTTTTTTCCCCTATTCTTCTTTTCCCCTTCCCTTCTAACTTGATCCCCATGACACCTGAAGTTCAGTAGCAGTCACAGAAGATACTCCTGTAATTCTAACAAGGACACCAGATTCTGCTCATTAAGAGTGTTGAATTAAAGCTCTCAGGTTGTAATAAATGGCCTGCTGTTTTTCTCCTTTCTTTTTTCTCCCTTCATGTACCACACCAGACAGAGGGAATATCCTGGCCTTGTCAGAGAGAAAAGAACTGCCGTGGCATTGGAAGGGGAAGCATAACGCTAATTGTTAGTGGCTTAATGTTACAGACCACCTATGAGACAAAGCCAGACCTTAAGGTCTTTTGGACCTTATTTAAGGAAACTAAAGTGTCATTTTGATTTAATTTAGGAGAGTGCTGAAAGTGATAGTAGACACATTGCTAAATGTCTCTGGTTTCTGGAGATTAGAAATAAGTTGGATTCCCATGACCGGAGTCTAATGGGAGACCATTCATTCCATCATAAGTTAGTGAGATAGTCACTGTCATGATCTGGCCATGTGGGGCACAAACTTCTGCAGTGACAGACTGGAGGAGTGTGGTGTCTGGGGAGTACAGACTGGAAGGAGGCTGTCTTGTCCTGTTCTATTTTACTTGTGGATCTTTCTCCCTTTCTGATGCTGAATTTTGTTTTGGGTGCTGGAAGTGCTTATGGGAAAAGAGAAGGTCCTGGCTGCTGTCTCCTTTGCAGAGTGTAACTGAATGGTCACATGGGGAGAGATGGGGAAAGAGTGCTGAACACCACGGGTGGGGTACCCAGGGGAGTTCACACATATGTCCCCCATTGAAAAAGTCTCTGAACTCAAATAGCCTCGGGCTGTTTTTAGTTTTCAGATTAGTACTGTTAATCGGTTATTACCAGTTCTTAGACATGCTTATGAATTTAGCTTCCATACATGTAAGATTCCATCACAGCAGTCGTATTGAACACCAGTACGTGTAGTGGATAAGGGTCAGCTCTCTGCGTGGGTTTGAATCCCAGCCCTGATACTATTAGCTGTGTAGCATGGGCAAGTTACTTTTCTGGACTTTTGTTTTTTCATCTGAAAAATGAGGATGGATAGTCTGTATTTCACCTGCTTATTAAATGAGTTAATAAATGTATAGCTCAAGATTTCAGAAGCTCTTACAAGAGTTCTTAGCACATGACAGATACTCATGACATTGTGATTATTTATTATGATGACAGATAGTTTCTGTTTGTGAGGAGCCTCCCGTATGCCGAGAGCTGGGGCCATAAGCTGCTTATCCGGATGCTGTTTTGTTTCATTCTCCCCACAACCCTGCAGTAGCAGTGGTCTCATTCTCACTATACAGGTGACACCCCCAGACTCAGGTTAAGGTCCTGATTAGAGGTCACCCAGCTGGCGATTGAGGACAGCAGAGTCTAAATCTCCATCTGGCTCTGTGTGCTTTCCTTCCTGTCCCATTTCTGCCCAGCCAGATCCCAGGCCAGTGGAAGGCTACTGAAGCCTCATTAAATAACAAGCAGGTTATAAAACTATGTGTGTGCATATATAAACAATAATGTTATAACAACATAATGTCAAGTATATATACATATAGAATATAAATTTTGTTTTAAAAGTTTTTTAAATAATGAGAATTTGCACACATCAGGTTGCCAGCAGTAACTTAGCTAGCTAGTAGGGTAGAAGGGGTGGGTTCTAAATTATTTTTATTATAATGCATTTTTTTTTTTTGCAGTTTTTTTGGCCGAGGCTGGGTTTGAACCCATGACCTCCAGCATATGGGGCCGGCGCCCTACTCCCTTTTAAAAATCTTTTCATTGAACACACCACCCAAAATTAAAATGTTATGTGCAGTTGCCATAATCATTGAAACAGTAGAAATTTTAAAATAAAAAAGACAAATCTCCACCTGCCTTCCTCTCCTTTCCTTCTTCCCGCGCCCCGAGGAAGGCTGCTGCCTGGCACCTTCCATAGCCTTCTCTGTGATTATACAAAATAGAAACACATGTGCGCATATGACATGTCCATTTTTCTTTTCTCTTTTTGATCATTGTCCTCAGAGGTTACACAGATGCAATCCTACTGTACTCACTTTCTAACATGTTTCCTTTCACAGCATCTAAGGTCCATCCCTCCAATGGCTACAGATACGCGTATAACGCATTGGCTTTAATCAATGCTTGCTATTTCATCATCTGGTTGTGACTGTCACTGAAACAGTTTATTCAGTGACACTTCAGTTGATAAATCCTTCAATTATTTTGCATTTTTGGACCTGCAAGCCGTTTCAAAATCTCTACATATTTCCTATAGTCCTGGGATTCAGATTCAAAAAGTTGAATATAACATACATTTATTTAATGTTTAAAATTTCATTTTCCCCAGTAAGCAAATATTTCTTTATTACATAGCTAGGTGACCAAACATTTCCCATCCACACACAGACATACCCACACAAATTTCAAGGCTGGTTCTTGGTAGATGTGTCTTCCAGACGAGTCACGTTTATTCAAAGACGTACCGTAAGATAGTTGGATGTATGTGGTCATGGCATGGGGAGTGTTTAGTGTGTTTGTTTTAAAATGTGGAGAAATGGAGAAGACAGACTGAGCGAAGTATAGTTCTTTTTGCCTACTCAGCTGACTGAGAGAAAGCCCCACCACTGCTGTACACGCTTACTCTTTCTGCAAAGAATTCCTTCTATGAAGAGTTGGTTATGTGTTTGTGTAGGTCTGTTCTTCTGTATATAGGAGTATGTTTGAACCTTGGAATTTATGCTTGAGTCAACCCTAATCCCCCAAATTTATATCCCTCTCTCCTTAAAGGGCATTTTACTAAAATGAAACCTGTTACAGGATGCTTATGGTATGTTATGTCAAAATTGTTGACTCAATACTATAAAGGCAGCTGTACAGTACTTGAGAATTAGAGGTGAATTTTATGGTTACAAAGCAAGATACAAAATAATAAAGCAATAATGATACATAGTCATTTAGGGAGAATTACCCTGTCACAGATGTCTGAACAGTGTAAGATGAGGCCATATGTACTTTAATGGGCAAACTGAATTCAAGATTAAATAAAAGTCCTATTTTGAGTCTTAGCTGGATGTCAAGAAATTGCCTCACAGCTGAAACAGGCATAGCCACAGATGAAGCCCTGTTGTTACTTGAGTAACTAGACCATTTGGATGGAGTCCAATCCAGCCCTCTCTAGTGTCAGATTCCGCTCTGTAGGGAATGGTGCCTGGTGACATCACAGGCTCGCTCTGCGTCAGTGAAGAGTAGGCACCACCCAGGGACAGAGTGATGGGGACGCTCCAGCTAGTGAGGCAGAAGGGCAAAGAAGATGCTGAAGTGTTTGCTTCCCTGCCTGAGCCCACATGGCTGTGCGCCGGCTGCACAGTAGGGAGGAAGACTACCTTATCTCTCATCTCAGAGCTGCTTTGTGGTCTGGGGGAGACAGAACCCTGAAAGGATCTGAAGAAAGCTCTGGATCTGCTTGCTAAAAAATGCTCATTCTCATAGCCTGTCTGCCTCACACATGTATGCACATTTACTTTGTGGGACCCATAGACTCCGCAGAACCCTCCACAGCCCTCTGTTTCCATCCTTAAGCATTTTTTTTTTAATAGTGTCTCACTCTGTTGCCCTGGGTAGAGTGCCATGGCGTCATAGCTCACAGCAGCCTCACCTCCTGGGTTCAAGTGATCCTCCTGCCCCCGCCTCCTGAGTAGCTGAGACTACAGACACCTGCCACACCACTCAGCTAACTTTTCCATTTTTAGTAGGTGTAGGGTCTTAGTTTGCTCAGGTTGGTCTTGAACTCCTGAGCTTAAGGGATCCTCTCACCTTGCTCTTCCAGATTGCTAGGATTAAAGGCGTGAACCGCTGTGCCCGGCCCATCCCTAAGCTCTTTGCAAAGACAAAGAGTCTCATCTTCTAGACAAAGCTCCGAAAATACATATTCTCCCTCAGTGAAGATCAACTCAATCCTAAAATGGCCTCAGTTTTCAACTGAATAAACACATACAGAATATGAAGACTTGAGGGTACGAGGTACCAAATAACATAAAAACAATAGGTAGAAATGTAGGGGGATGTGAAGGGTCTTCCTTTCGTGGATCGAGGTCATCTGGACTCATCACTTCTTCAGTAGCATTTGGAATTTATAACATTTTCTATATAGGTCTGAAGGAGCTTGATCTAAATATCATGATGTAAATGTAGTCCACACCGGTGTATATTCAAACACCGCACACAGACACACACGTCATATCTAATAGCATAGATCCCAGGGAGCAGTCTGCCTGTCCATTCAGGGTTGGGACCACATTAATAGCTTTAAAAGCAATGGGAGTTTCAAGAGCAATGTTACAGTAATTCTGAAATAACCCCTGAGCTGCACCTTTATTGTATTATTGATCAGGTCCTCAGTGGCAGGCTTCTCCTGTGGGAGTGAGGTCCATGCTTAACACAGGGGCAGCTTGTAGTGTACCACATTCGGAAGAGCTGGTAAGATTTAGTCTCTGTCATTTACAAATTCAGGCTAATTCTCAACACCTCTTCATCTCCGTGTTCTCATCTGAAATACAGAAGTCATAGTAGTACTTTTAAAATAAGCTTGTTGAAATCTTGTTTGTTTGGTGTTTTTTTTTTGGAGACAGTCTCAAGCTGTCAAGCTGTCATCCTCGATAGAGTGCTGTGGCATCAGAGCTCACAGCAGCCTCAAACTCTTGGGCTCAAGCTATTCTTTTGTCTCAGCCTCCCAATTAGCTGGGACCACAGGTGCCCACCACAACACCATCTATTTTGTTGTTGTTGTTGCAGTTGTCATTGTTGTTTTTTAGCTGGCCCGGGCTGGGTTCAAACCTGCCAGCCTCAGTGTACGTGCCAGCTACAGGTGCCACCCAAGCTTGTTGGAATCTGTGAATGAAAAAATGAGAATAAAGTGTTTTTATAGGCCCTGGTACACCTAATGTGCTAAAGAACTGGTAGCTTATGGGTGATGCCTGTGGCTCAAAGGAGTAGAGCACCGGCCCCATATACCAGAGGTGGCGGGTTCAAACCTAGCTCCAGCCAAAAACTGCAAAAAAAAAAAAAAAAAAAGAACTGCTAGCTTAAATTGATTATTATTATTATCTAACAGTAACTTTATTGTTCTTAGACCCAATGATTAGGACTATCTTATCTTTTTTTTGTTACTATAATAAAATACCTTACACTGGGTCATTTATAAACAACAGAACTTTACTGCCAACAGTTCTGGAGGCTACAGAGTCTGAGGTGAAGGTGCTAACCAGCATACTCAGGGTCTGCTGAAGGCTTTCTGCAGCAAAGGGGCTTCCTTACTGCTGTGTCCTCACTTGGCACAACTCAGCTCCCCTGGGGCCTCTGCTGGAAGGATACTGATCCCATTCGTGAGGGTGGATGCTTCATGTCTTAATAATTTCCCTAAGGACCCACTTCCTAACAATATATCACATTGGGCATAAGCTTGCAGCATATTCATTTTGAGGAGGACACCAACACTCAGACCAAAGCAAGGACCTTCCAAAATCAGTGTATCTTGGAATATTTTTATCTTCAGATATTACTGAGTTTTTTTAAATGCGGGGAGTGGGGGCTGGCTAAGAGGAACTATGTTTAACCATGGACTTCTCCTTTAGCAAATCAAGTCCCCATGTAATTTTTTCATACATTTGCGGATGGAGAAAGAATTCTGTCCTAAAATCTTCCCGTTAATTAAGTGAAGTACTGATGTTTCTCATATCTAAGCTGAAGAAGTAGGATGTGCTAAGGGAAGCAGTTTCCTCATTGGTCTTTAAAAGCAAACTTGAGGTTCCTGGCTACTGTCAATTTATGTTTAATTTTTGTATTTTTTTATTATGAAGTTTTTTTAAATTTCAGATTAATGTGAGAATACAAATATTTAGGTGATATTGTTCTCCTTTCCAAGGTACAGTTCAAGTTGTAGTTGACCCCTTCATCCAAGCGGCATGCTGGCCATACCCTCAATCTGTTCACGTTAGGTGAGATCCCAGTTGCCTTCCCTGATGCCTCCAGTTGCCCTCCTCCTCCTCCCCCTCCCTTCTCCTTCCTCTCTTCCCTCCTTGCTAGACCATATTTGTATTTCATCATTTCGTGTGGGCACGTAATTGATTATATTCGTTTCATATTAGTACTGAGCAGATTGGAGGGTTTTTTCCAATTCTTGAGATACTTTACTATGAAGAATGTCTTTAAACCCCATCCAGGTAAACATAAAAGATGTAAAGTCTCCATCTTTTCTTATGGCTGAATAGTATTCCATGGTATACATATATCACAGCTTGTTAATCCCTTCATGGGTTAATGGGCATTTGAGTTGCTTCCACAACTTGGTAGCTGTGAATTGAACTGCAGGAAGCATTCTGATGCATATGCCTTTATGGTAAAATTATTTTTGTTCTTCTGGGTAGATACCTAGTAATGAAATTGTGGGATCAAATAGAAAGTTGACTTTTAGTTCTTTGAGAATTCTCCATACTTCTTTCCATGAAGGTTGTACTATTTTGCAGTCCCACCAGCAGTGTAGAAGTGTTCCCTTCTCTCCACATCCGTGCCAGCATCTGCAGCTTTGGGACTTGGTGATGTGGGCTAATCTTACTGGAGTTAGGTGATATCTCAGAGTGGTTTTGACAATTTTTCAGGCCAGGTGTGGTGGCTCACGCCTGTAATCCTAGCACTTGGGAGGCCGAGGCGGGTGGATTGCCTGAGATCACAGGTTTGAGACCAGCCTGAGCCAGACCAAGACCCCGTCTCTAAAAATAGCCAGGCATTGTGGCAGGCGCCTGTAGTCACAGCTACTTGGCAGACTGAGGCAAGAGGATCACTTGAACCCAAGAGTTTGAGGTTGCTATGAGCTGTGACACCATGGCATTCTACCGAGGGGGACAAAGTAAGACTCTGTCTCCAAAAAAAAAAATAATTAATTAATTTAATTTAATAAAAAAAATTCTCTGGATCCTTAATGTATTGACAGATTTTTAGCACTTCACCTATAAAATCCGTCAGTCCCCTGTCTCACTCTTGCCCTATAAACCCATTTTTTGGCAGACTTTTTTTTTAAATAACCCATTCTCATTCCCATTCCTTTTCACCTAAACATTTCCTTCCAAAGAAATCTTACATTTTCTTCTCTGCTATGTAAAAGGAATAATTATAGTAACTAAAGGGACCTTGTAGAAGTAGTTAGGGACTGTATTATTTAGGAGCCCAAGAGTAGACAGATGGCTCCCTTGGGATAAATCGGGAGAGGTTAGTAATGAGAGGACTCTTTTCAGAATGTGGGCAGAGGGTACTGCAGGTGTTGGCAAACTTCTGCAAAGGGCTAGATTGGAAATATTTTCAGCCTTGCTGGCCTTGTGGGCTCTGTTTCAAAAACTCAACTCTGCTGCTTTAGAGTGAAAGATGACATAGATAGTGCTCAAGTGCCTTCTAGTAAATAAAAACTGGCTTTGGGCCAGACATAGGCTGTTGACCCCTGGTGTAGGGAGAGAACAGAGGATGGGGCAGTTACCTTGGCTAAAAGCTGTGCTGTGACCAGCCTTTGGCTTGAAGGGCAGAAGAGGAAACCAGCACCTAGAAGGGGGCTGTCCAGAGAGAAGCTGTGATCTCTGGAGGGAGACTGCTGTTAAGAGACATCCATTCCCCAGCAGGGAGCTGGGGGGACAGATATCTGGGCCTCCTTTCTCCGCCCTCCCTGCTTCTCCTCTGGAAGAAGCCTGTGGACCTGTTCTATTCAGGATGTCTTCCCTGGAGACAGAGAGCAGCATGGAGAAGGAAAACGGCAGGAGGAGTGAATGAGACACAGCGCACTTGGCTGGATCCCCGGTACCGAGGTTCCTGTTGTTGTTGACCAATCCTAGTCATCACAAACATCTGCATCTCTGATTCCACGAGGGATTTACCTGT
This sequence comes from Nycticebus coucang, assembly GCF_027406575.1. Taxonomy (NCBI): domain Eukaryota; kingdom Metazoa; phylum Chordata; class Mammalia; order Primates; family Lorisidae; genus Nycticebus; species Nycticebus coucang. Next base: position 23,922,135 of record NC_069787.1, read on the forward strand.
AATCTCTTGGTTTACAAACTAAAATGTAAATGAGTAAAGAAAGCATGTGCAGGACTTTCCACAGAGCCCCACTCACAGAACTCAGTGTGACCTCTTGGATCGATCAGGCTGTCCTCCTGATTCTTCTTTCTGCAAAGATACTTTGGAAAGCATTATACTAAACTCTCAAGTGGGCTTTGAAAGCAGAGAAACTCTCTTTGCTAGAATGAATGAGTAAAAATTGACCTTTTATAGAATGATTCATCAACCATGCATGAGCAAGCAACCCCATTCAAAAAAGTATTAATTTAGTCATGTCCCAAAACATCACTCTGCAGATTATGGTCAGCAAAAATGAATGTTTTGACAACTTTCCAGTCCACACTAACAGAGGCGCTGAACATGAGTGTCTTGAAAATATGTGTTGTGCTTGGTTTAGTCTGATTTTTTTTCCTTTTCTGATTTGTTTTCATGATTCTTTCTCCAGGAATTCTGCTTATATCTAACACTTTGACTTCTTTATCTGTTACTCTAAATGTATAGTAAGCCACAACAGCAAGATGACAACTCTGTAAAGTCTTGCTTTTACAGGACACAGGATAAAAAAGTATTGGTTTCTGTCCATAACAATCGTGTGAAATATAAAGGCATGAAAAGTTGATGATTTCTGCAGATACATCAAGAAGTTTGTAGTGGTCTTGACGCTTGTCTGGAAGAGACAAATTTCTTAGTATTGTGGGGGAACTTGGAATTCTCCTTGTATCACTGTGAAAATTTGTTTGTCTACCTTTTTGTAGCTTGGATCACTGATCAATCCCAGAGAGAAAAGTGCATTAAAAGTTTCTCCTGGACCTCCCATTTGATCCCCAATCCCACTACTAGGCATCTACTGAGAAGAACAAAAATCATTTAATCATAAGGACATTTTCACTAGACTGGTTATCACAACTCAATTTACAATTGCCAAGATGTGGAAACAACCTAAATGCCCACCAACCCAGGAATGGATTAACAAGCTGTGGTGTATATATACCATGGAATATTATGCAGCCACGAAAAAGATGGAGGCTTTACATCTTTTGTATTAACCTGGATAGAGTTGGAACAAATTCTTCTTAGTAAAGTGTCACAAGAATGGAGAAGCAAGAATCCAGTGTACTCAATACTAACATGAAACCATGATGATCTAATACACACCCACACAAGAGAAAAACTCAAATCAATTCAAGGTGGGGGACAGGGGAACAAGGGAGCAGGGAAAGGAGAGAAGGGAAGGGGATGGGTGTATTCCCACTTAATGGGCATAATGTTGGGGTGTAATGTCACACATCTTGGGGGTGGGACACAATTACACGAGGGACTCTTCCTAATTCTTTATACTCTCAAATTAACCGGAAACAATAAGTAAAAAAGTTCATCCTGAAAAGTCAGGGCTATGGCATTCTTGTTTGGCACAGTAGAACCTAAAAAGACAAGTAGCCAGGCTCAGTGGCTCACACCTGCAATCCTAGCACTCTAGGAGCCACTGCACCCAGACAAACATGCATTTGTTAAGAGGCTGCTAGTTAATATGCAAAAATTGGTTTGATCAACATAGGTAGAGAATCACAGGAAAAATGTGCAGATCCTTAGAGCAGAAATGTGCAGATCCTTAGAGCAGTTCGTTCAGTCTTCTGCTTATATAGTGAGAAAGCCGAGGCGTGTGTGGAGCTGCAGGAATTCCCCTCATCTAAGGGCTTTATTTGCCAATTGCATTTCCACAACCCAATGCACATTCTTTCAAATGCCCTCCTCTTTTTCCTTCTGAACTTTTTTTTTTTGTAAAGTTCATACGCTTCTTAAAGTACTTTTCATTTAAACACACGTGGCATTTTTTGGCCCAACTGCAGGCATATCACATTTGGTAATTAATCTTCCATTCAATGTGACTACCATTTCTCCAGTTTCCACAGGAGAAGGCCACTGTGTTCCACTTCTGGGAGAAGAAGATGAGCCAAGGATTCTAGAAGCAACTCACTGAGCTGGTGACAGATGTTAATTTGGAAAGGAGACTCACCTTGACATTGGGGTCTCCAAGCACTCAGACCGATGTGACATGTTACAGTAGAGTCAGGAAGGCAGGGATGGCTTTTCCTTTTCTAGGTTGCAGGAATCTTTATGTTGTATTTGCTCTGTATCTGTTTGCAAGCTCTCTCTTAAGAATTAGCTGTGTAATTATAAACCCTTGTTCTTTTAAGTACAGCATAATCTGTTTATTTTCATTACTTTTGTGAGTGATCACAAAATTACAGAAGTACTAATTTTGTGAGAAAGATAAAATCCTTCAGAGCTTGGAGATCTTCTGCTGTATTATTTCATTTTTTTTTATTTATAAAAAACAAAACATTACTTTGCTCTCTTGCGTACATTTCAAAGTGATGACATCTTATTGCAGCCCTTCGGTCAACTGAGAGGCATGAAAATCAGTGACATTTGATACCCTGCCATAATAGGACTGCATCATAAGTGAACAGATCATTTAGCACAGGGCTGAACTGTCAGAGACAGAAAGGGGCTAGATGAGGGTGGGGGAGGGATATTGAATTCATTTAAAAAATCACCTTTTGTATCAACCAAAAAGTGTTGAGTCAATACTGATTTCTGCCTTTAGGCTATTTTGCCTATTTTGCCGTTAACAGAAATGCATGCTCAGAAGCACTTGTTGGACAGAACCCATTGACTTCCTTTCTGTTTTTAGAGAAGTGTTTCTCAGCTTTCCAAGCTCACTCTGCCTAATGAGCATGGTCAAGTACTCAGTTTGGTTTTAGAAGCTTTATAGAGCTTTAGCCCAGAAAGCAAGTCTGTCCCGGGGCAGGTTTTCTCCAAGCCAAGGAGATTAGCAATCAAGAGGCTCTGAGAGAGGGGTTAGAGTATACTTAGAGGACCATCTTTAGCCTTGGTAGAAGGTAATTAATGTTTGACATTTTTTCCCTTTTCAGGCTGAGTGTCAAATATCTGGATAGGGGTAGAGCCAACTCATTAATCCTGACAACTGTCACTTCTCTGCAGTGTTGGGATAAAGGGTATTTGCCCTTTTAATTTCAGGCCTTCTTGGCTCTTGCAAGGCACTCCTGTCCAGAGGATGTACCAAGAGTCCAGCCACGTGCCGCTTAGCCGGGCAGCCAAACGTTTGTGTTTGTGACAGGGCAGAATTGAAGAGCTTGTCTTGAGTGAGATGGCAGTAGTTCTAATATTTTCTCTGATTTCTTTTTAAGTGTTACAACATGGGTTAATGTTTAGACCTGATTATGTTAGGGACCTTTGTGAGGGGTGAGTTTTTAAAGATTTATAAGATATTTTTGGACGACTTGTATAGATTTGGAAGAGTTCTATGCCATTTCCCTTTCATCATTGATTCATTTCCACAGTACAGAGGTTGGAAAGCTTTTCCTACAAAGAGCCAGAGGGTAAATGTTTTCAGCTTTGGAGACCAGGCAGCTTCTATAGGAGCTGCTCAACTCTGCCGTAGTAGTGTGAAAGCAGCCGTAGACAGTAATATAAATGGGCAGGTATAGCTGTGTTCCAGTAAAACTTTATCTAAAAAATATAGGCAGTGTGCAGCAGGCTGGTGGTTTGCCAACCTCAGCTACAAAGTTCTGCTTCTGAAATATAGCTCTGGCGTTGTGGCTGGATTTCATCTTCAAGGATAGTTTGTCTCTCACTTTCTACCCTCATCCTTCCAGACGCCTGCATTCTAGACTGTCAGTTGCCACACCCTGTAATGAAAGCGTATGATCCTGGGCTGCTTTGTATATTCTCTTTCTTTCCCTGGCAACTGAAGGCCCTGGAGATCTTGCCTGGCTGATGATTATTCTGGGCCCCTGTTCAATCATAGAGGGTCACCTCAGGACCTGGGAGAGGCCTTTAGGGCAGGTAAGACTGATAATGTGTTTCTACAAGCCAGCTATCACCACCAGACTGAATCGAGCCATAGGTTCTAAGATAAACCCTGATCCCAGCACTCTGGGGGACACAAAAGAGCTGTAAACCTCCCTTTTGCTAATGCGCTGTGTGTGGCACTTTCACTTTATCTCAGGTTTGCAGCCTGGAATCTCTAGGAGCTCTCTTTTCAGGCCTCCAGAAGTTTCCCCAAGTTTCTCATGAAACCATTGAAATCCAAGTGGTGTGTACATATACAGAATGGAATCTGCATTTTTAATTTTTAAAAAGCAAGGGGCGCTCCTACAAAATAAAGTTTCTCCCTCTTTTCCAGATCCTTCCTGGGTTGGTGTGATTACTTCTATCAGTACCTAATTAGTTACTGGCTTCTTTTTGAGACTGCTCTTTTTTTTTTTTTTCTTTTTTTTTAATGCACCTGTCCTAACTGCTTGCAGTGACTTAGGTGTCCTTAGAAGCAGGATGTAACCAACTGTGTAGCGTCCTATGCACCTTGACAGCCAGAACGTACAGAGTGATTTGTGGGAGCTGTTCACACAGAGATCCCCAGATAGCTTGGTTTTCTGACATTCATGCAAGATGTTGAGGCCCATGGAAGAGGTAACACTCCAAGGTGTATACCACTCCAGTGGAAGCTGATGACATTTTTAAGTGCTGTGATGAATGGATCCAGGACTTCTTTTTCTTTTTTGAGAGTCTCCTGGAATCTGCTAGAATACAGCACAGCATTCCCTTTTTACACAACTAAGTTATCCACTAGCAGTTTACATGAACTTTGTTACTTTAGAAGAGCTTATTAAAATCTTTGAAAGAAGGACAGGAGAAATAGAGGACAAATATCAATCCATGTGATCACACATTAAATGGGTCAAAACTAAGAAAGTATATAGCTGTGAGCAAACAGATCTGATATTTTTATTAAGATTTTTAAATCACATTTGAAAAGAGAATAACTTTGGATACCTGAAATCTGACTGTTCCTGCCAGGTTGCTTGTCTGTAAAAGAAGGATGCCAGATGAAATGCTTTTTAGTAAGATGGTTTTTTGTATGAGTCTGAACTCTGTTAATACAAACCTAACTAAATTTTTAAAAACTATCATTGTCTTTTGCTCAAGTTAAAGTACAAAGTTGCCTAGGAAGTTTCTCCCACACCTAATCCCTATCTTCTTTTTACTCTGCCCTGTCCCAGCCTGAGGATTGGGGTGAGGGGGAGTATGTTCCTGTCTTTTCACCAGTGGTCACACTAACTTTTCATAGCACCGCTTCTGCTCTTTGGGTTCTGAGCAGCCGCATTAGAGATTAATTCTCGGCGCAGGTCTGCTGATGGGTTGGGGGCCGTCTGCCCCGGGGAGAGAAAGGCAGAGGTCTAAGGGCTCTTCTCCCAGGGCAGGACTCTCTCACCCCAGCAGCTGCAGCTTTGATTGAAAAGGTATGTGGCCCTTCGGAGCTGACTTCAACCAAATGGCATTGGTCTCTGAAAAATGTACTTCAGCCATGGCCCTGCAAAATGTGTTTACTTAAGGATTTTACCCCTGCTTAGAAGTGAGACTGTTACAGCTGCATTGCCCTCACTGAAGGCATTTGCTATGGATGTGTCTTTTGCTGATGGGTGTAAAGATTTATAATGAAAACAGAGTCATTCTTAAATAAAAGGATATTGACAGAAAAAGCAGTAATGGTTGATGCTATCTGTTTTTTAAGATAAGGGTTTTGTCACAAAGGCACGATTTATGGTGGGAATACTGAGCAACGGTAGCATGGCAGGTGATAAATCACTTTTCTCACCACTGGATATTGTGAAAAAAGGGATACAAAGACCTTTTGAAAATAGGAAAAATTAAAGCACTGCAGGGCATTTAGTTTATGGAGTATAGTATGGGAAGCTTGTCATGGGACTGAGATTGTGTGTGTTGTTGACTGAAATGTTTTAGTCTCATTAGGAGGAAAATTATAGTTAAGATTTCCTTTCATAAAAGTAAATCTTGAAAAACTTAGTCCATATGTCAGACAGCTTATAATGATGCTTTTTAATTTAGAGATTTCATGCAGTTTGAATAGATTACTATGATGATGACAAACATTTGGACTTTTAAAATCTTCCCTTTATCGTGTGTGCAAGTTTTCTTACTTCCACCCATACCCACCCGGTTGATGGGAGCTAACCAAAGAAAATGTATTTGTAGAACGTTAAGAGTGAGATCAAAGCTAGCTCCTTAAAAGACTTTTTAGGAACCTCTAGGAAAATGTGAGTTCAGGAGGGGGATATGGAGCCTTGGGTCTTGTTTCCTGGCCACCTTCATCCTCTTCCTCCTCCATTTTTGATGCTGGTGGAAACTTGATACCATTTCCTCATGGATGGAGGCTCCTACGGGCCACCACAGATGCCTTCTTGTAGACAGGAAAACTCTGCCCCCACATCAGTCAAAGGCTAGTCTTAGAGGAAATCTGAATCTAGACAGCTGGCCAATTAGATCAATAAAGTGTCTTCTAGAGAAGCCCTCCTTAATTATGAATTGAGCTGCAGTAAACAATCCGGTGCAGATATCTTTGTTGTAAAGTGATTTGGGGGCTTTTGGATATATATGTGTGTGTATATATATATATATATATATATATATATATAGTAGAGGAATTGCAGGATCGAATAGCAGGTCTACTTTTAGATCCCTAAGTGTTCTCCAGACTTCTTTCCAAAAGGAGCGTACTAGCTTGCATTCCCACTAGCAGTGCAGAAGTGTTCCCAAATAAAAAAGTGGGGAGAAAAAAAGAAAGAAAAGAAAAATACTTCTCTAGAGAACTCTGGGAATGCCTAATTCTATCAGTAAGTGAGCATGTGGTTTAACACTGTGTTAATTACACAATGGAGAGTCTGGGGACATGTCAGGTACAGGAGCGAGGATTCCTATGCTCCCTAGTGTGAAATCAAAAATCAGTTCAAGAATTTTTTTTCACAAACAACAGTCTTTACTTTGTGACCAATAAAAAAATGAAATATACCTATAATTCTTGCCATGGAAATGCAATTCATAGTCTTTCCTTTTGTCAACATTGGTCAAGTCTCCTAGGTGTGTGCTTCATTGAATCGGTCATTCATCATTTAGTCATTCATTCATTTGTGGAGACCTCCTGTGTGCCCACCATTGTCCTCAGTGCCAGTATACAGTAGAGAAAACAAGAGTCCTGTCTTCATGCTGCTTACGTCTCAGAGGACAGGCAGTAAGCAAAACCAAATATATAATGTGTCAGTGAAGTAGTAAAGGCTTGGAAGAAAAATGAAGCAACGTTGGGAAACTGAAAGTGATAGAACCAAAAATGGAATCATGTTTGCAGCCCTTCTCAGGTGTCTGTGTCCCCTAAGCCTTCTCTGCCTCCTGCCTTTTATCCTGAAAACAGCTCTGTGAGGGGGGTGAGCAGGATTGTCCTTCCTTTTACAGATGGGGAAACTGAGGCACAGTGTTTAAGAGATGGCCAAGGTGAGCACAGAGGGTAAATGTCAGGTCAGTCGGAGGCCCTGTCCTCAGCCCCTTGCAAGTCCTTGTCTTCACTGCTGTCACCCCTTAACCAGCCCGGCCCAGCCCAGCACAGGCCAGGGTTAGGCTCAGGGAGTGTCTTTTCTAACTTATGACTTTGCTAAGCACTTTTCCAGGTCCTGCTTGGAAGAGTCTCCAGAGGAGTGAGGACAGCAGCTGGGAACGCTGTTGCAGGGCTGAGGTGCAGCCCAGCAGCATGTCCCCATGTCTGTGTGTGTGCCTGCAGGGCTGGGGGTGGGGGGCTCCTGAGAGGCTTCACTGAGGTGCTGCTCATCTCCCTGGAGAGCAGACAAGAAAGGCATTTTGTGCAGTGGAAATTATCAGTGTACAGGCCTAGTGGCTCAGAAGAACATGACATGTGAGAGGCGGGAAACACGTACTGTCACACAGGTATGAGGCACGCGTGCACCCCACCCGCAAGGCCTGCAGGTACACCTGCTCTGTCAAAGATCGCTAACCTGCTCTGTCTCCCTGCTCACCTGAGGCTGTTCTCAGAGAAACTTGGTCTTCATTTCATACAACATTCTTCAGGTTCCTAGTGTTCATCTTTATAGACTGAAATCTTAAGAAGGACCTTCAAAAATCTGATGCCTCCCAATGAATTAAAGAATAGGAAAGAATCAAACCTGATTAAGCAGATGAGACACCATGCCTCAAAGCCAAACTATGCTTCTAGATCACACACCAAAATGTGCTTGTTACTTAATTTAATCACGAGACTGAGACTTTATTTTCTGCTTAGTGCTGTGGCTCATTACAATTTTATGTAACTGTGTAGTGAATATCACATATTAGGAGCTAGGACTATAAAAAGAGTGTGCCACAAACAGGGTTTGGGTTGTTAGTCAGCAAATTCCAAACTACCACATGCTGTCGTATCAAATGGATTGCCCAGGAATCCTCCACCTGCCATTGGTCTGTCTCACTTGGGTGACTATTTGGAAGGCAGTTTTAGGGTGTACTTGTGTTGATTGTTATAGCCTTGACATGCAATGATTCTCAGACATAACCCTTTAGATCTCCCAGTATCTCAAAGGCTATAAAACTTCTCAAGTCAAAACTAGTTTTAATTTTACCACTTCGGAGATGCGGCATGAAGTGTGTGACAGCGATGAGTATCTATTTTTGGAGCAGCTAAGCCTTCAGCTTTTTTTCTTCGTTTGTTTTTAAGACAGCATCTCACTCTGCCCTAGGTAGAGTGCCGTGGCATACTTCACAGCAACCTCAAATTCCTGGTCTCAAGTGATTGATCCTCTTGCTTCAGCCTCCCTAGTACGTGTGACTACAGGTACCCGCCACAGTGTCTGGCTAGTTTTTCTTTTTTGAGACAGAGTCTCACTATGTTGCCCTCGGTAGAGTGCTGTAGTGTCACAGCTCACAGAGACCTCAAACTCTTGGGCTCAAGCGATTCTCTTGCCTCAGCCTCCTGAGTAGCTGGACTACAGCCTCCCACCACAATGCCCAGCTATTTTTTGGTTGCAGTTGTCATTGTTGTTTGGCAGGCCTGGGCTTGGCTTGAACCCCCCAGCTTTTGGTGTATGTAGCCGGTGCCCTATTGACTGAGCTACAGGCACCGAGCCTAGTTTTTCTATTTTTTTAGTATAGATAGGGTCTCGCTCCTGCTCGGGCTGATCTGGAACTCCTGAGCTCAGGTGATCTACCCTTAGCCTCTCAAAGTGCTAAAATTACAGGTGGTGTCGCCAAAATGTGGAAACAGCCTAAATGCCCACCAACCCAGGAATGGATTAACAAGCTGTGGTATATGTATACCATGGAATACTATTCAGCCATTAAAAAAAAATGGAGACTTTACATCCTTCGTATTAACCTGGATGGACGTGGAAGACATTATTCTTAGTAAAGCATCACAAGAATGGAGAAGCATGAATCCTATGTACTCAATTTTGATATGAGGACAATTAATGACAATTATGGTTATGGGGGGGGAAACAGAAAGAGGGAAGGAGGGAGGTGGGTGGGGCCTTGGTGTGTGTCACACTTTATGGGGGCAAGACATGATTGCAAGAGGGACTTTACCTAACAATTGCAATCAGTGTAACCTGGCTTATTGTACCCTCAATGAATCCCCACCAATAAAAAAAAAAAAAAAAAAAATTACAGGTGGTGAGCCACTGCACCTGGCTAGCCTCCTGCTTTTTTAAGAGAAGATTTTTAATAAAGACACTTAATTGGTTGTAGGTCTTTTAACCTTGAATTTAAAAAGAAGAGGATTTTCCTGTCCGTTACCATAACTAGCTGTGGGCAATTAGGCAGGTTATTGATGTTCTGTACCATTTTATAGGTGAGGTCACTGAGGTGGTTTGTGACTCTCTTTCAAAAGAAAGCAGCCAGTTCTTTTTGACTCCTCCCAGCTGGCTCCTCCTTAGCCCTAATTCTTATCCCTAAGTCTTCATCCTCACACTTTGTCTCTTACCTGTCAAAAGATTTCCCTATGGGAAGTTAAATTGCCTTTCTGACCCACAGTTTTTCCTTCAGCCCATTACTTACATTCTTATTAACATTAGCCACTAATTTCCTTCCTTACTCTTTATTAGGTTGCTCAGCTGATGTTTATTGTTTAACTTTATTGATTTGTCTGTCTCCACCATTAGAGATAATCACATAAGCTCCATGAAGGCAAGGAGGTATCCGTACAACTCTCCTGCCCAAGGACAGTGCCTTACAGGCCAGCGGCCTTTTGTGAATGTCTTTGAAAGGAGGGTAGTAGCTGAAGTTTTGAAGATTAAGCTGTTCAGTTGAGCGCTTATGTTCAAAAGTCAAAAATGTGGACTGGAGGAAGGCCATTTGAGGTGTGAGAATTGTTATAAAAACACATTTTCACAAATGAACCAAGTTTACGTTTTAATCTGTGTCGAGTTCTCTTGGTTGTGTCTGGCAGATAAAACTTTCTTTGGAGGATTTTTACTTTTTTTATTTTTTTATTTTTTGGAGGATTTTTTAAAATTCAATGGACTTTTGGTTAGAAGCAGTTTTAATGTTTGTTCTGCTTGAATAGAATTGATAAAATCTGTTAATCATCAGTTTTGCTTTAAACCTCTGAGGAATTTTTAAAATTTTGGGAACTCAGGTCGTGATTTTGAACTTTTACTTGCATTAGCAATTGTACCTAGCATTAGAGTATGGATTTTGTAGTTACGAACTTTTTGATCCTTATTGTATTCATACACAGTTTGAAAGTCTTTTTCCTAAATCCCCATTTTACAGATTGCAGGGTCTGATATGTGGAGATAATTAAGGTTTGTCTGGTGCTGATGTGGGGGTATCTTAGAGAACTAGGGAAACCTCCTTCCTCATGGACAGGTGTCCACCTTGATCAAACTACCAGATTCAGCTGGGCATGGGGGATCATGCCTGGGGCTCTGGGAGGCTGAGGAGGGAGGATCCCTTGAGCTCAGGAGTTGGAGACCAGCCTGCGTAAGAGTGAGACCCTGTCTCTACTAAAAATAGAAAAACTAGTCAAGTGTAGTGATGTGCACCTCTACTCCCAGCTACTGGGGAGGCTGAGGCAGGAGAATAACCCAGGAGTTTGAAGTTGCTATGAGTTAGGCTGATACCATAGCACTCTAGCTGGTCAACAGAATGAGAGTCAGTAAATAAATAAATAAATAAATACCATCTTCTTAAACCCTGTTCTTTTAACATTTGCCACATGAGTAAACCAGAACAGTTTCATTCTGGGTGATCTTCATGAGACATGTCTATTAATAACTAGATTTTTCTTTTTATATTTTTTCACTAGTCCAATTGTCTCCCTTTAAGAAGTGTGGGCGGTGATTGAAGGAGGGTGATTGGTGGGACTACACCTATGGTGCATCTTAAAAGGGTACATGTGAAACTTAGTAAATGTAGAATATAAATGTCTTAACACAGTAACTAAGAAAATGCCAGAGCTATGTTAACCAGTGTGATGAAAATATGTCAAATGGTCTATAAAACCAGTGTATGGTGCCCCATGATCACATTAATCTACACAGCTATGATTTAATAAAAAAAAAAAAAAGAAGAAATATGGGCTGAAAGTAATAGAAATTTCAAATCCAAATAGCTTACACATACTGTCTTAGGTAGAAGAACTGGGTGATTTTTTAGTTCAGTGCATTGAATAGCTCAGTGACCTCAAGGATCTAAGTACTTTTTGGTCATGCTTAGCATGTCAGCATAGTCTCCTCATGGCTAAAATTATGGCTGCCACAGGTCCAGACATTACCTGTAGATATGACAGCCTCCAGAGACACCAGCAAGACGTTGGTCCTTTGTCTCTAAATGTGTGAAGGGAGCTTTCCCAGAAGCCCTAGAACAGACTGCTGACAGAATGGGTTACACCCCTTACCCAATTGTGACCCATAAATTGCCACGTGTGGCCTGGACCAACTGGGATTTATTCCTTTTCTCTGACGGTGAATAAACTATGGGTTGTGCCATCAGAGAAAAGGCAATAAGGGATCACTGCCATAGCAGGCTTATCCATTGAAGCCCCCTTCATGTGGCTGCAGGTTTTGCCCTCAGTGTTTTACAAAATTGGGACAAAGTGATAGTTCTTCTGATGCAGACTTCCTATCATAAATTCAGATTTTCCTCCTAAGAATTTTAAAGATAAAGCTTTTCTTTTGGTATTTTCTTTGTATGAGATTAATGTTGTACTCACAGGTCATGTGAAAATTTGAAAAGATTTTTAAATCACTTTTTAAGCCAAAGATTGTGAGCATGTCTGTTTATAAGTTGGTTTTCTGCATTTTTGTATGAGAAAGGGGGTATTGTTTTGTATAAACCATTGAAAGAAAATAGTTTAAGTAAGTCTCACTGCAAAGTTGCAAAAATCAAACTATCCTTCCTCCTCTGTTTTACAACAGAAATTTGACATGTAACTTAAAACTGTCAAACAATGATCATGTCATATCTGGAAATTTCAAGCTTGTGGTCCGTTGCTTTTTTCCTAATTACCGTAACACTCTGGATATTCAGGCTTTCAAATGCTTGACTTCGCTGAAGTTGAGAAAAGGTATCCAGTTTATTTTACTTTTCTCACATGTCACTCATCTTTGACATAAAAATCCTTAACTTAGAGAATAAGCCTCAGGAAATTGTTTGAACAATGAAGACAAACCTGGCTTTTATGAGAACAAGGATTTTTTTTTTTAGTTTTTATTGGAAACATAGTTTTCAACAAAGAGTCAGTTTGGAAACCAGTTGGATTTGTTGTGTCTTCCTAGGGCATGGTGGCAATTGAAATCAGCCTACAGGTTTATCAGCCTGATTTTTAGTGACAGCATTCAGAATCATTAGCTATCGATTCATCCAACCTTCTCTTCTTTTCAGATGAGGAGATTTAGGCCCAGAGGGATTAAGTGATTCATTCACTCCTGTTAATTTTTGGTGGTTATAGCATTTGTTCATAGCCCTAGAGAACAGGCATATACACATTATTGTGTAGAGCTGTATTGTCTGATATTATCTATACAGTTACTTTAACAATTCTCTGCTTGGGTAACTTTGATATTGTAAAAGTAGAAATTGGTAGTGGTGGTAATGATGAGGAAGGTGATAATGAAATTCAAAAGCAAGCAACTACCAGACATTTATTGAACACTTACTGTTTGGTGGGCAGTGTGCTTATAGCTTAACTAGCAACACAGTTATTACGTTATTGCTCCATTTTACAGATGGAGAAAGTGAAAGGTACAGGTTAGACTTACCCGTTGTGCACAGCTCATAAGTGGCAGAGATAGGAATCCAGTTGGTGTTTCTTGGATTTCAGAGCCTGGGTTCTAAATTACGAGGCTTGCCACTAATAATCGGGGAGGACAAGGGTGGTAGTGATGAAGCTGACCGAGAATGAAAGTTCCTGAGTGGAATCGAGAATGACCTGGAAGAGAGAAAAAGCCCTACAAGGAGCTGCATCATCCAGTGGGGAGAGGGTAGCATGTAGATGAGGGTGTGCGGGCAGAGAAGAGCCCTCAGGAGGGTGTTGGTCTTTGAAAGGAGAAGTTGGGCTACAGGTGTTGGAGGAGTCGCTGGAATGCAGATGGGGCAGGGCGAGAGATCCCACCCCCTCCCCTGTGCCACCCCCCAGATTGAGACCACATGGCTGATGGGGAGGACAGACCCAGCTGCTGGGCCTAGGACACGTGGAAAGATAGAGCGGGGAGACAGCGGTGGAAGTCTGAAGAGCTCTGCAAGGTGGGCACATGGCTCCCAAAAACTTTTCACATGGGAAATAGGATGTTTGCGATGTCAAAAGGCTGCTCTGAATCATTCAGCTGGAATTGCCAGGCCCCATATTTTGGACATTCGGACGCAGAAGTATACAAGTTTGGCTATGTGAAGGCCTGGGTCAGGCAGACGGAACTAGGAGCGGGAAGTGGGCAGGATACCAAAGACCAGAGAGAGACGCAGCCTCTACCCCGGCCACGCTCACAGCAGCACAGAAGCCCAGGCAGGAAGGTACGTGTTCTAAATAGTGCACGTTCATGATCATAATTACTGTCATAACCAATAGCAGGGCAATTGCACTTGTGGCTGTGAGCCTGGGTCCTGGAGTCACACTGCCCAAGTGCTTGCTCTGCTCCTTTTGCTGTGTTACTTCCGTCAGATTGCCTTCCCTCTCTGGGCCTCGGTTGCCTCTTCTGTAAAATTAGAATAATAATTATACTTCATAGGATGTTGTAAGAATTCAATAAACACTTAGAGAAGGCGTTAGAAACTTTTTATTCAAGACCTAACAGTACCTATTTTTGGCATTTATGCCCATATGGTCTGTGTCACGATTACTTAACTCTGCTGTAAATTGGTGGAAAATTCAGGCAGTTGAAAAATCTATTTATCATAGGAAATTTTCAGAAGCCCATAATAGGCAGATGTCCCAATTTATAAGTGAATTTGCATAAAAACAGTAGCTGTAGAAGTTAGACTTCAGACTCTTCAGACTCCAAATTGTCAACACAGTCAGGTATCAAAATAGGTAACTTTTTTAAAAAATGAAAGGTTTTGGGCGGCACCTGTGGCTCAGTGAGTAGGGCGCCGGCCCCATATACCGAGGGTGGTGGGTTCAAACCCGGCCCCAGCCAAACTGCAACAAAAAAATAGCCAAACGTTGTGGTGGGCACCTGTAGTCCCAGCTACTCAGGAGGCTCAGGCAAGAGAATCACTTACGCCCAGGGTGGTAAAGTGAGACTCTGTCTCTACCAAGAAAAAAACAAAAATAAAAAAAATAAAAGGTTTTAGTTTGTATAAGTGTGACAGGACGCATGTCTTTTCTGAAAATCTGCTTAGCTTTTTCCTAAACACTGCTTTTTTGTTGATCCACTTGCAATTGCAGCCCATGGTTAAATAAGTACCACCAGAAGGTCTGACAATGTGTTTTTCGTTTATAGAAAAGAGGGTTAAAGTGACTTGGAGCTGGTGTCTGTTAACAGTACCACTTAAAGGAGATACACTTCATTCTCGGGGTGAGAAGTGACTGAGATATGTATCTTAGAATTATTTTTGGCAAAAAATTATTTTCCCCTCTCCCCTAAATTAAAAGGAAGGGAAAAAAGGTAAGTATAGTGAAAAAGTCATGTTGCTGCACTGTCTATCCGGCTTTCATTGTGTGGAGTGGGGAGTACACGTCCAGCGTGCCCCGTCCAGCGTGCCCCATATTATGTACACTCTAGAAGCTATTGTACTAAATGAAGGCCAGAAAAAGAGATGGCAGGTTTTAAGTGGGGCTGACCTTTGTAAATATAGGTTTCCAGGGTGGGAGAATGGTTTTGTTGTATGGGTTCTCCAAAAGCAAAGTGAATTTGACCTATTTTTTCTGTAGTTTACAGGGCATGGGGGCTTTTCTATTTTTTCAGAAGGACTCTGGAGGCCATGTTTAATCTCAAGCGAATGAACACACTTCCCAATGCCTGGGGTCTCTCAGGTCAGTCAGGAGAGGTATCTCATGCCCACCTAGTGCAGGATGCCCTATATACACACAGCGTCCTCTTCATTTTTTTCACCTACTAGATTTCTTGGTTTTGGTTCTGACCTTGGAGATTATAATGAAGTTCTTGTGGCCTCTTTTTATCCGTTTGACTTTAATGTGTTCAGGGTCAGTTAGTTCCATGTGCAGAGCGGAGTGGTGGGGAAGGAGTACTGAGAAGTCATTCATGCAACTTTGTGAATGTGAATGTTGTGAGGACTTAAGCTTTTCTGTGCTGCTTTAGAGATTAGAACTGCACCCCAATCAGAAGATAGTTTTTGACCAAAATTTATAAATTTCTCCATGAGCATTGGCAGTGGAGTTTGGGAAGCAGATGGTTGAAATTCAGCAAACTGGCATGGATTTCTAGTAAAAACAAACAAACAAACAGCTTTTTCAGCCACAAAAGATGATTTTGGTTTCTCTGTGTTGTTCATCATACTAAGCTGTGATTATTTGTCTAAAATGATAGTAAGAAATGAGGAAAGGGAATTCTTTCTTAAGTTTGTCCAGAAATTGAGACACAGGATTCCATGAGTTCTGCCTAAAATTTCCCAACCAGGTGCCTCAGAAAATGGGTAGAGAAGTGCAGAAGCACTTGCAGGTGAAGACTGACCACAGCGTCCTCTGCTGTGCTGGTCATGTGAGTCCATGATCTTTCAACAGCAGTTCTGTTCAGTGTTTCTCAGATGGTGTCCTGAGAAGTTCGTGGACTGATGCTGTCAAATGCTGAGAAAGAAAGCTTCCACACTCTGGAGCCCACGTGTTTAGGGCACACTTGACACGTCTCCATTAGTGAATAGAAACGGTGTCACTTGCCCTGGAAACCTCTGCACCCTGGCTTTCCCTGGCGAGTGCCACAACCTTTCCTCTTCTTGAATTGCTGAGGAATTAGCTGGAATCCCTATAGCCACTGGACAGACATGCAACTGGCTCTGATCACAGCAATAATGACAAAGGGAAAAGGTGTGGGAGTTTGTCTAAGAGCCCTAACAGTTGAAAGTTTGGAAGCTTTCAGAGCGTTTACCACTTCTTTTTTTGTTGTTGTTGGGGATTCATCCAGGATACAAGAAACTAGGTTACACTGATTGCATTCGTTAGGTAAAGTCCCTCTTACAATTGTGCCTTGCCCCCATAAGGTGTGTCATGCACCATGACCCCACCCTTACCACTTCTTTAAAAGTAGCTCCACCTACATACAGTCTGGCACATGTGAAAATAAATGATCATCGTGCTTGCAGATGAAACACAAATCTCAGGCAAATTATATCTTCTTCAGCCATCTGCAGAGCAGTGAGAAGAGCTCCTAAACGAAAGTGAGAAGGTGTTTGTACAAAGTTTATTGTCTGGATCCCTTTATGTGTTTAAAAAATTCACTTAATTTTTAAATGGTTTCCCCAGATGAGCTGTTTATTTGGTTGCTTATTTTCTTTGGTCCCCCACCCCTTTCCCTGTTCCTCTGACAGACACCATTCAGACCTAGCAAATAGAGTTGCGTAGACAAATGTGCCAAACTCACTTCATGCACGTGAGCCATGACTCTTATTAATGGTCACCAGAAGCCAGGGGGCTTTCTATATTAAGGAATCTTATTCTTGATAATGCATTTTTGCTGGACCATGAGTGTGGCTCAGCCCTGGCTGTGCCAACACCTCTCCCATCTCTGTAAAATGAATCTGGTGCCGATGGAAAGGTCTCTGTCTGCCAAAGAACATTTCCATCCCAAGATTATGAGAAAAGGGGCAGATACAAATGAGTGACAAAGGTACAGGTTAACTCCTTTGAATGAGTAGGTTGAGTGTTTCCAGTTGTGGAGCAGAACGTGTCCGACATGCCGTTGAGCAGATATGTTTAATCGATTTCCAAGCTCTTCCACCACGGATGCAACAAGGAAATGATTTTTCTCATGGGAGGTCTTGCTTCTCCATCTGTGTCAAAAAATTGGGCTCCAGAGGATTTTGTTCCCAAACACACTTTTCGTATATCGTTGGGGGTTTGGGAATACTTGGCGGTTGAATTCTGTCCCTTATCCCATTCCATCTTTCTTAGCCTGTTTCTTCATTCGTAAAATGGAGACAGTAGGAGTTCTAAGTAATAGGATTTTTGTTGCCATCCAATTTGGAGGATGAGTGCAAATAGTCTAACACAGCACTTGGCACACGAAAAGGGCTCTCTAATATGGTTTTCATCTCTTGAGATTTGAGGTGAAAAAAAGGGGTCAAGCTGTATTGCATTCAAGGCATGTTAATACTTACAAATTGTTGGTTTCTTCCAGAGCAGGCCCTGTTGGGCACAGATCAGGGGAGATGTCCCCTGCAGAGACATTACCATTACTCATGCTAATTCTATCCTGTCAGGGACAGTGGGTAGGACAGGGTTGCTTAAGCCCTGGACTGCAAATATCTGTGATTTGTAAATGAACTATCTGCTCACATGTCCTCCATGAATGTAAATGTTGATTCTAAGGAAGAACTAAGATAACATTGTGGTGAAACAGTTTCTAGTTGTTTAGGCTTTTGTTTTCTTTTGTTTTAATTGCGTGCACACTGAAACTATATTCTACCCTTGGCCAAACTTCAGTCCTTCGGATATAACTGTAAGTTCTTCTACTTCCTATGTCGTAATTTAATGTTTTATTGAAATACACCCTTTTAAAATGTGAACTTATCTTAAAAGCAAACAATCTCTTCCTTACATAAATGGGGACTGGATGCAAAAAAATAGAAGTTTCACATATTGCTGGACTAAAAGCATGAAATTGTATTTAGTTTTTTAGGAATTAAAAAACAAAAACAAACAAAAAAGAAAAACACAGTTTTGAGTAACTCTTCCCCATTTAAGCCTTTGGGTTAGGAAGGATATTGCCTTCTAGGCATAAGGTTAATTCCAAACCCACTGAAAGACATCAGCCAGAGGACGGCCATGGCTTTCCCCTGGCCAATTTTTTTTTATTGTTGAGGATTCATTGAGGGTACAATAAGTCAGGTTACACTGATTGCATTTGTTGGGCAAAGCCCCTCTTGCAATCATGTCTTGCTCCCCTATGTTCTGATTGTTCAGAGGGCCTGGAGTCTTCTTGTGGGTAGAAACTGGGTCTCAACACTACTGTAGCATTTCTTTTTCATTCTTAGCCTAGTAAGGTGCATCTTACCAACTTCATTAACAGTTCTTGGGTAAGCTTGGAGCATCCTGCAGTTTGCCAAGCAGAGCAGACCTGTGTCCTTGGAAACATTTGTGATGTTCTTGCCTGGGCTGTCAAACAGTGCAGATCTCAGATGTTCCAGACTTGTGGGGGTCAGTGACAACACTCACAGGCTATGAGAGGACATGATTTAAGAGGTCATTGTAAAGCTTACCCCAGCATATTTAGGTGATTAAAGTTTCAGGTTTACTGCCCTGTTTGCCTCTTGAATTTGTGAGCGTTCTAGGGAGCCTCCTGTGTTTGCCTCGGAATGGTTTCCCAGAACCTGGGAGCCACTTACTTCTCACCCTACCTTGACCAAGGGAGGGGGACTGGGCAGGAAAAGGGGAAGGAAGGAGAGTTTACACATTTGCATTTCTAGTGTGGATGACCGGATGTGCCTCCTGCAAAAGGCCAGGAGGGATGAATCATCTACTTTATTTGTGCCTGTGTTTCTGTTTTGATGGAGTTGAGTTCTAGAGTTTCCCATAATTTGTTTTAAGGGGAAGGATTGTTATATGCTAGATTAAGAAACTTTAGTTTTCCAAACAATAGCTCTGAACAATGCAATGATACATATACTCAAGAAGGAGCTATCTCACTAGACAAAAATTAGGACTTTTCAATTAATATTAATACTTAGTACTTTTTCTCTCTTTCTCTATATCTATCTGCTGGCTTTCCAGATTTGCTCCTGGATATTTCTTTTTTTCATATACTCCAGCAGCTTTCCTTACATAGAGCTAGCCAAAGATTTTATTTTCATAATATAAACACAACTGGTTATACTATGAAAAGTTTTTTTTGGAAATAGCATTTCTATGTTTGATTTCTTTAATCCAAAAGAAAAAAATAGGTATTACAGATACAAATTTTTTATTGTAAAAGTTAGGCGTTTTCATTTTCTAAAACAGAGAAAAATGTGAGATACAGTGCAGTGCCCCCATCTAGAGATGAACACTTAATATTTGTGTAGATTATTTTATTTTATTTTCATATATAGAAAAAAATTGAGATGATGCCATTTAACTTACTATGAGTGTTTTTATTTTTGCTTCTCTAAGATGCAAGTTAAACTAAATAGTGTTTAGTGCTCTAAAACTTACACTAATTGCAGAATTAATGATTTCAAATGATTTTGAAACCTTATTGGATTGCATGTCTTTTTGAATCATTATGACAACATAATATCTCCCATATCTTTAAACATTTTTTCAGAAACTTAATGTCAGTCATGAGACATAAGATATGACATTTAAATATTAAATGGAAGAAAATCACCAATTAGATTAATTGGTTAAAAATTCTGAGAGAATTCCCTATTTGTGGTTACTTTTAGGTTATTTGCAACCATTAGCTTGATTATATCATTTGTGATATGAGGCCTTGGATTTAAAATGTATCATTATTAACCTAAATTGTGAATAAAAAATAACCACATGCTCAATTTTATTACCACCCCAAGAACAAAGAATTCATAACCTAAGAAGAGAAATAGTCACAGAAATCCAGTTTCCTCACTTAAAACTAGTGATCAGGTTCCAAGCAAAGATAATTCAGATTTTATTAACTCGAAGCAGCTGTTGTTTCTAAAACAGTATATTCTTCCCCCTCCCCCTCCTGGAAATGGAAAAAGTCTTATAAAATAAGACTTGTGTTGTTTCTTTTTTAAAGCAGCTGACTTTCCATCATTGAGCTGGTTTTGAGTTCAGGAACTCAAACTCTCCATGCTTTCCTTGTGAAAGGAAAGGCTATAGCCCTGGAAGTTTTCCTCCAGAAGGAGCTGGGAGGCAAGGATGAAGTATTAGGCTTCCACCAACTTCTGTATGGGGTCTGCCCCCAGGGCGGCTGGGGAGAAGGGCAGGAAAGAAGGATGGATAAATCCTGGCTTCGTGTGCAAACACCAGCCCTGTGCTAGGTGTCTCCACGTCCTGAACCCTCAGTGATGGAGAGGCAGGACCTAGGATACTCCCCGAGACACCTTTGCAGAGATAGGAAGAGGGGTCTAGACAGGTTTTGTGGGGCATCGGGGGAGTGAAGGCTGTTTCTCAGGCGCTCATGATTCAGGGTCCCACCACACAATACCAGTTGAAGCACTGCGGCCCCGCCCCCCGCATTCTCAGACAAGTGGAAAGACCCTTGGGCTGGAAGGTTCTGTGTTGTGTTCCTGGCCTGCTGCACCTGCCTTGCTGTGTGCCCTCTGCTGTCCTGTGGAGACCTGCTCAGATTTCATTTCTTCAGGGGAGCCTTTGATTCCTGGCCTGACATCATCCCCGTGCTCTGGGCGGTTGTCCTGACTCTGGTCTCTACTTGTGTGTTAGTAGGATTATCTGACTTACAACTTCCTTCCCCTGTTTTTGGCACCACTTTATCCCCAGCACCATGCTCTGTACCTGGCACCCTAAAGCCCTCAGTGGATAGTCATCAAAGGAAAAAAAGTGACCTTTCAACAGGTCATTTTACCTCTCTTTGCTTTATTTAGCTTTCTGAAATCTTTTTTTTTTTTAAGGAGTCTTTTATTTATTTATTTATTTATTTTTGCAGTTTTGGCCGGGGCCAGGTTTGAACCTGCCACCCCAGGTATATGGGGCCCTCACCCTACTCCTTGAGCCACAGGCGCCACCCAGCTTTCTGAAATCTTTTGGTAAAAATAAGTATGGGCCAGCCACCATGGCTCACCTATAAATCTGGCACTTTGGGAGGCTGAGGCGGGAGAATTGTGGCCAGGAGTTGAAGACCAGTCTGGGCAAGAACCCATCTCCACACAAAATAGAAAAAATTAGCCAGGTGTTCTGGTGGGCACTTGTAGGAGGCTGAGGCAGGAGGGTCGCTTGAATCCAGGAGTTTGAGATTGCTGTGAGTGAGGCTGAAGCCATGGGACTCTAGCCTGGGCAACAAACTGAGACCAGTCTCCAAAAAAAAACTTAAGTAAATTTTGATAGTTCTTTTTGGGGGGAGATAACATTACATTTGTCAATAGGAAAAGGGCAAAATTCCATGATTTTGTATTATATATTTATTATATTTTGGTATTTTGATATTATAAATCATTGTGCTGTGTTATGTGACTTTTATACATAGTATCTGAAACCATTTTTGACAAAGTCTTAATTTCTTATTCACATTTTTTCTTACATGAAAAACTTTCATAGATTATGATTATTGCTTATTATGTCTGACATTATTTTGTTTAAGCCACTAGAAAAATTTTAAAGAGGAAAAGGGAGTTTTTAATTATTATGAATGGATATTGAAAGTTTTGAGTAAGGATTTCTCGGTGATGTATTTAGAAAAGAAAATTGGAGCTGGGGAACATTTCCAGGAATTTTTTCTTATGAATCCTTAAGCATATTTTGCAATTATTGCCTTTTCTGAATCCCCCCTTCAGTGGTTAGCATGGTACTTTGCATGTATGAAGTACTGGATGTATGTTTGAATTTATGTATGTATTATTAGGATAAGACAAGAAAAGAAGGCATACATCAGCTATAGACCATCTTGATCTTAAGCCTATTGTTGTATTTGTACATTTTTTTTTAATTTTACTAAAAGTTACAGAGATGGGGATCTGAGTATGTTGCCCAGTCTGGTCTCAAACTCCTGGTCTCAAGAGATCCTCCCACCTCAGCCTCCCAAAGTACGGGGATCATAAGTATAAGCTATCACATCTGGCTTACTTTTTGTACACCTTGTTTATTTATTTTCAAAACAGAGTCTTACTCTGTTGCCCAGGGTAGAGTGCCATGGCATCTATTTTTTACACATTTTAAACAAAAGTTGCTTTAAAATTAGAAATAGAAAACCAAGGTTACTACTAACTTCTCCCTTTTGTCTCTCCAAAATTAAGATCCTAGGCCGGGCACCGTGGCTCATACCTGTAATTCTAGCACTTTGAGAGGCCAAGGCAGGTAGATTGCCTCAGCAAGAGTGAGACCCATCTCTACTAAAAATAGAAAATTCAGCCGGACGTTGTGGTGGGCACTTGTAGTCCCAGCTACTCAGGAGAGTGAGGCAAGAGGATGGCTTGAGCCAAGAGTTGAGATTGCTGCAAGCTATGATGCCATGGCATTCTACCCAGGGTGCCAAAGTGAGATTCTATCTCAAAAAAAAAAAAAAAAATTAATTAAGATCCTGAACTTTGATCTTTTCATGTAATTTTCTCTTCTCCTGCCGTGTAAATTCACTGTGTATATTTTCTGTTAGATTTATCCATTGATCCAGACTCCGACAGTGTGAATTGGAGCCCATCATCCTGAAGCCAGGCTGAAAACAGCCCTTATTTTTCTTAAGGAAGGGATATGCCAAGGAAAACAATACTTTTAATAAAATGTCAGCGGGAAAGTTTTAATTACCTTAGAGAGTTGAAATCATTCTAAACGTCCTGGACTGTAGGCATCTCTGTAAATTCAGGTTCTCCCTGCGGGTTTGTGGATTCTGAGTTTGGTTCTGCATTTCGATAACCGTTGCAGCCCTTTTTGTTTTGCTGTTCTCCTTTGAGAACAGAGGTATTCCCTGTGAAGAATTCCCCAGGGCCTCACACTCAAATTTTCTTCCATGTCCCAGTGCACATGGCAAGGTTTTAGTAACTAGTGCTTGCTCTAGGGAAATAAAGGGGTGGCTCCAAAGTGTTTCTTAAAAATTTCAGTAATTATGGTATAATCATCTTCTTTGAAAGAAAAAAGGAATAATTATTGGCTCCAATTCAAAAAATAGCACTCTGGCTATAAATCTCTAATTGCTTCTAAAAAGCAAAAGCAGACATGTTTAATTTTTCTATCCCCTCTGCAACTTATCTGCTTTGTCTAGTGATTAAAACAGGCGACAGCCAGTCAGGCCTCTTGGAATCTGGTCACTTCCCTGTCACTGAGGGCTTTGGCTCAGGCCTCCCCCCATGCTTCGTGCTGCTAAAGGCATCAATCTAATCAACTGTTCTTACCACATAGTGGTCTGCAGAGACGCTTTCTGCTGAGAAATTACTAAGGCACTGAGGATGTTTGTATGAAAGACATTGTGGTCACTGTGTGGTCACAGTGTGGATGGAAATTCTGGAATTTGGCATACTTACTTTTTATCTTTATGTCTGAGAGGCCTTTCTAGGATAAGATATATAAAACTCTACTACGGTTTTTTAAACTGCATACTCCATCGTGTAGATGTTTATTTATTTGGGCATTTCCTTATGAACATAGGTGATGCTTTGTTTTTGGTTTTGCACTATTACAAACCATGCCACAGTGAGGATGACAGAGACAACAGCTAGCAGACCCTTGGAAAGCTCTTACATATCCCTGGCACTGCTGTCAGTGGAGTGTGTGTTTTAATCCTCATAACAATCCTATGAACTAGATATTATTATATACCGTCTTATTCCCATTTGATATTTGAGTGGAATGAAATGCAGAGTAGTTTTGCGATTGGACCAGTGTGATAGAGCCAGGAAGCTTCATACATGGGATTTGAATTCAGATGGAAACTTACAGGTGTATATAAAAATGTTAAAATGTGTATTCCTCTTCACCAGTCCTTTCTTCTGCCCTGTGTGGTGTTCCGACTCCAGACTCCGTGCTAGGCCCTCCAGTTTCCCTCTAAAGCTCTTGATAATCTCCAGGGAGCAGCTCTGTGCTGGTGACACCCAGATCTTCAGGCCTATGAGCCTCTACTTTGCATATGCAGCTGCCAGTGGGACATGTGTACATGATTGTGAGGTTCAGGCTCCATGCCCCATTCTTTCTCATTCTTCTTCTTCTTTTTTTTTTTTTCTTTTTTGCAGTTTTTGGCCGGGGCTGGATTTGAACCCATCACCTCCAGCGTATGGGGGCCAGCACCCTACTCCTTTGAGCCACAGGCACCGCCCTTTTTCTCATTCTTATTTCCCAGAGTCCTAGTACCCTGTGTGGCTCTGGTCGGGATGAGCTCCTTGGTCAGATATGTGCCATGCCTATTCCAGAATCTCCCATCACCCAGTCCATGCCTTCTTCACCTATCCAAATCCTGCTCATCCTTTGCTGGAGCTCAGGATAAGCTCCTGTCTGACACCTTGGCCGAGTCCTCCAGTCTGTACTGACAGTTCTCCCCATGTGTTCTGAAATCACACAGCGGCGTGCTTAAGAATGTAAACTGAGGTGGCTGAGTTCAAGTACTGGGTCTGGATGACTTGGTTTTTCTGATCTATAGTCTCCTCATTTATGAAATGGGGATGATAGGTCTTACCTCATGGAGTCAGGGGAATAAATAAGATAGTAGTGTGAATGATGTTAATTACCCTTTTATTACTGTCGTATATTTTCACAACACTTTCCCCTCCTTGAAGTCTCTACCTTAACCCTTAATTATTCTAGTTTACATGTTTTGCCTGTTTAAATTATTGGGATTAGGGCCACCTGATCCTTCTCTACACTCTGGAGAAGCAAGCCACGGGGAGGCGCAGAGTAGGTTTTGTTGATTACTGTGTGACTCACAGTAAGTCTCAGTGAGCTGAGGCTGCGTGAATCACCACACGGAGCAACTGTGCGCTGAGGATCGTGCTCTGTTTATCTTCTAACAGAAACATTTACCTTCACTCTGAAGATCTGTTTTTCCAAATACCTTAGTTGAGTATCTTCAAACTCTAAACAGTTTATTAATCATACTTCTTCCAAGCAATAGCACCTATTTCCCTTGGGCAAATAATCCATAAGCAGGCAGGTCTAGATAGGCCCAATTAGAATCCCCTAATACAAATATAGTGATGTCTTATCAGAAATATTTTATATCTTTTGCTTATTTTCTTCAGAATCTAGTTGATAAGAATGAACTGTTCTTTTGGAAGCTGTTATGGATGCATCCACATGCATAAAAACATCATACACAACACAAATATGTGGTCTTTATAGTTCATATTTCTCCTAAGGAAGAAAATACCATCATTTTATAGGGTCAAGAGGAATAAATGAGATAATTGTGTGCATTCCTCAGGGAATCTGCTGCCTAGATCCAGTTATAATCCGATAGAAGTTAGTCATTAGGAAACTTCATGAGTGGGAATGTTTTGAGTGGTGAGAAAGTTACTAGAGTAGAAAAAGTATAATAATGATTATTTATAAAACATTATGTTCCAGGGGCTGGTCCTTAGAACAGTAGATGTGGAGATAAATACACACACATACATAACCATGCTCGTGCCTTTAATTCTCACAAGAAATCTAAGCAGCAGCGTTTAGGTGGGGAAACTGGGGGGATCCTGAGATTCGTAACTGTGGGGCTGGAGGAAGAGAATGTGAGAAGGAAGTAAGACAATGAACAGGCTCCTGGTGACAGGTCACCCTAAACTCAGAGTGGAGAGGACTGTCCCCAAGGAAGGGGAGGTGGTGAGAGGAATGGAGGGTCATAGGCATCAGGGCCCCCGGATGTGGATGGGTATTTCAGCTCAGCCACTTCTCAGCAGTGTGACACAGAGAATTACTAACCTCCTCTGGGCCGCTGGTTCTTCATGGGTATAACAGGGGCAAGGTAATGGCCTTTATATTGCTATGAAACATCTGTATGTGATTTTATTTATATAACTATGGGCTTCATCTACTGCTTCAAAATGGTAGTATCTCAAAATCTGTCCCTTTACCACTTTCAAGATTTTTCTTTGTGGGCGTCTAATATTAGAAGTGGGAAAATATCATTATGTAAGTTTCAACTGTAGCCAGCCAAAGGAACATTGAACAATTTTAGCTGTTGATTATATTCAAAGATCATGATTTTTGCTTTCCTTGGCTCCCTCCCTTCTTTTTTTTATTTCAGAATATTACAGGGGTACACATTTTGGTTACATAATTTGCTTTAGTATAGTTGTAGAGTCATAAGCATGCCCTTCACCCAGAATACGTGCATCGTACCAGTCAGGTATGAATTAACCCCCACCCCCGAACCCCCTCCCCAACTGCTGGACTGCCCTTTCTTCTTTCTACACCTAAGTATTTCAGAACACATCTAAAACAGTGTGTCATTTCACCCTAACCTACTTCAGCATCCATCTTTAAAAAGATACAAACATTGCCTTAATTAGCTACAACAGAAGTGACAAAATTAAACCTAAACTGAAAATTGGCACTATTACACCTTTGGAAAATAATTAAAAATGTGACTCCCATGTAGCTTATAATTTTGTATTCATTGTTTGGCAAAGATGATAAAATCTAAAGGTTTTGTGAATGCTCTTCAGTCGTGCTTATTGTTTCTTAGATATTTTATTTTTGTTAGGAATTTTTGTTATATTCAAGTTCAGTGAAAGGAATATGCCCGCATCTAAAGTATAGATGCTGAAGTAGGGAGGGGTGAAATGACACACTGTTTTAAAGTACACGTTAGATGTGGGCATATTCTTATAAATGTTGACATTTCACTGTAATGACTTAGAAATGTTTTAAGGTGGTAACTACTGCAGAGGACAGACACAAATTCATTCCTAGCTCTGGCTGATCCCATTCCCTCCCTCCCCAGATGTATAAATACTGCCCCGAAGTTGGGTGCATGACCTTCCCATCTTTGTGTATTTTTATAGACTGTTTCTGGAATTAAGATAGATATTTTCTTACGTTGAGTTGAATATGAAGAACAACATTCCTTCATTCCTTATTCTGTAGTAACCCCACAATAGACAGTGATACCATTGTCTCACTTTACAGAAACTGAGGCTTTAAAAATCAAAATGATTTGACTAAGGCTACAAAATTAGTAAGTAGAGCAGGCAGAATGTAAGACCCTGTTGATCTGACTTCAAAGTCTGTGCTCCAGGCCCAGTGCTGTACTGTTCTCTTCCTTGTGAACTATGAAGTTAAGATGAAAACCAACTATTCATTGCATTAAAAGGAGTTGATGTGGTCAGAGTGAAATGCACAGTAGAGAACTTGGATAGCAACAGCATGGATGCGGAGATCCTGCTCCAGAGAGGAAGAAATTATCAATAGGTAAGTGCCGTTAGGCCCTATTTAGCAGATATTATTTGGTCTTTTCTTTCTTTTTTTTTTTTTTTTCCTTAGAGGCAGGGTCTGGCTCTGTTGCCCAGGCTGGAGTATGGTGGCCTGATCATAGCTCACAACAACCTCAAACTCCTGGGCTCAACTAATCCTCCTGACTCAGCCTCCTGAACAGCAGAAGCTACAGGTGTGCACCACCATGCCAGCTATTTATTTTATTTTACTTTTTGTAGAGACAGGGATCTCACTATGTTGATCAGGCTGGTCTAAAATTACTGGCCTCTAATGATCCTCCCACCTCAGCTTCCCAAAGTACTGGGATTATAGGTCAGAGCCACAACCCTTGGCCTGGATTTTTTTATTTCAATACAGGCACAGCCCTTTCACTGAAAGCCTTTAAAATGCAATACAGCTAGGCCAGTGGTAAGCAAGGTAGAACCTCATCTGAAGAGGTTATAATTCACAAGTTTATAATCTATAGTCTAGGGACAAAGACTATTTTAATGGAGTAGAAAATTCAACACAAAAATTCAACACAAAATGCATTGGCAAAAGGTGATTTAAGAAGGAGAGGAGCTGTTATGCAGAAATGCACACTTGAACCGAATTTTAAAGTACTTGAAGATAAAGACTTGACTATTTAAAACAGGGCTTCCAAAGCCTGAAGCCTGAATTTGAGGTGAGGTAGACATCCCCACTGCAAATAAGAACGCAGAGCTGAAACAGCCCTTACATTCCTTGGCTGTGACTGGGCCACGTTGCGTTTCAGACTTCCAGAAAATGGTGCATTCCACTGTGGATATGCCTGTGGGAAGGTGGGGTCATAGCCTGTTGGCTGTCAGCTGCCAAAGGCTCTGCTGTCCAGAACCAAGCTCTCCACGCAGCAGCAGGGTGGAGCCTGCACATACAGGAATGTTTAGCTGGTTTGCTTCTTCTAAGTGATCTTGGTTCACTTAAAAATGAGTTGTTCCCTGAAAGCCTCCAGAGCTCTTTCCTATACTGCTCAGCTTTAACTAGATTTTTCTGATATTCTCATTATAAACATTAAAAAGAACATTCTACAGCATTTCTGTTTGTGCAGGGCAGAGACACTTCAGAGTGTTGCTGTCCATATCACCATTGCCCCCATTAAACTTGCTGATTCCTAAGGCAGGCCCAGAAGCTGACTTTTTTTGTTTTTGTTTTTTTTTGGCTTCAGCATTCCTTTATTCATCCTTTTCTTGCCCTGAGCATCAACACTTCTATTTCTTTATAATTCACAAACCCGATACTAGACCAGGTCATCTTTGGGCACAAGCCACCATACACAGGGAAGCCTTCATTTTTAGAAAGCAGCATTTAATCTATGGTGATAAAGTTAGTTGCTTTGGGGGTCATTACTTATAGTCACTGGGAATGTCTGCTGCTCTGAAATTTGTCTTGAAGCTGTGTAGGGCAGGCCCGCTTACTGACAACAGTGGTTTTCCATTTTGATTTTGCAATAAAATCAAAGACTGGCACCTTGGCCCCATCTTCAGAGATTTCAAATTTAATTGGTCTGGGGTGGGACCAGGTATTGATTTTTTTTAAACACCCTACATTTATTTATAATGTGCAACCTGGATTATGAACCCGTGTCCTAGAATAGTCATTCTCAAATTTGAACATGCAGCACAATCACATAAAGGACCTGTTTAAACACAGACCACTGTGCCACACCCCAGAATTTCTGGTTTCTTAGGTCTGGGGTGGTGGGGCCCAAGATTCTGCATCTCTAACAAGTTCCTAGATGCTGTTGCTGCCACTGGTGCTGGGAACCCACTTTGGGAAAAATTAAGTACCTAGTGTTGCTTTTAGTAAAACAACTGCTTTAGGCAGAAATTTTAAAATATTATTCTTCCTTGTTCTTGACAAGTTGGACTATTCCATTCCCTCCCCTCCCCCCCTCCCCCCCCCCAGTAAACCAGCATCGTCAGTAAATAGCAGGCAGCCAGGGCCCAGGATCTGAAAGGAACTGGATTTAGAGGCAGATCAGACTTTGTTGTTGTTGTTTAAATAAAAAATATTGCACAGATCCACAGAATGGTTATAAAGGCTAGCAAATTGATTGTGCAGCTCTATGGAGACACAGTTTGGGATAAGTGGAGACACAATGCTTGGGGCAGTATCAAATATGGCACTGAAGTGCAAAGATGATTGGAACGTGGTACTTGGCTCCCAAAGAGGGGTAGGTTAGCTGCAGAATGTACAGTCAGTGGTGAAATGTACCTGTTTCTTATTTAAATGCATGCCCCAAATTTCTACTTATCCATTTCTTGGGACTTCTAGTACTCTTTACAAACACTTTTTTCTATCTTTAAGTGAAAAGCACATTAGGAAACATTTGGCTCTTCTGGGATGCCATCCTTGCTGGGTACCGGGAGTGTACTTGCTGTATCACTGTCCATTTGTCCTCACCTGATTTTTATGGAAGTGTGATTTCAGGTAAGTGGCTATACCATGTGCAGACACTTGAGCTTGGGCTTCCAGGATTGGACTTTGAACCCAGGCATCCAGCAGACACTGCAGCTTGGCTCACCCTTCCTTCCTGCCATGCAGCTTCTCTGAAGTAAAGTGGCCTTTGCTGGCTGATAGAGAAGAAAAGAGCCCATTCTATCCATTTGACAGAACCCTAATTAATAGTAATCATGAAAATTGAAGTCATGCACTGCCACTGCATTCACCATTGTTATATTAGCAGTCCCTGGGATTCAGGAACAGAGCACCCCTTATTCTACAATTAAATGAAAAATAATGGCATCACTTTAGCTATAAGGAAGGAAATGTTCAAGTGCAACCTCTATATAATTAAGCTTAACATTATTATCAACAGAAAGTGATTGTAGTTATGTCTGGAGGTGAGAAGAGATAAGCCACCAACCGTTTGACCTATCAAAAGAAAATGGTTCTTGTGATGTGTGGTTCCCCTTGACAACCAGCTTGGTGCTTTGCATGGGGCAGGTGCCATTTTCTGTACCATTTTCCTCCTTTTCTGGCGCTTTTAAAAGTTCTCTGTCACCAGTTCTCATGACTGTCTGCTTTTGTAACACTTGCCTGCTTTTCATTTTTCCTTATGTCTTCTTAACCAGCATCTGCTTTGCTGCTTTGGGTTTGTTTTTTTTTTTTTTTTTGGTGGGCGGGGGGAGGGAGTTAATCTCTTTTCTTGACTGGGACATGCCACTTTTTGGACATGTAATGTTGAAACAATCTATTTAATTTTTAGCCAAAACAGGTGTTGAATGATTGCCCCTATCAGTGGCTCACTTCAGAAACCTCATTTACTCCTAGCTGCTTTATTACCCCCTCATAATTCATTAGCTTAATAAACACTCCTGTGAAAAGGCAGAGCCCGAGATCACTGGTACACAATGGGGATGTCTGCCCATAGCCCAGGGTTGTCTGTGGGGTTGAGCTCCTCCTGGGAGAGTCAAGGCTTCGGGATGTGGTGCCACAAAATCCTTTAAATTAGCAGGGACTCAAAAGGAGGATTCTGTGTTTGCTGCAGCATATTGAATATTCACCTCTTAGGAAAGCGCTGCCTGAATTCCCTTCAGGGGAATCATGGAAACATAACTCTATATGATTCTGCTTCAGAACTCCCAGCAGCCAGCAAATCATCCAGTAATTGGGGGTTGGCTTCAGAAACTGTTCTAGTCCTCAAACATCATCAGAGAAGGCATATAGCCCAGCGCTTATCAGATTTAGGTATATAGTCCTTCCTTTGACTAACATCTAAGGTTGGCTCATGGATACTAGAGGCCCATAGAGGAAGGGGAGTGAGGGCGTGGGGTTGCCCTAGTCTTAATTTAAGTTTAGCAAATGTCTGAAGCCTGCCTCCACCCCTTTAACATTTCCACCAGAGCCCAGACTCATCTCGGCAAGTACTCCCCCATCTCCTGGTTCTGAAACCCCTGTGTATTATGAAGGAAATGAAATCCATATGTTTCTGTTTCATTTACATGTAGCTCATCAAAATGTAGTTTTGTAAGAGCTCTTTGGTGTCCAAGAAGCCTTTGGAGCCTTTTTATGAGACTTTTAACCCTCCTCCCCCCCACCCCTTCCTCTTAGAACCAGGAAGTTTGGACTTGCCAAGAATAAATAAAATCAAGCTTCGAGGTCAACTCTGGCTCTGGTCTGACCCACCTCTGGTCTGAGTCTGCAGCAGACTCACAGCTGCAGCAGCAGCAGCAGCAGCAAAGACTATCTTCACTCTTTCTCTGGCAACGAAGGCACTGATCTTGCTTAAACCCCCATGACAGTGAGTTTGGTCTCACTCTTAGCTTCTCTTGGGGGCGTGCACTTGTTTCCCAGCTGGGCCTCTTCCCTCTGGCCTGTGAGCAAAGAGAAGATAGAACCAGATGGCTGTGCCCTGACCAGCCACTCCGAGCAGGGCACCTTAAAGGGACACTCTGTCTGCCCTACTCACAGGGTACTGTGTTGTGCTCTGAGACTTCCCAGCCCACAGAGTCTTACCAAAGGCTTTCCTTTGCACCAGTCACTTACGTCTTTTCAATGGGACAGTGACAGAAACCCAGGGTGGTGGTGTTGGCACTGCTATCCTTGAATGACATTTTTGAGTGTTTAGGTTTCTCTTCTGCAAGAAAGGCTTAAAAGCTTTAAGGAAAAAAATACCGATTCCTGTTAAGACTCCCAGAACTGTTTCTCTACAAAACAACAGAAATGAAATGAGTCAGTCTATTTTCAGAGTTGGGTTAGGGAGAGGTTGTGGGGTGTTTTTCTCCTCTATCCTAGGATAATGAATGATGGAAAGTCATTCAAGTTTAGGATTCCTCACTTGAGCTGTTGTCTTGAGTGGGGTGGAAGGAATGTGGCCCTCCTCTGCGCATGCCCCAGCTTGTTTTCCTCATTCAGGATGGTGCTGTGTCATTCCAAGGCCCAAAGCCGGGTGCACAGAAATGTGTATGCATGTGGTAGGGAGGAGAGTGAGGCCTGGATAGTCTCGGTTCATCTTCTAGCCATAACTCACGTGTTTTCCAGAGTATGTTTATGTCTTCATGTGGACACATACAATAAAAAATCATCCAACTCATTCATATCAACACCAAGCAGGCATATGCAGAAACAGGTCCATCTTCTGTATATAGAATATGATAAGGTCACTGCTTAGCTTCAACATGAGGACATTATAATTAAACATTGCCCATATGCATTTTATCCACGGATAAATGGGAGAACCTTGTTCAGCCAAATTTTTTAAATACTTCACAGCAACTATAAAATGTTTTGGACGAGTTGGGAAGCAGTCTTCATTACATATGGTGAAACCTTGAAATCTGAGGGTCACCCATAATCTCATGCCACAAAAAGTGTTACAAAAAAAGCTAGTATGGAAACTGTCACCTCTCTGTGGAACCAGCATGGCTCAAGTGTGCTGCGTTTATTTGGGTACAGTTATTTCTCAAAATGAATAATCTGGCACTTCTAGTACCTGAGGACAGATACTGTGAGTTCATCAAAAAAAGGGCTTGAAATTTGCCTTATAGTCAGTGATGATCATTTGATGCCAAGGTGGTTGTGAGATTGCCTTCGTTTTGTGCTGGTCCTTGCTCTCCAGTGATATTGGTTTATAGGTAACCAAGCACTATATGCACCGTCCTTTAATTCCCTCACTGGGTCTGCCAGCAGTAGTATCATGCCAAGTGGAGGAACAGAAGTTTAGGTGGTGTTTGTTTGTTCATTCACATTCATTCACTCATGAATCCAATAGATGCTGAATGCTTCCCCTGTGCTGGTAGTTATAGTCTGTTATACTGGGGAAATAGTATCCACAATACAGGAGTCCTCACATAGCTTTGGTTCTTATGAATGAAGTTTATATTCAAGTGGCGGAGGCAAATGGTTAACCTGAGCCTTTGACTTGGTTTTTTAAAAAAATGTCTTTTTTCTCTGCCCTCCTTGCTCCCCATCCTCTACTGTAGCTGTCGCCCCTCAGAGAAGCCCTTCCCGTATGGTATGAAAAAAACTCTGCTTTGGCTCTCAGTAGAACCTACCTACACAATAAAAGCCTTTGGGGAAAAGCATTTTTATCAGGATGTTGCTGAGTCCAAGAAGCTTAAAGATTCAGGGATTTCTGTCAACATGTTTTGAGTGGTTTCTAGTTGATAGTGACTTGGAGACTGGAAATGCTAGGGTGTGCCATGTGAAATACCCTTTCTATATGTCAGAAAAATCAAATATTGGCAAATGGTGTAAGCTAATATTCCTTCCTCTTTGTACCTGGATGTAGTAAGTGCTTAATAAATGTATTCAGAGTTGCCGTGAATGGTCCCAGGCACTCAGACAGGTCTGAGCTGTCTAAACCATCTGCCTGTTATCCGTTTTGCATTTTTTCCCTTGTGTAGTCGAAGTTACAGAACATTTTATTAAACTTGGTTTTCATAACCTTTCCAGGAGTAGCTAATAGGATTTTTTTCCCCAATATGATCCTGCCTTCCCTGATGGGTTTTTCTTAAACCCTCTGACTTAGATTATGACCTTTCTAGGAAAGAAATTGCCATTATCATCACCGGAGGCTTTACTGGAAGGGGCCCTTCAGGGGATAAAAAAGGCTGTCATTCAGCACCCTCCTCCTGGGACCTCATTCACCTCCCCAGCCCCAGACCCAATCAGGATACACCAGGTGCTTGTCACCCGGTACCTGCTCAGTAAAGGGTATCATTGTTTTTATTACTCCTGTTACTTGCCCGTGTATTTACAAGTGAGCATGCAGTGAAACGAGCGGGGCAATCTAAGGAGACTTTGTCATCCCTTGCAGATTGTTTCTGTTGTTGCCGTTTGTATATACGTGTGCATGTACTTGGGAATACAGCTGTGGAGATTTTCATGAAGAAGCACGACGTTGGGTTCAATTTTCATATCCAATCTCACGCACATTCTGGAATCCAAAGGAATGTGCTGCAACATATAATCAGCTCCTTTAGAAAATGCTTTGATTAATATTATCTCCAACAGAGAAATGTCTGTCTTTAAAAAAAAAAAATACCCAATTTTATATCATATTTTTATACTCTTCCTAAATGTGAAGACAGCTCTTCAACTTAATATTTTTTAAAAATCCAGTTAATGGAGATTCTAGGTAGTCAGTGGGGGAAAAACTCAGTAAACTGAAAATGTTGACACACGGTGATGATGTCCCTTTGAGTGTTTGATTTAAATAGGTAACTGTGTGAGGTGATGGGTATGTTAATGAGCTTCACTGTGGCGATTTCACAAGGGATACCCGTACTGTAACACCAACTTGTATACCTTAAATATATATAATTCCTATTTGTCAATTATATCTCGATAAAACTGGAAAAATATACTTTTGTAAAGCCTTAACCAGGGGGAAAATAACCCAAACGACCCGAACAGTTCAAAATACATTGTTAAAGTATAAGACTAAGTTTAAAAATACTGTGTTTCATATGGTCTCCTCACACTATATAATAATAACACACACGGGAGTAGATAGTGCACCGAAGGCCAGTTGGAAGAAACACACCAAAGGGTAAGTGCTGGCGGGGGATAAGGGGTGGGAAAGCAAAGGAAACTTTAACTAGTTCCTTATACATGTATTATTTTTCACTTTTAAAAAATAATGAACGTGTATTTATTTTGATAACAGCTAAAACTCCTGAATCTGAGCTAGACAGTTGAATTGCTTTCTAATTGCTTTCCACTCAGCTGGTCTGTGATCAGTTTTAAAAGTCTGTTTTAGATGTTCAAAGTGTCAGACGTTCTGTGTGATAGCCCCCAGAACTTAACGTTGCTGAGCCCACTCTCTGTAGGGCACTTCATTTCCAAGTTAGTCCAGTTTTATAAAACGTGCCTGTGGCAGCTGTCAGTGCCAGCTACATTTACAGCTTTTGCTAGAAATAGACTATGGAAAAGGCAAAAAGACTAAAGGAAATACTGAATTCTTTGTTAGAAATGCCAATTCTTTGTTAGAAAAAAATATATATATATTTATATATACATATATGTTTATATACATGTAGGTACGTATATACATGTTGCCAAATATTGCAGGCATGCAAAAAGAAACTTCCATTGTAAGCATGCAAGAATGAATTTAAAATCTGCACAAGATATTCTTTGTTTTCAGTGCAAGCCTCAATTTTGCCTCATTTGTGCAAGAAGGATCATCCTCATCTTTCAGATGCTGCCTTTTTGCTTCTGGGGAGGAGACAGGTCAGCTAAATGTGCAATAAACCAATTCTGCTGTGAATCTTGGGAAATGCCGTAGGCTGGTGCTCCCACCCCAGTGCTGGCCTGCGAGGTGCAGGGTTCTGGACTTGTCTGTTGAAATCAGATGCTTAGTCCCCTCTCTGCTCTGGATGCCATTTTTCTTGGCACAAAGTTCCTAATGATGTTTAGAAATAGAAAGCAAGTCAGAACCCTTGGGGTTTCTCGCTGAATGTCATCTTTACTTTCTTAAAGCTGTCCATGAATATGAGCTGTGTGTATTTGCATTTATCCAGGTAAAATATGATCCCAAAATAGAGCTTGGAGTATCCAAAATTGCTAGGCCCTTGTAGCGCACACTGCAAAGTATCACTTGCAATGGAAAATTCCAGTGTTGGAAGTGATATGTTTGAGGTTCATAAAATACCAGTTTTGATGACATTCCACATAACTGTATGAAGTTAGTGTGTATATCAGGTAATCTTCAGCAAGACAGTCTTACAGTGTTTTTTTTTCAATGTCATCATCCATATGAAAGATTTGTTTATACTTATAAGTCTTCTAGAAAAATCATTGGCTACTGGGATGGAAGCCCTGGCAGTGTGATCATGGGGCCATTGCTCTTAGCAACCATGTAAACACAAACACAATGGTGTGTTCTTGCCTGTGCTCTGGTTACCTGCAGCTTTCTGGTCATCCAGAGAGACTCATAACATATTTCTGCTGGTTTCTTTTTTGCTTTGTATTTCCCTGCCCAGATTCATTTAATAATGCTGTTAAATTGGAAATTTTATTATGTAATTTTTTACCTCAGGTTATTTATGAAACTGTGAAGACCTGTCTCAACACTTACCCCATTGAAAATTCCCTCTCCAAAAAGACTCCAGATAATTCTCATCTTTGACTTATATTCCCCCCATAACTTCAGTGTCTGATAACATCTCTTTTGTCAGTAGCTTGGGGTCTAAAAATATTTCCAAAGGTTTTTTGGAAAATTAGTTACTCAGCTACCGCCTTTTACTTTACCATGTGCTCAAAATATGTCAAACATGCAGATGTTTCTAGCATTTACAAAATTTTAGATGGTGTGAGGAAGTTGGGAAACAAAAATAAGATCGGTTCCTGCACTCTGTGACCTATGAGACACAGTCAGCTAAACACCATAGTGAA
The DNA here is from genome assembly GCF_027406575.1 of Nycticebus coucang. NCBI lineage: Eukaryota > Metazoa > Chordata > Mammalia > Primates > Lorisidae > Nycticebus > Nycticebus coucang. The sequence continues at coordinate 23,959,048 of NC_069787.1, forward strand.
AAATACTGGGTGTTTGGAATTGTCAAATTAGCCCCGTAAGAGAAATTACTTTGAGTTTGGAGATACCTAAGAAAGACTTCATGATGAAAGTCTTGCTAATGGTTGTTAAGTCCCTCATAAAAATCACTGTATAAGTCTAACGTGTATATATATATATATATATATATATATACATATATATATATCTTATACGAGGTAGAAAAAAGACTGGAAGGAAGGAGCAGAATGCTGGCCACATGGAGGCAGCATCTATAGTAATTTAGAGTTTGCGGTTTTAAACCAGAATATACATCTCTTCCTCTTACTGGCTGTTGGACCACATAACTAAAAGATACTTAACCTCTCTCTGCATCTGTTTTCCCTTTTATAAAAAGGGGATATTTATGGTACATAACTCACACACTTAGGTGGATTAAATAAATTAACATTTGTAAAGAATTTAGACCACTGTCTGACTTACAGTGAGATCTCAATAAATGTTAGTTAGCTATATGGGGCATATTTGAATGATGAGATTGGGGGAGATTATATTTTTTTCATAGTCTTAAATTTTTTGTATTTTCTACAGTGAACACGTGTGACTTTGGTAGAAGAAAAATATTTCTAAAGTCATGTCTTTCAGTAAGGTTTTAAAATATATATAACAGGTTAGTCATACTTAGATGACTGAAATGCCAGTTAGAGCATATTTTCATGAGGGTAGGCAACATATTTTGCTGATATGCAACTCAAAATTTTTTAAGTTAAATGGAATTAAAAATTTCCACAAGTTCCCAGAACCTGTTTGTGTCTCAGGAAGTTTTAGTGTACATTAAAGTAGATGACTTCTTTCCTTTTATCACTTGTAATGGTCAAGATTATATTAATAATTTGATAAACAGTCATCTCAATATGTCATTTAATTAGTTGCAATTATTTTCAGAACATAAGTTTTTATACCTTCTTATAGTAACTTTCTGCAAATTGTAATCTATAATCATTTATTATACCTTTGTGCCTTACCATTTTATAAAATCCACTTATGTCCAAATGTAGAGGGTATTTCCCTTATTTCCCAAGTGAGAAGAGTCAAAAATAAGCTTTCAGGGTTTTTTTCTTTTTTGGTTTTTTGGAGGTGGTCAACTGCACATGTAAACTTTTTACAGATAAAATAACACACACAAATCTTTCAGCTGTATATATTTAGGAATGCAGATAAATCACATATAAAGTAATATGCTACATGAAAAATACTACCTTTTTACTGCCACATTTCATGAAATAATCTTGTTAAAATTTCCCTTGCATATTTACCACCAGTGCCTTTGTTGTCTCTTAAGAATTATTATTTTTTTTTCATTCAATGGTTTCAGAGTATCCCTCCTCACTTTTGTCTAAGTTATGAGAGGCATGGCCCTTCTTGAATCATACGTGTAGTAGAAGTGTTACCCTGAGCCATACAACCTCATGTGTAGCATTTCAATGTATTTTCCCATTCATTCTATAAAATTATATTTTTATTCACCACAATTCACCACATGTTGATTGGTTTTAAAATTAATCTTTAAAGGTCTTATTTGCAGTGACTTCTGATGCTTGGAATTCTATAGCTATACCTACCAGGAATATTAAGTTCGTGCCAGTACCTTCCCCACTGGTTTTAGTTGTCTATTGCTATGTGACACACCATCCCCACAAATGATTTATCATTTCTCATGATTCAGCCCAGTGGGTTATCTGGGCTGTTTTTCTGCTGGTCTCCTATGGACTCACTCAGGAGACCTCTGGGATAACTGGACTGTTCATGTGGCAGTCCATGCTGGGCGTTGATGGGGCCCTCTCTCTGTGGAGTCTTGAATGGTCAAGGAGGCTCATGCAGCCATCTTGACGTAGCCTCTCAGAACATCAGGAGGCAAGAATAGCTGTCACCTATCATCACCTATTGTCACTTTTCCTGACTTATTTGGCCAAAGTTAGTTATGAGGCAGGTGCCAGTTTGCATCCAGGAAATAGATTTCACCTTTTGATGAGGGGAGCAGCAAAGAATTTGTGCTATTTTTAACTCACGGCACCCTCATTTTTAACTGATTGTCCTAGGCACCCCAAATTTCCCTTGATTGAAAATGTTTGAAGCCAACAAGTCTTCCTTTAGTAATATTTTGTGGTTCAAAACTAAGTTATTAAGAGAGTGACTTGTAATATGAAAACCTATTTAAGGATTCAAATGTAAGCCAACTGCCTAGTCTACGGGATAATTACCTTACATTATATTTTAGCAAAGGAGGTAAAGCCAGTGTAGTGGGTCCATAAGGAAACACAAGTCTGTCATCAGCCTACAGGGATGGGGGCAGATTTGGTGGTGCCTTGGTTAAAGCTGTGTTATTGTCAAAGCCCAGGGGCCTAATTTATAAAATTAACATTTCTTTGGGGATATGCTTTGTTATAAGAAAGCACTTTGGTCAATGTATGCTTTTATAAGCAACTAGATTAAGGAACAAAAGAGATACCTTAAAAAACACAGTCTTTTGTAATTAGCAAACATCTCTTACGCATCAGCTGGGCTGCCATGAGGGTGTAATTACTAGGTCTTAGAGTCTGCCTCTACCTACATCATTGTATAAAATTAAAACCAGATGAAAAATCAAATGTTCTACACAGGAGAAAAATGGATGCAAAATAGGCTCGGAAAACACTAAAGTGCTGTGTGTTGCAGAAGGTTAACTGCATTGCCTGACATAAGGAAAGACCAGGAAACTACTCCAAATGAGGAATGGTGTCAAGAAACCACAAAAGAAAGAGTTCAACATAATAAATACATTATTCAAATGTATAGTATACAGCATAAAAGGCAGCCTACAATTTTTGAATTATGTGTCCTATAAAAGTACATCAGGTAAATGTGTGTAATTGGAGTCCCTGGTGCTCTGGCAAAGCTCATTTTGCTGACCTTCAAAAAACATTGATGTGTTTTAGGAGTATTATTTTGATTTGAGAATGCTCTTCTTTGCCAGTGGAAAAAAAGTACAGTATTTACAAAAAATGAGACAACCGCATTGAAGTGTGTGGAGTGCGTGCCTGTTCTGTGCAAGAAAATTAAAAGTCTCTGCTTTTCATTCAGAAGTAATTAGAGAATGTCTTTTGTGGCTGCTAGAAAACAGATGCAAGACTCCTAGAAGTCTGAAGTGTAGAATTAAAGTGGAATTGCATCACTGGGTGATCTAGACCTTCAGGTAACAGTCCGATCCCAGGACAATTCTCAGTTGTAAATGTGGTGCACGGATTCCATGACTGTGCACACTGGAGCCATTTTGATCCAAATTTTTTATCTAAATTTTGATCTAAATCCTCCTGTTAGAATATTAAATAGGGTCCTGGTACTGACCATGGCACCTGGAAGAAAGAGCGCCTGTCATTTCTTAAACAAGGTGGTAGTTGGTTTTCATTGGCCACTTGTTATCGAATACTCTCCACAATTCCTGAGGATTTTGGAGAAGGTGGAAAGTTAAGGCCATCACCTGAGGTTTGTTGATGCCAACTATCAACACATTTCCAAATATCAGACAGTTCAGCCTCACATGTTGAAGCCACCTGGTTGAGTAAAGCAAATTTATCATGGTATTAAAGTAGGTTAACTGTTGTAACAAACAACCCTAAAACTTAAGAGGCTTAACACAATAAATATTTATTACTTGTTCAAATCCAGGGCCAAATATAGTTCAGCTGGGGCATGGGCCCCAGCTGATTCAGAACACAGGCTTCTCAGTCTTATGGCCCCACCTTTTCTAGGACTTCTGAATCTCTCCACTGAAAGAGTTAAGTATCTTCCTGCAGAGGAGTGGAGTGGTTTATCGGGCAGGGTCAGAGTGGGGCATCACACTCCTGCACCTGGACTGTTGGCCAGAACTCAGCCAGAGAAGCTGAAAATCAGGGTTACGCTCAGAGCCCAGAGCAGCACCACGTGAGTGCGGACAGACTCTGTCCTAGCTTTCCAGTTGAGGACAGGCAGTCATCTGTGAATAATAAATACTATTCTATCCAACTGGTGGAAGATTCACATTTACAAACAGGGGCTATTATGAGTAATAGGTAAATGTACATGTTCCAACGTACAGATAAATTCAACTTAAGAACAAACCTACAGGCCCTGGTGGTGTAATCCTAGCACTCTGAGAGGTGAGGCGGAAGGATTGCTTGAGCTCAGGAGTTCGAGACCAGCCTGAGAAAGAGTAAGATCCCGTCTCTACTGAAAATAGAAAAATTGCTACAGGCAAATGCCTGTAGTCCCTGCTACTCAGAAGGCCGAGGCAGGAAGATTGCTTGAACCCAGGAGTTGAGGCTGCTATGAGCTAGACTGATGCTATTTCTAGCCCAGACAATAAAGTGAGACTCTTCCTCTACCCTCCTCCTAAAAAACCCAAACAACAACAACAAAATCTTTACGGAACTTATCTGATTCATAACCCGGGGCCTGCCTGTAGTGCTGGCACCTGGAACTTTCAGACATAAGTTACCCGTTTGAGTACCAACAGTAGGCCTCTCCAGTGGGCCCAGATGACATGCTGTGAAAACTACTCTTACAATATGGGAGTTCTCTGCTAAACACAGGCAGGACCCCGCCACCCCTGCCACCCAGCAGAGGCAGAGCCACTTGGTCAAGTTTCCCTCCTTGTTTCTGACACAGTGGTTCTTGAGTGTGGAAAGTCGCGTTCTCCTTGTATGTAGACCTGCCACAGTGGGGGGATTTAAGGACAGGGACAGCTGATGAACACGTGTGGCATTCTAGACACGGAGGCTTCCTCCCAGTCTCTAAATTATGGATATTGATTTAAAGAAGCCTTTGTCTCTTAAAATAAGTTCTCAGTTCCCAGATTAGAAGCAGCTGGAAATCTTTGCGAAGGGGCAGAGGTTTCAGATGTGCCTCTATGTATTTTCTCAGTGGGCACAACAGATGCTCCAGAATGACACGCATACCTGTCATGCTAGCAAAGCCACATTCTCAGGGTGGCTGTCTTGGCAGCAGTGATGCGTGGGTTGTCAGGGTGGGCTCTGGACCACCACCAGGTACTGCCGGAGAGCCCGTCGTGGGAACCTTGCCTCCGCTTCCGTCCTCTCGGCTCCGCATACAAGCACACTGCAAGGCCTCCAGGAGAATTTGGAATGGAGCTCTGGAATCTGAAAGCTTGTTCTTGATGTTTTATTAATCAGTTCAATTTAATGAAACTTTCAACATCTCTGGGATGCACAGTTGGTGCCTGGGAGCCATTAATAATAGCAGATGCCAAGACTTATTAGAAATGGCTCACTGTGGAGTACAGTGGCATAGACCTTCATATTTATTACCATGAGTCAAAGTTAGGGCCCAAAGAAGGAGAAATTACACTGATGTTCCTTGAGATTTTTGTTGTTTTTATCTCAGTTACAGTTTTAAGAGTACACGCATGTGAAGGAGACCTATTCTAAGGTCATATATTCTCCTTTTACATTGATCTTACATAATATATAATTATGAAGAAATCCCAAATTCACATCCTTGTAAATTTTCTCTTTACATGTAGTTAAGTCCTAAGCTGAGTTACTTCAGGGCACAGCTGGAGTCTGCTTTGCTTATTCGTGCAATGTCCTATGTGTGGGGGTGAATAATAAATACTATTCTACAATCACCAACAGAGCAGCAGGGTCTGCACCGTATGTAACAGCAGAGACCTGGAGAATGACGGTTTAGGAAATGTAGGTTAGAAGCACACACTCGCTCTAATTATGGGCCTGAACGGAGCTGGCTTGTTTTCACCCTGTAGTCTGCCCCTGTGACTTGTCAGATGAAACTTTCACATGATAATCTCCTCCCAAAAAGACAGCTCTGTGGCTGTGTGTCTGTTTTTACTTCCTGGAGGGCCTTTGGTTTCTGCTTTAAACTTAAAGCTTTGAGCGTGGGGCAAGGGGCAAATATAGTTCCTGACTTGGCTGAAATACCTTTGTTACTGCTATTAGTGGGCATTTGTATTTACTGATGCTCCATTGAGTTATGGAGAGAGGAACTTGGATACCGTGGAGGCATTTCCAAGTCCTTATTTACATATCTTGATAATGTAGTAGAGTGTGAGAAAATACATGATCACCACAGAATAAATGCCAGTGTTTGGCTCTGCCTACCCCAAGTTCTGTGGCAGTACCAGAACTCTGAACCTTTGGAGGCCTGCAACAATGGTTTATTTCTTGCCCTTCTTAAATTTCCATGTTGGGTCTATAGCAGCTCTGCTCATATCGTCTTCCAGACCCAGGCTGAAGGAGCCACCCACCACTTAGGTTATTGCTGGTCTTATAGCAGATAGAAAAGAGGACGTAGAACCAGGTGATGGTCCTTAACCTTCTACTCCAAAGGGACACACACACCCGTAAGCAAGTAATAGGATCAAGTCTGACATCACTGGGACATAGAGGTTTCATCTTCTCACAGGGCAGGGCAGCAGACATTGTGAGTAATGTATAGTACAGAGCAGTCAGCAAGGCAATAGTGATTTCCTCTGTGCTGTCCTTTGTAAACCAGGAGTGTTTTGTATTAGCCAGTGTGGACTGGGTAGCATACGTTTTAAAGACAGAAATAGTATCTTTCCTCTTTTCTGATCTTCACTGCTGCAAAGGTGGCTAAGCGGTGTCCAGAGGTGTCATCTATGAGATGTAAAGAGAACATTAGGAAATCTGTGAAAAGTGTAGCAGAGCATGATCTTGAGGCCAAGCAAGTGGTGCCCAGGCAGGACCTAGGGGCTCTTGCTTCTAAGCTCATAGACCCGTAGTTTTCTGACCCTCTGAGATCTGCTCATTATTTTTCCTTGGTTCCCCTAGGCATATTCCTTTCTATAGACATTCTATTCAAGAGGCTGTTGGAATGAGTCTGTTCCTTTTCACCAGAACTCTTTCTGAGAGTTAAAATAATAAAATCAACACAGAAAATGAGATGAAGTAGCTATAGAGTTTACCTCCAAAGATGTGGGGTTGTTGCAAATCCAAAAGAGGGACAGAATTTGACCTTCCCTGGAATCTTAACTGAACACGGCCGACTGCTGTAGCCTAGCCAATGGGATTAGAATAGCTTCAGAAGAAGTAAGGCGGTGTCATTCATTTGCCGATTCAGTCATTCATGACTAGATGCCAGGCACTGTTATAGGTAGTGGGGGACTAAAGGGAGACTAAGAAGGCAGGAGCTCTGCTTTTGAGGTGTTTACATTCTAGCAGGTGTGTTCATTTGTATGTTAATTCATTCAAATATGTCTTGATTAATTATTAGATGCTAGGGTCTCAGGAGTGAGCAAAAGAGAAGGCCTAGCCCTCATAGGCCTGCCGTTCTAATGGGATGATAAATAGAAAATCAATTAATGAATCGATATGTCAGGTGATGCTAAGTGCTGTAATAAAGAATAAATATTAGTTGAGGTAAGGAGTTTGGTGAGTAGAGATTATGGGGTTGGGACTGAGTGTGCTATTTGGTATATGGTGGTCAGATTAGTCTCATTGAAGAGGTAACTAACATATAGAAGAAAGGACATAGGGTAATTTTTGGTGAAAGGTGTTCCAGGGTTAAGGAAGAGAAAGTCCTGTGCAGAGTACCCCATGACCCCACACGTGGCTGATTTCTTTCATGTTCTCTGTGCTGCATTTCTCACTTTGTATATTATACCTTATAAGATCATCTCTCTTCTAATGAAGATGCAGCTGATGGCTTCACAAAAATAGTAGTGGTTACTTGTTAACATTTGTATGCTATAAGAAATACTTACCAGGACAATTCCCTAGACCACTCCTGTTCGTAAGGTACACAGGCATGTAGCCCCACATAATTCTGGCTTTTTATGTGTGTGTGTGTGTGTGTGTGTGTGTGAGACAATCTTGCTCTGTTGCTCAGGCTATAGTGCCTCACTTACCCTAGCGCACAGCAACTTCAGACTCCTGTATTCATGAGATCCTCCTGCCTCAGCCTCCCAAGTAACTGGAACTAGAGGTGCCTGCCATGACACCCAGTTAATCTTTCCTTTTTTAATAGAGATAGGGTCTCACACTCTTGCTCAGACTGGTCTCGAACTTTTGAGCTCAAGGGATCCTCCGTCCTCAGCTTCCTGGAGTGCTAGGATTACTATTGTGAGCTACCACACCCAGTCAATTCCAGGCTTTTTTAATTGCACTCTGCATTTGTGAAATGCTATGGATAGATGTTTTCTCAATTATAGTATTTGGAATTGAAAATAGGAAATGGGCTGCTATTCGACTTAAAAACTTCTGTGGTTCTGTGCTTACAAATAATTGAAGTTTGTTTTTGAACAGGTTAGAGTAAGAGTCTAGTGGTGGAAGTTTGGGAGGAGCTTGTGTTCTCAGTGGCTCTATTTTCAAGTGAAATGAAGGCAAGTAAAAATTGCAGCTGGGCCATGTACTAATTTTGGATTCATTTGCTTTTGCTTTAATTTTGGCCAAAAATAAGCATTAAGGAATATGGAAACTTGATTAAGTTAACTTAATTAAGAGTGACTACTCTGTAAGGTTATTAGACGTCTTTTGTAAAATGCCTCATTTCTGATCCATTTGATGTTGAGCCTTTTTTTCCTCTCTTTGATGTTGATATAATCAGATTAAAATCAACTTGTTAAATGTGAAACCTATGGGCATAAAGAAGATTCATTGAGTTAAAGCCTTCTAAAACAGTTTCTGGTTTTGCTTTTTTTTTAATTATGATTTTCTTTTTTAAAGAGTGGTTTTGCTGACAAACGCATTTAATGATCAGATTTCTAGATTCTTCTGGCCAATGGCATGCCAGCCAGCAGTCGTCATGCCGAAGGGCTGAATCATAAATTGGAAATGTTGTCAAATGTAATATTTCTCACTTCTTAGATTATCACATCAGACCACTGGCCCCCGAGACAACAGGCCATGCCGGAGTATACCCCTAACAGATAACATGGAGCTCCACAATGCCCCCTCAGATATCTCCCCAGGACTATAAACAGGCCCTTTCTGGGAGGTCACCTTCATTCTTTGTTTTCTAGATGCATGTTATTTACTGGAAAGCAGATGGAGTTTAAAGTCACGTAGACCCAAGTTCAAATCCTGCTACTGCCTGGCTGTGAAAGGGTAGACAAAGGTTTTTTTTTTTTTTTTTTTTTTTCCAGTTTTTGGCTGGGGCTGGGTTTGAACCCGCCACCTCCAGCATATGGGGCTGGCACCCTACTCCTTTGAGCCACAGGCACCGCCCAGTAGACAAGGTCTTTTCTAAACACCTTTCTTCCTCTGTTCCACAGAAATAATGATCACAGTTGGTGTGTAATGAGGATCAAAGTGAAATGATTCATGGAGAGCCGTTAGCACCGTGCCTGGTTTGTGACTGGCACTCATTACTTGTTGCTTTTTTGTTTGGTCTTATTTTTAACATCTAGAGAAATGGGAATTACGATTCACCACTGCACTCTAGTCCTGACCTCTTTGGAGAGTTATCTCCCCAAGTAGAAGCCTTGGGCTGAATGTGACCTAAGAAGTCTTTTTGTTGGACTAACACTATGTTTAAAAATGTTTATAATTTGTTGCCAATGTTTCAAAATCAGGAGGTTTTTTTTCTTTTTTTTTTTTTTTGTGGTTTTTTTTTGGCCGGGGCTGGGTTTGAACCCGCCACCTCCGGCATATGGGACCGGCGCTCTACTCCTTGAGCCACAGGTGCCACCCTTTTTTCTTTTTTTTAACAGAAAAGTCTGGTTTTCTGGTTTTATTTGAAATTCGAGACTTGTCTGGCAACACTGCACCTCTCTGTGCTTTCCCACAGGGTCAGCAGTTGGCAGGGACTGAGAAGTGGCGGCCCCCCTTGGTGGGGATGTGTGCAGTGAGCTCACTTCACTCCTTCATCTTCCTCTCTGAACCCCGAGTGCACCTACAGAGGTGACAATACCCAGTCTAAATATTAGGCTCAATGAGTAAATGTGTGTATTTTCTGTGTAATGCTTTGGGAACATGGGGGACTCTGTTAGGCCTTGAGGTATCTTTGGCTGTGGCCCAGGAAGGCAGTTCTTTGCACACCCCCGACTGAAGGAGAGATGCCTCCTTCCAAGGAGGCTATCTCTTTGAGAATCTTTGAGAATGCAGTTTTTGCAGCAATTAATGAGATGTGGCCCTTGGGACTGGGTGTGGTGGCTCTTATCTATAATCCCTGCCTTTTGCAAGGGTGAGGCAGGAGGATCTCTTGAGCCCAGAAGTTCAAGACCAGCTTGGGAAATATTGAGACCCTGTCTCTACAAAAAATAGGAAAAAAATGTATCTGGGTGGGGTGGCATACACCTGTAGTCCCAGCTACTTGGGATGCTAAGGCAGGATAGCTTGAGCCCAGGAGTTCAAGGGTACAGTGAGCTATGATGACAGTACGGTACTCTAGTCTGGGCAACAGAGTGAGGTGAGACCCTCTCTCAAAATTTAACAAAAAAAGGTAGCATTTGAGAAGTAGCATTTGGTTGGGACACTGGGTCAGGCAATAAGATCAGTCCTACAACCAGCCATTGAATATGGTAATAGATACACAACCCAAGTTACCCCCTCCCCAACTGTGACCTAGACAAATAGGGTAATGGTAGAGATTATAAATAGGAAAAATTAACACAATAGCATCTGCAGAACAGGGCATATGACTGGCCATGGAGAAGCCAGGGGGAAAGGCAGGATTCATTTGAACCAAACAAACAGAATAGTTTACTGCTGAACATCTTCTGGGACAGTATTAGCACTCCTGATCAATTTAAGGTAATTGAAAATTATAGGCCGTAATCATCTTTTCCATTTCTCTCACTTTCTCCCTTGTCTGGTCTTCATCATAATCTGCTGCGCTTGTCACAACAAAGTAACAAAAGAGTTGTCAGTTGATATGCTGGTCCATTTAATGAATTAGTGATCTTTCTCTCTTAAAATTCAAAGTTCTGATTGATTATATTTTGAGGTACTTAAGAAATGAATGCATACCAAAGATTTTCTTGATTCCACCCCCACCCCCACCCCTGGAAATAAATTCAAGACTGCTGGCTTACATTCACTTAAAAAAAGAGTAATATTTGATCTATATTGTTGTCACCATAATATATATTCAATTACAAATGACATATACAGTTTTGTAGATCATTTGGTTCTCCTATTTGACCGAGATTTAGCATAACCAGGTACATCAGCACTTTAATGGTTGCTTTGATTTAAAAAAAAAAAAACTTCTCAAATCACCAAGAATTGACTGGTTTTAATCAAAACTTGAATATGTTGTCATCAATACTGTGTTTATTCTTGTTAAATACTAATTCTCAACTAACATCCATTTCTCTGAAGGATTTTGTAGTGAACCAATATATAATCATGGTTTTGTCATTTGGTCATGGTCTTATGTAACCACTTAATTTTTATTGCATAAGTGTTAAGTCATAAAAAGTGTCTACACGGTGCCCAGTAAAAGAACCAGGCCTCTCTAGACATCTTTGTGGTCATTGTTCCAGCATTCCAGTGTTAACTCCAGGCTGATAGAGAAGTCAGTTCAACAACTACTGTGGTGAGGCCAAAATTTGACCTCCAGAGGAAAAAAGAAACCTGTGTTCTATAGCTTTGCATGAGGCTTTTGTAGCAGTTGTCAGAAGTGTGGAGAATTACAATTAAGTTAATGGATGAGAGGTAAAATCGTGTTAATAATGATGACGACAATGACAGCTAACATTCATGGGACGTGCCAGGCATTGTTCCAAGGCTTGCTGTGTGTTAATGCATGTAATGTTCACACCAGTCCTCGGAGGAAGGTGCTGTTACCCTGCCCTCTTCATCCATGAGGAACCAGAGATTAAATGACTCACCCAATGTAGAGCGTTTAGCAAAGTGACAGAATTTAGACTCAACCCAGCCTGGCTGATATTCATTTTGGTTTGAGAGAATTAATGACTCAGCCCGTCAAGATAGTGTAGTTGGATGTAGCATTTTGAAAAAGATTTCTTCTTTTCCCATCTTCTTTTCCCATCCCATCAGCTTCTTGCCATCGCCTTGAGCACATGTGCCATCATATCATTTCTGTATCTTCCTTTCCCCACCCACCCCCACACAGGCCTTTTTGCTTAACAAAGTGATTTGCTGATGATAGAAAGTTGAGATTTGCTGGCTTGAATTGAACATGAGTGATCTGGGTGGGCTATATTGGGGTGCAAGGCAGAAGCGGTCCCAGAGGCAGCAATGCAGATGTTCTTAGCATGACTGGGGGGAGGGGGGGTGCAAAGCAAAAGGGAAGAGTGGGGACTGCAGGCAGGGAAGAGCACCCAGCAGAGAAACCGCAGGCCACCTGTTTGCAGCCCCGAAGAGGGAGTAGGTATGTGCTCTTGCCTGGGCTCCATTTGTCCTAATGCCTTGGATGAGCACCTGGACATGCCACTGAGCTGATGGCACTGAAACCTACCACACTCTCTGCCTCATGGGTACAAACAAGAAGGTAGACCACTGAGCTCTTATGGTTTTTGTGTTTCTTCCCCATGTTTAGAAGATAATGAACAAAGCCTACGTTATGTAGAAAAGCACTGTGTGAAATTCTTTCTGGCAAAGGAGCTTCATTTTACATGTACACATAGACCCCCATTCCAAATCCTTGCTCCACAGCCCTAGCCATGGGGACATAAAACAGAAAGCTCTCAAATATTTGTAAGGATATATTAATCTTGTCTGACTTCTTTGGTAAACGTAGGCTGATGAGCAAGTTTTATCTCCGCTGGCCTTTGCTTAGATATTTCTTACTTACAAGGTTTGCTATGGTTCTCCCTCCCACCCCCAATAAAAGATTCTTAGGACTAAAAGTGTCTTCTCTTTCTTATGTCTATCTCCCTTCCCCCTTCACTCCAAAAAGCACTGGTGCAGAGACCTCAGAGTCAATCATGTACAAGTTAGGAAATCCTTTACCAATCAGTACCCAGGCCTTCATTCTAGTTTGTGCTATTTCACCAGCCCGTAAAAATGGTTCACGTTGTTACTTTTCTTTTTATGATCCTCACAACATGGCCCTTTTATACCATGATCATAATAAAAATATAGCCAGAAATAGAGCAAAGAATGGCGTTTGATGTTTAAATTAGCAGAATTTGAAGTCATCGCCATTGCTTTGTAATCGCATGTGAAGAACCATCCTCTTTTTGAGTCACTTGTTTATTCTTGACACTTTGCTCCCCGTGAGTCTCCGTTTTCCCTTTGGCTAACCATGGGCCATCTTTCCTGTATGTAATGGCAACCCAACTTAACAGAGCTTTGCTGTATATATTGCCTGATTGTTACAGGTTTGTAGTGATGACTGCTTGCCGCTTGCTCCATTGGCCATTATAACTACTGGAATTTTGTTCTCTATTGTGGTCATTTTCAAATTTCTTAGCAAGCTTTTCCTGGCTTTCCAAAGGGACACTGGGTAGTTTAGCCTTCCTGGCACACTGGATAAAAATGACTGGGCATTTGAAGGATTAGCCAGCAGATCTCTTAAGCCAGCTGCTCAGAGTCCCTGTTTCTCAGGCAGATCTTACCCGAGAGGGATGCAAGGCAGTTTCATCAGTAATACAGAATGATCCAGGCCCAGCCTCTGGGGCTGTGGTGGGCAGCCCTTGACCTCTGAGCCCACTGCTCTTTGACCTTGACCACCATTGTTCTGAAAGTCAGCCAGAATGATTTGTCGAGGTTTATGGTATATGGACATAACCCTGTGGGCTTCTGGCTGTCCTGGCACAGAGGCCTCGTGAATGGACCCTCACACGCCTGCTCCTCATGAAGGAAGGGCCGTCTGGTGTTCATATTTTGCCCAATCTGAGGAATAGGGATTTGTTTCCATCATTTGGTTTTTAAGGCAAGTGGTCTTTCTGGGTGGTCTGGGATGTGACGTGAAAAGCAATTATTTTAAGGATTCCTCTTTGTCCTTCTTTCCATAATGCTGAGCAAAAGGAATCTTTCTACTATGAGGAGTGGGCAAATTCTTTTCATAATTAGTTAGACCACGTTAAATAGCTTAAAGAAAGACAGCCACTTTCCCTGAAATGACTATGCATGGACCTAAGGATTCTAAGAACAGCTCAGAATGATTTTTTTTCATGCCCTAGATTTAGGAATTGAAAATGACCAGACCAACAGTCAGATTCCGGTACAGACGGAATCTTTGACTCTTCATATTTAATCATAGCAGAATTTGAAAACTTTGAGGAAGAATTTCCTAACATAGTGTCTCCTGCAGATTCAGGGACCTCAGCATTGTAGCCGTCCTATTCTCTGAAAGCAAAATAGCTATTTCTAACGGACTCTCAACACTGTATTGATGAGATCCAGGATAAAGTGTAACTTGTGGACTTAAAAACCATTAAAGTGGTTCACACATCCTGGAAAGGATAAAAAATAGGTGACGGATGCTGCTTTTTTTTTTTTTTTTTTTTTAAGCACCTACATCACGGCAGCTTATATGATCCCCATTTCAGAGACTATAAAAACTGAGTCTTAAAAGGGTGGTGAACAGGCCTAAAGAATATGTATATCTATACACCAAACCATCTGCACCTCCCCAATTCATACTTAAATAAACTTTTGTTTCATGACTACAGATTTGTTTTCTAGAGATGTATTCCATAGGCTGTTTCTGACTGCTTCTGCCCCCAGCAAGGTGGACATGAAAATCTGTGGGGAGAGATGTAGTAGAAACGTCCTGAGTTTATGCCGGTATGGTTGGGGCTTAGGAAACAGAACTTTGCAGCTTGCTGTAAGACTTAGAGGGAGGCACTGTCAATCTCTCTAGTTTCTTACATGTGAAATGTATGTAGGGATACTTCATGGGTTGTTGTGAGAATTGTCTGATATAATTTTATTAAAGTACATTGATTTAGCAAATATTTGTTGGGCATCTTTTAGTATCAGGGCTGTGCTTGGCATTAGATGGTGGTGAATGATAACCGTACTCGGTTATGAAGCATTCATGGTGTGCCAGAGGTTTTATTAATGGCTCTACCTGCATCATCGCATTTGATTTTAGCATCCTGGGAGGTACCAGTAACTCTGCATCCACAGACAATGTGGAAACCACTGTCCGGGAGAGGTCCAGTAACTTGCTGGTGTCACACGGCCAGTGCACAGTGGAGCTGGGACTGGGACCTGACTGTCCACTTCTAAAGTCGGTATTTTCACTATGATATCATAATGTCTGTGCTCTCCCAACACAGAGAGAGGTGAGGTCCCCTGCCCTTAGGATGCTCGTGGTCCAATGGGGAAAAAACAGAAGTGAAGGAAACATGAGAACAGCGCATAGCTAAGCGCCATGGAGGAGAGGGACTGCTGAGATGAAAGAGACAAGCAGGGACAGCTGAGTGACACTGGACTCTGGGGCAGCTTCCCTGACGGGGTGAGACCTAGAAAATGAAGTTAGGTAACAAGTAGGGTGGCACACTTTGCTGGGGCTGTTGGGAGCACTTTATGTGAGCCTCGAGACAGGAAAAAGCTGGATCCTAGGGGCTCAGAGAGTGTGGCCATTCACTGTGGACGACCGTGATTACCGTAAAGAATACTTTAGCTGGCTCAGCGCCCATAGCTCAGTGAGTAACGCGCCAGCCACATACACTGAGGCTGGTGGGTTCAAGCCTGGCCTGGGCCAGCTAAACAACAATGACAACTGCAATCAAAAAATAGTCAAGCGTTGTGGCGGGCACCTGTAGGCCCGGCTACTTGAGAGGCTGAGGCAAGAGAATCACTTAAGCCCAAGAGTTTAAGGTTGTTGTGAACTGTGATGCGATAGCACTCTACTGAGGGTGACAGCTTGAGACTCTGTCTCAAAAGAAAAAAAGAATACTTTGAGCTTAGGTTATATTCACAAGCAGTTGAAGAAAGACTCTTACAGCTGCCTCTGCAGATCTATTTATTTATATATATATAAAGCCTCAGCTTTATATATATATATATAAAGCTTTAACATAGTCATAATTCTGAGCAAGGAAACTCTCAAAAGAGCATAGTCATAAATGCTGAAACATGCTATGCATAAAATTAACAAATGCTAATTTACTTGCTCTGCTTTTAATAGAACAAGATCACATAGACCACCAAAAAGGTTTCATTAAAAATCTTTCTGAGAGTACCTGCCCATGCCTTTTGATTCTGGCATAGGAAGCAATACTTTTAAACAATTATCAAAAGTCACATATCTCCTGCCTGCCCCTTGGTATATTTCACCTCCTGGGACACATTGGGTATTTTCCCAAAATGTAAGCTAGGATTATGTTCATTTTTAATATGCTTGCCTAGTTATCAATGTCACTAACCTTTGCTATTCCTTTATAGATTGGAATTAATTAAACTGAAGCCTGCCAGTGAAAACATACCCTTCTAAATATAGATTTCTGTTCTGTAGCCCTGTCTGGGAAAAAAATTCCTTTTTATTAGAAATTGCTGATCTCACATCAAAGCAGCAAGAGAAGACCAAGTTCTCTTTCATTTTTAATAAAGAGGTTTTCTGATCTCCAAGGGCGCACCTGACCATGCAGCTTGCAGCACAGACAGCCTATGATGAGTGGCCCAGGGCGGTCAAGGCCCATGCTTTCTGAGATCACTGTTTTTTGGAACTTGATCTGTTTAGAGGGACTAATTTGTTACTCAGAACAAATCTCCCTGTGATTTCTTTCAGACTGCTGCTGGTAATATGCATCACTATAGTTGTTAAGGTTTTTCAAAGACTAATTTTGAATGCCTTTAGAAGAAACAAGTTTTGTATTTTCCTACTTAAATTCAACCTCCTTTTTTCTTTCATTTATAGCCTTGACTGTTAAAAAGGATGATGGTATCTTTCCATGTCTTCCTTTTCTAAGATTATATAGTAAAAGTCAGTCCTTCTAGCCCAAATGTATCCCAAATACCCAAAAAATGAGAGCTCCCAGGGAAGGGAAAGTATGGCCTCTGGTATCTGCATGGAACAAATATTTCATTTCACTGAAACTATCCATTACTGATTTGTAAATCCAGTGAATCGACTTCCAGGCTATAAAGTTCTTTTACAAAATACTTTGGATCCTTTGCCAGGGTTTCCAGTGACTGCGTTCCCTACTCCTTCATTTCCTGCTGCTTTTTGAAAAGCCTCGTGCTTCCTTTCTGCCAGTCGCATCTGTTCATTCCTAAGTGAAAGCAGCTTCCAGAAAGCACTGGCCAACAACATCTGAGCAATGGGAAGGCTGTGCTGTCTGCTGTGTCAAACTGAGGCTGAGGTTTGTTTGAAGCCCTTCCATCCTGCAGTTACACTACCATATTTTCCTTTGGATCTTTAAGTAACTGTTCAGTTTTTGTGGTCATATTTTTCATTTGTCTGAAGTGTTATCCATATTCTTTTATAACATTCCTTGTGTCCCTTAATAAAACATTGTTCTTTTTCTGTAGAGAATTGCTGTACATTTCTTTCTGTGTTTGATAGTATGTGTGTACCTGTGTGTATATGTGTATATAGTATACAGCTATTGTATTCCGTAACTAAATAGTGTTATCATTTATTCTATGATGTCATCTCTAAATAATGAAAATTTTTTCTCTCTTTCAAATATCTTCCTTTCTTTGCATTTTTCTTGTCATGTTTCATTGGCTAGCACATCTTGCTTTATTATAAGAATCTAACTTTTCATTTAGATACACATTACTGATGTGTGAATGATTTCATAGTTAACAATGGTGCTAGGGTCGGAATTCAAATTTTATCATAAAATATAAAAACTACAGTCTGATATAGGTAATTCATTTTAGGTAAAAACATCAAAGAGCACATCTTTTATAAAGGAAAATATTCCTCCAAAGACAAATAGGAAAATTATTATAATTCCATTTACCAGACCGATGGTAGCAACATGTATCACTACACTTTTTAAGCTAGTATTAACTAGATGTCAAAGACCAGGTTAAGAAGTAAAAATTCACCGTATTATTTGATTCTTACAACAGTCTTCTAAGAATATGTCTTATCATTGTACCCGTTTTACTTCTAGGGAAACTGAGGCTTAGAAAGTAACTTGTTAGATAATCTCATAGTATGGTGATCAATGAAGGCCAGAGCCTGCTCCCTTAACACCACAATGATATTAATATTTTAATATTTATGCCCCCCAAGGTCAATTAAAATGTCTCTTATTTTTATGTTGGTGACTAGAGAGTCTAAAAGTTAAATTAAAAAGAGCTCCACTTGTAAGGAAGATTATATCCTGATGTACAGCCCCTGTGTTTCTCCTCATTTAGTATTACTCTGTACCAGGGGGCAGCAAACTTTCTCTGTAAAGGGCCTAAGAGTCAGTATTTTAGGCTTTGGGGGTTATGCCCTCTCTGTCACAACTATTTGGCAATTCTGATACATCATGAGAGCAGCCATTGACAATGTGAAAATGAAGAGGTGTGACTGGGTTCCAATAAAATTTGATTTATAGACACTGAAATTTGAATTTCATACCACCTTCATATGCCACAAAATATTATTATGTCAACCCTTTAAAAAGCTCATAAGCCTTACAAAAATGGCTGTGGGCCAAAGTTGACTCCCAGGCTGTAGTTCCTTGAAGTGTTAGAACTTTGGTGAGACAGAGAAGGGTGCATTCGGCCAGTGCTTCTGCAAATCATCCCTGCCATGACAACATTTATTTTACAAACCTTGAGGACCTGCTAAACGTATGTTGGCAGCCAAAGCATGGGCAGGATGGATACAGAGATGAATAGGACCATCTTTGTTTTCAAAGACATTGCAGTCTAGTTGGAAAGGAGTAGCAGGGGGGAGGTGGTAGGAAAATAAACAGTTACGACATGACACGAGCTTCAGACTTACAGGGAGGTGTGCACGCAACCATCCACACCAGCAAGCTTCTGGTAGATGTTGAGCTTGCTAGAATCTCAGACACTCTGGAATTGCCTCTTTCTTCCCCCTCAGTGTCTTGGAGGGGGTTGAGTTGTTTTGGAGAGACTCACAAGTTTTTAGGTCACATGATGGAGTTGCTGATTCCACACTGCTGTGCTGGAGGCAATTTGGGGACCGCAGAGCAGTGAGCGAACCCAACATCTTTTTACTCTGGCACCATCTGCCCACGCACCCCTCCCAAATGCACATTTTTGATCCTCTGAAGCTTGGCGAAGCTTTCTTCAGCTGATGTGAGCACTTCAAAGTGGGAATTAGTGGGAGATTGAGGGGCTGTGCGCTGGCCCCAGAAGAGCTGTCCACAGCATGAGGTCCTTCTTGAGGATGAGCAGGGGCAAAGGGTTGGGGCTTGGGGTCAAGGGGAGAGGTAGTTTACAGAGGCCCCCAGAATGCTCTGGAGGGAGAACGCACATTGGCAGCGCTTCCCTGTGCTCGCTTTCTCTCTCTCTCTCTCTCTCTCTCTTTTTTTTCCTTGCTGACACGTCTCACTTGAACAGCATTCTGGACTCTGCTGTGCCAAGAGTTTTTTTGGTTGTATTCCTGCTGTTTTTTCCAGCTTCCCAGTTCCCAAGCCAGGTGCAACGTGCTCCTTCACCAGTCCCTGTTCTTCAATGTAGAGGTTCTCAGGGACTCTGTGCCCAGCCCACAGACTTTCCACTTTCATACGCACTCACTAGGTAACCTCAGCTTTGCTTGTAATTGCACGGCTCTCTGGGCACTGGTGACTTTCAGATCAGTGTCTTCGCCAAACCTGCTCCCCTGGGTTCAGGCTGCTGCTCCACAGAGCCCCCAACCCCTAGGAGCTCATCGCCTCCTCGCCAAGACCTGCTTGTCCCCCTCACTCCCTCTGCCTCAATTTCTCCCAGAGTGTGTGTGTTTGCACTCATGTGTGCTGAGATAGAACCTGAGAGTCTTATAGTCTTCCTTTTTCCTCCCACTGCCCTCCACTAATTTAGACCATGTATCTAGACTATAAAGACACCTGGAATCCCATTCAAGGTGTCTTTTACCTTATTTCACTCTCAATGCAGTTAATGAGCTAATTGGAAGTAGCTCCCTGTACTAACTAGGGTGCAATAGTATCTTTCCAAATACAAATAGGATCATGTCATCCCTCTGCTCACACCACCCTGTGTGTTTCCCATTGCTTAAAGACTGCCAGCTGTGGTATGCAGGTTTTACCTTGCACAATCCCAGGGGGCACCATTTTCCTCTATATGAATAGTGCTTCTGTAGTTGCACGTTTGCAACTTGTACTGCTGTAAATAGCAATTCTGGCCTACAGGGTCCAGCAACATCTGGCCTTGAACTCTTGTCCCATTACATCTTACACAGCTCTCCCCCTGGACCCCAGTTTCAGGGTTTTTCATTCAATGATTCTGAGGCCAGGTATAAAAATCTTTATTTCTAACAGGTTCTCAGGTAATGTGATGCTGCTGATCCAGGGAACACCCTTTGCTAAACCACTGGTATAGACGCAGTTTCTCATACTTGACCCTTTTTCTATGACAACTCTACTCACTGAGGGCTTTTAAGACATGCCTGGCCATGAGCTACCAATTTTGCAAAAGCTAGAGGTATCTCCATTTTATAAAAATAAATAAATTATTGCACTTACTCCTTAAAAAAATTAATAATTGAACTATATACATGTAGCACATGAGCACGTTCCTCTTAGAAAAACTCGAAACACTAGAGGTCACTCTGAAGTCCCTTTGGACTTGCTTCCTCTATGCCCCACAAGTTAATAGTCTGTCCATATAACATACCACCCTTTTAGACTCCATTCTGCGTTTGCTGGTGGAAAATGCCCTTTTGCTGTGTTTCCCCTCCTGTCCCAAAGTTGGCTGTATTTCATCCAGCTCTGTGCTTCGCCGTCTTCTCCATCATGGTACATTAGATCCTGTAGATTTGGTTCAATGTCTTTGCTCCTCACATCCACTCTTCTTTCTTCCCTGCCCTTCTCTCTGCCCAGGGTACTCCCATCAACCAGTTGGAGTGCTCCTTGGCTCCCTGGTGGGTATGGCCAATGGCAGCCCTGTAGGAGTCTGAGGGAGGGAGGAAAGTGAGGTTGGCCTGTCATTCCCTGCCCTCTCTGTGAGCTTGTCTCAGGCTGGGTGCAGCTGCCGAGGGAAGGTTGCTGGACCCACCATACCTCTCAAGGCACTTTATGCAGGATGGGCTTGTTCCCCTTTGAACCTAGACTTGGTCACAGTCCAGTGCTGTTGGTCCAGGTGTTGTCTATTCCTGTGGTCTTCCCCTTCACCTACTTTGCAAGTCAACCTAATTTATCTTAAGTGTATGTTTCCTGCTGGGAACCTCACTACACAGGTGTTATCGTCTGGTTGTCTCTGTTCCCACAAAATTCCTAGGTTGGAAGATAACTACTGCAGTGATGGCATTAAGAGGTGGGGCCTTTGGGAGGTGATTGGGTCATGAGGCCTGAGCCCTAATGAATGCGATTAGTGCCCTTAGAAAGAGGGCCCAGAGAGCTGCTTTATCCTTTCTACCACATGAGGGCACCGAGAGAAGACACCATCCATCTGTGAACTAAGAGGTCTGTCCTCACCAGTGAATCTGCCAGTTCCTTGATCCTGGACTTCCCAGCTTCCAGAATTGTCAGAAATAAATTTCTGTTGTTTATAAGTTACCCAGTCCATGGTATTTTGTTGTAAATGCCTGAATGAACTAAGAAAATAGGTATACCTCACCCTTCTTTTAAGTCTAAAAAAAAATCGTGAAATATAAATAACATAGAATTCACTATTCCAACCTTTTTTAAGTGAAAATTTAGTGTCATTACGTACGTTTCATTCACACTGTTGTGCAGCCATCACCATTCCCCATCTCCTGAACGTTCTCTTGTTCAGCATCTAATTTGTCCTTCCATGGCTGGCTTATTTCATTTGGCATAATGTCCTCAAGCTTTCTCCACGTGTCAGAATCGCCTTCCTTCTTAAGGCTGAATAGTAATATGTCATTGTATGACATGCCACCTTGTGTTTGTTCACTCAGCCGTTAACAGACACTTGGGTTGATTCCACCTTCTGCCTCTTGTGAATACACTGTTTATGAATGTGGGCGTACACGTATCACAAGACCCTCTTTCAGATCTTTTGCTTATCTACCCAGAAGTGGAATTGCTAGGTCCTGTGTTCATTCTATTCTTAATTTTTTTGAGGATGGGTCCTTCTCTTTTTATCTTCTATTATTGCTATCATTTGCTTTGGCCTGAAAGACTACAGGTTATAGTTGCTTTATCTATATGGTTTCCCACATCACAGAAGCTAATTTGAGTCATGCGTGTGAGGTCAGCTGTTTTTGTCTTAACCTATTTATAATTTTGATGCTGGCAAGTATTTTGGTCCACAGAAAGTTTTAGCAAAGTACATTGCAGAAACTCGACATCATCTTACTTGTGAAATATGAAGCCGTTTCAAAGCTGATCTGTAAATTATAGATATGGATTCAATTATATGGCATATTGAATATTTTCATTGCCATAGCTACAGATTCTACAAAGATTCCCTACCTTCCTGCCTGTTGTTTTGAGAGTATTCTCTCGCGTACCTCTCAGTCATCCAGCCTTTTAAGGAATCTCTTGGTACCTTTGTGGGGGCCTAACCCTAGCTGTGACATTACCTTTGAGGGCTTTTAGTTGTCTATCTAATACCTATTCTTTTACAAATAAATTTTAGGAGCCACGAATATTAATAAGTAAGCATTGGTAGGCAGTGGTCATGCTGAAAGTTCTTTCACGTAGGAAGGAAAACTTTTTGGAAAATTCTTGGTAAACCAGGATTATAAATTTTCTTAAAACACCTGTGATTTGTTTTGAATTGGATTATAACTTCCTAGAAGTTAGTCTTATGTATGAAGTTGGACAATTGAGTTAGCAAATTTCTGCTAAGAAAAGGGCTTAAACATCCCTCACTCCTGAGTATCAGTAGGATCTCCTTCAGAGTACTACCCTCAGGAACCTGTGCACCAACACCAGCACCTAGTCCACCCTTCAAAGCACTTTTTCTGGGGTGAGTTCACTAATGCATTTATCAGACCTCATATAATGACAGGTCTGATGGCCATGCCAGAAAAAGAGTTCTAAAATTGCTTTGAAGGATGGACTAGCATCGGTGCATAGCTTCCCAAGGGGAGTACTTTGAATGCAACTGTAGTGATATTTAGCAATGGGATTTGTAGCACTTTTTCTAGGATAAGTTTGTGAACATAATTGTCTGACCTCATATGAATTTATTCTATACAATAATCACAGTTACTGTTTATTAAGTGATTTAACCTAAGTACTGGGTCTTGGAGCTACATGTCTGGTCTCAGTACTTTTATAACCTTGAAAGATAATAAAACAATCACCTTTCTTTACCAGATAAGGAAATTGAGATTGAGACAGGTTAACTGAATTAGCCAAAATCACAGAGCCGGGGAATGGGTGATCAGGATTTAAGACTGGATCTTTTGGTTATATCACACTTTCCATTCCTCCACTTGTGGGCACCTGAGATAAGGTAAACACACACACAGACCCCTTTCTTCAGATGCTTTGATTGCTTCAACACGCCCTTGGTGGTAGCCAATGACCACTTTCCTCAAATATGAAATGAAATAACAGTGATGGAATTTGAGTTCCTGGACTGGGGAGGAGCCACTAAAACTCCAGGACAGCTGTGGTAATGTCTCAGCACAGCAACTTAAACTCAATTTTCCATTGTTTGTAGTGTTTGCTTTGACCTGAAAAAATCCTCTCCAAACAGAAATCTATAGGCAAATGAGCAAGCCAGCACCAGATCAAGACCATAAATGGACTTGCAGAATTCAGCTCTGGAAGGTTTGGGCAGGTGTCCAGAACACTGTGTCTTATAACAAGTGTAAACCTTTTCTGGAGTGTTTGCTTTAAATGTCAGAACTTGAGCGTAATTTTGGCCAGGGTTGTTTTTACAATTTTCATGGGTAGCTATTTATAGATCTGATCTAAATCTGTTTTTTTATCCAGTCTACCTAGATGCCATTAAAAAAGAGGGACTTTACCTAACAATTGCAATCAGTGTAACCTGGTTTCTTAACCCTCAATGAATCCCCAACAATTAAAAAAAATTTTTGAATAAAACTTAAAACTTTCGTATGTCAAAACATGTAATAAAAAGTGAAAAGCTTGCAAGAGCAGATGAAGGGATGATTTTCTGCTTTCCTAACATGTTCCTACATGTCAGGAAAGAAGAAAACCTGCCCAATAGAAAAGTAAGCCAAGAATGTGATCAATAAGTGTATGAAAAGGTGCTCAACTTCATTTGTAATTAAGAAAATGCACAACAAAATGTTGTTGGCAAAGATGCAACAGTCTGATAAAATGCAACATCAATGAGTTAGACTCTCATAGACCATTGGTGGGAGTTTAAATTGGTTCAGCTTTTGGCAATATCTATTAAAATTAAAATATGCATTCCTTCTTGCTCATAAATTCCATAATTTACACTGTGAATATCACAAAAGAATATGCCGAGATATGTATATATATATATGTATATATCTGTGTGTGTCTATATATGTATATATACATATACATACAGGCAAGGATGCAACTTGTACCATCATGCAATAAAAACCCAACACCACAACAAATTATCCCCTCCTCCCATATTAGAAACAAGCTAAATGTTAAATAAATGACAATACATCTATATAATGGAAAGCCCTATTTAAAAAAAAAATGAAGTAGACCTACAAATGCTCAGAGAGATCTTCAAACTCTGTTGTAAGTATTTGTTTAAATTATTTCTTAAAATGATATCTGTATGCCAGCATATTCTTTTTTATTTCTGGAAGAATATATTAAAAATTAACAGTGGTAGACACAACAATTAAAGCAAATAGACAGCCTTCAGAATGGGAAAATATATTTGCATGTCATAAATCTGACAAAGGGTTAATAACTAGAACCTACAGAGAACTCAAATTAACAAGAAAAGAGCAAACCCATCTATCACTGGGCAAGAGACATGAACAGAACCTTGTCAGAAGAAGACAGATGAATGGTCATCAAACACAGAAAAATGCTCATCGGCCTTAATCATTAGAGAAAGGCAGATCAAAACCACCCTGAGATATCACCTAACCCCAGAGAGAATAGCCCACATCACAAAGTCCCAAAGCTACAGATCCTTGCACGGATGTGGAGAGAAGAAACATTTTTACTGGTGGTGGGACTGTAAACTAATTCAATGTCTTGAAAGAAGTATGGAGAATCCTCAAAGCACTCAAACTAGACCTCCCATTTGATCCCAGAGTCTCATTACTAGGCATATACCTATAAGGAAAAAAAATCATTTTGTCATAAGATTGCACTAGACTGTTTATCACAGCTCAATTTACAGTCACCAAGATGTAGAAGCAACCTAAATGCCCATCAACCCAGGAATGGATTAATAAACTTTAGTGTATGTATACTATGGAATATCATTCAGTCATGAAAAAGCTGGAGACTTTACATCTTTTGTATTAACCTGGATGGAGTTGAAATATATTCTTCTTAGTAAAGTATTACAAGAATGGAAAAGCAAATATCCAGTGTACTGAATACTAATATGAAGCCAGTGCATGAACTAATACCCGCACAAGAGAAAAACTCAAATCAAGTTGGGGGTGTCGATATGCTCCCACCTTATTGGCAGGGTAAGGGTATGTGGTATACAGGACACAGCTAACAACAGGGACTTTACCTAACAAATGTAAACACTGTAACCTAATTGTTTGTGTCCTCTTATCAACCTGAAATAAAAATAAGTAAGTAGAAATAAGTTAATCTTTTTAATAGTGGTTGAAGCTTAGGGACATATAGGCTTTTTTTTTTTTTTCATTTTATTCTTTTCCAAAAGACTTCTTCCCCTAAGCATGGTTTATTTAAAAAAAAAAATTGATTGAAATTTATATAAAAATTGTTCTTATAGTTACTGATCACCAAATTTAGCTTTAAGTATTTTGATTTAATCTATGCAGTACAGTTGTCTAAAACCATGCTTTTAGAAAGGAAAAACAGAGCCTTACCTGTTTGGGGGCTGAGAGCTAACTTCCAAAGTAAAGTTTGATTTTGATATATTTTGGCCTCTAGGTTTTCTTGTAGAAATTCATCTTTTAAAAGTCTCAGGTAGAGGGGCTGGGCACGGTGGCTCATGCCTGTGATCCTAGCACTCTGGGAGGCCGAGGCAGGTGGATTGCTTGAGCTCAGGAGTTTGAGACCAGCCTGAGCAAGAGTGAGACCCCATCTCTATTGATAATAGAAAAACTGAGACAAGAGGATCTCTTGAGCCCAAGAGTTGGAGTTGCTGTGAGCTATGATGACACCATGGCACTCTACCAGAACAACAGCTTGAGACTCTGTCTCTCAAAAAAAAAAAAGTCTCAGGAGTTACATTTTGAAATAGAGATTAAGTAATGTGTAGGTGAGGTGATTTCCTTACAGGAAATTTTGGGGGATAGGAGGGAAACATTTATTTCTAGACATTGAAGGGCCGCTGGTTTTTGATGGAAAAGGAGGTCCACTTTGTTACCTGGTTTCAAAAGGACATCGGGGCTTTTGCATCCTCGGAGCCCTTTGGTATTAGGCCTTCAGTGAGCTTATAAGGGTACGCTGTTTTTTTGAGAGTTTGATTATTCATGTTGGGAAACAGCATAGGGGGACTTTGCTTTGCAAAATCTTGTGTTTTACAGCTGGATTTAGATATGCATGGATTTCTTATGGCTTCATCCCTTTCTCCCTTTGTAATCTAGCTGAGTGTGTTTCCTCATGTGTAGAATGGGTTTATAAATGGTATCTCCTTTATTGATTTGGGGAGGGCTAGATGAGATCATGGAGGTGAAATGCTTTTATTTGGGCCTGGTTTGGTGGCTCACTCCCAGAGGAATTGTAGCACTCTGGGAGTCCAAGGCAGGTGGCTTGCTTGAGCTCAGGAGTTAGTGACCAGCCTGAGCAAGAGCAAAACCCAATCTCTACTAAAAGTAGTAAAACTAGCCAGGCATTGTGGTGGGCACCTTCCCAGCTACGTGGAAGGGTAAGGCAGGAAGATTGCTTGAGCTCAAGAGATTGAGGTTGTGGTGGGCTATGATGCCACGGCACTCTACCCAGGACGACAGAGTGAGACTCTCCCTCAAAAAAAAAAAAAAAGAAAGAAAGAAATGCTTATCTTTGTACCTGCATGTCTTTATTGGTACCTGCCATTATTGTTGGACCATAATTGTACAATTTTAGTTCAAGATTATGTTCATTTCTGCCACGATGAAACCCAGCAAACTTACATAGGCTGTTTGGGGTTCTGGCAGTTAAATTGGGCAATAGAACCAGCACCAGTCAACCAGGAAGACAAGTCAAAGATCAGAACTCAGCTGTTGGCTAGGCACCTGACGTGAAGTGCCAAATATAGAAGTTTTTTTGAAATTTCTTAGGCCAAATATTTCCTAGAAATGTCGGAATTTAAGTCTATTTGTGCATTCATGGCCCACATAGTCCAAATCAAGACCAGAAAATTTGCCTAGATAAGACCTAAGTAAACCCTAATTACCACCCTTTTCTCCCCACCCAGTCTTCTAAAATCAGCTCTTTTATCATTGTCTTTTTTCAACCAAAATCCTGATAGAACAGTGTTTTATTGTTACACTCAGGCACAGATTTACACATGGTAGTTCATTTGCCTAAATCAACATTTTGTCCCAGGCCTGCCCCAACCATAAAGAGTAGTTTAGGATCATCTCAAACCTTTAAATACATTAATTCCAACTTGAACTAAGTAGAATAAACAGACCCCAGACCTCCTACCATAGAGACTTAGCTTTCCAATCTTTTTTAATCTGCCTCTCTACAGGATCAAAGCAACATTCCCCAATCCTGAAGACAACACAAGTACCTCTAAGTATGCTTTGTTTGTCTTGCTTATCCCTGTCAAAGGCAATTTTACATTTCCCTTATTAATCACCCTTTTCAAATGTATTGTTCCTAAAATTAGATTAAATGTCTTTGAATGGTTCTCTTTTGTTTGACACCGGCAACCTGACCTTTAAATATGGATTAGCCTATCTGTGAATGTACCAAGTAGAAGAAGGTTGGGGAAAGTTTTTGCCAAGAAACAGAGAAGACTCTTAATGCATCATAATGTAATCTCATCAGCATGCCTAAATTTTGTGGGTGTCTATTTAATAGAAATTCATTCAAGAACAATAAACTAAGCTAATACCAATTACCATTCGTTTATGGGTCAGAATATATTAGTTTAGAGGGGAGAGCACTATTTTCTTAGTTGATTGTTTCCATAAAGGTTCAGGAATCCTGGAAAATTGCATTAGCTTTATTCTTAGGACTGATTTCTGGACCTGGACATTAACAGTCCTGGTTTGAGGCAGGGAGAGATGAAAATGAGAACTTCCTTGCAGTTGAGTTCATGTAGATGGAGAGAACACAGTGGCTATAGTTAGACACGTGAATGTTAACAGGTTTGCTTCTCAGGGGCGCTGGTTAAACAATTTCTTAACTGGCCAGAGTCCAGCACGTTAATCGTTAACCTGGGGCTGAGCATCTGCTGCCCATGTATTCAGAATTAGTTTATCATTACCTCTAACAACTGCCTTTTATGGTTCCGAAGAGCTTCTATGAAATCTCTTATCACCACCAATCCTAATCTTCATTAACCAGGAGCAGCATGCTGATGTTTCTTAGTTGGACCAGAGTAAATAGTTTATGGTTAGTTGAAGAATTTTAAATTACAGCTGTTCAAAAACAGAAGAAAAACAGCAGCTCGTTCATGACAGCCTCCAGACTGCGCGTGAAAGTTTACATTCTCGTGACCCACTTTCCCAGTTAACTCTTGGGTCACTCTATTTTCTTTTTGGCTTCAGAGGTCGGTAGGCTAGAGTTGGGTGCCCTGGCAGGCAGCCTGGGTTTGGAGCTCCAGCTAGGGCTGCCTCAGTGTCCTGTCTCAGCGCCCGGGAGCTGGCCCTTGGTCATTCTCAGATATGCTCTCCAGCATCTCTATAGGTGGTGGGGGGTGGGGAGGGAAGGAAAGTTCCATCCCTTCCCTTTTGTCCTCCCTTCTTTCCTCTGTGTGTGTAAAACATTTCCATTTTTATGAGTATCAAAGTATACATTAAAATAAAGCAATTCCAAAAAACTAAAGCAATACTCATCCAGGTACGTGGTAGAAAATTTGGATGATAAAAATGTGAGGAAAATCTTTTAAAAATCTGATTTTCAACATATAAGCTGGGCTAATTTTCATTGTAGTGTCTAAAAACAGCTCATGTCTGAGGAAATGTTTGCCTACAAGGCCTCCAGTAGGACTGTCCCCTATAGCTGGAGATTTAATAATTAATATTAAAGCTTTTCTAAGCATCTAGAAGGGTTTGTCTGGGTCTTATTTACTATAATACGCAAGTTAAACTTGAGTTTAATTTGTATTTCAGTTCTCTCTCTCTTTTTTTTAGAAAACAAGTACAATTTGGGTTTTATTTATGGAAGGAGAGATCTGTCCTTCCCCATAAAAAAACTGAAATTCCTTTACGATGCTATTAAATGCCTGCCTTTGGGTTTTAGGTTTCCAGGATATTGTCCACATAAATATATGCAACGCTAAAAGAATGTGGACCACTAGTAGCATGTACGTTTTAGCCTTCTGAACCATGGGTTTATGAAACTAGTTGAAGAGTGTTTTATTGAAACAAGACAAATATTTATGAACAATTTAGAGTCATCTGTTTTGAAATGTAAAGTGCGTTCTGAAATGTAAAGTGCGTTCGGACTGGCGTGCGGAGTTCCAGGTGTTTCCTGTCTGCCTTGGGAACAGTTCGCTGCTGCTGCTGGGGGCTTACCGGGCTGTGCTTTCCTGGCTTTTAATAAGAAACTAAGAATCACGCAGCTTCCCTGCTAATGCCTGCGTGGCTGGAAGCTCTCACAGGAACACGCTGGATTTACTAAATGGAGAGTCTTCCTGAGACACGCGTGTGTATGTATGCTGATCTATTACGTTTGTCACGAAATTTAAAAGAACAACAACTTGTTTATAAAAAGAGTGTGTTAACTCCGGTGACTATGCAAGCTCTGGTTCTTAAACACATTCGTAGTAATCAGAAGTTTACTTTCTGGTCTCTCTGGCTTCTGTGTTGTTAGCATCCCTGGTTTCTGTGAAATAGAAATGTTTTGTATTCGCCCAGACGGTTGGAAGCCGTTCATGTAAATACCGGCCGTTGTGATTTAACTGTCAGCTTGAAAAGCCCTGCTTCCGAAGGGCTCCTTTTAAGCTAAGCACAATGAGGTGTCTGTTTTACATGCAGCCGCCAATCCTTGGTCCAAAGACATGGATTTGTTAGCTGTTTGCCAGCAGAACTGCTCTGTCCAACATGCCCTGGGGCTTTGTGAGCTGGTGCTCTGGATAGAATGTCAAGGCAATGAAGAAATGCTGCCATTATCTGCCTCGGTCCCTGGATCTGTCCCTGTCATTCGCCCCAGGACTGGATAGCAGGGGGAGTGTGCAGAGATGTCATTTCCTCCTGGAGGAGTTTAAAAATAAGAAAGGAAAAGTTTGCCTCGCAAAGAATGTCCAAATGAAGAGTAAGACCAAGTATGGTATCCAACCAGATTCCTACCTCCCGAACTCAGCCCTGGGGGCTGTGGAAGGAGAAGCCAGGGGGTACCATGGCTGGGGGTGATTTATAAGAAACTGGTTTTTTAGCGTGGTCAAGAGGAGTAGTGCCTATTCCCTGCTTGGGCCCTTCTTTTAGAGCCATCTGCAGTAGACTCTATTCTCCCTAATGGTAGGCCAGGAGAACACCTAAAGGTAAAGGCTTTCTCGTATTTTTTTTTTTTTAATTGGGGGTAAGAGATGGGTGAAAAAGAGAGAAGAACCCAAAGAGAAGTTAAGTCACTCGTATTTCGGCAACGTAAAAGTAGCCGCTGGCAGTACTTTGCTACACTGCCTTGAATGTTTTGTTTTTTCCCTCTACATGTGTGTTAAAAAGTGATAATCTGAATTTCTTTCAAATTTTAATGTTAGAATTATAGTGTTTTACAGTATTCCCCCCCTTATCCATGGTTTCGCTTTCTGAGGGTTTAGGTACTCATGGTCAACACAATCCAAAAATAGGTGAGTACAATACAGTGAGATATTTTGAGAGAAATCACATTCATATAACCTTTAGTATATTATTCTGTGTTATTATTGTTGTTAATCTCTTATGGTGCCTAATTTATAAATTAAACTTTATCATTGGTATATATGTATAGGGAAAAACATGGTGTATATTATATGAAGTTCAGTACACCTGAGGTTTCAGGCAATCACTGGGGGTCTTGGAATGTACCCCCTTATGGGTAAGGGCACACTACTCTCCCTATGTGAGGCCAGGGCTCTCCTAGGATCTAACCCTTCCCTGCCCAGTCTGCTCCCCTCCCAAACTAGCTCCCTGCAGAGGTAACTCTCTGAATACTCTACTCTGAGCTTGCTTTCTATAGAACACATGCTCTATCCATCCTCATATTATTATATAGGTTGCAGTTTCTCTCTTTTCCAAGCAGTGGTGCTACGAGCTTTCTCATGCATACCTAGGAATGCAGCCGCTGGTCCCTAGGCAAGACCAGACTTACAACGTCACAAGGAGCACTAACTTGCCACACCCACGAACTATATTTATTACAGCTGTGCTTGATTTCTGGCTGAGGAATTAATTGACAGGAAAATATACGGGGGAGTCAGATACAGAAAAGAGAAAGAACACAGTGGGGATCCTGTTGAATCCTCAAGCTAAGTAGTTTACCAAGCTAGTCATAAATCTACTTGGTATTTTCCTGATTATCAAAATACTTGCCTCTGATAGGAAACATTTGTTTGAGGGCCTCTCCTCTCCCAACCCCTGCACGACAAATGAATCAGTCACGGTAGAAGAAACAAATGGCTTTTTGTTGTTGCTTCTTCTTTAAAGATAATCTGTTGTTTTCAAAACATTTGCAACCACTGCTTTCAAGGAAAGGGTGGTGGGAGGCCCTGGCCCCTGATTTCCCCAGGTGGAAACATTTGCATTGGTTTTCAGAAATCACAGAGAAGAGCTGTCCTGTGCCAGGAGTCAAGGCAGGAAGTTGTCTGTTTGGTACTTAAGCATCTTTTGGCAAGAACTGATTACTGAGTCAGAGCCGGAAGTTACCGTTTGGAATTGCTTAGGCAGTAACAGAAAATGGCATTTTCCTTCTGAAGGCCTAAAAGCCTGAATTCCCAAATTAAGATTAAGTTTTGGTGTGACTCTCCGAGAGGATCTCAGATGAAAAATACTTCTTGTCCTCCAGGACTCAGAGCCTAGTTTGTCAGCAGATTAATAAGTATTATGGGAACTCCCCCTTGAGCATTGCACTCTGTGATCCAGAGGGACCATTACCATCAGCCAGGTCAGTGCCTTGGTTTTTATAGTAGAGGAAACCTAGGCAAGGGGGATGAAGTGATCAGGTGGTGGAGAGATTGTGGGGCACAGAATGCAGAGGACCAGCTCCTCCACCTTAGGAGGACAGAGACCCCCATGGGCAGGTGTCCCGCTGAATCTACCACCTCAGCACAGAACCAGAGCCTGTCACATGGCAGGTGCTCAAGGAACGTATTATCCTGAGAGCTTCCCATCCCCAGGGTGGCTGGTGTCCAATGTGAACATGAAGGCAAAGTCGCTTCCTCATGAAGGGCTTGGAAAATAAGAAAGGAAAAGTCAAATACATGAGAAACATAAATAGAGTAAGCCTGTGTGTTTTTAAAATTATTATTTATATCTTGCCTCCTTCCACAAAGGATTTGAGGCAGCTTATGAGAGTTAAACACCAATACCAGAGCCCTCCCTAGACAGTAAGTAAGTAATTGCCACATGAGGCTTATAGATAAATGGCTGAGAGACCTGGGTAGGGAAAGTGCCTTTGTGCTGCCGAAAGTTTTTAGGTCTGTCTGTATATAAACCATTGTCATAATACATAAATAGAACCTCAAAGGGACACTAGAGGCTGTGTTGCTAGAAGTTTATTTTTCTTTTTCTGCTCTTGGGGGAGGCAGCCTTCATTATGGCTAGGGAAGTGGCCCGGGAGAAAGATTTATTTTCCAACTTCCCAGTTTTGTATGCCATAGCCTACCTTTTCACAGATCTCTAGCACAAAGGCCTTTATGATTACATTTCTGGAGAAGTTAAGAAGACCCTGTTTCTAATTAAAAGTAAAAAACACAGGCCTTCCCTGGAAGCTAATATCTTCCAGGTAAGATTATCTGGAAGATTATCTTTACAGAAGAGTTTGGAAATTGAGGACTTGTCTTCCTTAAACATAGAAAACTGCTCACTCCTAGATCGCCCCCTAGTGGTCCCTAGAGTCCCCGACTGTCTCGTGCAAAAGCTGTTGCCAGGTTGGTCCCAGTTGGAGGCACCACCACCAGCAACAGCCTATGGCATTGCTCCCAGGTGAAACTGGACAACTCAGTGGCAGAATTCAGCAAGGAGAAACTTTGGTTGGCTTTTCTTTCATTCCCACAGCTTTCCTTTACTTCTCCACTGCTGCTTCCAGATTTCTGGAGAGCAATGCAGGACTGAGTTTATATGCAAGGTTCTGAAGATCAAAGGGAAGGAAACTTTCCTTAGAAATTAGTCTGCCAGACCCTTGTGACTTGTTCGAGGCAGGGCGATGGGAGGGGTTGGTTGGAGGCAGCTGCAGCTCGGCGGGATGTCCAGCACGAGCAGGAGGGCAGGTTTTTTGAAGCAAGTTTCTAGTGGATAGCCAAGCCACTTGTGAAAAATGGAGAACGGGGCTGGCAGCAGCTGCGTCTGAGTTACAATATTTTTGTTAGAATGTCTTATGATTTCTGATACCTGGGAGGTTCTTTGCCTATGCAGTTTTAGAGAGTAAGGCTTCATTTAAATCCATCTTTTCTTTGCCAGGTGTTCAACTGCCAGTAGTGATTTTTCATATGGCTGATTCTAATTAGATCTGGCATTATCAAACTCCATAACTTCTCCAGGTTACTGAAATAATTACAATCTTATTTCTAAAAACATTGAAGAGCCCAGAGTGACAAGAAGTAATCTGTCTTCTCACAACAGAGAAAA
This sequence comes from Nycticebus coucang, assembly GCF_027406575.1. Lineage (NCBI taxonomy): Eukaryota > Metazoa > Chordata > Mammalia > Primates > Lorisidae > Nycticebus > Nycticebus coucang. The sequence goes on from NC_069787.1 coordinate 23,993,045, forward strand.
AAAAATTACTCTTTTGGTGTATGCCTTATGTTTATTTAATGGTGTGTGGGTGGTGTGTGTTAGGAAATAAGAATGAAATGTGTGCTTATACACATATTTTTTCAGAGATAATCTTTTCCCTGGTGTATTACAGCCTGTTTTTACTTAAAAGCATACCATAAACAAGTTTAAGTAGTTTTCAGCCTCAGGGCTTTTAGTTTATGTAGCATTCCAGGTCTTAGCTATTATTATTGTCATTTTTACCATTATAAACAACGCTAGCTCTCGTATTCACATATGTAAACCCTTCCATCCATTTATGCATTTTTCTTAAGGAAAAGTTCTAGAATTGGAGTGTTTATTGTGCCATTACTGTGAATATCTCTCTCAGAAAAGGGGTGATTATTGTTTTCCCTCTTGTAATATCTGAGTAAAGTCTTTTCTCTGCCCTTTCACTAGTTCAAGCTTTTTTTTTTTTTTTTTTGCAGTTTTTGGCCGGGGCTGTGTTTGAACCCGCCACCTCTGACATATGGGGCCAGCACAATACTCTGTTGAGCCACAGGTGCCGCCCATAGTTCAGGGTTATTTTTAACCTTGTTGAGTGAAAAATGGCACCTTTTAATGTTTAAAATAAATTTAATGTTATTTAAATTAGTGGCTATTTGATTTCTGTTGGGTTGAATCTTGCTTCATTTTTCACTAGCCAGTTGTATTTCTTCTTTGGTGCATTGCTTGTTCCTTCCCTGTTATTGGGTTGCCTCGTTCATCTTTTTTTATTGAAGAAAAGCTTCATTTATATTAAAGATATTAACCTTTTCTTCTTGGTTGCATGCATTTATTCCCAGTACATGACTTGCTTTTTCTTGAGATTTGAGAGATGCAGATCATAAACTATTTGATCAGTAAACTTTCCTGTCTCCTTGGCCTGCAATTCAGAAATGCATTGCAGCCTCAGCCTGACCAGCCTTGGAGCCCCCCTGTACCCTGTTATTCTGTCCGTGTTGATGTTTGGCTTTATGATTGTTCTGAAGTCATCTTGTATATTTCTCCTCAGTGGAAGGACGCATACAGATCTCTACACAATGGACACCATTTCTTTGATGTTCTTTTTCCTGCCTTTTCCCTACCTGTCCACACCTGAGTTCCATGTTTTATTGCCTGGTCAGTTGTAGTGGTCTTCGGGGGAATCCTTGTCACATATAAATGAGTTCATTGGATTATCTAGCAGTTGGTTGAGTGCCTCCTACATGTCATAGCTAGAGCAGAAAGAAGAATGCTCATTACATGGGAAATAGGTTGGAAAGTCTGTTGAGGACTGGTAGGTTTCAATCCAGTTCAACTCTGTTTTTTTGCCTCAAGTTTTAAATGGAATTTGTTTTTCCTTACACTGATTTTAGCTCCTGTTGTAAAAGAACATATAAAAGCCACCTGTAAACTTGAACATTTTGAAAATATATGCCCCTCTGGTACCCAGTAGACATCTGATGATGAAAATAGTTTAATGTGTTAATCATCCCTCAATAAAATGGATAAAAAAAGAGAAAATAACCTTTATTGAATAAACAAATAATTTAGGAATATTTACTAAATAAATAATATAAGGTGACAAGCTTCAACAAGCTTCAAAAATTGGATAAATTCTATAGACTGTCTTTCACAATATGGACAGTTTGAAAATCCTAATCTCCAGACTGGTTAAGTCTACCAGTTTGTCAAATAGGATATGTTTTTTTGTTGTTTTTTTTTACTTGATTTACCAAAGTTCGCAATTTTTGCTTGCCAGGGGTATTTTTGTATTGTTCTTTCTACCCAGTATATTGTAGTTCAGTTCTATTAAAACAACAATAAACTTGATACCAACAAACTTGATCCAAAGCATAGAATTTCGCTCAGAATTAGGAGTCATAGAGTAAATTAAATTCTATGACTCCTAATTCTGAGCGAAATTCTATGCTTTGGATCCTGAATCAAAGTCTATCTTTGAAGGAATGGGGTTTGTTTGAAGGGCTCTGGTGGGGTGGGGTGGGGGTACATCGGATCAAAAGTGCCCCACATGATTGTCCGTGGGAAACCAGTTACATAAAATGACACTCGTGTATAGAGGTATAACTTAGTTCTTAATTAAAAGAGCAAAATCTTTGCCCTCAGCTGTGTAATCTCATACTCTTAAATTTCCAACCATCTCCCTCGGGTGTCAAGCTATCTTAGGGTAGGAATGGGATTTGGCTATAAATCAAAAACTTGATAGAATGGCATTTCCAAAGAGCCAGGAGCACTTTCTGGAGTTGCTTCAAAAACTGCATAAATATCGCACCAGCACATTCTTATAAGAACATCATTGTTTCATTTTTTTTCCATATTTATTTTGAGAGAATTTCCCAGGAAAACCTTTTGTGTATTTTTCCACATATCAGTCATGCTGTTAATTAATATCATGAAGAATTACATGAATGCACCTAAGTGATATGAAAACAGTTATCTTGATATATAAAATCTTAGAAACTAAGGTGGGCATAAGACTTCCTTAACAAAAAATGGTGTACTTTGGAGATAGGAAAGTGGTTTGTAGATCCAGGGAGTTGTTGACTCAGAGCATTATTTCATTTCTTGAAAATGAAGTGCTCAGAAGATGGAGTCATTACAAAATATGTCAGATCTGTAATTACCAACCAATCATGACTTGGCAGAAGCCGCCCCGGTTAATAATGGCTGTCCGAAAAAGATGTTCAGATGCATGTCAGGCCCAAATTGAGTCTGCTGGTGTGGCTGGGATGCGGACTTTGGAAAAATAACATTCTCTGTTTGGAACCAGGAAGGTTGTCATGGAGATGAAAATCTTCCTGGTACCATAAAAACCCTGCTTGTCATCTGACTTGAGCCCTGTATTTGCACAGGTGGTTTTCCTAGCTGAGAAGGACAGAGTAAAAACAAATCTATTCTTCCTGAATGGTGCCTTTATGTGTCCAAAAGAACATGTTTTCTTTCTTTAGCCCTTCAATTAATGATCCATTATCAGCTAATTAAGTCACATGTAAACTTCATGTGCATTCATTTGTTACATCAAACTGATACTGTATTTCTATGTGTTTAACCATGTAACTGTTTGAATTAATGGTTAGAATGAGGTACATCAGGTGGTCATCTGGAGAGAATAATAATACACCCATGAAAGAGAATCACACATACACAGCCCATAGTATAATATTTCTATTTAATGAAAGACAGAAATATGATTTAAGTAATAATTTAGCGCATACCCCGCAACTTTGCCAGACTCTGTTCTCATCTCTATTCTTTTTAAGAAAGAAATCACATGGCTGGATTTCTGTTTCACTGAGATACATTTCAGATGCAGAGGTCATCAACATAATACAAAACCACATCTGTCCAGGTTTGCTCCCTACTCCCTCTTGCTTTCTTGCTTGTGTGTGAGAGGGTATAATTCGATCTTTGTATACATTTAGTATAAAAGCTTTAATGGTAGGTTTTTAATTTCAGTTTGTGATGCCTTTCTGCCCCAAAGAAGTTCAAAGCGTTTACCAAGTTTCTCAAGACACATTCATGGTTGCACTGAAAGAGCAGAGTTCAGACACAATAAATGCTGTGTTATATTTTTTGAAATGTACTCATATTATTTCACTTAAGACTTTGCAAAGTACATGGGGGAAAGCATTAGGTGATGTCCCCAATAATCAAAAACTACCAAACCAAGTACAAGAAGGATTTCTCATTGTTCATTGGATAAGGTTGAGTAGACAGTAATGGGAATAATATTCTGAATAAAGTTTTATGGATCAAGGATATATTTAAATGCAGGGATTGCTTTTTTTGAAAGCTGATGCTTAAAGAATGAAATCATACTTCCTTGAGGTTTAATAATAAAGAATTATTTGTGTGTAATGTTAGACTTCAGTTATGCATTCCCAGATGTTTAACCCATCCATAATTTGTAAATGGAGCTCACATAAGATTTATGATCTTAGCAGAATCTTCAGGTAGATAAAAGACCACTTACTTATTTGCTTATGAAAGTAGCACCTAATAAAAAAAATTGAAAGAACCATTAAAACAAGTCTAGATTTAGCTTATAAAGGAAAGATGATATCTAAAATACATTTAGTCTCTTTTAAAAAGAATAAGTTACCAAAATTCTTTGTGATGATATTTTATATTTGTAATGTTAAGGTTTTCAAGTTGAGATCAAGAAAACATTGAGAAGAAATTGCTTTATTTAAAACAACAAAACTACTAGCTATAGTAGTATAAAATTCTCCAACCTGGGTATTCACATACGCAGGCCCATTAATGCTTTCGTACCTGTCTCTTTTGCATACATAAAGAATCTCAATTTTGTATTTAAACAGGATCCAAGTGTAGAAAATATTGTGTGTAAAACAGTAACGCATATATGCCAGCAGATGGCGCTTTGATACCACATGTCCTTGATAATTTCTTTGATTGAAGAAACTTGGGCTGTAGTCTTGCTCTGCCACGCTCCAGGATTTAATGTAAGATGCCACACAACTGATCTTTAGAAATATCTAGCCCTCTGAGAGATCTCTTTGCATCTGACTATCTAAAATCTTTGACGGAGCTGCCTGCTCTATAGCTGTACATGTTGAAATTGGTCATTTCTTACAGCTGCCCAATTTTGTGATGCCAGTTCTGTAATATAATGTACTGCAAGATGGGAACTCTGATTATGCAGCTTTACTTATGGGGGAAAGGGGGGTTTGTGGGGATCTACCATAATAAATGTAAAAATCAGAAAGATGAATATTAAATATTATTGAATATTGAAGAAAGTAATTTTAGTTGTCAGTGGCCTTAACTATGGAGAACTAAGTGTCTTTTCTCAGATTCCATTTGAGAATTCCTCTCTTTTAGGAAGCCAGTTATTTAGACACTAAAGAACACCACTGTGGAAATGGAATCTTTTAAAAATAAAAACCTATCATTTTGACTGCAACCAAGTTGTAATTTTGACTGAAAACATAATTATTACCTGAGACAAAGGGGTTTTACCCTTGATTGTGTGCCATGACTCTCCATCGAGATTCTTCCCTGATTCTTTATCATGAACTGACTAAACCGAGATTCCGGTGGAGAAGCACCTATTTCCACTCACATTGCCGACCATTGTGTTTTTCTCTTTGCTTAATGGCACAGCTCTAAGAAAAAGGTTTCATTGAGTTGACAAGCTGGAGATAATTCAAGGAGCTTCCTTTTCTGAAGGCTTATTGTAGAATTTAGATGTCAAAGTCACCCGCCTTGTTCTCACCAGATACGGAGCCAGAAGGCCAAATTCAATAAGGCTTTCCTTTGACACCCAGAGAGTATAGAAGGTTCTTTCCAACATTATTGTCTATGCTTTTTGCATAGTAGGCACAGAACCGATATTGGCTGAATGGGTGAGTCCTTGCTAGACTGGCTATGGGAGAGAATGAGAATAGAATAGTTGGGAATCTTGTTCTGTCATCAAGGGCAGTGATGACATTTCCCTGCATGGGACATGGGGAGGTGGGAGACAGGACGGATGTGCCCATTTGAGAGGCAGAACAAACAATAGGAAAATGTTAAAAAATAAATGAGACCTGAGTGGAAGGCATGACCTCTAATGCCCATGTCCCAGATGACAGTGGAAAGGACTTGGAAGGATGCCCATAGCTCATATGGAGAGTAGGCATGATTCTAAGGCAAGGCAGAAATCAACTGGGGAATTGGCTTGGTGGTTAAGAGCCCCATAGCAAACAAAAGCAGCTGTGGTTATGTCTTTAGATTTTGCAACTTTTAATCAGGTTCATTAAGTCATGACCAAATTTTAGCAAGAGTCTGTAATGATAAACTCCCTAAATAGTTCTAAAGGATTACAGATATTTCTGTATTTCCTACCTGGACTTTGGTAGGGAATAAAAAGAAAAGGTAGAATATAAAAGAATGTATGATATGGTGCTGCTCACTCTTGAGAAATTTAGTCTGTCCTGGGAGATCAGACTTGCATGTAGGAGGTAAAACCCAATCAAATTAAAGGGGAAAAATGATGTATGTATAGCTCAAAAGGAGAAGATCTGGTGGATAGCTTCACTCACATGAGCAACAGTGGACAAGTTAGGCTTCACAAAAGAATGAAAACCTTAATATAGAAGGATTTAGAGAGGAAGAGAGAGATTTTCTTCCAAAGGCTTTGCTTTGGTAGACTGAGGTAGAAATGGCCTAGAATATATTTGTAGGTGGTTTAAAGGGGGGCAGCCCAGCCTGAGTGGAGGTGGGAACTGGCAGGTGGGCTAGGCTAGGTTAGTAAAATGCCAGCATAAAAGGATGAGGAGTTTGCCCTTAATCCAGAGGAGAACAAGGCGGCATTGTTGGGTGGGAAACGAGCATGTGGAGGCTGTGTTTTAAGGGGATTACTCTGGCAATGGTGCCAATGGAGACTGGAGCCGTGGCAATTAACACTGGGCAGCCCTGCTAACTCAGCTCAGAAATGTTCAGGGCCCAAAGTGAAATGTGGCACGCCTCTCATGAAAGTGGAGTGGGAGAGGGGAGTATCAGAAAGACGTTTAAAAGGCCAAGTTCGATCCTTTTTTTAAATTTCAGAACATTAAGGGGGTACAGATGTTTTTGTTACAAGGTGGCTTTTGAAATACTTGAGTCAGGGATATTAGTGTGACCATCACCTCAATTTCAATACTAGTAATAAATTTTTAAAAAGTAAGTTGCCCTTGATATTCTTTGCATCCCCCATTCCCGTAGTGACAGGGTTTTCCAAACAATAAAATAAATCTGATGCGGGGCACTACTGACTCCAACAATAATATGAGCTAATATTCACTGGTCTTCCTATGTGGCTGACTCTTATCTAGGCACTGAGCATGTGTAACTCACTTCTCTATACTTTTTCTTTTCTTTTCTTTTTTTTTTTTTTTTTTGAGACAGAGTATCACTCTGTCACCCTGGCTAGAGAGATGTGGAGTCATACCTCAAACTCTTGGGCTCAAGCGATCCTCTTGTCTTAGCCTCCCAAGTAGCTGGGACTATAGATGCGAGCCACAACACCTGGCTAGTTTTTCCTATTTCTAGTAGAGATGAGGTCTTGCTCTTGCTCAGGCTGGTCTCCAACTCCTGAGCTCAGGTGATCCACCCACCTCAGCCTCCCAGAGTGCTAGAATTACAGGTGCAAGACCACTCTGCCCAGCCAACTCAATCATCCCAACAATGTAGAGGTAGATACTGTCATTGTCATCATTTTATAGGCAAGGAAACTGTGTCATGAAAAGAGATATAACTCACCCAAGAAGACATAGCTAGGAGGTAGCATGAGCCAAGGAGCCTTCCCCAGATCCCCTATTGCCTTTTGAAATCTAACAAAAGACTCTCTTCCCTCACCCTGGACATCGGACATTTTGGAGAGTGTCATCTGGGTGCCACCACCATATTGAAATTTCAGGAATTTCCTACTACCTAGGGTGTGACTAGGATAGTTTAACAATTAGGATAGTTGCAGGAAATGCAGAACTTGTGTCATCACATCCAGAGCACCTACCAGAGTTATTCCACTGATAGCTATGTGAAAACTACGTCCTGGCTGTGTGAGATACCAGCATCATGCGGGGCCAGCTGGGCTTTGTAGATTCATGACTTGGTTGGGGTGGATCCCTAATCATACTATACAGATTTTGAATGAAACTCCATGAGATCAGGACTCCTTGGTCTTGTTCATGGATGTATCTTTGCCAGGGCCTGGAACAATGCCTGGGACCTGGTGTTTGTTGAAGTAAACAGGGAAGGGGGCACGTTGTTGGCTGGTTACCAAAAGGATGAAGACACTCAGGAAAATGATTCTTGAGCGTGAGAACAAGCGATGTGGCCATTGATCCCTCTCATTTGGTGTCACTGGCCACTGGGAGTACCTTGTTTGAAGCTCACCTCCTCATCAGGAACAGGGCCCCGTTTCTGCCCACGCTGGGACCGTTCACGCTAGGACAGTGCCTCAGCTCACACTTCAGGAAATAGCCAGTCTGGCCAGTGACACCCACAGCCACCATCGGGCCCTACCCTGTGTGCAGAGTAAAAAGTCCTCTTTGGAATCACTGTGGATTTGCCCATTCTACCCACTCCCTTTCTACTACTGGCACAAAAATGTAGAGTTGGGTTATAGTAAATAGCTATTAATTCGTTGTTTTGGCTATTTGTAACTACTAGGAAAAAGTGTTCAAACTCATTTGGCCATTTTTACCTAGAGTTTTTCAACCTCCTTTATCTCATGGCACACTTGAACCTACAGTTAAGCTTCCCCAGCACACTTAAATTATGTTGATCAAAAGAAAGTAAAAAGAATATACTTACTGTGCTTTAAACTTCTTTCGAAAATAATTTAATTAATAATCTTTAAAATTTTCATGGCACACCAGTTCACCACAGCTCATGGGTTGAAAATCACTGACCTATTGTTGGGTTTTTACTTTTCTTTTTAATTTTTTAACTACTGTTTAAAGTCTTGTGATCTCTTTTGATACCAGATGGCAGTGGCAGTTTTGGCCCATGGTTACCAACTGCCCTTCCAAGACTAACTTTTTAACTTAGGGCATCTGGGAAGACTGGGAGCTTCCAGATGTTGGGATACAGATGAAGTCACCAGGGATGGACCCTGGGGAAACAAAGAGTGGTGTCAGGGGGGTGGAGAAAAGAGGGGCAGGGCCAAGAGGTTCTTTTCAAATGGAGGGACCGGACTTGGTACAGGCAATCTCTGGGTTATGAACAAGGTAGGGTTGAATAGGTTTGTTGTTTGGTTGAATGTGTATGTAAGTTAGAACAGTTACATTTGCCAATTACCTGTAATAGCTCTCGTTTGTAAGTGCAAGTTGCATATCAGTCAGGTGTTTGTAACTCGGGGACTCACTGTAATAGCCTCTATTCATAAGTGTGAGTTGTACGTCAGTCAGATTTTTGTAACTTGGGGGACTGCCTATAATTTGCTGCAACTGGAAACTGAGAAGGGGCAGGAGATGATTTGCGGGTCTGTGTATGACAGACACAGACAACCTGGCTCTGTGGCACCTTCTCTGAGCTAACTGCAGAACCAGTAGATGTCTGCCTGGGAGAGAGGGAGGATTTGGAGCCCTGCAAGCTCAGATGAAGTTCACACAGCACTTCTCAGGCCTGCTGCCCTTTCAGTGTAGCACACCTGGAGCCCTTCTCCCCGGGGCAGGCCTGGGGGTCCTTGTGGTGTGGGCTCACAATGCCTGCTGTCACATCCCCGGTGCTATGCTGAACTATGAGGTCTATACCAGGTCTGGATGGGCTTGCTTTCTTATATTCCTGAGATATTTGTGGAGGCAAATTAATTCCTGGGTGATATCACCATTGTAAAACTATTTGATGTATAATTGAAACAAGATTTACAGTAAGTTAGTTGGTAACTATGTGATGGGTACATAGGGTTTCATTACACTGTCCTCTCTTTATATATATGTTTGAGATTGTTCATAATTAAAAAATATGTCTGTATTTTTTGTGAAACAGGATCTATCTCTCTTACCCAGGCTGGAGTGCAGTGACATCATCACAGCTCACTGCAACCGCCACACCTAAAACCTCAGCCTCCCAAGTAGTTGGGACTGTAGGTATGCACCACCGTACCTGGATAATTTTTTATTTCTATGGAAATGGGATCTCACTATTTATTGCCCAGGCTGGTCTCAGTTTCCTAGGCTCAACTGATTCCTGCCTGTGCCTCCCAAAGTGCTGGGATTACAGATATCGGCCACCATGCCTACCCTCCCCTCCCCCAGTCTTTATGTAATGTTAGTCTTTAACTCTTGAACCTTTCGTATTTTCAGTTCTCTTAAATAGAGTTGCACCTATAATGCCAGCAGTTGGAGGGGAGGGAGGGAAAAAGATGGGTGGAGGGAGGGTGACTGGTGGGTTTACACCTGCGGTGCATCTTACAAGGGTACATGTGAAACTTAGTAAATGTAGAATATAAATGTCTTAACGCAAAAACTAAGAAAATGCCAGAAAGGCTATGTTAACCAGTGTGATGAAAATGTGTCAAACGGTCTATAAAACCAGTGTATGGTACCCCATGATCGCATTAATGTACACAGCTATGATTTAATAATAATAATAAAAAAAAAAGAAAAGTAGCTAAGTTCACAAAAACCTGACCGACCAGCTTAAAGACGAATTTTCATGTATCTCCTCACTATTGATAAATTCTCCGAGAAAACCAGGACCAAAAGTGGTTTCCACATTTACCTAACAATTTCCATGACAAATATATGTGTGTTACTGCTTTCCAAACATTTTTTTTCCTTGTAAGTATAAAAAGCAAACAGAGCGGGAAAACTGTTCATGAATGGCCGCTTTGAAATCAATCATATGCTTCCTTGAAGCAGAATAAACAAGCTCCAAACACATATACTCTGTAGCGTTTACCCAATTATTTTTGAGCTTGGAAAATAAGGCCCAGAGTGTATATTAGTCACATTTTAACACCATAGTCACTATATAATTTTAGTTCATTGGTTATCCACATCAGTACACTTGTGAATCTTAAAACTGTACCAGTTGCTACATCCATACATTAATGATTCGGTTGGACTCTATGGTAGATATGTGGGAGGGGGGCAAAGGGCCTTAAGGAGAGGAAACTGCTCCCTTAGCTTTCTCGAATATAATCACTAACGTTCAGCGAGCAATTGATGATATACTGAAACCTCACTGTTATAGGTTAATGTGAGGGAAAGATTGGCCTCTCGGTAAAACTTTAAGTAAAATATTTTTTTTTGTTGTTGTTGTTGTTGTTGCAGTTTGGCCGGGGCTGGGTTTGAACCCGCCACCCTCGGCATATGGAGCCGGCGCCCTACTCACTGAGCCACAGGCGCCGCCCAAGTAAAATATTTTTTAAATGATATGGACTACCCTCAATGAATCCCAAACAATAAAAAATAATAATAATGTGGAGTTTTTTTTGTCTCCTAATTTCACTTTTTACCTAATTTTTTTACTTACGGTAAAAGGACATTTTTGTGCGGTGAGGAAATTTGAATATGGATGGATATTAGATGAAATTAAAGAATTGTGAATTGTGCCACGTGTGTTAACAGCATGGTAGTTAGGATTTTTGTTTTTTTTAAGGATTCTTCTTTACTTAGAGATACATGATGAAATCGTTCTGTGCGCAATGACAGTCCCTGGGATTTGCTTTCAAACAGCCCAGGAAATAAGAATGGGTTGAGAGGGTGGATGAAACAAGAATGCCAGAGTGTTGATGCATCGTGCAAACTGTCTGTTGAGTATGTGGGAATTTATTAATTCTTTCCGTTATTCTCTCTACTTCCGTAAATGTTTGAACATTTCTATAATAAAGAAAATCAAAGGAAGACTCAACATAAACATGAAATCAGTAGTATGTCTATCCCCGCAAAGGCGAATGAGGTAATTGGGTTAAAATCTTCAACTGGCATCAGCTATTTAGCGAATGTTCTTAAGCTGACTGGGGGATACAGTTTTTTTTAGTCTTTGTACTGGACGTACCTTGTGTGTGCATCATTTTGCATGGATTATATACTTTTTTAAAATGAATGGATTTGATTCATATGGTGAATCTATATGGTACAGTTTTTCTGCAAAAACATATCTTGACTTTTGACTTAACTAAATCTTTTAGGCTATACCTTCATGAATAGATAATCCTTATAATTAACACATCAATTAAGAGCAGATGAAATTATGGGACTGAAATTCATGGCAGGAAGGTGGAGAGGAGGGTAGGAAATTAGAGCAAGTAAAAAATTGATGTTGAGTGCCAGCTATGGTTTCTACCCTAATTAGGTAACCTTTTTCAAAGGTACAGTGATTCTTGGAAAGTAAGAAAAGTGATTTGATCTTTAAAAAGCAAAGGATAAAACAACTTTAGTTCATATAGTATTTCCTTGGAGGTGTATTTTTGCTGGTTGACAATATCATAAAAGTCTTCCTTGTTTCACATAACAGCTATCTGCCTGAAAAAGTAAGCACAAATCATCCCAGGAGAAGTGCTTGCTTCCATGTGTAAGACGCTCATACCTTGATGTTCATTGCAAAGTTATTTGTAATAGGAAAAAATAGAAATATCCCAAGTGTTCATCAACAGTAGGATGGGTACATAAAGTATAGTATTAAAAATGAGACAAATAAATGTATACTAACAAGGAAAGCTAAAACATACTTTGAAAGAAGAAAGGAAGTTACAAAATAATGTTTGACAGCATGTATGGAATACATACATACAAACGATTTAGATCTTTGTGAGAACAAGGATCTGGGAAGTGACAGTAGTTTCTTACTAGAAGGGGAGATGATCAAAAGGAATTTTAGCTGATTAGGCGTGTTTTAATTTTTTTTTAAAGAAAAAAAGATGTTGATGTGTTACTTCAGTAATTAAAAATTATTTTAAAAGGCAAGTTATTTGCTATGTGAATCTTGCTGTTAAAAGCAGTTTTTCAATAAATCCTTTGTAAAGTGGTGGTTTAACTTACCTCTGTTGTAATGCTGGATTTTTGTCTGTTTGGTTTTTGAAAAGCAAGCTATAGCTTCTATACTGTGGTAATTTAAGGATCAGAAATCATATTCTCCATTTGTAAAAAAATTATGTGTGCTCTTGAGATGTTGTCTTTCATAACTGAATGGCGCATAGAACTGAATAAATAAAAGAGTCTGCATAAGTGTCCCTTAAATAATGCAGAGGGAAAACGATCATGGACTGGCAAAAGTTACTTTATTGATTGTCCTGCTTTGTGCATCACTGTTAACCACGAAAAGTAAGTCATTTTAAGGAATGGGTAGATTTGGACATCTGGCCATTCATTTTTCTAATGAGTGGTGTTAATGATTTTTAACTATTATAGAGATAATGAAAATTGCCTTTTATTTTTTAATTCTCTGATTTTGATAGTAAGAAAGCGTTACAGTGAATTTGAGGTATTTAACTAAGTTGAAATACCGTGTGGTCAGTGAAGATAGATTATTTCAATTGGGATTCTCTGGAATGCACATGTCAAAACCCCAGCCCAGATTGACCTGAGCAGAAAACAAAACAAAGCAAACCAAAAAGTAAATGACAATTCACTGGCTCAAGAAACGGTATAAAATACAAGGATATCTAGCGTTAGCTTTGAGCTCAGCTAGATCGTAGGTATTCAAATCTTATCATTCAACATTGTTCTCTTCCTGACACTTTTCTGTGCTTAACTCTGTTGGCTTGATTTGGGGGCGTGTTGTTCCCACAGGCGGTAAAAGTGGTGCCGAGCGCCTCCAAGATTGATCCTGTTGGCCCAGCAACCCTAGTGGTGAAAATAAGTTATATTTTTGATAATTCCAGAAACAATCTCAGGGAGGCCACCCATTGGCCCAGTTTAGGTCATGAGCCATCACTCAGCCAATCACTAATGCCAAAAGTTTGCAGTGACCTTGATTGGCCAGGACCGAGGCACATGCTCATCTCTAAAACTAGGTGTGAAGGTGTCAACTTCAGCTGAACCATGTTGAAAGAAGCAGAAGGGACGGCTGCCCAAGAGGAAATGAGCTATTACCAAGAGTGAGTACGGTGCAGATAGAAAAAAGAGGTGTACATACAGAGATCCCAGGTATTTGAGTCTGCAGTCTGTCTGATTTTCCCTGAGTACTCATCTTGGGGAGGCAGGTTGTACATCCACACACAGCCTTTTGCTCTTCCTCATCGGTGCTAAATCACTGTGCTAAATCGCCAGGGTTTGGAATGCTTCTGAGATGATACTTAACCTTCCATGTTACAGTTTCAGGGTCACATACTCCATATGTCTGAGTGGTGAACATTGCCACTCTCTCTTCCCAGTTATTCTCTTCAGTGAGGTATTAGGGAATTCTTTTTATTGCTATGTCTTATCTACCCTGCCTCTCCCCATCCATGGGACTTTCAGAAAGACAGGTAGAACATGAGAGTCTAGAGAGAGATCTCAGGTGTCAGTCAGATGATTGAAGCTCAATCTGGACTACAGGGAGCCTTAATCTACAGCAGAGGAACCTCTGGGGCCAAGGAGAAGGTACCCAGTAAGAAGGGGAAGCCACGGAGATGGGGACCTGGATATACCCTCCCTCTCCCCCTTCAAATTTCATTCTGTATAAAATTTCATAGAAGAAGAGTCTCCAATCCCTCTCCCCTTTGAGGGTGATTGGTGGGATTACACCTGCAGTGCATCTTACAAGGGTACATGTGAAACTTAGTAAATGTAGAATATAATTGTCTTAACACAATAACTAAGAAAATGCCAGGAAGGCTATGTTAACCACTGTGATGAAAATGTGTCAAACTGTTTGTAAAACCAGTGTATGGTGCCCCATGATCACATTGATGTACACAGCTATGATTTAATATTAATAAAAAAAAAATAAAAAAAAGAAGAGTCTCCATATTTGAGGGAAAAAAAGAGTGAGTTGAAAGCCTTCCATCTAGTCTAACCCTACAAATGTTCTTTTATTTTTCCTTTTTAAAATGTGTTGAGCATCTGTAGTCCAAGCTACTGGGGATGCTGAGGTAAGAGGACTCTTGAGCCCAGGAGCTTCAGGTTGCTATGAGCTAGGCTGATGCCATGGCATGCCAGCCTGGGCAACAGAGTTTGCCAAAAGCAAACAAATAAGCAAAAAACTTTTAATTTTGCCTTTTTTTCAGTTGACACATACTTGTACATATTTATAAAGTACATGTGATATTTTGTTTTAATACATGTAAACAATGTGTAGTGATCAAGTCCAGGTAATTGGCTTTATCTGTCACTCAACCATTTATCATTTCCTTGTGTGGTGAACACTCCAGATCCTCTCTTCTGGCTAGTTTGAAATACACAGTGCATCGCCGCTAACTGTAGCCACCCTCTGCGCTAATAGAACACTGGACCTTCTTCCTACAGATGCTCATTTTTAAAGGGGCCCAGAAAGGCCAGGAGACTGACCAGTGCTGCTTAGCATCAAAGCTCCAGTGCACACGCCTCCCCGAGTGCCTGTCTGATTAGATGTGCCCCATTGTATCACCTTGATCTAACCTCCCATGAAGGGGGCATCCTTAGACACTTCTGCGGTCCCAGATTGCTGAAAACAACACCTGCACATAGGTATTCAGTGAACGTCCTTCACTTGTGCTTTGGGCCATTGGTAAATATGACATTTTCCAGAGCATATTCAGAGCAAGGGAGGGTCATAAATCAAACGCCTCTGAGGACCACGGAGGCGAAAGGACAAGGGGTAGAGTCAGGCAAGGGACCACGGATGAAGCTTGCAGCCCAGCCTGTAATATGGAGGGGTGCAGGCACTTGCCCTGTGCCTCCATGTTTTTTGCAATTGAAGACATAAGTCTGTGTTTCCCTGGGAAATATTTTGATTACTGAGTGTTGGAAACTAATTTATACATTTCAGGGGTCCCTTGAAATTGGTATGAGGTAGCTAATAGGGCCTGGGAAGGGGATTCTAGGATTAGAGAATATGAGAAATGGGTTGAAGCTTTCTTCACTGCCCATTCTCAGAATCTTTCCAGGATTGCTCTTTTCGGTGGTCAGTGTGCTTTTCTTCTGGAGGAGAGGGATCTGAAGAAGCGCATATCGAATGCAGAGGTTCCTAAATTCATTTCCTGCTGGAGCTGTAAGATATCCTGAAACAGCGCTGGGAGCCCTGGGACTTCTGGTCTAATCAAGAACCTTCCACACAAGGTTTTATTGTTTTTTTCCAGGGATTAGAAATCTCTCTGCCTGGATCAACAAGCTTCCTTCTCCCATGACCTCACACTCAGTTTAAAACGTTCATGTGAGCAGTGGTGCAAAACCCAGCTAGCAGTGTAAGTTGCATCCTCTCTAAGAAATGAGCTTGTGATCACAAGAATGGAGAAGCATGAATCCTATGTACTCAATTTTGATATGAGGACAATTAATGACAATTAAGGTTATGGGGGGGGAGCAGAAAGAGGGACGGAGGGAGGGGGGTAGGGCCTTGGTATGTGTCACACTTTATGGGGGCAAGACATGATTGCAAGAGGGACTTTACCTAACAATTGCAATCAGTGTAACCTGGCTTATTATACCCTCAATGAATCCCCAACAATAAAAAAAAAAAAAAAAGAAAGAAATGAGCTTGTGGCTGGTAGAGCCAGCCCGGAACACATAAGTTGGGCAAAAAGCAATCAAATATCACAGTTCTCCCCCCTCCTCCCTACTCACCACGCCCTGTTGCCTGTTCCATAGGGGAGGCTGTTAAAAGGGCCCCTGGTGAACCATTGAGTCATTTATAGGCTAATCTTTGTGCGGTCCCCAAAGTAGAGAATGATACAGGCTACAGGAATTCCTCCTAAGCACCCCAGAGAGAATTCCACTGATTTAAAATATGACTTTCTGTAACATGAGCAGGAGTCTGCATGTTTCAGGGGCTGATATAGCCTGCCTGCCGGGAGGGTCACATTCATGAGCTTGAGCAAACGGGACCATTGGGAATCAGCCACCTCCCCAAGCTTTCCTGGAGCGAGTTGAACTGACCCTGAACTTGCAGGGTTTGCAGAGCAGGTTTTTGCTGGCTCCGGATATACTTTCAGCCTGAAAGGGGCAGGAATGAGAGGCCTTTGCATTTGAGGACTGTGTAGGCACTTACCTCTGGCCAGGGGGTCCTTGGATACTGTTTTCTTTGGCAGCCAACTGGTCCAGGTCTCTTAAATTCCTTTGATGTTCAGGGGTCCAGAGAGCATAGCCACTGCTTGTGTTCTTTACTCCAGAAGGCAGGCATGGGTGTGTGGGTGCCTACCTGCTGAAGAACCAGGCCTTCATGAGAAAGGGTTTCGTTTTATTTTGAGACAGAGTCTCACTTTGTCACCCTCCTTAGTAGAGTGCTGTGGCCTCAGAGCTCACAGCTACCTCAAACTCTTGGACTCAAGTGATTGTCTTGCCTCAGCCTCCCGAGTAGCTGGGATTACAGGTGCCCGCCACAACACCCAGCTATTTTTAGAGACGGAGTCTCGCTCTGGCTCAGGCTCAGGCTCAAACTCCTAAGCTTAAGCAGTCCACCCCCCTCGGGCTCCCAGAGTGCTTGCTAGGATTACAGGTGTGAGCCGCCACACCTGGCCCAGAAAGGTCCTTTTCATGTGACTGTACCCTAGCAGTCCAGCCTTTTCTCTTTAGGAAGAATTTTGTGCTGCTCCAACATTAAAGAAGCGCAAGCCCATGCCCCCAATCTCTGCTGACTTTGCTCACCTTTGAATTTATAACTGGGGAAGGGCGAAGAAGAAATCTTGGTTTGGCTGTTGGTACAAATGTAGCTGTGAGGGTCTTGCCCACGTTTGCCATGATGCAAATGCCCATCCAGAAAGAAGTAAGAATTGTTCTTGCAGTAACTGTTGAGAGTCAGACAAGTTGAGTGTGGAGCTGGAAACCGTCAGGATGGTCTGGGTGTGTGTAAACAATAAGAATCCTAATAGGAGCACAGGGGCTTTCTCCCCATGGTGGATTTTCAGGGACTTGGGTTTCCATGTGCAGCTGTGAGAGCTCATCCCTAAGAAAGAATGGTCAGCACTGTTTTAGCTGTGCAGAGCATTCTGTCCGGGGCTCTCCCTTTAAACTCAAGGACAGTAGGCATTGCCGCTTACCCAGCCTCTCAGAGGGAGAGACATGCCCCACCAGAGCTGCAGGTGCACTGGGGCACAAAGAGAAAACAAGTTGTTTGGGAAAAAATAATGTCTTTCAGGTTCTGCCAGGCAGATAGTGCCAATTAAAGTCAGTTCATCCAAAGGATTTTTCTAGGCAGTCCATACATTCACATATAAAGAGATGATTATAAGTAAGATGGCTGATTCCACAAGCTACTCACAAAATCAGATCATTATTTTATAATGACATTTGTGGGTTTAAATGTGTGAGAAACATTCTGAACCATCACAATTTTGGATGCGTGCAGGAATATCAGAAACTGCACATAAGCCCAGCTAGGACAACCTCGAGATTGTATTTAGTCTTAAGCAGTGCAATTCCCTTTAAGTCTTCCTCTCACTTCTTACTCTTAAACTATTTCTAACAAAGGGGAAAGAAGGCTTCACTTAACAGTCAGAATATCTACTCTATGCTGGATGCCAGGGATATAATGGTAAATAGGATTTGTCACGTAATTTTTGGGGACAAGTACAAAATGAAAATGCGGCTCCATTGTTCAGAAAAGCAGTAAAAAGTGCCGTTAAAGGTGTTACAACATAAAGCTTTTTCTTTTCTTATGTGGTCTATCTACCTTTCATGGTGTTTTTCTTTGCTATGTAATGCTGTGCTTCCTTGGGCAGGGAAATACACAACTTGATACACACACAGCCCTCCAACTGCTGTGCCTCCCTCCTGCCAATCACCTGCCCAGTGTACTGTGCTTTGGCTTGAGGGGGGGAGACTGGAGTCAAACCAGGTATCTCCCCATCCCATGGGCCCACATCCCTAATCCACAGTTAATGCACAATCCCCAAAGGTAATGCAGCCAGTGTGCCAGGATGTACTAAGCCCATCAAACACTCCACAGCACTGCCACACCCACCCTACATGCCACACACCTGATTTCAGCCTTTCCTATGTCCAAGCTACAACAAAGGTGGGTACAGCAGCACAGGCAGGAGGGAGGAGGACAGGGGACTACACGGAGCCATGACTCCCAGTGCCTGGTTCATGCTGCATGGACCCGTCAGATCTCACTTGTAAAACACAGATTCAAAGATAAAATTGTTCAGAATTTCAAGACTGTAATCACAGGACTGAAGCTTCAAACAACAGGGCCTTTGAAAACAGCCCTGCTAATAATATAAGAGAAAGATAGTTTGGAAGATGCATACCCCACCCCATGAATATAATTTCTCCTAAGGGCTTGATAAGAAAAACAGAGAGGTCAGGACAAAGAAAGACCAAGAAGGAGAGAGACTTGTAGAGATGGTAGGCAAGGAGGCCTCTTGGATGGGAAGTCATATTTAAACAAAGACCCGAGCTATGAGAAGGTGGCAGCCCAGGGAAGAGTTGTTCCAGGCAGCAGAAATGGCATGTGCAAAGGCCCTGCAGTAGGAAAGTTTGGCTCTATGGAGAAACTGAGAGAGGAGGTATTGTAGCTGGGCACTGGGGACAGAGGATGGGAGTGGCATGGGAGAAGGTGGGAAAGATTGGTGGAGGGGGCAGGCAGCTAGCTACCCTGGAGACAGGGTAAGTTTCGTTCATTACAGGCCTCACTTTCCCTTAATGATGCATATGTCTTTCCACACCCTCACAGTGTGGGGTTAATTCCTTCCTAAAAGGCACAGCCTTTCATCTCAAGGAAACCTTTGACAGAAAAATTTAGATTTTAGTTCATTTGTTAACTTTAAAGGGGGATTTCATCTAGTAGCTAGCAGACCTGGCTGGCCACCTGTTTTGGCAATTAATCTAAAACTCAAAATATACTTTGTGCCTTTCATTTGCCCCTTTGAAACATAAAAGCTTAGTGTATCCATCATGACCTTAACTGAAAAGAGCTTATCTAAAATTAAGGAAAATCAGCCAGCAGTAGGTATAGGATGTGTCTTTTGTGAGATAAGAAAATGGATTCTAGGGTTCTCATTAGGTGATGTTTCTGGGAGGTCTTGCCCTGTGGTGAAGTGGCCTTAAAGGTAAATGCTTTAGGTAATGAGCAGTCAAAGGCCCCACTTCTGGCAGGGAGCAAGAAATTACTGCAAAGGTTAGACAGGTTCCAAAAATTTTCTTCACTTGCATCAAATAGTGACACAGAAATTATTCAGCTTACACAGCTATTTTCAGACGCTTGGAGAAAATCGTGATTATAATTGTTTTCTCCATTTAATGGGGCATATTTGTCCTGAATTTACAAAGCAAAACAAAAATTAGTTTTCTTTTCAGCCAGAGAAGAAAGCTTTACAGTCGCAAGAGAACAGACCTCTCTGAAATGGCCCAGACAATCTGAGCAGTAATTAGCTGGGATCAAGCAATTGTGACATCTTCATCATGTACATTGTAATGAACTGAATAGTCCACCTCTCGGAAAAACGTAGAAAGGGCAGACAGCCTTCCCCTGAGAAGGGTAAAGGGTGAATATACAAAATGACTGCTTAGGTTCCTCTGCTCCATTTTATTAAACTATTTATTGTATTAGTGATTTCCCACCCCCACCAATGGCTAAAAAAAATCACCTGTTTACTTTTTAAAGAACATCATGACCCTTAATAAGACACAGAATTAAATGCCATTTAAATTCAGTTTATAAGAAAAAAAATTTTTTTAGAAAGTCCTTGAATTTTAGAACCTGAAACTGTCACTGAGGAAACAGTTCTATAAATTTAGAGCTATAGAAGTTACTGGAAAAAAAAATACACTGCAAATTGACATTTAGATGACCCTATTAAAAGTCAGTTAATATTGTGGAATATGTATAATATTTTCTGTGAAGGTTCGTTTGATTCTCATGTGGATGAGAATACTTATGTGTTTTAACTAATTTATCAGAGGGAAGGGGAGATATAATATAAAATTCACTGGGCACCAAGCTTGGAGCAAAAGATGTTTTAACTAACCAAAGAACATTTAACTTATAATAGAACGTAAGTTTAAGACTGTTTCTTAGGTTGATTTTGTCATGTCTTTTCAACCTCTTCAAAATTATTATTTTTCCAGATATGAAATAAAACATGGACCTTTGACATGTCTGATACTAATGTTTAGATGTTATCTACGCCAATCGGCTATTGCCACGTTCACAGATAATCCCAAAACAAAATATCTCCCAGCTCTGCTTCCTGCATAATCAGTGCTACACCGAGGAAACTTTCATTCACCTAAAAATTAAATGTCTGGCTTTTCTTTCTTTCTTCTAAAACGATGGTAAAATATACAACACTGTTTACCATCGTAGCCATCTTTAAAGGTACAATTTAGAGGCATTAATTACATTCACATTGTTAGTACAGCTATCACTTCCATTTCTAAAACTTTTTCATTATCCCAAACAGAAACTCTAGAACCATTAAGCAAATGTAGACCTTTTTGTTTACGTGTTGGTTGGTTTAATGGGGCTGTTAGTTTTCCAGAACTCATGTTGCTCAGTGGACTGATTTTTTTCCCTTCGACCTCATGCTCTTCTTCTATCTGTCGTGCCCTGCCAGCTCTGGCACGGTGGGAATTCCCAGCTGTGTACTTGTACCAGGATTGGAATCCCACCCCTCCTGTTCATGGGCTCTCACACAGGCCATAGAACTTGGAGTTATTGCCCATTGGAGTCAGGTTCAAGCTGTTGACCTAGAAGCAAGCCATTCCCAGCCACCGGCTTCTCTCAGACCCCACTGTCTGGCAATGTGCTTGCTGTTTGTAAGTTTCCTTCACCTGGCAGCCTGTCTGTGCAGTGTGCAGTGTGCGCTGCCCCTAGCTTCCTGACAGCTTTATCCACTTACCTTCCTCTGATGAAGATAAAAGTCTTGTGCACAGAAGCTGCTCAGCCACATCCCATTCTGTGTGCTGGCAAGGGCATTGGTAATAGCTTTAAAATTCACTTAAAGAAATTGGAAACAGCGAGTCACATGCAGTCATTGCCAGACACGTTGTTAATTACTTGATGGAGATGCTTGATGGGCTGCCTTTTCCTTGTAATTAGAGGTTTCCATCATCTTTGCCTTACTGGTAAGTTTTTCCAAATTTCTTTCTGAATGTTACAAGTGGAGACGGAGAGGCTAACATACTTCAAATTACCTACCCATTTCCCTGAGATTGACTTAACTTATGTAATTGCCTCTCTTTACATACCAACCTACATTTCTTTGGGTGCCTGCATTAAAAAACAAAAATTTTCCCCCATGGTTTTATAGTTTAAAATGAACTAAGTTCAAACTTCATAAAGATCTCATTCAGAAAGTTGTAGGAAGATTAAAATACTACCACCCACCCTAAAATTAGAGCTTAATTCTCTGTGATTCTTGATATGATGTATTTGACTTTGAAGCTGCCAGATGTTTGAGCAGTCAAATAGTGGTCGGAAAAGTACTTCCACAGTGAAGAATCTAAGTTAGGAACGAACCGAAAAATTCTACCAGAATTTAAATTCTAAACTACCGAAAAATTCTTCAGAATTGATTTTAATTCTGTAAGCGTCTCCTTCTGCAAGGAAGTAAAAAGAGTTTGAGCAAAGTATTTATTTCACAATGATGATGATGCCATTAAAATATTAATTTTATTGAGTGCTGACTCTGTGTCAAATCTTTTGGGGGGCTGAGTGTATCATATAATATTTCATGCTGACAACCATCTTGTTTTAAAAGTCAAAACTGAAACATAAAAAGCTTGTTTTCATCACTCATTTGGGGGGAAAAGAAGAAAGATTAGAATATACCTATACCCCTGCTGGCTTCATTTTAAAGTTAAATTCACTCTTTCTGTTTTAATCTCATCTCATTTCCTCCAGCAGAACCTTGGCTCTCCCTGGTTTCAGGGCCTCCTATTCTGCCCACAGAGAAATCCCAGTCTTCCTTTATACCAACTTCCAGGTTTTTAATATGTAAACGCATGATCTGTGGCTCTTACTGAGCCGCAGCTTCTGATGCATTTTCTCCAGAGAGGAGCCTGAGATTCTGGATTTCTAAGAAGCTCCTGGGTGCTGCTGGTCCTTGGACCTCACTTTAAGTAGCAGATGTATTTCTCTATTTCACTCCCTGCCTAGGCACACCTTCCTCCCCTTCGTGGTCCCACCACATCTCTCACCTACCCTTCCATACTAATCAGCTGGCAAGACCTCTGCTTTCCTGTCTCACTTTCTGCACCGCAGTCTGGCTTCTTCCCTCAGCTCTCTGTGAGGCTCCCTGGCAGAGGACACACGGGGCCTTCCTGCCATCACGTCCAGCTATCAGTTCTTAGCTTACCCTCTGTCCTCTGGGACATTGGCACAAATACCCCCTTTCTTTGGAAAATGACCCTCTGACCTTGCCACTCGTTCACGTACCAGGTAATCTCATGGCTTTGGCAACTCCTGTATTACCCATGCCTTGAATCCAGGCCCCGGATCTGTGCTTGGCCCTGTCTCTGGGACCTCTGCTTAAATGTAAGTGACCTCAAATCTAAGGTACATATACCCAGGCTCCTCCTCCCCCTCTCGTCCTCCCCCTCCCACCGTCCTCCCTTCCCTCCTTTCTTCCTCCCCCTCCCCTCCTACTCTTTACCTTTCCCGTCTTTTTTAGTGCGGGACACCCTGGAGATGCTCTAGACTGACTCTCCTCCTTACCAGCCTGTCAATTTCTGGGAGTTCTGACTTCAGATTCTCTCTCATATCATTCCCTCCTCTGCATATCCAGCCCAGCCCAGCCCAGCCCTTCCTCCCACCGCCTCTGCCAGGACCTCCTTCCTCATTTCCTACCTCCCTACTTTTTTTCCTTGTGCCAATCCTTTCTTTCTAATACCTCCAAGCACTTTTCTAAAACCCTGACTTGATATCTATTTTCCTTATGAGAAAAGTTTTGATTGTTCCTTAATAGAGAAAATGTTGTTCCAGTTCTTTTTTTTAGGTTTATTTTTTTTTTTTTTGCAGTTTTTGGCCAGGGCTGGATTTGAACCCGCCATTTCTGGCATGTGGGGCCAGCGCCCTACCCCTTTGAGCCACAGGCGCCGCCCTGTTCCAGTTCCTTGACCTGGGCTGCAGTCCCAGTCTCTCCTCACCTGCATTTACTACTCTCACCTGCTCTAGTTGGCCCAGGCCTTACACATCAGCCGGACCGTCTCCCAAATACACCTGGGGCGGTCCTGCTGCCACGCCTTCCACTCCCTCCACCTGGGAGGCCCTTTGTAATTTTGTCAGTTAATCCCAACTTATCTTTCCACTGATTGGGTCACATTTGTCATTTCTAGATTTCACATCATTTACCTCACTTTATAGCATATGTAATTCATTTATGTCACCTCCATATTTACCTTTTAAAGAATAGGTATATATTTTGCTTAATTACATGGCAGCTTCTTTCTTTCCCCAAATGAGAGAGTGGCTGGACATTTGAAATAGCATCATGATGGCATCTGATGAAGGCAAAGGTCTCCTTTTCTGTAAACACTTCTGCATTTGTGAGCCCAGGAAGAAGGAACATCTCTGTGGTTTCTCAGATTGTCTCAAAATGAAGCTCTTCCCTTAATCCTTGTAGATTTTCCTGGTGACATTCTCTTCTGAGTACCTGGATCAGCCACTCTGATGCCTGGTGTCTCTGTGACAATTGCGGTAATCTTTTCATCTTTAACTGACTTCCTCTGAAATAGAAGTTTTATCCTCTCTTCTGGATTGTGAAGTGAAGTCAGGGTGGGCATGTTTTTTCTCTTGTGTTCTGTAATGTATTAGAGTTTAATTTACTATAAAGTAAGTACCATCGAGAGCAATTCCCTAAGTCCTGCACTGTCCAAAGAAAAATCAGACGTGTAATGATGAAAGTTAGAAAGCAGTACTTACTCTGGATTAACCAAGAGTAGATGGAACAGCTTTCGAATCTTCCCTACAGAAAGACAGATGGTGGTCTGTTCTCAGAAACATTGTAAGCTGAAGACCCTATAAATGCTATGTCACCGTGTAATGGCATCCTGTGGCAGCACAGGGTTATTTTGGTTGTTGAGGAGCTGGATATGCCTGGATATGTTGAGAGGATACGCATATCAGCCCTATGCGTATTTTGAACTTGCTTAGGGAAATTTCAAGATAGGGGAGAGCTTTCTATTAGTACATCAAATGGGCATTGAATTGCCACCTTTGGGGTACCCGATAGTTTATAAAATTGAGATTAAAGACTGTCAGATTTTTATAAAATTCAAACAACTCAAATGCTTTTATGAGGCAGGTAGTAAATGTGTGATTTGGCCATTCTAAGACAGCCTAGATGAATGATGGTCACTGGACAAATCAGAACAGTTGTATCCATCCAAAGTTGTTCACTAATTGGTTCAAAAGAGTATTAAGATGTGAGACTCTCCAGTGGATTTCTCTCTATTGAGTTCCAGCTACATCTCCCCTTCTTGTGACTTTCCTCTAATGATGGATCCAGGGTTCTGGGGTCCTGTGTTACGCATCAAAATGTATTTTCCCTTAGATACAGAGTTGTAACAATCTAATGAAGTAGACTTGTGCTGGTATTATTATAATTACTCTAGAGATAAATTATGAATTCAACACAACTAAATAGACACAGTTCTGTGAAGAATGAACTTAATAAGGAAGGAAGCTATCTCTTCCATGCTTCATCCCATACCTGCAGCAGACATGACTAATCAATCATTGCATTCTTCTCCTCAGTTCACCCAGGGGTTCAGCATCTTCTCAGTGTGTCTCTCCAGGCAGCACTGTCAATCAATCAAAGGTGCCCTTCATGTTAAAAAACTTCTTATCATCCTTGCATAATAGAACGGATGCTAGCCTGGATTTAAGACACCTGTGTTTTGTCCTGATGTCACCACTAGCTAGCTTTGGGTACATATGGAAGATAGTGATTTTTGTTTTAGGGTTGGGTTTTTTTCTTTTTCTTTTCTTTTCTGTCCTTTCTTTCTTTCTTTCTATCTTTTTCACTCTTCTGGGCCTTTCCATTCTCCTCTGTAAAATGATTGGATAATCTCTGGTAGCACTTACACTTTTAAAATTATACTCTAAGTTTAATGAATAACTATTCCTAAATTTCAATATTTTATCTCATTTTTATGCCCAAGGGTAAGAAATAAGAGTAAGAGGTTTGCTACTTATGAACTCAATAATGGGTGTCCATGTGTCCAGTTCTTTGTCTTGTGGGAGATAAAATCTTGTTTTATTAAGTTTAATAAATTATATTCTCTCCATTCACTGTTATTTTAAAGTAAGAAGTGGAGTTTATTTTCTGAAGTGATAAACTCTGGATGGGCACTCTGATCCATTTACCCTCTAGTACCTTTAATCACTATACATGGTATTTGTGTCAGAGGGCTCAGAGCCCCACGGGAATCCTTAAAGAACAAGAAATCTGTGTGCGTAATTGTGAGAGATCAAGTACCCGCATCTGGACAGATGGGCCCCCAAATCCCCCTCTCTGCTGTTTATTAGACTGTCATGGCCTTAGGCAAGTCGCTTACTCAAGCCCTAATTCCCTAGCCATAAATTAATAATATGAGTATGTAACTCTTAGGATGATTGCAGTTAAATGAGATAGTATATGTAAATAAGCTTATCCTCTTAATCTGATGGGAGGGAAAATGTTATGGAATATATTAAGAAAGCAACGTGAGAATAGGGGACTCTGGCCACTGGTAGGTAATGACTTGGGAGCAGGGGTTGTGGGAGGATGCTATTTCTGTAGATGGATGCATCATCTGGTTAGGCTGTTGTGCTGGATCCTAGGGATACAGAATCAATTAAGGAAAGTCCCTGCTTTTGCGGAGCACACAATGTAATGAGAAGAAAGGTAAAAATATCAACTTTTCTTCTTGGTGAGTCAGAACTGCTACAGAAGCCAGTGCCTTGTATGGTGAGGGGGAGGGAGGAGGACCGAGGAGAACTTTCTGAACCAGCTTTGAAAAGCTGGCTACAGTGTGTGTCCAGGAAAGAGCGGGGTGGACTATCCAGTCAGCACAGTCAGAAGAGAGCTAGACAAAGAAGTTGGATTACAATCAGGAAACCTTTCCAAACAGACTCATGTGTAGAAGACCAGAGATTTAAGTCTGCTTATCTGGATCTTGAATAAGATCCAGGAAATTCTGTTTGAATTTCAGCATAAGCAAGTATGGAGGGTCAAGTGAGGTATTAAAATTCCATCATGAAGCACCTGGCCCTGGTGCGGAACTCTGAGAGGCTTGAATTCTCCCAGATGTTATAGCCTGTTGGCCACAGTTTTGACATCAGTGGCTTCAGCCGGGCTGACCTTCATGCCCCAATGGTTTTAGAATCAGAGAGCTCTCTGACAGGCAGCCGCAATGGTCAAGGGCAAACGAGCTTTGGCGAGGAGGAGTATTAATAGAGTTATTAATAGTTAGACCCTGGCCTTAGGTCTTTCTCCAAGGATGGTGACTTGAACTTCTCTGTAATTGGATTGCCCCCAATAAAATCACATTATGGACAAAAGGGTTTATTGGAGCACCTGGTACCTGTATCTGTGTTGGAAATTATATTCCAATGCACTACTCTGTCCCCTGCACCTATCCTAGTTTTCTTTTCTTCCCCTCCTTAGCCATCTCTTTACTCAGTAGCACCTCTAGTTCTGGCAAATAATACCACCTATAGCCATGTATGAATTGTGTTAGTCTTTTTCATGGACTACAAGAGCCCCTATCACATTTGTGAAGACTTGAGTTGAGCTTCTCCTATATAAGGAGTAGGGAACACGGGCCTTGGCAGGAGGGTGAGGCAGGGGAGACAAGATTTCTTTGGGTTTCTTCATCCATCTGGTTATGCTGCTTGAGGAGCCTAAGCCAAGGGAGAGGGGAAAGGTTTGGGCCTGCTCATTGGGGTTCTTATTTCAAAAACCATTTCAAAGCATTACCAGGTGACTGCACAAATGGCGATCAGCTTCTCAGGCTGAAGCCACACATCAGTTGTGTGTTTGATCAGTTTCAAGAGGTGCCCCGTGGAATCCTATGTACTCAATTCTGATATGAGGACAACTAATGACCTAGTACATGGCGGGGGGTGGAAGAAGGGGAGAACAGAGAGAGTGAATGAGGGAGGGGGTGGGGGGTCATGGTGTGTCACACACCTTTTGGGGACAGGACACAATTATAAGGAGACTCTACCTAACAAATGCAACCAATGTAACCTGGTTCTTTGTACCCTCAATGAATCCCCCAACAAAAATAAAAAGTGCCCCACCTGGGCTTTGGTGAGCTGGTGGATGACCCCCTTGGCATTCTTGAAGAGTTATCAAACATAGCCATGCAGTGGGATAACAGTGAACTTTGAAAAGTGAATGCTGGCAAAAAGGTGCCCATCCACACAGCCTGAAACCCATGTTCAGGTTCCACCCTTTAAACTTAAAAACGCTGATAAACAGAAGGCATTGAACTTTCTTTCCTTTAGGAAGGAAAGAGTGTGGATGCTTGGAGTGGTGGTTTTCTTTGAAGCTGCTGCATTATTCTGATAAATGATGGTAATATCATAAAGAAATGAGATCTTAAAAAGTCAGGACCTTTTGCAAGCTGCCAAAGCTCAAAGGAACAGAGCATTCTTGGAGGCAGAATAGGATTCAGGCCACATTTCTTTTCCTAACTCATAAATATTCATGAAAAATTTTGATACTAAACAGATGTTCATTCAATAGTGAATTTATAAGATTTGACCATCAAGTTTGCAAACTTGCTACCATGTGCTTATTTTGGCAGCACGATACAGACATCTCAGTAAGGTTTGATAACCTTGGTGTATCAGTGTCTCACAATTGTATTCATGTCAACATATGGCGTCGTCTTGCTGAGTGGCGTTCATTGTTGCATGTTTTTGTCTATTATCTCAAGAATGTCAGAGCTTGGGTGGCGCCTGTAGCTCAAGCGGCTAAGGCACCAGCCACATACACAAGATCTGGCGGGTTTGAATCCAGCCAAGGCCTACCAAACAATGACAACTACAACCAAAACTAGCCAAGCGTTGTGGTGGGCACCTGTAGTCCCAGCTACTCGGGAGGCTGAGGCAAGAGAATCACTTAAGCTCAGGAGTTGGAGGTTACTATGAGCTGTGATGCCACGGCACTCTACCCAGGGCGACAGCTTGAGGCTCTGTCTCAAAAAGAAAAAAAAGTCGTGGCTTGAGTTAGAGCAATGAACAAACATTAAATTTCTTATTAAACTTGGCAAGAGAGAAAGTGAAATAGGGAATGTTAGTTCAAGTTTATGGGGTAACGCCATGAAGAAAATAGCAGTATACAAATGGATTAAATCTTTTCCTAAGGAGAAAGAAAGTGTCACTGATGGAAGAAAGATTAGAGTGTTCAGTAACGAGGAGAACTGATGAAAATATTGCAAAACTTCATCTAATTGTGTGTGAAAATCATTAGCTGACTGTGAGAAGCATAGCAGACCAAGTAAACATCAACAGAGAACACAGGAAAATCTTAGCTCACAATCTTGGCATGAGAAAGGTGTATACAATAATGAACACGTACGTCACAGCAGTGCACCAGCTTACACAGCTCTGTCTTTTTTTTTTTTTTTTTTTTTTTTTTTTTGCAGTTTTTGGCCAGGGCTGGGTTTGAACCCACCACCTCTGGCACATGGGGCCGGCGCCCTGCTCCTTTGAGCCACAGGCACCGCCCACACAGCTATGTCTTTGAGGGAGCTTTTAGCCAGTAAACAAATAATGCTGTATTGGAAAATCCTCCCCCCTCACCTGATCTGGCCCCCCGTGACTTTTTTCTTTACCAAGGTAAAGGAAATACTAGAAGGAAGGCACTTTGATGATTTTCAGGACATCAAGGCCAATACAGTAACAGCTCTGGTGGCCATTCTAGAAAAAGTTTCAAAATTGCTTTGAAGTGAGGGCTAGGTGCTGGCATCAGTACCTACCTTCCCCCGGGGAGTGTTTCAAAGGTGACTGAGGTGATATTCGGCAACAAGGTATGCAGCACTTTTTCTAGGGTGAGTTCACAAACTTAACTGTCAGACATATATATAGAATTTAAGTTTCTCCTCCAAGAATAAAGGCTATGTGTTAATCAATTCTGTAACACTTGGCCGAAATGTATGTTTTTAGCATATTATCAGCATGCAGTTTCTGTTAGTCCCTATTAATCTTGTAAGGGTTATAACCCCACCCAATGTACTGAAGAAAACAAAAGCAGCATAGGTCAGGGGGCTGGACCTCTCTTTTGACTGTTTAAAATTCTACTACTACTGAGCCCAGCAACAGAAATTCTTAAGGCAGATTCAGTATTTTGCCAGGATAATGTACATTCATCCTTTTATGCTTTGATTTCATCTCAAAGACAGCTATGTTTTATGGACTTATAAGTTCCATATCTTTAATATAGAGGACACCAAAAAAATGTATATACATTTTTGTATATATTATATTAAAAGCGTAATACTCAATATACACCAGTAACAGAAGATGAATATGACTCACATTTGAGTACCTCTTGTAATTTCAGAAGTCAAACATGACTTGAGTATCACAATTTTAACATTTTCCCTTTCTTAAAATGTGTATATATATTGGGGGCACCTCTGACTTCAATCAATTCTTACACCAAATAACAAAATCTTGATTTTTTTTTTAAATGGGCTTTGGGGGAGGGAGGGACTAGTGAGTCTTTGCTTTCATTATTTTTGAATGTTGGAGAACACTTTTGAACATTAAGAAACACTATCAGCTCAGTCAGCAGCCCACACCAAATGAATTTTAATGTGAACAATGTAAGACTATGGTCACTCCAAGATGGTGGACAGTCCAGAAATTACCTTGCAGACTGCTTTGTCAGAGAAGGCACTGTGGATTAAGAATATGAATCCGGGAACCAGAAAGACCTGCAACCTACCTATGTTTGTTTCTTCCTAGCTGCAAAGCAAGGTACTTTCTCTTGCTAAGCCTTGATTTCCTTCACTGCCAATGGGAATAATCATATTCTTTTTTTTTTTTAGAGACAGTCTCACTTTGTTGCCCTTGGCAGAGTGCTATGGCATCACAGCTCACAGCAACCTCCAGCTCTTGGGCTTAGGCGATTCTCTTACCTCAGCATCCCAAGTAGCTGGGACTATAGGTGCCCACCACAATGCCCAGCTATTTTTTGTTGCAGTTTGGCTGGGGCCAGGTTTGAACCCGCCATCCTCGGTATATGGGTCCAGCGCCCTACTCACTGAGCCACAGGCACCACCCAATAATCATATTCTTAATAGTTAACATTTAATAAGTGCTTACTACATGCAAGGATCTGTTCTAAATGCTTTGTGTGTTACTTAACCCTCATTACAGCCCCACGCAGTGCATTTAGGAATAATGATGATGGTTCCAACATGGTAGGGTGTGATGCATTATTAAGTGAGATAGTTTATGAAAAACATTTCACATGCTGTCCGGTACATTACAGATACTCAGTAAATACATGGTATCAGCAGTAGTTGTGATAGTTACGTATAGCTGTGTGACAAACTGCCCCCAAATTTAGTGCTTTAGGGGAAAAAAAGTAAAAACTAATGATCTCAGTTTCTGAGGGCTAGAAATCTGGGGGGAAGCTTAGTGGGGTGGTTCTTGTTCAAGGTCTCTAATGGGTTATAGTCATAGAGAAGCTGCTGACCAGGACTGAGTCATCTGAAGGCTCGTCAGAGGGTCAGCTTCTGTGATGGGTCACTTGGGCTGTTGTCAGGGCTTCAGGTCTTCACTGGCTATGGGCAGGAGGCCTCAGTTCCTCACCATGGGGACATCTCCAAGGGGCTACTTAAGGCATGCCATCTGGCCTCCCTCAGAGCAAATAATCAGAGAACAACAGCAAGCAAAAGATGGAAGAGGCAGCATCTTCTACATAGAACCTAACCTTGGAAGTGAAACACCATCATTCCTGCCATCTTCTGGTGGTCACATGGAACAACCTTGGGATGGTGGGAGAGCACACTCTCTAAGGGTGTGACTGCAAGGAGGCAGGGTCATTGAAGGATGTGTTGGAAGCTGACTGCCACAGTGATATTTGTACATTCTTATTTCTGAGGTTGTCGAATCACGTTCCAAACCACAAAGGTGAAAAGCTTACCAGGAAACTCTCCCTGGAATTAAAGATTTGGCACGGAGACCCTATCAGCCTGAGCAATCAGTATGTGGCATATTTTGTAGGATAAGTGCAACCACCGTGAGTGAAGGATATTTTCTGTGACTTTCTACTTGTCTTTGCCCCTCTGCCACTTGTTCAGCCCAGCTTTTATTTTAATATTCTGGTGCATATTTTTGTATCGTCCTCCACTGTGGGCTTGGCGCATCTAACAGTCAGTTCTAAAAGTATATAGCAACCCCTAGCTAAAAGTTCATTTCATTACAAAGTGGCTGAAGGCAGTGAATTTATATTCAATCACCAGTCTGAGTGTTTTTCCCCCAATTTTCTGGGGATGGATTCACTGCAATATTCCCTTAAATGGATTTTTTGGCCTTTCTCTCAGGCCTGCATTTGACATTTTCTCAAGAATGTTTATTTTTTAATTTACAACTTTGAGAGGTTTATTTTATGAGATGGGTTTTATGCAACAAAACATAATGGGTTCAGAAGAAGGGGAGAAACCCTGTGAATCTGAAATTGACTGCCATGAGGAGGAATTATTCATTTCATTTGTGGGAGAAAAATGACAGCTAACATGAAAGTAGAAGGGTTTCAGGTCTCAATTCACAGATGAACAAATCGCCTTTCATAAGTCAGCACGCTTGGTATTTTGTATTTGCCATAAATATCTATCCGTGAGGCTCTGGAAGGACGTGATTAGGGTATGATCTCTCTGTGGAGGGTTTTTGCAGGGTCCACTTGGTGCAAGGGGCCTTTTGGATTAAAACGGATGAAAATGAAGATTCCTACCTCGTCGGAACATCAGATGAAATAGACGAGCATGTCTTTATCCCTTTATTCTTTCTAGAGCCTGTGGTCCCTTCTGTTTTTCAAACAGAAGATGCTGGTATACTTGATGCCTGGGCTTGCTCTTTCTAATAATATCATGGTGAAATATTAACTTATCTAAGTGCTGGAAGCTTTAATAACCATTCTGCCTGACTCTTTGTGGAAAAAACTACCGTGCTCCCATTTGCACTGAACACCTCATACCACTCCATTAATTTCCAGGCATCGCCCTTCATTAGCGACCCCAGGGCTGACGGACTACCTTATGAGGCTTCAGGGTCACGAACCACACCATCTACCCCTCGGTTCATTTCACAGCTTGCTCCTTTCTTAATACCATACGGCTCATTTTCCCCCTTCACTTGGCCAGCGAGACCTTTCCCAGGGCCTGAAATGGATGGGGGTTCCTGCTGGTCCTCTTTTGTTTAGTGTCTCCCTGTTCTCTGTGGCTGCAGCATAGCACTTACTCTGCACATTTACCATAAATGAAGTTGAGATTTTGAAGAAATTATGGACCTGGAGTGTTAACACAGGCCTCTTCCTTACCGAGTCAGTTTCTAATAAAAATGGAACACAAGAGGATGATCTTAATATTCAGTAAATTTACTCTAATACGAAAACCCCATTGTGGAAGATGGTATTTGGTGAGTTTAATCTGCTCTACCTTTTTTAATAAATCAAGTAATTATGAGATGTGATTATATTTGCTCATTGAACACCATTGATAGGAGTTTGTTTTAGAAATACAGCATGTGCAAAATAAACTTCCTAAGCCAACAGAGGCAAGAGAAGGGCACACCTGCTAAGCGCTGGGATTTCTCCATCTGTCTGGACCATTAACCATCTTACCTTTGACCTTTTTTTTTTTTTTGTGGTGAGTGACAGACTAATGAAAACCATAGCTACTTCTGAAAATGCCTACTGAAGATGGCAGAGGGGAAAGAATTAAAGTCTATTTTCCCTTAAAGAGGGTAATAGGCGCATATAGGAGTGATTTAAAAACATGGAGATAGGGTAACATCTTAGTTAAGAACGTGGGCTCTAGAGCCAGATAGGTTTGGGTTTGAATCCTGGTTCTACTGCTTAGATGTGTGACAGGTATGTGAGTTATTTTTTGCTGTGTAATAAATTGCCCTAACACCTATTAGCTTAAAATAACAGTCATCTATTATGTTACACTGAATGGCAGGAATTCAGGAGTGGCTCAGTCCCAAGTGATTCTGTCTCTGGGTCTCTTATGTAACTAGATTCAGGATGTTGACTAGGGCAGTGGTCATCTGAGGTTTGGCTGGGGCCAGAGGATCCACCTGAAGGGTCAGCCCTATGGAGGCTTCAGTTCCTTCTGTTCCCACGTGGTCTGCTCAAGGCATTACAGAAAGAGCAAGTGCTAACTTCTCTAAGCCTCCACGTCCTAATCTGTAGAATAAGGGAAATAATACTCCAGGAAGTTATAGTGGAGGCTGAATTTTATGCAGGTGTTTAGCACACCATCTGACTCATGATAAACTCTGACTTAACATTTTTATCATCACTGTTGTCATCATCTAGGTGTAATTCCTATCATGTTTAAATGCGCCTCCGTGTATTTTTGATTCCCATTTTTTCCTCTTTGCCATCAACAGTCCTCCCATTCCTTTGAATTCCACACTCTTTCTGCCCACAATTAAAACCCATCAGAATGTCAGTACCCTCAGACAGATGTAGCCCTACTGAGTCTCAGTTGGCTGCCAGAACACGGAAGGATCTGAGTAACAGAGAACTTACACCAAACATTAGCAGTGTTCTTAAAGCAAGGAGAAAAAAAATGTTTCTGCCAAAGAGTTTTTGGTCAGGGAACTAATTAACTAGAGTTTGAGAAAAAGAAGCAAAAGGCAAAGAGAAAAAAGTGATGGAAGGTTGTAGAATGTGGATTCTCTTATTAAATAGAGAACATTTCTGTTCATTACATCCCGTTAGGAGGCTGGTGAGACCTTTGGCCTATCTTCCTGGAACAAGGCTCATGTGTACACATCCAAGTTTGCCTAGAATTTTGAGAGGTCCCCAGTTTCCTCCGTCCACTCCAGGTTAATCAACTCAATCTATATAACAAGAGCAAGGGTGCAGTTAAGGCCAACATATTATGTCGTGTTAATGCCTATTTTTACTAGAAAGTGAGCAGCAATTTGGTGTTCCTCTGTGCATGTCAATCATTTATACACACACACATATTAGACTTTTGGTGGTTTTGACAATTTACTTGCTATTCCAGCTTTCCGAATGATACCAGCGACCCATAATTTGTTTTTCTTAGCCATGATGTAATCATTAAGTTGCCATAATGAAGATTGAAGGTTTAATAATGGAAAGTGTTACAAATTTCAATTTAATCATTCCTAAATTGATTAGCGACTTTCCCCAAATGCCTGGCCACGGAAAAACAGAGGGCTAAGAGAGACAAAGTGCTCCAGTCCGAGTTTGATAAATGGTGCTTTGGTGCAGCTGTAATTGAGTTATTGAATTTACTCATCTTCCAAATGATGTTTGCATTGTCTCAGCCATATGTGTTGAGGGCCAGAGAAAGGTCATTAGAAGCTTCAGATGGAGGGCATATATAGGTTACAGTGGTTTTGAGCAGCACAGCTAGTCAATTAAAAGAAACACCCAGCAAGGTGTCCCGTAGCCTCCTGCCACCAAACGGTCAGTGGAGAAATCCCAAAGGCCTATTTAAAAGAGTCTGAAGATTCTGTAAGTAAATGTCTACTCTTGGCCTCGGGCTATTTAGCCCCTGACAAATGATGTGGTTGAGCCCCTGCAGGCAGATATGAAGGAAAGGACACCTAGAAACCAATCTAGCCTGGCAGCTCTAACAAAGCCAGGACGGAAATAATTAAATAACAGCACCAGGCTAGCTCACCAGCGTGGGGCTGTGTGCTGTTTTCTGCATTGCTTTACTAAAATGCCAGATGTGAACTTTTTATCTTTCAGATAGATTATACTTCACAGCCATATCTGAAAGACAGTAAATCAGTGTTACACTTTAGTTCAAGGAATTTTTGAGAAAAGTCTTTGTTCTTGGGTCTCCCCCCACCCACATAGGCCACTAATGTATCCATGTCTTGGACCATGTGCCAAATGGGTGTGAACATTAATGCCCCTTATGTTTTAATGATTAGTAAATAGTCTTCCCTTTTTCTCCTGTTTATATATCTGTCCCATGGTATGGTTTTAATCTAAGATGTGATTTTTACAATCTACTAGAATTCACATGAATAATATTTGAACTCTAAGTGGCTAAAGCCAGGAGGCCACTTTGCCCATGACCTAGAAAATCGAGAGATCTAGAAGGAGGGAGAAGCCAGTGGCAGAGGGCAAGGGGGGGCCTAGTCCTCGCTGACTGTGGCCCCGTGGGCATGGATGATGTGGCACTGGGCCAAGACATGCAAATGGCAGACACCACTCAGTTGACAAGCCACCTCAGAAAACTCAGTTTGCTTTACACTCATAAAAACACAAATACTGCTGGGCAATGGGGTGTGTTCCTGTACTCTCAGCTACTTGGGAGGCTGAGGCAGGAGGGTAGCTTGAGCCCAGGAGTTTGAGGTTTCTGTGAGCTAGGCTGACACCAGGGCAGCAGAGTGAGACTCTGTGTCAAAACAAACAAACAAAAAACCTCAAACCCCCACAGACACATACACACACAAATACTCTAGAAACCCCTGGATTAATGTGTTACACATACCTACCAGATTTTTTTTCCAGGCTGCAGTAATAAAGTGCCACAAATTGGGTTAACCGAAAAAGAAAAATGTATTGTCTCAAGGTACTGAAGGCTGAAAGTCCAAAATAGGGTGTTGTCAGAGCCATGGCCCATCTGACAGTTGTGGGGAATCTTTCCCGTGTCTTCCTAGCCTCAGAGTAGTTTGCCGGCAGCCATTGGCTTTCCTTGGTCTGAAGACGCATCTTTAACCCTCTCTTCACATGGCACCGTCTGCATCTCTTCACATGGTCTTCCCTCTGTGTGTCTGTTGCTAGTCCAAATATGCCCTTTTTTTAAGATCAGAGGTCCTTAGGATTAGGGTCCACCCTAATGACCTCAATTTTACTTGATTACTGCTGTAAAAATCCTACTACCAAATAGGATCACATTCTGAGGTG
The DNA here is from genome assembly GCF_027406575.1 of Nycticebus coucang. Lineage (NCBI taxonomy): Eukaryota > Metazoa > Chordata > Mammalia > Primates > Lorisidae > Nycticebus > Nycticebus coucang. The sequence goes on from NC_069787.1 coordinate 24,029,694, forward strand.
CTGGCAGTGAGGACTTCAACATGCCTTTTGTTTAGTAGGGGCCCAGAGAGATACCCATTTCAACACATTACAGACACTAAGTTTAAAAAATGCAAAACAAAGTTTAAATTCTTTTTTTTAATTGCAATGCGCTTCTCCCAGATATTCCATGAAAGCTTAATTTTCTAGATGTTTAAGGAGAAAAGAACGAATAGCAGGTATTAATAGTGGGTCCCGAAAGTGACCGTTTGGGTGATTGACTCGGGGTCTTTGGGTCCTGAGTTCAGGCTCGAGTTAACCATTTCTTTCTTTTTCTTTCTTTTTTTTTTTTTTAGATTACACTGATTGCATTTATTAGATAAAGTCCTCTTATAACTGTGCCCCGCTTCCAAAAGGTATGCCATACACTGTGACCCCCACCCCTACTCGCTCACCCCCCTACCATCCACCTTGTATTAGTTCATCTACCGCCTTTATATTAGAACTGAGTACATTGGATTCATGCTTCTCCATTCTTGTGATGCTTTACTAAGAAGAATGTATTCCAACTCCATCCAGGTTAATACAAAAGGTGTAAAGTCTCCATCTTTTTTAATGGCCATGGCATACATATAACACAGCTTGTTAATCCTTTCCCCAGTCAGTGAGCAATTTAGGTTGTTTCCACAATTTGACGATTATAAATTGAGCTGTGATAGTCTAGTGCAAATATCCTTCACGTTAACCATTTCACTTGGCTTCCCTTGGTTATAGTTCCCACTCTAACCCTGGCTGGCTTCTCTGGATAGACGCATTGTTTCTGGAAGGATTTGTTGAAGAGCATTTGCATCATCTCCCTCCCATTCAAGAATGGCGTCCATAGCATCTGGTGGGCTGTGGGTGGGATGGAACATCACAGGCTTTGTGGATCTACAGCCCTGATTCAGATCCTGCTGCCACCTCTTATTAGCTAAGTGACCTTGATCATGTTACTTAGCTTCCCTAAGGCTTTGTCTCTCCTCCAAAAAAACTAAGAGGATGAAGCTCAAATGAGACGGTAAGAACAAAGTACTTAGCATGTAACACAGGCATCATAAAAAGTTAGTTCTCAAGCAAACCATCCTATATATAGTCACAGAGCATGCTGGTATAATTTTAATAATCATGAACACTTAAACTGTACAAAGCAATTCCACTCACTACATTTAATTTATATTTATTGACAGGCACCATTAAAAAAATATTTAAAAGGTTTCTTTTCAGTTATTCACAATTGGTGACCATAACTATGAATTTTCCTATGTTCAATATTTAATTATTTTTTTTAGCCAACAGTCACAGTAATCTCAAGCTGGTATCATACCCCAATGCCCTGGTTCTCACCTGAAGGAGATTTTTGCTGCAAAGGGACATTTGATGATGTCAAGAGACATTTTGGGTTGTCACAACTGGGGAGGGGGTACAGTAGGCCTCTGTCTGGTGGGTACATGCCAGGGCTACTGCTAAACATTGAATGAGGCCCAGCACATTGAACTGCCCTCTTTCATATGGAATTGTCTGGTCCAAGACGTCAGTAGTTCTGAAGTTGAGAAATACTGCTTTAAGCCACCAAGGAATTTGGATGAGGAAATGCTCACTTTCAGTCAGTGCATCCAGTCAGAAAATGGGTGCTGCACAAATGGCACTGTGTTTTTTCATTTCCACTCTGCAAAGAAAACTATTTAAATCAGAAATAACGTTTTCTAATGTTATGTAAGAAAAAAAAAACCTACAGCTTAGGTGAATAATGTTTGATGAATACCTAGCCTTGGGGTATTGTGTTGTTGATAAATGACAGCTATGGACAAACCTGGCCCTCAGGTCAGGCTTTAAACAAGAAATAGCCAAAGCTCTCCAGCTGACCTCTACGTGTACAGTGACTGTAATCAGTGAATTTCACTCAGGGCTGGCCACCAAGTGGAGCCATCCCCAAGAGCACATCTACCCTGGTTTGATGGAAGACTCAAAATATAAAAAGGCTGGGGCTGAAGTTGGTCAGTTCTCATTCCTACTAAAGTGCTGAATCTTTTTTAAGAAAGAAAATAGATATTTGCTAGACTCAGAATGTCCAGTAATCATAACCATCATCATACTAGTAAGAGGGGCCAGTATTACTTGAACACCTATTAATGTAGGGTCTGAGCCAAAAGCTGATATGCTGCTTCTTTGATTCTCCCAGCAGCTCTTTTGAGGGAGATGCTAATTATCCTATTTTATAAGTGCAGAAACTGAGGCTGTGAGATTAGGTTAAAAGCCCAAATGTATTCATCTAGTAAGGAGCGGAGTGCAGGTTAAACCCAGGATTGCTGGCTTCAGATCTTCAACATAACTCTGGGGGCCCTTTTGCATCCATCAGCACAGCGAGAGGGTTTGGGGAAGGGGGTGCTTTTAATAATTCAGGAATACTGCCTGTAGTTGTATATACGTAAAGCAAATTAAGCACCTGTTTTCAATCTGTCCCTCCCCCATGACGCCTCTTATGTGTGATCAATCTTGGAAAAGTTGGTTTCCCTTTTACAGCTGGGAAGATAAGGGTGTGTCTTTGCCAAACATCGGGCATTCACATACCATCTTCACTGTCTTTCCATAGACAGGTACTCATCACCATCCTTTCCAAATGTGTTTTGGTTGACTTTAAAAAAAAAAATAATAATGTGAGTGTGGAGGAGCAGAGGGTGGAAAACACTTAACACAAATTTATTTTATAGCTCTAGAAGCCAGAGTCAAAGTGTATTACTGGGCTGTATCAAGGTGTTGGCTGGCTACATTGTTTTCTGAAGGCTCTAGAAAAAAATCTGTTTCTTTGCTTTCCCCAGCTTCTGGAGTTTGGCCACATTCCTTCCTGCATGGCCCCTTCCTTATCAAAGCCAGCAGAGTGACCTCTTTCTGGCCCTGCTTCTCTTGTCACAGCTTCCTCTGACCCTCCCCTCTCCCTTTCTCTTCAGCTTGTCTTTTATTGTGGTAAAATGCACATAACATAAAATTTGCCATCTTAACCATTTTTAGGTGTACTGTTCAGTCATGTTAACTATATTCATATTGTTGTGCAACCAATCTCCAGAATATTCTGTCTCTCAAAAAAAAAAAAGAAATTCTGTATCCAATCAACAACTTCCAATTCCCTCCTCCTTCCCCCAGCCTCTGGCAACCTGCTACTGTCTGCTTTTGCGAATTCAACTTACTCTAGATACCTCATGTAAGTTGAATCATACAGTAGTTGTCTTTTTTGGTGACTGGCTTATTTCCCGTAGGATGAGCAACTACATTTTCAATGAAAATGCTAACTTCTGGAAATGGAAAATCAGTAATGCTTGCATTTAATGAACAGAGGGAATAATTATAAAAACGAGTGCAGGGAAAATAGCCCGTTATTAGATGCCAGCTGGAGTTCTACCATGTGACACTCTGAGGTTCTTATCGCCCTTTGAGATTAGCGCCAAAACTGAGACTCATTGATAATCTGGAGGAGAGCAGGACATGTAACAAAGCCAAACTCTCTTACTGGGTGATTCGGTGTTAATTCAAGGCCTGTCTGTCCCCGTACTACGTAAAAACAGCTCAAGTGCTACCGAGAGTCAGTGCTTAGACTATCCAGGCAGGAAAGAAGAAATGGCAGGAACAGCGAACAAGCAAATAACTGAAGTAGAGAAACAAATATTGGTCCTCTTTAGTATTTGAGTGTGTGTGGTACTGAGTACCCTGATACAAAAAATTGGCTCTGCTACCCAGCGACTTCCTTCACCTGGGTAGATTCCAATTGATTGTCAATTATATGTCACTAGGTGGTATCAAAAGGCAGTTTAATTCCCCATGAAAATTAGGACTTAACTTGACTCTGTGCCTTTACTGCAAGTACATGGGGCTTGGAAGCTGCTCATTAATCCCTTTGTGTAATGCCCTTGGGATCACCAACCTGAAAGTGAATCTCCATTTCCTGTACCCTCTCTGCAGCTGGGGTCAGATGGAACATCAAATCGGGGCTGACAACAGTCCCTAGACTATGGCTAGAGACAATAAATTGTGGGTATCTTAGCAGCAGATCCAGGACAAATTCCTGGGGACCCATTTCTGTCCCTCTTTAGCATCTACCCAAATGTCCTACCGAGGAAGAATGAAATGGTCCATCACTTAGTATGCTCAAGTGGGAAGGAGACAGAAATACCTGCTCAGCTCCTCCTGGAAAATCTACATACCGTCCTGCATAGTGTTTCCTGTACCAGAATAATAGTCTTGCTTCCATTCCTTTGTTAAAACAGAATTCAGGGACCTTACTGGGGGTGTGTGATGAAGAAGCCCCTCTTGGACATCCATCAAAGCAATTTGGCCCTCCCTAAAAATTCATTCTAGAGTTTCTGTGTGTTTAGGGAGAGAGTGAAAATAAACCCAGAATCATCCTGTGCGTTTTTGATGATTTCTCCTCACCTGCACTCACAGGGCAGTCCTGCCCTAAACTTCATCAACTCACTAATAATTCCCTCCTGGGCTTGAATCTTTGTGCCCTGAATGCCCTAGGCATGACCAGCTGTCATCCGTGAAGCCTGATGTTCAGGTGACGTTTCGGCCAGCGTCTCATCACCAACTCTTGGAATCTCATCCACCCTGAGTGTCTAGTCTAACCTTTTGTTGTTATTAATTGCCTTTTCATTAAGTCCACAGATTTAAGAGCCCCCTAAAACAATTCCAGGGGCCTTTTCTTCCTCCTTTTACTCTCTTGTAGTCCCATCCAGCAATAACGGCATTTGCTCGGGGGAGAGAAAGAACTTTTGTTGGTCATTGCAGATAGGATGCCATATGTCAAATTTGTAAAATCTTGTTAACATTGTGTTTTCTTCACGAGAGAATTACCCTCTAGTAGGGGAAAATGGAACTGCCAATTACAGCAGGCTCCTGCTGTGAATAAACTGGTGTTATATTCCCAGACATCAGGCTGTGCAAGGAGAGAGCCCCCAATTGCCTTTTCCTTTCTTGCCTGATAGACAGAGCTTTAGAGTAAAGCATAATTAGCTTGACTGACAATCAAGAAAATACAATCTTCAGTATCTGTTTTTATTTTAAGGCCTTCTTGTTACGGATGCATATTCCAAAGCTATGCTGCAATTCATTCCTCGATGCACAATCCAATCAATTGGAAGGGCCAGAATTTGTTTAAAACATTCAGTTGGTGTTTCAAAAGGAAGATAAATGAATCTACCTAGTGACCAAAGAAACTTATGGTATATCAGACTGTAACTATTAAAAGAGAGACTATAAATCCCTGTGGCAGCAGAGCTAATAAATTTTTTTAAGCTGACTCCTTTGGGGGGAATTTGGATCCTCCTCTAAGTTCTTAATTTTATTGGGGCAGAGATATTGGGAAAAGAAAATCGTTTCTCTGGCACTAAACACAAATAATGTACAACAATAATCCTGACTTCCCTGTAGCCATTTTCTGATCCACAGGCCGGGTTACCTTCATCATTGTAGGGTGGCAGGGTCTCGTTCATCAACTCCTGTCCCTTCAGAGGTTTCCCTTATGAAATTAGAAAGGGATGTTTTGTGCTTTGTTTTGTTTTTGTTTTGGTGGGGGGGTTTTTTGTTGTTTTGTTTTCATTTTAGGTTTTGGTTTCTAAATCCTCTTCTTAAATTCTGCTGACTGGAAACAGGTAACTCGGTGGCTGTTGGACCTACATCTTCTGCCTTTGTCTATGGAAGGCAGTTTGTTATAGAAAGAAGATGAATGATCCACAATAAAGGGAAGGAGATATATAGGAAAAGAAAAATAAGGGAGACTCAGATTCAAAATGCAAAAACTATAAAACACAGTACAAGGCACACTTCGACGGGCACGAGTCAGGGCTCTGAGGATAAAGTGGCAGATTTGGCACCAACTCTGCTGTGAATGTTTCCATACTGGCCTGGAAAAGAGATGATGCCTGCCAATATAATTTAGACTCGTGGCATTACAGATAGTCAATCTAGAGACAACTTAGCATTGAAACTTACAATCGAGGGGAGGGTGTTCAGAAATTTAGCAGAACAGATGGTTGGGGAGAGGTTAGTTAAAGATTACAAAATTTCAGTTGGAAAAGATGAGTAAGTTCAAGAGATCTGTGTACTGTAGTTTGACCCCACAAGAGACTGTAAGAAACTGGTCAACATACAGAGGTGGTCAACATAAGGAATAGGTCTTAGTACATGTGGTGTATGTCCAAGCTATGAAAATTAGGTCAACTTAGAGAGGTGGTCAGCTATAGAGGCTCTACTGTAATAGTGTGTTCCTGAAAAGTTCTGAGAAAGCAAATTTTAATTGTTCTTACCACAAAACATAGTGCTCTCACCACAAAATGACAACTATGTGAGGTAAAGCATATGTTAGTTTGATTCAGCCATTCCACAATGTATATATTTCAAAACATCTTGTACATGATAAATATATACAGTTTTATCTTTCAATTAAGAAAATATCAGGACAGAATCTATGTTCCATATTAAAACAAAGAACACCCTTTTCTAAGTCATAAATCCTCTTATAACAAATGTATAAATATGGAGCTTTTTTTTTTTTTTTTTGGAGACAGAGTCTCACGATGTCACCCTCCGGAAAGTACCACATTGTCACAGCTCACAGCAACCTCTAACTCTTGGGCTTAAGTGATTCTCTTGCCTCAGCCTCCCAAGTAGCTGGGACTACAGGTGCCCACCACAACGCCTGGCTATTTTTTTTTGTTGTTACAGTTGTCATTGTTGTCCAGCAGGCCCAAGCTGGGTTCGAACCTGCCATCCCAAGTGTATGTGGCCAGTGCCCTACAGGTGCTGCTGAGCTACAAACGCTGAGCCAGCTCAGAGTTTCTAAATAGTGAAGAATATCTGTAATAAGTAGCAGCTCATGACTGATAAAATGGCTGCTGGTGCTGCTACTGTCTCGGGTCATCTCAGGGACAAAAGCCTCTCGATACCGAACAACCAGGCAGCTCCCAAATAGTATGTCATGGAAATAGCATCATCATCAGAGAGACAGAGCTCTCTGCTTCATGAATTTGGGGCCCTTTCCTGCTTGCGTCTGGCAGAGGAAGGATGAGCCCGGCTGGAGGTCACAGTGCACTGAGCCCCAATAGAATGTGAATCCCACTATTGCTCCCCCAGTTAGGACAGTCACCTCTTTTGGAAGCTTTGTCTTCTCACATGTGTGCCAATTTTACTTGCATTGCCGAAACTCTGTCCTGACATCTCTTTCCTTTTCTTTTCTGTCAGTCATGGTTCCAACAGTAAGTACTCATCAAACAGACTGACCAAAAGTGACAGTGTATTTACAGGATCAAGAGCATGAGCTTGGAAGTGAGACAGACGTGGGCGTGAATCCTGACTTTGGGATTCATAATGCTCAGTTCCAGTAAGCCCCTTTTTGTCCTTCGTATTAATACAAGTGTGGGCAATCATACTTAACGGCAAACAATGGTTGACAAAGTTAAATGTATAATGTGTGCAGAGAGTTTAGGGTGGTCCCTGGCATCTGGCAGTGGCCACTTACAGTAAGGATGGCTGTTAACTGAGAGAATGGGGGTAACCCAACTAATGGCACAGGCAGAGAGGGAGGGATGCAGAGTCCATGTGGAAGGCTGCGATTTCTCTCAACGTCACATTTACACCCAAATTAAAGTGTTTCAAACTAACTTCTTGCCACCTTATACAGTATGAAGAAAAGTTCTAGACCTTAAATGGAATCGAATTTCTTTTTATAGGTTCACAAACTATATAACCTTGTAGTGACAAGATTATGATTTTATAACTCTAGAGCAAAATTACCATTCAGATCATTCTGAGCTGATTACCCTTGACTTCCTACTGCAAACCTTCCCAATCACAAATGCAAGCATAAAGAACAGCATTGTTGCAAACACATCATCTATTTGACATTTTGCTTTTTATATAATTGAAAGAACGCGTATGCCGATTTATGCTCAAGCAAAAATGATAGACGCTATCGATGCAAAACATGAAAGATGATCTAATTTTTTTCCTCTCACTAATGAATATTGAGCAAATACACAGAAGCATTTCAGGATCAGGGAATATATGAGATTCTATGTATTTATTTTCTTCATTACTCTAGCCACAATGTCACCCAAGAGTATCTGGAATATGACAACCGGGCAATTAAAGACAATTCTGTCCTGGCTCTGGCCTTGCCAGAGTGAATCATGACCCTTTCTCTGGCCGCCCCATGGCTGAACTCCTGTCCTTAGGGAACCTCAGGCTGTGGGTGACTTGGCAGTTGCTGCGACATGTACACTTTTATGTACGTGTGACACGTCTGTGATATGATACATCTGCCGACCCATGGAACCACCTGAATGGTTTAATATTGTCTCCAGGTCTCGTTTTTCGTTTTTTTTTTTTGGCCAGGGCTGGGTTTGAACCCGCCACCTCGAGCATATGGGACCGGCGCCCTACTCCTTGAGCCACAGGCGCCGCTCCAGGTCTCGTTTTTAAAAGAAAAAAAAAAATCTAGATGAAAAGTTTTGTATTTCACACCAAGGCCCCACCCCTCTCCCTCCTTCCCTCTCTCTGCTTTTCCTCATCCCCCACCATGACCTTAATTGTCCTCATATCAAAATTGAGTACATAGGATTCATGCTTCTCCATTCTTATGATGCTTTAATGCAATCAGTGTAACCTGGCTTATTGTACCCTCAATGAATCCCCAACAATAAAAAAAAAAAAAGGGCAGCGCCTGTGGCTCAGTCGGTAAGGCGCCAGCCCCATATATCGAGGGGGGTGGGTTCAAACCCGGCCCCGGCCAAACCGCAACCAAAAAATAGCCGGGCGTTGTGGCGGGCGCCTGTAGTCCCAGCTGCTTGGGAGGCTGAGGCAAGAGAATCGCTTAAGTCCAGGAGTTGGAGGTTGCTGTGAGCTGTGTGAGGCCACGGCACTCTACCGAGGGCCATAGAGTGAGACTCTGTCTCTACAAAAAAAAAAGAAAAGTTTTGTGTTTCACATCGAAATTATCATAAGAACTTTACTGCTGGAGGGTGCAGATGGGGGAGACAAGGTCTCGACACTGATGAAGCAGCAGACTACCCATTGTTAACATTAGCACATTTGTGGTGACCAGTCCCTGATATATTTATTCATGAGATGAGTTCCACTAACACAGATCTCTCTGATGTTTGTTTAATTAAATGGGCAAAGTGTCCAGATGATTCCTTTTAAGGTTTCTGTGGTCTTCAAATTCACATCTCTCCCAAATTTATACATCTTCCTCAATTATCTGCAAAATTGACTAAGAATGCTATGAAATGCTAAATAAAATGAAATAAAATAAAAACATGGGTGTGTAGCTTAGGTCTGACTAATGGTTAGCTCTTTTCAAGCGTGGCTCCTTTCACTGAAATAAATGATAGGGTTTAGAGATTTTTGACCATTTCCTAACATGATCGGATGAGACATGGTGCTGGCCTCTGTCCATTCATTCCCGGTCTGTCTGACATACTGTAATGAGTAATAGCCAATGTAAAAGAAATCCCTGTGCTCCTGCCTCATCCAGAGACAAGACTGTTACATTCATTGACTGGATGAAAATAAATATTATTAGTTTGTTTCTTTGATCAGTTTCTTACTTAAGAAATTTTACCAAGAGTACATCCATGTCATAGCAGCATACCTTTGGACTGAAAAATGACAAAATAAAGACAATGATTTGGGCTGTATTTGCCAGATATCTAATATGCTCCCTGTGGAGAATTTTTGAATTTCTTAGTTCACAAGAAACCTGTCATTTTCAGCAGATTGTCAAGATGAATCAGGATTCAAGGCCTCAGATTGTTGGTCATGTTTATTTTGATCTTAATGACTGAGACAGATGAGGGGCCAGGTGGCTCGCAGACTGGGTCTGGAGTAACCGTCAGCCATCGTGATGAAAGCTCGTGCCTGCAAAGGACACAGCTCACAGTGCAGGCGCCGGGCAGCCCTGGAGAGAACGCGGGGGTCGTTATTTGTGCAGCCAGCATTCTCTCACCTATTGACACTTTTTTCAATGATAAGATTCTTTTGCTCAGTTTTTCTTTGCAATTAATTCTCAAAATCAACAAACTTTTAGTTGCATAAAACAACAACCAAGCCTGTGCAATGTGTCTATGAGAATTCCAACAACACTGGAATCTACTCGTCTTCTGTAAATATTGTCATCTATGTATTTCACTTGAAAGGGGATAGGCACTTGGCTCTGGTGGAAAGGTTTTCATGGACTTCCACAGACAGTTGTCTGGATGCGACTCCTGCCTGCCACATAGGCAGCTGAGTGAGCTGGGGCATGTTGCTTAACTGCTCTGAGTCTCAGGTTTCCCATCTATAAAGTGAGAATAAAAAGAGTGCTTGGCTCATAAGGCTGTGGTGAGATCTGAGGTCTCACAGGTCAGGTTTATGCCATTGTGCCTAGTATATGATAGATTTTCAGTAAGTACTAGTTTGTCATCAAAACTTCAAATGAGGCTTGGCACCCATAGTGCAGTGGTTATGGTGCCAGCCACTTACGTCGAGCTAGTGGGTTTAAACACAGCCTGGGCCAGCTAAACAACAATGACAACTGCAACCAAAAAATACCCTGGGTTGTGGCAGGTGCCTATAGTCCCAGCTACTTGGAAGGCTGAGGCAAGAGAATCATTGAAGCCCATGCATTGGAAGTTGCTGTGAGCTGTGATGCTACAGCACTCTACCAAGGGTGATGTAGTAAGACCCTGTCTCAAAAAAAAAAAAAAACTTCAAATGAACACAAAAGTTGGAGAAAAATTACTTTAAATGGAAAACACAATTCAAAATGTCTGCATAGAGGCACAGGACTCATTCAGAGAGTTCCCTGACCTTTGTAAGATAAACTAAGAAAGCAGTAGAGGAAACCAAGGCTCAGAGGTAGCAAGTTTCAGAAGAGAGAGGTATTGGCACCAGATTTGGGAGTGGTCAGTTAACAACCGCTATTGGCACCTACCAGGCTCCAGAGCAGAATCCACCCATGAAGACCACCGTGGTTTCTTCATTTTCTTTCCTGACCATTTGGATGAGGAAAGCAAAGCCACCCTGAAGTAATGTTTGGAGGGTCCCCTGTGTCCAGAGTCCTCCAAGGGAGAAAAAGAATTTAAGCAAGGGTAAAAGCACATCTCCCCACACTGGTAACCAAACCCAGGTCTCTGAACCAAACGTGCCTCTCCGTTTCCCTGGCAGAATTCTGCTGCCTGTGCTGTTTCACGTCTGTTCTCATTGTTCAGCTTCCATAACAAATACCATAAACTGAGTGGCTTGTCAGCAACAGAAACTTACTTCTTACAGTTCTGGAGGCTGAGAAGTCCACAATCAGGGTGTCAGCAGACTCGGTGTCTGCTGAGGGCTCATTGGCTGGTTTAAGGATAATGCTTTCTCACTGCATGCTCCTGGTGGAAGGGGCGTGGGTGCTCGGCAGGGCCCCTTGTGTAAGGTCACTCACCATTCATGAGGACAGAACTCTTATGGCCTAATCACCTCCCAATGGCCCTATCTCCTAGTACATCACACTGATGATCATTTTTTAAAATATGAATTCTGGGGGGCACCAACATTCACACTGCAGCCATGTCCCTGTCGTGGCAGCCACAGGTTAGCAGGATGGAAAGAATCAGTGCTTTGAAAGAAGAGGTAAAGGGAAGCCCAGGGGGCCCAGGGATCAGAGGTCACTCTAGCAGCCTGGTTGTCCCCCAGCACCCAAGCTGGTGCTCTCTAGAACCACACAGACCTCACTGGGGCCATTATTCACTCAACACATACCAATTTCCCTACTCTTGAGCCTCGGTAAGTCTCTTATGAGCTTCAAAGAAATTTCTTTTTTGCCCCCTATGAGCCCATTCCCATTATTTTTTTCAAAGTAAACATTTTATTTCATGTGCCATCAGAATACATACATTTTAAATGGTAATATATACTAAACACCAGAGTTTCTTTCTTATTTTTCCCATGTCAGATGTGGGAAGACCATCCTCTCACAAGTCAACAGAACAAAGGCATAGTACAGAAATCAAGTCCTTTGGCTAAATGTTATATCATGTTGGGCATTATTGATGCCTTTAGTGTGATTATAGCTGCATTTTAAGCAGCTGGTCTTGAATATTGGTCTATGAAATCAAACTTTACTGCCCTAAGTATATTGCTTCACCCATCCATGGCTAGATAAATGGATGCCCTTTATCTTTCATTTATCCATGACAGTATTATTTTGATGGGAGACATATATCTAGGCACTGTCTTATCAGTCATTTATTTTTCAGGGAAAAAAAAAAAAAGGTGAGCATTATCTGGCTCCAAATTAAAAAATGGTGACCATTTATCTAAATGCTAGCAGTACGTAAGGTAGTTTTTTAAAAAAAAATTTATTTTTTCATTCTTTTTACCAATAGACATGATTTTGTCTTCTGTCAAATCTTTATTCAACCATAAATATAAATTTTGATTGCATCTTAGAAGAATAAGATTGGCTCCCTTAGGACTTTGTTTAGGATAGGCAGAACTAAAATGAAAGCTACTGTGATACCAGGGTGAGCAAGGAGATGTTTGCCAACTCTAGCAAGTCTCACCATCTGACCTTAATTACTCCACAGTGGGGAGTGTGTCGCTGTTATAAGGGGAAGCACACACACTCCACATCGTTCCCCTCTTGGATACCCAAGAAGTCAACATTTACATGTAGATTATATGGACGGTGTATTAGATTTCCCCATTTTGAGAAAGGGAAGACCATCTTCTGATGCTAATAATTTCGTTTTCACGTGTATTTCTTCCTACCACCATTACCACCGTTACTAAGACACTCAGAAGAAATGGTTATTATTTATGCAGGGTTTGTGCTCCCTCTGCTGGTTCCGTAATTAACTAATAAGTCTAATTCCCATAACTATGCTGACGTCATCAATTATTTTTGTGCATGGACATGGAATTACCCAAATCAGCATGTTCTGCTTCAACATCATCAGGAAAATTAGGGTATCAGAGGGAGTACAGTTGGCTTAGGGAAGAAAGTTCAGGAAATGTACATTTTGACTTGTGTGAGTCAGTGTTTAAAAAACCTCAATGCAGCTTATAATTTTATTTGCCACATTTTTTATGCTTTTTCTAGAACCTCTTTTTTCTCCGTCAGCACCACGTTCTGGCCACCTTTCCACAGCAGTAAATGTAGATCTTTCTCCTGGTCAATGTTATTCTTGGCCTGCTTAGTGCTGACACCCTTAGCATTCATAGGGACTGCTCCACCTAGCTCAATGACTGTGTTCTTAGATGATGTAGGTTAATTTCAGTAACAACCAAGGCAAAGCAGACAGAAGAGGTAAATCTGGAGTCAGAATAGACTACGTGTTATCCTACCCAAAGCCAGGTAACTATTGGACTGTTCACATCAGCACCACCTGTTCCAAAGAAGAGTGGTCTGGAGACACATTGACGTTGCAGTGTCTTACCCTGCTCAGGTGAAGGTAGGAAGGTCATTGCTGATGGGGTTGGCGGAGGGAAGAGAAAAATAGTTGGCTACAGGAGCTGTCACTTCTGCTCCCTGCTCCAGTTTCTCTAGGCTCTGGCTTTCTGGCTCTTGTAGACTTGTCCAAGACTCCTTGAGTTTGGATATATGGTGGAAATTTCTGCCCTGTGTATGAAACTCTTAGGAAACATGTGTTGCCTATGGTATGAAGCTCAGGCTTACCCTCCTGCCCAAAGGGCACAGTCATCCACATTTATTTTTAAGCTGGTTTTAGGGAAACCTTGTGTTGGAATAGACTTCCATGATCTGATTATTAGACTGTAATTTTTACGTGTACTTTTCACAGGCCTTGCCTACCCACCGCCATGAAAACATTTGGAATTTATACTTTAAACAGTGTAGGCCACTTGGGTTGTTGATTTAAAACATACTAGAAGTTTTATAATGGTTATTTATATTGGCCAACACTGACCCCTCTGCAGTGGCCTGTTGATGTTGGCGAAGGATAAGAGGCACTGACTACAATGCAGGAAATGGAAAGAGATCAAAAAGAACGAAGGTGTGAGCTTAGTAACCATGTTTCATGGCTTAAGGTGGAGATCAATTGTTTGCGTGTGTGACGTTTCCAGAATTGCGGTATTTGGCACACACTTTGGAATTAGGCATTCTCTTCAGGGAAATTTAAGAGGATTTTTCAAACTTTTTTTGCATTATGATATCAACATTGTTGACTTTATAAAATCATTGTAGATGATATAAAATTGTATGTACTTTTATATATACTTAAAGCCTGAAGAAAAGTCTTTGTATATATTGAAATCATTGTGCTTTTAAAAAGAAAGCATAAGAGCCCCTGAGTGAAACAGGCAGGGTGAGGGCTGTTCTGTGGACTGTTCAAGAGCCCAGCCTGCTGGAGAATGAAAGTCACATACTTTCTCCCAACTGTTCTCTCATCACTGGACTTCTTTTCTTCCAGAGCATCAGTTTGTTCTCAGAGCCCAATTCCTATGTCATTTATCACTGAACAAATGTCAGCTGTGAGACAGGAGAACACGCATGTTTGACAGCTGCCTAATAAATTATGCAGAAGAACAAGTTAAGGACAACTGCATGTACTTAAAAAAAAAAAAATCAGATATGTGGCCCATTAAAGAACTTCCTTTGGAAAGCCTGCTTTGTCGGCACCAATCGTTGCCTCATGAATATCTTATAAAATTATCGAGCCATAAGCATTGAGGAAAATGTTAGTGTAGTTTGGGGGTTAGCATAAGAGTAACTCAAAGCTCAAAACCAAATATAAACTAGGGTCCCACAAAGAGAGCCGAAAGGAAATGTGCATGCTGTGGAATTGCAAGCATTAAGTCAGTGCGGGAATACTACCACCGGTTGGAGAGGGGGTGAGATGATCCCACAAGCATGGCCCAGCCACACCTGACTGGGCCATGCATTTTGTTCCCTGTGAGCACAGTTACAGAGAAGCAATTTTAAATAGAAGTATCTTTGCAACGTTCAAGCATATATGCCCCTATTAGTTTTGGAGAACTCCGTGTGGCAGTTATTTTATGGTTTCTTGGAGGAAATAGCAAATGATTGTCATCATGTTGGTGGTGGAGAAAAGCAACGTGTTTTATTGT
Source organism: Nycticebus coucang (assembly GCF_027406575.1). Lineage (NCBI taxonomy): Eukaryota > Metazoa > Chordata > Mammalia > Primates > Lorisidae > Nycticebus > Nycticebus coucang. The sequence continues at coordinate 24,044,790 of NC_069787.1, forward strand.
TCTTGTCGAAATCCACGCCTGCACCCACCCCCACCTCTACTTGAGACCCCCAGTACTAACCCATCACCTTGACTGTGTCTTCAAGCCAAGTGGCCCCCATGATGGCTGGAGATAAAGAATTCGGTTGTAGCCAGGAGGGTGTTTGTCCTCTTCACCAGGGAGCCAGACTCGTCACTGTGTTGGACCTGTGATCTAACCAGCCAAGCTAACTAACCCACAAAGACATAGCAGATTTTTTCTTACACACACTAGTGAAGATGCAATTCTGTTTGGCTCTTGAAATTTTCTATATTTGGTGTTCATACCAGCAATAGCTTGCTGTCACTTAATAGAATTAACTTCTCAGTAAACATCATGAGCACATTCGTCTTTAAATCTGTGTTTATAAGGCTGTGTGTAAGTGATGAGAAGCTAGACTATCTGTGGGATCCAAAAGAGAGAAAGCTGATGACCTAATATATGATATAATATTAAATGATTACAACATGAGTGAGAATTACCTGGCGTCAGCAAGCTTGTAGTTATTTCAAGAAAGGGGAAGCAATGTTTTAACACAGTGGGCAGATGTGCTGGGGAGAGAAAGGTATTTTAGCTAATCAAGTAGCGTTTAGACAGACAGTTGGCAGCTCAGCCTCTCTCTGAAACCAACTTTGCTTTGGTATTTTTCTCCCTTTCATTTACTCTCTTCGGTGACTGGCGCATCTTTGCACCATGACCAAAGTGACAGACTTTAGTCTCTGTTGGATTAATCAGTATGTTCTCTGATCCATGGCATATGCTCCCCGTGGACATTTAAAGTCAACGTATTCAGCATGCGTGGTCTGGCGGTTCAGAGTTATTAACCAGGCTGATAGACTGGTTTGGGTATTTACATCCAAAAGACTTCTCCTCCCCGTCCTTCTCACATGTACATCCACACATCCACTCCCAACAACACAAATATTGACTGTACCAATCACTCATTAGCAGTAAAATTTGAGAGCAATTATTTTTTTACTGCGCTTGCCCTGAAAGACACTATTAATTACTTTATTGCATGTGGATTTGAGCCAGTTTCGGTGTCCCCAGAGCCTGCTCCCCACCCAAAGAAGTGTTTGCAGCTCCGAGGAATGCAGTGCAGGATGTCAGCTGGCACACAGCGCGCTGACACTGGCTTCTGAAGTGAGATGTCAAGGCTCCCTGCCTCGGTGTTTACAGGTCAGGATTGGTAGTGATGGGACGTTTCCTCGGCCACCTGAGCTCCAAGTAGAGGTGGGCATGTTTGAAATTCAGAATGTGTCAGCTTTTTTTTTTTTAATATGAGAAATGTTCCAAAATTATCAGGTGAAGTTTTTTTTTTTTTGATCACTGATTTGGAAGTTCTCATTCAGAGGGCCGGAAAGAATGAAGCCTCCTGATGGGCAGCCATGCCGGTCTCTTCTTGTGAACTTTTCCATTCTGATCCTTCACAGGTAGGCATGGCCCGGGGAGCACCATGGTGCTATGAGATGGTCTTCCTCCTCCTCCTGCTCTCTTTAGCAGAAAACAAACATTCCTTCTGGAATTTAAACTTGTACCCTGAGCCACAAGTTTCTCCTGAATCTGAAAAACTCTGCAAGCCACTTGGATGTATGTGTGTATTTAAGTAGAAGTGGGCTGTTCTTTGATTAAAACTAGATTATACATGTGACATGTTCTCTTAACCAAAAAGAAAATGAGTTGTGATGTATTAATGTGTCTGATTACATGATGGGCCTCACGATCTGCTGGTTGCACTGAGCTACTTCAGTCTGGCTGCTCCACACTGTTTGTATTTAGTGTGTATATGAATTATCCCAACCTGTACAGCCATTAGCAGTGTCACCCATTTTTAAATGTAAGTTGAAATTGCTTATTAATAGTATATTTAATAAGGGCTTGAATATTTTTAATAAGCTCTGTGGGATGAAGAAGAATTGCTACTAAGGGGTATGTCCATCTTGAAGAGGGGAATATAGAATGGACTTGAGAGCTAAGATGGTCCCACAGTAAATAGAAAAATAGTTTAGGGAAGATTTTCTGATATCAAATGTGTTAGAACTTGCAATAGAGCTGGGTAGACTTTATTTTCTTCACTTTAATAAAAAGTGAAATTGGAGTGAAGAAAAGGCATGGTCCATCCAGGTGCTCCAAAGGACCCTTCCTCTCATTACTGCCCTACAGAGGAGCCACCCAGGCTATGTCCTGCCCAGCTGTGGCTGATGGGGCATAGGAATCAGACTCAGACACCATCTAGGGTGCTGGTTTGGGTTTTTTAAGCCAACCTCCTTGTCTGCAGAAAGCATGTAGTGAGAACAGGCTTTTTTATACACCCTGGACCAAAGCATTTTTTTTTGTTTTTAAGTCAATGGATACTGACATACAAGGGGGAATATATTTGTTTGCAGCCTGTGCCATATGAAAAAAAGTCCAAGTTGCCACTTACTACAGTTGAACTAAATGATGGAGTCTAGCTTGTTTTGATTAAATTACATATTCAATTATTTTTGTTTGAAGTTAAAAGCTTGATTATATTACCGAACACCATGTAATTTTACACGCGTTGTTCCCTTATTTTAACAACGAGGCTCAGGGTGTGATTAACAATGTGGCTGCCAGTAGAAAGAAGCAAAAATAATTATTTTTTCAATATGCCAGTCCTCGTCTTGATTCAGAAGTCAATATGCATCTGTAGGGGATTTGTTCTCACTGTGGATTACGGACCTCAGGGTGGCCTCCCCTCATTTCCCTCCGAATGTAAAACCTGGAGACTTTGGTTCACCAGGCAGGTTTTGATTTCTCTCTTTTTTAAAGACCGATGTTAACTACAGCCGCTGGGACCTAAATCAGAGCATCCAGTGCCCAAATATGAATATTAATTAGGTGCCAGGCCATGGAGTCCTCGCTGAGTTTGACAGTTTAAAGGATCAGTTAGTTAATTAGAAGATGACATGGCACACAGGGTCCCAAGGCTCTGTCCTGCCTTCTGTCTCCTCTTTTCATTTTCCTTTTTGACAAGCTGGATTACATCATTACTTGTAGTTTCACTTGTTAGCCCCACCATGAAATGAGAATATTTTATACTTTAATTATCTATGATTTCTTCCCCCCTGTCTCTGCAAAGACCAGGCTTAAAATGAAATTTAAACATGCAAGAATTGGAGGTTCAAAGGCCCATGCAAATCTGCCTATGAACCTACCGCAACACACTGCAGGGAGAAACGAGGATCGTGACAGCACTGGAGAGCGTGCTAGCGGTAGTCATGGTGACTGGTTTTCAATACGCAGGTGCCTGTTGTGACTTTCATGCCTCAGGTATGGATGTATCATACCTGGTGTTTCCTGGACTTCTCTGGCTGGAGGTGTCAGATCTTACGCACGTCCTCAGGGGGTGGTAACCAGTTATTTGGTCTGTGTTTCTTGCCCACCATTTGGTAGCTAGATACACCCAAAAGTCTGAGCAATTATCTTCTAAATGTTTTTGTTTTTGCCATGATATTGCTCATTTGGGAAGGTTCTTATAAGTAAAGTTTATGTAGGGTCCATATAGGGATCTTAGTCTCCAGGAGAAAAAACAAAGTTCAGATTGATGTTTAAGCTCTTCAAATGAAGCTTTTTTTCTGGTGCCCTAAGTAGAATTAACTCTTCACTCCTTTCTCCCCATCCACTGTGCAGACATCTGCTGTAGCGTATCTAAAGCTTAATTATGCCATTTAGTTTAGGGGCCTCACAAACAAGACACAGAGCTACTCAAGGGAGAGAACTGGGGCTAGCATCATCTCTGGCACACATTAAAAATGAAAATTTAAAAACAGAAAGAAAACTAAGATCTACTGAGCATTTATAATACAATGAATGCTATGAGCCAGCCACTTGACTGAGTAATTCGGTATGAGTAATTTCTCAGTCTTCATAACAATCCTGTATGGTTAGATGAGATGAAGACTTAAGAAGAATCTTGCCAAGTCTCAATGTGAAGAGGCTCAGTTTGGATTTGAAATGAGACAGCCTGATCCCTGATGCCCACATTTCACTGAATTTCACACGGTGTGGGTGCTTATTCACAGGTGATAGAAGGGAAGGATGTTTTTGATGTCAGAGGGCATTTCTAATATGTTGCATTCCCATTTGCATTATATGAAGACAGAAGAGAGACAGGAAGGAGCAGGTGTCTGTGCTGGATATTATGCTTACTACTGGAAGGGCTATGCCATTTGGGGGGGCCTCCACATTCGTTTAGAGGGCAGGAGGAGGAAAAGCAGGCAGCATGAGTTGCCAGAAGATTCCACGGAGATCAAAAATATATGCTTCTGTGAGGACCAAAGAGAAGTTAAGGAGCAGGTGGCCAACAGGGTCCTTTGTTACAGGGGAAGTTGAGGCAGGTGGTGGTGTTAGGGGACGAAGGGACATTAGCAGGGTAGCCAGAAGGCTGAGGCCACACCTGAGTCCTCCCACGAAGTAGCTGGCAAACTTGGCCACAGAGACCTTAATCTTATTGGAGTTCAAGTTAACTCTCTCTGAAGTTAGTGACGATAAAACTCGAACCCCTGTGCCCCCTTGGTCAGATGGTTTGAATAAAAAACTTACAACAAGCTATTGCTTGTGACAACTGATCATGACCCCAGATGGGACAGTTTTGTGTCTGGCTGTGGAGGAAGAGTTGGGAAGGGTAAACTGAATGGCACGGGTTGTGTAAGAGAAAAAGAAGGTTAAGTGTAGACTATAAAATTTTACAAAATATTTACAGAATATTCTCTATGTCTTAACTACCTGTTTGTAAAATTTTTTAATGAGTATTTTGTAAATAAAGGTACATGTAGCTGTAATTTCCTGTTTTCCTTATATATGGTGACTTTAGGGGTGACTTTTGGGGCACCCTGTACTCTATTGAGGAGGGTGGCAGTGAAAGGAGGGAGGAGCGTATTGGGGAGCTGATGGATTTGTGAGTTTTTAGAAACATCTGCAGGCCTGGAGGAGAGCGGGGAGACTCGCAGCACCAGTGGGAGGGAGGGCAGTCTCTAAATCCAGAGAGCTGAGTCAAAGGGAGAGTGGACTTGCTTTCTGAATCTACAACTGAAGGGAGGGCAGGGCAAAGATTTGCAGTTTAAGAAGGGGCACAAAGTTTGTTTCTCCACCAGTGAAAATAATTTGGGAATGGAAATGAACAGAGAGACAAATATATGGGTTGCAAGAAGGTTGAAGAGGTTGGCAAGAAGCAAGGAAGGTTCAGCCCATGTCAGTCTGAATTAGAATCCTTCTGCACCACTTTTGACCTGTCACAAGAGGCCTGGAGCAAGTTGGGGAGAAAGGAACTGGAAACTAGAGGTCAGCGCTCTGGCATTGCTAATATGGGAAACACAGAATCCACAGGTCACCAGGGCAAGACAAAGTATTTTAAAGAAAGACCTGAGTAGAAAAGGTGCTGCTCTGCTCTCTACTCTGCTGTGTGCCTGGTTAACCCTTCTTCCTAAGGTGGGAGAGGGCTCCTGTCACCAGAAGCAACCTGTCTTCCTCATTGGTCGCCAGCTTCACTGGGACACGTTGCTGTCTGTACCTACAGAGACCAAACGCCTGTATAGGCAAATAAGACAGTGTCATGAGTATTTGGTAAATATAAATTTATTCTGTTCTGAAAATGCTCACATCATATCCCATCATTCCTTCAAGTATTTTTTTCTAATTAAGTTACTAACACATTAATTTTTTAAGGTTCTTAAAATAGTTTTTGTCCACTCTGCTAGTCCTTAGCGTTTTTCCCCTCTCATTTTACCAGTCCATGAAATGTTAATGCTGGAGGACTGTTGGTCTATGCTTAGTAATTAGCTGGTGTGGTGGGATCATGGTATGGCTGGGTCAAGCAAAGCTCTGAAGGAACACCCACTGTCCACGTGACTATCTATTTGTTCCTTTTCCTGAAATAAAATGCTCTGCCCCACGGTAGGTCATAGTGGATGGGCTCAGAGAGGTCAGCAGAACTCAGGGTGCTGACAGGGACCTCTCTGCAGTGAAAGGTATAAAATGAAATAAACTGTTAATGTTCCCCAGTTCGTTGCAAAAAATAAATTGTGGTTTCAGAGCACCCACTTATCAGCTCTCTCGTTGATATCACCCAGCACACTGTGCCTACCCCCAGGGGCGAATCACCTGAAAGATGCTGAGGTCAAGGCATCTAAACATTTGGACACACATTAATGGGTTTTACACCTTTGTATCTCTCTGATATTACTGTTTCGCTTCAGCAAGCCCACTAATATCAGATACATCCTATGAGGGACTATTTTAAATCACTTCAATTTTCCTTGCCCCTCGGCTCTGGCCGTAAGACCAGAATCCTAAGCAAGTGTGTTGCCTGTGATCTAGTGTTTTCCTTCCCCCCATTTACAGCAGAGGGAACTTTATTAGCTCTGTGGACACACGTATATCAGTTTTAAAGATTAAGTACAACATCAATAGTTCTTACCCGGCTCTCAAATATATCGAGTTGTTACGTTTTCCCAGAGAATGTTAAAAAATTAGTATTGCCATTCGTGGAAACATTTTTCTCTTAAAATAAACCATTGTTCATAATGGTGTTTACTTACTTATTCTCTAAAGTGCTATTTTATATAGAAAGTAAATCCAGGATAGAAGCTGGATAACTAATTTCAGACTTGATAGCACATGAACCTCATAGGTCCCAGTGAATTATGAAGCCTCACTTCGCTTTCATATAAAAAAAAAAAAAGTTTTTTTCTCAAGTCTCCTCATTGCAACTACCTGTTTATCTTCTCGGTGATTTTAAAATATTGAACTAGCTTCCCTTTAGTGCCCAAGTCATCCATCCACCTCGTGCTTCTCCTACCCTCCAGATTCCTTCAGATGTGAACAGCCAAGTAGCCTATGAGTCAATTACGGGCTGTTGGAAAGGGCCATCTACTATGGGGCCTCGTCTTGAAGCCCACAGTCTGGCCAGGAATGAAAAAGAGAAGCTACGTTTTCTAGATCCTCTTCTGGCTGTGGTTGAAGCCACCAAGAAAACACAAAGTAATTCGTCACTTGGGACACCCAGTTTTGAATTGGGATTTGGGCTCCTCTTGACTCTACCCTGGAGATGCCCTCTTGTCATTTTATCCCCCGACCCCCCAGCGTATGTGCCCATCATGGGCCTCTTCCTCGGACATCACTTATGTCCCTTCATTCATTACCCTTCACATGACTCACCTCTCCTGGGCACCTCGGCCCATGCACCCAACCTCTAGTCAAACACTTCTCCTGTCTGCTTTTCTTCCCACATAGCTCCTCCAGCCTGGATTGTTTTTCTCTATGTTCAATTTCCCTCCATCTCGCAGCAACCAGCTCACAGTGTGCCTATTCCACAAAGCCGTAGTAACCACAGCAAACCAAACAGCGTGGCCCCAAGAGCTTTGGGGTAGTTTCCTCTCTGGGGTTATGAGAAGTCTTCTGCGCGCTCCGCCACCTCTGCTCCTTCACGGTTCAGTCCTTTTGCCTTGAGCACAGAGACAGGCCTTGCGGTTGTTCTGTGTTCCCTCAGTGGGACGACGAATAGCACAGATGCTCAGTAAGCACTAGCTTGTTGATTACTCACTGTAATGAGGCTGTTTGTCGGTCATAAACCATTGCTGGGGTTTCTGTCCTCAGAAACCTGTGGATTTCCTATTAGAAGGTAGAAGTTGGCCAGTCATTGTTTTATCCCAAACACTTAGCATCATACTCACCCACCTGAATTAAATGGGTGGGAGGACAGACAGACGTGCCCCCAGAAGCTGGCACAGTGCACATTGCTGCAGAGGCTCTGGCAGAGCACTAATGCCTAGAGACTAATTTGATGGACAAAAATGGGGCTGGCTGTAATACGCACGCCATTTGAAGGATGGAGTTCCAATTCTGACGAGCAAAGGTATATGCGGAAGGTATTCCAGTTAGGGCTGATGGGGTCAGTAAAAGCCTAATGGTGTGAAAAGATGGGGTACAACCACTAGAAAGCAGACCCAAGGCCGGTTAGCCGGGGAAAGGTAACAAGTTGGTGAGACAGGCGCAGGAAAAGTCCAAGAGAGGCTGAAATTTAATGCCAAGTGGGCATTCGTTTCAAACATGTTACAAAGGATGGAATATCAGGATTATATGGTATGGAGATGAGCCCTTATTTTGAAATTCATGTGATGATTTTTATAGCGATTTTTAATACATGACAAGTGATATTGGTGTAGGGATTAGATTTTTATCTCAAAACTACATTTAAATAAAATCACACCAATAGCTTTAAAGAAGAATACCAAGTTAATAGTGGTAGAAGCAGTATGTCAAAGAATCGTGGCGAGGGTGGCTCCCTACGGCTGGACGTTTGGAATGCACTAATGTAGAGGTGGGAAGACCACGATGGCATCCAGGCAGAGGACAAAGGGATGGTTGGAGTCTGGCAACCAGGAAGCCATCAGTGAATTTAGAGCAGCTTAGGGTGGCAGAAAGTCAGGGAATTTATTACCAAACAGCAGTTATGGCTCATAGTAGGAGATGAATAAGGAGGTGTGAATGAATTGGTGGCAGGTATGAGGCAAGGCTCTGTTTCCACCCATGGCACTGACACCCACTGGGCTGGTGGTGGGGTGCGACTGAGAGCATCTGGATTCTCACACCTCCTCCTGAAGTGAGCTCACAGGAAACACAGCCTCCCTTCAGGTGGAGGAGGGAATGAGGGGCTGGAGAGGGTGAGGGAGGAAGGAGAGCAGGCTTCCTGAAGCTTGGAGACTGTAGTCCCTACCTGTGATCTTACACCAAGGCCATTCCATTAACCAGTACCATAGGGACCTGGGCACCTGGGTGTCATTTACAGAGTTTGCGTGTTTGACGATCATCATTAATACCTTGTGCTCCTGAGATTATTACCTTTGACAGCCCCTTCCAGTTCCCAGCGAGAAGCCAGTTTTTAAAGCATGTTTGCACACTCTAGCATTCTGAATGACGGTGTGAGGTCTTACTTCTGACCTCATCTTTGCCGGTCGTGGGCTCTTGGGTAAATTGTTTTGCCTTCCTGCGCCTCAGTTCCCTCCCAGGTGAGGTGAGGTCACTTCTTCAGCCTATCAACAGTGTGCAGCAAAGAATTCTGTTAGGGCTGTGACCATCTTATTGGCAAATTAGCGTCCACAGGCCAAGTCTAACACATAGCCTGTTTTGGTGCAGCCTCCAGACTAAGAATGTATTTTACATTTTTAAATAGCTGTCCTGTAAGTACCTACATCCAGGGTGGTGATAAAGTGCCCACACAATGTAAGCAATTTACTCTTTGGTCCCTTACAGTAAAAGTTGGCTGACTCCTGCTGGAAGGGGTTTCTCCTCTCACCCCCACCAAGTTTGTCACTTTTCCTCCAGTTTATTGCACACCAACAGACTGTGTTCTAGAAATTTCACAGGCTGTGTCTAAGGAGCTGCCTTCCTTACAACCCAGTAGGGGGTTACCCCCTAATAAGGTGGGGAAACCAAGAGGCTGTGAGTTTCCCACACTTTCTGCAGGCTGTTCTGATAGTGTGGGCTGAGATGGCCCACCACACTTCCCTGCCCCATTCCCCAGGCGCCAGAGTCTCATGTGGAACTCACGCTTGTTAATCCCAAATGGTAGTGAGGGCCTTTGGGGTCTGGAGGAGGCGGTTCTAGGCATTTCAGGCGTCACAGACTTACTCAGGAGCCTGCCTTCTGGGACTTCAAATTTAATTGAAACCCATTTGTCACCAGTGATGGGGAGAGGACAGGCACTCACACCATCCTTGTGGGACCCCAGAGGCATAAAGGCAGTTCACAGGGGCATCCTGAGGCCCCAAGCCTGTCAGAAACCTTGGATGGTCTGCTGACCTCGAGGCCCATTGGTGCTCATTGCCACTGGCCGCCTTGGACATAGACCTGCCTGGGTCCTGGCTGCCTCGCTACTGGCCGCTGTGGCTCTTGCTGCGTTATTGTCCAGCATCCTGTTTTGCAGTCCCCTGACCAACTCTTGGAGGCTGATGCTCATCGGCCTGGTTGGGTTTGACATCCACCATAATGTGCTGTCCTCACCATGCCCCTGCCCCCCACAGCTCTCCATACGGCTGCAGCGAACCCAGCAAACTGTCAGTCTCAGGCAGCCAGCGTGTCCTCAGGTTCCTGCAGCCCAGAGAAAATGCCCTTGAGACAGCAGCACCTCAATCAATTTAGCAAAGAAAAAATATCCTTCATTTTAAAAAATAAGATGCGAGGGCCTCAGCAGGTGTTCTGAGCTTACATAGCTTCTCAGAAACACAAACTGTATTTACAGCTAAGTATATACGTTTGCAACAAATCTGACTTTTTTTTTTATGTTCTAACATCTCTGAAGTTGCTTTTTTTTTTCTTCACTATGATGATTTTTATCCACACTTATCTTTCTAGCAGTCTCTTCTTGTTCAAGCACCAGTGGCCACTCGCTAAATGTGGTTTAGACAAGTTATTGAAAAGTCACTTTGACAAAGGTGAGGGTTAACTAGGAGTTACTAAACCCTTTCCTCCACAGATTGTGAGTTTGAATCTCTGGCCAAAATGGTTATATAATTGTCCTGCTGGAGGCAGAAAAGCAATTCTGATTCTTCCGGATTGCTTTACCTTCTTGTGAGAGCAGACTTCACAGTCCATGTCAGACTTTTGTCTGTTGGGTCACTATTATATTCTCAAAGCCTGGAAAAGTGCCTAGTGAAAAGCAGAGCATCAGGAAAGACCTGCCAGTGAATTCATTCATCAGGCACTTGTGAGTACCCTCCAAGGAAGGAGGTGGTGGCCATCATAGCAGACAGGGTTTGCTTGTTGTCCTGGAAGAGCCCTGTCCAGGGAGGAAGAGAGTGGGCAAACACAGAATAACCCCATGCTGTGAATTGTGAGGCACTGAGGGGGGTTTCTGGGACAGAGGTGGCGAGATTTAGTGAGCCAACTGAAAGGTGGTTAAGGTGGGTGCTCAGGGCAGAAGGCACACCCTGTGTATAGTCAAGGAGGCATAAAGGCACCTGAGGAAGCCCCTTCAGTGCTTCTGGACAAAGGTGCGTGTGTCCAGGGAGGACACAAGGTGGCGAGGCAGACTCAGAGGGGGTGGATCCACAGGTGGGAGCCTGCACTGTGTCTTGAAGGTGGTGGGTTTATGGGCTATGCATGTGTACATGGTAAGGATTATTCTAGCCACAGTATACAGCAGGAACTGAGGGGAGGGTGAGGTTCGAACCAGGATGAGGACAAGTTAGTGAATTGATGTGATCCAGAAGGAAGCTGAAAAGAGCCCTAGGAAAGGCAGAGCCAGTGGGCAGGTGTGGGAGATCTGGCAGAGGACAAATCCACCAAATGGATTGTATTTCCAAAGGGAACCCTTTTCTTTCTTCCTTGGCCCTGCCGCCATTCCTCCTTTTTGAGATGACTCTTGCCAGAAGTCCATATGGCCCTCCTGGAAGTCTGTACATTGCTGAGAATTGTGCCCATCATACACTGGAGAAAAGGTGGTCCTATTTCAGGTATCAAACTGGCAACCCAGTGTGCTGAAAATAATATGCTTGAATTAGAGAACTCATTCTGTAACTGAGTGAGTGTCAGTTCACGTCTCCACCTCTGACTCTCTGCAGCAACCCTGAGACTCTGGAAGTTCAGGATGACTACGAAGGGTATTCCCTGGGCACCTGCAGCCCTTTGCATTTTTGCCTCTTCTGTTAGTCCCATTGTGTTTTCTTCGGTGACCCTTCTTTGCACTTTATTTTTAATTTCCATGAAGGCAGGAAGAGGCAGGCATCTGAGGGTGCAGAGCACGCGAGCACAGTGCCTTGTGCTCTGGTGAGCTTATTAGGCACTTTCAGAAGATGCGATTACTAACTTGAAAACTACGTTAAGCCTCTTGATCAAACAATGTGTGCCTTTGTGCGGCCAGTAGTTTTTCATTTTTACAGGGACAGCTGTTCTCTCAAAAACAGTTCTGTTATAAGTCCCAGTGACTAACAGACTTTCTTTGCACTTAGGTTGCCTCGTGGATCAGTATTAATAAAGGCTGCAATGTGTGTATTCCTACAGGTGAACCTCCGTTTACGCAGTTGTGTGTTTCTTAATACACTATGCAAAAAAACAACATGCTGAAAATTGCATTCTAAATGTGCTAGGTGATTTTCCCCAAAATAAAGGGTACTTTTAGTGCAAAAAAAAAAAAAAATCACTGCAGTGAGTCTTGTTTTAGGCATAATAGGTACCTAAGTGTTTTGCATTTTTGATTCCAAATCAAAATTGATCAAAGAGTAGAAAACCAACCACACGTTTAATTCCTATCAAGATTCTCTCTCTTCTTCTTCCTGTTTGTGTGAGGCTCTGAGACACCTGGCTCCTTGATGTAGCCGTTGTCAAAGTGTGGCCCAGGCACCCTGGGGCATCCTGGATACTTTGTTTCCAGGGATCTGCCAGGTCAAAACCATTTTCATTAAAACATAAAGATGTCATTTTTCTCTTTCATTCTTATTCTTTTGTGAGTACACATTCTTACAGTGTTTTCCAGAGGCTACTTAACAGGACATCACAAGTGTCTGAACACAGAAGCAAACGTGAAAATCCAGCTATCTTCAATTACACTAGACTGTAAGGAGTTTTGAGAAAATGCAAAAGAGTGCTTCTTATCAAAAAACTCGGTTTTTTAAAATACAGTCATTTCATACAAATGTTAAATTTACATTAATAGTTGATTATTGCTATTTTAAATGAATAATACATATTTTTAAATTTGATTTTTTTCTAATATGATACAGACAGATATAACCCACATAAACAACAGCCCGCTGAGGTAGTCTCGTTAATTTTTGAGAGTGTAAAGGGTTCCTAAGATCAAAAAGTTAGGGCCAGTGGAATAAAGTACAGAGCAGTGTGCGCTACAGTTCTCCCAGGCTGCTACTGAGTTTTCTAACAACGAATGAAAGGAGTTATAGAAGTTCCCTAATCACTTAGCTTCGGGCCCATTTCTACATTTATGTGTGGATGTGCAGAAAAAAGATGAACTACGAAACCACAAAACCCTGTGGAAAGCAACATAAAGGCTGCAACCTTTGGGGAAGGAGCACCAACCTCACTTGAAAGCCGTTTTCTCACGGGCACACCCAAGCATGCTGCATCTTCCCCTCCGAGAGGGTAATTGCCAGGTTTTGTGACAAGTACCGTCATGTACTGTAATTTATGAGTTTGTGAGACTGCCCCGGCCACCCTTCCAGGGCCTAGACTGGTGGAAATTCAGACACAGTCCGTGCCCTGGGGAAGCCAAACCACCGGTACAGAAGACAGTCAGTAAACACATAAGCATAAAGGAAGAGAATCATTACTGATTTTGAAAAGTGATGCAAAGGAAACGAACAGGATAAGGGGACATGTTATTCTGGAGGATCAGGAAGTGACTTCATACAAGACCCCCAGCATAGGCTTCTCTGAGGGACCTTATTTGAGCAGAGATTGGGTAGAAGAGCGGTTCTGGCAGAGGGACTTCCCTGCTACACAGCAGGGTGGGCGAGAGATGATGGGTGCAGGGAAACTGATGGGCAAGGGCCCTGGTGAAGGCTTTGTGATTTAATCCAAATGTGATGGGAGGTCCCTGGAGGGCTTTTTGGCAGCAGCGACGCGCTCCTATCTCTGCTCTGTGAAGACCAGCAGGCAGCTATATGGAAAAGAACCCGAGGCTGGCTGTAACCAGCAGGTGGACAGGAGAGGAGGCAGACAGTGAGGCCAGGCGAGAGCTGACGGCATGGCAGGGGTGACCGGCAGAAGTAGACAGGGTTGGGACACACAGACTTCCTGATAGACTAGGGGTGGGGATGAGGCAAGGGGAGTGAACAAGCATGACCTCTGGTTTGGGTCTGAGCACCTTTTGTTTTCTCAAATCATTGCTGCAGAACTCCGCAAGGTACTTAGTGGCAGGGCTGTCATTTAGGGATCAGGAGACCCCAGGGCCACTAACTTGCCTGTGGCTCAACAAGGCTCTTCAAGGCATGAAAGCAAGCCAGCAGCCACTGCTGCTGCCCTCGCTGCCTGTCGGTGGCAGTGACACCAGGTGAGGGTCTGGAACCTCCCCCTCCAGCAAGTCAGGGCCGTGAGCTAGTCTGAGTCAAGGTGCCATGCCTCATCTGCTTGTCTGAGAAATGGGGCCAGATGCCTCTGCTGGCCGCCAGCCCACGTGCGATTTTATTAGGACTGGTTTCCTCACATCCCAGGTGTGTCTCGGCTCCTAGAGAAAGGGAGCATTATTCTTCAGGCCCCATGACACTTGTTAGCAAGGGACGTGGGAGTCCTCCTCAGAGACAGTTAAACCTTTGTAAAATGAAGCGGGTGGTGGAGGCTCTCGAAGCAGCTGTGAGAATTTTAAACACTGGCCATTTTAATTAAGAAAAAAGTACCTGTGCATTTTGTTCAGTCAATGGAGTGATCGCTTAAGAAAAAAGGTATTTTTGAAAAGCTATCAAGCTTACTCAGAGGGACAGAGGTTGACAGGGAACACAGCGAGCAAAGCAGCAAGCCCCAAAATTCTTCAATGCTGCCTCGCTCACCTTCCAGGTGTAATTTTACAGCTCCCAGCTTTTCTTCACACGCCATGCCAGGCGTAGCCACGGAGGTTTAGGCAGATAAAGAACATCAGATGGAGATCTGGAGTAACCAGTGACAATTAGCTCAGCAATATGATCTCTGGAATATCGGCAGCGTCTACAGAGCCGGCTGCTTCTCCTCCTTCCAGTGAGCTGAGCAGCGCTTCAACAAACGACTTTCTGCTTTTGGAATTGAAAATGCATTTTGGGAATGATTATCTGCTTACTCACCTGTAGGGCACCCTCTCTCCTTACAACCCCAGGCCACTCTGCATGCTCATGGATGTATCTTGCAATTAAAATTTTTATATTTTATTCATATGTGGAGCATTTTTCCTAGAACTTTGTAAAGTGCTAAATATTATATGGGCATTATTCAAAACATGTCCTTTCCATAAAATCTGTTTATATGCCATCATTAGCTACAGCATTAAATACATTTTATATCATCAGAGATTGTATGATATATTTAAAAATGAATTTCTACTTAGCAGAAACACATTAGGGATTATCCTAAGAGACCTTGCTAAAAATGCAGTCATGTTTATTTGTAACTGCCAGAAAATGGCTTGCAAAATTGTTAATGTCTTTTATTATTCCCTACCACTGGAGCACTTGCTTGTTAATTAGAGAAATTTCAACTGTCATAGTTGGCAATTATAGCTTCTGTATCATTGTCTGTTATGAATAGTCAATGAGAGCTGATTAATATGCATGAGCAGCAGTATATATCGCGTGTGCATTGGACCACAATCCAGCTGCCAGAGTCACTCAGAGGAGGGAGTGGTGTGCGCGCGCGTGCGTGTGTGTGTGTGTGTGTGTGTGTGTGTGCGCGCGCGTGCGTGCCTGCTGCGAGGGGAGGAAGGGAAGCGTGGAAGAGGGAAGAGAGTTGTTTTCCAGCCTTAGAGAGCAATGCCAATGTGAAGTGTTGCAGCCGCCCAACTCACCTGAGGCTCTCCGAGGAAACCTTCAATGCCTCCTCTCTAAGCCTGCTTTTCTCGGGTGCTGGCGAGTACTGAAGCCTTCCTTTGACGTTTCTCTAAACATGGGATGCAGTTTGTGCAGTCTGCAGAAGCAAGAGGAGCAGTACAAATTACTCTATGAAGTTTGTCAGGTAACACATTGCATTTTCATTTGTGGAAGTGTATAGGCACTCACCTGGCAGAGAGTGTAACTTCTCAGAAAGGAATTTGGGGGGGGGGGGGGTTGTGCATGTTTTGTGTTCTGAATGAGGCAGCCTTTCTGAGTTTTCTATACATTTTCTATTAAGTGTCTAACAAAATTTCCCATCCAGTAGCACTTCAGTACCTCTATTGGAATAATACAAATAGACATTGACGGTCATAAAATGTGTTTCCAGCAGTCACGGCACAAGGCTCCTTTCTAACTGACCTCTCTTCAGAGTGTCAGACTGGAAGGGTCAAAGTGTGGTCACCGAGTCTTTGAACAAGTTGGAGAAGACAGGGATGATGATTAATGTTTGCACGGTTTTGCCTGTTTACAAATAGTTATGAGGCGCTCTTTTCAGTAGCGTGCAAGCCCACTGCTGACTTGATTCTTTCAGCAACTTCTTGTAATGGGACAGAAGGTTCAGATTTTTGCCTCACACTTGCTATTGCTATACCTATCTCTGAAAATTTTAAGAACTTCAAGAGCAAGTGGCTTGATCTTGGGTGCTGTCATTCACAACAGATAACTTTTCATATCTTGTAGGACATTGCTAACAACATGAAATTTGGGTTGAGATGTAACGGGATATTTATGATATAACCCAGATAAGTTATCTTACATCTTTGCAGAGTGTTTTCTTTTTAAATATTCAAGTCCTATTCTAAACTAGGTGGTTTTGAGACTGCTTTTGGTAACCTACATTGGTGGTTAAGAAATCTCCCCTTAAATCATTCTCTTTTAAATTTTTCTTCAGTAATAAAAAAAAAATCTTGCTAACATTATTTTTAGATAAACACATAATGTTGTTACAGTATGTGAGAAACAAAAGACGCATGTTTCTTCACTGTAACAATAAATGGCAGATATTTTTTAAAGAGCCAGATTTGACTTTGAAAAGATCTTCATGAGTCCTCAGCTAGATGTCATTTTTTTTCATGAGCCACCAGAGGGCGCGTTCTATTAAAGAGACAAAGCTGGGAGTGATGACTTGGCTGCCTCTCTGGACAAAACCTAATGTTAAAATGACCCTGGGTGAATAAAAGGTGTCTGTTTGCATTCCCCATAGAGGCAGTGAGAGGGTCATAATAAGCCTTTTGAGGCTTGCAGTCCCCACTATGTGAAAAGGGCACATATCTTTCAAAAAACAAACATCTTAAATTAAGTCTTTCAAATAAATACATTTTTCACCTGTGTCTTTACATTCAGGACTCTGATTCATGTCTCTTTCAAAGGAGGCTGGGGATGGAAACCTTAGGCAAAAATGCTGCCACCGCAGGTGATCCCACCCCCATCCCCATCCCTTGTGTGGTCCTGTGGTGTGTTCTATTCTGCATTCTGCCAACTTACCCTGTGCAGTAGGCTGGGGTTCTCAGTGAGTTGAGTGAGCAGAAGTGAAACAGAACAGCAGACAGCATCATGTGAGCAAGGTGATGTGTTACAGACTTTCACTGCTACAGATGAAACAGTACACACAATAAAGTTAAAAGGTAGTTTAAAAGCTCACTTTTTAAAAGTACACATAGTGCTTTTTACCATCAATGCACAAAACTTATTAGCATCCATTGTTGTGGATCTATCATTTACACTAGCACTCTCCAAAAGGCAACTGCACCACATCTCTGGCAAATCTCTGCTAACTTATCTTTTATTAATCTGTTTTATTTGTGTCCCCACCACACACACACCCCTGCCCCTAAAAGAAGGATCTCTGGGTTCTATTTGTTTGTTTTTTACTAGGTGAATTTATGTGGAAATACTTCTGGGCAAAGCATCGTGCAGTAAATTGCTGATAAATGACTTCCATCTGGAATACACTTTGTCAGCAATTTAGGAAGCCATGCAGATTTATTTTCAAGAAACCCAAACTACTTTTCAGACCCATTACCCTTGTGCCAACTAAGTAAAATCCTGCTTTCTCCTATTCTTTGGGAGTCTTGAACCATAGCATAAAGGAATTCACAAAACACTTGCAGGAATTAATAATTGCATTCACGCTCATATTATGCAAAGCCTTTTTAGAGCAGAGAAATTAAGGTTTCCATAAATTACAGTTCCAGAAGGTCCGGTGCGTCTGGCTTCAGTAAGCCCTGTAACAGCAGCACAAAGAGGATCAAATATTCCAGGGCTCAGACTTTATCCTTTCCTCATCCAGAGATAATTCAAAGAGATGCTCTTCATTAGGGCTGTTGGCAAGCTGCCTACAGTTTCTTTTTGGGGCTGCTGTGAGCTTAATGATGCAGAACAATGGCTTTGCCTCTTGTTGCACACATACCTTATTGTACCTTTAATCGCATTAGAAAAACACCACCACCACATGAAGTTGTCTGGTCATTAAAGGCCATCGCAGAGTGCAGACATAGCAATGACTGGTACCATGCACTAAAGGACACACCAAGATATTTGGGGACACTCAAGCACTTCGAGGAGAGGAAGCCTCCTGCCTACCCTGGGGGTTGTAAGATCAGTTGAGTACAGCAGTTCTTTGTGCCTTTATGGTAAGTGGTGTTTTTTTTTTTGGGGGGGGGGGGGAGCTATGCCTATTAAAAATTGAAATTTAAATTAGCAGTTGCTTCATGCTCCAGAAAACTTGAGCCTGTCCTGAATAACTCTGAATGCTCAGAAGTATTATTTAAAAAGGAAGATGCTTTAAGGTGATCAAGGCGTGTAGTCCTCTACTTGGCTAAATTAATTGGCACAGGAGAGCTCATGTTCTGGAGGAAATGGGATAGGGAGTCTCATAACTCTTGGGCTGTGGCTGATACCGGGCTAAGGGTGGTGACGTGACTAGGTTATGGGGGTGGTGGAGTATAGGTCTGGGAGATTCTGTGGCTCTTTTAGTTTGGTGCTAGTGACTCTATCACAGGCCAAACACCAGCCCTCTACCCAGCTGTCCTACCAGAACAAGCGAAAGGCCAGTATGCAGATGCTTTGAGGGGGCTCTTCAGATGGAGTGTTGGGGAGGTGAAAGGCGTGGTACACTAGGAAGCATCACTGATTCCCTCCAACTCCCCTAATGTCAACTAGAGACTCTTTGTGGAATGGTGACTTTTGCTGATTTGATCAGGCAACAAGGAAATGATCCTGGTTGGGACTTCAGCTTCAAACTAGAAATTTCCCTAAAACTACATGCAAATTTTCAAGAGGACAAAGAAAACTTATTTATAAAACTGTAGTAATACTGACTCCAATGATCACTTATTTATCGTGCCCTTACCACATGTCAGCACTATGCTGAATGCCTGCTGTGCGTTTTCCCATCCAGTCTGCACCATAGCCTGAAAAGATAAGTGATGTTGTTGTGCCCATTTTAAAGATGAAGAAACTGACACAAAGGAATTATAAGGGTGATGGGGGGGAAGAAGAGTCACATGTGCACAATGATGCTGAAGTCTGTGAATTCTTTTCTTCTATACTTTTTAGCAGTGTCAATGAATAGATAACCAACTTTATAGGGAACATTTGGGTTAGTTTTTTAAAATCACTTTTGCCTCTTTGGGGCAAAAGATACTACATCCTCAACCAGCCCATGTGCTACTTGGCACCTCATGAGAAGAGTTTCAGTGGAGCCTCAGGCCTCTCACATCAGGGGACAGTGGTGGGCAAAGACAAATAAATGAGCTCAGGAGTAGCACCAATTTCCCATTAGCTTCCCAGGCAGCCCAAAGAAGGATGATTTGAGAAAGCCCACATCCTTTGGCTTCTCACTAATAATAGGAAATGTCATAGAAGATTAATTTGTAGCTTTTATGCCACTTAAGTTGTTAGTTTTGAAAAGTAAAAACTTAACCCAGTAACAGTGATGTGCCTATTCTTGACCTTTTATACTTTTATTAGCCATTTGCTAGAAAAACACAGATTTCTAGCATAAATACTAATCAGAATAAGTTTGTGGAGAAGTCTGTAAATCTGACTCTTCACAGTCCTATTTTCATATTTAATTAGCTACATGCAATACTCAATTAGATGACTTTACTCCTGTCGAGCAAAGCAATTGTGAGTCTGCCGAGAATCATGTGGGTCATGGTTTGATTAAGTATGGACAGAGTTAATGATGGTTAATTGGATGAACATAAACTTGACCTCCACACAGCAGTGTTGAACCTGGCAAAGTTTTCCTGCAAATAGCAGTGTGTTTGCTTAAACAACTCATCAATTCTAAAAGCTTTGTTTTAGAAGCAGTTTCACATTCTGAATTCATTTAGGCAATGCAGGTATGGAAAAAGCAAGCCTATCTCTGGAGCCCTGGGTTGAGAACAGGGCCTCCCCTATGGCTGACAAAGTCACTTTTTAATATATGGGCATTTATCTGTCACTAGCTGTTGTTTTCTCATCACTTAACAATGGATCGTAAACCACCTTTATGTTGACTAAGAAATACAAGGGAATAGCCTAGGGTGGGACCAGGACTCATCTCTCTTTCTGCTGTCTCCAGCTTTGGAGACGTTTTCATGCTTGCCACCATCCTAGCTTGGGTGGACCCTTTTGGGTGGTCCCAGGATGCCTGCCCACTGCCCTAGCCCTGTACTTCCCACCACCTCATTTCCATAGTATGTTACTTTGGCCTCCCTGTTACACTGTGATTTTCACAGAAATCTACTCACTCTTTTTACTCTGAGCACATGGTTGGCCGAACATGTTGGATTTTGTAGTGTTTGTGGCAGATGAGGATACTATTAATAGTTAGGAAGCCGGAAAGAGAACAGGTGTTGAATAAAATGACCATGGTCTGGACCAAGGCAGTCAAGATGGAGAACAAAGGAGGTACAGACTCATTTCTCATTCATTCAGCCAACCAGCCTCAGTGTGCTGAGAACTGCGGTGCTCACCCCCTTGCTCCCTGCCTCCCTGACCAGTTGTTTAATGGAGCCTGTGTAATCTAACCTCTTCTTATCTCTCCCATAAACCTCACGTCACCTCATCTGCCCTGGTCCTACAGGACTCTTTTCAATACCCAGAAACCACCTTATTCCTTCCCTCTCAAACTTTGGAACTGGCCATTCCCTTCTACCTGCAGTGTAGTTCATGCCTCATCCTTGAGGACTCAGTTTAAAGGTCCCTCTCCCTGGAGACTGTACCTGACCCCCTCACTCCCCTCCCGTGTTAATCCCTCTGCGCACTATTTATGTCCTTTCTAGTACTTTTGATCACAACTCACGTACCTGTTAACTTCTCTGTTCCCAACCCTTACCCCACAGGAAAATATCAGCTCCATGAAGGTAGGGACTTTGCATTGCTCTCCGCGACACCCCAGTTCTGGCACATAACCAGTAACCATCCAGGACCTGTTTACCAAATTAAGTTCTGAATGAGAAATATATCAAGTGGGTCTCACTTTGGTCTAGAAAAGGGTTTTAGCAATAACACACGAGTCTATGTCCCAGGCTTCCGGAGATGCCTCTTCCCATGAGGCAAGGGGTATGGGGACATAAAGGAGAAGACAGCCCCTCTCTGTGTTCCTGTCGCCCACCCGTGACACAGAAAGAAAACATAGAAAATAGTGAAAAACTGCAGCTTTAATACATGAGTTCTCTTGTGTTCGTTAATACTGCAAGGAAAGGTCATGGTTAAACGGGGGGAGGGTGTACCAAAGAGTACAGTCGGCAGCTCCAGTCAAGGGCACACCAGAGCCCTGCCAACCCCTCTGCATTCTCTATGGTGTTGGACTAGGCAGGGAACGCTGCCTTCACTCTCCAAAGCCCCCAAAGCCAGTTTCTAGCAATATCACCTTCCTCTATGTGGCAGGTGTCATAATGTTGATGAAATGTAGAACCGCGCTGCTGACCGGCACGTGCTGCCCTGAGACAGGTCAGGAATGGATTTGTCCTACTTCACTGGTTCAACAAGGGAATCGTGAGTTGTGTATTCACTGACAAATGCTGGGGAAGGAGTCTCTTGTTAGTCTGCTGATTGCCTGCTTAGAAGAATATTTTTCTCAAATTTGATTATGTTCACCGGCTTGTGGTAAAGGATTAGCTGAAATAGCACATAAGTGAGAGAAAATGATTGGCACCGGTGTTCCACTGTGTTGCACGATGGTCTTGATTTGAGTTGCAGAAAAGCAGGACAGCTTTTTTGACTGCTGAAATGTCTCTGGAAATTTCCTATAAGTCATTAGTTCTCAAAGCATGGTCCCAGACTGGCAGCATCACCACCAGCTGGGAAACCTGTTAGAAATGCAGGTTCTCAGGCCCTGCCCCAGATCTACTGAACCAGAATCTCCAGGGCAGAGCCCAGCAATCTGTTTTACAAACCCTCCAGGTGAACAGGGTGGACATTCATATTTGAGAGCCTCTGTTTTAAGTTAAACCAAAAATAGAAGAGGGAGAACTCTTAGGTGACCTAAACTTCCTGACAGATTTTTCTCAAGTCTATGTTGAATGGGTAGGCAGCAAAGTCAAATCTCAGACATTTATATGCAGATTGAAAAATCTAACCATCTGTTAGTTAATACCAAGAAAAAAGTTTTATTTTGCTTGAGGGCTTTTTTCAAGTAAATTGTTCTGTGATATCTAGTTTACAAGTATAAAATGGAAGGCTATTGAAGTTTTGTCTGTAAAATACACACATATTTTCTCCCCCAAATTACCCAAAGCTCTAGAGTTATTCTGTAGCTTCCTAAACCATGTACCTTCCACAGTAGTAATAAGAAAGTAATTCATTTCCAATAATGTGAATGACAATGGGCAGAATTCTTCAGCCAAAAGAGAATGTATTTTTAGGAAGGACTTTGTTACCCACATAAATCCCAATTTGCAGAACTTGGGGGGAAATAAGTTTGAGCAGGGACCTCTTTCTCCTGAGAGCTGTCCAGATTTCACCGTGCGGGCAGGTCAGGATTTACAGACTCCACATCTGGGAGCTTTCATTTTAAGCCTAATTACATCTGTCAATTAAACAACATCACTTTGCCTCTCCTAATACACATTTATAGAAGTAGATGTGTGCCCCAGGATGACCATTTGTAGAAGTCTTAGTAGGGATTCTAAATGGTCCCCTAAATGAGTCTGAGAACTCCCCACCTTACTCTCTACCCTCACAGGGAATGAAGACCATTCTGTCTTTTTTTTTTTTCTATTTGATGTTTGGCTTGTCAAGGTGGCAAATTAGTAAAGATGGGATGTCGTGTTTCAGTTTCAAGGTACAAAGAGTCCTCTAGACTCTAGAGGTTCTCAACCTGTGGGTCTTGACCCACAGGAAGTGTATTAAAGGGCCGCAGCATTAAGAAGGTTGAGAACCACTGCTCTAGAGGAATCTCAAACTTGAACTTGCATCAGAATCACCTAGAGGGCCTGTTAAAACATTGCTGTGCTTCACCCGGTGGATTTTAGATGCTGCTGGCCTGGGGACCACCATTTGAGAACCACTGCTCTTAAAAATACATAGATAATAGATATGGAGAAGTGAAAGGTTGGGAGGGACAGCATTTAAGGTATATTCCTCCTCAGCTTTGCTAATGTCGAAGTGTTTTCCACCATCACGGTAGAGAAGTTCTTGTTGTTTCTGGTTCCTGCCAACACTTGGTACCGTCTGACCTCTTAATTTTTTTAATATAGTGAATATGAAGATTTAGTCATGTGAGCTCTGTGGTTTAAATTTTGACACTGATTAATAAAGTCGAGTATTTTTTTCATATGTACATTGGCCATTTCTGAGTTTTTGTGTGTGATGTTTCTGCTCAAACTTTGCCTATTTCTCCATCTGATTTCTCATCCTTTTCTCTGGGTTGTAGGGTTTTTTAATCTTAGCTGGATACCAGTCCATCAGTGTGGCAACAGCTTCTCCCAGCTGGTGGCTCGTCTCTGCATTCTCTGTGACGTTTTCCAGTGAACCAAATCCCTTCATTTAATATAGTCAAATACATTTCTTTTTATGGTTTGTGCTTTTTGAACCTTTGTTAGGAAATATTTTCACCTGTAGTTTCATCTGAACATTTTATATAAATTTTGTCTTTCAGTTACTTTTTTATATATGGTGCTAATGTTGGGATCCAGCTTCACTTTTTATAAATATGAATTTTTCCAGTACCAGTTGTAGAAAAGCCGATCTATTCCCTATCAAGAGGAAATGTCAGTTTCTCTACGCGGTTGGGGTTGTTTCTGGGCTTTCTGTTCTGTTCCATCGGTTAGCGTGTTAACCCTGCACCAGTCGTTGCACTACATGGCACTGTAGTTACATAATAATTCTTGACACCTGGTTCAGCAGGTCTTCTCTCCAGCGCCACCTTGTTTTCTAGGACACCATTTTTGATGCTGGGTTCATCCATGGACATCTGGTGTTCAGCTTGTCAAGGTGACAAATTGGTAATGGTTTTTTTCCTCAAAGTGGGTGGTGGTCATTGTAGCATTCTTTATAATTGCATATGTATATATATAAGAATTTTTTTAGCATATTCAATATTTAATAAAATAAATAAATATATTAAGAGGAAACCCAAAATGTTGACAGTCTCCCCTACCCCAAATTCTAAAGGAAAGTAAATCAGAAATAGTAATGGAGAGAGAGAGGTGAGAGGCAAACACAGCACCACACTGTATCAGGGACGTGAGCATTTGCAGACTTTGTTATCTCAGAGGTGTATTGACCGCCGGCCTTCATTGGCTGGCTATGAAGATCTTCACAAAGTACAAAATGCTGCTTAATTTTTTTCATAACATAAAGCATTCTGCATCTATAAGATTTTCTTGAACTATAATATTTGCTATAAAAGAAGACAGAACTAATGTTTTTGTAAACACATTTCCTCTAAGGTTGCGTGTTCCTATCTAAAGAAATCTTAAATCGGAGGTAGAAAGTATGTCTCTTTCTGCAAACAACATGTGGACCAAATAATGCAGACAGACACTTACTATGCACAGCACTAAACCAGTGAAAACAGAGTTAACGTGTCAGACCTCTGGGAGAATAGCAGTTTCCTCCCAGTGCGTTAGCAGTTTGCCATAACACAGACACATCCCTGTCTTGCCATACGTGACAATTAATTATTCCCCGCCCCTGCCCCACGGTGTCAGTGGTTGTGGCACGTAACATTAGAAGTGGCAGGCATTTTAATAAAAGAAAACTCTAAGGAATATGAACCAATTTTCCTTTATCAAGCAGCTGTTTTCTATTTGGGGAGTCTCAAAACACAGAAATTGCTATCCTTCATAATAATATTTCAGTTGGCGTCAGGAGATAAAACAAGCAAGGTCCTTCCTCTCAGACTCACAATGGCATTTTAGATCTGAGATTACCTTCCTTTTAATCTAGTGTGACGTGACTGGCATGGATAACTCGTAACACAGATACTGTAAATTTTACATACTGGCCACTGGATGTTGCACTCACTGCATAGGTAGATGTGTTCCTAGTTGGAATAATTCCTTAATAAACTTGGCTTGGTATTTTCTCCTTTATTATTTCTCTCTCTAATAGCTTTCTAAATCTAAGATCTGTAGTACTGGGCTGAGTGCATGGTAACTTTCCAGTACGTTAAGTTTGAGTTGGTTAGCAGTCTGTCTAAATCTCTCTCTCCCCAGTTAACTTGAACTTCTTGTTCCTGTTCCTCCGCGGGTTGGAACTGAGAAGTAGCTGTTCCCCCAGAGAGTAAAGGGGAGGAAGCAACCAAGGAGACATTAATGACAAGAGTCATGGATTCTTTTTCAGTTGGCCATGGAGTTTCAGAACCACGTCTACTCCATATCCAACCATGGTTAAGACACAGCCAGGGGAAGGAGGAAACGGTTCCAGTATCCTATGAGTCATCCCTGAATTAATAGTGACAGCCCAAAATTAACATTTTCAATGAGTTGGGTTATCCTCATACTAACAGTGATAAATACCTTTGGGTGTTGTTTGCCCTGCACTTGTTATATACACAATTTCATGTCATTCTCATACAACCTCTTAAAGTATAGGTAGACAACTGAGGGTTATAGAAGTTGATGACTCTCCTGGGATCACACAACTGGTAAGTGGCAGACAAAATCATAACACAGGGCTGGGCAGGTTCCCTCACTCACGCCTTCAACATCTCTTAGGGGGGTGCCTCCCTCCAGCATTCCCCCCGTCATGCGATAGGACAGAAGGGCAAGTTCTTGCCCTCAGGGCACTCACATTCTAGAGAGATGGGGTCAGAAATTAAATATGCCATTTATATAATTATGTCATTGAGCATGCAATTATAATGAATGTTCCAAAGGAATGTGGTTCTACTACAAAAACATCATACAAAGACCCAAACAAGAAACTGCTCGTTTTTTTCCTCTGCAAAATGGAGGTTATTTTGCAGCTTTAACGGTTAAATGAGGGATCAATGTGATGTCTTGCTCAAGTGGAAGGTCACCTTGTTTTGTTAAACCAGGAGAGGGATTCCATTCTATGATCACCCAGTTTTCCTAAGGGCAGAATTAACTGAGGGCCTACTGTGCTCCCTGGCAACATGCAGAGGGAGAGCCTGCAAAGAACCCCCTTTCTCTCAGAGCCTCATTTGTGAAAGGGAGAGACTTGGATTCTTTTCAGGGCTCTGCCATTGAGTGGCTGTGAAAAAGGTGTCTCTGAACCTTAGGTTCTTCCTCTAAAGCACAGGAATACAAGTTGTTTCCCCTCGGGTGTTAGGAGTGTCCATGTGAGCTCTACTGTGTGTACGTCCGTGGCTCCTTCTGCCCTGGAGCCTCTGTAGCTAGGACCTTTATGGGATGGGGTTAGCTCTGAATGCCAAGATACGCTGTCTTCCCTCTGGATCTGTGGGTTGTGCATCCAAAAGTAAAAAATATTTGGCAAAACTTGAATTTGCCGCATGCCAAATAATACATTGAATTCATGTGAATTAAATGCTGTGTAGGTATTGAAAGTAATCTAGAGATGGATTGAAGTATATGGGAGGACATACACAGGTGAGAGGCAAACACAACACCACATTGTATCAGGGACGTGAGCATTTGCAGATTTTATCATCTCAGAGGTGTATTGACCTCCGAGAGTCTAGAAGAGGTGGAAGCAGCCAGGTTTCCAAACGTGGGTCAAGGAGGGTCATGATTAAGGGATGAAGGTCTCAGAGAGAACAGTGAAAGTGATGAGAATAGATCCGGGAAGCCCAGCTTGTATGGACATCCCTGGGTATCATTGGTGCTAAGTAATTTTCTTTAAAGGAACGGTGGGGAATGGGGCTTTCAGGAGAAGTATATAAGGCCAAAGCTTTTTAAAAATAAGCAGAGGTAGAAATGGAGAAAAGGCTCAGGTTCAGTCATTTATGGAACAGATGAAATAATGGGGGATGTCCCTTTCCATCTCTGGGTGGAGAGCACTGCCAGGACCAAGTTTTACCACACAGATGACAATGCAGTGGTGGCCAGCACAGTGGGTGGACCCCACCAAGCACTAGGGGCACAAAACAGAGGCTGAGACCGAGTGGGGTGGCCAGGCTGAGCTTCCTGAGCCATCTCACTGGGGAGCAGTCAGCATCAGCCAGGCAGAGGCTCCAGGGCAGAAGGAGCCACGGATTTTAGGAGAAAGCATTTCATTTATGACACTTTCATGTGTAAATGTCTCATGTGCTGTCTCCTATCCAGAGAGGGCTTTGTTTCCAGGAGGCTATCCCACGCTTGACACATGCTTCTCAAGCTACAGCATCTGAAAACACTTACAAAAGTACATATAAAAACGCTGTGTAGATGGTGGTATGTGACACTGCACTATATATTTAAAGGAAGAAATTTTTTGGAAAGGCATTAAACGTGTTAACCACATCCCCCTCTAAACTAAAAAGCTAATGAAGGGAACATATGTTTTCCCATTATGAATTTTTAAAAAGAGTCACATGTTCACATAAACAAAAGTTAGCCTGTGGAAGCCCCAGATAGAGTTGGTATGCAGAGCCTCGGACAGCAATTAGGGCCAGACCGCATTTCCTCTGGACACACTTAGCGGCTGGTACCCTGCAGAACACGTTTTTCAGGAAGCTCATCCTAAAGGCAGGATGAAATGAGGTCAAAGGAAAGCTTAGCCAGCTTCAGACTCTTGGTTTTAAACTCAACTAAGAAAAGATTTAAAGGAAAAATCCCTGACCCAAACAAAAGTAGGAGGAAAACTTACGTTGCCCAAAGCTACTGAAGACAAACATGGATGGCATCCTCCTGTGGCTGCTCGCCGCCGTTCTCTGCGAGGGAGATCCATATTTTTGCTGCCAGCAAGCTCATTTCTATTTCTCAGACCCACACACCATTTTGCTGAAACAAAGCTGTGAGTGCATTTCCACCCAACCGGGCACACTTGCTAACTACACTGCAGCATGAGAACTATAAATGTCACCCATCAGGTCCTCCCCTCTGATAACTGCTAAAAAACTGTTCCGTTCCTTTTCCAGCTTTACGTTTGACATAATCAAAATCACATAGGGGTACTCCTCTTTCTCTGAAAAACCCCTACATTTCCTCACGTTCTAATTGCGTTATCAAGTGTTTTGGTTCAGTTCATTAATTCCTTCCCAGATGATTTGCTCCTGGTAGGTTTCTAGCAAATTCTACCCATGTGTAATAAATCAGCTTAGAAAGTGCCACAGGTTTTTGTCTTTTTGTTGTAGGAATTGGGCCCACGTGCTAAAAATACTGTGTGCCTGCCAACAGTTTATTCCCCGTCCTCTCACTAAAAGCAACCCTTTTGCTTCATTATTCCAACTCTTCAACAATTCGACAACAGAAGGGAGATTTCAGAGCCAACCCTCTGGAGTAACTCCAATGCTCGTGGGCTACCAGGTACCCCGGGTTGTTTGGTCATTGAAATAAGCTTTCTCCAGGAGTCCACAGGCAAGGTGTCCATGTCTTCTGTGTCCCCCCTGCTGCACCTGAGAGTCAGGGAGATGGTCTGAAGGACCCTCTGCCCTCAGGTGATGCCACCATTAACCAAAACTAAACAAGAAAATGAAGTCAGGAAGCTTTACTTCAGGGCGGGAAAGGATTTGCCGGCCTGAGGCCCAGAAAGCCCCTGGCTTCTGTAGGTGGGCATGTAATATTTTCTTCACTTTATCATTTGATTCCCAGCCTCCACCTGTTGACTCACACACACATGAATCTGGGAGGGTTTATGCTTCTCACACACATCTTCATTCTTACTGGGTCTATTTGGTTCTACAAACACATCACAGGCCTCCTAAACACCAGGGTGTTCTATGCAACTAAAATGTGGAATTATTTTGCCATGCTTAGCTTTTTAAATTTAATCACAAAAGCAGGGATCAATTATTAGAATGTGGTCATATTTTAAAGCCCTTCAGGGCCTGTAAAATCTAGAGAGTGAATCATTTTGTTTTTCATTTTGCAGGTAATAAATATCCTAGGATGTCATTCTTTTCATGCCATTTATAGATCACGCTTGTAAATCATTAAGACGTACAAATGTATTTTTGATTCATAAAGGTTTTTAACCTTCCCAGCCTCTGTGTCTCCCACCATAGATGTCTCCAGGGTCGGTTCTTCCCACTCATTAAATTAAGTTCTGCACTGATTTCTCCCAGTGACCATTAGGTAACTGCGTATTTCAGTGGAGAGTACTTAGAATGTGTACATTCTAGTAATAAAGATCGATTGCATGGAAGGGTCTCAGCAAACTATGAACATTTTGGCAACTCAGTAAAGATACATCAAGGTTCATTGTTTTCATGTTAAGTATTCCTACATAACGTACTTATATATATTAGTATAATATGTATAAGTATTAGCGCTGGCCACATACACTGAGACTGGTGGGTTTGAACCCAGCCGGGCCAGGTAAAACAATGACCACTACAACCAAAAAATAAATAAATAAACACCCGGGTGTTGTGGCGGGGGCCTGCAGTCCCAACTACTCGAGAGGCTGAGGCAAGAAAATTGTTTAAGCCCAAGAGTTTGAAGTTGCTATGAACTGTTGACGCCACAGCACTCTACCCAGGGCAAAAGCTTCATGGCACTCTAGCGAAGGCGGTAAAGTGAGACTCTGTCTCTACAAAAAAAAAAAAAATTCCTCTTATGAGGAAAAAAAAACTCTTTCATCATTTGATAGAGTTCTAAATTTGAATAAAATCTGTCTCTACACAGCAAAAAAGAGGCAAATACTTTTCCAACTCAAGCAATAATTCACATTTAATCTAGCCAAAATTCTATTATCTTTTAGGACAAAGTTAAACCACAAAAACTTTGTGGTCAAGTAGCTAAGCAATGAAATGGTATTCACCAACCCCACATGACACACAGCACCACTCTCCAAAATGGTTCTATTGCAGTAACTCACTAGAATAAAATATGGACATTTGATCTCCACTCTGAGAAATCCTGAGCACCAAGGGCTGTCCTGCTAACCACAGACTTTGGTCTTCCTCATGGGGAGAAGAGGGAAAAAATGATTATGAAAATGTTCATAATGAAAATGAAGAAAGTTACCCATCATAATGCCATGTTGAACCATTGATGTCCAGTGATGAAAGTTAAAAGGAACAGTTTTAGGAGTGAATGAGTAGAGCTTCCCCAGTGGAGGCTGGGGAATGTGTCCCATTTTGCACAGACTTGCTGAGATGCAAGATTCAGTGGCTTTTCTTACCAGTCTGCAGAATAAAACATTCTTCCTTCTGTATCTAACCTCTTTATAGGTAGAGGTGCATGATTCCAGAATCTTAGGATGGGAAGTTTCTAGCAACATATAGTACCGTAAGTTGGGGCAAGAACAACAGATGGTAACCTCAGTGTCTAAATACTTGTGAGGGAAGCCCCCAAGAAGGAACAGTGATGGAATATCCAGAGCCCATTATGGACAGCCTGTAATCACAGAGCAATCTGATAGGAGAATGATGAAAATTCTCAACAAGCCTAGGACCTACCTAGCTCCTCATTTCAAGATTTTGAAATTTGGCATTTATAATTATTTTGTCTTGTATTTTAGCTTCACTACCATATTTGGAGTTAAGAGGACAAGGTCAAGTTCTCCAAGCTACTATTTAATAGCTAATATCCCTTAGACAAGGCACTTATCTGCTAGAGACTCAACTTCCTGTGAAGTTAGGAGGGCTTCACTCTGGGCTAGGGCCTGCCCTCCCAGCCTCTTCTAATCCCTTCTTCCTGCTGCAGCAGCTACCATGATGGTGCATTCTGACATACAAACCTGAACACAGGGCCCATCTTCTTAGTCCTCTGACGGTAATGTCTAACATCTACTCTCTTAGTAATACTGTGTTATATACTAGAAATTTGCTAACTATAGTTAATAATTTTTAAAAATAGAAAAAAGAAAGTATGCTAATTTACTTACCTATATTAAATAGCTGCATACCAATGGGGGAGCTCAGACCCCACCCACCCCACAGATGGTTTCTTTTTTTATGTTCAATTGTCCCATATAAACAGAGATGTGAAAAGCCCATTGGTAGGATCAGCCCCTTGACCCCTCCCCCCAGTTGGTACTTGACAGTTTAATCACTTTATTATACACATATACAGATGCTCCTTAATTTAACCCTGGGACTATAAAGCTAGGGCCTTGGAGTGTCCAAGTTAGCTCCCAAATGCATTTCAAAAATGCACCTGACCTCCAAACATTCTAGTTTGGCCTAGCCTACTTTAAACATGCTCAGAACAAATAGATCTGCCATTCAATCCTGTAATCCCTCTGCTGGGCATATACCCAGAAGACCAAAAATCACAACATAACAAAGATACTTGTACCAGAATGTTTATTGCAGCCCAATTCGTAATAGCTAAGTCATGGAAAAAGCCCAAGTGCCCATCAATCCACGAATGGATTAATAAATTGTGGTATATGTATACCATGGAATACTATGCAGCCTTAAAGAAAGATGGAGACTTTACCTCTTTCATGTTTACATGGATGGAGCTGGAACATATTCTTCTTAGTAAAGTATCCCAAGAATGGAAGAAAAAGTACCCAATGTACACAGCCCTACTATGAAACTAATTTGAGACTCTCACATGAAAGCTATAACCCAGCTACAACTTAACAATAGGGGGAAGTGGGAAGGGGGGGGGTGGGTAGAGGGAGGGGGATCGGTGGGATCACACCTGTGGTGCATCTTACAGGGGTATTTGCGAAACTTGGTAAATGTAGAATGTAAATGTTTTGGCACAGTACCTGAGATAACGCCAGAAAGGCTATGTTAACCACTGTGATAAAAATGTGTCAAATGGTTTATGAAGCGAGTGTATGATGCCCCATGATCATATCAATGTATACAGTTATGATTTAATAAAAAAAAAAAACATGCTCAGAACACTTAGAGTAGGTAATACTGCTCAATTTGCAATACAATTGCAAATATCAGATTTCAAAATCTTGAAATAAGGAGCTAGGTATGTAGGTCCTTGACTTGCTGAGAATTTTCACCATTCTCCTATTAGATTGCTCTGTGATTACAAGCCAATACACAAAACCAACACAAAGCCTATTTGATATAAAGTGTTGAATATTTCATGTAATTTATTGACTACTGCACTGAGCATGAAAAACAGAATGGTTGTGTGGGTACACAAAATACAATTTGTGTACTAGACTGTGTATAGCTTTCACACCATCATAAAGTTGAGAAATTTTAATTCAGACCATCAGTGAGACTGTCTACATATCCAAACATGCTGCATGTGTTACATATATACAATAAACATTAAATCCAAGTCCTGACTGGGTACAGTGGTTCACACCTGTAATCCTAGCACTTTGGGAGGTGGGAGAATTGCTTGACACCAGTTTGAGACCAGCCTGAGCAACACAGCCAGACCCATCTCTACAAAAAAGTAGGTGGACATGATAGTATATGCCTATAGTCCCAGCTACTTGGGAGGCTGAGGAAGGATCACTGGAGCCCAGGAGTTTGAGGTTGCAGTGAGCTGTGATGATGCCACTGGCCACTGTACTCTAGTCTGGATGACAGAGCAAAAGCCTCTCTCCAGACAAAAAAAAAAAAAAGTCCTGTCTGTGGCCTCCAGGAGTCAGCATGGTGTGCCCTTCCTGTCTGAACCCATAATGGTGTGCACTCTGCTCATCATTCATGGGCACCAGCAGCCCCTCAGTTGCACCTGGTTTTCTCCTACCACAGGACCTCTGCACATGCCTTTCTGGCTGGCATATGCTCGCCTTTCTTCCTCCCTTGTTAAATCCTGTATGTGCTTTGGGTTTGTGCTTAACATCTCTTCCTCGGGGATGCTCCTCTGGCCATCACCTGCCTTCTACTCCTGCCAAGTTCTCTTTCCTTCCCTCAGCAGGATTATCAGCATCTTCTCCTTCACCAGACTACCGACTCCCTGGGGTCAGCCCCCATGTCTGGTTTTGCTCACCACGCTATCGTATTAGCAACCCCAGGCAGGGTACTGAACTCATAGTCATTCTCAATACGAGGTTATTAGACCAAGGAGCAAATGAAGCGATTAGATGCAAAGTGCTTAAGCACAGTACATGGAAAGGAGAAAATACTTGGGAACTTTAGACATAATTATTCATTAAAAGAAACAAAAGGCGTGATTCCTGCCATCCAGTAGCTTTAGTCTTTTGGGACTATTTCAAATTGCAACTGTACTTTTAAGTTTATCCCTGGTGCAGAATTTTTTTTGAAATGTTGTTTACAAAATTGGAGGCATTTGAGAAAATCTTTCATAATTTAATTAGAATGTTGATTATGGACAAGCCAACTAATGATCACTATTAGAGGAAAACAAAAGAAAAAACAGGCTGTTTTTCGATACTGATAGTTTCACTTTCCTGCCGGCACCAGGCAGGCTTTTCTCAACTGAGTTTTTTGTTGTTTTTTTTTTTTAACTGCTAAGACCATGGTTTAATATTTACAGCATTTTCTTCAAGAATCCTATCACAGTCAATTTAATAAAAGTTTTACCACATGGTGTGTAAATCATAAGATGAACTAGTTGGCTATGTAGGAGCTAAAATCAGTTTTGATGTAAGTGATACATAATTTTGTTTCTTTGGACTGAAAAAGAACAAAAACATGGTCAAGCCACTTTTTTGTTTAGGTTACACTAAAATTATAAAGCACAAATCCACAAAAGCCAAGAAATTCTATTTACAGTGAATCAACTTTAGCTTTTATTTCTTTTTCCCTAGCATTCTCGTTACCTGATCTTTGTGTTGTTTAAAGACAGCCAGGAAATTTCATAATCTTTTGTCAGGAGCAGCAAATAAAGTATAAATTTGCTTTCTTGGCCCTCCTTCTGTTTAAGATTCAAGGGCTTCAAAAAAAATTGTGCTGTTGCTTGTTTTCTTACTGCTCAGAGCTTTTTCCACCTCTGAGAAATGATTGGCGTTGCTTTTCTCCTAACTGTGCTATTTTAAATAGTGTTCCACCTGCAAGGACTTCAGACAGTGCCTGTAGGACATTTATAGGACAATCACATTGAAATGTGAAGTAGACAACTAAGTAAGAAATGAATTGATTGAAGAAAATAGATTTCCGGTAGGTTAGCAAATATCCGAAGAGCTAGTGTGAGCTCCACCCTCCTCATTAAACATGATACCAATCCCAGTGGGAGTTCCTGGGAAAGGTCAGTAGATGTGGTTACCTTGGTTTATGTGTCAAAGCGCAGTTTTCCGCCGTGGCGTGTACAGTGAACGTCCTTCCTTGGCAGAGACCTATGTCCTTCTGACCGGAGCACTGCATTCCACCTGTCCCTCCTTACGACTGCCCCCCTCTACTGTACTCTGACCACCTAAAACTCCTTCGCTTCACGCCTCAGGTCAGGTCCTGCTGGCTATGTGCTCAGTGGTTACAACACATACTGTAAAGTCAGGCAGCCTTGGTTCAAATCTACTTATACAAGGTGCCCAACTTAGAGATAACACCACCTGTAACCTCTCCCTATTGAGGAAAGGGTATGAAATTTGTAATGTGTGTCAAACACTTAGTGCAGTGTCTGACACATTACATAACACCCAGCACTACAGTGTGAAATGTCACCTCCTTGAGAGGCCCCCAGGATCCAGAAAAGACTCCTTCCCATAGACAGGGAGTGAGAAAAGATGCTTTTCAGGGATTTTCTTATGTGATTTATTCGGGGTATGGTTTTTACTGAAATTTGGCAGGTGCAATTTTTAGGAGCACAAATCTGGGCTAATGTTTTCTATAAAGGATGGTATTCATGTGCTAACCATGAGTCTGAGCTCTGTACAGGGCATCTTCCCAACCTCACTCACAGAAGCAGCCCAGGAAGATGAGAGACTTATACAAGCTTGGACAATCACGACCACAGCTGACATTTGGCACTGCGCGGAGAACTTACTTCAGTTAACATCATGCAGTTTTTTCCCATGCATTAAGGTCCTTAAATGTTCCCCATTTTCAATTGTGGCCATTGAGGCACACCGTGGTTGAGTAATGCACCAAAAGTCGCACATCTGCTACAAGGCAGGACACGGACAAAAGCCCCTTTTTGTCTCACCCAGTGTCACTGAGCCCTGGTCACCAGTTTATCATACCAATCAATACATGGCACATTGATTCTTCAAACCCACACAGATAATAAATAGGTAAAATTCACTGAGCACTCACTGTACCCTAGGCATGAACCTTTACTACTTCTGTGCAGAGCTAATAATGCCACAACATCATGAGTTAGGTCCTACTATTAACCCCTCCTAGATAAGAAAACTAAAGACTAAGCTGCCCAAGATGGCATATGAGTAACACAGCCTACACTTAAACCCAGGCAACTGGCCCTCAGAGCTTAAGCTTTTAACCTTGAGGATGACTCCTCATCAAATGCAGAGCTCCTGCCCCCTGCTTGTCCACCTTCCTGCATTCTCATTTAGAATCCTCTCCTAATCCTGAAACTTAAATGATGACACAAAACATAAATCATCATTAAACACTGTCTTTTTAACATTCTTTTAAAATTCTCTATGACAATTCTGTTGACGGAAGGATCTTTCTACATAGGGTTTTCTGTGATGATTAGAGATTTAAGAGTAGAAATAAGACTTTAGCCAGCTCACTAGTCTTAGAGGAAAATAGCTAACAAATTCAAGTTTATTCAAGATATTTATGGGCCCAATATGAAGTTTACATCAAGGAGATGGTAATGACATAATAAAATGGTTTTCATAAGCATTGGGTGTGATGATT
The DNA here is from genome assembly GCF_027406575.1 of Nycticebus coucang. Taxonomy (NCBI): domain Eukaryota; kingdom Metazoa; phylum Chordata; class Mammalia; order Primates; family Lorisidae; genus Nycticebus; species Nycticebus coucang. The sequence continues at coordinate 24,080,616 of NC_069787.1, forward strand.
GCAAAAACCTAACCACACCTCCTTCCTTCGGTTCGTGGCTGTATTTGCATTTATAGTAGGAAATAATGCCAGGGAATTCTTAAATGCGATAAAGTTGACATGTAAAAAGAAGCATCCCATCTTCTATATTCTAAACATAGCATGCATCTCCCACCTCCAGGTGAAAGCCGCTGGCACCGTGAACAGAGTGTCTGCTGATACATAAAGGCTTCCTGTGCCTCTCATTTCATTAGTAAAATGGTGACAGTAGTTGCACCTACCTCTTGTGAGGATTACTTGAGCAAATATAAAGTGCATAGACCAGTGTACAGTGTAGAGGAAATGCTGGGCTACTTGTGGCTTTATTATAGTTGAAGTGTCAGAAGCTCCAGCATTTTATGTGAAGGATTCTGGTCACTCATGGATGACAAGGTGTGCGATGAAGCACAGAGTTGCTGATACCAAATTTCGTGCACCATTCAACTTGGATACACTCGGGGAAACACCGTTTGCAAATCCATTTGGTATAGAGATGAGGTAGCTGGGCCACACAACAGCCCTTTCCATGTGTCCAGGGCTTCTGCACAGATGTCTGGAGACCAAGTCATCACATAAGCTGCTGCCACCCTGGGCTCCCAACCTGGTGACAGCCAGAAGCAGGATGACCACTAGCCTTTCTGGCACTCAGTGAGTTAGAGGAAGGCACCCCTTCCTCAAGCCTACTGCCCTACTCTCCTCCTAGGCTGGGTACTTCGTCCACAGCTCAGCCTAGACAATTGTAAGCAGGGGTCCTACAGAGATGTTCTCAAAAGAGTGACAGAGACAGTCATCTAAGAAAAAGAGGCCACTTTGCATTTTCTGATGATCTCTGAGATCTATAAATTTGGTAGTTCTTGTGTCTTTCCACCATGGGGGGGGGAGGGTAGTCAGTTACCTTTTTTTCCACTTGAAGAGACCCTACCTTGTCACCTACAGTACAGAAACCACAGACAGAGGGAGAGCGTGGCCAGAGCCACCTTGTTCTTTCACATCTACTTCAAAAATCTTCCTGGGGCTTATTTTTTCCATTTTCCACAAAGCAGAGGCTACTTTCCTTGATATTACTTTGATCATATCAAGGAATGGTCCTATATACAAGGTTGGACAATTAGGTTCACAAACTCATCCTAGAAAAAGTGGTACATACCTCATTGCTGAGTGTCACTATGGTCACCTTTGAAGTATTCTTCTTGGGAAGCTGTGCATTGATGCCAGCACCTAGTCCACCCTTCAAAGTAATTTTGGAACACTTTTTCTGGAATGGCCATCGGAGCTTGTCTTTCTATGAGGTCTGACAATTAAGTTCATAAGCTTGTCCTAGAGAAAGTACAGTGAGGTATCTAACACTTTCTCTAGGATGAGTTTATGAACCTAATTTTTGACCTCATAAGTTTAAGGTACAAAAATGTGTAGTTATTTTTTAGCCTTCAAGTTCCAAATAAGGACTTAGAAGATACACAAGGCAGGGAGATGTGGATATAGAAATACCTCGTTTCCAAGAACTTGCCACTGGGTTTTCCGAAAAGATGTTGAGTTACTACTTTACTACCACTGAGATGGTGCAAAATGTTAATTTTAAGATCCATACTTATTCTATAGTTTAATGGAAAATGCCATCACTTGAAATGGTATTTCATGGGATGACATGAAGATTTCCAAAAGGAGATTAGGCAAGATGTTAAGGGGGGGATTCATATCTGAGAAGTTGTTGGTTTGTTTTTTTTGGGGGGGGGGGTTAGGACTAATCCTTTTTAAAAAGCAAGCACATGTATGTTTGTAACCTCTATTTCTTTGACATATCATCAATTTTACTATTCAGAGGCTAATAGCCAAATACATTCTATATTTGGGAAAGCAGTAAAGGATTTAAAGTGTGAGACTCTTAAGTCGGACACAAGGAAGATTTCAACAGAATCACCCAGGCTATAAAGTCATCTGTGCAGAACACTCAGAATGGAGTAAGGAAGGGAGCTTATGGTTGTAGAGATACCAAACCTGGGAGAATTAGCATCAGAATTCATTTCCCCACCAGTTCCCAGCCAGAGCCCAGGTATACCCATGCAGATTTAAGTTTTTACCACATAGGAACGAACTAAGATCTGTGTAAGTATAGTCTACATATATACATGTCTCTGAAGTGAAGTACACACATTAATTTGAACACTTGTTCATGAGGACTCACATTCCTCAACTGCCATAATGCCTACATTTCAGATAAGTTGCCTTCCCTTCATCAAGCCCTAGAGAAGACTATAAATTTGAAATAAATTAAGATGGACAGGAGTTTCCTAAATGAAGTGGGTTGTTTTTGTTTTTTTGGCCAAACCTACAGCAGGGCTCGAAACCCCTTACCTTTCAGTGTATAGTTTATTATCAGCTATTGCTTCCAGTGGAATCTTAGTTTTAATTAGTTTTAAAACATAGGTGTGGCATTTTACAGAATGAAATTGCTGCCCCTGTATTTAATTAAATGAACCCTATAAAAGTTGGATTTTAGCCAGGGGCATGATTTATAGTGGGCTGAATTTAAAACTGCATTAGTTCTTTATACAGGGGTCATTTTCTATTTGTAATAGAAATAGAGGTGATGGTAATAAGCTGATCCTCAGAAACCAAAGTTTCCCTACAAATGAATACTTAGTCTCCAACTTGGAGAAAGTATGGTATGTTTTTTTGCAACATTACATTTTAAAATATTCTGAACTGGTAACAATTACTTTTGGAAAACTTTGAAAGCTGTCTGGACCTCTCTTTCAAAAAGTGATACTAGTATGACAGTAGTTTAGCCAATGGTATTTCTAGGTAGACAGCAGCCCAGTTAGTGTTTCAGGGTGTGTAGTCTGGCCACCTGGTAAAACGCCCACCCATAATGTATACATCTGACCATTTCTTAAGTGGCTCCCACGTGCTGCCGCTGGCACCTCATTTTTTCCTCAAGAAGTTCCTTCAGTAACTTCTTATCAGCCAAGAGGGAAACTGGTTTCACTAAGTAACTTCAGTAAATACTTGCTGAATAAGAGAATGACCAAAAGACAGCCCCAGGACCCTCCTGCAAGAACAGCAACAGTGTTATCTCAGCTTAAATGGAAACAGGAAGGATTCATTCCACGCTGTCACCATAATCTTCTGTCTTGTCTCTGGAGACCTTACACTAAAGGTCCTCTTTAAGGTCCCTTACTGCCATGTCACATTTACAGTAGTGATGTTTGCCTTGAGACTGACTGACTGGATTTTCACTGTAATTGCACCTAAGTCCCAGGGGACCAACTGGAGCTTCAGGTGAATAATTTCAGCATTTAATTTATAATAAAGTTTGCAATCAGCATTTCTTCTTCCAAAACATTCCATTTACTTGGTCTTAAAGCTGCATAAACTGTTTTAAAGGCAATCTGCTCAATTGGGCGAGTTAATGATATTGAATTTGACCGGGCCAAACATCACCGCATGAGCGTCCCCGTCTGTAATCATGGCCATCATCGCCGCGGTTTTTGTCTAATGTAAATGCAATGCTAATCCGGAGAATAAAAGTTGTCATTCTCGGTTGGCTGACAGCGTGCAGTGGAGTCACCACCTCGCTAAGTCTGTCAGTGATGTGATTCCAGGATGACAGTGGTGTAATAAGTGTGATGTGCACGAGGTAATTCAAAACAAATTTGACTGCAAAAATGGATCATCTAGGATAGTAAACTCCCACCTCATCTCATCGTCTTTTAAGAGAACGTAATGATCCCTAAAGTACCTTGTCAAGAAGCTTGTGTGGCAAGGGTCAAGCCTTGGAATATTAGTCCGCTGCACCCCCGCCCAGAGAACCCCAACTCAAGGACTGGAAACATTCAGTATGTTCATGGCCCAGGAACAAACAAGATGGGCAGGGAGCTTCCCAAGAAGTAAAGCAGCCTTTCAGTGCATAACCGGCTGCTAAGACCAACCATTGAGTTTGGGTTTGCTTCCTTCATTTATAGATTATTTCTTCCTGGGAAAATATGACTCTTCTGGTGTCTTGGTAAATTTTTATTATTGGCATATAAGTGGATTATCTCAGCTACACTTTATAATATTTATTTTGCAGATAAGGAAACTGAGTCTCAGAGCAGTTAAATTGCCTAATGCTCACAGCCAGGATTCCAACTGTGATCCTGATCCCAAAGTAGCCATCCACCCCTGAGCTCTGAGGAGGGTGAAGGTCGTTTAGCTTGTGGAGGGGCTTATTTGAACTATGTGTGATTGAAAACTGTCTTTGGCCACTCAGAAATGCCTTTCTGTGTGGAACCCAGCCAGCAGAAGTAGTGATATTCTTATAAGGGCATTTCTCAGTCACCCCAAAGTTCCAGGGCTTCCTTTGGGATTACCACTGCTGGGATTACCACTGCTCTTTCCTCTGCAGCCCGGGCAGCAGAGATGCCCCAAGCGTCTTAATGCCCCAAGTGTCTTAATGGAATGCATCAGAAACTTTTAATAATAACCCAAAGTTGGAGGCATTCTGAAAAGTTTTCCTATTTCTTGTAATTAAGCACATCATGACACTCAGGGGCTCTTTGCCCTCAAGAACCTCTTAGCTTAGAATGATCCAAGCAGGTCCTTCATGCATCAATTTCTAGGTACCGTTTCAATGAACATCCACTCAGTGGTTCCAGCATGGGTTTATAAAATCTATCCAAGTAAAGCAATAGTTGCCATCACTTTTCTATAAACATGAGCTGAGACACCCCCAATCAGAGCAGCATTTTCACAAATACTTTTACACAGGTAGAAGAATGTCTATAGGAATAAACGAGAATACATTCATACCTAATTTTACGGTATATCTGCAGCATTTACTTTGGGCTCTAGGTAGTTATGATCCAAGTCAAACGGCCTAAATTACAAGGAATGTATTGTTCAACTATGAACAGGAGTTTGGGGATGAGAGGCTCTAAGCTTGGTTAGTTCACTTCGTGCAATATTATCAGGGACTCCAATTCTTCCCATTTGTCTGCTCTGCCATACTCAGTGTGTTCACTTGGTCTCCAAGGCCAGTTCCTTACATGGTCCCAAGCTGCGGACACAAATCCAAGAAATGCATGCTGATGGCTTGCCCAGGGGCACAAAAGAGCCACCCCTATCTCATGTCCTATCTTAAGCATGAAGCAAGCCTCAAATCACGTTAATGACCCCCCTTCTGAACTGCACTGCATGCATGTGCCTGCAGCCGCACTACGCAAAGGAACAAGACCGCCATGCTAGGCTGACTCCGGTCAGAATCCAAAGGGAAGGAGTCTGAGGTGGTGGGAAGAAAGCCGTTCTCTCAGCAGAGAGAAAGCACTACTGCGGTGAGGAGGGGCACACGCTGCCCGGCAGGCAATGTTGCCTCCTGTGGTGTTTGTAAGACCTAACTGTATGTATAAAAGCGAAGGCCCATAGCTTCCCCTTTAGGCACAACTAGAAAACTCCCAGGTCTAACTCATTCCCCTCCTTGGTCACTTATCTTAGTGCTCCTCTTGAAGAGAACAGCAAGGTGAAGAGGGAAAAAAAATACCACAGTAAGAAAATCTCATGTTCATTCCCTTTAAGCAAAATAGCCTGGTATTTATAGGTTAAGAGAGAAAGCACAAATTTGCCTTGTCTAAGGACCCACTCAGAAGTCTGAGTTTATTGTGGGTAAAACCAGCCTCTGGTGCAAGCCATCCCCAGGGCACACCAACGGCAGGAGACCAGAGTGGCCGGTTGGTCCTGGCCACCCACACCTCCTGAAGGTGTTAAACACTGCCATCGATTTATTCCCAAGAACAAAGGCACTACTACATCGTAAATTATTGTGTTTTTGACTCTTGGTGCCACACATTAATGGAAAACATGGCTCAAATAGTTCTGACCCAGCATGAACTTCATAGCCCTCCATGTTGCTTTTCATCCTCACCTTCCCACCTCGCTCCTGCCCAACCCAAGGCCTGGGCATTCTAGACTCTAAGTAAGAGCTCACCAAGGTCAACTGTTTTGGAAAAAGAGAATTCTTTTGTTGTCCTTTTATTCTTTGCTTAAATGCAGCAGCACCAAGACCATTCATAGCGTTAGACCCTGCCCATGCCCAGTTCTCCAGGACTGGGGCTTTAAAAGTTCAGTGGTTCAGACGGTCTCTTATTTCCTGGTGCACTTGAGTCATTCTGTGACCCAGAGTTCTTGTTCTGCCCAACTCCCTCATGATACAAGTAAATTACTTAAGTGGACTGAATCCACATCGTTAACAACCTCCACTGGTGTGATTCATTTGGGCTTTATTAAAGAGAAAGGCCATAACATCTATTCCTCACCCCAACTGTTGTTTCCAGTGGACTTCAACCTAACAGTGGTAGTCCCCTAGGGCCAGAGTGAAAGGGTTTAGAAGAAGAGAGGAAAAAGCAGCTATACAATCAATACTGTATGCTGCTTAGACAGAGAGAAACTGAAGTATCCATCTCAGAGGATGGACCTAATTGTCAGTGTTCTTTTAAGTCCAAAATACTTAGGGGGCTAGGAGAATGTGTACGCTAGACAGGAAGAGGCTTTGGTTCAGTGTTCAACATTTATAAATAAATGCTAAAAACATGCATATTGCAAGAATGGAATATTAATCTAATCTATACTCAGGAACTCCTATGTGACATGACTAGAATGGGTCAGTGTTCTCCAGGAAAGATTTGAGAAGCTGAAGATGTGGATTCAGTGAGATAGAATTCTTTATACCATACTTTTATATTTGATTTTGAAAAGCCAACCAACCATTGAGGAAATACCATTAACATATTCCAGAGTCCGATAAATTTCATGCAGTCCAATCATGTAACTTAACTGTCTTTATATAACATAACTACCTGAACAAAATTCCTTTCTTTTATGGGGAAGGGAGAAGATAAATTAAATATTTGGACATCCATGTCATTTGGAAGGACTTCAATTTTTAGAAGTAAGATTCCATTGTCTATTTCATCTTACATAGCTATGTATGGTAGTGCAGGCTGTTTAGTTTTGAGGGCAGCAGTGGAGAGAGTCCTGGATACAGCTCATGGTGTTCTGACCCCCACCCCCCAACTAGTAAAGTCATCTCATGAGATTCATTTGTAGCTGCAGAGGAGGGAGAGTACTTTGTAGTCACAAAGTACTACGCGGTGGGAAACGAAACAGCAGTTAAGCTAGTTGTTGTTACTCTAAACATTCCCCATTTGCATTTCTTCTTTTTTATTTTTACTAAATCATAGCTGTGTACATTAATGCATTTTTGGGATACAGTGTGCTGGTTTTATATACAATTTGAAATACAACAAACTGGTTAACATAGCCTTTACCACACTTTCTTAATTATTGTGTTAAAACATTTATACTCTACACTCAGTAGATCTGACATGTACCCTCGTAAAACGCACCATAGGTGCATTTCTTCTTTATAATGTTTGCCATATCCATGTATGGCCTATCCTATCATTTACTTAATATTTTAAAGAAAATAAGCCAACGGATTAATTTTGAAAGGAAAACTTCCTATTACGTCCATAAAAGAAAAGCTAGTATTATCTGACACAAACTGGCAAAAATACACACCATTAAAACATAACAATGTAATTAATTCCTAGTTAGCTGTTGTTGCCTGATAATGGCTCTGAGCCCAAGGCTGGTCTTTTCTTTCCCAGACGAGATTAGCAAGTGATGAAATTGTATTAAAGACATTTCAGTTGGAAGCCCAGGATTCCCTGCTGTGAGATTTATTATTTAATGCCAGATCGGTAATACCTCCAAATTCACCCTCTTCCCTCCAGGCATTCTTTAAGCAATGCAGAGAACTGAGGTTCCCTGACACCACCGTGAGCTTCTGTTGCCTGCTTACCCATGAAAGCCATCAATCCAGGTATCCATCTTTGTAGTTTCTGATTATAATCCTGTCCCACCCTCGATATTTTTCAACAGGTCAACGGCAAAGACTTATCCAGGGCAACTCATGACCAGGCTGTGGAAGCGTTCAAGACAGCCAAGGAGCCCATTGTGGTACAGGTGTTAAGAAGAACGCCAAGGACAAAAATGTTCACACCTCCTTCAGAGTCACAGCTGGTGGATGCGGGAACCCAAACCGACATCACCTTTGAACACATCATGGCTCTCACCAAGATGTCCTCTCCCAGCCCACCAGTGCTCGATCCCTATCTCTTGCCAGAAGAGTAAGTCCCGTGATCTCAAATCACTAATGTGTTAAGCAGGGTAAAGAAACCTGGTGTAAGCTGTTCCCCCCCTCCCCTTCCATGGGGTGAAAAAAATGAATGCACCTCACAATTTTCCTCCAAGTTGCTCATGTTTAACTTTATTGTTTATAGAGGCCGTAAATCGAATCCTGCTCAAAACTGCTCTGACATATTAATGACTTTATTATAACCCTGGAGCGGAGTTATTCAAATTATATTCTGAGAACAAAATTACTTACAAATGTTGTAAAAGTTGTTCCAGAAAAAAAATTAATCACCCCAAATGGTAATGTGAAGATTCTGTAGTCATTACTAGAGGGAATGCTGATTGTTGTTTTAAATAGACAACAAAGTAAGTTGTGTGGTTACAGAGAGCCCTGAAGCTTGTGCATGCAGCTTTCTTGGGTCTCATTTCAAGCCTGCATCTATGTAATAAGCCCACACATGCCTCATATAAGCACGGCACATGCCCATTAAGTAACAGCTGTGCTTCCGCATACCACACTGACTTCTTCACATGGGGCTCTTCCCTTACCTTACTTTCTACCACAGACGGAGTAATTCAGAGCCTTCAAGTCAGACTAACTTGATGCTCAAACTAACTGCTAGCTGAGTAACTTAGGCACGATAATTTACTTTAGTTTCTTGGTCTGCATTTTCCCTATATTAAAATGGGGATAGTAATAGCATCAATCTCGTAGGATCACTGAAGGATTAAAGGAAAGAAGATGTGGAGCATCCTCAGCTTGGCATACAATGAGCACTCAGTAAATTGTAGTGCCAAACATCAATTGTGTGACTGATGTAAAATATTCAGGAAAAGAATGTAGATCCAGAAATTTTCTGAAGTAGACCACTTGCTTAAAAGATGTCCAGTTTAATTTAGCTTTTTGTATGTGACTCTGCACACCTCAAGGCAAAAGTCTCTCTAGCACATTAGGGTCTCCCCTCTGTCTTACCATCGTAGGCCCATCCTTGGGTCACGTAATTGACTGGGTATGTTATTTCTAAGGGCGTTCTTGCCTCTTACTCCTACTTGGAAAAGCTCTGTATCTGAACAATACCTATTGGATTTCTATTACTAATGCGATAGCTGAAATGAACACATTTCCTGTGGTTTGCTCTTATTCCAGATAAAGGCTTGCCTTTCAGCCCATGGTTTTAGTAGTTAGCTGTCAAGACCCAGGCTTGTTACGGGCGGCGCCTGTGGCTCAAAGGAGTAGGGCACTGGCGGGTTCAAACCCAGGTGGCGGGTTCAAACCCAGCCCTGGCCAAAAACTGCAAAAAAAAAAGACCCAGGCTTGACAAAGTAAATTCAGCCACAGCTGATAGGATGTAAAGATGGAGGACAGGGCATCCATCTGCCATTCACTCACAGTGCACAACAAACTATCTCCTTTATTTCTCACCACCATCCCTTTTAGACAGATGAGGCACTGCAGACTCACCAGTTCCACCCACGTTAAGTTGCCAGTGCCTGGAGGGAAAGACAGGTCTGTTGGACCTCCATACCCAGCTCTTACCCCAGACACTCTAGAGCCCCAGCCCAGCTGATCCTCTGAAACAACTGGCTGACTTACTATGATTATTCAAACCATTCATCTGACATTATAGAACAAAACTGCCTCGTGTTATCAATGGGGCCTCGAAGGCTACTCCTGACTCTCAAATGTTGAACTGTCACAATGACAGGCTTTTAAAAAGCCAAACCCCTCATTTCCTCTTAAGTCTAGTTAACATGACATGACTTATCCCCAGGGGGCGATTTGCAAAATGTCAGAAGAGTCCAGAGGTCAGACAACAGCCAGAGAGAGTGAGCTCCATGGCTTGAGATTGAATGTGGAGTGTGAAGTTGATGCTTGAAAGCCCAGACCTTCCAACAGAACCCTCAGCACTAAAAGGTTGTCAAGTGCGGGCAGAATATTTATCTGATGGGTCCAGAAAGATTAAAAGCCAGCCCTTGTTTGAATGACCACACATGGCTGATCTGCTGTTTCAAAACTAAGTGCATGGGAGGGAAGACAGCCCACTGATTGCTGTGCTGATCTCTGAGAACACGAAGGCTTATGTCCCCAGCCAATGATCAGAGGCTGAGACTTTCCATCTGCATCTGGCCCCATGGACTCTAAGCTCCTTTTAGAGCCACTGACTGAGCATCTTGTAATTCCCACTGCCTTTGCTCCTGGAGATTCCATTAATAACATCTCCAGAGAGGTAGTGAGTTCTGTGAACTGTGTTTACCTATGTTGGCCTGGGGAAACACAAGCTTCTGCAGAATGTGTGTGTAAAAGTGTATACACACCTGCCATGTACGTACGAACATTACCACCATGCCGGTGCATGCTGGGTGTCATGTCAAACATATTTCTTTCTTCCTTTTTATTTATTTTTTTTTTTGTAGAGACAGACTCACTTTATCACTCTCAGTAAGTGCTGTGGCATCACAGCTCACAACAACCTCTAGCTCCTAGGCTTAGGCGATTCTCTTACCTCAGCCTCCCAAGTAGCTGGGACTACAAGCGCCTACCACAACACCCGGCTATTTTTTGTTGCCGTTTGGCCGGGGCCAGGTTTGAAGCCACCACCCTCGGTATATGGGGCCGGTGCCCTACCCACTGAGCCACAGGTGCTGCCCTCACACATATTTCTTATTGCGTGCACAGTCAAAAAAGTTCAGCAGTTTCAGTCATAGCCTTCTGTACTGATCTCAGAGGCCAGCACATACCTTTGAATGTCAAGCCTGTTTCCCTCCAGAGATAAAATCTAACGATGAAGCAATTAAGTGGTAAATGTGGGCCTGCCTCCTGCGGGGAGACGGAGTTAAAAATGGGTGACATTGAATCACATGGCTGGCAGGCTCAGAGAGAGGCTCTGGAAACAACAGAGCCCATCCAATTGTCACCCTGCATCTTAACTCACTCTTCTAGGGAAAATGGACTTTATAGCAAATGGTGGAAATGTGATCCTGACAGTGCTGAAAGCCCCGTGCAGAGGAAGGCCCACACACCGGGAGACTGGGGGGTGCTGCTGCTGGGCCTGACACTGGGCCAAAGTGGGTACTGATACTAGCAGTCGGGCCTTAAAGATCTTGCTTCTCTTTTCAGGCATTCCTCTGCCCATGAATACTACGATCCCAATGACTACATTGGGGACATCCACCAGGAGATGGACAGGGAGGAGCTGGAGCTGGAGGTAGGAAGAACATCCTTGCCTCATTCTATTAGCCATTAAGAACAATGATGCCTAATTAAGTTCTATGTCAGCAGAGATTTAGTCTATGGATGCTGATGGAAAATACCAAAAGCAGAACCATTGGGTGCGGTGGCTCACACCTGTCATCCTAGCACTCTGAGTGGATACCTTGAGCTCAGGAGTTCAAGACTAGCCTGAGCAAGAGTAAGACCCTGTCTCTACTAAAAATAGAAAAAAGCTAGCCAGCGGGTGCCTGTAGTCCCAGCTATTCAAGAGGCTAATCATTTCAGCTCAAGAGTTTGAGGTTGCCATAAGCTAGGATGACACCACAGCACTCTACCCAGAGTGAAACTCTGGCTTAAAAAAAAAAGTAAAACCACTTTTAATCATGCCAGTAGAAAGGCATAACTGAGCATTTTCTTTCCCCTTCAAAATGGAGCTTAATAATCAGGTCCCAAACGGATAAATTTAGGATTTTTTAAAAATCTGAATCACTTAAGAGATAAGACAATAAATCATGTTGTCAACCTCTGAATCCACATAGTCCATGCATTCTTGTAAGTAAAGTAAGCCTCCTCACATTCCTACCTTTCATATCAGCACTTTCTACCCAAAGGCAGATGCTCAAGAAGAGACAGACAGATTACTAAAGTGAATGTTAGCCCACCCTCCACAAAAAGGGTTTGCCCACTGATTTACCTCCTTCAAGTTTTCTGACACTGATCTTGAAGAAATTAAACAAATCCTCCATAACTCTCCTTAAATGTTACTTGAGGCCACATATGACTGAAGATTCCAAGATGCTGTATGTCAAATTGGCCTCTCCTAAGTTTTAAAATATTTAGAGGACACCAGGTCACTAACGGAATTTTATTCCTCATTTTCCTTTTAATAAGAGCAATGTAATATAGAGAAAACACCAACTTCTGTGAGATATTTATATTTGGGGGGAAAATACTGCTTCGTATTTCAGCATGTTTTTAAAAAACACAAGAGTATTTTTGAAAATTGATTTTACAGAACAAGGCAATAGGCACCTTTTTAAAAGACTCCTGCTGTTGACAGGTAAGCCCTTCAGCACCATCAAAAGGTCAGCCAATATTTTATGCAACTTCACAGCCAACTGTTATGTAACATGGGGTGCCCTCAGGATGCTGTTGAAGCCAGTGAGTTGTTTAGGGCAGTAGGTCCTGTGCAGTGCATAAGCAGCTCAATAGTAGAAGACAGCTGTGTTCCTCAATGTTAACAACAGTTCTCTTTTCAAAACAAAAAAGGAAGACCACTAAAAGTGTGTAAATGATGACTTCAGTGCTCACCTACGGCCAGGTGTGGTTAAAGATTGACTGAATGACAATTTTTTGAAAATTGAAATTTTTCCCTCAGTGTATCAGGTCTGAACAGGAATAGCAATTATCCCTACTATAAAAACCCTTGACTGTTTGTGCTTGCCATCAACCAACGACCAAAGCACTTGTCATCCAGTAATTACTCCAGGAAACATAACCTTGTCGGTTCCAAAAACTACAAGGATTATGCTCTTATTTACACTGTCCTGTCTCCCCAGGTTCAGGACTAGTTTGTGAAGCAGTTGTGACTCCTTCAAGACACTTGTTCTTCAAGGGGTTAATACACATTCTTTTCCATGGGGGTGGGAGGGGTTCATGATCAAACACATTTGGAAAATGCCAGATTGAACAAAACTAAACAGGGTTCTTAAAGGACTTCTCAGACTTGTGACTATTTAATTGGCGTGGCAAATCTCCTGGGGGAATAGAGTGGGTATGGTAGGCAGAATTTCCCACACCTCTCTGGCCAAGTACCTGTTTATATTCCCTCAGCCTATAGTTCTCTGGAATACTGATAGAAAAAAAAAAAAAACACTACTCTGCAAAAAGACAGCTACTTAATAATCTGTGTGGGATGACACTGCTTTTTTGATGATGTAATAATGATAAAGTAGAGTTCTTTTAAAAAGCTGTCAAACATCTCCAGCTAGATTTAAGAAGTAGTATAGACTTTCTAGTCTTTACTTTTTAAACTTTGTACCAGTGGCTGTTTTTAGTTCTTTTTTTTTTTCTTAGTTTCTTACACCTTTGAGAATCTGATGGAAGCCAGTCTCTCCTTGGGGGAAATGTGCCCGTCTCTAAGTGCTTCCGTATAGTTTCAGGAGACTCACTGAGCCCACAGAATCTCCCCAATTTGAGCCATTCTATTTATAATTTTTTGTTATATCTAAATATCGCCAAAATTGTTATTTGCTTTCTATTTCCCTTCAGCTCAACTTATTTAAACTAAGGTAATTTTATTTTAAAGGAAACACCACACCATTGCCTCAAGGAGAAAAGTCAGCATTGATCACCATCAGTACAAAGCCCCACACAATTAAATACGGTGGACACAAGACAGAGTTATTAAATCCTGGTGCCCACTGAGGGCTGGGAGCCTGGGGCCTCTACCTCCTCCTCTCTTTCTCTTTTTCTAAGGAGATTAGATTGTATTAAAGAAGTGTTAGACCAACCAAACTGAGTCTTTCCTCCCTAAGGGAAGTAACTTTATTAGCATAAACTACCTGACCGTGTCTAGTTTTCCGTAGGAGCAGGCCGCTCAGAAACCATTCCCTAGAACCTTGTTATGCAAAGTGCAGGGCATGGACCAGCAGCCCAGCCTCACCCAGGTCAGGGAGGGACTGCAGAACCCTGGCCTCTGGAGCTGCAGAGAGAAAGTCTGCACTTCAACAAGGTCCCCTGGGTGCCTCGATAAACATTAAAAGTCAGAGGCTCCCTGACCTAGATGGAGGCCACTGATGCAGGTAAAGAAGGCCAAGCTACCATTTCCTGGTGTTTTCGTGAGTCACCCCAGCAAGGCTTTGGTGAAGCATTTCATTCACTATAGTGTAGGGATGTACTCACGAGTCATTAATATTGTCCACACTGCCCCTGAAGAATAAAGTTATCGTGGGCGGGGAAGGGCTGAGCCCCTTGTAGACATGTGACGCTGTGCTCCTAAGGCTGCTTCTTTCTATGAATGACAGCAGAGACAAAGAATGCAAATGTTTAGAAAACTAGTCAGACATTTTAAGTGAGACCTTTGGTGCCATGAGGCTATAGTCATGTGTATTTTTAATTCTTTTCATTTTACTGAGTCTCTGTTATGTGACATACACTGGTGCTGGAAATGCAAAATCAAAGTCACCACGCCACCTGCTCTTACAAGCCTCACAGCCATTAGGCCCAGGAGACTTGAGCTTTTCATTTCTGAGAAAGCCAAAGTAGGGACATTCTCCATCCACCACCCATCATCTCCATCTTTTGAAAGGGTATCACAGGGTATTCTGAACCCATACCAGACATCTGGTCTTTTGTTCATAGTACCTTAGATTTTGCCAGGTTACTTCTATTAATAAGCACCATCTCATAAAGTGAACCTTTTTGGACAAACAGCCATCATCCTAAATTCTGAGGTGGTGGTAACTGAGGAGGCCTAGGCTAGGAATGCCTCGGCAGGAGTCCCCTACCAGTGCTGTTTCAGAGATATGAATTTGGAGGATCATCTGGTCAGTTCACGAAGGTTAATAAACTAACTCTACTGCTGAGAGGGTGAGTTTCCTAAAGCAGGTCCAGTTTTCAGGGACAGTAGCACATACCCGTCATCCTTGCTGCCTCACAATGGTCAACAGTCCGTCTTCTAGGCTCCATTCTGGTTTGTTCCAACTATTGGGATTGATTTCAGGAGCATCAGGCTATGTTGAGAAAGGGGACCAATCTCTATACACCACTCATCATCTCAATTGTATTAAACCAAAGTCAGCACTTTTCAAAAGAACAACTAGTTCTATGGATTTTTATATATGAGGAAAATACATATGAGTGTGTGGGGATATTATTGAAGCAAATGCATAGAGAAAAACAGATGTTCTCTCTTTTAAAGCACACAAAATGATCATATTTAGGTAAGTGTCAAATCCTTGTTATTGTAAAACTGCTTAAGAGTTAAAGGGATTACACGCAAATGTACCCCAGGGCTGAACAGCCAAATAATTACCCATAAATTTTCAGGTGCTGAACACCTGCTCTGGATCTTCCTGTAAGCAATTAAGAAAGAAATAGATATCCAAAGAAGGCTCTTTCCTTTATCTGGTGTCTTAATTTCCCAGGTGATTCATCAGTAGCATCCTATCCAGGCTGTGAACCTGCTGTCACCTATATTGTGGTTTTGTTTTCTTTTATTTTGCTTTTGTATTTTATTATTTGTGAGACAGAGTCTCACTCTATTGCTCAGGCTAGAGTGCCATGGCATCAGTCTAGCTCACAGCAACCTCAAACCCCTGAGTTCAAGCAATCCTCTGGAATAGCTGGGACTACAGGTGCCTGCCTCAATGCTTGGCTAATTTTTCTCTTTTTAGCAGAAATTAGGGGGAGGGGTGTCTCACTCTTGTTCATACTGGTTTTGAACTCCTGAGCTCAAGCAGTCCTCCCACCTGGGCCTCCCAGAGTGCTAGGACTACAGGCAAGAGCCACCATGCCCAGCCCTGTATTATGTTCTCGTGATGTAACCAGGAAGGAAAGGGAAGCTACAATTTCAATGATCTCCAGACCTGGTTTCATGGAGTAACCTAAGTAGATCAGAAGGGAATTGGGATTGACTTAGAGATGATGCAGGATGCCCCAGCCAGTCTGGAAAGTGTTCTTTAGCCTTTGAGACACCGAGAGAGCTCCTTAGGGAACTCGAGTTGGCCGCCTCTTGACTTTTGTGGTGTAATCAGGATCTCTTCCACTCTTTGTACAACTACCACCTGCAAGCTCAGGATTTTTGCCCCTGCACCCACCTCCACCTGCACTGCACTATCCCTGATCTCTATACACCTCAGTTGTTTACCCAAATGTCACCTCTCCAGAGAAGCTTCCCTGACACTCTCTAAAGCTCCCCTGCACCAAGTGTCATTATCTGTATGTACTAGTTGGCTTCCCTGCTATAAGAGAAGCTCCATGAGAGCTGGGTCTTGTCTAACTCATTCAATGTTTTATTCCTCGTGCTCAGATCATGTCTGCCATACAAGAGGCACCCAGTAAGTATTTATTGAATGAGTGAATAAAAGCCTTGTTAACCCCATCTCAAACTTAAGATCCTACAGGGAAAACAGTTTTTAGAGGTCTAATTCCACATAGCACCATGACTAGATATAGAAACTGCTAGGATAATCTAAAGACATGTTCATAGCAATGTAAATCTGAAGGGCCATGCTTCTGTGACCAGTCATCCTGGAGGTGAATACACCATTGGGCTCCCCTTTGATTAAAGTGGCTGATGCTGAAACAGAAAACTTGACCCACCAAGGTGGAATGGCCCCCTTAATACTTTTAATTAGAATATCGTTTCAGTTTCATCTGAAACATCAGGCTAAGCTGTTCATTTTTATCAAACAGTCCATCTAGACCAGCAAGCTACAGGATACCAGTGGTGGGGTAGCTTTAATCCAGATAATGCTAATACATTATTCATACCAATTTGATTAATAGTCATCTTTGAAAGCTTATCTTCATCATCACAGCCAGATATATATTGATAACCTCCATGCTTTCAGCAATAGTGTAAGGCTAGCTCAAGACAGAAAAAAAAGGGTGAGGGTTTACAAATCAATATGTTTGGAGTATTTTAATTTCCACTGAACCCCCCAAATACTGCACCTGGTGTTAAAACTATAGAATGGCTGAGAAGTTGGGTGAAGCAACTTGCCCAAGGCAACCTCACTCCTTAATGACAGAGCCATGCTGATTTTTCATTTGCGTCTTTATGCTGTGGACCCTCAGGTTCATTCATTCAATCTTATTGAGCACCTACTGTGCTCAGCACACAAAGCTAGAAATTGGTTTTATTATACAATTCATTATTCAGCTACTATCGCCTGTCATCTTCATGGGGAAACAAGGGAAACTGTAACTGTACCGATCCAAAGACAGTAGCAGCCCTCACAATATTGTTTTTCAAGAATTTCTGAAAACCTGAAGAATTTTCCTTAACCATTAGCAGTCAGACTCTTCTCTGTGTTGTTGAGCTGTCCCTTGGAAATCAAATGACCAAAGCCAAGTCATATACTGTGCCTTCTAAAAATGTCCAGATAAGGCAAGGAAATATTATAGCTCATACCATCCTATCCAACATCACTGTCAACTAAATACTTAAACTCCGAACACCCTTTGCTTTGTTATTGAAAATGTGCTTCCCCAGACTCACTCATCCGGTGCCACTCATCCTTTGATAACACAGACTACTTCCAAGACAGAAAACAGCTCCCAGAGTACTGCCCTTAAATTAGAAGCACACTGACATTCTAATATCTGTTTGACAGATCAGGCCCTAAAGTTTCACTACAAAACCAATTGGAATTGGGGGTGGAAGAGAGAAGCTTTGACATATTCAGGGCAAATGTTACTGATTAGAGCAGGCTCTTCCTCTGTATGTCCCACCCTCACGTGTGGTCTGTGCCCGAGCTGGAACCATGCCTGGGACTCTCATCCACAGAAAGGGATAAAAAGAGGCCTTTACAACATTTAAGTCAAATCTGGCCAACCTGAGTCTGAGTGTCCCCACTGCAGTTTATCCTGGGATGATTCATGATGGAGTCACAGGTTGGATGTGGTGCTAGTCTGCACTGTTCTATTATGAAGGAGAGCGCACCAGAGAGCTGTCGCTAACTGGGAACAGACATAGTAATAGGACCTTTTTGCACATCCAGAAATGTGGAATAGCATTTATGGAGAAGCTATTGCTAATGTGCTAACCACATGTGGGTTAATAGCAGCCTATAAAAAGCGTTTCCGTAAGGAAAATTGGTGGTTCTTGATTCAATTATCAGCAGTTCAGATGAAAATATTTTCAAGCAACAAATATTCTGGATATCTTTTGTTTGAGCCTACACTTCTATAAAACTTTTCTCCCTGGTTATAAACATCATACACATTTGTTAGAGGAAGTGACAGTTTCAGAAGGAAAAAGTTTGGGAAAAAGTCATCCCGCTAGTAGCAACATGAGCTAATGTCAACTTTTACTGCTTAATATGTGGGTCTAAGTGAAAGTTTTGAGATACACAGAAATCAAGAGACAAAAAATCCATGCAGGTAGAAACAAATGAAGCCCTCCCAGCAATACCAATAAGTTGAGCAAGTTGAAACTTGCACAGGTAAATCCTAGATCTGTCAGTCAAAATGATGACAAAAAAGAAAGTAGAAATGCTTTTCAAGTTAGGTTTTAGCAAAATCAGATACTGCAGTCTTTTGATAGGCACTGTGCTAAATGCTCTGTGTGCCTCACCCTGCTTGAGGCAGGGTGACATGTACTAGTGAGGAAGCAAAGACTTAGATATAACAAGCCCACCCTCAAGATGCTAGGAGGAGGTAAGGGGTCTGAACACAGGGCTGCCTGTCTTCATAATCTCAACTCACCACCACATTGCACTCTTCAGATCAGCCAGAGAGAGTCAATCAGATCAAGGCTGCTCTCATTGAAAACCTTGCGACAGTTCTGCAGGATGTCAAAGTAAAGCCTGTGTTCCTCATGCTGACCTGTGGGGCCCTCCCTGATCTGGCCCCACGCAGCCCACTTCTCTCTCCCTCACATGCAGGGCTTTGGCCATATCAGCCCAGGGCTTTTGCACCCACCAGGTTTCTTCCTGGAAGTGTCAATGGTGTTGGGCATACTGCCTGGCACAGGGGAGGACTCAAGAAGTATCTGCCATAACTGAGCTTTCCACAGATGGCTGCATCCTTCCCCACCCTGCAAGAAAAGCTTCTAGAGGCACCACTTGGAAGTGGTCCCCATAGACAATGGCACAAAGACCCCATATCAGAGCCCTTCCACCCTCCTGGCTGGTGGCCAGATAACACTGTGAAATTCAGAGTAAAGGATCTACTAGAGAAGCTAGTATCGGGTGGCCCTTCAACTAGGCCTGCAACTTGCCATTACAAAAACTTGAATGAGTCATGGGCAGAGGGGTTAGACACCTTGACCTGTTAACTTCCAGAGAGTCCCAGGATGTCCCCCTAAGTCTCAAGTTCTGACTTTATTCTGAAGCACAGACTAATTGGCAAATACAAAAGCATGCCCCGTGCTCATGTGCCTCTAATTTGAGTTTACTTTGCTTTTTATCTTAATTTGCAGTAATAGCAGCTGAAACTAATTTCTCGACTAAATATCACAGCTGTTGTGGAAAGCATTAATTGCACACACTATCACATTACCCTCCTCTCTTGGATCAATTTACGTGTAATCTGTTCGCAAGTTCTATGACTGCGAATATTAAGGCAGCACAACATGAAATCATCTTATCAAACACATTGGAAACATTTGTACTGAAAAGGCTGGGTGGTTTAGGGTATAGAAATATTCTTGTCTGTGGCAGACAGTGAAAGAATGCTCTTTAAAAGCCCTATCCCAGAAGTCTTGACGCTGAGTGAAATATGGGTAATTTTTCTTTGGGGGATCAATGAAATAACTATTTTGAAAATGACTTTATATTGACTGAAAGGTCAGAAATGACCCAGGCATTGATCCTGTGTCCATAATCACTTTTTGTTTAGTAAGTTCACTGGCCTTACACAGTTGAATGCAAAGAAATCCAGTTCATCATTTAAACAAAATATTTTTAAAACATCTGACATCCTCCCACTCTCACATTCATTGCCTGCTGGCGTCTCCCTGGGACTGCCTTTCTTTGTCTAGGAAGTGGACCTCTACAGAATGAACAGCCAGGACAAGCTGGGCCTCACCGTGTGCTACCGGACAGACGACGAAGATGACATTGGGATTTACATCAGTGAGGTACAAAGGCTCATTTTTTGTAACTATCCTATCAAGACCAAAAGCGTTTTTGTTTTTGTTTTTTCATTTTGTACATTCACCAACCTTAAATCTAGCTAATCAGAAGTCTTTGGAAAAACACAAATGGAGTGTGCCCCTTCAGCACACTCCATAGAATTACTGTCTTTACATGGGGGCTAAGTTCTAGTGTCAGTACTTAAGGCAAAATTACCCTTGACAAGCCTGCAAACTGGCCATGAAATGGAGGTGTTTACATGGTTTTGTGTGTTCAGCCCCAAGGGAACAGCAGATTCACGTTTCCCAATTTATGTTCATTGATTGGAATGGTGGATGGAGTTACTAACGCTTTTAAAAAATCTCTTTTCTTCTGGATGGCACCTATGGCTCAGTAGGCGCCGGCCTTATTGCAGGTTCAAACCCTGCCCCGGCCCAACTGCAGCAAAAAAATAGCCGGGCATTGTGGTGGGCACCTGCAGTCCCAGCTACTTGGGAGGCTGAAGCAAGAGAATCGCCTAAGCCAGGAGTTGGAGGTTGCTGTGAGCTGTGACACCACAGCACTCTACCGAGGGCAATAAAGTGAGACTCTGTCTCTAAAAAAAAAAAATCTTTTTTTTCTTTTGATGAAGTATATATAGTTGGGTTCATAATTTAAATGTAACTTCTGTGTCCTTAGGAAAATAGCCTTGGAAGCTGCTTGGTCTTCCTAGAGAGGACAATGCAAAACTGATTTCAGTATGGAAACTTTAGCATGCACCCCCATCCTTGCAAGGGAAGAAACTTAATTTTGTCAGGAAATAAAATCTGTCTCTACAAGATGAGTGACCAGCCTTAATAATTAATTTGGGGGCTGTATATGATCTACCAAGTTTAAGTTGACCCAGAATTACTGCATTTTCAATCCAACTTCTCTCAACTGTATTTCATTTTAAAGTTATTTTCAAAAATTTAACATAGGCACTTGGTATCAAATAATCAAGGTATGGGTGTTAGTCAGCATAATGAAGGGTACTCTTTAACCTGTTCTGTGTACATCAGTGTTTAATTACCACATGTGCAAAAAACATCAGCTGTGCTTTTCTGCCTCCTCAGGTCGGCAGGGCCTATGCACACTGCCATGTGATGGGGTCACCATGTGGGATCCAAAACAAGAGCCTGGAAGGGCTGGGGAGCAGATCAGCCCATGTTTGTCCTGGCATGTCTATGGAAAGTGCTATTGTTCATTTTCATGCCTGACTTTAAGCACTGCTGTTCATGCTGAGTCGCTCAATGTGTGTTTCAGATTGACCCTAACAGTATTGCAGCCAAGGACGGGCGCATCCGAGAAGGAGACCGCATTATCCAGGTAAGTTTGCTTCCAACTGGCAGCCTCATGATGGCCCTATCACTGAAGGACAAGCTGGTTCTAACAATAGCTGGAGAGTTAAGAACAGGGATCATAAATTCAGATGCATAGGGAGGCCAAATTAATGAGTGAGACTAACTCTGGGGAATAAGATGCAACAGAGAATGGTGGGAACTGAGACAAACTGGAGAGAAGATGCCCCATTTTTACAGAATATGAGCAAGTTCACCTCATTTTCTTTAATGCTGGGTGGGCCAACTCAGGCCAAGAGTTTATAACGTGTGAATCAGAGTAACTCTCATTTTAAATTTCCCTGAAAGATTAATTTTGGCCCGAGCATTTCAAGGTGCATCTTGTCCTTAAAATGGGAACATTTTTGGCAAATTTAGCAAAATGGAGAAGTTTTTTAAATTTCATGAGTCAACATTTAACATAATGGAATTGCTTCTAAGGGTAATCTCTGTACCTAAAGCCCTGTTTTCCCCTCTAGTTCAAACGAGACTCTTTCTCTTTTAGCTACAACCTTTTAAAATCTCACAGAAACTGAGATTCTTGGCTTCGTTGTATCCACAAGGTTTAAGTCTCTTCTCATTCTTACCATCTCATTTCTAATCCAATGTTTATTTTTCTCATTGCATACCTCCCCATGACTCATTTTGATTGCCTTCTCCCACTAGGCAATCCTTGGCTTCAAGACATAATCCTCTTTGCCTCCATTATGTCGGCAATCCCATGTCCCTGTGTCCGTCACTCCAACCAGTAGAGACATCCCTTTTGCTGGCTGTTGATTCACTAGTATGAGAAGTCACGTGAAGGCTCAGCATCCAACTCAGTGAGATCACTGCTGTGTGCCCTGGGGGAAGCATCCCCTAGGACTAAGGCCTCCAGAGAACAGCAGTGCTTAAAGTCACCTGGACATTCAAGCAAAAGTCCTGCCAGAGGGTTATAAGGTGTGAGAGTGAGTGTGCCACCCTCACCTGACCCTCTGGCCTAAAAAAAAAGTACCAAACTGGGGACACAAAAACCAGGTATAATAGCATCCCTTTATCTACCCTCAACTTCCATCATGTTCATATCAGACACGTTGCTGCTTTTTATCCTTTATTATCCAAAACCATTGTAATAATGCTTTTAAGTCTGATTAAACTGCTCAGATGTTCCCTCTTCACAATACTGTGATTTTTATCAGTGTCATCTCCTAGAGTTCCAGCCTCTCCTGTTCACAGAACAGGAGGCTCTCTAGAAGATGCCTGGATCCAAGCCAGGCCTTCCTTCCTAAAATCAGCATTCTTTTCAAGCTCCATGGAAGTTCTATGTTCCAGCTGTGAGTGGACAACAGACACAGGCCTGAATAATACAGAATGACTTTACACTATGTAATCATGCTATTTTCTACCTACCCCCACTTTATTTTTTGTTTAAAGATTAATGGGATAGAGGTACAGAACCGTGAAGAGGCTGTGGCTCTTCTAACCAGTGAAGAAAATAAGAACTTTTCATTGCTGATTGCAAGACCTGAACTCCAGGTGAGTGGGATTCCTGCAGATGAACCTGGTTCTGTATTTCTCAAAAATCTCAAATCTCAGCCCTGCAAAACACCACTTGAGTATCAACTCTGAACTTGAAGGTACTTTGTACCTTGAGAAGGTGATCAAACCTGCTGAGATTCAGAATCCAAATTACAATTTAACCATTTAAGTGTGATGCTGACATCCACACCCTGGCATCCATATTGCAGGCCCACCAGGTTCACTAATACAGGGATCAGAATGAAGGAAAAGGAAAGAAAATAGAATGAAATAGAAAGTATAGCCAGGGTCATGACCAAGATGTTTGACTTTCCAAGTCCTGTCAGATGTTCCAGCCTTGATCTGTGCAGGTCCTGTTTACAATAGCAGAGTATGGGAAACTGTTCTTTGAGAAATGAAAGAAAAATTGATGATAACACTTTGTGACTACCTAGTAAGTACCAGGCCCCATGCTTGATTATCACAGGTAAGTCTTCCTAGGACACTGAAGTTCCCAGAAGTATGAAAATTACCCGGAAAGACCTAGATGGAGTGTGATGAAGCAGAGACAGACATAGGCCCAAGTTATCTGATTTAGAAACTATTACGATACAATAACTCCTTCAATGGAAGGAATCACGAAGTTTTTCTAAGTGGCACTCTCCATCTAATCAGAATGGCTCTATCAGAATGTCTGGGGCAGTAGATCTCTTCAGGTTTGAAACCCAAGTGAAAAATTATCTAGGGACTGTGACTCGGAAGGTGTCTGACTCATCACAGATAGTAGCATCATGAGCTTGGAGGGAACTTCAGCAGCAATCCTATCCAGGGTCACAGACTATTTCTTAAAGGGCCAGATAATGTTTAACCTGAGCGGCATACAGTCACTGACACCACTGCTAGACTCTGCCCCTAAAGTGCAAAAATGGCTACAGACAGTATGTAAAGGAACTGTCCCAATTAAAGTTTAAAAAAAAAAAAAACTGGCAAGCTGGATCATCCGCTCTTTTTCAGGAAAGATGGATAAAGGCCTGATCAAAGATATCCTTGACCAAGCCCAAGGGCTTGTTAGCAGACCTTTCTTTGTCAGAAAGAACGTTTTCCACTAAAAGTTGTTTCTCTCTTGGGCCTGCTAAATGAGTAGGCCCTAGAAAGCAGGAGGCACAGCTCCCTGATCCTCCTACATAGGGCCTGCTGTACTGAAAGTAGCTGATGTGGATGAAGGAGTTGCACCCCACAAAAAACATGAATACTAGAGACTTCCCCAAATGTGGCATAAGGTCAGAGGTCTCTAATGTAAGGATGTGACCTATAGCAAAACATCAGGCAGAGTGCATTTTGATGACTCCTGGAGGGAGCCCTAGAAATACTTTCCGCAAGGTAAAAGCCTTTCTTTTAAAAAGTAAATAAAAAGGAAAACAAAAGCAATCTGTTCTGAAGCATCTCCCCCCTTTGCCCTCAGCTGGACGAGGGCTGGATGGACGATGACAGGAACGACTTTCTGGATGACCTGCACATGGACATGCTTGAGGAGCAGCACCACCAGGCCATGCAGTTCACAGCCAGCGTCCTCCAGCAGGTAACGCCCCTCCAACCCCCTGCCCTGCTGAGCTGAGCTGGGGGAACTCTACTCCCTCCATCTCCCTCTGGGGTGCTAAAGAGCAGGAGAAGCCCACCCACCTGGAAGATAGCAAGAGATCAGCCTCAGTGCTTTTCTATTTGAACCTGAGTGAAATGCAAGCTTTTAAAGCTGAGAGAAAATGCCCAAGTATAGCTGCCCTTGTGGCATTTGTCTGGAAAACACATGTGCTTGCATTACATAGATTGTAGAAATTAAAAATCGTGCTTCAGAAAGCAAAGTAATCCCCATGTTTAACTGGAGCTGCTTAGAGTTCTCTAGCACCCTCCTGCTAGGCTCCTACCCATTGTCAGAAAGAAGTCTCCTGCTGAGTCTCAGAGGAGCTGAACAAGGCCTGTCAGGCGTCCTCATATCCATGCAAGTGGCAAGTGGTTCGTTTACAGAACTAGTCATTGACGTAAAGTTGACTACTACACGTATTATTCCCATCTTACAGATGAGAAAACTGAGGATGAGCACCAAGGTAAGTTACTCTCCCGGGTTAGGTTGCCCTACAGGTAGATGGAGGTAAGCATGGCTGATTCCCAGGTCCTTGACCTACTCCTGCTGATTAGATGCTGCTCCTAAGCCTTAGAAATGTAAAGCCACCCCTAATCGGGAAACACTGCAAGGAAAAGTCAAGGCCTGGTACCTGCTCCTCAGACCTACCTCATCATGACCTTTTGTTCCTATCATTTTCTGTTGTGTAGAAGAAGCATGAGGAAGATGGTGGGACCACAGACACCGCCACCATCTTGTCCAACCAGCATGAGAAGGACAGTGGTGTGGGGCGGACTGACGAGAGCACGCGCAACGACGAGAGCTCCGAGCAGGAGAACAATGGCGACGACGCCACCGCGTCCTCCAACCCGCTGGCGGGGCCGAGGAAGCTCACCTGCAGCCAGGACACCCTGGGCAGCGGCGACCTGCCGTTCAGCAACGAGTCCTTCATCTCCGCGGACTGCACCGACGCCGACTGCCTGGGCATCCCCGTGGACGAGTGCGAACGCTTCCGCGAGCTCCTGGAGCTCAAGTGCCAGGTGAAGAGCGCCGCCCCCTACGGCCTGTACTACCCTGGCGGCGCGCTGGACGCCGGCAAGAGCGACCCCGAGAGCGTGGACAAGGAGCTGGAGCTGCTGAACGAGGAGCTGCGCAGCATCGAGCTGGAGTGCCTGAGCATCGTGCGCGCCCACAAGATGCAGCAGCTCAAGGAGCAGTACCGCGAGTCCTGGATGCTGCACCACAGCGGCTTCCGCAACTACAACACCAGCGTGGACGTGCGCAGGCGCGAGCTCGCGGACATCACCGAGCTCCCGGAGAAGTCCGACAAGGATAGCTCAAGCGCCTACAACACGGGCGAGAGCTGCCGCAGCACCCCGCTCACCCTGGAGATCTCCCCGGACAACTCCCTGAGAAGAGTGGCCGAGGGCGGTGGCGAGGGCGCCCTGGGGACTGCGGAAGCTTATAGGCCAAAGAACCTTCTGGCCATCAGGGAGGATCCCGAAGTGGGCACCCTGAACTACAGCCCGTCAACGCAAGAGCTGGACCCCAGTCAGGTCCCGGAGAGCAGAGAGCGGAGAGGCAGCGACGGCAGCAGGAGCCCCACGCCCGGCCCGAACCTGGGCAGCGCCTACCTGCCCGCCTTCCCCCACTCCCCGTACAAGCATGCGCACATCCCGGCGCACGCGCAGCACTACCAGAGCTATATGCAGCTGATCCAGCAGAAGTCGGCAGTGGAGTATGCGCAGAGCCAGATGAGCCTGGTGAGCATGTGCAAGGACCTGACCTCCTCCAGCCCGTCCGAGCCGCGCATGGAGTGGAAGGTGAAGATCCGCAGCGACGGCACGCGCTACATCACCAAGAGGCCAGTGCGGGACCGCCTGCTGCGCGAGCGCGCGCTCAAGATCCGGGAGGAGCGCAGCGGCATGACCACGGACGACGACGCCATGAGCGAGATGAAGATGGGCCGGTACTGGAGCAAGGAGGAGAGGAAGCAGCACCTGGTGAAGGCCAAGGAGCAGAGGCGAAGGCGCGAGTTCATGCTGCAGAGCAGGTTGGATTGTCTGAAGGAGCAGCAGGCTGCTGACGACAGGAAGGAGATGAACATCCTCCAACTGAGCCACAAAAAGATGATGAAGAAGCGGAACAAAAAGATCTTTGATAACTGGATGACCATCCAGGAACTCTTAACCCACGGCACAAAATCACCAGACGGCACTAGAGTATACAATTCGTTCTTGTCAGTGACTACTGTATAATTTTCACTTCTGCATTATGTACATAAAAGAGACCACTACCACTGGGGTAGAGATTCGTGCCTCGTTCAATGCGGCAAGTTTTTGTATATAAGATAAATACAGTCATCATGTTTATAGTCCAAATTTGCACACCCTGCAACTCTGGGTGTCATAGGTCTATTTTAAGTGGAGGGAAAACAAAAACACCCTTACTTATCTTGGAAGGCAATATTAACAAACGGAGCTTTTTCAAATAGCAATTGTACTTTTTTACCTGTACCCTTTTGCATAAAATGTTTAAATTTGAAAAAGATCTTTTATTAAGCATACTTTCAAAGAATTTGTTTAAAGTATATTCATATAAAAAAAGTTAAACACGCTTTTTTTTCTGCCTAAAACACACATGCAACTGACCGTATGTATTTTTAATGGAACTCTATTTTATAATATTACTTTGCTGAATGTGTTTCATATGAGTGACCATTAATATATTATTGAGGTCAAGGTTTTAACTCCAAACCACCAAACTCTGTGGTTAACGATTTAATACACATAACCACACCAGCAGTGTTTAGAGTTGGGATATACATGTAAACAGTTTTCTGGGTAAAGTTCCCAAGAGAGTGTAAAGGTTTTTATCAGAAAGCAAAATATCATGGAACGTTATGGAAGTTTAAAGCATGTTTGCAAATATTGCAGCCCATTGAAAGAATTTGCATGTACAGGAAAGTTGTGAGTGGAGATGGTTTGTGGAATTTTAAGTCCTCATTGTAGTAAATTTTTGCTTTGTAGATCTGAAGGTACAGACTTAACCCACGACTTTATGAAATCATGATTAGTTAAAAAACATTAAGTAAAATGAAGTTAAAATAAATTATTATTTTCTATTTGATAAGTTTTGATGTGATTCCTCATTTTGCAGTGGTGCCTGTAAAATAAAAGCTTTTTGTAGTGCTCATTTTCCTTGGTTCTATACCTGCTGTGTTGAAGGATTTAAGTCTTTCAGAATATCTGATGTCTTCATTCACCCTCTAACCCAATGACAGACATAAACCCAAGATCTAACAGCAAAGAATAAGGAATCAAATTTACCATACAATCTTGTATTCCTCCTGACTGTCTTACAGAAAGCTTCAACCTGGCCCAGTGCCCTATAACAAGAATAGCTATGAACAAGTTTATCAATCAGGGTCATGTTTACAAGGAAATCTCTTTGGTTTACTGCAGCCATTACTACCTGTCAGTAATAACTAACGACTCTGGGTGGCTAGGTCCAGCTTTCCATTTCTAAGGTTTATCTGCACATCACACAATATTTTCCCAGAATAACAGTGGCCACCAAAGTGGGTGGGCTTCAAAACTGGTATCTTTCAGACTACAACTACCACTGGGATCCTAAACCATGAATTTGGTGCAAATTTTTTCTTGATTGTAATACGCTAATTTCAGCTGTAATACCTACTGAAAAAAACAAAGATAGGATTAGGAAGGGTGCATTTTTATTTTTGCCATGATGCCATATATCTGGTTTACTTGCAGATCTGATTAAAATTTTGATTGAAATGGCTAGGTGTTTTAGGCATTTCAGACATAGATTCCTCCCACACACCCTGTTCAAATCCAAAATCTCTCCTTTGGGGCCAGAATCTTGAGACTAATTAGTAGTCACACTTGTAATAAATACAACTTAATGAAAATAAAACACTTGAAATATTTATTCCTCATTATTAAGATGTCTGTTCATTACCTCTTGTAGAACCAGGCATTGTTAAGATAATTACATCTGCTACATTATTCTAATCAGCCCAAGGTGAAATTTTTGCAAAGAGTATGCTATTAGGGCCTCAGCTTTCCAATACGTTTCAAGTTCAACTTTCGACAGAATTAGATCCTCACCTCCCAGGAGAAGCTTCCCATCCCTAGCACTCTTACCTCATACCCTATCTTCCTAGTTAATGTTTCACAGTGAAAAAAACACCAGTCAGATGAATTATTGATTACTGCAAAGCACGTATAAGCACAGGAGTTTATTTGGGGATATAGCTTTTCTCCCCTTGTGTGTTCTCATTAAAGGGCAGAGGAGGGGTGTATGGCTGCAAGAACAAAGATTTAACCTAAATAGTCTAATAGGATATTAGGGTCAAGCAGAGGGGTTTCTAAGCAGGGTTCCCTGTCTGCCTCTATACTTGGGGCCAGCCTGTGTATTTATGAAAAAAGTAGAGGGAAATAATAAAATATGTTCAAATCTAATTCTAGATCCTTTGATTCCACCCTATTTTTATTATTATTTTATTTCAGATTAAAATGGGGAGGGTACAATTATGTTACAATTGCATTTGTTAAGTAAGGACCCTGTTTTTGTGTCCCGCACCCAGGAGGTATGCCATATACCCTTACATTGTGCCCACTGTGTGGGAGCACACCAATCCCCCTTCTCCCTCAACTTGAATGGAGTTTTTCTCTTGTGTGAGCATGTATTAGTCATTCACTGGCTTCGTATTAGTATCGCATACAGTGGATACTTGCTTTTCCATTCTTCCAACCTATTTTTAAAATGACTACCAACTAGATAATACTTGATCATAACATGCAATGTAATATGGAGTTTCCCAAATCTAATTTAACCAATTAACTCCTAAAAGGAATTGGAAGAGATCTTAGAAATTATGACTTTATCAATGAGCAGAGGACTCAAGAAAGGCAACACAGCTCATTCATAACCAAACTGGGACTGGAATTCAAAACCCAACACCTGGCCCTACAGCTCTTACCACCCTGTACTCATCAGGGAGAGTAACCCTCATGAACAGTTAACTTAGATGCATTTAATTCTGTATCATCAACCAAACAATAAATGTGTTTCCCCAGTAGATGACCTGGAGTAGGCATAAGCCAAAAAACATGAAATTTACCATTTCTTCCCTGACTGTGAGCTCCCGAGTGCCTCCCAGTGCATTTCTGAACTGATGGGTAAGTTGGAGATTTTCCTGGGTAGTAGTGATGTGGTAACTTACAGCTTCTGTTCTCACCAACAGGAAGCCCTGGCTTCCATGTAAACAGAGCGGCCATCATTACCAACAGGGCTTTTTTCTCCAGCTATGTATACTTTATTTCATGGGCCCATGTAAGAATCTGATGGAAGCTGTGGATTCTCTCCACCAAAAAATGTAGTTATAATACATAACCCATACTTAGTTCAATGTAAACATTTTACATTGTATATCGAAGCAGTACCCTGAACCCCATAAATGCATCAATGTACAAAGTTATGATTTAATAAAAAATAATCTTTTAAAAAAATACATAACACATAAATAAGTTGCACATAACTGTGGAGGCTTTACATGTCCCTAAGTCCATTCATGGACCCACTCTAATGATCTAAAAGCCATTAGAACATTAGACCAACTGAATTTGATCACCCTATGGGTTTATTTTTCAAACTTTTTTTTCAGTTGCATTTTATAACACTAATTTGAATGTTCACTTTTAATATCAGGAGATATACTTTTTCTGTGTTAAAAACATATTGTTTATGGCAATTAAAATTCAACATTCTGCCCATCCAATCACTATACTAATGATTTTCTATATAGCTAAGTTAATGTGGGAACTATGAGTGCCTGTTCCTGATTCTCCATAGCAGCTGCCCCACTGGGTAAATGGCTCAGGTTTAAACAAATTCTAAAATACACAAAGGAAAGGAAAAGAGAATTTACTGACCATCTAGAATTATACTGTCAAATACAGTAGACCCTAGCCACGTCTGGCTATGAAGCACTTAAAATATGGTTAGTCCAAACTGAAACTATTTCAATAATTTTATGCACATTGAAATGAAAATATTTTACATATGTTGTGTTAAATAAAACACATAATTGTAATTTCACTGTTTCTTACTCTTTAATGCATATGCTAGGAGATTTTTAGTTATGTATGTGATTCACATTATCCTTCCAGTGGACAGCACTGATACAGCAAGTGTTAGGGCAAATATAGGCTAACTACCTTCACCATCTCACTTAATCCTTGAGGCAATTCTGTGCCCTATCAATAGTTTAAGTCAAATTAAAAACTTTGCCCAGATGAAGGGTAGAGATGTGATTTGAATTTGCATCTATCTGATTCCAAACCTTTTCTCTCTCTCCCAATGGGCTTCAATGTGCTCCTCCAGAAGCAATTCAAAGTATGTTCAAGTTGTGTTAACATTGGTATCATATTCACGATCGCAATAAAAAGAAATTGCATCAAGGTGACAGGCAGTTCACTCAGTTCCTTTTGAGTCCTGACTTATAAAATATTCTAAGTGTGCTGGCAAAAACACATGACAATGCATAAAAATTTAGGAATGTGGGGCACAAATTAAGTTCTCTATTTTTTAAAAGAAAACAGTAGATCCCAAACAGCAAGAATCACGAATACGATGAGGTAGGATTATATGAATACATTGCCTAGGGAATACTAGTTGGAGAACTAATTAGAACTATGAACCAAAGTATGAAAATTAAGCAAGTAATTATATACTTGTAGCCTTCAGAAGTAGGTTACAGGTTACTTGTTAGCAAAATTGCCCAAAACCAAGGAAGCAAACACAATTCTGCCATAAGCAATTACAAATCCCACTTTTATTTCTGTTTCCCAGTTGTTTTAAGTATTTTAGGATTTCTGTGAAGCATCAAGTAATTAAAAAGAAATCACTAAAACTAAGATAAGATGCATGAATTCTGCTGGAAAATGCTGTCGTCTTCAATTTTGATTAAATGTGAATTCCCTAAAGCAGTTATAAAACAAAGTGTGGTTCTTTGGGTTTTGTTCAGATAGGTTTTTCTGCTTAAATGGTTTGTTTTCTTTAGCTTCCAGTTGCAACTAATCCTGAAAGGCCATGGTGCACAGGGGGCACATGATACGCCTGTAACATGGTTTTGCCTTTCAATGGCAGAATGCTGACCCCAATGCACTCAGCATCTCTTTAAAATGAAACATGGGGAATTAATGACCCTTCCTTCGATAAGGCTATAGCAAATTTAAACTCACTCACCAATTTAGAGGGTCTTGTCAGAATCCTAAAAGGCAAATGAAACTCCTTAGACCTCATCAGAGTCTCTCAAAAATAGACTAGGATTAAAATTAAATTGTATGTCTAGGGCCATGGTGAGTTCTCCAGAGCTTAAAATCTAATAGGAAACAAAATAGTAATCCAATCACACACAAATAGTTAGAAATGTCACCAGCACTGGAGTGGGGTCAGATAGGAAAGCCATTGCCACTGATTTCAGAGTCTCCCTTAAAAAGTTATGGTTGGAGGGAAAAAAAAAAAGAAAAAGTTATGGTTGAGCTGACAACCAATAAATGAATGTGTGTTAAGTAGGCAAAAAAGGTGGTTAAACAGCAAAGAATACTTCACATACAAAGACCCTGTCTGTGGTGAGAGAAATCTGAAACAAAGCTGGTGAGGCCTGAGCTTTAACAACAATGGGAAAGAGAATAGAGCAAATGGTATGTGAAAAGACAGGCAAGAGCCAGGAAAAAGCCAAACCGTACATTTGGCTGTAAATACCCATTCAATATGGCTAACAATTATTAAGCACCTAATATGTGCAACTCCCTCATCATAAATAGCCTGTGTGATGGGTGAAATTGTTATCCTTATTTTGCAGATACAGAAACAGAAGGCTAAGAGAAAGAACCAGCTGGTACCTGGGCTAAGAGAAAGAATGAAACGGTTCTTTCTGACCCCATGCAACCACTGTGCTAATGAGCAGTGCCTCTGCGAGGTAGCTCAGGGACCCTTGGAGAAGCCCCTCTACTTCAGCAGATACTTCATACCTGCATACCTGTGGTGACATTTAGTCTTCCCTTTTCCACACGATGCTAAATCTGCTTATAACCCTGGTGTTGCCCATTTCAATGCCACAGCTGATAATAAACATAACAGGCTTAGTCAACCCACTTCCCCAAAGTCAACCACATTGGCCACTGGAGAGAATGTATTTCCCGATTCAGGCCTCCATGTTCTCATCATCACAAATTGGGTGCTTAGAGAGAGAGTTTCCTTTTTCCTTCCTTTACCAGCTGAATTCCTTACCACCAGTTCTTACCACCACCCCTGAGAAGTACCTGATCTGATTGGATGATCCCATTGAATGCACAATGAAGAAGACAATTTAAGTGGTTTTAGGGCCAAACAGCTTTCCCGATGGCCCACAGTCCTAAAATACCTCTCCTAAAGTGGGCCTTGCCATGTAAATGAATGAGTGACTCCACATGGAAGGGGGAGGTTTTGCAAGCCCTGCTGCCACCCAGTCAGATGTTCCTTCCATAATGATCTCCGAAGCATTACAAGCCAAGGCCACCAGGTTCCAAACTCATGAAACAGCCACCTCCATAAAGAGGTTTTTCAGTGCTGATGAACTGGAGGCACAGA
This sequence comes from Nycticebus coucang, assembly GCF_027406575.1. NCBI lineage: Eukaryota > Metazoa > Chordata > Mammalia > Primates > Lorisidae > Nycticebus > Nycticebus coucang. The sequence continues at coordinate 24,113,952 of NC_069787.1, forward strand.
TAGCTCAGAGAAGCTAAATAAGTTCCGAATTGATTTTAATTTAAGCTTTCCCATTTTCTGAGTAGGACATTTAAGACACTGAATGTAGGTTTTATAAATGCCTAACAATTACCCAAAACAAACAAAAGAAGAGCTGCCCAATGGGAATTAGAGCAGAGTCTTATTGTCTATGGAAGATTAGATTAAGATATAAGAATCACCTTCAGTTTGACCTGTGCCTTCAGAATTTGCCACTTTAAACTGGGCCTTATCACCAACATTTATGGACTTAGTTCCCTGAAGGGCATGGACACTGCCACTCGGGATTCCAAGCCATCAATGGGTATTTTTTCAAGATGGCTTATATTTCACCAATTTTAAAAATTGACTGCTAAATCTTCTGGCTCTTTTTGACCCAGCCTTTCCTGGAGAGTAAGAGACCTATTTCTATTTTCTAGTCCATCAACTCTCCACCTTTTTACTCTCCCTCATCATGGTCACTTCTGTAATATGTCCCCTAAGGTATCATGATGTTTGCCTTATGAACAACAGGTACAATTCATAAACTAGTTTTGGAGTTTATTCCTTCATTCAGTATTAAGCTTAATCCCAAAAGATGTATATACATTGGCATATAGTTTTGCACTTAGAAACAAGACCAAGTATTGAATATGTTTCTTAAAATACACACTAGCTCTGTGAGTACTCAGCCTATATGATAAGACCTGCAAACTCAACATGTCCGAGGTCTCACCATACATTGGGCTAGTTCATATTCCTTTCCACTAATACTTTGGGAAAGGTAAGTAGTCAAAGCAATCAACCAGTAATTCATATTACACAAAAATACCTTATTATTTATTTTTTACACAGAAATAACTTTGAAACTCCAGAGAAAGCTACAAAGAATGACCCAATTTTGCATATAATTAGGAGAGATCTATAGAAAAAATGTTGATTTGGTCCTCCTGTTCCGAAGAGCCTCATCCATCTTCATGACCTTGGATTTGGCAATGGATTCTCAAATACAATAACAAAAGCAAGAGCATCAAAATAAAAAATGGATAAATTGTACTTTAGCAAGATTAAAGACTTTAATGGCCCAAAGTACATTATTAAGAAAGTGAAAAGACAACCTAAAGAATGGAAGAAAATATGTGCAAACCATGTGTCTGATAAAGATCTCGTATCCAGAGTACACAAAGTACTCCAGTCATAATGAATCAACTGAACAACAAAAAGACAACCCCTTAAAAAATGGACAAAGAACTTCAGTTAGACACTTTTCCAGAGATGATGTCTGCTTGACCAATAAGCTCATGAAAAGATGCTCAACATCACTAATCATTAGGGAAATACAAAACCACAATGAGATACCACCTCAATACCCACTAGGATGTCTACTATCAAAAAAAAAATGCAGAAAATAATAAGTATGGTCAAGGATATGGAGAAATTGAAACCCTTGAACATTACCAGTGAGAAGGCAAAAATAGTGTGGCTGCTCTGGAAAACAATTTAGCAGTTCCTTGAAAAATTAAATATAGAATTATTATACATATGACCCAGCAATTTCAGTTCTAGATATATACCAAAAAGAACTTGAATGCAGGGGTTAAACAGACATTTGCACACCAATTTTTATCACAGCATCATTCACAACAGCTAAAAAAGGTGGATACAATCCAAGTACCCATCAAAAGTTAAATGGATTAAAAAAAAAAAGTTAAATGGATAAACAAAATGTGGCATGTATCTATAATGGAATATTATTCAACCATGAGAAAGGAGTGGAGTTCTGATACATATCACAGATGAGTGAACCTTAAAATATACTAAATGGAGACGGCGGAGCAAGATGGCAGCCGAGTAACAGATTCCTTGCATCTGGGCACCGTGAGTCTGGGGAGATAGGACTCCAGGCATCTCTGGCTGCTGGGATCTGCCTATCATCACCCCTGAGAGGATACAGGGAGTCAGCGAGAGACTTCTGGACCCCAAGAGGAGGACTAAAACAGTGGAAAACCGGCAAGGTGGTAGCGTGAGTTCAATCCGTCTAAACCCGCCCGCAACTGTAAGTTCAGTAGCAGCGAGACTGCAAACCAGAAAGGCCTTACCTGTGAACTGTTTTGGTGTCTTTGGACTTGGCACTCAGCTGAACTGCCTTGGGGAGAGCCTGAGCGGGAGTGCGGAGAATTTGGCCTTTGTCTAGGGCCCCAGTCTGAGCCGCTGAGCCAGATGGAGCTAATAGTGTTTGGCTCTGGGTCACAGGCAGCCATTGTGAGCGATCTGCCCTGGCAAGCTCCGCCCTCAGGGTCGCAGAGCTAGAATTGGGTGGGAGCTGGTAACCCAGCGACAAAGTAGCCTAAGGGCGGGATCTGAGCCGCCTTGCAGCCCTAACCCTCTAAGGCAGAGGGAGACCAGTTTTGGCACAGAGGGTAAGTGGATAGCCACTTCAGCAGTGATTCCAGCGACAAGCACTTCCCTGGGAAAGCTTCTGCTCAGCAAGTGAACAAGTTCAAAGTGCCTTTTAAGTGAGCTGAAGAGGGTGTCTACCTGCTGGGGTTTGAGAAACTAGCAGCCTCCAGTCGTATCACAACTGTGATTAACATCTCATACCCCAGAAGACCATGTGTTGCCCAGACAATATTCAATAACATATACATACTGCTTTGTTTTTGGTTCTGTGTGTGTGGTTTTTTTTTGGTTTGGTTGTTTTTTTTTTGTTTGTTTATTTTGATGTTGTTGATTGTTGCTTTGTTTTTTAAGTTCAACCTTTCCCATACAGATCCTTTTTCTTTCTCAATTTTTCTAGTTTAATTATAATTTCCCATTGCTGCCTATTTCAATAATTAGAACTTCATTTTTGTTAGTGTTTCTACCGCTATTATTTGGTTTTCCACCCAATTTTATCCCGTAAAGTTTTCTGTTTCCTTCTTTTGGTTTGATTCATAGCATTTTTGTCTTTCCTCTCTACTTGGTGGAGGTGGGGTACTGTGTCTGGTCAGGTTAGCAAAGAGCTGCTGACCTCAAGGGAACCACCCAACTGGGCACTCCCAGAAGGTGGTTTTTTTTTTAAGGTTGTATCAAAGTACCATACTGTACACCTATATTGCTCTGTCTCACTCTTTCTGTGCCTCTCTTCTTTTTGTCAATATTCCTTTTACCCACCCCCTCTCCTTTCTCTATTTTTCTTTTTTTTCTTATCACTCTGTCCTCCTTTCTTTCATCCCTTTTTTGCTGCTCAACCTTCTCACCCTTCTGGTCCTGTAACCCTTAGTCTACAGGCACGAGAACTTAAAGAGCAAGAGGAAGTGAAAGGAAAATTAGGGCAAGGAAACAGATAAAAGAAATCACTCATGAGGAAGAATCAGCAGTAAACTCCAGGCAACATGAAGAACCAGTCCAGAACAACCCCGCCAAGGGACCATGAGGTAGCTACTGCAGAGGATTCCACCTATAAAGAAATGTTAAGAATGACAGAAAGAGAATTTAGAATACACATGTTGAAAACAATGAAAGAAATGATGGAAACAATGAAGGAAACTGCTAATAAGGTGGAAAATAACCAAAAGGAAATTCAAAAACAGAATCAAATAAGAGATGAACGATATGAAGAATATAAAAAGGATATAGCAGAGCTGAAGGAACTGAAACAGTCAATTAGGGAACTTAAAGATGCAATGGAAAGTATCAGCAACAGGTTAGACCATGCAGAAGAAAGAATTTCAGAGGTAGAACACAAAGTTTTTGAGATAACTCAGATAGTAAAAGAGGCAGAAAAGAAGAGAGAGAAAGCAGAACGTTCACTGTCAGAATTATGGGACTTTAGGAAGCGTTCCAACATACGAGTTATAGGAATTCCAGAAGGGGAAGAAGAATGCCCCAGAGGAATGGAAGCCATACTAGAGAATATTATAAAAGAAAATTTCCCAAATATCACCAAAGATTCTGACACACTGCTTTCAGAGGGCTATCGGACCCCAGGTCGCCTCAACTCTAACCAAGCTTCTCCAAGACACATTGTGATGAACCTGTCCAAAGTCAAGACAAAAGAAAAGATTCTGCAAGCTGCCAGGAGTAAGCGCCAGTTGACCTACAGGGGCACAACCATCAGAGTGACCCAGACTTCTCTAATGAAACTTTCCAAGCAAGAAGACAATGGTCATCTACCTTTAATCTACTTAAACAGAACAATTTCCAGCCCAGAATTCTGTACCCTGCTAAGCTAAGCTTCAAAATTGACGGAGAAATCAAATCATTTACGAATATACAAACATTGAGGAAATTTGCCACAACAAGACCAGCTCTACAGGAAATACTTCAACCTGTTCGGCACACTGACCACCACAATGGATCAGCAGCAAAGTAAGAACTCAGAAATTAAAGGACAGAACCTAACCTCCACACTGATGCAAAAGATAAAACTAAGCAATGGACTCTCACCAAATAAGACGAATAGAATACTACCACACTTATCAATTATCTCAATAAATGTTAATGGCTTGAATTCCCCACTGAAGAGACATAGATTGGTTGACTGGATTAAACAACACAAGCCATCCATTTGCTGTCTGCAAGAAACACACCTGGCTTCAAAGGACAAATTAGAGCTCCGAGTCAAGGGTTGGAAGACAATTTTTCAGGCAAATGGAATTCAGAAGAAAAGAGGAGTTGCAATCTTATTTTCAGATACATGTGGATTTAAAGCAACTAAAGTCAAAAAAGACAAAGATGGTCACTTTATATTGGTCAAGGGAAAAATACAACAAGAAGACATTTCAATTCTAAATATCTATGCACCCAATTTAAATGCTCCCAGATTCTTGAAACAGACCTTACTCAGTCTGAGCAATATGATATCTGATAATACCATAATAACAGGGGACCTTAACACTCCTCTTACAGAGCTGGACAGATCCTCTAAACAGAAATTAAACAAGGATATAAGAGATTTAAATGAGACCCTAGAACAACTGTGCTTGATAGATGCATATAGAACACTCCATCCCAAAGATAAAGAATATCTTCTCATCACCCCATGGAACATTCTCCAAAATTGATGATATCCTGGGACACAAAACAAATATCAACAGAATCAAAAGAATTGAAATTTTACCTTGTATCTTCTCAGACCATAAGGCACTAAAGGTGGAACTCAACTCTAACAAAAATGCTCGACCCCACCCAAAGGCATGGAAATTAAACAATCTTCTGTTGAATAACAGATAGGTGCAGGAAGAAATAAAACAGGAAATCATTAACTTCCTTGAGCATAACAACAATGAAGACACAAGCTACCAAAACCTGTAGGATACTGCAAAAGCAGTTTTGAGAGGAAAATTCATCACTTTAGATGCCTACATTCGAAAAACAGAAAGAGAGCACATCAACAATCTCACAAGAGATCTTATGGAATTGGAAAAAGAAATACAATCTAAACCCAAACTCAGTAGAAGAAAAGAAATCTCCAAAATCAAATCAGAGATCAATGAAATTGAAAACAAAAGAATCATTCAGAAAATTAATGAAACAAGGAGTTGGTTTTTTGAAAAAATAAATAAAATAGATAAACCATTGGCCAGACTAACGAGGAATAGAAAAGTAAAATCTCTAGTAACCTCAATCAGAAATGATAAAGGGGAAATTACAACTGATCCCACAGAGATACAAGAGATCATCTCTGAATACTACCAGAAACTCTATGCCCAGAAATTTGACAATGTGAAAGAAATGGATCAATATTTGGAATCACACCTTCTCCCTAGACTCAGCCAGGAAGAAACAGAGCTCCTGAACAGACCAATTTCAAGCACTGAGATCAAAGAAACAATAAAAAATCTTCCAACCAAAAAATGCCCTGGTCCAGATGGCTTCACTCCATCATTCTATCAAACCTTCAAGGAAGAGCTTATTCCTGTACTGCAGAAATTATTCCAAAAAATTGAGGAAGAAGGAATCTTCCCAACACATTCTATGAAGCAAACATCACCCTGATACCAAAACCAGGAAAAGACCCAAACAAAAAGGAGAATTTCAGACCAATCTCACTCATGAATATAGATGGAAAAATTCTCAACAAAATCCTAGCCAATAGATTAGAGCTTATCATCAAAAAAGTCATTCATCATGATCAAGTAGGCTTTATCTCAGGGATGCAAGGCTGGTTTCACGTACGCAAGTCTATAAACATTATCCACCATATTAACAGAGGCAAAAATAAAGATCACATGATCCTCTCAATAGATGCAGAAAAAGCATTTGATAAAATCCAGCATCCTTTTCTAATTAGAACACTGAAGAGTATAGGCATAGGTGGCACATTTCTAAAACTGATTGAAGCTATCTATGACAAACCCTCAGCCAATATTTTACTGAATAGAGTAAAACTGAAAGCTTTTCCTCTTAGACCTGGAACCAGACAAGGTTGTCCTCTGTCACCTTTACTATTCAACGTAGTGTTGGAAGTTCTAGCCAATACAATTAGGCAAGACAAGGAAATAAAGGGAATCCAAATGGGAGCAGAGGAGGTCAAACTCTCCCTCTTTGCTCACGACATGATCTTATACTTAGAGAACCCCAAAGACTCAACCACAAGACTCCTAGAAGTCATCAAAAAATACAGTAATGTTTCAGGATATAAAATCAATGTCCACAAGTCAGTAGCCTTTGTGTACACCAATAACAGTCAAGATGAGAAGCTAATTAAGGACACAACTCCCTTCACCATAGTTTCAAAGAAAATGAAATACCTAGGAATATACCTAACGAAGGAGGTGAAGGACCTCTATAAAGAAAACTATGAACTCCTCAGAAAGAAAATAGCAGAGGATATTAACAAATGGAAGAACATACCATGCTCATGGATGGGAAGAATCAACATTGTTAAAATGTCTATACTTCCCAAAGCAGTCTACCTATTCAATGCCATTCCTATCAAAATACCAACATTGTACTTTCAAGATTTGGAAAAAATGATTCTGCGTTTTGTATGGAACCGGGAAAAAGCCCCGTATAGCTAAGGCAGTTCTCTGTAACAAAAATAAAGCTGGGGGCATCAGCATACCAGATTTTAGTCTGTACTACAAAGACATAGTGCTCAAGACAGCATGGTACTGGCACAAAAACAGAGACCTAGACACTTGGAATCAAATTGAAAACCAAGAAATGAAACTAACATCTTACAACCACCTAATCTTTGATAAACCAAACAAGAACATACCTTGGGGGAAAGACTCCCTATTCAATAAATGGTGTTGGGAGAACTGGATGTCTACATGTAAAAGACTGAAACTGGACCCACACCTTTCCCCACTCACAAAAATTCATTCAAGATGGATAAAGGACTTAAATTTAAGGCATGAAACAATAAAAATCCTCCAAGAAAGCATAGGAAAAACACTGGAAGATATTGGCCTGGGGAAAGACTTCATGAAGAAGACTGCCATGGCAATTGCAACAACAACAAAAATAAACAAATGGGACTTCATTAAACTGAAAAGCTTCTGTACAGCTAAGGAGACAATAACCAAAGCAAAGAGACAACCCACACAATGGGAAAGGATATTTGCATATTTTCAATCAGACAAAAGCTTGATAACTAGGATCTATAGAGAACTCAAAGTAATCCACATGAAAAAAGCCAACAATCCCTTATATCAATGGGCAAGAGACATGAATAGAACTTTCTCTAAAGACGACAGATGAATGGCTAACAAACACATGAAAAAATGTTCATCATCTCTATATATTAGAGAAATGCAAATCAAAACAACCCTGAGATATCATCTAACCCCAGTGAGAATGGCCCACATCACAAAATCTCAAAACTGCAGATGCTGGCATGGATGTGGAGAGAAGGGAACACTTTTACACTGCTGGTGGGACTGCAAACTAGTACAACCTTTCTGGAAGGAAGTATGGAGAAACCTCAAAGCACTCAAGCTAGACCTCCCATTTGATCTGCAATCCCATTACTGGGCATCTACCCAGAAGGAAAAAAATCCTTTTATCATAAGGACACTTGTACTAGACTGTTTATTGCAGCTCAATTTACAATTGCCAAAATGTGGAAACAGCCTAAATGCCCACCAACCCAGGAATGGATTAACAAGCTGTGGTATATGTATACCATGGAATACTATTCAGCCATTAAAAAAAATGTAGACTTTACATCCTTCGTATTAACCTGGATGGACGTGGAAGACATTATTCTTAGTGAAGCATCACAAGAATGGAGAAGCATGAATCCTATGTACTCAATTTTGATATGAGGACAATTAATGACAATTAAGGTTATGGGGGGAGCAGAAAAAGGGAAGGAGGGAGGGGTTGGGGCCTTGGTGTGTGTCACGCTTTATGGGGGCAAGACATGATTGCAAGAGGGACTTTACCTAACAATTGCAATCAGTGTAACCTGGCTTATTGTACCCTCAATGAATCCCCAACAATAAAAAAAAAAAAAAATACTAAGTGGAATAAGCTAGATTTAAAATACATACATATATATTTTCTATATTTTAAGTCTGGCTTATATATGTATATATATTTTTTAAGTCTAGCTTATTCTTAGTATGATAGTATAAGTATATACAAATATACATACATATATACACATACATATACACACATATAGATATATAGATATATATAATGATTCCTGTTGTATAAAATATCTAGAACAGACAAATTTACAGAGACAGAAAGTTTAAAAGATGTTACCAGGGGCGGGGCGAGAAGACACCGAGTTTTTGCTTTATAGGTACAGAATTTCTGTGTGGAATAATGAAACATTTTTGAAACAGATAGTGGTGATAATTGTACAATATTGTCAATGTAATTGATGCTACCAAGTTGTATACTTAAAAATTACCAAATGTTAAATTTTACTTTAGATACATGTATATATAAATCACAATTTTAAAAAAATCATGCTTTCTGGGCAGCGTCTGTGGCTCAAAGGAATAGGGCGCTGGCCCCATATACTGGAGGTGGCAGGTTCAAAAACCCGGTCCTGCCGAAAAACTGCAAAAAAAAAAAAAATTACACTTTCTAACTCCAATGACATTCTTTCTGTTTCTTGGGGGTGTTGGCTGCCCCAAACATTGTTGAGAGCTATGGAGACTCACCCAAAAAATGAACACATGTGCTACATTTTATTTGCAATTTCAAGGGGTTCATAGTTTTTGCAAAAGCCCTCCCAGACATCAGATTAGATCTTATGTGAGGTGGAATAGATGTGAAACAAAATAAGTGTGGTTCCTTTTGTCTGCACTGAGAGTTCTTTGACTATCTTTTGCCCAGGAAATGAATTATATGCCTGTCTGCTAGGACCAGAGACTGTTTGAGGCATGGGCTAAGGCTGTTTGGAGACCTCTTGAAGGAATCAGTTACATATGGTTCCAAAAGGTTTTTTAGAAAATTCCTTCAGATGCTCAGATGTAAGTTCCAAAGACACTTTGGGCTCTGCTGTACCTGGCAGGGGGGCCAGGGTCTGCCTCCAAAAATGAAGCACAGCTCACTGGTTTGTCTCTTGTTACTACCATTGTACAGAGTTCTTTAAGTCAACTCTGACCTAAAAAAACCTAGGCATGAAAGGCGCTCTCAACAAGAATTATCTAACCGTCCAAATCCTGAGAACTCTTTAAAAATTGCCTGGATATTTAGAAACCACAAGGTCTCCGACTGCTAAGCCTTCCAGCCTTCCCTCCTCCACTGACCCCATGCTGTGGACATCCACCCTTAGAGAGTCAGTCTTCCTCTCTCTGTCATTTACTTGCTGGCTCTCTGCTCTAAAGAGAGAGAGCCTCCTCCCCCGCCATGGCTTTAAGCCTTGCTTGATCTGCAGTAATCTGACTGAACACATGAGATTTTCACTGGGAATGAGAAGCTAACCCCAGTTCTGCCTGCCCCTCCTAAGAAGATTTCCCATGAAAAACAGAAGTGGCTGAATTAAGAAGAGCACATTCAGCCACTTCTGTTTTTCGTGGGAAATCTTGTCAGGAGTGGCTGAATTAAGAAGAGTACATTCTGTGCGGCACCTGTGGCTCAAAGAGGTAGGGCGCTGGTCCCATATGCTGGAGGTGGTGGGTTCAAACACAGCCCCGGCCAAAAACTGCAAAAAAAAAAAAAAAAAAAGAAGAGCACATTCACGGAGGAAAAGTGAGGAGCAACTTTTCCCCACTGACAGCCTGCCCACCTTCACCCTTTCAAGTGTTTACAGAGTGCCTGCTTCGTGCTGGGCTCCTATATACTATGGGAATAAGCAGAGATGGTCTCCCTTCCAGAGTGCAAGAAAACAAAGAATTGCAAATATCAATAAGGAAACAGGCAAAGGAGTGAGAGGAGCATTACCCACTAGACCAGCTGTTCTCAAAGTGGGGTTGCTGAGCCCCCAGTGCCAGCATCACCTGGGATATTGTTGTAAATGCAAATTCTCGGGCTCCATCCCATAACTACTGACGTTCACTCGGAAGAGGTTGACACACAATCTGCTCTACCAGGCCCTCTAGATAAGATAGATGGATGATTGCTAGAGTTTTAGAAGTGCTATAAATATGCAAGGATTCTGACCATTCCCCAATCCCATCACAATACCCCAGTCCTTAAAACAGTTCCTAGGCACTTTGTAAAATGGTAAATAAGTGAACAAGCAATTGAGCAGGATCATGTACTTTAAGTTGGGTTATCAGAGAAGACCTCTCTAAATATTTAAGCTGAGACCAAAAGTTGGAGAAAGAGCCGCACAGAGTCTAGGCAAGAATGTTCCAAGGCCAACTAAAGCCAGCAAGGACAAAGGTGTTGGGGAGGAAAGCACCTTCTTTTGGGACAGACCACCGAAAAACCTCCCTTTGTAGTTCAAGAGTACCATTTCTGACTCTGGGATCCAGAGTCTTGACTTAAGCATGGGTAAATGTCATCTTAGCTTAAATATGTGGTTTAAAAACCTACCTTTTCTCTAAGCACAATTGCATTTCTTGTTTGCCTGTGCACGTAAAGCCACCAGCCAGGGTGCAGACAAGGGCATCGTTTAGAGCCTGGCTTGTTCTCCCATCAGGATGAACTCTCAGTGACCTTGGCCAAAGGAGCTCCCAGGTGTCTGCCAGTGAGCAAGGAGGGAGAACTCGAGTAGCATGCAGAGGTTTTGACTTTCAACAATTTATTCTGCCACTAGCCCATCCTCGTCGTTTCAGGACAATAAACAAAGAACGCTCCAAGACAAATTCAAGATGGCCTCATAAAAAGGGGATGAAAGGCAGCACGTGAGAGAAAGAAGTGACAAGCACCACTGTGGTGATTCAAACTGCTTGGAGCCAGAGCAAGGGAGCTGGAGCCAGTCACAGCCAGTGCTTCCTGCAGCATTAAGACCCAGTCCAGGCTGGGCAACACACAAAGCCAGTCAGCCAAAGAAACACGAGGGAGGATGCTAGCTCTTTGTCTGCATTTACCATCATCCATAAGATGCTAGCTTTGTTCTAAATTATACCTACTGGGAAAATACATTTTTTCACATTAAAAAACACCTGCAGAATATCAACAGAGATATTTTGTAAGGTTATAAAGGGGAAAATATTGTGCAGTTGATATCCTTAAGATTAGAACTTAGCCAAAGAGTCTGCAAACTTTTTCTGTACAGGGCCAAATTATACCATACATAGGTTACGTGGGCCAAGAGACAAATTAGATACTTATGTAAGAAGAAAGAAAAAAGAAATTTCCACAACTTTTTATTGTTTTATTATAAAATATATAGTTTTTGTAATATAATTCAACTAATGAGAAGAATGGAATTTGGGAGGGATAACATTTTGTTTACTTGGGCCTCAAAGTTAATATTCTCTATCATCAAGTTGATTACAAATATTTATTGGCAAAAAGCCATTGTTAGCTCTTAGGTTATACAAAAACAGGCACCAGAATGGATTTTGTTTGTGGGTCATAGCTTGCTAACTCCTGGATTAGACCATGTATTAGTGGGAAAGAATGTGTACACACACAAAGATGTATGTATACATATACACCTACACACAGAGTAGAACCTCCACAGTTGACACCTCCCTACATCGACCATCTCCTTAAGTTGACCTGATTTTCATACTGGACATGAACCACATGTGCATGTTAATACAGTAGCCCTAGTTCCTTATGGTGACTATCTCTGTATGTTGACCAGTTAGTTACATCCCTTAGGTGCTCAACTTAAAATTCTACCATGTATATACACACAGATTTATTATAAGGAATTTGCTCATATGCTTACGGAGGCAGGCAAGCTGCCTTCTGGGTGGGTCAGCAAGCTGGAGATTCAGGAAAAGTGATGGTGTATCTCTCTCTTACTTAGGGGAGAGTCAGCCGTTTTGTTCCTTTCAGGCCTCCCACTAACTGGACTTGCTCCATTAAAATAACAAGGTCATTGAAGGGTAGAGGGGTACACAAAACAGTTCTCAAATGTCATCCAGAGCATGCCATGCTTCTGGTGCCATGTAGATACTGGCCTCCTACAGGCCACAGCAAGACACTGTCCACAGCCCCTGCTTCCCATCAGGGGTGGAAGATGCCACGGGGTCGTCACCATTCTGGTGCTTCCCAAAGCTCCATGTTGTAGGTTGAGTTGTGTTTCCCCAAAGTTCATACATTGGAGCCCAAATCCCTAGAGTCTCAGAATGTGCCTTTATTTAGAAATAGGGTCTTTACAGTAGTAGTCACGTTAAAATGAGGTCATCATAATTCAAGATGACTGATAACCTTACGAAAAGGGAAAATTTAGACAAACACAAAGAATGCTACATGAACATGAAGGCAGAGATTGAGTGGATGCTTCCCCAAGCAACGTGTGCCAAAGATGGCCAGAGAAACAACAGATTCTCTCTCACAGCCCTCAGGGGGAGCCAATCCTGCCAACACTGTGATCTAGAACCTGCAGCCTTCAGAACTGTGAGAGAATCTAACACTGCTGGTTAAGCCACCCCAATTGTGTTACTCTGTTATGCAGCCCTACACAACTGATTACACTCAAGTGCAGAACAAGACAAAAGGTTGCTCTTAGCCTCTGTTTATTCTGAAGTTTTCTATCCTTCTTTGTGGTTTCTCTCAAATAGGATTATTGCTTGATTTTCTGACTGCCTATTTAAAACATAGCATAAAATCATAGCCTGTATCACACAGCCAGGTGCAGGCACCACTGTGGGATGATATCTGGGGAGAGGCGTTTGATGAAGTGGAGGGTGGGAATGTCAAGTCTCCTGGCAGGAAGCAGAGGATTTAGACATCCATTGTTAACATTTCAAGGAATAGAGCCTCTGCTGACCGCTGGCCTGTCCTAGATCTGTTGGACAGGAAGGGGAGGCTCTCCTTCCCTCACATCTGATTCTAGAAGCCTGGCCCAGCCACACAAAGGTCTAAGAAGCAAGAGAGAGACACATCCCATTCACAGAGCCCCAAAAGGTATATATCACCTGGTAAGGAAGGCAGGAACAAACAGCAGCAAACAGAACTCACCCAGCTGCCCCTCTGCTAGGTGGTTAGTGGTCAAATCTACCTTTTAAGCATTCTGCTAAATACAGGTCACAGTTAGGACTAAATTCTACTAAGGAATCAACATCAACAGCACAATCTAGACAATTTTCAAGATATTAGTTCACCAAGATGCTAAGAAATATTATTCACAAAGGGGTTCCATCTTCTGAAATATGGATATATTGTATTCAACTAAGTAGAAAATATTAGCGATTAACATGACAAGGTACTTCATGAATCTCAAAAAAACCATGGATTTTGTCTTATTATTCACTTTGTTTTGTATTTCTTTTCACAACACCCAACCACATCTCTAAGAACAACTTATTAAGAGAAAATGCCAGTAATGAACTTTGAATGACAGGTAACTGTTTAGAAAGATATGCAGAAAAGTCAGCCAACATAGGAGCCAGCCTGAGCCAGAGCTGAGGCCCACAGCACCCTGCAAAGAAAAGTTTGTCACTGCCATTTCTTCCTAAAAGGTCTCTCCCTAGGGCAGAAATAGCTAGAGTTTTCCAGAACCATCTTCCAGTTCTCCCACACCAAAGAATCAAACTATCAGTTAAAGTTTTGTTAGGCTGTAAAAGCAAGCAATTATTCCAAGCAGAAAAACCCAAAAAGCTTAAAATGTGATTAGCCCTGCTGATAAGAGCAGTACATTGAGGTGACCATAAATTGTTGATAACAGCCTTATAGAGGCCTATCAGCTGGAGCTGTAGGATCAGAAAGTAAATAGAGAATTTATTGTTAATAGTGCCCCGAAGATTCCTTCTGGCCTAGGGCACACAGATAATCAGCCTCTACCTGGAAGTTGGAACTAGATGTTTTATCTGGTACTTAGACCACACAGTCATTGATGGAAGTTTTCTCAGTCTAACTTTTTCTCTTTAAAGAAACTTAACTCAGTGCAGCTCAATGTTGCCAAAGGTCACACAGAAGATTCGTGCACAGCCACGAGTAGAAAAATCCAGTCCTCTAACTTTACCTCTAACACACCCCCTTTGAATGTGGTCCCCAAAGGATGTACACAAAAGCCAAGTGAAATCTAAGGGAACCTGTCAAGTGCCTGGGAGAAGGTGGGTGCCACAAGATAGCAGTCATGTTTTTTTCGACATTTATGAAGCACCTGATAAATGCTAGGTTCTTGAATGTATTGAATACCTAATATGCACTAAGCTCTTAAATCTCAACTGGCTCTTAACAAATCTTCTGAGGCCACATGTCTTTGCAAAGGTGGGAATGCCAAGCTTCTGCAAGGCCAACTGATTTATTTGAAGTCACATACACAGCAAGAAAGAGCACTAGTGCACACTCCAAGGCCACTGTGTGGCCTCTATTATTACACATTAATGGAGGGTACCACTTTAAATAAACACTTTCAGAGTTCGCTTTAGGGTGCAAAGATAGTCCTAAAACAAATGGCATTAGGGCAAATGACCTTATGAGGTTACTTTGCCTCAGTTTTTATGTCATAGCAAGTGACTCCCTAAAACCTTCTCAAAAGCAGTCTCTTTATTTGTATCTTCCTCATGTCTGAGTGAGAACAAACTATGAAGTTTCTTGCATAAGAAAATACTTGAGAAAGATTTTCTGTATGTGTCTGGAAGCTATAGCACACTTTTCTGTTTACCTACAAAAACAGTATTTTTATAGGATATTATTATTATAGGATAATAATTCTTTTATAACCTTTTTTGCTTATAAAAAGGTACTGTGGACAGGGCTCACACCTGTAATCCCAGCAATCTGGAAGGCTGAGGCAGGTGGATCACCTGAGCTCAGGAATTTGAGACCAGCCTGAGCAAAAGTGAGACCTCGTCTCTACTAAAAATAGAAAAGTTAGCCAGGCATTGTGGTGGGTACCTGTAGTCCTAACTACTTGGAAGGCTACAGTAAGAGGATTGCTCAAGTCCAAGAATTTGAGGTTGCTGTGAGCTATGATGTCACAGCACTCTATCCAGAGCCACAGAGACTCTGTCTCAAAAAAAAGAGGTACTATGGACATTTTTACATGTCAATGGGCAAATATCTGCATCATCATTTTTCACAAATGTATAGCATGCCATCACAGATATACCATGTATTTAACTATGCCATGAAAGGGGCATTGAAATTGGTGCCTATGTCTATCATAACCAGCACTGCAGTACACTTCCCAGCTGAGCCATCTTTACACCCTCAGTCAATCGTTTCATCATTTTACAAGCCCATAAGTAGAAGTGCAGTATCATCTTGCATTTTGAGAGATACCATCTCCAGGAGGGCTATGCCAGCTGACACCCTGCCCAGCTGTGTAAGTGCATCTCAGGGGATAACCTTCACTTGACAGCTATAGAAACACCCTTCCTCCACTGTGTTTTTTCCCACTCGGGATTTTTGCACATTCTATTCATTTTCTTTTCTTTTTCTTTTTTTTTTTTTTTTGAGACAAAGTCTCACTTTGTCGCCCCTTCTATTCCATTTTCTAATCTCCCCTGCCCCACCTCTTTCCCTGATAACTTCTCTTTTAGGTTCCAGGTAAGATATTACCTCTTCAGAGAGGCCTTGCTACTCACTATCCCTGCCGGACTCAGGAAAGTCTCCCATTGTAAATGTGGGTAGCACTTCAGAATTTTCATTCCTAATATTTATTAAAGTGGCAACAATTTGTTTAATCTCTCAGAATTTTCATTCCTAGTATTTATTAAAGTGGCAACTCTGTCGCCTCTGATAGACTCTAAGCTCCATGAGGACAGGCCACATGGCTCTCCTGCGGAGCACTAGCCACCTAATACCCAGCACAGCACCTATGACATGGGAGATACTTGACGTGAAGGCTGGAAATGAGGAAGGGAGAGAGAAGGAGGAGGAGGGAGGGAGGAAGATTTTTCTATTGATATCTTCCTCTCAGCAGAAAGGAAAAAATATTTTTCCACTGAGATCTTCCAGGGAAGTGAAGAAGGAGGGCAGAGAAAGAGCAAGGAGGAGGGAATCAGCAGAAAAACTTTCCAGAGAACTTCATGGAGCTGGGAAAGGAAGAAGAACAACTTAGTGGGTGAGGGACTAGAGGCAGAGAGCTATTTTATCATCTAGAATTTGCTCTAAAGGCAGCCACTGGATAAACATTTATCAGGAGCCTAGTATGTACCGGGCCCTGCTCTAGACGCTACGGGTACAGCAGGGAACGATTCAGAAAAGGCCCTGAGCCTCCGTGCAGCTCGCGTCCTAGTGGGTGGGAGAAGAGAGAGCAAATGGGTGATTAACAAATATCTGCTCCAGACAGTGTCCCAGGAAGTCCGTAAAGTAGGTGAGGTCAGAAGCATGATGGTGGGCGCTGAAGACCTGACAGAGCGGTGACATCAGAGGAGATGGCAACTGTGGCAACTGAAGTAAAAACCCACCAACCTAATGAAACAGAAGGGAATTTTTAAAAACAAGGTGGAATCAACTTACTCGAAAGCTGAGGTAAAATCCTTCCAGTTGGCAGAAATAAACCGTCACAGAGATGAACTCCTTAGGACTTGGATTCATTTCCTAGAGCTGCTGTAACAGCCTTCCACAAACTGAGTGGCTTAAAGCAACAGAAATTTATTGTTCCAATATTCTGGAGGCCAGAAGTTCACACTTCAGGTGCTAGCAGGTCCTTTCTCCCCGTGAAGAAGTCGAGGAAGAGTTTTCCCTGAGCTGGGCCTCTCTCCTAGCTCGGCTTGCCTCAGGCAGGTCTTGGCTTCTTGACTAGTAAATGCATGGGTCCAATCCTGACTCCAGTGTCACCTGGCCACTTTCATATTGTCTTCCTTCTGTACGTATGCCTCTGTGTCCAAATTTACCCTTTCATAGGGACACTGGCATATCTGTAAAGCCCTTATCTCCAAACAAGATCAAATTTTGAGGTACTGGGTGTTGGGACTTCAACATCTTTTTAGGGAACTATAATTCAACCCATAAAAGCACTCATGAGTCAAATATAGCCTTGTGATGTACAGAAGCCAATCAGACATAATTTTAGCATAAGAATTTGACTCTACAAACAGAAGAACACATAGGATTTTAAGCACAGAGGTGTCCCAAGTTCAAATCTCTTAAAGCTCAGAGAACAACAAAATTCATCACAGCTTGGGTGGGTGAACAGTGAGTGGGCTGAGTAGACATCCTGGTATAGACTAACCATTACACAGAGTGGGTCTATCAGAGCCATGAAATGAACTGAATTTGCATTCCATGCGGTGTCTTTGGTCGTTTGGAAACTTCAGAAATCCTAGAAAGTGAGCTCAAATTTTGGGGAGGGGGCTATCTTTTCAAGTGTAGAAATTTTGAAATGATACCTGTTCCCTGGGAATCTTTTAAATAAAGATTTAGAATTAAGGAGCAATAAACCCATGTGATATTTCTGCATCAGAGAATCTGTGCCCATTTCTTTTCCTACAGAGTCGGAAGAATTAAGGAGAATTTAGCCTGATGGAGTTAATCACTTGCCCTCATAAGTTTAAGTTCATATGTGCCCTTGAGTAACTGATGTAGGCTTGCAATACTTAAGCTGCAATCTAACTATTTTTAAAATATTGATAACATTACAACATTTAAGAAACCTTAATACTCACCATATTGACATGGTTTAATTTATTAGATTTATAAGACTTACTGAAGTATATGAAAAGTTCTGAAAACTCATAAATAAATCAAAATTCTTAAGGAAATTCAATATTATAAGTTAATAAATGTAGTGTAAAATGTCTAAAAATGTTTAACTAAATTTAATATAAGCTTCAATAGTAAACAAAGCCTCCTCTAATGAGATTGTTAAAATGTGAGATTTTTAAATAGGATAATGAGATTTATAAAATGGAATTAAAAGTTTAAATAAAAGTTAAGGTATAACTTTTAAAAATTGAATACTTTCAAAATTACCACTGATTAGTTTTTATACCCTCCAGGGTGTCACAAAACTTGTATTAACAGAAAGAAAGAAATCCTGACTTGCCAAAGATCGGCATAGAAAGGGTTGAGAATTACCCTTGTTTTGCTGTGTCAGAATTTCCTCATGATAGGATGGTTGCTGGGAGAGGCGGGGATTTCTTTTGAGTCATTTATGCACTTTATTTTACATCGATATAAATAGTTGAAGGATTCTTTAAATCCCAGATATACTGCAAGCCCACAACCTCTGTAAGCACAACCTCTGGACAACGGATCTGAGACACAATGGTCACACACGCCCTTCAGCCCTGCCCTGCTCACCGCCCTCCCAAGCTGGAAGTGCCCTTGGTGTTGCAACCCCTTGTTTTTGGCCACAAGGCCCAAGGCCCAGACTGGTTGAGTGGCCTGGCTCTGATCACACTAGCTGCTGGCAGATAAATCAGAGAGAAAGCACATTTCCTTCCTGCCTCTCTGGAGCAAGTGGATATTTTGGCAGCTTCCTGGCCCTATCGTCAGCAGAAGAGCCAGTGTTCAGGCCAAAGGACTGAGGCCAAGAGGAGCAAAAATTCCAGGGTGAGCAGACATATCTGCCCTTGAGAAAGGTCAGTTTATAGCGTGCATTTCACACACATCCTCTGCAACCCACAAGGAACTGTCAGGGGAGAGGTAAGAACTGGTTGACTTTAAGCCCTGAAAAGAGAGGATTAATCCTAACAAATGAGGTGGGGGCCTTTGATAATGCCCGAGACGTGTTAATGGTGTGTCGGTGCACACGGAGCTGCGGTCCTTTACGGCCCTGCTAGGGCAAGAATAAACCACAGGTCCCATAACAGCTCCCTCCGAAGGGTTATGATAATCCTAGCTGTTGTCTGAGCTGAGCGAGTAACAGTGAAAATGGATGAAAAGTGTATGTTTATGTCTTTGCTATTAAATCCAAAGCCATAAACACAGAGGCCACTAAAGTTGATAGCATCACTGACAAATGCCTCCTTTTGAAGAGCATCCAGAAGGTTAAAACAACAAAGAAAAAGGCAGCAACTCTCCGACCTGAAATTTTCCATCTTAGCCTTCTCCTGCCCTCTGCCCTTCCCTTGCCCCTGCATTTAGTTTAATTTCAAAAATACACTTTGTGGGTGAAAGAGAGTATGTGAAACCAGATTTTTTTTCTTTTCTGGGCTAGAAGTGTAGCCTTAAGGTGACCCCAAAGCTGTTTCTGAAGCCTGGCACTAGAACTGAGTGTCACATGAGTGATAGATTAATATGTTGCATCTTCCAACTAATTGGGCATCTCTCAGCTCTGAGAGCTCTAAGGTCAGTGTATGATTTAGATTTTTCAGAAATGCTTAAAGAAAGAAAACATCCAGGGTTGGGAACAGGGTGAGACCAGTGTGGCAGTCACCTGGGCTGTAAAATTTAAGGAGGAAGGGCCAAAATACTCAATGATAAGGGTACATATTATTTCAATGCAACACAATAATTTTAAAATATATTTTTATTGCATATATTTAAGATATACGACATGATGCTTTGATTCATAGGTGGTCCTCCACTCCACTTGCAACAGTTGGACTTATGATTCCTCAACTTTACGATGGTGTGAAAGTGGTACGCTTCCAACAGAGCTGCACTTTGACTAACATTCTATTTCTCATGTCCAGTAAATGATGTGAGGTATTCATCACTTTATTACAAAATAGGCTTTGTGTTACATGATTTTGCCCAACTGCAGGCATGTGAAGAGCATGTTTAGGGTAGATACAAGATTTAAGGGACTGTCAAAAAGCTCAGTAATCAAGATAAGTAATGCTTTGAGGTTATATATATATATATATTTTTTTTTTTTTTTTTTTTTAGAGACAGAGTCTCACTTTATCATCCTCGGTAAAGTGCCAACTCCTGGGCTTAGGCAATTCTCTTGCCTCAGCCTCCCGAGTAGCTGGGACTACAGGCGCCTGAAACAATGTCATGAGAAGCTATGACATTTGTAGGTCAGATAAATACAATTGCTAAAAAAGAAAAATCAAGTCATCCAACAGTACCTTTGTGCCTTACTTGTGTTTCCCTAATCCTAACCGTGGACTTCCAGCAAAACTTTATTTATAAAAGTAACTAGCTGACATAATAGCTAACTACTTTTGTAAATAAAATTTTGCTGGAAGTCCAGGGTCAGGATTAGGAAAAGACAAGTGAGGCACGATGGTACAATTACAGGGTCAGATCACGTCTTGATTTAAAATTTTGTTCATCATGGATTCTGATCTTTTAAAAATATTATGTTAGGGCGCCTCCTGTGGCTCAAAGGAGGAGGGTGCTGGCCCCATATAACAGGGGTGGTGGGTTCAAGCTCAGCCCTGGCCAAAAACTGTGGAAAAAAAAAAAGACTATTACCTCAGGCAGCACCTGTGGCTCAGTGGGTAGGGTACCAGCCCGATATACTGAGAGTGTTGGGTTCAAACCCAGCCCTGGCCAAACTGCAACAAAAAACAGCCGGGCATTGTTGCAAGTGCCTATAGTTCCAGCTACTCAGGAGGCCGAGGCAAAAGAATTGCCTAAGCCCAGGAGTTGGCACTCTACTGAGGGCAATAAAATGAGACTTTGTCTCTAAAAAGAAAAAAAAAAAAAAATATATATATATATATATATAACCTCAAAGCACTATTTATCTTGATTATTGACCTTTGTGACAGTCCCTTAAATCTTGTACCCCACTGACTACTTCACACTCTTCACTCAAGCCTGGTCCTGGGGAGTCCACATGCCAATTTTTCTATAGGTCTCTGATAACTTGGTATTATTTAGCTGTTACTAATTTTTAGGCACTGTTGTAAGGACTTTGTTAATATTTATATTTGCTCATCAAATTCCCCCATTTTGTGGGTAAATTGAGTCACAGAGAAGTCTAGTGACTTCCCTCAGGTCACACAGCTAATGACCTGGGACTCAAACCCAGGCAGGTTGGCTCTGCAGCTTGGCTCAGACACCATTACTACATTTTTCCTCCTCCCTAATTTTTTTCCTTTTTTATCTCTTCCCTTTCCTTTCTAAATTTATTCTTCCCACTTTCTCAGCCCGTAGTGATTTCTTAATCTAATTTTCCCAGCCTTTATGCTGATAAGTTATTTCTACCATCAGACACAGATGGCTTTATAGGAGACCAGCCAGCTAAGTGCACTGCCTAAGAATGCAATAAAACTTGTTATTTCTAACCAGCTAGATTGGTTTACATGGTGAGATAAATATCACACTAAAAACAACTCCTAGTATACCTTGGGAAGAAAGTTGTCTCCCCCACTCTGGCTGGTAAGAGACACAGCACTCCCTTCCCAGGGTGCTCTAGAGCCAAGGGCATGAGGTCATGGCTTCTTTGCCTTGTCTAAACCCTGATAACCTTGTTTGGGTCTGCAGGCACTGAAGACTGGGAACTGGCTGCCCATGGTCCCCCAGGTATCTGCTGTCTCCTTGAGTAGTTGCTCCAGACACTATCTATGCCTCCAATTCCTGTTCCTTTTCTGGAGAAGGATAGGTTGAGCACAGTAATTGCAAATGGTGCCTTAGGAACAATTATAATAAACTAATAAACTAGCCCTATCATCTTTACCATCAATGTTTGAGGGCTCAGGATGCAGTGAGCAGGTTTTCCCCCTTCTCCTTGCACTGTGCTGTACATGTGCTATACAATTTAATCATCTTCTAGGACAGAGTTTCTCAAAGTGTGGTGCTCAGACACTGCACCAGACAACCTGCACCAGAATCTCAGCAAAGCAGGGGGACCAGGCAGCTCAAGTTACTCAGGCTCTGTGAGCACAAGGTCTGGTCATCTGAACCTTTAACAAGTACCCCAAGTTGCTTGTGTGCATCCAAACTGATCAACACTTACTTATCATGCCATTTTTTTAAAACATGGAGATAGGAATCTTGCAAAGGTTAAGTGGCTTTGTCCAACGTCATATTTAGCCATAGGTGGAGCTGACTGACCCCAGGTCTGTCTGACTCCAGAGCTCAACTTCTTCTGTAAGGATCAAGTTAACTCCATTTTGTTAAAACTAACTTCATCTTGTCCTTCAGGCTTCATTTTGCAGCTGCATACCAAAGGCGTTGGGCAACCTGCTTCCTCCCCCGTCCCTGTCCTTGCCCCATGATCTGCACCCTTGCACAACATCTGCTCCGAGCAATAGCAACATTCTCCCAGACAGCCAAGGACAAATACTGCTCAGTCCCCTAAACCCCCTATCAGCTCACCCCATTGGCTCATCTCACACGCCCTCCCTTTTTTTCCTTTCTGTACCCTTAAAAACCTCCCTCCTTTTTGAGATAGGGGCTTCTCTGCTCTCCTGCTGCACCAGGACCAGGAAGCCCAGGCTTCAGTTTGTAAATAAACAACCTCGTGCTTTTGCATCAGACTTGGTCTCCGGGTGATTTATGTGGGAGATCCCGTGACTTGGGCACAACATTTGGGGGCTCATCCGGGATAACCCCCCAAAATCACCGAGTACCTGCTCCGAGGTGAGTGTGTGTGTGCCGGCATTTGTCTTGTCCTGTTCCATGTTCGTTCCATTTGTTAAATCTATAGTTGGGATGTGGAATCCCCAGCAGAGTAGAAGAGGGGATACCCCGTGGATGGGGGACTGGGACATGGAACCCCCAGTCCCTGTTCAAGAAGACCACAGAGAGGCGATCCTTCTGGTTGAGAGACAAGGCAGGTCGCAACCACCAGACAGAGTTACACCGTCGTCTCATTTTCAGTTTTGCCTGAAAACCCGCAAGGGCAGGCTTCTGTCTTCTGGAGGAATCTTGGGTGTTATTTGTTTTGTCTGTGTTTTATTATATTTGGAGGGCGACATGGGACAGACGCAGATGACCCCCCTCTCCCTAACTTTGACTCATTTCCAGGACTTCAAAGACAAAGACTGAGAGTACGGCTTTAATGTGTCCAGAGGTAAACTTGTGGTTTTTTGCAGGAATGAATGGCTGGCATACCACGTCGGATGGCCACCAGAGGGCACTTTTCATCTCCCCATTATCTTTTAGGTCAAAGATACAGTCTATAGATCTGGGACTGGGCACCTGGACCAGATCCCATATATAATTGCTTGGCAGGACCTCATGGAGAACCCACCATAGTGGTTAAAACCCCTCCTTCCTCCGTCAGGCAAAGAAGTAGCTAAACTCCTAGCCTTGAAGGAGAAAAAGAAGTCCCCTGAACCCACTGCCCCTCCCCTGGTCCTCCAAGGAGGAACTAATCCAGAAGTGCTCTTCCCCGCTCCCTGTCAACCCTCACCTCAGGAAGCACCTGTTCCTCAGAGTCCACCAGGCAGCGAGGTCACTCCAGCCCCAGGTCCAGAGGGTAGCCACCGGAGCCCACCTCACACCTGCCATAGAGCCCTGCGCAATCTGACAGCAAACTCCACAGTGTTGCCTCTCCTTGCGGTGGGCCCCCCAATGAAGCAAATCCCCCAAATCAGTCATACCACTATTGGACCTTCACCACAAGTGATCTCTATAACTGGAAAATGCAGAACCCTAAGTTCTCTGAAAAATCTACTGCCTTTATTGACCTCTTAGACTCAATTCTTTTTACCACCAGCCTGCCTGGGACGATTGTCACCAACTGTTACAGGTTCTTTTCACCACTGAGGAATGGAACTGCATCTTGGCTGAGGCCAGGAAGGCTGTCAAGGACACGGACGGAAGCCCCACCACCACCCAGGCTCTCATTGATGCCGCTTTTCCTCTTACTGGCCCCGATTGGGACTTTAATACAGGAACGGGTCAGGTAAGACTCCAAGTCTACCGCCAGACTCTAATGAGGGGTCTCTGTAAAGTGGCTAGAAAGCCGACTAATTTGGCCCAGGTAAGTAATGTACAGCAGGAAAAGGCAAAATCCCCAGCAGCTTTCTTAGAAAGAATTATGGAGGCATTCCGTATGCACACACCCCTAGACCCTGAAGCTGAGGAGAACAGAGCAGCAGTTGTCATGTTCTTTGTTAATCAGTCAGCTCCAGACAGTAAGCACAAACTGCAGAGAATAGATAGACTGATCAAGAGGTCTTTGCAGGATCTCCCGGAAGTTGCTGAAAGAGTTTACAACAACCATGAGATCCCCGAAGAAAAGCAAATGAAGGCGGCTAAAAGACAGACCCAGGAATTAGCCAGGATCCTCCTGGCCTCCACAGCCAAGACCTTGGATGAAAGAAACAGGCGGCTGCACTGACTGGTGGCAGGAGGTAGGGAGGGCTCCCTAGGTGGGGAAAGACTCCACCTCCAAAAAGACCAGTGTGCCTATTGTAAGGAACATGGACACTGGGCCCGGGAGTGCCCCAAGAAACCACCTCTCAGACCTTCATGTCCCCCCCTCAGTGCCAGTCTTGGAACTGAGCAGGCTCGAAGGGTAGGGGGATCAGGGCTCACCACCCCTCCCAGATCCCTGGGTAACTCTCAGAGTGGAGGGGACCCCAATTAATTTCTTGGTAGATACCGGAGCCCAGCATTCAGTCCTGACACAGGACCATGGCCCTATGGATGCCAGGATATCATGGGTCCAGGGGGCCACAGGCATCAAACAATATTCATGGACTACCCGAAGAACCATGGACTTAGGCATGGGCCGGGTATCCCACACGTTCATGGTTATCCCAGACTACCCCTACCCTGTCCTTGGGTGAGACCTCCTAACTAAGGTAGGGGCTCATATCATCTTCAAAGATGAAGGACCCCTTGTCACAGACCAGTATGGGAGTCCCATACAAATACTCACCCTACAACTTGAAGATGAGTACAGACTGCACCAGCAGCAGCCTGAGGGCCATCCGCCAACAGATGTCACTGTATGGCTGAAAACCTACCCACTTGCCTGGGATGAGACTGGAGGAGTGGGGCTAGCTGCCCACCGACCACCAGTCATCATAGAGCTCAAGCCAATGGCTGAACCCATACGAGTACAGCAGTATCCCATGTCTCAAGAGGCCCGGCAGGGCATCATGCCTCACATCTGGAGGCTTTTTAAGAGGGGGATACTAGTGCTTGTTGCCTGTAAAAAAGCCACTGACTAATGACTATAGACCAGTCCAGGACCTAAGAGAGGTCAACAAGTGGGTACTAGACATCCACCCCACCATCCCAAACCCTTATACACTATTAAGTGCTCTCACTCCTGATCAAGTATGGTACACTATTCTCGACTTAAACGATGCCTTCTTCAGCCTCCCACCAGCCCCCCAGAGCCAGGTAATGTTCGCCTTTGAGTGGAATGATGAAGAGCAAGAGGTCCACGGTCAACTTACCTGGACCCAGCTGCCACAAGGGTTTAAGAACCCCGCCACTGCAAAGACTTCATGAAGAAGACTGCCATCGCAATTGCAACAACAAAAATAAACAAATGGGACTTCATTAAACTGAAAAGCTTCTGTACAGCTAAGGAGACAATAACCAAAGCAAAGAGACAACCTACACAATGGGAAAGGATATTTGCATATTTTCAATCAGACAAAAGCTTGATAACTAGGATCTATAGGGAACTCAAATTAATCCACATGAAAAAAGCCAACAATCCCATATATCAATGGGCAAGAGACATGAATAGAACCTTCTCTAAAGATGACAGACAAATGGCTAACAAACACATGAAAAAGTGTTCATCATCTCTATATATTAGAGAAATGCAAATCAAAACAACCCTGAGATATCATCTAACCCCAGTGAGAATGGCCCACATCACAAAATCTCAAAACTGCAGATGCTGGCGTGGATGTGGAGAGAAGGGAACACTTTTACACTGCTGGTGGGACTGCAAACTAGTACAACCTTTCTGGAAGGAAGTATGGAGAAACCTCAAAGCACTCAAGCTAGACCTCCCATTTGATCCTGCAATCCCATTACTGGGCATCTACCCAGAAGGAAAAAAATCCTTTTATCATAAAGACACTTGTACTAGACTGTTTATTGCAGCTCAATTTACAATCGCCAAAATGTGGAAACAGCCTAAATGCCCACCAACGCAGGAATGGATTAACAAGCTGTGGTATATGTATACCATGGAATACTATTCAGCCATTAAAAAAAAATGTAGACTTTACATCCTTCGTATTAACCTGGATGGAAGTGGAAGACATTATTCTTAGTGAAGCATCACAAGAATGGAGAAGCATGAATCCTATGTACTCAATTTTGATATGAGGACAATTAATGACAATTAAGGTTATGGGGGGAGCAGAAAGAGGGACAGAGGGAGGGGTGTGGGGCCTTGGTGTGTGTCACACTTTATGGGGGCAAGACATGATTGCAAGAGGGACTTTACCTAACAATTGCAATCAGTGTAACCTGGCTTATTATACCCTCAATGAATCCCCAACAATAAAAAAAAAAAGAACTCCCCCACCATCTTCAATGAAGCCCAACACGAAGACCAGAGTGAGTACCAGCAGCAGCATCCTCACCTGATTCTTTTACAGTATGTAGATGACATTCTGATCACAGCCGAGACAGAAGCAGAATGCCACCAAGGCACCCAGGACTTGCTGACTACACTAGGAGCTCTGGGGTACTGGGCCTATGCCAAAAAGGTTCAGATTTATCAACAAACTGTGAGTTTTCTGGGGTACATCCTTAAAGATGGGCAGCAGTGGCTGTCCCAGGCAAGAAAAGAAACAGTTCTAAAAATCCCACCCCCCACCGACCACACAGCGAGGAGTGCGGGAGTTCCTTGGGTCAGCCAGGTTCTGCCATATGTGGATTCTGGGGTTCGTGGAGATAGCAAAGCCCCTCTATGAAGCCACCCAGAACAGCCTGCCTCTCCAGTGGAGCGCAGAACAAGAAAGAGCCTTCCGGGCCCTGAAATGAGCCTTGCTCTCGGCCCCGACCCTAGGACTCCCAGATATTACCAAGCCCTTTCATCTGTATGTAGATGAGCACAAAGGCATAGCAAAAGGAGTGCTTGCTCAATCGCTTGGTCCCTGGACCCAGCTGGTCACCTACCTGTCAAAGAAACTAGACTCTGTAGCGGCAAGCTGGCCCCCATGCCTACGCATCATTGCAGCTACTGCATTGCTGGTTAAAGATGCAGATAAATTAACTTTAGGGCAAGAACTGTTGATCATAACCCCTCACGCTGTTGAGGGAGTCCTCAAACAGCCACCGGATTGGTGGGTTAGCAATGCCCGACTCCCCCACTACCAGACCAGGGCCTTCTGCTGAACCCCCCATGCATCCAATTCCTACCAAAGACCTCTCTCAATCCGGCAACCCTACTGCCAAATCCAAACCTAGACACCCGCCTCCATGACTGTGTTGATATCCTAGCCCCGTTGATATCCTACGCCAGGACCTTACGGACCAGCCCCTCCCTGACGCGGAGGCCACCTGGTACACAGATGGGAGCAGCTTCATACAAGATGGATGCAGGTACGCGGGAGCGGCAGTAGTGTCTGAGACCAAAACTGTATGGGCAGAGCCCCTCCCAGCTGGGATGTCAGTTCAAAAGGCTGAGCTCATAGCTCTAACACAAGCCATGAACCTAGGGAAAGGCCTAAGACTTAACATCTATACCAATAGCCAATATGCCTTCGCCACTGCCCATATACACGGGGCAATTTACCAGGAGAGAGGACCCTTATGGCAGAGGGAAAGACTATCAAAAATAAAAATGAAATACTCGACCTCCTAAAGGCTTTATGGCTTCCCCAGAAACTAGCCATCGTTCATTGCCCTGGCCATCAGCTGGGCGACTCCCCTGTAGCCAGAGGCAACAAGTGGGCCAACCCGGTAGCCAGGACTATAGCCACTTCGGTTATCCAAGAGTTTCCTATTACTACATTGCCAGACCCTGGACCCCCAACACTTCCACAGTCCCTGGAGTATGGATAAAGCAGATCCCACAAGCCCACTCCCCCAAGAAGAACAATGAATGGTACGTCACCTGTGATGGCAAAGCACTTGTGCCAGCAAAACTAGGACAGGTCCTCCTATGGAGGACCATAGGATCCATTCATCCACCCACCTAGGGTCACGCAAAATGAAAGACTTGCTGCGCCACACCAAAATCAAAATACAAAACCAGAATACTAAAATTGACGATGTCGTAGCTTCATGCAAAGTATGTATTGTGACTAACAGTGTATCTAGCTCCCACAATCCAGGTACGTACTGGTACGTACGCTCTCCCACGTCCAGAGAGCATGGGACAGAGCCAGGTACGTACTGGGAAGTGGACTTTACTGAAGTTAAGCCAGGTAAATATGGGTACAAATATCTCCTTGTTTTCATAGATACATTCTCAGGATGGGTAGAAGCATTTCAGACCAGAAATGAAACTGTGCTGGTAGTAGCAAAGAAAATACTGGAAGATATAATGCCTAGGTTTGGGGTTCCTAATCAGATAGGATCAGATAATGGCCCAGCCTTTACTTCTCAGGTAGTGCAAAGTCTAGCGGAATCCTTGGGGACCAACTAGAAATTGCATGGTGCCTATTGACCCCAAAGTTCAGGGCAGGTAGAGCGGATGAACTGCACACTAAAACAGACCCTGACTAAATTAATCATGGAGACCCGCAGGGACTGGGTGTCTCTCCTCCCCTTTGCCCTGTACAGGGTGTGAACCTCACCCTACCTTATAGGAAAAACTTCCTATGAAATTCTCTTTGGAAGGCAACCCCCTATAGTCACCAAATTGCATTACCATGCCCTCACTTCAAAGGGCCCAGAACTTTTTTTTTTTTTAATTACCTGGTTTTCTTTCTTTTTTTTTTTTTTTATTGTTGGGGATTCATTGAGGGTGCAATACGCCAGTTACACTGATTGCAATTGTTAGGTAAAGTCCCTCTTGCAATCATGTCTTGCCCCCATAAAGTGTGACACACACTAAGGCCCCACCCCCCTCAGCCATCCCTCTTTCTGCTTCCCCCCCCATAACCTTAATTGTCATTAATTGTCCTCATATCAAAATTGAGTACATAGGATTCATGCTTCTCCATTCTTGTGATGCTTTACTAAGAATAATGTCTTCCACTTCCATCCAGGTTAATACGAAGGATGTAAAGTCTCCATTTTTTTTAATGGCTGAATAGTATTCCATGGTATACATATACCACAGCTTGTTAATCCATTCCTGGGTTGGTGGGCATTTAGGCTGTTTCCACATTTTGGCGATTGTAAATTGAGCTGCAATAAACAGTCTAGTACAAGTGTCCTTATGATAAAAGGATTTTTTTCCTTCTGGGTAGATGCCCAGTAATGGGATTGCAGGATCAAATGGGAGGTCTAGCTTGAGTGCTTTGAGGTTTCTCCATACTTCCTTCCAGAAAGGTTGTACTAGTTTGCAGTCCCACCAGCAGTGTAAAAGTGTTCCCTTCTCTCCACATCCACGCCAGCATCTGCAGTTTTGAGATTTTGTGATGTGGGCCATTCTCACTGGGGTTAGATGATATCTCAGGGTTGTTTTGATTTGCATTTCTCTAATATATAGAGATGATGAACATTTTTTCATGTGTTTGTTAGCCATTCATCTGTCGTCTTTAGAGAAAGTTCTATTCATGTCTCTTGCCCATTGATATATGGGATTGTTGGCTTTTTTCGTGTGGATTAATTTGAGTTCTCTATGGATCCTAGTTATCAAGCTTTTGTCTGATTGAAAATATGCAAATATCCTTTCCCATTGTGTAGGTTGTCTCTTTGCTTTGGTTATTGTCTCCTTAGCTGTACAGAAGCTTTTCAGTTTAATGAAGACCCATTTGTTTAGTTTTGTTGTTGTTGCAATTGCCATGGCAGTCTTCTTCATGAAGTCTTTCCCCAGGCCAATATCTTCCAGTGTTTTTCCTATGCTTTCTTGGAGGATTTTTATTGTTTCATGCCTTAAATTTAAGTCCTTTATCCATCTTGAATCAATTTTTGTGAGTGGGGAAAGGTGTGGGTCCAGTTTCAGTCATTTACATGTAGACAGCCAGTTCTCCCAACACCATTTATTGAATAGGGAGTCTTTCCCCCAAGGTAAGTTCTTGTTTCGTTTATTGAAGATTAGGTGGTTGTAAGATGTTAGTTTCATTTCTTGGTGTTCAATCGATTCCAAGTGTCTATGTCTCTGTTTTTGTGCCAGTACCATGCTGTCTTGAGCACTATGGCTTTGTAGTACAGACTAAAATCTGGTATGCTGATGCCCCCAGCGTTATTTTTGTTACAGAGAACTGCCTTAGCTATACGGGTTTTTTTCCGGTTCCATACAAAACACAGAATCATTTTTTCCAAATCTTGAAAGTACGATGTAAGTATTTTGATAGGAATGGCATTGAATAAGTAGATTGCATTGGGAAGTATAGACATTTTAACAATGTTGATTCTTCCCATCCATGAGCATGGTATGTTCTTCTATTTGTTAATATCCTCTGTTATTTCCTTTCTGAGGAGTTCATAGTTTTCTTTATAGAGGTCCTTCACCTCCTTCGTTAGGTATATTCCTAGGTATTTCATTTTCTTTGAAACTATGGTGAAGGGAGTTGTGTCCTTAATTAGCTTCTCATCTTGACTGTTATCGGTGTCTACAAAGGCTACTGACTTGTGGACATTGATTTTATATCCTGAAACATTACTGTATTTTTTGATGACTTCTAGGAGTCTTGTGGTTGAGTCTTTGGGGTTCTCTAAGTATAAGATCATGTCATCAGCAAAGAGGGAGATTTTGACCTCCTCTGCTCCCATTTGGATTCCCTTTATTTCCTTGTCTTGCCTAATTGTATTGGCTAGAACTTCCAGCACTATGTTGAATAGTAAAGGTGACAGAGGACAACCTTGTCTGGTTCCAGTTGTAAGAGGAAAAGCTTTCAGTTTTACTCCATTCAGTAAAATATTGGCTGTGGGTTTGTCATAGATAGCTTCAATCAGTTTTAGAAATGTGCCACCTATGCCTATACTCTTCAGTGTTCTAATTAGAAAAGGATGCTGGATTTTATCAAATGCTTTTTCTGCATCTATTGAGAGGATCATGTCATCTTTATTTTTGCCTCTGTTAATATGGTGGATAACGTTTATGGACTTGTGTATGTTAAACCAGCCTTGCATCCCTGGGATGAAGCCTACTTGATCATGATGAATGACTTTTTTGATGATAAGCTGTAATCTATTGGCTAGGATTTTGTTGAGAATTTTTGCATCTATATTCATGAGTGAGATTGGTCTGAAATTCTCCTTTTTGTTTGGGTCTTTTCCTGGTTTTGGTATCAGGGTGATGTTTGCTTCATAGAATATGTTGGGGAAGATTCCTTCTTCCTCAATTTTTTGGAATAATTTCTGCAGTACAGGAATAAGCTCTTCCTTGCAGGTTTGATAGAATTCTGGAGTGAAGCCATCTGGACCAGGGCATTTTTTAGTTGGAAGCTTTTTTATTGTTTCTTTGATCTCAGTGCTTGAAATTGGTCTGTTCAGGAGCTCTATTTCTTCCTGGCTAAGTCTAGGGAGAGGGTGTGATTCCAAATATTGATCCATTTCCTTCACATTGTCAAATTTCTGGGCATAGAGTTTCTGGTAGTATTCAGAGATGATGTCTTGTATCTCTGTGGGATCAGTTGTTATTTCCCCTTTATCATTTCTGATTGAGGTTACTAGAGATTTTACTCTTCTATTCCTCGTTAGTCTGACCAATGGTTTATCTATTTTTTTTATTTTTTCAAAAAACAAACTCCTTGTTTCATTAATTTTCTGAATGATTCTTTTGTTTTCAATCTCATTGATCTCTGATTTGCTTTTGGATATTTCTTTTCTTCTACTGAGTTTAGGCTTAGATTGTTCTTCTTTTTCCAGTTCCATAAGATCTCTTGTGAAATTGTTGATGTGCTCTCTTTCTGTTTTTCGAATGTAGGCATCTAAAGTGATGAATTTTCCTCTCAAAACTGCTTTTGCAGTATCCCACAGGTTTTGGTAGCTTGTGTCTTCATTGTTGTTATGCTCAAGGAAGTTAATGATTTCCTGTTTTATTTCTTCCTGCACCCATCTGTTATTCAACAGAAGATTGTTTAATTTCCATGCCTTTGGGTGGGGTTGAGCATTTTCGTTAGAGTTGAGTTCCACCTTTAGTGCCTTATGGTCTGAAAAGATACAAGGTAAAATTTCAATTCTTTTGATTCTGTTGATATTTGTTTTGTGTCCCAGGATATGATCAATTTTGGACAATGTTCCATGGGGTGATGAGAAGAATGTATATTCTTTATCTTTGGGGTGGAGTGTTCTATATGCGTCTACCAAGCATAGTTGTTCTAGGGTCTCATTTAAATCTCTTATATCTTTGTTTAATTTCTGTTTAGAGGATCTGTCCAGCTCTGTAAGAGGAGTGTTAAAGTCCCCTGTTATGATGGTATTATCAGATATCATATTGCTCAGACTGAGTAAGGTCTGCTTCAAGAATCTGGGAGCATTTAAATTGGGTGCATAAATATTTAGAATTGAAATGTCTTCTTGTTGTATTTTTCCCTTGACCAATATAAAGTGACCATCTTTGTCTTTTTTGACTTTAGTTGCTTTAAATCCACATGTGTCTGAAAATAAGATTGCAACTCCTCTTTTCTTCTGAATTCCATTTGCCTGAAAAATTGTCTTCCAACCCTTGACTCGGAGCTTTAATTTGTCTTTTGAAGCCAGGTGTGTTTCTTGCAGACAGCAAATGGATGGCTTGTGTTTTTTAATCCAGTCAACCAATCTATGTCTCTTCAGTGGGGAATTCAAGCCATTAACATTTATTGAGATAATTGACAAGTGTGGTAGTATTCTATTCGTCTTATTTTGTGAGAGTCCCTTGCTTAGTTTTATCTTTTGCATCAGTGTGGAGGTTAGGTTCTGTCCTTTAATTTCTGAGTTCTTACTTTGCTGCTGATCCATTGTGGTGGTCAGTGTGCAGAACAGGTTGAAGTATTTCCTGTAGAGCTGGTCTTGTTGTGGCGAATTTCCTCAATGTTTGTATATCCGTAAATGATTTGATTTCTCCGTCAATTTTGAAGCTTAGCTTAGCAGGGTACAGAATTCTGGGCTGAAAATTGTTCTGTTTAAGTAGATTAAAGGTAGATGACCATTGTCTTCTTGCTTGGAAAGTTTCATTAGAGAAGTCTGCGGTCACTCTGATGGATTTGCCCCTCTAGTTGAGTAAGTGTCAACTGGCGCTTACTCCTGGCAGCTTGCAGAATCTTTTCTTTTGTCTTGACTTTGGACAGGTTCATCACAATGTGTCTTGGAGAAGCTCGGTTAGAGTTGAGGCGACCTGGGGTCCGATATCCCTCTGAAAGCAGTGTGTCAGAATCTTTGGTGATGTTTGGGAAATTTTCTTTTATAATATTCTCTAGTATGGCTTCCATTCCTCTGGGGCATTCTTCTTCCCCTTCTGGAATTCCTATAACTCGTATGTTGGAATGCTTCATAAAGTCCCATAATTCTGACAGTGAACGTTCTGCTTTCTCTCTCTTCTTTTCTGCCTCTTTTACTGTCTGAGTTATCTCAAGAACTTTGTCCTCTACCTCTGAAATTCTTTCTTCTGCATGGTCTAACCTGTTGCTGATACTAACCTGTTGCTGATACTTTCCATTGCATCTTTAAGTTCTCTAATTGACTGTTTCAGTTCCTTCAGGTCTGCTATATCCTTTTTATATTCTTCATATCGTTCATCTCTGATTTGATTCTGTTTTTGGATTTCCTTTTGGTTATTTTCCACTTTATTAGCAATTTCCTTCATTGTTTCCATCATTTCTTTCATTGTTTTCAACATGTGTATTTTAAATTCCCTTTCTGTCATTCCTAACATTTCTTTACTGGTGGAATCATCTGCAGTAGCTACCTCATGGTCCCTTGGTGGGGTTGTTCTAGACTGGTTCTTCATGTTGCCTGGAGTTTTCTGCTGATTCTTCCTCATGAGTGATTTCTTTTATCTGTTTTCTTGCCCTAATTTTCCTTTCACTTCGTCTTGCTCTTTAAGTTCTTGTGCCTGTGGACTAAGGGTTACAGGACCAGAAGGGTGAGAGGTTGAAGAGCAAAAAAGGGATGAAAGAAAGGAGGACCGAGTGATAAGAAAAAAAAGAAAAATAGAGAAAGGAGAGGGGGTGGGTATAAGGAATATTGACAAAAAGAAGAGAGGCACAGAAAGAGGGAGACAGGGCAATATAGGTGTACAGTAGGGTACTTTGACAGAACCTTAAAAAACCCCACCTTCTGGGGGTGCCCAGTTGGGTGGTTCCCTTGAGGTCAGCAGCTCTTTGCTAACCTGATCGGACACAGTACCCCACCTCCACCAAGTAGAGAGGAAAGACAAAAATGCTATAAATCAAACCAAAACAAGCAAACAGAAAACTTTACGGGGATAAAATTGGGTGAAAAACCAAATGATAGCGGTAGAAACACTAGCAAAAATGAAGTTGTAGTTATTAAAAAAGGCAGCAATGGGAAATTATAATTAAACTAGAAAAATTGAGAAAGAAAAAGGATCTGTATGGAAAAGATTGAAATTAAAAAACAAAAGAACATCAACACCATCAAAATAAACAAACAAACAAAAAAAACAACCAAACAAAAAAAAAAGAAAAAAATACACAACCAAAAACAAAGCAGTTTGTATATGTTATTGAATATTGTCTGGGAAACACATGGTCTTCTGGAGTATGAGATGTTAGTCACAGTTCTGATACGACCGGAGGGTGCTGATTTCTCAAACCCCAGCAGGTAGACACCCTAAATCTCTCTTCAGCCCACTTAAAAGGCACTTTGAACTTGTAAACTTGCTGAGCAGAAGCTTTCCCAGCTTTCTCGCTGGAATCACTGCTGAAGTGGCTATCCACTTACCCAGTGTGCCAAAACCGGTCTCACTCTGCCCCTGAGGGTTAGGGCTGCAAGGTGGGTCAGACTCCACCCTTAGGCTACTTGGTTGCTGGGTTACCAGCTCCCATCCATTTCTAGCTCTGCGACCCTGAGGGCGGAGCTTGCCGGGGCAGATCACTCACAATGGTTCCGTGTGACCCACCGCCAAACACTATTAGCTCCGTCTGGCTCAGCGGCTCAGACTGGGGCCCTAGACAATGGCCAAAGTTCTCCGCACTCCCGCTCAGGCCTTCCCCAAGGCAGTTCAACTCAGTGCCAAGTCCAAGGACATCAAAACAGTTCACAGGTAAGGCCTTTCTGGTTTGCAGTCTCGCTGCTACTGAACTTACAGTTGTGGACGGGTTTAGACAGATGGAACACACGCAACCACTTGCCGGTTTTCCACTGTTTTAGTCCTCCTCTTGGGGTCCAGAAGTCTCTGGCTGACTCCCTGTATCCTCATAGGAGTGATGATAGGCAGTGCCCACCAGGCAGAGATGCCTGGAGTCCTATCTCCCCAGACTCACGGTGCCCAGATGCAAGGAAGCTGTTACTCGGCTGCCATCTTGCTCTGCCTTCCAAAGGGCCCAGATCTTAAAGCTCGGAAAGATTGTGCAGTAACTTTACATTTCTATCAAAAGGCACAACAAGCTGATTGGGAGAGGCTTATAGCTCTCTACAGCTCAGGACCTGTCCCTGCACCACACGCTTTCCAGCCTGGATACTGGGTGTACATGAAATGTCACCAACAAGAAACGCTGGAGCCCAGGTGGAAGGGCCCATACACCGTGGTCCTCATTACTCCCACCGCACTCAAGGCTGACGGCATCACCTCCTGGATACATCACACACATGTTCACCTAGCCGACCGGTTCGCTATCAAAGAAGACTCCACCCCCCAGTGGAAACTCCGATGGACCCTAATAACTCACTGAGGCTCAAACTGCAGAAATGCCAGGATCCCTGATGCCACCATATGTGTACCACTTACTGACTTATTCTGCCTTGCTGATTATACCCCTCACCACTAACCCTCATTGTCCCATTAAGATAAGGTGGCTAGTTACTGAGGCTAGCACAGGGATGCTGCTCAACCAGATCTCTGGAGTTCACCCTAAGGGTACTTGGTTCCTGGAGCTCTTAGTCGACTTATATGATCTGGTAGGGATTAGACCCTGCCCTCAGGGTGGCAGTCATATTGGTCCAGAAATACTCTAACCAAGTACTTTTATGTCAGCCCCGGTCACCTTCCTAATTAGTGTGGAGGAGCAAGTTCATATTTCTGTAACTCATGGAACTGTGTTTCCACCAGGCAATTATGGTGGAATCCCCCAAGACAAGGAGACTTGATCCAAGTAAAAAGGAAGGGTGTTTGGAGAGGGCACACCTGTGCAGGAGGCCCCAAACCTGACACAGTTAGTATCACCTTTATGGAGAAAGGAAAGCGAATGTCAGATTGGGAAGTCAGCAAATGGTGGGGCGTGAGACTGTACAACGTGCATGGCGCAGACCCAGGTAATGTTTTCCAACTCAAAATCTTAGACACCCCTATTAATAATAAGCCTGCTGCAGTGGGCCCCAATACAGTGCTTAAGCCTCCCCCTGTAGTCACCCCTAAGCTCCGTAACTCCCCTGACTCCCTGGACCAAGCATTCCGTACCCAAAGTCTGATTCTAAACCCCACACCTGTGCCTACCACAGATCGCAATCCACTTTGGAAATTGGTCATTGCTACATACCAAGTCTTAAATACTTCCAGACCAGACCTTACTAAGTCCTGTTGGTTATGTGTAGAAGCCAGACCCCCATACTATGAGGGAATTGTCCTAATAAGCAAACCTAACATCAGCTCCCAGGCTAGCGACTGATGTTGGCAACAGTCTAAGCCCCGAGTCACCCTACAGTCCATTATAGGACAAGGAACCTGTATAGGTCAGACACCTCCCCCAAATACCAACTTCTATGTAATCAAACTCTCACCTGGGATAGGACTGGATATATAATTCCCACCAACAATTCCTGGTGGGCTTGCTCAACAGGGCTCACCCCGTGTCTACATGAGGTAGTCCTTAATTTAACCCAGGGCTTTTGTGTCTTAGTGCAGCTCATCCTCAAGCTGATCTATCACTCAGAGGAGGACTTATATGAAGCATATGAGTCAGCTGCAGGCACACTTACAAGAACCAAGAGAGAACCAGTCACAGTAATAACTCTAGCCATGCTCATGGGACTAAGTATAGCGGGAGCAGGCACAGGAATCTCCTCCTTAGTCCTACAAGACAAGAACTACGAGGCTCTGCACGCTGCAATAGACTTAGACATAGAAAGAATAGAAAACTCTATTTCCCACCTTCAAGAGTCCCTAACTTCCCTCTCTGAAGTCATACTCCAAAATAGGTGGGGGCTAGACTTACAGTTCCTTCATCAAGGTGGATTATGAGTAGCCCTAGGAGAAGAATGCTGTTTTTATACTGACTACTCAGAAGTAATCTAGCAGTCCATGGAGTTAGTGAGAAAAGGTCTCCGCAAAAGAAAACTCGAGCAGGAACAGTCTCAGAGCTGGTATGAATCTTTGTTCAGCAAGTCACCCTGGCTCAAAACTTTAATTTCAACCATAGCGGGCCCACTCGTAATCCTATTACTGCAATTAACTTTCGGCCCCTGGATAATTAATAAATTACTGGCTTTCATCTGAACTAGAATTAATACTGTTCAATTAATGGTCTTATGGGCACAGTATACCCCCCTCAACATTGAATGCACCAGCAATGGCATAGAGCTATGGCTCGTAAAATGCACTGAAGACCCATGATTGGATCTTCTAGGCACAAGAAAAGGGGGGAATATAAGGACCAAGTTAACTCCATTTGGTTAAAACTAACTTCATCTTGTCCCTCAGCCTTCATTTTGCAGCTGCGTACCAAAGGCGTTAGGCAACCTGCTTCCTCCCCCACCCCCATCCTTGCCCCATGATACACGCCCTTGCACAACATCTGCTCCAAGTGATAGCAACACTCTCCCAGAAGACAGCCAAGGACAAATGCTGCTCAGTCCCCTAAACCCCCTATCAGCTCACCCCAGTGGCTCACCTCACACCCCCTCCCTTTTTTTCCTTTCTGTACCCTTAAAAACCTCCCTCCTTTTCAAGGTCGGGGCTTCTCTGCTCTCCTGCTGTGCCAGGACCAGGAAGCCCAGGCTCCAGTTTGTAAATAAACAACCTCTTCTTTTGCATCGGACTTGGTCTCCGGGTGATTTATGTGGGGCATCCTGCGACTTGGGCACAACACTTCAACCTCATGCTACCCTGTATCTTGAGGGTTTCTTTCTGTTCCATCTGTCCCTTGTCAAACTCAGTTCCCCCATCTAGAAATCTTGTCAGTTTCATAGGAGCTGCCCTAAATGAATCTTTGTTCAAGTGAGTGACTATTTTTACTTTTCCTGAAAGAAAAGTCTAGTACAGAAACGTGAAGACAGGAGGTTTATTTTGGGAGGCAGTCTCAGAAAACTGGAGTGAAAGGGCAGAGGAAGCATGACAAGGGCTCAGAAAAAGCCAACATAAATGTCTGTTGTTATGGCTGCTCCTGTGAGCATCAGGGATCCATTCCCAAGGGACCACCTGAGCAAATGGGATGCTTCCCAGAGTTGTCCAGAAAAATGGGAGGACTGTGACGTTCTGGCTACCAGACTCCTGTGGTTAAAGGCTGGCTTAAGAGGCATTGATACACACACTAACCTACTTCTGAGTGGTGTGTGTGCCAGCTGAGCAAGCTCCCATGGTCTGCTGGGGCAGACTTCAGAAAGATGAGTACACTTCAAGTGGGACATAGGTGGCTCAAGGTGCTTGTGAACTTGTGCAGAACAGCCCACTTTGGCTTTGGCTGAAGCTGGAGGCAGGATAAGGGAATGTGATTCAGATCCCAGAGTTGCCTGCTACCCTGATATATCAAATCTCCTCTGTTCCCATTGTTCAAGAAAGAACACAGATGACACAGCATGCTGAATAATACCCAAACCATGTGTCAGGATGTGCTTGGCAAACTGATCCTTTACACATGGAAGCAAAATGAAGATGAACTCCTTTGACGATCAGACTTGGAAGGAGACAGAAATCAGCTCTGCTTCTGGAAGGCACCGATTTAAGGGAATTACCTGTTCTCCTTCTGTATGTGTGTTTTCTCTGTGCTGTGACAGTGGCTCTGCAGAGAGGGGGTGCACACTGCTGGTAGAATCAATTGGGCCTGGCTTCTCCACCGCTGCTGGCAAGCTCTGTCTCTGGGCAGCTGACTCACCCATCATAGGGCAGTTGGTGGGACTAAGTGATGTCACTTATGGTGTGCTGTCCACCTGTGACCTCCTGGTACCTAAACATCCGAATGTGGCTGGAGTAAAAGTTACA
The DNA here is from genome assembly GCF_027406575.1 of Nycticebus coucang. Classification (NCBI taxonomy): domain Eukaryota; kingdom Metazoa; phylum Chordata; class Mammalia; order Primates; family Lorisidae; genus Nycticebus; species Nycticebus coucang. Next base: position 24,153,547 of record NC_069787.1, read on the forward strand.
ACCATGCTGATTGGTCTCATTTGAAATTCACAAATGAGAATTTGTGCAGCCTGCAACTGGGCACAGTGAGTCTGGGGAGATAAGACTCCAGGCATCTCTGTCTGGTGGGATCTGCCTATAAACATCCCTTTGAGGATACAGGGAGTCAGCAAGGGACTTCTGGACCCCAAAAGAAGGACAAAAACAGTGGAAAATTGGCAAGTGGTTGCGTGTGTTCGATCGGCCTAATCCCGCTGGTAGCCGTAAGTACAAGCAGCAGTGAGTCTGCAAACCAGAAAGGCCTTACCTGCAAACTGTTTCGGTATTTTTGGACTTGGCACTCAGTTGAACTGCCTTGGGGAGAGCTTGAGCAGGAGTGCGGAGAACTTTGGCATTGTCTAGGGCCCCAGACTGAGCTGCTGAGCCTGACAGAGCTAATAGTGTTCAGCTGTGGGCCGCAGGGAGCCATTGTGAGAGAACTGCCCTGGCAAGCTCCGCCCTCAGGGTCATAGAGCAAGGATTAGGCAGGGCCTAGTAACCTAGTGACTGAGCAGCCTAAAGGGGGGGACTGAGCTGCCTTACAGCCTTAACCCTCAGGGGCAGAGTGAGACCAGTTTTGGCACACAGGAGCCTCAGCCTGTTGGCCTGGGTAGAGTGCGTCATAGAAACCGCAAACTCCTGGGCTTAGTGCCACCTGGACCTCCATAAGAGCTGCGCCGCGACCCCCGACCCATGACCCGCACCTTCCATGCCTCCGCATGCCCTAAACAGGAACTGCGGGAGAGGCACAACCCTGCGTCCTCCCTTCTGTACCCTCCCTGCCTCCACAACAGCCCGCTCATTTGACCAAGTATTCTGGTAGCTGCATGCTCTCCAGAACACTCCCTGCGCCTGTGCAGAGCCCTTCTCCTGGTGAGAGACTGCGGTAGCCTTGGGTTCTCTGGGCCAAAGTCACTGGGTGCCAGTCACTCCCAGAACTGTGCACACCACCTCCCACCCTGTTGCTGGATCCGGGCATGTCACACTCTGGATCTGCTTCCACAACCAGAACTCCCTGCCTGGGGCATCCCCAGAGGAACTACACAGGGTCACTTCCTACAAAGATCCAGCAACAGTAGAGTGATCCCGCTGGTGTCTAATCTTGGAGAGACACATCCCCAACTCTGAGGATGGCCTGAAGCAACGGTGAAAAATAATCATGAGGTGGAATCAACAGAAAAACTCTGTCAATATGAATAATCAGAGTAGATCAACACAGCACAAGATCCCATGCACAAACAAATAGCTGAGATGTCAGAAATCAAATTCAGAATCTGGATAGCAAATATGATCAAATTAGAATTCCAAGCAATAATCCAAAAGATATCTCAAGAATTCAACGAATTCAAAGACGAAATGACCAAAGATTTTGACACATTGAGACAAGAAGTTGCAGCCCTCAAAAATCTGAGAAACACAGTAGAATCCCTCAGTAACAGAATGGAGCAAGCAGAAGAAAGGATTTCTGACACTGAAGACAAAGCTTTTGAACACTCCCAAACTCTCAAAGAGGAAGAGAAATGGAGGGCGAAAACAGATCATTCTCTCAGAGAGCTCTGGGATAATGAGAAGAAAACAACACCTGTGGTGCATCTTACAAGGGTACATGTGAGCCTTGGCAAATGTGGAATGTAAATGTCTTGGCAAAGTAACTAGGAAAATGCCAGGAGGGCTATGTCAACTAACGAGATGAAAATGTGTCAAATATTCTATGAAACAAGTGTATGGTGCCCCATGATCATATTGATGTACACAGCTATGATTTAATTAAAAAAAAAGAAAAGAAAAGAAAAAGAAAACAAATATTCATCTTATGTGGATCCCCAAAGCAACGAAGTGGCTTCACAAGGCACAGAGTCTCTTTTCCATGAGATTATGAAGGAGAACTTTCCAGACATGCCAAGGGATTCTGAAATTCAGATAGCAGACAGTTTCAGAACTCCAGCACAACTCAACCCAAATAAGACATCCCCCAGAAACATCATAATCAATTTCATTAAAGTTAATATGAAGGAGAAAATTCTGAAAGCACCCAGACGAAAGAAAACCATCACATACAAGGGGAAGAATGTTAGGATAACTGCAGATCTCTCTGCTGAAACCTTTCAAGCTAGAAGAGGATGGTCATCGACTTTTCATCTCCTAAAACAAAATAACGTTCAACCCAGGATCCTGTACCCAGCTAACCTGAGTTTCATTTATGATGGAGAAATTAAATACTTCAATGACATTCACATGTTGAAGACATTTGCCACAACCAAACCAGCTCTCCAGGATATTCTCAGACCTATCCTCTATAAAGACCAGCATAATCCTCCACCACAAAAGTAAACTCACCCAGAAAATTTTGATCAAATTCCCACTTCCACAGTTGCAAAAGGATTAAAAATGTCCACTGGACTCTCAAAAGGCTTATCAATATTCTCAATTAATATGAATGGTTTAAATTGTCCTCTAAAGAGGCACAGGTTGGCTGCCTGGATACAAAAACTCAAGCCAGATATCTGCTGCATACAAGAATCTCATCTTACATTAAAAGACAAATATAGACTCAAGGTGAAGGAATGGTCATCTATACTCCAGGCAAATGGAAAGCAGAAAAAAGCAGGTATTGCTATCCTATTTGCAGACGCAATAGGCTTTAAACCAAGTGAAATAAGGAAGGATAAGGATGGACACTTCGTATTTGTTAAAAGTAATACTCACTATGATGAGATCTCAATTATTAATATTTATGCACCCAACCAGAATAACCTCAATTTATAAGAGAAACTCTAACAGACATGAGCAACTTAATTTCCTCCAGTTCCGTAGCAGTTGGAGATTTTAATACCCTTTAGCAGTGCTGGATAGATCCTCCAAAAAGAAGCTAAGCAAATAAATTTTAGATTTAAACTCAACCATTCAACATCTGGAATTAACAGACATCTACAGAACATTTCATCCCAACAAAACTGAATACACATTCTTCTCATCAGCCCATGGAACATACTCCAAAATCAACCACATCCCAGGCCACAAATTTAACTTCAGCAAATTTTAAAAAAAATACAACTATTCCTTGCATCTTCTCAGAAGTTGACCTCAATAACAACAGGAAACTGCGTACCCACACAAAAACATAGAAGCTAAACAACCTTATGCTAAAGGATAGATGGGTTATAGACGAGATTAAGAGGGAAATCACCAAATTTTTCGAGCAAAACAACAAACAAGACACGAATTACCAGAACCTCTGGGATACTGCAAAGGCAGTCCTAAGAGGGAAATTTATAAAAACTGCAAGCCTTCCTCAAGAAAACGGAAAGAGAGGAAGTTAATAACTTAATGGGACATCTCAAGCAACTAGAGAAGGAAGAACACTCCAACCCCAAACCCAGCAGAAAAAAAGAAATAACCAAAATCAGAGCAGAACTAAATGAAATTGAAAAGAAAAGAATTATGCAACAGATCGATAAATACAAAAGTTGGTTTTTTGAAAAGATCAATAAAATAGATAAACTTTTGACCAACCTAACCAGGAAAAAAAGAGTAAAATCTCTAATTTTATCAATTGGAAATGGTGACGATGAAATAACAACAGACCCCTCAGAAATTAAAAAAATCCATAACGAATACTACAAAAAACTCTACTCTCAGAAATATGAAAATCTGAAAGAAATTAACCAATACCTAGAAGTATGCCACCTACCAAGACTTAGCCAGAATGAAGTGGAAATGTTGAACAGGCCTATATCAGGTTCTGAAATAGCATCAACTATACAAAATCGCCCTAAATAGAAAAGCCCAGGACCAAATGGCTTTACGTCAGAATTCTACCAAAACTTTAAAGAACTAGTACCTATACTACTAAACCTCTCCAAAATATAGGAAAAGAAGGAATATTACCCAACACATTCTATGAAGCAAACATCACCTTGATCCCCAAACCAGGGAAAGACCCAACAAGAAAAGAAAATTTTAGACCAATATCACTAATGAATATTGATGCAAAAATACTCAATAAGATCCTAACAAACAGAATCCAACAACACATCAAAAAATTATACACCACGACCAAGTGGGATTTATCCCAGGGTCTCAAGGCTGGTTCAATATACGTAAATCTATAAATGTAATTCAACACATAAACAAACTAAAAAATAAGGACCATATGATTCTTTCAATTGATGCAGGAAAAGCTTTTGATAATATCCAGCATCATTTCATAATCAGAACACTTAAGAAAATTGGTATAGAAGGGACATTTCTTAAACTCATAGAGGCCATCTACAGCAAACCCACAGCCAATATTGTATTGAATGGAGTTAAATATAAATCATTTCCACTTAGATCAGGAACCAGGCAAGGTTGCACATTGTCTCCATTGCTCTTCAACATTGTAATGGAAGTTTTAACCATTGCAATTAGGGAAGAAAAGGCTATCAAGGGTATCCACATAGGGTCAGAAGAGATCAAACTTTCACTCTTCACAGATGATATGATCGTATATCTGGAAAACACTAGGGATTCTACTACAAAACTTTTAGAAGTGATCAAGGAATACAGAAATGTCTCAGGCTACAAAATCAACACCCATAAAGCCTTTAATATATACCAACAATAATCAAGCCGAAAAAACAGTCAAGGACTCTATTCCTTTCACAGTAGTGCCAAAGAAGATGAAATATTTGGGAGTATACCTAAGAAAGGACGTGAAAGATGTCTACAAAGAGAACTATGAAACTTTACGAAAAGAAATAGCTGAAGATGTTAACAAAAGGAAAAACATACCATGCTCATGTCTGGGAAGAATCAACATTGTTAAAATGTCTATACTACCCAAAGCAATATATAATTTTAATGCAATTCCTATTAAAGCTCCACTGTCATATTTTAAAGATTTTGAAAAAATAATACTTCGTTTTATATGGAATCAGAAAAAACCTTGAATAGCCAAAATATTACTCAACAATAAAAACACAGCAGGAGGAATCATGCTACCAGACCTGAGACTGTACTATAAATCGATAGTGATCAAACCAGCATGGTACCGACACAAAAACAGAGAAGTAGATGTCTGGAACAGAATAGAGAACCAAGAGATGAATCCAGCTACTTACCGTTATTTGATCTTGACAAGCCAATTAAAAACATACAGTGGGGAAAAGATTCCCTATTTAACAAATGGTGCTGGGTGAACTGGCTGGAAACCTGTAGAAGATTGAAACTGGACCCATACCTTTCACCATTAACTAAGATAGACTCTCACTGGATAAAAGATTTAAACTTAAGACATGAAGCTTTAAAAATACTTGAAGAATGTGCAGGGAAAACTCTTGAAGGAATTGGCCTGGGTGAATATTTTATGAGGACAACTCCCCAGGCAATTGAAGCAGTATCAAAAATACACTACTGGGACCTGATCAAACTAAAAATCTTATACAGGGGGGGAGACAAGATGGCTGACTGAAGCCAGCTTTCCACAGAGGCTCCCGTCCAGAAGGAGAGTTAAAGGACACAAATTCGGCAAGTAACATGGTGGATTTGAGCTGCACTAAGAGAGACGGTTGTAGAATGCACGTCAACCCCGCTGAGGCGAGCTGCGACAACAAGGATACAAACAAAAGGTACAAAATCCATCACCAAGCAGACAGGAGTCCCCTCCCCCATGAGAACGGCTCAGAGTGCCCCACAAACAATCGGGCAGAGTTCAAAGTTCCTCCCACTACACTCCATGGGAGAGACCCTCTAAAAACTGGACCTACCTCCCCTACTAGGGTGCCACGGTGTCCTCCTGCCAAGCATAAAACTGTATAAACTGTGTATAGTCTCTACCTGGAATTCTGAGCTCCCAGCGCTCCCCTTCACTCACTGATGTCTGGAGGGCAGTCCCGGTCGGCAGAGAGGGGACCACACTGGAGTGCAACCAGAGACTCTGAGTTTGCCTGAGGCAACTCCAACTTATAAACCAAGGAAACTCCCAGGACGGGCTGACCCAGAGGTCCACTTTTCTAAACCTAAGATGCACCTGGCCCTCAGGGGATCGTCAGCCTATAGACAATACAAGAGCAAAGACAAGCTGATTTGGAACTCAATTCGGCTTCTCTTCTGCAGGGGAACCGCAGAGTTGTTCTGTTCTGTTCTGTCAGTAACATTAATCAGGGGCTAGACTGAACCTGAGTGAAAACCCCCCTACCTTCATAAAGTGCCCGAGGTTGTCAGGCCTCACCTCCTCCTGCTGGAGAGAGGCAGAGCGCAGCGGCCTGGCATACTTCCTTGTGATTCAGGCAGGTTCAAACTCCTGGGGTACCGATTCACTACAGGCAACTGGGTCAGCCAACTGCAGGGCTATCAGTGACTGGGTGTGACAGTGGTGCAAGGTGGGGAAGGAGGCAGCAACCTTCCCAGACTGATCTATTGGCTGGGTGGCTCCGCCTGACTCCACGCAGCATTGGAGCAAGCCACACCAGAGTAGTCGCCAGACCCCTGTGATCCAGTTCCCAGAGACCTCTTAAACTCTCTCACCCGAGACAGGTGCAGACTGAGACAAATGATTTGGACCTTTTGAACTGAACCAATCACCTGAGGATAAATCTGGTGGTGCCCTGGGTGCATGGTGGTAGGAAGATTTGATTTTTCTTTTCCAATTGTTTGCCGGTGGGGGGTGGGGTGACTTAATTGCTGATATTTCTCCACAGCTGAGACTTCAATCCAGAGTATCTGTTTCACTAGGGTGGAACAGAAAACAGCTGAACACAAGACAGAACCACTTAGCCCCACCACACCAGACAGGGCCCGAGTTTCTCAGACCACAACACTGTACAGGCCCTCGACAATGCCCCAGGGGAAAAAATCAGAGGGAGTAAAACCATGGGGTGGAATCAGAGGAAAAACTCTGGTAACATGAATAACCAGAATAGATCAACCCCCCCAAGGAAATATATGGCAGATGCAATTGAAGATCCCATTCATAAACAACTGGCTGAGTTGTCAGAAATCGAATTCAGAATTTGAATTGCAGATAAGATTAACAAAGTGGGATTAGGAATTCAAGGAGAAATTCAAAAGTTGTCTCAAGAATTTGATGAATTTAAACACAAAACCACCAAAGACTTAGACACACTGAAGCAAGAATTTTCAGCCCTCAAAGATATGAAAAATACAGTAGAATCCCTCAGCAACAGAATGGAGCAAGCAGAAGAAAGGATTTCTGACATCGAAGATAAAGCCTTTGAATGCTCCCAAACTCTCAAAAAAGAAGAGAAATGGAGAGCAAAAATGGATCACTCTCTCAGAGAGCTCTGGGATAATTCGAAGAAGGCGAATATCCGAATCATTGGAGTTCCAGAAACACATGAAGTGCTCTCGCTGGGCACAGAGGCCCTTCTGCATGAAATTATGAAAGAGAATTTTCCAGACATGCCTAGAGATTCTGAAATTCAGATAGCGGACAGCTTCGGAACCCCAGCACGACTCAACCCCAATAAGACATCCCGCAGGCATATCATAATTAACTTCACCAAAGTTAATATGAAGGAGAAAATCCTCAAAGCTGCCAGGAGAAAGAAAACCATTACCTTCAAAGGGAAGAATATTAGAATGACTGCAGATCTCTCTGCTGAAACTTTTCAAGCCAGAAAAGGGTGGTCACCAACTTTTAATCTCCTAAAGCAAAATAACTTTCAACCCCGGATCTTGTATCCAGCTAAACTGAGTTTCATTTATGATGCAGAAATTAAATACTTTAATGACATTCATATGTTGAAGAAATTTGCCATAACCAAACCAGCTCTTCAGGGTATTCTCAGACCTATCCTCCATAATGACCAAACAAATCCTATACCACAAAAGTAAACTCACTCAGAAACGTCGGATCAAACTCCAATTTCCACACTGGCGAAAGGATTAAAAATGCCCACTGGACTTTCGAAAAACTCGATACCCAAAACTTCACCACACTTATCAATATTCTCCATTAATGTGAATGGCTTAAACTGTCCTCTAAAGAGGCATAGGTTAGCTGGATACAAAAACTCAGGCCAGATACTTGTTGCATACAAGAGTCACATCTTAACTTAAAAGACAAATACAGACTCAGGGTGAAAGGATGGTCATCCATATTTCAGGCAAATGGTAATCAGAAAAAAGCAGGTGTTGAAATTTTGTTTGCAGTTACAATAGGCTTTAAACCAACAAAAGTAAGGAAGGACAAGAATGGTCACTTCATATTTGTTAAGGGTAACACTCAATATGATGAGATCTCAATTATTAATATCTATGCACCCAACCAGAATGCACCTCAATTTATAAGAGAAACTTTAACAGACATGAGCAACTTGATTTCCTCCAGCTCCATAATAGTTGGAGATTTCAGCACTCCTTTGGCAGTGTTGGATCGATCCTCCAACAAGAAGCTGAGCAAAGAAATCTTAGATTTAAACCTCACCATCCAACATTTGGATTTAGCAGACATCTACAGAACATTTCATCCCAACAAAACTGAATACACACACTTCTCATCAGCCCATGGAACTTACTCCAAAATTGATCACATCTTAGGTCACAAGTCTAACCTCCATAAATTTAAAGGAATAGAAATTATTCCATGCATCTTCTCAGACCACCATGGAATAAAACTTGAGCTGAGTAACAACAGGAATCTGCATACTCATAAAAAAAAAACATGGAAGGTAAATAACCTTATGCTGAATGATAACTGGGTCAGAGATGAGATTAAGAAAGAAATCGCCAACTTTTTGGAACAAAACGACAATGAAGACACGAACTATCAGAACCTCTGGGACACCGCAAAGGCAGTTCTAAGAGGGAAATTTATAGCACTGCAAGCCTTCCTCAAGAGAACGGAAAGAGAGGAAGTTAACAACTTAATGGGACATCTCAAGCAACTGGAAAAGGAAGAAGATTCCAACCCCAAACCCAGTAGAAGAAAAGAAATAACCAAAATTAGAGCAGAATTAAATGAAATTGAAAACAAAAGAATAATACAACAGATCAATAAATCAAAAAGCTGTTTTTTTGAAAAGGTCAATAAAATAGATAAACCTTTGGCCAACCTAATCAGGAAAAAAAGAGTAAAATCTCTAATCTCATCAATCAGAAACAACAAAGAAATAACAACAGACTCCTCAGAAATCAAAAAAATCCTTAATGAATATTACAAGAAACTTTATTCTCAGAAATATGAAAATCTGAAGGAAATTGACTGATACTTGGAAGCACGTCACCTTCCAAGACTTAGCCAGAATCAAGTGGAAATGTTGAACAGGCCCATATCAAGTTTGGAAATACCATCAACCATACAAAACCTCCCTAAAAAGAAAAGCCCGGGACCAGATGGTTTCACGTCTGAATTCTACCAAACCTTTAAAGAGGAATTAGTACCTATATTACTCAACCTGTCAAAAGGTAGAAAAAGAAGGAAGACTACCCAACACGTTCTATGAAGCAAACATCACCCTGATCCCCAAACCAGGAAAAGACCCAAAAAGAAAAGAAAATTATAGACCGATATCACTAATGAATATAGATGCAAAATATTCAACAAGATCCTAACAAACAGAATCCAGGAACACATCAAACAAATTATACATCATGACCAAGTTTGTTTTATCCCAGGGTCTCAAGGCTGGTTCAATATAGGTAAATTTATAAATGTAATCCAGCACTTAAACAAATTAAAAAACAAAGAACATATGATTCTCTCAATTGATGCAGAAAAAGCTTTTGACAATATCCAGCATCCCTTCATGGTCAGAACACTTAAGAAAATCGGTATAGAAGGGACATTTCTTAAACTGATAGAGACCATCTACAGCAAACCCACAGCCAATATCTTATTGAATGGAGTTAAATTGGAATCATTTCCACTCAGATCAGGAACCAGACAAGGCTGCCCATTGTCTCCATTGCTTTTTAACATTGTAATGGAAGTTTTAGCCACTGCAATTAGGGAAGAAAAGGCGATCAAGGGTATCCATATAGGGTCAGAAGAGATCAAACTTTCGCTCTTTGCAGATGATATGATTGTATATCTGGAAAACACTAGGGACTCTCCTACAAAACTCTTAGAAGTGATCAAGGAATACAGCAGTGTCTCAGGTTACAAAATCAACATTCATAAATCAGTAGCTTTTATATATACCAACAACAGTCAAGTTGAAAAAACAGTTAAGGACTCTATCCCATTCACAGTAGTGCCAAAGAAGATGAAATATTTGGGAATTTATCTAACAAAGGATGTGAAAGATCTCTACAAAGAGAACTATGAAACTCTAAGAAAAGAAATAGCTGAAAATATTAACAAATGGAAAAACATACCATGCTCATGGCTGGGAATAATCAACATTGTTAAAATGTCTATACTACCCAAAGCAATATATAATTTCAATGCAATCCCTATTAAAGCTCTACTGTCATACTTTAAAGATCTTGAAAAAAACAATACTTCGTTTTATATGGAATCAGAAAAAACCTCGAATAGCCAAGACATTACTCAGAAATAAAAACAAAGCAGGAGGAATTATGCTACCAGACCTCAGACTATACTACAAATCGATAGTGATCAAAACAGCACGGTATTGGCACAAAAACAGAGAAGTAGATTTCTGGAACAGAATAGAGAACCAAGAGATGAATCCAGCTACTTACTGTTATTTCATCTTGGACAAGCCAATTAAAAACATTCAGTGGGGAAAAGATTTCCTATTGAACAAATGATGCTGGGTGAACTGGCTGGCAACCTGTAGAAGAGTGAAAGTGGACCCACACCTTTCACCATTAACTAAGACAGACTCTCACTGGAGCAAAGATTTAAACTTAAGACATGAAACTATAAAATACTAGAGATGAGTGTAGGGAAAACCCTTGAAGAAATCGGTCTGGGTGAGTATTTTATGAGGAGGACTCCCCGGGAAATTGAAGCAGCTTCAAAAATACACTACTGGGACTTGGTCAAACTAAAAAGCTTCTGCACAGCCAAGACCACAGTAAGTAAAGCAAGCAAACGGCCCTCAGAATGGGAGAAGATATTTGCAGGTTATGTCTCTGACAAAGGTTTAATAACCAGAATCCACAGAGAACTCAAATGCATTAGCAAGAATAGAACAAGGGATCCCATCACAGGCTGGGCAAGGGATTTGAAGAGAAACTTCTCTGAAGAAGACAGGCACGCGGCCTTCAGACATATGAAAAAATGCTCATCATCTTTAATCATCAGAGAAATGCAAATCAAAACTACTTTGAGATACCATCTAACTCCAGTGAGACTAGCCTATATCACAAAATCCCAAGACCAGAGATGTTGGCGCGGATGTGGAGAAAAGGGAACACTTTTGCACTACTGGTGGGAATGCAAATTAATACATTCCTTTTGGAAAGATATATGGAGAACACTTAGAGATCTAAAAATAGATCTGCCATTCAATCCTGTAATCCCTCTACTGGGCATATACCCAGAAGACCAAATATCACATGATAACAAAGATATTTGTACCAGAATGTTTATTGCAGCTCAATTCATAATTGCTAAGTCATGGAAGAAGCCCAAGTGCCCATCGATCCACGAATGGATTAATAAATTATGGTATATGTACACCATGGAATATTATGCAGCCTTAAAGAAAGATGGAGACTTTACCTCTTTCATGTTTACATGGATGGAGCTGGAACATATTCTTCTTAGTAAAGTATCTCAAGAATGGAAGAAAAAGTACCCAATGTACTCAGCCCTACTATGAAACTAATTTAGGGTTTTCACATGAAAGCTATAACTAGTTACAACCTAAGAATAGGGGGAAGGGGGAAAGGGAGGGGAGGGAGGGTGGAAGGTGGGTAGAGAGAAGGGGATTGGTGGGATTACACCAGCGGTGCATCTTACAAGGGTATATGTGAAACTTGGTAAACAGTCTGTGAAGCTAGTGAATGATGCCCCATGATTATATCAATGTACACAGCTATGATTTAATAAAAAAAATAAATTAATAAATAAATAAAAAGCTTCTACACAGCCAAGAACATAGTAAGTAAAGCAATCAAACAGCCCTCAGAATGGGAGAAAATATTTGCAGGTTATATCTCTGATAAAGAGATATTATTTTGGTTATTTTGGGTCTAATAACCAAAATCCACAGAGAACTCAAACGTATTAGCAAGAAAAGAACACACGATCCCATCTCAGGATGGGCAAGGGACTTGAAGAGAAACTCCTCTAAAGAAGACAGACGCTCGATCTACAAACACATGAAAAAAATCTCATCATCCTTAATCATCAGAGAAATGCAAATCAAAACTACTTTGAGATATCACCTAACCCCAGTAAGAGTAGCCCACATAACAAAATCCCAAAACTAGAGATGTTGGCATGGATGTGGAGAAAAGGGCACACTTCTACACTGCTGGTGGAAATACACACTAATACGTTCCTTCTGGAAGGATGTTTGGAGAATACTTAGAGACCGAAAAATAGACCTGCCATTCAATCCTAGAATTCCTTTACTAGGTTTATACCCAGAAGACCAAAAATCACAACATAACAAAGACATCTGTACCAGAATGTTTATTGCAGCCCAATTCATAATCACTAAGTCATGGAAGAAGCCCAAGTGCCCATCGACCCATGAATGGACTAGCAAATTGTGGTACATGTATACCCTGGAATATTATGCAGCCTTAAAGAAATACAGAGACTTTACCTCTTTCATATTTACATGGATGGAGCTGGAACATATTCTTTTAGCAAAGTATCTCAGGAATGGAAGAAAAAGTATCCAATGTACTCAGCCTTACTATGAAGCTAAATTATAGCTTTCACATGAAGGCTATACCCCAACTATAGCACAAATTATGAGGAAAGGGCCAAGGAAGGGAAAGGGAGAGGGGAGGTTATGGTGGAGGGAGGGTAATGGGTGGGGCCACACCTACAGTGCATCTTAGAATGGGTACAGGCAAAACCTACCAAAGGCAGAATAGAAATGTCTACATACAATAACTAAGAAAATGCCATGAAGGCTACGTTGAACAGTTTGATGAGAATATTTCAGACTGTATATGAAACCAGCACATTGTACCCCTTGATTGCACTAATCTATGCAGCTATGATTAAACAATAAAAAAGGAAAAGAAAAAAAAGAAAATTTTAAGTAAATAAGAAAAAAAAAAAGAAATTCATATGTTCAAATTTCAAACAGACCCTGAGAACTTCTGGGCAGACTGCCCCAAAGGCTAGATTTTTTAGATACCATCTTCTCCTCTCTCAAAGTCCTACACTCTCTTTTCTCCATGTCATTCCCAGCCATGCCCTTGCCTGATACCTCAGGAAGAAGGTGAAAGCAGTAAGATACAAAACCCCACCACCAAGTCCACTAGCTTACTTGTGTGAGGACCCTCCCTCTCTGCCTATAGTTTGTTATAATCAGAGAAATGTCTTTATTCCTTACATTTGTTCTCTGGACCCTTCCCTAGGCCTTACACTTACTTTCTCCTGTGTCATACCCAAAAGCACTGGGTCATTCTCAGGGCACGCAAACTCATATGTGTATCTCTCATCTTAAAAAACAACCCTCCTGGTTGGTTAATTCCTGGCCCCCTCCACACAGCACGGCATTTCTCGGTCCCCTTCACATCAGTTATCAATGTTGTGTTATTTACTGCTGTCACTCCACGTGTCCTACTTTCTTCTTCATGGCTGACAGCTGGGCATCTGTCCCCTTACAGGTGAAACTGCCTCTCAGTGACCCTCTCACTCCTACATCTCTGGCCTAGTTTTAGTTAATCTCTCAGCAACTTTCAGCGTATCTGGTCATTCTGTCCTTGAAACTTACTCTTGCCTTCCAGCTCACCATGTAGCCACAGCCTCTCCTACCTGATGACTCCTGCTCAGTGTCCTGAGGTGACTCATGCCCACACTCCAAATCTGGCTGTCCATGCCACCCATGGTGTGGCAGTAAGGAAAACCTTCCTGGGTTCTAGCCATAGTACCATTCTAGTTAATCTCATCTAGGTCCATGGCTATAAATACCACTTATACACCAAATGGCTCCCAAAGTTTTTCCTATTCATTGTCCTCCAGACACTTATTTAATACCCCCACTGGGTTATCTAAGAGACTTCTCAAACCAACGTACTCTGGGTGCTGGTAAGGCTCAGTGTCAATCTGCACAGTGCTTATGTGCAAGTGTTTACTCAGTAAAAATTCAACACTGATAATGGTTGTGCTTTTCTGTATGACATTTATACCTTTAATGAAAAGGTTCACTTTTAAAAATTAACATTCCATAATAGTGCCAACTGCTTTTTCTTTAAACTTGCGCCTCCAGATTCCCACAAAGAAACCCCAAATCTCAATGTTACCCTTGATCCTTTTCTTTCTTTTTTTTTTTCCAGTTAGAATGGCTTTTATTAAAAAGTCCTGAAAGAACAGGTGTTGGTGTGGATACAGTTTTAACACTAAAATGTCTAAAAAATTGAAATTTTCAAAAATTCCTTATTTCACAGCCATAGGAACATGTTTCACATTGTTAAAGTTTTGTGGACTGTTAGAGTCTAAGGACATTTGAGTTCACTCATCACGTCCATTCTGCGTGCAGTGTTCTCACTGGACAAGACATGTGCTTTCTCCTTGAATTCATTAATTAGAAAGTCAGCGCCCAAGGCCATGCCACAGTGCCTAAGATTCCTTCAGAAGGGACAGGATGTTTGTTGCAGATGTAGTCTAAGGCTCCAAGGGTAAAGAGTTCTTGGGATATGGCTGCCATGGCAATGGTGTTGTTAGGATAATTCTAACAATCACAAACAGTACAATTACAAAAATGAGAATCCACATCATAATCCTTCTTGCACTTTGGAACATCCATGGCCGTCCTCCCAGTGATTTCCAGCGGGCACTATAAGGGCTCCTGGGCTGCACTCCCAAAATAGACTCTGTGCTTTAGTTTACTCTGCCGTGGTCTCCATAAACATCTCAGACAGCACTGAGTGGTGCGTTCTTTTTACCTGAAGATGTACATAAGTTGGGTTCCCACTCTCATCCTGATGAAAACTTTGTTCAGTGAACTTTATTTCAGCTCAAATTTAATTAGCCGTTTTCTTGATTTCTTTGTTCAGATCTTCAAAGTCTTCTTTTATGTTTCCTTCTAGAATGCAAGTAGGGGCTGCCCTTGGTCCCGGGAAAGATACTTGGTCAGAAGGTGACAGCGTGCGCATCCTAGCTCCGGGCGGTGTAACTTCTTAGAAAGCAGAGCCTGTTTTCCTCACGCCGCCAAGTCGGCCGCGCCACGTCGGCGCCGCCACGGAGACCCCTTGATCCTTTTCTTTCCACATCCAATCCAACTGTGTGTAAGTCCTGTCTTCTCTACTGCCAATCAAATCCCATCTCAGCCCCTTCCTTGCCATATAGAGCCATCAGCATCTCTACCTGAGTTACTGGAACACTTTCCTACCAGCCTTGTGGGTTCCATTTTAGCCTCCTGTTATGGACTGAGCTGTGTTTCCTCCAAACTCATAGACTGAAGCCCTAACCCCAATATAACTATATTTAAAGATGGGGTTTTTCAAAAGGTAATTAAAAGGAAATTAGGTCATAAGGGGAAGGCATGATTTCAAAAGGAGTGGTGTCCTTTTATGAAGAAGAGACCCCAGGAATGCATGCCCAGAGGAAAGGCCACATGAGCACACAGAGAGAAGGGGAGAGCCCTCACCAAGAACAAGCCCTGCCAGCACACCTTGGCCTTGCACTTCTAGCCTCCAGAACCATGAGAAAATAAATTTCAATGGCTTTAAAAGTTGCAATTTTTTCCTAAAAATTGCCTTGGCGATATGGGTTTTTTTCTGGTTCCATACAAAACAAAGCACTCCTGAGTTCAAGCAGTCCACTTGTCTTGGCCTCCCACAGAGAGTCCTTGTATTTCTGATAAAATAATGAAATGGGAAACCATGTACGTAAGCAGTGTGTATATGTGTTTGCATGAGAGTAATAGATAAACCCATCAACCTTCAAAAATTCACCCCAGGATTAGCTGAACGTGGTGGTACACACCTATAGTCCCAGCTACTCAGGAGACTAAGGCAGGAGGATCACTTGAGTCCAGAGTCTGAGGTTGCTGTGAGCCAGGCTAAGACCCTGGCACTCTAGCCTGGGCAACAGAGTGAGACTCTGTCTCAAAAGAAAAATTCACCCTGGGCATTTTGCGCCAAGTAGTAGGTAGGTAGTATAGGTAAAGGATTAAGAACAAATCAAAACCACTCTGAGATATCACCTACCCCAATAAGATTAGCCCACATCACAAAGTCCCAAAGCAGCAGATGGTAGCACGGATGTGGAGAGAGGGGAACACTTTTATACTGTTGCTGGGACTGCAAGCTAATATGGGCTTTTTGGAAAGAAGTATGGAGAATCCTCAAAGATCTCAAATTAGACTTCCCATTTGACCCCACAATCCCACTACTAGGCATCTACCCAGAAGAAAAAAAATCATTTTATCATAAGGACATTTGCAGTAGATTGTTTATTGCAGCTCAATTTACAATGGCCAAAATGTGGAATTTGCAATTGCCCACCAACCCAAAAATGGATTAACAAATTGTAGTACATGCACATCATGGAATACTATTCAGCCATTAAAAAGATGGTGACTTAACATCTTTTGTAATAAACTGGAGTTGGAACACATTCTTCTTAGTAAAGTATCACAGGAATGGAACAGCAATTATCCAATGTACTCAATACTAATATGAAGCCAGTAGACAATCTAATGCATGCCCACATAGGAGAAAAACTCATTTCAATTCCAGTTGAGGGGATGCGTAACAAGGGAAGGGGAGGAGATTGGGGTACTCTCACTGAATGGGCATGAATTGGGAGTGTTGGACACACATTTTCTGTGTGGGACATAACTAACTACAAGAGGGATTCTACCTAACAAAATCCAAATATTTTGACCTGGGTATTTGTACCCTCACATTAACCTCAAATAAATTTACTTTTCAAAAAAAATGTTGCAATTAAATCACGCTACTTCTCCTACGTTCCCCTCGGCAAAAATCAAAATGTATTAAAGACTTCCCTTAGCACTCAGGATAAGATTCAAATGCCCCACCTGGCTTAGAGCCCTACACAGTCTCCTCCTGTCAAAAATCTTCAAGGTCTCCTAAAACTGCTCTGCCCTCACTGAGCCCCAACTGTTTCTCCTCCTTTTTGTTTCTTGGATGCTGTAAGTTTCCACCCTGGAGCTTTTGCTCTAGCTCAGTGATTTTCAACCAGTGTGCCATGGCACAGTAGTGTGCCATGAGAGGATCTTAAGTGTACGGAGAAAATTTTTGAAGATTAACTAAATTATTTTTGAAAGAAGTTCAAAGCACAGGTGAGTATATCCTCTTTTTTACTTTTTTTTTAATCAACATAATTTTAGTGTACCATGGAAGTTTAACTATAGGTTCAAGTGTGCTGTGAGGTAAAAAAGATTGAAAAATACTGGTCTAGCTGTTCTGTTTGTGCTGCCCTTTCCCCTGGCCTTGATATAGCTGGTTTCTTACAGTTACTCAGAGGTGAACAGAGATCTGCCCTGACAATCTAGTCAAAACCAGTCCCTTTGTAACTTTCCAGCATTCAACTACTTTAGTTTCTACATAGCACCTAACACTACCTGACAATGTTGATATTACTTCCTTGTTTATCATCTGTCTCCCACCACCTCCACATAGGATATAAGTTCTCCTGAAGCAGATATTCTATTAGCCTCTGGACCTACCTCCCATCTTCCTTTAAAACAATATCTAGTGTGTGGTACATGCTCAATAACTGTATTTTGAACTTGTAAATGCATACATAGTAATGCATACAGCCTCGCAAAACCAGAACACATTAGTTTGCCCCCCATTCTATCATATTCTCCAGAGATATGGAGATTTTAAGATAAGTTAACAAAGAGTAAATGAGACTTCCAAAAAATATTGATTGAACACATGCAGTTATTTCTGTTTCATTTCAAAATCTCATGAAAATTTCACCAAAGGTACAAAGAGGTATAAATTTATAAAGACCAAAAGACAGGAGTTAAGATGCCTTACAGCAGAACCTTTATAGGTTGACCACCCAAGGGACATCATAAACTGGTCAACATAAGGAAGTAGGCCAACTGTACTGATATGTACATGTGGTGCACGTCCTATCTATGAAAGTTAGGTCAACTTAAGGAGGTGGTCAATGTAGGAGGTGGTCAACTGTGGAGGTTCTACTGTAGTTGGAAAATATCAGCAAATGTTTTCTGAAGACAGAATGCTGAGATCTAAATGTGCAGAGGTAGTGGGGAAGCCAGCAAGGATGCCAATTTCTGCTGCTGAACTCCAAAGAAATTCATGAATTGGAACACCAGATCTCTCTACAGAGATGGGCAAGGGATTAGGCTTAAAAAAAAAAAAAAAAAAAGGAGAATTCACTGCAAGCTCATGAAAGGAACTGTTAGACTGCCAGGGGCCTCTCCCAATGCCTCACAGCTAGGCAAGGACCCATTCTGTCCCCAAGAGTCAACGCATTTCTGTATCTAGAGACATCAAACCAGACATGTTTTCCAAACATGAAAACTGAAGGCACAGCAAAGATCTGGGTGAGGCATTGAGCAGAAAATGGAGGCACATTACCAATCTGTATACAAAAAGAAATGAGACCACTTGTCCCTTTAGTTCATCGTGGGAACTAAATTTACACTGCTTAAGGCAGGAGGCAGAAAGAGTCCTAGGTTGAGAAACTGACTGAACTAAGAGAAAAAAATCTCCAGATTTTGACATTTGAGGTATATCATGACAAAATGGCTGGAAAATGCCAGATTTCCTTACAGTGACACCACTAATCTCTACCTGCCAAACATACTCCTCCAAACACACACACATGTCACCTTCAGATACACACCCACCCACCATCCACATATACCAAACACATACACTCCTTAAGACAATACAGTCACGGACAGCATACTGATGCTTCAGTCAACAATGGACCATACACACGACAGTGGTCTCGTAAGATCATGCTACTATTCCTTTTCCATGTTTAGATCCTCAAATATTTCTGTGTTAGAATTGCCTATACTCAGTATTCAGTATAGTAACGTGTTGTACAAATTTGTAGCCTCGGAACAATAGGTTATCCCATAAAGACTATGCAATAGGCTATGCTAAGTTTATATAAGTACACTCCACATTATTCACACAATGATGAAATTGCCAAAAAGGTTTCTCACAATGTACCCTTCATTAAGCAATGCATAACTGTAGATAAAAATGTCCAAAACACACCCACCCCTCAAATACCTATCTCAGAAACACACACTACATACACCCCTCACACTTATCTCAGACACACACACTACATACACCCCTCACATCTATCCCAGACATACACACATATTTCAAACACCCCGAGCATACACACTCAACTTTCAAGCAGATTTTCTCCTGCTTCTTAAAATATGAAAAATCAAAGATAAGCTGATATGTGAATAAATCTTCTAAAACAACAGATCAAAACCATTAATGTGATCATGGGGTAAAACAAAACACATATGTTAGTGAGTGGAGGTTGAGAGGAGGAGCACAAAAGGGGAAAAAAAGTGCAGGGAACAGAATATTTAGATGAAAAGAACTGCATCCATGGAACATGAACAGGATTCTACATAACAAAATGCTTAGGAGGCGGAGCAAGATGGCAGCTGAGTAACAGCTTCCTTGCATCTGGGGACCGTGAGTCTGGGGAGATAGGACTCCAGGCATCTCTGGTTGGTGGGATCTGCCTATCATCACCCCTGAGAGGATACAGGGAGTCAGCGAGAGACTTCTGGACCCCAAGAGGAGGACTAAAACAGTGGAAAACCGGCAAGTGGTCGCGTGTGTTCAATCCGTCTAAACCCGCCCGCAACTCTAAGTTTAGTAGCAGCGAGACTGCAAACCAGAAAGGCCTTACCTGTGAACTGTTTTGGTGTCTTTGGACTTGGCACTCAGCTGAACTGCCTTGGGGAGAGCCTGAGCGGGAGTGCGGAGAACTTTGGCCTTTGTCTAGGGCCCCAGTCTGAGCTGCTGAGCAAGACAGAGCTAATAGTGTCTGGCTCTGGGTCACAGGCAGCCATTGTGAGCGATCTGCCCCGGCAAGCTCTGCCCTCAGGGTCGCAGAGCTAGAATTGGGTGGGAGCTGGTAACCCAGCGACAAAGTAGCCTAAGGGCGGGGTCTCAGCCGCCTTGCAGCCCTAACCCTCGGGGGCAGAGGGAGACCAGTTTTGGCACACAGGGTAAGTGGATAGCCACTTCAGCAGTGATTCCAGAGACAAGCACTTCCCTGGGAAAGCTTCTGCTCAGCAAGTGAACAAGTTCAAAGTGCCTTTCAAGTGGGCTGAAGAGAGATTTAGGGTGTCTACCTGATGGGGTTTGAGAAATTAGCAGCCTCCAGTCATATCAGAACTGTGATTAACATCTCAAACCCCAGAAGACCACGTGTTGCCCAGACAATATTCAATAACATATACATACTGCTTTGTTTTTGGTTCTGGTTTTTTTTTTTTTTTTTTTTTGGTTTCGTTGTTTTTGTTGCTTATTTTGATGTTGCTGATTATTGTTTTGTTTTTTAAGTTCAACCTTTTCCATACAGATCCTTTTTCTTTCTCAATTTTTCTAGTTTAATTATAATCTCCCATTGCTGCCTATTTCAATAATTAGAACTTCATTTTTGTTAGTGTTTCTACCGCTATTATTTGGTTTTTCCAACCAATTTTATCCCATAAAGCTTTCTGTTTGCTTGTTTTGGTTTGATTTATAGCATTTTTGTCTTTCCTCTCTACTTGGTGGAGGTGGGGTACTGTGTCTGATCAGATTAGCAAAGAGCTGCTGACCTCAAGGGAACCACCCAACTGGGCACCCCCAGAAGGTAGTTTTTTTTTAAGGTTGTATCAAAGTACCCTACTGTACACCTATATTGCTCTGTCTCCCTCTTTCTGTGCCTCTCTTCTTTTTGTCAATATTCCTTTTACCCACCCCCTCTCCTTTCTCTATTTTTCTTTTTTTTTTTCTTATCACTTGGTCCTCCTTTCTTTCATCCCTTTTTTGCTCTTCAACCTTCTCACCCTTCTGGTCCTGTAACCCTTAGTCCACAGGCACGAGAACTTAAAGAGCAAGAGGAAGTGAAAGGAAAATTAGGGCAAGGAAACAGATAAAAGAAATCACTCATGAGGAAGAATCAGCAGAAAACTCCAGGCAACATGAAGAACCAGTCCAGAACAACCCCGCCAAGGGACCATGAGGTAGCTACTGCAGAGGATTCCACCTATACAGAAATGTGAGGAATGACAGAAAGGGAATTTAGAATACACATGTTGAAAACAATGAAAGAAATGATGGAAACAATGAAGGAAACTGCTAATAAAGTGGAAATTAAACAAAAGGAAATTCAAAACCAGCATCAAATAAGAGATGAATGTTATGAAGAATATAAAAAGGATATAGCAGAGCTGAAAGAAATGAAGCAGTCAATCAGGGAACTTAAAGATGCAATTGAAACTATCAGCAACAGGTTAGACCATGCAGAAGAAAGAATTTCAGAGGTAGAAGACAAAGTTTTTGAGATAACTCAGATAGTAAAAGAGGCAGAAAAGAAGAGAGAGAAAGCAGAACGTTCACTGTCAGAATTATGGGACTTTATGAAGCGTTCCAACATACGAGTTATAGGAATTCCAGAAGGGGAAGAAGAATGCCCCAGAGGAGTGGAAGCCATACTAGAGAATATTATAAAAGAAAATTTCCCAAATATCACCAAAGATTCTGACAAACTGCTTTCAGAGGGCTATCGGACCCCAGGTCGCCTGAACTCTAACCGAGCTTCTCCAAGACACATTGTGATGAACCTGTCCAAAGTCAAGACAAAAGAAAAGATTCTGCAAGCTGCCAGGAGTAAGTGCCAGTTGACACTTACTCAACTAGAGGGGCAAATCCATCAGAGTGACCGCAGACTTCTCTAATGAAACTTTCCAAGCAAGAAGACAATGGTCATCTACCTTTAATCTACTTAAACAGAACAATTTCCAGCCCAGAATTCTGTACACTGCTAAGATAAGCTTCAAAATTGACGGAGAAATCAAATCATGTACGGATATACAAACATTGAGGAAATTCGCCACAACAAGACCAGCTCTACAGGAAATACTTCAACCTGTTCTGCACACTGACCACCACAATGGATCAGCAGCAAACTAAGAACTCAGAAATTAAAGGACAGAACCTAACCTCCACACTGATGCAAAAGATAAAACTAAGCAATGGACTCTCACCAATTAAGACGAATAGAATATTACCACACTTATCAATTATCTCAATAAATGTTAATGGCTTGAATTCCCCACTGAAGAGACATAGATTGGTTGACTGGATTAAAAAACACAAGCCATCCATTTGCTGTCTGCAAGAAACACACCTGGCTTCAAAAGACAAATTAAAGCTCCGAGTCAAGGGTTGGAAGACAATTTTTCAGGCAAATGGAATTCAGAAGAAAAGAGGAGTTGCAATCTTATTTTCAGATACATGTGGATTTACCGCAACTAAAGTCAAAAAAGACAAAGATGGTCACTTTATATTGGTCAAGGGAAAAATACAACAAGAAGACATTTCAATTCTAAATATCTATGCACCCAATTTAAATGCTCCCAGATTCTTGAAACATACCTTACTCAGTCTGAGCAATATGATATCTGATAATACCATAATAACAGGGGACCTTAACACTCCTCTTACAGAGCTGGATAGACCCTCTAAACAGAAATTAAACAAGGATATAAGAAACTTAAATGAGACCCTAGAACAACTGTGCTTGATAGACGCATATAGAACACTCCATCCCAAAGATAAAGAATATACCTTCTTCGCATCACCCCATGGAACATTCTCCAAAATTGATCATATCCTGGGACACAAAAGAAATATCAACAGAATCAAAAGAATTGAAATTTTACCTTGTATCTTCTCAGACCATAAGGCACTAAAGGTGGAACTCAACTCTAACAAAAATGCTGGAACCCACCCAAAGGCATGGAAACTAAACAATCTTCTGTTGAATAACAGATGGGTGAAGGGAGAAATAAAACAGGAAATCATTAACTTCCTTGAGCATAACAACAATGAAGACACAAGCTACCGAAACCTGTGGGATACTGCAAAAGCAGTTTTGAGAGAAAAATTCATCGCTTTAGATGCCTACATTCGAAAAACAGAAAGAGAGCACATCAACAATCTCACAAGAGATCTTATGGAATTGGAAAAAGAAGAACAATCTAAGCCTAAACTCAGTAGAAGAAAAGAAATATCCAAAATCAAATCAGAGATCAATGAAATTGAAAACAAAAGAATCATTCAGAAAATTAATGAAACAAGGAGTTGGTTTTGTGAAAAAATAAATAAAATAGATAAACCATTGGCCAGACTAACGAGGAATAGAAAAGTAAAATCTCTAGTAACCTCAATCAGAAATGATAAAGGGGAAATAACAACTGATCCCACAGAGATACAAGAGATCGTCTCTGAATATTACCAGAAACTCTATGCCCAGAAATTTGACAATGTGAAGGAAATGGATCAATATTTGGAATCACACCCTCTCCCTAGACTCAGCCAGGAAGAAATAGAGCTCCTGAACAGACCAATTTCAAGCCCTGAGATCAAAGAAACAATAATAATCTTCCAACCAAAAAATGCCCTGGTCCAGATGGCTTCACTCCAGAATTCTATCAAACCTGCAAGGAAGAGCTTATTCCTGTACTGCAGAAATTATTCCAAAAAATTGATGAAGAAGGAATCTTCCCCAACACATTCTATGAAGCAAACATCACCCTGATACCAAAACCAGGAAAAGACCCAAACAAAAAGGAGAATTTCAGACCAATCTCACTCATGAATATAGATGCAAAAATTCTCAACAAAATCCTAGCCAATAGATTACAGCTTATCATCAAAAAAGTCATTCATCATGATCAAGTAGGCTTCATCCCAGGGACGCAAGGCTCGTTTAACATACGCAAGTTTATAAACGTCATCCACCATATTAACAGAGGCAAAAATAAAGATCACATGATCCTCTCAATAGATGCGGAAAAAGCATTTGATAAAATGCAGCATCCTTTTCTAATTAGAACACTGAAGAGTATAGGCATAGGTGGCACATTTCTAAAACTGATTGAAGCTATCTATGACAAACCCACAGCCAATATTTTACTGAATGGAGTAAAACTGAAAGCTTTTCCTCTTAGAACTGGAACCAGACAAGGTTGTCCTCTGTCACCTTTACTATTCAACATAGTGCTGGAAGTTCTAGCCAATACAATTAGGCAAGACAAGGGAATAAAGGGAATCCAAATGGGAGCAGAGGAGGTCAAACTCTCCCTCTTTGCTGACGACATGATCTTATACTTAGAGAACTCCAAAGACTCAACCACAAGACTCCTAGAAGTCATCAAAAAATACAGTAATGTTTCAGGATATAAAATCAATGTCCACAAGTCAGTAGCCATTGTGTACACCAATAACAGTCAAGATGAGAAGCTAATTAAGTACACAACTCCCTTCACCATAGTTTCAAAGAAAATGAAATACCTAAGAGTATACCTAACAAAGGAGGAGAAGGACCTCTATAAAGAAAACTATGAAATCCTCAGAAAGGAAATAGCAGAGGATATTAACAAATGGAAGAACATACCATGCTCATGGATGGGAAGAATCAACATTGTTAAAATGTCTACACTTCCCAAAGCAATCTACCTATTCAATGCCATTCCTATCAAAATACCAACATCGTACTTTCAAGATTTGGAAAAAATGATTCTGCGTTTTGTATGGAACCGGAAAAAAACCCGTATACCTAAGGCAGTTCCCTGTAACAAAAATAAAGCTGGGGGCATCAGCATACCAGATTTTAGTCTGTACTACAAAGCCATAGTGCTCAAGACAGCATGGTACTGGCACAAAAACAGAGACATAGACACTTGGAATCGAATTGAAAACCAAGAAATGAAACTAACATTTGACAACCACCTACTCTTTGATAAACCAAACAAGAACATACCTTGGGGGAAAGACTCCCTATTCAATAAATGGTGTTGGGAGAACTGGATGTCTACATGTAAAAGACTGAAACTGGACCCACACCTTTCCCCACTCACAAAAATTGATTCAAGATGGATAAAGGACTTAAATTTAAGGCATGAAACAATAAAAATCCTCAAAGAAAGCATAGGAAAAACACTGGAAGATATTGGCCTGGGGAAAGACTTCATGAAGAAGACTGCCATGGCAATTGCAACAACAACAAAAATAAACAAATGGG
This sequence comes from Nycticebus coucang, assembly GCF_027406575.1. Classification (NCBI taxonomy): domain Eukaryota; kingdom Metazoa; phylum Chordata; class Mammalia; order Primates; family Lorisidae; genus Nycticebus; species Nycticebus coucang. The sequence continues at coordinate 24,178,907 of NC_069787.1, forward strand.
ACTTCATTAAACTGAAAAGCTTCTGTACAGCTAAGGAGACCATAACCAAAGCAAAGAGACAACCTACACAATGGGAAAGGATATTTGCATATTTTCAATCAGACAAAAGCTTGATAACTAGGATCTATAGAGAACTCAAATTAATCCACATGAAAAAAGCCAACAATCCCATATATCAATGGGCAAGAGACATGAATAGAACTTTCTGTAAAGATGACAGACGAATGGCTAACAAACACATGAAAAAATGTTCATCATCTCTATATATTAGAGAAATGCAAATCAAAACAACCCTGAGATATCATCTAACTCCAGTGAGAATGGCCCACATCACAAAATCTCAAAACTGCAGATGCTGGCGTGGATGTGGAGAGAAGGGAACACTTTTACACTGCTGGTGGGACTGCAAACTAGTACAACCTTTCTGGAAGGAAGTATGGAGAAACCTCAAAGCACTCAACCTAGACCTCCCATTTGATCCTGCAATCCTATTACTGGGCATCTACCCAGAAGGAAAGAAATCCTTTTATCATAAGGACACTTGTACTAGACTGTTTATTGCAGCTCAATTTACAATCGCCAAAATGTGGAAACAGCCTAAATGCCCACCAACCCAGGAATGGATTAACAAGCTGTGGTATATGTATACCATGGAATACTATTCAGCCATTCAAAAAAATGGAGACTTTACATCCTTCGTATTAACCTGGATGGACGTGGAAGACATTATTCTTAGTAAAGCATCACAAGAATGGAGAAGCATGAATCCTATGTACTCAATTTTGATATGAGGACAATTAATGACAATTATGGTTATGGGGGGGAAAACAGAAAGAGAGAAGGAGGGAGGGGGGGTTGGGCCTTGGTGTGTGTCACACTTTATGGGGGCAAGACATGATTGCAAGAGGGACTTTGCCTAACAATTGCAATCAGTGTAACCTGGCTTATTGTACCCTCAATGAATCCCCAATAATAAAAAAAAAAAGAAAATGCTTTGAGACTAACAAAGAACCTCTAGAAATTTAAAATACAATCACAGAAAAAACATCAGCACAAGAAATGCTAGAAACAGTTTTAAAAATCTCTCAAAGTACAACAAAAATACAAAATATACGGGAAGTAGCCGAGAATGAATAAATTTAGAGGCTTATCCATAGAGTACAAAATGGGAGGCTTAGGAGCCAAGAAAATAATGAAAAGGAAACCATTGATGGTATAAAACGATAAAATATACCAGAGCTGCTGAATATGAATCTCTAAAATAAAATAGCTCTCCAGATATGCTAAAGTCTACTGTAAGTAATATCATTAAGACATTTCAGAACACTGGGAATAAGGACTTCCTAAGAGAGAAATACATACAACGTGCTACCTACAAAAATTCAGGAATTAGCATTAAACTTCTCAACAGCAAACCTCAAAACCAGAAGGCATTAGGACAAGGCCTTGAATATTCTAGGAAAATAATTACTTCCAACCCAGAAGTACATATCCCAAATAAACAATTAAGCAAATGTAATAATAAAATGTCTTTGCATTTTCAGACATACAGAGTCTTAGCATTTTATGTTCTCAATGTATCTTTTCTCAGCAAGTTCCTGGAAGATGTGTGTTGCTAAAGTAAGTAAACCAAGAATAACTTCCAAGCAATTCAGGAAAAAAGTGCCAGTCTCAAGAGGGAAAGAAAGCCCCCGTACAATAGTGAAAGGAAATTTCTGAAAGATAACTGTGCAGCTGACTTATAGGCCAGCCAGCACAGGTAGGTATAGAAGAAATGCCTGATATGTTAGCCTATGTTGAGAAGAATCTTATAATTTTATAAGTGTTTGAGAAAAAATTAATGACATGGATATAGAAAAGCAAGCAAGTTCAGCTAGAAGCAATGGCTCATGCCTACAGTCCCAGCCCTTTGAGAAGCTGAGGTGGGAGGATCTCTTGAGGTCAGGAGTCTAAGACCAGCCTGGACAACATAGCGAGACTCTGTGTTTACAAAAATTTTTAAAGTTAGTAGGGCTTGGTGGTATTAGGTGCTAGGGAGGCTAAAGTGGGAGGATCACTTGAGCCCAGGAAATTGAGGTTGTAGTGAGTGATGATGATTCCACTGCACTCTAGCCTGGACAGCAGAGCAAGATCCTGCCCGCGCGCGTGCGCGCACACACACACAGAGGAAAGGAAAGAAAAAAGAGGAGAAAGGAAAATAAAGGCGAAAAGCAAACAGAAAAGAAGGGAAAGGAAGGGATAGGAAAAGAAGGGATGGGAAGGAACAGGAAAGGACAGGAAGGGACGGGAAGGGAAAGGAAGAAAATTAAGTAAATTAAAATAAATAAAGCAATTATTAACTCCAGGAAAAACAAAATGTAATGCTGGAAAAGAAATGTTAACTATAGTACATTCCATGGCTCAGCAGTGAACAAAGCGTATGTAATAAAAAGAACACAGAATAGTAATTTGACCAAAAATTATGATATAACAATAATGGAAGAATGAGTAAGGGAAAGCTTACATGTAGGCTTGTGTCTGTGTGGGAGGGTATGTAAGAAAGCAAATCTATCATCTTCCATTTTAGTCTAAAATAAATAATAGTACTGCAAATGTACTTCTTAAATATATATATATATATGCATATATATGTATATATCACACAAAGCAGCAAAAAACTATGAAAGTGGCTTGCCTCTGGAGAGGTAGACCCAGGAGTTTTTGGAAGGTGACTTTTGGTGTACATTTACTTCAGTAAATTTAAAAATAAAGCAAGACAAAACATAAAGGAGTCACATAACACAGAAATGATATACATCATGGAATGGTGGAAGGCTGGACCTCAGGCATAAGCTTCACTTTGAAGAGGCCAGGCATAAGTAATCACACGTAGATCATACGGAGCACGAAGCAGATGGAAGGCATCCTCACTTTTCATGCTTGCCTTTCACTATATCAGAACAGTAAAAACAGCAACCCACACTTACTAGTCTCTGCTCACAGAGACTAGTGCCAAGCAGTTTCCTAACATTAGCTAATCCCATCCACAACCCCGAGTTAGCACAAGAGTCTACCATTTTCCCAAGTTCAAATGAAGTAACTAAGGCCCAGAAAGAATAGATAACTGATCCAAGGTCGACATTGTTCTTCTTTTCTCTGAATAAGAAATGAAGGGGAGAAAGGATCTGTTTGTACCTTGTACTCCGCCTTCCCCAAAAATACACAGCCAGAGACGCACGAGTTAGAAAACTCCTCAGAAGACCAAGCACGAGTTAGAAAACTCGTCAGAAGACCAAGCTGACTTAGACTGGAAAAAGTGAGGATGATGTGGAACAGGGTGGGGCGAGGACAAACTAAAGAAACAAAAAGCCAAGGCTGCTGAAAGCCAGACACAAATCTGTCCAATCATTAAGGGGGAAATTGCCAAGCTTGAAGCATTTATAAATCACCCCCAAACTAATCAGCCATTTAAGGACAATCCCATAAAAAAAAAAAAAGGGACCACAGCAGGCTGCTCTTGAGAGTTAAATGGCTTTGCAGCCTCATCTGGGATATGCAAATTCAAGGCTATCAGCAAGCATTTCCTGAGTGATAACTTGGTTTATTTTCAAGGGCAGCTCATCAGGAAACGGAGCTGGAAACCTGGGAAGGATTCTCAAGCTTTGCAGTGAGCTTCATGTCAGAGCTATTCCCAGTTTGCTTCTCTAAGAAGCCCTTCTGCCTTGGGCACCAAAGGCAGAAGGGAACCAGGTAGCTGTGCCTTGTCAGACCCTATAATGCAGTTGGTGAAACCAGGTGACTATAAAAGTCACAACTGGGACAAGTGCTTTCTTCCATTTCAATATTTCTCAGAAGATTCTTTCTTTCACCTCTCTCAGATTCTTTCTTTCACCATCCTAATGCAAAGCAGTTTAAACATTTTAGACCTGCCTAGAATTGTCCATGTTACAGAGTTTCTTCCTTTTCTAAATTGGAAACAACCCAATGTAGTGGGTTCCGTAGTGGATCCCAAAAGATGACCATTTGCTAATCCCCAGAACCCATGAATGTAACCTTATTAGAAAAAAAATCTTCACAGATATAATTAAGGACCTAGAGATGATATCACCACCGATTACCCAAGTGGTCCCTAAATATAATAAGTGTCCTTATAAGGGATAGAGGGACACATGGAGAAGGCCACAGAGACAGAAACCGAGATTAGAGTGAGGTGACCACAAGCCAAGGATGACATGGAGCCACGAAAAGTGGAAGGGACCAGGAAAGTTTCTCCCAAGAGCCTCTGCAGACAGTGAGGCCTTACTGATGCCTTCACTTTGAACTTCTGGCCTTCAGAACATGAGAGAATACACTTCTGTTGTTTTAAGCCATCGAGTTTGTGGTAGAGTTTTAGAGCTCAGAGCAACTTGTCTAGTTCCCTGTTTTAGAAATGAGGATAATGGAGATCAGAGAGTAATGTGGCTTTCTGAAGTTTGTGCAGTGGAAATTGGACCTGTTCAACTCAGAGTGAGTTACGTAACCTATCTACTTCAGTGCTCCTACTTAGAAAATTTGGATACTGACACCTGCTGGGTACGGTTGTCATAATGATCAAATGGAAGAGGGTATGTGTAAAAACCCTATTATATCTCCTGGCCCGGAGCAACCCAGGGTGATAGCAATGCCTGAATCTCCATCATCTTGTTCTTGGTTTACAGGACAAGCTGCATCCTGTTCTACTGATCTGTGCTACAATCCACTCCGAATGCCTTCCCTTATACACCACCTCCAACCTGAGAAAATGTACTGAATGTGACTCCTTCTGGCTGTCAGGGTCACTGATGCCACCCATGGTGTTAGTGCTGAGCTTTCAAGAGTAAGAAGACCACACACCATGTCACCTTACCAGCTATTACCCACTCCCCAGGGGTGCCCATCCAGTGACTAGCTGCTGTCGCAGGCAGGACAGGTGGTGTCCAAACAGGGAGGAGACCTAAGAGGGGCTGAGCCTTGAGTGCATGGCTGTGTGTAACTCCCAAGTATTCCAAAAAATTTCATGCTTTTAGGACAGTCATGCTTGACAGTGGTGAAAGGGGTCTTCTTCCCCCGAGAACACTGGATAATGTCACATGGGTGGGGACTGGGGCATGCACAACAGGTCCTACCGGCATCTAGCAGGGAGAAGCCAGAGATGTTGCAACGTCCCACATCACACAGGACAACCAGCCCCCACAAAAAGAATGATCCTGCCCAGGCTGGGAGGCGGAGCAAGATGGCAGCCAAGTAACAGCTTCCTTGCATCTGGGCACCGTGAGTCTGGGGAGATAGGACTCCAGGCATCTCTGGCTGGTGGGATCTGCCTATCATCACCCCTGTGAGAATACAGGGAGTCAGCGAGAGACTTCTGGACCCCAAGAGGAGGACTAAAACAGTAGAAAAACGGCAAGTGGTTGCGTGTGTTCAATCCGTCTAAACCCGCCCATAACTGTAAGTTCAGTAGCAGCGAGACTGCAAACCAGAAAGGCCTTACCTGTGAACTGTTTTGGTGTCTTTGGACTTGGCACTCAGTTGAACTGCCTTGGGGAGAGCCTGAGTGGGAGTGCGGAGAACTTTGGCCGTTGTCTAGGGCCCCAGTCTGAGCCACTGAGCCAGACAGAGCTAATAGTGTTTGGCTGTGGGTCACAACAAGCTCCGCCCTCAGGGTCGCAGAGCTAGAATCGGGTGGGAGCTGGTAACCCAGTGACCAAGTAGCCTAAGGGTTGGGTCTGAGCCTCCTTGCAGCCCTAACCCTCAGGGGCAGAGTGAGACCGGTTTTGGCACACTGGGTAAGTGGATAGCCACTTCAGCAGTGATTCCAGCGACAAGCACTTTCCTGGGAAAGCTTCTGCTCAGCAAGTTTACAAGTTCAAAGTGCCTTTTAAGTGGGCTGAAGAGAGATTTAGGGTGTCTATCTGCTGGGGTTTGAGAAAGAATGATCCTGCCCTAAATGTCAATTGTTTCAGCAGGAAAGCAGACCAGCAGATTGTGGTGACAAAACCATGGGAACGTGTCCCAATGAATGACCAAAACTCTATGTCATGCTGTTTTCTCAGCAAATAACTTGCTCCTGGGGGAGTGAGCAGCTGACAGATAGTACCTGTGGGGCCGATTGTGAGACTGAGCTTGGCTGGCTCCCATGGGTACACGTGAGGACTAGCTGAGGGCAAAGGACTGCCTTGGTAATGAGCACCCCACCCCACCCCAGTCTCACCAGCTGCCTCTTCAAGTCTCACTCAAATCAGGCTTGAAAAATAACAATTGGATTGAGGTGATCAAATCTGGAAAGTGCTAATCAACACTTACTTGGAGATACGCTGTCTGGCAAAAAACCACCTCCTCACATTTTGTGAAAGGAGATTATTCTTTAATCTCATGGAAGCAGACAACCCCTTCATCTGATTTCCCTTTTAGAACAAGGTAGGGTGCATTAAGCCACCATTTGCCACTATGTAGAACCTGGTCCATCTGGATGGCATGTCAAATAACACTGAATTAAAAAGCAGAGAGAAAGCTGTTTCCTTTCTGCTTCTCTTTTATTTTTTTTTTATTAAATCATAACTGTATACATTGATATGATCATGGGGCATCATACACTCGCTTCATAAACCATTTGACACATTTTTATCACAGTGGTTAACATAGCCTTTCTGGCGTTATCTCAGTTACTGTGCCAAAACATTTACATTCTACATTTACCAAGTTTCGCAAATACCCCTGTAAGATGCACCACAGGTGTGATCCCACCAATCCCCCTCCCTCTACCCACCCCCCCTTCCCACTTCCCCCTATTGTTAAGTTGTAGCTGGGTTATAGCTTTCATGTGAGAGTCACAAATTAGTTTCATAGTAGGGCTGTGTACATTGGGTACTTTTTCTTCCATTCTTGGGATACTTTACTAAGAAGAATATGTTCCAGCTCCATCCATGTAAACATGAAAGAGGTAAAGTCTCCATCTTTCTTTAAGGCTGCATAGTATTCCATGGTATACATATACCACAATTTATTAATCCATTCGTGGATCGATGGGCACTTGGGCTTTTTCCATGACTTAGCTATTACGAATTGGGCTGCAATAAACATTCTGGTACAAATATCTTTGTTATGTTGTGATTTTTGGTCTTCTGGGTATAAGCCCAGCAGAGGAATTACAGGATTGAATGGCAGATCTATTTTTAGATCTCTGAGTGTTCTCCATATATCTTTCCAAAAGGAATGTATTAATTTGCATTCCCACCAGCAGTGCAGAAGTGTCGGGAATTTACCTAACAAAAGACGTGAAAGATCTCTATAAAGAGAACTATGAAACTCTAAGAAAAGAAATAGCTGAAAATGTTAACAAATGGAAAAACATACCATGCTCATGGCTGGGAAGAATCAACATCGTTAAAATGTCTATACTACCCAAAGCAATATATAATTTCAATGCACTCCCTATTAAAGCTCCATTGTCATATTTTAAAGATCTTGAAAAAACATTACTTCGTTTTATATGGAATCAGAAAAAACCTCGAATAGCCAAGACATTACTCTGCTTCTCTTTTAATCCTTCTGAGGAAAAAGCCTCAGATTGGTGCAAAAAGATCCTTAAAACTTTGGTACTATTTGTTATTTTTTTCCTAACTGAGGCTGGACCTGGGGCTTAGAGCCCTCTGACATGACAGTATTTAGCTAGATCTCAAAGTCAATATTTGTGTTTTTCATAGAATTTTTTTGTTATTGGTATTATTTTTATAGAGAGCCATGTAGGAATTATTCCAGGAATATGAAGTCAATTCAATATCAAGAAATCAGATGATCATCTTAATAATGTATTTAACGGACATCAATGCATTTTGCAAGTATTCCTAATAAAACACTAGCTAAAAGAAAAAAACCTACTTTACCAAAAATTGCAATGTGTTAGCTTTGTGAAATAATTTTGAAAGTGTAGGAGTTGAAAAACAGGGTTAAAATCCCATATCCTTTATACTTAGATTCTCCAGATGTTAACCTCTTACGTAGCCATATTATTAACATATTAATATTCATGCAATACCGTTATCTTGGCTGTATCCCTGATTCTAACCTTGTCCCTAGTCTCATTTGTGTCCTTTTCCTGGTGCAGAATCTAACACAGACTTGAAAGCTGCATTTACTTGTCCTATTTCTTTATTCTCTTTAAATTTCCATTTCAACGCATGCTTAGTTTATCTTTTTAAATTTTTTTTCCACTGAAATAGACTTTTTCAGAACAATTTTAGGTTCACAGCAAATTTGAGCAGAAAATTCTGATAAATTCCCCTACCACCATCATGCACAGCCTTCCCCATTATCAATAGCCCACCAGGCTGGGACGTTTGTTACAAGGATGACCCACATCAGTACCCCAAGTCCATGGTTTACATTAGGGTTCACACTTGCTGTGTGTGTCCTATGGGTCTGACAAGTGTATGGAATGTATCCCTCATTATACAGGGCGTCCCAGAGGTTGCCCCAAACTCACCATACATAGAGAAAATAAGAAATTGTAGCTAAACGTACACTTACTTACAAAATATTCGTTCCAAAATTTTACAAAGAAGTAGCCAACGTGTAGAGAATACGTAGTAAAGATTTTTTTGTTTGCAAAATAAAAATCCTGTGCTCTACCTTTCCCTCCCCAACCCCTGCCAACCCCTGATCTTTTTGCTGTCTCCATAGTTTCGCCTTTTCAGAATGTTCTAGAGTTAGGATTATACAATAGCATTATATAGTCTTTTCAGCAGGCTTCTTTGACTTAGTAATAAATAGGAATTTAAAGTTCTATCATGTCTTTACATTACTTGGTAGCTTTTTCTTTTTGAGACAGAGTCTCAGTAACTTGCTACTGAGGGCAAGTCTCACACTACTTGCCCTCAGTAGAGTGATGTGGCATCATAGCTCACAGCAACCTCCAACTCTTGGGCTTAAGTGATTCTCTTGCCTCAGCCTTCCACCAAGTAGGTGGGACTACAGGCACCTGCCACAACGCCCGGCTATTTTCTGTTGCAGTTGTCATTGTTGTTTAGCTGGCCTGGGCTGGGTTCAAACCCGCCAGCCTCGGTATATGTGGCTGGCACCGTAACCCCTGTGCTACAGGTGCAGAGCCTTGATAGCTTTTCATTTTTAATGCTAAATAATCTTCCATTCGGTGTCAGGGATGCACCACAGTGTATTTATCTACTCACCTACTGAAGGTCATTTTGGTTGCTTTCAAGTTTGGGCAATTATAAATAAAGTTGTGTAGGTTTTCTTATGGACATAAGTTTTCAGCATACTTGGAGAAATACCCAGGAGTATGATTGCTGGACCATGCGATAAGAGCATATTTAGTTCGGTAAGACACTGCCAAACTATCCCAAAATGGTGGCACCATTTGCATCCCCACAAGCAATGAACAAGAGAGTCCCTCTTGTTCCATATCCTCTCCAGCTTTTGGTGTTGTCAGTATTCTAAATATTTACAAAAGATGTCTTCACTTTTTAATTGGGATATCTGTTTTCTTATTGAGTTTTAAGAATTTTTATATATTTTGGGTAAAAGTGTGTTGTGCAATGCATCTTTTGCAAAGATCTTCTACTCTATGGCTTGTTTTCTTATTCTTTTAACTGTCTTTTGTGGCGTGGAAGTCTTTATTGTCAGTGAAGTCCATCTTATCAATTATTTCTTTTGTGGATTATGCCTTTCATGTTGTATCTAAAAAGTCATCACCTGGTCCGAGGTCACCTATATTCTCTTATTTTCCAGGAGTTTTAATAGTTTTGCATTTAAAGCATAATATTTGCTTTCACAATCACCTCCCAAATATGGTAATTAATATCTATTTTCCATTGGCGGCTGCAATTTAGAGTTTTCTTCTGATGTGTGCTAACTTAAATTTTAACAGTTTTCTTTTTAAAATATTAATCATAAAGGTGGCAAGTGGATATGGGAAAATAGCATGACATGGACTAGAAATGACTTGAGTTTAAAGGAACATAATTATATGTGGGATCTTCCATTAACAAAACAAAAGCAGCACTTTATAATAAAGGTTTAAGTGGCTAGCCTAGGCCTAGGAGCTTCTGAGTTCTACAGTGCCGAAGTAGGGAATCTTTACTTGGTCCAGGCATAGGAGGAGAACAGAGCTAGAAAGAGAATACATACTTTTTTAGGGAGTTAAGGAAAAACCTGGACCAAAACCTATGAAAATTTCTTCACACAGGCATTTGAGGGCAAATTTAAAGGGGAAAAAAGGGCTCTCACATGTAAACTGAGCTCTGAACCAGGCCTATAGCTAGGATTTCCAACCCACTTACCCTCAAACCTAGCACACTTGGTCAGTGCAAGGCCCAAGCAACTATGCTCAGCATCCCTCTGGAAAGAAATCTGCATTCATCTGATAATACAAAAGTCTCATGAATAGAATAAACACAGTAAGACTAAGCAAACTTGACTGCTCATGAGCTCAGCACAGCTGGAGCTGGGTATTCAACTTATCACCTTATCAACTGTCATCCTCCTAAACATTGTTTGGGGCAATGGGGCAACTTTTGCACTTAGGGCTAAAATGGTAGATCTGTTTGATCTCAGATATCTGTGAACTGGCAATGGCTATTTGAAACTCTTTTAAAGAAGGTCCGTAGGATCATATCTATGTTTAGAATTCTGATTGATAGTTGAGTCTGCTCTGGGCATGGGATTAGGGAAGGACCATACCTGGGCTGTGTCACTGTGCCAGCTCAACAGCGTGGCAGGTAGTTATAAGACTGGGGGGTGGGGGGATATGTTGGAAAAATTCCAGACCTACCACATATCTTCCTGACATCTTTCCCCAACTTCTGTTGCTAGGGAGCCCTGCCTCACCCATTAGCCCACACGAGTGGGCTACGAAGAGTTTCCTCACTCCCTCAGACGGGTAATCCACATCCCCATCACTTGAGATGGCAGTACATGAAGTTCTTTCCCCCTGATCTCAGCTATGTCTGGGTTCGAAGGAGAGAATCCAAGGGTCCCTGAAGTTAGATGGAAAATGAGCCTGCCTTTCCGTTTTTCCTGACATCTAACTGAAGTTGAGCATATCCATCAATTACAAATAAAGACAAGTTAACAGAAATCGCAAATGTTTTTATAAGACATCATGGTTACCATAGATATATCGAAATACTATTTATAAAAATCCCTAATTTGAAATTAGTTACTAGATCCATCCGTAGCTATGGTTTTGAATACATTAATAAAGAACCAAATTTACTGTAACCATAATTTATATAGTTTACATAATTTATAATCAAATAAAGAACTATATCAGACTTGGTTTTTAATATTTTGATAACTCACTATAATTGGTTTCCTTTGTAATCTTATATTATTTAATGTTTTATCCAGCTTTACTGAGGTATAATAAAAATTTTACATATTTCAGTACACGAATTTTTTTACATACGCATATATTACGAAATGATTATCACGATCAAGCTAATTGACATGTTCATCACCTCATATAGTTACCTATTTTTTTGTGTTAAGATCTACTCTCTTAGCCAATTTTAAGTCTATGTTATTATTAACTACAGATCTCACTTATATGTGAAATCTAAAAAAGTCAAACTCATAGAAATAGAAGAAGTACAGTTACCAGGGATTGGGGTTGGGAGAAAAGAGGGGATGTCAGTCCCTTTTAAACTCTCACTTGAAAAGATCAATAAGTTCTGGAGACCTGATATTTTTGTTGTTGTTGTTGTTTTTTTGTTTGTTTGTTTGTTTGTTTTGGAGACCTAATGTATAGCACAGTAACTATAATCATTATAGTTATTTAATTAGTTATGAAACGGTATTCTAAGACAGGAACCTAAGGTTTCATTAGGTAACTGGAGGGGTCCCTTCACGTAACTGGTTAAGAACAATACCTCCTCATCCTCCAGACGGTGAGCTCCTTGACCGGAAAGCAAAGTCTAGGCTCACCTGCCTTTGGATCCCTGGCACCACCCAGCACAGTGCCTGGCACATAACAGATGCCCAGTAACCACTCCCTAATAGAATGATCATCGCATCGCTGCTATTGGGATACAATGAGTTTTGTGCCACTGACCTGAGTGCAAAAGACTGCATTTTAGAGACAGGATGGATCTAACTGGTTTTCTCAGCTGTTTTGGTGGTTGGGAGAACCAACACTTCTATTGCCTCTCACCTCTCCTTACTGATCTATTCCCATTTCGGCATGTCAGGCAGCACTTGCTCTCCCACCAATGTGACATTTGATGTCTGTGCTAGGGAGAGACAGTTGGACCTCTTCCCATAACTTGCAACTCTACCCAGGAGCTGAAGGTGGGTTCTGAGAATCCTGGCTTGACAAGAGCATGTGCTCAGTCCCCTTGGGAAAGCATGTGAATTTCTGCTGCCCCCACCCTCAGAGTGGTCTCCACCTGATGTTTGCCCACTCCTATTACTTACCTCCAGATCTTCTGAGAGGACAAAAATGACCAACAGATACTTTGTGGCTCAGAAAATACAATGCAAACCAACCAAATTCCTGAATTAGTGCTGGACCAGGTTGCCACTGAATCCCTTTCTCCCACAACAGGAGCAAGAGGAACTGAGGAGGATCTTCACAGCTGCTCGTAGCAGGCAGCAAGGCACGGCCTCACTCCAAACGTGCTCTGATGCTTCCTACACATTTCTTTATTTCAGAATCACTTTGATTGGCTAATGAGACGTGGAAAGCATGAGATTAATCAATGCAAATCGTAACCTCAGCTGTGTTTGCCTCCCAATAGCCTTCACCACCAGCACCAAAAATATAGGCTTTCTCCACAATAAATGCTTTTTATGATACCAATAAGATCACTCCAGGAGTGTTGTTATAATGAAATAATCATGGCCCTGTGGGACTCAGGCTGGCTGTGTTTCATGCTAGTGGTGGGGGAGGGGAGAAAGGCAGGGCAGAGGTAAGGGGTGATTATAGGGACATAACTGCACCCCCTATTGCTCCTTTTTGCTTAAAGCTTTAGATATCTCAGCTGAGAACATGTGCCTGGGAATCGTACCGGGTTGAACAGCTGTGGCTTTCTTGCACATGGCCATCTGCATTCATGTATTTTTAATGGACCATTTTGGGGCTGTCAACCTGCAAACAAAACTTAGGCTACATTTTGAATCCCAGGCAACAACATGAATTTTAGCAGCTGGTGGGTTCTCCTTACTAACTCACTTCTTCAACAAGAATTAACAAAACTACAGTTGTGAGAAAAACAAGGAGAAAGCATGGAATCTCGTATCTCACACTCACAAAAGGGGCTCTGACAATGGACGGATGTCAAGAGTCTCCAGGGTTTGTGGCTCAGCCCATTTTGCTCAATTTGGACCCATTTCATTACAGGGAATTTCCTTCCCTGATTGCCAATGTGTACTTTTGGATACCGTGGCAAATTAATCGGGTTTACATGGGAGGTAGTTAGTTACACGAGTGATTCCTGTCTATTTATAATAACGCAAAATGACAGCCAAAAAGCAAAGATAGATCTTTGTGAAAACTATTGGCCTGGGCTAAAGGCAGGAATGGGAGAGGTGAGAATGATGATGGTGTAACCCAGGGTTTCCGCAAACTTTAATGTGAGTGCAGATCACCTGGGGGTTTTGGTAAAAGGTTGCTGCTGATTCAGTGTGTATATAATATGTGTGGTTTTAAAAACAATATTGCACGTGTGTATATATCTTGCTAGTAGCAAAGCAGAGAATGCTCCATTTCCTTCCAGAAGCATTATAAATATGAACCTGTATAGAATCAAAGTAAATTTTTTAGATTAAGGTAATTTTATAATCTAAATAGACTAAGGGTTTACTTTTTTTTTTTTTAAAGGGCTTACTTTTAATAACAGCTAAACTATCCCATGTTTAGAGGGATCAGGCTGAGGGTTTGTTTTTATGCGGCTTGTTGTTCAACTTCAGTTTCTATTTTATAAGGAAATCTAAATATGGCTTAGGTATAAGGGTGATTATATCCATTTCTCTTCCTACTAAAAAAGAACACACACACCCCCACCCACACACTCTCTCTCTCTCCAAAGAAATGAATTGAGAAAGCAACATTTGAGGCAATTTACCTCTTTATCAATTTTTAACCTTAATTAAAATGGGGTCAATTTCAAAGGCATCTAATTGGACTTTGAAACACCCAGGAAACTATTTTTCAAGAATACATACACACTGGGTTGGCAGGGAAGCAACGCCATGAAGGTTCCAGTGCCAAGCCCCCAAACCCCCTCCTAAAAAATAAAACTATCTTTCTTTCCATATTTATTCTCACTAAGCAAATTTCTCTTTTTAAAGCTCCTTAAAATCATTCCATGTATAAAGAATAGAGAAACAAAATGGTTTTGATCTTTCAGTGACAAGGATTCAACCAATTCAGCATTTGTTGGAGATTGAATGTCCCCTCTTTTTTAATTTCATCAGGCTAAAATTGTTACAAAATGCCCTCAGTGAAAGAATATTCCATTTTAATCATGATTCTCTTAAGAAAAAGAAACGTAAACATGTCAACATGACACCAGAGAACCACAATGTGTCTTCCTAATACAATAATAGCCATAGGTTTATGAACCATTCGATGAAACAGCCAAAGGAGAAATTAGATCCTTTGGCTCTGGTTGCTGAATGTAATAGATCTCCCCTCAGTTAGAGAGCTGGGAACAGGCCGAGATGATTAATGGGAAAGCTTGATGGTGTAAAAACTGCTTAATGTAAGAGCGCAATATGGCATGCAAACCAAACTAAAACAACCATAAATATTTTAGGCACCTTATAAAGATTTAAGAATATTTTTTCCACATATAAATCCATCGAATAGTATCAGCGGAAGCCCAGAGTCCAGAGGTCTGGCAGCCTGAAATACAGTGGGGTAGATGAGGCCTGGGTGCCTTCTCTGTTTCCATTTTCCTGTGATGATTAAACCAAATGAGTTGGCTAACTGCTTCCCAAATGAGGCGACGCTCTGGAGTGCCAATCCTTTTACAGCTTTGTCAGCACTTACTGCTCAGAGAAATCTGATCTTCAAAGCTTTGGAACAAGGAAAGAGGTAGAGGCTAAGAGCATCTCCTTAGCAATTTTATTCTACTTCTCAAGTCTCCTACATCTGTGCCTGGGCTCCTGCTAGAAATGCAGAACCCCAGGCTCCCCAGCCCAGACACACTAAATCAGCAGCAACCTTTTACCAAACCCCCCAGGTGATCCGCACACAGATTAAAGTTTGCGGAAACCCTGGGTTATACCATCATCATTCTCACCTCTCCCATTCCTGCCTTTAGCCCCAACTCCTTAGGGAGTGGAGTTAAAAATGCAGATGGTGAAATGTTTGCGTTGCCACTGATGAGCTGTGTGGACTTACTTAGGTCCTATGAGCCTTAGTTTTCTCATGTAAAAATAAAAGTTTGTTCCACAGAGAACTCAAACATATAAGCAAGAAAAGAACAAGTGATCCCATCGCAGACTGGGCAAGGGACTTGAAGAGAAACTTCTCTGAAGAAGACAGGCGCATGGCCTACAGACGTATGAAAAAATGCTCATCATCCTTAATCATCAGAGAAATGCAAATCAAAACTACTTTGAGATATCATCTAACTCCAGTAAGATTAGCCCATATCACAAAATCCCAAGAGAGAGATGTTGGCGTGGATGTGGAGATAAGGGAACTCTTCTACACTGCTGGTGGGAATGCAAATTAATACATTCCTTTTGGAAAGATGTTTGGAGAACACTTAGAGATCTAAAAATAGATTTGCCATTCAATTCTATAATTCCTCTACTAGGTATATACCCAGAAGACCAAAAATCACATTATAACAAAGATATTTGTACCAGAATGTTTATTGCAGCCCAGTTCATAATTGCTAAGTCATGGAAAAAGCCCAAGTGCCCATCGATCCATGAATGGATTAATAAATTGTGGTATATGTACACCATGGAATATTATGCAGCCTTAAAGAAAGATGGGGACTTTATCTCTTTCGTGTTTACATGGATGGAGCTGGAACATATTCTTCTTAGTAAAGTATCTCAAGAATGGAAGAAAAAGTATCCAATGTACTCAGCCTTTCTATGAAACTAATGTATGGCTTTCATATGAGAGCTATAACCCAGCTTTCAGGAGAGAAGGGGGAGAAGGAGGGGACGGAGGGGGGAAGATGGGCAGAGGGAGGGTGATTGGTGGGATTACACCTGCAGTGCATCTTAGAAGGGTACATGTGAAACTTAGTAAATGTAGAATATAAATGTCTTAACACAATAACTAAGAAAATGACAGGAAGGCTATGTTAACCAGTGTGATGAAAATGTGCAGTCTATAAAACCAGTGTATAGTGCCCCATGATCACATTAATGTACACAGCTATGATTTAATAAAAAAAAAAAAGTTCGTAAAAGTAACAATTTTCAGGGGATGATGAAAGGATTAAATGATATAATGCATTCAAAAGCTGACAATTTGGAGTGATAAAAAGGGGAGACCCAGTTCAGCTTCGCAAAATCATTATCTATATAAAAGTGTTATCTGCACAAACTGTTTATCTATACAATGTTGTCAACAAGGATCCATAAAACATGGATGGGTTGAAGATGGGATAAGAGCTGAGAAAAGCATTTTGGGGTTTTTTAATTATTAAATCATAGTTGTGTACATTAATATGATCATGGGGCACCATACACTGGTTTTATAGACCATTTGACATATTTTCATCACAATGGTTAACATAGCCTTCCTGGCATTTTCTTAGTTATTGTGTTGAGACATTTATATTCTACATAAGTATTTGTTACTAAAGGAAAAAAATAAGTAATAGGAGTGCAATTATGGATTAGTTATCTTTTCACATGTATCAAAGTACCCTAAAACTTAGCCCTTTAAAACAAACATTATCCTGAAGAATCTGTGGGTCAGGAATTTAAGACCATCTCAGCTGGGTGGTTCTGGCTCAGTCTCTCATGAAGGTTCATTTAAGAATAAATGTCATTAAAATGATTTATTAACTTAAAAAAAAAAAAAAAGAATAAATGTCAGCCTGGCCTACATCTACAGGCTTAGCTGGTGTAGGAGGATCCTTCCTACCACAACATTTCATGCATATGATGCAGGATGTTAGCAGGAAGCCTCACTTCCTCCCTTTGTGGACTCTCTTTGGGTTAATTAAGGTCCTCACAACATAGTGGTTGGCTTCCCAGAGAGCAAGTGCCAGAAGACAAGGAGGAAGCCACACTGTCTTATCTGTCTTGGTCTCAGAAATCATGCACCAAACAGCTTCTCTGAGGATCATCCATGGTTATGGCACTAATAAGTAGCTTCGGAGTACCTTTGATCCTTAATCTCTTCAGAACCTAAACCCCCTACCAAAAGATAAAAATAAGATCCAAGTACAAATTGTTCTTCTTGTGCAAATACTGCTTCAGAGCAATTGTCCCCTTCAACCAAACTGTTACACCAAAACCTCTATTACATAGAAATTCTGGAGTCCCCATGGTATGTCCACTCTTAATTGGCCACAAGATCCAAGATGGCAGAGACCACTCTGTCCAGTTTTGCTTAATTTCTATATACTGGAGCCTGACATAGTAGCTGGCACATAGCAAGTCCTCAGTTAAAATCTGATGCATGACTTTTATTCAGTAAGTCTTATTTAAGGGCCTCCTGTGTGCTGTGCAGAGTTCCAGGCACAGCAGCTACAGCCATTGAACGAAGCCACCCAGTCTCCCCCCAATGAAGAGTTTATTCTAGGTGGTCAAAGACAGACAAGAAAGAGCCTAATCACCAAACACAAATCCAGCACATCAGAATATGACAAAATTCTTAAAAGAAAAATAGCAAGGAGCAAGAGGATAGAGCAATAGGGGCAGAGTTCTGTCTTAGCAAACATGGTTAAGGGAGGCCTCTCTGAGATAGTGACATTTGAGCAAAGCTCTGAATGAAGGAGCAGCCAGTGCAAAGGTTAAGGTGGGAGCGTGTTGGTCATGACAAGGAACCACAGGAGGCCCACGTGCTACAGTCAAACAGGGCATGGTGGTGGAGAGGTCAGGTGGGTGCAGGTAGGGATGGGAAATCACGTGGGGCTCTGGAGGCCATTCTACTGGGGGCTTGACCAAGGGACAAATGGTTTGAGGTAGATGCTACAAAGATCCATCTAGGTGCTTTGGGTGGTGGAGAATGTGGAAGCAAGGTAGGTAACATAAAAAAAAAATAAAGATAGATAACATAGAAGGAGGTTGGAATTCAGTCCCTTCTGTTAGATATAGAGACAGAAGATGAAGCTGCCATTAGATCCTTCTCTAATCGAAAAAAGCAGCACGTAAATAAATAACTTAAACCTGGCTAAGCAATGGTACAAAGAAGAGCCATCAATTCTAAGTAACAGCACCTGCCACTTAGCAGTCACAGACTACATGCCACACATTTCCTCCCACTGGCTGATTTGTCCCTCCACAAGACACCAAAGGGAGGAGGCATTATCCACAGGCTATCAAGTAGCAAGTGCTCTTCAGTACTCAGCCCTCACAGTTGTCCACGGCATGCTAAGGCAGATGGAGGCCCCAAGAGGAGAAGCAACTTGCTTAAAACTCAAGCTCATTATAAGTGGCAGAGGTGGGACTCAAACCTTGGCAGCCTGCCTCTAAAACAGAGCTCTGGGGAGGTGCCCATAGCTCAGTGGCTAGGGCACCGGCCACATACACCCAGGCTGGCGGGTTCAAACATAGCCCAGGACAGCTAAACAACAATAACAACTGCAACAACAAAAAAAATAGCCAGGCGTTGTGGCAGGCAACTTTGGTCCTAGCTATTTGGGAGGCAGAGGCAAGAGAGTCACTTAAGCCCAAGAGTCTGAGGTTGCTATGAGCTGTGACGTCACAGCACTCTACGGAGGGCAACATAGTGAGACTCTGTCTCAAAAAAAAAAAAAGAAAAATCAAAACAGAGCACTGAACCAGGTCATGACATTGCCACCAAATGTGCTCTCTGTAGGTACTGTGGCTTCTGACCTCTGGTCTGAGGACACAGAAAAACCAGCATGGAAAATACAAAGAGCTCTCAGAATGAGAAAGTACTGTTTTCTGATGCGGAGTAAGGTTGTAAAAGCAGCAATAGGTTTAATGAGCTAAGAATTCTTTTAGCCCAAGAAAATGATTTGCATCCTTCCCAATTCTACACTCTCAAATGAAAAAAATCATTGTTCCCAGCCTCCTGCAAGTTACTATACCTTATTTATGCTATTCCCTATACAAATGGAGAAGACCCTTTAAAATTCAAATCCACTCCTGCTTAGTTTCACTCCCCATCCCAGCTGCAATTGGCATCCATTAACCCCAGAGATGGCAGCTACCTGGCCATTGTGCCATCCTACGCTCTTATGTCCACAGCAGACATCTCTAATTGATACCAGTGTCCTCTGCTGCTGTTTGTAAGAGTTCATAGTGCTTTTCACAGCACTCCAGTGTCTCAGACATTACCAATAGATAAATGTTAAACCCATGTGCCATCTCTGAAGTCAGTGTTTCTCAAAGCCATAGTTTTTGAAAACAGGATCACATCAATTAGGAACACTCTTCAAAACACTCATCAGGGTTTTTAATGCAGTATTCACAGTGAATGTAGATATCTGACAAGAGGCATCGTGTGCATATTAAGGAGGGCTTGGTAGGTTCTCTTAAAAGAGACCTGGAAGGGGGTGAGCTCAGGAGCATGGGTAGCAGTTGGGAGGCTACAACCTCCTAATAATCCAGACCAGACAGGAAGATGACCAGGCTGAGGTAATAGGAGTGGAAATGGGAGATGGGTTTTTGCAGTATTTTTCAAGCTGTGGGTCAGGAAATCAATTTACTGGGTCATGACCACCATTTCTTAAAAATGAAGTAATAAAATAGAATAGAATAAGTATGCTTGGTAAAACTCCTTTCAGCTCTGTGTATGACATGTGTGTACAGGTCTGCAGGGTAAGAGTTATCTTACTAGTGGTCCTAGCCTGTGGTAAGCTGAGGAATGGTCCCCTCCTTGAAGATGTCCATGCCCTAATCCTGACTATGTTACATCACATAGCAAAAGGGACCTTGCAGATGGAATTAACATTACTAATTAGCTAGATAGATTTTTCTGGATGACAGATGCAATGATTTTGGACTTCAAGAACTAGATCTGAGAAATTTGCCAGGCCAGTAGGACTTTTTGCCCTACAGAACTACTGTGAGATAATAAGTGGATATCGTTTCAAGCCTCTAAATATGAGGCAATTGTTTTAGCAGCAGTAGAAAAATATAAATAAATTAAAAATCAAAAACTTTAAAGTTTCTGATGCAGTCATTTAGAACCACAGTCAGATGACCAGGGTTGTCCTGCTTCTTCCTTTTATCCAGTAGCCTGTGACCTTGGACATGTTACCCAACTTTTTCTTAGGTATAAAATTGAGGTCGAACAGAGCAAACTTGCTGAGTTTTGAAGGGACCAAAATGAATGGTGTCCATGCAAACAAAATGTTCAGATTGATCATTATTGTGACCTTGATTTAGTAGAAAGGCAAACTTTCTGAATTTCAATTTCTTACTTGATAAATGGAGATAATATGCCGCCTCCTTTTGGATGGAGGCAAGAACTAATCAAGAACAAAGGCCCCCAAAATTCTCTATTTAAAGATCCGTAGATAAAAGGAAGAAACCACTTATTAGTTCTCTACCTGAATATGGCTCCCCCTTCATTATTAATGGAACCTCCAGTTTGTAGCCAGGACATGGCTGCTCAGAATACAGAAGAGGCCTCCTAGTCTCACTGACAGCTGGATGCAGCCATGTGACTAAGTGCTACCAATCATGTGAGAAGAAATGTTATATGCAAATTCTGGAAATTCTGCTTACAAGGCAGATCTCTCTTCTACCTTATTCCTGGCTGATAGGCATGTGGATCTGATGGCAGGAGTTCAAGCAGTCACTTTGGACTATAAGGTAGAGAGTTGCAGAGTTGCAGGATAGAAACAAGCTGAGTTCCTGGGGATTTGGGAGGCCACCTCAGCACCTATATCACTTATCGAAGGGCTTTGTTTATGTAGGACAGGAATAAACTTCAACCTTAATAAAATCACTGTTATTTAGGGTAATCCTTTGTTTGAAGCTGAACCTGAAGTTAAATAATAAATGTAATTAAAGATACCTGAAAATCCAGGTTGCATTCTGAAGCAATGTGATGAGCTAACAGGAATTGTGGGAAATTAGAAGCTCCACACAGAGCCTGATGCATATCAGAGCCCAGTAACTACAGGCCCCTAGTGGTGGTGCTGTTGGAAATGACAGTGGTGGTGACTTATTTTTTATATGCTTTCTATAAGGGTTGGATCCAATCTCTTCCATTTTAACTTAGGCCTTGCTGATGGAAATGGGGAGAAACCCTTTTTGGAAGGTAGTCCCCAAGAGCCACGAAGAAGGGACTTGTCGGATACTTGAGTTGTTAAGCCAAGAGCTTATAGCTTCATAATCTACTACTCACAGCATCAAACTACCTACAAGCTGAGGCTCAATAATACTCAGGTGTATATCAAAGATGCTTTAGGGTGTCCAACCTTTTTTCTTCTCTGCCACATGTAAGAATAAGAGTTGTCTTGGGCCACATTTTAAATATACAAACACTAACAAAAGCTGATTAGCAAAAGAAAAGGTCCTTGTATACTTTTCATGATATTTGACACCACAGATGAGCAACAGTCCTCAAATAATCCTCATGCTGCCTATGGCCTGGGTTTGGACTCCCCTTCAACTGGGCACAGAGCCTCATGCCTCATGCCTGTAATCCTAGCACTTTTGGAGGGCAAGAAGAGAGAATAGCTTGAACCCAGGAGTTTAAGGTTTCAGTGAGCTATGTCCTACCACTGTATTATAATCTGAGTGACATAGCAAGATCCTGTCTACAAACAAACAAAAATCCTTTCCAAACTGCTGTGCACATAAGCAAAGAACTTTCGAAAGGATCCCAAATATTTGTAAAACAAATGAACAGATTAATTTGAATGTCTAACTAAAGTAAGGGGACGTCTTTACATGGAAATGTCTTAATCTGATAAGACAGATGATTTTCAAATGGCTCAATCTGTCTCATGGATCAGCCATCAGGAAAAATAACTTGGCATCTTTGTGTAGATTCATAAAGGAAATTACTTTGAGTCCACAGGGAAGTTGCTTTTCATGCACCCTAAATGTGTTGTGTCAAAACAATCAATAAAGATGAATGATTTCAAGATGAACATCCCAACATAATCTATTAGAGTGTACAGGGCATTTGCATTTTCTAAAGACATGAATAATGAATTCAGGGTGAACAGTAATCCAAAACAATTCTCTACCCTCCAGAGAAGCCAGTGTGCTAGACAAGTGGAATGAGAAGCTCCCTCTCATGTTATTCAGAGCAGAACTCCAGCCTAACCAGTCCACCCCACTCCTGACTCCAAGGTTCCAATCCAGAGGTATTAGGGAGTTAATGAAGTCAACTGGCCCTTCTAAGAGAAATTATAAGCAAAATTTAATCTAAAAAAAAAAATACATCACCATATCATCTTGAGAGAAGTTTACTATGGTGTACAATTTATGTTCATTATCTTAGCCCTTATAACATTTCTTGATAAGGGCCTAGAGGGTTATTCATATTTAATTTTGCCAAGTATATCAGTTTGCTTAGACTAAGTCACACTGCAGTAACAAGCAACCCCAAATCTCAGTGGCTTGCAACAACAAAATTTGATTTCCCTCTTATACAACATGTTGGGTGCCATTCTGCTCTTGGTCATCCCCCTCACTCTGGGACCCAGGCAGATGGTATAGGTAATTCCTTGGGGAAGAAGAAAGATGGAGAAAGAAACATGTCCTGTCTCTTAAGAATTCTGCTAGGAAATGACATATCTGGCAAATGAAACAGTCCAAGCAAGTCAGTTGGCCCAGGCTGATACCTTGGGGAACAGAATGGGAAAGAATATATAGTTTTCCTTTACGGATGGCCAAATACTTTGAACAACCTAATCTACAACTCTAAGAAAGGACCTAAGAAAATAATATTAACATCTATCATCACTTCAAAAATATTTTAATACCACAGAAGTAGGAGGAGAGAAACTACATTATTCTTATTTTCTAATCTCACCAGAAATTGGTGAGATCCCCACCTTGGACAGACAGTGGGGCTTTGGGAATCACTGATGGCCACCACACCACTTCTGCTTTCCCTGTTTCCTCAACCTTATGTTTTCTGGACATTCTGAATTTTCCAAGTCTTTTAAAAATCCATGTAATTTGACATGTCCCAAATAATAGTCGTAATTTTAAGGGTGATTTACACAGAGATTTGCACTGCCTACTTTTTATTTCTGTACTTTAAAAAATATGTAGTTCTGTACTATATGATTTTTAAAAAATAAATATTTAACTCAGCTTGCAGAGGAATAGTGCTAGGGTTGAGGGCAGTTTTTGTCTCCCAGGGTAGGTGAAGCAAACAGCTTCCCTTGCACTGCAGGGGTGCCACACGCTGGCTTATATTTCTCCAGGTCTAGCTTTGAATGCAGTTTAGGACTTAGGCGATTGGACAGCTTTAAATTCCTCAAAGGAGCCAAGTTGACCTAGAGGAATCACTCCAATTGCTCACTGAGGGAAATGAAAACCTGCCTTCTCCCTGCAAAGCAAATGTTTGCTACAAATAAAACACGCAGCAAATACTATACCAATAATACAAAGATGGCCATTTTTCTTAGGTGGATGAATTACAAAGCCTCGAACTTCCAGTTATAGTTCAATAAAGCCCTCATGAAATCATATGGCATTTTCCTCTCTGGGAAAGAAAAAAAAATGAGAAAAGTACAACTAAAAGTCATAGTACCTTGTATAGCCCCAGGAAACCCACAGAACTTTATTAATCTTTAGATTAATATTTGGCCTCCTTATTAAAAAAAAAAGTGGCTACCCTGGGTCTCTCAAGAAAACTTATTAGATCTTTAAAAATATATATTTTAAATAATAAATAAATATCTAAGCAAATAAATGCCACAGGCCCAAAGCTCCACAATTTACAGAAACAATTTTATTGCCCTTTTTACTGCTCTCAGTATCACAAAACTTTACAATTAATACCACCTACATGAAAGCAGACAAAGATAATGTTTATTGCTCTAGAAAAAGTAGTGCTTCCCTCTCTGCTCTGTAAGATCCTCCTTTCTGATTGTCACTGAGTAAAAGAGACCAAATAAAACACTTTCTTAATGTGAAGGCAATTCAAAGGACAGAAGCAGATGGGGTGGGGGGGAGGCGCCCAAGCCCCAAGCAAGGAGCTGGAGGGGGAAGGAGGACAGTGATGCCCCCACAAGCAATACTGCCAATGACAGTCAGCATAAGTTTCATATTGCCTCTGAGCAGGATAAAAGAAAAAAATGTGCCTAAGGGCATCTGAGTTTGAATTAAGACAATTAAAATGCCAAAGGGGAAAAAATATCTGAAGTTAACAACAACAGAAAGAACCTATCTTGAGAGATGTAAATTCTTTTCTTTTCTTCCCTTCTGAATTCCTGATTTCACATATATCTGTAGTTGATGTGTTCGTTCCCTCAATAAATACATACCAAATATTATATTCACTAATTGTAGCAAAACATGTTTAAAAATTCAAATAACTTCATATTCCTTAAAATAGTACACATTTTAATCTTGCCACATGTTAATAGTATTGTAAAAAATCTTAACTCAAATAGCCAATGAACATATGAAAAAATGCTCACCATTTCTAATCATCAGAGAAATGCAAATCTAAACCATTCTGAGATATTACCCAACTCCAGTAAGAATAGCCCACATCACAAAGTCCTAAATCTGCAAAAGCCGGCTTGGATGTGAAGAGAAGGGACCACTTCTACACTGCTACAGGGATTGCAAACTAATACAATCTTTATAGACAGAAGTATGGAGAATTCTTAAACAACTCAAAGTGGATCTTCCATTTGATCCCACAATCCTATTACTAGGTATCTACTCAGAAGAAAAAAAAATCATTTACCACAAGGACATTTGCACCCGACTTTTTATTTCTTTTTCTTTTCTGTTTTTTTTTTTTTAATTAAATCATAGCTGTGTACATTAATGTGATCATGGGGCACCATGCACTGGTTTTATATACAATTTGAAATATTTTCATCAAACTGGTTAACATAGACTTCCTGGCATTTTCTTAGTTTATAGTGTTAAGACATTTATATTTTACATTTAGTAAGTTTCACATGTACCCTTGTAAGATGCACTGTAAGTGTGGTCCCACCAATAACCCTCCCTCCACCCATCCTCCTCCCTCCCCTCCCCTCCCCTCCCTTTCCCCTTTCCCCATGTTCTTAGGTTATAACTGGGTTATAGCTTTCATATGAAAGCTATAAATTAGTTTCATAGTAGGGCTGAGTACATTGGATACTTTTTCTTCCAATCTTGAGATACTTTACTAAGAAGAATATGTTCCAGCTCCATCCATGTAAACATGAAAGAGGTGAAATCTCCATCTTTCTTTAAGGCTGCATAATATTCCATGGTGTACATATACCACAAATTATTAATCCATTCATGGGTTGGGCACTTGGGCTTTTTCCATGACTTAGCAATTACGAATTGGGCTGCAATAAACATTCTGGCACAAATATCATTGTTATAATGTGATTTTTTATCTTCTGGGTATATACTTAGTAGAGGAATTATAGGATTGAATGACAGGTCTATTTTTAGATCTCCAAGTGTTCTCCAGACATCTTTCCAAAAGGAACGTATTAGTTTGCATTTGCACCAGCAGTATAAAAGTGTTCCCTTTTCTCCACATCCACGCCAACATCTCTAGTCTTGGGATTTTGTGATATGGGCTAATCTTGCTGGAGTTAGATGATATCTCAAAGTAGTTTTGATTTGCATTTCTCTGATGATTAAGGATGATGAGCATTATTGCATATGTCTGAAGGCCGCACACCTGTCTTCTTCACGGAAGTTTCTCTTCAAGTTCCCTGCCCAGCCTGCAATGGGATCACTTGTTCTTTTCTTGCTAATATGTTTGAGTTCTCTGTGGATTCTGGTTATTAAACCTTGGTTGGAGACATAACCTGCAAATATCTTCTCCCATTCTGAGGGCTGTCTGCTTGCTTTACTTACCGTGTTCTTGGCTGTGCAGAAGCTTTTTAGTTTGATCAGGTCCCAGTAGTGTATTTTTTATACTGCTTCAATTGCCTGGGGGGTCCTCATAAAATATTCGCCCAAGCCAATTTCTTCCCTGCACTTTCTTCTAGTATTTTTAAAGTTTGATGTCTTAAGTTTAAATCTTTAATCCAGTGGGAATCTATCTTAGTTAATAGTGAAAGGTGTGGGTCCAGTTTCAGTCTTCTACAGTCGCCAGCCAGTTAACCCAGCACCTTTTGTTAAATAGGTAATTTTTTCCCCACTGAATGTTTTTAATTGGCTTGTCAAAGATCAAATAACAGTAAGTAGTTGGGTTCATCTCTTGGTTCTCTATTCTGTTCCAGACATCTACCTCTCTGTCTTTCTGCCAGTACCATGCTGTTTTGATCACTAATAATTTATAGTATAGTCTGAGGTCTAGTAGCATGATTCCTCCTGCTTTGTTTTTATTTCTAAGTACTGTCTTGGCTATTCGAGGTTTTTTCTGATTCCATATAAGACAAAGTATTATTTTTTCGAGATATTTAAAGTATGACAGTGGAGCTTTAATAGGGATTGCATTAAAATTGTATATTGCTTTGGGTAGTATGGACATTTTGACATTGTTGATTCTTCCCAGCCATGAGCATGGTATGTTTTTCCATTTGTTAACATCTTCAGCTATTTTTTTTTTTAGAGTTTCATAGTTCTCTATTTATAGAGATCTTTCACGTCCTTTGTTAGATAAATTCCCAAATGTTTCATCTTCTTTGGCACTACTGTAAATGGAATAGAGTCCTTGATTGTTTTTCAGCTAGACTATTGTTGGTATGTATAAAGGCTACCGATTTATGAGTGTTTATTTTGTAACCTGAGACACTGCTGTATTCCTTGATCACTTCTAAGAGTTTTGTGGTACAATCCCTGGTGTTTCCCAAATATACAATCATATCATCTGCAAAGAGTAAAAGTTTGACCTCTTCTGACCCTATATGGATACCCATTTTTTTTATTGTTAAATCATAGCTGTGTACATTAGTGAAATCAAGGGGTACAATGTACTGGTTTCATATACAATCTGAAATATTCTCATCAAACTGTTCAATGTAGCCTTCATGGCATTTTCTTAGTTATTGTATGTAGAAATTTGTATTCTGCCTTTAATAAGTTTCTCCTGTACCCATTCTAAGATGCACCGTAGGTGTGGCCCCACCCATTACCCTCCCTCCACCAAAACCTTCCCCCTCCCTCCCATTAATTTGTTAACTTCCTCTCTTTCCATTTTCTTGAGGAAGGCTTGCAGTGCTATAAATTTCCCTCTTAGGACTGCCTTTGCTGTATCCCAGAGGTTCTGATAATTCATGTCTTCATTGTTGTTTTGTTAAAAAAAATTGTTAATTTCCTTCTTAATCTCTTCTATGACCCAGCTATCATTCAGCATAACGTTATTTAGCTTCCACATTTTTGTATGAGTATGCAGATTCCTGTTGTTACTGAATTCAACTTTTATTCTATGGTGGTCCATGAAGATGCAAGAAATAATTTCTATTTCTTTAAATGTACTGAGGTTAAATTGTGACCTAAGATGTGATCAATTTTGGAGTATGTTCCATGGGCCGATGAGAAGAATGTGTATTGAGTTTTGGGGGGATGAAATGTTCTGTAAATATCTGTTAAATCCAAATGTTGAATGGTTAAGTTTAAATCTAAAATTTCTTTGCTCAGCTTGTTATTAGAGGATCTATCCAACACTACCAAACTAATGTTAAAATCTCCAACTATTATGGAGCTCGAGGAAATCAAGTTGCTCATGTCTGTTAGAGTTTCTCTTATAAATTGATGCACATTCTGGTTGGGTGCATAAATATTAATCATTGAAATCTCATCATATTGAGTATTACCCTTAACAAATATGAAGTGGCCATTCTTATCCTTCCTTACTATTGTTGGTTTAAAGCCTATTGTATCTGCAAATAGAATTGCAATACCTGCTTTTTTCTGATTTCCATTTGCCTGAAATATAGATGACCATCCCTTTACCCTGAGTCTATATTTATCCTTTAAGGTAAGATGAGATTCTTATATGGAGTAGATATCTGTCCTGAATTTTTGTATCCAGTCAGCTAACCTGTGCCTCTTTATAGGACAGTTTAAACCATTCACATTAATTGAGAATATTGATAAGCCTGGTAGAATTTTGGGTATCGAGTTTTTCAAAAGTCCAGTGGATGTTTTCAATCCTTTTGCCACTGTGGGAGTTGGAGTTTGATCAAAAGTTTCTGAGTGAGTTTACTTTTGTGGTGGAGGATTGCACTAGTCATAATGGAGGATAGGTCTGAGAATATCCTGGAGAGCTGGTTTAGTTATGGCAAACTTCTTCAACTTGTGAATGTCATTAAAGTATTTAATTTCTCCATCATAAATGAAACTCAGTTTAGCTGGATACAGGATCCTGGGTTGAAAGTTATTTTGTTTTAGGAGATTAAAAGTGGATGACCACCCTCTCTCTTCTGGCTTGAAAGGTTTTAGCAGAAAAATCTGCAGTCATTCTAATATTCTTCCCTTTGTAGGTTATGGTTTTCTTACGTCTGGCTGCTGTCAGAATATTCTCCTTCATATTAACTTTAATGAAGTTAATATGATGTGCCTGGGGGATGTCGTGCTGGAGTTCTGAAACTGTCTGCTATCTGAATTTCAGAATCTCTTGGCATATCTGGAAAGTTCTCTTTCACAATTTCATGAAGTAGAGCCTCTGTCCCTTGTGAAGCCACTTCGTTGCCTTCAGGGATTCCTATGAGGTGAATATTAGTCTTCTTTGAATTATCCCAGAGCTTTCTGAGAGAATGATCCATTTTTGCTCTCCATTTCTCTTCCTCTTTGAGAGTTTGGGAGCGTTCAAAAGCTTTGTCTTTATTGTCAGAAATTTCTTCTTCTCCTTGCTCCATTCTGTTACTGTATTTTTCATATCTTTGAAGGCTGAAAATTCTTGTCTCAATGTGTCAAAATTTTTGGTGATTTTGTCTTTGAATTTGTTGAATTCTTGAGACAACTTTTGAAATGCTCCTGGAATTTCTAATTCCAACTTTTTCTCTATTCTATTAATCTCGTTTGCAATCCAAATTCTGAATTTGATTTCTGACATCTCAGCCATCTATTTATGAATGGGGTCTTCTGTGTCTGCCATATCTTTCCTTGTGGGGGGATCTATTCTCATTATTCATGTCATCAGATTTTTGTGCTGATTCCGCCCCATGATTATTTTACATGGTTTGATAGATGATCAGATAAAGAGAAGTTGGGTTGGGGGCTCCAGGAATAGTGCTTAACCAGCCCTTTGCCCCAAAGCTGGGACTGGTCTCTGTACCTTTTCCCCTAGAGCTTTGCCAAGGACCTGTACAGTACTACGGCTTGAGAAACTGGGGACCTGCTTGGTGTGGTGGGGCTAATTGGCTCTGTCTTATTTTCAGCTGGTCTCTATCCTACTCTAGTGAATCAGTTAGTCTGGGTGAAATCTCAGCTGTGGAGAAATACCAGCAATTAGGTCACCCTACCCCCCACAGGCAACAGTTGGAAAAGGAAAATCAAACCTTCCCACAACCACACACCCAGGGTACCACTTGGATAGTTCTTGGGTGATTGGCCCAGTTCATGAGGTCCAAATCAATCGTCTCAGTCAGCACCTGTCTCAGGTGGGAGAATTCAAAACATCTCCAGCAACTAGATAGCGGGGGTCTGTTGGTAGCCAAGTATGACTTACTCCGGTGCACCATGAGATCAGAAGGACCCACCCAGCAAATAAATTAGTCTGGGAAGATTGATGCCTACTTCCCCACCTTGCACCTCTGCCACACCCAGTCACTGATAACCCCGCAGGGTTGTGACCCAGTTGCCTCCAATGAGCAGATACTCCAGGGCTTTGCACCTGCCTGAGTCACAGGGAGATCTGTCTCCTCAGCCAGGCCACTGCTCTCTGCCACTATCTGGCAGGGGGAGGTGAGGATTGACAACCTGAGGTGCTTAATGGAGGCTGGGGCAGTTCACTCAGCTCCAGCCTTGCCCCTGACTGATGTTGCTGGCAGAACAGAACAACTTCACAGAATTTGTTTCTGTCCCATCTATATTTCCCTGTGGATCAAACGCTGTTGGAGTTCACAGAAACTGCGACTCTGCCCGGTCTGTGCTGCTGCCCGGTCTCAGCTGCTGTTTGAGTTGAGGCAGGCCAGTTATGCTCAGACTCAACAGTCAGTTCCAGCCTCTGCCTGGCTGCCTTTGTCTCAAACTATGATCTCCTGAGGGCCGGGTACGTCTTAGGCTCAGTAAAGCTATCCTCTGGGTCAGCCCTTCCCTGGGAATCTGCCAGCTCTGCACATGCATATTCTAGTCCCCATGCTCCACCCAGGCCGGTACTGCCTCAAGCATACCCTTTACTCATGGGGCCTGTGTTTCCATCCCAGATCTGTTCCGCCAGTGGCTACCACCAAGAAGATGCCCAGCCTCCTCTGGTTGCCCAGGGAGACATGGGTGTGACTCTGGAATATCTCCAGGGATGTGAGCCCTATTGTTGCCACCATGGCTGCTGCTCTGTGCCTCGGGGCACCGCCGCTCCTGTATGGTTCTCTCTCAGCTGACTGTCCTCTCCTTACTCTCGTGCTGCAGAATCAGCACTGACCAGCAGCAGTCCATGCCCTGTCCACACCTCTCGAGAAAATACCCAAGAATCTCACCTCCACGGGGTACAGGCTTCCAGACCTTGGGAGGTGAGAGTGGAGGGGAGTGCTGGGAGTTCAGAATTGCAGGTAGAGAGTATATACAGTTTTATACAGTTTTATGCCTGGCAGAAGAGTGCCATGGCACCCTAGTAGGGGAAGGAGATCTGGTTTTCAGAGGGTCTCTCCCATGGGATAAAATGGGAGGACGTCTGGACTCTTCTCTCTTGTTTGTATGGAGTACTGTGAGCACTTCTCATGTGGGAGGGGTATCCCGTCCACTTGGTGATGGATTTCGTACCTTTTATTTGTATCCTTCAGATTGCAGCTCATCTCAGCAGGGTTGAAGTGTGTTCTTCATCCTTCTCTCTTGGCTCAGCTCCAAACCATCAGCTTACTTGCTAAACTTCTGTCCCTTAACTGTCCTTCTGGATGGGAGCCTCTGTGGAAACCTGGCTTCAGTCAGCCATCTTGCCTCCACCGCACCTCCCCGCCCCAGACTGTTTATTGAAGCTCAATTCACAATTTCCAAGTAGTGAAACAACCCAAGTGACCATCTACATGTGAATGGATTAACAAACTGTGGTATGTGTATATCATGGAGTACTATTCAGCCAAAACAAAAGATGGAGACTTTACATCTTTTGTGTTTAGCTGGATGGAGTTGAAACACATTCTTCTTAGTAAAGTATCTCAAGAATGGAAAAAGTAGGAGTTTTGACACACAGGGTAAGTGGATAGCCACTTCAGCAGTGATTCCAGCGACAAGCACTTCCCTGAGAAAGCTTCTGCTCATCCACAGGCACGAGAACTGAAAGAGCAAGAGGAAGTGAAAGGAAAATTAGGGCAAGGAAACAGATAAAACAAATCACCCATGAGGAAGAATCAGCAGAAAACTCCAGGCAACATGAAGAACCAGTCCAGAACAACCCCGCCAAGGGACCATGAGGTAGCTACTGCAGAGGATTCCACCTATACAGAAATGTTAGGAATGACAGAAAGGGAATTTAGAATACACATGTTGAAAACAATGAAAGAAATGATGGAAACAATGAAGGAAACTGCTAATAAAGTGGAAAATAACCAAAAGGAAATCCAAAAACAGAATTAAATAAGACATGAACGATATAAAGAATATAAAAAGGATATAGCAGAGCTGAAGGAAATGAAACAGTCAATCAGGGAACTTAAAGACGCAATGGAAAGTATCAGCAACAGGTTAGACCATGCAGAAGAAAGAATTTCAGAGGTAGAAGACAAAGTTTTTGAGATAACTCAGATAGTAAAAGAGGCAGAAAAGAAGAGAGAGAAAGCAGAACGTTCACTGTCAGAATTATGGGACTTTATGAAGCGTTCCAACATACGAGTTATAGGAATTCCAGAAGGG
Organism: Nycticebus coucang; assembly: GCF_027406575.1. Taxonomy (NCBI): domain Eukaryota; kingdom Metazoa; phylum Chordata; class Mammalia; order Primates; family Lorisidae; genus Nycticebus; species Nycticebus coucang. Next base: position 24,211,145 of record NC_069787.1, read on the forward strand.
GAAGAAGAATGCCCCAGAGGAATGGAAGCCATACTAGAGATATTATAAAAGAAAATTTCCCAAATATCACCAAAGATACTGACACACTGCTTTCAGAGGGATATCGGACCACAGGTCGCCTCAACTCTAACCGAGCTTCTCCAAGACACATTGTGATGAACCTGTCCAAAGTCAAGACAAAAGAAAAGATTCTGCAAGCTGCCAGGAGTAAGTGCCAGTTGACCTACAGGGGCAAATCCATCAGATTGACCGCAGACTTCTCTAATGAAACTTTTCAAGCAAGAAGACAATGGTCATCTACCTTTAATCTACTTAAACAGAACAATTTCCAGCCCAGAATTCTGTACCCTGCTAAGCTAAGCTTCAAAATCGACGGAGAAATCAAATCATTTAAGGATATACAAACATTGAGGAAATTCGCCACAACAAGACCACCTCTACAGGAAATACTTCAACCTGTTCTGCACACTGACCACCACAATGGATCAGCAGCAAAGTAAGAACTCAGAAGTTAAAGGACAGAACCAAACCTCCACACTGATGCAAAAGATAAAACTAAGCAATGGACTCTCACAAAATAAGACGAATAGAATACTACCACACTTATCAATTATCTCAATAAATGTTAATGGCTTGAATTCCCCACTGAAGAGACATAGATTGGTTGACTGGATTAAACAACACAAGCCATCCATTTGCTGTCTGCAAGAAACACACCTGGCTTCAAAAGACAAATTAAAGCTCCAAGTCAAGGGTTGGAAGACAATTTTTCAGGCAAATGGAATTCAGAAGAAAAGAGGAGTTGCAATCTTATTTTCAGATACATGTGGATTTAAAGCAACTAAAGTCAAAAAAGACAAAGATGGTCACTTTATATTGGTCAAGGGAAAAATACAACAAGAAGACATTTCAATTCTAAATATCTATGCACCCAATTTAAATGCTCCCAGATTCTTGAAACACACCTTACTCAGTCTGAGCAATATGATATCTGATAATACCATAATAACAGGGGACCTTAACACTCCTCTTACAGAGCTGGATGGATCCTCTAAACAGAAATTAAACAAGGATATAAGAGACTTAAATGAGACCCTAGAACAACTGTGCTTGATAGACGCATATAGAACACTCCATCCCAAAGATAAAGAATATACCTTCTTCTCATCACCCCATGGAACATTCTCCAAAATTGATCATATCCTGGGACACAAAACAAATATCAACAGAATCAAAAGAATTGAAATTTTACCTTGTATCTTCTCAGACCATAAGGCACTAAAGGTGGAACTCAACTCTAACAAAAATGCTCGACCCCACCCAAAGGCATGGAAACTAAACAATCTTCTGTTGAATAACAGATGGGTGCAGGAAGAAATAAAACAGGAAATCATTAACTTCCTTGAGCATAACAACAATGAAGACACAAGCTACCAAAACCTGTGGGATACTGCAAAAGCAGTTTTGAGAGGAAAATTCATCGCTTTAGATGCCTACATTCGAAAAACAGAAAGAGAGTACATCAACAATCTCACAGGAGATCTTATGGAATTGGAAAAAGAAGAACAATCTAAGCCTAAACTCAGTAGAAGAAAAGAAATATCCAAAATCGAATCAGAGATCAATGAAATTGAAAACAAAAGAATCATTCAGAAAATTAATGAAACAAGGAGTTGGTTTTTTGAAAAAATAAATAAAATAGATAAACCATTGGCTAGACTAATGAGGAATAGAAAAGTAAAATCTCTAGTAACCTCAATCAGAAATGATAAAGGGGAAATAACAACTGATCCCACAGAGATACAAGACATCATCTCTGAATACTACCAGAAACTCTATGCCCAGAAATTTGACAATGTGAAGGAAATGGATCAATATTTGGAATCACACCCTCTCGCTAGACTCAGCCAGGAAGAAATAGAGCTCCTGAACAGACCAATTTCAAGCACTGAGATCAAAGAAACAATAAAAAATCTTCCAACCAAAAAATGCCCTGGTCCAGATGGCTTCACTCCAGAATTCTATCAAACCTTCAAGGAAGAGCTTATTCCTGTACTGCAGAAATTATTCCAAAAAGTTGAGGAAGAAGGAATCTTCCCCAACACATTCTATGAAGCAAACATCACCCTGATACCAAAAGCAGGAAAAGACCCAAACAAAAAGGAGAATTTCAGACCAATCTCACTCATGAATATAGACGCAAAAATTCTCAACAAAATCCTAGCCAATAGATTACAGCTTATCATCAAAAAAGTCATTCATCATGATCAAGTAGGCTTCATCCCAGGGACGCAAGGCTGGTTTAACATAAGCAAGTCTATAAACGTTATCCACCATATTAACAGAGGCAAAAATAAAGATCACATGATCCTCTCAATAGATGCAGAAAAAGCATTTGATAAAATCCAGCATCCTTTTCTAATTAGAACACTGAAGAGTATAGGCATAGGTGGCACATTTCTAAAACTGATTGAAGCTATCTACGACAAACCCACAGCCAATATTTTACTGAATGGAGTAAAACTGAGAGCTTTTCCTCTTACAACTGGAACCAGACAAGGTTGTCCTCTGTCACCTTTACTATTCAACATAGTGCTGGAAGTTCTAGCCAATACAATTAGGCAAGACAAGGAAATAAAGGGAATCCAAATGGGAGCAGAGGAGGTCAAACTCTCCCTCTTTGCTGACGACATGATCTTATACTTAGAGAACCCCAAAGACTCAACCACAAGACTCCTAGAAGTCATTAAAAAATACAGTAATGTTTCAGGATATAAAATCAATGTCCACAAGTCAGTAGCCTTTGTGTACACCAATAACAGTCAAGATGAGAAGCTAATTAAGGACAAAACTCCCTTCACCATAGTTTCAAAGAAAATGAAATACCTAGGAATATACCTAACGAAGGAGGTGAAGGACCTCTATAAAGAAAACTATGAAATCCTCAGAAAGGAAATAGCAGAGGATATTAACAAATGGAAGAACATACCATGCTCATGGATGGGAAGAATCAACATTGTTAAAATGTCTATACTTCCCAAAGCAATCTACCTATTCAATGCCATTCCTATCAAAATACCAACATCGTACTTTCAAGATTTGGAAAAAATGATTCTGCGTTTTGTATGGAACCGGAAAAAAACCCGTATAGCTAAGGCAGTTCTTAGTAATAAAAATAAAGCTGGGGGCATCAGCATACCAGATTTTAGTCTGTACTACAAAGCCATAGTGCTCAAGACAGCATGGTACTGGCACAAAAACAGAGACATAGACACTTGGAATCGAATTGAAAACCAAGAAATGAAACTAACATCTTACAACCACCTAATCTTTGATAAACCAAACAAGAACATACCTTGGGGGAAAGACTCCCTATTCAATAAATGGTGTTGGGAGAACTGGATGTCTACATGTAAAAGACTGAAACTGGACCCACACCTTTCTCCACTCACAAAAATTGATTCAAGATGGATAAAGCACTTAAACTTAAGGCATGAAACAATAAAAATCCTCCAAGAAAGCATAGGAAAAACACTAGAAGATATTGGCCTGGGGAAAGACTTCATGAAGAAGACTGCCATGGCAATTGCAACAACAACAAAAATAAACAAATGGGACTTCATTAAACTGAAAAGCTTCTGTACAGCTAAGGAGACCATAACCAAAGCAAAGAGACAACCTACACAATGGGAAAGGATATTTGCATATTTTCAATCAGACAAAAGCTTGATAACTAGGATCTATAGAGAACTCAAATTAATCAACATGAAAAAAGCCAACAATCCCTTATATCAATGGGCAAGAGACATGAATAGAACTTTCTCTAAAGACGACAGACGAATGACTAACAAACACATGAAAAAATGTTCATCATCTCTTTATATTAGAGAAATGCAAATCAAAACAGCCCTGAGATACCATCTAATCCCAGTGAGAATGGCCCACATCACAAAATCTGAAAACTGCAGATGCTGGCGTGTATGTGGAGAGAAGGGAACACTTTTACACTGCTGGTGGGACTGCAAACTAGTACAACCTTTCTGGAAGGAAGTATGGAGAAACCTCAAAGCACTCAAGCTAGACCTCCCATTTGATCCTGCAATCCCATTACTGGGCATCTACCCAGAAGGAAAGAAATCCTTTTAAGGACACTTGTACTAGACTGTTTATTGCAGCTCAATTTACAATCGCCAAAATGTGGAAACAGCCTAAATGCCCACCAACCCAGGAATGGATTAACAAGCTATGGTATATGTATACCATGGAATACTATTCAGCCATTAAAAAAAATGGAGACTTTACATCCTTCGTATTAACCTGGATGGACGTGGAAGACATTATTCTTAGTAAAGCATCACAAGAATGGAGAAGCATGAATCCTATGTACTCAATTTTGATATGAGGACAATTAGTGACAATTATGGTTATGGGGGGGAAACAGAAAGAGGGAAGGAGGGAGGTGGGTGGGGCCTTGGTGTGTGTCACACTTTATGGGGGCAAGACATGATTGCAAGAGGGAGTTTACCTGACAATTGCAATCAGTGTAACCTGGCTTATTGTACCCTCAATGAATCCCCAACAATAAAAAAAAAAAACAAAAAAAAACTGGAAAAAAAGGAAAAGAATGGAAAAAGTATCCAATGTACTCAATGCTAATATGAAATGAATTAATAAACAACTACATGCCCCCCACGCAAAAACCCCAATAAGTATAGTCTAGCAAGGGGGCAGGGCTAGGGAGAGAAGAGAGATACGGTGGAGGTCAGGGGGAGGATGGAGGGTGATTCGCAGGATCTCACCTACTGTGCACAATGTGACGGTGTTCAGCATGCCCCCCCAATGAAGGGCTCAACTACAACTTGAACTTTACCTTAGAATTAAAAATAATGTAACCTAAACATTTGTACTCTCATATTAGTTTGAAATTAAAAAAAACAAAGACACCAAAATTTTGATGACTTAAAAAACAAAAAAGTCTTAACTAAGATTCCTGTTAATTTGATGCCTATGGGGTGGACCAGGGTAGAAGAAAAGTTGATTTTTTATGACATTTCCCATAAAACATGCACACATGTGATCCTACAGTATTGTTTCAGACATGAAATTAGCTGCTTTTGCATTTGTCAAAAGGGTATTTTACTAAGTACTTTTCCTTGTGATAATATTTTTTTCATTTGCCCTTCAGCCCTTTGACCTAAACTGTGAAGCTTTTGGGGAAAGTGAAAGGCAGTTTCTTCCGTGGCAATGAAGTCCACAGAGCAGGGAGATCTCGGGGCACCAAAAACAGCAGCCACAGGGAGAAAAGCAGGACAGACTTAAGCCCCCAGAGTCCTCAATTTGTTCCTTCCCTCACTCATAAGGGTGGACTTTGGGGGAAGCAAAGAGTAAAATGTCTGGGCTGTTACTCTGCCTCCCCTAGAAGAACTAAGGGGAAACTTCACCCCTTTAAGAGAAGGGCTTAGGATGAAAGGGGACAAATTAGGGCAAAAGGTCTGGGCCTAAGGTCCCACTGGCAGCTCCACTCCACCTGCATGTGCTCAGGTGAGAAGTTCCTGGGTGCTGCAGAAAGGAGGCAGCTGTGGCAGTTCTGAGAGGACTGGAGTGACCTCATGAACAGAAGGTATGAGGTTGGACGCTTAAGTCCACAAACTCATCCTAGAAAAAGTGCTACATACCTGATTGCTGAATATCACGGCAGTCACCTTTGATGTACAACCCCTGGGCCACCTGGTGCCCATAGTGATATTCAGCAGTCAGTTATATAGCGCTTTTTCTGGGATGAGTTCACAAACATAAATGACAGACCTCCTGTGGCAGCAGCTCCGATGGCCATTCCAGAACAAGAGTTCCAAAATTACTTGGAAGGCTGGCCTAGGTGCTGGCATTGGTGCACGGCTTCCCAAGAGGAGCACTTTGAAGGTGACCACAGTGATATTCAGCAATGAGGGATGTACCACTTTTTGTAGGATGAGTTCACAAACTTGACTGACCAACATCATGAGAACAAGTCTTACCTAAGTAAACCAGGGCCAATCTCAGAGACCTAATGCACCAGCCACAGGGCAGCATTCGCCAGAATGACAGCCAGGCTGCCTAAGCCACAGCAGGAGCCATTCTGGGTACAGAGGGTGGGCACAAACCACAGAAGTGCCTCTGCCACCCAGACAGGAGAGAAAGGGAAAGAGGAGAGAATTAACATTTATTCAAAGTAGACAGAGTTAGCTTGAGAGTAGCTGTTTTAAAAAAGAAAAATCCCAGTTACCTTTATTCAGCAAGTCTTTCTACAGCCTTCCCAGTAGAATGTGGGTATAGCAAAGACTATTATTTGTTGTCCAACATTGTAAGTAACAGAATCCTGATTTTCTTTTACCAGCTAAAAGATTAGATTTCCCAACCTCCCTTGCCACTAGATGTGATCATGTAATTAAGTTTTGGCCAATAAGATAGAAATAGAAATGTGTCAGACTCCCATAGAATCCCTTAAAAGAAGGTGGGCAAAGACTTCTCTTCCAGTCTCCTGCTGCCCGGAGCCTGGCTGCACCGCCTGGCACTCCGGCCACTATTCTGAACCATGAGCCAGTAATCACATTATAAGGATGGAGAACAAATAGCTAAAAGTAGCCAACGTCCCTGATGACTTTATGACACTATTATGCCAGCCTTGAAACTCATCCCTAGATTTTTGTTTTACGTGAAAGAGAAGTTAATTTTAAGTCTCTGTCATTTTCCTGTCTAATACATAGCTGAAATAGTCCTGATAATGTGGCTTTGAGCAATATGAGATCAATAATAGCAAATAAGGAAAGATTTCTGGACATCTAAGCTATAATGTAATATATCTCTTACTACACATACATTTGCCTTTTTATATTTTATAATGTGTTGGGATTAGACAGGTAAATGTAACTATGGTAGGGGCCAAAATCTATATTTAGAATAACATTTAAAAACTGTGAAAATAGGTTAATTTAGGAATTTGGGAAACAAACTGGTTTCATCTTATTGGCTTAAGAGCATGACAAACTGGCTCAGCACCCGTAGCACAGTGGTTACAGTGCCAGCCAAATACACCCAGGCTGGTGGGTTCAAACATGACCCAGGCCAGCTAAACAACAATGACAACTGCAACAAAAAATAGACGGGCATTGTGGCGGGCACCTGTAGTCCCAGCTATTTGGAAGGCTGAGGCAAGAGAATCACTTAAGCCCAAGAGTTGGAGGTTGCTGTGAGCTATGACACCGCACACTCTACCGAGGGTGACATAGTGAGACTCTGTCTCAAAAAAAAAAAAGAGGATGACAAACTGTTCAACTGATTGTACAGTATAATAAAAATGTAACTCAAAAAACAAAAAAAAGTCACTCAATTTTCAACAATTCTGTAAATTTGTGAGCTGTAATAGTCTCAAATGGAAAACTCTCCAGCCACTCTGAAAACATTTCCCTGTCCCTCCCTAGCCACATGTAACCCCCACCACCACCACTTTCCCTAAAGTTGCCTTCCAGCATCCAAGATAAAAGTATAAGCATTTCAAAAACTTCACTCATATAATGATTGTTTCAAAACTGCATTTTGACATTTTTGTATCAGTCAGACTCACATCATACATTTTAGAATTGCTCATGCCTTTCAAAACTCAAGGAAAGGTGCACGGTAGAAAGTAGTTTAATGGTTAGTAAAATAGAAACTATTTCCCCCAGAGGTACCAAATCAAACAGTGGCCAAGATATTGCTGGTTATTTGGAATTATTTATGTTCCTGTAAGAATAAAGAATCTAAGGTGAGGGTATTTTTTATCCTAATGATAAATACAGTTAGACCATAAAACTGCCTGTTGGGTGGCATAGACAATTGTATCAAAGAGAAACCTTGTAAATTTCAAAAGCCCATGAACAAGATGTGGAAAATTGCCTACATTTATGGTGCCATTTATCAAAGACTTCCATAAGTGTTAGAAACATATATGTGTGTTCATATGGGAAGAATTCACATTGAACCTAAAATGAAACAAAATTCTCCCTTTTGAAAAAAAAAATTACAACATCAACTCTAGCCCATTAGGAAGGAGTTTAAGTGGGCTAGATCTAAGCATTTATTATTAAATGACACAGCAGAACATCAAAACCCCATCATTTACCCAGGAAAGGAGAGAAACCAAGAAAAAATTTAAGTGATTGGACTTGAAAAAATGCTGAACAGTTATTTTGCGATACTGCGTTTCAGATACATATGCTTTCTGATTCTGAGCCTTATTTCGATTTCTGCCAAAACAGTATAGAGTTTTTTTAGTAGCTGAATTGCCATATCCTGGAATTCGAGCTGGAGTAAAGCTCTTAAGCAGAGATCAATCCTGGTGTTGTAACAATAACATCAATAATAATAGGAAGAAAAGCAAGATGTCAACATAACCTATCACCTGTGTGATCACGTGGCTACATTCCCCTGTCACATACGCTGTGGTCTCAGAGAATGATACACCACCTACTTGTACATCCTAAATCCCACAAGGCAGGGATTTGTTTGGTTTTATTCACTGCAATATCCCATCCAGCATCTAGAACAATTCCCGGCACACTCAAAGTGTGCAAAAAATATTTGCTGTATATATAGATGAACATCAAATGCACTAATCCAGTGGTCCCCATCCTTTTTGGCACCAGGGACAAGTTTCATAAAAGAAGTTTCCCACAGACTGAGGGTCATGGGGGATGGTTTTGATATGAGTCTGCAAGCAATTGATTTATTACGGTCTCTGTGCCATCAACCCTCTCTACTAATCTGTATTTGCAGCCACTCCCCAGCGCTAGCATCATCACCTCAGCTCCACCTCAGATCATCAGGCATTAGATTCTCATAAGAGGTACGCAGCCTCCATCCCTCAAATGCACAGTTTACAGTAGGTTTCATGCTCCTATGAGAATCCAATGTGCCACTGATCTGACGGGAGGCAGAACTCAGAAGGTGATGCAAGTAATGGTGAAAAGCTGTAAATACAGGGGAAGCTTTGCTGGCTCACCCCGCCATTCACCTCTTGCTGTGTGGCCTGTACCTAACAGGCCACTGGTCCCCAGCCGGGAGTGGAGGAGTGGGGACCACAGCTCTGATGCATGTATATCACTCAGCGCAATGGCTCTCAACTGGGGCCATTTTGCCTCCCAGGGATATTTAATAATATCTTAAGAATACCAGCAGTATCCCATGGACAGAGGCCAACGATGCCACTAATCACCCTATAATGCTTAGGAGAGTCCCTACAACACAGAATTGGGTGGCCCATGTGTCACTGGTACCCAGCTTGGGAGACCCTGACCAGCTCTATGTCTGACTTAGAAGGGACTGGGTGCTTAATATACTTAAGAATGACTAAAATGGGCAAAAAGAAAAGCCACAGGCACTTGTTTGCAAATTGACATGTTTTTCTGAAGTATCTTCTTGGTCCAGCCTGGCCTAATCTCAAATGACAAATGCAATCTCTGAGGAAAGTAACCACTCACACTTCAGCAGTGTAAATGGACCAGCATCTGGAGCCCAGGTTGCAGCAGCCCTGTAGATTTCATTTAACATGCCTTCCTCCAAGGTTCCTCCACTGATTTTAGGGAAAGATGCTTAGATGACAGTGCCATGTAAACTAAGACTCTTCTTGCAAAAAAGTTTGTGCAGATTTCTTCTAGGAACCTTAATATTTACCAGTTTGGATACAAAGAAATCAGAAAACATAGCTTGTTCCAACTCATAAGCTGGAATAGTGACATCCCAATTATTATGGGCAGAACTATGTTCTTCTCCAAATCCATATGTAGAAGTCTTAATACTAGTGGTTCAGAATGTGACTGTCTTTGGAAATTGGGTCCTTGAAAAGGTGATTAAGGTTGTGAGGCTATGTGGGTGGGCTCTAATCCAACCTGACTGGTGTTGTCAAGAGAGATCAGGACATACAGATGCATGCATGTGCCCAAAGGAAAAGTCCTATGAGGACATAGCAAGGTGGTGACATCTAGAGACCAAGGAAAGCAGCATCAGAAGAAACCAATCCTACCAAGTCCTTGGATTTCCAGCCTCCAACACTGAGAGAAAATAAGTTTCCTTTGTTTAAGCCATCTACTCTGTGGTATTTTGGTATGGCAGCCCCAGCAAGCTAACAAACCAACTGCAGATGGTTTCTGGACATTAGTGAGGCAAATTTGACCATGTTTGTGCAGCCCTGTTCCCTGGAAGGGTCACTGGATAAAGGAGTTTCATCGTTGATACATATTGCCTAGTCAAGGTGGAGGAGGCCAAAGCTAATTCCAAAATCTTTTCTAAAGGTCTGATTTCCCCTCATTACAATCATCTTTGTTAGTCCTCTTAGAGTCTAAAATAAAGTTCTTAACTCCTACTTGGAGTAGACAAATGATCAGATTGCTCCTGGGTCCCCAGCTCGCAAGCCCTGCCACCTTGGGCAAGTTACCCCGTCTCTCCAGGCTTCACTTACAGCCTCTCTAAAATACTGATCCATTTATGGTTTCAACAGTTATTTTTCAAATCCTATTATTTGCTTGGATATTAGCAAGATACTGTTAAACTAGCAGAAATGATTCTCCTTCTCATGAAGTTTAGATTTTAACAGGGGTCTGGGATCAAAATGAAAGTAAACAGACAAAATTGCTACTAATTGTAGGGACCATAATAGTATTTCTTTCCTAAGTGTTTTGTGGGGATTAAAGGAGATAACACATGTTAAGGCCTTAGTGCAAAAACTGACCCACGGCCCACTCTCAATGAACTCCAACTATTATTAATAATTACTGTTACGATCTCACCCCAGGAAGAAAAGAACCAACTTTCCAGCATTAAAAGTAGCATATTGCCAATGAAATCATGCCTACCCAGCACTTACTACGGCCTTTAAGCATTCTCTAAAACCAGAAGACACATGTGATTTGGGGCTGGGGCACACATAGGACTACAGCTAGGAGCACAGGTGGCTCTAAAGAGGACTGGGCTTCAGTCCTAGCTCATGGTACAGGCATTATGATCCTGAGCAAAAATGTAGCTTCTGCCAGCCTCGGCTTTTTCAACTGTAAAGTGGACTAATAATTATGCCACAGAGGAATTTTATGAGCAATGAAATGATATATGTAATACCTTTAGTGCAGTTTCTAATACATAATTAACTCTAGGTACACAGAAGCTACCTTCTAAATTGTAAAATTAGCATAGTTTAATTCATTTCTAAATACACGTTGGATATGCATTTTTTTAAATTTCTCTGGATTCTCTAAACTTGCTTATCTTACTTCATATCCTATAACAAATTGTGGGGGCCTAACTGAAGTGCCCTAACTTTTTGGGCAAGCTGTGGAATTCGTCCACCCACCTATAGCCCCATATGAAAGGGGTTTCAAACTGCCCCCGGCACAGATGTCACCTTTGCAATGCCCAGGCGGGTCACCCTCCCCTTTCAACTCAACTTGGCCTTAACATCTTCGCTCTGCTCTCATCCCTGGACACTGGCACTTATACTTGAAAAAACAAACAAACAAACACCCAGCTTGCTCCCCTCTTCCCTCTCAGACCACCACATCTGGTGCCTGGCTGGCCCCACTCTCCTTTGGTCTTTCTCCTTCACTTCACGGCTGTCGTCACTGTGGTCCACACGTGGATGGACAGTTGCCTGTCTGCAATTGCAAAGTCCATCAGTAATTACAATAAACAAGGGGTAGGAGTGATATGGGGCAACCTTTCAAAAAATATTTGTGTAAGGCTTGTAAGAAGCTATGCATCTAGACCCAGGGAAAGCACCTTTGATGATACACTCTCTGTATGCCTGACGTGTGTATAGGAACGCTCGTGGGGGTGCGGACACACAGCTCTCCCTTCCCCTTCCCACAGGGCACCTCTGCAGCCGTCAGAAACCCAGAGACAAACAAGCAAGAATAAAAGGTCTACAAACATCCCAGGAGACAAAGATCTACTGGGGGACTGTCTTTCAACTCAGATGTCATGACTGTCTGATTTTTATAATCTGTCATGTACAGGTGATTTGAAAGCAGGCTCTGGTGACAAAATGAGTAATACCAGCTTAAATAAAATGTCATACATCAACCCCTCTGCTTAATACAGGAAGACCTTTAAAATAGGAATGAAGAGACATTTTCCTGGAAAGTAAAGGGCCACTTGATTTATCTCTTGTTGCTGTTTTGTTTGGTTCATGGGTGGCTTTAAAGGAGGAAAACCCCTGCCCACTCCATTCCTCCATTCAACATAAACTCTCCCTGCCCCACTGGCCTCCTGGGCTATGGCAGCCCCCCCATCCCCACCCCCCACCCCCGCTGAGCACCCAGTGTGAGCCCAGAGGGGATCAGGCCATCTCACAAGCAAAATTTCAACCCAAATGTGGGAAGCAAAGAAATCTACAACTAAATTGTAAACTAGGTAGGAAAATTTATCAACACCTACTCTAGCAGGTAGGGACCTTATCAGTGGGTCTGCCTGCCGCAGCAGGGGAACAGAACTGTAGGCTATAAATTGATATATGAGAGCAAAGGAAATCATGACCAATAACATGAGCAGCCTGATGCAAACTCCTGCTGAGAGAAGGCACCTATCAGGCAGCCCGGAAACTGGCATCCTCTCGCCTGCTTGATGTTGCTCACAAGCAGATTTTCTCTAATTGCCTGTTTGTTTGCAGAAGTGAGGGAAGAGTGTGTAATTACCAGACCACTACTATTCCTACACTTCCTATTGAAGGCAAAAGACACCCTTTGACCAGGCAATTCTACTTGTAAAAATTCATAGAGAGACAGGGATAGTCGTGAGTGAAATCATTCATAACCAAAATTTGAAAAAGGAATAAATATAGTATGAAATTCCATGTAGCTGTTTTAAAAAGTAGATGGAGATTTATATATATTAACATGACATGACATCAACAACAAGCTAGTTAAAAAGGCAAAATATCATATACAAGGTCGGACAATTAAGTTCTCAAACTCATCCAAGAAAAAAGTGCCTCATGGCCACCAGATGTGACTATGGTGATATTTATGAATGGGGTAGGTAGCACTTTTTCTAGTATGAGTTTACAAACTTAATTGTCAAACCTCACAGGACAACAGGTCTGATGGCCATGTCAGAAAAGAGTTCCAAAATTGCTTTGATGGTAGATGAGATGCTGATGTTGGTGCATAGCTTCCAAAACGGAGTACCCTGAAGGTGATATTCAGTAGTGAGGTATGCAGCACTTTTTCTAGGATGAGTTTACAAACTTAATTGTCCAACCAAATATAACACTGTCCTATTTACATTAAGATGTGTGCATGCATTTGTATATGTTCTTAAATAGCAGTCTGGAAGGAAGTATATCAAAGCGTTCACAGTGTTTATTTCAGGCAAATGGGATTGAGGGACCTTTGTATTTTCTTCATGCTTTGTGTTGTCCAGTTTTTGTTTTTTTTTTTTTGGAAAGAACATTTGTAACCTGAAACAAAGTTCATTCCTTTCTTAGGGAAAATAAGAAATAAGCACAAATATTTGCATAAGAGTAGCACATTTTGCCAGGCATAACAAAGTCCCAGGGTATGACCAGTTACCAGTTATATCAGGGGAAGTCTGAGATTTGGTTTCTGGATTAAAAGGAATGACATTTTAATAGCTCTGCTAAGTCATCACCAAGGTGTTTCTGCTAATAGTGAATGACCACTTAGGTCATCTATAGCTTAGAGGTGGATGTGAAAAAACAATGTGCAAAACTAACAGTGCAGACTCTTTCTGTGTTTCCTGTAAAGCTCCCCAATTCACAGGGACAGGGCCCTCTTCCCCCTTCCCCTAAACCACCCTGTGATTCAGTTAGAGGTAAATGCCTGCCACTTGACTCAGAAAAGGGCCAGTCAGCTTCCATCTTCTGGAGGATTGAAATTTGGACAAAAATTCAGTTTGTGTTAGGGGTTAAATTGTGTTCTTCCCTGCCAAAAAAAAAAATTCATATGTTGAAGTCCTCACCTCTTGTACCTCAGAATGTGACTTCACTTGGGAAAGAGTTGTTGCAGATGAAATAGTTCGGATGAGGTTATTAGGACGGGTCCTAATTCAATAAGGCTGGTGTCCTTATAAGAAGGGAAATGTGGGGTGGCACCTGTGGCTCAGTGAGTAGGGCATGGGCCCCCTACACCGAGGGTGGCGGGTTCAAACCCGGCCCCGGCCAAACTGCAACAAAAAAATAGCCGGGCGTTGTGGAAGTGCCTGTAGTCCCAGCTACTCAGGAGGCTGAGGCAAGAGAATCGCCTAAGCCCAAGAGCTGGAGGTTGCTGTGAGCTGTGATGCCACGGTACTCTACTGAGGGTGACAAAGTGAGACTCTGTCTCTAAAAAACAAAAAAGAAGAAGAAGAGAAATGTGGCCACAAACATAGGAATAACACCACGTGAACGTGAAGCCAGAGACAGAGGTGTCTTTCCATAGGCCAGCGAATGTTAACATTGCCAGAAAACCACCAGAGGAGAGGGGCAGGAAAGAGATGCTCCCCCATGGTTCTCAAAACCAACCCTATGGATGTCTTATCCTTGGAGCCTCTGGAACTGTGAGACAACAGATGTCTGTTGTTCAAGCCACCCAGTCTGTGGTACTTTATTATAATTTCCCTTGCAAACTACTGTGACTGGTCTGGTGAGGTACAATCTATAAGCTTTGTGGCCAATGGGAGTCTTTCCATTCAGCCCAACATGAAAGACCCATGGCCAGAAGCAAATATAGGAAGGGTACAGGAGAAATCCTGAATGCTTCCCCGAGCCAGTTTCTGGGTCCTTCTGGAAGTCCTGATCCCAAAGTACTTTAAGTGAATACCACATTCTACTGGAGCTAGTTCTGGAGGATTTCTGGTTCCCTGCATGACCCTGGGACTAAGCCTTTATCAACTTTGAATCACCAATCCCACAATTATGGTAAGAGAACTGACCACTAGCACATAGAATTCAATAAAAGTTTATTGGATAAGAGAATCTGGTAAATATACAAATGCATTTATCTGAGGCAAACTGATCAGTAGCAACAAATTCAAGAAAGAGATGGCTTATGTAAAATTCACAGGGATGTCTAAGCAGTATGAAACCTTTTGCAGAAATAAGGAAATAGGAGGTAATATTTGATGCCAAAAATAGATAATACCAGGCAAAGTACTTTGCTTTGGCTTTGAGGGCAAAATAAAATGGAAGCAGTCTGTACTTTTGCTCTGCCAGTATCTTTCCCCTTCTCCTTTGGTAAAAGTCACACACACACTCCTTCCTGCCTTTCTCCATTCCAACTAAATGATTTTGGTGCAACTTCCAATAAAATTTCTACCCACCTTCACCCCAGTGGTGGTCACCAGTCCCCTCAGAAGTCTCATGCCTCCTTCTTGGCCACGGTGATAATTTCGGAAAAGATGTACAGTCTAAGTCTGGCCAATCAGAATAGTTCCTCTGGATTTTGTCAACTGTAAGGTTGTAGGCTTATGTTGCCTCTTTTGGATTATGAGGTTGCAGAAAGAGGGAGTAGAAGGGGAGAGAAGATACACAAATATACACAATGGAATTCTGGCACTAGTTTGATTAGAATAGAAGACAAACTTCTCCTTTGCTTAAGTTAGCACAAGTGGAGTTTCTGTTGCTTACCACTCAAAGAGTCCTGATTTGCTGAGAAGGATGAACATTGCCCATACCCATAGGTGGCTGAGCAAACTGCCTCCTTTGGGGGAGCTTTCCAGGCATCCTCAGAATTCCTCTTCGGTGGGTGCTTGGAAACACAGTCCTCTACCTTGACTGAGGCTACCAGTGGGCAGCGGATCTGTAAGCAGGTCATGACCCAGGTGCAGTCTGGCCTGAGAGCTCTGCCCAACAGGACTACTTCAGTGGCTGGCTACAGACTGACCTAATTGGTCTCCCCTATTAAAGCATTTGATCCCAAAAACTACAGAGAGAGCGTATCTGTGAATAGTACCTGGAAGAGAAGCAACAAAGACAAGAGCTGAGCCACAATTACATAAGGGCACTAGAGTTGGAGCAGAAGGGACAACTCCTGAGGGAACTCCCTGCAGAGTGGCTGTTGAGAAAAATAACACAGTGCAGCAGCTACTAGAGCAGACTCAGGCTCAAACTCAATGTGTGGTTTAAGTTTCACACCTTCAGAACCCCGATTTTCTCATCTCTACAACGGGAGACCAGTGCTGACTTCAAAGGACTATCATGAAAATTAAATAAAATTATGGTGTATAACAAAGGCATCATCTCAAATCAGTGAGAAAAGATGAGTTTTCAGTAAATGGTACTGAGATAACAGGATATCCATCAAAAACACACAAAGAAGTGTCTCTACCTACATCTTACATTAGAATAAATTGCAAGGGAGTCAAGATGGAAAAAGGAAAACAAAACCATGGAAGCCCTGGAAGAAAATCATGGGAGCATATTTTTATATCATCCCAATGGGAGACGCTCTTGATACAGCATAAAACAAAGAAAAGTTTCAGTTACATGAGCTGCTTTAAAATTAGCATAGCAAAATCACATATGTAAAGCTTAAAGATCAACTGATGAGCCCAGATGCAGTGCGGGGAATGGGAATATCAGCAACTTACATCACACACGAAAGGTTTAACTTCTCTCACAGAATCTGTAGAAATCAAAGAGATAACCCAAAATACAAGACAGAAGTGCATAATGCAAATGACCAAACATACATAGAGAGGTTCACTTACAGTAAGAGCAACGTCAACTGTAGCTATACTGAGGGGGCAGTGTTTACCCAGCTTACAAACAATGCTGCAGGAGTTGGATGACTGTGTCATGGGAAACAGAGACATGTCAGCTGGCCACATAAATGGATACGACGATCACGCAGAGCACTTTGGCAGCATCTGCCAAACTTACAAAGGCATGTACCCGTTTGTTAGAGCCAGGACGCTAGGCCATGGCCCATGAAACTGCCAGGGCGCAGACCGCTGTGCATTCTTGCTCGGGGTATGGTTCCCCATATGTGCCGGGGAGCTCATTGTCTCGGTCAGGTAAGGCTCTCCATCAGGAGGAGCCAGTTGTCTCAGTCAGGTCAGAGGTGCCGGAGCGCCTCAACAGTGCAGCGGTCAGTCTTAGTAGGAGGAGCCTTGACTAACTTCTCCCGTGCCCATTTATAGAAGTGATCCCATGGCTATTTACACCACAGGTGAGGAAACCACCAATCAATGATGTATGTGCTCTCATGCTTTTGTGCTTTTTAACGAGAGACCAATCCCTTCCCTCTTCCCTTATTACCAAGGTATTTTTTTATCAGGTGTCTCCTACACCCATTGGTTTGGCAGTCCCATTTCTACGAGTTTGTGTTACACATCTATCGGCTGTGGAAACTTTCTTACACACAAGGTTTTTCATCACAGCACTGCTTGTGAATGGAAACAATTGCAATGGCTACTAATAGAAGACTACATAGTTAACCCAAACCATGGCATATAATGCTACCCTCCCCCAAATGAACAAAAATGAACAGATTCTGGTATGTTCTTCTCTGGAAAGAACCTCACGTCATAACATATTGTGAAGCAAAAATACTGGAGGTATACAGAATGCTTCCATTTATGTTTTAAAAGTAAAAGACTGGGGTAAAAAATAAATACACACATTTGCCCACATATGCATAAAATACCTCTGCAAGGATATGTAAAATAATGGCATAGTTGTCCAGGAGACAGGAATATCCATTTATGCTGGTCTGAATTGTGACTCTGATCTATATATTTTTAAAAATGAAATTAGAAAGCTCGGCGCCTGTGGCTCAAGCGGCTAAGGTGCCAGCCACATACACCTGACCTGGCGGGTTTGAATCTAGCCCGGGCCAAACAACAATGACAGCTGCAACCAAAAAAGTAGCCAGGCATTGTGGCAAGTGCCTGTAATCCCAGCTACTTTGGAGGCGGAGGCAGGAGAATCACTTGAGCCCAGGAGTTGGAGATTGCTGTGAGCTGTGATGCCCCAGCACTCTACCCAGGGTGACAGCTTGAGGCTCTGTCTCAAAAAAAAAAAAAGAGAAGAAAAGAAAAAAATTTGAAAATTATACACATCAAAAAAAGAGGTAAGGTTATATATAGCTCTTAGCACAGTACCTGATTATTATTATAGTCATGGGAGCCCTTAGCAGACACCAGGATTCCTGCCATGTCCGCAGCAACATGCCTGGTCTTATGGGACCCGGCTGGGTGTTCCTATATTTCTTACACTAACTTTCCCCACCCATGCTTGCCCCAGCATCACCGGAGGGAAGCAGTTCAGCACGCTATTCTCAACCTGCAGGAGCCTGCCATCTATGAATGATAGATTTAGAGATGTTGACAAGCACAAGACAATGAAATGCACACTTTTAGGGTGTCTTGTCACCTAAGCCCTCCTCAACCTACTCCCCCTGCCCCAGAACATCAGTCACCCGGTGCACACATTGCATTTCCTTCAGGGAAGTCTTGGCGAGGCACGATGGGGGGGAGAGAGCTTTGCTTCCCTCCTGCTTTCCATTCTGAGGTCCCTGTTCCATGAAGCATAAAACTCTGCTTGCAAGAAAGTGGTAGTTTGACACATAAAGAGAGAGGGTGTGTGGACTATTACCGATACCCTACTCCTGTTGACCCTCGGTTTCCACACCTATAGGAGTGGGCTGTCAGGCTCACACAAAGAAAATGTATTCAAAGGTTCTGTGTGACTTTAAAATGCTGGGCTTGCGCAAGGTATTGCCACTGGACCCCCCCTCCCAACAGATACATCTTCCCTGTCTCCTGCATTCCTCATAGCAGATAACAGTGCCAAGTACATAGCAGTTTCTCAACAAATGCTACTTGGTTGAATGAAAACGCAGCACAAATCAGTTATGCACATTATGGGCCAGTTGGAACATTCAAATATCTTGGCATAGCCCTGGAACATCTACTCTGAGAACAACATTTTTACGCAACATAAGCCATTTCTAAGTCTTCTCAGGAAAATGTTACATCTTTTATGTTACCCACTTGTTCAGAAACTTGTGAGTTAGAAATGGAGAAGAATGCATTCTCCACTTTTTAAGTAGTAGGTGGCAGCTGGGTGGAGACGCTGGTGACCATGGATTCTTGGTACCTCCCTTTCCTGTCAACTGGATTGTGCCTTAGAGGTACTCAGGGGATCACTCCCGGAGGCCAGGCCTTGAGGCATTCCTCCGTGCTTTCTGAGATTTTGTAAGCATCTGATTTCCCACATGAAATCTCTGCCTGCTTAAAATACCTGGAGCAGTTCTTGTCTCTTGCACTGATCCTTGAGGGATCATTTCTCATTGGAATTGTCTTACTCATATTTGCTCACTCAGTGGCCAGCACAATATCTGGCAGCAGGGGCTCAATAAATATTCCTTGAAAGCTAATGAAATTAAAATATATGTGTAATATCTTGGCAACCAGAGATTTATTAGTACCACAGACCATCCAAGCATGACTGGCCTCCTATGTTTAGCTTTCCAACTCAGATCTTGGCACCAGATACCCTGCTGTTTGGGAAAACAATCTGACTGCATTTGACAAAATAAAAAATCTAAAATCTCTGAGGAACAAAGGGCACCTTTCCTTATACAAACACTGAAGCATGGTTTATAGAAGCATAGGCGCTGATAACAAATGCCAGCATTATTAACAAAAGAAAATTCTATGATCCTGACATGGTCTCGTGATTTAGCACCTGAAGGTAACTTTTATTCTGAATTCTTAATCTGCTATCCACTGGTGACCCTTGTGTAAAAATCAGGACAGGATAGATTTGATCTTCCATGTAGATTTTATGTTTTGTCTCCCGGCAGATTTATGGTTTGGGCTGTACCCAATGCATTCAATGAGGGACAGCCACATAATGGTCATATGTGTCATCACCCAGCACATTAAGCCGCCTGGCAATACCCCAGATTATAGTAGTACATTGCAAAGCATGGCCATTTGAAAGTAATTCATTCCAAATTCAACTTGGATTGCTGGTCCTCTGAAACTGACAGAGGCTATGCAACAAGATCATCCGTGTGTGTCTCCAGCCTAAAAGTCAATTTCCTAGTTTCTGAGAGCTATAACAAGAAGTCAGGATATTCAATTCACTAGAATTCTATATAACATACATATAAAGTTATAGTGTTTGTTTCATAAGTGTGTGTATATAATATCTATACACATATATACATTATATATACATATCCATATACGCACACACACACACACATATATATATATACAAAAAGAGAGAGAGAGAGAGTTCTTGCCCACAAATAAAAGAAAACAAATGTCACAGACAGAGCTGAATGGAGTGGATCTTTTGATCGGACAGTCAGGTCACTCAGATCTGGGATTTTAACTCTGACTCAGCAGGATGTGCTGTGGGCAAGTAACTCCACTCCCCACAGCCTCAGCTGCAAGTGTGCTGTGTATATACCCCAGGCCATTGTAAGCATTTGTGGTCTAACCCAGGGTAAGTATTCACCGGGAGTGATGACTGGGCTTTCCTTCTGCCTACTCAGTTTTCCTTGAACTTTTTCACCAAGTGACAGTTTAATGGCAAAGAATCACCCCTTTATTCTCCTACGGAAGTGGGCAGCGGCTTTTCTGGGGACACAGCCTATAGTGATCCATGAGGCACTCTGATATTTTATATTGAAACATCAGATACACTATGGGCAATGTATCTATACTTACTTTAATATAAAATGTGTTTAAAATTGATTCTCCAGGAGGGCTGGTTATATGATACATTCACAGGTTGAAAATTTGAGTTGTACAATCATGACGTGTACTTTTCTGTATATATGTGCGTGCATTGTGCCTCAATAAAAAGTTATTTTTAAAAAAATGACTCTCCAGGAAAAATATTCTGGGTTTATCCTGGAGCTTTGAGGAAACTGGCATACTGCCCCAGTCCCCTAGGGTAATCCTCCCTTATTTGCAAAGCTTGTCACCGAGGAAGCAAAATCTGCGTTGAAGTGACAGTATTGCTGGAAAATGAGTAAGGCTTCTTCACACAATCAAGGACCTAGCGGAGTCGGGAGTTTATCACAGCAGATGTGGACTTGTACTGACTGCCAATTTCCAAACACTCATTTGGAAGCCCACAGCTCAGGCAATTAAGGCTGATTCTGTGCTGTATTTGAAATACAGGATTTTTTTAAAACTAAAATTCATCATCCACGACCATTGAGGCAACATGCTGGTTCATTTTTTCCAGTGGCTGACCTTTAAGTATCCAATTACAGAGTTTTATCATTTTCATCCCCTTTTTGCTATTACCCCCTTGGGAAGGAGGAAACTCAGAGGCCAATAGTATAGAATTTAAAGATGGAATTTGATTAGAAATTGCAATTATGAAATCTCTGAACACCCTAAACAAATTTCCAAGGGCAACATTAATATCAATAGCATGGACTCTTGAGCCTAAATGTGATTTCATGAAGTTCCTGAGATGATTTATAACATTATTATAAGGCCACGGGGCTATAGGATCTTTAACATTGTATCTAGTTCTAAGTACATATGAACACAGTGATCTCAAAATAATTCCTAAGCCACTGCATCTCAAAATGCTTGACTGAATAAAAAAAAAAAAAAGCAAGGTAGTGAGCGAAGCTTATGTCAAATACACAACACCTTCTCTTCTGCTCCCAGAGCTTTGTGACTCACATTAAAGGCCCTGAGAAGTCCTGCAGCACATAAATACTTTTATTTAATCCAGCATTTCTCTAACTTACCTGATGTGAAATACCAGGGACTCCTCTAGGAGCTGGGGAAATGCTGTGGTTGTCACATTTAGCATGGGACTTCTAAAGCAGGTTGCTAATGTGTTGGCCTCCAGGCCCCCAGTGGCACTTACTCATGCAGCCTATGGCTCTCTGGAGCTCTGAATTTTTAGTTTTTAATTTTATATTACACTGAACTCTTCAAGGCAAGTTGTTATCACAGGACTCCTTGGGCCAGCAGTGATTAAACTGTAACTCCATAGTCCCATAGTAGGTGGAACTGTCAAGTCCTCTGAGTGAGCCATGCCATATTTGGAATAAACAGGGAAAGAAGCAGGCTGAACTGAAAAAAAAAGGGCGGGGGGTTTCCATTTGCACAAACAAAACCCAGGAAGCTCTTGCATTTGGCCTCTCCCCACTTGCCTTTTTCTCCTCACTCTTCTGAACTTTCCTCTTCTTCATTCCTCATTTTTTCTTCCCATCCCACTTCCCTTAGTACATTTTCTTTATTGATGCCACAGTGTGGCAAAGATCCCTTTGTGTAAAGGGATCAGATAGTAAATATTGTCTATCCAAACAGCAAAGCCATTTAAACTCGGCCAGTGTACGGTGAAAGCAGCCCTAAATAACGCACAAGTGCATCTGGTTGCGTTCCAGAACAACTGCATTTGCAAAAATAGGTAATGACCCTTTGCCAGGCCTGGATCTCTGCTTTCACGGGCCATGTTAAGGAATTCAAGCATGTTTCTTAATTTTCTTTTAACTTCTTGAACGATGTTACCCATTTCCTGTTGCTAATCCATTCCCAATGCTCTTCTGTAAAACTGATTCTCATTTCAAAGCTGATTCCAAATCCCACCTCCATCAGAGCACCTCCCAGAACTGCCCCCAGCCTCCTCCTCTCAATTAGTCTTTCCCCTCACGCTCATCAGTCAGTGTGAGTCCACATGCTCTGTGCCTTTTGGTAGAATTTAAAGTATTTTGTCTTCTATTTTAAATGAACTCATCTCTCATTCCTGTGGCCCAAACCCTACACACAGTTTTCTCACAGTGCATTCATACACCCACAAAATTTTGATTTGGTCAATTTTTTTAAAGGACAACAATATTTCTAGGAATAAAAATGAAAACTACAGGAAGCAAACTACATAAGTTTGCTTACTGAGCATTTTCTGGAATTGATGGGAGCTGGGGGGGGTGCTCATGAGATGAAAAAAATTTCTAGAAAATGTAAGGAATGTCTTTTTCCCCTCACCTTCCAAAGCACATGCCCCCTATGCCTCCATAGCCCAAGCACCAGGGCTTCCGAGAAATACCAACTAAATTTATTCTAACAAGACTCAGCCGTAACTCCTAAAAAGCAATGCCTTCAAAGGAAAAGCAAGGGATGCTCACCTTGTAAAACCATCAGAACTATTCCCACAGATGCCACGTGAGCCCCCATTTATCTGACTTGAAAGGAGAAGGGTCTGCTGGGATTTGAATCCTCTGGTTCCAGAGAGAGAAAGTATTACCAAGACCTGCTTTACCATGAGGCTTAAAGAGGCACGCAACTGGAATATGCATTGGCCCACTCGGTTTTGAACTAAATCTTCGCCTCCCTCCCAGATGCAAATGAGATCATTACTAAAGCCAGCTCCCCAGGATGGATGGATGGGCTACCGGGGAGGTGGGTGCACGGAGGAAAAAAGGCCAACAGCCAGCTCTCCAAGGATGAAAGACAGTTGTGGCCAGCCTGGATTAGGCTATCGCAGGGACTGAGGGAGACAGCCTCACCTGTCAGACATGTGGACATTGCCTCTATAAAATGCTATAGACCTGGTGGGTGTTTCTAACAGGGGGCACTTAGGATAGGGCATGGGGGGCAGGCTGGAGGCTGCGTCTCCTGCTTACTGTGCAACCTGGGAAAGTCACCCCACCCCTCTATCCACATTTTCCTCATGTCAATTGAAATGTAAACACCTATTCTCCGGAGTTGTGCCCAGAACCCCAAAATAGTGCCTGGTACACAGTAAACATGATATTTTTAATTGTTCACTATTATTACTAGTGATGACTGATAGGTAAGAAATGTGCAATGATCAAGAAGAGGGGTAAGCAGACTTTTTCTACACGGCCAGATAGTAAATACATGAGGCTTTGCAGACCATGCAATATCTGTCGTCATTAATTACTTGACTCTTCTGTGGTATGGTGAAAGCAGTCAGATAATACATGATGGAGGCCTTTTTACAATAAAACTGTGTTTATAGACACTAAATTTGAATTTCACATCATTGTCACCTACCACAATTTTTTTTTTTTAATTTACTTTTGGAGATACAGTCTTGCCCTGCTGCCTAGACTGGATGCAGTGGCATCATCATAGCTCACTGAAGCCTCAAATTCCTGATCTCAGATGATCCTCCCATGCTCAGCATCCCAGGTTGCTGGGACTATAGGTATGCACCAGCATGCCCACCTAATTTTTTTAAGAATTTTTTTGTAGCAATAGGATCTTGTAATGTTACCCAGGCTGGTCTTGAATCTCTAGCCTTAAGTGATCCTTCCACCTGGGCCTCCCAAAAGTGCTGGGATTACAGGGATGAACCACCATGCCTGGTCTTTTTTTTTTTTTTAAGCCATTTTTAAAATGTAAAAATGGGGCTGGATTTGGCTGGGTTATACACTGCTGGATTTGGCTCGGTTATACACTGCTGACACCTAAGGGTGACAACTCTGGAGTGATAACCTATTACATGACCATGGCAAGTTAACTCCTCTAAGCCTCAGTTTTCCTAGCTACACAGTGGGTACATTGGTACACAACCTTGTACCTCCTAATGTTGCTGTGAGACTCATCACGAGGCCTCCTGGCATATAAGTGCTCAATATATACCAACTCTCATTACGAACAAACCTTTAACCAGATTTAATGTGAGCTACGAGGCCACTTTCTCAGTGGCAACACTAAGACACCAATCTCTTCACCAGACCTGGATCAGGTAATCAGCCTTCCCAGCATTGTTGGTATTGACCAGGCAGTCTTGGTAACTGATGATTTGACAGCCCTGGATGAAAGTGGTCTGGGGGTATCCATGAATGGTAACATAGTCCTTTTGACAGCCTGGACTTGGTCAGTTACCCAGTACTCTGGGCACATTAATGGTTTACAGGTATTGAAAAGGTTTACAGGTATTGATAGGAATCTTGAGCACAAAGTCCCCTTCCTTCTTCTCTGGGCAAGCTAGGATTCCTAATGCCCCAAACCACGCACACTGCACGCAAAATATCACCTCACCAAGCAGGCAGACCACAATCACAATTCTCTGTCTTCTTGAGGTAAATTTTGTGTTGCTCCTTTAGGTACAAGCATTTGAGGCTGCTTTTTATTATTGTTTGGGTTGGGCGGTTATTTTATTCCTTTGAAAGCATCATAGCAAATCCTGGCCTACCACACAATTTATGTGGTAACTGGCACTCGTTGCATGCGGGGTGTTCCTTCAGACTTCAGATGTTCAGGTAGATCCATTCTTACTACTCTGGCCGAACTTGAATGTCAGAAAATTCACAATTTTTTAAAAGTAAACCCTTTAAATCATACTATTTGAAATCAAGCAGATATTAGCACATTTGGGGAAGCGGAAAGGAGGGTCTGGTCTCTAGAAATCTGCGCCATGAATCCTCATCAGAAAAAAGTGGCAGAGGGGGTTACTCGCAAACGAATAAGCAAGGATGAAGGAGAGAGTACAGCGTGGAGGGATTATGTCAAGAAAGGGTTGAGGCCCATCCCACAATCGCTGTCTCCTCAGGGCCACTCCAGGAAGTAGTACTAAAAAATAATCATACCTGATATGGACAACTGCCATCACTAAATCTTACAGAGAATGTGAATAAAAGCATCTTTTCAAATGCTTGCATTTTCTATTTCACCCACAATACGCACCCTCCTTTGGAACAGTCCCTGCTATAAAAACGCAGCCCAGCAACCAGCCTCTGATAGCACCACGTGGCCAGTCTCCCCCAGAGCCCTGTCAGTGCAGAAGAGATGGGGAATTGCTGCCCCGTCCACGGGCAGCTGAGGGCTGCCAGCACCTGGGATTCAGTGGATGGCATCTCCTTGGGAGCCTAATTCTCCCACACCCTCGGCCACTAAAGGGTTGCTCTGTTCTGCATGTGGCTGCTAGCATCGTCCCATATGCAAAGGGACCCTTGTGAATCCTGACTGTGGTGGTGGGATGGACAGGTGTCTGATTACAAATCACATTGCTGTTATTTACCAGGCCACATCTGAGCACCCCTCAAATTATGAAGGCAGGAAAACAAACAGGAGACAAAGCAGATTGCAATTCTGCAGGCAGGGCTTTATTTAAAAGGTATCTTGCCTCCATAATTCATTAAGCCAAAGCTCCATTTGGGCCAGCTTGGAACCTTGGATGGTTATTACAGAATAATCACAGATCACTCACTCACCCCTTTTGCCTGAGTGGAAGGGATCGTTTTGCTTTACAAGCAACGAGAAAATGTTGAAAAATTGCATTCTGACCTAATACAGTTCTGGATCGCATTCCATTAGTTAGAAGTAAAGGGAGAAAATGTTCTGAAGACTCAGTTTCCCTGTAACAGCAAAATTTGGAAGTAGTTTAATATCTGCTAACATGGAAATGATTCAAAGAGCTATTTGTGGCACCATGAAATGCCAAGCTGAGGTTAAGACAAGTGAAGAAAAGCTGCAGAAATGCTGAAGAAAAATCTCTAAGACATGCAGTTAAAGAAAATTAAATTTAAACTTAAAGTTGGGGGAATTTAAAAGCAAGATAGTCTAGCACAAGGTGAATGTATTTAGTGCCACTGAGTTGGTTGATGGTACATTTTATATTTATTTACTTATTTATTTATTTATTTATTTTGAGACAGAGCCTCAAGCTGTCACTCTGGGTAGAGTGCTGTGGCATCACCGCTCACAGCAACCTCCAACTCCTGGGCTTAAGCGATTCTCTTGCCTCAGCCTCCCAAGTAGCTGGGACCACAGGCGCCCGCCACAACACCTGGCTATTTTTTGGTTGCAGCCGTCACTGTTGTTTGGCGGGCCCAGGCTGGATTCAAACCCACCAGCTCAAGTGTATATGGCTAGTGCCTTAGCCGTTTGAGCCACAGGCGCTGAGCCACATTTTATGTTTATGTGTATTTCATCACAATTAAAAAAAAACAATAACAAGGTGATCAATCTTAATATCTAGAAAAACTATATTATATATGTTCATATGATTGACTTCAGGTTATGTCAGTAAGGCTAAATATTGATCTCTAGAGAGGGTGCTAGAGTTGTGGGGCAGAATTTAGGTTTAGCAGCATTATATGAATGCCTTATAACAAAATGTAGTCATAGATACCGCACTTAATAAATAATTTAAATGAAGCCTGCAAGTGAAGATCAGATTCTTCTCTAAGATGAAGGTATTGAACTAGGTCAGCATTTTAACCAGTTTTTCTTCTCTAGTGATACTCATGGCATTACAAGACTTGTGTCTATAAAATTAGCATGATTACCAGGCATAAAATTGATCCTATGCACTTCTCCTTGGTCTAATTTTTTGAAAAAATATTGAACAAATACTTACACGCTGCTTGTCATGTACCGTTCCACATGTTCCACACGTTTCATAAATGAGCATTTATTTAGTTATCACACAAACACAATGTAACCATGTGACACCGTTCCACATGTTTCATAAATGTCCATTCATTTAGTTATCACACAGACACAATGAGGTAGGACTGTCATTTTACAGATGAGTCAAACAAAGCACAGAGAGAGTAGCCGATTTATCCAAGGCCACGCAGCTACCCAGTAGGACAGCTGGGATTCAAGGCCAGACAGGCCAGCTCCTGAGTGCACACTCTTAGAAGTAACCCTATGCTGCCTCTGTCTGGTCTACTATTTCTCTCTACCAGCCTCCTTACTGTTCTTCAAACATAAAGCTGATTCCTACCACGGGAACTTTGCACTTGCCATTCGCTTTCCTTTTAATGCTCTTCCCCAGATCTGTGCACAGCCCAGTCTTTCTTATGGTTCAAGTCTTAGCTCAAGTGTTGACTCCCCAGGAAAACCTTCCTTAGCCATCTTAATCTGAAGTGGCTCTGGCTCCATCTTAATCCTCTACCACACTGTTTCACTTCTTTTATGGCAGTTACCATATTTTGTCTTTTTAAAATTAAATTTTTGTCTTTTTGTCTGAAATTCTTATTTTTAAAAATTATTAAAATATTAATATCTTGTTCTCCTTGTTGTCTCTTTCTCCCAATAACTGTGAGCTTTGATAGGTCCAGGAGCCAATCTATCTACCTTGCTCTTTGCTGTGTCCAGCTCCTAGCACCATGCACTGCAGGCATTCGTACCACCTGATGGGTGAAAAGATAGTTGGAAGGATGGATAGATACATGTGAGTCTTCATGAATAGAACGCTACTCTTTTTTGTCCTATACACAAGAAAACCATCGGGGCTCAGGTGAGAGGAGTGCTACTGTAGAAATGACCTTGACAGTGTTAATTTCCTCTTGAAAATAATTTATAATTGGATGGCTTTGATACTTTATTAGGACTGAATCACAACACAGCTCACACTAGGTAATGTCCATCTGTTGACAGGACAAAAGAATCTTTATGACAAATGTTTTAGTTCATTCATAGAAAGAAAAATCTACCTGTCTGAAAAGTAATGATACTGATGCACTACACCAATATAATTTCGAGAGTAATGACTCCTACCCTAGACTCCTGTGACAAAATCCTCAGTCACACCAGGGCCCAGATGAATAACCCAGCACACCCAGGGTCCAGCTGCTTCTTCAGTGCTGCCAGGGGCTGTATTTGCATACAATTTAAACGCGAGTCTTTCTCCTCTGGTCCCATGCTATCTGGTCTCCTTTCATTAAGTACTTTTTGAATTCTTTGCTGTAAAAGAAACTATCCTATAGCATGTTCCAGATATTAGGAGTCTAAACAAGTAATCTCCAAGAGTAAAATATGAGATATTGAACTTGGTTCCCTGGAGCAGCAGTCTACTGCCTGCTAACAATTTTAGGAGGATGGAATTGATTTCTGACCTTATGCCTTAGTGTATTTGTAAGCATTTGTATTTGGTGAAAAACAGTCAAAATGAAGGGCAGTTTTATTTTTCAAGAGCTGTAAAATACAGACAAGGATAGCAGGGGGTAACTTGCATATTACCTGGCAAGTGGGCAGAGAAAAGTAGTGACTGTGACAGGCAACAAAATATATAAAAATAAAACCAGACAAAATTTCTCATTTTTCTGTTTTATTTTAACCTTGGTTGGATGAACAAGATGGACAGCTTTGTTCAATAAGCACAGTTCACCTACCTTTTCTCATTCCTCACACTCAAGCCCTTGGGCAGACCGATCGTTATCTAGCTCAGGAAAGTTTTCTTGCCTTCTCTGCGATATAGGTCTCATAGTCTACTGGGAGTGAGATTTGAAACCTACCAAAGGAAAAATCCAGGCAGACTCCCACACCAAACTCTCAAGAAGCACTTATTAAATGAGTTCAAGCCACAAAACCCAGGCTCATCATTCTAACAAGAAAATCTACCTTGCGAGATTCACTTTTCCAGGGCTTTCCCTAAAAAGCCAAACTACATTTTGACCTAGTAATGAGGACATGCATCTAAAAAGATTAAATGAACATGCAGTATATGTAACAAGAACCCATTATGCTCACACACACTTTTCTTTATAATTTGAACAGGTTTACATGACATCCACACTCTTCCAAGCTCAATGACCTTGTGGAAATATAGATACCAAACTTGCATTGCATAAGGAAGTGGGGGGGGGGAGAGAAATCACAAGCAATTTTGCGACTTGAAGACCTGTGATTAAGTCTTAACAAGATTTGGCTTCCATTTCAAAGGTCTGTCTCTGTGTTTTATAATTAAGCAGTGATGAGTCTAATAAACATGGTTTGAATCAGACATAAACAGAATTGGGAATTTCATGCTAGATCTGCCCCACAGAAGATGAACTCTAGAATGGAACAAGGCTTTACCCATGAAGCAGAGGTGGAGGTGGGGGAAACCAGGCTGGGTTCCTCAAACACTATGGAGTCATTTGGGAACTATTCAATCTAATGAAAAGACCAACTTTCCTGGTTGCCAAACCTTTGGCGATTCAGGCTTATCAAAGAAGTACCAATCATACAAATAGCCTAGAGGGAACGTTAGTGTTCCCTTGAGATTTGGGGGAGGTTTTGAAGCCCTTATGTCTTTGCCAAAATAGAAAATTTTCATTTCTAATAGCATTGTGTTTTGTCTGAATATACAGTTTTTCGTGGCCTTTTCCAATCTCTTTTCTCTCAGATATTGCCGCTCCTTCCACGGTCCTCCCACCCACACACACACACAGCAGGCATCAGAGTAGCATCAAGCACCGTCTCAATGCAGGTGGGTGAGGATCTGGTCTGTCAAAATTGCAGTTGCAGAATTTTATTGAGATACATACTCTGGATGCTCATTGTAATCACTATGACTACCATTTGTAAAGATGTGTTTGCTACTTTTCCTGGGAGAAAGATTCTATTCCTTTCAAGACCAAACACCAAACACCATTATGATTCATACCTCTCATTTCATGTTTATACAGTGAATAAGTGCAAAGATGATGTTTCACACAATATTTGTTAAAGGCCCCCACTGTCCTGGGCAAAAGCTCTCCAGGGCAGTGCAATAGAAGTAGCAGCCCTCATGCTTGGGAACCAGAGACCATAAAGGCTGCAAACCTTGCCAAGGCACTCTCTTGGCTGCTATTAGGAAATAATCATAATAATTAGAAAAATATACAATGTGCATAATGAATGGGTAATAGCAAACCACAAAATAAATGCAGAGGGAAAGATGAATGAAAGCCAACTCCCAAGTAGAATCTAGCAAGTTATCAAATTTAGTTGATGCCGTCTCATGAGAGGCTCAGATTCAATGCTGTCCTAACACCAGAGCTCATTAGCACTTGTCTGGACCCGCCTGGGTCACCTTTCTTCCTCTGTGCTCCCAGAAGTATCTAAGACCCAGCTCTATCAATATATACTTAATGGCTCCCACCTGCCCATTCATTGGCCACGTACCATCTACCCTCACAAATCCCCAGACCCTGTGCTATCTGCCAGAGCTACTTCATTTCATGCTCACAGCAATGATTTGCAAAGGTGGGTGGTGTTACTGCCATCTTTACTGCTAAGGACACTGAGTTTGGGAAGGTTTTGTAACTGGCCCAAAGTTGTACAGTCAGTATGCAAAAGGGTAAGAATTAGAAATCGAGCCTGCCCAATCCAGCACACGTGTTCTTTCCTTTCCACTGCTTTAGCCAGATGGAGAATATTTTTACCTCTTGAAAAGTGCTTGGGGCAAAAAGTGAAAGCTCAGGAACTTCATACACAACTATTCTGTAGAAAGCATGAAAAGAATTTCTTTGGACTTCAGAAGGGAAGCAAATAGGAAGATAGAAAGAACCACGGTGGTACCAGGAGGCACGTGGCCCCTGGTATTGCTCCTTTCTCTGAACTCCCTCAAGTCTAATAACTGTGTTCACCAATTGCTAGGTTGTGAGTATTGTGTGGAAACCAAGAAAGGGCTGGGCTTTGTTCAGGTATTAATTAGCACAGGGCCATGGTATCACGTGCAGATACGGGGTGGGGTGACAAACAGGCAGAAGGACACAGGCAGAAATTGCAAGAGGACACTGGACTCAGTGTCTGGCACATGTGAAGCTGAAGCCCTAAGGGGCAGGGGAATTTCTCTGCCTTTTATCTACTGAAGCATGGAGCCCCCAACGTGTGCCAAAGACCACCCTGAAAGAGGGTATCATCCCCTCTTCTTTCCACACCCCCATACTGTCCCCTCAGCAGACCCAAAGGAACACCCTCTCTCTCGTTACCAGGGGCCTGGGACTCCCTCTTGCCTCTTACAAAACCTCCACACAGGGAAAAGGCTCTGACAAATTCATTTACCTTTGGGAGTAAAAGTGATTCAATGTCAAAATTACCACCCCTCCAGGGCAAAGATTTTCATTTCTCAAGCAAAAAGAAAAGGAGCTGCAGAGGTGGAATTCCAGGCAATAAGGAACAAGTTAGGGGCTTTTCTGAGGGTTTGGAATCTCTTTTTTGCTGATCATGGCCAATCCTACACACAATACAATGTCTTTTATTAGAAGAAAAAAATCTAATGAAATTAGGAGTTTAGGGATAACTATCAAAGAAACATAAGGAAATATTGAGATCTGCATTGTCAAAGGCTCTAAGGTGGATGCTATATGATGTTTTTAATTAAATGGATGCTGCTTTGGCTAAATAGCATATATACAGAAAATGCTAGATAACATTTAAAAAGAAAGCTACAAGAACACACAGATATAGGGCAGTGCCTGTGGCTCAAGGAGTAGGGCACCGGCCCCATATACTGGGGGTGGCAGGTTCAAGACCGAACCCTGGCCAAAACTGCAAAGAACACACAGATACATAAAGGTGTACATGAAGTGAAAAACGAGGCTATGGACTGGCAGAAATTCCATTATACATGTGGATTTCTTGTGTTTTACATCAAGGCACGTGCACATGCACCTGACATTCTTTCCCCCCTTTTCTAGTACTAGCAACTTTCTCTCTTTGAGCTCACGTGGATCTACCATTTGCAGTATCTGGCCATAACAACCCATCCCACCTAGACAGAGATGAGAGGCGAGTCCCCACTAGCCGCAGAGATTGGATCGAAGAGCAGGAAGGTGGCTCAAGCAGAGCAGGTCACTGTCCTTCCTGAGGACTGATCTACACATGGGGCAACAGAAGCTCCTCCTCCTACAGGGTCCTTGAAGGAGCCATCTGGGAGGGTGCAGGTGAGCACCTTCCCCATCAAGGGAAGACGTCTCTGTGCAGTAGATTGACATGAGGGAGAAGAACTAGGTGATGGGATAAGCAACGGACAAAAAGAGGAGGGAAGACATTAAATAGACCCCAAAATCCAATCCTGCCAGAAGCCAGGTGTATACCCGGACTTCCTAATGACATAAGCTATTGATTTCACTTTGGCTTGAGCTAGTTTGGATTGGAATTTAATCTGTGCAAGTACAAGAACTCCTAAATACCATGAATACACATGCAGAGGCCTTTGTATGTCTTCTTCCCAAGTTCAAAACCTACCAAAACCACTTCACAGTACTAACACACCTAAAAACCTGTGCTCGATGGCTTGGCACCTGTAGCACAGTGGTTACAGTGCCAGCCACATACACCAAAGGTGGCAGGTTCAAACCCAGCCCGGGACGGCTAAACAACAATGACATCTGCAACAAAAAATAGCCAGGCATTGTGGCGAGCACCTATATGGCTGAGGCAAGAGAATCACTTAAGCCCAAGAGTTGGAGGTTGCTGAGAGCTGTGATGCCACGGCACTCTACCAAGGGTGACATAGTGAGACTGTGTCTCAAAAAATATATATTTAATTTAACTTAAATTTAAATTTAAATCTGTGATTAAGATTTAAGTTAGGAAAACAATTATCAATTTCTTTCATTTCTATTAACTTTTTACAAACTTATTTTGATAATATTTTTGTGAAAATTTCTTTTCAAAAACATAATCTGTGTTCACTCTTAAGGTAGCAGTGAACTACGAAATACCCTGCAGGCAGCAAATCTGAAACAGGCAAAATTGCATGTGCTGTGCAAAATAACACATCTAATATGTTTTGCTTGATTCAGATCACTGTATGGCCAGCCACTGCAAACTAGCATCTTCCAGAGACATAATTTAGCCCTCCTTCATCTCCACTGGTTCTGCTAAAATGCTCTTCCTCCACGTGAGTGTTACTCTGGGCACCAGAAAGGCAGGATTTCTTACGTATTCTAGCTTGCCACTCTAACCCAAAATTTATACTCCCTCTCTTTGTGCCACCTGAGAACAACCAAGTTATCTCTGAGGAATACATAACAACAGGCCAGATTCTGTCAGATGAGACAGATTAACCCTCATTAAGAGAATACACCTGCAACACTGCCTACCAACTGTGAAAAAGCAACTGGCCGCATCTCTGAGTCCATATTGCCTTCACCCCTCATTAAGCAACCCCCCTGGATTTAGTGGAGCAGCCGCTGCTGTGGGAGGCTGTACCATAGACAGCCCCGGCTGGACTGCGTGGAGGGGTTTCGCAAGCCACGTTGAGACTGCTCGGTCGATTCTAAAATACATTTTTGTATGGGAAATGAAGGGAAATTTAATTTGAAGAATTAATTTTCTCCAGGAGAAAAAAAAAGCTAATATTTTTAAAGATGTCGTTATATTCTGGCAGATTCCATGAAGTTAAAGCAAAGGGTGTTTTGGTGGATCGGTTTCTTTTCTGGTGTCTCATGGTGCTCAGTGCTTCAGGGGTATGCTGAATCACATTTTGCTGAAGTTAGAAGGAAGTTCGAACCTCATGCCTTAAAATGAGATGCTTTCTCCCCTCTCCTAACTGAAGAGTTTTCATTTCTAAATAAAAGGTAAGACTTTCCTGATATGACTTCTGAGGTAAGGCTAATGGGAAGATCCTGTGCTCAGCTTTTTCCTCATCGGAGCTCTTTGACTCCTCCTAACTTTAATGAGGAGTTAGTCAATATCCTTCTCAAGGCCACACCATCAGAAAGCAGGGGAATTGCATCCGAAACCTGGTGCATTTGATTCCAGAATTCACATTTGTACCTACAATGGTAGATTGCAGGGGCCACAATAACTACAGTCCATGGGGCCAAATCCAGCCTGCCTTCTATGTCTGTAAATAAAGTTTTATTGGAACACAGCCATACCATTTGTGTATTGTCTAAAGCTGCTTTCAAGCCACAACATCGGAGCTGAGTACAGTAAGCCTTTAACATCACTGATGTGTTCTTTTTATGTGACAGAGTCTCACTCTGTTGCCTCAGGCTAGAGTACATAGCCTCAACCTACTTTAGCGGCTGCAAACTTCTAGGTTTGAGCAATCTTCTTGCCTCAGCCTCCCCAGTAGCTGAGACTACAGGTGCCTGCCACAATACCTGGCTAATTTTTCTATTTTTAGTAGAGACAGGGTCTTGCTCTCCCCCAGGCTGGTGTCGAACTCTTAAGAGGGAGGGAGCCTCAGCCTCCCAGAGTGCTCAGATTATAGGCCTGAGCCACCTCATCTGGAAACTATAACTTTAACTGAAATGTTTAACAACATTTTTTTTTTTTGAGACAGTCTTACTATGTCACCCTCAGTAGAGTGTCCTGCTGTCACAGCTCACAGCAACCTCCAACTCTTGGGTTTAAGCAATTCTCTTGCCTCAGCCTCCCCTAAGTAGCTGGGATTACAGGTGCCCATGACAACACCCAGCTATTTTTTTGTTGCAGTTGTCATTGTTTAGTTGGCCCAGGCTGGATTCGAACCCACCAGCCTGTGCGTATATGGCCAGCGCCCTACCCACTGAGCTACGGGAGCCGCCAACATCATCATTTTTTTCGCATAAACATTACAACAAAATGACATTGAAGGCAACAATGTTATTTGTGGACATGCTGTCTGTCATTTCCCTTGGTCAATGGTCCCAGAAGGAGGTGACAAACTTCTGTGCCATGACAACCCAGCCTTATCTAACCAGCACAGCCATGCTACAAGCTGCAATGTGGCCCCCAGTGTGACAAAGCAGGCTTTTGCTTACTGAAATCAAGAGAGTATGTGGAGGTCAAAGGTGAGAAGACCCAGGGTCTTTTTGGATTGTTAAAGTACCTGTCCTCTTCTGTCATCCTACCCCTAACCCACTCATACACAAGTCCAGATGTGGAATGGACTTACAGGTGTTCCAAATACTATCTGCCAGTTTCTCAGCAGTAGCCTTTCCTTGGTGGGGGGGGAGGCTTAAAGGATTAAAATGCTGAGCTTAAAAAGAGCAAGATATCAAAGTATAAAACATGCCTCCTAAAATCTTATTTGGGAAAATGTCACTAAAAATATATGTCAGTTCATTAAATCAGACCACCACAAAATGAGCACAACTTCAGTCTAATTGAGGCAAAAGGTGTTCAAAAGATGATCCACATTTGTCATTATTTTTAATCATGTTAAAGAATGATATACTTTTCTCTTTAAGGTCAACAAATTAGATTCTAGCAAATCAATTTTTCCTTTCATATAATAGTAGCTCTGAAATACATTTTTCATTTATCAAAGATTCATGGTGCACTTACTGTGGGCCTGTATATGTGCTAAGTGCATAAGACACCCAGAGTTTCTATTCTACTGGGGAAGAAATAGAAATAATAAACAAGAATATTTTAGATCGAGGTAGCTG
Source organism: Nycticebus coucang (assembly GCF_027406575.1). Lineage (NCBI taxonomy): Eukaryota > Metazoa > Chordata > Mammalia > Primates > Lorisidae > Nycticebus > Nycticebus coucang. The sequence goes on from NC_069787.1 coordinate 24,247,189, forward strand.
CTATGAAGGAAACAAATAGAATATGTAATATGCAAGAATGATAATGGGGGTAACTTTAGGCAGGAAACACAGGGGCAGACACCTACGATATGCCAGGAATTCTGGTAGATGTTAGGGACACAGTTGGGAAATGCCACCCAGAGAGAAGGATAAAGACAAACATCACATCTGCATAAAGAAGTCTCAGGCAACAAAACTAGAGTTGTCCCATAAAGTCAGACCTGTAGTAGAACATGACATTTTATGGGGAGGCTTTTCACCACCTATGATGGAAATAGAGAAGAATTAACACACTGTGGTTGACATCTCTCATATCAGAAAGGATTTTCAGTAACTGCATCAAAAACCTAGGAATGACAATATAAATATTCAACAGTGACAAAGTGGTTGATTAAAATTTGATATGATTTAAAAAGTGTTGTAGATGATCATGTAGTGAAGTGGGAAAATGTTCCCAATACATGATATAAAAAAGTAATACTGAAGCAGAATCACATAATGCCATTTTTGCTAACAGCATGGGTGTGTACATAGAGAAAGCTCTCCTTTAAATATTAGTGCGTGGTGATAGCTGAGTGATGGGATTACAGATGATTTCCATTTTCTTTTCCGTGCTTCTCTGTACTTTCCACATGCTGATTCAATGAGAATATATTTATTTAAATAAATACATATCTTTTTCTTTGTTAAAGACGATTAGAAAATTTTTAGGCAATAGACTTTGAGTCTTCCAGTCTCATGGGCAAAGCTAACCCTGGATACCTGGGAGGTGACAAAAACAGGCAGCCCCTGCCTGAGGCCTGTGGACTCTTATAATGTTCACCTCGCTGGCACTAATCCTGACTTCCCAGCAGCCTCTCCATAAGGTTGCCTTCCCACAAGGTTCTGCTGAGAGAGAGAAGCAGGTGGTTATGCAGGAATGATCACTCCTATCTGTTTAGCAGTGATAGTTTTTGCTAGAAATGAATAAGTTAGCAGTCTGGTTTTTAGGCATCAGTCACATGAAACTGGTCAGCATGAGTGCTTCCCTGAAAGACAAGCACAGTGGTGACAGTGCTGAGTCAGGTGTCTGAGGTCCCATGGCTGAGGGCCAGACCCTGGACCAAAGACAACAACTGTCCCTATCCTAATTAAGTCTCTAAATTGCCACTTCCCATTTATTAGGCTTTACCCAGTAACAGTTCAAAAATTTCCTGCCAAATGGTGACCTTCCCTGCTCTCATGTCTGAGACTAAATCATTCAAGAGCCAAAGGGTGCTTGCCTATTTTGGTATCTCAGGATGTTGTTCCTAAGCCCATAAAGTCAGCCTCTGAACTCACTTTCATTCAATCATCCATGACCCAAAGTCAAAAAATACTAAATACAGAAGAAAAACTACTGAACACTGTATTTCCCAATACATCTTTAAATAAAAGAATATGACCTGGATCTTAGAACCAGTAGATAAGGCAGGTACCAGCACCTATTATACACTTGAGAACACTTCACCGGCCCGTAGTTACACAGTCTGCAAACGGCAGCCCCAGGCCTCGCCTTTGTTCTAATAAATGGCTCCAACCTAAGAAAAGGGAACATCTCCAGAGCCTGCTAGCCCTTGTTCTCTTAGTTCCAAGTGCTGCCCACCCTTATATGTGTCCATCTTCCTCCCCACACACACACAACAGTGACACCAGCTCCTTTTTTTTTTTTTTTTTTTTTTTGAGACAGAGTCTCAATATGTCATCCTTGGTAGAATGCCGTGGCATCACAGCTCACAGCAACTTCCAACTCTTGGGCTTAAGCAATTCTCAAGTAGCTGGGACTACAGGTGCCTGCCACAATGCTTGGCTATTTCTTTGTTTCAGTTGTTTAGCTGGCCTGGGTCAAGTTCAAACCCGTCACCCTCAGTGTATGTGGCTGGTGCTGTAACCACTGTTACTGAGCTGACACCAGCTCTTTGATGATACGACATATAATGTATTTGAAGGATGGTTTTTATGCTTCAGGACCTCATACCTCTAGACCAAAAGTTCCATGAGCTAAGAATGTTTTTTATATATTTTTAATGGTTATATAAATAACTGTATAATATACTTGATTTTGCCTCTTGACCCACAAAACCTAAAATATTTACTATCTGGCCCTCTACAGAAAAAAAAAAAAAAAAAGTTGACCAACCTCTATACCCATGGCAACCCACGTTGCCACGGATGAATGCAGGCCTAGCATGGCTACAACTTTTAACTTTTCAAGAACAGTTATGTTAATTTTCTATTTTCTATTTCTACTAACTTTTCTATTAGTAAACATTCATAGCCAACACTTGAAATCAATGCAACTGGATACAGCCCACGGGTCAAATATTTACAAGTTTTCCTATGACTTCAACAACTGAGAGGTAGAAAATAGAAATACTCTTATTTCAACTCATCACCATAAGTTCTCCACATATCGTCTTCCACATTTATAATTTTTTTATTGTCTGTAAAATGGGAATGGGGCATGGGGTTGCTGGAACACTTCATTCACTAATAAAAGTTCATTGGGTTGATATCATGATCTAATGAGATAATGTATACAGAGCACCTAACACCCTTCACAAATCCAGGAAGCATACAAAAATATTAGTGATTGTTGTTACTACTTATTATTTTCACTACCCATATTACCATCCTTTCCCTAAACATACTATATTGTTTTTACTAAACATAACCTATTATATACATGAGGGGTTAGAGACATTCAGAGTAAGAAAGAACATCCTCTCTTGGTGAACTTGGACTCTAACAAAGGAGACAAATATGACCAGCTCATTTCACTAAGTGTGGAATGTGCCATGGAGGCCTATGCAAAGTGCTGAGGAGCCCAGAGCAGGACTCTTAACCTAGAAAGATGAGAATGGGTGCAGACAGGTCTGGAGGTGGGAGGTTTATGGAAAGTTGAGGCAGCTTATAATGCACAAACTATATTTTATCTGAGTTTTTCCAGTGGTAAAATCTTGTAGTCTGTATCATTTTATGATAGACAGCAAAAACTTAGTCTCTGTGAAGTTTTCTAAATCTGGTTCACATTATGTAAGTATTGAACAAATTCCAGAAGCAACTACATAATTACAAAGAAAAGGAAAAGTAGACACTTGGACATAATCTCTGTTGCCCAAAACTGAAAGCCCCAGTATCCTCTTCTTTCTTGTAAAAACTGCCTACAAACAAATTAGAGACCATGGGCTGTAGCTATACAAGTTCCTCTATTAAGGAGTTTTTAATCTATGAACACCAGTGTTCACTGAGGCAATTTCATGCCAGTCACAATCTAACAACTCTTCCCACCACCAACAGATGGCATCAGCAGTTACTTTACAACAAGGGTGAGTAAACTATCACTCGTGGGATAAGTCTGGTCCACTGCCTTTTTTTTTTGTAAATAAAGATTTATTGAAAAACCAGCCTTGCCTATTTGTCCACATATAGTCTATGGCTGCTTTAGCACTACAGTGGTATAATTGAATAGTTATGACAGACACTGCAGGGCCCACAAAGTCTAAAATATTTATACATGGACCTTTATATAAAGTTGGCCAGCTTTTGCTCTACAAATGTCACTTTGGCCTTCAGAACAACTGCACACATATTTACCTGCAGAAGCTAAGCAAATACACCTATTTTTCTGTTAAACCTCTCCAGATCATTAAGAATGAAGCTTCTGCCTGACCGATAGCTCTGCATTGCATAGTTATGGGGTGGCCAACCTTTTTTTTTCTCTGTCTGCACATTGAAAAAGTGTTGCTTCACCAGGATTTGAAGCAACAAAAGTAAAGAAAGACAAAAACAGACACTTTGGTCAAGGGAACAATACAACAAGAAGACATTTCAATCCTAAATATATATGCACCCAACTTAAATGCTCCCAGATTTATAAAACGAACCCTAATAAGTCTGAACAGTATGATATCCTGCAACACCTAATATTGGGGACTTCAACTTCAATTATGTTGTTGTTGGGGACAACAATATAATTTTGGGGACTTCAATAACCCACTGACAAAACTGGACAGATCATCTAAGCAGAAAGTAAACAAAGAAACAACTGACTTAAACATGACCCTAGAATAATTGGGCTTAGTAGATATTTTCAGAACATACCACCCCAATATTACTGAGTATACGTTCTTCTCTCAGCTCATAGATAATTCTCCAAAATTGATCATATCCTGAGACATAAACTTCCAATAAATTAAAAGTATAGAAATTATATCTTTTCAGATGACAATGGAATAAAGGTAGAACCCAACTCCAACAAAAACTTCCATCCACATAGAAAGTCGTGGAAACTAAACAACCTTATTCTGAACAGCAGCTAGTCAAGGAGAAGATAAAGAAGGAAATAATTAGACAATGACAATGAAGTCACAAACTATCTAAACCTGTTGGATACTGCAAAGGCAGTCCAAGGAGGAAAATTTATTGCATTAGATACTACACATCCAAAAAAAAGGGAACACATCAATGATCTAATGAATCATCTCATGGAACTGGAAAAGAGCAATCCAATCCCAAATCTAGCAGAAGAAATAACCAAAATTAAATAAGAATTAAATGAAATTGAGGACAAAACAACCATTCATAAGATTAATGAAACAAGTAGCTTGCTCTTTGAAAAGATAAATAATTGATAGACCTTTGGCCAGACTAACTAGAAACTGAAAAGATCTCTAATGACCTCAGTCACAAGTGAAAATGGAGAAATAACAGATACCACAGAGATACAAATGATTATCTCTGACTACTATAAAAAACTCTATGCCCAGAAATTTGAAACGTAGAGAAAATGGACTAAACTACCTCACTAGACTTAACCAGGAAGAAATAAAATTCTTGAACAGACCATTATCAAGCACCAAAATTGCAACAATATAAAAGCTTCCAACACAAATAGTCCTGGACCAGAGGGTTTCACACCAGAATTCTACCAAACCTTCAATGGAAAGTTTGTACCTACATTGCAGAACCTATTCTAAAACATTGAGAAGGAAGGAACCTTCTCCAACTCATTCTACAAAGCAAATATTACCCTGATACCAAAAGTTGAAAGGAAAGGACCTAGCCAAAAACAAACAAACAAGCAAACAAAAACACTATAGACCAAATTCACTAATGAATATTGATACAAAAATACTCAATAAAATCCTAGCAAAAGACAGCACCTGTGGCTCAAAGGAGTAGGGCACCAGCCCCATATACCAGAGGGTATATTGAGTTCTACCTTTATTCCACTGTCATCTGAAAAGATACAAGATATAACTTCTACCCAGCCCCAGCTAAAAACTGCAAAAAAAATTCAAAAATCCTACCAAATAGTTAGCTACACATTAAAAAACTGTACATCATGATCAGATGGGCTTTATTCTAGGGATGCAAGATTGGCTCAACATCTGCAAATCCATAAATGTAATTCACTGCATAAATAGAAGCAAAAAACAAAGCCCATATGATTCTCTCAATAGATGCAGAAAAAGTATTCAACAGAATACATCATTCTTTTCTGACAAGAACACTTAAGAAAATAAGCATAGATGAGACATTTCTTAACCTGATAGAAGCCATCTATAACAAACCCATAGCTAATATTATACTGAATGGAGTAAAATTGAAAGCATTTCCACTGAGAACTAGAACCAGACAGGAATGTCTACTATCACCACTACTAGTCAATATAGAGGTGGAAGTCCAAGCCAATGCTAACAGGTAAAAGAAGGATATCAAGGACATCCAAATAGGGACAGAGGAGGTCAAACTTTTGCTCTTTACTGGTGATATGATCTTATACTTAGAAAACTTCAGAGATTTAACTGCAAGACTCCTGGAAGTGATTAAGAAATACAATAATGTCTTGGGATATAAAAATCAATGTCCACAAATCAGTAGCCTTCATATACACTGATAACAATCAAGCTAAGCATCAAATCAAAGACATAGTACCCTTCACAGTAGCTTCCAAAAAAAATGAAATACCTTGGAATATACCTGACAAAGGATGTAAAGGATCTCTATAGAGAGAACTATGAAATCCTGAGAAAAGAAATAGCAGAAGATGTTAATAAACGTCATGCTCATTGTTGGGAATAATCAACATTGTTAAAATGTCTATACCACCCAAAGCAATCTATAGATTTAATGCAATAGCCACTAAAACACAAATGTCATACTTGGAAAAACTTGAAAAAATAATTTTTTGTTTCACAATGAAACCAAAAAAAAAACCAAATAGCCAACGTAATTCTTAAAATAAAAACAAATTTGGAGGAATTACTTTACCAGACTTCAGGTTATACTACAAGTTTATAGTGATCAAAATAGCATGGTATAATTGGCACAAAAATGGAGACATAGATTTGTGGAACAGGATAGAAAACCTAGAAATGAAACCAGGCTTGTATTGCCATCTGATCTTTGATAAACCAAACAAAAGCATACACTGGGGGGGAAAGTCCCTATTTACTAAATGGTGTGAGAAGAATAGGTTAGCCACATGTAAAAGACTGAAACTGGACTCAGACTTCTCACTGCTTACAAAAATTGACTCACAATGGATAAATATTTAAACCTAAGACACAAAATGATAAACAATTCTACAAGAAAATAAGGAAAGAATTTGACAACATTGGCCTGGGTAAAGATTTTATGAAGATGACCCTATTGGCAATCACAGCAATAACAAAAATAAATAAATGGGACCTAGTTAAGGACTCCATAGTTAAGGACACAACAAAGCAAGCAGATAACCTTAAGAAGAAATTTGCATGTGACAAAGAGCTAATAACCAGAATCTACAGAGAACTCGAACTAATCAACAAGAAAAGAGCAAACAATCCCATTTATCACTGGGCACAAGACATCAACAGAGCCTTCTCCAAAGACAGGCAAGCAGAAAAGACACACATGAAAAAATGCTCATCATCCCTAACCAAAGAAATGCAAAACCACCTTGAGATATCACTTAACCCAGTGGTTCTCAACCTTCCTAATACCATGACCGACCCCTTAATACTACTGTTCCTCATGTTGTGGGTGACCCCCAACCATAAAATTATTTTCGTTACTACTTCATTACTGTAATTTTGCTACTGCTATGAATTGTAAGGTAAATATCTGATATGCAAAATGGAAAGGGTCATTTGACCCCCAAAGGGTTTGCATCCCACAGGTTGAGAACCCATTGATAACAGCATACAGTACAAAGCCCCAAAATTGCAGATGCTGGCCCAGGTGTGGAGAGAAGGGAACATTTGTACACTCTTGGTGAGATTGCAAATGAATACACTCTTGAAGTATGAAGTATGAAGTATGGAGAATCCTCAAATAGCTAAAAGTAGACCTTCCATTTGATTCTGCAATCCCATTACTAGGTATGGGATTTTTTTCCCTTCTACCCAGAAGGGAAAAAAAATCATTTTACCATAAGGAGTTTTGCACTAGAATGTTTACCACAGCTTAATTCACAATTGCCGAGATGTGGAAACAACCCAAGTGCCTATCAACTCACAAATGGATGAATTAACTATGGCATATGCCTGTATATCATGGAATACTATTCAGCCATAAAGAAAGATGGAGACTTTACATCTTTTCTATTTACCTGGATGGGTTTGGAGAACATCCTCCTAAGAACGGAAAAGAAGCATCCAATGTGCTCAATACCAATATGAAACTAGTAGGTGAACAACAACATGTCCACACGAGAGAGAAACATAATTAAATTTAAAGGGGGGGAGGAGGACATTTGGTGTGTTCTCACCTAACAGGCACAATGTAAGGATATATGGCATACCTCCTAGAAGGGCTCAACTACAACTTGGACTTTACCTAACAAATGCAAACAACTGTACCTAATCATTTGTACCCTTCTATTAATCTATAATTTTAAAAAATAAAAAATTGCCTTGGGCCACACAAACCCTAATGATAGGTGACGAGCAAAAGAAAAGGTTCATGCATAGTTTTCAGGATATCCTTCACCACAGATAACAGTCCTCACAAAATCAGCATGCAGCCATGGGCTGCAGGTTGGACACCCCTGGCATAGTACTTTTCTGGGATAGCACCTTAGTTTAACAATAACATGGTAACATTCACAGGAAACCACATTCTTTTCCCACCTCTGTGACAGACATTACTGATCTATCATGGCACTCTTTCTTACTGAGGCAGAAGGTAACCTCTGAATCCTTCTCAACACAGCATTTCCTCATCCACTATCAACAAATCAGAGTTATCCAAAGAAAGAAACTTATCTGCCATCTTGATGAGTGACCTTGGAGCACAACTTTGAGAGGTGTTTTTAGTGTTGAAAGCTACTTTCTTCGCTGAATTCTACAATCTAGGCTCATGTCCATGCTTGAGCACAAGCCCTGGCTTGATTTTTCACCATGTATATTTCAGACAAAGAGGAAAGAGGCTTTACTTGTCCCATCGTGAATATTTCCCCAGTATCAGTCCAGACTTCAGATCTGAGAACTGAAGCTCCATTCTGCAGCATCTAAATTACTGAATTTTTCTATGGGTATTTAAGATTTTAGCACTAAATCAGTATTTTTATTTTAAATCCCGTTCTTTTCTTTCTGCACATTCCAAATCGCTAAAACTGCTTCAAAGAAGGGGCCACATGAACACCAGGCACACTGACCGCTTATGATTTGTAACTACTTCTGGTCTCTCAGAGTCAGAAAAAGAATGAAGGCGTCCAAATGCACTTCCATCATTTGCCAGGTTCCAGTTTTTCAATTCTTTCCCCATCCTTCTGCTTCCCCATGACAACCCCCTTCCCTCAGAATCCTGCAGAAACCCAATATACCTTCACACTCCTTCAACTGCACACTTTATTATCTTAAGGTCAATACCTTTATAAACATGCCTTTAACTGGCTTTTCCTAGATAACTTCAGGGCACTTCCTTGCAAGCAATAAAAATAACCTAGCCCAGGATGTTATCAAGATGAAAGTAATTACAAAGTCCTGGTTGAACTGCCTGGAAAAGCCAGCAGTCCTTATTATTGTTTAATTCTTTGAACAAGGAGGGACTAGGCATCAATCTCATGCTATGCCTTATTTCAAAAGGGCCTCATCCTCAAAAGATAGGCCCTAAGAAATTACATATTTGTTTTTGCTAGCAATTCTTCATTGCATATTAGTATTTTTCTATAAGCATCTTACAGGAACTTTCCTACAGGTAAGTGGATATTCGGCTGCACTTATCTTTGTAAGTAACCTTGACAATTCAGTTTCCCACCTAGTGTCCATCCCTCACCCTTGCCCTACCAGCTCTTAAGCTAGTTGGCTGCTAAAGGTTACTTTCAGCAGAGCCAAGTTCAGTGTCAACAATGTTAAACCATAATGAAATAAGCAAAAGATTCAAAGGAGTCTAGCCTATCCTTTCCTCATTTCTCATATTCAGACTTCTCTGAATCACCATCCCTGGAGAAAAGTTCATTAAGTCCACTCCAGTAGAGAGCAAGAAGGATGTGTGTGAGCTTTATGCCACTGCTAGAGCTCAGCACCTACTCTTCCAGAATATGACCTCAAAGGAGGCACCACAGGTAGAAACCATGCTCACATGGGATGCTTTGGGACTAGTTTCGGGGATCTGTTTAGAATACAGACCAGGGCTGGTTCACAATGGTTCCTGCTTGTAATTTCAGCAATTTGGGAGGCCACAGTGGGAGAATCACTTGAGGTTAGGAATTTGAGACCAGCCTGGGCAACATAGCTATACTCCATCTCTACAAAAAAAGAAATTTTAATGAGTCAGGTTTAATGGTGCATGCCCATAGTCCTACCTACTTGGAACACTGAGGCAGGAGGACTGCTTGAGCCCAGGACCTTGAGGCTGCAGTGAGCTGTGATCAGACGGCACTCCAGCCAGCCTGAGTGACAGAGAAAGAACCCATCTCATTAAAAAAAGAGAGATAAAAGAAAGAAAGAAAAAACAATGCACAGAGACCCACAAAACACTGGGTGTGAGTTGCTACTCTATTTTCCAGCCATGACCTTGGCCAAGTTAGTGAAACTCTTTGCTAATCAATCGTAGCACTCTTTCTTGCTGAGGCTGGAGATAACTGCTGACTACTTCTCAACACAGCATGTCAGTCATCTACTACCAACAAATCCGAGTGTTTGGAGGATTAACGAATTCCTCAGCAGAGCAGTCAGGAGTTACCCAAGGCCTTGGAACCCTTGCCTATATACCGCAGTAGAGAATGGCCTGAATATCCTCTACTCATCAGTGCTGACACTCTATCAGCCCAGGTATTAGAGTAAGAGACCCAAGGACCCCACTCGAAAATAACTTTAGCTTAGAGTTTAAGAGATGTGGGTTCCAAACCAAGCCTAGTTCACTACTCTGGCAAGTAACTTAGCTAAGGAATCCCAGGGAACTTCTAGAGCATTGTCATCGCTCAGGCTAACACCTGTGTGGGCCAGAGTCCAAGCACTTAACTCACTTAGTCCTCGCACAACCTGAGGATATTGGTAAGCAGAGACAGTAAATAACACCACACGTGGGCACACACTGGAATACTATATAACCTTAAAGAAAATGTTGTCATTTGCAACAACATAGATAAAGCTGGAGGACATTCTGCTAAATGAAATAACTAGGCACAGAAAGATGGATCCCACACAATCTCCCTTATACATGGAATCAAAAAAAGTTGAAGCTGTGGAAGCCCAAAGTAGGGTGATGGTTGATGGAGTCAGAGGTGGGGAGACAGGGAAATGTTAGTCAATGGGCCAAAAGTTTAGTTAGGGGGAACAAGTGTTAGTGATTTATTGTATAGCGTGGTGACCATAGTTAATGAGAATCACAGACAGTCATGTACAATAAACCCTTGAACAACATGTGTTTGAACTCTGCAGGTCCACTTACATGTGGATTTTTTTTTTTTAAGTTTTTGGCCGGGCCTGGGTTTGAACCCGCCACCTCCGGCATGTGAGGCCAGCACCCCTACTCCTTTGAGCCACAGGCGCCACCCCATGTGGATTTTTATTTCCCCAAACCAAACATAGATCAAAAATACAGTATTCTCGGGCTGTAAAACCCACATATATAAAGGGCCGATTTTTCACATGCAGTTCTGCAGGGCCAACTGTGGGGCTTGAGTATATGAGGATTTTGCTATACACAAGGATTCCGTGTAACTAAGGGACAACTGTGTCTCAAAATTGCTAAAAGAGATTTTAAATGTCTCACCACAAAAAAGTAGCTGAGGTGATGAATGCGAATTAGCTTGATTTAATCATTCCATGATGTCTGCAGGCATCAAAACATCACATTGTGTCCTTTGAGTACATACAATTATTATTTGTCAATTGTAAAAAGTAGTAAATGTGGGAAATAGGGTATGTGTCGTAAAAAAGTAGGAAGATAAAGGGATGCGATAGACTGGCCAAGGAGGTGCCTTCAGACTGGGGTCCAGGGAAGATCTTTCCGAGGGAAGGTCGCTGGAGCACAGGCCTGAAGGACAGAGGGGCCAGGCATGTAAGGATCTGAGGGAAACTGGTCCAGAGAGAAGAACGTGACTCACAGCACGGAGCTGTGCGGCAGTATTCCTCAGACTTCGCACAGGTCAGATCCACCTCAAGAGCTTGTTGAGAGCTCTGGACCTCAGCCCCAGAGCATCTGATTCAACGGGTCTGGGGTGGGGCCAGAGAATTTTCATATCTGACAAGTTACCAGGTGAGGCTGATGTCACTCGGCTGGAATCCATACTTTGAGGGCCACCAGTCTAGAAAAAGAGTCTGGTGACTTTTACGGAAAGGATCAGTGAATATTTTTCACCTATCAGAGCCATAAGACCTCTGCTCCATCTCCACCAGTCATGCTATCGTATCATGAAAGAAGCTATAGACAATGTGTAAGCAAATGAGCAAGGCTGTGTTCCAATACAACTTTTTTCCTAAAAATAAACAGTAGGCTGGAGTCTGTGGGCCATAGTTTGCCAGCCCTTGGTCTGGGTCACAACCCACAGGAACTGTATTAAAGGGTTGCAGCATTAGGAAGGTTGAAAACCAGTGGTCTAGGGGAATAAGTGGCTATGAATAACAAACCTGCTCTTAAACTCCTTTCAGGCTAAAAAGCAAAGCATGTCTCTGTGGTCCACCATAGGTTTACACCAAGGGTCCTGGTAGAAACAACTGTATATTCCTTTTTTTTTTTTTTTTTTTCTTTTTGAGACAGAGTCTCACTCAGTCACCCTGGGTAGAGTGCCATGGCATCATAACTCACAGCAACCTCAAACTCCTGGGCTCAAGGGCTCCTCCTGCCTCAGCCTCCCAAGTAACTGGGACTGTAGGTGCCCACCACAATGCCCAGCTATTTTTTCAGTTTTTAGTAGAGACAGGATGTTGCCCTTAATCAGGCTGGTCTTGAACTCCTGAGCTCAGGTGATCTATTCACCTCAGGCTTCCAAAGTGCTAGGACTACAGGTGTGAGCCACAATTCCTGGCCTGCTGTGTTCCTTCTTTTGGTTACAACTTTCTGTCTCAGCTTAAAAGCCACATCCCCAGGAAGCCTTCCCAACCTCCCTGGGTCCAGGTTGGGCATCCCTCTTCTGAATACCTGTGGTACCACTCACTTGCCCCATCAGAGCTCCAAGTCTGGTGTGACATGAATAACTGTGTAGTTCTCTCTGTGGGAGAAGGGAACCACACCTGTCCCCTTCAAGCTCCACCCCCAATGCCTGGCATAGAGCCTGGTATTGCAATCAGCCACCAAGAGTGTGGTTATCAAGTGACTTGGTCTCCCATCTCCCCCTTTCCCACAATCTCAGTGGCCTCCAGCTGTTCTTCTCAAATTTTCTTACATGTGGTTCAATGGGGGATCTTGCTGAAATGCAGTCTGATTCATTTAGCCTAGGTGGGACCTGAGACTCTGCATTTCTAACAAATCCTCTAGGAGATGTGGAGGCTGTTGGGCTGTGGACCACACTTTAGATGGAAAGAATTTAGAAAACAGAATAAAAGAATTTCTCTGAAGCTATCAGAGATGTGGGGGCTCTTAAATCACTTTCTCAAATGCTAGAGAAACTCAGGCCCCCAGCCCTGATGTTGAAAGAAACCACACTTCATAACCAACAAGGGAATTGTACTTCACAAACCTCATTATATTTCCTGTTATTTTAACTATCACTGTAATTAAACTCAAAGATTTACCACACATAGCTCACTTTGGCACATTGCGCACACTTTGATTTTCAGCATATTCAGCCTACTCTGGTGCCCTTGAAATTCATTTGTCAAACAAAGGGATGTCACAGGCTGTAAATCATAAGAGCCCTTTATTAGGCAAAGCTCCCAACTCTCTTGTGCCAGGCTTTTGTCAAGAAACAGACCATTTTCGGTATGTTCTAAATTGTACGTTGTTCTTATGTTTCTGGCTGCTGGCCTCCATAACACAGAAGACTCCTAAAAACACACACAGAAATATACTGCTTTGGAGCTGGCAGGGATCTTGTATTTGTCTGCTCCATACCCATCCATTGATAGATGAAGTTGAACTCAGAAAGGTTAAGAGACTTCCTGAGAGCTACACAGCAAGCTACAGACAGGAGCAAGAATAGGTGTTTCGTGAACACTGAGCCTGAAATCTTTTGTTTCTCAGGAATGATTCCCAAAGTGTCACCTGTGCCTCCCACTGGCCCATGAACTGTTACATGTCTAAAATGACATAAGAACAGATATTGAAAGCATGATGTTACAGCAAGTTGGCATTGCTGAGCTATCCAAGCACAGAGTTGGTGGCTTATCTTAATGAACCAGGTATAGACAGTTTGGGTGCTGCTAACTCCCTGGTGTGTTTGGTGTGGCCCCAGCTGCACTGGTAGCCACACAGAGTGGGAATTGACCTGTAACAGGCTGGAAATAAAACCCAGTCCTTCACCATGGCCACTGACTTGAGAAGCATTGAACAATACCATTAAATCTTTCCCACCACATCACCACACACCTATGACCCTGCCCTAATACATGATTTAATTTAAAAGCATATTACTGTGTTATTTATCAGTTGGAAATCTCTAAGAAATGACACTCAGGCAACCTCAGAACCATCCTTCAAATGGGTAGGGAGGGAGTACAACTGGGTAGCTAAGAACTTGGGCTCTGGGAAGAGCTAGCCTTTGGCCCATCCTGGTCTGGTACTTTCCTCCTGTTTGACCTTGGTCAACTCTCCTTAAAGTCTATAAACCTCAGTTGTTCATCTGTAAATTGAGAGTCAGTAATATTCGCAGCCTATAAGATTGTTATAAAAGTTGGGGGTAAAAAAAGAAAAGAAAAATGTCCAAGGCAGGTGGATTACTTAAGCTCAGGAGTTCAAGATCAGCCTGAGCCAGAGCAAGACCTCATCTCTGAAAATAGCCGGGCGTTGTGGCAGGCACCTGTAGTCCCAGCTACTTGGGATGCTGAGGCAAGAGAATCACTTACGCCCAAGAGTTGGAGGTTGCTGTGAGCTATGATGCCACAACGCTCTACCAAGGTTGACAAAGTGAGGCTCTGTCTCAAGGAAAAAAAATAATCCACATAAAGTGCTTAGCCCAGAGAAAGTATCTCCCCTTCTGCAAATAGTCACTGTTATAAACATGATTAGTGCAGGAGGTTAAGAACATAGACCCTTAAGTTACTTTGCTTGGATTGCAGTCATAGCTTTGTCACTTACTAGCTGGTTGACATTAGGCAAACCACTACCTTTAAAACCTCCTCACCTGCAAATGGGGATAACTGTCACTGCCTCTATCAGGATATTGTAAGATTAAATGCAATAATCCATGCAAAGAATTGAGCACTGTACCTGTCACTCAGCAAACACATAGCCAGAAATCTAAGAGGGCTGTCTCTTACCATTCCAGCTATTTCAGAAAAAAATGTACCTTAGAGGGAATTCATATGCAATAGCTTACACATGTAAATTCCTAGTTTCTCCTTCAATTTTTTTAACTTCAATTAAAAAGTAATGATTAATAAATGAAAGGCAATTCTAGTCAGACCACCAGGGACTATGTAGGTTAGCTCTTAGAAGAACAGTTATTGTAGGTTGCAAAATCCTCTTCAATCTACTAGCAAATTCAAACATTTTTACTATTTCTTGCTGCCTATTTCTTTTAGGGATTTGAAATGATTTGATCTACTTACAAATGAGATCATCTGCAGCTTGGGCTTGCCAAGAATTAAGTAACTAGACAACAGAGCATGACATCAATTTCTCTACTGATGTGGTCAGGAGTAGGCCACAAGGCATCTCCACGTCTGCCAAGAGCCATTTGGCAGCTGTTTCCTTGGCCGGTTTGGCCTTGTTCAATTCTGGCCTCATTGGTCAGGGCTGAGCAGATGGAGTCACACTTTGCAGAGAGACCTAGCTGACTTGCCATCACAGAGGTACTAGGCTCTGACCCCAAGTAAGCCATACTATGTCACTCGTTACATGATCAGAACAAACAATAACATAACACTGTATAAGCTGACCATCTGAGGAACGAGAAACCAAAACCCTGCATTCTGAGCCAGGACTGTCGTCTATTGTTGAAGGGCCAGAAGGAAGCAGAGAACAAGCTCATCATCTTCCAAACAAATACACGTGCCAGATGGCAAAGCAGAGAGATGGCTTTTCTGGGGCTTCTGTATCACCCTGGAAAAAAGTCTAAATATAACTGGGTACGGGGTGTGGGAGGTAGAAATTCTGAACAGCCGAGAAAAGAATATAGCCAATTACAGAGGACACAACTTAAATCCCTTCTAATGTCAGAAGTGTTCTCGGTGCCCTGGGCTGGTGACCTTCTGAAAACACTGCTGAGTGACATGGGAGAAAAAGGAGGGTTGCTTCCCAATATCACCCCTGGCAATTGTCCTGCTGCCTTACCCTGCCCCCGGTACAGACAAGCAAAGAGCACAATGCAAGCTCTGGGGTGACAGGGCACCCCACTCTGCTCTTGGTGGTCATGGTACGGACCAGGCGTCCTCAAACTTTTTAAACAGGAGGCCAATTCACTGTCCCTCAGACCATTGGAGGGCCGGACTATAGTTTAAAAAAAAAAAACTATGAACAAATTCCTATGCACACTGCACATATCTTATTTTGAAGTAAAAAAACAAAATGGGAACAAATACAATCACACTGCCTCATGTGGCCCACGGGCCGCAGTTTGAGGACCCCTGGAGAGAGCAGAGGTGAGCTGTCTGACTAGCCACGTGCTGCTATTACATTTAAATTAAGTTACATTGGAAATTCATTTCCTTGCTTGGACTAGCCACATTTCAAGGGCTCAGTAGCCCCATGAGACTACTAGCCACCAGGTCAGACAGTGCTGATACAGAACATTTCCATCACAGAAAAAAGAGTTCTACTAGACATTACTGATCTAGAGATAAGAATATTTACAAAAGCCAGCAAGTGAACAAAAAGAACACTCAGTGCTGGTGAAGGTGTGGAGAAATGGGCACTTTCACACTTGGTTGCCAAAAACATAAATTTGGGACAACATTTCTAAAGCACCAATTTGACAATATATTTATTGAGCACCTTTAAAGCAGCCGTGCCCTTGGCACACTCTTTACACAGGTCTAAAATGGCTAAAGACATGGCCCAGAAATGTATTCCTAAAAGCTATTTTCTGAAAAAGTACTTGTCATAGAAAAAAAGTTAGAAATCATGTAAATATACAATAGAAGAATTAAAATTTCATCATGTGATGGAATATAGTGTTGCTAATAAAGATTGAATTTCTAAAAGCCAGCATCATGGGACAAATAGCTATGATATATAAAGAAAAAGAATAGCAAAGTGTCTGTAGCTTATTACTGTGTTTTAAAAAGCTTGAGGAATGTAAGCTTGTTTAAAAAACAATAAAATTTAAAGTTGCATATGAAAATATCAATAAAAGGAAATACACTAAAACATTAACAGTGGATGCCACCCGAGGATGAAATCATGAACAGTGTTTGAATTCTCCATATTTCCCCCCAAAAGAAGACTATATCTCCACAGTTCTAAAAGATCTAATCCTCACACCACACCCTAGGGTAGATTCTATCTCTACTTTACAGATGGAGAAACAGAAGCAAAGAAGTGAAGCAATTCCCACCATCCATCAACAGCTATGGACTACATGAACCAGGATTTGAAAGCGGATTCCGGGCTTCAGAGTTCATAGGCTCAGATTGCCAGCTTCAGTCCAATTTACAGAGACATATGAAAGAGGAACTGCAAAATGATTTGCAGGTGGTAGTACAGCTAGTAACCGGCGGGGCTAAAATTCAAGTGCAGGCTCACAAACTAAGCTTTAAGAAAGGAAGGAGGGGCTCAGCAGCCCTAGCACAGTGGTTATGGCACCAGCCACATACACCGAGGCCGGCGGGTTTGAACCCAGCTCAGGCCAGCTAAACAACGACAGCTGCAACCAAAAATAGCCAGGCATTGTGGTGGGTGCCTGTAGTCCCAGCTACTTGGGAGACTGAGGCAAGAGAATTGCTTAAGTCCAAGAGTTTGAGGTTGCTGTGAGCTGTCACGCCACGGCACTCTACCAAGGGTGGTGACATAGTGAGACTCTGTCTCAAAAAAAAAAAAAAAAGAAAGAAAGGGGCGTGGGGGGTCTGAGCTGCAAAGTCAGTCAAGTTGTAGAAAACAAGTCAATTTTGATTTCTTACACACCAGAATTCACAAAGTTCACATGTACCACATAACTATTCAGCAAGTAAGCCCCTCAACTAAATGCTTCACATATATTCTTGCCCTCAATCTTCAGAGCAACCCTCAGAAATAGTAGCCTTTATATTCCCATTTTAGAGATGAGGATGCTGGAGCTTGGTAAGCTAATTGTCAGGCACCAAGAATGCACCAGGGAAAGGGCGGTCTACTAAGATAAATGGTGCTGGGGAAGCTGGATCCCCATCTTTCACCATATACAAAATCAACTCAAAATGGATTAAAGACTTAAATGTGAGATCTGAAACCATGAAACTACTAAAAGAAAACATTGGGAAAACACTTCAGGACATTGGCCTGTGTAAAAATTTTTTGGAGTAAGACCTCAAAAGCACTGGCAACAAAAAAGCAAAAATAGACAAATGGGATCACATCAAGCTAAAAAGCTTTTGCACAGTTAAGGAAATAAAGTGAAGAGACAGCCTACAGAATGAAAGAAAATATTTTCAAACTAACCACACAACATTAATATCAGGTATATGAAAAAATATCAGGATTAATATCAGGTATATGAAAAAATAATCAACATCACTGATCATGGAAATGCAAAACAAAACCGCTATAACACTTCACCCCAGCTAACACAGGTATTAACAAGAAGAAAAAATGGCAATTGCTGATGAGGATGGCAGTTTCTACACTGTTGGTGGGAATGTAAATTAATATAGCCACCATGGAAAATGGTATAGGAATTCCTCAAAAAACTAAAATAGAAATACCACATGATCCAGCAAATCCACACCTATATATCCAAAAGAAAAGAAATCAATACATCAAAGAGATAGCCGAGGCCAGTGTGGTGGCTCATGCCTATAATCCCAGCACTCTGGGAGGCCAAAGCATGTGGATTACTTGAGCTCACAAGTGTGAGACCAGCCTGAGCAATAGCAAGATCTCATCCCTAAAAAGGTAGCCGAACATCGTGGTGGGCACCTGTAGTCCCAGCTACTTGAGAAGAGTAGGAGCTATGACACTACAGCACTCTACCCAGGGTGACAAAGTGGGACTGTCTCAAAAAAAAAAAAAAAAGATATCTGTGTGCCCATGTTTACTGAAGCACTATTCATAATAGCCAAGATATGGAATCAACCAAAGTGTCCATCAACAGATACATGGGCTAAAAAATATGCTACATATACCAAATGGATTATTCGGCAATAAAAAAATGAAATCCTGTCATTTGTAGCAACATGGATGGAACTAGAGGTCCTTATGTTAAGTGAAATAAGCCAGGCACAGAAAGATAAATATTGCATGGCCTCACTCATATGTGAGAGCTAAAAAAAGTGGACCTCAGAGAGGCAGAATAGTGGTTACCAGAGGCTGGGAAGGGAAGGATGAAAAGAAACAGGCTAAGGGGTAAAATACAGTTAGATAGAAGGGATAAGATCTAGTTTTTGATCAAACAGGGAAATTATTATATATTTCAAAATAACCAGATTTGTAGTATTCCTAACATAAAGCAAAGATAAGGTGATGAGTATACCAATTATTCTGATTGATATCTGTCTATAATGTGTAAAGATCCAATATATCATACATATTCCAAAATACATACATCTATTATCCGTTAATTCTTTACAAAAAGCTGTTTGTCCCAGGTTACACAGCTGGTAAAAGGAAAATCCAACATTCTACACATCCATTCTAGATTCCGGCATATCCTTTACCATGCTATAAATGAACATGTTCTTTCTCTTCCAAAAGGACACTTGAGAGTAAAATGGGAAACTATTAATTGTTCCAGCAGTTCTCCCAGGCAGACCTCTAGAACCTGCCTGTATCATTGTTCTGTAGCATGAACTAGAAGGACAATGAGAAGTTCTCAGATGTCTGTTACACAACAAGTTACAGATGTTTGATTTTTGGTGTTCCCAAAATATGTATCAGTATCTGACTGCCCAAACTAGTACTGTGGGCTGACCGGAAAACACCAGAGCAGGGAACAAATAAGACAACCCAAGTCCTTTTGATCCAGGATGGGGTAGGAGGTTCCATCTCCAGCACTTGGGATTTCTTGTTATTCTTTTCAATGAGAATAAAGACAGCCTGGGTCAATTTCACCCACTTCCCAGCCCCAGCTCCAGCCACAAGTCATCATGCCATAGCTCCCTGCACAGTTCCTCACACATTACTCAAAGGAGCCAGCCAGCAGTAGGGGGAGAAGAGCCTGCTGATCAGCAGATTCAAATCACTGCGCTGCCCAAAAGCAGCACCTTGCAGAGTGCACTCACCAGGAAAGGGCCCCGCACCCATCTCTAAATGCATTGCCTGGGGTCAGCAGGGATGGGGTGGCCCAGAAGTGAACTGGCTCCACAGCCCATTAAACAGTTGCCCTGGCATCCACAGCACTAGCCTACGAATGGGGCTTGAGGCCATTGCCACTTCACTAGGAAATGGCATCTTCCTGGAGGCCAAAACTGGCTTCTCCATCATCCCAGGAGCAGAAGGCTTAAGGGAGGAACAGCCACCTGCACCTGGAGGCACCTGTCATTGCACACTGATCATGATGCCATGTTTAGGGGGCAGGAGAGAAGGGAGGAGTAACAGATGAGGATGATGGGGACAGAAGGCCTGGCTCTGCAGTCATCCTGCTGTGTGTCCCTGGGGAAGGTCTCTTAAACTCTGTAAGTCTGCTTGTTCATCTAGAACACAGGTAACATGGAAATACTCACCCACAGGGTTTTACAAGAATTAAATGAACAGATATGTGAAAAGTGCTTTGCCCAGCATGACTCAGAGTAGGGGCATGATAGATATTGGTAGTAATAATTAATCAGTCCAAGATAAAATTCCTATATATCAATATGTAATATATTAATATTAATGATAATATAACAATAATTATATTGTTTTGCGGGATTTTGTATTTCCTTGTTTTTTTTATTGTTAAATCATAGCTGTGTACATTAGTGCAATCAAGGTGTACAATGTACTGGTTTCATATACAATCTGAAATATTCTCATCAAACTGTTCAATGTAGCCTTCATGGCATTTTCTTAGTTATTGTATGTAGACATTAGTATTCTGCATTTAGTAAGTTTTGCCTGTACCCATTCTAAGATGCACCGTAGGTGGGGCCCCACCCATTACCCTCCCTCACATCCTTCCAAAAGGAGCATATTAGTGTGCATTCCCACCAGCAGTGAAGAAGTGTGGGCTACTCTTTTCTCCACATCCACACCAACATCTCTGGTTTTGGGATTTTGTTATGTGGGCTACTCTTACAGGGGTTAGATGATATCTCAAAGTTGTTTTGATTTGCATTTCTCTGATGACTAAGGATGAACTTTTTTTAAATGTGTTTGTAAATTGTGCATCTGTCTTCTTTAGAGAAGTTTCTCTTCAAGTCCTTTGCCCACCCTCAGATGTGATCACTTCTTGCTAATACGTCTGAGTTCTCTGTGGATTCTGGTTATTAAACCTTTATCAGAGGTATAATCTGCAAATATTTTCTCCCATTCTGAGGGCTGTCTGCTTGCTTTACTTACTATGTTCTTGGCTGTGCAGAAGCTTTTTAGTTTGATCAGGTCCCAGTAGTGTATTTTTGATACTGCTTCAATTGCCTGGGGAGTCCTCCTCATAAAATATTTAGCCAGGCCGACTCCTTCAAGAGTTTTCCCTGCACTTTCTTCAAGTATTTTTAAAGTTTCGTGTCTTAAGTTTAACTCTTTTATCCAGTGAGAGTCTATCTTAGTTAATGGTGAAAGGTGTGGGTCCAGTTTCAATCTTCTATAGGTTGCCAGCCAGTTTAGCCAGCACCATTTGTTAAATAGGGAATCTTTTCCCCACTGCATGTTTTTAATAGGCTTGTCAAAGATCAAATAATGGTAAGTAGCTGGATTCATCTCTTGGTTCTCTGTTGTGTTCCAGACATCTACTTCTCTGTTTTTGTACCAGTACCATGCTATTTTGATCACTATGGATTTATAGTACAGTCTCAGGTCTGGTAGCATGATTCCTCCTGCTTTGTTTTTATTGCTGAGTAATGTTTTGGCTATTTGAGGATTTTTCCGATTCCATATAAAATGAAGTATTATTTTTTCAAGATCTTTAAAATATGACAATGGAGCTTTAATAGGAATTGCATTAAAATTATATATTGCTTTGGGTAGTATAGGCATTTTAACAATGTTGATTCTTCCCAGCCATGAGCATGGTATGTTTTTCCATTTGTTAACATCTTCAGCTATTTCTTTTCTTAAAGTTTCATAGTTCTCTTTGCAGAGATCTTTCACGTCCTTTGTTAGGTATACTCCCAAATATTTCATCTTCTTTGGCACTATTGTGAAAGGCATAGAGTCCTTGAATGTCTTTTTGGCTTGGTTATTGTTGGTATATATAAAGGCTACAGATTTATGGGTGTTGATTTTGTAGCCTGAGACATTGCTGTATTCCTTGATCACTTCTAAAAGTTTTGTAGTAGAATCCCTAGTGTTTTCCAGATGTACGGTCATAGCATATGTGAAGAGTGAAAGTTTGATCTCTTCTGACCCTATGTGGATACCCTTGATCAACTTTTCTTCCCTAATTACAATGGCTAAAACTTCCATTACAATGTTAAAGAGACATTGTGCAACCTTGCCTGGTTCCTGATCTAAGTGGAAATGATTTCAATTTAACTCCTTTCAATATGATATTGGCTGTAGGTTTGCTGTAGATGGCCTCTATTAGTTGAAGAAATGTCCCTTCTATACCAATTTTCTTTTTGGTAGAGACAGACTCTCACCTTACCACCCTCGGGTAGAGTGCCATGATGTCACAGGACTCACAGCAACCTCTAGCTCTTGGGCTTCCATGATTCTCCTGCCTCAGCCTCCCGAGCAGCTGGGACTACAGGGACTACAATGCCCGGCTATTTTTTTGGTTGCAGTTCAGCCGGGGCTGGGTTTGAACCCGCCACCCTCTGTATATAGGGCCAGCGCCCTACTCACTGAGCCACAGGCGCCACCCTATAGCAATTTTCTTAAGTGTTCTGGTCATGAAGGGATGCTGGATATTATCAAAAGCTTTTTCTACATCAATTGAAAGAATCATACGGTCCTTATTTTTTAGTTTGTTTATGTGCTGAATTACATTTATAGATTTACGTATATTCAACCAGCCTTGAGACCACGGGATAAATCCCACTTGGTCATGGTGTATAATTTTTTTTGATGTGTCGTTGTATTCTGTTTGTTAGAATCTTATTGAGTATCTTTGCATCAATATTCATTAATGATATTGGTCTATAATTTTCTTTTCTTGTTGGGTCTTTCCCTGGTTTGGGGATCAAGGTGATGTTTGCTTCATAGAATGTGTTGGGTAATATTCCTTCTTTTTCTATATTTTGGAAGAGGTTTAGTAATATAGGTACTAGTTCTTCTTTAAAGGTTTGGTAGAATTCTGATGTAAAGCCATCTAGTCCTGGGCTTTTCTTTTTAGGGAGATTTTATATAGTTGATGCTATTTCAGAACTTGATATAGGCCTGTTCAACATTTCCACTTCATTCTGGCTAAGTCTTGGTAGGTAGTGTACTTCCAAGTATTGGTCGATTTCTTTCAGATTTTCATATTTCTGAGAGTAGAGCATCTTGTAATATTCATTAAGGACTTTTTGAATTTCTGAGAGGTCTGTTGTTATTTCATTGTTACCATTTCTGACAGATGAAATTAGAGATTTTACTCTTTTTTTCCTAGTTAGGTTGGCCAAAGGTTTATCTATTTTATTGATCTTTCCAAAAAACCAACTTTTGGATTTATTGATCTGTTGTATAATTCTTTTCTTTTTAATTTCATTTAATTTCTGCTCCAATTTTGGTTATTTCTTTTCTTCTGCTGAGTTTAGGGTTGGAGTGTTCTTCCTTCTCCAGTTGCTTGAGATGTCCTATTAAGCTATTAATGTCCTCTCTTTCTGTTTTCTTGAGGAAGGCTTGCAGTGCTATAAATTTCCCTCTTAGGACTGCCTTTGCAGTATTCCAGAGGTTCTGATAATTCATGTCTTCATTGTCATTTTGTTCCAAAAATTTGGTGATTTCCTTTTTAATCTCGTCTATAACCCATCTATCCTTCAGCATAGGTTATTTAGCTTCCATGTTTTTGTATGGGTATGAGGATTCCTGATGTTATTGAGTTCAACTTTTATTGCATGATGGTCTGAGAAGATGCATTTCTTAAATTTGCTGAGGTTAGACTTGTGGCCTAGGATGTGGTTTTGGAGTATGTTCAGTGGGCTGATGAGAAGAATGTGTATTCAGTTTTGTTGGGATGAAATGTTCTGTAGATGTCTGTTAAGTCCAGATGTTGAATGGTTAAGTTTAAATCTAAAATTTCTTTGCTTAGCTTCTTTTTGGAGGATCTATCCAGCACTGCTAAAGGGGTGTTAAAATCTCCAACTACTATAGAACTGGAGCAATCAAGTTGTTCATCTCTGTTAGAGTTTCTCTTATAAATTGAGGTGCATTCTGGTTGGGTGCATAAATATTAATAATTGAGATCTCATCATATTATTACCTTTAACAAATATGAAGTGTCCATCCTTATTCTTCCTTATTTTGGTTGGTTTAAAGCCTATTGCGTCTGCGAATAGGATTGCAACGCCTGCTTTTTTCTGCTTTCCATTTGCCTGGAGTATAGATGACCATCCCTTCACCTTGAGTCTATATTTGTCTTTTAATGTAAGATGTGATTCTTGTATGCAGCAGATATCTGGCTTGAGTTTTTGTATCCAGTCAGCAAACCTGTGCCTCTTTAGAGGACAATTTAAAGCATTCACATTAATTGAGAATATTGATAAGCCCTGCGGGGCAGGTGAGGGTTGCAGGTCTTGGCACAGCTCTTATGGAGGTCCGGGCGGGGGCCAATCACAGTCGTGGCACAGCTGCTGGCGGAGGTGCCCAGGCCGGAGGCCTGCTGCTCCTCTTCCTCCTCTTCCCGGCCAGGTTGAGGCTGTGAGATGGCAGTGGCTGTCGCACTGACAGCCCAGAGGAAGGGGCGGAGCACGTGGCTTGCTTCCTCTCCTCCCCTGGGAGGCTCAGGGGACCCTATCTCGGGCCACTGTGCCTAGGCTTGTGAGTAGCCTGTGGCTGGGGTATGGTGGCACAGCCCACCAGCATGCCTGCAAGGTGGGAAAGTGCGAAGCTGCAGGGAGGAAGGCACCCCACCCCCCGGCGCTCGCAGGGGCCTGAGGGGAGGAGCAAGGGGGCCTGGGAGCCACTCGGGGGCGGCCACTGGGAACAGTTGGCTGAGAGCAGGCAGAGATTTGGTGAGCACAGCGATGGCTCACGTTTTTCCCGTGGGGCGGGGTGGGGAAGGGGAAGCTGTAGGGTTTTTGTATTTTGTTTTTGTTTGTTTTAAAGACAGGGTCTCACTCTGTAGTCCAGCCTAGATGTTAGAGTGCAATGGCACCATCATAACTTACTGCAGCCTCCAACTCCTAGGGTCAAGCAATCCTCTGGCCTCAGCCTCCCAAATAGCTAAGACTACAAGTGTATACCACCACGTGTGGCTAATTTTTCTTCTTAGTTTTCTTTAGAGACAGGGTCTCACTACATTTCCCAAGTTGGTCTCTAACCCCAGACGTCAAGCAATCCTTCCCTACTCGACTTCCCAATATGCTGGAATTACAGGTGTGAGCCACCATGGCAGGCCTAATGTACTTTTATTACAGCACACTTTGAATGAGAGTTACCTGCTAAATGTGTTGCTTAAAATCAAGATAGAACAGAATGAAGCAAAACAATTACACTGAAAATATGCCCAGAGTGAGGCCTCAAATTCTTATTTGAAGTCAAATATCAAGGTCACAACATCAAATATCAAGGTCACAACATCACTCATATAGATTCCCACTGTATCACTCTGCCACACCGTCCAAGTCTGGGGAGGGGACGTAGGGGGAGGAAATATTCCAGGGCCATGCTGGGGCACTCATTGGTATTCAGAAATCAAATTTGGATCACAGATACCAGCAGAGAGTAGACAGAAAACACCCACAGCACCTAATACATAACTGTTGGGAAAATGAGAGTCACCTCACTGAGAACCATTTGGTCCATTGTTCATTGTCTTGATAAACATTTAATTCTTCCTTTCTTTATGGCAGAGACAGTGCAAACTTTTTCAGGAAAAATTAAAAAAAACAGTGGCTCAGAAAACTGTTAATAAAACATGGAAACAAGGACATTCTAGAAATTTATTTTCTCCCCTCTTCTTCCCTGGAGATGCGGTGGGTCAGGGATGATAGCAACAGTCACTTTCCTTCAATCCCTGGCAGATTTACAGATGTCACCTTATGCTTTGATTTATTTCATCTCCTATTTGGTGGTTTTCTCGCTAGTCCCCACTCTCCCCCAAATCCCAGGCAATCATCTGCAAACACGATGAGATTTCACGCTGGGTTGTCGCTAAACTAAGCACAATTCACACGAGACTTGAAAATGTGGAGCCAGAATAAAAACAGGGGAGGGGGCCTGTGAATCACTGCCCACTCGCACAAAATCAATAACGTGGAGGCAGCAACATAGCGTGGAGGGCTGTTCCCCTTTCTGAGCAAGACACGGCAGTTATCGTTTCAGCTAATATCACATGTGAGTGACAACTCAGTAAAACTGAAAAACTTGATAACTTCCAGCCATCACTCAAGGGCTGGGACCATAACTCACCATATTACTGCCCAGAGTTCAACACTCAGCAGTTCTTTCTATAACTGCACCCTTCAGCTACCTCTCTCCTACCCTGCCTTCTGTAACTCTCTTGTTCTATTTCTAAATTACTTTAACGGCTCATGAAGGGATGGCCAATGGTAATTCTGCCTCCGATTCCGACCACAACAGACAACTCATCCAGTCTAGGGCCCCTTGCGTGTTCTCCCTTCCCTCTCTCTTAACCTTGACATTGGCCTACTTAGAAGCAATGCCTATGTTTCCCCAAAGCAAGGTCATAAACTCAAATCCCAATGAGGGCCAGGTAGACAACTTCTGTAAGAGAAGTGAGCCGAGTGAGAATTCCAACTTTGATAAACCTTGCTAGAAACACTTCTTCCTAATTCTCCCCTATACAACAGATCCCAAACTTTTAGCAGCAGCTCTGAGCAGGGAGCTGCTGTCTTTCTGCACTTGTTTCTCATTATCACAGAAACAATTCAATTAAGACTCTTTTCAGGTCTACCAAAGAGCTGGTGATTGGTATGTTCTGCCTAACCTCTAAATCTCAGAAACTGGTAATGTTGCCAGCCCTGACAATTAGGGGAACGAAGATTTGAATAGCAGCCAGTAAATTATCCTGCATTATTGATTTTCACTAAGCACGTGGCACATTGTATTTTCTCAAATCCAGTGGAGATACTTGTTTTCTTAGCTCTCAATCGATGTTTCTTCTGCATCACTCAAAGTGCAGCCATGACTCTGTGCTGCAAGGGGCAAGATGCATTTAACAAAAACATTGAGAGTTTTCAGCAGCCACTTTTGGCTTTTCAAGCTCAATCTTCTGACTCCACCTGGAGAAATTACAAAATAAATTTCCTTCCACTTTTAAATCACCTCCTTTTCTTATTCTTTTAAATATACTCTCTTCCAAAGAGAACAAGCATTGCCTGTGGACTATTTCACTGCCTTGAGGGGAAGAATATAATTTTTCCTTTTTGATTCATTGCATATTGTTAATAACTCTCTCTAGAAATGGCAAAAATTCCTTTGAATTACTAAACCCAGGACAGACATTGAACTCATGTGGAGAAGCCAATCAACCCCAGATGGAGAAGGGATATTGACAAGTGGCATATCCTGGAGTGATGCAAGAAAAATAAGAAATGGCGAGGAAATGGAAAATGGAATAACCTTGCTAACTGCAGCTTTTCTCCTCTACTCTCAACACCATCCACCCAAATTCTCTAGAAAAGGATGATCCTGCTTGAAAACAGATTGATTTGGTCCAAAGTTTCAGAAAGCATTCATTTACCCAGCACTATCTGATGAACTTTTGTCATGAACAAATATTCCCCATTTGTGCTATCCAATATAGTAGCTTCTAGACACGTGACAGTGTTAAGCCTTTAGAATGTAACTAGCAAACAGGAATTTAAATTTTTAGACTAAACTTTACATTTTAAATTTGAACTGCACGTTAAGTTTTATTTCATTTTTAATTCAGATTTAAATGGTCTTCTATGGCTAGTGGCTACCGCGTTGGAGGGCACAGAGCTAGGATAATGAAGAGCCTATACATTTAGGAATTCTCCCACCAAAGTCTCTTTTCAATTACAGAGAAAGCCTCAAGAGAAAGGGGCTAAGAGTAGTTATCAGCAATTACTGATGTATTCAAAACTACTAGCAGTTGTTGACAGTGGAAAACCCACATATCAACTATTACAATGCTATCTTGCTAAATTCTTGGCTCTGGGGCATTGTTACAAGAATGGAAATTGGTGGTGGTTTAGTATGGCCAGCAGGTGCAAGCCATTTTCTCTCTAACTCAGTGAGGAAAAGATTCTTTTACTGAGCTTTGCTCAACTTTGTGTTCTTGCCAGGACCAAAGGATGCTGTAAAGGACTTCTAAGTTCTGTGTCCAGAGGCAGTGCAGGAAGCTGGTGTCTAGCGTCATCTGATGGCAGCATCTGTCTTCCATTGACCAGAAAGCCAGAATTGATTTGGCTACTCTTGATTAAGTAGTCTCCTTGCCCTCCCCACCTCCTCGCTGGACCTCCCTTAAGAAATTTCTAGTTCATTAGCACAGCTGTGATGCCAAAATGAAAGAAGCAGAATCAGCACCACTTACTGCTGCCTCTGCAGCCCCCATTACTTGAGAGGGAAGAGACCAGAGATGAAGAGGATGGGAGTCTGTCAGATCACCCAGCCTTCTGGGCCTCCCTCCATGGCCAGTGGAAAGCCTGGTGATCCCAAATTTGCTCTTCACAGAGGTCCTCTAAGATCAAGGAGACAGAGGATTCCACCATTGTTCAGTCTCCCACCTCCTCCCCACAGTAGAGGCCCAATTCAGGGAGGCCTCCTCCCCAGGTCTGGCCCATGGTCATGGTCAGTGGGCGGGGGTGGTGGTCAATGCAGAACCACTTTTCCAAGGCCAAGCCATGGAGGTCCCTCCAGGGAAACTTTCACAAAGAGCAGAGAAACCCTCGAAGGCTCAAAAGTTGGTCTCTTATCAAGAACACCCAAGGATGATCCCCAGCTTCTGGAAGACAAATCCAACCACCCTGTCTGCTGACACTTTGCCAAAAAGGGCCACTGTCTATATGAAGACCTCTGTGCCTTCTACCACCCAGGCGTCAATGGACCTCCTCTGTGAGACTGTGCCTTCCTTCAGGTTGGAAGGAACCCTCTGTGGCCTAGCAGCCATGTATTGCCCTGTGGCCCTGCAGAGGCTACCGTGAGGCTCTTCCACACAATACCCTCAGTCAATTACATGCCAACCTCATCTATCACCTCCCGCGTTTTGGGTCCAGAGCTGTTTCTTCATTGGTGCACCATGAGCACACTTTCTTCTGATCGCCTCCAGAGACTTGCCTTCAGGATTCCATCTGTGCTCCCTTCAATTGCCTCTTGAATCTCCTTCCCCCTCATCAAATGGCTGCTGAACAGAAAACCTTTTTGGTGCTGGGGGAAAAAAAAAAAGAAAAACTTCCAGTTCATTCAAAGAATAAACAGGTGATCAAAAGTGCCAGTCAATTTTATGCTGAAAATGTTTAGGCTCAGTGCCTATAGCTCAGTGGCTAGGGTGCCAGCCACATACCCCTGAGCTGGTGGGTTTGAACCCAGCCCAGGCCTGCCAAACAACAATGACAACTACAACCAAAAAATATCTGGACATTGTGGTGGGTGCCTGTAGTCCCAGCTACTTGGGAAGCTGAGACAAGACAATCACTTAAGCTCAAGAGTTTGAGGTTGCTGTGAGCTGTGATGCCATAGCACTCTACTGAGGGCGACACAATGAGACTGGCTCAAAAAACAAAAAAAAAGGGCAGCGCCTGTTGCTCAAAGGAGTAGGGCACCGGCCCCATATGCTGGAGGTGGCAGGTTCAAACCCAGCCCTGGCCCAAAACTGCAAAAAACAAAAAGTTTAGCAAAATCAGTTTTCCTCACATTTTCATGCTTAACCATTTTCTTATGTCTGAGTATATAAGTCCTAATTCTCAGTAATTCTCAACCCCCTCTGTAATTGTTCCTTTATCTCTTTTATCCTATGTAATAGTGTTCTTTAAAAATCAACTCATACTTTTAAATCTAAATTTAAGAGACACAAGAGACTTTCCACCACTATATAAAGGAAAACAAACAGGACTAATGGCCTAGTGATATATTTTCTAGCATACGAATATACGAATCATTTTTAAAATATTAAAGGCTCAAAAGTTGGTCTCTTATCAAGAACACCCAAGGATGATCCCCAGCTTCTGGAAGACAAATCCAACCACCTTGTCTGCTGACACTTTGCCAAAAAGGGCCACTGTCTATATGAAGACCTCTGTGCCTTCTACCACCCAGGCGTCAATGGACCTCCTCTGTGAGACTGTGCCTTCCTTCAGGTTGGAAGGAACCCTCTGTGGCCTAGCAGCCATGTATTGCCCTGTGGCCCTGCAGAGGCTACGTGAGGCTCTTCCACACAACACCCTCCACACAATACATGACTAACACCCTCTCACTGACCTCCTGAGCATGGGTGGCTACAGTTTGAACAATATTGTCAATTATCCTTAAATTTAAGGATAATTACTTGAGTTCATTTATGTAGAAACGTCAATTATGCATTTTCTTTTTATGTGAATCTGAGAAAAAAACCTCCCTGCACCACAGCACAGAATTCTGGCTTCTGATCTTTTTCTTCCATTAGAAGCTCTACCTTCCCATTGCCGTTCAGTTCACTGAAGGGCTGTGTCAGCCCAATGCCTTGTTCCGGGCACGAGATGCCCTTCACATCCAGACCACTGACCTCCAGGATGCTAATCGCCTGTCTGTGCAGCCACCCTTCACGAGTCATCATCTCAGATGGCCTCCTTGCCTAATTTTACTACTCTTTCAGAAACAATTAATTGAGATTAGCCTAATAAACCCTCCATATAAAACATGCAATTATCGATTACTGACACTTCCACAGCTCCACCCCTCTGTAAGGAGAGGACTCCAGGGCCCCTTAATCACGTCTCCCTGCCAAACGGTGCAGTGTGGGTGCTGATCTGCCCTGTCTCCCCCACCATTGTCTCACCTAAGCTGTGATGGGCAGTGAGAAGCCAATTCAGAGCAAGGGGGACAAGTCTGGCCTCTAGGGTCACCAAACACAGCCCAGTGTTCTGCAAGGATCTATTTCTGTGTCTGGAGCTGCTGATGCCTTGCGGTAAAAGTCACAGAACAGAGTAGGACCCTATAGCCCCCGGTTTAGAGGACTGATTCATTCAATAAGCATTTTTCTGCATCTGGCAGGCACTTGGAACACCAGAGAGCAAGGCAATGTCCCCTGCCCTCAGAAAGCCAATTCCTAGTTTGGGAGACAAATAATGCATCAGTCATCAAATAAATAAGACATTAAGATTTGATCAAAGCTTTGAAGAAGGTAGGCAGGCAAAAATAAGAGTGTACCTATGATATGAAGGGGTCCCATTGAGTTATGCACCCCTTGAAATGCACCAGTCTATGTGGTGACCACATGTAAGAGGACAACCAAGGAAGGCCTCTCGGGAGGTTGGAACAGGAGAAGGGAGCCACCTGGCCAGAGGAAATAGGGCCCAGGCCTGGGACGAATATAAAGGAGGCCCATGTGCTGACAGGGGACAGGAGAGTCAGGTCAGAGAGTTAGGCAGGACCAGGCTCAGCACACGGTTACAGGCCCTGAGCATGTTAGAAATTAAAGTTTGGGAGATGCCATTGTCTGGTCTAATTTATCTTTTTAAAATAACCTCTGCTGCTGGGAATGTGTTACAGGGCGTAAGACTGGAATCAGAGAAACTGATTTAGGTCAAGCCAATGGCTCTCACCTCTGGCTGCACTTTAGAATCACCCTCGGCATGAAGCCTTTTTCTTGAGACAGCATCTCACTCCATCACCCTAGGTAGTGTTGTGGTGTCATAGCTCACAGCAGCCTCAAACTCTTGGGCTCAAGCTATCCTCTTGCCTCAGCCTCCCAAGCAGCTAGGTCTACAGGTGCCTGCCACCATGCCCAGCTAGTTTTTCTATTTTTAGTAGAGATTTTTCTATTTTTACTCTTGTTCTGGCTGGTCTCCCCTGCACTCAGTCAATCCACCTGCATTGGCCTCCCAGAGGACTAGGATTATAGGCGTGAGCCACTGCACCCAGTGGGGGACAGAGCATTTGAAATATTGTGATGCTGGGCCCTACCTACGTAAACCAATTCAGTTGATGTGGTGATAGGCCCTGGAGTCAGTATATTTAAAAGCTCCCTGGGCAATTCTAAGACTAAGAACACTGGCTAGAGGCTATGCCAGTGTTTTTCTACCTTTTTTTTTTTTATCTCACGGCACACTTGAACCTATAGTGAAGCTTCCGCAGCACACTTAAATTATGTTGATCAAAATAAAGAAGTTAAAAAAAAGAATATGCTTACTTTTCTTTGAACTTCTTTCAAAAATAATCTAAATAATGATCTCTAAAAATTTCCGTGGCACAACTAAGATCCTCTCCCAACACACTGGTTGAAAATGGGCTATGCTATGACATCCTATAGAAAAAGTCTACAATAGTGGTTTCCCCAGGTGGGCTCCCTGAACCAGCACTATCAGCTTCACCTGGGAGCTTGTTAAAGATGTAAATTCTTGGGCCTCACAGTCAGAAACTATGGGGTTGGGGCCCAGCAATGCTTTAACAAGCCTTCCAGGTGATTCTGATGCTACAAATATTTGAGAACCTCTGGGCTAAGAAAGATACCTTTCTAGTTTATGAAAATATTCCAGGGCCGAGATTCCTCGTACTGAGAAGAGTGGCCAGATATGCCAAGAAGAAATGATACTATTACAAAAGATCACAGAATTAAACCACAGTTATAAAGCTGCTCCCTACTTAACAAAGGTAAGACATCAAGGTTTCATCACCAGGATGTGTTGCAAGTAGTGGTAAAGAATTCATGTTAAGTCAGTGATATGTGAGTCTAAGTCCCAGATTTGTAAGATGGAGAATCATCAACACATACCAAGGTCTTGCTTTTTCATACTCACACAAAATGCTTTCCCATATATCACCTAATTTGTGCTCCACAAGGTAGTTATAACCATAAGATTCCCATTTTACAAGTAAGGATAAGTTAAATTAACCTTGAATAAGTTAAACCATCTGAACCTCAGATTCTTGGGCCCTACCCAGCCTACTCAGAAACTCTGAGGTTGGGGTCCAGCAATGTTTTAACAAGCCTTCCAGTAACTTATTCAAGGTCATACAGCCAGAAATTGATTCTGTGACTACTTTAAGCTTCCACCCCACATTTTTGCCATATATGTGATGCCAACCCCATAGCCTCTGGTCAGATTTGTCAGCAGTGAACAAAAGTATTATTTGAAATTACCATTTAACAAATGCTTTAGAGTCCCAAATGTGGCTTGGGACTTGGGAATCCCAAAGTGGCTTCCCGCCAGACCAGTGGGTCATGGCAGATACCCTTGAAGGCAGACCAAGGTGTATGGGGGGAAAGAGACCTGCAGGTGTCCGGGGCTGGAAATGGGAGCAGAGGATACAGAAACCCTCTGCCCAGAGCAGCCTCAAGTCAGGTTCTAACCTACGCCTGGTAGAGCCGTGGTGCTCGGTCCCCACAGGACATTAGAGCCCCCTGCGGAATTTGTAAACTACAATGCCAGAGCCCATCCCACAGGGTCCTAATCTCAATGGTCTGGGGTGCAAGTTAGCCTCAGGGTCTACTAAAATACTAACCGTGTGACTCTACTATGCCACATAGGTGCCAAGAGCAGGATAGCCAGGGAGACAAGCAGCCAGGGAGACAGGCAGGGGCTGTTTTGGAGAACTTCACCATACTCTGGGCACACTTGGAGTCCTTCTGCCCTCGGAACACCGCAGCCTTGGGACCCTGTGGAGTTAGCCAAGCAGGAGTGGGGAACAGGAGAACAACTTCAGTGCTCAGAAGAGAAACTTATAGTGGCAGCAGCGCCAGTTGGGCTGGACCAGGCAGCTCCAGCGCAGAGCGGCAGAGGAGGTGTGCTTTGAGCACCCAGATGAGCTAGCTGCTGGGGCCACCAGAATTAATTGATAGGGCTTTCAGAGGAGGGAGTCCGCAGGTGAGGGTCATTGATATTTGCCTAGCAGTGGTGTTCTGTCG
The DNA here is from genome assembly GCF_027406575.1 of Nycticebus coucang. Classification (NCBI taxonomy): domain Eukaryota; kingdom Metazoa; phylum Chordata; class Mammalia; order Primates; family Lorisidae; genus Nycticebus; species Nycticebus coucang. The sequence continues at coordinate 24,281,174 of NC_069787.1, forward strand.
TGCAAAAATACCACCAACACAGCAGAGGCTGTTTCTGCACGTTCCCACCCAATTGCTGGACTCGCTTCATCCTCCATCATCCCCTCATCTCCACCTCTAACCACATGAGAAGAGCTTAAAACTCCCCCTGACTATGAGGCAATCAGTGCCCTAGTGCATGGTCACCAGGGATGGGAAGAGGAGATCCAGACCTCCTGGTGAGAGCTGCCTCCACAAGGAAGTAGCAACAGAAACCGCTCTGAACGTTCCAGCTCCCAATAAAGCTTCCTCCACCTGGGAAACCTATTTTTCTTAATCTTGGGCGGGGGGATTGGTAAGTGGGGGGGGAGTCCTTCAGGAGAGATAGTCATGGTTTTAAAGGTCTTCACTGAGACTGTAAGAACCATGGAAGAAAGCTTGCGACTGCAGAAGCAAGAGAGGTGCTAATGGGAAAGGTTTGGACAGTGTGGTTGCCCTAGAATCGGGTAATAGATGCGGCCTTTCTCATGGCTGCTTATGAGCAGGAGGCTGCGGCCGCGTTTCTACCCGTGATTATGCTCTCATCCCAACCTTGCTACTAAGGGAACGGGAACTTTACTGCAGCACTCACCACCAGTTTTCATTTTATTGCACAAGCGAACTTGTATTCCACCAGGAAGATGAAAGATTTCAGCTTCCGAGGCTGTCAGACATTTCCACTTACACATTTAGTGAGACTCCTAAATCATGGCTAAGGCACAGCTTCCAATCTCTCTCTCCTCATTTTCAGGTTTTCTAATATTTCCCCTGCTCTTTTGGTATCCTGGTGCAAACACGCTAATAGGAACAATTTAATGGAGTCCTGAGGAGGCAGGAGTTGGAGGATTACGTTTCAACACTCAGCTCCTTATCACAGAGAAACACCCTTCCTTAATAAATTCCCTGGACTCCAGACTTACTTCTTTCCCAGCAGAGCCAGCTGCACCTGCACCAGAGTAAGAATTATAAATTTGGTTACTGCGCCTTCTTTAATCTCAGTTCTGGCCAAAACTAGGTTGAGGGCTGGTTAAATGCTCCTCACAAATTAGAAGAGCCCATCCATATGCAAAGATCAAAGAATAATTTTGCTCAATGCTCAGACGTCCAGTCTTAATCAAAGTATAGCCCTCTTCCACCTGTTCTATACAACTATATTACCATCCACTAAGTAACCCCAGCTAAAATTTTGGGAGTTTTCTGAAACTCCTCCATCCTCCTCACCACCTTACCCCCACCATTGATCTAGCCAATAAGCAAATTTCCTTAAAGCTCTCAGTGAAGTTTCTTTGAAACACACCATGTTTTCTCTACACTCCGTGCCTTCCAGCGGTTCATCAACCTGTGGGGGGCAACCCCTTTGTAACAATGAAAATACATCCTGCACATCAGATATTTACATTACTATTCATAACAGTAGCAAAATTACAGTTATGAAGTAGCAATGAAAATAATTTTATGGTTGGGGGTCACCACAACATGAGGAATGGTATTAAAGGGTCGTGGCATTAGGAAGGCCGAGAACCACTGCTATAGGCCATCATCGTCTCCCCACTGCTTCCATTTGCTCAACAAATATTTAAGGAGCTGCTGCCATGTTCCAGGGCCAGGTGCCTGGATCTCAGGCATTCATGTAGTATGCAAATAGTTGAATAACAAATGCCTTAAATGCTATTTAAGTTGGTGGGGGTAACTTTCTTCAGAGGTTCAGCTGTTGCAATATAAAATACTATGTCCTTGGAACACACAGGAGTCCAGCTTCTGGTATGGCCTAGGGAGCTTCTTAGAGAACCCAGGGCTCTTGTACAAAATGCTTAAGAAGAAAGAAAAAGCAGAGCAGCACCTGTGGGTCAGTGGGTAGGGCACTGGCCCCATATACCAAGGGTGGCGGGTTCGAGCCCAGCCCTGACCAAACTGCAACCAAAAAATAGCCAGGCGTTGTGGCAGGCGCCTATAGTCCCAGCTACTTGGGAGGCTGAGGCAAGATAATTGTCTAAGCCCAGGAGTTGGAGGTTGCTATGAGCTGTGACACCACAGCACTCTACTGAGGGCGATAAAATAAGACTCTGTCTCTAAAACAAAAAAGAAGAAAGAAAAAGCAATTGGGGGGGAAGGAAAAGCAGAGAGTGGGAAGGAGGGAGGGAGGTGGGGCCTTGATGCGTGCCACACCTTCTGGGGGCAAGACATGATTGCAAGAGGGACTTTACCTAACAAATGCAATCAGTGTAACCTGGCTTATTGTACCCTCAATGAATCCCCAACAATAAAGAAAAAGAAAAAGCAATGAACTAAGGGTAGTCGAAAGTGAACAAAACAGACATTCTGGGGGGTAGTCAAAACTTGGAGGAAAAGAAAGGCATAAAATCGGTTAGCCGTCTCTAGGGTGCTAAACCTGAAGGGAAACTGATGTCAGCTCCCCATGGAGTAATTAAAACTCTAAAAAAGGGCCAGACACAGCCAGCTCACACCTGTGATTCCAGTACTTTCGGAGATGAAGGCAGGGGAATTGCTTGGGGACAAGAATTCAAGACCAGGGTGGCACTTGTGGCTCAAGGAGTAAGGCGCCAGCCCCATGTACCAGAGGTGGCGGGTTCAAACCTGGCCCTAGCCAAAAACTGCAAAAAAAAAAAAAAAAAAGAAAGAATTCAAGACCAACCTGGGCCATGTAGCAGGATCCTGTCTCTAAAATAAAAACTATTTAATAAGATAAAACAAGTTTTTAAAACTCTGAAGAAGAATCACAATATTCTGACCTAAAGCACAGGAAGACAAAGTTCAAGGCAACTGTAGGCGCTAGAAGCTAAGGAGAAAATCTTTGAGAGGAGACAGCCTGGAGGGAGAGCTCCAATTTCGATGTATAAATCTGCCCAAGTATCTGGCTAACCAGTGAGCGAAGTGCACAGGACAGATTTCAAAGTAGCCCAGCTAAAGATACAGAACGGAACTGAGATTTGAGCTGCTGCTCAGAAGACAAAAGTTTACAGACTTGAGTTCAAGTCAATTGCTTGAACAAATACACCAGAGGAATACAGTAGCAAGCATTGTTTGCACAACATCCAGGATACAATCTAAAGTTACTCAACATGCAAAAAACATCAACTATGACCCGATCATAGGAGTAGAGACAAGAAATAAAGACCAATCAATCCCGAGAAGACCCAGGTGTTGGAATTGACAAAGAATTTGAAGCAACTAGTCTTACAATTGTGAATGTAGTAAAGAAAATTTTGCTCGGGCGGCACCTGTGGCTCAAGGAGTAGGGCGCCGGTCCCATATGCCGGAGGTGGTGGGTTCAAACCCAGCCCCGGCCAAAAACCAAAAAAAAAAAAGAAAATTTTGCTTATAATGAGAGAGAAGAAAAATGGAAACTATCAAAAAGAGAACCAAAAGGCAAGTCTCAAACTGAAAATTACAATATCTGAAATGTAAAAGTCAGTAGAGGGAGATCACAAAAGAATGGAGGCGACACAGGGGATAGTTGCTGAGACTGAATATAGATCAAAAGAAATGGTCAAATCTAATGAAAGGTGCAGAGTCTCAGAGAACTTTGGGGTGATATCACATGGTCTACCTCTTGTATAACTATAGTGCTAGGAAGAAATCAAAGAGAGGGAGACCGAGGTAGAATAAGGAAGGAGGGGAAGTGGTAAAGGCAGAAAAATATTTGAATATATAAAATTTAGAATTTTGCTAATTTGATTTAAATTATACATTTATGTATTTACGAAACTCAGCAAACCTTGAGCAGGATAAATACAAAGAAAACCATGCCTAGCATATCATAGCCAAACTGCTGAGAGACACAAATAAACAGAACATCTTAAAGGTAGCCAGAGAAAAATGGCACATTACATATGAGGGATAATTTAAATTATCACAGACTCCTTATCAGAAACTGTGGAGACCAGAGACGGTAGAACAACATCTGTAAAGAACTGGAAAAAAATAAATAAATATCCATTAAAAGAGCATTCTTTATTCAACTAAAATATCCTTCAAGAATGAAGGCAAATTAAAAATATTTTTAGATGAAAGAAAACAGAATTTCTCACCCTCAGACCTGAACTCCCAAAAATGCTAATAGGAAGATTTTCAGGTGGAAGGGAATGATTTTTCAGAAACAAAACAATTTTCTTATTTCTAAAATTATCAGGGATTCAAATACTGTCTAAAAATTGTATTAAGAGGTATGAGGTATCAATATTTATCCAATGGGGATATTAACTTTAAATGATTAACAGCACTCTAAATAGAACTCACCAAAAGATCAAGCACGTAACTACATTCCTGTATATTGCTCAGAGAGTAAAATGATACTTATGAACAGTACTCTGTAACTTAGAAAAAATGACTATAATGTAAGCTAAATAAAAGTTTATCTACAAAGCCCTAACATATTCAGTCTTTGACCTAATTATTATGTTCTTTCAAAAATCTACCTTAAAAGGATAGAAAACCACACCAAGAATAGTGTATGAAGATGTTCATCGTTGTATTTTTTCCAGCAAAAATCAGAACTTGGATGTAACCTCTTTCAATAATAAACCTGCTAAATACGTTATATGCAATCTACATGCAATCAAAACTATAGTTTTAAAAACGATTTAATATCAAAAATAATTTGCATTGCCTAGAGGATAACATTTTTAACACATTATAGATTTACACTTTGATGAAAAAAATACTGTAATACTGTCTACAGCAAACATTAGTGGTTATTTCTGGATGTTTTATCATTGGGAATTTAATTTTTTCTTTCTTTTTCCTAAATTAGTTTTAAAGGCAATTAAGTATTAGATCCATGTGGATAGGCAGTATAATCTTAATTATATGTTGATGTGCATAGAGAAATAGTGCTAGAACAAAATTCCCCAATGTGGGAATGCACATTGGAACACTCTTTTTTCAGGGCCACCTTGAAGGTAGTTTCATATCCAAATTATGGTCCAGGATGCTTCTTTGGTTCCTGAAGATGAGAGGGAGTTATACAGGGTGTTTATAAAGTTCGTGTGCAATTTACAATGTAAACCTATTTTAAATTGCACATGAACTTTAGGGACACCCTATTAACCTGCCAGAGTGTGTGTACTGGAACCAGCTCTGCCATGTACTCTAGTTCCTCCCCCTGTGCCGCACTACAGGTGAAGTTTGTAATAATCCTGACTCCTGGTTTTGTTATGAGGATCAAGTGAATTAATTCTTGTAAAGTGCTTAGAGCAATGTCAGGCATTTGGTGTCATTTAATAGTGTTTATTAAATAAAAACTAAATAGAAAATTATCCTAAGGAAATAATCAGATGAAAATGTTCACCGCAACACTGTTTTAAGAAAAAAAAAAAAAAGAAATTGCCAACAAGATATTATTGGAATTGCAGAGTATATAAAGAACCAGCTCAGAAACCAGATTGCCTGGATTCAAATCTGAGTCCCACCACTCACTAGCTGGATGACTTTGGACAAGTAACTCAATTTCTCCATCCTTCAGTTTCCTCATCTATAAAACAGGGAAAATAATAATAGCTAAGGACTTGTAAAACTCTCACAACAGAGCTTAAAGTACCGTAAGTACTATGATTAATTGTCCAGGTGGTGTTAGTACGTCTATATATAAGAGATGTCTCCCACATACTGCTGAGTGAAAAAAATCAAATTATAAAACAGCAGAGGTGTTGCTTATATTCAAGCAGTTTGAACCTTGCACAAACCCAGGAGGATCAATGAGAGAGCTGTATATGCAAGGCAAGTGGTGTCTTTTTATAATTTGTACAAAAGCACAAAGCAGATGACAGTCGTTGCTATAGAACAGTTGGTAGAATACTATTGATATAAAATTGAATAAATGGAGCATGTGTTTTTAAATGCATGTCCATGTTAATGTGAATGGTGGGCCTGAGGTGGCATTATTCTCATCTCTGAGCCTTTCTGTATGTCCCCTCTCTTCTCACTTCCCCCCTCCACATGCCCTTTTGTATGAAAGCAATAAAGCTAGTTTGAAACATGGCGGAGGATGTGGACCAGCAACAGACTACGGGCTCCGTGGGAGGAGCCCCTGGATCTTATCAGGCTCAGCCTAGATGGGTGGATTTATGTGAAAATGAGAAATAATTGAGAACTTTAAGGCAGATTACGTGCTGTGATCAACATTTATATATGATATTGGGAGATGTGGAAGAAACTTTGGCTACTATTGATAAAGAAACATATGAAGAGATATATAAATCAATGAAAGAATATTCTAATGCTCTTTGAGATGATGTTGTCCTGGTTGCCCCTCCCCGAGAGTTGGCTGAAACAAAGAATTTCTCTTGAAGAAAAAAATAATAAACTAAAGCTGTGTAGCACAGTGCTGCATCAGTCTGAGTATAGGGTTGAAAAATAACTGTACTAGATAGAGTCTGAGGTGGGCGACATCTCACTTGTGTATATGTGTGCCTACAGGAATCTTTAGGGAGAGGGAACTGGAACACATATGTACAAAAATGTACCATTGCTATTTCTGGACCCAAGTGTTACATGCTATTTTTATAGCTTTCTGTATTAATGAAAAAAAAATTGAAAGTTTTTCAGATTTTGGCAGACACAAAAAGGAAATATGTCAATTGGTTGTCCCTTGGTAACAATGGTCTAGAAAATTCTTATTTTCTTTTTTATATTTTTCTATAATGAATGCATATAACTTTACACTCAGCGACTATATATTTAAACTATATATGGTTCATCTACATCCTTAGTTATAGTAGAAAATAAGTAGGATGATGAAACTTATGTTTATTTAAACCAATGTTTCTCAACCTTCCTAATTCCACAACCCTTTAATATAGTTTTTCAAGCTTTGGTGACCCCCAACCATAATTTTTTTTTTTTTTTTTTTTTTTTTGCAGCTTTGGCCAGGGCCAGGTTTGAACCTGCCACCTCTAGGTGCCACCCCATAAAATTATTTTCGTTGCTACTTCATAACTGTAATTTTGCTACTGTTATGAATTGTAATGTAAATATCTGATATGCAGAATGTATTTTCATTGTTACAAAGAGGTCGCAACTCACAGGTTGAGGACCACTGATTTAAACACTTCATAGGTGAAAAGGGGAATTTTGTCCATTCTCCTCCTCTCTCTTCTAAACCAATGCAAGCAAGTGAAATGTTTGTTTCCAGAAGACAACCCTATTTTATCAGTGAGCAAGATAATGTGCCCCTGGCAGATTCATGGCAATAAGCTTCTGCCCTGGTAGAAAGTTTAGGAAACCATAGGGAAGGAGCAAGATGGTGGCCAAGTAACAGCTTCCTTGTAACTGGGCATGGTGAGACTGGGGAGAGAAGACTCCAGGCATCTCTGGCTGGTGGGATCTGCCCAGAAACATCCCTTTGCGGACACAGGGAGTCAGCAAGAGACTTCTGGACCCCATGAGGAGGACAAAAGCAGTGGAAAACTGACAAGTGGTTGCGTGTATTCGTTCAGTCTAATCCCATTGGCAGCTGTAAGTACAGCAGCAGTGAGATTGGAAACTGAAGAGGCCTTACCTGTGAGCTGTTTTTTTTTTGTTTGTTTGTTTGTTTGTTTTTTGGACATGGCACTCAGTTGAACTACCTTGGGAGAATTTGGGCGAGAGTGCAGAGAACTTTAAGCATTGTCTAGAGCCTTAGACTGAGCAGCTCAGCCAGACAGAGATAATAGTGTTGGGCTATGGGCCGCACAGAGCCATTGTGGGAGAACTGCCCCTGGCAAGCTCTGTCCTCAGGGTAGCAGAGCTAGGACTAGGCGGGAGACCTTGGGTGAGTAATCTAGTGACTGAGCAGACTAAAGGCCGGGACTGAGATGCCTTACAGCCTTGACCCTCAGGGGCACACAGTTAGACTGGTTTTGGCAAACTAGGTAAGTGGGCAACCACTTCAGGAGTGATCCCAGTGACAAGTGCTTTCCTGGGAAAGCTTCTGCTCAGCCAAGTTTAGCAGTTTAAAGTGACTTTTAAGCGTGCTAAAGAGAGATTTAGGCTCTCCACCCTGCAGGATTTGAGAAATCAACAGAGGCCTCCAGTCTCCATCTCGTATACCTGTATCAGCATTGTGTTAACATCTCAAACCCCAGAAGATACCTGTTGCGCAGACAATACTCAGCAAGATAAGCATACTGGTTTGTTTTTGGTTTGGGGTATTTTATTTTTTATTTCAACATTTTCCCTCTAGAGTTTTCTTTTTTGTCTTTCTTTTCTTTCTTCATTTTTCTAGTTTAAATATCATTTTCCATTATTGCCTTCTTTAACAATTAGAACTTCATTTTTGCTACTGTTCCTACCCCTATTATTTGGTTTTTCTCCCAATTTTATCCTGTAAAGTTTTCTGTTTGCTTGTTTTGGTTTGATTTATAGCATTTTCGTCTTTCCTCTCTACTTAACGGTGGTGGGGTACTGTGTCTGAACAAGCTAGCAAAGAGCTGCTGACCTCAAGGGAACCACCCAACCTGGCACCTCCAGAGGTTGGGGGGTTTTAAGGATGGGTCAAAGTACCCTACTGTATATTGCTCCTGTCTCCCTCTTTCTGTGCTTCTCTTCTTTTTATCAATGTTCCCTTTTACTCACTCCCTCTCCTTTATCTCCCCCACCCCTTTTTTAAAACCTTTTTTCCCTTCTTGATTTTCAGTCTTCTCATCCTTCTGGTTCTATACCAAAAGTACTCATCAAAACCCTCGTCCAGAGGCATGGTAATTTAAAGAGCAAGAGGAAGTGAAAGGAAAATTAGGGCAAGGAAACAGATAAAAGAAAACACTCATGTGGAAGAATCAGCAGAAAAATCCTGGCAACATGAAAAACCGGTCCAGAGCAATGCCCACAAGGGACTGTGAGGTAGCTACTGCACAGGATTCCATCTATAAAGAAATGTTAGAAATGACAGAAGGGGACAATGGCTCCACGCAGCCCACAGCTGAACACTATTAGCTCCATCCAGCTTAGCGGCTCAGTCTGGGGCCCTAGACAATGCCCAAAGTTCTCCTCATTCCTGCCCAAGCTCTCCCAAGGCAGTTCAACTGAGTACCAAGTCCAAAAACACCAAAACAGCTCACAGCACAAGTGAAGCTGATGTGGAGGCTGTCATAGATAAGTTGTTTGATGAGCTGGCTCAGAAACAAAATGATATAACTAGACCAAGGATTCTAAAAGTTCAAGGCAGCTCAAGAAGAGCTACAGCTGAATAAAGCCTGTGGAACTGTTGCCAACTGCACGTTTGAAGAGTTGTGTGAGAGATCACTTGGAGCAGTGACTATTCGGAAATAGCAAAGAATTTTGATATGGTATTTTTAAGAAACATTCCACAATTTACGCTGGCAAAGAGGACTCAAGCTTGGAGATACATAACCCTCATTCATAACTTTTATGATTTCAAGGTGTGTATAATTTGCTCTGCGTTGACTCCTCTATCAAGCTATTTTTGCATCAACACCATGAAAGTGAGCTGAAACACAGCAGAATACTGATGGATGATTTGGGGTTGAGCCAGGACTCAGAAGTACTCTTCATGTTTACTGGAGAAGAGGAAATCTTCACCTTTCAGCATACAATTTCCTGACTCACAGAAATGCAGACTGAACATACTGGAATGAAGGGGACAGAACCAAGAAATAACTGTCACTTTCACATGAATAAGACTCCAGACTAATGGTTAATGCAGGGAGAATGATACTGTGGGACATGAAGGAATTATTTTCTCATCATTAATTATACACTTTGTCCTCTGGACCATTTTAATCTAAAATTGCTGTCAAAGATGTAGTGGATTAGTAAGTTAAAGACTTACCATTCTCATAAGTCTACTCTTTCCTATTTATTTGGCCTTATTTCTGCACCACAAAATTAAAACCATCACTCCTGAAGATTCATGTAGAGCCAGATATTTTAGTTTCACATTAAACTACCTGAATGAACCCTAAATACACAAACACACAATGTGTGCAGGATATCTGGATGCCCCCAAGATTTGGCTACATGGTGGTGACACCTTGGAAACACATTTTTAATAAGAGAGGAAAAGCAAAAAACAGTCTATATTTTAATTTAAAACAAAGCTTTCCAATTTCATTATAAACTAAAAGGAATAACATTTTAGAAAAGAAAGAAATGACAGAAGGGGAATTTAGAATACAGATGTTGAAAACAATGAAGGAAATGATGGAAACAATGAAAAAAACTGCTGATAAAGTGGAAAATAACCAAAAGGAAATCCAAAAACAGAATCAAATAAGAGATGAATGATATAAAAAATATAGAAAGGATATAGCAGAGCTGAAGGAACTGAAGCAGTCAATTAGGGAACTAAAAGATGCAATAGAAAGTATCAATAATAGATTAGACCATGCAGAAGAAAGAATCTCGAAGGTATTGGACAAAGCTCTTGAGACAACTCAGATAGTTAACAAGGCAGAAAAGAAGAGAGAGAAAGCAGAACATTCACTGACAGAATTATGGGACTTTTTTCCTTATTGGAGACAGAGCCTCAAGCTATCACCCTGGGTAGAGTGCCATGGCATCACAGCTCACAGCAACCTCCAACTACTGGGCTCAAACGATTCTCCTGCCTCCGCCTCCCAAGTAGCTGGGACTACAGGTGCCCGTCACATTGCCCAGCTATTTTTTGGTTGCAGCCATCATTGTAATTTGGTGGGCCCAGGTGGGATGCAAACCCGCCAGCTCAGGTATATGTGTCTGGTGCCCTAGCCACTTGAGCTGCAGGCATGGAGCCAGAACTATGGGATTTTATGAAGCATTCAAACATATGAGTTATAGGTATCCCAGAAGGGAAAGAAGAATGCCCTAGGGAAATGGAAGCCATACTGGAGAATATTATAAATGAAAATTTCCCAAATATCACCAAAGATTCTGACACACTCCTTTCAGAGGGATATCGGACCCCAGGTTGCCTCAACTCTAACAGAGCTTCTCCAAGACACATTGTGATGAAATTGTCCAAAGTCAAAACAAAAGAAAAGATTCTCCAAGCTGCCAGGAGTAAGCACCAGTTGACCTACAGGGGCAAATCCATCAGGGTGACTGCAGACTTCTCTAATGAAACTTTTCAAGCAAGAAGAGAATGGTCATCTGCCTTTAATCTACTTAAACAGAACACTTTCCAGCCCAGAATTCTATATCCTGCAAAGCTAAGCTTTAAAATTGATGGAGAAATCAAATCATTTACAGATATACAAACATTGAGGAAATTCACCACACAACACAACAAGACCAGCTCTACAGGAAATACTTCAACCTGTTCTACACACTGACCACCACAATGGATCAACAGCAAAGTAAGAACTCAGAAATTAAAGGACAGAATGTAACTTCCACACTGATGCAAAAGATAAAACTAAGCAATGGACTCTCACAAAATAAGAGGAATAGAACACTACCATACTTATCAATTATCTCAATAAATGTTAATGACTTGAATTCCCCACTGAAGAGGCAGATTGGCTCACTGGATTAAAAAACGCCATCCATTTGCTGTCTGCAGAAAACACACCTAGCTTCAAAAGACAAATTAAAACTCAAAGTTAAGGGTTGGAAGACAATTTTTTAGGCAAACAGAATTCAGAAGAAAAGAGGGGTTGCAATCTTATTTTCAGATACTTTGCTTTATGGATTTAAAGCAACTAAAGTTAAAAAAGACAAAGATGGTCACTTTATATTGGTCAAGGGAAAAATACAAGAAGACAGTTCAATTCTAAATATTTATGTACCCAACTTAAATGCTCCAAGATTCTTGAAACAGACCTTACTCAGTCTGAGTAATATGATATCCTATAACATCACAATAACAAGGGACTTTAACACTTTTCTTACAGAGGTGGACAGATCCTCTAAACAGAAATTAAACAAAGATATAAGGGACTTAAATGAGACCCTAGAACAACTGTGCTTGATAGACGCATATAGAACACTCCATCCCAAAGATAAAGAATATACATAATCCTCATTGCCCCCTGAAACATTCTCCAAAATTGATCATCTCCTAGGACACAAAACAAACCGCAATAGAATCAAAAGAATTGAAATTTTACCTTGTATCTTCTCAGACCATAAGGCACTAAAGGTGGAACTCAACTCCAACAGAAACGTTCAACCTCACACAAAAGCATGGAAATTAAAAAACCTTCTGTTGAATGACAGTTGCGTGCAGGAAGAAATAAAAGAGGAAATCATTAACTTCCTTGACAATAAAAATAATGAAGACGCAAGCTACCAAAACCTGTGGGATACTGCAAAAGCAATTGTGAAAGGAAAATTTATCGCTTTTAGATGCCTACATTCTAAAAACAGAAAGAGAGAGCATCAACAAACTCACAAGCCATCTTATAAAACTGGAAAAAGAAGAACAATCTAAGTCTAAACCCAGCAGAAGAAAAGAAATATCCAAAATTAAATCAGAGATCACCTAAATTGAAAACAAAAGAATCATTCAGAAAATTAATGAAACAAGGAGTTGGTTTTTTGAAAAAATAAATAAAATAGATAAACCTTTGGCCAAACTAACTACAAATAGAAAAATAAAATCTCTAGTAACCTCAATCAGAAATGATAAAGGAGAAATAACAACTGATACCATAGAGATACAAGAGATCATCTCTGAATACTACCAGAAACACTATGTCCAGAAATTTGACAATGTGAAGTAAACGGATCAATATTAGGAATCACACCCTCTCCCTAGACTTAGCCAGGAAGAAATTGAGCTCCTGAAGAGACCAATTTCAAGCACTAAGATCAAAGAAACAATAAAAAATCTTCCAACAAAAAAATGCCCTGGTCTGGGTGGCTTCACACCAGAACTCTATCAAACCTTCAAAGAAGAGCTTATTCCTGTACTGTACAAATTATTCCAAAAAATTGAGGAGGAAGGAATCTTCCCCAACACATTCTATGAAATAAACATCACTCTAATACCAAAACCAGGAAAAGACCCAACTAAAAACAATTTCAGACCAATTTCACTAATGAATATAGATCTAAAAATTCTCAACAAAATCCTAGCCAGCCAATAGATCACAGCTTATCATCAAAAAAAGTCATACATCATGATCAAGTAGGTTTCATCCTAGGTATGCAAGGCTGGTTTAACATCCGCAAGTCCATAAATGTTATTCACTGTATGAATAGAAGCAAAAACAAAGACCATGTGATCCTCTCAATACATGCAGAAAAAGCATTCTATAAAATCCAGCATCCTTTTCTAATTAGTGCACTGAAGAGTATAGGCATAGGTGGCACATTTCTAAAACTGGTTGAAGCTGTCTATGACAAACCCACAGCTAATATTTTACTGAATGGAGTAAAACTGAAAGCTTTTCCTCTTAGAACTGGAGCCAGATAACGTTGTTCTGTGTCACCATTACTATTCAACATAGTGCTGGAAGTTCTAGCCAATACAATTAGGCAAGACAAGGAAATAAAGGGAATCCAAATTAGAGGAGAGGAGGTCAAACTCTCCCTCTTTGCTGACGACATGATCTTATACTTAGAGAACCCCAAAGACTCAACCACAAGACTCCTAGAAGTCATCAAAATATACAGTAATGTTTCAGGATATAAAATCAATGTCCACAAGTCAGTAGCCTTTGTATACACCAATAACAATCAAGATGAGAGGCTAAATAAGGACACAACTCCCTTCATCATAGCTTCAAAGAAAATGAAATACCTAGGAATATACCTAACAAAAAAGGTGAAGGATCTCTATAAAGAAAATTATGTTAACAAGCTGTGGTATATGTATACCATGGAATACTATTCAGCCATTAAAAAAAATGGAGACTTTACATCCTTCGTATTAACGTGGATGGAAGTGGAAGACATTATTCTTAGTAAAGCATCACAAGAATGGAGAAGCATGAATCCTATGTACTCTATTTTGATATGAGGACAATTAATGACAATTAAGGTTATGGGGGGGAAGCAGAAAGAGGGACGGAGGGAGGGGGGTGGGGCCTTGGTGTGTGTCACACTTTATGGGGGCAAGACATGATTGCAAGAGGGACTTTACCTAACAATTGCTATCAGTGTAACCTGGCTTATTGTACCCTCAATGAATCCCCAACAATAAAAAAAAAAAAGAAAATTATGAAACCCTAAGAAAGGAAATAGCAGAAGATATTAACAAATGAAAGAACATACCATGCTCATGGCTGGGAACAATCAACATTGTTAAAATGTCTATACTTCCCAAAGCAATCTACTGATTCAACACCATCCCTATTAAAATACCAACATCGTACTTTCAAGACTTGGAAAAAATGATTCTGTATTTTGTATGGAACCACAAAAAAAAACCGTATAGCTAAGGCAGTTCTTAGTAATAAAAACAAAGCTGGGGCATCAGCATACCAGATTTTAGGCTGTACTACAAAGCCATAATGGTCAAGACAGCATGGTACTGGCACAAAAATAGAGACATAAACATTTGGAATCAAATAGAAAACGAGAAAATGAAACTAACATCTTACAACTACCTAATCTTTCATAAATCAAACAAGAACATACACCGGGGGAAAGACTCCCTATTCAATAAATGGTGTTGGAAGAACTGGATATCCACATGTAAAAGACTGAAACTGGACCCACAACTTTCTCCACTCACAAAAATTGAGTCAAGATGGATAAAGGGCTTAAATTTAAGGCATGATACAATAAAAATCCTCAAAGAAAGCATAGGAAAAACACTGGAAGATATTGGCCTGGGGAAAGACTTCATGAAGAAGACTGCCATGGCAATTGAAACAACAACAAAAAGAAACAAATGGGACTTCATTAAAGTGAAAATCTTCTGTACAGCTAAGGAGACAACAACCAAAGCAAATAGACAACCTAGACAATGGGAAAGGATATTTGCATATTTTGAATCAGACAAAAGCTTGATAACTAGGATCTATAGAGAACTCAAATTAATCCACATGAAAAAAGCCAACAATCCCATATATCAATGGGCAACAGACTTGAATAGAAACTTCTCTAAAGAAGACAGACAAATGGCTAATAAACATATGAAAAATTGTTCATCATCCCTATCTATTAGAGAAATGCAGATCAAAACCACCCTGAGATACCATCTAACCCTAGTGAGAATGGTCCACATCACAAAATCTCAACACTGCAGGTGCTAGTGTGGATGTGGAGAGAAGGGAACACTTTTACACTGCTGGTGGGACTGCAAACTAGTACAACCTTTTTGGAAGGCAGCATGGAGAACCCTCAAAGAACTCAAGCTGGACCTCCTACAGTCTCATTACTAGGCATCTACCCAGAAGGAAAAAAACCCTTTTATCATAAGGATACTTGCACTACACTATTTATTGCAGCTCAATTTATAATCACCAAAATGTGGAAATAGCCTAAAAGCCCACCAACCCAGGAATGGATTAACAAGCTGTGGTATACGTACACCATGGAATACTATTCAGCCATTAAAAACATGGAGACTTTACAGCCTTTGTATTAACCTGGATGAAAATGGAACATATTATTCTTAGTAAAGCATCACAGAAATGGAGAAGCATGAATCCTATGTATTCAAGTTTGAAATGAAGACAATTAATGACAATAACATTGTGAAGGAAGGGGAGAGCAGAGAGAGAAAGGAGGAGGGAGGGGTGGGGGAAGGGAAGAACAGAGAGAGGGAAGGAGGGAGGGGGTGGGGTCTTGGTGTGTGCCGTACCTTTGGGGGGCAAGACACAATTGTAAGAGGGATTTTACCTAACAAATGCAATCAGTGTAACCCGGGTTCTTGTACCCTCAATGAATCCCCAACAATAAAAAAAAAAAGAAAGAAAGAAAGTTTAGGAAACCTCATTTCCAAGTTCCACGGATGCCATATTCCCAGCTTCCCCTAGGAGTGCTCAGGAAAGTGATTGTCTTATTTACAGATTATTTTTATTCCTTAAATTCCCAGCTGTGCTGTGGTCAAAAATTTTCAGAGGTAGAGCAGAGCCATGAATACCCGTGTACACACACACCCTCCCCACAAAGAAAGGCCAGAGTGGAGAAATATAGACCAGATACTACATACAGATCATACCCTCCAGACTGTCGGGCTGAAGAACGACCAGGATGCGTGCACCTGCCCACAATCTCCAACATGTTAAAATAATTTAATTGGGTATTTCATGGCACATTTTGTATTATTATGGCTCCCTTTGGATGCAACAAATGATTTGCTCCAGTAATATGGAGTCCCAAGTAGTGGCATTACGTGATTAAGTAAGTGAGAACATCAACCATTAAATTTGGTTCAGTCAGGCTTACATCCATCCTATTTCTCTTTTATCATTTAAATTTTCCTGCTGGTGTATATTCACCTGAGACCATTTTTAAATAATATGTTTATAAGAGTTTCTCTTTTTACTTTTCATCCAATTGCTACTGCATTTAGAGTTCCAGACCTGCAATTTGATTTTCCTTTGTTAAGTGAATTGATTGTCAGGTTATAAGGCATAAGAATACCATCCTCAATTTCCATATTTATAGCAGCTCTCCAAAATATCAAAAGGCTTGTTTTGTGGGCCTCATAGCAATTCTAGTTTATTAGACTTGAACGCTTGATTAAAACTTGCATAGTCATTAAGCAACAGTCTTAATCATTCTCTCTGCCTATTAAGTTCAACAATGTATTAGGAAGTTAAA
The DNA here is from genome assembly GCF_027406575.1 of Nycticebus coucang. Lineage (NCBI taxonomy): Eukaryota > Metazoa > Chordata > Mammalia > Primates > Lorisidae > Nycticebus > Nycticebus coucang. The sequence goes on from NC_069787.1 coordinate 24,297,824, forward strand.
GGGAAACGTGGTGAAAAGTTGAGAAACAGCTTGAAAATTCTAGAACAATGTCTTGCTGAGTTATTGGCCCCTTTGAAAATATAATGAAAACTATAGGCCCTCTCTCCAAAGCAATGCGTATATAAATAACAAAATGTTTCATGTTATAACGTCCCACCCAGCAGTTCACAGAACTCAATTTCAGAATCCCTTCTCTAGAGCAGTGGTTCTCAAGCAGGAGCAATTCTGCCATCCATGGGATACAATGATGGTTGTCACAACTGGAGCGTGGCAGGGGTTTTACACTGTCAGCCATTCTACAATGCACAGCACACTGTTCTCAGAGGTTGATTGAGCCCAGGCTGAGAAATCCTGCTCTAGAAAGGATGCCAAAAATTCTTATGGAATATCAAGACACACCCCATCATATGGAACACACACCCCAAAAGAATAAATACAAATCATGAAAAACTCCATACATGTTCACCTTGATTCATTTATTCAACAAAATTTTTTACTTTTCCTATTTCACACCAAGTACCATGACAGGCACTGGGAATATCAAAATGAACAAGACAGAGTCCTTACCTTCTGCTGGCGTCACTTGTCAGGAACAAAGTCAGTTAAGTAAATAGGCGATTAAAAAACTGCTGCATCAGTTAGGAGTGAGCTCAGGCCCATGCAACACTTTCATAAAACCGGGATTTGATTTAACCAGCCATGTTTTCATGCAAAATGAAATTCAAGGGTAGGAAGTCCCAGACACTTAAGGCAGCTCCCTGCTTGCTGCTAAGATCACAGATACCTTTAATTTTCCAGCTGTGCCATCTGTAGTGTTTTATCCTCATTCCTGATCTCACAAGACGTCTGCTGCTCAAATGTAAATTCTGAATGGACAGAGGAGGCCGGGTGAAGGACAGGGCAAAATGCTGTACAGACCAGTTCAGCCTGCCTCCCTTTTAAATGGAAACCATTACAGATTCCCCCGAGTAGATTTTCTTTACATCTCATTGGCTATACCTGGTCTTGTGACCACGCACAGCTACAAGGGCATCTGGGAAGGTAAGTATTTTTACGTGGGCACATCATTACTCTGAGAAGAAATGGGGTTCTGTTAATGAAGAAGAAAGGTAGATTTCAGGGAGGTAGCTGGCAGCGTCTGCTGTAAGTGTGATAAGTGCAGGAAACAAGATGCAGGAAGCACTAAGGAAACGCTTCCAAGAGGCAAGTAACACACCGTGGAGCAGGGGATCCCTCTGAATGTACAAATAGAGACTTTAAAAATGAGGAAGAGTGCACAAATGTGCATGTGCATATGTGTAGTTAGGAGCAGTGTGGTAGGTGTGGAGGGGCTACCAAAGCCATCCACTCAGGGGGACCCGTATGTGCAAAGGCTGGAAGGGGAGAGCAGGAAGCAGCGCGAGGTGGGGTGGGAGGGGCAGGTGGCACAGTGCGGCTCAGACTGTTGGGGCAGGGAAACTACGTCCATCTTAAAAAATCCCTCCAACTGTGAGGTGGGGCACCAAGGGTATGAGAGGAGGCCAGGGGAGTGTCAGTGAGGATGGAAAGACCAGGTGCTTCTCTTTGTTAAACATGAGCATATTATGCCGTCGTCATCCAAGCAGCAGGGCTGGGAGTCCAAGGGCTTTGTTAGGCACAGGGACACTACCTGAAGCTGTGCTACACAGAGGTGCTACAGAAAACTGCTGTGGAGATGAGTTTCTGAATCATGCTATGGCTTTCATTTTTTTGAGTCCTTGATGATGTGACACCCTTGGGCTCAGAGGTTTTCCACTGTTGTTTTTTCATTTGTGGACCACTCATCATACAATAGTTGACACCTCATTCCAAAGTTCATCCATTACCAGTCAACAGATTCCCACCTATCCCCAGATGCCTGCGGTTTCTGACTGTATTTCTTTTTTCTTTTTTTTGAGACAGAGTCTCACTATGTCACCCTCAATAGAGTACCATGGCGTCACAGCTCACAGCAACATCAAACTCTTGGGCTAAAGCAATTCTCTTGCCTCAGCCTCTTGAGTAGCTGGGACTACAGATGCCCACCACAATGCCTGGCTATTTTTTTCTTTTTTATTGTTGGGGATTCATTGAGGGTACAATAAGCCAGGTTACACTGATATGCCTGGCTATTTTTAAAGGCTGGATGTGGCTCTTGCTCAAACTGGTCTCAAACTCATGACCTCAAGCGTTCCACTGGCCTCAGCTTCCTAGAGTGCTAGGATTACAGATGTGAGCCACCGCACCTGGCCCTGACTGCATTTCTTCAAACATTTCTTACACTTAACTAAAAGCAAGCCTTACATCGCATCTAACTGGAAGCTTTCCCACTGAATCTCTGGAGTGGGCCCCATACTATCACTTTTGTGCCTTTGGTACCCTTACGAGTCACACCTCTTCCCAATAACACACAATGGAGGGAGAGACTATAGATGAATAAAAAACAGGTTGCAGAACACACTCAGCTCAAAATACCAAGGGAGAATACTCACAGGAGTGCTCACCAGCCGATCACACCCTGCACCTGCCAGGCATGCCGGGACAACAGCATTTGATACAGCATGCGGACTGTAGGGACAACAGCATGTGATACAGCATGCGGACTGTAGGGAAGAATATATTTACATTCTAACAAGTACTATGAGGGAAGGCTATAAACATAGTTTAAAATTATGCCCACAAAGTAGCATTATAAAAAACATAAGCTAGTTGGCATTTAACAGAGCATATCTTTAAAGGAAGGTCCTTACTCATCAAGAGATTTTTGGACCAATGACATCCCACAAAGCTGCATAGTTGGAAGAATGCCGCTTCACGGTTTAGTCCTGGATGTGTATAAACCATACAGGTTCAAAATACAATTACGTGAAGTGTTACAAATACTCATTTCAAACAACCTCTCTCCTATCTGACCAGAGAGTAGAAGATCATTTGTTCAGAAATTGAAACATTGGAAGCATTTATCTCAATCACTTAATGAAACTTTTTAATGATAGTTCAATATTTTATGATTTCATATTTTTAAAAACAGCTTTAAAGGCATAATATACATACTGTAAACTCACCCATCACCCCCACAAGTTTCATCATCTCCATCTGCACTTTCCTCCCCAGCCCCAGGCAACCACTGTTACACTTTCTATCTCTATTAAATTTGTCTTTTCTTGACATTTCACACAAATGGAATCACACAACATGAGGTCTTTTGCATGTTACTTCTTTCACATAGCTTAATAATGTGTTTGAGGATCGTTGATGTTGTAGCCTGTGTGGATTTTGATTTTTTTCTTCCATCAACTGTGTTCTTCGTACCTTATCTAACGTATTGCCTTGCTTTCCTAAAACTTCAGCTTGACGATCCCTGCCTTTTTATTAGGATATTTAGATCATTCAAAGTTAATGGAATTATTAGTATGATTAGATTTCCATTTGCCATTTTATTTGTTTTCTGTCTGTTTCTTATCTTTTTTGTTTTTGTGTTCTTCTTTGACTGGTTTCTCTTAAATAAATTGATTTTTAGTGTATCACTTTGATTTCTCTGTTAACTATTTTTTTAATCTTCTTAGTGGCTGCTCTAGGGATTACAATATGTATCTTAATTTATTGCAATCTACTTCAGACTAATACTCATCTAATTTTGATAAAATATAATAATTTTGCACCAGCATAATAGTCCCATTCCCTTCCACTTTGTGTATATGTGTGTATCTAATCTGTGTATATATAAAATCAATGTTAAAATTACTTCTTTATCTATCTTTCAATGAGAGTAAGAAAAGATAAGAGAAAAATATAGAGTTTCTTATAGTAGACTATATATAATACTTCTGGTACTTTCTCTTACTTCTGGGATTCAAGTTTTATCTAGAGTCCTATCCTTTCAATCTGAAGGATAGATCTTTAGGATTTATTGATGGTCATGTCTGCTAGCAACAAATTCTCTTGACCTTTGCTTATCTCGGAATGACTTCATTTGTCTTTATTTTTGAAGGTAGTTTTTCTACATATAATATTCTTAGATATACAGATGTTTTATTCCATTTATAACTTTGTCTATGCCATCCCACTGCCTCTGACCTCCACTGTTTCAGGTGAGAAGTCAGCCATTTGCTGTTCCCCCAAATGACTTATGCTACTTTCAGGCTTCTCTGCCTTTCAAGAGCTTGGCTATATTGTGTCTAGGTGATAATCTTGTCTTTATTATACTTGGGATTTGTTGAGCTTGTTAGATATGAGGGTTTTTAAATCAAATTCAGCAAGTTTTCGATCATACTTATTCAAATTTTTCTATATCTTTCTCTGTGTTCTTTCTAATTACCTGTATGTTGACATGTTTCATGGTCCATGTTCTAAAGAAAATAAGCACTGGTTCTTTTTTTTATTCTTTTTTCTCCTCTCATTAGATACTTTCTGTTGATCTTTAAGTTCACTGATGCTTTCTTCTGCCATCTTATATTTACTATTGAGCTCCTCTAGTGAATTGTTATTTTAGTTATTGTACTCCTCAACTTGAGAATGTCCATGTGGTTCTTTTCCACAATTACTATCTCATTGAGACTCCCTATTTGTTGATTCATTATTGTCGTACCTTCCTTTAATTCTTTGGACATAGTTTCTTTTAGTTCTTTGAACATAATTATAATAGCTGCTGTGAAAGCTTTGTCTGCTAAATCAGCCATCTGGGGATATACAGAGACAGTTTCTACTAATTGTGATTCCTTCCAAAACCACTTTCCTGTTTCTTTATGTGTCTCTTGATTTTTTTGTTGAAACTGGAAATTTTAGATAATATATGGTAACAACCCTGGATTCTTCTATTTCCCCCTCTGCTGTTATTGCTTCTGTTTGGCCTGCTTTATTTATTTAGGAAATTTTCTCAGATAAATCTGTGAATCTATCTCCTACAAAGTATATAGTGACTGATGTCAGGGTTCAGGATTATGGGTTGTTCCTGTATGAACACAGTCAGCTATAACTGGAAAAAGGTTGTGCTCAAATGTCAGAACTGATAGTTTACTACCCTCTGCTGATGGCAGAGGTTAGGAGTGGGCATTTCAAGTTCAGACCTTTCTCAAGTGTATCCCAGTTTTTGCTTCCTGCTAGGCCATTTTGAGTATTCTGTGGATATGTGCAAATTTTCCAGATTGGCCAGAAATTTATGAATAGCTTAGACTCTCTCTGGTCTCTGCTCTGTGTATGCATGGTCTCAGCCAGGAACATGCTTGCCCCAAACATGACTGAAAACCTCAGGCTAATACAGTCAATGGCTCTTTCCATTTTCTGGCAACCAAGATTGTGACTTTCACTAGTAATACCAGTTTGAACAATTGAGATCACGAATTTAACCTAGAAAAAGTGCCACATGTCTCATTGCTATATATCACTATGGTTACCTTTGAAGTTCTCCCCCTGAGGAGCTGTGCGCGTGCACACACACACACACACACACACACACAGGCATCCCTAGTCCTCTGAAGAACCCTGACTAATACAGCCCCCTTGGACTGCAACAGTATAATCCAGCCCAACTGAGCTGAGAAGAGGAGCAATGCCAGACCAGAATACCTAGACTCACATTGTAATTACCTGAATTTCTGCAGTTGTTTAAGCATAAATGCTTCTCAGATTGTTCTATGCCATTGGTTAATTCCCAGAACACTGAAATCAATATTTTTGTCAATTTTTTTCAAGCTATATTATAGTTGCTTTTGGAGAAAAGATTAACTGAGTTCCTTACTCAACCATATCTATAAGTCCTGTCAATAATTCAATTTTAAAATTACACCATTATAATTAGCACATAGAGTGTAGTGATGGAATGATTTGAAAGGCTATGAATGCCTACTGGGTGACGTCATGACAGACTGATCCATCAAGCAGGGCAGAATGGAAGAGGTCAAAATGGCTGATCACATTCACATTACTATCTGTCCCAGACATAATTTATAAGTTGGAAGGGTTGTTCTAAGTCGTTTATATGTCTTGGCAGGTGTCAACTGTTTTAAACCACTGAATGGCAATTCTGCCTATATATGTATGTGTATATATCCGTATATGTATAAATACATACACATACATATCAGATTATACAGGGTGGCCATAAAGTTCATGTGCAATTTAAATAGTTACAATATGTACATGTTTACACTCACTATGTATCAGAATATATACCTGTGTACATATACAAGTATTTATAAACTTTCATGCTAAAACAGCTTTCTTCATCCTTTCATTCCCACCATTGTGATATTTATAAAGTTGTATAAACTCCAGATTCATTGTTAATCTAGTACTGACGCAGTCCCAGGAACTCTAGGCATACTGTCTTCCACAGAGGCAGAGAAGATAGTCCAGGTACATTTTCTTCTATTTCCAAGCAGAAGAGCTTTTATTGATTTATTTATTTATTTTTATTTTTTTTTATTTATTTTTTTTTTTTGCAGTTTAGCTGCGACCAGGCTCAAACCCTCCACCGGCGGTATATGGGGCCAGTGCTCTACTCACTGAGCCACAGGCGCCACCCAGAAGAGCATCTTGAACAGAGGAATCTAATGTTAATGTGAGCCCAGTTCCATGAAAATTAAGCAAATTATTAATTTGGATAGTAATTTCCAAAAAGATGTCAACAGTACTTAATTATCCAAAACAATATGATTGGCTGTGACTACTGCTTTAGGGGTGAAAGAGGCAAACAGCCCTACAGTTTTAACAACGGCCCTAAAGTGGTCCAGTATCTTAAACTTGCAGAAGAAAGTAAAAAGCTCAAATTAACTTCAAAGCTCAAACTGGCTTCACTACCAATTTTTCACACTAGATCATGAATAATGTCACTTGGCTGAAACTCTGTGATGAGTGTCTCCAGGGAAATTTGTAAAGCACATGTTAATCTTCAACCCCTACCCGAGAGTTTTTCTTCACAGTCATTTGCCACCTGTCACCGTCCTCCCTGTGACAGGGTGAGTTTAGTCACGGGGGTTGCCATGAGCGAGAGCAAAAGAGATGGTGGTGATGGGGAGGTACATCTGAGATGTGTTTGAGATGTCCTCTGACAAAGGACTACTCAGGATGGCAGGGGTGGGGGTGGCACTGTTCCATTTGTTGTCACCCTTAGAAGTTTGGAACACACTTTGATTTTTCCCAGGGTCTCAGGTTGAGGTAATGTGTGTTAGTATTAGTTTATGAATATTACGTGTATTCATAAACTAATACTAACACACATTACCAAGAACAGCTACCATGTAGTAAATGTTCGCCCAGTGCCTGGCATTGTACCATAGCTATTTGAAATTAATTCAAACTTCTTGTTTATAGTAATGCATGCTGTTGATATAGGCCATTGCTTCATCTTGGTCTATTTTATTTATGCTTCATTCAAATATAGAGCATTAAATCCTCTCACCAACTCCATGCAGTGAGTACTATTAATATCCCCATTTTACAGATGAGGAACCAAGAATTTGAGAGGTAATCAGTCACTTAGCCAGTGGCAAATCAGGATTTAAATAATTTTATTCTAACCTCAACATTCCTACCTCAGCCATTGAATTAATTGGTTGGAGTCCAATTAATTCAATTGGAGAAAATACCTCTTTCTAGGAGGTATACTAGGAGAAAATACCTCTTTCTGTACCACTCTGCATTAGGCAAGTTGTAATATAAAACAGGAAGAAAGATGCCACTGTAAAGGGACTGCCTTGAGCAATGAAGATGATATAAAACCCGAACCAATATTTGATCTTTAATGTTTCTTTAACAAGAGTATGTCTTGGGTGAAAATGAGGAAACAGCAAGAGGCTGGGAAAAAATAATGTCTTTTAATGATTTTGAATTCAAAATGAAGCTCATATGATAACACTGACTTTATTCATTCATTTCATTAATGTAGATAGTTGTTGAATACCATCTAGGTGTATAGGTGCTAAACATGGAGAATACAGCTATGAACACTAGGGCTTGGCCCCCAACTCCATAGGGTCAGGAGCAATCTCACAAGTCATCAGGCTCATATAATCAATTAAAATAAGTGTCTGGATGGGACAATTACAGACTTATATGAACACACATGAGGAAAGGAGCCCCAATGTCCTCATGCATTTTCAGAGAGAGCTTCCCCGAAGTTACATGTTAACTAAGAACTGAAGGAAGAGTCCAGGCGAATCCGGGTGGTAGTCAGCACTCCAGGCAGAGGAGAATTTTCAGAAGTCTGACTTTATGAGCAAATCCAAGAGGTGAGTAGGAACAAGGATCACTCAAGAAATAAAAAGAAGTTTGCTATACCTCAGGCTTAGCATATCAGTAAGTAGCAAGAAATGAGATTAGACTGTACAGAATTGGAGCTGTTTTTGGATGACGAAGTAGAAAGCAAAGAGAGTCCCCAACTTAGAACAAAAAGCAAGTGAGAGCAGAGTGCTGGGGAACCAACCCTTTCTAGTCGAGTTGTATGAAGACAAGAGCAGTGATTTTTTTCAAACCAAATAAATAGGCACATTTTAATATTTCCCACCCTAATCCAGGCCTGGTTTCTGAGACACTTTTCTCTCTAAGCGGTGCATCACAGTGAACCATGAAGTAGACCCCTCTTTCAAAATGAGCCAAAAAGTAAATCGTAAAGGGAGATGCCACCGTCTAATATAGCATTTAATTTAGTTTTACTGTTCCCATCAAATAAAACTCTTTGGAGAAAAATGAAAACAGTAATCAGAGAACACAATTCTCATTTTTGGGATAATAAAGTGCCTTTAGGAGACAAGGGAACGGTAAGTAATAGGCCAGTGGAGGTTGAGAAACCCAGGGCTTGGAATGAAAGTTTGTTTCTAGAAACCCAAGTATCCAAAACACCCCGATGGCTGCCAGGCACTTTAGTCAAGATATAAAACAGGAAGAGAGATTGCCACTGGACAGGACAGCCTGAGGCCTGGGGCTGAAGGAAACCGACTCTTTTGTGGATGCCTGAACACAGCTTGTCAGATAAGTTCATCCACCCTGTGTATGACCGTGTGAAATTTCTGAATAGGGGTGAGAGCAGCTGGTTGTCTAGAATGTTATTTCCAACCTTTCCTCTTTGCTGAGATAATATTTCATGTTTCTGGGGGTCTCTATTTGTGCATTTCTTTCTGTAGTTCTGATAAATCTTTGTCATTCCCCAGGAAAGATGAGGCCTGCTTGGCAAACCCCCGCTGAGCCCTGAGCTCTCTCTTCCTTGACTTCTCACCACTCCAACTCCAGGAATCTTTGGGAAACACGTTTTGTCTGTCTCACAGCACCAAGGCTCTATGAGCACAGGGCCCTGCCTGTCTGGTTCATCTCTGGCTATCCAGTCATTTGTTCATTTTTTTCAAAAATAATTTCTACTTAAGTCAATAGAGTATTGCAATTCCAACTTAAAAGCAAACATTTGTTCTATACCAACTACTTGCTACACACTATGCCAGGAATTTTCTCAAGTTTTTTTCCTATTCTGTCTTGTAGGAGTCACCTGTGAGAAATACCTTGGCAATAAGAAATGGGGAAGGGATTTAAATAACATCATTTCACATCATCAGTCTCTCGTTCAGTCTCTCCTTAAAGAGCATGAGAGCACATAAGAGCATGTGATGAGAACACCGACATTATTGCACAGCAGACTCCACTCTTGTGGGGTATTACTTCTATAAATAACCTCAGGAGAACCTGCTGCAGGAACTAAGACTGACAGACTGCTGCTGAGATTGCTGCCAAGATGCTCACTCCTAGTAATATTGACTGTGACTTCTAAGGTGCTTCGGCACCCAAAACCAGAATGAGACCTACCACGAGTGCTGGCACAGTGGCCCGCATCCAGATGGTTGAGTGGGCCGGGGCTGGAGACCTAGCATCCCAGCTCCAACGAGTCCCTGGGTTGGGGCCAGAGGCATGGCGTCACCAGGCCCCAACAAGTGGTACCCCAGATGGGACCCGACAGTGTCTTCATAGCATTGTTGGGTGTTTATCAGCATTGCATAGGAGAAAAAAACCAAGACTCAGAAAGACAAGTGACTTATCCAAGGCCATGTGCAGAAGGTGTGGCAAAGCTTGCATTCTAAGCCCTGTCCTTCCCCTGTTCCCATAAGTGATATCATCCTGACTACTTCAGTCTCGGCTGACCTTAGCAGGACATCTAAAGTTTTTTCATTCTAACCAGATACATGATTTTGCTATATCCAGGTACCCTAATGTATTGATAAATTATATTATATAAAACATAAAAAATAAACCTATTGAGATTTTAAATGGAAATTGAATCAATTGCTGTAAGTAGAAGACAATCTTAAAAATGAGACAGCAAACCAAAACTGAGAAGAGTTCTATAATTCTTGCTAGAGAGCCAAGTTTCTGGGCCCATGAACTGGCTGCAGACAAGAAGACAGGAAGATCAAATCACGTCTCCTGAGACTGTCTCCTTTACCCAGCTGAGACTATCAATTTATAATTGGTGCTTAGAATAACATCTGGAACACAACAAGTACCATAAAAAAAGTTTGTTAACACAAATATATGTAACTGATCCGTGTCAAGGTTTATCATCTGGCGAGTATAAAAGAAGGGGGAAAAGGAAGGAAGAAAGAAAAAAGGAAAGACATGAATAATAAGGAAATAAGAAAAGAAATCACAGAATGATATATATAAAGAAGAAAATATCTATATCACTCTGTGTTAATTAGTATTCTCCCAGGGCCCAACTAAACAAAACTTTCACAACCTCCCTGTACACATCCTAGAAAAAAACCAACATTGAGACAGTGTCCCAGGAAAGTAATAATTGCAATTTAAAATCAAATCAAGAGGTGGAACAAGATGGGGGCTGAGTAACAGCTTCCCTGCAACTGGGCACGGTGAGTCTGGGGAGATAAGACTCCAGGCATCTCTGGCTGGTGGGATCTGCCTATAATCATCCCTTTGAGGATACAGGGAGTCAGCAAGGGACTTCTGGACCCCAAGAGGAGGACAAAAACAGTGGAAAACTGGCAAGTGGTTGCATGTGTTCGATTAACCTAAGTCCAAGCAGCTGTGAGACTACAAACAGGAAAGGCCTTACCTGTGAACTGTTTCGATGTTTTTGGACTTGGCACTCAGTTGAACTGCCTTGGGGAGAGCTTGAGCAGGAGTGCGGAGAACTCTGGGCATTGTCTAGGGCCCCAGACTGAGCTGCTGAGCCGGACAAAGCTAATAGTGTTTGGCTGTGGGCTGCAGGGAGTCATTGTGAGAGAACTGCCCAAGCAAGTTCGGCCCTCAAGGTTGCAGAGCAGGGATCAGGCTGGAGCTAGTAACTTAATGACTGAGCAGCCTAAAGGCGGGGACCGAGCTGCCTTATACCCTTAACCCTCAGGGGCAGAGTGAGAACAGTTTTTGCACACTGGAGCCTCAGGCTGTTGCCCTAGCTAGAGTGCAGTGGCATCACAGCACATAGCAACCTCAAACTCCTGGCCTTGGTGCCTCCTGGACCTCCATAAGAGCTGGGCTTCATCCCCCGACCCACAATCTGCACTCGCCAGGCTTCCACACGCCCTAACCAGGAACTGCAGGAGCCACACAACCCTGCGTCCTCCCTCCCATACCCTCCCTGCCTCCACAACAGCCCGCTCATCTGGCCAGGGACTCTGGTAGCCGCGTGCCCTCCAGAGCCCTCCCTGCCTCTGCGCAGAGCCCTTCTCCCAGCCAGAGTCTGCTGGGGCCTTGGGCTTTCTGTGCCAAACTCACTGGGTTCCAGGCACTCCCACAACCATGTGCACCACCTCCTGCCCTGTTGCTGAATCGGGGTATATCACACTCCAAAGCTGCTTCCACAACCAGAATTCCCTGGCTGGGGCAGCCTCAGAGAAACTCCATAGGGTCACTCCCTAAAAAGATCCAGCAACAAAAGAGTGATCCTGCTGGGGTCTAATCTTGGAGAGACACCTCCCCAACTCTGAGGATGGCCAGAGGCAACAGTGAAAAACAATCATGAGGCAAAATCAAAGAAAAATTCTGGCAATATGAATAATCAGAGTAGATCAACTCCCCCGAGGATCAATGGGGCAGACACAGCACAAGATCCCATGCGCAAACAAATAGCTGAGATGTCAGAAATCGAATTCAGAATCTGGATAGCAAATAAGATTGAATTAGAATTCCAATAAGTAACCCAAAAGATATCTCAAGAATTCAACAAATTCAAAGACCAAATGACCAAAGATTTTGACACATTGAGACAAGAAGTTGCAGCCCTCAAAGATCTGAGAAACACAGTAGAATCCCTCAGTAACAGAATGGAGCAAGCAGAAGAAAGGATTTCAGACATTGAAGACAAAGTTTTCGAACCCTCCCAAACTCTCAAAGAGGAAGAGAAATGGGAGGGCAAAAACAGATCACTCTCTCAGAGAGCTCTGGGATAATTAGAAGAAAACTAATATTCGTCTTATACGGATCCCCGAAAGTGACGAAGTGGCTTCACAAGGCACAGAGTCTCTTCTCCATGAGATTATGAAGGAGAACTTTCCAGACATGCCAAGACATTCTGAAATTCAGATAGCAGACAGTTTCAGAACTCCAGCACGACTCAACGCAAATAAGAAATCCCCCAGACACATCATAATCAATTTCACTAAAGTTAATATGAAGGAGAAAATTCTGAAAGCACCCAGACGAAAGAAAACCATCACCTACAAGGGCAAGAATATTAAAATAACTACAGATTTCTCTGGTGAAACCTTTCAAGCTAGAAGAGGATCATCATCGACTTTTAATCTCCTAAAACAAAATAACTTTCAACCCAGGATCCTGTACCCAGCTAAACTGAGTTTCATTTATGACAGAGAAATTAAATACTTTAATGACATTCACATGTTGAAGAAATTTGCCATAACTAAACCAGCTCTCCAGGATATTCTCAGACCTATCCTTCATAAAGACCAGCAAGGAAGGGAGGAGGGAAGGGAGGGGAGAGGTGGGTGGAGGGAAGGGGATTGGTGGGATTACAGCAGCAGTGCATCTTACAAGGGTATGTGTGAAACTTGGTAAACGGTCTGTGAAGCTAGGGAATGATGCCGCATGATCATATCAATGTACACAGCTATGATTTAATAAAAAAAAGAAAGAAAAGAAAAGAAAAAATCCAGAAGAGTAAATGAGAAGTAGACTGGAGACAATCAAAGAATCATCAAGTTATACAGAGAGCCTGGAACAAACTAGAACCCACAATCTCCCAAATAGTCACCGGGCTATAAATTAACTAAGTTAAGGACAAGGGCAGAGCTTTTTCAACTTTGTATCCCTCATGCCAAGCAAAGCACCTAGGAAATGACAGGTCTTCAATAAACATCTGGTGAATGAATGTATAAATGTGTAGATATCACTATTATCAAATACACATATATGCAAGAAAAATAAAAAAAAATTAAAATAAAGACCAGCATAATCCTCCACCACAAAAGTAAACCCACTCAGAAAATTTTGATCAAATTCCAACTTCCACAGTTGCAAAAAAATTAAAAATGTTCACCGGACCCTCAAAAAGCTTATCAATATTCTCAATTAATGTGAATGCTTTAAATTGTCCTCTAAAGAGGCACAGGTTAGATGACTGGATACAAACTCAAGCCAGACAAGAATCACATCTTACATTAAAAGACAAATATAGACTCAAGGTGAAGGGATGGTCATCTATACTTCAGGCAAATGGAAAGCAGAAAAAAGCAGGCATTGCAATCCCATTTGCAGATGCAATAGGCTTTAAACCAATCGAAATAAGGAAGGATAAGGATGGACACTTTATATTTGTTAAAGGTAATACTCATATGATGAGATTTCAATTATTAATATTTGTGCACCCAACCAGAATGCATCTCAATTTATAAGAGAAACTCTAACAGGCATGAGCAACTCGATTTCCTCCAGTTCCATAGTAGTGGGAGATTTTTAACACCCCTTTAGCAGTGCTGGATAGATCCTCCAAAAAGAAGCTAAGCAAAGAAATTCTAGATTTAAATTTAACTATTCAACATCCGGACGTAACAGACATCTACAGAACATTTCATCCCAACAAAACTGAATACACATTCTTCTCATCAGCCCATGGAACATACTCCAAAATCGACCACATCCTAGGCCACAAATCTAACCTCAGCAAATTTAAAAAAACAGAAATTATTCCTCTCATCTTCTCAGACCATCATGGAATAAAAGTTGAACTCAATAACAACAGGAACCTGCATACCCATACAAAAACATGGAAGCTAAAAAACCTTAGGCTGAAGGACAGATGGGTTATAGACAAGATTAAGAAGGAAATCACAGGGCGGTGCCTGTGGCTCAGTGAGTGGGGCGCCGGCCCCATATACCGAGGGTGGTGGGTTCAAACCCAGCCCTGGCCAAACTGCTAAAAGAAAAGAAAAAAAGAAGGAAATCACCAAATTTTTGGAACAAAACAACAATCAGGACACTAATCACTAATTACCAGAACCTCTAGGATACTGCAAAGGCAGTACTAAGAGAGAAATTTATAGCACTGCAAGCCTTCCTCAAGAAAACAGAAAGAGAAGAAGTTAATAACTTAATGCGACATCTCAAGCAACTGGAGAAGGAAGAACAACCCCAAACCCAGGAGAACAAAAGAAATAACCAAAATCAGAGCAGAATTAAATGAAATTCAAAACAAAAGAATTATACAACAGATCAATAAATCTAAAAGCTGGTTTTTAGAAAAGATCAATAAAATAGATAACCTTTGGCCAACCTAACCAGGAAAAAAAGAGTAAAATCTCTAATTTCATCAATCAGAAATGGTAACGATGGAATAACAACCCCTCAGAAATTCAAAAAATCCTTAACGAATACTACAAGAAACTCTACTCTCAGAAATATGAAAATCTGAAAGAAATCGACCAATACCTGGAAGTACGCCACCTACCAAGACTTAGCCAGAACGAAGTGAAATGTTGAACAGGCCTATATCAAGTTCTGAAATAGCATCAACTATACAAAATCTCCCTAAAAAGAAAAGCCCAGGACCAGATGGCTTTACATCAGAATTCTACCAAACCTTTAAAGAAGAACTAGAACCTATATTACTAAACCTCTTCCAAAATATAGAAAAAGAAGGAATATTACCCAACACATTCTACAAAGCAAATATCACCTTGATCCCCAAACCAGGGAAAGACCCAACAAGAAAAGAAAATTATAGACCAATATCACTAATGAATATTGATGCAAAAATACTCAATAAGATCCTAACAAACAGAATCCGACAACACATCAAAAAAAATTATACACCATGACTAAGTGGGATTTATTCCAGGGTCTCAAGGCTGGTTCAATATATGTAAATCTATAAATGTAATTCAGCACATAAACAAACTAAAAAATAAGGACCATATGATTCTTTCAATTGATGCAGAAAAAGCTTTTGATAATATCCAGCATCCCTTCATGACCAGAAAACTTAAGAAAATTGGTATATAGGGGTGGCGCCTGTGGCTCAGTGAGTAGGGCGCTGGCCCCATATGCCGAGGGTGGCGGGTTCAAACCCAGCCCCGGCCAAACTGCAACAAAAAAATAGCCGGGCATTGTGGCAGGCGCCTGTAGTCCCAGCGGCTCAGGAGGCTGAGGCAAGAGAATCGCGTAAGCCCAAGAGTTAGAGGTTGCTGTGAGCTGTGTGACGCCACGGCACTACCCAAGGGCGGTACAGTGAGACTCTGTCTCTACAAAAAAAAAAAAAAAAAAAAAATTGGTATAGAAGGGACATTTCTTAAACTAATAGAGGCCATCTACAGCAAACCCACAGCCAATATCGTATTGAATGAAGTTAAATTGAAATCATTTCCACTTAGATCAGGAACCAGGCAAGGTTGCCCATTGGCTCCATTGCTCTTTAACATTGTAATGGAAGTTTTAGCCATTGCAATTAAGGAAGAAAAGGCGAGGGTATCCACATAGGGTCAGAAGAGATCAAACTTTCACTCTTCGCAGATGATATGATCGTATATCTGGAAACACTAGGGATTCTACTACAAAACTTTTAGAAGTGATCAAGGAATACAGCAATGTCTCAGGCTACAAAATCAACACCCATAAATCTGTAGCCTTTATATATACCAACAATAATCAAGCCAAAAAAACAGTCGAGGACTCTATTCCTTTCACAATAGTGCGAAAGAAGATGAAATATTTGGGAGTATACCTAACAAAGGACGTGAAAGATTCTACAAAGAGAACTATGAAACTTTAAGAAAAGCGATTGCAAGAGGGACTTTACCTAACAATTGCAATCAGTGTAACCTGGCTTATTGTACCCTCAATGAATCCCCAACAATAAAAAAAAAAGAGAGAGAGAACTATGAAACTTTAAGAAAAGAAATAGCTGAAGATGTTAACAAATGGCACAAAAACAGAGAAGTAGATGTCTGGAACAGAATAGAGAACCAAGAGATGAATCCAGCTACTTACCATTATTTGATCCTTGACAAGCCAATTAAAAACATGCAGTGGGGAAAAGATTCCCTATTTAACAAATGGTGCTAGGCGAACCTGCTGGAAACCTGTAGAAGATTGAAACTGGACCCACACCTTTCACCATTAACTAAGATAGACTCTCACTGGATAAAAGAGTTAAACTTAAGACATGAAACTTTAAAAATACTTGAAGAAAGTGCAGGGAAAACTCTTGAAGGAATCGGCCTGGCTGAATATTTTATGAGAAGGACTCCCCAGGCAATTGAAGCAGTATCAAAAATACACTACTGGGACCTGATCAAACTAAAAAGCTTCTGCACAGCCAAGAATATAGTAAATAAAGTAATTAGACAGCCCTCAGAATGGGAGAAAATATTTGCAGGTTATACCTCTGATAAAGGTATAATAACCAGAATCTACAGAGAACTCAAATGCATTAGCAAGAAAAGAACACATGATCCCATCTCAGGGTGGGCAAGGGACTTGAAAAGAAACTTCTCTAAAGAAGACAGACACACCATCTACAAACACATAAAAAAAAAAAGCTCATCATCCTTAATCATCAGAGAAATGCAAATCAAAACTACTTTGAGATATCACCTAACCCCAGTAAGAGTAGCCCACATAACACAATCCCAAAACCAGAGATGCTGGCGTGGATGTGGAGAAAAGGGAACACTTCTAAACTGCTGGTGGGAATGCACACTAATACGTTCCTTCTGGAAGGATGTTTGGAGAATACTCAGAAACCTAAAAATAGACCTGCCATTCGATCCTATAATTCCTTTACTAGGTTTATACCCAGAAGACCAAAATTCACAATATAACAAAGACATCTGTACCAGAATGTTTATTGCAGCCCATTCATAATTGCTAAGTCATGGAAGAAGCCCAAGTGCCCATCGACCCACGAATGGACTAGCAAATTGTGGTACATGTATACCATGGAATATTATGCAGCTTTAAAGAAAGATGGAGACTTTACCTCTTTCATGTTTACATGGATGGAGCTGGAACATATTCTTCTTAGCAAAGTATCTCAGGAATGGAAGAAAAAGTATCCAATGTACTCAGCTCTACTATGAAACTAAATTACAGCTTTCACATGAAGGCTATAACCCAACTATAGCACAAGACTATGGGGAAAGGGCCAAGGAAGGGGAAGGGAGGGGGGAGGTTTGGGTGGAGGGCAGGGGAGGAGGGCCTGAGGCCACACCTACGGTGCATCTTAGAATGGGTACAGGCGAAACTTACTAAATGCAGAATACAAATGTCTACATACAGTAACTAAGAAAATGCCATAAAGGCTACGTTGAACAGTTTGATGAGAATATTTCAGATTGTATATGAAACCAGCACATAGTACCCCTTGATTGCACTAATGTACACAGCTATGATTTAACAATAAAAAAATAAAAAATAATAATTTAAAAGTTAAAAAAATAAAATAAAATCATATCCCAGGTGTGTTCCCAGGGAAGAGGAGTAGCATGTTTCACACGAGGGAGCACAGCGCGTTCTTTAGGGAGGTACCCTGATAGCCTCTTTGGGCATAAAAGGCGTACGTCCCAAACCTGGGACAGATCTAGAATGAGGGGATCAAAACAAAAGGAGGTGAAAGGAAGAATGAGGAGAAAGGGATTGGGAGTTTCCTAGGTGGCCTGGAAAATGAGGGAGGTCTGTGGGAATGTGAAGAAGCAGAGAAGATAATAATCCTGCTCACAGCCCTCCGTGTGCGTGAGAGAGACAGACAGACAGAGAGTGACCGCTCCTCTCCTGCCCTCCTCATCCTTCCACTGAAGACTAAAAGCTCCATATCCTCAGGGCTGGTGTCTGTTTTGCATTTACTGCTCTGTATCCAAGCATCTAGTCCAAGCCCTTGTACACAGTAGATGCTCGATCTCTATCTGTTGGCTGAATAAGTAACAAGAGGGGGTGGGGCAGCAATGGCAGGAATTCAGATCCTGTAGGGGAAAGACCATTAGCGAGCCCCCTCGTAGTGAGGGAAACTGAGGCATGGTTAGGAGGAGTGATGCGCAGCATTCAGGAGCAGTGTGTTCTCTGTACTCTACACCTTCCATCACACTGAGGGCCCCTGAGATGCTGTCTGTCCCCGTCAGTGTGCCAGTGGGACTGGAGGAGTTGGGGGTGGATGGAATGAATCACTTTCCACTGGAATGGGAAGAAGATGGTAGTTACCAGAATTCTGCCCACTCTGAAAAGGCCAAAAAGACACAAGCCCCTTGTAACTTCTTGGAAATCTTGGAAAAGTGGCAGGGTGTAAATGCAAGGAGATTTACAAGGCTGGCATGAACTAACTGGGTATAGTGGTACACACCTGTAATCCTAGCTACTCAGGAGGCTGAGCAAGAGGACTGCTCAAGCCCAAGAGTTTGAGGTTGCTGTGAGCTTTGATGACACCACAGAACTCTACCCAGGGTGAGTGAGTGAGACACAGTCTCAAAAAAACAAAAGTCTTGCAGGCTGGGAGATACCTTCCAACCCTCCCCTCCCCAGCCAGCTGAGTTTTGGAATAAACTAGAAATAGAGCAACTCGGGTGAAGGAGTAGCTTAAGTTCCAACCCCCGCCATGTACCAGCAGACACAAGTGGCTTTATGGGTTAGCATCACACCCAGCATAAATCAAACAAAGGGAATGTGGAAAGCAGGCCTCAGTGTCTCCTGCAGAATAAAGCACAAGCTATAAACCATCCTTCCCTGTGGAGCCATCCGGGAAGTAGATGGACCCATATTCCAATATCAGCAAAAGCTATTGATTGGTACTTATTAAGTGGCCACGTGCTCCTAGTGCTGGACAAAAGATTCAGTTCCACTTATAAAAGCACTCACTCAATTAGAGTATCAACATTAATATAAATACTGAGTGACAGTCCCATCACGACCCTTACAGGCCGCATCAGAGAGGCCCTGAGGATTTAGAAAATAAGCCATTGTTGGCACAATCTCCTCCAGGGAGACAAGCAAGAGGCTCACTATCTTGGTTTACAGAGGACATTGAAAACAAAAAATGCTGGGATAGCTATTGGAAAACAATTTTTTTAATTCTTTAAGACACATACAACAGCAAGCAGTAGTTTGTTTCTGTCCTGCAAGGTGAGGCTTACACCCTTGTGGTTCCCCCCAAAGGTAACAAGGGAGAAGAGTTCTTCCACAAGGCAGGGATAATTCAGCCCTTTTAAAGCTAACGCTATAAATGTTTGGCACCAGGAAATGCAGAAAGAGGTGGGGGTGGGGCTGGGATAAATAGAAAACCTTTGCCATCTATGCTGCAGGAAAAACAAATAAACTATACCTTGATTCAAAGATTGGTCCCTGAACTGTATGTCATTTCTAGGAATAACTTCCCATTAATCCCAAGAAACATTTATACCTATAAAGTTTGAACAGCTCTTCCATCAATTTATCGGGGATTTATAATAAGGGAGCTGTCATTTTCCAACAAGAAGATGATACGCCCGTTGACTCCATTCCTCTCGCTGGCACATGAGGAAATGGTGAGTAATGCTTCTTGCCCCATGGGAAATGAATCAAGGGTGGCATGAGCACACCAGAGCCTTACAATGGAGAACTCTGGGGTCCTGCCTGTCATCTCCTGCTCCTGCAGCTGATCAATGACAATATGTAAATTCGTGTCCAAGACAACGCGCCCCTGTCTGCCCACATTCCAGGAGCCCCTCCCTCCAGGATCCCTTTGTGCATCTGTGACAGAGCAGCTTGATGAATGGTCTGCCTGACGCTCTCTGTCTCATTAGAGGACAATCCTGTGCTCAATTCTTAATGGACTTTACAAATTGGTCACCCTCCCTCTGGTGCAAGATTATCATAATTTTATTATTCATTCTGGGAATTAGTTGCCAAAAATGACAACGTGATCAGTACCACTGACAGATACAAGGAAGATCTCCCATGACATCTCAGGGAAAGGACCATCTGAAATAATGTTTGATCTTTAATTAGGAGGAAATGATTGGCCACCTTTGAGCAGGAAAAGTAGGAAGCTACAGTCTATGCTCGCTCTGCTATGAGAAGCCTGCAGGCCCCACAGCACTAACGGCAAAAATTAAGGCAGCTAATACAAGCAGAAGAAAGACCTCGATAAGCCAGCTGTAACATACAAGTCAAATGTTCATCATTGTCAACCTCAGTTCGACATCATGAATCAGAAGACATAGACTCAGATCTTGGATCTGACACCAAGCTATGTGGACAGGTCATTGTTTCTCTTCTGGTGACAGTTTTTTTTCATAAGTAGGGCTAGACAGGTAAAGCAAGGGTCATTTAGTCTTCTCAGTTCTGAAACTCTTATCTTATTTTACCTACACGACCACCATTCACTTCTCCCTTCTACTCCATAGGCAGCATCCAGCTCCCACAACAGAGAGAAAATGCCAGGTAACTCACCTCTGTAGCCTTCCTGGCAACCAAAGGTGGCTGTGTGATAGACTCCTACCAATGAAACATAAGTGGACACATGTAGGGGTGGAGAGGCGTCTGAGAGTTAAAAAGGAGAGTGAGAGGAGAGTAGGGAGAGAGGGGAGGAGAGAGAAAAATGAGCAGGTTGACATCTTCATCCTCTCCTCCCTCCTTCCAACTAAGGATACTGATGAGTGAAGATGTGAACCTGTCGCCGCAGCAGCTGTGTTAAACAAGCAGGGGTAGGGTAGACCATTTAGAGAAAATGACCCAGGGCCACAGCACTGTGAGCCTGCTAAATCAACCCTGCAATTCCCTACTTCCCACTTCTTGTTATAAGAAGAAACATAAATGCAAACAGATAAGCCACTATCAGGTATTATTTTCTTCCTTGCAGCCAAAAGCATTCCAAATGATTTATTATCCCAGGTCATCTTTGCCTTTTTTTTTTTATTTTAAATTTTGTGCCACAGATGACAGCTGCCTACCTTGCTCTGATGGATGTCAGACTGGCTCCGGCAGACGGCACTCGTGCCCCCAGGAAAGGATGGAGAGAACACCCAGTCCTCCTCAAACACATTCTCAGCCTGGTACGATCAGTTACTTCACCTCCGTGGTCTCACAGGCTCTCACAGTCTCTCCGTAACTTAGAGCCTTCAGTGGATGAGATGCTCCTGAAGTTTTTGCCTCTTTTTAGTTAAAAATGAAAATTCTTAAGAAAACATCTTTAGGCTCTGTACCTGTACGTCAGTGGTTAGGGCACCGGCCTCATACACCCAGGCTGTCGGGTTCAAACCCTGCCCAGGCCCGCTAAACAACAATGACAACTACCACTAAAAAATAGTCGGGTGTTGTGGTGGGAACCTGTAGTCCCAGGTACTTGGGAGGCTGAGGCAAGAGAATCACTTAAGCCCAAGAATTTGAGAGTTTGAGGTTGCTCTGAGCCTGTGACATAGTGAAACTGTCTCCAAAAAAAAAAAGAAAAGAAAAGAAAGTATCTTTAGAGCTGATATTTGATCTTAAAATATACATAAGTTTTAAAAAATAATAGCAAAGTGTTACAAGGGAAGAGAACTTGAAGTCTAGTTGAAGAAATGTTTAAAGATTATTCTGTGAACCATCTCACAACTTTTAAGAATCCACTCTAAACCTAAGATATGCAGAGAATGTCATAAGCAATTAAATATCTGCTTTACTGCTAGATGCCAGATATTATAACTTTTATTAGCTAAATGCTCTATAAAATGCTGAACTAGGCTGGGTATGGTGGCCCACATCTATAATCCCAGCACTTTGGGAGGCCAAGGTAGAAAGATCACTTGAGGCCAGGAGTTCAAGACCAGACTGGGCAACATAGTGAGACCCCATGTTTAAAAAAAGTTTGTTTGAAATGATCACTTAGGCCAGGAGTCCAAGACCATACTGTGCAACATAGTGAGACCTCATGTTTACAAGAATTTTGTTTGAAATATTAGCTGGCATGGTGGTCCATGCTTCTAGTCCCAGCTACTCAGGAAGCTGAGGTGGGAGTATCACTTGGGCCCAGGAGTTCAAGGTTACAGTGAGTGATGATCAACCCACTGCCCAGTGAGGGCAACAGAACAAGGCCATGTCTCTAAAACAATAAAATGCCAAACTAACAAACATTTCCCTAACAACACCATTCTGAGTGACTCAAAGATCCGTTGTAGCCTAATTTTGATGTAATTAGCTGGACCACCATGCCAGCTAATATTTCCCATTCATTCTGGGATAGGAGAAGCAGCTCCATGATAGAGCTCTTGTCTGATTAGTTTGAGTGAGTGAAAGGGACAGTTATAGCTGGATTTATAGTGACTGGATAATATCTGAGCTGCTCCGTACCAAAGCTACTGAGACTAGAAGCAAGTGTCACTGGGACAGCCATTTATGTGACTAAAATGGAAAAGCGGGATTTGATGGGAGGAAAGAAATGTACGCACCTATAATTCTAAGATATATTGGCAAGTTTTATGTTTGGCTTTTCTTTCAGGACTACATCCAGCACCTGCCCCCTCCCCACCCCTCCTCTAGAGATGTGTATATGAATAAAGGGGCCTTAATGAAACCATGAATAATAAGTAAAGGGCTTCAGAAAAAATACCACAGGGTCTCTGAATATTCTAATTCGATCCACATGCAGCATGTACACGTGTGCGGGGCCTAACCAGCCGTCCTTCCTAGGAAATTCATTTGCTCATTCCCACTGTCTGTTATCTTCTTTCCCCTGCTTGAAATATGTTCTGCCAAAACCCCCACAGCAAAATAGACAAAGTGTCTCAATGCCAGCTTTTTAAAACAACAGGTAGAACCAGTAATGAGTTGTTTCAATGTGTGCTTGGCCAAGCCTACTGAAGACAAACCCCAAACCGCGGTTGGGGAGTCGACAAGCTCAGCAGCCCCTTGCCAATCAGTTTCATTCTCCTAGAAACTCTGAAAAGGTGTCACTGAAAGAGACAGTTCTGTGTGTAAGTGGAAACCAGGGGATTAACGGCCAGGGCTTTTTTTTTTTCTGTCATTTGTTTGGCCTGAGTTTCAAATGCCTAAGTCATAAGGAGGAAGAGGTTCCATAAGCAAGATACAGAATAACTATGCTGTTAAGAAAAAAAAGTTGTTAGACAGGTTTTAATGTAACCAGAGCAACCCCCAACCTCACCAGTGAGATGGTGCAAATGCAATTAATTGGAGTCTGAACTACACTGGCTCCTAGCCCCCACTTCAAAAGCTCCCATTATTCTGGGGAGTCCTTTTGATGTGTCTTGGTTCCCCTGGACGGAGAAGCCCCAGTATCATCTCTCCCCACCCCCAAACCCCCATTGCCACAGCAGCCAGCCCTGCAGAGAAGACTGTTTCTCTGCCTGGAGTATAGCCTTCCTAGAACTCCCCAGATGAAAACCCCTCATGCCACATGGCACCCAGCTCCCCTTACTGCACTAAAACCACACTTGACACACAGAGTCATGGACATTGGAGACTCAGAAGGGGGAGGGCAGAGGGGGAGGTGTAAGATAATAAATTATCTATTGGGCACAAGGTCCACCACTCAGGTGATGGGTATATTAAAAGCCTAGACTTCTCAAAAAAAAAAAAAGAAAGAAAGAAAGCCACATTCGAGTCCCCTGCAGAAAAGGAAAGTATGTCCCTCTTTTTCAGCTCTGAATCCTGGTCTATCCCCAATGCGCAAGGCAGCTAAGCTTGTGTCCTAAATCTCAAATTCCATCATGAAAACCATTATTCCAGAGACTGAGCTAGAGAAGAATTTTTGTTTTCTCCCACCTTCCAGGTGGCCAGACACTAGATTTCCTCTTCTAGGCTACTGTCCCTACCTACCCCCACGAATATTGAGAAGACAACTGTGGGTATATGGGCTCTACCCTCTTTGGGTACCTCTATACCTCTTTCAAAGCCATGTTTCCACCGTGTGGCATTTCCACAGCTAATTGGAGCAGAAGAGACTGCTGAGCCACGCTGGGTTTATTCAGACTCTCTCTCTCCTCAAACTAGGGAGACAAGATAATGATGATGATGATGATGATAACCACCATCATGATCTTCACCAACTGTGGCTTCAGTGAGAAAGACTTGGAAGGTTGCCAGGGAAGCTGTCCGGGTCTCTGACATGTGAGCTGAGAGGTCTGACTGAGCTTTCCATCCCCTTCCTGCAAGAGCTCCCAGACACTCAGAGGAGTCTACTCACACTGCAGTCCTAAGAGTCCTACTCACACTGCAGTCCTAAGAGTCCTCATTAGCATGTTAACTGGTCCCTAAAGCCTTGGCTTCAGTACAGGCTTCATCACAATCACCACAAATGTGACAAATCTCAATGTCACTGCGTGCCATGGATGACCGGCGCTGCATTTCCCATCAGCAAGAGCTCAGTACCATTCCCAAGCCAGAAGACCCCAGGAAACAAATCCCCAAACATGTCTTGGAGTATCTGTTTCCAGGGACCACTCCTGGTCCCAATGCCGGGTCCAGTCAGAGGATAACAAACTATCAGATTGAGGTTTTTGTTTTTGCTGTTGTTATTGTTGTTTTAACAGAGAGAATTTAATAAAAGTAAGTGTCATTTGGGAATAAGGATGTTAACCCTGTACAGAGCAAAAAGAGAACACTCGGGTATCATACACATAGCGACTGGAGGAAGTATCCACTCCTAAGGCTGTGGGAACCAAGGAAAGAGGTTGGGATGGTTAGAATGTAGAGGTTCAGGGAAGGTTATCTCCAGGGCTAAAATGCAGACCTCTAAAGAGAAGGCACTGCCCAAGCGGTGTAGTGAAATCTGAGCTGCAGGAGGAATTCCCATGGGGCTGAGACCCAGACCTCTAAAAAGAGGGCACTGGGCAGCCGCTCCTGTGTCTCTAGGCAGGCACAACATGGCTAAATCTGCTAAGGTTGGGAAAGTGCAGGTGAAGCCCAATGCTGCTACATGAAGGAACTGTCCCTGTGCGTCAAGAAACACAACTGGGATAATCCTCACAGGGAGAGAATATCTTCCAGCACCCTCTAGCTCCCCATATTGGCAGAGCCTTACAGGGAACAGTTGGCACCTGTGCAAATAATGCTTTGCAGAGTCCCAGCCCCAGTGTCACAAAGCAGAGCACAGAGGGTGGATTTGGAAGCAGAGAGACAATAGCTTAATAACTGGCACAGAAAGCATGAGATAATTGTATTTGTCCAAACAGAGCAAGGGCTTTGAAAAGATAGAGGAGAGAAATGAAGCGAGGTTCTGTCTAAGACAAAAGCATAAGCAGAAACAGAGACCAGGGAACAGCTGTTGGTGGACAGGGCGGCCATGCAGGATTCCTGGGAGTGGCGGGCAGAGGGGAGAGGAAGAAAGAAAGAAAAGGGGCTCCTGGGTGAGGGGCAGAACCGCAACAAACATGCGAACATCATGATCTGATCCTTCCTATTGTCATACTAATCTGAAATAAAAAAAGAAAGCAAGTGGAAAAGTAGATTGCAGTCCAATTGCAGAAGGCCTCGAAGTTGGGACATTTTTCTACAGTCATTTGGAACCCACTGAAAGTAAAATGATCGAAGATATATTTTATATATGTGGCAGTATGGAGAAAGACATTGTCACCATTTTCACCATTTTCATTCTTAAATTCTACATCTGAAGCAATCCCAAAATAGCTTTTCTTTAGCCACATCAACCATTCTGATTATGTTTACTATGACAAGCCACATTTTTTAAATGAATGCTTTTTAAATGCAGGTTGAGAGGAAAGGGAAGGTTTCTCCTGTACAAAATTGTATTTCCCTCATTGGCTTGCTACTAGGTTAAAAATCACAGATTTGGTAATCAACTACAAAGAGGAATATAGTGATTTTACAGAGAATAATCTTGGCAACTGCTAATTTAACCACCTGATAATGAACAACATCTCCTATCATAAGACATATCAACGTCAGGACTCCTTCATTAAGGACACAGTATTTTTTTTTTTTTTATTGTTGGGGATTCATTGAGGGTACAATAAGCCAGGTTACACTGATTGCATTTGTTAGGTAAAGTCCCTCTTGCAGTCATGTCTTGCCCCCAGAAGGTGTGGCACACACCAAGGCCTCACTCCCCTAGGGCACAGTATTTTTTAAAATACATTTGTTTTAATTTCAGATTAATATGAGGGTAGAAACAATTAGGTTACATTGTTTGTGTTTGTTAGGTAAAATCCAAGTTGTAGTTGAGCCCTTCACCCAGGAGGTGTGCCATACACCCTTGCATTGTACCCATTAGGTGGGAACACACCAATTCCTCACCTTCCTTTCCCTCACCCCCACTTGAATTTAATTGTTTTTCTCTCTTTTTTTTTTCAGATTAATATGAGCATATGATTAGGTTACATTGTTTGTGTTTGTTAGTTAAAGTAGACATAATATTTCTGTGGAATTCTTGCCAAATATGCATAAGCCTCAGTTTAATCATAAGAAAACAGGGACAAACCCAAACTGAGGGCTGTTCTACAAAATAACTGATAGTCCTCTTTAAAAGTATGAATGAAAGTCATAGAAGATAAGAAAAGTTTGAGGAATGTTCCTAGAATGTAAGAAACTAAAGAAAAATAACAATTCAAACGCAATGTGGGAGCCTAGATGAGATCCTGGAACAGAAGATAGGTGTTGGGAAGAAAATTGGTTTATTTCAAATAAAATTATAGTTCAGTTAATAGTGCCATACCAATGTTAATTCCTTCTTCTGGATAAGTGTATCATAATTATGTGAGATCTTATCATTAGGAAATGGAGGGTGAGAGGGATAAGAAAATTCTCTGTGCTAGTTTTGCAATTTTTCAGTAAAATTAAAGTTTTTTGGGTTTTTTTGAATCATAGATTTATTTGCATGGGTTGGAGTCCTGTTGGATTTCCACCCATTATCATCTCAACAGACAACTCCAAAGTCCCTTTCTAGACAATGAAGACATGGGCAGGGGGTCAGCTGGTAGACCCAAGACAGGTAAGATATTACCTGAAACCTGGGGAAGGCAGATGAGGCAATGGGGAGGTAAGAAGTTATCAAAGACCAACAGTGTCTGCTTCCTAACAGAGCCACGGATTAGCCCGATTTACAAGATGGAATAATAAGCCTCCTTCAACCAGCCCACACCTAGAAACCTGCTCCCAGGACCCACACCTCAGTCATCTTTGCCTCCTTCACATCCACATAAATCAGTCATTGAGATCCTATTGACTCCATCTCAGTACTTCTCAGCTTGCCACCGCCTCTTCCATTTTGGTCCTCCAATAATTGTCTATTGCTGTCTTCTGAGATGACCAAAGCCAGGTGGCAATTCCCAGCCATCAGGCTCTTTTGGTTAACAGAGGGGCCTCCCATCTTTAGAGGAAATTGAGAGCCCCAAGTCTCCTCCTCATCCCTCCCAAGTGCTACAACACAATTCAGGTGAGTCTCAGACTGAATCCTACCAAACCTGCAGATGGTTATGGGAAAGCAGGTCCCCAGAGGATCAAACCAGCTGGGCCTACACTCAGCAAAGTCTCTGTTCTCAGGGTCTTTGCACGGAAGGTCACACTGGGCAGGGACAAATAGTATTCTAAAGATAGATTTACCTCCTATTTAATTAAATTAGGCAATAGAATTCACCCTTGAGTGAGAAACTTGGTCCCTTAGCATTCTAGATCTGTATTAGCCTTATTCTTAAACTCCATTTGTGCAAAGGCAAATTCTAACCAAGAAGATATCTTGAATACCATTTATTTTACAAATAAAAATTACTTCTAATTTTTTTTTTAAGAGACAGAGTCTTACTCTGTTGCCCTTGGTAGAGTGCTATGGCATCACAGCTCACAGCAACCTCCAGCTCTTGGGCTTAGGCGATTCTCTTGCCTCAGCCTCCTGAGTAGCTGGAACCACAATGCCCGGCTATTTTTTTTTTAATTGCAGTTTTCTCAGGGCCTGATTTGAACCCACCACCCTCAGTATATGGGGCCAGCACTCTACTCACTGAGCCACAGGCGCCACCCAATTTCTAACATTTTTAATTAATAAACCAGATAGTGCAGCTTCAGAGATGTAATATCTTATGGCAGGCTTGGAATGTGGTCCAATTAGATTAATTCAAATGTTAACTACTCCTAAATTATAATCTAAAGTACACTCTACCCCCTGGAGAGATGAATAAAATTATCTTTACGTAAACTACAGAAAAATAACAAGTTCTATATTCTGGTGGGTGTTGGGGATAACTGCTGAACTAAACAGAGAGAGACCCTGTCCAGAAGGAGTCTCTAGTCCAACAGGGAGATGGACACCAGTCACAGGGCCCCACAGTGAATATATAATTAGCTATAGATGTGTCCTCAGAAACTGAACACTGTCCTAGAAGAACCAATAACACAGAATATGGCCCTGCAGGGGGAAGAAAACGAGAATCAAGCAGACATCCGAACAACTGAAAACTCAGTGACAGGGGGTAGAAATGAGGGCAAGAAATACAGATAGAGAGGACAACCTGGCAAGACAGAAGGACAGAAAGAAAACCAGCCCGGCTTGAACAGAGAGAAGCCTCTCCCCACCTACTCCTGACTCTCTGTCCCTCCCCCGTCTACTCCACTGCATACACCAGACCACTAGCAATTTTCAGGCCACATTCCAAACTCATAAAAGAATCCTATTCTACTACATTAGTTAAATTTTTTTCTTTAAACAGACTCACTTTCTATATTTACAGAAAAATGTAAAAGGAAATCTTGCTCCCTCTCTATTGCTTGCTATAAAGGAAGCTGGTTCTAAAATGTAATGTGATGCCCAGGACATTATTAATTTTAGACTAGAGATAGTTCCAACAGAAAGATCCGAACCTTGAGTTTATTCTTTAAGCTAAGAAAGCAGATGAATAAGTATTAAAAAGTTGTTAGAGAAAAAAGCACTAAAAGGAGGCTTCATCCTTAACTTCTTAGAAGGATTCAACAAGAAACAAAAGGAGACAAGTACAACTTACTCTGCAAGACGGTGCTGCTGAAGTCCCTAAACCCTCTAAGCTCACCACCAATGGCCTGTGTGCCACATATTGAGAAGCAGGCCCCAAAGTAATCCTCCTGGAGACCAGAAAGGAGAGGCCTGAGGAAGGAGGCATCCTTCTTCCATGTTGCAGATTAGGAAGCACGCTGAGAGGATGTGGTAGAACCAGAATTGGTGTCCAGGGAATTCCACTCCAGAACGCGTGGGCCTCGTGACTGTGAGCTCTGTCGTATTGTACTATTTGGCTAAGAATGAAATGAGGAAGGATTAAGGAGGTAGAGGGTGGGGGGAAGAGAGGAAGAGGGAAAAAGGAAAGGAGGAAGAGAGAGGGAGGGAGGGAGGGAGGAGGAGAGGGCGAGAGAGGAGAGGAGGCAGGCAGGCCGGCAGGGGGTCAGCCAGCCTTCATTAACGTCCACTAGATTTACTTCCTCACTGTGCGTCCTGACCTCAGTCATACCAGACGAATCAGAGTAGAGTGGCTTCCACAACCTGGTTCCAACTCTTGTCTACAAACTCAGAGCCACTCTTCCTTGCTGGCACCCAGCGGTAATTACTTGCCTATGGCACTCTTGCCACCAAGCCCAACTGTAACCTCCAAAGCCTTCTCCACATTGCACCCAAGAACAGACGGAGCAGGACTTGAGGCAAAGCCTATTGCCAATCCCTGTCCTAGCTTAGCCTGTATCCTAACACACCTGCGGTCCTTGGCTTTCATCTACTTGGTTAAATGAGGAAAGGACATGATAAGCAGGTGATGGAGCTGTTGTTTATATTAGATTTTTCATCATTTGTAATCTGATGTTAAGTTCCTAACTTTCACGCTATAAATTTCTTTAAATCCCCATCTAATCACCCTAAATGGCAGCTCTTACTCATTAGGTCCATATAATAAAAGAATAGTTTGGGGTACAGCGCCTTCCCTAACAGAGAGAAAACAATGAATTGACTGCTGCTTCCTGCCAGGATTTTCAAAGGGGAGAGAAAAGGAGGAAGAGGATCACAGTGAAACAGGTAACTCCCAGGCGTGGTCCTGAGATCATTAGAAACGCCAGCTACTGGCTTACACTTCATATATCTGCGGTCCAGTGTAGTAAAAGACTCATGAAGAGACTCCTAGACAGATAAGAGATTTTGGTTTTCCAGCAAATGAGTCAATGAATTTTTGAACACCTGGTTATTCTTCGTTATAAATCTTTCTATCATCAGTATTCTTCTCCCAGATCTCCAGCCTCTTACTTGGCTTTATTTTTATAGCACTTTGCACAGCCTACAATGGCATTATACGTTCACTTGCTTACTCATTATTGTCTGTGTCCTCCAGGAGACTATCAGCTCCTTGAAGTCAGACATCCTGTCTGTCATTAAACATGCCTGCTCCAGAGTGCCTAGCACAGGGTATCTACATAAACACCCGCAGGAAAGAGGGAGGGGGTGCCGAAGGGAGGATGGACAAGAGATTCTGAAGACAAGCATGGTAATTAAGAACATGGGCTCACTAGGTTGGCTGCCAAGATTTTATTCCCAGACTCATCATTAGCCAGCTGCCCCAGTTTAGTTTTGCCTTCTGAAAATGGGAATGATGAGACCTATCTTAAAAGATTTGGGGAAGGAATAAAATGAACTCATATATGTGAGACATTTAATGCCTGGTAGATACAGAGCGGGCATTTAATAAAATTTAAGTTATTAAACAAGGCCTTACCAAGACTGTTTTGGGCCCAGGACAGGTTTGAATCTGCCACCTCCAGTATATGGGGCTGGTACCCTACTCCTTGAGCCACAGGTGCCACACAACCAAGACTTTATTTTTAAAAAAACAAATGCAACCCAGGAGAATCATAACAAGATCTCAGCACACAATGAATTTGTTCTTCCTCCTACAGACATCTAGAATAACAATGTCTAACTAAGCTGATGCCACTAATGTTGGTTTATAAGCTTGGGAAGCCTTCTTGTGATTCTAATACCTTCTTAGAAGAATTCCTGGGGATATGAGGTAGTGCATTAGGTAAAACCCAATCGCATGTCTGGGAACCTTGGTCTTCTGATCCTCTCTCCATGGAAGACTTTTATTTCCCAGCCTGAGAGATTTGCTCTTGATCACCTTCAACACACATCAAGTCCCATTAAAACTTCTCATCATTTAGATGTTTAATAAATCACACCTCAATTTGCTGATTAGGAATCTATTTGATTTTATCATCTTTTATTATAATTATATACTTACATACTAAATATATACTAAGTATTATATGCTTATAATTAAGTACTTATAACTAGATCTCATTCAACTTGTAACAACAAGTTCAAGGACATACATTTTATTTCAAACTCCCTTTAACAAAAAAATGTAATAGCAACAGCACTGAACATCTCAAAAGTTTGTTTCTAATTTTTAAGATTATAGCAACTGTTATAAATTATAAGCATCAGAGCAATAAGTGCCCAACATGAAAAATCAAAAACCATACACTGCCTATACTACTTAGATTTGTAAAGAAGACAGAAATAATAGGTAATAAAATCTTTTTTTAAGAAAATAAGATCTGGTATAAAATTTGATTCCAATAGCCTTCTTGGCAAAGAGATTTCCTGTTACTATTTAAATGTAAATGAGTCATGAAGGTTGTGTCAGAAATATTTAACTCAAAACCAGACCCAATACAGCAAGAGCAGGGAACAAAGCCCAACCCAGCAAGTGGAAATAAAATGTCTCAGTTTCCAGATTTTGATAACTTTATGTATCTAGAAACAGAGGGAAGTGATGAATGATTACAATTAAGATACTCTACGTGCCATCTATATTGTGTGACATGCAACTGTATAGATTTCTAGCTTAACCAATCACAAATCTAATCAGAACATTTAACACTTTGTCTTGACGATGCTTTGGAGAATTCATCTATTGATTAAAACATAGTTATGTGTCTTTTCACAACAATCCATTTTAAGAGCCTTTGATTTTTTTCCAAAGGAGAGAAAAAAAGACATTTAATTGTGGCTTCAATGTCCTAACGAGAAACTTAAGCTTGAAATCATATCTGTTTCAATCCAGTGAAGCAGACATGTGATTTAAAAGACTTTAAAAGAATTAATCACAGCTGTGAGAATGTGGTCTACAGAGACTTTTTCTTAACCAAATATAAATGTAATTCACTTGGCTAATTTTCCTTGTTTGGAGGGAAAATATCCATGTAGACTTATAATAGAAGACAAACACTAGAATTTGTTCAAGAATAGAAACGACAATGATCATAATAGTGGTGACCATTTGCGAAGCACTGACTAGGTGCCAGGCACTCTGCTAAGATTTTATGTGCACAATTTTATTTACTGATGACAACCTATGATGTGAAAGTATTGTGGTCAGCTGGATTATTGTCACTACTTCCTTTTCCCCTATGATTTTCTTTTTTTAAATTTCAGATTAATAGGAGAGTACAAATGATTAGTTTACATTGTTTGCCTTTCTTAGGTAGAGTTTAAAGTTCAAGTTGTAGTTAAGCTCTTCACCTGGGCATGTGCTGAACACCCTCACATTATGCACATCAGGTGACAGTTTACCAATCCCTCTCCTTCCTCCCTTTTCTCTTTTCTTGATCCCCCCCTCCATTTGAACTCAATTGTATTTTCTCTTGAGTGGGTGTGTAGCTGTTTATCTATTGGTTTCATACCAGTATTGAGCATATCGGATACTTGCTGTTCCATTCCCGTGATACTTTACTAAGAAGAATATGCTTTAACTCCATCCAGGTAAATACAAATGATGTAAAGTCTCTGTCTTTTCTTTTTTTTTTTTTTTCTTTTCTTTTTCCCTTGAGACAGAGTCTCACTGTATTGCCCTCGGTAGAGTTCCGTGACGTCACAGCTCACAGCAACCTCCAACTCCTGGGCTTAGGTGATTCTCTTGCCTCACCCTCCCGAGTAGCTGGGACTACAGGCGCCCGCCACAACGCCCAGCTATTTTGTAGTTGCAGTTTGGCTGGGGCCAGGTTTGAACCCGCCACCCTTGGTATATGGGGCCAGCGCCTACTTACTGAGCCACAGGTGCCACCCAGTCTCTGTCTTTTCTTACAGGAATGGTACCCCATGATATACATATCCCAAAGGTTATTAATGCATTCATGGGTTGATGGGCAGTTGGGTTGATTCTATGTCTAGGCGATTGTGAATTGAGCTACAGTAAACATTCTGGTGTAAATGTCCTTACAGTAAAATGATTTTTTTTTCCTCTGGGTAGATACCTAGTAATGGGATTGTGGGATCAAATAGAAAGTCTACTCTTAGCTCTTTGAGGATTCTCCATACTTCTTCCCAAAGAGGTTGTATTAGTTTGCAGTCCCACCAGCAGTGTAGAAGTGTTCCCTTCTCTCCACAGCCACACCAGCATCTGTGCTTTGGGATTTTGTGATGTGGGCCATTCTCACTGGGGTAAGGTGATATCTCGGGGTGGTTTTCAATGCCTCCCACTAGAGTGGATGGAAGACATGTCTCTATCTGAAGGAGGCGTGGCCAGGTGACTTGCTTTGGTTCAGGGGAAACCAGCAGACGTAACGCCATGAGAAACTTCCAGTGGGTTGCCTCACATGCCTTGACCTCTTGTTCTTCTGCTTTCTTCCACAGGGAGAAAATGGCTCCCGGTCCCAGAATGTCTGCTCCAAAATGACAAAGGCACCTGGAATAGCTCGGAACCCAGTTGGCCTAGAGTCTGTACACACTGTGGCCAACCCACAGGCCCATGAGCAAGAAAACTAAATGCTTCTGCTGAAGTCATTGAGATTTTTGGATTGTTTGATACACAGCCTTGTATAATACATTAAGCTGATGGATTCAGTGTGTTAGTTTGGCAGGGCTGCCATGACGAAGTCCCTCAGACTGGATGGCTTAAACAACGGAAATTTATTCTCTCACGGTTTTGGAGGATAAAAGTCCAAAATTAAGGTGTGAGCGTAGCTGTCTCATCTGAGGGCCGTGGGGAAGGCATCGGTTCCCCTGGATGTGGACGGTCTTCTCCACGTGTCTCTCCCATTGTCTTCCTTGTATGTGTCTCTGTGTCCAAATTTCCCCTTTTCATAACGTCCCAGTCATCCTGGGTCAGGGCCTGCTCTAAAGACCTTATTTTACTTGATTGCTTCTATAAAGACTTTATGTTCAAATACAGTCACATTCTGAGGTACTGGGAGGTAGGGCTTCTACATATAAATTTGAGGGACATAACTAAACCCATAGCACTCAGGTACTATTTTTAATATTAAGCTTATAGCTGCAAAAATTGAGTTTCAAATAAAGTAACTTTTTCAAGATCCCAGAGCAGACACATTGCAAGCTCAGCCTGAACTCCGAGCTCTGACAAAGTCTTTGCCTTTAATCTTTGACTATACTGCCTACTCACTACTTTGCACAAAATGCCCAGGGTGAATTATTTTCTCTATTTTTTTGAGACAGAGCCTTGCTCTGTTGCCCAGGCTAAAGTGCCAGAGTCTCAGCCTGGCTCACAGCAAACTCAGACTCTGGGCTCAAATGATCTTCCTGCCTCAGCCTCCTGAGTCGCTGGAACTACAGGTATATGCCACCATACCCAGCTAATCCCGGGGTATATTTTTGAAAGCTGGTGGGTTTATCTATTATTCTCATGCAAATATAAATATATATTTATATGTGTATAACTATGTACACACTGCTTATGTACATAGTTTCCCATTTCATTATTTTATCAGAAATATAGAGACTCTTTCTGGGAGGCCAAGGCAGGTAGATTACTTGAGCTCAGGAGTTTAAGACCAGCCTAATGAAAAGAGAGACCCCATCTCTACTAAAAATAGAGAAACTAGCCAGGGTTGTGGCAGGCGCCTTAGTCCCAGCTACTCAGGAGGCTGAGGCAAGAGGATCACTTGAGCCCAGGAGTTTGAGGTTGCTATGAGCTGTGACACCATGGCACTCTAGTTTGGAAAACAGAGTGAGACTCTGTCTCAAAAACAAAGAAAGAAAGAAATACAGGAACTCTCACCAAAGCCTTAAAATATAAGGACTGACAGAGTATAAGACTCTTCATTTATTAAATATTTCTGGAGCACCAACTGTGAGCAAGGTCCCCCAGAGAAAAATGCTGAGCAGAAACCTTCCCATCTTATGCATGGATGTAGCCCACAGTCAAACAAGGGTAATGGGTGGATCAAACCATTGCATGGTTTACTCTGAAACCACAGGTGTGATCCATATCACAAAGGGGAATTCTATGACAGCGTAAAGATTCAACAGTTGTGACATAGTCAGAGAGGACAGGGGCGGCTAAGAAGTCAAGAAACTAGCCAAGATCTCAAGCATGAGGAGCCAAGTAGGCAAAAGCATAGAAGAACCTTCTGAGAGTGGGAGACAGTGAGAGAAGGGAGCATGGTACACCTAACAAAGTAAAAGAAGTCCAGGGCATCTAGAACTTTGAATTACAAGGGGACCTGGTGAGAGATGCATTTGGCAAGGTAGATGCTATCTAAAGCCATCTGCTCAGCAGACCTGTGCAGTGGGGACCATTACCAGCCTCATTTTCACAGTGGAGAGTCTGGGGTGCAGAAACTTCCCCAAGGCCAATCAGCTGGCATATATGGAAGAGCAGAGGATCTAATCCATGCACGTCTGTTCAAGGAGGCCAAGTACTAATCACCACCCTGTGTTGTCTCTCAAAGCAGAAGAAAATAAGGACCATTACTTAGGGTAGTAGCTACACTAATGACCATAAACACCTAGGTCATAGAAATGCCTCTTTGGGTGACTACTGATATGTTTGATGATATTTATACCACCTTATTTTATGAGTTCCTTGTGTAGCATATATTATATTGAACCTTATATAATTGCTGTTTTGATAGGTTGTCAAATGGCCTACTTATTAGTGACTTCACATTTTAACCTAATGGATACAGTAATGAAAATAAAACATATGAAATGTTGAACAAATAATCATGAAAGAAACAGGCATGGCATCCACCATCCAGATAAAGAAACACCGATAACGTCATCAACAGTGCTTCAGAAGACATCAGAGACCCCTTCCCAAGGACATGTATCCTGGGATATGCCAAGAGTTAGGGGTATGGAAGGGAAGGAAGACACTCTGAGAGGCTGAGGTGGGCAGATTGCCAGAGCCTAGGAATTCAAGATCAGCCTAAGAAAGAGTGAGACCCCATCTCTAAAAATAGCCAGGCATTGTGGCAGGCAACTGTAGTCCCAGCTACTTGGAAGGCTGAGGCAAGAGGATTACTTGAGCCCAAGATTTTGAGGATACTCTGAGCTACAATACCCACAGCACTTTGCCAAAGGTGATGAAGTAAAACTCAATCTCAAAAATAAAATTAAAATTAAAAAGGGGCTGTTGCAATGGCTCATGCCTGTAATCTTAGCACTTTGGAGGCCAAGATGGGTAGATTGCCTGAGCTCACAGGTTCGAGATCAGCCTGAACCAGAGCAAGACTAGAAATAGCTGGGCGTTGTGGCTGGGGCCTGTAGTCCCAGCTACTGGGGAGGCTGAGGCATCAGCTCAAGGATCACTTGAGCCTCGAGAGTTTGAGGTTGCCGTGAGCTATGACACCACATCACTCTACCAAAGGTGATAAAATGAGACTGTCTCAAAAAAAAAAAAAAGAAAGGAGGTATTTTCTTGAAAAATGATACACTGTTGATGTCCTATATACAAGGAACACACGTGTCTGCTCCGATATAGTGGTTCTCAACTCGAGGGCAGGAAGAATGCTACACGAAAACGACTCCTGCAGTGTCTGGCTTCCAGGTCGTTCAGAGCAATTCATCACACTCGCAGGAGACAGTTCGGAGTCTTAATGAACTGCTGCTACCCACTGGCACTCCTTTCTTGAAGAAAATCTCAACTTCAGCCCCATCACTAGAATGAATTGCTAATTAACTGTTGTCCCTGAGCCCAAGACAGCTGACTGCTAAGACCCTGAGTTGGCCTTTCCTCCGTCACTGATATTTGGGTTACTGTGCTTCCTTCCTCTGTGTCACGTAATCACTCTGCCATGGAGCCTGCCCAACAGCCGGGACACCTGCGTGGTTAGCTTGGCTCTCAGAGAAGGCGCACTGGAGGCTGGTTTCCAGCATAGCTTAAACACAATTAACTTTTCATTTGATGCGGCCTGCCTCTCTCAGCTCCTAATGTTCCCTCAGGACCCGGGATCCAATAAAGTCCAGCATGTGACTAAGAAAGCCAGGCAGACAAACTGACCAAATATTGTTCAACACTACAGTGCGAACCTATGGGAAAGGAGTTTAATTAAAGACCTCAACAATTCTTTGGGGAAATGTTTCTTTTATTAACCATTCCTGCCAAACAAAGCAGCTTTAAACAAACCCTGAATGCTTGGAAATTGTGTATGCCTGAGATTTCTTCTTCCTTCTTAAATCTGTTCTGCTTTTTGGATATTTGGTCATTAGGAAAATCAGAAGTGTCTTGGACTCAAGAAATCCAATTTAAGTAAGCTCATTCCACATGTATAAATATGAGCAGATGACATTTAAAATAGACAAACCAACAGGGACAGTTCTAAGTGTGAAATTGTTGTTCAGCATAAAGTATTACCATAAATATATGGAGTAGCTATTTGCAGAGCAACTAACAAGTTCAGGGCATTTCAGTAAAATGTATGCAATGGCCTGAATGTTAGGGATAAGACATTTAGAAACGTAGAGGAAATGCAACTCTTTTATGCTGTAGTGTAATGAAACCACTAGTTAATGTCACTGATATGATAGCACCAACGGTAAAGGAGTGAAAAAGCAGAAATCAAATGGAAGAAACACATCCAATAGAGCAAAGAAATTGGATTTTTAAATGTTGTTGGAAAAGAGGAAATACCACAGTAGAGCTAAAATACGAGTGAATAAATTTTTTAAAGATCAAGGAAAGTCAGAGTCAGTATAACTCTGACACTGACCCATGAGTACCTGCGAACATTCCACGGCCATGTGAGAAGCTGGACGCGGACGTCACGGGGAGAATCACTCATGGGGGGACACGTGGACAAAGGGAGCAAATGTAAAAATGTGCATGTTATGCTACGTTTAAGTTCGCTTCTCTCAAAAATGCCAAGGAAATAGGCAAAGAAGCAGAATAAACATTCTGTAAACGTGGAAATCCTGTAATAGTGTTCACCACCCACATTTCCATTACCAATAAATGAATTTGTTCCTAAATTATACATGTATTATGACCCCCTCCCCC
Organism: Nycticebus coucang; assembly: GCF_027406575.1. Taxonomy (NCBI): domain Eukaryota; kingdom Metazoa; phylum Chordata; class Mammalia; order Primates; family Lorisidae; genus Nycticebus; species Nycticebus coucang. The sequence continues at coordinate 24,336,430 of NC_069787.1, forward strand.
ACCTAGGCTTATATGCCTCAAGAAACTGCTTTTTTTTTTTTTTTTTACCTAATCTTGGGTGAGTTACATATAGCAGATTGTACTTCCAGAGGTGGCCTCCACAGCAACCCGCATCCCATGTGCTCTTTTTGAAGTGAGAACTTATAACCCCCATCAACCAGTGGAATCTATTTCTACACCCCCTTGAACTTGGGCAGGCCCCATGACTACTTGGGGCCAAGATAATACAACAGAAGTGACATTCTGCCAGTTACACACATACATGTTGTTTTAAATTGTCTTTAACTGGCCTGGCAGCTTCTATTTCCAGCTTCTTGAAAGTCAGCCTTAAAGGATAGATTGATGGTGGATAGCTAGATAGATGCCAAGCAGCGCTGTGGCACCAGGCACATGATTGAAAAGGCCATCTTGGAAGACAGTAGTTCTTTTTTTTCTTTTTCTTTTTTTTTGAGACCCAGTCTCACTATGTCACCCTCGGTAGAGTGCTGTGATATCACAGCTCACGGTATCCTCAAACTCTTGGGCTTAAGCAATTCTCTTGCCTCAGCCTCCCAAGCTGGGACTACAGGTGCCTATCACAGTGCCCAGCTATTTTTGTTTTTTGCAGTTGTCATTGTTGTTTAGCTGGCCTGGGCCGGGTTCAAACCCGCTAGCCCTGGCATATATGGCCAGCGCCCTAACCATTGAGCTATAGGTGCCACCTGAAAAGGCCACCTTGGAAATGGATCATCCATCTGATGGCCTGCAGGTCAGACTCAAATTGCCCCACCCAGCCCTTCCCAGGTCCCTGACCCCCCCAAAATCAAAAGAGAAATAAAATGGGGTTTTTTTGTTTTGTTTTGTTTTTGTAGAGACAGAGTCTCACTTTATCACTCTCAGTAGAGTGCCATGGTATCACACAGCTCACAGCAACCTCCAACTCCTGGGCTTAGGTGATTCTCTTGCCTCAGCCTCCGGAGTAGCTGGGACTACAGGCACCTGTCACAACGCCCAGCTATTTTTTTGTTGCGATTTGGCCGTGGCCGGGTATATGGGGCCTGTGCCTTACCCACTGAGCCACAGGTGCTGCCCAAAATGGTTATTTTAAGCTATGAACTAGGTAGTTTGCTATGCAGTGGTAGAGAACTGGAACATTATCTTCCATAGTTGGACTTCACCTGGACAACATATGCCTTTTTCCAAGTAGAATTATAAGGTTTTTACCCTTTTTGAAATCTTAAATCATGTAATCTTTTAATATTTCTTCAGAAATCTCAATGCCACCTACAACTCTAACATTCAGTTTAATTTTGTTAATGAATTAGGAGGAATTACCAGTGTTTTTCAAACTGTGTTCTAAGGACGCCCTTCATAAATATTCAGATTCCTATGCCTCGCCTCAAACCCACTGAACTCTGATCTTTGTCCGTAGAGTCTAGAAACCTGTGTTTTCAAACACTCCTTTTTTTTTTTTTTTTTTTTTTTTTTAGACAGAGTCTCACCCAGTTGCCCAGGCTAGAGTGCAGTGGCATCATCAGAGCTTACAGCAACTTCAAACTCCTGGGCTCAAGAGATCCTCCTGCCTTAGCCTCCTGAGTAGCTGGGACTACAGGCATCTGCCACAATGCCTGACTACTTTTTCTATTTTTAGTAGAAACAGAGTCTCGCTCTTGCTCAAGCTGGTAAACACTCCCTTTATACCCAATACACATATGTTCTGATTTCATGACCTTCCTGAATTCTGAGCCTGTGTACTTTCAAGGCAATTTCCAAAATAATCCCAGAGGCACTTTGGCAACTGCAGTAGTAAGACATTTGGGCCTGTCAGTGCCATGATTTCCCCCACTGAAGCATACTGGTTGGTACAATTATGCATGGCCTAGGATGTACTCACCCTCCTTAGTCAAGCAACCAATTTAAATGTGCAAAATAAGCTTGCGTGTGAATACCAACAGCTCATCACAAGTCCACCAGCCATTTTTTTCTGGCAAGGCAAAAGCAGTTGTAAAATTCAGTTCAAACAAGCTTTGTCAGGTAATTACAATATGATATCCTGCTATGTGGCCCTAGCAACAGCATAAAGAGGAGAGGGGCCTCTGACCTCGGGCAACTAAACAACGCTTCCCATTATGCAGATGGTAACAGAGCTCTACAAAAGAAGCTTTCTGCTACACTTGGCACCTGAGACCTACAGATCTTAAGCAAGAGAATCCACTGTTTGCAAAGAAGATAGGAGAGGAGCTTTTTATTTTCAATAAGGAGAACTTCTTCCTCCAGGATAGAACAACCAGAGAGCACAGTCAAACCCTTTCATAATCGACTAGGGAGGAACAATGGTTAATTGAGATGCTCAGGGCCACAGATGAGCAAAGCAGTGAGGTCGGGAACAAACTATTAATGACACAGATTAATTGTTCAGTGACTCCTATCAATGTGATGACACCTCAAACTTCTTATGTGGGAGAAATCAAATTCCAATGAAGAAACAAATAGTTCCAGGTCACAAAAACTAATAAGCAAATAAATGACTTCAATGCCTACACTGTAACATTATGACTCTGTTTGTGGAGATATCTAGGACTGTAAAAAGTGAATAATATAATCACTCAGGGTTTAAAGCAAGTAAAGGCACAGAGTAGCAATTGTGAGAGTTTATATTTTATCTGTGTGGTGTTTATAACTTGCTAAAGCAGAGGTGTCTAACCTGCGGCCCACTGGCTGCATGCTGACTTTGTGAGGGCATTTTTTTGCTGATCTGAGGTGTTGGATATCACAAAAAGTATGCTCCAACTTTTTTTTTTTTTTGCCAGTTTTCCATACTGTTTGTATATTTAATGTGTATTCTAAAATAACTCTTCTTCTGATGTGCAACACAGAAAAATATTTAAAAGGTTGGACACCCCTATGCTAAAGGCTTTCCATATTTTCACCTAATCCTAACCCACTAGTGAGGTTGAAAAAGCCAGCATTTTAGACAGTCATAATTCAAGATCAAGAAAAGTCAAGTGACTTGGCCACAGTCACACAACGGTGGTGCCATGAAATTCAGGATTCCCAGGAGTTCCAAGTCTAAGTCCACAGCTCTATCCAGAGAGCACATGAAGCCAGACCATGAAGACAACAAACACTTAGAGATGCCTCCCTGCATGATGACAAGGGCTGGCCCTCGCCGATGGCTAAGTATTCACACGGGCTGGGAGCAGAACCTCGGCCTCCACTAGCCTCTGTCACTGCGATTTTGTCCAAATCTCCTCAGGCCTCAATCTCCTCATCTGTAACATCAGTGGCTGTACCAGAATCGGGAGAGTAAGTAGAGAAAACAGAAGCAGGCTTATATTACCATCTTCCTTGTGTTTTGTAAAAGCCCAAGTCCCCAAAAGCCATAAGGCGAGAAAAGCCAAGGAAGAAGAGGGCAGACGAAGATGTCCTTAAGAAGAAAGGGGAGAAAGGAGGAAGAACTCCCCCAGACTGGGAAGGGAGCAGGCACCTTAGGGTCCTGGGACTGCTTGCAACGCAGACCCTCTTCCTGCCTGTGCCCTGGAAAGGCGCCTGCTCTCGGAAACGATGGCTGTGTGGAGCCATGGAAGACGTTCCTCGCTTGCCCAGAGAACCCACATAGGTAGGGGAGCAAAGAGCCCCCAAAACCTAGGGTTCTACACAGTGGACTCTGGAAAATAAGAAGACACCAGTGTGGCCCAGTGACTGATCACCCCAGACATTTTATGGTCAGTGCCTGTGGGACGAGAGAGGGACACAAGCTAAAAAGGACTGAGGCACCAACTGCTGCTGCAGTGTCTCGCTCATTAATTCCTCCGTGACCAGGTTTTCCCCCAGCATGGAACACATCGCTCTCTCTTCTACGGGGCCCCAGAAGAAATAGCTCACTTGCCTTAAGGGACCGTGTTTTATGAAAAGAATAAAGCAACATATGAGACTCACGGAGGAAAAAGTGGATCCACAGCGCTCTCATCTCCTACTAGCTCCAGGGCATCTGCTCTTTGACTAAAATGACAAAGCCAGCAAAGCCCACCATTAAAACAATTCACCACTGTGTCATCTCCAATTCCAAGAGATAACTGAGTTGCATTGTATCACTCTGGTTGCCTTTTGTTTCCTCAGACCACAATCAGTGTTAGCCACCCCAAAATTCTAAAGCATCTGCCCTGCTTGCCTAACAAGGCAGGAGAACAGGGCAGAGAAGCCTGTTTAATTAGGACCGCCAAAGAATTTTTATTAGCAACTCCATCACATTTAACTAGCTCCTTTAGTAACATAAAGAAAATCTGTGTCACAGGTTTGTCAGCCTTTGATGGATGTCTTCATTCTTGGAGTGTTATTATGGCTCTCCTTATGTGGCCGGGCTGCGAGGGGGCATGTGGGCTGATTAGACGCTGTACTCCAATTTGCCACTGTGCCCCGGAGCCACCATACTGTCGCTGGAGCCCAACAACGGTCCCGCTGAACAGAAAGGACAGGCGATTGTTTCAGGAAAGTGCTCTATTTCTTGACTTAGGAAATCCTGAACCTTTCAATCGCTGCTGATTTGAGATCTGAAGAATTGAGAAGAAATCAGTTTGTAATAATTTGGCCAATCAGGTTACCAAGGCCTTGTTCTGTGTTGAATGGGCTTGATTTGGTCAAAACCAGTGATCAGATGGCTAGGGGGTTAAAGCAAAGAAATATACCATATACTGGCCAAGACTTTTGTTATAAGATCCTATATCAAGTTTGTTTGTTTTTACCAAAGTCTCTTTATTATAAACTTTTTCTGGTTATTTTTAGCATTTTTACTGAGGTAAAATAAATACATATATAAAATATATACGTATATAATTTTTACCATTTTTAAGTGTACAGATCAGTGGTAATAAATACACATACTTTTTAAATATATATATATTTTTCCCTTCCTCTTCTCTTACCCATTCCCTTCCCCCATCCCTGGTAACTACCAATCTAATCTCCATTTTCATGAAACCCACTTGTTTAGCTCCTGTATGAGAATGGGACCTTTTCTGGTTATTAAAGGAATATATTCTCCTTGAAAAAATCAGAAAGGTATATATTTTTACAAGGCTATAAATGTTACCAGTAGTGCTTAGGGCAGTTTGTATTCTCTTAAAAATGGCCACACACATGGACGTGCGCACACACATACACACACACCCAATCCTCAGATTCTTCTGACATTATAATATTGACACTCCTCCACATTGAGCATTTACATTCTCCCCCCTTGAGACTATGTGGGTCTTTATAAACACACTGGCCAATTAAACTTCAGTGGAAATGTTGCTGTGTAATTTCCAAGGTTAGGTCAGGAAAGGTGATATGGTTTCAGCTTGATGCTTGCCCCTCTTTCTCTTTTTTCTTCCTCTTCCCTTTCCTTCTATTTCCTACTCTTTCTTCTCTCTCAAAGCATGTGCCCTGGGAGTCCTGGGCTGACACTTAGGAAGCCTCCATGCTAGAGATTAAATAGAGACAGAGAAATGCCTGTAATCCCCAGGTGTTCCAGCCTCCAGGTGTCTGAGTCTCCCCAGCTGGGGCACCAAACACACGAGCAAGTTTTCAGATAGTTTCAGTCTTTGATCCACCCCAACTGATGCCAAGTAGGACAGGGATAAGCTATGCCCACCAACCCCTCCCCAAGTCTGCACACTCAAGAATCAACCACATTTGGGAGGAGGGGTTGTTATGCAGCCTTAGATCACCAGAACAACCTCATCAACTGCAGACAGACATTGACATATATGACTATACGATAAATGAAATTCTCACTCATTCCAGAGCAAAGAAAAACTTGCTCAACCAAGCAGGTTTGTTCCAGATGACTTTTTTAGTAAATTGTCTTTATGGAATACAGAACCAATTTCCTCTGACATAGCGAGTTATCATGGTGGGCCGGGCCACAGAAGCCTGTTCAACCCCTAATCCACCTATGAAATGGATGGTAGCCCCCACAGTGAGAGCATACAGAATAGTCCTCCCATATGAGAAATAACCTTTCTTCTTTTATTCTGGCCTTACCACGATGTCTATGGCCCCAAATATTCTTTCATGCTTGCAAATCTCACTGCCATAAACAATTGGCTCAATTTCATACAATGTTAAGGGGTTCAATGAGGAACAGATTACCCTCATTGGATGGTAATTATTGGGGAAAGTTCCCCAGAAAATTTAGGACATGTACTTCCTGAGCAGAAGAGGTGAGAAATGGGTTGACAGAAAGAAAGGATAGTGGCTGCCTGTGGCTTTTTCCCCTTCCTTAGCATCATATCACCTTGCAGTAACCACATTAAATGTTTACTAAGACCTTTTTACTCAAAGTGTGGCCCATGGACCCCAAGCGGCAGCACCCAGGAGTAGGTTAGAAATGAACAATCTTGGGGCCAGGCACGGTGGCTCACACCTGTAATCTCAGCAATCTTGGAGGCCGAGGTGGGTGGATTGCCCGAACTCACAGGTTCGAGACCAGCCCGAGCAAGAGCCAGACTCTATCCGTCTCTAAAACAATAGCCAGGTATTGTGGTGGGTGCCTGTAATCCCAGCTACTTGGGAGGCTGAGGCAAGAGAATCACTTGAGCCCAATAGTTTAAGGTTGCTGTGAGCTGTGATGCCACAGCACTCTACCAAGAGTGACAAAGTGAGACTCTGTCTCAAAAAAATAAAAAAAATGCACAATTTCAGGCTCCACCTGGGGGGAGGGGGGAGGAGGCCTATTGAATCAGAATTTGCATTTTAAAGATTCCCAGGTGACTTGTGTGTACACTACAGTAGGAAGCCCTGCCCGAAGAGACCCACGCCTCCTCTACTCACATTGTGTGAGACCACCTGGGCCTGACCCTCAGCCCTCATCAGTCAGTCACAGAGATTATTTCAAGAACAGGGACACAGCTCAGTCCTAACCAATGAGAGTCAGAGGGAGACTTTAGCTAGCACAGTACAGAGAAAGGAACCTTAACATCAGTAAGGGCAGAAGAGGTGCTCCAGTGGCACCAAAGTAGGTGTCACATAAGGGAATTTTGGGGACCACACGGACGAGAGCTTTTTGCTTTCTTTGGGGCTATGTGTTCTTCTCAGAAGAGAGCGTCTTTGTTGGTTTGTTTTGTTTTGTTTTTACTGGAGTGGCAGGTTTGGTCCTGAAAGTTACAAAGACTCAAAACCAGTAAGGCACCGGCCCCATATACCGAGGGTGATGGGTTCAAACACTGCCCCGGCTGAACTGCAACCAAAAAATAGCTGGGCGTTGTGGCGGGCGCCTGTAGTCCCAGCTACTTGGGAGGCTGAGGCAAGAGAATCGCTTAACCCCAGGAGTTGGAGGTTGCTGTGAGCCGTGTGACACCACAGCACTCTACCAAGGGCAATAAAGTGAGACTCTGTCTCTACAAAAAAAATAATAAATAAAAAATAATAATAATAAAAAATAAATAAAAATGAGTGAATTCGCCGGTCCCATATGCCGGAGGTGGCGGGTTCAAACCTAGCCCCGGCCAAAAACCACAAAAAAAAAAAAAAATGAGTGAATTGATGAGGATATTAACTAAGTCACTAGTATACTGTTCGTGACTAAGGCAGAGAAGAAAAAGCTTTGTGGCTGGGCATTTTCAGGGGTCTCCTCAGATGTGTCTGGAGATAAAATTATGTAGTAAAAATATCGTTGTTAATTGGGGAGGCAGTTTTTAGAGAGAGGGGGTCAAGGTTAAGCTCCACCTACCACCCCCCCAAAGTAGTGACCCAATATTCCCTCATCCCCCTACCCCAATCTCAGGCTGTCCAGTGGTTTTTGACCATGATGTCCCACCTTTCCAAATGGAATAGCTGGAAGCCATAACCCTTCTGGAAAAACCACTTTGCCCCTCATGCTCACCGGCGAGTTTCCAAAAGGTCTTGCTTCTTATAAAAACAGGGAAACATAGTACTAAAATATCATGCCTAATTTCTTCTTTTTCACATATGCCTCCCATGGGGTGGGGGGGGAATCCCAGATTTGGAAGGGTGAGTGCATCACATACACACAGAGATTGAGCCGCGCCCGTGCACCAGCCCCAGCATGGACACTGCAAGGACTAAGCTGCGGCAGGTGGCGGGAGAAAAGAAGGGGAGAGGAACAGGCCCCAAGTCCCAGAGGAAACATAGACATGGCACCTAGGGGAACTGAAATAAGGAGAGGACACGTGGGGTGGGGCAGGGCAGGGCAGGGAGACACGTAACAAATGAGAACCGAAAGGAAGTGGGATCAGGAAGGGAGCTCTGAGCCAGAAAGCAGGCTGGGGGTCCCGCCTCAGTGGGGCCCAGCAAGGATGAGGCCAGTGTCCACAGTGGGAGGGACAGGAGTTTACTGACCATAGCCACCAGTCTCACCATTGTTGGCACTGCCTTCCATGGGCCTTGACGGGAGGACAGAGGAGTGTGCCGGTGCGCCAGGCACTCGTGAATAAAGGGGATGGGAGAGAGAGGAGAAGGCATGATGCCAACTGTGGAGAAGGGGGAAATCCGTGAACCTCCACACTGACCAGTGGCTCTGAACATGTCAGCCTCACCAGACCAAATGTTTGACACCCCTTTTACTATTATGGAAGAAAGTAGTAAATATCCAACTAGTAGATTAATTGCTTGACTCAATATATTGCCCTTACCATGATATAAAGGAGAAATATAAAAGAAAATATCGGGTGGCGCCTGTGGCTCAAAGGAGTAGGGCACCAGCACCATATGCCGGAGGTGGCGGGTTCAAACCCAGCCCCAGCCAAAAACTGCAAAATAAAAGAAAAAGAAAATATCTCACAATGAACTATGAATGTCAAGACATAAATGATCTAGCATTACCATAGTAGACCAGGAATCAGCAAAGGTAAGGACCAGAAGGTAAAAATTTTAGGCCAGTTGTTCTCAACCTTCCTAATGCCACGAACCTTTAATACAGTCCAAAAGGGGTCACGACCCACAGGTTCAGAACTGCTGTTTTAGGCTTTATGGGACGCATAAGGTCTCTGTTGCATATATTTTTTTTACAACCCTTTAAAAATGTAAAGCCCATTCTTAGCTTGTGGGCTGGTCATATGATGAATTTAGACCAGAGAATAAGATGTCACAAGCGGGTTTGCACTTGCCATTTTAAAATAAGAGGAAAATAAGTTCAGGCAATCTTCAAATTACAAACATCTGACTTACATTCAACTCACACTTATGAATGGAGACTATTACAGGTAATAGGTAAATGTACCTGTTCCAACTTATATACAAATTCAACTTAAGGACGAACCTACGCAATCTGTCTCGTTCACAGCCCACGGACTGCCTGCGTGCTGTGTGCATTAGAGCATCAAAACCACCCTGAATCCCACATCCCAGCAGACTCCTGTGTCTCAGCAGGGGTTCGGTGCCACTAGCAATGTTGCCCTCAGTAACAAAGTTTCAAAGCTCCTGAAGCATTCTTGAGCAAGTTTCAGAGGAAACAAACTATCATCTTCTCTCTAATTTTGTTGAACTTGCAGTCCTGGGTGATTCTGTGCATATTAAAATTCCACAAAAAATGTGGAATACTTACACAAAAAATGGCATTAAGTTCCTGCCCTCTGTTTTCACCTATAAGAACGTCTGACTGGGTCATTTGGATGTCATGTAGGACATCATGTGGAGACACAGAAGAATCTCTAACATGCAGCACTGTCAGTGTGCAGTGGAAGTCTAACGTCCCTTATCCCTGCTCACCAACAGCCAGCATGGCCCCCACCAGTTATCATGACAACCTAATGCATCTTCATAAATTTCCAAAAAAGTACTCCCTAATAGCAGAGGTGGATCCAGAGGTAAAGTCAAAAGTCATACAGTTTTGCGTGAATATAAATACAGGGCTCTTCCCAAAGCCTTGGGAGAGAACCTGCAAGAGAAGGGCCCTAAGGCATCACGTCACTGGTTTCTCCATCCATCTGCCTCTGCTTTGCAGCTGAGAACATCCAGGGCCTATAATCACACCAGCCCAGAGCAGGAGCCCTGTAACATTTGTTGAGGGAACAAAAGCATATGTGCAATCCAGCTGTGGGCCTACCATCAAGATGGCTACATGACTTGGGGGTCCAATATAAGATGAAAATGCAAAACTCTTTAGTCAAAACTTCAGACTTTTAAAACGGCAACAGCAGAGCATTAAACCAAGCACAAGGTGCCTAGGTAACCACCCAGGAAGCCAGGCCTGGCACAAATCAAGCCAAATAACAATCTTAACAAATGTATGTTGCTACATCATATTTTCACATCTGCTGTTTTGTTGGATTTCATAGCTCCGGCCTTATCCTGACTTCCAAGATGAGAAAAGTGACATTTGCAGAGCACATTTGGAGACATCTAAGATAGAGAAGAATTGGAACCAGCTCTCCCCCCTTGCTCCCCTGTCCCCAACTGCCGTTCTGCAGCTGTGAAGACTTCTCGTCCCTTGCCTGCTCGCCAGCCCCGGGGTAATGGGTAGGGATTTATTCGGAGCAGATAGTTCAGGGCCTCCACCCCAATAGAGAAATTGTTAGCTGAAAATAAACACAAACATTCATACACCTTTATGCTGGCTTTGCTGACCTCCATTTCATTGGAATGGCTAGGTTTAATTTAAGGAAACCTCCAGCCATCAAATGGTACCTAGCAGTGATTTGCAATGGAAGAGGAGACTTAGCTAATTTCCACCCAAAACACTTTTGGTATCACTGGGAAAATACCAGGACTAAAGCCAAGACAATGGCTGGTCCAACAATCAAGTGGAGGTGATTATGTGATTACTCCTAAAAAGACTGCCAGGTCCCACTTCTATCATTTCATTTAAAGACAGAGAATGTCCATTTGCAAAGATCCTGCAAGTCAGGTAGCAGAACCAGGCAGAGGAAAAACCTTTGTGATCTGTTCTCTCGGAGTGAAAAACAGCTGAAAATGTTAGGATTCTCAGAGCTTTCTAGGAATTGAATTTTTAGACATTGGCCAGTTTAATGATGTGGAAAGTAGATACTTCTTTATTTCTGATTACCTAAATCCAGTCACTTATGCTTTCTTAATTTTGTTGCAATCTATACATATCCATAAATTGCAGTATTTGAAGAAACAAACAAGCAAAATGCTAACAAAAATCTAAAAGTAACACAGGCTGTAATCGCAGGTTCCCACCCAAAAGCAACCAAGTTTCATTCAAAGTTTATGTACCTCGAGTGAGGAGGTGGTTCTTACCCGTGTTGTGTGTGTGAGTGTGTGAGTAAGAGAGCGAGTGAGTGTGTGTGTGTGTGTGTGTGTGTGTGTGTGTGTGTGTGGAGACTCAGCTTGGTGTTGTCGGTGACTTCCCCCTCCCCTCCATCCTTCCCCTCCCCGCCGCCGCTGCAGTGGCCGCTCCCTGGGCCGTAGGAAATGAGCGATAACGATGACATCGAGGTGGAGAGCAACGCTGACAAACGGGCTCATCATAATGCACTGGAAAGAAAACGTAGGGACCACATTAAAGACAGCTTTCACAGTTTGCGGGACTCGGTCCCATCACTCCAAGGAGAGAAGGCATCCCGGGCCCAAATCCTAGACAAAGCCACAGAGTATATCCAGTATATGCAAAGGAAAAACCACACACTCCAGCAAGATATTGATGACCTCAAGCGGCAGAATGCTCTTCTGGAGCAGCAAGTCCGTGCACTGGAGAAGGCGAGGTCAAGTGCCCAACTGCAGACCAACTACCCCTCCTCAGACAGCAGCCTCTACACCAACACCAAGGGCAGCACCATCTCTGCCTTCGATGGGGGCTCGGACTGCAGCTCAGAGTCGGAGCCTGAAGAGCCCCAAAACAGGAAGAAACTCCGGATGGAGGCCAGCTAAGCTACTAGGGGCAGGCCAGCAATAAAAACTGTCTCCATCGTCTCATCCTCCTTTCAGTTCATCGTTAGAACCCTCAGACCCATTTAAGAGACTCTTTAGGAGTGAGGGGAGACAAGATGGCGGACTGAAGCCAGCTTTCAACAAAGGCTCCCGTCCAGAAGGAGAGTTAAGGGACAGGAATTTAGTAAGTATCCTGGTGGACTTGAGCCTCACCAAGAGAGAAGGCTGAAGAACGCACATCAACACCGCTGAGGCAAGTTGTGATCACAAGGACGCAAACAAAAGGTACAAAATCCACCACCAAGCGGACGGGAGTCCCCCTCCCCCATGAGACCGGCTCTGGAGCCCCACAATTGAACAAGCGGGCAGAAATTAAAGCCCCTCCCACTACACTCCACGGGAGAGACCTTCTAAAAACTGGACCTACCTCCCCTACTGGGGTGCCGTGGCGTTCTCCTGCCGGACATAGGGCTGAATAAAACTTTGGGAATCCTTTGCCGGCAACCCTGAATCCCCGGCGCTCCCCTCCCGCCCACTGAGGTCTGGAGGCCTGTCCCCCAGGACTTCGGATCCTTGGGTGATTTCTCAAGGGGAGTGGACAGTCCCCGAGTTGCGACTGGTCAGCATTGACTCTGAGGCGCGCGAGTGAGGAGAGGGCACCGGGCTGAGGGGGAGTCACGCCTCGCGGCACTTCCCTGCGGTGCAGTGCACCGACCCTCCCCGGGCATACGGGGCCCAAGACTGAATCAGACTCTGGCCTCCCCGCTGAGAGCTGAGAACCCCTACTCTCACTCGGGGTCTGAGGGCCTATCCCCCAGGAGTTCGGCTCCTTGGGTGATTTCTCCAGGGGAGTGCACAGTGCCTGAGCTGCGTCAGGTCAGCGCTGACTCTGGGATACGTGAGCGAGGAGAGGGCACTCTGCTGAGGGGAAATCAAGCCTTGGCGGCACTTCCCTGCGGTGCAGTGCAGGAGCCCTCCCCAGACATACGGGGCCCAAGACTGAATCAGACTCTGGCCTCCCCGCTGAGAGCTGAGAGCCCCTACTCTCACTCGGGGTCTGAGGGCCTATCCCTCCGGAGTTCGGCTCCTTGGGTGATTTCTCGAAGGGAGTGCACAGTGCCTGAGCTGCGTCAGGGCAGCGCTGACTCTGGGACACGTGAGCGAGGAGAGGGCACTCTGCTGAGGGGAAATCAAGCCTTGGCGGCACTTCCCTGCGGTGCAGTGCAGGAGCCCTCCCCGGACCGTAGTATTGCGTGAAACTGAATGAAACTCTAGCTTCCCCCCGCCCCACTCCCAATCCGGGTCTGGGGGCCCATCCCCCAAGAGTTCTGATTCTTGGGGGATCTCTTAAGGGGTGTGGACCCAGCACAAACTGCGGCCGCTCAATGCTGACTCTGGGGCGCGGGACAGAGGAGAAAAGGGTCGCCTGAGTGCCCACACCAGAGCAGCAGTTCCCTGGAGGTAGATCAACAGCCGTTTTTTCTTTAACGGCAGAACGCTCACTTCTGGATATTCTGAGGCCACACCCCCTGTCTCCCTGGGCAACCAGAGGAGGCCACGGGTGACACGGCTCACAAACCCGGAAGCCTCCAGGGCGGGGCCGACCCAGAGAGGTGTTCAGACGCAATTCTCCAGCAGCAAAGACGTTTGAACTCAAAACAGCCCGTCTCCTGTAGGCGACGACAGGAACAGAGACAGAACCTCACAAAGTTGTCTGTTCTGTTCTGTTCTGTTAGCAGCATCCATCAGGGACGGGGCTAAGCCTGAGTGAACACCTCCTTCCCATCACCTGCATCAAACACTCAAAGATGTCAGGCCCCATCTCCTCCTGCTAGATAGCGGCAGTCTGCGGGGGCCTGGCAGACTTCCTCGCGATTCAGGCAGGTGCAAACCCCTGGAGTGTCTGTTCACTGCAGGCAACTGGGTTAGCCATCTGCAGAGATACCAGTGACTGGGTCCGACGGAGGGGCAAAGTGGGGAAGGAGACGTCAACCTTCCCAGACTGCTCTGTTTGCAGGGTGGCTCCTCCTGACTCCACGCTGCATTGGGGTGAGCTGTGTCAGAGGCCTCACCAGGCCCCTGTGATCCAGTTCCCAGAGACCTCTTGAACCCTTCCACCCGAGACAAGTGCCGATTGAGACAGTTGATTCGGACCTTTTGAACTGGGCTAATAGACTGAGGACTTTTCAGGTGGTACCCTGGGTGTGCGATTGTAGGAAGGTTTGATTCTCCTTTTCCAACTGGGGCCAGAGGTGGGCAGGCGGGGTGACTTAATTGCTGATTTTTCCACACAGCTGAGACTTCAAGCCAGAGTAGAAGTTGCAATAGGATCGAACAGAAACCAGCTGAAAACAAGACAGAACCACTTAGCTCCACCACACCAGACAGGGCCCCAGTTTCTCAGGCCACAACACTGTACGGGCCCTCGATAAAACCCCAGGGGAAAAACCAAAGGGAGTAAACCATGGGGCGGAATCAGCGGAAAAACTCTGGTAACATGAATAACCAGAATAGATCAACCCCCCCAAGAAAAGATACGGCAGATGTGATTGAAGATCCCATTCATAAACAACTGGCTGAGATGTCAGAAGTCGAATTCAGAATTTGGTTTGCAGACAAGATCAATAAAATGGAATTAGGAATTCGAGGAGAAATTCAAAAACTGTCTCAAGAATTTAACGAATTTAAAGACAAAACCACCAAAGACTTAGACACACTGAAACAAGAACTTACAGCCCTCAAAGATATGAAAAATACAGTAGAATCCCTCAGTAACAGAATGGAGCAAGCAGAAGAAAGGATTTCTGACATTGAAGATAAAGTCTTCGAACGCTCCCAATCTCTCAAAGAGGAAGAGAAATGGAGAGCAAAAACGGATCACTCACTCAGAGAGCTCTCAGATAATTCGAAAAAAAATAACATAAGAGTTATAGGAATTTCGGAGACTGATGACGTGGCAGCCAAGGGCACAGAGGCCCTTCTACATGAAATTATGAAAGAAAATTTTCCAGACATGCCTAGAGAATCTGAAATTCAGATAGCAGACAGCTTCAGAACCCCAGCACGATTCAACCCCAATAAGCCATCTCCCAGACATATCATAATTAGCTTCACTAAAGTTAACATGAAAGAGAAGATTCTCAAAGCAGCCCGGCGAAAGAAAACTATAACGTACAAAGGTAAGAATGTTAGAATAACTGCAGATCTCTCTGCTGAAACTTTTCAAGCAAGAAGAGGCTGGTCATCAACTTTTAATCTCCTAAAGCAAAAAAACTTTCAACCCAGGATCTTGTATCCAGCTAAACTGAGTTTCATCTATGATGGAGAAATTAAATACTTCAATGACATTCATATGTTGAAAAAATTTTCCATAAGTAAACCAGCTCTTCAGGATGTTCTCAGACCTATCCTCCACAATGACCAACCCAATCCTATACCACAAAAGTAAACTCAATCAGAAACTTCGGATCAAACTCCAACTTCCACACTGGCGAAAGGATTAAAAATGTCCACTGGACCTTTGAAAAACTCGATACCCAAAATTCCACCAGACTTATCCTTACTCTCCATCAATGTGAATGGCTTAAACTGTCCTCTAAAGAGGCATAGGTTAGCTGACTGGATACAAAAACTTAAGCCAGATATTTGTTGCATACAAGAGTCACATCTCAACTTAAAAGACAAATACAGACTCAGGGTGAAAGGATGGTCATCCATATTTCAGGCAAATGGTAATCAGAAAAAAGCAGGTGTTGCAATTTTATTTGCAGATACAGTAGGCTTTAAACCATCAAAAGTAAGGAAGGACAAGAATGGTCACTTCATATTTGTTAAGGGTAATACTCAATATGACGAGATCTCAATTATTAATATCTATGCACCCAACCAGAATGCACCTCAATTTATAAGAGAAACTCTAACAGACATGAGTAACTTGATTTCCTCCAGCTCCATAATCGTTGGAGATTTCAACACTCCCTTGGCAGTGTTGGATCGATCCTCCAGAAAGAAGCTGAGCAAAGAAATCTTAGATTTAAACCTAACCATCCAATATTTAGATTTAGCAGACATCTACAGAACATTTCATCCCAACAAAACTGAATACACATACTTCTCATCAGCCCACGGAACTTACTCCAAAATTGATCACATTTTAGGTCACAAGTCTAACCTCAGTAAATTTAAAGGAATAGAAATTATTCCATGCATCTTCTTGGACCATCATGGAATAAAACTTGAATTGAGTAACAACAGGAATCTGCATACCCATACAAAAACATGGAAGTTAAATAACCTTATGCTGAATGATAGCTGGGTCAGAGATGAGATTAAGAAAGAAATCACCAATTTTTTGGAACAAAATGACAATGAAGACACAAGCTATCAGAACCTCTGGGACACTGCAAAGGCAGTTCTAAGAGGGAAATTTATAGCACTGCAAGCCTTCCTCAAGAGAACGGAAAGAGAGGAAGTTAACAACTTAATGGGACATCTCACGCAACTGGAAAAGGAAGAACATTCCAACCCCAAACCCAGTAGAAGAAAAGAAATAACCAAAATTAGAGCAGAATTAAATGAAATTGAAAACAAAAGAATAATACAACAGATCAATAAATCAAAAAGCTGGTTTTTTGAAAAGGTCAATAAAATAGATAAACCTCTGGCCAACCTAATCAGGAAAAAACGAGTAAAATCTCTAATATCATCAATCAGAAACAACAAAGACAAAATAACCACAGACTCATCAGAAATCCAAAAAATCCTTAATGAATATTACAAGAAACTTTATTCTCAGAAATATGAAAATCTGAAGGAAATAGACCGATACTTGGAAGCACGCCACCTTCCAAGACTTAACCAGAATCAAGTGGAAATGTTGAACAGACCCATATCAAGTTCAGAAATAGCATCAACTATACAAAACCTCCCTAAAAAGAAAAGCCCGGGACCAGATGGTTTCACGTCAGAATTCTACCAAACCTTTAAAGAGGAATTAGTACCTATATTACTCAACCTGTTCCAAAATGTAGAAAAAGAAGGAAGACTACCCAACACGTTCTATGAAGCAAATATCACCCTGATCCCCAAACCAGGAAAAGACCCAACAAGAAAAGAAAATTATAGACCAATATCACTAATGAATATAGATGCAAAAATATTCAACAAGATCCTAACAAACAGAATCCAGCAACACATCAAACAAATTATACATCATGACCAAGTTGGTTTTATCCCAGGGTCTCAAGGCTGGTTCAATATACGTAAATCTATAAATGTAATTCAGCACATAAACAAATTAAAAAACAAAGACCATATGATTCTCTCAATTGATGCAGAAAAAGCTTTTGATAATATCCAGCATCCCTTCATGATCAGAACACTCAAGAAAATTGGTCTAGAAGGGACTTTTCTTAAACTGATAGAGGCTATCTACAGCAAACCCACAGCCAATATCATATTGAATGGAGTTAAATTGGAATCATTTCCACTCAGATCAGGAACCAGACAAGGCTGCCCATTGTCTCCATTGCTTTTCAACATTGTAATGGAAGTTTTAGCCACCACAATTAGGGAAGAAAAGGCGATCAAGGGTATCCATATAGGGTCAGAAGAGATCAAACTCTCGCTCTTCGCAGATGATATGATTGTGTATCTGGAAAACACTAGGGACTCTACTACAAAACTCCTAGAAGTGATCAAGGAATACAGCAGCGTCTCAGGTTACAAAATCAACATTCATAAATCGGTAGCCTTTATATACACCAACAACAGTCAAACTGAAAAAGCAGTTAAGGACTCTATCCCATTCACAGCAGTGCCAAAGAAGATGAAATATTTGGGAATTTACCTAACAAAAGACGTGAAAGATCTCTATAAAGAGAACTATGAAACTCTAAGAAAAGAAATAGCTGAAAATGTTAACAAATGGAAAAACATACCATGCTCATGGCTGGGAAGAATCAACATTATCAAAATGTCCATACTACCCAAAGCAATATATAATTTCAACGCACTCCCTATTAAAGCTCCACTGTCATATTTTAAAGATCTTGAAAAAACATTACTTCGTTTTATATGGAATCAGAAAAAACCTCGAATAGCCAAGACATTACTCAGAAATAAAAACAAAACAGGAGGAATCACACTACCAGACCTCAGACTTTACTACAAATCGATAGTGATCAAAACAGCATGGTATTGGCACAAAAACAGAGAAGTAGATATCTGGAATAGAATAGAGAACCAAGAGATGAATCCAGCTACTTACCGCTATTTGATTTTTGACAAGCCAATTAAAAACATTCAGTGGGGAAAAGATTCCCTATTTAACAAATGGTGCTGGGTGAACTGGCTGGCAACCTGCAGAAGACTGAAATTGGACCCACACCTTTCACCATTAACTAAGATAGACTCTCATTGGATTAAAGATTTAAACTTAAGACATGAAACTATAAAAATACTAGAGGAGAATGCAGGGAAAACCCTTGAAGAAATTGGTCTGGGTGAGTATTTCATGAGGAGAACCCCCCGGGCAATTGAAGCAGCTTCAAAAATACACTACTGGGACTTGATCAAACTAAAAAGCTTCTGCACAGCTAAGAACACAGTAAGCAGAGCAAGCAGACAGCCCTCAGAATGGGAGAAGATATTTGCAGGGTATAACTCTGACAAAGGTTTAATAACCAGAATCCACAGAGAACTCAAACGCATCAGCAAGAAAAAAACAAGGGATCCCATCGCAGGCTGGGCAAGGGATTTGAAGAGAAACTTCTCTGAAGAAGACAGGCGCACGGCCTTCAGACATATGAAAAAATGCTCATCATCTTTAATCATCAGAGAAATGCAAATCAAAACTACTTTGAGATATCATCTAACTCCAATGAGACTAGCCTATATCACAAAATCTCTAGACCAGAGATGTTGGCGTGGATGCGGAGAAAAGGGAACACTTCTGCACTGCTGGTGGGAATGCAAATTAATACATTCCTTTTGGAAAGATATATGGAGAACACTCAGAGATCTAAAAATAGATCTGCCATTCAATCCTGTAATTCCTCTGCTGGGCATATACCCAGAAGACCAAAAATCACAACATAACAAAGATATTTGTACCAGAATGTTTATTGCAGCCCAATTCATAATTGCTAAGTCATGGAAAAAGCCGAAGTGCCCATCGATCCACGAATGGATTAATAAATTGTGGTATATGTATACCATGGAATACTATGCAGCCTTAAAGAAAGATGGAGACTTTACCTCTTTCATGTTTACATGGATGGAGCTGGAACATATTCTTCTTAGTAAAGTATCCCAAGAATGGAAGAAAAAATACCCAATGTACACAGCCCTACTATGAAACTAATTTGGGACTCTCACATGAAAGCTATAACCCAGCTACAACTTAACAACAGGGGGAAGTGGGAAAGGGGGGTGTGGGTAGAGGGAGGGGAATCGGTGGGATCACACCTGTGGTGCATATTACAGGGGTATTTGCGAAACTTGGTAAATGTAGAATGTAAATGTTTTGGCACAGTAACTGAGATAACGCCGGAAAGGCTATGTTAACCACTGTGATAAAAATGTGTCAAATGGTTTATGAAGTGAGTATATGATGCCCCATAATCATATCATTGTATACAGTTATGATTTAATAAAAAAATTAAAAAAAAAAAAAAGAGACTCTTTATTTTTCTCTTTCTCCCTTTTTTAAAAATTTTTATTTTTGCGTAGAAGCTCTTGGGCAACAGCTCTCGTTCTCCTTCCCCATTTCCACTTTTTTTTTTATAAATGTATGCCCTTCAGGGATTCCCTGTCCCCACCAGGAATTTTTAAACCAAAACACCCCAATGTGGCAGCTTTTTCCGTGGAGGACAGACGGCCGGCCCACCCCACCAGCTCCTCCAGCCCTGTTGGGCACGTGCCTGGAGGATGCCTGCCCTGCCCAGGGCTCTCCTCTGGGCCCACCCTCACCTCTGTTTGTGAATCTGTGAACTGCTCTACTTTGAGAAGACAACCGGATGGAGTAATCAGATTTACCTCTCCTCCTTTTTTAAGGATTTTTTTTTCTAAAAATCTATTTATCGTTCCTGTTAAAAGACCAGATCCTTAAAGAAGTTTGTGGTATATAAGGAAAGTGGGGGCAGATTTGCAGCTCAGAGTCTTTGGCGTGTTTCACTCCTGCTTCTCTCAGCCAGCTGTTTCAGCCTGCAGTGCCAGCCTGACAGAGGGCCGCATGACACTCTGGGGGTATGTATGGGAGACGGCAGCAGTGACGCGGCAGCCTCCAGGGAGTGGTCATTTGGAGGTGGGACAGGGAGGGAGTATGGGGTAGGGTAGAGGTTTTGTATTGAGGGCCAGTGATGATGTTTTGATATTTATTTCCTGCTACTGAAATTTGAATCTGAGTGAATTGTCCCTATTTCTGATGATGTCGATATTGCAAAGCGACAGATTCATAAAGTAATGATCAAATCTTCCTTTCTTTTCGTGTATATTTCTAAGAAATAGAGCCAACTGATTTTGTATGTAAATACCAAGAGCAATTTACCTGGTACTAAACCCGCACTCCAGTGCGGACACTCCCCTGCCCTCACCCCACTTCCTTTCCTGCTGACCCGGAAGCTGTCTCCACTGTGTGATCCAGCCCTGGTTCTGGCTGCGGTCAACAGATCCCAGTGAAGGGTTTTGTGTATTTAGGCCTCATTTCTTGTCGTTTTCCTACTCCATTCCTGGCATTTGCTGATTTCTAGTGTATACTCTATAGTCTCAGTATGTGTTTGATTCCATTCCATGGAAATAAAAAGTATGTTGTACATACTGCCGAAGAATTGTCTTGCAAGTTAAGGCTTCCCCCTTTACTATAAGACTATAAATAAAAACTTATTTTATCCTTAAAAAAAAAAACAAAGTTTATGTGCCTCAAACTGCACATACACAGACTCAAAAGGAAAATAAGAGCTGGGTGTGGTGGCTAGTGTCTGTCATCTTAGCATTTTGGGAGGTGAAGGCAGGAGGATTGCTTGAGCCCAGAAGTTTGAGACCAGCCTGGGAAACATCGAGACCCCATTTCTATAAGAAATAGAAAAATTTATAAAAAAAAAAAAAAAAAAGAAATAGAAAAATTAGCCAGACATCGTGGAGTACACCCATAGTCCCAGCTGCTCTGGAAGCTGAGACAGGAGGATCAGCAGGGCCCAGGAGTTTGAGGTTGCTGTGAGCTGTGATGATGCCACTGCACCCCCATCCCAGGTGACAGAAGGAGAAAAAAAAAAAAAAGGAAAGAAAATAAGGAATAAATAATTCTATTCCAAGATGAAAACAAGATCATAAAGCAAACAAAGGAAAAATCGTAAGTGAGGGGAGGGAGGCTAAAGGGAACAGGAGGGACAAGAATGGTTACCAAGTTGTCAGCAAAAGCGCAGCATGAATTACAGCTTAGGGAACAAAAGAATAAGATTGAAGCACCAGAGATATTTCATCATAATCTACATAGACCACTGGGTTTATTTGGTAGTTAAGGAGGTAATGGCTTTCTTTCAAACTCATTTTAAAAGTTCTTTTTTTTTTTTTTAATGGTGGCAATAAATGTTTTTTAGTGCTGAGACTATATTCACTAGAGTGGCCACGCGGCCACATTCAACCCTTGCTAAGGATGCTTAATGAGGTGACACTAGTTTAGCTAAAATATTCTGTGCTGTTTCAACAATTTCATAGTTAAGAGAACTAACTCTCAAGGTATGAAAAGGAGGTAGGAGGTATTTTACCCTGTATGTGAGGCACCCCCAGGTTTTTCTTAAGTATGATGCCAACCCTTTCTTCTCCATGAGGTGCTAAGTGGCATGGAACTTTGACTGGGGCATAAAAACAAATTAACAGAAGTAATGTATGAAATAAGCTCTTGCCAGCATCCAATTATAGCATCAAGTTATGCTCAAAAGTTGATTGATGTATTTTAACATCAAATAGAGTAGCGTTTAGGGGCAATGTGTGCTACAGAGTCTCATGCATCCATCAACCCTAAAATTTAAGACCAACCACTAAGATAAAAAGGAATTTGTTTGCTGTCTCTATAGTTTGGGAAGACCAGTTGCCTCTCAGATGCTGCAAAAGCCAGTTCAGGCTGTCTCTTACTCTTAACCAATTACCTTATAAAGAAATACTGTTATTAAAAGTTCTTTCTCTTCAAATGCCTATATCATCAAGTCAAGCAGTTTGTTTATTTATTTATTTTTGAGACAAAGTCTCACTGTGTTGGCCTCGGTAGAGTACCATGGCATCACAGCTCACAGCAACCTCAAACTCTTGAGCTTAAGAGATTCTTTTGCCTCAGCCTCCCGAGTAGCTGGGACTACAGGTGCCTGCCCAACACCCAGCTATTTTTTGGTTGCAGTTGTCATTGTTGTTTAGCAGGCCTGGGCTGGGCTCGAACCTGCCAACAAGCACTATTTTTAAATTCATTACAATTACATGTGAACATCTTACATTTATTTTTGAGTTGTCACAGTTCTTCTGAGCATATAGAAGTTTGAGTTTTTGAAAAAATAAAAATAAAAATGAGATAGTAGGTGAAGAAAACATCTGAAAAGTCTATTTTTAAAACTGTTTAGATAGTAATTGATCACAAATATATATATTTACATATGGATATTTACAATATGCATATTGTATCCATATGTAAATATATATATTGTGATCAATTACTATTGATTGATTACTGATCAATTACTATTGATCACAACATATATATTTACATATGGATACAATATGCATGTTGTATGTGTATGTATGTATTTTAGGCTTTTACTTACTGTTATTATAATGTAATAGATTAAAAACAAACAGCATGCACTGCGGTTGAAAAACAAAGCCAGGTCTTAAAAAATCAAATTGTATTCAACATTAAACAAACATAACTAAAACTGAAGAAGTGAAATTATTGCAGGGTGATGAATAAATAACTCAAATCAAACCCATGGGGGGAAGGTTGTTTAAAAAAAAAATACTAGAGACTTAAAGGCATAAATCATGATTTATAACCCATCCCAACTTTGACCTCATAGAAAGCAAGAAAGCTCAAAGGTGATGCTTCATTATGTATTTATTGCTTGACCAAACCATTATTCTTCAGTCTCCATTTTGAAAGATATATAGAGAGTATGTACCAATTCAGATAGAACCATGGCAAGGAAATTTTTATGTGCAGCATTTACCAGGATATCCACAGCTAATGGCACAATATGCCTAATTTGTAATTTGCCTGTCTCTTTCCAGATTTATAGTTTCACAGCTTTATAGCAGAAAGATGCAAGCTGCAATGTACCATGGGAAGATGGCTGACAATTCAAATACAGTCCTGTAATTCTGCAGAGACCTTGTTCTTTAACTCTCTAATGAGGATATCACTAAATGACAGCCACTGCCAGCACCATTAACACACACATCCTCACATGTGCGACTAGGAAATTCCATTTGGAAAGATCGCTGTGTTATATTTAAAATGAGGTCAGACATAAAAGATTTGAGGTAGGATTGCTTTTTTTAATTGGGAAGGCTTCGATCAAATTAGAGAATCTTCATTTCTATACCTTTCTGTGACTAGATGACATCACTAGTTTGCTTCTAACTCCCGAATACAATAATCCATTAACTAAACACTGAAGCCAGTATTGACTCCAAATGTAGTTTTGAAATACCTAAGAGACCTCTAGTTACCTTAACTGGTGTCATAATAGTCCGAAAATCTATTTAAATACATCTGAACATTTTTATGAGATGGCACACCAATGCGTTTGAGAGACAGAGGAAAGAGAAAGTGCCTTGGCAATGCAGGCATGTCTGGGGAGGGCCAGCAAATTCCGCACTGGCCCCAAAGCTGCCAGGCCTAGTCCCCACCACCAGCACCAGTATGGCCCAGCACCCCTGAATGACCAGGATATTTCCCCACCCTTCAAAACAGCCACAACCCCTCTGCTGATCATTTCCAGCCAGGAACATGCTTATCAGTTTACTTAGATAGGAAAATGTTGGTACAGTATAATGTTCCTAAATGTTCATCAGAAGAGATGATAATGAATATTATGTGTTCCAATTACATTAGTAATTTACTAACTTAAATTCTCAGTTAAACAAAGCTCAACAGGTTTATTATTTGGGGACTTTTCAGAGCCACCATATGGTGTGAGTCCCTGGAGGGCATAATCCTGTGTAGCTTTTCCCGGTTGGATGCTACCACAGGAGGGTTTTTGTTTGTCTTTTTTTTTTTTTTTTTTGCAGAATGTCTTTAGTATTCTCAGGAAAACACCATGGGGGATGAGAGAATAAAGGAAATTGCCTCTCTCAGAACCTGAATCAGCCCAGGTGTAAACCTGAATCAGCCCAGTGGTTGACCATCCAGACCTTGGGGCCCAGCCCACCTGCATCAAAACCCAACTCTGCAACTTTTCCAACTGTGTGACCTTTGGCATTTATTTCAACTCCTTAGGCCACAGATGAGTCAGGTCTTCTAGAAACTGACTTAAATGAAATGAGGCTCTTACCCAAGTGTCATTAAACAGTAGTTAATCTCAGCCCCTCCCCTGAGAGACTGCAATAACAACTAGCAAGGAACTGTCCTTCACTGAGAATGTGGTGAATATTTGTCCCACTACGGCCACCCTACCATATCCCTTCTCTGCAGTGGCCTGACTCCCTCTGGAAAGTCACCTCTTCCCTTCCTATGTAATGCTGGTGGGGTGGTCAGTATAGAGGCTCATGCCCATTAGGGAAGCTAAAGCATAAAGCTCCTTCCTCAGAACACATCCGCAGTCACTGGTACAGACAAGAGGGGGCCCTGTGACTCAGCTTTGCCACTAGGATTCTTTTTGCCAGGTCTCTGAGCATCCAGGGTGCCCAGGATGGAAGATCAGGTTAGATGGAAGTCAGCCACAGCAGGGAGAGTGGACGCATCCCTACGCCCAGGGAGCTGCCAGGCACCCTGCCTATTTCCAACCCTGAGGCTCCAGAATTCAGGTATTGACTAAGCCCCCCAAATCTAGCCAATCAATTAACTTTGTTAGCATGAACAACATTCTTTTCTAATGACGCACAGATTGGCAGAGATAAAAGTCTGGAACCACTTGGGTCTGGCTCTTGACCGAATCCATGGAGGAGATGAGAAGGACGGTAGCCTCTGCCTTGAGTATGGTTCTCACCGGCTGCTTCCTTCATGATCCTGCCAGAAACCCAGCAACATTCCTCCATTGGAGACAGAGAAAAGAGCTCAGAGGCCAGCAGGAGACAGGCAGGCAGTCCAGAGCCCAGCAGCAGCAGGAAGCAATTACAGACCTGAGGTTAAAGACGGGGGTGGGGGGGGTGGGGGAGCATTTCTCAGCTTGGGTGTGGGGTCAGCAGCCATCTGCACAGGTAGGACCACTGCATGCCTGAAGCCATGGAGGAGACAGAGCTGGTGCCAGAGAGAGAGACAGTGCCCAAGGCAGAAGGGAGGGCTGGGATGGTGGTGGAGGGGGATTCCCTGGTTTATTCCATCTTCTGTCTTCCAGCCTCCCACCCACGCAGCCTACCGCCACACCCAGACTTTTGATACAGGAAACTAAGAAATGCAGCCTGCCAGGGTCATTCCTCCTCCCCCTTGAGCAGAGCAGCAGAATGACAAAGAATGGATCTGAAGAAGGCTCAGGACCCGCAAACAAACCCTCACGCGCTAAGTGTGAGCTGCCTAACAGGCTTTGGTTTGCATTATTCAGGGTTCCTTCAGAACCTCCCAGCCTAATCACGTTTCATCTTTCATGTGAGATAAAGCACATTCCATCACCTCCCTCTTACTCCCCAAGTACCATTGTTTCTCCCTAAAAAGCCTGAAAAACCATTTTCTTTGCCTTTCCTTCAGACGTTTTGTGGGCTTATTAGTCTTAGAAGCTCCCAATGTTCCTGATTGTAGAATGTATTTTGTCTTACATGGAAAATCAAATGGAATATACACTTGCTATATTTATTATGTTTGTAAGGTTAAAAATAAATGCCAAAAAATGGAGCACTAGCAAGATACGGGTGACTGTGTGAGTCCTCCTGCTCTCATCACGAGGGCAATGTTGTAGAGAAGCTTTATGTGTGTGTAATTAGGATCCCCTCAAACAAATTTAATACTAATATTTCCTCCAGGGGAATTTCTGATGAGATTGTCCAGCAAAGGGACCATCTCCTAATGGAATTAGCTGTTCAAGATTGTCTCCTGATCCATGATGCTGCTAGGCAGCCATTTTAGAAGAAAAGAAGAAAATGCAACTGGCGGAGGGAGGATAAGCTCAATTGGTAAAAAACAAACAAACAAACAAACAAAAGACATGCTGGCATTGCCCCGCCCCACCCGCCACCAAGAGCTAGCTTGGCATATCAAGGGGAGGACTAACCAAGAGCATCCTGATGAAGAAGCCGAACTAGAAGAGAGATCCAATCTTGATGCAGGCCCTTGACCCTGACTCTGTGCCAGGGTTATAGGGCATCCCTGGGGGCTGGGAGTGAACATGGCAATGATGCAGATAAATCCACCCCCTCTGGTGGGCAGTGCAGAGCTCCTATTTTCATAGAGCCAGGAGGCAGTGGGCTCATATACTCAGACTGGGGCTAAGTCCTCTCCAGGCTCCATTTCCAAGGAATCTCAATCCTGTCCCAGACTCTGTCCTCAAAGACCCCCTCAAAGTTTGACAAAAGTTGGAGCATGGGGTGGTGGGAGGAGAAGAGAATCATGAAATGAACTAGAAATATCTCAAATATCTGAAGCCACAGAAATCCTTTAAGTAGAGATTACAAAGGAGCAGGAAGAGGGCTGTAATCCTCCCAAGTACAGAAAATAAAAAACAAGAATAAAACTGTAGTACCTAGTAGTTGGTCTCCTTTTTAACATCACTATGCATCCCAATACTTAAAGAATGTCAAGGAAAAATTCTTTTCCATATAAAAATAAAATCCACAAATTTCATAGATCTAAGTTCTAAACAATTGCTACAGGTTACTCTATTCAATTTCAATAATATATATAAGCTTCAAAATAGCATGGTTTTCCTAGTTATACTTTAATAAACATTATATGCTGCATGAAAATAAATTATGAGAATTTATTATAGTCATCCCTGAGCACACAGGGACTCAACTGCACATTTTGGTTTTAAGAGTAAGTTCCTAATGGTTGGAGTTTGCTTTGGTCACAGTTACTATTTCAAAACCCTGGGAGACATTTTTGTGTTTAAACAGGAGCTATAATATAAATAAAGACAAAGCAGTGGGTGTAAAGACCAAGAAACAGAATTTTAGTTAATTCCATTGTATCATCCAGTGTGACCACTTGGAGTGTTTGTGTTTCGTTTTTTTGTTGTTTGTTGTTGTTTTTTCCCAACTGAAAAAAACATTTGAAAGCCACTAAAATCCATTCTGAATAAACAAAGACTTGGGCACTGTTGTGATTTCTGGAATTCATGGCTTTTATGGATCACTGTCAAATTTAGCCTTCTGGTTAAGACTTCCCCCAACTATTTGTGTATCTGTTGCCATGTGTGAAATAAATGTTCTAAAATTAAAATAAATAGAAAGTGTTCTTTGACCAACCACGAGCAAAGCTAGACAGACAAAGGCCTGCAGTCCTCGGATTTCAAGATTGCTCTTAAGCACCAAAGGACACAAAAAAAGCTTCATCTTGTAAATTGAGCTGCAAGAAATAGTCTAGTACAAGTGTCCTTATGATAAAAGGATTTTTTTCCTTCTGGGTAGATGACCAGTAATGGGATTGCAGGACCAAATGGGAGGTCTAGCTTGAGTGCTTTGAGGTTCACCAAAATGTGGAAACAGCCTAAATGCCCACCAACCCAGGAATGGATTGACAAGCTGTGGTATATGTACACCATGGAATACTATTCAGCTATTAAAAAAAATGGAGACTTTACTTCCTTCGTATTAACCTGGATGGAAGTGGAAGACATTATTCTTAGTAAAGCATCACAAGAATGGAGAAGCATGAATCCTATGTACTCTATTTTGATATGAGGACAATTAATGACAATTAAGGTTATGGGGGGGTGGAAGCAGAAAGAGGGATGGAGGGAGGAGGTGGGGCCTTGTATGTGTCACACTTTATGGGGGCAAGACATGATTGCAAGAGGGACTTTACCTAACAATTGCAATCAGTGTAACCTGGCTTATTGTACCCTCAATGAATCCCCAACAATAAAAAAATAAAAAATAAAAAAAGCTTCATCTTTCTCTGCTGCACCCCTTTTAATTAAAGGATTTGTTCTGTAAAATTTGGAGTCAGTCAAGAGATCACACTCAAGGATCCACGTGGCCATGTGTGGCCCCAAAGCCACAGGCTCCCCAGCCTAGGGCCATGCCTTCTAGTGAACCTACAGTGTGTGAAGATTGACTCCATTGAAGTAAAAGACAAATTTGCAAAAGCTTTCAAAATAAAAACTGTATATATTACCTCAAAAGAATATTAATATGAGGATTTTCCCCTTTTTTCAAAAAATGTATTAATATAATAAGTTTTAATCCATTACACTTTTTCATTTTATTTTATTTTATGTATTTATATATATATATATATATATATATATTTTGAGACAGAGTCTCACTCTATCACCCTGGGGTAAAGTGCTGTGGCATCTTCATAGTTCCCAGCAACCTTAAACTCTTGCCTCCGCTTCCCAAATACAGGTGCCCCCCACAACACCTGGCTAATTTTTTAGTAGAGACAGGGTCTTACTCTTGCTCAGGGCGGTCTCGAACTCCTGAGCTCAAGCAATCCATCCACCTCGGCCTCCCAAAGTGCTGGGATTACAGGTCTGAGCCACTGTGCCTAGCCCTACTGTTTTCCATTTTAAATAGTATTTATATTTTTAATAGCATGATTATACATATGTCAATAAAAGAAAACTTAGACTATCTGCATGTCTTTTCTGTCCATTACTATTGTTGGTTCATTTCATAATTGTTGCTGAAAATAATTTTATGGTCTAAAGAAAGGAGGTGTCAACTGTAGTAGCCGGCTACTACCGGTCTTCATTGAAAAGGAAAATCATTTCTTTTCCTGCATCATCAGTCTCCAAACAACCTAAACATGAGCTGGAGTTCTTGATTTTATTTTTCCTTGAGACCTTCTCTCCTAAGTTTAACTAAATGCAAATTTAGGCTTGACAGGTTTTGAGGGCTGCCTAATGGAGCTTATGCTGGGGACCACTGGGATCCACCTCCTCCCTTCCAAGGGTGGATTTGCCATCTCCAAGCTAACTTTCCTCCTTCCCTTTGCCTAAAGTCTTATCCTGTGAGAAATAGAGCAGATCCCATTTCACCAGCCCTCATTCCACCAGCAGTCTCACCCCAGGCAAGCGGAGTGTTTCCATAACCTAAGCAGTCTTGTCATTTCCTGACTAACTCAGTCAGACAACAGTTCCTAGTAAGATTTCCTGAGGTTGCAACAAGGAGCCCTTCACTGCACAAGAGCTTTGTTTAAGATGCCAAACTAGAGCTGAGCCATCACCAGTAAAGACTCTGGAGTAAACCTAAAGTCTGGAATGTCCTGATAATGAGAGACTTGGTGGGAAAGGACCTTAAGAATAACACCTTTAGAACTTGGGTCCTGTGAAATTCAATGGTATTCTTTTCATTGCAGTGCCAGAATAAACCTATTCTGTTAGAAGAGGTCACTTGTCCCACAGATGTCTTAACACCATTCTACAAAGCTCCTTTAATTATTGGGAGGACATTTTGTTCATTCACCAACTTCAGTATCCAAGAAACCAGGGTCAGAATCCCAGCTCAGCCACAGTAGAACAGATTCCTTAAACTGAGTGTCTCACCTGTCATAATGATGCCACCGCTGACATCAAAAGGATGCCAGGATTACGTGAGCAAATATTCTAAGCTCTCACCCTAGAATCTGGCACTCTGTAAGTGTTCAATGACTGACAGATACATGCTACTGCTATTATTTGAACAAAAAAATGCCACTGAAAGAAGATAAATGGACCACATAGGATAAAGATTACTCATGTGACAAAAGATGTCAAATAAATGTCATTTAACTCAAAGAAAACATGTGGCAGCTATTGGCATGGCAAATATCAAATTACAGCAGTCACAACATCACTCTAGAGTCATGTGGGTATTGACTGATAAAACCCCCATGGGAGGGTGTGGGCTTTCATCCAGACGAGGCCAGCTGAAGAGAGAAGTGAGGGGTGGAAGGAGGAGGAGGAAGAGAAGATCTCATAAAACTTCTAAGATGATGCGGGAAAAGCAGGTTGAACAGAGCCAACAACAGAATTTTAAGGCCTTTGAGGCATCTCTAAGAAAGTGCTTTCTCCTGTTACAAGGTGATGGGAAAGAAAAGACTAGATGTGGCCACGTAGATCAGGTGTTGTCAACAATTTTCCAAGAGACGGTACTGTAAAATTTCAATTCTTTTGGCTTGGCTGTAGCTCAGTGAGTACAGCGCTGGCCACATACACCAAGGCTGGTGGGTTCAAGCTCCGCCCGGGGCTGCTAAACAACAATAACAACTGCAACCAAAAAATAGCCAGGCATTGTGGAGGGTGCCTGTGGTCCCAGCTACTCAGAAGGCTGAGGCAAGAGAATCACTAAGCCCAAGAGTTTGAAGTTGCTGTGAGCTCTGATGCCCTAGCACTCTACCGAGGGTGACAGCTAGAGATTCTATCAAAAAAAATTTTTTTAACTCTTTTAACAAAATCTAAATTTGGAAAGTTAAGAGTCAACCACTATACCCCACAAATGCATAAATGTATTCATGATCTATGTATATATATATCTTAATAAAAAGAAAACAAAAAAGAGTCAACCACTAGTAAGAAGTAGGGGATAAAGTGGGGTTGGTTAATGGGTACAAAAATACAATCTGTTAAGATAGTGTTAAGCCTAGACTAAGGTGGAAAAATACCAGTTAACTCCCGGCAAATTTCTGGGCCACGAGCCCTCAACAAAATGGATTAAGTATGGTTCACTTCCAAGATAGATGGGAAAGTACTCACTGACTTCTTGCTCAATCAACTCCCCTGAGAAATGGACCGGGAAGTACCAACTGTCCCCAGACTAACCTTTGAGAAATACCAGGTGGGGAAAGTACTGAAACATGATGTATGGCTACTAACCACAAAATTCTGCTTCTGTACATTGCTTGCTAACCTACCCGGATGCACCTGGGCAGCCTGCATGCCAACTAGGATGCAGACCAAGCCTTAAAAACCCGACTCCTTAAGCAGTCAGGGCTGCTTTCGGAACCCTGCGTTGGGTGTGAGGCAGTTGCTGGCCGGCTTTTAAATAAAGGACTCTTCTGTTAATTTGGCTAGTGCAATGGCTTGGTCTTTGGGAATTCCTGGGCACAAAAATAGAATGAACAATATTTGATAACTCAACAAAGTGACTATAATCATCGATAAGTTAGGGCTCACTTTTAAAAAAACTAGAAGAGTAGAACTGGAATGTTCCTAACACAAAGATATGTTAAATGTCTGAGTTGATGGGCTTGGCGCCTGTGGCTCAAGCAGCTAAGGCGCCAGCCACATACACCTGAGCTGGCGGGTTCGAATCCAGCCCAGGCCCACCAAACAGGTTGATGCCTGCAGGTTGATGCCTGCAATCAAAAAAATAGCTGGGCGTTGTGGCGGGTGCCTGTAGTCCCAGCTACTTGGGAGGCAGAGGCATGAGAATAGCTTGAGCCCAGGAGTTGGAGGTTGCTGTGAGCTGTGATGCCACAGCACTCTACCCAGGGTGACAGCTTGAGGCTCTGTCTGAAAAAAAAAACAATGTCTGCGATGATGACTACCCCAATACCCCGATTTGATTAATTCTCATTTTATACCTGTACCAAAACATCACATGTACCCTATAAAGATATACCTATAATTATTAAAATTTTCCTTAATTTTTAAAAAAATGAATCCAGTACACCAAAATATTTACTGAATTATCTCAAGGAAGTACAATCCAGAGATTTTTATTTTCTCTTTGGTACTTTTTTAATCCTTTAAGAATTAAAAATGTATTACTTTTTAATCAAAATCTAAACCTCAGTTTTTGACATGATACATACATAAAGTAAAATACATATGACCTCAGTGGTCCTCCCAGATTAGATATGGTAGAAAAAATGGAACAGTTTCATATAGTCTAGAATTGAAGTAGAAGAAGAAAATATTACAGCTTTGTAATTAGTTCATTTGAAAATAAACAAGATATCATAGAACACTGAGAATTTTTAATGGGGTGGTAGCACAAAGGGGAACAATATGTAGGGCAAGGCTTATGCTTTATGCTATTGGAAATAGATGCTAAACCTCAATTAAAATGATGAAATATTATTGAAGAAACAGGTCCAAAGTCTTATAATAAGAAGCCTATAGGCTTGACGCCTCTAGCTCAGTGAGTAGGGTGGCAGCCACATACACCGAGGCTGGCAGGTTTGAGCCCAGCCCCGGCCAGCTAAACAACAATGACAACTACAACAAAAAAATAGCTGGGCCTTGTGGCAGGCGCCTGTAGTCTCAGCTATTTGGGAGGCTGAGGCAAGATAATCACTTAAGCCCAAGAGTTTGAGGTTGCTGTGAGCTGTAATGCCATAGCACTCTACCCAGGGTGACATAGTGAGACTTTGTCTCAAAAAAAAAAAAAAAGAGGCCTATAAATGATGATTTTGGAGCTGGGAGCAGAATCTCTCTTCAGACCTAGACTCTAGAGTCACTAGGCACCTAATTTAAACCATTCAATACCTATGAAAAAGGTAGAACTATATATAGTAAGGTACTCAATTTATGAGTACATTACTGAATGGCAAACAATTGCCATTCAGTTTCTACAATCATCTCTTGGACACTATACTATAAAGACCCCAAACACACTGGATGGCTAAGAAGAGGGAAAAACATACTTCCACAGATAAGTAGGCTTTGATTTTTTAACTTCGAACTTGGAGGCAGGTGCCATGGCTCACACTGATAATCCTAGCCCTCTGGGAGGCCAAGGTGGGTGGATCACCTGAGCTCAGGAGTTCAAGACCAGCCAGACCAAAAGTGAGACCACATTTCTACCAAAAATAGAAAAAAACCAGCAGGGTGTTGAGGCTGGCGCCTGTAGTCCCAGCTACTCAGGAGGCTGAGGCAAGAGGATTGCTTGAGCCCAAGAGTTTGAAGTTGCTGTGAGCCATGGCACTCTACCCAGGGCACAGAGTGAGGCTCCATCTCAAAAAAAAAAAAAAGAGAGAGACAGGAGTGCAGTGATGCCACCAAGGACTCCTCTCCTTCTATCTTTTGCTCCTGCTTATGAAATATTACAATTACTGGTCATTTGATGCTACTTGAACATGCCTAAGCAGTCACGTTTTTAGAAATCTTACTTTATATGAAGTCAAAGAGTATACCTCTATAAATTTTATTTCTGGATGTTAGGAACTCTAGTCATTGTTCCCTGCAATCGCCCTCTTAAGTATTTAACAATAGCATCATGTGTTTCCCAAACCTTTTCTTCTCTATATTAAATATCTTCAGTTACTTCCAAAAAAAAAAAAAAAACAAAGCTTGGATCCATGTGATTAGGAGGTTAATAAGATCAAATACTCTATGGAGTAGAAAAACAAAAACAAAAGAAAGAAAAAACTAAAAAGAAAGAAGAACAATTTTAAGGGGAATGTTTAACCTACTAAAAGAAACTAATGTTTTCAAAATACAGTATATATATATTTGTTGTTGTTGTTGTTTTTGCAGTTTGGCCGGGCTGGGTTCAATCCCACCACCCTCAGCATATGGGGCCAGTGCCCTGCTCACTGAGCCACAGGCGCCACCCCAAAATACAGTCTATATATGTGGTACTTACTGTTAAAAGATCCCTGGGTTCTACCCAAAACTATGGAATAGCATGGAGTAGAGCCCTCATGTTACCTATTTTTCCAGAAGGTTTTTAGGTAAATTCTAGTTTGAAATCCTCTAATCAGGAAATTATTGAGTGAGATATTTCAGTAGTTCAGTCAAGACCTACTAAACAGCTCTTCATTTTCGTATGTGAAGTAATGAAACTGCTGCCTCTCTGGGGTTATTTTCTGATCGGCCTTAGGTTAACCAGACACAGCCCAATGTGGATTAGTAATCGGTGACAATTTTTTAAACAAAGTGAATCCCTTAAAGCCACACAGGTAAGAATCCACAATGCTTTTCCTGATACATAATAGCTACTTGCCTCGAGTCACATCTTTTTCTCTGGGTGTCTTCCTAAATTCAAGGACCTTTTATGATACGGAATTAAATGTCTCCAGCGCACAGGGAGAAATTAATTAACACCCACCAAATGAACAACTATTCCATTCCCTGCATGAATTTATATTTTGCTTTTATCACAGCTCAAAAAACAGAGAGAAAATCTCTGTAAAAATTAGTTATGCTCTATAGTTTCTTGCGGAGCTATAGAGACTCCCCCTTGGGCTGTTATTTGCAGTATTTACATTTTTTTAACTGAATTATCCAGTGAAAATCCAATTCTTCCTAATGATGTTTGCTCTGTGTGTTTCCCATTCTCATATATGAGAAAAGGTTTATTATCCATTTGTAGTAATTAAGACGCTGATGTTATATAGATCCATAAAAATCCTTCATTAAGCCAGTAAAGAGCTTTTCATCAAAATCACAGTAGCTAAATATTTATTTAAAAATAAAAAACAAATTAAAAGGAAGCCCCCCTATACATACACACACCAAAAATAGAAATGCTTTTGAGACTATTTTGAAAGTTATGGTGAGTACCCTGAGCAGTTTCAAAGCACGTAACTGTATTTTCCTACAAAGCAGGAAACAGCCCTAACTGGCAATCCATCATGGCTGGCTATAAAGAAATGAAGTAATTAACCATAAGGAAATAATTCAGCAAGATGCTAACAGTTTAATAACATTTAAGTATTTGCATTTAAGCATTATTGTTTTTAAATGGTTTCATAATTGTTTTAGATATGCAAAAGGTTCTAACACGTGAACAAAATAAACAGCAACACAAGATTTTGTGATTGATAATGGTCGGTTGGATGTGATATTAGATACAGGAATAGGGTTTGCATTGTCCTTATGGAATTTATAATATAGCCCTTGGCAAAGCAGGTCTGTACAGTGCAAACTCTACAGCATTCAGAAGCTTACACACTTCCCCAACCAGGGGAAAAAGGAGGAAACTAAACAAATCTCTTCCTTTTTTTTTTTTTTTTTTATTGTTGGGGATTCATTGAGGGTACAATAAGCCAGGTTACACTGATTGCAATTGTTAGGTAAAGTCCCCTTTGCAATCATGTCTTGCCCCCATAAAGTGTGACACACACCAAGGCCCCACCCCCTCTCCCTCCGTCCCTCTTTCTGCTTCCCCCCCATAACCTTAATTGTCACTAATTGTCCTCATATCAAAATTGAGTACATAGGATTCATGCTTCTCCATTCTTGTGATGCTTTACTAAGAATAATAAACAAATCTCTTTCGTGAAGGGAAAAAAACCTCATGATGCCCTCTTCTTTACTACAAGGGAGGTTCATCTAGAAAGCCACAGCTCAGAAAGGGAAACATGTTGACTGGAATATGTGAGAACTTCTTACTGGGTATCACTTGGGGATAAAGATTTTATTAGAAAGGCTTATCTTTATCTTGTAGAAATCAAGGAAAAGCCAGACAAGAAGAAAGTTGCATTGGTCCATCATCAAAACCATGTGTCCACCATAGCTTTCCGCACTTTCATCACCAGCCATCAGGGAACACTGGGTGCTGTTTCATTTCCTATCAAACACTAGAACAATGTTTCTCTCATAGGACTCCAAGGGTAGATTCTCAGAGTTCCATGAGTTCTCTACAAACATTTTATTTTAACATCCTGCCTCAATTTCTAAGAATTCTTTTTTAAAAAATATCTAAAGGACTAAGTACTGCCATAGGGCTCTCCTTTGCAATTGCATTTATGAACATATTGGTACCAATGAACATAGCTTCGATTGATGGGTTAATGAGAAAAATAATAATGACAGACTTCAGATGAAAATTACATTGGTGCCAAACAAAAGCCCAGCAAAACCCTGTTGTGTGCCCTAGGCACAATGTTTTCCAAGTTGCGTGTGTACAGAGACCAGAGGCGTACTAAGAAGAGATGAGTCTTTCCCCAGTTTATGGAGTCTGGATACCACCGACTGGAAAAAAACCAGCACCAAAGCAATCAGGACCACACTGGCACTGTAAGCAGTAATTTAATTTCAGTAAAATAACTATATACTTAACTTTCAATTAACATTGTGGGTTTGAATTGAATTTCAGTTTTATTTATATGCAGTTTGTAAATATGTGTTGATTTTATGGTTTATATGGCGAACCTAAAGCAGGGTTTCTAGACCTCAGCCCTACTGACATTGGGGGCTCATTGTCTGTTGTAGGGGACTGTCCTGCCCATTGTGGGATACTTAGCAACATCCCTGGCCTCTACTCACTAGATGCCAGGAGCATACATCCCAAACCTACCCCCAGATAGTTTTCAGTTTAAAACCACTGACCTGTAGCAAGGTATTGTGGCAGGCACCTGTAGTCTCAGCCTTGGGAGGCTGAGGCAAGAGAATTGCTTGAGCCCAAGAGTTTGAGGTTGCTGTGAGCTGTGAAGCCATGGCACTCTACGGAGGGTGATATAGTGAGACTCTGTCTCAAATAAATAAATAAATAAAATAAAATAAAACCACTGACCTAGATTATGGGTCAGGGTCCAGGCAGGAAAGGTGACACACTTGGATTGGGTAATATGTGGTACAAGGAGAATTTAAAATAGAGGCTATTCATAAAGGTATGTGGAGGGTGTAGGGAAAGACAATTACCAAAAGCCTAAAAGTGGCAAAATAAGAGTGAGGCATGTTGGGGTAGAGGAAAGCCAGAGAGGGAAGAAGATTAAGAGGGGAGAACAAACTCTGCCGGGAGGCTATCCCATTAGAAAATGAGACCTGCAGGTAAGAGGTATAGTCAGAAATTAACACCCTGACTTCACTGTCAAGGTTCCCCATGGGCTAAACCCAACCAGGTACCAAAAAGACAGAGAAACCCACTGATATGGTTCAGGTAGGTCAGCCTCCCACGACACAGAGCAGAGAAGAAACGTAGTATTGGTCAGAAGGCCAAATGGAAAAGATCCACCACACCCACTTCTCCAACACTGAGAATTAAAGGTACAATAAAATTTTTAAATCAACCTGAGAAGTCCACAAATCAGCATTCATTCATCCATTCATCTATCTATCCGTCCATCCATCCATCTAGCCATCTAGCCATCTAGCCATCCTAGAGACAAGGTCTGGAGGACAGTAGTGCAATCATAGCTCATGGCAACCTCGAACTCAGAGGCTCATGGTATCCTCCTGCCTCCCAGCTTCCTGAGTACAAGTCAGCTTTTAAGTAAAGAAGATTGCTTTGTACATCATTCAAGATTGCTCTGTACATCATTCAAGATTGTAAAATTATAATCTAGAGCATCATTCATGATTGCTCTGTACATCATTCAAGATTGTAAAATTATAATCTAGAGCCTTCCTACTGTTCATGTCAGATGTACCCACAGTCTGCCCTAGCTCATTGCTGAGCTCTTTAACTCAACAAATATTTAGCTCATACTGTGGTCAAAGCACTGTACCGGTGCTAAGTGGCAATTCATAAGAAATATTAGCCATGAGCCTCACGTCTCTGCAGGGAGACAACTGATACATAATGGATAAAATAGGTTCCCTTCCCCCAGCCACCACCAGCTTGAGCTCAGCATCCTAATAATAATAGTGGCTCATGTCCACACTACTTGTGTAGTGACTTTGTCACCGGATCTGCAGGTGTGTCTATGATTAGCAGCAGGAGTCTTACATACCTTGGCTGATAGCCCTTTCTCTAGGGACTTCTTCCTCATTCCCTGGAAAGGAACAGTACAAGGACCTCCTCCTTTGGAAAGAGGAGCAGTGAATGTGACTGGTAAGATGGGGCCAGCTTTTATCCCTTTGGCCACCCATGCCCCAGGCAGGGTCACTACACTGAACAAAGAGCAGGAACCACCCACTCTTGCCAAGCATAAGAGTTGTGCCACTCGCCCCTTCCAATAAGCAGAGGAAGCAGGGCCTGCCATGGGCCAGCCTGGCCAGGTCTCCAATTTCCCAGTTCCAGCTTCAGCCTGCAACTAAATATGCAAATCAAAGTCAAGTGAATCCATGGGTTGTACCTGTGGCTCAAGGAGTAGGGCACCAGCTCCTTATACCAGAGGTAGTGGGTTCAAACCCAGCCCCAGCCAAAAACTGCAAAAAAAAATTAAAAAAAAAAAAAAGTCAAATGAATCCCAAGTCTTCATTGAGAGAGAGAGAAGGTCCTGGTACAATCTGACCTAAGCCTAGTAAGGCAGTGCCAAGGAGAACTGTGCAGTGGGGGCGCACACACACAGAGTCCCCACTGAGACACTGCCTAATGAAGAGACAGGGGTACCACCTCCAGACCACAGAATTACAGAGCCGCCAGCAGCATGCACACTCAGCCCAGAAAAGCCACAGGCATTGGATTCCAATGCACAAGCGCCTACCCCTTGTGCCAGTGTGCCCAGGATGTGGGACATAGAATGAGGGAGATTATCTCGGAGCTTTAAGATTTACCATCTGCGCTCTGCTGGGTTTCAGACTTGCATGGGGCCTAGTGTCCCTTTCTTTTGGCTGAGTTCCTCCCTTTTGGAATGAGAATGTTTAGCCAAAGCCTATACAACCATTGTGTCTTGAAAATAAATAATTTGATTTATTTTCATTTTACAGGTTACAGCTTTAAGGAACTCAGATGAGACTTTAGACTTGGAGTTAATGCTGGAATAAATTTAAGACTTTGGGAGACTATTGAAAAGAGCTTCACATTATATTTTCTGAAGGCTTTCATATTCTATTTTGCAATGTGAAAAAGACATGAGACTGGGGGGACTGAGGGCACAATGCTGTGGGTTGGATATGGTTTGTTTGGTCCTGCCAAGTCTTGTGTTGAAATTTGATCCCCAATGTTGGAGATGCGCACTGGTGGGAGAGGATTCCTCCAGTGGCTTGGTGCCACTCTCTTGGGAGTGAACTCTCATTCTTTTAGTTCCCACAAGAGGTAGTTAAAAAGATCCTGGCACTCTTCCCCTGTCTCTTGCTGCCTCTGTCACCCTGCAGTCTGCACATGCCAGCTCCCCTCTGTCTTCCACCATGAGTGGAAGCAGCCCGGGTCCCTCTTCAGAAGGAAATGCTGCCACCATGTTTCTTTTACAGCCTGTAGAACTTCAAGCCAAACAAACCTCTTTTCTTCATCAATTATCCAGTCTCAGGTGTTCCCATATAGCAACACAAATGGACTAAGATAAACGCTGCCTTGACAGTCTGGCTACCCTGAGATCACCATACTGTCAGGAAGCTCAACCTCAAGGTAGCACACTGGGAGGCCACATGGAGAAAGAGATGCCCAACTAGTCCCCAGATGTTCAAGCCATCCCGGCCCAGGTACCAGGCATATGAAGAAAGAAAT
Organism: Nycticebus coucang; assembly: GCF_027406575.1. Classification (NCBI taxonomy): domain Eukaryota; kingdom Metazoa; phylum Chordata; class Mammalia; order Primates; family Lorisidae; genus Nycticebus; species Nycticebus coucang. The sequence goes on from NC_069787.1 coordinate 24,375,799, forward strand.
CATCTTGGGTGTCCAGCCAAAGGAGGCTTCAGATGCCTCCAGCCTTGGCTGGCAGCTGGCTGCAACCAATCACTAAAAGATAGTAAATAAAGACTGCCCAAATGAGCTAGTCTAACTCCAGAAACATGAGAGAGAGTCATATGTTGCTTCCTAACCTGCCAGACTTTTGGGGGGGGGGGGGTTGCTATAAAGCACAAGGTAAGCAGACTAAGAATTTTTTTTAAAACAAGAGTCTCACTTTGTTGCCCTGGGTAGAGTGCCGTGGTGTCATAGCTCACAGCAACCTCAAACTCTTGGGATCAAGATATCCTCTTGCCTCAGCCTACTGAGTAGCTGGGTAGCTGGGACTATAGGCACCTGCCACAATGCCTGACTAGTTTTAGAGATGGGGTCTTGCTCTTGCTCAGGATCAGACTGGTCTCAAACTCCTGAGCTCAGGCAATCTACCTGCCTAGGCCTCCCACAGTGCTAGGAAGGATTACAGTAGACTAAGAATTCTTGAAATATAAGCCTATACTCCTGGGGAATGTATTAAATTTAACTTCACACATATTCATGCTCTCAGTACCAAGGTATTTTGAGAAATGTACAGCCACTATAACCATCCTGCCATATTCAGCATGTCTAAATTTGAGCTCGTTTGCCTCCTGTGTCTGTTCCCAACAGGGTAAGGATGTGGGAAGGAATGCAGGGGATTAGCTAGGACCCCAAAACACCAGTGGGGGCCCATATAACTTCTACAGCAGAGCACTGATGTGTCTGCCAGGCCCTGCCAATAAAATTTAGGTGTGTTCCTAGCATGTGGAATAAAACACAGGTGTGTTGCCTGTGGGGGCAGAGAAAGAAAGAATGTCCCTTTATCTATCCCAGGAGATTGGAGGGAAACTTTGCTCCATTTCTCCTTTTTCCTCTGCACTCTGAGGAACCAGAGGAGGCACAGAGAGAACTCAGGTATCAGGAATCATGCCATTATTTGACAATTGAGCTTTCCCTAACAGAGTCAAGCTCCCATACCTGGCTCATTTCATCAGGATGAACTGTTCCCCAAGCAGAGCCTTAGTCCTCATGCAAATTGCCTTTCCAGGGAACCATCAACATAGACATGGCCAGACATTCTGAATTCCTCTTAGACTCAATCCAGAAGCTCTGCTCCCATAAATGAGAAATAGTGGAGAATACTGACAACCTAACAGATTAATCAGTGTAAAAGAATGACCCTGGAGTCAGAATTTAAATGTGTTTTTTAGCAAGAAGCTGACAGCTACTTCTCTATAGAGCAAGGTTAGCAACTCAAATGGCTCCTAGGCAGGAGAAATATTCAAAATATTTAACAACTGGAATCACCTGTGCACCAGTGGGCTCAGTGCAGGCCCCATCAGCCATAGATACTGATCCTGCCCACAGGGACCAGGCAGGGTGAGGGGAAGGGGGGGACACATAGGGGCTGTGGAAGAGAATAGCTTGTGCTTCCTGTAAAAGGGAAGCTTCTATCCAGCTCCAGGCAATGGCAGACATGGGAATGAAAACCTAGTGTTATCAGAAATATAAGATTTTTTTTTCTCAGAGAAGCTGCAAAGGGATTTACAAAATTTCCTGATTTAAATATTAGCAACCAGCTTGAATATTTACAAAAATGTTGTTCCAAGCTATAATGTTCTAAAGGCTTGTGCTCCCTCTACCTCCACTCAAAATTTGTAAGTTGAAATTCATAACCCCCACCCCAGGTGATGACATTAAGAGGTGGAGCCTTTGGCAGGGTGATTGGGTCATGAGGATGGAGCCCTCATGCACAAGATTAGTGCCCTTATGAAAGAAGCCAGGGGAAGGGCAGATCCTTTGCTGCTTCCAGAATGTGAGGAACCAGAAGATCACCATTTGCGGAGGAGAGAGCAAGATGGCGGCCGAGTAACAGCTTCCTTGCATCTGGGCACCATGAGTCTGGGGAGATAGGACTCCAGACATCTCTGGCTAGTGGGATCTGCCTATCATCAACCCTATGAGGATACAGGGAATCAGTGAGAGACTTCTGGACCCCAAGAGGAGGACTAAAACAGTGGAAAACCGGCAAGTGGTCACGTGTATTCAATAGGTCTAAACCCGCCCGCAACTGTAAGTTCGGTAGCAGTGAGACTGCAAACCAGAAAGGCCTTACCTGTGAACTGTATTGGTGTCTTTGGACTTGGCACTCAGTTGAACTGCCTTGGGGAGAGCCTGAGCAGGAGTGCAGAGAACTTTGGCCATTGTCTAGGGCCCCAGTCTGAGCCGCTGAGCCAGACGGAGCTAATAGTGTTTGGCTGGGCTGCAGGGAGCCATTGTGAGTGATCTGCCCCAGCAAGCTCGGCCCAGAGGGTTGCAGAGCTAGAACCGGGTGGGAGCTGGTAACCTAGTGACTGAGCAGCCTATGGGTGGGGTCTGAGCCGCCTTACAGCCCTAACCCTCAGGGGCAGAGTGAGACCGGTTTTGGCACACTGGGTAAGTGGATAGCCACTTCAGCAGTGATTCCAGCGACAAGCACTACCCTGGGAAAGCTTCTGCTCAGCAAGTTTACAAGTTCAAAGTGCCTTTTAAGTGGGCTGTAGGCTGAAGAGAGATTTAGAGTGTCTACCTGCTGGGGTTTGAGAAATCAGCAGCCTCCAGTTGTATCAGAACTGTGATTAACATCTCATACCCCAGAAGACCACAGGTTGCCCAGATAATATTCAACAACATATACATACTGCTTTGTTTTTGGTTGTGTTTTTTTTTTTGTTAGTTTGTTTGTTTTTTTGGTTTGGTTGTTTTTTTGTTTATTTTTATGTTATTGATCTTGTTTTGTTTTTTAATTTCAACCTTTTCCATACAGATCTTTTTCCTTTCTCAATTTTTCTAGTTTAATTATAATTTCCCATTGCTGCCTTTTTCAATAACTAGAACTTCATTTTTGCTAGTGTTTCTACCGCTATTATTTGGTTTTTTACTCAATTTTATCCTGTAAAGTTTTCTGTTTGCTTGTTTTGGTTTGATTTATAGCATTTTTGTCTTTCCTCTCTACTTGGTGGAGGTGGGGTACTGTGTCTGATCAGGTTAGCAAAGAGCTGCTGACCTCAAGGGAACCACCCAACTGGGCACCCCCAGAAGGTGGGTTTTTCATAAGGTTGTGTCAAAGTACCCTACTGTACACCTATATTGCTCCGTCTCCCTCTTTCTGTGCCTCTCTTCTTTTTGTCAATATTCCTTTTACCCCCTCCCTCTCCTTTCTCTATTTTTTTTTTTCTTTTCACTCGGTCCTCCTTTCTTTCATCCCTTTCTTGCTCTTCAACCTTCTCACCCTTCTGGTCCTGTACCAAAAGGACTCATCGAACCCTTAGTCCACAGGCATGAGAACTTAAAGAGTAAGAGGAAGTGAAAGGAAAATTAGGGCAAGGAAACAGATAAAAGAAATCACTCATGAGGAAGAATCAGCAGAAAACTCCAGGCAACACGAAGAACCAGTCCAGAACAACCCCGCCAAGGGACCATGAGGTAGCTACTGCAGAGGATTCCACCTATACAGAAATGTTAGGAATGACAGAAAGGGAATTTAGAATACACATGATGAAAACAATGAAAGAAATGATGGAAACAATGAAGGAAACTGCTAATAAAGTGGAAAATAACCAAAAGGAAATCCAAAACCAGAATCAAATAAGAGATGAACGATATGAAGAATATAAAAAGGATATAGCAGAGCTGAAGGAACTGAAACAGTCAATGAGGGAACTTAAAGATGCAATGGAAAGTATCAGCTACAGGTTAGACCATGCAGAAGAAAGAATTTCAGAGGTAGAGGACAAAGTTCTTGAGATAGTAAAAGAGGCAGAAAAGAAGAGAGAGAAAGCAGAACGTTCACTGTCAGAATTATGGGACTTTATGAAGCATTCCAACATACGAGTTACAGGAATCCCAGAAGGGGAAGAAGAATGCCCCAGAGGAATGGAAGCCATACTAGAGAATATTGTAAAAGAAAATTTCTCAAATATCACCAAAGATTCTGACACACTGCTTTCAGTTGACCTACAGGGGCAAATCCATCAGAGTGACCGCAGACTTCTCTAATGAAACTTTCCACGCAAGAATACAATGGTCATCTACCTTTAATCTACTTAAACAGAACAATTTCCAGCCCAGAATTCTTTACCCTGCCAAGCTAAGCTTAAAAATTGACAGAGAAATCAAATCATTTATGGATATACAAACATTGAGGAAATTCACCACAACAAGATCACCATTTGCAATCTGGAAGCGGGCCTTCACTAGCACATGACCATCTTGATCTTGAACTTCTCAGCCTCCAGAATTGCAGGAAATATCTGTTGTGTAGAAGCCACCCAGTTTATGATATTTTGTAATAGCAGCCAGAATGGACTAAGACAAACCAAATAAAGATATACATATATGTGACTCTTATGGTATAATTTTTACTGACTTTCCAAAGACAGACCCAGAAAGACCCTTCAAGAAAAACACACTTTCAGGTGAGGAGTCTACTGGTCCTCTAAGTTGGCAGAGCTGCCTCTCTACCTTGCTATTTATACCTCTAGAATAAGAAAAGTAAAATTAGCATTATTCTCTAGGAAATTCCTGGGTGAAAATATTTAGAGATCTCAATTCTCCCCCAAAATAAAAGTTGGAGCAATTCATCAAAGTGGACTGGGATGGGCTAGGTGAGTTCTGCCATCAAAGTCCCCCAGGGGTGGGAGACATCTAGGCTGGTATTCCAGACTCTAACCAAGAGCTGGCCACCCTCACTTAGTGTTGTGCTTTGGGAATGGGTCTCTAGTCATGGGCAGGAGCTCCAGGAACAGGAATACCCTGGACATCACCACACTAGCCATGGAAGCATCAGCCACAGAAGTACAAAGCCTTCACTGTCAACTACAATGCCTTGGCCACCAGAAGAAATATCCCTATGAGTCTCCCTTTCTCTCCCAACCTGGTGTTTAGGGGTGATCCTTTAGACTGAGTAAACCTGGAGTTTGGGGATGTCTTTGTGGACAAATGACGTGGGCAGTCACAGAAGGTCCACATGCTTGCTTTAATGCTTATCTTGAAATTCTTAATTTTTTCACCAATGGTCCCACATTTTTAATTTATACTAAGCCCCACATATTATGTAGCTAGTCCTTCTTCAACAATATTGAGAAGAGGGCAGCTCCTGTGGCTCAAAGGAGTAGGGTGCTGGCCCCATTTGCCAGAAGTGGTGGGTCCAAACCCAGCCCCAGCCAAAAACTACAAAAAAAAAAAAAAGAAGAAGAAGTAAAAATAACCGGGCATTGTGGTGGGCGCCTATAGTCCCAGCTACTCAGGAGGCTGAGGCAAGAGAATCGCTCAAGCCCAAGAGGTTGAGGTTGCTGTGAGCTGTGATGCCATGCACTCTACCAAGAGCAACATAGTGAAACTCTGTCTCAAAAAAAAAATGGCCATTATTAAAAAGTCAAAAAACAACAGATGCTGGCACAGATCCTGAAAGATAGGAACTCTCATACACTGTTGGTATGACTATAAATTAGTACAACCTCTATGGAAAATAGTATGGAGATTCTTCAAAAAAATAAAGATAGACCTACCATTGGATCCAACATTCCCACTACAAGGTTTCCACCCAAAGGAAAAGAAGTAATTTTATCAAAAAGACACCTGCAAATACTTATTATAGCACAATTCACAATTGCAAAGATATGGAATCAACCTAAGTGCCCATCAATTCATGAGTAGGTAAAGAAAATGTGTTACACACACACACACACACACACACACACCATGGAGTGCTACTTATCTATAAAAAGAAATGAAATAATATCTTTTGCCACAACTTGGATGGAACTGGAGACCATTATCCTAAATGCAGCATCTTAGGGATGGGAAAACAAACACCACGTGTACTCTTTAATAATCGGAAGCTAAACAATGGGCACACACAGGCTCAAAGAGAAGTGAAGCATATCAAAACCAAGAAAGGGGACGTGGGGAAAGAATGGGGTAAAGACTGACCTACCAAGTACCATGAACACTGTTCTGACAATAGGCACACAAAAAGCCCCAACTTAAGCATTGTGCAATGTATCCATGTAACAAAAACACTTGTACCCCTCCTAATAAATTGAAATTAAAAAAAAAAAAAAGAGCTAGCTAATATCCTATCAGAAGGGCCACAGTCCAAATGCAGCTGCAACAAAATTTCTGTTACCTGTATTTTCATCAACACTGGAGGCTGGGCTAATGAGCACAATAAATATCAGAAATGGGCTCTTATTGGTGAAATTAATGGTTCATTAAATGGCATAATGAATGTTCAAGGACTCTTGGCAAGCAACATTAAAGTACACTGGCTAAAATGTTTTCAGGATATCCTCTCTTCAATAAGGTGTAAGAATCTAGCAAGGCCTATGATTTGCACCCTCAGGAACAGCACCCACATAGCAATCCCTAAATGGTCCTGTGCCCACTCACTGTTGTAGAAGGATTTCTGGCTGCCCAGTGCTAACTGCCAGAATACCTCAAGTCAGCTTTATATGAAAGGTGCTAGGCAGAACAGCTAAAAATGACAGTGTGCTGACAGCGTCTAGCACTTGCAGAAAAGGGGTATGCACTGTTTTCTGTTTGCATGTGACTGCTAGGTTAACAAATCTCTGTGTGTGTGGCAGAATTTCACCCGAAACCATTTTGTTATCCAGTACACCCTGGTAGGAACATGATGGGTAAGTAGCTAACCCTCACTTTGATGGGGGGACCTCCAACTTCTTCAGGGGTTTCTGTCTCATCTACGCATGAGGACACTGGGTCCCCAACTTATGTAGCTACTAAGGGGCAGAGCCAGGTTGTGTACCCAGCTGTCTGGGCTCACATCCCTACTGTTAACCACATGCTACACCACCTCTCCACATCAAAGTAACAACTAACCTAAAGCCATTGCACTTAGATCAATTTGGCATAAACATATTCAGTGTGCCATCCAGTACTTCAGAAGTATACACATTTGCAAGAAAAAGGAGGAAAAAAAGAGTCTGACACATACAAAAAAAGATAATGTACAAGTCTAAATTATCAAGAGCTCTAAAAACACACAAACTCCAAACTTATATATACCCGTGGTCCTAACACAATTGTGGAAGGTGGCACATCAACTTTCTACCTAATTGTCACAGCATCTAAACATGCACATCACTAAAAAAAAAATGACTGTAAAACTGTTAAAATATGAAGAAATGGCCTCCTTGGAATTGGTAAATTATGGTATTTTTGGCATTGTCATTTCAGCCATAGTGGCAAGCTGCATATCCCTGAGTAAGTGGAAGCCCTGCTGGCCTGTGGCTCCCCATGTAAAGGGAGAGCTCTCTACCATGCTAAAAAGAAATCCATAGTTAACAACTACCTATGTGTGTGCTTGCATGGTGGCTCTTGCGAGATGGCTCTCGCCTATAATCTAGCACTCTGGGAGGCCGAGACAGGTGGATTGCTGGAGGTCAGGAGTTCAGGACCAGTCTGAGCAAGAGGGAGACCACATCTCTTTAAAAAAAAAAAAAAACAGCCAGGCATTGTGTTGGACACCTGTAGTCCCAGCTACTGGGAAGGCTGACACAAGAGAATTGCTTGAACCCAAGTTTTTGAGGTTACTGTGAGCTATGACACCGCGGCACTCTATCAAAAAAATAATAATAATAATAATTAATATAATAGCCTAACTGTAACATACAAAATTAAAAAAAGGACAAGAATTGGAAGTAAAATATTATTTTAATATGTAAATATGGGGACAGAACAACACTGACAGACATGACGATGCGGTCACATGCTTTGCACCTGGATGAAAAATCACAATAAGGCCACTATTAGAGAGCAGATGGGGTGGGTATGCGGTATTGACAATCCAAACACAAGTAGCTCCTGGGGGTCAGGGAATCTCATAAAAACCTAACTCTTAGTACTTGCATTATTGGAAAATTCAGCATATACTCAAACTGTAGGAAAAAAAAAAAAGAAAAGAAAAAGAAGAAAAATTTTTATTATATCAAAAGGAGTTAACATCTAGATAATTACACAGGTTTTTTTCTCATCCACATACTCAGAGGGGCATTTAAGGGCTGTACAGGATTTGGAGCAATCCATTACTGTACAGAAGTATCCTGCATATTTGCAGGGCACGTCAAATCCCTCAGCTCCAGGGATTGTGGGACACCAGCAATTCCCCAAACACCTCTCCCTGAGCAGCACTGCCCACTAAGGACCTCTGCCGTAAGGGTTTTTCTGAAGCCTTGCTTGTCTCTAGATCTGTGGCCCCAGGAAGTAGTTGATGCTATGGAGGGAACAAAGCCTGCTTTTGGCCTTGGGAAGGAAGAAATATTTTGAGCTCTCCAGGACCTGGGCTCTGATGTGAGCAAACTGTGCCCACAGCCCTGGCACTAGGCTCTGAACAGTTCTCCTGGTGGTTGCTGCAATAGTGTGACTATAGCAGAACTGCACTCCCAGGCCACTGCAGGTTGAAGTAGCAGCCAGTATCTAAATAGGTCCAAACCCTCAGAGGTGCACCTGAGTTCTCCACCATTAACAAGAAATCAAAAGTATCAAGACTGACCCCTGGGACATGAGGAGAACAGAGCAGCTAAAACAGCTGAGGAGTCGAGTCCTGGTTTGTCCCAGGAAGTCTCAGAGACCTGAGCTTTTAATCATTTCACTGTATCAAGGTTCTGATGAAAGAAGGAGGCAGAGAGTCCTTGCAGGAGGCTACTTCAAGGAGGCCAGTCATGATTAAGTGGGGAGGGCCCAGGAGCAGAACCTGACTCACAGAGAGCAGCTATGTGTTGAAAAAGGAAAAAGGACTGTTACAATCCACAGGCCAGTCAAGGAGTCATTGCTTCAGGGAGAGACTGGTGACCACCCACAGTGATGGAAAAACTGGGAAAAACCACCAGCTTTGTGGGGGGGAAAGCTTCATTTTCCTCAGAATCCAGGAATAAGCTGGATAATTATAATGAGACTGGAAAGAAGGAAAAAATGAAAGAAAGAGAAAAACCAATAAAATTCACCAAGCAGATGACTGTCATCAAAGGGCCCCTGCAGAGAGCAGGGATGCTATGAATGCAGTTAGCAGATAGAAAAAAGAAATGTGCCAGAAAGAGACGGTAATAGAAAAGGCGCGAAAAGCAAAGTTGGAGAGGTGAATCAAGAGGGTTAAAAGGAAAAAATGGGAGTGGAGACAAGATGGCTGACTGAAGCCAGCTTTCCACAGAGGCTCCTGTCCAGAAGGAGAGTTAAAGGACAGAAATTTAGCAAGTAACCTGGTGGATTAGAGCTGCATCAAGAGAGAAGGTTGAAGAATGCACATCAACCCTGCTGAGGTGAGTTACAACCCCAAGGATACAAACAAAAGGTACAAAATCCATCACCAAGCAGATGGGAGTCCCCTCCCCCGTCAGAACGGCTCGGAGTGCCCCACAAACAAATGAGCAGAGTTTAAAGGTCCTCCCACTACACTCCATGGGAGAGACCCTCTAAAAACTGGACCTACCTCCCCTACTAGGGTGCCATGGCACTCTCCTGCCAGGCATAAAACTGTATAAAACTATATATATTCTCTACCTGCACTTCTGAGCTCCCAGCACTCCCCTCCACTCTGAGATCTGGAGGCCTCTCCCCCAGGAGTCCAGATTCTTGGGTGATTTCTCAAGGGGTGTGGACAGGGCCTGGACCACAGATGGTCAGTGCTGATTCTGTGGCACAGGAGTGAGGAGAGGATGGTCGACTAAGAGGGAACCACGTGGGAATGGCAGTGCCCCAAGGCGCAGGGCAGCAGCCATTTTTGGCAACAATAGGGCTCACTCCAGATATTCCCAAGTCACACCCCCTGTCTCTCTGGGTAACCAGAGGAGGCCAGGCATCTTCTCAGATGGCAACCACCATGGAACAGATCTGGGACTGAAACGCAGGCCCCATGAGTAAAGAATTTGCCTGAGGCGGTACCAGCCTGGGTGGAGCATGGGGACTAGAAAACACACATGCAGAGCCAGGAGATTCCCAGGGCAGGGCTGACCCAGAAGACCGCTTTACTGAGACTAAGACGCACCCGGCCCCCAGGGGACCATCAGCTTAAACAAAGGAGGGCAGGCAGAGGCTGGATCTGACAGGTAACCGTGCTGCGAATACAAACAGCTGATACTGTACAGCAGCAAAGACAGGACCTGAGGCACAGGTTCTAGGAACTCAGAACAGTTTCTCTTCTCCAGGGGGATTTAGCAGGGACAGAAACAAATTCCCACAAAGTTGTTCTGTTCTGTCAGTAACATAAATCTGGGGTGGGGCTGGAACTGAGTGAACACCCCCCAGCCTCCATCAAGCGCCAGAGGTTGTCAGGCCTCACCTCCCCCTGCCGGATAGAGGCAGAGATCAATGGCCTGTTTGAGCAGACATAGATTTCCTTGTGATTCAGGCAGGTGCAAACCCCTGGAGTATCTCCTCATTGGAGGCAACTGGGTCACAGCTCTGCGGGGTTATCAGTGACTGGGTGTGACAGAGGTGCAAGGTGGAGAAGGAGGCATCAACCTTCCAGACTAATCTATTTGCTGGGTGGGTCCTCCTGACTTCACAGACCACCGGAGCAAGTCATATTTGAGTTGTCACCAGACCCCTGCGATCCAGTTGCCAGACACCTTTTAACTCTCCCACCTGAGAAAGGTGCTGACTGAGACAATTGATTTGGACCTTTTGAACTGAGCCAATCACCCGAGGACTATCCAAGTGGTGCCCTGCGTGTGTGGTTGTAGGAAGGTTTGACTTTCCTTTTCCAATTGTTGCCTGTGGGAGATGGGGTGACTTAATTGCTGGTATTTCTCCACAGCTGAAACTTCATTCCAGAGTAACCGTTTCACTAGTGTTGACTGGGTGTGACAGCGGTGCAAGGTGGGGAAGGAGGCATCAACCTTCCCAGACTGATCTATTGGCTGGGTGGCTCCTCCTGACTCCACGCAGCACTGGAGCAAGCCACACCAGAGTAGTCACCAGATCCCTGTGATCCAGTTCCCAGAGACCTCTTAAACTCTCTCACCTGAGACAGGTGCAGACTGAGACAATTGATTTGGACTTTTTGAACTGAACCAATCTCCTGAGGACAAATCAGGTGGTGCCCTGGGTGCACGGTGGTAGGAAGGTTTGATTTTTCTTTTCCAATTGTTTGCCGGTGGGGGGTGGGGTGACTTAATTGCTGATATTTCTCCACAACTGAGACTTCAATCCAGTGTATCTGTTTCACTAGGGTGGAACAGAAACCAGTTGAAAACAAGACAGAACCACTTAGCCCCACCACACCAGACAGGGCCCCAGTTTCTCAGGCCACAACACTGTACAGGCCCTCGACAATGCCCCAGGGGAAAAAATCAGAGGGAGTAAAACCATGGGGCTTAATCAGTGGAAAAACTCTGGTAACATGAATAACTAGAATAAATCAACCCACCCAAGAAAAGATATAGCAGATGCAATTGAAGATCCCATTCATAAACAACTGGCTAAGATGTCAGAAATCGAATTCAGAATTTGGATTGCAGACAAGATTAACAAAGTGGAATTAGGAATTCGAGGAGAAATTCAAAAGTTGTCTCAAGAATTTAATGAATTTAAACACAAAACCAACAAAGACTTAGACACACTGAAGCAAGAATTTTCAGCCCTCAAAAATATGAAAATTACAGTAGAATCCCTCAGCAACAGAATGGAGCAAGCAGAAGAAAGGATTTCTGACATCGAAGATAAAGCCTTTGAATGCTCCCAAACTCTCAAAGAGGAAGAGAAATAGAAAGCAAAAATGGATCATTCTCTCAGAGAGCTCTGGGATAATTCAAAGAAGGCGAATATCCGAATCATAGGAGTTCCAGAAACAGATGAAATGGCCTCGCTGGGCACAGAGGCCCTTCTGCATGAACTTATGAAAGAGAATTTTCCAGACATGCCTAGAGATTCTGAAATTCAGATAGTGGACAGCTTCAGAACCCCAGCAGACTCAACCCCAATAAGACATCCCCCAGGCATATCATAATTAACTTCACTAAAGTTAATATGAAGGAGAAAATCCTCAAAGCTGCCAGGAGAAAGAAAACCATTACCTTCAAAGGGAAGAATATTAGAATGACTGCAGATCTCTCTGCTGAAACTTTTCAAGCCATAAGAGGGTGGTCACCGACTTTTAATCTCCTAAAGCAAAATAACTTTCAACCCCAGACCTTGTATCCAGCTAAACTGAGTTTCATTTATGATGGAGAAATTAAATACTTTAATGACATTCATACGTTGAAGAAATTTGTAACCAAACCAGCTCTTCAGTATATTCTCAAACCTATCCTCCATAATGACCAACCCAATCCTACACCACAAAAGTAAACTCACTCAGAAACTTTGGATCAAACGCCAATTTCCACACTGGCGAAAGGATTAAAAATGCCCACTGGACTTTTGAAAAACTCGATACCCAAAACCTCACCAGACTTATCAATATTCTCCATCAATGTGAACGGCTTAAACTGTCCTCTAAAGAGGCATAGGTTAGCTGACTGGATACAAAAACTCAGGCCAGATATCTGTTGCATACCAAGAGTCACATCTTAACTTAAAAGACAAATACAGACTCAGGGTGAAAGGATGGTCATCCATATTTCAGGCAAATGGTAATCAGAAAAAAGCAGGTGTTGCAATTTTATTTGCAGATACAATAGGCTTTAAACCAACAAAAGTAAGGAAGGACAAGAATGGTCACTTCATATTTGTTAAACTTTTTTTTTTATTGTTGGGGATTCATTGAGGGTACAATAAGCCAGGTTACACTGATTGCAATTGTTAGGTAAAGTCCCTCTTGCAATCATGTCTTGTCCCCAGAAAGTGTGACACACACCAAGGCCCCACCCCCCTCATATTTGTTAAGGGTAATACTCAGTATGATGAGATCTCAATTATTAATATCTATGCACCCAACCAGAATGCACCTCAATTTATAAGAGAAACTCTAACAGACATGAGCAACTTGATTTCCTCCGGGTCCATAATGGTTGGAGATTTCAACACTCCTTTGGCAGTGTTGGATCGATCCTCCAAGAAGCTGAGCAAAGAAATCTTAGATTTAAACCTAACCATCCAACATTTGGATTTAGCAGACATCTACAGAACATTTCGTCCCAACAAAACTGAATACACATACTTCTCATCAGCCCATGGAATTTACTCCAAAATCGATCACATCTTAGGTCACAAGTCTAACCTCAGTAAATTTAAAGGAATAGAAATTATTCCACACATCTTCTCGGACCACCATGGAATAAAATTTGAGCTGGAGGAATCTGCATACTCATACAAAAACATGGAAGTTAAATAACCTTATGCTGAATGATAGCTGGGTCAGAGATGAGATTAAGAAAGAAATTGCCAACTTTTTGGAACAAAACGACAATGAAGACACGAACTATCAGAACCTCTGGGACACCGCAAAGGCAGTTCTAAGAGTGAAATTTATAGCACTGCAAGCCTTCCTCAAGAGAACGGAAAGAGAGGAAGTTAACAACTTAATGGGACATCTCAAGCAACTGGAAAAGAAAGAACATTCTAACCCCAAACTCAGTAGAAGAAAGGAAATAACCAAAATTAGAGCAGAATTAAATGAAATTGAAAACAAAAGAATAATACAACAGATCAATAAATCAAAAAGCTAGTTTTTTGAAAAGGTCAATAAAATAGATAAACCTTTGGCCAACCTAATAAGGAAAAAAAGAGTAAAATCTCTAATCTCATCAATCAGAAACAACAAAGAAATAACAACAGACTCCTCAGAAATCAAAAAAATCCTTAATGAATATTACAAGAAACTGTATTCTCAGAAATATGAAAATCTGAAGGAAATTTACAGATACTTGGAAGCACGACACCTTCCAAGACTTAGCCAGAATCAAGTGGAAATGTTGAACAGGCCCATATCAAGTTCTGAATTAGCATCAACCATACAAATCCTCCCTAAAAAGAAAAGCCCGGGACCAGACAGTTTCACTTCAGAATTCTACCAAACTTTTAAAGAGGAATTAGTACCCCCCCACAGCTCGGGAGGCTGAGGCTAGAGAATCACATAAGCCCAGGAGTTGGAGGTTGCTGTGAGCCGTGTGACGCCACGGCACTCTACCCGAGGGCGGTACAGTGAGACTCTGTCTCTACAAAAAAAAAAAAAAAAGAGGAATTAGTACCTATATTACTCAACCTGTTCCAAAAGGTAGAAAAAGGAGGAAGACTACCTAACACGTTCTATGAAGCAAACATCACCCTGATCCCCAAACCAGGAAAAGACCCAACAAGAAAAGAAAATTACAGACCAATATCACTAATGAATATAGATGCAAAAATATTCAACAAGATCCTAACAAACAGAATCCAGCAACACATCAAACAAATTATACATCCTGACCAAGTCGGTTTTATCACAGGGTCTCAAGGCTGGTTCAATATACGTAAATCTATAAATGTAATCCAGCACATAAACAAATTAAAAAACAAAGACCATATGATTCTCTCAATCGATGCAGAAAAAGCTTTTGATAATATCCAGCATCCCTTCATGATCAGAACACTTATGAAAATTGGTATAGAAGGGACATTTCTTAAACTGATAGAGACCATCTACAGCAAACCCACAGCCAATATCATATTGAATGGAGTTAAATTGGAATCATTTCCACTCAGATCAGGAACCAAATAAGGCTGCCCATTGTCTCCATTGCTTTTTAACATTGTAATGGAAGTTTTAGCCACCACAATTAGGGAAGAAAAGGTGATCAAGGGTATCCATGTAGGGTCAGAAGAGATCAAACTTTTGCTCTTCACAGATGATATGATCGTATATCTGGAAAACACTAGGGACTCTACTACAAAACTCTTAGAAGTGATCAAGGAATACAGCAGCGTCTCAAGTTACAAAATCAACATTCATAAATCTGTAGCATTTATATATACCAACAATAGTCAAGTTGAAAAAACAGTTAAGGACTCTATCCCATTAACAATAGTGCCAAAGAAGATGAAATATTTGGGAATTTATCTAACAAAGGACGTGAAAGATCTCTATAAAGAGAACTGTGAAACTGTAAGAAAAGAAATAGCTGAAAATATTAACAAATGGAAAAACATACCATGCTCATGGCTGGGAAGAATCAACATTGTTAAAATGTCCATACTACCCAAAGCAAAATATAATTTCAATGCAATCCCTATTAAAGCTCCACTGTTATACTTGAAAGATCTTGAAAAAACAATACTTTGTTTGATATGGAATCAAAAAAACCTCGGATAGCCAAGACATTACTCAGAAATAAAAACAAAGCAGGAGGAATTACGCTACCAGACCTCAGACTATACTACAAATCGATAGTGATCAAAACAGCATGGTATTGGCACAAAAACAGAGAAGTAGATTTCTGGAACAGAATAGAGAACCAAGAGATGAACCCAGCTACTTACCGTTATTTAATCTTTGACAAGCCAATTAAAAACATTCAGTGGGGAAAAGATTCCCTATTTAACAAATGGTGCTGGGTGAACTGGTTGGCAACTTGTAGAAGACTGAAACTGGACCCACACCTTTCACCATTAAATAAGATAGACTCTCACTGGATCAAAGATTTAAACTTAAGACATGAAACTATAAAGATACTAGAGGAGAGTGCAGGGAAAACCCTTGAAGAAATCGGTCTGGGGGATTATTTTATGAGGAGGACCCCCCCCCCGGGCAATTGAAGCAGCTTCAAAAATATACTACTGGGACTTGATCAAACTAAAAAGCTTCTGCACAGCCAAGAACACAGTAAGTAAAGCAAGCAAACAGCCCTCAGAATGGAAGAAGATATTTGCAGGTTATGTCTCCGACAAAGGTTTAATAACCAGAATCCACA
Source organism: Nycticebus coucang (assembly GCF_027406575.1). Taxonomy (NCBI): domain Eukaryota; kingdom Metazoa; phylum Chordata; class Mammalia; order Primates; family Lorisidae; genus Nycticebus; species Nycticebus coucang. Next base: position 24,391,719 of record NC_069787.1, read on the forward strand.
GAGAACTCAAACGCATTAGCAAGAATAGAACAGGGGATCGCATTGCAGGCTGGGCAAGGGATTTGAAGAGAAACTTCTCTGAAGAAGACAGGCGCACGGCCTTCAGACATATGAAAAAATGCTCATCATCTTTAATCATCAGAGAAATGCAAATCAAAACTACTTTGAAATACCATCTAACTCCAGTGAGACTAGCCTATATCACGAAATCCCAAGACCAGGGATGTTGGCGCGGATGTGGAGAAAAGGGAACACTTTTGCACTGCTGGTGGAATGCAAATTAATACATTCCTTTTGGAAAGAGATATGGAGAACACTTAGAGATCTAAAAATAGATCTGCCATTCAATCCTGTAATCCCTCTACTGGACATATACCCAGAAGACCAAAAATCACATGATAACAAAGGTATTTGTACCAGAATGTTTATTGCAGCCCAATTCATAATTGCTAAGTCATGGAAGAAGCCCAAGTGCCCATCGATCCACGAATGGATTAATAAATTGTGGTATATGTACACCATGGAATATTATGCAGCCTTAAAGAAAGATGGAGACTTTACCTCTTTCATGTTTACTGGATGGAGCTGGAACATATTCTTCTTAGTAAAGTATCTCAAGAATGGAAGAAAAAGTACCCAATGTACTCAGCCCTACTATGAAACTAATTTAGGGTTTTTACATGAAAGCTATAACCCAGTTACAACCTAAGAATAGGGGGAAGGGGGAAAGGGAGGGAAGGGAGGGGGAAGGTGGGTAGAGGGAAGGGGGTTGGTGGGATTACACCAGCGGTGCATCTTACAAGGGTATATGTGAAACTTGGTAAACGGTCTGTGAAGCTAGTGAATGATACCCCATGAATATATCAATGTACAAAGCTATGATTTAATAAAAAAAAAATAGTACCCCAAAAAAAATTAAATTAAAAAAATTAAAAAAAAACAGTTAAGGATTCTATTCCATTCACAGTAGTGCCAAAGAAGATTAAATATTTGGGAGTTTATCTAACAAAGGACATGAAAGATCTCTATAAAGAGAACTATGAAACTCTAAGAAAAGAAATAGCTGTACATGTTAACAAATGGGAAAACATACCATGCTCATGGCTGAGAAGAATCAACATTGTTAAAATGTCCATACTACCCAAAGCAATATACAATCTTAATGCAATCCCTATTAAAGCTCCACCGTCATACTTTAAAGATCTTGAAAAAATAATTCTTCATTTTATATAGAATCAGAAAAAAACTTGAATAGCCAAGACATTACTCAGAAATAAAAACAAAGCATGAGGAATCATGCTACCAGATCTCAGACTATACTATAAATCAATAGTGATCAAAACAGCATGGTACTGGGGCGGGTCCTGTGGCTCAGTGAGTAGGGCGCCGGCCCCAAATACCGAGGGTGGCGGGTTCAAACCCAGCCCCGGCCAAACTGCAACAACAACAACAAAAAAAAATAGCCGGGCGTTGTGGCAGGCGCCTGTAATCCCCGCTGCTTGGGAGGCTGAGGCAAGAGAATCATGTAAGCCCAAGAGCTGGAGGTTGCTGTGAGCCGTGTGACGCCATGGCACTCTACCAAGGGCAGTAAAGTGAGACTCTGTCTCTACAAAAAAAAAAAAAACAGCATGGTACTGGCACAAAAACAGAGAGGTAGATGTATGGAACAGAATAGAGAACCAAGAGATGAATCCAGCTACTTACCATTATTTGATCTTTGACAAGTCAATTAAAAACATTCAGGGAAAAGATTCCCTATTTAACAAATGGTGCTGGGTGAACTGGCTGGCAACCTGTAGAAGACTGAAACTGGACCCACACCTTTCACCATTAAATAAGATAGACTCTCACTGGATTAAAGATTTAAACTTAAGACATGAAACTATAAAAATACTAGAAGAGAGTGCAGGGAAAACCCTTGAAGAAATCGGTCTGGGCGAGTATTTTATGAGGAGGACCCCCCCCTCCAGGCAATTGAAGCAGCTTCAAAAATACACTACTGGGACCTGATCAAACTAAAAGCTTCTGCACAGCCAAGAACACAGTAAGTAAAGCAAGCAAATGGCCTTCAGAATGGGAGAAGATATTTGCAGGTTATGTGTCCGACAAAGGTTTAATAATCAGAATCCACAGGAGAACTCAAAGGTATAAGCAAGAAAAGAACAAGTGATCCCATTGCAGGCTGAGCAAGGGACTTGAAGAGAAACTTCTCTGAAGAAGACAGGTGCCCGGCCTTCAGACATATGAAAAAATGCTCATCATCTTTAATCATCAGAGAAATGCAAATCAAAACTACTTTGAGATATCATCTAACTCCAGTAAGAATAGCCCATATCACAAAATCCCAAGACCAGAGATGTTGGCATGGATGTGGAGAAAAGGGAACACTTCTACACTGCTGGTGGGAATGCAAATTAATACATTCCTTTTGGAAAGATGTTTGGAGAACACTTAGAGATCTAAAAATAGATCTGCCATTCAATCCTATAATTCCTCTACTAGGTATATACCCAGAAGACCAAAAATCACATGATAACAAAGGTATTTGTACCAGAATGTTTATTGCAGCCCAATTCATAATTGCTAAGTCATGGAGGAAACCCAAGTGCCCATCAATCCATGAACGGATTAATAAATTGTGGCATATGTACAACATGGAATATTATGCCGCCTTAAAGAAAGATACCTTTACCTTTTTCATGTTTACATGGATGGAGCTGGAACATATTCTTCTTAGTAAAGTATCTCAAGAATGGAAGAAAAAGTACCCAATGTACTCAGCCCTACTATGAAACTAATTTATGGCTTTCACATGAAAGCTATAACCCAGTTATAATCGAAGAATATGGGGAAGGGAGAGAGGGAGGGGAAGGAGGGGGGAGGATGGGCGGAGGGAGGGTGATTGGTGGGTTTACACCTGCGGTCCATCTTACAAGGGTACATGTGAAACTTAGTAAATGTAGAATGTAAATATCTTAACACAATAACTAAGAAAATGCCAGGAAGGCTATGTTAACCAGTGTGATGAAAATGTGTCAAACGGTCTATAAAATCAGTGTATGGGGTCCCAGGATCGCATTAATGTACACAGCTATGATTTAATAAGAAAAGAAATGCAAGCCTCCAGGAGGCGGGGCAGCTGGCGTGTCAGAAAATGTGAGGGACTGAGAGGCTGTGAAGTCACGGAACTTCCAAACGTGAGTCAGCCATGCTGAGCACAGAGGCACCTGGCGGAGGAATGGAGATGAGGCACCTGGGCTGGGGCTGAGGCATGAAAAGGGACCTGGCCGTGAAAAAACAAATGGAGGGCATATAAGCCTCCTGGAGAGGTTTAGCTAGAAAATATGCAAGGAAAAGAAGGTGTTTGCTAAAAGAAGTAAAGAACACTGGCATACATAGAAGCAGAGAAGCCAGCAGAGGAAAGAGACTTCAGAAGCTGAATGGGGGTGTCTGGGCTCTATGCGAGCTCTTCTAGGGAGGGACAAGGGGTTGGCCTTTGTGTTTTGTTTTTATTTATTTATTTTCTCAGAGATGAGGTCTCTGTCTGTCTCCCAGGCTGGAGTACAGTGGCACGATCACTGTTCACTGTAACCTCGAACTCCTGGCCTCAAGCCATCCTCCCATCTCAGCCTCCCAATACCTGGGATTACGAGTGGGAGCCACCGTGCCCAGCCTGGGGTTGGCTTTGAAAGGTCGAACCAATTTCTCCCTCCAAACTTCCCCCAGAATATGTAGGTAATAAAAGGCCAGGCTCTTGCTAGCACCTTTCCTTATCCAATGTGGGTGGCTTCACCTCAATATGTGGACAGCCCTCCAACCCCCATGGGACCCCGTTTCCATTTTGACAAACTGAGAGAAATAACTATGAACCAGGAGAAAGTTCTGGTTGGCCAGTTCCCATGATGGGGAGGCCGTGGCCAGGACAGCTCAAAGGAGAAATTTCAGTCTCCCTAACATAACTAGAGGTTCATAGTATTTCCAGAATTGGAAAAGGAAAAGTGAACATGCTTAAAGTGATCCACTTTAACAAACCCAGAAGTTCAGACATCTCCGAAAGGACCTTTATGTTTGTTTTCAGCTTTGCTGAGACAATGCTGCTGACAGAATTGCTACACAGAATCTTTAACCGGCTTAAGGCTGAGAGCCCAACCTGACTGAGGAGGCCAGCCAAGGAAAATAATCTTCTTTCCAGTACAAATGGTGATGATGCAAGCAGTGCCTGTGGCTCAAGGAGTAGGGCGCTGGCCTCATATACCAGGGGTGGTGGGTTCGAGTCTGGCCTCAGCCAAAACTGCAAAAAAAAAAAAAAAAAAAATGGTGATGATGGAATCCCAAATGTCACTACCAGCTTGAAAGAAAACCTCTAAGAACAAGGTAAAAATGATTTTTGTCAACCTGTGGAAAGGATAAAATTTTAAATTATATTCTATTTCCTATGATAATTTTTTGAGGTGTCTAATTTATAAGGTTGGTGAGACTTAGCTCTTTACTATTTTAAGCTCCTTAGTCACATACACAAAACATTTCTGGTACTGGTTATACATAATTCATTCTCTGGAGCATAAAGAAGCTGAAAAAACTAGGAGATGAAGAGTTTGGAATAAAGGTTAATTGAAGGGGAGGGGGGACTTGACTTCTTGAAATAAAAAGGAAAAAAGCTGAGGCATTTCTGGCCAAACTGAATGAAAACAGCTGACTGCTCCTTCAGGCAGTATTTTCTGAGGACCCCTGACGTGCCTCTGTGGTGATTTTAAAGTATGGCCACAGGTTTTTGGTTTGTTTTATTTGTTTGTTTTATATAATTGAAGTAGATTGAATCTGTTTCCCTTAAAATCTCATGCAGAAATTTGATCCCCAAGTTTGGAAGTGGGGCCTGGGGGAAGGTGTTTGGGTCATGGGGACGGATTCCTCAGGAATGGCTTGGTCCTTCCTCCCAGTCATGAGTGAGTGCTTTCTCATCAGGTCTTGTGAAATATGATTGTTTCAAAGAGCCTTGTGCCTCCTTTCTGTCTCTCTCACCATGTTACCTCTGCACATGCAGCTCCCCTCTGCCTTCCACCATGACTGGAGGTTTTCTGAGGCCCTCACCAAAAGCAGATACTGGTGCCTACAGAACTGTGTGCTAAATAAACCCTTTTCTTTATAAATTACCCAGCCTCAGCTGCTTCCTTTATAGCAACGCAAATGAACTAATACAACACTTCTCCCTTCAAAAGGTAGATCATAATTCTCCTTCTCGTGAATGTGTGCCAGACTCAGTGAATCAGTTCTAACGAATAGAACAGGACAGGACAGGCGCAGTGACTCACGCCTGTAATCCTAGCACTCTGGGAGTCTGAGGAAGGGGGATAGCTTGAGGTCAGGAGTTTGAGACCAGCCTGAGCAAGAACTAGACCCCATCTCTATAAAAAATAGAAAAGTTAGCCTAGCTTAGTGGTGGGCACCTGTAGTCCCAGCTACTCAGGAGGCTGAGGCAAGAGGATCGTTTGAGTCCAGGAGTTTGAAGTTGCTGTGAGCTATGACGACACCTATGCACTCCAGCCTGGGTGACAGAGCAGGAATAAATAAATAAAAACGAGCACAAAAAAGAACACGGAATAATGGCAGTGTGTGACTTTAGAGCAGTGGTTCTCAACCTTCCTAATGCTGTGGCCCTTTAATACACTTCCTGTGGGTCGCAACCCACAGGTTGAGAACCGCTGCTTTAGAACGATAAAAGACACTGCCACTGTCTTCTTCCTCCTGCTTAGATCACCTGCTCTGGGAGAAGCAGGCTGCTATGTTGTGAGGACACTCAAGCAGCTTTTGGAAAAGCCCACATGGGGAAGAACTGAATTGTCTCACCAACAGCTGGTGTCCATTTGCTAGCCATGTGGATCAACATCTGTGGCTGGATGAAAGTCCTGCTGCTCCAGCCAAGCTTTCGTATGACTGTGGCCTCAATTGTTATCTTAACTGCAGTTTCATAAAAGACTCTGGGCCAGAACCATCCATGCAAGCTGCTGCCAAATTCCTGACCCACAGAAACCATAAAGATAATTAATACTATTTGCTGTTCTAAGCCACTAATTTCTGGGCTAATTTGTTACACAGTAATAGATAACTCATACAGCTTGTCACTATGCAAGGTTCTCCCAACACGGGAGCAAAAACAATAAAGTCTCTACCATGAAGAAGTCCATTGTCTACCATGTAGATACAGTCTGGTAAAACTAACAATAACAAAACCATGTGATAAATGCTATAATAGAGGTATATCAGTCAGGGTAGGCATGAGTATACTGTAGTAACAAGCAACCTAAAAAACCTCAGTGGCTTCACATAACATTCCATTTCTTGCTCATGTTGTTTGTTGGTTATGGGTTGGCAGAGAGCTCCACTTCCTCCAAGACCCTGGATCACAGAGCAGCTACCAATGGGCTTACTTCTGCCTGCCACAGCAGAAATAAAGAGAAAATGGCAAATTGTAACTGCTTCTTAAAGCTTCCGTCTAGAAGTTACATGTGTCAATTGCACTCATATTTCATTGCCCAAAGCAAGTCATTTGAGAGTGAAGTTTAAGGAAAGCAGGAACGTTACAATCCTACCACTTCCCTGAGAAAGGGAGAATAAAATACTTGTGAATATCCCCAGTGATGACCAGATGGATGCTGGGCAGGCACCATGCAACCCAGGAAAGAACAACTAATTCTCCCCAGAGCAGAAAAGGTCAGAGATGGCTTTTCAGAGAAACACAAGCAGAGTTTAGCAACCAATCAAGGACAGAACAGGATTCCAGATAGAGAATACAGAACACATTTGCACAAGAAAATATCACATTCTAGAGAACAGCAAGAGTAGAGGCCATTACTCCATGCAGGGCAAAAGTCTGTGTTTTACTGACCAACAGTTTCCAAAAGGGACTTTTGGAGTGTGACAATTCTCTATGTGTGGAACTGCCTCATGCATTGCAGGACATTTCGCGCTGGGCACCAGACTACTCAATACCTGTAAAACCCACAGTAATTACCACACTCCTAACTCCCATAACCATTCTAAACACTCTCAGAGCTGGGAGGACTACCATCCCCTGTTGAGAACCATTAGCAAGTAGGATAATCTGTTTTTCTTCAGAGACACATGAAGTATAATCAGATATTGACAAAACTCAAGAAATACAAATAAGAAATAAATGATTGGAATAAGCACTGATTGCCATAAAATTTAAACTCTACCAAGAGTTACTATGGTACCGAGACATTAGACGGCAAAGTACATGAACTTATATCACACCCCTTTAAATCTGCCCCTCAAGAAAGAATCACTTTCCCTCATTATAAGAAGAATGCAAATGATTAAAAGTAAAGGATTAGGAGTACCTTAAGTCTGCCGTATTTTTATTTTAAGTAGACAGCATTAAGTTTAGTACTTGAATAACATTTTCCAGAAGAGCTGATAATGTTTTTAACACACCACTGCTGATTTTTAATACGGAATTTAAAGAGGGATATGAATTTACCATGTTTTCAGGTGTAGAAGATCATTCTGCTAGTTTGGAATAAAGCAAGACTGGTTCAGACTTTTACTGCTTGGGCAGTCCACACAACTGATATTGAGGACTGGAGAACACAGTAAAAGGGACGAATTTAAAATATATCTTTAGGGAGGAAAAATCAATAAGATATACTGCCCACTGATGAAAAAGCTGAGAAAGGGGAAGAAAAGGAGACACAGGGACAGCTACCAGCCATAATATGTAAACAGAGGATAAGAACAAAGAACACAGTGGAGACAAAGTTTTAAAATGTATATTTACAACAGCTAATATAGTAAATGAGCTACAACATTCCCAAGATCCCAGTCTGCAAAACTCTAGTTCTAGAAAATGTCTTACCTCAAAATGGTTCTGTGATAAAGTATGGTTAAGAAATATAATTTCCAGTTCGGTGCCAGTGGTTACAGCACCAGCCACATGCACTGAGGATGGCAGGTTCAAACCCAGCCCGGGCCAGCTAAACAACAATGACAACTACAACAAAAAAATAGCAGCTACTTGGGAGACTGAGGTAAGAGAGTCGCTTAAGCCCAAGAGTTGGAGGTTGCTGTGAGCTGTGACACCATGACACTCTACCAAGGGCGACATAGTAAGACTATCTCAAAAAAAAAAGAAAGAAATATAATTTCCCACTTTCCCACTTAGAGATTTAGTATACATATTAGTGTACTAATGTTGTGATCTATTTTACAGAAAAAAAAAAAAAGTTTAAACTTTATGTGCTTGCTTGGGCAGCACATATTCTAAAATTAGAAGGATCCAAAGAAGATTAGCACTGCCCCTCTGCAAGGATGACACACAAATTCACAAAGCATTCAATATTTAAAAATAAATAAATAAATAAATAAATTTTAGTTAACCCACAGCATCCCATAAGTATTTGGTCTCAGAACTCTTTTCACTCAAAAAGTTCATTAACATGCTACAGAAGTAGCACACACTATGGAGAACAGAATTTGAATACTTACATAGAACTCCTACAATTCAATAAAAGACAACCCAATTAAAAAATGGGCAAAGGATTTAAATACATAGACATTTCTCCAACAAAGATGTACAAATGTCCTGTAAGCAAGTGAAAGGATGCTCACTAGTCCTTAGGAAGGGAAATGTAAATCAAAACCACAATACGCTACCACGTAACATGCATCAGGAAGGCTATTATCAAAAACAGAAAATCACAAGTATTGGGAAAAATATGGAAAAATAGAATCTTTGTGCTTTGTTGGTGAAAATGTAAATTCATGGACCTATGGCAAGAAATGGTAAGGTGGTTTCTCAACAAGAATTACCATATGATCCAGCAATTCTACTGCTGGGCATATACCTGAAAAGTAAGGACTCAAACATGCATTTGTACTTAGGTATTCATAAGGGCCAGAAGGTTGAGGCAATCCAAATAACCATTGACAGATGAATAGATAAACGATATCTGTACATGTGCGTATATATGTATGTACACATAGCCACACAAACAGTGAAATGCTATTCAGCCTTAAAAAGGAAGGAAATCGCGACACACACCACAACATAGACAGACCTTGAAGACACTGTGTTATGGGAAATTAGCCAGGCACAAAAAGACATTACTGTATGATTCCCCTTATATGAGGTACCTAGAGCAGTCAAAATTATAGAGCAGAAGGGTGGTTGCCTGCCAGGGGCTGAGGGGAGAGGAACTGGGGAGTTACTGTTTAGGACCTAGAGAGTTTCAGTTTTGCAAGATGAAAAAGTTCCAGAGATTGGTAGCACAACAATGTGAATATACTCAAAACTATGGAACTCTACACTTAGAAATGATTAAGATGGTAGATTTTATGTCACGGGTATTTCACAATTAAAAGTAACTGAGATCAGAGAACATCTGAGACCCTTGAAATCTGAAGTCTAGGCAAATATTTGATTATAAGTTGAGTTCTGGTTGATTGGTTTCTCTCAGTTTATCCACCTGTTTTCCACAGATCCAGCCACATCTTCTCTTGTATTGCTGTGTTTCTTAGCCCAGCTCCTTAAAATCACCTCGGAGGGCTGAGAGCAGTGGCTCACACCTGTAATCCTAACACTCTGGGAGGCCAGGGTGAGTGGATTACTTGAGCTCAGAAGTTCAAGGCCAGCTTGAGCAAGAGAGATGCCATCTCTACTAAAAACAGAAAAACTCGCCAGGCATTGTGGTGGGCACCTATAGTCCCAGCTACTTAGGAGGCTGAGGCAAGAGAATCACTTGAGCCCAAGAATCTGATGTTGCTGTGAGCTGATTCCATGGCACTCAACCCTGGGTGACAGAGTGAGACTCTGCCTCAAAAAACAAAACAAACAAAAAACCCACTTGGGAGGAAGGCTGGTGGAGTGGTTCATGCCTATAATCCCAACACTTTAGGAAGCTGATGGGGAAAGATTGCTTGAGGCCAGCAGTTTATGAAGCCCATCTCCATAAAAAATGTTTTTATTAAAATTAAAAATTAGCTGGATGTGGTGGCGTGTGCCTGTAGTCCTAGGTATTTGTAAGATTGAGTCAGGACTCCCTTGAGCCCAGGAGTTGGAGGTTACAGTGAGCCATGATCAAGCCATAGTACTCTGCCTGGGTGACATGATAGCATGACATAGCAAGACGCTGTCCAAAAAAAAAACCCACCTGGGAAGAGTTTTGGAGGATTGTCGGGGTGCAGGGGGAGAGGATTTTTGTTGTTGTTTTTTGTTTTTTTGAGACAGAGTCTCACTATATCGCCCCCGGTAGAGTGCTAGGGAGTCACAGCTCACAGCAATCTCAAACTCTTGGGCTTAAGTGATTCTCTTGCCTCAGCCTCCCAAGTAGCTGGGACTACAGGTGCCTGCCACAATGCCTGGCTATTTTTTTGTTGTTATTGCAGTTGTCATTGTTGTTTAGCATGCCCAGACCGGGTTTAAACCCACCAGCCTTGTTGTATGTGGCTGGGGCCCTACCCACTGAGCTACGGGTACTGCCAATGGGGGAGGTATTTTTTTTGTGTGTGTGTGTGTGGTTTTTTTTGGCTGGGGCTAGGTTTGAACCCGCCACCTCCGGCATATGGGACCGGCGCCCTACTCCTTGAGCCACAGGCGCTGCCCACGGGGGAGGTATTTTTTAATACTATTTCTCCAACTCAAAAATTTTCTATTTCATTGGTCTGGCATTGGGCAGAAATTTTTCTTCAAAGATCCCCAGGTAATACATAGCCAGGATGAATACCACCCTTTCACTTAACGAGGCTAGCACAGCACCAAACTCTTCGTGTAGATTTTCTCCCCTAGGCTCCTAATAGCCCTAGTAGGGTCCTCAATTACACTGGTAAGGAACCCAGGGAGAAGAGTTGTCGCTGCCCATGTCAGCTCGGCAAGTAAATCAGAAACACAGAATTTGAGCTGAGTTTAATTATAAATCCAATGTTCTTTCCCTGAGATTGCTGGATTGGCATCTTAACTCTCCTCAGAATGGTGATATCCAGTGGGGAAAGATGTCACTCAGGAATCCCTCTAAGAAGCCTCTTGGACTATGGGAGAAGACAGTTTAGGTATCGAATGTTATACAAATCTTGTTCTTTATAACAAGCCAACGTTTGCTACTTAATGTTAACATATGACCAAGATCGGGTGCTTATACTCAATGTATTTTAAATCTAATCATTTTGTCCAAAAAAGGAAGATGTAACGGGTTGATTTATTTGTCCATGCACAACTATTAAAATGGAGGAATGAGGTAGACAGAAAATCTCTTGAAAATTGTTATGAACAAAAGCTGGCCAGGCAGAGTGGCTCACACCTATAATCCTACCGCATTGAGAGGTGAAGGCGGGCATGTCCCTTGAGCTCAGAAGTTCAAGACTGGCCTGAACAACAGTGAGGCAGAAAGACTCTATCTTTATTAAAAATAGAAAAATTAGCCAGGCATTGTGGTGAGCACCTATAGTCCCAGCTACTCAGGAGGCTGAGGCAGGAGGATTGCTTGAGCCCAGGAGTTTTAGGTTGCTGTGAGCTGGGCTGATACCACTATACCAGAGCCTGGGCAATAGAGCGAGACCATCTCAAAAAAAAAAAAAATCCCAGTTCACCTAAGAGTCCATCTTTGCTTAGCTACTACAAGAATAGACCAGCTAACATTACATCCATTGTCCATATGGTAGGTCTTTTATTAAATGCCTTGGTTTTTACAGTTCTCTATATCCTCTTGTTTCTTATAATCAAAGCAAAGGTATAAAAAGCAAGGTAAAAAATGTAGCTTTTGAATCTACCATTTTATTGATTTTAAGTTTTGTAGTCATTGCTTCATTTTTTATTTTTTTATTTTTTGAGATAGTCTCACTATGCTGCCCTCTGTAGAGTGCTATAGTGTCACAGCTCACAGCAACCTCCACCTCTTGGGCTCAAGCGATTTTCAGCCTCCCAAGTAGCTGGGACTACAGGTGCCCACCACAACACCCTGCTATTCTTTGGTTGTGTTATCATTGTTTGGGCAGGCCCACAAACTGGCAGGTGTTCATGGCTGGGGCCCTAGCTGCTGAGCTACAGGGGCTGAGCCCCTTGTTTCATTTTAATGTAGACTTTCAGTCTTTATTTTTATGAAAGTTCATTCTTTAAATAGTTTAATTTTGTTTTTGTTTTTCAGGAATTATAGCAATATTTTGTATTTATTTCATAATTATTTAAATTGCTAAAAATTTGGTTTTATTAAAGGTATAGTTTTTTTTAATTAAATCATAGTTGTGTACATTAGTGCAATCAAGGGGTACAATGTGCTGGTTTCATATACAATCTGAAATATTCTCATCAAACTGTTTAATATAGCCTTCATGGCATTTTCTTAGTTATTGTATGAAGACATTTGTATTCTGCATTTAGTAAGTTTTGCCTGTATCCATTCTAAGATGCACCATAGTTGTGGCCCCACCCATTACCCTCCTTCCACCCCACCGTCCCCCCTTTCCTCCCCCCCTTGGCCCTTTCCCCATATACTTGTGCTATAGTTGGGTTATAGCCTTCATATGAAAGCTATAAATTAGCTTCATAGTAGGGCTGAGTACATTGGATACTTTTTCTTCCATTCTTAAGATACTTTACTAAGAAGAACATGTTCCAGCTCCATCCATGTAAACATGAAAGAGGTAAAGTTTCCGTCATTCTTTAAGACTGCATAATATTCCATGGTATACATGTACCACAATTTGCTAGTCCACTTGTGGGTCGATGGGCACTTGGGCTTCTTCCATGACTTAGCGATTATGAATTGGGCTGCAATAAACATTCTGGTACAGATGTCTTTGTTATATTGTGAGTTTTGGTCTTCTGGGTATACATCTAGTAAAGGAATTATAGGATTAAATGGCAAGTCTGTTTTTAGATCTCTAAGTATTCTCCAAACATCCTTCCAAAAGGAACAAATTAGTGTGCATTCCCACCAGCAGTGTAGAAGTGTTCTCTTTTCTCCACATCCATGCCAACATCTCTGGTTTGGGGATTTTGTTATGTGGGCTAATCTTACTGGAGTTAGGCGATATCTCAAAGTAGTTTTGATTTGCATTTCTCTGATGATTAAGGATAATGAGCATTTTTTCATGTGTCTGTAAGCAATGCACCTGTCTTCTTTAGAGAAGTTTCTCTTCAAGTCCCTTGCCCAGCCTGAGATGGGATCACTTGTTCTTTTCTTGCTGATACATTTGAGTTCTCTGTGGATTCTGGTTATTAAACCTTTGTCGGAGGTATAACCTGCAAATATTTTCTCCCATTCTGAGGGCTGTCTGCTTGCTATACTTACTATGTTCTTGGCTGTGCAGAAGTTTTTTAGTGTGATCAGGTCCCAGTAGTGTATTTTTGATACTGCTTCAATTGCCTGGGGAGTCCTCCTCATAAAATATTCACCCAGGCCGATAACTTCAAGAGTTTTCCCTGCACTTTATTCTAGTATTTTTATAGTTTCATGTCTTAAGTTTAAATCTTTTATCCAGTGAGAGTCTGTCTTAGTTAATGGTGAAAGGTGTGGGTCTAGTTTCAGTCTTCTACAGGTTGCCAGCCAGTTCACCCAGCACCATTTGTTAAATAGGAAATCTTTTCCCCACTGAATGTTTTGTGTTTTTTTTTTTAATTTTTTTTTTGTTGTTGTTGTAGAGACAGAGTCTCACTTTATGGCCCTCGGTAGAGTGCCATGGCATCACACAGCTCATAGCAACCTCCAACTCCTGGGCTTAAGCGATTCTCTTGCCTCAGCCTCCCGAGTAGCTGGGACTACAGGCACCTGCCACAACGCCCGGGTATTTTTTGGTTGCAGTTTGGCCAGGGCCTGGTTTGAACCCGCCACCCTCAGTATATGGGGCTGGTGCCTTACCACTGAGCCACAGGTGCCGCCCCCCCACTGAATGTTTTTAATTGGCTTGTCAAAGATCAAATAACGGTAAGTAACTGGATTCATCTCTTGGTTCTCTATTCTGTTCCAGACATCTATCTTTCTGTTTTTGTGCCAGTACCATGCTCTTTTGATCACTATCGATTTATAGTACAGTCTCAGGTCTGGTAGCATGATTCCTCCTGCTTCGTTTTTGTTTCTGAGTAATGTCTTGGCTATTTGAGGTTTTTTTCTGATTCCATATAAAACAAAGTATTATTTTTTTCGAGATTTTAAAAATAGGGCATATGGTATTTTTAAAAGTACAGGAGGGCAAACAATAAAAGTAAATTTTTATGTCTCATCCTGTTTACCCCCAGAGGCAACCATTTTAAACCATTTTATTTCTAATTCTTCTGGTTATTACCACCATGTAAATTACTGATTTTTCTTTATTCTCTCTACATATAGTCACTTTTCTCTTAATTTGAGACATAAAAATCCACACATTAAAGTGGAATATTCTTAAACTTTTTAAGAATACTATTTCTAGTTCATAGGTAAAATTTTCTCCTCTCCCTATAATTTAAAGCAGGGATCATCAAACTATGGCCCATGGGCCACATGCAGCCCACTGGGTGTTTTTGCTGCCGTTGCCTGGCCTGCTTAGAGCCAACTCGTCCTGGCCCACAGTGCACATGTGTGGAATGTGCACAGCACTCTCCGACTCCCCTCCTTCTCTCTGTCTCTCGACTTCTCCTCTCAGTCTCGGGTGTGATCGGACAAGTCACAAGTTTGCCTGTGCAGAGCCTGCTGCTGCCTGAGGACTGAGATAAGAACAAGTTAGAATTTTTTTTTTTTTAAGTTAGGCAGTCTATTTTTTTTTATTTTTGCAGTTAGTAGGGCCTTTTTTGTGTGGTTAAGGGGGGCCTTTTTTTTTCTGAAGTTAGGAGGTCTTTTTTTTGCAGGTGGGGGCGCCTTTTTTTTTTGAAGGTAGGAGAGCCTTTTCTTTTTAAGTTGGTTAGTTGGTTGGGGGTGGCTTCTAGGGGGGTTGCATCACAATGATAATGCAAATAGTCAGCGCTCAGTGCTAATGCAAATTGTCAGTGCTCAGAGGTATATATATATATATATATATATACAGAGCTAATGCAAATGGTCAGTGCTCAGAGGTAATGCAAATGGTCAGCACTCAGAGGTAATGCGAATAGTCAGCGCTCAGTGCTAATGCAAATTGTGAGTGTTCAGAGCTAATCCAAATGGTCAGAGTTCAGAGGTAATGCAAATAGTGCTCAGTGATAATGATAATTGTAAGCGCTCAGTGTTAATGCAAATGGTCAGTGCTCAGTATTAATGCAAGTTGTCAGTGGTCAGTGTTATTGTAAATAGTCAGCAGTCAGTGTTAATGCAAATGGTCACTGCTCAGTGTATTGCATGGGGGCCCCAAACTGGTAATCTGCCTAAGGCCCCATGGGAACTTAATCCAGCTCTGCAGACAGCCAAGGAGTAGGAAACCCAATTTGATTGATAGTAAGTGCATTTATATTCTGATTGCTATTCAGTTGTGTATGATATTGTATGTTGTGTGCTGTGTAAGCCCCAGCTCATACTGTTGCAATCTCTGAGCAGTGCAAGTTCAGCCATACATGTATGCCCGAACTCACATTAGATTCAGAAGAAAAAAGGCATATGTGCCTTCTTTTTTCCTGCAGTAAGAAGACCCATGCAATCAGATTCCTGTGTGAGTTCACAGATCGCAGTGCAGTTCGCACAGGGTAGTGTGAACTGGAAAGGTGGTGGAGGAACCAACACAATTACAGAGCTGGTTCTGTAATCACCACACCAGTATGAGCCTGAGGGAAAAGCAGACTTCCACCAATATAGGCACTGGTGAAGCTGAAATGATGTGGATTGACAAGGCTGCATTGATGAACGCTGATCAGCCTGCATTGATGGGCACTTGATCAGACTGCATTGATGGGCAGTGCAGTCTATATGTCACTGTGTGGGCAAAGTTATTGCTGGTATATTGTTTTTATAGCGATATATATATATATATATATATATATATATATATATATATATATATGTATTTTACTAACAGCAATTTGGAATCCCCAGGAAACAATGATATCAAGAAAGAGAAAAACTGACTCAGAGTGTAGGATATTCAAAGAACAGTGGACTTATGATTACTTTTTTATGCAATACAAGGAAAGAGCTGTGTGTTTGATATGCCAGAATTAGTGTCTATGTTCAAAGAATACAATTTGTGTTGACACTATCAAACTCATCATAAAGATAAATATGATAGTTTGGTCAGAGAAGTGAGAAAAGATAAAATATTAAAACTGAAAAATACATTGAAAACTCAGCAAAATACTTTTGTGAAGCAGAAGCAGCTAAATATTTCATCCCTGTGAGCAAGTTTTCAAGTTGCCAAGTTAATAGCGTGCACTGGCAGACCATTTGTGGAGGGAGAATTTGTTAAAGAATGCCTTCTTTCTGTTGCCAAAGAGATGTGTCCAGAGATGGCCAATTTATTTAGTACAGTGAGTCTTTCAGGACCTACAATTACATGAAGGATGGAAGAAATGGTAGACAATTTGCATCAGCATTTGCAAAACTCCGCAAAAAACTTTCCTATTTTTCCTTGGCACTCAACTAAAGTAATGATGTTCGTGATTCTGCACAACTTCTAATTTTTATTCGTGGGATGAATGACTATTTTGAAGTCACAGAAGAGCTTGCTGCACTGCAAGGCATCAAATGAACAACTACAGGAGAGGATATCTATGAAAAGTTTTGTCAAACTGTGAATGATTTGGAGCTGGACTGAGCTAAACTAGCAGTGTGACAACTGATGGTGCTCCTAGCATGGTGGGGTCCAAGAAAGGCGTAATTGCTCACATTAGCCAAGAGATGGACAAACACAACCATTCTCATCCAAGAGCCATACACTGCCTCATCCACCAACAAGCACTGTGTAGTAAATCACTGAAGTGGGACTCTGTTATGAAAACTGTGGTATCTTGTGTTAACTTCATTAGAGCTAATGCATTAAACCACAGACAATTTCAGGAATTTCTGTCTGAACTAAATGTTGCCTATGAAGATGTTCTGTACCACACAGAAGTCCTTTGGCTAAGTCGAGGGAGAGTTTTAAAACATTTCTATGACTTCCACAGACTACAGCTTTTATGCTTTCAAAAAACAAAGAAGTACCAGAGCTCAATGATGCAGAATGGAAATGGCACCTTGCCTTTCTGACAGATGTAACAGAGCTACTCAACAGTTTCAATGTGCAACTTCAAGGAAAGGGGAAGCTCATCTGTAATACATAATCACATGTGAAAGCATTTGAAGTAAAATTAGGCCTCCTCATCAAACAAGTGAAGGAGGAAAATTTCTGCCATCTCCCCACAACTCAAAATCTGTTAGCAGAACAACCAACCATTGGTTGCATTCCCAAACAAAACATGTGTGGATTCACTGGGAAAGTTGCAAAAAGAGTTCCAGTTTAGATTTAAAGAGCTTCATCTCCATGAACAGGACATACAGCTTTCCATAACCCATTTTCTACTGACATTGAAAATGTGGATACAATTTACCAAATGGAACTGGCTGAACTGCAGAATTGTGACTCTCTGAAAGACACATTCAAGTCAAGCAGCCTTCCTAATTTCTATGCATCTCTCCCCTCTGAGACATACCCTAATCTCAGGAACCATGCACTCAAAATGGCAACGATCTTTGGCAGCACTTATGTCTGTGAACAGACTTTTCCCAGAATGAAACATCTGAAATCTCCAATGGATCTAGACTAACTGATGCACACTTGCATCACTTGTTACGACTAGCAGTGACAAATAATGGAATTGGAGGAGGCAGAGCAAGATGGCAGCCGAGTAACAGCTTCCTTGCATCTGGGCACTGTGACTCTGGGGATATAGGACTCCAGGCATCTCTGGCTGGTGGGATCTGCCTATCATCACCCCTGAGAGGATACAGGGAGTCAGCGAGAGACTTCTGGACCCCAAGAGGAGGACTAAAACAGTGGAAAACCAGCAAGAGGTCGCATGTGTTCAGTCCGTCTAAACCCGCCCACAACTGTAAGTTCAGTAGCAGCGAGACTGCAAACCAGAAAGGCCTTACCTGTGAACTGTTTTGGTGTCTTTGGACTTGGCACTCAGCTGAACTGCCTTGGGGAGAGCCTGAGCGGGAGTGCGGAGAACTTTGGCCTTTGTCTAGGGCCCCAGTCTGAGCCGCTGAGCCAGATGGAGCTAATAGTGTTTGGCTCTGGGTCACAGGCAGACATTGTGAGCGATCTGCCCCTGCAAGCTCCGCCCTCAGGGTCGCAGAGCTGGAATTGGGTGGGAGCTGGTAACCCAGCGACCAAGTAGCCTAAGGGCGGGGTCTGAGCCGCCTTGCAGCCCTAACCCTCAGGGGCACAGTGAGACTGGTTTTGGCACACAGGGTAAGTGGATAGCCACTTCAGCAGTGATTCCAGCGATAAGCACTTCCCTGAGAAAGCTTCTTCTCAGTAAGTGAACAAGTTCAAAGTGCCTTTTAAGTGGGCTGAAGAGAGATTTAGGGTGTCTACCTGCTGGGGTTTGAGAAACTAGCAGCCCCCACTCGTATCAGAACTGTGATTAACATCTCATACCCCAGAAGACCACGTGTTGCCCAGACAATATTCAATAACATATACATACTGCTTTGTTTTTGGTTGTGTGTGTTGTTTTTTGTTGTTGTTGTTGTTGGTTTGGTTGGGTTTTTTGTTTATTTTGATGTTGTTGATTGTTGTTCTGTTTTTTAAGTTCAACCTTTTCCATACAGATCCTTTTTCTTTCTCAATTTTTCTACTTTAATTATAATTTCCCCTTGCTGCCTATTTCAATATTTAGAACTTCATTTTTGTTAGTGTTTCTACCACTATTATTTGGATTTTCCAGCCAATTTTATCCCGTAAAGTTTTCTGTTTGCTTGTTTTGGTTTGATTTATAGCATTTTTGTCTTTCCTCTCTACTTGGTGGAGGTGGGGTACTGTGTCTGATCGGGTTAGCAAAGAGCTGCTGACCTCAAGGGAACCACCCAACTGGGCACCCCCAGAAGGTGGTTTTTTTTTTTAAGGTTGTACCAAAGTACCCTACTGTACACCTATATTGCTCGGTCTCCCTCTTTCTGTGCCTCTCTTCTTTTTGTCAATATTCCTTTTACCCACCCCCTCACCTTTCTCTATTTTTCTTTTTTTTTTTCCTTATCACTCGGTCCTCCTTTGTTTCATCCCTTTTTTGCTCTTAAACCTTCTCACCCTTCTGGTCCTGTAACCCTTAGTCCACAGGCACGAGAACTTAAAGAGCAAGAGGAAGTGAAAGGAAAATTAGGGCAAGGAAACAGATAAAAGAAATCACCCATGAGGAAGAATCAGCAGAAAACTCCAGGCAACATGAAGAACCAGTCCAGAACAACCCCGCCAAGGGACCATGAGGTAGCTACTGCAGAGGATTCCACCTATACAGAAATGTTAGGAATGACAGAAAGGGAATTTAGAATACACGTGTTGAAAACAATGAAAGAAATGATGGAAACAATGAAGGAAACTGCTAAAAAAGTGGAAAATAACCAAAAGGAAATCCAAAAACAGAATCAAATAAGACATGAACGATATGAAGAATATAAAAAGTATATAGCAGAGCTGAAGGAAATGAAACAGTCAATCAGGGAACTTAAAGATGCAATGGAAAGTATCAGCAACAGGTTAGACCATGCAGAAGAAAGAATTTCAGAGGTAGAACACAAAGTTCTTGAGATAACTCAGATAGTAAAAGAGGCAGAAAAGAAGAGAGAGAAAGCAGAACGTTCACTGTCAGAATTATGGGACTTTATGAAGCGTTCCAACATACAAGTTATAGGAATTCCAGAAGGGGAAGAAGAATGCCCCAGAGGAATGGAAGCCATACTAGAGAATATTATAAAAGAAAATTTCCCAAATATCACCAAAGATTCTGACACACTGCTTTCAGAGGGCTATCGGACCCCAGGTCGCCTCAACTCTAACCGAGCTTCTCCAAGACACATTGTGATGAACCTGTCCAAAGTGAAGACAAAAGAAAAGATTCTGCAAGCTGCCAGGAGTAAGCGCCAGTTGACCTACAGGGGCAAATCCATCAGATTGACCGCAGACTTCTCTAATGAAACTTTTCAAGCAAGAAGACAATGGTCATCTACCTTTAATCTACTTCAACAGAACAATTTCCAGCCCAGAATTCTGTACCCTGCTAAGCTAAGCTTCAAAATTGACGGAGAAATCAAATCATTTTCGGATATACAAACATTGAGGAAATTCGCCACAACAAGACCAGCTCTACAGGAAATACTTCAACCTGTTCTGCACACTGACCATCACAATGGATCAGCAGCAAAGTAAGAACTCAGAAATTAAAGAACAGAACCAAACCTCCACACTGACGCAAAAGATAAAACTAAGCAATGGACTCTCACCAAATAAGACAAATAGAATACTACCACATTTATCAATTATCTCAATAAATGTTAATGGCTTGAATTCCCCACTGAAGAGACATAGATTGGCTGACTGGATTAAAAAACACAAGCCATCCATTTGCTGTCTGCAAGAAACACACCTGGCTTCAAAAGACAAATTAAAGCTCCAAGTCAAGCGTTGGAAGACAATTTTTCAGGCAAATGGAATTCAGAAGAAAAGAGGAGTTGCAATCTTATTTTCAGATACATGTGGATTTAAAGCAACTAAAGTCAAAAAAGACAAAGATGGTCACTTTATATTGGTCAAGGGAAAAATACAACAAGAAGACATTTCAATTCTAAATATATATGCACCCAATTTAAATGCTCCCAGATTCTTGAAACAGACCTTAATCAGTCTGAGCAATATGATATCTGATAATACCATAATAACAGGGGACCTTAACACTCCTCTTACAGAGCTGGAAAGATCCTCTAAACAGAAATTAAACAAGGATATAAGAGACTTAAATGAGACCCTAGAACAACTGTGCTTGATAGACGCATATAGAACACTGCATCCCAAAGATAAAGAATATACATTCTTCTCATCACCGCATGGAACATTCTCCAACATTGATCATATCCTGGGACACAAAACAAATATCAACAGAATCAAAAGAATTGAAATTTTACCTTGTATCTTCTCAGACCATAAGGCACTAAAGGTGGAACTCAACTCTAACAAAAATGCTCAACCCCACCCAAAGGCATGGAAACTAAACAATCTTCTGTTGAATAACAGATGGGTGAAGGAAGAAATTAAAAAGGAAATCATTAACTTCCTTGAGCATAACAACAATGAAGACACAAGCTACCAAAACCTGTGGGATACTGCAAAAGCAGTTTTGAGAGGAAAATTCATCGCTTTAGATGCCTACATTCGAAAAACAGAAAGAGAGCACATCAACAATCTCACAAGAGATCTTATGGAATGGAATTGGAAAAAGAAGAACAATCTAAGCCTAAACTCAGTAGAAGAAAATAAATATCCAAAATCAAATCAGAGATCAATGAAATTGAAAACAAAAGAATCATTCAGAAAATTAATGAAACAAGGAGTTGGTTTTTTGAAAAAATAAATAAAATAGATAAACCATTGGCCAGACTAACAAGGAATAGAAAAGTAAAATCTCTAGTAACCTCAATAAGAAATGATAAAGGGGAATAACAACTGATCCCACAGAGATACAAGAGATCATCTCTGAATACTACCAGAAACTCTATGCCCAGAAATTTGACAATGTGAAAGAAATGGATCAATATTTGGAGTCACACCCTCTCCCTAGACTCAGCCAGGAAGAAATAGAGCTCCTGAACAGACCAATTTCAAGCACTGAGATCAAAGAAACAATAAAAAAGCTTCCAACCAAAAAATGCCCTGGTCCAGATGGCTTCACTCCAGAATTCTATCAAACCTTCAAGGAAGAGCTTATTCCTGTACTGCAGAAATTATTCCAAAAAATTGAGGAAGAAGGAATCTTCCCCAACACATTCCATGAAGCAAACATCACCCTGATACCAAAACCAGGAAAAGACCCAAACAAAAAGGAGAATTTCAGACCAATCTCACTCATGAACATAGACGCAAAAATTCTCAACAAAATCCTAGCCAATAGATTACAGCTTATCATCAAAAAAGTCATTCATCATGATCAAGTAGGCTTCACCCCAGGGATGCAAGGCTGGTTTAAGATACGCAAGTCTATAACGTTATCCACCATATTAACAGAGGCAAAAATAAAGATCACATGATCCTCTCAATAGATGCAGAAAAAGCATTTGATAAAATCCAGCATCCTTTTCTAATTAGAACACGGAAGAGTATAGGCATAGGTGGCACATTTCTAAAACTGATTGAAGCTATCTATGACAAACCCACAGCCAATATTTTACTGAATGGAGTAAAACTGAAAGCTTTTCCTCTTAGAACTGGAACCAGACAAGGTTGTCCTCTGTCACCTTTACTATTCAATGTAGTGCTGGAAGTTCTAGCCAATACAATTAGGCAAGACAAGGAAATAAAGGGAATCCAAATGGGAGCAGAGGAGGTCAAACTCTCCCTCTTTGCTGATGACATGATCTTATACTTAGAGCACCCCAAAGACTCAACCACAAGACTCCTAGAAGTCATCAAAAAATACAGTAATGTTTCAGGAAATAAAATCAATGTCCACAAGTCAGTAGCCTTTGTGTACACCAATAACAGTCAAGATGAGAAGCTAATTAAGGACACAACTCCCTTCACCATAGTCTCAAAGAAAATGAAATACCTAGGAATATACCTAACGAAGGAGGTGAAGGACCTCTATAAAGAAAATTATGAAATCCTCAGAAAGGAAATAGCAGAGGATATTAACAAATGGAAGAACATACCATGCTCATGGATGGGAAGAATCAACATTGTTAAAATGTCTATACTTCCCAAAGCAATCTACCTATTCAATGCCATTCCTATCAAAATACCAACATCGTACTTTCAAGATTTGGAAAAAATGATTCTGCGTTTTCTATGGAACCGGAAAAAAACCCGTATAGCTAAGGCAGTTCTCTGTAACAAAAATAAAGCTGGGGGCATCAGCATACCAGATTTTAGTCTGTACTACAAAACCATAGTGCTCAAGACAGCATGGTACTGGCACAAAAACAGAGACATAGACACTTGGAATCGAATTGAAAACCAGGAAATGAAACTAACATTTTACAACCACCTAATCTTTGATAAACCAAACAAGAACATACCTTGGGGGAAAGACTCCCTATTCAATAAATGGTGTTGGGAGAACTGGATGTCTACATGTAAAAGACTGAAACTGGACCCACACCTTTCCCCACTCACAAAAATTGATTCAAGATGGATAAAGGACTTAAACTTAAGGCATGAAACAATAAAAATCCTCCAAGAAAGTATAGGAAAAACACTGGAAGATATTGGCCTGGGGAAAGACTTCATGAAGAAGACTGCCATGGCAATTGCAACAACAACAAAAATAAACAAATGGGACTTCATTGAACTGAAAAGCTTCTGTACAGCTAAGGAGACCATAACCAAAGCAAAGAGACAACCTACACAATGGGAAAGGATATTTGCATATTTTCAATCAGACAAAAGCTTGATAACTAGGATCTATAGAGAGCTCAAATTAATCCACATGAAAAAAGCCAACAATCCCTTATATCAATGGGCAAGAGACATGAATAGAACTTTCTCTAAAGACGACAGACGAATGGCTAACAAACACATGAAAAAATGTTCATCGTCTCTATATATTAGAGAAATGCAAATCAAAACAACCCTGAGATATCATCTAACCCCAGTGAGAATGGCCCACATCACAAAATCTCAAAACTGCAGATGCTGGCGTGGATGTGGAGAGAAGGGAACACTTTTACACTGCTGGTGGGACTGCAAACTAGTACAACCTTTCTGGAAGGAAGTATGGAGAAACCTCAAAGCACTCAAGCTAGACCTCCCATTTGATCCTGCAATCCCATTACTGGGCATCTACCCAGAAGGAAAGAAATCCTTTTATCATAAGGACACTTGTACTAGACTGTTTATTGCAGCTCAATTTACAATCGCCAAAATGTGGAAACAGCCTAAATGCCCACCAACCCAGGAATGGATTAACAAGCTGTCGTATATGTATACCATGGAATACTATTCAGCCATTAAAAAAAATGGAGACTTTACATCCTTCGTATTAACCTGGATGGACGTGGAAGACATTATTCTTAGTAAAGCATCACAAGAATGGAGAAGCATGAATCCTATGTACTCAATTTTGATATGAGGACAATTAATGACAATTATGGTTATGGGGGGGGAAACAGAAAGAGGGAAGGAGGAAGGTGGGTGGGGCCTTGGTGTGTGTCACACTTTATGGGGGCAAGACATGATTACAAGAGGGACTTTACCTAACAATTGCAATCAGTGTAACCTGGCTTATTGTACCCTCAATGAATCCCCAACAATAAAAAAAAAAAAATCTCAAAACTGCAGAAAATAAAACTGCTGGCGTGGATGTGGAGAGAAGATAACACTTTTACACTGCTGGTGGGACTGCAAACTAGTACAACCTTTCTGGAAGGAAGTATGGAGAAACCTCAAAGCACTCAAGCTAGACCTCCCATTTGATCCTGCAATCCCATTACTGGGCATCTACCCAGAAGGAAAGAAATCCTTTTATCATAAGGACACTTGTACTAGACTGTTTATTGCAGCTCAATTTACAATCGCCAAAATGTGGAAACAGCCTAAATGCCTACCAACCCAGGAATGGATTAACAAGCTGTGGTATATGTATACCATGGAATACTATTCAGCTATTTAAAAAAATGGAGACTTTACATCCTTCGTATTAACCTGGATGGAAGTGGAAGACATTATTCTTAGTAAAGCATCACAAGAATGGAGAAGCATGAATCCTATGTACTCTATTTTGATATGAGGACAATTAATGACAATTAAGGTTATGGGGGGGAGGAAAAGCAGAAAGAGGGACGGAGGGAGGGGGGTGAGGCCTTGGTGTGTGTCACACCTTCTGGGGGCAAGACATGATTGTAAGAGGGACTTTACCTAACAAATGCAATCAGTGTAACCTGCCTTATTGTACCCTCAGTGAATCCCCAACGATAGGAAAAAAAAAAAAAAAGAAAAGAAAAGGAACAATGGGAAGAAAGGGACACTCAGAAGAGTTTCATTTTTGAAATTATACATGGTTGTAATTCTTACATTTGGGACAAAGCAAAGCTTTTTATATTAATTTATAAATATATACATAAAAAAGAGAAAAACAACAAACTTATGTTGACTGAGAATTTCTCAAACCCCACAAGTTTGCCAGTAAATCAAGATTTTTCTAAGAGTTATTTTATTTCTAGAACCTTGCTTTTGTATAAATGAGAATCCTACATAAGAGAAACCTGCCTTTTTTTCTCTCCCAATATCTACAAAAAATCTCCTGCATGCATTAAAGTTAAATTTTACAGTGGATATCTATATGCCTACTATATAGACTCCATAATTAATATTTTATTATTCTTGCTTTATCGTATATCTATCCATCCTTCTATTCAGTCACCACCCCTATTTTTTATGTATTTCAAAGTAAATTGCAGGCATGATTACACTTCCCTAAATATTTCCATATGCATGGCCTGCAACATGCTTTTAAGTAGGCAAATAACGAAAAAGGAAATTTTCACACACTCTTAATATTAAACAACCAAAGAGGGGGACTTGGAAAGGGCAGGAAGAGGTAAGCTTCAAAAGGACTAATTAGATTTTGTTTGCTGCCATGGTTGAGCCCCAAGAAAGAACAGTAAAGCACCACACCTCACAAGCCAAACACCAATGTGTTTGTCATTAGTCAAAACTGCAGTTAAAAAAAAAAAAATCAAAGAGAAAATAAGGTTCTGGACATATTTGTTGCCATGAACATTTTCCAAGAGGAGTTGATGTCTCAAACTGGGAGGTTTTGCCCAGGTTGGCTCAAAGCCTTTAGCTTCTGGGAAGACAACATCAGCCAAACATCCTTTCAAGTGCTTGAGATATGGTCTGTTGCTGTTTTTCTACAAATATTTGCTTGTTGATATCATTTGAATGGTCTCAATTTTTTCAAGTGGTGTTTTAACTACAGAAACACCTAAGTCCAGACAGCCCAAGAAGACTTTCATGTAACATATATAGTGTACCAAGTTTCTACGCTGATCTGAGAGGTTTATTTATTCATTTTCAAGGTATTTCT
Organism: Nycticebus coucang; assembly: GCF_027406575.1. Taxonomy (NCBI): domain Eukaryota; kingdom Metazoa; phylum Chordata; class Mammalia; order Primates; family Lorisidae; genus Nycticebus; species Nycticebus coucang. The sequence goes on from NC_069787.1 coordinate 24,417,877, forward strand.
AGATCTTTTCATTTCTCATTGGCAGGCAACCTAAGAGGATTAAAAAGCCATGCAAACCACCATCCGTTTGATAGATGGGCCTGCCCCACAGCCGGTTTCTTGGAAAGCAAAGCAACGCATACCTCTTCTTGAACATTTGTTCAAGAGATGACATTGGTTCCTGCATTAATGAGTGTGCCCAGCATAGTGCCACCTGTAATTGTACTTAGAAACATGTAGAACTGCTCAAATGATTTGTTGTGATGGTGTCACTCTGTAGTTCCCATCAAAACTGGGATTGGTGAATAGCTCAGTGCCACTCAGTAGTATGACATTTCTATGGAATTCCACAGAGATTTTGTTTCCAAGAAAATAGGTACTTCATCAATAATGAAAACAAATATGTCAAATGGTCTATAAAACAGCGTGTGGTGCCCCATGATTGCATTCATGTACACAGCTATGATTTAATAATAAATTTTTTAAAAAAAGAAAACAAACAAAATTCCAAGTTTTAATACTAAGGAAAAGAAAAAGTCTTGCATAAAGTACTATTTATGAAAATAAAGCATTACCACAGCATTAGATTTTATTGTTTTCCTCCCTGGCCAGGATTGTCCTCTGTCACCATAACCACTCCCCAACACCCCCACAGCCCTGCCAACTACAAACTACAGGTAACACCTCTAAGTGCTATCCAGGTAACATACAATTTTGAAGAGCTATGGGATACTATGCTCTGTTAAGAAAGAGGAGAGTCAAAGGGGGGAGAGCAGCTTAATATGTCTTTTTGAACATATCTAGCTCTAGCTTACATTCTCATTTTCTTTATTTAAAATTCAGGAATAAATCAAGGGCTAAATCCACTAAGACTTTACATGGCCTTCATGGAGAGGAATAAATGACATGACATTTATCTGTTGAGAACATCAATGGAAAACTAATTTGAGGAAGAAAAGACTAATTAATAAGAGCAGAAATGACTACTTAACTTCCTTTGATCGTAGAAATTATTCAATAGTAAAATAACCACTCCATTTTATTAGGTACAATAAAACTGAGAAGGCAAGGAAAGAGGAAGCAAATAAAAGTGCCGCCCTACAAGACAGGGCAAGTTCTCTACAGCAGGACTCCAACCTGCTTAGACTCCTGGAGAGAACTCGGGGTCCTTTGTGTGGTTTGCTGACTTAGGGACAGCCCCTTTGCAAGCCATGTGCTCTGAGAATCCTAGGTGCCCACCATGGATCATTTAAGCTCTGGAGGGAATGTGCATAAAACACCAGCCTGAGAACTGTGTTTATCTTAGAAGTAGCCATCAGTCACTGCCCTCAAATTCCTTACAATAAAACCAAAGCGGGAAACAGCAGCGCACAGGCTCCAGACTGCATTAAACCCTCCCTTGTCCTACGCTGTCTTTGGCAAATATTTTTACACGCCTTACTGCCTTGCTCAGAAGTTCTGACCGCTAAATGGTACCGATTTGGGTGTTTTGGCAGTCCTTGTCTCTTTGCTGTATGAGCACAGATATTTAATGGTTAAATATGTGAAACGGAGGTATCTATTGTTTCTCTTCCAGGGGTGTCCAACCTGCAGCCTACAAGCTGTATGCAGATTCCTGACTATTTCACTTACCATGGTGTCAGATATCATGAAAATTATGCACGGACTTTTTTTGTTGTTGTTGTTCATCAGCTTTTGTTAGTGTTCATGTATTTGATGTGCAGCCCAAGATAAGACTTCTTCTTCCAAAGTGCAGCAGGAAAATAGTTTGGACAGCCCTATAGGCCATCTCTAAAAAAATAAACCAAGGCAGCACACTTGGAAAAAAGGAATGTAGAACAGAGGGAAGCAATAAGAACAGAAGGTTCAGGATGTTTTAGAATTCCAGGGAAGAGGGAATGAATCTCTGCACTCTCTGAAGGCCAAGACATTAAGAGGCCCATTGAGATCTCCAAGGAGCAGGCAACTGACATCTGGATTGCTCATCCAATGCCCCCGGCTTACTTGGAAAAAGTTTACCTGTACTTATATGTATAATAGAGACTGATCAATATAATTACCATGTCTGAATCTCCAAAGTTCTATCCTCCCAGAATATATTATTTGCCTATCATAAAATTGCTTTGTAAATAGAAAGGCTTATACAAAATTGCTATAAATTCTGTAATAACACAATTATGTCTTGGCCAATTTTGGGGTGGGGGGCTTGTTGTTGTTGTTGTTGATGTTATTGTTCCCAGGACTTAATAAAATGCCTAGTACTTGGGAAGTGGTGAATTAAGAAGGTCAAAAGAATTGTCAATGAGACGATAAAAGTAAACTTTGTAATTAAACTTAAAACCCACACAAAGGAACCAATAATTTTACACATATTAAACCAGGTATCCTTCTATGATTGTTTGATTTTACTGATTTCTAAAAAGAAAGAACAAACTGCACAAAAGATGTTACTGAACTGAAATTTCTTTGTATAGGAACCTGACTTAGAGTCATGTGTATACTAAAAGGCCTTTAGAGAGTTCTGTAAAATTTCAATAACTCAAAAGTACCAGGAAGAGAAGCAACAGGTACTAGACACTGTATTATCATTCCCGTTTTACGAATAGAAAAAAATTCGAACAGCTTAAGGAGCTTGACCAAAGACCCTTAGCAACTAGGAGCCAACATGCTTCAAAGCCCATGCTCTTAATGCTTATACCAGATTGCTTTATCCAAAAATCTCATCACAAACACACCTTCACCTATAACTTGAATCACAGTATTTACTCCAAGCCTTGTCTTAAAGAGGCCCTTTCTAAGAATAATTCTTCTGTCCTTGTATTAGGTAGGATTTTATTCAGCTAAGAGTGATAGTAAATTCAAAATAATAGTGGCTTATCTCACATAAATGAAATCCAATGCTGGGAAGTACAGGGCTCATAAGGCAGCTTCAGTAAAGTACTCAATACCCCTCTATCTTGCTGTGTTACCTTCCTCACAGCACAAAATAGCTACTGAACTCTAGTCATCATATATATAATCCATCAGCTAGAAGTAGGAAGATAGTAAGATGACACTTAGTTCTGAAAATCACACATTCACATCCATCACACGACCATGCCTAGCTGTAAGAGAGACTGAAAATATAGCCTGTATTCTTGGTGACCCTGTGTCCAGCTAAAAACCTGAAGATTCTTCCTAAGGGATAAAGATATTCAGATAATATCCAATAGTCCCTATGACAGCCGTATGTTTAACTTATAAGAAATGTGAGGACATTGTGGCTATGAAGCTTGCACTATCCATCAACAGAATTGATATAAACATACACAATCATCATTTTGTCCTTAATAGATTGTTCTGCTGATTAGAACAAAACATTCTTTCTAAATGAAATCAAAAGTCTTGTGGGTTTTTCCCGTGGAATACTGCAAAAGCAGTTTTGATAGGAAAATTCATCGCTTTAGACGCCTACATTCGAAAAACAGAAAGAGAGCACATCAACAATCTCACAAGCCATCTTATAGAATTGGAAAAAGAAGAACAATCTAAGCCTAAACTCAGTAGAAGAAAAGAAATATCCAAAATCAAATCAGAGATCAATGAAATTGAAAACAAAAGAATCATTCAGAAAATTAATGAAACAAGGAGTTGGTTTTTTGAAAAAATAAATAAAATAGATAAACCATTTGCCAGACTAACAGGAAATAGAAAAGTAAAATCTCTAGCAACCTCAATCAGAAATGATAAAGGGGAAATAACAACTGATCCCACAGAGATACAAGAGATCATCTCTGAATACTACCAGAAACTCTATGCCCAGAAATTTGACAATGTGAAGGAAATGGATCAATATTTGGAATCACACCCTCTCCCTAGACTTACCCAGGAAGAAATAGAGCTCCTGAAAGACCAATTTCAAGCACTGAGATCAAAGAAACAATAAAAAAATCTTCCAACCAAAAAATGCCCTGGTCCAGATGGCTTCACACCAGAATTCTATCAAACCTTCAAGAAAGAGCTTATTCCTGTACTGCAGAAATTATTCCAAAAAATTGAGGAAGAAGGAATCCTTCCCAACACATTCTATGAAGCAAACATCACCCTGATACCAAAACCAGGAAAAGACCCAACCAAAAGGGAGAATTTCAGACCAATCTCACTCACGAATATAGCTGCAAAAATTCTCAACAAAATCCTAGCCAATAGATTACAGCTTATCATCAAAAAAGTCATTCATCATGATCAAGTAGGCTTCATCCCAGGGATGCAAAGCTGGTTTAACATACGCAAGTCCATAAACGTTACCCACCATATTAACAGAGGCAAAAATAAAGATCACATGATCCTCTCAATAGATGCAGAAAAAGCATTTGATAAAATCCAGCATGCTTTTCTAAATAGAACACTGCAGAGTATAGGCATAGGTGGCACATTTCTAAAACTGATTGAAGCTATCTATGACAAACCCACAGCTAATATTTTATTAAATGGAGTAAAACTGAAAGCTTTCCCTCTTAGAACTGGAGCCAGATAAGGTTGTCCTCTGTCACCTTTACTATTCAACATAGTGCTGGAAGTTCTAGCCAATACAATTAGGCAAGACAAGGAAATAAAGGGAATCCAAATGGGAGCAGAGGAGGTCAAACTCTCCCTCTTTGCTGACGACATGATCTTATACTTAGAGCACCCCAAAGACTCAACCACAAGACTCCTAGAAGTCATCAAAAAATACAGTAATGTTTCAGGATATAAAATCAATGTCCACAAGTCAGTAGCCTTTGTGTACACCAATAACAGTCAAGATGAGAAGCTAATTAAGGACACAACTCCCTTCACCATAATTTCAAAGAAAATGAAATACCTAGGAATATACCTAACAAAGGAGGTGAAGGACCTCTATAACGAAAATTATGAAATTCTCAGAAAGGAAATAGCAGAGGATATTAACAAATGGAAGAACATACCATGCTCATGAATTGGAAGAATCAACATTGTTAAAATGTCTATACTTCCCAAAGCAATCTACCTATTCAATGCCATTCCTATCAAAATACCAACATCGTACTTTCAAGATTTGGAGAAAATGATTCTGCATTTTGTATGGAACCGGAAAAAAACCCATATAGCTAAGGCAGTTCTTAGTAATAAAAATAAAGCTGGGGGCATCAGCATACCAGATTTTAGGCTGTACTACAAAGCCATAGTGGTCAAGACAGCATGGTACTGGCACGAAAACAGAGACATAGACACTTGGAATCGAATTGAAAACCAAGAAATGAAACTAACATCTTACAACCACCTAATCTTCGATAAACCAAACAAGAACATACCTTGGAGGAAAGACTCCCTATTCAATAAATGGTGTTGGGAGAACTGGATGTCTACATGTAAAAGACTGAAACTGGACCCACACCTTTCCCCACTCACAAAAATTGATTCAAGATGGATAAAGGAAAAAAAAAAAAAAAGATGGATAAAGGACTTAAATTTAAGGCATGAAACAATAAAAATCCTCAAAGAAAGCATACGAAAAACACTGGAAGATATTGGCCTGGGGAAAGACTTCATGAAGAAGACTGCCATGGCAATTGCAACAACAACAAAAATAAACAAATGGGACTTCATTAAACTGAAAAGCTTCTGTACAGCTAAGGAGACAACAACCAAAGCAAAGAGACAACCTACACAATGGGAAAGGATATTTGCATATTTTCAATCAGACAAAAGCTTGATAACTAGGATCTATAGAGAACTCAAATTAATCCACATGAAAAAAGCCAACAATCCCGTGTATCAATGGGCAAGAGACATGAATAGAACCTTCTCTAAAGATGACAGACGAATGGCTAACAAACACATGAAAAAATGTTCATCATCTCTTTATATTAGAGAAATGCAAATCAAAACAACCCTGAGATATCATCTAACCCCAGTGAGAATGGCCCACATCACAAAATCTCAAAACTGCAGAAAATAAAACTGCTGGCGTGGATGTGGAGAGAGGGAACACTTTTACACTGCTGGTGGGACTGCAAACTAGTACAACCTTTCTGGAAGGAAGTATGGAGAAACCTCAAAGCACTCAAGCTAGACCTCCCATTTGATCCTGCAATCCCATTACTGGGCATCTACCCAGAAGGAAAAAAATCCTTTTATCATAAGGACACTTATATTAGACTGTTTATTGCAGCTCAATTTACAATCGCCAAAATGTGGAAACAGCCTACATGCCTACCAACCCAGGAATGGATTAACAAGCTGTAGTATATGTACACCATGGAATACTATTTAGCTATTTAAAAAAATGGAGACTTCACATCCTTCATATTAACCTGGATGGAAGTGGAAGACATTATTCTTAGTAAAGCATCACAAGAATGGAGAAGTATGAATCCTATGTACTCAATTTTGATATGAGGACAATTAATGACAATTAAGGTTATGGGGGGGAGGAAAAGCAGAAAGAGGGACGGAGGGAGGGGGGCCTTGGTGTGTGTCACAATTTATGGGGGCAAGACATGATTGCAAGAGGGACTTTAGCTAACAATTGCAATCAGTGTAACCTGGCTTATTGTACCCTCAATGAATCCCCAACAATAAAAAAAAAAAAAGAAGATACAAAAAAAAAAAAAACTCACTAAAAGAAAAATAAATTAAAAAAAAAAAAGTCTTGTGGGTTTTTTTAAAGTTTCACTTTCCATTATATTGAAACAGTGAGTAACCATTAAACTACATAATAAGTGTGTTTGTCCCCCACACACCTCCATCTAAGCATGTGTATGAAGTCTCACACACACACACCTGGCATTGGGTGCTGTCAGAAACCACAACAAGAAAGGAAAGTCCAGAGGCCATGGGAACACAGGCCAGGGATCCAGATTCACACATCTGGAGTGGGGGAGTCCCTGAGCAAGGTATTCACACTGAGCCTTGGATAATAAAGATGCTTCAGACCATGTGCAGTGGCTCACGCCTATAATCCTAGCACTCTGAGAGGCTGATGTAGGAAGATCCCTAACCTCAGGAGTTTGAGACCAGCATGAGCAAGAGTGAGACCCTATTTCTACTAAAAATTAGTAGGGCATGGTGGCAGGCACCTGTGGTCCCAGCTACTCCAGAGGCTGAAGCAGGAGGATTGCTTGAGCCCAGGAGTTTGAGGTTGCTGTGAGTGAGGCTGATGCCACAACACTCTAGCCAGGGCAACAGAATGAGACTCTATCTCCAAAATATAAATAAAAATAAAAAACACAAAGACGCTTCACCAGGCCCAGAGTCACTAACCAAGTTCATCTGGAAAGTGTTCTCAAACTGAGTTCCATACAATAGAATGTGCACATTTTTCTCTTCCACCAACAGCTTCACACCTATAAGAACTTCCAAGTCCATGCCCTTCAAATAGGCTCTGAGAAAGCAGATTTCGCCTCCAGTCCACAGGCTGAGGAGGCAAGCAGGGGCAGCTCCATAATCAGGCCGAGCACCCAGACACATCCTGGCTTAGGAAATGGACTCCGTCCGCCATCCCCATTAAAAGTAACACCAGGTGAAGAGAAAGCATTTGCATAAAGCCATGGAGAGAGAGAAATGATGATATCCGAGTGGACAGCTTCACAGTGGGTGGCTTGATTCATAGGCTGTTTGCGTCATAAATTTAAAAGCCCAGGCCCTCAAGCAACATTTTAGCATGCGCTCTTTTCCCCTTAATTACAAAATAAACTAAAGCAAAGAAGGTCTCTGCTCTCCTGAGGCTTCCCCTGAATCGCCCCGGTTTCCAAGTCAATATTATCTCCATTGCACCAGATCAATAAAGAGACCCTTTGGCAATACAGGGGGATGGGGACAGAGCCGGGGCCCCTCCCACGAGACTTGGGCTTCCTTTGCTTACTAAATGAATAAAACCAGAGGGAGTCAGAGTCCAGTACTATGCTACTCAGCTGCATGTGACAGGTCTTCGGGAGGCTGCGCTAGCCAGAGTCAGAAATCTGCTGCTAAACAGAGCGACTCTTAAGTGTGGTCCTGACTGCAGCAGCCTCACACAGAAGCCTGGTGGGAATGCAGAGTCCCAGGTCTACTTAGCCAGGAACTGCATGTTAACAAGTTTCCCCCAGGGCATTCAAATGCACAATGAATTTCTTCAATTTATGCTGAGGAGTATTATGCTAGAAGATTGACCAAGCCAAAAGCATAAGCAGGACCAAGTCCATAGAGAAGAATTAGCTGTTGGTCTGGTTTGAAAGGAACTCTTGATTAAAATGACCAGAAAGCTAAGTTCCAAACTAGCCTCCATTCACTAGCTTAACACAGGGAAGACCAGACCAAACACATGGGTAGGCCATCAGCAGATTGCTGGCGCAAACACTACAAGAGTCACTTTGGGAAACGTTAAGATTCAGATGCCACAGCCCTGTCATCTGTCACTCTGATTCAGAGACTGCAGCAAGGTCCAGAAACCTGCATGGTTTAACCAGTTCCCCAGGTGATCCTGACAAAGACAGTCACAAGACGCACTATCATAAACACCAGACCGTTTAATGATTACACCTGAAATCAAAGGAAAACGATGTTTATGTTAAGAGAGCTGCTCCCTAGAGACAGCGGGACTACTGGGCTAAAGCTGGGAAGAAGTAAACCTTGTCTCCTAATGTATTACACACACACACACAATGTATGTGTGTGTTTGTAAGGTGTTTATAAATGGTTTATTTGGACTAGACCTCTCCCTAATGAGACTAGGAGAGGTGTCTGAACCACAGCTGGCATGGTTAATTGGTGGGAATGTTTGGGCCTTGTGGTTCATGGATTGGGGAGTTCTGTTTAGTCTAAGACAGATGACAATACCTATTCCATTGTAGACTCTGCCTGAAGGTGAGTAGTCAAATCTACATTAACTCTTAGTAGTTTAGGTGAGACAGTTTCATATAGAGATATAATTTCTTCAATTTAGAGTTAGGCAAGGCTTCAGAGAGCCCTGCTTCTTGTCACCCTCTAGGCCCTGTGTCAAAATCACCTGGGAAGCTGGTTGACAATGTATTTTCCTAGACCCCCATGCCAGGATGACGAAGAACTTCGAGGGCAGAGTCCTGGAATTCATGTTTATTTGGAAGGCCTGTGTGTTTCTGATGATCAGCAGGTTTGTGAACCACAAAAATGGTATCTTCTAGATAAGAAAAACAAAATGACACGTCACAGTCCCCAGCCCTGATTCCTATCCAATGCCCAGTGTGGAATTAGCCACCTGGAAAACCACCTCTGCCCCTGGGGCCGGCCTTAGCGCCCAGGAAAACAGAAGCACCAGTCTGAGGGGGACTTTGTACCAAGCTGATCCCCTTTCTTATGACTCCTATCCACTGCTGAGTCTTTGGTACATACTTAAAATGCAACAAGTTACCCAATCCAATGTCTCCAGCCTTATCCCAGAGCTTGGCTCCCAAAAGAAAGAGTGAGCCTTTGTGGAAAGAACTGATGTTTGTACACATCTGTTTGGGATTATGCACAGTGTTTAGTATGAGGGAAAAAGCAATAAAATTCACACAGGCATTATCACATTCCCTTCCTAAATTCTGTCCTAAAAAGGAATATAAGCATCTATTTTAAAACTTACAAAATCAGCATATTTAGTATGCTACCATTTGTGTGAAAATAAAAAGAATTACATGTACATATCTGTATTTTTTTACCATGTTGTCTTTTATCATTTTAAAGTTTTGGCCCATGAGATTGTATTACCTATTAAATTTACTTTTTTTGTTGTTGTTGTTTTCAAAAAAGGATTACATTAAATGCTACAAAGTTTGCATTTGACCTATAGCAAACGTTTGAGTCTTCCTGTTCTTAGTCCAGAGAGGCCCAGCGACTTTGTGACGACAGCCCTGGGTTGGTTCACAGGGTGTGCTCTCCTTGTTAGGGGTGGGTGTTAACACTGCCATCCCGAGTGCACCCCATTCTCCACTCCCCAGCTTAAATTGCACAGGATTTAGTTCTTATAAATAATTTCAAAATTATGGCCAACTAAGTAACTTGCATAGTAAGAAGGGTTGACTGTAACACAGCAGCCTGCCTACGTGGCATCACTTACAACCAAACACTGGCCGGCAGCTGCCAAGTAATCTCCAACACCTTCAACTCACAGGCCCAGTGAATGCTCAAGGTCTCGTGAGGCGGCCTCATGGCAACCGAATGAAACCCTTATGTTGTTTCTCTGTATAATTCTTCTTCCAGGTGAAACTGCTTACCCATCCCCATTAAAACAAAAAATGTAAAAAAAAAAAAAAAAAAAATGCTTTACTATTTAGAGCAGATTCCTAAAAGGCTTTCTGACCCCTGGAGATTTAAGCATCATGGCTTTGGAGCACGTGGGGTCCTATAGCTTCCCAACAGAACCACCTGCAGCACATTTTCTTTTTTCTTTTCTTTTTTTTTTTTTTTTTTGAGACAGTGTCTCACTATGTCACCCTCAGTAGAGTGCCGTGGCATCACAACACACAGCAACCTCAAACTCTTGGGCTTAAGTTATTCTCTTGCCTCAGCCTCCCAAGTAGCTGGAATTACAGGCTCCCACCACAACACATAGCTATTTTTTGGTTGTAACTGTCATTCTTGTTTGGCAGGCCCAGGCTGGGTTCGAACCTGCCAGCTCCAGTGTATGTGGCTGGCGCCCTAGCAGCTGAGCTACAGGCACTGAGAGCCTTAAGTGATCCTCTTGCCTGAGCCTCCTGAGTAGCTGGGAATACAGGCACCCACCACAATGCCTAGCTATTTTTGGAGATGGGGTCTCACTCTTCCTCAGGCTGGTCTCAAACTCCTGAGCTCAGGCGATCCACCTGCCTCAGCCTCCTAGACTGCTAGGATTACAGGCGTGAGCCACCATGCCTGGTCGTGCAACACACTTTCAAAGTGCACATTCATATACCAAACCAGCCATCCTGCATCAGAATCTCGAGGGGTCTGTGACTCCCCTGCTCACTAACATTTGAGAGTCACTGATCTAAGCAGCACTCAGAAGCTGCAGTGTGAACATGCAATGAATAGTGTGAAAGTTGTCAGAGACAAACTGGAGTCACTAGCAATAAGAAAACCTTAACAAATAAATAGGCCGAAGGGCCTGGCACAGTGGCTGATGCTTGTAGTACTAGCACTCTGGGAGGCCCAGGCAGGAGGATCCCTTGAAATCAGGCATTCCAGACCAGCCCGAGCAAGAGTGAGACCCCAGCTCTGCTAAAAATAGAAAAACTAGCTGGTCGTTGTGGCGGGTGCCTGTAGAGCAAGCCACTCAGGAGGCTGAGGCAGGAGGATCACTTGAGCCCAGGAGTTTGAGATTGCTGTGAGCTAGGCTGAGGCCATTATACTCTAGCCTGGGCAACAGAGTGAGATTCTGTCTCAAAAAAAAAAACGGCCAGAGAAGACCAGGAAAAGAGGATTCTCACACTTGCATGCCTGACGATGAAAAAGACTCTGCAAAAATCACAAAGGCCATTGCAACCTTACACAAAAAATAACTTCTGAGAGGACGTCAACCAAGCAATGACCTGTCCAACCTCAGACTGGCATCGCTTTCATTATTGATCTTTGTAGCTAAGGATAATTATTTCAAACCATTATGTAATCCTACTCATTTTCTCCTTTAACAACTTTTGTCTTCCTTTAATTCCCTGAATATGTACCCTGAAATGCTTTATTCCCAAGTAAATATCTTTTCTTTTTTACAGCCTCTTTCTGTTCACTTTGCTATTTAGCTTGACAATGACCTATCACTATATTCCCTTTTGAAAACTCCTTGTGGTAGGGAATGAACCAAAAACTTCCCATGAGAGGAAAAATGTGCTATTTATTTGAACTCCCCCCAGAATACATTTTCCCTTAAAAATCAGTGTGTAAAGTCAAATTCAGATAATACCACAATAGTGGTAGCTTTTTAAATGCCATATTCAGATGGCTTAGCATTTAACTTTTAAGGTCTTCTTCAAAAACTCATGATTGAAGTTCTCACCTAATGTGCACAATGTGAGGGTGTTCAACACACCCTCTAGATGAAGAAATCAACTACAACTTGAACTTCACCTTAGAAACGAAAGCAATATAACCTAAACATTTGCACCCTCATATTAATCTGAAATTAAAAAAAAAAAAATTCATGCCTGGCTTCTATTTAAAGATTAAAAGAAACTCTGACTTGTTTATTGATCGTTCTCTTAATTACCAAGTATAACAGTTTGCATTCTCAATGTATGATTTATTAATAACATAAACTTAATATTAACTCATGCTCAACTTGATATGATGATTGATAGCCTAATGCTTGAAACTCAAAGCATGTTACACTGTTTTTATAACCTTCTGAGGTTTAATTCCATTCTATCTCATGATTGAAAACCTCCTCATCTGATCCAGAGGGTTTTCCCCCAAGTTTTCTTATTGTGAGTCAAGATCTGTCCATGTAAAATTCTTTTTATGTTGGTATTTTAATTGAACACTAAAAAATAATAGTTTGTGGAATGCAAGATTTAGTGTAACACATAAAAAAATAAAATGACAATAATAAAAAAATATCTAGCTCACTCACATAAATTAAGGCAAAGCCCTAAAAATTCAACCCTATGAATATCATACATTCTGCAGTTGACTTTCCATTTTCACCCTCAAAATGCAATAAATTACAAAGTATTAGCATGCAGCAGTACAACTCTACCAATCAGACACATAATTCTTCCCTTAAATACCAAGGCCATTTCTTATCATATTTGTCTTTCCAAATCTTTATTTACTCCACCAAAAGAGCTTATTGAAGGCCTACCTTCATTTTGACCTCAGGGGCTTTTCAGCCGGCAAAAACAAAACAAATTAGAACTCTGATATTCACAAACATATGGGGGGAAATCAATAGTTTTAATTTTCACTTTGAGGCCCACATTTTCAACTGATGGCTTCAGCAGGTTTTAATGGACACAAACAATTTACTTTTACTGTTTTAATTGTTTTTAGTCAATCACTTTTTATTGCCCTTCTACATCTGACTAAACAAATTAATCGAGCTATATCCATAAATGATGACTTGCTGAAATGGCCAGTTATGTGTATTTTACTATTTGAGTCTCACTTACAGGCAGCATTAGGAAATAGCTGGCCCAAAAGGCAGCTGTGGTCATTAAAGCAAAAAAAAGGAACAAGTCAGGAGAAAAAACAACAGAGCAGGGCTCTCTGTGGATTAGGGCTTCAGAGGATAGCTCCTGACAGTTCTCTTTCCCCTCTCTGAATGCAAATCAATTCTCAAACTGTCCCCTGGGGAGGAGAAGAGCAGGGTTGTGCATTTGGGAGATGGCAAAGGCCTTGGGAGCCTGAAGACAGGTGAGAGCTATTTGTGTTGAGTTAATTAGGAGAACCCCATGCAGCCCCCACCAGCCTGTGGTCAGGCATGCCGACTGCTGTGTACACAACCCATTTTCTTTTCAAAACCCTATGATCTCCTGGAGCTCCAAGCTCTGCCCTCTGAGCAGGTCATTTCAGGCCCCTTTAACTAGCAGGCAAACATCAGGAAAAAACACTTCTCACTGAAAAAGCTTGCACACAACACAACTTCTTCTAGCTTAAAAATTATATTACTAACAGCAGATCCATTGAGAGCTTTGCCAACGAGGCCAGGGAATGTGGATTGCTTGAGTTCAGGAGTTCAAGACAAGCCTGAGCAATCGCGAGACCCAGTCACTAAAGAATAGAAAAACTAGCCAGGTGTTGTGGCGGGCGCCTGTAGTCCTAGCTACTCGGGAGGCTGAGGCAAGAGTATCACTTGAGCCCAAGAGTTTGAAGTTCCTGTGAGCTGTGACTCAACAGTACTCTACAATAAAGTGAAACTCTTATCTCCAAAAAAGAAAAGCTTTACAGAAAGATAAATATCTATGCCAAGCAATGCAATGTTACATTTTAACTTCCTATTTTTTTTTTTTTTTGTAGAGACAGAGTCTCACTGTACCACCCTCAGGTAGAATGCCATGATGTCACCCAGCAGACCTGCCTTGATCACATGATCTAACCCAAGGTTGGATTTGAACTATTAATAGAAGTTAATCAATTCCAGCTGTCATAGTGGCTTATAGGAGAGAGTTTTCAACCTCGCCACCAAAGTGCTTTCTAACTTTGAAAAGTAATGGCTTCTTGGTATATACCGTTTCCCCGAAAATAAGACATCCTCCGAAAATAAGACCTACCTACAGGAAAGATAAGATGTCCCCTGAAAATAAGACCTAGCGCATCTTTGGGCGTCTCACCAGAGAACAGCTGTGCCATAGTGAGTTTGACTTTTGCAAATTCAGATACATCCACTGGCCAAAGCCATAAGGAGGGGGCTGGGCAAGAAAATAATTCAATAGTGCAAATGATTTTGCCCCCCATCGGCTTGATGAGCATGTGTCTTAGAGAGGACATGAGGTTTAGGAATGTGACTCAGCTGTCTACATTGTCACTCTAGGCTCTGACCCAACTGTAAACCACATCTGGTGCTCAACTGAAAAAATTGCAATGAATTCCCACTCAGGAGAAGTTAATCGTGTTGGACTCACTGAGAGACAGAACCTTGGTTTTCAAAAACAGTGCCTTCCTAAGAGACTTTTGAGGGTAATTTAGACTGCCTTCCACACATGCCTGAACACTCCTTCAGGACTAATTCCTCTGGACACCTCTGAGCATCCCAATGGAAAGTCCTGTTACAACAAACCAAGATCCAGAAGTCTTTTCTCAAGCTTGATTTATTAACAGGTTCCAGCAGTCAAACCCTCAAAATCCTCAACTTGACCCAAAGAGCAAATAATTATTCCTTTTAATTGTAATAAATCACTCTCCATAGGCAAATATTTGATTCCCCATTAACATCCCCAGCCCTCCCCGAAGTGGAGTTGCAGCTGCATCTTAAGCTCTCCACTTCCCATTAGGACTGAGTGTGGGTATGACTGAAGGGACAGGAGACCGACAGTGACTTGTAGGGGACAGGCTGTCCTCTGAGAGTATGTGGCAAAAACAAAAATCATGAGGAAATTAATAAGCCACTCTGAATTGGCATTCAGATGTATATAGCAGATAAATCAGAGGTTAAACCACTGCAAAAGACAAAATGCTAACCATAGGGTCCCCTGTGTCCCCGGTGCCAAAAGCAGCAGTTATTCCTTTGGGGAATCCAGTCGCCTGTTGTACCTGCTTCTCCAAAGACTGTGGTTACATGGAACAGCAGGGAATTAGAGTTTTTCAGGTTCTACTCTTCATTACCTGTAAGACTCCTCATCTTTAAAGTGAAAATAGGAATAGCATCTATTTCTGAAGTTGGTTGTTAAGCCCTAATACATTTATATAAGTATTTGTTGTGTGAATGAATAAATAAATGTTAGTTGATGTTATTACTGCTCATTATGCAAGTTAGACATGTGGAGAGTAAAACAACAATGTAAGTAGCTAACTCCCACAGTGCCTCCAAGGGCCAGGCCCAAACCACGTGCAAACTTTCCTCCCTTTACCTTTCCTTTCTACAGACACTGCCCGGTTCACGGGGCCATTGTGTATTAGCAACTACGTCTCAGTCCTCTAGTCTTTTTTGTTTTTTCTTTTCTTTCTTTTTTTTTTTTTTTTTTTAGAGATAATGTCTCATTATGTTGCCCATCCAGGACTCAAACTCCTGGTTTAAGCAATTCTCCTGCCTCAGCCTCCCAGCTGGCTGGGACTTCGAAAGTGCTACTATGCCAGGTACCTCTGATTGAAGAATTATAAATTCTAAGTATTGAGTACTGGGGAGATCAAACAATAAAGGTCCTCATAATTTCCTTTGATCCAGGTCTCAATGATCTAAGAGAAATAGAGAATTCCACCAGCACCTGCCCAGCTTACCAGACTTGTCAGCAGTGGGCTTGGAGCCTGTAGAGCCATCTTTTTATCTTTTTTTTTTTTTTTTTGCAGTTTTTGGCTGGGGCTGGGTTTGAACCCGCCACCTCTGGCATATGGGGCCCGTGCCCTACCCCTTCGAGCCACAGGCGCCACCCTATGTGGCAGCCATCTTAACAGGAAATCCTAGTGTTACTTGCAACTCACTCAACTGCATTATACAGTAAAGATGAAAACAAGTCTGGATCACAGTTCCTGCCAAGTCAGTGAAATACAGCTAAAAAGGATATCTGGCTCCGATCTGGGCTTGGAAAACCACAGCAAGAGACCTACAGTGAAGAAAACCAAAGCCCCATCACGTTGACTATGCATTCAAAAAGAAAAGAGTCTAATGCTATCAGTCCAACACAGTTTGCCGAACTGCCTTCCGTAGACACTTAGGGCTTTAGTAACTAACAGGGGCCGGGGGAGGAAAGGAAGGTCCAAGCTTCTTTGAGACTTACAGCCCACAAACTGATGATACTTTGCCTAAGTATGGGAAATGAAACTGTACCACTCCGCTTCTCTGCTTTCAAGGGAGAGAGATGGGCTCTAACTGAAGGGAAAGAGGACTTTACAAGGACAGCTGTGCTAGTTTATACCTCTCACCTCACATGATTGCCACACCTTTCTCATGTGATTCTGCAGTAGGTGCCCATCGTGATTTGCTCCTCCTATGACACGAAGCTGTTCTGTGTGACTTGTTCTGGCCAATGGGATATCAGCGGTGTGACATAGCAGAGGCTAAAAAATGGGCTTGGGAGCAGCAGGGTGGCACAGACACAGCTTCTCCTCTTGTCCCCTGTAAGTGCAACTAAATACCCTGGAAATAATTCCGCAAACAGCTGCAAAAGGTGAGGCCAGGAAGCAAACAGGCTGGGGACCTCAGGACTTAAAGAACAAAATTGAGAGTTTTAGAAGGGAGATCCTTTCCCAGTGAGACTGGCCATCTGATCAACCTGCAGTCCCAGCACTAGCAGAGTCCAGGGTCCACCCATCCTGCATCCCACACCCCAAACCAGGCCATCCCAGCAGGCCCAGCACTCCACAGCCGCTCACCCAGTGGCAGAAGGTGAAACAGACCCATGGCCCCCGATTCTACACCTAGGGGCATCTTCATCCCCCAGAGGCACCAACACAAATAGAGTAAGAAGCTCAGTTGTACCGGATAGTAGAACAGGACAGAACACACCCTCTCTGTCCTCCAGCAACCCTCTGGCCCCACCTAACAACACCGAGTAGCACAGGAAAGTACCCATCATCCAGTCCCAGTCTCAAATACCCTCCCTGGGCAGCACGGAGAGGGACCAGTGGGAGCATGAGGGAGCCAGAAGAACAAAATGGAGCAGAGTAACATTTCAAGGACTAAAAAACTAAATTGCCATTGGAATTAAAGCCCACTAAAGCAGACCAGAACACACAGACCCAAATGAGGTGAGTTGCTACTAAAATTAACAAGATTTAATAGGATCAAGAACCAGGAAATTCTCAAAATCTCAATTTGGTGTGTTTTGTTTGGGTTTGGTTTTTGATAAAGGATCTCACGCTGTTGCCCAGGTTGGAGCAACATCATCATACCACACAGAAACCTCAACCTCTGGGCTCAAGCCATCCTCCTGCCTCAGCCTCCCAGAAGCTGAGACTATAGCCACTCACCACCATGCCCAGTATAGAAAAAAATAGTTTTTCTATTTTTGGTAGAAACAGGCTCCTGAGCTCAAGCTATCCTTCCACCTCAGCCTCCCAGAGTGCTAGGATTACAGGCATGAGCCACTGCACCAAAGTGAAAAAAATCTCCATTTGAATGAGAAAGGACAGTCAATCGATATCAGCGTTGACATGGAGCAGATGTTGGAACTGTCTGACAAAGATTTCAAAATATGTCATATAATTGCTTCAACAAGTAATTATGAATTTCCTTGAACAAATTAAATGTACAAAACTTCAGTGAATAAATAAAAACATTTTAAAATGAGAATTATAGAACTGAAAAATACAGTAACTGAAATAAAATTCAATGGATGGGCTCAAGAGTAGAGTGGAGATGATAAAATATAGAATCAGAAAAGATTCAATAGAATGTACTCAATGTGGAAAAAAGAGAGAAATTGACTGAAAAAAAAAAGGAACTTATGGGGTTATAACAAACCAACACATATTTTTGGAGTTCCTGATAAAAAGGACAAAGAACATAAGCCTCAAAATTACTTTACACACACAAATAACTTAACCTAATAGTATGTACCTAAACTATACCATATTAATCCCGAATAAAATATACACATATTTGAAGAAAAATACCCGAAAATTTTCCAAATTTGATAAAATACTTCCCAAATTTGACAAAAACCAATAGGTTTGAGAAGCTGAAGTATTCTGAAACAGGATATCTCTAAAGAAAGCCATGAAAGGATACATCATAATTAAACTCCTGAAAACTAGGCCGGGCGAGGTGGCACTCTGGGAGGCCAAGGAGAGTGGATTTCTTGAGCTCAAGAATTCAAGACCAGCCTGAGTAAGGGTGAGACCCCTGTCTCTAAAAATAGCCAGGCATTATGGTGGAGGCCTGTAGTCCCAGCTACTCAGAAGGCTGAGACAAGAGGATCTCCTGAGCCCAGGAGTTTGAGGTTGCTGTGAACTATGATGCCATGGCACTCCATCAAGGGTGACAAAGTGAGAATCTGTCTCAAAAAAAATAAATAAATAAACTCCTGAAAACTAAAGACAAAAATCTTAAAAGCAACAAGAGTAACAATGTATTGCTTATAAGCGTTACTTGGAGAGCACCAAGTTAAACAGATTTCTTATCTCAAAACATGGACACCAGAAGGAAGGCATATTTTTCAAATGATGAAAAATAACTGTCAATCATGAGTTCTAAACATGGTAAAACTATTGCAAAGAGTGAAGAGGTAGAGGGAAGAAGTCGAGGGGCAGAAATGTACCTAATGGGTACAGTTCAACCGCAAATACGGAGCCAGGAGTCCAACACTTGTTTAAGAGAAAGTCATTCTTCATTCCCAAGTTCAGACTCCCAGAAAGGCGAGGAGACTGTTCTCAAAGGCTGCCTGCCTTTAAGAGAATGTTACAGAATTCTTATACCCTTCCCCAAAGTTACTATTCTTAGCTGCGCATCATTTAACCCTCTTATCTCAAGCTGCAGGACATCAAGTTGTGCCTTTTCCAGCTGCTGTTTTATCTTCAGCCCAGGGTCATGATGGCCTTCACAGCACCAGAATAAGGGGAGGACTGGCGGACGTCACTGTCTGATAACTAGTTAGATCATTAAGTAACTTTTTTTTATTTTTTTATTATTTTTTTTTTATTGTTGGGGATTCATTGAGGGTACAATAAGCCAGGTTACACTGATTGCATTTGTTACGTAAAGTCCCTCTTGCAATCATGTCTTGCCCCCATAAAGTGTGACACACACCAAGGCCACACACCCCTCCCTCCATCCCTCTTTCTGCTTCCCCCCCCATAACCTTAATTGTCATTAATTGTCCTCATATCAAAATTGAGTACATAGGATTCATGCTTCTCCATTCTTGTGATGCTTTACTAAGAATAATGTCTTCCACGTCCATCCAGGTTAATACGAAGGATGTAAAGTCTCCATTTTTTTTAATAGCTGAATAGTATTCCATGGTATACATATACCACAGCTTGTTAATCCATTCCTGGGTTGGTGGGCATTTAGGCTGTTTCCATATTTTGGCGATTGTAAATTGAGCTGCAATAAACAGTCTAGTACAAGTGTCCTTATGATAAAAGGATTTTTTTCCTTCTGGGTAGATGCCCAGTAATGGGATTGCAGGATCAAATGGGAGGTCTAGCTTGAGTGCTTTGGGGTTTCTCCATACTTCCTTCCAGAAAGGTTGTACTAGTTTGCAGTCCCACCAGCAGCATAAAAGTGTTCCCTTCTCTCCACATCCACACCAGCATCTGCAGTTTTGAGATTTTGTGATGTGGGCCAATCTCGCTGTGGTTAGATGGTATCTCAGGGTGGTTTTGATTTGCATTTCTCTAATAGATAGGAATGATGAACATTTTTTCATATGTTTTTTAGCCATTCATCTGTCTTCTTTAGAGAAGGTTCTATTCATGTCTCTTGCCCATTGATACACGGGATTGTTGGCTTTTTTCATGTGGATTAATTTGAGTTCTCTATAGATCCTAGTTATCAAGCTTTTGTCTGATTGAAAATATGCAAATATCCTTTCCCATTGTGTAGGTTGTCTCTTTGCTTTGGTTGTTGTCTCCTTAGCTGTACAGAAGCTTTTCAGTTTAATGAAGTCCCATTTGTTTATTTTTGTTGTTGTTGCAATTGCCATGGCAGTCTTCTTCATGAAGTCTTTCCCCAGGCCAATCTTCCAGTGTTTTTCCTATGCTTTCTTTGAGGATTTTTATTGTTTCATGCCTTAAATTTAAGTCCTTTATCCATCTTGAATCAATTTTTGTGAGTGGGGAAAGGTGTGGGTCCAGTTTCAGTCCTTTACATGTGGATATCCAGTTCTCCCAACACCATTTATTGAATAGGGAGTCTTTCCCCCAAGGTATGTTCTTGTTTGGTTTATCGAAGATTAGGTGGTTGTAAGATGTTAGTTTCATTTCTTGGTTTACGATTCGATTCCAAGTGTCTATGTCTCTATTTTTGTGCCAGCACCATACTGCCTTGACCTCTATGGCTTTGTAGTACAGCCTAAAATCTGGTATGCTAATGCCCCCAGCTTTATTTTTATTACTAAGAACTGCCTTGGCTATATGGGGTTTTTTCCAGTTCCATACAAAATGCAGAATTATTTTTTCCAAATCTTGAAAGTGTGATGTTGGTATTTTAATAGGAATGGCATTGAATAGGTAGATTGCTTTGGGAAGTATAGACATTTTAACAATGTTGATTCTTCCCATCCATGAGCACAGTATGTTCTTCCATTTGTTAGTATCCTCTGCTATTTCCTTTCTGAGGATTTCATAATTTTCTTTATAGAGATCCTTCACCTCCTTAGTTAGGTATATTCCTGGGTATTTCATTTTCTTTGAAACTATGGTGAAGGGAGTTATGTCCTTAATTAGCTTCTCATCTTCACTGTTATTGGCGTAACAAAGGCTACTGACTTGTGGACATTGATTTTATATCCTGAAACGTCACTGTATTTTTTGATGACTTCTAGGAGTCTTGTGTTGAGTCTTTGGGATTCTCGTATAAGATCATGTCATCAGCAAAGAGGGAGAGTTGGACCTCCTCTGCTCCCATTTGGATTCCCTTTATTTCCTTGTCTTGCCTAATTGTATTGGCTAGAACTTCCAGCACTATGTTGAATAGTAAAGGTGACAGAGGACAACCTTGTCTGGTTCCAGTTCTAAAAGGAAAAGCTTTTTTTTTTTTTAATTTTATTTTATTTTTATTAAATCATAGCTGTGTACATTGATATGATCATGGGGCATCATTCACTAGCTTTACAGACCATTTACCAAGTTTCACATATACCCTTGTAAGATGCACCCCTGGTGTAATCCCACCAATCCCCTTCCTTCTACCTACCTCCCCCCTCCCTCCCCTCCCTTTCCAGGAAAAGCTTTCAGTTTTACTCCATTTAATAAAATATTAGCTGTGGGTTTGTCATAGATAGCTTCAATCAGTTTTAGAAATGTGCCACCTATGCCTATACTCTGCAGTGTTCTAATTAGAAAAGCATGCTGGATTTTATCAAATGCTTTTTCTGCATCTATTGAGAGGATCATATGATCTTTATTTTTGTCTGTGTTAATATGGTGAATAACGTTTATGGACTTGCGTATGTTAAACCAGCCTTGCATCCCTGGGATGAAGCCTACTTGATCATGATGAATGACTTTTTTGATGATAAGCTGTAATCTATTGGCTAGGATTTTGTTGAGAATTTTTGCAGCTGTATTCGTGAGTGAGATTGGTCTGAAATTCTCCCTTTTGGTTGGGTCTTTTCCTGGTTTTGGTATCAGGGTGATGTTTGCTTCATAGAATGTGTTGGGAAGGATTCCTTCTTCCTCAATTTTTTGGAATAATTTCTGCAGTACAGGAATAAGCTCTTCCTTGAAGGTTTGATAGAATTCTGGTGTGAAGCCATCTGGACCAGGGCATTTTTTGGTTGGAAGATTTTTTATTGTTTCTTTGATCTCAGTGCTTGAAATTGGTCTTTCAGGAGCTCTATTTCTTCCTGGGTAAGTCTAGGGAGAGGGTGTGATTCCAAATATTGATCCATTTCCTTCACATTGTCAAATTTCTGGGCATAGAGTTTCTGGCAGTATTCAGAGATGATCTCTTGTATCTCTATGGGATCAGTTGTTATTTCCCCTTTATCATTTCTGATTGAAGTTACTAGAAATTTTACTTCTCTATTTCTTGTTAGTCTGGCCAATGGTTTATCTATTTTATTTATTTTTTCAAAAAGCCAACTCCTTGTATCATTAATTTTCTGAATGATTCTTTTGTTTTCGATTTCATTGATCTCTGATTTGATTTTGGATATTTCTTTTCTTCTACTGAGTTTAGGCTTAGATTGTTCTTTTTTTCCAATTCCATAAGATGGCTTGTGAGTTTCTTGATGCTCTCTCTTTCTGTTTTTAGAATGTAGGCATCTAAAGTGATAAATTTTCCTCTCAAAACAGGTTTTGGTAGCTTGTGTCTTCATTGTTGTTATGCTCATGGAAGTTAATGATTTCCTGTTTTATTTCTTTCTGCACCCATCTGTTATTCAACAGAAGATTGTTTAATTTCCATGCCTTTGTGTGGGATCAAACCTTTTTTTTAGAGTTGAGTTTCACCTTTAGTGCCTTATGGTCTGAGAAGATACAAGGTAAAATTTCAATTCTTTTTATTCTGTAGATATTTGTTTTGTGTCCCAGGATATGATGAATTTTGGAGAACGTATATTCTTTATCTTTGGCATGAAGTGTTCTATATGCGTCTATCAAGCACAGTTGTTCTAGGGTCTCATTTAAATCTCTTATATCTTTGTTTAATTTCTGTTCAGAGGATCTGTCCAGCTCTGTAAGAGGAGTGTTAAAGTCCCTTGTTATTATGATATTATCAGATATCATATTGCTCAGACTGAGTAAGGTCTGTTTCAAGAATCTGGGAGCATTTAAGTTGGGTGCATAAATATTTAGAATTGAAATGTCTTCTTGTTGTATTTTTCTCTTGACCAATATAAAGTAACCATCTTTGTCTTTTTTGACTTTAGTTGCTTTAAATCCACATGTATCTGAAAATAAGATTGCAACTCCTCTTTACTTCTGAATTCCATTTGCCTGAAAAATTGTCTTCAAACCCTTGACTCTGAGTTTTAATTTGTCTTTTGAAGCCAGGGGTGTTTCTTGCAGACAGCAAATGGATGGCTTGTGTTTTTTAATCCAGTCAGCCAATCTATGTCTCTTCAGTGGGGAATTCAAGCCATTGACATTTATTGAGATAATCGATAAGTGTGGTAGTATTCTATTCATCTTATTTTGTGAGAGTCCATTGCTTAGTTTTATCTTTTGCATCAGTGTGGAGGTTAGGTTCTGTCCTTTAATTTCTGAGTTCTTACTTTGCTGCTGATCCATTGTGATGGTCAGTGTGTAGAACAGGTTGAGTATTTCCTGTAGAGCTGGTCTTGTGGCGAATTTCCTCAATGTTTGTATATTCATAAATGATTTGATTTCTCCATCAATTTTAAAGCTTAGCTTAGCAGGGTACAGAATTCTGGGCTGGAAATTGTTCTGTTTAAGTAGATCAAAGGTAGATGACCATTGTCTTCTTGCTTGGAAAGTTTCATTAAAGAAGTCTGCAGTCACTCTGATGGATTTGCCCCTGTAGGTCAACTGGTGTTTACTCCTGGCAGCTTGCAGAATCTTTTCTTTTGTCTTAACTTTGGACAGGTTCATCACAATGTGTCTTGGAGAAGCTCGGTTAGAGTTGAGGTGACCTAGGATCCGTTATCCCTTGGAAAGCAGTGTGTCAGAATCTTTGGTGATATTTGGGAAATTTTCATTTATAATTTTCTCTAGTATGGCTTCCATTCCTCTGGGGCATTCTTCGTCCCCTTCTGGGATTCCTATAACTCGTATGTTGGAACGCTTCATAAAGTCCCACAATTCTGACAGTGAACGTTCTGCTTTCTCTCTCTTCTTTTCTGCCTCTTTTACTATCTGAGTTATCTCAAGAACTTTGTCCTCTACCTCTGAAATTCTTTATTCTGCATGGTCTAACCTGTTGCTGATACTTTCCATCTTTAAGTCCCCTAATTGACTGTTTCAGTTCCTTCAGCTCTGCTATATCCTTTCTATGTTCTTCATATCATTCATCTCTTATTTGATTCTGTTTTTGGATTTTCTTTTGGTTATTTTCCACTTTATCAGCAGTTTCCTTCATTGTTTTCACCATGAGTATTCTAAATTCCCTTTCTGTCATTCCTAACATTTCTTTATAGGTGGAATCCTCTGCAGTAGCTACCTCATGGTCCCCTGGAGGGGTTGTTCTGGACTAGTTCTTCACATTGCCTGGAATTTTCTGCTGATTCTTCATCATGAGTGATTTCTTTTACCTGTTTCCTTGCCCTAATTTTCCTTTTACTTCCTCTTGCTCTTTAAGTTCCCATGCCTGTGGACTAAGGTTGCGATAAGTCCTTTTGCTATAGGACCAGAAGGATGAGAAGGTTGAAGAGCAAGAAGTGATAAAAGAAAGAAAGGCGAAAAGAAAATAGAGAAAGGAGAGGGGGTGGGTAAAAGGGAATATTGACAAAAAGAAGAGAGGCACAGAAAGAGGGAGACAGAGCAATATAGGTGTATAGTAGGGTACTTTGACCCAACTTTTAAAAAACCCTAACCTCTGGGGGTGCCCAGTTGGGTGGTTCCCTTGAGGTCAGCAGCTTTTTTCTAACCTGATCTGACACAGTACCCCACCTCCACCAAGTAGAGAGGAAAGACAAAAATGCTATAAATCAAACCAAAAGAAGCAAACAGAAAATTTTACGGGATAAAACTGGGTGAAAAACCATATAATAAGGGTAGAAATGCTAGCAAAAATGAAGTTCTAGTTATTGAAAAAGGCAGCAATGGGAAATTGTATTTAAACTAGAAAAATGGAGAAAGAAAAGAAAGAACAAAAGAAAAAGAAAAGAAAAAATCTGTATGGAAAAGGTTGAAATTAAAAAACAAAACAACAACAACATCAAAATAAACAAAAAACAAACAAACAAAAAACAAACAACAAAAAAGGCAGTATATATATCTTGCTGAATATTGTCTGGGCAACAGGTGGTCTTCTGGGGTATAAGATGTTAATCACAATGCTGATACAACTGGAGGCCTCCACTGATTTCTCAAACCCCACAGGGTAAACACCCTAAATCTCTGTTCAGCACTCTTAAAAGGCACTTTAAACTTCTAAACTTGCTAAGCTGAAGCTTTCCCAGGAAAGTGCTTGTAGCTGAAGTGGCTATCCACTTACCCAGTGTGCCAAAACCGGTCTCACTCTGCCCCTGAGGGTTAAGGCTGTAAGGCAGCTCAGTCCCCACCTTCAGGCTGCTCAGTCACTAGGTTACTAGCTCCCGCCCCATCCTTGCTCTGCGACCCTGAGGGCTAAGGTTTCTGGGGCAGTTCTCTCACAATGGCTCCCTGCAGTCCACAGCCAAACACTATTAGCTCCGTCTGGCTCAGTGGCTCAGTCTGGGTCCCTAGACAATGCCCAAAATTCTCCTCGCTCCTGCTCAAGCTCTCCCCAAGGCAGTTCAACTGAGTGCCAAGTCCAAAAACACCAAGACAGTTCACAGGTAAGGCCTTTCTGGTTTGTAGTCTCGCTGCTACTGTACTTACAGCTGCCAGCGGGATTAGACCGATTGAACACACACAACCACTTGCCAGTTTTCCACTGTTTTTGTCCTCCTCTTGAGGTCCAGAAGTCTCTCGCTGACTCCCTGTATCCTCAAAGGGATGAGTATAGGCAGATCCCACCAGCCAGAGATGCCTGGAGTCTTATGTCCCCAGACTCATGGTGCCCAGATGCAGGGAAGCTGTTGCTCGGCCGCCATCTTGCTCTCTCCCTCCATTAAGTAACTTTTACAGCTAAAAAGTGAGGTCAAGGTTGTTTCTCCCTTTACACAATGAACACTATTTGAGTGACGGGCATACCTATAGCTGTGACTCAAGCATTACAAAAGTGGTCCATGTAATCAAAAACATTTGTATACCTTTAATATTTTGAAATTAAAAGAGAGAGTGTGTGCACTCTCTTGTCTCTTGTCCACTGCAGCTGTCTCTGTCTTCGGATGCTCCTGGCGGTTCTTGTGTGCTCATTTGGTGTGGATCTGGTGCCTCTTCTGTGAAGCAACAGCTGAGGAGCCTCCAGCACTAGTCGTGGCCCATAAAAAGCCTAAAGAGATCAGGCATGGTGGCTCAATGCCTGTAGTCCCAGCTACT
The DNA here is from genome assembly GCF_027406575.1 of Nycticebus coucang. Lineage (NCBI taxonomy): Eukaryota > Metazoa > Chordata > Mammalia > Primates > Lorisidae > Nycticebus > Nycticebus coucang. The sequence continues at coordinate 24,444,166 of NC_069787.1, forward strand.
GTGCAGGCTAAGGCAAGAGGATGGCTTGAGCCCAGAAGTCTGAGGTTGCTGTAAACTAGGCTGATGCCACTATACTCTAGCCTGGGGCAAAAGAGTGACGGAGGGGAGGGGGAAGAGAGGAAGAGGAAGACCAGAAGAGTCAAGACTGAGAACAACCATCATATTAATTTGAAGGTGCCAGGACAGGATGGTTCTGTGGTGCAATTTAGGATTAAGAGGCATACACCACTTAGCAAACTAAGCCTACTATAAAGGACCAGGTTTGTCACTGAGGCAGATCAGGTTCCGATTTTAACAGCCAATTATTGAAACAGACACACCTGCACAGTAGCTGGGACTACAGGCATTGAGCCACCATGCCTGATCTCTTTAGGCTTTTTTCCACCTGCACAGTGGAAATGGAGACTGAAGATAGAATTGATGTGTATCAACAGAGGTCAGGAGGTGCTACTCAAAAGGGAAGCAGCTACTTTACTCCAGAACTCTGTTCTTATAAACCAAGATTACATTCTCAGTTAGAAAACTGCAATTTTGTTCTACCACATCCCAACTACTACAGTAGAGTTTACTCTATTCTTTCATTTCCCCTTCCCCATTCTTGTATCGTACATAAAACGACTGGTATATGTGAGTAATCATATTGCATTTTTTAAACTACACATCCAATGGTATATTTTGATTGACATCAAGTGGAAATGGGATGGGGAAAAATACTGGTTCCATGGAAATACTCCCTTTCTCCATCAGTGGCAAGCTTATTCAACTATTATCCTTATATTCCAGTAAGTTATTTTGCCTTCACTCTTTTATGAAAAATAAATAAATAAATAAAAATCCTTGGCTCAGTGCCCATAACTCAGTGGTTAGAGCACCAGCCACATACACTGAGGCTGGAGGGTTCAAACCCAGCCCAGGCCTGCTAAACAATGACAACTACAACAAAAAAATACCCAGACATTGTGAAGGGTGCCTATAGTCCCAGCTACTTTGGGAGGCTGAGGCAAGAGAATCACTTAAGTCCAAGAGTTTGAGGTTGCTATGAGCTGTGAGCCATGGCACTCTACCAAGTGCAATATGGTGAGACTCTGTCTCAAAAAAATATATATACATATATGAAACCCACACATTGTACCCCTTGATTGCACTAATGTACACAGCTACGATTTAACAATAAAAAAATAAAAAATAAAAAATAAATCCTGGCATTCCTTGTTCAATTGGAAACTATTTATGTTTAATGTTTTTCATTTATCATTGTAAAGCCAAGGACAATTTTATAACTTTTTTGCCCATAGTTGTTACATGTAGGGCCATTTATCTTTAAGTAGAGATAAGTTACTGTTAAAAAAAATGAATCCTAGATAGTTTTACCTTCAAGTCAAGCATTTTTTTGTTTAAATAAACTTATTGTTAAAAAAAAAAAAAAGAAGAAGAAGAGTGAAGGGGAAATACAAACATTTCCAGATGAAAGAAAACTATAAGAATTTGTTACTAGCAAACCTACCCTTAAAGAATACTAAAAAAGGCTCAGCGCCTGTAGCTCAGCAGATAGGGCATCAGCCACATATACCAGAGCTGGTGGTATATGGGCCCGCCAAACAACAACGACAACTACAACCAAAAAGTAGCCAGGTGTTGTGGCAAGCGCCTATAGTCCCAGCTACTTGGGAGGCTGAGGCAAGAGAATTGCTTAAGCCCAAGAGTTTGAGGTTGCTGTGAGCTGTGACACTACAGAACTCTATAGGGTGACATAGTGAGACTCTGTCTCAAAAAAAAAGGAATGGCTAAAAAAGTCTCCCCAAACAAATTGAGGATAATAAAATAATAACAGAGGAAAGATTAGAACTTCATAAAGGAGTTTGGCATGGTTACTCACGCCTATAATTCTAGCATTTCAAAAGGCCAAGGTGGGAAAATTCTTTGAGGCCAGGAGTATGAGACCAGCCTAAGTAAATGCAAGACCCCCTCTCTTTTCCAAAAAGAAAAATTACCCACCAACTCATGAATGGATAAATAAATTATGGTATATGTACCGTACATACATGGTATATGTATCTCCTTAATATGTATCCCATGGAATACTATTCAGCCATAAAAAGATATAGACTTTACATCTTTTGTATTTACCTGGAAGGATTTGGAGAATAGTCTCCTAAGGGAAGTATCACAACAATGGGAAAGCAAGTATCCAATGTACTCAATATTAATATGAAACTAGCAGATGAACAACTACACACACCCACATGAGAGAAAAACACTACCACATTCAAGTAGTGAGGAGACGGGAAGAGGAAGGAGGTTCAGTGTGCCATCACCTAACGGGCACAATGTAGGAGGAAATTTTGAAAATACGTAAACTGAATGAAAATCAAAATAGAACTTTGAGAAACATGTGTGACACAGCTAAAGCAATGTTGAGAGGGAACTTATAACACTAAGTGCTTACATGGGAAAAGAGGAAAGATCTCAAGTCAATAAGTTATCAAATAGAAAAACCTAGAAAAAAAAACCCAAATCAAATATAAAGTATATTGTATAAATTATTATTTCTACAATAACAGAAATCAATGAAATTGAAAATTGTGAGAAAATGAATGAAATCAAAACTGGTTATTTGAAAAATATCAATAAAATTCCCACCCTGAACAAGAGGAAGGCTGTCTTTACTAAAAATAGAAAAATTAGCCAGGTGCAGTGGCACACATCTGTGGTCCAGCTCCTCCAGAGGCTGTAGTAGGCAGATCGCTTGAGCCCAGGAGTTGAAGATTATAGTGAGCTGTGATGATACCACTGCACTCTAGCCCAGGGTGACAAGAATGAGAATCTATCTTTTAAAAAATTAACAAACTAGCTGGGCGTTGTGGCGGGTGCCTGTAGTCCCAGCTACTTGGGAGGCTGAGGCAAGAGAATCGTTTAAGCCCACGAGTTTGAGGTTGCTGTGAGTTGTGAGGCCACAGCACTCTACTGAGGGGGAAATAGTGAGACTCTGTCTCAAAAAAATAAAAATTAATAAACATCTAACAAGACTAACAAAAAATAAAAAGAAAGGGGACACAAATCACCAATATTAGGAATGAAACAGAAGATACCACTATAGATCCTGAAGCCATGAAAAGGGGATAATAGAATGCTAAAACAACTTTACACCCATAAATAATTAGAAGAAATGGATCAATTTCTTGTAACCTGCAAATTACTAAAACTAACCAAGCTAAAATAAATAACCTGAATAGTCCAATAATCATTAAAGAAATTGAATATGCAATTTAAATGAGACCAATAAAAGAAATCCTATGAGCCATATGACTTCCCCAGAGAATTTTTCCAAACATTTAAGAAAAATTATTACCAATTTTACACAATCTCTTCTTTCAGAAAATATAGAGGCAATAAAGTCTTCACAATTCATTTTATGAGGCCAGTATTACTTCATCATAAAAAAGAAAACTGCAGAACCAATATCTTTTAAGCTACCTACATGCAAAAATCTTCAACAAAATAATACAAATAGAATTCAATGATATACAAAAAGAATTATATACCATACAATGCAAAATTTATTTCAGGCATCCAAGATTGGTCCATCATTTGAAAATCAGTGTTCTCCACCATATCAATAGGCTAACAGAGAAAAATCACATAATTTTATGAATTGATGCAGTAAAAGCATTTGACAAAATCCAACAATAATTTGTGATAAATACTCTCAGCAAGATAGGAGTAAAGAAGAACAACCTCAACCTGACATACAGCATCTACAAAACCTACATCTGTCTGGGCACATTGGCTCACACCTATAATCCTAGTACTCCGGAGACTGAGGTGGGAGGATTATTTGAGATCAGGAGCTCAGGATCAGCAGCTAGCAAGACACCAACTCTATAAAAACCAGAAAACTTAGCTGGGCTTTATGGCTCATACCTGTAGCCCCATGTGCTTGGGAGGCTGAGGCAGGCGGATCACTTGAGCCCTGGAGCTGGAGGTTGCAGTGAGCGATAGTGGATAATGTCATGCACACTGTCCTAGGCAGCAGAGAGAGACTGTCTCAAAAACAAAAAAAACAAACAACAATAACAAAACCAAACCTATACAGATTGTAGGTTTGGTTTGCATTCGGAATGCATTCAAACTTTCCACCATCAATATGGAAACAAGGCAAGATGACCTCTCACAATTCTTATTTAACATTAATACTAGAAGATCTAGTCCAGTGCTTAGGGTGCCAGGCACAGGCATCCAGGCTGGTGTGTTCAAACACCGGCATGCTAAACAACAATGACAACAACAACAACAAAAAAAATAGCTGGACAGTGTGGTGGTTCCTGTAGTCCCAGCTACTTGGGAGGCTGAGGGCCTGGGCCAGCTAAGCAATGACAAATGCAACAAAAATATAGCTGGTACCACACAACAAATCACACATTTAATCCAAATAATAAATGGCTGCTTCTAAAGTTTCCCAATATGTATGAAATTAAAATAAATAAATAAATAAAAAATATATATATATAGCTGGATGTTGTGGCGGGTGCCTGTAGTCCCAGCTACTCGGGAGGCTGAGGCAAGAGAAGTGCTTAAGCCCAAGAGTTTGAGGTTGCTGTGAGCTGTGACGCCACAGTACTCTACCGAGGGTGACATATTTTGAGGCTCTGTCTCAAAATAAATAAATAAATAAATAAATAAATACCGGATGTTCTAGTCACTTCACTAAGGCAAGAAAAAGGACATAAAGAATAAAACTGTCCCTATTTGCAGATGATATTACTGCCTGTATAAAGAACCCCAAAGTATCTACAAAAACAAAGAAACAAGCAAAGGAGAAAAATTACTTCTAGAACCAATAACTTGAGTTTAGCAAGGTTGAAGGAAACAAGATCAATACACAAAAATAAAAAAATTAATTGTATCTATACATACAGTGATATGCCACATAATGATGTTTCATTCAGCATCTTTATTAAATTTCTAGAGGATCAGAGAAATCCAGAACCAAAACAGTCACCTCAGCTGCCCCAGCCAAGGCCACCTGAAATCTGCTGACAGCCCACCGATCCTCTGTGATGTGCTGGCCCAGGAGAAGTCAGCAGCGCTGAGCGCCAGCTGACCCCAGACACACAGCAACTGATGCTTATTGTGGAATGCCATGTGGCTGTTTGTTGCACAGAATTAAGAAACAAGCATGGCCAAAGATAATTGGTAGGATGGCCAAGTTTCAGAAAGACACACCAAGGCACCTCCAGAGATGAAGCAGCCCCATGTCACTGGGTCTCCCATACAGGAATACAGCAGCTCCCACCATTTTTTGTACTTGAATCTTTTGGCTCAGGTACAAAAAATTCACATTCCCAGGAGAGTGTCTGCTTGGTTTAGCCCAGATCCTGTCCTTATTCCTTAGCAAGAGATGACAGGACATCTTGACTGTATGCAGCAAGAGAGTGTTGGACCCCAGAGGAAAGCTGGAGCTGAATAAAAAGAAAGGATCAGAGCCGCCAGCCAGGCAAACACCACGGATGTCGGCTGTTTGCGTGCGCAGGGAGTGTCTACTTACGCCAGGGTCACGGATCAGCTTCTAAATCAAAATGGATTTCAGAATCCACAACTCCCATTCTTTTTTTAATCACTTTAGAGAAGAAGAGTTTGGGGAAAGCAGACCCCATTAAAGAAAAGTTTGACAAAATATCTAATAATATATATTTGGAACCTTAAGCATACTGTGTGGGTTTGAAGTCAGCCTTTCTGCAAAATAAGAAACTTCCTGACTTTGGGGAATTATTGAAAAATGCCGTCTCGTATATTCAGATAGTAATGATTTTAATACATATTAACATATTAATAAAAGCTCTTAATGTCCTAAAGTATGGAAACCTTTTACATTGGATTAACCTTGCATGTCAGTCAGGGCTAGTACAGTAGAGTGGTTTAAAGAGCAGCCTCTGTGTGTATCCTGGTTTTACCATCCATTTCCTGTGTGACCTTAGCTGAGTCACTTAACTTCTCTGTGCCTCAGTGTCCTTATCTGTAAAATGAGGGTAATAAACAGCACCTGTGTCACAGGGTGCAGACTTAGGGATTCTATGTGTAAAGCATTCAGAATAATGCCTGAAGCATAACAATTTACCAACAAATGCTGCCTATTATTAATTCTTTAATTCTTTGCTGAAATAAAGAAGCTCCTTGCCTTATCATTCCTCCTGGTGGAAGAAGACAGGATTTACAACGTTTGACCTGTGAGTTTTAACAATGGAAAAGGCCATATGACAAATTTCATTTCTCAGCAATTGGGGGGAAATAACTAAAGAGCGTCATAAATCCCTAAATCTTGGTTTTAACAGCTATAGTGACTGATCCTTTGATAACCCGACATCCCATTTCACTATTGTAAATGTCCTGTTCCTTTCAAGGTTTCAAAAGAATGCTTTATGGCCCTGCCTTCATTGATCACATGGCTTTCTGACATGCCACAGCTGAGCCGAGGAGTCTTTTCAGCATTCGCAGAGCTGCTCTCCCCTCCATTCGCAAGCGTTTTGATTAATAGTCAATGGCCACAATGGCTGTGTGGCCATCTCGCATCAGGCCACACAGGAATTAGATTAAGGGAAGCCGCCTGATGGAGTGGGTTAAAGAAGTAATTTTTCATCCCTGAAGACCTGAGTTCAAACCTCACTGAAGCCACAAGAGAAAACAGGTTTTTGTGGCCTCAGTTCATCCCACAATTTGTCAAAATCCAGCGGGAATAAGATTCTTCTTGAAGGCCATTAATCAAAGAAAGTGGAGTCATCATAGCCCAGGATTGATGGGATGTCGAGGAGCTAAGAGGCTACAGTGGACATCGTCAACCTAATTAGAAATGGTTTCCTTTTGTTAGGAACTTCTCCAGGACACAGGCTCAGAAGTGGACAAAAGCACAGATGGTGACATCCCAGCCCCTAGGACTGAGTCATCTACTTTCTATCTCCAGGGAGTCACCTTTCTAGATCTTTCACATAAACAGAAGTATGCAACCTGCAGCCCTCTCTGTCTGCTTCTCTCACAGTGTGATGTTCTAAAGGTATATCCATGTTGTAGCATGGACCACTACTGCATTCCTTTTGATAGACGAGTAATATTCCAATGCATAGATATACCATATTTTATCTGCTCATCAGCTGATGGACATTTGTTTCTATATTTTGCCCTTTATGAATAAGGACACTATGAAATTCACGTGCAAGCTTCTCTGTGCACATATGTTTTCTTTTTCTTTCTTTCTTTTTTTTTTTTCTTGAGACAGAATCTCACTCTGTTGACCCAGGCTAGAGTGCTGTGGCATCATAGCTCACAGCAACCTCATACTGCTGGGTTCAAGTGATCCTCTTGCCTTGGCCTACAGGTGCCCACCACAAGGCCCAGCTAGTTTTTCTCTTTATAGTAGAGACAGGTTCTTGCCCTTGCTCAGGCTGGTCTCAAACACCTGAGCTCAAGCAATTCACCTGCCTGGGCCTCCCAGAGTGCTAGAATTACAGGTCTAAGCCACATACATGTTTTCAATTCTCTGGGGTATGTATCTGGAATTGGAATTGCTATAATTCACAATTAACTTTTTGACAGTTTTCTATCTTTACCATTTTATTAATACATTCTCAAGAGCAGTATATAAAGTTCTCATTTTTCCACATCCTCACTGATACTTCTTTGTTGGTTTTTGTTTTGTTTTTTGTTTTTTAGACAGAAGCTCACTCTGTGCCCTGGGTAGAGTGCCATGGTGTCCTAGCTCACAGCAACCTCAAACTCTTGGGTTCAAGCAATGCCCTTGCCTCAGCCTCCCAAGCAGCAGGGACTACAGATGTACACCACAATGCCCAGCTAGTTTTTCTATTTTTAGTAGAGAAGGGGTCTCACTCTTGCTCAGACTGCTCTCGAACTCCTGAGCTCAAGCAATCCAGCTGCCTCAGCCTCCCAGAGTGCTAGATTTCAGGCATGAGCCATTGCGCCCAACCCTCACTGACACTTGTAATTGTCTTTTTCGTTATAGTATCCTGTCAGTATGAAGTGGCAGCTTATTATGGTTTTGACTTGTTAAACATCTTTTTCATGTGCTTCTTGGCCATTTATATATTCTTTCAAGAGAAAAATCTACTCAATCTTTTGTACATTTTTAAACTGGGTTATTTGTTTTTTTATTGTTGAGCTCTAAGATTTCTTTATATATTCTGCATACTAATCCCTAATCAGATATATAGTTTGCAAATATTTTCTTCCATTCTGTGACTTGTCTTTTCACTTCCTTGTTGGTATCCTTTGAATTAAACTTTGTGTAGATCTTTTTAATTTTTCTGTATAAATTTAAGGAGTACAATTTTGTTACATGAGTATATTGCATAGTGGTGAAGTCTAGGCTTTTAGTGTATCCATAACCCAAAAAAAGTGCACTGTAACCATTAAGTATTAATAATTTCTCATCACCCAGCCTCCCACCTGAGTCTCTAATGTCTTTTATTTTATTTTTTTTAATTTATTTATTTTCATTGTTAAGTCATAACTGTGTACAGTAGTGCAATCAAGGGGTACAATGTGTGGGTTTCATATACAATCTGAAATATTCTCATCAAACTGTTCAACGTAGCCTTCATGGCATTTTCTTAGTTACTGTATGTAGACATTTGTATTCTGCATTTAGTAAGTTTCACCTGTACCCATTCTAAGATGCACTGTAGATGTGGCCCCACCCATTACCCTCCCTCCACTCCCTCCCCCTTCCTTGGCCCTTTCCTCCATAGTCTTGTGCTATAGTTGGGTTATAGCCTTCATGTGAAAGCTATAATTTAGCTTCATAGTAGAGCTGAGTACATTGGATACTTTTTCTTCCACTCCTGAGATACTTTGCTAAGAAGAATATGTTCCAGCTCCATCCATGTAAACATGAAAGAGGTAAAGTCTCCATCTTTCTTTAAGGCTGTATAATATTCCATGGTATACATGTACCACAATTTGCTAGTCCATTCGTGGGTCGATGGGCACTTGGGCTTCTTCCATGACTTAGCAATTATGAATTGGGCTGCAATAAACATTCTGGTACAGATGTCTTTGTTATATTGTGAGTTTTGGTCTTCTGGGTATACACCTAGTAAAGGAATTATAGGATTGAATGGCAGGTCTATTTTTAGGTCTCTAAATATTCTCCAAACATCCTTCCAGAAAGAACGTATTAGTGTGCATTCTCACCAGCAGTGTAGAAGTGTGCCCTTTTCTCCACATCCACGCCAACATCTCTGGTTTTGGGATTTTGTTATGTGGGCTACTCTTACTGGGGTTAGGTGATATCTCAGAGTAGTTTTGATTTTCTAATGTCTTTTATTCCACACTTTATCTCCACATGTACACATTATTTAGCTCCCACATATAAGGGAGAACATGCAGCAAATTTTTTTAGTTTTAATGACATTCAATTTATCTAATATTTCTTGTATTGCTTGTGCTTTTGCTTGGGGATTTCTTTTACGTGGCAAAGCCGAGGAGAAGAGTAGAAATTTTGGATCACTCACAAAGTCTGTGAAGGCTGACTATTGCTTTTATGAATGATCACAACTCTCCCACCCACAGTCTGGAGTTTGTGCATATCTTGCAGTTGGCCCACAAAGTAGTTTTGTTTTAATGGAGCCAAGGTTTAAAAATCTGGAATTTCAGCATCTCCAGAAATATGTGAAGAACCAGCCATCTGAGGCCGTTATTCCCACACTCTGCAGAAAGTGAACGGTGCTGCTGCTTGCATTGGGCTCCAGTGAAGTAGTAGTATTCTCATTATTATTAGTAGCTGCCTCAGAGTCTCAGAGGCCCAGTTCCTTTCTCTATATCTTTGCAATAAATCCTCTCTTTGTAGTAAATCGAATGTGTTGCTTATAGCCTACATCCTCCCAATAAAATACATCAGGAATATTTTCTTGTAGTAGGTAGCCCCTTAAAAAGAATCTAACAGAAAGGCCGAGAGAGAGCCATAGGGCTTCTTCCTCTTCACACTAGTGCATGCCCTCCCCATCCCCTCTCCAGGCCTGCCCTGGGCTGGTACAGGTATGGACAGAAGCAGCAGGTCGGGCAGCAGGTTCAGGACCAAATCCATGGCCCAGATCTGCCTCCACATTGAAATTAATCCAGTGGTTCTTATTTCAAAAACACAAACACTTGCTGCTTAGTCACTCTGCAAGTCAGCATTCTCTTGGTTTCAAATGATAAAAGCCTTGACCCAAAGTGTCTCTGATAGCCAGGGGCAGTGGTTCATGCCTGTAATCCCAGCACTCTGGGAGGCCAAAGCAGGTGGATAGCCTGAGCTCATGAGCTCAAGACCAGCCCAAGCCAGAGTAAGACTCCATCTCTAAAAATAGCCAGATGTTGTGGTGGGCACCTGTAGCCCACCTACCTGGGAGGCTGAGGCAAGAGGATCTCTTGAGCCCAACAGTTTGAGGTTGCTGTGAGCTAGGACAGCACAGCACTCTACCAAGGGCAACAAAGTAAGACTCTGTCTCAAAAACAAACAAACAAAGTGGTTCTGACAAAAGGGCAATTTACTGGTTCATATTCCATAACCATGGAGTGAGCAGCCTGGACATGGGCCCAGGGATGGCTAAAGCCACCATCTGGAACTCTCTCAGCTTCCCACCCAACTCTGGTCTCTGCCTCTCTCTGTACATCTCTTTAGTCTCTCTTCATGGCCCGTCACATGCCAGAGACCACAGAGGCATGACACACATCCGCTCCCAGACTCTTCTCCCTAAATCTTTGGCCAAAGAAAACAGTACCTTTTCCTTCCCAGCTGCAATTTAAGCCAGTCTAGGGAAGAACTTTGATTGGATCAGTTTGGGTGACAGATTTATTTGTGGACCAATCACAGCAGCCAGGGGATGGAGTATTGAGATTAGCCCACAGGGTCAGAAACCAATGTTAGGATAATGACTGTGGTCAGAGAGAGATGGTTCTGCCACTCAAATCAAATGGCTAAAGTGGGGGAGGAGGAAAAAGGGCCACAGAAGGTGTGTAGAAACCACGGTGATAAAATTTGCCTAACATGTAAGAAATATATTGGAAGGAATAAAAACAAGAAAATGGTAAAGGAAATAATGTTTATCTAGCACTTACATTGTCTCAAATAGTGTGTTATTTACTTTTTAACATTTCTCGTGGTCTTGTGGGGTATTATATTTCCTAGTTTACAAATGAGGAAATTGTGGCCAAGATAAATTAGGAAACTTACCTAAGACTCCCAAACTAACAAGTGGTTTCACTTCCACTTTGGATAATGCCAAACTCCTGCTTGTTACTGGGCTTGTTCCACCCTTCCAGGATGTTTGGTTTTGGTTTTTTCCCCCCTGGGAAGACAAAGTTTTGGAAATACTAGGAGAATTCCTCAAGGGCAAGGCCATTGCTAAGCCCCATCTACCCATACAACCAGCCCTTCCCATAGAGCAGGTGTCTTTAGACCTGGGATGGCAACCAGTTCACCTGGCCAGTCAATTCTGAATAATTTGAATTGACCTAAAACAGTAAAGAAAGAAAACACAGGAAACTGCCTCTAGATTAAAAGAGAAACAAAAGATCCTGTGATAGATTAGGCATGTCTGTCGTGGGCAAAGGGCAGAGGATTTACCATAAGAGCACTATGTGCCTGTTTATTTCACCCAAAAATTATTGGGCAAGAGGCATCACACCTAATTATTTTGACTATTTGGACTTTTCACAGTTTATTTTCTATCTCTGTCCAACTTTCCTTTCCACATACTTTGTCATAACAATACTTTCTTTCCTAACATCCTTCTTCCTATACCCCCAAGTTCCTAAAATGTTGCCTTGGTGAAAATATCATTTTTTAACATCCTCTGTTACTACATGTGTGGCCACTCTGTTTCTCTCATGCAAGCAGGGGTCTTGCTTTATACTCTGCACATCCAGCTCCTACACAGCTCTAAGCATGAATCTGCAGCCTTTTTCTTATTTATCAAATTTCCAAGAAGAGCAGGGTCTTCGACATCTTCTCTATCACGCTTTTCTCATAACCCATGCAATGTATATAATCATGCATAACTAATGCATTGACAAGGAGATTCTAGCGCCATTGACTACTTGTCTAGCTGGACAGATCTGGAATGCATGTGCACACACACACACAGTCTGATTTCTCTCTTCCTTAACTCTACAGAGAAATGCTATAAACTTCAACTTTTTTTAGGGCATGTGTGTATGGAGAGAGAGAGAAACAAAAACAGAGTAAGTTTCCAAATTTATACATTCTACTCCAGTCCATCAGTAAGGAATGGGTGGGTCGAACACAGAGGCTCTCTCCTATAATCTCAGCACTTTGGGAGGCTGAGGCGGGTGAATCGCCTGAGCTCAGGAGTTCAAGACCAGCCCTTGCGAGAATAAGACCCTGTCTCTACTAAAAATAGAAAAACAAGCCCCACATTGTAGGGGTTCCTTTAGTCCCAGCTACTTGGGAGGCTGAGGCAAGAGGATTGCTTGGGCTTAAGAGTTTGAGGTTGCTGTGAGCTATGACTCCAGAGCACTCTACCCAGAGTGATGGAGTGAGACTCTGTTTCAAAAAAAAAAAAAAAGGAATGGGTGAAAAAATAGCAACACTTCCATATATTGGGACAATAAAAGTCCCAGTGTGGAAAAATCTCCATGACAGATTATTAAGCAAGCAAATCAGATAAGCATATGGAAAACTGTCAAAATGTAATGAGAGTGTTCAAAGACACTGGGGCAGTCGCAAATCCAAATATCTACCAACAGAGAGCAAAGTCAAGGTGTATGCACAGTCTCACTTCTATATGTTGGTTTGTGTAACCTTAAAAGGCTACATACATCCCATAAAAAGTCATAATCCATAGGAAATGAGATCGTGAGAGACGATTACTTTTGAGGTTATATCTTTCTATAATGATTGAATTTTTATTAATAGAAATGTATTGAGATTTTTAAAAATCTAATTCATAAAAATGTAGCTGTCAATTAGAGTTAAGATTCCACTGGAGGCCTCCCTAAAGAAAGGAAGGAAGGGGGGCAAGAGAGGAAGGAGCAGAGGAGACAGGGAGAGGGAAGGAGAGGAACCAAACTGAGCTCCCACTTTAATGCAGAATCTTAACCACTTTGAGCCCTAGAAGGATATTTTCTTTTTTTTGGAGTTTTGGGCCAGCCGGGCTTTGAACCTGCCACCCCTGGTATATGGGGCCGGCACCCTACTCCTTGAGCCACAGGCGCTGCCCATATTTTCAACTACCTGCATGAACTAGAACGATCAAAGACTAACTTCTTAAAGTTAGAAATGAAACACAGCAATGCCCTGTGTCCCCAGTGGCCCCAAATCCAGACACGGCCCTTTCTCCCTAAATGCCCAGGAGAATTGTATTCCCAGCACAGCCTCTCCTTCCTCCATTCCGGAGGTACCAGGCTTCAGCCGTGTATATCACAGCTGCTCAGTCTCAGGGCCACTGTCAATTCCTGGGGGGATGGCAGTGAATTATGTCCCTGCAAACAAGGGACTCCCACCTTCTGGGTCCTGAATGAGACATGCAGGCTACTTGGCCCAAGTGTTACGGCTCACATGGAAATGGGTGTCTTCGACATTTTTTTCTTCCAAATTATTTCTCCTTTAATTGTTTCTTATGCCAGTGAATCCCTTCAGCTGTTGGAGGACAATCAGGCCTCCATATAATCTGCTCCCGGCTATTTGTCACATGTTCAGACAGAGCAGGAAGTTGGTGTTTCATCTCGGACTATTCATTCCCTGCCACAAGTTAACTCCCCACTCTTCCTCATCCAGGTCCCTACTGTGTTATTGTTGTGACATGTTTCCATCCTTCCACATGAGGTGATTTTTTATGGTTTTCTTAGAAACCTTGGTTTGCTACAATTTATGCCTTGATTAAAAATGTGCTGTGGGATGCAACGTACCAGTCAGGTGAGGGTTGTTTGTTAATTAGTAAAACAAATCGGGTCAAATGTTTCTCATGAAGATTTTGCACATCTGCAATTCTGAAATGGCTTAAATTTGGCTTCTTAAGTGATTTTGTCTTGTAAAGAATAAAGGCAAAAGGAAATCTATATTTGCAAGTTGAAGGGGCAAGGGAGGCATTATTTTTGCCTACACTGATACTTTTTCATACAAGCGTGTATCACACACAAAAAAAATTCTTAAATAATGACAAGTTTAATGCCACTGGGTTTTGTCTGAATTTAAAAGTCGCAGCTACACAGGTGAGAAAGGCCATTTGGCTCATTCTATTCTTTGGGAAGGCTTTCCTCCTAGCACAGCACCTGCCTGTCGTAGGCACTGCGTGAACATGAAGGGCACGAACGCACTGGCCTTGTGTTATTCAGCCACATTCTACCTTTTCTCTGGATTGGCCTGCAATCAGGCAATGGCTCCCACCAGTCTTGAGAAATTGGAGGGAACAGATTGTGTCTTACTGTCTTTTTATTCCTAGAAACCAGCAGAAAGGACCTTAATATTTTGAAAATGTTTTCAACCTCCAACTATACATCACTTTGTTGGAGATGCAAAGAGAAAAAAGATAGGATTGTTGCCTCCAAAACTCTTTTCATGTATTGATAGTAACAGTTGTGAAAAGGAAAGTAACTTTCCAAGTAACCAGTGTAACCTGGCTTATTGTACCCTCAATGAATCCCCAACAATAAAAAAAAAAAGAAAAGAAAAGAAAAGTAACTAAAAGTTGAAGGTTCAGGGTAGAACTGCGTGGATGCCTTCCACATGTTACTTCAGTTCATTCTCTCAACAGCCTGCTGAGGCAGGGGTTTATTTTCCCATTTTACAAATGAGTAAATTGAGCTCTGAGAAATTAAAGAATGTGCCCAGGTTATACTTGCTCATTGCTAGAAAAGGGCAGAGCAAGGATGTTCACCCAGAGTAGTTAGGAATATCAGGCAAGGTCAAGCAGCGTGTATTTTCATGGTCAGGACAGTTGACGGGCAGAGGAGGAACTTATCAGATGAGGAAAGGTGACTACTGCTTCAACAAAACTCCTGTGGTTGCAAGTGACAGAACTAGAAATCTTACCCAATGTGGCTTTAAAAAGAGAAAAAGGATATTGGGGAAAACCTAGAAGCTCTCTCTACAAGGACCATTTAAATTTTAGTGACCAGTTAACTAAAGAAATAAAAATAATGTTTTTCACCAAAAAAAAAAAGAGAAAAAGGAAATTCATTGGCTCGTTTCATTACACGGAAAAGTCCAGGGATTTGAACATGGTTGGATCCCAGATGCTCAAACAATGTTTGGAAGGCTCTTTCCTAAGTCTGGCTTTTGCTTTCCTCTGGATTCATTGCCAGGCAGGTGTCTGCTCTGACTGTGGAACAGATGTCACCAACTCCAGAAGCACATCTAGCAGCTGCACATTTCTGTCCAAAAAAAGAGGGCATCATTCCCAGGAACTCAGGCAAAGCCCTGAGCCTGACCTTACCCCTAAGCCAATCACTGTGTGTCTGACTGGCCCATCCACTTGCCCAGCACTACCTAGATGGCAAGAATGAAGTGCTGCAGGACAACCTCCCCAAGCCAATGCTGACCTCAAGAAGACAGGAATGATCCCCAGTGGACTGGCCACTGACAGGCAAAGGCAGCAGACCTCCACTCTAACCACCAAGTTTGTTCATCTTCTCTCCCAGCATAGTACAATAAAATAATAGAGAAATAAAATTAAAATATTAAATTAGTAAAAATAATTAAATTGTAAATTAATAATGAAAATTATTTCCCTTAAAAATAAGTGAAGAAATAATACAAACTTAAATTATAGATACACAGGCTCGGCGTGTGTATCTATACGCTTAGGCGCCAGCCACATACACCTAAGCTGGCAGGTTCGAATCCAGCCCGCCTACCAAACAATGACTGCTGCAACCAAAAAATAGCCAGGCATTGTGGTGGGCGCCTATAGTCCAAACTACTCGGAGGCTTAAGCCCAGGAGTTGGAGGTTGCTGTGAGCTGTGATGCCACAGCACTCTCCCCAAGGCTCTGTCTCAAAAAAAGAAAAAAAAAATTTTAAATACACAAATGAAATAATTGTTTTAAGCCTAGGGCAGCTCTATGGGAAGATGGCTGTGTGCTGTGGACTGGAAAGAAAGAGAATGTCACTTGTCAATGAAAGCAAAGGCAAAAGCGTGAGTGCGGACTGGTAGGTGCTACAGAAGCCTTCCATCGTATTCCAGCAGCTGTCTCGGTAAGGTAATCGATGAGAGGGAAAAATGCATACAGCATATTTTTTCAAGTAAATGTTTTCATTGAGAATGATTTTAGGGTTCCACAAAAGTTTCAACGATAGGACAAGAGAGCTCCCTTAAACCCCTCACATGGTTCCTTCTGTTATTAGCAACTTAAATTATCATTATTTGTCAGAACTTAAACTGTTGGTCGTGCATTATTATTAACTAAACTCCAGAATTTGAGTTTCACCAATTTTTTCATGAATGTCCTTTTTCTGTTCAGGGTCCTATTGAGGTACCAGATGGTATTCAGTTATCATGTCTCCCGGTCTCCCCTGGACTGTGAGAGTTTCTCAGGCTTTCCTTTTTTTTTTTTTTTTTTTTTTTTGAGACAGAGTCTCTCTATGTCACCCTGGGTAGAGTGCCGTGGCGTCACACTCACAGCAACCTCAGACTCTTAGGCTCAAATGATTCTCTTGCCTCAGCCTCCCAAGTAGCTGGGACTACAGGTGCCCACCGCAAGGCCCGGTTATTTTTTTGTTGCAGTTGTTGTTGTTTAGCAGGCCCAGGCCATCCTCGAACCCGCCAGCCTCGGTGCATGTGGCTGGTGCCATAATGGCACCGAGCCTCAGGCTTTCTTTTTTTTCACAACCTCGACAGTCTGGAGGAGTATTGGCTAGGTATCCTGTGTAGAATGCCTCCCATGGTAGGTTTGGCTGAAACTTTTCTCGAATGTTATACTGGGGTTATGGAACTTTATGTTTTATTTTAACTTAAAACATGTAGATGTAGCACCACTAGTCAACATTTTGATGGACGATCAGTGTTGGGGTATGGGTTCCCTAATTGGTTGCACATCATCTTTCTTGTACAAACCATACCCATAATGCACCATTTATGAATTTTGGATTCAAGTTCTTCAAATAGGCTGTGTTAATTAGAAATGCTTTGGGTTGCAACTAACAATGGCTTAAGCAATGCAGACATTTAATTATCTTATATATAAAATAGGCTACAGATAGACATTCCAGCATTGATGCTATGGCCCCATGATGCCATAAGTTAGACTTAAGCATCTTTTCTTTCCTCTATACTTACTTTCGATGTCACCTTGTAGCCTCATAATCACAAAATAATTGCTGCATCTCCAGATGTTGCAACTATATTCAAGGCAAGAAGAAGATGAAGCACATGTATCCCTTATATCAGGAAAGCAATTTTTCTCAGAACCACCCCACTCCCAGTCAGATTTCCACTGGTTCTTTAGTCATAACTGAGTCACAGATGTGTCGAACTCCAAAGAAACCTGGGAACTTATGTGTTTACCATTCTAGCCTCTGACATATGGACAGACTAGGAAGAAAACATGTTGTTGGAAAAGGTGTTGAGTTACCCAGTCAAAAATGTCTACCAAGGAAAGAGAACCTAAAATTACTTTGAATCGATCTGAATGCAGGGTTCTTCTAAATTTCACCAAATTTTTTCAATATTTTACAGTTGTCATGACTATATCAAATTCAGCAGCAATTTAACAATTTATCTTTCCAAAGCATTCATCTTAGTTTTTTTTAATGACCATTTTTGCTCTTGTGTCTAATTAGATGACATGATCAACTTAATTCATTTATTATTTAACCCAATTTAATTTAATAGATTTATTCTAAATTATATCACAACCAACAGAGACAGGTTTGGAACAAGCTCACTACACTCCCCAGCAGCAGCTCAGTCAGTGGAAGGGAGGTGCAGGGCACGCTGTGGATCCGGTGAGCTGGCGGCCTCAGGGGGCATAACTGAGGCAATCTTCATTAGCAGCTAACCAGTTGTGAGGTGAGCTAGGCAGGGGCAGCTGAGAGAGCATCTGCTGTTCCAGGCACCATGCTAGGCTCCTGGAGAAATACGGGTAAAACCAAGATTTACACTGTGCTAACAGCATGATTGTCTTTCTGATCAGGGAGATGGAGCAAACATCACCCAACGGGCCTGGATGATTCAGGAGAGAGGAGTGCTGTGTGCTGGATGGAACAGATTGTCCAGGTAAGAGTTCAGCACATCCTCCGCCTTGCCATTGCAATCACACAGGCCCGACTGCAATGTTCCACACCTGCATCCCTCTACCTATGGGCTTTCTCTCAATACCACACCTTGTTCTGGCCCAAATTGCTGGACAATTTATATCACCCAAACCTAGCCCCAGATCATTCTCCCACAGATGACTGGAAGCAGCTAATGTACACATGGGCCAGCCCCCTGCCCCTCGGTGAGCTGACTCTGGGTAGGAGTTGTACATGAGGAAGAGGCTCCAGGTGCCCACAGAGGTGCATGGCTTGATAACACATTGACTGGCTCTTTTCCTTGCCCAGCTCACTTCCCAACTCCCTTAAAGATGTTTTTTAGGATTACCTCCCAAGTAAACTACTTATATAAAAATACTCACCATAGGATTGACTTCTGAGAAATATGAAATTAACACAGAGAATGAATAATAGCAGCTTCCATTTATTGAGGCTTTAAATATGGACCTGGAATTGTGCCAGGCAGCTCACATACAATCTCTCACTCATCTTCATGATTCCATGAGGGAGCAACTACCATTATGTTCAAATAAATAGCTGAGGCTCAGAGAGGTTAAGTAACTTGTTCAACTACAAACAGCTAAAAAAGAATGGTAGGCATCAACAGATGAATAAATAAACAAATTGTGGTGTATATACATTTCTATATATGTAAATACACAATATATACATATATTGTACATTATTATTTAATATTATTCAAGTTATAGCTAAGTGAAAAATCCAAACACAGAAGGTCACGTGTTGTACGAGAGTCCATACATATAAAATATTCAGAACAGGCTCGGTACCTGTAGCTCGGCAGCTAAGGGCGCCAGCCACATACGCCGGAGCTAGCAGGTTCACACCCAGCCCGGGGGCCTGCCAAACAACAATGATGGATGCAACCAAAAAATAGCCGGGCGTTATGGCAGGCGCCTGTAGTCCCAGCTACTTGGGAGGCTGAGGCAAGAGAATCACTTAAGCCCAAGAGTTGGAGGTTGCTGTGAGCTGTGATGCCACAGCACTGCCGAGGGCAACATAATGAGACTCCGTCTCAAAATATATATATATATATGTATATATATTCAGGACAGATCATTTCATAGACACAGAACTCAAACAGGCAGTTGGCAGAGGCTGGGAGAGGGAGGGAATGGGGAGAATTTGCTTCACAAGTAAGGGGATTTCATTTGCAATAATACAATAATAGAAATATTTTGAAAGTGAATCAAGGTGGTGGTTACAAACCATTGTGAATATGCTAAATGCCACCAAATTGTTCTTTTTTTTTTTTTTTTGAGACAGAGCCTCAAGCTGTTGCCCTGGGTAGAGTGCTGTGGCATCACAGCTCACAGCAACCTCTAACTCCTGGACTCAAGCAATTCTCCTGCCTCCACCTCCCAAGTAGCTGGGACTACAAGTGCCCACCACAACGCCCGGCTACTTTTTTTATTTTTTGGTTGCAGCCGTCATTGTTGTTTGGTGGGCCGGGGCTGGATTCGAACCCGCCAGCTCAGGTGTATGTGGCTGGTGCCTTAGCCACTTGAGCCACAGGCTCCAAACCAAATTGTTCATTTTTAAATGATTAATTTTATGATATGAACTTCCTGCTCAGTGATTTTTTTTTTTTTTTTTTAATGGCAGGGCTGAGAGTTTAAACGAGGTGGTTCTGATTCAGAAACTCTCATATCAGTAATTCTCAGGTGCCGTCCCAGACTGAGGCAGCAGCTTCACCTGGAAGCTCCTTAGAAATTCACGTTCCCAGGAGACAGCAGCACAAACTGCAGAGGGGGAGCCCAGCTGGCTGTGTTTTCGCAAACCCTCCAGGGGAGACCGATGAGCTAAAGTTTGAGAACCACTTCCCAGATCAAGTCTTTATTCTCAGTAATGCTCAGCCAATCGCAATCTAAACATTTTACATGAAAATGAAGTATTTGGGGATTTACTGAAATTAGGACTTGAAGGGATTGTCCCGGCATGGGGATGTGTGTGTGCAGTCATGTGACACCCACAGTCTACCAGCCAGGCTGTGCTCCGGTGCTGTCCTTTCCCCAGTGTGGACCCTGCCCAGAGCACCACGCAGAGAGATGACACCGCAGTCCTGGCCAGGGAGGCAGCCTTGGCAGGCGCAGCATATCCATCTTCATCTGACTGTCAGGAAGCTGGGAGTGGGGTGGGGCGCCTGTTCACCAGACCAGCTGAGACCAAACTGGCAAATGTTTCCCCACGACAAAACAGGAGGAGATTCGAGGGCTGTGCCAAAAATAAATCTCCTAAATATCCCTAGGCTCCACTGAGTTCCAAATCTGTCCTTTTTTCAGTATCCAGTGAATTTACTAACAAAAGCAGTTAGGTAGAGAATCAAGACTATGTTCATTTTTATACTGGGTTTCAGAGTTTTAATTCAATTCCAGGGGCAAAACTCTTACAGGAAGGGATTGATGTTAAAAACAAATTCCAATGTAACGGGCAGTGCCTGTGGCTCAGTGGGCAGGGCGTCAGCCCCATATACCGAGGGTGGCAGGTTTGAACTTGGCCCCAGCCAAACTGCAACAAAAAATAGCCGGGTATTGTGGCAGGTGCCTGTAGTCCCGGCTACTCGGGAGGCTGAGGCAAGAGAATTGCCTAAGCCCGGGAGTTGGAGGTTTCTGTGAGCTGTGACGCCACTGCTCTCTACCAAGGGCGATAAAGTGAGACTGTGTCTCTAAAAAAAAAAAAGAAAAAAAAAATTCCAATGTAACAGTCAAAATAACCTAACCTAACACATAGGATTCCTTTTTCAGTGTTCTGTGGAACACTATTTCCTGAAGATAATAGGAAAGTGTGGGGAAAAGGTACTGTGGTCAATTAAACTTGAGAGACTGTGTTTTTTCTACCCACCTTTTGGAGGCTCACAACGCACATTAGCATATTTTAAAAGTCCTGCAACACAAACCCAGCTTAAAGTGTCCAAGCCCCAAACTTCTTTAAGAGGTGGCAAAGCACAGCAGTTAAGTGCAAGCTCTGGAACCAGAGTCTACATCCTGACTTAGCCACTGGCTGTGTGACCACAGGGAATTTAGTCACACTCCCTGTGCTTCAATTTCTTGATAGATGCATATGAAAATTGATGAAGGTAACAGAGACATCATGCAACTGAATTGATACAGATTCACCAAATACAACAGTCCTTTACACCATCTGGAACTTATTTAATAAATGTTAGATGTATGTACTTTTTTAAATCACTTAATTGGTTTAATATAATATTTTACAGAACCCTAGTTCTACTGGGGCACAATTTAGGAAATTGAGAAAATTTAAGAGATATGACCTTACCTTTTCCTGAAATAAAAAGAAAAAAAAAAAAACAGGACAGTGAGTTTTTTCCTGATGAACATGAAAAAGTTTAGAACCAAGAGCCTAATCGGATAGAACAGTGAAAATGTATTCATAATTCAAATAATTCAAATAAAGAAACCCTTTACCTACTTACTTGCCTAGTCTTACTGTTTCTTTTCTTTTCTTTTTTTTTTTTTTTTAGACAAAGTCTCACTTTCTTGCCCTAGGCAAAGTGCCATGGTGTCACAGCTCACAGCAACCTCAAACTCTTGGGCTCAAGTGATCCTCTTGCCTCCACCTCCCAAGTAGCTGGGACTGCAGGTGTCTGCCATGATGTCCAGCTGTTTTTTTGAGATGAGATCTCACTCTTGCTCAGGCTGGTCTCAAACTCATGAGTTCAAGCTATCTACCTATCTCAGGGTCCCAGAGTGCTGGGATTACAGGTCTGAGCTACTGCGCCCAGCTATTCTTACTGCTTCTATAGATTTCCCCTTGGAATGGTCTCCAAATAAAAGAAAAGGAGGATATGAAGAAAGACTTTCAAAGATTTTGAATCTAACCCATTAGGCCAAAGAGAAGGAGCAGTGCATCTTGGAGTCTGCGCAGCATTGGATGGACTCCCTGAGATCTGGCAATGACACTGCAGTAAACTTTGGTCCCTTGGCCTTGAGCTGTAGAACAGGCTAAGAAGAGCACCACCTGAGTTCTGGGCAAATGAGGCTGCATCTCAAGATGCCTGGGCAACCACATTATTTCAGCCAACCAACCTGGTGCAAAGCATATCCTGTGCTGACTGCTCATCACACTTGAAAGTCAAAATTTCAATAGCCAGGCGTTGTGGCAGGCACCTGTAGTCCAAGCTACTTGGGAGGCTGAGACAAGAGAATCACCTAAGCCCAAGAGCTAGAAGTTGCTGTGAGCTATGATGTCACAGCCCTCTACCGAGGGTGACAAAAGTGAGACTCTGTCTCAAAAAAAAAGAAAGTCAAAATTTCAATTTCCACTTTCACAAGTTTTGACCTCTGAAGACCGTGGCTTCTAAAATAAACAAGGGAAAAGAAATGATAGTGACCTTTCCCAATTCTGCAGCCCAACAAAAATGAGTAATGTTGACAAACATTGTATCTTCAAATTTATTCGGGAAGTATTTATTGAACTTTTATTATGTGCTAAGCACCATCCTAGGACTGGGATTATGGTAGGGAACAAATCAGACAATGCCTCTGCTTTCCTGGAGCTGCTAAATGATCAGCTTTGGGCCATATTAGCCAAGAAGAGACAGGTGAGTTGTTGTATGAATATTTATTACTGAATGCTTATTAAGCCCTGACCTTGTGTGAAGCCCTTCACATGCACTGTCTCACTAGGGCTTTAATAGATGTGAATTGAGACTCAGAGAGGGAAAGCCATTTGCACAAAGTCACACAGCTGGTGGAGAGCACTACAGGGCAGGGATTGACCTTAGATAGTCTCATTCTAGAGCCCACATTCAATCAGACCCCAGCTGTTAAGAAAGAAATAGATACAGAAACATCTTCCCTTCGCTTCTTTCCTTTTTTTCCAAGTAAGAATGGCTTTTGTGTTCTGATCCCCAAAATGATATAACATAGGCAGTCCCAAGTTACAAAAGAAGAGTTTGTTCTTTTTTTTTTGAGACAGAGTTTCACCATGAAACCCTGGGTAGAGTGCCGTGGCATCACAGCTCACAGCAATCTCAAACTCCTGGGCTCAAGCAATTCTCTTGCCCCAGCCTACCAAGGAGCTGGGACTACAGGCACCTGCCACAATGCCCGGCTATTTTTTGGTTGTAGTTGTCATTGTTGTCTGGCAGGCCTGGGCCAGGTTCGAACCCGCCAGCTCCAGTGTATGTGGCCACAGGTGCTGAGCTGATGAGTTTGTTCTTTTTTTGTTTGTTTTTTGTTTTTGTTTTTGTTTTTTTATTGTTGGGGATTCATTGAGGGTACAATAAGCCAGGTTACACTGATTGCAATTGTTAGGTAAAGTCCCTCTTGCAATCATGTCTTGCCCCCATAAAGTGTGACACACACCAAGACCCCAGATGAGTTTGTTCTTGAGTTGAATTTGTAAGTTGGAACAGGTATGTTTACCTATCACCTGTAGTAGCCTCCGATGTAAATGTGAATTCCACCTCTGTCTAGGATGTTTATCATTAGGGGACTTCCTGGAGGGGTAATTTAACGTTTTGTCAGTTATCTTACATCTTTGCAATGATCCTACATTGTCAGAAAAAAATTTTTTTCTTTAAAGGAGGAAGAAGTGCAGTTATAAAAATGCAGACCCTGTAGAAAAGTAGCTGTGGCATTCACTTGACAAAGCTCTGAGGCAGCTACCGCATGGGACACACAGTGGATACTGGCAAGGAGCAGGCAACATCCATGCCTTCTGGGCACTGATATTTTAGCAGGAGAGGACTGGGCATTTTGTCTCATTGCGGGCTTGAGTGGGGGACTGTTCAGGAGAGAAATTCAGAGCAGGCCTGGAAGAGTTGGGAGGTTCTCTAAGGAAGTGACATCTGAGCTGAGGAGGGAAAGAAGGAAAGGTAAAGTGGGTGGGGTCAGGAAAGAGCCCATGCAAAGGCCCTGAGGCTGCAAAGGGGAAGGTTAGCTGGGAAAAGAAGAGAGATGGCCAGGAAAGGGGGAGTGGGGAGAGTGAGCATGGAGGTCAGGCTGGCAGGGCAGGGGTGTGTCACACAACACAAGGCCTTGTGAGCAGGTGTGCAAAGAACTTAGAACAGTGGGCACCACAGAAGGGTTACAAAGGTCACCAAATCCCACCACCCAGTTGTGTGTGGTGACTGTTGATGTTTTGCTGTGTTTCCTTCACGACTTGTCTCCAGGCACATATACCCCAACCACAGAGCTGTTGCCCTTGCACAAGCACGCTTTTCCTCTTAGCCATATGTGCTGGTCATCATTTCAGGTCAATGACTATGTCATTATTTTAATGTTGCTTTCTGTTCCATCATGTGAAAGGACCAAAATTTATCTTGCCAGCCTCTGCTAACAGACAGGGATGTTGTCTCCCTCCTCCCTCCTTTGGTGGCCACTGCAGTCACCACCCTTGCACACGCATCACCTGCATTTTTCCTCCAACCTCAATGTGGTTGAATTCTCTTTTCTCAACAATGTGGCTATCCCAAAGGCCTGACTTGCCCTTGATCTGCAGGTTCGGTGTCTGCGTGCCAGGGAGCCTAAACAAGATGTAGAGCTGCATTTGGCGGAGGTGAAGATGGCAGTTTTTACCCTGGTCCAAAGCAGATGGAGGGACCCAGAGATAGATTGGAATAAAGAGGGAATTGGCAGCTGGGTTTTCCTTGGGGAATGAGGGAGAATAGCCAGGATGAATTAAATGTTTAAAAAAAAAGGCGAAATGAGCTGGAATCCAGCCACAGGCTCATCTTGCATCTGACAGCAGCACATATGTCTGGAGAAGCTGGACTCTTCAGGGGAGCCTATGGTGGAGTGGAGACTGTGCCTCAGGCCCACTGGCCTCCTGTCTCTCAGCCCACCTCAGTCAGGTTGTCCCCATCTCAGGGATTTCGTATAGGCCGGGCCCTGCACCTGGTGTGCTCTTCCCACAGATGGAGACTTCTCATCCTCAGGTCTCCATAACACCTTCACCAAACATCCTATTTAAGGAGGAGAGAAGTCTTTCTCACCCAGGTGCCATGGCTCACACCTAATCTGCAGGTTCAGTGTTTACATGCCAGTGAGGCTAAACAAGAAGTAGGGCTGCATCTCGCTAATTAGATGTAGTGCTAATCCTAGCACTCTGGGAGGCCAAGACAGGAGGATCCCTTGAGCTCAGGAGTTCAAGACCACCCTGACCAACAGCAAGACCCTATCTCTACTAAAAATACAAAATGATCCAGGCAATATGGCAGGTGCCTATAGTCCCACCTACTTGGGAGGCTGAGGCAGGAGGATGGCTTCAGCCCAAGAGTTGAGGTTGCTGTGAGCTAGGCTGACACCATGGCACTCTCGCCTGAGCAACGGAGTAAGACTCTGTCTCAAAAACCTAAATATAGGCTCGGCACCTGTAGCTCTGTGGCTAGTGGGCCAGCCACATACACCAGAGCTGGCAGGTTCGAACCCAGCCTGGGCCTGCCAAACAACAATGACAACTACAACCAAAGAATAGCCAGGCATTGTGGCAGGCACCTGTGGTCTCAGCTACTGGGGAGGCTGAGGCAAGAGACTCGCTTAAGCCCAAGGATTTGAGATTGCTGTGAGCTGTGATGCCACGGCACTCTACCAAGGGTGACATAGTGAGAATCTGTCTCAAAAAACAACCACAAAAAAAAAAAACTAAATATAAAGAAAACTTTTTCAATTTTAAAAAAGAAGTCTTGGGCAGCACCTGTGGCTCAGTGAGTAGGAAGCCACATACCAAGGGTGGTAGGTTCAAACCCGGCCCCAGCCAAACTGCAACAAAAAAATAGCAGGGTGTTGTGGTGGGCACCTGTAGTCCCAGATACCCAGGAGGCTGAGGCAAGAGAATCACCTAAGCCCAAGAGTTGGAGGTTGCTGTGAGCTGTGATGCCACAGCACTCTACCCTGGGCGACAGTTGAGGCTCTGTCTCAAAAAAAAAAAAAAAATTCTCTCTTTCTTTTCTTTAGAGCAACCATCCAAAATATCTTCATTTTTTATTTTACTCATTGCCAGTCTGCCATCCTTCCCTGGAGGCTCTCTAAGGACAGGGATCTTGTCCTCCTTATCAGATCCTGGTCACCCAGCATGCTGCCAGGAACAAAGGGCACACAATATATGTCTGATGGATGAAGGAAGGAATGGATGGAGTCCTACAGACCTGGGTTCAAATCCCAGCTCTGCCATTATGTGACCTTAGGTAAACATGTAACTACTTTAAGCTAGTTCCTTATTTTTCAAATGGGTATGATCGATTCCTTGACTAGCAGGAAGATTAAGTCAGATGACGCCTATGACTCCCTGAGTTTGGTCCCTGCTGCAGCCAGTATTCTGGACAGGGTAACAGGGAATGGAAGTCTTTCCAGAAGAAACCCAGCTGCGTCAGGCACTGTGGCCACCTTCAGCTCTTCCCTGGGCTTCCAAATCCATAATTCTACCCAGAGCAGGGGCAGCACGGGTCTGTTTATGGTAGCTGTCTACAGTTGAAGATAATTAGCAAACAGGTTCTGGGGACCAAACTATTGTCGCTTCTTTACAACCCTGCTCAAAGATCAGTTTTTAACAATTATCAGGACCTCCGAGGCAGGTTCTGACTTACTAATTAAGGCAGGAAATAAGCCTCTATCCACTGTCCACTTAGAGCTTACATGTCAATGATTACAGCAGACTAGGTGTACACTCATAGCCTACCAGCAGTATATTTACAGAACTTAACGTTTGCATTCTTGGATGTGTCTTTCCTTAAATTCTCCATTTATCTTATTAGCTGCTCATGAGGCGGTGACAACTCCTGCATTACCCAAAGGTTCCAAGCAAACGGGCTTCCTCCTTCAGAATGTCGAGGAGGGGCTCGGCACCTGTAGTTCAGCGCGCTGCTAGGGCACCGGCCACAGACACGGGGGCTGATGGGTTTGAACCCAGCCCCGGCCCGCCAAACAACAATGACAACTGCAACCAAAAAATAGTGGGCGTTGTAGCAGGCGCCTGTAGTCCCAGCTACTTGGGAGGCTGAGGCAAGAGAATCACTTAAGCCTAAGAGTTGGAGATTGCTGTGAGCTGTAACGACACTGCACTCTACTAAGGGCAACATAGAGAATCACTTAAGCCCAAGAGTTTGAGGTTGCTGTGGGCTGTGACGACACATCACTCAACAGAGGGTGACATAGCAAGACTCTGTCTCAAAAAAAAAAAAAAGTCGAGGAGGAACCCGTCTGTTCTCAAGGCGCCGTGCCCCCTCTGGTGGCCCATTTGGTAAACTGCACACCGCCCGTCCCCCAGGGGTTGCTCCCCCAACAATGGCAATAAATTCTGGGGACACACAGACGACCTTTCATTCCATAGGAATTAGGGGTAATCCCCTCACACACGTGACTCTTATTAAGTTATACCTAAGAGTCCTGAAACCATTCTGCCCACTTCTAAAATGAGGGGAATTAAGGCTTTTGCCAAAATGAGACCACACCTCCAATCCTTTGCTGTGGATTTCAAAGTAAACTTGTACCTTGAGGGGGAAGGGGAGGTGGGGCCAGTGCTGGGGCTTGTTTGTGCTGAGCAAGAAAGGGCTTACTGTTCCGAAGAAGACCGGATCTGAAGCTCCCAGAGCCTCCTTATGTAGGCTGCCAACATTTCTTATGCAACCCCCTTTGATGACTCTGGCGCAAATTAATGGAAATGCAGGAGGTGAATTCCCTGGAAATCTGCAGAGCTGAAAATAAAGGAAAGTTGAGGCTTGGAGCAGAAAGCTGGGGCTACGGGGCCTCCAAGCCAGAAACTGAGGGCCCCAAAGGCGGGTCCCAGATTATTTGAATATGCTTGGGGGTGGGGGATGGGCAGGCAGAGCTGGGCTCCGGATCAGATGGCTGGAGAGACCCTAGCAAGTTCACGTCTCTCTTTTTAGTTGTAGGCATTTCCAGCCAGAAACTGGGGTCTTCCTGTCTTTCTTGATAAAAGTGGATTTTCTGTCATTAACTTTGAAAATCAATCTCTAGCTTTGTTTCTTGCCCTCTGGACAACCGTTAGGCTCCCTCCAACTTCCTTCCCAACTACAGCCAAAAAATAGCCGGGCATTGTGGTGGGTGTCTATAGTCCCAACTACTTGGGAGGATGAGGCAAGAGAATCGCTTAAGCCCAGGAGGTGGAAGTTGCTGTGAACTGTGATGCCGCAGCACACTACTTAGGGTGAAGGCTTGAGGCTCTGTCTCAAAAAAAAAAAGAGCTTGGTTAAACAGAGGATGATGCAGTCCTGTGTGAGCATCTATCCCATGTCAGCTGGAGACCAGGTGCACCTCCATGAGGCCTTGACCTTGCTGCCATCATTAGTTCTGCATGGAGTTCTGTGGCCAGCTTTCATTAGGATGTGGCATATTTTGCACTCATATATGAGGCTTATTTGCCCCCAGGTTTTCCACTGTATAAGGTAGAGAAGTTGTTTGTTTTGTTTTTTGGGGGGGCTTTTTTGAGACAAAGTCTCACTCTGTTGCCCAGGCTGCAGTGTCATGGTGTCAGCCTAGCTCACAGCAACCCCAAACTCCTGGGCTGAAGCCATCCTCCTGCCTCAGTCTCTCAAATAACTGGAATTACAGGTACTCACCACAACGCCTGGACAACTTTTGTATTTTTAGTAGAGAAAGGGGTCTTACTTTGCTTAGGGTTGTCTTGAACTCCTGAGCTCAAGGGATCCTCCTGCTTCGGCCTCCCAGAGTGCTAGGATTATAGGCATGAGCCACCACACCAGGGTGAGAAGTATCTTTATAGCCTCTATAAGTAGGCCAGCCTAGCATGCAATGGGCACTCAATAAATGCTTTGGATAGTTTGGGAATGGAAAGAACCATTTAGTAAATGTGTCCTATTTTTTTTTTTTTTTTATTGTTGGGGATTCATTGAGGGTACAATAAGCCAGTTACACTGATTGCAATTGTTAGGTAAAGTCCCTCTTGCAATCATGTCTTGCCCCCATAAAGTGTGACACACACTAAGGCCCCACCCCCGTCCCTCCATCCCTCTTTCTGCTTCCCCCCCCCATAACCTTAATTGTTATTAATTGTCCTCATATCAAGATTGAGTACATAGGATTCATGCTTCTCTGTTCTTGTGATGCTTTACTAAGAATAATGTCTTCCACTTCCATCCAGGTTAACACGAAGGATGTAAAGTCTCCATTTTTTTTAATGGCTGAATAGTATTCCATGGTATACATACATCACAGCTTGTTAATCCATTCCTGGGTTGGTGGGCATTTAGGCTGTTTCCACATTTTGGCAATTGTAAATTGAGCTGCAATAAACAGTCTAGTACAAGTGTCCTTATGATAAAAGGATTTTTTTCCTTCTGGGTAGATGCCCAGTAATGGGATTGCAGGATCAAATGGGAGGTCTAGCTTGAGTGCTTTGAGGTTTCTCCATACTTCCTTCCAGAAAGGTTGTACTAGTTTGCAGTCCCACCAGCAGTGTAAAAGTGTTCCCTTCTCTCCACATCCACGCCAGCATCTGCAGTTTTGAGATTTTGTGATGTGGGCCATTCTCACTGGGGTTAGATGATATCTCAGGGATGTTTTGATTTGCATTTCTCTAATATATAGAGATGATGAACATTTTTTCATGTGTTTGTTAGCGTAAATGTGTCCTATTAACTGGGGGAAATAGTTTAGAACCACACCACAAAGCAGACTCCAGTTGGATTAAAGAACTAAACCTAACATTTAGTCTATCACCGTGGCTCTTTAATGTCAGTGGACATCAGGATCACCCGGAAGGCTTGTTAAAACACAGGTTTCTGGGCCCCAGCCCAGAATTTCTGATTCGATAGGTCTGTGATAAAACCTGAGAATTTGCATTTCCAATAGGTTCTCAGATAAAGTTGATATGACCTGTTGAGAACCACTGTTCTATGGTCTCATGGTAAATTACTCCATGTTAAGCAAAGAAAAAAATTCCAAAAAGGAAAATGAGATTGGGCCAGTGGTTCCTGGACTGGGCCTACCATCAGAATTAGGCCCACCCCGCACGTTGACTTCCAGATTTCCAAGCAGATCACCCCTTGAAACTGAGGGTGGAGCCCAGGAGCATTTTTAAAACAAATTTCTCCAGGTGAGTCCAAGGCGCAGCCAGGTCTGAGAAATACTAGATTCCCTTGTATATATTTGCTACATTGTAGGATAGAAAATAACACTAAAAGGTAAAGGAAGAAAAAAGGAGAGGTAGATTTTGCCTGGACTGGGGTAGAAGTCTGAGCAGCTCTGCTACAGCTAGTTCAAATGTTTCAGGAAAACATCAAATCTCCCATATTTAAGTAGGGAAAGACTTTAAAAGACAATTATTGGGGGGCAGCACCTGTGGCTCAGTCGGTAAGGCGCCAGCCCCATATACCGAGGGTGGCGGGTTCAAACCCGGCCCCAGTCAAACTGCAACAAAAAAATAGCCGGGCGTTGTGGCGGGCGCCTGTAGTCCCAGCTACTTGGGAGGCTGAGGCAAGAGAATCGCTTAAGCCCAGGAGTTGGAGGTTGCTGTGAGCTGGGTGATGCCACGGCACTCTACCGAGGGCCAAAAGTGAAACTCTGTCTCTACAAAAAAAAAAAAGACAATTATTGGTCCCCAAACCAATTACCCATCAGTCCCCTTTGGAGCTGTCTGATGAAGTAATTCCTGGTGCCACCATCCCGCACATCTGAACAGACCCAGAAAGAAGGGTGGAGAGGAAAGGGACCCTCTTGCAGCTTGCTTCCACTGCCCTGCCTCTGCCCTTCCAGAGGTCCCGCAGGACGCCCATGGCACCTGAGCAGAGGTGCGGGCAGCAAGGACGATCCCCACAGCTGCTGCAGCAGCTTCATTAGCAAGTTCCTGCTGAGTCAGGACAGTGCCCCAACCACAGTCAGGTGTGGTCTCCCTTAACCTCCATGCAGAAGTACTTTTCACTTGACATGAGGAAACTGAGGCTCAAAAAAGCTTAAATAACAACCATGGCAGAGGCGACAGAAGTTTGGGGCTCTCAATCTCCATGCCACTGTTAAGAATGTTCTTTTCAGTCGGGCAAGGTGTAGGATTACTATAATCCTAGCACTCTGGGAAGCCAAGCCAGGTGGATTGCTTGAGCTCAGAAGTTAGAGACTGGCCTGAGCAAGAACCAGACCTTGTCTCTGGGCTCCACTAAAAATAGAAAAAGTAGCCAAGTATTGTGGCAGGCACCTGTAGTCCCAGTTACTCAGAAGGCTGAGGCAGGAAGAGCTTGAACCCAGGAGTTTGAGGTTACTGTGAGCTATGATGCCATAGAGTCCAGCCTGCGGCCATAGAGTCAGACTCTGTCTCAAAAACAAAAGACCACCTTTTGTGGTCTGTGTAAGGCATGACACTGCAGCTCCAAGACCCACCCCTCCACCTCCCCTTCCCCTCCTCAGGCTGTCCCTCTGTGATCCTCAGAGTCAACCTCTGTGAAACTAAAATATATGTTCCCACCATTTACTGTCCCCAACCAACCACGTATACACACACCGCTTCTTAATCCTCACAAAGAATGGCTGGAAGGTACCGCTCTGTCCACTACACAGCAGTCAGAACAGGTATGAGACTTGGCTGAGCTCATGCTAAATGGGTCCCCACCACCATTTTTGAAATTCTAGGCCGCATTTTCATTTCCCAAAGTAAAAGGTGAGCTTCCGGCCCAGGTAGATTGAGCTCCAACTCTTGAGTTCTCGCTGCTCCATCATGCTGCCAGCGAAGGCGCAAAGGTCCCCACACTCCAGGCTCAAATCCTGAGCCCGGCGTCAAGTGGGCACCGTCCTGAGCAGACTCGAGCCAAGCCTGGGGGTCTGTGAGGTACCAGGGTCTAGGCAGGGGGCTGAGTCACACGGACCCCCCTGACTTGGCCTTGCAATGCCTGGAGGCCTGCCCCTCAGATTCCTAGATGGGTGCCCCCTCCCCTGCTGCTCAGATGTGCCTCCTAGAGGACTATGAAACAGGTCAAGGCCGGATGGAAGCAGAAAGAGGGAAACTCGCAGGGATCCCCCCCTCTCTGCAGACCCTTGGGGCTGCCTCAGGCCCACCCTCAGATCCTTCCCCCACAGCTGTGCAGAGCTCCGCTAGGGTGACCAACTCCACACACACAGGATGCTCAGTTAAATTTAGATTTCAGGTAAACAATGGATAGTTTTTAGGAAAAGTATATTTCAAATAGTACATGGGACATACTTAGACTAAAAACTTACTCATATTTACTTGAAATTCAAATTCAGCTGGGCCTCCTGATTTTACCTGGCAGTCCTAATTACCTGCATCCCAGGCCCCAGAATGCTGAAAAAGGGGCTTCTATGTGACCAGCAGGGGCCCTTTCCACACTTGTCTCTTCGGTTGATAAGGGATTTGCTCTGGGTTATGAACTGGTTACTGCATTGCGCTGAGCACAGTGAAATTCTCACGATGATTTCTTCATTGACCCATGTTACTTAGAAATAGTTTTACATTTCCAAATACATGAGAGGATCTTGGGCTTTTTAATTATCAGTTTCTAACTTTCATTGCATAGCAGTGAGCTAACTTGCTCAGCCTCCCCCCACCCTTCAGTGGTTCCCCCTCCAGCCACACTGGCCCATGGCATGCTCCTACCTCAGGGCCTTGGCACATGCCATTTCCTCCTCCTGGGAAATCTGGATTTTCTGGATTTCCCCCAGATATTTACAAGCTTCACTCTTTCAGAACCCTGCTGAAATGTCACCCTCTGAGAGGCCTTCTTCCCAGATACCTTGTATCAAATTATAGCCCAACCCAGCCTTTCCTGTCTTCTCTACCCTGCTCTATTTTTTATCTCTGTAATGGTAATGGCCACCCAAAATATTAGATATATTCCTAATTATTGCTTCCTGTCTGTCTCCCTGGAGAATCAGGATAGCGGGAGGTTGAGAACTTGCTCTCTTTGGTTCACTGCTGTCTCTGAGGTGCTTTCAATGGCTCCTGGACCACAGCAAGCCCTCCACACCATTTCTTAAGTGATGGAATGAGCTACGTTATCAGTAATTTTAGATTCATTAAGACTGATGGTTTAGCAATAATCCAATTTTGTATGTTTCCCAAGTATTGATAAGGATGTATCTTCTCTGTTCAGCACAGAATTCTACAAATGCCCCTTAAATCAAGCTTACTAATGACATTGTCGAAACTTTCTACATGTCTATTACATTTTTGTCTGCTTGTCTGTCTCAATACTTCTCACTCTAATGGTGGATGTGATCATTAACACATAACATACATGGTCTGACTTCTCAAAGTGATCATTCCAGTTACTATCAATGTGTTGCTATCCCACATTTAATGGCAAAAAAAAAAACCTGCCATTTCTCATGTGCACAGATTCTATGGGCTGGGAATTCTTGTCCAGCAAAGTAGGGATGTCTTGTCTCTGTTCCACAATCTCTGAGGCCTTGGCTGGGAGACTCGAAGGCTGGGGTGCCTCAGGGATGGGGACCAGGATCACCTGGCACTGTCTTCATCCATAGGTATAATGGTTGATGCTGGCTTTCAGCTGGGAACACAGTGGGAATATTGGCTAGAACACTACATGTGCCAGTCCCTGTGGTCCCTTGACACATGCGGGGGTGGGCTTCCTTACAACATGGCAGCTGAATCCAAGAGCGAGCATCCCAGGAGAACGAAGCCAAGTGAATTGCCTTTTTACAACCCAGCTTCAGAAGTCACTTAGCATCATTTCTGCCACAGTGCAACCTGGTCATATTCGAACACAGAACCGTCAAAGGTCACATTTTATGAAAAACATGTGGAGTAGGAGACAGTACCTCAGCCATCACTGGAAAACACAATCTGCCCCAGAAACTCTCAGAAGTATATTTGATTGTTCTCTATTTTCAATTTATGAGAACTAACACATGGGAATTTTGTTAAGTAACTTGCCCAAGGCTACTCAGCTAGTTAATGGCAGAACAAAGGCTTAAGCCCAGATATGTGTGACTCTAAAGCATATGACTGAATGATATCAATACATATTTTTTAATTTATTTGTACTCAATTACTTTTAAAAATAATTTAAAGGGGTTAAATGCAAAATTATAATGTTTCGTATTCAGAAAGTAATACCCATAACTCATTCATCCACAACTAGTATTTTTCGGTGTTTAATAAGGAAAACTAAGTTATGTTTCCCAAAAAGGAGGCTGGAATTTATTTTTGTTTAATGAAGTCTTTAGAAAGAAAGTGAACTACCAAATGTGTCTCATTCAGCTTTCCGGGACCTTTGGTTCCTCCATATTGCCCAACAGTCTTGGGAGGGAGCGAAATTCCCTCCTCTGCACCCAGGAGCTTCCTGTCTACCCCACCACGGGCAGCACCTCCTACTCAGACTTTCAGAGTAGTCTAAATGGTGAATGTGATGATTGCAAGACCTCCCTGAATTGCTGGATAGGAGAGGTGACTGGGCCCCTAGAACAGGCATCCTCAAACTTTTTAAACAGGGGGCCAATTCACTGTCCCTCAGACCGTTGGAGGGCCGGACTATAGTTTAAAAAAAACAAAACTATGAACAAATTCCTATGCACACTGCACATATCTTCTTTGGAAGTAAAAAACAAAATGGGAACAAATACAATTCACACCGCCTCATGTGGCCCACGGGCCACAGTTTGAGGACCCCTGGCCTAGAAACTGGCCCCTGCTCGCATGGTTCTTGGCTGTCATGGGCATTACAATCACTGTGAGGCCAGGAGCAGTGAGTGGCTCACACCTGTAATCCTAACACTCTGGGAGGCCAACTTGGGGGCATCCCTTGAGCTCAGGAGTTTAAGACTAGCCTGAACAAGAGTGAGATCCCTACTAAAAATAGAAAAACTAGCTAGACATTATGGTGGGCACCTGTAGACCCAGCTACTTGGAAGATGAGGAGGAGGATTGCTTGAGGCCAAGGATTTGAGAGGTTCCTCGGATGGCACGGAACTCTACCCAGGGCAACAGATGAGACTCTGTCTTAAAAAAGAAAAATAAAAATATAAAATGAAAATATAGAATCACTGCAACCCTTATTTAAAATACAAATTACCAGCTGGGTGAGGTGGCTCATACCTATAATCCCAGAACTTTGTTTGGGAGGCTGAGGCAGGAGGATCACTTGAGGCCAACAGTTCAAGACCGTAGTGAGCTATGATCTTGTCACCACACTCCAGCTTGAGTGACTGAGTGAGCCTCTGTTTCAAAAATAAAATAAAATACAAATTCCCAGGACCTCCAACCAAAGCCTCAGCATCCCCTAGGCAAGGAGCCTGGCACATATATTAAAAGTTTGCCAGGGACTCTGTGAGTCTGCCAGCCACCTATAAACTGCTGTTCCAGGCTTAGTGCCAATGGCTCAGTGAGTAGGGCACCAGCCACTTACATGGATGCTGGCGGGTTCGAGCCTGGCCCAGGTCTGCTAAGCAACAATGACAACTGCAACCAAAAAAAATAAAAATGCCGGGCATTGTGGCGGGCACCTGTAATCTCAGCTACTTGGGAGGCTAAGTCAAGAAAATGACTTAAGCCCAAGAGTTTGAGGTTGCTGTGAGCTGTGATGTCACAGCACTCTACCAAGGGCGACACACTGAGATTTGTCTCAAAAAAAAAAGAAAAAGAAAAAACTGCTGCTCCCCTCTGATGCCTCACCATATGGGCGTAACCAAGGTCCACGGGCAGAAGTGACTCTGAGGAGTAACCCAGCAGGTCAGTGCCAGGCTGGGCCCCTAACCCTAGCCAGCCAATTTCCTGAAAAAACCTTTTCCCTGCTCCAACATCTTGTCCTGTAAGATTGTCAGTTTATCAGGCTGATCCGTTCAAAATAAAGGAAGATCAAATTCCCAGTGAACTGGGATTTCCGAAATCACAAAGTTCACCAGACCTTGGTGTAGAATAAGCTGTTGCAAGAATACAGGTTGCCTATTTTAATCCCCATAGCAGGCCAAAAGGCAAAATTATAGTCATGCCCATTTCACAGCCTGGGAAACAGAGACCTTAAAAAGACATCTGATTCAGCTGCCTCCAGTTTCCAAATAGCTAAGCCCACTCCCGGGCACTGATGTCAGCTCCTTGCAAAGACTAACATATTTAAGCATCAGATCAATGCCACGCTGCAGGTACAATTATTATTTCTACTTCTTTATTTTTTATTTTTAAAGAAGAGATTTTTCTTTCTCCCAAAAATTGCACCAATGTAAAGCAAAGCTCTAGTGGATGTAGACAAGTCATGTAGTGGTTAGCAGTACCACCCTCACTATCCCCTCACTGGACCGTAGCACAACCCCAAGGAAAGGATGTTATTATTTCCATTTAACTGTTCATCTGCTGACATCAGTAGGTAGTGCAACTCTTACATAACAGGCTCTTTGTAGGGGCCAGTCAGGCCAGGTGCTATTCGTTCATGTAATCCTCTCAACAGTAGGTCCCATTACTCTACCCATTTTAGAGATCAGGAAACTAAGGTTTGGAAGAGTAAAGAATTTGTCCAAGTTTGCACAGCTGCTGAAAGGCACACAGCCTATACTTTGTCATCAAAGTCTCTGGGCAGGTACTGCCTTCCTCTGGGGAATGGAAGCTCCCGGGACAGCTTATATTATCTACCAATCTAACCCAAGTGTGCTTTTGTGCACCTTTTATCTCAGGGCCCTGTCTGTGTACATGACAGACTACTGTGGGTCTTCACATAATCCAATTCAATGAAATTAAATCCAACTCAACACAACAAAGCCTGACATTTTCGCCTCTGCCAGAAACCAGTAGCACCTGCCTTGCACCCCTCACCTCCTCAAGGCCAGGCACCAGGCCCAGCACCCTTAGATGCTCCCCAGGCAGCCAGTGAATTGGGGATGTGGCTTCCAAGAGGTGTTTTTTCCTCCTGAATGTCCTTGAAGATTGACAAAGAGATGCCTTTGTTAGCTGCACAGCAGGGCCCAGGGCAGCCTTTAGGGCCTTTGGGGAAAGAAAGCAGGTTGTTTTGAAATGGTGGACGGACATGAGGGCTGCTCCCAGGTTCTGTCTCCAGAGACAGCACCCCTGGGGCAGTCCAGCAGCCTCTCTCCTGCCAAGCCAGGCAGGAAGCATGGCCTC
This sequence comes from Nycticebus coucang, assembly GCF_027406575.1. Taxonomy (NCBI): domain Eukaryota; kingdom Metazoa; phylum Chordata; class Mammalia; order Primates; family Lorisidae; genus Nycticebus; species Nycticebus coucang. The sequence continues at coordinate 24,481,465 of NC_069787.1, forward strand.
TGCTTACCTGTTCTTCAGACTTCAAGTTCAGCCCCTGGCAGGGACTCGTTCTCATCCCATGTGGTGTTTTCCATGAAACTCTTCAATCATCCATTGTCACCAGCTGCCCTCTTCCCCCAGACCAGAGCCTCCTCTAGTCCCACATTTGGCAGGAAGGATTTACCTTTGTAAATGTTCTGTTTTGCCCTTAGGGAGATCCACCCTGGTCTTGTGGAAATGAAGGGTGGCATTACAGAGGGTGTGCTCTGGAGCTGGGAGGTAGAGGTTCAAGTACCACAAGGACAGGCTCTGTCTCATTCATTGGAAACCACTCTGGGTGAGGGCCTGCTACGGGCAGCGCACAGCTTCCTTGCTCCCGAGGATGGTCCAGGCTACCGGGCAGGAAAACTCAGTGTAACAGACGATAAAAGACAACTTATGTATTTGTGTGTGTGCTCCTTTTGACCAAGATAGTTAAGAGAACAGGAAAACAAAGATGGCCTTTATTGATTTCTTTTTCACAAAAAAAGGAAAATTTAGACTAAAAACCACGAAGGGCCTGAGCGAGCCTGGCGCACAAAGCACACACCAGGAGTCATCCCGGCACCCGCACATGGCTCAGACCTGTAATCCTAGCACTTGGGGAGGCCGAGTTCGAGACCGGCCTGAACAAGAGTGAGACCCCATCTCTTCTAAAAACAGAAAAATTAGCCAGGCGTAGTGGTGGGCGTCTATAGTCCCAGCTACTCAGGAGGCTGAGGCAGGAAGATCCCCTGAGCCCGGGAATTTGAGACTGCTATGAGCTGTGATGCCAGGACACTCTACCCAGGGTCACAGAGTGAGACTCTATCTCAGAAAAAAAGAGAGAGAGAGAAAGAGAGAATAAGAGTTGCCTTTGCTCAGGGCGCTGGGTCCAGACCAGCAGACTGACTCTCTCTCTCTCTCTCTCTCTCTCTCTCTCTCTCCTTTCAGCTCTCTCCTGCCCCAACAGTCACTTGTTCTCCATGTCCCAATCTCTTCTCTTGAGCTCTGACCAATCTTGTGCGTACAGGTTTAGAATATTACTTTGTTCCTCTTCTTCACCTCGATCCCTAAAGCAGGGAGCACACACCTGTAGCAAACCAACAGGTGAGCCGGAAGGCCGGGAGGGGACTCACATCAGCGGTACTCACACACTCCTGCAGCTGAGTGCTCAGCAGGCACTGCAAATACCACTTTCAAGACCCTGCTCCCAACGTTTGCTTCCCATGGAGTGTTCCCCATCTTGATACATGGCAATTGCTCAAGTCAAAAATATTGCAGTCACTTTGCCTTGTTCTTTTCCCACAGTCCATATCCAACCTGTCAACAAATCGTGTCAGGTCCACCTGCAAAATACATCCAGAATTTTACACAGTGAAACATTATTAGGCCATAAGAATGAATGAAATCCTGTCCTTTGCAGCAACATGGATGGAAACAGGGTGCATAATTTTAAGACAAATATCCCACGTTCCCATTCACATGTGGGAGCCAAAAAAAGTAGATCTCGTGGAAGTAGAGAGTAGAACGATGGCTACAGAGGAAAGGAGTAGGGATAAGAGAAGTCAGTTAATGGATACAAAAATACAGGCAGACAGAAGGAATAAGACCTAGTGTTTGGTAGCACAGTGGGGTGACTATAGTTAACAGTAACGTGTTATGTTTCAAAATAACTAGAAAAGGAGATTTGGGAAGTTCCCAACACAAAGAAATGATAAATGTTTGAGGTGATGGACATCCCAGTACCTTTGATCATTACACATTGTATGCATGTATCAAAATATCACATGTACTCCAAAAATATATGAAAACATTACATATTCATACAAATTAAAAACAGCCAGGCATAGTGGCACACACTTGTAATCCCAGCTATTCTGGAAGCTGAGATGGGAGGATTTCTTGAGCCCAGAAGATGAGAACAACCTGGACATGTAGCAAGACTGTATCAATTAAAAAAAAAAATTTTTTTTTTTTTTTTGGCCAAAGTGAGTGTTGTGAGCTCATGCCTGTAATCCTAGCACTCTGGGAGGCTGAGGCGGATGAATTGCTTCAGCTCAGGAGTTCAAGACCAGCCTGAGCAAAAGCAAGACCCCGTCTTTGGTAAAAATAAAAAAAACTGCAAGAGAATCGTTTGAGCCCAAGAGTCTGAGTTGTGATGCCACAGCAGTCTACCAGGGGCAACAAAGTAAGACTCTGTCTCAAAAAAAAAAAGAAAAAGGAAGAGAAGAGAGGAGAGGAAGGGAGAGGAGAGGAGACGAAGGGAGAGGAGAGGAAGGGAGAGGAGGGGAGAGGAGAGGGAGAGGAGAGGAGAGTAAGGGAGCGGAGAAGAGAGGAGAGGGAGAGGAGAGGAGAGGAAGGGAGAGGAGAGGAAGTGAGAGGAGAGGCAGGGAGAGGAAGGGAGAGGAGAGGAAGGAAGAGGAGAGGTGAGAAAGGGAGAGGAGAGGAGAGGAAGGGAGAGGAGAAGAGAGGAGAAAAAGGGAGAGGAGAGGAAGGGAGAGCAAAGGAGAGGAGAGGAGAGGAGAAGGGAGAGGAGAGGAGAAAAAGGGAGAGGAGAGGAGAGGAAGGGAGAGGAGAGGAAGGAAGAGTAGAGGAAGGGAGAGGAGAGGAGAAGAAGGGAGAGGAGAGGAAGAGAGAGGAGAGGAAGGAAGAGGAGAGGAGAGGAAGGGAGAGGAGAGGAGAAGGGAGAGGAGAGGAGAGGAAGGGAGAGGAGAAGAAGGGAGAGGAGAGGAAGAGAGAGGAGAGGAAGGAAGAGGAGAGGAGAGGAAGGGAGAGGAGAGGAGAGGAAGGGAGAAGAGAGGAGAGGAAGGGAGAGGAGAGGAAGGGAGAGGAGAAGAAGGGAGAGGAGAGGAAGAGAGAGGAGAGGAAGGAAGAGGAGAGGAAGGAAGAGGAGAGGAGAGGAGAGGGAGAGGAGAGGAGAGTAAGGGAGGGCAGTGCCTGTGGCTCAAGGAGTAGGGCGCTGGTCCCATATGCTGGAGGTGGCAGGTTCAAGCCCTACCCCTGGCCAAAAAAAAAGAGAGTAAAGGAGAGGAGAGGAGAGGAAGGGAGAGGAGACGAGAGGAAGGGAGAGGAGAGAAGAAGAGAGGAAGGGAGAGGAGAGGAGAGGAGAGGAGAGGAAGGGAGAAGAGAGGAGAGGAGAGGAAGGGAGAGGAGAGGAGAGGAAGGGAGAGGAGAGAAGAGGAAGGGAGAGGAGAGGAAGAGAGAGGAGAGGAGAGGAAGGTAGAGGAGAGGAGAGGAGAGGAAGGGAGAGGAGAGGAGAGGAAGGGAGAGGAGAGGAAGAGAGAGGAGAGGAGAGGAAGGTAGAGGAGAGGAGAGGAGAGGAAGGGAGAGGAGAGGAGAGGAAGGTAGAGGAGAGGAGAGGAAGGGAGAGGAGAGGAAGGGAGAAGAGAGGAGAGGAGAGGAGAAGGGAGAGGAGAGGAGAGGAAGAGAGAGGAGAGGAGAGGAGAGGAAGGGAGAGGAGAGGAAGGAAGAGGAGAGGAGAGGAAGGAAGAGGAGAGGAAGGGAGAGGAGAGCAGAGGAGAGGAGAGGAGAAGGGAGAGAAGGGAGAGGAGTGTAGAGGAAGGGAGAGAAGGGAGAGGAGAGGAGAGGAAGAGAGAGAAAAGGAGAGGAAGGGAGAGGAGAGTAGAGCAGAGGAGAGGAGAGGAAGAGAGAGGAGAGGAGAGGAGAGGAAAGTAGAGGAGAGGAGAGGAAGAGAGAGGAGAGGAAGGGAGAGGAGAGGAGAGGGAGAGGATGGGAGAGAAGGAGAGGAGAGGAGAGGAGGGGAGGGGAGGGGAGGGGAGGCGAGGAGAAGTTAAGCTGAGGCAAGAGGATTACGTAAGCCCAAGATTTGGTAGTTGCTATAAGCTATGATGCTATGTAACTCTACCCAGGGCAACAGCTTGAGACTCTGTCTCAATTTTTTTTTTTTTTTTTTTTGTTTTGAGACTGAGTCTCACTTTCTCACCCACAGTAGAGAATTGTGGCATCACAGCTCACAGCAACTTCAAACTCTTGGGCTTGCGTGATTCTTTTGTCTCACCCTCCCAAGTTGCTGGGACTACAGGTGCCCACCACAATACCCAGCTATTTTATTTTATTTTTTTAGAGACAAGGTCTTACTCTGGCTCAGGCTGGTCTCGAACTTGTGAGCTCAGGCAATCCACCTGCCTCGGCCTCCCAGAGTGCTAGGATTACAGATGTCTTGATTACATGCATCAGCCACTGTGCCTGGCCTTAAAAAATTTTTTTTAATAATAAATTTTTTCAGCTCAGCGCCTATAGCTCAACCAGCTAAGGCTCCAGACACATACACCAAAGCTGGCAGGTTTGAATCCAGCTCAGCCCTGCCAAACAACAATGACAACTACAACCAAAAAATAGTCGGGTGTTGTGGCAGATGCCTTAGTCCCAGCTACTTGGGGGGCTGAGGCAAGAGATCACTTAAGCCCAGGAGTTGGAGGTTGCTGTGAGCTGTGATGCGATAGCACTCTACCCAGGGCAACGACTTGAGGCTCTGTCTCAAAACTAAATACATAAGTAAATAAATCTTTTCTAAAATGTGTGTCCAGAGTTCACTTCCTTCACTGAGACTTTTTCTCTCCCTCTCCCAATGCTCTCAATTTCTGTCTACTGCCATCTCAGGATGGTTTCACTTTTCTGCGTGGTAAGTACCAATATGGCTACACACATGACCATTTTGCCTTCTGAAAGTATCTTTTCTCTTCAATTCTGTGTTTATTGCTGTTTCCGGTCTCTCAAACGTAAGCTCCATGACGAGAGGGACGCTGTCTACATAGAGGCACACATGGAAAGGAAAGCATGGCAGGATTTGCACTCTTCACACACAAGGCGGCCATCTGAGCTTCCAGCACCGGGAAATTGAAATTCTATTCTGCCTTTGCTTTAATGCTCTGTCTCTGTCTCTCAGCTGGCTTTGTTCTGGATGCCTGCTTTAATTCTCACACACCTGAATGTGACTTACCCTGCTTCCCTTTCAGATCTTACTGCCTGTGTTTCCGAATGTTTTTGGCACATTTTGTTGTAAGGCTCTGTGACAGTGCTCCAAAATGTGTCTACATATCTTCTGTTGTGGTTACTTTGAAGTTTGTTGAATTATATTGTTTTGACAGGACTGTCACATCTCAAAACGTGTTGCTGACTAAAAACATATGTGGGACCTTTTTTCCTTTTCTCTCTCTCTTTTTTTTTTTAAAGAAAAACTCCACCGTCATCTTGCAACTAAACATATAGCCACAAGAGGGCACCATGAGGCCGTGCTTCTGCTCTCAAGTAAAGCAGAGGGAAAATTGGGGGACCCGGTGGCGATGGTGCAAAACTCAGAGCCAACACCTTTTTTTTTTTTTGTCTCTACAATGGAGATAATAGTACCCGTTTCTGGGGGTGTGAGGATTAGGAAACTAAATCTAAATCACCTGACACATGATAAATACCGAAATGGCTATACTCATGATTGTTTATTTCACATTCCCAGGCTGTACAACTTGAGGAATACCACTCTTTAGTGTCAATTTTAAAAGAAATGCCTCTGTATTGCTAAGGATTATGATCCCTTTCAAAAGTCCTCAAGAGATGCCAGGAAAGCTTTCAATACACCTCAATCATTGCTGTTTGATTCAGACATTGTGACCACAGAATGGAGGTGTAGTTAAGAACGTCCTTTTAGACTTTGTTGACATCAGCATCAAATCAATGGCTGCAATAAAAGCATCTTCACAAAGCCTTCGAATGAGCTGGGTTTCACAGAACACGCAAAGCCTGTGAGGTGTCCCGTGCGGGGGTTGGAGGGTGGCAGACAGAGACTCAAAAAAACCCACCTCCTGCTTTAAATGAGCCTCTGTCCATCAGAAGGACAGGAGTTTAAGAAAAAATAACAGATACCTCAAGAATTCACTGGAAAATCATATTCACAAATTCTACTTTCAGGTTTCTATTGACCACAAGATAATGTGTCCAAGGCATGTGGTTTGTAAAAGGCTCCATGCCAAATCCATGACTCAACTTGCCAGGATTTGTCTTGGGATTTTTTTTTCCTTTTTCTGTAAGACAGGTAATGTCTTGAGAGAGGTCCCTCTCACACATGAGTGTGAACACCCCATCATCATGCCCATGAACTACATAAGGAGCTTAGATTTTATTAACCAGCACATTTCTGGCTTTTGCTCTGCCAAGCTTCCTGTTTCATCCTCTTGTAGACCTCCTCGTAGGTAAAGAGCGGCTGTTCACTGTAAGACCTGCCTGGGTCTGAGTTTCCTGTGGGAAGAAGAGGTCAAGGGAGGGACAAGAAGTACAAAGGGCAAAGAGGCAAGGAGCACAGAACTTCCTCCCGGCAAGGAAACCTCAGCCTGGGGGCTCTGCCTTTCACCTCTGGGCCAGAGCTCTATCACCTGGCTGCTCCAATGGGGACAGGGTGGCTAGGTCACCTTTCCAGCCTTATAGTAAAGGTAGACAAGGGCAAATTTACTAACAATGGCTTTGGAGTATCAATCAATAGTCTATCAAGGGGCCCTTTCAATGTTTTATTTTTACCAGCTAAAGACACTACCATAGCACCACCAGCTCCGATCTACTGGCCCCATCATTTCTTAGGAGAAAGGGTGTTTTAATACTGCCAAAGGCGCAAAGGCGATCTCAGAGTAATGATGTATCCTACACATCACATCAATTCCGTGATACGAAAAATTTCCCAATCGTTCTTAGTTTTCATGAAGTTCTCAGTGAAAATTTCAGCACCTGTTGGCACCACGGCAGTACTGGGAATGGTGTTGCGGAATGAATGCTGTATGTTCTTAGTGAGATACTTCAGCTCCAACATTACAGAGCCTATGGCCTTTAGAGACTTAATGCAGAAAAATAAACTTTTTCAGATTTGTTCATACAAATAACCATGGAACAAATTTAGTGGATTTTTTTTTTTTGAGACAGAGCCTCAAGCTGTTACCTTGGATAGAATGCCATGGCATCATCATAGCTCACAGCAACCTCCAACTCTTGGGCTCAAGCAATCCTCTTGCCTCAGTTTGTTTCTATTTTTAGTAGAGATGAGGTCTCACTTTTGGCTCAGACTGGTCTCCAACCTGTAAGCTCGAGCAATCCACCTGCCTTGGCCTCCCAGAGTGTTAGGATTACAGGTGTGAGCCATTGCGCCCGGCCAATTTTAGTGGAATCATAGTGCACACATTTATGAGTTGTCATAAATGGAGATGTGCATTACTAGACCACACTCGCCCCATTGTCTCAGTTCCAGATCATGATTAATCAACAGAAAGCAGGTTGGGACCTGAGGGTCCCACTCGTGAATAAGAGGTAGGGGGTCACAGTGGAGAGGAAGGAGATGTCTTCAGGATGGACACCTCTAAGTAGATCACATGACTAGGCAATTTGAATCCTTTCCCCCAAAGATTCTGTGCCTCTCACAAGAAACAATCCCATTCAAAGAAAGAACACAGCCAGGCATGGTGGCTCACACCTGTAATCCCAGCACTCTGCAAGGCCAAGGTGGGTGGACTGCCTGAGCTCAGGAGTTCAAGACCAGCCAAAGTGAGACCCCATCTCTAAAAATAGCCAGGTGTTGTGGTGGGCACTTGTAGTCCCAGCTACTTGGGAGGCTGAAGCAAGAGCATCACTTAAGCCCAAGAGTTTGAGTTTGCTGTGAGCTATGACACCACAGCACTGTACCACAGGGGACAAAGGGAGACTCTGTCTCAAAAAATAAAACAAAGGCTCAGCACCTATGGCTTAAGCGGCTAAGGTGCCAGCCACATAAACCTGAGCTGATGGGTTCAAATCCAGCCCAGGCCCGCCAAACAACAATGATGGCTGCAACCAAAAAATAGCCGGGTGTTGCGGCAGGCGTCTGTAGTCCCAGCTACTTGGGAGGCGGAGGCAGGAGAATCACTTGAGCCCAGGAGTTGGAGGTTGCTGTGAGCTGTGATGCCACAGCACTCTACTCAGGGCGACAGCTTAAGGCTCTGTCTCAAAAAAAAAAAAAAAAAACCCACAAATTGAAAGAGAAAACAGACTTTAAATCTCTTGTCAGTGGTATTCTAGGCTATTCTCCACTGGAGAAACGCCAGGTGTTTTGATTATTGGCAGCAGCCCTCTGAGACTGTTCTTCGGCTACTTTTCCCCTAACTGTGGCTGGGTAGGACCAAGTTAGTCTCAAGTGACTATGAATTTGGAGGACATAGGTATACATTAAAGCAACCACTACTTAGAACACGATCAGCAAACTTTTTTTGTCAAGGGTCAAACTGTTTATAGCTTTGTGGGCCACATGATCACAGCTCTTCAACTCTGCTGTCCCCCTAGCAACAAAGCAGCTTTAGATAATACATTAAAGGATAGGTGTGGCTGTGTTCCAGTAAAACTTTACTATAGATGCTGACATTTAAATTCCATTTTTTTTTGAGACAGATTCTCACTGTGTCACCCTCGGTAGAGTGCTGTGGTGTCACAGCTCACAGCAACCTCAAACTCTTGGGCTTAAGTGATTCTCTTGCCTCAGCCTCCTGAGTAGCTGGGACTACAGGCACCCGCCACAATGCCCGGCAGTTTTTTGGTTGCATTTGTCATTGTTGTTTAGCGGGCCTAGGCCGGGTTCTAACCCACTGGCTTGGGTGCATATGGCTGGCGCTCTGCTCACTGAGCTACAGGTGCCCAATCCAAGACAAGGTTCTTAATAAATTGTATCAGGTAAAAGAAAGACAAACTGAAATCCAAACCTCATCCTACACGTTAGGATGAAAAGAACTCTAAGCAGACTGAATATTAAATGTAAGAAGTAAAATCATATAATTTAAAATGGGAGAATCCATTCTAAAAATAAATCAACATCCACAACCATTGAAAAATTACCCAGGTGTGGTGGCTGTAGTCCCAATTACCCAGGTAGGTGGGGCAGGAGGATCAAGTGAGCATCATGCGGGGTCACTTGATGCATCACAGAAGTGAGCTATGACGATGCTACTTCACTCTAGCCTGTGCAACAGAGGGAGACCTATTTTATTTATTTATTTATTTAGACAGAGCCTCAAGCTCTCGCCCTGGTAGAGTGCTGTAGCATCACAGCTCACAGCAACCTCCAACTCCTGGGCTTAAGCGATTCTCTTGCCTCAGCCTCCTGAGTAGCTGGAACTACAGGCGCCCGCCACAACGCTGGGCTATTTTTTGGTTGTGGTTGTCACTGTTGTTTGGCAGGCCTGGGCTGAGATTCAAACCCACCAGCTCTGGTGTATGTGGCTGGCGCTTTAGCAGCTTGAGCTACAGGCGCCAAGCCGGGAGACCTATTTTAAAAAGAAAAAGAAAAGTCTAAAATTTTCTAGAAACTGTAAAGAAAAAAACAAAAACCCAATTGGAAAATGGGTAAAGAACAAAACTGAGAGACCACACAATACGAGTATCCCTTAAATCGGTGAAAATGACAACATTGTTGGTGAGCCCGTGGGGAACAGGTACCATTACACACAGCTGGTGGAGAACAGAATAACATAACCCCTGAGGAGAACTTGACAGGACCACCCAGAAGACTGATGCACTTACCATTGGACAGGATCTCACTTCTGGGAATCCAGCCTACAGATGCTGCTGTGCGCATATCAAGTAACATATTTACAAGCGTATTCACTACAGCTTTACTGTAGATGGCCAAAGATTGAAAACAAGTGAAGAATACATCCACTGTATGAAGCAGCAGCACCCACAGTGAGAGTGCAGTGAGCAGCAGGGTGTGTTAAGGGAACAAAGCAAGGTGGACAACGTGTTAGTCCGCTACTGCTACTTTTGTGTAGTGTAACAAAAGGAAATAGAACTATATATATATCTTTTCTTTTCTTTTCTTTAAGAGATGGGCTCTTACACCGTTGCCTAGGCCAGAGTGTAGTGGTTATTCCTAGGCACAATCACTGCAGGGACTATAGCCTGAAACTCCTGGGCTCCAGCAATCCTCCTGCCCCAGCCTCCTGAGTAGCTGGCCCTAAGACTAAAAACAAAGAATGATTTATCTTGTTAATTTAACAAACATTGAGCAATGTTCCAGGTGCATATGAACATCCAGGTCGGGGTAAGGGTTGGAGATATGTAAAGAATGTGATAACATGCTCATAAATATGTGTATTTCTACTTTTTTTTTTGAGACAAAGTCTCATTATGTCCCCCTCAGTAGAATGTCGTGGCCTCACAGCTCACAGCAACCTCAAACTCTAGGGCTTAAGTGATTCTCTTGCTTCAGCCTCCCAGGTGGCCGGGACTATAGGGGCCCACCACAACACCTGGCTATTTTTTGTTGTGATTGTCATTGTTGTTTTAGCTGGCCTGCCAGCCTCAGTGTATGTGGAGGGTGCCCTACATACTGAGCTACAGGCACTGCTGATTTCTACATTTTCTTTTTTTTTTAATGTATCTCTGAGGCCACACCTGTAGCTCAGTGGGTAGGGCAAAAAATCAAGTTGATTTTAGCTGGCCTGGGCTGGGTTTGAACTCGCCAGCCTCCGTGTATATGGCCAGTGCAACTGCAACAACAAAAAAATAGTCCAGCACTGTGGTGGGTGCCTGTAGCCCAAGCTACTTGGGAAGCTAAGGCAAGAGAATCACTTAAGCCCAAGAGTTTGAGGTTGCCGTGAGCTGTGACAACACAGCACTCTACCAAGGGCGACATAGGGAGACTGTTTCAAAAAAAAAAAAAAAAAAAGTATCTCTGAATTCCTGCTTTGGTAGAATGGAAAACAATTAAGTTACATTATGAAGAAGCCAAATCTAGTTATTAATTCAAAGTGCATGAGGCTGGGCACAACGGCTCATGCCTATAAATAATCCCAGCATTTTGGAAGGAAAAGACTGGATGGTTACTCTAGGCCAGGAGTTCAAGGTTGCAGGGAGCTAGGATTACAACACTTCATTGCAGCCTGGGTGACAGAGTGAACCTCTGTCTCTAAAACAGAAAGAACGTGCATGAGTATGACAAAGAGAGATCAAAGAATTACACACAATTCAAGATGTAAGTGCTGTCTCCGATTAACAGTCGCTGCCTTAGAGAGAACTGAGTCACTCTGCAAGGGACAGCCACCACACTCAACATAAATTCATTTCAGAGACACTGAATTTGAAATGGAACTACTCTCCCCCAGACTCCTCCCTTCTCTCCTATTTCATTTAGATCCACAGCCCTAACCATCATCTTACATGTATTTTTCCTTGTTTGTCTTTATTTAAACTGCTCCATCCCCAGGGCCAGACTCCTAAGTAGTCCCTTCATAAATATTCGTGGATGAACAAATGTGATCACTGCCTGGGCTGATTGATGGCTCTTTCTGAGATGTTTGACTTCGGAATGCTGGTTTAATCATCCTGGAAATCTGGACACATCTCTGTCCCTGTGGCCACTGCCACTATAGCAGCACATGCAAAGTTGTTCTTTGCTGTGCATTCCCGCTGTTGTCACTCCAACCGAGATGTGTGCTCTGCTGATGCATGTTGAAATTAATCCTCACTGAATACGTCTTTAGAAGGATTACCCTAGAATTCCATATTGTGCCAAAAAGTTAGCAGGTCCTTCTAAAAGTCCAGGGAACAAAGCACAAGGAGTAAATTTGACATTGGTAAGATATTTATCATTGTATGATGACTGAAATTCTGTACTTTCTTGCTAAACAACTAAGAGTTTTGCAGAGCCTAAGAAAGGAAAATACCTACAAACAGATGAAGCTATATTGTTTTATTGCAGAATAACCCATCACAAGCCAAAGCAATGCAAACAATGGGAAAACAGCAAAATTTCTCAGTGGAAATAAAAACGGTCAAGTCAGGAGAGACAGTTGTGACTGGTCCCTGCGTTGTGAAGGAATATCACCAAGGTATATGTCCTACATCAGTGGGTGGCTTATTTTCCTACTTTACATAAAATGATGATGTGCCTTACTATCTTAGATGGCTTGGAATATAGTATATGGTTTGCCTCCCAGATAATGCCTCATCTTCACCTCCACTGTGTATCCCTAGGGGCAAGGGTGCCTATTTCACACATTACTTAATAATTTTTTTTTTTTTTTTAGAGACAGAGTCTCACTTTATGGCCCTCGGTAGAGTGTCTTAGAGTCACAGCTCACAGCAACCTCCAGCTCCTGGGTTTAGGCAATTCTCCTGCCCTCAGCCTCCTGAGTAGCTGGGACTACAGGCGCCCGCCACAACACCTGGCTATTTTTTTGTTGCAGTTTGGCAGGGGCCAGGTTCAAATCCGCCACTCTTGGTATATGGGGCCAGCGCCCTACCCACTGAGCCACAGGTGCTGCACTACCTAATAATTCTTTAATGATCACTTTATTGGCTTGCTTTTTATGGGGGTGATTTTTTAAATTTTATTATTATTTTTTGAGACAGTCTATGTTGCTCTCGATAGAGTGCCGTGGTGCTGCAGCTCACAGCAACCTCAACTTCTTGGGACTTAAGTGAGTCTTTTGCCTCAGCCTCCCAAGTAGCTAGTACGACAGGCGCCTGCCACAATGCCTGGCTATTTTTTTGTTGCAGTTGTCGTTGTCTAGCAGACCTATGCCAGGTTCGAACCTGCCAGCCCCAGTGTATGTGGCTAGCGCCCTAACCACTGAGCTATGGGCAATGAGCCAGGGGGGTGATATTAAATATCTCAATACCTCTAGTCCTCACTCTGCAGGCAACTGCTTTTACCAGTGGGCACAATGTTCAAGGATCTTGGAGCCAGATTCCCTGGGTTTGAATCCCAGGTCTGGCATTTCTTTGCTGTGTGATTTCTGTACATCTCCAAGACAGAGGTTGAGGTACCTACCTCATAGGGCTGTTAGGAGGATTAGCTATTAGAAGTGCCTGGCAGCTAGGAAGCCCTAAAAACAGAGGAGTTCCAAAAGTGGCATTTTACAGAAATATCTTGTATCTTTCCGGAGATAATGGTATACCCTTGCTTGAATTGAGCAAATAATGGCAAGTCGAAATACCCTGTTTCCCAGAAAATAAGACAGTGTCTTATATTAAGGTGTGCTCCCAAAAATGCGCTAGGTCTTATTTTCAGGGGACGTCTTATCTTTCCTGTGAGTAGGTCTTATTTTCGGAGGATGTCTTATTTTCGGGGAAACAGGGCACTACCATAAGGTCACTTAAAGGGGGCCTGGTTAAATAAATAAATGGTGGTTCATCCATACACTAGAAGAGTCTGCAGCTGTTAAAATGACGGGAGCTGCTTTCTAGATACTGATCAGCAAGTCATCACAAAAAATCTATTTAATAAGAAAAAAAGACCAAGTTTATCTCAATGGGTGCACATGAATTCAGTATGGAAAGGGAGCCACAGAGAGGGAGCAATGGCTGCAATCGCGCTTGGAAGAGTATACCATTCTCTCTGGAAAGATACAGCACATCTCTGTAATTGCCGTGTTTTGAACTCATCTGTGTTTACAGCTTACTAGCTGTCACTTTTCTAATGGCTAATTCTCCTAACAGCCCTTTGAGGTATGTTACAGTTATATAGAAATCACAGAGCCAGGGCTGAGGTTCAAATCCAGGGAATCTGGTTCCAAGATCCTTGCTGCAGAGCACTTTGTCCTCTGGTAAGAGCACCTGCCTACAGGGTGAGGCAGAGAAAGGAAGGGTGGGGAGACAGAAACAGTCTGGTATACATCCTTTTGTTCTATTTGAATTGTTGCCAGGTGTATATTATCTAACTTTAAAAATAAATTTAAAAAACAGATATTCAAAATGCCTAGTTGGAAAAACATGGGCAATCCATTTAGAAAGATTAGGTGAAGCCAGATGATGAAGCACACGGAGTGTGAAACCATGAGCTGGGGTGTGCCGTGGATGATATGGAGGCGTTTCGATGAGCAAGTCGAAGTGGTGCTGAGAATTTTGGTACCTGGAATAGCTTCGTCTCCACTGTCCACTCCTCAGCGCCACCACACCCTAATTCTGCAAGCCTTCCAAGACTAGGCAGCTCCTACGCATACTGGGCTCTGGAGTCCGAGGCCCGGACTTTCACATTACCTTCTTTCCAAGGGTCCAGGGGCAAGTTGCCTTTCTTTACCTCAAATATCCACAAAATGAGAATATTAACCCCCTTGCGGTTGATAGGAAGGTTGAATGAAGTAATGCATGACATATTAAGGATAAAGTGAGCCTCCAACTGGGGCTTGCTGGTATTGTCCTGGCATGATGAGGACACTGAAACCTGACTTTGATAGCAATAAAACCCTTCATGAGTATTTTTTCCTCTCGTCCCTCTAGGTCTCTCCTTCCTTAAAAAAAAAAAAAAAATCAAGTTCTGGACTAGATCTAGCTTTATATCCATACTTACTTAATTCTCCCAACAATCCTATAAAGTAGATATTACCTGCATTTTATAAAAGGAGAAACTAAGACTCAAAGAAATACTGTGCCTTACGTAACTAGATGCCTCAGCTGGGGATGTCGAAGCTGTGACTTAACCCATCTCATTCCAACTCCTGTGCCTCTCTGCCCATTACACCACACTACCTCCCCAACTGTCCTGCTCCCTCTAAGGCCAAGCTGAGCCCCACCTCACCCAAGAAGCCTTCTCAGATGGCCACAACTGCACTAACATGACTCTCCTGTGCATCTCAAGTCACATGCCACCTTTAGCTAAAAACTCAAATTGTTTATTGTTTTTCTGGTGACTGAAATCCTTGAAGATCAAAATCAAACCAAGTCTACTCTGTTGGCCCCTCAAAATATACAGCAACTCATAAAAGTTGCCACCTAACTAGAAACCAGTGCTTGCATGGTCCCTGCATCTGTATGTTGTGGGTACCTCTTCAGACCTCCATTTGTTGGCATAGATGAAATTGAATAACCATAATTACCATGAAATTCAAAATAAATACACAAACACCTAGAATTCTTCCTGTGCTCTATTATTCTTTAGAAAAAACTTATGAAAGGACGGTGCCTGTGGCTGCCATTCCAGGTATTGAGTAGGGCAGTGGCCCCATACCGGAGGTGGCGGATTCAAACCCAGCCCCAGCCAAAAACTGCAAAGAAAAAAAATACTTACGAAATATACTGTAAATATATTTATCCCCGGCTTGGTGCCCATAGCTCAGTGAATATGGCGCCAGCCACATACACTGAGGCTTGCGGGTTCAAGTCCAGCCTGAGCCTGCTAAACAACGATAACTACAACCAAAATATAGCCGGGCGTTGTGGGGGGGCACCTGTAGTCCCAGCTACTTGGGCGGCTGAGGCAAGAAAATCGCTTAAGCCCAAGAGTCTGAGGTTGCTGTTCTAAGGTTGCTGCGAGCTGTAAGCCATAGCACTCTACCATGGCAGCTTGAGACTGTATAAATCAAATAAAATAAAAATTAAAAATAAAAAAAATACATATATATATGTACTTTATCCCCACTTCCTACGTCTGGATACACTTGTAATTCTGAATATAAGAATGAAGCATCATGATAAGACTGTAAATTCTCCTGCACTTTCAATCAGCAAATATTGAGCCGTATTTAGTAAAGTTAAATCCCTGACTTTTAAAAAACTTCTTTGGCGAGCTGCTGGATCCTCCCTGACACACTTCCACCTGCCAAATCCTCTCACTGTCACTATAGGAGACGCATTCTTTGACAAACCCACAAACTGGCCGACATTTTTTCAATAGAAACATCACAACTGCTACACTTAAACTATACTACACCCACATTGGAGACTGAACAACTTTTTCTCTTTTTTTTTGAGACAAGAATCTTATTTTGTTGCCTCGCTAGAGTGCTGTGGTGTCATAGTTCCCAGCAACCTCAAACTCTTGGGCTCAAGTGATTCTCTTGCCTCAGTCTCCCAAGTAGCTGGGATTACAAGTGTCTACCTGAACACTTGGCTATTCTTTTTTTTTTGGTTTTTGGCAGGGGCTGGGTTTGAACCCGCCACCTCCAGCATATGGGACCGGCGCCCTACTCCTTGAGCCACAGGCGCTGCCCCACTTGGCTATTCTTAAAGAGACAAGTCTCAACACTTGCTCAGGCTGGTCTCAAACTCCCCAGCTCAAGCCATCTGCCTGCCTCCCCTCCCAGACTGCTAGGATTATGAGCATGAACCACCACACCTGGCCTAAACAACTTCTTATATAATGGCCTGAAAGTTAGCTACATTTTAAATAACTGACAGGGGGCAGCACCTGTGGCTCGTAGGGCTCTGGCCCCATATAGCCCCATATACCTAGGGTGGCGGGTTCAAGCCCAGCCTCGGCCAAACTGCAACAAGCAATAGCTGGGCGTTGTGGCGGGCACCTGTCCCAGCTACTCAGGAGGCTGAGGCAAGAGAATCGCCTAAGCCCAAGAGCTGGAGGTCCTGTGAGCTGTGACGCCATAGCACTCTACCGAGAGTGACAAAGTGAGACTCTCTCTAAAAAAAAAAATAAAAATAAAAATAAATTTACATGAGAAACTGTTATTCTCAATTCCAAACAAGTGACTTAATTTTAGCCACCCATCCAGGTTGAAAGCAGGAAATTGTGTGCATTCCTAAATGCACAATACCCTTCCATTGCACTGCATGCATAACGGTAAAAAAAGTTTTGATCCAAAATGAAGGCAGAATGATAAAACTGTTATTTATCTCCAAATTCTCAACATTTAAGCAGAATTAAAAGCCCCCAAAGCCTACTCAACTGCAAAAAATTTCTTGATGCAAGTTATCATTGACCTAACACCAAATCCCATTATACCAGGCCCAAAGCAGGACTTGAGTAGTTTAAGGACACACTTCCCACTTGAAGAAGCTATCCTCTATCAGATGAGGTGTCATATTTTCTATAGTTCATCCCAACAACGGAGGAATCTGTCCATTTCCTGATGATACACAATCCAATGCCCACTGATTTCCTGTCAAGAACATCCAACATGTACTACTTCCAAATCCATAAACCTGGCAGCAGAGAAAAGCTTCAAGGTTGAACCAAAGTGGGCGAACTTAGGAATCCAAAGGGGATTTTGTAATCACTAACCATGCAGCCCACTTGCATTCAATTTTGTTACCACTTGCCAAGTAAGAGGCTAGCTAGCCTGTGAGGTTACAAAGGTGAGCTAAACAGTAGTGCTTACAGACCAGTAAATAGGGATTGCCAACATTTTTGTATGTTAGTTTTAAAAAATGCATTATTTGGAGGAAGAAAGACCCTGAAACTTTACAAGTAAACCCAACAACCACAAACTCCATTGCTAAATTTTAAACTAAAATTACTGTTCTAGGCCGGGCACGGTGGCTCATGCCTGTAATCCTAGCAACTTTGGGAGGCTCAGATGGCTGGTCGCCTGAGACCAGCCTAAGAGCGAAACTCCATCCCTACTAACAATAGAAAAAGTAGCTAGGCCTTGTGACAGGTGCCTACAGTTCCAGCTACATGGGAGGCTGAGGCAAAAGGACTACTCGAACCCAGGAGCTTGAGGATGCTGTGAGCTATGCCACAGCACTCTACTGGGATGACTGAGATTTTGTCTCAAATAAATAAATAAAATACACTGATCTAAAACTGCTAGAAGGGAGTAGTTATACTCTTCATTTTAGAAAAAGTAGCCAGAGGGGCGGCGCCTGTGGCTCAGTGAGTAGGGCGCCATCCCCATATGCTGAGAGTGGCGGGTTCAAACCCAGCCCCGGCCAAAACTGCAACCAAAAAATAGCTGGGCGTTGTGGCGGGCGCCTGTAGTCCCAGCTGCTCGGGAGGCTGAGGCAGGAGAATCGCGTAAGCCCAAGAGTTAAGAGGTTGCTGTGAGCCGTGTGACGCCACGGCACTCCAACTGAGGGCGGTACAGTGAGACTCTGTCTCTACAAAAAAAAAAAAAGAAAAAGTAGCCAGAGATCACGTTATTATTTCCAGAACGAGAACCAGTCTTCCTATGTTTAGCCCAAAACTGTATTCATTATACTATTTAGTAAATAAAATTCAGTAGAGAAAAGCCACAGAGATAAACAAGAATGAGAGGCTGAAACTCAAAAATAATAAGGTCAGAAAGAAGCTGACAAGCACTCCATCTCCTCCAAGTTTAGAGCCAATAACATGAACAAAGACACAGGAATCTAGATTTGAAGACGCAATCCTCCTCTTCACTTTGGGTAATTCTACATTTCTTACCATGCAGTTGTCTGAAAGAAGGATTTCTAAAATAATTCTAACACAAATACCATAGACTGTGCCATGAAGGCTAGTGCCCAATTACACCAATGGAGAAATTTTTACTTAAGTCTAAACTTCAGATTTTTGTCAGAAATCAGTCTTGAGGTGCTCGGCAAAGAACCACAACTCAACTCAGCCTCCCTGCTCTAACACTCCATTACCTCTTAGGAAATAGCCCAATAAAGCCACCCATTGTTTCCTCCGTGTAGATCTGAAAATGCTAGGGGATCCTTGCTTTCTGAGGTAGGCAGGGAGAGAGGGTGAACCATTATGGCAAATAAAGTAATTCCACACATGAAGATAATTCTTCTAATTTATATTTTATTGCATTATGAAAATAATACATTTATTTGGCAAAGTAATCTAGGCTCCAAGTTGAAATAAAATTCTGAAGTGTACTGATCATTTTTTTAATGTGAAATAGTAGATGTATTCTAACCAATACATACTATCATTCTTATTAGGCCAATAACCCAGTAAACCTAATTTTAATGATTCCATATGAAATTACAAGGTGTTTTTTGCATTCATCCATTTTATGATTAGCACAAATCTCAAGAGAACTGACCTTCATCTTATCAAAACCAATGTATTCAAGAAACTCCTGTTCAGAAGACAATTGGAAACACTACCAAAATTTTTATTTCCTTTGGTTCTACAAGTTGCATTTTCATCCTTACCACAAGTTACATTTTTCATAATCAAACATTATAGCAGCTTTAGATTCTGCCCAAGTACCTTTATAAGTAAACTAGTATATTACATTTACATTATTTGAAAAATTGCTGATTTTACAAATGCAAAAATGCATAAATACATGCCTATCTACACCAGCAAAATAAAATACTCTAAACTTCAATTTTAACAGGCCACATCTGCTGGCCCAGGATTTTTGAGGTGCCTTTTCCCAGCCAGAGGGTTATGGCTCCCTACGCAGCAATCCCACTGCTCCAGAAACACTTTTGAAAGGTGTAGTTACAATCAACCCTAAGCAGATTAAACTGATCTAATAATCAACATTCAAAGCGTGACATTTTCACTACTTACTTCTGGTCTGCTACATTTTCAGACTGAAAGATAAATTTTTTTTACAAATTCACGACGATAATGTTTTCATTTTTAAAAGGGAAAAGTGCTAAAAAAAATATTACATATATTCTCAATTTCCTCATCAGCATCTTCCAATTCTTTTTACATGTTGGGTTACAGTCTAGAGTTAACGGGTAAGCAATCTGCTCAAGGTTAAAACCAAAGTATCTTTAATCATCGAGGTCTTGATTCTTAAATGATTTTTTAACAGGACGTCGCTTGATGTGTGTTAGTAAAGCATACCTAAAATTAGCCTTTTAAAAGATCACAAATCATTTACTATTAAACAGACATCTTCATTAACCAAAGTCCTTGTTAAGTGTACCTTTGCATATTTGTGGTAATTTACTTCCGAATGGCATTATCTAAACCCAGCTGAACAAGGCTTCCCAATTTAACTACAGTATTCCACCTACCCTAAAGATATTCCATGAGCACTCTACAATTATCTGTATAAACAGCAACAAGTTTGATCTATGATCAACATATGAATATCTAATAAATATTAAAACTAATAAACTATAGATTAAAATGTAGGTCTCTCATAGAGTTAAGTGATGTCATTTTGGTATATTCACCATTATTGTACTTTATTTAATAAAGAAATAGATTTGCCCTTGCAAAAATAGCAATTGCAAGTTTACAAATAAATCCACAGACCTTAAAAGTCATGATGCTAAACTAAGACTTTAACTTAAAAACCAAAACAAGTAAACTGATTTGTCTACAAATGGTCCATGGCACTACAATTAAAACAAAAAATATCAAAAAGTCACAGGATCTTAAATAGGTTTATTGACAATAATTTCATAAATATTCTAAAGAAAATTTCAGTTTCTAAACTTAAAATGTTTAAAATCTGTTCTCATTGGCAGAACATCCCTCAACAAAGTAAAATAGGACACTACAAATAAATGTCACATTTAAAAATCGCTTCATTTTTACTTTTTTTATTTTGCCAAAAAAAAAAAAAATTCAAAAATTTGCAATATTTGATTTCTCTCCCCTCTTGGATATAGTAAATCAATTTTTAGTTTTTATCCCAACTATTAAGACATATTCATTCATAAATATATCATCTACCTACTGTGAACCTGACAGTCAGTAAGTAGTATATTAACCCTGCAAACATAAACACGGAGCCAAATCATTTAGGTGTTTTTAGTCATAGTAATTTAAGTAGTCAAAATGCAAAACTTGTGGTTGCCCACCCCCACACCCAGAAGCATATGATACAGTGTCAGAAACTGTTTGCATCAGTTTTATAAATTCATCTGTGTACTTCAGGTATCTGAAACTAAAAAGGGATTCTTTTATATTTTGATAAAAATGTACTCAAATATTTCATAACATTAATATTTATTGCTTTATATGAATACTGTATTGAAAGCCCAAGCATTCAGTTTACACACAGAAATTATACAATTATATACCGCTTCACAAAGGCAGCGAACACATTACATTCTACAAAATCTACCTTACAGAAATTTAAAAATTCTAAATATCAAAAGGTACAGCTGAAGAAACAGGTATAAATTTGGCAGCCAGTAATTTTGACAGGGAAGTTGCAGCTTGCATGACTTTAAATATGTGGATTTGAAAATATTGAGTTTAGAGTAACCATTGTGCTTTGTGTTGATCTGAAAAATATAACACTGGCTGTCGAAGAAGCATGTTCAAAAATATTTAATTCACTTCAAAATGTTATACAAATTATGGTGGTTTCTATGCACCCCTAAAGCTTCAGTCATTTAGCTCAGGTACATTACTAAAGTAATATATTAATTCTTCCAGTAGACTGGTGTTTCATACCATTGACATTTGCATACGCTAGAATAATTTAGAAAAAAATGTGTAATATTCACAATGTTCAGAAAAGCAAGCAAAAAGTCAAGGAACCGGCAAGGTTCTTCTGAGATGGTCTCATATCAGCTTCATAAGCATTCATTCTACAAAATAATAAGCTAATGTTTGAACACAATTTCCAAGATAAAGCACGTTTTCTCATAAATAATGAAGTCTTTTTTCTCAGGCACCTCAGAAGTTATACAAAAGAATTTCAGTTTGAACAGATCTCTTGGAATGTGTTTAACCTGGTATTTCAACAGACTTAAGATTTCCAGGGTTTCACTAGGGCCAGATTTTATTTCAATTACTCAGAAGAGAAAGAAAATGTCTTCTGAAAGAGGTGAACTTAATCATTACCAATAGAAAAAGTATCCATTGTATTCATCTCTTATAGAAACAGAAAAATATAACATTTCCCCCCTTAGAATATTATATATATATGTATATATGACGTAAAGTTCCCTTGTACACAAACAATAAAATCTGGAAACCAGCATGAAACCCTATAATTCACATGTTAAAATGCTGAAACTATGACTGAAATATGAAAATTGCTAGAGCTGTCAGAAAGAGACAAGACAAAAAAGTTTTCTTGCATATGTTTAAACTAAATGTGATAATCCCAAAAAATTTTCAAAATTATAATTATTACTTTCCAGTTTAAAAACTTTAATTCTAAATTAAAAAAAAAAAAATCTATACACAAACCACTGATTTGACCAAACCAAAAAGAAGTCAGCGGTAAGCAGGACCCAGAGGAGCTGATATTCACAGTTCTTACATGTCCAACTCTTTATTTTACACCCTGCTTCTCTTGTAAAACTAAGGTCCACTTTTACAGAAAAGTTTTATACAGTGTTAAAACCAGAACTGTATGTAAAATACTGCATCTAAAATGTTTCTAAATAGTTAGTCTTGTTCCATTGGTTCATCTGTGACTTCTGTAGCTTCATCATCATTTTCGATGGATGATTCTGAAAAAATCTCTCCAGTTTTACTGGAATTGGATCCTATTAATTCTTCTGTTTCATGGCAGTCAGAAGAACTACTACTTACAGGGCCTGTGTTTTCACTACCTTCAGAATGTAGTAAATCTTTCTCAGCTTCAGACAGATCAGATTCCTCCGTTTGATTATTTTCCTCAGAAGTCTCTTCATTCACAGTTAAGGCATCATCAGACTCTTTTTCTTGATTTTTTCTTTCAGGAATCATTTCTCTTGATGTCATAAAAGACTCTAAAAATAAGCAAATGTTGTTGTAGTTAAATTTTATTTTCAAAATACCGCCACAGTTAAGTTTCATGAATTCTGATATTCTATAGTTCAAATCATATCCCCTGAAATTCTGCAGCAACTACATACAGGTGGGAGAAAAGCCCAACATCAGCATTATAAGCTCCATTATGTTAAATTCTTTCACGAAAAAAATGAAGTACAAGAATTTGAGGATCTCCTTACTCCACCCTTTTACAGATGGTCTCTAAATACCTTCTTCTTCGTCTTCATCCTCTTCTTCATCGTCTTCTGTACAACGCTGTCTGGTACAACTACTTTCTTTGTCTTTATCCTGAGATGAAGATGATGTTTCTGTTTCTTCTACCGTAACTGAGGAACTTTCCCCGGCAGTTGTTTGACTGGCCATTTCTCTGACTTCACTTTCTTTGTCAAATCTGAGTCTTTTTACCTCATGCCCCTCAGCTTCCACAGCATCTTCATCTGGATGTTTATTTTTTATAGGGCTCAATGAGGAAACTTCTGATTCAGATGTCGAAAAGTCACTGTAAATGTTTTTTAAAGTATCATTAATAACATTGCCTCATCTTCTACATTTTCATTTTAAGGTATAATACTTCTAAAATTCTATTTTAGTGTCAAATTATGACATCTATGATCAAAGAAAAACACAAGAGAACAATTTTAAGACAAACTAAACTGTTTTCCAAGTAGGACCTAGTCGCAGGTTACACTGACATTTCTGTGCAATTCTACAGTTAATTTGAATATTCTCCAGTAAGAAAACTACAAGTTTTTCATGTAAACATAGTCTTTTAAGTCCTCTTATTGATATAGAAAATTTGGAATAAAATGGGGTAAGAGAAAGACTAGAGAGGAATGTGTCAAATGGTTTAAAAAAAAAAAAAAAAAGACTAGAGAGGAGGTGGAATATACCTTTGCCATTGTTTTAATGCTTTATACTTTAGTATATAATTAAAAACCAAAAAAGCAAAATCATGGCACAAAATGAAATGAACACACAGAATACAGAACTTGTGGAATAAACCAAAGCAGACAAGAACTAAGAATTGTCTCGCTGGAGCTGTCGATGACTTAATACAAACACATTTTCTACTTAGCCATTCTTTTTTTTTTTTTTTTCCAGCTTGCTTGTTCATTCTTCGTTTGAAGTTTTTTTTTTTTTTTTTTTACTGTTCTTCCTTTGGCAATTCTCTTTCCCTTTGCCTCCCCAGTAGCTGGGATTACAGACGCCCACCACAACGTCCGGCTGTTTTGATGTTAGTACAGACGGGGTTTCACTGGCTCACTCCTGCGCATACTGGCATACCGTCTCCAACCTCAGAGCTCAGGCAATCCACCCGCCTTGGCCTCCCACAGTGCTGGGACTACAGGTGTGAGCCACCACGCCTGGCCTACTTAGCCATTCTTGAGAAGGAAGAACAGGGAGGATTTCTGACTCTATCCTCAGCAAATGACACAGGTTAGAAAGCAAATGAAGTTGCTTGCCAGTTATCTTGATATAAACTTCATTCTTTCTCCATGTTCCCAGCTAAGACATCAGTACCCTGACTTATTCTGTGCAAAATTCAAGGTCTACAGAGGTGAAGTCTGATAAACCTGTATGTCGACTAGCAAATTTTTTTTTTGCAGTTTATGGCCAGGGCTGGGTTTGAACCCACCACCTCCGGCATATGGGGCCGGCACCCTACTCCTTTGAGCCACAGGTGCCGCCCAAAGTATATTTTGACAGCAAAGAAAATAAAGGCAATGCAAAAAGTAGTTTTTAAAAAGTGAAAATTTGGAATAAAAGGGTTTTTTTCTAACTACAATGAGAAACTATTCCCAAATCTCAAATCACTTATAAAAATCTTCTCTCTTTTAAGTAACTCACAAATAAATTTAAAAATACCACAATTCCTTTAGGTTCTTTAAATCCTATTTAAACAATCTTTCTAGATTAGCAGATTTTAAAGTCTGTTCTACATCCATCCTCTGCTAAAGCTGTAAACAGAAGCTACAGTCCCTACAGACCACATAAAAACCTTGTTCTATCTCTCAGGATAGTATATTATAAATATCCTATCCTTTAAAAATCATATTTTTTCAAAAGTTTATCTATGATAAACTTTTCTTTTTTTAATCATATATCTCTTAAAAATAGTTTATCTATGGTATGTCAAGAAACATTATTTTAGTATCTCATTTATATCTACAATAAATAATGAATGTTAAAAATCATTGACACCGGCAGTGCCTGTGGCTCAAAGGAGTAGGGTGCCAGCCCCAGATGCCAGAGGTGGCAGTTTCAAACCCAGCCCCGGCCAAAAACTGCAAAAAAAAAAATTAATAATAATAATAGACACATGTTAACTTTTTATGAAAACTTTTTTTGTTGTTGTTGTTTTTTAATATAAAACACATACAAACCTGTGATTTTTCTCTTCATTTGGCTGTAAGTTTGACTCTTTGCTGTCTGTGCTCTCAGGTAAACCATTTGTTGTCATGGGGGCTGACAAACAAACCTTTGGTCTGTTAAGTGGCCTGGGTGTTCCAGGCCCATTTATATTAGACCTATAATAAAATAAATGAACATCATTTTCCACCTTTGTAAAAAGTCATCATATGTCCCATAGTATGTTTATATGAACATGTCACATTAAGTATTCCCTGTATTTGTTTTCAGATCCATACCTTACAACTTAATTGTGTGGTATACCTTTTATCTTCCATAAATGCACAGTATTTAGAAAGTACATTAAGCCTGCTACTCAAGATCAGGAAAATGCACACTCTTTGGATATTAAGAATCTGGCTCGGTGCCCATAGCACAGTGGTTACGGCGCCAGCCACATAACACCAAAGCTGGCAGGTTAGAACCCAGTCCAGGCCAGCTAAACAACGACAACTGGATATTAAGAATCAATAACTTCACCTCTCAGTGTAGCTTGGTGAACTGCCAGGAAACATAACACCATTCATTCGATTTAAACTATTAGAACTGTTTTTCCTATAAAAAGAAAAGAAAATACACTCGTGAGTGGTTTAATTCTTTAATTCTGGTAAGAATCATGGGTCTAAAAGATACTTTGTAAGATGTTACTTCACAGATTCAAAACAAAAACTACTATTAACATAAACACACTATAAGAAAAAAGTCTTTCCATCAACATGACTTGACTGCACTTTACAATCTCTACCAAAATACCTCACATTCACTAGCAAAACATCATAGCACATAATAAAAAGAAAAAAAAATTTTTTTAAACAGAGTCTTATTTTGTCACCCTTGGGAGAGTGCTGTGGCATCATAGCTCACAGCCAACATCAGTCTCTTGGGTTCAAGCAACTGTCCTGCCTCAGTCTCCCAAGTAGCTGGGACTACAGGCACCTGCCACAACACCTGGCTATTTTAGAGACAGGGTTGGTCTCAAATTCCTACGCTCACACAATTCACCTCGGCCTCCCAGAGTGCTAGGATTATAGGCATGAGCCACCGCACCCAGCCAACAATTCTTTTTTAAATCATGTATTTTTAAAAAAGTTTATCTATAATGTCAAGAAATATTATTTTTAGTATCTCATTTACTAATACAAATATATTCTTGAGAAAGTTCTAGAAACAAATTCACTGTTGTTGCTTTCTTACGAAAGGAGAAGCAACGTAACCCTAAATCAATGGATCTTGACAGAGGACAACCCCTTCTCCCTGCCTGCCCTTCATATCCCAGAGAACATTTGGCAATGCCTACAGATACTTGGAGGCATGTAACTCTACTGGCATCAGTGGGGAGAGGCCAGGGACACTGTTAAACCTTTATAATACCTAGGATCTCCACACACAAGAAGGAATTATTTTCAGTAGTATTAAGACTAAGAAACAGTGCCCAAAATTGAGTTCTTACTTTGCTGTATCTGAATCTTGACAATAAGGTACTCTTCTATCATGAAGAGGAATGCCATCAAGAAGCTATTTTAAACCTAGGAAAATATTCCCTACAGATGCCCCAGAAAGGCATCCAGGATGGCATCTCAGGACTTTTGAGTGCCATGGCAGTACATAAATCCAACAATATTGGTATTACAGTATGTTACCAATCCAAATCTCTTTTCTAGAAAAACACAGGTAATGTTATTGGTACGATTCTACTTTGGCTAGGCAAACAGAAAAAGAAGTTTTTTTGCTATTCTACATTTTCTTTTCTTTTTTTTGCAGTTTTTGGCCAGGGCTGGGTTTGAACCCGCCACCTCCGGCATATGTGGCCAGCGCCCTACCCCTTTGAGCCACAGGCACTGCCCCATACTCTATATTTTCAAAACAAAACAAAAATAAATACATCATATAGTTGTGATAATTAAATGGGCTAATGTATAAAAAAAAAAAAGATTCTACTTTGGGAATTGGGAAATAGATGGTAGGTTCATTAAGGATTTATAAATGCCACTGCAATTACCTGTAAAATAAATGTAATCGTATTTTAAAAGAATAATGTTTAAATAATGTAGTAATTAGAATACCACCCTGGAAATAGAAAAAATTTCTATACTTACTCTGAAGAAGGATAAACACAGCTAACAACCATCACATTCTGCAATAACAAATACTGGTGATTAACTATAAGGAAAAGTAATACAAAGGCAAGTTTTGTCTTGATTTTTTAAAAAAAGCACTATTGCATAAAATTTAATTATTTGTTTTTAATTTCTCAAAATCCCCCTTGTGGGTTCTTTCCATTTATCCAGTTTTGCTAATAAAGGAAAATGGTTAAAAATGACAACTGATAAAACAAAAACAGTAACAACAAAGGACCAGAAAAAAATAAGCTACTAAACCACTAACATTTTTTTTCTAACTAATCTTTATTTTTCTACCCTAATCTACTTATTCTGTAGCTCCAATATCATGTATATATAATAATATAGAATCATGGTCTCTTCTTTTAGATGGAATCACCCAAAGACGTTTAAATACCAAAATATTTGGGCCAAGTGTAATGATTTTCCTCATAAAGCAATACCCAATCCAGGGCTGCTAAGGTAGCATAAGATATCCCAAAGAAAGAGGCTCAAGCCTTTCCTGTAATATACTTTTAATCGTCCTAGCAACAATTACTTCATTAATAGGCAGTGTTCATGGAATCCCACTAACAGCCCTATTATTTCCCGCATTTTAGAAAAGAGGAAAATGAGACTTAGGCTAAATAACTGGCCCACAGTCACATAACTATGAAGCACTGCAGCCCTGATGTGAAGACAAGGGTTCTTAGTACAACTACTGTGACGTATTGTCTCTGTATACAAAGAGCTCTAAAATGTAATGATTAAAAGCCTCATATCTGGAAAATAAATACTGACATCAATCATCAACTGAGAATTAGTAAACCTAAGTCTAACCTTGGTTCTCCCATGGCTCCTTCATTCTCTTTTCACTCCAGACAAGTCAATTTCTTCCATTCCCTCAAATACATTGAATCATCACGTTGTTTTGTCAATGATGCCTTTCTCTTATTACTAACATCCCCACTCACCCACAAAAAAGCAAAAACAAACAACAAAAAATACCTAAGTGTTTATCCCAAAACTTGACCTGCGTCTTTCTATCCAATACCTAATTTAAAGGTTTGTATTCTCAAGTTTCCAAAGTTGCCTGTCTATACTCTATGGGTAATTAAGTTTATAAAACACCCTATTGAACTTAAAATATCAATTGTAGAACTTCTCAGAACTTTTAATATGTTCACATATATAATAAATTTCCAACAAATAATAAGCTGCTTTACACCTAAACTTAAATGATCATCACACAAGCCCTCCTCTGCCACCTCTCATTAAATCTCTATCTGAAACACAGAACATAACTTGGAAAACAACTTAGGAAAAACTAAAAGTAGGCTGGAAAACCTATTTCAACAAAAGCTGCCTAAAATAGATCTAATTCAATGTTCCTCCCTGAAATCTATTTTGCTATAATTTAACCATAATTCCATTAATAATAAAAATAAATACCTTTTCTACTCCTCTGAGGAATTTGTCTGTTCCTGTATAGTTTCTCCTTGGATCTGTCAGCAATTCACATAGTCGCTGAATAGTAAAAGGGATACTGCAAAAGAATACAATTTTACAGTTTGAAGTCATTAACCACCAAAAAGTAGGAACATTCTTTCTTTTGCTAAAGCTTTATCTAGTTAGTCACCCATATGTTAAGCTACAAAAGAAAATGCTATAATAGGGAAATGAACAGATGAGTCATTTAAAAATAGGGCAATAAGGGCGGCGCCTGTGGCTCAGTTGGTAAGGCGCAGGCCCCATATACCGAGGGTAACGGGTTCAAACCCAGCCCCGGCCAAACTGCAACCAAAAAATAGCAGGGCGTTGTGGCGGACGCCTGTAGTCCCAGCTACTCAGGAGGCTGAGGCAAGAGAATCGCTTAAGCCCAGGAGTTGGAGGTTGCTGTGAGCTGTGTGAGGCCACGGCACTCTACCGAGGGCCATAAAGTGAAACTCTGTCTCTACAAAAAAAAATAGGACAATAAGGACACCTGTCTTTTTATTTAAAAGTAAGAACACCAACATTAAAAGAAAGTTTCAAGACTGAGAAAAAAATTAATCTTCTAAATCTTGATAATTCAATTGTAAATTTGTAAGACAAGCAATACAAATGATAATCAAGTTAGAGTTTAATACAGAAACTTTTCCTTAAACATTCTACCGTACACAAAAAATACTTCTACAGTGTTCAAACAAAACTACAAATAAGGCTCGGCACCTGTGGCTCAAGCGGCTAAGGCACCAGACACATACACCTGAGCTGGTGGGTTAGAATCCAGCCCAGGCCCACCAAACAATGACGGCTGCAACCAAAAAATAGCCGGGCGTTGTGGCAGGTGCCTGTAGTCCCAGCTACTTGGGATGCAGAGGCAGGAAAATCGCTTGAGTCCAGGAGTTGGAGATTGCTGTGCTCTACTATCCAGAGCAACAGCTTGAGGCTCTGTCTCAAAAAAAGAAGCCAGGCATTGTGGCAGGTGCCTGTAGTCCCAGCTACTGGGGAGGCTAAGGCAAGAGATCTCTTAACCCCAAAAGTTTGAGGTTGCTGTGAGCTGTGACACTATGGCACTCTACCAAGGTGACATAGTGAGACTCTGTCTCAAAAAAAAAAGCACCTACAAATAATTATCTTATGCATAGACTAAAACAAATGATTCCAATGAAGAAGTATCTTAAATATGGCTCTGCTCCATGATTAAAATTTTAATGAACCCATACATTTAATGAAATTTAAAACATTCAATTTTTTGGCAAGAACTTGTCAACTTTACCAAATACTTTCACCATTCTTTCTTTCTTTTTTTTTTTTTTTACTTTCACCATTATTTCAATTTTCATTTGATCAAAGCAAAAACAAAACTGACAAAAGATGGAACTAAAAACATTGTATAAATATAAAAAGTTTTGAGCTCATGTAACTATTAGCACTCATCAGAATTACAAACTGGCAAAGTTAATAAGCAACAGTTATGACAAATTCAGCTAAAAAGTACAAATACAAATCTTCAGACTTCAATAGTTGCCGACACAGTATTGTTCTTAATGAAGAGAATTACAAATCCTCAAATAATTAACATTGACAAAGTTCTTTATTTTTTAAAGACAGTTCAACACAGTATATTCTACCCAACAAGGTAAAAAGCAGCTGGTAATACAGTCCCAGGACTCAAACCCAGTTTCTCTAACTTCAAATCCCACATCCTTTCCACTGTATGACATGTATATGCTTTACAAAATCATAGTTTATTTTCTAACTGGATAAACTACACTTGGTTCTCATATTCTTAGCATCAATACTATTTTTACTTATGCTCTCATAAAATCCAGCATAAGATCTACAACAAATTTTGAAAACAATGAAAGTAAATGTTGCTTACATGAGAACAAATATTCTAAGGTTAATTGAAAGTGAAAGCAGCAATCTTTTCTCAATTAGCATTTAAACCTAAAAATGAGAAAACCGTCCTGCCAAAAGACAGGAACAAAATAAAGATGAAATGTTTTCTTGGCTCACTTGGCTTGGCACCCGTGAGTAGGGCACCGGCCACGTACACCGAGGCTGACGGGTTTGACCCCAGCCCGGGCCTGCTAAACAACGACAACTACAACAAAAAAATAGCCAGGCGTTGTGGCAGGCACCCTTAGTCCCAGCTGCTCAGGAGGCTGAGGCAAGAGAATCACTGAAGCCCAAGGTTGCTGTGAGCTGTGACGCCACTGCACACTACCGAGGGTGACATAGTGAGACTGTTTCAATTAAAAAAAAAAAAAAAAAAAAAGTAATGTTTTCTTTTCTTTTTCTTTTTTTTTGTAGAGACAAAGTCTCACTTTATGGCCCTTGGTAGAGTGCCGTGATGTCACAGCTCACAGCAACCTCCAACTCCTGGGCTTAGGCGATTCTCTTGCTTCAGCCTCCCGAGCAGCTGGGACTACAGGCACCTGCCACAACTCCTGGCTATTTTTTTGTTGCAATTTGGCCGGGGCTGGGTTTGAACCCGCCACCCTCGGTATATGGGACCGGTGCCCTACCAACTGAGCCACAGGCGCCACCCAAGTAATGTTTTCTTGATAGCAAAGATATGCAGAAGCAACTGGAAACCAGAACTACTTTGATGTTCATTACAGCTATAGAAGATTCCTTTGGGTTTCTAAGAAAGAATACTCTTCCTTTTGAAAATCTTCTCAGATTTAAGTACACTGTCAAAACTAAGGATCATTTTAAACGGAAGAGAGAGTACACAGCACATCAACGACATTACTAACCATGAAACAGGAAGCTTACACACCTTTTTGTTCCTTCCTATAAAGATAACATATATTTGGAAATCTATAATTAATATACAAAATTGTAACTCCATGTTAAAAAAAAAAAAGTTTAAGCATTTTCCCAAGCTGCATATGTTTCTCAATTGTGTCTCTTTTTACATTCTTTTTTTTTTTTCATGAGACAGTCTCAAGCTGTCGCCCTGGGTAGAGTGCCATAGCACCACAGCAACCTCAAACTTGTTGGGCTTAAGTGATTCTCCTGCCTCAACCTTCCAAGTCACCCCAGCGACTGGGTGGGAAGGCACCCACCACAACACCCACCTATTTTTTGGCTGTAGTTGTCAACGCTGTTTGGCAGGCCCAAGCTGGGCTCGAACCCACCACCTCCCACATACGTGGCTAGAGCCCTAGCTGCTTGAGCTACAGGTGCCGAGCTTCTTTTTTTAACTGAAAGCTTAAGGGCAGGAGCTCTTCACATACATTGTACTCAATACATGTAGAATTTATTTCCATACATACATATTTGAAATCCAGTGTTGTCCTGGATTTCAGAATATTATAGCTGCATCTTAGCTCCTCTCCTACTTCACTGGCTCTTCAAACCTTGAACACACATCACCCCTAAGCTATTTTCTCATTAATCATCTCACCGTGGTACTGCAATTGAAGAGTTTATATATTATTCAAAATATATAAAATAGCACATGTGTGAGAATTCAACAGCACGTAAATGAAAAATACTTATGGTCCAGTTATAACTTTTCTTCAACTAAAATTCCTTACCACATCAAAACCTAGTATTTAGTCATAAATTATTTTAACAGAAATATTTTTAAGCTTCCTATTTAACAATATTTACAGTAAATGTTTTGGTTATTTTTTTTTTTTTTTTTTGAGACAGAGCCTCAAGCTGGCACCCTAGGTAGAGTGCTATGACATGACAGCTCACAGCAAACTAACTCCTGGGCTCAAGCAATTCCCCTGTCTCCGCCTCCCAAGTAACTGGGATTACAGGCGCCCACCACAATGCCCAGCTATTTTTTTTTTTTTTTTTTGGTTGCAGCTGTCACTGTTGTTTGGCGGGCCCGGGCTAGATTCGAAACCACCAGCTCAGGTGTATGTAGCTGGCGCCTTAGCCACTTGAGCCACAGGCGCCAAGCCTGGTTAATTTTCTCTAGAAATGTAAGTAAAGGGCGGCGCCTGTGGCTCAAAGGAGTAGGGCACAGGCCCCGTATACTGGAGGTGGCAGGTTCAAACCTGACCCTGGCCAAAAAAAAAAAGAAAGAAAGAAATGTAAGTAAAACTGTAGCAAATTATTAATATTGTATGTGTTGGTAAATAGCAATACTGCTTTGGGGGATATTGCTTACATAGCAATGCTAGCAATAGCAACCTATAATAGAGTAAGTTTACATTCTTAGACATTGTAAAAACCTTTACAGTCATTTTACCAAGTATCCGATAGATGGCACTAAAATGCCACACAACACTCTTCCTCATGTGAAAGGCTAAAATACCACCAAACATTTCTTATAAATGAAAAGTATCCACTGGGAATTATAACTTTAACAACAGCATTGAAAGGTCTCTTTACATACAGTTTGTACTTCTGTACTGTTAATCTATTCCATAAATTTGAGCTTCCTATAAACTAGAAATACCATGCTTGCTTAACAAACAACAGAGCAGACACATAAATAAATGTTAAAATTGTGTGCACAGTGGTGGGATAGAATAAACTGTATGCCAAGCAAGTAAGCACAAACCTGGGTATGCAACATGAGGGAGGTCTCTAAATGGAGGCATAAGACTAAACCAGATAAACCAATCCAAAATGAATGCATTAGTACTGCCGTATGAAAAGTTTGCTCTGATATTTTTCCATTAGATACAGCACACAAAACAGTTTATTCTAACTCCTCAAAATGTTAAGGCTTTTCCCAATGAAGTCACACAAGCTATGAAAAAGAGTAAAAACCGGGGGGGCGGGGGGATTTTAAACCTGAATGTTACTTGTTCTGAAAAGTCTGAACCAGACTCCTTATATCTGGTAGGTAATGGGGAGATGTTCATTGGCTAAAATATACTGTACTCTTTAGATAATTTTGTAGAAAAATATTTTGGGTTACTTATAATGTACTCAGTTTATTCTGCAATGATATCTTATTTCCTCATACTGTAAAATATGAAACTGGGATTATATAAGGAACTGAAAAATAAGACACTAGTTAACATTTCAAATTTTTTTAAATTGTGCTTATAAAATACAATAAACCTTTTAAAAATACACATACAAGTAACTGATCCGAAAGTAACAAGTCACTACCAGATGGTAGTACTCAGAAATACTACAGAAATTAGAATGGTTTTTAAAAAAAAAAAAAAGAACTTGCTAGCCCATAAGGAAACCTTGCCTATGTTCAATTACTTAAGTTGTCATGATCTTGGTCTGGAAAATAAGTGCACTTCTTACATGATTATCAAGAGGACTAAACATGGTATAATGTATATTAAATTAACTAATAGTGCCTTATATATTTTAGAGAGTTCAATAAATCTTAGTCCCTATCATTATCCTGATTCCATCTACTGTCTAATAGAGAATGTAAAAAGCCACAAATGGTCTGAAGACCAACAGAATTAAATGTGTAACTCTTATCTTTTAAAATATTCCTTTTAATTTTAAGAAATTTCACATTATTCTTCTTAATGTCAATGTCATGTGTACCCATTTACTATTTAAAAAAAAAAAAAAAAACCTCAAACCACCCAAGACCAGTATACCTAAAAGCTATAGGAATTCAAATACCAAGAAAGTTGGCTTGGCACCTATAGCTGATTGGCACCTATAGCTGAGCAGCTAGGGCACCAGCCACATACAATGGAGGCAGTGGGTTCGAATCCAGACAGGGCCTGCCAAACAACGACAACTACAACCAAAAAATAACAATAGCCAGGCGCTGTCAGGGACACCTGTAGTCCCAGTTACTTGCAAGGCTGAGGCAAGAGAATCGCTTAAGCCCAAGAGTTTGAGGTTGCTGTGAGCTGTGACTTCACAGCACTCTACTGAGGGCGACAAAGTGACACTCTGTCTCAAACAAATTACCAAGAAAGTTGCCGCAATTAAATGCTGTTTTTCAAAAGAAATTTTAAGCAGTAGGCTAAACTCTAAGGACATAATTTCTTATATTTTAACTTCAGGCTATAGTTTGCCTAAAATTTTTCTTAATCTGATAAAATGTTTGAACATTAAGAAGTAAAAATAATCTTGTTTTTTTTTTTGGACACACAGTCTCACTTTGTTGTCCTCTGTAGAGTACCATGGCAATGTATCTCACAACAAACTCAAACTCTTGGGCTTACGTAATTCTCTTGTCTCAGCCTCCCACGTAGCTATTTTTAGACACGGGGTCTCGCTCTGGCTCAGGCTGGTCTCAAACCTGTGAGCTCAGGCAATCCCCTAGGCCTCCCAGAGTGCTAGGATTACAGCTATGAGCCACGACGCTCGGCCCCCAAAATAACCTTTAATATATGTCAATGTACTTAGATGGAAAGAAGGCACTCGAAAGGTGCACAATTTCATTCAGACTTCTTGGAATTAACTACCTTACCTTTATGTTGTATAGCAACTTCCCTCAAGAAAAAGATAAAGGAACCGAGGTTTTTAGAATGAAAGCTAAAGAGATAATATAAAATCAGCTATTCTATTAAGAAAAAGTCAAAATAGCCATATGCTTTTGTTTAATGAATGAAAATATGGATTTTACTATGTCTTTTCTGACTATAGTCACATTAGCTGTACCTTAGTTAACAGAAAATACTTAGCCAATTTAAACTATTTAAGTGTCAGCTAATTTAAATCTCCCTCAGCTACCAAAGGCTAAGTTCTCAATTTTCTTTACTCTTAAAGGGTTATAAAAAATCAGAAATATCACTGGAATCCTGTGATATTATCTTTACTTGAAGCAGTATGTTCTTTCTGTACACTGTAAATTATCATTTATACAGAAGGTGCCAAAAAATGTATATGCATTTTAAGAAAAACTGTTAAAAATTGTAATACTCAACATATGTAAATAACAAAAAAATGAACATAAGTCACCTTTGACTTCTACATTTACAAGCGCTCAACGTGGTTATCATCAGCATCCATAAACTTCTACTTATAGAGAACAAAAAGTAATGCAGTTATCCTCAAAAATGTATGCATTTTTTGCAACCCCCAGAATAAATATATTCACATATTTTTACATCACAAATGTCAAAAATTTCAACTGAAAATGTTGTGAAATGCAAAGTACAAAAAATAAAGAAAATGAAGAGTTAGCCTCTTTCAACAACAGGTAAGGAAATCCAATGTTGTACCTAACATACAACGTAGTAAACTAATGTCTGTACCAACAGTTAACTGTTACAGCTTTTAACCAAGTTAATCATCTATTACCATGTCTACCGTAGTCTCAGTTGTCATTTTACTTGCATCAAATATAACTATCCAGAAAAAAAAGCTTCCTGCTTTTCAATTTAAAAAATTTTATTATTAGAGACCAGGCTTGGTGGCTCAGGCATGAAATCCTAGCACTCTGGGAAGCCAAGGCAGATGGATCACCTGAGCTCAGGAGTGCAAGACTAGCCTGAACAAGAGCAAGAACTTCTCTATTAAAAAGAGAAAAACTAGGCCACGTGTGATAGTCCACGCCTGTAATCCTAACACTCTGCAAAGCCGAGGCGAGTGGATTGCCTGAGCTCACCAGTTTGACACCAGCCTGAGCAAGAGCAAGACACTGTGTCCAAAAAATAACCAGGAGCTGTGGTGGACGCCTATAACCCTAAGTACGTGGGAGGCTGAGGCAAGAGGATCACTTGAGCCAAAGAGTTTGAGGATGCTGTGAGCTGTGACACCGTGGCATTCTACAGAAGGTGACAAAGTAAGGCTCTGTCTCCAAAAAAAAACAAACAAAAAAAATAGCCCGGCACTGCGGTGGGCACCTGTAGTTTCGGTTACTTGGGAGGCTGAGGCAAAAAGATCTCTTGAGCCCAAGAGTTTGAGGCTGTGAGCTAGGATGCCATGACGGTGAGCTAGCACACCATGGCATTCTGCCCAGGGCACAGAGCGAAACTCTGTCTCCCCCCCAAAAAAAGTTTTATTAGAGTATCATCACATCAAAACTTATTACCACTTGCCACAAGACAAGGTGGGAGAATAAAGTAAGATGGCCTTTAAAGAATGCCAACACTCAACTAAATATTCTAAGAGAAAGAAAGGGAGTATATGAAAAAGAAAGTACATTTTAACTAATAGATCTATATGTTCAACAAATATTGATACAAATAATTAACAAAAACAAAAAACTATTTTTTAAGTCACTTGAGGAGCAGAAAATCCAGCAAGTAATAAAATGGGTCAAGGGAGTCGAATAACAAAGTAACAAAAGGGACCCATCTTCCAGTCCCTGAATAATCTAGAACTATAAAGCAAACAACACAAAACCAAAAAAGGGGTATGTTTTGTATCTCCAGTCCAGATTTTAGGGTCGAAAAATCTCATATGAGACCTTTAAAGAAAATTTATAGGGGTACCCTCTTGGGTTTAAAAATTTATAAGAGATATATGTGTGTACACATGTAAAAACAACAGGGTGAAATTTTTCAAAACTAAGCAAAATTGATTATTTACGTTAAAATAACACGAGAAAAAAATTCAAAAGACAGAAAGACTATCATGCCAGAAGATAAGCATTACTTAGCTATGACTAACTGTACCTGCCTTACAGATGATAAAAAGATTCTTTGGTATCAAATGGCTATTCTGCTTTTTCCTGACTCTCTCTTAAATATGAAGCAATGCTACTTTAGTTACTAACAGTGAGTTAAGACTTACTGCCTATTTTAGAGAAGTCTTAGATCACTAAGAGCACTGACAAGGGAAGGGGGCAAGACTTAAGTGATTTATTCACTTTTATATTGACTTTTTCCAATCTGAATAATTTAGAAAACACAAAACGTTATCTTCTTAAACTACCAGGAATGTAACTTATATTCTCTCTACCCCTCAAAATTCTTCTTAATATATCATTACAATAATGAACTATTACCTAATAGCAATTTCTAAATTATATTCATAGTCTATGACGGGAAGAGGATTTCCATAAATAGCTCTGGTTTGAGTAAGCCCATATACTCTTTTCCATTATAATCCCAACCAGAGGGCATTAAGATGGTACAAGGATCTCTTAACTGACCATTTTATTAAAATTTTTAGTTTCTGTTAATTTTAATTTTTGGTGTTTCTCACCTAAGAAACTGTCACTTCAGTTCTGGAGAGTAGTTAAAATCCATCTTCTATAAAATTTTAAAGTTCAAAAGCAATTTTAAAAGGATAAGAAAATGACAAAAAAAGTTTAAGAAGTTAAGCATTCAACTATTTAATTCTCCATTAAATAAAATACTGGTATAAATGTGCTTTTACTCCTTTTTTATATTATTAATTAATTAATCTCCATCCATTCACACCATACTTATTTGAGAACTTTTCGTGTTCAGACATTTACTTTTCTAGGCCTAGTTTGGAAAAGACCATTTCCCAGGCTCTCCAGAAACCAAGAATTCAGGGTATTAAGCAAACAAGTGAATGAACAATTCCCACTTTAGGAAGGAAAAACTCTTTACTTTGACAATACGCTAAAATAATTTAGAAGATGGATAATCTTTTTATGGCAAAACACTAAAACGCATTTAATACAGAGCCTTTAACAAATGAAAGACAAAAACATACCAATAAAAAAATCAGCAAAAGATAAAACCAAGAAAGGATATCAAAGAGTAATTCACAGAAAGGCACATAAAAAGATGTTCCATTTCACTTGGCAATCAAAGAAATGCAAATAAGGCAGATACACACAAATACTGAAAAATTATAGTATGTGTACTTAATACGTATGTAAGAATAAATGAATACATTCTGTGGTCAACTTTGCAATACAGAAACTTTGCAAGTAGAGAAAATTTTTTCTGTGATTTTTTTTTTTTTTTTGGGCCAGGGCTGGGTTTGAACCCATCACCTCCGGCATATGGGACCGGCGCCCTACTCCTTGAGCCACAGGCGCCGCCCAACAAGTAAAATTTTTAATTTTTTATGAAGAGCATGTGCTCTTTCATAGAGCATTTCTACATTTAGAAAAAGCAAGCATCTATTTATATATTTAATACCTGACATTCACAACAAAAGATACATACAAAAATGCTCACTACAGGGTGGCGCCGGTGGCTCAAGGAGTAGGGCCCCGGTCCCATATGCCAGAGGTGACGGGTTCAAACCTAGCCCCGGCCAAAAAAAAAAAAAAAAAAATGCTCACTACAAGCATTGCTTGTACTAGCTAAAAAATAAATGTCCACCACCAATGGGGGACGGGGTAAAGAAATTATAACCTTTTCACATAATAGAAAACAATGTAGACATTTCAGATAAATACACAAAAGACATAGCTTTAAATGCAATGGGTTAAAGCTCTTCTAAAAGAAAAATACAACTAGCATACATAATTCTATTTTCATTCTTTCTTTTCCTTATGTAGGATTTTGAAAAGCATGAACATATTTTATCACTTTCGTAATATAAAGAAACCCATTAAAAAATGGGTGGGAGAAGTATAAAGAACAAACCTTCAAACTGGTTGAAAACAACCAGCTTCTTAGTAAATACTTTTTTTAGAACTAATTTACAGATATTGGAAAACAAATATAAAATTGAAAGATTACAGATGTTTCAACATTATAATACAGAAAAAAGGAATTAAAAACTGAAAAATCTCAATGTATCTGATTAAGACTTAGATTCTGCCCAATTAGAGAAAATGATTCATAAACTGCCAATATGAAAAATCAAATTAAAAAAATATATAAATGGGGCGGCACCTGTGGCTCAGTGAGTAGGGCGCTGGCCCCATATGCCGAGGGTGGCGGGTTCAAACCCAGCCCCAGCCAAACTGCAACAAAAAAGTAGTTGGGCGTTGTGGCGGGCGCCTGTAGTCCCAGCTACTCGGGAGGCT
Organism: Nycticebus coucang; assembly: GCF_027406575.1. Lineage (NCBI taxonomy): Eukaryota > Metazoa > Chordata > Mammalia > Primates > Lorisidae > Nycticebus > Nycticebus coucang. Next base: position 24,520,628 of record NC_069787.1, read on the forward strand.
GAGGCAAGAGAATCACGTAAGCCCAAGAGCTGGAGGTTGCTGTGAGCTGTGTGATGCCACGGCACTCTACCGAGGGCAGTAAAGTGAGACTCTTGTCTCTACAAAAAAAAAATATATATATATATATATATATATATATAAATGAAAAATGCAAGTCAGGAGTGGTAGCTCACGCCTATAATGCTGACTTTAGGAGGCCAAGGCAGGATTGCCTTGAGGCCAGGAATTCAACACCAGCCTGAGCAAGAGCAAAACTCTGTCTCTACAAAAAATAGAAAAATGAGCCAAGCAGAGTCACATGTGCCTATAAATCCCGCTATGTGGGAGACCAAGGCAGGAGAATCAACCTGAGCCCAGAAGTTTGGACGCTGCAGTGAGCTATAATGACACTGCTGAACTCTTGTAGCCAGAGTAAAAGAGACTGTCTCAAAAGAAGAAAAAAATGACATATGGTTCAAAGACAGAAAATGTTTTAAAAACAATTATGCTTAAGCATATTTAGACATTTAATGACTTTAAATCATTCTCTGTATTAGGTGAAATATTCTACAGACTAAGAAATTATAAACATTTAGATTTCATTTAATAACCTATTAAATATAGATTACCTATGTATCTGTACCAGGCTAAGTTAATCTGGAAGAACTGAAAATAGTCTTCTTTGGGTGGCGCTGCGGCTCAATGGGTAGGGCGCCGGACCTATATACCGAGGGTGGCAGGTTTGAACCCAATCCCGGCCAAACTGCAACAAAAAATAGCCAAGCGTTGTGGTGGGCGCCTATAGTTCCAGCTACCTGGGAGGCTGAGGCAAGAGAATCACCTAAGCCCAGGAGCTGGAGGTTGCTGTGAGCTGTGAAGCCATCACACTTTACCTAGGGCAATAAAGTGAGACTCTGTCTCAAAAAAAAAAAAAAAAAAAAAAAAACAAAAACAAAAACAAAAACAAAAAAGGAGTATTCTTTATTACTAATTCAAAATCATAAGTATATTAACAGTTACAAAACAGTGGTGTAACTGGGCCTGTTTTGCCTCTTATTTTTCAATGGTAGCTATAGTGAAAGATGAGTCACTATAATGTCTAAATATTATTTTTATGTATGTACTATTTATAAATATCCCCCAAGTAAGTGCTCTTATCATGAACACATTCATTCAGTTCAATAGTAAACCTTATACAACATACTTCTAAAACATAGCATATGGCTTCTTCTAGATAAGAGCTTTTGAAAACATTTTTTATAGCTAATGACAACAAAAAAATACAAAGAAAGTAACTCCTCAAGGAGCTCAGGACTTTGAAAACAGCCTGAGAAAGAGCGAGACTCCTTTTCTACAAGAGAAAAGAAAGAAAAAGAAGGAAAAGAAAATCCAGGGGTGGGTGAGGGAAGAGAGGAAGGGAGGACAGAGGGAAGGGAAGGGAAGGGACTCTCCTTTCTATCCCGTTTCTCCAATCTCCCCATAAAAAAGTATTTTAAGGGACCAAGTGCTGTGGCTCACACCTATAATCCTAGCACTCTGGAAGGTCAAGGTGGGTGGATCACTTGAGCTCATGAGTTCAAGACCTGCTTGAGCAAAAGCGAGACCACGTCTCTACTGAAAATAGAAAAACTGAGGCAAGAGGATCACGTGAGCCCAAGAGTTGCTGAGAGCCATGATGCCACAGCATTCTACCCAGGGACAGCTTGAGACTCTGTCCCGCGCAAAAAAAAAAGGCATTTTAGGATCAGACCCAAAGTCAAAGCATAAGGGTTTGATATTATACACAAAATTCCTAAACTTAAAAAATAGAATATAACAAAGGGTTTAATTAGATTTCTCTACTGTTTGAAATCCCACCTGAAGAAAAGAATCATACCATTTATCCTACCTAAAAACACAACTGACAGCCCCTCAAATAAAATCTATCCCTACATATGAATTCACTGATTAGCATACCAACAATTATATTTAGTATTGTCACTCCACACCCCAAACTGTTAATGCCAAACAAAATACTGAACTGTTCAACTTCACAAACACGTATCTTCAATAAAAGAAAACATAAAAATATGAAGCCCTAAAAAATAATTTTAAATGACAAAATGTGGGACTTTGCAACATTTTTTTAAGCATCAGTTTTTAGTGCAGTGTCTTTTAGACTTTTTTAATGTTTTACAAAGGGTAAAAAGTGATTTTACTTGTTGAGTGAGCAGGGAAGTAGGGACTCCAAAAATATTTCTAAATAAAAGTTCTCTAATAAATAACTTTCATAAATTGCTATTTTTCATTATGAAAGAACTATGACTTCTTTCCATGATATACAAGTTCTCTACAAAGTATAAAGATATACCAAATGTTAACATAAGAAACAAACAAAAAACATTTAAACAGTTCCTGATAGGGCGGCGCCTGTGGCTCAGTCGGTAAGGCGCCGGCCCCATATACCAAGGGTGGCGGGTTCAAACCCGGCCCCGGCTGAACTGCAACCAAAAAACAGCCGGGCGTTGTGGCGGGCGCCTGTAGTCCCAGCTACTCGGGAGGCTGAGGCAAGAGAATCGCTTAAGCCCAGGAGTTGGAGGTTGCTGTGAGCTGTGTGAGGCCACGGCACTCTACCGAGGGCAATAAAGTGAGACTCTGTCTCTACAAAAAAAAAAAAACAAAAAAAAAAAAAACAGTTCCTGATAAATGAATGTTTCCACTGTCATATCCCTTTAAAATGTGAATATCATAAAAAATGGTTCTAGTCAAAAAAAGTGTTTACTAAAGTAGGGGGAGCTGTAAATATTTTCAATACTTGTAAGTTAAAAACTATTAAGCTCTATACGTCACAAGAAACACAGAAATTAGTACAATTCTCAAACAACCAAACATATTAAAACTTAAAGAAAATCTATAGTCTTGCTACAAATGTCATCTTTAAAATAATATTAAGTGCATACCCATTAAATCCAGTGACAATTTTCAGTATTCTTTCCTTCATTTCATCAAAGGGAATATATTCAACATTAGGGTTGGGAGGACCTCTTGGTTCAGGAGCAGAAGTTCTAAAATCATCCATCACTTTCTCCAGTTTGAAAATAAAATAGCCTTTAAATTGGGACCACTGAATCCTATAAACAAAAAAATTTTTTAAATTTATTATACCATGTAGCTTTACAGTTCCTGCACAAAGCACAAATACAGAATATACCATGACACATAATTAATGAGTAGTTAGAATGACTCTCTTCAGGAGCATGCATCATGCTAATCAATCTCGCAAACTCAAAGCGGCTTCCATCTAACCTCCCCACCCAAACAAAACTCAAACCTCTGATTAAGCCTTTAAAATGAACCACCAGGAAAAAAAAAAAAGAACCACCGGCTCAGCACCTGTGCCTCAAGTGGCTAAGGCGCCAGCCACATACACCTAAGCTGGCAGGTTCAAATCCAGCCTGAGCCCACCAAACGACAATAATGGCTGCAACCAAAAAATAGCCGGGCGTTGTGGTGGGTGCCTGTAGTTCTAGCTACTTAGGAGGCGGAGGCAAGAGATTAGCTTGAGCCCAGGAGTTAGGAGATTGCTGTGAGCTGTGATGTCACAGCACTCTTCCCAGGGTGACAGCTTGAGGCTCTGTCTCAAAAAAATAAATAAATAAATAAAATAAAATGAACCACCTCTGGCTAGAAATCTATGGTATGCTAGGTCCCAACAGAATGAATCCATACCTTACCCTCTTAACATCCAAAGCTATAATGCTCACATGGACTAGGTAAAGTTTCTTGTCTTTCACCTGCTAAGTATCAGAATAAAATTTAATTTCTCTCTTTTCTTTTAGTGAAAACTTTCAGGCTTTTTTTGTCATTGAAGAGGTATGTATCATATGTTCCACCTAAACAGTACGCATATAGTAAAAATGCATAATTTCCTTATGCATGTAATTTTTCATATATACTCATTTATTTAATTAATATGAACACCATTTTTATTCCACTTCCCTCACATTTTACCACTAATGTAAGAGGAAATTTTGTAATTTTATCTGCCTGAACAGCCAGCATTCCAGGAAATGCCAAGAATCAGAAATGGAATCCATTTCCTCCAATAGACAGTACCACCATTAGTTAACAGCTGATCAATCCCTTACACAGGTGGAATAATTAAAATTACACAAAATAAGAGGAATACTAATCTGTAATAACCCTTCCATTCCACCCAGCAACCCTATAAACAAGGGCAACAGTTTTCTTTTTTTTTTTTTTTGTAGAGACAGAGTCTCACTTTATGGCCCTCGGTAGAGTGCCGTGGCATCACACAGCTCACAGAAACCTCCAACTCCTGGGCTTAAGCAATTCTCTTGCCTCAGCCTCCCAAGTAGCTGGGACTACAGGCACCCGCCACAACACCTGGCTATTTTTTGGTTGCAATTTGGCCGGGGCCGGGTTTGAACCCGCCACCCTCGCTATATGGGGCTGGTACCTTACCGACTGAGCCACAGGCACCACTCAACAAGGGCAACAGTTTTCAATTGTGGTCCAAGAAGTCAATGTTATTATCATAGAATTAGAAGTGACCTTTTCATTGTGTTCACATTCACACTGAATGGTACAAAAGTAATTAATGGTGAGTATAACTAATGGCAATTTGTCAAGAGTCAAGGCAACAGCATCACACTGTACTCCACTAGCAATAGCAGTCATCCCCTTCTTTACAATCTCATAATAAAAAAACAATTTCACGTAAAATGTAATAAATTACTAATTTCATTACATCTCAATCCCTGAATATGCATTTTTTAATATTCTGCACAAGATGAGAAATATACACATACCATTTTCTTTTTTTAATACAGAGTCTCATTCTGTCACCAGGCACTCATGCCATGGTAGAATGCCAGGGCATCACGGTTCACAACTACCTCAAAATCTTGGGTTCAAGTGATCCTTTTGCCTCAGCCTCCTAAGTAGAAAGGAGATGTCAGTCTCCCTTTACTCAGGCTGGTCTCCAAACTCCTGAGTTCAAGCAATCCACCTGCCTAGGCTTCCCAGAGTGCTAGGATTACAGGCGTGAGCCACCATGCCCTGGCCTTACAACACATAAGGAACTTACGCTGAATATCAAAGAGGTATGAAAATCGGAAGGAACAACACTTGAATATTCCTATCAGCTAAACTAGCTATTTCTCTTTTTCTTTTCTTTTTTTTTTTTTTTTTTGTGTGTTTTTTTTTTTTGGCCGGGGCTGGGTTTGAACCCACCACCTCCGGCATATGGGACTGGCACCCTAACGGCTGAGCCACAGGCGCCGCCCATTCTTTTCGTTTGTTTGAGAGAGAGTCTCACTGTGTTGCCCCTCCGAGTGCTGCAGCGTCACAGCTCACAGCAACCTCCAACTCTTGGGCCTAAGCGATTCTCCCAAGTAGCTGGGACGATAGGCTCCTACCACAGCGCCCTGCTATTTTTTGTTGTTGTTGCTGCTGTCATTGTTGTTTAGCAGGCCTGGGAAGGGTTTGAACCTGCCAGACCCAGAGCATGTGGCTGGCACCCTAACCACTGAACTACGGGGATTGAGCCCCAGCTGCTATTTTTCATAGAACATCATTTTTACATGAAAGCACTACCACACAAACAATGCTAATAAACCAGGAGAATGTGGCAGATATTTTCTTGAAAATAAATGAAGTTAGCTTATCATTTCAAGAGAAACAGATGACAGTATGTTACCAGTGATAAAATTTGAACTTCCAAGCAAAAACATTTTTAAATTTAGAAAATTTTTATTCTTCATCCTGAATCTGGAAAGTTCCAGATACATTTCCAAGACATTCTGAAAGCAATCAGGGTTGATTAAACTATAAAAGATACTGTGTGATACCAAAAACGTAAGCAACAAAAGAAATAAATTGGACTACATAAAATTTAAACATTTTATGCCCACGTCAACCCAGGAATGGATTAACAAGCTGTGGTATACGTATACCATGGATTCAGCCATTAAAAAGATGGAGACATGGGCAGCACCTGTGGCTCAGTGAGTAGGGCACCAGTCCCATATACGGAGGGTGGCGGGTTCGAACTCGGCCCTGGTCAAGTTGCAACGACAACAACAACAAAAAAAATAGCCTGGCATTGTGGAGAGCGCCTGTAGTCCCACCTACTCAGGATGCTGAGGCAAGAGAACTACCTAAGCCCAAGAGCTGGAGGTTGCTGTGAGCTGTGACGCCACAGCACTCTACCAAGGGCGACAAAGTAAGACTATCTCTAAAAAAAACAACAACAACAACAACAACAAAAATCAATATTTAAACACAGCAGGGAAGATTGTACTGAAATAGGAGCCTGATATTTACACTTCTTTATTCGTAATTCTAATTATTACCCACTATTCTTAATAAGTTCGGATTTCCATAAGCACAGGATTTTTTTTTTTAAACCCCATCTTTCTATTAACCGCTTGACATGACATTCACGAGATCCAAAAAAAGAAAGATAATGGAATAACCAGAAAAGAAGCGAGGGACTCCAGGTAGGGGCAATTGTGGAGTGATTCAAAGATTCTAAGACACTAACTCATGAGACAGTCCTATAAAGTGACATGAATTAACTACACATTTTAACTTTCAAATACATCAAGCAGACTTATTCTAGATTAGATTCAAGAGATACAATTCAACAGATACTATATCATATATAGATGGGGAAGGAAAGACTCCATAAAACAGGCTCAACACCCATAGCACAAGTGGTTACGGTACAAGCCACATACGCCGAGGCTCGCAGGTTCCAACCCAGCTTGGGCCAGCTAAACAACGACAGCTGCAACAAAAAAATAACCAGGTGTTGTGGTGGGCACCTGTAGTCCCAGCTACTTGCTACTTAGGAGGCTAAGGCAAGAGAATTGCTTGAGCCCAAGAGTTTGAGGCTGCTGTGAGATGGGATGTCAGGCACTCTACTGAAGGGTGACAAAGACTGTCTGGGGGGGGGAGGGAAGCTCCATAAAATGTGAAAGAGCCAGCTTCTTGTTGGAACACATCCATTTGATGAAAACAAAACCAAGAAATAATTCCCTAAAAGTTATATAATTTGGGCACAAAAACATGCCATGAGCACATCAACTAAAAATTTGGCAACAAAAACAATATTTTTAGAAATATATTCATTGAATGAATGGAAACCATAAGAGAACCATTTTTTTTTTTTTTTTTTTTTTTTTGAGACAGAGTCTCACTTTGTTGCCCTTGGTAGAGTGCCATGGCGTCACAGCTCATAGCAACCTCCAACTCCTAAGCTTAGGCGATTCTCTTGCCTCAGCCGCCCAAGTAACTGGGACTACAGGTGTTCACCACAACACCCAGCTAAATGTTGCAGTTTGTCACCGGTGTTTAGCTGGCCTGGGCCAGGTTCGAACCCTCCAGCCTGGGTATATATGTGGCCGGTGCCACAAGCACTATGCTACAGGCACTGAGCCAAGAGAACAATTTTTATAAGCCCTTTAAAATTTGGTTTTCATTATCAAAATGAAATTACTCTAAACAAATGCTCATAAAACAATTTTCAACTTCCCAATCAATTTCCCCACAAAATACACATTCAAAATTTAAATTTTTGCTGAAATTAACTCAAGAATTTACTAAAACTCTATTACTCATTCTTTTTTAGGTAGCTTCACCTCTCTTTACTTCTTTTTCTTCTCTTTCCCTTCCATTTATCCCTTTTTGCAATTTTCTCCTTTTGGAAGACAGAACAGTTCTTACCCCTGGAAAAAAAAACCCTCCTGCTAAACTCCACACTGACCTATCCCTTTTTTTTGTAGAGACAGAGTTTCACTTTATTGCCCTCGGTAGAGTGCCGTGGCATCACACAGCTCACAGCAACCTCCAGCTCCTGGGCTTAAGTGATTCTCCTGCCTCAGCCTCCCGAGTAGCTGGGACTACAGGTGCCCACCACAACGCCCAGCTATTTTTGGTTTGCAGTTTGGCCGGGGCTGGGTTTGAACCCGCCATACTCGGCATATGGGGCTGGCGCCCTGCTCACTGAGCCACAGGCGCCGCCCTGACCTATCCTTTTTTTGCCATAGGATCTCACAAGGCCATCTTAAAACACGTTTCCCTACAATTCTCTAAAGGTTCAAGGTATTTTTCAGAGGGTCAAGGACAGAAAATTCATCTTTTCTTTTCCCAACTGGTATTAGAACAACTGAATGGCCAGTGACCATCACCTGAAGTCGTTGCCTTCTACCATTCCAAATTCTACTAAGATTACTCTATTCAGCCTAATCACATTCCACACAAAATTGTACAGAAGTTAACATAAGTATGGGAGATCCCTACTACTACCAGCTACTTCAAGGGTATAGCAAATACTACACCATTTATAAACATCAAAGGGAATACAAGAAAAGTAAATAAATAAAATCTAATGAAGCTGATCCCTCATAAAAGTAGACAGGTTTATAAAACAAAGAGCAGATATCTGAATTTGGAGACTTCAAACATGACTAAGGCAGATAAAACAAGTAAATTTAATCTGAACATGAAATTAAACAAGTGAAAATGGCAAAAATAAGAACACACTGTGTGGGCAGCACCTGTGGCTCAGTGCGGAGGGAGCCAGCCCCATATGCTGAGGGTGGCAGGTTCAAACCAGCCCCGGCCAAACTGCAACAAAAAAAATAGCCGGGCATTCTGGTGGGCGCTTGTAGTCCCAGCTACTCTGGAGGCTGAGGCAAGAGAATCACTTTAGCCCTGGAGTTGGAGGTTGCTGTGAGCTGTGACGCCATAGCACCCTACCAAGGACAATAAAGTGAGACTCTGTCTCTTAAAAAAAAAAAAAAAAAAAAAGGAACTCATTGTGAATTGCTTACAAAAGTCACAACACTTTTTAAGAATTACAAAACACAAATTACTAGTTCAGAAAGCCTCTTTAAGTGGAGCCCCAAACAAGTGAAGGTTCCCTTTGCATTAGCATAGCACATCATTATTACATTTTATTGATTAACTGAACAAAATATGTCAGTGGAACAGGACAGAGAGCTCAGAAATAGGACTACTCCAGGATCGGCACCGGTGGCTCAACTAGCTAAGGCGCCAGCCACACACACCTGAGCTGGCGGGTTTGAATCCAGTCCGGGCCCCGCCAAACGACAATGACGGCTGCAACCAAAAAATAGCCGGGTGTTGTGGCAGGCACCTGTAATCCCAGCTACTTGGGAGGTGGAGGCAGGAGAACCGCTTGAGCCCAGGAGTTGGAGGCTGCTGTAAGCTGTGATGCCACGGTACTCCACCCAGGGTGACAGCTTGATGCTCTGTCTCCAAAAAAAAAAATAGGACTACTCCAAAATTTTACTAGACTTTAAAAGTAAAATAGCATTTTTTTCTTTTCTGGCCATATCAATAGTGCACATTGTGAAAAAATATGAATACATAAAATTCCAAGCACACTAAATATCAAGCAAAACTAAAAAAGAAAACATTGGCTTATTCGAAGGTAGTGAGTTATCTCACTTGATTGTTCAGTCAGTTTACAGATTGAACTCCTTGTTCTAATCTTCCCCCTTCTCACTATTGCACTTGACTAGGGAAAAAAAAAAAACATTAAAAACTAAAATTATCCATGTTCTGTGGTCACCCATATTCTTAGCAAAGTATCTCAAGAATGGAAGAAAGTATCCACTGTGCTCAGCCCTACTATGAAACCAATTTATAGCTTTCATATGAAAGCTTTAACCCAATTATAGCCCAAGAATATGGGGAAAAGGAAAGGGGGAAAGGGAGGGGAGGGGAGGAGGGAGGGTAATTGGTGGGACCACACCTACACTGCATCTTACAAGGGAACATGTGAAACTTATTAAGTGTAGAATATAAATGTCTTAACACAATGACTAACAAAATGCTGTGAAGGCTATGTTAATCAGTTTGATGAAAATATTTCAAATTGTATATAGAACCAGCACATTGTACCCCATGATTGCATTAATGTACACAGCTATGATTTAATAAAAAAGAAAAAAAAAAAGGGCTTAAGAACAAAGGCCTAAGCTTAGGAAATAGAAAAGATAGGCTAGGGCAGCACCTGTGGCTCAGTGGGTAGGGCGCCGGCCCCATATACCGAGGGTGGCGGGTTCAAGCCTGGCCCCGGCTGAACTACAACCAAAAAATAGCCAGGCGTTGTGGTGGGCACCTGTAGTCCCAGCTACTCGGGAGGCTGAGGCAAGAGAATCGCTTAAGCCCAGGAGTTGGAGGTTGCTGTGAGCTGTGTGATGCCATGGCACTCTACTGAGGGCCATAAAGTGAGATTCTGTCTCTCCAAAAAAAATAAAATAAAATAAATAAATAAATAATAATAATAAAAAAGAAAAGATAGGCCACTATGTGGGAAATTCAGTGTTTAGGCTGAAGTGCTCATTATTTCATTCTCTGAACATAAATGTAGGCCTATTTAATTCATTCTTCTATAAAAAAATCATTTGTAAACAAAACTGCTCGTTTTTATTGCGGGTATTACTACAGATATGTCTTATTTAGGCCTCTCAATTGATACTGTATTATGTTTCAATAAAATTATTCTCAAGAAAAAATAAATAAAAATTATGCATGTTCTACGGTCACCTATCATCACCAACTTTAGTATATTTTTGGCAATTTGTATTGTATTCCACTTATCTGACATCTCAGTGTCCTTTTATTTCCCACCTCTATTCCTTGCAGATATTTTCATGGGACAGTCTTTGAGAGCAAGACTGTTAATTGCACATCACGGGTTTGTGCCATAATTTAATAGCTACCACTAGAACAAATTCAGTCACTTCCAGCTGATTACAATTAAAAGTAATTCCATGGGCCAGACGTGGTGGCTCACGCCTATAATCCTAGCACTTGGGAGACTGAGGCGGGCTGACTGCCTGAGCTCACAAGTTTGAGACCAGCCAGGGGCCAGGGGCCGGGGCTGGGGCCGGGGCCAGGGCCAGGGCCAGGGCCAGAGCCTGGGCCCGTCCGTAAAAAAAAAAAAAAATAGCCAGATGGCTCAGCGCCTGTGGCTCAAGCTGCTAGGGCACCAGCCACATACACCTGAGCTGGCGGGTTCGAATCCAGCCTGGGCCGCCAAACAACAATCACGGCTGCAACCAAAAAATAGCTGGGCGTTGTGGCAGGCGCCTGTGGTCCCAGCTACTTGGGAGGTAGAGGCAGGAGAATCGCATCAGCCCAGAAGTTGGAGGTTGCTGTGAGCTGTGATGCCAAAGCACTCTACCCAGGGTGATAGCTTGAGGCTCTGTCTCAAAAAAAAAAAAAAAAAAAAAAAATTAGCCAGGTGTTGTGGCAGGAGGGCACCTGTAGCCCCAGCTACTTAGGAGGCTGAGACAAGAGGATGGCTTAAGCCCAAGAGTTTGAGGTTGCTGTGAGTTATGATGGAACAGCACTTTACCGAGGGCAACAAAGTGAGACTGTCTCAAAAAAAAAAAAAAAAAAAAACTATGGTTAACATCCTAATAATAAATTTTACAAGCATCTATCTCCTTAGGACACATTTTTGTGAGTGGAATTACTGTGTCAAAGTATGAAGTATACATATCACAGCTCTGGGTTACACCTAAATAACTCTCCAGACACAAAGCACTATTTATAGTATCACAAGTAGTATACAGAAATACCTATCGCATTTGAGTACCATAATTTTTAAAACATTCTGTCAATTTGATAGTAGAAAAGGTTAACTTACATCTCTTGAAATGCTAGTAAAAGGTGGGGCGTGGTGGCTCAAACCTTTAATCCTAGCACTTTGGGAGGCCGAGGCAGGTGGGTTGCCTGTGCTCACAGGTTTAAGACCAGCCTGAGTCAGAGCAAGACCCCCATCTCTTAGAAAAACAGCCGGGCATTGTGGCAGACACCTGTAGTCCCAGCTACTCTTGGAAGGCTGAGGCAAGAGAATCACTTAAGCCCCAGAGTTTGAGGTTGCTGTGAGCTGTGATGCCCCTGCACTCTACAGAGGGTGACATAGTGAGACTGTGTCTCAAAAAGAAAGAAAGAAAAGAAGAAGGGAGAGCGGGAAGAAAAACAAGTAAAGGGAAGGAAAGAAGGCAGAGAAAAAGGAATAGAGGAAGAAAAAGGGGAAGAGAAGAAGGATGGATGAGGGAGTGGAGAAAAATTCTCTTCCCACGAGGACCCAGACAGAGACCAACTCATGTGGGATACAGGAAAAGAAACAATTGTTCGGTTTTTTGTTTGGGAAAACTGAAATATATGTATATCTAAATGACAGAAGTTTCCAAGTTTCTGTTATTGAAATGCAAAAATGAGATGTCCAGTGAGAGAATACTATACATTTCAGAACAAAGGTTTTAACCTGTTACTTGTCCATTTTTTTATTTTTTATTTTTAGTAGAGACAGAGTCTCACTTTATGGCCCTCGGTAGAGTACCATGGCATCACACAGCTCACAACAACCTCCAACTCCTGGGCTTAAGCGATTCTCCTGCCTCAGCCTCCCGAGCAGCTGGGACCACAGGCACCCGCCACAACGCCCAGCTATTTTTTGGTTGCAGTTCAGCCGGGGCCGGGCTTGAACCCGCCACCCTCGGTATATGGGGCCGGCGCCTTACCGACTGAGCCACAGGCGCCGCCCTATTTGTCCATTTTATATACAGATTTCTTTCACTGGTATTTTAAAATATTATCCAGAGTTGTGTGCTACTTTTAAATCATTAAATAAGTATATAATTATGTGGAAAGCATTTTTCTATATTACACATTTTTTAATTGAGACAAGAATCTCACTTTGTTGCCCTCAGTAGAGTGCTGTAGCATCGCAGCTCACAGCAACCTCATTCTCTTGGGTCACGAGACTCTCTTGCCACAGCCTCCTGAGTAGCTGGGACTACAGGTGCCTGCCACTATGCCCGGCTATTTTTTTGTTTTAGCAAGCCTGGGTTGGGTTCAAACCCACCAGCCCTGGTGCATGTGGCCAGCTCCCTACCCAATGAGCAACGAGTACCGCCCGTATTACACATTTTCATGAGAAGGAAAAGTAATCATTAAAAGAACTTACTCAAAGAACAATTTATATTTGTGTTGAAAAATACATAGAAAATGAACACCATTACATGGATAATCCATCCTGGAAATCTCCATTTACATATGAAAACTAAAATGATAAACTGGAATTGTTTAGTTATTAACTGTAATCATCCTACTATGCTACAGAATACTAGAACTTATTCCTTCCTTATTCCTTTGCACCCACTAAGCAACCTGCCCTCATCCTTGCCCCTCCAATCCTTCCCAGACTCTGATAACCTCTCATTCTTCTCTTGACCTAAATTAGATCACCTTTTCCTTTAGCTCCTAAATGATTAAAAACATGTGATGTTCTTCCTGTACCTGGTTTTTTCACTTAACACAATGGTCTCCAAGTCCCCCCAGGTTGCTACAAAAGACACTGTATCGCTTTTTTTTTTTTTTTTGGTGTATGAATAGCAATCCATTATGTATATGTACCACATTTTCTTTATTCCATCCACTTATGGACACTTAGGTTGATTCCATATCTTATCTACTATAAATAGTGCTGCAATAAACACAGGAACACAGATTTCTCTTTCATACCCAGGAAATTTCTGGGTTATGGACAAGATATGTTGCTGAGAATGTTTTCAGGTGAGATTTAGATGTAACTTAGATTCCTGATCAACAGTGCATATATAGTAGTAAGAGTAGTAATAATATCACAGGGGCTTATGTGGTAACAATACAGTACAACAATATAAGAATACTCTATACTATAAGAATAAATTACAAAAACTATTGTGGCTTTGCTTTAATCCAAACAGAATATAAAAATAAATTCATACAAGAAGTTCAGATAGGAGAGAGGAGAAAGTTCTAAAAAGAATTTTTTTTTTGGGGGGGGGCGCCTGTGGCTCAAAGGAGTAGAGTACCAGCCCCATATGCCAAGGTGGCGGGTTCAAACCCAGCCATGGCCAAAAACTTTTTTTTTGGATACAGAGTCCCACTATGTTGCCCTGGGTAGAGTGCCATGGCATCACAGCTCACAGCAACCTCAAACTCTTCGGTTTAAGCAATTCTCTTGCCTCAGCCTCCCAAGTAGCTGGAACTAGACACCTGCCACAACGCCTGGCTATTTTGTTGTTGTTACAGCTGTTGTTGTTGTTGAGCTTGACAGGGCTAGGTTCGAACCCACCAGCCTGGGTGTATGTAGCTGGTGCCATAACCACTGCACTATAGGCACCGAGCCTCAGAAAAGAATATTAAAGATTACCACTCATCTAATGTTTCAACAATGTCTTGCTTACTGGAAGGCACATTTGTGAGGCAAAAAGGTACACTAACGTTGAAATATGATAATGGAGATGGTGCTGGAGATGGAGTGGATGGTGTAGAATCAGGATCTGATGCTGTTGTTGGAAGGTAGTGGCTTACCACTAAAGTAAGTTTCTTGAAAAAAGTATCTGGGCATGTCCCTGGGTTATGCCTGTAATCCTAGCACTCTAGGAGGCGGAGGCTGGTAGATTGCTTGAGCTCAAGAGTTGAGAGACCAGCCTGAGCAAGAATGAGACTCCATGTCTACTAAAAATAGAAAACCTAGCCAAGCATGGTAGTGCACACCTATACTCCCAGCTACTCGGGAGGCTAAGGCAAGAGGATCTCTCAAGTTCAAGAGTTTGAGGTTGCCATGAGCTATGATGACACCATGGCACTCTACCCAGGGCAACAGAGTGACACACTATCTCCAAATATATATATATTGGAGATATATATATCTACAGTTGTTTGCATAGCCTTTTTCATCATAAATGACCTTGTAGCAACTGATTTTCTCACTAACTGCACAATCTCTGTAAACCACCCCATGTTAGGATCTCACTCCTGAATTTTAGCAAATTGTTTCAGTTAGATGACAGGCTTCAGCTAGTTCTTTTCTTGTATATTTTCTTGGCTCTGGATGTTCTCATTCTTTTTTATTTTATTTTGTTCATTTTATTTCTTTTTTTTTTTAGGTTTTATTTTATTTATTTATTTATTTGTGTGTGTGTGTGGTTTTTGGCCGGGGCTGGGTTTGAACCCGCCACCTCCGGCATATGGGACTGGTGCCCTTCCCCTTTGAGCCACAGGTGCCGCCCCTCTTCTTTTTTTTAAATGTTCTTCCTCTGGCAATGCTCTGTCCCGTTGCCTCCCCAGTAGCTGGGATTACAGACGCCCACCACAACGTCCAGCTGTTTTTGATGTTAGCAGAGAGACGGGGTCTTACTCTGGCTCACTGCTGCTCATACTGGTCTCGAACCTCTGAGCTCAGGCAATCCACCCACCTTGGCCTCCCACAGTGCTGGGACTACAGGCATGAGCCACTACACCCGGCCGATGTTCTGATTCTTTACGTTCTTGTGTTTCTACTAGCTCCATCTCTATCCACCTATGAGACTAACCCACATTAAAATAAGCTGTCCCACTGAACTGCTTATGCCATTCAGGCTTGTTTCATGTGTGGAAGAAAACTCGTTTCCAAATTGTTGTTATTGTTTTGAGAAAGAGTCTCGTACTGTCACCCAGGCTAGAGTGCCACAGTCTCAGCCCAGCTCACAGCAACCTCAAATTCCTAGGATCAAGTGATCCTCCTGCCTCAGCCTTCCAAGTAGCTGGGACTACAGGTGCTGACCACAACGTCTGGCTACATTTTTTTCTATTTTTGATAGAGACAGGGTCTAGCTGTTGCTCAGGCAGCTGAATTGTTAACTAATTATAAAGTATCTTTATGGAGAGCCTTGGGAGCCCATTTGTAAGTACAGAAAGCTATAGGTCAGATCGTCTGAAACCCAGGCAATGACTGTACTGATTTCCTTTCTTTTGAATATATATACCCGGCAGTTGGACTGCAATCATACAGTCTAGTTTTAGTTTTCTAAGGAACCTCTATACTGTTTTCCACAGTGGTTATACTAATTTATATTCCCACCAGCATTATACTACTGTTCCCCTTCTCCTCTATCATTGCCATCATCTGATAGTTCTTTTGAGACAAGACTCTCAAGCTGTCGCCATGGGTGGTGTGCCGTGGCATCACAGCTCACCGCCACTTCCAACTTTTGGGCTCAAGCGACCCTCTTGCCTCAGTTTTTCTATTTTTAGCAAAGATGGGGTCTCAAACTCGTGAGCTCACACAATCCACCCATCTTGACCTCCCAGAATGCTAAGATTACAGGTGTGAACCACCATGCCTGGCCTTGCTATTGAGATGATAAAGCATTGTGGTTTTGATATGACATTTCACTGTAATGCTAAACATTTGTTTCATATCCCTGCTTACCACATATGAATGTCTTCTGGGAAATGTCTGTTCAGATTATGCCCCCACCCCCACCTTTTTAAGACAGAGTATCCTTTGTTGCCCTGACTAGAATGTTGTGTCATCATAGATGATGACGACAACAGTAACCTTAAGCTCTTAGGCTCAAGTGATCCTCTTGGTTCAGAATCCCGAGCAGGCACCACCATGCCTGGAAGTTTTTCTATTTTTGGTAGAGATGGGGGTCACACCTTTGCTCAGGCTGGTATCGAACACCTGAGCTCAAGCAATTCACCAGGTTCAGCCACCCAGAATGCTAGAATTGCATTCGCCTGGCCCACTTGCCCATTTTTCAGCATAGCATTCACTGAAAAATTCTTTTAACATTTAAGTATGAGGCCAGGCGCAGTAGCTCACACCTGTAATCCTAGCAATCTGGGAGGCTGAGGTGGGAGGATTGCAGAAAATCACAAGTTCAAGACCAGCCTGAGCAAAAACAAGACGCAGTCTCTAAAAAATAGCCGGGCACCGGGGGGCAGACACCTGTAGACCCAGCTACCAGAGAGGCTGAGGCAAGAGACTCACTTTGAGCCCAAGAGCTGGAGATTGCTACGAGCTATGATACCACAGCACTCTACCGAGGACAACAAAATGAGACTCTGTCCCCCCCCCCCAAAAAAAACAGCACTTAAGTATGATGTCACTCCTCTGTTCAAAACTGCAATGGCTCCAGATTTCACACAAAGCAAAGGCTAAAGTCCTTACAGTAGTCCACATGGCTGTTCCTGAGTCCCCTTGCCACCTCCGTCCTTTAGTCAGTCTATTCAAGCCACAGTGGCTTCATTACCTGTGAGAAGGCCGGACATAATCCTACTTATGGGCCTTCACACTGTAAGATTACTCTACCTAAATGCCCTTCTATAGCTAACTCCCTTATTTCTGAATCTTAAACAAATTTCACCTTGCAAACAAGATTTCCCCAACCGGGCGGCACCTGTGGCTCAGTCGGTGGGGCGCCGGCCCCATATACCGAGGGTGGCGGGTTCAAACCCGGCCCCGGCCAAACTGCAACCAAAAAATAGCCAGGCGTTGTGGCGGCCGCCTGTAGTCCCAGCTACTGGGGAGGCTGAAGCAAGAGAATCGCTTAAGCCCAGGAGTTGGAGGTTGCTGTGAGCTGTGTGAGGCCACAGCACTCTACCAAGGGCCATAAAGTGAGACTCTGTCTCTACAAAAAAAAAAAAAAAAGATTTCCCCAACCACCAAAAAAATTGTACCTACCTCCCTACCCTTAACTCTTGTTCTCCTTACCCCTTTTCTTAGTTTTGCACTGCCTTTATAATAATCTAGTAACATAATATTAATTACTGTCTGCCTACATATTTGCTCACTAATATATTTATCAAGAGTACTAATGATAGTGTCAGGCAAATAGTAGGTGCTTAATAATTATTTGATATTGAATAAATGAATATCCTGAAACCTCCTTTGTGGGAGTAATGTTCACAAATCCACCTAGAGTGGTAAAAAGAAATCAGGCAGAAAAATACCACTTTCCAAGACAATCTGGGAACTGTGTAATTGTTTGGCAATTAATAGGAGAACAAATTCATATTTGAACTTCAATGCACAACGGAAATAGCAAACTCATAACCACAAATGCCAGGCACTGTTCTGTTAACAGCACTTTGGACATATTAACCCAATCCTCACACTCCTACTGTAAGTTAGGCAGTACTGTTCTCCCCCATCTTGTTATCAATTAGGCAACTAAGAAACAACTAAATAACTTGCTCATAATTTACAGCTACCCTGTTTCCCCGAAAATGAGACAGTATCTTATTTTAAGGTGTGCTCCCAAAGATGCGCTAGGTCTTATTTTCAGGGGATGTCTTATCTTTCCTGTAAGTAGGTCTTATTTTCAGAGGATGTCTTATTTTCAGGGAAACAGGGTAGTATGTAGGAAACCAAGGATTTCAACCCAGACATTTTGGCTTCAGAATCCATACTTATTTTTGAGATAAAATCTTCTGTCACCCCAGTTAGACAGTACATTGGCAACATTATAGCTCACTGAAACAAACTCCTTGGCTGAAGTGATCCTCCTGCCTCAGCCTCCTGAGTAGGTGGGACTACAGGCTTGCACCACCAAGCCTGGCTAATTTTTCTATTTTGGTGGAGTAGAGCCAGGGCCTCATTCTTGCTGGTCTTGGACTTCTAACCTCAAATCAGCTTCCCAATTCAGCCTTCCCGAATGCTAGGATTATAGGTGTGAGCCAGCAAGTCTGGCCCAGAATCTATACTCTTACCTTAACACACCTAGTTAGCACATAAAAAGCAAAGTTAATCTAAATATGGCATCTCTAACCAACTTTGTGGTAGTAAAAGAGATATGAGAAAGTATCTAGGCCAGGTAAGGTGGCTCACACCTGTAATTCTAGCACTTTGGGAGGCCCAGGGAGGTGGACTGCTTGAGCTGAGAAGTTCCAGACCAGCCTAATCAAGAGACACCATCTCTAACAAAAATAGAAAAACTAGTCAAGTGTAGTGGTGAACACCTGGAATCCAAACTACTTGGGAGGATGAGGCAAGAAGATTGCTCAAGCCCAAAAATTGAGGCTGCTCTGATTTATCTTTCCTCTGCTTAAAAGCCTTCATTAACATGTAATGTCTTTTCTAAATCCAAAATTCTATGTATTAGGAAGACACTTTCTGATCTATCCTAAATCTACCTCCATTCCTCACTATCCCTTCGCTAAACTGTTCCCTCTGCCTAGATTAAGCTGAACCACCTCCTTGAATAATGAAGTCATCGTTAATACATCTTGACAAAAATCAACTTCTCTCACTTTACTACTCCCAAAGCCCTCTGATTATAACTTTCTTAAAGCAAGTCTACTTATTATATTTTGCCCTAGACCATAATCATTAGCTTTCTGTCTTTTTTTTTTTCCTTATAAGATCAGGTTCTATCATGCCAATCACGCCCTGGAACTTCCTTAGGAGGGAACCATTTGTGTCACTGAAACACTTTGATATGAACTTTGCAGAACCTACAAGCTCAAGAATATAAGCACTGCCATTCAAAGATCTTGGTTAGAAAACGGGGCAGCGCCTGTGGCTCAGTGGGTAGGGCACCAGCTCCATACACGGAGGGTGGCGGATTCAAACCCGGCCCCAGCCAAACTGCAACAAAAAAATAGCCAGGCGTTGTGGCGGGTGCGTGGAGTCCCAGCTACTCGGGAGGCTAAACCCAGGAGTTGGAGGTTTCTGTGAGCTGTGACACCACAGCACTCTACCAAGGGTGATAAAGTGAGACTATGTCTCTATTAAAAAAAAAAAAAAAAAAGAGAAAGAAAGAAAAAGAAAATGAATGCCTCACGCTGGGCATCTGTAATCCTAGCACTCAGAAAGCCTAGGCAGGAGGACTGCTTTAAGCTCTGGAATTCAAGACCACCAGCCTGAGCAAGAGTGAGACCCCAACTATACTAAAAATAGAAAAACTACCCAGGAATGGTGCTGGGCACCTGTAATCCCAGCTACTACTTGGGAGGCTGAGGCCAGAAGGTTGCTCAAGCCCAAAAGTTTGAAGTTGCTATAAGTTATGATGCCACAGCATTCCACCCGAGGGCACAGAGTGAGACTCTGTCTCAAAAAAAATAGTAATTTTATTTATTTCAACAGGCACACCTGTCAAAAATCACTGGAATAGGGGTTAGTGTTAAATTTACCTGACTCTTTAATGGTCAGGAGGTGATTTCCCACTGACATTTAAATTGCAGTTACAATCTTTACCACAGTTAACAATTTTAAGACAATGATTTTAAAACAACAATTTTAATAGATTTTACCTACATAATGAATTGGGAATACTATACATGCATACATGCTGATTACAGCATATACACAGCACCACTGAGTTAGCTCCCCTGATCATCGTTCCCACTTTCCTAGAAAGAGACCTAATTTCTGGGCGGTGCCTGTGGCTCAGTTGGTAAGGCGCCGGCCCCATATACCGAGGGTGGCGGGTTCAAACCCAGCCCCAGCCAAACTGCAACAAAAAAAATAGCTGGGCCTTGTGGCGGGCGCCTGTAGTCCCAGCTGCTCGGGAGGCTGAGGCAAGAGAATAGCTTAAGCCCAGGAGTTGGAGGTTGCTGTGAGCTGTGTGAGGCCACAGCACTCCACCAAGGGCCATAAAGTGAGACTCTGTCTCTACAAAAAGAAAGCGACCTAATTTCACTGGCATGGGCCTCCAATAGCTAGCTATTTCTCTCTCCACGCTACCTGCCAACCTGAAAAAAAATAGATTAATCCAGAGACAGACCCACTAGATTCGCTCCTAGAAATATTAAATAGAGAGTAAACCAGAGACTGACCTCAGCCCTTGCAAGAACCTAAGGTCTAACAACTCTTTCTGCTGCTGAGGCAACTGAAGGCCCCCATCCCCATATTCTTGGCTCGGGTTTATCTTGATACTTGATTCTAAAGTGCTACATCAACATCCTGCCAGTAATTCTCTTTTTCCCTTCTTTTCTCCTTTTCTTTTGGGCTTAAGTGAATCATAATCACCGATGCTGCTTGCAAGCAATAAAGCTTAAAATGTGATTGTTTGCAAAAGGCCAAAAATTCTTTTGGAATGAAGTTTTGAAGGCTCTAGCGACAAGCAGAAATCTGAACCATTAAAAAAAAAAATTTCTCAGCTCCGCGCCTTTGGCTCAAGCAACTAAGGCGCCAGCCACATACACCTGAGCTGATGGGTTCGAATCCAGCCCAGGCGGCCAGACAACAATGATGGCTGCAACCAAAAGAAATGCCAGTCCCAGCTACTTGAGAGGCACAGGCAGGAGAATCGCTTGAACCCAGGAGTTGGAGATTGCTGTGAACTGTGATGCCACAGTACTCTACCCAGGGCTACAGCTTGAGGCTCTGTCTCAAAAAATAATAATAATAATTCTCTTTTGGACTTTCAAATTACAATTTAAAAGTTTATTTCCTGTATTTAAATATTTAAAATGTTGATAAGTAAATTAATTCAAGTCTGAATAGACATTCACAAGTGAACTGTCGTTAAATATCCAGTCTACCAACACCTAAAGGTCCAGCCAAGGTATTCACAGAATTTAGATTATAGTTTTATTTTCTACATGTAACCCTCCAGAATGTAAAAGGCCCTGTATGTGTTTTTTTTTAATTTGTTTTTTTGTACTGAGGCAGAATCTCACTGTTGCCCTGAATGGAGTGCTGAGGCATCATTCTCTCTCACAACTTCAATCTCCTGGGTTCAAAGATCCTCTTGCCTCAGCGTCCCAAGTAGCTGGGACTACAGGTGCCCACCACAAAGCTGACAAGCTACTTCTTCTATTTTTTGTAGAGATAGGGTCTCACTCTTTCTTAGGCTTCTGACCACCCAGAGAGACAGCTTGAGACTCTGACTCAAAAAAAAAAAAAAAAAAGTCTGCTTAAAAACTTCAGTTTTTCCTGGTGACTTTTTTTTTCCAGACAGAGTCTCACTCAGTTGCCCTAGGTAGAGTACCATGGCATTATAGCTCACAACAACCTCAAAGTCTTAGGCTCAAGTGATCCTGTTGCCTCCTGGTGACTTTAAAAAGTTAACTTACAGGCTTGGTGCCCATAGCAGTGATTATGGTGGCCACATGCCCCAAGGCTGGCAGGTTGGAACCCAGCCTGGGCTAGCTAAACAGCAATGACAACTGCAACAACAACAAAAAAAAATAGCTGGGCATTGTGGCGGGCACCTGTAGTCCCAGCTACTTGGTGGCTGAGGCAGGAGAATTGCTTGAGCGCAGGAGTTGGAGGTTGCTGTGAGCTGTGATGTCACAGCACTCTACCAAGGGCAACATGGTGAGACTTTATCTCAAAAAAAAAAAAAAGTTAAAGAATTCCACTTCCATTTTTTATTTTACTGAGTGCACATAACATTAAGTGTATTGAAAATTAATATACTGGTTCAGCGCCTATAGCTCAAGCAACTAGAGCGCCAGCCACATACACAGGAGCCGGCAGGTTCAAATCCAGTCCCAGCCCACCAAACAATGACAACTATAAGCAAAAAATAGCCAGGCGTTGTGGCAGGCGCCTATAGTTCCAGCTACTCAGGAGGCTGAGGCAAGAGAATCGCCTAAGCCCAGGAGTTGGAGGTTGCTGTGAGCTGTGATACCATAACCACTCTACAGAGGGCGACAGGATAAAGACTCTGTCTCAAAAAAAAATAAAGAAACAAAGACCTCTTACATTCCTCAAACTAAAATACTTTCTTCACAGTTTTATCACCTTTAAATGGGAATAGTACCACCTACCTTCCAGAATTGCTATAAGGATAAGATTTTGATTGATCAGGTGGCACCTGTGGCTCAGTGAGTAGAGGGCAGGCCCCCATATTCCGAGGGTGGTGGGTTCAAACCCGGCCCCAGCCAAACTGCAACAAAAAACAGTCGGGCATTGTGGCGAGCACCTGTAGTCCCAGCTACTTGGGAGGCTACGCCCAAGAGCTGGAGGTTGCTGTGAGCTGTCATGGCCACAAGACTCTACCGAGGGCGACAAAGTAAGACCCTGTCTCTTAAAAAAAAAAAAAAAAGGCAGCGCCTGTGGCTCAAAGTAGGACACCAGCCCCATATGCCGTAGGTGGCAATCTCAAACCCAGCCCAGCCCAAAATCTGCAAAAAAAAAAGATTTTGATTGATCAAAAAAAACTAATCTGGCCAGGTGTGACAGCTCATGCCTGTAATTCTAGCACTCTGGGAGGCCAAGGCGGGTGGACTGCTTGAGCTCACAAGTTCAAGAACAGCCTGAGCATGGGCGGCGCTTGTGGCTCAGTGAGTAGGGTGCCGGTCCCATATGCCGGAGGTGGCAGGTTCAAACCCAGCCCCGGCCAAAAACCACACAAAAAAAAAAGAACAGCCTGAGCAAAAGTGAGACCCCCATCTCTATTAAAAATGAAAAACTGAGGCAAGAAGATTGCTTGAGCCCAAGAGTTTGAGGTCGCTATAAGCTATGACACCACGGCACTCTACCTAGGGTGACAAAGTGAGACTCTGTCTCAAAAAAAAAAGGGGGGGGGGTAGGAGGGTGCCTGTGGCTCAGTGGGTAAGGGGCCCGCCAGCTGAGGCAAGAGAATCACCTAAGCCCAGAGTTGGAGGTTGCTGTGAGCTGTGACACCAACGCACTCTACCAAAGGCAATAAAGTAAGACTGTCTCTAAAAAAAATTAAAAAATAACAAATCTAAGATATACATGTTAAACAGAAAAGTAGACTCACACACTTACACCCATATGCTTCAAATATATACCACCACAAAATTATAATTACTGAAAAGTTTTTAGCCCGTGAAGTCACTGGAAAACAGTCAAAATTGAAATGTTAAAGGTACATCAGTCACCCATCTTACAGACCCTTCCAAATAAATATCTCCTGATACAGTTTTCCTTAAGTCACAAATCATCTCAACCAACCTCCCAGTAACTGCCACAACCCCTTCCCCCCCCCCCCAACTATATAGCATTAGTGCTTAGGCCTACTACAGTGTGCCACAATGATAGGAAGGTTGAGCCTTTTATTTTATAAAAATAAAAATACAATACAATAAAAAAAGAAAGGAAATTTGGACAGGTACATGAGGTCAGGCTTAGATAAGCAACTTGAAAGTCTCACAAATTACAGAAATAATCGTAACAGATTCCTACCAAAAGCCTATCTCAAATTCTATTGGCAGTTTTGGAAAGATAGGTTGGCGATCAGAGCTGTGACTAGAGCCTTTGTGAAATGCACCAAAGCTCGGAGTCTGAAGAGGAACACGAGGACACTCTGGATTAATCGAATTACAGCTGCTTCCCAGGAACACGGACTGAAGTACCCAGCATTTATTGTCAACTTAATTAAGTGCCAGGTGGAGCTCAACAGGAAGGTGCTTGCAGATCTGGCCATCTATAAACCAAAGATTTTTTTTGTAGAGACGGTCTCACTTCACTGCCCTTGGTAGAGTGCCGTGGCGTCACACGGCTCACAGCACCTCCAGCTCTTGGGCTTACATGATTCTCTTGCCTCAGCCTCCGGAGCAGCTGGGACTACAGGCGCCCGCCACAACGCCCGGCTATTTTTTGGTTGCAGTTTGGCCGGGGCCGGGTTTGAACCCGCCACCCTCGGTATATGGGGCCGGTGCCTTACCGACTGAGCCATAGGCGCCGCCCTATTTTTTTGTTGTTTTTGTTGCAGTTTGGCCGGTGCTGGGCTTGAACCCGCCACCCTCGGCATAGGGGGCCGGCGCCCTACTCACTGAGCCACAGGCGCCGCCCTAAACCAAAGATTTTTAAATCTTTGGCTGCTTTGGCCAACAGGAAACGACAGGAGCAATGTGCTGCTGCCTTGGGGGATGGGAAGGAGCCCGAAGGCATCTTTTCCAGAGTGGTGCAGAACCACTGAGGGCTGCAGCTATGCTCATCAGGAGGCTTCCTCCCCAGACATATTCAACAAAAATAAGAGCAAAGAATTATTTAATCAGCAGTTTACAAGTTTGATTTGTAACTGTGTTTATATTTCAGTAAGAGGCATGAGAAGACTTCTCAGTGAGACATTCACAGAACTGTCTGGAGTAGATTGTGTCAACGCTTGTGGAGTGTTTTTTAAAAAAAAAAAAAAAGATCTGGCCAGGCGTGGTGGCCCACGCCTGTAGTCCCAGCGCTGTGGGAGGCCAAGGCGAGTGGACTGTCTGAGCTCAGAGGTTCAAGAGCAGTATGAACAGCAATGAGGCAGAGTAAGACACCGTCTCTACTAAAAACATCAAAAACAGCCAGCACCGCCAGAGGAAGAAGAAAATGAACAAAAAAGGAGTACTTCAAACAAAGAAGAATGAACAAGCAAACTGAAATTAAAAAAAAAAAAAAAGGTCTGAAATCAGAATGCCTCAGGATAAATTCAAATTCCACAACTCATCACCTGTGAACCTTGGACAAATTATTTAATCTTTGCAAGTCCCACAGCCTCATTTTCAAAAAGAAGAGATACCTACTTTAGAAAGTAGTTGTAAATCCTAAATTAAGAGTATGCATATGAAACATTTGACATGTGGCACAAAATATTCACTAAATGGCTGACTTTTAGAAAGAAAAAGGAATAACAACCCAAAGCAAAAATTTCTATGTGAAAACCCTAATCCATTAAAGACAAATCACAATTTTAGATTCACCATTTTATTGTATTAAGACAGTATCACTCTGCAGCCCCTAAGCACAGTGCCCCAGTGTGATAGCTCACAGCTCTGTCTCCTGGGCTCAAGAGATGATCCTCTTGCCTCAATCTCCAGAGTAGCTGGGACCACAGGCATCTGCCACAATGACCATCTAATTTTTCTATTTTTAGTAGAGATGGGATCTTGCTCTTGCTCAGGCTGGTCATGATTTCATAAGCTCAAGCAATCCCCTGGCCTAGACTTCCCAGAGTGCTAGAACAGAGTGGCTAGACTGCTCCCAGCCCAGGTTCACCATTTTAAAATCAAAAGCTCCACCTAGGTAAGAACACTAAAAAGGGCTCAGCACCTGTAGTTCAGCAGCTAGGGCGCCAGCCACATACACTGGAACTGGCAGGTTCAAATCCAGCTGGGGCCTGCCAAACAATAACTACAACCAAAAAATAGCCAGGTGGGGGCGGCACCTGTGGCTCAGTTGGTAAGGTGCCGGCCCCATATACTGAGGGTGGCGGGTTCAAACCTGGCCCCGGCTGAACTGCAACCAAAAAATAGCTGGGCTTTGTGGCGGGTGCCTGTAGTCCCAGCTACTCTGCAGGCTGAGGCAAGAGAATCGCTTGGGCCCAGAAGTTGGAGGTTGCTGTGAGCTGTGTGATGCCACGGCACTCTACCGAGGGCCATAAAGTGAAACTCTATCTCTACAAAAAAAAAAATAGCCAGGTGTAGGCTCGGCACCTGTGGTTCAAGCAGCTAAGGTGCCAGCCACATACACCTGAGCTGGCAGGTTCAAATCCAGCCCAGGCCCGCCAATCAATAATGATAGCTGCAACCAAAAAATAGCTGGGCATTGTAGCAGGTGCCTGTAGTCCCAGCTACTTGGGAGATGGAGGTAGGAGAATCGCTTGAGCCTAGGAGTTGGAGGCTACTGTGAGCTGTGATGCCATAGCACTCTACCCAGGATGACAGCTTGAGGCTCCATCTCAAAAAAAAAAAAAAGCCAGGTTTTGTGGCAGGCGCCTGTAATCCCAGGTACTTGGGTGGCTGAGGCAAGAGAATCGCTTAAGCCCAAGAGTTTGAGGTTGCTGTGAGCTGTGAGGCCATAGCCCTCTACCAAGGGCGACATAGTGAGACTCCATTTCAAAAAAAAAAAAAAAATACTAAAAAGAACTACATAAAACAAGAAATAACATTATAATCAAATAACAAAAATATCAAAAATATTTAAAATATGTATGGAATCTATCTTGTAACCACTCTGCACACTCCATCCCTATCAAATACAATTGGTAGTCTATTACCTGAATATGAAATATTTTTGAGAACTCATACCATTGACTATAAAGTGAAATATAGCTAATTTGGGCCTCAAACTTGTAATAATGTAACAGTAATAGTGCCCTTAACAGTTTAAAAAATGTGACACGTTGGGTGGCGCCTGTGGCTCAAAGGGGTAGGGCGCCAGTCCCATATGCCGGAGGTGGCAGGTTCAAGCCCAGCCCCGGCCAAAAACCATAAAAAAAAAAAAAAAAAAAAAAAGAAATGTGACACGTGTGGTAGTGCACATAAGGCTTAGACAAATCACAGGGAGATGGTAAGAGAAAGTGTATATATGTCCAACAGTGACTAAGTCAGATCTGATTATAGGAAAGAAGAAGTAGTTAAAACAACATTTTGACAAACAAGAAGTAGCTAGCTCAGTTATTATTACCAAGAAGCTTGAAGAGAGTTAGAAAAGTATTGAACCTGGGCGGCGCCTGTGGCTCAGTCGGTAAGGCGCCGGCCCCATAAACCGAGGGTGGCGGGTTCAGACCCGGCCCCGGCCAAACTGCAACCAAAAAAAAAGCCGGGCGTTGTGGCAGGCGCCTGTAGTCCCAGCTACTTGGGAGGCTGAGGCAAGAGAATCGCTTAAACCCAGGAGTTGGAGGTTGCTGTGAGCTGTGTGAGGCCATGGCACTCTACTGAGGGCGATAAAGTGAAACTCTGTCTCTACAAAAAAAAAAAAAAAAAAAAAAAGAAAAGTATTGAACCTGAACAGAAATCACCATAACCAGTCAGTATGTTTTCATTTCATTCAGGAAGCTGAGAAACTCTTAGGTACCAAAACTGGTTATTAAATAAAAGTTTTTACTACTAATAATTTTTTTTTTCCCCATTTCAACAAACTAAGAAATGTAAGATTTGTTGAATGGGGCCGGGTACAATGGCTCATGCCTGTAATCCTAGCTGGAAGGCTGAGGCAGGTAGTTGCCTAAGACCAGCGAGACCTGATTTCTAAAAACCAAAATAGCTCGGCAACGTGGCATGCGCCTGCTACACGGGAGGCTGAGACAAGAGGATCTCTTGAGCCCAAGAGTCTGAGGTTGCTGTGAGCTATGACGTCATGGCACTGTGCTGAGGGTGACAAAGTTAAGACTGTCTCAAAAAAAGAAAAGATTTATTCACATGTATATATGAAAATAAAAATAAAAACATTTTTCTATCCATATTCTCATTGATCCTTAAAAAAAAAAAAAAAAAAAGATTTGTTGAATGTATTTCCACAAAAATCTCGTACCTCATGCAGTTTAAGTGTTGGCAGTCACAATTCCAGCTAGGGAGCTGAGGAAAAGAGGGTCCAGATAACTTATTCCATTATGGTGAAACAGATCACAACAAAAGTAAAGTGGTAACCAAGACTGTCTTTTACACTAGATTCATTCGAACAGACTATGAGCACAAAGCAACAGAGATCCCCAGACATATACAGTTCCAAATGACTCTTAACTCTACCAGACTCTCTCAATAAAACGTTTTATTTTTCACAAAGTAAAAGTGACAGTGATAACAATAAAACTCTACTTGCTCTACCACAGATATGCCACATTTTTTTAAACTATTAAAGACACAATTTCAGTAGAACCTCTGCAAGTTGACCACCCAAAAAACTGTAACAAACTGGTTAACATTACGAAGGTAGTCAAAATAAGACTGACTATACCAATACGTACATGTGATGCATGGCCTGACTCTGACCACTTAAGAATGTGGTCAACTATGGAGGTTCTCCTGTGTATTATTACTATTTGAGGTCAAATTAGCTATTATTCATTTTATCATCAATGGTGTGAGTTCTCAAAAATATTTCATATTCAGGTAATAGACTACCCAAGGTAACTGACAGGGATGGAGTACAGTATGCAGAGTGGTTACAAGATAGTCTATATAAATATATGTGTGTGTGTGTATGCATATACAACACTACAAGCAATGTCTAACCCAAGCAGCCTGATTATATGAACAGGACTGCTATAGGTGAAACCAGAGAGAAAAAGACAAGCAATTGAACACATCTGAGGGCCTAGCAAAAATGAAGATCTGAAATACATTCCTCATCACTTCTGGACCTTTTGGCTAAGATCAAGTGTACAATACAGTCCTCAAAGTATAATGCTTTTCATAGGCACATGTAAATAAACAGCTAACCTTCTCCTCTTCAACTGTCTATACTCCTGTGTTTTAGTCACTGATTAAAGTTACTGATCCTGAAACTCAATTTATGTAGGCAGGCACGAGCATATGCACACACACAATTCCTTACCCCAAGAATAAACTTCCGTATCAGAAAAGTAAAAGACCTATAGTCCACAAAACAGGAAAAGTACAGCAACTTGTGGACTATAAATTCCTTATGTTCTTACTAATGAGATTATGTGGAAGCAAAAGAAAGTTTGGACAGGCTTCCAGTAATAGTTCATAACCGTTATAAACACATTCATTGGCAGGCACACATCAGGTATCTAAATACAGATAAAAACCACATATCCATACAGGTAACATTTAAAATAGGCATCCTGGAAACCTCTTTGTGGCTCTAAGGAGTTACTGGTAACTCAACTGGTCTTTCTCATCTGGTACAATCGATTCTCAATTTTACTGTCTCCTGGCTCAGCGCCCATAGCACAGTGGTTATGGCGCCAACCACATGCACCAAGGATGGCGGGTTCAAACCCAGCCTGGGTCAGCTAAACAATAATGACAACTACAACAAAAACAAAAATTTTTTTTTACTGTCTCCAAATCATTCACCTATATAACATACTCCTCAACACTTAAAATCTCTCATTATCACCACTAATCACCATTATCATCATGTCCTACTCACAATCCCTAACATCTACAGCTATAATACTACCCACATACAATGAGTGCTATAACACTAAAGATTTTGGGCAAGTTTTTCAAGCTGGAAAGAACCTTGGAAATCATATACTATAAGCCCCTCATTTAGGGAAAACTGTAGCTGACAGTAACTTAAGTGACTTAAAGAACTGAAAAGTAGAATAATTAATTATAATAGCTCCCATTTGGGAGACACTATGTGCCAGTTACTCTGTTAATGACTTCAAATGTATTAACTCATTTAATCCCTACAACAATCCCCATTCCTTAAAGTAGATTTACTACTTTATCATCCCTATTTTACACATCTGTAAGTTAAGGCACAGAAAACCTTTGTCACAACTAGGAGGTGCAGCTGGGAGTTGAAACCCAGGTCTACTTTGTGCTCTGCTGACTACCAACCCAGAGCGCTCCTTCCAGAATATTAAGCACTACAGACTTATTCCTTTACTGAAATTCATTCTGTTTATGCCCAGCATACAGATAATTCTACCTTTTACTCTCAGATTTTAAGATCTATTATAGCTATATACTTTATTCAAGTCCTCACAACAGTTGAAGCAACTGTAGTGTATAAACTCCATTTTCAAGTGAGGAAACATGCTCACAAATAAGGTGCCCAAAATCACACATCAAGTGGCCAAGCTAAATTCAGAATTCAATCTATGCTCCTTCCAGTATATGATATTACATCTTCCCCACATGCTAACTCACATGAAATTAGCAAGCTAACCAACAACTAGAAAAAATCTGAACTGAACCTGGAAAACATGAGCTCACTTGGGCACCCAAGAAAATTAAAGTTAGAAAAATTAACTCTAGTCAAAAAAAGCTGGCATACCTAAAATCTCACTCAGTAGATTTTGTGCAGTGTACATGACCCATAGAATGATGTGATGAACAAAATGAAACTATAATTTCTAAAATTTCTTTTTTTTTTTTTTTGTAGAGACAGAGTCTCACTGTACTGCCCTCGGGTAGAGTGCCGTGTCGTCACACGGCTCACAGCAACCTCCAACTCCTGGGCTTACGCGATTCTCTTGCCTCAGCCTCCCAAGCAGCTGGGACTACAGGCGCCCGCCACAACGCCCGGCTATTTTTTTTTTTTTTTTTGTTGCAGTTTGGCTGGGGCTGGGTTTGAATCCGCCACCCTCGGCATATGGGGCCGGCACCCTACTCACTGAGCCACAGGCGCCGCCCTAATTTCTATAATTTCTTCATGTCCACACCTTAATCACTGCACTTACTGGAATATTTAAAAACAAAAGGGCATCCAATTAATAGTTCCTGAAAATCTATGCTCCCTCTACATACCAGTATGACGATAGTACATGAAAGGATTTTAGGTGCCACATGGATAACTCATAATTACATATTTTAGTATTTATAGATTGTAAAGTGACTTAGAAAATATAGCTAATAAAACAAATGGGCCAAGTGTGGTGGCTCACCCCTGCAATCCTAGCACTCTGGGAGACCACAGCAAGAGGACCTCTTGAGCTCAGGAGTTCTAAACCAGCCTGAGCAAAAGTGAAACTCCCATCTCTACTAAAAATAGAAAAAATTAGCTGGGCGTTTAGCAGATACCTGTAGTCCTAGCTACTCGGGAGGCTGAGGCAAGAAGATCACTTGAGTCCAAGACTTTAAGGTTGCACCAACCATGATCCATGGCTCTAGCACAGGCAACAGATTTAAAACACTGTCTCCTCGGGCGGTGCCTGTGGCTCAGTGAGTAGGGCGCTGGCCCCACATACCGTGGGTGGTGGGTTCAAACCCGACCCCGGCCAAACTGCAAGAAAAAAAATAGCTGGGTGATGTGGCAGGCGCCTATGGTCCCAGCTACTCGGGAGGCTGAGGCAAGAGAATCACCTAAGCCCAAGAGCTGGAGGTTGTGTGAGCTGTGATGCCACAGCACTCTAGTGACAAACAGACTCTGTCTCTAAAATAAATAAATAAGACTGTCTCCTCACCCACCCATTCCCCCCAACACACACAAACAATGGTTTCACATCTTATTTCCCACAAGATAGAGGGAAAAAAGTCAACAGTGGTTACACCTCCATGAAGGAATAAAACAAGGACTTGACCTTTATTTGAAGTATTTTTTCTTAAAAAAAATGTGAAGAAAAAAGTGAGTAAATGATAAAAAAAAAAAGCATTACATAAATAATTATAAAGATGTTATGAGAACGTGGAAAAAATAAAGGTCATATATGCCTGACATTTTAGAGGCAATGTTTAAGATTCAAGAAACTCATTCTGGGGCAGCGCCTGTGGCTCAGTGAGTAGGGTGCTGTCCCCATATGCCGAGGGTGGCGGGTTCAAACCCAGCCCCGGCCAAACTGCAATAAAAAAAAAAATAGCCGGGTGTTGTGGCGGGCGCCTGTAGTCCCAGCTGCTCGGGAGGCTGAGGCAAGAGAATCGCGGAAGCCCAAGAGTCAGAGGTTGCTGTGAGCCGTGTGACGCCACGGCACTCTACCCGAGGGCGGTACAGTGAGACTCTGTCTCTACAAAAAAAAAAAAAAAAGAAACTCATTCTGTTAGGAAACCCACAGAAGGCTCTAACAAACTTTTGGGTTTAAGGAGATTTTGTTTATAATAATGTAAATCTTGGGCGGTGCCTGTGGCTCAGTTGGTAAGGCGCTGGCCCCATATACTGAGGGTGGTGGGTTCAAACCCGGCCCTGACCAAACTGCAACCAAAAAATAGCCGGGCGTTGTGGCGGGTGCCTGTAGTCCCAGCTACTCGGGAGGCTGAGGCAAGAGAATCGCTTAAGCCCAGGAGTCGGAGGTTGCTGTGAGCTGTGTGAGGCCACGGCACTCTACCAAGGCCCATAAAGTGAGACTCTGTCTCTACAAAAAAAAAAAATAATAATAATGTAAATCTTAGGGCGGCTCCTGTGGCTCAAAGGAATAGGGAGCCGGCACCATATGCCGGAAGTGGCGGGTTTAAACCCAGCCCTGGCCAAAAACTGCAAAAAAAAAAAAAAAAAAAAAAAAAAAAAAAGTAAATTTTAGCTGTTGATAACTACTTTTAAATAATCTAACTCTTCTTACTGATATGTCAAAATGTCTGCTGAACACAAGGAATTTGAAAGTGCAGGGAGAAAAGAGCAGAGTCAAAATATCCATTATCACCAACATATTACCAAGAACTTGCTCTGTGCACAAAAGCACTGTGCTGAGTTTTCTATGTATTCGCTGCACACATTTTGAGGTACTATCATTTTTTTCTTTTTTTGAGACAGAGTCTCACTATGTCGTCCTCAGTAGAGTACGATATGGTGTCACAGCTCACACCAATCTCAAAACTCTTGGGCTTAAGCAGTTCTCTTGCCTCAGCCTCCCAAGTAGCTGTGACCACAGTCATCTGCCACAACGCCTGGCTATTTTTTGTTGTTGTAATTGTCATTGCTGTTTAGCTGGCCCAGACCAGGTTCAAACCTGCCAGCCTTGGTGTATGTGGCCGGTGCCCTTACCCACTGAACTATGGGTGCTGCCCTGAGGTACTATTATTATCATCCCATTTAACAAATGAGGAAACTGACTTAACAGGAATTTAACTACTACTTGGGAGGCTCTACTACTACTTAACAGCTACTTGGAAGGTTCAGGCAGAAGGACTGCTTGGGCCCAGGACTTTGAGGTGGCAGTAGCTCCCCCTAACACCTTGCCTGGGGCAACAGAGTGAGACTGCTTCAAAAAATTAACAAACAGAAATAAATAACAAAATAAAAAAAAGA
Source organism: Nycticebus coucang (assembly GCF_027406575.1). NCBI lineage: Eukaryota > Metazoa > Chordata > Mammalia > Primates > Lorisidae > Nycticebus > Nycticebus coucang. The sequence continues at coordinate 24,553,971 of NC_069787.1, forward strand.
AATAATCACTAATCCTTGACTTCAGTACTTCTGGTTCAAAAAAAGACGCATGCCATGCGCGGTGGCTCAGGCCTGTCATCTTAACACTATGGGAGGCACAATGGATAAAGGGTGGATCCCTTAAACTCAGGTGTTCCATATCAGCCTGAGCAAGAGTAGAGACTGCCTCTACTAAAAATAGAAAAAACTTTCATAGTCATCAATACGGACATGCACATAAAGATGTTCAGAAATTAAAATCTTGAAACTTATTAAAAAATAGAAAAGGGGCGGCGCCTGTGGCTCAAGGAGTAGGGCGCCGGTCCCATATGCCAGAGGTGGCGGGTTCAAACCTAGCCCTGGCCAAAAACCACAAAAAAAAAAAAAAAATAGAAAAGGGTGGCGCCTGTGGCTCAGTGAGTAGGGCGCCGCCCCATATACCCAGGGTAGCGGGTTCAAACCCAACCTCGGCCAAACTGCAACCCAAAAATAGCCGGGCGTTGTGGCGGGTGCCTGTAGTCCCAGCTGCTCGGGAGGCTGAGGCAAGAGAATCGCATAAGTCCAAAAGCTGGAGGTTGCTGTGAGCCGTGTGACGTCACGGCACTCTACGGGCGGCAAAGTGAGACTCTGTCTCTACAAAAAAAAAAAAAAAGAAAAAAAGAAAAAACTAGCCAGGCATTGCACTGGACACCTATAGTCCCGCTACTTGGGAACTGAAGCAAGAAGACGACTTGAGCCCAAGAGTTTAAGGTTGCTGTGAGCTATGATGCCATGGCACTCTACCTAAGGGCAATAGGATAAGAGTCTGACTCAAAAAAAAAAAAAAAAAAGCCAGCTACAGTGGCACCTGTAATCTCAGCACTTGGGCGGCCATGGCAGGTAGATTGCCTGAGCTCACGAGTTCAAGACAAGCCTAAACCAGGTCAAAACCTCGTCTCTAAAAAATAGCTGAGTGGCTCAGTACCCATAGCACAGTGGTTACAGTGCCAGCCACATACACAGAGGGTGGCGGGTTTGAACCCGGCCCAGGCCAGCTAAACAAAGTCAACCGCAACAACAAAAAAATAGCCAGGCATTGTGGCGGGCACCTGTAGTCCCAGCTCCTTGGGAGGCTGAGAATCGCTTAAGCCCAAGAGTTTGAGGTTGCCATGAGCTATGACGCCACAGCACTCTACCAAGGGCAACATAGTGCAATTCTGTCTCAAAAAAAAATAAATAAAAATAAAAGATAGCCAGGTGTTGTGGTGGGCACCTGTAGTTCCAGCTACTCAGGAGGCTGAGACAAGAGACTCTCCTGAGCTCAAGAGTTTGAGGTTGCTGTGAGCTGTGACACCATAGCACTCTACCGAGGATGAGATAGAGATACTCTCTCACAAAAAAAAAAAAAAAAAAAAAAAAGGCACGGTCTTACAAAAATCACTGCACTTTAAGATGTTTTAGGAAGCTAAGAAAAAAACTTATATATCAGATTTTAACAGTTAACATTTTTTTTTTTTTTTTTTTTTTTTTGTAGAGACAGAGTCTCACTTTATCGCCCTCGGTAGAGTGCCGTGGCATCACACAGCTCACAGCAACCTCCAACTCCTGGGCTGAAGTGATTCTCTTGCCTCAGCCTCCCGAGTAGCTGGGACTACAGGCGCCCGCCATAACGCCTGGCTATTTTTTGGTTGCAGTTCAGCCGAGGCCGGGTTTGAACCCGCCACCCTCAGTATATGGGGCTGGCGCCTTACCGAATGAGCCACGGGTGCCGCCCCAACAGTTAACATTTTTTTTTTTAACAGTTAACATTTTAATTGAGGGTAAACTATAGACTTAACATACTTAATACTTAAAGAGAAAATATGACCTGAAAAACCAAAGATTTTATTTCCCGTCAAACTGACCTTCAAAAAAGCATAAAGAACACAGACTACATACGAGACATACACACAATAACTCAGGATATATTGGTCCCATGAGCCCTGAGTCAATAATACACAGAATGAGCTTCAGACAACCAAACTGACTAGAGACACTGACATAAGAACTGGTGATAATAAGCCTTGGTTATACAGCTACTGTAAAACCAACTAAATGATAGTTAAAAGAGACTACGTAATAGCAATATGCTCAAATAATGTAGTATGAGTTGTTTTTTTTTTAAATGGGGGTTGGAGACTGGGAAAGTCTATGTAAAATAATTTTATATTGGGCAGCGCCTGTGGTTCAGTCGGTAAGGCGCCGGCCCCATATACCGAGAGTGGCGGGTTCAAACCCGGCCCCGGCCAAACTGCAACCAAAAAATAGCCGGGCGTTGTGGCGGGCGCCTGTAGTCCCAGCTACTTGGGAGGCTGAGGCAAGAGAATCGCTTAAGCCCAGGAGTTGGAGGTTGCTGTGAGCTGTGTGAGGCCACGGCACTCTACCGAGGGCAATAAAGTGAGACTCTGTCTCTACAATTAAAAAAAAAAAAAAAAAAAAAAAGTTCCTGATAAATGAATCTTACTGCGTAGCCCTCAGTAGAGTGCCATGGGGCTCAAGTGATCCTTTCCTCAGCCTCCAGAGTACTGTGACTACAGGCGTCCATTGGCTATTTTTAAAAGACACAGTCTCAAGCTGTTGCCCTGGGTAGAGTACTATGGCATCCTAACTCACAGATACCTCCAACTCTTGGACTCAAGCAATACTCTTGTCTCAATTTTTCTATTTTAGTACAGACAGGGTCTTGCTGTTGCTCAGGCAGGTCTTGAACTCGTGACCTCAAGCTATCCATCCACCTCACTAGTCATTTTTAGGCTTATCTATATAAGTACAAAATAACTGTTCTGCTTCCACTTTTTAAAGTCATGAGGTTCCATAAGAGACTATTAATTCAGAGGTAAAAATGACTTTCTCCCCTAGAGAGTTCTATTTTTTAAATGTAATAAATAGAATAACATTGAACAATCACATTAAGTTGACGATAAGGTGGTTCAGCTTGTCTATGTGACCTTGATTAAATCAGGCATTAGGGCAGCAGAGGTTTTCTTTCCTAAATTGGGCTAGTTGTTCTGAAGGTAGATGACAACCATAAGCAAAACATTAAGAGAGATGAACACTTGCTAATATGGTCAGAGAAATCATAACATCACTTAAAGTTACACTCTTACACTAGACAGAGAATCCAATTATCAATACTGCACCTAACAAAAAAAAAAAAATCTTTCCTTTTCCTGTTCCCCAAACCCCACCCAAAGACAAGGTCATCATGAGAGATGCACTATCCTTTACAAATTAACTCAAGAGTGTGAAACCAAGTCCCACCAAACTACAAACAATGAACTAGAATGTTCCTTTCAAAAAGCTTATACTGGCCCGGTGCCTGTGGCTCAAGTGGCTAAGGCACCAGACACATACACCATAGCTGGCGGTTTGAATCCAGCCTGGGCCTGCCAAAGAACAACGACAACTGCAACCAAAAAATAGCCAGGCGTTGTGGCAGGTGCCTGTGGTCCCAGCTACTTGGGAGGCTGAGGCAAGAGAATCTCTTAAGCCCAGGAGTTGGAGGTTGCTGTGAGCTGTGATGCCACAGCACTCTCCCAGGGCGACAACTTGAGATTCTGTCTCAAAAAAAAAAAAAAAGCTTACACTAACCTTACTGTGTAAATTTCAGATTCTGAATCTTCACAAACAAGCTCAATAAAATATTGGGCATATGAAACAAGTTAGCTAAGAAAGTTTACAGGATAATCAAAACTGTAGCATCTGGAATTTGTCAGAAAATTACCCTGAGTCCTCAAGACAATAAACAGAAGTGACACTTCAAATATCCACATATACAAAAGGGTGGATACATGACAATATGAGAAAATAGCACACCACTAAATCTGAAACTAAATCAAAGCCACAGAATTCTAGGAATTATGGCCAAAAATGATCATAATGGAATACACGTTCTTCCTTTCCCTGCCTCTTTCAGACTATTAAGCTCTCTAACGTGCCAAGGAAAACTTTAACATAAACTTAAATTACAAAGCCTGCATAAAGTTAAGAAAGTGTACACACTCAGTACATTCTTTAAATGACTAGGACTTTTGCAATCAGGCAGAATTATTTAATTCTCCCCAACATACACTTTTTCCTCTTTCCTTGTAACACTGAATGCATGTTTCAACTCACATTGTTTCTCCAGTCTTGGCTACATGACAAAGAAACTGATCCAGGACAGGACAAACTTCCTTTTTCCCCCTCTTCTCAAAATCTAGACAAAGGAAGAAAGAAATGTTATCAGTATTTCCCAAATGCCCTCTAAAAACAAACTTTCCTTCTAATCTTTCCCCGCATTAAGGAGCAATTTTTTAAAAATCAGCCTCACAGACTTAGATTTTCCAAGTTTCCAACATACCACCCTCGTTACAGGTAACAGGAATCCTCCTAAAGGGGGCACTCAACTTCTCCACAAACCATCCTTAACGCAGTGCTTCTCAAAGTGTGGTCGAGGGGAACACTTACCTCAGACTCACCTGTGAATCCAGTAAATAAAAACCCCCAGGCCCTGCCTCCTACAAATTGTTTAAATGAAGTCCGTAAGTCTGTGTTTTAAAAAACACCACCTACCCCAATCAGCCGTCCCCCAAATGATTCTGGGTGCCAAAAAGTAAGTTTCAAAACGCTTAAATCTCGCTATTCTAAGTTTGAGAACGGTTCTCAAGCCTGTTGCTTAAACAATCAAGAGCAGCGAAGGCAACCACCTTTAGAATCAAGGCGTGTGAAGGAAAGACTTCAGAAGCCGCGAAAAAGGCTTCCTAAAGCAACTTCAAAGTTGCTCTACTCTGCCACCCCCCTCCACCCTTTTACCTTTTCACTCACCCCGACGCCTGGCTGGCGAGGGGTGGGAGGGGGGCTGGAGAAGAACAAGCCTGCCGGGGGAGGCGGGAGGGAGCTAGGGCCCACGACTTGTGCCCGAAGGAGTGGGAGAAGAACTGGGGCCCCCGCGAGAGCTTCCCGGCTCCCCTCCCCCCAGCCCAGACGCCGGCGGCCGACACAAAGCCCAGAGCGGGGCGGGAGGGAGCTGCCCACAGGGCTCCCCGCCCCAGGGGAGGTGAGAGGGGGATGGGAGCCAGGGAAGCACGTCCCCCCTGCCGCTCCGCCCGGGCTCTCGGAAACACCATCCCTAAAGGGAGAAAAGAGAAAGCCGCGGAAGGTGAGAAGGAAGGGAGAGGGGACAGCTACCCCCACCTTTCAGCGCCTCCTGCAGCCGCTCGACGTCCATGGCTTCCCGGAGTCCCTCGCAGCCTCCGCCTCCCTCCGCGGGTCTCCCGGGGACCGGAACGCCTCCCCCCACCCCCCCGACGCCCTCCCCCTCCCTCGCACACACTCCGGCACGCAGGCGACCGGGGGGGGGAACGAAGGGAGCCGGGGGAAGCGAGCGAGAGAACGAGACCGAGAGAGCGAGCACCTCCCCGAGCCGCTACCACCAGCCCTCCAACATGGCGCCCGCACGTCACCGCGCGCACGCTCCCCGCCGCCGTCCTCGCGCCCGCCGCGCGCGTCAGCTCGGAGCGCGAGAGCGCGTGCGCGGCGGAGGCGTGCGGTCTTGGGCCAAGGAGGCCGGGACCCGCGAGGGCGCGACCCACGGCGCCTCTGGTGGCGTCTTCCTCAGGTGCTTCTCCCCGGACGGATCTGCGCCTAGTTGAAGGCAGAATGATCAAGGCAGAGGGTTACTGGCAGATCCCTCGGCTTTGGATCCCTGCCATTAGCTCGCTGTGTGACCTTGAGCTATTGAGTCTCTGAGCCTGGTTTTCCCGTGTTCGCCGAGGGCACTCTACACTATACCAGCGGGTCTATACAGTAGCGGTTGGAAGCGACTGAGTGTGCACACATCGCGTTCAGAGTATGCATAAATCAGCGTAATGCCACCGAGAATACCGCCATGCCTGAAACCAGCTTCGTCACTGGCCCATTCGGGAATAGAAGCAGTGTCTACAGCAAAGCAGTTAAGAGCTCCATTTTTGGAATCAGTAGGATTCAAATCCCAGGTGAACTACTTATTCCCTATATCACCCTGGACTAGTTGCCTTATACTCACCTGAACCTCAGTTTTATTATTTAAAACAGCCAAGAGGATTGAGTGAAATGGTGAATTAGAAACCATTTAGCATAGTGCCTAGAACTAATAAACACTCAATTAACCTGACTGCCCTTTTTATTACCATTGTGGTGGTTATTACATAAGTAACCAGGAAGTAGGAAAGGGTGGAAACATCAGAAGTCATCTTCAGCCCTGCCATTTTATAAATTAGAGATCTTGGGCAGAGAGCAAGTTTGGCAAGCCAGCATCAGAATCCAGAACCCAACATATCTGACTCCCTTTCAGTGTGTCGACATTTCTATACTCTTGTCTGTGAGCTTTTAAAAGAAAGCTCTTGGGAGGTGCCTTTGGCTCCGTGGGTAGGCCGCTGGCCCCGTATACCGAGGGTGGCGGGTTCGAACCCAGCCGCCCAGCTAAAAGAGCAATGAGAATTGCAACAAAAAATAGCCGGGTATTGTGGCAGGCGCTTGTAGTCCCAGCTCCTCAGGGAGGCTGAAGCAAGAGAATCGCTTAAGCCCAAGAGCTGGAGGTTGCTGCGAGCTGTGACACTACATCACTCTACCAAGGGGGCGATAAAGTGAGACTCTGTCTCAAAAATAAATTAAATAAATAAATAAAAGATCTCTTTCTGTAGGAGCTGTGCTGTACAAACAGTTGCCACTCACTGTGTGTGGATATTGAAATTTAAATTAATTAAAATTAAATAACTTTTTTTTTTTTTTTTTTTTTGTAGAGACAGAGTCTCACTTTATGGCCCTTGGTAGAGTGCCGTGGCCTCACACAGCTCACAGCAACCTCCAACTCCTGGGCTTAAGCGATTCTCTTGCCTCAGCCTCCCGAGCAGCTGGGACTACAGGCGCCCGCCACAACGCCCGGCTATTAAAATTAAATAACTTTTAAGGGAGCACCTTTGGCTCAATGGAGTAGGGCACTGGCCCCATATGCTGGAGGTGGTGGGTTCAAACCCAGCCCCGGCCATAAACTGCAAAAAAACAATTAAATAGGGCGGCGCCTGTGGCTCAGTGAGTAGGGCGCCAGCCCCATATGCCGAGGGTGGCGGGTTCAAACCCAGCCCCGGCCAAACTGCAACCAAAAAATAGCCGGGCGTCGTGGCGGGCACCTGTAGTCCCAGCTGCTCGGGAGGCTGAGGCAAGAGAATCGTGTAAGCCCAAGAGTTAAGAGGTTGCTGTGAGCCGTGTGACGCCACGGCACTCTACCGAGGGCAGTACAGTGAGACCCTGTCTCTACAAAAAAAAAAAAAAAAACAATTAAATAACCTTTAACATTCAGTTCCTGAGTTTTTCTTTTTTGGTTTTTTTTTTTGTGTGTGTGTGTGTTTTTTTGAGACAGAGCCTCAAGCTGTTACCCTGGGTAGAGTGCCGTGGTCACAGCTCACAGCAACCTCCAGCTGTTGGGCTAAAGCGATTCTCTTGCCTCAGCCTCCCAAGGAGCTGGGACTACAGGCACCCACCACAACGCCTGGCTATTTTTTGGTTGGAGCCATCATTGTTGTTTGGCGGGTCCAGGCTGGATTTGAACCCGCCAGCTCAGGTGTATGTGGCTGGCACCTTAGCCACTTGAGCCACAGGCGCCAAGCCAGTTCCTGAGTTTTTCAATGAAATCCAATTATATTCAGTCACCTACCCATATTTCTTTTTTTTTTTTCTTTTTGCCATTGCATCACAGCTCCCAGCAACCTCCAACTCCTGGGTTTAGGTGATTCTCTTATCTCACCCTCCCAAGCAGCTCGGACTACAGGCACCACCACAACACTGACTATTTTTTTGTTGAAGTTTGGCCGGGGCCAGGTTCGAACCGGCCACCTTCGGTATATGGGGGCCGAGAGCACCCTACCCACTGAGCCACAGGTACCGCCCCCCACCCATATTTCAAAGGCTCAATAGCCACATGTGGCTAGTGGCTTCTGTATTGTACAATGCAGATAAAGAAAATTCCATCATCATAAAGTTATATTGGAATTTTCTATTAGGGGATATACAATGCCAAATTCTTTTTCTTTTCTTTTCTGAGACAGAATCTCACTATGTCGTCCTCTGTAGAGTGCTATGGTGATACAGCTCACAGCAACCTCCAACTCTTGGGCTTAAGCGATTCTCTTGTCTCAGCCTCCCAAGTAGCTGGGACTACAGGTGCCTGCCACAACCCCTGGCTAGTTTTTTGGTTGTAGTTATTGTTTGGCAGGCCCAGGCTGGATTCCAACCCGCCAGATCCTGTGTCTGTGGCTGGCACCCTGGCCACTGAGCTACAGGTGCGGAGCCACACAATGCCAGTTACACTTTTTCCTTTGTCTCTTTCATCACTCTCAGTTTAAATCAGACTGATTAGCTTTCAGAAACATCTGGCTCTTAGTGCATATTTCAAGGCCAGAGCGCCTGTGGTTTTTCTATTTAAAAGCTCCTCCTCTCGGGGCAGTGCCTGTGGCTCAGTCAGTAAGGCGCCAGCCCCATATACCGAGGGTGGCGGGTTCAAACCCGGCCCCGGCTGAACTGCAACCAAAAAATAGCTGGGTGTTGTGGCGGGCGCCTGTAGTCCCAGCTACTCGGGAGGCCGAGGCAAGAGAATCGCTTAAGCCCAGGAGTTGGAGGTTGCTGTGAGCTGTGTGATGCCATGGCACTCTACTGAGGGCCATAAAGCGAGACTCTGTCTCTACAAAAAAAAAAAAAGCTCCTCCCCTCCAGTTCACTTGCCTACCTTCCTCTCCTGATTTAGATCTCAGCTTAAACACAATTTCCTCTGGGATACTTTTCTTTTCTTTCTTTATTATTATTATTTGTTTTAGAGACAGAGTCTCACTTTTTATTGCCCTCGGTTGAGTGCCTTGGCATCACAGCTCACAGCAACCTCCATCTCTTGGGCTTAGGCGATTCTCTTGCCTCAGCCTCCGGAGTAGCTGGGACAACAGGCACCTGTCACAATGCCCAGCTGTTTTTCATTGCAGTTTGGCCAGGGCCAGGTTTGAACCCGCCACCCTCAGTATATGGGGCCAGTGCCCTACTCACTGAGCTACAGGCACCGCCCTGGATGCTTTTCTATGATTCCCTTAGGTAGTTGTTGCTGTGTGCACAGATTTTTATTCAGTGTTTTAAATTCAAGACTATAAGGGAGAAGAGGCAAGAGATGAGATGGAAAAATTATTTCCTTTCATTCATTTGTTCCTTGGAATTCTTGTCTAGCCAGTGTACATCCCCATGTCTGCTATCACTAGAGCCTTCTACTCATGCTAATTTCCTTGGAAGAAAATAGAATACAAATGTTACACCAGCCTAATAACCCTTACATGCTGAAATTTATGCTCTATCTAATCTCCTCCCATACTAAATCAGAACTATCTGTGTGAAGGCACTGGGGCTTCTGCCTTAGACTCTTAGATTGCTCAGTGTAGCTTCAAATGGACAAGCCAGCTGCCATGTCATAAGAAAATTAGACAGTGCTGGCCAGGCAAGGTATTTCATGCCTGAAATCCTAGCCCTCTGGGAGGCCAAGGCAGGTGGATACTTTGAGCTCAGGTGTTCAAAACCAGCCTGAACAAGAGTGAGACCCCCATCTCTACTAAAAGTAGAAAAACTAGCTAGGTATCATGGCAGGTGCCTGTAGTTCGAACTACTTGGGAGGCTGAGGCAAGAGGATCTCTTGAACCCAAGAGTTTGAGTTTGCTATGAGCTATGACGCTTGAACCCAAGAGTTTGAATTTGCTGTGAGCTATGATGCCACGGCACTCTACCCATGGCAACAGAGTGAGACTGTCTCAAAAAAGAAAGAGAGAGAAAGAAAGAAAGAGAAAGAACTTTAGACAATCCTGTGAAAAGAACCACAGAGAGAACTGAGGCCTTGGAAGTAGATCCACCAGCATCAGGAATTTCTTCAGATGACTGCAGCTGCAAGTGACATCTGGATCACAACCTTAGGAAAGATCCCAGACTAAAAGAGTTCACCTAAGCCACTTCCCAATTCCTGACACACAGAAACTGTGGAAGATGACAAACATTTATGGACTCTGAATTTCAGGATAACTTATTCTACACCAAAAGATAACAACAAATGAGAAATTTAACAGTAAGAGTTAATATTTATTAAGTGCTTTCTATGAGTCTGGCATTCTTCTAAGAACTTTACTAAATATCTAATTTAATCCTCACAAAAATCCTATGATAGGCTCCGTGCCTGTAGCTCAGCAGCTAGGGCGCCAGCCACATACACCAGAGTTGGCGGGTTCGAACCCAGCCCAAAAGCAACATAGTGAGATTCTGTCTCAAAAAAAAAAAAATAAGAAAAAAATCCTATGATGTAGGTGATATTACTATCCCCACTAAACAGAAGAGGAAACTGAAATATAAAGAGATGAAATAACTCGCACAAAATCATACAACTACAAAGGCAGGTGACTGACCCATGACTAGTTTCAGAACCCCAAACGCTTTCTTCTAAAGAAGGTTGCAAAATGCCAGAAGAAGCCCAGTGCAGTGGCCCACGCCTGTAATCCTAGTGATACCGGAATTTTGCTCTTCAGTAGGTCCTTGGTCTCAGGAAATCGAAGAATGAACCCACAGACCACAGATCAGTGGTAAGATAGGATTTTTTATTAGAAGTTAGAAAGGGGCTCGCGTCTGTGGCTCAAGCAGCTAAAGCCACATACACCTGAACTGGTGGGTTTGAGTCCAGCCCGGGCCCACCAAACAATAATGACGGCTGCAACCAAAAAATAGCCAGGCCTTGTGGCTGGCACCTGTAGTCCCAGCTACTTGGGAGGCAGAGACAGGAGAATCACTTGAGCCCAGGAGTTGGAGGTTGCTGTGAGCTGTGATGCCACAGCACTCTACCCAGGGCAACAGCTTGAGACTCTGTCTCAAAAAAAAAGAAAAAGTTAGAAAGGAATACAGAAGAAATAACAAGCCCCAGAGCTTCTGGAAGGGGTAAAAGAACTAAACTAACTGGGGAGTCTCTACTTCCAGTTGGGTTGTATAGGCGAAAAGCCTATAAGTAAACCTTTAAATGGTTCCATTTTGTGAAGGCAAGTTTAAAGTCTTTTGTGAGTTAGAAAGGAAAAAATCCTGGATAGAACTCCATACATGGCTTAAAGCCTAATCATGTAAAAGTGATTTAGGGCGGAGCTTCGTGGAGACAGGGCTGCAGACAGTCACCTATATATCTCAAGATTTTCCAAACTACTCCCTAAAGATGATTAACAGCCTCCATATGGTCAAGCATTCAAACAGCTTATTTCCCCAGAATCTTGTTTTGTGGTTTTGTTTTTGATTACTTAGTGTAAGAATAACTTTAGTGAAGCAGTTATCAGTTAAACCAGTTAAATCTTAGCCCATAAGGATAGCTTTAGATAATGTTAGTAAAACGTACCAGGCAGTAAAAGGCCTGGGGCCAAGGTTTAAGTCATGTGTTTATTGATTAAGTTATGTGCCTATATGAGCTTTGGTGGAAGAAATAAAGATTGTCACTTGCCATGAGAGTGTAAGTGGTCCTCCTTGTTACTCAGGCTATTTCACTGCAAGACTCACTTCTCTGCGCCATTGGTCAGTTGGGAGACATTCATGCAACAGGGTTGGGCTCTTTATTTAGGGGTATTAAGTCTTGAGAATTACATTTGGCCAGGACTTGGCAAATAGAAACACATTTTCATCGTTAATGAGTGTTGTTGACAAAAGAATGAATGCAGTCCCTCCAGCTCAGGGCAAACGGTCACGGTGTTCCCTTCACTTGCCCAAGCCTAGGAAAACTGGGGTCCCCTGTCCAACCTCGAATGGGGGGGAGAATCCTGTATCACTAGCACTTTGGGGGGCAGAGGCGAGTGGATTGCCTGAGCTCATGAATTCGAGACCAGCCTAAGCAACAATGAGACCCCATTTCTAAAAAAATAGCCAATAGTTCGTTGTAGCGAACACCTATAGTCCCAGCTACAAGGAAGGGTGAGGCAAGAGGATCTCTTGAGCCCAAGAGTTTGAGGTTGCTGTGAACTATGACACCACAACTCTCTACTGAGGGAAACAAAGTGAGACTCTGTCTCAAAAAGTAAATAAATTAATTAATTAAATAAATAAAATGCCAGGCTTGGCGCCCGTAGCACAGTGGTTTGGTGCCAGCCACGTGCACCAATGTTGGAGGGTTCGAACCCAGCCTGGACCAGCTAAACAATGACAACTGCAACAAAACATTAGCCAGGCGTTGTGGCGAGCACCTGTCGTCCCAGCTACTTGGGAGGCAAGAGAATCGCTTAAGCCCAAGAGTTTGATGTTGCTGTGAGCTGTGAGGCCACTGCACTCTACCCAGGGCAACAGCTTGAGACTATGTCTCAAAAAAACAGAAAATAAAAAATAAACAAATAAAAATTAAAATAGCCGGGCATTGTGGTGGGTGCCTGTAGTCCCAGCTACTTGGAAGGCTGAGGCAAGGGGATCGCTTGAACCTAGGAGTTTGAGGTTGCTGTGATCTGTAATACCATGGCACTCTACTGAGGACTACAAAGTGGGAATCTGTTTCAAAAAAAAAAGGGGGGGGGAGGAAGGGGTGAGTGGGGCCTGACTTAAAAACTGGAAAAGATAGGTGGCACCTGTGGCTCAGTCGGTAGGGCGCCGGCCCCATATACGAAGGGTGACGGGTTCAAACCCGGCCCCGGCCAAACTGCAACCAAAAAATAGCGGGTGTTGTGGCAGGCGCCTGTAGTCCCAGCTACTCGGGAGGCTGAGGCAAGAGAATCGCTTAAGCCCAGGAGTTGGAGGTTGCTGTGAGCTGTGTGAGGCCACAGCACTCTACGGAGGGCCATAAAGTGAGACTCTGTCTCTACAAAAAAAAAAAAAAAAACGGAAAAGATTTGCTCTCTCAAAAAAGAGCCCTCCAGGCAGAAGCAGTGTGTTAACAAGGTAAACGGTCAGTGAGGGTCTCCTAGGTGCAGAGAAAATGGTGCATAGACTCCCTTTCTTTCATGGAGCTCATGGTCTAAAGGAGAAAATGGTTGAGGCCTGGCACAGTGGCTCACACCTATAATCCTAGCACTCTGGAAGGCCAAGATGGGTGGATTGCCTGAGCTCACAGGTTAGAGACCAGCCTGAGCAAAAGCGAAACCCCATCTCTAAAAATAGCTGTGCATTGTGGCGGGTGCCTATAGTCCCAGCTGCTCTGGAGGGTGATGCAAGAGAATCACTTGAGCCCAAGAGTTTGAAGTTGTTGTGGGCTAGACTCCATAGCACTCTATGGAGGGTGACAAAGTGAGACTCTGTTTCAAAAAAGAAAAGAAAAGAAATAAGGGGAGGGTGGCTAGAATAGGCCTCCCTAAGAAGATACCCTGCAGGGCGGCACCTGTGGCTCAGTGGGCAGGGTGCCAGCCCCATATACCGAGGATGGTGGGTTCAAACCTGGCCCCAGCCAAACTGCAAAAATAAGGGGGTGGCGCCTGTGACTCAAAGGAGTAGGGCGCTGGCCCCATATGCAGGAGGTGACAGGTGATGGGTTCAGGCCCAGCCCTGGCCAAAAACTGCAAAAACAAAACAAACAAACAAAAAAGCCAGGCGTTGTGGTGGGCGCCTGTAGTCCCCGCTATTCAGGAGGCTGAGGCAAGGGAATCACCTAAGCCCAGGAGTTGGAGGTTGCTGTGAGCTGTGTGATGCCACAGCAGTCTACGGTGGCAATAAAGTGAAACTCTGTCTCTACAAAAAAAAAAAGAGAGAGAGAAGATACAGTGCACAAGGTGACAGGTCACATGGCTGTGCAATGGTAGGGGATGAGACTGGGGAGAGAGAAGTGGCAGATTATGCCCAAGGGCTCTGCATGGACCATTGTAAGGACTGTGGCTTTTACTCTGAGTCAAATGGGCAGCAAGCGCAGAGTTGTGAGCAGAGGCATGATGTGATCTATCTTGTTAAAAGGGCCCTAGTTGTTGTGTTGAAAATAAATGGTAGGAAAGCAAGGATAGAAGGCATGAGAGCTGTTGCAATAATTCGGTGAGACCTGTAAACACCTAATAAACAGTTTGCAAAGACTCAAGGCAAACCCCTCACGCTCCATAGAGTTGTGGCTGTACTGCTCCAGGCCCACCTCCCCTTATTTCCGACCCCTCACCCTGATCTATAGCTTTTGCTCATAGCCCTTTTTATCACCTAATATTTTAGGTAATTTACTTTTATTTTTTACTTGTGACTGGCACAGAAAGAATTTACTTTTTGGGGTTTTTTTGGCTTTTTTTTGAGACAGTGTCCCAAGCTGTTGCCCTGGGTAGAGGGTCGTGGCATCACAGCTCACAGCAATCTCAAACTCTTGGGTTTAAGCAATTCTCTTGCTTCAGCCTCACAAGTAGCTGGAATGAAAGGCACCCGCCACAATGACAAACTATTTTTTGTTGCAGTTGTCATTGTCATTTAGCTGGCCCAGCCTGGGTTTGAACCTGCCAGCCTTGATATATGTGGCTGGTGCCATAACCACTGTGCTATGGGCGCCGAGCCAGGAATTTACTTTTTTTTTTTTCAGACAGAGTCTCACTTTATCTTTTTTTTATTTTTTTTTTTGTAGAGACAGAGTCTCACTGTACCGCCCTCGGGTAGAGTGCCGTGGCGTCACACTGCTCACAGCAACCTCCAACTCTTGGGCTTACGCGATTCTCTTGCCTCAGCCTCCCGAGCAGCTGGGACTACAGGCGCCCGCCACAACGTCCGGCTATTTTTTTGTTGCAGTTTGGCCGGGGCCGGGTTTGAACCCACCACCCTCGGCATATGGGGCCGGCGCCCTACTCACTGAGCCACAGGCGCCGCCCAGAGTCTCACTTTATCACCCTTGGTAGAGTGCCGTAGCATCACAGCTCACAGCAACCTCCAACTCCTGGGCTTAAGTGATTCTCTTGCCTCAGCCTCCTGAGTAGCTGGAACTACAGGCACCTGCCACAATGCCCGGCTATTTTTTGGTTGCAGTTTGGCTGTGTCGGGTTCGAACCTGCCACCCTCAGTATATGGGGTCGGCACCCTACCCACTGAGCCACAGGCACCACCCAGGAATTTACTTTTTAAATTATGTTAATCAAGGCCAGGTTCACTGGCTCACACCGGTAATTCTAGCAATTTAGGGGGCCAACGCAGGTGGATTGCCTGAGCTCAGGAATTCGAGTCCAGCCTGATCCAGATAGAGACCTCTCTAAAAATAGCGGCACATTGTGGTGGGTGCCTATAGTCCTAGCTACTCAGGGGGCTAAGGTAAGAGAATCACTTGAGCCCAAGAGTTTGAGGTTGCTGTGAGCTGTGACTCCATAGCACTCTACTGAGGCCACAAAGTGAGACTCTCTCTCAAAAAAAATTATTTTCATCGGATGTCTCCACATTACTGGAACATAAACACCTCAAGGAAAGGAAACGGTTTCATTCACTGATTATTTTTCCACTGCCTTCAACAGCGTCTATATGACATAGGTGCTCCATAAATAAATATTTGTCACATAAATATATATCAAAGTTGTTACTCTAGGATTAAATTTCTCTCTTTTTTTTTCAGACAGAGTCTCACTTTGTCACCCTCAGTAGAGTGCTAAGGCATCATAGCTCACAGCAACTTCAATCTTTTGTTCTCCTGCTATCTCTTGTCTCAGCCTCCCAAGTAGCTGGGACTACAGGTGCCCCCCACAATGCCTGGCTATTTTTAGAGACAGGGTCTTGCTCTTGCTCAGACTGGTCTCGAACTCCTGATGCTCAACCAATTCACCCTCCTCAGCCTTCCAGAGTGCTAGGATTACAGGTATGAGCCACTGGCCCTGGCTCTTTTCCTTCATATAAATGGTAATATATTCTTCTGCATTTTGATTTTTTTTGTTTTTTTTTTGAGACAGAGTCTCACTATGTTGCCCTCAGCAACCTCAAACTCTTGGGCTTACGGGATTCTCTTGCCTCAGCCTCCTAAGTAGCTGAGACTACAGGCGCTCGCCACAACACCCAGCTATTTTTTGGTTGTAATTGTCATTGTTGTTTAGCAGGCTCTGGCTGGGTTTGAACTCGCTAGCTCTGGTGTATGCGGTTGGTGCCCTGCCCACTGAGTCACAGACACTGAGGAAACATTTTGATTTGTTTAACAATATGTCTTGGAGGATTTCCTTTTCTTTATTATTTATGTAGTATATATGTGACAGTCTCACCACAGCAGCTATTCACAGCCAAGATAGTAGCATTCTTACAGCTTCAAATTCCTGGACATAAGCAATTCCCCCACCTCAGCCTCCTGGATAGCTGGACCACACACCTGCCACTGTGGCCAACTTGCCATTTTATTTTATAGATATAATTTGAATATTATTTTGCTTCATACTTTTGAATATAGATAAAATATTATTTAACTAGGGCGGCGCCTGTGGCTCAGTGAGGAGGGCGCCGGCCCCATATGCCGAGGGTGGCGGGTTCAAACCCAGCCCCGGCCAAATTGCAACAACAAAAAAAAAAAAATAGCCGGGCGTTGTGGCAGGCGCCTGTAGTCCCAGCTGCTCGGGAGGCTGAGGCAAGAGAATCGCGTAAGCCCAAGAGTTAGAGGTTGCTGTGAGCTGTGTGATGCCACGGCACTCTACCTGAGGGCGGTACAGTGAGACTCTGTCTCTACAAAAAAAAAAAAAAAAAAAATTATTCAACTAGTTCTCGACAAATGACAAAGAACCATCCAATCTTTCTGTATAATGACTAATGATCCTGGATAATTTGAGATTCGGTTTTTTTTTTGAGACAGAGTCTCAAGCCTCAAGCTGTCACCCTGGGTAGAGTGCTGTGGCATCACAGCTCACCGCAACCTCCAACTCCTAGGCTCAAGCGATTCTCCTGCCTCTGCCTCCCAAGTAGCTGGAACTACAGGCGCCCGGCACAATGTCCAGCTATTTTTTGGTTGCAGCCGTCATTGTTGTTTGCGGGCCTGGGCGCAGCTTGAGCCACAGGCACCTAGCCCGGTTTTTTCTTCTTCTTCCTTCTTCTTCCTTCTTCTTCCTTCTTCTTCCTTCTTCTTCCTTCTTCTTCCTTCTCCTCCTCCTCCTCCTTCTCCTCCTCCTCCCTCCTCCTCCTTCCTCCTCCTCCTCCTTCTTCTTCTTCCTTCTTTTCCTGGGCTCAAGCAATTCTCCTACCTCTGCCTCCCAAGTAGTTGGGACTACAGGCGCCCGGCATTTTTTTTGGTTGCAGCCGTCTTTGTTGTCTGGCGGCCAGGGCTGTATTCGAACCCCCCAGCTCAGGTGTATGTGGCTGGCATCTTAGACGCTTGAGCCACAGGCGCCGAGCCAGTTTCTTCTTTTATTATTATTAGCTATGCTGCTACTACTACTACTATTTGCCTCTTTGTTCTTACATCATACTAGAGGGGCAATTGCTGGGTAGGTATTGTTCATCAAAACTTCCAGCAAAGCTGACTTTCCCTGAACAAAGCTATCTGTCACCTTCCCAAAGTGTATAAATGCAAACACACTTCTGAACTAGGTTATTTTTGTCAATCTGATGGGTAAAATACAAAAAAACTTCTGTGTTGTTGTGCATTTCATTTTCAAGATTTAACACCTAGGGGGAAAAAGGGAAAAAGAAAAAAAAGAGGGATAGACTAAACAGAAAAGGAAACAAAGAAGAAAAAAATGTAAAAAAAGAAAAAAGGGAGGAGGAGGATTTAACACCTTTATTGAGCATGTTTCTCACAAATTTTGGCCAAGCGTATAGTTTCGACTTTCTTTTTTCTTTCTTTCTTTCTTTCTTTCTTCTTTTTTCAGTTTTTGGCTAGGGCTGGGTTTGAACCACTTCTGGCATATGGGGCCGGCGCCCTACCCCTCTGAGCCACAGGTGCCGCCCCAGACTTTCCTTTTTTTTTCATTGAGACGGTCTCACCGTGTTGCCCTCAGTAGAGTGCTGTAGCATTATAGCTCACAGTAACCTCAAACTCCTGGGCTCAAAAGATCCTGTTGTCTCAGCCTTTGAATCACTGGGACTACAGGCATCTGCCACCACGTCCAGCTATTTTTAGAGATGGGGTCTCACTCTGGCATAGGCTGGTCTTGAACTGCTGAGCTCAAACAATTCACCCATCTCTGCCTCCCAAAGTGCTAGGATTACAGGTGTGAGCCACGACACCCCAGCCACTAGTTTCAATTTTCTTTCTTTCTTTCTTTTTTTTTTTTTTTGTAGAGACAGAGTCTCCCTCTATGGCTCTTGGTAGAGTGCCGTGGCATCACATAGCTCACAGCAACCTCCAACTCCTGGGCTTAGGCGATTCCCTCGCCTCAGCCTCCTGAGTAGCTGGGACTACAGGCGCCCGCCACAACATCCGGCTATTTTTTTTATTGCAGTTTGGCTGGGGCCAGGTTTGAACCTGCCACCCTCAGTATATGAGGCTGGGGCCCTACCCACTGAGCCACAGGCGCTGCCCTAGTTTCAACTTTCTTTTTCTTTCTTTCTTTCTTTTTTTTTTTATACAGACAGAGTCTCACTTTGTTGTCCTCAGTAGAGTGCTGTGGCGTCACGGCTCACAGCAACCTCTAACTCTTGGGCTTAGGCCATTCTCTTCCCTCAGTTTCCTGTGCAGCTGGGACTACAGGTGCCCGCTACAACGCCCAGCTATTTTTTTTGGTTGCAGTTTTGCTGGTGCCTAGTTTGAACCCACTATCCTTGGCGCCCTACTCACTGAGCCACAGCATTCCCCCACCCCCACCCCGCCACACTTAAACTTTCTTTACATTTCACTCCCTAAAGATCATGAGCTGGGGCTGTGCCTGTGACTCAAAGGAGTAGGGCGCTGGCCCCACATACCAGAGGTAGTGGGTTCAATCCTGGCCCTGGCCAAAAACTGTAAAAAAAAAAAAAAATCATGAGCTAACACAAGTCAAGTTGATAGGATTTGGCAGTCTTCTAGGCTGTTCTAATTCATTTCACTTCAGTAATTGCCTAATTGCATGTAAATGGTGTTAGTGTCACCACCTCAGAAGGGTGGAGCAGGTAGGGTGGGAAAGGAAACAGCCTATATCAATCAGCAAAGTCAGAGGCTCTGAATAGAAAGCTGACCTAAGGATATTTTCAGGGCCAATATTTCCCAAGTACATATTTTGCACCAGGAACTGGTCTGTGAAGACAGCAGTGAACAAGGCAGACAGGTTCCTTGCCCTCATGAATCTTACAAACTTGCAGACAAATGCACATAAAGGAAGTAGGCAATTAAGTAAACGCCCTGTGAATACTATGTAGGAAATAGAATACCATGGCAGGACAACATTTATCCAAAGTGTCCTCCCACAGTGTTGGAAGTGCCCACAGCTCACAGATTATCAGGTAAGGTCTCTTTGAAGTGGTGACAGTTGGGTGAAGAAGTGGTGACAGGAGGCTGAAAATGAGCCACGCTGAGGAAGAGCAGGGGGAAACAAAAGATGCAAAGTCTTGAGACAGGAAAGGGCATGGTGTGTTTAAGGAACCTGGAAAAAATTTGGAGTGTGGTAGAGATGGGGAGAGAAGAGAAGGGATGTGGTGGGCAGAGGTCAGTTGCCAAGTTCCTTCTAAGCAGTGCTAAGGAGTTTGGTGGTCATTTTGTATGGGTGATAGACTGTGGAATTTTTTTTTTTTTTTTTGCAGTTTTTGGCCAGGGCTGGGTTTGAACCTGCCACCTCCGGCATATGGGGTCAGTGCCCTACTCCTTTGAGCCACAGGCGCCACCTGACCATGGAATGTTTTTTTTTTGTTTTTTTTTTGTAGAGACAGAGTCTCACCTTATCCCGCCCTCGGTAGAGTGCCGTGGCGTCACACAGCTCACAGCAACCTCTAAATCCTTGGGCTTAGGCGATTCTCTTGACTCAGCCTCCCTAGTAGCTGGGACTACAGGCGCCCGCCACAACGCCCGGCTAACCATGGAATGTTTTAAGCACTGAACTGGCAGGCTCCAATTTATGTTTGTCAAAGTCACCATGGTTTCTGGTTCAGTCTTCCTTTCTAGGAAGCAACCCCTAATGGGACACCTCTTTTTAGAGATGACATAGTTCCTGACATTTATTCTAGCATATAAAATCTGCACCTAGACCTGCCAGCCTTAACATCTAGTGAATTACTTGGGGAGCTTTTTTTGGTTTGGGATTCAGTGAATCTGTGGCAGGGCATAAGAATTTTTATTTCTAACAACTTTCCAGGTAATACTGATGCCACTGGCTGGGCGTGGTGGTTCATGCCTGTAATCCCTGCACTCTGGGAAGCCAAGGCTGGCAGATCCCCTGAGCTCAGGAGGTTTTTTTTGTTGTTGTTGTTGTTTTTGTAGAGATAGAGTTTCATTCTGTCGCCCTGGGTAGGGTGCCCTGGTAGAGTGCCCACAGCTCACAGCAACCTCCAACTCCTGGGCTTAGGCGATTCTCTTGCCTCAGCCTCCCAAGCAGCTGGGACTACAGGCGCCCGCCACAACGCCCGGCTATTTTTTTGCTGCAGTTTGGTCCGGACCAAGTTTGAACCCACCACCCTCAGTATATGAGGTCTGCGCCCTATCCACTGAGCCACAGGTGCTACCTGACCTCAGGAGTTTGAGACCAGCCTGAGCCAGAACAAGACACCACCTCTAAAAACAACTGGGCGTTGTGGCAGGAGCCTGTAGCTCCAGCTGCTCAGGAGGCTGAGGCAAGAGAATCACTGGAGTCCAGGAGTCTGAGGCTGCTGTGAGCTGTGACGCCACATCACTCTACCAAGGGTGACAAAGTAAGATTCTGTCTCAAAAAAAAAAACAATTCCTGTAAGATTCAGTTTAGCTGTTGTCTCTTCCCTGTTGAGTGTCCCCAACTCCTTACTAGGTGTTTGTCCTAGCTTTCATTGGATTGCCTATCACTTCGTATATACTTTTTTTTTTTGAGACAGGATCCCACTATGTTGCCCTCGGAAGAGTGCCGTGGTGTCACAGCTCACAGCAACCTCAAGGTCTTGGGCTTAAGTGATTCTCTTGCCTCAGCCTCCCAAGTAGCTGGGACTACAGGCGCCCACCACAAAGCCCGGCTATTTTTTGTTGCAATTGTCATTGTTGTTTTAGCTGGCCAGGGCTGGGTTCAAACTTGCCAACTTTGGTGTATGTGGCTGGTACCATAACCACTGTGCGAGGGGCGCTGAGCCCACCTTGTATATACTTCTAACATAGAGGCTTGAAAACTTTTTTAACCTAGATCTGTGGTAAAAAATTCATTATATTTCGGGCGGCGCCTGTGGCTCAGTCGGTAAGGTGCCGGCCTCATATACCAAGGGTGGTGGGTTCAAACCCAGCCCCGGCCAAACTGCAACCAAAAAATAGCCGGGTGTTGTGGCGGGCGCCTGTAGTCCCAGCTACTCGGGAGGCTGAGGCAAGAGAATCGCTTAAGCCCAGGAGTTGGAGGTTGCTGTGAGCTGTGTGAGGCCACGGCACTCTACCGAGGGCCATAAAGTGAGACTCTGTCTCTACAAAAAAAAAAAAAAAAAAAAAAAAAATTTCATTATATTTCAATCCAACAAACATTACTTATTTAAAATATTATTCTATTAAAGAATATACTATAATACACTATATACTTTTATTAAATCCTATTCTATTTCATTTTTTTAAAATACTGGCTGTAAATTTGTTTTTTCCTTTTTGAGACAGAGTTTTACTCTGCTGCCCAGGCTAGAGTGCCTTGACTTCAATCTAGCTCACAGTAACCTCAAACTCCTGGGTTCAAGCAATCCTCCTACCTCATTCACCCAACTAGTTTTTCTGTTTTTAGTAGAGCTGGGGTCTCGGTTTTGCTTAGGCTGGTCTTGAACTCCTGAGCTCAAGGGATCCTCCAGCTTTGGCTTCCCAGAGTTCTGGGAATATAGGAGTGAGCAACCTCATCTAGCCATGGCTATAAATTTTTTAATTAACAGTAGTAAGAAAAGCACAGTTCTCATGCATTTTTCTCATATTGCACAATTATTTTTATATTTATCTTCACAATTAATGTATAATCTATTTGAAGGTAGAATTGTGTCTTATTAATCAGGTGTCTCCAGAGCCTGCTAAAGGCTTTAGCACTCAAAAGTCAACAAATATTTATTGAATGAATGAATGAATAAATATAAGGGTCTTTGATTTTCTTTATCCACCATTGATCCAAACATTAATGTTTAGCTAAACACAAGTCAGTTAGATCAACTGTGGAATCAATTGGATGCCCACATGGAAACCAATAAACATAAACCATTGTCTCTCATTATACATAATAATTAACTCTATAGCTGGGTGTGGTGGCACAGGCCTATAGTCCCAGCTATTCGAGAGGCTGAGGCAAGAGGATTGCTGAGCCCAAGGGTTTGAGGTTGCTATGGATTATGATGACGACATGGCACTCTACGCAGGGCAACAGAGTGAGAGTTGGTCACCCAAAAAAAAAAAAAAAATTATTTAAGACTCAATATCATAATGTTTGTAAAAACAAAGAAAAGAAAAAGGAAAAAAAATAACTCTGTGTTATATACCTAAGTGTGTATTCTAGTCAGCTTGAACTGCTATAACAGAACCATAGATGGGTGGCTTAAGTAACACTTATTTCTCACATTTCTGGACCCAGTGAAATCTAAGATCAGGCACTGACAAACTAGTGTCTGGAGAGGGGTGCTCTTCCTGGTTTGCACACCACCATCTGATATTGTTGGCTAAATAAGAAATTATCTCTCTTATGTTCCTTCTTTATTTATTTTTCCCATAGCCCCTTATTAAAGCAAGTATGTTTCTTCTCATAAGGACACTAATGCCATTAATTCTATTCATGAAGACTCACCCTCACTTTTTTATTTTTGAGACAGAATCTCATTATGTCACTTCGGTAGAGTGCCATAGCATCAGGGCTCCCAGCAACCTCAAACTCTTGGGCGTAAGCGATTCTCTTGCCTTAACCTCCCAAGTAGCTAGGACTATAGGTGCCCACTAGAAGGCCCTGCTACTTTTAGAGATGAGGCCTTGCTCTGGCGCAGGCTGGTCTCGAACCTGTGAGCTCAGGCAATCCACTTGCCTCTGCCTCCCAAGTGCTGGGATTACAGGTGTAAGCCACCAAACCCGGCTAGGGCTCACTCTCATGACCTAATTACCTAACCAAAGGCCCCACCTCCTAATATCATAACATTTGAGGCTGGGAGATTTCAACATACAAATTTGGCGGGGGGCGGGGGGCGGGCGGGGAGAAGGGGGGAGGGGGACACAAACATTCAGTCCTTAAAATATAAGCCTAAAACTAGACAATTTCTAGAGGAGATAATCTTTGCAACCTGAGATAGACAATCATTTCTTGAAAATAAAACAAAAAAGAAAAAGTTGACAAATCAGACTTTATTAACATAAAAACCTTTGCTTTTAGAAGACATCATTAAGAAAACACACAGGAGGCCAGGTGCAGCGGCTCATGCCTATAATCCTGGCACTCTGGGAGGCCAAGGCAGGTGGATTGCTTGAGCTCAGGCGTTCAAGACCAGCCTGAGCATGAGCAAGATTCTTGCCTCTGCTAAAAATAGAAAAATTATCCAGGCCTCATGGCATCTATAGTTCTAGCTATCAGGGAGGCTAAGGCAAGAGGATCACTTGAGCCCAAGAGTTCGAAGTTGCTGTGAGCTATGACACCACAGCACTCTACCTGTGCAAGAAAATGAGACTCTGCCTCAAAAAAAATAATAATATTAATAAAGGAAGAAAGAAAACAAACGGACTGTGTGTAGTGACTTATGCCTGTAATACCAGCACTTTGGGAGGCCAAGTCAGGAAGATTAAGGCCAGGAGTTTGAAACCAGCCTGAGCAACAGAAAGACCCCCATCTCCATTAAAAAAATAAAAATCAAGAAATAAGAAAATTAGCCAGGCATACACTTGTAGTTTTAGCTACTTGGGAGGCTGAGGTGAGAGGATCACTTGAGCCTCGGCTCAATGTTACCTTGGAGTTCAAGATAACATTGAATTCTGGGGCGGCGCCTGTGGCTCAGTGAGTAGGGCGCCAGCCCCATATGCCGAGGGTGGCGGGTTCAAACCCAGCCCCGGCCAAACTGCAACCAAAAAATAGCCGGGCGTTGTGGCGGGCACCTGTAGTCCCAGCTGCTTGGGAGGCTGAGGCAAGAGAATCGCGTAAGCCCAAGAGTTAAGAGGTTGCTGTGAGCCGTGTGACGCCACGGCACTCTACCGAGGGCAGTATAGTGAGACTCTGTCTCTACAAAAAAAAAAAAAAAAAAAGATAACATTGAATTCTGATTGCACCAGCCTGAGAAAAAAAGAAAGGAAGGAAGAGAGAGAGAGAGAGAGAGAGAGAGAGAGAGAAAATAAAAAAAAAAGAAAAGGCAAGCCACAGACTAAACAAAAATTGCAAAATACTTTTTTTTTTCCTGAGACAGAGTCTCACTATGTCACCCTCAGTAAAGTGCTGTAGCATCACAGCTCACAGCAACCTCCAACTTTTGGGCTTAAGTGATTCTCTTGCCTCAGCCTCCCGAGTAGTTAGGACTACAGGCGCCTGCCACAACGCCCAGCTATTTTTTGGTTGCAGTTGTCGTTGTTTAGCAGGCCTGGGCTGAGCTCGAATGCTCTAGCCTTGGTGTATGTGGCTGGCGCCCTACTCCCTGAGCAATGGGCGCCGAGCCTCCAAAATACTTTTCAAAGGACTTATATCTAAAATATGTAAAGACTCCCAAAGCTCAATGATAAGAGACTACCTGATTTTTAAAAATGGGCAAAAGATTTGATGAGACCTATCACCAATGAGGACATATGAATATCAAGTAAACAAACTAAAGGATGTTCATGTTACTAGGAAAATGCAACTTAAAACCACAGTGAGATACCACTTCACTCTCATTAGATTGGCTAAAATTAAAAGGACTGTCTACATGATCTTTTTTTTTTTTTTTTTTTGTAGAGACAGAGTCTCACTTTATGGCCCTCAGTAGAGTGCCGTGGCCTCACACAGCTCACAACAACCTCCAACTCCTGGGCTCAAGCGATTCTCTTGCCTCAGCCTCCCGAGCAGCTGGGACCACAGGCGCCCGCCACAACGCCCAGCTATTTTTTGGTTGCAGTTCAGCCGGGGCCGGGTTTGAACCCGCCACCCTCGGTATATGGGGCCGGCGCCCTACCAACTGAGCCATAGGAGCCGCCCTGTCTACATGATCTTACCAAGGATGTGGAGCAACTGGCACACTGGTGGGAATATAAATAGCACAGTCAATTTGGAAAACAGTGTAGCAGTTTCTGAAAAAGTCAAACATGTACCTATCATACTACTCACCCATTCCATAACTAACTTTTATCCAAGAGAAATGGAAACATATGTTCAGATAAAAACCTGTTCACAAATATTTATAACAGCTTTATTTGGAGTAGTCAAAAACTAGAGACAAGCAAATGTCTATCAACAGGAGAATGAGTAAATAATTATGGTTAATCCATGGAAAGAAATATTACTAAACAATAAAAAGGAATAGATAGTTCATTGATTCAACATGGATGAGCCACAGGGTAAGTATGCAAAGTGAAAGAAGCCAACAAAAAAGAAGACTTATGGTTCCATTTATATAAAATACAGAAACATGCAAAGTCACGCATCGAGACAGGAGAGTAGACTGGTTGTTAGCTGGGGACGTGGGTAGAGGAAAGACAAATTAAAGGGGGCGTGAAATGTCTTTTGGGAGTGATGGAAATATTTGTCATCTTGAATGTGGAGACGGTTTTAAAGGATCATACGTAAGTCATTACTAATGAAATCATACTTTTAAAATATAAGTAGTTTATTGTCTTTTAATTATATCTTAACAAAGTTGTGGAAAAATACTAATGACTAGCTAAACACAAATCAAAAATGCAACAGGCTGGGCCCAGTGGCTCACAGCTGTAATCCTAGAACTCTGGGAGGCTGAGGTGGGAGGAGCCCTTGAGATCAGGAGTTCATGATCAGCCTAAGCAAGAGCAAAAATCTCTGCTGAAAGTAGAAAAATTAGCCAGTTCTCATGGCGGGCATGTGTAGTCCCAGCTACTCCAGAGGCATTTGAAATAATAGCTGCGCTACAAAATGGAGTACAAATGTTATAAACCTTGATTATGTAAGATAATAATAGCTAATAAAATCCAGTGGTGAGAGAAAACTTCAAATGTTCAATTCCAAATATTTTGTGCAGAGTTAATTCAAACTTCCTAAAACGGAAATAGAGATGAAGGAGGAGAATTATTCTCATAATTAGCAAAATAAAATACAGTTTAGGTATTAAATTCCAGTTTTTACTCATATAAAAAATTTGCCAATTGCAGATGATGAGACAAAGATTTTATTTTATTTTATTATTATTTTTTTTTGGCCAGGGCTGGGTTTGAACCCACCACCTCTGGCATATGGGACTGGCACCCTACTCCTTGAGCCACAGGTGCTGCCCGAGACAAAGATTTTAGTTCAAGTAGTTCATTTGGGGGGGTGGGGGGATTGAGGAGGGAAGGCAAGAAAGCCAGTAAAGAATACATTATGAGGGCGGCGCCTGTGGCTCAGTGGGTAAGGCGCCAGCCCCATATACCGAGGGCGGGGGGTTCAAACCCAGCCCCGGCTGAACTGCAACCAAAAAATAGCTGGGTGTTGTGGTGGGCGCCTGTAGTCCCAGCTACTCATGAGGCTGAGGCAAGAGAATCGCTTAAGCCCAGGAGTTGGAGGTTGCTGTGAGCTGTGTGATGCCATGGCACTCTACCGAGGGCCATAAAGTGAGACTCTGTCTCTACAAAAAAAAAAAAAAGAATACATTATGAAGAAAGTTCCTGCTGTGGGCAATTTGAGCTGCTTCCCGCTGGAAAATTTTGGGACAGAATTCTGGAACAGAACTGAGAGTTACCCTACCAGAGAGGAGAGGAAACTGGGTTATTTATCTACCAGCTCCTGTCAGTTAGTGGTTGAGGGCTACTCCCAGAGGTGTTAATTTTCCTATACTTTCAGCCTGCCTGTGGGCAAGCAGAGCAGGTTGCAGAGGCAAAAGAGAGCTTTCAGGGAAAGAGTTACAGGTTGGGAATGACAATTTGGGCTGGCATGCAGGGAAGTTGGTGTTAAGGGAATAAGGAAGGGCATGCTATGCTGGGCATCCCTTACATGCCAGAAACCTTGGAGTCTAAATAAATAGATGGCAACCTTAAGAGGGTGAAATTCCAACATACAACACACCAACTATTTTTCTCAGTAAGCTCTTTTTTTATTATTAAATCATAGCTGTGTACATTAATGCGATCATGGGGCACCATACACTGGTTTTATAGACCGTTTGACACATTTTCATCACACTGGTTAACATAGCCTTCCTGGCATTTTCTTAGTTATTGTGTTAAGACATTTACATTCTACATTTATAGCCTATGTCACAAAATCCCAGGACCAGAGATGCTGGCGTGGATGTGGAGAAAAGGGAACACTTCTACACTGCTGGTGGGAATGCAAATCAATTAGCTCTTGACCTAAATTTCCTCTCATATCTTCTTGGTTTTATGTTTAAAAACCACCACACAATGCAAACAATAGCAGAATTATCAGGGAAGCTGTTATAAACAACTACCAGGTTTTTTTTTTTTTTTTTTTTTTGTAGAGACAGAGTCTCACTGTACCGCCCTCGGTAGAGTGCCATGGCGTCACACGGCTCACAGCAACCTCTAACTCTTGGGATTCTCCTGCCTCAGCCTCCCGAGCAGCTGGGACTACAGGTGCCCGCCACAACGCCCAGCTATTTTTTTGTTGCAGTTTGGCCGGGGATGGGTTTGAACCCACCACCTCGGCATATGGGGCCGGCGCCCTACTCACTGAGCCACAGGCGCCGCCCTAAACAACTACCAGGTTTTAAACATTTAATACACCAAAGCTCCTATCAGTTCTTTTCTTTTTCTTTTCTTCTTTGAGACAGAGTCTCACTTCGTCGCCCACAGTAGAGTGCTATAGCGTCACAGCTCACAGCAACCTCCAGCTCTTGGACTTAGGTGATTCTCTCGTCTCAGCCTACTGAGTAGCTGGGACTACAGGCACCTGCCACAACGCCCGGCTATTTTTTTGTTGCAGTTTGTCCGGGGCCAGGTTTGAACCTGCCACCCTCAGTATAAGGGGCCTGCACTCTATCTACCGAGCCACAGGCGCTGCTCATGTCCTTTTATTTTTCTTTCAACTCTGTGTGCTACAAATCACTGGTAATAACAAGGTTGTATTAGTTTGCAGTCCCACCGGCAGTATAAAAGTGTCCCCTTCTCTCCACATCCACACCAGCATCTGCAGCTTTGAAACTGTGATGTGGGCCATTCTCAGTGGGTTTAGGTGATATTTCAGGGTAGTTATTTTGTTTTGTTTTTATTTATTTATTTTTATTTTATCATAGCTGTGTACATTAATGCAATCATGGGGCACCATGCACTGGTTTTATATACAATTTGAAATATTTTCATCAAACTGGTTAACATAGCCTTCCTGGCATTTTCTTAGTTATTAAGACATTTATATTCTACATTTAGTAAGTTTCACATGTACCCTTGT
Organism: Nycticebus coucang; assembly: GCF_027406575.1. Lineage (NCBI taxonomy): Eukaryota > Metazoa > Chordata > Mammalia > Primates > Lorisidae > Nycticebus > Nycticebus coucang. The sequence continues at coordinate 24,582,461 of NC_069787.1, forward strand.
AAGATGCACCATAGGTGTGGTCCCACCAATTACCCTCCCTAGTTATTTTGTTTTTTATTTTTTGTTTTGAGACAGTCTTAAGCTGTTGTCCTGGGCAGAGTGACAGGCGACAGGCATCACAGCTCACAGTAGCCTCAAGCTCTTGGGCAGGTGCCTGCCACAATGCCCAGCGAATTTTTCTGTTTTTAGTAGAGATGCGGTCTCACTTTTACATAGGCTAGTCTTAAACTCCTGAGCTCAACCAATCCTTTCCCCACTTGGCCTTCCAGAGTGATAGGATTACAGATGTGAGCCACCTCACCCAGCCACAATTCAAAGGATTTTAAATAATATAGAAATTGCTACTAGGAGTGGGGTAGTTTAGTACCGAAGTGCCAATTTAGTGATGAAAATGATGTGAAATCACGCACAGGAAAGAGGCAATAATGTCCAGGTTTCTGGGATAAGGCAGGAGATGGATGTTCGTGACAATTATGACTTAATTGAAAAATGGAGGGGGGGGGAAGAAAAGAAAAATGGAGGGGAAGGAATGGAAATACTGTGATTGTTGTGAAAGAGAGGGGTTTCTTTTGGGCTGTATTCTAACTAAAGGACTTGATAAGGAAGCAAATTAAAACAAAATTGCTGGGCAGCGCCTGTGGCTCAAGGAGTAGGGCTCTGGTCCCATATGCCAGAGGTGGCGGGTTCAAACCCAGCCCCGCCCAAAAACAACAACAAAAAAAAAAACAGAATTGCGTTGGGAATGGTAAAATTATTGCAGCCGAGATTCTCAAACTTTTCCACCTAAGTTCCTCTAAAAAGATAAGGAGTCAGAACTTCTGCCTACGGACCCCCCAGTTAAGTAAACATTAGACATCATGGTAGACCAGTAAGTTGTTATTCCTTCAATATGATGTTCTTTTTGGGGGGGAGGGGGTTGCATCAATAGCACTGGTTACTTTACTTTTTTTTTTTTTTGAGACAGAGTCTCACTATCTTGCCCTTGGTACAGTGCCATGGTGTCACAGTTCTCAGCAACCTCAAACTCTTGTGTTTAAGCAATTCTCTTGCCTCAGCCTCCCAAGTAGCTGGAACTACAGGTGCCTGCCATAACACCCAGCTATTTTTAGAGACTGGGTCTTGCTCTTGCTCAGGCTGGTCTTGAACCTGTGAGCTCAGGCAATCCACCTGCATCAGCCTCCCAGAGTGCTGGGATTATAGGCATGCACCACCAGACCCAGGCCCTGCCTCACACTTTTTTTTTTTTTTTTTCCCAGAGGCCAGGGTGGTGGGTGGGTTCAGGGTCCCTAATTTTCTTTTTAATTTTTTGTAACTCCTGCCTCACTCTACCTCCAGAGTAGCCTGCCATGACACCTGGCTAATTTTTCTATTTTAGTAGAGACAGGGTCTCATGTTGCTCAAGCTGGTCTCAAGAGTCCTGAGCTCAAGGGATTCTTGTGCCTCAGCCTCACACAGTGCTAGGATCACAGGCCGGAGTCACCTTGCCTGGCCTGTGGCAAGCACTTTTGTATGCATTATCCCATGTACTCTTTACAACACTCCACGAGGAGCCCTAGCCATCATCAGCCCTACTCTAGGAGGTGAAACGTCTGGACCACACAGAGTCAAGAGGGCATGCTGAGTCACACACACTACCAGAAAATGGTGGAAGTAGGGTCTAAACACAATCTCATCTACATGTAGGGCCTGCGCCCTCACTACACTTCATATAATGATTTAATGTGGGTTCCAGAAAACCATCACCAAACACCTTAGTATTTTAAAATGCGATTTAAAAATACAAGGAAAAGGCTCGAAGCCTGTAGCACAGTGGTTATGGCACCAGCCACATATACTAAGGCTGGCAGGTTTAAACCTGGCCTGGGCCGGCTAAACAACAATGACAACCAAAACAAAAAATAGACAGGCATTGTAGTGGGAGCCTGTAGTCCCAGCTACTTGGGAGGCTGAGGCAAGAGAATCGCTTAAGCCCAAGAGTTTGAGGTTGCTGTGAGCTGTGACACTATGGCACTCTACCAAGGGTGACATAATGAGACTCTATCTCCAAAAAAGAAAAAAATTGGGGTCGGTGCCTGTAGCACAGTGGTTACGGCACCAGCCACATACACCGAAGGTGGCAGGTTTGAACCCAGCCTGGGCCAGCTAACCAACAATGACAACTGCAACAAAAAATAACTGGGCATTGTGATGGGCGCCTGTAGTCCCAGCTACTCAGGAGCCTGAGGCAAGAGAATCGCTTGAGCCCAAGAGTTTGAGGTTGCTGTGTGCTGTGATGCCACGGCACCCTACTGAGGGTGATATAGTGAGACTTTGTCTCAAAAAAAAAAATTCATTGTATAGTTATTTTTGATATTTGTACTCAACTAAAATGTCGGATCAATTTTGTTAAATAAAATGTAGGAACATGAAGAAACTAATGTTCATGTTCTTCAAACTTTGTTATATCTCAAACCTAAAACATCATTTAAAGACCAATAACAGGGCGGCGCCTGTGGCTCAAGGAGTGGGGCGCTGGTCCCATATGCCGGAGGTGGCGGGTTCAGACCCAGCCCCGGCCAAAAACCACACAAAAAAAAATAAATAAAATAAAGATCAATAACAGCTTTTATAGTACGGAATTTTTATTTTTTATATATTTTTAAGACAGAGTCTCACTATGTCGCCCTTGGTAGAGTGCCATGGTGTCACAGTCCCCAGAAACCTCAAACTTGGGCTTAAGTGATTCTCTTGCTTCAGCCTCCCAAGTAGCTGGGACTACAGATGCCCACCGCAGCATCTGGCTATTTTTTTGTTTTGTTTTGTTTTGTTAGTGTCATTGTTGTTTAGCAGGCCCTGGCTGGGTTTGAACCCACCAGCCCTAACCACTGAGCTACGGGGACCAAGCCAGTATAACATTTTTATAAACTAGGGAAATTTTGAATGACTTATTTATTTGTTGTCACAGAAACCTCCAACTCTTGGGCTCAAGCCATCCTCTTGCCTCAGTTTTTCCTTTTTTAGTAGAGACAGGGTCTTGCTTTTGCTCAAGCTGGTCTTGAACCTGTGAGTTCAGGCAGTCTACCTGCCTTGGCCTCCCAGAGTGGTGTGAGCCACTGATACCCACCTTTTTTTTTATGTTTCACTTTGTCACTCTTAGTAGAGTGTTGGCGTCATAGCTCACAGCTACCTCAAACTCTTGTGCTCAAGTGATCCTCTTGCCTCAGCCTCCCAAATAGCTGGGAATACAGGTGTCTGCCACAATGCCAGACTATTCGGTTTTTAGAGACAGGGTCCCACTCTAGCTCAGGGTGGTCTCGAACTCTTTAGCTCAAGCAATCCATCTGCCTCAGGTGAATAACTTTTTTTTTTTTTTGGCTGGGTTTGAACCCACCACCTCTGGCATATGGGACCGGTGCCTTACTCCGATGAGCCACAGGTGCCGCCCTGTGAATGACTTTTTAAAACAGACTAAGCTACTTGCTAAAGCAAATATTTCCTAAGTAATTGTAAGAACTTAAATATTACCACTTACTTTCAAGCATGGAGGCTCATACTTATAATCTCAGCACTGTGGGAAGCTGAGGAGGGAGAATTGCTTGAGCTCTGAAGTTCAAGACTTACCTGAGAGTGAGACCCTGACTCATAAAAAAAATGAAAAACCCAGCCGGGCATTGAGGCGAGCATCTGTAATCCCAGAGGCTTCCAGAGGCTGAGGCAGCAGGATGCCCACAGCCCAAGTCTGAGGTTGCAGTGAGCTATGACACCATTGCACTCTGCTCAGGGCATAGGGAGAGACTGTATCTCAACAACAACAAAACAAAACAAAAAATTACTGCTTATTATAACATTTTAAGCTTGAAACCTTAAAATGGAAAAGAAACACACCTTCAAAATAATACCAAAAGACATGTTTTAGCTTTTAATTTAAAAAAGGTGAAACAGGAGAAGGCATTTAAAAAGACAAAACAGTAATTAAATCATAATAATGGCATTTCTTTTAATTTGTTGTAATAATTCCTTGTCTTTGGGGTATTCATTTTATATTTATTTCTTCACAGAGAAAATTACAAGAAAAAGAAGTTTTCCAACAAAAAAATGCATTTAGGTTCTCCTTGGGAGCTATAAACAATAGGTACACTTTTTCAGTGACAACACAAGCATGTAAAACTGATGAAGCAGAAATTTCACCTGATTCTTACACGATTATGCATATGGTGATACAAACACAAGCACTTTATCTTGAAGACTGAAGAGAATATTTCCAGTTTTGACGTATGAAGGACAAAGCTCTCTGTTTCTTTTCTTTTTTTTTTTTTTTTGGCCAGGGCTGGGTTTGAACCCGCCACCTCCGGCATATGGGACCGGCGCCCTACCCGCTGAGCCACAGGTGCCGCCCAAAGCTCTCTGTTTCTTTATCAGAGAAATCACATCAGTTTTAAATAACAGCAATGCAATTGTGAAATGATTTAGGCTAAGGTTTGACTATTTATAATTCTTCAATGCACAGGTACAACAAATGTTGGTTCCTCCTTTTTAAAGGAATTATGTGTGCGTGTGCACACGTGGATGTGTTGTTTTGATTGATTTTCTTTTATTCTGCAAAACATAAAGATTTGATCTTTGGATTAGAATTTAGATCTGCCTGTACAAGGATCCCTAAATTCTGTCATTCTGCCACTAAAGTCAAGCTTCTTAACACTACTCAGAAGTTTACATGCCAGAAAGGGAAATTCAAAAATAAAAAAGAGCAACTTGGCTTGGCACCCGTAGCTCAGTGAGTAGGGTACCAGCCACATACACCAAAGGTGGTGGGTTTGAGCCTCGCCCGGACCTGCTAAGCAACAATGACAACTGCAACCAAAAAATAGCTGGGCATTGTGGCGGGCGCCTGTAGTCCCAGCTACTTGGGAGGCTGAGGCAAGAAAATCGCTTAAAAAGCCCGAGTTGGCTCAGGGCCTCTGGGCAAGCGGCTAAGGTGCCAGCCACATACACCTGAGCTGGCGGGTTCGAATCCAGTCCGGGCCTGCCAAACAACAATGATGGCTGCAACCAAAAAATAGCCAGGCACTGTGGTGGGCACCTGTAGTTCCAGCTACTTGGGAGGCTGAGGTAGGAGAATCATTTGAGCCCAGGAGTTGGAAGCTGCTGTGAGCTGTGATGCCACAGCACTCTACCCAGGGCAACAGCTTGAGGCTCTGTCTTAAAAAAAAAAAAAAAAAAAAAAATAGCCGGGCATTGTGGCGGACGCCTGTAGTCCCAGCTACTCGGGAGGCTGAGGCAAGAGAATCGCTTAAGCCCGGGAGTTGGAGGTTGCTGTGAGCTGTGTGAGGCCACAGCACTCTACCCGAGGGCCATAAAGTGAGACCCTGTCTCTACAAAAAAAAAAAAAAAAAAAGCCCAGGAGTTTGAGGTTGCTGTGAGCTGTGATGCCACAGGACTCTACGGAGGGTGACACAGTAAGACTCTGTCTCAAAAAAAAAAAAAAAGACAAAGGACTTAACAGGTAGGAGAAAAACAGAAAAACATAATGTTTCCTTTCCATTCTATTAAATGAGACTATAATGACTTGTGTTTCCATGAACCTCAACTTATTTCTGAAATGAGTCATGAACTCATGCTCATTTTTGGTTGATTAAACACATGAAATTTGTATCAGGTTACATAAATCTAAATCAATCTGTATGAATTTTGTCCTTTTTTCGAAGTGGGCTGGAGTGATTATTTTGTTATCAGATCATTATTTTGTGATCAATCCCAGTGGATAATGTTTTCTATGGTTTGATTACCTTCTTCGTTTTTGCTTATGAACGCCATAATTGCAATAAAAGAAAAACTCTTCAAATCTCTGAGTCCATATCAATATCCAGTTCAATACTAAATCCTAAAAGTTAACAATTTTTGCAATGGAGCACTTACTGTAAATACAGACTTTATACAAATAGTTAAGCTTAGAACAGTCTTTCTAAAATGCTGAATTGTCCCTTGGAAGTAGAAGAAAAACTTAAATTAATTCTCTAGCCAGTTAATTTTTTAAATATTGGAATTTGCAACATAAGTCATGATTTTTAAAATTTATATTGGAGAAAAACTCAGCAAGGAAAACACTGTCAGCATTTCTAGTACCTCTGCTGTCGAAAGCCTCAATTTCAATGCATACAAAAATATGGTCACATTTTGCTATCACAATGTGTTCTTTTATTCTCAAATGGAACACCAAAGTTATATGTATTAAACAGGATTTTTAAAGTAATGAATAACCCCTAGCTAAAAGAGCCCACATCGGCTTTGTGCCTATGGCTCAAACGACTAATGCACCAGCCACATACACCTGAGCTACTGGGTTCGAATCCAGCCCAGACCCGCCAAACCACGACAGCTGCAACCAAAAAATAAAGAGCCCATGTGGAGACTTCCGAGAGAGTTCTTCAGTTCTTTCCCCCTTCCAAAAGCTCCGGGGCTTTTTACTTCTTCTGTATTCCTTTCTAACTTCTTTTTTTTTTTTTTTGTAGAGACAGAGTCTCACCTGATCGCCCTCGGTAGAGTGCTGTGGCGTCACACAGCTCACAGCAACCTCCAAATCCTTGGGCTTAGGCGATTCTCTTGACTCAGCCTCCCGAGTAGCTGGGACTACAGGCGCCTGCCACAACGCCCGGCTATTTTTTGGTTGCAGTTTGGCCGGGGCTGGGTTTGAACCCACCACCCTCGGCATATGGGACCGGCGCCCTACCCGCTGAGCCACAGGCGCCGCCCTCCTTTCTAACTTCTAATAAAAGTCCTGCCTTACCACCGTGGGGGGTGGGGGGAGAAGTAATGAATAAAAGAAGAAAGAGAAGGGCGGCGCCTGTGGCTCAGCGGGTAGGGCGCCGGTCCCATATGCCAGAGGTGGCGGGTTCAAACCCAGCCCCGGCCAAAAGAAGAAAAAAAAAAAGAAGAAAGAGAAAAGAGAAGATGGGGAAGGACAGGAGGAGAAAACAAGTCCATGTTCTTTCCAATGTGGATAGAATGTGACATGAGTTCTGCCAGTTAAGTTCTCCAACTCATCCTAGAAATGGTGCCATATATCTCATTGCTGAATATCATATGGTCACCAGGTGGCCAAAGGAGTGCTTTGGAGGTGACTATAGTGATGTTCAGCAATGCTCTATGTAGCACCTTTTCTAGGGCAAGTTTGGAAATTTAATCGTCCAACCAACCTATGGGCAATATAACCTCTGGCAAACTTCAGACCACAGACAGGACGTTTTAGATGTCCACTGCATTAAAATGTGTGGCCACCAGATTTCATGTAGTAGTTTGCTGGGAATTATCATAGGCAGAGAAAGTACTGCCTCACAGGAGTATCCTAGCTACAGAAAATAATTAGCACTGGCAGGTAGTAGGGAGTGGAAGAGCAAATTTTTCCTGGATTCTCCACCAAACTCACCTAAAACTTCGCAAAACAACACAAGAATTCCAAAGGAGAAAAATCACACCAGGTGCTAGTTTTCACTGTCTCATAATTCATCATTTTACAATGCTCTAGGGCAGGGGTCCTCAAACTACAGCCCGCAGGCCACATGAGGCGGTGTGATTGTATTTGTTCCCATTTTGTTTTTTTACTTCAAAATAAGATATGTGCAGTGTGCATAGGAATTTGTTTATAGTTTTTGTTTTTTTTTTTGAGACAGAGCCTAAGGCTGTCGCCCTGGATAGAGTGCTGTGACATCACAGCTCACGGCAACCTCCAACTCCTGGGCTCAAGAGATTCTCCTGCCTCCGCCTCCCAGGTAGCTGGGACTACAGGCACCCGCCACAATGCCCAGCTATTTTTTGGCTGCAGCCGTCATTGTTGTTTGCAGGCCCAGGCTGGATTCGAACCCACCAGCTCAGGTGTATGTGGCTGGTGCCTTAGCTGCTTGAGCCACAGGCACCAAGCCAACATATACTTTTTCTTTTTTTTTTTTTGTAGAGACAGAGTCTCACTGTACCGCCCTCGGGTAGAGTGCCGTGGCGTCACACGGCTCACAGCAACCTCTAACTCTTGGGCTTACGCGATTCTCCTGCCTCAGCCTCCCGAGCAGCTGGGACTACAGGCGCCCGCCACAACGCCCGGCTATGTTTTGGTTGCGGTTTGGCCGGGGCTGGGTTTGAACCCACCACCCGCGGCATATGGGGCTGGCGCCCTACTCACTGAGCCACAGGCGCCGCCCTATACTTTTTCTTTTTTTTTTTTTGTAGAGACAGAGTCTCACTTTATGGCCCTCGGTAGAGTGCCGTGGCCTCACACAGCTCACAGCAACCTCCAACTCCTGGGCTTAAGCAATTCTCTTGCCTCAGCCTCCCGAGTAGAGCCAACATATACTTTTTCAAGGTAAGACTCTTTCTGCTGATATAGCAGCTGCTTTCCCACTGGATTCCAATATGTAATACTACATTTCTATAAATGAGATAACATTTTTCATTTTACACTTTCAAACTGCTTTTATATTTGACAAAAGGTATTATATATATATATATATTTAAGACAGAGCCTCAAGCTGTCGCCCTGGGTGGAGTGATGTGGTATCACAGCTCACAGCAACCTCCCAACTCCTAGGCTCAAGTGATTCTCCTGCCTCTGCCTCCCAAGCAACTGGGACTACAGGTGCCCGCCACAACACCCGGCTATTTGTTGGTTGCAGCCGTCATTGTTGTTTGGCGGGCCCAGGCTGGATTCTAACCCACCAGCTCAGGTGTATGTGGCTGGTGCCTTAGCTGCTTGAGCCACAGGAGCCGAGCCGCTATTTAATATTTTTATTTCCAAAAGGTTTTCTGTAAAATAGGATGCATTTTACACAGAACTGTGTGTCTCACAGAATAGCAATTCTATGGGGTATGTTCAATTCTTTGTGTTATAATTTCCTTATTTGCTTTATGGGTCCCTGCTAAATTCACCAGGCTACCGCAAACACCAAGGAGATAATTTAGACAGAAGTCCTTTGAGATAAATAAAAGCATTATGCAAAACACACCTAGGCTGATATCAACCCTAAGAGCAACTAGGGATTAAGCCTGGTTCCTTTGGGAACCAGGTCCCTTTGGGAAATAGAATATAGAACTTCCACTCTGTAGCCAGGTGATAACATCTGCAAGGTTCCTTGGCCAATAGCTGTGTAACCCTAGGGAGACTGAGGCTAGCAGGAAGTTGAATTTTCATGCCAAAAGAATCAGCTGGTTTATATGATACGCATTAAATTTGAAGTTAGCATTTGATTTCCATCCATTGGCCAAGAGTTTAAAGGAGAGAGAAGATAGGGCAGCGCCTGTGGCTCAAAGGAGTAGGGCACCGGACTCATATACTGGAGGTGGCGGGTTCAAACTGCCCCAGCCAAAAACTGCAAAAAGAAAAAAAAAGAAGAGAGAAGACAACACCTACTTTTTTTTTGAAACAGGGCCTTGCCCTGTGGCCCTGTGCAGTGGCATCATCATAGCTCACTATAACCTCAAACTACTGGGCTCAAGTGATCTTGAGTAGCTGGGACTACAGGTGTGGCTACAATGCCTGATATTTTTAGTAGAGGAATCTGGCTTTTGCTCAGGGCGGCCTACAGACTCACCCAAACTGAGCTTAAGCAATCATCCTACCTAGGCTTCCCAGAGTGCTAAGATCACAGGTGTGAGCCACTGCCCTCAGCCAGACTATTAAGAGATCTAATATCCCAGCCTGAACAAGAGTGAGACCCCAACTCTACTAAATATAGAAAAACTAGCTGGGTGCTGGGTGCTGTATCAGGTCCCAGCTACTCTAGAGGCTGAGACAGGCAACAGGCCCACGAGTAAGAGGGTGCTGTGAGCTATGTTGTAACAGAGTAAGCCCTGGTGCAACAGAGTAAGACTCTATCTCAAAAAACAAAAAAAAGACGGGCAGTACCTTTTTTAGTGGGTAGGGCCCAGCTCCATATACCGAAGGTGGTAGGTTTGACCTGGCCCCGGCCAAACTGTAATTACAACAAAAGTAGCTGGGTGTTCTGTAGGACACCTTGTAGTCCTAGCTACTGGGGAGGCTGAGGCAAGAGAATTGCCTCAGCCCAGGAGTTGGAGGTTGCTGTGAGCAGTGTGATGCCACAGCTCTCTACCCAGGGCAACAGCTTGAGGCTCTGTCCCCCCCACCCCCAAAAAAGAGATACCTTGGTTTTAACACAATTACTAAATTTTCGTTCAGAAACTGTGTTGCATAGAAATTTCTTATGATTTAGTTCTCTACAATTCTAAATAATTTTTCTTGAAAAATACCTCCAGATACACACTTTATCCTTTTTTTTTGTAGAGACAGTTTCACTTTATCGCCCTCAGTAGAGTGCCGTGGCGTCACACAGCTCACAGCAACCTCCAACTCCTGGGCCTAGGCAATTCTCCTGCCTCAGCCTCCCGAGTAGCTGGGACTACAGGCGCCCGCCACAACGCCCAGCTATTTTTTTGTTGCAGTTTGGCCAGGGCCAGACTTGAACCTGCCACCCTTGGTATATGGGGCTGGCGCCCTGCTCACTGAGCCACAGGCACCGCCCACACTTCATCCTTTTTATTGCGGGGGTGGCGGGCTGGGAGGGGACACGAAGTCTCACTCTGTTGCCCCAGGCTAGAGTGCTGTAGAATCATAGCTCACAGCAACTTCAATCTCTTGGGCTCAAGTAATCCTCTTGCCTCAGCTTCCCTAGTAGCTGGAACTACAAGTGACTGCCACAGCGTCCAGCGAATTTTTCTATTTTTAATAGAGACAGGATCTTGCTCTTGCTCAGGCTGGTCTCAAACTCTGGAATGCAAGCAAGCCACGTGTCTCAGCCTCCCAGAGTGTTAGGATTACAGGCATGAACCACGGCACCCAAACCTGCTTTATCCTTTAACACTGCCCAGTTAGCTGAAAGCTGAACACTCCTCTCAGGTGTACTTAAAATGAAATGTAAATATAATCAGCTTGTTGAACATTTTAGTCTCTTATTAATACATAAAAAATTCTCAACAAAGGGGCTAGCTTTAACCAAGACTACTTGCTTTAAACATACATCATGAGGGAAAGTACAAAAGTAGGGAGGGAAAGGCTGGAAGGTATATTAAAATGGTAGCAATCTTTTTCTACTGGTTGGTAAGATTATGACTAGTCTAATTTTGATTTTGGTACATTGGCCCATATTTTCTCTTTCTTTTTATTTTGCTTTCAACCATGATCAATCAAGAAGGCTCATATTTTCTACAATTTGTTTCACAAATATTGATCACTTTTTTTTTTTTTTTTTTTGTAGAGACAGAGTCTCACTTTATGGCCCTCGGTAGAGTGCCGTGGCCTCACACAGCTCACAGCAACCTCCAACTCCTGGGCTTAGGCGATTCTCTTGCCTCAGCCTCCCGAGTAGCTGGGACTACAGGCGCCCACCACAATGCCCGGCTATTTTTTGGTTGCAGTTTGGCCGGGGCCGGGTTTGAACCCGTCACCCTCGGTATATGGGGCCGGCGCCTTACCGACTGAGCCACAGGCGCCGCCCTATTTATCACTTTTTAAACAGCTGTGTGGGAGAGCCAATTACACAGAAAGTGTCTCAAGAATGCTGGATAAATAAACACCTCAGATACCACTGAAATGGTCACACACTTAACAGGAATTATAAGGCTCAGAAAAGTTTGTTTCATAGCTAGCTAGACCTGCTTGAACAATGCTAAGTGCATAATTATATATATATATATAATATTTTTTTTTTTTTTGGAGACAGAATCTCATTCTGTCCCTTTGATTGGAGCGCCATGATGTCACAACTCACAGCAACCTCAAACTCTTGGGCTCAAACGATTCTCTTGCCTCAGCCTCCCAAGTATCTGGGACTATAGGCACCTACCATGATACCCCGCTAGTTTTTCTATGTTTAGGAGACAGGGGTCTAGCTCTTGCTCAGGCTGGTCTCGAGCTACTGAACTCAAGCAATTCACTGGTCTCTGTCATTTTTTTGTTAGAACTAGGTTCTCAGTCTCACTATGTGCTCAAAAACTTGTGACCACACGTGATCCTCCCACCTCAGCCTTCCTAGTTGCTGGAAGTATAGGCGTCATGCTCATTTTTGTTTGTTTTTAAGCAGAGATAAATAGCATTTTGGAAAAAATTACAGTAAAGCATATTCCCTTTTCTTTTCTTTTGTAGAGACAGAGTCTCACTTTATCGCCCTTGGTAGAGTGCCGTGACATCACACAGCTCACAGCAACCTCCAACTCCTGGGCTTAGGAGATTCTCTTGCCTCAGCCTCCCGAGTAGCTGGGACTACAGGCGCCCGCCACAACACCCAGCTGGTTTTTGTTGCAGTTTGGCCAGGGTGGGGTTTGAATCCGCCACCCTTGATATGTGGGGCCAGCACCCTACCCATTGAGCCACAAGCACTGCCCAGCATATTCCCTTTTAAGGGCAATTCATTAGCAAAATCTAACTAGATGTTTTAAACTCAACAGTCATGGAGCACCATTAAATATCACACACAAAAAGATCCAGGCAGCCTGAAGATTAGTATTTCCTTCTTGATCATAAGACATCTAAATGACTTGCAACAAGGTAAAATATTCAGTGCATCTGGTTGGGGCCAACACGGATGATGACATGTTTCTCATAAGCCCTTTTCATTGTCTTCTCAATTTGCTTCAGAAAAACTTGCGGGATTCGTCCACATAAAGTGTGCACAGTCTCCAAAAACTTCAGCTGCAGAGGGTAATACATGGATTGAAAGAGATTATCTTGAAAAGGAAACTGAAAGATGATAAAAAAAAAGAAAAGGAAAAAGTTTATTTTAGTTACTGAAATAGCAAGTTCAATGCAAATTATTTATACTAAGAAATGACACGGGAGAATTAGCGTAAGCACTAAGGCACAAGACTATGTGTTCTTAAACAAGTGAACACTATGGATGCAGCCCTCTATGGATCTACGTTCAAATCTGGACTCATCCATGCAAATGCAGGCTATCATTTAACCTCTCTGGACCTCAGTTTCTTTCCTTTTTTTGATACAGAGTCTCACTATGTCGCCCTCAGTAGAGCACGGTGGTGTCACAGCTCACAGCAACCTTAAACTCTTGGGCTTAAGCAATTCTCTTGCCTCAGTCTCACAAGGAGCTGGGACTACAGGTGCCTGCCACAACGCCCAGCTATTTTTTGTCATTGCTGTTTAGCTGGCCACGGCCGGTTTCGAACCCACCAGCATTAGGTGTATGTGGCTGGCACTGTAACCATTGTGCTACAGGTGCCAAGCCTGGACCTCAGTTTCTTTACTTCCTTTTTTTTTGAGCAGAGTCTCACGTAGTCGCCCTTGTTAGAGTGCCATGGCATCATAGCTCACAGCAACGTCTAACTCCTAAGCTCAAGTGATTTTCTTGCCTCAGCCTTCCAAGTAGCTGGTGCCCGCTGCAGTGCCCTGCTATTTTTAGAAATGTGGTCTCACTCTGGCTTAGGCTGGTCTCAAACTTGTGAGCTCAGGGGCAATCTACCGCCCCAGCCTCCCAGAGCACTAGGATTACAGGTGTTAGCCACGGCACCTGGCCAGTTTCTCTACTTCTTCTTCTTCTTTTTTTTTTAGTAGAGACAAAGTCTCACTTTATTGCCCTCAGTAGAGTGCCGTGGCATCACACAGCTCACAGCAACCTCCAACTCCTGGACGTAGGTGATTCTCTTGCCTCAGCCTCCTGAGTAGCTGGGTAGCTGGGACTACAGGCACCCCCCGACAACGCCTGGGTATTTTTTTTGTTGCAGTTTGGCCGGGGCTGGGTCCGAACCCGCCACCCTCGGCATATGGGGCCGGCGCCCTACTCACTGAGCCACTGGCGCCGCCCTCATTTTTCTTTTTTAAATGTATACATTTATTTCCTTTCCTTTTGTTCTTTATTATCTTTTATTATTTTTTTTTTTAGAGAGAGTCTCATTTTGTCGCCCTCCGTAGAGTGCTGTGCCGTCTCAACTCACAGCAACCTCCAGCTCTTGGGCTTAGCCAATTCTCTTGCCTCAGCCTCCCGAGTATCTGGGACTACAGGTGCCGCCACAACACCCAGCTATTTTTTTGTTGCAGTTTGGCTGGGGCCAGGTTCGAACCTGCCACCCTTGGTACATGGGACCTGCGCCCTACGAGCCACACGTGCCGCCCTATCTTTTATCTTTTTATAAGAGACAGGGTCTTGTTCTATTGCCCAGGCTAGAGTGCAATGGCATAATCATGGCTCACTGTAAATTCAAACTCCAGGGCTCAAGTGATCATCCTGCCTTAGCCTCCTGAGTAGCTAGGACTATAGGTGTGTGGCACTGCACCCTGGGAATTTTATTTTATTTTATTTTGTTTAGAGATGGGGTTTTGTTATGTTGCCCAGGCTGGTCTCAAATTCTGGGGCTCTAGCAATCCTTCTTCCTTGGCCTCCCAAAAGTGCTGGGATTACAGGCATGAACCACCAAACCCTGCCTGAAACAATCTGGATGAAGAAACGTTAGGTTTTGTCCATGGTCAAATATCCATCCTTGATGAGGACTTTTTTTTTTGAGTCAGAGTCTGACACTGTCACCCTCAGTAGATTGCCGTGGCATCACAGCTCATAGCAACCTCCAGCTCTTGGGCTTAGGCGATTCTTTTGCCTCGGCCTCCTGAGTAGCTGGGACTACAGGCGCCCGCCACAACGCCTGGCTATTTTTTTATTACAGTTTGGCTGGGGCCAAGTTCGAACCTACCACCCCTGGTATACGGGGCCAGCACCCTACTCACTGAGCCACAAGCGCTGCCCAAGGGCACTTTTTTTTTTTTGCAGTTCTGCAGTTTTGTCTGGGGCTGGGCTTGAACCTGCCACCCTCAGTATATGGGGCCAGCGGCCTACTCCTTGAACCATAGGTGCCACCTAGGGGACTTTTTTTTTTTGAGACAGAGTCTCATGTCACCTTGGGTAGAATGCCATAGAATCATCATCATAAATCATAGCAACCTCAAACCCCTGGTCTCTCCTCTTGCCTCCGTCTCCTGAGTAGCTGGGACTACAGGTGCCCACCATGACTTCGGTCTAGTTTTTCTATTTTTAGTAGAGATGGGATCTTGCTCCTGAACTCCTGAGCTCAAGCAATCCACCTGCCTGGGCCGTCCCAGTGCTAGGATTATAGGTGTGAGCCACATGAGGACATTTAATATGAAAAGACTTCTAGAAAAAAAGGGAGAAAAGAAAGGTTAAAAGTCGGTACTCTCTTTCTGAGAGCAGAATGGGTAGTGTCTGGTTTCTTAGAAAAAAATATTAATCCCTTTAAAGTTCATTGGAAACATTGCTTAAATCACGTTTATCAGAAATGTCCATTGCTTCCTGGAAGGATATCGTGCATTATATAATGCAAGAAGGTTCTGTCCCAGATGAAATTTGGGACAATTTTTTCCTCTTTTTTTCTCCCTTTTTTGGGGGGGTGGGAGGCAATATTTTTTTACTGTGCAATTGTTTTGTTTTGTTTTTTTATCATTTAAAGAGACAGGGTCTCACTGCTCTGTCTTCCAGGCTAGAGTGCAGTGGTACAATCACAGCAACTTCAAACTCCTGAGCTCAGATAATCCACCCCTGTCAGCTTCTTGAGCTGCTGAATCTACACACTACCATACCTGAATAATTTTTTAATTTTTGGTGGAGATAGAGTTTTGCTATGTTATCAAGCTGGTCTCAAACCTGGCCTTCAGTGATCTTCCCACCTCTGCTCCCAAAGAGCTGGAATTATAGGCTACTCCTGACCCCATCATGCAATTTAAACCACTGATTAAACCTCCTGAGGCCAGGTCTGAAGCCCGTTTACAACTCTATCCCCATCAAGGGGAACAGAATAGGTCAAAACTTTGTGGAGTCACCCTTGATTCTTTTCTTTTCCCAACATCCTTCACTCAATCCATCAGCAAGTTCTGTACACTGTATGGACAATACATCCCAAACACGGCCACTTCTTCCTGTCTTTCTGCAGCCATGCAAGCCCATGCCAGCCCCACTGCTAACCTGGAAGGCTGCGATCAGTCTCACAAATAATCTTGTGTTTTCACTTTTTTTTTTTTTTTTTGTAGAGACAGAGTCTCACTGTACCACCCTCAGTAGAGTGCCGTGGCGTCACACGGCTCACAGCAACCTCTAACTCTTGGGCTTACGCGATTCTCTTGCCTCAGCCTCCCGAGCAGCTGGGACTACAGGCGCCCGCCACAACGCCCGGCTATTATTCTGTTGCAGTTTGGCCGGGGCTGGGTTTGAACCCACCACCCTCGGCATATGGGGCTGGCGCCCTACTCACTGAGCCACAGGCGCCGCCCTCACTTTTTTTTTTTTTGAGACAAGAGTCTCACTTTGAGTGCCCTGGCATCATAGCTTGTAGCGATCTCAACCTCTTGGACTCAAGCAATTCTCTTGCCTCAGCCTCCCAAGTAGCTGGGACTACAGGCACCTGCCGCAATGCCTGGCTGTTTTTGAGATGGGGGTCTCCCTCTTGCTCAGGCTGGTCTCAAACTCATGAGCTCAGGCAATCCACCAGCCTCAGCCTCCCAAGTGCGAGGCGTGTACCCCTTCCACTATATGTCACCAAAGTGATTTTTTTTTTTTTTTTTGAGACAGAGTCTTACTCTGTCGACCTGGGTAGAGTGCTATGACATCATAGCTCACAGAAACCTCAAACTCCTGGGCTCAAGAGATCCTCCTGCCTCAGTCTCCTGAATAGCTGAGACTATAACTGCCCGCTACACCACCCACCTAGTTTTTCTATTTTTAGTAGATGTAGTCGAGTTCTTGCTCAGGCTGGTTTTGACCTCCAGAGCTCAGGCAATCCACCCTCCATAGCCTCCCAGAATGCTGGGATTACAGGCATGAACCACATAACATGGCCTAAGGTGATATTTTTAAATATAAATCACAGACTATCACTTTCCCAAAGGGTTTCCACTGCAACTAGAATAACTTGTTCTAAAGGCTCAAGGTGATCTGGAACAACTCCTCACTTGTTCTAAAGGCTCAAGGTGATCTGGAACGCTCCTGTCTTTCCTTATTCTTGTGACCTCTTCCCTGTCCTTGGCTACCCCAAATTCATTCCACCTTAGGGATTCTGCCCTGATTATTTCTTCGGCTTAGCAGGATCTTCCTCAGATTTCCCTGCAGCTGCCTCCATCTGACCAAGTCTCATCCTTGTCCATCCCTTCCCCATGACTCTGACCAAGACTCATCCCTGTCCATCCCTTCCCCATGACCCCAGCCAGGGCACACTTCTCTCCATCCTGGGACTCTGAACTCATATCCTGCTATTTTTACACCTTTTTAACACTTTTCCCTATGTCAGAAGACTTTCTTTGTTTTTTTTTTATTTTGGCCAGGGCTAGGTTTGAACCTGCCACCTCTAGGCATATGGGACTGGCGCCCTACTCCTTGAGCCACAGGGCCGCCCGACTTTGTTTTTGAGTATCATCCTGTTTCCTACTAGAATATGTTTCTTGAGGACTAGGGGACTCATCTTGTTAACTACTGAATTCCTAGAAACTGGTGTTATTCCTGCATAAAATAGGTGCTTCATAAATGACCGTCAAGAGAATTTATGGGCTCAGTGCCCATAGCTCAGTGGTTATGGCGCCAGCCATATACACCAGGGCTGGAGGGTTCAAGCCCAGCTGGGGCCTGCTAAACAACAATGACAACTGCAACAAAAAATAGCTGGGCATTGTGGAGGGTGCCTGTAGTCCCAGCTACTTGGGACGCTGAGGCAAGAGAACCACTTGAGCCAAAGAGTCTGAGGTTGCTGTGAGCTGGGAAGACACGGTACTCTACCAAGGGTGACATAGTGAGACTCTGTCTCAAAAAAAAAGAGAGAGAGAGAGAATTTATGGATAAAATGTCATTTATTTCTTTTTTTGTAGACTTTTTTAAAAATAGAGATAAGGGCTGGGTGTGGTGGCTCACATCTGTAATCCTAGCACTCTGGAAGGGCAAGGTGAAGGATTTCTTGAGTTCAGGAGTTCGAGACCAGCCTGTACAAGAGGGAGACCCCTTCTCTACTAAAAATAAAAAAATTAGCTGGGTGTGGTAGTGGCTGCCTATAGTCCCAGCTATTTGGGAGGCTGAGGCAGGAAGATCACTTGAGCCCAGGAATCTGAGGTTGCTATGAAGTAGGCTGAGGAAAACACATTCTATCTTAAGCAACAGAGTCAGACTCTGTCTCAAAAGAAATAAAGTAGGCCAGGCAAAGTGGCTAACGCCTGTGAGCTATGACGATGCCAGGGCACTCTACCCAGGGTGACAGATTGAGAAGACTCTGTCTCAAAATAAATAAATAAATATATAAAATAAAATAAGATATAAAGTAAAGTAAAATAAAATAGATATGGGGTATCACTCTGTTGCTCAGGCTGGGCTGGACTCAAACTCTTGACCTCAAATGATTCTGCAACCAAAGCTTCCAAAAGTGCTGGGATTGGCTCAGCACCGTAGCACAGTGGTTATGGTGCCAGCCACATACACCGAGGCTGCTGGGTTTGAACCTGGCCTGGGCCTGCTAAACAACAATAACAACTGCAACAAAAAATAGCCGAGCACTGTGGCAGGCAACTGTAGTCCCAGCTACTCAGGAGGCTGAGGCAAGAGAATCACTTAAGCCCAAGAGTTTGAGGTTGCTATAAGCTGTGATACCATAGCACTCTACCAAGGGCGACAAAGTGAGACTCTGTCTCAAAAAAAGAAAAAAAAAGTGCTGGGATTACAAGAACGAGTCACCACACCCAGCCTAAGAATGTCTATCTGATGGATGACTTTCTTTGGGTCATGATAGGAAGAAATTGCACTGCCCCTCTGTGACCTCACTAAACCAATCAGACTTAACTTTTAAGTAACAAACTTGTTTTTCAGTTGCCATGGATCTCCAGGTTGAAGGTCACATAACCTCGGCATGCCCAGATGAACCAAGCCTGCAACCAAGGGTGGAACCTAAAATGCTCTACAGAAGAGCAAGGACCTAATTCAGAATCCACACTACATGGCAGGATCCATGATCCAATCAGATTGAGTCCTGACACCCCATGGCAGGATGTAGCCGGGGTATGTTTCCTGGCATCACTCCATCTCAAGATCCTATCAGATCATGCTTCATTACCCTCACGGAAGTCTGGAAGGCCTATAAGAATGTGGGTATTAAGTAACCTAGATAACCAATGACCAATAGAAAGAGACCAAAGACCAATAGGAAAGGGCAATACTGCCTGGAGGTACAGAGAAGCCAATGAAAGACTTGCCATCAAATTTCAAATGGAGCGGTATTTATACCCCTACACTAGCCTTTGTGTTTCCATCTCTCTCACCTCTGCTCCTTCATGAGAGGGACCCACTTCCAACTCTCTTTGGAAATGTGCTAAATTTTCTCTTTGTTCCTCCTAAATAAAATCTCTTTGTTACCTTGAAACTTGTGCAGGTGACTTTTGCTTTCTATCCACACTGCCTGTGCTGCTCCAGTTTTATTTTCAGTTTACTCACTTTTGCTTTCAGTAATCACAGTGCCTGGGATGAACTTTCAAGCTCAGCCAAGTAACTGAAACAAGTGAACCGGGACCCCGACCCCCAATCCCCTCCATTTGGGAGGTAACACCTTCGTGCGAACATATAACACATAGGGTTAGGATGTGTGTGCACATGAGACAGACACAGAGAGAGAAGAAAGAGAACAAGAAAGAGACCATTTTCTAAGAGAGATGAAGGGGAAAGAGAAAAAATGATACAGACAGAAAAATATAAACAGGAAGAGAGAGAAAAAGTGAAAAACTGTGAATGAGGTAGAGAAAGAGATAAGCTTGAAATTGAAACATGAAAACAACTTCCAGCAATCTCAAACTCGGAGACTCACGTTCTCGTCCCATCTCAGCCTCCTGAGTAGCTGGGACCACAGTTGTGTGTCAGCATGCCCAGCTAATTTTCCTATTTTTAGTAGAGATGGAGTCTTGATATGTTGCTTAGGCTGTTCTTGAACTCCTGACCGCAAGTGATCCTTCTGCCTCAAAGTGCTAGGATTTGGACTGTACCCAGCCAGCCCACATATTTTACAAAAATAGGCAGCCGAGAAGATTTGGCCTAAGTTTGCTCCTCCTGCCTTAGGTCTTAGAATTAGGGGTTTCAAAAGGGTAATGTCTAAAAGTACCTGTTACTGGTTTTCCCTTAGCAATCTGAAGATAAGAGGTAATGAGAAATACAGCATTTTCCAAAGCCTGGAAGGCAAAGTACTAGCATGATGTGATTTTAGGGGCAAATCATGAAGTAAATTCTTTTCAGTCTTCCCATTTACTACAAGAAGAGAGTTCACATGAAAGTCTTCAACTCCTCCTCAAACTTGCTCGTCTTTTTCTTTTTTGAGATGGGAGTCTTGTTATATTGTCCTGGCTGGTCTCCAATACCTGAGGTCAAGATATTCTCTTGCCTCAGCAAGATTATAGGCATGTACTACCATACCTGGCTAATTAAAAAAAATTTTTTTTAAAATGGGGTCTTGCCGGCTCGGTGCCTGTGGCTCAAGCGGCTAAGGTACCAGCCACATACACCTGAGCTGGCGAGTTCGAATCCAGCCTGGGCCTGCCAAACAACAATGATGGCTGCAACCAAAAAATAGCCGGGCATTGTGGCGGGCGCTTGTAGTCCCAGCTACTTGGGAGGTGGAGGCAAGAGAATCACTTAAGCCCAGGAGTTGGAGGTTGCTGTGAGCTGTGATGCCATAGCACTCTACCCAGGGCGACAGCTTGAGCCTCTGTCTCAAAAAAAAAAGGGGGGGGGTGTCTTGCTCTATTATCCAGGTGGTCTCAAATTACTGGGCTCCAGCAGTCATCCTACCTCAGCCTCTCACTGGGATTACAAGTGTGCACTACTGGGCCCAAAGCATTGTAGTTTTCTTGGAGAATTGCAGGTAAGGACTCAGGCCAGCCATGTGCACATACACATCTGCATTCTCAGCTCATGCATCTTCATTAGGGGGAATCTTGGTTGAAGCACTTTTTTCCACTTTGACTCAGTTCCACTCCTGTTCCCTTCTTTCCTCTACCCCATGTCCCTAGCCTATGGGACCACAAAGATGCAGGAATATTTCCTTTCCTACCATCTGTGCTACATCCACATCACCTCACTCAGTACCTTGTTGTGGAGAAAATATGGAACACCGGGAGGTGGAACTTCTTTTTGCCTCTTGCTTGCTCTGTTGCAGTTGAGTAAATAGTCTTGATTGATACTTCCAGTTTAGCTCCTTGTCCTAACTGACCACCTTAACGCCTGCAACTGCTGGAATTGATAACCATACAATCTATTTACCTTAAACTGAACGCATCATTTTATTTTTATTTTATTATCTTTACACTAATGTATTACCATTTGCTAGAGTGAGTGGAATAGGAATTCTCTTCTTGACATGAAATTTCCTCCTAAATTTATTTAAGTCAAAAATATTGAGTGAGAAGTGGAAATAAATCAAGGGTGGATACAACATAGTATTGGGTGGCTAGTGGATATAGGGACTGAAGTTGGACAAAACTGGTATAACTCAATGCTTTGGGAACTTCAGAGGGACTGATGACCAAAGTGCTGCTTCCTGTTGATAAGCACGTGTCTGCTGAACAGTGGCAAAAAGACACTTACGTCCCTCACTGCTTCATAGAGTGCTTTGAAAGTCGGCTGCTTATCATCATGGTAGACGCCTCTGTTCCCGTGCAGAACAGACACACCTTCGCGCTCGGCCTCTTTGCAGTTGCTCCCATACATGCAGTGATCAGGACGGTAGTTCCACTGGCAGGGGAACACATAGAGACACTCTGGTGGTGACAAGAGAAAGACATATGTCCACAGTCAGTGCCAACTCTCACCTGCATGTCTGGCAATTAAACTAACATTTCCATGAACTGTACACAGCATATGATTTCAATGTTCAGGAGTGTGTTTGGGATGCATAGGCCAGTTTCATCACATTCGTTAAAATTCTGAGGCCCAGAAGTGAAGGGGTACACAGTGATGAGGTAGGTTTCATCCAGCAAAGGAACGAAGTATAGCACCTTGAGGAAGAAGGCAAGCAAGGACATCGGAACACCTGGGTCAAATCCCAACTCTCGTTCAAAACCAGGAACTCTAGTCTAGTCGCGTAACTTCCCTGCACTTCAGTCTCCACATCTTTAAGATGGGAATAACATGCTGGGCACAGCAGCTCACACCTGTAATCCTAACACTCTGGGAGGCCGAGGTGGGTGCATTGCTTGAGCTCAAGAGCTCAAGATCAGCCTGAGCAAGGTGAGAACCAGTGTCTATTAAAAATAAAATAGCCAGGTATTGTGGTTCTCTGTAGCCACCGTAGTCCCAGCTACTCAGTAGGTTGAGGCAGGAGGATCACTTGAGCCCAAGGGTTGGAGGTTGCTGCAAGCTATGACACCACAGCATTCGACTCAGGGTGACGGAGTGAGATTTTGTCTCAAAAAAATAAATCAATAAAATGGGAATAACAGGATTTCCCGCTTATTTTGATGATTATATTTTAAACATACATGTAAAATGCTTAGCAGAGTGTCAATTACATGATAGTGTTCAATAGTCATAGTAGCTATAATCAATTGTTTGGAAAGGTTTTGTGAAATGGACAAACCCCCAAAATATAGAAGCAGACTCCGCCTCAGATTAAAAACAAACAAAACAAAACAAAAAAGATAAAAAGCCCCATCTACAACAGAAAAGGGAAAATTGCAAAGCAAAAAACAAACAAAAAGTTGCCTAAAAGTCCCCTGCCAAAGTGACTATACACTCATGGCTATATGTGTGCATGTATGTGTACACGTGTTCTTATCTCTAAAACAAGTAGTTCTAGGGTGGTGCCTGTGGCTCAAAGGGGCAGGGCGCCGGCCCCATATGCCGGAGGTGGTGGGTTCAAACCCAGCCCCGGCCAAAAACTGCAACAAAAAAGAAAAAGTAGTTCTAGGTGGTAGCTATCTCCTATTTGGCATCATGGCCACCCTCAGATCCCTTGTGAAGCCCAAAACTATCAAAAAGAGGACCAAGAGGCTGGGTATGGTGGCTCACACCTGTAATTCTAGCACTGTGGGAAGCCAAGGCTAGTGGATTGGTTGAGCTCTGGAGTTCAAGACCAGCCTGAGCAAGAGTGAGACCCTGTCTCTACTAAAAATAGAAAAATCTGGGCGGCGCCTGTGGCTCAATGGGTAGGGAGCCGGTCCCATATGCAGGAGGTGGCGGGTTCAAGCCCAGCCCCGGCCAAAAATAAAAAAAAATAAAAAAAATAAAAAAAAAATAGAAAAATCAACCAGGCATTGTGGTGTGCACCTATAGTCACAGTTACTCAGGTGGCTGAAGCAGGAGGATCCCTTGAGCCCAAGAGTTTCAGGTGTCTGTGAGCTATGATGCCACAGCACTTTATCCAGTGGGATGGAGTGAGACTCCGCCTCAAAAAAAAAAAAAGAAAGAAAGAAAAGAGGACCTGGGCGGTGCCTGTGGCTCAGTGAGTAGGGCACTGGCCCCATATAGGGTGGTGGGTTCGAGCCTGGCCCTAGCCAAACTGCAACAAAAAAAGCCAGGTGTTGTGGCGGGTGCCTGTAGTCCCAGTTACTTGGGAGGCTGAGGCAAGAGTATCGCCTAAGCCCAAGAGCTGGAGGTCGCTGTGAGCTGTGATGCCAGGGCACTCTACCGAGGGCAACGAAGTGAGACTCTGTCTCTGAAATAAAAATAAAAAAGAGGACCAAGAAGTTTATCCAGCACCGGTCAGACCAATATGTCAAAATTTAAAATTATGTACAATTGGCGGAAACCCAAGGGTATTGACAACAGGGATTGGAGAAGTGGTTGAAGAATCTTCAGGGACCAGATCTTGATGATCAATATTGGTTATGGGAGCAACATAAAAACAAAGTACATGCTTTCATCAAGGAGCTGGAAGTGCCACTGAGGTGCAGCAGATCTCAGTGTGTGGAGATTGCTCACGTTTCCTCCAAAGGCCGTTGTGGAGAGAGCAGCCCAGCTGGCCATCAGAGTCACTAATACCAATGCTGAGCTGTGCTCATGTGTACATTTTATTTGTGTTTAAATAAAACCATACGAATTGAAAAAAAAAAAGTAGTAGTTCTTTTTTTTTTTTTTGAGACTGAGTCTTATTATGTTGTCCTCAGGAGAGTGCCGTGGCATCACAGTTCACAGCAACCTCCAATTCCTGGGCTTATTAGGCGATCCTCTTGCCTCAGCCTCCCAAGTAGCTGGGACTACAGGAGCTCGCCACAACACTTAGGTATTTTTTTTTTTTTTGTGGTTTTTGGCCGGGGCTAAGTTTGAACCCGCCACCTCTGGCATATGGGACCGGCGCCCTACTCCTTGAACCACAGGCACCGCCCAACACTTGCCTATTTTTTGTTGTTGTTGCAATTTGGCTGGGGCTGGGTTGGAACCCACTACTCAGTATATGGGGGCAGAGCCCTACCCACTGAGCCACAGGTGCCGCTCAAAAAAGTGTAGTTTTTAACCAGGGGAGATTTTTCCCTTTCTCCACTTCCCCGGGTCTCTTGGCAATATTTGGAGGGGGATAATGTTGGTTGTTATACCAGGCAAGGGTGCTGCTGACATCTGGTAGGTGCTCTGAACATCCTGAAAGGACCAGCGATGCTCTAAATACCCTACAAGGAAGTAGTGCTGCTGTTGAGAAACTCTGCTCTAATCCTGTTGGATTCAGAAAGCTTTCCTTGGTGACTAGGATCATACGATCAGCAATAAGTTCATGATCCCCTAATTTCCTGGCTCCTCAGCTGGATGACTTTTAGGGCTGTGTGACAGGAGTATGGATCAAAGCTTTCTGCAAACATATGTCACTGATCACGTGAAAGGCCTAGTGAAAGTGCACAAAAGGATTACAGTAAATCAATTATAGTACCACTAGTGGAAAAGCAACTTCAAGAAGAGCTCATTCATTGGATTGAAGGCATTCTCTTCTCCTAAAAGGATCGCTGCTTGGAGATGACTTACAGAAAGCTTGAAGATGCAAAGCAAAGAATGAGAAGATTATCACACATCCCATCTAGCAGATTGTGTATGATGTGTCCGTGGTCCAGACCAGTGACATCCAGGCACTCTCTTGCAAATTCCTAATTGCTCACAACCATGAGATCTTCTTTTTCTCAGGAGAATTCCATTCCATCATGATGTTCCTCTATACTTGTGTTTACCTCCACATTTGCACATCACGCCTGGCCAAGTGAATAGTTTTAAAATTCCAAATCCTCAAAATCTCACACCGCAGAAATCATTTAAAAGTATGTTTCTGGAGGCCAAGCATGGTGGCTCAGGCCTGTAATCCTAGCACTCTGGAAGGCGGAGGAGGGCGGATCACTTGAGCTCACGAGTTTGAAACCAGCCTGAGGGAGAGCCAGACCCTATCTCTAAAAAATAGCCAGACGTTGTGGCAGGCGCCTGTAGTCCCAGCTACCGAGGAGGCTGAAGCAACTCTCTGAGCCCAAGAGTTTGAGGTTGCTGGGAGCAATAATGCATGCCATGGCATTCAGGCCCAGGGCAACTGAGTGAGACTCTGTCTAAAAAAAAAAAAAAAAAGTTTTTGAAGGCAACCTATCTTCGAACCTTTGGTCTTTGCTATATTTTTCTCATTTTATATACAGTACATAAAGAAGACTGTTAACTGATTATCGATGAGTCTGAAATACCCGCAGCTGCAGGAGTCTACATTTACTTCTAGAACCTCAGGACTACTTGCAAAGTACATGCAAATTGATCTTGGAGGCTCTAAAATTATGAAATAATTTATGCTTAACCATTTAAAAAATTGTTTTTCAGGGTCTCAGTCTGTTACCCAGGCTGAAGTGCAATGGCACAATAACAGTTCACTGCAGTCTCAAATTCTGAGCTTGAAAGCTCCTCTCACCTCCGCCTCCCAAGTAGCTTCAACTACAGGCATGGTGCATGTGTGTTTTTTTGTTTTTTTTTTTTTTTAGTAGAGACCAGACTCTTGCTGTTTGCGCCCAGGTTGGTCTCTAATTCCTGGCCTCAAGCAATCCTCCTGCGTTCGGTCCCCAAAGTTACTGGGATTACAAGCATGAGCCACCATACCTGGCTTGTCGGGTCATTCCTTATTTCCTGGTTATATAGGTTTGCTACCTGCTTTCTATGCTGTATCAACAGAATGAAGGCTATTTGATTGTACTATTTTCTTTTTTTTTTTGTAGAGACAGAGTCTCACTGTACCGCCCTCGGGTAGAGTGCCGTGGCGTCACACGGCTCACAGCAACCTCTAACTCTTGGGCTTACGTGATTCTCTTGCCTCAGCCTCCCGAGCAGCTGGGACTACAGGCACCCGCCACAACGCCCGGCTATTTTTCTGTTGCAGTTTGGCCGGGGCTGGGTCCGAACCGGCCACCCTCGGCATATGGGGCCGGCGCCTTACTCACTGAGCCCCAGGCGCCGCCCTTTTTTTTTTTTGATACACAGTCTTACTCTGACACCCTGGGTAGAGTGCCATGGCCTCATAGCTCACAGCAGCCTCAAACTCCTAGGCTCAGGAGATCCTCCTGCCTCAGTCTCCCAAGTAGCTGGAAATATAGGCTCCTGCCATAACGCCCGGGTATGACTGTATTAGTAATAGTGTTTTTTCTTTTTTTTGTAGAGACAGAGTCTCACTGTACCTCCCTCGGGTAGAGTGCCGTGGCGTCACACGGCTCACAGCAACCTCTAACTCTTGGGCTTACGCGATTCTCTTGCCTCAGCCTCCCAAGTAGCTGGGACTACAGGCGCCCGCCACAATGCCCAGCTATTTTTTGGTTGCAGTTTGGCCGGGGCTGGGTTTGAACCCGCCACCCTCGGTACATGGAGCCAGCGCCTTACTCACTGAGCCACAGGCGCCGCCCAATAGTGTTTTTTCTTAAATGTGCCATCATGGAACTGAACTCTCCTAGCCTTTTCTTCTTCCTTCCTCCAGAATGTACCTTGTTCCAGAAAAACGCAAATTTTTTTTTTTTTTTTTTTTGAGACAGAGTCTGATTTTGTAGCCCTCGGTAGAGTGCCATGGCATCACAGCTCACAGCAACCTCCAACTCCTGGGCTTAAGTGATTCTCTTGCCTCAGCCTCCCGAGTAGCTGGGACTACCGGTGCCTACCACAATGCCCGGCTATTTTTGTTGCAGTTGCCACTGCTGTTTTAGCTAGCCGGGGCTGGGTTTGAACCCGCCACCCTCGGGATATGGGGCCAGCGCCCTTACCCACTGAGCCACAGGCGCCACCCCCCCTTTTTTTTAAGCAGAGTCTCAAGCTGTCCCCCTGGATAGAGTGCCATGGTGTTAAACAGCTCATAGCAACCTCAAACTCTCAGGCTTAAGTGATTCTCTTGCCTCAGCCTCCCAAGTAGCTGGGAGCCCACCACAATGCTTGGCTATTTTGTTGTTGTTGTTGTTGTAGTTGTCATTGTTGTTTAGCAGGCCCAGACAAGATTTGAACCCGCCAGCCCCAGTGCTCGTGGCCAGCACTGAGCAACAGGCGCCAAGCAACAATTCATTTTTTGAGACTTTCTGATTACACAATCTAAGGAAGCTCTTCTCTCTTCCAGCCTTGATGGTCTCTTTCTCAGTCCCTCATTTGTTTCCTTCATACATTCATCACAATTTACGTCTTTGAATAGTCTAGTTATTATCCTTCAGGAGTCTGCCTCTTCCCACAGCAGGTAGGTCTTGTGAAAACAGGAACTTTGTCTCTCATCTGATGTATATCTCTGGCACTGAGCCCTGTGGCTGCCATGCAGTAGGTGCTCAAAAAATATCTGCTGAATGAATCTCTTTTACCCTCTGCTGTATGCATCTTTTTATTTTGTTTTCTTCTCTGCTTTCTGTCCCCATTTCCCTTTTCTCTCATTTTCCTTGCGGTGGTCTCTTCCTCTCCCATTTTTTCATGTCTTCACTTCATTCTCTTCATTCCATTCATTCAACCAACACTTCTGAAGACCAACTCCATTTAAAGCACCAAGCCTTGCACTGACAGATATAAAGTAGACACAACCCTTTCTCACAGACCCTATAATTTCTCTTCTCTTCTCTTCTGCTTTATGTCAGGGCCCATGAACTTCCCAGATTACCCAGTGATTTGTTACCAGTTTCCCAGAACAGACCTGATACCAAATAATCAGGATGCCAAGCCCGCAACACAGCACTCATAATTGCCTATTGCTGGGGTCTGGTGAGTGTACAATATGGCTGCACGCTCAAGGGCAGGGCTCCAGTGATCCCAGGCAGGTTGGGAAAAAAGCTTTCATGGGGCATGGAACAGACTTGTCCCTGTGACAATTAGTCTTGCTTCTTGTGGCCCCTGTGAATCTCTGCTACCCCCCAGTATCATACACTCAACTCATACTGCACGTCTATCCCACAGGCATTTCAGCTCTTCTCTCTCCCCTTTGGCAGAATTCTAATGCTTCTGCTCTGGCTGGTTGTCTTGCCTTCTCCTCTATACATGGCTGGCTCCATTTTCTTTTTTTGGCTTTCTTTTTTTTTTTCTCTCTTAAGATACAGGGTCTCGGCTTGGTGCCTATAGCTCAGTGAGTAGGGCGCCGGTCACATACTGAGGTTGGCGGGTTCGAGCCTGGTATAGGTCTGCTAAACAACAATGACAACTACAACCAAAAAATAGCCAGGCGTTGTGGCGGGCGCCTGTAGTCCCAGCTACTTGGGAGGCTGAGGCAAGAGAATCGCTTAGGCCCAGGAGTTGGAGGTTGCTGTGAGCTGTGACACCACAGCACTCTACCGAAGGCAACATAGTGAGACTCTGTCTCAAAAAAAAAATACAGGGCCTCATTCTTGTTTAGGCTGGTCTCAAACTCCTGACCTCAAGCAATCCACCCACCTCAGCCTCCCAGAATGCTGGGATTACATTTGTGAGCTACCGTGCCCAACCACTCGTTCCATTTTCTACTCTTCCCCACAGCTATTTTTCCAGAAATTGCCCCTGAAGAAGAAATAGAACTATGTGGTCATGTTTGAGAGAAAATGCCATATGACCTTTCTCTTATAGCCCCTAATAACTAAACCAAGAGTGCTATTGAAATCCAAACAGAAACTGAGTCATAGGCTGGGACAGTCTCTTTTTAGTCAAGAATTTTAAGTAGGTTTGGAAACGCCATCCTTTCTCTAAAGTCACATTTTCTTTTTTTGTAGAGACAAGAGTCTCACTGTACCGCCCTCGGGTAGAGTGCCGTGGCATCACAGGGCTCACAGCAACCTCTAACTCTTGGGCTTACGTGATTCTCTTGCCTCAGCCTCCCGAGTAGCTGGGACTACAGGCGCCTGCCACAACGCCCGGCTATTTTTTTGTTGCAGTTTGGCGGGGGCCGGGTTTGAACCCACCACCCTCGGCATATGGGGCCGGCGCCCTACTCACTGAGCCACAGGCGCCGCCCTAAAGTCACATTTTCTTTAAAGAAAAAAAAAAAAAAGAGGGCGGCGCCTATGGCTCAGTTGGTAAGGCGCTGGCCCCATATACCAAAGGTGGTGGGTTCAAACCCAGCCCCGGCCAAACTGCAACCAAAAAATAGCCGGGTGTTGTGGCGGGCGCCTGTAGTCCCAGCTACTTGGGAGGCTGAGGCAAGAGAATCGCTTAGGCCCAGGAGTTGGAGGTTGCTGTGAGCTGTGTGAGGCCACGGCACTCTACCGAGGGCCATAAAGTGAGACTGTCTCTACAAAAAAAAAAAAAAAAAAGAATTTTAAGTAGGAAACAGAGAAAATCCATCATCATTGGTTGTGAACTTGTGAGACTGCTCCCAACCTTCATATATATATATATGTTTTTTTTTTTTTTTTTGAAATAGCCTCAAGCTGTCACCCTGAGTAGAGTGCTGTGGCTCACAGCAACTTCCACCTCCTGGGCTCAAGTGATTCTCCTGCCTCCCCCTCCCAAGTAGCTGGGATTACAGACGCCTGTCACAAGGCCTGGCTATTTTTTGGCTGTAGCCGTCATTGTTGTTTGACGGGCCCGGGCTGGATTCGACTTGCCAACTCGGTTGTATGTGGCTGGCTTCTTAGCTGCTTGAGCCACAGGCGCTGAGCCCCAACCTCCATATATTTATCCCTGTGGTTTTGAATAGTCATTATCCTTTGGGAATCCACCTCTTCCAACAAAAGGTGGGTCTCTTGAAAACTGGAACTTTGCCTCGTCTGATGTCATATGCCTGCCACCGAGCCTGGTAGCTGGCATGTAGTAGGTGCTCAAAAAATATCTGCTGAATGAATGAATGAAATGAACTTTCTACCTTCGGTCATATGCATCTTTCAGCAAACAGGTTGGGCCATAGGCAAACTGTGGACACTGTCTGAGGGAGAGAACAGAATCAGACAGGCATGGAGAGAGGCAAAGGCGACAGGGACCAGGTGGCCTTGGAGGGATGAAGAAGTCACTTTGGTGCTTAGCCACTTCCTACACCAGTTCTCAAGAAGCCTGGCTTGACCTGACTCAGATGGATATGAAACTGCTCCTGGACTCTTACAAACCCTCCTTCCCTTAGCTGGCCTGAGTGCAGTTTTGTCCCCTGAAACCTAAGCACATTCACGCAAACACATCTTTCTACCTAGTTCTCTGTTGGCTCCGTCACATTTACCCCTTCTAACATTTACTCCTTCTACAGACCTCTGCTCCTGCCTCAAACTCTCTTCTAAAGATGTGAGCTCAGTTTTCTACTCCTAAGGAAGTGACCTTGGCCCTCCTGCCAGGAAATGCCCCAGGGATGAGCTATTTGCATGGCCCCAGGGGCTTCAGCTGTGTCCTCTAGCTAGCCTACGACCACCACTGCAGTTACACACTCAGGGGCATTTGCTATCTAATGACAGCACGAGTTTTAAAACATTTTTTAGCTAATGACTTTTTTTTTGAGACAGAGTCTCACTATGTCACCCTCAGTAGAGTGCTGTCATGTCACAGCTCATAGCAACCTCCAACTCTTGGGCTTAAGCGATTCTCTTGCCTCAGCCTTCCAAGTAGCTGGGACTACAGGCACCTGTCACAATGCTTGGTTATTTATTTATTTTTTTGGTTGTAGTTGTCATTGTTGTTTGGCAGGCCTGGGCTGGGTTCGAACCTGCCACCTCTATCGTATGTGGCTGGCGCCCTAACTCCTGAGCTACAGGCGCCAAGCCAGCTAATGACTTTTATTTTTATTATTATTATTATTTTTTTTTTTCAGACAGAGTCTCACTTTGTCACCCTTGGTAGAGTGCCATGGCATCACAGCTCACAGCAACTTCCAACTCTTGGGCTTAGGCAATTCTTATGTCTCAGCCTCCTGAGTAGCTGGGACTACAGGTGCCCGCCACAACACCTGGCTATTTTTTTGTTGCAGTTTGGCCGGGCAGAATTTGAACCCACCACCCTCCGTATATGGGGCCGGCGCCCTACCCACTGAGCCACAGGCGCCGCCCCAGCTAATGACTTTTAAACACAGTTTAAAAATCCGTGTTATTGGCTACTGGAGACTATAATAATAACAACATTCCAGACAAGCACTACAGGCGTTATGCGCCTTGCTTCATCCATGGCAACCCAAAGAACCTTAACAATAAACATCTTTATCTCCAGAGTCACAGTGGATATGTCTCCCTTTCTCCTTTCCAGGGATTAAGGGAATGAATCTTCTTTTCAAGTATAGTTTGGTATGGTTCATAGAAAGTGTTCACAATCAATATAAATGCAGAGACCTTACAATGTGATGGATATTGCTGAATTTCAGATTTAAGGAACTCGAGTCTAATGAAGTACTTGGGTAAAGTGTGAAAAAGGAAGATCAAATGCAGGCCTCACAAAGAGCAGTCAGGGATTTAACCTAGCACTTACTGATCTAAAATCAGAAAACTTGGTTATTGCTCACTACTGCTCAGAACCAGAATTTAGAATGAACAACTTGATAATTACTTGACAATATCCCTTTTCCTCAATGAATCTAGGACGGGCGGTGCAGAAGCAATTAAACTCAGTTAGTTTCAGCCCCAGTTAAAGACAAGGGGATCGTGTCTAATTGCAAAGCTGCTTACAACTGCCTTTGGGTATTATTTATTCACTGATCACATCCTCAAACAATCTGCAACAGGCCAAGAGGATTTCTGGGGAGGCAGCTGTGTGAATTCCTTAGTTCAGTAATATGGACAGAGGACTTTACATCAGGAAATGCAATATTTAAAGCAAAGAAATAATAATGTGGCAAAAAGGTACTTTGTTGAGCTACTCTGGGATCCCCCCTGTAGAAGGTTCCCTCTATCCCTTTTGGGCTGGAGGTAGAATTGCCTAGTTTTGAATCCCTGCTCTGACACTCATTAGCTGTGCTGCAAATTATTATTTTTTTTTTTGTAGAGACAGAGTCTCACTTTATGGCCCTCGGTAGAGTGCCGTGGCATCACACAGCTCACAGCAACCTCCAGCTCCTGGGCTTAAGCGATTCTCTTGCCTCAGCCTCCCGAGCAGCTGGGACTACAGGCGCCCGCCACAGCACCCAGCTATTTTTTTGTTGCAGTTTGGCCGGGGCTGGGTTTGAACCCGCCACCCTCGGCATATGGGGCCGGCGCCCTACTCACTGAGCCACAGGCGCCGCCGCTGCAAATTATTTAACTCTTTCCCCACTGGTATCTTTATCTGTAAAACAGGGATTATATTCTCAGTGTTTTTTAAGGATTGAGTAAGATGATGCTTAGAATAGCACCTGCCAGTAAGTCAATAATAAATGGCAGCCATTATTCCTTAGGTCCATGCTCCTGGCCTAGCTGGTCTGATTTCTTTTTTTTTTTTTTTTTGTGGTTTTTGGCCGGGGTTGGGTTTGAACCCGCCACCTCCGGCATATGGGACTGGTGCCCTACTCCTTGAGCCACAGGCGCCACCCATGGTCTGATTTCTGATCAGACCTGATCTGACAGTAGCCATGTGATTTCTCTCCTTGAAATTTGGAATTGGGATGAAGTTAGTCTTTCTGGGTGGCTGTCACATGAAACCTTGGTACTTGGTTCTGAGGCCAGAAGAGCAGAGAATGACAATCTTCAAAGACTTCAATGGGAAAAAGTAAATCTCACTTAGGTCCCCCACATTGCTTATTTTAAAAGTATCCTTTGTGTTTCGCCTAACTCTAGGGGTATTTGCAGCCAAGAGTCCTAACCAAAATACACTTACACGTAGAAAAAAAATTCAATCAGCTTAAGAAGGAAAAGGAGGAGGTGCAGACTAAATTCCCTGTTACTGTCAGAGTGAAATGGGTTAAAACACAACAAGGGTGGTGCCTGTGGCTCAGTGGGTAAAGCACTGACCCCATATACCGAGGGTGGCAGGTTCAAACCCAGTCCCAGCCTAACTGCAACAAAAACAAAAATAGCTGGGCATTGTGTCAGGCACCTGTAGTCCCAGCTACTAGGGAGGCTGAGGCAAGAGAATCGCCTAAGCCCAGGAGTTGGAGGTTGCTGTGAGCTGTGACGCCACAGTACTCTACCGAGGGTGATAAAGTGAGACTCTGTCTCAAAAAAATAAATAAATAAATAAAAATAAATAAATAAAATAAAACATGCAACAGTAAATAGCCAAGATATTCCCTTCCTTGTAAATGGCACAACTCCAAAGTGTGGGACACAACTACAGCAGGGACCTACCTAACAAAGGCAAACATTATAATGGTTTGTACCCTCATACCAATCTGAAATTTTTTTTTAAAAAAAGTTTTCCCCCTAGGCGGCGCCTGTTGCTCAGTGAGTAGGGTGCCGGCCCCATATGCCGAGGGTGGCGGGTTCAAACCCAGCCCCGGCCAAACTGCAACAAAAAAAAAGCCGGGCGTTGTGGCGGGCGCCTGTAGTCCCAGCTGCTTGGGAGGCTGAGGCAAGAGAATCGCGTAAGCCCAGGAGTTGGAGGTTGCTGTGAGCCGTGTGATGCCACGGCACTCTACCCGAGGGCGGTACAGTGAGACTCTGTCTCTACAAAAAAAAAGAAAAAAAAAAAGTTTTCCCCTTCTTTACTGAATTAGTATTGGGAGTCTTTCCTAGAAACTCTGTATTAACCTGCTTATTTTTCTTTTCCAGAATTTGAACTTTTTGATCCAAAGACATATATAATGAGGTTTTATACCAGAATTTTTTCTTTTTTTTGAGACAGAGTCTCACTTTTTCACCCTCAGTAGAGAGCCATGGCGTCGTAGCTCACAGAAACCTCAAACTCTTAGGCTCAAGTGATTCTCTTGCCTCAGTTTTTCATTTTTAGTAGAGACAAGGTCTCACTCTTGCTCAGGCTGATCTCGAACTCGTGACCTCAGGCATTCTACCTGCCTCGGTGTCCCAGAGTGCTAGGAGTGCACCTTCCCCGGCCAAGGAACGCTTTTCTCTTCTTTTACCCCCAAAGATCTTTCTCCATAAGAAAATATGGTTTTGATTGGTAGTGATGTGATCAATAAGGTTTTAACAAAGAAGAGGGGGAAAAAAAGAAATTTTACCAGCCACATATACCTGAGCTGACGGGTTCTAATCCAGCCCAGGCCTGCCAAACAACAATGACAGCTGCAAACAAAAAATAGCCAGGCATTGTGGCAGACGCCTGTAGTCCCAGCTACTTGGGAGGTGGAGGCAGGCGAATCACTTGAGCCCAGGAGTTGGAGGTTGCTGTGAGCTGTGATGCCACAGCACTCTACTTAGGGCGACAGCTTGAGGCTCTGTCTCGAAAAAAATATATATATAAATCAGAAATTTCCATCTCCCTTTCCTTCTGACCTTACCCCACCAAATCACTAACTTAATAATATGAGATGAAATTTGTTTGTTCCAGATTGGGAGGGAAAGAAAGGATTTGGGAATTTGAGTCTTCATTCTAGGCTTTTAACCCCACACAAGTCCCTGAACTTAAGGACCCTGGGAGTCGATTCTCTATAATCTAGTAATTGTTCAGGCTATGAAGGGTCTCCTGCCTAGACTATAATATTTTCAACCAGGCTGGGTGCAGTAGCTCACACCTGTAATCCTAACACTCTGGGAGATCAAGGTGTGAGGATCTCTTGAGCTCAGGGGTTCAAGACCAGCTTAAGCAAGAGTGAGGCCCTGTCTCCATTAAAAATAGAAAAACTAGCTGGGCGTTCATGGTGAGTACCTGTAGTCCCAGCTACTTGGGAGACTGATGCAGGAGGGTAGCTAGGCTGAGGCTATGGGCACTCTAGCCTAGGTGAAGAGTGAGACTCTGTCTTAAAAGAAAAAGAAAAAAATATTTTCTTCATATAGTTTGTGCCTCACATCAATTTTTTTTTTAAAAGGCAAAGCTAGTCAAGCATAGTTGTGGGGGCTCACATCTATTTTGACTGTACTTCTTAGAAGAATGGTATAGCAAAATCTGAAAGATATTCTCTAAACATGGAGTGCAGCGTTGGAGGTTTTAAACATGTGGCCTTTTGTGTCAGCAGCGCAAGTACCCGCCTCCGTCAGATTCCTGGGGTGGTGGATGAAAGGGTGAACTTCGCAGGGGAACACGGGCTCCTCTGTGCACAATCCAAGCCTACTAAGTAGCAACCAAGCCCTGGAATGTGCGCTGGGAGCCAAGCAGGGCGCCTGCCTACACAAATGGCATTCTCCAAGAGAACCTACCTGGATTGAAATAAAAAATAATATTTAATAAATCCTGGTCTCCCCACGTAATGGCATTCTTATACTTCTGGTACAGAGGGTACAACATGTCCTCCCAAGCCAAGCCCGTTGGAATCATGCTGTTCTGGAAAAGAGAAAAGCATCAGAACAGCTGAAGCAAAGCAAATACATCTTGTCCACTAAGAAAGAATGCAGAGGGACAGAAGAATAAAGCAAAGAAGGTGGGGTCCTGCTATCCTCAGGGCATGGGACAGAGCAAAATTAGGGCTGGCAATTGTAGTGTTTTGCCAGATGTACTAGATGGACCAAGAACTGGGA
Source organism: Nycticebus coucang (assembly GCF_027406575.1). Lineage (NCBI taxonomy): Eukaryota > Metazoa > Chordata > Mammalia > Primates > Lorisidae > Nycticebus > Nycticebus coucang. Next base: position 24,618,330 of record NC_069787.1, read on the forward strand.
TTAGGGCCTGTGGTTTTGACTCAGAGAACGAGGCCTGAAATTTAACTTCTTTCTTAGGCTTATTTCCTGTCCGTTAAGTGAAGAAACAAAATACAGACAGCAGAATTAATGTATCTTAAGGAAAAATATCTTTCCTTATCTTTAAAGAATGATTTAAATTTAGTAGAAAAGCAATATATTCATAGACTAAATATTCAAATAGCACATAAATGATAGAAAATAAAAAAGTAAAAAAATATTCCTTTTGTATAACTCATTCCCACTTTCCCCAGAAGTATCCACAACAATTAACACTCACTTTGATATTCTTTTGGAAATTTTGAAGGCAAAAATGCTATCGCATTCTACAGTATTTAAATACAGTGCTGTATTTAAATTTTTTTCACTTCATATTTCTTAGAGATCTTAGTATCTAATTTATAGATTAAGAGGATCTATAAAGAATAGATCTTTTTTTTTTTTTTTGGCTAGTTCTCTACTGATGTTCTTTGTAGCTTTTTGCTAGGATAAAGACAAAAGCATGCATACCCTCGTACAAATATTTCTGTGTGTGTGCACAGGATCATTCCAAGAAATTTTACATGATCTTTAAAGCCTTGGTATACACAGAGATAAAACATATGAAATTCAGAAATGCAACATAACATCCCTGAATGGCAGGCAACTCTGCTGAAGCTTTAAATTCCATAGCCCTCTAGGCTTTTCCTGAACAAACAAATATTTCAAAAATTTCCAAATACATTTCTCTGGCTCCTTCCATCCTCATCTACAGGCCACCTATTTCCAAACTCAGCGTAATGACACTCTAGGAGTGTCACTGTTGAGAAGACTAACTTCCAATCTTTAAACAAAGGCTCTTAAAGCACTTCATTACCTTGAACTGGGCACTTCTTATACGAGTTAAATTCATTAACATGACTCCTGAATTAACTCCCGCAGAGCCATAGAAAGGATGCCTGGCAAAGCGGCTGTACCAGCCAATCTTGGGGATTTCGTGCTCAGGAGCCATGGCTGCAAGCTGGCTGGAATTAAATTGTCTCAGAAGCTTCCAGATGTCATCAACAGGTCTCAGAAAGAGAACATCAGTGTCCACATAGAGAAGTGAGTCCACATCCTTTAAAATCACCTTTGTGTGTCAGGGGTGGGGATGGGAGGGTGGCAAAAGGAGAAAACAAAACACAAATAGGTTAGAAACAAAGGAAGTGGCATGACAGGAAATAATGCCAGGAATTTTCATTGATGAATGTTAAACTCTAGAAAGGGTACCACTCTTCCCTCCCATTCCTGCGTTGACTTGAGGGATAAGTGTCAATCCAGGGGTGGGGGCTTAAAAGAAGGTAACTTTCTTTCTTTCTTTTTTTTTTTTTTTTTTTGAGACAGAGTCTTACTCTGTTGCCTGGGCTAGCATACAGTGGCATCAGCCTGGCTCACAGCAACCTCCAACTCCCGGGGTTAAAGGATCCTCCTGCCTCACCCTCCCGAGTAGCTGGGACTACAGGTGCCCGCCACAATACTCGGCTAATTTTTTTCTATTTTCAGTAGAGACAAGGTCTCATTCTTGCGCAGGCTGGTCTCGAATTCCTGAGCTTAAGCAATCCACCCACCCCAGCCTCCCAAAGTGCTAGAATTATAGGTGTGAGTCACCAAGTCCGGCTAAGAAGATAACTTTGCATGTACACTGGCCCAGTTCCAGGACCCTGGAGTATATTATAGGGGTTGAACTTGCAACTGGATAAAAACAACAGCTAATTACAGTGTATCGCTCTTCCTCTTTTATCCTCCAGTAAGGCCAATTGTCTTTCTCTCTTGGTTCTTCCTTAGAACAGCCAGGTTGGTCTGGCATTGGAAAACTTGAGGCACACAATCTCTAAACCAGCTCATGCTAAGCCTTAAGGGTAAATACTCTCTGTCTCTGGATCCCTGTCTTCTAGCGTTATTGGGTGGCTCTGTAGCTTTTAAAATGGTATTTTTAGCTAAGATTTGCACTTGAGGTTAGGCAAAGCCATTGGCCAGTTTTGTTTGTATATAAGAAATTGATAAACTTTTTCCTCTGAAGAGCCAGATAAATATTTAAGATTCTGTTGCAACTCCTCAACTTTGTCACAGGAGCACAAAAGTAGCCACTGACAACATGTAAACGAACAAAAGGGGTTGTGCTCAAATAAAGCTATGGTTCAGGACACTGAAATTCGAATTTCATGTAATTTTCAGATATCACAGAATATCCTTCTTTTGATTTTTTTCCAACCATTTGAAATGCTAAAAACCATTCACGGGTTACAGGCTATGGGTTGCTGGCCTCTGTTGTAGACCATTCAGTTAGCACACGTTCTCCTGTGCTAACTGCTTCCCTTTCCAGAGCTTTGCGTGGGGATTGAGACTTAAAAGCTTTAATCAGTAATAGATTATCTGCCTTGTTTTGCCATTGTTCCCCAAACTTAGGGATAGCTTAAACGAAAAGAGAATTTGAATCTTCCTGGATTCCTGCCCTAACATTACCCTAAAACATTAATAACACTTTTTTTTTTTTTTTTTGAGAGAGAGTCCAGCTCTATTTCCTGGACTACTGTGTATTGTGTCATTATAGCTGACTGCAACCTCAAACTCCAAGGCTCAAGCAATCCTCCTGGCTCAGCCTTCTTAGTAGCAGGGACTACAGGAATACAGGCTAGTTTTTTGTATTTTGAGGTCTCTTGCCGCGGCCTCCCAGAGAGCTAAGACACAGGTGGGAGCTACCTTGACCAGACTACAGTAACACTTGTTATGGACTGAATGTTTGTGTTCTCCATCATTCATATATTGAAGTACTAATCCTCAAGGTGATAGCATTTGGAGATGCCCACTTGCCACAATGCCCAGCTATTTTTTTTTTTTTTGAGACAGAGTCTCATTATGTCGCCCTTGGTAGAGTACCATAGCGTCACAGCTCACAGCAACCTTAAACTCTTGGGGTTTATGCAATTCTCCTGCCTCAGTCTCCCGAGTAGCTGGGACTACAGGTGTCGCCACAATGGCTATTTTTCGGTTGTAGTTGTCATTGTTGTTGGAGGCCTGGGCTGGGTTCAAACCTGCCAGCTCCCGTGTATGTGGCCAACATCCTAGCCTGAGCTACAGGTGCAGAGATACAGGCGCCGAGCCACGCCCAATGGCACACATAGCCTATTTTAATAGATGTCAACATTCTTTTGTTTAAACTGGAGATTTCAAAAATACCCGAATTTCTGTCTTCTTTTGAAAAATCTACAGATCAGGCAAGAACAATCTGCATCCTACAGTGGAAAAGTCTGCCGGTGGTTGAGCACTCATTATATTCTCAGTCCATTCATATAATTAACATTTATGGAGGGTTTATGATGTGCTAGGTGTGATTAGCAGTGACCAAGACAAACAAAAATCTCTGCCTTTAAGACAGAGTCACATAATAAACCAGAAATTTACCATACTTTTATACCTTATTATTTTTTAAGAAATGGGATCTCACTGTGTTGTCCAAACTGGCCTCCACCTCCTGGGCTCAAATTATCCTCCTTCCCTGGCCTTCTGAGTAGCTGGGATTACAGATGCATACCACCACGCCTGGGGAGTTTAAACAGGGTGGATGGGGAAGGGCTCACTCAGAAGATAACCATGTGTGAGGAAGGCAGGAGCACATCTGGGACCACAAAACAATGAGGGGCCAGTGTGGCTGGACCTCAGTGAGCTATAGGAAGAAGAAAGGACAGAGAGGTAATGGTGAACGGGTCATTTAGGGCTTTGCATGACCTTGTAAGCACTTCAGCTTTTTTTTTTTTTGAGACAGAGTCTCAAGCTGTTGCCCTGGGTAGAGTGCTGTGGTGGCATAGCTCATAGTAACCCCAACTCTTGGGCTTAAGCTATTCTCTTGCCTCAGCCTCCCAAGTAGCTGGGACTACAGGCACCCATCACAATGCCTGGCTATTATTTGGTTGTAGTTGTCATTGTTGTTTGGCAGGTCTGGGCTGGATTTGAACCCGCCAGCTCCCATGTATGTGGCTGGCGCCCTAGCTGCTGTACTACAGTCCTGAGCCAGTACTTCAGCTTTGTAAGAAGTTCCCTGGGTGAGACTCGAGTCAGTGCAGGGCTTGTGACATGATCTGACTTAGACCAAAGGATCTCCCTGGAGGCTACATAGATCCTATTTCAAAAAGAACATAAAAATGTACCTAGTGGTACTTCTCAGAGACACGGGTAAGATAATACTTAAGAACCCTGAGGCTTGGCTTGGCGCCCATACCCGAGTGGTTAAGGCACCAACCACACTACTAGGGCTAGTGGGTTCAAACCCAGCCCAGGCCTGCTAAACAACAATGACAACTACAACAAAAAAACGGCCAGGCATTGTGGTGGGCGCCTATAATCCCAGCTACTTGGGAGGCTGAGGCAAGATAATTGCTTAAGCTCAAGAGTTTGAGGTTGCTGTGAGCTGTGACACCACAGCATTCTACTGAGGGTGACGTAGTGAGACTCTGTTTCAAAAAAAAAAGAGAATCCTGAGGCTTGGCCAGGCTCAGTGGCTCGGGCCTATAATCCCAGCCCTCTGGGAGGCTAAGGCGGAGGATTGCCTGAGCTCTGGAGTTTGAGACAAAGCTGAGTAAGAGTGAGACCCTGTCTCTACTAAAAGTAGAAAAACTAGCTGGGCATTGTGGCAGGCGCCTGTAATCCCAGCTACTTGAAAGGCTGAGGCAAGAGGATCACTTGAGCCCATGAGTTTGAGGATGCGATGAGCTATGATGTCACAGCACTCTACACAGGATGACAGAGTGAGACTTTGTCTCAAGGAAAAACATTACTGAGTCTAGTGTTTGGAGTTCAAGTCTTGACAGCTTTAGGCATTAGCCCTGTGAGTCTGAACGAGTGGCTCAGTCTTTCTAGGCCTCAGTTCCTTACCTTTAAAAAGCAGGAAGCAAGATCACCACCACCACCACCACCCTCCCGGGCTGTTCCACTGAGGCAGCTAAATGAAACTCACCAGGTTCTCAGTACCAGCTAGAGCACAGTAAGTACTCAAAAAAATAGCAGTTTTGTGAGATATCTATGTTTTCCCTTTAAAAATGTTCAAGTGTAGGCGGTGCCTGTGGCTCAGTGAGTAGGGTGCCGGCCCCATATGCTGAGGGTGGTGGGTTCAAACCCAGCCCCGGCCAAACTGCAACAAAAAAATAGCTGGGCGTTGTGGCGGGCGCCTGTAGTCCCAGCTGCTCGGGAGGCTGAGGCAAGAGAATCACGTAAGCCCAAGAGTTAGAGGTTGCTGTGAGTCGTGTGACGCCACGGCACTCTACCGAGGGCGGTACAGTGAGACTCTGTCTCCACAAAAAAAAAAAAAAAAAAAAAAAAATGTCAAGTGTAATTAGTTGCCATTCACATCAACTCCCACAACACTTCAAAACATGTGTGGACCACAAAGAGCTCTTAAGTAGTCAAGAGTCAAGCAGAGAAGTTTCCGAACCTTTCTAATACCATAATCTACTTAGTACCTAGATTAAAAACAAGTACATAAGGGCTTTTTATTCTTTATTTGAAAAAACAAAAGGAAAAAAAAAATCACACTTTCTTTTTTTTGTGTGTGTGTGTGGTTTTTTTTTTGGCCTGGGCTGGGTTTGAACACGCCACCTCCGGCATATGGGACGGGCGCCCTACCCGCTGAGCCACAGGCGCCGCCCCACACTTTCTATAACACTGCTTCTCGGGAGGCTAATTCTGCAGCAATTATTGCTGGTATTAATTTGAAGAGGATCATCATTGGCTACCTTATAATGGAGAAGAGAAGTAGTTACCAAAAGGATATAAAATTAGCCATTCTAATTCCTTTATGGAAATTAGTCAGCACTAGAAATGAGGCCTTTGCTTTTGTAAAGTGGGGGGAGGCAGCACACAATAGCAACCTGTGCTGCTGCTGGCTGGGACCTGGGTCTTCTGCGCCTGCCCTGGGCTCCATCCCCACCTGAGCCCCCAGGGAGCTCCCCTCCGCAATCTGTGCCAAGTGTGGGCCAAAGCCTGGCCATGGGCACAAGATGATTAGGGTCTCATTGGCCCATCTTCAAGTTCATTTTGTTCTAATCCTGTTCTGACTCTGACAGTGCAACTTGGTGGTTATAAGATTTGGGTTTGAAATCTGTGTTCAAATTCTGTTTCCACCAGTAACTGTGTGATTTTGGGCAAGCTTGCTTAAGGCTCCTAAGCCTCAGTTTCCTCTTCCTGTAAATGGGATTGATGACCCATTTCATGCTGCTGCTGGGATAATTAACTGAGATCATGCGTGTGAAGCCCCTGGCACACACAGTGAGGACGCAATAAAGGTTCTGTGATATTATATAGTCTCACTCTCCTGAGATTAGGAAACCGGCAACCCAGTTATAGTAGTAGTAGTGGTGGTGGTGGGGATGGTGGTAGTTGAAAAATGAGACTTATTCTCTGTTCTCAGGAGTGCTATGGGGGAGATAGAGAAGGGACAAAGCAAAGCAAGGTGCAGGTGATGACAGGTGTAGCACAGAGGCACATAGTAGAGGCCCTTGGCCAGTCTGGCGGGGAAGCTAGCAAGGCTTCCCAGCAGAATTGGCACCCAAACTAAGAGGTAAGTAAAAGGCAGGGCAAAGGGTGCTGAAGCTAAGTGGACCAACATGTGACAAGGGAGAGCATGGCAACGAGACGACTTGTTTGGTGGGGCTGGAATTTACAACAGGAGAGTAAGGAGTGGTGAGAGATTAGGCTGTCAAAGTGGGGAGGGGCTGGATCAGGAGCGATGCCGACAAGTTCAGCCTTGATCCTGAGAGTCACAGGGCAATGTTCAAGGACGTAACCCAGAAACCTCAATGTCATCCTTGTTTCCCTTCTCACCCACATGGCCCACATCCAACCCTCGACAAGTCCCATAGGCTCCGCCTCCCAGATTCCCAAAGCCGCCCATTGCTCTCCCTCTCCATTTCTTCACCCAGAGTCCAAGGCACTGGGACAGCTCCTCCTGAATTCTGTAAAGTTCTGTCCACTGGTCTCCCTGGATACACTTGGCCCCTCCAACCCATTCCTCACAGAGCAACTAGAGGGACTGTTAATTTCCACTGTGATTTCTTCTTTATTTACAAGTATCTTGTTTAATTTCCATATATAGAAGAACCTCCATAGTTGACCGCCTCCTTAAATTTGTCTAATTTTCACAGACCAGACATTCACCATATTACTCAATGGAAGTTCTTTGTGTTGACCACCTCCATATGTTGACCAGTTTGTTACAGTTCCTAGGGTGGTCAACTCACAGAGATTCTAATGTATTTGTGATTTTCCATATATCTTTTTACCATTGATCCCCAACCTTTTTGGCACCAGGAACTGGTTTCATGGAGGACAATTTTTCCATGGACTGGAGTGCTGGGTGGGAATGGTTTTGGGATGATTTGAGCACATTACATCTCTGCCTCAAATCATCAGGCATTAGATTCTCATAAGAAACCTGCAACTTCAATCCTTTGCATGCATGGCTTATAGTAGGGTTGGCACTCTTTGATGAGAATGTAATGCTGCCTCTTATCTGACAGAAGGCGGAGCTCAGGTGATGATGCGAGCGATGGGGAGGGGCTGGAAATACAGATGAATCCCACCTGCCTGCCACTCAATTCCTGCTGGGAGGCCTGGTTCCTAACAGGCTACAAACCTCCAGGTTGCAGACTGCAGCTTTTTGTTATCCATTTGTATTTTAATTTCCTTGTAGCCAAGAAGCATACTTGGCAGGATTTCAGTCCTTTTAATTGATTGAGACTTGTTTTATAGCCTAGCATATAGTTGATCTTGGTGAATACTCCCCAAACATTTGAAAAAAAAACGTTTATTCTGCAACTGTTGGGTGGAGTAGCTAATCCCATAGCTGTTGATTAGGCTACATGGTTGATAGTGCTGTCAAAGTCTTCTATATCCTCACCGGTTTTCTGACTGTTTACTACAACCACACAAGCTCTATGAAGCGTCATCTCCAAACCCAAAGTGGGGAGAAACATAAAGTTACTGCAAATTCATTTACAACAACAGATACGATTTGGCAAGCATTATTAATTTTCACACTAATCAGAGTCAACTCCCAGAAAGAGAATGCTGAAGTCTCCAACTCCTATGAATATATCTATTTCTCTATTTGTCTAGGAATGCTTTAACTTCATGGATCTGGAAGCTCTGCTATTAGGTCTATACTCATTTGGGGTGGCTACTTAATGATACAATGATCAATCCATCATTGGGCTTAAAAGAAAAACCCCAAGGGCTGGGCAAGGTGGCTCCCTCCCACCTGTAATCCTAGCACTTGGGAGGGTGTATTGCCTGAACTCACAGGTTGGAGACCAGCCTGAGCCAGAGCAAGAACTTGTCTCTAAAAATAGCCGGACATTGTGGCAGGGCCGAGGCAAAGGGATTGCTTGAGCTCAAGAGTTTGATGTTGCTGTGGGCTGTGACACCACATCATCTACCAAGGGCTACAAAGTGAGACTCTGTCTGAAAAGAAAAGAAAAGCGAACCCCCAAACCTACAAAAGATCACATCCCTTTCATACTTAAACCACTTCATGATTGTTCGCTGCATTTCAAATAGTCTATGAAAGGCTCCATGCACCTTCCCAGCCTATTCTGTTGTTCACCTCCAAGCATATCCCATGGGTTTTCGGGCTTCAGGGCCTTAAAACTTTCATTATTGCTTTGTTATTGTCAGTCAGCACAGGGAAGGGAGTTAAATGAACCTATAGGAAGCCAAGGAGCTCTTAATTCTCTTCCTGTCTGTGTCCAGCATCTCCTCCATCTAAGATTCTCTTGAGTCCTTGGTTAGATAGAAATGAATATATTCTAGGGCGGCGCCTGTGGCTCAGTGAATAGGGCGCCGGCCCCATATACCAAGGGTGGTGGGTTTGAACTCAGCCCCGGCCAAACTGCAACAAAAAATAGCCGGGTGTTGTGGCGGGCGCCTGTAGTCTCAGCTACTCAGGAGGCTGAGGCAAGAGAATTGTCTAAGCCCAAGAGCTGGAGGTTGCTGTGAGCTGTGATGCTATAGCCCTCTACTGAGGGTGACAAAGTGAAACTCTGTCTCAAAAAAAAAAATACTGTGATCACTGTGAAAACTGATGGTGGCTCCCAAATCTTATCTGTTGCAGTAAAGGAATCAGCAGTCCCTTCACAGTTCTGTCTCCTTTCCTTGGGTCTGGAGATACAGCTCCAAGGAGCTCCTGTGGTTTATGATAAGCAGCTTCCCAGACCTGTTAGTGGAGGGCCAACAAAGGCTTCCTGAATGCCAGGCAGAGCTTTTGCTTCCTATTCTGAACACCCAGCTCTGACTCACCCCTTCTAGAAGGACTTTCCCCAGAGGGCTTCCTGTTCTTTCCCTCCACTTTCTCTTTGTCACACCACCTGACCTCCTTCCTTCCATTACTTCTCACAATCAGTGGCCTTCGGTTAAATTATTTTTTCATTTACCGCTTGTCTCCTCCAGTTAGAATAGAAGCTCCAGGAGGGCAAGGACCTTCTGTGCCTAGTTTACTGCTGAAGTCCATGTGCCTGGCAAAAGGCCTGGTATGTATAATAGGCATCCAATAAATGCTTACACAATCTAAGGAACTGAACTATTGAACCACTATAATTTTTTTTTTTGAGACAAGAGTCTCACTTTGTTACCCTCAGTAGAGTGCCTTGGTATAACAGCTCACAACAACCTCCAGCTCTTAGGCTTAGGTGATTCTCTTGCTTCAGCCTCCCGAGTAGCTGGGACTACAGGCGCCCGCCACAACGTCCGGCTATTTTTTTGTTGCAGTTTGGCAGGGGCCGGGTTTGAACCCACCACCCTTCACCCTTGCTATATGGGGCCAGCGCCCTACTTACTGAGCCACAGGCACTGCCCTGAACCACTATAATTTTTTTTTTTTTTTTTGTAGAGACAGAGTTTCACTTTATTGCCCTCGGTAGAGTGCCGTGGCATCACACAGCTCACAGCAACCTCTAACTCCTGGGCTTAGGCGATTCTCCTGCCTCAGCCTCCCGAGTAGCTGGGACTACAGGCGCCTGCCACAACGCCCGGCTATTTTTTTGTTGCAGTTTGGCCGGGGCTGGGTTTGAAACCGCCACCCTCGGTATATGGGGCCAGTGCCCTGCTCACTGAGCCACAGGCACCGCCTGAACCACTATAATTTTAATATGCTTCAAGACTGATGCAGAAGAAAAAGACAGGCTCTGAGAGATGAGGAGGTCTGTGAACAATTAAAAAGTAGAAGATTCCAGGTTCCTGGAAGGAAAACCAACATATTGCCTCCCACAAGGAATATCATTCTCAGGCTAGTGTGGCCTAGTACTTCACCCTCCAGGCCTCTGTAACAGTTCCATCTCTCAATATGTTATTCCATTTCCTTTTTTTTTTGAGACAGAGTTTCTTTCTTTTTTTTTTTTTTTGTAGAGACAGAGTCTCACTTTATGGCCCTCAGTAGAGTGCCGTGGCCTCACACAGCTCACAGCAACCTCCAACTCCTGGGCTCAAGCGATTCTCTTGCCTCAGCCTCCCAAGTAGGTGGTACTACAGGTGCCCGCCACAACGCTCGGCTATTTTTTGGTTGCAGTTTGGCCGGGGCGGGTTTGAACCCATCACCCTCGGTATATGGGGCCGGCGCCTTACCGACTGAGCCACAGGCGAGACAGAGTTTCATTTTGTGGCCCTTGGTAGAGTGCCACAGCGTCACAGCTCACAGCAACCTCCAGCTCTTGGGCTTAGGCGATTCTCTTGCCTCAGCCTCCCAAGTAGCTGGGACTACAGGTGCCCACTACAATGCTGGCTATTTTTTTGTTGCAGTTTGCCCAGGGCCGGATTCGAACCTGCCACCCTCAGTATACGGGGCCGGCCCCCTACTCACTGAGCCACAGGCGCCGCCCATTATTCCATTTCCTTACCCCTCAGGCATTTCTCCAACACACTCAAAACTAAAAGGATACAAAGGGAGCCAGAGGAGGGAATGAACAGAACAGAAACAAAGATGTGGGACCCATTTAGATTCAAGCAGAACTGAATTCCAGAGAGAGAGTCCTTAGAAAATGATGCTAGAGATTATCACTAGAAGAGGGGAAAAATAAAGAGGGTTGAAGCAGGAGATGGAAACAAGAAAACAAGAAGAAAGGACACATTATAAGAAGATTAAAAAAGGGCGGCGCCTGTGGCTCAATGAGCAGGGCGCCGGCCCCATATACCGAGGGTGGCGGGTTCAAACCCAGCCCCAGCCAAACTGCAACAAAAAAATAGCCGGGCGTTGTGGCGGGCGCCTGTAGTCCCAGCTGCTCGGGAGGCTGAGGCAGGAGAATCGCCTAAGCCCAGGAGTTAGAGGTTGCTGTGAGCTGTGTGACACCACAGCACTCTACCGAGGGCAATAAAGTGAAACTCTGTCTCTACAAAAAAAAAAAAAAAGATTAAAAAAAAGTTCTTCCTTGTAAAAAAAAAAAAAGTTCTTCCTTCTTGCCAAGTGAATACATCTACATATATGAAAAACAAACATGTGAATGTAACTGAGCTAGCAAGAATTAATCTATAGTGAATCAGAAAGTCACAGTCTTTGTATGTACTAAATTGGACGATGACTGGCTGGGCTCCGTGGCTCATGCCTGTAATCCTAGCACTGGGAGGCTGAGGTAGATGGATCACTTGGGCTCAGGAGTTCAAGACCAGACTGAGGAAGAGCGAGACCCAACAAAACAAAACAAGCTAGGCATGGTGGCGGGCGCCTGTGGTCCTTCCCAGCTACTCTGGAGTCTGAAGCAAGAGAATCCCTCAAACCTAAGAGTTTGAGGTTGCTGTGAGGTATGATGACACTTCGGCACTCTACCCAGTGAGAGTCTGTCTAAAATAAATAAATAAATAAATAAATAAATAAATAAATAGAAATTAGACTATTGATACAGGACAAGTGGCATCCCAGGCTCATGGAGCTGGGTGGGGGGGAGACACAGAGCGGCGGCCTCTGCCTTGGCAATATTGGTGCGGTGGCAGCAAGTGGCAGAACCAGCAGGCTGGAGGGAGGGCAGGGGGACCCCATTTCCTAGGCCTGGGAATAAAAGGGATTGTAGCCACTGATTTGTGACTCAGACATGCCCCAGACATTCCCCAGACACGCTAAATGTTACTACCAAGCCTAAATGTTACTACCATGCCTGGCTAAATGTAACTACCGCATGATCCAGCATGTCCCAGACATGCTAAATGTAACTACCAAGGGCCCCATGCGACCATATATACCCCTAGACAAAGAGCCTAGAGACAGACAGACAGCTCTTCTATCCTGACTTGAGTTTTCTCTCTCTTCTAAGAGCTCTGGCACGTCTGTATTCCTTTCTGTAAATAAATCCTGTCTTACCAATGATCTGTGGTCTGCGGATTCATTCTTCGAATCACCAAGACCAAGAACCTACTGAAGAGCAAAATTCTGGTATCACTATGACTAAATGAATGATGCTCCCAGGAAATGCGGGTACTATTTCAGTTTGGGAAGACAAAGACCTTCTGGAGTTAGGTGGCTGGTGATGGTGGCACAACCATGTGCAGGCATTTTAGTGCCACATAACTGTACATTTAAAAATAGTTAACATGGGTGGCTCACGCCTGTAATCCCAGCACTTGGGAGGCTGAGGTGGGTAGATTGCCTGAGCTCATGAGTTCGAGACCAGCCAGAGCAAGAGTGAGATCTCATCTCTAAAAAAAGGTGGGTGTTGTGGCGGGTGCCTGTAGTCCCAGCTACCTGGGAGGTTGAGGCAAGAGAATCACTTGAGCCCAAGAGTTTGAGGTTGCTGGTTGCTGTGAGCTGTGTGATGCCATGGCACTCTACCGAGGGATAAAGTGAGACTCTGTCTCTACAAAAAAAAAAAAAAAAAAAGAGTTTGAGGTTGCTGTGAGCTACGCCACCAGGCACTCTACTGAGGGTGACAACGTGAGCTGTCAAATAAATAAATAAATAAATATGCAGATTCCCAGGGTTCATCTCCAGATTCTAAGTTTTTTTTAGGTCTGGCAAGGGCCATCCGAAACTGATTGCATATATATGCATTTATATACATGGGTATGTGTTTTTAAAATTTTTATTGTGAGAACATTTTCTACTTATGGAAGAGATGCAAAAAGTCCAGAGAGTTTCCCTGTATTCTATACCCAACTTCCTCTGGTGTTAACATCTTATATAAAATCACGGAGGCCTCAAATCTAAAAAAATTAACCTTGGTATAATATTGTGACTAAACTACAGAACTTGCTCAGATGTCACCAGTTTTCCCACAAATCTCCTCTTCTGGTACCAAGCTCCAAACAAGGCTCCCACATTACATTTTTTTTTTTTTTTTTTGTTTAGAAAACCAGTATCTGGGGTTCTCACTTTGCTCATGCTGGTTTCAACTCCTAAGCTCAAGGAATTCAAACAAGGGCACCCTCAACTTCTTACTCTCAATTGCAGAGTTGTTCCTATGTTTTTTACACATCACCTAGCCTGATTTGTCATCTTATTTATTTTTTCCTTCTGATGGCTTATATATTTTTATTTTCTTTTTTTTTTTTAATTAAATCATAGCTGTGTACATTAATGCAATCATGGGGCACCATACACTGGTTTTATATACAATTTGTCATATTGTATATGACATATTGTATATAAATGAAAATGTCATATTTTTATCACACTAGTTAACATAGCCTTCCTGGCATTTATTTATTTATTTTTTGAGACAGAGCCTCAAACTCTGTGGTGTCACAGATCACAGCAACCTCCAACTCCTAGGCTTAAGCAATTCTCTTGCCTCAGCCTCCCAAGTAGCTGGGTCTACGGGCACCTGCCACAACACCTGGCTATTTTTTTGGTTGTAATTGTCATTGTTTGGCAGGCCTGGGGCGGATTTGAACCCTCCAGCTCTGGTGTATGTGGCTGGCGCCTTAGCCGCTTGAGCTACAGGCACTACCCTGATTTATCATCTTAAAAAATCATTTGAGGGCTTGGCGCCTGTGGCTCAAGTGGCTAAGGCACCAGCCACATACACCTGAGCTGGCAGGTTCGAATCCAGCCCGGGCCCGCCAAACAACTATGATGGCTGCAAACAAAAAAATAGCTGGGCATTGAGGCGGGCACCTGTAGTCCCAGCTACTTGGGAGGCAGAGGCAGGAGAATCACTTGAGCCCAGGAGTTGAAGGTTGCTGTGAGCTATGACGTCACAGCACTCTACCCAGGGTGACAGCTTGAGGCTCTGTCTCAAAAAAAAAAAAAAAAATTATTTGAGGGGCTTGGTGCCTGTGGGTCAAGCGGCTAAGGCGCCAGCCACATACACCTGAGCTGGCGGGTTCGAATCCAGCTGGGGCCCGCCAAACAACAATGACGGCTGCAACCAAAAAATAGCCGGGCATTATGGCAGGGGGACCTGTTGTCCCAGCTTCTTGGGAGGCAGAGGCAGGAGAATTGCTTGAGCCCAGAAGTTGGAGGTTGCTGTGAGCTGTGATGCCATAGCACTCTACTCAAGGCGACAGCTTGAGGCTCTGTCTCAAAAAAAAAAAAAAAAAAAGTCATTTGAGGACTGATGTGGTGGCTCACGTCTGTAATCCTAGCACTCTGGAAGGCCGAGGTGGGTGGATTGTTTGAACTCAGGAATTTGAGACCAGCCTAAGCAAGAGCGAGACCCTGTCTCTACTAAAAATAGAAAAAATGAGGAGGGCGTTGTGGTGGGAAACTGTAGTCCCAGCTACTCAGGAGGCTGAGGTAAAAGGATCACTTGAGCCCAAGAGTTTGTGGTTACTGTGAGTTATGATCCCATGGCACTCTACCCAGGGCGATGGAGTAAGACTGCCTGAAAAAAAAATTGTTTGAATTTAGACAATATACTAGTTCATGCTTGTGTGTTGTAAAACACATAGGAACAACTCTGCCATTGAGAGTAAGAAGTTCAGGGTGCCCTTTGCCTGGCCTTGGCCCTGTCACACCATTGCAAGCCCCCACAGGCCTCTCTCATCTCTTCAGATGTAACCAACATTAACAGGGCAGTAAATATCATCCAGACTGTTTGTATGCATTCCTCCGCATGTAAGATCTTTGTATAGCCAGGTAGTCGGATCTCAACTCCTGTGTTACCTCAGAGATCCTCACGCCCATCACTCCCTTTTATTTTTTCCATAATTCTTATTACAACCTGAAAGTCATTTATAATGTACATATTTGTTGCCACTGTTTCCTGCCTTTGCTATAATCTTTCTTTCCCTCTCGCTCTCTTTCTGCGACAGGGTCTTGTTTGGTTGCCCAGGCTAGAGTACAGTGGCATTATCATAGCTCACTGTGACTTCCAGTTCCTGGACTCAAGTGAACATCCTGTCTCAGCCTCCTGAGTAACTGGGACTATAGGTGTCCACCGCTATGCAAAGCTAATTGTTCTATTTTTGGTAGAGTTGCAGGGGTCTCATTCTTGCTTAGGCTCGTCTCAGACTCCTGGTGTTAAGTGATTCTCCTGTCTAGGCCTCACAGAGTGTTAGGCTTGTAGGCGTGAGCCACCGTGTCTGGCCAAAATTTGGATATCGTATTCACAGTCATATTTCTAGGGCTAGTTACATAATTGAGGTTTTATAAATATTATTGAATAAATGGTTATATGTGTGTACATGTTTATACACACATGAATGTATATACTTGTGCACTTAAAATACCAACAGAAACATGTTATACATACTATACTTTCCAATTGTATACTTTGGGATATTTCCTTTCATTTTATATATGCAGAGAACAAAGAACATTTTGTTCAATACTATATATTCTCAATAATATCCCCTTTGATAGTGTTAGAATAGTTTAAGCTAGTGGACAGAATTACAGACACTTGGAAAGCATTTTCCCTATATAGTGCTTTCTTTTCCGGTGTTTTCTTTTTTCTTTCTGCTAAGACATTTGGACTTAATCTTTTCTGTTTATATTATGTATATATAAAACACAGACACATTGGGAATTTGTACAAAAATAAATACAAACTAAACTGTGTTCCCCCATTTTAACTGTTTTAATCTGAGATTTTAAGGTCGTTTGATTCATTACATTATTTTAAAGTAGGGTGAGGTACAGGAGAAAATTAAAGCATATCAATTTTAATGTTTGCTTCCATTGTGCCCCCTTGTGGAATTTACACACAGCTTACATATTCATTTTTGTGATTTTTTACAAAGAGCAGGGTGCACCAATGTCAGGGCTACCTTCACACACACTCCTATCAATGAAGCAGACTCTTCTAATCAGCTTAATCTTTACAAACAAGATTCAGATTGCCTCTGAGTTGGGCAAATCAATGACAGCTTTGTTCACGATGGTTCTCCTGAGATTCTGGCTCATTAAATTTGTGTTTGGTTTTTGATTTCATCATCTCAGCTATGTGACCAACTGTTAGATCTGCATGTGGGATGTTTTCCACAGACCTTGCGTAACTGAAGGTGTCTGGTTTCTCTGGCCTGTTCTGAGAGAGTTGCTCTGTCAGATCTTCCATCTGCTTCCATGCTCCCTGCTGGCTCGCTTCCTCCTCTTACCAGGTGTTGCAATCCCAGCCAGCAAGCACACAGTAGCTTTCCTTGTTGTTTGTAGACATTCCCTTAGCTACAGCAACTGTCATTTAAAGCAGAGTCTAGTTTCTCAGTCAGATGGTGCCTCCCCAGGTGTGCTCTGCTAGGGAGCTGCTGAAAACAGGTTCCTTGTGTTGCAAGGAAATGCAGCTCTTCAGTTTAAGAATTGGAGAATCTAATCCACCTAACATTTACTGAGTAGACACTCAGGGTTCCGCTCTTAGAACCTTCATAAATGTATCTTTAAATCCTCTCTGCCACTTTTTGAAGCAGTTGTTATAGCCTTTTTTGGTAAGACCATTTATCCATTCTTTTCTCTCTCCATCTGTCCTTCCTCCATCTGTTCATCCATCCAAAAAGTTTTACAGGGTGGCTTTTGGTAATACACACCAGGCAGTGGTCTAGGTGCAGGAGATCAAAGATGGGGCTTACATGCTCAAAAGAGAAGCCGCCCCCAAGATAAGACAAATAAATTGTGTACTTTTCTTTTTTTTCTTTTTATAGTTTATAATCATGTCATAAATGTTAAAATTGTGTACTTTTCTAACGCTGCAGATAGTAGGCTAGGGAAAAAAAAAACAAGCAGAGGAGGGGAGCAATTATACATACTACAGCCTCACTAAACTGGTGAGTCTGAGCAAAGACAATTTCATACCGTAAGTAACAATTACAGAATGGAAGGTTTGGGGGAATCTTCCAAAGGAGGTATTTTGGAACAATTTGGGAATGTTTTCTACAAGTACAAGAGAAAACACTGGCATGAATAAACGGCAAGAAGTAAGGAAGAATGCCTGTACTACAGGAAAAGGATTTGATTTCCTAAGTCGGTTTCCTCATTTGTAAAGAGGATACAAGTAAGGATATTCCTCAAAGAGTGGTGAAGAGTTAATGAAACTATAAAGCCCCCAGCATGTGGTAAGGGTAGCAGATACTGACTGGTCTTTGCTACATACCACACATTCCTCTTCTTTCATAAGTCTTGAAGACATGTTTTAAAGCAGTACTTCCCAAACTCTTTCATTTGCTCAGAAACGCATTTCACAGAAAAGACAACATGTTTACCGCAATTCTAGTACCCACATACATAAATATAGAAAACAAAAATCTCAGAAACAGTATTCGTCCTTACTATATATAATGATCTTCATTATTTTCTATTCTACTTTATTCCCCCCCCCTTTTTATAGTCTGGGATTCATTGAGGGTACAGAGTTAGTTTACACTGATTGCATTTGTTAGGCAAAGTCCCTCTTACAATTGTGTCCCATCCCCAGAGGTGTGCCATACGCTGTGACCTCCCATCTCCCTCACTACTCCCTCATTCCCCTACCCTGCACCTTATATTAGATTATCTACTGCCTTTATATTAGAATTGAATACATTGAATTCTTGCTTCTCCCATTCTTTTTTGAAACAGAGCCTCAAGCTGTAGCCCTGGGTAGAGTGCCATGGCATCACAGCTCACAGCAATCTCCAACTCCTGGGTTCAAGCGATTCTCCTGCCTCCGCCTCCCAAGTAGCTGGGACTATAGGCGCCTGCCACAACGCCCGGCTATTTTTTGGTTTCAGCCGTCATTGTTTGGCAGGTTTGGGCTGGATTTGAACCCACCAGCTCAGGTGTATGTGGCTGGCACCTTAGCCACTTGAGTCACAGGCGCTGAGCCTGCTTCTCCATTCTTATGATGCTGTACTAAGAAGAATGTGTTCCACTCCAATCCAGGTTAATACAAAAGATGTAAAGTCTCCATCTTTTTAATAGCTGAATAGTATTCCATGGTATACATATACCACAGTTTTTTTTGTTTTTGTTTTTGAGACAGAGTCTCACTATGTTGCCCTGGGTAGAGTGCCATGGTGTCACAGCTCACAGCAACCTCTAACTTGGGCTTAAGCGATTCTCTTGTCTTAGTCTCCCAAGTAGCTGGACTATAGGCACCACAACGCCCCACTATTTTTTGGTTGTAGTTGTCATTGTTGTTTGGCAGGCCCTGGGCTGGATGTGAACGTGCCAGCTCTGGTGTAGGTGGCTGGTGCCCTAGCCACTGAGCTACCGGTGCCGAGCCTATGCCACAGTTTGATAATCTATTCCTGGGTTGGTGGGCATTTAGGTGTTTCCACAATTTGGTGATTGTAAATTGAGCTGCAATAAACAGTCTAATGCAAATGTCCTTATGATAAAAGGATTTTTTCTTCTGGGTAGATGCCTAGTAATGGGATTATAGGATCAAATTACTTCTTTTTTTTTTTTAAAGCTGTTAATAATTACTAAATTGGTTTCAAAAGTCACTGGTGGGTTATTCCCCACAATTTGAGAAACAGAGAATAGTCAGTTAACAAAATCTTGTTAAATAATATAAACAGGAACTATATATATATATATATATACATAAGTAGATAGACAGGCAGACACACAGAAAAATACCCCTCACCAAATTTCCCACTCTCAGAGAAAACCACCAATTCAAGTCTTTGAATTGCTTCTATGGATATGTACCTCCATGTCTCTAAATGATATACCTTATCTGTTAACTTCCTATCCTGGAAGAAGAGGATTTAGTGGTTTTTTTCTACATGAACTTTTAATCCCACTGCAACACACATACACACTTCCAATCCCCCAATACGGTTATTGTTTGGATCAATGCACAATCTTATCTTATAATGACCACATACCCACTATTTTCAGGTAAGCCATGATATTTTCCCTCACTGTATATTTCTGTGTCCCTTGGAATTAATAATTGCTCTTTTTGCTGTTGTGAGTTTACTTGGTTTTCTGTATGTTTACTAAAGTTCCTTCCACAGCTTCCTGATCTGCCGCAACTAGGATACTGTGCAGCTATCATCTCCCTTCCCCTGAGACTCTTTTCATATCGTTCTTGGATCCCATGTTTTCATCATTCTTGATTTACCACATTGTGGCAGAGGACACTGTCCAGTAGCTTCTTGAAAGAAAACTCATAGGAGGTTAAATATTTTGAAACTGTGCACATCTGAAAATGTCTTGATTTTCCCATAGCTTGATTTGTATTATGACTGGGTATAGAATTCTTACGTCAGAAATAATGGTGCCTGTCAAAATTAAAGGCATTGCTCCAGTATTTTAGCACTTTTCACCTTCCTGTTAAGGAGTTTGAAGCCTATCTGATTTCTAGTCCTTTGATGTAACCTTTTACCCCCTTTTTGATAACTAATATTCTCTTCTTTTTCTCTCTATTGTTGTGAAGGTTAGAGTTTGTTTTTTTTTGTTGTTCTTTTTTTTGAGACAGAGCCTCAAGCTGTTGCTCTGGGTAGAGTGCCGTAGCATCACAGCTCACAGCAATCTCCAACTCCTGGGCTCAAGCAAGTCTCCTGCCTCCGCTTCCCAAGTAGCTGGGACTACAGGCGCCCATCACAACACCCAGCTATTTAGTTATAATTCTTATACTATGCTTCATAATACACACGCTAACTCTTTAGTTCTGGAACTACTAGGATGGCAATTACACTAGAATCAAAAAGATTCCCCACTATGTAGCTGTTGTCATAATAGGAGTATTATCTGCTGGGACACGCTATAGTTGTTCTGTGTTGATTATGGTGTGTCCAACTGCAGGAAAAATATGGCTATTAACTAAGATGAAGTCCTTTTTTAGAAATGAGTTAATGATATCCATAGAGATGTGCCATATATCAGTCCTAATAAAAATAGAAATAATAATAAAAATATATAGCAGCTAACACTTAACTACGTGCCAAGTACTGTTTCTTAGGGGGTTAAATGTATCCATTAATTTAAATTTTTATAACACTATAAGATAGGTGATCTTTTTTTTTTTTTTTTTGAGACAGAGTCTAACCCTGTTGCCCACGATAGAATGCCATGGTGTCTGGGTGGCTCAGTCGGAAAGGCGCCGGCCCCATATACCGAGGGTGGCAGGTTCAAACCCGGCCCCGGCTGAACTGCAACCAAAAAATAGCTGGGCGTTGTGGCGGGCGCCTGTAGTCCCAGCTACTTGGGTGGCTGAGGCAAGAGAATCGCGTAAGCCCAGGAGTTGGAGGTTGCTGTGAGCTGTGTGATGCCATGACACTCTACTGAGGGCCATAAAGTGAGACTCTGTCTCTACAAAAAAAAAAAAAAAAAATGCATGCCATGGTGTCATAGCTCACAGCAACCTCAGACTCCTGGGCTCAAGCGATCCTCTTGCCTCAGTCTCCTGAGTAGCTGGGATGACAAGTACCTGCCATAGACCAGGCCAGTTTTTCTATTTGTAGTAGAGATGGGGTCTCACTCTTGCTCAGTCTTGTCTCAAACTCATGACCTCAAGAGATTCACCTGTCTTGGCCTCCCGGAGTGCTAGGATTATAGGAGTGAGCCTCCACATCTGGCCTTTTTGCGGGGGGGTGGGGGGAAGTGTCTCACTCTGTTGCCAGGCTAGAGTCCCATGGCCTCAGCCTAGCTCACAGCAACCTCAAACTCCTGGGTTCAAGCAATCCTCCTGCTTCAGCCTCCCAAAATGCTGGGACTACAGGCATCTCCCACAACACCCACCTAATTTTTCTACCGTTTTAGTAGAGATAGGGTCTCAAAATTGCTAAGGCTTATCTCAAACTCCTGACCTCAAGAAATCCTCCTGCCTTGGCCTCCCACAGTGCTAGGATTACAGGTGTGAGCCATAGCACCTGGCCAATCTCTGCCTTTTAATTGGATTATTTTTTCACAGTCAATGTTACATATTCACAGTCATATATATAATAGTTATATATATATATAATTTTATATATAGTGGAATTTATGTCTGCCAGTTAACTGTTTTCCATTTGTCTCATGTCTTTTTTGTTTCTTTATTCTTTCTTTTCTGCTTTTTTTTTTTTGCACTAAATGAATCTTTTCCTTTTTTTTTTTCAGACAGAGTCTCACTATGTTGCCCTTGGTAGACTACCGTGGTGTCATAGCTCACAGCAATCTCAAACTCTTGGGCTTAAGCGATTCTCTTGCCTCAGCCTCCCAAGTAGCTGGGACTACAGGTGCCCACCACAATGCCTGGCTATTTTTTGGTTGTAGTTGTCATTGTTGTTTGGCAGGCCCAGGCTGAGTTCGAACCCACCATATGTGGCCCGTCACTCATGAGCTACAGGTGCCGAGCTTAAGTGAATATTTTCTAATATAGTATTTTAGTTTAATATTTTTTCTTCACTTTTTTGGAGAGGGAGTTATTTCCTTAGTGCAACACAAGTTGCTTCACAGTCTGATCCAATTAAATTCCCCACCCGAAGTTTTGAACTAGATCTGGTTTAAGGAGGGCGTTTTGTTTTTGTTTGTTTGTTTTTTTTATCCCCCTCTGCAGAGTGCTGTGGTGTCACACAGCTCACAGCAACCTCCAACTCCTGGGCTTAGGCGATTCTCTTGCCTCAGCCTCCTGAGTAGCTGGGACTACAGGCGCCCGCCACAACGCCCGGCTATTTTTTTGTTGCTGTTCGGCCGGGGTCAGGTTTGCTCCCTGTATATGGGGCTGGCACCCTACCCACTGAGCCACAGGTGCTGCCCAAGGAGGGCGCTTTTCTTTTTCTTTCTTTCTTTTTTTTTAGAGACAAAGTCTCACTTTATCACCCTTGGTAGAATACTATGACATCACAGCTCACAGCAACCTTCAACTCCTGGGTTTAGGCGATTCTCTTGCCTTAGCCTCCCCTGTAGCTGGGACTACAGGCGCCTGCCACAACGCCGGGCTATTTTTTTTTTGTTGCAGTTTGGCCGGGGCTGGGTTTGAACCTGGCGCCCTGCTCACTGAGCCACAGGCACGGCCCCAAGGAGGGCGTTTTTTAATCTGCCTTTTTCCCTGGCTCTCCATTGTAACTAACTGGCCTATGGTTTCACTTGTTGTTCTTATGGAGCTATTATCCTCCCTTTAATTAAGAAAGCCCTTTACTACCTCACCACATTTGTCTAGAATTTAGGCTCTGCAACATACAGCTCGTAGAAATGAAAAATCCTGACAGTCTGCCCATCCCAAGAAGACACTACATCCCTCAGCTGGGAGCCGGGGAGAAAGGAATCTTGTGTTTTTGAGTGAATTGCCTGAAGTGGAGTTTCCATCACGCTCAGCAGGAAAGAGGGGGAGATAGAGTGGGTCTT
Organism: Nycticebus coucang; assembly: GCF_027406575.1. Classification (NCBI taxonomy): domain Eukaryota; kingdom Metazoa; phylum Chordata; class Mammalia; order Primates; family Lorisidae; genus Nycticebus; species Nycticebus coucang. The sequence continues at coordinate 24,641,017 of NC_069787.1, forward strand.
GGTGCAAATGTCACGAGCTTTATTAGATTTTTAAAAATAAATGTTTCTTCATTTGCTTAGGTCCACAGGACAATTTCCAATCAGATATTTACAATTTAGATAGTTATTTAAAAATAATTTTCACCGGGCGGCGCCTGTGGCTCAGTCGATAGGGCGCCAGCCCCATATGCCGAGGGTGGCGGGTTCAAACCCGGCCCCGGCTGAACTGCGACCAAAAAATAGCCGGGCGTTGTGGCGGGCGCCTGTAGTCCCAGCTACTCGGGAGACTGAGGCAAGAGAATCGCTTAAGCTCAGGAGTTGGAGGTTGCTGTGAGCTGTGTGATGCCATGGCACTCTACCGAGGACCATAAAGTGAAACTCTGTCTCTACAAAAAAAAAAATAAATTAATTAAAAAAAAATAATTTTCACCAATTGTGCTTGTTTCACTGGAGAGCACTTCCACAGAGCTCTTCCTGCTAGCATTTTGGAAGTTGCCACCTTGTCATGCTCTTTTTCTGAGAGAGAGAGAGAGAAAGCGAGCGAGTGCTGATACTATGTGAATTCTTTGATCTAGCTATGCTTGGAATCAGCGCTATTGTCTATATTTTGCAGTTAGATTAGCCATTAAATTAATTTCGTTCTATGCTTAGCTAGTTGAGTTTTTCTCATATTTAAACAAGAGTTATAACTAATACCCTGAATGTCAAACTTTTAATAGTGTGCAAGTAAATTTTAAGTATTATGGAAACTTTTTCCAACAAAATTGATCTCTAGGTGCTTTCATGTAATCATTTCAGCAGCTGATCTCATCCCAACTGGTGCTTGATGAAATGAATAGACATCACTTATAGTGATTCTAATTGATGTTTTTCTTAACAAAGATTTTTAATATAATTTGATGTGTCTGTCGATATTTGTTAATATCCAAAGGGTTGGTTCCAAGGATGCCTCAATGTTAATTGCTAATGCTGAGGTATAATATTAATAATAATAAGATGTCTGACCTTAATTATAAAAAGTTCTAGAAGGTCTGATAAGCTTCCCTTTTCCATTAGCCAATAGCTAACTCATTAATATATCTCTGGTAAGCATACAGACGTCCAAACACTGAGACCAGTTCCAGGACTCTTTAACAGAACATAAGTGAAAAAGGGAGGATTGTATGTGTTGTCCTTAATGTGATATCTAAAATACTTTTTTTTTTTTGACACAGAGTCTCACTCTGTTGCTCCAGGCTAGAGTGCCATGGCATCAGCCTAACTCACAGCAATCGCAAACTCCTGGGATCAAGTGATTCTCTTGCCTCAGCCTCCCAAGGAGCAGGGACCACAGGTGCCCGCCACAGTGCCTGGCTAATTTTTCTGTTTTTAGTAAAGACAGGATCTAGCTGTTGTTCAGACTGGTCTTGAACTCCAGAGCTCAAGCAATCCACCTGCCTCACCCTCCCAGATTGGATTACAGACATGAGCCACTGTGCCCAGCCTAAAATCTAGGTATTCTAAGATTTTTGTTTATGTGGCATGGTCCTCCTTTGAAATATTAAAGAATGGACAAGTTTCTTAGAAATACGGAGTCAAAAACACTTTCAGGATAAATTTGCAGGTCAGCCAGGCACAGGGACTAAGAGTCACATTTAATTAGGGTTTTTATTTATTTTTTCATTTTATAACTAAGTAAACATTATTTATTGTTGAGCTATGTATAGCTCTATGGTGACATTTCCTTTCTTGTGCAGCATTTTTCCTGGAGTTAATTAATTGCCTAATTTTTTCATTTCCTGTGTTTTCTGTGTACCTGTCAATTTCTTGATCTCTGAACTGTCCCATAAAATGCTACTGCTAATCCCTTTTTGTCTTCTTGAGACATTTCCACTGCAGCCTTCCACCTCCTGCTCATTTCAGGCATAGTTGCTCTTGAGGATTTCTGAGTGTTCCTTCTCCATGATTCTGGGAGTCCCAATACTTTTTCTTCTATCAGATTGCCTCTTTTTTGCATCCTATGCCATCCTTTTGCTTTTCCCACCTCCTGTGGGAAATGGATCCTCTATTAGCTTACTATGAATGGTAAAGTTTTTGAAACAGTCAATGTCTAAAACCATTTTTTTTTTTTTTTTTTTGTAGAGACAGAGTCTCACTGTACCGCCCTTGGGTAGACTGCCGTGGTGTCACACGGCTCACAGCAACCTCTAACTCTTGGGCTTAGGCGATTCTCTTGCCTCAGCCTCCCGAGCAGCTGGGATTACAGGCGCCCGCCACAACGCCCGGCTATTTTTTTGTTGCAGTTTGGCTGGGGCTGGGTTTGAACCCGCCACCCTCGGCATATGGGGCTGGTGCCCTACTCACTGAGCCACAGGCGCCGCCCAAACCATTTTTATTCTACATTAGTACTTGATTTGACAGTTTGGGTAGTTCCCCCACACACACACTATTAAAAGTCATTGCTTCATTTGCATATAATTTCCTGTTTTTTTTTTTTTGGCTGGGGCTGGGTTTGAACCCGCCACCTCCGGCATATGGGACCGGAGCCCTACCCGCTGAGCCGCATATAATTTCCAAAGCTGACTACCTTAAACATACGGAGGGAGGGGGGTGGGAGAAGGGAAGAGCACAGAGAGGAAGGAGGGAGCGGGTGGGGGGTCACGGTGTTCGATACTCCTTTTGGGAGCGGGACACAATTATAAGAGGGACTTTACCTAACAAATGCAGTCGATGTAACCTGGTTCTTTGTACCCTCAATGAATCCCCAACAATAAAAAAAAAAAAAAAGTCAAACATACTACTGAAGTTTAGCCTCACCATTAGTGGATTAAATTTCGCTAAACTTCACATTTCCAAAATATCACCTACACAACTAAAATGATATGCCCCAGTGTGGTCCTTTTTCAGCCATGTTGCTGAGTTCTCAGTGGGCTCTTTAATTTGAAAACTTACATCCTGCAGTTCTGCAAAACTGTCTTGTACCCTTTCTCTGACAGCATCTAGCCCTCCATTTTTTCCATTCCTTCTTACTTCTGTGCCTGTGAGACTCACGTTGGGCCCCTGGATTGAGTTTTTATTTTGTTGTTTTCTCTCCCACATAGTCTTCTTGTTCTACTTTTCATTTAAAGTTGATGGTATTCTCTTCCTTGCTATTTCTGAATATCCCTTCTTTATATAACATCTTGATTATTTCATTGTAGAGAGCACAACTGTTCTAATCGAAAGTGTTCTGCTGCTGCACTGTCTCTGCTTCCTCTGGGAAGTTTCTTCTTGATTATTTTGTTCTCTGTCTTACATGTCGAAAGATTTCTTTCAACCATCTGGATGTCCCATGGATGCCTCAACTGAGACTTATCCTGAGATTTTTATTTTTCCTTTACAGCTGTAAGTAATTTTATCCAGTCTCTCTTGGTAACATTCTTCCCTAATTTCTTCCTTGAATGTGTATATTTATGGCAAGTGTTGGGAGCAAGAAAGACATTAGACACTATCATGGAGCTTATTCAAACTTGGTAAAAAAAACCTTTCTCCCTAGATCCCTAGGTGAGGTCTGGATGGCACTCTGCCCTACCTCACATAACCATATTGAGTACCATTTACCAATAAAGTCTTGAGATTATACAATACAGCCATCTCTGTTGTGTTTTAAGTACCTTCAGGCTCCCCAGAGGGCCACAATTACTGAGAAGTCTTTATAATTAAACAGGCACAGCATGTAGCAAAATGCATGGATCTATTAAAAATATCTCACTACTTTCAATTAACTGGAGGAAAGATGATATGAATTCATGAAACTCACTTATTCTTAAAGGAGTAAAGGCTTTCTGTCCTTGACTTAACAAAAAAAGTGGGGGGGGGTGGCACCTGTGGCTCAGTCGGTTGGACGCCGGCCCCATATACCGAGGGTGGCGGGTTCAAACCCAGCCCCGGCCAAACTGCAACCAAAAAATAGCTGGGCATTGTGGCGGGCGCCTGTAGTCCCAGCTACTCGGGAGGCTGAGGCAAGAGAATCGCTTAAGCCCAGGAGTTGGAGGTTGCTGTGAGCTGTGTGAGGCCACGGCACTCTACGAAGGGCCATAAAGTGAGACTCTGTCTCTAAAAAAAAAAAAAAAAAAAGTGGGGGGGGGCGCGGCACCTGTGGCTTAGTGAGCAGGGCGCCGGCCCCATATACCGAGGGTGGCGGGTTCAAACCCAGCCCCTGCCAAACTGCAACAAAAAATAGCCGGGCGTTGTGGCGGGCGCCTGTAGTCCCAGCTACTCGGGAGGCTGAGGCAGGAGAATCGCCTAAGCCCAGGAGTTGGAGGTTGCTGTGAGCTGTGTGATGCCACGGCACTCTACCGAGGGCAATAAAGTGCAACTCTGTCTCTACAAAAAAAAAAAAAAAAAAGTGGGGAAGGAAGTCTTCCAGAACAAATTTGATTTGTTTGTAATTGGCATATTACTTTAAGTATGTTTTTTGTTATTGTTGCAGGGTTTTTTTGGCCAGGGCTGGCTTCAAACCACCACCCTTGGTATATGGGACCGGCGCCCTACTCCCTGAGCCACAGGCACCACCTTACTTTAAGTATTTTAAGCTTCTCAATTACTTGAAAGAAATAGCATTTTATTTAATTAATTAATTAATTTATTTTTTGCAGTTTTTGTCCAGGGCTGGGCTTGAACCCGCCACCTCCGGCATATAGGCCCAGTGCCCTACTCCTTTGAGCCACAGGCGCCACCCTATTTATTTATTTTTTGAGACAGAGTCTTAGTCACCCTCCGTAAAGTGCTATGGCTTCATAGCTCACAGCAACCTCAAACTCTTGGGCTGAAGTGATTCTCTTGCCTCAGCCTCCCAAGTATCTGGGACTATAGGCACCCACCACAACATCCAACTATTTTTTTAGAGATGAGGTCTTGCTCTTGCTCAGGCTGGTCTCGAACTCCTGAGCTCAAGCAATCCACCCGACTCCACCTCCCAAAGTGCTGGGATTACCAGTGTTAGCCACCATGCCTGGCAAGAAATAGCATTTTTGAGCGCTTAATCAAGCCATTTGCAGTTTAGTTTGCATTCATAACAGTCCCACTCCTGGAACCATTATTTACAGAAGTCCACTGGTTTCTAGGACTTCAAAATCTTTTTTTTTTTTTTGGACTTCAAAATCTTGAATTGATGGGATCTGAACTCTACTAATTGTTCTTTAGAATCTAACAGGCTTGAGTCATAGATACTGTAATATTATTCTGATAATAGTATCTAAAACCTAGTTGTAAATGACAGCCTCTTAGAAAATGGGTGAGAGTAAGGTGCTTAATCAAGTGACCACCTCAAGCCAGAAAAACAGCCTACAAGATGGAGTCTGAGAAGCGAAGCTGAAGCAGGACAGCTGACCCAGTTTGCCGCATTCACATTCTTCCCACACTCCCCTCCACTGTGATTATCTAGTTATAGTTTTTCCTGATGGTGAAGATGTTTACCTGGGAAGTAGACAATGTGCGACTACTTCCTGTTGTGATATTGGTAAAGATTACTTTGATGATACTGATTTTTTTTTTAATGATTCTCTTAGATATTTTGTTAAAGTGAAAATCACCTTTCTGTTGTTTAAACATTTTGCATTGTTAGAATGAAGGCTACTACGTTGATGTTACTTCCTATCAGATAAAGTTAAATTTTTCTAGGTTTGTTTCCTTGTATTCCCATTATAAATGCTATTAGAACTGTAACTGAGGCAGAACCGTCTTTGAGAGACTACTCTCACTGTTCTTCACAATTGCTGGCCTTCTAATAATAAAGCTCACTGGACCTAATCCTTGTCTCTGCATTTGGCTGACAGTGACAGGCTGCCAGACCCTCTTCATCTGGTGACACACCTGCTAGAATGTTTGCATTTTAGGGTCTCCATTTTCTCTGTGCTGCTTCAACAGCACACCTGATTTGGGTGTGTAGAGATGAAATTCAAGAAAAGATGACCTAGGCTTTATTTCAAATTACACTGAAGATGAGCACATCTCATCCACGCCCCGCTCCCCCGCCCTGTTTGTAATGTGCTGTTATGACATACAGTTGGGAGAAGGTAAATGTCCTGTCAGTCACAATCTCTATTATTGTTAAAAAGGGCTAGTTTCCATTATCAGAAGCAGATAAGGAATACCAGCACCCGTTTGTCATTCAAAACAAAATACTTAGCTTAACTGGGAATGAAGAAAAACTATCAGGCTGTAGGTTTGTTTTTTTAATAGTGGTAATAAAGTCACAATTCAAGGTCAGAGAAAATTCAAATGTGGTTCTGTTGGGTTACTTATATATTATGGACAGAATGGGCAATTTCCTAGCATTAACCTTGGTTTTCCAATACTTCTTTTTTTCCTAAACTGGAGATGAGATGCAGAAACCTAACATTTTTTCTCCCCTTCCCTAATGGTAATTCATTTTTACATCACCAACCTAGACATTTTAGTACCAGTTTGAGGTAAACTTTTCTTACTCCAGTTTTTATGCAATTAATCCTATCTCACAACATGTAAAAGGGTTGGTGCCATGTGAAAAACAGGTGATTTAATGAGTGTCTGAGCTTGCGCAGCGTGAATCAGCACCAACAATACAGCCAGGCTTTGTCCTGTTCATGGTCTCTGTAGGAAATGCTAAAAGTACCACCTTCCAGACCAACAGATGGGAGGACTTCATCTGCTCAAATATCCCCAGGCAAACTCATTTCCTCCTTTTATCAATCTTTTCCACTTTTTTTTCTTTTTTTCTTTTTTTTTTTTTGAGACAAAGTATCATTATGTCACCCTCGGTAGACACCCTCGGTTGCTGTGGCATCACAGATCACAGCAACTTCCAACTCTTGGGCTTAAGCGATTCTCTTGCCTCAGCCTCCCAAGTAGCTGGGACTACAGGTGCCTGCCACAGTGCCTGGCTATTTTTTTTTTTTTTTTGAGACAGAGACTCAAGCTGTTGCCCTGGGTACAGTGCTGTGGCATCATAGCTCACAGCAACCTCAAACTCCTGGGCTCAAGCGAGTCTCCTGTCTCTGCCTCCCAAGTAGCTGGGACTACAGGCGCCTGCCACAATGCCCGGCTATTTTTTGGTTGCAACTGTCATTGTTTGGCGGACCCGGGCTGGATTCAAACCCGCCAGCTCAGGTGTATGTGACTGGTGCCTTACCCACTTGAGCCACAGGCACCAAGATGCCTGGCTATTTTTATATTTTATATTTGGTTGTAGTTGTCATTGTTGTTTAGCAAGCCTGGGCTGGACTCAAACCTGCCAGCTTTTGTGTATGTGGCTGGCACCCTACTCACCGAGCTATGGGCACCAAGTCATCTTTTCCATTTCTAAATGATATTGCCATCCATCTCTTACCATAAGAAACTGCCTTGTGTGTAGGTCATGAATGGTTGAATTTTTGCAATTTCAAAAGGATCAACCTTAATAGTTGTTCAGGTCAGAAACCTGGGTGAAATCCTTCAGTTATTACAATGAGCCAGGTGTCATGGTGGCTCATGCCTATAATCCCTGCACTTTGGGAGGAAAAGGAGAGAGGATTGCTTGAGGACATGAGTTTGAGACCAGCCTAGGCAACACAGCCAGACCCCCATCTCTATAAACAAACAAACAAACAAAAAACTAAACTAAACAATCAAATAACCCCCCCCCCACCTGTTTACAACAAGCCAATCACTGGGGATGGTAAATTCTATTTCTCAGGGAGGTTCCAGATCTATCTCTAAGGCAACCACTCTAGCCCAATCCATCATGAATTGGCTCACCAATTCCACTGTCCACACTGTGATGAACCAGTGTGTCCTTTTTTATTATTTTATTTTATTTTATTTTTTTAAGACAGAGTACTTTGTTGCCCTCAGTAGAGTGCCATGGCATCACAGCTCATAGCAACCTCTAACTCTTGGGCTCAAGTGATTCTCTTATCTCAGCCTCCCAAGTAGCTGGGACTAAAAGCACCCACCACAACGCCCAGCTATTTTTAGAGAAGGTCTTGCTCTGGCTCAGGTTAGTCTTGAACTTGTAAGCTGAGGCAATCCACCCACCTCAGCCTCCCATTGTACCCAGCCTTTGTGTCCTCTTTAAACAAAAAAAAAGATTTAATTATTATTTTTATTTAATTAATTAATTAACTAATTAATCAACTTTTGGAGACAGAGTCTCGCTCTGTCACCCTGAATAGAGTGGTCTGGTATCATAGCTCACAGCAACCTCAAACTCTGGGGCTCAAGAGATCCTCCTGCCTCAACCTCCTGAGTAGCTGGGACTATAGGCACCTGACACATGCCTGGCTAGTTTTTCTATTTTTAGTAGAGATGGGGGGCGGGGTTCTCACTCTTGCTCAGGCTGGTCTCAAACTCGTGCCTCAGGCAATCTACTTGCCTTGATGTCCCAGAGTGCTAGGATTACAGGCGTGAGCCACCACGCCAGGTCTCAATGTCCTCTTTAAACACAAGTCAAGAAAAAACAAACCAAAAAAAAACACAAGTCAGAACTAGCTGGGCATTGTGGTGGCGCCTATAGTCCCAGCTACTCAGGAGGCTGAGACAAAGGGATTACTTGAGTTCAAGAGTTTGAGGTTGCTGTGAGCTATAATGCCATAGCACTTTACTGGGGCTGATAAAGACCAAGACACTCCAACAAGACTTACAGAGCCTGCAAGATCCAGCTCCTGCTGATTTTTTCAATCCCATCTCACTTTCAATTTTCTGGTTACCGTGATCATCTTTTCTTTTCTTTTTTTTTTTTTAGAGACAGAGTCTCACTTTATTGCCCTTATTGCCGTAGCGTCACAGCTCACAGCAACCTCAAACTCTTGGGCTTAGGCGATTCTCCTGCCTCAGCCTCCCGAGTAGCTGGGACCACAGGCGCCTACCACAACGCCTGGCTATTTTTTTGTTGCAGTATGGCTGGGGCTGGGTTTGAACTCGCCACCCTCAGTATATGGGCCAGCACCCCACTCACTGAGCCACAGGCGCCGCCCCTCTTTTATTTTCTTAAACATGTCCCTTCCCAGGTCAGGGATTTTGTAGATACTGTTCTATCTCCTATGCACACTGCACATATCTTATTTTGAAGTAAAAAAACAAAACGGGGACAAATACAATCACACCACCTCATGTGGCCCATGGGCTGTAGTTTGAGGACCCCTGCTTCAGACCCTACATAGCCAGTAATCCCTACTCCCCTTTATATTCGTAGCACTAGCTCAGGAGAACCTTCTGCAATCTCCCCCAGGGCAGATGGAAGCCCACGGTCCAGGAGACTGTCCTCTGCCTTAGCACTGAGCACATTTTTATTGCAACTACCTTGCTCAGTGCCCTTCTAGACTCACGCTCCAGGGGAGCAAGACCATGCTATCTTGTTCACCCCCAATGTCTCCATCACTAAGCCAGGGCCTAGCACCTAATGGGCACTCAACAAATGTTTACTGATTCACAAATATTAAGGCTGCAACTCAGAATTCAAAGTTGCCATCTCTGCAGAATGATATTCTCAGTTTTGATATATCTGAATTGATGTTCTCATTTAGGATTTTTATTTTTTTTTTTATTTTTTTTTTTTTGTAGAGACAGAGTCTCACTTTATGGCCCTCGGTAGAGTGCCATGGCCTCACACAGCTCACAGCAACCTCCAACTCCTGGGCTTAAGCGATTCTCTTGCCTCAGCCTCCCAAGTAGCTGGGACTACAGGCGCCCGCCAGTTCAACGCCCGGCTATTTTTTTTTTTTTTTTTGGTTGCAGTTTGGCCGGGGCCAGGTTTGAACCTGCCACCCTCGGTATATGGGGCCGGCGCCTTACTGACTGAGCCACAGGCGCCGCCCTCATTTAGGATTTTTAAAAAAGGAAACAAAAACATGCTATTTAAAAATTCACAACAGGCTACATTAATACTCTGCACCCTCTCTGACTAACACCCTAGCACAACTACAACTAGTAGCTGTTATTGTTTTGAGAGAAATAACAATAGCCAAAGCGAACAACTAGTGAGGTCAGGAAACGGTATGCCAAGCTTCATTAACTGAAGTTCAGGGAAGTTGGGGGATTTCCTGAAATTCACACAGCCAGTAGAATGGCAGAGCCAGAATTACAAAGACCCATAATTCAAACCAGGATTTGGATGTTCTCAGACCTTCAGTCTTTGGGGAAGACAACTTGTACAACACAGGGACCCTCTCTTCACACAGAAGACTAAGAACATGAACTAGAGAATCCAAGAGAGACACATTCTCAGCTGTCTATTAAATGTCTATAAACACATCCCAGCTAACTGCAGCATGGTTTCAGGGGCAAGTCTTCTCCCACGCTACACCTTATTAAAAACAGGTGTTCCTTACCGGAAGAAAGAGCCTCTGGGCAGCACAGGGTTTGAATAATTTCTTCCATTCCTGAGGGTTTCCGACAGAAAATGTGATGGGGTAGATTCTGTGTTCAAACTTCTTTGTATAAGAGTCAGGCCACTGCCGTAACTGAAAAACATGAAAGGCAAGAAATAGGCGATTTGATTCCAAAAATATGGAATACACCTGGAAAGTGTCTGGATGGTCAAATGGAACTATTCAGGCAGTAGACACAGAAAGTTTTGTTCATCAGCACTATTAACATTCACTACATGAAAGAACTATTTCTCTTATTAAAATAGCTAAGATTTAAAAAAATAACATTCACAGTTGGCAAGGGCGCTGGCAAACTGGCACATACAGACTGCCAAGGGGAGTATGGATTTGAATAAACTTTCAAGAGGGCAATTTGGCATGAAAAAATGTTCAATATCTCTAATCACCAGGGAAATGCAAATCAAAACCACACTGAGATATCATCTAACTCCAGTGAGAATGGTGCATATCAAAAACTCCCAAAGCAACAGATGCTGGCAAGGATGCGGAGAGAAAGGGACACTTTTACTCTGTTGGTGGCACTGCAAACCAGTACAACCTCTATGGAAAGAAGTAAGAAGATGCATCAAAGAATTAAGAGTAGACCCTACCATTTGCTTCAGCAATCCCACTACCGAGTATTTATCCAAAGGAAAAAAAGACATTTCATCATAATGACACTTATATTTGAATGTTTATAATAGCACAATTCGCAATTCCAAAAATGTGGAAACAACCCAATTGCCCATGCACACACGAGTGGATTAATAAAATGTGTATGTATATCATGGAATACTACTCAGCCGTAAAAAATGGTGACCTAGTATCTTTTGTAACAGACTGGATGGAACCGGAGACCATTCTCCTATGTCAAGTATTACAAAAATGGAGAAACAAACACAACATGTTCTCAATGCTAAATTGGAACTAGTTAATCAACACTTACGTACACATATGGAAGCAAAACTCAATAGAATTTAAGTAGATGGGAGGGGAGAAGGGGAATGGGTAAATTCACACCTAATGGGTACATCACACACTTTCTGGGTGAAGGGCACTTCAACTTAATATATATAAAAGCAGGGTGGCACCTATGGCTCAGTTGGTAGGGCACCAGCCCCATATACTGAGGGTGTCAGATTCGAACCAGGCCCTGGCTAGCTAAAACAGCAATAACAACTGTAACAACAACAACAACAACAACAAAATATATATATAAAAGCAAACTACATAATCAAAACGTGTGTAACCCTGTAATAGTCTCAAATTTTTTTTTAAAACAGGGCAATTTGGAAATTTATAATAACAAAGCCCCATAGACAGAAACATCAGGATGTTCACCACAACCTAGTTTGTAATACCAAAACCTGGGAACAATCGAAATGTCCAATTATAAAGAATGAATTATGATAGAACTATACAATGGAGGGTGGCGCCTGTGGCTCAGTGAGTAGGGCGCCGGCCCCATATGCCAAGGGTGGCGGGTTCAAACCCAGCCCCGGCCAAACTGCAACCAAAAAATAGCCGGACGTTGTGGCGGGCGCCTGTAGTCCCAGCTACTTGGGAGGCTGAGGCAAGAGAATCGCTTAAGCCCAGGAGTTGGAGGTTGCTGTGAGCCGTGTGACGCCACGGCACTCTACCCGAGGGCGGTACAGTGAGACTCTGTCTCTACAAAAAAAAAAAAAAAAAAGAACTATACAATGGAATAATATGCAGGTGGAATAAAGTAGATAATAAAGTAGATCTATATGTTCTGATATGGAAAATGATTAGGTCTTTAAAAAGGTAAAGTGCAAAAAAATTCCTAATATTGTTCTTACAGGGAAAAATAGACATTTTCTATGTAGAAAAAAATCGAGATGAACATGTACCAAATTATTAGAAGTGGACACCTCTAGAGTGGTAGTAGTGGTCTTTCCTTCCTTCCTCCCTCCCTCCTTCTTTTCTGATTTTTGTTTTTTTTCATATAAAAATATCATTTATTAACTTAGGCTGTACAATATATTGATTTAGTCAAACCAAAAAACTTACACAAAAACTTAAATCTGTAAGGTTCCATCAAGCTTGAATTTTATATTCTGGATAGGACAGGAGGCTGCTATTCACTTGAAACAAACAAAGCAAAAGGGCTCCAATTCTATTTTCTAAGAACACATGAGGCTATGCCAGTCAGGCACTGTAGTTGATCCAAGGTTGCCCACATCAGGGGCCAGCCCACTGCACGGAACTCTACCCCAGTTTTGGCTTCTTTGCTATTAATATAATAGCCTTAGGATCCTTGTTACAGAAGTTCAAAGAAACTTCTAGAGGCCTCAAATCTTCCTGAAACATGTATGCATCCCTTGCCAGTCTAGAAGCTGAAATCACTCTGCTGTAGCATTTTGAACATTAGCAGCATTTTCCAAAATTTTTCTTTCCATTCTTCATAATTCTGTGTCAGATCTTCATTTTTCTGTGGTTTATGTGCATCGCTACTTCTTTCTCTATTTCCTTTGCTGGGGTTCAACCACTGTTTTCACTTTCTTCTGTGGTGGAGGAGCGAATGTCCAGGTTCTCTGCCAGTCTGCTGCCCAATCTTCTCTGTTTGCACAGTCCATCAAATATGGCCTTTTTTACACCAGCCATGGCTACCATTTTGTTTTTATCCACTTTCAGCTTTAGAATCTTGCATGCTGAAAGTAGTGTAGCAGTGGTGAAAAGTGGCCTAGGTAAGTTAAGATCTACTTGCTGTGTCTTGGGAAGACTGGACTCAGCTTTGTAGTAACTTGGAAGTGACGTTCACTGCTTCTGTACAACTAAACTATACAGCTAGGTCTCTTATTCCAATATTTGAATCCAGGCCCAGTCAAAAGATTTAAGACAGCTCTGATAAGTCTTCTTGTTCAAACCAGAAAGTTTAATTAAATAAGCCCTGTCCAAGGGGTACTTCATGCAGGAAGCTGCAAGGTCCAGGCACACGACTGCACTGCTGGTCTCCATGGTGAGCGCAGACAGGCCAGCACACTTCCCCTGGGACAGTCGCAATACTCCTGGGCTTTCCTCAGTACTTTGGACTCAGAGAGGCCTAGGCACGGGGCCAGGCGCCCGATCAGCTCGGACCCCTTGGCGTGGAAGTGAGCAACTCGAGGCAATAGCCTCGGCTACATGAATACCGCACCTTCCTTATTTTTGAGACAGAGTCTCACTTTGTCACCCTCGGTACAGAACCGTGGCATCACAGCTCACGGCAACCTCCAACTCTTAGGCTCAAGTGATCCTCTTGCCTCAGCTTTTCTATTTTTAGTAGAGACATGGTCTCGCTCTTGCTCAGGCTGATCTCTGACTCCTGAGCTCAGGCAATCCATCTTGGCTTTTCAGAGTGCTAGGATTACAGGCGTGAGCCACCACACCTGGCCTATTTTGTCAATTTATATTTTCACATTCTTTAGAACTTTTACAGTGAGTATATATTACACCCTTTGCATATATTAATTTTATAACATTTAAAAATATATATATTTTTTTAGAGTATGTTTATAGAAAAACTGGCTAGAATGTGTGAAGAGTTCTCAGATAGCCTCTCCTCGCACTCCATTTCCTCCGATATTAACACCTTGTGTTAACATGGCATATTTGTCATATTTGTGACAACCAATGAACTATTATCAGTAGTAATTAAAACCCATAGTTTGCATTAGGGTCTATTCTTTGTGCCGCACAGTTCCGTGAGTTGTGAGAAATGCGTAATGTCATGTATCCATTACGGCATTATAGTATCATACAGAAGTTTCACTACCCTAAACATCCTCTGTCTCACCTAGTCAACATTCCATCTCCCTCCTCAAACTCTTGGAAACCACTGATTTTTTTTTTTTTTTTTTTTGTGGCCCTTGGTAGAGTGCCGTACCATCATAGCTCACAGCAACACTTAAACTCTTGGGTTCAAGCAATTCTCTTGCGTCAGCCTCCCAAGTAGCTGGGACTACAGGTATCTGCCACAACACCCGGCTATTTTTTTGTTGCAGCTGTTATTGTTTAACTGGCCCGGACTGGGTTCCAACACGCCAGCCTGGGTTTATATGGCTGGTGCCCTACTCACTGAGCTACGGGCGCTGCCTATTTTTTATCACTTAATATCATATTCCATTTCATGGACATACCACAGTTTGTTTACCCATTCATCTATTGAAAGATATCTCAGTTTTGGGAAATTGTAAAAAAGCTGCTACAAACATTTGTATGCAAGTTTCTGTATGGACAGAAGTCTTCAACTCATTGCGTTAAATACTATGAGTGCAATTCCTGGATCATATGGTAAGCCAATGTTTAGTTTTCTAAGAAACTGTCAAAACTGTCCTCCAAAGTGGCTATACCATTTTGCATTCTCATCAGTAATGACTAAGAGCTCCTGTGGATTCACACCCTCACCAGCAGTTGGTGCTATCAGTGTTCTAGATTTTAGCCCTTCCAACATGGCGAACAGTGGTATCTCATCATTGTTTTCAGTTGCAATTTGCTAATAATTTACCATATTAAGTACCTTTTCATATGCTTATTTGCCATCTATGTACCTTCTTAAATTTAATATCTTCCCATTGCCACAATAATTCTACTTTTAAGAATTTATCCTAAGGTTAAAAAAAAAAAAAGAATATTCCTAAGGACAAATTCCAAAATTTACAATTGTTTTCAAGGCTGCTTACTGTGCTATTATTTGTAATGATGAAAAATTGGAAACAATTTAAAGAGACTGGTTAAATACTGAGGAGTATATTTACATATTGAATACAATGCAGTCATTAGTGATGTTACAGAACCAGTCAGCAAATTATGGTAGAGCAAGAGCCAATCCGGCCTGCCACAAACAGCACGTAAGTCAGCAATCGTTTGATCTCTTAAATAGTTGAAAAAAACCAAAACAAGAATACTATTTTGTGAAGGTTAAAATTATATGAAATTCAAATTTCAGCATCCATAAATAAAACACCTGTTGGTTTACATATTGTTTTAGAAGACATTCAGTAAGATAAGTATCAATGATAGAAAAGAGAATAGAGGATATGATCTCATTCCTGATGTTGGTATGAAAAGAAAGAAATGGAAGTAAATACAGTACACCAAAACTGTTCTCGAGCATTAGTATGATGTGACATTTCCCATTTATAACTTACAAGCTGTTTTTTTTTTTGGAGACAGAGTCTCACTTTGTTGCCCTCGGTAGAGTGCTATGGCGTCACACAGCTCACAGCAATCTCCAGCTCTTGGGCTTAGGTGATTCTCTTGCCTCAGCCTCCCGAGTAGCTGTGACTGTAGGCTCCCGCCACAATGGCCGGCTATTTTTTTGTTGCAGTTGCCACTGCTGTTTTAGCTGGCCACGGCCGGGTTGGAACCCACCACCCTGGGTATAGGAGGCCAGCACCCTACCATGGAGCACAGGCACCGCCCCGAGCTGTTTTTTGTTTTGTTTTGTTTTTTTACAATGTGCATATATTGCTTATAAAACCACATGGCATTTTTTAAAAATACATCATTGAGAACAGTTTAAAGTCTTTGAGTGAGAAGGAGAAGAGTGATAGAAAAGCATTTGACATCTGATTTATGATGGGCACTGACCCATCACAACCCATATCAGGCATAAATACCTAGGACAATAGTACTGACTTGATAGAAATGACACCAGGCATAAACAGTATGACAGGACTGGCCAGTCAGAATGGACACCACCACAAATATACTGGGCACAAACAAGTGCCCAGTACATTGTCTCACTGTACAATAGTCCAAAATCAGCCAAGAAGGAGAATGGCTTTACTGCTTCCCTTGATCTGGGATTTAGAAGAGTGGAACTACTTTGCCAATCTGTCTTTAAACTGGAGTGTCCACTCTATTTACATTTGTTATTATGTATATATATGAATCTATTTCTACCATATTTTATGTTAAAGCTCCAAGGTTTTGTTCCTTCCCCTCACCCCCATCTTTTTTTTTTTTTAGACAGACTCTCACTTTGTCATCCTGGGTAGAGTACCCTGGTGTCATAGCTCACAGCAACCTCAGATTCCTGGGCTCAAGTGATTCTCTTGCTTCAGCCTCTCGAGTAGCTGGGACTATGGGCACCCACCACAACACCTGGCTCTTTTTAGAGATGGGGTCTAGCTCTTGTTCAGGCTGGTCTTGAACCTGTGATGTCAGGCAATCCACCTGCCTCAGCCTCCCAGAGTGCTGGGGTTACATGTGTGAGCCACTGCACCCAGCCCCACCCCCCAACTTTTTTGAAACAGAGTCTCAAGCTGTTGCTCTCAGTAGAGTGCCATAACGTCACAGCTCACAGCAACCTCCAGCTCTTGGGCTTAGGTGATTCTCTTGCCTCAGCCTCCCAAATAGCTGGGACTACAGGCGCCCCCCACCTCTCCACCTCCACAATGCCTGGCTATTTTTTGTTGCAGTTTGGCTGGGGCCGGGTTCGAACCTGCCACCCTCCGTATATGGGGCCGGCGCCCTACTCACTGAGCCACAGGCGCTGCCCTGGCTTCTAGTATTTCTGTTGGAAGACTAGCTGTCATTATAATTGTTGCTTCTGTTAAAAAAATGGAGACTTTACATCCTTCGTATTAACCTGGATGGACGTGGAAGACATTATTCTTAGTAAAGCATCACAAGAATGGAGAAGCATGAATCCTATGTACTCAATTTTGATATGAGGACAATTAATGACAATTATGGTTATGGGGGTGAAACAAAAAGAGGGAAGGAGGGTGGTGGGTGGGGCCTTGGTGTGTGTCACACTTTATGGGGGCAAGACATGATTGCAAGAGGGACTTTACCTAACAATTGCAATCAGTGTAACCTGGCTTATTGTACCCTCAATGAATCCCCAACAATAAAAAAAAATATATATATATATTAATTGGGAGGCCATTAGGCTGAGGCAGCTTCAGAACCATGGGTTCCTATGTAAGCAAACTGACACTCAACTCAGTGCTAATGGTCGTATTCCAGGCCAGTCAGAAATGGCCAACTCACCCTTGATTAGGGACTTTCCACTACTTAAACTTAACTAATCAGAAATCACTAGCTAATCTCTAACTAGGGACTTGATGTTAGACAATCAAACATTTTCTTAGCCTTGCTTCCATTTTACCTTATAAAAACCTCCCCCCTGTACTCGTTCACTTGAGCTCCTGAAACCACTTGTAGTCTGGAGCTGCCCAATTTGTAAATTGCTGAGTGCTCCAATAAACTAATATTTTAATGTGTCATAGTTTATCTTGTAACACTTCTTTGAAAGTCATCTTTTATATCTGGCTGCTCTTAAAATTTTCTTTTTGTCTTTAGTGTTCTTTTGCTATGTGTCTATAGTTGTAGATTTCTTTCAATTTATCCTGCTTAGGACTGACTGGTTTTCCTGAATCTATAAACTGGTATCTTCATCATCTCTGTATCATTCTCAGCCATGATGTTTTAAAATCTATCCTCCCTTCTAGACCTTTTCTTCTCTCTTTCTAGAACTCTTACTAATAAATTGCCCTTCTCATACTCTGCCATCCACATCTCTTAGTCCCTACTGGGTATTTTCTGTCTCTTTATCTTCCGTTCACATTCTGTATGTTCCAGTTCAACACGTTCTTCAGCTCTGTCTTTTCTGCTGATTAACCCTTTTCCACATAAGCCTTACAGCTGATCTCAGAGTCTGTCATGAGGACTCCCAGAAAGGTCTGGGATGTCTGACTCTTGTTCTGACTTAGTTACACAGCTCTAAGTTCAAGGAGGTACTTGGATTTCAGCCTGGGAAGGCCGAGGGTGATAAACACCTGCTCTGTTTTGGAGTGCACTGTGCACTATGGCATTCTGCAGCCACATTGTATACTGTGTACAGTCAAGAGTTTGCCCCTTTTCTCAGACTAGCCAACTTGCAGACTGTCCTAAATTCTGTATATAATATTGGGCTGAGAGGAGAGCAGTTGAGATTCCAGGAGGCCTGATATGACTCTCTCATCTAGACTTACTGCCTGCAACTGTGTGTTACCTTTGAGGCCTTAACTGGGGAATATAGGACTAAAAGATCTCAGATTTGGGAGTAGGAGAGGCAAGCATGGTGTCTTAGGGCAAACTTTAAGG
This sequence comes from Nycticebus coucang, assembly GCF_027406575.1. NCBI lineage: Eukaryota > Metazoa > Chordata > Mammalia > Primates > Lorisidae > Nycticebus > Nycticebus coucang. Next base: position 24,659,436 of record NC_069787.1, read on the forward strand.
AGGTACTCAATTTCAGGCTTGTGTGATCAAAGGCATCGGCTTGCCTCATCCTAGTTCTGGACTTGCACTGTGTTACTGGATAACATTGCTGATTTTCAGCCACCTATCCAACTGTGTTAACTTCCTTCTGTATCTTCAGATGAGTTAACTTTAATTCATTCTGGTGGCATCTGTAGCTGGCCTCTCTGAGGGTTAATCAGAACCTTCTTCTGACCTCTCCTGTTCTCCACTGAAGTAGCAGGAGAATGGTGGCAAAGTACACACTAGATCTGAAAAGCTAGTGTCCAGAGTATCAGTGAATGAATACTCTTTCATTATGTTTTTTAATTTTCTTGATTACAGTTAATTTGTCTAGTTAAATTTTTTCTCCTATTTCTATAAACACACTGTATTTGGTAAGCCCAATCAAATACAAAGTTTTTGTTGTTTCTGCCGACTCTCCTGGTGCTTGTTTCTTTATGTGGTTGGTAATTTCTGATTGATAGTCTATTTCTAGGAACTCCATCTGTGAAAACCTTTTGATGCCTGGGTTTTGAGCTATACCCTTCAAGGGGGACTTATGTTAATTCCTGGGCTAGGATGCCCAGAGGCACAGTAGGTATCAAGGTCTACTTTAAATTATAATTCCCAGACTATATTAATCATTTAGTTTCTCAGAGACACTGTAGTTTCAAGTTGCAGATACATTTGAGGAATGACAATGGTCACATATTCTCAAAAGAGGAAAGACTTAAAAAAAAAATTCACTCAAAGCCAAAGCATCTTTTCTTTATTCTTAGCCTCTATGGAAAGTTCTTTTTTTTTTTTTTTTTTTGGAAGAGACAGAGTCTCACTTTATGGCCCTCGGTAGGGTGCCGTGACCTCACACAGCTCACAGCAACCTCCAACTCCTAGGCTTAAGCGATTCTCTTGCCTCTGCCTCCCAAGTAGCTGGGACTACAGGCACCCGCCACAACGCCCGGCTATGGAAAGTTCTTTTTATTATACTTTTCTCTATTTGGTGCCTGAAAATGTGACTTTGCTTGGGTCCCACCATTATGATGCGTGATCTCCATGCAACTTGTGTCTGCTGAAGGCTCTGGGTCTATTCCCCAGGGCCCATGTAGTATCTATACAAGCCCCCAAACACACCTGATGATGTCAGTGCTCACATAAGCTAGGCTTATGCTCCCACCTCCTTCTTTACCCCAGTAGGTCATCCCTCCTTTCTCACACGTTCGTGTATTCTTTTAAAGTTTAAAAAAATATTTGAGCATATAACGGATGTTATAGGAGACTTTCAGGAATTCAAATCTATTCTATTTCGTCCACAAGAGTTTGGCTGGCTTTCATTCAATAACACACTAGATACAATGAAGGCATTAAAATGCATTTGCACTAGAATGTTTATACAGCTCAATTCACAATCGCCAAAACATGGAATCAACCCAAATGCCTATCAACCCATGAATGAATTAACAAAGTGTGGTATACGTATATCATGGAATGCTATTCAGCCATAAAAAGATATTTTACATCTTTTGTACTAACCTGGATGGAACTGAAACACATTCTTCTTAGTAAAGTATCACAAGAATGGAAAAGCAAGTATCCAATGTACTCAATGGTAATACAAAGCAAATAAACAACCACCCGCCCACAAGCACGAGTAAAAAACATAATTACACTCAAGTGCGGAGGACAGAAAGGGGAAAGGGGAGGAGAGAGTGGAATTCGTAAGGTCTCACCGAAAGTATATAATGTAAGGTTATACAGCACACTCCCTGGGTGAAGGGCTCAACTACAACTTGAATTTTACCTAACAAATACAAACAATGTAACCTAATCATTCCTACCATATTAATCTGAAATAAAAAAGAAAAGAAAAAACATGTAGCTATAAGATAACCTAGGTTTGGTAAGATTAACAACCCCACAAATCTTAAGACTTTATTTATTTAAGAGTTTATTTTATTTAAAAAAAAAAAAATTGGGGGGCGGCGCCTGTGGCTCAGTCGGTAAGGCGCCGGCCCCATAGACCGAGGGTGGTGGGTTCAAACCCGGCCCCGGCTGAACTGCAACCAAAAAAAAAAAAGAAAAAAAAATGGCCGGGTGTTGTGGCGGGCGCCTGTAGTCCCAGCTGCTTGGGAGGCTGAGGCAAGAGAATCGCTTAAGCTCAAGAGTTGGAGGTTGCTGTGAGCTGTGTGATGCCATGGCACTCTACCAAGGGCCATAAAGTGGCAAAAAAAAAAAAAAATTTTTTGTTTCATGCTCCCAGACTGGTAAAGGGCTATTCCATATTCTCACTCAGGGACCAGGCTGATGGAGGCTCCATCTCACCTCAGTGAACACTGAAGCAGCAGAAGGACATCGCAAAGTACACACTAGATCTGGAAAGTTTCTACCCAGAAGGGACATACTTATGTTAAAAGCACATCACTGTCATGCACATTTCATTGGCTGTGACAAGTCACACAATCACACCCAACACAGAGGAGTCAGGGAGATGCCACATGACCAGGTGACTAAAAAAGGGGGGAGAGGCCAGGTACAGCAGCTCATACCTGTAATCCCAGCCCTTTGGGAGACTGAGGCGGGTCAATTGCCTGAGCTCTGGCGTTCGAGACCAGTCTGAGCAAGAGTGAGTCTCCATCTCTAAAAAAGTAGCCGGGCATTGTGGCAGGTGCCTGTGTTATTCTCAGGAGGCTAAGTTGTATACAACAAAACCAATTCAGGCTCTTTAAGCCTAAATGTTTAAAGAAAGGATATTGGGTAGCTCAGGAGACCACTGGGAGGTCTGTAGTCCCAGCTACTTGGAAGGCTGAGGCAAGGGAATTACTTGAGCCCAAGAGTTGGAGGTTGCTGTGAGCTTTGATGCTACAGCACTCTATTGAGGGCAACACAGTAAGACTCTGTCACAAAAATAAAATAAAATAAAATAAAAATAAAAAATAAATTAAAAGAGGGGACTCTAATGAGGACCATGAAGGGAAAACAGGAAGGGCCACTTGACAAAGTCATGCGCCTAACCCTTGACTTGACCTACATTCTCCACACACATCCCTGAAGGTGGCTGGGCCTCCTTCAGTCATGAAAAACCTGACATCACCAAAAAATGCTCCTCTCTCATAATTAAAAACAGCTTCCTGAGACTCCTTCCACATCACTCCTTGTTTTGTCTTGCAGAACAACACACAAGAATTCTAAATCCAATTTTATGTAAGTCTTTAAACGATCGAAGAATACCTTATCATCTCTTTTTCTGGGGTATTTTTCCTAGATCCTCAAAAAACTCAGGAGACAATATTTAAAAGAAGCCCTTTGGTGGTTTTTCTTTTTTTTTCTTTGAAGACAAAAATATTCCTCATTCTTTTTTTGGTTAACTTGTGTGATTCTCAGGAGCCTAAGTTGTATACAACAAAACCAACTCAGGCTCTTTAAGCCTAAACATTTAAAGAAAGGATATTGGGTAGCTCAGGAGACCACTGGGAGGGCTGGAGAACCAGACTCAGAGGCCACACCCTGACCCAGCTTGAGCCAGACCCAAGTGGCCTTTGGGTCTTCTCTGTTCATCAGAACTCAATACAAACCAGTATGGTAAGGATACCCCCACCACTGTTACCATAACTATCCAGCTTGCGCCATCAACTCTGGGCGGTATAAGTTCCTGCTGACATCTTTTCCAGTGGCAGTCTGCCCACCCCAACCTGTGCGTATCACGCACACAAGGCCCACAGGCCACCTATCGCCATGATGGATTGGTAGCCTCCTTACTTTCTTTTTCTTTGAGACAGAGTCTCAGGCTGTCACCCTGGTTACAGCACTGTGGCATCGCAGCTTACAGCAACCTCAAACTATTGTGCTCAGCGATTCTCTTGCCTCAGGCTCTCAAGTAGCCAGGACTATAAACACCCGACACAACTCCTGGCTATTTTTGTTGTTGTTGCAGTTGTCATTGTTGTTTTATCTGGCCTGGGCCGGGTTCGAACCTGCCAGCCCCATGCATGTGGCCGGCCCACAGCTCAGTGAGTAGGGCGCCGCTGCCTCCTTACTTTTGTGTCCCACTATTTCTTGATTCTGAGTCTGAGGCAGGAGGACAGATGAACCAAATTTAAATCACACGCTTGATTGTAAGCTGCCAGAAGTGGCTAGGAAATCAGCCAGCTGGCATCTTCCACTTTGTGTTGGGAGATGACAAAAATAAATGAAGCTTTAAAATATTAAGTATCTATGATGTGGACTGTAAATACCATTAGACACTTTATACATATGCAACTTAAAAAAATCTACTGAAATATAGAAGAATTCACCTATACCGCAGCTTGTACAGCGGTGATTTTCAGACACTGCCATGGCACACTGGTGTGTGGGGAAATTTTTTAAAGACCATTAATTAAATTATTTTTGAAAGAAGTTCAAAGCACAGTAAGTATATTCTTTATTACTCTTGCTTTGATCAACATAATTTAAGTGTGCCCCATAACTCTGACCATAGGTTCCAGTGTGCCATGAGATAAAAAAAGGTTGAAAAACACTGCTCTAGGGGAATCATGAAATCAATCGGCATTTTGTTTTGTTTTTAATAGAGGTAAAAACACATAGCCCTGAGCTTTCCAGGAAGTTATCCCAAGAAACCCAGGATGGCCCACAATACCTCAAGTGTCAGAACTGACAGCTCTGAGAAGGGTGACACAGCCTGTCCCTCCACGCCAGCATCTGCTGTGGCTTGGCACAAGCCAACTGCCACTGCTCTCTTTTTTTAGGCCTAACAAAAAGTCTAACATACAGGACTTGTTCCAAAGAATCTTTGTGGAATAAAGGACTAAATACACTATCTGATTCAGCCACACCATCACACTCTGTGATAAGCAGAGTCAGTGTCATTTGTCCCCAGATGTAGATGAAAAAGCTGGGACTAAGAGAAGTTCCAGGATTTCTACAATCTAAGCTGGCACCATAATCGCTGTGTGGAAAAGAAAGGGGTGATAACCACACCTAGTTTGTTTGTTTTTTTTTTTTGAGACAGAGTCTCACTATGTCACCCTTGGTAGGATGCTGTGGCATCATAGCTCACAGCAACGTCCAACTCTTGAGCTTAAGCGATTCTCTTGCCTCAGCCTCCCAAGTAGCTGGGACCACAGGCGCCTGCCACAACGCCCGGCTATTTTTTTGTTGTTGCAATTGTCATTGTTGTTTAGCTGGCCCAGGCCGGGTTCGAACCTGCCACCCTCGGTGTATGTGGCCAGCACCCTACTCACTGAGCTACGGGCACCACCTAACCGCCTGGTTTTTAATACCCTATGATGACTTTCTTCATTAGTTGAGCTCCACTAGTCTAACAAACACCTGAGGAAATTAGCCATCAAAGGCAAAAAGTCATCAGGGCAATTCAAAACACAGCATAACTTCCCAAGTATCTGAAATGATGTTCCCTACAATTTAGCCCTTAAATTTTAATGTTTGAATTACTGCAGTTCATAATAAATGACCCTGAAGGGTAGCAGTATCAAATAACCACTTACAATGCTCACACATTCCAGGGATCAGGAATTCAGGCAAGGCATAGTAGGGACGGTTGCCTCTGCTCCTTGATATCTGGGCCTCAGCTGGAAGTCTTGCAGACTGTGGGCTGGAGGCTCTGCATCTGAAGGCTAGTTTGCTCACAAGTCTAGAAGCTGAGGCTGGTGGTTGGCTGGAAGCCTCAGTTCCTCTCTGTGTAATCCTCTCTACATAGTCCCTCCTTGTAGGCTAGCCTGGACTTCCTCGAACATGGTGGCCAGGCCTCCCAATAAAGAGCCAGGGAGAAACTTAATCCTTTTTATGATTTAGCCTGAGATGTCACACAGTATTACATCTGGCATACTCTATTTTATTTCATTTATTTCTTTATTTTTATTATTATTTATTTTTGAGCTAGAGTCTCACTTTCTTGCCCCTTGTAGAGTCTGTGGCATCATAGCTCACAGCAACCTCAAACTCTTGGGCACAAGCGTTCCTCTTGCCTTACCCTCCCCGGTAGCTGGAACTACAGGCACAACACCCCAGCTATTTTTTTTAGGGGGGAGGGGAGATCTCACCCTTGCTGAGGCTGGTCTCGAACTCATGAGCTCAAGCAATCCACCCTCCTCAGCCTCCCAGAGTGCTAGGATTATAGGTGTGAGCCACTGCCCGGCCACTCTATCTTATACATACATACATATGTTTACATATGTACATGTATGTATATATACATATAAAAATGTTTTAACTATTGCATTATAACAAATTACCCCAAAGCTTAGTAGCTTAAAACCACAAACATTTGTTATCTTATGTAGTTTCTTAGGGCTGAGAGTCTACAAGCTGGCTTTTTCTGGTGCAGGGCCTCTCATGAGGTTGTGGGATACAGTCATCTGAAGGTTTGACAGGGCTGGAGGGTCTGCCTCTGAGCCCCCTCACTGGAGTGCGTTCTCGAGGCCTTTGCTCCTTACCACGTCCCTCTGCAGAAGGCTCCTCTGACATGGCAGCTGGCTTCCCTCAGACACAGCGAACTGAGATGGGAGAAGAACTGCCTTTTATAACCTAATCTCAGAAGTGACAGATCATCCTTTCTGTCCTGTGCTATTTGTCAGAGAGGTGCTGCTGGGGGCAGTGTAGGGGGGAAGTACACAAGGTGTGACTAACAGGAGGTTGGACCACTGGGGCCTCTCTGGAAAGTACAGACAGAGTTATACAAACACATCTTCCTTCTTTTATCTGTTTTAAGCCCACATCTGGATTTTGTTTTGCTTCATCCCCACACTCCAGTTTCTAGCATGCAGCAGGTACTCAGCAAATGCTTAGATGGATATTGCACAGGGCCTGACTAGTCTTGCCCAGACCAGCCTCCTTTGTCCCTGCATGCAGAGCAGCACTTCTCAGCCCCCTTCAGGTGGATGGGCCTGGCCAATTAAACGTGCATGGAAGACCTGAGGCAATGAGGCATGGCCATGACTCTCCAGTCTCTCTCTTTCCTGCAGTGACATCTCAGGAACTGTAGATGCTAAATGCTCCAGCAGGCGCAGCTACAAGCACAAACACCCTCCTCAACTTCTGTCTCAGACCTATGTGGAACTGAGATTCTGTCCCTGGAGGAGACAAACGTCAAGTACACAAAAGTCTCCGAACTTTCTGAGAGTTGTTACTGCAGCCTAACGTGGCCATTGGTGATTACAGATCTATCATCTATTTTATCAGTCTTGCTAGCCCCAAGTTATAGATGGGGAATCAGAGGCTCAAAAAGGCCAAAAGACTTATCCAACATCACACAGCAGGTAAACAGTGGTGCTGAATTTTAAACTCAAGTTTTCTATCTACTAACTTAGGAAAAAGTATGGTTAATTCCACAGAGGTTTAAACCAGTAAACTTGACCTTACACCTGATGAACAAACCACTAAAACTCTCTAGGACTCAATAATCCCAGTCTGTAAAATGGGGGCATAACGATTACCTTCTTCAAAGGGTTGTTGTGAGCATTAAGTGAGATGAAATCATAAACCATAAGCTCTTGACAAAATGCTATATGTGGTCATTGTCATTTCCCTTTTACCAGCTTCTGCACTATGAGTTAGTCAGATCTTTCATAAGATAGTTTCCAATCAATTCCAAAGCCCCAAGACTATCTGCTCCTTGGCTTCTCTTGGTGAAGATGTCCAAGTAATTTTTCTCCTTTGAAAACACAACATGTATTCCACCCCTCTGTTTCCAGCTTTTCTCTGCCTAACATGCTTTCTTGTGCGTTTCTCATTAGTGCAACCAGCCCGGTGACAGATGTAGCCTTGTTGACTCTAGTTTGTAGACACAAAGCAAAGCAGCTTCTTGCTCTGCCAGCATTTAAGAACTTTCTGCAAGAGAACACTTTCAAGGAAAACAAAGCTTGGTCTGCAAAGGCCACACAGGCACCTCCACTGGCGGAAGGGGCCTTTCTAAAGTTCTTCTTGTGTATTGCTAAAAACTCATTACTCATTTTCCTGAGTATGGGAACAGTCAAATAAACGATGACCCAGCCACTTAATAAAATAATACATAGTCCCCCAAAAGGACGAGGTAAAGATGTAGGAATACTGACTGGGAACAATGCTGATGACACACGTTCAAGTGTAGAAAAGCAAGTTCTACAACATACACAGTATAAACCTCATTTTGTAAAAGAAATACATTTTACTCTGGATACATACATATATGTATAACTGTATATGTGTATCTAAAACATACAGACATAGACACACACCTATATATAAAAAAAATGACAGGACCGGGGCAGCGCCTGTGGCTCAGTAGGTAAGGCGCCGGCCCCATATACCGAGGGTGGCGGGTTCAAACCCGGCCCCGGCTGAACTGCAACCAAAAAATAGCTGGGCGTTGTGGCAGGCACCTGTAGTCCCAGCTACTCGGGAGGCTGAGGCAAGAGAATCACTTAAGCCCAGGAGTTGGAGGTTTCTGTGAGCTGTGTGATGCCACAGCACTCTACCGAGGGCCACAAAGTGAGACTCTGTCTCTACAAAAAAAAAAGACAGGACCATTCAAAATTTTTAACTTTGACCATTTATCATATGAGATCAAAGGGTAATGAGGACTTCTATATTGTTTGAATTTGAGACTGCCAATTAAGTTTGCAAACTCATCCTAGAAAAGGTGCTATGTACCTCACTGCTGAATATCACTATGGCCACCTTCAAGGTACCCCCCCCCCCGGAAGCTATGCACCAATGCCAGGGCTTAATCCACATTTCAAAACAGTTTTGGAACTATTTTTCTGGAATGATTGTCAGAGCAGTCATCGTATAACACACAAAAACATGCAAAAACAATAATGAACATCACTCAGCAAGACACTGCCACATGTCGACACAAACACAGCTGTGAGACACTGATATACCAAGGTTATGAAACCTTACCACATTGTTTATACAGTGCTGCCAACCTAAGTGCAAGGTGGCAAGTTTGAGAACCTGATCGTCAGACCTCATGCCATGACAGCTCTGATACTCAGCAATGAAGTATGCAGCACTTTTTCTAGCATGTGTTCGAAAACTTAATTGGCAGACTTCATTATATTACTTGTTATTTTAAAAACATATACACACAGATAAAAATAAGCTACCTGCTTTTCAAATGAGGACAATGTTAATGACACCAACAAGGTTCAAGCCCTGTGTTATCTCATTCAACCCTCACAACATATCTATAAGGTAAGTGTAATTATGCCTGTATCACAGATGAGAAAAGTAAAGCTCAGAGTCTCGGGGTCAAGTGTTCAAGGTCATACAATTGAGTATGCAGCAAGATACATTAGAGAACAGAATATGCAGTTCCTATAATATAGTCTGTCTGCACTCAGTAAATATGGTGCCACAACTTTCACAAATTCACCTGCTCATCAAATTCGGGCTTCAGAGAGTCTTCAGTGAAGATGTGAAATTGTATCTTCCTGTGGCTAAAAAGCACAGCCGATTTGAGCATGACCAGTGTCTCCTCTAGCCGGTTGCCACAGGCCACCACAGCCAGGTGGATCCACAGCTCAGGTGGTAGCACAGCTTGGAAACCCCTGGGTTCTCCAGGCCTCCTAGAGAGAAGAAAAACAGGTTGAAGCTATTACAAAAGTACAAAAAAAAAAAAAAAAAAGAAAGAAACAAATGACAAAAAAGCCAATAAATGGTTAGAACATTTCAAAACATGAACAGGCACAATCTGTTATATTTTTATAGAGTGATAAGCATTTTGACAATTCTTCCTGCTTAGAGAAAAATACCATTTATTCCCATATTTATTCTGGCACTAGTAGGATGAGTCACTGTTTGGACTGCTATAGGTGTCTGAGACTTTTTCTGCCAGCACTCAGCTGTCTAGTGCCTGCTGGCTGCCTACTGGCCCATGTTTGGAAATAGTATTGCTAAACTTCGACAGCTGACACAAGGGCTGTAGCGCTCCCACTTGCTCGGGCCGTGGAAATTAGATTTGAATGCAACTTGAACAAGAGGAGGGTAGGCTGCGGCTTTCCCACGTGAAATGAGCAACATGATATTCCCATCATCTGGATGTTTTTAGGTTGCGGTGGAATGCATGACCGCTAAACCAAAGGAAAGTCATGCAAGTTTGGGAGGTGAGCAAAGAAAACAACATGTGTGCTCCTGCTACATTTTGGGAGAGTCTTGAAGAAACAGGTGTTAATTCTAATTGTCTCGCCAAAGATTGGTGAGGTGGCAGGTATGAAATTCGTATTAATGAGAAACAGGCAGGAGGGGAGGGCAGGTTAAACTGAAAATGATCAAGGTATCCTATAGCGAGTCAACAGCTGAGAGGGGAATGGGGTCCAAGAGTCCAGAATCATCATCCAGCTATTTCCTAGTAATAAAAGATTTGTTCCAGACAAAGAGATGCAGCCAAGCCTCAAACACACCACTGAGAAACATTTGCAGGCAAGTTGGAAGAAGTTGGCCTGGAAAAGGTGCCCTGAGACAAATGAAACTAATTTACTTGCACAAAAGATTTGGAGACCAGAGGAACTTGGATGTCAAATGCTACCTTCCTTCCAAAAACTTCCAGTTCAATCAGCTTGTTGCTCCATTATTCTCTGCTTGGTTGAATAATGGCAGTCTTGCTCCAGATTTCTTTCACCAGGAGGAAAGTCAAAGATGTGGGTGGAGCACTTTGGAAACCTTTCCAATTTGATTACTTAAGAGCATGCTTAGCAGAAGCACAGCCTCATGGCACAGCTAAGCCCAGATGCAGGGAGTTACTTGTCTATGTCTGTACGTTTATATAAATGTTCCATTTATTTTGGGGATCACAGGAAAAGACAGTAGAGGTGTCCTGTGTATCCCAGAAACTGTCCACTTCTCTCCATCCTCCTGCCATTACCTGGAGTAGCTGCCATCTTCCCTCACCTGGATCATTAGGACAGCTGCCTGGGTGGTCCACCTGCTCCAATATTATCTTTAACCCCCAACCTATGTTTTCTCCTTGTTGATGCCAGGGGTTGTGATCTTCTAAAATGCAACTAGGATTGTGTTAATCCCTTTTTTTTTTTGAGACAAGGTCTTGCTCTGCTGCCCTGGCTAGAGTATAGTGGCCTCATCAATAGCTCACAGTTACCTCAAACTCCTGGGCTCAGGCAAATCTGCCTCAGAATCCTGGGTAGCTGGGACTACAGGTGCCCACCACTATGCCTGATTAATTTTTTCTATTTTTTGTAGAGACAGGGTCTCACTCTTGCTTGGGCTGGTCTCAAACTCCTGACCTCAAGCAGTCCTCCTGCATTGGCCTTCCAGAGTGCTAGGATTATAGGCATGAGCCAGAATGTATGGCCTTGCTATTCCCTTGATTAAAATCATGCAAAAACTCCCCATTGCCCTCAAGGTCAAGTTCAAGCCGTTGATTATGGCTCCTACTTACATCTAAAGCAACTGCTCCCAGCATCCCAGTCTAGACAATCATTCATAATCATAGTCATAGTCATACTTCTATCTATATTCTCTGTTTCATTTCCAGTTCATGACACCATGCTGTGTTGGCTCTAGGTCTTGGCACAAGCCTTATCTATCTGCCTCTGTCTTTTAGAAATGCTCTTCCTGGGGCGGCGCCTGTGGCTCAAAGGAGTAGGGTACTGGCCCCATGTGCTGGAGGTGGCGGGTTCAAACCCAGCCCCGGCCAAAAAAAAAAAAAAGAAAAGAAATACTCTTCCTGCCCTCTTTTCCTTGCTGACTCTAGCCTATTTGATAATCAACAAATCTATTCTATAAAGGCACTATTCTAGGAAGAAAGCGGTAAACAAATCAAAGATGCTTGCCTTGGCAGAAGTTACATTCTACGGGGATAAGGGAAACATGGAAATAAATAATAGTCAAAATAATCACTAAGTGACTTATACAGAAAGTTAGACAGTGCTAGGTACTACAAAGGAATAACAGATGGCGCAGGATAGAGGTACCAGGAGCACTGGTGGGCTGGTGCTATGTTACACAGCACCATGATGGGATGGGGTGGGGGTAGGGGAAGGAGGTCTGTGCGTTTCTGGGGTAGGGACATTGCAAGCGGAGGGAATAGCAGAACAAAGGCACTAAGTCAGCGGTCTGCCTGGAGAATTAGAGGGCCCCTGCCTATGAGACTCACATGCCCATTCTCTTCTGTAGCTTCATGGGTGGGTGGGTTTCAAACCCATTATTAAAGCCAATTTCCAATTAACTTATGTAATGGTGTGGGAATGGTATGTTAAAGATAATCATAAAACGACAATCAATTAAAAGAATCACAGTTAAGACATGAGCCAAAATAGGATAAAAAGAGATTTAATGGGAACCCATTGGCTTAAAATTAAGCTCAGTATTTAGGAACATGAGTATGATTCAAAAGTACTAACACAGTAAAAGCAATCACTTAGCTATCTCATATATGAACATCCTCCCGTGGCCCCAGAGGCCCCCACCTAATTTAGCTTAACACGTCATGCTTCTGGATATAACAGCTTTAACCTTAGTAATCAGGAAAAAGCAAATTCAAGAGATTCAACTTTATTTTCAGATCAGTGAACATCACAAAATCAGTGAAGACATGAGGCAGGGGACGGCTCTGGCACCACTGCATACCGGGCAAGTCGGTCCAAACACTTTGGAGGCCATTTGGCAACATTTAGCAGGTGTGGAGAGGACACACACCTCCAGCCTTCTGGTTCTACTCCTACGGACACAGTCTGAAGAAATTCTTGCGGATTTGCACAAGCCCTACGCAAGAATGTTCAGAGCAGCCCTCATTATGATAATAAAAAATTGGAAATGAATTTTGCTGTCCAAATAAAGGAAACTAGTTGAGTCTGTCTGACATGTTTAAAAAGTGGAATACCAGAAACCAGTGAAAAGGAATAAACCAGCATGGCACAAATCGACATAAGCCAAAGAGGGAGAAAAAAGCAGTTTGCAGAAGGACAGCAACAGAATGATATTGTTTATATGAAGCTTGAAAACAAGCAAAATAGCACTGTGTTATTCACAGATAAACACAGCAAAAAGAAAATGCCTGTTATTTTTGGAGACTTAAAATTTTATTTCTTAAGCTGAGTGGTGAATACACAGAAATTCATCTGCATTTTTTGTGTTCCCAAACTATTCAAAAAATGCTTTTTTTATTTTGAATTTAAAAAAGCTTTCACCGCTTGGCGCCTGTAGCTCAGTGGTTAGGGTGCCGGCCACATACACTGAGGCAGATGGGTTCGAACCCAGCCCAGGCCTGCTAAACAACGATGACAACTTACACAACGATGACAACTAAAACAACAACAACAAAAATAGCTGGGTGTTGTGACAGGTGCCTGTTGTACCTGCTACTTGAGAGGCTGAGGCAAGAGAATCGCTTAAGCCCAAGAGTTTGAGATTGCTGTGAGCTGTCACAGCACTCTACCAAGGGTGACATAGTGAAACTGTCTCCAAAAAAAACGCTTTTACTCCCTACGGGACAGTGGGCCACCTTTTTTCTTCTTTGCAGGCTTCAGTGATTGGCGCCTGCACGGAACGAAAAAGCAGGCGCTGGGGACTGCAATCCTTCATGGCGTCTGGTGACAGGTACTAAAAAAGAAAAATAAAAGCCTCTCCTGGTGCAGTTCAAGTATCAGTGGTTAGGATTTAATGAGACCTTTGCTGGCCTCACTCTTCTCTCACATTACATGAAAAATCTCAGGCTTCAGGTAATTAGCGTTAGAGTTGTACAGTCACAACGAATAATAAAGTTTAAGGGCACTGGGATGGTATGTTTTTCCCCAGCTCCTACCAAGGCCACACTCAGCACCTCTCAAATGTCACCTGAGACTCTGTGAGGTTCCAGGGGAGTCTAGTATAGGAACCCAGAACTTGGTAACCTTCTGAATGATGGAATTTGGGCAGGGAAGAGGCGGTATGGAATTCTAGCACTGCTGTGATTAATGGTTAACTACGTTCTTATTTATACTTTATAAAGGGGAACTGGAGTGGACATTTGCTGTTTTAAGGACCTGTTTCTAAGGCCGGGGCTCATGGCAACCATCTTGGCCACCACTCTGGCAGAGCCAGAATGGGAATCAACTTAACACAGTAGAAAGCAGCACCAAACATGACAGATCAGATCTCTGGTGACAATACCTCCATCCAGGTACATCTGACCCTAACCTTGGACAGTTTAGTCATTACACCAATAAATTCCCTCTTGCTTAAGCCAGTTAGAAGTAAATTTACAGCTTAGCAACCAAAAATGTTTCCTAACATAAGTTCTAAAAGTATTTGTTCTTGTTTTGTTTTTTTAGCAGCCGGGCTGAGAATTAGCCCCGTGTGTTTGGCGCGCTAAGACACGCACTGCCTGTGCAACTAGTGGAGCTGACGGACGATGCCTCTGCATCACAAGGCTCTGTGAGATTCATTTCCTGACAGGTTTTAACACTGAGAAACGGAGGGATGTCTACGTGCGCGTGTTCGAAGCACCCTCTCCCTGAGGTTCGGGGAGTAGCCTAAGAAACAGGCCTTCAGGGGGTGGCGCCTGTGGTGCAAGGAGTAGGGCGCTGGCCCCACATACTGGAGGTGGTGGGTTCAAACCCCGCCCCAGCCAAAAACTGCAAAAGAAAAAAAAGAAAGAAAGAAACAGGCCTTCAGCACTACCCTAAAAGTATATTTTTATTTTATTTTTATTTTTGAGAGCTAACATAAGTTCTAAAAGTATGTTTTTATTTTTAAGACAGAGTCTCACTCTGTGCCCTGGATAGAGGGCCATGGCATCCTAGCTCGCAGCAACCTCAAACTCTGGGACTTAAGCGATCCCCTTACCTCAGCCACCCAAGTAGCTGGGACTACAGATGCCCGCCATAACACCCAGCTAGTTTTTCAATTTTTAGTAGAAATGGGGTCTTGCTTTTGCTCAGGGTGCTCTTGAACTCCTGAGCTCAGGCAATCCACCCGGAGCCTCGGCTCCCAGAGTGCCAGGATTACAGGCATGAACCACTGCACCCGGCCTAAAAATTGTTTTTAATCATCTTTGACTCCTCCTGCCTCTCACATTTACCTGATCCCTCCTTTGAAATGCTCATTGTGTTCATTCCTTCTTTATTGCTCACTGCTGCCACCCTGACCCCAGCCAGCACCATTACTCCACTTGTGTAGCTGGAAGACATGCTGGACAGCACGCAGTGCAGGGGCTACCCTACCCCATGCATCATAATCACCAGCAGTTTGTTAATATGCAAATTCCTGCCCCATAAAGATCCTGATTTTGTGGGTCTCCAGCAAGGCCATGGAGTCCACGTGTTAACACACTTGTGCTACACAACCCCCCATAGTTCAGCTGTAACACACTTGTGCTACACAACCCCCCATAGGAACTAATGATCTGGGCTGACCTGTCACCTCTCCTCTCTCCCAGACTCTTCCCCCATGCCCTCAGGAACACCCACTCCATCCTTAGACTCTGTCTTAATGAGAACTTGGTTGCCTTGTGAGGACACCTCCTCCCCAGCATTCCTCCCTTCCCCAGGGATCTCAGGGCAGTAGATGGGGCTGACAAACTCAGACATGTAATACATCCTGACAGTAGGCCTGTGCTGTGAAACGCCTCCATCTACTCTCTGTCTCTGCCACTGTCATGCGTCAACTCCCAGGCTACTCTTCATTTATTGAAGAGTTCAGCTTCTGGCTGCAAGCATTCCACCCCAATTCCTGTCATCATATTGGGGACTTCAATCTCTACTTAGTCCAGGTCTGTGACCTCCATGCTCATCACCTTTTCTTCTTTCTACCTAAGACATCTGATGTTGTCTTCATATCCTAGACCTTCACCCAATTGTGTCTTCAGTCTGGAATGTTCTTTCCTCACTCTTTGCATAGCTGTTTCCTTGTCCACAGAAGAGAGAAGAGGCTTTCCCTGACCACTTCATCAAAGGAGTATCCTCACTTTTATTTTCTATCACAATTCCTGTTTATTTCCTTATGAAAACTTACCTTGGCTGGTGCTTACATGCTCTTTCAGTTTAATTTATATCAAGCATATAACATCAAAAATTATTTATGTAGGCTCGGTGCCTGTAGCACAGTGCTTACGGTGACAGCCACATACACTGAGGGAGCTGGGTCCGAAACCGACCCAGGCCAGCTAAAACAACAATGACAACTACAACAAAAAATAGCAGGGCGTTGTGGCGGGCACCTGTAGTCCCCAGCTACCCAGGAGGCTGAGGCAAGAAAATCGTTTAAGCCCAAGAATTTGGGGTTGCTGTGAGCTGTGACACCACAGCACTCTACCAAGGGTCATATACTGAGACTCTGTCTCAAAAAAAAATTTTAAAAATTATTTATGTAAGACAATGTAAATAAATAAAAATATCTATCTTTAGAAACAGATTGTAATAAAATACACACCACACTTAAATTGAAAAATATAAAACTTTATGTATTGAAATAATTAAGTTGGTAAATGAAAAATTATTCTTGCCCCATGAAACTTTTTTGCTTTTTTGCATTTTACATTCCGGTCTTTATTCAATTGAATGCACATTTTTACAACTACATTAATAGTTATGTATATAAATTTTTATTCTACTTTTTTCACTTGATTCTTTCATTTTTCTTGGTACTTTTTTTTTTTTTTTTGTAGAGACAGAGTGTCACTGTACCGCCCTCGGGTAGAGTGCCGTGGCATCACACGGCTCACAGCAACCTCTTTACTCTTGGGCTTACGCGATTCTCTTGCCTCAGCCTCCGGAGCAGCTGGGACTACAGGCGCCCGCCACAACGCCCGGCTATTTTTTGGTTGCAGTTTGGCCGGGGCTGGGTTTGAACCCGCCACCCTCGGCATATGGGGCCGGCGCCCTTACTCACTGAGCCACAGGCGCCGCCCCCCTTTCTTGGTACGTTTTAAGTCTTCGTAACCATCATTTTTATTGGCTATCTGCTATTCCATCCAACCAAAACACCATTAACTTGTTTCCATTTTGTTGGTTGTGTCTAACTGCTCTCAGTTATTTAAAAAACCTTGCTGTAAACATCTGTGAGCCAATAGACTTTTTGTTCTTTTGCTCTATTTCCCTAAACTACATTCCCAAAAGTGGAACGACTGGGTAATATCTATTGCCTATCAACAAAGTAGAAATTTTAGCCAGGCGTAGTGACTCAAGCCTGTAATCCTAGCACTCCGGGAAGCCAAAGCGGGAGGATCCTGTGAGCTGAGGAGTTCAAGACCAAACTGATAAAGAGTGAGACCGTGTCTCTACAAAAAAATAGAAAAAAATTAGCCAGGTGTGGTGGCAGGCGCCTATGTCCCAGCTGCTCAGGAGACTGAGTTGGGAGGATTGCTTAAACCCAGGAGGATTGCTGTGAGCTAGGTAGATGCCAGGGTACTCTAGCCTGGGGCAACAGAGTGAAACTGTCTCAAAAAAAAAAAAAAAAAAGTAGGGCGGCGCCTGTGGCTCAGTGAGTAGGGCGCTGGCCCCACATGCCGAGGGTGGCGGGTTCAAACCCGGCCTCCGCCAAACTGCAACAACAAAAAAAATAGCCGGGCGTTGTGGCGGGTGCCTGTAGTCCCAGCTGCTCGGGAGGCTGAGGCAAGAGAATCGCGTAAGCCCAAGAGTTAGAGGTTGCTGTGAGCTGTGACACTACAGCACTCTACCGAGGGCGGTACAGTGAGACTCTGTCTCTACAAAAAAAAAAAAAAAAAAGTAAGAATTTTGATAGTTTCTCAAATTTACCTAGGTTCTCTAGGAAAATATCAGACCATGAGAAGAAAGCAAAAAAGCCTAACAAACACCACCGCAGCCACCACTGAGTTACTTGTATGATGTAAGAATGGAGCTGACTGTTGAAACAAGACGAAAGGGGCTTGCCTAAGGCGCAGGGCCTGCTAATCCCACATGTTCCAAAGGGGTGGTACACTGGCAGTAGTGCACATTTAGAAATTGCATCAAATAACACTGAGTCACGTGGTGAAAAAGTCATCCCATTTTCAGTTCCCTTTTCAACTATAAAAGAAATCTGGCTTGGTGCTACTTCACCCTGAAGACCTTTCTAACATTGCCTAATCCTCCCTTTCAATGGAAAAGACAGAGACCTCAGGTGTAGAACCTCTAGCAGGCAAGAATACCAAGCTAGAAATGAACAACATTATTTAGTTTTCCTACTTTGATTTGACAATTACCCTGTGTTTATATTAATTGATGACGATTTCTAGCAGTGACAGAAGTTTCTCTTAAAAATTAAATGTACTTGCTCAGCACCTGTGGCTCAAGCAGCTAAGGTGCCAGCCATATACACCTGAGCTGGTGAGTTCAAACCCAGCCGGACCCACCAAACAATCACGGCTGCAACCAAAAAAAAAAAAAATTGCTGGGCGTTGTGGCGGGCGCCTGTAGTCCAAGCTATTTGAGAGGCTGAGGCAGAAGAATCGCTTGAGCCTAGGAGTTGGAGGTTGCTGTGAGCTGTGATGCCACAGCACTCTACTCAGGGTGACAGCTTAAGGCTCTGTCTCAAAATAAATAAATAAATAAATAAAAATAAATACAGAGAGACTAGAACTCTCAAACATTGCTGCTGGGATTATAAACTGGCATGGCCAGTTTGAAAAACAGTTTGGGGCTTGACGCCTGTAGCTCAAGGGGCTAGAGTGCCAGCCACATACACCAGAGCTGGCAGGTCCGAATCTGCCAAATGACAACTACAACCAAAAAATAGCCGGGTATTGTGGCAGGCACCTGTAGTCCCAGCCACTCGGGAGGCTGAGGCAAAAGAATCGCTTAAGCTTAAGAGTTTGAGGTTGCTGTGAGCTGTGACGCCATGGCACTCTACCCAGGGCGACAGCTTGAGACTTTGTCTCAAAAAAAAAAAAAAAAGAAAAGAAAGAAAGAGAAGAAAAGAAAAAAGAAAAACAGTTTGGCAGTTTATGAAAATACTAAATATAGAAGGTACCATATGAGCCAGAAATTCCTCTCCTAGTTATATACCTAGAAAAAAAATTTTTTTTTTCGTTTGAGACAAGGCCAGAGTGCAATGGTGCCTTCATAGCTCACTACAACCCAAACTCCTGGACTCAAGTGATCGTCTTGCCTCCCCCTCCCTCAGCCTCCCAAGTAGATGGGACAACAGACATGTGCCACCACACCTGGTTACTTCTTCTATTTTTGGTAGAGACAGTAGTCTCCTTCTTGCTCAGGCTGGTCTTGAACTCCTAAGCTCAAGCTAGTCTCCTGCTTTGGCCTCCCAGAATGCTAGGATTACAAAATATAGGCCCACATAAAAACTTGTAGGCAAATGTTCACAGCAGCATTATTCACAACAGCCAAAAAGCCCAACTTAAATGTGCACCAACTGATGACTGGATAAATAAAATGTTATGTATCCCACAATGGAATAGTATTGGGCAGCAGCAAGGAATGAAGTACTGATGCCTGGTGCATGTATGAACCTTAGAGACAGCAAACCCAAAAACCTCATGGAAATGCAAAAAGTCTTATTTTATGATTCCACGTATGTGAAAAATCCAGAATAGGCAAAGCCATAGAGACAGAAAGTGGACTTGTGGTTATCAAGAACTGGGGGGAGGGGTGGTGCCCGTAGTTCAGTGGGTCAGGGGGGCTGGCGGGCTCGAATTCGGCCCAGGCCACCTAAAACAACAATGACAACTGCAACAACAAAAGAACTGGGGGGAGAGGCAAGGGGGGAACCACTGCTTAATGTAATAGGTACAAATTTCTTTTTGGGGTGATGAAAACGTTCTGAAATTTGACCGTGGTGATAGTTGAAATTCAGTTTTTTGAATGAACTAAAAACCACTGACCTTTATACTGTTAATGGGTATTTGAATGAAATCTCAATAAAGCAGCTATTAAATAATTAAATGCACTTAATTTTATAATATGGATAGATGTAAAATTTTTTAAACAAGAAAGTGTGATGATATTAGAAGAATCATGGTGCCCTGTAGGAATCAGTGAAGTTTGGAAAATGTTGCCCCAGTTGCCTGGCTCAAGCCCTCCCCAGGCTCAAATGAAAAACGATATTTAGAATAACAGACAGCACAGAGGGAGAAGCAGCTTCCATGTTTCCCGGCATGGTGCCCCAGCTGAAGCATCTCCTTAATCGCTTAAAAGTCTCAAGCATGTGACTTAATTAAACTTCAATTTCTGGAGTGTATAAATAATGAAATACAGCATTTATGTGTAGTGCTATTTACTTTGTAGCCCTATTACTGCAAAACACACTGAATTATTAAAGCGAGTAATTGGTTCTGCTCAGACCCTCTTTTCTGCCTTCTCCTGCTACCTCCCGTAACAAAGCTTCTCCTTAACTGTCCGGCCAAATTAACTCAGGTAAACCTGATGCTGCCAGGTAGGCCAGCAGGGTGAGCGGACAGAAAAATCACACTTCTTTCAAATACAGCCCCATGCCGTGCTGCTGGTAACTATTAATAGTTTTACTTAAGAAAGGAGATACAGAAATATTTATTAAAAAATGGTAGAAGATGGATTTGAAGAGGTTGAATATGCTCACTTTCGGGGAAGAAAAGATTAGTAGAGGCCCCCTTCCTAGTGCGATCTTTACGTAGATGAAAATGTTTCTGTATTTTAACATGGAGAAGGTGTGCAAATGAGGCCAGGGTGGCAGTTAAAGAAATGGAAACACCTTGATACAGCTCCTAGCATAGTGTTTTTCCACCCTTTTTATCTCATGGCACACTTGAACCTATAGTTAAACTTCTGCAGGACACATAAATTATGTTGATCCAAAAAAAGTAAAAAATATATATATATTTACTGTGCCTTGAATTTCTTCAGAAATAATTTAATCCATGATCTTTGAAAATTTTTGCAGCACACCTAAGATCCTCTCACTGACTGAAAATCACTGCCTTCAAAGAAGAGTCTGGTGGTGGGTAATTATATCCACATCGAGTTTTGGTAGTGAGAGGCACTGCTTAAGTTCTAAAACTGCGAGTTTTAGAAGGCGTGAATCCCTTTACAAAAAATGTCTCCATTGAAGTCATGATTACAGCCTTCCCTCAAAACCCAGATATGACACTGAAGACTTTGCTAAGAGTTAAATCACTTTTAATGACCCATGGTTTGGAGTTAAATCAAACATCATTAATCTTTCAAGACAGATAGAAAAGCTGGCATTTGCCTTGAAGTCATGGTATTATATGAATAATGTCAACAGTGTACAAAAAAACTGCCATGGGGGGGACGCTTAGTAAAATTATTTGATAAATGCAATTTAATTTGAATGCACATATTTCATTAGGTTCATGATATCTGAAACATGGCTGCGTTCCTAAACAAAGTCTAAGTCTAATGTATACTTGGTATTCAATGTCTGAAGTTGGAAACTATGACTATGCATATATATGTGTGTGTTTGCTTTTAGACATCATTGTGTTTGTACATAAGCTTTAGGATTAGAAAGTGTCACAGCAAGGATTCAAACCCAGTGAACTGGACTTAAAGAGGCCATGCTTTTAATCATTATGCTATATTGGGGTCACACACAAGTGAGTTAGAAAAAGAGCCCTCTTTAGGCAGATGAAACCTCTCCCCGGTGCTCCCGACATGGACTGGATTTCAGTCTCCCACTTGCAGCCTCCATAGGTGCCGTCATGCAGGGAATGAATTACACAACAGACCTTCACCAACTCTGCCTTCTTAATCCATTCATTCATCATTAACGGAGGTCATTCAGTTGTGCTTATTCCCTCTCCAGAATTCTATGATGGTTCCTGGACTAATTCTCATTTCATTTCTCCCCCTTATGATTGTTCCTGACACACAGGAGATTCTATTTCTCCATCTCCCTTCTTCTTTTCAAATTAAGATGTTATTGAGATTATAAAATATGAACCAGCGGTGCTAGTCTGAAATAAATGGTTGTTGACATATGGGGGAGAAGAATTAGATGAGTATTACATATTCTTCAAATGAGAATTTCTTTCTTTTTTTCTTTTTTTTGAGACAGAGCCTCAAGCTGTTGCCCTGGGTAGAGTGCCGTGGCATCACAGCTCACAGCAACCTCCAACTCCTGGGCTCAAGGGATTCTCCTGCCTCAACCTCCCAAGTAGCTGGGACTACAGGCGCCTGCCACATCACCCAGCTATTTTTTGGTTGCTGCCGTCACTGTTGTTTGGCAGGCCCGGTTGGATTCAAACCTGTCAGCTGGGGTGTATGTGGCTGGCGCCTTAGCCGCTTAAGCCACAGGCGCCGAGCCTAAATGGGAACTTCTATCTCATGTCCCAAGAATGAAAGACTTACAACTTAGAGGCAGGAAAAGAGTAAAATGGTCTCTCCAACCAATTTCCAGCTTCTTAAGCCTCAAGCCAATAAGAGATTTTTACTTTTAATGAAAATTTATATACTCTACGTTGTTATGTAAATTATACAAGTAATCCATATGTATATCCTAGAAAAAATTAAAATATAAGAAAAAGTGGGAGAGGAGATTAAAGATGGCAGCCGAGTAACACCTTCCCTGCAACTGGGAACAGCGAGTCTGGGGAGACAAGACTCCAGGCATCTCTGGCCGGCGGGATCTGCCTATAATCATCCCTTTGAGGATACAGGGAGCCAGCAAGGGACTTCTGGACCCCAAGAGGAGGACAAAAACAGTGGAAAACTGACAAGTGGTTGCGTGTGTTCGATCAACCTAATCACACCGGCAACCGTAAGTACAAGCAGCAGCGAGACTGCAAACTGGAAAGGCCTTACCTGTGAACTGTTTCGGTGTTCTTGGACTTGGAACTCAGTTGAACTGCCTTGGGGAGAGCTTGAGCAGGAGTGTGGAGAACTTTGGGCATTGTCTGGGGCCCCAGACTGAGCCACTGAGCTGGGTGCAGGAAGCCAATGTGAAAGAACTGGCCCGGCAAGCTCCGCCATCAGGGTCTTAGAGCAAGGATTGGGCGGGTCAAAGTAACCTACTGACTGAACAGCCTAAAGGCGGGGACTCAGCTGCCTTACAGCCTTAATCCTTAGGGGCAGAGTGAGACGGTTTTGGCACATTGGAGCCTTGGGCTGTTGCCCTGGGTAGAGTGCCGTGACGTCACAGGTCATAGCAACCTCAAACTCCTGGGCTTGGCGCCGCCCAGACCTCCATAAGAGCTGTGCAGCGACCCCCAACGGGTGACCCGCACCCACCGGGCCTCCACATTCCCTGACCAGGAACTGCGGGAGCCACGCAACCCTGCGTCCTCCCTCCTGTGTCCTCCCAACTTCCACACTACCCTGCGCATCTGGACAGGGACTCTGGTAGCTGCATGCCCTTTGGAGCCCTCCCTGCCTCTGCGCAGAGCTCTTCTCCTGGCAAGAGACTGCTGGAGCCTTGGGCTCTCTGTGCCAAAGTCACTGGGCGCCTGGCACTCCCAGAACCATGGGCACCACCCCCAGCCCTGTTGCTCGATCCGGGTGTGGCACAAACCGGAGCTACTTCCACAACCATAACTCCCTAGCCAGAGCAGCCCGAGAGGAACTACACAGGGTCACTCCCCACAAAGATCCAGCAACAATAGAGTGATCCCACTGGGGTCTAATCTTGGAGAGACACCTCCCCAACTCTGAGGACATCCAGAGGCAACAGTGCAAAACAATCATGAGGTGAAATCAGCAGAAAAAAATCTGGCAATATGAATAATCAGAGTAGATCAACTTCCCCAAGGATCAATGGGGCAGAAACAGCACAAGACCCCATGCACAAACAAATAGCTGAGATGTCAGAAATTGAATTCAGAATCTGGACAGCAAATAAGATCAAATTAGAATTCCAAAAGTTATCTCAAGAATTCAACGGATTCAAAGACCAAATGACCAAAGATTTCGACACATTGAGACAAGAAGTTGCATCCGTCAAAGATCTGAGAAACACAGTAGAATCCCTCAGTAACAGAATGGAGCAAGCAGAAGAAAGGATTTCTGACATTGAAGACAAAGCTTTCGAACACTCCCAAATCCTCAAAGAAGAAGAGAAATGGAGAGCAAAAACAGACCACTCTCTCAGAGAGCTCTCGGATAATTTGAAGAAAACCGATATTCCTCTTATAGGGATCCCCGAAAGTGACGAAGTGGCTTCACAAGGCACAGAGTCTCTTCTCCATGAGATTATTAAGGAGAACTTTCCAGACATGCCAAGAGATTCCAAAATTCAGACAGCAGACAGTTTCAGAACTCCAGCACAACTCAACCCAAAGAAGACATCCCCCAGACACATCATAAGCAATTTCACTAAAGTTAATATGAAGGAGAAAATTCTGAAAGCTGCCAGATGAAATAAAACCATTACCTACAAGGGGAAGAATATCAGAATAACTGCAGATCTCTCTGGTGAAACCTTTCAAGCTAGAAGAGGATGGTCATCGACTTTTAATCTCCTAAAACAAAATAACTTTCAACCCAGGATCCTGTACCCAGCTAAACTGAGCTTCATTTATGACAGAGAAATTAAATACTTCAACGACATTCACATGTTGAAACAATTTGCCACAACTAAACCAGCTCTCCAGGACATTCTTAGACCTATCCACCATAAAGACCAGTGTAATTCTCCACCACAAAAGTAAACCCACCCAAAAAATTTTTGATCAAATTACAACTTCCACAGTTGCAAACGGATTAAAAATGTCCACCGGTCTCTCGAAAGGCTTATCAATAATCTCAATTAATGTGAATGGTTTAAATTGTCCTCTAAAGAGGCATAGGTTGGCGGACTGGATACAAAAACTCAAGCCAGATATCTGCTGCATCCAAGAATCGCATCTTACATTAAAAGACAGATATAGACTCAAGGTGAAGGGATGGTCATCTATATTCCAGGCAAATGGAAAGCAGAAAAAAGCAGGCGTTGCAATCCTGTTCGCAGACGCAATAGGCTTTAAACCAACCAAAATAATTAAGGATAAGGATGGACACTTCATATTTGTTAAAGGTAATACTCAATATGATGAGATCTCAATTATTAATATTTATGCACCCAACCACAACGCACCTCAATTTATAAGAGAAACTCTAACAGACATGAGCAACTAGATTTCCTCCACTTCCATAGTAGTTGGAGATTTTAACATCCCTTTAGCAGTCCTGGATAGATCCTCCAAAAAGAAGCTAAGCAAAGAAATTTTAGATTTAAACTCAACCATTCAACATCTGGACTTAACAGACATCTACAGAACATTTCATCCCAACAAAACTGAATACACATTCTTCTCATCAGCCCACAGAACATACTCCAAAATCGACCACATCCTAGGCCACAAATCTAACCTCAGCAAATTTAAAAAAATAGAAATTATTCCTTGCATCTTCTCAGACCATCATGGAATAAAAATTGAACTAAATAACAACAGGAACCTGCATACCCATACCCATGGAAGCTAAACAACCTTATGCTGAAGGATACATGGGCTATAGACGAGATTAAGAAGGAAATCACCATATGTTTGGAACAAAACAACAATCAAGACACGAATTACCAGAACCTCTGGGATACTGTAAAGGCAGTCCTAAGAGGGAAATTTATAGCACTGCAAGCCTTCCTCAAGAAAATGGAAAAAGAGGAAGTCAACAACTTAATGGAACATCTCAAGCAACTGGAGAAAGAAGAATACTTCAACCCCAAACGCAGCAGAAGAAAAGAAATAACCAAAATCACAGCAGAATTAAATGAAATTGAAAACAAAAGAATTATACAACAGATCGATAAATCCAAAAGCTGATTCTTTGAAAAGATCAATAAAATAGATAAACCTTTGGCCAACCTAACCAGCAAAAAAAGAGTAAAATCTCTAATTTCGTCAATCAGAAATGGTAATGATGAAATAACAACAGACCCTTCAGAAATTCAAAAAATCCTTAATGAATACTACAAGAAACTCTACTCTCACAAATATGAAAATCTGAAAGAAATCAACTAATACCTGGAAGCACGCCACCTACCAAGACTTAGCCAGAACGAAGTGGAAATGTTGAACAGGCCTATATCAAGTTCTGAAATAGCATCAACTATACAAAATCTCCCTAAAAAGAAAAGCCCAGGACCAGATGGCTTTACGTCAGAATTCTACCAAACATTTAAAGAAGAACTAGTACCTATACTACTAAACCTCTTCCAAAATACAGAAAATAAGGAATATTATCCAGCACATTCTACGAAGCAAACATCACCTTGATCCCCAAACCAGGGAAAGACCCAACAAGAAAAGAAAATTATAGACCAATATCACTAATGAATATAGATGCTAAAATACTCAATAAGATCCTAACAAACAGAATCCAAGAACACATCAAAAAAATTATACACCATGACCAAGTGGGATTTATCCCAGGGTCTCAAGGCTGGTTCAATATACGTAAATCTATAAATGTAATTCATCACATATACAAATTTAAAAATAAAGACCAGGGCGGCGCCTGTGGCTCAGTGAGTAGGGTGCCAGCCCCATATGCCGAGGGTGGCGGGTTCAAACCCAGCCCCAGCCAAACTGCAACCAAAAAATAGCCAGGCGTTATAGCGGGCGCCTGTAGTCCCAGCTGCTCGGGAGGCTGAGGCAAAAGAATCGCGTAAGCCCAAGAGTTAAGAGGTTGCTGTGAGCCGTGTGAAGCCACGGCACCCTACCCGAGAGCGGTACAGTGAGACTCTGTCTCTACAAAAAAATAAATAAATAAATAAAAATAAAAATAAAGACCATATGATTCTTTCAATTGATGCAGAAAAAGCTTTTGATAATATCCAGCATCCCTTCATGATCAGAGCACTTAAGAAAATTGGTATAGAAGGGACATTTCTTAAACTGATAGAGGCCATCTACAGCAAACCCACAGCCAATATCGTATTGAATGGAGTTAAATTGAAATCATTTCCACTTAGATCAGGAACCAGGCAAGGTTGCCCATTGTCTCCATTGCTCTTTAACATTGTAATGGAAGTTTTAGCCATTGCAATTAGGGAAGAAAAAGCGATCAAAGGTATCCACATAGGGTCAGAAGAGATCAAACTTTCACTCTTCGCAGATGATATGATCATATATCTGGAAAACACTTGGGATTCTACTACAAAACTCTTAGAAGTGATCAAGGAATATAGCAATGACTCAGGCTACAAAATCAACACCCATAAATCTGTAGCCTTTATATATACCAACAATAACCAAGCTGAACAAACAGTCAAGGACTCTATTCCTTTCACAGTAGTGCCAAAGAAGATGAAGTATTTGGGAGTACACCTAACAAAGGACGTGAAAGATCTCTACAAAGAGAACTATGAAACTCTAAGAAAAGAAATAGCTGAAGATGTTAACAGATGGAGAAACATACCATGCTCATGGCTGGGAAGAATCAACATTGTTAAAATGTCCATACTGCCCAAAGCAATATATAATTTTAATGCAATTCCTATTAAAGCTCCATTGTCATACTTTAAAGATCTTGAAAAAATAATACTTCGTTTTATATGGAATCAGAAAAAACCTCGAATAGCCAAAACATTACTCAGCAATAAAAACAAAGCAGGAGGAATCACGCTACCAGACCTGAAACTATACTATAAATCCATAGTGATCAAAACAGCATGGTACTGGCACAAAAGCAGAGAAGTAGATGTCTGGAACAGAATAGAGAACCAAGAGATGGATCCAGCTACTTACCGTTATTTGATCTTTGAAAAGCCAATTAAAAACATTCAGTGGGGAAAAGATTCCCTATTTAACAAATGGTGCTGGGTAAACTGGCTGGCAACCTACAGAAGATTGAAACTGGACCCACACCTTTCACCATTAACTAAGATAGACTCTCACTGGATAAAAGATTTAAACTTAAGACATGAAACTATAAAAATACTTGAAGAAAGTGCAGGGAAAACTCTTGAAGGAATCGGCCTGGGTGAATATTTTATGAGGAGGACTCCCCAGGCAATTGAAGCAGTATCAAAAATACACTACTGGGACCTGATCAAACTAAAAAGCTTCTGCACAGCCAAGAACATGGTGAGTAAAGCAAGCAGACAGCCCTCAGAATGGGAGAAAATATTTGCAGGTTATACCTCCAATAAAGGTCTAATAACCAGAATCCACAGAGAACTCAAACGTATTAACAAGAAAAGAACACGTGACCCCATCTCAGGGTAGGCAAGGGACTTGAAGAGAAACTTCTCTAAAGAAGACAGACGCAAGATCTACAAACACATGAAAAAAAGCTCATCATCCTTAATCATCAGAGAAATGCAAATCAAAACTACTCCAAGATATCACCTAACCCCAGTAAGAGTAGCTCACATAACAAAATCCCAAAACCAGAAATGTTGGCGTGGATGTGGAGGAAAGGGCACACTTCTACACTGCTGGTGGAAATGCCCACTAATACGTTCCTTCTGGAAGGATGTTTGGAGAACACTTAGAGACCTAAAAATAGACCTGCCATTCGATCCTATAATTCCTTTACTATAGATCCTATAATTCCTTTACCCAGAAGACCAAAAGTCACAATATAACAAAGACATCTATACCAGAATGTTTATTGCAGCCCAATTCATAATTGCTAAGTCATGGAAGAAGCCCAAGTGCCCATCGACCCACGAATGGACTAGCAAATTGTGGTACATGTATACCATGGAATACTATGCAGCCTTAAAGAAAGATGGAGACTTTACCTCTTTCATGTTTACATGGATGGAGCTGGAACATATTCTTCTTAGCAAAGTATCTCAGGAATGGAAGAAAAAGTATCCACTGTACTCAGCCCTACTATGAAGCTAAATTATAGCTTTCACATGAAGACTATAACCCAACTATAGCACAAGACTATGGGGAAAGGGCCAAGGAAGGGGAAGGGAGGGGGGAGGTTTTGGTGGAGGGAGGGTAATGGGTGGGGCCACATCTATGGTGCATCTTAGAATGGGTACAGGCGATTGCACTAATGTACACAGCTATGATTTAACAATAAAAAAAAAGAAAAGAAAAAGTGCCTGTAATCCCAGCTACTCGGGAGGCTGAGGCAAGAGTATAGCCTAAGCCCAGGAGTTGGAGGTTGCTGTGAGCTGTGACGCCACAGCACTTTACTGAGGGCCATAAAGTGAGACTCTGTCTCTACAAAAAAAAAATATATATATATATATATACGTATATATAAGCAAAAGTAGGGCACCCATAATTCTTTTTTTTTTTTTTTGGTAGAGACAGAGTCTCACTTTATCGACCTCAGTAGAGTGCCATGGCATCACACAATTCTCTTGCCTCAGCCTCCCAAGTAGCTGGGACTACAGGCACGTGCCACAACGCCCAGCTGTTTTTTGGTTTGCAGTTCAGCCGGGGCCGGGTTTGAATCCACTACCCTTGGATATGGGGCCAGCGCCTTACTGACTGAGCCACAGGCGCCGCCCAGGGCACCCATAATTCTAATTTCATAACAATAGTTAGTATGTTGGTATACTGACTTCCAGAGTTATAACCCAATATATGCAGTCATGCATATATAAATATGTGCATAAAGATTTTTAAAACTTGAAATGGGATCCTTTTTATAACTTGTTTTTTTCCTTACAAATATGAACAATCTTCAATTACAAAAATGAGAGAGATTTTGTAATCAAAGAGATCTTTTTCAAAGTGATTATAGAAAGCAATCAAATGATTCAAATTTTGAGATTTGTTTCCAAGTACTTCATGGCGGTTAGCAAATTTACTCTAGAAGCACATGAACTTGGCTTCAAATTCGAGGTCTGTCACTTGGCTATCCCATCTTGAACAAACGCTTTACCTCTAAACTTCAGTTTCCCCATGAAAAATATGCATATTGATTATACTGGCTATCTGCTTTGGTTTTTGTGTTTTTTACTGGTATCCATTTCTAGGACTTTCTGGTAAGAGGCCCCTTATTTTCTCTTGGGGAAACTACTCTTATTTAGTTCTCAGTCCTTGAGGTGTGGGATGGCTAAATGATCCACTATCACCCCGTGAGCTGTAGGTACATGTCCCAGGTGTAGCAATCAGTGATTGGATACATGTGTGATCTAACTCATGCCAATGGGGGAAACCCT
Source organism: Nycticebus coucang (assembly GCF_027406575.1). Lineage (NCBI taxonomy): Eukaryota > Metazoa > Chordata > Mammalia > Primates > Lorisidae > Nycticebus > Nycticebus coucang. The sequence goes on from NC_069787.1 coordinate 24,689,427, forward strand.
GGGGACTTTTGCTGGATGAAATTTTTCCCTTCAGAGCTACTAAAAAAGATGCAACCCTGGAGCTGTGGGAATCATTACAAAGAGAAAGCCCACCTGAGAGTGCTGCCCACACAGAAGGGAGCAGAAGAAACAGGAGGCAAGATGGCTAGAAATCCTGCATACATCACTGAGTGAAACTTTTATCTGCTTTGCACTTTCCAGTTTCATGAGCCAGTAAATCCTCTTTTATGATTAAGTGATAAAAACCGATGAGCTGGCAGTCTACCACTTGCAACTGAGAGTTCTGACCCAATGAATAACAGTACCTACCTCTTGGGTTGTTATGAAGATTAAATGAGATAATGCAGTGAAGTGCTTAATAAAGTACCTGGCATTTTTAAAGTTATCATTAAATATTAGTTGTTGTTATCATCATCATTGTTATTAATGAAATAATACTGGTGAAACTTGAGATTCATCAATAGTCTTCATTTTTCTCTAAATATGCCATATCTCCAAAGTAGACCGGGCAGGGCAGCAAAAAGCACAAGTTACATTTTTTTTTTTTTAAGAGACAGAGTTTCACTTTGTTGCCCTCAGTAGAGTGCCATAGCATCACAGCTCACAGCAACCTCCAGCTTTTTGGGGCTTAGGCGATTCTCTTGCCTCAGACTCCTGAGTTGCTGGGACTACAGGCACCCACCACAACGCCCTGCTATTTTTTGTTGTAGTTTGGCCAGGCGGGGCAGGGTTCGAACCCGCCACTCTCAGCATATGGGGCTGACACCCTACTCACTGAGCCACAAGCGCTGCCCCAGCACATGTTACTTTAAGTACCAATACTCTACCCAACTGCAAACCAGATTTGAAGTGCTGGTACACTTTTTTAAATGCTCAGACTTTAATACCAACTTCCGTTAACCCATTCTCCTTAAGGGATAAAATCTGGTAAGTGGATGTTAAGGCTTATTACTTTGGGGCCAGTGGTCAGACAACTGGGGTCCTTGTAATTTTCACAAAACTGGAAGAAGGTGGAAAGCAATCTCAAGCCTAACCAGAGATACAGACCCCTAAGTAGCAATGTTCATGGACAAACATCTTGCATTTTGGTTCCACGAGAATACCTCCAAACCCCCAGAGAAACCACAATTTACTCTATCCTTTTCTTTTTTTTTTCCTTTCTTTTATTTATTTATTGATTTATTTTATCCTTTCTTTTTTTTTTTTTTTTTTGAGACAGAGTCTCACTTTGTCACTATTGGTAGAGTGCCATGGCATCAGAGCTCACAGGAACCTCAAACACTTGAGCTCAAGTGATTGATTCTCTTGCCTCAGCCTCCCAAGTAGCTGGACTACTGGTGCCCGTCACAACGCCTGGCTATTTTTAGAGATGAGGTCTCACTCTGGCTCAGGCTGGTCTTGAACCTGAGAGCTCAGGCAATCCACCTACCTTGGCCTCCCAGAGTGTTAGGATTACACCGCACTTGGCCTAGTCCATGCTTTTCTAAGCTAAGAAACAACAGTTGAGCGGACATCAAAGTTGCAACTAGCCAATGGGGTGGCTCATACCTGTAATCCCAGCACTTTCGGAGGCTAAGGTGGAAGGATCCCTCAAGGCAAGGAGTTTTAAGACCTGCCTGAGCAACATAGCAAGATCCCGTGTCTCTACAAAAAAAAAAATATATATATAGATATGTAAATTAGCTGGGTGTGGTGGCACATGCCTGTTATCTCAGCTTCTTGGTAGGCTGAGGTAGGAGAATCGCTTGAACATAGGAGTTTGAGGATGCAGTGGGCTATGATGATGCCACTGCACTGCAGCCTGGGTGACAGAGTGAGACCCTATCTGGAAAACAAACAAACAAACAAACAAAAAAGCTACAGATGGTCAGGTTCACAGGTCTGAAACTATCCAGAATGACAGCCTAACTTTCCAAGAGGCAATGAAAAGAATCCTGCGTCCTCTACTCCTTCAGCTTTTAATGAGTGTCAGGGTACAGGATTGGAAGGTACTACATTGGAAGCTGAGTCGTGTTTTTTCCCCACCCAAGCCTGCTTGAATCCGCACCTGAGCCCTTGCTAGCATTTGCTGAGTTTCTCGTGCAGCATGTTCATTACTCATTTCATCACTGAACTTTTGAGAAAGCCAAGATTTGCTAAGGAGGACTGACTTATTCAAAGCCACGCGGCTAGTTAGCTGGATTCAGTTGTGGTTAGTTACTAACTAACAAGGCAATGATGAACAGTAATGTAATAGTATTCAGAACAGCAAATCATTTGGTAAGTGGCTCCATGAACTATCCCTGTGCTAAACGCTTCACGTGCTTTATTATTTTTATCTCTTTGGCCCTCAGTTTTCTCACCTATGAAAGGGAGCCGTATTTTGGACTCTGTGTTCTGTATTATCTTTACTTATGAAAAGCTTGGATTCTAAATTGTACCATATGAATTTCTATTACAAGATTACAGTCTTTCTTGTTGCTAAAAGAGGGGGAAGGTCATGCAAAAGTCACCTGTAACTATACCAAAGTCACTCTGTGCTGGTACAAAATCAGGGATTCCCAATATAGGCATCAACTCAAGAAACTTATTTTTCCAGGAATAGTTTTCAGATTTTCATAATCTGAAATAGATCAAATACTGGAGAACATTAATATTTAGGAGGAACATAAAATTAATTCTGTATTCAATAGAAATCTTATCCTTTTATTATTTTTAAAATTGTGGTAAAATATATATACCACAAAATTTTGTCTTTTGTTTTCTTACAGTGAATTATACATGAAGAAAAGTATTTCCGGGTGGCACATGTGGCTCAGTGGGTAGGGCACCGCCCGCATATACCGAGGGTGGAGGGTTCAAACCCGGCTCTGGCCAAACTGCAACAAAAAAAAAAATAGCCAGGCATGTGGTAGGCGCCTCTGTAGTCCCAGCTACTTGGGAGGCTGAGGCAAGAACACCTAAGCCCAGGAGTTGGAGGTTGCTGTGAGCTGTGCGATGCCACGGCACTCTACTGAGGACGATAAAGTGAGACTCTGTCTCTACAAAAAAAAAAAAAAAAGGAAAGAAAAAAAAGTATTTCCAAGGAAAACAAATCTATTCTTAAAAATTCTTCCAAAGGCGGCGCCTGTGGCTCAGTGAGTAGGGCGCCGGCCCCATATACCGAGGGTGGTGGGTTCAAACCCAGCCCCGGCCAAACTGCAACAAAAAAATAGCCGGGCCTTGTGGCGGGCGCCTGTAGTCCCAGCTGCTCAGGAGGCTGAGGCAGAAGAATCACATAAGCCCAAGAGCTGGAGGTTGCTGTGAGCCGTGTGACGCCACGGCACTCTACGGGGGCAGTAAAGTGAGACTCTGTCTCTACAAAAAAAAAATAAATAAATAAAATTAAAATTAAAAAAAATAATAATAATAAAAAAAAATTCTTCCAAAGACTCACCTGTGAGTTTATGTAAGTAGAAGTGTCAGTATGGCCACTATTTACTGCATTTAGTAAAGGTGCTAAAAGCAGGTGCTACATATCTAAGTAAGTCTAGACTCTTCGGTGGCAAGTCAGATTATGAAAAAAAGGGGGGACTCATTATATCATGGACTCTAGAAGAGGCTGGAGCAGTGCAGCTCCCACACCACTCCAGTAGCTCTGCCTTACTTCTCATCTCTCTATATCATCTTGGTTTCCACAAACTTTTAATGCAAACCAGCTTTCTCCAGGGTTGCAATCCCTGAATTTCCTATCTTATAGCTTCAGTCACTAGAACTAGCCTGCCCTTATGCTGTTCCCTTAGGTCTTTGATCTCAATTTTTAAAAATCCTTAAGATAGGTTGTAATTTGGTCCAGGAACCAACCCCTAACAAGTCACCTGCAGACGAGACAAGGTCAAATGTATACAATGGCAGCTCCAGGGTAGGCTGGATGTTCACTTCAACTACTCCCCATTCTCTCCACCAAAAGCCCCAAGATTCTGATTTCACAGGACAATCTGGAACACCTAAAATGATTTGGGATGTATATAACAGAAACTTCAACTCCAATGCATGTTACAGAAGGCCCAAGATAAGGCAGACCTCTGGATTTATTGATTCTGGGGCTCAGTGGTGTCCTCAGGGACCCATATTCTCTTTATTTCTCCACTGTACTGTCCACAGGGATGGCTTCATCCTAAAGCTGGCTCCTATATGATTATGGTAACAGCTAGTGCTATTTATATCCTTAGTTATATCTAGAAGATGGAGTCTTTTGTCCACTAATATAAAGTAAGTCTTTCCCCTCAGGCCAATTAGTCCAGTTTAGGTCATGTGACACCTGGGGATCAGGAACTATTGACAGAAAAATGAATATATTCATGGCTTAGTCCTGGATAGCCAGGGCACTGTGAAAGGGATGGATGGTCACAGTGGGCTCAGACCATCCCCTGGAGCGGCAATCCATTGAACAACTTCAGAGTGAAGGAGAGATAGAAGTTAAGAGCCAACAACATCTACCACGCCATGCTCCCCCAAATGTTTGGGGAGTGTCTTGGCCTCATCCCTCATTCAAGGTGGGCCTTGTTTAGTTTAAATCAATCAGCTTATTTGATCCCACCCTTCTACTACTCCTTAGTTCCTCCTCCAAATTACAGGCATTTAAACCAACCAAAACCAATGTGATGGGAGAAAACCTTTGCTGGGCTTCTGGAAGATAAAAACATTCCCTCTCCCAGGTGGCACCTGTGGCTCAAATGAAAAGGGCACCAGCCCATATACCAGAGGTGGTGGGTTCAAACCCGGCCCTGGCCAAAAACTGCAAAAAAAAAAACAAAACATTCTCTCCCCCATGGCTCGGCACCCTTAGCACAGTGGTAACAGCGCCAGACACAAGCACAGAGGCTAGGGGGTTCGAACTCAGTGCGGGGCCAGCTAAACAACAATGCCAACTGCAAAAAAAAAAAAAAAAAAATTGCTGGGGGTTGTAGCGGGTGCCTGTAGTCCCAGCTCCTTCAGGAGGCCGAGGCAAGAGAATCACTTAAGCCCAAAAGTTTGAGGTTGCTGTGAGCTGTGACATCACAGCACTCTACTGAGGGTGATATAGTGAGATTCTGTCTCAAAAAAAAAAAAAAAATTCCCTCTCCCAAACAGGGAAGGAAGCTAAAATGATCCATGTAGCAATGGATTACAGTTGGAGAAATCAGCACGAACCCAGGTTTATTCAATAGTCAGAAATGATTACATCCGGAAAAATATTGATAATTATAGGTATATACACAGATTAGTATAACAAACATATGTTTCACTCTGTCAGTTGTGAGGAACTAAAAGAAATGATTACTCCAGGCCAGGTGGGGTGGCTCACACCTGTAATGCTAGCACTCAGGGAGGGTGAGACAGGAGGATCACTTAAGTTTAGGAGTTCAAGACCAGCCTGAGCAAAAGTAAGAACCCCCATCTCTACTAAATACAGAAAAATTAGCCAGGTGTTTGGGGCAAGTGTCTACAGTCCCAACTACTAAGGAGACTGAGGCAAGAGGATCACCTGAGCCCAGGATTTTGACATTGCAGTGAGCTATACCGCCATAGCACTCTACCCAGGGCAATAGAATGAAACTATCTCAAAAAAAAAAAAAGAAAGAAAAAATAAATGACACTCCAACAGCAACAAGCATGCCTAGAATCCAGATATTTGTTGATTCTGGACATTTGTAGTGCCCTGATCTTGGTTTCCAATATGATTCTCTAATGAAAGGAAGCAGGACTCCTAGAAGAAATGGCTGATTCTAGGACTGGGTCAGGAAATACATAAGATGAGCCTGGAGCATTTTATAGTCCGAGAGAGTAAGGAAGTGAAAACAAATAAACAAACAGTAACAAAAAAACGAAGATGAAGACAAAAAAACAAAAAGACGTCAATGGCAGTATAATGAAGGAGCAGACACCAACTGAAAGAGCTTTCCATTGTCCAACTAAATTACTTTCAGCAACACAATAAAGTCATATTGGATCATAACCAAAAGTATAGAATAAATAGCCAGGCTGGGTGCGGTGGCTCATGCCTGTAATCCTAGTATTCTGGGAGGCTGAGGCAGGTGGATTGCCTGAGCTCGGAGTTAGAAACCAGCCTGAGCAAGAGCAAGACCTCATCTCTACTAAAAATAGAAAATCTAGCTGGGCATTGTGATGAGCACCTGTAGTCCCAGCTACTCAGGAGGGAAGAGGATCATTTGAGTCCAAGAGTTTGAGGTTGCTGTGAGCTACAACACCATGCACTCTACTCAGGGTGATAGAGACTCTCAAAAAAAAAAAAAAATCAATAAATTGAATAAACATCCCTCAGTCCATGTGAATATAAATAAATGACTGAATAAATGGGAAGAAGAAACATACCTCATAACATGCAGAAGAATTTAAAATAATTTATGTAAATACTCCACCCTCAAGGTGGGGGAGCAGGACTTAGGTGTGGACTGTGCATAGTGACTTCCTTACACGATGCACAATAAGATAAGGGTTTTGGGAAAAAAGAATGACCTTACAGTGGGGAAACCTGACAAATACTACCTCAGTCGAGTGACCAAGGCCAAGATTAGCAGTCCTAAATCATGTTGATGGTATATACTGTATATTTGATATAATGTGATGGAAAGGCACTTTACCTCTGTGGTTTTCCTTTCATAACCCCAGGATTATCGTCAGTAAAACATCAGACACATTCCAATAGTGAAGCAAGGCATCTTACAAAGTAACTGGCCACTACTCTTCAAAACTGCCAAGATCCTTAAATGTATACAATAGAAAACAAAAGCAAAAAAGACAAGAAAATTCAAGGAAAAATTTGAGAAATTGCCAAGTTAAGCGGATCTAAAAAGACAATGACAATTAAATGTAATGTAGTATCATGACTGAGATCCCAGAACAGAAAGAGGACATTAGGCAGAACTAAAGAAATCTAACTAAACATTAACAATAATGTCATTGATTGTAACAAAGGTAATATACACTACTGTAAAATTTTAATAATAGAACTAGGTCCTAGATATGTTCTTAATATTTTCCTGATTTTTCTGTAAGTGTAAAACTGTCCTAAAAAATTAAATCCATTAAAAAGAAAAAAATATTTCCCCCTTTTAATGGTGTTAACCTTAATGATCCTCATTATTCTTCTAAAGGATATGGGGTTGTTTTGAATATTATCAAATAATAGGAAAGTTAATAATATAAGTAAAATCTTAGCATAGTGCTGACAAAAGGAGGGGGAATTCACTATTCATTCATTAGTTCATTCAACAAATATATATTGAGTACCTATTTGACATCATCTCTGCTCTAGGAGCCAGTCATACAGCGATTAATAAGACATGAAGCATACATGAGGGGAGAGGTGCAAAGAAAATACAATACTATAAAAAACAAAACACTCAGAGAGGGAGAAGAGAGCGATGGGGAGGGTCAAGGAAGATCCCTATGGGAGAAAACATTCAAGCACAGACCTGAAAGACATGAGGGAGCTAGCCATGTGAGGATTTCAGCAAAGAACATCCCAGCACAGAGGACAAGTGAAGAGTGCTGAGGCAGAAATGGGCTCAGCATATTTGAAGGCCAGTGTGGCTGGAGCAGAGTGAGCAAACGGGGAGTGGTAGGACCCAAGGTCGGAAAACTAAAGGGGGCTGTCATCGGGCAAGGGCTCAAAGGCCACACTAGGAAATTGAAATGTATTCTTGGTGGGATGACAAATCAGTTGGTGGAGGCTTTAACCAGCAATGCATCCCCATCTGGTCCACCCAGTTAAAGATTATCCTAGCTGAGTAGTTCTCAACCTTCCTGATGCCGCGACCCTTTAGTACAGTTCCTCATGTTGTGGTGACCCCCGACCACAAAATTATTTTTGTTGCTACTTCATAGCTGTAATTGTGCTAATGTTATGAATTGTAATGTAAATATCTGATATGCAAGAGACCCCCCAAAGGGGTCGCGACCCACAGGTTGAGAACCGCTGTTAGTAGCTCTACGGAAAATGGACTCTAGAGGGTGCTAGAGTGGAAACACACAAACCAGAGAGGAGGCTATGGCAAGGATGTCCGTGGCAAACGATGGAGGTTAGGCACTCAGTAGTAACCCTGGTGGGACTGGGATATATTCGTATTTTGAGACAGAATCAAACAGGACCCAGTGATTGGGCATGTGTGAAGGGTGACAGGGAGGACTCCTGGACCAATCAACAAAACTGAATTGTGAATAGAATCAATCACGTATAATATTCATGTGATATCGTGATAATATTCATGTGATAATGTTCACCTGAATGTAGACTCCTACCTACATAGTATCACAGATGGTACTCGAGATCTAGAGATCTTTAATGTGCTCTGGGGTTACTGACTAATTATAGGATGGCCATAAGCTTAGCATTTTGCTATTTAACATCATCCCTCTTTGGTGAGACCTTTATTCAGGCCTGAATGCTCTGAGAATATTTATCTCAGAGACCAAAGGGAACTGCAGGAAGTGGTGTCTCATGATGAGCAAGTACATGTGCTTCCTCTCTCTGGGGCAGCTGGGGAAGCTGCCAAGTGTAACATGTTTCTGTATTGTCTCTCCTCCTCCCAGAATTCTGAAAGGGCAGCAACCCCATTCACCACTGTACAGTGAGTGGCTGGCAGAGTAAATGGGCAACAACATTTGCTAAATGACTGTGGAAAAAAAATGGCAGCAGAAGACCACAAGGCTTAGAGATAACTTAAGTATCCCTACGAAACCATATTTTAAGAGAAAACAGCAATATCCAGGGCAATACAGAAGAAAAAGAATAAAGTTCAGGAGAGGATTGAGGTTGAGTAATCAGTAAGAGCCCTAGGATGGAGCCAATAAATGAGAAACAGTGATTTTGCAAGAGACTGCACAAAGAGCTACGTAATAGTCATTGTTGGGATTTTGCTGTTAAACTGGATGATCTCATCACAGGATCATCAAATGTCAGAGCTGAAAGATTTTAGAAAACTTCTGAATCAACATGCTCATTTTACAGATGAGGAAAATAAGGTAAAATAGCTGTAGACTAGAACCCAGTGTGCTGGACTCCAGATGCCAAATTCTTTCTTATTGCACTGATGAGCAGTTACATTAAACTCCTTTTCCATATGTAGGCTCAAGGAGGAGTTTTTAAGAAGCAAGCTAGAAAGATAGTCTTCTAAAGTCGAAAATCTACTCCCAAGTAAAATTTTCATTTTGTAATTCAGTTCCATGAAGAAAAAAATCATCTTCCTTGATAAACTTTTCCTTTTAATTTTATTTATTTACTTATTTTTTTTAGAGACAGTCTCACTTTATCGCCCTCGGTAGAATGCCATGGCATCACAGGTCACAGCAACCTCCAACTCCTGGGCTTAGGCGATTCTCTTGCCTCAGCCTCCTGAGTAGCTGGGACTACAGGTGCCCAGCACAACGCCCGGCTGTTTTTTGTTGCAGTTTGGCCGAGGCCGGGTTTGAACCCACCACCCTCAGTATATGGGGCCGGTGCCCTGCCCACTGAGCCACAGGCGCCACCCAACTTTTCCTTTTTATTCAGTGAAAAGGAGGTAGCTCATCATGGTTCCCTTTTTGACATGGCTGCCAGGAAGCTTAGAGCTAAATTTAACACTTAATCCTACTAACAAAAGTACTGTGTGTTTTTGACAAATAGTACTCCTTTTTCCCTCTTCTTTATGACTTTTCTTTTTTAAATAACTATTTCAATGGCCTTATTGTATAAGTGTCTTTTACTATACATCGTCTCAAATTCTTTTTGGATGACAGCCAGGTGTAAATCACCAAAAAACCAAAATAGAAGGAAGATTTCATTTCTCTTGTGCCCCGAGACTGCTTTCAGTATGATTTTCGTTTTCAGATTCCACCCTTGACCGAAAAACTCAAGACTTTACCTCCTGGCTTTGTATTTATGGAGCAGGAGGCCACCACAGGACAGATTGCATACAAATGACTAGTTATAAAATTGTAGGGTCTGCCTGCTAACTAGGCAAGTCCTTGGAAACTTCTCAGAAATGAAAACAAGATGTGGAGGGAGAGTGCTATGTTTCCTGCATTGACGTGGCAGAACTTCACTTACAGCAGTACCCTGGGGGAGGCAAGGCAGCCCAGACTGGGATGGTAAGCAGGTGGTGGACTGTGTCACATCCAACTCCAAGCTTTCAGCTAACTTCAGCCCAAGTTTACCCTCCCCAGGCCGGAGAAATGAGATCACGAAGCCTTCATCTCTTCTGGATTCTAGCCACGTAAAGAGATTAAAGCACTGGTTTTCTGAAAGCACGAGGCTTTCTCTTCCCTCCCTAAATGAAATTCCTCCTAAACCACAAAAATTTAACCCAAGCAGAACTAGGAGAGCAATAAAGGAGTCCATGCAGTGATCTTTCCTTCTGTACCCGTACAACTTCAATTCTGTTGCCATTTCTGTCGAGGTAGCAAAAGAAATAATAAATAAGTCCCAGAGAATGTCAACTGTTTATGCATTTGAGCCTGAGACTTCCTGTGGCTTTTGTTTTTTACTCTTTCCAAAGTTTTAAAATTTTCTTCTTTATTCCTATGGTGTTGGCCATGATTTCCATGATAATCTAAGAGATATGTTCAAAAGAAAAATGGCTTCAACGGTACTGCTGCTCCTGAAATAGTCCTTGCCTAAAACATCCATTTGGATTCTGTTCATGATTTCTTCCTAGTCAGAGCCAATTTGTTCCGATAGAGACAAAAGATGCTGCTCTGATGTTCCCAACACCTTGAAGAATGAGACAGTTCCAAAAATCTATGGCGTTTCTTTAGAAAAATCTCAGTACAATTGAGATCACAGGCATTCTATGACATTGTATTGTTTATTGTATGGCACCAGTATAGCAATAAATGTTCAACCTGAACAGACACTGCCTGAATCTGTATCCTTCTCCTCCATATTACCTGTGTGAACCTCAGACAAATTGCTAATCCTTGCATAGTACTTTCCTTTCCTCATCTGTAAAAAGGGGATAACATTAGTATTTACTTCACAGAGCAGGTTCCCAAACTTTGGGGTGCATCAGAAACAATGGGAGGGCTTGTTAAAACAGATTACTAACAGGCAAGGTGGTTCATGCCTATACCCCTAGAAATTTGAGAGGCTGAGGCAGAACCCTTGAGGCCAAGAGTTCAAGACCAGACTAGCAACATAGCAAGACCCCCACCCCACCCACAAATAAAAAAATTAGCCAGGCATGGAGGTGCCTGCCTGTAGTTGTAGCTACTTAGGAGGCTGAAGTGGGAGGACTATTTGAATCCTGAAGTCAAAGGTTGCAATGACCTATGATATAACCACTGCAGTCTAGCCTGGGTAATAGAAGGAGATTCTACCTCAGAAAACAACAACAACAAAACAGATTACTGACCCTACCCTATGGTTTCTGATTCTGTCAGCCTAGAGTGAGGCCTGAGAACCTACATTTCTAAGACGTTCCCAGAAGATGCTGGTGCTCCTAGTCTGAAGCCCACACTCTGAGAACCACTACCAAAAAGTTATGGTGTGGATTACATAGTTGTACACGTTAAGTGTTAAAAGTATTTTTTTTTTTTTTGAGACAGCATCTCAAGCTGTCACCCTGGGTAGAGTGCTGTGGCATCACAGTTCCTAGCAATCTCAAACTCTAGGGCTTAAGTGATTCTACTGCCTCAGCCTCCCAAGCAGCTGGGACCACAGGCGCCTGCCACACGCCCGGCCATTTCTCTGCTACGGCTGTCACTGCTGTTTAGCTGGCCCCAGCCGGGTTTGAACCCACCACCCTTGGTATTTGTGGCCGGTGCCCTACCCACTGAGGTACGGGCGCCGCCTGTTAACAGTATTTTTATGTGCTGCTATTAGCACTGTCCTTGTCAATAATATTAAGCGGAGTCACTTCTTACCAGTGTCCCACCAAATTTAGAAATCATAGTAGACTTAGAGTTAAACCCTAATTTAATCTATTATTATAAAACTCTGTATAGAGGAGGGAAAAGTCTATTAAATTCCCAACAGAATATCCTTATTTTATTATTATTATTAGAGACAGAGTCTCACTCTGCTGCCCAGGCTGAAATGCAATGGCACAATCGTTATTCACTAAAACTTGGAACTTTTGGGCTCACAGGAATATCCTATTTTAAAGACTGTCTACACTGAGACTAGGTTGTACTATCATTCCAAGATTGTTTGGTTTTTCCTCTAAAACCCATCTGTACATTTATTATGAGGAAGAAGAGAAACAAAAGCTAGCAGGGCTACTCGCTGATCTCTGAGGTTTCGAGTCTTCTCTTAGTTAGCAAAAGCTCCAAGCATATTTAGTCATTACGGTCAAAAGGAATTCTTCAACTCTGTTTCAAGTAATTAAGGAGCCCTGCAAACGTGGACGTTGCAATGGCAGTTACAAACAACAGCTTTGAAAGGGCAGAGGAAACAGATCCACTATGAGACAAGGGGATTGTTAACAAGCTCTTCACAACAAAGGAAATGAACGCAAATCCCTAACCTGCGGGCGTTCCAGCAACCCTAAGGCCAAAGATAAAACGCTCTGATGAAAAGCTGTGGAGTGTTAAGCTTTGTGTAGGGAAAGAGAATATCAAACACAAGGTCGAAGGTTAAGATGTTTTTCTTGTAAGATCCTTTGACCATACTTGAGCCTGAGACAAAATGAGGAACAGAAAACCCCCACTCACTTTCTCTCCCGTGCCACGCATCACTCCTTCCAAGGAGAAAACTTTTTAACAAACTTAGGTCTAGTGCCTCTTGTTCTAAGCACAGGGTACTTAAGGTTGAATGAGAGGCAGCCAGTCCTTGGTAAATTATCTAACTTTTCCAACTCAATCTAATCTAAGCTTTCGGTAAAAATTCTCCAGTGAAACATGAGAATTAGATAAAGCATTCTTGCATCGGGATAGCTTTTGAAAAATTAAACAAAGGGAGTACGTTTGCAAGAACGCAAAAATACGCCTTGTTTTGACAGTTTCAAATTGTATTAAAAACCTCTCTCCCTGACATTTCTTCAAAAACGTACATAATGACCAGCACCAAGGTGGGTCTTCATTTCGCTCACGGGTGAAACTTGGAGTCCGTCCCTCCAGCCCACGGTCTCCCTCGGATTGGGCAAGGGTGTAGGGAGCGACACACCGGTCCCAGATGGGATTCTGGGGTTGCCACGACTCACCTCGCCAACTTGTCCAGTCTCCCCGCGTCCCGGCGGCCCGCTCGGGGGCGCAGACGCTGGGGCCGACGCCTGCGAGCGCCTGGGCTCGCCCCCGGGAGGGCGCCCGGAGCCGACCGGCGAGCCGGGTCCGGCGCGGGGTGGCGCTGCGGGGCGGACGCGGGGCGCCCGGGCGGCGCGGGGGTCTCGGGGTGGCCGGCGCGGAGGGACAGCAGCGCGAGCAGCAGCGCGGCCACCGCGAGCAGGAGCAGCGCCACCACCTTGCTGCGGAGCTTCATGGTGCGGCGCGGCGGCGGCGGCAGCCCCAGGGCGGCGCGGTGCCTCTGCGCATCGCTGCGCGCCGGGAGGCGGCGGCAGGACGAGCGCAGGAGCGCGCGGCGGTCGCCTCCTCCGCCCGCCCGCCGGGGACTGGGGTCGTGGCGGCCGTCGGCCGACCAAGGGCGGAGGAGTGGGGGGGAGAGGAGGGAGGGGAGGAGGCGCGAGCGGGGCTCCAGGAGGAGCGGCCCGCGCCTACCGTACTGTGTGGAATAGCCGCCCGTCCGTCTACCCGCCGGCCGCCGGGCGCTTGGGTTTCCGGTAGCGCCTGCTCATAAACCACTTCATTCATTCATTCACTCACTCGTTCGTTCACATTTATTCTTTTACTTTCTCATTCACTCACTCCTTCACTCACCCACCATTCCATCCACACTTCCATCTCATTCCCTTGTGCCATGATTCATTCATTTATTCCTTGTGTTTTCCCATCATTTATTTTCTCCATCTCTCCACGCATTCATGCACCTAAACATGCATCCACTCAGGTGGGAACGTCTCTGTCTTGTTTTCCAGTGAGAGGCCCTGCACATGGTGGTTCCCAATAAGTAGCTGTTGAATAAAGGTACACCAGAAGGCTAAAGAGACTGTAGGGAGACTTTCAAAGTCTGAATTTGCCGTCTGACATTGTTACTGGCTTGGTGGTGATTCTGAGGAAGTTGCACATGTTCCTTAAACGGCAGGATATAAACTCAAGTGTGGTGGCAGTTGTCACAGATGACCAAGTACAAATAATCCACTGGTTCTCAAGGATAGGCGAGGATATCATCCAAGGGGAAGCACCTGGAATTGTGGAAAAGCTGTTTGGGATTATCACAACAACTGGCAATTTCTACCAGTATATGCAAATCTGCAATACTCAAGATACTCCAGTACAACAAAAATTGTCCCAGGCCAAATACCAACCAGGGGATCCTGTTGAGGAACACTGAGCCAGGCCAAAGCCTGGTGTGTAGACCTTTAAGATCTGGAAATGACCACCATCATATTGGTATGTGGCCCAGAGAAGCAGGCTTTCCCAAACTCTGTCTTGACACCTCCCTTCTTCCTCCCTGAGGACAGAGGCAACAAGGATACATAAGACAAAGCAAGTAAAACAAACCCTGGCTTAGTAGCTGGGGTTTTGGCCTCCAACATCAGGTAGAACCTGGGACAGCTGTACTGGACCCAACAGAGGACTCAGTTTTCCTAAACTCCCTTGAAGCAAAAGCAAAGTCCTGGTTCACCTCCATCCCCTGAGTCTAAACCCAAGTTTTGGATTTATTGCTCTTATTGGTGGAAAACTAAACCCTCAAGTGACATATGAAAGAGGTACCAAACTTTCATATCCATGGCTTACCCAATATCTTATTTAGATATCTGACAGATAAAATGCTTGTTTATTCTCCCCACCCTCTGAAATCTATTGCTCCCCCTGGAATCTTGACAGCTCTAGCTAGCTGTTGCTCAAAAAATTAGGTGGGAATCATCTTTTTTCCTCACCTCCTATATTACTTATCTATTGTTGCATAACAAACTAATCTAAAATTTTGTGAATTAAGATAACACACACGCAATCTCATAGTTTCTGTGAGTCAGGAATCTGGGTACAGCTTAGCTGAGTCTTCTGCTTCTCAAGGCTACAGTAAAAGTGTTGGTCCAGGTCTGAGGTCTCATCTGAAGGCTGACTTGGAGAAAGATCTGCTTCTAGGCTCACTCCAGAGTTGTTGGAAGGATCTTGTTTCTTTCAGGTCATTGGACTGAAGACCTCAGTTTCTCACTGGCTATTTGTCAGAGGCACCATCAGTTCTATCAGGGTAAGCACATGAAAAGAGCCAGAGAGACAATGCTAGCAAGATGGAAGTCACAGTTTTGTACAACCCAAATTCAAAAGCAACATCTCATTACTTGGCCATAGTCTACTTGTTAGAAGCAAGTTATTAAATCCAGCCCACACTCAAGAGGGAGGAATTACACAGGGCTTGAATACCAGGAGGTGGGAATTATTGGAAGTCATTTTAGATGGCTGCCTCCCTCACCTCCCAGGCCCAGCAAACCAGCAAGTTCTGTCACGTCTACACCCAAAACATTATTGGCATCTGTCCACTTTTCTTCTGAAGTGTCGGTAGTGATTGTTTGACAAGGCCAAACTTTGTTCAATTCCTAGTGGACTCATTCTCATAGTATTCCATGTAAATCCCCCCCAACTCCTCCACCACGACTCTGAGTTGTGCTGTGTGACGCAGCTGTTCTGTGGCCTAGAGTCTACTGCAATTACCTTCTTTGTTTTTTTTTTAAACAGAGCCTCAAGATGTTGCCATGGGCAGTCCCGCAGCATCACAGCTCACAGCAACCTCCAACTCCTGGGCTCAAGCGATTCTCCTACCTCCGCCTCCCAAGTAGCTGGGACTACAGGCACCTGCTGGAACGCCAGGCTATTTTTTGGTTGCAGCCATCATTGTTGTTTTGGCAGGCCCGGGCTGGATTCGAACCCACCAGCTCAGGTGTATGTAGCTGACGCCTTAGCTGCTTGAGCCAGAGGCGCAAAGCTTGCAATTACCTTCTCCTCTATCTCATTGCTTCTCCCCATGCTTTCTTTCAATGCTTAAACTAGAAAGATTTTTTTTTTTTTTAAAGACAGAATCTCACTTTATGGCCTTTGTTAGAGTGCTGTGGCTTCACACAGCTCACAGCAACCTCCAACTCCTGGGCTTAGGTGATTCTCTTGTCTCAGCCTCCTGAGTAGCTGGGACTACAGGCGCCCCCCCACAGTACCCGGCTATTGTTTTGTTTTGGCCAGGGCCGGGTTTGAACCCTCTACCCTCCGTATATGGGGCCGGCACCCTACCCACTGAGCCACAGACGCTGCCCATAGAAAGATTTTTTAAAAACATAAATTGGATCCTATTTTTCTCCTGCTTACAACTCTTCAGTGGTTCTTCATAAGTTTTTAAACAAGTCTGAACTCCTCACCGTGGCCTCTAGATCTATCCTTTTGCAGGATTCTAGGCTCTGGAAGATGCTTCAAGTTTTATATCTTGAATTAAAGCCACCTCCAGGTCTTTTCTGGCCCCTTCTCTTAGGGGATATTTCTCCTTCCAATTTCTCTATTATTTGCCCATTTTGTTTTCTGCACAATACTTACTACAATTTGCATGTGTGTGTGCGGGCGCGTGTGTATGGATGTGCACACATACACATATATACATATATATTTCTGTTTCTTAATTAGTTTTTAGTTACTGCATACAGTAAGATATGTAGTTTTTGTTTTTGTTTTTGAGACAGCGTCTCAAGCAGTCGCCCTGGGTAGAGTGCTATGGTGTCACAGCTCACAGCAACCTCAAACTCTCGGGCTTAAGTGATTCTCTTGCCTCAGTCCCAAGTAGCTGGGACTACAGGCGCCACAACGCCCGGCTATTTTTTGGTTGTAGTTGTCATTGTTCTTTGGCAGGCCCAGGCTGGATTCAAACCCGCCAGCTCTGGTGTATGTGGCTGGCGCCTTAGCCGCTTGAGCTACAGTCACTGAGCCAAAGTATGTAGTTTTTAAGTGAATGGATTATATACCATGGCCCAAAGATGAAAATTTGGGGTTATATGGTCAGCATATGATAAGTTTTTAATGCTAAACTTTTGGAAATGGTTGTGCCAATTTATTTATTTATTTATTTTGCAGTTTTTGGCCAGGGCTGGGTTTGAACCTGCCACCTCCAGCATATGGGGTCGGCGCCCTACCCCTTTGAGCCACAGGCGCCGCCCGGTTGTGCCAATTTATATTCCTACCATTGATGTATAAGGACTCCAGTTTATTACATAGCCTCATCAATACTTGATCTTATCTGTTGATTTAAGTTTAGGCATTCTCATGGGGGTATAGTGGTATCTTTTTATGGTTTTAATTCTCATTTCACTGATGTTGAATACCATATTTATAGATAGATATAGATACAGCTATAGATATAGATATTAAGCATTTGGATATATTCTTTTGTGACTTGCCTTTTCAGGAATATTGCCATTTGGGGAGTGAGGTGTCTGCCTTTCTCATTAATTTGTGTGAATTTTTATATCTTATGAATATGACTCTTTTGAAATAAAGTCCAATGTATCAGCCTTTTCTTTTTTTTTTGTAGAGACAGTCTCACTGTACCGCCCTCGGTAGAGTGCCGTGGCGTCACACGGCTCACAGCAACCTCTAACTCTTGGGCTTACGCGATTCTCCTGCCTCAGCCTCCTGAGCAGCTGGGACTACAGGCGCCCACCACAACGCCCGGCTATTTTTTGGTTGCAGTTTGGCCGGGGCTGGGTTTGAACCCGCCACCCTCGGCATATGGGGCCGGCGCCCTGCTCACTGAGCCACAGGCGCCGCCCCAGCCTTTTCTTTTAAGGTTAGTATGTTTGGTGTTTTGTCTAAGAAATATCGCCTACCTCCTGGCCACAAGAAATTGTTTTAGGGCGGTGCCTGTGGTTCAAGGAGTAGGGCGCCGGTCCCATATGCCAGAGGTGGTGGGTTCAAACCCAGCCCCGGCCAAAAAAAAAAAAAAAAAAAGGAATTGTTTTATTTTCTTTTGGAATAGAGATACCCGATAGAACTTTCTGCGATGATAGCAATGTTCAATATCTGCACCATCCAATATGGTGCTACTAGCCCCATGGGGCTATTGAGCAGTTAAAATGTAGCTAGTACAATTGAGGAAATGAATTTTTAATTTTATTGAATTTAAATAGCCACATGGGGCTAGTAGCTGCTATATTGGAAAGCAGTTTGTTTGTTTATTTGTTTTTGAGACAGAGTCTCATTCTGTCACACAGGCTGGACTGCAGTGGCATCATTATAGCTGGCCACAACCTCAAGCTTCTGGGGTCAAGGGATTCTCCTGTCTCGGCCTCCCCAGTAGCTGGGATTACAGGTATGTGCCAGGATGCCTGGCTAATTTTTCTATTTTTAGTAGAGACAGAGTCTTGCTCTTGCTCAGGCAGAATATCCAAGAAGTGTGGAACAGCTGCAATGATACATGCAACTTGCGTGTAATGGGAGTACCAGAAGGAGGAGAAAGAGGAAAAAAAGACAAAGAAATATTTGAAGCAGAAATGACTAAGAATTTCCCCCAAATTAATGTCAGACGTGGCCGACATGGCCTTAGTCCATTTTGTGTTGCAAGAACAGAATACTTGAGGATGGGTAATTTTTTTTTTTTTGAGAAAGAGTCTTGCTCTGTAGCTCTGGGTAGAGTGCGGTAGAGTCATCATAGCTCACTGCAACCTCAAACTCCGGGGCTCTTGTTCTTTGTTTCTTTTCTAGTCTTTCCTGCTTTTTGTGGTTTTATGTTAGCATTTGATACAATTCCATTTTCCCTCCTTTCTTAACATATCAATTATACATTTTTTTTTTCTGTTTGTGTCTCCCTGGATGGAGTGCAGTGGGGTAGCTCACTGCAATCTCAAATTGCTGGGCTCAAGTGATCCTCCTGCCTCAGCCTCCTGAGTAGCTGGGTCTACAGGCATGTGTCATGACTAATTTTTCTATTTGTAGTAGAGACTAGTTCTCATTTTTGTTCAGGCTGGTCTCCAACTCTTGAGTTTTTGCAGTCCTCCTGCCTCAGACTCCCAGAGTACTAGGATTATAAACCTGAGTCACCTGGCCTGGCTTTTAATTCTTAAAAAAATTTTTTTAGAAAAAAAAAAAACTTTTTTTAGTGTTTGCCCTAGAGTTTGCAATATATATTGACAACTAATCCAATTCCACTTTCAAATAACTATATTACTTCATAGGTAGTGCAAACACCTTATTATAACAAAATATTCCTAATATTGCCCTCCTATCTTTTGAATAATTATTGTCATTCCTTTCATTTACACATGAGCTTTAATCATCAAATACATTATTGTTATTATTTTGAATAAACTTTTTGTTAGATCAATTAAGAATAAGAAAAATGAATGTTTTTATTTAATCTTTATACATTTCTTCTTTTCCTTTCTATATGTAGGTCCAAGGTTCTGACCTATTATCACTTTCCTTCTCCTTAAAAAATTTCTTTTAACATTTCTTTTTTTTTTTTTTGAGACAGAGTTTCACTTTATGGCCCTCAGTAGAGTGCCATGGCATCACACAGCTCACAGCAACCTCCAACTCCTGGGCTTAAGCAATTCTCTTGCCTCAGCCTCCCGAGTAGCTGGGACTACAGGCGCCCACCACAATGCCCGGCTATTTTTTTTTTTTGGTTGCAGTTCAGCTGGGGCCGGGTTTGAACCCACCACCCTCCGTATATGGGGCCGGCGCCTAACCAACTGAGCCACAGGTGCCGCCCCTTTTAACATTTCTTATAAGGCAAGTCAACTAGCAACAAATTTCCTTCATTTTTTTTTTGTGTGTGTAAAATTCTTTATTTCTTATTCACTCTTGAAGGATAATATAACAAAATACAGAATTTTAGGCTGGTGGGTTTTTTTTTTTCAACACTTTAAATATTTCACTTATCTTCCCGCTTGCATGGTTTCTGAGAAGAAGTAAAAGGTAATTCAGTAACAAATAGAATAGATATTAATCCAAATAGATCAATAATTACTTTAAACATAAATGGCCTGAAGGCACCAATTAAAAGATAGAGATTGTCAGTATGAAACAAGACACAATTACATTATCTACAATAATCTCACTTTAAATATAAAGACAGATTAAAAGTAAAGGGATGAAGAAAGATATACTGTGCTAACACTAGTCCAAAGAAACCTGGACTAGCTCTATTAATTTACACAGAGCAGATTTCAGACCTGTGAAAATCATCAGGGACAAGGAGTCATTACATAATGATAAAGGGATCAATATTTGAGAAGACATAAAAATCACCTTTTCATGTGTATGTGCCTAACAAAAGAGTGCCAAAATACATGAGGTCGAAACTGATAAAAGTGCAAAGAAAAGAATAGATTAATCCATTATTATAGTTAGAGACTTTAACACCCACTCTATAAGAAATTAGTAGGTGCAGCTGAAGATGCATAGGAAAGAGTTAAACTCAACTGCACCATAAGTCTGGATATAATTTATATTTGTTGACTGTTTTATCAAACAACAGAATATACATCTTTTCAAGCTCACAGAGAATGTTCATCAGGATAGACCGCATTCTGGGCCATGAAACAAACTTTTACAAATTTAGGGCAGCGCCTGTGGCTCAGTCATTAAGGCGCCGGCCCCATATACCAAGGGTGGCGGGTTCAAACCCAGCCCCGGCCAAACTGCAACCAAAAAATAGCCGGGCGTTGTGGCAGACGCCTGTAGTCTCAGCTACTCGGGAGGCTGAGGCAAGACAATCCCTTAAGCCCAGGAGTTGGAGGTTGCTGTGAGCTGTGTGATGCCATAGCACTCTACAGAGGGCCATAAAGTGAGACTCTGTCTCTACAAAAAAAAACAAACAAAAAAACATACTTTTACAAATTTAAAAGAATAGAAAGAATAGAAATCATGCAATGTACACTCTCTTTAGTTTAATTCCACAGCAGAATTAAACTAAAAATCAATAAGAAAAACATAACAGGAAAATAAAAACCCCAAATACTTAGAAATTTAAACAACATGGGCAGCACCTGTGGCTCATTGGGTAGGACTGGCCCCATATGGTGGTGGGTTCGAACCCGGCCCCAGCCAAACTGCAGCCGGGCATTTTGGTGGGTGCCTGTAGTCCCAGCTACTAGGGAGGCTAAGGCAAGAGAATCATCTAAGTTCAGGTGGAGGTTGCTGTGAGCTGTGATGTCACAGCACTCTACCAAGGGCGAGAAAGTGAGACTCTGACTCTAAAAAAAAAAAGAAAAAAAATTAAACAACATACATATAAATAAGACAAAAAAATAAATCTCAAGAGAAATTTAAAAATATTTTGAACTAAAAGAAAATGAAAATACGACATCAAAATTTGTGGAATATGGCTGGGTTCAGTGGCTCCTCCTATAATCCCAGCACTTTGGGAGGCTAAGGTGGGTGGATCACCTGAGCTCATAAGTTTGAGATCAGCCTGAGCTGAAACCCCATCTCTAAAAATAGCTGGGCATTGTGGCAGACACTTGTAGTCCCAGATACTCAAGAGGCTGAGGAAAGGGAATTGCTTGAGCCCAAGAGGTTGAAGTTGCTATAAACTATGATACTAGGGCGTTCTATGGAGGGGTTCAGGGGATGAAAAAGTGAGACTCTGTCTCAAAAAAAATTTTTTTTTGTGGGATGCAATAAAAAACAGTGTTTAGAGGCAAATTTATACTTTTATATGTACATGTGTATGTATATATGTATGTGTGTGTGTGTGTGTGTATATATATATATATATATATATATGAAAAGAAGAAAGATTTAGAATCAGTCATCTAAGCTTTTTTCTAGAAAACCAGAACAGGAAGACCAAATTAAATTCAAATCCAAAGTTAGCAGAAAAAAATAATAAAAATTGGAGCAGAAATTAGTGAAATTTATTTATTTATTTTTATTTTTTTATTTTTCAATTTGAAAGCAGTCACTGTTTATTAACTGACCAGATTATAAAAACAATCAGGGCAGATACCTTAGTTCATTCTTCTAATAAGCCTATTGATTTGGTCTTCCTTGTTACCAGCACTTCCACCTTCTACAAAGTAGGTTGTTTTTTTCTTCATTCCCCCCGCCCCATGGAGATGATAACTTGAAGGGCCACAAAAAATTATTTGCTTCTTTGAAGAGTTTTCCAACAGTATAGATCTCATGAATCAGATCCTCCATGTAGATGATGCCGTATTTACCAAGAGATCGCTATCAGTCAATGCAATTCGTTTCTTATTGATTTTGCCATAACCACGCTTGTAGATTAGCTCATTTACTGACTTCAGATTTGGGTACCCCCATGCAATATACGGTTCTACAATCCTCAGCATGTTAATGGAAGCCTTGTTGAGCTTAACAAAAGTTCCACTGAAGATCTGGAGAAGGCGAAGAAGCTGCAACACCTTTCAGACCTTTGGACTCCCACCATTGATCCCTCAGATCCTGATGACAAATGCCAATTTGGGTTCTGCAGGTACATAGAAGTTGCCAGCTTTTCCTGCCATCGTAGCCATCCGAATCTTAGTTCTGTACATCTGCCTGTATTCTTTATAATAATGCTTAGCTTTTTCATAGATAAGCTTCCTCCTTGCCTTTCCAAGCATCTTCTGGGAACACTTCCTTCTCAGATGCTTGATCTTCAGCTCTGCGGAAATTCTTTCGCTTTTTCTTAAGGGTTTCTGGCCCAGCAGGAACCTTCTTTTTCTTCTCTTCAACACCCTCCATGGTTCCAGCTGGAAAAGAGCAAATTAGTGAAATTTAAAATAGGAAATTAGTAGATAATCAACAAAAGCAGAAGTGGATTTTTTTTTTGAAAGATCAATAAAATAAATACATCTCAATCCAGGCTAAGAAAAATAAAGACAAAATTACTAACATCAGAAATGAAAGAGGAAACATTACTATAGATCCCACAGACATTAAATGGATAAGAAAGGAATATTTTTTTTTAATCGTAAATTTATTCAGATACAATTCACACACTCCAAATTCACCCATTTAAAGTCTCCAGTTCAAGACTATACATTCAGGGATCACTTGAATAGTTTGCTCATTTGTTACTAGAGTCATTTCACTGAATGTGTAGGAGACAGAGAGTAAAAGTGAGAGAATATGGAAAGAAATGGATGAAACAAAGAAAAGAAAGGAGAGAGAGAGAGAGAATGTGGAGAATGCGATAAGAAGAATGGATAAAGGGAGGAAGGGAAACAAAGAAAGATAAATTTGACAATCTTGGGATAATTAAGGAATAACTTTATGTCCACAACATTGATAACTTAGATGAAATAAACCAATTTCTTAAAAAACACAACCTTCCGGGCGGCGCCTGTGGCTCAGTCGGTAAGGCGCCGGCCCCACATACCGAGGGTGGCGGGTTCAAACCCGGCCCCGGCTGAACTGCAACCAAAAATAGCTGGGCATGGTGGTGGGCTCCTGTCGTCCCAGCTACTCGGGAGGCTGAGGCAAGAGAATCGCTTAAGCCCAGGAGTTGGAAGTTGCTGTGAGCTGTGTCATGCCATGGCACTCTACCCGAAGGGCATAAAGTGACACTCTGTCTCTACAAAAAAAAAAAAAAAAACACAACCTTCCAAATCTCACATAAGAAGAAATAGACACGTGGTGGTTCATGCCTGTAATCCCAGCACTCTGTGAGGCCAAGGCCACTAGATTGCCTGAGCTCACATATTCAAGACCAGCCTGAGCTAGAGTGAGACCTGGTCTCTAAAAATAGCCAGGCATTGTGGTTAGGACCTATAGTCCCAGTTACTTGGGAGGCTGAGATAAGAGAATCACTTGAGCCCAAGAATTTGAGGTTGCTGTGAGCTATGACACTGTGGCACTCTACTGTGGGTGAGAAAGTGAGACACTGTCTCAAAAAAAAAAAAAAAGAAGAAGAAGAAGAAGAAATGGACAATCCACGTAGGTCTGTATCTATTAGAGAAATTGAATCAATAATAAATAACCTCCCCAAACAGGGAGTACTATGCCCTATGCCCTATTGGTTCACTGGTGAATTATTCCAAACACTTAAAGAAGAATTTATGTTAATTGTAATAACTTTTTCCAAAGCCAGAGTCTCATTCTATGCTACCAGAATTACCCTAATACCAAGATCAGACAAAGACATTACAAGAAAAGAAAAATACAGAACAATCTCTTATAAACACAGATGTAAAAATCCTCAACAAGATGTTAGGAAATTAAACCCAACAACATATAAGAGTAGTTTCACATTATGACCAAGTACTATTTATTCCAGGTATGCAAGCCTACTTCAACATTTGAAAATCAAGTAGTGTAACCCATCACATCAACAGGCTAAAGAGGAAAACTCACACGGTCAGATCAATAGATGTAGAAAGAGCTGTTGACAAAATCCAACGTCCATTCATGACAAAAACTCTTAGCCAACTAGGAGTAGAGGAAACTTCCTCAATTTAAAAGAATATCTACTATAAATCTACAGCTAATATCATACTTAATGTTGAGAAACTAGAACCTTTCCTAATAAGTTTATGAATAAGGCAAGGATGTCCCCTTTCACCACTCCTTTTCAACATCATAGTTGAAGTTCTAGCTAATGCAATAAAAAAGAAAAGAAAAGAAAGAAAAGGAAATAAGATACACAGACCGGGAAAGAATAAATAAAACTGCGTTTGTTTGCAGAAGACGTGACCATCTGTGTAGAAAATTAAAAAATATTCATTTGGACACACACACAAATACTGGAATTAAGACTCAAATATAACAAGGTTGCAGGTTAACATACAAAAGTCAATTGTTTTCAAGAATAAGTAGAATTTGAAATTAAAACCACAATACTATTTTCCTTAACACTCAAAAAATGAAATATTTAGTTATAAATTTAACAAAAAGTGTGTGGGATCTATATGAGGAAAACTATAAAACTCTGATGAAAGATAATCAAAGAAGCACTAAATAAATGGAGAGATATTCCAAGTACATGAGCAGGATGATTCAATACAGTCAAGATGTCAATTCTTATCTACTTGATCTGTAGATTTACATAATTCTAATAAAAAACTCAGGAAATTATTTTTGGGATGTGGAAAAATTGATTATAAAGTTTATATGAAGAGGCAAAAGATCCAGAATAAACATATTGAAGGAAAAGAACAAAGTTGGAGGATTGATACTACCTGACTTTAGGAGTTATTATAAAGTTATAATAATCAAGACAATGTAGGTGAACGAATGGACAGATAAATCAATGGAACAGAAAACAGATCCTAGAAATAGAGCCATGTAAATATAGGTATAGCAAAGTAATCTATAACAAGGGATCAAAATACAATAGAACAAAGATATCTTTTCGACAAATGGTACTGGAAAAACTGGTTATCCACATATAAAAAAAACTAATCGAGATGCAGATCTTACACCATTCGCAAAAACTAAGTCAAAAGGGATCATGGATCTAAGTGTGGTGAAACTAAAAGATATCATGAAATAAGATCTAGGTGACCTCGAGTATGGCAATGACTTTTTAGATACAACACCAAAGTCACAATCCATGGAAAAAGTTAATTGATAAGCTGAATTTCACTAAGATTAAAAACTTATGCTCTGTGAAGGACAATGTCAAGAGAATAAGAAAGCAAGCTTTGAGAAAATATTTGCAAAAGACACACCTAATACAAAGAACTATCAAAACTCAGCAATAAGAAAATGAACAACCTGATTAAGAAATGGATCAAAAAAGATACATGGATGGCAAAGGAAGCTATAGAGATGACAAATAAGCATACAAAAAGGTGCTCAACATCTTATGTCATTAGGAAATTACACATTAAAATAACAACGAGCTATATGCTTACTAGGATGGTTAAAATCCATAGCACTGACAAAACCACTTGCTGGTGAGGATGTGGAGCAACATAAATTTATGCTCATTTATTGCTGGTGAGAATGCAAGGTGGTATAGCCAGTTTGCAAGATAGTTTGTGAATTTCTTAAAAAGTGAAATGTAGGCTTACCGTAAGATCCAGTATTTACTCATATGAGTTGAAAACTTAGGTCCACACAAAAACCCGTCCATGGACGTTTATAGAAGTTTTCTTTATAATTTCCCCAAACTGGAAGCAACCAAGATGTTCTTCAGGTGAATAGATAAATAAACTGTGATACATACAGATAGTGGAATATTGTTCAGTAAAAAAAAAAAAAGAGCTGTAAAGTCACAAAAAGTTATGTTTGAACCTCAAATGCATATTGCTTAGTGAGAAAGGCCACTCTGAAAATGCTACATACTGTATGAGTCCAACAACATTGCATCTGGAAAAGGTGAAGTTATGGAGACAATAAAAATGCCAGTGGTTGTCAAGTATTAGGGAGAAGTATGAATGGATAAATAGGCAGAGCACAGGGGATTTTTAGGGTGGTGAAACCATTCTACATAATACTATAATGGTGGATACATGTCTTTATACATTGGTCCAAACTAGAGTATGCAAGAGTCAGGCTGTAATGTTAACTATGGACTTTGAGTAATAATGATGTACAGATTCATTGATTGTAATAAAGTACTTTTCTGGTAAAGAATGTTGATAGTGGGTGCTATGTCCCCTCCAAAACTCATGTTGAAATTTAATTGGCATTGTAGCAGTATTAAGAGGTGGGACCAATAAGAAGTGATTAGCCAGGAAGGCTCTGCCCTCATCAATAAATTAATGGTGTTTTTGCAAGAATGAGTTTATTATCTCAGGAGTGAGTTCCTTATAAAAAGGAGACTTTGGCCTCTTTTTCTCTCTTGTATGCATGCATTCTCTTGCCCTTCTGTCTTCTGCCATGGGATGATGGCCCTTGCCAAATGCCACTCCCTTGATCTTGGAATTCCCGGCCTCCAGGACCATGAGATATAAATTTCTATCATTTATAGTTTACTCAGTCTGTGGTATTCTGTTAGAGCAGCACAAAACAGACTAGAACAGGGAGTAGAGGCTATAGGGAAGCATATGTGCGTGGTGGTGGTGGTGGTGGGGCACAGAGTATAGGGGAACTCTGTCCTATCTACTCAGTTTGGTTTTTTTTTTTTGAGTCAGAGTCTCAAGCTGTCACCCTGGGTAGAGTGCCATGGCATCACAGCTCACAGCAACCTCCAATTCCTGGGCTCAAGCGATTCTCCTGCCTCCACCTCCCAAGTAGCTGGGACTACAGGCGCCCGCCACAACGCCTGGCTATTTTTTGGTTGTAGCTGTCGTTGTTGTTTGGTGGGCCTGGGCTGGATTCAAACCCACCAGCTCAGGTGTATGTGGCTGACGCCTTAGCCGCTTGAGCCACAGGCACCGAGCCTATCCACTCAGTTTTGCTGTGTACCTAAAACTACCAAAAAATAAATTTTAGTAAAATCATAAAGTGAATATGGTATTTTCATTCAGGTATGCTAGCTCAACTTTCTAGTTCTTAGTCCTGCTCCCCAGATATGTACGCATGTAGGTATATATATGTGTGCATGTTTGCATGTGGAAAGAGAAGGCTGTTAACTAACATACAAGGTAGTTGTCAGCGAATGGCTCAGGGAGCAGAAGATGAGGTCTTGGGTTATGTCTATATCAATTAGAATGTTAACTGCACAGAAGAGAATATCTGAGTAACTATGGCCTAAGCTAGGGATTTTCTAGCTTTAATGATTGGATGAATTATCTGGGGATCTCATTACAGTATAGATATTAATGTAATATATCTGCATTAATAGATACACTACACGCATAGATACATCTCAGGCATGGTCTGAGATTCTGCATTTATGATAAGCTATAAGATGCTACTGCTGCTGCTGGTGGTAGTCTAATACTTTGAGAAGAAAGGACATAAAAAAGACATTTTCTATCTTATATAGTAAGAAGCCCAGAGCAGGGGTGGACAGGGGCAGAAGGAAGTCTTTTCCTTATACACCTGTTATGAACATCCTTGTATTTGCCTTTCGGTGAAAATATAAAAAATGCCTGTATTTATAGTATTTACCTAGGAGGAAAACTGCCATGTCACCAAGTAAGCAAATGCTCAGCTTTAGTGGCTGCTGCCCAACATTCCCCCCACCAAGTGATCGTGTCACTTACTACCATCAGAATGCAGGAGAGTTCTGGTTACTACCCATGTTTTTCCAACACTTGGTATTATTTGTTTTTTTCTTTTTAACCATTCTAGTTTGTGTGTAATATTTCACTGTGGGTTTAATCCACATTTCCCTAACAATTAATGAAGCCTCTTTTCATTTGTTTATTGGCCAATTGGACATCTTATTTTTTGATGTGTTTGATCAAGTCTTTTGTTCCTTTTCTGTTGAGTTACTTGTCTTTTATTGGTTTTTAGGATTATCTAGAATATTGTACTGAAAATATACTTTCATTCTACTTGGGAAGCTGAGACAAGGGGAATTGCCTAAGCCCAGGCGTTGGAGGTTGCTGTGAGCTGTGTAACACCACAGCACTCTACTGAGGGTGATAAAGTGAGATACTATCTCTACAAAAAAAAAAAAAAAAAAAAATATATATATATATATATATACTTTCATTCTTAGATTTAAATCTTTGATCCACTTAGGTTTATCCTGATTGATATATGGGTCCAACTTAATATTTCCAGATAACTACTTACTTTTCTCAACAACAATACTGCATGTCCTATTTTTCCCACATCAACTTGAGATGGCACCTTTGCCAGGTAATATACCCCCACGCATATTTTGGAATATTTCTGGGCTTTCTATTCCATTCTATTTGACTTTCATCTGTGCACAAATGTGATTTCATGTACTTAGCATGTATAATGTGTTTAAATATCTTATAGGATGAGTCCCATAGTTTTAGAGCTCTCTAGGCTATTCTTATTTATTTTTCTATATGAACTTAGAACGAGTTTGCCTCATCTCAAAATTTTAAAAACTGCATTGATATTGAGACAAATTTATAAATTAACTCATGCAGAATTAATAGCTTCATTATGTTGAGTTTTTCTTTTCATTTTTTTCCTTTTATTTTTGAGGTACAGTCTTACTCTGTTACCCTCTGTAGAGTGCTGTGGCCTCACCGTAGCTCACAGCAACCTCAAACTCATGGGTTCAGTGATCCTCTTGCCTCAGGCCTCAGCCTTTCAAGTAGCTGGGACTACTGGTGTGTGCTACAAAACCTGGCTAATATTTCTTTTTTTTTTTTGTAGAGACAGAGTCTCACTTTATGGCCCTCGGTAGAGTGCCAGGGCATCACACAGCTCACAGCAACCGCCAATTCCTGGGCTTAAGTGATTCTCTTGCCTCAGCCTCCCGAGTAGCTGGGACTACAGGCACCTGCCACAATGCCCGGCTATTTTTTGGTTTGCAGTTCAGCCGGGGCCGGGTTTAAACCCGCTGCCCTTGGTATATGGGGCCGGCGCCTTACCGACTGAGCCACAGGCGCCGCCCGACAACACCTGGCTAATATTTCAAGTTATCCTCCTACCTTGGGCTCCCAGAATGCTAGGATTACAGGCGTGAGCCATTGTGTCTGGCTAATGTCACATGTTTCTATCCAACATGATCACATGTCTCTTAGTGGTTTGAATTTTAGCTGGTCTCCTTCAGAGGTACATAATCTCCTTTTTTTTTTTTTTCTGAGACAGAATCTCATTATGTTGCCTTCAGTAGAGTACTGTGGTATCACAGCTCACAGCAACCTCAAACTTAAGCCATTCTCTTGCCTCAGCCTCCCAAGCAGCCAGGACAACAGGCACCTGCCGCAATGCCCAGCTATTTTTACTTTTTTGTTGTAATTGTCACTGTTGTTTGGCAAGCCAGGCCTGGGCCAGGTTCAAACCTGCCAGCCCCGGTGTATGTGGGCTAACTGCTGAGCTACAGACGCTGAGCCATGCATAAACTCCTTTTGATATGCATGACCAAACTGCTGGGAAAGTGAGGGAAATGTCTGATACTAAGACATAAGAAAGTTTGAAATTAAAAAGTTTATTTGGCATTGACACCAAACTTTTCTTTTTTTCTTTTTTTGAGACTGAGTCTCACTTTGTTGCCCTCAATAGAGTACCATGGCTGCATCATAGCTCACAGCAACCTTAAACTCTTGGGCTTGAGCAGTCCTCTTGCCTCAGCCTCCCCAGTGGGGGACTACAGGTGCTCTCCACAACGCCCAGATAGTTTTTCTAATTTTTAGTAGAGATGGGGATCTTGCTGTTGCTCAAGCTGATCTGGAACTTCTGAGCTCAAGCAATACACCTGCCTCAGGCTGCCAGAGTGCTAGGGTTATAGGTGTGAGCCCCTGAGTCTGGCCCCTCAAACTTTTCTTTAAACTAGAAACAGCTTAGAGCCCAGCAAGGTGTGAGATTAGAGTTGAGGTACTTAAATACATCAGGGTAACACTTTGACTAAGAATCTCCAGGGGTCCTCAAACTGCGGCCTGTGGGCCACATAAGGCGGTGTGATTGTATTTGTTCCTGTTTTGTTTTTTTACTTCAAAATAAGATATGTGCAGTGTGCATAGGAATTTGTTCATAGTTTATTTTATTTATTTATTTATTTATTTATTTATTTATTTTGTAGAGACAGAGTCTCACCTTATCGCCCTCGGTAGAGTGCCGTGGTGTCACATAGCTCACAGCAACCTCCAAATCCCTGGGCTTAGGCAATTCTCTTGCCTCAGCCTCCCAAGTAGCTGGAACTACAGGCGCCTGCCACAACGCCCGGCTATTTTTTTTTGTTGCAGTTTGGCCGGGGCTGGGTTTGAACCCGCCACCCTCGGCATATGGGGCTGGCCCCCTACCTGCTAAGCCACAGGCGCCGCCCCATAGTTTATTTTTTTAAACTATAGTCCGGCCCTCCAACGGTCTGAGGGACAGTGAACTGGCCCCCTGTTTAAAAGTTTGAGGACCCCTGACAATAATGATTCAATTCACAGATGGGAGAAATATTGCCTGTGTCAACTGCGTTTCTTGGAGGAGGAGAAAGGGAAAAAAAGTGACTTGAGAATTCTTAACAATCCACTCTCGCATGTGTTTGTCTTCTGTAGTTGAAAAAAAAAATCCAATCCAAAACATTCAGTTAAAACAGTTCCAAGCTGGTAGTTCCTTCAATTTCCAGAAGGAAAAACAAGTTTTCACTAGCCAAACACATTTAAGCCTATGTGTATTGGGTGAATAGTGTCTCCTTAAAATTCATGTCTACCCATAACTATCAGAATGTGACCTTATTTTGTAATAGGGTCTTTTCAGATGTAACTAAGTAAGGATCTCACGATGAAATCATCCTGGATTTAGCGTGGGCCCTCAGGACTGATATCCTTATCTTTATAAGCAGAGCAGAGGACACAGGGAGGCACACTTAAATGGAAGAAGGCCTCAAGAAGATGGGTGCAGAGACTGGAGTCGTGCTGCAAACCAAAGAATGCCAGGAGCCACCAGAAGCTGGAAGAGGCAAGAGTGGCTTTGGCTTTGACCCTAGAGCCTTCAGAGGAAGCATTGACCCTACTGCCGCTTTGATTTCAGACTTTTTGACTCCTGCACTGTGAAAGGACACAAATCTGTTGTTTAAACCATTCAGTTTGTGGTAATTTACCAAGGCAGCCCTAGGAAAGTAATACATTATGTTTCAAGGAATTTTAACATATAAAATTAAAAAATTTGATTTCCTAATCCCAAACCATAAAATACACAAGGAAAAAAGCCATGATAAGCAAGAGTGAGTGTGAAAAACAAACTACAGAGAACAGCCCTCAGATAGTACAGGCCTTGGAAGGCCAGTAGTTCCTTACAACTATGAGGTCTGGGCCCAGTGGCTCACACTTATAATCCCAGCACTTTGGGAGACAGAGGTGGGAGGATTGCTTGAATTTAGGAGTTCAAGGCTGCAGTGACCTATGATGGTTCCACTGTCATCAGCCTCGGTGACAGAGCAAGACACCCTCTGAAAACTGAAAGCTATACTGTAGGTGCAAGACACTATCCAATATCCAAAGGGACAGGGAAGATTTTCATTTTAAATTTAAAAATGTGTAACTTTTTTTTTTTTTTAAGAGACAAAGTCTTACTTTGTCACCCTCGGTAGAGTGCTGTGGCATCACAGCTCACAGCAACCTCCAGCTCTTGGGTTTAGGCAATTCTCTTGCCTCAGGCTCCCGAGTAGCTGGGACTACAGGTGCTTACCACAACGCCCGGCTATTTTTTTGGCTGGGGCCGGATCGAACCCACCACCCTTGGTATATGTGGCCAGCACCCTACTCACTGAGCCACAGTCCCTGCCCCCAAATGTATAACTTTTATGGTTGCAGCCATCATTGTTGTTTGACGGGCCTGGGCTGGATTCGAACCTGCCAGCTCTGGTGTATGTGGCCTGCGCCTCAGCCGCTCAAGCTACCGGCGCCAAGCCTTACTTTTAAAAATACAAAATATGTGATAATTAAAACTAGAAACAATTTGTAGGTTAAATAATACATAAAAAATAGCTGAGGAGAAAACTAGAAAAGATTAGAGATAGATATAAGGAAGTTAATGAAGTCGTAAAATTAAGAGGTATAGAAATATTAAAAATAAAGACGTTAAAGACAAAGACGATAGAGGGGCAAGATTTAATAAACCTAGAAGTTCCAGAGTAAAAACCAGAGGACAACGGAGCAATATTAAGAATGAAATGGGACAGCACCTGTGGCTCAAAGGAGTAGGGCGCCAGCCCCACATGCCAGAGGTGGCGGGTTCAAACCCAACCAAGGCCAAAAAAAAAGAATGAAATGGCTGGGCGGCCCTGTGGCCCAGTGGGTAGGGCGCCGGCCCCATATACTGAGGGTGGCAGATTCGAACCTGGCCCCGGCCAAACTGCAACAACAACAAAAATAGCCAGGCATTGTGGCGGGTACCTGTAGTCCCAGCTACTTGGGAGGCTGAGACAAGAGAGTCACCTAAGCCCAAGAGCTGGAGGTTGCTGTGAGCTGGAATGCCATGGCACTCTACCGAGGGCAACATAGTGTGACTGTCTCAAAAAAGAAAAAAAAAAATAGAAAAAGAAAAAGTATAAAGAGGTCCAAACACTGCTACATAAATCAAAAGAAAGCATTGCCTACAAGTATTTAAAAAAAATTACAGAACATGAAGGAAAAAAAAACCCTTAAATTAACAAGGAGAAATGTCTGCATACCTACAAGGGATTAAAAAGCAGCTTTCTCACCAGGTTAAAACATAAACATAAGACAGTGGACTAAAATCTTCAATGTGCAAGGAAATGGACTTCTATTACCTAAACTTCTATGCCCTGGCAAACTATCATTCAATTTACAGGGGATAAAGGTAACAAATGCCATATAGATTCTAGGACTGAGGATGGGTTGAGGCTGCAAGACTTTTTTTTCAAGCAAGAGATTTCACACATTTATTACCAAACCAGCTAATAAGTGCAGAGCACATAAACAAAGAGAAAAATCATTTTCCCAATGACATGTGGCTGACTGTCTAACTGATGACATTTTCAGCTTGATATGGTAAGATGATAGTGACCTTGACACAGCATAATTATGTGTGCCATCTCATGTGCAATCCCTTATAGACCCGGCTTGGTTTTTGTCTCCTCTTTGAGTTGGACCTGATTTTATCACCAGTTTTCATTCAAATCCACTGTGGAATGGAACGATTTTGCTTTTGCTTCTTGGTTAGAAACCGATTGATTTTGAAAGTATTGTGAGATGACATGGAGAGAAACAGAGTTAATCACACACACTATAAGGGTGGAGAAGTGGGGTGGGGCGAGGCTGGAAGACTTTTGAAGCATGTGATAGGGAAAGCCTAGGTTTTCTTTAACTATTGGTAGAAATGTGGATGTTAAAGATGCTGCAGATTGGGCGGCGCCTGTGGCTCATTGAGTAGGGCGCCGGCCCCATATACCGAGGGTGGTGGGTTCAAACCCAGCCCCGGCCAAACTGCAACAACAACAACAAAAAAAAGATGCTGCAGATAATGGCCCAGAAGGCAGTGAGGGGCGTGGTAGAGAAAGTGGATGTCATCAGAGATGATAGTTAAATTATTGTAAACAGAATGTCAGTAGAAGTAATCACAAAGATTTCTTTCTTTTTTTGAGTCGGAGTCTCACTTTGTTGCTCTCAGTAGAGTGCTGTAGCATCACAGCTCACAGAAACCTCCAACTCTTGGGCTCAGGCAATTGTCCTGCCTCGAGTAGCTGGAACTATAGGCGCCCGCCACAACACCCAGCATTTTTAGAGACAGGGTCCCACTCTTGCTCCCTGTGGTCTCGAACCTGTGAGCTCAGGCAATCCAGCCACTTCTTCTTCCCAGAGTGCTAGGATTACAAGTGTGAGCCACCACGCCCAGCCTCTGGCTAACTTTTTCTATTCTTGGTAGAGACAGGGTCTTGCTCTTGCTCAGACTGGTCTCCAACTCCTGACCTCAAGCAATCCTTCCTCCCCAGCTTCCCAGAGTGTTGGATTATGGGTGTGAGCCATTGCACCTGGCCAGCAAAGATTGCTGTAAGAGAGAATCAAGAAGGTTAAAGGTAGGCCAGGCGAGGTCATTCATGGTTGTAATACTAGCACTCTGGGAAGCTGAGGCAGGAGGATCGCTTGAGTTCAGGACTTCGAGATTGCCCAAGCAAGAGTGAGACCTGGTCTCTAATAAACATAGAAAAATTAGCTGGACACGATGATGGGCGCCTTAAAGTACCAGCTACTTGGGAGGCTGAGGCAGGATGGTTTGAACCCAGGAATTTGAGATTGCCGTGACATGGCCTGAGGCCACAGCACTCTAACCTAGAGCAATAGAGTAAGACTCTGCTCAAAGGTAAAAGGAGATGAAAGAAGCAAAAGGTTGGAGTGGTTCTAGGTAGGGGTCATAAGCCAGAAATGCAGGCAGCCTCCAAAAGCTGGAAAAGGCAAGGAAATGGACTCTCCAAGAGCCTCCAGAGGAGCCAGCCCTGATGACACCTTGGCTTTAGGCCATTGAAACTAATTTCAGACTTCTGGCCTCCAGACCTGTAAGAGAATAAATTTGTGTTGTTTAAGCCAATAACTTGGTGGTAATTTATTACAGCAGCAATAAGAAACTAATACAAAGGGTAAAATATGATAGGATCAAACCCACCCAAATAGAGTGGATCTGCCTAAAAGAATCAAGCCCTTAGCCTCCCCTGCCAGATGTCCCACCTAAGAAAAGTGAATGGGTCAACCCCTCACCTACTCTACCCCACTAGATGTCCCACCTGGGAAAGGTAAATGGGCCAACCCCTACCCTTCCAACAGATGTCCAACCCAGGAAAGGGAATGTCCCGACTCTCACCTTCCTAACCTTTAAAATCCCCCTCCATCTTGACCCATGTGCTGACTTCCTTCTTGAACTCAGCTCACCCTCATGAGGGCAGAATAAAGGCCATGGTTGCCCATACAGAGCCTGGATCCGGTTTTCCTTTCATCTCGTGTCTCGAAATAATCTTTTATTTTTGGTCTTTGACCTCTCCAAATATACACTTGAAGACACGCAAAGTCTAAAAATCATCTGTAGGCACTTAGTGAGTAAGTAATAAAAACATACTTAAAAAAAATTGAACTCAAGAAGGAGTGGGAGGCAAGAAGCAGTGGTGAGTAAAGAAAATGGCAAAATATACGGTGACAAATCTAAAAATGACTACGAAAAATTATTTTGGAGGAGGTTTATGATTAAGATGTGACTAACATCTACAAATGTGGAATGGGTTTAGTTCAGAGGGAAGTAAAAATGTTAAGATCTTTGTTTTGTTCAGAAGGAGTATAGAAATATTGATTTTTTTTCCTAACCAAATCTAGAGTTTTTTTTGTTTTTTTTTAACAGAATCTAGAGCTAATAATAAATGGGAATATTGGCTGGGTACAGTGGCTCACATCTGTAGTCCTAGCCCTCTGAGAGGCCGAGGTGGATGGATAGCTTGAGTTCATGAGTTCGAGAACAGCCTGAGCAAAAATTAAGACCCTGTCTCTACTAAAAATAGAAAAACTGAGGCAAGAGGATCACTTGAGCTCGGCACTCTACCCAGGGCAACAGCTTGAGACTCTATTTCAAAAAAAAAAAGATAAATGGGAATATTAAATATTTAAGAGTTTAGTTAAATATATATTACATGTACTCACAGTACCATTTCCTTAAACCTTTCTGTGTGCTTGGAAATTTTCATAATAAAATACTTGGAGGCAAAATCTGTGTTGACTCTTCTACCAGAATACCTAAAATTAAAAAAACTGATAACATCTAGCGTCAGTGGGACTGGGAAGCAAGGAAAGCTCATACACTCCCAGTGGGAGAGTAAATTGGTTCAACCACTTTGAAAAATCCTTTGTAAAATCTATTAAAGGTATACATGTGCATACTCTATGACCAGAAATTCCACTCTTAGGTATAATACACATTTAATAGAAATCATACTTAAATGTATCAAAGATAAATAAAAGAAAAGCTCAGGGCAGATTTATTTATAATACTTAAAAACTATAAATTACTCAAATGCCCAACAAAAATATTATAGAATGGGTACCTAGTGGTATATTCATGCAGCAAAATCCTACGTGTCAGTAAGATGAAATAAGCTGCTGGTGCGTGTCAGTAAGATGAAATAAGCTCCTGGTGCGTGCACCTGTGGGTGAACTCAGTAACCCAACATGGAGGGTGAGAAGCCAGACACAAGCGAGTACGAACTGTCTTATGTCTTATTTTGTTTGTAAAAAGTTCAAAAACAGGCCAAACTCATGTTTGGTATTAGCAGATTGTTTATTTCCTCTGGGAAAAGGGAAAGGTAGTGATTGGAAAGGGGATGGAGGGAGGGCTTCTGGGGAATGATCGTGTTCTATTTCCTGATCTGGGTGGTGGGTATGGGCATGTTTACTTTGTGATAATTCACCACGCTGTACGTTTGCCATGCTTTTCTAAATTTAAAAAAGATTATCGTTTTAAACGTCACAAGATAGTGAGTCAATTAGTCCATTGTAATTTCAGAAGAGACATTAGGATTAATCCCCAAAGTGAGATGAAAGATCTTCCAGCTATTTGGGGGGAAACTGAGACTCGAGGACACTTGAATCAGCTTTACTGCCGGAGCCCTGGGAGGTAGCGGCCTCACAGGTGTTCCCTGGGCCTGCAGAGCAAGAACAGTGAGGTGCAGAGGATAGCAGACATGTTTAGAGGAGAGAAACCCTGAAGTAGCCTCCCCTGGCCAAATTTCTGTGCCCTCGGGAGGGTTTTAAGTTTGCGGTGCACTAGTATCCTATCACTCTCATCCCTAGTATTTTCAGAGTCTGAGGCAAGAGTACAAATGGAGGCCGTTTACCATATGTTTAAATATTTAGAAGTTATAAGCCAAACGAAGCACTTCAAATAATGTACGTTCTAGGCTCCTACTTTTAAGGTGACAAATATCACCTTGAAAATCAGAGTGAACTTTGAAATTTCACACTTACACATGTGGGTGGGAGTCTCAGTCCCCAGATGTCCTTTCAGGCCCAACCCACTTTACTCAACACTGTGA
The DNA here is from genome assembly GCF_027406575.1 of Nycticebus coucang. Taxonomy (NCBI): domain Eukaryota; kingdom Metazoa; phylum Chordata; class Mammalia; order Primates; family Lorisidae; genus Nycticebus; species Nycticebus coucang. Next base: position 24,726,910 of record NC_069787.1, read on the forward strand.
TTCTTGAAAAACTTCCTAGAAATGCACTGACACATTGGGGAGAATTGAAAAGGAAGGGAAGGACTCTTTTCTTTTTCTTTAAACTTATAACACTTTATTTTGCTCTCTTAATTAACTTTACATCTGAATTCCCATTTTTAGAACAGCTTATCTGGTTGCCATTATTTTACTTGCAGAATGGAAGAACTCTTTTTTTTTTTTTTGTACAGACAGAGTCTCACTTTACTGCCCTCGGTGGAGTGCCGTGGCATCACATGGCTCACAGCAACTTCCAGCTCTTGGGCTTATGTGATTCTCTTGCCTCAGCCTCCAGAGCAGCTGGGACTACAGGCACCCGCCACAGTGCCCGGCTATTTTTTTGTTGCAGTTTGGCAGGGGCTGGGTTTGAACCCACCACCCTTGGTTTATGGGGCCGGTGCCCTACTCACTGAGCCACAGGCGCCGCCCCAGAATGGAAGAACTCTTTATCTCTTGAAATGACCCCAAAGAGAGTGAGGAAAAATAGAAATGATTAAATTCATCATGAATTTACTGGTAAACTGAAACTAGAGAGAAAAAATTAAATCCAGAGATAGAAAATCAAAGTTCCTGCCTCGGCAGCTGTACCTCAAGCGGCTAAGGCGCCAGCCATATACAACAGAGCTGGCGGGTTCGAATCCAGCCTGGACCTGCCAAACAACAATGACAACTACAACCAAAAAATAGCCCTACTTGTGGCAGGCGCCTGTAGTCCCAGCTACGTGGGAGGCTGAGGCAAGAGAATCACTTAAGCCCAGGAGTTAGAGGATTGCTGTGAGCTGTGATGCCACAGCACTCTACCCAGGGTGAGAGCTTGAGGCTCTGTCTCAAAAAAAAGATAAAAGAAAATCAAAGTTACTTTCTTTGCATATTTGAGTTTTGTGAAAGTTCATACTTAACATACTTTTTTTGAGAGACAGTCTCATTTTGTTGCCCTCAGTAGAGTGCTGTGGCATCACAGCTTACAGCAACCTCAAACTCTTGGGCTCAAGTGATTCTCTTGCCTCAGCCTCCCAAGTAGCTGGGACTACAGGTGCCTACCACAATGCCTGGCTATTTTTAGAGATAGGTGTCTCACTCTGCCTCTGGCTGATTTTGAACTCCTGAGCTCAAGCAATCCACCTGCCTCACCCTCCCAGAGTGCTAGGATTACAGGTGTGAGTCATTGCATCAGGCCCCCATGAGTTTGCTATTAAAATGTATAAATTCTATCAAATATTTCCAGAATAATCTAAAATTAGATGTCCTGTGGTTTTTCTTTTGGAACTGGATAATTTGAAACAAGTAATGTTGAAGGAAGACTTATGTTGCTCTGTGGTAGTAATGTTCTAGTTAGCAAGAATAATTAAAACAAGATGCTAGCTCAGCGCCTGTGGCTCAAGCGACTAAGGCGGCAGCCACATACACCTGAGCTGGTGGGTTCAAATCCAGCTGGAGCCCACCAAACAACAATGATGGTTGCAACCAAAAAATAACTGGGTGTTGTGGCGAGTGCTTGTAGTCCCAACTACTTGGGAGGTCGAGGCAGGAGAATTGCTTGAGCCCAGGAGTTGGAGGTTGCTGTGAGCTGTGATGCTATAGCACTCTACACAGGGCAACAGCTTAAGGCTCTGTCTCAAAAAACAAAACAAAACAAAAAAACCCAAGATGCTACTGACGTACGAGAGTAGCTTGGTGCAATAGTATAAAACCCAGAAAACATTCTGGCTGATGTTAATCTGTGCTGTGCAGTAAAAAATGATGTTCAAGAATAGATTTCTGGTAAATACATGCCAAAATACATTCAGGATATAATAAAAAGTTGAATTAAACCGTAAACCATAAGAGGACTGAAAAAAATGGAAGGAAATAGTTTTATGATTTTGGTGCAGATAGCTTTTGTGAGCATACTAATAGTCAATGTTGTTTATAATGGCAAACAAATTGGATGTCACTGAATTATCTAATAAACAAATTATGGCATATCGATTTAATAAAATGTTACTGACAGAAAGATTATTTTTATGACAACATTAATTAAAAATAAGCCATCAGCCTGGCGCAGTGACTCACGCCTGTAATCCAAGCACTTGGGAGGCTTTGGCGGGTGGATTGCCTGAGCTCACAGGTTCGAGACCAGCCTGAGCCAGAGCAAGACCCACTCATCTCTAAAAAAGAGCCGGGTGTTGTTGTGGGCACCTGTAATCCCAGTTACTTGGGAGGCTGAGGCAAGAGGATTACTTGAACCCAAGAGTTTGAGTTTGCTGTGAGTTAAGATGCAACAGCACTCTACAGAGGGTGACCAAGCGAGACTCTGTCTCAAAAAAGAAAAAAAGTAAGCCATCAAAAATATTTATAGGCTGGGCATGGTGGCTCACACCTGTAATCCTAGCACTCTGGGAAGCCAAGGTGGGTAGATTGCCCTGAGCTCAGAGGTTTGAGAACAGCCTAGAGCCACAGCTAGAGTGAGACCCTGTCTCTACCAAAAAAAAAGTAATAATAATAAAAAAAAAAACAGGGGCAGCGCCTGTGGCTCGGTGAGTAGGGCACCGGCCCCATATGCCGAGGGTGGCGGGTTCGGACCCAGCCACCCAGCCCTGGCCAAACTGCAACAGAAAAATAGCCGGGTGTTGTGGCGCGCGCCTGTAGTCCCAGCTGCTCGGGAGGCTGAGGCAAGAGAATCGTGTAAGCCCAAGAGTTAGAGGTTGCTGTGAGCCATGTGACGCCACAGCACTCTACCCAAGGGTGGTACAGTGAGACTCTGTCTCTACAAAAAAAAAAAAAAAAAAAACAAATAAAGCCAGGCTTTGTGGCAGGTGTCTGCAGTCCCAGCTACTTGGGAGGCTGAGGCAAGAGAATCACTTAAGCCCAAGAGTTGGAGGTTGCTGTGAGCAGTGAAGCCACATCACTCTACTGAGGGTGACAAAGCGAGACTCTGTCTCAATTAAAAAATAAATAAATTAGGGCAGTGCCTGTGGCCCAGTGGGTAGGGTGACGGCCCCGTATACTGAGGGTGGTGGGTTCAAACTCGGCCCCAGCCAAACTGCAACAAAAAAATAGCTAGGCATTGTGGCGGGCGCCAGTAGTCCCAGCTACGTGGGAGGCTGAGGCAAGAGAATTGCCTAAGCCCAGGAGTTGGAGGTTGCTGTGAGCTGTGTGACGCCGTGGCACTCTACTGAGTGCGATAAAGTGAGACTCTGTCTCTACTAAATAAATAAATAATTAAATAAATAAAAGAAAAAAACTTCAAACTTAGACAATTGAAAGACAATTGAAAGCAAAAAATGAAGAAAAAAGGTATGTACAGTTTGGTCTTACTATATGGGAAAAATCGTATTTGCTTAGGATAAAAGTGTAGAATGTTCTTAACATTGTGGTTATCTCTGAATGACAAATTTCTTTTTCATGTTCTATATTTTTTCATTTTAATAAGCAATTCCATCAGGAAAAAACAAAACTTCTTTAAGGTGACTTCTCTTACTAAGCAATGCTTACTACTTTTAAAACTTAATAGATACAGCTTTATTCATAATAGCTAAAAAGGTAGAATTGAGTCAAATGCCTTTCAGCTGGTAAAAGGATAAACAAAATAGGGTATATCCATACCATGGAATACTATTTCTCAATAAAAGGGAATGAACTACTAACACATGTTGCAATGTGGAAGAACGTCAAAAACACTGTTCTGTGTGTGAAATAAGCCAGGCACAAAATACCACATGTTGCATGACTGCATTCGTAATTTCTAGAAAACTACAAAAGGCAAATCTATAGAGGCAGAAATTAGATTAGTAGCCTGTAGCTGAGGGTGGGAATAAAGGTCAACTATAAATGGGTGGAGAGATTTTATTAGGGTGCTGGAAATGTTCTGAAACCGGAGTATGTTGATGATTGCACAACTCGATACTAAAAAAAGTCACTGAATAGTACATTGAAAACAGTGAATATGATGAAATGTAAATCATACCTCAATAAAGTTGTTTTTAAAAACTTAATGGAGAGGGCGGCGCCTGTGGCTCAGTCGGTAAGGCGCCAGCCCCATATACCAAGGGTGACGGGTTCAAACCCGGCCCCAGCCAAACTGCAACCAAAAAATAGCTGGGCGTTGTGGCGGGTGCCTGTAGTCCCAGCTACTCGGGAGGCTGAGGCAAGAGAATCGCTTAAGCCCAGGAGTTGGAGGTTGCTGTGAGCTGTGCGAGGCCACGGCACTCTACCGAGGGCCATAAAGTGAGACCCTGTCTCTTCAAAAAAAAAAAAAAAACTTAATGGAGAATTTGGTGAAAGTTCAGGGACTAAAAGGTTTAGAGGTTTTGTTTTGTTTTTAATATGAAGGGAGAGGAGGAGGAAAGGTCCATAGAGACTTTACCAGGCCAAAATGAGAGAATCCAGCTTTAGACACTGCAGTGTCCTTCTGTACAGGTATTTAGGATGGGTAAGCCACAGTATTTTTATTTATTTTTATTAAAAAAATTTTTTTTGAGACAGTCTCATTATGTTGCCCTCAGTAGGGTGCCATGGCGTCACAGCTCACAGCAACCTCAAACTCTTGGGCTTAAGCAATTCTCTTGCCTCAGCCTCCCAAGTATCTGGGACTACATCGCCCGCCACAACACCCGGCGACTTTTTTGTTGTAGTTGTCATTGTTTGGCAGGCACCGGGCCGGGTTCGAACCCGCCAGCCCCCGTGTATGTGGCCAGTGTCCTACCCACTGACCTACAGGAGCCGAGCCCCACAGTATTTCTTTCTTTTTTTTTTTTTTTGTAGAGACAGAGTCTCACTGTACCGCCCTTGGGTAGAGTGCCGTGGCATCACACGGCTCACAGCAACCTCCAACTCCTGGGCTTAAGCGATTCTCTTGCCTCAGCCTCCCGAGCAGCTGGGACTACAGGCGCCCGCCACAATGCTCGGCTATTTTTCTGTTGCAGTTTGGCTGGGGCTGGGTCCGAACCCGCCACCCTGGGCATATGGGGCCGGCGCCCTACTCACTGAGCCACAGGCGCCGCCTGCCCCACAGTATTTTTAATGCCAGAGGAGAATGCCTGTCTAGATTCAGACACGGAACAGTGATCCTGCTTCCCTAACCCTGGAGGAAAGACCACACCTTGGCCTTGAGAATTAACCTCTCCCACCAACCAGCTGGGGAAGTCTTCTGAGTCCCTTCAGTCTTCTGAGTGGTTTCAGTTTCGTCTGTTAAACAAAATAAGTGGCTTGTGTTAAATGATTTTTATAGATCTGCTCCATTGTACAGTTATTTTCCTTGGCATTCACCACCCTTCAGCAATTTGCCCTAGACTCCTTTCCAATCCCATTGCTCATAGCTTCAGGTCCCGTATCCTTCACATCAGATAAGATGACCTGGTTCTACCCCATTTTTCTCCCCAGAGCCTTTGCTCAGGCGCAGACTTTCTTATCAGAAATGAGATTTTTCTAACTGTTCCACCCCTCAAGCATTTCCCTGTGTCTGGATCTCTCTGACATTATTTTGTACACACTGCTTTTTCTTTTTTAACGGCAGCTCCATTTATCAATTGCTGCATTGTAAATCTCCCCCAAATCTACTGACTTAAAGCAACAACCATTTTATTATGCTATTTTGTGGATTCAGAATCAGGTTGGGCACAGTTGGGGATGTATTATCTCTCATCTGACACAAAGGGGACATGGGCTGGGTGGCTGGGATGGGGCCTTGAGCCTGGAGGCCTGTTTCTGGCTGTCAGCTTTGTTCTTCTGCCTGTAGCATCTGCTGGGGCTTGAGTGTCCAAAATGGCTCTGTACTCACTGGAATGGTGCCTACGCTGAGATGACTGAGACAGCTGGGGTGGCCTCCTCACAGCATGGCAGTCTTCGGGTAGATTATGACAACTGTGGTTGGCTTCCCTCAGAGCACAGTTTCCCAGAGTCCAGGGTGGAAGCAGGAAGGCCTTTTAGGACCTGGTGTAGGAGACGGAGCACCAGGCTTATAGAAGCGGCCACCTTTCCTGAGGGAGGCGCTGGGAGCAAGACAATCTCCCACTGCAAGGAGACGTTTTGCATCCCAGAGACAAGCCCTCAAGCAACTGCATGCGTTAATGAGATAATTGGTCAGCAAGAAGGTGTTGAAGCCTAGACATTTGTGCTGCAAGAAGGTGGGAGTCCAGCCTCTGGGGAAAGAGCACATAGGGATCACGAAGCAGGCAGCTCCAGTGGGTGGGCTCCTCACACCTCTTGCATAATGCTTGGATGAAAGGCCAGGACAGAGGTTACTCGGGGCTCTCCATGGAATGTTGGGAAGCCCACCTCTTGCAGGCATGTACCTCAATCTGTGTCCCAGCTGTTTTTATTTGCGTGGGGACAGGGTGCCCACAGTGGGCATCGACACCTGGCCTTCAGAAGTCAGATACTGTCCCTTCCATTGGCTTCACAGGGCCGACCCAGCCTCATCCCAGGAAGGTGCCACTCTAGGCTGTAATTAGCAGGAATGGTGGCTCTTTGTAGGAGAGGCATCTTCAGAAACCAGCTACCAAGGCCATTATCCCTTCTGTGTCTTCTCTTCATAACTAAAAGTCTAAATTATTTGAAGTTAGAACATTTCTTTCATCTTTTATAATCTCACTTTCTCCTTCTCCTCTCTTTCCAGAGAATCAAGAATAGAAGCAGGAGTTTTGTAGAAAATAGGCTGGAGGCAGGATCAGCTTATAGCTCAGGAGTCCCAATCCTGGTTGCATCATTTATTAGCTATGTGACTTGGGGCAATCTCTCAACCTTTCTAAGTTTCCTCATCTGCACAATGGTGTTGGTGCTGGTGATATAATAACACTCTTCCTTGTAAAACTGATGGGAGATAAAATTATGATGCTGGTTGCAAATCACTTAAGAAAAGGCCACTATATAATAAGCAAACAATAAGTGCAAGCTATTGCTGTTGATTTAATTTATACAACAAATTTACTATGATTTTTGGGCAGTGTTTCCCAGAGGAAAAAGAAAGAACCCAAGCATTGTTTTCTGAAGGGGAAAAAATATATATTCCATAAACTATAATGATGCTTTATTGGCTGGAGTCTTCTGAAGCCAGGAAGATGTTAGTCTAAATTTGTTAGTTTCCTCATGTCTTATCTAAAGAGATAATATACCTAATTGGCTATGAATTATCATTTAAAAAAATCACAACCAAAAGGCTGTTAAATACTAAAATGACCATGAAAAACAAGTGTAAATAAACAAAATGTCTGAGGCAAAAACATTGATGTGAAACAAAGAAAATGTCAATGTAGGGGAAGAAGTCTGAGTAAACAGAAAGATGAATGAACACTTGCAGGGAATATGCAAGAACCAGAGTGGATAATGGAGCAAAAAGAGAAGATTGGAAGGAGCCAAAGCTGTGTTTTGATTATGCGTAATTGACAATAATGTAATTACTGCCGTATTTTAAACACTAGGGCATCTGGTTGAAAGGATTTATCTTTATTTTGGAAAAAAAGCAACTATTGTGAACTCTTCTGGGAAAACAGTATAAAACAAGGCAGTTATGCTACTTTAACTTTATAGAGAAGTGGCTGTAATGACTTTACAATACATATAATCACTGGAAATAGTTTCAAATTGCAGGAGGACTTATTTTTCTCCTACTTAGAGTTCATAGTTTGTTTTTTTCCTCCCACAAGATTTGTCTTCTTTGGGGGTGGTTGCAATAATCAAAGGCATTTTGTGAACTTAATGAGGAATTAGGAAAAAAGTAATAATCAAAAAGCATTCAGGAAGATGCAATGAGTCCTGGCAATGGATTTTTAAAGTGTCATGCATCATTTAACGACGTGGACACATTCTGGGAAATGAATTGTTAGGTAATTTTGTCAATGAATGACCATCACAGAGTGTACTTAACGCAAACCTTGATGGGATAACCTATTACTCATCTGGGCTAAATGCTATGGCCTTTTGCTCCTAGGCTACACACTTGTATAGTAGCATGTCACTAGGGAATACTGCAGGCAGTTGTAACACTATGATAAGAATCTATGTATCTAAACATATAGGAGTTACAGGAATAATATGGTATCATCTCAAGGGATCATTTTCACATGTGGGTTCTGTTGCTGAATGAAATACGCACCCTATCACTACACAGTGCATGACTGTACAGGCAAACTCGTGGCTTTACGACTTCTCAGTAAGAAACACCGAGAGATAACATTGCAGGAAAATCAAGAAAGAGGCTATAGAGTTAATTTTGTGGATTTTTTTCTTTTTAATTGCACATCACTCCTTTAATTATACTGATTAATATAGTTATGCTCAAAATGGGTACTGGACCCACATGGCAGGGCTAAGCAACTAGAAGAGCATGATTCTGAAATCAGACAGTGAAATCAGACTTGGACATGACCAAGAGGCATTTCACTGCCACAAAACAGGCCAGGAAAAGATTCTAAAATCTACAGCAAGATGCATTCCTACCCACTAGAAGTCAAGGATCTTATCCCATGCTGGGGTGAGGAATGGCTTATTTTCTGACGACCATATGCGGGACTATTTCTTTCTTTTTTTTTTTGTACAGACAGAGTCTCACTTTATGGCCCTTGGTAGAGTGCCGTGGCATCACACAGCTCACAGCAACCTCCAGCTCCTGGGCTTAAGCGATTCTCTTGCCTCAGCCTCCCGAGTAGCTGGGACTACAGGTGCCCGCCACAACACCCGGCTATTTTTTTTGTTGCAGTTTGGCCGGGGCTGGGTTTGAACCCACCACCCTCGGCATATGGGGCCGGCGCCCTACTCACTGAGCCACAGGTGCCGCCCATGTGGGACTATTTCAACTGCTGCTAGAAACCCTAGTAGAGTTTTTGCTTTGTATTATTTGTGTATTCTTTTTTTGTAAAAGTAAATGCAGCACAGACTTAATTCAGGATTGATCCCAACCTTCTGGAGCCAGCTCCTCTGGGGTCAGGAAGGAAACAAACAGCTGTTTGGTAATCGCGATGTTAAGTTTCATACATCTTCTGACAGACCAGTGAGGTCCTGGCTCCTGGGAGCAAAGACACTTGTCCTGCTTCTCTTCAATGGACATGCCTTTACATGGCTCCTCCCTAGTGCCTGCTCAAAGAGGTCCCTAGTAAACAAAGCACTAGCAGAAACCTGTACTACCTACCTCTCAACTCCTGGGTAAGAGTAGTCTTCCCTTGGCTTGGACTGACAGTACAGATAAACTCATGGCTTTAAGACCCCCCAGTGAAGAGGGTGGAGAACCTGGACTCCAGAGGTGCTATTCTGACTACAGTAGACTGTATAAAGGGAGTGGGCGCAGGAGAAAAATCATGACGAAGATGAAATGGGAGCTCTGCTTCCCATCTGCAGCTACAGCTTTACACCTTGAGATGTGGTCAGTGTAACATGTGCAGGGGAGAGGTGCAGAGGCATGAGGAGGGGGTGTTCCTTGGGCAGTATTCTATCTGCTGCCCTTCACTTCTTCACCTTGCCCTGGGCAGCCACAGCTTCCAGGGCTTTATGAATGGTCTCCTCATCCCCCAGGAACTGCATCGTCTTCAAGTTCTTGTCCAATTCATAGATCATGATAGCCTTTTCAGAGACACCCTCCAGTTGCTTGACAATACCCCACAGGCTGTCAATGCCATGGGCTGCAATCGGTACCCATTTCTCCTCCTTAATCTGGGGAACTATTTCTTCATTCCCTAAGGGCAGAGCTCTGGTAATAGTGTCCTTCAGACTCTCACAGGAGGGTAGCTGGTCTTCAGTGAAATCTGTATACCTATGATCCTTATTGATGTTACTGTAAAAGGGGTGGTCCAGCTCCATCAGAGGAGTAGGGGACAGGGAGGGGAGGAACATCATAGGGATGCCTCCAAATCTTGACCTGGGACTCACTGCACTTGGCCACAGTTTCAACGTTATTGAGGATGGTCAGACTCCCATAGTGCCACTCATTGAGGCACCCAGTCCTCACCACAGGCAGTCACATCTGGTTAATGGCATCCAGCATTGTCCAGAGGGTCTTGATTGCTCTCTTCTGCACTGAGATAAAGCCGATGTCAAACTCATAGCCAGTATCTCTCAGCGCCTGCCCTCTATGCTTCACTCTTGGTGGCCCACTGGGCTCAGGTGGGCAGTGAGGTCAGCATTGGTCCAGCTGCTGAAGCAGTTCTCCAGGTCCCGGTGCTCTTGCCAGGCAGGATCAGCACCAGCTTGTAGGTGGCCATGGTAGCAGGCTGAGGATGTGATGCCCAACTTTGTGAATTTCAATATTGAGAGGAAGGTCAGCATCCCAGTCTATTTGGAAGGACAGACGTGTAGCACAGATGGTATTTTAGGCCTGAACTCCTGGAAACAGGTTCTAAGGAGAGTTGAGTGCAGATGGCTTTGTGGGGATGCTCTTAGAGCTACACCTATAGGAATTGGAGGTGGGACTAGACAGAACAATCACAACCAAGGCCTCTGCCATTTCTACAGGGAGCTCTGGAGTGGCTAGGATGGCTTATTTTTTCCTCTTCAGTATTTAAAAGACTTTTCAGAGTTGTCTCATACTGAGGCAAGGAGCAAGGTCTCTGTATCCATATTAGCCCTCTGTAACTCTGGACTAGGCAGTTCCCTCCAGTTAAGGGTAAGCCAGCATAGTTGACTTGCCCAGCATCTGCAGTCTTCTGATTGCTGTCCTGGCATCTGCAGATTCTCCTTTTTATTGAGGTATTACATAAAGTGAACAAATCTTAAATATACAGCTCTATGAGTTTTTACACATGTGTACACCTGTGTAATCCCCATCCCAAGATATAAAACAAAATTCCAGTTCTGCAACAGGTTGCCTCATGGCCTCTTCCAGTCCACAACCGTTCCTACCAAGGTAATCACTATTCTCACGTCTATGACCATTCCCTGACATTTTATGCTTTTGAACTTCATACAAACGAAAGTATTTATTATAGACTCTCTTGGGTCTGGCCTTTTTGACCTAGCATGCTTATGTGATTCATATAGTTGCTATATACAGCAATAATTCATCTTATTGCTGTATACCAATATTGAATATACCACAATTTGCCCATTCTATTCTTGATGCACATTTGAATTATATCTAATTTTGACTGTTATGAATAATGCATTTCTTGCATATATCTCTTAATGGACCATTAACCCCCTCATTTCTGTTATACATCAAAAAGAGGAATTTCAGGGTGTTCTGTCATATGTATGTTTAGCCTTAATAGTTAGTGCCAAACAATTTTTCAAGGTAGACATACCAATTTGTAATCCCACTACAATCTTTGAAGCTGAAAGGGATGTGCTGAAATAATTTCTGCACAAAGGACTAAAAACCATGTTCACTCTGACTCAAGGAAAATATTAAGTTAAGGATAACTAGACTATAAAAAATTTAAAAAGTAAGATTAAAACTTGAGGCAGGTAATTCTCCATGGATATTGTAGACACTTTAGTAATTTTGCCGAAGTGTAAAGACTGTTAAGGGGCTCCTCAAGATGTGGTCATAGGTCAGGTTCACTAGAAGCAGAATCTGAGGGACTTTGATGCATGTGATTTGTTGAGGGAGGGTTATCTTGAGAAACTTATTAGGGAAGAATTGAAAGAGGAGAGGGAAAGGGAAGAGAAATATATGGACTTGGGGAAAATCTAGTAATGGCCTGATCCTATAAGGGATTTTGGAGCATAAGTCACAACGCAGTCACTGCCTCCTTCATGATTGTGTACCTGAGAGTTGGGTAGTGGTGGTAATTACTTCCTGTAAGCTTCCACCAATCTAGAGCAGTTGTTCTCAACCATGGACAATTTTGTCCCCTAAGAAACAAGTGTCTCCTTGGAAAAGTATGGACATGGTTGTGGTTGTCACACTAGAGGTATTGGTACTGGTATTGAGAGATTAGAGGGCAGGGATGCTGCTAAACATCCAACAAAACACAGGACAGCCTCCTACAACAAAAAATCATCCTGCCCCAAATACTAGGGTGGAGAAACCCTGGGCCAGGCCAATTCTTTGGAGAAGGCATCAGTGACAAGCCAGTAACAGCAGCCACTGCTAGTGACAGATGGGCTCTTGGTACCATAAAGAGCATCTGGGCAGGGCATCAAAATAGCATCCTGTGCAAATGTATTTTAAAAACACGATGTTGAACAACAAAGGAAGCTCAAAGTGCTGTTTGGTTAGAATGCCTACATGATCCTGCATTTCATTTAATGGGATAGGACTAGCATCTTTAAATATATGTTGTTAAGCCCTTAGGTACATTGCACAGAAATGTTGTTAAAAACACTGTAATGTAAAACAACAACAACGACACTCTGATGTCAGGTGCAGCTATTTGGGATTTTTTTCAGAACTTTTTGAGTAAAATTTGAATTGGACTAAATAATAACCTGAAATATCCATTACTGTGCTGTTACTGCTAACATTGTGCTTCTTAACAAGTTTAATTCTAACAACTGTAACTTGAATGGGCTGAAGGATTTGGGGCAAAGGACCAAAATCATTGTTCTTAAACCAAAGGGGTTTGAAAAACATTAGAGATGTCATCAGTGTCAGACTAGTATATATCCTGTTGTGACTATCCCTTAAACCTCCTTTGTAGTCCTGTATTTATCTGGCCACTATCCAAGAATTTATCCAAGCCCTCATAGAAGCAGTTTATAGCTGAGAATTGTAAAACTCAGGATATCTAGTCCCATTGTATTTACCAGTGTTATACAAAAGGATACATAATTTTTCAAACTTCAAAAGGCATTCTGTAGTTTGTATTCTAACTTTTATTCTAATTTTGTGATCTATATTTATGATCCTAGTATTAGTTTCATTTTTTCCCTCTCTTAAATCACCATCAGTTTTAGTTCTGTTTTTAGTTACAATACTAATAACCATAAAGGGTACAGTTATGGATAAACATATTCTTTTTTTTTTTTTTTTTTGGCCGGGGCTGGGTTTGAACCCACCACCTCCGGCATATGGGACCGGTGCCCTACTCTTGAGCCACAGGCGCTGCCAACATATTCTTTTTTTGTTGTTGTTGTTGAGACAGAGTCTCACTATGTCACCTTCACAGCTCACAGCAACCTCAAACTCTTGGGCTCCAGCGATTCCCTTGTTTTAGCCTCCCTAGTAGCTGGGACAACAGGAGCCCATCACAGCTCCTAGCTATTTTTAGCAGGCCCGGGTCAGGTTCGAACCCACCAGCCTCGGTGCATGGGGCCGGCACCCTAACCACTGGCCATGGGCTCTAAGCCCATAAATACATTCTTGACAAAAATTTAGTCAAATGAGGCAGTGCCCGTAGCACAGTGGTTACGGCGCCAGTCACACAAATGGAGGCTGGCCGGTTGGAACCTACCTGTGCCAGCTAAAACAACAATGACAACTTCAACAACAACAACAACAAAATAGCCGGGCGTTGTGGCGGGCACCTGTAATCCCAGCCACTTGGGAGGCTGAGGTAAGAGAGTCCCTTAAGCCCAAGAGTTTGAGGTTGCTGTGAGCTGCTACATGACACCACTCTACCAAGGTTGAATTTAGTCAAATGGAAATCTTGTAACACTACGTTAAGTGAAGAAAGGAAAATATGGAGTATGACATAATTTGTGTTTAAAAATCTTCTGGTACTTGGCTTGATGCCCGTAGCACAGTGGTTATGGCGCCAGCCACATACACTGAGGCTGGCAGGTTTGAACCCAACCCGGGCCTGCCAGACTACAGTGACAACTACAACAACAACAACCACAACAAAATAGCCAGGTGTTGTGGGAGGGTGCTCGCTACTTGGGAGGCTGAGGCAAGAGAATCACTAAGCCCAAGGGTTTGAGGTTGCTGTGAGCTGTGACTCCACAGCACTCTACCCAGGGCTACAGAGTAAGATTCTGTCTCAAAGAAAAAAAAATCTTCCGGTACTTTTTGAATCCTATAAAAGTCTGAAAAGACATATACCAAAATAATAAAGGTGGTTAAAGTATAGTTTGCACTATACTATATAATATTTGTTTAATATTTAATATTCTACCACCTCCCCAGCATGGCTCAGAGAATGAACTAGAGCTATAAATGGCTTATTCAGGAAGCTATTTTCAGATGTCAGTTAAAACTCTACTCTTCCTGATGTTTTAATTGCTTATACACATGCCACCTTCTGGAAACAAGAAGTATTTCACCATTAAAAAACTTCTAATAATAGAACTCGGTAATAAAGATAAAATTGTTATAATTGGAATTATTTATAAAAGCCATTTTTAAATTTAAGATTTAATTTTGAATCTTATGGATCACGATCATGTTTGTTAGCCAGAGAGGGACTACTTAATGCAATTAAAGATGATGGGTTACATACTTGTCCTCAGTAAGTTGGTTATGGAAAAAACTATTTTTATTTATTTATTTTTAATTAAATCATAACTTTGTACATTGATGCATTTATGGGGTTCAGGGTACTGCTTTGTTATACAATGTGAAATGTTTGCATTGAACTAAGTAACACATCCATCACAATTATACTCATTTCTTAATAGTTTTGAAATGTACCATTGCATCGTGCACGTTAGGTGAGGTCCCACCAAATACCCTCCCTCCTCCCATGTCCTCCCTCCCCTCCCCTTTCTATCTTCTTCCCTTCTACTTTCTGGAGAAAAAACTATTTTTAAAATAGTGAAAGGCTACCCAAAAGTAAGTCTCAGGACAATGGAAGAGGAAAAAAAATAGCAATCTTTGAATTCTCAAAAAATTATCAAGAATTTCATTACTATTTTCCCCATCCAACAGGGGCTAAGATGAAATACTGTCATTATTCTCAAACGATGTCTGTATTCAGAAATAAAAATGGATTGGATCTATGAATCAATATAGCTATGTCTCAAAAATGTACCAAAATATAAAAAAGAAGCAAGTTGCAGAGTTATAATGTAATAATGTGCCTATAAAAAATGGTTCTAAACATAAAGTAACAGGATACATAGAAATGGATGGAGAAACATAGCAAGGTTTTCAATAATAGCTGGAAGAATTACCTTTTTTTTAGTGGAAGTAATAAATTGCTATATTAAAATGCCCATTCACAGCCGGGCGTTGTGGCGGGAGCCGGGCGTTGCTGCGGGCGCCTGTAGTCCCAGCTGCTTGGGAGGCTGAGGCAAGAGAATCGCGTAAGCCCAAGAGTTAGAGGTTGCTGTGAGCCGTGTGACGCCATGGCACTCTACCCGAGGGCGGTACAGTGAGATTCTGTCTCTACAAAAAAAAAAAATGCCCATTCACAATTTTTTTTCTTGAGACAGAGTCTCATTATGTTGCCCTCGGTAGAGTGCTGTAGCATCACAGCTCACAGCAATCTCAAACTTTTGGGCTTAAGAGATTCTCTTGCTTCATCCTCCCAAGTAGCTAGGACTACAGGTGCCTGCCACAATGCCCGGCTGTTTTTTTGTTGTAGTTGTCATTGCTGTTTGGCAGGCCCCAGATGGGGTTTGACCCCACCAGCCCTGCTGTATGTGTCCCCTGCGCTAGCTGCTGGGCTACAGATGCTGAGCCTCAGACACAATTTTTTGATTCAAGTGGCTTTTACATCTTTTTTTTTTTTTTATTGTTGGGGATTCATTGTGGGTACAAAGAACAAAGTTACACTGATTGCATTTGTTAGGTAAAGTCCCTCTTATAACTTTGTCCCATCTCCAAGAGGTGTGCCACACCCTGTGGCCCCCCAACCCTCTAGAAGAGTTACCTTTGGTGAAGCAGGAGAGAATACCAAGTTTGCATGGCTGTCAAAGTAAATTTTATATTTTCTAAAGAAGAATGAATTTATAACTCGTATAATTTACATTGATTAGAAATGCAAAAAGAGAGGCGGCGCCTGTGGCTCAGTGAGTACTCAGGGCGCCGGCTCCATATGCCAAGGGTGGCGGGTTCAAACCCAGCCCTGGCCAAACTGCAACAAAAAAATAGCCGGGTGTTGTGGCGGGCGCCTGTAGTCCCAGCTGCTCGGGAGGCTGAGGCAAGAGAATCGCGTAAGCCCAAGAGTTAGAGGTTGCTGTGAGTCGTGTGATGCCATGGCGCTCCACTCGAGGGCGGTACAGTGAGACTCTGTCTCTACAAAAACAAACAAACAAAAAAAACCAGAAATGCAAAAAGAGAACTATTGCTTGCAAAAAACAAGAACTTCCCAAGTAAGGAAATCTTGTATTTAGTTGTAACTATCAGTATTTTGTGATGCAAAAGATGCAATATATATTTTTTCTTCTTTTCGATGCAGTATATATATATATGTATATATATATATATATATGTTTTGAGACAGAGTTTTACTATGCCACCCTCAGTAAAGTGCTGTTGCATCACAGCTAACAGCAACCTCAAACTCCTGGGCTTACGTGATTCTCTTGCCTCAGCCTCCCAAGTAGCTGAGACCACAGGCGCCCACCCACAATACCCGGCTATATTTTGTTTTAGTTGTCATTGTTTTAGCTGGCCCAGGCCAGGTTTGAATCCACCAACTTTGGTATATGGCTGGCACCGTAACCACTGTGCTATGGGCACTGAATCACAATATATATTTCTTATAAATGCCAGCAGCACTGAACCATATAGTCTGTTTTTCTGTGTTGGAATCCTATGTGTGTGCACATGTGCATTGCGCATAATGAAGAACCTGGGAAATGCACGGCTCTGTAAAGTGCTTTCAACTAGAGTTTCCTAGCATAGCTTGTTTCAGCGAGTTCTCTGGCATTAATAATTTAAAAATATTAATGCTATGACCTACAGGAATGAGGTCCCATGGTAGATGTAAAGATTCTCTCTAGAGAAGCTAACTTGGAATAATTTAGTCAAAGGTCTATGTCAAGGGACCTTTTGAGGGCTTTACTAATTCCAAATTGGCACTGATTCACTGTCAATATTGAGTGTCTATTATTTGTAAGGCTCAGTATGGTCTAAAGCAGGCATGCTCAGAAAGTGAAACAAAGTAGGTAGTAATATTGAGTCAAATGTCCAGTAGCTGATAGGCTGGGCTTAGGAATCGTATTTACATTGGTTTCAATTCCCATTGAGCAGCTTACTGGTTGTGTGATCTAGGAGAGTCGTAGGAATATATTAATACAATGCCTACTTCATAGAGCTGTTAGGAGGGGGAAATGTAATCATTATAAAGGGTTCGCTGCAGTGCTGGCACATAGTAAGTATTCAATTAATATTAGCTCCTCTTACTATTTTTTTCTGAATGCTAATGAAGTTTCAAGCCAGTTTCCTAGTCATAAAAAAAATTGGATGTTGAAAAGGCTTTTGTAGTTATCTCCAGTGTCCTACCAGATGACTTTCACTCCTTTTCCACCAACATCTAAAACCAGGGAATAAATACCACAATTGCAGTATTACTGGTGGAATAACAAGAAATAAGATCAGCGAAGTCCAAGGGGAAGGGAGGTGGGAGACTAGTGGGAGAGTAGGAGGAGCACAGGCTAAAGGGAGAAAATAAAGGGAAGACGGGGGAAAAAGAAAAGTTGGCTCCTGACAAGTGTAAGGAGAGGTGAGAAAAAAGGAAAGAAGGGAAATACAGAGAGACGTCAGTGAAGGCACTGACACGGTTTTATCCTCAAACGTTCTGATTTCTGATCATTGTGAAGTGTATTTATTGCTTAACTTCTCAGAGCCCAGTTTTATTTTGAAGTTTGTAGAGCGGATTAGATGAGATGAGTAGGATGGGCAGACTGTTAATGAGAGAAACATATTTAAATAAGGGATTAAGAATGGGGGAGAGAGCTGCTGGAAAGGAGAAGTGGGAAGAGTGAGGAGAGACCGGGTGGAAAAAGGAGGAGGAGGACGAAGAGAAGGAGGAGGGGGAGGAGCAAGACGGTAAAGGAGAACTGTTGACAAGGCGGGTGAGAATTGAGGAAAACCACAGGAACGGCGCTGTTGTGGCTGTTGCGGTGACTTCAACACATTGAGCACTGACAACTCGACAACTTGCCTGGTACATTGTTAGAGTTTTACATGCATAATTTCATGTTATCCTCATAGCATCTCTATGGGGCTAGACTCTAGTATTATTCTTACTTTACAGAAGAGATATGTGAAGCAAGAGAGATTGTGTAACTTTCCTAAAGTCTGCGGGAAGTGGTGGCCGGGAAAGAATTCAAACACACGTCTATCTGCACATCCAGCGCTGTTAAAATAGCCTTTAAGAGCCTCAAAAGGCCCTGCGCCTGTGGCTCAAGCAGCTAAGGCGCCAGCCACATACACCTGAGCTGGCGGGTTCGAATCCAGCCTGGCCCACCAAACAACAATTACGGCTGCAACCCAAAAAAAAAAAAAAAAATAGCCGGGCGTTGTGGCGGGCGCCTGTAGTCCCAGTTACTTGGGAGGCAGAGGCAGGAGAATCGCTTAAGCCCAAGAGTTAGAGGTTGTTGTGAGCTATGATGCCACGGCCCTCTACCCAGAGCGACAGCTTGAGGCTCTGACTCAAAAAAAAAAAAAGGAGCCTCGAAAGCGGCTTAGAGGGACTAGGGTGGGCCCATTTGTCTGGATTCTTCCAAGTCATCCCCATTAGGTTGAACTCCAGCGTCCTAGGGTCACTCGCCACGCCCTTTCCCTTCCTAGCGGTTTTGAAAGCTCCACTTCATCTTTAACAGCGTCTCGTCTCCATGGAGATGGGCGTGGGGCGGGACTTCCTGTCTCCCTCGCCAGCACTTCCGCCCCGAACCGGAAGCGTGGTGGCCAGCCGAACAGGTCTCGGCGCGCGGAGACTTCTTGGAGAGTTTAAGCGCCAGGACTGCGGCGGCTGTGAGAGCGAGCTCTCCGGCACTTGCGTCCGGCTTGGCGATGCTGACTCCCGCGTTCGACCTCAGCCAGGACCCGGATTTCCTGACGATCGCCATCCGCGTGCCCTACGCTCGGGTCTCCGAGTTCGACGTCTATTTCGAGGGGACCGATTTCAAGTTCTACGCCAAGCCATACTTTCTCAGGCGAGTTCTGGGCGCTTGGCGGTAGGAAGAGCGCATTTGTTCTTTCATTAGATAATTGCTTTTTTAGGGAGGATGAAAGATCGAGAGAGCAGTTCTGGATTTAACGCCTTTTCCCCGAGATTCCCTTAACTGCTTCTGGTACTGAGGAAGTGACCTCTTCCTGGCGCGTGTCGCAAATGCTGCAGAAGCCCATTCCTTTCTTAAAGCTTTCTGGAGTCTACATTAAAGAAGCACTTTAAAAACGTGGCGTTTGGACCGTGTCACTTTCCCAGTTCCTGTTCTGTCGCCCTGGTTCTCGTCGGTTCCTTACTCGTTCTGTTCTTTTCTTTGTGTGTGTTTGCTCTCCCAGCCTCTTCTCCCGGGGATGCTGCGCTGACATGCTCGATGACTTCCTGACCCATCAGTCCTTTTGACTTTTCCCAGTGCACCTTTTGTTTTTTCAGCTCTTGGCTGACCGCTCCCTACTTCCTGAAAGTCTCACCTTCATTGGCCCTTTTGACCCCTGAGAGCCTAGTTCTTCTGCCTCTGTCTGCTGTTTTCACGGTTTGGTTTCATCGCTTAAAACCAAAGTTGTTTCTCCTAAGTCCCAGTCAGGGGCCGCCACCACATGTCTGTTTAGATTTTTCTCCTTGCAGAACCATATCTACTGTAGTAGCAGCTGACACTGATCGCCTTCAGTGTAGTGTGTAAGCAGTCTCGTTAAGTGCGTTATTTTATTTAACTTTGGCAGCAATGCTTGGATATGGGCACTAAAACTACTTTTAGCTGTTGCCCAATTCTACAGAGGCCACTGCCATATTATTCTACCTAAAACATTACCAATCCCTCGTCCTCCCCTTTCTGACTAAGTTAGATCTGTTCTCCTAATTTTTCTCAAGTGTAGCTCCAGCCTATCTTTCTTGGCCAAGTACTTTTGTGATACAAACCTTCCCCCCAGACAAGCTGGTTCCTTTGCTGTGCTTAACCCAGTTGTGCTCAGATTTCCTTTAGACGGTGACTTAACTTATCTATTTGGATATACTGCACTTTCTTCTTTCTTTATTCATTTATCCCTTTGATTTATTTATTGGGTTTCACTATTGGGATTATAGTGCTCAACAAGGGCTGTGCTCCGTGTGATTTACATTCTAGTGGGGAAAGAAAAACAATGAACCAACAATAACAACAAATTGTATTATAGTAAGTGTTATAATGAAGAGAAAGAATTGTACTGATACAGAATAAAACGGGCTCAGTGGTCAGGAAAAGCCTTTCTGAGTAGGGTATATTTAAGGCAAAAGATGATAATGGTGGTAACAAACATTGAATTCCTAGTCCTACCCCAGGCTAGTGCTTTCCATGGGTTATCTCCTTTGCTTTTAGCACAGCTCTAGAAAGTAGGTTTTATTATTTACCCATTTCTGTGGACTGAATATTTGTGTCCTGCTTGCCTCCAAATTCTTATGTGGAAGCCCTATTTATACATTGTGTTTTTTCTGGTTTATCGTATTGATCAAAGCAGCCTCAGAGCCTGCTGAATTTTTTTTTTTTTTTTTGTGCAGTTTTTGGCTGGGGCTGGGTTTGAACCCACCACCTCCAGCATATGAGGCTGGCGCCCTACTCCTTTGAGCCACAGGCACCACCCGATCCTGCTGAATTTTAAGGGGATATAGACACCATGATTAGGAAATGTGAGATGAACAGTCTTTGGAAGTACAATTTGCTACAGTCCTCTCCTGTAGGAATTGAGTCTAGCAAGGAAGGCAGATCTACAAAACAGATATGATTTCCTATGTAGTAAGAATTTATCTCTATGCTTGTAAAGCATTTCGGAGAGGAGAGTTGGTAAATAAGAGCTCACAATTGCTTAATGCTTGCCTACTGTGACAGCCACTGAGCTCTTCATTGTCATTTTAATTTCACAGTAACTTAGGTAAATACTGTTATTTCTCCTTTTTTACAAATGAGGTGCTATGATTCTTGAAGTTGTCTAAAGAAAGTTACACAGCTGTTAAATGGCGGAGCTAGAACTTGATTCAGATTCCGATATAATGGTAGTGTTTGTAACCATTATAACTAATTTATCTACAAACTGACTCCTTATTATGGTCTTAGAAGGGATCTTCTTTTGTGAAAATGTATTATAACTCCAGGAAGCATTGGTGTCAAAGGCAGCCATGTTGTAAAGCCCTGGGCCTTTTGGGGTCTGCCAAGTGTTTTTGTTTTTAATTATATTTAGTAGGAAGCAAGGTGGGGGCAAGAGAGGAAAAGAAAGTCAAATTTTAAGTTTGGAATAGTATAGATATAGAGTAGGGCTGATAGACCCTACTGATGAGTTTAAATTATCTAGGTAACATCAGGTGGTCATAGAAGCTTTTTCAAATAGAAAAGTGACAATCACATTTCTGTTTTAGAAAAATTCTTCAGGGGGCCTTAGTGGAAGACTGAACCAGAGTAAAACTAGAAGGGAAATAATTTCATTTCCTTTAGTACAAAACAGGAGGAAAGGCCAAGTGCAATGGCTCGCTCCTGTAATCCTAGCACTCTGAGAGGCGGAGGAGAGTGGATAGCTTGAGCTTACAAGTTCAAGATCAGCCTGAGCAAGACCCTGTCTCTACTAAAATAGAAAAACTGAGTCAAGAGGATCGCTTGAACCCAAGAGTTGGAGGTTGCTGTGAGCTATGACGCCAGGGCAATAGCTTGAGGGACTCTGTCTCAAAAAAAAAAAAAAAAAAAAAGAAAAGAAAACAGGAGGAAATTCCTATATAATAATAATGAGATTTGATGACAACACTTTTGCTCCCCCCTCCCTTTTTTAAATAAGTAGTAACTCACCTGATATAAGTAACTGGTTTTGTATTTCTGGTTTCCCATTATCTGGCTTTTTCTTCTTTTACTGGAAGCCAATTAGTATACTTTTGTTGAGTGCCTGCCATGTAAGGCACCAGATATATAAATAATGCTTAATTCATTAATAAAGGGAAAGTACAAGTTGAATATCCTTATTTTGGCTTTTTTTTGAATTTTGGAATATTTGCTGATAAATAATGAGATATCTTGGGGATGGGACCTAAATCTAAACAAATTCATTTAGATTTCATATATATTTTATGCTCATAGCCTGAAGGTAATTTTATATGTAATATCTTTAGTAATTTTGTGCATGAAACAGTTTTTTTTTTGCAGTTTCTGGCCAGGGCTGGGTTTGAACCTGCCACCTCTGGCATAGGGGGCTGGCGCTCTACTCCTTTGAGCCATAGGTGCCACCCCATGAAACAGTTTTGATTGCACTCTGTCACCTGAGGTCAGGTATGGAGTTTTCCACTTATGGTGTCATGTTAATGCTCAAAAAGGTTTATATTTGGGAGCAGTTCAAATTTTTGATTTTTAGATTAGGAATGCTCAACCCATACTACTATAATAATAGTGATAACTAATATTTACTGTGACTTTTCTTTTTTCAGTATCTATTTTAATGGTGCCTGAGTTTTTCAAATAGAAAGATGAATCATCTCTAATTTCTGCTTCTTAGTTGGAGAAGGAATCTAACTTATTTAGTTTGTTAAAATGTAAAAGAAATGCTGAGGAATTTCCCTTGGAAAATGATGATAGATTCCCCCCCCCCTGTTTTTTGGAGATAAGATCTTACTCTGTTGCCTGGGCTAGCTCACAACCTTAAATTCCTGGGCTCAAGTGATCCTCCTGCTGCGGTCTGCAAAGTAGCTAGGACTACAGGCATATGCCACCACACTTGACTCATTTTCTTATTTTTTATGGAAACATGGTCTTGCTGTGTTGCTCAGGCTGGTCTTGAACTCCTGTTGTCAAAGTAGCCTCCAACATTCTAAAGTGCTAGGATTATAGGTGATCCACTGTGCCAAAATGGTTGATAGATTTTCTTGGGTAAATGTATACCATTATTAATGGTCACTTATGTTATACTGTAATTTAAGGACTTCATGAGATCTTGTGTTAAATTTGCAGATTGACCCTTCCTGGAAGAATTGTTGAAAATGGAAGTGAACAAGGGTCCTATGATGCAGATAAAGGTATTGCCTTTGAGATTTTTGTTAGCTTTTTCTTTGGGGTTTTCATGTCAGTATATCTACATAATAAAATCTTTCAAGATACTGTGAAGACCTTTTTATTTTATTAATTTTTTTTTTTTTTTTTTTGAGACAGAGTCTCACTATGTTGCCCTCAGTAGAGTGCCATGGCGTCATAGCCCACAGCAACCTCAAACTCTTGGGCTTAAGCAATTCTCTTGCCTCAGCCTTCCAAGTAGCTGGGACTACAGGCACCTGCCACAATGCCTGGCTTTTTTTGGGTGGTTGTTGTCATTGTTGTTTAGCAGGCCCAGGCTGGGTTCAAACCCACCAGCCCCAGAGCATGTGGCTGGTGCCCTAACCACTGAGCTACAGGTGCCAAGCCTGTCACTCTTTCTGATTTCTGAATGTCCAGTGCCTGTAATTTGTGATATTTTGCCAATTAAAATTTTCTCTTTTCTTTAATGTATTTCACAATATTCTTTACAATGTAAAATTAAATTAGTTCAATACTCTGGTTCCGTTTCCTAGCAGTACTTCTATATTTAGTAGATGTTTAAAAGTAAAAATTTGAACGTGTGAGATGATTGATGGTAAAAAATGTAGATGATTTATAAGATTTTTTTTTTTCTGGTTGCAGTTCAGCCAGGGCCGGGTTTGAACCCGCCACCCTCGGTATATGGGGCTGGCGCCTTACCAACTGAGCTACAGGCGCCACCCCGATTTATAAGATTTTTAATGGAATCTTTCCTGTACGATTTTCAAACTTGAATTTTAGTAATAGGTAGATGAGAGAGAAACCATCTGTGGGTGGCATTTAAAGGCTAAATGAATTTTCTTTTCATGATTGATAAGCCCCTCATTCAGCTAGTCATGAAATCATTTATTTTCCTTTTATAGAAACTCCTGGCTTCTTTTGTCATTGGATCTGGAAAATGATTACTTTATATATACTCTAGTGTGATTTTCGAATGAATATTTATTGACCTCAGTGAACTAGGTTAAGGGAAGGATGAAAGAATGTAACAAACAAAGCTGTTACCCACAGTGTCTGTCATTTATGTGATAATGAAGTATTAATGAAAATGGTTTCCTAGGTTTGTAAATCTCCTTTTAATTGTAAGTAAGTTGCATGTTGAAACAAAGTTATCAAATTTTAAAAGTATACAGACGTTAAGGAAGGTTGTCTGTGTGGAAGTATTTGGATTGAGTTGTATTTGACATAATGGAATACAGTTTAGTTCACAGAAGGACATAAGATGTTTTAAAATGTGAGAGGAGTAAGTAATGCATTAAGTTCCCAAGGAAGCTTAGATGAAGTTGATAAACCCAGTCAAGAAGAAAGAAAAGAAGTATGTAGAATTTGAGTCTGACTTCACAGTTATATCTCTTGACATAAAAGAAATCTTATCAAGCCAGGGTGGCTTTATTTAAGATTATTTATATTTTTAGAACTGCTACCATTCTCCGTTGCATTAAATATTCTGATTTTTTTCTTCTTGTCTAGAAATATATATGGTTAGTAACTGTTAATTAATTTTAAACTATTTCCTGGTCAGGTAATTGATTTTAAGAAGTTTTGACTTGGATTTTCTTTTATTATATATATTTTTGAGACAGAATCTCACTCTGTCACCATGGGTACAGTGCCGTGGCATCGTAGCTCATAGCAACTTCAAACTCTGGGGTCAAGTGATCCTCTTACCTCAGCCCCCAAGTAGCCGGGACTACAGGCACCCACCACTATTCCCAGCTAGTTTTCCTGTTTTTAGCAGAGATGGGGTCTTGCCCTTGCTCAGGCTGGTCTGGAACTCCTGAGCTCAAGCAATACACCTGCCTTAGCCTCCCAGAGTACCAGGATTATAGGTGTGAGCTACCACACCTGGCCACTTTGACTTGGATTTTTTTTGTTGTTGTTGGGGATTCATTGAGGGTACAATAAGCCAGGTTACACTGATTGCATTTGTTAGTAAAGTCCCTCTTGCAATCGTGTCTTGCCAATGATTGAAGAAATCATCAGATCTGAGATTCTAGATGAAACAGATAACAGAAGGAAAAAGAAAGTAGCCCACTGTGAAAGAAAGCAAGATTTTTCTGCCTTTAAGCAGACAGACAGCAAGATGAAGGTTAAAATAATCACCACAGCTCCTCTTGGCCATGCACCGTTTCCTAGCAACAGAAGTAGAAGCATTGAGCCCATCCCAGATGTCAGAGAAGATCCTTCTCAGGCTGCTAAAGCACCCCAATGCCATCCAGGAGCTGAAGTATGATGAGAAGAACAAGAAGGCACCAGAGTACTACTCTACCAGTGCAACAAACTCGTAGACTACTTCCTTCTCATTTTGCAGGGGAAGGTGAGGGTAGAAGCTGGGAAAGAAGGTATGAAGTTTGAAGCAAGCGCCTTCTACTACTGCGCTGTGGCCCTGACGGCCTCTTCAGGTGAAAATAAGTCACCTCCTCGCCCATGTGGCTTGAATCCCTCAGATTCTCTCAGTCGAAGTGACCGGATTGATGCAGTGACACCAACACTGGAGAGCAGCAACAACCAGCTCAATTCGTCGTTCCTCCAAGTCGACATCCCTGATTATTCAGTGCGAGCCCTCTCTGACCTTCAGTTTGTTAAGATCTCAAGACAGCAATACCAAAATGCCTTGATGGCATCCCGGATGGACAAAACCCCTCAGTCTTCAGACAGTGAAAATACTAAAATTGAATTGACTCTTACGCAGCTGCATGACGGGTTGCCCGACAAGATGGCGAACCTGCTCAATGAACAGAACTGTGTGACGCACAGTAAGGCCATCCCCAGCCTGCACCATGAAGGCGCCGTCCAGGGGTGCTGTGCCGCCCGCCCCTCCCACTCCTGAGGCCCCTGGCCCCATCTGACCATGACTTCCATCAGTGTGAGCTTGTGTGCCATGCTGCATCCTGCAACGTCCTGAGGCCAAAGACTTTGTTCCCTTCCCAGGAACCTTGGAGGAGAACGGTGAGGGGAGGAAAGGAAAACAGAGAATGGAGGCTGACAGCTGGGGAAGCATGGCCGTCAAGATTTTGAAGACAAACTTCTTCCACCCAAGTAGAATCATGTTTATTTTTTCAGCTGTACCTTTTATCATTATGCACTCTTCTCCTCCCTCAATTTGCATGAAGTTGAAAATTGTTGCAATTTATTTTTCCAAGCGATCATGTTTTTTAAAAGTGTCTTTTGCAGAGTTTTAGGTTGTTCTGTCTGAACTCTGCTGTGATCCCATGATGTGACTGGTAATAGGATGGCCTTGCCCCTTGAATGGCCTCCTTGGCCCTCCAGAGAGGGGCGCCCCTTCCTCTGTGCCCAGTGGGTGTCACTGTTGAACTGATGGATGAATGAAGAAAACACTGTTACTGCAAAAAAAAAAAAAAAATCTCTGACTTGGATTTTAACATTATCCATAGATGAAGATGGTATTTCGTAAGCATTTTGTGGCTTTAACAGATTAATTTTTTATAGAAGTGACAGCTTCTGAAAAACCCTATTTGATTCTTTTTCTATCTTGTTTATGTAGTTACTAACTTTGTAAAATGGCATAATTTTGGAACTCTATGAAATAGAATTAAGTTTGCCGAGATAAATACACGTAATTACTTACGTATATTAGTGAAATCTTTGAATATTTTAATCTAAGCATAAAATAAATTTATCTTCAAGGAATTTTTACCATTCGATTGCCCAAAGAAACTCCTGGCCAGCATTTTGAGGGGCTGAACCTACTAACTGCTCTTCTGGCACCAAGAAAATCCAGGACGGCAAAACCACTTGTGGAAGAAATAGGTATGTTTACTGCAGTTGGAAGGAAGTACAGATAATGAGAATATCTACAATGCTTATGTGTTTGTAGCAGAAATGGGATATAGTGAATAGGAAATGAAAGAAATTACTTTAGGTGATAAGTCATGTGAAGATATGAAAATAGCTCAGTTGAGGTTATAATTAAAAGATATAAAGAACTGTGGAATCAGGAGATTAGCCACATTTTTGGCTTAATTAGAATAGCATTTTACCTTTGGCAAAATATTAGCCTCTTTGAGTTAAGATCAGAAGAGTATAGCTCAATGAATTACATAAAGTGAACATGGGCTTGATGCCCATAGCACAGTAATTACGGTGCCAGCAACATGCGAGGGTGACGGGTTCGAACCCAGCCCAGGCCAGCTAAACAACAATGACAACTATAATAAAAAAGCCAGGTGCTGTGTTGGGCGCCTATAGTCCCCGCTACTTGGGAGGCGAGGCAAGAGAATTGCTTAAGCCTAGGAGTTTGAGGTTGCTGTAAACTGTGACACCATGGCACTCTTCCAAGGGCGACATAGTGAGAGACTGTCTCAAAACAAAAAAAAAACAAAAAATAAAAAATAAAGTGAACATGACTTAGGTGAAGAAATGGAACTTTTCCACTGTCCTGAAATCCCACACTGTGCCTCTTTCCAGTTACTTTGTCTTGTCTCCTGTCCAAGTTAACCCCTGTCCTCTATTTTGCCTGTTTTTAAGTTGCAAGCATAATTCATATGTTGTGTGTTCTTTTTTTGTCTGGCTTATTTCACTTAACATTATTTTTGTGAGATTTATCCACATTGTAGCTGAGGTCCGTTTGTTTTCCTTGCTGTGTAATATTCCATTGTATCAATGTACCACATTTTTTACACTTCCTACTATTGCTGGGTTTTTGGATTGTTCTGTTTTGGGGGCTGTCATGAATAATGGAGCCCTGAATATTGTCGAACATGTCTTATGGTGCATGACATATAAATTCATTTTTTTCTGTATTCTTTCTTTCCCTAGTTGTAACTAGGAAATTTAATAGTTTAACAAAATTAATATTTAACACGTTTAGGTGCTTCTGGGGTTTCTGAGGAAGTAGTAGAAAATGATGATGAAGAATTTGATTGGGAAATTGAACAAATACCCTATGAAGAGGTAGCAGAAAGTGCTTTAAATCCAGAGTGCCACTATGGATTTGGGAACTTACGATCAGGAGTGGTTCACCGGTTACAGGTATGTTGTTTTTCTGAAAGATCCTCGTATATAAGGTTTTCTCATTTGGCTATTTTAATTTTAGTTCTGTTTATGCTTGGTGTTTTTTTTTTTTTATTATTACAATGATTTCAGGAAATGATGTATTTAGAGCACTGAGCACATCTCCTTACTCATAATCAATACTCAAATGTTCATTTTTCTTCTATTACATTGGCTGTTCTGCCTAGCCTCACTGCTCTGACAGATGTCCTGTGGCTTTCTTTTTCCGCCCCTTCATTCAGTATTCTGGACGTGAACAAAACTCTATCTCTCCTCATGCTTCTTGGAAAGCCTTATGTT
The DNA here is from genome assembly GCF_027406575.1 of Nycticebus coucang. NCBI lineage: Eukaryota > Metazoa > Chordata > Mammalia > Primates > Lorisidae > Nycticebus > Nycticebus coucang. Next base: position 24,755,197 of record NC_069787.1, read on the forward strand.
TTATACTTATGACAAATGAAAGATCACATACTTATGGAGTGTGTCTCTTCTGTTTTATACATAAATGAGATGGCGTGTTCCTCATGAGAATTAGATTGTGTGGCTAGATCAAATTGTTCATTTCTTTTTTTTTTTTTTGCAGTTTTTTGGACGGGGCCGGGTTTGAACCCACCACCTCTGGTATACGTGGCTGGCACCTACTCCTTTGAGCCACAGGCACTGCCCCAAATTGTTCATTTCTTGGTGTACAGTAGTCACCATTGTCTGTTCTTGATGGAGATTGACTGTACTGTTTCATTAAAATCTGATTATTTGTCAGTTAGGATAAAAGAAAATGATACTACTTTCTCTTCCTCATGCAGCGTGGGCAAGTCTACTACATTTTAGGTTATATAGGGAGACTGAAATGACTGAAATGGAGAGGAGAGATTTTGGATTATCTGTACATACAATGTTGCATAGAAAACGTGTCCCCTGAAATGTTATGTGATCAAAGTATTCGTAAACCACTGCATTGGAGTCTTAATCTAAAGATTATTTTTAGTGTAAGAAACAGGAATGGAGCATATCTTTTGCATTGTCCCTGCTAGAATAGAGAATATCAAGCCTGTTTAGGATGTGGCTTATTATAGTAAGATATATTTGAAATGAGAGGGACTTTACCTAACAATTGCATTCAGTGTAACTGGCTTATTGTACCCTCAGTGAATCCCCAACAATAAAAAAAAAAAAAAAAAAAAAAAAAAAGATATATTTGAAATGGACCCAGGTTTTGGCCCCACTTCTAGCTCTGTTTAGATTTGGGATACCAAGACAGTTATTTGACCACAAGTAAGTTTTATCACTTCTTTGTAAAGTGGAATAAATGTGCTCATCTCTTTTGAAAATTTAAGGAGATACTGCACATGAAAACTGAGAATGCTATAAGCACTCCTGCCTTTGAAAACCATAAAATGAGGACAAAATTGGAATTTACTTCAGAGAAAATAATGCTGATGAAATAGCTTTCCTTCTAAAAACTTAGCATGTTTCTGCTGAATTATGGTCTACCCATGTTCTCTCTGCCTGATCACTTTCCCTGGTGATCTCTGGGGTAGTTAGAATAGAGTCAGTTTTGTCTACAACACAAACTATAGTGAATGGATCTCAGTTGTTTGGCTGAGAACTAGTTTGTGGTCAGACTGCTTGGGGCTTGCTGGTCTAAAGCTATAAGTGAAATGGATGATAGTAAATGTCACACAGGTGAAGTACAGATTGTATATTATTCAGATTAAAAGTTTTCTTGAGGCTCAGGAACTTTTTTTTTTTCTTTTTTTAAGACAGAGTCTCACTTTGTCGCCCTTGGTAGAGTGCTGTGACGTCTTAGCTCACAGCAACCTCAAACTCATGGGCTTAAGCAATTCTCTTGCCTAAGCCTCCCAGGTACCTGGGACTATAGGTGCCTGCCACAACGCCTGGCTATTTATAGAGACTAGGTCTCACTCTGGCTCAGTCTGGTCTTGAACCTGTGAGCTCAGGCAATCCACCTGCCTCAGCTTCCCAGAGTGCTAGGATTACAGGCATAAGCCACTGTGCCCAGCCCAGAAATTCTTATAATTATTGAAAATGTTCACTAAATAAGTAATTAGGTTGATTTTTTTAAAAAATTGCCATGAAATATTCTTTTTATCTTATTAAATGTCTTAGCTAATACATCAAATACCTAGATATCTATTTCCCAGCTTAATAAAATCAAACAGTACTAGTGTATTTGGCGCATCTTTTCTTTTTTTGAGACAGAGTCTCAAGCTGTCGCCCTGGGTAGAGTGCCGTGGCATCACAGCTCACAGTAACCTCCAACTCCTGGGCTCAAGCGATTCTCTTGCCTCTGCCTCCCAAGTAGCTGGGACTACAGGTGCCTGCCACAACCCCCGACTATTTTTTGGTTGCAGCCGTCGTTGTTTGGCAGGCCCAGGCTGGATTCGAACCTGGCAGCTCAGGTGTATGTGGCTGGTGCCTTAGCCGCTTGAGCCATAGGCACCGAGCCTGGCGCATCTTTTCTATCCCTTTCTGATTACATTGCTCTATTTCATCAGAATGAAGCAGTGGAATTTAATGTTTGTTTTTCCGAGCATGTAGCTTCATAGTCTAAATTCATTAAACTCTCAAACTTTAATTGAATGAACATTACGTTTCTAAACAATTTGAACGCATACGCCCTAATGTAGGGGGAGAAAGCTGAGCATGAGGGACAGCTCTAAAGATTGTGAACATAAATAGTATACTACTCGTTTATAGTTCTGTATGTGTAATACTGGGATTACAAAAAGTTCTGAAAACCAGATACTTTTTTTTTGAGACACATTTTCACTCTGTCACTCTGGGTAGAGTACATGGCGTCATACCTCTTGGTCACCTCAACTCTTGGGCTCAAGAGATCCTCTTGCCTCAGCTTCCCAAGTAGCTGGGACTACAGAAGCCTGCCACAATGCCTAGCTGGTTTTTCTATTCTTTTTTTTTTTTAGAGACAGAGTCTCACTTTATCACCCTCAGTAGAGTGCCGTGGTGTCACACAGCTCACAGCAACCTTGAACTCCTAGGCTTAGGTGATTCTCCTGCCTCAGTCTGCCGAGTAGGTGGGACTACAGGTGCCTGCCACAATGCCCCACTAGGTTTTTCTATTCTTATTAGAGACAAGAGTTTTGCTCTTGGTCAGGCTGGTCTCTAACTCTTGAGCTCAGCTGATCTACCTGCCTTGGCTTCCCAGAGTGCTGGGATTACAGATGTGAACTGCCATGCCCAGCCCTAAATGCTTTTTTATATTTAATTTGGTGGCAAAACCTAAAGTAAACTGAAGTGGTGAAACAGGGTCTTGTTCTGTTGTCCAGGCTAGAATGCAGTGGCACCATTATAGCTCAATGCAATCTCTAATTCCTGGGCTCAGGAGTTCCTCCTGCCTCAGCCTCCTGAGTAGCGAGGACTATAGGCACTTGCCATCATCACTGGCTAATTTTTCTATTGTTTGTAAAGACATGGTCTTGCTATGTTGTTCAGGCCTGTCTGGAACTCCTGGCTTCATGTGATTCTCCCACCTCAGTCTGTCCCAAAATGTGGGGATTATCTAGGTGAGCCATCACACCCAGCTAATGTGAGTTGTTTTTTTTTTTTTAGAGACAGAGTCTCACTTTGTTGCCCTAGGTAGAGTGCTGTGGCGTCACAGCTCACAGCAACCTCCAGCTCTTGGGCTTAGATGATTCTCTTGCCTCAGCCTCCCAAGTAGTTGGGACTACAGGCGCCCGCCACAACACCTAGCTATTTTTTTGTTGCAGTTTGGCCGGGGCCAGGTTTGAACCCCCCACCCTTGGTATATGGGGCCAGCGCCCTACTCACTGAGCCACAGGTGCCGCCCAAGTTTTTTCGTAGTTAATTTTTTAGTCCCACTTGGTGTGCATAGTCAAAAATGTTGATGCAGAAATAGTAATGTATTTGGATATGGGATGCCACCCCAGACTTTCTAAAGGGGGTTAAATAAAATATGGTGCATGTACATGTTACCCCTCGGAATTCTGAAACAGACTATGATCCTAAAGCTCTGAGGAGATTTGGATAGCCCTGTGCTGAGCCCTTTGTGTGCATCAGCTCAATATTACTATTTCATCCTGGTATCATCACTACTACATATGAATATCTTACTAGTAGGCAAACCCTAGACAAATGTAGTCTTTAAAGAAAATTTTGTTTTCTTTTTTTTTTTGTGGTTTTTGGCTGGGGCTGGATTTGAACCTGCCACCTCTGGCATATGGGACTGGCACCCTACTCCTTGAGCCACAGGCGCCGCCCAGAAAATTTTGTTTTCTTACATGAATTAAATTTAAGGGCTGTGGTGTCCTTAACAATTAGGAAATGATCAAACTTCCAGAAATCAAATGTAAATCAAGATCTCAAGAATTCAAGGATACCCTCTTTAGGGTGTTAAAGTAGATATGTTTGCCAGGTGTGGATGGCTCACGCCTGTAATCCTAGTACTCTGGGGGGCCAAGGTGGGTGGACTGCTTGAGCTCAGGAGTTTGAGACCAGCCTGAGCAAGAATGAGACCCCATCTCCACTAAAAATAGAAAAACTAGCCGGGTGTGGTGGGTGGCAGGTGTTTGTAGTCCCACCTGAGGCAGGAGGATCTCTTGAGCCAGGGGTCCTCAAACTATGGCCCTCAGGCCACATGAGGCGGTGTGATTGTATTTGTTCTTATTTTGTTTTTTTACTTCAAACTAAGATATGTACAGTGTGCATAGGAATTTGTTCATAGTTGTTTTTTTTTAAACTATAGCCCGGCCCTCCAATCGTCTGAGGGACAGTGAACTGGTCCCCTGTTTAAAAAGTTTGAGGACCCCTGTGAGCCCAAGAGTTTGAGGTTGCTGTGAGCTATGATGATGCCATGGCACTCTACTCAGGGCAACAGAGTGAGACTCTGTATCAAAAAAAAAAAAAAAAGTAGATATGTTTTATGAGATATTGCCACAAAATTCTTACATATTTGGTATTATTTGCAGAGTTTTTTTTGCATTTATAGCTGCTGTATTTACAGCAGTCATAGCAAGTAGTTAAAAACTGAATGAGCAAGTAAGACTAATAATATCACCTTTTTTTCTATGAATAGAGTACCTGGAAGAAACTGAAATGATTATCAACAAATATGAGATTTTAACATCTCCTCTAATTTAAAATAGTTTTACAGCTTCTCCATTTCTCATATAGTATTTTCTGATGAGTTTAGTTTCTCCAGTTCTGCCTTGGGTGAAGAAATACTCGTAAAGTTTCATTGGCTTCTCATATTTTACCGGTATTATTACAGCCTCTTTTTTTCTTTCCCATATATGAAAAATGGCTTTATTTTCTTTGATGATAAATGCAATATAGATTGTATTATAAAAATATAATACAAGGAAGGGAAAAAAAGATCATTCAGAATCCGTACTTCCAACACCCAAGTATCTTCTCTTTATTTAACCTTTTACAGGAGTCTTTCAATTTTTATCCATCCAACCTTTTAAACAAGGCTTGCTTGTGAACTTCTGTGTTTATTACTGATAATGAGAAGAAAATAAAAATGTTGTTGCTGAAACCTTCTTTCTTAACGTTCTTCCTTCTACTCCCCATACACCTCCCCCACTTCTTTCTTTCCTTTCTGAAGTTGCTGCCAGCCACCAGGGCGCCTTTGGAAAACTGCCCTGACTGCTCGAAGTCAGGGCTTCACACAAGCTCCCGGCTGCTCAGAGTCAGGGCTTCACAAGAAGCTTCTGGCAGTGGCGCCTGCCAGCAGCAACAATCCTGGAGTCTCTGGGCACCAACCCAGCAAGCTCCTGGGACTGCTGCTTCTAGCAGCCAGAGGACGCCAGGCTTGCTGGTCCTTTCCTTCCCCTGGCTACAGCAGAGGACTTGAGGCCATTGTTTCCAGGAGACCCACAAGTCAGATGCACACACATTTCTTCATTTCTCTCTGGATGTTTCTGTCTTATCAATGCTTAAGTTTACATAAGCTTGATTTAAATCCTACATGACCTTTTCTTGGCACTTTCCATCTTTATATAGCTCTAATAACAAGTGGCCCTAGTGATTCTTTAACAACAACAAAAAAAAGGAATCCTTTTTCTTCCTTCTGTGGTTTAACATTTCTCATCCTCTTTTCTTCCTTTCCTTTGGTTGATCGAAGCCTGAGACTTCTAAACCTCAAGGTAACTTTGCTTTTAAGTTTCTTCCAGTTTCTCTTTAGGGTCCAATTTGAGCAGGGCCAATGTATATGACTGTGTATATAGTTCAGGCCTGGGTGGGGCTTGTACTGCTGTGAACATCCATGTTCTGCTGTGTGCATATGACTATGTGGAGGCCGTGAGTCTGGAGGCTGGGAAGGTGGAGGTAGGAAGGAAAGAGAGCTGCCTTCGTAGTGGCCAGTTTTTATTCCTGTGAGAGTGGAGATGTTGGCTATGTGTTTATTAATGGATCTCCACTCCAGCGCCCAGAGCAGGGCCTGGCCCACAGCAGGTCCTCAAGCACTGTTTGCTGAATAAATGATTTAATACCAGACTTCAGGCTAGTGGTAGGTATACGCGAAGAAGGTAGATGAGACCCCCGCCCTCAAGGAACATTGTCGTGGGGAGACAGAAGGAATCAGATAAACAAGGAATAAGAACATAATGAATAAAGAGATGTAGTTATAGGTGAAGGAAAAGGAGGTATGATGTGAGAGGCTAGGGGGATAGCCAACAAAAGTCACTTTGCGAAGGTGACATTTGCACTGAGTTTTAAATGCTGAGAAGGGCACTATAAATGCAGAGGCTCAGAGTTGGGACTGAATTGATGTGTTCCAAAAATGGAAAGGAGTCTGTCTACTATGTTGCTCAAGTGTATTTGAGCTACGGTGAAAAGGTAGACAAATCAGAGAGCAAGAAGGGCTGGGTTATGCAGAGTTGTGGTAAGACTCTACGTCTATTCTAAGTGCTTGTGTTTTGAAATCATGGGGTCATGTTAGTCTATTCATTCTGTGAAATGTGGGCTCTATGAGGACTCACAGATTTTACCCCATTTATGACTTTACATCTGGTCCAGGTGAAATGGTGATGTGGAACATTTTAATCCTCTTTATTTAAGTTGTTGGTAGCAAGTGAGGAGACTAAAGCGGGGGGAGGGTACGTATAGGTAGTCCCTGAGTTACGACCATCCAACTTACATACAACTTGCACTTACAAATGGAGGCTGTTAAAATAAGTCCCTGAGTTAACAAACACCCAACTGATACACAATTTGCACTTATCATTGGAGGCTATTATAGGACAGAGGTAAATGTAGCTGTTCCAACTTAAGAACAAACACATGGAACTGATACTTCCTGTACTCTCCTTAGGAGGTTGCCAGTGAGTAACAGGGGACAGCGGTGGAAAGGGCAAGAGAGAAAGGAAACCGACATTGAATGTGGTAGGCACTGTGCTTGTGCCTTACTTGTATTATGTTATTTAATTCCCCAGCTGCCTGTGTTATAGAGGTCCTCGTGCTTATCAGAACCTATGAATAGGTTACCTTACTTGGTAAAAGGCGTTTTGCTGATATGATTAAGTTAAATATCTTTTTTTTGGGGGGGGGGCAGAGTCTCACTATATCGCCCTTGGTAGAGTGCTATGGCTTCACAGCTCACAGCAACCTCAAGCTCTTGGGCTCAAGTGATTCTCTTGCCTCAGCCTCCTAAGTAGCTGGAACTTATAGGTGCTCACCACAACACCCTGCAATTTTTCTGTGGTAATTGTCGTTGGCTCGAACCCACTAGCCTCTGTGTATGTGGCCAGTGCCCTAACCGCTGAGCTGTGGGCGCCAAGCCATAAGTTAAGCATCTTAAAATGGGGAGAGTACCCGATATTATTTATGTGGGCCTAATCTAATCACAGTGTCCTTCTGAGAGGAAGGTAAAAGTGAAAAAGAAAGAAGGCATGTGGTGCTAGAAGCCCAGGAAGGAGCGGCATTGTGAGGTGGGGCTATAAGCCAAGGAATGAGGACAAACCCGCTGGTGGACAGGGCAAAGAAACAGATTCTCTCCTAGGACCTCTGGAAAGGAATGCAACCCTTGATTTGAACCCAGTGAGACAGTTTTGGGGTTTCTGACCTCCAGAACTGTAAGAGAATTTTATGTTTGTTGTATTAAGCCACCAGGTTTGTGGTAGTTTGTTACCATGAGGGAAGCAAGCAAGAGGAAACTAGTGCTCAGGGCAATCAATGATGGAAGTGTCACTAGGCTCACTTTACAGGAAGGAAGCTGGGGTTTGGAGGGTCTGCTCCATTAGACTGCAGCTGAGCTTTAGATCCAAGTTTGTCTAACTCCGTAGTCACTCTTCATCTAGCTGATTTTAGAAGTGAGTGTGTGTGGGGGGTGGAGTGGGGGGAGGGAGTCTGCCAGCTAGGAAAGTTAGGGGCTAGAAGCAGGAAAGAAAGGGGGTGATTCTAGGTAGTTGGGTGGGGATTTGGAGTCTATGGACTGGAAACGACTCTCATAGTATTCTAGCTGAGGCTAGTCCTGTAAGTACATGACAGTGTCTTCTCTCCCCAAAGGCCTTTCTCAGTGCCCTTTCCCAGTCCTGTGGCTGGTGGAGCTCATTTTAGGCAGGTGAGGAAGTGGAGGAAGAGATGAAGAAGCCAGGTTGCACTGCTTGGGGAAGTGAGTGGAATTCTGAAATTGTTTCCCGTGGAAACTCTGCAGCATGCTTGTTAAGCTCTTTGTATCATGGATACTCTATTTCAAGTTTATTATGAATTGCATAAATTTGTGGGCTGCTATGAGAATCTAACTACTATTTCTAATAGGAAAGAACATTCCATTCCCATCTTCAGAAAGTCTAAAGGTACTCTTGGAATGCAAATTTTTATAAGTTTGAGAACAGCAAATAATTTGATTTTTGCCCAGAATGTTTGTATTGGAAGCATTAAGATGTTCTAGATGTTTTAGTAATTTCTAAATAAGGTCTGTGGATCCTTTCATTGTATTAGAATATGCTTACATTAAATATCATTGCTGTTAGTGAACTAAATGGATTATGGTGGGGATGAGAGAATTTTTTTATTATTATACAAAAATTTTGATGATGTGGGAGGCTTTATCGTTGTCTCTCCCTTACTGATTCGTCACTGCTCACGTTTATTGTGATTTTGCATTACAGTCATCAACTATTCAACTTGCTTGTTAAGCACAAATCCCTAATTCCATTTACAAACCTGTCTTAACAGTTTGCCTCCACAACTCTTTACCAGTTATTTCCCTTGATTTCTTTTCAGCGAATATTCTCTAAGCTTCTTCCAGTTTCTATACTTCTCACTTAGGGTTGGTAGTATGGGAGGTGGAAGAAAGAATAAAAGGCACAGTTTTAGGAATATTTTGCTTTGTATAGGGTTTCTTTGCTTCACAGTTCTGATCAAAAGGATAAAGACCTATGGTATCCTCTGCAGTTTTCCTAATATGTATTCGATAGGATGTGACTTGGGAAACATTACCTATCAATATGTATACATTTAGGTAAAAGCAATTACCATAAGGTTGATTGTTATTTAGGATTGGATTTTTACGTTTTTCAGTCATATACTGTACATCAAAATTGCCCTTAAAAATTCTTAAATTGGCTCACAAAATACAACATACACAGTTTTGTTTTTTTGTTGTTGTTGTTGCAGTTTGGCTGGGGCTGGGTTCGAACCCACCACCCGTGGTATATGGGGCCCGCACCCAACTCACTGAGCCACAGGCACCACCCCAATGTATGCAGTTTTATACATATAGTTTTACACAGGTTGAATATCCTTAATCTGAAAATCTGAAATCAGTATACTCCAAAATCTGAAATTTGTAAGTGCTGACATGACGTTCAAAGGAAATAATCATTTGGGGTGTTCCAGATTTTGGTTTTTTTGCTTTTGCATTAGGGGCTGCTGAACTGGTTTAATGCAAATACTCCAAAATTTGAAAAAATCTGAAATCCAAAATACTTCTTTTCCCAAGCATTTATATAAATTATCTGTATGGTGATTTTTCTTTGGGACCAGCTGAGCCAGTATATAGGAATAAAGAAAAGTCTGTATGTCCGTGTCTGATACTCAAGCCACACTTTTTTTTTTTGTGGTTTTTGGCCGGGGCTGGGTTTGAACCTGCCACCTCCGGCATATGGGACCGGTGCCCTACTCCTTGAGCCACAGGCGCCACCCTCAAGCCACACTTTCTTTAATAAACTTCAGATCTCTAAGGGGACATGGGGAAACGAATGTTGAAGTGAATGTTTCTGCTTGCTTGCAGGGGTTTCCCCTATTCTGATTTTTATGGTAAACTCTTATAGCCTTGATGTATACATGTCAGCTGGTTTGTTTGTGATAAGGATGAAATGAGATACTTTATGTGAAAGAGTCCAGCAGGGCCTAGCAGTGGTCGTAGGTGCTTAGCAAGTGTTTGTTGGATTGGAATCTCAGTGTCATAGTGCTGTCATGGTTTACAGATCAGTTAGATTCTTCCTGTGGTTTGGCATTTTGTGCACAATTTGAGTTTTAAATGCTAAAAATAAAGATAATAATTATTCTTTCTTTTGTGGGTGTTCTTAGGATGAATTAAGTGATGTTATTGATATTAAGGATCCAGATTTCACTCCTGCAGCTGAACGACGGCAGAAACGCCTGGCTGCTGAGCTGGCCAAATTTGATCCTGATCATTATCTGTAAGTATAGAGTTTTTTTGAAGATTAAATAATATACTTGACTTTTTTTTGAGACAGAGTCTCACTTTGTCGCCCTTGGTTGAGTGCCATTGGCATCAAGCTCACCGCAACCTCAAACTCTTGGGCTTAAGTGATTCTCTTGCCTCAGCCTCCCAAGTAGCTGGGACTACAGGTACCTGCCACAACGCCCAGCTATTTTGTTGTTGTTGTTGTTGTTGTTGTTGTCTTTGTTGTTTAGCAAGCCTGGGCTGGGTTTGAACCCACCAGTTCTGGTGCATGTGGCCAGTGCCCTAACCACTGCGTTATGGGCTCTGAGCCTTGACTTTTATTTAAAAAGAATTTGAGTGCCTTTTGTTTATTTATTTATTTTTGAGACAGAGTCTCAAGCTGGGTAGAGTGCTGTGGTGTCACAGCTCACAGCAACCTCCAACTCTTGGGCTTAAGCAATTCTTTTGCCTCAGCCTCCGCTCGGCTATTTTTTGGTTGTAGTTGTCATTGTTGTTTGGTGGGCTCAGGCTGGATTTGAACCCGCCAGCTCTGGTGTATGTGGCCGGTACCCGAGCCACTTGAGCTACAGGCACTGAGCCTTTTTAAATATGCTGGGCATGTACATTTTGTAATCTAGAAGTTACTGATGGCTCAAAACCTTAACTGATGTTTGACTCAACGCATGTCACACCTCTGTGATCTTTTTAAGGTACTGCTTCTTCATCTCAGCAACAGAGAACTCTACCAACACACTTTTTAAAGTTTTTTTCTTGCCAGGCTTAAAAACAGGGCACTGAATTCATGAGAATATTTATACTTTTGTTAAAGTAAGCTTTTTGTTGTAATTAATGGTATACTTAAATGGAAGTATGTATCAATTTCTTTAAGAATTTAAATCTACTAGTATTGTGTTTCTTGGCTGATCCAGGGTCTTCATAATGCTTTCATCCAGAAGCACCTGTAATCAACGATATGTTTCAAATGAGCAAATAATTGTTCTTTGTGGTAGAATATAATTTTAAGTTTTGCTATATTTCCCTCCTGCATTCATTGTGTTTTTAGCCATAATGTGTTTCAGTCAGGCTTATATTTGCATAAGGAACTTGTCTAATTAATAGATAGGTAAATGGTCACTTGGGGAGAGATTGTGATGTCTCCCATTGGCCGGGACAGCTGCACTTCTTCCAAAGGTGGTCATCTGGCCTTCATGACTACTTGGCTCTGCTAGGATATGTGGAGAAGGCTGTTGTGTGTATCAATTACTGTTCTTCCCAAGCTCTGGACCGACATTTGCTATACTGTTGCCTGTACAACTAATCATCATATCCCCTTTTCTTCCTATAGTGCCTGCAGCTTATTCGGTGCTCTCATGAGATATTTAATTCCGTTTTCACAACAGACGAGGAAAGGAGTTTGAGGGACTTGCCCAACCAAGGTCACAGTACTACTGAGTAGCTTGGCCAGGACTTGAAAAGAGACTCTCCATTTGTCATTTTGTATTTCCTTTTCATGTACACTATTTCAGTTTAACTGCTGTTGCTCTTGTGATTAACAGTCTATCTCCTGTGACACAGTAGGGTACTAATTGGAATGGCAGAAATCTATCTTGTGATGTGCAAATGGAATGAGTGACATGTAATGATAAGTGGTTGAACTATTCAGCGTCTTAAGGGAAACTGGGTAAGAGCAGGATATGTTCTATTTTGGAGGACATCTGGGAGATTTAACTCCATTTACGTTGCCATTTCTAATTACCTTTATCTCTTCAATTGTGATTTTAAAGGTCCACTGAAGAGTAATTTGAAGAAACCCATTTAAAATCATGCTGAATATTTAAAGCGAAAATTTCATTGTCAGCAAATTTCTCAGGCTAGCATGAAAGCAGAATGAGCTTTATAAGACTGAAATTTCAAATGGGAGGGAGCTTAATTAGTAGAACTGCCTATCTTCTCTCTTATAAAACTAGAAGAATAACTCTGGCCTGGGAGAATTAGGAAATTGGAATTTATAGTGAGAAGTGTGATATTATAAGCAGCCCTTGTTTTCCTCCATCTTTTGTGTTTCTTTATTGAGAAGCTCATTTTCTTCAGTAGTATGCATGGAATGTTCTTTCTATTTCTCAGGGAGTAGTTCTTCATATAGGAGTGGTTTGAATTTAGTCACAGGCTAAACGAGGAGAGCAAGAGTCCTGAGGAGAAGGTTCTTTGTGACTTTCTGGTACCACTAAAGCTTTGGCTAAGTTAATTTTTTTTTTTTTTTTTTTAGAGACAGAGTCTCACTTTATTGCCCTCGGTAGTGCTGTGGCATCACAGCTCACAGCAACCTCCAACTCCTGGGCTTAGGCGAGTCTCTTGCCTCAGCCTCCCAAGTAGCTGGGACTACAGGCACCCGCCACACCCAGCTATTTTTTGTTGCAGTTTGGTGGGGGCCGGGTTCGAACCCGCCACCCTCGGTATATGGGGCCGGCGCCCTACTCAGTGAGCCACAGATGCCGCCCTAAGTGTAATTTTTGTGTTATTCATTACTCATTATTTGTAGTAGCTGACTGACTCACCCAAATGTGTTAATACTAAATGAAGTGCAAGTAAAGTTATTTTAAATTTTAATTAAAATTTTTTTAACTCACTGCTTTTTTTGTTGTTAGCAGTTAAAACAGAGAAGAAAAAAAGGCTCACTTTAAATTACTATCTACCATGTGTGTAATAATTTTATGTATTATATTACGTATATACATGTAAATGTAGTACACACATGTAATATACAATATATAATACATTAGTGTAATATTACCTATTTTTAAGTTGTTAACTTGTCCTTACAAGTCACGATGTTGCCTCGTGTTGTCAGGATTTGGGGGGACTTGAAAAAAACTGATGTTAACTTCAGCTGGAGCAGAATACAGTGAAGTTGGTTGATTGTAAAGACAAATTTATACATTTCCAAGGCATATATAATTGACTTTGGATTGTTACTGTTTAAAAAATCCTTTGTAGTTGTAAAATCTGGATGTTACTGTATGTTTTGCAGTCCAGCACAATGTGGGCATGTCATGGATAATCCATAAACATATATTTGTTTTGGTTTTTCATTTCTTGCGATTTATAATTTCTTTTGGGCATTATTTTTATGCTAAAATACGTTGACAACATCTTGAAGCGTTCCTTAATGGTCCTTTTTCTTTTGCTTATTACAGGCAAGTTTTCATATCTTTCCTGCTGAGACTATTGGGTTTTTTCTTCTTACTTTTTAGTTGTTGGCATATTTTTTTTACCTTAACCATTTTGTAAAGTCTTGCCTGTTTTTTTATTTGGGAGAAAACAGAAGAATTTAGTCAGCATTCTAAACATCTGTGAGGTAAGAAAAGGGACAAAACCTGTAGTCCCAGCTACTCGGGAGGCTGAGGCAAGAGAATCGCTTAAGCCCAGGAGTTGGAAGTTGCTGTGAGCTGTGTGAGGCCACGGCACTCTACCGAGGGCCATAAAGTGAGACTCTGTCTCTACAAAAAAAAAAAAAAAGGGACAAAAATGATATTATGTCATTTGGGTGCCATTTTAAATTATGATAATTTTTCATTGCTCTAAATTTGTTAAAGAAGATGGTGTATCGATGAGGCTTTTGGATTTATTAAGTAGACCTTAAGACACTGTATAGTAATTGCAAGGTGGTAGCAAGATTGCATGTTTCTGAGGTAGCTCTCTTCTCAAAACACTAATCTTAGGAGAGAGCATTAGAATAAAATGGTATGTATTCATTCTTTTATTTATGCATTTATTTATCCAACAAACATTTGTTTGATGAACCACTTGCCAGGTAGTGCTGCAGACACTAAAGATTGTGTAGTGAAGACAGGGTCTCTGTACTCATGGGGCTTATGTTCTAGTGGGGGAAGTAGACACTATTTCCATTGTGATAAATGCTGTGAAGAAAAAGCAGATTAAAGGTCTAGACAGTGACAGGGCATCCCACTGACTCCTGATGTTTCAACATGTCCAGAACTCATCATTTTACCTGTAAAGTCTTCCTAAATTTTCTCACTTGGTTAAGTGCTCCATTTTTCACTCCAATCACCCAGTTAGAAACCTGAGATTCATCTTCGACTTCTTTCTTATCCTACACATTCAATCAATCCTGAAGTTGTACCATTTATCTCTGTAGTGTTTCCTTCACTCCGTCTATTTCTGGTCCTCCTCCGTGTCTGGCTTAGTGCAGCACTCATCTAACTACCTGCCGCCTGCACTTCATCACATCCATCAACCATAAAACCACCTGTATGTCTTATGTGTAACTGAAAGTGGAAATATGCTTAACCCCATACTTGGTGCTCTTTTGCTTAAAGCATGAGCTCCTAACTCCTTAGTGTGCCACTGAAAGTTCACTATGATCTGGACCCCGCCTACCCCTATAGCTTCTCTGGCCTGGTTTGGCACCCCCTGCCCACGTTTTACACTGTAACAACAGTGAATATTTGTTTCTCTGCCTGTACCACGCCTCTTCCCATAGACTCCCTCTTACTCATGGAATCTCTTTGCTAGCTATTTTTCTTCCTGCCCCACTTTGCCTGAGTAACTTTTACTTCTCCTTTTGGACTGGGCTGTGCTGTCACCCCCATGTGCCTTCCCTCTTAGGCTGGTAAGCTGTCCTTAGCATCCCCTGTTATGGCTCATTTGTTGTTGCCACATTGTTTTATAACATTCTATATTGGTGTGCGTGGTTCCCATTCACCTGTGTAGTCCTTAAGGGCCGGTGCTGAGCCTCCCTGATGCTGCACATAGAGGGCATCACTGAATGCTTGTTGCAGTAATGGCATTTACAAACTTGAAAATAATCTATTCTGAAGAGTAGAACATTAGTCAACCTAAGTTCCTGCAACTCTTAATTCATGGACAAGTTAAAGAATAAACCTATACAGCTTAGGTTACTATTAGCAAAATTTTACTCAGAATAATCACTCGAACAGTTTGAAGTTTTGTTGGTGGGGAGGTGGGTGGAACTGGTAGAAGTAGCATTTTATCAAGCCCGTTTTTTTCTTTTTCCCACCCCATGCCCATCATGGTCTCCATGGGAAAAACCAAGCCTCTTTTCAGATGGGTTCTTCTTCTTCTGCCTTTGCATTAAGAATCCTCAGTGCTGGGCGGCGCCTGTGGCTCAGTCGGTAAGGCGCCGGCCCCATATACCAAGGGTGGCGGGTTCAAACCCGGCCCCGGCCAAACTGCAACCAAAAAATAGCCGGGCGTTGTGGCGGGCGCCTGTAGTCCCAGCTACTCGGGAGGCTGAGGCAAGAGAATCGCTTAAGCCCAGGAGTTGGAGGTTGCTGTGAGCTGTGTGAGGCCACGGCACTCTACCGAGGGCCAGAAAGTAAGACTCTGTCTCTACAAAAAAAAATAATAATAAAAAAAAAAAAAAAAAAAAAAAAGAATCCTCAGTGCTCCGGGGTCCAAGGCTCTTTTCTCTCATTGTGCTAGTTCTTCTTGGGCAATTCAGTCCTTTTTCTTGGTCTAAATGCTCATGACTTCCATGTGTCTCTCAACCATCAGCCTTGTATGTCCATCTAATCGTTGGACAGGTCTTTATATGTCTTTTTTTTTTTTTATTGTTTGGGATTCATTGAGGGTACAAGGAATTGGTTGCATTTGTTAGATAAAGTCCCTCTTTAACACGTCTTAAAGGGTACCTTAAACTCAACCTGTCCCAAACAGAAGTCATCAGTCCCGCTTATGTCTGTTAGCTTCCTGTATCCCTGTTGTCCAGGCCAAGGTCCTGGGTGTCATCCTTGATTCCTCTAGCTCCTCAGCCCCACAGCCTGCGGGTTCTATCTGTCTTCTAACTGTAGGTCAGATCCATCCACTTTGGTCCATGTTCACTGCTACTGTTCTCTTCTAGGCTGCCATTATTTCTGCTCTTCCAGGTTTGTCCCTTTAAATCATTTTCCAGACTGTAGTAAGATTGATATTTCTGAAACACACTGTGATTCCCTTGTGTAAAAAGCTTTTAAATGTTTGGTTGTTCTTAGGGATAAAAGTCCTCCAGATTTTTAAGCATAGTTTATAAGGTTATTGTCATTGCAACATACTATTTTCAGTTTCACTTAACTTTTTTTTCCTCTTTAAATGTGCCCTTTGCCAACTGTTATTTCAGCCCATACTACTCTCTCCTACCCCTCTTAGTCAGGTTAACTGTTAATTATCATTCAACTGTTATTATTTCCCCCGAGTCCTTGCCTATCATGCTAATTTTATTTACCCTAGAATCCTGTTCTGTCATGTCATAGTGTTACGCTGTATTGTAATCACTTGACTCTCCCAGGGGACTGCAAGTTCAGTGATGGCCAGGACGGTCAGTGTCTTGTCAGCAGTGGCACCCACTGCCCAACATGGAGCTTGGCCCAAAGTCAATACTTTGTGTTGAATGAATGACTTATTTACCATGTTAGCCATTTACTCCTATTGCTTATCCTTTTTGAAATTTATTATTGCCTAGGTAAAAGATGACATCTGGATTTGTGAATGAGTCTACAGTAGAACCTCAATTCAAAAGAATTTTCCTTCACTTCAGGGAAAAAGAGATAGGTAATGAGAAAGTAGACTTAGCAGGATGAGTTTATAAAGTATCTACTTCGTCCTAGTCTCATACCTTGTGTACCTGACAAGAATTATTATTAAGAATTTTCATTTCAGTTTTATACAATATGTACTTTGTTTCCTCATGCATAAAAATGAAATATTTATGCTGGTTAAGAGTTTGGGTTCTGAAGTAAGACTTGAATGAGTCCCTATCCTGGCCACACTTCTTACTCATACACTGAGCTTGGCCAAGATATACAACTTTTGTAAGACTCAGTTTCCACTCACTTAACATGAGGGTATTACTGGTACTTCCTGCTCATAATGATAATATGAGGATTCAAGGAAAGAATGGACACAAGGCTCTTAATGCAAGGCCTAGAACATGCAAAGAACTCAGTGGGTTACCTGTGATCTTTCTAATTTTTAAAAGATTTCAGTACCGGGTGGCGCCTGTGGCTCAGTCGGTAAGGCACCGGCCCCATATACCGAGGGTGGCGGGTTCAAACCCGGCCCCGGCCTAACTGCAACCAAAAAATAGCCGGGCGTTGTGGCGGGTGCCTGTAGTCCCAGCTACTTGGGAGGCTGAGGCAAGAGAATCACTTAAGCCCAGGAGTTGGAGGTTGCTGTGAGCTGTGTGAGGCCACGGCACTCTACCGAGGGCCATAAAGTGAGACCCTGTCTCTACAAAAAAAAAAAAAAAAAAAAAAAAAAAAGATTTCAGTACCTCAGTAGAAAGGAAAAAAAGTATCTAAGATCACAAAACTGTCGGCTAGGAAATTCAGTTTATCAAAGCAGCCAATTCCTTCAGTTTCTAGTTAACTGAAATATAAATATTATTATTGCCTAGGTAAAAGATGATATTTTGAACACAGCTGTTATTTTTGTAATTAAAAATGGAGAAAGTAGGGTGGTGCCTGTGGCTCTGTGGACAGGGCACCGGCCCCATATACCGAGGGTGGTGGGTTCCAACCCAGCCCGGCCAAACTGCAACAAAAAAATAGCTGGGCGTTGTGGCAGGTGCCTTAGTCCCAGCGCCTTAGGAGGCTGAGGCAAGAGAATCACCTGAGTCAAGGAGTTGGAGGTTGCTGTGAGCTGGGATGCACTCTACCAAAGGCGATAAAGTGAGACTCTGTCTCTAGAAAAAAAAAAAATGGCGAAAGTAGAATATAGGAAAAGTAGTTTTCTGTTCTCTATAGTGGTTGCTTTTATCTTTTTCGATAGTTTAAAAGGACTGTTATGATTAAAATAGCTAAGTAAAATAGATCGCATCTTAGTAGGAAATGTGTGTCTGTGTATAGCCTCTTTGTGGAGATGTAGTTAACCTGAATTTCCTGTTCATCTGTTTGTTTTTCTGTACTGGTGGAGTTGAGAAATTCTTTCCCGCCGGGCGCGGTGGCTCACACCTGTAATCCCAGCACTGTGGGAGGCTGAGGTGGGAGGATTGCTTGAGCTCAGGAGTTCGAGGCTTGTCTGAGCGAGAGTGAGACCCCGACTCATGAAAAAAGTGGAAAAACCCAGCTGGGTGCCGTGGCAAGCGTCTATAATCCCAGCGGCTTCGGAGGCTGAGGCAGCAGGCTGCCCACAGCCGGAGTCTGAGGTTGCAGTGAGCTACGAGGCCATTGCCCTCTGCTCAGGGCATAGGGTAGAACTGTGTCTCGACAAAAAAAAAACAAGAAAAAGAGAAATTCTTTCCCTTTATTACAGTCTTACCAAAATCCGTGGTACTTGAAAACCAAGTGCTAGGTTTCAGTCCAGGATTGTGTTCAGATTCGCTTTTCCCCCACCACTGAATATGGGATGGGGCTTCATGGAAAGGCCGGTCTTCTTTATACCTTCTATTTAAAGAGATCAGAAATGTCAAATACCCCTTAAATCAGATCCTTCCTTTTGTTTATGATGATTAGTAATCATGAAGAAAGTAAATACAGTGCTCAGTCTTTCCTCAAAATGCACTTTGAGTTAACAACTTGTATTTCTAGTGCATAAAGGATGAGTTATAAAACAATTTTAAAAAACAAAAATTAGCCTAATCCTGTGTTGTAACAATCCCATTCGATGTTTCTTTATCCCAGAGCTGACTTTTTTGAAGATGAGGCGGTTGAACAGATTTTGAAGTATCATCCTTGGTGGACTGACACACACTCAAAAATGATGGCTGTTTTGGAAAAGAGTCAGGAGCAAGAAAATCATGCTGCGTTAGGTGAGAAACTTAAAATTGGGCTTGTTTATTTCCTTCTAAAATCTCATGGTATACCACGTTTACTGTCTTTCTTTTTCTTAAGTGTATAACTAAAATTGCCTCATAATGTGAAAATACAATTTTGGATTGCTAGTTTGGGAAATTAAGTCTTCATCCCTGACTGGAAACTAATTATACTTATTTGTGTTGGAAAATTGTTTTGAAGTATATTTACCTTTAACATCATCGGCGTTCTTTTAAATTTATTAAATTAAATTAATTACTATGTGTATGTAAATGTAGAGATGGTGACACATAGGACATTTGTAATTTCTGAATAATCTGCTTGAGAGGTATGAATCTTCCTCTGTGGTGGGGACATTTGAGTATTAATAATAGTGGGAAAAGACTTAATTCTCATTCCCTTTCTCTTTTGAATGAATTTGATATGTCCTGCCTGATTTTTTTCACAAGTGGTTTTATAAGGAAGCAGGAATGGTTGTCCTTGTATCTGTGCCTCACAGATAGCAGACGGGCCATCTTTTTCCAATGAAAGCTGAGCTGAGGAGTTTTTTACAAATGTATTTCACTTATAAATGAGGATGCAATATCCTAAACATGTCAACAAGTTGAATTAAAAATTGTTGTTTAAATAATGTACTTTGGTCAAAATTAAATCCAACTTATGTGAGAATTAGTCACTATTTTCTTTTCTTTTCTTTTCCTTTCCCCCACCCCCTCCCTCCTTCTCTCTCTGTCTTGAGGAGTTTTATGAGCCACAAGAGATGGTTGTGCCATAATTAGCATGAAGCCAAACGTTACCCACAGAGTTCTTTCTTACATGGGCATGTTACTACCACCTTCTCTAAATGCAAGATTGGTATATTCGATCTGAAGATTAGAATTATAACGGCTTCAGACAGATTGAGAATAGGAGGCCCAAGTTTTCTGTCATACTGATTTGGCTTTCATTTATATATTAAAAATGAAATTTCAATGTTTAAATGAAAGGAATACACACATATGTACATTCTGAATAATGTTAAATAGAATATAGACTCTTCCCACCCCAAGTTCCTCTTTCTAAAAGTAATCACTGTTAACAGTTTTAGGGTGTTTTAAAAATATATATTCCCACATCTCAGTATTTGCTTTAAGAAATTTGTACATACAGACTTACACATACCCTGTGTTTACCTCACTGGTTTCCGTTTGTAGAATAGGCTTGTAGATTCTTCCATGTCGGCATTTGCACGTCTCCCTGAAGCTTTTCATGACTGCCTACTATTCCTGTTGTGTATTTTTTTTTTGAGACAGGGTCTCACTTTGTCACCGTTGGTAGAGTGCCGTGGCATCCTAGCTCACAGCAACCTCAAACTCTTGGGCTTAAGCGATTCTCTTGCCCCAGCCTCCCAAGTAGCTGGAACTACAGATGCCCGCCACAACGCCTGGCTATTTTGTTGTTGTTGTAGTTGTCATGTGGTTTAGCTTGCCTTGGCTGGGCTTGAACCCGCCAGCTGTGGTGCGTGTGGCTGCTGCCGTAACCGCTGTGCTATGGGTGCCGAGCTCCTATTGTATATTTTTATCATGAGTGATGGGCATTTGGGTTATTTGCAGTTTTCTGCTGTTGCAAATAATACAGTTACCTTTGACCACTCAATCTGAAATAGCTATAAGGTCTGTATTGCATCACAAATTTTTTCTTCTTTGCATAGCAATGCAGTGGCTGTGTTTTTTTTTTTGAGACATAGTTTTATTATGTCGCCCTCGGTAGAGTGCTGTGGCATCACAGCTCATGGCAACCTCCAACTTTGGGGCTTAAGGGATTGTCTGTTTCTTTGTGGCAGTTGTCATTGTTGTTTAGCTGGCTTGGGCCGGGTTCAAATTGCATAACAGAAAGTTACAATGAGTTTTGTTACCATTTAGTGTTGTTTTCCACAAATGCGGGATTTTATGTTTGACTTAAGTTTAAGAAGTTATCAGAGACTTCCCACATTATACAAACAAGTTTTCAGGTATAGTATTGCTAACACAGTTTATATTGTATATACTATGCATATACTGTGTAGATCTGCTCAGAAAGTTTGCACAAACTTAAATCATCTAGGACATTGACTGGTTTGAATCACTTTCTCCAGTTTAGCACAGTATTTTAATTAAGTGGTGTGAGAGAAAATTGGTGGTTGGGAAGTTGAGTATTCTGTCCACCAGGGTGAGCTAGTTGCCCTAAAAATCAAAGGTGTTACCTTTGATTTAAATTCTAATTTTGTTCTACTTTGATAAACTATGGCTTGTTCTTGGTCCAGTTTTCTGTGTCACTAATGCTTTGAGTTAGTTCTCTCTGTGTCATTTTAACAGGAGATTAAGCTGGTGCATCCTTTTAACCACTTCTCCTCCTGACCCTTCATCTGACCCATGGCTTATAGTCAGGCTGGTATGTCAAGAGCAGTCATAGTCTGCTAAGCAATTATGGTGATTCATTCTAAAAATCACCTTTAAAAATAGCAAGGGCATGTGATCTAAGGTAGAAGAACTTGAGCTGTGTTGAACAGAACGTACCTCTTGTAAAATGCCAGTTAGGTTAAGTATAGGTATGAGCTACATAAGGGGCTAGGCTGTGACTCCTTGCTCCACCACATGCTAGCAGTGTGACTGTGCAACTTAAGGTTGTACACCCTGTACCAACCTCAGAGTTGTTGGAAGGACTGAGAGAGATGAGGTGTTTAAACTTATTAGCATATTGGCTCAGCGCCTATAGCTAGGGTGCCAGCCACATACACCAGAGCTGGCGGGTTTGAGCCCAGCCCCGGCCTGCCAAACAACAATGACAACTACAACCAAAAAATAGCTGGGTGTTGTGGCAGGTGCCCATAGTCCCAGCTACTTGGGAGGCTGAGGTAAGCCTAAGAGTTGGAGGTTGCTGTGAGCTGTGACTGCATGGCACTCTACCCAGGGCGACATAGTAAGACTTTGTCTCAAAAACAACAAAAATTATTAGCATATTGTAAATGGTACTCTACATTTGTAATGTAATGTAAAGTTGATGGTAGGAGAGCCAGGAATTGAATGGCTTCTTTGTGAAATTACAATTTTTGTACATTTATGAAGCTTTAAAGAAAAGTTCTTTGTTAGGAAGATTTTTCTCTCATTTTCTTTCTGGTTCAGATACTCAGACACTCAGAACACACTCAGAACTGGTTGAATAGTTGAACTGTGTCAAACCAGGCTAAAATATAGGTGAAAAGAAATAAACCAAGAAATAAGCTTTTACGTTTTCTGTTACCCATGGCACCCAATGCTGCTGTATGTTTTCCTGTTATCTTCTTTGTTCTTTGTCTCTCTGGCCTTCTTCCTCTGTTGTCTCTGTAAGGCTCCCTCATCAGATACAGCCAGGTAGTTAGAACAGCGCAGGTGCGCAGTGTACCTCTGATTCTTCCTTCATCATAAAATAGTAACCTGCATCGGTGGCACCGGTGGCTCAGTAGGTAGGGCGCTGGCCACATACACCGAGGTTGGTGGGTTCAAGCCTGGCCCAAGCCAGCTAAAACAACAATGACAACTGCAACAACAACAACAACAACAAAAATAGCTGGGCATTGCCAGGCATTGTGGTAGGCGCCTGGGACTACAGTCCCAGCTACTTGGGAGGCTGAGGCAAGAGAATCACTTAAGCCCAAGAGGTTGCTGTGAGCTGTGATGCCATGGCACTCTACCCAGGGTGACAGCTTGAGACTCCATCTCAAACAAACAAACAGACCCCTCCCCCCAAATATTAACCTGCATTGTTTTGAATTCCAGATAAATCTTTGGTGGTGAACTTTGTTCCCTGTCTTTGCCTTCGTCATGATTCTTGTCATTTTTATCAGAGCCCTGATAAACAGTTAAACAGTGAGACTTTCTTCAGCTTTGTAGTGACCTAGAGATTTCTCCCCAAAGGCTTGTAAATGGAAGTGTTAAATGCTATGCTTCCCCTGAGCTCTGGTTTCATGAGGATAGTGGTACCGCATTTCCCATGTTGTCTTTCGGTGGTTAATCTCAGCCCAAGAGTCTTGGCACGTTATTGCTTGTTATGACACCGCATAACATTTATAGTCAATGAACTTCCTAGCAGGGACATCCTGTTTGGCACTAGCGAGCCCTTCAGTGTTAGTAGAGATAACTGTCAGTGTCAGCTTTGAAAGTTGTAGCACTGCAGGGCTACCCATTTAGGCTGAAGGTTTGAATGCAGCATATTTTCTTCTGGTTCCCTTGATCTGTTTCCAATAAGTATATGGTGGAATAGACAGATGTGCAATACTCTGAGAGGAGCCAGCTTGGGGATGATATAATTGTTGACCTAGACAAGAATAGGATGTTTGGGAGGGGAATTTAGAGAAGAAAAGAGGATTTAAAAGTAACAAAATTAAAAATGTTTCGGAGAAAAAGTGACTACCTCACTGACATCTTTCTATTTTGATCGGAGTCCATTTGTGGTCCTCAAAAATATTTGATGTTGGGAGGTGGTCCTGGGCCATTTGCTTTGATGGCTAGGGCCAAATGTATTGTACTTTTAGCTGGCTTTTGTTTGACTGCAGATTATTTTTAGAAGTATAATTAGCTGAAATGTTGTGAACTATATAACAAAGCTGCTCTGTAGTGTAACTGAGTCATACAAATGCTTGACAAATGTTACTCATGGTGGCAATCATCCAAGTATTGTTGGCACTACATCTGCGGTTGTTTCCAGTACTGCTGCTAGGTTAGACCCGACTGTGAGCAAACCTCCCAAGTTCCCCTTTGGGTGATATGATTTATACCTCTAATAAAAAAGGCCTTAGGGAGCCCAGACTTTTGGTTTCTCTAGTGATTTCCTGTTTTTTTTGTTATTGTTATTCATCATTTCTAGTTTCTTTGCTTGAATTTCATTTTAAATATATTCGTGTATTATTAATGAACTAAGTAGGCCAGAACAGAACTTAAAAGTGCTCAGGAAAAGGTAGCTCTGTTTTTAGGAAAAGGCTTGCAGGACCTAGCATCTAAGAATTCAGAAAAGTACATTTAAGTAGACTCGTAAGATGTATACAGTTAATTGAAAATGACTTAGAATATATGAAACACTTACATGTGGGTGGTACAACATCAGAACCTACGTTATTGGGGCCAGCCTCCAGAAATCGCTAAGCATATGCAGGAAGTACTTCTCAAGAATGAAGGTGTGTACATGCAGTTGACGTGTTGCTGAATGGTGTTGGCCGCTCTTACTTTGGAAACAGAGGTCTTTATTAGTCAACCAGGACATAAAGACTTATCTCTATATAGCATCATGAACACCTGGCTCTCTATTATTAGTTAAATTAAAGAACATCTCAAAAACTGTACCTACGGGAATACTGTCTCAAACCTTCCTGCTAAATGCGAGGGGTCTTAAAATACTTGGCCAGGGCCGCTTTCTTACTGCAGTATGTTCCTTTCTGCAGTTTCCTTAAGTTGAATTGCTTAAAGTGAGCTGAGAGCTTTTATTTAGTTTAAGGGATCTACAGATGAGTCCTTTCATGAGACAGCCAATGCCCCATTTATCTATCTTCTTAATTAAATTATTAAATTATTAAATGGATTTGCCAGCACAGGTTTGAACTGTGGCATGTGTTCCATTTATATACATGGGTTTTCTTCTGCCTCTTTCACGTCTTGAGACAGCAGGCCCAAACCCTCCACTTCCTCAGCCTACTCAGTGAAGATGACAAGGATGAAGACCTTTCTAAGGATCCACTTCTATTTAATGAATAGTAAATTTAATCTTTTTTTTTTTTTTTTTTTGTGGTTTTTGGCCAGGGCTGGGTTTGAACCCGCCACCTCTGGCATATGGGACCAGTGCCCTACTCCTTGAGCCACAGGCGCCGCCCAATAGTAAATTTAATCTTAAAGAGACTTCATGTACAACTCAGGGGTTGAGAAAATTAAGGCTATAAATCCAGAATCTCTTAGAAAAAGAATGGACCTGTTTGGCTACATAAAAAAATAAGTGTTTCAATGACAAAGGGTACCAAGCAAGGTCAATATATGGTAGACTTGGAGAGATGATATACAGAGAAGTTCTTAATTTGACAAGATGAGCCATCTAGTAGAAAAAATTGGGCAAAATACATTCATGTGGGTAATTGACAGGAGAGCAAATCGGGATTGTCTACAAACCTATGAAATAATGCTCAAAGTTTAGCAATTAGAGAAATACTTAGTGTAGTTGCAATGATATGCCACGTTTTGTTTTTTCTTCATACAACATATATTCATGATCTCACAGTTTCTGAGAGGAGTTGGGCCTGGTTTAGGTGGGTCCAATGCCTAGGGGCTTACAAGGCTATAGCTAAAGATGTCAATTTTTGAAGTTTTTATTATTTTTTACAGATGGTGGTGACTGTGTTCCTTCCTGGAACTCAGGGTGCTGTTCTAAGCTTACATGATTATTGGTAGAATTCCATTCCTTGTGGCTGTAGAACTGAGGTCCTCAGTTTGTTGCTGTGAGCTGGAGGCTACTCTCAGATCCTAGAGGACACCACAGGTCCCTGCCACATAGTCTTTTCATGGGCCCTCTCACCTCACCTTGTGGCATCTTATTTCTTCAAAAGTAGAGTCCCTGGCTCCAGTGTGCTAATAATGGAGTGTGATCATGAAAGTGACTGTCCCATCACCTTTGCCATGTTCTGCTGGACAGAAGCAAGTCACAAGCTCCATCACTACACAGTGATATAACTCATTGGGGGATCATGTTAGAGTTTTGCCTACCATAGTCATTTTATAGTCATTAAACTAGAAACAACTGGAAAATAATTTTGTTTTTTGCTAGGAGGTGGAGGGTATATGTAGGAAGAGGAACTTTTATCCATGACTGTTAGAAAGGAGAGTTATTATAGCCTTTAAGTAAAGTATCTTTTTATAATACATGTACTTTTTTGACCCAGTAAATCCGTTCTTTAGAATTTACTTTATGGAAATAAAGCCTCCAGTATCCAAGGATGTATGACAAAGATATTTATTGTAGCATTATTTGCAGTGGTTGAAAACTAGAAGCAAAATGAATGTCCATCAGTAGGGGGAGTGGTTGGATAGAGCATGGTACGCCTTGGAATATTATACTACTTTACAAAAATTAGCTATATAGCATTTGACTTGGAATTGCTAGAGGTATTGTTGAATGAAAGGGGCTAGATAGTGAAAATGACATAATTCTTTGCAGGAGGTGGGAATTATAAACTCCCTAGTATGTATGTTTTGGTGTCTGTATATGATTACATGGGTGTAGAGAAAACTATGGTAGATTTTTTTGTAGGGGAAACTGTTGATGAAGATTCAGCAGTTGAATCTCTTGGAGAGAAGGTGCCAAGCAAAAGAAGAATGAGAAAAAGGATCTGTGTTGTAAAGAAGCATTCTCTTCCCCCAAGTGTGATATGGTCATATGTAAAATTTTATTTGTATGGATAGAGAATATTAAAAAATAAATGCTATGCCTTTAAAATTGATTAATGTCTGAGAACAGTTTTTTTCTCTTGGTATAGAACTTTCAAAATGGATAGTGAATATTTTTAATTTTTAGACTGCTTTAATTTAGCTGTTATCTGTTTTTTGTTGAAATGTATTATCTTAATTTTAAAGTCAGTAACTTTGGTGTTTAGATGCCTTAAATATAGAACAGTATAGTAAAAAGGTGATGGGGGGAGGCTGGAAATAAGGAATAGATATTGTTTAAAAAATTCTTCTTTATTTAGCCCTACCAAAGTTTGAGCAAATGCATAGTCTTTAATAAAACTGTGAAGTCTACTTAAGAAGTTATTTATAGGGTGGCGCCTGTGGCTCAAGGAGTAGGGCGCCGGTCCCATATGCTGGAGGTGGCGGGTTCAAACCCAGCCCCGGCCAAAAAAAAAAAAAAAAAACCACAAAAAAAAAAAAAAAGAAGTTATTTATATATCCAGAGTTATGCAGTAATAACTTTTAGTTTCTGTAATCAAAATTCAGATTTTGACAAATCTTCCACATTGGGAGTTTTACAAAACTGAATAATTTTAAACACATTTTCTTCTAGTATCTTTTTCTGAAGAAGAAAAATGTCAGTTACGGAAATTTGTCAATAAATCTTACCTGCTGGACAAAAGAGCCTGTAGTCAGGCATACTACGGTTTGATTGATATCCTTCTGGCGTATTGCTATGAAACTTGTGTCACTGAAGGAGAGAGGAACGTAAGTGCATGTATGTCTCTGTATGTCAGCATAGATGATTGTGATAAGTAAACTGCCTTAAAGCAGCAACTCTGTTCCCTAGAGTTGGGAGTATTATTGAGGGATTGCCCCAGGCAGAGGTGTGTGTGTGGGGAGGGTGGGGGTGGGAACCAGTATGCATGCTAATGCTTGTTTGGTCTTTTTCTCTTTTCTTTTGGCATTGATCTCTGCAAGGAAGTTTAAGGGAGTAAAGCTGAGAGGAGAGTGGAAGGCTATCCTGAGCTCTCATCTCATTTGGCTAAAGAGAGAAGGCTCTATAATTTGACATTGGCAAAGGGGTACCATACTCATATATTCTTTCTCTTAACCATCAGTCAGCCGATGGGAAGTATATAGCATTTTGCAACAAAAGGGAATCTTAGTATACCTGTAATTGTCCCTCAATTTATACAGTAGGTATAGTCCTGAAAAACTGTAAATTAGATTTTTAAAAACCTGAATCGGATCTTTTTTTGGTATTTAAAGGAATCATAAAATTAAATCCTTTTGTAAAGTAAATTATTTCTTAAATGACCTTTTAAAAAATACTATGGACTTCTCATATCTTTTCTTAAACCATATTTGATTTTGTAAATGAGCTAACCTTCTTTCTTACCTATATCCCTGTATATTAAATAGGAGATATATCCCCTATATCCCTGTATATTAAAAAGATTGGAAAACTGGGCAGCGTCTGTGGCTCAGTGAGTAGGGCACCTGCCCCATATACCGAGGGTGGTGGGCTCAAACCCATCCCTGGCCAAACTGCAACAAAAAAATAGCCGTGTGTTGTGGCAGGCACCTGTAGTCCTAGCTACTCTGGAGGCTAAGGCAAGAAAATTGCCTAAACTCAGGAGTTGGAGGTTGTTGTGAGCTGTGATGCCATAGCACTCTACCGAGGGTGAGACTCTGTCTCTTAAAAAAAAAAAAGATTGGAAAACCGAAAAATGTTTTTCTAGTTAGCGTGGCCCTGCAGCTGTTTATAATTGTCCTCACTCAAAGGGTTATTTTTGACCTGAAATATTTGCTTTCCTTTTTTGAATTACATAAATAAATCATATTATAAAGGAAAACACACACATGAAGAAAATAACTGTAAACTTCCTATAATTTCAGCCATCAAAAATAACCACTGTTCCACTCGGGAGGCTGAGGCAGGAGAATTGCTTAAGCCCAGGAGTTGGAGGTTGCTGTGAGCTGTGTGAGGCCACGGCACTCTACCAAGGGCCATAAAGTGAGACTCTGTCTCTACAAAAAAAAAAAAAAACAAAAATAACCACTGTTACACGGTGATGTATCTCTTCCCGATTGCTTTCCTTTTGCACATGTGTGTATGTGTATTTACATTGGGCCATAATGGATATTCTATTTAATCTGCTTTCTTAACATAGTATTAGAGTTAGAATTTGGCATGTGCCAATTTTTTTCTTCTCGTGATTCTGAAAATGTCTAAGGTGATTCTGGCGTTTGAATCTGCCTCTGTAAGATGAATATTATAGACTGTGTCAAGGGTACACTGTTTCTGAAATATTTTCTGTTTCCACTTATTTTTTAAAGACACTGTACTTGGAAAAAATGTTTTCTTTGGCAAAAAAACTGCTTCATATTATTGAATCTTGAAAAGATGAGTGAGGGTGTTTAAGTTGTATGTACTTGATAAAATTCACCATTTTTTATTCTTTTTTTTTGGCCGGGGCTGGGTTTGAACCCGCCACCTCCTGCATATGGGACCGGCGCCCTACTCCTTGAGCCACAGGCGCTGCCCGCCATTTTTTATTCTTGTTTTCTTATATTTGAAATCATGAAGCCTTGCAATTTCAAGGCCTTCTCTAAAAGGTCAAATTCTCTAGCAGCTTTTTAAGTGCCACAGACATCACTTACACGTTATCTTTGATTTCTTTGCTAGGTGTTTTTTATATATATATATAAAAATACATATATATATATATATATATTTTTTTTTTTTTTTTTTAATAAGAGGAAGGGCTTTATTTACTGTTTACTGGCCAGGAGCTTATGGCATAGAAGAATTCCAAATGGCCGCACTCCCTGACTGGCTTGGTCTTTCCCTTTTTATCGACAGTCAAAAAGTTCCAACCCATAGGTACTCTTTTCATTGGCCAGTTTGAATCAAGGTCATTTATATTAATAAAATGTTTGGGAGACAAGTAACTTAATTGAGAAGGACAGAAATCGAGCAAACATCACTTTGATTTACATTTTTGTTTCAAAGCCCTTGCTTATTTGTTCTTGTCTTCTGGTACTCTGGTTTTACTGACTCTTACCAGTAGCAAAGTTGTATTTTATAAAATCCCAAGGAAGGTAAACAGAAACTTCCCTTGGAGAGTCTCTACATTATTAGTAATAAACAATCACTTCTCTATACTTATGAACACTTTTTAACTAGTTTAATACTACTCAATACTGGCTGAATAAATAAATGTATGGATGGATTTGGTCTGTTCTTAAATGACTTTATCTCTGTGTGATGGTATTCTTTTCTCCAAAACAAACAAAGGTTGAATCTGCATGGAACATCAGAAAACTGAGTTCAACACTGTGCTGGTTTGAGGTATGATTTCCAGTTGCAATTGTTTATTTAGCATTTGTTCAGAGTTATTTTTCTGTTGTCTTTACTTCATTTTGGTTAATTCAGGCAGTTCCTTAAATTTTTAAAAGTGAAAACTTTTTATTGTACATGTTTTAATGAAGTTACGATAATGAA
The DNA here is from genome assembly GCF_027406575.1 of Nycticebus coucang. Classification (NCBI taxonomy): domain Eukaryota; kingdom Metazoa; phylum Chordata; class Mammalia; order Primates; family Lorisidae; genus Nycticebus; species Nycticebus coucang. The sequence goes on from NC_069787.1 coordinate 24,785,089, forward strand.
GCCAGTTATTTTGTTATTTTATTTTATTTTATTTTTTTTTTTTTGAGATAGTCTCAAGCTGTCACCCTGGGTAGAGTGCCATGGCGTCATAGCTCATAGCAACCTCCAAGTCTTGGGCCCAAGCAATCCTCTTGCCTCAGTTTTTTTACTTTTAGTAGAGATGGGGTCTCACTTTTTTTTCTGAGAGGGTCTCACTATGTCGCCCTCGGTAGAGTGCTGTGACATCACAGCTCACAGCAACTTCAAACTCATGGCTGAAGCGATTCTCTTGCCTTAGCCTCCCAAGTAGCTGCGACTATAGGTGCCCGCCACAACGCCCAGCTATTTTTTGTTGTTGTTGTCATTGATTTTTTTTTTTTTTTTTTCCAGAGATAGAGTTTTGCTTTATCCCCCTTGGTAGAGTACTGTGGCGTCACAGCTCACAGCAACCTCCAACTCCTGGACTTAGGCTATTCTCTTGCCTCAGCCTCCCGAGTAGCTGGGACTACAGGTCCCCACCACAGTGCCCAGCTATTTTTTTGTTGCAGTTTGGCCAGGGCCAGGTTCAAACCTGCCACCCTCCATATATGGGGCCGGTGCCCTACCCACTGAGCCATAGGCACCGCCCGCAATTGTCATTGTTGTTTAGCTGTCCCGGGCAGGGTTCTAACCCGCCACCCTTGGTGCATATGGCTGGCACCGTAACCACTGTGCCATGGGCACCGAGCCCAGGGTCTTGCTTTTGCTCAGGCTGGTCTCAAACTCGTGAGCTCAAGCAATCCATTGGCCTCAGCCTCCCAGAGTGCTAGGATTACAGGAGTGAGCCACTGCACCCGGCCATAGCCAGTTATTTTGGAAGTTGAGGAGGGAAACACACTTTAGAGAAAGAATGGGGACATGGTTAGCTAGGGGAGAATGAAGGATGGAGTTGGAGGTATTTTTGAAAGTTGGCGTGTATTGGGGCTCAGAACTCAAAGATGGGAAGCAAACCTAGGTGACAATGGACTGGCAGAGTCTGTGCTACATGTTTAATCTGTATTACTTTACCTATTCCTCTCAGTAAGTGGGAGAGGTAAGTATTGATAGTTTTATATTTGAGAAAACAATATATAGCTTAAATAACTTATCCTAGGTCCTAAAATTAATGTGGTTAAATTTGATAACTTTCTTAGTATAATAATAATTATGTTTATATCCATTTTCTAGAAAATATCAGTACCATGCACTAACAGATTGCGCTATTGGAGCTCTCATTTTCTAGAAAATAATAGTCGTATAGATCTCACAAAAAATATCAAAGGGGATTATGTTCAATTAGTTTTGAAAAACTGTTGTACATCAAAATGGTGATTAAAGGTCAAAGCTTTTTAAAAATTATCAATTTAAGCATTTTATAATTGTATCATCAGTTAAGATGATTAGTATTTTTTTATTTTTTATTTTTTACAGTTTTTGGCCAGGGCTGGGTTTGAACCTGCCATCTCTGGCATATGGGGTCGGTGTGCTACTCCTTTGAGCCACAGGCGCCGCCAGATGATTAGTATTTTTTAAGTTGTAAAATCCAGGTGGTTTCATGGCATCACTTTGTTCAAATAATAGGTTATATGTAAATAGGAACTGAAACATTTATCAGAGATTACTTACAAGAATAGTCCACAGACTAATAGTTTAACCAGCAGCATTAGCTGGGAGCTTGTTAGGAAGATAGGATTTGAGTCTCATCCCAGACCCACGGAGCCAGAATCAAAATCTAGTAGGATCTTCAGGTGATTTGTATCATGTTAAAGATGGAGAAGGGCTACTCTCCAGGCTTCATTTGAGTTCCTCATATTGCCACAATCAGTGTATAATAGAGGAATTATTGCATTTATTAATAAATTGAAAGTAGTTGGTGACTAGATAATTTCATAGTATAATTATTACAGTCTACATGAAAATTTGCCTACTTATGACTTTATTTTGAAATTTTTGTTTTTGAGATAATTAGAATTGCTAGACATGTTAATACCTATGTTAAGCTTTCAGAAGTATTTAGTTTTTTTGCTAGAACTTTTTAAAAGTTAAAAATTCCTTCTAAATGCAAACAATTCTTTGTCAAATAGTCAGTATTCTTAATCAGATCTCTTATAATGTTAAGAATTAATATATAGGGCGGCACCTGTGGCTCAAGGAGTAGGGTGCCAGTCCCATATGCTGGAGGTGGCAGGTTCAAACCTAGCCCCGGCCAAAAACCAAAAAAAAAAAAAAAAAGAAAAGAATTAATATATATGGAGATTATCTTCCTCTCTTGGTTTTAATTTTATATTTTAAGTTTACATGTGATTTATATTTTATGCTTTGCTTACCAAACTAGTTACAAAACAATTTTGTAGAACATTTTCATTGCTAGTGTTTTCAGTGTTTTGAATTGCTAATGTATCAGTTTGATACCATTGAAGATAAAACAGCTTTTTTTCTAGAAGTCAGTACTGCAGTGTTTTCTTTTTGATGAACAAAAGCAAATTAGTCAGGTAAATAATCTTATATTACTCATGCCCAAAGGGGGAAAAATTATTTTTAAAGGAGGGAGACTGAACCTACTTTTGTTAAAGGCTTCTGCGTCCTTGATCTATGCCATCTTGAATGACCCTAAGAGACTAAAATATGAAGCATAGATTATTTAAAAATGTCTTTTATGTGCCTCTGTATTTTGTTAATGCCATGTGTTTAATTCTTATTTGTAATTCTTAAGGCTTTTTAATTCTTCCCTACTGTATATGTGATTTTAAAGGAGCATTTGTGATATGTTGATATTATATGAAAAATTAAAAAGACTGTAATTAAAGATTTTCCAAGCTATAAAAAAAATCATTTCATGGTTTTATATTTATCCTACTTGACTTTATGATGATTCAAATTTGTAGTTTTTATTTTTTAATTGAGACAAGTTTTTATTTCATTGTGTGCTTTTGGTTGCATAACATGTTTTATGGAAATGACTTCCTATTAAAATGACACTTCACAGACGTGGACTAACGTTCATGAGATCATGGTATCTTTTGGAAGAAGAGTTTTGTGCTACCCACTTTATCGCCATTTCAAGCTGGTGAAGAAGGCCTACAAAGACACTATAAAGATACTGCAGCTGGGTAAGATACCATTGTGTTTGCAAATTTGGGAATGAAAAAGTAAGTTTTTAGTCTGAAGATGTCATGATTTTTGCTTTTTAAACAAATCCAACTGTCTCATTTTTTCTGTATGTGAATAAATCTAACTATGCCTCATTTTTTTCTATATGTAAATAAATCATCTAATCCAGCCCTTTTTATGGTAATAGGCCCCTTACCTCGGTGTATAATCACACAAAGGTAGGATACTGTTTTCTGAGTGGAGTAGGGAGGGTAGATAGAAAAAATAGACCCCATATTTCAGACCTTTTTATATTACAGTAAAGTGCATCATTCAGTATTTCTTGGATGCTTATAATTTTGTAGGCTTTGTGGTAGGACTGTGGGTTTAATAGTAAAGGAGATAAATTCCTTGTTCTGACAAAGTTTACAGTTTTTTCAGAGAGACAGATGATAAATAAGTAAGCAGTTCCAAATAGAGAGAAAAGTGCTCTACTGGGGGAAATACAGGGATCATTTAGGAGAAAACACATCCTAGATTTGGGATGTCAGGATGGGTTTTCCAATGAAAAGCACAACTACTTTGAGGACTTTTGATTATTGCTGAATTCAGCCTGAAAAGATAAATACTTGTTAACTTTAAGGACTTGGAAAATTCTAGGCACTGAAACAAATTTCAAAGTGCCCATAACAATAGGATGTTATTTCCAAGATAATGACTTTGAAGGGGGCAGTATCCATTTGTATGTATTAGTTCTAGCACCTTTTTTTTTTTTTTTTTGGTGACAGAGTCTTAAGCTATCACCCTGGGTAGAGTGCCATTGCATCACAGCGCACAGCAACCTTCAACTCCTGGGCTTAAGCGATTCTCCTGCCTCAGCCTCCCAAGTAGCTGGGACTATAGGCACCTGCCACAACGCCCAGCTATTTTTTGCTTGCAGCCGTTGTCGTTGTTTGGCAGCTGGATTTGAACCCGCCAGCTCAGGTGTATGTGGCTGGCACCTGAGCCTCTTGAGCCACAGATGGCCGAGCCCTAGCACATTTATTTAAAAGTCACTTTTATTACTTTATGGTCATTTTGTGTATTCTCCCTCTAGTAGTCTCATCATTTCTTTGTCTTTAGTTCTAAAAGTATTTCTGGGAGCTTACTTTTTAGACTTCAGAATAATGAGAAAGGAAGCTCTTGTCTCCTCTAGGTGACTTCACTAGCTTTAAAGAGAGAGGCACTCTTCCTACCTCAGCGGTTGTACTTGGCTTTCTGTGTAACCTGTGGCCTTATGGGGGGGGTGTCATGTTTGAAGTAAAGTCTATTAAAGTAGACAATAGTTGTAAAAATGAATTACAGTTAAATGAAAGATGCCTCTTTATTCATATAGTGTTTTAGACTAACTGCATTTGATTTTGAAGGATTGTTGATTATAGGATAAAAGAGCTACTGTCATTGAGAAATCCATCTTCTTTAACTTACAGACTGCTTTATTTTTTTCCATGTGGCATTTCTTCTTGCCTCCCATCTAAGATATTTCTTGAATTGCTAAAATTACCTTGGAAAATCAATCTACTATAAATGACTTCTTGTTGAGCTTGAGGTCCTACGTCACAGTTCATTCCTTTTTTTACATTGCGCTAGGTTATCTAGGCATTATTCATAGATGTATAGTGATTTTTTCTTATATCATGGCTCAGCTGGAAAAAATGTGGCAGAGCCCCCATGCTTGTGTTTACTCACACACCGACACACACTCTCTTTCAGTCTCACTCTCAGACTCTCTCACACATAGAAATTACTACTTGCTACTTTTTATTCTGGGAAGTGGTCTAGTTCTCTGGATTCTTATTCAAAAAGTAATCAGTTGTATGATTGTGTAACCAAAAATAAATTTGATTGCTTTGGCTTACATTGTAATCAATTATCCAAAAAGTTTTAGTAGGTCAGAATTTGAGACTTAACTTTTATTCATAATCACTCTGACAAGAATAGTCTTAATCAGCTGTGTTATGACAGCAACAGAAAACTTGAAGCAACACACTGGAAGCCTCTCTGCAAAAAGTGAATGTGAAGCTTCTGTACACCATGTACTATGGGTTCTGTGATTAATTTGGGTTGTGGTTAGTTAGTGCTGAAACAGGGCTGGGTTGTCTAGAATTCATGCCAGAAGTTATGGGGCTGACAGGCCCTGGGTGAGGATTGTGACCTATATTTGTACAGGTGGATGGCACAGGGAGGACATTATTGCTCCTGAAGAGGCTCGTTTCTTTGGACATAGTTTAAGTAGAGGTAGCTCTGGTTTGGCATTTAATGTTTTTCCAAGAATGAATTTATGCCTACTTATATATAATTCAAATTGCAGTCACAGTGTTTATATTTTTTATTCTATGTAGTGCTTCCATAGTTCGAAGTAGTGGTAATTCTTTTCCCCCAAAGAAGAATAATCTTAAATGGAATGACCATCCTAAACTATTGTAGGAATGCTTCATTATAACGGATTGACTGAGATCTTGAGTTTTCAAAGAGCCATGCTTTGCTTTATCTGACTTCATAGTAGCCTTTACGAGGGTTCTTTACTAGGCCTTTGGCCCTTTCCAGTTTTGTATTGCTTCTCCCTTTAAGTCCCCTCCTCCAGAAGACTGTGTGTATCTCTTCTCTTGCTGTTATGTTTATACCAGACTCCTGAAGGGCAGAAAATCCTGCTTTGCCCCCATAAGTACTCTTACTGTGCTTAACAAAAGACCTTTGAGCAGGAGTTGCGCTCTGCCTCAGTGATCTAGTCAGTGATCTCGGGATGCTTGACTCTCCCATTTTTTCCTCTTGTCTCTGTTCTTGAACGACTTTTATTGCCTGTTATTTGTTTCATTCTTTTGGAGAAGAAGCATCTCTTAGGTGCTGTTAGTCAATTGAAAATAACAGTAAAAGGGATGACAACTGAGCAGCATACAATTTACTGAGTGTTTGTACTGACATCTACATTTTATTAATCTGTGCAAGGTAATCCTCACTCTGCGCCCATTCGTAGGGCTGAACACGATGGGCTGGAGGGAAAATAACTTAATTTTTGCTTCTACTTCCCCCTTTGAGCTCATTCTATAGGATCATTTTTTTCCCCTTCTTGGATAGAATATGTATCCTGCCTGTGTCATATAATATATAAGCCTCCTAAAATATGTGCTCTGTAACTTTTTCTATCACTTTAGGCTACATTAAAATTCTCTCACCTCCTCTAGTTATGGGAGGGGGGCTGATTTTATTACTTTAAATGTCCTCTTTGAACTTGATTAAAGGAGGAAACCTCTTCCCCTGTTCAGGTGTGTCTCAGGGAGGGAAGGAGGGGGGAAGGACACAGCCCCCACTTGGTCATCCCATGCTGTTTGTTCTTTCTTGCATCTTGCTAACTAGTCAGAAACCAGTCTTTCTACCCTGTGAAGTACCATGTCCGGGGCAAGCAGGTTGTGCTCTCTTTAGAGCCTCTCTTAAAACCCTATTCCTCTCTGTTTAAGGTGACAGAAAAGCACCTCCTCCCTGACCCAGGGAGGGTGGTAGGAAATTCCATAGCATTCCACCAATTTTATCCAAAGGGGTTTCTCTGGACCTCTTTACCCTTACAATCTTGGAGGTAAATACTGGGCAATGAACTACAAATCATGTTTAGTTACTTTGTCTACAAGTTTAGCATAAAGGATAGCATCTCTTTTTATTTATTTATATATTTATTTATTTATTTTTTGAGACAGAGCCTCAAGCTGTCACCCTGAGTAGAGTGCTATGGCATCACAGCTCACAGCAACTTCAAACTCTTGGGCTTATGCAATTCTCTTGCTTCAGCCTCCCAAGTAGCTGGGACTACAGGAACCTGCCACAACACCCGGCTATTTTTTTGATTATAGTTGTCATTGTTGTTTGGCAGGCCCAGGCTGGTTTTGAACCCACCAACCCTGGTATATGTGGCTGGTGCCTTAGCCGCTTGAGCTATAAGCGTTGAGCTGTCTCTTTTTATAATATGGGGATATTTGATATCTATTTTGTCTTTTGGAGCTTTGATGGAAATGTCAGAAATATTCTGTCTCAATAATAATGCTAAGGCCAAGCGTGGTGGCTCACGCCTTTAATCCCAGCACTCTGGGAGGCCAACGCAGGTGGATTGCCTGAGCTCACAGGTTCGAGACCACCTAAGCAAGAGTGAGACCCCATCTCTAAAAACAGCCCGGCATTGTGGCAGGCTCCTGTAATCCCAGCTACTCAGGAGGCTGAGTCATGAGAATCCCTTGAGCTTAAGAGTCGGAAGTTGCTGTGAGCTATGATGCCAGGACACACTACTGAGGGCAACAAAATGAGACTCTGTCTCAAAAAATAATAATAATGCTAGTATGGTAATAATAACCATAGGTACCGTATGTGTGTATTAGCTACTTTCTGTGTGCCAGTGCGAAGCTCAGTTCTTCAGATGCTTTATCTCCTTTCACTCATGTTTCAATCCTATGAAGCAGGGACTACGATTTGCAGGTAGAAGAAAGGCTTGAAGAAGTTAAGTCAGTAACCCAGGGTCACAAAGGTAGTGACCTGGATTTCACTCCAGGTCTGTGTAACTCAAAGTCTGTGCCCTCATTTGTACTGAACTAGTTACAAATGAAATTATATGAAGCCTGGATTTTTAAAGTAATCTAGAGTGGGTCGTGGGGAAATGGGTAGGGTACTGCTGAAACCAGGTTGGCTACAGGCAGCCATTGCTACATGGCTGATGAATACTTAGGATTCAGGTATCCTGCCGTCCCTATTTCTGTACATGTTGTGATTTTCCTTTAAAAAGGGTGACTTTTTTTTTTTTTTTTTTTGAGACAGAGCCTGATGCTGTTGCCCTGGATAAAGTGCTGTGGCATCACAGCTCACAGCAACCTCCAACTCCTGGGCTCAAGAGAGTCTCCTGCCTCCGCTTCCCAAGCAGCTGGTACTACAGGTGTCTGCCACAAAGCCAGGCTGTTTTTTGGTTGCAGCCATCATTGTTGTTTGGCAGGCTTGGGCTGGATTCTAACCTACCAGCTCACGTGTATGTGGCTGGTGCCTTAGCCGTGACTTTTTTTTTTAATGTTTGGGCTCTTAACCATTTCACTCCTGTGTTTCAGATTTAAATTTATCATTTTGTGGAAAGCATAATACCTATTTAGTCAGTTGTCATCGAAAAATATTGTGGGCTTGGTGCCTGTGGCTCAAGCGGCTAAGGTGCCAGCCACATACACCTGAGCTGGCAGGTTCGAATCCAGCCCAGGCCCACCAAACAATGACGGCTGCAGCCAAAAAATAGCCGGGTGTCGTGCGGGCACCTGTAGTTCCAGCTACTTGGGAGGCGGAGGCAAGAGAATCGCTTGAGCCCAAGAGTTGGAGGTTGCTATGAGCTGTGATGCTACAGCACTCTACCCAGGGTGACAGCTTGAGGCTCTGTCTCCAAAAAAAAAAAAGTTTTGGCTAATGAAAACCCACAAAATCAGGCTTGGTGCCCGTAGCACAGCGGTTATGGTGCCAGCCACATACACTGAGGCTGGTGGGTTCGAACCTCTCCTGGGCCAGCTAAAACAATAATGACAACTCCAACAAAAAATAGCCAGGTGTTGTGGCGGGTGCCTGTAGCTCCAGCTACTTGAGAGGCTAAGGCAAGAGAATCACCTAAGCTCAAGAGTTTAAGGTTTCTGTGAGCTGTGACGCAATGGCACTCTACCAAGGGTGACATAGTGAGACTGTCGCAAAAAAAAAAAAAAGAAAAAAAAAGAAGAAGGAAACACACAAAATCAGTTGTTTTGTTTTTAAGGCTAGCAGACACCTATTTTTCTATATCATTTCAAGTCTGATGAATAGTAGCTACCTGGCAGGCTTCAGCAGTCCGGTTATCATCCTGAATTAAAAGCTGGTTTTAATTTAGATAATTAATAGCCCTTATATATCAGCATTAACTGGGCTTGATGATCAATTTTTCAGAAATTATTGCTTTACTAACCTCTTCCATAGATAAAATAAGAAGATCAATGAGAACGGAAGAAGAGTTACGGCACCAACCACCGGGCTTGGAGCTGTCTTCTCTTTTTTTTTTTTTTTAAAAAAAATGGGTGTTTAAGATACTGAGGCAGGGCAAGTTTTGACCTCTGAGTTCTGATGAAACCTTAAAGGTAAATTTCTCTTTAATGCTTAAATTTCTGTTTATTCCAGAAGCAGTTTTAGCAAATGCTTTTTAAAAATTGAATTGTAGAGGAGTGTAGGAATCACAGCAAAACCTTCCCCTTTTCCCTTTGGTTGGTTGGCTGAAAGATTAACTCACAATTATGGTAGATTGATAAGAGAAAGGTTTATTTCCAAATACCATGAGCATGGGGGGAATCATTAAGATGATTACAGAAAGTCCCAGTGATGGTCAGAGACCTTTATAGACGACTTTTGGAAGGGAGAGGGGAGAATGGAAAGTATAGGTGCACCAAGTGGTTGCAGGGATGGGGAATGTGGATGGAGGGGAACAGATTGATTTGTAAATTAACCCTAGAGACAGGTATTGTGCTTCAAATGACCTTGGGGCCAGGTCTGTTAGCATGTGATGAGGAAGTCTGCAGCCCTGCAGATTTTAGGTAGATGGAGGAAGGGCCTCATGCAGTGCTTCCTGATTATGAATGGCATTTAACTCAAAATCTTTATACCAAGGAGTCATATTTGGGGACAAAATTTCCTTAGCTCCTTCAGGAAATACTGCAAAACTTAAAAACTAAAAGATGAAATCACTGTGATTTTCTAATGTTGACATTTATCTCTATTTAATTTCTATGACTTTCCGGTTCTGGACATTTAAAAACTTTTTGCCAGGCAGTGCCTGTGGCTTAGTGGGTAGGGCGCCGGCCCCATATAACGAGGGTGGTGGGTTTGAACCCGGCCCCAGCCAAACCTCAACAAAAAATAGCTGGGCATTGTGGTAGGTACCTGTAGTCTCAGTTACTACCTTGTTTCCCCGAAAATAAGACATCCTCCAAAAATAAGACCTACTTACAGGAAAGATAAGACGTCCCCTGAAAATAAGACTTAGCGCATCTTTGGGAGCACACCTTAAAATAAGACACTGTCTTATTTCGGGGAAACAGGGTAGGGAGGCTGAGGCAAGAGAATCACCTAAGCCCAGGAGTTGGAGGTTTCTGTGAGCTGTGATGCCACGGCACTCTACCGAGGGCAATAGGGTGAAACTCTGTCTCTAAAAAATAAATAAAATAAAGAAAAATGAAAACTTTTTGCTCTTTAATTACATTACGTGAAACAATTTTGAGATTTGTTCAATAAGCCCTGTCAAGGTGCTGAGTGTTGAGCTGAGTCCTGGAGATACATTTGTTCTAAAGGGGGAGAGGGGTACAGAATTACATAGCTACCAGGGTTTTTAAAAACTGCATTTGAGGGTGGCGCCTGTAGCTCAGTGGGTAAGGCGCTGGCCACATACACCCAGGCTGACGGATTCGAATCCAGCCCAGGCCAGTTAAAACAACAATGACAACTGCAACAACAGCAACAACCTAAATAGCTGGGTGTTGCGGCAGGCACCTATAGTCCCAGCTATTTGGGAGGCTGAGGCAAGAGAATGGCTTAAGCTGGAGGTTGCTGTGAGCTGTGATGCTATGGCACTCTACCCAGAGTGACAGCTTGAGATGCTGTCTCAAAAGACCCCTCTAAAACAGAAAAACTGCATTTGAAACGAGTATCTCAAAAGAGAAATAAGGAGAGTGGAAATAGAAAGCCAGGGAAACTGACCTATGATTAAGTCATTTAACCCATGTAACCTCCTGCCAAAAGGGGCCTCTGCCTTATTTGACTTTCGGTTCTTAGCTCCTATCATATTTTAAGGGCTCTCAAGTACTTGTTAAATGGTGGATGAGTTCAGCTATTAATTGATTCATTCAACAGATATTTTAATAATATCTCCTCAAAAGCTATTCTGTGCAAAGCACCCTGTAAACATGAAGAGCAATTGGAAAGACAGATTGGATGAGTGTATTGCATTTGGGGAGTCTGTGCACTAGCAGGGGAGCCAAGATGTCCATCAATAATATAAAATAGGCCAGGCGTGAGGAGTCAAGCCTGTAATCCTAGCACTTTGGGAGGCTGAGGTTGGAGGATCACTTGAGGCCAAGAGTTGAGATCAGCTGGGGCAATAGCAAGTCTGTCTCTTTAAAAACCAAAACAAAGCATTTAAAATACACAGTAGACAGTGGTAAGTACCTTATAAGAAAGAAATTTACATTAAGTATAATACTAAATAGTTTGAAAAAGAAAGAGATGACCAGGGGTCATTGAAAGCTTCATTTTGGCCGGGAGATTTGAGGTATGGGAGTATTTGGTTCTACACATTGTGAGTGAATAGCATGAGGAAGTTCATGGAATGGGACAGTTTCCTCAGTGAAAATTTGTTGGAACTAAATGATGGAAAGTTGGTGTGCTATCAGGTCCTGAGATTTGCCCTACACCTCTTAAACTATTTGATAGTTCCTGTTCCTTTCTTTTTTGAGTTAGCTGGTCACTAAAATTTGTATCTCTACTTCTTTAATATTCTCAATTCCCTACTCCACAGCTAGGAAATGGTAGTCTTTTGATTTTCTTCCTCATATTCTAAATTATTCTTGAATTTTTGTTTCCTACTTAATTCCCCATAGCAATAAATGTTTCTAGGAATGGAACGTTTGCAGTGCTCTCAGGAAGTTTAAAGAGCACAGAATTAAAGTCAAATATTGAAGTAGAGCTTGTACCTGTTTTTGCTGACCACTTACATACCAAGTAATCCAAGAAAGGAGAGAAAATGAGAGGACAGTAGAGTTAACTCCTGAGAACTGCAACTGCGGGTTTGAATGGGAGAGTGGACCTGGGACTGACGCTGCTTGGCCTTGCTCCCTCTAGGTTCTCATTTTGCGAGACAAAGAAAATTCCTTTTACGCTTATCTCCCCTTAAAGTGCAAGTCTATGTTCCAATCTCCTGATGGACACATTCTTTCCAGTCATATGAATTATTTATCCTCAGAGCATTTGTGAGTTTATATATGTGCAAACCTAACAAGTTCGCAAACTCATCCTAGAAAAAGTCCTGCATACCTCATTGCTGAGTATCACCTTCAAGGTACTCACCTTGGGAAGCTATGCACCCTGCCAGTGCCTAATCCCCGCTTCAAAGCAATTTTGGAATGATCATCAGAGCTATCGTCACTGTATGGCACACAAAAGCACAACAACAGTATGAAGGCTACTCAGCGATACCACCACATGTAAATCAGCGTGAGATGCGTCTGACATGCCAAGATAATGAAACTTCACTGAGTTGTTTGTACAGTACTGCCCAGGTAAGCACACAGTGGCAAGTTAATGAACTTAATTGTTACACTTTCATACGGAAACAACTCTGATGGTCATTCCAGAAAGCGTTCCAAAATTGCTTTGAAGGGTGGACTAGTAGCTGGTATCGGTGCACAGTTTCCCAATGGGAGCGCTTCAAAGGTGACCTTAGTGATATTCAGCAATGAGATATGTAGCACTTTTTCTAAGAAGAGTTCACAAACTTGTTAGTCCTCGTGTGTGTGTGTGTGTGTGTGTATACACATCATGTATACTTTCATGTAGAATAACGGTTCTCAACCTGTGGGTCTCGACCCACAGGAAGTATATAAAGGGCTGCGGCATTAGGAAGCTTGAGAACCACTGATGTAGAAGGATATTGTATATGAGCATAATGGACATAGTAGAGGGAAGAAATCAAATTCCAGTCATCTTCCTAGAATACGTTTCCTCCTCATACTCCTGTTAATCACTGAATATTGTTAACCACTAACAGTGTTTAGCTTGATCTCAAAATTTCGGAGTTTTATTTATATAAAAGAATTCTTCATTTTCTTAAAATGCACTGTAGGGGGCAGGATTTCCTATATGGTTTACAAATAATTGTCTTTTAATTGCCACAGATGATTAACAGCTTATGACTATTCGGCTTCAAAGAAAAAAGTCACTAAATATTTTAAAATGTAATGTTTTTTGAAAATTGGAGATGTATAAAAATGCTTACTAATGGATGATGGTTCAAAATCAGCTGATCTCTTAAACATTATATATAATTTAAATCTACATTGTATTTCCTATACTATTTGAGGTAGGTTCTGTTAATTTCTGCATTTTATGAGCTAAGCAATGTAGAAAATCCTGGAGGTTAGTCATATGGTTTGAATGTATGGCTTTAAAAACTACTTCTATAATTAGTGCCTCTTTAAATAAATTTAAAGTCCATTTTGAGAATCTAAATCTTTATGAAAGTAACTTTAAATCTACTTTCTGTAAGTAAAAGAATAAAGGCAGAAAATTCTCTTTATTTAAGACAAATTTGGGGGAATAAAGAGAAAACATTTTATTTGATCTTAATGAATCAAGGTCCTAGTTTATGTTAATATTGAGACCTAGATGAAATAAATTGAATAATACTTTATATGTTATCTGATAAACGTGTTAAGTATTATAGTTGTGTGCAGCATTAGTGATGTTTTGGTCGATGATGAACTGCATATATGATGGTGGTCCCGGAAGATTATAATACCATGTTTTTACTATACCTTTTATAATCATTTCTATTTATTTCTATTTATTTGTAAAAAGTATTTTAAAAATACCAATGAGGTCTCAGTTTGTTGTTCAGGAAAGTCTCAAACTCCTGGCCTCAGCATTTCTCCTGTCTTGGCCTCCCAAAGTGGCCCTTGTGCTGGCCAACCTTTTCTATGTTTAGATATGTTAGAAACACAAATGCTTACCATTGGGTTACAATTACTTATAGGATTCAGTCCAGTTATATGCTGTATAGGTTTGTAACCCAGGAAGAATATGCTATCTAATATAGCTCGGGTGCACAATGTCTACAGTGACACAGTTGCCCAAAGACACATTTCTTAGAACCTATCTTTGTTGTTAAGCAATCTTGACTGAATATTTATGTAATTTAGAATTTAAGTAAGAAGCTAATACTGAAATATAACAAGTGGCAGACATTTATTTATTCAACAGATGTGAATCAAGCCCATTCTTGGTGTAAGGCATTTATTTAACAGAATCAGTGGAGTTATAAGGATATTTATGACTTGGTTCTTGCTTTTTTTTTCTTTTTTCATTTTTTTTGAGACCGAGTCTCACTCTATTTCCTAGGCTATAGTGCCATGGCGTCAGCGTAGCTCACAGCAACCTCAAACTCCTGGGCTCAACAATTGACAACTGCAACAAAAAATAGCTGGGCGTTCTGGCGGGCACCTGGAGTCAAAGCTACTTGGGAGGCTGAGGCAAGAGACTCACTTGAGCCCAAGAATTTGAGGTTGCTGTGTGTGCTGTGATGCCATGGCACTCTACCCAGGGTGACAGCTTGAGACTCTGTCTCAAAAAAAGAAAAAAACAAAACAAAACAGGCTCAGCGCCTGTAGCTCAGCGGCTAGGGCACCAGCCACAAATACCGTAGCTAGTGGGTTTGAACCCAGCCCGGGCCTGCCAAACAACAGTGACAAGTACAACCAAAAAATAGCCAGGTGTTGTGGCAGGTGTCTGTAGTCCCAGCTACTTGGGAGACTGAGATGAGAATTGCTTAAGCCCAAGAATTTGAGGTTATCGTGAGCAATGATGCCACGGCAGTCTACCAAGGGCAATATGTTGAGACTCTGTCTCAAAAAAGGAAAAGAAAAAGAAAGAATAATAATATTAAAAGAAAAATAGTATTTTGTGGCACATGGAAATTATATGAGCAGGGTGATTCATGTGATCATTCGTTACAGGTGATTCATGCCTGTAATCCCAGCACTTTCGGAAACCAAGGTAGGGGATCTTCTGAGCCCAGGAGTTCAAGACCAGCCTGCACAGCATGGAAAAGACCCTGTCTCTATTAAAAAAAAACACGAAAATTACATGAAATTCAAATTTTAGTGTCTATAAATAAAGTTTGACTGGGACATGGTCATGCTCATTCACTAACGTATTACTGTGGCAGCTTTTGTGCTATAATGGCAGACTTGAGTAGTTGTCACGGAAATCATATGGCCTGCGAAAGCCAAAATGTTTACTTTCTATCCCTTTACAGAAAAAATTTACCTCCTCTACCTTAGGTGTGTACATAGCGGTTTAGTAGTGAGCCAAGGTCCTTGGCTGCTTTCCCTCCCAAATAGTGCCCAGCATTGAAGTGGGTCCTTTCAGCTGTTTTCTCTCTCCTTCCCACAGGATGAGATGTGTCCAATCTAGTTGCTTCACAGTCGAGTAGACTCCTCCACGTTAGGAACAGCAAACTGGGATACCTGCTTGGCTCAAGAGGGTAAATGAATAAGGACAGGGATGGTAGGGTGTGAAAAAAAAAACGGAGTAATGAGGCCTGTGTGAACTGGAGAGATAAGGGCTCTTCTGTAGCCTACTATTGCTGCTGTGTGACTGCCAGTTTGAGGGACTTCTTTTTAAAGAAGAAAGTAATGATTTTAATGTAAAATTTTCAAAAGTTTAGATATAAACAAAGAAGTAAAAGAGTTTGAATAATACTGTTAAAGAATCCTAGAGTTGGGCGGCGCTTGTGGCTCAGTGGGTAAGGTGTCAGCCCCATATACCGAAGGTGGTGGGTTCGAACCTGGCCCCGGCCAAACTCCAACAAAAAAATAGCCAGGCATTTCTGAGAGTCCAAGCCAGTCTGGAAGGGCCCCCAGTTTTCCTTCTCTGCTGCAAAGCAGGCTAAGTGCCTGCTGTCTTCTTCATGCCCTCCTGGACCTGCCAGTTTCTAGCTGCGATGAGGATTTGCACTGGGTTTCTGCTCCTTCAATCCCAGTTTGAGACCAAATCTCAACCCTATTTCAAGGCTAGTCAAGGGAGGCAGGGAGCAGATGTCCTGGATTGTGTAATGTAGCTAACACCAGGCAGCCTTTGTTCCCCCTTCACTTTCTTTTTTTTTTCAGATTCATATAAAGGTACAATTAGGTGACAGTGTTTGTTAGGTCCCCGTGGTAGTTGTGCCTCTCACCCATGAGGTGTGCCATACACCCTTACATTGTACCTATTAGGTGAGAGCACACCAGAAAGCTTTTTTTTTTAAAAGCAAATTCCTGGCAGAGGCTGTAGTTCAGTGGGTAGGGCACCGGCCCCATATATCGAGGATGGCGGGTTCAAACCTGGCCCTAGCCAAACTGTAACAAAAAAATAGCCAAGGGTTGCGGTGAGCGTCTGTGGTCCCAGCTACTTGGAAAGCTGAGGCAAGGGAATCGCCTAAGCCCAGGAGTTGGAGGTTGCTGTGAGCTATGACTTGACGGCACTCTACCAAGGATGATAAAGTGAGACTTTGTCTCTACCAAAAAAAAAAAAAAATAAAAAGCAGATTCCTTACCTTTCTTGGAGCTACTTTGTATTGTTAGTGTTGTCAGCCAGAACCTGGTCAGGGTGGTGGGGACAAGTGGTTCTCAACCTTCCTAATGCCACTGCCACCCTTTAATACAGTTCTTCATGTTGTGGTGACCCCAGGGGGTCACGGCGTTAGGAAGGTTGAGAACCACTGAGTTAGAGGATTTCGGTACCTCTAGTACCACACTTCACTCTGACCCTAATAGGTTTTGTTAGTAGGGGGGAGAAGAGAGGGTTGACAGGGAAGAAGCAAACAGCATAGGCCTTATGGGTGAGGTATAGTGGTAGTCATCACTTAAAGAACATGTAGGATTTATGTAGGATTTAGGAAAGAAGATATAGATTTAGGAAAGAATAACCTTTACAGTTATTCCCCAAGAAAGCAGAAGGCAAAAAAATGAGGGAGAGGAAAATAAAGGAGTTCCATGTCCAAGAAATGGCAAATCCTCTAGTTTGTTTGGAGGCCAGGGATGTGAAGAGGGATAGTAGTTAAGGGGGGGCGGTGGTGTGTTGGAACAGGGTGTAAGAGTCTATAGTGGCTTGCTAGAGAAATCAGGCCTTATAAACCACTGAAGAGTTTGGTGTTGAGCCTGTGATGGGCTCATGAAATCAGATACATACAGCAGTAATATTTAGCACAAGGTCATTGAAGGGGACACAGCTAGCAGCACAGAAGAGAGAGGAGACTCTTATTATTGCCTGGACCCTGTATGGTTGGGGACAGGCAATGTGGTGTGACACAGAGCACTCACAGTTTGTTGGGGAGGAAGGAAGAAATAGGTGGACTGGCTGGGCGCGGTGGCTCACGCCTGTAATCCTAGCACTCTGGGAGGCGGAGGTGGGTGGATTGCTTGAGCTCATGAATTCGAGACCAGCCTGAGGAAGAGGGAGACCCCATCTCTATAAAAACAGAAAACATAGCTGGGCTTTGTGGCAGATGCTTGTAGTCCCAACTACCTGGGAGGCTGAGGCAAGAGAATCACTTAAGCTCAAGAGTTTGAGGTTGCCATGAGCTGTGACACAATGGCAATCTACCAAGGGAGACATAGTGAGACTCTGTCTCAAAAAAAAAAAAAAAAGGAAGTATGTGGACAAATGCTTCACATGTAGTGGGGGTACAGGCCAATAAAGGGGTTCTAGGAACTTTGATCCTGTATAGTTTGATGTCCTCTTTATGTACATAAAATACTTCTGTGTTAATTATCTGATTTAATTCTGGCAGTAATTCTTAAGAAATCCCTCTCATTTTGTCCATGTAGAAACAGAATCAGATTAAGTACCAAAGTACCAAGCAGCTAAAAAGTAATACAAGAAGTAAGAACTGGGCTACATGACGGGTCTACAGTGGAACAGCTGCAATTATTATATTTTTACTTCTTGGAGAAATTCGCTAAGAACTGTATCAGATTATTTGTGTGTAGCTTCTTAATGATCCTTGCTTGGCTTTTTAGGATCAGGGACTGAATTCTAAGATCTTAATTTCATAGTCAAAATTTTCATGTAACTTTTTCATATAAATTAAACTTGCATGTAGATGTAGTTATCTAACATTTTTAGTAAATAATATTACTGTCCATTGGTTAAAATGGGAAGAAGCATAACTTAGTACTACCAGTGTAAAGATTATTTAGCAGTGGGCAAACGTATTGAAATATAGGGAGGATTTCAAAGGGTTTAGTTTTTCTCCTTTGACCTTGACCTACTTATCAGTATTTTCAGATCACCAAAGGAACTCTTTAAGTGGTAGGATTGGGCTTGTTCTTTCTTTTTAAGACTATTTGGGCGGCGCCTGTGGCTCAGTCGGTAAGGCACCGGCCCCATATACCGAGGGTGGTGGGTTCAAACTGGTCCCCGGCTGAACTGCAACAAAAAAAATAGCTGGGTGTTGTGGCGGGCGCCTGTAGTCCTAGCTACTCCAGAGGCTGAGGCAAGAGAATCGCTTAAGCCCAGGAGCTGGAGGTTGCTGTGAGCTGCCATAAAGTGAGACTGTCTCTAAAAAAAAAAAAAAAAAAAAAAGACTATTTGAGGTATTCAGTTTCTCTTTCTTCCTATTTGTTTGGATTCCTCTTTTCTGCAGTTTTAGTTTTTTCGATTTGAAACTAAACTGATTTCAAAGAATTAGTCAGAATTTTTTTTTTAAGTACTATTTTTTCAAATTTTTTAAAGTATGACAGTGGTGCTTTAATAGGGATTGCATTAAATCTATAGATTGCTTTGGGTAGCATGGACATTTTAACAATGCTGATTCTTCCCAGCCATGAGCATGGTATGTTTTTCCATTTGTTAACATCTTCAACTATTTCTTTTCTCAGTTTCATAGTTCTCTATATAGAGGTCTTTCATGTCCCTTGTTAGGTAAATTCCCAGATATTTCACCTTCTTTGACACATTATAAAAGGAATAGAGTCCTTGACTGTTTTTTCAGCTTGACTGTTGTTGGCATATATAAAAGCTACTGAGTTGTAAGTATCGATTTTGTATCCTGAGACGTTGCTATGTTCCTTGATCACTTCTAAGAGTTTTGAAGTTGAGACCCTGGGATTTTCTAGGTATAGGATCATATCATCAGTGAAGAGTGAGAGTTTGATCTCCTCTGACCCTATTTGGATATCCTTGATTGCCTTCTCTTCCCTGATTGCAGTGGCTAAGACTTCCATTACTATGTTGAATAGCAGTGGAGACAGTGGGCATCCTTTCCTCGTTCCTGATCTGAGTGGAAATGTTTTCAGTTTTACACCATTCAATATGATATTGGCTGTAGGTTTGCTGTAGATGGCCTCTGTCAGTTTAAGAATTGTCCCTTCTATGCCTATTTTCTTAAGAATTCTGATCATGAAAGGATGCTGGATATTATCAAAGGCTTTTTCTGCGTCAATTGAGAGAATCATATGGTCTTTGTTTTTTATTTTATTGATGTGATGTATTATATTTATAGATTTGTATATGTTGAACCAACCCTGTAACCCTTGAGTTAAACCAACTTGATCATGGTGTATAATATTTTTTTTCTTTCTTTTTTTTTTTTTTTTTTTTTTTGTGGTTTTTGGCTGGGACTGGGTTTGAACCCGCCACCTCCGGCATATGGGACCGGCGCCCTACTCACTGAGCCACAGGCGCCGCCCTCTTTTTTTTTTTTTTTTATTAAATCATAGCTTGTACATTAATGCTATCATGGGGCACCATGCACTGGTTTTATATACAATTTGAAATATTTTCATCAAACTGGTTAACATAGTCTTCCTGGCATTTTCTTACTTATTATGTTAAGACATTTATATTCTACATTTAGTAAGTTTCACATGTACCCTTGTAAGATGCACCGTAGGTATGGTCCCACCAATTACCCTCCCTCTAGCCATCTTCCCCCCTCCCCTCCCTTTCCCCTTTCCCCATGTTCTTAGGTTATAATTGGGGTGTATAATTATTTTGATGTGTTGTTGAATTCTGTTTGCTAAGATCTTATTGAATATTTTTGCATCGATATTCATTAATGATAGTGGTCTATAATTTTCTTTCTTTGTTGGATCCTTGCATTGATATTCATTAATGATATTGGTCTATAATTTTCTTTGCTTGTTGGATCCTTTCCTGGTTTGGGGATCAGGGTGATATTTGCTTCATAGAATGTGTTAGGAAGTATTCCTTCTTTTTCTATGCTTTGGAAAATGTTGTATAATATAGGTACTAGTTCCTCTTGAAAGGTTTAATAGAATTCATATGCGAAGCCATCTGGTTCTGGACTTTTTGTTTTTGGGAGATTTCGTATTGTTGATGCTATTTCAGTGATTGCTATAGGTCTATTCAAGATTTCTAATTCTTTTTGGTTGAGTTTAGGAAGGTGGCATGCTTCCAGGTATTCGTCCATTTCCTTCAGATTTTCATATTTCTGTTAGTAGAGATTTTTGTAGTAATCACTGAGGATTTTTTTGAATTTCTGAAGTGTCTGTTGTTATTTCTCTTTTATCGTTTCTCATAGATGATATTAGAGATTTTACTTTTCTATTTCTGGTTAGGTTGGCCAAAAGTTTATTAATTTTGTTAATTTTTTAAAAAACCAACTTTTTGTTTTGTTGGTCTTCTGAATGATTTTTTGTTTTCAATTTCTTTTTTTTTTTTTTTTTGGTTGAGACAGAGTCTCACTTTATCACCCTTGGTAGAGTGCCGTGGCATCACACAGCTCACAGCAACCTCCCACTCCTGGGCTTAGGCTATTTTCTTGCCTTAGCCTCCCGAGTACCTTGGACTGCAGGTGCCTGCCACAACGCCTGGCTATTGTTTTTTTTTGTTGTTGTTGTTGCAGTTTGGCTAGGGCCAGGTTTGAACCCACCTCCCTCCATATATGGGTCTGGCACCCTACCTACTGAGCCACAGGCGCTGCTGTTCAATTTCATTTAATTCTGCCCTAATTTTGGTTATTTCTTTTCTTCTGCTGGGTTGGGAGTTGGAATATATTTCCTTTTCCAGTTGCTTGAGATGATCCATTAAATTGTTGGCCTCCTCTCTGTTTTCTTAATGAAGGCTTCCAATGCTATAAATTTCCCTCTTAGGACTGCCTTTGCAGTATCCCCCAGGTTTTGATAATTTGTGTCTTCATTATCATTTTGTTCTAAAAATTTGGTGATTTCCTTTTTTTTTTGTTGTAGAGACAGAGTCTCACTTTATGGCCCTCGGTAGAGTGCCGTGGCCGCACACAGCTCACAGCAACCTCCAACTCCTGGGCTTAAGCAATTCTCTTGCCTCAGCCTCCCGAGTAGCTGGGACTACAGGCGCCTGCCACAACGCCCGGCTATTTTTTGGTTGCAGTTTGACCGGGGCCGGGTTTGAACCCGTCACCCTCGGTATATGGGGCCGGCGCCCTAACGACTGAGCCACAGGCACCGCTTGTTTGTTTTTAAGTTTTCTTAGAGATAGGATCTCTGCTCTGCTACCCAGACTGGAGTGCAGTGGCATGATCATAGCTTACTGTAGCCTCCAACTCCTCCACTCAAGTGATCTTTCTACTATTGCCTCTTGAGTCGCTGGGTCTGTAGGTATGAGCCACTGAAATTGGCCTCATGCTGTATTCTTAAAATGGAATAGTAAAATGAAAATTTTACCCACAAATTTAGGAAGTTTTCAATGTTTAAGGTTTAAAAAAAATCCAGTAGATTGCACCTGTTTCAAAGAGCTTTTTTCCATGCTGCTTCAGCTTCTTAACGTTTCTATTTTCTATTTATTGTATAGATGGGAATTTTTGTTTTTATTATTCTTCCTTGAACTTGGATGCGTTACACTTTGTAGCCCAAAGAAGTTGAAATTAATTATACCTCCATTATGCAATTTTAATAACATTTGCACATGTATTTCTTTCTTTCTTTTTTGATACATAATCTCACTTTGTCATCCTTGATAGAGTGCCATGGCGTTGTAGCTTTCAGCAGTCTCAAACTCTTGAGCTTAAATGATCCTCTCACTTCAGCCTTCCAAGTAGTTGAGACTATAGGCGCCCACCACAATGCCCAGCTATTTTTGCTCAGGCTGGTATCAAACTTGTGAGCTCAAGCCATCTGCCTGCTTTGGCCTCCTGGAGTGTTAGGATACAGGTGTGAGCCACCATGCCCAGCCTGTGCATGCATTTCTAAACGGAGACAACCATTTCTTTGATAGTTTGATTTAAGGAAGATAGGGTTAATGTCAGGGCTGTCCTTCCAAACCAGCAAATATTGCAGAGATTATTAGAGCAGAAAAGGCAAAAAGGAATATTGAGTTACATTCATTATTTGAATTTTTTGATGGTATAGTGATGTAAGAAAGTTGGTATAGCAACATTCTTTTCTCTTCAGGGAATAGGCATAATAAGGGAAGGAGTAAACAAACTATATACTTCACATTTGTTACAATGCAATAACTTAGGCCACAAAGATGTTATAACTAGTACATGTTAATTGAGCAATTTGTCCAGGTGTGTTTAAACTTAGGTTCTGTGTACTCCAGACTGTAGATTCACAGCCAGCCTTTATGGAACAGGAACATATAATTTGTTGGATGTCGTTCTAGATGAGAGAAGAAAGATGAAGAGTCATGTTCTTTCCCATCAAGGAGTTCACCACAGAAAGGTGATAGATACTGACACCGTATTTATTGCATAGTCCCTAAAAGTCAGACATACTTATTTTCAAATCCTGACTGTTGCTTTCTAGCTGTGATCTTGGCGAACTCCTTCATATTCTTGGTTCTCAGTTTTCTTATTTATGAAATAAGGAAGAAAGTACTTAACTTGTAGGGTTAAATGATATAATGTGTATAGCTGGTGCAGAGCAGGTGGGTAGCTACTAACTGCTTGTCCTAGTCCATTTTTTATTGCTATAAAAGAATATTGTAGACTGGTTCATTTATAAAGAACAGAAATTTTATTGGCTCAAGTTCTGAAGGCTGGGAAGTTCAAGACTGAGGAGCTGCATCTGGTGAAGGCCTTTTGCTGTTTCATAGCATGGCAGAAATCATCACGTGGTGAGAGCTCGTAGCCCCAAGTCCTTTTATATAATTAGCATTAATCTGTTTATGATGGGCTAAATCCTTCAAGACCTAAACACTTCTCATTAGTCCCCATCTCCCATCCCATTTTCCTCCCATGTTGGGGCTTAAGTTTCCAACATACATGCTTTTGGGGGACACATTCAAACTATAGTACTGCTATAAGAGAGGGGTATGCCAGCTATTATGAGGGAACCCTAACCAGCTTGGGAAAGAATTGAACCTCTGTTCTGAGAACTAATGCAAGATTTGGGACTTAGATGGTAAATTAGGGGTTGAATAGAGGGTGTGCCTTCTAGGCAAAGGTAACATATACAAAGTGTATGTTTATTTCATGTTAATTTTGTTTGTCATTATATGGATAATATATGTCATTTTAATAGCAAAGAATCCTTTTTTTTTTTTTTGAGACAGAGTCTCACTACGTTGCCCTGGGTAGAGTGCTATGGTGTCACAGCTCACAGCAACCTAAAACTCCTGGGCGCAACATAAAACTCCTGGGCTTAAGCGATTCTCTTGCCTCAGCCTCCCAAGTAGCTGGGACTACAGGCGCCTGCCACAACACCTGGCTATTTTTTGTTGCAGTTGTCATTGTTGTTTAGTTGGCCTGGGCTGTGTTCTAACCCGCCAGCCTTGGTGTATGTGGCTGGTGCTGAGCCCAAAGAATACTTTTTAAATTGACATAGGACTATAAATTTGTGCTCAAAATAGTAACCGATTGTTTCAAGTATGTGTTTCTTATTATGTTTAAGAAATGTAAAAGCTTAAATGGCATCTGAGGAATTTGAGGATAAAAAATTTACATAGACCATGCAGCTTTCTTAATGCTAAATTTAATGAGTATGTGTTGTGTTAGTTGTTAGGGATTTGACTTTAATCTGCTTCCTACCAGGGCCAGCTATTGAAGGAAATTACCCCATTTGATTTTCTTTTGATTGCCTCATCCCTTTTTATGGTTAAATGACCTATGAAAATTGATGTTAAAATACAGGTAATTGATACCATTTTTGATAAACGTGGTCTCATCAAAATGCCAGAATTATGGCTAGATATTTACTGAGTTACATATTTTACGATGACAGTAATATTAGCTTTTATTTTGAGATGGTTTTACAAATAAGACCAAGCAGAGCTTTCCTTTATGTACTTTGAATAACCACTCCTTTTTTGTTTACTTATTTTGGCTTTTTGTCTCATGTAGCTCAAAACTTTAAAGGGTATAGAACTAGATACCCAGAAAACCAAGCCATGTAGGAGCTGTAATGTACCAACAGTTGAAAAGAAATTTAGGTCTTACTGTGTGGAGTTAGCAATTTATATTATTTTTCCTATGCTGGCTTTTAGCCAGCAAAAACATCCACTTCCCTGATCATCTCCTAGAGACAGGAACCATTTCTTAAGTGTCTCCAACCATGAGCTGGTCTGTCAGTGAGATTATTACCTTCTCTGCTAATAGAAGGATTTCAGATAGTCATTGGACGGAACAGCTCAGTCTTATCTTTGTTTTGAGATATATTAACCTGAGATGCAACATCTGTCCAGACAGGAAAGCACATTGTTCTTAGTTTACCATTCTCGTAAAGGAAAACTGGAGAAACTTTCCATTAAAGAAAAGCCAGGGAATATGTTAAGTCTTATTTCCTGCCTATCTACTTGTTACTGTCACTCATATTTTCTCTCTGTTGTCATTATGTTTCTCTGTGTCATCATTAGTCTTTCTCTGAAGTAAAACGTTCATGCCAATTGTCACTTATAATACCAGGATACTAGTGTTAGACCACCTTTGTGAATGAACGTGAGCTCTTGGTCTCAGAGCCTTTCTTTCATAGATAGGGTTGGCTTATCCCACCAAGTCCATCCTAGAGAATCCCTAACCCTCAGGAGATTGAACATCCTAGAGAGAGCTGTTTAGTGCCTTTCTGCAGTGAAAATAGTCACTGTGGTTACTGTGTAAGGTACCTTTTTTTTTCTACTTTGAACCAGGCGGTGTACTCCTGAAAATGGTCACTTTCCTGAAGTGCCTTTGAGCAGAAATAAATGTCTTGGATTTGAGCCTTAGCAATTTTTTATGCCTATATGATGTGTGATGAGCCCACATCTGGATAAAGCCCCAAAGGATCCATGTACTTTTGAGTCCCCATAGGTTTCGGGCCACTGGCCATGTGACAACCTAGACAAGGGCCAGTTTTTTCCTTTGCTGATAGTTGCTAGATGCAATGCTGAGGGTCTGATAGAGCAGTTAGTATAAAAGAGACTTAAAAAAATCCTGCCACATGCTTGTGAGTCTCCTGGCTGTGATGCTGTAATCATCCATGTTGATATCATCAGAACAAAGGAGATCAAATATGACCTTGGGGTAATAATATGTACTGTCAGGGGGAGGATGGTTTTAATGTACTTTTAATTCCAGATTGTCAATTGCAGTAGCTTAGTTATCTTGGCCCGTATTTTGTCATATACGTACATAGCATATGATGAAGGTAGTTTGAATAAGGCTGACAATTAAAACCCACCTTTTGAAGAGAGCGCATAATTTTCCCTTTCAAAACTGCTCTGAATGTGATTTTTAAAAATTACCTGCTATAAATATTGCTCTTCAGTTGTTCAAAAATACAATTGTATATGGGAGTTAAAATTTGTAACATTCATCTGTCAGTATTTTACGGGTTGGTTGTATAGTCAAATATGTCTTTTTGTTAAACATAATGTTTCTTGTGGACAATTATGAAATTAGAGGAAAGTGCAAAAAAGGACAAGAAACTACTCCCACATGTAGAATAATGCCAGACACATAACAGGCTCTTACATATTTGCTCCGTGAATGTTGAGACTATTAGCATCTTGGTATATGTGTTTGCCATTTTTATTTTTTTGTGTGTGTGTGTATTTTTTTTTCTTTTCTTTTAAAAAAGAAAATAGGAGATAGTGGTTAGAACATGCAAATTTAATATAATTTCTTCTCTTTAAATTTAATTATTTTTTTTGACATTTTTTCTTTGTTATTTGACATTTCTTTTCATTACTGTTCTTTTACTTTTGCGTGTGTGATGGTTGGAATATTTACCAGGTAAAAGGGCACCCTACCTCACTGTAGAGATATGTGTTAAATAAAGCTGTGTGTAATTTTATTAGGTAATGCAAGCTGTAGATCGTTATTAAATATGTGACCTGAACTCCGTAGGCCTTTTATCCCTACTGCTCCCATCTGAGTTCAGGTCCTCTTGCTCATTTTGGTCTGGTCGCATTTGTTTCCCCTCCTTGTTGCTGTTTGACTTCCACTGAAATCACCCTTTTCCCCTGTGTGACCCATCTGCTCCAGCCAAGTGTTCTCCTCCAAATCCTGCATTTTCTATCAAACTAATTATAAGACACAAGACCTTGGCAGGCAGTATTCTGAAGGTGTCGTGCTGTGGAGAAGCTTATTCAAGTTATAAGAAAATGGTTTATTTTTCTGATAAAGACCTATGATAAACTTTCAAAACTTTAGGTTAATGGTTATAAAGTTGTACTAAATCCTTCCCTCTGCACCCTCTGTCTCCCCCCCCCATTCCCCCAAAAAAACAGAGAAAGAAAGCAAAAAAAGAAATCAGTTGTCACATGCTTACTGTCTTCTCTGTAACAATTAAAACTATCCAAAAAATTCTTTTTTTTTTTTTTTTTTTTTGTAGAGACAGAGTCTCACTGTACCGCCCTCAGGCAGAGTGCCGTGGCGTCACACGGCTCACAGCAACCTCTAACTCTTGGGCTTACGCGATTCTCTTGCCTCAGCCTCCCCAGCAGCTGGGACTACAGGCGCCCGCCACAACGCCCGGCTATTTTTTGGTTGCAGTTTGTCCGGGGCTGGGTTTGAACCCGCCACCCTCGGCATATGGGGCCGGCGCCCTACTCACTGAGCCACAGGCGCCGCCCTATCCAAAAAATTCTTATGGGTTAGTTAGGTTTTCCTTGATTTTTTTTTTTTTGGAGAATGGCTACCATGGCAAACTTGATTTCATCAGGTCTGTGAATTTTGGTTCTGTTTCCTCCTTTCATCAAACTCTGCCTTCAATATTACCATGTAATTAAAATAGGTGATCCACACTAATAATTTCACATAGCTAACCTGGGCCATTTTGATAAGTCATAGCTCTAACCTTGACTTAACCAAGTGAACTTTACATCTTGTATTTTCATTATTTACTTCTCTTAACAAATACTTTGGCAATGGAGCTTTCATTGGCATTCTTCCCATCCACATATGAG
The DNA here is from genome assembly GCF_027406575.1 of Nycticebus coucang. Lineage (NCBI taxonomy): Eukaryota > Metazoa > Chordata > Mammalia > Primates > Lorisidae > Nycticebus > Nycticebus coucang. The sequence continues at coordinate 24,812,311 of NC_069787.1, forward strand.
GAAGTCACATAGTTAATATTCTTTAAAAAGGCATGGCCTCTAGTTTCAAGGAGTTATTACCTACTTAGCTCTTGAATAATAAAAATATGATAGAGACCGAATGGATCAAGAACATACAGGTGGCACGGCACAGTGGAGAGCCTCTGGAGCCAGTAAGGGTGGAATTTATATCCTACTCCCTCAACTTAGTGACCGTATCTTACTCATCCTGGAGCCTCAGCTTCTCCTTCTGTGAAGTGAGCAGGGAAGGTTACAGGGGAAGACTGGCTGAGTTTCCTTCCCACTGCTTTCCTTTGCAGGGTTTTTAGTAAAGGACCCTGATGACTTAGGGAAGTCAGCGCAGGTCTTCCTGAAGGGGAAAAGACTTGAACTAGACCTTGACCGCAGACTAGTGGAGTGGAAAAGAAAGAGGGCCCCTGTGGGACAAAGGCTTGGAAACAAGTCCATAGAAACCCTTGAAAGCATATGCAGGGACTCAATGAAAAGTGATACATTAAAAATGTGTGTTAGAGGGGAGAGAGTCTGGAATCTGAAAGAGGAAAAAGGAGATTTTTTAATCTAGGCATGAAAGGATAAGAGTATGAATGAGGATAGGTGCTCAGGGCAGGTACAAGGAACATTTCTAAGGAAAAAACAGCAGGATTTGGTGAGACTATCAAAAGACATTGCAAGGGTTTACACTGGGCGATTACTGTATAATTTGTTCTTAAAAAGTAAAATCCAAACCTGCTGCTGCAATGTTCTGTTCTAGGTATTAGGGATTAACCACGAATAAAACATAAGTATCTACTTAACTTTTGAAACTTATTTACTAGTGTTAATTACATTAAAAATTTAGTGGTAGCAGTCTTGGGATCTTGAGATATTATCACCTAGCTCATGATTCTATTTTTTTCTTTCTTTCTTTCTTTTTCTTTTTTTTAGAGACAGAGTCTCACTTTATTGCCCTTGGTAGAGTACTGTGGCGTCACAGCTCACAGCAACCTCCAACTCCTGGGCTTAGGCGATTCTCTTGCCTCAGCCTCCCAAGTAGCTGGACTAAAGGCACCCGCCACAATGCCTGGCTATTTTTTTGTTACAGTTTGGCTGGGGCCGGGTTTGAACCCTGTACCCTCAGTGTATGGGGCCGGCGCCCTACTCACTGAGCCACAGGCGCCACTTGCTCATGATTCTTTTATCTCAAGATCTAAAAGTGAAATGGGAAATATTGATGAAAGAATATCTAGTATCTTCACAAACTCAACATACATACACTATCTCCATGTATCAGAACTATAAAGATAAGAATAAAACAGCTTATTGAAAATGCTGTGTCTCACAGGAGGTTGTACTACTTTAGATTTAGTAATTTGCCTCATAGTTAATTTCAGGGAAGAAGACGTGTTGCATGAAGTTTGGAACACCAGGGGAATCATTGAGTTGTGAAAGGTTTCTTTTGTAGACTTTGATTGGATTAAAATTAATTCATTTAACAACTGTAAGTAAGAAATTATGTAAGGATAAGACTTTAATATTTGATAGCTTTCTTTCAAATGATTTTTGTCAACTTATTTCTGAAGCAGTGATAATGATATTTCAGTGTTCAATCGAGTTTTCTTCAGTTTTTCAAGGTGAAAAAATTTGGTAGTAGATAATTCCTTAATGAGAAATGTTGACATAAGAAATAAAAAAGTTTAAAATTAAAATATAATTTTCCTTGTCATTTTGAAAAGTTGAATTAGAAGAACGTTATCTAATTAGTTATGATGCATTTAAATATTCATTTAGTTTGGAAAACTTTTTTCCCTTTCATTTAATTGACCTATTGTATTTCATAGTGTTTTTGTGGTGACTACAATTAATCAGCTATAACAATAGAATATAAAGATTATTTATAATTCTTAAGGAAAGAATTATAGGCATTTGGATGTAGTAGGATTGGTAAGTTTTCATGCACTAAAGGAATGTTAAAATTATTCTTAAGAAATCATTAAATCTCTGTGCTACTTTACATGAATCACCTTTCAGGATCTGAATTTGTCATTTTAAAAATTAGATTTTTTTCATAAGGAATTTTTTCAATTTCCTTCAGGTAAAAGTGCAGTTTTAAAGTGTTTCCTGGATATTCACAAAATTTTTCAAGAGAATGACCCAGCATATATTCTAAATGATCTCTATATCTCGGACTACTGTGTATGGATTCAGAAAGCCAAGTAAGTTTTGAGTCACTTTCGAATGTTTACATGCTTACATTTCTGAAACACCTATTTACCCAGAAAGAAAAAAGTGAAATAACCAGGGGAATAAATTTCTTTTCTTTTTTTTGCAGTTTTTGGCTGGGGCTGGGTTTGAACCCGCCATCTTCGGCATATGGCGCTGGCACCCTACTCCTTTAGCCACAGGCGCCACCCAGGGGAATAAATTTTAATGACAGAAAAAATCCATTTAGCTACCAAACACTTAAAAAGTAACTTGATTAACAGAGGAAGTTTGGTGAACTATTAACTTAGGGAAGGAGGTATAGATGGTGAAAAGTTACTTTTGTTTGAAAAAATGGGTATTGGTATTGCCTGGAAAATAGTTATTAAAACAGACAGTTGTGTTTATTGCCTTACTATTGACTGTCCAATATGAAATCTCAAGACTGAATATTTGAACTTGTATCTATTGTTTACTTACAGTTGGGTATGAGTGTGTATTTATGTGCATTCTTGTTTAGGTGCATAAACATCGTAATATACAAACCTACTCAAATCTAATCCAAATGAGAACTGCACATTTACTGGCTAATCACTGGCTTATAGAGTTCATATTATGAAAAATACAGTCTTCAGAGCCTGGTAGAGTCTTTATAACACACGTATTTAAGAGTCTGAACCCTCACAAATGGGCTTCAGCATGTGCTTGGTATGTAAAATTTTCAAAAAGCATTTGCTATTGCCTCAATCAAGAAAACACAGGAGATTAACCATTAAATTTTAAAATGTAGTGAATTTGCATTTTATGAAGGAGTTCTTTAGATCTGATTATTATTAGACATGGCCAAATTATCCATTTCTGTAGTAAGAGGCTATTAATTAAGAGCATATAAAGAGAGCTCTTAATTGGAATGATTCCTAAGTACTGTAGAAAATGATTGCACGATATCAATCGTGACTTGGAAGAGAAATAATCATGATGTTTTTAGTATTACCATGATTGGTAAGTAAAGGCTTCAGCATGGATTTTAATGCCTCTTATGAATGAGCTGTCGTATAGAATTTATTTTTTATTTTTGTTCATGGCGAAGCAATTATATTGCAGAGTGAAATACGAAAATAACTAGAAGCTATACCTGTTGTATGGAAAATGCTTAGGGGTTGCTCAAGATAACACCTAAAAACATACAGCAGGTGGTGTCAGCATTTGTGTTGGAAATGTAGATTTCACCAGATGGAAAATTGAATCTTTAACCCCTGAGGTCATAATGGCATGTCATCACTTCATTTGATTCTCCTCCTAATTGAGCTTATCAAATACCCTGCTGCCATTTCCTGTTGTTACTTTCATTTTTATAATAAAATTAAATTGAAATAGTCTTTATGAGTTTTGTTTTCTCTTTTTTCTTTCTTTCTTTCTTTTTTTTTTGAAAATGGTGAGGATTTTATAAACATGTAATGAGTATTGAGTTGGTGCCAGGGTCCCATTTCCATGAATGCCTGTTTCTCTATTTGTGACATTCCTTATTATTATTTTTTTTTTTGGCCGGGGCTGGGTTTGAACCCGCCACCTTCGGCATATGGGACCGGCGCTCTACCCCTTTGAGCCACAGGCACCGCCCAGTGACATTCCTTATTAACTAGAGAGGATTGTATTTCATTGAAGTAGAAGGATATAGACCCTAAAGTTGATGTGGTGATTATCTTACTTAGTCTTAAATTTTTTTTTCTCTTGGTTTTAAGTTGTGGGAAATGAAGCAAAATTCTTAGGTTCTTAGTAATTGTTGTAGAAATAGTAATTTTTTAAAAGAGGTAATATATCAGGGGGTAAGGTAGGAAAGAGAAACCGGCAAGGATTCTTCAAATTACTTTGTAAAGTTGTTTTCTTAACTTCACCAATTTGAACATAACTTTGCTTTTCCTGAACAGACTGTTGTTTTTACTTTGTGTGTTAAAATTTAACTGTAACCCAGCCATTTTTCGCTCCCTGTAAGATAAAACATTTGTTTCTTTATCTAATATTTATTAAGATTTCTAGTTTCATCCTTATTTTACAAGTACAACATGATTCAGCTTTTTAGTATCATCTTTATTTTTGGCTCTAAATTAATTATACTGTAGTGTGTGTTCATGATTTTTATAACATATTTTTTTCCCCTCACTGTTTACCTTGATTTATTTCTTTTTCATAAACTTGTCAGTGAAATACAGCACATTTATTTTATTTTATTTTTTTGAGACAGAATCTTATTATGTTGCCCTTGGTAGAGTACCATGGTGTCACAGCTCACAGCAACCTCTAACTCTTGGGCTTAAGTGATTCTCTTCCCTTACCCTCCCAAGTAGCTGGGACTACAGGTGCCCATCACAGTGCCCGGCTATTTTTTTTGTTGCAGTTGTCATTGTTGTTTAGCTGGCCTGGACTGCGTTCGAACTCACTAGCCTTGGTGCATGTGGCTGGTGCTGTAACCACTGGGCCATGGGCACCAAGCCACAGCATCTTATTTTTATATTTGAAAGTAGTTGTATATTATCCTTAAGTCTACGTTTGATGTTTCTGGTTATAATAATAAAAACTTTGTAAAATTTTATTTGAAATACCAGACAAGTGCTAAATTCTGAATATCACAATGAACTATTTTTATAGTCAGACATTTCCTTTGGCAAAAAGTTATTGGAATATAGGTAACAAAGCTATTCTTGTGTCCAATTAATGAAGTTATAGCAATAGCTATCATAAATTTTGCTTTAGTGCTAGGTTTTTATTTTTGTCTTAGGATAATCTGTGTCTTGTACAGCATATTTGCAAATCTTAAAGACTGAAACTTCTGGATTCTTTTTTTTTTTTTGTAGAGACAGAGTCTCACTTTATGGCCCTCGGTAGAGTGCCGTGGCCTCCCACAGCTCACAGCAACCTCCAACTCCTGGGCTTAAGCGATTCTCTTGCCTCAGCCTCCCGAGCAGCTGGGACTACAGGCGCCCGCCACAATGCCCGGCTATTAAACTCCTGGATTCTTATTCTGAGTTACAGACTTTGCAAATTGTTTTTCTGAAAGAGTGCTCCCAGTATTTTTCATTATTTGCTCTATCAGAAGTTTTGAGTGTGGTACCTACTACAGCAAACATTCTCTTGGTGTGTGCCTGTCTCGTATTGTTACAATCTAGGTGCGGATCTCTTTCCCCCTCTAAAATTGTAAGGTCCACATGAATGAGCACATAGTATCTCCTTGTGAGCCCAGTATCTCCTTGTAAGTACACTAAGTTTTAGTTGAATTGAATACATATTAGAGCAGGTTAAGAAAACATTTTTCATTGTTAAAAAAAAAATAGTACTTGGTGGCTCTGGTAGCTCAGAGGGTAGGACGCTGGCCACATACACCCAGACTGGTGGGTTCGATTGAACCCAGTCCAGCCAGCTAAACAACAATGACAACTGCAACAAAAAATAGCTGAGTGTTGTGGCCGGAGTCTGTAGTCCCAGCTACTTGGGAGACTGAGGCAAGAGAATCACTGAAGCACAAGAGTTTGAGGTTGCTGTGAGCTGTGATGCTACGGCACTCTAGCAAGGGTGACACAGACTCTGTCTCAAAAAAAAAAAGTAGCACTTTAAAAAATGTGAATTGTGGCTCAGTGCCTTTTGCACAGTGGTTATGGCGCTAGCCACATACACTGAGGGTGGCAGGTTCAGACCTGGCCTGGGCCAGCTAAACAACATTGATAATGGCAACAAAAAACAGCTGGGTGTTGTGGCGGGTACTTGTAGTCCCAGCTACTTGGGAGGCTACGGCAAGAGAATCACTTAAGCCCAAGAGTTGGAGGTTGCTGTGATGCCACAGCCCTCTACTGAGGGTGACATGGTGAGACCCTGTCTCAAAAAAAAAAAAAAAAATTGTGAATTGAGGCTGGGCATGGTGGCTCACACCTGTAATCCTATCATTCTGGAAGGCTAAGCTGGGAAGATTGCTTGAGCTCAGTACAAAAATGAGACATCATCTCCACTAAAAATAGAAAAATTAGCCAGGCATGTTGGTGGGAGACTGTAGCCCCAATATTCTCTAAACTACTCAGAAGGCGAGGCAGGAAGATCGCTCGAACCCAGGAGTTTGAGGGTGCTGTGAGTTAGGTAGGCTGATGCCATAGCACTCTAGCCTGGGCAATAAAATGAGACTGAGTCTCAAAACAAAAAAATTTCATTTCAACTTATTTTTTATATTTTCAGCTATATTCAATATAAGATTTCCCCCTGGTTCTTTGCTAGTGAGCTGCCCTCATCAGTAGCAGTGATCGTTCTGACCTTCTCAAAGTGTAGCAGTTTATACCTTTTTATATAAGCCAGAATAGAAAAGAATGAGCTATGATATGTTCTAGCTCTACTTCTCATTGGTCATATGACGCAGCGAGTCTCTTCATCTCATTCAGCCAGTATTAATATTTTAGTATTTCCTCTAGTAGTTTTCTGATTCATTTTAAACCAGTGGAAATAATAACTACACATATTCTTTGTAGCCTGTTTTATATTTACGCAGGTTTTGATTGGCCATTTAAGTGGAACAATGAAGGACCATTTGCCAAGATTCAGTAATATTGGAGAGGGTGTAAATTAGGACAGAAGATGAGGAGTTCAGGTTTTGTTTTTTCTTTTTTTTTTTTTTGTAGAGACAGAGTCTCACTTAATGGCCCTCGGTAGAGTGCCGTGGCCTCACACAGCTCACAGCAACCTCCGACTCCTGGGCTTAAGCGATTCGCTTGCCTCAGCTTCCCAAGTAGCTGGGACTACAGGCGCCCACCACAACGCCCGGCTATTTTTTGGTTGCAGTTCAGCCGGGGCCGGGTTTGAACCCGCCACCCTCGGTATATGGGGCTACCGACTGAGCCACAGGCGCCGCCCAGGTTTTGTTTTTTCTTTTTTGAGTCTCACTTTGTCACCCTCAATAGAATGCTGTAGCGTCACAGCTCACGGCAACTTCCAGCTATTGGGCTTAGGCGATTCTCTTGCTTCAGCCTCCCGAGGAGCTGGGACTACAGGTGCCTGCTACAATGCCAGGCTATTTTTGTTGCAGTTGCCACTGCTGTTTTAGCTGGCCAGGGCCAGGTTTGAACCCGTCACCCTCGGTATATGGGGCCGGCACCCTACCCACTTTTGGCTACAGGCACCGCCCAAAGAGTTCAGTTTTATTTTATTATATTTTTTATAGAGATGGGGTCCTTGCTATGTTGCTCTGGCTGGTCTCAAACTCCTGAGCTCAAAGGATCTTTCTGCTGCAGCCTCCCAAAGTGCTGTGGATTACAGGCATGAACTGCCATGCCTGGCCAGGAGTTCAGTTTGAGAAATGATGATTTGAGGCCTCAAAGGAGTATTTATAAAGAAGTGGCCAGGAACATTGGGAGAACAGCTGGAAAAGATGTATACTATGTATAGAAAAATTTGGACAAAGAAGGAATATGAATAAATAGCAAAACATAAAAAATGCTCTGTGATTGCCTAGGGCTGTTTTACCCATATGATTATAATAAAAGTCAGGAATGGATACATTCCAGGCTGGGAAGATAATATCACGCAGAGGAATAGACAAGGAAAACCTGTATGCAGCATTGTGAACAGGTTTCCTGGTTCTAGCTGTGGTGTTTTGGAAGGGCAAGAACAAGTTAGGGGCTTTTTGTATTTGCATCATAGTTTATCCTTGTAGTAACCCTTTATTATCAAATAGGAAAATCTGTTATTAGCCTGGGAGTTATGATGTGGTAGTAATAGGGCCAAATAAGAAATCCTGTCTCTCCAGTCTGTGTGCTGGAGGCTGTCAGTACTCTTGACTAATTCTTGCCAGTTGGCTACATAGGAGAAACTCATTCATACAATAACATTGAGGGGTTCTCTTAGGTTACAACAGGTTATCACCTAAGAAGCTAGCCTCTGGAATAGCTGAGACTATAGCACCTGGATTTCGAGAGTACAGCTGGCCCCCTAGGAGGCAGTTTGCTCTCTGTCTGGCATGTAGTCACTCGTCTTGCTTCTTTCTGCGAGTCACTGCAGCTGTGCTCTCTGTGTCCATGGAGGAGGATGGCTGCTCCCTAGCTCAGAGTTTACGTCTTTATTTTCAGTAGAGATAGACTAGAGCCCTTTGTTTGTAATTCCAGAGGAGGGAGAATGTGGTTGGCTCAGCACAGCATGGTGTCTTTTCCTGATCCAGTTGCCTTAGACATAGCAGGATGAGGGGTACCAGCTAAAGCAGTGCTCAGAGATGCCTGGTTTGTCAGTGTGAGTGGCGTTTCTCAGAGAAGAGTTGGAGGCTGGGAAGGGGCATGCATCCACCTCATCCGGACATTGTAATCTCACAAAGCCATTTTGAGCCATAGCTGGGGAGAGCCCTTACACCTTCTACCACTGGTGTCACCGATTATGATAATCTACAGTGTCAAAGGTGATGTCAGGCGTCTGTATGAACACAGTCTGAGCATCTGATTATCACTTTGCTAAACATGCAAAGTGATAGACACTCAGGTGGTTTTACTTTTGTAAGGAAAGTTACTTCACTGACAAATGGTAAAGCATTAAATGTTACATTAGTTGCCAACGATTAGCATGTAGAAATTTCAAGAAACAATTGTGTGTAATTTCAAATAAGTTAAACCTCCCTTGGATTGAGGTCATTCTTGGAAAGGTGCTTATTTTGGCATGTCAGGTTGCTCTTTAGTTTTACTGTTTATTTTTAATTAAATCCACAAATTCATCCTGGATGAAAGTGGGGTTTATATCCATAAGAAAAGATTAATACATGCCAGTATCCCTTGTCTTGCACACATTCACTGTGGTTTCACATAGAAAGGATTTAGGTAATGGTTCTTTGCCTTATCACCAGTTGTTCAGCAATGCCCACTGGGGCCTGTTGCTCTTCATTACACTTCTCTCACAAGAAATGTGCCAATAAATCATAGGATTACAAATGTTCCTACAAATTTAAGATTAAAATAACCTTTTGTAAAAATGCAAATACTCTCTATAACTAAATATATTGAAAAAACTAACAAAAATTATATATCTGTTGGGTTTGAGTTTGTGTTTTTGAAACAGGTTCTCACTCTGTTGCCCAGACTAGGGTATTGTGGGATCATCATGGGTCATGGTAGCCTCAAACTCCTGGGCTCAAGTGATCCTCTTGCCTTAGCCTCTGGAGTAGCTGGGACTATAGGCCCGGTTAAATTTTCTATTTTTTGTAGAGACAGGGTCTATGTTTTTCTGTGTTGCTCAGACTGATCTCGAACTGGCCTCAAGCAATCCTTTCACCTCAGCTTTCCAAATTGTTAGGAATACAGGTGTGAGCCACCACAGATTCTAATGATGGACCTAGAAAAAATAATTTTGGTGGCTCAGAGCCCGTAGCTCAGTGAGTAGGGTGCTGGCCACAGACACCGAGGCTGGCAGGTTTGTGCCTGGCCGGGACCTGCTAAACAACAATAACGACTGCAACCAAAAAATTGCTTAAGCCCAAGAGTTTGTGGTTGCTGTGACGCCATGGCACTCTACCAAGGGTGACATAGTGACACTCTGTCTCAAAAAAAGAAAAAGAAAGAAAAGAAAAAATAGGTTTGCTGTACTTTAGAATTTAAAAAAATTTAGAGATGTAATTCACTTACCATTTTTACTTATATATGTACCATGGGCTTTATGATTGATTGTAGGCATTGATAAAAATAGAGGTTTATAAAAATAAATTGGGCAAGATGTTATATTTTCATAAAGGAGGAGGTTAGAGGAGAAAGTGTGGATAGGAGTTCTTGTAAAAAAGATAATCATTTTCAAATGAATAGGCATGGAAAATACTATGCCTTTTTCTTTCTTACTTTTTTTTTGCAGTTTTTGGCTGGGGCTGGGTTTGAACCCTCCACCTCCGGTATATGGGGCCAGCGCCCTACTCCTTTTGAGCCGCAGGCACCACCCCTTTTTTCTAAGCAGTATGGTGTGTATCCAGCACATTTATAGCTGTGACTGGGTGGCTGTGAGATTAGTCTCTGTTCTTTCTCGTTTTAGTCCCTGGTAGTTGGCTACAGACTTCTGTGGTCCTTAGTTTTGGCTTGTTAGAGCCATGACCCTTGACAAAGTGAGCAAATTGGTATTTTCCTTCACTTCCTTGTTCTTGTGTATTTTTATACCTTAAAAGTCTTTGGAGGATTCTCTTTGGAGGCAACCACAGTGAGTTCAGGTGGTGATTGATTTAGTCAGGTTTTGTAAACTAGTATTCTCCGCTTCACAGAAAATTTTCAATGTGCTTGAATTGTCTTAACATCTTACTCAGAGAAGAGGCTTACATTGATTAATGTGGCATACGTGTGGTTATCGTACTTAGAAAGTGCTCTGTTTAAGGAGAGCTTTGTCAAGAGCGTCCTTTGAATAGAACCACAAAAAAGCTTTTTTAAAAAACTGACAACTTCAAGTACAATTTCCTTTTTCTTCTGTCTATTATGATTGAAACCCAATCCTTGTTATAACATAATTATCTCAACTGAAGCCAGCAGGGAGTTGCTGCCTTAATGTAAGGGGTGTGAAGTCCCCTGAATAAATAGAGGATTAATTACACTCACAGCATGTCGGGAAGGTGATGAGATTGATTGTGATCATTTGACTTGTCCCATTTCCTGCCCTGACTACTTTCTTGAATAAATAGAAGCTGGGAAAATAATAAATAGAGCTATGGAGTGTATATGTTGGGCACAGAGTGTTGGAAAAGGACCTCCTTGAGGTATATTTTCAGATTTTAAGTGATTCAGATGACATTTATTTTAGATTATTTTCCATCATTGATTCTTTTGCTGGTCTCAATTTAAATAGCTTTCCAGGAAATTGTTTTTATTTCAAAAAAATATAGATGATTGGCGGAGTGTTAAGAGAATTTGACTAACATATCTTAATGTGTGGATATCAGCAAATTTCTGGTCCAGTTTTAGATTTTCATTTAACGTGACCTTTTAGAAGACTTCAACTAAAGCAAAACGTTAGCTGCTGTATGTTTCTATTATCTTTCTCTCATGAGAGTGTCACAGTTTTGTTAAACTCAAATGACAAATTAATATTTTGATGAAACAGATCCTGTTTTCTATTTTTTGTTTGTCTTTCTTTACTAGAAAGTTTTATAATCTAAAAATTTGATTTAGATTTTTGTATATGTTCTCTTAATTTTCTATTGCTATGGCTTCCTTAGAGAGGTCCACTTAACTCTAGGGAATACATAAAACAATCTTTTTGGAGTATAGGAAGACTATAATAGGCTATCTATGTTTATTTTTATTTATTTATTTATTTTTTAAGTTAAGCTTTATTAGTATTTAACATATAAATTGCTGGCAAAAATTATCTTCAGTGGGTATCTACTATATGTTTTTTTTTTTTTTTTTTGTAGAGACTGAGTCTCACTTTATGGCCCTTGGTAGAGTGCCATGGCCTCACACAGCTCACAGCAACCTCCAACTCTTGGGCTTAAGCGATTCTCTTGCCTCAGCCTCCCGAGTAGCTGGGATTACAGGCGCCCGCCACAACGCCCGGCTATTTTTTGGTTGCAGTTTGGCCGGGGCCGGGTTTGAACCCACCACCCTCGGTATATGGGGCCGGCGCCTTACCGACTGAGCCACAGGCGCCGCCCCTACTATATGTTTTTTTACTGGTGGAGTACTTAAACAGAAGCTTATAGCCCACTGCTTCATGGAATAACCATTCTTATTTCCAAAGTGAAACATATACTTCTATTCTCAAGGTCTAAATTGGGCCAGGCGCGGTGGCTCATGGGAGGCCAAGGCAGGTGGATTGCTTGAGCTTGTGAGTTCAAGATAAAAGCCTGAATTGGAGAAGCAGAAGGCTTGCCTCTGCCAGGAAATTAGAGTTGGGGTTCAGGGATTCTTGTCATTCTCTGACTATTGCTTGATTGAAGTTGAAGACATGGAAAATCAACTGCAGGAGCTTGAGATTTTATGTCAGGTATGAAATGCTCCTGCCTGCTTTCAGTTGTGTGTTCTGTTTGCCCAGGGATGTTAAAGAAGCCTAACTTATGAATGGGAGGCCTTGCCATGATGGCATTACATTTCTCTTGGGCACAAAAAACTTGACCTTATTTAAGTTTTGTTTTCAAGATTCTTATGTGTTATTCTTATGTGTTAAAACATTAACGAACAAAAGCCAACTCTCATTTTGAGGGGGGAAAAAAGAATGTAATTTGAAATGGACGATCTTAAGTCTGGGATTGGGATATAATTTGGCTTTAATCTCAAAATGTGTGATTGCATGAAGAATAGTTTTGTGATTTCTTTTTTTTTTTTATTAAGCCCCCTTTTCTTTTTTTTTTAATAAAAGTATTTTTTTTAATCGTTAAATCATAGCTGTGTACATTAGTGCAATCGCCTGTACCCATTCTAAGATGCACCATAGATGTGGCCCCACCCATTACCCTCCCTCCACTAAAACCTCCCCCCTCCCTTCCCCTTCCTTGGCCCTTTCCCCATGGTCTTGTGCTATAGTTGGGTTATAGTCTTCATGTGAAAGCTATAATTTAGCTTCATAGTAGGGCTGAGTACATTGGATACTTTTTCTTCCATTCCTGAGATACTTTGCTGAGAAGAATATGTTCCAGCTCCATCCATGTAAACATGAAAGAGGTAAAGTCTCCATCTTTCTTTAAGGCTGCATAGTATTCCATGGTATACATGTACCACAATTTGCTAGTCCATTCGTGGGTCGATGGGCACTTGGGCTTCTTCCATGACTTAGCAATTATGAATTGGGCTGCAATAAACATTCTGGTACAGATGTCTTTGTTATATTGTGACTTTTGGTCTTCTGGGTAAAGGAATTATAGGATCGAATGGCAGGTCTATTTTTAGGTCTCTAAGTGTTCTCCAAACATCCTTCCAGAAGGAACGTATTAGTGGGCATTTCCACCAGCAGTGTAGAAGTGTGCCCTTTCCTCCACATCCACGCCAACATTTCTGGTTTTGGGATTTTGTTATGTGCGCTATTCTTACTGGGGTTAGGTGATATCTCAGAGTAGTTTTGATTTGCATTTCCCTGATGATTAAGGATGATGAGCTTTTTTTCATGTGTTTGTAGATCTTGCATCTGTCTTCTTTAGAGAAGATTCTCTTCAAGTCCCTTGCCCACCCTGAGATGGGGTCACGTGTTCTTTTCTTGTTAATACGTTTGAGTTCTGTGTGGATTCTGGTTATTAGACCTTTATCGGAGGTATAACCTGCAATTATTTTCTCCTATTGTGAGGGCTGTCTGCTTCCTTTACTTACCGTGTTCTTGGCTGTGCAGAAGCTTTTTAGTTTGATCAGGTCCCAGTAGTGTATTTTTGATACTGCTTCAATTGCCTTGGGAGTCCTCATAAAATATTCACCCAGGCCGATTCCTTCAAGAGTTTTCCCTGCACTTTCTTCAAGTATTTTTATAGTTTCATGTCTTAAGTTTAAATCTTTTATCCAGTGAGAGTCTGTCTTAGTTAATGGTGAAAGGTGTGGGTCCAGTTTCAATCTTCTACAGGTTGCCAGCCAGTTTACCCAGCACCATTTATTAAATAGGGAATCTTTTCCCCACTGAATGTTTTTAATTGGCTTATCAAAGATCAAATAACGGTAAGTAGCTGGATCCATCTCTTGGTTCTCTATTCTGTTCCAGACATCTACTTCTCTGCTTTTGTGCCAGTACCATGCTGTTTTGATCACTATGGATTTATAGTACAGTCTCAGGTCTGGTAGCGTGATTCCTCCTGCTTTGTTTTTATTGCTCAGTAATGTTTTGGCTATTCGAGGTTTTTTTCTGATACCATATAAAATGAAATATTATTTTTTCAAGATCTTTAAAGTATCACAATGGAGCTTTAATAGGAATTGCATTAAAATTATATATTGCTTTGGGCAGTATGGACATTTTAACAATGTTGATTCTTCCCAGCCATGAGCATGGTATGTTTTTCCATCTGTTAACATCTTCGGCTATTTCTTTTCTTAGAGTTTTATAGTTCTCTTTGTAGAGATCTTTCACGTCCTTTGTTAGGTATACTCCCAAATATTTCATCTTCTTTGGCACTACTGTGAAAGGAATAGAGTCCTTGACTGTTTGTTCGGCTTAGTTATTGTTGGTGTATATAAAGGCTACAGATTTATGGGTGTTGATTTTGTAGCCTGAGACATTGCTATGTTCCTTGATCACTTCTGAAAGTTTTGTAGTAGAATCCCTAGTGTTTTCCAGATAAATGATCATATCATCTGCGAAGAGTGAAAGTTTGATCTTTTCTGACCCTATGTGGATACCCTTGATCGCCTTTTCTTCCCTAATTGCAATGGCTAAAACTTCCATTACAATGTTAAAGAGCAATGGAGACAATGGGCAACCTTGCCTGGTTCCTGATCTAAGTGGAAATGATTTCAATTTAACTCCATTCAATACAATATTGGCTGTGGGTTTGCTGTAGATGGCCTCTATTAGTTTAAGAAATGTCCCTTCTATACCAATTTTCTTAAGTGCTCTGATCATGAAGGGATGCTGGATATTATCAAAAGCTTTTTCTGCATCAATTGAAAGAATCATATGGTCTTTATTTTTAAGTTTGTTTATGTGTTGAATTACATTTATAGATTTACGTATATTGAACCAGCCTTGAGACCCTGGGATAAATCCCACTTGGTCATGGTGTATAATTTTTTTGATGTGTTGTTGGATTCTGTTTGTTAGGATCTTATTGAGTATTTTAGCATCTATATTCACTAGTGATATTGGTCTATAATTTTCTTTTCTTGTTGGGTCTTTCCCTGGTTTGGGGATCAAGGTGATGTTTGCTTCGTAGAATGTGCTGGGTAATATTCCTTCTTTTTCGATATTTTGGAAGAGGTTTAGTAGTATAGGTACTAGTTCTTCCTTAAATGTTTGGTAGAATTCTGACATAAAGCCATCTGGTCCTGGGCTTTTCTTTTTAGGGAGATTTTGTATAGTTGATGCTATTTCAGAACTTGATATAGGCCTGTTCAACATTTCCACTTCATTCTGGCTAAGTCTTGGTAGGTGGTGTGCTTCCAGGTATTGGTCGATTTCTTTCAGGTTTTCATATTTGTGAGAGTAGAGTTTCTTGTAGTATTCGTTAAGGATTTTTTGAATTTCTGAGGGGTCTGTTGTTATTTCATCATTACCATTTCTGATTGGCAAAATTAGAGATTTTACTCTTTTTTTGCTGGTTGGGTTGGCCAAAGGTTTATCTATTTTATTGATCTTTTCTTTTTTTTTTTTGTAGAGACAGAGTCTCACTTTATGACCCTTGGTAGAGTGCCGTGGCCTCACACAGCTCACAGCAACCTCCAACTCCTGGGCTTAAGCGATTCCCTTGCCTCAGCCTCCCGAGTAGCTGGGACTACAGGCGCCCGCCACAACGCCCGGCTATATTTTGCTTGCAGTTTGGCCAGGACCGGGTTTGAACCCGCCACCCTCGGTATATGGGGCTAGCGCCTTACCGACTGAGCCACAGGCGCCGCCCTTTATTGATCTTTTCAAAGAACCAGCTTTTGGATTTATTGATCTGTTGTATAATTCTTTTGTTTTCAATTTCATTTAATTCTGCTCTGATTTTGCTTATTTCTTTTCTTCTGCTGCGTTTGGGGTTGAAGTGTTCTTCTTTCTCCAGTTGCTTGAGATGTTGCATTAAGTTATTGACTTCCTCTCTTTCCGTTTTCTTGAGGAAGGCTTGCAGTGCTATAATTTCCCTCTTAGGACTGCCTTTGCGGTATCCCAGAGGTTCTGGTAATTCGTGTCTTGATTGTTGTTTTGTTCCAAAAATATGGTGATTTCCTTCTTAATCTCATCTATAACCCATGTATCCTTCAGCATAAGGTTGTTTAGCTTCCATGTTTTTGTATGGGTATGCAGGTTCCTGTTGTTATTTAGTTCAACTTTTATTCCATGATGGTCTGAGAAGATGCAAGGAATAATTTCTATTTTTTTAAATTTGCTGAGGTTAGATTTGTGGTCTAGGATCTGGTTGATTTTAGAGTATGTTCCGTGGGCTGATGAGAAGAATGTGTATTCAGTTTTGTTGGGATGAAATGTTCTGTAGACGTCTTTTAAGTCCAGATGTTGAATGGTTGAGTTTAAATCTAAAATTTCTTTGCTTAGCTTCTTTTTGGAGGATCTATCCAGCACTGCTAAAGGGGTGTTAAAATCTCCAACTACTATGGAAGTAGAGGAAATCGAGTTGCTCATGTCTGTTAGAGTTTTTCTTATAAATTGAGGTGCGTTGTGGTTGGGTGCATAAATATTAATAATTGAGATCTCATCATATTGAGTATTACCTTTAACAAATATGAAGTGTCCATCCTTATCCTTAATTATTTTGGTTGGTTTAAAACCTATTGCGTCTGCGAACAGGATTGCAACGCCTGCTTTTTTCTGCTTTCCATTTGCCTGGAAATCTATATCTGTCTTTTAATGTAAGATGCGATTCTTGGATGCAGCAGATATCTGGCTTGAGTTTTTGTATCCTGTCCACCAGCCTATGCGTCTTTAGAGGACAATTTAAACCATTCACATTAATTGAGAGTATTGATAAGCCTTTCGAGAGACCGGTGGACATATTTATTCCTTTTGCAAATGTGGAAGTTGAAATTTGATCAAAAATTTTTGGGGTGGGTTTACTTTTGTGGTGGAGAATTACTCTGGTCTTCATGGAGGATGGGTCTAAGAATGTCCTGGAGAGCTGGTTTAGTTGTGGCAAATTTCTTCAACTTGTTAATGTCATTGACATATTTAATTTCTCCGTCATAAATGAAGCTCAGTTTAGCTGGGTACAGGATCCTGGGTTGAAAGTTATTTTGTGTTAGGAGATTAAAGGTCGATGACCATCCTCTTCTAGCTTGAAAGGTTTCAGCAGAGAGATCTGCAGTTATTCTGATATTCTTCCCCTTGTAGGTAATGGTTTTCTTTCGTCTGGCAGCTTTCAGAATTTTCTTCCTCATATTAACTTTAGTGAAATTGATTATGATGTGTCTGGGAGATGTCTTATTTGGGTTGAGTTGTGCTGGAGTTCTGAAACTGTCTGCTATCTGAATTTTGGAATCTCTTGGCATGTCTGGAAAGTTCTCCTTCATAATCTGATGGAGAGGAGCCTCTGTGCCTTGTGAAGCCACTTCATCACTTTTGGGGAATCCCTATGAGACGAATATTGGTTTTCTTCAAATTATCCGAGAGCTCTCTGAGAGAGTGGTTTGTTTTTGCTCTCCATTTCTCTTCTTCTTTGAGGATTTGGGAGCGTTCGAAAGCTTCGTCTTCAATATCAGAAATCCTTTCTTCTGCTTGCTCCATTCTGTTACTGAGGGATTCTACTGTGTTTCTCAGATCTTTGACGGATGCAACTTCTTGTCTCACTGTGTCAAAATCTTTCGTCATTTGGTCTTTGAATCTGTTGAATTCTTGAGATAACTTTTGGAATTCTAATTTGATCTTATTTGCTATCCAGATCCTGAATTCAATTTCTGATATCTCAGCTATTTGTTTGTGCATGGGGTCTTGTGCTGTTTCTGCCCCATTGATCCTTGGGGGGGGGTTTATCTACTCTGATTATTCATATTGCCAGAGTTTTTCTGTTGATTTTGCCTCATGATTGCTTCTGGCTGTCCTCAGAGTTGGGAAGGTTTGTATCCAAGATTAGACCCCAGTGGGATCACTCTATTGTTGCTGGATCTTTGTAGGGAGTGACCCCATGTAGTTCCTCTGGGGCTGCTCTAGCAAGGGAGTTCTGCTTGTGGAAGCAGCTCCGGTTTGTGACACAGCCGGGTCCAACAACAGGGCTGGGGGTGGTGCGCACGGTTCTGGGAGTGCCAGGCGCCCAGTGACTTTGGCACAGAGAGCCCAAGGCTCCAGCAGTCTCTGGCCAGGAGAAGAGCTCTGCGCAGAGGCAGGGAGGGCTCCAAAGGGCACGTGGCTACCAGAGTCCCTGTCCAGATGAACGGGCTAGTGTGGAAGTTGGGAGGACACAGGAGGGAGGATGCAGGGTTGCGTCGCTTCCGCAGTTCCTGGTCATGGAATGTGGAGGCCCAGTGGGTGCGGGTCACCGGTCGGGGGTCACTGCACAGCTCTTATGGAGGTCTGGGCGGCGCCAAGCCCAGGAGTTTGAGGTTGCTGTGAGCTGTCACGTCACAGCACTCTACCCAGGGCAACAGCCCAAGGCTCCAGTGTGCCAAAACCGTCTCACTCTGCCCCTAAGGATTAAGGCTGTAAGGCAGCTCAGTCCCCACCTTTAGGCTGCAGTGTCAGTAGGTTACTTTGAGCTGCCGAATCCTTGCTCTGAGACCCTGAGGGCGGAGCTTGCCGGGGCAATTCTTTCACAATGGCTTCCTGCGCCCAGCTCAGTGGCTCAGTCTGGGGCCCCAGACAATGCCCAGAGTTCTCCACACTCCTGCTCAAGCTGTCCCCAGAGCCATTCAACTGAGTGCTAAGTCCAAGAACACCAAAACAGTTCACAGGTAAGGCCTTTCCGGTTTGCAGTCTCGCTGCTGCTTGTACTTACGGTTGCTGGCGTGATTAAGTTGATCGACCACACGCAACCACTTGCCAGTTTTCCACTGTTTTTGTCCTCCTCTTGGGGTCCAGAAGTCCCTTGCTGGCTCCCTGTATTTTCAAAGGGATGATTATAGGCAGATCCCACTGGCCAGAGATGCCTGGAGTCTTGTCTCCCCAGACTTGCTGTTCCCAGTTGCAGGGAAGCTGTTACTCAGCCGCCATCTTTAATCTCCTCTCTTCTTTTTTTTTGTTAAGTCATAGCTTTGTATGTTGATATGATCATGGGGCATCATTCACTAGCTTCACAGACCGTTTGACACACTTTAATCACACTGGTTAACATAGCCTTCCTGGCATTTTCTCACTTACTGTGCCAAGACACTTACATTCCACATTTACCAAGTTAGTTTTGTGATTTCATTGTTAATTACAAATCCAAGGTAAAAGGACTTGGAGAAATCTGAACTATTCATGTGCTGGAAGACAGAGATCTTACCACGTATTCTACTTGGTACCCCAGCACCTAGCAAAATGCCTAATACTTACTAATGACACTTGGTAAATGCTCATTGCATTGAAAACTTTCTTTCTAATTCACTAAAAAGCAATGAAAGAAGTATTTTTCTGCTCTTCTTACACATTATTAAACTTATGAGCCTGGACATAGATTTAAGATGTGCCCTTCTCTCTGGGCTCTCATAGTATACCCTTGCCAGAGTAAACCATTGCCCAGCCTCCTCACCTGTGTGCTGTGAGCACAGACGGGGGTTACACAATGTGTAAGAAGAGGTAAAAATAATAAACCCTCTTGTAGGACGGTCAGTATGTTTTACTCTTTATATCCTTGTCACAAAACAAGGACATTTGCACTTACACAGATATTCTGTATCTAGATAAATGACAAAGGGAACATGCAGCTTTTGGAGAATGTTTATTTGCCTAGGTGGGGGAAATTCAAAATGGATTGGAAGAGTGTGTGAGAGAGAGGTGTGTGGGTGCTTGGATGGTTGGATATATAGATGGTGGGATCACCTGCATGTTACCTACTTGGCGATATTGGCCCAGAGTGTGACACTGAGGCTGTCAAGCAGCTTCCCTGAGGAATCAGACTCAAAAATTAACCTTTTCAGGGCTTGTATCTATGTGTTGTCTCCATGTCTAGAGACAGAATGAAGAGAAGGAAGAAGGTGCTCCCCTCTACAATTCCGGGATGTTCCCCAGGCCATCGTCTTTCCAGATTATCTGACAGATTGTGTGATCTGTGACAGAATTGAAGGATATCATAGATAGCCATTCAGTTTGATCTTCTTGCCCATGATTAGGTACCTATGAATGAATTTAGTGTCCCAAATCAAACTGTGTTTATCTGAATAGTTCAGTTACAAATATTTCTGTTCTTTGTCATTTGTCTGTTTAGAGTTTGATTGAATCCAAAAGGTGTTAAGCACCTGCTTCTGGCAGGCATTGTCCTCAGGGCTGGGGATAGGATCAGTGTCAGATTTCTGCATCAAGGAGCCCAGTGTTTGGGAGAGTTAATTGGAAATTGTTGTTTAGGAAGCAATGATATGTCATGAAAAATCTTAACTGGAAACTAGCCTGGTGTAGTGGGCACATGGCTGTAGTACCAGCTACTCCAGAGGCTGAGCCAAGATAATTGCTCAAGCCCAAGAGTTTGAGGTTGCTATGGGCTACGATGATGCCACAGAACTCTACCCAGGGTGACAGAGAGAGACTGCCTCAAAAAAAAAAAAAAGAAGAAGAAAAGAAAAATCGTAACTGGAAAGGTTACTTGAAAAAAGCAGTGTATATAAAGCTGTATGTATTAAAGTGGCTCACTTGAATTAAAGGGATATATTCACGGAACGTAATCTCAGACGGAAAAGTATTAATGTTAAGAAAAGTTATATTTTATAGACTCAAGGGGACCCTTTCTATTTTATACTTTTGGGGGTATATGTTAAAGTGAACATAGATTCTCTCCCCCAGATATGCATTTTAAGAACTTACCATAAATGCTTGTTAAAATTTTTGTTCTCAAACATAACAGACTATTATGGAAGTGAATTAAGTGAAAAGTGTGGTGGTCTGTGTTCGAGGCCAGACTATGATTGAAAAAAGAGAGCCCTTATACCTCGAATGAAATGAAATAAACATAATAATTAGATAATTCAGCAGTGCTTGTTTGAGTTTTCTCAAATATGAAATTAGCATTTAAGTCAAATAGTAATTTGATATTACTGTAGAGTGTCGTTTTTTTTTTGTTCACCATTTTGTTATTTATATAAAAATTACAGCGTAGAAAGAAGAGACCGTGTCATTGGAAGTCTTTGATGTGTATGTGTTCCCTGAGTTACACAGCAGCACATCAGGCGACAGTGCACAGCTCTGATAGCCTGGCGGGTCTGCCTTTTGTTCAGGTGGCCTGCCCTTAGTCTAGTGGTGGATGACGCATCGCTTTACATCCAGGTTTATGATTATGTGTATACTTTAAATGACAAAGTGAATTGTGCAAACTGATGTCCCTTCTGCTGATTATCTTTTCTCTGACTCTTTTTTTTTTTTTTTTTTTTGTTCTATAAACCAAGGGCAGATATATACCCATAATTCTCTGGAAATGTCTTCTGTCACCCGGGGTAGAGTGCCGTGGCATCATACCTCACAGCAACCTTAAATCTCTTAGACTCAAGAAATCCTCTTGGCTCAGCCTCCCAAATAGCTGGTACTATAGGAGCCCGCCACAACACCCACTAGTTTTTCTGTTTTTAGTAGAGACAGGGTGTCACTTGTTCAGGCGGATTTCAAACTCCTGCGCTCAAGCAATCTCCCTGCCTCAGCCTCCCGGAGTGCTAGGACTATAGGTGTGAGTCATTGTGCCTGACCAGGGGATGTCATTTTTCATAACCTTATTGGGACCCAAAGATACTTTTCTTTAAGCAAAGAATAAAACACTTTTTTTTTGTAGAGACAGAGTCTCACTTTATGGCCCTCGGTAGAGTGCTGTGGCATCACACAGCTCACAGCAACCTCCAACTCCTGGGCTTAAGCGATTCTCTTGCCTCAGCCTCCCGAGTAGCTGGGACTATAGGCGCCCGCCACAACACCTGGCTATTTTTTGGTTGCAGTTCAGCCGAGGCCGGGTTTGAACCCGCCACCTCAGTATATGGGGCTGGCGCCTTACCGACTAAGCCACAGGCGCCGCCCAGAATAAAACACTTTTTCACATAAAGCATTAAGTACTCTGTGTTCCCAGGTAAGTTTACCAGTTAATTTAGATTTTGTTTCTATCCTTAGGGTATCCTAATGCTCCAGGAAAATAAAGGTTTAGTTCTTACTGGAAGAAACTGACTTCACTTTCAACTTGATGTTTAAAACTACAATTGTTACATGTCCTACTACTTGTTTTAATGGACACAGCAGTTGAAAGGACTTTACTTAAGCTGTATGAAATAAAGAATCTATATGAGATGCTTTTAATCATGAAAGTCAGCTTTCAAAACTCAAGTTGTGAAGCTTGTTTTTTGAATACAGCAGCATCACACATACTTAGGTTTCAGAAGCTTTATTTTGCCCACAATTTCAGATGCATACTTCAAATCTAAATTTTCACGTGGTAAGTTCTAAGCTTATCTTACCTCTTATCAGAAAGATTCAACCTTGTTGTAGGTTTGTGTGAGAACAGTTTTCTTTTTAAACCAAAACCACACAGGTTTTCTGCTGTATAGATCAATGTAACATGTTTTTCTTAATCATGCTATTTCATTCTTTTTAAAACAATAATTGTTTATTTATGAAATAGGATCTCACTCTGCTGCTCAGGCTGGAGGTACAGTGGCATGATCATAGCTAACTGCAGCCTCGAACTCCTGAGCTCAAGCAATCCTCCTGCTTCAAGCTCCTGAGTAGCTAGGATTACATGTATGTGCCACCACATCCAGCTATTAAATCACACTATTTCAAAGATTTCCCTCCCAATATGAGATGGGCTCTCTTTTTGAAGCTTGAGAGTGAGAGTTACGTGAGATACTGACTTGTTTCATATCTTTTGGGGTCTTATTATCCTCAATAGTAATAAAGGTGCTTTTTTTTTTTTTTTTTTTTTTTTTCTTTTTTTTTGGCCGGGGATGGGTTTGAACCCGCCACCTCCAGCATATGGGACCGGCGCCCTACTCCTTGAGCCACAGGCGCCGCCCATAAAGGTGCTTTTTAAATGGTGTCTGCTTTAGGACTTTGAGTATCTGTTCATCAATCCATTCATTCAGGAAATAGAGTTCATACTGTTCAAAGTTCTGTGCAAAGGAACTGGGTCTATGTTTTGGTAAACAAAAATCAGACATAGCTCTTGCCCTTATAGAACTTAATGGTCAAATGGAGAAAGAGGATTTAGTCACATCCCGTACATATGAAGAACAAAAACTAAAACATTTTAAGTGCTGCAAAAGAAAAGATTTGCACAGCCTTGAGGGCAATAGCTGACCTAGTCTGTAGGGGAATAGAAGGAGATTATTAGAGGAAGATTCCCTGGGGGAAATGTTTGCTTTGAATATTGAAATACAAAGAGGACTAACTTGAGAAGGGTAGTGGACTTCAGGAAAATGTATCCATCATGTGCAAAGGCCCTGTAGCAGGACGGCATTTTTGTATTCAGGAAATTGAAAGAAGGCAGGGGTGTCTGGAACACAGAGAAAGGGACTGTGTGTGTTGGTGGGAGAGGTCAAGATAAGGCTGAGAATGTAGCCAGGGTGTCTGGTCTGGTTTGGGTTATTAGGGAAATACTGCTCTGAACGTCACTGTTTGTGTGTTATGGTGCACTTGTGCAAATTTTTGGGTAAGCCCTATACCTGGGAATGGAATTACCAGGATTTGGGGGACAGTCTGAGGTTAGACTTCACTAGGTAGTATTAAACTGTTTTCCAGAGTAGTTGTACCAACTTCGACTTTTACTCCCATTGGCCATGTGTGACAGTTTCCCTGATTCCACCTTCATGCCAGCATTTATTTTGTTCAAATTTTAACATTTGACAATCTGAAGGCATGTGAAAATTTCTCTTATAATTTTAATTTGCATTTTCCTGATTACTAGTGAAGCTGAGCATCTTTTCACATATGTGTAAGTAATTGGTATTTCTTCTGCTGTGGAATATCGCTTGTAGTCCCCATTTTTTCAATAGGGCTTTCTTTCTTCCAATATTCTGGATACTAATCTTTTATTGGTTAAATACAAGGGCTATACAGAAAGTATTACTTTATAGTAATATGAAAAGTAGTATTAATGATAGCTGGATACTTTCCAGACGGCCCTCATTACATTGCAAAACATTTTCTGTCAATTTATAGTTTATTTTTCAGTCTTCTTGAAGTGTCTTTACAAACAAGTTTTTGATTTTAATGTTGTAGAATTTATCAATCTATTACTTTCTGGGTATGCTTTTTATTTCTTGTATAAGAAAGTTTATGATTTAGATGGCATAAAGACATTCTCCTGTAATATCTCATAAAATTTTTGTTCTTTTGCTTTTAGCATTTAAGTCCTTAGTCCACCTGGAATTGATTTTTTTTAATGTTATGAGATAGGGGATCCAGTTTCATTTTTCCCATGTGGACAAACTTATCCTGGTTTTGTTTATTAAATAGTCTTTTCTCTCCCTATATGTCCTGTAGTGCTCACTGTCACAAATCAAGTTTACATGACGTGTGGCTCTGTTTCTGGATTGTCTGTTCAGTTCCCCTGGTTTACTTGTCTGTTATATGTCAATATCATACTTTCTTAATTACTATAGCTTCGTAAATCAGATTCCACTTGTCAAATTCTATGAAGAACATTTTGACTGGAATTATTTCTATCTCTTAATTAGTTTGGAGAGGCTAAAACTTGTACTCTCTTTCCAATGATATGGTATGATGTCTTTCAATAAAATTTTATAAATTTTTTCCAAAAAAGTCTTACACATCTTTTTGCTAGATTTATTACTTTATATTTTGGTTGCTATTACTGATGTTGTCTTTTAAAAAAATTATTTGCAAGCTGACTGTTTACAGTCACGTGTTGCTTAATAAAGGGGATATGGTCTGAGAATTGTGTCATTAGGTGCTTTCGTTGTGCGAACATCATCAAGTGTCCTTCAACAAACCTGTATTGTACAGCCTACTATACCCCTATGCTAGATGGTATTGCTTGTAGGCTATAAACCAGAACAGCATGTGTCTGTGCTGAAGACTGTAGGGAGTTGTGACACATCTGGAAGTAGAAAAGTGCACTATTATGATAGTATGGGACCACTGTTGTGTGCATTCCATCATCGACCATGACCATGTAGAAATGAAGTTCACATGTTAATATTGACTTTGTATCTATCTACTTTGTTAAACTCTATTGTTATCTCCTATGTGTAGTTCTGTTCAGTTTTCTGTATAGGCAATAGAAATGCAAATAATGACAGTTTAGTTTTTTCCTTTCTAATCTTTATACACTTCTCTTTTTTTCTGTGTTTTTTAATTTATTCACTTATTTATTTTTTTCATTGTTTGAGATTCATTGAGGGTACAAAGAATTAGGTTACACTGATTGCATTTGTTAGATAAAGTCCCTCTTATATAATTGTGTCCTGCCCCTAAGAGGTGTGCCATACACCGTGACCCATTTGCTCTTTCCCCTGTCCCCCACCTTCTACTGCCTTCATATTAGAATTGTTGCTGCTGCATTCTTGTGATGTTTTCCTAAGAAGAAGGTGTTCCACCTCCATTCAGGTTAATACAAAAGTCTCCATCTTTTTTAGTGGCTGAATAGTATTTATGGTCTACATATATCACAGCTTGTTAATCCATTCCTGGGTTGGTGGGCATTTAGGCTGTTTCCCCATTTTGGTGATTGTAAATTGAGCTGTGATAAACAGTCTAATGCAAATGATAAAAGAACTTTTGATTTGAACTATCTTTTATGATAAAAGAACTTTTTTTCTTCTGGGTAGATGCCTAGTAATGGGATTGTAGGATCAAATGGGAGATCTAATTAGTTCTTTGAGGGTTCTCCATACTTCCTTCCAAAAAGGTTGTATTAGTTTGTAGTCTCACCAGTCCCACCAGCAATGTAAAAGTGTTCCCTTCTCTCTACATCCACGCCAGCATCCGCAGCTTTGAGACTTTGTGATGTGAACCCTTCTTATTGGAGTTAGGTGATATCTCAGGGTAGTTTCGATTTACATTTCTCTGATGATTAGGGACAAGGAGCATTTTCCTTATGTTTATTACCCATTTGTCTTCTTTAGAGAAGATTCTATTCCTGTCTCTTGCCCGGTGATATATGGGATTGTTAAGTCTTTTTTTGTTGATTAATTTGAGTTCTCCATAGATCCTAGTTATCAAGCTTTTGTCTGGTTTATGGTATGAAAATACCTTTTCTCATTCTGAAGGTTGTCTGTTTGCTTTGGTTGTTGTTTCCTTAGTTGTATAGAAGCTTTTCAGTTTAATTAAGTCCCATTTGTTTATTTTTGTTATTGTTGCAATTGCCACGGAAGTACCCTTCATAAAATCTTTCCCCAGGCGGATAACCTTCAAGTGTTTTCCTCACGCTTTCTTTGAGGATTTTTGTTGTTTCATGCCTCAGATTTAAATCTTTTATCCATCTTGAATCAATTTTTGTAAATGGTGAGAAGTGCAAGTCCAGCTTCAGTCTTTTACATGTGGTTATCCAGGTCTCCCAACACCATTTGTTGAACCATTCATTCTTTTCCCCAGTGTATGTGTTTTGCTTGATTTATCAAAGATCAGCTTAGTTTCAACTCATGGTTTCCTGTTTTATTCCAAATGTCAAAGTCTCTGTTTTTGTGCCAATACCATGCTGTTTCGTTCACTATGGCCTTATAGTATAGCCGAAAGTCTGGTAGGGTGATACCTACAGTTTTGTTTTTGTTACTAAGAAGTGCCTTGGCTATATGGGATTTCTTCTGGTTCCATACAAAACAAAGAATTATTTTTTCCAATTCTTGAAAGAATGATGATGGTATTTTAAAGAGGATTGCATTCAATCTGTAGATTGCTTTGTGTAGTCCAGACATTTTGATAATGTTAAATCTTCCCAGCCATGATCGTGGTATGCTTCTTCCATTTGCTATTATCTTCTGCTATTTCTTTTCTTAGGGTTTCGTAATTTTCTTTGTAGAAGTCCTTCACTTCTTTTGTTAGGTATATTCCTAGGTATTTATTTTCTTTGAAGCTATGGTGAAGGGAGTTGTGTCCTTGATTAGCTTCTCATCTTGGATGTTACTGGCGTATACAAAGGCTACTGATGTGTGGACATTATTTTATATCCTGAGACATTGCTGTATTTTTTAACCACTTCCAGGAGTCTTGTGGTTGAGGCTTTGGGGTTCTCTAAATATAAGATCAGATCATCGGCAAAGAGCAAGTATTTGACCTCCTCTGCACCTATTTGGATTCCTTTTATTTCCTTGTCTTGCCTGATTGTATTGGCTAGAACTTCCAGCACTATGTTGAATAGTAGTGGCAATAGAGGACAAGCTTGTCTGGTTCCAGTTCTAAGTGGAAAAGCTTTCAGTTTTAGTCCATTAAGTATAATATTAGCTGTGGGTTTGTCATAGATGGCTTCGATCTGATTAAGAAATGTGCCACCCACGTGCCTAATGTGTAGCTGTCATCTTTTGGCTAGGATTATTATTTTTCTTTTTTGTAGAGACAGAGTCTCACTTCATGGCCCTCTGTAGAGTGCCGTGGCCTCACACAGCTCACAGCAACCTCCAACTCCTGGGCTTAAGCGATTCTCTTGCCTCAGCCTCCCGAGCAGCTGGGCTACAGGTGCCCGCCACAACGCCTGGCTATTTTTTGGTTGCAGTTTGGCCGGGGCTGGGTTTGAATCCGCCACCCTCGGTATATGGGGCCCGTACCTTACCAACTGAGCCACAGGTGCCGCCCTTGGCTAGGATTTTATTGAGAATTTTTGTATCTATATTGATTAGTGAAATTGGTCTGAAATTCTCCTTTTTTTAGTTGGGTCTTTTCCTGGTTTGGTATCAGGGTGATGTTTGCTTTGTAAAATGTGTTGGGGAGGATTCCTTCCTTCTTAATTTTTTGGAATAATTTATGCAGTATGAGTATAAGCTCTTCTTGGAATGTTTGCTAGAATTCTGGTGTGAAGCCATCTGGATCAGGGCATTTTTTTGTTGGGAGATTTTTTCTTGTTTCGTTGGTCTCAGTTCTTGAAATTGGTGTGTTCAAGAGATGTATTTCTTCTTGATTAAGTATGATTCTAGGTTTTTTCCACATTGTCCAATTTCTGGGCATTAAGTTTCTTGCAGTACTTAGAGATGATCTCTTGTATCTGTGGCATCTATTGTTATTTCCCCTTTATCATTTCTGATTGAGGTTATTAGAGATTTTACTTTTCTGTTTCTGGTTAATCTGGCCAAAGGTTTATCGATTATATTTCATTTTTCACAAACCCCACTTCTTGTTTTGTTAATTTTGTGAATGATTCTTTTGTTTTCAGTTTCATTAATCTCTGATTTGATTTTGGTTATTTCTTTTCTTCCCCTGAGTTCAAGTAGATTGTTCTCTTTTTCCAATATTGTAAGATGGTTCATGAGTCTGTTGATGCACTTACCTTTCTGTTTTTTAAATGTAGGTATCTAATGTGATAAATTTCCCTGTTAAGACTGCTTTTGCTGTATTCCATAGGTTTTGGTAACTTTGTATCTTCATTGTCGTTATGTTTGAGGAATTTAATGATTTTCTCTTTTATCTCTTCCTGAACCCAACTATCATTCAGCATAAGTTTGTTTAATTTCCAAGTCTTTGAGCCAATAAAGTTTTTTTTTTTTTTTTTTTTGTGGTTTTTGGCTGAGGCTGGGTTTGAACCCACCACCTCCAGCATATGGGACTGGCGCCCTATCCCTTTGAGCCACAGGTGCCGCCCAAACAGGTTCTTTTTTTTTTTTTTTGGTTTTTGGCCAGGGCTAGGTTTGAACCCGCTACCTCCGGCATATGGGACCGGCGCCCTACTCCTTGAGCCACAGGCGCCGCCCGATTTCCAAGTCTTTGTATGGGAATGAACGTTTTTGTTGGAGTTGAGTTCCATGTTTATTGCCTTGTGGTCTGAGTACAAGATATAACCTCTATTCTTTTAATTTTGCTGAGGTTTAATTTGTATCCTTGGTAGTTGATTTTGGAATACATACCATGGGCTGAGGAGAAAAATGTATATTCTTTAGCTTTTGCATGGTGTGTTCTATATATGTCTATTAATCCCTTTTGTTGTAGAGTCACATTTAAGTCCTTTTTATCTTTGTTTAGTTTCCGTTTAGAGGATCTATCCAGTTCTGTCAGAAGGGTGTTCAAGTCCCTGGCTATTATGGTGTTAAGGGATATCATACTGCTTAGACCAATCAAGGTCTGTTTCGTAAATCTGGAAGCATTTAAATTGGGTGCATAAATATTTAAAATTGAAATGTCTTCTTATTGTGTTGTTCTTTTGACCAGTATAAGATATCCATCTTTTTCTTAACTTTAGTTGCTTTAAATCCACTTATATCTGAAAATAAGTATAGTTTTGTTTTGTTTTTTTTTTGTAGAGACGGAGTCTCACTGTACCGCCCTCGGGTAGAGTGCCGTGGCGTCACACAGCTCACAGCAACCTCTAACTCTTGGGCTTACGCGATTCTCTTGCCTCAGCCTCCCGAGCAGCTGGGACTA
Source organism: Nycticebus coucang (assembly GCF_027406575.1). Classification (NCBI taxonomy): domain Eukaryota; kingdom Metazoa; phylum Chordata; class Mammalia; order Primates; family Lorisidae; genus Nycticebus; species Nycticebus coucang. The sequence continues at coordinate 24,841,711 of NC_069787.1, forward strand.
CAGGCGCCTGCCACAACGCCCAGCTATTTTTTTGTTGCAGTTTGGCCGGGGCTGGGTTTGAACCCGCCACCCTCGGCATATGGGGCTGGTGCCCTACTCACTGAGCCTCAGGCGCCGCCCGTGGGTTTTTTTTTTTATCTGATCAGCCAGCCTTTGCCTCTTCTGTGGTGAATTCAGTCCATTGATATTTATTGAGAGAATTGATAAGTGTAGTGGAGTTCTATTCATCTTATTTTGTGAAAATCCATTGTGTAGTTTTATCTTTTGTGCCATTGTGGAAGCTAAGTTTTGACCTTTATGTTCTGGGTGTTTACTTTGCTGGTGATCCATTGTGATAGTCATTGATGAAAATAAGCATTTCCTGTAGAGCTGGTCTTGTTGTGATGAATTTCCTCAGTGCTTGTATTTCTGCAGAAGGTTTGATTTCTCCATCAAGTTTGAAGTCTAGTTTAGTGGGATACAAAATTCTGGGCTGAAAATTGTTTTGTTTAAGAATGTTGAGGGTGGATGAACATGCTCTTCTGGCCTGTAAGGTTTCAGTTAAAAAGTCTGCTTTCGGTGGCACCTGTAGCTCAGTGGGTAGGGTGCTAGCCACATACACTGAGGCTTGTGTGTTCAAACCTGGCCTGGGCCAGCTAAAACAACAATGAGAACTTCAACAACAACAACAACAACAATAGCTGGGCGTTGTGGCGGGTGCCTGTACTCCCAGCTACTTGTGAGGCTGAGGCAAGAGAATTGCTTAAGCCCAAGAGTTTGAGGTTGCTGTGAGCTATGATGCCATGGCACTCTACTGAGGGCAACATAGTGAGACTCTGCCTCAAAAAAAAAAAAAGTCTGCTGTTATCCTAATGGCTCTGCCTCTGTAGGTCACTTGGCGTTTATGCCTGGCTGCTTGCAGAATTTATTCTTTCATCTTGACCTTGGACAGTTTCCTTACACTATGTCTTGGAGAGGTTCTATTTGAGTTGAGATGACCTGGGTGCGATATCCCACTGAAAGGAGTGAGTTGGAGTCTTTAGGAAAACTTGGGAAGTTTTCATTTATGATAGTCTCCAATAGGGCTTTCATTCCTTTGGGAGAATCTTTTTTCCCTTCAGAAATCCCTGTTATTCATATGTTTGAACACTTCATGGAGTCTTGTAGTTCTCTAAGCACCTGTTCTGCCTTCTCTCTCTCTTTTTCTGTCTCTTTAACTACCTGGGTTAACTCGAAAACTTTATCCTCTAGCGCTGAGATTTTTTTCTTCTCCATGGTATAACCTATGTTTCATAATTTCTACTGCATCTTTACATTCCCTGATTGTCTTTCATTTCCTTAAGCTCCACCATATCCTTGTGGGAATTTGTTTCTGTTCCTGCTAAATTCCCCTGCAGAAGAGAAGCTGTTTTGAGTTCCCAGAGCCTGCACCTCAGGCCCTGTCTTTGCTCTTGCAGGTTTGTATTCGGTTAGCTGTCAGTTCTAGCCTCCTGCCTTCCTTTTGTCTATAGGCTGACGATCCCCTGAGGGCTGGGTGTGTCTTGGGTTCAGTAAAGCGGTCCTCTGGATCAGCCCTGCCCTGGGAATTTCCCGGTTCTGCGTGTGCGTTTTTTAGTCCCCACGCTCCTCCCAGGCCGGTACCACCTCAGGCAAACCCTTTATTCACAGGACCTGTGTTTCCATCCCAGATCTGTTCTGTGGTGGTTGCCACCTGAGAAGATGGTTGCCCAGGGAGACAGGGGGTGTGGCTTCAGAATATCCGGGAGTGAGCCCTATTGTTGCCAAAAATGGCTGTTGCTCTGCCACTCGGGACACCGCCCCTCTGGTGTGGTTCCCTCTCAGCTGACCGTCCTCTCCTCACTCCTGTGCCACAGAATCCGCACTGACCAGCTGCAGTCTAGTTTGCAAACATTCTTAGTTTGCAACAATTTTTTTTTAAATCTTAGTTGGTTATTGAATTTTATTTTGTTAATTTTTTCCTCATCCTTTGGGATGATCTTAAGGTTTTTCTCCTTTAAGCTATTAACGTAATGAATGGTATTTATAAAATTTCTAACTCCACTGGTAAGTTGTAAGTTGACTTGAGTATTTGGTGCTCTGGAAAGCCCTTCTTCACCTTTTGGCCTTAGGTGGGATCCCCTGTTACTTTGGGCAGGGCACTGAGTGTTCTGGGGAAAACCCTTCAGTGACAAGATGAGGGTGGTAGATGGCATGTGAGCCAGAATCAGGCACTCGAGGCTCTGTTACCTAGGGGGGCCATGGCCATTTCAACCTCAAAGCCTAGGGGCAAAGAAGATCAAAAGGAAGAAGGAAGAAGTGATAGATGTCAGTAGGAGAAGAAATTAAAGAAGAAGAAACCACACATGAGAAGAAACCAACAAAAAACCCACTGGCATTATGAAAAATTATTATAGATTAGCTCCTCCAGGGGATCACAATGCAGCTACCACAAAAGATCCCAACTATAAGGAAATCATGGAAATGACAGAAATGGAATTCAGATTATGAATGACAAAAATGATGAAGGTAATTAAAGGGGAAGTGTAAAACCACCGAAGAGAAAATCGAAAAATTGACTCAAGAAAAGAACGAAAGATAAGACAAAGTCTCCAGAGATCTGGACAAAATTAGAAAGGATATAATGGAGCTTAAGGAATTGAAGGAGTCATTCAGGGAGTTTCAAAACAGTAAAAAGTTTCAACAGCACATTAAACCATGGAGAATAAAGAATCTCAGAGCTTGAAGACAATGCTCTTAAGCTAACCCAGTCAGTTAAAAAGGTAGAAAAGGCAGGTGTGGTGGCTCATGCCTGTAATCCTCCCACTCTGGGAGACAGAAGTGGGAGGATTCTTTGAGCTTGGGAGTTCAAGACCAACCTGAGTAAAAGTAAGACCCTGGCTATACTAAAAATAGAAAAATTAGCCAGACTTTGTGATGGTGCCTGTAGTTTCGGCTATCAGGAGGATCACTTGAACTCAGAAGTTTTAGTTTGGTATGAGCTAGGCTGATGCCACAGCACTCTAGCCTGAGTAACACAGTGAGAGTCTATCTTAATAGATAGATAGGTAGGTAGATAGATAGATAACAGTGAGATTCTGTCTGAATAGATAGATAAGAAAGAGAGGGAGGGAAAGAAAGAAGGGATGGAGGGGAGAGTAAGAACAGAAAATGTTTCTTAGAGAATTATGGGTCTACACAAAGTACACTTAATAAAAATCTTAGCAAACAGAATTCAACTATACATCAAAAAAGTACATCACAACCAGATGGGCTTCATCCCAGGGATGCAAGGCTGGTTCATTATACTCAAATCCAGAAACATAATTCACCACATAAATAAGTAAAAACAAAGACCATGTGGTCCTGCCAATAGATGTAGAAATAGCATTTGATGAAATTCAGCATCCTTTTTTGATAAGAACAGTTAAAATTGGCATTCATGGGACATTTCTTTAACTGATAGAAGCCATCAGCAACAAACCCAATATCACTGGAGAAAAACTGAAGCATTTCCTCTTAGAACTGCAACCAGACAAGGATATCCACTATCACCACCACTATTCAACATAGTGTTAGAAATTCTAGCCAATATAATCAAGTATGAAAAGGATAGCTGGGATATCCAAATGGGAACAGAGGAGGTCAAACTATTGCTCTTTACTGATGATATAATCTTATACTAGGAAAGTCCCAAGCACTCAACTATGAGACTTCTTGGAGTGATCAAGAAATACAGCAGTGTCTTAAAATATAAAATCCATGTTCATGAATCAGTTAGCCTTCATATATGCCAACAACAGGCAAGCTGAGAATCAAATCAGGGATACTATACCTGTCATAGTAGCAGCAAAGAATATGAAATACTTTGGAATATATTTAGCAAAGGACTTGAAGGATCTCTACAGAGAGAACTGTGAAATAGCAGAGGTTGTTAATAAATGGCATCACATACATGCTCATGGCTGGGAAGAATCAATATTGTGAAAATGTCTGTACTGGCCAAAGCAATCTACAGATTTAATGCAATCTCCATTAAAATATCAATGTCATACTTTGAAGAACTTGAGAAAATAGTTCTTCATTTTGTATGGAGCCAGAAAACCACCCGCCAAATAGCCAACACAATTCTATAAAATAAGTCTGGTGGCATCACATTACCAGATTTCAGGCTATACTACAAGTCTATAGTGATCAAAACAGCATGGTATGGGCATAAAAATAAGAGACATACATAGATCTGTGGAATAGAACTGAGAACCTAGAGTTGAAACCAGATTGCCAGATCATCATCTTTTTGGTAAAAATGAACAAAAGCAGACCCTGGGGAAAAGAATCCTTACTTAATGGGTGGTGCTTGGAAAACTTTTTAGCTACATGTAACAGACTGAAGCTAGACCTGCACCTCTTGCCATTTACAAAAATTAACCCACGATGGATAAAAGATTTAAATCTAAGACAGAAAACAATAAAATTTCTAGAAGAATGTGTGTGGAAACTGAATCTTATTGGCCTAGGAAAAGAATTTATAAAGAAGATATTATTGGCAATTGCAGCAACAACAAAAATAAGTAAATAGGACCTGATCCAGTTAAAATGTTTCTTTCTGCATAGCTAAGGATGCAATCAGCAAAGCAAAGAGACAACCTTCAGAATGGAAGAAGGCTCCAAAGCTTTTTCTCAGTGTCTAAAGAAACAAAAAAAAAAAGGGAGGGGGGATGGAGGATAGTATTTGCATGCTATGATCCGACAAAGAGATAATAATCAGAATCTACAAAGAAATCAAAAAAGAGCAAACAACTCCATTAAAAAATGGGCAATAGACAAGAACAGAATCTTTTCTCACAAGGACAAATAGGCAACAAACACATGAAAAATATGCTCATTGTCTCTAATCATTAGAGAAATGCAAATTAAAACCCCCTTGGGATCTCATCTATCCTGCATGAGAATGGGCCGCATCACATTATCCCAAAGCAGTAGATGCTGGCATGAGTGTGGAGAGAAGGGAACATTCATTCACTATTGGTGCGACTGCAAACGAGTATAGCCTTTTATGTTAACAAGTATGGAAGCTCCTCAAAAACCTAAAAGTAGAGCTACCATTTGATCTTGCAATTCCATTACCAGGTATCTATACAAAGAAAAAAAGTCAATTTACTATAAGGATACTTGCACTCGAATGTTTATAGCAACTCAGTTCACAATCACAAAGATGTGGAAACAACTCAAGTGCCCTTCACAAGACAGGAATGTATTAATAAACTGTGGTATATGTATGCTGTGGAATACTATTCAGCCATAAAAAGACTTATTTTTTTGTATCTTTTGTAATAACTTTGAACAATTTGGAGAACATTCTCTCATATGAAGTATCACAGGAATGGATAAACAAGCATCCCATGTACTTAATACTAAATTAGTAGATTAACAACTACAGGCCTACATGAGAAAAAAATCTCAATTAAATTTAAGGAGCAGGGAGAGGGTTGATAAGTTTCCACCTGCTGGGTACAATGCACAGGTATATGGCACACTTCTTAGGTGAAAGACACAACTATATTTGGACTTTACCTTACAAATGTAAACAATGTAACAATTTCATGTACCCTCATATTAATCTGAAATTAAAAAAAAATAAAATTTCTAACTTTGTAATTAGGCTTGCATTTCCTGGGATAAGCCATCTTGATCATGATGTATTATTTAAATATGATGCTGGATTTATCTTGCAGACTGTGTGTGTGTGCATGCATGCACATCTTCACACTGTGGGAAGGGGGATAAGAGATTGGCCTAGCCTATAATTTTCCATTCTTGTAAAGTCTTCTCCTCAGTTATCAGGGTTATGCCAGCCTGAGAAGATGAGTTGGGAAGTATGTTGTTTCTGTTTTCTGAAATGTTAATAGTTTATGCAAGATTGAAATGGTGTATCCCTTAAGGCTTCAGTAGCATTCACCAGAAAAGACATCTTGGCTTTCTATCTTTGTGGGAAGGTTTTTAACTATTGACTCAAATTTTCTAATTGTCATAAGACTATTCTGATTATTTATCTGTGTAAACTTTGATAGGTTGTTTTTCTGGAACTTTATTTCTTCTTAATTTTCAAACTTTCTGAAATAGTTATTTTTATTTACTCTTACCTGTTTTCTTCCCCACAGCATCTGTAATTATTTTCTACATTTCCTAAATTTGTGCTGTTTCTTATTTTTAAGTTAATTTTGCAAGTTTTTAAGTTAATTTTGTATATTTGATTAGCTTATCAAAAAAGCAATATTTGAACTAATAATGTTCTCTCAGTCCTCTCTATTTACGTTTGTCTTCTATTTTATAACTTTCTTGCATTTATTCTATCCACATTTGGGAGGATTATTGTGCCTTTTTTTTTTTCTGACTTCTTAATTAAATGTGCATAGATACAGTAAATCATTAACATTGAACCTTTCTTCAAGACTGTGAGTTTTCCTCGAAGTACCTGCTTTGTCTGCATCTCGTAAGTTTTGAAATAGTGAATTTTCTTCACTATTTCTTTTCCATATTTTCTGATTTTGTTCATGAAATGTTTAAAAATGTGTTTCTGCTTTCCAAATATATGGATTTTTATAGTAATATTTTTATTATTGATGTCTGCCTTAATTGCATTTCTGCCAGAGAATTATACTATCTTTTGAAATTTGTTGAAAGTAATTTTTTGTCTAGCATGTGGTCAATCTTCATGAATTTAAAATGTTATTCTTGAAAGCAATGTTTATTTTCTAATTGTTAGCTACTGTGTTCTGTGTCCATTGAATGAAACTTGTCAGTTGGACTGTTTTAAGTTTTTTATATCCTTACTGATTTATTTTGTCTGTTCCATCTGTCAATTTTTGAATTGAAAGAGATGTGTGAAAATCTCCTACTTTGTTAGACGTCTTGTCACTTTCTTCCTGTAGACCTGTCATTATTTTTTATTTTGAGGCATGTTATATTTGCAGTTATTAACTTGCGATTGTTATATCTCCCTGATAAATTAAAATGTTTATTATGTAAAAGTAAAATTTTTATTATCAGCCCTTTTTATCTCCAATAATTCTTTTTTTTCAGAGACAGAGTCACTTTATCTCCCTCAGTAGAACACTGTGGCATCACAGCTCACAGCAACCTCCAACTCCTGGGCTTAGGCAATTCTCTTGCTTCAGCCTCCCAAGTAGCTGGGACTATAGGTGCCCACCACAACACCTGGCTATTTCTTGTTGCAGTTTGGCCGGGGCCGGGTTCAAATCCGCCCGCACCCTACTCCCTGAGCCACAGGTGCCGCCGTATCTCCAATAATTCTTTTTGCCTTTACAGTCTCGTTTCCTCTGATGTTAACATGGCGTCCCAGCTTTTATTTGATTAGTATTTGCCTGACGTGTGATCCTTTTATCCTTGGAAGATTTAATTTTTGTAAGCATTTCTTCAATAAACTTTTGGTGACTGGTTTCCAGCAAATTTAAATATTATTACAAAATCTTATTTCTTGTATGTGTGAAAACTAATGCTTTGAACATATGATGTAAAGGTGATGCTCAGTCAGTAGTTGGGAACCAGTTGTGACTTCAGATGTTTTTGGTTCTTTTGGTCTTGTCATTATGCAGGTTGACATGTTTGGGTTCTCTGAGTCATATGTTTCTGTTTTGATTCTCTTCCACATTGAATAGATCACTAGTCCTTTTCATTCTTCCTCTCCCATCTTTTTAATATAAATCCCTCTTTCTGGTCTTATAGGTCTCCTTGAGTTCAGGCCTATATTTCCTCATTTCTTCCCAGAGTGTACTATTTTCCTTGCTATCAGAATCTCACTCCCCTTCTTGTTCTTTTTCTACAGTCAAACAATTCCTAAATGCCATTTGGATCATTAGTGCATTCCTCAGAAGTTCTCGATGATTCTCCTAAAAGCCCAAATGCCTGAGCTGAGCTGGGTTCAAAACCCTCTGCATCCATCTCCCATCTTCTGAACTTTATCCCTCATTCACGCTAGTCAGGCACCCTCTTCCCTCTCCTGCCGCGTAGCGATACTCACCATTTCCCAAATTTGCTGTGAACTCCCACTTTTCGTTGCCTTTGTGCATTCCACTTTCTCTTCCACAAATTTTGCTTTAAGCTATTTCTAATGACCCCAGCACAATTATCTCCATTTTAAGATTTGAAACAAACACTGACATCACTTTTGGTGTAGATCATCTGCAATGCAGCCATTTAGAAAATGGACAAGACTGGCAACATCTCTTTTGTAAGCCTTTCTTTTGAGTATTAATTCCATCTGCCCTGTTGCCACTGTATACTTGCATGGCCTTGGCATGAATGATTCCGGTATCTCAAACTCACTAACAAATAAGAGAACCCTTCTATTTCTAAAGCAGCCTAGATTGTTTAAAGGTTCTCCTTTAAAGTAGACTGAAGACTGGCACGGTGGCTCACCCTGATCGCTTGAGGTCAGGAGTTGAAGATCAAATTGAGCAAAAACAAGACTGGCCTCTACTAAAAATAGAAAAAAATTAGCCAGGCGTGGTGGTGGGTGCCTGTCATCCCAGCTACTTGGGAGGCTGAGCAGGAGGATTGCTTGAAACCAGGAAAAGAGCTGTTGCTATGACATTGTCAGTCATCTGCTTATCATTAGAAACCTTAACCTAGTACTTATTTTTAGTTTATGATTAGTTGAAACTCATAGAATCCTTGTCTCAGACTTTCTTCTAAGTATAAATTCTCTCCTGTACTAGCTGTTGAAAACCTGCATTTGTCCTTGTTGTGTTTCACCTTGTTGGATTCAGTGTTTCTCACCTACCCATTATAATGAGTTTGGAATTGGAATCTGCCTCCCCGGTTATTTACGGATCTTTTTAATTTTGCAACACTATTTGTAAACTTGACTTCTAAAATCTAATCAGCAATCATTTTTGGAGCAGCATTTATTGTATGCTAAGCCCCAAGACCAGGCACTGGGGAACTGAAGAAGAATTAGATACGGCTTCTGTAACATGGACTTAAAATGATCACTGTATCTTTTCACCTAAGACAGTGAATAGAATGTTGAATGAGGAAGGCTGAGCTCAGAACTTTACACTCTTTCACTTAGATACCTTCTTTTAGGTTGAAATTGATCTCGCCTGTAAGGTCAAATATGAGTCCAGGCAGCTGTATAATCATGTGCCCCATGCTCTGTATTTTGCTCAGAAAGAGACCATGGGACATTGCCATATGCCTTGTTAAAACATAGACACAATCTTTGCACAGGGCTCCCAGGCTTGGGCTAGCCCATAGGATGGCATCACTTTCATGAAGCCATAGTACCTTCCCGGGAATCACTCATTTTATCTCTTACCTCTCTACAGTTCATGATCCATGGGTTCATCACTTTCCTTTTCCACCTTTTCAAAAGTTTTGCAAGATGGGTGTGGCTTGTCTTTTGCGGATGTTGGAGGTTGGACATACTGTTCTGATTTCCTCTCAAGCTTTTGTTTTCTGTGATGAGCAAAACACCTTTGTCATTAGTATTAATCTATAGCACAGATTTTGCCTTCTATGATAATAGCTATAATCTTATGGTACTTTCTAGGCATTTCTCTCTTTTCCTCATCATGTTTAGTTTATTGAACAACAAACTGACAGCCCTTGGTTAAACAGAAGCTGACTCCTTTCAGGAACTAAAGAGTTGTAGTCTGGCCCAGGCCAGGCCTTGATCATTCTGTCATGTTAAGCTTTGGTTCACAGAGCCAAATCCTGTTTTGGATTTGGGAAAACTGGGATCAGAAAACTGTTCCCAGCCATTAGAAATGTAGTGAGCCTGTAGAGTCCTATGGTTAAGAGTATGGGCACTCGGGCCAGATGGCAGCTTCAGCTCTCTGCTCTGTCTGGCCTTGGACAAGCCATTTAAACTCTCTGTGTTTCAGCTATCCATGAAATGGGGAAGAATTAGGAAAATTGGATGAGCTACACATGCAATTTATTTAAAACATGTTAAGATAGAGTAAATGATCAATAATATTTGCTAAGAACACAGCCCCATTGATACATACAATGCTTGATAACAATAGCAGTGGTTGAATCAGGTGCTCAGAAGTGCTACTGCCTGGCAAGCATTGTGCTGAGGGCTTTATATATATTGTCTTTCTCTTGATCGCACAGGCACCATAGAAATTTAGATTATGCCTTCATTTTATTATTGTCCTAGGTTACAAATATGGAAGCTAAGGCTCAGAGAGATTATGTAACCCAGGGCTATTTCACTGCAGAGGCTGAGCCTCTTAACTGCCTTTCTGTGGTCAGTTGGTCCTCCATTGTCTTCCAGAGCACATGACCTCCTAGTAGAGGCTACATGTTTGGCAAAGTAGCCAGTGTGTTCTCTGTTGTTAAGCTTTAATCGTTTAGTCTGGTTGGGAGCAAAACTAAATATGCTCAGGGGACAATCACAGGACTACTGAGTGAACTGCCGTCCTGTTGCCAGTGATCCAGTTATAAGAAATGTAGTGACTTAGAGAAGAGGAACCCCAGTTGGTCTGCAAGGATTAGTGGAGTAGGGGTCTTGAACAGAGAACTAAAGATGGGTGTGATCTGACTAGGCACAGAAAGGGGGAGACATGCTAGTCAGGGACACATCTCAGTTTGTGCAGAGTGTGGAAGCAATAGCAAACTGGTCACACTGGTGAAAGGGTCTGTGTTGGGATATACAGAATATGTTAAGGCATTGGGGAGATGGAACTATTTCTGCAGATCTAAGAGTTACAGGCAAGTGGCCCTTTGGTCACATTTGGCTCTCAGTAAGTTTTTAAAGACTTTAAATTGGTTGTCAACACTTAAAAATTGGAAGATTTTTATGTAAAAGTCTGGATTTACAGCTGCTCTTGTAATAATGGAAGTTCTGGCAGTTGCTGGGCCCACATCCCCACATGGTAACAATTGGCTAGAGCTGGGGCCAGCTGTCTCCATTATGTGGGACAAGTGCTCTCCATTCTGCCACAGACCCCCACCTGCCTGCTAAACGCCATCTGTCTGGCTTCTGAAGGCAGCAGTTTGTGGCCTTGGCCTAGTGGGTAAGGGCTCTGATACTGGATCAAAGGATCCTGCACTTTCTTCCCACCAAACTGCAGGCCCCATGCAAGCAGGAGCCATGTGTTTTTGTGCACTTCTGTCTTGCTAGGACCTAGCAAAATGCCCAGCAAATACAGGGCGCCTGACTCATGTGGCACCTGGATGGCAGCAGCAACCGCATCAGAGGGGAATCAATTCTGGAAGCTGCAGCAGGGCTCTAGAGTGCTCAGGGGAGAGCAGACTGAGGTACACACCATTGACCTGGTGGCTCATTTTGAAGCCTGTTCTAAAAGCACTCTGTGATGACCATTAAGCAGCAAATAGGCTGCTTGTAAAGCAGAGAACAATCTGTACGTGTTTGTGTCAAGGAAAAAAACTGCTGGTCATGCATTGCTCTGTTCCAACTCCCCTCACAACTCAGATGGCCACTCTGTTGTTGTTTTCTTCTTTGGACACCCACAAAACAATAGGATTAGAAAATGCGTAAGTAAGCCTTATAGCACATGCTTATTTGCCTCACTCAGCAGGACAACAGCATGACAAAGATCACGGCCACAGCTCCCAGCTCTGTGTTTTAGCAAAAACCTGCACAACTGAGTTGCTTTTGACTAGGGATATGATCTTTCTTCCTGGCTGCTGATGGCAGCTCTTCTCCACGATTTTAGTCTGTGTTCTCCTTTTGTTTATTTATTTCCCTTTCTTCTGCACTTGGTATTCCTCCAGGCTCTGTCTGAATGTGCCTTGCCATCGGGAGCGATAGGAAAGAAGAAAGTCAAACTGCCTCTCCCCCAGGCTCAGGCTTTGGAAAATCAAAGCAGAGCAGAGGCAGTTCTCCGCCTGCAGCAGGGTCAGCGATTTGTGTAATGTTTTCCCTGTCGGCTTCTCTCTGCTGATTTCTTGTGTTTTTGAGCAAGGGAATGAAGAGTTTATCATTTCGGCTGCCTTTTTAAGCAGGTGGGATCTGCAGCTGTGATCAAAGCCACTATGCTCTGTGCTACCTGCCAACAGCATTCCCTGCTTTTTTCTAAACTGCTCCTTACAGGGCTGGATTTGTCTCTGTGGAGTGAGGTGGCCCCAAGAAAAATCTGCCCAGACTCCCTGACAAGGAATGAAAGGAGAAAAGCGCTTATATCTCTGGTCTCATGCAGGAAACGTTTTAATAACATCGTTTAAATCAAACCATAATTAGGCTTGTGTATCCAGTTCATGTAGAAACATGAAATAGTAGGCAGCCAACAGGTTTGGTTCTGGAAGCCATCTGACTGCGAGGTTTAAGTTGTACTGTGTATTCCTATATTTAGTAAAATAATATCTCACAGCCTCTTTTTCATTCTTATTTTTAGTAATCTGTGATTTTTGTAGATAGTAATTTGGGTCTGATTAGGACACATTGGCAACTCTTCAGTTTTAATGATAGAAGAGTTTTTGCCTGTAAGTCTTGAGGACAGAGTGAACATAGGATTTTCAAGAGGTGTCCAAAAAACTAGTTGTACCCTAATTGTTGCTGGTCATGATCTCTATAATCAAATATTTTAATAGAATAGATAAATTATAGCTCCCAACCTGTTAAAGTGATCCTCATAGACATAATTTGCAAAAATGTTTCGTCAAGGACTGGGTCTATTGACAGAGAACAGGTTCTCCAGTGGGTCTGCTGGGCAGTGCCATCTTCCAGCATCTTGTGCAACTTTTTTGTAGTTAATAAACTCTTCAGTTCCCCAGGTGGTAGCCCCTGCTTCAGAGTGTGAGCCATCGAGGCCTGGTGGGCCTGCACATCAGGAGGTCTGGCTTGCAAGGGATTAACCCTGTGGTACCGGGCAAGTCTTTGCCTCTGAGCATCATTGTGTGTATGTGGCTGATGAAAGAATTGGAGGGATGAGCTCGTGCATAGGAAAGCAATTTGAAAACCCTCAAGTCTGATGCCAATGTGGAGGATTATTACTTGGAGTTTGTGGCCAGCCCTGTGGTTTTATCTATGCCACTGAAGTTCTCTAGGTTCATCTTTGTCAAATAAATTAGGGCTTTACATTAGAATCTGTGTGGTCTGATTTGGTATGGATAGCTACATGAGGCTATTTTCATTTAAATTAATTAAAGTTAAATAAAATTCACGGTTCAGTTCCTTAGTCATGCTAGTGACATTCCAAGTACTCAGTGGCCACATGTGGTTAGAGGCTGCCTTGTGGGACAGCCCAGCTATATAGTGTTTTTGTCATCATGTGAAGCTCTACTGGACAACTCTCCATCAGTTCTCTATCGGGTTCTTTTAGTTTGCGGTTGTGTAGACTTTGACAAAGTGGCTTACAGAATCCTTAAAGAGACCTGTGCTTTTGCTGCCCCTGGCAGACCTGGGCTAGGGGTTTGGGGAGGCTGAGGTCTTTACTCCTATTTCCCAGTGGAGCATGGGCCTGCCCTGTGGTATCTCCCACATAGTTCTTAGAAGAGGTAAGTTCATTGTAGAATGATACATTCCTGAGCCCTCAAATAATTTTTGTCTAGTTTGTATTTGGAATATAAAATAACATAAAAGTCTGACTTGGAGAGAATATTTTTCCTCTTTTACTAAAATTTTACTAAACTGTTGTCATTTTCCTTGTACGTGGGACAGCACAGGCTGGGTACCAGAATCAGTGTTGATGGTGTAGTATGGACCTGGGCAGGTGGGGCTTGGAGGCCGAGGTGGATGGGCAGTACCAGAGTAGTCATCTAGGTGTGGTTACATGGTGTGTAACTAGCAGTAACTACATAAGAATTGCCATCAAGGTGGCTTTTAGGACTGGGAGCAAGGGGATGAAAATGTGTCCTACACTAAATTTAATGACTGGTGGTTTAATCTAGGAAGAAATGGAAGAGCTGAAAGCAAGAATAAGCGACATCCCACAGTTTGGGCTGTTCATTGTGGTTCTTGATGTTACCTTTTAGTGAAACTTTTCTAAACACTCAAAAAATTGAACCTCCCCGGCCCAAGTGCTGCCTGGCCATCTTCTCAGCTCTGTTTTTCGTTCATGGCATTAATACCATCTGGCACATTCTGTATTTTACTTAGTTTTTGTTTATTGTCTGTCTTTTCTTACACAAGAGGATAAGCTCCATGAGCACAAGAGTCTGGTCTATTCAGTGCCTGGGCATGTCGTACTTTCTTAAATATTTGAGTAAGAAATGCTGTTCTGCTGCATTGTGAGCTCTGGCCGTAGAAGCTACTTGGAGGAGGCTGGTGGCATAGAAAGAGATGAGGTAATAGGCAGAACCCTGGGGAGGAAGGCCAGTGGTGGCATCTGAACGGACAGGAAGGGCAGGGACCCTGACTTTAGGAGAGGTCCCTGTGCAAGTTGAAGGTTGTGCACAGGAAGGCAGCGAGTGGGCAGAAATCTTGAGCTTTGCTGAGTCAGGGTTGTAAGATAAAACATTTCTGAAAGTGGGCCTCAGCTTCTATCTAGCCTACCTGAGGGGCAAAGGGGAGAACTCTTGAGCCGAGGAACCCTCAGAGAAAGGCTTCCTGCATCTTTTTACCTGGAGCCGAGATGAGTGAGCGAATGTGGGATGGAGGTTCCTGTTCATGATGTGGATGAGAGAAGGATGGGGCAGTGTTGGGCTGCTCTTTCAGAATATGCGAAGTCAGCAAATGCTTCACCTCAACAATTACTCAGGGATGGGAGGAACTTCCCACCATTCCCATCCCTCTAGGGTTTTGATTAGACTCAAGAGTCCATAATATTGAGAGTCGAAAAAGTATAAGGTGGTAATAATGACTTCAGCATAGTCAGAACTCTCTGGATTAGCAGTTTTTGAACATCTTTGTGTGGGAGTCTGTTAAAGTGACTCTGATTCAGAGATCTGGGGTAGGGGTTAAGATTCTGTGTTGCTAACAAATTCTAGTATGCTGCTACTGGTTAAGGGATTATACTTCAAATAGCAAGGCTTTATCAAGGCAGGAAACTAAGTATTAGCCATTGAAGTCGATTGCCTTTATAAAAAAAATATTTTTAAATCCCCAGTGGAGGACAGCACCTGTGGCTCAGTGAGTAGGGTGCCGGCCCCATATACCGAGGGTGGCGGGTTCAAACCCGGGCCCAGACAAACTGCAACAACAACAACAGCCACAACAAAAATAGCTGGGCGTGTGGTGGGCGCCTGTGGTCCCAGCTACTCAGGAGGCTGAGATAAGAGAATTGCCTAAGCCCAAGAGCTGGAGGTTGCTGTGAGCTGTGACACCACCGCACTCTACTGAGGGTGACAAAGTGAGACCCTATCTCTAAAAAAAAAAAATTCCTCCTTGGATATTTGGCGTTTTGATTTAGGAATGTTTTTGTAGACAGATGCTTTTCACTTCAGTTTAAGTAGTTTTTAAAATAGCATAAGCAAGCATTAAGAAAACCAGCCTTTCCCAATTTTGATTTTTTTTAAGACAGTCTCACTCTGTCACTCTGTATAGAGTGCCAGTGTGTCATAACTCATAGCAACCTCAAACTTAGGCTCAAGTGATCCTCTTGCCTCAGCCTCCTGAGTAGCAGGGACCACAGGCACCTGCTATGATACCTGACCAGTTTTTTTTTTTTTTTTTTTCCAGTAGAGAAAAGATCTCACTCTTGCTCACTCTGGTCTCGACCTCTTCTGATTTTGATTTTGTCAAAAATCACTTGTCAACACTTGTCAAGACTGATTTACAAGGCTCTCTGAGGCTTCATTGAACACTTAAGCCTCTTCCCTACATATGAGAGGTGGTTCTGTGTAGTCAGCGCAGAACCTCACATCAATCTGGGCCTGTCAGGGACCTGGGGCAGGATTCAAAGCATTTTTATGGCAACGACAAGGTGGCAGCATCTGATTCACTCTGAGGGCTCACCATGTTCTCATATTAAATATCTTAGAGGTTTTTAGTGATGGGAAAAAAATAGACCCCAAACTATGGACATTTTGGAGTTTGTTTTCTGATAATCAGGGACTCTGTAAATAGATGATCTTACATGCGTCTCTCCTGACCACATTCCAAGATAGAATATTTAGTCCTGTGGAATGGGGTCAGTGTGCCTTGCAGTCTTAGTTTGTGGCCGGATGCCCTGTACTGCAATTGCACAGTTCCTGTGCCACTAAACCCTTCCTACTTTCCTCCTCTGCCTCGCTCCTTGTAGTCCTTAGGAAGATTTCTGTTTTGATTACTCCTTTTCTAGAACTTTCTCTGCCTCCTCTCTCTCTCCTTAAGAAAGTTGTGGTTTAGATCACTCCCTATCTAGAAACTTCTCTGCTTCTTCTCCCTGCTCTCTTCTTCCTTCCCCTGTTCCAATCCTGAAATGGCTGTCCCCACTCTGTGGTCCCAGAGCCACTACTGTGGTACACTCCATTCTTGTTGATTGACATGTTTATGGCCAATAACATCACTGTGAACACTAAATGAGGGAATTCTACCCCACTGCTCCTAGGAATAATGCAGGTTAGGTTCTTAGGAGTTTTTGGTCACAACTGATCAAGTAATAACCTGTGTGTTTCTGTTTAAAGGCACCTTATTTAATATATATTGTTATTTCATTAGCACTGAAGGCCTGGCACTATAACTCAGGTCTGAACGAAACTTGTCTCTGTGAGGCACAACACAGCCTTCTTCCACTAGGGATGCTAGATAGTACTTCAGCACCATGCTTGGGGGTCATTTAAAACAGTGAAATCACCGACAGAAAAGCACAAAAGGGCGGTGCCTGTGGCTCAGTGAGTAGAGCACTGGCCCCATACCAAGGGTGGTGGGTTCGAACCTAGCCTCAGCCAAACTGCAACAAAAAATAGTCGGGTGTTGTGGCAGGTGCCTGTAGTCCCAGCTACTTGGGAGGCTGAGGCAAGAGAATATTGCTTGAGCCCAAGAGTTTGAGCTTGCTATTAGCTGTGAAGCCATGGCACTCTACCGAGGGTGACAAAGTAAGACTCTGTCTCTAAAAAACAAAAAAAAGAAAAGCACAAAAATATGAAAACACGCCACTAAATAGTCCATGTAAAGGACATCTTTTAGAGAATTGAAACAGGAAGGCAGAATGTTGTCACCTTGTACAACCTCAGCTGGGAACGTGTGATTTGGGGAACTCAAATTTTTCACCATTCTGCATATGTTCTCAAATGACCACAAAAGCACTATAAATAATAATTTGGGGGTTAAAAATAAATTTTAGCAAGTAGGACATTCACAAATACAGAATGCATGAATAGTGAGGCTTAACTTTACCTTATAGGCAACTGAATGTCGGTGGAGGGACCAGCAGCACAATAGGGGCAAGAAAAAAAAGAAAATGCTCTTTATTTCTGTCAAAGAATTTGATATTTGAAAAAAAAATTTTTTTTAATCGTTGAGGATTCATTGAGGGTGCAAGAAACCAGGTTACACTGATTGCATTTGTTAGGTAAAGTCCCTCTTACAATCATGTCTTGCCCCCGAAAGGTGTGGCACACACCAAGGCCCCACACCCCTCCCTCCTTCCCTCTCTCTGCTCTTCCTTTCCCCATCCCTCCCTCCTTCTTTCTGTCTGCTCTCCCCTTCCCCCACCCCCTCCATGTCCTTAATTGTCCTCATATCAGAATTGAGTACATAGGATTCTTGCTTCTCCATTCTTCTGATGCTTTACTAAGAATAATGTCTTCCACTTCCATCCAGGTTTATACAAAGGATATAAAGACTCCATCTTTTTTAATGGCTGAATGGTATTCCATGGTGTACATATACCACAATTTGTTAATCTATTCCTGGGTTGGTGGGCATTTAGGCTGTTTCCCCATTTTGGCGATTGTAAATTGAGCTGCAATAAACAGTTTAGTGCAAGTGTCCTTATGATAAAAGGATTTTTTTCCTTCTGGGTAGATGCTCAGTAATGGGATTGCAGGGTCAAATGGCAGGTCTAGCTTGAGTTCTTTGAGGTTTCTCTATACTTCCTTCCAAAAAGGTTGTACTAGTTTGCAGTCCCACCAGCAGTGCAAAAGTGTTTTCTTCTCTCCACATCCACACCAGCATCTACAGTTTTGAGATTTTGTGATGTGGGCCATTTTTGCTAGGGTTAGATGATATCTCAGGGTGGTTTTGATTTGTACTTCTCTAATAATTAGGGATTTTTTCATATGTTTGTTAGCCATTCATCTGTCTTCTTTAGAGAAGGTTCTATTCATGTCTCTTGCCCATTGATATATGGGATTGTTGGCTTTTTTCATGTGGATTAATTTGAGTTCTCTAAATTCAGGGGTCCTCAAACTTCTTAAACAGGGGAAGTTCACTGTCCCTCAGACCGCTGGAGGGCCGGACTATAGTTTATAAAAAAAAAACTACGAACAAATTCCTATGCACACTGCGCATATCTTATTTTGAAGTAAAAAAACAAAACGAGAACAAATACAATCACACCGCCTTATGTGGCCCGCGGGCCATAGTTTGAGGACCCCTGCTAGTTATCAAGCTTTTGTATGATTCAAAATATGCAAATATCCTTTCCCATTGTGTAGGTTGTCTATTTGCTTTGGTTGTTGTCTCCTTAGCTGTACAGAAGCTTTTCAGTTTAATTAAGTCCCATTTATTTATTTTTGTTGTTTCAATTGCCATGGCAGTCTTCTTCATGAAGTCTTTCCCCAGACTTCATGAAGTCTTTCCCCATGAATGTCTTCCAGTGTTTTTCCTATGCTTTC
This sequence comes from Nycticebus coucang, assembly GCF_027406575.1. Classification (NCBI taxonomy): domain Eukaryota; kingdom Metazoa; phylum Chordata; class Mammalia; order Primates; family Lorisidae; genus Nycticebus; species Nycticebus coucang. Next base: position 24,860,380 of record NC_069787.1, read on the forward strand.
TTTGAGGATTTTTATTATTTCGTGCCTTAAATTTAAGACCTTTATCCATCTTGACTCAATTTTTGTGAGTGGAGAGAGGTGTGGGTACAGTTTCAGTCTTTTACATGTGAATATGCAGTTCTCCCAGCACTATTTATTGAATAGGGAGTCTTTCGCCCAAGGTATGTTCTTGTTTGATTTATGGAAGATTAGGTGGTTGTAAGATGTTAGTTTCATTTCCTGGTTTTCTATTTGATTCCAGATGTCTATGTCTCTATTTTTGTGCCAGTACCATGCTGTCCTGACCACTATGGCTTTGTAGTACAGCCTAAAATCTGGTATGCTGATGCCCTGGCTTCGTTTTTATTACTAAGAACTGCCTTAGCTATATGGGTTTTTTTCTTGTTCCATACAAAATGCAGAATCGTTTTTTTCTAAGTCTTGAAAGTACGATGTTGGTATTTTAATAGGGATGGCATTGAATTGGTAGATTGCTTTGGGAAGTATGGACATTTTAACAATGTTGATTCTTCCCAGCCATGAGCATGGTATGTTATTCCATTTGTTAATATCCTCTGTTATTTCCTTTCTTAGGATTTCATAATTTTCTTTATACAGGTCTTTCACCTCTTTTGTTAGGTATATTCCTAGGTATTTCATTTGAAGCTATGGTGAAGGGAGTTGTATCCTTAAGTAGCCTCTCATCTTGACTGTTATTGTCGTAAACAAAGGCAACTGACTTGTGGACATTGATTTTATATTCTGAGGCATTACTATATTTTTTGATGACTTCCAGGAGTCTAGTAGTTGAGTTTTTGGGGTTCTCTAAGTATAAGATCATATCGTCAGCAAAGAGGGAGAGTTTGACCTCCTCTGCTCCCATTGGATTCCCTTTATTTCCTTGTCTTGCCTAATTGTATTGGCTAGAACTTCCAGCACTATGTTGAATAGTAATGGTGACAGAGGACAACCTTGTCTGGTTCCAATTCTAAGAGAAAAAGCTTTCAGTTTTACTCCATTCAGTAAAATATTAGCTGTAGGTTTGTCATAGATAGCTTCGATCAGTTTCAGAAATGTGCCACCTAGGGCGGTGCCTGTGGCTCAAGGAGTAGGGCGCCGGTCCCATATGTCAGAGGTGGCGGGTTCAAACCCAGCCCCGGCCAAAAACCAAAAAAAAAAAAAAAGAAGAAGAAATGTGCCACCTATGCCTATACTCTTCAGTGTTCTAATTAGAAAAGGATGCTGGATTTTATCAAATGCTTTTTCTTCATTTATTGAGAGGATCATATGGTGTTTGGTTTTGCTCCTGTTAATATGATGGATAACTTTTATGGACTTGCATATGTTAAACCAGCCTTGCATCACTGAGATGAAACCTACTTGATCATGATGTATGACTTTTTTGATGACAAACTATAATCTATTGGCTAGGATTTTGTTGAGAATTTTTGCATCTATATTCATTAGTGAAATTGGTTTGAAATTCTCCTTTTTAGTTGTGTTTTTTCCTGGTTTTGGTATCAGAGTGATGTTTGCTTAGTAGAATGTGTTGGGAAAGATTTCTTCCTCCTCAATTTTTTGGAATAATTCCTGCAGTACAGGAATAAACTCTTCTTTGAAGGTTTGATAGAATTCTCGTGTGAAGCCTTCTGGACCAGGGCATTTTTTTTTTTTTTTTTGTAGAGACAGAGTCTCACTTTATGGCCCTCGGTAGAGTGCTGTGGCCTCACACAGCTCACAGCAACCTCCAACTCCTGGGCTTAAGCAATTCTCTTGCCTCAGCCTCCCGAGTAGCTGGGACTACAGGCGCCCGCCACAACGCCCGGCTACAGGGCATTTTTTTATTGGAAAAATTTTTATTGTTTCTTTAATCTCAGTGCTTGAAATTTGTCTGTTCAAGAGCTCTATTTCTTCCTGGCTAAGTCTAGGGGAAGAGTGTGATTCCAAATATTGATCCATTTCCTTCACATTGTCAAATTTCTGGGCATAGAGTTTCTAGTAGTATTCAGAGATGATCTCTTGAATTTCTGTGGCATCAGTTACTATTTTCCCTTTATCATTTCTGATTGAGGTAACTAGAGATTTTACTTTTCTGTTTCTAGTTAGTCTGGCCAAAGGTTTATCTATTTTATTTACTTTTTCAAAAAACCAAGTCCTTGTTTCATTAATTTTCTGAATGATTCTTTTGTTTTCAATTTCATTGATCTCTGATTTAATTTTGGATATTTCTTTTCTTCTGCTGGGTTTAGGCTCAGATTGTTCTTCTTTTTCTAATTCCATAAGATGGCTTATGAGTTTGTTGATGCTCTCTCTTTCTGTTTTTTGAATGTAGGCATCTAAAGCAATAAATTTCCCTCTCAGAACTGCTTTTGTAGTATCCCACAGGTTTTGATAGCTTATGTCTTCATTGCTCAAAGAAGTTGATGATTTCCTGTTTTATTTCTTCCTGCACCCAGCTGTTGTTCAACAGAAGGTTGTTTAATTTTCATGCTTTTGTGTGGGGTTTTTGTTAGAGTTGAGTTCCACCTTTAGTGCCTTGTGGTCTGAGAAGATACAAGGTAAAATTTCAATTCTTTTGATTCTGTTGCTGTTTGTTTTGTGTCCTAGGATATGATCAATTTTAGAGAATGTTCCGTGGGGCGATGAGAAGAATGTATATTTTTTATCTTTGGAATGGAGTGGTCTATATGCATCTATCTAGCACAGTTGTTCTACGGTCTCATTTAAGTCCCTTATATCTTTGTTTAATTTCTGTTTAGACAATCTGTCTAGCTATGTAAGAGGAGTTTTAAAGTCCTCTATTTTTATGGTGTGGTAGGATATCATATTGCTCTTACTGAGTAAGGTCTGTTTCAAGTATCTGGGAGCTGGGAGGTGCCTGTGGCTCAGTGAGTGGGGCACCGACCCCAGGTACCAAGGGTGGCAGGTTCAAACCCAGCCCCGGCCAAACTGCAACAAAAAATAGCTGGGTGTTGTGGCAGGTGCCTGTAGTCCCAGCTACTTGGGAGGCTGAGGCAAGAGAATCACCTAAGCCCAAGAACTGGAGGTTTCTGTGAGCTGTGATGTCACAGCACTCTACAACCGAGGGTGACAAAGTAAGACTTTGTCTCTAAAAAAGAAAAGAATCTGGCAGCATTTAAATATTTAGAATTGAAATGTCTTCTTGTTGTATTTTTCCCTTGACCAATTATAAAGTGACCAGCTTTGTCTTTTTTGACGTTAGTTGCTTTAAATCTACATGTATCTGAAAATAAGATTGCAACTTCTCTTTTCTTCTGAATTCCATTTGCCTGAAAAATTGTCTTCCAACCCTTAACAACAGAGTTTTAATTTGATTTTGAAGCTAGGTGTGTTTCCTGCAGACAGGAAATTCATGGCTTATGTTTTTTAATCCAGTCATCCAATCGATACCTCTTCAGTAGGGAATTCAAGCCATTAACATTTATTGAGATAATTGATAAATGTGGTAGTGTTCTATTCATCTTATTTTGTGAGAGTCCATTGCTTACTTTTATCTTTTGCATCAGTGTGGAAGCTAGGTTCTGTCCTTTAATTGATGAGTTTTTACTTTGCTGTTGATCCATTGTAATGGTCAGTGTGTAGAACAGGTTGAAGAGCTCCTGTAGAGCTGGTCTTGTTGTGGCAAATTTCCTCAATGTTTGTATATTAGTAAATGATTTGATTTTGCTGTCAATTTTAAAGCTTAGCTTAGCAGGATATAGAATTCTGGGCTGGAAATTGTTTTGTTTAAGTATGTTAAAGGTAGACGACCATTGCCTTCTTGCCTGAAAAGTTTCATTAGAGAAGTCTGCAGTCACCCTGATGGATTTGCCCCTGTAGGTCAACTGGCACTTACTCCTGGCAGCTTAAAAAATCTTTTCATTTGTCTTGACTTTGGACAGGTTCATCACAATATGTCTTGGAGAAACTCTGTTAGAGTTGAGGTGACCTGGGGTCTGATATCCCTCTGAAAGGAGTGTGTCGGATCTTTGGTGATACTTGGGAAATTTTCATTTATAATATTCTCTAGTCTGGCTTTCATTCCTCTGGGGCATTCTTCTTCCCCTTCTGGGATACCTATAACTCGTATGTTGGAACGCTTCATAAAGTTCCATTATTCTGTCAGTGAACGTTCTGCTTTCTCTTTCTTCATTTCATTTCTTTCTTTCTTTCTTTTTTTTTTTTTTGTCTCTCTCTCTCTTCATTTCTGCCTCTTTAACTATCTGAGTTATCTCAAGCGCTTTGTCCTCTACCTCGAAGATTCTTTCTTCTGCATGGTCTAACCTGTTGTTGATACTTTCTATTGCATTTTTAAGTTCCCTAATTGACTGCTTCAGTTCCTTCAGCTCTGCTATATCCTTTCTATATTCTTCATATTGTTCATCTCTTATTTGATTCTGTTTTTGGATTTCCTTTTGGTTATTTTCCACTATCAGCAGTTTCCTTCATTGTTTCCATCATTTCCTTCATTGTTTTCATCATCTGTATTCTGAATTCCCTTTCTGTCCTTTCCAACATTTCTTTATAGGTGGTATCCTCTGTGGTAGCTACCTCACCGTCCCTTGAGGGGGTTTGCTGTGGACTGGTTTTAATGTTTCTAGGATTTTTTTTTCACTCCTGAAGTGGCTATCTACTTACCCTGTGTGCCAAAACCATTCTCACTGTATGCCCCTGAGGGCCGAGGCTGTAAGGTGTCTTAGTCCTCGCCTTTAGGCTGCTCAGTCACTAGATTACTTGCTCCTGCCGGATCCTTGCCCTGGGACCCTGAGGGTGGAGCTTGCGGGGCAGATCTCCCACAATGGCACTGCATGGCCCACAGCTGTACACTATTAGCTCCGTTTGGCTCAGCGGCTCAGTCTGGGGCCCTAGAGAACGCTTAAAGTCCTCTGCACTTGCCCAAGTTCTCCCAAGGTAGTTCAACTGAGTGCCAAGTCCAAAAAACAAAACAAAACAAAACAGCTCACAGGTAAGGCCTTTCCAGTTTGCAATCTCACTGCTGGTGTACTTACAGCTGCCACCAGGATTAGACCAAATGAACACACTCAACCACTTGCCAGTTCTCCACTGCTTTTGTCCTCTTCATGGGGTCCAGAAGTCTCTTTTGCTGACTTCCTGTGTCCCCAAAGGGATGTTTTTGGGCAGATCCCACCAGCCAGAGATGCCTGGAGTCTTTTCTCCCCAGTCTCACTATGCCCAGTTGCAAGGAAGCTGTAACTCAGCTGCCATCTTGCTCCTTCCCAAAATTTGAAAGCATCGAAGTAGTCAACCTGGGAATTAGGATTTGGGTAACAATTTTTCCCCTCATTTTAAGATAGAGAGATTTTTCATTTAGAATTATATGTGCATAGAAACTCTCGTCTCAGTGCCCTTGGCTCATGCTCTCTTACATGTATTGCACTGTGGTATCACAGCTTGCACCTTGCCCACCACACACTGAGATTATGTGGTCTTTTAGGTCAGAGACTACATTTTGATTTCACATTACATCCACCAGTGGTGAATATTAGCACATAGTTGGTGGTCAGTGTTATTGAAATTCTAGCACATAGTAGGCAGTCTGTTTTGTTGAAAGACTTATGCAAAGTCTTAGGCATTTGAACTGAAAAGCTGCCATGAACTCTCATTACATCTGGTTTTGGTCCATAGCTCCTTTTCCACAATTCTGAAATCTAGAAAGGTCTGAGAACAGAAGTATTTTTTTATTTTTATTTTTGTAGAGACAGAGTCTCACTGTACCGCCCTCGGGTAGAGTGCCGTGGTGTCACACGGCTCACAGCAACCTCTAACTCTTGGGCTTACGCAATTCTCTTGCCTCAGCCTCCCAAGCAGCTGGGACTACAGGCACCTGCCACAATGCCCGGCTATTTTTTTGTTGCAGTTTGGCCGGGGCTGGGTTTGAACCCACCACTCTCGGCATATGGGGCTGGTGCCCTACTCACTGAGCCACAGGTGCCGCCAGAACAGAAGTATTTTTAAGGCAACTGGCAGCAAAACCTGACTGACATAACTTGTTTAGTGAGACGAGGGTATTTACAATCTTGGAGTGACATACATTTTACTTAAGAAATATTGGTGTATTTGATTAAAAGATTCTCCTGGAAGTGTTGGGTCATAAATTACTGCCTTTCTAAAGTACAAGAATAAAAAGCACTCTTCCACGGACGCTGTCTAGAGGCACTCAAAATGGTGCAGCGGTTGACATACCGTCGTAGGCTTTCCTACAATATAGCCTCTAACAAAACCAGGCTGTCCCGCACCCCTGGTAACAGAATTGTTTACCTTTATACCAAGAAGGTTGGGAAAACACCAAAATCTGCATGTGGCGTGTGCCCAGGCAGACTTCGAGGGGTTCGCGCTGTGAGACCTAAAGTTCTTATGAGGTTGTCTAAAACAAAAAAACATGTCAGCAGGGCCTATGGTGGTTCCATGTGTGCTAAATTTGTTCGTGACAGGATCAAGCGTGCTTTCCTTATTGAGGAGCAGAAAATCGTTGTGAAAGTGTTGAAGGCACAAGCACAGAGTCAGAAAGCTAAATAAGAAAATGAAGGGTTTTTTTGAGTAATAAAAATTGAGACTGAAAAAAAAAAAAGAATAAAAAGCAATTTTGAAGCTCAATTTGGTCCAATAATTTCAGATAAGGTATTGTCAACTTGTGGCAGAATTTAGGGATTTTCTTTTTTTTTTTTTCATTAATTTTTTTATTGTTAAATCATAGCTGTGTACATTAGTGCAATCAAGGGGTACAATGTGCTGGTTTCATATACAATCTGAAATATTCTCATCAAACTGTTCAACATAGCCTTCATGGCATTTTCTTAGTTACTGTATGTAGGCATTTGTATTCTGCATTTAGTAAGTTTCGCCTGTACCCAATCTAAGATGCACCGTAGATGTGGCCCCACCTATTACCCTCCCTCCACCAAAACCTCCCGCCTCCCTTCCCCTTCCTTGGCCCTTTCCCCATAGTCTTGTGCTATAGTTGGGTTATAGCCTTCATGTGAAAGCTATAATTTAGCTTCATAGCAGAGCTGAGTACATAGGATACTTTTTCTTCCATTCCTGAGATACTTTGCTAAGAAGAATATGTTCCAGCTCCATCCATGTAAACATGAAAGAGATAAAGTCTCCATCTTTCTTTAAGGCTGCATAATATTCCATGGTATACATGTACCACAATTTGCTAGTCCATTCATGGGTCGATGGGCACTTGGGCTTCTTCAATGACTTAGCGATTATAAATTGGGCTGCAATAAACATTCTGGTACAGATGTCTTTGTTATATTGTGACTTTTGGTCTTCTGGGTATAAACCTAGTAAAGGAATTATAGGATTGAATGGCAGGTCTATTTTTAGGTCTCTAAGTATTCTCCAAACATCCTTCCAGAAGGAACGTATTAGTGTGCATTCCCACCAGCAGTGTAGAAGTGTGCCCTTTCTCCACATCCACGGCAACATCTCTGGTTTTGGGATTTTGTTGTGTGGGCTACTCTTACTGGGGTTAGGTGGTATCTCAAAGTAGTTTTGATTTGCATTTCTCTGATGATTAAGGATGATGAGCTTTTTTTCATGTGTTTGTAGATTGTGCGTTTATCATGTGTTTGTAGATTGTGCGTTTATCCTCTTTAGAGAAGTTTCTCTTCAAGTCCTTTTCCCACCCTGAGATGGGATCACGTGTTCTTTTCTTGCTAATACATTTGAGTTCTCTGTGGATTCTGCTTATTAGACCTTTATTGGAGGTATAACCTGCAAATATTTTCTCCCATTCTAAGGGCTGTCTGCTTGCTTTACTTACTATGTTCTTGGCTGTGCAGAGGCTTTTTAGTTTGATCAGGTCCCAGTAGTGTATTTTTGACACTGCTTCAATTGCCTGGGGAGTCCTCCTCATAAAATATTCACCCAGGCTGATTCCTTCAAGAGTTTTCCCTGCACTTTCTTCAAGTATTTTTATAGTTTCATGTCTTAAGTTTAAATCTTTTATCCAGTGAGAGTCTATCTTAGTTAATGGTGAAAGGTGTGGGTCCAGTTTCAATCTTCTACAGATTGCCAGCCAGTTTACCCAGCACCATTTGTTAAATAGGGAATCTTTTCCCCACTGAATGTTTTTAATTGGCTTATCAAAGATCAAATAACGGTAAGTAGCTGGATTCATCTCTTGATTCTCTATTCTGTTCCAGACATCTACTTCTCTGCTTTTGTGCCAGTACCCTGCTGTTTTGATCACTATGGATTTATAGTACAGTCTCAGGTCTGGTAGCGTGATTCTTCCTGCTTTGTTTTTATTGCTGAGTAATGTTTTGGCTATTCGAGGTTTTTTCTGATTCCATATAAAACAAAGTATTATTTTTTCAAGATCTTTAAAATATGACAATGGAGCTTTAATAGGAATTGCATTAAAATTGTATATTGCTTTGGGTAGTATGGACATTTTAACAATGTTGATTCTTCCCAGCCATGAGCATGGTATGTTTTTCCATCTGTTAACATCTTCAGCTATTTCTTTTCTTAAGTTCATAGTTCTCTTTGTAGAGATCTTTCACATCCTTTGTTAGGTATACTCCCAAATATTTCATCTTCTTTGGCACTACTGTGAAAGGAATAGAGTCCTTGACTGTTTTTTCGGCTTGGTTATTGTTGGTATATATAAAGGCTACAGATTTACTGGTGTTGATTTTGTAGCCTGAGACATTGCTATATTCCATGATCACTTCTAAGAGTTTTGTAGTAGAATCCCTAGTGTTTTCCAGATATACGATCATATCATCTGCGAAGAGTGAAAGTTTGATCTTTTCTGACCCTATGTGGATACCCTTGATCGCCTTTTCTTCCCTAATTGCAATGGCTAAAACTTTCATTACAATTTAAAGAGCAATGGAGACAATGGGCAACCTTGCCTGGTTCCTGATTTAAGTGGAAATGATTTCAATTTAACTCCATTCAATACGATATTGGCTGTGGGTTTGCTGTAGATGGCCTCTATTAGTTTAAGAAATGTCCCTTCTATACCAGTTTTCTTAAGTGTTCTGATCATGAAGGGATGCTGGGTATTATGCATCAATTGAAAGAATCATATGGTCCTTATTTTTTAGTTTATGTGTTGAATTACATTTATAGATTTACGTATATTGAACCAGCCTTGAGACCCTGGGGTAAATACCACTTGGTCATGGTGTATAATTTTTTTGATGTATTGTTGGATTCTGTTTGTTAGGATCTTATTGAGTATTTTAACATCAATATTCATTAGTGATATTGGTCTATAATTTTCTTTTCTTGTTGGGTCTTTCCCTGGTTGGGGATCAAGGTGATGTTTGCTTCATAGAATGTGTTGGGTAATATTCCTTCTTTTTCTATATTTTGGAATAGAATTTAGGGATTTTATATAGCAATTTTACTTGACTCTTGGAGGCTGAGGCAGGTATGATTGCCTGAGGCCAGGCTGAGCAAGAGCAAGAGCCCATCTTTAAAAAAAAAAAAGGGAAGAAAAGAAAAAAAGAAAGAAGGCCTGCACCCATAGCTCAGTGATTAGGGCACCAGCTACATACACCAGGACTGGCAGGTTGGAACCTGGCCTGGGCCTGCTAAATAACAACAATGACAACTACAACAACAAGAAAAAAAAATTGACGGGCGTTGTGGCGGGCACCTGTAGTCCCAGCTACTTGGGAGGCTGAGGCAAGAGAATTGATTAAGCCAAGAGTTTGAGGTTGCTATGAACTGTGATGCCCCAGTACTCTACTGAGGGGAACATAATGAGACTCTGTCTCAAAAACAAACAAAAAAAAAGGCAAGAGAATTGCTTGAACTCAAGAGACTGAGGTTGCCGTGAGCTATGACACCATGGCATTCCACCCTGGGCAACAAAGTGAGACTCTGTCTCAAGAAAAATTAAAGAAAATGAAATTTTACTTGAGGAAATTGAGGGTTTAGGAAAGAATCATCTAGAGGCATAAATGGTTATCTGTGGCTGATAAAGAGTAAAATGAAGTGACATAATTTGATGGCACATCTCCTGAGGGGACAACATGTAGAGTTAAAAGCCCCAGGGTAAGTATAAATAGTGCTCAGAAAGCTCTTCTTATGAATGGGAAGCTTGAATAATGAAAGGAAACCATTTGATTAACCCTAAGATTTTTATTATAAATACTTTGAGTCTGTTGTATCTATGTACATAGGTGTCAACAGGTACACGGATAAGAGTTTATTAGGAAAAATTATCCAAATTGCCAAAAAGTGAAGTAAAATAATCCCGAGCTCCTGCGTTCTGCCAGCCTCCCCACTTCTGCCTTACAACAACGATAGCAATGAATGAAGCACCTGCGGACTTCCTAGCTGGGGGAGGGTTTTCTTTTGTTATTAGTACACATTTTAATTGTAATTGTAGAATGTGGTCTTATAAATCTTTGTGCCCATCTTTTTTTTTAAGTTATTTCTTTTGAGAAAATAAGCTGTACTCTGTAGTACACAAATTACATAAAATTGCTCACATCTACTAAAATATTCATACAAGTGACACAAAGATTCCTGGTGGCTCACGTTGAGATTTTCGTTAGATAAGATAAAGAGACTTAGAAACAGTATTAAAGTAAAAAATACTAGAAATTCTTATTTTATTTTATTTTTTTGAGACAGGGTCTCAATCTATCACCCAGGGTAGAGTGCTATGACATAATAGCTCACAGCAACCTCCAGCTCTTGAGCTCAAGCAATCCTCTTGCCTCAGTTTTTCCATTTTTAGTAGAGATAGGATTTTGCTCTTGCTCAGGCTGGTGTGGAATTCCTGAGGTCAAGCAATCCACCCGTCTCGGCCTCTCCGAGTGCTAGGATTACAGGCATGAGCCACCATGCCCAGCCAGAAATTCTTTTTTTTTTTTTTTCCCTCAGAAATCCTTATTTTGGCAGTTTTCAAGGGGAAATGGGAGACGGCGCTGTGATCTTGTCCACCCTTCTTTGGACTCTACTTTCTTCCACTTGAGACTTGTTTCCCAGGACTCATGTTTTCTTGTCCTTTTTTTTTTTTTTTTTTACTTTTTGTTGAGTTATGCACAGATTATAAGTATATAAATAATGAATTCTGATAAGGTAAAACCTAGTGTAGCCACCACCCCAATCAGGAATGGTGCCTTAGAGACACCCCATGAACCCCTTTGTGCTTGCTGATTTCTGTCATTAGCCATTGGCTTTGCCTATTTTTGAACTTTATATAATTAAGATAATAAACATAGTGTGTCCTCTTTTGTGTGGCTTTATTCAGTCAACATGATTATTTTTGGAGCATTCCGACTCCTAAGTCTCTTTAGGTTACCTTAAAAAAAAATCTCCTAAAAAATAAAAAATCTCCTGGCAAATTGTCATGAGAGCCTTCAGCTCTGAAAAAGAACACAGCTGGTAATGTAGCCAGGTCGAGAGGATATTAGGGGAGTGGGATGTGACTAGATTACACATGGGCATGGTTTCTAAGCACTTACTTCTTGGTCTTTGCTAATCAGTCCTAAGGCCCAGCCATTGGGACTCCCTGCCACAACACAGCCCTCCCTTTTTCAACAAGGGCCTGCATTCAGGAAGTATCTCTTGAATGTTGAATGCTGCAGCTCCTAGGCTCAGCTCTCTCGCAAAGGGAAGGCAAGTTAAATATTTATCCTTATTAAATTAGTGAGCTGTACTGATGAGCACAGTGTGGAGTTGTTTTGTTTAAGACCATGGGACGGTACAGCACAGGAGACGGCCACTCAGCATTGTGACTGGCCTTTGTGAAACGCTCTCTGTACCATAACTGCTCTCTATTGCAGTCCCCATTTTCTTCCTAGGAAAACAAAGGTTTCACACTCTCTTTAGATATGTTAACCATGACTCAGAGTGAGTGGGAGGAGGCAGAGTTTTTGTGACATGTCAGCCGTTTAATAATTCAGCAGACATTGCATTGTTTTCTGATTTTGTAGAACAAGACTGGCATTAAGAAATCATAAAATGGAACTAGTGCGGAGGCCCATGCCTGTAGTCCCAGCTACTCGGGAGGCTGAGACAGGAGGAATGTCTGGGAGTTCATGTTGCAGTGGGCTGTGAACACGCCTGTGAATAACCACTGTGTTCATAGAATGGTTCTGGTTTAATCAGTTCATATCGTTGTGGCATGCATTTAAGAAGACATTTCACTGCATGGGATAGCAGTGACTACACAAATATTCTGAATTTTGGAAGTTTTTGCCTCCCATCATAATGTGGCGCACTGCACGCTTTAGCCTGTGCGTATCAACACGGCAGACATGCCAACACTTGAGTATTTTCCTGTCTGTCTGTGAAAGCAACATAGCGTGCACACTTTATATTTTGTAACTGAGGAAAAACTTGGCATTTAGAACAAGTATATAAAGAAAACACATGAAGTCACTTGAGCTAGTCTTTCTAGAGTGTGCCAAAAAATTTGGACGGGGTCATTTTTTCTTCTGTTTTCAAGATAAGGAAGTGGAAAGCACATGCTGTGAAAATGTAGCTAGGACTTCTACTTCTTTAGACCTCAGAACTCTCCTCACACCTAAGGTTTGTAGCAGCGAGTCTTCGTATGAGTTGTGGGAGGCCGAGGGCAGAGCGTCCCAGCTGGTGCTCCCCTGGCACCACAGAGAGTTTGGGGTAAACGGAAACCCTCACCCTTCAAGATGGCAGGTAGGATGTGGGCCAGCCTGGTCCGTTTACCCACGCGCCCTGCCGGGCAGATGCTGTTTTTTGTGTGTTCTGTGATGTGGATCAGCTTGGGAAGCATTGCTTTAACTAGAGCGCTGTAGCCGGGCTCTCTAAGATAGTGTTTTAGCTGAATTCTCAATGCGTGTCAGCCAGCATGGGAGGATTTGCGGTTGTGCATTCCAGGAGGAAACAAGCACAAAGGGCTTAAGAGGAGAATTTTGTGAAGTGTCAGGGCACTGATTGGAGCCAGCGAGCAGTGACCTGGACAGGAATGGTGGGTGATCTCACTGGGGGATGTATGGAGCCAGGTCTCACAGGGTCTTGTTCTCATTGTGGAGTTTGGATTTTATTCTATTTCTGAAGCCACTGCAGGCTTTTAATAGGAATATCACCATCATGACGCAGAAGTGTAAAACCATAGCTTTTAGGTTTGGAAGGGAATTAGAAACAAACCAGTTTATTCCCCCTCATATGTTATTATGTGGAAAAGACTTTTCTGTGCCTTGCTATTGTTGTTGTGTTTTTTGTTTTTATTTTTTTAATTTTTTTTTGAGACTGAGTCTTACTCTGTCACCCTTAGTAGAATGCCATGGCATCATAGCTTACAGCAACTTCAAACTCTTGGGCTCAAACGATTCTCTGTCCTCAGCCTCCTGAATGGCTGGGACTACAGGCATCTGCCACAACACCCGGCTATTTTTAGAGATGAGGTCTTGTTTTGGCTCAGGCAGGTTTCGAACCTGTGAGCTCAAGCAATCCACCCACCTCGGCCTCCCAGAGTGCTAGGATTACAGGTGTGAGCCATCTCGCCTGGCCTGCTATTGTATTTTTTAAATGATATATGTCCTCCTTCTCGTTTGTAAACTGGGGGACTTATGAAATGCCTCTAACTTGTGTTCTGCTCTAAAGATCTTGATTACTGCATGTCCTTCTGTATTAGCCTACTTTAACAAGTTACCACAAACTGGGTGGATTTAAACCACGGGAATTTGGCTTGGCGCTTGTAGCGCAGTGGTTACGGTGCCAGCCACATACTCTGAGGGTGGCGGGTTCAAACCCAGCCCCGGGTCAGATAAACAACTGCAACAAAAAAATAGCCGAGCCTTTTGGTGGGCACCTGTAGTCCCAGCTACTCGGGAGGCTGAGGCAAGAGAATGGCTTAAGCCCAAGAGTTGAGGTTGCTGTGAGGTGTGATGCCATGGCACTCTACCGAAGGCAACATAGTGAGACTGTGTCTCAAAAAATAAAAAAATAAAATAAACCACAGGAATTTATTTTCTTATAGTTCTAGAGGCTAGAATTCCAAAATCAAGGTATCAGTAGAAATGTTTTTTTTAGAGACTCTGGGGGAGAATCTATTCCATGGCCCCTTTGCTGGCTTCTGGCAGTTGCTGGCAGCTCTCGACATTCCTCTCATCTCTGTCTTCATTGTCATGTGGCATCTGCTGTCTCTGTGTCCCTGTGTCTTTACAGCATTTTTTTCCAAAGTGCTAGTCATCGGATTTAGACCCATCCTAATCCAGTATGACCTCAGCTTGATTATATCTGCAAAGACCCCATTTCCAAGTAAGGTCACATTTGCAGGGTCTAGGGTTTAGGACCTGAGCATGTGTTTGTGGGGGACACAGCGTAATCTACAGTACCTTCCTTCTGCTGCCACCTGTATAGTGATACTGTCCCTATCTTAGTGATTGACCTCCACTTAGCTTAATTGAACCCAAACAGTCATTTTATCTGAACATTTAATAGGTCAAACTACTATATCATTAAACACCATTTGCCCTTTTCACATGGATGAAATGTAGAAATATTGTCAGAAGATGGACTGAAGTGCTCGGTCTCAGCCTGATACTCGTGTTCCCTGTTTTAAAGGTCCTTTTCTATCCAACAAAGGTGTTTTCGTTTTTTACTTAACCAGCTATTTGGTTTCAGTCTTAAATTCTTTATTCCCTGCCTTATACTAGAAATTATTTAAAACATTTCTTTGTGTGTGTGTGTGTGTGTAAAACAAGATGGCATAACTTAAAGGTGAAGATAAAAGAAGGGAGGGAAAGGGTAGAAACAAAATGAAAGCAGGCAAGAAAGAGCTGCAGGTACATTCTGTCATGTGCGTGGGTCACAGACTTGAATTTCCTAACGGCTAGTATGGAAGGGGAGACCTTGTGAGTCGCACAGTTTCAAGAGTTTTACAGGGCTGTTTTTTAAATCAGCCCTGAATGCCGTCGTTTTGGATCACAGCGAAGCAGGTTTCAGCAAAAGCAGTTCTGCTGTGGAGTAGATGGAAATGTGGCCAATTTATGAGACCCACTTTTCCATCTCTGGGAATCTGATCAGGTGTGGTGTAAATGTTAGGCAGTTTCAAGGGCAGGATGGAACGGTTTTTGATGGACATTGTACCTTTTTTAGCCCGTTTATCTCTTCACCCTTCCACTAAAGGTGGAGGTTGGCAATAAGGCCAAGGATGGCTTCTCTGAGTTTAGCTAAATCTTCCTAGAGGCATTCTTTTCAGTATTGCATTGCCATAGCAATTCTTTTTTAACCTGAAGTCATTAGTTTTGCTCTAAAAGTGGGTGTGTGGGTACCTGTATGTATGTGTTTATGTATGGACTGCTCTCAAAAGGAACCACTGGAGCCAGAGCCTGCCTGCTCACCTTCAGCTCAGCTGCTCTTGCCCCTGTCCGATGCAGGATTTTTTAAAACATATAGGCATCTGTTTAGCATTTGAAAACTAAAACAAGTGATTCTTGTTATAATTGTGAAGCAAGAGAAAACTGTATGTGAGTTAATAAGCATATTAACATATGTAAAGTACTCTGCTTGGGGCCTTTGGAGTTGCTTTTTTGTGATGGTATGACAATTTCTTTACCCCTCTCTGGCCCAGTTTTTCTATTTTTCCAACAAGGGTAATGCCAGTACCTATCTCATAGGGTTGCTGTACATGAGTTCACTATGAACTTGGAACTGAACCTGTCACAGCAATTAGGAAAGGTGAGCAGCCTCTATTTACTGATGCCATGAGGGACCTTTCAGTCCCTTTACACAGAATCTCAGAGGTGGCTGATTCTTATTATATCTGTTTGCCATAATAATTTGACTATTTGTTTTAAAGACATTTAAAAATTGTATCCCTCTCCCTTTGGGGGGGATTTGTAGTGCAGTGTATGTGTATGTATTTGTGAGCTAATGAATATTTATTTTTATCCTCTTAAGCACTAGGACCAGAGTCTATAAACTTTTTTTTTTTTTTGTAGAGACAGAGTGTCACTTTATGCCCTTCGGGTAGAGTGCCATGGCATCACACAGCTCACAGCAACTTCCAACTCCTAGGCTCAAGCGATTCTCCTGCCCCAGCCTCCCGAGTAGCTGGGACGACAGGAGCCCGCCACCATGCCCAGCCATTTTTGGTTACAGTTCAGCCGTGGCCGGGCTTGAACCCGCCACCCTCGGTACGTGGGGCCGGCGCCTTACCGACTGAGCCACAGGCGCCGCCCAAGTCTATAAACTTTTTTTTTAAGAGGCAGTGGCAGGCCAGGCACAGTGGCTCCCGCCTGTAATCCCAGCACTCTAGGAGGCCAAGGTAGGTGGATTGCTGAGCTCAGGAGATCAAGACCAGCCTGAGCAAGAGCAAGACCCCATCTCTACTAAAAATATAAAAACTGAGGCAAGAGGATCACTTGAGCCCAAGAGTTTGAGGTTGTGTTGAGCTATAATGATGCTACAGCACTCTACCCAGGGTAGCAAAGTGAGACTCTGTCTCAAAACACAAACAAAAAAAAGACAATGGCATAATTGTAGAATTGTTGGAATTGCCTTGAGAATTATTATAATATAATTATAGAATATTATAATAGGCTATTTTCATAAAAGAGTATATAGGTTTATTTTATAATTTTCTTTTTCTTTTTTGAGACAGAGTCTCACTATGTCATCCTTAGTAGAGTGCCATGGCGTCATAGCCCACAGCAACCTCCAACTCTTGGGCTTAAGCGATTCTCTTGCCTCAGCCTCCCAAGTAGCTGGGACTATAGGCGCCTGCCACAACGCCCAGCTATGCAGTTGTTTATCTGGCCCGGGCTGGGTTCAAACCTGCCACCCTCAGTGTATGTGGCTGGCACCATAACCACTGTGCTACCAGCCCCGAGCCTATAATTTTCTTTTTATTATG
Organism: Nycticebus coucang; assembly: GCF_027406575.1. Classification (NCBI taxonomy): domain Eukaryota; kingdom Metazoa; phylum Chordata; class Mammalia; order Primates; family Lorisidae; genus Nycticebus; species Nycticebus coucang. The sequence continues at coordinate 24,877,199 of NC_069787.1, forward strand.
GCTCGGCACCTGTAGCTCAAGCAGCTAAGGCACTAGCCACATACACCAGAGCTGGCAGGTTCGATTCCAGCCTGGGCCTGCCAAACAACAATGACAACTACAACAACAACAACAAAAAAATAGCCAGGTGTTGTAGCGGGCGCCTGTAGTCTCAGTTACTTGGGAGGCAGAGGCAAAAGAATCGCTTAAGCCCAGGAATTGGAGGTTGCTGTGAGCTGTGATGCCACAGCACTCTACCTAGGGCAACAGCGTGAAGCGCTGTCTCAAAAAAAAAACAAAAATTCTTTTTCTTAGTCTTGATACACTGTCTTGATAACATTTCAAGAAGACAAAAGTTTAGCCAGGCATAGTGGCAGGTGCCTGTAGTCCCAGCTACTTGGGAGGCTGAGGCAAGAGAATTGCTTAAGCCCAAGAGTTTGAGGTTTCTGTGAGCTGTGATGCCACAGCACTCTACAAAGGGCAACAGAGTGAGACTCTGTCTCAAAAAAAAGAGACAAAAGTTACTTTCTGCCAGGGACTTTTGGGAAATTGTCACTATCGTGACCCTAAAGAATGGCTCGATACTGATTGCTTTTTAGCTTCTGTCTCCTCCCAATGCATTTTTTCTAAACTCAGTACATCACAGTCAAGCTGTTTTCTCCATAGGAATTGAATAGCACTGAAAGTTTCAACTGTCTTTTTCAAAGATTAAATAATTTCTATTACTGTCACAGCAACTACCATGTAGGTAGTTGAAAGCGAGCAGGTGAGAACAGCCCTGTGAGCCTGGAACTTTGGGATTAACATCCAGTTGCAATTCTTTCCATTTAGGTCACACAAACTTTCAAGCTGCATCAAAGCAGCCTGTCAGACCAACTTCATTTATGAAGTGGAAGGATTGGAGTAGATGGTTCTTGTGCTCCCTGCAAGAATGAGCTTTCAGTGGATCTTTCTATTACAGCCACCTATGCATATATGTGTCACACAGGAAGCCCTTCTTTCCAAATAATTCGTTATTTGAGCTTCTGCACTTAGAATGTGACAAAGGGAAGCAATGATATTCAAAACAAAAATATTCACTAATAAGCCACTTAATAAATGTTATACCCATTCCAGTATATCTAGCATATCATTTCCTATATAGCTTCTTGATCAAAGAGATTGTTAATGACAGGGATGGAAATGTTTTTCACTTTTAAAAACACATTTATGTGGTACCATCTTTCCCACCAGCATCTTGCCAGTATTTTTGGTTTTTAACCTCTTGATCATTGATATTGTGTGGTGCAAATAAATTGCAAATTGAATAAAAGATCAATAATTTCACAAAGGCAATGAAAGTAATGTGGGAGATGTGCTTGAACCACACACAGAACCACTGACCATGAAGCTTAGAAATATGGGATTACTTAATAATTGAAGAAGAGAACTCTACAATAATAGTGAAATTGGGGAAAAGTATTTTTGAATATCAGAGGATTGGTTTGAACATCACATGATGAAGAGTGCCTTGAGAAAACTGATGATATTGTTGATTATTTTTTGTAAAAATTCTATTATTCTGGCTCAGTGCCCATGGTTCAGTGAGCAGGGTGTCAGTCACATACACTGAGGCTGGCGGGTTCAAGCCCAGTCCGGGCCTGCTAAACAAAAGTGTCAACTGCAACCAAAAAATGGCTGGGCATTGTGGCTGGTGCCTATAGTCCCAGCTACTTGGGTGGCTGAGGAAAGAGATTGCTTAAGCCCAAGAGTTTGAGGTTGCTGTGAGCTATGATGCCACAGCATCCTACCCAAGGCGACAGAGTGAGACTCTGTCTCAAAAAAAAAAAAAAAAAATTCTGTTCCAGAAAAGCCATCATGAAGTGATGAATGTTAGATGGTCCTATACTTTTGTTAGAACAAGTACAAATACAATTAGTATTTGGTTTTTTCTTTGTTTATTTTGAGAATTATTGCATGGTTGCAATTATGACCTATATGTTGACATTCTCGATGTTTTATCAGCTTTTCTTTTAGTTTGTAGTTTGATTTAAAGGTAAAGTTGTGATCTTTTTTTCTGGTCTTAATTATCCATTAATGAGCATCTCCACTATCTGTTACACTTATAGTGGGTGTACTATGTTTTATAGTGTCCCTCCAAAGTTCATGTTCTTCCCAGAACCTCAGAATATGACCTTATTTGGAAATGGAGTCATTACAGATACAATTGGTTAAGATGAGGGCACGGTAGAGTAGGGTGCCCGCTTAACCCAGTATGACTGGTGTCCTTATGGGAAGAGAAGAGGCATTGAGAGACACACGGGGAAGTTGGCCACATGAAATCAGAGACACACAGGAGAACACCTGTGACTACAGGGCAGAGCATGGAGTGATGGTTTCCAAGCCGAGGAGCACCACAGATTGCCAGCAGTACCACAAGCTAAGAGAAATTCAGGGAAGAGAGTCTGCCCTCAGAAGGAACCAACCCAGCTAACACCTTGATTTGGGACTGGTAGCCTTAGGAACTGTGAAAGAATACATCTTGGTTGTTATAAGCTATCAATTTGTTGTAGTTTGTTAACGGCAGCCCTAGGAAACTAATACAGGGAGTTTTCAAAGAAGTATTCTACTGATCTGTGGACTAGATGTTATTTCTCAGACCCCAGACTCACAAAATGTTGTAAAGGACAGTAGGAAATTAGACGAAAAGTTATTTCATTGGCCCAAACTGAATATGGTTTAAGTAACTTTTTTTGGTTTTGTTTGGGATTCATTGAGGATACAAAGAATTAGGTTACAGTGATTGCATTTGTTAGATAAAATCCCTCTTATAATTGTGTCCCACCCCCAAGAGGTTGCCATACACCATGACCCCCATCCTCCTCCCTCCTCCCCTCTCCACACTTGCTCATTCCCCTGCCTCTCAGCCCCCTCATGTTAGCTCATCTGCTGCCTTCATATTAGAATTGAGTACAATGAATTCTTGCTTCTCCATTCTTGTGATGCTTTACTAAAAAGAATGTGTTCCACCTTCATCCAGGTTAATACAAAAGATGTAAAGTCTCCATCTTCTTTAGTGCCTGAATAGTATTCCATGGTATACATATACCACAGCTTGTTAATCCATTCCTGGGTTGGTGGGCATTTAGCCTGTTTCCACATTTTGGTGATTGTAAATTGAGCTGCAATAAACAGTCTAATGCAAATGTCTTTACAATCAAAGGATTTTTTTTTTCTTCTGGGTAGATGCCTAGTAATGAATGGGATCGTAGGATCAAGCAGAAGGTCTAGTTTGAGTTCTTTGAGGACTCTCCTTACTTACTTCCAAAAAAGGCTGTATTAATTTACAGTCCCACCAGCAATGTAAAAGTGTTCCCTTCTCTCTACATCCACGCCAGCATCTGCAGCTTTGTGACTTTGTGAGTTGGGCCGTTCTTACTGGGGCTAGGTGATATCTCAGGGTAGTTTTGATTTGCCTTTCTCTGATGATTAGGGACTTTTCATGAGGATTTTTTCATATGTTTGTTAGCCATTCGTCTGTATTCTTTAGAGAAGGTTCTAGTCTTGTCTCTGGCCCAGTGATATATGGGATTGTTGGGTCTTTTTTGGTTGGTTAATTTGAGTTCTCTATAGATCCTAGTTATTAAGCTTTTGTCCAATTTATAAAATGACAATATCTTTTCCCATTCTGAAGGTTGTCTTATTTGCTTTCGTTGTTTTTCCTTAGCTGTATAGAAGCTTTTCAGTTTAATTAATTCCCATTTATTTATTTTTGTTGTTGTTGAAATTGCCACGGAAGTGGTCTTCATAAAATCTTTCCCCAGGCCCATAATCTTCCAAGTGTTTTCCTCACATTTTCTTCGAGGATTTTTATTGTTTCATGCCTCAGGTTTAAATCTTTTCTCCATCTAGAATCAATTTTTGTGAGTGGAGAAAGGTATGGATCCAGTTTTAGTCTTTTACATGTGGTTATCCAGTTCTCCCAACACCGTTTATTTAGCCATTTATTTTTTTCCCCCGGTGCTTGGTTTATCAAAGATAAAGTGGCTGTAAGAGGTTAGTTTCATCTCATGGTTTTCTATTTGGTTCCAAATGTCAGTGTCTCTATTTTTGTGCCAATACCATGCCTGTTTTGATCACTATGGCCTTGTAGTATAGTCAAAAGTCTGGTAAGGTAATAGCCCTGGCTTTGTTTTTATTACTAAGAATTGCGGTGGCCATAACAGGTTTCTTCTGGTTCCATACAAAATGAAGAATTATTTTTTTCCAATTCTTGAAATATGATGATGGTGTTTTAATGGGGATTGCATTGATTGCTTTGGGATGTATAGACATTTTTACAATGTTGATTCAGCCATGGGCATGGTATGCTTCTTCCATTTGCTAATATCATCTACTGTTTCTTTTCTTCGGGTTTCATAATTTACTTTGTAGAGGTCCTTCACCTCTTTTGTTAGGTATATTCCTAGGTATTTCATTTTCTTTGAAGCTACTGTGAAGGGAATTGTGTCCTTGATTAGCTTCTCACCTTGGCTGTTATTGACATATAAAAAGGCTACTGATTCATGGACATTGATTTTATATCCTGAGATATTGCTATATTTTTTGATCACTTCTAGGAGTCTTGTGGTTGAGTCTTTGGGGTTCTCAAAGTATAAGATCGTATCGTCAGCAAAGAGGGAGAGTTTGTCTTCTCATTTCCTTGTCTTGCCTGATTCTATTGGCTAGAACTTCCAGCACTGTGTTGAATAGTAGTGGCTTATTACTACTAAGATAGAGAACAACCTTGTCTGGTTCTAAGTGGAAAAACTTTCAGTTTTATGCCATTCAGTATAATATCAGTGGTGGGTTTGTCGTAGATGGCTTTGATCAGATTCAGAAATGTGCCACCTATGCCTGTATTCTTAAGTGTTCTAGTTAGAAAATGATGGTGAATTTTATCAAATGCTGTTTCTGCGTCTATTGAGAGGATCATATGGTCTTTCTTTTTGCTTCTGTTGATATGCTGAATTACGTTTATGCGCTTGTGGTATGTTAAAACCAGCCTTGCATCCCTGGGATGAAACCTTCTTGATCGTGATGACTGTTTTTTGAATGTGTAGCTGTCATCTACTGGCTAGGATTTTATTGAGAATTTTTGCATCTATATTGATTAGTGAAATTGGTCTGAAATTCTCCTTTTTAGTTGGGTCTTTTCCTGGTTTTGGCATCAGGGTGATGTTTGCTTCATAGAACGTGTTGGGGAAGATTCCTTCCTTCTCAATTTTCTGGAACAATTTCTGCAGTATGAGTATAAGCTCTTCTTTGAAGGTTTGATAGAATTCTGGTGTGAAGCCATCTGGACCAGGGAATTTTTTTTTTTTTTTTTTTTTTTTGTAGAGACAGAGTCTCACTTTATGGCTCTCGGTAGAGTGCTGTGGCCTCACACAGCTCACAGCAACCTCCAACTCCTGGGCTTAAGCGATTCTGTTGCCTCAGCCTCCCGAATAGCTGGGACTACAGGCGCCTGCCACAACGCCTGGCTAAGGACCAGGCGGAGGTGGCGGGTTCAAACCCTGCCCCGGCCAAAAAAAAAAAAAAAAAAAATGCTGTATCCCCCAAGTTTTGATAACTTGTGTCTTCATTGTTGTTATTTTTGAGGAATTTGATGATTTCCTGTTTATCTCTTCCTCAACTCAACTATCATTTAGTATAAGATTGTTTTTATTGTTGAGAGATTTTTTTTCTTGTTTCTTTAGTCTCAGTTCTTGAAATCAGTCTGTTCAAGAGATCTATTTCTTAAGTCTAGGGAGAGGATGATATTCCAGGTCCTCCATATTGTCCAATTTCTGGGCATAGAGTTTCTCTTGTAGTACTCAGAGATGATCTCTTGTATCTCTGTGGCATCTGTCATTATTTCCCCTCCATTGTTTCTTTTTCTTTTTTTTTTCTCAGAGACAGAGTTTCACTATGTCACCCTGGGTAGAGTGCTATGGCGTCACAGCTCACAGCAACCTCGAACTCTTTGGCTTAAGTGATTCTCTTGCCTCAGCATCCCAAGTAGCTGAGACGAAAGGTACCTGTCACAGCGCCGGGGTATTTTCTTGTTATTGTTGTTTAGCAGGCCCACGCCAGGTTTAAACTGCCTGCCTTGGTGTATGTGGCTGGTGCCCTAACCATTGAGCTATGGTCACCGAGCCAGCCCCTTTTATCATTTCTGATTGAGGTTATTAGAGATTTTACTTTTTTGTTTCTAGTTAATCTGGCCAAAGATTTATCAATTTTATTTTTTATTCACAAAACCCACTTTTTGTTTTGTTAATTTTTCTGAATGATTCCTTTGTTTTCAGTTTCATTAATCTTTAATTTAATTTTGGTTATTTCTTCTCTTCCCCTCGGTTTGGGAGTAGATTGTTCTTTTTTTCCAATTCCATAAAATGGTTCATGAGTTTGTTGATGCGCTACCTTTCTGGTTTTTTAATATAGGCATCTAATGTGATAAATTTCCCTGTTAAGACTGCTGTATCCCGGGCGGCGCCTGTGGCTCAAGCAGTAGGGCGCCGGTCCCATATGCCGGAGGTGGCGGGTTCAAACCCTGCCCCGGCCAAAAAAAAAAAAAAAAAAAGAATGCTGTATCCCCCAAGTTTTGATAACTTGTGTCTTCATTGTTGTTATTTTTGAGGAATTTGATGATTTCCTGTTTATCTCTTCCTCAACTCAACTATCATTTAGTATAAGATTGTTTAATTTCTTGGTCTTTGTGTGGGGATGAATGTTTTTGTTGGAGTTGAGTTCCATGTTTATTACCTTGTGGTCTGAGAAAATAGAAGGTATAATTTCTGTTCTTTTAATTTTGCTGAGATTTGATTTGCAACTTAGGATGTGGTCAATTTTGGAGTACGTACCATGGGCTGAGGAGAAAAATGTATATGCTTTAGCTTTGGGATGGTGTGTTCTATTTATGTCTATTAATCCCATTTGTTGTAGGGTCATATTTACGTCCTTTGTATCTTTGTTTAGTTTCTGTTTAGAGGATCTGTCCAGTTATGTCAGAGGGGTGTTCAAGTCTCCAGCTTAGAGGATCTGTTCAGTTCTGTCAGGGGTGTTCAGGTCCCTGGCTATCATAGGGATATCATATTGCTCAGACCCATCAAGATCTGTTTTATAAATCTGGGAGCATTTAAGTTGGGTAGATAAATATTTAAAATGGAAATATCTTTTTGTGTTGTTCTTTTGACCAGTATAAAGTACCCATCTTTGTCTGTCTTAAACTTTAGTTGCTTTATTTTTATTTTTTATTTTTTTGGCTGGGGCTGGGTTTGAACCCACCACCTCTGGCATATGGGACCAGCACCCTACTTCTTGAGCCACAGGTGCCGCCCAAACTTTAGTTGCTTTAAAGCCACTTGTGTCTGAAAATAAGATTGAAATCCCTCCTTTCTTCTGATTTCCATTAGCTTGAAATACAGTTTTCCATCCCTTAACCCTGAGTCTTGATTTGTTCTTCAAGGCTAGGTGTGTCTCTTGGAGACAGCATATGGATGGCTTATGCTTTTTTATTCAGTCAACCAGCCCATGCCTCTTCAGTACATTGCCATTTATTGAGAGAATTGATAAGTGTGATGGAGTTCTATTCATCGTATTTTGTGAAAGTCCATTGTGTAGTTTTGTCCTTTGTGCCATTGTAGAAGCTAAGTTTTGACCTTTAGCTTCTGGATGTTTATTTTGCTGATGGTCTATTGTGGTGGTCAATGTTGAGAATAGGTCTCAGCGTTAACTGTAGAGCTGGTCCAGTTGTGGTTGTATATCCACAAAAGATTTGATTTCTCCATCAATTTTGAAGCTTAGTTTAGCAAGATACAGAATTCTTGGCTAGGTCTGGCACGATGGCTCACACCTGTAATCCCAGCACTCTGGGAAGCCTGGGAGGATGGATTGCCTGAGCTCACAGGTTTGAGACCACCCTGAGCCAGAGTGAGACTTTGTCTCTAAATGTAGTTGTGCATTGTGGTGGCTGAGGCAAGAGAATCACTTAAGCCCAAGAGTTTGAGGTTGCTGTGAGCTAGGACACCATGGCACTCTACCAAGGGCAACAAGGTGAAACTGACTTAAATAAAAAAAGAATTCTATGGTGAAAATTGTTTTGTTCAAGAATGTTGAAGGTGGGTGACCATGCTTTTCTGGCTTGGAAGGTTTCAGTTGAAAAGCCTGCTGTTATCCTAATGGCTCTGCCTCTGTAGGTCAGTTTGCACTTATGCCTGGCTGCTGGCACAATTAGTTCTTTCATCTTGAGTTTGGACGGGTTCATTACAATGTGTCTTGGACAGGCTCTGTTTGAGTTGAGAGGACCTGGGGTTCAATATCCATCTCAAAGGGGTGTATTGGAGTCTTTAGTAAAATTTAGGAAGTTTCCTTTTATGATAGTCTCTAGAGCTTCTATTCCTTTGGGACAATCTTCTTCCCCTTCCAGAATTCCTATTATTTATATGTTTCAACACTTGCCAGAGTCTCATAGTTCTCTCAGTGCCTGTTATGCCTTCTCTCTCTTCTTTTCTGCTCTTTAACTACCTGGGTTAACTCGAAAACTTAACCTCTGGCTCTGAGGTTCTTTCTTCTCCATAGTCTAACCTATTTTTGATACTTTCTGCTGCATATATTTATTTATTTATTGAGACACAAGTCTCACTATGTCACCTCTGTAGAGTGCTGTGGCATCACTGCTCACAGCAACCTCAAACTCTTGGGCTTAAGCAATTCTCTTGCCTCGGCCTCCCAAGTAGCTGGGACTACAGGCACATGCCACAACGCCTGGCTACTTTTTGGTTGCAGTTATTGTTGTTGTTTAGCTGGCCTAGGCCGGGTTCGAATCCGCCACCCTCGGTGCATGTGGCTGGCACCGTAAGCACTGTGCTATGGATGCCGAGCTTCTACTACATTTTAAATTCTCTGATTGTCTCCTTCATTTCCTTAAGCTTTACAATATCCCTTCTATATTCTACATGTGTCTCATCTGACTTTTGGTTCTGTCTTTCCATTGTCTCGTTCATTTTTTGTATTGTCTTTATTACCATATTTTTTTTTTCAAGAATCTCAAGCTGTCACCCTAGGTAGAGTGCGAAGGCATCACAGCTCACAGCAACCTCAAACTCTTGGGCTCAAGGGACTCTCTTGTCTCAGCATCCCAGGTAGTTGGGACTATAGCCATCCACCACAACACCAGCTATTTTTTTGTTGCAGTTGTCTTTGTTGTTTTAGCTGTCCGGGCTGGGTTCAAACCCGCCAGCTTAGGTGTATGTGGCCTGTGCCCTACCCACTGAGCTACAGATACCTCCCATATTACCATATTTTAAATTCCCTTCTGTCAAGTCCATTAATTCTTTATAGGTGGAGTCCTCTGCAGGAGCTTCCTCATGGTCCCTTGGGGGATTTCTCTGTTTTGGTTTTTCATGTTGCCCGGATTTTTCTGTTGGTTCCTCCTCATGTGTTCTTTCTTCCTGTTCACCTCCTTGTCCTCCTTTGCTTCAAATTACCTTGTCTCAGAGCTTAGGTCTTGAATTGAACTCAGCCTGAGCAAAGCCAAACTCTTCCTTGTGGCCAAATAAACAGAAGTCCTTGCTCTTGATGACAACATGTTTCAATATGTCGTCGGGACACCAGGTGGCACTGTGGTTTTATTTTAGGAGATGGCACAGCCAGCAATCTCTATGGTCCTTTTTCCAAACTTAGTTGCCTTTGTTGATCTCCTGATTGTTTCCTCAGCATTCAGACCTTGCCTAATCCCTAATGTTGGGATCTTAAAGCTCACAAGAATCCTTCAGGGTCAGGAGCCACCATGCCCTACTGACTCCAGCCCATGCCTCTTCTGTGGTGAATTCAGTACATTGCCATTTATTGAGAGAACTGGTAAATGTGGTGGAGTTCTATTCATCGTATTTTGTGAAAGTTCATTGTGTAGTTTTATCCTTTGTGCCATTGTGGAAGCCAAGTTTTGACCTTTAGCTTCTGGGTGTTTATTTTGCTGATGGTCTATTGTGATGGTCAATGTTGAGAATAGGTCTCCATGGTGTGTAGGAGTTCCTCAGCTTGTCCAGAGTGGAGTTCTGATTCCGGCAGGCAGAATCAAGATGGCTGTGCTTTAGGTCCCAGCTAAGCCCTTCTCCTGACCTTCCCACAATGACAGCCCTCTGGCCACTGAGCCATGCATTATCTTTTAGATCAGGCCACTAAACGAGTTTGGTGGGTGGCGCCTGTGGCTCAGTCAGTATGACGCCAGCCCCATATACCGAGGGTGGCGGGTTCAAACCCGGCCCCGGCCAAATTGCAACCAAAAAAAATAGCCGGGTGTTGTGGCAGGCGTCTGTAGTCCCAGCTACTCAGGAGGCTGAGGCAAGAGAATCGCTTAAGCCCAGGAGTTGGAGGTTGCTGTGAGCTGTGTGATGCCACGGCACTCTACTGAGGGCCATAAAGTGAGACTCTGTCTCTACAAAAAAAAAAAAACAAGTTTGGTGACCTTGCCAGCCACCAAACCTATGGCAAGTCCAACTGTCATTCAAATCTGGTTATTGGATACTGCTCGAGTCCACCCACTCTTTCAAGCTTTTCACTAAACGCATAGCTTCCCTAACAATTGAAAACTCTGGAAAGGGTTCCTCCCATCCTGAACCTCTATGGGAGGGGCCAGCTGATACTAGCAGGTCGTAATCACTTGCCTAATTTGTCAGGTTTCTACCACTTTGGATCATATGCTGTATCCAGCTCACCACCTCCTCACTGTGCTCCCTGAGCTATGACTCTGTAAGGTCCCTGCACCAGATATAGCTGGGTTCTCTCTCTTTTTTTCCCAGTCATTCTAGAAGAGCTCTGGTCTACCATCTTGTTCCGCCCCACTAAGTAACTCTTATCTTGCCATCTTCTCTGTGTTAAATTAATAGTTTCTTAATTACTGAACTGGAAATGTTTTTCACTGTTAAGAACAAAAACACAGGGCCACGCACTATGGCTTAGACCTGTAATACTAGCACTGTGGGAGGCTGAGGCGGGTGGATTACCTGAGCTCAGGAAATTGAGACCAGCTTGAGCCAGAGCAAGCCCCATCTCTATCAAAAATAGAAAAATTAGCTGGGCGTGGGGGCAGGCTCAGGCCCCAGTAGTCCCAGCTACTCACGAGGCTGGGGCAAGAATGTCACTTCAGCCTAAGAGTTTGAGGTTGCTGTGAACTGTGATAATACAACAGCACTTTACTCAGGGCAACAAAAGTGAGCATTAAAAAAAAAAAAAAAAAACGATTGCAAGAGGGACTTTACCTAACAATTGCAATCAGTGTAACCTGGCTTATTGTACCCTCAATGAATCCCCAACAATAAAAAAAACAAAACCACCAAGGCGTAAGAACATACAATTCTGTTTTCATCTGTGGATCAGTTGGTATTTATTTCTCATGGCAGATTCAAGATTGAAGATAGGAATTTCACTAGCATGCATTATCTTTTAGATCAGGCCACATAAATGTGTTTTTGGCAGAGGATCTTATAGTTTGGAACCTTTTTTTGCCCCCACTAGACAGGAGTGATAATGTATGATTACCATAAACGCCTTCTAAAAAGAACCTTAAAGTTGGGCTGGATGGCGCACACCTGTTAGTCCCAGCCACTCAGAAGACCGAGGTAGGAGGATTGATTGAGGGCAGGATTTTGAGGCTGTGGTGGGCTATGATTGTACTGTGAATAGCCACTGAACTGCAGCTTGGGCAACCTAGCAAGACCCAGACTCTTTAAAAAAAAAAAGAAGAAGAAGAAAGAAAGAAAGTTGATGTGCTGTTTAGCCCCAGCTAAAACCTGAGATTGTGTGTGTGGTATGCTATGAAATTAAAAGGCCAAGTTAGTCAGGAAACATCCAGTATGAAATATCTAGAATTGCCTCACTGGAGTCTTTTCCTGCATTATCAGTTGCTGGCTCTAGTCTCAGTATGTCATGCCTGGCAGGCTAGTAGGTTTGGGAAGAGGAAATGAAACCTAGTCAGTTACTATGAGATTTATAGTGGCGCTACTATTGGAGGAAGTGGTGAAAAGTTGATTGATAGTTTGAGATGCAACTACAACAAGAAACAGGATGTGTGTTTTCCATTTATACCTAGTTCCCCTCCCCACTACATTTCAGGGCTCCTTTTGCATTTTGTTTTAGCCATGGATCCCTTCTTTCCCTCCTAAACTAAGTCACCAAATGCAAAAGAATTGAGGAAATTTTATATCAACATGGTAAAGGCATGTACTTTCTGCTGTTACTGTACTCTTACACAGTAGTTACATTTACTGTAACTTTTGGCAACCTTTGATTCAAAGAAAATTTCTCCAAATAGGATATTCTTTCACGTATGTAAAAATGTAAAAAGAATGAAAGTATTGTTTTTAGTTAATGGTGGGATTGCATTTCCAGTAACTGTCTAAGAAAAACTTGTTTTGAGTTTGATTTATTAAATATGACTTTGCATGATCCAATTGTCTTGTTTTAAATATGGAGTAAATTCCAGAGTTTACAAAGAGTGGCAGATTAGGACCAGGTCTAATTGTATCAGTTGAACAACAAAATAACTACTCTTTCATGGCTTAGTTTTTTCCCCCAAAGAGTAAATTTAGGGAATAGTGATAACTAGAATATCTGTGCAAAATAATTGAATAAAAACAAATCCAATTTTCATTTCTCAGGCTATGGGTCACATTCTACACCATGCTATTCTGAAATTTAAATCTCTTTTTATCCTAGCATTCTTTAGGGAGAGAGTTCAGGAATGCTTCTTCCATAAACTGAAAAGTTTCAATCAGAACTTTAATATTAATTCAGGAAATTAGCTAGCTTGAGGTAGCAAAAGTGAGATAGTAAGAAATAGAAAAGAATCAGCTTGGTGAAGGATCAGATATGAAATATATATATATATATCATACACACACACATTATATATAAATATATTAATGCTAAAAGTGAGAAACAAACTTTCCTGAAGGTTAAACATTCACATCATTTGGTTATAGGCGGGACTTGCTATTTGGATCACAGGGCTTGTCACTTTCCTGTCTCTTACACATGACAATTTCTAGTCCTGCTATTTGTGAGGTACATTCTCTGAGGTCAGCCTGAAACTGTAATGAAGATCCAAATAGTTGGAACTTGAGAATTAATGTATCTAATACGTTCGGTAATAGTCACAAAAATAATTCAAATTTTTATCTCCTTTTCTAAACTTCTATAGTTAAAACTTAGATGTGTATTTCATTTAACATTACTAAGCTGCAGATACTAGTCACAGTAGCTTTGGAGGATTCTGGGCCTTGTGCGAGTTGGAACTTGCTCCTCCGGAGGATGTTGAGTAGAAGTCAAATTGGAAAGAAGTGGAGTGTGTGTTCTTAAGAAATGGAACTGGCCCACACCTGTAATCCTACCCCATTTCCCCGAAAATAAGACCTACTTACAGGAAAGATAAGACGTCCCCTGAAAATAAGACCTAGTGCATCTTTGGGAGCACACCTTAAAATAAGACACTGTCTTATTTTCGGGGAAACAGGGTAGCACTTTGGGAGGCTGTGAGAGGTAGATTGCTGAGCTCAGGAGTTTGAGACTAGCCTGAGCAAGAGTGAGAGCCCCATCTCTACTAAAACTAGAAAAACTAGCCAGGCATTGTGGTGGGCGTCTATATTCCCAGCTACTCAGGGGGCTGAGGCAGGAGGATCACTTTGAGCCCAAGAGTTTGAGAATTTGAGGTTGCTGTGAGCTAGGCTGACGCCATAGCACTGTAGCTTGAAGCAACAAGACAGACTGTCTCAAAAAAAAAAAAAAAAAATGAAACTTTGTAGAGCCTTTGTATTCATGGGAGGCCCTGTGGTGGAGGGGCCTGGAGTCCCAAGGCTTTGGTTTCTAGTTTTGACTGTTCCCAGTTAGCTGGGTGAACTTTAGCTGTGGTCTTCGCCCTTACATACCTTGGTTTCTTCATCTGTAATGTAGAAATAATAATGAAAAATATTCACAGGGCGGTCATTAGGAGCAAGTGCAGTGATGTTTGTGGAACATCATTGCTTTGTATATTGTTAAAAGTATTCCTATGGCTCAAGTGGCTAAGGAGCCAGCCACATACACCTGAGCTGGCAGGTACGAATCCAGCCCGGGCCCGCCAAACAACAATGATGGCTGCAACAGAAAAATAGCCAGGCATTGTGGCGGGCACCTGTAGTCCCAGCTACTTGGGAGGCGGAGACAGGAGAATCACCTGAGCCCAGGAGTTGGAGGTTGCTGTGAGCTGTAATGCCACGGCAGTCTACTACCCAGGGTGACAGCTTGAGGCTCTGTCTCAAAAAATGAAAAAAAAATAAAAAGTATTCATCATGACTATTAAAAGTGAGATAATGTAGTCATTGAAGTAAAAGCTTTTATTTTAAACTTTTATTTCTAATAGTGTTGGTTAATAGGAGGCATTGTCTCTTTTCCAGGTTTGTTACTCTTTATCCTCTAAAGCTGTGTGTCACTACCCAGAGAGAACTCCCCTTCAGTGAGAAATGGAGCAGTGAACTAGTTCTTAGGCTGTCTGGGTCCTGGGCCAGAGATGCACTAAACTGAGTCTTCAGCTCTGGCCAAATCCTTTATCACTCGTAGTCAGCGTTTCAAAATTACAGTGGATGTCATCTACAACTATCTTGAACGTGGATGCAAATGATGTTGCAACCATCTTATTCCATAACTATACTTTTTTAAATGTCTCAATCTGATAAAAGTTAAACCAGGGTTTGTAGCAGCTGGCGAATTGACTCCAGCTAATCTCACCTTGGTTTTCCTCTTTACCCTAGCCTTTTTCTAAACACTCCAGAAATTCTGGCACTGAAACCCAGGGCTTCCCTTGCTTAAGAGGAGTTACCCATCAGCGGTGGTTGCTCTCCTCATTCACCCACTGTGCCTCCCACCCATCCACCACTGCTGCTAATTACACATAAAGGGGCAGCAGGGGCAGGGGGCCCATTCCTGCACAAACTCATTATTGTGCTAAATACTTCGAGAAATAGGGTCTCAGGTACATTGGCCACTCAGATGAAAATATCTCTGCTCTTTATTTCCCGTTGCACCATCCATTCACATCAGCTCCACTGAAATAAAGCCTCATTTGCCCAGTATTATGGGATGGGTTATATGTTTACAAATGAATTTGTAAACTCACCCTCATCCAGTTTGTCTCAAGGCCACTGAATGTACAGTCATTTCATCCTTGAAATCACAGAAGCATAGAAATTGTGTCAGCATGCTTTCCATTTTCACTCATTGCCACCTTTTTTCAGTTGTCACATTCAGGTTGTCCTCTTTAGAATAATGAAGAGATAGTTGTGGGAGAAATACAGTTTGTGTTATGATGGTTCTTTTGGGAACAAAAACAAAAGAGCCAGACATACGGCTCACACCTGTAATCCCAGCACTTTGGGAGGTCAAGGCAGGAGGATCACTTGAGGCCAAGAATTTGAGTGCAACCTGGGAAACATAGCAAGACCCCATCTCTACAAAAAATTTAAAAATCAGCCAGGCACAGTGATGTACCCCTCTAGTCCCAGCTACTGGGGAGGCTGAGGCAGGAGAATCTTTGAGCCTAGGAGTTCGAGTCTGCAGTGAGCTGTTACTGTGCCTGTGAATAGCCACTACACTCCAGCCTGGACAACAGAGTGAGACCCTGTCTCTAAAGAACAAACAAATAAGCAAATACCATTATATGCACAGAAGTTAATAGTGGAAAGGCTTATTGTAATGTTACAAAAATATAATGTAATGTTACAAACCTAGCAGGTATTTTATTTTATTTTATTTTATTTATTTATTTATTTTAGAGACAGAGTCTCACTTTGTCACCCTGGGTAGAGTGCTGTGGCGTCACAGCTCACAGCAACCTCCAGCTCTTGGGCTTAGGTGATTCTCTTGCCTCAGCCTCCTGAGTAGCTGGGACTACAGGTGCCTGCCACAACGCCCGGCTATTGTTGCCATTTGGCCTGGGCTGGGTTTGAATCCGCCACCCTTGGTATATGGGACTGGCGCCCTACCCACTGAACCACAGGTGCTGCCCATAGCAGGTAATTTAGAAAAGAAATCTTATGAAAGAATATAAAAAGGTTTTTTAATAAGGAGGAAAAGCATTCCCTGCTGCTTTCTGATATGTTTTTCCCCCAGTTTTGTATATTGTAATATTGTGAGCAAGTATTACATTCACATAGATTTAAAAATAAAACAACGTGTCGCAGAGGCTCCCTGTCCCCATCAACCTCCATCAACCCCTTATTTCCAGTTCCTACCCTTTCTTCCCCACATAAGTTATTGTTTCCTGTTATTGTCCAGAGTTATTGAGAAGTATATAAGCAGATACAAATACTTATTTCTGTATCTTTTCTGGTTTCTTTTTTAAGTGAATGTGTTATATATACATACGGTATACCTTTGGTTATTGTTAAACAATATGTCTGAATCGGCCCATGGAGAGCTTCATTCATTGTATAACTCCCATAGGCCATTCCTTTGTATGGCTATGCCATAACTTATTTAGTCTCATATTAAGGACATTTGGTTGCTCATATTAGAAATATTGTTACCGTAAATAACCTCAGAACTATGTCATGCAGCATATGTGCTATGTGTGTTTCAATTCCAGACATGGGGCTTGCTGGGTCAAGGGTATGTGCATTTTCAGTTTTTAAAGTTATTGCCAGGCTCTCCTACATTGGGGTTATAGCCTTTTAATCTTCCTCCAATGATACATAAAAGCACCTTTTCCTCAGCAGCGTTGTTAAAAGAATGTTATCAAATGTTTGAATATCTATCTGCCAATCTGATAGATGAAAAAAATCTACCTTTACAGCATTAATTTGTATTTCTTTTTGTTTGTTTGTTTTGTTTTTCTGAGACAGTCTCATTATGTTGCCCTCCGTAGAGTGCTGTGGCATCACAGCTCACAGCAACCTCAAACTCTTGGGCTTCAGCAATTCTCTTGCCTCAGCCTCCCAAGTAGCTGGGACTACAGGTGTCCGCCACAGCGCCTGGCTGTTTTTTTGTTGCAGTTATCATTGTTGTTTAGCAGGCGCAGGCTGAATTCAAACCAGACAGCCTCACTGTATGTGGTCAGTGCCCTAACCATTAAGCTACAGGCACTGAGCCTAATTTGTATTTCTTTTTTCTGACTAAAGTTGAATGTCTTTTTATATATTTAAGAATCATTTGGGCGGCACCTGTGGCTCAGTCGGTAAGGCGCCGGCCCCATATACCGAGGGTGGCGGGTTCAAACCTGGCCCCGGCTGAACTGCAACCAAAAAATAGCCGGGCATTGTGGCGGGTGCCTGTAGTCCCAGCTACTCGGGAGGCTGAGGCAAGAGAATCACTTAAGCCTGGGAGTTGGAGGTTGCTGTGAGCTGTGTGATGCCATGGCACTCTACCGAGGGCCATAAAGTGAGACTCTGTCTCCACAAAAAAAAAAAAAAGAAAAGAATCATTTGTATTTCCTTTTGTGAAAATTATCTGCTTGTATCTTTTGCCCATTTTTCTGTTAGATTGTTACATCCATTTTTAAGAACTCTATTAAAGAGAATTAGGCTGTGGTTTATGATTTGAGTTGCAGATATTTTCTCTAATTTTGCTTTAGTCCTCGACTTCATGATTTCTTTTTTTTTTTGCAGTTTGGCCAGGGCCAGGCTTGAACCTGCCACCCCCGGTATATGGGTCCGGCACCCTACTCCTGAGCCACAGGCACCACCCAACTTCATGGTTTTTTTTTTTTCTTTTTTTTTTTGGCCCCCCAAACATTGATTTTTATTAGTTGAAATTTACCAATCTTTTATTTTGTGGCTTCTCAATTTTGAGTCATTGTTAGAAAGGCCTTCCTCATTCTACAGTCATAAAGGAAATCTGTGTTTCCTTATAATGATTCAATAGCTTCATTTTTTACATATGTATCTTTGATCTGTTATTGAATTTATCATGGTGTGAAGTATGAATTTAACTTTATTTTGTTTATTTTTCTGAAGCTATTGCCCCCAGGCCAATTAATGAGTAGTCCTAATATTTCTTCTTAAAATGTTTTTCAAGGTCCAAAAAGTTGGCAGCCCTTGCAGAAGCCTTAAGGGAAGTCTCCCTTACAAAAGCTCAGCTGGGATTAGAACTGGAAGAGCTGGAGGCAGCAGCACTTCTTGTCCAGGAAGAAGAAACTGCATTAAAAGCAGCCCAGTCAGTTTCCGAGCAGCAGACACTTTGCTCCAGTTCAGAGGCAAGCGATTCAGAGGAATCAGACAGCACCCCATCATCTGGAACTGAAGACTCAGACTCAGATTCAGAACAAGAAGAGCTCAAAGAGAGTCAGCCTGAGACAGTCAATTCTTTGCTAGGTCCTTTTCTTGAGGAAAGTAGTGCCCTGCATATTGATGACGGCGGGATGTGCAGAAACACAGCTGTCCAGAGGCTTGATGTTGGTCAGGAAAAGCCACTTGCCTCTTCCTGGGCTTTTGGAGTCTCTGGGTCCCTGATAGAGGAGCTTGGGGAACAACTGAAGAGTACGGTTCAGGTTTCAGAACCTGAGGGCACCACTGCTGTAAACCATAGCACTATGCGAGAACGAAACAGCCATGATGCTCCAAGTAATTGACTTTCTAAGTGGTTTTATTCGTTGTAGAGGATATCTCATTTGGTTTTATTTACTGAATTAGAATTTCTTATTTTCACTTTGTATTTTTTCTTAGTGCGTATATATATATATATATGTATGTTTTTGTTTGTTTTTTGAGACAGAGCCTCAAGCTGTCACCCGAGTGCAGTAGCATCACAGCTCACAGCAACTTCCAACTCCCGGGCTCAAGCAAGTCTTTTGCCTCTGCCTCCCAAGTAGCTGGGACTACAGGCACCTGCCACAATGCCCTGCTAATTTTTTTTTTTTGGTTGCAGCTGTCGTTGTTGGGCGGGCCTGGGCTGGATTCGAACCCACCAACTCAGGTGTATGTGGCTGGTGTTTTAGCCTCTTGAGCCACAGGCACCAAGCCTTTTCTTAGTATATATAGTCGGCCTTTCATATTTGTGAATTTCTCATCTGTGGATTCAAACAATTACAGATTGAAAATATTTAAGGAAAAATTGTATCTGTACTGAACATGCACAGTCATTTTTATCCTTGTCATTATTTTCTAAACAATACAGCATAACAGGCCAGGTGTGGCAGTTCACGCTTGGAATCCCAGCACTCTGGGAGATCAAGGCATGAGGATTGCTCAAGCTCAGAAACTCAAGACCAGCCGGAGCAAGAGCGAGACTCTATCTCTACTAAAAGAAAAAATTAGCTGGGCATCATGGTAGGCATGTGTAGTCGTAGCTACTTGGGAGGCTGAAGCAGGAGGATTGCTTGAGCCCAAGAGTTTGAGGTTGCTGTGAGCTTAGCTAATGCTGAGGAACTCAAGCATAGGCAACAGAGTGAGACTCTGTCTTTAAAAAAAAAAAAAAATTATATATATATAATAATTTAATAGTTATAACTATTTCCATTGTATTTGGGTATTATGAATAGTGTAGAGATAATTTAAAAGATATGAGAGGATGTGGGTAGGTTATATGCAAATACTATGCTATTTTATATTAAGGACTTGAGCATCTGAGGATTTTCAGCTCTGCAGGGCTGGGAGTCCTGGAACCAATCTCCCACAGACTATGAGGGATAACTGTACAGCACTGTTTTTCAGTGAGCTAATGTTTATGCCTTTTGGTTTCCTGTTGTAACTTGTTTCTTTAAAGTTTAAAGGTCTAGATGGAGATAATACATTGTTCTACTGCTAGAGTCTCTAGAATGTAGAGGTCATTAATATTTTCATTTTAACTTTCCTGAGACATACTTGACACATAATAAACTGCATGTATTTAAAACATACAGTGTGATAAATGTTGGCATGTGTGTACACCAAGTATTGTCCCCAAGTCTCCCCCTGTGCTTTTGTTATTCCTTCCTCCCACCTGTCCGCTTGTCCCCAACCCCCAGGCAACCATCAGTCTACTTTCTTTTCTTTTTTTTTTAATATTTTATTTAATTAATTAATTAATTATTTTGCAGTTTCTGGCCGGGGCTGTATGTGAGTTTGCATCTCCTAGAATGTTATGTAAATTGAATTATTCAATATGCATCTTTTTTTGGTCAGGTTATTTTACTCAGTATAATTATTTTGAGATTCACTCCTAGTAGCATGTGTCAGGTTTTCTTTTTTTCATTGCTGAGTATTATTTCACTGAATAGATTTGTCCATTTACCTATTGATGGACATTTGGATTGTTTCCAGTTTGAAGCTGTTATAAATAAAGCATTATGAGCATCTGTGTACAAGTCTTTGTGTAGACATATGCTTTCATTTCTCTTAGGTAAATATCTGGGAGTGGAATGACTGAGCCATATGGTAGGTGTATACGTAATGTTTTAAGAAAATGCCCAACTGCTCTCCAACATGGCTGTACCATTTTACATTCCCCACAGTAGTGCATGAAGGTCCAGTTGTCCATATGTTTGTCTTCCCTTGATCTAGTCAGTCTTTTAAATTTTAACTATTCCAATAGGTGCAGAGATGTTGAGGTTTTTAATTTGCATTTTCCTAAGACTTACAGTGTCAAACATCTATTCATATGCTTGTCATCTACTTATCTTTTGACCTATCTGTTCACATCATCGGCAGTTTTTAAAGCTGTGTTACTTGTTTTCTTGGTTTCTCATTTTAAGAGTTCTTTATAAATTCTTGATAGTCTTCATCATGAGTCCTGTTTTCCTGCTTCTTTGCATGCCTTGTAATCTTTGATCAGCTGCCAGACATTGCGATTTTACCATGTTGGATGCTAGATATTTATTCTTACAGATATATTTTAGCTTTGTTTTGGGAGTGCAGCTAAGTGGCTTGGAAATAGTGTGACTCCAGAGCAGTGCTCATTCTAGGATGAGTTATTCCTCAGCGCTGATGTTCCCAAGTGTTCTCCCTGTGCCCTACAATTTAGGGGTATTTTCAGTATGGCTGAGTGAAGGAGGCACTCTTCCCTGTATGAGTGCTGAGCACTGCTCCTTCCAATCTTTCTGGATGGTTCTTTCCCCAGCCCTCATCACTAAATACTCTCTTGAATACTAGAGGAGGACTCTTTCTCCTCTTTGGATTTCTATCCTGTCCTGCAGACATTAGTTGCCTTGGTCTCCCCAAGTCTGCAGCATCCCCTGGGTTGTGCCTGGGTTGTCTTTCAAGGTAGTAAGTAGGTAGGGCAGTCACAGGACTTACCTGTTTTTTCCTTTCCCCTCGGGATCGCTCTCTTTCATTTTGAGTGTCTTGAAAACCATTGTTCATCTATCGCTGCTGTTTTTGTTGGTTGTATCAGGTGGGAGAACAAATCTGGTCCCTATTACTCCATCTGGACTAGAAGTGTAAGTGTCCGTTAATATTATAGATGTAAATTTTCTCACTTGAGCTTAAGCTGCTGGGGCAGAGGGATCTGTGTCATGTCTTGTTACTTAATCATCTGTGCCCACACTCTGAAGCCCTCCATAAATATTTGTTGAATGAATGAACAAATGAGATAAATCAATTTGCTTTGGTGAGGAAAGGAAAGGAAATACGATAGACCTCAGTAGTATATTTTTATTTCAAGAAAGAGTATAATCCCTTTTACTTTGGGTTTATAAAGGTTGTGAGTATCTGTATTTCTAATATGAATTCTAGTTTCTGTAACTAGGATAGTGGGTGACTGTGCCATTTAGCATGCATGTTAACTCCTGAACACTGTAACAGTTTTGTCAAAATGTGTTCAAGATTTCTCTCAGGCTCCCCAGAGTTTCCAAATTCTTACGACCATTGAAAATGCATTTCCCCTCAGTAGTATAAATACATTACCTGAAACCAGTTTGAAAAAGTATCACCTGTAACTCCCCTCATTTCCTTTCGCTAAAGTCAAGGTTGAGCAAATCCAGTCTTGTCTAAAAGCTTAGTGTCGATCCCGGCAGCAGCTGCAGTGGCTGTCCTTGGCTCTGGTTCTTGCCATCACCCTTTCACTTCCAGAAACATGGCCTCTGGTGTGGCTGCCTCTGATGGCATCATCAAGGTGTTGAACGATGGGATAGTGCACAAGCCTTCAATGCCTGGGGAGATGAACACGCACAGGAAGTATGTGCTCTTCTGCCAGAGTGAGGGCAAGAAGAACACTGGCCCGGAGGAGGACAAGGAGATCCTGGTAGACGATGTGGGCCTGAATGTTGGGGACCCCTACACCATCTTTGTCAAGATGCTTCCCTATGAGACCAAGAAGAACAAGAGGAGGATGTCATGTTTATCTTCTGGGCCCCTAAATCTGACAGGGATCAAGCATGAATTACAAGTAAACTGCTATGAGGAGGTCAAGGACCACTGTACTTTGGCAGAGAAGCTGGGGGCAGTGCTGTTGTCCCCTGGACGGCAAGCCTTTAACTCCCCTGTAACCCCCTGCTCAAGCATTTGGCAGCCCCAGACCTGCTTCTGGGGCTTGCAGGCTGCCCCCTTCTGCCAGACCAGAGGATTGGGGGATCCCAGCAGGGGAAGGGCAATCCCTTTATCCCAGTTGCCAAACAGCCCCCACGTCCCTCCATCCCTGATGTGCTGGCCTCTCCAAGCTGCTTTTTTTTTAGAGACAAGAGTCTCACTTTATCACCCTCAGTAGAGCGCTGTGACGTCACAGCTCACAGCAACCTCCAACTCTTAGGCTTAAGCAATTCTTTTGCCTTAGCCTCTCGAGTAGCTGGGACTACAGGCGCCCGCCACAACACCCAGCTATTTTTTGTTGCAGTTTGGCCGGGCCTGAGTTTATTTATTTTTTTTTATTGTTGGGGATTCATTGAGGGTACAATAAGCCAGGTTACACTGATTGCAATTGTTAGGTAAAGTCCCTCTTGCAATCATGTCTTGCCCCCATAAAGTGTAACACACACCAAGGCCCCACCCATCTCCCTTCTTCCCTCTTTCTGTTTCCCCCACCCATAACCATAATTGTCATTAATTGTCCTCATATCAAAATTGAGTACATAGGATTCATGCTTCTCCATTCTTGTGATGCTTTACTAAGAATAATGTCTTCCACGTCCATCCAGGTTAATACGAAGGATGTAAAGTCTCCATTTTTTTTAATGGCTGAATAGTATTCCATGGTATACATATACCACAGCTTGTTAATCCCCGGGGCTGAGTTTAAACCCACCACCCTTGGTATGTGAAGCTGGTGCCCTACCCACTGAGCCACAGGTGTCACCCCTCCAAGCTGCTTTTGACTGTTTGATTTCTCTTGGGATGAAGCAAACCAGGATCCCCTCAGGTACTCCAGTTGAGGGGGGGCTGTATTTTTGTAACAACACCCCTATTTCTCACCTGTTCCATCCCTTTGCGTGCTGTCAACTTCTAACCACAACAGTGACTCTGCTTGTGCGTTTAGGTCTGTGTATAAATGGAGTGTTGTGGAGACAGCTCCTCCCTTTTCCTCTGTTCTCAGCCACTCATAGAAGCAGGACCAGTAAGGGACCATCAATTTAAAAAAAAAAAAAAGGTGAAAGCCACAGAAGTTTTCTTCCTTTTAATTTCTGTCTGTCTTTAGGAATCTTGACAGGATCTACTTCAGGGAGACTTGTCTTGGGTGAAAAAACCTATTACTCCCTTCCCCAAAGAATGAGCAAACGTGATCCTTTCCAGATATCCTCAAAGCCAAGGAGATCATTAAACAACTCTCATGAGTATTAAAGACAATGTGAGTGAGTGCCTTAATTTCAGACTCCGTGTCTGATGTCTGCAGCGTTTCTTTTACCCTCTTTTGTTCACATAGGTTGAAGCTTTGTTATATCACATTACTCTGTCTTTGTTTAGGGTAGGCGTAAGAACACTACACTACGTTAGGTCTGAAACCCAAAACATGTCCAAAGGTGCCGTCTATTTTTTTTTTTTTTAACAGACAACTCACCAAACCACTTTAGTGATCTATAACCACGTGAGTTTTCAAAAAACTCTGGATGATGGGAGAACAAAAACAAGTTGAAGGAAAAACAGAGAGTAGACCCCTGTGACTGCCTAGTCTTGGCACAGTTGGAAAAACGAAGGCTTTTTCGGGTTGAGGAGATGTGGAGTAGAGTTTCAGAGCCAAGGCTCAGGTGTGGCCAGGTTGCAAGGTATGCCAGACTTTGCACCTTACTCTTCATCTTAAAAATGAGACTAGAACTGCTTTTATTGCTTATCTTACAGTACAATGAGATGGTATGTTCAAAACACTTGTAAACTGGGGAGTATTAAACCAAGGTAAGGGTTTGTTGTTATTGTCTGACATCTCAGTTACCTAACAGGCCGCTGGGGGAGCCAGCCCTGTGAAAATGAGTCAGCCCCAGTAATCACTTCAGAGGCAGGCTATTGGTTAGTCTACATAGTTCAGCAGATTAGATAAAAATACTAATTATACCCATGAATCAGAACACTGCCTCATATTCTAGGTTTGCATTATTATTGACCTATTTTTTCTAGTTCTGTCTCTCCCATTATCCTTGAAGAATAATGTGGGGCCTTGCTGAGGGCATCATTGGTTTTAGGTGCTAGTATCTAAGCTGGTATCATCTTTCAGTAGCACAAGATTAATCTACAAATGAGACAGGACCGCTCCCTACCACATTCTAAATTGGTTGACAGCTGGGGAGCGGTTTTCACACCTGCTAATGAAAAATCCACTTTGGATGTGAGGATCAAATTCTATTACCAGGAATGAGGGGGAGTAGAGGGAGAGTCAAGTTTTCTTAGTCCTTTTTAAAGATTACTATAAAACAGAGGGACTCCTGGATAAGTTGTTATAAAAAGATTTTTATTCTTTTATGTATGTTGTAACTGGAAGTTGACCTACATATAATCAATGGTGACAAATCAGAACCCTCTAAAGGAAATAGAAATGAGTTAATAATTTAGTATAGGAGTAAAACTATTTAAAACACACCAAGTCCTCAGAATGTGTTAATTATAAAATCTTTAAAGATGCAGAAATCCCCCTGTATAAAATGATCTGACATGTAATGTCACTGCATGTCTGATAAATGCAAGTTAAGCTTCATAAACACAAATCTCTGTGATTGTTTAGTCAAGGGTCTGCATTAAAGCAAATCAAAGATTGCAAATGTTTCCTTAACATCATTCCATCTAAATCCCCGGTGGAATTTTTGTGATCTGCTGCTTTTCTTGCCTGTTTTCTGAGTGTGTTATATATAGTTTCAATCCATACCAAATGAAGGAAGCATTGATTAGACTTGATTTAAGGCAGCAAGTGATAAATGCAGCTGGGAAATTGATTCATGTCTCTCAAGTGATGGGGGCACAGCCACGCACAGTTGACACAACTCTTGTCTCAAGGCGGGAGAAAACAAACAGGCAAACACATGTCAAACAGATAAATGACTTTGCTGTTTTGAGTTCTCCGTGGAGGCCATTTGTTTCCTAGATAAGGAAGACTACTCTCCAAAGTCATGAAAAGATAAGCCAGAGGAAAAGGATGAATGTGGGATTGGATACCCAAGCACTTAGAAGAAAACAACAACAGAAAGGATTTACCTATGGGAAGGATATTGCTGCTTACACCTTAAACATGCTGGGAGCAGTGCTGTGAATGCTCTATCTCTGGTATTTTAAGCGCTCACAGTGGTACCTGTGGTCTTTGAAGCTATTTCCAGGGAGACATTTCCTGACTGCTCTTACTGGAGTGAGCATTCAGGGGAAGAATCAGCAAGCATAGCTGAGACTCTAGAGCCCGGCTTACAGTCCCTTGGCCAGGGCCAGCTGGCCTGAAGTACTGAAGTTCCAGCATTTCGACCTCTAGCCCAGAAGCCCCTTGAAAACAGTAGCCCCATTGCAACCCAATGCCTCTTGCAGAACTTTGTTCCTTTGCTCATAATACACAAATATTTATCGAAGGTATGTTTCCCTCACCTGCCTTGTGTTTTCTCTCCTTGATGTGTTTGCTCCTGTATTGGTTTTTCCTCTTCCTTCCTGTTGGCATGTTTACATTTTACTCATCCCTAGGGGCCCTTTTCAAATGCCACTTCCTCACTTCCTTGAGGAGGTCACTGTTCATTGTTCCAGGCTGGAAATAATCCCCTCCCCGCTCCGAGCTCCTAGAACAATTTATTATATAACGGTTTCAGGGTATGCCTTGCTCCCTGCTGGGAACGTACATGTCTCCCAGCTCCTTCACAGGAACACAAACCTCAACTTCGTATCTCAACTTTGCATACCTGTTTCAGCTTTGGATCCCACACAACTCTATCCACAGAACACCTTTAAATGACACTTGTTGAAAGAAAAACCAAATAAAACAAATTAACTGACTAAATAGCTTGAATGAATACCTATCCCGTTTCCCCGAAAATAAGACATCCTCCAAAAATAAGACCTACTTACAGGAAAGGTAAGACGTCCCCTGAAAATAAGACCTAGCACATCTTTGGGAGCACACCTTAAAATAAGACACTGTCTTATTTTTGGGGAAACAGGGTAGCAATCCTCAATCAGCATACAAGGCCACTTTGCTCTTTTTTGTTTTCCTTTGTTTCACAAGTCTTGGTTCTCAGTTACAGGTTAATATGAGGGTATGTACGATTAGGTCACACCTTTTGAGTTTGTAAGGTGAAGTCTAAAGTCTGAAGGGTTCTCTTGTATTTTATACATGACTTATGCCAGCATTCTAATCAAAAAGATCAATCGTGTCTTTCCTCCTCCTTCTCCGAGTCTGGCATTCTCATCTCTAGGCCTAATAGGCACACGTGTTCTGTCTTTTCCTGTTGCCTTCCCCCCCCAGCCCTTTCCCAGCATTCTCCACCCAGTGGTCCCTAACGCTGGCAGGAAACCTATAAAGTCCCCACTCTGGGCAGCATCCCTTGAGGTGGTGGGCACTATCCCAGTGAATCAGGGCACGATCTGGAAGAGTCTCGAATCCAAGGAAAGTTGGAGGGATGAGAGCAGGAAAGAGCTTCCTGCCACGCTATCCTCTAGTGCAGAGTTCTGCCTTCAGACTTCTGCAAAAATTAAAATTAGGAACAAAACAAACAGGGTGGGGTGCAGAGGATGCTGACATTAGGCTGCTCACTTCTCATTTCTCATATGCATCAGTAACTCAACCCCACCAGTATTCTGCTGAAACCATTCCTTCATAAAAGCCTGTTAATGTTCCCAAAGTACAAGGATATTATTTCAGGATAAAGATCAGTCCTCTGAACTGAACACATTTAGCTTCAAGAAGAACTCTCTCACCTGAGAACCAGTTACCTTTTCAGCATCTCTATTTCCAGTCTTTTTTTCTGTGCAAATGCATGTGTATATGTGAGTTTGTAAAACAAAATTAGAACCATACATTTTATATGCCTTTTTCTCTCTTAATGTGAGGTCATGAATATTTTCCCATGTCACTGAAGAACCACCTAAAGTATGGCTTTTCATAACTGCATTTATTCTTATTGCATTGGAAGCAATTGCTCTCAAATGTAAATTTGGTTAATCAAGATATTCCTGTTTTGTAGTGTTTTTGCCAAGGACAGATGCTTAGATTTTCTAGGTGCTTCCTCAGTAGCTCTTCCTCACTTCGTTATAGCAGCATGGTTTATTTTAAAAGCAGTATAGTTGTCCCTCACTATCCATAGAGGATTGAATGTTCCAGGACCCCTGTGGATACCAAAATCCACCCATGATCAAGTCCTTTGTGTAAAATGGTGTATTATTTACATATAACTTATGAACATCTTCCGATATGCTTTAAATCGCCTCTAGAGGCTAGGCGCAGTGGCTCGTGCCTGTAATCCTAACACTATGGAGGCCAAGGCAGGTGGATTGCCCTGAGTTTACAGGTTCAAGACCAGCCTGAGTAAGAGCGAGATCTCATCTCTAAAAATAGCTGGGCATTGTGGCGGAGCCTGTAGTCTCAGTTACTCAGGAGGCTGAGTCAAGAGAATCACCAACAGTCTGAGGTTGGGCAGTGCCTGTGGCTCAGTGGGTAGGGTGCTGGCCACATACACCAAGGCAGGTGGGTTCAAACCCAGCCCAGGCTTGCTAAACAACGACACCTGCAACAACATAACAACAAAAAAAAAACAATAGCCAAGAGTTGTGGTGGGCACCTGTAGTCCCAGCTACTTGGGAGGCTGAGGCAAGAGAATCGCTTAAGCCTAAGAGTTGGAGGTTACTGTGAGCTGTGATGACACAGCACTCTACCCAGGGAAACAAAGTGAGACTGTCTGCAAAAAAAAAAAGTCTGAGGTTACTGTGAGCTATGACTCCACCGCACTCTACTGGTCGCGACAAAGTGAGACTCAGTCTCAAAAATAAATAAATTGGCTCGGCATCTGTAACACAGTGGCTACAGTGCCAGCCACATACACCAAGCGTGACGGGTTCAAACCTGGCCCGGGCCAGCTAAACAACAAGGACAACTGCAAGAAAAAATAGCTGGGTGTTGTGGTGGGTGCCTGTAGTCCCAGCTACTTGGGAGGCTCAGGCAAGAGAATCACTTAAGCCCAAGAGTTTGAGGTTGCTGTGAGCCGTGACGCCACGGCACTCTACCAAGGGCAACATAGTGAGACTCTGTCTCAACAAAAAATAAATAAATAAATCGCCTCTAGATTACTTATAATACCTAGTACAATGTAAATGCTATGGAAATAGTTGTTACACTATATTTGTTGGGCCACTGCATTGTATTAAGTGCTGCTAGTCTTGTCTTGTCCTACACATGTCATGCAGGGGCCCGTCTCCACTTCAGTCCTTCTATAGATAAAAGCTCTGCTGATGGAGGTGGCTTTGAGCATGTTGAGACCATGGGGCTCTCAGCTGACTGGATTGGGCTTGAACTTCACCAAAGGGCAGGCTGTGGGCCTAGAAAGCTTTACTAATCCAGGGATTCTTCTCTCTGGTTGCACCAGTTTTTTTGGACCAACTAAAAAACTTTTAGTAAGTACTGATGCCCAGCTTCTCTGAGGGTGTCTAAGTAGGCAAGAGCTGGGATAATCCAATTCCTGCTGTCAGAAATTTGAACTGAGAATAGTTGAAAGGTTTAGGCCCCCACCAGTTGTTGAGAGTGAGAGATGCATTGAGTAAACCCATGAAGCTGGAGTCAGACTTCAACCTCAACTTAGTAAGGTGAGGAAATACAAATTAGAAGAATCTGCATAGTGGAGGAAAGATACAGAAGAAAAGGTAAGACAGTAGCTGATTGTGGAAAGGAGAGTGGCTGGGTAAGAGGATGCAGCCCCATGGATGTAAGTCAAATTCCTCTGAAGTGAAATTCCCACACTGCTGCCCTGAGGTCCTAAGAGCAGCTCTGGGCCCCACCTCGCCCTTCCAGCAGTCCCAGTCTCCAGCCTCCCTGCTACCATCCTCAGTGTTGACTTCATCCCTGTCAATGTGGACACCTCTTATGTCTCAAGGCCAGCAGCCCCTGCAAGCATCTCCTTTCTTGTCACCATCTGTCATAAAAGAAATTACGTGTCCCAGCTTCCCCAGCAAATGTCCTCGGATTCTGTGGTAGCTCAAAACCCAGACTTAACAGATAAATGTCTGCTTCCATTTACTGACTACCACCGTCCTCCCGCGTGTACAGCTCAGCTCTTTTTTCCAGAGCGAGCCTGCTAACGAGTGGTGAGCTGACAGCTCCAGCAGCTGCCCCTCCGCTATGGGATCCACCCTGGCGTTTACACTGAGGCCACACTCTCTCCCCAGGCTGTTCTTGGCTACTGACTGGCCAGTGCTGTCCAGTGAGGACCCCTCTCCCAGACAGCCCTGTCCTGGACTCCCACCCACTTCCCCATCTGTGCTGCACTGTGGGCTCTCCCTGCTGGGCCTCCTTCCCCTCTTAGCACAGGTCAGCCCTCCTCCTGGCCCAAGGCCCTCCCTGCCTATTCCTGTCTCCTCTCCCTCTGTCATTCCCAGACACTGCACTTCTATCTTGGCTTCTTTTCCCAGAGGCTCAAACTGACGCATGGTGGGTATCTGAGCTGCCCTGAGCGAGCTCAGCTCAAATGCACTTTGCCCCACGAGTGCCAGCAGGGCAGAGACTGCCTCCATTCTACAGAAGACCAGGCCAGGGTTTGAGATCGACTAGCACACCTCAGACCACTCGTGGGCCAGGCAAGTCCTCCCTGCCCTAATCTGCTGCGTCGTCCACTGGAAGACCTTCACTTCTCTGCAGTCCGTGCTCTTTACCTACGCTAAATGCTGTTCCTTGTAGAGCCTGGGGAGGTGGCAGGAGTCACTCCAGGTCACACCTGGCTCCTCAGGAGAGGAGGGGATAGACCCCCAAGGCCTCCGGTGGGTTTTTCTTGCCTGGTTCATTCCTGGGGCAGGGTGAAGGGACTGTCGGTGGACGGTGAGGTCACTGCCTGTACCGGCCGGATGCCTCGGTGGGTGTGGAGACCCGGCACGCGGTGTGGCCACGTGTGCGTACCAGCGGCCGCTGGCCTCCCGGGCGGCGGTGGGCGTGAGCGCGGATCGATCGTAAAGCCTGTTCTCGGTTATGCGACCCACCCCCTCTAATCCGCAGCATTGTCCATTGACGCGTCTAATTATGTGTCTTACCGCCGCAGAACGCTCCCCGGGGCGGCGGGGGCCTCCCGGCGGAACCCGGGGGATAATCGCTCCATCTGTTCCTCCGGCGCCGCGGGGGTCGCGGGCGGGGCGGGCCAGTGCGCGTGCGCGCGGCGGGCGAGGGCAGCCGGGCGCAGGTGTCCGGAGGAAGCGGCTCCCAGCGGCAGGTGCAGACGCCGAGCTGGATGGAGTGTATGTTTAATTACAGTCAACTGCGGGGGCTGTTTTATTTAAAACTCACAGGAGGAAGTTCCAGATGAAGTCCTGAGCTGAGCTACGGAAGGTAGGGGCTGGAAGCGTCTAGGGAGGGAGAGACGCTCAAAATTTCCAGAGATGTAAGGCCGAGCGAGGTTGCTTACGCCTGTAATCCCAGCACTCTTGGAGGCCGAGGCGGGTGGATTGCCTGACCTCACAGGTTCGAGACCAGCCTGAGCCAGAGCAAGACCTCGTCTCTAAAAATAGCCGGGCATTGTGGCGGGCACCTGTAGTCCCAGCTACTTGGGAGGCTGAGGCAAGAGAATCGCTTAAGCCTAAGAGTTTGAGGCTGCTGTGAGCTGTGACGCCGCAGCACTCTACCAAGGGCGACAAAGTGAGACTGTCTCAAAAAAAAAAAAAAGAAAGAAAGAAAAATTCCTGACACATAAAAATAATCTCCTGGAATACGAGGAGACTTTGCTAGAAAAGTCAGCCCACTCCCACCCCCTATCCCCAAGCTGATTAGAATTGTTTGACACGAAGCAAATCCCTAACTCACAAGCTGTTTTACACACACCCCGGTTAACATTGTATTTCTGTTTGCGTGGAGACCTGGCTCTCTGGGGGCATTGAAGTTTCACCTGGAGAGGACAGAAATAAATCCTTCTTAGAACCGAATGCCAAAACCAGCTCCCAGGCGCCTAGCTAGCCCTTATACAATTTGCAAAGGCCTTTTTTCTACATGGCCTCGTTTTCAGCAGGGGCGGGAAGGTGATCCCATTTTAAAGCAAGGAGCTCAAGAAACGCTTAGGATTTTCCCCAAGTGGATACAGAGTGGGTTAGGAGTGGAGGGCTCAGTGAGTGGGCCATAGAAGATCTCCCAGAAAAGGGATGATCAGGAGTTGGTTGAGAAGAGGAAGGTGAGAGTGGGGGCTGCACAGCTCAGGTGGAGAGAGGTGATGGGTGAGAGAATCAGTTGCTTAGCATGTCTGGAACCCACAGAAAGCCATCTACACTTGGTGCAGATTCAGCATTGTGTCACATTAAAAGAGAGGGAGGGAGGCCTGACATAGTGGCTTACGCCTAGAATTCTAGCACTTTGGGAGGGAGAGAAGATTGGGACTGCTTGAGGCCAGGAGTTTAAGACCAGCCTGAGCAAGAGCCAAACCCTGTCTCTACAAA
This sequence comes from Nycticebus coucang, assembly GCF_027406575.1. NCBI lineage: Eukaryota > Metazoa > Chordata > Mammalia > Primates > Lorisidae > Nycticebus > Nycticebus coucang. The sequence continues at coordinate 24,909,121 of NC_069787.1, forward strand.
AAATAGAAAAATTAGCTGACAGGACAGTGTGCCTATAGTCCCAGCTACTTGGGAGGCTGAGGCAGGAGAATGGACTTAAACCCAGGAGTTTGAGGTTGCTGTGAGCTATAATGCTGCTGCACCACAACCTGGGTGACAGGTAATGAGACTCTAAAGAAAATGAATGAGAGAAAAAGATCAATCCAGGGTTCACAATAATTGAAAGCAACTGAGTGTTTATGGTAGCCTCTGCCCTCCATTTGTAAGGCACAGAAAATACAGTTGGCCCTCCAAATCCCTGGGTTCTACGTTCCTGAATTCAACCAGCCATAGATGGAAAAAATCCAGAAAAAGAAATGGAAGGTTGCATCTGGACTGAACAAACACAGACTTTTCCTCCTTGCCTTTATTATCTAAAACTGCAGTAGGACAACTATTTCCATAACATTTGCATTTTATTAGGTATTCTGAATAATCTAGATTGATTAAAAAGTACACAGGAAGGCGTGCACAGGTTATATGCAACTACTTTGCCATTTTACACATATGGGTAAGGGACTGCGCATCAGTGGATTTGGGTATCCTGGGGGTCCTGGAACCAATTCCTCATGGATGCAGAAGGATGACCACTGTACTGTAAAATTTTCCTTTTATTCTTACTCTCTTGTTCTCTGTCCCGCTCTTGTTATAGCTACTGCCCCCAAAGACTCACTTCCTCCTCCAAATTTCCCTAAACTCTCTTTCAGACTCTGCCCTCACAGCTTTCCTGCCTCTCCCCGTCTGAGGCTATGATTTTGAGTCTCTTACCTTTTCAGTCCTTTCCCAGTATAAATACCGTTCACCTTGTGGCTGTTTCCACTAGACAATTTAGGGACTGAGTTAGCTCACAGGCTAAATCCATCCCACTGCCTCTTTTTGTGTAGCCTCCGAACTTAAGATTAAAAAAAAAGAAGAAGAAAAAAACAATTGAAAATAATTTGTGGAAATTTCTTTTCTCTCTTGTTATATAAATACCCAACTAATAGCCTTGATCTTGCCCATTGGCCAACAAAGCCTAGAATATTTTACCATTTGGCCCTTTACAGAAAAAGTTGCCAACCCCTGGTTTAGAAGAAGGGATTTAGGGATACCTGTTCAGTAGCATTTTTGGTGCCTGGCCCAGAGTTTCCGTGTCCTGCTTGGGGAGTGTCTGGGGGAAGCTAGGGTAAGAGGGATGAGGCTATTGTGCTTGCACGCCCTTGTGAGAAGGTGATCTGTGCAAGGCGGCAGAGGCGTCTTGTAGTAAGCCTGCTGGAAGTTCTCACAGGGCCATCCAAGGGCACACTTGTTTTTCTAGGGTGGGGAAGTGATTTACATCTGAACATTCCAAGGACTAGGACTGGTGAGTTTTTGCTTTAGGATCTTTTTTACAGAAGCTGGGGCCCTTTTTATGTGTGATCCTCCTGGTAACAAAAGATGGAGACCAGGCCAGAGTATGGGTAATATGGCAAGTCGAGTCTATCTCAGTGGAGTCTATTTTTGACCAAGAAGTAGAGAGCTCACCGGAAATGCCTTCCCAGAGGATGGTATAACGTGGTCTTCTACTTTGGGATCGCTTCCTGTGTGCCATGAGCACTTATATGAATGAGAGAAAAGGTCTTCTCCTGTCTTTTTTTGTGAGCATTTTATTTATTTTATTCTTTTTTTTTATTGTTTTTCCCTGAGACAGAGTCTCACTATGTCACCCTTGGTAGAGTGTGGTGGCATTACAGCTCACAGCAACCTCAAACTCTTGGGTTTTCAGTCTCCCGAATAGCTGGGACTACAGGTGCCCGCCACAATGCTGGCTATTTTTGGTTGCAGTTGTCATTGTTGTGTATCTGGCCCGGGCTGGGTTCAAACCCTCCAGCCTCAGTGTATGTGGCTGGCACTGTAACCACTGTGCTATGGGCCGAGCCTTTTCTTGAGCATTTTTAAAAAGCTAGTCTTCTCAAGCATCTTCCCAGAATCACCTGAGGGCCTGGACCTCAGTAGGCATGCTGTCTGGCATCCTCTGATAGACCACTCCTGCCCCGCCCTGTGGTACTGCTGCTCAGTGCCTGTGTGGCTGGGCAGATACTACTCCACTAATCCCACCACAGGGGCGGACCCATGGATCAGGTCTGGCCAATTAGAGTATCCTGTTATGACCACAGTGATTGGGTCAGGGCAGCCAGATATCCCAAACCTGGCCAATCAAAGTCCTCCTCAGCACTTTGGCCAAAGCTATTAGAAATGATGCTGTTTCTTCCAGAGGTGGTAAAGTGAAAGGAAGCTATTTTTGAGATAATGATCATCTGTGTAACCATGGGAGGACCCTTTCTGGAAAAGAAATCTCATATAAGAAAGCAGGAAGGGGCTTGGTGCTTGTAGCTCAAGCAGCCAGGGCACCAGCCACATATACCAGATTTGGCAGGTTCAAATCCAGCTTGAGCCTGCCAAACAACAATGACAACTATAACAAAAAATAGCCAGGCATTGTGGCTAGCACCTGTAGTCTCAGCTACTTGGGAGGCTGAGGCAAGCGAATGGCCTGAGCCCGAGCGTTTGAGGTTGGTATGAGCTGTGATGCCACGGCACTCTCCCCAGGGCAACAAAAAAAAAAAGGAGGAAAAGAAAGAAAGAAAGCAGGAAGGGAGAAAGAGAGAGAGGGATTGATTTACTTGACAACTCTATATGTCTATCTATCTATCTATCCATCCATCCAGCTATCATCTATCTATCTAGAGACAGGGCCTGGGCTCGAGGGCAGTAAATGATCATAGCTCACTGTAACTCAGATTCTTGGCACAGTCTCTGGAGTACCAAGGATTACAGGAGCATACCACCACAGTCTGCTACAATTTTTTTAACTTTAGCTTACAAGCTCCTATAAGGTCTTATGCTCAAATTCCTGACCTCAAGCAATCCTTGGGCCTCAGCCTCCCAAAATGCTAGGATTACACATATGAGCCATGATGCCCAGCCTGACAACATTTTCTTAGGCTCAGCATGCAGGCATCCCTAGGGCTTGTTCCACCCTGCACCTTTCAGAAGTCATCCGAGCCAATGAAATGCATTTTTCTTCTTTTTTTTCTTTTCTTCTCTCTCTCTCTCTCTTTTTTTTTTTTTTTTTGCTTAATTTGAACTGGGTAGAGTTTGATCACTATCAGCCAAGCATGTTCTGAGCCATATTTGGACTTTACCAGGTACTTTGGCACCTTGAGTCTCTCACCTTGGTACCTGCAGCCCCTGCCATGTAACTTTCAGTGCCTTCCTACACTGACCCTGGACTGAGTGACTGACTTTGGCACAGTGAGATGTGTCTTCACTCTCACAGCCCTTGCGAGACCATATGAACAATCTCAGTCCTGCTGGGTAATGAGAGATGAGCCATCCCGCCTGGGGCCCCTTGACTAGCCAGCTGCTCCGGGAGCCAACTACAGGCATGTGAATGAGCACGCCCAAGGCCCCGAAGAACCGTCCCACTGTGGCACAACCACTGAATTATGAGCTACCCACTGAATTGGTAGATGTTCTGATACACAGACAAAAGGTGAAAGGCTGTAAAGGGGAGCAGATGGTCTGTCACCTGGTGGCTTTTTTCATAGGTAAGGAAAGCAAAGGGCTGTGATGGTGAAATATTGCCTAAGCTTAATACAACTATACTTCTAGACCATCGATATTTCAACAAGGCACCCAGAACATTTATACATGCTTAGCATAGCCACACTGGCAGGGGCCCCACTGAGAAGCCACACCTGGCAGTGTCACCTTACAGCGAGACTTGGCAGCTCTCACTGTGGGCAGCACGGGCAGCACAGACTCGGCCCCTAGGATGGAGGATCAGGTTGTGACAATGTGGAATTCATCTTGCCTGTATCCTAAAGTCATGACAGTAAATATCAAAATGCCGTAACATGTTGAACACCTACTACATTTACAATGTTCACAGCAGGCCGGGAATTCACAGCAGGCTCACACCTATAATCCCAGCACTCGCGGAGGCTAAGGCTGGAGGATTACTTGAGCTCAGGAGTTAGAGACTAGCCTAAGCAAGAGCAAGACGTCTGTCTCTACTAAAAATAGGAAAACTAGCTGGGCACTCTGGTGGGCACCTGTAGTCTCAGCTACTTGGGAGGCTTAGGCAAGAGGATCACTTAAGCCCAGGTTGCTGTGAGCAAGGCTGATCCCACTGCACTCCAGCCTGGGCAACAGAATGAGACTCTGTCTCGAAAAAAAAAAAAATGTATATATATATATACACATATATAATGTTCACAGCAAACATATTTTTCTTTTTATTTATTTATTTATTTGTTTTTTAGAGACAGTCTCACTTTGTCGCCCTCGGTAGAGTGTGGTGGCGTCACAGCTCCAGCAACCCCCAACTCTTGGGCCTAGACAATTCTCTTGCCTCAGCCTCCCTGGTAATTGGGACTACAGGTGCCCGCCACAATGCCCAGCTATTTTTTTGTTGTTGCAGTTTGGCTGGAGCCAGGTTTGAACCCTCCACCCTCGGTATATGGGGCCGGCGCCCTACCCACTGAGCCACAGGCGCCGCCCAACATATTTTTCTTTTATAAGCCTTAGTTAGTACGCTTTCATTCTCTTTTATTAGGGATGATTTGCTAGCTATAACCTACCATTTCCTCCTTACTCAGTTATTCATATCAAAGGTTAAAGGTACTATAGCTCCTAATGATGGCTCACATCTATGAACCTTAGCACCAGGCTCTGGACAAAAGGCTTTGTGAACCTGATATCTAATCCTTACTACAACCAGGGAGGTGGGTGCTGTCAATCCATTTTACAGAAGAGAAGACTGAGTCCTCTGTCCAAGCACACAAACTTACTAAATGTTGGCCTTAGCAGCCAAGCTTGTATTTTATTTTAAAGGGAAGCTAATAATGTGGGCTGCAGGAATAGGGAGATTTTGTGAAGGACAAACGTCACCTGCTTAGAAAACGGATCGGGGTTTACCACCTACCATCTCTGTGATCTTGGGCATCTTACTAAATGTTCCTGGGCCTCAGTTTCTTTGTCTGTGAAATTGGGACAATAATCCTGTTTTTCAAGGATTGTGAAGGGGAAGAGAATTTTTTTTTTTTTTCTTTTTGAGACAGAGTCTCACTTTGTCACTCTGGCTAGAGTGCTGTGGCATCATAGTTCACAGTAACCTGAAATTCTTGGGTTTAAGTGATCCTCTTATCTCAGCCTCCCCCTAAGTACCTGGGACTACAGGTGCCCTCCACAATGCCCAATGCTTTTTGGAGACAGGGTCTCATTCTTGCTCAGGCCAGTTTCGAACTCCTGAGCTCCAGCAATCCACTGGCCTTGGTCTCCCAGAGTATTAGGATTAGAGGTATGAGCCTCCATGCCTGGCCAAGGGGAAGAGAATTAAATGACTCATACAAAGCTCCCAGCACTGTGTTAGGTTCAGAGCTAATGCTAAATCCCTTATACCTTTTTTCCCACCAGGGGAGACCAGATCATATTGGTTTACAGTGATAACATCCAATAGAATGTAAACTCCATGAGAATTTGGGTTTGTAGTTATTCTGTGTAGGCTGTACCTCTGCACCAGAATAGAGCCTGGTACATCCTAGATTCAATATAAATTTTTTGGATTGAATTCTGTATTTCTGTGAATTTGTGATTCTGTGAGATGTGACTGGCAGCGGCTTCCTAAGTGCTGGCTGGAACTGAGAGGTGGAGAGGAGCCAGGAGCAAAGCTTTGTGAGGAGGAGGGGAGAGATGTCCCAGCCAACAGCCCTCTGGGGCCAGGCAGCATGGCTTGTGATGCTGACGATGACTCACTCTCTGCCTGGGAGGGCAGCTCAGGAGTTGCTGGAGATGCCAGTTGAGTGCCTAGAAGCAGAGTCTGTGGATTCAGTTTCACTCCCCCAAGTTCTCCCAGCCTCTGCTAGGGAACCCCCACCTGCCTGCACACTGGCGGGGCTTAGAAAGAACCTTTCTTGATGCCAAGTATCAGCAGGGCCCTCTAAGAATGTGAATTATTCATTGACAAACCCAGCACCTATCTGTCCCCAGCTGGTGCTGCTGGCACCTCTCTAGGCCTGGAAGCTGCCCAGGGCATCTCTGAGCCGGGCCTGCACAGGGTTTCCTCACAGCGGCAACACGGCTGCCCTGAGCCTTTTACATTAATTGGAGAAAAGATGAGGCAAGCTCAGGCAGTTCTAAAGTGTGTATTTGAAATCAACTCGCTCCTTGAAGTGGCATGAAAACAAATATCTAAGGAATGCTCTCAGTGTGGGGATTTCCCTAGCTACCTCTTGCTCTAAAGATGCTGACAGAAGCCATAATCAGGTGGGAAGTGGCTTTGGGGAAAAAGGGCCTTTCAGAGGGTGGGTGCAGCCTGTGAGAACCCACGTGGGAAGCTGGGAGCAGCCTCCATGGCTAGCACATTGGTGGTGACCATTCTGGAAGGACTCTGCACTCCACATGCTCCCTGGAGAGATGGCAGTGAGATGCCAGAGACTTAGAAAAGTCTTCCCGACATCTCTGCAGGAAATAGGTGTGACAAATCTGTAGGAGGAAGGTGTGCCAGTTGCTGGTCATGAAGTTTCTTCATTTTAAGAGACAAAGTGGTCATTTCCCTCCCCTGAAATAATAGGAATTTTTTTGTGTATGTCTACAGGGGCCAGTGACTGGCTCTCAAATCAGCATCCCTAGGAAGAAAAACAGGGACCTCCTCAAAGAGGGTGTATTCTCTGGTAAAGAGTTCCTCAGGGACATTTTAGGATATTCATTGGTCCCAGGGACTCTTACTTTCAGAAGCTTCATCTTACCTTATGTATCAAACGTTACACTGCACCTGCATCATATGTATGTGTATCAAAATACATGGTGGGGAATTTTTAGAATTTTGCTTTTGAACTTACTTGACTACGAATAGTAACTCCTTCAATTTACTATCACCTGTGCTTTCTCTGTGAACTCCAGAGTTCTTACAAAGCAAGGTAACCGATTCATAAATTGTTTTCAGATAAAATAACATTTTAATGAAAACTGAACTAAACAATGGACAAAGTGGACCCAATATTTTATAAACATTTGATTATTTGTTGATTTTGAGTTTGCATATTTTTCTTTAACTATATCAAGCCAATACCTTTTATTTTTCCTATTTTCCAATTTTTTTTGTGAGACCTGGATAATGTGGCTGTGGGTGTTTGTTCCTAATGGATGAAACAGACTGGCTATGGGGAGGCTGGAGACGCATGGTCCCTAGCTCCAGGCACCAAGAATCTTAATTCTCACAGGTCACACTGGTGATTTCCCCTGGGTGAAAGAATAAGCTTGGCAGGGTTTTGCATAGATAAGGAGGCCCTCCATTCGTATTTAAATGCACCTCCAGGTTAAGGAAAATCTGGGGCAGCTTAACATCCAGTGGAAACTGCTAAGAAATCCAGGGAGAGCTGTGTACTATTTACCCTCCCAGCACAAGAGTCAAGAAATAAAGAAGCAGCCTCAGTGCCTTCCCCTGGCACAGGAATCTCTCAAGGGGTTATTGGTTCACGCATCAGTTTACTCAGCAAGGAGTGGTCAGGGAGTTGTTTCTCCTGCCTAACCTGAAGTGGGGGAGGGGAAGAACAGATGGGACGTGAGCCTTGTCACCAGCACCTGAGTCAGCTGGCTTCCTTTCCCTTTAACATTTATACTTGAGCACTCAGCAGCAGAGAGAATCCAACACTAGCTCAGCATTGATCTGGTTCTGAGTGTCACAGAACCTCAAAGACTCATGCCCATGGGTCCCGGTCAGGCTGGCAGGGTGGGGCACCTGGCAGGCTGTTTGGGGTGCAGAGGTGACGAGGATCTGGAAAAAGCAGCTTCCCCTGCCAGGCACTGCAGCCACGCTGTTTGCTTCCTAGCTTGTACCCACTGCAGTTATGTTCCCTCTTTTTCAGCTGAGGCAATGGAAGCCTCAGGCAAGTGAAATGAGTTACCCAAAGTCACACCATGATTACATGGTAGAAGGATTTGAACTCCCAGATCAGTTGCACCCCAAACCTTGCACTGTTTTCTTCCACACCCAGCCCCCTCCCTGAATCCCTAGGAAATGTTCAGAGCCTGTTGGAGGCGTTCGTGTTGGAGGTCTGTTTCCCGTGTGCCTCTGGAGTAGGTCTGTTGATCCTTTCAGATTAGTCCTGGAGAAGAGAGAATGTGTCTGTGGTTGCCTCAGGGCCTCTGTGTAGGGCATAGATGTCCAGCAGAGGAGTCCGCCGAGAGCTGAAATCCAGCCCACCTGTCACTGCCTCTTTGTACCCTGGTGTTGGAATTTGTCGGACCTGGGGAGGGTTGCATGCCAAACCCTGTGCACTTGAAGCCCCATTCACCCTGAGGGGTGCTTCCTAATAAATTGCCCAAAGGCACTGCTGGTTTGGGTTTTCCTGGAAGCAGACCCTGAGACAGACAGCTCAGACGGAGAGCAGATCCTGAGAGATATATTGGAGTGTGAGTGGTTTTTTTTTTTTTTTTTTTTTATTGTTGGGGATTCATTGAGGGTACAATAAGCCAGATTACACTGATTGCAATTGTTAGGTAAAGTCCCTCTTGCAATCATGTCTTGCCCCCATAAAGTGTGACACACACCAAGGCCCCACCCTCCTCCCTCCGTCCCTCTTTCTACGGAGTGTGAGTGTTTTTATCTGGGAAGTGACACCAGGAAGCATTAGTAGGAAGGTGGGGCAGTGAGACAGGGGAGGAAGCAAAGCATTCAGGGTGTGTTGTCACTGGACAACTAGAGCATCGTCCAGTGGAGCCCCCTGGAAAACAGGAGCACACCCCGAGTCACCCCAATGCCCTCTATGTCACCATTGGTGAGGGCTGCTCCTGGGGGTTCCTCCCGCTTGCCTGGCACTCATGCTGAGCATGCTCTCATGGCCAGAGGAATGCTTTCCTACAAGGTCAAGCTTGTGCCTGGCGAGCTTCCTGGATCACAGTATGTGCTGAGGGGATCTGAGTAGGGTGGCAATGGTGCCCACCCCAGGCACCCTTGATGTGAGCCTGACTCGGTTATTTCCAGGATATCTATTCCACTCCATCCAACAAGGTCAAGGGACTGTGCTTCTCTCCCCCTTTCAGCAATTGTGGGAGGAGTTCAGGCATCCACCTGTACAGTTGCCATCCTGCAGGCTGGTTTGTGATTGCTTGTGGAAAAAAAATCGCTATGCTCAAACACCACCCCTGGAAGCCTCCGTACTTTATAATCAAATCTGGGGCCTGTTCCTGGCATTGACGTGGTCATGGTCCATTTCCTTTGACCTCTCTTCATTTTCTGCCTCTTTCTCTTCCTCCTCTTCGTCTTAGGAAGCCAATAAGGAAATCCAGGTTTCCTGGCTTCTCACCTTCCTGTTTTTATCCTATGGACCTCAGGAGCGCTGTCTGGCAGGGACAGGAGTGGCCATCTGGGCACTGCTCCAGAAATAGAGCGAGGCTCTAGAGAGGCCCTGCTGGGTTGACTGGGGGCTACAGATTGTGTTTGTGGCACAAGCTCGTGCATTTTTATCAATGGGGAGAGGCCAGTGCAAATTACAGGGGAGCCTCAAGCCATGTTTGCCTCCCCCCCCCCCATACACAGCTGAATTCCCACTATTGCTGAATCCCCACCACCCTGAACTCACAGCTCTTCCCCAGTAGCCCTTCAGGGACCAGCTGTTCTGCAGTTTTGCTCGGTCTCGGGCTGAATCTCTGAGCTCAGTGAGAGCGGTTTGTTTCCTCCAGCTGGTAGGTGGCTGTTGTTCCCTGAGGTTTTTGATTCTCCTTTCCAGTTACCCTTTAAGGGTTTTGCTCGTAACACAAGCCGTTCCTGAAGGAGGGGACACAGAACCCCGTTGCTTCATTCGGTACCAACAATCTAATGAGGTGTAAATCCTACAGATGCTGCCCGGGGGCCAGCACAGTAATTGATAGCAATTGGTGTGATTAGAGAAAGCCCTCAATCATCCTGTGGTGTCTGGTTGCAATCTGTCACGGTCCTAATCAGACACTCCTGGATCCTGCTCAAAGTCCAGATGTAAGAGTGAGAGAGATGCATCTTATCTCCCCCCAGCCCCTCCTCCTGGGAGGCAGCCTGGCTGAGAGGTCATAGACCCAAGCTCTGTCCTGCTGGAAGGTCACTCCCTGGGTGGGAGCCCTTGCTCTGCCTTTGTCAGCCCATTTCTTCATCTGTGACATGAAATGACAATGCTGCTTGCTTATCCCTTATGTGGTTGTTGGGGGGATTAAATAATATGTGTAAAGCGCTTAAAAACATGTAGTATTTGTTAAATAAGTACATCTTCTTGATTTTTTTCTATCAACTCCAGAAGGCCCTTGAGGGGTCTGTCATCAAGAACAAAGGCCAGTAACACAAAGACTGCACAGCTCAAGAACCGAGTGAGGTGCAAGATTAAGGACACCTGATGTCTTAAGTGGGACTCTTTGTGCAACATGGAAATGAATTCATTTGACAACTATCCACTGAGTGCCTACCGAGGACCAGGCGCTGTGCTGCTGCTGGTTTATAGCTGTGACCTCTCAGAGGTCACCTGTAGGTGCTTGGATGTACACAAAGCACAAATTAACAAGATAATTTCAGAATGATGATGATGAAGAAGAAAATAAGCAGAATGGGGTGAAAGGGAGGAGTGGGTGGGGGCAGCTTCAGGGTGGGTGGGCACAGGAAAGGCCTCTCTCTGAGTTGGTGACAAGGAGGAACCAGGCACACAAGGCTGTGCAAAGGCTTTGGAGGTCCCCGGGCTCAGAGAGTTGGAAGAGCAGTGAGAAGGCTGTCATGGCTGCAGGAGGATGAGAGGAGAGAGTGAAAAGAGGAGAGGCCAGTTATGGAGAGGTGGACGAAGCCAGAGCACATGGGGCCTTGTTCCACGTGGTAAAGTGCCCAATTTTTAACACATTACTGACCAGTCAGGAGTTACCTGGTAACGCGGATAGTTTCTGCGTAAAATTGCCTGTCAACAATGTGTTAACATAGCAGCTGTTCCCCAATTCATTTCTCCCAGTTACCCCAGATTCAACCTGTTTTATTCTTTCTCCCCTCCTCATCTCTTAGCTACTTATAATACGGAATCACTTAGCGCCTCTAACATTTCAACACATTATGGACCGGCAATTTTACACAGAAACTGTCTGTGTTACGGGTAATTCATGATGGGTCAGCAATGTGTTAAGTACCTTTGAGGACTTTAAGCAGGCAAATAATATAATCTCCTTTACCAATTAAGAAAGTTTAGAAACTCGAAGTAGTTCAAGCAAAAGGAGGCATTTATTAAGAGAGGGCAGAGGTGCCTCAGGGGAAGCCACAGACAGGAACAGGCCTGGGCTTGAAAGCAGCGGGGTGCTGTCTCCACTCCCACCTCAAGTTTGCTCTGCACTGAGTCCCCGGCCACTTGGTGGAACTCAGCTGGCAACTGCTTCTCAGTTTTATGAACTTGATTGCTGTGGTCTGGCCTCTCCAGGGTGATGCATCTCTCAGTTCCAACATGCCCCAGGTAAGGGTTAGGGCCTGGCTTGGGCCAGGAATCCATTGCTGGACCAGCAGCTATGGCCACAGTGGGACCAGGTCACACTTGGCATCCTAATTGCTCCGAAATAAGGGTGGGGTTCTGGACAGGGAGGAATGATTCTCATAAAGGGAAGGGGAAGCACAGAACAGAGTAAACAGACTGTCCAAGTTGCCAGAAAACTAGACACCAAAGAGCTCAGAGTTTAAGTTCGGGTAGACAAAGCTTAAGAAAAAAACATGAATGGGCTCCAGAGTTCTTACCCGCTACTGAAATAAGGCAGAAGAGACCTTGAGGAGAGAAAAGCATTTTATTCCACCAAAACTAAGAGCACGTTCTGGAGAGTTCTACATGGAAGGGGACTGAGAAATACGACAGTGAGTCATTCAGCAACAATTCAGTTAGATTTCTGACACGATTAAGTTCTTCACAATGCATGGGGACCCCCTCCTGGTGAGTTCTGAAAGCAGGGGGGACATTATTAAATATCAGCAGCGTGAGGGTGGGCAGGGAATGTTTTAGGGGCAACCAAAGTAATGATGCATCATGTTTCCTTTTGATGACCACATTAGTGACTTGAGCGCAAAGGTCAAAGACTCAGATGCTGCCTACCACACCAGGGAGATGAGTGCAAAGTGGGCCGGGGCAAGGAAACCAACATAGCAGCTGTGATCCACTGCCGTCAGCAAGGAGGCCTTAGAAAATAGCTGCTTCCTCAGCTCTAGCCAAGTGTTGCCTCTTGGACCCAATGATTTTTCTAGAGGAAATGAAAATTCTGGATTATTACCATATGAATGTTGATACTGAATTTAAATCTGTGTAAAAACTTTCCAAGAGGTTTGGTGTGATGGCTCATAGCCTGTAATCCTAGCACTCTGGGAGGCCAAGGCTCCAGGTGGAGCTGAGGAGTTGGAGACCAGCCTGAGCAAGAACAAGACCCTATCTCTACTAAAAATAGAAAAACTAGTGGGCGTGGTGGCAGGCGCCTGTAGTCCCAGCTACTCTGGAGGCTGAGGCAAGAGTATCACCTAAGCCCAAGAGTTTGAAGTTGCTGTGAGCTAGGATGCCACAGCAATCCACCCCAGGCAACAGGGTGCAGCTCTGTCTCAAAAAAATAAAAAAGAAAAACCTTTCCAAGAGACAAGCAAAATGTGAGTGCAGAGTGAATGTGGCTCACAGCCTTCCCCACCCACACCCAGTTTGGTGTCCTGGGGATCTGGTAACCTGTATTCCCCTGAGCTTCCTGGATTGTGGATGGCTTGGGCAGGCTCTTGGCTAGAACTGAGCACAGTGAGGTCCCTGAGTGCAAGGATCCTATGTCCTGCAGAGCCATAGGTCTTAGAAGCCAGGAAAGACACAGCTCTTCCTTCCTTCCCCTCTTTTTCAGCCTCTGTGTTAGGCCCCAGGTGTGCAATGATGAGTAAAACAGACCCACCAACTACCTCAGGGAGTTTATATTCCAGTTAGGGAGCCAGACTTTCAACAACTAATTACACAATGAAGTAGTTAATCAAACTTGTAGCAAGTGCCAAGAGAAGGCCAGCTTAGAGTGTTTACAAGGGAATCTGACCTAGTCTAGGAAGCTTAGGAAAATTCCCCGGAGGAAGTGACTTAAGCTGAGATTTTAAAGAGAAGAAGAGGAGGCTGGTGGCCCCAAGTTGGGGAGGAACTTGTCACTTGTCACCAGAGGCGGAGTTACGAGATGGGGCAGAGGAAGGAACCAGGTTGGATTTTGTCAACTTTGTTAAAGATTTAGAACTGTTTAAAAAAAATTATCCAAGACTTAGAAATAGGACAAAAACAAAGACTACAATTTCTTTCCATGTCAGGTTAAAACGTTACTTACCAGGCCCACCTACGGGTTAGTTAATTCTCCACGAAGCTCGTACTTTGTTTGATTTTGCTGTTTACTGATTGGGACTGACCTTGATGAAGTCACAAGTAGATAGGTGTCCTGTGGTGAGGGACATGTTTTATGTGAGGGGGATAACCCCAGAGGTTATGGCTTTATCTCCCTGAGGGCCATTAGTCAGTTTTGTTTCTAACTTCAAAAAACAAACAAAAAAATTAAAACTTATTTTGGAACACTCTCCTCAGGGACTTTATAAAGCCCCTGTCATCAAATGCTTTTAGAACCAGCCTTACCATCCTGCTGGGGCTCTCATTAAGGAGTTAAATGAACGTTTGACACATGTTAGTTCTGTATTAGCTTAAGAGTTGGGTTTTTATCTTCTTGACATTATTCTTTGACAGAACTCTCTCTGAAGTGTGACGAAAACTGTAGTTTTAAGAAGGCAACTACCATGATTAGATTTGCCTGTGGACATCAGTGTTAAAACTCTCCTGAGAAAAGTAAGACACTCAAGCTCCATTTTTTACCTTCAAATGGGGACTTTACCTCTTGGGAAAAATAACAGGTTTGGTTGAGGACCAGCCCACTGTTGCTTAAGTGCAGGATTATTTGTCTTTCTACAAACACATGGGACTGTAATCAGTGCAGGGTCCATTTTGTTAAGATTTAGAGAGACTGATGATAATTTATTGTAATAGGATCTAAACTAATGAACCCCACTTTCAACTAAAATGTTTTATAAAGATTCTTTTCTCCGGGGTCTCCCCAGGAGGCCCAGCTCTGCCTTGGGGTTGATTGCTTCTCAACCATTGCAAGGATCAGGAAGAAGATGGGCCATTTCGTTAAAGTGCTTCAGAAGGGGGAGGGGATCCTAGTATCCATTTCTATCAATTATCAAATATGAATTTAAAATAATCTATTTGGAGAAGTGTTGAAAGTGCACATGCTAATTGGACAGAGAAACAACAGCGCTAGGCCTGTGGAGAGGAGCCCGGTAATTAGTCGCAATGAGGTGACACAAAAGCTAGGCAGCTGCAGGGACCTGATGGGATCTCTGGGAGAAAGGCAGCTCCTGGTTCCCCTGGGCTTATGCTGGAATGTGCCTATGTAATCTCCATCAATCCTCACAGCATTTAGAAAGGGATTGTGCTGGCCTCGCTGCAGGTGGGAGACTGAGGTTCCCAGAGGTTGAGTGACTTGCCAGAGGCCACTGGGCTAGTAGGTGGTTGGGGTGACTTTCTTTTTTTTTTTTTTAGACAGAGTCTCACTCTGTGTGTCAAGCTATAGTGCTCTGGTGTCAGCTCACAGCAACCTCAAACTCCTGGGCTCAAGCGATCCTCTTGCCTCAGCCTCCCACGTAGCCAGAACTACAGGCACAACACCTGGCTAGTTTTTCTATTTTTGGTAGAGACGGGGTCTCACTCTTGCTCAGGCTGGTCTCCAACTCCTGAGCTCAAGCAATCCACCCACATCGGCCTCCCAGAGTGCTAGGATTACAGGTGGGAGCCACTGCACCTGGCCTGAGGTGACTTTTGAATCCAGGTGTTTCCTCAAACTCAGCAATATGCCCACGTGTGCTTGGCAAGCATTCTTTACTTCAGTCGTTATTTTCTCAGTGTTTATGCTTGAATGACATCATTCGAACTGATAAATAGGATAACAGAAAGAGTAGGACCCCTCCCCATGCAGAATTAGTGCTCAGCTACCTGTAGGAAATTGACAGAGAATTGGGAAATTACAATTTCTCTGTTTCTTGAGAAACAGAGAAAATTGCAAGAAACAGAAAAATTATAAATTACCTCCCTTCCTTCTTTCTTTTCCTCATAAATCTGTTGAATGCCTCTTGCAAGTTTTTGCTTACATACCATCTTCTTAATAAAGTCTACCATGGCCATCCTGCTTAAACTTCCAGCCTGTGTGAGCCCTGAACCCTCTTATTTTTATAAAAGGGCTGTGTTGCCCAGGCTGGTCTCAAAATTCTGGCCTCAAGTGATCCTCCCACCCCAGCCTCCCAAAGTGCTAGGATACAAGTGTGAGCCGCTACACCTGACACCTCTTTTCAATAACCCTAGTCATTTCTTCTTTTTCCCTCTGTAGCACCTATTTTCTAACATACTACATAATAAACTTATAAATTATCTCTGCCACTTATCGTTTATCTTCCTCTAATAGTATGGAAACACCAGAATCCTTGTATGTTTTGTTCCTTGTATATTTCAAGTGCTTAGAACAATGCCTGGGATGTAGTAGATGCTCAATAAATAGTTTCTGGGGCAGTGCCTGTGGCTCAAGGAATAGGGCGCCAGCCCCATATACCAGGGGTGGCGGTTCAAACCCAGCCCGGCCAAAAACTGCAAAAAAAAATAGAATTACCATATGATCCAGCAATTCAACTTCTCAATATATACCCCAAAGAATTGAAAGCCAGAACTCAAAAGATATATACTTGAACATCAATGTTCAAAGCATTATTCACAATATCCAAAAAAATAAAAATAAAAAAATAGTTTCTGGGTGAATGAATACCTGTGATAGGGGTGGTTATAGTTTAATGAAAACCAATAAGGAATGTGGACTGGTACAGTCTTCTCTTATCTGAGGTTTCACTTTCTGTAGTCTCAGTTACTTTCAGTTAACCACAGTCTGATAATAAGGTGAGTATGGTATGGTAAGCTGTGTGAGCGGGGAAGAGGCCCTGTGCATATAGCTTTTGTTATAGCATATTGTTATTATTGTTCTATTTTATTATTAGTTATTATTGTGTTTTGTTTTTGTTTTTGATACAGAGTCTCACTATGTCACCCTCAGTAGAGTGCTATGGTGTCATAGCTCACAGCAACCTCAAACTCTTGGACTTAAGTGATTCTCTTGCCTCAGCCTCCTAAGTAGCTGGGACTACAGGCACCTGCCACAATGCCAGGCTATTTTTTGGTTGCAGTTGTTTAGTTGGACTGAGCTGGGTTTGAACCCACCACCCTGGGTGTATGTGGCTGGTGCTGTAACCACTGTGCTACAAGTGCCAAGCCATTAGTTGTTATTGTTAATCTCTTACTATGCCTAATTTATAAATTCAACTTTATCATAGGTGTGTATGTATAGGAAAAAAACATAGTATACATAGGGTTCAGTACATTTGGGTTTTCAGGTATCTATCCTCTGGGGGTCTTGGAGGTATCCCCTGGTTAAGGGAGGGACTGCTGTACTATTGTGCCCACTCATGTGCCTAGCACTGTTTTAAAAATTTGTCCATATTCTATCCTTTAATCTCCATAACATAGCGACTATTGTTAAATTTTGCAGAGGAAACAAGCCAAGAAAAGTTGAATAACTTGCCCGAGGCTAAACATCTAGTACTTTTAAAATTAATCTTGTTGAAGTGTAAATTTCATATGATAAAATGCGCCCACATTCAATGCACAGTTTTGGCAAGTAGGTACACCCAGGAAATGATCACTGAGTGCAAGATGTGTAACCAGCACCCCAACGATTCCCTATGGCAGTCTGTCCCCTGTTCCTGGCAGTCACTAATCCGTTTTCTGTCCTTATATGTTTGCCTTTTCTAGAGAGTTACATAAAGTCTAATCATATAGCCTGGGTCTTTTGTGTGATTATTGAGATTCATACATGTTTATTCCTGAGTGGAGTTCTATTATATGGATATTCCACAATTTGTTTATCCAGCGTTTGTTGCTGGACATTTGGGCTGTTTGCAGTTTTTGGCTACTGGGAATAAAGCTGCTATGAACATTTATATACAAATTTTGTGTGGATATATGTTTTTACTTCTCTTGGGTAAATACCTAGGAGTGGAATTGTTCATTGTATAGTTACTGTATGTCTAACTTTACATGAAATTATGCACCTCTTGGGATTTATGGCGTAGCTGTTTGTATGGCACCCAGAGGAGTTTAGTCACAAAGATGATTAAACCCCTGAAACATTTTCCTGTGTCACTAGGCTGTCCTTCTGCAGTTCCCCTAGGAGGGTTGTGATGGGGGAGAAGAGGCAGGAGGGTAGGAGGAGTGGGGTGGGAGTGGGAAGTCCTGAGTATGTTACTCAGGCAGGCATTTCTGCTCTCTGGGCCCCAGTCTCTTCAAATGGGGAGAGTTTAATGCAGTGGTGTGCTGGTGAATGTTTAACAAATACCTCTCCAAAAAATGGTACATATATTAATGTTGTGGATGTTCTTTTTTTTTGGTTTTTGGCCGGGGCTGGGTTTGAACCCGCCACCTCTGGCATATGGGACTGGCGCCCTACCCCTTGAGCCACAGGCGCCGCCCATTGTGGATGTTCTTACATACAGTAGAACCACCATAGTTGACCTCCTGCCTCCATTGACCACCTCCTTAAGTTGACCTGATTTTCACTGACTGGACATGCACCACATGTACATATCAGTATAGGAGGCCTACCTCCTTACATTGACCACCTCCAAATGCTGACCAGTCTGTTACAATCCCTTGGTTGGTCAACTTACAGAGGTTACACTGTATGTTTATTGTAAATTTTACTGATGCACAAAAACAATTTTAAAATGATGAATATACAATTCTCTTTCTTATAAATTCCACATAGCCAATTGGATCTTCACAAGATACTTTTGTTGACTTTTGCCTGCCGCTCAAATCAGTAGCCACCCAATAGTAGCAACTGACAAACGAGTGCAGCTCTGACATGAATGTTGGTCGATACTTCTGCTTACGAGGTAAAGGGTAAGATGACAATGAGACGACGGAAACACATCTCAGGACTTCACTCGTTCATCAATGGCATGATGACTTCTCTGCAGAATTGAATAATTGTTTTTGAATACTGGAGAAATATTTTCTCAATTGTTTGTGCTGTTTATAATGTAACAGCTACATGACACACTTCGTTGTTAACATTTTCTCTGTCACTAGGTCAGGCGTGGTGGCTCATGCCTATAATCCTGGCACTCTGGTAGGCCGAGATGGGTGGATTGCCTGAACTCACAGGTTCGAGACCAGCCTGAGCAACAGTGAGATCCCATTTCTAAAAATAGCCAGGTGTTGTGACAGGCACCTGTAGTCCCAGCTACTTGGAAGACTGAGGCAAGAGAATTGCTTGAGTCCAAGAGTTTGAGGTTGCTGTGAGCTATGATGCCATGGCACTCTACCTAGGGTGACAAAATGAGACTCTGTCTCAAAAAATTTTTTTCTTTGTCACTTTCATAAGTCTAGATTATCAACAATGATAGCTTATGCTTTAATTTGTAGTGTTTGTCAATGTCTCTGCTGTAAATACTCCTACTTTGAAATTTTTAAGCTCTGCACGTGATGCCACCGAGTGTGGATTTGGGAAGAGGTGCAAAGTAGCCCAGAGGTATACAGTGTGCCACTATTCAGATGCAGCAGATAGACACGTAGTAGTTATTTATAAACAACCTTGGTAGCATATAGAAAGGATTTTATTTTTAATATGTTTTTAGTTAAAGTGTTTATAATTTAATTTTTAATAATGGCTGTGTTTAATAACCAGCTTGCAAAATTCCCCCCAGTTTTATAATCAATTCTTGGACATGTAGGAGCCAGCAACAGCACACCACTAGTTTAATGAGATTTTGTTTCCCCAGAGATCTGACCCAGTCCCCACTGCCAGGCCAGATTTCCAGGAAGGGCCCTCCTTTCAGACCTTTCCTTTCCGAGGTATGTCTCTCCCAGCTGGGGCCAGGCCTGCTTCCTCCCTAAAGGAGCAGATGTCTGGTGGTGTGTTCATTGCCTAAGGCTTTCATACAGAGTACCACAGATGGGGTAGTTTTAAATAACAGAAATTGATTTCTTGGAGTTATGGAAGCTGGAAGTCCAAGATCAAGGTGTTGGTAGGTTTGATATCTTCTCCTCTTGGCTTACAGATGGCTGCCTTCTGGCTGTGTTCCTCATATGGCTTTTTCTCAGTATACACATTTCCTTGATGTCTTTTCTTTTTGTTATAAGAATACAAGTCCTATTCAATTAGCACCCCACCCTCATGACCTCATTTACCTTTACTTACCTCTGTAAGGCCCTACTTCTAATCACGCAGTCACATTTGGGGGTTAGGACTGGCTGCAACATATGAATTAAGAGGGACACACTTAAGTCAACAACAAGCAGTGTGGGGTTTCTGTTTTGCTGGAGAAGAGGATGAGAAACAGAGGTGGCAAAGCAGTGCCTGATGCCAGAGACAGGCTGGGCCGTCCTGCCCTGGGGTCTCAAGAGTATTGTCAGGTCAGAGGCTGGCTAGGTGGGGGATAGCGGGGGCAGAGGAGGGAGGGAGGTATAAAGACTGAGAGCTCTAGTTATGCAAGGAGAGACATGAGGGTGTCTTTAGCTCTAGTACCCTTCTGGGTCAGGACACCATGCTATTGGAGCAGTGTCACCCTGAACAGGTAGCTGAGCACAGAGACCGAAGTCATGACCCTACAGCCAGGCTTCCTGGGCTTCAAGTCCTAGCACACTATCTACTAGCTGTGAGACCTCAGGCAAGAGACCTGACCTGCTCTGTGCAGCAGTTTTCCCACCTAAAGAGTGAAAATAGACCAGGTGTGGTGACTCAGGCCTGTAGTCCCACTATTTTGAGAGGCTGAAGTGGGAGGATTGCTATGGCCAGAAATTTAATACCAACTTGGGTAACATGGCTAGACTCCATCTCTAAAAAAACACTAAAAACTTGGCTCGGCGCCTGTAGCTCAAGTGGTTAAAGCACCAACCACATACACCAGAGCTGGCGTGTTCGAATCCAGCCCTGGCCTGCCAAACAACAATGACAACTACAACCAAAAAATAGCGGGGCATTGTGGCAGGCACCTGTAGTCCCAGCTACTCGGGAGGCTGAGGCAAGAGAATCACCTAAGCCTAGGAGTTGGAGGTTGCTGTGAGCTGTGATGCCATGGCACTCTACCCAGGGCGACTGCTTGAGGCTCTGTCTCAAAAAAACCCAGAAAACCTAAAAACTTAGCCTGGCATGGTGGCATGCACCTGTAGTCCTAGCTACTCAGGAGGCTTAGGCAGGAGGATCATGTGAGCCCAGGAGTTCAAGGTTATGGTGAGCTTTGAAGACACCACTGCACTCTAGTGCGGGCAACAGAACAAGACCCTTCCCCTACCCCGCCAAAAAAAAAATGAGAGCAAAAATAATGCTAGTAATTTCCACAAGGTTTGCTATGAAGATTAAATGAAAATATAGATGCATATACACATTTATAATTAGACTAGAGGTTGTTTGTAGTGCCTCGCACATTGTAAGCAATGTATTGTAATACATCGTAAACAATACACCATTTCCTCCCTTTCCCTCCATTTATAGGAAATTTCCCAAAAGTCCAAAACTGTAGTGACAAAAATAAGTGGTTGCCTGGGGCAGGGGTTAGAGGAGGGTTTGACTGAAAAGCAACTTACGGGAAATTCTAACGTGAACAAGCCCTCTCCATTTGGTCCTCCTAATGTGTACAAGGACCAAATTTATCAAACTCTACACTTAAAACGGGTGAATATTATTGTACTCAATAAAAAAAGAAGAAACCTCCCCCTCATATATAGTCTATATACTATTATTTATCAACTTGTGCTTACTAAGGGCCAAATACTGCTACAATTTTATGGTATTATTTCTCTCTCTCTTTTTTGAGACAGAGTCTCACTCTGTTGCCCCAGGCTAGAGTGCTGTGCCATCATAGCTCACAGCAACTTCAAACTCCTGGGCTCAAGTGATCCTCTTGCCTCAGCCTCCCGAGTAGCTGGGACCACAGGCACCCATCACATCTGGCTAAATTTTCTATTTTTAGTAGCCGCAGGGGTCTCTCTCTTGCTTAGACTGTTCTCAAACTTCTGAGCTTAAGCTATCCTTCTGCCTCAGCCTCTCAGAGTGTTAGGATTATAGGTGTGAGCTACTTCTTCCAGCCAATATTATTTAATTTGCATGTCAACTAAATAAGGCAGATGCTATCTGCTATTTACATCCACTAAATTCAAATGTTGAAGCCCTAACCCCCATGTAATGGCATTTGGAGATGGATCCTTTGGGAGTTAAGTAAGATTAGATGAGGTCATGAGGGTGGGGCCTTCTTGGTGGGATTAGCGCCTTTGTAAGAAGAGGGCAACACCCCACATACACACCAAGGAAAGACCATGAGAAGACACCATAACAAGGCAGCCATCTACCAGTCAGGAAGAAAGCCCTTACCAAAACCTGTCCATGCAGGTACCCTGATCTTTCAGCCTCCACAACTCTAGGAAATATGGTTGACCCTTGAACAGCTATGGTAGGGGCACCAACCCCCATGCGGTTGAAAATCTGAGTACAACTTTGACTTCCCCCCAACTTAATCACTAATAGCTTACTGTTAACTGGAAACCTTACTGATAACATAAACAGTCAATTAACACGTATTTTGTATGTTACATGTACTATATATTATATTGTTAAAGTAAGCTAGAGAAAAGAAAATGTTTTTAAAATTGTAAGGAAGAGAAAATCTATTCATTAAGTGGAAGGGGATCATCATAAAAGGATTCATCCTTGTCTTCATGTTGAGTAGGCTGGGGAGGAAAAAAAGGAGGGTTTGGTCTGCTGTGGCAGAAATAGAAGAAAATCAAGTATGAGTGGACCTGCCTAGTTCAAACCTGTCTTGTTTAAGGGTCAACTATAGGTTACTGTTAAGTCACCTGGATTATAGTGTTTTGTTATGGTAGCCCAAGCATTAAGATACTATCATGAAAAAAAAAATAATAAGATACTATCATGATCCCCATTGTACACAGAGAGATTGCTATTTGGTCAAGCATATCTAGAATTCATTCAGACTTTGTTCATTACTTAATTTCATCACCCCCAAACCTGTCCTTACTGTCAGCAAATGTGCTTAGATGATGGTTCTATCCCAGCCCAGATATAAAGCTCATAACTTGGTCTAAGTTGATCAACTTATCAAGATCCTCTCACTGCAAGGATTGGTTCAGGCTGTGTCGTGACCCCGTTAGAGCCCCTGAAACATAACACAGCTTCCGCTGGGCAGCTAGAACTAGGGCACTTTCCTGACAGACCTCTGGGAGAATGCAGAGCAGCCTTGTTGACAGCATGAGGGCGAACCCACCTAGAAGGGACCAAACATTGGAAATAAAGCCATCAGCCATGCAGGGGGGAGCTGACTCAAAGCCAGTGTGTCCCTGGACTCTGCAATCATGCATACCTTTAAATCTCTCTCTCTCTCTCACACACACACACACACCTTTTTTTTTTTTTTTTAACTTAAGCCAAAAAGATATACTCAAGGTCATCACACAGCTTATATGTGGCTCAAGGACACTGTATTAAAACTGAGGTTGATTCTATTGTACCTATTCTTTTAGCCAGTTAGTGCTAGAGGAGAAGAAAGAGGGAAGGTTTGTAAAAGGATGGAGACTCTGGGAGATTCTGCAGCTTTGGGAAACTAGAACAAGGTTGTGTTCTAGGCATTGGCCTAGATGTGCCTGAAGCCTGGACCTTCTTCTGTGTGCTGTGTCTGTGGCCAAATCGCCTGGTAACTTGGAGTCTCAGCTCCTTCCTCTATCAGTGTTTTTCAATCTTTTTTTTTTTTAATCTCATGGCACACTTGAACCTATAGTTAAACTTCCACAACACACTTAAATTATGTTGATAATATATATATACTTACTGTGATTTGAACTTTTTTAATAATAATTTAATTAATGATCTTTAAAAATTTTCACAGCACACCTAAGATCCTCTCACGGCACAGTAGTTGAAAATCACTGCTGTATCTCCTGGGGTTAAAAAAAGCATCCATCCCTGCAAACCATCACGAAGTTTTAGCAAGTTAATAAAGAAAAATATTCAGTGCAGCATCTACAGAATACTGGAAATATTTACAAAGAGACTTGGGAACTCCCTGAGCCACCCATTAGTGGATTCGATTGTCTGATCATGCTGTAAATACTTTGTCTTTTTTTTTTTTTGGAATGTTTTGAATTGTTACAGTGATTATTTTTTTCTTTCTTTCTTTTTGAGACAGAGTCTCAGTTACCCTCAGTAGAGTGTCATACCGTCATAGCTCACAGCAACCTCTAACTCTTGGGTTCAAGCAATTCTTGCCTCCGCCTCCCAAGTAACTGGGACTATAGGCTGTAGCCACAGTGCCCAGGTATTTTTAGAGACAGGGTCTCACTCTAGCTCAGGCTGGTCTCAATCCACCTGCCTCAGCCTCTGAAGTGCTGGGACTACAGGCATGAGCCACTGCGCCCGGCCTGATTTTCTTTTTCTTGAGATAGAGTTTCACTCTGCTGCCTAGGCTAGAGTGCCCTGGTGTCATAGCTCATAGGAACCTCAAACTCCTGGGCTGAAGGATCTTCCTGCCTCAGCCTCCTGAGTAGCTGGGACTATTGGCACCTGCCACAATGCCCAGCTAGTTTTAGTAGAGATGGGGTCTTATTCTTGCTCAGATGGTCTCAAACTCCTGATATCAAAGGACCCTCCTGCCTTGGCCTCCTGGAGTCGTAGGATAGGCGTGAGCCTCCTCACCTGGCCTGCTTAATGCCATCAGGCTCCTTCACAGAAGCAGGGATTAAAGACACATCTTGTCTACACTCCTGTCTTTCCTGGAAACATCAGTTCCTCCTAAACACTGCTTTTGGACCTGTCCTGCTCTGCAAACATATGGTGAAACTTACCCAATAATTTTATAGAAAAAGCACAGAGATGTTCATTGTCCTTCCCAGAACCTCATCAGCCAGAGAGAGAAAAACAATCCAAGAGAATCTGAACATGGGGTGCTGGGAGGATTAAATTAGTCCATGTAAAGTGCTTAGCTTGGGGTTGGCATGTTTTAGCAACTGAGTGCAGCCCTGTGCTAACTAAGCATTTCACATTTTCTCCCTGTTCCTCTTACCTTCTCAGCGAGGTGGGCATTACTGTCTGCCCATTTTGAAGAGAAGGAAATCGAGGCTCTGAGAGTTTGTTCGCAGTCTTCACGTGGCAAGGAAATAAAAGCAAGGAGGGAGGCCTCTCGTTCCACAGCCTGGCTGTGCCGTTTCCCATCTACTAGACACTCATGGGAGGTCTAACGGCCACCTCTTCCCCCAGTTCCATGTCAAAACATGGTCATTGCAGCTGCACTGTTTTCTCAGATGGATTCCCCAGCCCAACAATGAGTTTTACTTTATGAAAAGTGCAAAATGGGGAAATGCAGCCTCCCCTCATCCTTTCTCACTCACCTTTAGGAACGGGGTCTGGGTGTATGGAATTAAGCTTGACTGGTGTCACCTTCCCTGGGATGGATACTTAGCAGAATGTCTTCCTGTCCTGATGCGCTGGAAGGGAATTAAAAATGTGCGTGGTGTAGTGAGTCTATGGCAGACCCTCGGATCTTTTTGGAGCCCTTGGACAGCATGAACCAATGCTGGGGAAGTGAGTATTAGGGTGGCCCTGATAGACACCAATGAGGCACCTGACTTCCCAGGGAAGGAATCTTAACCCTCTGCCTCATCGACCCATGAGACCAATCCGACAGTCATCTATTCCAGTGTGCAGACATCAGAGAGGAGACTGTGCCAAGGTCAGGCCATCCCCAGAGAGGATTATGGCCGGCCATGGTCATGGCCAGGAGATATTTGCCTTGTGATTCATTTGTCGTAGGGTCAGGCCTGCACAGGCCTCCCAGGCCCCAAGTCTTTGTCCTGACAGGAGCAGCATTCCTGAGAGGCTGACACCAGCCAACCAAGCAGGAAGGATGGATGTGGGTGACACAAGGAGCTGCCACTTCCCGGACACTCACTGCACACCTATCTCTATACAGGCCATGCCTCCAGCACAGCTCACCTGCCCCTCGTCTCAGCTTTCCACATGAGGAAACGGAGGCATGAGAGGCAAACTCCCACTGCTAGGAAGTGGCAGAGCTGGGATGTCTAACCCGGGTTGCTCTGGCTTTTAAGTCAATACCAAGTGATTCACCAACTACAAGAAATAGAAATGTCCAGCACACCGGACTTTTGCGGCTCCTTGCAAAGAAGAAATACAGCTTCAAGTTACTAACTTTGGATTTATAACCTAGTCCCGCCTGCAGAAATGTTTTGTTTGGCTTGAAGAGGGTTTTGGGGAAAAATTTGAATTCATTATCACCTTTTAACAGCAGGGAATTTTCACATAGAATGTAGATTTCTGGCTGCTTTTGGGAACCCAGAAGATCTGGGAAAAGCCAGCTGAGGCAGAGAGCCACGGCCCCTTTAGGAGGGATTCAAGCCCTCCAGAGTGCTGTAGCCCCCATCGACCTGGGCCCTGCTTGATGGGGGCAAGATGACCCCAAGGCTGCAGAGGAGGCAGATCTTAGCCAGGAGAAGTTCTCCAATACTGGTAAGGAGCCCAGCCTGTCAGATCTCTGCCAGTGTGCTAGTTGGCTGGGGCTGCTATCATAAAGGACCAAACAACAGAAATGTGTTTGCTCACAGTTCTGGGTGTGAGAAGTCCAGGATCGAGGTGTCAGCAGCACTGGTCTCTTCTGAGGCCTTTCTCCTTGGCCTTTTCCCTGTGCCCCCACACCGTCTTCCCCTCAGTGTCTGCATTTAGAATTCCTCTCATAGAAAACCAATTAAACTCTAACATGGGGAGGAGAGAGGGGAAGAGGGAGCAGGGAGGGGACTGGTGTGCTCTCACCTAACAGGCACAATGTAAAGGTCTATGGCGTACTTCTTTGGTGAGGAGCACAACTACAACTTGGACTCTCTGCCTGACAAGTGCTATGTAACCCAGCCATCTGTACCCTCATATTAATCTGAAATTTAAAAAAAGAAGAACTTAAAAAAATATAGTTCCTCTCCTAAAGACACCAGTCAGGCTGGGTGCAGCGCCTCATGCCTGCAATCCTAGCACTCTGGGAGGCTAAGGAGGTGGCGTCTGAGCTCAGGAGTTGGAGACCAGCCTGAGCAAGAGTGAGACCCCCCCCCATCTCTACTAAAAATAGAGGGCACCTGTAGTCCCAACTACTCAGAAGACTGAGGCAAGAGAGGCAAACTCCTCATGAGGAAACTGAGGCACAAGAGGCAAACTCCCACTGCTAGTAAGTGGCCAAGAGTTTAAGGTTGCTGTGAGCTATGATGGTGCCGTGGCACTCTACTCATGGCAACAGAGTAAGACTCGGTCTCAAAAAAGAAAAGACACCAGTCAGATTGGATTACAGTTCACCCTAATGACCTCATTTAACCTTAATTACCTCATTAAAGACTTTTCCTCTAAATACAGTCACATTCCAAGGGATTGGGTGTTTAAGACTTCAATATATATAATTGAGGGGGACATAATTCAGCCTATAACATTCAGGTATTAATTGTCTTCCCATAAGGGTAGATCCAGTTTTGTAGGGTTGGAAGCAATTGGAGGGGGGGGGCTTCTTTATGAAAATGAATATACAAGTATAAGTGTAAAATTAGGTACAGGGAGCAGGGCTATTTGTACACCACCACTATTCCACAGGTTCCGGCCCTTCAGCATGTTCCAGACACTTCAGCAGCTAGAATCAGCAGCTTCCTCAGCCTCGTGCCCACCAAAAGTGCTGCGAGATAACTCCCCACACCCCCAGCCCTCTGCCACTGACTCCTTTGCCCCTTGGCTGGGATGGCTCTGAGGTGTGTGCTCTGCCTAGTATTTTAACCATGACTTTACTTTCTGTATCTTTACTTTTACTTTCTATCTATATACTGTCTATATACTTTCTGTATCTCCCCTCTCCTCTCCTCCGCTTTCCACTCCTCTCCTTGAGACAGTTTCCCTCTGTTGCCTGGGCTGGAGTGCCATGGCCTTAGTCTAGCTCACAGCAACCTCAAACTCCTGCATTCAAGTGATCCTCCTGCCTCAGTCTCCTGACTAGCAGGGACTACAGGTGCCCACCACCATACCCAAATCATTTTTTTTTTTTTTTGAGACAGAGCCTCAAGCTGTTGCCTTGGGTAGAGTGCTGTGGCATCACAGCTCACAGCAACCTCCAACTCCTGGGCTCAAGCGATTCTCCTACCTCTGCCTCCCAAGTAGCTGGGATTACAGCCGCCACAACGCCCGGCTATTTTTTGGTTGCAGCTGTCATTGTTATTTGGCAGGCCTGGGCTAGATTCAAACCCACCAGCTCAGGTGTATGTGGCTGGCGCCTTATCCGCTTGAGCCACAGGCGCCGAGCCTATTTGATTTTTTTTTATATTCTTTACTGAGATCAATATCTAAATGATACAATATACAGTTCTTTTTCTTTTTGTTTTAGAGACAGAGTCTTACTTTGTTGCCCTTGGTAGAGTGCCATGGTGTGATAGCTCACAGCAACCTCCAACTCCTGGGCTTAAGTGATTCTCTTGCCTCAGCCTCCCGAGTAGCTGGGACTACAGGCACCTGCCACAATGCCCAGCTATTTTTTGTTGCAGTTTGGCCGGGGCTGGGTTTGAACCGCCACCCTCAGTATATGGGGCCGGCGCCCTACACACTGAGCCACAGGCACCGCCCATCATGTTTTTTTTCATTTTTAGTAGAGACAGGATCTTGCTTTTCTCAGGCCAGTTTTGAATTCCTAACCTCAAATGATCGTCCCACCTTGGCCTCCCAAAAGTGTTAGGATCACAGGCATGAACCACTGCACTCCGCCATTATTTTCTATATTTTTGATGCTTTGACATCTGAGGTCTTGCTGACCCTGGAGGGGCTGCCCCTCCCAGGCTCAGCCAATTCTTAGAGATCCTGAACAACTCAGCCCACTGGTGTCCACTGGTGCCTTTCAAATGCAAATCAGCCAATCCAGAGCCCAGACCTCCCAACTGCATTACTAAGCTCTGACACTCGGTGCCACTATCCAGCTAGCATAATTGCCCCAGGACCAAGTAAGTACCAGACAACCAGGGATCCTCCCTATGCCCTGGAGCCTGCTGAGGTGTTCAAACTAGCTAACCCTAAACCTGCTTACCCTGCCTTGGCAGAGGCTTCTCATGGAAACCACAATAAAGGCTCTGGCTCATGCATTGCTCCTGTTTTCTGCCTCCCAGCAAACATTAGTGCTTTTCCAGGTGGCGCCCATGCCAGGGCATGAACCCCTCCTCCTGGGAGCTGTGAATATAAGACAATTTTTCCACAGCAACTGTCTCCTGATCTGATTTCTGATAGCTAAATAATAAAATCTACATTGTAAAACATCCTGTCTCCCACAGGTGCCCACAGTGGGCGCCGGCTCCCTAACGCAGCCACTGCTGGCAGCCTGTCCTTCCTTCTCTGTGTCCCCACTTGCCAGCCGATGTTTCCTGCACCTCCCCAATAAGCCAGCCATAGTCCCATGCTTGTTCCAGGGGCTGCCTCCAGAGGAACAAAATTAAGTCAGCACAAAAGTGAATATTTATCGTAAATACAGAGAAGAAATAAAAGTGGAGGCGGTAGACTTAACTGTGGCCAATGAAGTATGTTATACTGGCAAATTTTACAAAATCAAGGGACCACACGAACGCTCTATTAGGGTTCTTGGGAGGGGTCCAGGCCCTAAAGCATGAGGAATCTGCCTCCATCTGCCCAACTAGGACATAGTCAAAGGTACCAGGACAGTGCCCAGTGCAGGGGCTGACACACAGTAGTTGCTCCATAAATAATAGTTCAATAAATGAATAGGCCTAACTGGGACATGCCAGTTAGGCAAGCACACGTTGGAGTATTTGTCTTTCTCCTGGATAGTGTTTGAGTGGGTAGCCTTTGAGGTCCTTTTTGAGGGCTTCCTCCAGTAGCCGAGTCTCTATCAGACAGACACAATTTTTTTCTTTAAATGCATTAGTATTTTCATTGTCACAGGCCTAGGAACCAGGATATCTCTTTAGAACCACTTTGCAGTTTGCTGATCTGTTCCATTGTGGACTAACTGTGGTTTTACTTCCAGAAGGCAATTTTATCTTCCTCATTTCCAGGTTCTTTGCTGGGTACATGGGATGTCAAAGAGCCCAAAGAGCCATTTACTGTATTCACTACTATATAGCACAGAGCTTCAGAGACCCAGCTCAATGCTTCTCCACTTCCTACCAGAGTCTAACCTTAGGCAAATTACTTAGATTCCTGACCCTCGCTTTTCTCGTCTGTGAAATGGGGAGAATGATAGTAACCAACTTCCAGACTAGTGGGAAAATTCAGTGAGGTAATGCGCATAAGCCCTTAGCACAATGTCCAATTGATAGTGCTCAGCAAATGGAGGTTGTTAATGGAAAATGTAATACTATGCCCAAAAACCATTAATCCTTTAAGGCTAAGTGTTTCAATTGCCATCCATAGGCCTGGGGTAGCATGGAGTTAATTCCAAAAGCGACATTTCATTAGTCCCTGAGAGCTTGTGAAGTACCGTTAGGGAATGCTTTAACATGAACAAGGCTCCATAAATGATGTGCTTTGTTTCCTGTGGGGGTGGTTTCCTAGTGACTATCAGTGACCCAGGTCTCTCATGCCTAAACGGTGGGGCTTCCTGAGAGAAACAGCCCCTCCTGTGGCCAGTTCATCAAGAATGAATTGCTGGCCCAGGGAATGTTGTTTATGACCAACAGCTTTTGGTAACACAGAGCGGGTAAACTTGATGAATTGTGGGGACAGACAAGGAGAAAAAGAGCACCAGACTGAGCTCTCTTGGCAAGCTTCACACAGCTAAGATGCAATCTGGAGAAAACACAAGATTTATAGAAATCACAAATGTGTGTGAAGTACAAAAACAAAAAGAAGAGAAAGCAAGTGGAGTAAATGTGAAGAAGAAAGGAGCAAAATAAAGCAGAAGTACAGGAAAATGGCACATGAACCCGGAAGGATCAGTCCTAAGGGTGGCTAAATCCTGGACGTGGAGTAAATGACAGAATCTTTAGGCATACATACTACAATTTTCCATTCCTGTATCTGTGGCAGACATCACTAATCAAACACAGCAGTCTTTCAACGGGGCTCAAACATAGCCTCAGAACCTTCTCAATCTAGTAATCTAGGTTATCACCTCTGATCTACCAAGCTGATATTTGAGTTGAACTATTCTTCTTGGCTGGGTTATCAGCTCCTGCCATACACTTAGGCATACACTAAGTCTTAGAAGACTTGGACCAGAAGAGCAGATCAAAGCATAGCAGACACAGAATAGTAAGGAAGAGGTGTGAGGACTGGCACATGCTTGTAAAGAGACAGAAAGAGTGGGGCCTTTGCAGACTCAGAGACTAAAGCTGTGTCTCCAACTCTGTTCCACTGGCCAGACAGTCCCATTCCTCTGATAGTACAACAAAGATAAAAGAGCCAGATTGAAGCCATATTCTCAGAGTTGAGTACAGGAAATCCTTGAAGATGGAACATAGAGAGGAAAAAGATTTATTTTAGTCATCTCCAGCAGTGCCTAGAAAACAATAGGTGATCATTAAAAACTCACTAAAATAATTGAGCAAAGGAATGCTCAGGAGTGTTAAATGTAGGGGAGAAGAATGTTCATTCACTGCTGTTGGCAGTGATATATTCCTTCTGAAGGATGCTATGGCTTATATATAAAACCTTAAAAATGTGCAGAACTTTTAACCCAGAAATTTTATTTTTAGGAATTTATAGTATGGAAATAGACCGTGGAAACACACATTAGCTTATTTTTAATAATCTTCATTTCAGTATTGTTTTAGTATCACAAAAAGTGATGGAAATAACCTAAATGTCCATCAGCAGGAGATCACATAAATAAAAAATAGTATATCCAGAAGATGGAAGACTGCACAGCTGCTCAGTAAAATGTCATCCAGGAACATTTAATGACATCCGACTGTATTTATGATGTATTATTAGTGTATAGAAAAAAGTTATACAACGTCAATAAATCTGAAGAAAAAGAAAAAATATAGAAAAGCAAGTACTTTATGAAAAAAGATATATATTTATCCTCACTAAAAAAACCTGGAAGAATATAGGCCAAAATGTTAAAAAATGTTTGTCTGTGGATAGTTGGATAATAGGCGGTATTTATTTTTTCTCTCTGTTTTCCTATATTTAAAAAATTTTACACAATAAATATAAAATACGTTTATAAAAATTAGAATGCTTAAGAATGGTTGACAGAGGCATGTGTGTGTGTATGTATACACTCAGACATGCACACACACGTGTGGTGTGTGTGGCTTTTTAGATACTTTGAATTGTTTGGGCTACTTTAATGAGTTAAGATATGGAACTAGCTAATATTTAGTAAGCATGAACACTTAGTATGTAACTATCAGATACTGTGTTAAGTTCTTTTTCATGTTTGCTTCATTTAACCCCCCCCAGCGACACATGAGGAAACTGAGGCACTGGAAATAAGTTGCCCATCCCCGCCCCTGATGGCCGAGCAGGCAGGCTGTCTCTGGAAGCCACGTTTTCAATCTCCTTGCTATTCTGCCTCCAGCAAAAGAAAATCAGTAAGAAATTTTTGAAATTCTAAGATTCAACCAAGGGGGATTAAGTAATCACATTTGCAGTAATTTTGAGAGCTCAAAATTAAACTAAATTCACATTTTTGTGTACATGTGTGAGTTCTTGTCAGGAAAAAAATTGAGGGAATTAAAGTGTCTTGAAAAGATTGCTTTTTATAATTAAGCCTTCCTTGCCCGCTTCCTGTTACCCACCCTGACACATTACCGCAATAAACAGCGCTGCCTGGGTGAGGGATACGGGGTCGTGTGCCCAGGGCTCCGAGCTTTAGTCAGCCGTTTTCTGGGGCCTGCGTGCGTGTCTTCACAGCTGCCCACTGCACTGGAGAGCCGCTGGGATGAGTATGTATTTTTTGTTTCTGAGTGGCACCTGATAGTTTCAATATCCCCTGCAGAGCATTTTGGAGGAAAGTGGGCCTCAGGGTGAACAGGTGGAAGAGGATCACCTCTGCCATCGGAGCTGACCCTTCTCTGCCACTGGAGCTGACCCCCAGAACTGCCCCTGAGAGAAGGAATCAGGGGATCCCTTTTGGAAACTGAAGTATCTTTAAGCAAGGGTGAAGGACCAAGAGACACCCTTCACACACCCTGGGTGACCTTTGGGAACTGGGAAGAAAGTTATGTAACTGCCGACTTGCCAGTGAGCAGGGGGTGGGAAGGAGGGAGAGAAGAGGGGCTTCTGATCCTGACTGTGACCCTCATTATCCATGAAATCTCAGACAAGACACTTCCCTTCTCCAAGCCTCAGTTTCTTCATCTATAAAATGGTGGAAATATATGCCTCCTAGACTTCCTCCCCTCCCTGCCCTCTCTCTCTCTCATTCTCTCTTCCTTTCTTTAAGAAGTAAAACAAGATATGTACGTGTGTGAAGTGCCTGGCACAGAGGATCTACTCAACAATGGTCAGTGATGCAGTGTAAGTTTGTGGTTGTGACTGCTGGCTCCAGAATCAAACAAAAAGGACCCATGATAGAGATGGCTACAAACTCTTGAAACTCCTCCCATTGAAAGGCTGAGCTGTATCCCCTCCCCTTGAATCTGGCTGTGCTCTCAGAGTTGGAAGTGATACTTTGTTGGCTTGTGGGCCAAGGCCTGAGGCAGCTTCCACCTGCTCTCTCCTGGAGTCGCTTGGTAGCCCTGAGCCGCCACGGGCAGGTGTAAGGCATCCTGGAGGCATCACTGGAGGGATTGTGCCAGGGTGCTGCAGGTGACAGTCTCAGCTCTCTCTCCCTGACGAGGCACCAGTCACGCGAGAGAAGCCATCCTGAACCCTCCAGCTGAACCCCTCTGCCAGCTGAATACTGCAAAGTGACCCTGGTCAACGCTGCCTGGAGCTGATTCTGCCCAAATTCTGGTTGTTTTACATCAGCATGTTTGGGGACAATTTGTGACACAATGGTAGATAACTGGAACACCAAGTTTTGAGTTCTTCCCTTAAGGGTTGCTAACTAGCTCTAGGATCTTTGGAGATGACCTCTCTAAGCTCCAGTATCCTTTAAATGGGGGATGGGAACAGTCGCTGCCTTGTAGGATTTCAGGGAAATTAAATGAGGTAACTCCAGCAAAGTGCTTGGGGTGGGGCCTAGTACATAGCAAGCCCTCAGAAATGCTAACTTCCACTGTTCTTATTTCTTCCCCAGGCTTTGGGGCAAAATGAAAAAGTCCTCAGGGCATGTACACTGGAGAACAGTAGGCCCTGGACCACTCTCTCTTTCCCAAGGAATAGGATTATCTTAATAATACTTAAATACTGTTCTCATGAAGGCGTTTAAAATTGGAATGGTGGCTCGGCTCCCATAGCATAGTGGTTACAGCGCCGGCCACATGCACCGGGTGGCAGGTTCGAACCCGGCCTGGGCCTGCTAAACAACAATGACAACTGCAACAAAAAAACAGTCAGGTGTTGTGGTGGGCACACTCAGGAGGCTGAGGCAAGAGAATTGCATAAGCCCAAGAGTTTGAGGTTGCTGTGAGCTGTGACTCCACAGCACTGTACCGAGGGCAACATAGTAAGACTCTGTCTCTAAATAAATAAATAAATAATAAAATTAGAGGGTGGCACCTGTGGCTCAGTGGGTAGGGCGCTGGCCCCATATACCGAGTGTGGTGGGTTCGAACCCAGCCTCGGCCAAACTGCAACATAAAAAATAGCCAGGTGTTGTGGCAGGCACCTGTAGTCCCAGCTACTCAGGAGGCTGAGGCAAGAGAATCACCTAAGCCCAGGAGTTGGAGGTTGGTGTGAGCTGTGATGCCATGCACTCTACCAAGGGTGATAATAAGTGAGACTCTGTCTCTTAAAAAAAAAAAAAAAATAGAAGAAAACAGAATGGAATGGTAATTTATGTGATTCTCTCTGAAAAAGTGGCCCTGGTGAACCCACACATTTGGCGTGGGAATTAAGATGCTCATCTCTGTCTCTAAGTCACCTCCCACCGCCTCTGTCCTGGATGGGTTAGCGCACATGCATGGGGCTGCTCTCGCCACCTCCTTCTTGCTTTTCTTTTCTCCTTTTGCTCCAGGGATTTACCCTAATGGTGGGGGCAGTGACACCTGCTCTGAGGGGAACATTTGCTGCTGATCTTCTGGGTGCAGGGAGAGTCGTGGAGTTTTGATTTGGTCAGCAGGCTGGGACCCCCTCTCTGCAAGCTATGCCTGCGTTCCACAGTCTATAGCTCACAAGTGGCTTCCTGATTCTCAGTCTTAGAGATGGAATATGTTGCATAAGGCAGTTTGGCTGAGTGGTTTTATAGAGATGGGGGCCTGAGATATGGAAGGGTCTGGGACTGAGGCGGGTGCAACAGCCGAATTGTGTAGAAGAACCACTGTGAGCTTTGGGGCCGTTCATCGATTAATTCAACAAGTATCTCTGAGGACCCACTAAGTACCAGGCACCAGGTGAGGCAGTAAGCTGGAAACATTTGGGTCTTACAGCCATTCCTCAACCTAAATTCTATTCAGCATTCACCTGTAGAATGGCTAAAACAAAAAAATAGACAATCCATCATTTTTTCTTTCTGAGACAGAGTCTCACTCCGTGTCCCAGACTAGAATGAAATAGCACGATCATAACTCACTACAACTTCAAACTGCTGAACTCAAGTGATCCTCCTGCCTCAGCCTCCTGCACAGGTAACTGGGATTGCAGATGTGTGCCACCATGCCTGGCTAATTTATAGAATTTTTTGTAGAGACAAGGACTTGATGTGTTGCATAAGGTTGGGGTTGACTTCATAGCCTCAAGAAACCCTCCAGCTTCAGCCTCGCAAAGTGCTGGGATTGCAGGTGTGAGCCACCACACTCCTGGCCACCAATCTCATGTCTTAATGGTGCAATAAAGCAATTGGAGCTCTTATATGTGGCTGATGGGGGCACTTACTGATTCAACCACTTTGGAAAGCTAAATGTTTCCTAAGTGCTCCAAATGAAATGCCCGAGAATGTGCATAGCTACACCGTTTGCAGGAGCCACCAACCAGCAACAACCCACATGCTCATCAACTATGGACTCTGATGCTGCAATGAGAATGAAGAAACCAGTACTATACGCACCAACGTGGCTGAACCTCACAGACACGATGCTGCGGGAAGGATGTTACAAATAAGAGAGTAAATACTGTGTGATTCCATTGATGTGGTTTTTAAAGAGGCAAAACAAGTGGATGGTGTAATTCAGGGTTGTAGTCACCCCTGGAAATTAGGGAGTTGAGGTGGTGCAGGATAGGGGCTGCTGGAGGCTGGCAGGGACATCCTGTTTCTTGGTTGGGATGCTGGTTACACGATGTGTTCACTTGGTGAAATCAATCCATCTATTTACTTAGAATGTGTATATTTTTCTGAGGCACATTTTAAAAAGAGGTTAGGACAATTGCAATCAGTGTAACCTGGCTTATTGTACCCTCAATGAATCCCCAACAATAAAAAAAAAAAAAAGAAAGAAAAAAAATAAAAAGAGGTTAGGAAAATGTTATCCAACTTGGATCAAATTGTTTTTGCCTCTTTAAGCTTGGTTTCCTCATCTACAAAACAGATATGGCTGGTTGCAGTAGCTCACTCTTATTATCTCAGCACTTTGGGAGGCTGAAGTGGGAAGGCTGCTCAAGGCCAGGAGTTCAAAACCAGCCTGGGCAACAGAGAGGCCCTGTTGCTACAAAACAAAAGAAAAATTAGCTGGATGTGGCAATGCGTGCCTGTACTGCCAGCAACTCAGGAGGCCGGGGTGGGAGGATTGCTTGAGCCCAGGAGTTTAAGGCTGCAATGAAGTATGATTGTGCCACAGCACTCTAGTTTGGGCAACAGGGCAACCCTCCAAACAAAAACAAAAACAAAATATGTCCTTAGTCATTGAGATATGGTCATATTGAGATTTAATGAATATGAACATTATCAGAAACTAGTGTATATTAGATGCTTCGTAAATGATAGCTATGATTATTGTTATGATTTTAATTGTTAATAATTGCTTTTTTTAGATTTCTTTCAGTGCCTAATTTTTTTTAACAATCTCAGGAAGATATTATTATTCAGATGAGAAAGAAATTTTAAAACAGTCCTAAAAAAAGGCCCTTCTGTGGGTTGAAATTATTTTGTGGTGTCAAGTCACTGCAGAAATGAAAAATAGCTCCATTTTAAAAAATGGTCATTTTGGTTCGGCACCTGTAGCTCAGTGGCTAAGGCGCCAGCCACATGTACCAGAGCTGGCAGGTTCGAATTCAGCCCAGGCCCGCCAAACAACAATGACAACTACAACCATAAAATAGCTGGGCATTGTGGCAGGTGCCTGTAGTCCCAGCTACTTGGGAGGCTGAGGCAGGAGAATTGCTTGAGTCCCAGAGTTGGAGGTTGCTGTGAGCTGTGATGCCACAGCACTCTACCCAGGGCAACAGCTTGAGGCTCTGTCTCAAAAAAAAAAAAAGCTCATTTTCTTTCTCTGACCCCTAAATACCCTTCCCTAAATGTGCTCTGAAACCTTGAGGAGAAAATGTCATAGCACCTGGAAGAAATGCCCCTCCGCCCCATCCTTTCTACACATTGAGAGAACATGACCCAGGATGGATTTTTCAATTTCTTGGGAGCTGAAAACACGTTGCCATAAAGTTTATACCTCTCAGCAAAGATTTTCCCTCACTTTTCATGGAGCTGTGTGTCATGAGAGAGAGCACTTGGGCCCTGCCCCAGCATGAGCTGAATGTGGTTGTCAGCCTCTGGAGAGATGGCCCATGCGTCATGGCTGGAAGCAAGGCTAACGCTTTTACACTCTGGATATTATGTTACATCAATTTAGAAAGTGTAATCCTGGAATTAGACATTGGTGGCTGAAAAACAGACACAGCTGGTCACAGCTGGGACAAGAGAAAGGCCCAGAAGGAAGCCTGGACCCCCATTGCTGGGGCACCCAAAGGATCAGCAGCACAGAACCCAATCTGTCCCCATTGGGAAGGGATGACTGCCACCAGCTGGTTCTGGGTGTTTCCCCTACCCTCTCCAAGAGAGACCATCTGCCCACAGGCACAGGGTCTGCAGGTCCAGGATAGAGATGCCTAAGTATTCCAGTGATGCACCTGGGCAGACCTGACTCCAATGTCCAGGCAAGTCTAACTCCGTGCAGTCACAGAGCAAGAGAGGGTGGATGCTTCTCTGCCCCATGGACATCACTGTCTCCCTCTTTCCTTAGAGGGACGTGACTCAGAACAGTGGTACACAAATGGCCTCCAGCAATTGCTATGATGACCCAGGTCCCCCATCTCATCAAAGAGAGGGACCAATTCGCTCCAATTTCCCTGCTGTGTTTGTAATGGGGCGGAGAAATCAGATGGTTATATTTTGTGGGTGGTCCAACATTTCTGGAGGATAAATTATAGTATGAATCAAAGAAGTGTATGAATTTAAGAATTAAGGCCCTACATGTGAGTTTGCTAAATACTTGGTAAGTGCCTTTGTAAGCAACTAAGACATAATAGGTGCTAGGCACTGTGCTAAGACTTCACCCGTGTTACGTAAACATAGCCTGCTCGGGGCAACTTGCTCAGTGAGTGGCGCGATGCCACTATCGACATCACCATTTGTAGATGAGAAAACCCAAGCCTCTGGAGGTTAATTAGCTGCCTAAACTCAGAGCTAACTGCAGAGAGGGCTGAGAGCATTAGCCCCTGTTGGTTCCTAAGTGTTCCGTTATGCAGAGGGTGGCGGGGTGGGGTGAGGCAGGCACAGGGCTTTCTGCCTTCCAGGTGAGGCCGACATAGAGCGATGTGAACACGTGCTCATTGTTACTGAAGGAAGCGTGCAGGGTGCCACAGGAACGTGTGACTCAGATGTTCCTGGAATCGTTAATTATCAGTCTGACAAGAAAAGAAATAATTTAAACCTCTGACAATTAGGGTTTGGCTAAATAGATTACATTATGTCCACACTTTGGAATAGTGAGCAGCATTAAAATAAATGTCACAGGGCTATGTTTATTGACATGGAAAGATGTTCCTAGTGCTATCACATATTTTAAAGGGAAAAGGATGATTAAGGTAAAAAAAAATTTTTCTCCCTCTCTTTCTCTCTCTGTGTGTAGGCATAGAAACAGCACATTACTAGTTGTTTTCTCTGGGTTTGGGGGTTATTTATAGTTTTTTATTTTTCTTTCCATCTCTCTGACCTTTCTGATTCTGGGGGGATTAATTAGCATGTAGTCCATGTCTAATTGGAATAACCAGCCATTTCCACTTGAGAGAGACATAGCTACTGCCTCTTCAGACACGCAGATGGCAGACATAAAAGTGCCTTACTCCTCCCTTCTTGTGAAAGGAGAAGGAGGCACTGGCAGGTTATGAAGGCCGCTCCATGTTCCTGTGGGGTCGAGGTCCTTAAAATGTGGCCCATGGATCTGCTGCATCGGAATCACCAGGACTACTGGTTAAAATGCAGCTTCTCACATTCCCTGAGCACTTGCCATGTGCTGGCTGTTGTTCTAAGTGCTATACATTCACTAACTCACACAATCCTCACAAACCCTAAGATGTGTGCATAATTATACCCATTTCACTGATGAGAAAGCTGAGCACAGGGAGGTGAACCAGTGTGCTCCAGTCACAGAGTTGCCAGGTGGTGGACGGGACTCTAGCTCTGGTACTTGGCTCCAAGTCTGCCTTGGCCGTCACTGCCCGGACAGCTTGGGGTCTCAGGAGTCTGGATGTTTAACAAGCTCCTCAGGCAGTCCGTGTGTGTACAGTGAAGTGCCTAGACTTTTAATCTTTTATCTCAGAGACACTTGCATTGTTTTGAATTAAGAAATAGCTGATCCTTTTGTCTCTTTACTCCATATCAGCTATGAAAAAACTATGTCTCCTTGAAGTCATTAGAGCAAATACATTATCTGTGATTCTCAGCTGTAGGTAAGTTGTCACGTGTAGAAAGTAGATGGGATTTGACAACCCACTAGCCTAATTGTCCTTCCCCTTCCTCCCACCCTCCTTCCTTCCCTCCCTTCCTCTCTCTCTCTCTTTCTTTCTACAAAGTCTCATTATGTTACCCTCGGTAGAGTGCCATTGCATCACAGCTCACAGCAATCTCAATCTCTTAGGCTTAAGCGATTCTCTTGCCTCAGCCTCCCAAGTAGTTGGGACTACACGCACTGCCACAACACCCGGCTATTTTTTTGTCGCAGTTGTCATTGTTGTTTAGCAGGCCCGGGCCTTGGTGTACGTGGCCAGCATCCTAACCACTGAGCTACGGGTGCCAAGCCCTCTCTTTCTTTCTTTGAAAGCCATCTTTTGAACTCTTTTTCTTTCTTTTTTTTTTTTTGTAGAGACAGAGTCTCACTGTACCGCCCTCGGGTAGAGTGCCGTGGCGTCACACGGCTCACAGCAACCTCTAACTCTTGGGCTTACGTGATTCTCTTGCCTCAGCCTCCTGAGCAGCTGGGACTACAGGCGCCCGCCACAACGCCCAGCTATTTTTTCTTTTTGTTGCAGTTTGGCCGGGGCTGGGCTTGAACCCGCCACCCTCGGCATATGGGGCCGGCGCCCTACTCACTGAGCCACAGGCGCCGCCCCATCTTTTGAACTCTTATTCAGAATTCCACTTCTAAAACATAAGAGGTGGGACTGCTCTATCTGGAATTGGGAGAAGGTAACTATGTGTGTAGAGTTGAGAGGCCCCTGGAAGTCCCCTTCCTCTCTCTAGAGACTCCAAACAACCTTGGAAACAAAGTTTGAAAGCTGTGGATATTTGAGAAGAGAAGAGGCCATGATTTCTCATGGCCATCCAGCCACCTGGTGGCAAGACCAGCCCCTGCCGTACACCTCTAGTTATAAAGACTAATGTGGTGCTGCTTTACATGGCCGTCCTCATGTGATAAGACACTCCCCAGCACAAATGATGATTTCAAATCTTGGTAGAGTTACTATGTTCAAATGTCACCTCACAGGTGCCCTACCCTGGGTGGCATAATTCCAGGGTACATATGGTGGAGTTGGCTTCGAAGGGCATTACTCAAATACATTACAAGGTGATGGTGATTCTTTTCTTTCCTTTTCTTTCCACAGTCTCACTCTGTTGCCCTGGGGAGAGTGCCACAGCATCATACCTCACGGCAACTTCAAACTCCTGGGTTCAAGCCATCCTCTGCCTCAGCCTCCCAAGTAGCTAGAGCTACAGGTGCCCACCACCACGAACAGCTAGTTTTTCTATTTTTAGTAGAAACAGGGTGTTGCTCTTGCTCAGGCTGCTCTTGAACTCCTGAGCTCAAGGAATCCACCTGCCTCAGCCTCTCAAAGCACTAGGATTACAGGTGCGAGCCACCACATC
The DNA here is from genome assembly GCF_027406575.1 of Nycticebus coucang. Lineage (NCBI taxonomy): Eukaryota > Metazoa > Chordata > Mammalia > Primates > Lorisidae > Nycticebus > Nycticebus coucang. Next base: position 24,949,670 of record NC_069787.1, read on the forward strand.
CAGCCAAGACGATCATTTCTAGAGCAGTGAAGCTCCAAGGACCCACTGAAGCTCTGCAATTTTGGAATCAAGGTGAAGTTGGATCTCAAAGGAGCAGATTGGTCAGTGTCCAGCATGGAAGCAATTGGCCCTTGAGTACAAGCCTTTTGACCCAAGATGGCAAAGCACAACAGTGACCCTTCCTATTAGCCATGTGTTCTCTACCTGCTCTGGAAGCCGTTGTGGTGGACACTAGATGGGGGTGTGGGTGTCAGGAACCACAAGGGAAGAGAACTGGGAGGTTTGGTCCCTGTGCTTGGGACTGGAGAATGGGTCACGTGAAGGTCTGAGACTACAGACCACGATGGTATAGTAGAGTGTGTTCACTGCCAATTCACTCACAGCATTGCCTTCCATGCTTCCAAACCCTCTGAGGCAGGTAAGGCTCAAAATTTATTACTTCCATTTTGCAATGAGGAAACTGAGGCTCTTAGGACTTGCTTGAGACTACGTAGTTAGGAAGAAAGAGTGGCACTGGGGCATTTGGACCTAAGTTCTTCTCCCTTTTGAGTCAGCGAATGAAGCAGAGAACAAACATCCCTGGGCAAGGTTAGAACAGAGTGGCCAGTGGTTTTTCTCTCTGGGGAAGTGTGAGGTCCGTGCTTCCTGGAGAACTTCTCCCCTGGCGGTGCTGCTCAGCTACACGGGCCACTGCCCCTGGCTGGGAGTGCTTTCTGCCTCTCCCCTATCTCAAGACCTGATCTGACCGCTCCAGTTTATACAGGGAGTGAAGAAATTAAGAAGAAAAGAAAACACTCCCGTACATGAAAGAAACCACAGTCTTTCTCCAGAACTAAAGGCTTTTATAAGAGTGTGGGGAAAAAATCTAATCATTCTTGGCAGCTTTTGAACAAATTAGAGTGTTGGAAGAATGGATGAAAGAGCAAGGGGTATGTCGGAGAGCCCTGAGAGCTGCAGGGTGGTCCCACAGTCCTAAGGAAACAGTGGGGGCTCTCAGAGGGAGTGCCTGTCCCCTGCTACCACTGTAAAGCCATGGGGAATGTCACAGTCTGATGCTGGGATGCAGCCTTTTCCCCTTCAAGCTCAGCCTGAACCATGTTTCACTGAGACTTCTCAGACCCTGAGACCAGGCTGGCCCCTTTGTTGATGTGGTCTGTGAGTCCCTGCACTTGGCCTTTGCAGTCCAGATTTATACTTGTGATACTTTGTCCAGGACCTGCTTCTCGAATTTAACTGTGAAATGCATAAGGATGGAGGCTGGGTTTCCCTTGTTCAGCACTTGTATCCCTTAGGAATCCTTTGGTTGCAAGGAAAGGAAGACCCAACCCAAGCTTAATTAAGCAAAAGGGACTTTTTTCTGCCCAAGCTTAGATTTGGTCTCAGGAGAGGCTGGATTCAGGGATTCTAAATTAGTCATCCAAATTTGTAACAAAGGGTACAAAAAACTAATAATAAATTTGATCTCTCTCCCTCTCTTTCAGCCACTTCACTTTCCTCTTGGTGTTGGCTTTATTCTCAGGGTTTTCATGGTGTCAAGATGACATGTAGCTCTTGCCTCAAATGCTTTCAGGAAGGAGTAAGCTCTTCCTCCTGGTGACTACAGCAAAATTCTCAGCTTAACTCTGATTGGCTTGGCTTCCATAATGTGCCCATCCCTGAACCAATCACCGTAGCTCAGGTAGCAGGGTGCTCTGATTGGCCAGTGTGGCACACGTGGATCATTGCTCACCCAAAAGCCATCCCTCCCTACTTCCTCACTAGCAAGAACCCATCAAGCATCAGGTGGGTGGGCAAGATTCTCAGTCCTCAATCCCAGAAGTCACTCATGGTCATCCTGTTCCCTTTTGATGGTGATTGGCTTTAAAGTGTGCATTGGCTCTTCTGCCAAATAGAGTATGATGCAAAGTATCCTGGAGGCCTCTGGAGAAACGTTCTCCCTGACAAGTCAGCTCTTTAGGGGTGGGGCTATCTCCCTGTCAGTTGCTCTTGCCCTTAGAGATTTTTGTAAGAGGATGGTATGTTTGGAGCAGCTGCAGCCATCTTTGCAGCCATAAGGCGAGATATTGTAAATAGAGCAAAGATGCCAGAGTAGAAAAACGTCTGCCCCTGGCTTCTGGATTGTTTCACTTCTGTTACACTAGCCTGCACCTGTGGCTTTTTGTGAAGGACTGTCCACAGGCTACTGGAGCCACATGGCTGGCATGTGCACCATCAGAATTGCCTAGGTTGTGCATTTCCAACAGGGCAGCCCTTACTAATAGCTTGTCTGGTGTAGAAGTCTGAAAGCCAGCTCCTTTACTTTAAATTGGGACAGACTCTGAGGCACACTTTATACTCCAAAGCTCCTGCAGGATCAAGCTGAAGCCTGGACTTTGCTTGAAATCAAGCTTCACTTAGTAACTTCCCTTCCCTGGCCTGCTCCCCCCACTCCCTGTCAGACACCCCTGGGAGCAATTCCTTAATCAATCGCTTGCACACAAGTCGTTAGCTCCTTCTGGGGGACCTGTCGTGTCACCAGGGCTTACACATCACAGCTGCTCTGTAAATATTTGTTGCCTGAGTGAATGAATACATGAATGGATGAACAAGCTGGGGAAATCACAGGCAGGTGAATCTGAACAGGTTATTATACTAATTACAGGCTGTCAACTCTTTTTTCCCTTTGCCTCTGTGAAACAGGTTGGCCCCTTGGGGAATTTCCCCAAAGCTTTTGAAGCGGACAAGGTGTCTTCTGCCAGGCTCACATGCTTCCTAATTGGGCAGGCCATTAGAAGGTGAGGTCATCTCCCTGGAGAAAGAAAAGAGACCTGATCACTCAGGACAGGGGACCTCAGGGTGGGGACAAAACTCTGAACATCTGCACTATCTATTGTTACCCAGCAGCTGGAGGAAATGACCATTCTGGAATAAATCAACTAAACCTTTGACCTGAACTCCAGTTTAATTCACTCTTTCTCATCCATTAGCTAGTGTAAGGGATGGGGGAGGCAGAAGGGGAGAGAGAATATATTTTATTTTTATGGCATTTTTATTCCCAATGATCTGCTAGGTCAAACCCACTCCCCTTTCATGAATTATGCATTAGAGGAGTCCTTTTGCTTCTCTGATGGCTTTAGTTGAGTTCACCTCCTAGAAAGATAAAACAAAAAATCAAAAATTTCAATTAAAAAGTTCACCTCGTGCCATATCAATCGACATGGTTTTAATAGGGTCATTCCACAAAGAGTCTGTTGTTAGAATTTTCAAGCTTTCCGGGGTTTTAGAAATCATCCAGCCTCATCTCCATGCTTGGTACATGGGAAGAGTAAGAACCCAGAGATAGGAAATGACATACCCAAGTTCACATAGCTAGGAGGGGACAGGGATGGGAATGCATTCCACCCACTTTATTTCAAGTTCAGTATTCTTTTCTGCAAAGAGGCTTAGTGGGGTAAAATAGTTGCCTTGGCTGCAGAACTAATTGCTCCAAAACCTAGTGGCATAAAACAACCACTCATGGATTTTCCTCTTGGATTCTGAGGTAGTAATTTAACAGGGTGCAAAGGAGTCGGATTCTCTGTGCTTCGTGGTGTCTGGGGACTCAGCTGGGAGGGTCAAAGGCTTGAGGAAGGGTCTTCTGAAGATCTTCTCACTCACAGGAGTAGATGCTGTCTCTTGCCCGAGACCTTAGCTGGGGTTGTTGGCTACAAGATCTATATGTGGCCTCTCCATGTGGTCATACTTCCTAACAGTAAGACTCTCCCCTTCCAAAGGGGAAGAGAGAAAGGGAAAGAAAAATTTGTGGAAACTTTTATGGACTTAAAAGTTACACGATGTCGGGTAGCTCAGTGGGTAGGGTGCTGGCTACATGCCCCAGGGCTGCTAGGGCTGGTGGATTTGAACCCAGCCCAGGCCTGCTAAAATAAAAAAATAGCCGGGCATTTTGGGGGTGCCTGTAGTCCCAGCTACTCGGGAGGCTGAGGCAAGAGAATCGCTTGAGCCCGGGAGTTGGAGGTTGCTGTGAGCTGTGATGCCACAGCACTCTACTGAGGGCAATAGCTTGAGACTCTGTCTAAAAAAAAAAAAAAAAGTTACTCAGTTACTTCTACAACATTCTGTGGATCATAGCAGTTACAAAGCCCAGTCCATCTCATTTCAAGGAGAAAGTAAAGACCCTACATCTTCAATGGAGGGGTGTCAGTCACATGGAAGAGAGCATACTGAATGAGATACAGACTGGTGTAGCCATCTTTGGAGAATGCAATCTGCTACAAGACAGAAATAGGACACATTACATTTTGCCGATAGCTGGGTGAGGTGGCTGATGCCTGTAATACTTGCACTTTGGGAGGCCAAGGCAGAAGGATCACTTGAGGCCAGAAGTTAGAGACCAACCTGAGTAACATAGTGAGAGTCTATCTCTAAAAAAGAAAAAAGGCTGATCTGAGTGCAGTGATGTTTACAACTAATTGATCAGAACCAGCTACAGATTCCTTTGTTCCTTCTCTGCTCTCACTGGTTCACTTGACTACCCTTAAAAAAAAAATTGCCAAGTTATTTACTTAGTATCTGTCTTTCCTACTAGCTTATGACCTCTTAATGGGCATGGATCTGTCTTCCTGGCTGCTGTACCTAAGTGTTCAGAACTGCTACAGCTGACTCATGGTAAGAAGTTAGTACATTTTTGTTTGGAATGTGAGTATCAAAAAGAAAGTCTTCATTGGCTAAAAATACATTCGTAGATTTCCCTTCTCCTCTTGGAAACTGTCCTAGTCATCAAGAACCTGAACACCACCACCATCTTCCCTAGAGAACTGGGTGACTTCTTGATTGGGAGAGGTACTTAGCTTTGTCTTGGGGTGGTCAGTGTTGTCATCCTGGAGGATGAGGAAAGGAAGCCAAGTGGAGAGGCAGGAGGAAGGGCGCCCCAGGCAGAAGGAACAGCCTTTGCAAAGGTGGGAGGCACCGAGTTCCGTGTGGCAGACACAATGTAGAGTTTGAGAGCTGAGTGGCAAAAGGAAAGTAGGCTGGTGGGGCAAGAAGAGCCTGGGTTATAACGAGGCCTTACCTGTCCCTAAGAGCACTGGGAAGCCCCACTGAGGAAGTGGCACAGTGAGGTTTGTGCCTGAAGGCTCTAACTGCAGGTGGGGGGACAGGATGGTTAGGACATTGTAGGGCATAGGAGGAAGTGGGGACATTGTTGGTAGAGATTTCAGTGTAAGATGAGGGGAGGCAGAGCCACAGGAGAGGGTGGAGGGGAGAGTGGGTGTGTCACGTCCTGGGAGGATCTAGGATTGGCTGAATGTTGGCCCATGGTGGGGCTGGGCTAGGCCTCACTCTCTGGTTCTGGGAGGTGAGTGGATGGTGGTGCTACACGCTCAGCCAAGGGATGCTAGAGCAGGAGCAAGCTTGGGAATGGCACCGAGAAGAAGTTCAATGTGTTGGACATGCTGAACTGAGATGCCAGTGGGACTGAGTGGAGGTTCAGTTAGATGCTTAGATTTGTGAAGCCAAAACTCAGCAGAATGGTCTGGGTTATAAACCTGGATTTGGAAACAATAGAGGTGGAAACTGAAGCCACAAGAGCTGGAGGATGTGCAGAATGTAGGCAGAGCCATGGGGATGCAGGTTTCAAGAGGGATCTCCTGGGCGGCACCCATAGCTCAGTGGGTAGGGCGCCGGCCACATACACCAAGGCTGGCACGTTTGAACCCAGCCTGGACCAGCTAAACCACAATGACAACTGCAACAGAAAAATAGCCGGGCGTTGTGTCAGGTGCCTATAGTCCCAGCTACTTGGGAGCCTGAGGCAAGAGAATCTCTTAAGCCCGAGTGTTTGAGGTTGCTGTGAGCTGTGACACCATGGCACTCTACCCAGGGTGACAGCTTGAGGCTCTGTCTCATAAAAGAAGGATCTCCTGAAAGATCCAGGAAGGAAAGGAGGAAACTTGTTCATCAGAAAGAGATGTCATTGGCAACTTTCATAAGGACTATTCCCCCTACGAGCTGTGGGGGGAAGATTAGTCAGGCAGCAGAGTTGAGGGATAAAAAGGAAGTGAGAAAGCGAGTGATGGATGAGTGAAAAGCATTCTAGCAATGTCTTTGCCAAAAAAACTCCTAAAGTAGACCAGCCAAGAGGGATCTTTTCCACTCAGCCCTCTTTGTGTCAGAAAAGAACCAATGTGTGGGTTGACCTTAGCATCCCTCCCTAGCAACCAGCAATCTGTGTTTAAAATTTGGGGGAGGGGTGGTGTCATCTTGTGACTGTCAATACAGCTTCCGTGGTCACATGTGTTGTTTTTGTCTGCATAACCAGCATTCATCGGCATTTGGCTAACAGAACCCTGGTCTGGGTGGGAATGTCCCCTTATCCCCTGTTCCAGGGGTGGCTCATGTCATAGGCATGAGCAATAAAACTCAGGCCTGAGATTTGGGGGAAACTATTTGGAAAAAGAAGCATTGTTTAGGCAGGAGTGGAGATATCCTGCCACTGTGTAGGAGACAGAGAAAAGCAGTCTTGAAGACACTTCTTGAGCTCCTGGATCCAGCCACGCCTGAAGGCAATTAATCCCTGGACTTTCAGCTATATAAGCCAATAAATTTCCCATTTTTGTCAGAAAGGGCCATGACTTCTAGCATTGAATAAGCGGTCCCAACAGGAACAAATTCCTAAGCACAGGAGAGGAGTTGGTGAAGAAGCTTTTCTCTCAGACATTTCACCAGACACATCATCCACTGAGCTGCTACTTTAGGAATTCTTCCCTTCTTTTCATAGTCATTCTGTCCATTATTTCCTCTTGCATCCCTACCTGTTTTTCAACTCCTCCTTGCACCAATGCTGGCTTGAGGTTCCCCCACCTCCAGAGGCCACGCAAACACTGACAATTCTTTTTTTTTTTAATAGGGACAGAGTTTCACTTTATCGCCCTGGGTAGAGTGCTGTGGCATCACACAGCTCACAGCAACCTCCAACTCCTGGGCTTAGGTGATTCCCTTGCCTTAGCCTCCGGAGTGGCTGGGACTACAGGCGCCCGCCACAACGCCCGGCTATTTTTGTTGTTGTTTTTGTTGCAGTTTGGCCGGGGCTGGGTTTGAACCCTCCACCCTCTGTATATGGGGCCAGCGCCTTGCCCACTGAGCCACAGGCACCGCCCTACAATTCTTTATAGTAAAACTGAGGTGGGTACTTCATTCCCCTTGGACTCTCAGAAGCCTAGTTGGGAGGTGGGGATTTTGCAGGGACTTCATCCATGTGTGATGTCTGTGCCTCCCTCTGGTGACTTGCTGACAGCAAATGCCAGATACCAGATCCCTGGCCCTGTGGCCTACAGCCCACGTGCACAGCAACTGCTCCAACAATGCAAGCTCTTGTTCATTTGTTCAGAACTCGAATTCATTGTGCTGCAGAAATTCCCAACTTCCAGACCACATTTCACTGTGTTAGCAATAAATATCCCTTCACACTGTCAACATAACCTAAGGGGAAAGCAGAGTCCAGAAGACTCAGAGGTGACAAGGGGACTCTGTGGTCACTGTGGCAGAGGAAGGTCCTGACATGCTCCGTTCTGTCCACCTCCTTCCTCCCCACAGATGCTGTGATCTTTGTTCTTGATTTTGACTGCGGAACACGCCTCGTATTTGGGGCCTCCGATCGCTTGCATCACCTTTTCTGTCCAGCTCTCATCTGATGGCCTGTCACGGTCGTGGACCATAGCCTGGCAGCTCTGGGGCGTGGCGAGGCCTGAGTGTGTCAGTGTGGGCTCTCTTCCTCCCTGTTCATCCCTCTCTTCCTCCCTCTCTCTATTTCATTCTTCTCATCTGCCTGTCTTTCCTTCTCTCTTTCTTTTATTCTTTTTCTTCCACTTCCCATCTCTCCACAAGACTTCCATCCTGTGGTTTCAGAAAAATGAAAGTTAGGAAATAATACTGAAAAGCAGCTAGGCTCAGCCAGTAAATCCTCTAATGCTTGTAACAGTTTTATTTTCTACATGTTCATCCTAGTTTAAGAGTTTAATCAACGTCTCTGAAATACTTGCGGTTTACTCCATGGAGCTTCAATCTGAGACACAAAAAGCCCCTCCCTCCCTCCCTCCTCCCCTCCCTCTTTCCTTCTTACTATCCCTTTCTCTCTTCATTTCATTTATTCAATAATTGTTTTCAAGGGTCTATTCTGGGCCAGGTCTTGGCTAAGTGCTAGGAATGGTGAATAGAAACATGATCACTTCCAATGAGCTGTCAGTAGAAGAGACAGATTTTCACCAGAAAACTATGCATAAATGTATTCTCATAACTTCAATGAATGCTTGGAGTTTCCTTGATGGTCTAAACAGAGACACTCACCCTGACTATGAAGGCACGAAGGCTTCCTTGAAGGACGGATATGAAGGATGAATTCTCTAGGTAAAGAGAAGAGAGAACATTCCAAACAGAGGGAACAGAATGTGCAAAAAGTCCTGGGATGAGAGAAAACAAGGGACTTTCATGGGATGCAGGAAGGACAGGGTAAGGAGAGACGAAGAAAGGAGGAGACGAAGCCAGAGAGGTGGGCAGGGAAGGTGTTCAGGGCCCTTCCAAACACAGGGCAATTCCATGAAAGGATTTCACCTAGGGGTACAGTTGGGTATAATCTTCAGCATCGGCACCAGCAGCCTGGCTCTTGGTGCAGTCAGGGTCAGAAAGGGAGGATCTTTGGGTCAGCCTTCGGTGACCTGCGTGTGCTGGGAAAGAGTAGTTGGGGTGGATAGGCTATTCATCCCAGGGTCTGTGTTGGGGTCAGGTTTCTGTTCTGGCTTATGGAAAGGGAGCTAATTCTTCATGTGGACTTCTCGTGTGGGTCAGAAGCTTATCATCAAGTACTGAAAAGAGCTTTGCAACTGGATATAGCAAAGTTTCCATCTTCTCTAACCTCATTTTCCTTATCTGTAAAATGGGAGTATTAATAGTAATGAATATGCATTATTTTTATGAATATGAGTATGAGTTATTAATAGTAATGAATATGCTCTGCTGAGCATACCTTTATCAATTAGGAAGTGACCATCCCATGTGGCCATGGTGGCACTGGCAATCACTGTGCACCTCCCACCCCCGGATGAAGGGAGTGTGAGGGGAGTGGCATGGGATCACTGCCCAGACAGTCACTGTGCCCCTGCACCCGTCCACAGTAATTGGTTTAAGGGAGTGGCCCAAGCAGGGTCCATCAGCGTCCCTCCATGAGATATGATATGAGCCATTGGAAGAGAGGGTCTCTTGCTTTTAGACTATGGGCTGTAAGTCTGTGTGTGTGTATATATATATATGTAGACTTGTGTCCAATTTTCTGGGAAAAGAGAAAAAACTGGGAGATAAGTAGGGAAGGCAGAGAGGGGAAAACAGGGCACATGTGTGAGAGTAAAACCTTGTTACCTTGGTTGAGACTCTGGATTCAAAGTTCTGAAGTTCTGAAGCCAGAACACCCCTCGAGTTTCTTAATTAATGAGCTCATAAACATCCTTTTTGGCTTAAGTCACTTTGATTTGGGTTGTCACTCACAATGGATGTGTTCTGACTAATGCTTCAAGTCATCAGGCTAATTGAGGTAAAGCCCAGAAAGTCCATGTAAAGTGCTGAGCATGCAGGGAGCTCAGTCATCACTGTCGTCATTGTTTTGGTAACAACTCATAGCTGTGGAATGCACTGACAGGGGACAGCTTGCTTCTCACCCCTGGGGTGCGGTCCTGTGTTGCCCCTCAAAGGGCCCTGAGTCAGCAAGAGATCCTGTTTGAAAGTCTCAGACAGTGATTCCAGTTTTCCTTCTCTGCCTCCCCATCTCCCCTCAACATCTGTGGCTCTCGTGTCCCCTATGTCTATCTCAAAGTGACAGTGGCAGCCACTAGAGAATGACCTGAAGGATGTGATGGCATTTAGATCTAATTCCATAAGGCCAGTCCTCTCCTAACGGATTTACCACTTTTTAATAAAGTATACTAGTTACCTATTGCTGTGTAGCAAATTAGCCCTAAACATAGTGGCTTATAACAACACAAATCTATTATCTCAAAGCTTTGGAGGGGCAGGAATTCAGAAAAGCTTAGCTAGGTGGTTCTGGCTTTCATGAGGGTGAAGTTAAGATGTTGGCCTGGGCTGCAGTCATCTGAAGGCTTGACTGGGGCTGGAAGATTCACTGCTAAGTTAGAACACATATGTGGCTGTTGGAAGAAGACCTCAGATCCTTGACATGGGAACCTCTCTACAGGGCTGCTTGAGTATCCTCACAACATGGCTGCTGGCTTCCCCCAGAGCAAGTGATTGAAGTGAGAGGAAGGTGGAGGTCACCATACTTTTGGTGACCTAACTGCAGGAGTCACACTCTGTCATTTCTACAGTAATCTACTGGTTCATGCATGGGCTCTCTTCAGTGTGGAAGGAGGCTGCACTAGAGCATGATCCTGGGAGGTCCAGAGGTCATCTTGGAGGTTGGCTGCCACACTTTAAAGGGGGTGGTGATGTTATGTGGTGATGAACCTGTGGCCTCTGGATCCTTGAGTGTGGCCTTTTGACTGAATCCAAATTTTCAGAGCAAATCCTTTTAAGAAGGAGCCTCTGGTAGGACTTTTCTTCCCCAAGGAGGTCTTTGGATGCTTAGGATAACAGGGCATCACCGAGGCACCAAAAAATCACCCCTTCCTACAACTTGTGCTTGAAAGAGCTTTTTGCAGAGCTTGCAAAGAGCTCCTTAAATAAACTAGTGAAATGACTAAACTAATTTGCTGGTCTGTAATTTCCTGGCATGTCTGGAGATTTCCTAATAAATACTGGCTGCGAGCTGGCAATTCGCCAGCATTATAGCCCTCTCCCGAGTGACAAACAAGGAACGTGTAAAAGCATCTTGGAGGTCTGGAAGGGTGTCAGGTGGAGGGAAAAGCACATCGGATGCCTGGGTTTGAGAGAGAGGTCTTTGTGCCTCTTAACCACCACTGTATTTCAAGTAAAACGCTTTCCTCTCTTTGCCTCAGTTTCTCTCTCTGGAAAATGTGATGATAGTCCTGGATTTTCCTGATTCATGGGGCCATGAAAAATTTTGGATGAAAAGAGGCAGCATTTCTAAAAGGGTGAGCTGTGGAATGATTGCACGGTGGACTGTTAATCCCAAAGGGGGTTCTGTGCTGAAGTGAGCATGAGGAACTGTGTTAAACAAAGCTCAACCTCTGCTTGCCTTTCTGGCCTGCAGGCAGGACCAGCTTCATGGGTGGGCACCCAGTGTAGCTGGATAGGACTCAGTGCTCAGAAGTGCCTGCACTTGGAGTCTAATGCTTTGCAGTTGCTGTCTTGAAATCCTCAATAATGGTACCTTCTGCAAATAAAGTCTGAGGAAACAATGAAGTCTGTGTCGCGGGGCCTGGAGTCTCAACTCACATGCAACCCTCTTCTCCCATCTCCCTAGGAGGGCTCGGTGACCTGTCCCTCTCTCCGGGGCACTCTGGGTCCCATTGACTGCCCCTTCCCTGAGACCACACCACCTATGACACCAGACCATGGCATTCAGGGGAGGAATGCAGGGGAGGCCCCACTCTGTTGTTATCCTCTGCTTCCTGCAGGGACCTGTGTGTAGGTGAGGACAAGGCTGGGATCCAGTATCATTTCAGGTCAGGGCAAGGCAGCTGCCCTTCTATGGCTGGGAGCACCATGGCACAGTCACTTAGCAGGAAGCTTGCCAAGGGTTTCTCACCTACTTCTGACTCAGGTACCGATAAAGTTGCAACCCCTTAGGGATTGTGTCTGCTATGGGTTGGAGCACCTGTGGGAAGAGGATGTCCCCCTGGGAGAACGACCTCCTCACCGCCAGCCAGGGCTGTGTATTTTCACTTTGCATTGAGTCCTGCAAATTATGTAGCCAGTCCTGCCTGCAGGACTTATCAGATCCTTTAATGTAGAAGGTTTTTAAGTATAGTAGGTCAGAATCAGACTTGGGAGCTGGCCTGCCTGGGTTTGGGTCACAGCTCCACCACTTACTGCTGTTTTGTCTTTGGCCAATCGACCCAACTCTTCTGTGCCCCTGTGTCCTTGTCTCCAAAATAACAACCACACAGTTCCTAACGCCATTGGCAGTTGTGAGGATTCCCTGGGGTAGTATGTGTGGTCCAGTATTGTGCTCACCATGCAGTGAGAATTTCTGAGTTCCATGTTTACTTATTTAATGCTTGTTTCCAAAACAGGCAATGCCCACGGCAAGGTTCCTGGGGCAGGAACGTCGTCCGTCTGTCTGGTCCACTGTTATAACCCTGCTGTCCGGCCCTACACCTGAAACGGATTAGGAGCTCAAGAAGCACTTCGGTGAATGAATGATTCTCTGAGAGGGGGCTGCCTACAAAATCCCCTTTTGTCCAGACAGTCTTACAGAATCAGTGTCCCACAGACTGCACATTAGGAAATGCTGAGTTCATCCCTGCCTCCTGGGAACAAAGCCCCCTCAGGAGCAGGCAACGGGGTAGACAGCTCTTGCAAGGTCCTCTTCTCTTTGTCCTCGGGGACTCACTGTCTTGACCCTGCTGGAAATGGTTCCTCTGGATCCCCCACACAGGCCACGCCAGGGTGGCATAACTCACTGCGCCTCCCCAGCCTCCCTGCCCTTAATTGGGCCAATCTGTCCACTTGACACCCCGCTCAGGTTCCTATTCTTCACAAAGCCCTCTCTTGTCAGTTGACAGATTCTCAACTGTCACAGACACATTTTTCAGTGCATGCTGTTCCAGTGATTCCTCAGCCCGGCTTCTGCTCTCTGTAAACCGAGTGAATTTTAGACTTCCCAATGATGTTCCTCGCCTTCTGTGATTCTTCTCCATCTCTACTCCCCAACTTTCTTTCAAGTGCTTTTAGCTTCTTTGCCAGGGAGCTGTGGGTACCAGGGACCCTTTAAGGAAGCCTGAATTATTCCACTATGTAAAGAACCACAGGCTTAATTGGGGTTCCTCCAATTGGGGCTCCTAGATGAGGCTTGGGTATAATAGTTTATCTGGGAGGTGACCTAGGAAGCAGGCGTGAGGGGGAGGGAGAGAAGGAAGAGAGAAAAGCCACCAAGGGTGCTTTGTTTGCTGGTTACCCGCTGGGTGACTTGCAGGGCACTGTAAATGCAGAATGTGCCTTTGCCTTGGATGGGAGGAGAGCCTGGAACACTTCTCCACTGACTCCCAACCCCAGCCTCCAATTCTGAAGGGTTATCCTGGGAAAACTAACTTCCCTGCACATGTGCCTGTGCTTGTACCACCAAGTGACCTTTCCTGGCTTTGGAGGAAACTTCTGCATGAGTTCAAGGTGGGACTTCATAAAACATCTGCAGATCTCTCCATCAGAGCTTTGCGGAAACCAAGTGGGCTGCAGAGATGTAACTTGGAGAACCAGATGTCTGCTGCCGCTGGTCACACATACACGGCTCCCTGAGTTTCGGGCGGTCCTTTGGGGTGCATACTCCTTGATTTCTTTGTCTTCTTTTAAAGGCCCTGGGGTGTGGCTGCAGCTGGTGTCTCTACCAGAAGGATAATTGGGTCCTTACAGAGACGGGGACGTCTAGCCAGCCAATTCTGATGTGTTTCTGTCTCTGGTAATCAGTCTGTTAAGAGGAAGAGTATTGATATTCCCAGGAATAGGAAGGAAGAAGTCTCCCCATGACTTTTTATGTCTGTAAATGCACTTGGGGGTTGTCCTAGATGTGATTCTAATGCCAGCCGCACTTTATGCCTTGGTAAGTCTAAAGATGATCAGAATTGGGTTATTTTCCTCCACAGGGTCTGTCTCCTTTTCTTGTCCCTTAACAACATCCTGGGGGCATGGCACAGGCTGACTGTACCCTTTCTCTGCCTCCCTGTATCCACTCCTCCTCTGCTCCTGCTAGAATAGATCTGAAAATCCTATTGTTAATGGGAGTCCACCCAGGAAACGAGCTGCCTGGCTTTACTTAAAAATAACCCAACATCCCACAAACTGCACTTCTGGAGCATTCCTCCCTCAATTTGAGGAAGGAGATGATAGTTACCACTTCTGACAACTTCCCTCTTGCCAGAAGTCCCTGCTCTGCTGGGTCCCAATGTCTGTTGATGCAGGATTGAGGGAGGGAAGGAAGTGAGGGTGGCTGGGCCAACTTGGGCACCTCTTCGTAAATCTGGATACACTCATGGCCCCTTCATGGATCCCTTTAGGAAAAGGGTTTTTACTTCAGGACTAGAACCTGGGATGGGAAAAGATTTATTTATTTTTTTATACTTGCTAACCTTTAACTGAACGTGAGCATTTCTTTCTGTTCAAAATATAGACATCAATCCCCCTCAATAGTATTAATTGTGACTTTGACTCTGTCACCCATCAAAATAAGAGATATTTTGCATGTCACACTCACAGATACCTGAAACTGACCTTTTATGTCATCTCTATTGAAGAATTATAGTAGTAATTAGACTCACTGCTAGATCTTATTATTTAATGTGTTAATAAAGAAGCATTAGCATTACTTTATTATACATTTGCTTAACATTTTGATAGACATATAGCTAGATCTCTGTAATCCTATGAATTTTATTTTGTGCATGTAAAACCATTATTCTGAAAGGGCTCCATTACTTCCCTGACACCAGTGGGGTGCATGGCACAGGAAAGGCCAGAGCCCTGCTCTGGAACATGTGGTTCTTTTGTCAAATGTCTAGGTTGAGGGAAAAGTTGTCTTCCACACACGGTAGGCAGGATGACCCTGTGTCACAGTGTGCCTGGGACACAGATGTTTACTCCAGCTGTCTGAACTTCATTTTTCATAGTGCCTCCTTTCACTCATAAAGTCATCCCGGTTTGGGGTGTGTGGGTGGTTGTTCACTCATGTTTATGGTATGATTGGACAAAGGCCATCAGATCACTTCCTTACCCAGTGCTTGAAATCTCACTATTCTTTGAGTTTAAGCATTTGCTGTAGGATCTTGTTTAAAATGTAGTGGTGGATTGTGTGAGGGGGCTTTGTGTGTGTGTATGTGTGTGTGCAGCTATATGTGTGTGGGAGGTGAATGCAGTGAGTCTGAGTTTGAATGGCTTTTTCAGATTGCATTCCTGAATAGTGGGCAGGACCTGGAGAGAGTAGAACTTGAGAAGTGGGGAGAAGGATTTGCAGCAATGAGAGTACTTGGCCCCGCTCAGTCCCCCAAGGTCCCTGAAGAAGAGTTTCCAAACAAGGCTGGCTGCAGTTGCCAGACCCAAAGCGGATAGCTGAGTGCTGTGACCTGTGGCCCTTGAAATGCTCCTTAAGTTGGCCCTGAACTTGGTTGTACTCGGAAGGGTAGAAATGCCCAGGTGGTGAGTCCCCTAACAGAGCGAGCATTGCTCCCTGCCAAGTCTTCATTCTTCCTGCAGCCCCTCCCAAGCTAGAGGGAGAAAGGCATCTGAAGAAGTCACAGACCCTGCTCCAGGGCTTAGACACTTACTCGCCACACTGCCTGGCTGCTCTTCTCCCTCTGAGCTTCCTCGGGTGAGTATGCCTCTTTTTTTTTTTTTTTGAGACAGAAGTCTCAAAAAAGACAAAGTCTTGCTCTGTTGCCCTGGGTAGAGTGCCATGGTGTCATCATAGCTCACAGCAACCTCAAACCCTCGGGCTTGAGCAGTCTCCCAAGTAGCTGGGACTACTGGCATGCATCATCATGCCTGGCTAGTTTTTCTATTTTTATTTTATTTTATTTTTTGAGACAGAGCCTCAAGCTGCTGCCCTGGGTAGAGTGCTGTGGCATCACAGCTCACAGCAACCACCAGCTCTTGGGCTTAAGTGATTCTCTTGCCTCAGCCTTCCAAGTAGCTGGGATTATAGGTGCCTGTCACAACGCCCTGCTATTTTTTGATTGTAGTTGTCGTTGTTTGGCAGGCCCCAGGCTGGATTTGAACCCACCAGCTCTGGTGTATGTGGCTGGCACCTTAGCCACTTGAGCTACAGGCGCTGAGCCTAGTTTTTCTATTTTTAATAGAGATGGGATCTCTCTCTTGCTCAAGCTGGTCTCAAACTCCTGAGGTCAGGCGATCCACCCACTTTGGCCTTCCAGAGTGTTAGAATTACAGGCGAGAGCCACCGGGCCCAGCCAAATATGCCTCTTTGAGCCTCAGTTTCCTTGACTGTGGAATGGGGGTTAGTAGTATCTGTCAAGCAGTGTCCCAACAGGAGACAGATGCCCACCCCAGTGAGGATGACTCTGGGAGAGCTTATTTACAAAGGGTCTGGGTATGGGGAAGCATAAGGGGAGGCGAAGCCCCACTCTGACCCCCAGCTCCCAACAGTAGCCACATTCTAGCCCAGGAGGGACAGGTGAGAATGGACACCAGGAAGGGGAGGAAGGGTCCTGTAGGGAAGCCATGTGAGACCTTTAGTAACCTCTGGTGGAGGAACAGGTCCAGCAGAGGAAGGGACATGATAATACCCCAGCCCCTGCCTTTCCTCCCTCACTTTCCTGACAGGGTCACCTCTGATCCAACCCACAGGAAGGGAGAGGCAAGCGGGCACATTAACCCGGTCCCTGGCCGGCCTCCTGGGCATGCAGTGGGGTGAAGAAGGGCAAGGCCTGGACCCAGAGGCAAACAGGAGACCACCCTCGCGTGACCCCTGGGGTAGATTGCTCAGCACTAGCGCGTTCAGTCCTCACGGCAGCCCATTCCTTGATCAGGCCTGGCCCATAAAAGGCTCATTAGATAGACACTGAATGCACACATGAATGCACACCCTACCTGCTAGCAGAAAAGGCTGTGCTGGCTTTTCTCGTGCTGGGGCTGTGTGCCTGGCCACGGGGAAGGTGTTGGACAGAACTGGTGGGCTTGCCTTGTGCAGAACGTGGATGCCAAGAGGTCTTGCACTGTGAATTTTTGGGACTCCACAGACCACTAAGAATGTAGAAAACTTGGTTCAGGGCTCCTCTCCTTTGTTATGTTGAAGACAGAAGGGAACACTCTTGACTTAGGGATCTGGGGAACACAGGCAAAGCCAGTCTGTATGATGCTTTCAGAGAATCCTGGACTCTACAATGTCTTCTCGGGGCTAGCAGGGAGTGACTCACAAAGCCCACTGTAGTCCAGCTTTCTTTTCCTTCTTCTTTGTTACTCTTATAGCTTTTAAAATTATAAAGGTAACATAACTTTATTGTCAAAAATAATCACAAATTTTGGGTGGCGCCTGTGGCTCAAGGAGTAGGGCGCCGGTCCCATATGCTGGAGGTGGTGGGTTCAAACCCAGCCCTGGCCAAAAAAAAAAAAAAAAAAATCACAAATTTTAATTAAGTTGAAAAGGGGGAATATGAAATTATCACTAAGGCCAGGCATAATGGCTCAGGCCTGTAATCCTAGCACTCTAGAAGGCTGAGGCAGGTGGATTGCTTGAACTCAGGAGTTAGAAATCAGCCTGAGCAAGAGTGAGACCCCGTCCCTAAAAACAGCCCAGCATTGTGGTGGGCACCTGTAGTCCCAGCTACTCAGGAGGCTGAGACAAGCTTGAGCCCAAGAGTTTGGGTTGCTGTGAACTATGAGGCCAGCACACTCTACCAACAGTGACAAAGTGAGACTCTGTCTCAAAAAAAAAAGGAAATTATCACTAGATCTGAATACAATCACTGTTAGTATTTAGGCCCATATCCTTCTAGATACTTTTTTATCTTGGCTCTGTTTTTGTCAAAACCCTATTATTTGCCACAAAAGCAACAATAGCTAACATGTTTTAAGCACTTTCTCTGTGCAGGCACAGAGCAAAGCACTTTACTTGCATTAACTCATTATATTCTCACTTTTTTATGGAGGCACAGAGAGGTTAAGTGACTTGTCTAAAGTCACACAGCTAGTAAGTGGGGAAGCTGGGATTAGAACCTAGGCAGGCTGACTCCAGAGTCCACTTTCTTATGAGCTGATTATAAACCAGATACGAGATAGCTAGTTTTTCAAAGAAGCCATGCCATTGGCCCTAAGTGTCAGGAGGCCAGCTAGTACACCCTTTACTGCAACATACAAATAAAAACTCATTTTAGCGCTTTCCAATTGAGAAATGAATATTGCACTACAGCGCCCCCTGGCTTACATCAGCAATTCTGATCTGCTCAAGTCCTACAGAAATTCAAGACATATCTTTATTAGGTATCCAATATATGGCCAGCTCTCTGCCAGCCATTAGGATTAAAGGGTAGAGTGAAGTATAACTTCTACCCTCCAGGTATTCCCGTGTAGTCAGGAGAGACACGCCCACAGGTGTGTCAATATAAGGAGAGCCAAGCTCTGATGAAGGGTGTGGACTGAAAGCCCTGCAGAAGTTGTGGGGGAAAGGACTTTAACAAGATCATGACAAGGTCTGGTTCCCACCCCCACCCTCTTCAGATCCTCTACCTCATGCCAGCCCAAGTGCCAGGGTTTCCTTTGGTCCTTCCTCCAATTGAAACTTTTATGTCTTCCTGCTTTTTCTCTCAGCATGCCGCTAGATGGCCAACTCACTAATCTCAACCTCATTCAAAACGGGTTAATGACTCCTGAGTTTCAACAAGAGTTACCAGTTCTGTGCGCCAAGGATTACAAACACAAATGGCTGCAGGTCCAGCAGATAACGCCAAGGCACTAAGCAGACCAGTATTTGGATGTACATATGTAGGAATATTCTTTACTTCCACAAAGATAGACATTCTTACCTATTATTTTTTTTCCTGAAACACATTGTCCTTTGGGTCTATCTTTAAATTTTCTATTCATTTTTAATGAATATTAGATATAAATATGGTTCGACATCAGGTAGAAACACCCCCCGTCCCCCAAAACAAAAACAAAAACAAAAACTCAGATAAACATTTCTCTACCAGGATAAAAATAACAGTGTAGGGTAAAAATAAATGCTGATATCACGTGGAAAACCAAAGGACCAGTGACTTAGGCTCCCAGAGAAGCAGAATCTGAGACAAGGATTTGAAGGCAAGTGTAGTCTCTCTTTCATCCCATTGGTGACTGCCTAAGGAACTACAACAAACTGGTCAACATGCAGAGGTGGTCACAGGAACCAAGCCTATGATACTGATATGCACATGTGGTGCATGTCCGGTCTGTGAAAATAAGGTCACCGTATGGAGGTGGTCTGTGTAGGAAGGTGGTCAGCTATGGAGTTTCTACTGTAGTTCATCTGGAAGGTGATTCGGGTAAATAAAGTGCCCTTTTTGAGTAAGTTAAACCACTGTGGGCAACTGGAACTCTAATTCTGGGATGAGAGTCAAAGGGGCCCTTCAGCTGCCCATCTGAGTAAGGGGACCTGGGGTTGTCATACGTCACCTCCCGTTGTTGGTTTGGGGTTTCTGTGATGCTTTAATATGCACTAGTGCTTTAATTTAATTCTCTGGCCCCTCTGCCAAGGGCTCCAGAAGAACAGTAAAAGCCCTCATGCAAAGGAGGCCTTGGAGGTGGGAAGTCAGGCCATCAGGCCCTAAAATTACAAGATTCCACGGCACAGCAGCACCTGCCAGGGGCACCGACAGTGTGGACTGAAATGCACTCACCCCACCTCAAGGGGCAATTTAGCATTAGCTGAATATTGCCAAGCGAGAATGTGGGCCCAGGGTTGTCAGACCTTTGGATTTCTTAAGAGAAGCTAGATATTTAGATTTTTGTGTGAAATTTCTCAATTTGTAAATGTTGATGACAAATTCAAATTTTAAAAAATACACTGTAGGAGCCAACCAAAGCATGTCTGTGGGCTGGATCCAGTTTATAAGCAGCCAGATTATGAAATCCAATCTACCCTAAAGGCTGATCTTGGCTACAGATTGTTCCTGCTCAAGGAAAACTCCAAAGATGAATTTTGATAAGGGAAGGCGAATGTATTATTTAGGAGTAGACTGAATGAATGTAATAAAAAGACCCCCAAATACAGTGTTGGTACCCAGACAAAAGTGTGTTGCTTTCTCATGTAATGGTCTAAAAGTAGGTGATGGTCCAGGACAGCTGTACTGTCTGAGGTTGTCCAGGCCCCGGGTTCCTTCTATCTTGTTGCCCAGAGTGTTGTCTTCATGTGTGGGGTCGAAACTGGCTCACCATCTCCTTTGTCCACATTCCAGCTAGTATGAAAGGAGAAAGAGAGGATCAGTCATTTTAAGCTTCAGATCTGATAATCATACGTTCCCTTCCTTTCACGTCCCATTGGTGAGAATGTAGTTACGGTCATGCCTAGCTGCAAGGGATGCTGGGAAATGTAGCCTCTCTCTCTTTCTCCTTTTCCTCTCCCTAGTAGGCCATATGTTCAGCTTAAATTTGAAAATTCAATTACTACATAATTAGGACAGGGCTTTTTTCCTATGAGATCAAGTTTTCATTTATTATTTTTTTAATTTCAGATCGATATAAGGGTACACACGATTAGGTCACGTTGTTTGCCTTTGTAAGGTGAAGTCCGAGTTGTAGTTGTTTCCTTCGCTCAGGAAGTGTGCCTTGTACCCAGGCACCGTTCCCTTTGGGTGGGAACTTGCTGAACCATCTGCCCCCTTCCCCCTCCTTGAACTTGAATTTTTCCCTCAAGTGAGCATGTAGTTGTTAATCTACTAATTTCAGTTTAGTATTGAGCACATGTGATGCTTGTTTTCCATTCCTATGATACTTTACTCAAGAGAGTGTTCTCCTAATCCATATAGGTAGTTACAAGAGATACAAAATCTCCATCTTTTTATGGCTGAATAGTATTGGTGATATATGGTATACATATATCACAGTTTATTAATTTTTTTTTTTTAGAGACAAAGTCTCACTCTGTTGCTCTCAAGCAGAGTGCTGTGGCATCACAGCTCACGGCAACCTCTAGCTCTTGGGCTTAGGCGATTCTCTTGCCTCAGACTCCCAAGTAGCTGGGACTACTGGGAGGCTGCCACAATGCCCAGCTATTTTCTTTGTTACAGTTTGGCCAGGGCTGGGTTTGAACCTGCCACCCTCAGTATATAGGGCTCTACTCACTGAGCCACAGGTGCTACCCACAGTTTATTTTTTATTTTTTTTATTTTTTTGTGGTTTTTGGCCGGGGCTGGGTTTGAACCCGCCACCTCCGGCATATGAGACCGGCGCCCTACTCCTTGAGCCACAGGTGCCGCTCCACAGTTTATTAATCTATTTCAGTTATTTCCACACCTTTGCAATTGTGAATTGGCTGCTATAAACATTGCAGTGTAAATGTCCTTATGGTAGAATGACTTGTTTTCTTTTGGGGAGATACCTAGTAACAGGACTTCAGGATCAAATGGAAGGTCTTTTAGTTCTTTGAGGACTCTCCCTACTTAGGAAAGGGCTTTTTATTAGGGGCTAACAAAACACCTCTGCCACAGTGACGGAAAGGTCTGGAATGGAGGAAGGGATCCCAGCCTGAGGCAGGTCCTACCTGAGAGGGACTTTTTTCCTCAGGAGATTGGAGAAAGCCCGGCTTTCCTCATTAATTCTTTTTATGTTGAATTGGTCAGTCACCGGTACTCATTGGAGAAATGTTAATAGAAGATTGACCCACACCTGGAGAAAGTCAGTTACAATGGGAAAGGATATACAGAATGAGCACCTGTTAGATACAAGGGACTTTCACATACATGAGCTTATGTAATCTTCACAATCATCCTTTGAAGTAGGTATTATAATTCCTCCATTTTTTTTGAAGAAAAACTGAGGACCAAAAAAGTAGGGTCGATATTCAAACTCTTTAATTAGGGTTAGGGCATGGACACTGACCAGTCAGAGCTGCCACAGAGATTTGTCCCATTAGAGAAGTGAAGTCCTTGGCCAGGATTTGAAATGAGGCCTGTTTGACTGCAAAGCTCACATTCTTTCCACCGCAATTTGATTTCCTTACACCAGCTGCTTCCCCAGAGACTGTGACAGCAAATCTACTGGGTTGTTGAGAGGGTAAACAAACCGTGATGAATGAATCTTCTCTCCTGATATGAATGCCTTATTGTTGTTATTCTTCATACCTTGACAGAATATTTACAGCCTCTGCTGTTGCTCCGCTTCTATCTGGTGATGAAGGAAAGTCAGAACTCACAGCCCTAGTGGAAAGTTACAACTGAGATTTGAGTTAATGAAGAAGTGAAGAATCAGCAAGTGGCACTTGGCTTTACTATTAACCTGGACAAGGCCATTAATTGTCCTGTAATTAATTGGGTCGTTGTGAGACACACGGTTGCCCCAGAAACACCCATGTGGTGTACCCTGCGTTAAATGAGCCTGCTCTATGAAAACTGAGACTCGTTGAAAAGATAAACGCTAGATAATTATTTAATTAACCACAAGAGACTTTGTTTTGCAAGATGGGATCTCTGTATACCTAGTTTTGAAATAACAGTGAACATTTGATTCTGAAAGAAACAGCAGATATAAAGATAGGTCAGTTTTCTTCTAGTCCACCTGGGAATGTTCTGTAATAGATTAGATTTCAACTCTATAATGATGAATCAGATGGAGCTTGTAAAATCTGAACTGGGTTGGGAGTTGTTTGTGGCTGATGTATTTGGGGTACCTGCCAAGTCCTTGACCCACCTCTGAGAGTTTAGTCACCCAACACCTCCTAGAAGAGGCTGGGTACAGTGGCCCACGCCTGTAATCCTAGCACTATGGGAGGCTGAGCTCACAGGTTCGAGACCAGCCTGAGCAAGAGCAAGACCCCAGCTCTAAAAAATATATCTGGGCATGTGGCAGGCATCTATAGTCCCAGCTACTCAGTAGGCTAAGGCCAGAGAATCACTTGAGCCCAAGAGCTGGAGGTTGCTGTGAGCTATGATGCCACAGTAGTCTACTGAGGGTGACAAAGTGAGACAATGTCTCAAAAAAAAAAAAAAATTAGAGAATAATGTTTTTAGCTGGGTGTTGTGGCGGGCACCTGTAGTCCCAGCTACTTGGGAGGCTGATGCAAGTGAATGGCTTAAGCCCAGGAGTTTGAGGTTGCTGTGAGCTGAGATGCCACAGCACTCTACCCAGGGTGACATAGACTCTATCCCCCCCCACCCAAAAAACCCCCCAAACAAAAGAAATCTACTTGAAGAAAGAGGCAGGTCTAAGCAGCTGTGTGTGCCATGTGAACTTCTACCCCCCACCGTATCAAAGATAAACGACAAGGGGTCTTTCAAACATGTGAACCCAAGAGACACTATTTAACTACGGCTCAGCACTTGACCTGAAACATCATATAGGATCAGACTGGGGCAGCAACTTTAGTGCAGGGTTCAGTCTCTTAAGAAGGCAGAGAGGGGTGGTGCCTGTGGTTCAATGGAGTGGGGTGCTGGCCCCATATGCCGGAGGTGGCGGGTTCAAATCCAGCCCTGGCCAAAAACTGCAAAACAAAACAAAACAAAAAACCCCCCACTGTATACAATTTGGGTGGCACCTGTGGCTCAAAGGAGTAGGGCGCTAGCCTCATACGCTGGAGGTGGCAGGTTTGAACACAACCCCGGCCATAAACTGCAAAAAAAAAAGGTAGAGAGGGCGTGCCAGTGTGTACAGGGAAAAGGGATGACTGACTATCAAGCAGTGGTGGGGCCTGGTTCTCTTGATTGTCCATTGATGGGCACCCCTGGGATTCTCTGTTGCATTCCTAGAATAAGGATATCCAGGATCCCTCCTCAGTGGGAATTTCAAACTGGTCCCAACTTATCCACCCTGAGCAGGAACAAGACCTTATTTTTATGGTATTGCTACTCTCAGTGGGTCTAGTGGTCTCAGCTGGCTTCTCTATCATGGAGGGCTTTTGTCCATTGGACAGAGGAAGGGTGTTGTCCATGGGACATATCACTGCAAACTGCATGATTGATGAGATCTTTTTGTCCTTGCTGTTTGTTTTTTTTTTTTTTTTTGAGACAGAGTCTCACTATGCTGCCCTTGGGAGAGTGCTGTGGCATCCCAGCTCACAGCAACCTCAAACTCTTGGGCTTCAGTGATTCTCTTGCCTGAGCCTCCCAAGTAGCTGGGACTACAAGTGCCCACCACAATGCCCAGCTGTTTTTTGGTTGTAGTTGTCATTGCTGTTTGTCAGGCCTAGGCTGGGTTCAAACCTCCAGCTCCAGTGTATGTGGCTGGTGCCCTAGCCGCTGAGCTACAGGCACCGAGCCTTGTTGTCCTTGCTTTGATCATGACTCAAGGAACTCCCAGCTCCTAGGAGCAAGCCTACTGGACATGGCAACCTTCATTCACTCACTGTGCTACCTGTGAATAAATGCAGTCCTTGCTTTGTTACCCTACAGAGTAACCCATTCAATTCTTGCTGAAGAGGTAGAGGGTGGGGAATGGGGAGGGAAAGAGGCCCTCAGGATGTAGCAAAGAAAAGTGGTGTGTGCAGAGGATGGAGCAAATCCACCATTAATGCCCCCAAATATTACCCCACCCCACCAGTGTGGGCAGATTCCCATTTTTTGCAACCAAATGTGGCACATAACACCTGACCACAATAGCCTTCCCCTTGCTTTCCCTTCCTTCCCTCCTGAATTTCTTCAGGAAGTAAAACCCTATCTGGCTATGCAGTAGTCTTGGGAACAACATATCCAGATTTATTGTGTGGCCCACTCAAAATCCATCATGCAACTTGGGTTTAGCAACTTGGCTTTGTACATTCATAGGCTATTATAGAAATAACCAACTTGCATTCCAATGTTATGAGAGTTACTTATAAAAGGGGTTGGCCATCCCCTCAACCTCTTTGCCTAATCCCTTCTTCCTTTTTAATCACATCTGGTTGAACAACCCTTACCTGCCAGGCATTTCCCTCCAGTTAATAATCTCCATCGTGCAGGTTTTATCCATGCTTTCTATATGCTAGCCCCTGTGCTCAGTGATGTACAGGTCACAAGCTGTTCAATTACCACACATCCTTATATGGTAGTGACTAATGACTACCCCCATTTTAGGGATGCAGAAACTGAGATGTTTACCACTCTGCTTTACTACTGCTCTGGCCTCTCTGGGTTCCCTCCTGCCATTTTCAGGGACTGAAGGAGAGAAGGCCCAGGTGTCCTGCCTGGCAGCAAGGCCCACAGAACTTGGCTCTTTTCTTTCCTCCTTCCTGGTGAGTACAGCTGCCAACCTGGAACACAGCCCTTTCCAAGAAAGCCCAGGAGAGGAGCCAAATGTTGACTCACCTGCCAGACGCAGGGATGCTCCAGCCAAGATGCCTGTGGGCCCGAGCAGGGGGTTTGGCAGGGCTCGCCTATTGTGGGGCCTGGGGAGGCAGCTCGGCAGGGCAACTTCAAAGGGCCAGGATGTCTTTCCTCAGTGCTCCAGATAGGCTCCGCCCCTCCTCCTTCCGCCCCATCCTTCAGCCCAGGGAGTTTCTGAAAAAGAACATCTCTCCATGTCCCCTGAGTGACAGGCAGAATTCTAAGAAAAGTCCCAAGATTCTCTGGCTCCACACACCGCCCTGGTGTGCATACCTCAATCTCCAGAACTAAGACAGAGTGTAGTGGACTTTACTCCCATGATTAGTGACATTCTAGGACACACTCTATGCTAAGAAAGGGACATTAACCAAGGGGACTTGATCTAAACCCATCAAACCCTTTAAAGGCAGATTTTTATCTGGTTGGTAGCAAAAGGATATGACCCACCCTTTCTGGCTTGGAGACTGAGGGAGCCCTGTGGCAAGGACTGTGGGCAGCTTCCGAAAGCTAAGCATGGCCCTCAGCTGACAGCCAGAGAGGGAACAGGGAGCTCAGCCCCACGACTGCAAGGAGTGCAAGGAGAGTAAGCTTGCAATTGGCTTCTTCCTCAGAGTCTTCACAGGAGAATGCACCTGGGTTTCAGCCTCTGGTAACCTGAGCAGGACTGCTGACCTCTAGAACTATGAGCTAAGACATGGGCATTGTTTTAAACGGCTAAGTGTGCTTGTTGTACAGGAATAGAAAATAAACACAAATATCTAAATAGTGGTTCTCAATCTGTGGTTCGCAACCCCTTTGGGGGTCAAACGACCCTTTCCCCTTTCACAGGGGTCTCCTAAGACCATTGGAAAACACATATTTCTGATGCTCTTAGGAACCAAGACACCACTCCTCATGTGTGGGGGTCACCACAACATGAGGAACTGTATTAAAGGGTCACGGCATTAGGGAGGTTGAGAACCACCATTCTAAGAGGCCTCTCGAACCCTGTGTGTCCAGCTGTTTCCCCCAGACCGATTCCTGGCAGTCTTCCCTATGTGGTCAACAGGAGCTCAGTTCTTCCTGGCTCAGGCCAACAATCTTAGTCAGCCTGGACTCCTCCGCGTCTTGTAAGCCCTTTGTCATGCCATCAGCAATTCTTTTGACTCCCTCCATCATGTCTCCAGATCCTGACTACTTCTCAACACCCTCATGGACCTGCCCCTCCCTTTCTGCCCCGACAGTGCTGTAGTTTATTATGGCGATGGCCTAGTTCTTGCCCCA
Organism: Nycticebus coucang; assembly: GCF_027406575.1. Classification (NCBI taxonomy): domain Eukaryota; kingdom Metazoa; phylum Chordata; class Mammalia; order Primates; family Lorisidae; genus Nycticebus; species Nycticebus coucang. The sequence continues at coordinate 24,976,024 of NC_069787.1, forward strand.
GCTCCCGGGCAGGGTGGGCTGCCCTCTTCTTTAGCCTTTGTACCCCATGGGTAGCTGATAAATTCAAACAGAAGGTGGCAGAAAAGGGGACTCCCACACAGAGGCCAGAAAGGCAGCGAGGACACTAATGTTCTTGCCACCCCTGAACTTGGTGGGCTCACCGATCCAGCTGCCTGGCACATTTCTCCATATAATACATTGTCATGCAGGAGAAATTCTCAAGCCTGCTTCAGAATCAATGATGCTCAGGAGTCATGCTGTGGAGTACTTTCTCGGGGTCGGGATTTTGTTTATTGCTCAAAGTTTTGAGCCAAGAATGAAAACTTTTTGTTGATGATGATGACAGGGGCAGGGCAGGATTCCCAGGAGGCCTAGAAGAACTTGCAGGCAACTAACCTCCCAGAGTGGTTAAGATTGATAGCTTTCAAGTCAGCCCTAGTGCCAGGCTGGCTCCTAATTCCCAGCTGGCTTTCCTGGGCCTCAGTTTCTTTAAATGAGATATATTCTCCCTTTTTGCTCAAACATTTAGGACAGTACAGGATATACCATAAGTTCTTATTAAATGGTGGCTGTGAAGGCTGATGTATTGTCTAAACCTAAAGCATAGATACTCTACTGTGTGTGCATACGTGTGTGTTAGCTTTCATACCGTGAAAGCTAGTTAGTTAACACTGAAAAGATCACAGCCCCACACTCCAAAGGAAGTTCCCGTAAGTGCTTCAATTATCTGTCCTTGCTCAGCATCCAAGGGTGTGTTAATTAGCATAATGGATTTCTAAAATGGTTTTTCATTGATGAAAAGAATCGCATTCAGGAAAGGTAGGTGGCTGGAAATGTTTCATGGTGCATTTGCCTCACTTGAGCATTGCAAACAAATCTAGGCAGACACGTTGCTTATTCTCTTAGAAAGGTGCTGGCCTTGAAGTCCAACCAGTCCTGTGTGTAGATTTTAAAGGATGGATTTTATCATCCGCCTCACCAGGTTACTAAATACTGCACTGACAATGTTGGCACATCTGCCTTGACTAAACTCTTCATGAAAGAGGCCATAAAAGTATCTAAAAGAGAGAGGGCTGAGATGCTCCAGGTGGAGAGAAAGTTGATGTGCCAGTTTGCTTTTCCGTATGTGGTGGAATTTGATCTGAGAAGGGTTTTCTTTGTAACATGCCATCTGGTTGGTTGGTCAGGGGAGACCTGTGGCCTTCATAGACCTCTAATTGTTGGAGGATAGGGAAGCCACCATCAAGGTAAGTGGATCACTTGGGTTCAGGAGTTGGAGACCAGCTAGAGCAAGATTTGAGACCCCATCTCTACTAAAAATAGAAAAAACTAGCGGGCCACTGTGGCAGGGGCCTGTAGACCCAGCTACTCGAGAGGCTAAGGCAGGAGTTTGAGGTTGCTATGAGCTATGGTGACACCAAGGCACTCTACCCAGGGCAACAGAGGCAAGATTCAGTCTCAAAAACAAAAACAAAGAAAAGCAATCCCCAAAACACCTCATGGTTTGAATAGCCACATTTCTCAGACTAGTTTGCAACAATTGCTTTCAAGTAAGCAAGAGATTTACAACTGAATCAAGGAATAATTGGTTTCCTCTAGCTTAGAAAAGACATGTTATGACAAGGAGTCAAAAAAGTATGAGAATAAACCTCTGGATAGCATGTCCTGGGGTGGAATTCCAGTGTTGTTTTAGATGTGAGCCAAACTTAGAAGGGTGTGTGTGTGTGTGTGTGTGTGTGTGTGTGTGTGTGTGTAGACAAATGGAGGAGCAATTAGAGGACAGAAGAAAAGGAATGTGAATGAAGAATTCTGATTCCATTTTTTTCCCAGGAAAAGATGAGGAACTCCATGGAACATTCTAGAAGTGGCACAGCTGAATATGATCAGCTAGAGTTTGTACCTCAGACCAGGACTCAGACGTCAGCCCCTCTTTCTAAGCAAACTTGGGCATGTTTTTTAACCTCTCTGAGTCCACAGTTTCATCTTAGAAATAAGTATTCAAATATTTTCCTTTGAGTTTTGATTAAAGTGAAGGGAAATGAAACCACTTAACCAAATATCCCACACAGAGTTACTCTCAATAAATGGCTGCCCTCCCTGAATATTTACAATCAGGGGCTCTGTACATGGTGTCAGGGTTACAGCAGCAGACAGAATGTAGTTTCCTGGATTTCACACTCTAACAGTGATGTTGAACTTTTTGAAGCCCATGCATGAGAATCCTTTGATGTGCTTGTTAAATATGCAGATTGTAAGTGTCCAGACATCTCAAATCAGAGGATCAGTGTGTGTAGGGCGGTGGGCAGGAACTCACCTTTAATAAGGTCCCCAGGTGATTCTCTGGGCAGCCAGGTTGGGGAACCCCTGACTTAAACACTGTAATTCTCTGTGGCCTCAGGGTTGGCGAGGCTTCAGTCTCTCTTCAAAGCTTCCTTGGTCATGAGTTTGGGCTGACTGCACCCACAGTTGTAGGCGGTACGGCCTTCTTTCCACCCTTAACCACTCCATGGCAAGGGGGGCAGGGAGAATTACTCCTTGTTTTACTTATTTTATAGGCAGTGCTCATACATCATTATCAGAAACTTCAAAGACTTCCCTGAGCACCAAATTGACAGGCTACAACTTGAGTTATGAAGTCTTCAGTAGCTAAATCCTCTAAACTTGAGAAAGGCTCTGCTCCTTAGATCTGCACCCAAGGACGATGAACGTCTACTGTGGAGGCTGCTACTGACTGCATGTGACTTTGGAACCGTTTTTCCCCCTGCTCTTTCCCTCCTTGAAATCATGCACTGTGCTTTTGTTTGCCTAAAAAAAAAAAAAAAAAAAAAAAAGATGCAATGCAGATGATGGAGATAATATAATATTGGCCCAGAAAATAAAGTAAAAAGAGTAATCCAGCCCTCTTGAGATAATCACCATTAATGTTTTTGGTATATTTCCTTCCAGTCTTTTTTCTATGAACATGAATACATGTATTTATTTATTTTGTTCACAAAATCCAGATAGTACTTTAAGTGCTTTTTTTTTTTTTGACCTGTTCTTTTCATTTAAGAACATGTTTTTAAAGTAAGAAGTTAATGGGCAGTGCCTGTGGCTCAGTGGGTGGGGCCCCAGCCCCATATATCGAGGGTGGCAGGTTCGAACCTGGCCCTGGCCAGCTAAAACAGCAATGGCAACTGCAACAAAAATAGTTGGTCTTTGTGGTGGGTGCCTGTAGTCCCAGAAACTCGGGAGACTGAGGCAAGAGAATCGCCCTAGCCCAAGAGCTGGAGGTTGCTGTGAGCTGTGACACCACGGCACTGTACCGAGGGCAACAAAGTGAGACTCTGTCTCTAAAAAAAAAAGTAAAAAGTTAATATTTTTTCAAGTCCATTAAATATTCCTCTACAACAGTGGTTTTTATGCTGGGAAGGGCAAAATGCTCAGGGTTCCTTAGAAATGCCTTGCTGGTGGGCGGTGCCTGTGACTCAAGGAGTAGGGTGCCAGCCCCATATGTGGAGGTGGCGGGTTCCAGCCCGGCCAAAAAAAAAAAAAAAAGAAATGTCTTCCTAGAACAGGAGCTGGGAGGACTTAGTTGTGGAGGCCAAACAGATAACAGCTTTAGGTCCTACAGCCCCACTCATGTTTGGTTGTAACTGGAGGTCCATGTAAGATTCTATCAGAAAAGGATCAAGAGGCTTAAAATATTTGAAAATCGTTGCCTTATGTCATCATTAAAATATTTATTTTTAAGAAGGGGTCTTGCTGTGTTGCTCAGGCTGATTTCAAACTCTTGACCTCAAGCAATCTTCCCCACCTCCTTTCCTGAATAGTTGGGACTACAGGCCAGCTAAAATCTTTTTTTTAACCTAATTTCTTTCCTTCTTTAAAAAAAAACTTAAATGAAATGACTCTAAAAAATTATAAAACATTATGTTTGCTAATTGTTGTGGGGGGAACCCACTTTTTTTTTTTTTAAAGAAAGGCATATATGTCCTTTGTAAAACTATCAAATACAGATTTGATGAAGAGCCTATCTGTGGGCAGCACCGGTGGCTCAGTGGGTAGGGCACTGCCCATATACCGAGGGTGGCGAGTTCGAACCCGGCCCTGGCCAAACTGCAACAAAAAATAGCTGGCGTTGTGGCAGGTGCCGGTAGTCCCAGCTACTAAGGAGGCTGAGGCAAGAGAATCGCCTAAGCCTAAAAGTTGGAGGTTGCTGTGAGCTGTGATGCCACAGCACTTTACTGAAGGGCCACAGAGTGAGACTCCGTCACAAAAAAAAAAAAAGAAAAGAAAAGAAAAAAGAAAAGCCTATCTTTATTCCTACCAAATGCCCAAGGAGCCCAGCACTTCCCCATTATCCACTTCCAGAGGGCTCAGCTCACAAAGAATCAGTCCCCAGGTAAGAGGCCTCTGGCTGAACACTCACCTCTACAGATGTCTATTACCTTAGGTGGAGGTGCCCAGAAGCAAGTACGATTTCAGAGCAAGTGTTTTATGTAGGAGGTAAGGGGACCCACTATCCTGGTTTGCCTGGGGCTGGGTTCCCAGGTGGCCCTCTAGGGGAGGTAATCTCTGCAGGTCAAGAGAAAAGTAGGAAATGAGACAAGGGCAGGCAGCCGGTAATGAAGTAATGAAGTGACTGGCCCAGAGGACAGTTAGAGCACGCCTTCCATGGGACTTTGGGAGGGCAGTCTAGTCTAGAACGTCCCGCCCAGTGGGCTTTCCCCCCTCCACCTCCCCACCCTGCCCCAACTTTGCCCCCCCCCCATCCCCCAGGAGCAGGTCCCTGCCCAGTCACTGGCACTCCTAGCCTGCAGGCGGGCCCACCTCCTGCAGCCCTGGAAAAGCCTGGGGCAGAGAGACGCAGGAGCAGCCCTGCCAAGGGGGTGACTGCAGTGCACCAGTAGCATCTGCTATGAGAACATTATGTACACATTAAAAAAAATAAAAACAAGATCACTCCATTCTTGATTTATCGGCACCTTGATTTATGGAAGGTGCCTAAAGGAAAGACATTCCAGACCACAAATCTAATACTGCAGTCATTTCAAGGGTCCAGGCTTGGAATTGCCCTTGGGTTAATCATATCACAGGCCTCGCCATGTAAATGACCTACATCGTAATCGGATGAAATACTACTACTACTACCACTACTAAAAAAAAAAAAAAAATACCTCCACCGAGTCCACTGGATTCAGCTCAAAATTGTAGGCTGAACCATCAGAAGAAACTAACAAGAAAAGTTTGGAGATTCCGATTCTTCCAACGCCCCCAGAGGCCCATGTGTTAGTCGTGGGCACTGATGGTCCGAGAGTCAGGTGCGTGCCACTGCCCGCTGCCTCCTCCCTCCGTGCCCCACAGCCTCTTGAAAGCTCCTTCTAAACAAGGGAGGAAGGCAGAAGTTCCTTTTGTCATCCGTCTCCATGGTTATTGGACACATGATCGTCTTTTTTGGAGTTCTCGGCAAAACCAGTGGTGGGTTTGGCTATTTCATTCTCGTCTGTCAAGGAAATCAAAGGACTGAATCATTCTTGCAGAGGCCTCAGGCTCTCCCAAGACAATTTTAGAGGTGCATTTCTGCCCTAGAGGATTTAGGAGCCCTAACCCTGTGATGTGTCAACATGGTTTTGTTGAAAGTGTGAACACTGATTGGATTTAAGCCAATTTGACGATATAAAGAAATCATTGTTAGTTTTTATTGAAGTTGTGATTATGGTACTGTGTTTTAAAAGAGCATTCTTAGCTTTTAGAAACACATACTGGCACTCTAGGAGGCCAAGGTGGGTGGACTGCCTGAGCTCAGGAGTTGGAGACCAGCCTGAGCAAGATCAAGATGCCATCTCTACTAAAAACAGAAAACATTAGCAGAGTGCTGTGGCAAGCAACTGGAGTCCCAGCTGAGGTTGGAGCTATGATGCCATGCACTGTAACCAGGGTGACAAAGTGAGACTGTCAGAGGTAGGGAAGGGAAGGGAAAGGAAGGGAAGGCTGACGTTTACAAATGAAATAATTTTATCTCTGAGATATGCTTAAAAATGTATAGGTGGGGGATAGATGAAACTGAATTGGTAGTGGATCCATGAATGTTCATAATCCTGTTCTATCTCCTTTTGTAAATGCTGAAAGTTTTCTATGAAAGCAAAAATTTTTGTTAGTAGAAAAAAATGGTGGCTGAAAACCAAATCTGCATTTTTTTGGAGACAGAGTCTTACTATGTTGTCCTCGGTAGAGTGCCATCACAGCTCACAGCAACCTCAAACTCTTGTGCTTAAGCGATTCTCTTGCCTCAGCTTCCCAAGTCGCTGGGACCACAGGTGCCCCCACAATGCCACAAGTCCCAGGGTGGACGGAAGGCTGTTTTTAGGTTGTTGGTTAGCTGTCCCGGGCCAGGTTTGAACCCACCAACTTTGGTGTATGTGGCTGGTGCCGCAACCACTGTGCTACGGGCACTCAGCCTTTTCTTTGTTTTCAAAGGCATGATAAGGATAGAGTGAATAAATGTGGCTGCAGGATAAACTCAGTTATTGTAGAAGAGTTATATGCCAGGACATTCTAACCTGTGAATTGTGATAATTGAGGTGGTGTGTGCATGTTTTGGGGGTTGTTGCAGGGCAGCTCATGAGTCTCAAACAGAAATGTCTACCTGTGACATTTTGGGTATAATTTTGAGATATTAACCACATCCCAACTCCAGACTCCCCAATCTGTGAAGTCAGACAATTTGCCTACATTGTCTAGGGGAAGAAAGGGCACCTCAGAATCCAGTGAATAAAAGAGCTAAAATTTTGGTGTTTTCAAGTTTGAAAGCTGCTGTCCAGGGCTAAGAAATAGACTTGATTAGTGAGAGTCATTTTTATCCCTTCCTCTGACCCTCCCAAATGACCGTTAACTTTAGTCAAGTACTTATGACGAGCTAGGCACTGTTTTAAGCATTGAACAAATATTGTCTTTTTTTTTTTTTTTGTAGAGACAGGGTCTCACTGTACCGCCCTCGGGTAGAGTGCCGTGGCATCACATGGCTCACAGCAACCTCTAACTCTTGGGCTTACGTGATTCTCCTGCCTCAGCCTCTCGAGCAGCTGGGACTACAGGCGCCCGCCACAACGCCCGGCTATTTTTTTGTTGCAGTTTGGCCGGGGCTGGGTTTGAACCCACCACCCTCGGCATATGGGGCCGGCGCCCTACTCACTGAGCCACAGGCACTGCCCAAATATTGTCTTTTTAAATCCTGTAACAACCCTATGAGATAATTATTTTTATTTTTTACGCCATTTTTTTTTTTGAGACAGGGTTTTGCTCTGTCAGCCAGATTGAAGTACAGTGGCCTGATCACATCTCACTCCAACCTCCAAATCCCAGGCTCAAGGGATCCTCCTGCTTCAGCCTCCAGTGCACCACCATGCCTGGCTAATTAAAAAATATATATTTTTTTTGGCAGAGTGGGGGGTAGAGATGAGAGTCTTGATCAGAGTCTTGATATGTTGCCCAGGCTGGTCTCAAACCCCTGGACTCAAGGGATCCTTCTGCCACAGCCTCCCAAAATGCTGAGATTATAAACATGAACCACTGTGCCTGGTCCCTGTGAAAGAATTAATTTTACAAATGGGAAAATTGAGGCACAGACTGGTTAGGCAACTTGGGGTGGACGGAAGGCCACGAAAGGAGCATGGAAGCCTCCAGTGGACGGCAGCCACCACCACCTCCTGTGCCTGGGCACTCCTGCGGCCTCTAGGACTGGGACTCATTCTGTGGGAGAGTCGGGGAAACTCTTACATGAGAATGATTTCGTTTCTGCCACTCCCAGGATTGGGGAGCTGATAAATTCATTTCAGTTGTCAGGAAAAAAAAATAATAAGAAGAAAGAAATGTTCCTTCATGGTCGAGTTTGCAGCTCTACATGCGTGACAGTGTGCTATGGTTTCTGCTGCTGAATTAATAAGGCATCCTAAGGGAATCAGGGTCCCAGTTAGAATATTAGATTTTTAAATCTAAGTTTGATCCTTGGGTTTGATCTCTAAACTGTCAGTTGCTTAGTGGCTTTGGTGTGAGCCTTAATTTGTAATCAGCAAAATAGGGCTGAGAACACTAACTGTGCCACCAAACAGGGTGGTGTGAGCATGAGACGAAGCCATGTGCGGAAAATGCCTGCCGCAGTGCCCAGCACTGGGCAGCTCTTGACTACATCTGTTTGTCTTCATGCCTTAGTGGATAAATAAGAAAAATCAATATTTTTGAGACAGTCTCTCACTCTGTTGCCCAGGCTAGATGCTGTGGCCTCAGCCTAACTCACAGCAACCTCAAACGTTGGGTTCAAGCAATCCTCCTGCCTCAGCCTCCTGGGTAGCTGGAACTACATGTGCCCACCACAATGCCCCGCTAATTTTTCTATTTTTAGTAGAGACAGTGTCTCACTTTGTTCAGGCTAGTCTCAAACTCCTGAGCGCAAGGGTTCCTCCGGCCTCAGCCTCCCAGAGTGCTTAGGATTGCAGGTGTGAGCCAGTGCCCTGCTGAGAAACGGTTTTATTGTTTCCAGTAATTACCCTCACCCCAGCTACAGTAGCATTTTCCACTGGGAAACATCCTTATTAGTGGTTCGGCCAGATTCTATAATTTACTAGTTCCTTTACCAAAACCATTGCTTTAGTTTTTTTTTTAGGCTGTCTTCTGGTTGCTTTTAATGTCACTTGCCAATCTTCTGGTTGTTGTAAAACTTCAGTCTCATATTATATTGAAAGCTCTTTTCCTGCCCTTGCCCTGGTGCAGGCATGAACTATGATCCTAGGGGCCTGGAGGGGAAGTGAGGATGTTCTCCCCTTCCCCTTAACCTCTCCCTTTCCTCCTTTTGCTGCTTTCTCAAGCTGGGGCCCATCAGGAAGGAGAGGAAATTCCTCCACATCTCCTGGACCTGTTGGGGAGGTTGTAGGCATCTCCAGGGGCTCCATGTGGTTGGCCTGGTGTGGAGCTCACTTCCCAGCACTTCTCTGGGCTTTGCTGGTTCCTTCCTAGGTCTCACCGTACCTTCTAGCTGACGCCACAATAGCCCTCTGTGTGAGGATAAAGGATCTTTACCCATTTATTTTCGGTGGCCAACTTTTGGGCCTCCAAGCAAAGGAAGTAGAGACTTAGAGTGAAGTAGGGACTCTTCCTTGTGGACTCCACTATGCCATTCTAGCCCAATTCTATCACCCTCTTTCTGGTCACACAGTAGATCCTCTGATTAGGAAATGCAATTCCAATCACCCTCATCCATAGCAACCAGAGGGTTCTCTCTGGGTCTCTCTCTCCTATCTGTGAAGGTGAGAACACACTTCTTTCTAAGGGAAAAGAGGAAAGGAGAGGGCTTCTCTTCACAAGTGCTGCCCTACTCCAAACATGACTTCCTCTCTCCACCATGGGGACAGTGGTGCCCGTGGTGATAGTGGTAGAGATGGTGGTGGAGATACTGAAGATGGCAATGGTGAGGATGGCAGTGACAGTGAGGGTGGTGATTGTCCTACACAGCCACCCTAAAAGAAAGCTCTGACGGGAGGTGGCTGGGCCTTTTGACTCTCAGAGTCAGATCTCCGAACTTGGAATATGGGTGTTAATATCCTGTGTTCTCGGTTTTAATTAACTAATTGAATTATCCTCAGCTGAAATCAGCAGAAATTTCAGAACAACAGGAAAAATTCCAGTCAGCCATTAACACCAACCTATTGCATTAGGTGTAATACTACCAATAAAAAGAATTCTTTCACAATTCTTTTCAAGTTGTACTGGAGATATGGTGGCTTCTAGTTATTTCTCCAACTAACAGAAGCCACAAGTTCAGCTACTAAGATGTAAAGGCCTGTATAAGTGCTTGACATTAAAAAGGTTCTTGATATCTGAAAGCCCTGGAACCACTGCCCAGACAGGCTGGTCACAGGCTGTCCTGGTGCAGGGTAAGAGGGGTGTGGAGCTTGGGATATAGGGCACCCCAGAGAGCACCGCTGGAGGATCAGTAAGAGGCTGAGCCAAGTCCCCTGGCCTTTGCTAAATCTACAATTTGATCAACAGCATAAGCTAAGCTGGAGGTGGTTAGCTAGATGAGCAGGGCAATCAGGCTTCTGGTTTTCTTTTTTATTGGAGACAGAGTTTTGCTCTGTTGCTGCCTGACTAGAGTACAATGGCATCATGATAGTTCATAGCAACCCCAAACTCCTGGGTTCAAGTGATTGTCCTGCCTCAGCCTCCTGAGTAGCTGGGACTGCAGGTGCCTGCCAAAAGGCCTGCTAATTTCCATTTTAATAGAGACAGGCTCTTGCTCCTGCTCAGGCTGGTCCTGAACCCCTGAGATTGCTAGGATTACAGGGGTGAGCCACTGCACCCAGGCCTCCTAGTTTTCTTTCCTAGTACTTTATGGTAGATTAATTTCTTTCTATTTAGCGGGGGCTTCCCATAGACCAAAATTTCTCCACTTGAACACTATGGATGTTTTAGGCCAGCTATGTCCATGCTGTTGGAGGCTGTCCTGTGTTTTGTAGGATGTTCAGCAGTATCCCCTACATCCACCTATTAGATGCTAGTAGCCTCCTCCCAGGTTGTGACAATCCCATGTGTCCCCAGACATTGCCAAATGTCCCCTGGGGGATCATCCCCAGTTGAGTACCACTGTTGCAGGTCCTACCAAGGCCAAGGCCAATCCTTCTCCTGGGAGGATCTGGATAGCAAAGCAGCAGGTACAATAGTTTGGAGCCATATATTCAAGTTGCACAGCGAATTTAACATACTTTCTATTTCTGTTTCCCAGTCCTATAACTAATTTCTATATATTCTTCGGTCTTCCCAATGACATCTGTAAGAAAACTCTCTCCTTTTCAGTTTAAACTCAATCAATTCAGGATCCTTTTATTTTCTTTCCTTTCCTGCTTTGATTAAACAAAAACTTAGGGAGCTCCGGGTGGCGCCTGTAGCTCAAAGGGGTAGGGTGCTGGCCCCATATGCCAGAGGTGGCGGGTTCACACCCAGCCCTGGCCAAAAACTGCAAAACAAACAAAAAAAAAACTTAGGGAGCTCCTGGTATTGATTAGGGAGAAATGGGAACCAATTTCTGTTCTATGCTGCTATCTTCTGAAATGCAGGATTCTCCTGGTGCTTCCTGTCGTGAGTCACCTCTGTGTTGACTTTTGTGTTGTCTGAACCAACGGTCATGCCTGTCCTTATCTTATTTGGCTCCATTTGATTCCCCCTTCTAGTCACTTTATCCCCCGGGCTTCTGCGACCCACAGACTCTGGGTTTTCTTCCTACCTCACTAGATATTCCTTTGCTTCTGTGGCTAAATCTCCCCTCTCTCATCTTCAAATACCACATATCAGAGCGCCCTCGGGCTCAGCTCAGAGCCCCTTCTTCTTATCTATATAAGCATTCTCTCTAGATCCATAGCTTCAAATAACTCGGTTTTCCCATAACTCCCAATCTCTCCCGTGGTGAACTTGTCTTAGAACGCCAGGTCTTTTCAGTCCATTTGACTTTTCCACATGGATCTCTACATATCCCTGTGACTTGGAAGGGTTAGAACTCTTGTTTTCTTTAAATATTTCCTTTAAATATTCTCTGCAAAGCATTGGCACTCTATGACTTTGTTTAAGTATGTGCTTATCACTTGTCTCTTGTAACTGGAATGAAAAGCCCTAGGAGTGCAGGAACCTGGCCATTTTGTTTACACTGGATTTTTAGCATCTAGAACACCTGGTACAGAGTAGACAGAGGGGCCCAGTCAACACAAACTGGATAAATAAGTGCTAGAGTCCTCTTTACCCTGTGGAGGTGAAGACCTTGGGAATTGCTCAGACCCGGATTCTTATTCTTCCTCGTGTGATCCTGAGGGAAGTTACCTAACTTATCTGTGCTTCAGTCTTTAAAACAGAATGATAATTAAGGGTGCTTACCTCATTTTCATGGAGAAGTTGAACACACCAATAGAAAGCTCTATATCTAATTTATCAAATGACCCAGTGAAAGGTTATGGAGCCAAAGATGAAAGATTATTCTGAGGTGCGAGACGAAAGGAAAATGGAGGTCTGGTTTGTGCAATGGAAGTGGCTTTATTCCACCTGGGTGCAGGTGGGGTAAGATTTCCAACCGGGAAACTCTGTCACACTCTGTTGCTCAGTGCCACGACCTCAGCCTCGCTCACAGCAACCTCAAACTACTGAGCTCAAGAGATCCTCTTTCCTTAGCCTCCCTAGTAGCTGGGATTACAGGCACCCACCACAACACCCTGCTTTTTTTTCTGTTTTTTGTAGAGATGGGGGTCTTGCTTTGCTCAGGCTGGTCTTGAACCTGTGAACTGAGGCAATCTACCCGCCTCGGTCCTCCAGAGTGCTAGGATTACAGACTCTCCACTTCTGCAAGCTCAACTTTTAAAATTCTGTGAGATCATGCAGCATTTGTCTTTCTGTGCCCGTCTCATTTCACTTAACACCTTCCAGGTTGTCCTATGTTGTTGCAAATGATGGGATTTCATTCTTTTTTATAGCTGAATAGTATTCCATTGTGTATGTGTACCAAATTTTCTTTGTCCTCTTACCCATGGATGGGTATGTAGATCACCTATTGTGAACAGTTCTGGAGTACATAGGAGGACAGGTCTCTGCAACATTTTAATTAATTGTGTCATTTTATAACTGATCTCATGGAGACGGAGAGTAGAATGACAGTAGAGGCTGGGAAGGGAAGAGGGGAATAAAGTGGGGATAGTTAATGGGTGCAAAAACATTGTCAAATTGTTAGCTAGAACGAACAATATTTGACAGCACAGCAAAGTGACTGTAGTACACAATAAGTTAGGGTAGACTTTAAAATAACTAAAAGAGCAGATCTGGAATGTTCCTAACACAAAGAAATGATAAATGCTTGAGGTGATGGATACTCCAATTACCCTGATTTGATTAATTCACATTGTGTGCCTGTATCAAAACATCCCATGTACCTATAAGGACATACAACTATTATGTACCCATAATAATTAAAAGTAAAACAATTATGTTATTTTAATATAAATGCTAATTTACTCCATACTCCTTATTATCCTTCCCTGACCTCCAAGACCAGGAGACAAAAATTCCATACAACTCTAGGAGGCAGGAATCACATTTCATTGCATCCTAAAAATGGTTTCACATGGCTGCTGCCGGCTCCAGCCGAGAGTGGGTTCTTACCTTGTTCTCTATGATGCAGGGCAGGTTGGCCAATTTCTGGACCCCACTCGTTGCTTCTCACAGCGCCGTGGTACTCTGCCTGCAAGGGGACTTCTGCCAGACTTCTGAGAGGTTCCTTTCAGATTTGAATCCTGCCCAAGACCTTGCTGGACCCTGGCTTCCTTAGTTTCATTAAAGTGTTTGGTCTGTCTCAATTAAAGTCACTTGAAACCACTGTACTTAATTTACCACCTAATTACTCTTACCTTGTTTGTTTAATGAAGCTTACATAATAACTCTGGTGATCTTTCCAAAACCTTAGGTGGAGATTTTACTTTTCACTTTATAATTTGTGATTTTTATATTAACGTTTTATAACCTTGGGTTCTTAATCATAAAGTCATAATTGATTTTAAACTAACCATGCCCTGAAGTGTGTACATGTCAAATTGAGTCAAATTGATCCAATGAGGTTAAATAAAGCTTAGGCCAGAGAGCATGATGACACCTGATGGAAATTTTCCTAAAGCACTTGACTTAGGGGACTCAGCTATGCTCCCATCTCCACATGGTAAATTATTGGATAACTATTTTTTTTTTGCATTTATCACAGACTGAAAAGATAGGACAGTTCAAACAAACAAAAAAACCTAGGAAAAGTTAGACAAGTGTAAAATGTTCTATTTATAGTTCATCCTTCTGGAAAACTACATAGAACTCACATTTTGAGAGCATGCTGGTTTGAAAAAAAAAATATATGTATATACACACGCACACACACACATACATATTTACATATTTGGTTTCAGAGCCTGACAGTCAACATCACAGTCTCAAATTGAAAATGGGTGTCAATTAACTAGTGATAATAGAAACAAAGGAAAACACAAAAGCCATTTGGGATGTTTGCTTCTTTTTTTTGATCTTTTTTCAGGAGTGATCAATACCAGCACTTTTCCCATAAGGAACTTTCTCAGAGCAAATGAACTCACAGGAGACAACCTCAGTTTTCTAGGGCAGGGTGCATTGTTACGCATTTCTGCCAAATGACAGGCCAATTTCATTCTAATTGGCCCTAATTGGCACTCCCTCCCCTGAGAGAGGCTACATCCTTGTACCTGCTGCACAGCAAAGGTGTGAAGTCCCTTTCTGGCTTTGAAAAATATCAGACATAATTTCCCAGTGGATCCCTTTAAACCAAATGAAACCGATTGCTGGGCAGAGGGAAATGAGCTTGACTTGAGGAAAGATGTGATTCCCAGGGCTCAGGGCTCCCTGAGGTCCCAGCAGTGAAGTCATGCTAAGATTTTGCTGTAACTGATCTCTCCCTAAACGTTTCCTTTGGTAAGCAGCTCTGATGATGCTCGACTTGCTTTCATATCCCTAGTCCTCATTTCTAGCAAGTCGGTCATTTTGCTTTGCTCTCTTCTTTAAGAGTATTTAGAGAACTGTTTCTTGGGCTTGACCGCCTGCAGACAGTCTCCTGTGTCCAGGCTCACTAGCGCTGCTGTCCTCCTTCCCCACCCCAGGGGCAGTGCTGCTGCGCCAGCCTTTTCACCGTCCCCTGGGTTCTAGGTTATTATCCTTGCAGCATGTCCCCCAGGGATAGCACCCTGACTGTGCCCCTCACTCCTGTGTGCCCAGGGCTGAGCACAGCATCTGACATAGAGGTACACAGGTGTACAAACCTCAGGTGACATTTCAAAAGGTTTCTACCCATACAGTCGCCACCTGCATCAAATATTGAGCATTTCCAGCCACCCCAGCAGACTTCCTCATGCCCTCTTTTTGTTGGCTCCCCACCCCTGCTCAGTTCTGGAAGTAATGACAATCCTGATTTTGTCCTATTGTATTGCATTGGTTTTGCCTTTTGTTAACCTTTATATATGGAATGGTTCACTGTTGTGGTGGCCATGGAGATACATCTCTCAGATTTATGACTGTGAAGATTGACCAATGGCCAGTTGTGCTGTGCTCTGAAATCCGTCATCGCATTTGTGTGAGGATATTCTTCCCATAGGCTGCTCCTCCCATAGCCTGGGCACAGCCTAGGCCTGCTCCTGGGAGATGGAGAGCTCCTCTGACGGGCAGTTTGGGCTCAAGGATACCCTTGGCCTTGCTGACCTTCCTTAGACCTGCACAGAAGTAGATGTTCCTTCCGTCCCTCTCTTTGTCACAAGGGGCAGAACTGCGGCAGAGTCTGGCAATGCCTGGCCTCTCCTGGCTTCCTCCCCATTTTCCCACACTGGTGTTCCACGTAGTACATCTCTCAGACATTCAGTCTTGGCATCTGCTTCTTAGAGGACCCAAATCAACGTGCATGAGAACTCTTCACTGTGGGCTTCTTTTGCTTGTCATTAGCCCTTGATTTTCACTCTGGTTGTGTTTCTTTATTGTCGGGGAGGATTCCATTGTAGAACTATGCCCACAGTTAAGCTCTTCTAGTTTTTTTTTTTTTGAGACAGAGTCTCAAGCTGTCACCCTGGGTAGAGTGCTGTGGCATCACAGCTCACAGCAATCTCTAATTCTTGGGCATAAGAGGTTCTCTTGGCTCACCCTCCCAAGTACCTGGGACTACAGGTGCCCACCAAAACGCCCAGCTATTTTTTTTTAATTTATTTATTTTTATTGTTAAATCATAGCTGTGTACATTAGTGCAATCAAGGGGTACAACGTGCTGGTTTCATATACAATCTGAAATATTCTTATCAAACTGTTCAACGTAGCCTTCATGGCATTTTCTTAGTTACTGTATGTAGGCATTTATATTCTGCATTTACTAAGTTTCGCCTGTACCCATTCTAAGATGCACCGTAGGTGTGGCCCCACCCATTACCCTCCCTACACCAAAACCTCCCGACTCCCTTCCCCTTCCTTGGCCCTTTCCAGCTATTTTTTTGGATGTAGTTGTCATTGTTGTTTGGCAGACCCAGACTGGATTCAAACCCACCAGCTCCAGTATATGTGGCTGGCGCCCTGGCTGCTGAGCTACAGGTGCCGAGCCAGCTCTTCTAGATTTGATGGGCATTTGGGTTTTACCTGTGTTGGGCTATTATGAATAAAGCTGCTATGAACATGGTTGGACTCATCTTTTGGTGGAACACGTGCATTCCTTTCTTTGGGGTGTGCACTGGGTGGTGGGATTGTCAGGTTTTAGAGTAGTGAATGTTTATCATGGTATGAAGGGATACTTTAGAACAGTTTTTCAAAGTGGTTGTACCAATTTATTTTCCCATGCTGGTAAGGTATTTGCTGAATAAATAAACTCAGGCCAGGAAGGTCTTTGAGGACTTAACTATCCCAGTCATTGTCCTGATTAGACACACACGCATGCGCGCGCGCGCGCGCGCACACACACACACACACACACACACACACACACAACCTTTCACAGTGCCCCACTGGTATAATGTCCAAACTCTAAACTTATAAGATGCACAAGGCCCTGCAAAACATAGCCTCCGTGTGACTGTCCAGCCTCATTGCCCACCACTGCCAGCACCTGCTACCTGCCAGCAGCACCAGCAACACTGGTTCTCTTTTCTTCAAATATGCCACTGTCTTTCTTTTCTCTAGGTTTTTCCATATATTAGAGCATCAGCCTAGAACATTTTAGCTCATCTTTCTTTTTTTTGTAGAGACAGAGTCTCACTGTACCACCCTCAGGTAGAGTGCTGTGGCGTCACAGCTCACAGCAACCTCTAACTCTTGGGCTTATGTGATTCTCTTGCCTCAGCCTCCCGAGCAGTGGGGACTACAGGCGCCCGCCACAACGCCTGGCTATTTTTTTTTGTTGTTGTTGCAGTTTGGCCGGGGCTGGGTTTGAACCCGCCACCCTCGGCATATGGGGCCGGCGCCCTACTCACTGAGCCACAGGCGCCGCCCTTAGCTCATCTTTCTACCTAACTATATTTCCAAGTTTGCCTAGTGTACAAGTTAGAAATGTTTTCAATTGTAAGTGATGAAAAAAAGTACTGAACTTGTACTAATTCAAGTAGCAGCTCATCGCTGGTAGCATTGCTTCAGCAGCATGACAAAGCCAGGGCTGGTTCTGTACCATTTTCTTTGGTCTCAATCTTGTTACCTCATGGTCATAAGATGGCTGCTGCAGCTCCAGGTATTACATCCAAATTCAAGGCAGGAAGAATGGAACAGGACTAAGCCAATCATTTGTCTCTTTCACGAGAAAAGTAAATTTTTTTCCTCTAGAAACACCTCCAACAGACTTCTGTTGGAGTTGCCTTGGCTGAACTTGGGCTCACAGACACCTCTAGCTTCAAAAAAGGCTGGGACACTAGCTTCCACAGTGGAGGACAACAAGGCAGAATAGGTGTTTGTAAATGACTATTGAATGAACCTACCCAGAGTGTCTTCCTTATTAGGTCAACTCTGACTCACCCTCTAGTCTCAGCTTAGAAGGCTTCTTTGATCCCTTACCTTTTGGAAACTAGATGTTTCACCATCACATAGGCCTCTGAAGTTTTCCCTAGTCTTATTTGCTTACCCTCACCTTGAGGTATTCATTAAATCAAGTCCTACAAGAAAAAACAGAAAATTATGGATATCCATGATAAAATATATACAGATCTCACCTGAAGCCTCCCTACCTTAATTAGCATTTTACCTCTTTTATTACCAAGTCTATACTCAACCATAAAGTCCCCAGGCCTTTTGGGGGGAGTCCCCACCACTTCCCCAATTGGATAAACTCCCAGGAAAGTGATGGCAAACTTGTTCCAACATTTGTGCCTGACAGAAACCCACCAATCCAGCCTTTTTGTTTTGTTGTTAAAATCTCCTTGTTGAAGGGCCATAATCTAGTTTAGTGGGTAAAACCTTGAATCCTGGAGCCACAATGTCTAGGTTTGATTCCTGACTCTGCACTTACCAATAACATGGCTTTGGGTTGAGTCACTCAACCTCCCTGGGCCTCGGTTTCTTCAACTCTAGAATGGGATAATAACAACCCTTACCTATCAGGGTTGTCGTGAGGTTTAAATAGTAATGGATTCCTTCTGGGAAGCCCGCCACGTGGCAAGTGCTCCATCCACAGTGGCTGTGTTTGTTCCCTCTGAGCTCACTGCCAGCTGCTGACCTGCCATCCCCCTCTCCTCTCTTCCTCTCTAAACTTAGTTAGTGAGATGCCTAATCCAATCACTGCCTGAATCAGTGACTCTCAAATTCCAGGGAGAATTTACAGGCAAGTAAAGGAGCTCAAACAAGTGCCCGAATAGCCAGAAAGCAATAGCTGAGGTGGGTGGCACACCTGCTCTATGCTGGTGTTAGCTTGCTCACACTGGTCCTTTCCTTCTCCCACTTTTGTAGATGAAGAATCTTGGTGTGGTTTGTAAATTGATAGTGTCCCAGCAGGGGATTAAATGCAGGATTGTCTCATTTAAAGCTATGGCTCCTAATTGTCATGCTAAGCTGCTTTATAACGGCAGAATGGGCTGGACAGCCTCAGACTGGCAGGAAACATTTGGAGTTCAGGGGGCAGAAGTCCCAACTGATTTGGGGGTTCCCAAAAAGACTTCATGGACATATGAAACCTGGTTTGGAGGGTGGAGAAGGTTTTCATCAGGTGTCTGGAAGAAATGTAGGAATAGAGAGAAAGGCTTTTTAGATAAATGGAACATCAAAAGCAAAGGCATGATTCCAAAAGCATAGGATAGATTTTTGAAGGAAATAAGAACTAGGAGTACAGGCTCTAAAACCTTTGGTTCAAAAATCCCGGCTCTAGACCAGGCACAGTGGCTCACGCCTATAATCCCAACACTTTGGGAGGCCAAGGCCAGAGGATCATTTGAGCTCAGGAGTTTGAAACCAGCCTGAGCAACAGTGAGACCTTGTCTATATTAAAAATAGAAAAATTAGCTGAGTATTGTAGTAGGCACCTGTAGTCCCAGCTAGTCAGGAGGCTGAGGCAAGAGGATCGCTTCAGTCCAGGAGTTTGAGGTTGCTGAGAGATAGGCTGATGGCACGGTACGGGAGCCTGAGCAACAAAGTAAGATGTCTCAAAAAAAAAATCCCGGCTCTGCCAACTATGACCTTGGTTAAGTTGCTTAACCTCTCTGTGTTTCAGTTTCCTTTTGTGTTAAATAAGAAGACTAGCAGCTCCCTTGAAGTGGCTTGGGAGGAGGAAATAAGACGATTCCAGGCCCTGGGCAGTGTAAGGGCTCCAAGATCACTGTCTCCATTCACCACACCACACAGGCTGGTGGCCCATAGTGTCGTGAGCTCCCTGGAGATCAGGGTGAGAAGAACAAAGGAAACAGCTGCTGTGTTGTCTCTGGTTTTCGGTGAGAAACTTGGATGCACGTGCTCCCCTTGATGACCTCTCACAGCAGATGACAGCATGATCACGCTTAATCCAGTGTCTTGAGTCTGCCCTCTGCAGGTGGCCAGAGTCAGCAAAATGGAGACAGGACCATGGCCATTAAGAAAACGAACACTCACCCCAGTACCTGGTTGCAAATACTTGGCTTCAGCAGGTATCTTGGGCCCTTTCCTCAGGGAGAAAGTTGGAGGTTGCTTTCTGGGATAAATTGTACGAACTTAATGTCCAACCCACTATCCTTCTGCTGGTCACTAACAAGCCCTTGACCCTCCACCTGACAGGATAGAGGAAATCAGAAGCAAAAAAACAAGATGCTTAAAAAAATGATTTTTAAGTTCCTATTTCCCTTTCTGTTCAGCCAGCTGTAAGGTGATCAACAAACTTCTTTGGAGGACCTGCCACACTTCAGCCTATCCTTCCAGCTCTGTCTTTGTGCTGGGCTCTGCCTCCATGGACCCCCTAACCCTGCGCCCCCCGCTCCCAGTCCCCCCTAGGAGATCTAAGGAGAATTTAATCCATATGGTTTTGCTTCTCACACTCATCAAAATGCAGATTTCCAAGACCCATTTGATCTTCAAGATGTTATGTGAGTGTCTTTATGTATATTATATTTTCCCTTAGAAAAGAAAAGCTGACGGTTTGCCAAAACCAAATGAACTCCAAACCCTCAAGGCTTGAACGGGGTTCAAGCATCAGATCCAGAGGAGCTGAGAGGGATGTTGCTTAGTCAGGGGCTTTGAATAGTCTCCTCAGAGGCCAGCTAAGTCCAGGCAGGGTGAGGGGGCACTGCTTTTGCTTTGTGTGTGTGTGTGTGTGTGTGAGTGAGTGTGTGTGTGTGAGTGTGTGTGTGTGTGTGAGAGTGTGTGTATGTGAGAGAGTGTGTGTGTGAGAGTGTGTGTGTGTGAGTGTGCATGCTCTGCTCATTCTTCCGTCCTAATAACAAGTGGTCATGGCCATGTATTACGTACTCCTGAAGGAGCGGGCACTGTGCTTAGTGATTTTTGTGAATGCTCATTGAGTCTTCATAATCACTCTCTCAGAGATGTGCTCCTTCCTTCCCTCTTTCCTTCCCTCCTTTCTTTCTGTCCTCCTTTCACACATCAAATATTTATCAAGTATTTATTATGCATCAGGTGCTATTCCAGGGTCTGGAGGCACAGTGGTGAATAAGACAAATCCCATCCCTGCCTTTATGGAGCTTACATTCCCTTAGAAAAGAAAGGGTTTACGTGTAGTCAAGCAAATGAATAAGGTGGTTTGAAGTACTGATCGGTGTATGAAGAAAGTAAAAGAAGAAGGTGACAGAGAGCTTGAGGTCTGTTTGATTTAGGCTAGATGGCTGGCCAGGGACGGCCTTAATGAGCTGAGGTCTGCATGACACCAAGGGTAAAGGGAGCAGGGCTCTCCTGCACAGGGAACAGCAGCTGCCAAGTCCCAAGACACAGCACCTCGCGCAGGTGCAGAGAGCTGAGGGAATGGATGGTGGGAAGCAGAGTGCCGTGGCCAGAGAGGGAGCTGGGCCATGCATGGACAGCTTTGGGGCCACAGAGAAACCCTGGAGTTTAGGAAGGAGAGGCCAGGACTTGAGCTCACATTGTTGTGTCCAAGTTCACATTGTTGCCCTGGGGGTTGGATAAAGAAGAGATTGGAGGGGATAAGCTGGAGCAAGAAGGAAGAAAACTGATGGGGATGCTTCTGCTGAAATGAACAGGGTAGGAGTCCCCCCCCCCCCCAGCAACTCAGGTGCTGACAATCACTTGAGATGGGGCCTGCTGTCCTGACTCCAGCACTCGCTAATGGTGAGTGAACTGAGGACCTTTGCGCACCAAGGGGGTCTTGTCTTAGTGGTGGGCCAGACGGATGTGGCAGCAGGGACGTGGGATTCTAGACATGCTTTAGCAGGCGGACTTACTGACAGATTGTGGGTGTGGAGGAAAGAAGGGAGGAGTCAAACACGGCAGGCAGGTTGGTGGAGGTTGGTAGAGGCTTGAGCAGCCTGGGCAGCTTAGGGTGTGGTTGTGCCCATTTTCTGAGTAAGAAAGAGGAGGCCCAGAGAGCTTGAGTAACCTCAGAGATCCCATGAGAAGGCGCAAAGTCAAGACTCAAGCCCAGGACTCTCTCCCTGGTGTGCCCCAGGCCCTTCCACCTGTGCGAGCAAGGCCAGTACATTCCCTCCCCCAGACATCATTGTGGTTTCTCAGCCCTTTGGGTCCCCTTTGCCCTGCCTGCAGATAGAGCACAGGAATGCAGATGCAACCCACATTCTCTTTATTTCAAAACTTTTCTATTTAAAACATGCATACTATTTCTTTTCTCTTTATTGATTTAATTTTATTTTCCACAATTTGCTTATGCCCATTGTATACACAATAGGTGTTTACTAAATACTGTGGATTGACTAAGCACCTCCAGTGAGAGTTGTGATTTTTGTTTAATAGTAAAGAGCTATAGAAAGTGTTCATTCATTCAACATTTCTGATACCATCCCAGATGTTATATGGCAAATTAGGGACACAGAGATGAACAAAAGCAAATCTCTGCCCTCCCACAGCTTCTATTCAGGTTAGTTGTGAGTGTGTGCAGTGTGGAACATGGGGGAGGGGTGTGTGTAAATAACTACTTTCAAGGCTATATGTGTGCAAAGTATTGTGAGCGCATAAAAGAGGGACATTTGACTCTTAATTCTTGGGAAAGTGGGAAGGTGAGGAGTTTTTTTTGTTTTGTTTTATTTTGTTTTGTTTTGTTTTAAGAGTCTTGCTCTATCTAGAGTGTCATGGACTCAGCCATGCTCATGGCAACCTCAAACTCCTGGGCTCAAGCAATACTCCTGCCTCCTGTGTAGCTGGGACTATAGGTGCACTTCCCTGTGTCCAGCTAATTTTTCTATTTATTTATTTATTTGTTTTTTAGTAGAGACGGGGGTCTTGCTTTGCTCAGGCTGGTCTTGAACACCTGAGCTAAGGGATCCTCCTACCTTGGCCTCCCAGAGTGCTAGGATTTATAGGCGTGAGCCACTCTGTTCCCTTCATGGAGATATATAATTTATTAGAAACGGCTTCAGGAAGGTTACATTTAAACCCAGACGTGAGGGGCAAGGGAAGGAATTCCCTAAGAACTGTGTGGAAAAGTAAAGGTGTTGGAAGGCAACACGTGTATGACCTCCTTCTAAAGTGAGGAAAAAGGTTGAGATAGGTAGGAACAGCTGGGTAAGAGTGGAGACAAGATTACAAACATGTCCCCAGATCCTTCGGTGGCTTGGACTACTTTAGAATCTATGCGGCCAGTTTCTGGGCTGTAGAAGTTCCCCAGTCTCTATTGATATGGTATTGATGACCATGGTAGACATGGGCAGTTTTTCTCCCCAGCATCTATTCTTTTAGCAACAGCTCTGATAAGATCCTCCTTTTTCTGATTTCAGTCCAGGTGGTGTAGAATAGGGTCAACCCACCGCCCCACCATGGAAATACCACCCTTGGCCATAGTAGTCATATGGTCCATGCTCTGTCGTTCAGGCCCCAAGAGACTCAACTCTAGGAATTTTGTTTTAATTACTGAACAAATAGAATCCTGCTTTTCTGTGGGATGTGATGCTGGGCAGGGTGTGGTCCCAGGGGCTGTTGGCAGCTACTTTGTAACTATTTGAGGCTTAGAATGGCACTAACACCAAGGAATTAGAGTCAAGACAGAGAGGGAAGCTGAATCCTGGCTCAACTGCTACCTGAAGCCAGTCTTATGCTATGTCGTTATCCAATAAAATGACTTTTTAGCTTTAGCTAGTTTGAGTTGGCGTTCCTGTGGCTTCTATTAACAGAATATCTGCTATGCCCCAGCCAGTAACATTGTGAGATGTCATTGCTCCAGAAAATTTTTTTCTTTTTACCTTAGAAACTTTGGCTTTAGGATGCAAAGGAGGAATGAAAATGAGAATTTCAGGTGTGATGGCCAGGAACGCAAGTTGGGAGGGGCAGAAGATAGTTGCCCCAGATTTTCAACTGTTTGTGCTATTCTCACCATTGCCAACCACCTTAGTGTCACTCAGTGGAAGGATTCACTGCAGTGGTATGTAACTCTTTAGCCGGGAGAGTTTTATTATTTCAGCACAAATTTTTGTTGGTGGGGGTAGGGACTTTTTATGGTTTTGTTCTTATAAGTGAAAAGTAATGATTTAAATAGTCACTCAATTAGGGAGTATAGTGTATTTAATTTGAAAGGATGCTAGAAGTCACATAGTTCAACCTCATTAAGCCTCTACTTCTTTACCAGTAAAACAGAGATAATCAGAATGTGCAGCTTGTGGAAGTGCCATGTCTGTTAATGTCTGATACAGACTTGCATTTAAGACCCAATAGAGGGTCGGTGCCTGTAGTACAGTGGTTACAGCACCAGCCACATACACTGAGGCTGGCAGGTTCAAAACCGGCCAGGGCCAGCTAAACAACAATAACAACTGCAACAAAATATAGCCAGGCGTTGTGGTGGGCGCCTATAGTCCCAGCTACTTGGGAGGCTGAGTCAAGAGAATCGCTTAAGACCAAGAGTTGGAAGTTGCTGTGAGCTGTGACATCACAGCACTCTACTAAGGGCGACATAGTAAGACTCTATCTCAAATAAATAAATAAATAAATAAAATAGAAATAGCTTATTTTGAATAGTTGGATAACAGGAGTTTACCATCTTATTTTAGAGGGCCCAAGTAGGACTTCTTTACAAAATTATGTATATTACATACATAAATGGCAGAGTGGCATGGCTGTAGTCCTGGCTACTTGGGAGGCTGAAGGGGGAGGATTGCTTGAGCGCAGGAGTTCAAGATTACAGTGAGCTGTGATAGAACCATGGCACTCTAGCCTGGGGAAATGAGCGAGACCCTGTCTCTATAAATAAATAAATAAGTGAATAAATGAATGAATAACTAACTAAATAAGTGCTCTCTCTGCACCTCAGTTTCCTCATTTGTAAAATGGGGATATGACAGTACCTGGCTCATAAGGTAGTTTTGAAGAGGAAATGGATAAAGCCCAGCGCCCCCTCCAGAGTCCCTCTCCACTCTCCTGACCCTGCTCTGTGTCTGGGAGGTTGAGCAGGCAGTAGCCATGGACTCACTGCCCTCTGATTCTGATTAGTCTCCCACTGTGGGAAACGTGGAGCTGGAGCAGGAGAGAACTAAGATCAGGCTCACTCCTATGGGGTAAGGGTGAGCTGGCTGTGTTTCCTCATGAAGGGCCCTATCCTGCCAGGCAGCCCTCTCCACAGGAGCTGGCACCTGTTCTTTCTCCTTGTTGCTTTGGCCGGGAGGCTGACAGCCCCACTGTTACTGTGCCCTGGGGCACTGCACTGTCCCTGTGGTTTCTCTCCATCTTGCCCGCACAAGAAAATGGGCTCTCTTTTGAGCTCTGTTTGAGCTCTGCTCAAAGCTCCCAATTTGAGCATGCCCCGTGCTTTTGCTGGCTACTGACGGAGTCACTCCCTCAGTAAGACCCCAGACAGCACCAGGCACACACTCAATGCAGTCTCCTACTATTGTTATTGTGTCAGCTACAAAGCAAAAGATCATATGCATGATGGATGTGTGGTTTGACCATCAATTTCATCGTTCAAGGTCTTTTTTTCTTAATCAGATGTTGTGGTTTTACTCTCTTGAATTAGAAGTGGCTTTGATGGATGAATGACCCTCCCATCTAAGTGCAGCCAGAAAGAGTGGGTTAAAGGCACAATCTCCAATCCCCAGACATTGCATTAGACTCTCAGTGCCTGAGTATTCTGATCTCCCCTTATCATAGCTCTCAGGACTCTAACTATAACCCGGGAGATTTCCTACTTATGCTAACCTAACTTAAGCAAACTCACTTGTACCCTCTATGTAGGTATGTTGTGGACTGAACATTTTTGTCCTCCCACCCCAGTTGCAGCCTTAATCCCCAAAGTGATGATATTTGGAGGTGGGGCTTTGGAGAAATAATTAGGTTTAGGTGAAGTCGTGATAGTGGGGTCTCCACGATGGGATTAGCATCCTTATAAGAAGAGGAAGAGGGGCTGAAGTTCTTTCTCTTCTCCACATGAACAGACAGTGAGAACACAGCCATCTGCAAGCTAGGATGAGAGCTCTCACTAGGGAACCCAATAGGCCAGCACTTTGGCCTTGGACTTCCCAGCCCTCAGATCTGTAAGACACGAATGTCTATTGTTTAAGCCACTCAGTCTGTAGTACTTTGTTACAGCAGGCTGAGCTGAAAAGACAATGTAAATGTTTCATGTGTATAATGGCTGTGTGAAGTCTTCAGCACTAAGAGCTCACTGTGGGCCAGAGACTGTGCTAAGCCTTCTATGTGAATGACCTCACTCAATTACCACAATAACACTTACTACTGCTTGTGTTAGGAATTGCTTTTAAGAGACCAGGAACGACAGTGATTTTAACAAATACTTAATTCTTCTCACACATAAAAGAAGCCTGGAGCTTGGCAGCTATGAGCTTCATAGTAGCTCCAAGATCACCAGTCTCAAGTTCCTTTTGTCTTTCTTGGTTAGGGGTTCTTTCTTCAAGGTTACCTCATGGTTCAATATAGCTGCTGTAGCTCCAGCCATTAAGTCTACATCATTCCTGACAAGGGAGCAAGACTATAAAGTTTTTTAAGTGCCAGCACAATAAATGTAGTATCTCCCTTAACAAGACTTTCCCAGAAGCCCCACCAAACAACTCTGCTTACATCTCATTGGCTGGAGAGTGCTCTTGTGGAAACACCTAGCCACAAGGAAGGCTAGTCTTTTAGTTGGTCTTACTGCAGTGCTCAGTAATGGCAAGGCTGTGTTCCTAAGAATAAAAGGAGGAATGAATATGAGGCAGGTAGTTTCTGCCCTGGTGCTGCGGTTGTCCTCATTTTAGCAATAAGGAAGCCGAGGCTCTGAGAGTCAGGCATCTTGTCCAAGACAAGGTACATCCATGGTAAGGCAAAGCCTGCCCTTGCACGAACACCAATCCAAAGCCCCATGTTCTTACTTCTGTTTGCTAATGATAAAGTTTGCCTAAGAAGAGAGGCAGAAACCCAAGCAGGCAGTCCCATGCATGTTCACATGTTTTCTCTGCTGCTTCATGGGCACCTGCTGAATGGGGTAGAGTTTTACTCTACCTGGCTCAGGTTCAAAAGTGACTCATGGAAGTTTTTCCAGAGGGCATCCTCATGTGTTAACTTACTGGTTTGTCTTTCTTTTCTGGTAGACTGTAGGCTCTGAGCTGTCTTGTATACAGTTGTATGCACGGTAGCCAACACAGGCTTTGAACATTACAGGGATTCAATAAGCATTTGTTGTATGAATGAAGTGGGGGAGGGAGGGAGTGGACTAATGAACTTGGATATAGCTAACAATCTTGAAAGCAAGCCAACTTATTTTTCCTCTATGGTATTTACCACCAATTGTATTGAAACCATCCCTGTAAGAGGTAAAATTTCACTGAGAAAACCACCCATTGTCAACCAGAGTCCCAGGAGTTTCTATCTGTGAAAAATAGCATGTGGGGCCCAGGAGACCTTTTTTGCTGGTAGATTTTCTGAACATCCTTTTTTTTTTTTTCCTGACTGGCCTATAAAATGCACTGAGAAATTATGCTAATGCTAGTATCTCTCCAACCAAGTCCTACCGAGGATTGAATCTATTTTTCAAAGACAAAACCGAGTTTTAATTTAGTGCCCCCTTGACATTTTCCCTTTCAAGCACATGAAGGATGCTTCTGCGGAGGGAGAGGTCTTGGGAAATCTTTCACGGATGGCTACGCTTCACGCCTGGGTGGAGTAACCCTCAGCACGCCAGCTTTCAATTAGAAGTAAATAAATGGAGACAGCTTTGCAGCGTGCCCGATCCTTAGAAAGATCAACCCCGGGCCTCAGAGCTGGATTTCTCCCACTATGGCTGAATATTTTCATTTACCTTTTTTGGGTGTTTTCTGAGCAGCTTTAATGTGCCAGGTTTAACCTTTTAAGACCTTCTCCCTTCTTTTCGCCCAGCCCCCAACCCAGGCTTTGAGACTGCCACAAACCTAGAGGCACCTGTCCGGAACAGTGTGTCATCCTTTCACCGCAGAAGTGGATTCTGAACTGAGATCTTTAGATGGAGATGTGGCCTTCTTGGAACCAAGTAATGGAGTCTGATTCGTCCCTCCACAATTGTAATTCGGTTTAGAAAAAAGGCAGATGGGAACATGTCTATCCTTTGCCCATTACCGCCTAAGGCACCAGTTGTCAACCTGTGGGTCACAACCCGCAGGAACTGTATTAAAGGGCCACAGCATTAGGAAGGTTGAGAACCACTGGCCCAAGGCATAGGTGGACTGGTGGGGGCTATGGTTAGGCCTGGAGCTAGGGCACATTCTGGGGAGTGATGCCTAGCTATGCCATTTACCCAGATTTTGAGACCTGAGGAGAAGTCTATGGTATCATTTTGAGCTTTTTCTATTAGGAAACTGCATCAGTTAGTTATTGCTGCATAACAAACCACTCCAAACTTAATAGTTTAAAACAACAGCATTGGGCGGCGCCTGTGGCTCAGTGGGTAGGGCGCGGGCCCCATATACTGAGGGTGACGGGTTCAAACCCAGCCCCTGCCAAACTGCATCAAAAAATAGCCGGGCATTGTGGCAGGCACCTGTGATCCCAGCTACTTGGGAGGCTGAGGCAAGAGAATTGCTTAAGCCCAGGAGCTGGAGGTTGCTGTGAGCTGTGTGACGCCACGGCACTCTACCGAGGGCAATAAAGTGAGACTCTGTCTCTACAAAAAAACAAAACAAAACAAAACAAAACAACAGCATTAACTGACCATTAGCACGATGCTGTAAGTTAGCTATTTGGCCTGATTCAGCCAGCTGGGCAGTCCTTCTGGTCTGTGCTGGGCTGGGCTGCTCTCAGATGGGCATGGTCAGCCTGGCTTATGATGGTCTTGGCTAGAATAGCTGGGGCCACATGGGCCCTCATCATCCAGTGGGCCAGCCTGGGCTTGTTCCTATGGTGGCAGAAGGGCCCCAAGAGCAAGTACGGAAGAGCCCAAAGTCTCTTGAGGCCTAGACTCAGAGCTGGCATGACGTCATTCCCGCTGCATTCTACTGATCAAAGCAAGTCACAGGCCAGCCCCAGTTTTAGGAGGGGATAAATGGGCTCCACTTCTTTAGCATTTTTACCATTTCTGCAGTCAATAGCAGGGAGTTTTCCAAATCTGCTTCTCAAAGGCTAGGGCTTCTGTGGAAGGGCCTCTGGGGCTACTGCAGGGTTAAGATTAAAGTTTGGGCTGTCCTCTCCCACCTTCCACCGGAGTAACTCACTTTTATCTGAAGGATATATTGGACTACCCAGTAAGATTTCATTTGAACAAATGTTTCATGGTTAAAAAAAACATTTGACTGCCAATTAAAAGTATTTAACAGGCTCTCCCTGCCTCCTTCTGCCTTCTGTGACTCAGAGAATTGAACTTCCTGCTTTCTGGTGAAGGAGAACTATGCCAAGAAGTAGGAAGACTCTGGCTTTGGCCATTCACTCATCACTCTGTGCACCTGCAACGCCATGCAGATTCAGTTTCCTAGTCTGTACACAGGGAGTGGACGGCAATAATGCCTAGTAGAAGGGTTCATACTCTGAAGCTAGACATTCAGGGTTCAAACCCATCTTCCAGTTGCAGTGTGAGCTTCAGAAAGTTCCAGAAAGTTTTTTAACCTCTTCACACCACAGCATCTTCATCTATAAGATGGGGGTGAGAACAACAGCTCCTACTTTATAAATTTCGCAAGTGGATTAAATGAGATGATATGATTTGGAGAGCATCAAAATTACTTAATACATATTTTCTATTTTTATTACGTAGTCTCAAAATTTTCATAGATTATGTATCTGTGAGATTCTGGCTGGCAGGGCTGTTTTTATGTTCTGAGAACTCAGTTTTCAGTTGCTAAGTGGTCTGGTTTAGAATTTTTCTAGAAAGGCATTAAATGAAACAAAACAAATCTTTATACCCACTTTATGCTTGCAACAAAATGGTATGTTTCAGCTGTTAGAAATTCATTTCTTTGGCAAAGTACATTAAGTTGTTCTTATTCATTAATACTTGTTTGAATTCATTAATAGTTTGAAATGGTTGATCAGATCCTTTCCTTCCATGAAGATCATTTTGAGAATTTACGGCTGAGCGCGGTGGCTCACACCTGTAATCCTAGCACTCTGGGAGGCTGAGAAGGGCTGATTGCTTGAGCTCACAGGTCCAACACCAGTCTGAGCCAGAGTGAGACCTTGTCTCTAAAAGCAGCTGGGTGTTGTGGTGGGCACCTGTAGTCCCAGCTACTTGGGAGACTGAGGCGAGAGAATGGCTTGAGCCCAAAAGTTTGAGGTTGCTGTGAGCTATGACACCACAGCACTCAATCAGGGGTGATAAAACATGAACAAAACATGTTCATGTCTCCAAAACATGAACAAAAACAAACAAACAAAAAAAAATTTGAGAATTTAGGGGTATAGGCACTGAAAAAATGCAAACTTTGATCGATAGTTTTACAGGGGAAGGAAAGATGCCAATAAGAGAGGATAGGTTTGGGCTGGCCATGGAGGATGGGGAAGGAGCAGGGAGGTTGGATTGTTTCAGCTGGTAGGGGAAGGCACTTTCCATGCTTTCCTGCTGAGCTTGGAGCGGAGAGATTTTCTATCTGGTACACCTGAAGGAAAGTTCACCCTCCAGTTTTACCCATTGTGATCCTTAAATGAGTTCAGGCTGTGCAGGATTATTCAAAGCCACCATGGCCACCATCCAAACAGCAAGGAACTCTATGCCTTTGAATGATGGAGGAGCAAGGATTTTCCCAAACTCCCTTGGGCCACGTAGTTTCGTCGTCTCAGTGAGGAGAATCTGCTCCCTGACCCCACCTTTCATTGGCAATGAGCAGGTGGCTCATCCAGTTGGTCTTGCTCAACAAGATCCTCCACTCCTCACAGCAGAAGCTTCTACTCAGGAAGGCCTGGGCAAACAGGCTCCCACTTGCCTGGGCCATGGGCCTGATGTGAAGGGTAAAGCAAATGGCCCCAGCTTGGCTTCTCAGGTGCTACAAACGGACTGGGGCACACTGAGAAGTAGCTCCCCATCCTGGGATAACAAAAGGTGATCAGAAGTTATATGTTTACCCAAAGGAATGAATCTCTAACAGCTGAATTTTACCATTTGGTTGCAGGCCAGTGGGCAGAGATTTTTTTTTTTTTTCCTTTCTAGAAAAATCCCAAACCCTACCACTTAGCAACAGAAAACTGAGTTCTTAGCTATAATATAAAAACAGCACTGCCAACCAGAATTTCACAGGCATCAGCAAATACCTGGCTTCCTTAGGTGACAGGTAGGGAGGTACATCTGCCTATCAGCCAGCTCTCCATATAGAAGTATTCCAGCCCCCTTTAAAATTGTACCTTTGTGCTAAAGATAAACTAGGGCACCTTTATTGGAGAAAGCCTTTGTTTTCCAGAAGGATTTGGCTTAGAATTTCTTAATATTTTTTAGAATTGCACTTTTTCCTTTTTGAAATGCCTACCCTTCTTATTCAATGTGCGATCTATGTTCACTATGAAAAAAATCTGAGAAAGAAGAGGTAAGTTAAAGATTTGTTGTGGAAAAATTGCTTGGGTATAACTTCTATTATCTATTTTTGTTTGTTTTTCATGATTTTCTATGGAGGGCATAGACTATAATTTACATAATTCCCTACTTTTGAGAGTTTAGAGGTATAGTCTTTATGGGCTCCCGGTACCTGCAAAAATCCCCGTAAGAGTCAGCTCCTGTTGCCTGGAGTGGGAGCTGGCTGATGACTACCCCTTTATTAACTGCCTGCTCTTGTCTGTTTTGCATCCCCAGCTCCCTGTTCATCTCTTTCACCTCTCAAATAAACCATTTGCACTCAGATACTTGTGTCAGGGGCTGCTTCTCAGCAAACCCAAACCAATGCAGCAATATACTAGCTTCGGGTATACAATCATGTGCTGGTTAAAGAAGTTTCAGTCAACGACAGATCACACATGCAGTGGTAAAAAATTCCTATCGCTTAGTGATTCTTGATGATCCTGACCTTGTGTAGGCCAGGCTAATGCATATGTTTTTGTCTTCATTCACAACAAAAACATTTAAAAGTTACAAATTTAAAAATATATATGGCCAGATGTGGTGGCTCATGCCTGTAATCCTAGCATTCTGGGAGGCCGAGGCGGGTGGATTGCTTGAGCTCGTGAATTCAAGACCAGCCTGAGCAAAAGCAAGACGCTGTCTCTACTAAAAATAGAAAAACTGCGGCAAGGAGATCACTTGAACCCAAGAATTTGAGGTTGCTGTGAGCTATGATGTTACAGAACTCTACCCAGGGTCACAGTTTGAGACTCTGTCTCAAAAAAAAAAAAAAAAAAAAATTTTTTTTTAAATATAAAAAAGTTTGTAGAATAAGGATACAAAGAAAAGATTTTTTTTTTTTTTTGGCCGGGGCTGGGTTTGAACCCGCCACCTCTGGAACATGGGGCTGGCACCCTATCCCTTTGAGCCACATGTGCTGCCCAGAAAAAAAAATTTTTTTTACAGCTATACAATGTGTTTGTATTTTAAGTTGTGTTATTACAAAAGAGTCAAAAAGTTTTAAAAAATTTAAAGTTTATAAAGTAAAAAAATTATGGTGAGCTAAGATTAATTTATTATTAAAAAAAGAAGAAATCTTTTAAATAAATTTGATTAGCCTAAATGTACAGTGTTTATAAAGTGTATAAGTAGGAAATACTAAGAGCCAGGTAATCCTAGCACTTTGGGAGGATTGCTTGAGTTCAGGAGTTTGGGACCAGCCTGAGCAAGAGCAAGACCCCATCTGTATTAAAAGTAAAAAAATTATGGAGACTCTACCTCTTTCATGTTTACATGGATGGAGCTGGAACATATTCTTCTTAGCAAAGTATCTCAGGAATGGAAGAAAAAGTATCCAATGTACTCAGCCCTACTATGAAACTAAATTATAGCTTTCACCTGAAGGCTATAACCCAACTATAGCACAAGACTATGAGGAAAGGGCCAAGGAAGGGGGAGGGAGGGGGGAGGTTAAGGTGGAGGGAGGGTAATGGGTGGGCCACACCTACGGTGCATCTTAGAATGGGTACAGGTGAAACTCACTAAAGGCAGAATATAAATGTCTACATACAATAACTAAGAAAATGCCATGAAGGCTACGTTGAACAGTTTGATGAGAATATTTCAGATTGTATATGAAACCCACACATTGTACCCCTTGATGGCACTAATGTACACAGCTATGATTTAACAATAAAAAAGAAAAAAAAGAAAAAAATAGAAAAACTAGCTGGGGACAGTGGTGCACGCCTAGTCTCAGCTACTCGGGAGGCTGAGGCTAGAGGATTGCTCAAGTCCAAGAATGTGAGGTGTCTGTGAGGTGTGATGATGCCATGGCACTCTACCCGGGGGAGGGAATGAGACTCTGCCTCAAAAAAAAAAACCCCAAAAACAAAAAAACACAGCAACAACAAGTAGTACACAGTAACATCCTAGATCTTCACATTTGCTCACCGCTCACCCGCTGACTCACCCAGAATGACTTCTAGGCCTGCCAGCTCCATTCACGGTAAGTGCCTTATACCGTTTTTTAATTATTTCCACTATTTTTTTACCATACCTTTCCTGTGTTTAGGTATGGTAAAACACAAATATTAAGCAGCATAATACAGTTGCCAACAGGATTCAGTCCAATCACATGCTCTTCAGGTTTGTAGCCTAGGAACAATCAACTACTCCACTGTACAGCTGAGGTGGGTAGTGGGCTAGGCTCTCAGGCTTGCATAAGGACACGCTGATGTTTGCACAACGATGAAATTGGCTAATGAGGCATTTCTTAGAATGTTTCCCCATTAAGATACGCAGGCCTCTATACTATGACTACCTTTACCAGAGTTGGATCTACATACAAAAGCTTTGTGAGACCAGATATTTTGCCTAATGTGGCGTACTCAGAAGTCAAGGCTCTCCTGACTCACTTAGGTTATGTTGGGTTGTGCCTCCTGAGTTTGGCAAATTTTGACCTCCAGGTTTCTCATCCTTTTACTTCCCAATTTATGCTAGACTTTTGCCGAGGCTGCCTTGTTGCTAATGACTAATCCTTGTTTTTCTTCCTTGTTGCTTTGTCCCTGAGTTAATCCTCTCCTACAATTCTGCTATCTCCTCTCTGGATTTTTCTTATCAAAAAATCTTTACCAGGCTCAGTGCCTGTAGCACAGTGGTTATGGCGCCAGCCAAATACACCGAGGTTGATGGGTTTGAACCCAGACCGTGCCAGCTGAAACAACAATGACAACTGCAACAAAAAACAGCCGGGCGATGTGGTATGTGCCTGTAGTCCTAGCTACTTGGGAGGCTGAGGCAAGAGAATTGCTTAAGCCCAAGAGTTGGAGGTTGCTGTGAGCTGTGACGCTATAGCAAGAGTTGGAGGTTGCTGTGAGCTGTGACGCTATAGCACTCTATCAAGGGTGACATAGTAAGACTCTTTCTCAAAAAGAAAAAAAATCTTTACCAGCTTCAGTGCCTCAGCTTTAGCCTGGAGCTGTGATGTAGGTGAAGGGTTTGTTTTGAGATTCTTTTTACACTGCTCTAAAGCCCTGCTTTTTCTTGTAAACCTCCCTGGAAAGAATTTTTTTTGTTGTTCTTAAATTAGGTTGTCCTGGCATGTGTGGTGGCTCATGCCTGTAATCCTAGCACTCTGGAAGGCTGAGGTAGGAGGATCCTTTGAACTCAGGAGTTCAAGAAAAGCCTGAGCAAGAATGAGACCCTGTCTCTACTAAAAATAGAAAAATTAGCCAGGTGGGGTGGCAGACGCCTATAGTCGCAGTTGCTTGGGAAGCTGAGGCAAGAAGATTGTGTGAATCTAGGAGTTTGAGGTTACTGTGAGGTAGGCTGATGCCACAGCACTCTAGCTGGACAACAGAGTGAGACTTTGTCTCAAAAAAATAAAAATAAAAAATAAATTAGGTTGTCTTCTGATATAATAGCTCGTGCAAACAAACAAAAATAAATTTTTTTTTTTTGCAAAGTCAACATATATTCTCTGAGTAAGTTTTTTCCTCCACCTCCCAAAACATGCCAGTTTAAGGGTCCAAAGCAGGGGTCCTCAAACTACGGCCCGCGGGCCACATGAGGTGGTGTGATTGTACTTGTTCCTGTTTTGTTTTTTTACTTCAAAATAAGATATGTGCAGTGTGCATAGGAATTTCTTCATAGTTTTTTTTTTTTTTTTTAACTATAATCTGGCCTTCCAATGGTCTGAGAGACAGTGAACTGGCCCCATGTTTAAAAAGTTTGAGGACTCCCGGAAAGTGTCAGAACTCTGCCAAGGTGTGTGCTAACACTATACGTATTGAGCTAGACAGTGAGCATTGGCAAGCATCTTGGTGCAATCTGCCCTTGTTGAAGGACACTTGTTAATCTGGTGACGTTAGTCCAGAGACATGAACTTAAAGGTGGGAATATCAGGCACCTTGGTAGGAAAAGTTTTTAGTAACTTTCCACATGACAACATCCACATTTTGACAGGAGTATGACTTGGCCTGGGATAAAGAATTATAGTACTTTCTCCTTCCAACATGAGTTAATATCTATATGGCATTAGGCCAGTACCTGGCACAGAGTAACTTTTTAAGACATATTTGCTCTTTTTAAACATTTATTTATAAAAATAAAGCACTTACAGCATGACAGGTTATGAGGCCACAGGGTGGACTAACTCTCAAAACATCTTGGGAGGGAGATAGTTTTACAGGGGTGTTTAACCTGCAGTCCACGGACCACATGCACATTATTTGAGGACTGTTCTGTCTACCTGTGATATTGGATATTGCAGAAAGCATGCGTGGACCTTTTGTTTTGATCACAGCTTTCCTTAGTGTGTGTATATTTAATGTATGGCTCATGACAACTCTTATTCTTCTGCTGGGTGGCACAAAAGAAAAAAGTTTGAATATCCCTGGTGGACATGGCTGTTGAACCTGCATCAACATGGAAACAACAATCCTCTGTTCTTTTCTGTTCTTTTTCTTTCTTTTTTTTTGAGACAGAGTCTCACTATGTCACCCTCTGTAGAGTGCTGTAGTGTCACAGGCCACAGCAACCTCTGACTCTTGGGTTTAAGCAATTCTCTTGCCTCAGCCTCCCAAGCAGCTGGGACTACAGGCGCCCACCACAATGCCCAGCTATTTTTTTTGTTGAAGTTGTCATTGTTTTTTTTTGGCTGGGGCTGGGTTTGAACCTGCCACCTCCGGCATATGGGGCCAGCACCCTACTTCATTGAGCCACAGCCGCCCCAATTGTCATTGTTCTTTTAGCAGGCTCAGGCCAGGTTCAAACCCCAGGGCTGGCGCTCTAACCACTGAGCTATAGCCTGTTTTTTTCTTTCTTCACTGCACTAAAAGAAGTTGGGCTATTTTAGCTGAGAAGGCGAGCACTCCTCCAGGAGGCCATCCATGATTAAGGGCAGGCAAACAGGTCACTCACCTCTACAGTGGCAGCTAACTAGGCCCCCGAGAGCTGATGTTTTGGGCACTTGCTGATTTTAATGGTTCCCCAGGTCTACTGGGAAAGAAAAGAGAAGTATAAAGATGTGAGTAAAAGAGAAGTCCTGGAATAAACTGGAATGTGGACTGGGGCGCTGAAATGGTTGTCCATGAAGGGAGTTCAAACAATGCTGGGTGGATAATAGAAGGGCCTCTGCAAGGGCCCAGCCCACCTGCTTTGGCCAAACATAGCTGGTTGGTTAAGAGCGCAAACCCTGAAGCCTGACCACGTGGGTTCAAATCTCTGCTTCACCCCAGCAAGCTGTGGCCAACTTTATCCTCTGAACATGCCACAGCCCATCTCTCAGACTCTTCTTGAAATGTGTCTGCCACTCCCCCTACCGCAGAGGTGTCTGTGACCCCCCTCCTTGAATAGGAATGGGGACTTGTGACTGACCTAACCAAAGGAGTCTGGCAGACGGATGCTAAGACTTGAAGAGGATGCAGGGGTCCTCAAACTTTTTAAACAGGGGTTTAAAAAAAAAAAACAACTATGAACAAATTCCTATGCACACTGCACATATCTTATTTTGAAGTAGAAAAAACAAAACGGGAACAAATACAATCACACCGCCTCATGTGGCCTGCGGGCTGTAGTTTGAGGACCCCTGAGTGGTATGCCTAGTTCTCCCGCTAAGGAATTCCGCCTTGGAACCCAGCCACTGTGTTGTAAGGAAGCTGAGGCCACTTGGGAGGGTGCACTGTGCCCTTGGGCCACGGCCAGCATCGCAGCCCGCTGTGTGTGAGCCAGCCTTCAGATTAGCCCAGGCGCACGCTATTGCAGTGTCTCCCTCGGAGCAGTAATGCATGTAAATAATTCAGACGTAGCCCTGAGTGCTCTGTGGTGCTGTTACTGTCGTTTTATTGCCATCACGGCTACCCCAGTTGATCTGCAGGTATGTTCAATGTGGTGCTATCCATACACAGAGTGCTTCCCTGGTGACACAGGCTGCGCTGCCTCTGACAGAGCAGGTGAGCTCTCCCCTACAAAACCCCAGGTTACCCATGAGCCAGGAGGGGCCCTGGGCATGCAGCGGGTAAGGTGGGGGAAAAGGACAGGTGAGCCAAGCTTTATACTAAGTAGGGGGAGGCTGAACTGGGCAGAAGTGGGAACCTTAGTGGACAGTGTTCAGTGACCCTCATCACACAGACAACATGGTGCAGTTTGCCTGATTCTCAGATTAAGGGCTAACCTTGGGGAGGAAGGACTTTTATCCAAATTTTAAGGGGCCTTGAAAAGGGTATCGGAGAAAGTTGACTAGAAATTGCCCAATGGAAAAAAAAGGAAAGGGAATTTCAGGTGGAGGGGATAGTGTGAACAAAAACCCGGTGGAAAGAAAACATTTCATTTTGGGGAATTTGAGAATCTGAGGATGTTAAGAGTGTGGAGTGATGAATTCAAGGGCCTTCTATAGGACCACTGATCTATGCTCTAAAAAAATGTCAGAATTGTGAAAGAGAAAGAAAGACTAAAAAAAGTCTCAAAAGAAATGCTATACATGCGTCCTCTAAATGGAATGTATGATCCTGGATTGGTCCCAGGTGGGGGGAAGCAGGAACACTACAAATGACATTATTGAGACAACTGGTGACATTGAGTAGGGACTGTGTAATAGGTAAAAGTATTGTATTGATATTAAATACAATTCTACTTTCTCTTATGTAAAAGAATGTCCTTTTTAAAAGAAAACTCATGCTGAAATGTTAAGGGTAAGGAGGTACGATGTCTACAATCAACTTCCAAATGGGTCAAGGAAAAATGATATTTATTCAGGCAGAGGGAATGATAAAAACAAATATGGCAAAATGTTAACTGGTGAAGCTGGGCAAAGGGTATAAAGGAATTCCTTCTTGTAATTCTTGTAATTCTTCTGTGAGATTAAAATTATTCTAAAATAGAAAGTTTTTGAGAAAGAATGAGCAAACAGAAAGTGTAGCCTAAGAGGCAGGGAGGGGTAAAATAAAAGTCTGGAAGTCAGGCTTTTATTGGAAGGGACATTGAGTTGCAGAAAAGCTAAATGACTGGTCAGGGGTCAGTGAGCAATTAGTCTGGGCTTTGTGCCCCTGACCGTACTTCTGAGACTCAAGTCTTGCCTCTTTGTAGTCAATGGGAGGGTCCTGGGAGGAAGGAGTGTGTGTTAATATATGGCCTCTGATGTGGAGAAGACCTCAGGGGTGTAATTTCTGCTCGTCTTGGGGAAGGTCTCACAGAGTTCTATTATTTCAGGTTATCATTAATGGAGTTGTGCTCTGAATTCCACGTGTGCTGCCCTGAAATTTGCTCCATATGTTTGTAAAGGTTGATTACATCTTTGAGGCCTTTTTCTAATGTGAACAGAAGCTATAAAGTTTCAAGTGTTGCAGCTCCTTGGGACCAAGTGTCTTTTCTGGTTGTCGTAAAAGGGCTCTGCATCTGATATTTGACATCAAATAAACAGGTACTAACAATCTTGATTTCAGATGATGCATAATGCTGTCATTTCTTGAATAAGAAATTAGGAGCAAATCTTTCTTTCCCCTTTACAAAGGAGAACAACTCGACAAAGGGTAATGGATTCCTTGCTAACTATAGGTCCAAGCTTAAAAAGGAGTCCTTACTCTCACACAGTATTGGCAGAAGTATCAATTGATACAAGCTCTTTGGAAATCTGTTTGACACTAGCTAATCAAAATTAATATATGCTGCATAAAACAGTTCCATGCTGTGCACTTTATCTAAGAGAAATGATTGTACTTGTCCACATAAACACATGTACAGAAATATCCATAGCAGCTATATTAATAATAGCCTACACCCAGAAACAACCCAACTGTTCATCAACACTAGAGTGGATAAATGTGGTATATTCACATATGGAGTACTACAGAGCAATGAGAGAGAAAGAAGTACTGAAATACGTAACAACGTGGCTGAATCTCATGGTTATATAAACACAAAAGAAAATATTCAGAGTGATTTTATTTATTTGAAGTTTAAGAACAGGCAAATTGAATCTATAATGACAGAGGTCAGAGTAGTGAACTTTGGGGTGTTGATCATGAGAGGGTAAGAAAAAGCCATCTGGGTGCTGAGAATATTGATATCATCATCTGGGTGGTAGTTACACAAGCATTCAGCTGCATGTAAATTAAGTATTAATAGAAAAATAGATAAAAAGAAAAAAAGAGTTGTTTCCCACTGATAGGGTTGTCTTGAGGGGCTGTCATCTGGGGCATCCTGACAGCTGTGCCTGATAGTAGCAGCCGGGGCTGGGTGTGTCTTCAGGCCCCATTCTACAATAGTCCACCACTTGTGTTCTAGCTGATACCTGCTGCATGACAGCCACC
Organism: Nycticebus coucang; assembly: GCF_027406575.1. Lineage (NCBI taxonomy): Eukaryota > Metazoa > Chordata > Mammalia > Primates > Lorisidae > Nycticebus > Nycticebus coucang. Next base: position 25,015,426 of record NC_069787.1, read on the forward strand.
AATCACCCAGGGCTCAGTCAATACCTGTGCACCAAGCCCGTGGCTCAGGACTGCTTCCACCTGCAGCTTGAGACCACTCAGGCTCTAGGACAGCTTTTTTTCAAACTCCAGTGTGTCGAAGAATGACCTGGTGATGCTGTTCAAATACAGCCCCTGATCTAGTAGGGCCTGAGATTCTGAGTTTCCAGTTGATGCTGATGCTGACAGACAAACTAGGAGGGATAAGGTTTTAGAGGAAGACAGGATAGTGTAAGTATCTTGGCTCTGCCACTTATGAACCGTATAATCTTTGCCAAATGACCTGAACTCTCTGACCACCGTTTCTTCTTCTATAAAATGGCAAGGGGGAGTAGTTTAGGTGGGATGGGGAGGGGCAGGTGAGAACCATCTCTTAGATGGTGCAGATTAAAAAGGATAATGTACATAAAGTGTTTAGCACAGTGCCTGGCTCGTAGTAAACACTCATGAATTGCTAACCTGTTAGTATTTATTATTTTTAATAAAGGAGAATTGGGTCATAATTTGGAGAAAGGTGAGTGTCCTTAATACAACAGGAACGTACACGCATTTATTTCCCTTGTAGCCCACTGAAGGAGGATGTTTTCTCACTTCCCTTTTCTTCCACTTCAGCCCATAATCCTTCCTTTGGATTTATCCCCTCCATCCTCATTACCCAGATAAGATGTATTACCTCTTCACTCTCCCTCCACCCCCAGCCAACTCAAATCTCACAAAGCTGGGAGAACTCAGGCAGAACTGAAACTTAAAGCCAGGCAGATTGTCAGATTGTGCCCGGAGGTGATGTCTTTGTTAAAGAAATATCCTCCCCACCTTGGCTCCTTCTGGCCGTGCCGGCCTGGCCCCAGACAGTGGAGGTGCTGGGCTGGGTCTCTGCGCATGCCCAGGCCAGGCTGCTCTCCTCAGGCTCCACCCCTGCTTCTCCAGGCATCGGGCCCCTCTGGAGGAAGACATATGTTTCCCAATCTGTGGGGCTGTCAGTTGGTGTCTTTTTCAAGAACCGAATTAACTTGTCGTCCTAGAGGGAAAAAAGAGAATGCTCGGCGTTGTGTTGTCTGCAGGATACTAGGCCTGGACGGGGTCCAGGTTTTGGGTGCTTCTCTTAGGTGGGAGGTAGAGGAGTTCTAAGGCACAGTCTGGTTTAATTCTATAACGTGAAACTCTGTTTACTGAGTGCCAGGCACTACACCAGGCACTGATGGCTCCAAAATAGCCAATCAAACCAACAATGACACTCACCACGGAGCAGGGAGATAGAAAAGAAGCAACTGTAACGCCCTAAGAGAAATGCTTAGGTAGGGGTGTACGGTACCCGGAGGAGAAGGGGGGGTGGTAGCCAGCCTTCAAAGACGGCCTCCCAACGAACCACACTTTCTTTTTTTGAAACAGAGTCTCACTCTTTTGCCCAGGCTGGAGTGCCATGGTGTCAGCCTAGCTCACACCAACTTCAAACTCCTGGGCTCAAGGGGTCCTCAGCTTCAGCTTACCAAGTAGCTGGGACTACAGTCGTTTGCCACAACGTCTGGCTGATTTTTCTATTTTTAGTATAGATGTTTTTGCTCAGGCTGGTTTTGAACTCCTAAGCTCAAATGATCCTCCTGCCTCAGCCTCCCAGACTGCTAGGATTATAGATGTGAGCCACCTTGCCTGGCCTGAACCACACTTCTTGATATTTCCGCCCTTGCATAGACGCTCCCCATGTTGAGTCCAGAGAGGCCTATGTAACCAATAAAATTTGGTGGAAGTGGTCCTGCGTGACTTCCAAGGCTGGGTTATAAAAAGCCTTACAGGTTCTGCCTGGTTCTCTTGGAACACATGCTCTGGGTGAAACCAGCTGTCATGTAAAAAGTTGGACTATGTTGAGATTGCCATGCTGTGAGGAAGCCCAGCCTAGCCAAATGAAGACAAAGAAATACCAGCCCAGTCACCAGTAGTTTCATGCATCTCAGCCAGGCAGCAGGTGATGTGAGCAGGAGCTCTGTTGGGCCTTCAAACCACTCTAGCCCCATCGGCCATCTCACCGCACCTACGTGAGAAACCCCAGGAGGGAACCTTGCGGCAGAGTTTCAGTCATCCTTCTGCACGTTGAATAACTGTGAACAACAATAATAAATTGTTGCTTTAAGCTTCCAAGGCTGGAGTAATTTGCTGCACACCTATAGGTAGAAAGAGAAGAAGGGTTTCTGGGAGAAAGGATGCCAAAGTAGGGAGTTGAAAAGTAGATTGCGGGTGGGGAGGAGCATCCCATGGAGAGGTTCATCCTGAAACCCCACACAGGAAGGAAGATCAGAATGGGCTACTGAGGAAACAAGAATAGTTAAATATTAATAGGGAGCACAGGCAGAGAGGGGAGTGAGCCAGGAGAATTGGGCAGGGGCCAGTACCAGGGATTCTGTACAGGGACTCTAAATGACATACTGTGTGCTTTGTGGAAGCTCTGTATTTATTTACAATTTTGAGAGGTGAAGACATGAACTTCACCTATGAATCTCTGTGGGTGTATCATTGTCCACAGCAGCTGCGACAGAAACCACTCAGAAGGTTTGGTGAGGCCAGGCACAGTGGCCTATGCCTGTAATCCTAGCAGTCTGGGAGGACCCAGCACTCAGGAGTTCAAGACCAGCCTGAGCAAGAGAGACCCCATCTCTAATAAAAATAGAAAAACTAGCTAAGCATTGTAGCAAACGCCTGTAGTCCCAGCTACTTGGGAGGCTGAAGCAGGAGAATGGCGTGAGCCCAGGAGTTTGAGGTTGCTGTGACCTATTATGCCATGGCACTCTACTCAGGGTGATAGAGTGAGAGTCTGTCCCCAAAAAAACAAAAAAAGACAGTTTGGTGAAAACAAAAGTTATGTGGCCGCATTGGCTCAAAGAAAGAGGGGAGAAGATTAAGCACCATTTAAGGCCCTTTGACTATTTTTTCCAAGCCTGGAAAAGTCCTAGATCCCCTATTAAAGGCATCCAGAAACCGCTTCCTCACAATTGGTGATTTATCTGCAACGTGCCTGCCCACCGGAGTTGGGAAATATGTGATTTAATTTATACCAAGCCAGGTCTTCCCGAAGTCTCACTCATGCCCACTTTCACCTCTGGCCCTGGCTAACATGGGGGGGCAGTTCCCAGGGCTGCCGCCGCCATCTCCTTCACTTACCTTCCTAAGCCTCCTTGCTGTCTGCTGTAAAATGGGACAGTAGTGCCCACCTTACATTGAGAATCAAGTAAGAGCAAGGGACGCCTCGCACAGGTCACCTTCAGCAGGCAGAGGCGGTCGTCACTACTCTCCTTGCCTTGGTGCTCTGGTCTTATCCTCAAGCCTACACTTAGAGTAGCAGAGCTGTCCTCAGCTGACATTGCTGGTGGGTTAGCCCACACTTGGTCCCAGCATGCAGGTGGTCTTACAGTCTCTGGCAGCCACTGATATTAATTAATAGCTCACATTTCTTGAGACCTCACTATGCTACAAATGAGTTTCCTTCTTTAAACCTTGTAAAACTCCCGCATACTGGAAACATTTTATATTTGCAGAAATTGAGGTGGAACAAGGATAATGTGCCCAAAGCTACGAGGCCAGAAAGAGGAGGGGCTGGAATGGGAATACCCCAGAGACCGCCACGTAGCTGCTGCCCAGCACTGCCTCCCAAGGGGCCTGGCCCAGGAAGGGGCAGGATGGAGAAGCCTAGTGCTTCTCCCTGTCCCCGGAAGCAGATGAACCACATCTCGCCTTTGTTCAGGCACAGCCTCTTCAATTAGCATATCTGGTGGCTTTACCTTTCTTTTCCTACAAAGTCCAAGTGTAAAAGCAACAAAGGAAGGATGCATTTCATCCCAGTTTCCCATAATTGCTAGTGGGAGATAGCCTCAGAAAATGCCATATGAGCGCTGTCTGGAAATTACCTGGCCACGTGTATCTCTATTTTTCATATCACATGCTGGACAGTTCCCAGAAAGCCCTTGTATGTCATCCTGCAGTTTTGAAGAGTGATCTGGAGCTTACATTAGAAAATTCGTCCAATGATGACAAGAACTTTTTTGCTTCATATCTTGTCCTCTCTGTACTCAGAGAAGTGCCTGGCTCATAGTAGATGTTAAATAAACAGTTGCTGAATGGGTGGGCGCAGAGTCTGCTTCTCTATTAGGCTCAGGAGACATGATGTCTGGGGTTCAGATACTGTTAGGGGCCCATGGTAATGCTATAACTTTGATTTCTTACAATAGCAGAAGATATCAAAACAGTAAATATGTTATAATGAGCTGGCCTGCATTACATTCTTAATACCAATACAGTCATATAATAATTTTTAATTGTTTTTAATGCAGTAATGGCCCATGCGAGTTCTAACGCAGTCCTGAGTGAAGATAATGTGTAAACGCTGAATGTCTGATAGAGTTAATATCTATTAGAATTATGCCCCTTCCCTGCCCCTTCCTAAGGACCTCTTCTCCTGCACACCAGCACTGAGGGGACCAGAGTGCGTCCCTGACCCGGAGCAGTGAATAGGAGCTCTGGAGGATAGTCCCAAGCAGGACGTGCTCTGTCCAAGAGGTGCTACAATGGGCAGTGGCCTTTCCAAAGTGAAGCTGAAATACAAGGAAAGAAAAAGCTAAAGAAGACACAGAGAAATAGAGACAAAGTTAACTGAGTCATGGGAATTGTGAAATGGAGTGAGGATCCCTTAGCTCCCACTAGAGCTGGGGCTGGAGCTAACCAATCTGGTTTCTGGATGGACTTTATTTTTATTTATTTATTTATTTATTGAGAGAGTCTCACTTTGTCACTCTTGGTAGAGTGCTGTGGCATCTTAGCTCACAGCAACCTCAGACTCTTGGGCTCAAGCAACTCTCTTGCCTCAGCCTCCTGAGAAGCTGGGACTACAGACGCCTGCCACAATGCCCAGCTATTTTTTAGAGACGGGGTCTTGCTCTGGTTCAGGCTGGTCTTGAACTCATGAGCTCAGGCGATCCACCTGCCTCAGCCTCCCAAGTGCTGGGATTACAGGTGTGAGCCACAGCACCCAGCCCTGGATATACTTTAAACCCAACATCCACCTACATTTATTGAGTGCCTTCTGTTTGCTAGAGTTTGGGCCAAATGGCTTATATGCATCATCTTATTTAACCTCCCAACTACCCTATGAAGGTGGTTTTACACATATCTTTATCCTATTTCCCAAATATGGAAAGATAGCTTAATTTATTTGCTCAAAGTCCTATAGCTAGCAATTGGAACAATGAGGTCTCAAGCTCAGCCTGTTGGACTTTAAAGCCCACAATTTAACCAATAAACCCGCTTGCTTTGCCAAATTCCAAAGTCTATTCCAGTCTCCACAAAGCTCAACAGCTCACCTTTCTTGTTTTTTCTTGAGATCCTGATCTTCAACATGTTATATGTGTTCTTGCAACTCTCTCGACTAAGGACTTGAGGTAGTTTGAGTATCTGCTTTCTTTCTTTTTTTTTTTTTTTCTATTTTTAGTAAAGACTGGGTCTCACTCTTGCTAGGCCACCATGCCCAGCTGGGTTCTTTGTCTGCAAAACACCAACAGTCCAGGAGAACACCAAGAAGAAGAAAAGACCTGGGATGAACCACAGTAAGACATGAAAGGAGAAACTGGTGAGGAGCTGCATCTTGGTACAGAGAAGCAACCCCAGTTTGCCAGGTCTTGGTGAGGATGAACTTCAAGTGCTTGGAAAGAGGACAGATTAGGGAGACTCCAGGGAGCAAGACCAAAGAGGTTATTCTTTCTCCTGTAGGCAATGGGCTTAAATGGGAAGAACCAGGAGGATACGTGTACAACACAATGTTTAAGAAGCTTTATATGGTGGCTTAACCACAGTGAATTTGCCACAAAGAGAAAAGAGGCAAGAGACAATTTTTACAACAGTAGGAGAAAGATAACCAAGTTTATACTTGGGTGGTAGCCCGGAGAGCAGGGAGTAAGTGCATTGTAAAAAAGATTGCACAGAGTAATTAGATGAAGGCAGAGGGGGAACCAGAGGGAGGAACCTCCTATGATAATGTTCAGAAAAGTACTCTGAAAGCTCAATGGCAGAGATTTCCAGTTGTCCACAATATCCCTTTGCCCTTTTTTCTTGTGTACAAAAGCTCATGTTTTTCAGCGTGGGCACATGCTGCCCAGGATAAACACTGTATTCTTCGGCCTTCCCGTGCTTAGGTGTGTCTGTGAGTGTCTCCTGTAGAACAGGGCACTGGTGTCTCTGTTGTGGTCAGTCGCTGTCTGGGAGCAGGTATGGGAAGAGTGGTCGTGGTCACAATGTGGTGGTAGATTCAGATGTGGAGAGTGGCAGGTGGGACCATTAGTCAACTATCCTCTCCAAGGCAGGGAATCTGAGAGGTTCGTTTTTCACTGATGCCACACGTTTGTTCTTTTTTTTTTTGTTTGTTTTATTTCTTCTTGCTAGTTCCATGATCAGATGGGTTCTCCCCTAATAACTACAAGATGGCTGCCACAGCTCCAGTATCACATCTTACCATGTAAACCAATGGAAAAGAGGTTTTCCCCAGCAGTCCTTGTATAAGTGTCATTGTGTCTCATTGGTTCTGATTGTGTCACATGTTCACATCTGACCCAACCACAGCAACAAGTGAACTACAAGTGAATTATACCTGGCTAATTGGCTGAGGTCTTGACCACAAGCTCTAACTTTAGAAATAGGGATGACACTCTGGTTAGACTCTGGGGTCAAAGAGTAGGGGTGGGTGAGTCCCCAGAGAAAAATGGAAGAGGGGGAAATTAACCTGCAGAGACTACAATAAATTGTCCTTAATAATAGTATTCAATGTCCTCATACTTATTTCTTCCTAGAGCCCTGTTTTCAGGAAGCATTTTTGTTTCCTGAGTTACTTATGCAAAGAACATAATGAGAAATGCTGGACTTTAGAAATCTAAGAAGTGTATTTTATCTGCTTAATTATACCTCTGGTTATTTTTTACAAATGGGCCATTAGAGTCAGGAATATTAGTAAAGAAAAACAATCTCCAAATTCACTGGGTCCACATGGTTGATTAAAACATCCACTTATCTCTTGCTATATTCTGTTTTCTTAGAGAATTTTTTCAAAAACAAATTGAGAATTTGCCAGATTTTTGTATTTTTAAGAGAAAAGATAATGGGACCCCATATGTTTCTCTGACGTGTCCTTACTGACCTTTCCATTGCATCTCTAGTGCCCCCATAGCCTCCTAGATGGGAATTGATTAGAGGTCTTCATTCTCCTCTTAACACTGAACTGCACCTATGGGAAAAAAGGCCATGCTTTCCCCTCCCATCTGCTCTAGGGATTAATGTCCAGATAAAATCCTAATAGAAAGAAACAATTTAGATCCGGCAACTAAGAGCCAGTAGGGCTGTGGCCAGTATTTTTAAATACTATGTCCTGACATGTGTGAAATGATCATATCATCACCGATTCTGAGGAGTTACGTGACAATAAAAGTGCCTTCAAAAAAATCCATCACAGCACCTTGTACTTAATAGACTCTATTTTAAGGTTTACAAAAAATAAATCATAAATACCACTCTTAATCTTCTACAGTTTATCTTTAGAATAAATAATAAGATTAGCAACAATAAGAAAAAGGACAGCAGCCACAGCCAGGACTTATTGGGGCCTTTCTACATGTCAGGCACTCTGGTAATACTTCATATGTGTTATATTGTTTAATCTTTTTATTTATTTATTTATTTATTTACTTTTTTGAGACAGAGTCTGGCTTTGCCACCCTTGTTAGAGTGCCATGGCGCCATAGCTCCCAGCAACCTTGAACTCTCTGCGTCAGCCTCCCAAGTAGCTGGGGCTATAGGCACCTGGCACAACACCCAGCTATTTTTAGAGACAGGGTCTTGATTTTGCTCAGGCTGATATTGTTTAATCTTTACAACCATACAATGCGGCAAGGTGATATTATTGTTCCCATTTTACAGATGAGAAAACTGAAGCTCAGCAAAATTCAGGAGCAAATTCAATACCATATAACTGGTAAGTAACAGAGTCAGAATTTGGAGGCTGTGGCAGGAACCTTTCTGTTTATGCTACCCTGCAGTGAATAGCTTCAGACTTGATCCTTCATTATACAGTGGCCCAGGGAAGGAAATCCAAGTGACTGAGTTTATGTGAACCCTGCTCCCTGGCCACATTAGAGGAGGCAGAGGCACGGCCTGTCCTTTTGATTTCTATAGTAGGAGTTGGTCATCAGGAATTTCTCTGTAGATCTCATGCATCAAAAAAGAGATAATTCCAGGCAGTGCCTGTAGCTCAGTGAGTAGGGCACTGGCCCCATATACCAAGGATGGCAGGTTTGAACCTGGCCCGGGCCAAACTGCAACAAAAAGAATAGCCAGGCGTTGTGGCGGGTGCCTGTAGTCCCAGCTACTTGGGAGGCTGAGGCAAGAGAATCACCTAAGCCCAAGACCTGGAGGTTACTGTGAGCTGCGATGCCACAGCACTCTACCGAGGGTGACAAAGTGAGACTCTGTCTCAAAAAAAAAAGAGAGATAATTCCCTGAAAATAAGTCTGCATACAATAGAAAATGGATCTTGGGCAGTCAAAACATGATGGCTATCTACCAATTAAAGAGAGAGCTGCACCCGAGGAATAAGGCCAATAGGAAGCAAAGTCACAAAAGAGCCAAAGTATATAGACAACTCTGGGAACTCAACTAAACCACAAGGAACACCGTCCTTTTTTTAAACTTGTGTATTAATTTGTTTGGGGGTTTATGTTTTTAGAGTGGCTATAACAAATTACCATAAACTGAGTGGTTTAAAACAACAGAAATGTGTTCTTTCACAATTCTAGAGGTAGATGTCTGGAATGGAGATATTGGCAGGACTGTGCTCCTTTGGAAGGCCCTTGGGAGGCTCCTCTGTGATGACTCCTAGCTTCTGGGTTTCCTGCAATCCTTGGGGCTCCTGGCTCACAGCTACATTGTTCTGATCCCTGCCTCTGTCTTCACGTAGCTTTGCTTCTGTGTGTACCTCTGTGTCACCTCCCCTTCTCTAATAAGGGCACTCCGCCTAAACCAGTAATGACCTTAACTAATAATATCTGTGAAGATGCTACTTCCAAATAAGGTCGCCGAGGTTCCCAGTGGACATACATTTGGGGGATGCTATTCAACAGGCTTTGAACCTGAGAAACTGGTGAGCTCTGCTCCATTTAATTTCTCCCACTACTTGCTGGTACCAAAATCTGGTATTTTCTTGCATGCTGGCTACATGGAAAAAATGGAAGATAAGAATTACAGTCATGTCCTGGTCTTCTACTGCACTATAATCCCACTTTATTGCAAACCAGATGGTAACAAGCCAGAGGCTGTCGTCAGAAGGCCAAAGTTCAAGCCCTGGCTTGACCTTTTCACTATCTGGGTGACACTCTTTGTGTCTGGGCTTTCTTATCCATAAAATGTAGTTGATAAAACAAAAAGTTCTTACTTCATAAGATTGTAGTAGTAAAGTTAAATGGAGCTAAATTCTTAGCTTGGTTCCTGGCATAAGCACTAACTAAATGTTGTTATTATTAATTTGTGTCTTCCTAGGGATATAGGTATGGGAAAGGAGCTTAAAAATGATTCTCCCTGAGAAAGGCCCTACAGAATTTTAATAAAACCTTGTGGGTTTTCTTTTCTTACAGTCTTTCCCCCACCCCCTTCCTACCCTGGTCCACGGGGAGCCACACTGGAGTATAGAACCTGAGAACTGACTGGTGGGAGACGTGCCTCCTTAACAATCAAAGCTTTGTTACTGGGCCAGGCTTAAGGCTCCATGTTCCCTCAGGATGAATCCTGTCCCAGAGGCTCTCTGAGGCCACATGCAAACAGACTTTCCAAGGCTTTCCCTGTCCCTTTCCCAGGCACCCCCAGACAGGCCTGGGGCTCCAGCTGGGGGCCCTGCGATGCCTCCTCACAGCTGAACACACCGCTCAGTCAGCCCTCAGGCTGGAGACGGTCTGGCTGGGGCACCTGAGGCCAGAGCAGATCCCTGAAGTTGTAAATCAGGCCATGCTGGGATCATCCCAGGAAGAGGATTTGGGCTTCTTTCTGTCTGAAGGCTCTGGTGCCCTGGCTTCATCTGGGGGATGGCAAATAAGACTGGCTTCTCCAGAGTGACACAGGGCTGGCCAGGGGCCAAATTGCTATTGATTTTTCTTGCTAGGGTCTGAGGCTGAGAGAAGAGGTTGCTTTTTGCTTCAGCTGTGTGGGCCAGCTCCAGGGAAGGTGGGGCGGGTGATGGGTGAGGGGCTCCTTTGCGGGAACCTGGTCTCCAGCTAAAGTTGGTGGATGAGACAGCACATGTCAGCAGCAGAGTCATGACTGTGCAGCCACTGTGTCTTGTGTGCAACAGAGGGTGACCTTGATGGTCCTATTGCACCCCAGCAAAGGGCCCAGTGGGTTTTTTGGCTTTTTTTTACAGTTTGCAAAAATATCTTCTAGTGTCTGATTTCACAGTGTCTGATTTCCAGCTGCCTTTCCTCCTCCTACCGGGATGAGCAAACAGAACCACAAGTTTCACAGCCAGGCCAACCCCTGACACTGTGGTGCCTGTAGCATGAGTACAAATGGAGACCTGCATAAGCTATGTCTGGGTACTTAAAAATTACCCATCCCACTAACAAAATGGGATTTAAAATGTGTTCCACCCTCCAACATTGACAAATACATCTTCCTAATGCCCTGCAGTATGAGGACTGAACTGCGATTTCTCACACTCCTGGGTGCTCCACACCAGAATGTGGTGTTGTGGGAGAGCTGGCTCCTGCTCCTGCTCACTTGCCTTCTTCTATTCCTCTGCTGGTCCCCTGCATTGCAAGGAACCTTGCTTTCTTGTGACATTCCAGCCTGCTTTTCCATGCTATATCCCCACCGTTGTGCACACAGCTGTCCCCTAGTTGATCTTCAGTCTCTCAAGGAATAAAGACAGGAAGAGGCCCCCGCACATCCTGGAAACACTGGGGGTTCCAGTTTCCCAGAGTGGGGTCTAGAAGGCAGAGGGCGTAAGGTCCTAATGAACACATCCTCTTGGTCCCAGGGACTCCTTGGATTTCTGTCTCTTTTGGAAGAAAGGGACAAAGCCAGAGGAGGGCCAGAGGGGCCTTTAAAGTGGGGGGCCAGGGCAAGACCCTTTTTGCCAGATTCAAAAGGCCATTCTGCTCATACTAACATCATGAGCTTCCAATCTGGGGCGAGTTTGGAAACCACGTTTCTGTGGTAGAGAGCATGACTCTTGAAGTTTTGGGGAGATGAATCTGTGATTTCCTTTCCTCCCAAGGAAAAGGTTTACCAGGACGGTAAGGAAGGCCTCAGAACTAGGAAAGTGGGAGGAGAAAACAGCAGCTGCCAGATCTAGAGCCGCTGGCCCTGGCCAATGCCTTCCTTTTGGCCTTCCCTCGGTCCAAGCTTCCCTCTGAAGGCAGCGCTTCTCTCCACAACCCATGTGTTTTCTGTTGTTTCCTAATCCCCCGCTTGGCAGGCCCCGGAGCGCCCGCATCCATATTTTTGTCTGCTCTTTTGTCTGGTGAGTTGCTTCCCACATGCCTGAGCTGGCAGCAGTGAGCCTGCGAGATGGAGCTCCTGCCCCTTCACAGAGATTCATCCTGTTCTTAAAAAAAGCCTTTGCAGTCTTCATTTTTCTCCTCCTTGCTGGCCATCCCCCTTTTCTTTTGGTCCTATTATATATTTTTGAGCAGTCTTGGTGTTCCCGGCATTTTTTTTTTAACCGCGAAGCTGACTGTTACGTAACAGTCTCAGGGACCTGCCTCCCCGAATCTGAAGTGTCTGTTGCTATAACTACAATGCTCATAAATTCAGCCTCCCTTAAAATTATGCGTTTTCCACACTCCCCAAATGAAGACTCAGAACGGTTGGGCTAGCTGGATTTTTAACCTTAAAGTTCATATCTAGACCCCAAAGCTGAGCTGTCTATATCTAAAATATTTATAAAGGGACCTGGGTTTCTTTTCATTTCTCTAGACACTCTAAAGGATAAATTTTATTTCTGCATCTGGAATGAACAGACTTTCTAAACTCCTCAGGAAAGAAATTTTGCCTCACTGCCAGATCCTATAACAAACAAACTGAATAGGGTGGAAAGGAGAGGAAATGTGTTTTTTTTCAGAGACAGAGTCTTATTTTGTTGCCCTCGGTAGAGGGCATCACAGATGGCATCACAGCTCACAGCAACCTCCAGCTCCTGGGCTTAGGTGATTCTCTTGCCTCAGCCTCCCGAGTAGCTGGGACTATAGGCGCCTGCCACAATGCCCGGGTAATTTTGTTGCAGTTTGGCAGGGGCTGGGTTCAAACCCACCAGCCTCGGTATATGGGGCTGGCGCCCTACTCATTGACCCACCGGCACCACCTGAAAGGAAATTTGTGATCTTGAATTAGCCTATGGCTTTGAAGCCCAGCCTGTTTTTCCTGCTATACTTTGTGTTTCCAATTTGAGCTCCTGGAACTCCATGTGGGAACCAGGTCATATATGAGAAGGGATAAGGGGGCCTTGCAAACTGGTAGCAAGCAATTGTTACTGAGTGAAAGAAAGCTAATTCTTTTTTTTATTTTGGCCAGGGCTGGGTTTGAACCCGCCACCTCCGGCATATGGGGCCGGTGCCCTACTCTGTTGAGCCACAGGCACTGCCCAAGAAAGCTAATTCTAAAAGAAATAAGGCGGCTGCTGCTGCTTCAGGAACCTGGAGTGCGATCACTGTCCTCCATTCCTACGGCCATTGCCCTAACCCAGGGCACTAGTGTCTCTTCCCTGGCATGCTTCAGCAGCTTCTGTGAGACAGCTACATCTTTCCCAGAAACATCCATCCTCTTTTTCTCTTACAGAGAATTCCAATTTGGTCTCTGATGGCAATGTGCCAAGCCAAAAACTATCTTCCCAGCCTCCCTTCGAGATTGGGGTGTGTATTAGCTACCTACTGCTGTGTAGCAAATTACCAAGAACTTGGCCACTTAAAACAATACACATTTAGCCAGGCACGATGGCTCACTCCCGTAGTCCCAGCACTAGGAAGGCCAAAGTGGGTGGATTGCCTGAGCTCATAGGTTCAAGACCAGCCTGAGCAAGAACGTGACCCCATCTCAAAAAAATAGCCGGGCATTGTGGCGGGCGCCTGTAGTCCCAGCTACTTGGGAGGCTGAGGCAAGAGAATCACTGAAGCCCAGGAGTTTGAGGTTGCTGTGAGCTGTGATGCCCTGGCACTCTACCAAGGGTGATAAAGTGAGACTCTGTCTCAAAACAAAAACAAAAACAATACACATTTATTATCTCACCATTTCAGTGGGTCAGGAATCTGGGCACAGTTCCACTAGGTCCTCTGCTGAAAGGTCTTTCTCCAGGTCACAATCAAAGTATCAGCTCAGCCATAGCTGGGATTTCAGTAGAAGTTTGGACAGGGGAAGGAATTGCCTCCAAGCTCTTGTGGTTGTTGGTAGAGTTGGTTCTTTCGATGGCTGTTTGATTGAAAGCCTCAGTTCCTCACTGGCTGGTGACCAGGGGCTACCCTTTGTGGCTGGGCCATGTCATTGGCCTTTCCTGCATGGCTGCCAGCTTCATCTGAGTATGCAGCACAGAAGGCCATGCGGAGACTCTACTAGCAAGAGAGACGGTACAATCTCTTGTAACCTAATCATGAAAGTGACATCCCATTGCCTTTGCTGTGTTCTGTTGGTTAGAAACAAATTGTGTCTAACCACAATGTCATGTACTTTGAACTCCTGGACTCAGCCATGCTTGAGGTCCCTCAATCCCTGGACTTTTCAGTCACAGGAGACAAAATCCCTCCCCTTTCCTTTTTAGCTGAAGCCCACATGAGCTGACTTTTCCATCACTTGCGACCAAAAGAGAATATTCTAATACAGTAGGCTTCCGTAAATATTTGATGAGTGGATTTAGAGGACGTGCTGAAGAATTGATAAGCAATTTTAGAACTCTGAAGGCTTGAGATCCTAGAAATAACACCCAGGAGTTGGCAAACTTTCTCTGTAAGCAGCCAGCTAGTAAATATTTTAGGCTTTAGCAGACCACATAGTCTCTGTTGCAACTAATCAATGCTGCTGTTGTCGTGTGAAAGCAGACATTGATAACACAGAAATGAGCATGGCTGTGTTCCAATAAAACTTTATTTACAAAATCAGGCAGGAGGTGGCCTTTTTCCCACGGGCTGTAGTTGCTGACCTCTGCCATATGGTCTCGACAAGTGTGGGAAGGATTAAGCGTTTCACGTCTTTTAAAAAATCTGTGCAGCCTCATGAAGTTGGGGGATGCAGCTGCAAAGTCAGACTATGTTTCTTTTTGATCTCATATCCATCAGTTCTCTCCTCTTTCCCCAGTCCCTCTCAGTATCTGAAGGGCTATGGTGAAAGGGAGAGGGCATCCAAGTCCTCTATGACTCTGTATTCATCCCACCAGGTGATGCTAGGTTAGCCACAAGTGCCATCATCTTGAACCTCTTTGTCCTCTCGCCCTCAACCTTTTTCATCCTTTCTCCTTCACGTCACTCACTAACATTTTATTCCTTCTCCCCTTTGCCCCCTCCTTCCATTCAGATAGGGAGAAAGGTGTTCAGAAAGAGGTGGGAGAGGAAGCTAAAGAAAAAAATAAATGAATCCAGAGTGGCCCCCTCCCCAGGGTCTCACCCTGCACCTTGCATACCTCCCCAAAGTGCATGAGGAGTGAAGAGGCATCTGGAGCTATTCTCCAGGGGAGAGCGGAGGAAAGGACCCCTCAGCCCCATTTCAGGGAAAAGCACATGATAAGGTGGGGACTCCTGGGACACGGGATTTCTCCTAGAATGTGAGCTCCAGGAGGGCAGGGCCCATGTCCCTGGTGTGGCCCAGCACAGTGCCTGCAAAGAGTTGCTGAGTGAGTCAGTGAGCAGAGCTCTTGCAGCTGGGATTCTGAGTGATTTCTCAAATGCAGGCTCACTTTATTTTCAGGCAGCTAAACACTCTGCTCCCTTAGCTTAGCTCCAGGCCAATTGCAAAGACTCCCTAAGCTGGAGGCAGGAGGGGAGATTCTGTCCTGTGTAATCTTTTTAAGTGACTTCTTTGGAAAAGGCTTTGCATGCATTAAACACTGGGTTGGCAGAGTCTTAAGCATCTTTCAGAGGCAGCGTCAGGCAGCTGCTGCCAATAGGGACCACGAGAGGCTGGGTGGAAGACAGATGAGGGATTATCTCCTCTCTGTGGAGCCAAGGAGGGGCAGGGGCAAAGGCTGTGACAGCACAGTCCTGAGAGGGGCCGGGCACCTCATAGTTTCCAGAAAACACCAAGGCTGCTCCTTCCGGTCCTGGAAGATTTGATACCTACCCGGCCCTGGTTACAATCCCACCCCCTCCCCACTCAGCTGTGTGACCCTGAGCAGTTTATATTCCCTCTCTGTACCTCTGTTGTCTTATCTGTGTGTTGACACACCGACTGCTGTGGACTTACATTGTAACGTAGACTTTGATTCTAAAGTCGGCCAGAGATCATGTATAGTGCAAAATACCCTTGAAAAATGCTTTAAATCGCCATAAAATTCAGTCTATGCAATTTGGTGTTATCTGTGGTTTGTGCAGAATTTTCCAGGCCCACTAAGGACCCGCTGGGAAGTCTGTGCACGAGTGTCTGGGAAGTCAAATCATTCTGTCCTCCAGATAATTACCAACCTCTTGGCAGAGAATGGCAGTGAGGAGGGGTGGGGTGCCGTGGGGTGAGGATTTCTCAAGCGCTCTCGTTTGCCTAAAGGCTTTTCTCCATTCTGCTTTCAGAGCTTCTGTAATTGTCATACCTGTTAATAATCGTTTTTGTTTGGAATCAGAAAGATCAAAGAAATCATGGCATTGGGTGGGCTGGGGGTGGGGAAGTTGTAAAGCCCCCAGACTTGTCCCACAGATTAGATGAGATATTGTAAGGTCCCCGAACAGGGCAGTGTTGGGCTGGAAGTCCTCTGTAAAGGATAGGTTTGGACCAACATCATTACTGTTATTATGTCTTTGGAACCTCAATTCAGCCTGGCCTATAATTATTTGGACAGTGCAATGGATACTGTCAGCCCTCCACCTGCGTTCCTCAGGTCCCTTTGCTGTTTTTCTAAATGCTCTCTCCCCCACTTACCTACACCTGAGTCTCTGTAGGGGGTTGTCCTCAGGCTGCCCTGCCTGGGAATTTATGGCCTACCCAGCTCCCCTCACCCAGATCTTCCCATAGGCTGGAGCCACCCTGTCTCTAGCACTCCCTTGCAGGATGGAGTTAAAGGTTCCCTCCCGTCTCTTTGTTCCCCACGTCCATTTCCCTGCCCACCACTTCCTCATAAGCTGCTTTCACATGAATCACACTTCCCCTAAGACTGCCCTGTGGGGATGGAAACCAGTGTAGGGGTCATCTGGGAGGAGAACTCATCAAAGAAGGAAACATTGGGAAGAAAAGGGAGAGGGGAATCAGAGAAGGTTTGGAGTGGCGGTGACTTTAGGGATACTTCATGCTGACCTGGACTTGACAGAGAAACTGAGGACTGGGAAGAAAAGTGGGAGGGCTGGGAGGGCTAATGACATTGCTGTGGGGGCTGAACCAGGCTTGGTGTCTGGCCCATAAAAGTGCCCAGGGTGTATTTGTGGAATAAGTGAGTCGAGTGGGGAAGTTAGCGGTCCTGTCCTCAGAGCCAGAGGCTTGAATGTGGCTTCAGAGAACATTTTGCCTTGCAACGTGGCCCCTCCAGTGCCTGGCCCAGTCTGTGTAGTAGTCTCTGGGTCTCTGCCCCCCACACCTTGGAGGCCTCTGGTTCAGGGGCGCCCCAGCTAAGGTCCCAGTGCAGGCACATCTACATGGCCTTGTCATCTGCTCAAATGTGTGGTCATGCCTCCTTTCCTCCTTCCTTTGCCAAAAAATCAGGGATCATTTGCCCTGAGCACCTCAAACTCTGATCTGCACACCAACTTTCCACTCGTTGGGATGTAGATTCCAATCCAATGAGTTTGGGGTGGGCCTCAGAATCTACATTTTGAAGAAGCTCCCAGAGGATGCAAGTGCTGCTGGTCCATGAGCCACACTTGGTATAGGGTCCAAGAATATACGTTTGTTTGCCCCTTCCCCTCACCCACCCTTTAAAGCTCAGCCCCTGTGTACTTCCAACCCCCCCCCCCCAATCTTCCTCACGCTTTTAACAGGAATACATCTCCTGCCATGTTGGTTTCTCTGTGCCTCTTATAGTGTTTAACACCTGCACCTTTGTGGCATGTCCTGGACTGTGAGCTTCTTCAGAAGCTTTGTCTGATTTTGTAGCACCTGTTCTGATCCCTGGCACATCTTAGCAAATGTTCCCTTGCATGTGCCAAGCACTGGGCTCAGTCCCCAGAGAGCACGGACAATCCTCAGCTAGTCTTGAGAGGTAGGCGTTAGTGTCCAGCGGCTTGGAGAGGTGAGGGGAGGTGAATTTCCTCAGATCATTAGCTCAAGTAAGAGGCCAAACCCATTCAATCTGTCTGTTAAACCCAACTGTCAAAGCCCAAGCTCGTAGGCACTCTGTATCTGTTGAATGTGTGACTAAATAAATGAATGAACCAATGGATGGTTGGATAAATAAGCCTTTCAGTTGAGAGAACTGATTCTGTGTCAAATGTATCACATGAAGCTCGGGAAGTCACATGCTTTAATTTGAGGTGGGTCTGGTTCTCCCCCAATCCCTTCCTCCCTCCAATTCCAAGATTTCCATGAAATCCTTATTCATAACTGGGACTTTGCCCACAAAGAACAGGAAACTGACGTATGCAGCCCCAGCCATGCCACTTTTCAACACCCTTGGGTTTAGTCCCCGACATCTCATCTGTCACTAAACAGGAGCTCCTTTCCCTAGAGTACAGAGACAGCAGCGCTCCCAGCCTCCTGGGGGTGGCATAGGGGTGGGTGTTGGAAAGCAAAGCTGCCTTTAGAAAAGCACAGCGCTGACGTGGAACCAGGCAGCTGTTAGCCTTTATTTTACAGGAGCAGCTTATCTCAGATCATCTCCTCAATCACAGGCCCTTAAATAGCTTCTGACAATCAATTCATATTCCTGCTGCCGCTGCTATTGCTGAGAGGTGGAGGGAAAGAACTACCGTATTTGCCCGTGTAAAAGCAGCAGCCTCCTGGTGGCCTCCAACTCCCCAACCTGCTGCTCCTGCGGAGGGCAGCACAGGGACAGCTGACATTGACCAAGCCCTTGGCAGGTTCCGGGGACCCATGTAAATCCTGTTGGTGCCATAGCTTCTTGATTTTTCCTTACATTTCTGCCCATCTTGTTCACTCCAGTCAGTACACTCTAGACTCACCAGCATTTCTGTAGCTAAAATACTCCAAGTTGCTGTTCTTGTTGGCTGAAAAGTTCTTCCCCACATCTTTGCATGGCACCCTCCCTTCCCCATCTGGGCATCAGATCCCAGGTCTTCCCTGACCTCTTTGTCACCAGCAACAGCCTCCCTCCCACCCCATTGTCCTGTTTTATTTTATTTCCAAAGCTTGTCCCTATGCGAAGGTCTGACTCTGTGCCTGTTGGTCTGTATTTCCCCACTAGCATATAAACTCTGTGAGTGCAGGGGTTTGTCTTCTTTATAGCATAAGTCCCTAATAGCAAGTCTGGCAAATAGCAAGTGTACCATATGGCTTGCTGAATGAATGAGTGAATTGAGAGCCTCATCATTATTTCCATTGTGAAGATAGGAAGACTGAGGTTCAGAGAAGTTAAGTGACCTGCTGAAAATCACACAGCAGAAAGGCCAACCTGGCCATGTCTAACTGCAGAGAGAGAGTTGGCCTACAGCCATCCTTCCTCTCTGTCTGTGAAGGAAGGAACTGTGCTCGGGGTACCTAAGCATGAGTCCTTGTTTTGCTTCTCATCCCATTTTCTCATCTGGTCCTGACAGAGTAGGTGATATAGTGGCTCACATTTATTGCAGGATGTCCATGTGCTTGCCACTGTGCTAATTGCTTTCCATGTATTAGCCCATTTAGTGCCCCTAGACATTTTAATCTTCATTTTACATGGAGGCAACTGAACCAGGGAGGCAGGTCACCTGCCAGACAATGTCAAATGATCAGCTTGTTAGTGGCCAAGAGCAGGGTCTGCAACCCCCTCCCTGGTTTTCTGGTCCTAGGATTGTCCCTGTGGACCCAGAGTGTTGTGTGGAAGCCTAATCACACCTCTTAGGCCCCAGCTTCTTGCTAATGACCCCTGTGAAGCAGGTGCTCTTTACCAGATCAAGGGGCAGAGGAATGAGATGACCACAGGGTGAGGAGGAGCCTGGCTTGGATGCTGGCTCTGCCGCTCACAAGCATGTGACTCTTCTCTATGGTGGCCTTTTCTGCACACCTCACCTTGCCAGGTGCAGAGTGCAGATGAGCGCTGAGTGAGATCAGGCGTGGAGGGGTGGACAAGTGCCTGGCTTCTGGAAAGCCTCTGCCAGTGGGAGGTGTGCTTGGACATAGGGCTCACCGAGGCTGATTGCGAGAGTCACAGCGTGGCAGAATCCATGGACATAAGAGCCCTAGACCTCCCTGCCTCCTCCTCCTTCTCTAGGAATTTTCCTTCAGAAAGCTCCTGGGCCTAGAGTTAAGTGCAGCTTCTTTTCCCCAGGCCGAGCAGAGACATTTCACAGTATGGCTCTGCCTAGATTTTCTCCACTTTCCCTGCTCTGTCTCCGGCTCCCAGCCAGTACCTGAGTCATAGTAGGCCTCCAACTGTGCTTGGGTGGAGAATGTCAGGTGGAAGGAGCAGCTTGGGCAAGGGCAGAAAAGCATGAAGAAGCATGCCCATAGGGAAAAGCCAGCCGTCAGAGGGTGGCCTGTGAGAAGGTGAGGCTGAAAAGGGCATTTGGACCAGATTACAGGGTGCAGCCTGACCCCAGGCAGGAGAGAATCCTCAGGAGGGAGGATCGGAGTCTGAGAGGCTGACTTTTTGGCAGCTGTGTGAAGGACTGCCTGGGCAGGGGACAGAACAGAGTGAAGAAGGACAGATAAGAAGCTGTCCCCAGAGTCGGGTGACGTTCAAAATATTTAGCTGCTGGTATCAGATCAATGAGACAACTGGTAGGTCATGAGCCTCAGCCAATCAGAAGGGGCCAAGGCAGGGGCTTGGAGACCCCTGCTGTGTTCAGCATTAACTCTTCCCTGGCTAGAGCCTGGCAATCTGCAGGCTCCAGGAACGGGCCTATAGTGTCCAGGGTCAGGGAAGTCAGGCCCTCGGACCTGTGCATGTTTACTCACAGGTAATGGAAATAGGGCAGTATTTTAACAATGATAATGGCCATATCAGGGCACTTCCAGGGATGGTCAGCCCTAGCTGGTGCCTAGGTCATGGAGAGGCAGAAGCAGATTTCCCAGATAGCTCAGATAAAATTGACATGCGGGTTCCCACGTTGTCATAAGGCACCTTCTTTGTTCAAAGCTTTGCAGGGGATGGGTGGGATGCCACCCCCTCCTTACCCCTTCTCCATGTTAGTCATTTAGTTTTGCCTGTTCATATCCATGCCTCCTTTTTCTTTCTCTTTCTTTTTTTGCAGTTTTTGGCCAGGGCTGAGTTTGAACCCACCACCTCCGGCATATGGGGCTGGTGCTGCACTCCATTGAGCCACAGGTGCCACCCACCATGCCTCCTTTTTCCTCAGCTTTCTGGGGAAAATCCTCCTCTCACTTTTAGCCCATCGGGCCCCAGAATACACATGATACTTAGGTCTGGCCAATCAGCATTTCCATCCACTGGATAGAGTGAATGGCCCTATAATGAGGAGGTGATTCTGGTTGGTGCAATGTGAGTCAACCCTAAAAATTTGATTCTAATTTTTGGCAGAAGGATGCCCTTTTTCTTGCTGGGAATGCTAAACTGAAGGATCTAAATCTGGAGGAAACTTGCTTTAGAATGAAGCAAGCACAGAGCAAAAAGGAGCTGATAATCAGAGTTCCCAAAGGAAGAGTGTAGGCCCCTGGATCCAGCTATGCCTGATGCTTACCTTGGACTACTAGGTTACTGAAGCCAATGAATTTGCTTTTTTTCTGAAGCCAGTTTGAGCTGGGCGTTCTATGATTTTATTTTAAATCTTATTTTATTTATTTATTTATTTTTTGGAGACAGAATGTTATTTTGCCCCTCTTGGTAGAGTGCTGTGGTGTCATAGCTCATAGCAACCTCAAACTGCTGGGCTCAAGATATTCTCTTGCCTCAGCCTTCCAAGTAGTTGGCACTACTGGTACCTGCCACAGTGTCCAGCTAGGAGAGACAGAGTCTTGCTCTTGCTCAGAATTCCTGAGCTCAAGAAATCTACCTGCCTCGGCCTCCCAGAGTGCTAGGTTTATAGGTGTGCCTGGCCTGGGTCTTCTATGATTTACCGATCAGATTATTCTCCCCTCAGAGTCAGAACTGAGATGCATAGAGGCCAGGTGCAGTGGCTCACGTCTGTAATCCTAGCACTCTGGGAGGCCGAGGTAGGTGGATCGCCTGAGCACACAGGTTCAAGACTAGCCTGAGACACCTGCGGTGCATCTTACAAGGGTATATGTGAAACTTAGTAAATGTGGACGTAAATGTCTTAGCACAATAACTAAGAAAATGCCAGGAAGGCTATGTTAACCAGTGTGATGAAAATGTGTCAAACGGTCTATGAAACTAGTGTATGGTGCCCCATGATCACATTAATGTACACAGCTATGATCGGGCGGCACCTGTGGCTCAAGGAGTAGGGCGCCGATCCCATATGCCGGAGGTGGCGGGTTCAAACCCAGCCCCGGCCAAAAGAGACAAAAAAAAAAAGACTAGCTTGAGCCAAAGTGAGACCCCCCCTCCCCACCTCTAAAAATAGCCAGGCGTTGTGGTGGGCGCCTATAGTCCCAGCTACTTGGGAGGCTGAGACAAGAGAATGGCTTGAGCCCAAGAGTTTGAGGTTGCTGTGAGCTATGATGCCACAGCACTCTACCAAGGGTGACAAAGTGAGACTCTTTTTCAAAAAAAAAAAAAAAAGACTTGAGTCACGAAAACTAAAGCCTTTTTATATTGATAAACAAGGGACCACATAATGCCAGGTTCGAGTGGCCACATGGTCACTTAGGCACAAATACCAGAGATAGAGCAGAAAGGAACAAAACTGGGGGTGGGGGTGGGCACGTGAACAGAGACAGGGGAACATTAGAGATCGTGTGGCTTCAAGGAAAATGAGAAGGGCCTTCTCTCTGCTCCTGGGGTCTTTGTAGCCCCAGCAAGCCTGTTTGTATTTCCTTCCCTTGGTTCTTCCCCCAGCCCTTGTATCCTTCAATAAAACTGACCTCCTGGACTTGAGTTATTTTGAGACAACCAGTGAATTATTTGGGGGCAAAATAATTCACAACCAGTGTAGCAGCTGATTGGATAGTGGGGACAAAGAAGGGAGATGGTCCAAGGATGATATCAGAGACTATGTCATGGGGAGAGGAAGGCAGAGGCTGGGGGTGGGGGCTGACCTGGAATTAAAGCCTGGTAGGCCTTTTCTTGCACCCATAGCCAAACCGAGTATACAGATACTGTGAATTCCTCTCTCCTGAAAGGAAGCCAAAAGTCCAGGCAGCTCAAGCAACCGGGATCCCACTGTCCCGCCCTGCGCAGACACGCAGAAGGTGTTGGCCACTAATGGCCATATTTGTGCTAATCATCTCCTCCCCGTTAAAGTTTCATTTCCAATTGCTAGCATCCTCAGCCGGCAACCTGGATGTTGCCACCCTCTTTGAGGGCTCTTCCAGCCTTCAAAGTCTGTACCATCAACCACACCACACGCACAGCCTCTCCCCAGAAGATCTTTCACTCCCTAAATCACTGGGTGAAGACCAGCCACTGTTGCCTGCCCTCCTCACCCCCGCCACAAACATCTGCTGGGCACTCACTGTTCCTACTGCCACAGATGGCTTCCTTGTAGGTGCCTGCCACCTTTTGCCAGGCTCACTTTGGCCTAAGGGAGCAGCAGGCAGGTCAGAATGCTGGGGAGTTGGCTCCCCCAGGAGCAGCCCTAGGCCAATGCCAGGCAGGAGTCGGTGGGCAATTACCCCAGTTTCTTCATTCCTTAGGTGGGACAACTGGGACACTTATTCTAGACCATCTTTGGTCTCACAGTCTCAGGGAGCCCAACCTAAGTCAGGGCTGATACATCCGTGGGCCAAGCCACTGTGATTCCTCACCCAGATTCCTGTCTGGCTGACTTCCAATTCATTCTGTAGTCAAAAGACTTTTCCAAAATGCAGAATTAATCATTTCCCTCCCCTGCGCCCCATTGCTCTTAGGCAATTTTTGAGCCCCTCACATGGATGACAGAGGACCCTCCTAACCCCTCCCAGCCTTGCTGGGCCAGCTGTCTCCTCCCCCTCCCTTCCCTCCTCTCCCTCTCAGCTCCCGCCATGAGCAATGATTGGAGACTCTCCTACTTGCCTGCTCTCCCATCCAGACCTTTGCTGAGCTGCTCCCGTTGTTCCAGACTCCTGGACTCTTATCCTTCCCCACCCCCAGGACATTGCACCCCCCCCCCCCCCCCCCCACGGACTGGCATTCCCAGGTCTCCTTCCCCTGGGAGACCTTAATTAAGCCTTCCTTAATTGGGGTGGAGTTAGATTCCGCTCCTCCCCGCACCCAGAGCACCCCACTGTGCCGTCTTCACCTTGTGGCAGAGCTGTTTCCTCCTCTGTCCTTTCTTCTAGACCTAGCTGTGGTTTTCAGTCCTGGTTGCACATTAGGAACATCCGGAGCTTTAACAAAATGCAGACACCTGGGCCCCACCACAGACCACATCACATCAGAATCCCTGTTGGCTTGGCCCAGTATCTGCTTTTCTTAAAAGCTCCCCAGGTGAGTACAGTGGGTAAAACTACATTCTGATACTGTGATCTCCCTAAGGCAAAAGCTGGGTTTTACTTTTTTCTTCTTCAGTTCTGGGTACATAGTAGGAGGTTCCCGACAAATGATGGCTGTAAATAAGAATGACAGCTACTGACATGCTGTCCACCTGTTTCAGGTGCTGTTCCAAGGGTAGCAGTGAATAAACATGAGTGAAGAAATGAGTGAATGAATAAATGCATGAGTTGGTATGAATGAATGAATCAATAAAAGACCCACCCAAGTCCATTTGGGAACTGGAGACTCCAAAGATTTGTCTGTCCTTGAAGATGTCTAATTATCTAAAGGCAGTGAATAGCCTCTGGCCAAACTCCTAGCAGAGATTAAGTAGTCATCCAGCCTCAGGGCACAACCGTGGGTGGTCACTGCAGAGCCCCCAAGTCACCAGCAAGGAGTCCCCAGCAGTCACAGAACTGGAGAGGTCGGGAGGCAAGGGCTGGATGGTGGGGGAGGGAGCCAAAGGGCTTCTCATTTAGAAATGAATTTGAGGGGGAGAAGGGTCTTTAAAAGTCATGGTTTTGAGGTTGCTGTAGAGTTGGATCCAGCCTCAGGGATGTGGGGGCTGGATTGGAGGTTGGAGGGCTGGGATTTGCAGCTCTCCTCCCAATGAAAATATACTGTAGAGTCCAGCAGAGAGGCTGGAAAATCTCCCAGTGTCATCAGCAAGAATGAAAATATATGACTTAATAAAAAAGGCTGATTCAATTTCAAACAAGTGGCTCATACCCACCTCTAAGTAGCTGCTGTTAAAATTCAGGCTCTAGCCCTGTTTTAAATGAGGCTTAGGTAGAAGAAAAAAGAAAAGGCCTCTTTGGCGGGAGAGGTCATGGAGTCTTCCGTGAAGCCTGTTTCAATGTGAGGTTTCTAAATGGAGTCAAAGCAAGGTCTTGATGTTTTGCTTTAATTTTTTTTCTTCCTTGCACAAAGTAGGCTCTAAATGGCATTAGCTGTAATGAGGCAATCCCCTGTACTCCCCAGGGCAGGGAGCCTGGGGGGAAAATTACCAAGCAGGGGCCCCTCTAGGACTGGCTGCCCTTGAAGGTGCTTCAGGGGGGCTGTACCTCCCTTTGTTCTGTTTCCATAGCCAGAAAGAGCCCAGGAGGACCTGGGTGGCATTCAGAGTTGCCCCTAGCCCCAGCTGCCAGTTCCCTGTTATCTGAATTGAAGAGATCAGAGGTTAAGTGAGAGATCAGAGTCCTGGGTCAGGGAAAGAAAAACAAATCCCCAGGGCCTTTGGCTGTGCTCTTGAAGCGTGTAGGCCATGCCCTTTTGTACAGACAGGGGAATATTTTATACAGGGCCTGTCCTTGTCTGTTACCATGTAAATTGATTGATTTTCTTTTCTTTAATCAAGTTAGGGGAATTTCATGGCGGGGGTGGGGGGGGAGGATTGTATGGGCATTCGACTTTTGAAGGTCCAGCAGTAGCAAATTCCCGGTTCTAGCGTTGGCTTCATGAGACGAAGCTGTCAATGATTGTGTGCCTCAGTTTCCCTATTTTCTTTTTTAATTTTTTTTTTTTATATTTACCTGGAAGGATTTGGAAGTTTCCCTATGTTCAAAGGACAAAGACCAAGAGATGATAAAGGGAGATGGGATCTGAGAAGTGCACGGACTTACTCAGAACCTGGGTGATCCAACCTGCCACTGTGAAGGAAGGAGGCACATTTAAAAGCTTGTCATTCTGGCGGCGCCTGTGGCTAAGTCGGTAAGGCGCCGGCCCCATATACCGAGGGTGGTGAGTTCAAACCCGGCCGCGGCCAAACTGCAACCAAAAAAAAAAAAAAATAGCCGGGCATTGTGGTGGGCGCCTGTAGTCCCAGCTACTCGGGAGGCTGAGGCAAGAGAATCTCTTAAGCCCAGGAGTTGGAGGTTGCTGTGAGCTGTGTGAGGCCACGGCACTCTACCGAGGGCCATAAAGTGAGACTCTGTCTCTACAAAAAAAAAAAAAGCTTGTCATTCTGGGATTCTGATGAGCTAGGCATGGGTCAGGCTATCAGGCAGGAAGCACTTGTGGAGTCTCTACTAGGTTCTCAGCCTTGTTGAAAGAGCCTTAAGGGTCTGTCCTGTCACTGAAGGACAGGACCAGCTCATGCCTCTCAAGGGGAATCCCATCTTGTTTTCAGAACCAGAAAGAGTCCAGCTCATCTAGGCTCTGATTATTACTAGCCATGTGACCTTGGGCCAACTTCTTAAAGCCTCAGTTTACAAGTCTTGTTGTCCCGAGGTTTGACAATTAATTTCACAAACTTGCCACCATGTCCTTACACTGTCCAAACAACTTAGTAAGGTTTTATAACTGTGGTATATCTGTCTCACAGCTGTATTCCTTTGTTGACCTGTGGTGGTATCTTGCTGAGTGGAGTTCGTTGTCGTTCTTGTGTTTCTGTGTGCTATATGACAACAGCTGTGATGTTCAGTTCAGGAAAAGAGTTCCAAAATTGCTTTAGAACAACAGATTAGGTACTGGTGTCAGTGCATAGCTTCCCAAGGGGAGGACTTCAAAGCAGATTGTAGTGATATTCAGCAATGAGGTAGGTAGCACTTTTTTTTTTGTTTGTTTAGGCAGAGTCTTACTTTGTCACCTCGGTAGAGTGCTGTGATGTCATAGCTCACAGCAACCTCAGACTCCTGGGCTCAAGTGATTCTCTTGCCTGAGCCTCCCGAGTTGCTGGGATTATAGGCTTCTGCCACAATGCCCAGCTATTTTTAGAGGTAGGGTCTCGCTCTAGCTCAGGCTGGTCTCTAACTGGTGAGCTCAAGCAGTCCGCCTGCCTCGGCCTCCAGAGTGCTGGGATTACAGGCATGAGCCACCGTGCCCAGCCTAGCACTTTTTACTTAATTGTCAGACTTTGTACATGAAGCCCTTATCTGTTATCTGGTAGGGGCTGGTAAATAATACCCCAACTCCTTAACCCCCAAAGACAGTGGCTCTGAAAGGTATGTTCTACACCGTTTCCCAGTATCTCCCCATTGGGATCAGCTCCAGCTTCCATGGAGTGGACTTGCTGGATGACACACCTTTTATTGATCATTTTCCTCTCCTTATCTGACCTCCCCCCACCTGCCAAGCAAACTGTTTGCTCTCAAGTCTATCTCAGCGTCGCCTTCTGGAGGCACTAAGACAATGGGGATGATGGTAAGAAGAAGGATGATTGTGGGTGATGTAATTATCCAGCAGCCCAAGAGCACTCAGGGGGAGTCCTCACATTGTTCCTGGGTGTCCCTGATAAGACTCGAAGTGCATCTGAGAGACAGCGTGTTACAATAAGGAGGAAAAGCCGCATAAGGCTGAGTGGCCAGCTCAGACAATGTGTATTTTAGATATTCAGAGGAGGAAGTAGAGAGCTGATGCTTCCATTGGGCCCCTTGGAGGAAGTGGAGCATGAAGAGGGACGCAGTTGACATAAGCAGCCGTGTCCATCGTGCTGGAAGAGTGACTGGCTCACGGAGGAGTTGCAGCACTTCTTTATCGTGTGAGTTTTAACCTGTCAGCACACCTTGAAGCTCCCCTTTAGCACTAAGTCAAAGTTGGAATTAAATAACTATTTGAATAGTATTGGTCTTTCTCAGTAAATTATCAAATTCCAAAGGGGCTGACAGTCCTCCTCTGTTCAGCAAGGGATCCCAACACCTAGCACAAAGCCTGGAGTATATGTGAGTCATTATGAAAGTTTTGATATACATAAAAATCAAGAAATGAAGCCCTCCCTGCAACACTGATAAGCTGAGCAAGGTGAAACTTTCACAGGTGAATCAGAAAAGATGCTGTTGACCATGTTTTTTGGAAGTGAAATTATGGACCATAATACAGTTTGTTTCAAAACTTTTGTAGTGATCCACATTTAAGTCTTAGTAAATGAGTGAATGGAAGAAGGAAAGAAGGAAGGAAAGAAAGAAAGTAAGGAACTAAACCAAAACTAGTCTGGAAGCAGGTTGAAGAAGATCAGGTTAAGGTCCTAGTGAAAGTATAAAATTGGCAGGAATAGAAAAGAAAGAGTTGTGAAAAGGGAAGCTCAGGGTATTGATTCTGACAGTAATTGGGAGCCATTGAAGGTCCTTGAGCTAGGAGGTGATATGGCAGAAACAGTTTTTTTTAGGAAGATTCTGGAACTTTCCTTGGATGTAAAATGGCATTTTCTTACCCCCAATGCCATGGAGTGTCTGTGAACCTGAATGAAATAACCTATTGGCAGTGCTTAATACAATGTCTGGTTATCTCCCCATAATACTCACCCAATACAGGTTAGCTACTGTTCTTAGTTCTTTAATTAGTGCTTCACAGAACAACAGAACAGAGAAGAGCAGAAGGTCATTCCCTGAGGCCATAGTGAAGTGGTCACCTGTGCCAGGGAAGGAACATCTGGAGAGAAAGAAAAAATAGTGGTAACCAGGTCCCCCTTCCCCAGATGTGGGAATGCTATCAGATGGCCTCTGGCTGGAGGGCGTTGCTTGACCCAAAGCCTTGTCTCTGTCTGGGGCAGCCCCAGTCCGGACAACTTGACACTCTGAATGGGTGTCCCAGCTCCCCACGGGGCTGACTGAGGTGTTTGCTCAGCCTGCCTCACAGCTCAGCTTCTCCCCTAGCCCAGCCCTACCTCCCTGCCCTCCTTCCACAGGGGCCACTGCGAACACTACCTGCTTACCTCCAGCTCAGAGACGACGTCCCAGCGAAGACAACCTGTGGCAGGAGAGTGAAGTGGGAGAGCAGTGCTGTGTAGACCTTGAAGGAGCAGGTGGTTGGCAAGGCCAAGTGCTGCCACAAGATCGGAGAAGCCTGCTGGATTTAGCCACCGGAGGCCCGCGAGAATCGCGGAGCTAGAGATTGCCACCAGATGCTAAGAAGGTGATGACAAAGTGAAATGAAGACTGCAGGTGCAGGGGTCTGGAAATCAGACCAGGGAAGAAGACAGCCCACGTGGGGTCAGGGTCCTTTCAAGTGGCTTCCACGTATTTTGTGAAATACAATCAAGGAGTCCATCAGAAAACCCTCTGAGCACATGTTCAAGAGACACCAAAGACCTCTTTCACTGTCAGATTTTTAAAAGAGCAATTGTTTTTGCAGCATATAGAATGCAAGCCTAGGGACGTGATTTCCCCAGCACTGAAAAGGCTGCAATCTCTAGGCATTTTTTTTTTTTTTTTGTAGAGACAGAGTCTCACTTTATGGCCCTCGGTAGAGTGCCGTGGCCTCACACAGCTCACAGCAACCTCCAACTCCTGGGCTTAAGCGATTCTCTTGCCTCAGCCTCCCAAGTAGCTGGGACTACAGGCGCCCGCCACAATGCCCGGCTATTTTTTGGTTGCAGTTTGGCCAGGGCTGGGCTTGAACCCGCCACCCTTGGTATATGCGGCCGGCGCCTTACCGACTGAGCCACAGGAGCCGCCCCTCTAGGCATTTTTAAAATGAGAATCCTTGTCCACCCAGCTAAGCTTCTTCCCCTCTCCTTCTCCACAGACGAGCTCTTCAGGGCCTCTCCCTTCAAACTCCAGCCCTATGCCTCTTCCATCTTGGCCTCCTTTGGCACAGATTAATTCAACAAATATTTATTGAAACCAACAAAATTGCTTCAAGTCAAAAGCAGCTCATTTAAATTCTTTCCCTCCCCACTTTCACCCTGAGTCCCCAGGCTGAAACAAAGAAAGCATGGAATAGATTTGGAGCCCACCAGCTCTCTGGTGAGACCCTGGCCTTCCCTGGTAGACCCCTGCTGATTCCTGCACAAGTTTGTGGCTTCATGCTCTCAGGTCTCCTTCTAAAGATGCTTATGTAAAGGGTGACCCTCCTATTGGCACTGTCTGGGTTTAAAGCAAAGTCCAGATCCTTGCACATTGCAGATAGGAACATGAAATGGTACCAGCACTTTGGAAAGCTGTTTGGCAGTTTCTTAAAAAGTTAAACATACAGTTACCCTGTGACCAGCGTTCTACTCTTAGGTATTCAGCTGAGAGAAAGAAAAGCACATGTTCATACAAAGACCTGAATGTTCATAGCAGCTTTGTGTGTAATAGCCCCAAATGTGTCCATCAACTCAATATAAACAAAATGTGTTGCATTCATACAATAGCCTACTACTCAGCCATCAAAAGTTACCAACGTGCTGGCAACAATAGAAAACTATAGAAAATGCACAAGTAATCTATGGTGACAGAAAGCAGATCAGTGGATGCCTGAAGGGGAAGTGGAGGAGAGATGGAAAAGAAGAAATAGAGGGGGGAGAACACACTTTTGCAGAGAATGGTTCTGTTCATTAGCATCACTGTGCTTATAAATAACTACACCGACCTATGACAGGATCAAAACTCATCACATTGCACGTTTTAGGCATGTGAGTTTATTATATGTCAATTATAAAGCTGTTCAAAAACCTTTTTTTAAAGCAAAGTCCAGGAGGAGGAGGTCATGGATTAAAGAGTGAAATCTCTTTTTGAAAGAAAGTGCTTTGTTTCTGGGTTGGCATAACCTGGTTTCTTCTTCCTGGACACTCCCCCAAGTGATATGTCCTTGGAATCACCCCCACCATGTTGGAACTGAGTAGATTTGCTTTCCACTTGATACTTATGTTATGAAAAAGCCAGCAAAGAAAAAAAAAGTTAGGGCTAGGCGCCTGTGGCTCAAGCGGCTAAGGCGCCAGCCATGTACACCTGAGCTGGCGGGTTCGAATCCAGCCTGGGCCTGCCAAACAACAATGACAGCTGCAACCAAAAAATAGCCGGGCGTTGTGGCAGGCACCTGTAGTCCCAGCTACTTGGGAGGCGGAGGCAGGAGACTCGCTTGAGCCCAAGAGTTGGAGGTTGCTGTGAGCTGTGACGCCACAGCACTCTACCCAGGGTGACAGCTTGAGGCTCTGTCTCAAAAAAAAAAAAAAAAAAATTTAGAAAATAAAAGTTAGGAAATATTAGGTTTGATATCCTGAACAAACAGTAAAAACATACTTGATATTTAAAAGAAAAGAGGGTCCATCCCTATTGGTTAAATTCCCAGAGTTGGCTGCATGGTCAAAACTAAATTTGGCTTATTTGTAAATGCAACTCTTTTCTGAAATGTTTAGAAGCATTCATTTACTCCTTTTGAAAGGAATATGTATGTATGTTGCTTTAAGTGAATGTTTGGTGTTTGTTGTCTTGATGAATCATGATTTATTTGGCTTTCTTTTATAACCCTCGTGTTAGATGTTCAGGTTATTTCCAGTGTTTTACTGTTATATATCATAGCAGACAATTTGGTCAAGAGCACACTGGCCAAAAAAATTGATCAAGCTGTCAGTGCGGTTGGAATGTTGACTTCGTTGATAATGAAAATTCTTAGTCATTATGTTTATAGAAGGAGGAAAGTTTTGTTTGCCAAGGGGAAATTTAGCCTGGAATGACTTTCCAACTTTTTATGCATCTTTCAGCAAGATCATCATTTTTTTTTCTTATCTAAAGTTTTTGTTTGTTTTCTTCTTTTCAATGTCTCCATATTTCTAATCATTTCCATCCTGGTTTGGGATTAGACTAAGAAGGAAGCAACCAAGCAACCATCATTAAAGATGGAAAGAACTCTATTGTTCATCATTTCACATCTTGTTTAGAGTGCTCAAAATTTATGGTAGGTACCCTGGTGATTGAAAAACTAATCTTGGTTCAATTTACTAAATAAATAGCTTCAGGAAAACATGGTTAAATAAACAGAAATATCAGTTACAGAAAATTAAGTCTATCTAGATTTATTTTTCAGCATGAATAAAGTTTCTATTCTTACCCCCATTTGGGTAGTAAAAGGAAAAAAGCAACTTCTGACACCCGGAACTGGTCTGATACAGCAATGCTATGATGTTTTTCTTTTGGACAGACACAATCTTGTAGAACATCAACATCAGACGAGGTCACCTTGTAACCAGGATAAAGTAAACTAAAAAGGTCACTGTGTGACCCATGAGTACCAAACATCTTGTCTCCCCTAAGAAGAGTGCCTGCTGCTGCTTTATCAATTGTAGCTCTATCCTTGCTTTAGTCTGTCTTCCATGTCGATAAGGTTTATTGTAGGAGGAAGTCACAGAATTGCTCTTGCCTTCTGATAGCACTCATCTTCAGTGAGCCTGCTTCCTTACACTTTCCCTCAAATGACCTACCCAAAGCCCCAGTACTAGGTTCTTCCTTTTGCTCTTATTGACACTTTCACACCTCCCATGATGTCCTTTCTCCCTAGTTGTAACCAGTAATAAGACTAACTTATTAAAAAATAAGTGTGTTCCTGGGTGGTCCTTGGCTGAAGGGCATTGAAAAGGTTCTTTTCTTTAATTCATCGTTCCCTTTATTTATTTACATTTTTCCAGTATCACTACCTTCTCTTCTTAGGCAAGACAGAAAAACCAGACAAGAGAAAGGTGACCAAAAATCCTTAGACTCTTCCAGAGAAAATTATCGTTAACATACTGGCATAGACCTTGTCTATTGTGATTCAATTTCTCTGGAGATCTCTGGTTAATATAATGACCGCCTTCTGATGTAATCAGGGATTTTGATTCTATCTCTATCATATCACATAAGTGTGTAATGATAAGCATCCATCTTATGGTTGTGATGTAGTTTAACTAACTTCTTTTTTTTAATAATTGTTATTTTTTATTAAATCATAACTTTGTACATTGATGCATTTATTGGGTTCAGTGTACTGATTTGATATACAATGTGAAATGCTTACATTGAACTAACACATCCATCACAATTATCTTCATTTCTTAATAGTTTTGAAATGTACCATTGCATCATGCACATTAGGTGAGGTCCCCCCAAATACCCTTCCTCCTCCCATGTCCCCCCTCCCCTCTCTCTCCTCTTCCCTTCTACTTTCTCGACTATAGTTCTGTTTTGCCATTTATATGAATGTGTAGGTGATATATTGATTTCATAGTAGTATTGAGTACATTGAATACCTTTTTTCCATTTCTGAGATACTTTACTAAAAAGAATATATTCAAGCTCCATCCAGTTTAACCAACTTCTTACTGATAAACATAAAACAGATGTCTTACTACTTATCATCAGCATCCCAGAGCATGCTTAATTAGCTGAAAGAGAAACAGAAATTTTAAAATTAGATGGAGACTTTACATCTTTGTATTAACCTGGATGGAGGTGGGACACATTCTTTTTAGTAAAGTATAACAAGAATGGGAGAAGCAAGAATCCAATGTACTCAATACTAATATGAAGGCAGTAGATGATCTAATACATGTCCACGTAAGAGAAAAACTCAAATCCATTCAAGATGGGGGGCGGGGGAATGAGGGAGCGGGCAGAGGGGAGGAGAGATGGGGCTGGGTGCTCCCATTTAATGGGTACAATGTTAGGGTATATGACACACCTCTGAGGCGAGACACAATTATGGGAGGGACTTTACCTAACATAACGCAAACATTGTAACTAAATTCTTTGTAC
Source organism: Nycticebus coucang (assembly GCF_027406575.1). NCBI lineage: Eukaryota > Metazoa > Chordata > Mammalia > Primates > Lorisidae > Nycticebus > Nycticebus coucang. The sequence goes on from NC_069787.1 coordinate 25,048,741, forward strand.
TCTCAATTAACCTGAAACAATAAAAAAAAAAAAAAGAAATTTTAAAAGTAGAGCAAATAAAATTTCAAAATTTTTAAAAAATATTTAAATGTTTTATCTAACTATATATATTTAGTTATATATATGTAAAGTCATATATATATAAAGTTTATATATATATAAAACCATATAACTGCTCCACAGCAGATCAAAACTACCTGTACATGAGACTGAGCACGGTGGCTCACGCCTGTAATCCTAGCACTCTGGAAGGTCGAGACAGGTGGATTGCCTGAGCTTACAGGTAAGATCTGAGGAAGAGCGAGACTCACTTCTCTAAAATAACTGGGCATTGTGGTGGGTGCCTATAGTCCCAGCTACTCAGGAGGCTGAGGCAAGAGGATTGCTTGAGCCCAAGAGTTTCAGGTTGTTGTGAGCTATGACACCATGGCACTCTACCAAGGGTGACAAAGTGAGACTGTCTCAAAACAAACAAATAAAAAAAACTACCCGTACCCACGATTAGCAAATGTTCTAAACTGTCATACAGAGTAAATTGCTGTTGCAACCTGTATGTTTTCAACCAAATAAAATGAAGCCATTGTAAACAAGGCTATGACAGGACATTCTCATAATTAAAGTGTTTTTTGCACACATCCTGCAAATATTTCATTATATTCATTCTCAGAAGTGGAATTGCTGACTCAAGCAATCCGCACTTTTAAAGCTTAAGATCTATAATTGTCCCCTTGGAATCCGTGTGTTTAATAGATAAAGTTTTTCAGTACTGCCTATGTAGCAGGGTGTACTAGGCAGGGGATTCAGAGACAAGCAAGCTTACCTTAGCTTCAAAGGACTGTGGCCTGTCATTTGCCCTTATGTCTGGCACAGGAGCCAACAGAAGGCGCTCAATAAATATTTGTTAAATGAACAAATGGACGAATGAAAAAAATGAATGTATGTCAATTGGCTTTTGCTATGTAGGGAATCACCTTCTTCTAGGCTTAAAACAACAGTTATTATTATTTTTCATGATCTTGTGGTCAGCTGGGTGGTTCGTTCCTCTTGCAAGGGTTGCATGACTATCCTGTGTTGCCAGCTGGTGGCTCAGCTGGGGCTGCGTGCTCTAGCCTGGCCTTGCTCACATAGCTGGCTGGCATCCAGCAGGCTAACTGGTCTTGCTGGGCTTCGGCTGGGAGGGCTCAGCTCATCCTCGTGGCCTCACATCCTCCAGGCTAACTGAAGAGCAGCAAATGAAGACAAGCTCCCAGGTACAAGCACGATTCAGATCTCTCCATGAGCCACATTAGCTGTTGACCATTGATCAAATCAAGTCTCACATAGAGCCCAGAGTGCGTGTAGAAGAGTCTGGATCAGGGCATGGCTGGAGAGAGGAAAACTCAGCAGCATTTTGGCTGTCTATACAGAAAAGGAGTGCTCTTGATTCTAAGCTCTCAGCCTAGGTCTGTTTACCTAAATGCCCGAGTTAGAAATGTGGATCAAAAAAAAAAAAAATAGAAAATAATAATAAAAAAAAGAAATGTGGATAAAAGTTTCTGAAATTATACTTTGAGCACTGAACTTTTCTACTGACTTGTGTTTAGCTTTGCCTTTGAAGAAATAACCCAATGTCGGGCGGTGCCTGTGGCTCAAAGGGACAGGGCACCGGCCCTATATACCAGAGGTGGTGGGTTCAAACCCAGCCCCGGCCAAAAAAAAAACTGCAAAAAAACTGCAAAAAAAAAAAAAAAAGAAAGAACCCAATGTTTTTGATTCCAGAGACTGGGTAAGAAAAACATTTCTGGGGCTTCAAATTGTGGGCTTTGGGCGGCGCCTGTGGCTCAGTGGGTAGGGCGCCGGCCCCATATACCGAGGGTGGCCGGTTCAAACCCAGCCCCGGCCAAACTGCAACCAAAAAATAGCCGGGCGTTGTGGCAGGCGCCTGTAGTCCCAGCTACTCGGGAGGCTGAGGCAAGAGAATCGCTTAAGCCCAGGAGTTGGAGGTTGCTGTGAGCTGTGTGATGCCACGGCACTCTACCGAGGGCCATAAAGTAAGACTCTGTCTCTACAAAAAAAAAAAAAAGAAACAAAAAATTGTGGGCTTTGAATGTGTGATTCACCACCTTGTTTTTTGACCTTTTTCTCAACAGGTGTGAAGAATGATAACTGGATTCCATCTCTTTTCACAAACACAGAGTTCTGGGGTTACCCTAGTCTCCCATTACATAGTCTGTTGATACCACCAACGTCATTTTTTTTTTCCACTTGTTCAGCACTGGGAAGATGATTTAATCTGAAGTTCCTTATCAATTAAACATTTGCCTCAGGATAGCAATGCAAGAGATCTCTTGGGGGGAAAAGAGGTGTTTCTCATTAAAAAAAAATTTTTTTTAAGTTTGTGCATATTTTCAAAGAACAGTTGCTAAAATGATCCCTTTGCTACCACTCCCAGCCTGGAAATTGCTGCCTCCTGTTAAGCACACATGGCATATTCGAAACAAGAGAAAATAGCTGGTGGAAATCTTATGCATTCTTTACTTGAGAGGGCACAGAGGTTAATTTGGGAAATAGTTCTCTAATAGAAACCAGATTTAGGGAAAGTTAGGATACAAATTTAGAAATCATGTCTCTGGTGTGGGTGAGAACACTCCCCCCCCCTTTTTTTTTGCATCCACCAATTAAAATTTAGAGGTTTTTGAGGGGGGAGGTTGTTTGTTTGTTTGAGAGGGACACACTTGGGGCTGTCTGGCTCAGTTAAATGAATAGGATGGTCTTAATAGCAATTTATTCCCTCTTAGGGGGCTCTGGTTAGACAACTATTTGAGCTGGCTTGTTTGATTCTGAGAAACGTTTTGAATGCTATCTTAGGGAAAAGCACTTCCTACCATCCCAGATTCATCCTTCCGTTTCCTATTGCCCCCTACCCCACAAAGATACTCCCACCCACATACACACAGACAAACCCCACACACTTTTGTCCTGTTACCCCAGTAAGAGTATAGAACAGAGCTTCTCAAATTATCCAGGGTAAAGGGTCAGTGTTTTTAATTCATTGGAGACCAACACATTCCTAAAATGCAATCACAATGAATAGGAAAAAAGGGTGTACAAAATAGGAGCTCAATGTATATTGCTATTAGATTCAGCAGACATAAAAGTACTCAGTTACATTGCTTTACAAGTTTCTAAACACTCTCAAGGTCTACACTTTATTTGTTGCAAATTGGTAACACCCAGCCTCGGAGTAGCACCAGGGTCCCTCCGAGCAGCGCTGGCTGACCTGACTAACGTGGAACCCCCTTTACACGGTGGACTGAGCACCTGACAAACATGCATTTGTTTACTCAGCCATGTATCCTGCCCACGATGATTGAGCCTGTGTTCCACTCTGGAGTTCTGTGGGACTGGGCGGTTAAAGATAGGACTACAAGCCTGTCCCTGGCTGCATGGCTGGGGCAGGGGGGGCAGCGGCGGCGGGGGGGTGGAAGGGGGAACCAGTGAGAAGCAGCTCACCCCAGTGTCAGGGCCAGGCACAGCTAGCTGGAGGAGGTGGCCTCTAAGCAAAGTCTAGAGAGAAGAGGAAAGTGGGCTCAGTGAAATAAGGGCTTGGGAAGGTGAAAGGACAGAAAGGAAGAGGTCCTTCCCAGGGAGAGTGAATGGCACTGGAAGATGTCTTGGTTTGCTGCAGGTGCAGCAGGCTGTTTGCTCTGCCAGGGTATAGAGCTGGGGACAGGAGAGCTGGAGCACCAACAGGGGCGTGGAGTCAGGTTCATGGGCACGAATGGCTCTGAGAGCTCCGAGGAGCACAGCCTGGACAGACGCAGAGCCCACAGGACCCAGAGACGGTTTATTTGCATAAGAGGCGTAAAGAGGCTTTTAGGAGGTTCTTGAGCCCAGACAATATCAGGTATGGGCCTCCCAGAATCCATCCAGTGAAAGGGGGTTGAGCTGACATCTGGGTTTGGCTTCTACCATCATCCTGGTACCACTCAGAATTGTCTCTTGCTTTTAAAATTTTATTAGTATGTATTTATTTTAGAGATGGGATCTCGCTATATTGCCCAGGCTTGAGTGTAATCATAGCTCAGTGCAACCTCGGACTGCTGGGCCCAAGTGATTCTCCTGCCTCGGCCTCCTGAGTAGCTGGAACTACAGGCGCTGCTGTCCCTGGCTTGTTTTTTTTTTGTTTTTTTTTTTTCTTGGCTTGGTTTTTTCTTTCTTTTTTCAAACATCAGCAACTACCCGAAGCTCAGTGTTTGATGTCTGTATAGCATGTGCCACACATCATCTCCGTCTTTGTTCCTGATAGATACTAAGATGAAAACGCAATGTACTTGATGCAGAAATCACACAACATACTGCTGGCATCTCGTACAAATTACAAACTGCTGACAAATCTTGTACAAACTACACATTTGGTGTTTAGGGGAGAATTGAACCAGACTTAGTGGATGTCTTTATTTTTAGATGACAAAGGGTGCAACATTCAGGAATTTCCGAGGTAGCTGGGCAGGACTGGAGGTGTAGTGATTTCTGTAGGTGAGCCCTGGGTCTCCCCACTCCCTCTGGAGAATGTCAGGGCTCTCACGGCACGACAAATCCCAGAGCACCTGGGATTCTGAGGGCAGAGTGTGTCCTGCTGCTGCTGTGGTTTCAAGGGGTAAATTCAGTTCATTGAAGGAAATTCCTCTGGGTCAGTTCACAGGCCTGAGTTAGCACCCTGGGAAGATGGGGGGATGGCGGTGGGAGAGGGGCTTCTCTAAATAAAGGTAAGCACCGGGCCCATTCATTAAAAGTCCCAGCAGCAAGATTTCAATGCCTCACCCCTCTGGAGCCGTGAGGAGTTGGATTAGATTGTTTTCCTTACAAAACTATACGTATTGGCTTGGTGCAGTGGCTCATGCCTGTAATCCTAGCACCTAGCACTGTGGAAGGCCGAGGGAGGAGGATCCCTTGAGGTCAGGAGTTTCAGACTAACCTGAGCAAGAGTGAGGATCACGTCTCTATCAAAAATAAAATAATTCGGGTGGTGCCTGTAGCTCAAGGAGTAGGGCACAGGTCCCATATGCCAGAGGTGGCGGGTTCAAACCCAGCCCTGGCCAAAAACCACAAAAAAAAAAAAAAAAAAAGAAAAAGAAAATAATTCTCCAGGCATTGTGGCAGGTGCCTGTAGTCTCAGCTATTTAGAAAGCTGAGGCAGGAGTTTGAGGTTGTGTGAGCTGGGCTGATGCCACGACACTCTAGTCTGGGCAACAGAGTGAGACTCTGTCTCAAAAAATATATATATATATGGTATATATCTACATATATACATATATGCATATCTGTGAATTGCTTGAAGACCTGAATCTGGTTTCGTCTACATGTCCCCTCTGCCTAGAACTAGGACCAACACCTATGAATGGATGACTTGTGATTTCCCCACTGCTCTAAAATTCTTTAGAGAATTTGGTTTGTTTTCCCCATTTGTTCTCATTCTCCCACAGGAGCATAGGTTGTGTCTGTCTTTTTTTTTTTTGCAGTTGTCATTGTTGTTTTAGCTGGCCCGGGCTGGGTTTGACCCCGCCAGCCTTGCTGTATGTGGCTGGTGCTGAGCTACCAGCACCGCCCATGTTGTGTCGATCTTAATGAGGATTATTTCTCCAGCACCTAGCACAGGGCCTGGCCCTGTGTGGACGCTTGGTAGAAACTGGTAGAGTAGGGCGGCGCCTGTGGCTCAGTCGGTAAGGCGCTGGCCCCATATACTGAGGGTGGTGGGTTCAAACCCGGCCCCGGCCAAACTGCAACCAAAAAATAGCCGGGCGTTGTGGCGGGCGCCTGTAGTCCCAGCTACTCGGGAGGCTGAGGCAAGAGAATCGCTTAAGCCCAGGAGTTGGAGGTTGCTGTGAGCTGTGTGAGGCCATGGCACTCTACCGAGGGCCATAAAGTGAGACTCTGTCTCAACAAAAAAAAAAAAAAAAAAAAAGAAACTGGTGGAGTAACTGAACGGATGGGAGCTGGTGGGGCAGGCGCCAGGCCTTACCCACTGCTAGTGACCTCTGGCTGCCACACCCAAGGGAACAGCCCCCAACTGTGATGGCCATGGGAATAAATACCCTGGCTCTCACTTGAGCCGTCTATGCAATTGCAGAGTCACCCAGGGTGGGGAAGTTCCCACCCTCTCAGAGATAGCAGACAGGGTGATGTTCTCCTTGGGGGCTCCCTCTCCCATCTCACTTCTCCACTGCCATTTCCTGAGGTCACCCCCCCAAAATAAATGAGTTACACTTGAACTTTTACCTCAGGATCTGCTTCTGAGGAAACTCAAACTAAGGCGATAGACAGCATCTTGTGTTCCAATGATGACAACCTCACTGGGAGACATAGTGTGCTTTTCCTCCTTTTAAATGCTTATTTAGAACAACTTCAAGCTAAAGAAAAATTGAAAGAATATATACACTTTCAGTCAGCCCTACCAATCAATAGCATTCCTCAACAACTGCTTCATCTCCCCCCCCTTCTCTCTCTCTCTCTCTATAAATTAGATAGAGACATAGATATAGATCAAAGAGGGGAGAGAAAATAAATTTTTTATTTTTATTTTCTCAGAGGGAATTTGTTTTTATTGGCACACTTGTCCATGTGAAGATTCTTGAATTTCCTCTAATAAAATTAGATCAATAGCAAGTGGTAATAGTGCTCACTTATCAGTTTTCATTAATAAATAAATGACTGCAAACTTCCACAGTCAACATGGAATAAAGTCAACATGAAATAGAGATAACTCAAACCCTGATGCTCCTGTGTTGCACAATTAACAATAAATCCATTATCAAAGAGTCTTTAGACTTTAGAGTCTAAAGAGTCTTCAGAGAGAAACTTTTATGTAAATATAATATATATGTATATATTTTTTTCTCCCTGAATCATTTGAAAGTAAGTTGCAGACTTCATGAAATTTCACCTATAAATTCTCCAGAATGTGTCTACTAGAACAAGGAGCATTCTCTCACATAACAACAAATTCCAACAAAATAATCATTGATACAATGACATTATCTAAGATACAGTACACATTCAAATTTCCCCCAGTTGTCCCAATAATGTACTTTAAAGCTGTGGGACAATGTATCTGCTTACCCCACCACTTGTCCCTTCTCTTACCTGGCTATGCTTATAGTGAATATCCATTTAGAACAAATTGCACAGAATGGAATGGCTTCCCTAAGACCAAAAAAGTGGGAGGTTTAAGTCATGTACTCTGGCAGAAGGACAAATATTGCCACCAGAGTATAGGGCACTGCTAAGGCTCTCTGTGTCCTAGTTAAAATAGCTGACGGTGCAGAGCTGGGGCTCTCTAAGGTCCCCCACCCCCCTTTCCAGAGACACTTTCTAGAAACACTTTCTAGAAAGTCCTGGCATAGGGAGGGGAATTCCTCCTTCCAGGTAGCCCAAACTTATAGCTATCAGTCCACTTCTTAATTTTGGACAGCTCTGCTATTACCAAGAACAGATTTGAAATTTTCTTTTACTTGGATGGAAAAGAAAGTGAAGTCTAAGAAACCCAGAGACTGTCCTTGGTACTCATGACTGGCTGCCTAATTTGAAGGGCCCACCACCAAATGAAAATGTAGACCTCTTGTTCAAACATTATCATGACCCATTGAGATCTCCACTCCCCACTGCCGGAGAGTCTATTCCCCCTCATCTGTTCTCCTCTTTTGCTTATCATGCTTATCAATATCTCTTCCTGTTGGGCGGCACCTATGGCTCAAAGGAGTAGGGCACTGGCCCCATATGCCGGAGGTGGGTTCAAACCCAGCCCCGGCCAAAAACTGCAAAAAAAAATATATATATATGAAATAAAAACTCTCCCTGTCAATAAACTCTATCCTATCACTTAAAACAAACAAACTAAAAAAAAAAAAAAAAAAACACTAAAACTATTGTGAATTTCTGAACAGGGTTGGCAGAGCATCCTCACCTTCTAAGAGTGGCCCTGTGTGACCCAACAAGTCACACACTCTGTGAGTATTTGCTTGCTGCTGGAATTCATTGTGAAGATCTTTTTGAACTTGGAGGTTTACAGGGGTGTCCACTGGTCAGATGAATGCTAATTTTGTGAGGTCCTTTTTTGCTTATCTCTGGGACTGTATATCATGAAAAGTATGCACGGACCATTTTTTTGCTAATCAACTTTTGTTAATGTTTGTGTATTTAATGTGTGGCCCAATTCAACTCTTATTCTTCCAATGTACGACAGAGAGAAAAACAAAAAAAGAAAGTTTGGACACCCCTGGACACAGAAAACAGTGAATACTAACCAAATGCTTGAAGGTCTTAAGGCACGCTTGAAGGAATTAAAACTTGAAAGACTTAACTCCATGCTAAAGTGGTCAGCAAAGATTATAACCCAGGCCCTCCTCGGGATAACAGGGCCTGCACTTTTTTTTTTGGCCGGGGCTAGGTTTGAACCTGCCACCTCCAGCATATGGGGTTGGCGCTCTACCCCTTTGAGCCACAGGCGCCGCCCTGGCCTGCACTTCTTATAATGCATCTGCAATTGTCACATATTCACTCTGTCACTTGGTAACATGATGTCAGGTCTGGTAGGTATTTCCCACCATAACCTTGCTCATTTATATACCTACCCATCAGGCAAATGTTCTCGCATGCACTATAACCACCCTCTTCTGTTAGGGCTGGTCTGACAGGCCATTTCTCTTCCTTGTTACTCAGGGCAGGCCACTCCCTGCTCTACCCCACCATGTCCATCTTTCCCCTGCACTGTGTGGAATACAGCAAAGCCACTTGCAGTGCCAACTCTGGAAGACAGAATTGCTGACACTGTTTCAGATACCAGAGCCCCGAGGAGCTTCCAAATGCCCATTTTTATGGAACAAATGATGACTTGGGAAAAATAAGTAAATATTTTGTGTCCTTTTCTGGACTCTACATGTACATACCTAATTGTAAAGCTTCCTTTCTGGAAATAGCCTATATGTCAATCTCCTCCTGGACTAGCGTAACTAAGAGGATAAAGCACCACCCTTAGTGGTGGCCAAAATAAATGTCATGCAGTGATTGGGACTTCACAGCACACCTGTGAAGGGTTGGGGGCCCGGAGCTATCAGGAAGGTGTGGCTAAAATCAACTGTGAGTTTGCATCTTGAATCACTGTCCTTGGTAGTTCGAGATAATGAAGCAGAGATTTCACCTAAATTCTGGAAGAAATAAACATTAGCAAAGGGAGAAACTATAAACTTCTTGTCCACAGGAAACATTTGGAATGTATGACCCAGAAGCAGTTGTATTTGGCAAGCATGTGATGCCCTAATTTCCCCCCCCCCCCAGGCTTTAATAAAAATAGCCAGGAAGTTTATATTCACCAAAAGCAAGGAATCTGAAGACTTCAAATCCCTTTCCAGCTTGGCTCTTGGAGGGTGATGTGGGGGTAGAGCCTCACTGTTCAAAGGGTGACCAGAAGACCACCAGCAACAGTGTCACTTGGGAATGTGTTGGAAATGCTGAATCTCAGGCCTCATCCCAGGCTAGCTGAATTGGAATCTGCATTTCCACAAGATCCCCATGCGTTGCAGTGGGCATCAGGGTTTCCGGCCCTGTATGACCTTGGGTAAGCCACAGAGCCTCTCTGAGTCTCAGTTCCATATTTGTAAAATAGGCATGAAAATAAAATCTATCAGATAGAGTTGTCTTCAGAGTTAAATAAAATGACCCATGCACAGCTCTTAACAGAGTCCCTGGGAAGAAAATGCTTAAATTATCATTATTGTTAACCGGATTATTACCTCCAGGACATGCGATCTCGGGTCAGTCCCATTGTCTCTTTCTAGGGTCCAGGTAGGGGCAGTGTTTACAGAGCCCTTATACTGAGTTCTTGCTCCATCATAACCTGTTTTTCTTGTCTTAATAATTAGTAGAATCACAAAGGGTCAGGGCTGGAAAGGAAGTTTGGGATTTTCTACAAGTCCAGCCTCTTCACTTTCCACCACAAAACACTGGAGGCCCAGGTGTTGCCTTGCCTGGGATCACAGGGCTAGGGGCTGGCAGAGCCAGGTGAGAATCATGTCTTCAAATGTCCTGTTCCAGAAACTCTCCATCTAATAAAAACAATAGCGATTGTTCTTTAGGTACTTCCTTGGTGCCAGGCACGGGAGGGCTTATCGAAAGAAACATCTCATCTAATCTGCAGGAAAATCTTCCATTTCAAAGTCAAAGTTAACTAATTTAGCCAAGGCCACAGAACCAGAGCTGGGCCAGCTGGGGTGGACTCAGGGTGAAATCTGTTCCCAGTGTGCCCTCCCCTTCCACACCAGACCCCCTTGCAGGGAGATGGGCACACTGGCGGGCATTTCTGGGTGTTGATGTTTCTATTCCTTGGCCTAAGTGATAGACACAGGGGTATTTATTTTGTTATTGCTCTAAATTGTGCGAATATATTTTAACACACATACACACTGGGTACATCAAATATATAAAAGCCAAATAGAAAAGAAGGGGAATCTCATAGGTGATAGAAGCCTAAGTGGTCTCAAGGCAGAAGAAAGAGGCTTGGACTTGACAGACAAGCAGCAAAAACCCACCAGGGCTCTGCGAGGAGCCTTGTGCTGAGATTAGCACTGTGACTCAGGAGCAGATAAACTAGTGCCTGATGGGGCCAGAGGCCTGGGGTGGGGCTTCACAGAGGGGAAGGGAGATAAAATCTTTTTAAAACTGGGCTATGGGCCCCACCTGGCTCATGCCTGTGATCTTAGCACTCTGGGAGGTTGAGGTGGGAGGATCCCTTGAGCTCAGGAGTTCCAGACCAGCCTGAGCAAGAGTGAGGAGCCTGTCTCTATTAAAACTAGAAAAATTAGCCGAGTGTTGTGGCAGCCACTCAGGAGCTTGAGGTTGCTGTGAGCTAGGCTGATGCCGTGGTACACTAGCCCGGGCAACAGAGTGAAACTCTATTTCAAAAAAAACAACCTCCCCCCCCCCAAAAAAAAACAAAAAACGGCCATGAAGAAAATGATTCTTCTTTTGCTTCATGCGTTCTAGGTTAGAACAGGTAGTTTGGATTATTCTCTTTCACTAATTTCCCAAGACATCAGTGGAAACTACACATGATTATATGGCAGGGTGATTTATGATAGTGGAAATTTGGAAACCACCTAAAAATCCAATTATAGGAACTAATTTAATAATGTAAGGTGTCTCCATAGGAGGGATGGCCAAGAAGAGCCATTTGAAAACCGTGATGCAGTGATCATAACAAGGACGTACGTAGTGCTGTGCTCCTCTCTTGCACTAAGGACGTACCGCTCATTCTGGTGATGCTCACAGCACATCCCTGGCCTGCAGGTGAGGAAATGGAGGTTTAGAGAGGTGGAGAAACTTGGCCAACATCCCAGAGATATGATCTGGAAAGATGTTCATGGGATCTTAAATTTTAAAAGCAGGGTGGCTGTATAATTTCAGTTTCATGCACAAAGCCTAACAATGAAGGTCTGGTGTTATAAAACTCTTCACAGGTGAGTCTGATTGATGCAGAGCTCAAATTATAAGTCACGGTATAGATTCCTAACAGGTGACAATGGAAAGAATTCATAAATTTTTGTTGTTGTTGCAGTAAATTTTTTTTTAAAGCAAGGCAATATTTATAATATGATTCCACTTAGTAAGCCATGATTGTATTTACTTTTTATTTTTTGAGACAGTCGTATTTAGTTGCCCTGGGTAAAGTGAGGTGGCATCATAGCTTACAGCAACCTCAAACTCCTGGGCTCAAGCAATCCTCTTGCCTCAGCCTCCAGAGTAGCTGGTAAATAGTGATTTTAAACCAATGTTGGTTTTGCCTTTCCAGGGACAATATCTGGACATGTGTTTGGTTATCATAAATGGTGGTCGTGGGGGTGCTACTGGCATCTAGTGGGCAGAGAGACCAGGGATACTATTAAATATCATACAATGCATAGAGCAGCCCCCTAAACAAAGACCTATCCACCCAGAATGTCAACAGAACCAAGGTTGAGAAACCCTGATTATACACACACACCCCCACACGCACAAAGGGATCAACACACACACACACACACACACACGCAGAGAGAGAAAGTCTGGAAGGAATATTTCAGAATGCTGATGGTAGTTATCTTTGGGTATAGCGTGAATTTTTTCGTGTCTCTATTTTTTAAATTTTTTTCTATGAAGGGGCATGATCAAATGTGGCAGATAAAAAGAAATTATATAGCTGCAATTGCCTTAGAAACGGTTCAGTTAAAGACAAACAGAAGAGCAGCAGAGAGGAGGAAGGTTTGGTGGGGGGAGTTGTTTTTTTTTTTTTTTTTTTTTTAGAGACTCACTGTGTCATGCTTGGTAGAGTGCTATAGCATCACAGCTCACAGCAACCTTCAGCTCTTGGGCTTAGGCGATTCTCTTGCCTCAGCCTCCTGAGTAGCTGGGACCACAGGCCCCCGCCACAATGCCTGGCTATTTTTTGTTGCAGTTCAGCCGGGGTCGGGTTCGAACCTGCCACCCTCAGTATATGGGTCCGGCGCCCTACTCACTGAGCCACAGGGGCCACCCTGGGGGGAAGATTTTTCAGGGGTTCAAGAAAATGTTATGTCAAACCTCTTGGGGAATGGCTTCCGTGATTCTGAAGCTTGGGTAAAAATCAGTCACAAAAGTCCCTGGGGAAATGTGTGTGAGCCTGCAGGAGAAGCTACATCACCCTCTGGGAGTCAGATCTGGAGCAGTGGAGGTGAACTTGCAGGGGGTGTTGTGTGCACACAAGGGCATAAGGCCTGAGCTTTGTTGTAGTTATTAACGATGGGCTGTAATACTCCTCACCTGCTCCTCATGCTGTTTGATGGGTCTGTTTGCTCTTTGCCCTTTTCCGGACCAATAACGCTGCAGACTCAGCGGCAGTTCTGCAACCACCTGGGTCACGGCTCCTTATGGGAAATAAAGAGAGAGACAATAGTATCCCAGCTTAAAACAGAAAGGCTCCAGCAGCTGCTTAGCAACTCCTGTGAGGGTTCCTTCCCAGGGCGGAGGAGCAGACATAAACCATCCCATAAAAAGGGAGCAAGAGGGGCCCAGACAATGGCTGGAAACTCATTGTGGCTTCTGGCAAGCTTCCTAAAAGCTCAGTGAAGAACCAGCCAGAGCTAAACAAAGGGCCACCTCGTGAGCCACCTCCTCAGGGCTGCTCCTCATCTGAGGAAGTATGGGCCTCTGTGCTGAGCCTGTTCCCAAAGTGTCCCAACATTTGAACCAGCACAGTATCAGCTAAGTGCCCCTGCCACCCACCAAGGTCCCATCCCCCTTCCTTCCTATCATCCCTATTCAATTATGAAATTAATGGTAGCTCTGCCCGGCGCCTTCTCAGTGCAGAGTGAGGAAATCTTTTTTTGGCCAGAACTCCAAAGCACAGCTACGCATTAGAACCAGCAGATTCCTGGGCATGTGGCATTGGATCAAGGATTGCAAATAGGTTTCAAGTCCTGTGCCAACTCGGAATGGTCAGAGGTCTGCCTGGAGTGCTGCCGTGAGAAGCTCCCTGGGACTCTGTCCAGGAGAGTGGGAAATGCATTGCAACTGCTGAGCTCTGTCCGTGGTGGAGAGTTTTTCCCAATGCTACTCCATTCCTGCTTCTGCCCTTGACCAGATGACTATCCACTTAGTTACTCCAAATTGTACTGGAATTTCCAATGCTGCCACTCCAACTGGCAATTGTTGCCAATTCTAGTAGTGGCATTTTTATAGATTGCCAGCAGCAAATAACTTCGAGCATTTATCAAGATGCAGATTCCTGAATCCCAATAACCTGCATTAGAGTACGCGGAGGAGCTGATCAGAAAATGCAAATTTCTGAGCCCCACTCCAGAGCTCCTAATATAGATTATCTTGGAGGTCAGCAAAGGAATCTATACTTTTAACAAGCACTCCCAGATGATTTGTACTTGTAAAGCTGGATAACCATTAACCTAGAAATATTATTTTTACCTGGACAGTCGTACCCGAGAATATTCTTAAAATCACTATTCTAGATTGGCTTATGGTGATTTTCTTTTTTTCTTTTTTTTTTTTTTTTTTTGTGGTTTTTGGCAGGGGCTGGGTTTGAACCTGCCACCTCCGGCATATGGGACCGGCACCCTACTCCTTGAGCCACAGGCGCCACCAAGGCTTATGGTGATTTTCAAATATGTCCAATATCCTTTGACACTTCTCTTTCCAAGTGTGAGCTGGACTTATAATGAATAAAACGTGGTTTATGTGACAGTGTGTGACATCCAAGATCAGGTCATTAAAGGAGTTGTGTCCTCATCCCTACTTACTCTCGGATCACCTGCTCTGGGGGGAGCCAGGCACCATGTTGTAAAGACACTTAAACAGCCACATGACGAAGTCTTTTGGAGGCCCCACTTGAGCCTTCAGATGACTGCAGCCCCTGGAGACATTTGACTGCAGCCTCATGAGAGGCCCTGAGCCAGAACTACTACTTAGGTAAGCAGCTCCCAAATTTCCAACCGGCAGAAACTATGAAATAATAAACATGTGTTGTTTGAAGCCTCTAAATTTAGGGGTACAGTTATCCCTTGGTATCTATTAAGGACTGATTCTAAGATCCCTTTGAACACCAAAATCCATGAATTCTCAAGTCCCTTATAGGGAAGGGCGCAGTATTTGCATATAACCTACACATGTACTATATGATTTAAATCATCTCTAGATTACTCATAATTCCTAATAAAATGCAAATGCTATGGAAATCATTGTTACACTGTATTTTTATTCACACTGTATCATTTTTATTATTGTATTGTTATTTTGTTTTGCAGAATATTTTCAGTCCATGATTGGTTAAATCTATGGACATGGAACTTACTATTAACCTAATAAGCCACCCCTAAACGAAGTGAGCTTAACTTCCCCAAATGGAAGGCTTTGTTTTCCTCCAGCCAATCCTCTGGGCAGAGCAATAGGGAATGTGCAGATAGGATGTTCCCAGGTCATCTGAGGCTCAGCCAGACTTTGGTTCTTCCATGATTCCCAGGGGCGTGTTTGCCCAGAGAAGCTTTGTTTGAAGTCCCACCTGTGTGTATACCCTTTGCCGGGCTCCCAGTGTGGGCTCTAAGCTCTTAATAAAGGTCACAAAACTTTGAAAATTCAGCCCTAGTTTTTCCCCAGCCTCATTTCCCACCACTTCACCTCTCTGCTATCCACTTCTCCCTGTGTTCTAAACAGCTGCATGTGTGCCTGGCCACCTTTGCATATGCTCTCCCTTTGCTGGGGGCGGGGGGGGCTGCCATACCCTGATATTGCCTCCTCCAGACCTCCCTCAGCTCCCCGTGTCCCTTCCAGGCAGTGTTGATGGCTTCCCTCTGCTCCGCCAGCACTTTGCACACTCTAGCAATGACGTAAACCTTATTTTCCAGTGTAAATTTGGGTTTTGGGGTCTAGAGGTTAGCTATTCTTTTTTTTTTTTTTTTGGCTGGGGCTGGGTTTGAACCCACCACCTCCAGCATATGGGACCAGCGCCCTACTCCTTGAGCCACAGGCGCTGCCCTAGAGGTTAGCTATTCTAAAGGAGAGTGGTTTGAATGCCTAAATACAAACATGCAGAATTTGTCTTTGTTTATTCTTCAGTGCTTCTCAAATGTTAGCATTCCTAAGCATTCTTGTGCAGGGAATATGCAACCTGAATTTATATATGATCCTGAGTTCACATACAATTGAAAAGCTTGGGTAACTTTGACTTTCCATGATTTGTACCTTATGCACCTGCATTTGATTGCAATCCGTATGGTGACTCCAATGTAGTCTCATCTAGAATGACAGATTGCCAGGCTGGGAAGAACTGTTACGATAATTTAGGCCTGTAGTTCTAAGAAGTTTGAATTACATACTCCTTTGATAACATAATGAAAGCTATGAACAATCTCACTGGAAAATTTTGGCCACCTGAAATTCCTATGTTCAAATATCCCTAATACTGGGCAGCGCCTGTGGCTCAGTGAGTAGGGTGCCGGCCCCATATACTGAGGGTGGTGGGTTCAAACCTGGCCCCGGCCAAACTGCAACAACAACAACAAAAAAATAGCCGGGCGTTGTGGTGGGCACTTGTAGTCCCAGCTACTCGGGAGGCTGAGGCAAGAGAATCGCCTAAGCCCAGGAGTTGGACGTTGCTGTGAGCTGTGTGACTCCACGGCACTCTACCGAAGGCGATAAAGTGAGATTCTGTCTCTAAAAAAAAAAAACCCTAGTACAATTTAAACCCAGGTTACAGATGAGGAAAATGAGGCCCAGAGAGAGTTAGCAAATTGGCCATGGTCTCAGAGCCCGTTAGTGGAAGAGCTGGGAATAGACAGCAGATCTTTTGCTGTTATGTTCCTGATTCCTTCCCAGGAGCAGGTATCTCCCTTATGGCATCCTCGATCTAGGCCAGCTTCCGTGTGCTGTCCAGGGATGCAGAATCCTTACTTTGCAACTCCAGCCTGCTTGACACTTCATCCAAGTTTGGGGTCTTCAACAGGAGCCTATGTCCTCGGCGATGTGATCATCTAGGCCAGGCGTCCTCAAACTTTTTCAACAGGGGGCCAATTCACTGTCCCTCAGACCGTTGGAGGGCCGGACTATAGCTTAAAACAAAAAACTGTGAACAAATTCCTATGCACACTGCACATATCTTATTTTGAAGTAAAAAACAATACGGGAACAAATGTAATTCACACCACCTCATGTGGCCCGCGGGCCACAATTTGAGGACACCTGATCTAGAGGGTTCAAAGAGTGGGCCTTCCCTGGTCTCCTGAGAGGAGTGGGCTGGGCTCAGAGACTCTCACCACCACTATGTGGATTCTAGGCAGAGGCCTATCAGACAGGCCAGAATTCATGCTGAAGAAATTCCAGACAAAAATGGGGGCCAGAAATACTGCATAGAGCAAAGAGACGGCAGGCTGAAACAGAGCAGGAGAGTTGTTCCCGGCACGAGCTGGCCAGAATCAGACCAGGGGTTTAAGGGCACAGGAAGCCAGGTTTGACTGCAGGGTAGAGGAGAGAAGTGAGGAAATCGTTGGCCAAGAGCCAAATGATTCTCCCGAGAAGATAAATTGTAAGAAAGATAGGCTATTTCTGACAGATGACTTAGAAGTGACTGCTTGGTGTCTGTCGGGGGATAGTTTTCAAAAACAAAGCATAAGAAACAAACAACTAAAAGTGTCCTAAACCATAAACAGAATTTATTAGGTTTGATTACGTCAAGGTCCGGTCGTAGCTTAGACCTCAGGAATAGTTTCATCAAGGACATGGCTCAGTGTTTCTACAAGCACCTCAGGTTTGCCCCTCTCTGCGTGCTGGCTCCATCCTCACACTGGCTTCCCTCGTTGCCACTCCCCAGGCCTCATGTCTGCGGACTATACTTTCAAGAACACGAGAGAGCTTCCCTTTTTCCAATCTCTGAACAAAAGCCCTGAATATTACTCTTGCTGTATCTGAGTCAATCACTGCAGTTAAGGAGGTGAGATTACAGGAAAGGACTCGGCAGTCACAGCCCATCTTGGGGACGAGGTGGGTCAATTCCACACAAACCCTGAGCTGCCACATAGCAGGGCGGGGTCGCTGGAGGGCAGGGAGGCAACCCCTGTACTTATTATGAGGATTTAAGGGGGCCGTGTCACTATCTACTAGAATTCTTTTTTTCTTTTTCTTTTGAGACAGACCCTTGCTCTGGTGCCTGTGGTAGAGAGCCATGGCCTCAGCCTACCACACACTGGCCTGAAACTCCCGGGCTCAAGAGACCTTCCTGCCTTCCAGAGTTACTGGAATTACTATGGACGTGCACACCCAGCTGGCATGCTGGCTAATTTTTTCTATTTGTAGTAGAGATGGGGGTCTCACTTGGCTCAGGCTGGTCTCTGAACTCCTGAGTTCAAGGGCTCCTCCCACACTGACCTCCCAGAGCACTAGGATTACAGACATGAACCACCATGCCCAGCCCTCTGTAGTAGGACTATGTCCTGCTTTGATGTAGTCCACATCCAATTTCCAGAGATTTTTTTTCTGACTCCTTTGGGCCTGATTGAGCTTCTCTGAATGGCAGCTGACGCTGAAAGATGCTGATTCAATGTTTAAAAGTCACTAAAAATCATAACAGGAAGAGATCATTTGAAGTCATCTGATCCAACTCTTTATTCCCATTTTTTAATGAGGTGCTTCCCACCTGGACTCCATGTCCAGTGCTCTCCCTCTGACACAGTGGGAGGCTCCATAGTGTACATTTTAGGAGACTAGTTTTTTTTTTTTTTTTTTTGGTTTTTGGCCAGGGCTGGGTTTGAACCCACCACCTCCAGCATATGGGACCGGCGCCCTACTCCTTGAGCCACAGGTGCCGCCCAGGAGACTAGTTTTGATCCAGTGCTGTCACTTAACAGCTGGGCAATTTACTTAGCCTGTCTGTGAGCCTCAGTTCCTTCACAAGTAAAATGGAAATGACAATAAGGTATTATGAAGACTAAATCTGTATTAGTTTCTTATTGCTGCCGTGGCAACTTATGACAAATGTTAAGGGCTTAAAACAAAAGAAATATTCCCAGAGGCTTTGGGGAGAATCCATTTCCCGGCCTTTTCCACCTTTTAGAACAGTTATTTTCAACCAGTGTTCTGTGAGAGGATCTTAGGTATCCCTCAAAAAAATTTAAAAAGCATTAATTAAATTATTTTTGAAAGAAGTCCAAAGCATAGTAAGTATATATATTTTTTGATCAACATAATTTAAGTGTGCCATGGAAGTTTAAGTATAGGTTCAAGTGTTTCGTGAGATACAAAAGGTTGAAACCCACTGTTCTGGTGGCTGCCTGCTGCCTTCCCTGGCTCACGGCTCCCTCCTCCCTCTTCAAAGCACATCACTTCAACCTCTGTTTCCACAGTCACATTGCCTTTCTTTGACTCTGGCCCTCCTGTCTTCCTGGTATAAGGACCCTTGTGATTACATTGGGCCTACCTAGATCATTCAGGATAATCTCTCTGTTTTAAGATCCTTACTTATATCTTCAAAGTTCCCTTTACCATGTACAACATATTCACAGGTTCTCAGGATTGGGATGTAGACACCTTTTGGGGATGGGGTGGATAGCACATTATTATTCTGTTTACTGAAAAATAGCATAATCAATGTCAAAGCATGGAGCATAGTGCTAGCTGTATAATAAGAATTCCATTAATGTCATTATCATCGCTTAGGCACCACCAACTGGTGCCCAGCACTGTGCTAGTCACTGTGGCCACCACAGCGATCAAAATGGATGTGGTTCTTACCTTTCTGTGGCGTATCCAATCTCCCCAGTGTAACATTGGAACTCTTATACACAGCGATGCTCAGTGATTACATCAGCTTTTCCTGTATAACCCACTGTACCCTAAAGCTTACTCAAAACAATTTTGTAAGTCATCAATTTCAGTCCTTCTGGGCTGGGCAGGGCCTAGCTGGTTCCCCCAGCTGTTCCCCCGTGGTCAGCTGGGGATGCTGGTTTGTAATGGTTTTGGCTGGAACGAATGGGGCCTCTCTCCACATGGTTTTTTCATCCTCCATCAGGCCAGCCCAGGCTTGTTTGCACATTGGTGGAAAGAAGAAACAAGAGTAGCAAGACCTCTTAAGTCCTAGGATCAGAACTAACACACTAACAAATCTGCCACTTCTGTTGATCACAAAGTCAGCCCCAATTCAAGAAATAAGAAAATATACTTCATCTTTTGATGGGGGAAGTAGTGACGTATTCTGGCCATTTTTATAATTGACCACAGTGACACTGCAAGGAGGAGAAAAGAAAAATGGAGGTTGCATCCCAGTGGAATAGTTACCAGGGGCGAATTTTTCCCTGGAAAAGCTGCAAGCTGCTTAGGAGGGGCCCGGGGTGGCTAATTATTCTCGTGCTCTCTGTGAAGGACAATGCATTAGCATATTTCTTTTTCCATGTGCTAAAATGCCAGGCCCCAAGATCTTTATTATAAATGACACAATTAAGTCCTTGGCAAGGAAAAGTCAAGTTCACCAACCTCTCTTCTGTTTTGTAGAAAGCGAGCACAACAAGCAGAATTGCTGCACCAAAGTCCACCCAGGTGACAAAAGACATAAATCTTGAGCAATTGAAAGAGGTCACCAGAACGCTAAATTCCTTTAAAACAATAGCATCTATTTGTCATTGGCATATGTGAGTGAAAAAAAGCAGGACATAAAACAGTTGATCTAGTTTACCCTAATTTTTTTAAAGAGAAAAATATTTATGAAGCCCTAGAAAAACAACCAGAAAGATATATGCACCACAATTGTAATGGCAGTTGGGAATCTTGGCTGAGATCTGAGGTGATTTTTATTTTTTTATTTCTATTTCTCTGAAATTTTCCAATTTTCTATAAGAAACCTAAGTTACTTCAGTACTGAGATATAATAATAAAAAAATACCTACAATGGATTCTAATTGCTTCAACATATAAGTATGAAGCTCTAAGTTATTTGATTGTATTGTTTTTTATTTATTTATTTATTTTGCAGGTTTTGGCCGGGGCTGGGTTTGAACCCGCCACCTCCAGCATATGGGGCTGGCGCCCTACCCCTTTGAGCCACAGGCATGGCACTCCCCCCATTGTATTGTTAATACTATTGGCTAGAATTTAGGGCTTCCAAATTTTTCCTTTTAAAATTATCTTTTGCACACTAAGGTCTTGATTTCCTAATTTTGAGTTTATAAAATGTATTAGTGCAAGTTCCTTTCTTTCGTCCAATCTCCCATTTCTCTGGATGCTGAGAACTCAAAGCTTTTTTAGCAAGTGAGATACCCAGAGGCCATTGTACTGACTTTTGCACAAATGACTTTCAGAGCCCTGATTTAATATCTTGCTCTTGGCTCTTACCAGGGGTCAATATACAGAACAGGCCTACAAAGAACATTTCTGCATTTTTTTTTTTTTTTTTTGCAGTTTCTGGCCGGGGCTGGGCTTGAACTCGCATATGGGGCTGGCACCCTACTCCTTTGAGCCACAGGTGCGGCCCTCATTTCTGCGTCTTTTTTTTTTTTTTTTTCATTTCTGCGTCTTTTATAAAATTACCGCCAGAGGCCTTGTCTGATATTTGGTTCATGATCCGTTCTATGGAGATCCTTCAATGGATCTGCCTTGCACGCCTTCTAAGGAAGTTGGGTTTTCAAGGCGCCCTGGTGTGCTTCTTGTTAGAAAATCATGAGATGAGGTCATTTGTCTTATTTTCTTTTTGCCTTTGCTGCTAGGAAGCTTAGAATCAAATTCTGGGGTTAACTAAGGCAACTTCCTTTATCAGCATTTCCTCTCTTGTGGAAAAGTACCATCATCTGTTCTCTCATTGAAGCCAGAAATCCCAGAGAACAGTCTGGGGAGAATTTTCTGCCTTCTTGTAGCAATTACCAAAAGAAAGAATTCAGGAAATGCCACTCCCAAATATATAGCTCTGGTATGCTGCTTATACTGAACTCAGGGAACAGTGAGTGCAGGCAGAGGCTTCCTCTGAGCTCCCCTTATCTGCCTTAGGAAGGATCCCCCAAAAGGAATTCGGTAGTCATGAGTACCATCCCCAGGAACCTCATCAGCCAAGGAAGACTGGCTCTTATCACAGGAGAGAGGATTGGAGGTGACACCACACCCAGATAGACTTTGCCACAGTCTGTCACCTATTCCTCCCAGGGCCTACTCATCTTTCCCCCAAATCATTTACTTTCCCCTCTCTTACATGAAGAGGGTACCTGTGTTTCTGGATCTCACTGGCTTTGGGGGTATTCACTTTTTTCTTTGCATGTGACTCCCCCATGCATTTAATAAATTAGCATACCTTTTCTCCTGTCCATCTGCCTGTTCTCAGTTTATTTCATAGACTCAATTATTGAACTCTCAGAAAGTAGAGGGAGAGTCTTTTCTCCCCTACACAGCCTTGGAGTCCTTCCCTTTTAAATCTCTCTCCAATCTGCCCACCTCTCTGTAGCCTCATGATCACCTTTTACTTCAGCCATCGTTCTGTGCTTGGATTGCTCAAGGTATCTTCTAACTGGACTTTCTGTTTTGTTTTGTTTTGTTTTTTTTGTAGAGACAGAGTCTCACTTTATGGCCCTCGGTAGAGTGCCATGGCATCACACAGCTCACAGCAACCTCCAACTCCTGGGCTTAAGCGATTCTCTTGCCTCAGCTTCTCAAGTAGCTGGAACTACAGGCGCCCGCCACAACGCCCGGCTATTTTTTGGTTGCAGTTCAGCCGGGGCTGGGTTTGAACCCTCCACCCTCGATATATGGGGCTGGCGCCTTACCGACTGAGCCACAGGCGCCACCCTAACTAGACTTTCTGAATCTCGTTGCACCCAGTTTTTCCAAAAATCTCTGCAAAAGGTTCATCTTCCATACTAATAGGGCCCATGGTCATGCTAACATGCCAATCTGACCTGGAAAGCTAAAAATCTTTCCATGTGAAAGTTTAATGCCTTAGATCTCCTTGCATGAGACTCCACCTCCCTCTTTCAGCTCCCATCTTCCAACTCTTCACTACAGCAATATTGAATCCACAGGTCATACCCCCTCTTATCTCTGGGATCCTGCACATGCTGTTCCCTTGCTCGAATGCCCTTCTCTCTTCCCCAGTTCTTCTTTAGCATGGTTAGTACGATGGATCTGTCTTCAAATTTATGCACTAGCACCGTCTCCGTTTCCTTCTCCCACCTCAGGCTGGGTGTCCCTCCCTGGGAATCTCACATTGTCCACAGTTCCCTGTTATAGCACTGGCCTGGTGAGTTGCAGGGCAGGCTTCCTTATCTGTCTCCTGTTCTGAATTGCAAGCCCCAGGAGGGCAGATCCCAGGTATACCTCTTATTGCAGGGGTCCCCAATTTTTTGAACACTAGGGACTGGTTTCATGGAAGACAATTTTTCTGCACGGTGGGAAGGCAGTTTGGTTTTGATATGACTCTGTAAGCAACTGATTTATTATGGTCTCTTGTGGAATCAAACCTCTTTGCTAATGGTAATCTGTATTTGCAGCTGCTCTCCAGCGCTAGCCTCACTGCCCCAGCTCCACCTCGGATCATCAGGCATTAGATTCTCATAAGGAGCATGCAACCTAGATCCCTCACATGCAGTTTACAGTAGGGTTTATTCTTTTATGAGAATCTAATGCTGCTGCTGATCTGACAGGAGCTGGAGCTCAGGTGGTGATGTGAGTGGGGAGCTGCAGTAAATACATACGAAGCTGCACCGGCTTACCTGCCACTCACCTCCTGCTGTGTGACCGTTCCCAACAGGCCGCAGACAGGTACTGGTCCACAGCCTCAGGGCCAGCACCGTGCTTGGCCCATAGCAGATGCGCACTGAGTATTTGGTAAATGAGTGAATACAGAAATAAACTAGTTTTCTGTCATAAAAAACTCTTCCATATCCCTTACTCCCTCTCCCTAACTCTTATTATCTATTGTTTGGTCTCATTGTTTTATATTGTGCCTCTCTGTTATCATAAGCCAACCTGCAGATCATTTCACAAAATCGTCATGATGTTCCTGTCCTTGCAGCAAATCTGTATGGCAAGTCCTATCAAGTGGTGGGATCTGTTTTCCCATCCTCCGAATCAGTGCTGACCCCCTACGAACGGCATGCAGCTGGCAGAGTGTGGCTGGCTGTGTGTCTGTTCAGGCGGCCTTGCATGTTTCTTTTCCTGCCACTGGAACTGCGCTGCTGCCATGCACACTAGCCTGCCCTAGCCCACTGGATGATGAGAGACATCAGGCTCAGACCTAGCCCAACAGCCACCAACCATCAGACATGTGAAGTCATCTTAAATTAGACAGCCCCAGGCAACCTGTCACTTACAGCAGACGCTGGAGTGAGCTCAGTGGAGATCAACCCTGCTTGGCCCAGATCTGTGGACAAACAGGCAAGAACAATAACGAAGACTTGTTGTCTTAAGCCCCTAATATCAATTTGGTTTCTTTTTTTCTTTTCTTTTCTTTTTTTTTTTTTTTTGTAGAGACAGAGTTTCACTTTATTGCCCTCGGTACACAGCTCACAGCAACCTCCAACTCCTGGGCTTAGGCAATTCTCCTGCCTCAGCCTCCCAAGTAGCTGGGACTATAGGCGCCCGCCACAACGCCCGGCTATTTTTTTGGTTGCAGTTTGGCCGGGGCTGGGTTTGAACCTGCCACCCTCGGTATATGGGGCCGGTGCCCTGCTCACTGAGCCACAGGCGCCGCCCCTCTTTTTTTCTTTTTTTTTTAGACAGCATCTTACTTTGTTGTGCTGGGTAGAGTGCCGTA
The DNA here is from genome assembly GCF_027406575.1 of Nycticebus coucang. Classification (NCBI taxonomy): domain Eukaryota; kingdom Metazoa; phylum Chordata; class Mammalia; order Primates; family Lorisidae; genus Nycticebus; species Nycticebus coucang. Next base: position 25,073,012 of record NC_069787.1, read on the forward strand.
GCGTCAGAGCTCACAACCTCAGTCTCCTGGGCTCAGGAGATCCTCTTGCCTCAGGCTCCTGAGTATCTGGGACTACAGGCATCTGCCCCAATGCCTGGCTAGTTTTTCTATTTTTGCAGAGACAGGGTCTCACTCTCGTTCAGACTGGCCCCATATTCATGAGCTCAAGCAATCCACCCACCTCAGCCTCCCAGAGTGCTAGAATCACAGGTGTGAGCCACTGCACTTGGCCTCAAGTTGTTTTCTTTTACAGTCCACCTTGATGGCTTTTCTGGTCACTTGAGTGACATGATTTAACACATAGGTCGATACTTTAAAGCCTCGAGAGGGTTAGACTCAATCTAGTCCTCTTTTTCTCTAGTAGCTTAGGGTACATACCCCAAATCTGTTTTAATAACAGAATTAGGAAGTATACCCAAATTTTTAGATGACCAAAATTCTCTTATAACCTCACGTCCATTTTACTTCTTCTAGCCTTTTCTTCCCCTCTAAAAACAAAACAAAACTTAATTTAATTTTTCTTCCCAAAATTCTATTCAAAGTATTCACATTTTGCCTGTACTGGGAGCCTAGTGATTGGTTCTGAAGTCTGTGAATCTTGGTGGTAGTAACCTGCTTCTCCATGAGCTCCAGTGAGTTACTTAACCTCTCCTGCCCTCGATTTCCTCATCTGTAAAATGGGCACAATAATCCTACCTACAACCAATGGTTGTAAAAATTCATTCACCCATTCATCCATGAATATTTACTGAGGGCCTTTTGTGCGAGGTATTGTTCTAGGCCCTGGAAATGTATCCATGAACAATTGGAGGGGAGAAACTCTCTGTCCTAAGAAACTTACATCAACCAGAGGGAGACAGGCATAAAACAATGAATATAATAAAGAATAAATTGTACAATGTATTTGAAGGTAAGTGCAGCTGTGAAAAATAAATCAGGATAAGGGGGATTGGGACGGTGGGGAGGAGATTTGGGGTGTGGGTCTCAGTGGTGATTTTAAGCAGGAACATAGGGCAGGTCTTACTGAGAAGACAGTAATATGAAGGAGACAGGGTTGGGCCTTGTGGGCGTCTGGGAGAAGAGCACCCAGTGGGGGGAGGGGATCAGCCTGCTCGAGGCTGTGAAGTGGGAATGTGCCTGGTTTATTTGAGGAGCCACATGGCTGGAGTTGGGTGTCAGGGAGGAGAAAGCAGGAGCAGCCAAGAGAGAAGGGGGCCAGCAGATTTGGGCCAGTAAACCCCATCGGTTTTACTATGAGTACCATGGTCAGCCAGTGGTATAAAGCTTATGGTTTGCCTAGCACAGGGCCTGGCATAGAACAGGTGCTTCCCAGAAGCTAATTTTAGAGCAGGTGGTGATTTTTTACAGTTCTCAGCAATGTGTCTGTGTAGAAGGAAAAAAGACCCCTTTGGGAAATTAAGGTAGGGGTGCCAGTGTCCTACCAGAGGGTACACCGGGCCTCTTGTGGCTGGTAAAGACTGCCCCTCTCTGTACTTCTTAACATACACAGCTCCTGCCCAAGCAAATTTGCATAAGGGCCCTGGAGCTTCTTGGGAGGATATGAGAAGGAGACAACCCTTACCTTCTTGAGGCTTAGCAGTAGTAATCTCTATGCTAGATGACAGCAGTGTCACCTAAGGTCAGCTACCAGGAAAGATAATGAGGAACTCACCTTGGGACAAGAGAGAGTGTGGGCTTCTCTGAAAGTCTATGGTATTCTGTGACTTTCAGGTTAAATTTTCTAACTCAAGGCTTGGCGCCTGTAGCTCAGCATCTAGGGCACCAGCAACATACACCAGAGCTGGCGGGTTTGAATCCAGCCCGGGCCTGCCAAACAACGATGACAACTACAACAACAAAATAGCTGGGCCTTGTGGCAGGTGCCTGTAGTCCCAGCTACTTGGGAGGCTAAGGCAAGAGAATCACTTAAGCCCAAGAGTTTGAGGTTGCTGTGAGCTGTGATGCCACGGCACTCTACCCAAGGTGACGGCTTGAGACTATCTCAAAAAAAAAAAATTTTTTTTTTTCTAACTCAATCCACTGAGAGAAAATACCCCAAACCAGCTTTACAGTAGACTGGTCAATTTCTCAATCCTCTCTAGCTTGGTGCTTTGATACAAGATTAATGTCTTCAGAGTGGTAAGAACCTAGAATTTTAGAAAAACAAGAGGGCAGACATAGGCAAAAGGAAAAGAGACAGAGGTAAAAGGCATGTTGCTAATTAGGCGGGTAGAAGCTTAGAACCACTAATGTGAATATTAAGAACTGATGTGACCTTATTTGCACCCTAAGCTGCTGGAGAAGGTCAAGCCAGTTTAGTTGACCATCAATTTTACTGCCAACCACCTTCTTCAGAGTGTGTGGGCCAGCCTCGTTATCTTTTCATTACACCCAGGCCCTCTTCTAACCTATGTCATGGTGTTGTCAGGCTTCAGCCCTCATTTTTGGCCAGAATCGGAATCACAGGCCTCTACAAAGGTGGCACAAAACTGGGTAGCCCAGGTGAAGTTCTGACTTCCACCAGACAAATGATGTGGACCAGGTCATTTAGAAGCAGTCAGCACTGAGGGTTTTCAGAGCAGAGTGTTTCTCAAACCTCAGTGTGTATGTGAGTCCTCAAAGGATCTTGTTCACATGCAAATTCTGATTGGTTAGTAGTTGCTGTGGTTTGAAAGATGGTCCACTTTCTAAAATTTATGTTCGAACTAAATCCCCAAGGCAACAATATTAAGAGGTGGGGCCTTTGAGAGGTGATTAAATCATGATGGCTCCACTTAAATGAATGGGATTAGAATCCTTATAAAAGAGCTCAAGGTTGAAATGTGTACCCCCTTGCCCTTCCACTCTTTTCACCATGTGAGGACAGAGAGCTCCTCCCCTCCAGAGGACACAGCGTTCAAGGTGCCATCTTGGAAGCACAGAGCAGCCCTCGCCAGATACCAGTACTGCCGGTGCCTTGGACTTTCCAGAGTCCAAAACCATGAGAAATAAATTCCTATATTTTATAAATTATTCAGTCTGTGGTATTTTTTTTTATAGCAGCACAAAATAACTACGACAGTTGGTATGTGGTGGGACCAGAGTGTCCTCATTTGCACAAGCTCCCAGGTGCTGCTGCTGCTGCTGCTGAGTGACAAGAGTCCCCAATGGCACGATCGTAACTCCAGCTGCACATTAAAATCACCCAGGAAGCTCAAACAAAATTCAATGCCAGGCCCTACCCCTGAAAAAATTCGGATTTAACTAGTTTAGGGTGGAGCTTAAGCAATGGGAGTTTAAAAAGATCTTTCCTACTTATTCCACTACGCAAGCAGGATAGAAAACCACTGGTTTGGTCCATGCTCCTCACCTTCTAGGGCTTTGGATAGGAGAACTAAATAATTTATCGTTCAAGCTGGAACATCTTTTAGAGTAGAAGAGTTCACAGATGACAATCACACAGCAGATGTAAACAAGGGTTGTCCTGGGCAAATCGGGGTGTGTGGTCATTTTAACTGCATCTGTGTGGGGTGTCAGCCCAGTCTAGAGGTAGAGTCAGGACATGAAACCCAGGCTGATGACTCTCAATTAAGTTCTCATTGCACATCCTTAGAACATTATTTACTCATTCTGTGAAATGGGAATAAGAATGCTTATCTTGCCCACTCCAACCTGGGGTGACTTTGAATTAAAAGGAGGCCATATCCACATAAATAAGCTTCATAAAGTTGAGCAGCTCTATGGAATTGGAAAGCATTTTTATATTATGAGTCTGTGGCTATCAGGGCCAGTCTAGGAACTGCCCATCTCTAGTTAGAGTGACCACAGTTATTTAAGTAATAAATAATAAATGAGGCTTAGTAGTATAATAACCTTCACCAAATGGAAAAGCAGGGAGATGGGAATAAGAAAGGCATTTAATAGAAGTGCCACTCTCTGGATCTGGGCTGAGCAGAAGTGGGTTCTTCTGGCAAGAGAAGATAAGAATCTTAGGCCCACAAGCTAAATGGGAAGAAATAATATTGTCTCTAAAAATAACAGATTTTGCCAGGCACAATGGCTTATGCCTGTAATCTTAGCACTTTGGGAGGCCTAAGGAGGTGGACAGCCTGAGTTCAAGAATTCAAGAACAGCCTGAGCAAGAGTGAGACTCCCTTCTCTATTAAAAATAGAAAAACTAGGCTCAACGCCTGTGGCTCAAGCAACACCTGAGCTGGCGGGTTTGAATCCAGCCCAGACCCGCCAAACAACAATGATGGCTGCAACCAAAAAAATAGCCAGGCATTGTGGCAGGCGCCTGTAGTCCCAGCTACTTGGGAGGCCGAGGCAGGAGAATCGCTTGAGCCCAGGAGTTGGAGGTTGCTGTGAGCTGTGATGCCATAGCACTCTACCCAGGGTGACAGCTTGAGGCTCTGTCTCAAAAAAAAAAAAAAAAAAATAGAAAAACTAAACAGGCATCATGGCAGGCACAATCCAGGTATGTGAGAGTCTGAGGCAAAAGGATCACTTGAACCCAAGAGTTTGAGGTTGCTGTAAACTATGATGCCATGGCACACTACCCAGGGTGATGGAGTGAGACTTTGTCTCAAAAAATATATAAAAATAAACACTAAATAAAAATAATAAAGTTACTGTGATTCATAAATACAAGCATTTCACACCAATCATCTCAAAAATATATTTATATGGTAAGTTTGTGCAAATCAAGGACGAAACTTCTCTTCCTACCACTACATGGCATTCAGTTGATGAGTCCCTCAAGTTGGTTTTAATCGATAACAGTTTCTCCTCTGTCTTAGTTCATTTCATGCTACTACATAGTATAACAAAATATATATAGACCCTGTGTAAGTTGACCACCCAAGGGACTGTAACAAACCGGTCAACATGAGGAGGTGGTCAACATAAGGAACTAGGCTTGTTGTATGAATATGTACATGTGGTGCCTGTTTGGTCTATGAAAATTAGGTCAATTTAAGGAAGTGGTCAACGTAGGGAGGTGGTCAGCTATGGAGGTTCTACTGTACAAAGAACAGGGTTTATTTCTCACAGCTCTGGATGCTGGCAAGTGCAAGATCAAGGCAGCAGCAGGTTTGTTTTATGGTGAGGGCAGCTCTCTGCTTCCAAGAGGGCGTCCTCTAAAGGGGAGGAACACTATGTCCTCCTATGGCAGAAGGCAGAAGGGCAAAAAGGGAAAAACTCTCCCAACAAGCCCTTTTTTTTCTTTCTTTCTTTCTTTTTTTTATTTTTTGAGACAGAGTCTCACTTTGTCTCCCTTGGTAGAGTGCTGTGGCGTCACAGCTCACAGCAACCTCAAACTCTCGGGCTCAAGTGATTCTCAGCTTCCCAAGTAACTGGGACTATAGGTGCCTGCCACAACGTCCGGCTATTTTTGGAGACTCGGTCTAGCTCTGGCTCAGGCTGGTCTCGAACCTATGAGATCAGGCAATGCTGGGTGTCTGCCTTCCAAATGCTAGGATTACAGGCGTGAGTCACTGTGTCTGGCCCAACAAACCCTTTTATAAGGGTGCTAATCCCATTTGTGAGGGCAGAGCCCTCATGATTTAATCACCTCTCCATACTGTTACCTTGGGGATTAAGTTTCAACATGAATTTTTGGAGTGGACAAAAAATATTCAAACCATAGCAAACTCCCCCTTTTTAAAAAATATTTCTCCTACATTTTATCTATTGATTTTTCTCTAAAACAAAGTCATGAATACTGCAAATAACTGACATTACTCACTACACCCTTGGAGAGGCCAACTCTTGGCCTCACACCTGCAGGAAGGAGCTGCAGGTGCCCGCGAGCTTCCAGTTCAGCCTGCTCCATTGTCACATAGCACACAGCTTCATCTCTGTGACTAGGGGTGGGGGGGACATGACCACCAGCACCCCTAAGCCCAACAACCTCGGGTTCTACAAGAGAACAAGACTCTTCCAGAAGACTTGAGCAAGCCTGGGAGGCCACTGGAAATGAACAAAGACACCCCCAAATAAGAATAGGCAGAGTCTATTTACTCAGAGCCTGGTACCAAGGGACAGGCTTGACAAAGACTGGAGTGGGCAGAGGATCAGGAAACTGCAGTGAGAAACAGAGGAGATCGCAGGTGTGGCTGGAAGCAGGCTGCTGGGCAGGATCTGGGGACCAGGGAAGGGCCTCCATACAACAGGTTAAGAGGACACACTTGGCTTTTACGTGTTGGTCCTAAGCTGGACCCTGGTACAGAGATTAGGGAAGCTGGCAGTTATCAATCAGTACATGGCCATTTACAGAAGTCATTGATCAGCTTCCTGAGCTGCTTCCTAAAGATCCTGGTCTGACTCTGGTAGAGCAGGCTGGTCTCAAGATGGACATGGTGGACAACGGGCAGGCTCCATGGGTAGGTTAGTGCAGACATGGGCTGGTTAATGTAGACACGGGCAGGCTTCCTGGGCTGGTTAGTGGAGACATGGGTCGTCTCCTGGGTGGGTTAGTGTAGATGACGGGTTGGCTTCTGTGGATGGTTCTGGGGCTCTGGTCAGAATTCTAGTCTGCATGTGGTCTGGCTATCATCCTTTGTGTCTTCATTCTCTCTGGGATTTCAGAGGCTTTACCTGCCTGGGGGACAGCCCAGCTGTCCTGAGCTGGAAATGAAGCCCCAGGGAACAGGTCTCATTGGAAACAGAAAATAGATCTAACATCTGCTTTTCTGATGTTCTTCCTGAGAGAGGTGATGAAGGCCCTTGAATGAAGGAATGAATGAATGCATGGGTCATCTGTCCCAGGGGCAGCACAGAGGCGTTGACTCCTTATAAAGCGACTCAGACGTAGACTGTCCCAGGGACCAGACAAAGAGAGCTCAGAACTGGTAAACAAATGTGGAATGGTCAGAGCCAACTGCGGGAGGCTGGGCCTGTAGTAAGCAGAGACCACCCTGTGTCTGCCCCACAGCTGAACCCTCCCCTTTTTTATGGCATTTACTTGTTGAAAAAATAAAATCTGGGCCATCTGTCCTATAGAATGTGCCACATTACAGATTTAACTGATTGTATTTTATAGTGATTTTGAACATGTCCCTCTATTCCCTGTATTTCCTATAACCTGGTGTTTAGCTCCAGAGACTCAGTGAGATTTAGGTTCAGTATTTGTGGCATGACCACTTTATAAGTGGTTCCCTGTACTTTCCGTTGCATCACATCAGGAGGCTCTCATCTTATGCTGTAGTTTTTTTTTTTTTTTTTAAGACAAAGTCTTACACAGTCACCGTGGGGTTGAGTGCCATGGCGTCATTGCTCACGGCAACCTCAAACTTTTGGGTTCAAGTGATCCTCTTGCCTCAGCCTCCCAAGTGGCTGAGACTACAGGCGCCCACCACAAGGCCTGCCAATTTTTTAGAGACAGATCTCAATCTGCACACCTCAGCCTCCCAGAGTGCTGGTATTATAGGCGTGAGCCATGGTGCCCAGCCTTCATGCTGTAGTATTAAATTGTCTCTGCACAAATCCACATGGAAATATTTTAAAATGAAACCTAGTACTCTGGGAGGATCTCTTTAGGCCAGGAGTTCACCAGCCTGAGCAAGAGTGAGACTCCATCTCTACTAAAAATAGAAAAATTAGCCAGGCATTGTGTCAGGCGCCTGTAGTCCCAGCTACTCTGGAGGCTGAGGCAGGATGATCACTTGAACCCAGAAGTTTGAAATTACAGTAGCTATGACACCGCAGGACTCTAGCTTGGGGCAGCAGAGTGAGACTTGGTCTCAAAAAAACAAAAAAATTGTCTAAACCTATAGAACGTGCAACACCAAGACCCAGCCCTAATGTCTACTGTGCACTTACTGGTGGATGATGTGTCGGCGCAGGCTCTCCAATTGTGGCAATCATACAGTCTGATGTGGGGTGTTGATGATGGGGGGGGCCTGTGCATGGGCAGGTGCGTGGAGTACACAGGAACGCTCTGTACTTTCTGCTCAATTTTGCTGTGTACCTAAAACTACCACAAAAAATAAAGTCTGTTACACAGTTGCTTTTAACGATCCCGGGAGGAGGGAAAACGGTGAGGGAGAGAAAGAAAGAGTGGCAAAATGTGGTTGTTGAAATTGGGCAGGGTTGCATGGGGTTCATGGTTCTATTCTCCCCTATTGTGTATTTGCAAATTTCTGGAACAAAAATTAAACAAAAGGAAACACTTTTAAGGAATGCCCCTAAGAAGATATGAGCAGACACAACTGATTGCTTCTAACCCAATATTCACCTCCGGACACTCTTTTCTTTCTATTTCCTCAGAGGATCTCAGTTTTGTTCAAATAAACTCGGTGTCTGCCTGGACAGCTGTGGAGGCCGGCTCCTGTCCCAGGCCTGGCCCAGTCGCACGATGAAGCAGTCATTCTCAGCCACAGCTGTCATCTACAGTGCTGGCTGCCTATGAGATGACCTATGCCAACGATTCAGTAGAGAGAATGCTCAGTAAATATTCCTTATGTTCATTATTGAGCTTGATTTTTATGAAAGACCAATGAAAATATTATCCCCACAACTTTATGGATGAACATGAGGTTCAGAGAAGTCTATAGCTTGCCCTGATTGCCAACTAGAAAGCTGGGATCTGCATAGCACCAAAGCTCACAATCTTAGCAAAGGTGTCATGCATTTTCAATGGGCCTTCTCTTTAGCTTGGTGGAATTGCAATAGGAATTTGTAAATGGGGGGGAGGCAGACTTTTTGGGAACAAGAAGACAGAAAATTTGATATTGGAATGACACTGCACCCTATGGTGATTATTTACCACCTTTTTCTGATTAGAGTATCACCCAGGGTGCTTATTAGAATGCAGAATCTATCTACATTTTCAATAAAACATCCCTCTTCCTGTTGTAATTCTCACAATTAAGTAAGTTAAAAAAACCATGCCTCGGCTTGGCACCTATAACTCAAGAGGCTAAGATGCCAGCCACATACACCAGAGTTGGTGGGTTCAAATTCAGCCAAACAACAATGACAACTACAACCAAAAAAAAAAAAAAAAAATGGCCAGGCGTTGTGGTGGGCACCTGTAGTCCCAGCTACTTGGAAGGTTGAGGCAAGAGAATCGCTTGAGCCCAGGAGTTGGAGGTTGCTGTGAGCTGTGATGTCACAGCACTCTACCCAGGGTGACAGCTTGAAGCTCTGTCTCAAAAAAAAAGAAAGACCATGCCTCTTGCAATTGAATATACATCCAGAAGGACCATCTGATTTATTAAAAATAAGCAGAGAAAGGGGCGGCGCCTGTGGCTCAGCGGGTAGGGCGCCGGCCCCATATGCCAAGGGTGGTGGGTTCGAACCCTGCCCCGGCCAAACTGCAACCAAAAAAAAAAAATAGCCGGGCGTTGTAGCGGGCGCCTGTAGTCCCAGCTACTTGGGAGGCTGAGGCAAGAGAATCACCTAAGCCCAGGAGTTGGAGGTTGCTGTGAGCTGTGTGAGGCCACGGCACTCTACCGAGGGCCATAAAGTGAGACTCTGTCTCTACAAAAAAAAAAAATAAAATAAGCAGAGAAAGGAGTCTTACAGCTCTGTTAATGAATGCCTCATTACCCACGGCTGCTGGGCAGTGAGTCCCAGTAACACATGCAGTAGATCCATGTAGAGATCAGTCCAGCCAAGGAACCCTCACCTCCCCTGGCAGCCTGGCTGTCCTGCCTACATAGGGCAACCGACCTGGCCCCTCTCCCTCAGGCTGATCAAACACATCCCATGCTAAGTCAATCAAATCTATTCTCACAAGAATTTCAACTAAGAGTAAAGATCCTAGACTAGCTGTTCTTGGCACTGGATGTGTAAATTCATGCAGAGTGATGGTCAGTGCAAGCTAAGTTAGGGGGCAATGGCACAAAATAGAAGTTTTACAACTAAGGCAAAAAAAGAGGGGAGAGAAAAAAGGCTGGGAATAGAGATCTGGGGTGGAGCAAAAGGGAAAGAAAGTTAAGTGGGTCAAAAGGTGCTCCCCCCAAAGAAGGTGTGCTCATCCGGAATCTCAGAACAAGACCTTATTTGGGGAAAGGGTTTATGTAAATGTAATTGAACTAAAGACCCAAAGGCAACATGAGTCTAGGTTTAGGGTGGGCCCTAAATCCAGAGACATGGAGGAGCAGCCACGTGAAGATGGAGGCAGAGACTGGAGTGACATGTCCGCAGCCAAGAAATGCCAACGGCTGCTTAAGGCCCCAGGAGATGGGGAGACACAGGGAACCAAAGATGTTTTTTTTCAGAGACCCCAAAAGTAGCCAATTCATCTGCCACTTTGATTTTGAACTTCAGGCCTCCAGAACTACAAGAGAACGAAATTCTATTGTGTTAAACCACCGATGTGTGAGGACTTGTTAGAGCAGCCCTAGGAAAGATTTCATCCTAGACAGAGGGACAGGAGGGAAATGAGGGATGGGACCAGGGAAGAAAACAAAAGTGAAAGTGGAAGGAGAACGGGAGAGTGGCAGAGAGGAGAGAAACTGAGCCACTGCCCTTCCCCAGTGTGTGTGCTCCTGGACATCTGAGTTCAGCTGAGGGTTTGGCCTTAGGTCCCTAAAGTGCCCAAGGTGACATGACAGCCCCCGCCATGCTTCCTTGAATTCCTTGCACCCTGGTCCTAGCAGGCCCCCTCGTCAGGGCCACAGGCTGCAATCCAGCCCCCATCTCCTGGGAAGCCCCAGTCTGGCACTGGGAAGGGGCGGGCAGGCTGCCAGGGGCCAGATACCTACTTGTTAGTGGGACTGCTGCAGCCACCAGCACTCATGGGAGGCGTGGGAGGAGGTGTGGGTGGTGACAGTCAGTTCTTTGCTCTTTGTGTACCTCTACCTCCCTGCAGTGGGATCCTTGGCCAGGTGGCTCCCTGGGACCTCTCCAGATGCTGATAAGCCCGCCAAGGGGTAGGTGGACCCTCTGCCATGGTAGCCTCAGGGGCAGGGCCTCAGCAGGGTGGTCAGTCCTGAGGCCTTCTGTGCCTGCCTGGAAAGCTCCAGAACAAAGGCACACACCCGGGGGAGGGGGGGTTTACAAAAATCAAAGCCCTTCTCTCTTACCCTGTTTCCCCAGGCTAAAGTGCCGTGGCATCAGCCGAACTCACAGCAACCTTCAACTCCTGGGCTCAAGCGATCCTCTTGCCTCGACTTCCCAGATTGCTGGGATTATGGGTGTGAGCCACCACACCTGACCTGCTTTTTTTTTTTTTGAGACAGAGCCTCAAACTATGGCCCTAGATAGAGTGCCATGGCATCACAGCTCACAGCAACCTTCAACTCCTGGGCTTAAGCAAGTCTCCTGCCTCCGCCTACCAAGTAGCTGGAACTACAGGCACCCGACACAATGCTTGGCTATTTTTTTTGGGGGGGGGGGTTGCAGCCCTTATTGTTGTTTGGTGGGCCTGGGCTAGATTTGAACCCTCCAGCTCAGGTGCATGTGGCTGGCGCCTTAGCCACTTGAGCCATAGGCGCCTAGCCCCTGACCTGCTTTTTATTAATCATAATAACTAATACTTTTCAAAGACCCTCGCATGCCAGGGTCAGCGCTGCTTAGACACTTTACAAACTCCAATCCCGTGGATTCTCCTGCTGGGATCTCATATTTGGAGAAACTGAGGCAAGTCAGGGTGGTCAAGACACCACCCAAGGACCCCAGAAGGTGAGGGACATGTGCTTATGACCCTAGGGCTGTCCTGTCTGCACACACACCAAGAATAAGAGTGATCCTGAATTCCCAGAGCATTTTTTCTCATCTTCACTCATTAAGGAAACAAAAACAGAGTTTTTTGTTTTTTTTTTTAGTCAGGGTTTCAGTGCAGAAAATAAGGGGCTGAATGGTTCCTCCGTGAGTTTCTTTACCCTTGGAGCCGTCCCCCCGCCTACCCCACTCTAGCTCCACAGAGAGAGCTTGGGAGGGGGAGGTTGAGGAATTCAATTCCACCAGATGGGAAGGTCTGGAACACAAAGTCCAGGAGTGAGCTCACGCCTTTGCTCTCCCCCAGAACAGTTACCCCAAGTCTTCCTGCCAGTCTGGACTCCCTCTCCAGCCTTGTTAGTGTCACTTACGGTGTGGGACCCTGGGGGGAGTCAGTCTCACCAATCTGGGCCTCACTGTCCTCGTGGGACAAATTGGGAAAATAATAATCTCCACCTTGATAAAAACCACATATTCAAGGCCATAACCACCCCTTGAATATGCAATTTACTGCGGGTCAGTTATACTTGAATAAAGAGGTTTTCACAAGCACAATGTTCCATTGTTTCAGAGTGCCTTCCTTGGTGTCTCCAACAAAGCCAAGAAGTTATTGCTGAGGGGGAGGAGGAGGTGGTGGCCTGGACAGGACATAGGGTTTCTGGGGGATGGGGGGGTGCTCGGACCTGACTTATTTGGAGCTGGGTCGTGATCGAGCAGATGCTTGTTGAATACTTTGTTAAACTCTATGTTTATGCTGTTGGTGTTTGTTTACACATATGTTCTAGTTCACAACTTTTAAAAGCTTCAAAAATAATAAAATTTACCTTCCAGCTTGTTGGCACAATCTTTGACATAAGCATTTGATGTCTTGCACGTAGTAGGTGCTCAAAGAACAGGGGAGAAGGTAGCTCTTCCCTGGTCATGATTCAGCAAAGGGAGAGCTCAGTAGCCTGTGAGGCCCAGAACCCCAGGAAAAACACAAAAGAGAAGAAAAAGTGAGGGTGGCAGTGGGTGAGGAAGAGATATGTTCTTGCCAAGCTTATGGGAAAGTGGGACATTTATCAAGAGCCATCTGCATCCCAGCCCAGGAGAGTTTCAGACAGGAGCTGTCCTTACAGTGCTTATATTCCTCATCTGTTCATTCATGCAAGAACTCCATCCGGAGCACCTGCCATGTGGCAGGCACTGCACTGGCTGAGGGGGTGCTGGAAGCAGGACCGAGTCCCTCCACTCAGTGCCTACAGGCTAGCACAGAAGTAGACATTCAATTGGGCAGATGCTACCCACTGTGCTCTGAACAGGGTGAGGGGGGTACAGAGTGCTGGCTGAGACCATGAGAGGGTTACTGTGCCTAGTTGGTTTTTCTGTTTTTCTTTTGAGGGGCGGGTGATTGTCAGGCAAGTCTTTCCAAATGAGGTGACACATAAACTGAGCCCAGAAGTAACCTGGTCTAGAAACTCTAGGCAGGGCAAGAGTATGTGCAAAAGCCCAGAGGTGAGAAAGAGACAATGGTGCCTTTTAGAAAGTGTACAAACATTTAAGTGCTGGAGGACAGGGACAGGAAGAGAGAGAGAGAAAGAGGCAGAGAGAAACAAAGAGGAGAGACGGAAAGGTAAGCCAAGATCAGCTCACAAAGGGCCCTCTATGTCCTGGTAAGGAGTCTGGATACAATCCTCAAAGCAACCGAGGGCCAATGACGAATGGTGAGCAGGGAGGGGCTTTGCATGGTCCCAGGTTTGCTGTTTTGGAGACGCATAGTAATTGCCATGTCTCTAGGTAAGCAATGCCAGCCTCCCCTCAGGAACAAGAGCTAACCTATGTGAATGACCCTCATCCCCTTAGCATTTCTGCCTGTCTTAATCCATTTGTGCTACTGTAACAAAATACTTTAGGCTGGGTGAGTTGTAAAGAACAGAAATTTACTTTTTTTTTTTGGTAGAGACAGAGTCTCACTTTATGGCCCTCGGTAGAGTGCCGTGGCCTCACACAGCTCACAGCAACCTCCAACTCCTGGGCCCAGGCGATTCTCCTGCCTCAGCCTCCAGAGCAGCCGGGACTACAGGCGCCCGCCACAATGCCCGGCTATTTTTTTTTGTTGCAGTTTGGCCAGGGCCGGGCTCGAACCCACCACCCTCGGTACATGGGGCCGGCGCCTCACCAACTGAGCCACAAAGTTCTGGAGCCTGGAAGTTCAAGATCGAGGCACTGGCAAGTTAAGTGCCTGGTGAAGCCTAGGCTCTGCTTTGTTACTGTGTCCCCACATTGGCAGAAGGGATGGAAGGGCAAAAAGGGCCTGTGTAATTCTCCTTAGCCCTTTCAAAAGAACATTATCCTATTCATGAGGGCTCTGCTCTTATGAATTAAGACACCACCTCATAAAAAAAAAACAAAACAAAACAAACAACAAAAAAAGACACCACCTCATAATACTTTTACACTGGTGATTAAGTTTCAACATCTGAGTTTTGGGGGACACATGTGGACCACAGTGCTGCCCAACTCTGAAAGACAAAAATCTAGATTGTCAGGGAACCATGGATTATAAGCCTCGGAGGGACAGGAACCCTCGGGCTTGCTGCATGGATGCCCCTTCTGTGCCTGGCCCAGGGTCTTGCCTGTAACAGGAACCCAGTGCTTGCTGATGAGCTACCAAGGCTGCTGCCATCTACTTTTAGTTTTCCTTAATCTCTAGAGCTGTGATGGGCTGAGGAATGAAGAATCATGTTCACCTGAAACACTGCATTATTGAAACCTAAAACTCTAAGAGTCCATTTGATGTGTGGCCAACATTCAGCTTTCTGGATGATGAAATGTCCATTTCTCAAAGGGAAAATATTTATTTGCTTGGGTGATATTAGCAAGAATGAGAGTCATGTGGATAAAATACAGATTCAAAGAATTCATTTTCTTCCCTAGAAATTTTGATTAGTAGTTGTATCAGTCAGCTCTTGCTTGGGTATGCTGCAGTAACAAATAACTCCCCAATTTCAGTGTTATATAATGATAAAAGATTTCTCACCGATAGTACACATTGGTTGTGTATCAGCTCTGCTGTGCTTTCTTAATGTAAGGATTCAGACAGAAGGAACTGTCCCCCTAGGAGACATGCACTCTTTAATCAAACATATATAACCATCTCATAGGAAAGAAGGAGCAAATGATTGGAAATAGTAATACTATCTACCCCAGGAGGTCTGAGGTGAAGCTCAGAGCTGTGCATTTTTAAGAGTATATGGAGGAGAGTCTGTTGCAAGAGATCTGAGAGCCACACTTTGAGGATTTCTGAACTACCACATGTTAGGATAAAGAAGGATATTGGTCTGGACTGGTTTTTCAGTGTTCAAAGTTGACACATAAATCTTCATGTTTACTGCTCCCTTTCTCCTTGACTAGGTCTTTTCTTAGAAGCCTCGGGGCCTGAGTGCTCCAGATTTGAGCCTTGAGCCTTAGATCTTCCTCCCATATCTCCAGCTTTGTTTTCTGCTAAATAACACAAACAAACATGATTTCCAAAACATAATGCATGTGAATGGGCATGCACGAGTTTGTGTGCTCATCCTGCCAGAGTAGGCTCTTGTGGGTTTTTGTTTTGTTGGGTTCTTTTTTTGTTTTGTTTTGTTTCATTTTTTTTGAGACAGAATCTCACTCTCTTGCCCTGGTAGAGTGTTGTGGGGTCACAGCTCACAACAACCTCAAAATCTTGGGTTCAAGTGGTCCTCTTGCCTTAGCCCCCTGTGTAGCTGGGACTACAGGCACCTACCACAATGCTGGCTATTTTTAGAGACAGGGTCTCACTCTGGCTCAGGCTGGTCTCGAACTCCTGAGCTCAGGCAATATACCAGTGTCAGCCTTCCAGAGTGCCAGGATTATAGGCGTGGGCCACTGCTCCCTGCTCCCATATTTGCTTTTTAACCAGATGCCTTTCAAGGCCCAAGGCCCAGCGGTCATCCTGTGGTGAGAATTCCAGGCACCCTGTGATGGAGCAGGAGGGCTCATAGCTCTACTCCCTGACCCTTATTGCTTATCAGTGGCCCTCCCCTTTGGCACCTGATGTTATAATGGTCTGTTTATGTCTGTCACCCTTGCTAGATTATGAGGTTCTCAGAAGCAGAAGCTTTGGGTTCTTTCTGTCACATATATACAGACATGATTGATAAATAAATACATATTTATCTGGGTATTATAGCAATCCACTCTTGGAACATTTTAAAAATTGAAAAAAAAATTTCTGTTCATATCCTGATACCTCTTCTTTATTTATTTATTTTTGAGACAGAGTCTCACTTTGTTGCCCTTAGTAGAGTGCCCCAGCATCATAGCTCGCAGCAACCTCAAACTCTTGGGTTCAAAGCAATTCTCTTGCTCTAGCCTCCCTGGTGGTAGCTGGGAATACAGGCTCCCACCACAATGCCCAACTATTTTTAGAGATGGGGTTTTGCTCTTGCTCAGGCTGATCTTAAACTCCTGGGTGCAGTCAATCCACCCACCTTGGCCTCCCAGAGTGCTAGGACTACAAGCCACTGTACTTGGCCTCTTCCTAACATTTTAGAAGTACACTGGCCAACATGGTGGCCACCAGCTCCACCAGTTGACATATGGCTAGTCAGAGCTGACATGTAAAATACTAGATATAAGACAGTGGGTTTCAGAAACTTAGTATGGCTGGGTGCAGTGGCTCAAGTTTGTAATCCTAGCAGTCTGGAAGGCCAAGGCGGGTGGATTACATGAGCTCAGGAGTTGAAACCAGCCTTAGCAAAAGTGAGACCCCGTCTCTAGAAACATCTGGGCATGTGGCAGACTCCTGTGATCCCAGCTATGTGGGAGACTGAAGCAGGAAGATTGCCTGAACTCAGGAGTTTAAGGTTGTTGTGAGTAATGACACTGCAGCACTCTAAGGGTAACAAAGTAAGACTGTCTCAAAACAAAACGAAACAGAACAGAAATTTAGTATGAAAAATGTAAAACATCTCATATTTAATAATATCTCATTCATAATTTTATACTGATTATAGACTAAAATGATAGTATTGGGGATATATTATGTTACGTAAGATTGTTTTTAAATTAAATGATTATTATTTAATATTTAATTATGAAAATTACTGAAGCCTATTTCCTCTTACCTTTTCAAAAGTACCTAGCAGAAGATGGCTGACGGAAGCCAGCTTTCCACAGAGGCTCCCGTCCAGAAGGAGAGTTAAAGGACAGAAATTTAGCAAGTAACCTGGTGAATTTGAGCTGCACCAAGAGAGAAGGTTGAAGAATGCACATCAACCCTGCTGAGGCGAGCTGCGACCCCAAAAGTGCCTAGCAAAAATTTTTAAATTGCATAATGTGGCTTGCATTATATTTCTACCAAACAGTTCTGTTTTAGAGAATTCTAACAGTTTCTCAATCACATCTGCTAGTTTTCTTCACTTCCCCGGGGAGTAATTCACTTGGGTGTAAAAATGTGAACTTATTTCAGGGAGAAAGGAGCACCTGACAGAAGCTTTGCCTCTCTCTGCCTTTAATTCCCTTGAATAGAGTTTTTCCCCCCTCTCAATTTCTCTGCTGGGAGGATGCCATCACCAGGCAAATGCTGGTGATTCAGTCCTTCTTGAACCAAAGAATTGTTTCCAGCAATACCAGGTGTGTAGCAAAGGTCCTTTCAGTCCTGGTTGGCTGAGCAAGTCTTGTTCCTGAATCTTCGATTCTTATTCTGGGACATCTTCATAAGTGGGATTGACAGGCATGAAAAAGTTAGAGAAGGAAGAAAACAGCTTAAACTATGCATCCCTGCCAGGACAGTGGGCACCCTGGGATGGATGCAGAGTGGCTGCCAAGAAGCATGAGGGATCTTTCTGGGGGCCCAGAATGTGCTGGTTCTTTTTAAAAAAATTTTTTTGGAGGCATAGTCTCACTCTGTTGCTCAGGCTGGAGTGTAGTGGCCTGACCATAGCTCCCTGCAGCCTCCAGCTCCTGGGCTTAAGTGATCCTCCTGCTTCAGCCATCTGAGTAGCTGGGACCACAGGTGCACACCACCACACCTGGCTAATTTTCAAAAAATTCTTTTGTTTGGCTAGACTCCTGTAGCACAGTGGTTATGGTGCCAACCACATACACTGAGGCTGGTGGGTTCGAACCCAGCACGGGCCAGCTAAACAACAACAGTAACAAAAAATAGCCGGGCATTGTGGTGGGAGCCTGTAGTCCCAGCTACTGGGAGGCTGAGGCAAGAGAATTGCTTCGGCCCAAGAGTTTGAGGTTGCTGTGAGCTGTGATGCCAAAGCACTCTACTAGGGCCACATAGTAAGACTCTGTCTCAAAAAAAAAAATTGTTTTGTAGAGATGGGGTCTTGTTATGTTGCTCAGGTTGGTCTTAAACTCCTGGCCTCAAATAATCCTCCAACCTCAGCCTCCCAAAGTGTTGGGATTAAAAGTATGAGCCACTGAGCACTGCCTATGCTGATTCTTGATTTGGATATTGATTACGTGTGTGAGACTGGCCACTTAGGAAAAGTCATCAATTGTATACACTTACGATCTGTTCTCTTTTCTGTATATGCTTTATTTTATTAAAAATTGTACATAATAGGGCAACACCTGTGGCTCAAAGGAATAGGGTGCCGGCCCCATATACCGGAGGTGGCAGGTTCAAGCCTGGCCCCAGCCAAAAAATGTTAAAAAAAAAAAAAATTGTACATAATAAGGCAAACAGAAATATGGGCAAGAGTCACAAAAAATAAGAAGAGAGAATTAAAGCCCAGGATAGAATGTGAAAAATATCTTTCAGTGTTTCAGTTTTAAAAGGTGTCAAATATGGTAAATAACATTATTTGCAACATTTGTGACAGTTGCTTACAATCTGCCTGTGATCCCCCCCTTGAGAGTGGGTAGAACTTGTTACTTGCTTCTAACCCAGGTGTCCTCAAACTTTTTAAACAGGGGGCCAATTCACTGTCCCTCAGACCGCTGGAGGGCCGGACTATAGTTTAAAAAAAAAAAACTATGAACAAATTCCTATGCACACTGCACATATCTTATTTTGAAGTAAAAAAACAAAACGGGAACAAATACAATCATACTACCTCATGTGGCCCGCGGGCCGCAGTTTGAGGACCCCTGTTCTAACAATAAAATACAGCAAAGGTGACAGAATGTATGTGGTTATTCGTACTTGATTACATGACAGAGGATGTTGCATCCCTTGCTGGCTCTGAGGAAGCAAGCATCCATTCTAGGGAACCTGTGTGGCAAGGAAACCCCATGTGGCATCCTCCAAGAGGCCAGGGTGGCTCTGGCCAACAGCCAGAGAGTAACTGAAACCTTTAGTCCTGAATGACGAGTAACTGAATTCTACCAACAGCCTGAGGGAACTTGAAAGCAGGTCCTTCTTGAGTTGTGACTCTAATGAGATTGCATCCCTGGCTGATGCCCTGGTCGTACCCAGGTAAAAACCCTTAACAGAGGAGTAAGCTAAGGATTGCTAGAGGAGTCCATGCTACAACTGCTGATTTGTGGGAGCTATGAGAAAACAGATGTTTGGGCCAGGCTCAGTGGCTCACACCTGTAATTCTAGCAGTCTGGGAGGCTAAGGTGGGTGGATTGCCTGAGCTCAGTGTGTGGATTGCCTGAGCTCAGGAGTTAGAGACTAGCCTGAGCAAAAGCAAGACACCATTCTACCCAAAATACAAAAACTAGCCGGGTGTTGTGGTGGGTGCCAGTAGTCCCAACTACTTGAGAGGCTGGCCACTTGAGCCCAAGAGTTTGAGGTTGCTGTGAGCTATGATCCCACAGCACTCCGCTGAGGGCTACAGAGTGAGACACTGTTTCAAAAAATAATAATAGTACTCATAATACTTGCTCATTAAACAAAATTTGGAAAAATAAAATGAGGAAACTTAAAGTCACCAGTAATTTTCCTACCCACAGAGAATAATCCCTGTTAATGCTATGCTTTGTCAGCTCGATTCCTGTGGCTCAAGGGGCTAAGGCGCCAACCACATACACCTGAGCTGGCAGGTTCAAATCCAGCCCAGGCCCGCCAAACATCAATGACAACTGCAACCAAAAAATAGCTGGGCATTGTGGCAGGCACCTGTAGTCCCAGCTACTTGGGAGGCAGAGGCAGGAGAATCGCTTGAGCCCAGGAGTTGGAGGTTGCTGTGAGCTCATATACCACAGCACTCTACCCAGGGCGATAGCTTGAGTTTCTGTCTCAAAAAAAAAAAAATGCTGTAATTTGTCATGTATGTATTTTATGTGTATTTCTTTAGTTTGGGCTGGCATAACAAAATATCATAGACTTGTGTGGTTTAGATAACATCAATTTATTTATCACAGTTCTAGCAGCTGGAAGACCAAGTTCAAGTTCTAGCGAGGGCTCTCTTCCTGGCTTGCAGACTGTTGCCTTCCTGCTGTGTCCTCACTTGGTGAGGCGAGAGCTAGAGAGCTCTCCAGTGTCTCTTCTTATAAGGATACCAATCCTATTGCCTCAGGGTCCACCCTTATGGCCTCATTTAACCTTAACTACCACTTTGTAAGCCCTATCCTCATGTTCAGTTACATTGGGGGTTAGGGTTTCAGCATATAAATTGGTGGGTGGCAGGGTAGGGGAGAAACACAAGTCAGTCCACAGCAGTGTGTGTAGGATTTTTTAAAATCGAAAGGATTTTACTCTGTTTTCACTTAGCAACATATCCTATTTTCTCACTTCATTCAAAATTCTCCTTTATTTTTATTGGCTGATTTGTGCTCCTACATAATAGCTGCACAAAGGCTGTATGAATGTGTCATTAGTTGCCTAATTCCATATGATCGTACATTTAAATGATTTCTGATTCTTTTCCATTATAAATGACATAGGAGTCAATACGCTTGCCGTGTAATATGTTTATGTGTGTCCACGATTACTTTCTTTGCAATAGATACAACATATTACCTTTAAAACTGTATCACAAAGAAGCCCCTCTATCTCTGCCTTTGTTCTTTCTGAGCTATCTTATGGCAGAGGTCACAATGGCAGATAGCATTTAGAACGGAGATCTTGGATGCTCCAGTAGCTTTAGAAGCCTGAAGGCTCGAGGATGCAATGTTATTGGAGAGTTAGGGAGTTATCTAAAAGTCTCTGCAGGGGCAGCTTCCAGAGGGCTTGGCATGTGTGTGCTCTTGCTCTTAGGCAATGTGTAGGGCAGAGTCTTTAGCCCCTTTGGAGAGATGTCATGAAGCCAAGTGTCATCTTACAAAGCAGAGAAGAAATTGACAAGGGCATGTTAGCCCTACCCTGTGTCACATTCTACACTTACAGGAAGAAGTGAGGACACAAAAGGAGCCATCCCAGCAAGTGCAGGGCCAGGCCCACAGGAACCATGGCAGCTGGTAATGTTGAACGGTGTTACAGTTTCTGCCTTAGATGTCCATGTGCCCAAATCCTGCTTTACAACACTGCTCTTTGGAAAAGATAAAGATGAAGAAAATGAAACTATGGAATATATTTTGCTGAGCATTTCTAGGTTTTGTCTGACCAGCATTCATTCTCCATTCTTCTGATAACAGGACCCTGACTATCCTTTGGGGAACAGCTCTCATCCACTGTCTGTCCAGCAGTGGCACAGAATCCAGGCCTGACCAGTCCAGCAGAGTGTACTTTCTGTCTGACCTCTCTGCCACCTCTGCTCCTCTCCCCTTCACCCCATGGGTCCCCCAAGGAGTTTGAGACCCAGGCCCGGCCACCATAGACCTTTCAGGATTTTTGCCTGATCTGAGAGAATCACAAGGCTCCATTTGTTTCCACGGGTAGAGTGTGAGCCTGGGGGTGCTGACGGTGGTGAAGGGACATAGAGGAGACAGATAGAGAAACAAGGCGTCAGGAGATTATTGCCTCCCAATCCTCCCATCCCAGAAGCTCGGGAAGCAAGTGCACCCTCCCCTCCCCCCACCGTTTTTATCTGTTGTTGTTATGCCCCTCTTCCTCCACCCACCTCTTTTTTTTTTTTTAACAATTTGAATTGAGTTTCTTTTCACTAGCAAAGAAAAGACTCCTGAATGGAGTTTCTTTTTATTTAACCTGGGGCTCCCCAGGCCTCTTCAATGTAGAACCCTAGTGAACGATGTTATAGGAATTTTTACCCAACTTCATACACCTCTTGTGTGACCTAGAACCAGAGCAGCCCATAGATGAATTTCCCATCTTCTTACTGCAAAGAGAGCAAAGGGCAGAACCCATGCAGTGCGAAGTGGGTGGTGGGAGAACAATTGTGCAGAGGTAGGATGGGGGGGTCTCTATGTTGGAGAAGAATGGACACCTGAGGAGGCAGAGATGGCTGGGGGTCCTTGATCTTCTTCCTCGACTCCATGGAAGGAAGAGGCAAGGAGAGACCACCTCCTTGTGTGCATAACTTTCTGAAGACAATGAACTCTCTTTCTGAAGGATGGTGGTCTGTCAGACTCTGAGTAAACCCAAACCTCTACCCCTGCTCTGAGGGGTCAAGTGGAAGGAGGTTGTGAGCTCTGCTTATCAGACGAGCTTTGTGGGCCAGAAGCCAGTTACAGAATCTGGTCAATCTCCATCAGCAGTGCCAGTGGCCTGGCCCTCTGGTCAGCCCTGCAGAAGGGACTGCCTAACATATAGACTGTCCCACTGGTGACTCAGCTCCGACCTCTACTCTCTGTCTTACCTGTCCACCACCACTGCCCTTACTCCATGTGTCCTGCAAGGGTAAATCCTAACTCGGGGGTTGGCTGAGGTTTCCCCCAAGTCAGAGCCAGGCTGCCGGGTTCCCTGACACCTGCCTCTGGGGGTTCAGGGTTAGTCAGTCTGATCAGACTGTGGTCAGGGTGGTGGTGATAGGGGCTGTCACGTGACCCAACTTACAGTAGCTCAAACATGACAGTGTCTGGCTTCTTTCCTCAGTGCAGAAAAACTCAAGAAGGTTCCAGACCCTTGGCTTCATTCTATTCTCCCAACTCAGGAAAGAATATGTGATATGTAATTGTGTCTGTGGGTGTCTCCAAGAGCATGTGTGAGCATGCGAGCCTACAGAACATTTGTTGCGGAATTTCTCTTTTCTTTCTTTGTTGCAGTTTGGCCGGGGCTGGGTTCAAACCGTCCACCCTCGGTATATGGGGCTGGCACCCTACTCACTGAGCCACAAGCACCACTCACAAGTTTCTCTTTTCAAAAACACATTTTCATTTCCTCCCTCCCTTCCTACTCCTCTTTTTCAAGTAGTTTCTAATCACAGGAGCCAGACCGTGTTGCCTGGAGACAGGTGTTTTCTATCAGTTTCAGCCTCCTTCAGTATCAGATTCAGTGGGGTCCTGGAGGGTCAGGCCACTAGCCAGCAATGTGTTAGTCACACCTACTAAATAGTGCCTGTGCAGAAGGCCACCTCCACGCCAAGCCCTCCCATCTGTGTGGCAGGGTGCTGGAGGAACCCCGAGCTGGCCATTTCACCTCAAGTTGGAAAGATAAAAAATAATTTGCCTTCCTGAGTCACCTTCCCAGGCTGTGTTTATAGAGTGGTTCTCCAAGTGCCCTGGAGCAGCAGCTTGGGCTGCTTGTTAGAGAGGAGTCTGAAAAGCCCCTTCCCAGGTCCGACTCCAGACCCCAGAGCTCTGAAGGGGAGCCCCGTGATTCTGTGTTTTAACAAGCGCTGCAGTTTATTCTGATGCTCGCTAGAGCCTGAGAACCAGGAGTTGACAGCTCAGCATCACAGGGTGTGAGTCTGTGTAGTAAAAATATCCACAGCAGCTGATGTTCACTGAGGCTAACCATGGGCCTGGCTCTGTATTATCTAGTGCAGGCTTCTCACCTTGACCGAACGTTGGCAACCCTGAGGAACTTAACATACTAATGTTTGGGCCCAACTCCAGACAAAGAATCCAGATGACCTGGTGGAGAGCCAGGCAACAGACACTTTGTAGAAGCTCCCTAGGTGACTGTGATGTATAGGGAGGGCTAAGAAGCAACTTCCAGCCCCATCTCTGACGCCCTTTAGCTCTGTGACTGCAGGGATGTGCCAATGGCTGCCTGCCCAGTCTTGCTTTCTGCATCTGTAAAACAGGGCTGATGATTCCTACCCCCTCACCTCCTAAGGTGAATAAATGAAATAAAAGATGTGAAATCTTCCTGTATCGGCTGCCAACAAAAAAGAAGCCATACTCTGTAAAATAATTTAAAGAGGTTTATTCTGAGCCAGGTTGGAGGACCATGACTTGGAGCCACCCCTAGACACCTTGAACAAGTGGACTTGCTATGGCAGGGTTAGTTTGATTTTATACATTTCAGGGGGACAGGAATTACAGGTAAAGTCATAAATCAATATATGGAAGGCATATATTGGTTTGGCTTGAAAAGGTAGGACATCTCAAAGTGGGGGCTCATAGGTTATAGGTAAATTTAAAGTTTCTTCAGTTGACAATGGGCTAAAAAAGTTAGGCTCTGTCTAATATACCAGAAATCAACAGAAAGGAATACTTGAGTTAAGATAAGGGTCCTTTGGCCCAATAGGGTGGCTCTCTCTGTAATCCTAGCACTCTGGGAGGCAAGGCTGAAGGAATGCTTGAGCTCAGGTGTTCCAGATCAGCCCAAGCAAGAGCAAGACCCTCTGTCTTCTCAAAATATAGAAAAACTAGCCATGCATCATACCAGGCACCTATAGTCCCAGCTATTCAGGAGGCTGAGGCAGGAGGATTGCTCAAGCCCGGGAGTTTAAGGCTGCAATGAGCTAGGCTGATCCCATGGCACTCTAGTCTGGGCGACAGAGTGAGACTCTGTCTCAAAACAAGGGTCTGTTATTCAGAGACAAATTACAGGACATATGCCCAGACTCAAGTGGTTTTACATATCTGAGGGCCTGCAGGTATGTCTTGCATAGCCTTGGACATCTCCAAGGAGGGAGACAGGCATGTTGAGGCATGTCTGACCTCCTTTCTCACAGCTAACAATTCAGTTTTGGCCAAACCCTGTGGGCAAAAGGGGTCCAGTCAGTCAGTCGCTGCGTAAGAGTCTCGAGATTTTAATTTAGTTCACACTGCCCTTAAAATTGCCAACAAGATCTGATTGATCCCCTAGCTTGAGCACCGTGGGAAACCCCTATTTCTCTCAGGAAACTGGGGTGGGGGCAATGTCAGAGAGAGGGACACCCTTCTCCTAACCTCATCTGGCTGTGACAGTCCCTTTAGGGTCGCTTCTCCATCTTTTTTTTTTTTTAGAGACAGAGTCTCACTTTATCACCCTTGGTAGAGTGCCGTGGCGTCACACGGCTCACAGCAACCTCCAGCTCTTGGGCTTACCTGATTCTCTTGCCTCAGCCTCCGAGCTTCTCCATCTTTGTCTCCTGAACACATGCTTTCCTACTCATCGTTCACCCTCACTCCAATCTCTCCTCCCCCCAAACTTCCACCAACTCAAGGCTATGTGTGTTACAGACTTTGCTGAAGGATCCAGGCTACTACCAAAGCTTCTAGCATAACACAGCCAACACCTTAAAACTGTTGAGTCCAGACATCCGTCCCACCCTCAGGAATTACTTGTGTTTCTCTTCTCCCGGGTGGCTCCAGCCTCCTGCTAACTTCCTCTTCTTTCTCTCCCTCCCAAGCATCCAGCCCCCAAGAGTGGCAGCTTATTTCCGCAGACTCCTTGAACTATCTCTTTGTCTCATTTCTAGCCCATCCCCGCCTTGCCCAGAGTTTTGCTAAACAAAAACACTTGTCTCCTGGAAAAGGAACTCTGCCCTAGTTTTTCTCTTGTGCCCCATCTAAGACTGGTCACCAGCATGAGCTCTGAAAGCAGGTGTTCTTATTGCGGATTGTCCCCTTGCTGGTAGTTGACCTTAAAGGGATTGTCTTAGCCCTTGCTAGTCCAAGTGTAATCCATGAACCAGCAATGGCAGTGCCAACTGGGAGCTTATTACAAGATGCAGTATCTCAGGCCATCCCCGGACCTACTGAATAAGCATCTGCATTTTAACAGATTCCTAGGTGAATCATTTGCCCATTAAAATCCTAGATGCCCCGGCGGCGCCTGTGGCTCAGCGGGTATGGCCCTGGCCCCATGTGTCTAGGTTGGTGGGTTCAAGCCCGGCCCCGGCCAAACTGCAACAAAAAAATAGCGGGGCGTTGTGGCGGGCGCCTGTAGTCCCAACTACTCGGGAGGCTGAGGCAAGAGAATCGCCTAAGCCCAGGAGTTGGAGGTTGCTGTGAGCTGTGTGACGCCACGGCACTCTACTGAGGGCAATAAAGTGAGACTCTGTCTCTACAAAAAAAAAAAAAATCCTAGATGCCCCATTCTGACCTCTGAGCCTATTTCCTAGTTTGTATAATGGAGATAATTCCTTGCAGGGAGGCTGTGAAAATTACATGAGATTATGTATACAAACACTAAGCCCAGCGTCTTGAAGAGAGAGGCTTCAACAAGAGGGAGCTAATATTATTATTAGCTATTAAGCTGTAACAGCTGTATGCTTCTTTGGGGATTGTTATTCTAGCCCAAAATAGAACGTCTCTGGATGCTGGGACTCTCAGGGTACAGTGATTGCTGTGTGCTGGGGCCAGGAAGTAGGGTTGGGGGGAAGCAAGTCCTGAGGCTGGGAAGGGAGAGACCAGCCTTGCTGCAGCTAAGCCTAAGACAGAATTTCAGGTATTTAGACTTTGCAAATCCACACCTGCACTTTCTGGTGTGCTGTGGGAGACTATATAGCCACTGACTGGATCCAGGCAGTGTATCTTCTTGGTGTGGCCTGTTTCGTCATGACAAGTAATTGAAAAGAGCATTTGCATGTTAAAAATGAATATGGAGAGAGGGCATAGAGTATGGTTCCATTTATAGCAAGTTTTAGAACAGACAAAACTGAACTAAGATAAGGGAAATCAGAACACTGTTTGCTGGTTGAAGGATGAGAGGACTGACTGGAAAGGCATGAGGGATCTTTCTAGAAATGATGGAAGTATTCTTGATTGGTGTGGTGGTGGCATTTGTCAAAATTCATTGAACTGAACACCACAATGAATTCATTTTAATTTATCTAAAAAATAAGATGGGAGGAAAAGGAGAGATCACAGACCCTCCCCTCCATTTTCACTGTACAGGAATTAACCAGCACCCCCACAAAGAAGGCCTTTTTGTCCTAAACCCAACCTTAGCCAGTCATCTTCTACCTAGGGTGGGTGTAGACAATACCTAGGGGCAGTGTGGACTGCAGCATGAGTGAAATTCCTTGGTCAGAATTCCCCAGGGGCTGAGGGGCAGAATTTTTTAGCCCAACTGGGCTCTGGCTCCTGTGCCTCAGTGAAGAGGAGCTTTAGACCTGAACAGCCCCCTGCGTCCCAGGCTGCAGCCTCCTATGGCTGCTATTTATTCCTAAGAGTTACTTCACATCCTACTCTGACTTCGTGGTGGGAAATTTGCTCTCCTCAATTTCCCTGTGGGCTGGGTAGATTATTCAGGGGATTGCATTGCCCATCTTTGCACACAGCCCCTCACTTTCCCCTCTCTGGGCTGCTGGCTCTCCGCCAGGCTGGGCTGTCTTCCAGTCCTCACCTCATCACTGCCACCTTGGTCAAGAAAGGAGCAGTGAAAAAAAAGTCAATATTGAATTCAACGTAAAAAAAAAAAAAAAAAAGAAAGGAGCAGTGAATTCCCTGCACTCCCTCACCCTGTGTCCTGAGCTGTCTCCCAACTCTGAACACCTGCTGACCACACTTTAACATAACTCAGGCCATTTGCCATACACTTCCACCCTGAAACCACTCACTCCTGGCCTTTCTTCACCTTGGAGTCTTGACTCAATAAAGAAAAAGGTTTATGTCCTTCAAATCTTTATTTCCTCTCTCAAAATTAACCTTCCCAGGAGGATCAGCACTGGGGATGTCTATTCTTTCAGGGGAAACTCCACTTTCACCCTCAGTGGAAAACCCCAGAGCCAGAAGGGCATGTTATGCAGATTATCTGTGCGTGCGTACACACACACACACACACACACACGCACACGCACACGCACACACACACACACACACACGGTGGGGGGGGGTGTGAGAGGGAGAGAAAGAGGAAATGGCTTCTACCTAGTGGTTAACAAGAGAGCTGCCCCCAAAACGTGGGTCTCCTGATTGACTTTCTGGCCAATTCTGGTTGCTTTGATTGGAGCTGAAATTCATCCTCCACTAGGGAACTTGCTCGCCTGAGACTCCATGGCATGATTCTGGCAAGCCACTTAATGTCTCTGCAGCTCAGCTTCTTGACAGTAATTGGGGACAATAATAGTTACCTACTTCATAGGGATATTCAGTGGCTCAATTAGTAAAAGCTTCTAAAGTGCTTGAGTCCCATTATTAGTTGTAATGGAGTACAGCTGCCAGTGTTGGCCAATCTGTTGGCTCTTGGTAGGAAATGCTCTACAGCCAGAACGACACAAACCCTTAGGAACTAGGAAAAAATGTGAGTAGAGCCCAAATGCTGGCAGGTGTTTCAAAACCCTCCTTTTCATTTGACTTTAAGAGAAGATGTTGGATGCAATGTTCAAGGGAGAAATTTCTGCCACACAAAGTGATCCTCGAGGTCTGGGGTGGTGGTTCACACCTGTAATCCTGGCACCCTGGGAGGCTGAGGTGGGTGAATTACTTGAGCTCAGGAGTTCAAGACCAGCCTGAGCAAGAGTGAGACCCCAACTCTACTAAAAATAGAAAAATTATGGCTCGGCGCCTGTGGCTCAAGCGGCTAAGGCGCCAGCACATACACCTGAGTTGGCAAGTTTGAATCCAGCCTGGGCCCGCAAACAACAATGACGGCTGCAACCAAAAAATAGCCGGACAGGGCAGTGCCTGTGGCTCAGTGGGTAAGGCGCCGGCCCCATATACCGAGAGTGGAGGGTTCAAACCCGGCCCTGGCCAAACTGCAACAAAAAAATAGCCGGGCGTTGTAGCGGGTGCCTGTAGTCCCAGCTACTCGAGAGGCAGAGGCAAGAGAATTGTCTGAGCCCAGGAGTTGGAGGTTGCTGTGAACTGTGACACCCCAGCACTCTACCGAGGGCAATAAAGTAAGACTCTGTCTCTAAAAAAAGAAAAAAAAAATAGCTGGGCGTTGTGGCGGGTGCCTATAGTCACAGATACTTGGGAGGCGGAGGCAGGAGGATCACTTAAACACAGGAAGTGAGGTTGTGAGCTAGGCTGAGGCCACAGCACTCTAGACTGGTCAACAGAGTGAGAATCTGTCTCAGAAACAAAAACAAAAAAACCCCCCCAAAAACCAAAGCGATCCTTGAATTCACAGCCATGGTCACATCATCAGAGTGACTATACTGCGTGGATTCACAGACACCAAATTGGGATAAGAAGGAGAGGGGTAAGGGCTGCCTCAGGCAAATAAAGCTGTACTTGGAGTTGCCCAAGCAAAATTCCTATCCAAATGGTTGTATTAATATTAACCATCCATAGCTGTTAAGATACAGGGTAAGCTTCTGGAAGAGTTCTGAAGCTACAGTGGCTTATATAAGGTACAAGTAATTTACCTGTCATAGTCCAAAGGGAGCAATTTGGAGCTGGTAGGATTACTCCATTTTCCTCACGATATTTGTGAGTCCACTTCTTACCATCTCCTGAACAGCATGAGGAGAGGGGAGGACCAGCAGCACTCAGCCTATTTTTTCTAAGGATAAGATCTAGCAATGGTCCCAGCATTGTTCCCCCAGCCCATTAGCTAGATGACCCAGGTGAAGACTGCATTTCCCAGCTTCCCTTGCAGTTCAGCATGGCCATTAAATTAAGGTCTAAACCAGTGGTTTTCAACCTGTGGGTCGTGACCCCTTTGTAACAATGAAAATACATCGTGGCATTAGGAAGGTTGAGAACCTAGTCTAGACTCTAGACTATTGTCCCCATTTTTGGACACAGTAAACTGCAAGAGAAGCCAGGAAATGCTGGGCAGTCTGCACTGGAACGAGAGGAAAGGTAGCATGCTACCCCGCCAGCCTGGGAAGACTCCTGGAGACCGTCTGCAAGTGTGCGGCTGAAGAGCACCAGAACACCCCAACCCCCAGCCACCTCATTAGGGATGATCACAGGAGTGGGCCTGGAATGTGATTGGAATTTACCTAACAGCAATCAAAAGAGGTGGTCAGCCTTCCTGGAAGAAAAAGTGAGGGTAGAAACTGGTTCTATGTCACTAAGAACTTCTAACCTCTTTGAAAGACCCATTCTTAGAAAAACATGCTCACTTGTGCCCAGGAGTCTGGCTGAGGTGAGAAGCTTCCTCCAACCCAGAGGCTTGAACTTCTAGGTTTTGATCTGGACTCATTTGGAACGTGAAGGGGGAGGAGGCCAGAGGGAGTTCTCCTGGGAAGCAGCAGCAGTGACTTCTCATAGGAGGACTTTCCCTACATGTCATAGATGAAGAAGAAAGAGGAAGATGAAGATGAGAAGGAGGAGACACTTCCCCTTGCACTTCAAAACCCTTCCGGGCTCACCTGCAAACTTCTGGAATAATATAATTTTCACGTTACTTGAGGAACGATAATCTGGTTAGTGGATTAGAATACCCTGGGAAAGGAGAAAACCTCAGCAGAAAGTAAGGCTTTGGAAGCTGGGCATTGGGGGAAAACTTGCTGCTAAGATTTCTTACTAAACTGCTCTCAGGATGTTTTCAAAGACTGGTTTTCCCTCAGAACATTCATGCCTAAGCCCCTCCAGTTGTCAAAATTAGAACAGAACAATGCCAATCTGGAGAATTTATTTTTAAAAAGCAATTGAGCTGAGCAGGCAAGATACTGTGACCCAATCAGAGATGTGAACTTCTTATTATGAAAAAATTAATAGATATAATAAACCCAGCGACAGCAATCGACAACTCATGATCAGTCTTATTTGTACTCCCCACTGACTTTGAGTCTTTCGCCTGGACTCCTCCGCCCTGGGAGTGCAGTGGTGGCCTCATAGCTCACAGCAACCTCAAACTCCTAGCTCCAGCCATTCTCCCAACTCCAGCCATTCTTCCTTCTCAGTGTCCTGGGTATGTATCTGGGACTACTGGCTTGCACCATTACGCCTGGTTAATTTTTCTGTTTTGTAAAGACAGGGCTCTCACTCTTGCTCAGGCTGGTCTCGAACTCCTGGCCTCAAGCAATCCTCCCACCTTGGCCTCGGAAAGTGCCAGAATTACATGTCTGAACCCCTATACCTGGCCCAAACCTGGATTATTCTGAGTAAATCTCAGTATCAAACCATTCATCTGGATATAGTTCACTATGTGCCTCTAAAAGATAACCCTTTATAAAATACACAAAAATACATAATCACACTTTAAAAATTAATAGTACCTTAATATAACTAAATTTCCAGTTAGTGTTTAAATGTCTCCAATCCTCTCAAACCCCACCCCTTTTCTTTCTCTTTCTTATAATTGATTTATTTGTACCAGAATCCAAACAAAGATCACATGTTGCATTGGGTTTCATTTTTTTTTTTAAGAGACAGAGTCTCATTTTGTTGCCTTCGGTAGAGAGCCGTGGCATCACAGCTCTCAGCAACCTCCAGTTTTGGGCTTAGGTGATTCTCTTGCCTCAGCCTCCCGAGTAGCTGGGACTACAGGTGCCTGCCACAATGCCTGGCTATTTTTTTGTTGTTGTTGTTGCAGTTTGGCCAGGGCCAGGTTTGAACCTGTCACCCTCGGTGTATGGGGCCGGCGCCCTGCTCACTGAGCCACAGGTGCCGCCTCTGCATTGGGTTTCTATGTCAGATGTCTCTCCAGTTTCTTTTCATCTGTAGGTTCCCTCTTAATCTAGTTTTTCCCCTACATCTCACGAAATTTCCCAGGGTCTGGACTTGCTAGCTTCATTCCAGTCGTGCCATTTAACATCTTCACCACCACCTCCATATTTCCTGATGGTTGTTTGCTATATCCTGAAGCTTGCTTGATCTCATTTTGGTTAGATTTGGTTACACAGGTATAGATTTGGTCCTGCACAGCAGGACGCCCGTGATGTTTGTCTTTCTGTGATGTTGGCAGACATTGATAATCATTTGCTAGATCTATTATTTCAATAAGGGTTTGCAAAATGCCATATTCTAATTATTTTATTCCTTCTTTACTTACAGCTGAAATACTTTTACAGACAGAAATCTCAGCTATTTATGGTTATGCTGAGGAATAATTCCTGTAGGAAAGACAGGGTAAAAAAAAAAGACAGGGTAAATGTTGGACTTTTCCGATTTTACATTTACAAAAATGAATTGTTATGCATCTTCCAAAGGAATTGAGAGTTTGCTTTTGTTTCCTTGTCATTACAAAGTCATGAATTTTTACCCGTGCAGTGTGACTCAATCCTTTGTGGTTAATCTTAAGGTCAATTGTCCTATCATTGGTAAATGGAAGCCTCTGTGAGTTGACTCCTAAGTTCTGTGGCCATAACCTCAGTAGTCTTTTAGAGCTTCCTTACTTTCTGGTATGACTAGATGGTACAGACCGAATATAGTCATATGTCCATAGAACCTGGTTCTCTAGACATTTTCTTAGTGGTGAATAGTGTTTAGCAAGCACAGTTCAAACTGGGCAGTTCAAATAGTTTTAAATAAACTCTCAGCATTGCAAAGATAATTTTAATTTAAGGACCAAACGAAAAAGTTGAAGTAGGATGTTCCAGAATAGCACTGCCCAATATAACATGGCAATGAAGGCCACGTCCCATATCTGAGCTTTCCAACATGATCACCACTAGCTACATGTGACTATGGGGAGCTTGGAATGTGGCCAGTGCAACTGAGAAACTAATTTTTATAATTTTAATTTTAAATTAATTTTACATTTAAATAGTCACATGTAGCTACTGACTACCTTATTGGCTAGTGCAGAAATATAAAAGCTATTGATTAAGTTTAAGAAGCGCGTTTTCAAACTTCATCCCTCTGTGAGGCATGAGAAGGCACTGCAAGACACCGTCACTCCTGCCAGAACCATCTAATGCATTCCAATACCTTCCATTACAGTAAGGGAAGTAAAATGAATCCCTTAATGATTTTAATGTGATAAAAATGGTAATTACCAGAAAAGTTGCAATTCTGAGAAAAGAAAGATATTTTAATAGTGTAGTCGGGATGGTCAGCGGCGCCTGTGGCTCAGTGAGTAGGGTGCCAGCCCCATATATCAAGGGTGGTAGGTTCAAACCCAGCCCCGGCCAAACTGCAACAAAAAAATAGCCGGGCGTTGTGGCGGGTGCCTGTAGTCCCAGCTACTGGGAGGCTGAGGCAAGAGAATCACCTAAGCCCAAGAGCTGGAGCTGTGAGCTGTGACGCCACAGCACTCTACCAAGGATGACAAAGTGAGACTCTTTCTCTCAAAAAAAAAAGGCTCAGCGCCTGTGGCTCAAGCGGCTAAGGCGCCAGCCACATATACCTGAGCTGGCGGGTTCGAATCCAGCCCGGGCCCGCCAAACAATGACAGCTGCAACCAAAAAATAGCAGGGCATTGTGGAGGGCGCCTGTAGTCCCAGTTACTTGGGAGACAGAGGCAGAAGAATCGCTTGAGCCCAGGAGTTGGAGGTTGCTGTGAGCTGTGATTCTATAGCACTCTACCCAAGGCGACAGCTTGAGGCTCTGTCACAGAAAAAAAAAAAGAAGAAGATGAAATTGGGTGGCACCTGTGGCTCAAAGGAGTAAGGCACCGGCCCTATATGCCAGAGGTAGTGGGTTCAAACCCAGGCCTGGCCAAAAAACTGCAAGAAAAAAAAAAAAAGAAGAAGATGAAACCAAAAGCTCTTTTCTCCATTAGGAACCATTTGGTTTACTTATTTGATTTGGGAGTTTTAAGAAATAAACTTCATTTTTTACAGCAGTCTTAAGTGCACGGCAAAGTTGAGTGAAAATACAGAGTTCTCACATATCCCCTGTCTCCCCCAGCACACACGCACAGCCTCCCCCATTATGGACGTCCCCACCTGAGTGGTGCATCCTTACCCCCGATGAGCCCGCACTGACACGACACTACCACCCAGAGTCCACAGCCCTGGTGGTGTACGTTCAATGGGCTTGGCCACATGTGTAATACGCATATGTATCCCCTCCTTACTATCACACAGAATAGTCTCCCTGCTTTAAAAATCCTTTTTGCTCCACCTATTCATCCCCTCTTCTCCCCGATAGCTGACAAACACTGATCTTTTTTCTGTCTCCATAGTTCTGTCTTATCCGGAATGTCATATAGTTGGAATCTCACAATATGCAACCTTTTTAGATTGGCTTCTTCTACTTGGTAATGTGTATTTAAAGTTCCTCCATGTCTTTTCATGATTTGCCAGCTTATTTTGTCCTAATGCTGAATAGTATTGTGGGTATATACCATCAATTATCCACTCACCTACTTAGGGACATCTTGGTTGCTTCCAAGTTTTGGCAAATATGAATAAAGCTGCTATAAATAGCCATGTGCAGGTTTTTCTGTAGACATACGTTTTCAGTTCCTTTGAGTAAATACCAAGGGAGCATGATTGCTAGATCATACAGTAAGAGTATGTTTAGTTTTCTAAAAAACAGGCAAACTGCAGAAGATGCTTTTTAAACTCAATAACAATAATATAATCATAACATATCTTTCGATTATTGAGTACTTGCTCTGGAATAAGAGTTTCAACATATAATAATGTACTTGATTTAATCCTACTAACCTATAAAGTAAACATTTTTTTTTTTTTTGTAGAGACAGAGTCTCACTTTATGGCCCTCGGTAGAGGGCCGTGGCCTCACACAGCTCACAGCAACCTCCAACTCCTGGGCTTAAGCGATTCTCTTGCCTCAGCCTCCCGAGTAGCTGGGACTACAGGTGCCCGCCACAACGCCCGGCTATTTTTTGGTTGCAGTTTGGCCGGGGCCGGGTTTGAACCCGCCACCCTCGGTATATGGGGGCCGGCGCCTTACCGACTGAGCCACAGGCGCCGCCCATATAAAGTAAACATTTTTAATCCCCACAATGCAGATGAATAAATAGAGACTCCAGAGAATAATGACTTGCTCAGGGCCCCACAGCTCTCAGGTCTGTCTCACTCAAAGCCCTTGCTCCTTACAGCTGTATCAGGGTCCTAAAGCCCAGAGATTTCACAAAAACTTTGAAAATGTGTCGCATTGTCTTTCCTTATTGGACCCTTCCTGAATAACGATAACCTTCCTCCTGCACTTCTGAAGTCCTTCTGAAGAGGCTCTCTGTGAGGATAACATTTTTCCAGGGCAGAAGGGAAGAGCAAAGGTGAGCACACAGCGGAGGCAACTGTTAACTGCAGAGCCCAGAGGTGACAGCGCCTCAGCATCTTCCGAATTCTCTCTGCATCCCAGTGGTGGCTGCCCACCCCTCTGCAGCTCACTCTGGCCCCCCAGATCTTCTTTCCCCACCTCAGTGTGTTGCCACCCCGGCTGCTTGCTTGGTCCTGGGTCTCTAGTTCCTTTCCTAAGCCTGTACCCAGTCTCTACTCCCTTGTCCAGCATGGAGACTGGCCTTGGTGATGCTGTCTGTCTGGCTCTCCCAGTGCTCCTTCTAGATCCTACCTCTGCTATCTCCCTGTTGCCGACCTTGGTCCTAATCTTGGGCCTAGCAAAAAATTCCTGGTACTCAGCCTCAGTGGGAAGCCCCTAGGCCGTGCTCCTCTAACAGACCAGCTTAGAGAAATCATGTCTTCATTTATTGCTAGAATTATTTTCCACTGGACATTAAAGTTTAGAACAGTTATCTAGTGGCTGATGGGCAGCCTGCCAGGCTCCATACCCCTGTACCACTGCTTACTAGCTACATGTCCCTGGACAAATAATTTAACCTTTCTAAGCTTCAATTTCATCATCTGTAAAATGGGGATTTTAATAATACTTGCTTTTAGATTTCTTGATAGTATAAATGAGATAATGTTTATACAACTTTCAGTATAGCATTTGGTATGTAGTAAGCACTCCATAAATAGCCATTAGTAATGATTATGCACGGGCGGCGACTGTAGCTCACTGGGTAGGGCGCCGGCTGCAAATACTGAGTGTGGCAGGTTCGAATCAGGTCCCAGCCAAACTGCAACAAAAAATAGCCGGGTGTTGTGGCAGATACCTGTAGTCCAGCTACTCAGGAGGCTGAGGCAAGAGAATCGCCTAAGCCCAGGAGTTGGAGGTTGCTGTGAGCTGTGATGCCACGGCACTCTACCA
Organism: Nycticebus coucang; assembly: GCF_027406575.1. Taxonomy (NCBI): domain Eukaryota; kingdom Metazoa; phylum Chordata; class Mammalia; order Primates; family Lorisidae; genus Nycticebus; species Nycticebus coucang. Next base: position 25,108,799 of record NC_069787.1, read on the forward strand.
AGGGTGATAAAGTAAGAGTCTGTCTCAAAAAAAAAAAAAATAAATAATAATAATGATGATGATGATTATGCATAACAGATGGCCCTTGGTTTGTGGAAAAGCTGGAACAAATAACTTTTTGAGGCAAATTATCTTATCTGACCAGTGTTAAGAGTTCTGAAATAAATGAGTGACTGGGAATTCATATTCCCATCATGTGTAAAGCCCCCTCCTCCACCCTAGTTCAAGGTCTTCATTTTATCTGATGAGTGGCCTTGGGTAAGTCATTTACTTTTCCAGAACCTCAGTGTCCTCATCTGTATAACCTGCTGGGCTGCCCGAGGGCCTTTGCACTTACTCTGGACACTTGTAAGAGTGTCCATGAGGCGAGGGCTTGGCCTAGTCTGTTCATTGCTGGGTCCCTAGCACCAGGGACCTAGAACATAGTATGGCACCTAGAACATAGTAGACTGTCAAAAAATGCTGAAAGAAATAAAAAAGAACCTGTAAGGAAGTCTTTTCAAAGTATACAGAACCTTAGAGCCTGAGGTATGTGTATGTGCTGGCAGTTTCTGAGCCATCTGGAAGTCAGCAAGTCAACCTGCTTAAAGTGTTAAGCTTTGCTGAGAGGAGCATCTTTTTAGAACTATACCTGACCCTGTTAATTTTGATGAGCTTAAGGAAACCTGCCAGCCCCAGAAAAAGACAAGGCCAAGCTGTGACACGAGTGTCTCTTGGGTATTCTGGCCATCTCCTGTCCTGTACCTCCCTCCCTCGAGGGACTTTCCTACCCCTGAAGTCTTGGAGAAGTCTCTCTACTCCACCCTGCCCTCCATATAAACCACCTACAGAAATTGCTCGGGGACATCGCATATTCCCATCATGTGTAAAGCCCCCTCCTCCACCCTAGATAAAATGGGAAATTTTATCTAGTCATTAATTGCCATTTATGAATGACTATTTTACTCATTAGCTCAGTCAATTATCCCAGTAATCCTCCAAAGTTAAATATGTCCCAGCTCCCACTTTACCAGTGGAGAAACTGAGGTTCTTCCAGCTTTGTAACCTTCCACTGATCATGCACGTAGCGAAGATCTTAAAGCCAACTCCTTCCCTTGCCTGTGGTGCCTTCTGTGAGCTGAGCTGAAGCAGCCACCGGGAGGAAGGGGGCTGGGAGAAACCACACAGCCCTTCGCTTTGGCTGCTCTTGCCTGCAGTAAGGGGATATGTTTCCAGAATGCTGCTGGCAAATAATTTCGAGGGTTTGGCCAGCCTGAAATAACTGATCTATTTAGAGGTTTCAAGACCAGGCAGCAGAGGCTAAATAAGGTAAAGTGTCAGTCAAGAGTGGAGGTTCAGGAAGAGAATAGAATATTAAAAAACTCGGAGCTGATGTCATGTTTGTCTTTACCCAAGACTCTTTTAAAAGTATGTATCCATAGAAATTATCATTGTCTTCACCTTAAATATAGAAATTGTGATATCAAGGCAGATAAAGTACATGCACACACATACACACACATATATGTGTTTTGGTTTATAATACACACTATGTATGATGTGTGTCTGGTTTATAATATACAACTACACAACTTTGGAAAAAGTTGGTTTATTATACATAATTTTAGAAAAATGGAGTTCTGGCTCAGTGCCTGTAGCTCAAGTGGCTAGGGACCAGTTAATCACTTAAGTCCAAGAGTTTGTGATGTCATAGAGTGTCATAGCACTCTACTGAGGGCAACAGCTAAGACCCTGCCTCAAAAAAAAAGAAAGAAAGAAAGAAAGAAAAATGGAGTTCATAGTCAAACTTCTTGACCAGATTGTGGGTATAGAGATTTAGAAATTGTTCTTAAGGGATGTTAATTATTATTATTGTTGTTGTTACTATTATTTTGAGACTGAGTCTTACTTTGTTGTCCTAAGTAGAGCACTGTGGTGTCATAGTTCACAGCAATCTCAAACTCTTGGACTTGAACCATCCTCTTGCCTCAGCCTCCCAAGGAGCTGACTATTAGTGTGCACCACCACACCCAGCTAGTCTTTCTATTTTTAGTAGAGACTGGGTCTCATGCTTGCTCAGGCTGGTCTCAAACTCCTGAGCTCAAGCAGTCCACCTGCCTCAGCCTTCCAGAGTGCTAGGATCACAAGTGTTAGCCACCACACCTGGCTAGAACATTAATTATTAGTATCATTTTTTTTGAGACAGAGTCTCATTTTGTTGCCCTCAGTAGAGTGCCATGGCGTCATAGCACACAGCAACCTCAAACTCTTGGGCTCAAGTGATTCTCTTGCCTCAGCTTCCCAAGTAGCTGGGACTACAGGTGCCCACCAAAACGTCCTGCTATTTTCAGAGACAAGGTCTCACTTTTCTCAGGCTGGTCTCGAACCTGTGAACTTGGGCAATCTATCCACCTCGGCCTCCCAGACTGCTAAGATTACAGGAATAAGCCACCGTGCCCAGCCTTTATTTTCACTTTTTTAAAGACACAGTGTCTCACTCTGTCACGCACACTGGAGTGCAGTGGTGCAATCATACCTCACTGTAACCTCAATCTCCTGCACTCAAATGATCCTCTCACCTGCCTCAGCTTCCCAAGTAGCTAGGACTACAGGTGTGCACCACCTTACCTAGCTAATTTTTTAAATTTTTGTAGAGACAGAATCTTACTATGTTGCCTAGGCTGGTCTCAAGCTTCTGATCTCAAGCAATCCTCCTGCCTTAGCCTTCCAAAGTGCTAGGGTTACAGGCCTGAGTCGCCACTCTCAGCCAAATTGTTAGTAATACTAGTAGCTATGACTTACTTAGCACAGGTAGTTCCTTCCCATATGTTTTTATAGTTTTCATAACAACTCTGTTGCTATTTTTCCGTTGCATTGATGAAGAAATAGAGGTTCAGGGAGATTAAGCAACGCATCTGATGCTACACAGGTATTCAGTGGCAGAGCCAGTTTTTGAGCTCACCCCAAAGACATAAGTCCACAAGGTAGGGAACATGTCTGTGTGTTTTCCAGTTTGTTACATGGTGCCCAGAACAGCCCTAAGTGCTCAATGAACACTGGAATAAAGAACGTATGACCAAGGGCATGGATGCTCATGTGAATGAGTGTGTTAGCGAGTGAATGCATGCGTGCATGGCTCTAAATCCCGTGTTCTCAGCCACCCTGCTGAGCCTTCTCCTTGCTCACTCTGTTTCACACTCTGCCGGCTTCATGCTCTCTATATCTAAATAACACGGGGCATTAGAATCGGGCACTCTTTGCTTCTAAAGCAGACTAAATCAGACATAGTTCTGCTCTCACGTCTTTTATAGATTTGTGAGGAGGTGAGGGCTAAACCCAAGTGTTTGCATATCTGGGTAAAGCGGTCAGGGTGGAGAGTGTGGATAAACAGGGCAGGTCCACACTGGGTGTGAGTGCCAGTAAGTTCTCGGACACGTGGCCACTGCCGCTCTGGTGGAGAGGGAACCGAGAGCTCAGGAACTACAGTATCTGCTAACTCCCAGGGAGGGAAGGAGGAAGTGACACCGGACAGCTTCTACTGCCCGAAAGGAAAGCAGAAATTCAGTGAGAAACAGAAGTTCCCTAGCAGTGCCTCGTGTTAGTTCCTCAAACTTAAACTAACAGTTAGTGGGGCAGCACCAAAACCTCAAGGACTGGAAAGCTGGGTCTAATCCCTATTTTGTCACTGATTTGGAAAATTCATTTTAATGTTTTGGGCTTCAATTTCCTTATCTGTCAAATAAATAATGTAAGCTAAACCCCTGGCACCTAGAACTTAGGGCACTTAGAACTGCGGGTGCGCTGGAAGGAGGGGGTGTTTTGGTGGTTGTGATGATTGATGAGTAACATTAATGCGTGTGTTGGGAGGGCCAGGAAGCAGGACACTAAATGTATTCAAATGCGGAGGGCCAAAATTGTCCTAGGCACCCAGAGAGCATTGCCCTCCGAGAGGAAATGCCACGGGCTGCTGCTATCAGACAGTAAGGGTAAGCAGAAAGCCCTCTTCGCACAGGGGAGGGGAGGCAAAGCCCCTCCTCAGCAAGCCTCGGAGTGGAGTGCCTGTCCAGTCAGTGGAGTAGGAACGTCTGAGAGAAGCTTCCGGTCCACAGACCTGAGATCAGAACCCTGTCCTTAGGGCCTGGGGTGAGGGCGGGGAGCAGTTTCTCAGCTAGAGGGTGAAGGAGTTCAAATGCTGAGAGAACCAGTGAGGCAGAGTTGAGCAGAGCTCACCACAGGAGGCCAAGGCAGAGGAGACATTTGCCAGGAAACCTACACCCCTCAAGCAGGTAACCTTGAAGGTTGTGCTGACCAGATAAAAAGACCCCCGAGGGAGGCCGGGGATTTCCATAGGTGAGCAGATCCTTCCCCAGCACTGGGGAGCCGGTTAAGCTCTTTCCCATATCCACAACCATCTCTGCGGTGGTTGCCATATTCTTGAGATGTGAAATATACAAATCCTAAGTACACGGCTCACTGACTGTTTGCCTATGTACCCACCACCCAAATGAGGCTATGGACCAGCTCAGCTCTCTGAGCCTCACCCCATCAATACTCCCTGCCAAAGTTAACCGTTTTGTAACTTTATCACTGTAGGTTAGTTTTTGAACTTCACAGAAGTGGAATCATACAGTGTGTAGTTTTTTGACATCTGATTTTCTTTCTTTCTTTTTTTTCTTTAGACAGAGTCTCACTCAGTTGCCCTGGGGTTGAGTGCTGTGGTGTCACAACTCACAGCAACCTCAAACTCTTGGGCTCAAGTGACCCTCTTGCCTCAGCCTCCCTGGTAACTGAGACTACAGGTACCGGCCACAATGTCCAACTGTTTTTATTTTTTTATATTTTTGAGACAGAGTCTCACTTTCTTGCCCCCAATAGAGTGCTGTAGCATCATAGCTCACAGCAACCTGAAACTTTTGAGCTCAAGCGATTCTTTTGACTCAACCTCCCAGGTAGCTGGGACTACAGGCATCCGACACAACACCTAGCTATTTTTTAAAGATGGGGTCTTGGCCTTGTTCAGGCTGGTCTCAAACTCCAGAACTCAAGCAGTTGACATGCCTAAGCCTCCCAGAGTACTGGGATTACAGGCATGAGCCACCATACCCGGCCCCTAGTGTCTGATTTTCTTTACTCAACATTGTGCCTCTGAGATTCAGCCATGCTGTTGTGGATAGCAGTTCAATTTACCCTGATTACTGGATAGTATTCATTGTATGATTACACCACAACTTATTCATTCATTCTACTGTTGATGGACATTTAGGGTTGTTCACAGATGCCATCTTAAAAAATTGTACAAAGTATGGAAACCTCTTAAGGTGACAGAAACAGACCCCTAGGGGATTTGGCTGAGACTGACCACCTGAAATGGCCATTTGTAGGTAAAAGAAACAGAATGATCTCTAATTGTCAAATTTACATTTCCCCCACCATTACAAGGAACGGGGACTCTGCTGCTAAATGAGGCCACCAATTAATGGAACGTGTTTTTAAATGATACATTTTGCACATCTGAACTGAGGAGTGTAAATTTCGGCACTGCTACACAGGCAATGAGCCAATGCAACTTTCTAATAAGAAAAATGGTGCGTAGAGCTGGCTTTCAGTTTATTCAGGCAACAGACCAGTTGTTGTCTTACTGTTAAAGACATCAAAAACTTGGAAGAGACACATTCAAAAGGTGGTGCATCAAAAACAGGATGAGTTGTAGGGGGAAATATTCAAATGATGTGGAAAATCTGAGTGAGTCTCTCTAATGTGGTGGCTCAGCTGGAGCCCAGAGAACCTGGGCAATTTTGAGTAGGCAGTGTGATGATTGTCAAAGAAAACACCAGCCTTATTCAGAAAGGTGCACAATTAGTCACCCACCAGGGGTCGAGGGCTATTCGAACTATTCTGACTAATTTCAACTTGTTATTAAGAGAAATGGGAGGCACCTGGAGAGATTCTCAAATAATCTCGATGACTTAAAAAACGAAAAATGAGTCCAGGGTGAAAAAGTTAATAGTATTAGGGTTGCTTTTGCTTTAAGAAAAAAACTGTACCACCTTTAGCATGGGTATTTTGGTCCAGGAAGAGAGTGATTATATACTTTCACAATAGTGCTTGGCATAGCTTTCCCTGAATGTCTTTATATACGTGATTGGGCTGATAAGATGAGGACTTAGGTGATAGCTGTTTATCATCACCTCTGTGGAATGCACGAGGATGTCTGCAAATACTTCAACTCTCTCTTTTTGTGGGCGCACGGTAGGACTGCACGTTCTCACCCATGTGAGATGTCACGTCATTAGCCATGAGCTGATTGTTGCTGACTCTGGGTCATGGCTCTATGGAGGATAATTATATTCTTCTTTCTGCTGTTGTATATGTCTGAAATTTCTCATGTTAAAAAGTAACGGGATTAAGATCGATAACAGCAGAAGGCACAGAGAGGACAGAAATTGGTGCAAAGTGTAAGGGGGGCTTTTTGTCTTATCTGCGCTATTTTAATATTTTAGAACAGGGGTTGGCAAACCAACCAGGGGGCCAAATCTCGCCTTCTACCTGTTTTGTGTAACGTACAAGTGAATGTCATTAGTAAGTTGTGAATGACTTACTAATGACTTACTAATGGTTGAAAAAATACTCATTACATGAAATTCAAATTTTAGCATCAATAAATAAGTTTTACTGGAACCCAGACACACCCAGTTGTTTATGTATTATCTCTGGCTGCCTTCACTGTATAAAGCCAGGGTTGAGTAGTTATAACAGAGACCAGATGGCCCACAGAACCTAAAATGTTTACTATCTAGCTCTTCACAGGAAAAGTTTGCTGACCCTTCTTTTAGAAGGAAAGTATTCGGGCATGACTTTGTTTTTTACACCAATAAAAAGAAACACTATATTGTTGAATCTTTTAATCAAGAAAGTGATATAAGACCATTGTAGACAATGGAAAATATACCAAAGAGTGTAAAAAATGAATGATTTTTATTCACAATTTACCCATTTGTAGACTTTTTCTCGTTTACCTCTTATCATGCAAACATTGACCTGTGAAACTTTCTCCAGGTTTTGGTAAAAGTAAGGATTGCCTTTCTAGAGACTGATTAGATGAGAACTGTATGCAAACATCGGCTGTGACAAGGGCAACAGCGTGGATGGGTTTGAATGAGGAGCTTATGAAACAATGACTGTGTGGCTATATTAGTTAAGCAGGCATGAGGTCAAGGTTGGAGTCTGTGGCTTATTGGGGAAGCCCGGGAACTTTCCCTGGGCTTGGGTTGCTATCATTAATGGCATCACAAATTCCAAGTTATACCTTGGTCATAAATTAGGGTGGAAAAGATCTTCCTAGATGATGGTGAAGTGCAGTCACTGCTCACTGTTGATGTGAAGCTCTGATTCCTTGCTAGACTGGTTTCCAGCTTGTGCATCCTAAGACAGCCAGACATGCTACTTCCATTCTGATTGGTCCGGTGATCTTCATGGTTGGTCAGCATCCAGCCAGTCCAGCTGTTAAATATTTAAAAAAATCACTCTATGGCAGGTACAGTGGCTTGTGCCTATAATCCTAGAACTCTGGGAGGCAGAGGCAGGTGGATCACCTGAGCTCAGGAGTTTGAGATCAGCCTGAGCAAGAGCGAGGACCTGTCTCTACTAAAAACAAAAAAAAAGCTGGGTGTTGTGGCAGGTGCCTGTAATCCCAGCAAGCTGGGAGGCTGAGGCAAGAGGATCGCTTGAGCCCAAGAGTTTGAGGTTGCTGTGAGATAGGACACCATGACACTCTACCTAGGGTGACAGTGAGACTCTATCTCAAAAAAAAAACAAACAAACAAAAAAACACCCTGCCTGGGGAATCCCCTTCCAATCATTATTTGCTGGCAGCCTCAGCATCAGAGAGATAAATCCCAATAGAGGCAAATTTTCTGATAACTTTGCTCCAATTTTTGTTTTTTTAATTTTAATTTTTTTTTAATTTTTTTATTGTTGGGGATTCATTGAGGGTATAAGAAACCAGGTTAATTTTAAATTTTTTTAAGATACAGGTCTTGCTCTCTCACTCGGGCTGGGATACAGTGGCAGTATCATAGTTTACTGCATCCTCAAACTCCTGGACTCAAGCAATCCTCCTGTCTCAGCCTCCTATGTAGCTTAATATAAAGGTGCACACCACCACATCAAGCTAATTTTTATTAAGAAAAAAAATTTTATTTTTGCTCTTTTTTTTTTTTTCTGTTGGGACAGAGTCCCACCCTATGCCCCTGAGCAGAGTGTAAGGACCTGGTAGCTCACTGCAACCTCAAACTCAGGCAGTGGGCATCCCGCTGCCTCAGCCTCCGGAAGCCGCTGGGATTACAGGCTCTCGTTGCGGCGCCCGGCTGTGTTTTTCCATTTTTTTAGGAGTCGGGGTCTCACTCTTGTTCAGGCAAATCTCCTGAGCTCAAGCAATTTTCCCTCCTCAGTCTCTCACAATACTGGGATTACAGGCATGAGCCACGGCGCCTGGCTATTAAGAAAAATTTTTATAGAGACAAGGAGTCTCACTATATTGCCCAGGCTGGTCTTGAACTCCTGGCTTCAAGCAATCCTCCTGCTTCTCCCTCCCAAAATACTGGGATGCTAGTGTGAGTGACCATTTAACCAACACTAATTTCTTTATATTTGAGAACTTTGAAATATGCTTTGCATTGGATTTTGTTCAAAATACCAAAAGATATGATCACTAGGAATAGAGAGTAGATAGATAATCAAGGTGACAAAAATGTAGTAAAAGCTACTACTATTGACTGAATTTCTACTTTTTATCAGCCACTTAGCATATATTATTTCTAATCATCACATGAAGAGTTAGGGCAGTTTCTTTTTTTTTTTTTTGTAGAGACAGAGTCTCACTGTACCGCCCTGGGGTAGAGTGCCGTGGCGTCACACGGCTCACAGCAACCTCTTAACTCTTGGGCTTACGCGATTCTCTTGCCTCAGCCTCCCGAGCAGCTGGGACTACAGGCGCCCGCCACAACGCCCGGCTATCCTTTGGTTGCAGTTTGGCCGGGGCTGGGTTTGAACCCGCCACCCTCGGCATATGGGGCTGGCGCCCTACTCTCTGAGCCACAGGCGCCGCCCAGGGCAGTTTCTTATTTTATTCATGAGGGAAGCCAAGCCTTAGAGAGGCAAAGTGACTTGCATTAAGTTCATTGAGCTAGTAAGTAGCAAATCTGACATTCAAACATAGCACTCCAGTACTTTGCCTCACATTTGGGAAACCCACATCTAAGCTTAGCTGATATGGTAGATCTTTGCGGATTTTACCCCTCAAATCCATTCCAGCTACCTTTCTCCTATTAATGGTACCCTGGTTTTTCTCTGGAATACCATCTTCTCCTCATTTCAGGTGATTTGTGGGAGTCATGTGCCTCCAGCCTCGCTAATCAGTGCATAGTATTTTCCTGGCCTCAGTAATTCCCTCGTTCATTCATTCCTCCATTCAAAAAATATGTATTGAGGGAGGGGGAAGGATGGGTGGAGGGAGGGTGATTGGTGGTACCATACCTATGGTGTATCTTACAAGGGTACATGTGAAACTCACTAAATGTAGAATATAAATGTCTTAACACAGTAACTAAGAAAATGCCGTGAAGGCTGTGTTAACCAGTTTGATGAAAATATTTCAAATTGTATATAAAACCAGCACATTGTACCCCATGATTGCATTAAGGTACACAGCTATGATTTAATTTTATATATACATAGATATATATATAGAGAGAGAGAGAGAGCACGCTGAGATATATAGCAGGGATTGATTCAGACGAGGATGCTGCTCTGGTAAAACTTATTCTCCAGTGGGGACTGACAGATAATAAACAAGTAACAAATACTTAGCATAATTCCAATTCATAGTAAGTGTTTTAAAGAAAATAACATGGGGTGAGGCGAAATAAGAGTAACAAGAGACAGGAGGTTAGTGACAATGAGATGCAGTGAGACTTGTGCTGGGGCTCTTCACGTTTCCACCTTGACTTGAACTTGGAAGGACACAAGCCCCACAACCACTGGCATTCCTGGAGTGTGAGAATGAAGCCAGTGTAGGGAAAGAAGGGAGGAGAGAGACACACACCAGACGCTGATGATGTCACGGAGCCCTTGAATCATGCTGTGCTTGAAATTGGACCTGCCCCTAAACTTTTGTGTAAGGAAAGCCTATACATTTTTTTTTCCTTAGGGTGGTTTGAGTCACGTTCTGTTACTTGCACAAGGAAGAATCCTATCTTGTGGAGCTGAGTGTTCAATCTAATCACTACCTGGCACAAGGGCCTCTTTCATTCCTAGCAGAGGACTGAACAGATAAATGATAGCTAGATCACTCGATGGGTTGATTGAAATAGAACAGATAAAAGTTAGGATCTGCCCAAGCCTGAAGAAAAGGGTTGGAAATATACACACCCAACTCTTATCACAGTTAAGGAAGGGGATTTTGCTTTTTAATTATCAGCTTCGGTAATGTTTGCATTTAACATAAGCATGAATCACTGGTTTTTTGTTTTTTGTTTTTTTTGTGACAGAGTCTCACTTTGTGGCCCCAGGTTAGAGTCCAGTGGCATGATCATAGCTCATAACGACCTCGAACTCCTAGGTTCAAGGGATCCTCTTGCCTCAGCCTCCCCAGTAGCTGGGACTGTAGGTTCGTTCCCACAACGATGCCTGGCTAACTTTTTTAAATTTTTAGTGGAGATGGAGTCTGACTCTTACTCAGGCTGTTCTTAAACTCCTGAGATCAGGGGATCCTCCTGTCTCAGCCTCCCAGAGTGCTAGGAATACAGATGTGAGCCACCATGCCCAACCATGCATCACTTTTAATATTTAAAAATTGATGAATCTGAAAGACTGTGGCTACAGAGGTCTGTGGGGGTGATCTAGACTTTGTCTCCAGCAATATTCCTACAGTATATACTCAGAGGATTGTTGTCCAGGGCTTTATTTTTTATTTTCATTTTTTGTTGTTGTTATTGCAGTTTTTTTGGCCGGGTCTGGATTCGAACCCACCACCTCTGTCATATGGGGCCAGCACCCTTCTCCTTGAGCCATAGGTGCGGCCCCTATACTCAGAGGATTGTTACTCAAAGTTATACCTGCCAAGAAAATGGGATAAAGAGGAGACATCCTTGTTCTTTTATCTGCAGAACTTCCCAATTTTTTCATGTAAGAACAGCTGAAAGATGGTAATGTCTGTATGCTCACAGGGTGAAGAAACAGTGCTGGGTGGAGCCAGAATTCTCTTCCCAGGCGCTCCATCAGCACCAGTTTTCTCAAGGACCAAGGGGATCAATTTTTTTTCTTTTTTTTATGAGACAGAATTTCTCTCTGTCACCCAGGCTAGAGTACTGTGGCCTCACCCTAGCTCACAGCAACCTCAAACTCCTGGGCTCAAGTGATCCTCCTGCTTCAACCTCCCAAGTAGCTAGGTCTATGGGCACCCATCATTGTGCCAGGCTAGTTTTTCTATTTTTATTATTATTATTATTATTATTTTTTTTTGAGACAGAGTCTCAAGCTGTCACCCTGGGTAGAGTGCATGGCATCACAGCTCACAGCAACCTCCAACTCCTGGGCTCAAGCGATTCTCCTGCCTCTGCCTCCCAAGTAGCTGGGACTACAGGTGTCTGCCACAACGCCTAGCTATTTTTTGGTTACAGCCATCATTGTAGTTTGGCAGGCCCAGGCTAGATTCAAACCTTACAGCTCAGGTGTATGTGGCTGGTGCCTTAGCCACTTGAGCCACAAGGCGCCGAGCCTAGTTTTTCTATTTTTAGTAGAGAAAGAGGTTCTGATGTTGCTCAATCTGGTCTTGAACTCCTGACCTGAGGTGATCCTCCCACCTTGGCCTCCCAGAGTGCTAGGATTGTAAATATGAGCCACCAGGCCAGGCCTCTCAATCAATTTCTTTATGTGGAGCTCATTCACCAAGTAACAGCAGGTCATGACTACAGGTCTGAGGCTTTTCTTTACTGAAAAGGCATGAGCCCTCCAAGTGTCATTCTGCAGCTCCTTTGTGCCAAAGGAATTGTATCTATCTCATGGTTCAGAAACTTCAGTAGCATTATTATAGGTTTTTATCTTGCTATTAAGGTATCCAAGGAACTCATAATTAGACTTTTATTGTGCTTGGATTTTGCTTGTACTCTTTATTTAGAAGTTTCTGTTTTATTTATTTATTTATTTATTTATTTATTTTTGTAGAGACAGAGTCTCACTTTATCGCCCTCAGTAGAGTGCCGTAGCATCACACTGCTCACAGCAACCTCCAACTCCTGGGCTTAGACGATTCTCTTGCCTCAACCTCCCCAGTAGCTGGGACTACAGGAGCCTGCCACAACACCTGGCTATTTTTTTGTTGCAGTTTGGCAAGGGCTGGGTTTGAACCCCCCACCCTTGGTATAAGGGGTCGGCGCCCTACCCACTGAGTCACAGGTGCCACCCAGAAGTTTCTGTTTTAGAGGACAACTTTGGCAATCATTTCAGGATCTCCTTTTCCTTGGATAATTCTATTAGATCACTGATTGTTCCTCAGTCATAATCCTAGATGAATGCTATTTATTAGAATCACTTCAAGTCCTCTATAAATTCCAGCTTTGCTGTTGTTTAAAGCAAAGGGCAAAATGTTATGGTGATCGTGTCTAAAAACTCTTAAAGATTCTATGAAGGAATCAGTTTTTTGTCTGTGTTTCTTTCAAGTTAGAAGGAAAAAAAATAATTACTTCTGTGTAGAAGCTTTGGACCACAATACATTGAATACTGAACTATAGCTACAAAAATGTTTTTCTTGCAGTTTGGCTTTTTTATTTAATAACTTTGCCCACAGAAAATGAAAAGCAAATTCAATCAGGGAAGGATGAATAATCACAAATTCCAATTTTAAGGAATCTGAATTAATGAGATTTCATGAAATTTTGTTGCAGCTAGGAAAGAGCTACCCCTCTCCTCCCATGAGATGGGACTGTGATGCTTACAACTTTACTTACAGGCTCACAATATCATTCCCTGGAGAAGGAATTATGGTCAGACTTTAATTTGGATAAAGAGACAAAATTAGAAAATCTCATGAGGGAAATGTCATTCGTTATTTACAAATACACATAATTAAAGGAAGAAGGTATATAGTGAAGAAAAACCATAGTGTCTGCAAAGCAAGGGCTTAATTCTAAGTAGAATTCCCTGAGATCTCATCAGACGCATGCCCCAAACACATAGTTAATGTCTACTACTTGGAAAAAAGTCGCTTGAGGGATATATATCAAACTATTATCTATGCTTTTCTGTGTGGATTGGAAGGAGAAGTGGTATGAGGGATACATTTAATTTGATATGAAAGATTACTGTGATGTTTGACTATTTGAATAATGAGTATAATGAATGTTGGTTACACTTTCTAGCCACCAGCAACTAGAACACCTTCCTGATATTTGTAGAATTTTACATCTTATGGGTCTGAATGTGCATAAGCCAGAAACTCACTTTACGAATCTCGCTTGTATTAATTCATGTATTAATCTGAGAAACTGAATCAATAGAATGTGTATATATTTATATGTAGAGAGATTTATTTTAAGGAATTGGCTCACACAATTGTGGAACTCAAGAAAGAGGCCATGTTGAGTTCAAGTCCAAAGGCAGTCTGCTGGCAGAATTCCCACTTACTTGGAGGGGAGCCATCTTTGTTCTACATGTTAAGGCTCTCAACTGAATGAGGCCCACCTACATTAGGGAGGGCAATCTGCTTTACTCAAAGTCCACCAATTTAAATGTTAATCTCATTCAAAAACACCCCTACAGAAAACTCCAGAAAAATGGTTGACCAAATATCTGGACACCATAGCCCAGGCAAGTTGGCACATAAAATGAATAGATATAGAATTAAGTGTCATGGAGAGTCCATTCTTCAAGAGGGGTAGTAGTGAGGCGGTGCCATAGCTCAGTAGGTAGGGGGCCGGCCACATACACTGAGGCTGTCAGGTTTGAACCTGGCCTGAGCCTGCCAAAAAAAAAATGACAACTTCAAGAAAAAAATAGCCAGGCATTGTGGCGGGTGCCTGTAGTCCCAGCTAGTTGGGAGGCTGAGGCAAGAGAATCGCTTAAGCCCAAGAGTTTGAGGTTGTTATGAACTGTTGATGCCATGGCACTCTATGCAGGGTGACAGCTTTAGACTCTGTCTCAAAAAAAAAAAAGAGGGGTAGTGGAGACAGTCAGCTTACAGGGGCAAGACTGTAGCTGGAATGCATGGGGTCTGTGCCCAGCAGTGACTGCCGAAGGGTCTCCAGTGGAGGTGTCATGGCTTTGTAGCACCAAGACACTTCCTTTAGTTTTCCCAGAAAGTCTGTGAACAACCCAGTTCCTTTAACACATTCCTTGCTTGCTCGAACTAGGGCACATTCTGCTATTTGCAACTAAGAACACTGAAATTCAATAAGCATGTTCTATAATTATCTAAAACTGCATAACAAATTACTCTAAAACTTGGTGACTTAAAACAATAATAAACATTTATTGTTTCATTCTCTGTAAGACGAGAATATGAGATGAGCTTAGCTGGGTGGCTCAGGGTCTCTCCTGAGGTTGCATTCAACCTGGCAGCCAGGGTTATAACCATCTCCACTGGGGCTGGAGGATTCACTTTGGAGATAGTTCATTCACATGACTGGTCAGCTGGTGTCGGCTATCAGCAGGAAGCCTCAGCTCCTCTCCATAGGACTGCTTGAGTGTCCTCACAACTTGGAAGCTGTCTTCCCCCATCAGGAGTCATTCAAGAGAGAAAACTGGATGTCACAATGCTTCTTGGGACCTTGTCTCCATGAAGACACTTTCTCACTTCTACCCCATTGTATTTGTTACTAGAAAGTCACTAAGTCCAGCTCTTATTCAAAGGTAGTAAAGTTTGTTTTCTGTTATACTCATTGAAGAGAGGAATGTCAAAGGATTTGTAGATGTATTTTTTTTTTTTTTGGCCGGGGCTGAGTTTGAACCCACCACCTCTGGCACATGGGACCGGCGCCCTACTCCTTGAGCCGCAGGCGCTGCCCGTAGATGTATTTTAAAACTTCCTGTGGTGGCCAGCCTCCAAGATGGCCCCTGACGATCCTCTTCTCTGATAATCACACCTTTGTGTATTTCTCTCCCATACTGCAGCCCACTTGGTCTGTGTGACCAGTGGCCAATAGTAGGTCACTCTCAAAAAGCTGCAACTTATCTCTCTTTTTCTTTTTCCCTCTGTCTGTCTGTCTCTCCTCTCTGGGGAAACAAGCAACCACATGTGTGTATCTCTGGAGACACCCATGTGGGAAGGAACTAAATCTTCCAGCTCAGAGTCAGTAGGGAACTGAGGCCAGCCTGAGGCCAGCCAATGGCCACATGAGTGAGTAGCCCCAGTTGAACCTTGATGGGACTGCAGCCTTGGCTGACAATTTTGCCTGCATCCTTGTGAGACTTCATGAGACCTTAAGCCAAAACACAACTTGGAAGTCTTCCAAAACACCCAGATCAATTGCTCCTGGATTTCTGATCCCCAGACCCTATGTGAGATAATAAATGTTTATTGCTAAGTCTGGGGGGTAACTTGTTACATAGGAATAAACAACTAATATACCACCGTACATGTATTACTTTTTCCCCAGATGAAATAGAAATGTGTGTGTGTGTGCGCATGTGCATGACTTTAGAAGATAGAAAGAAGATATGAATCTACCTAAGTCACCCAGGGAGGTGTGACCATCTTTTTGTCATTACCGAGCAGTAATTCATGAAATGGTATAGAAATCCTCATCCAAATCTTAAACTGAAATTCTTCTTTTTTAAGGTTAGAGGCTGCTCCCTACCAAGTTGTAAATTGCTACTCCCTAGAATGAGTCACATAAATCTGGGAAGCCCCTCATGCAAGGGGCTGCTTTGAGCGGTTAGCTCTTGTGTATGTTGAGGGGCACTGTGCTTCAAAACTAACAATGATACGGCCTTTGAATTCTTTTTTTTTTTTGCCGGGGCTAGGTTTGAACCCGCCACCTCCGGCATATGGGACTGGCGCCCTACTCCTTGAGCCACAGGTGCCACCCTGGCCTTTGAATTCTTGTTAGCCTTATTGTTTTAGAATGTCTGTAGTTACAGGCCATGGTAAGAAGCTTGTGGATTATTCAATCATGTTTTTAGGTGTAATGGTAAAAAAAAAAAAATTATGTAATCTATATTTTATTACTTACTCAAAATAGCATAATATCATTTGTTCATTAAATATTTGCTTTGCCCCTACTGAGTGCCCACACGGTCCTGGGCACTGGAACACTGACTTTGAATGTCCTCAAAGCTGCAGGAAGACTGCAGACACCATTATCACAGTAGAAATGCAATTATGGGAAAGCTAAAGCCCTCCTTCTCCACTGGGGAAAAAGCCAGCATTCTGTCTTTCAGGGAGCTCTGCTTGTGAATTCACCCTGGTTCAGCCTCTGGCCATGTGCTTTTTAGGCTTAAGAATTCTGATTTGACAGAACACCAGAAGCAGATCTATGCCCCAGAGGAAATCCATTAGCCACCCTTATGAGACTGTATGTAAAACCAGAAGGTTAGTTTATTAATTTACAATGAAAATTCTAACTGTCACAGGAACCAGAACACTCATGTTTGTATCACCACCTCGACCTTCCTCCCTCCCATTCTCCCTTCTCCCTAGCCTTTCTTCTGTCTTCCCTTCCTTCCATTCTCATTCTAACAAATATTTAGTGAGCTTGTCTTATGAGTCAGACATAGGGCTGAGTGTCTGGGACAGAGTTCCTGCTCTCAGTTGGAGGGGTGGGAGGAAAACCTCATCGAAAAATTCACACATGGGCGGTGCCTGTGGCTCAAAGGAATAGGTGTTGGCCCCATATGCGGGAGGTGGTGGGTTCAAACCCAGCCCTGGCCAAAAACTGCAAAAAAGAAAATATAGCCGGGAGTTGTGGTAGGCTCCTGTAGTCCCAGCTACTTGGGAGGCTGAGGCAAGAGAATCGCGTAAGCCCAAGTGTTTGAGGTTGCTGAGAGCTGTGACGTCATGGTACTCTACTGAGGGCAACATAGTGAGACTCTGTCTCAAAAAATAAAAAAAGAAAAATTCACGCATATGAACTCTGGATCTCCTTTTTGGCTTCATGGATCTCTTTGAGAATCCAGTGAAGATGAAGGTCCTTGTTCTTATAAGAATGTGCATTCTCACCTATACCTGTTTTCTTCACAAAACCGTCTCTCTTTAGATAGGCCGTCACATTGACCCAGTGAGTCACCACGCCCCACCTTGGAGTGATGCAGTAGCCTGCAGAGGACTTTGCATGCTCGGCTTTCATCCATTATGAATAGATGTAAAGCTTAGTTCTGGTGGAGAG
Source organism: Nycticebus coucang (assembly GCF_027406575.1). NCBI lineage: Eukaryota > Metazoa > Chordata > Mammalia > Primates > Lorisidae > Nycticebus > Nycticebus coucang. The sequence continues at coordinate 25,126,156 of NC_069787.1, forward strand.
CTGTGTATTCCTTACTTGTTGAAGTTCTTAGAAGGTGCCTCATTCTGGGCCCTCCCAGCTGGCTTTCCCAAGAACGTCCAGAAAACATAAAAGACACTCAGCTGATTACTAACCCTCTCCAGCTCACCTCTCTGCTCACCATAACCCCTAGAGCAAGGGTTGGCAAATTTATTCTGTAAAGGACCACAAAGTAAATATTTGAGGTTTCTTTCGCAACTACTTAACTCTGTTGTTTTAGTGCAAAAAGCAGCATAGATGATACACACATGAACGAGCATAGCTGTGTTCCAACAAAGCCTTATTTACCAAACTGGGCTCGCTGGACCTGGTCAGTGGGCTGTCCTGGGCCTACCCTTGGTCTGGAAGATTTTCCTCTTTCTGATGGCTACCCCAGCTGCCTGTTCTTCCCCTGCTCTACCTCAGTGGTTTTGGGGGAAGGATTTATTTCCATTGTATTTCTGAGGATTTTGAGAAAGGGTGAAAATAGTTCTTCTATGTAACCAGCAAATGGAAGATGGCCTTCGGCTGGGGGCAGTTAGATGTCCCTGTGCTCTGTCCTTCTTCCCAGTTTGCACAGCATGGAGAAATGGAAAGAAACATCAGGTAAACATGGGAAGGCTTTAAGAATGTTTATCCTGGAGAACAGAAAATTCTAGCTCGGTATGAGGAATGTGGTTAAGAGCACTTACTCTTAAGTCAGGTAGTAATAACAGTAATACTCTGAGGAGCAGGGGGCTACCAGGTTGCCTAAGGAGGAGTGAACCAGCCCAGGTTGGAAATGGAGCAGGTTAAAACTCCCGTGCTGATCAGTAGTGGGATCGCGCCTGTGAGTAGCCACTGCACTCCAGCCTGGGCAACATAGCGAGACCCCATCTCTAAAATAATAATAATAACAGTAATAACACAGAGAACATCTACTAAACACCTGCCCTGTGCCGAGCACTCTCCTAAACATTTTTGTAGGCATCATATTTGGTGCTGGATCTGTTTCCCAGCTTTGCTGCTCTCTGGCTGTGGAAATCATAGTGTGGTCCTTTACAACCTCAGTTCCTCCATCTGTCAGACAAAGGGTGTGGGGTAAACTGATGAAAAACACTCAGCACAGTGCCTGGCTCTACTTACATGCTTGATATGAGTTAGATCTTATTATTCACATCTGTGAGGGGACCAGGCCTGCTCTTTGTGCCTCAGAGCTTAGAAAGGCATCCCAGTAGGTGGAACCTTTTGAAAGAGCGATTCCAACCCTAGAAAAAACTTGCTAACTCAGTACTTCTGAGATTCTACAGGGTATTTGAAAGATGATTCTTTTTTCTTTCTTTCTTTCTTTTTTTTTTTTTTTGAGATGTTGTTCTGGATAGGGATAGAGTGCAGTGGCATCATCACAGCTCACAGCAACCTCAAACTCCTGGGCTAAAGCGATCCTCCTGCCCTCAGCCTTGAAAATAACTGGGATTACAGCTACCCGCCACAATACCTGGGTAGTTTTTCTATTTTTAGTAGAGATGAGGGTCTCACTTTTGCTCAGGTTGATCTTGAACTTCTTTTTTTTTTTTTTTGCAGTTTTTGGCCAGGGCTGGGTTTGAACCCACCACCTCCAGCATATGGGGCCGGCACCCTACTCCCTTGAGCCACAGGCGCCACCCTGATCTTGAACTTCTAAGCACAAGCAATCCACCAGCCTCAGCCTCCCAGAGTGCTAGGATTACAGGCATGAGCCACCACGCCTGGCCTAACAGATGATTCTTCAAGAAAGCATTCTATAATCAAAAAAATTAGGGAAATTCTCAGCTGAGCAAACTTAAACAAATTTCTCTATTGTTATAGTTCACATAGCTCAGGATATGCTATTGTGGTATAAATCTCTAAGCAGGTATTACCTACCATAAGCAGCTTTTTCCAAGTATATTTATCTGCCACTATATATATACAGGATAGACATTAAAGTTCGTGTGCAATTTAAAACAGTTTAATATAGGGGCTCACACCTATAATCCCAGCACTCTAGGAGGCCGAGGCAGTTGGATTGCCTGAGCTCAGAGGTTCAAGATCAGCTTGAGCAAGAGCAAGACCCTGTCTCTAAAAATGGCCAGTCATTGTGGCAGGCACCTGTAGTCTCAACTCCTTGGCAGGCTAAGACAAAAGAATCGCTTGAGCCCAAGAGTTAGAGGTTGCTGTGAGCTATGACACCATGGCACTCTACCCAGGGTGACAAAGTGAGACTATCTCAAAAAAATTTTTAAAAAGGTTTAACATAATAAATTGCACACAAAATTTATTAACTATATATATATATATAATTTTTTTTGCCCCTAGGCATCTTGAAACTAGTTTGTCATAGAAAACCATTTGGACGGCCAGGTATGGTGGCTCATGCCTATAATCCTAGCACTCTGGGAGGTTGAAGTGGGAGGATTGCTTGAGCTCAGGTTGAGCTCAAGAGTTTGAGACCAGTCTGAGTAAGAGCAAGACCCCCATCTCTGCTAAAAATAGAAAAACTAGCCCAGAATTGTGGCAGGTACCTGTTAGTCCCAGCTACTTGGGAGGTTAAGACAAGAAGATCGCTTAGGCTCAGTGTCTGTGGCCCAAACGGCTAAGGCTCCAGCCACATACATCTGAGCTGGCGAGTTCGAATCCAGACTGGCCCGCCAAACAACAATGATGGCTGCAACCAAAGGAAAAAAAAAAAAAAATAACCAGGCATTGTTGTGGTAGGCACCCGTAGTCCCAGCTACTTGGGAGGCAGAGGCAGGAGAATCACTTGAGCCCAGGAGTTGGAGGTTGCTGTGAGCTGTGATGCCATGGCACTCTACCCACGGCGACAGCTTGAGGCTCTGTCTCAAAAAAAAAAAAGATCGCTTAAACCCAGGAGTTTGAGGTTGTTGTGAGCTATGACACCAGGACACTCTGCCCAGGGTATCAGAGTGAGACTGTCTCAAAAATAAATTAAACAAATAGGGCAGCACCTGTGGTAAGTGAGTAGAGCGCTGGCCCCATATAACGAGGGTGGCGGGTTCAAACCCAGCCCCGGCCAAACTGCAACAACAACAAAAAATAGCCGGGTGTTGTGGCACTCCAGGGTGGTAAAGTGAGACTCTGTCTCTACAAAAAAAAAAAAAAAAAGTCACATAAAAAAATTAAATAAATAAATAAACCATTTGGACAAACACAGTTGGAGTTATCTGAAAATAGATTAGGCTACCAGAATTAGTGAGCTTGTCATTAAGGGAAGAACGTGGGCAAAGCTGGTGGCCCGAAGGGCCGGGATATGTTCAGGATCCCGGCATGGATCACAGTGGAGCAGAGAGAAATGAGAGGCTTGTGAGAGGCTTGTGGGGAGCTGTTCTGTGTCCTTTCAGGCTGGGGGTTGTGCTAGTTGTCTGTTCCAGCCTGGGAAGTTTGGATTTGGCTTTGAATGACACCCAGAACGGAGACTTTGGGGAGTAAAGGGTGATGATGAACGGCTCAAGTTAAGAAGACCTGAGGAGCTAATTTGACTGTGCAACCCCCCCCCACACACACACACATACTTCGGGGTCCCCTCAGGTCTGCTGAAGTTCAGGGTGTGGAGCACTACAGGCAGAACATAATGTCTGACACTTGTAGGAGCTCAGGAAGTGTTCCCTTCGAGACCATCCTGATCTAGTATTTCTCAGCTAGGAGCACCCTGGCGCTATTCGAGGTCTGATTCTCACCCACACTGTTAAGCTGTGATGGTATTTCCCATGTCCATGTTAGCTACGAGAGTTACCTGGCTAATAAAACCCTTCAAATCCTTTTTTCAGCCAAGTGTGGATAAACTAAAGGACACGGTGTGCTAAACCAGAGCTGTTCTCTCTCCACCTCCAGGACGGGGACCAGCTTTGTTCCCCCTGCGCTCTTTCTTCCTCGCTCAAGTTTTCCCATGAGCCACAAGAAAGGACCAATTCCGAGGCTGACTTGGTTGACAAGGGCAGATGGAGGCGGGAACACTGAACACAAGTGGGGTTGCGGGTAGTTTTCAAGGTCAGAGATGGTGTGGGCTGAAGGGATGTTTAGCAGTGCTGGGGGGTTTTGGATGCGTGTGCAGTGGGAGCCATCCCGAGGAACAGGCAGGACATTCTCTACCGCTGACATGTTGTGTGACATCGAAGTTCTGTGTCTTCAGCACCGTTAGTAGAGATGTCCTACTTGTTACACTGAAGCACCTCCTACCATTTTAATCACCTGTCAGGTGTGGGGATCATCTTTGTTGAAAACCACCTTTTGGCCAGGTGGTGGCCCACGCCTATAATCCTAGCACTTCGGAAGGCTGAGGCAGGAAGATCTTTTAAGCTTAGGAGTTCGAGACCAGCCTGAGCAAGACTGAGACTCTATCTCTACTTAAAATAGAAAAGTTAGCCAGGCATTGTGATGGACACCGATAGTCCCAGCTACTGCAGAAACTGAGGCAGGAGGATCATTTAAGGATTTTGAGGTTGCTGTGAGGTATGCCATGGCACTCTAGTCTAGGGCAACAGAGTGAGACTCTGTCTCAAAACACCAAAAAAACCCCACCTTCCATCATCACAGTCCCTGAATTGCAGACAAGCGGGGCACTTTGTGAAACCAGCCCCATCATGGCTCTGTTGGGAACGCCCCCCACCCCCAGCTTTTCTCTCACTGCGCTTTCTTCTCAAAAGCACAGTATGAAGTGACGCTGTTGGCAACCCTGGCTCAGTGACTGTTCTGCCCCATATCTCTGCCCACCTCCCATGCCTCGTTGAGCACATTACTGGTTTATTAGAAGAGTTTTCCAGTAATAGAAAGTGACCTACAAATGCATAAAGGTTATCTCCTGATCTAGTTCAGGAGATAATAGTGACAGAGAACTGTCACTTAAAGAAAAGCATAGAAAGTAGTTTTGTAATTACAAAGATGCACCGAGGCACAGTGGAAGGAGCCCAGGCCTCAGGGATTAAATTGCTGCAAATTACTTGCTGTGTGTCATAAGTAAGTTGCTTAACATCTCTGGGTCTCAATTTCTTTATCATTATAAATGGGGCAAACATTACCATGCAGACACTGCATTTTGTAGTCTGCACAGAAAATTTCTATCTTCTGGTAATAGCATCTCCTCCTCCCTGTGGTTCTGCAAGAGGCACCAATCACAGAAATCTCTATTACCCTCCCTGGCCCTCCCATGACTTCAATGGGGCCCAGGCCTGGCCAATAAAGCACTGGCTTGTGAACTAGGCAGGTCCTTCCTTAAGACGTTATACACAAATATCGGAGCATCTCTCTTTCCTTTGCTGAACCAAAAGGAGGACAGCCGGCAGCTTGGGGTAGCTATGCCAGTCCACCCCCACCATTCCCTGCTCCCTTCCCCCTTCTACTTTGTCGTGACGTGAGGAGAGAATAACGCTGATACACAAAGATGCCAGCATATCTGGGAGGGGAAGGGAGTGCCAACAGCATTTTTTTACATTGGTTTCAAATCTCTTCTGTCATTATTATGACTTTTGATCTTGATTTTAGTTTTGCTATTGCTTTAGAAGAAGAGGAGGCTTTAAAAGACAATGAGTCAGCTCTTGAGCCTGTGGCTCAAGAGGCTAAGGCATCAACCACATAGCTGGTGGGTTTGAATCCAGCCTGAGCCTACCAAATAACAATGACGACTGCAAACAAACAAAAAAAAATAGCCGGGTGTTGTGGCAGGCACCTATCGTCCCAGCGACTTGGGAGGCGGAGGCAGGAGAATCACTTGAGCCCAGGAGTTGGAGGTTGCTGTCAGCTGTGATGCCACAGCACTCTACCTAGGGCAAAAGCTTGAGGCTCTGTCTCAAAAATAAATAAATAAATAAAAGTCAATGAGCCAACTTTCATTGTTTCTCAGATATAATGGGGTCAGGAGAAGCAGCCCCTTCCCCAAAGCCATCCAGCGGTAAGTCAGGGTGGGAGCTCCAGGCTTCAGACTCCAAGACCAGTGCTCATGTTCCGTGGCCACCTTGGTGTGTCACGGTGACTCTCAGCCTGGTCGGGTGACTCACTGTTCCCGACTTTTTCTTGCTTTGGTCTCTGTCTCTCATCAAATCGACAGTGTCTGAAATACGAGTGCTGCTATAGTACTGATTCCTTTGGATTCTCCTGTTTATGCTTCTTTTGGGAGTGGGAATGCAGACAACTAATTTAAACTATCAGATCAATTGCTCTGAAGATCCTCTTTCCTCCCAAAGGAGAAAAGTCAGGCAAGAAAGGGCTTTAGGTATCTTTCTTAGGAGAATGGATTGAAGAAGGGAAGGAACGTGGCAATGATCCTAAAAGAGAGAAAATGGTACGGGAAGGTGACGTTCATGCTCCCGAGTTCAGTTCAGTTTTGGTATTTTCCTCTTTCTCTGTCACATCAGGCCTGATGGCCCAGCAGCCATTCTCTCCCTTTTCTTCCTGGCTTGAAGATTCTACCTCCCACTTCAGAGTCTGAAATGCCGCAACTCGCTTTCCCTGCCTGCCTTATAGCTAAAGAATGGGACCTATTCATAGCTCATGGACAAAAGAAAAGTCTCCTGTTTTGCTTTTTTTTTGAGACAGAGTCTCACTATGTCTCCCTTGGTAGAGTGCCATTGTGTCACAGCTCACAGCAACCTCAAACTCTTGGGCTTAAGTGATTCTCTTTCCTGAGCCTCTCAAGTAGCTGGGACTACAGGCACTCGCCATAATGTCCGGCTATTTTTGTTGTTGTTGCAGTTGTCACTGTTGTGTAGCAGGCCTGGGCCACCCTGGCACGTGGCTGGCACAATAACCACTGTGCTACGAGCCCCGAGCCAAAAGAGAAGTCTCTTGGAATTGCTTTTCCAAAAGACTCCTCCTTGATAAAAAGAGAAATGCAAACCAGGGCACAGTGGCTCACACCTATAATCCTAGTACTCTGGGAGACCTAGGGCAGTAGATTGCCTGTGCTCAGGAGTTCAAGACCAGCCCGACCAAAATCGAGACCTGTCTCTAAAAAAAATAGCCAGGTTGGCGGTGCCTGTGGCTCAGTGAATAGGGTGTCGGCCCCATATACCGAGGGTGGCGGTTTTGAACCCAGTCCCAGCCAAACTGCAACAAAAAATAGCCAAGCGTTGTGGCAGGCACCTGTGGTCCCAGCTACTTGGGAGGCTGAGGCAAGAGAATCACTTAAGCCCAAGAGCTGGAGGTCGCTGTGTACTGTGATCCCACAGCACTCTATCGGAGGTGACAAAGTGAGACTCTTGTCTCTGAAAAAAAAAAAAAAAAAAAGCCAGGCATTGTGGCAGACGCCTATAGTCCCAGCTACTGGGAGACTGAAGCAAGAGGATCACTTGAGCCCAGGAATTTGAGGTTACTGTGATGCCACAACATTCTACGAAGTGCAACAAAATGAGACTCTGTCTTAAAACAGAAAAAAGGAAATGCATAAGGGAATGTCTACCTTTGAATGTGATAATATAAAGATAATGCCTGGAGCTGCAGCAGCCATCTTGCTTCCATGAGGGGACCAGTCTAAGGTCAAAGCCGGCACATGGAGGATTGTGGCATGGACAGATGCAAAGGCGGGATCCTGGATGACACCACAGAAACCTAGATTTCACCACAGAAAGAATCTTGGAAAAGCCCAACCACTGGATTCTTGTTACATAAAATAATAAAAACAGTCTACATCATTTAAGCCACATTTCATTGGGTGCTTTCTTTCTTGTAGCCAAAAATCATCTTAATATTATGTCTTGGACTTGTTTCTAAGAAATTTCCTTGTGTTTCCTAAGGTTTTGTCTCTGAAATAAAGTTTTTCTTTGATTTTGGTTTGTATTTGTTATTCTGGAAGTTCCATTTGATTCTTTTTTAAGTCTACTGGGTGGTTTTTGATACTTTCCTGTTCCATGCAGATATCCCTGACCTTGTCTTTTATTTCCGTAAACATATTAACTATGGTTAGTTTTTAATCTGAGCCTGATAATTCCAATATCTAAAGTCTTGGCAGACTGTTTCCGTTGGCCGCTGTTTTTTGCTCGTTCTTATTACAGCTTATTCATGGTAACTTATTTCTTTATTTTATTTTTTAAATCGTTTTAGAGGTCTTGCTCTTTGCCCAACCTAGAGCACAGTCGTAGGATCACAGTTCACTGCAACCTCAAACTCCTGGGTTCAAGTGATCTTCTAGCCTCAGACTCTCAAGTAGCTGGCACCACAGGCACCCCGGCTAATTTTAAATTGTTCATAGAGATGTTCTCTCTATGAACAGGAAAGAGAGAGAGGCTGCTCTTGAACTCATGGACTGAAGTAATCTTCCTGCTTCAGACTTCCAACATGCTGGGATTATAGGTGTGAGCCATTGTTCCCAGACCTTTTTTCTTTCTTTCTTTCTTTTTTTTTTTTGTAGTTTTTGGCCGGGGCTGGGTTTGAACGCGCCACCTCCAGCATATGGGGCTGGCGCCTACTCCTCTGAGCCACAGGCGCCACCCCGACCTTTTTTCTTTTAATCACTGATTATCTTGTATAGAATGCTACTCATTATACCTAAAATAATTTGTAGGAGTAATCTGAGGTCTAGGAACAGGTTATCTTCCTCCAGAGATGATTTATGTCTGTATTTTCTGGATGTCTGGGCACCACTTTAAACCATGTTTAGGATTTGAGGTTGGACCTGGGCCACCATACACTGAATCCTGGCCACAAATCTACTGTACAAGGCTTAGTTTACTTCTGTCTTTTCTTTTCTTTCTTTTTTTTTTTTTTTTTTTGTAGAGACAGAGTCTCACTATACTGCCCTCGGTAGAGTGCCATGGCATCACACAGCTCACAGCAACCTCTTAACTCTTGGGCTTACGCGATTCTCTTGCCTCAGCCTCCCGAGTAGCTGGGACTACAGGCGCCCGCCACAACGCCCGGCTATTTTTTTGGTTGCAGTTTGGCCGGGGCTGGGTTTGAACCTGCCACCCTCGGTATATGGGGCCGGCGCCCTACTCACTGAGCCACAGGCGCCGCCCTGTCTTTTCTTTTCTTTTTCTTTCTTTTCTCTTTTTCTTCTTCTTTCTTTCTTTTTTTTTTTCTTTTCTTTTCTTCTTCTTTTTTTTTTTTTTGAGTTGGGGGTCTTACTGTGTTGCTCAGGATCTCTTCAATTAGACCGTCCTTTTGATTTCAGCCCGCCTATTCCAAGGCCATCAAAACAAAAGTTCAGATTGCTGGAATCAGCCCAAAGTGACTTCTGAGTTTTGCTTATGTCTTTGGGTTCCTGTTTTCCATTCAGTTTTGGCCCAGTGATATCTTACTATATAATTAACTTTTAAGTGCTTTTAAGACGTTTGATCTGTCTGGCATGCTTTAGTTGTTTCTTGAAGGAGGCTTGGTCTAAACAGCCTAAATTCACCATTAGTGGAAGCAAAAGTTTTTCTTGTCCCATCACCAAGTTCTCAGCTACTGCCTCTGGGGTTCCTCTGCTTTCTTTTCACTGTCCATGGGTCTGCAGCCTATTTGTCCATGGTTTCAATGCCTTGTCCTATTCTGGATTTTGCTGCCCACCTGATTTTTAGCCATCAGCCTTATTTCTACCTGCCCTGACCTGTGGCACTTGCTTCTCCAGGACTTCTGATGGGTGCCTATTTTGACTGACTTGGGTAGAATAGGGTTCTAGCCTCTTGACTCCCTAGCTGAGCCTCAACCTAGGATGTTGGGATATTTGCCAACATTGTTCCCTCCTCTTCCTCCTCTCCCTCCTCTCCCTCCAAACCTCTGGCTACCTATCTGATCTTGACTTCTCTGACTAACTCTCCTTCCTCTACTACTAAGTGCCCTGGCATCACCCACCCAGTTCACAGCATCATTGTGGGCTGCCCTTGATTGAATGTTTTAAGTAGATGGGCTTGAGGCTGAGTCTATTTAATTACCTTTGTCAAATACAGGATCACACTGTGGGGGACCTCATCAATGTTTTATAATAGTGAGCAACTGTTAGATTTTAAGCATTCTTAGAAATACAGAGGATGGCCAAAGTTTATGATAAAAAAGAGGAATTATTTTTTTATTTATTTTTTATTTTTTATTTTTTTATTTTTATTTTTGCAGTTTTGGGCCAGGGCTGGGTTATGAACCCACCACCTCCGGCATATGGGGCTGGCACCCTACTCCTTTGAGCCGCAGGCGCCGCCCAATAAAAAAGAGGAATTAAAGGCTTGGTGCCTAATAGCTCAGTGGTTAGGGCACCAGCCACATGTACTCGGACTGGCGGGTTCAAACCCAGCTTGGGCCTGGTAAACAACAATGACAACTACAAAAACAAAAAAAAAGTAGCCAGGTGTTGCAGTGTCCGCCTGTAGTCCCGCTACCTGGGAGGCTGAGGCAAGAGAATTGCTTAAGCCCAAGAGCTGGAGGTTACTGTGAGCTGTGACACTACAGCACTCTATTGAGGGCAACATAGTGAAACTCTGTATCAAAAAAAAAAAAAAAGGAATTGAAGCCAGTCTGGTGGCTCACACCTGTAATCGTAGCACTCTGGGAGGCCGAAGTGGGTGGATTGCTTGAGCTCAGAGGTGGAGACCAGCCAGAGCAAGAGCAAGACCCAAGGAGTAGGGCGCCAGCTCCATATGCCGGAGGTAGTGGGGTCAAACCCAGCCCTGGCCAAAAACTGCAAAAAAAAATAAAATAAATAGAAAAATTATGGCCAGGCATGGTGGCTCACGCCTATAATCCTGGCACTCTGGGAGGCCGAGGTGGGTGGATTGTCTGAGCTCACTGGTTCGAGACCAGCCTGAGCAAGAGTGAGACCCCCTCCCCTGCATCTCTAAAAACTGCCAGGCATTATGATGGGTGCGCTATAGTACCAGCTACTCAGGGAGGCTGAGGCAAGAGAATCACTGGAACCCAAGACTGAGGGCAACAAAATGAGACACTGTCTCAAAAAAAAGAAAGAAAAGAAAAAGAGACAGGTGCCTGTGGCTCAAAGGATTAGTGTGCCGGCCCCATATACCAGAGGTGGCAGGTTCAAGCCCAGCCCTGGCCAAAAACTGCAAAAGAAAAGAAAAGAAAAAGAAGAATTATCTGAGTAGTGAAAAAAGAAAAATTAGCAGGGTGTGATAACAGACACCTGCCCAGCTACTCGGGAGGCTAATGGCTTGAACCCAGGAGTCTGAGGTTGCTGTGAGCTAGGCTGACCCCATGGCACTCTAGCCTGGGCAACAGAGTGAGACTCTGTCTCAGATAAATAAGTAAATAAATAAGACCTACTCTTAAGACTTTTATTTGAGTTTTGAGAGACTATTTGGCCACCTACAAGAAATGCACAGTTTAATACAGTGGTAGGAGGCACGGTCTTATAAATTCAGTAGACCCAGACTTAATCCTATTTCTTCTCTTGTTTTTTATTTTATTTATTTATTTATTTTTTTGAGACAGAGCCTCAAGCTGTCACCCTGGGTAGAGTGCTGTTGCATCATAGCTCACAGCAACCTCCAACTCCTGGGCTCAAGCGATTCTCCTGCCTCCACCTCCCAAGTAGCCGGGACTACAGGCGCCACCCAATGCCCAGCTATTTTTTGGTTGCAGCTGTCATTGTTGTTTGGCGGGCTGGGGCTAGATTCGAACCCGCCAGCTCAGGTGTATGTGGCCTTACAGCTCACAGCAACCTCAAACTCTTTGGCTTAAGTGATTTTCTTGCCTCAGCCTCCCGAGCAGTTGGTATTACAGCTGGTATTACAATGTCTGGCTATCTCTAGAGATGAGGTCTTGCTCTTGCTCAGGCTGGTGTCTAACCTGTGAGCGCGGGCAATAGGCCTCCCAGCCATAGGCACTGAGCCCCTATTTCTTCTCTTGATTAGCTACATGAACTTGTACAACTCGTTCTACTCATGTTAACTGCTATTTTCTCATCCAAAAAATGGTGCTAATATTACCTTCCTCATGAGGTTGTGACTGGAATAGTAGAGGCAAAATACAGTGCCTGAAAGCCATACGCACTCAATTAAGGATGTTATCATTATCATTATGAATATTAAAGTCTGCTCCTCTCCCCCCAAAATAATTTGTCATCTGGGCTGATTCACCAAATACTTGTCCACTGTTCATCCTCCATCCCATCCTGACATCTCCACCATCTGATGCTTAACTTCATTAAGCATCAGTGCAGGGGTAATTGTTCCCAAATGGCTCTGGTTAAACCACATATGTTTCTCTGGACTCATACATAGTCAGCATTTGTTTAATGGGGTGGCTGGTTGTGTCGACTCCTGCTTGATGAAGTTGGGGGTTGCAATATGGAATAAGTTATATTCACAGATAAAAAACATCTTTGTTCCACATGTACAGGATTCATTTGTCAGAAGACAGGAAAGGCAAAGATAACCAGATTCTGACAAGGACACCAACATGTATGGCCATAGTTCCTTTGATATAATCACTAGGCAAAATGGGACAAATCCAATCTCTTTATTTGGCAGGTAAGAAAACCAAGACTCAGAGATATGAAATGACATGCCATGGTCCATCAGTGGCAAAGCCAGAACAAAAATCCAGATCCTGGATCTACAATTAACCAGGCATGTGACTCGCTAAATGTGGCAGTTTAAAAATATGTCTGCAAATATATCCACAAATTCTTTGACATTTCTCCCTTCAAAAGGCAAAGTGTAATTCCCCTCCACTTCAATACAGGCTATACCCAGTGACTCACTTCTCATAAATAGAAGGTGAGAAAATGGTTCTTTGTGACTCCTGAGAGAGGTTGGGTTGTAAAAAGAATACAACTTTTGCCTGGTGTTCTTTCTCTCTCATTCTGAATCTAGCAACTATGTTTCAAGGATACTTAAGACGCCTTTTGGGAAGGTCTATGCAGAAAGGAACTTGAGGCCTCTCATAAACGCTTAATACCAACTTGCCAGCCATATGAGGTAGCCATCTGGAACACTGATTTTCTTTTCTTTTCTTTTTCTTTTTTTTTTTTTTTTGAGACAGAGTCTCATTTTGTCACCCCCGGTAGAGTGCTATGGCCTTACAGCTCACAGCAACCTCAAACTCCTTGGCTTAAGTGATTTTCTTGCCTCAGCCTCCGGAGCAGTTGGTATTACACCTGGTATTACAACGTCTGGCTATCTCTAGAGATGAGGTCTTGCTCTTGCTCAGGGTGGTGTCGAACCTGTGAGCGCGGGCAATCCACTCGCCTCAGCCTCCCAGAGAGCTAGGATTATAGGCATGAACCACCGCTCCCAGCCTTGGACACTGATTTTCTAGTCCCAGTCAAGCTTTCAGATAACTGTGGCCCCAGCTGACAACTTCCTGGCAACCTCATGAGAGCAGGTGAGCCAGAAGTGCCTACTTCAGTTGCTGTCAGATTCCTGACTCACAAAAATTGTGGGTGATAATACATGTTTGTGATTGTTACGTCAAGCTACTAAATTTTCAGGTAATTGTTAAGCAGTGATAGATAAACTAATATATTAAAATAACTAACACCTGATTTACTCTAGAGCAGTGGTTCTCAACCTTCCTAATGTACCCTTTAGTACAGTTCTTCATGTTTTGGTGATCTCCAACCATAAAATTATTTTCGTTGCTACTTCATAACTGTAATTTTGCTACTGTTATGAATCATAATGTAAATATCTGATATGCAGGATGTATTTTCATTGTTACAAAGGGGTCTCAACCCACAGGTTGAGAACTGCTGCTGTAGACCGTGAGTTGAAAGTGATAAAAATCTAATTCAGCTGGTGGAGAAAAAGCAAAAAGAATTATCGCTCCTGTACTTGGGAACTAGCTTCAGGGATTCCAAGTACTTAAATGATATCATCAGGATTCTTTCTTTCTCTCTCTTCATTTCTCTGTTGGCTCTTTAGTAGTTTTTCTCTAGTGGCTTCATTCTTTTCTACTACAGAGATATTTTATAGAGATGGGTTGGCTGGAAGCCACCCAGTATTTCTTCATCCTCCTTTAATGGCCCTGAAAACAACACAGGGCTTCCCTCCCCCACCATTCACATATAATCTTAGGGAAGACTTAATTGGCCAAGTTTGGTTCTCAGGTCTATGCTTAAACCAATCTCTGTAGCTAGGAAAATAGGAGACTCTGATTGGCTACCAGAACCTTGGCAACGACCAGCTTGTTTTGTTTGTTTGTTTGTTTTTATCGAGACAGAGTCTCACTTTGTTGTCCTCTGTAGAGTGCTATGGTATCATAGTTCATAGCGACTAAGCTCAAGTGATTCTCTTGCCTCAGCCTCCCGAATAACTGGAATTACAAGCGTCTGCCACAACGCCCGGCTTTTTATTGTTGTTTAGCAGGCCTGGGCTGGGTTCGAACCCACCAGCCCTGGTACATGAGAAGTTAGAAAAGAATACAGAAGAAATAAAAAGCACCAGAGCTTCTGGAAGGGGGAAAGAACTGAAGAACTCCCTGGGGAGTCTCCACGTGGGCTCTTTTATCTAAGGGTCTTAAGTCTAGAGGATTACACATGGCTGGCAGTTGGTCCTTTACAGTCTTTGTCCCTGAGAAGGGCTTAGGGTGTGTGCTCCTACCCAAGGTGGAACCACCCAAAAAACCATCACAGGCTGCTTTGTTCATGATCTTATCAGAGCTCAGAGGGTGTGTCCCGAAGAAGGCAGTCTGCCTGAGCCTAGAGAATGGGGCTCCCTGTCTAGCCCTGAGTGGTGGAATCCTGTATCAATACCTTGTTTTTAAAGTGTGGTCCATGGATCAGCAGCACTTTGGGGCTTGTTCAAAACGTCAAATCTTTGGTCCCTCTCCAAACTCTGAATCAGCATTTGTATTTTAACAAGAACCCTAGAAGGTTTGTATGCACATTAAGATGTGAGAACCGCTATTCTACTATGATTTATTTCCAACAAAAAGTAATCTCTCCTTATCTCTTATGTTAATTTGCCTCTCTCATTTGGTAGGATATTTTTGTTTTTTTAAACCTCTTATCTATCTATTCTGAGCATATCTTATCTCTCCCATCACACTTCAGTCCTTAGAATCTAGAATCTGATAAACAATGTTCTTTTTTGTCAAATGGGGATAATACTATTCACCTTCTGTTGTAATTTGAATGTTTTTGTTCCCCCATAAGGGTTGAAAACTTAATTCCCAATGTAACAGTGTTGGGAGGTGGAGCCTAATGGAAAGTGTTTAGATCATTAGGGCTGTGACCTCAAAAATGAATTTTGCAGGTCAGGCGTGGTGGCTCACACCTGTAATCCTGGTACTCTGGGAGGCCAAGGAGGGCGGATAGCTTGAGCTCACAGATTTGAGACCAGCCTGAGCAAAAGCAAGACCTGGTCTCTACTAAAAATAGAAAAATTGAGGCAAGAGTATCACTTGAGCCTGAGTTGAGGTTGCTGTGAGCTATGACTCCACGGCGCTCTACCCAAGGTCTACCCAGGGTGACAGCTTGAGACTCTGTCTCCAAAAAAATGAATTTTGCTGCTAATAAAAGGGCTCACAGGAGTGGGTTTTCCGTCTTCTGCTCTTCCGCCATGTAAGAAATAGTTTCTCCCCTCTGGTGAGTGCAACATTCAAGATATTGTCTTGGAAGCAGAGATAGGGCCCCTATCTGCTGGCATCTTAAATTTGAACTTCCTAGCATCCAGAACCGTGAGAAATAAATTTCTGAAATTTTTTTAATAAGTTACTTAGTTCTTCTTATTCTGTTATAATAGCACAAAATGAACTAAAACACCTTCTAGAGATTTCATGAGAATTGCTTAGAATAATACATCTGGGTGTATAGCACAGTGCCTATCATATGTATGTACATAATGATGATTACCTAGTGCTAATTCCCTAATTTATTTTTATTCTCACACCTGTAATTCTAGCACTCTGGGAGGCTGAGGTGGGTGGATTGCCTGAGCTCACATGTTCGAGACCAAACTGAGCAAGAGCGAGACCCTGTCCCAAAAAAATAGCTGGGCACTGTGGTGGGTGCCTGTAGTCCCAGCTACTCGGGAGGCTGAGACAAGAGAATCGCTTGAGCCCAAGAGATTGAGATTGCTGTGAGCTGTGATGCCACAACATTCTACTGAGGGCAACAAGTAAGGCTGTAGCTCTAAAAAATATATATATATATGTATATATATAGAGAGAGACAGAGTCTTATTCTACTGCCCTCGGTAGAGTGCCGTGGCTTGATACGGCTCACAGCAACCTCTTCAGCTTAGGCGATTCTCTTGCCTTAGCCTCCAGAGTAGCTGGGACTACAGGTAACCACCACAACACCCAGCTGGTTTTTATTTTTGGCCAGGGCCAGGTTTGAACCTGCCATCCTCCGTATATGGGGCCGGCACCCTACCCACTGAGCCATAGGTGTTGCCCTATATTTTTATTGTTTTATTCGGAGACAGAGTCTCACTCTATTGCCCATGCCAGAGTGCCATGGCATCAGCCTAGCTCACAGCAACCTCAGACTCTTAGGTTAAGGGGCCTCCTGCCTCAATCTTCCCACAACGCCTGCTAGGATTATAGGTGCCCGCTGCAACACCAGGCTAATTTTTCCATATTTAGTAAAGATGGGGGCTCGCTCTTGCTCAGACTGATCTCAGACTCTTGAGCTCAAGGGATCCACCTGCCTCGGCCTCCCAGAGTGCTAGGATTACAGGTGTGAGCCACCACGCCCGGCCTATATACTGATTTATTGAGTGCTTGTTTATTGAGCACCAGGCCCTGTACAAGGCCCTTCGTTATGTTTTCTAGTTGAATCTTCCCCATTACATTATAAGGGAAATAGGTATTATTATCCCTCTTTGAGAAATGAGGAAACAGAGCAAAATATGCAATTAGTAAGTGGCAGAGTCTGGATTTGAATCCAGAACTGTGGACTCTACAGTTTAGTCCTTAATAGCTTTGCCACAGCACGCTGCACAGTGAAGCCACTCTACCAATATCTGTTAAATTTCTACAAAGAATAAAACTTCTGAGCTCCTTAAACCAAGGGTCAAAAGCTCAAAGTCAACTCGGGCCAGGCTGATGATGAAACTAAGGGTCAAAGGCTAAGCTGGATAAACAATCTGTTCCCTTCTTATTCTAAGTTGGCCAAGCAAATGTGATGATAAATAGCAGGTGACCTTCACCTCAGTGTCAAGGAGACAAAAGGACAGACGGAGACCTTGGGAGCTGGAGAGCACATGGCGCATCTGAAGTGGCAGAGGTCCTGCACTCCAGCGGAGGCACAGGGAGCTGTCCACCCTGGTGGTTCCTGCCTAGCAGCTGTTCTGATTGGACCGCACCAGCCCAGACACAATGTTAAAGATTCTGAATCTGACCGCTGGGAAAATTGACCCAATGTTGTTAGATCTGATTTTTCAAATAAAGCCAGAGATCTGGACTTTTGTATGAAATCTATGACTTTTAAATATTGGCAAATCTTTTTTTTTTTAAGTATGTGCATCAAACATGGGAGTGGGGAGTAGGGACAGTAACCGGAATATAACCACTGTTCTAAGCAGTGGAGGGAAACCTTGACTTTTGTTTTTGCTTGTTTGCTAAACTAGCACAGAAACAAATAGGAAGAAAAAAGGAAAGAGGAAAGGAAGAGAGAAGGAAAGGAAGACAGGAGAGAGGAGGCTATTTGGCCATTTGAGTCTCAAGTAGTATCTAAGGTAGAAGACAGACAGCTTTCAATAGGGGAGGGAAGAAGTGTGAGAGGAGGGTCCCTGGGGAAATAATTGTCCCAAGAGCCAGGGCCTCCAAAGGCCTCCCTTCAACCTCCCAGTTCCGCCAAGGGCCAACCCAGCTAATCAACTTTCTATGTTATTTTATTTTTTTAAAATCACCTTGGAGGCCCTCTCAGTCTTTGTTCAGCTGTAATCTTTCTTAATTAGATAATTGAAATAATCATCCAATTAAGTTGGCTCCCATCGCCCCCCTTGCTTGAGTACTTACTGGATCCAGCTGGCTTCTCATTTCCGCTGACTTCGTTCTCTGCCTCACGCAGGGTCTGAAACAGGTTTCAAGCTGTTTTCTTCCCTTTTTCAGTTTGCCATTTCAGTTCATAGGAGTTACAACTAAATTTCAGTTCTGGCTAATGTCAAAATAGACTCCATAGGCACCTAAAAGCCAAAAGTTGTAACTGGTGCTAACACAGCGGTAGTTAAGAGTTTCAGACTTACAAGGATTTCAATTCCAGTTCTGTTGTTTACTAATCGGGTGATCTTGAAGGCACTGAGCTGACCTTGAGCATGCATGCAAATCATTTGGAGCTACAGTTTCCTCATCTGTGAAATGGGGATAAAAAGGGAACCTACTTCAAAGTCGTTGTGAGGTTTAATTGAGATAAAATAAGTGAGGTCATTGATCCTATACCTGGCACAAAGCACCCACCTGGGTTTTTCTTTTCTTTTTTTTTTTTTTTTAATTTTTTTGTAGAGACAGAGTCTCACTTTATTGCCCTCAGTAGAGTGCCGTGGCGTCACACAGCTCACAGCAACCTCCAACTCCTGGGCTTAGGCGATTCTCTTGCCTCAGCCTCCTGAGCAGCTGGGACTACAGGCGCCCGCCACAACGCCCGGCTATTTTTTGGTTGCAGTTTGGCTGGGGCTGGGTTTGAACCCACCACCCTCGGTATATGGGGCCGGTGCCCTGCTCACTGAGCCACAGGTGCCCCACCAGGGTTTTTCAACATAGAAAATGAGGTATTCTTAGGCCAGCGCCTATAGCTTAGCAGCTAGGGCGCCAGCCACATATACCAGAGCTGGTTGCTATTGTTTGGCAGGCCCGGGCTGGGGGAATAATTGACAATGACAACTACAACGACAAAAAAATGGTCAGGCGCTGTGGCAGGCACCTGTAGTCACAGCTACTTGGAAGGCTGAGGCAAGAGAATTGCTGTGACGCCATGCCACTCTATCCAGGGTGACATAGTGAGACTCTGTCTCAAAAAAAAAAAAAAAGAAAGAAAATTAGGTATTAGTATTCTTTTTTTCTTTTCTTTTATTGAGACAGAGGCTTATGCTATTGCCCTAGGTTAGCGTGCCATGGCATCAGCCTAGCTCACAGCACCCTCAAACTCCCAGACTTAAGCAATTCTCCTGCCTTAGCCTCCTGAATAATTATGGCCACAGGCACCCACCACAATGCCCACCTAGTTTTTCTATATTTTTAGTAGAGATAGGATCTTGCTCTTGCTCAGGGTGGTCTTGAACTCCTGTGTTCAAGTGATCCTCCGGTCTTGGCCTCTCAGAGAGCTAGGATTACAGGCATGAGCCACTGAGCCAGGCCAGAAAATGATGTATTCTTAAAAGCTCAAATAGTTGTTCTTGTTTATTTATTATTGAAATTGAGGAAAAGAGAGCAAAAAATCATAAAGCTATCGAAGACACAAATGGTTCTGGACATTTTGGCTATTTGGTGCATTTATATGGTGTTTATCTGTTAACGAAATACCTTGATTTAGTCTTCCTTCTAGCTAACTCTAAAGCTGCCTAAGAGAGAGGATAGCTTGAGACCAAGAGTTTGACAGCCTGGGCAACACAGTGAAACCCAGTCTCTATAAAAAAATACAAAAATTAGCTAAGTTTGGTGGTGTGTGTCTGTAGTCCCAGCTACTTCAGAGGCAGGGGTGGGAGGATCACTTGAGCCCAGGAATTCAAGGTTACAGCAAGCTCTGACTGGCCACTGCACTCTATCCTGGGTGACAAAGCAAAACCTTATCTTTAAATAAATAAATATAGGCAGTTGCCAAGTTACAAACATCCAACTGATGTACAACTTGCACTTATGAACAAAGGCTATTACAGATTATAGATAAATGCACCTGTTCCAACTTACATACGAATTCAACTTACAAACAAATCTACAGAATCTATCTCATTTGTAGCCCAGGAACTGCCTGTAAAAAAAAAAAAAAAAAAAAGTCACCTAAGAGACTTAGAGATGACAAGTTTTTTCCTGAGGTGGACTCTCTTTAAGAGAAATTTCAGCCTGTAGTCCCAGCTGCTCGGGAGGCTGAGGCAAGAGAATCGCGTAAGCCCAAGAGTTAGAGGTTGCTGTGAGCCGTGTGACGCCATGGCACTCTACCAAGGGCGGTACAGTGAGACTCTATGTCTCTACAAAAAAAAAAAAAAGAGAGAGAAATTTCAAGGGTGGTGCCTGTGGCTCAAAGGAGTAGGGCCCCGGCCTCATATGCCGGAGGTGGCAGGTTCAAACCCAGCCCCGGCCAAAAACCGCAAAAAAAAAAAAAAAAATTAAGAGAAATTTCAAGTCAGTATTCCTTTCCTTGACCATCAGAATGGAAGGTCCATGCACACAGGGCTGCACCTGGCATATGTATCACAGTATCTCTTGGGATTTATCAAGAAATAATTGTTAAATAAATAAATATCATGCATGGAGGAACTGTTCTCTAAAAGGACATCCAAGCCAGTTTTAAGCCCTAACACTACAGCACTTAAACCAGGGATATAAGGCATTGTTAACACATTAGCTAAGGATGGAGACACATCTAGAAAAGGGCCAGTATTCTCAGGATCACAGAATAAAACAAAAATCAGTTGTGACTCCAAAACCTGAATGCCCTTATCTTTATCTCTAACCTGCTTGAGATGTGCACTTTGCTGAAATCCAGGAGCCACAGTGGCTCAGCCTTAGCTACATTTCATTCTTCAGCAATGCTGCAGTCTCCTGGAATCTCAGTTTCATTCTTTTATTTCAGAAGGGCTGGGATTTGGAAAGAAATGCTAGCAACTCCGGGCAGGGTATTTTTTTTGTAATGGTTTTTAATCTTTTAAAAATTGTACAAGCCATACATCATTTTTTTCAATGAGGAAAAAAAATGCCTGTAAGTAAAAAAAAAAAAAAGAAATAAATTTTAAAAAATTGTTTTTTAATGCTATTTTTTTCTGGAGTATACCTTGGAAAAGTGGTAATTGTAAATTCCCAGGTGCTTTTTATATATAGTACTGTTCTGATGCTAGCTATACCAAAATATTTCTTCACACTTTGCTCTGGAGTTCAGCCATGGAAAAGGGTTTGCAGATGCTCATTTCTTTAAACATGCTCAGTGGATCCCTACTCTCCAAGATTGGATGGCTGGACTTAGCTAGAGAAGACTGACTATTTGAGTTTGAATATAAAGGAAAGTCAGTAAATGTTCCAGACAAACGGCTCAATCACTGGAGTTCTGAGCATGTACTATTGTGCTTCTGTGTCTGAGTGGACGCCCAGTGAGGAGGCCAGATTGTTGGGGTTCTCAATGATGGACCCAAACAATCCCCACCTCTTGGTATTCACATGTTTATAGGGGGCTGACTTATGTAATAAATAGGATATAATAGAAATGATAGAGTGTGACTTCCAAAGCAAAGTCATCAAAGTCCTTGCAGCTGCCACCTTGCTTTCTCTTGAATCACTTGGTCGGAGAGAGGTCAGCTGCCATGTTGTGAGGACACTCAAGCAGCCTATGGAAAGGTCCTGCCATATTAGTGAGCCACTGTGGAGGCATAGTTAGACCCAGACAAGCCTTTAGCTGAGCACAGCTCCAGCCAACAATGTGATCACAGCTTCCTGACAGACCCTGAACCAGAACCACCCAGTCAAGCCATTTTCAAATTCCTGACCTGTAGAAACCGTGGGAGGTGATATTTATTCCTGTTTTAAGCCGTTAAGTTTTGCAGTAATTTGGTATGCAGCAATAGGTTATTATTAATAATACGCACACACTCCTATCTAAAAAGCTTATTCTTTTCCTCTCCAAATTCACTTTCTCTAAAAGCTCCTGTCAAATGCCTTCTCCTGCTTGGAGTCCCCAGTCCAGAGGGATCTTTTTTTCTCTAAGCTTTATCACCATGCCTGTTCTTTGGCACTAACCAGAGCTAGAAGGAAGGGCAGTTCAGGCAGACCTGACATCTGTTGTATCTTTATTAATAGGTCACCATATAATTTATGATCCATACTGAGATATTTTTGAGTGTGAAAGGGAGTGCTATTAATAATGATACTGAAAATCAGCAAAATCCAGGACAGTTCCAGGACAAACTACAACATTCAGTCACCCTGTGAGAGGTGCCAACACCTCCCCAGAAAGGTAATAAGTGGGAGAAGAGTATTTAGCAGTGTCACAGCTTTATTTGCCCAATGCTGGATGTGCAAAGAAAATGTAGTTTGTTTTTTTGTTTGTCTTTTTTTTTGAAACAGAGTCTCACTCTGTTGCCCAGGCTAGAGTGCATTGGCATTAGCTCACAGCAACCTCAAACTCTTAGATTCAAGGGGTCCTCCTTCCTCAGCCTCCAAGGTAGCTGGGCCTACACAATACTTGGCTAATTTTTCTTTCTTTCTTTTTTTTTTTTTTGTAGAGACAGAGTCTCACTTTATGGCCCTCGGTAGAGTGCCGTGGCCTCACACAGCTCACAGCAACCTCCAACTCCTGGGCTTAAGAGATTCTCTTGCCTCAGCCTCCCAAGTAGCTGGGACTACAGGCACCCGCCACAACGCCTGGCTATTTTTTGGTTGCAGTTTGGCTGGGGCCGGGTTTGAACCCACCACCCTCCGTATATGGGGCCGGCGCCTTATCGACTGAGCCACAGGCGCCACCCCTTGGCTAATTTTTCTATTTTTAGTAGAGACAGGTCTCACTCTTGCTTAGGCTGGTCTCCAACTTCTGAACTCAAGTGAGCCTCCTGCCTCAACTTCCCAGAATGCTAAGATTATAGGTGTGACCCACTGCACCCAAACAGAAAATATAGTTTATTTTGTTATAAAAGATAATTTTTTTAGGCATGTCTCCACCCAGCTAGATAGTCAAAGTGGGATATAATACTTTTTGTCAGCCTGATCATTTAAACAATTTCTGAGACCATTCTGGCATTACATGGCTGAGTAGGGTATAGAGTTCTGGGTCCCACCTCCCCATCTTCACTCCCTCCGCTTCCCCTCCACCCTCTTAAGATTGCACCTGGACATGTGGGAAGGGAGTGGGGAAGACTGGGAAACAGGATCCTCATGGTCTCAGAGAAATGACTGTTCTGAGCTGCTCCCTAGACCAGAAACCCCCAAGAGACTTGGTGGTCCAAGATTTTTGTAGTGATGTCCTAGAGCTAGGGTCATCTAAACCGATGTGGGGTTATGCCCCGAACAGGGTGCCCTCTGAGGGACTAAAATCTAGCCAGTGCTTTGCTAGGCAAGTCACCAGCCCATGAGGCTGTGTGAGTCAGAAGAGAGAGTCTTATTCTAATTTGCACAAAGGCATCTCATGGGCTGGGGCAGGACCTGGCCAGCAACCAGATTCCAGGTTATTTGCTTCTGGCCTTGCATTCTTTGCCTGTGGCAGCCTGTTGATCCTGATCACAGGCCAGAGCTCTTTTGGCATCTTCCTGGTCCCACGGCATGCCCATGGAAAATTCTGGGTTGCCTACAAGCCGTGCACAGGCCATGAAAGGTCGGGGCATCTTTCTGAGGCTCCTCTTCTCACATTCCTGCTGCCACCTGTGTCCCACTCCTCTGGGCCCCAGGAGACATGGCACCTAGCCAGAGGTCAGGTTCCTAGGGACTGACAGACTTCCGGTGCAGTGCCATGGGATGTGACCCACTTGCTTTCATGATTTCCAATTCCCCCCACCATTTCCTGGATCAGTTTGTTTGTTTTTGGAGACAGAGTCTCACTCTGTGGCCCTAGGGTTGCCTGCCATGGTATCGTCATAGCTCACAGAAACCTCAAACTCTTAGGCTCAAGTGACCCTCATGCCTCAGCTTCCCAAGTAGCTGGCACTACAGGTGCCGGCCACAATGCTCAGGTAGCTTTTTCTACTTTTAGTAAAGGCAGGGTCTTGCTCTTACTCAGGCTACCTGCTCTCAAACTCCTGAGCTCAAGCAATCTGCCCATCTTGGCTTCCCAGAGTCTTAGGAGAAGCCACAGAGCTGGGCCTCCTGGATGATTCTTAATTTCCCCTCCACGAAGGCACCTGACCTTATCAGTGGCCTTGGGTCTTCTCCTTTCTACCATCTGGGTAGCATGAGCACTTTGGGGCATTCCTGCACGTGGCAAAACTGAGTGATCTAGATGGGTACTTGGCTGCCTTTTTCATGGAGTAGCCAAGAAAATGAAAATGAAAAGTGCACACTGCACTGGGAGGCCTCAGAGGGTGGTTGGGCACCTCAGAGAAGGCTACACAGGAAGATAATGGGATCCCCAACTGTCCAGGTTCTGCCAGGCTGCTCTAAGGCAGAGAGATCAGGTCTCCCAGGGGTGTGGAATCACTCTCATTGGAAAAACCTCCTGACTTTACTAGAAGGGAACTGGGTGGCTGAGAAATACCTTTTCTCCTCCATAAAGCTTTGCTTTCAAGGCCATTGTCCCTCTGCAAAGGTCAAGAATGTCAGCCCAGAGACTATAAAGCTAATCAATGGCTTCTTTATTCTCTGTTCATTCTCCTTCCCTGGGGCAACAAGCCTCCTGGCTCAGCCCTAGATCTGGGAAGTGGAAAAGAAGTAGAGTTTAAAATGGGCAGCTAAAATACACAGGCATAACATGGGTGCAATGGGATCCCCATACAATTGGAGTGATGAGAACTCCTCTGGAGTGGAGGTGCGTATAGTTTTGGGGTTGGTGGGTGAAACTCCAAGGCAGTGGCACACTGAGTACCAATAAACTGTTGCTAAATTGCCTTCTGAAAACACAAGTTCATGTTACTCCAGAGCTTTTGTTGAGTGGCTTTCACAAATGTGGAGCCAGCAGGGCCTGTGGGTGAGGGGAGGGCACTGGCACTCCTTCCCGGCCTCCAGAAAGCTCTCTCGTGCCCCCTCCCAGTCAATACAGATCACCAGAGATTAATCTTACTTGTGCTTGACCTTCATACAGATAGAGTAATACACAGGAGGTGTGGTGCCCATGCCTGTAATCCCAACAGTT
Organism: Nycticebus coucang; assembly: GCF_027406575.1. Classification (NCBI taxonomy): domain Eukaryota; kingdom Metazoa; phylum Chordata; class Mammalia; order Primates; family Lorisidae; genus Nycticebus; species Nycticebus coucang. The sequence continues at coordinate 25,150,952 of NC_069787.1, forward strand.
TGGGAGGCCAAGGTAAAATGATCACTTGAGGCCAGAAGTTCGAGACAAGCCTAAGCAACATAGTGAGACTCCCATCTCTACAAAAAAATTGAAAAGTTACCCAGGCATGGTGGTGCATACCTATAGTCCCAGTCACTCAGGAGGATGAGGTAGGAGGATGGCTTGAGTCTAGGAGTTCAAGGTTACACAGAGCTATGATCATGCCACTGTACTCCGGCCTGGGTAACAAAGCGAGACCCTGTAATTAAAAAATAAAAAACAGGGCGGCACCTGTGGCTCAGTGGGTAGGGCAATGGCTGCACATACCAAGGGTGGCAGGTTCAAACCTGGCCCCAGCCAAAGTGCAACAAAAAATAGCCGAGTGTTGTGGCTGACGCCTGTAGTCTCAGCTACTTGGGAGGCTGAGGCAAGAGAATCGCCTAAGACCAGGAGTTGGAGGTTGCTGTGAGCAGTGTGACGCCACAGCACTCTACCTAGGGCCATAGAGTGAGACTCTTAGCTCTACAAAAAAATTAAAAAACAGTCTGGGCGTGGTGGCTGATGCCTGTAATCCTAGCACTCTGGGAGGCCAAGCAGGTGAATGGTCTGATCTCACGGGTTTGACACCAAACTGAGCCAGAGTGAGACCTCATCTCTAAAAATAGCTGGGCCAACGTTGTGGCAGGCACCCATAGTCCCAGCTATTTGGGAGGCTGAGACGAGAGAATTGCCACAGCCCACGACTTTGATGGTGCTGTGACCTATGACACCACAGCATTCTACCAAGGGTGACAAAGTGAGACTCTGTCTCAAAAATAAATAAACAAATAAATAAATAAAAAACAAAATAGAGTCTCGGTGCCTGTGGCTCAAGCTGCCAAGGCACCAGCCACATACACCTGAGCTGGCAGGTTCGAATCCAGCCCCGGCCTGCCAAACAACAATGATGGCTGCAACCAAAAAAATAGCCGGGTATTGTGGAGGGCACCTGTTGTCTCAGCTACTTGGGAAGCAGAGGCAGGAGAATCGCTTGAGCCCAGGAGTTGGAGGTTGCTGTGAGCTGTGATGCCACAGCACTCTACCCAGGGCGACAGCTTGAGGCTCTGTCTCAAAAAAAAAAAAAAGTTAAAAAAAAAACAAAATAGACCAAGCAAGGTGGCTCATGCCTATAATCTTAGCACCCTGGGAGGCCAAGATGGGTAGATTTCTTAAGCTCAAGGGTTCAAGATCAGCCTGAGCAAGAGCAAGACCCCATCTCTAAAAATAACTGGACATTGTGGCAGACACCTGTAGTCCCAGCTACTTGGGAGGCTAAGACAAGGGGATTGTTTGACCCCCAAGAGTTTGAAGTGGCTGTGAGCGATGACGCTACAGCATTCTACCAAGGGTAACAAAATAAAACTATGTCAAAAAGAAAAGGGGGGCGGGGCTCGGCACCTGTGGCTCAAGCAGCTAAGGCACCAGCCACATATACCTGAGCTGGCAGGTTCAAATCCAGCCCAGGCCCACCAAACAACAATGACGGCTACAACCAAAAAATGACCAAGTGTTGTGGTGGGTGCCTGTAGTCCCAGCTACTTGGGAGGCTGAGGCAGGAGAATCGCTTGAGCCCAGGAGTTGGAGGTTGCTGTGAGCTATCAGGTCACGGCACTCTACCCAGGGTAACAGCTTGAGGCTCTGTCTCAAAAAAAAAGGTTATTTCTATATTTATTTATTTTGAGACAGAGTCCTGGTTGCCTGGGCTAGAGTGCCATAGCCTCAGCCTACCTCACAGCAACCTCAAGCTCCTGGGTTCTAGCAATCCTCCTGTCTCATCCTCCCAGAGTACTAAGATTATAGGCATGAACTGCCATGCCTGAACATAATTATTAAAATAAAATAAGTAAATGCAATAATATAACATGTACTCCTCTGCTCAATAGTATGCTTCCTTTAAATCTCAACAGTATCCTGTGATACTTATCCACGTCGTGGCAGGTAGTAGCAGTTTGTTCTTTTGCATTGCCGAGTACATCCTGCTGTAGCAAAATGCCCTCACGTTACTTAGCTCTTCTAAGCTTCATTGGGATCATTTCCATTTTAGTTATCAAACACGAAAAAGCTGCTATGAGCATTCTTGTTCATGCCTTATTGTGGACAGCACTCATTTCTCTTGTTAGGTGGGTTCTTTAAAAACACTCTTGCTAAAATAATTACTGTTTATTTCAGATATAAGTAATTTATGTTCATTTGGAAAATGAAACATCCAATAGTGTAAAGTTTTTAACAAGTCATTGTCAAAGTACATTTAGTTTTGTATTTGGCTTTTTCACTGAAATTATCATGAGTAATCATGAACTTTTCATCATAGTCCATATGGAAGGAGTCTTATCCTCTTTTTAATTCCATTTGGCCCCATTCCTTGTATAGGCTGTCAGCGAATATTTGCAATGATTCTGAAGTTTTCCCCAAAAGAGACCTGCAGACAGCTGGCCACCTACCCGGTTTACCACCGCCTCCCAGACTGATGCAGGCTGTCTAATGTGAGAAGGCGCAGGGTCGGGAGGGCAGAGGTGACTGAACTATCACAAATGGACTTAACGAGGTGGAAGGACAAGCTGCAAATTGAGAAAAGAATGAGAAGTGCGGCAGGGAAATTAGAAAACAGAGAGAGAGGCAAGGGGAAGCAAGCAATGAGTTTGGAAAACATGTCACTACAGCCACTAAAAGTGTCTTGAACACTCACCCTGCCCATGAACTATTGCACTGTGTCAGTTCAGCAAGGTCCACAGATTAAGGTTATCAGAAAACAGAACATTATAGGAGAGAGACAAAACTAATTGTTTCTCTTTTCCTCCTACTCCTAGTTCATTCCAAACAGTGGCAAACTTTTCTCAATGTCTTGTTCAGACTCACTTTTGCTGATGATGTTTAATCATAAACCTAAGTGTTTTAAGGTACTTCTTGGTATTCATCTGGAAAATGGGGGTTCAAGTTTGCCGTGAGATAAAAAAAGGTTGAAAAACACTGCTTTAGATGCTAGTAGCATTCCCCCTAGTGTGACAAACAAAAATGTTTCTGGACTTTGCCAAATGTCCCTTGGGCAGGGGCTTAAAATAACCTCTGATTGAGAATCCCAGGTCTGGAGTTCCCAAAGTTTATCACATGAGATGATTTGTGTACCCGACACCAAATAAAGACTCAGTAAACCTCGGTCTTCAGGGTGTACGCAGAGGTCCTGGAATGTGTGGACTTGTGGCCCATTACTTCACAAACTAATCTGTTTATTTCATCATCATTATTTTTTGCATCTTAGGTTCTTTCTTCTTGAACTTCCATGGTTTAAAGAGCCTTTTTAGGAGAGGTGCCTTTCTTTGTAGGTACAAGTATCAGAAATAAAGCTCAGAAGTCCTGACATTTGCAAGTGGCTTTTGAAACTGGAGAATGTCAAAGAAATGTAAATCATATTCTTTCAAGAGCACAAGAGTGTATCTCTTTCTAAAGGCTTTTACAACCATTAATTCATTGGTCACCAAAGTGTTCTAGGGGAGCCCAGACTGAACTCCTTTTTTTTTTGAGACAGAGTCTGACTCTGTCCCCAAGCTAGAGTGCGATGGCATCAGCCTAGCTCACTACAACCTCATATTTGAGCTAAAACAACCCTCCTGCCTCAGCCTCCTGAGTAGCTAGGACTATAGGCACTGGCCATTCTGTCCAGCTACTTTTTTTTTCTTTTTCTTTTTTTGAGATAAAGTCTCATTTTGTACCCTGGGTAGAGTGCATGCTGTCATAGCTCACAGCAGCCTCAAACTCTTGGGCTTGAGCAACCCTCTTGCCTCGGCCTTCCCAGTATCTGGAACTACAGATGCCCACCACACAACTAGTTTTTCTATTTTTAGTAGAGACCAGTTTTTTTTTTTGTTTTTTTTTTTTGAGACAGAATCTCACTATGATGCCCTGGGTAGTGCCGTGGCATCCCAACTCACAGCAACCTCCAACTCTTGGGCTTAAGTGATTTTCTTGTCTCAGCCTCCCAAGTAGCTGGGACTATAGGTGCCCACCACAACGCCCGGCTATTTTTTTGTTGCAGATATCATTAATGTTTAGCTGGCTGGGGCCAGGTTCGAACCCGCCAGCCTCAGTGTATGTGGCCGGTGCCCTACCCACTGACCTATGGGTGCCGCCCTAGAGACCAGATCTTGCTTTTGCTCAGGCTGGTCTCAAACTCCTGAGCTCAAGTGATTCTCCTGCCTCAGCCTCCCAGAGTCCGAGGATTATAGGTGAGCCCAGCCCAGACTGAATTCTTGAGTTTTGCTGTTTATGGAAGGGTTGGGCTGGTGAGAACCCGGGGTTGGTATGCACAATGTTTCTGCCTGATGGAAGAAAGGAGACTATTCTGTGAACAGCAAGGCCTGAGGACGACAGAAGGGGAGGAATCGGGTGAGATGTTGTCGTCCCTTCAAGTGGTCAGAGGGGCTTGAATGATAGCAGGAAATGCTGGTGCAAGACCAACTGTGTTCCTCATTTCAAGTCCCTCTGCCATAGATGCTGTCAGCTTGGGCTCCCAGAACCCAGACATCCCTCACATAGAAGGGGTCCAGGTGCTTTCAGGTCACCCTTTTGCTGGACTCTAATCTCAGCAGCAGCAACAGAAAATACAAGTGTGTGATGAGGACCTCTTTCCTGCTCTTTTCCCAGGCTCCTCAGGGTTCATGGCCCACATTGGTACCATCTGTTGCTGCCTTTGGCTCAGTTTCCCCCAACTCTGCCTAAAGTCCCACATGTGCTGAGGGACCAGGAGGAAAACTCCTTGTGTCCCGCCGAGTGGGCATTGAGATGAGACCAGTCAGTAGCTCCTCCTATGTCACCCCACCACCGTGGGGGTGAGGCTGATAACCACACTCCAGCCACTTGCCACAATACAAGGCAAGTCTGTCCCTGGCAACAGCCACGCCCTTGGCTGTGGCCACCCCACCACGGACATTCCACACACAGCTGCTTTCAGCCAAATGGCTGCCACCAAGTTCCTGAGAAATGACTCACAGGCGATTATTAAATTTGGGGAAAATCTCGTTCTTGCTTTGTTTGGATGTTGCCAAAGCAAATTGATAAGAGGCCAGCAGATTGGTACCCAGATTCCAGAGCTTACAGAACTCTACATTCAAAATTTTACAATTTTAGAAGTTCCTGAGCTCTGTCTGTGTGATTCCCAGGGACTGGCTCCCTCTTTGCTCTCTTTGAGAAAACAGCCTTCTGGGTGGTGCCTGTGGCTCAACAGAGTAGGGTGCCGGCCCCATATGCCGGAGGTGGTGAGTTCAAACCCAGCCCCAGCCAAAAACTGCAAAAAAAAAAGAAAGAGAAGACAGCTTTGCGTTATGGGATGAAAAGAATCCAGCTGCCTGTCACTGTCAGCCAATATGCAGAGACAAGGACAGGTCCACCAAACTTTATTTGTCAGAAGGCCAGGATTCTGGAGAACAGTGAGAGTAACCTCATAAGACTGTTCTGTTCTTCCATTTCCAAAATTATAGTTTTGATTTTTGGGGGGTGGGACAGAGTTTCACCATGTCACCCTCAGTAGAGTGCTGCGGCGAGTAGAGTGCTGCGGCGTCACAGCTCACAGCAACTTCAAACTCTTGGGCTTAAGCAATTCTCTTGCCTCAGTTTCCCAAGTAGCTGGGACTATAGGTGCCCGCCACAACACCTGCCTATTTTTTGTTGCAGTTGTCATTGTTGGTTAGCTGGCCCAGGCCTGGTTCGAACCCACCATCCTCGGTGTATGTGGCTGGCGCCATAACCAGTGCTATGGGCGCCAAGCCCCCAAACTATAGTTTTATACATAAAAGTTCAAAGCAAAGACCACACCAACTTCTATTCCAAATAATAATCAGCATAACTCAGTGACCTATCACAACATTCCCATTCAAAAGTTAATCTCCTAAATCAATCCACCTAAACTACTCAAAGTAGGCATCTTTAGGGTGGGAGCCAAATTTACAGAATGGTAAGAATGGGAGACAGGGTGAAGGTCAGGCAGGACCCAACCCAACCAGACCAGCTGTGCCGTGTCTGCCCCAGCCTGGCAGACTCCTTCTTATTCTCGCTACATGTGCTTTCACTTGCACTGTTACCCTGGCACTGTTTTATACCTCTGCATGGCATTTGGGAGGGTGCTCAGTACCACCCGAACTCCTAATTATCTGTGCAGCAAAAAAAAACTTGATTTCCCATTCTGTCCCTCTGTCCCTGGGATCTTCCACCAGAGCAAGCTGTTCTAGAACAAGTTGAGCCCTGAGAACCATGCCCCTTGGAATCTCTCAATACCCCTTTGGACTAGCTGGCCAGCTCCACTCTCCAGAACATGAACTCTCCGGGGTCACAGAATATGTCTGCTTTATCCTTGTTTACAAGGCAAAAATCATTAGCCTGCAAAATGTCCACATTTCCTTTCTCATCCCACCAGAGGCAACCTTATCATTGCCAGCCCATCTCCTCCCTCTTGCTGAATAGGAGGGATTCCTATAGGCTGGTAAGAGGCTGGGGTGATCTGCATAATAAAGAAATGGAGAGAGGAGCGGAGAGGAAAGTATACCCGTGAGTGATTCTTAAACTTCACAAGCATCAGAACCACCTGGAATCTTATTAAGATGCAGATTTCTGTTTGGCTGGTCTGGAGCAAAGCCTGAGATTCTGCATTTCTAAAAAGCTCTCAGGGACCCAATTGTGGGCTGGTCCTCAGACTACATTTTTGCAGCAAGGGTGTAAAAGACTGGATGTTGGGAAGGTTTGTAGAGATAAATTCTGTGGAGTGGCTTCAGCATGTGAAAGAAATAGATGATTTTTTTTTCAAGGGTTGTCACAGCTTCAGTATTTGGCTGTCATCATTCTCAAGAAATGCAAGGACCTAGCCGGGCGGGCGTTGTGGCGGGCACCTGTAGTCCCAGCTGCTCGGGAGGCTGAGGCAGGAGAATTGCGTAAGCCCAAGAGTTAGAGGTTGCTGTGAGCTGTGTGACGCCAGGGCACTCTACCCGAGGACGGTACAGTGAGACTCTGTCTCTACAAAAAAATAAATAAATAAAAAAAAGAAATGCAAGGACCTTTAGTGCTTGTTAACTGCCCATGATGGGTCCATCTCCCTCCACTAATAGTTCTTCATGTTGTCTGGTGGAATGGTTGAGCCAAGTTAGCATGTGACTTCTGGCAAGCAATGGGGGCTCCCTCCCTGAAATATGCAGCATGGATTTGGGCCCAAAAAAGAGAACACTTGGAGTGTTCTCATTCCAATGACAGCAGCTGAGTTAGATTGTTGAGCATTTTCTGCTGCCAAGAACTTTCTGGAGATGGTGGGTGCCTAATGGCTCCATGCCTGAATCTTTAGCTGTCCCTTTGCTCCAGGGTACTCTCTAATTTCCTTCTAAGTAATTCCCTTTCTGCCTAGATCAGCCAGAGTCAGTTTCTGTTGCTTGCAATCGAAGTGCCCTAACATATATAGCCAGTATAATATTTTATTTCCAGACTCTCTCCCTCTTTCTTCCTCTCTCCCCTCTTCTCTCTCTCTCTTTCTCTGTGTTTTAACATGACACCACCTAGAAACTGACCAAGTGGGTGTGCTGGCTATTTATATAAAGCACATTTGGAGTCTGTGCCAAGCCCTGTGCCTGAGAGATACACAGTAGATGCTCAATGATTGGCTATCGAAAGAATGACTTTGCAGCATCTATACTGACCCCTGGCACCTGTCAGCTGCCTGCATTGCCCAGGACACTTTTGATGTCTGTCAAGCACTAAAATGGCAATAGCTCATAGGACAGTGTGAGCAAGCTTGTAGTAGCACTGGCTAATATGCTTTTGATCCTTTCCTCTAGTTTCCTTTCTCCCTATATATTTTTAAAAGCAAAATGTTGCCGAAGGCCAGAATGGAGCATGATCTTTGTTCCATGAATGTATTGTGGCTTAATTACAATATTCGCAGTTATATGAGAAGCAAGCCAGTATTTCCATTGCGACATGCCCACTTGAGGCACTTAACTTCTGAGAAGTGACAAACTCTACACTTAGTATAAAAGGATAATAGCTCAGCCCATGGAAACAAAAAGATCTTAATTCAAGTTCATCCCAGCTGCTCTATGAACTAGCTGTCCTTGGGCATGTACTTAACTTCTTAGAGCTTCAGTTTCCTCATCTGTAACATGGGTATGGTATTAATATCTTCCTCATGGGCTATTGTGAGGCTTCACTAAGGCAATAGAAGTCAATGGCTTATATTCCCCTGATGCACACTTAGTAAAGTGCCTAGAACATTTTCACCACTCAGTAAGTACAAGCTAGTAAAACTCATGTTCTACTGAAGCCAGAGTCTGCAATTCCTCCCTCTCATTCTTAAATAGAGATTTTAAAAAAGTATTTGATCTAATTATGATAAAAATATATATGCATGGGGAAAAGACAGAAAGAAAACATACGACAATCCTTCATGTGTGTTTGTGGGTATGACATCATGTATAATAATTTTTTTCTTTCAGCTCCCTTTGTGTTCCAGATTCTTTTGCATTGACCATGTATATTACTTTTATGACCAGAAGATAAGCTCTGACAAATGTTATCTTTAAAAGAGAAGAAAAATATTGAGGCAAACTGCAACATGATTTTGTAGAAACTGGGTGAAAAAAAAATCCCAGTTAGATGGAGAATGAGATGTTTTCTGGTCAACAACATATTGGGAGGGAAATGACATCAATTTGGGTTCCCATTAGGTCGAATGACAAATCATAATGCAAAATGAAAGTACATGGGGGGTGGGGGGAGGACTGGACCCACGCTGGGATTTTGCCCTGTGAATCATCCAGCTAGAAATGACCTCAGGAGGGCATGTGACCCTCACTTCCTCCCCTCCCTTCGGGAAGGTTGCCCTACGACTTTTCAGGACAGATGAGCAATGGTCCTATTTATAAGCCCTCTAGGAACTAAATCTACACACATTTCCTTCCTCCTAAGCTTCAGGCAGCCTTGATTTAGCTTTGCAGCTTCCCTCAACTAGCATTGTCCAACCTAGTTCCCCTCTGTCTGTCAGAGGCCTGGGAGTTGTCCCAGATCTCTCCTACCTACCCCTGGAGGACACTGGGTCCTTGAATAAAACCAAATCCCCTTGCGTGCTGGTTTTATCAACTGGAGAACAGGGATAGGAAGGATTTGAAGAGATAATGCCAAGCTGGGGAGTGAAAAAGGGACTGCCCAGTGTCAGAGCCCGTGTGCTTAATCGTACCACCCTAGGGGGGAAAGGCAGAACGCATAGGTAGCTTGTTTATCAAAAAAGTGATAGAAATTTGAAGTCAGAGTAGGGAGCCTGTGAGAAGGCAATGAGGGACCTGAGGGTGGGAAGCAGACAGGGATGGAGAAGAGAGAGTCCAGAGGGAAGTGAAGGAGTACAATGATCAGCAAGGACACACAGGGAGCGAGGGACACCCACTCGAGGACACACAGGGAGCGAGGGACACCCACTCGAGGACACACAGGGAGCGAGGGAAACCCACTCGAGGACACACAGGGAGCTCGAGGACACACAGGGAGCGAGGGACACCCACTCGAGGACACACAGGGAGCGAGGGACACCCACTCGAGGACACACAGGGAGCGAGGGACACCCACTCGAGGACACACAGGGAGCGAGGGACGCCCACTCGAGGACACACAGGGAGCGAGGGAAGCCCACTCGAGGACACACAGGGAGCGAGGGACGCCCACTCGAGGACACACAGGGAGCGAGGGACGCCCACTCGAGGACACACAGGGAGCGAGGGAAACCCACTAGTGGCGACATGCCACGGGACTCAAGGGCCAGGATGCTATGTGTTGTTTAATTGATTGATTTTCTTAATATTTATTTATTTATTTATTTAGAGGCAGAGTCTCACTATGTTGCCCTCAGTAGAGTGCTGTGGCATCACAGCTCACAGCAACGTAAAACTCTTGGGCTTAAGTGATTCTCTTGCCTCAGCCTCCCAAGTAGCTGGGACTACAGGCGCCCACCACAACAGCCGGCTATTTTTTTTTTTTTTTGCAGTTGCCATTGTTTTTTAGCTGGCCCTGGCTGGGTTTGAACCCTCCAGCCTTGGTGTATGTGGCCAAGACCATAACCACTGTGCCACAGGCACCGAGCCATTTCTTTCTTTCTTTTTGAGAGAGAATCTCACTTTGTCATCCTCAGTAGAGTGCTATGGTGTCATAGTTCACGGCAACCTCCAACTCTTGGGCTCAGCAATTCTCTTGCCTCAGCCTCCCAAGTAGGTGGGACTACAGGCTCCACCACAACACCTGGCCATTTTTAGAAATGGGTCTCGCTATTGCTCAAGCTGTTTCTTAAACTCCTGCCTCAGCCTCCCAGAGTGCTAGGATTACAAGTGTGAGCCACTGTGCCTGGTGATGTACTTTTTAATTTTTTTTTTTTTTTTTTTTTTGAGACAGAGCCTCAAGCTATCTCCCTGGGTAGAGTGCCATGGCAACACAGCTCACAGCAATCTCCAACTCCTGAGCTCAAGCGAGTCTCCTGCCTCCGCCTCCTAACTAGCTGGTACCACAGGCACCCACCACAACAATGCCTGATTATTTTTTGGTTGCAGCCATCGTTGTTGTTTGGCTGGCCTGGGTTGGATTCGAACCCTCCAGCTCGGGTGTATGTGGCTGGCACCTTAGCCACTTGAGCCACAGGCACCAAGCCTTATTTTTTGAGACAGAGTCTCATTCTGTGGCCCTGGGTAGAGTGCTATGGCATCATCATAGCTCACAGCAACCTCAAACTCTTGGGCTCAAGTGATCCTCTTTGCCTCAGCCTCCTGTGTAGCTGGGACTACAGGTGCATGCCACAATGCCTAGCTAGATTTTTTTTTCTTCTATTTTTAGTACACACAGGGTCTGACTCTTTTTCAAGCTGGTCTTGAACTTGTGAGCTCAAGAAATCTATCTGCCCTGGCCTCCCAGAGTACTAGGATTACTTTCGTGAGCCACTGCACCCAGCCTCTATATTGTTTTAATTTATCTGCTGTGGGGCACGGGCCCCATATACCGAGGGTGGCGGGTTCAAGCCCGGCCCCGGCCAAACTGCACCAAAAATAGTCGAGTGTTGTGGCAGGCGCCTGTAGTCCCAGCTACTCAGGAGGCTGAGGCAAGAGAATCGCCTAAGCCCAAGAGCTGGAGGTTGCTGTGAGCTGTGACACTATGGCACTCTACCAAGTGTGACACAGTGAGTCTCTGTCCCAAAGGAAAAACAAAAACAAAAACAAAAACTGCAGCCCTCACTGACCAGGAGAAGGGGCATCTTTCTAGATATCTGGGTAGTTCTCAAAGGAGACATGTCCAAGTGCTAAGGTGGGGGGCTTAAAACATTTTCTTTGTTTATTAAAGAAAAGGTTGATTACTGAATTCTGAATAACTTGAGCTCTCCAAGGCACAGATGTCTAGGTGACAAGTATTCGCAGTGTTAAGATGAATATTAGTGAAAGGCCTTATTATTAGCATTGATAGGGGAATTGTACTGGTATCGGTCTTAGTCTGTTTGTGTTGCTATAACAAACTAGGTAATTTATAAGTAACACAAATATATTACTCACAGTTCTAGAGTCTGGGAAGTCCAACATCAAGGTGCCAACACATTTGGTGTCTGAAGACCCTGTCTCTGCAGGCCCTGTCTCTGCTTCCAAAATGGTGCTCTGAATGTTGTGACCTTGCACGGCAGAAGAGCAGAAGGAAAGGCAAAAAAGGACGAAACTCCTTCCACTGAGCTATTTTGTAACAGCCTTAATCCATTCATAGGAGTGGGGGCTTCATGACCTAAACACCTCCACAAAAGCCCTAACTTGGCATTGAGGATTAAGTTCTCAACACATGAATTTTGAGGTACAGGTTCAGACCCTAGCAGTATCCATATTCCTTTCCTTCCCTCAAGTTCTGGATAAGCTTTGTATCCATTCCTCCAAGGCCAAATCAATGACCCAAGCTCAGACCCTGGCTCCCTGCAAGTTGGTGAGAGTGGCATGTAGTATCAAATTAAAAGCCCTGTTGAGGTAACTCCTCCTGTATCCACACTCCAGGCCACTTCATCATGAGACAAAATTAAATTGGTTGGGAATGAATTGCTCTTCCCAAAGCCGTGCTGGTCCCTAAACCTTCCTGGGTGGTTACCTATTGCTTCATAACAGATCACCCCCAAACTAGCCCAAAGTTAGTGGTAGGCTTTTGTTCTCTCAGACAGTGTCTGGGGGTCAGGAAATAGGGAATATGTAGCTGGCTGCTGTGGCTTGGAATTGCTCCTGAGGTCCCCTGGGGTTGTAGTCATCTGAAGGTTTGGGGCTGGAGAATTTGCTTCCAAGGTGGCTCTCTCCCAGAACCTCTCCTTAGGGCTACTTGAGTGTCCTCATGACATGGCAGCTGGCTTCCCCCAGAATGAATGATCCAAGAGAAAGAGAGAAAGGCAAAGTTGAGATGGTTGGTGACTCGGCCTCAGAAGTCAACACGCTGTCATTTCTGCAAGATCCTACTAGTCACCCAGGCCAGCTCTACTCACTGTGGGAGAGGACAATCCAAGGGCACGAATACCAGAAGGCGTGAGCCATTTGGGGGTGTCTGAGGATGGTCACTTCCTCCAGGTACCAAACTGAATCTGGCCATGATACAATTCTCAAAACCAGTGTTTTTTCTTCCTTCTACGTATGAAATTAGCCCATTTTCAGTTACGTGAGTAATTATAATGGTAATCCAACCTGACATTTGTGTGCCAGTTTTATCTATCAGAAGTGACTACTGCCCGTGCTGCAGATGAGAAAATTAAGGCTCAGAGAAGTTAAGTGACTTGCTCAATGTTCCAAAGTTAGAAAGTTCTACAGGACTGAGAACTGAATCTGTGTATTATGGTCGCTGGCCCCTCATGCCACACAGCTGCCACCAAGCCTCAGTGACACCCCACACCTCCTTATCTTCCAGAACAAATGTGACTTAGAAAGCAGCTGTAGTGGAGCAAGAGAAATCTCATTTTTCTTTATCTACAGTTTTTTTTATTATGCTCATTAAGGAAAAACTAGAAAATAGAAATAATTAAAGATTTTTTTTTTAAAGGAAGGAAGAAAAGACATTCCCTTATAATTCTACCAAATCTACCACTGTTAACATCTTAGTGTATTCCCCTAAGAACAAAGGAAATGGTTTTAAAATACATCATATTAACAGCATCTCCAGGGCTATCACTGAAGGAAACCCCATCCACTCAGCTTCACCTGCTGGGAGGAAGGATGTGAAATACAACCTCGTGAATGCAGTTGGCTGTGGGTGTGTGCCGTATGGAAGCGTGCACACATGTGTACACGCCCTGTGCTTCTCTGCCTAAACGCAGAGAGGCTTGGCACACCAGCAATTAGCCAAGTTGGCAGGGAATTGATTACAATCTTGGGAGAGAATGTTTCTTCAGATGAGAGGCAGGGAGGCTTTGGCTCCAGGTGGCAGGAATGGCTTGCCCCCTGGTTTGGTTCAAGTTCCTCCAGGCAGGGGGTGGGGGGAGTTGATTAAGTTTAATTCAATCCATTTGGGCTTCTAAGCTGCCTGCTGAGGTTGGGTCCCTGATTGCTCTCAGAGCGTTCCAATGCCCCCTTTCATTATATTCCTTTACACATGAATTGTCTTGTTTGTGACAATGTCTCCCCTGCCCCTCCCCCTACTAGAAGGTCTGCCCCAGACAAGGGGCCTCATCTGCCTTGTTCACCTGTATTTTTCTCCGAGCACCTGCCCCAATGTCTGACAGGTTACATTTCTCAAAATATGCTTGACTGGGGCCAGGTGCGGTAGCTCATGCCTGTAATCCCAGCACTCTGGGAGGCCAAGGAGGGAAGTTCACTTGAGACCAGGAGTTCAAGACCACCCTGAGCAGCACAGTGAGACCTTGTCTCTACAAAAATTAATGAGGTGGGTACCTGTAGTCCTAAATAATCGAGAAGCTAAGGCTGAAGTGCTTGAGCCCAGGACTTTGAGATTGCAGTAAACTATGACGATGGCACTGCTTTCTAGCTCAAACAACAGAAGAAAACTCTGACTCCTAAAAACAAACAAAACCACCACCACAACAATGTTTGATTGGATTGACTGCGTGGTTTAGGGCTGTATCCACAAGATCATTGCTAAAAAGGCATCCACAATTCGTATCTAGAAGGAAACAGACCCCACTCATGGGTCATAGTCAAAGTCCCAGGTACCTTCTCTATGTCATCTCTTTATGTATGTATGTATTTATTTATTTTTTTTTTTTTTTAGAGACAGAGTCTCACTTTATCGCCCTCAGTAGAGTGCTGTGGCATCACACAGCTCACAGCAACCTCCAGCTTCTGGGCTTAGGCGATTCTCTTGCCTCAGCCTCCCAAGTAGCTGGGACTACAGGCGCCCGCCACAACGCCCTGCTATTTTTTGTTGCAGTTTGGCCAGGGCTGGGTTTGAACCCACTACCTTCAGTATATGGGGCTGGCGCCCTACTCACTGAGCCACAGGCGCCGCCCTCCCAAAGTCAGGTTGCCACCACCATCTGGAGACAGAAGAGCCAAGTCCACTTATATTTTTTTCCCTAAGAAATTCATGGACTATTTCAATGTGTTGGCACTTGTTTTGTCCTGAACTAGAGAGATGGAACAAAATTCAGTCCATTTCATGCGTCTCATTCAATTTCAGCTTCTAAGGACTCTTTCCAAGTGCAGGGTCTGTCTGGCACCAGTGAGGTAGCGTTCTGAACATTAGACTTAGAGGCAGATGCACTAGGAATCAAATGCCAGGTCATCTATGCTCCAGCTGGGGAGTTTGGTTGCTCTCTCTGAGCCTCAGTTTCCTCATCCATAAAACGGAAATAATAACAAAATTTGCAGTATCACGGTGCTTAAGTGAGATAAAGGTCAGAGTTGCTAGTATGGTGCCTTGACATTCCTCTGGGAATATCTCCCTTAATTCTGAAAGTCTGAAAGCAGTGTCAGCCACATACATTCTCAGGCTTCTGCTCAAGAACAGTCTCCTCCTGAATGGCCTTTATAGCCATTGGTATACAACCACACTCCATGAGATTAGGAGGTGGGGAGCTCAACCTCAGGCCTTTGGCTGAGTGGCCCACTGGGAGGTCCTAGTAGCATACTCCCAGCACCACTCAGGGCTGGAAAGGGTACCTGGGTTCTCAGAAGAGAATGTGGGCAGGAAACAGCTCCACTTTGCCCTAGGGGTTTCCTTTTTTCTTCTGCTTGGGTTGGGAGAAGGGGTCCTTCCCTAGAAGGAGTCCAGGTTTGGGGGGCTGAAGCTGACATCACAGGAAGACCAGGGTTTCAGATGATAATCCAAAGACTCAGACTTTGTGGTGTGGGTTACATTTGTCCCCTGTGGCTTCCCTGCCAATCTCCGGCTAGACTCCTTTTCTCCCTTTTGGCACCTCTTTTTTGCCAAAGGGGCTCTTGGTGCTTCAGGCTCTTTTACTGTGGCAACTTCTTTCCCTGTCAAAATGTATCCACCAGTGCTTCATGAGCTTCCAGCTCTCTTGAAACCTAATTGCTTTGACAATTGGATCCATGTCAGTTTGGGTCACAGTTTGCAATATGTGACAACTTACAATTAACTAGGGCACTTTCTGAAGAAACTGTCTAAACTTTCTGGGCTCTAGGACTAGCAATTATTCCCACCCTGCTTCCAGGATTTTCTCTTTACACAGCAAGTGGGGGAGCAGTGACAAAGAATAAGCATTTGTCATCTCTAATCTACACTAGTTCCCCCAACCCCATTTTGTGGATGAGAAATCTAGGGTTCTGAGGGGCTCAGTAACTTTTTCAAAGTCTCACAGTGACTCTGAGGCAGAATCTGGGGGGAGGGGAGTAAACCACACAGACTTGACCTTTTTCCTACTGCCTGTTCCTAATTCTAGAACTTCCCAGCTCAAAATGTGATCTGTAGACCAGCAGCAGCCATGTCGCCGGGGAGCTTGTTAGAAATGCTCTAGCTCAATCCAACCCCGGCCCTACTGAAACAGAATATGCATTTTAACAAGGTCCCCAGCTGATTCATATGCACTTCAGAATTTGAAAACCGCTGGTCTAAAACTTCCATTTTTCCCTTTGGCTCCTTTCTTATCATTACTTCAACCTCAAGGGTCCAAACCTCCCAGGCTGAATTTAACCCAATCTCCTCACATAATGTTCAAGGAATCTTGGGGTCATTAAACATAGTACAGGTTTCTGGGAGAAAAGATTTCTGCCCTGTTTTTGTTTTGTTATGTTTGGTGTTTTTGTTGTTGTTTTTTTACCTTACCCCCCCCATTCCTTACTTAAAATTCTAAAATGAAAAGCCCCATTAATGGAATCATTTTCAGAATGGGCAAGAGAAACCAGTACCTTGAACTTGTAGCAGAAAGATATGCTAGAATCGTAATAAGTAATCATGACTGGGTTGTGAATTATATGTGAGAGCAGTCAGCAAATTATAAAGCACTACACAAACGTCACTTATTATAATTCCTAAGCTACAGGGTCACAGAGTGTTATCCTTCCTGAGCCCATTCATTCCAGGTGAAAATGTTTCTCAGGAATATGATGTGAAATTTAAAGTTTTCTTTTTCTTTTTTGGTTTTTGGCCGGGGCTGGGTTTGAACCCGCCACCTCCGGCATATGGGACTGGCGTCCTACTCCTTGAGCCACAGGCGCCGCCCGAAATTTAAAGTTTTCTAATTATTCTGATTTTATCAGACATCTGAGGACCTAGAACAGTGCTTAACCCTGGCTATGTGTCAGAATAACTTGGGGAACTTGATTTAAAAATATATGAATCTGGGCGGCACCTGTGGCTCAGTGGGTAGGGCACCGGCCCTTATACCAAGGGTGGTGGGTTCGAACCTGGCCCCAGCCAAACTGCAACAACAACAACAAAAAATAGCTGGGCAGCCGGGCGTTGTGGCGGGCGCCTGTAGTCCCAGCTACTCGGGAGGCTAAAGCAGGAGAATCACCTAAGCCCAGGAGCTGGAGGTTGCTGTGAGCTGTGTGACGCCACAGAACTCTACCGAGGGCAATAAAGTGAAACTCTGTCTCTACAAAAAAAAAAATAGCTGGGAATCATGGCTGGCGCCTGTAGTCCCAGCTACTCAGGAGGCTGAGTCAAGAGAATCACCTAAGCCCAAGAGTTGGAGGTTGCTGTGAGCTGTTGACGCCACAGAACTCTACCGAGGGCAATAAAGTGAGATTCTGTCTCTAAAAAAATAATTAATTAATTAATTAAATAAAAATATATGAACCAGGGTGGCACCTGTGGCTCAGTGGACAGGGCGCTGGCCCCATATACCGAGGTTGGCGGGTTCAAACTCGGCCCCAGCCAACCTGCAACAACAACAAAAAAATAGCCTGGCGTTGTGGTGGGCGCCTGTAGTCTCAGCTACTCAGGAGGTTGAGGCAAGGGAATCACCTAAACCCAGGAGTTGGAGGTTGCTATGAGCTGTGTGATGCCATGGCACTCTACCAAGGGCGATAAAGTGAGACTCTATCTGTAAAAAAAAAAAAAAAAAAAGACCCAGAGGCCTAAGGGTCAATTAAAAAAAAAAAAAAAAAAATATATATATATATATATATATATGGACCTGGGCCCTGGCCCAAGATGTTATTTCTTGAGGTCTTAAGGGTCAGGACTGAAGAAGGGGATGCATTTTTAAACACTCCCAGGTAATTCTAATACAGAATGAGATTGGAGAACCACTGAACTGGAAAGTTGTTATTTTCCAGATTTATAGTATATATATGTGTGAGAATTTTACCCATATTTATGACACGTCTTAAGTCCAGGTTTTCTAATTTCTAAATCTTAATAATCAAGCCACTAGGAGCCACTAATTACATGAATCGAAATACTAATGGCTGCTAATTCCAAATAGTATCGACTTGGTAATGACAACTCTGTTCATTGTTCATTCTTTTAGAATTTAACATTGCCCAGCTAACAGTCATGATATCCAAGACTGACCCGAATGCATCCTGACAGTACAACTGTGCACAGGCTTGTACCCTGGTGTCAACAAACAAATTCTCAAATTCCATATGATACTTACTTCATTGACAGGATTTTTTGATAACACAGGTTTGACAGAATCTTTATGAGTATTTAAGAGCCCTAAGGAAGGCAATGCTCTTTCTTTGAGTTCACTGATGTTGGGTCAATGTCTTCCTCTGAAAAATAAGGGAATTGGACCAGTGGTTCTTGAATCTGACTGACCATCAGGTCCACCTGGAGAGCTTTTCAAAGAAACAGATTTTAAGGTCCCAGACCTTGAGGGGAAAGGGAAGTGCTGGAAATCTATATTTTAAAAAGAATCCTTGGAGGATAAGCTGTATTTGATTCTGGACAAGATAAGCTTGCAAGTTCTTTTCTGCTCTAAAAAATTACATTAGACCTAGTTAAATTCTTCTATCAGAAGAAGCTGGTCTGGGAACAGGTCCCTTCCAGAGGGCAGGGCCTACAGAGAGATAAAACAGAAAACAGAAAGCAGGAAAAAAACTAAACAAACATAAAAGACATTATCTCTGACTCCCTCCTGTGTGTCTCAGGTGTTGTGTTTATGTGGTTTTTGTTCAGGTCTTTCACATAGTCATATTGCTAAATGATGAATTGCCATTTTATCCCATTACCTTTAAAGATTAGGAATGATGTTCTTAGCAGGAATAATTACTTTTCCTGCTGCCTACCTCCCCTCACTTCCATTCCAAGTCTGACCTTCAATAGGTAAAATAATCTTTCTGGGAAGATTGATTAAAATACAGATTGCTTGGGCAGCACCTATAGCTCAAAGGAGTAGGGCACCGGCAGCATATGCCGGAGGTGGCAGGTTCAAACCTAGCCCCTGCCAAAAACTGCAAAAAAATAAAATACAGATTTCTGGGCCTCCCTAATTCTAATGTAGGAGATTTGGGTTGGTCAAGAGACCTGCAAATATATATATTTTTTTAAGAGACAGAGTCTCACTTTGTCACCCTCGGTAGAGTGCTGAGGCATCACAGCTCACAACAACTTCCAGCTCTTGGGCTTAGGCGATTCTCTTGCCTCAGCCTCCCGAGTAGCTGGGACTATAGACGCCCGCCACAACGCCCGGCTATTTTTTTGTTGCAGTTTGGCCGCTGCCGAGTTTGAACCCCCCACCCTTGGTAGATGGGGCTGGCGCCCTACTCACTGAGCCACAGGCACTGCCCAGACTTGCATATATATGTATATTTTTTAGAGACAGAGTCTCACTTTATGGCCCTCGGTAGAGTGCCGTGGCATCACACAGCTCACGGCAACCTCCAACTCCTGGGCTTAAGCCATTCTCTTGCCTCAGCCTCCCGAGCAGCTGGGACTACAGGCGCCGGCTATTTTTTTTTTTTTTTTTTGTAGAGACAGAGTCTCACTGTACCGCCCTCGGGTAGAGCGCCGTGGCGTCACACGGCTCACAGCAACCTCTAACTCCTGGGCTTACGCGATTCTCTTGCCTCAGCCTCCCGAGCAGCTGGGACTACAGGCGCCCGCCACAACGCCCGGCTATTTTTTGGTTGCAGTTTGGTCGGGGCTGGGTTTGAACCCGCCACCCTCGGCATATGGGGCTGGCGCCCTACTCACTGAGCCACAGGCGCCGCCCGGCGCCGGCTATTTTTTGATTGCAGTTTGGCCGAGGCCGGGTTTGAACCCGCCACCCTCGGTATATGGGGCCGGCGCCTTACCCACTGAGCCACAGGCGCCGCCCCAGACCTGCATATTTTTTAAAAATATGTTTAAGAATTTAATGTATTCAGTTCTAATATGAAGGTAGGGGATGATCTTATACAAGGTAGGGGTAGGGGAAGGAGGGAGTGGATAGAGGGGAGGTGGGAGAGGGAGGATGGGGGTCACGGTGTATGGCATACCTCTTGGAGTTGGAACACAATTATAAGAGGGACTTTACCTAACAAATGCAATCACTATAACCTAATTATTTGTACCCTCAATGAATTCCCCCCCCCCAAAAAAAATATATGCCTCTATCTCAGGCAAGAGAACAGTGGTAGGATTATAACTCACTGCAGCCTCCAACTCCTGGGCTCAAGAAATCCTTCCACTTCAGCTTCCCAAGTAGCTAGGATTACAGGTATGAGCCACCACTTCTGGCTAATTTTTAAGAAAATTTTTTTAGAGATAGGGTCTCGCTATATTGCCCAGGCTGGTCTCAAACTTCTGGCCTCAAGTGATCCTATTGCCTCAGCCTCCAAAATGCTAGGATTACAGGCATGAACCTCTATGCCTAGCCTTAAGATCTGCATTTTTAAAAGCATCCTAGATATCCAACCTGCTTTTAATCTCCCTGTATAATTTAGCTTGTAGCCTTTCCCACGCATCCCTTATGGCCGTGGTTCTCAACCTATGGGTCCCCTTTGTAACAATGAAAATACATCCTGCATATCAGATATTTACATTACAATTCCTAACAGTAGCAAAATTACAGTTATGAAGTAGCAACGAAAATAATTTTATGGTTGAGGGTCACCATGACATGCGGAATTGCATTAAAGGGTCGCGGCACTAGGAGGTATTAGGAAGGTTGAGAACCACTGCCTTATGGTAAGAATCCCCTGGATCTATCAATGAGTGAATAGTTAATAAAACATGGTGCATCCATACCATAGACTATTACTCCTGACAAGGGATGAAGTTCTGATATACACTACAGTGTGGATGAACTTTGAAAACATTATGCTAAGAGAAAGAATCCAGACTACAAAAGGCTGCATATTATATGATGCTATTTATATGAAATGTCCTGAATAGGCAAATTTATGAGACAGAAAGCAGATCAGTGGTTGTCAAGGGCTTCTGAGCTTTGAGGGGGAGAGGAATGGGAGTGACTGCTGATGGGCATGGGTATGGGGTGAAAAATGTTCTCAGTAGTGGCAGATGTACAACTTTGTGAATATACAATTAAATCATGTATACTTTCAAGGGGTGAATTTTATAATATGTAAATTATATCTTAATTTTAATTAATTAATTTTTTTATTTTTATTTATTTATTTATTATTTTTTTCTTTTTGTAGAGATATAGAGTCTCACTGTACCGCCCTCGGGTAGAGTGCCCTGGCATCACACGGCTCACAGCAACCTCTAACTCTTGGGCTTACGCGATTTTCTTGCCTCAGCCTCCCGAGCAGCTGGGACTACAGGCGCACGCCACAACACCCGGCTATTTTTCTGTTGCAGTTTAGCCGGGGCTGGGTCGGAACCCGCCACCCTCGGCATATGGGGCCGGCGCCCTACTCACTGAGCCACAGGCGCTGCCCTATTTTTAATTTTTTGAGAGTCTCACTTTGTCACCCTCAGTAGAGTGCTGTCGCATCACAGCTCACAGCAACCTCAAACTCTTGGGCTTAAGCAATTCTTTTGCCTCAGCCTCCCAAGTAGCTGGGACTACAGACATCCGCCACAACACCCATCTATTTTTTTGTTGTAGTTGTCGTTGTTGGGCAGGCCTGGGCTGGGTTTGAACCCACCAGCCCCGGGTGTATGTGGCTGGTGCCCTAGTCGCTGAGCTACAGGTGCTGAGCCATATATCTTTTTTTTTTGAGACAGAGTCTCACTATGTTGCCCTGGGTAGAGTACCATAGCGTCACAGCTCATAGCAACCTCAAACTCTATGGCTTAAGTGATTCTCTTGCCTCAACCTCCCAAGTAGCTCAGACTACAGGTGCCCGCTACAACGCACAGCTATTTTTTGTTGTTGCAATTGTTGTTGTTTAGCTGGCCCACGCTGGGTTTGAACCCACCAGCCTTGGTGTATGTGGCTGGCGCTATAACCACTGTGCTATGGGAGCTGAGCCTGAACCATATATCCTAATTTTTAAAAAGGCAATAAAAGAATGCCCTGGGTGATTGTTTAGAAAAGCAGTTTCCCAGGCCCCACACAAGACCCACTGATTTAGTACTTCAGTGGAAAGACCTAAGAATCTGTTTTTTAATACCCAAGAATCTGTTTTTTTGTTGTTGTTTTTTTGTAGAGATAGAGTCTCACTTTGTCACCCTCAGTAGAGTGCCATGGCGTCACAGTTCACGAGCAACCTCCAGCTCTTGGGCTTACACGATTCTCTTTGAAGAAGAGACTACAGGCGCCCGCCACAACACCCGGCTATTTTTTTGTTGCAGTTTGGCCGGGGCCGGGTTTGAACCCACCACCCTTGGTTTATGGGGCCGGCGCCCTACTCACTGAGCCACAGGCGCCGTTCAAGAATCTGTTTTTTAATAAACCCACCGAGGGGTTCTTATCAAAATAGAAGTGTAGGAAAACTTATTAAAAGGGGTATTTGGGGGGTGGCGCCTGTGGCTCAAGGAGTAGGGCGCATGCCCCATATACCAAGGGTGGCGGGTTCAAGCCTGGCCCCAGCCAGAAAATGCAAAAAAGAAAAAGAAAGAAAGAAAAGGGATATTTGGTACCTTGGATGCCTGCGCCATCCTTTTGTGTGGATCCTTCAGTCCCAACTATGGTCAGTAGCATCTAAGAGGCCCCCAAAGATCCTTGCTCCTCTTAAGTTTGGGCTAGACTTATAGACTCAATTCTAATGAATAAAACACAGCAGAAATAATGGGATATTTCCAATATTAGGTTTTCATAAGATTGTGGCTTCCATCCATAATGAAAAGATGTTTAATGTTACTCATCATTACAGAAATGCAAATCAAAGCCACAGTAAGATATCACCTCACACCCATTGGGATGGCCACTATAAAAAAATAAAATAAAATAAAAAATAGGAGGTAGAGAAATTGGAACCTTTGTACACTCTTGGTGGGAATATATTAATAAATTAATGCAGCCACTGTGAAAAAGAGTATGGCATTTTTTCAAAATATTAATCATAGAATTACTACATGATTCAGAAATTCCACTTCTAGGTATATATCCAAAAGTATCAAAAGCCAGGGCTGGAACAGATTTGTGTATTTGTACATCTGTGTTCATAGCACCATTCATAGTAACCAAAAAGGCAGAAGGGACCCAGTGTCCAGTGATGGATGAATGGATAAGGAAAATATGACCTAGGCTTGGCACCTGCAGCTCAGGGGCTAGGGTGCCAGCCACATACACCAAGGTGGCAGGTTCGAACCTGGCCCAGGCCAGCTAAACAACTGCAACAAAAAAATAGCTGATCGTTGTGGCGGGTGCCTGTAGTCCCAGCTACTTGGGAGGCTGAGGCAAGAGAATCACGTAAGCCTAGGAATTTGAGGTTGCTGTGAGCCATGACACCACGGAACTCTACTAAGAGTGACATAGTGAGACTCTGTCTCAAAAAAAAAAGAAAATATGACCTATATATTTGTCTTAGTTCATTTTGTGCTGCTATAACAGAGTACTACAGACTGAGTAATTTATAAAGAAATTTATTTTTCATAGTTCTGAAGGCTGGGAAGTCCAAGATCATAATGCTGGCAGTTTTGTATCAGGAGGATCTGGTCTCTACTTCTAAAATGGCACCTCCAATCACGCATCCTCCAGAGAGGCAGGATGCTGCTCGTCCCCTGGCAGAAGAGGACAAGAGCAAAGAGACAGCACCCACTCCCAAACACCCTTTTAAAAGGCATTAAACCCGGCTCACCGCCTATAGTTCAGAGGCTAGGGCACCAGCCACATACACCAGAGCTGGCAGGTTCGAACCCAGCCTGGGCCTGCCAAAAAACAATGACAACTCCAACCAAAAAATAGCCAGGCATTGTGGCGGGTGCCTGTAGTCCCAGCTACTTGGGAGACTGAGGCAAAAGAATTCCTTAAGCCTAAGAGCTTAAGGTTGCTGTGAGCTGTAACGCCTCGGCACTCTCTGAGGACGACAAAGTAAGACTCTGTCTCAAAAAAAAAAAAAAATGAGTAAATAAAACACATTAGACACACCCACTAGGGCAGAGCATTCACGGCCTAATTAAAGGTCTTACCTCTTAACACTTTTACAATAGCAATTAAATTTCTTTTTTTCTTTTTCCTTTTCTAAGCTGTTTATTTATTTTTATTATTTTTTATTAAATCATAACTTTGTACATTAATGCATTATAGGCAATTCAATTTCAACAGGAGTTCTGGAGGGGAGAAACATTCAAACCATGGCAACTTACAATGAACTATTATTCAGTCTTAAAAAAGGAAGAAAATTCGGACTCAGGACCTATATAGCTCAGTGGCTAGAGCGCCGGCCTCATACACCAGAGCTGGAGGGTTGGAACCTGCCTGGGCCTTCCAAACAATGACAATTATAACGACAGCAACAACAGAAATAGCCAGGCTTTGTGGCATGTGCCTGTAGTCCCAGCTACTTGGGAGGCTGAAGCAAGAGAATAGCTTAAGCCCAAGTGTTTGAGGTTGCTGTGAGCTGTGATGCCATGGCACTCTACCAAGGGCAACATAGTAAGACTCCGTCTCAAAAAACAAAACAAAACAAAAAAAACAACATTCAGACACATGCTACAACGTGGATGAAACTTGAAGACATTATGCTAAGTGAAATAAGCCAGACACAAAAGACGATGCTGTATGGTTCCACTTAAATGAGGTATCTAGAGTAATAACATTCACAGAGGCAGAAAAGAGACTGGTGGTTGCCAGGAGCTAGGAAGAGGGAAAATGAAAGTTGTTAATGCGTACAGAATTTCAGTTTTTCGAGATGGTAAGTTCTGGAGATCAGTCACATAACCGGATAAATATATTCGACACTACTAAACTGTACATTTAAAAATGGTAAAGATGGTTTTTAAAAAATTGTGGCCTTCATCTCAAGTTCTCTCTCGTTTTCTCTTGCTGTGCTTGCTCTCTGTTTCTAGCTGGCTCTGTCTGTTCCTTCAGATCACCAGCTGCCATGCTGAGAGGGCTTTCAGGCAGCCTAGGGAGGAACCCACGTGGTGAGGAATAGAGGTCTGCCAACAACCAAACTGGTGAAGTTTGGTGTTATCTCCTGGGGCTGGCCCACATGGGAACAGGCTTTGAAGTAGACCCTTGGTCCCTAAGTTGAGTCTTCGGAACCACAGCCCTGGAGATCAGCTCAACTGTAACCTCATTAGATACCTTGAAGTACAGGCACCCAGCTGAGCTCTACCAGATTTCCAACACTCAGAAGGTGTAGAATAATGAAGATTTATTGTTTCGAGCCACTATATTTTGGAGTAATTTGTTATGCAGCAGTGGATAACTAACACACCATCAAATGCATTTTGCTCAGTTGGATTGCAGTGTAGACCCTAACAGAGTTCCAGCTAAAACACTGCTCTTCAGGATATGAAAGTATATATTGTGTGGTAGGCAAAATAATGACCCTTCCAAAAAAAAAGTCAACATTTCTAATTCTTAGAATCTATGAATCCATTATACACAAGGCAAAAGGGATTTTGCAGATGTAATTAAGGCTACAAACTATAAACCTTTAGATTATCCTAGATGATCTGGGTGGGCCCAGTCTAATTACATAAGCCCTTAAAAAACAGAACTTTGGCTGGAGGCAAGAGAAATTCTGCTGAAGTGGAAGTTGGAGAGACTAAAAAAGTGAAAGGACCTTGCCATTGCTGGGAGCTGGAGCAACACATTAAGTATGAGGACGAACATGGGCGATTTGTGGGAGTTAAGACCAGGTCCCAACTGATAGCCAGCAAGGAAATGGGGACCTGTGCCCTATAACTGCAAGAAACTGAATCCAGCTTGAGAACGATTCATTTCCATTTCTGAAGTCTCCAGAAAGTAAAGCAGTCCTGCGACACCTTGATTTTGGCCTTGCGAAACCCAGAGCAGAAAAACGAGTTGAGCCAACTGGGACTTCAGAACTACAAAGGTGTAAGGTGAATAAATTTGTGTTATTTTATTTTATTTATTTATTTATTTTGAGACAGAGTCTCACTATGTTGGCCTAGGTAGAGTACTGTGAAATCACAGCTCACAGCAGCCTCACACTCTTTGGCTCAAGTGATTCTCTTGCCTCAGCCTCCAAACCAGCTGGGACTACAGGCACCCTCCACAAGGCCCAGCTATTTTTTTTGTTGCAGTTGTCATTGTTGTTTAGCAGGCCCAGGCCGGATTCCAACCCTCCAGCCCCGTGTATGTGGCTGGTGCCTTAACCACTGAGTTATGGGCACCGAGCCTAATGTGTGTTATTTTTAATCATTAAGTTTGTGGTGATTTGTTATGGCAGCAATAGAAAACATATACATAATATGTGTATGTGTAGCTATGTATATGTATGTGTGTGTGTGTACACACACAGATATTGGTTTTCAGTACTTTTCTACCAAGTGTCATTGCCATGCAGATGTTGCATGATGCTGTTTATCATTTTCCACTTATTCTGCTGAAGCAATCATTCACTCCCTTAGTGCTCTCTGTATTGCAGGCTAGAGTGTTCCATGCATTGTTTTCAAGGCTCTCTGGGAAAGACACTCCTTCTTTGGGAGCCTGGCGTCTGGCTGGAGAAAGACTTAATGACTGCTCATTGCTTTTGAGGCTGCTAATCAATACTTACCATTAGGACAACAACTCCATGCATCACTAAACTTTGACCTCTGTGCCCCAGAGCAGTCCCAAGATGCCAATTGATGCATGGGCATTGTACATATTCCACGAATGTAATACCTTTTTCATAGACTTCCCTGAATTAAATTTTAGAGGATTTGGCAATGGCAAAATAATGTTGCTAATGTGCCAGCAAGCCCAGGATATTTAGAAAGGGTGCCTGAATTAAACTAATTATGTTTATGCTTTTTAAAAAGATCTTTTGGCTGGATACTGCATGTGGAATGTTGACTGGATTCCCTGTCTTTTGCACAAATGGGCGGTGCTGGTATAAAGTGTCCCTTAAGCCAGCTATGAAAATAGACATATTCTTATAGGCCTAAGACCAGAAAGCAAGGAGATCGAACCTCCTAGAAATCAGAAAGCAGGCTGCAAATAACTTTTTTATTTTTTATTTTTTTTTGGAGGCCAAGTCTCTGTTGCGGAGGCTAGTGCTATGGCATTAGCCTAGCTCACAGCAACCTCAAACTCCTGGGCTCAAGTGATCCTTCTGCCTCAGCCTCCCAAGTAGATGGGACTAGAGGCTCCTGCTATGACACCCAGATAATTTTTTTCTATTTTTAGTAGAGGTGGGGTCTCACTTTTGCCCAGGATGGGCAGGTTCCAAATAACTTTAATTGCACTTTTCTTTTACTTACAACTTTGAGTATTTTATTTCCCTAGGAGTATGTATTTTTCAGGGAACTCTTCATAGCAGTTTTTCATCACATAACAATGTGGTATTCCCACTAAAAGGTGATGATACTCCTGTTTTCCTTGATCTGTTCAAATGGGATCAATTGTCGAACAGCTGTTTGGACTGAAACCAAATGGTTAATCTAATCAGGCTTTCAGGAGGCAGTTATTTTGATTAAAGGGATCATATATGAATGGACGTTGGCAGCTTCTTATGTCCAACTCAGTGAGGCCCACACACTCAACCCTTGTAGGGAACCAGGGGTCATTGAAGGTCAGGTAAAAAAGAGGTTTATCAGAGAAGGCATAAAACCCCATTGAAAAAAGGATAGCCGAGCTTCATAGGAACTAAAAGCCATTAGGAACCAAAGCAGGATGTTCCTTCTATCTCCTTTGCTTTGTCTCTTGTCTCTCTCTGAAGCTACTTAGTCTTTCATTATTGCTTTTCTTTGGAATTCTCTGCTTACTAACTGGCATGCCTAAGGCTGCAAATGCCATCAGCCTTTTTTTTTTTTTGGAGATATTCTCACTCTAGCCCTGGGTAAAGTACTGTGGCCTATAGCTCACAGCAACCTCAAACTGCTTCCTTCCAAGTAGCTGGAACTACAGGAGCCCCTCGTAACACTTGCTATTTTTTTCTATTTTTAGTAGAGATGAGGTCTTGATGTTGCTCAGGTTGGTCTCAAACTCCTGAGCTCAGGCAATCCATCCACTTTGGCCTCCCAAAGTGCTAGGATGATAGGTGTGAGCCACCGCACCTGGCCCTGCCATAAGCATTAAGTTAATGTCACTTCCAGCTCTGGGGAACTGACTCCACAGACTAACTTCATTCTGATTCTGAATTCAAATTCACTCAGTTTTAATTTCCCAGGAGAGAATTTGATTGGTTTGGTGTGGTTGGCTGTCCAGCTCTGGTCCGATCAGCTGTACCCAGGGTGAGCTAGGGGTTACCTGATATGGTGGGCTGGTTCTTCCAGGAGGAGGGGATGGTATGCAGGAAATGATAGACAGCTCAGAATATTTTCTGAACGGGTAATAGCAGCTACTTCTTTTCTTACCAATTTTCAAGCTCTTTAAAGGGAAAACACACTTTTTCATCTTTATCTTTACCACCATACTTAGCTCAGTACTTCACACATAGAAGATACCCAATAAATGAAAAAAGAAGGCTGGGCACGGTGGCTCACGCCTGTAATCCTAGTACTCTGGGAGGCTGAGGAGGGTGGATTGAGCTCAGGAGTTGGAGACCAGTCTGAGTCAGAGTGTGATCTCATCTCTAAAAATAGCTGGGCGTTGTGGCAGGCACTTGTAGTCCCAGCTACTTGGAAGGCTGAGGCTAGAGAATCACTTGACCTCAAGAGTTTGAGGTTGCTGTGAGCTATGACACCACAGCACTCTACCCAGGGCAGCAAAGTGAGACTCAAAAATAAATAAATAAAATAAAAAGAAAACAAATAAATAAATAAAGATACAAGGTAGTCATACCTAGTTCTAATCACACATAATTCTAATAGTGCTGACCATAACCCATTTGGTGTTGAGGCAGAAAAAAAAAAGGCAAATTATTCCTGAGTTCTTTCTTCCAGCACTGCTTAGGTTAATAATGGCTATTATTTGTTGTCCCTTTTCCACAGGGCAAGCATATGTAAAGTGCTTTATACGTTATTATGTGTGTTATCCCAGTTGTCCACTAATCCTATGAGGAAATCAGAGCTCATAAGAGCGAAATAACTTGCCCAAGGACACACAGCCCCAAAGTACTGTGCTAATCATAAGCCTAAATCATAGCCTAGCCCTTTGACATTTAATTGTCCTCCTCTAGCACTTTGAGGAGTTGTGAATGAGGTTGAGATGAGGCTAAGGGGAGAGGTGTTGACTGGGTCAATGCCAAATTTGTGGAACTAAACAAAATTGTTCCATACCAACGTTTTTTGAAAGCATTTTGAATGTGGCCTTGGGCCCTTCATGGTTCTGAGTTTCCTATAACTACTTTTAATTGAGTCTTTCCAGGCTGAGCTGCAGGATTTATGTAATTCAACAACAAAAAAAGTTCTTAGAATTTCCTTTTTATCCCTTTTAGTTGAGTGATAATATGTCTCCCAGCTTTCTGCTTTTAACCACTGGAAAATATTCTGGAAATCTGAGTCAAGATCTGGGTCAGGGCTGCCATTTTTTATTCTGCCTTGCACAGCAAGGGCTGGAATCCAGCCTGGCCTCCACTCACCAAGTCACGTACCCTGGCACAAGGCTATACTGCCTGGAGGGGGAGGTGCTGTATTCTAAGTTATATCCTAAGGCACCCCATGGGTGTCCCGTGGGCCAGGGGGCAGCCTTGGATGGATATGACAATGTTGTAGATTCCCCCCACCCCTTTTTCTTTTGAGACAGAGTCTCATTTTGTTGCTCTTGTTAGAGTGCTGTGCTGTCATAGCTTATAGCAACCTCAGATTCTTGGGCTCAAGCAATTCTCTTGCCTCAGCCTCCCAAGTAGCTGGGACTACAGGCAGCTGGCACAATGCCTGGCTACTTTTAGAGATAGAGTCTCGTTCTTGCTTAGGCTGGTCTCGAACCTGTGAGCTCAGGCAATCCACCTGCCTCGGCCTCCCAGACTGCTAGGATTACAAGCACGCTGTGGCAGGCCACAGATTTCCCCTTCTTTAGGCCTTTTTTTTTTTTTTCTTTAGGTTATTTTCCTTTTTCTCTTTTCTTTTGAGACAGGATCTTTCTCTGTCATTCATACTAGGGTGCAGTGGCATCATTGTAGTTCACGGAAACCTCAAACTTCTATACTGAAGCGATCCTCCTGCCTCGGCCTCTCAAGTAACTGGACTATAGGTTCAAACCAGGATGCCAGCTAATTTTTCTATTTTTAGTAGAGATGGGGGGGTCTCTCTCTTGCTTAAGCTGGTCTCAAGCTCCTGAGCTCAAGGGATCCTCCCATCTCAGCCTCCCAGAGTGCTTGGATTATAGGCTTGAGACACTGTGCTTGGCCTGCTTTAGGTTTTGATTATGACTCATGGTAATTCTATTTCTGGATAATGCCTCTACTCCCTATTTTGACAAGAGGACTTGGAATTCTATAAGTCATTCTCAAGTGAAAGAGGGGTTGAGATTGGTGCTTAGAACTGGGTTTCCACATGTTGGTGGAGGGTTTCTTCTTTCACTTCCCAGCTTGTCTCCCGACCATCCACCCACACACCCCAAGTCCCATCCTCAGAGGAGAGAATCGTAGCAGTCTTAGGAACAGAAGGAAAAGAAACTAGAATTAAAGTTCAATAAAACAATCTTGGTGAAGAAGCAACCTAGGGAAGGCCAATATTAATCCCAAGAAAAGCTGAAGGAAATAGAAAATCTTCTATCCAACTCATACATAGAACACGATGTGTATAGCACAGGGGTTACATAGCATGTATGGTCTCTTTATTTTTGTTTCTAGGTTAAAAATGCCTTTCCAGGATCAGTGCCTGTAGCTCAAGCGGCTAAGACACCAGCCACATACACCAGAACTGGCGGGTTCAAGTCCAGCCCAGGCCTGCTAAAGGACAATGACAACTACAACCTAAAAATAGCCAGGCATTGTGGTGGACGCCTGTAGTCCCAGTTACTTGGGAGGCTGAGGCAAGAGAATCGTTTAAGCACAGGAGTTGGAGATTGCTGTGAGCTGTGACACCACAGCACTCTACCCAGGGCGACAGCTTGAGGTTGTGTCTCAAAACAAAAACAAATAAAAAAAAGTCTTTCCAAATGCTGCCATGATTTTAATTATGTATGTATGTTCATTCTGAAATATACATACTTAGGAATATATTTGGTTCAGAATTGGGATTTTTTTTTTTGTAGAGACAGAGTCTCACATACCACCCTCAGGTAGAGTGCCGTGGCATCACACAGCTCACAGCAACCTCTAACTCTTGGGCTTACGCAATTCTCTTGCCTCAGCCTCCCGAGCAGCTGGGACTACAGGCGCCTGCCACAACGCCCGGCTATTTTTTTGTTGCAATTTGGCCGGGGCTGGGTTTGAACCTGCCACCCTCGGCATATGGGGCCGGCGCCCTACTCACTGAGCCACAGGCACCGCCCCCAGAATTGGGATTTTAAGGAGGTAGAAAGGTTCTGAGTTTCAAGATCTCCTTCCTCATGCCCTGGGTGTTCATTCAATACCTAGAGGTATTTATGTAC
Source organism: Nycticebus coucang (assembly GCF_027406575.1). NCBI lineage: Eukaryota > Metazoa > Chordata > Mammalia > Primates > Lorisidae > Nycticebus > Nycticebus coucang. Next base: position 25,182,330 of record NC_069787.1, read on the forward strand.
GCAGCTCCTAGAAAGTGACTTCTAGACAGTAAAGTCTGATAATTAAAGATGATCAGTCGGCAGCACCAGTGGCTCAGTGGGTAGGGTGCCGGCCCCATACACCGAGGGTGCTAGGTTCAAACCTGGCCCCCGCCAAACTGCAACAAAAAATAGCCGGGCGTTGTGGCGGGCGCCTGTAGTCCCAGCTGCTCAGGAGGCTGAGGCAAGAGAATCGCTTAAGCCCAGGAGTTGGAGGTTGCTGTGAGCTGTGTGATGCCACGGCACTCTACCGAAGGCGATAAAGTGAAACTTTGTCTCTACAAAATAAGTAAATAAAGATGATCAGTCTAGACGGAGAGATCTGGGTGGGTTCAACTCTCATTTTTGTCACTCACTAGCTGTGTTGCTATAAGCAAGTTGCTTAAACACTCTAAGCCTTGTTTTTCTCATCTGTAAAACAGAGATAATAGAAGTTTCTTCTTCATAACCTCCTTGAGAGGCTCAGGGAGCTGATGCATATAGAATGCTCAGCATGGAACGGAGAACAGAGCTAGCACCTAGAATGCCAGCTTCTCTCTTCAGGTCTCAAGATGTGAACCTAAATTCCAGCTGGAAACTTGTTAAACATCCAGGGCAGTTGTTATCTTTTATTGCAGGCCCCCTCTTTCTTCGACATAGATCCCCTCAGAACTTGTTTGTTGTCTCAGAATCTGTGTGATGGCTCCAGCCAGGGAGGTCTAGTTACCATTTTCCTGAAAGCACACAGGTCAATGGCCTTCTCCAGGTGCCAAGAGTACCATCTAAGACTAGTGAGCTTGTTAACAAGGGTGCAAAGCTGGTAGGAATGGGCTGCCTGTTGGATTTGTTTTCGCTGCAAAGTTTTGCAGAAAAATGAAAGGGCTGAAAACTCAGGACGCTGAGAGTAGAGAATCCTCGTGGCAGCAAATTTTCCATTCTTACGTACAATTATTTCTACCTCTAGGTTATAGCAGAGCTTTCCAGTGACATCTCTTTATTTAAAGAGATAGTAAAATGTAGTCAGTACAGCTGCTGAGGTTGGATGGACTAGATGGTCTAGCAGCATCCAACCCTGGCTAGGATGCTACCAGACGAAATCTTTCGGGCAAGTTACTGAACCTCTAGACATCTCAGGTTTCCCATATGTAATGGAAATATTAACATCATCTAGCTCAAAACTTGTGTTTTGAGGATTAATTGGGATAATGAATGTGAAGTGCCCAGCACATAGTAAGTGCTCATAATTACTATCACCAGTGCTACTGCCATAATTATTACCTACCTCTTGATATTACTGAACGTAAGGTAGAAGATCTGCAAAGCAATCAGCCCACTGCCCAAAGTTATGCAATTAATGGAGGATATTATAATGTTTCTGTTGTGACTGTCAACTATAGAAGCTTATTATTGTTTTCAAAGCTCTCCAAGGGCATGTGGACTCATTTTCTGTGAGGCCTCTGGTTTTCCTTCAGTGGCTTGTGCTAACCCTATGAAAGGACAGTTTCCTGTGGCAGACATTGTGACCATCTCAACTGCCAGTTCCCCTTCTTCCTTGTGAACAGAAGACAAATTTTGCTTAGGTGGCCATGGACCTAGCCCCAGGGTAGCAATCATGATCATTTCAAGCCATTTATGGCAGCCTCATTTACCTTTCCCTTGACTGGTGGAGGGGAGGGGATGGGAAACAATTCTGGCTAAAGAGACACAAGGGAAAGTATCATAATAATAAAGGGAGAGAGGAGCATCAGATGAGCCTCATTTGGGTCCCTTCCCTCTCTCTTTCTGCTTTAGATACTGACATGTGAGGATGCAATGCTTGGAGCTGCAGCTGCTTTTTTGTGACCATGAGGATAAAAGCCAACACTTTCAAGATGACAGAGAAGAGAAACAGAAAGAGTCCTGCTCACTGAGCCACAGGGGCCGCCCTTGATCAGTATTCTTAATGAAAGTTTTGTAAAGAAGTGTTTGAAGGGAGTATTCCATTATTCTTTCATTCAACAAACACATATTGGGCACCTATGATGTGGTAGCACCATGCTGGGCACTGGGGATATAACAGTGAGAATGACAGTCAAGATTGCTCCCATCATGGAGCTCAGTCTTTGTGAAACTAGATCACATGCCTCCCGGGTGCGAGGCCCTGGGAGACACCTTGGAGGTAACAGTCTGCTGAAGCAGTTGACACAATCAGACAAGTCACTTTAGGAGTGTGTTATGGGGGGGAGGTGCCCATTGCTCAGTGGTTAGGGCGCCAGGGCCTGGCAACATGCTCTGGGCTGGTGGGTTTGTACCTGGTTCAGAGACTTGGCGCCTGTGGCTCAAGCGGCTAAGGCACCAGCCACATACACCTGAGCTGGTGGGTTCAAATCCATCCCGGGCCTGCCAAACAACAATGATGGTTGCAACCAAAAAATAGTCAGGCGTTGTGGCGGATGCCTGTAATCCCAGCTACTTGGGAGGCAGAGGCAGGAGAATCACTTGAGTCCAGGAGTTGGAGGTTGCTATGAGCTGTAATCCCACGGCACTCTACCCAGGGTGACAGCTTGAAGCTCTGTCTCAAAAAAAAATTTATAAAAAGAACCTGGCTCAGGCCTGCCAAATAAACAAAAAATATACCCGGGCGTTGTGGTGGGCACCTGTTGTCCCAGCTACTAGGGAGGCTGAGGCAAGAGAATCATTTGAGCCCAAGACTTTGAGGTTGCAGTGAGCTATGAGGCCACAGCACTCTACCGAGGATGACAAAGTGAGACTCTGTCTCAGTAAAAAAAAGAAAAAAAAAGTGTGTTGTGGGTGTTATCGTCAAGGAAGGCTGGGAAGCTATGGATAATAAGTTCTGCTCCCCAGGGGACATTTGGCAATGTTTGGTAACATTTCTGGGTGTAAAGAATTGGGAGTAGTACTGCCTCCAGTAAGGAGAAGCAAGAGATTCTGCTAAACATCTGAAAGGCACAGGTCAACAAAGAATTATCCAACTGAAAAAAAAAAAAAAGAATTATCGAACTGAGAAGGTTAATAGAGCCAAGGGTAAGAAACTAGATCCAGTCCTAGCGTCAGAGAATGCTTTTGGAAAGTACAGTTGGATTTGAGAACTGGTAGATGCCAGGACTTCAGAATGCAGGGACTTGATAATCAATCAGCATCTAATCAGAGGTAACAGTGGAAAGAAAGAGGAGTTCACAGGAGGCCGAGCTCAGGATGCAGGGATGGTGAAGGGGAGGTGGCAGCAGATGGGACACAAAAATAAGTTTGCACTCAGAGAGACTGGATTGTCTGCTATGCCTTGCTATGAAGCATAGATTTTGTTTGGAGGACATGATGGCTGATAAAGTCTCCACATTGACCCCTTACACACACGTCTACCCCTTAGGATATTTTCAAAGGCAGTGAGATCATTCAATTTGTTTTTATTTTTTATTTATTTTTGAGACAGAGTCTCACTTCGTCACCCTCAGTAGAGTGCCATGGTGTCATAGCTCACAGCGACCGCAAACTTTTGGGCTCAAGTGATTCATTCTCTTGGCTCAGCCTCCCAAACAGCTAGGACTACAGGTGCCTGCCACAATGCCCGTCTATTTTTAGAGACAGAGTCTAGCTCTTGCTCAGACTGGTCTCGAACCCATGAGCTCAGGCAATCCACCTGCCTCTGCCTTCCAGAGTGCTAGGATTACAGGCGTGAGCCACCGCGCCTGGCCTTGATTCAGTTTGTTTTTAGCAAACTCACTCCACTTGTAATGCAAATGATTAGAGAAGGGAGAGATTGGAGGCAGGTGAAAGTTTTGTACACTATAGAAGTGATAAATGGAGGCCACGCAGTTAAATTGGGGGAAGCCGTAAAAGACTCCTGAGATTAGAAAAATTTTTAGACTTGGTGATTAATTGGATGTTGGGTGAAAACAGTTTGCTTAGGATGACCCTGAGGTTTCTAGCTGTCGGCCAGCATGCATGGTGAAGTGTGTTATAGAGAAGTAATTTATAAAGAGACAGAGTTCAGCTCAGGGAATACAGTGTTGACAGTCCTGTGGGGACATCTAAGTGGCACATCCTGCCCACAAAAGCATGGATCTGGTACTGAAGGAAGATCTGCCTTGGAAATCTGGATGGGGGATCATGAGCACCTACCAATGGTAACCAAAGTCTTTTTTTTTTTGTAGAGACAGAGTCTCATTTTATTGCCCTCGGTAGAGTGCCACGGTGTCACACAGCTCACAGCAACCTCCAACTCCTGGGCTTAGGCGATTCTCTTGCTTCAGCCTCCCGAGTAGTGGGAACTACAGGCGCCCACCATGCCCGGCTATTTTTTTGTTGCAATTTGGCCAGGGCCGGGTTTGAACCCGCCACCCTTGGTATATGGGGCCAGTGCCCTATGCACTGAGCCACAGGCGCCGCCCAGTAACCAAAGTCTTGGACATGAAGGCAGCATTCATAGAAAATACCTGAAGGAAAGGCAGAGAGTAGAGAATGGCGGTTCATATGTAGTTAAGGAGGCAGAAGAAGGACGGACCATGGCAGAGGGACCAGAGAGGTAGAAAGAAAGAGCAGCAAGCCCTACCACTTCAGGAATAAGAATGCGGTCAAGCTGACCAGTGGAGCAGTCATTAAGCAGGATGCAAAATTAGTTGGAGCTGCTGGACTTGTCAATCAAGAGGTCATCCATGACCTTTTCAAGAACAGTTTTGCTATAATGGTAAGGGTGAAATTTATTTAAAGACACTTGATTACCCAAATGTAGAGGAAGAAAATGAGAACAAAATGTCTTTATGTCTAGGCAGAATCTGAATAGCAGTCATTTTCCAGGCTCGGCAAACAGAAAAGGAGTGGACCAATTAAGAAGCAGAAAACCAGATTAATAATTGCCCAAATCATAAGAACAGTACTGTAAACCAAAAAAAGAAGTCTAGGACAAGTAGCCTCATAGTTGATGTGGCCACTTAGCAATGTCATTAAGAATCTGGACTCTTGGGCCGCGCCTGTGGCTCAGTCGGTAAGGCGCCGGCCCCATATGCCGAGGGTGGCAGGTTCAAACCCGGCCCCGGCCAAACTGCAACAAAAAAATAGCCGGGCGTTGTGGCGGGCGCCTGTGGTCCCAGCTACTCGGGAGGCTGAGGCAGGAGAATTGCCTAGGTCCAGGAGTTGGAGGTTGCTGTGAGCGGTGTGACGCCACGGCACTCTACCGAGGGCGATAAAGTGAAACTCTGTCTCTACAAAAAAAAAAAAAAAAAAGAATACTGATCAAAGTCTTGAATCTCATCTTCTTTTTCCTCCATATTATTTCACCCGTGGCCCTGTACCCCAGCTCTTAGTGCCTTGGATAACAATATAATGAAGAAGATATGTTAATACATGTCTGTGGACTGATTTGAGGCCTCTTTCCAGAAACAGAAAAACGGAGTCCAGTCTTGTGCCCAAGAGTCTCATAGTCTAGCTTGTCCTCCTGTCACTCCTGTCCTGCTCCTGGCAGCCCTCAGCAACACCTGCCACACACATGCTCGTCGGAGTGTAAGAATCATTCGGAACTGCGGAGAATTGAAAGCCCACCTCCACTCCACGGTGCCTTTGTGCCTCACTCTTCCCTGACTGCACCCCCAGCCCTGGGGAAGGCTGTAAACATGGGGCGGGCAGGGGACTACTACACCTGCAAGGTGCCCTCTGCAGCATGTCCACTGCCTCCTACCCTGAAATGAAGAGGCCACCTAGGGCTCCATGGCACTATTCAAATCAACAAATGCTTACAATGGTTGAAAATCTGCCTGCTAGGGAGAAGAGTTCAGTGCTCAGAAAAGAGTTGGGGAGCTTTTTTTATGCATCGTAGATGGTTAACAGCTTCTGTGGGGAGAAGATGCTGAAGTTAATATTTATATTCTGTATCCAACCCTCCACATAAGTAACAGCACAGAGGCTCAGTGTTGGGCTTGAGGTCAGCTCCGTTTAAACAGCCCGGTGAGGTGCAGACACACACTCAGGACCTTTGAACTCTGTGTGTTGCAATCCAGATGTTTGGCAAAGGTGATGAACTCGGGTCACTGACGGTGGGAGAGTGCATGCTGCTCTCTTCTAGCATCTTCCACAGGGAGCTCTGGACAGTAGACCTGGCCCCGAGCCCATTTTCCTAGCCAGAGTCAAGAAACAGTAGCAGCTGCAGTTGTTGCTAGGGATGAGGGATCATCCACTTGGGAGTTGAGATAGTCAGGAGGGGGAGGTGGGTAGCAGGAAGGAGGTCATGAAATTGACCGTGCTTAACCGCTGCCCACGTTTGGATTACTTGGAGACAGTCTGCAATGGAAAAAATATTAGGCTTTTAATGACAGCCCTGACAAACATGATCCGTATGACCAAATCAATCTCAAAAGCAACTGCTATCACTTATTAAAGGAGGATTTGCCAAGTTGCGTGATTCTTCTAGAGCTTTCCTAGACCCACATTTTTACCTCTGACACATATAACGAGTAAGGGGTTTGAACTTTGGGAGTTTAATACAAAGCACATATGTTGTTTGCATTTTGTTTTGTTTGCTTGTTTTTATGTTTGCAAAATACGTTATATAAAAAAAGAACCATATAGCAATAAAATGGTAATGTAAACACAAACCCTCCAAAAGGATATAACATATTTCTAATGAAAGGTGACAACCACCTTCGCTTTATCCACACACACAAAATATATAAAATGATAAAAAGGGGCAATTTTCATTCACAGATTGTGGAATCCCTACTGTTTACTACTCTCCAAATGATTATTTTGGGGGCATGATTAAATGAGAATTTTCAAAACGAAGCAGCTCCTGGCATAATGAACAGAACACTGATGCCGGCAGCCGGGCGACTTGGATTCCCGCCCTGATGGCTGACCCCGGCTTCCTGGTTTCCAGCCCCAGCACTCCACTCAAAGTGCTCTTGTCAAGGGTACCAATGCCCTTCCAATTGCCAAATCCAAATGGCATTTTTTTAGACCTCTTCTGACCTGACCTCTCTTCAGCCAGATGACATAATTACCTACTCTTTCCTCCTTGAAACACTCTTACCCTGTGGCTTCAGTGACACCACCCTACCCTGCTTATTCTCCAGTTTGCTCCATCACTCCTTCCAAGATCCTCTCATAGGCTGTTCTTTTTTTTTTTTAAGTAGCTACGGGGCAGCTACTGGGGCCTGAAGTTGTGTCGACCCCTAGGAGGTAGGGCTTATTGATTCCATTTTACAGATATGGAAACTAAGCCTCTGAGGGATTAAGGTGTACTCACCCATGGTCACTTAGCTGATAAATAGCAGATCTAGGAATCCCAACCTATGTCTGAATCCAGAATCAGGAAGCACTGGCCAGGCTACCCTACCTACCCCAATGACAGGTGGTATGGTAGGCTCAGTAACTGTCATTCTGTTCCTGATAACTGGGGAAAGCCAGAGATTATTTAAACCTTAAATGCAAAGTTGTTTTTTTTTTTGAAACAGAGCCTCATGCTGTCGCCCTGGGTAGAATGATGTGGCATCACAGCTCACAGCAACCTCCGACTCCCCGGCTCAAGCGATTCTCCTGCCTCCGCCTCCTAAGTAGCTGGGACTACAGGTACCTGCCACAGCACCCAGTTATTTTTTGGTTGCAGCTGTCATTGTTATTTGGCAGGCCCGGACTGGATTCGAACCCGCCAGCTCAGGTGTATGTGGCTGGTGCCTTGGCCGCTTGAGCCACAGGCGCTGGGCCTTAAACACAAAGTTTTTAAACTTTAAGGGTTGATCTGTGTCACTGGCAGGTCTGCTGAGTGAAGCACAGCAGCTGGGCCAACCCGATGCTGTGCCTGGGCAGTGCCTGTGGAAAACCACGGGGTCTGATGCTGAGGAGTCCAGTTTCACAGTCAAGATGTCTGCGACACGTGTAAGACCTTCAAAGACCATACCTAGAGTCAAAGAAGAAGAAACTACTCATGAGGAGTAACCAACAAAAAATCAGTGCCATCACGAAGAATCAGATGAGAGCCTCTCCCACAAGGGATGACAACGCAGCTATCTCAGAAGATACCATCTACAAAGAGATTATGGAAATGACAGAGCGAGAACTCAGATTATGGGTGGCAAAAATGATGAAGGGAATCAAAGAAGAAGTGGAAAATCCAAAAATTGAGCAGCGCCTGTGGCTCAGTGGGTAGGGCACCAGCCGCATATACCGAGGATGGCAGGTTCAAACCTGACCCCAGCCAAACTGCAGCAAAGAAATAGCCGGGTGTTGTGGCGGGCGCCTGTAGTCCCAGCTACTCGGGAGGCTAAGGCAAGAGAATCACCTAAGCCCAGGAGTTGGAGGTTGCTGTGAGCTGTGTGAGGCCACAGTCCTCTATCGAGGGTGATAAAATGAGGCTCTGTCTCTACAAAAAAAAAAAAAAAATTCCAAAAGTTGTCCAAGAATTTAAATCCAGATTCTCAGCTGCCTAACTAGAATTTCCCTTTCTCAGGTGGCCCCTCCCTTAAATAGAGGTGTGCTCCAGAGTTCAGGGTGGGGTTCCTTCTCCTATGCTGTCTCTGCCCTCTGCCAGGGCTCCTGCACAGTCTAGGCCCCCAGGGAACTTCTCTGTGGTATCTTCAGCTAAAGTCTGTCCTCTGATCCTTGTTTCCAACTGTTTCTAAGAAATCTTCATTTGCATATGACACAAGTCACCCAATGATCGGTGAAAGTCAGTGATTGTTCAAGCCTTAAACCCCTTAAACTTTAAGGAGCAATTACAGGACTGAATTCTACCAGTAAGACATGAAGGGGAAGATTGCTGGGATGTCTGGGAAAAGGTTTTCTCCTCCCTAAAAGGACATGTGAAAAAATTCTCCCTTTTCTTTCTTCTTTTTGGCCAGGACTGGGTTTGAACCTGCCACCTCCGGTATATGGGGCCAGCACCCTACTCCTTTGTGCCACAGGTGCCGCCCAATGGTCCCTTTTCTTCTTCTATCAGGGAGACCAGGGGCTTCCAACTATATTAAATAATAAATTGTTTCATTATTCGACTCATTGACAGTCACCCAAATTGGAAAAGTGGGTATTATTTTTTTTTAATTTTTTTATTTTTAATTTCAGTGTGCTTGTTCATTCTTCTTTGTTTGAAGTACTCCTTTTTTGTTGATTTTCTTCTTTCTCCTTTTCTGCTGGCTGTTTTTGATGTTGTTAGTAGAGACGGGGTCTTACTCTGGCTCACTGCTGTTACATACAGGTCTCGAACCTCTGAGCTCAGGCAATCCACCAGCCTCGGCCTCCCACAGCACTGGGACTACAGGCGTGAGCCACCACACCTGGCCAGGTGGGTATTATTTTTGACTCTTCCTCTTGCCTCACCCACAAAATCCACTCATGAATTAAGTTTAGGAGATTTTACTATTGAAAATATATCATTTAGGCTCGGCGCCTGTGGCTCAAGCAGCTAATGTGCCAGCCACATACACCTGAGCTGGCAGGTTCAAATCCAGCCCGGTCCTGCCAAACAATGACAGCTGCAACCAAAAAATAGCCAGGCATTATAGCAGGAGCCTATAGCCCCAGCTACTTGGGAGGCTGAGGCAGGAGAATCACTTGAGCCCAGGAGTTGGAGGTTGCTGTGAGCTGTGAAGCCACAGCACTCTACCCAGGGCAACAGCCTGAGGCTCTGTCTCAAGAAAAAATAAGAAAAGAAAAGAAAAGAAGGGGCGGCGCCTGTAGCTCAGTGAGTAGGGCGCCGGCCCCATATACCGAGGGTGGCGGGTACAAACCCCACCCCGGCCAAATTGCAACAACAAAAAAAATAGCCGGGCGTTGTGGCGGGCGCCTGTAGTCCCAGCTACTCAGGAGGCTGAGGCAAGAGAATCGCCTAAGCCCAGGAGTTGGAGGTTGCTGTGAGCTGTGTGAGGCCACGGCACTCTACAGAGGGCAATAAAGTGAGACTCTGTCTCTACAAAAAAGAAAAGAAAAGAAAAGAAAACATGTCATTCTTTCCAATAGCTCTCTCCCTGTCCTTTTCAGTTTTTCAGTTTTTTGCCATTTTTACTGGTCATCTGTCTCCTTTCTTGCTGTAATCTAAGCCAGTACCATCTACACTGCTCCCAAAGAGATTTTTAAAATTCAGTATGAATCCTGCAACTTTCCTGATTATAGTCTGTGCATAGCCTACTACTGTCTTCAAGATGAAATCCAAACCATCCACATGATTTGTATGATGCTTCAAGCTAGGGCTTACCTTCCCAGATTCTTACCTCCAGCGCACTGATTGCCTCACAACCCCCAAGCACTGCTCCTTAGCATCACAGCAAGTGTTGTTTCCTGACTGATGCCCTTCCAGACTGGTCTCCCTGAACAATACTAGCTAGCCAGTTTCTTCCCGTGCAGCCTGTTTTCCTTCTCTTACTCCGTAGCAGTATGAATCTCAGGCATGCCAGAAATATCTCTCCTGGGCGGCGCCTGTGGCTCAGTGAGTAGGGCGCTGGCCCCATATACTGAGGGTGGCAGGTTCAAATCTGGCCCCGGCCAAACCGCAACAAAAAAATAGCCGGGCATTGCAGTGGATGCCTGTAGTCCCAGCTACTTGGGAGGCTGAGGCAAGAGAATCGCCTAGTGAGCTGTGATGTCACAGTACTCTACTGAGGGCTACAAAATGGGACTCTGTCTCCAAAACAAGAAAAAGAATCTTTCCGTTTTGTCATTGCTGTCCTTTCAATTTTCATTTTGAACCCACATTCTGACTCCGTTTCACTGTTGGGGGTGTCCACCTGGTCTCAAGGTATCTCTTTAACATAAAAACACTCCTGATTTTCTCTTCATGGCTCCGGCAAATACAGAAGTCATTTTGGCAGTGTCCACCCCAGGCTGGAATCCCTGGGGTCTAGCCACCTTCCCAGGGCCCTATTTGTGGGCAGGCCCATCATGTTTTCTGGCCCACAACCTGCTCCGCCTTATGATCCCCTTGTCTTCTCTTCTTTCTCCAGCACCTGGAAAAAGGTCTCTCCTTCCTTTCCTTATTCCTAACATTTATCTACCCTTTATCTCCTCTCAGTTCCCCTATGGGAACTTTAGAAGAGAGTTTAAAAGGACAGAACATGGGACATAAAAGACAGAGATTGAGTAGGGTGCCGGCCACATACACCAAGGCTGGTGGGTTCAACCCCAGCCCGGACCTTCTAAACAACAATGAAAACTGCAACAGAAAATAGCCAGGCCTTGTGGCAGATGCCTGTAGTCCCAGCTACTAGGGAGGCTGAGGCAAGAGAATCGCTTGAGCCCAGGAGTTGGAGGTTGGTGTGAGCTGTGACGCCACAGCACTCTACTGAGGGCAATGTAGTGAGACTCTGTCTCAAAAAAAAAAAAAAAAAAAAAAAAAAAGACGGACAGCACAGGCCCAACAACCCACTTGGGAAAGGGGAAGCCACTGGGAGACAAAAGATCCCAGAGCAGGGACGACGGATTACCAGGCCCCCATCCTAGTCTCATTATCTATCTGCTCATGTGTCTCTTTCTCCCAGCACCTGATACCTGGCTCATAGTGGGTACCTCATGAATACCAGTCGTAACTAAATATAAAAGTAAGAAAAGAATGGACTTTGAGTCAGGAGAGCTGAATGAATCCTGCCAACTGCCATCCTAGTTGTGTGACGTTGGACAAGATTTTTGAAAACGGGCCCAAGAGGATCTCAAGAGGAAGTGAGAGACAGTGCTCCTCAAAGGTCTATAGTTTATATTTCCCCTCTTTTTGGGTTTCCCAGATTCTGACTCACTTTTACCATCTTCCCCATCCTCTAGTGGCCCAGGCTTCTATATAGATGCCTCTGTGCCTTGCAAACCTATGTTGTGCCTAAGTAGATTTTTGGTCTTGCTTTTCCAGGTGGGTCCCTTTCCTTCCTCTGATTAATAACTTTCAGGATTCTTGAGTTTCAGAGATTCAGTTTGTGATGAAGACAAAGAACTTGAAATTCTGGTTCTGTCACAGCCTGGCTGTGGGATGTTGGACAAGTGTTTGTCTTAGTTTCTCATCTAGAAGACAAGAAGGATGATAACTAACTCACTAAATCCTTCAAAGCATGGGCTCCAGAGCCCAAGCTGCCTGAGTTCAAATCTCAACCCAGTCACTTTCCAGATCTGTGACTCAGTGAGAGTGATTTAACTTTTCTCTCCCTTAGTTTCCTTATTTATAAAAGGGGCACCATAAATAGAATCTACCTCATAAGGTTATTGTTAGGATTCATTGAATTAAAGCACCTGAAGTGCCCAGCGCCTCGCCTGAGGCAACGCTCCACTTTTAATACATCTGTTGTTATTATCCACAGGGCAGCCTCTCTTTAGCTACCCACAAACTCATGAAGTGTGTATTAGCTTACAGGGACTGTCAAAATACCACCGACCAGGCAACGTAAACAACTGAAATTTATTTCCTCACAGTTTTGGAGCTAGAAGTCCAAGATTAAGGTGTCAGCAGGGCTGGTTTCTCTGAGGCCTCTCTCCTTGGTTTACAGATGGCTGCCTTCTTGCTGTGTGTTCCTGTGGTCATTCCTCTCGTCTGCATATGTCTCATGTTTCCATGTGTGTTTAAATTTCCTCTTCCTATAAACACCAGTCAGACTGGGCCCATCCCAATGGTCACATTTTAGCTTAAACACCTTTTTTTCTTTTCTTTTCAGAGACAGAGTCTCACTATCTTCTTCTTCTTTTTAGAGACAAAGTCTCACTTTGTTAAAAAAAAAAAAAAGTCTCACTTTGTTGCCCTCGGTAGAGTACTGTACAGCTCACAGCAACCTCCAGCTCCTCTTGGGTTTAGGCGATTCTCTTGCCTCAGCCTTCTGAGTAGCTGGGACTACAGGTGCCTGCCACAAGGCCCGGCTATTTTTTTGTTGCAGTTTGGCCAGGGCTGGGTTCAAACCTGCCACCCTCGGTATATGGGGCCGGCACCCTACTCACTGAGCCACAGGCGCAACCAAGACCTTATCTTCTAATAAAGTCATATTTGTAGGTGGCCAGGGTCAGGGCTTCAACATGTACGTTTTGATGGGGATGGGGATGGGTGGGCACAATTTGACCCATAACGACCTATAAATAGACTCTAACATTAGATTTCCTGTGGGTGAGTCTGTCTTTTTTTTTTTTTTTTTTTGAGACAAAGTCTCATTTTATCACCCTTGGTAGAGTGCTATGGTGTCATAGCTCATAGCAACCTCAAACTTTTGGGCTCAAGTGATTCTCTTGCCTCAGCCTCCCAAGTAGCTGGGACTATAGGTGCCTGCTACAATGGCCAGCTAAGTTTTAGAGATGGGGTCTTGCTCTGGCTCAGGCTGGTCTCAAACCTGTGAGCTCAGGCAATCCACCTGCCTTGCCTCGGCCTCCCAAGTGCAGGATTACAGGCCTGAGCCGCTGCACCCGGCCTTGAGTCTTTCTGTTATATCCTTAATTAATAAATGCTAGGATATTTAAGTTCTAAGAATCCCATCTGTGGTATAGAAGTGATATTATTCAATCAGAAAGGCAGGTTTTGGAACTTTGTCAGTCTCAAGAATGAGTGAGTGAGTCCTGTACCCTAATGATACCTTTATAATGAAGATGTTGATGATAATTCATACAGAGGGCTGCTGTGACAATTGAGGGCAACAATGTGTGTGAAAGCCCTCTGTAATCTCCGTGTCCCTGACTTTCTGCCTTTGAACTAAAAAGACAGAACTAGATGATCTTAACTCTTCATTCTATCCTCAAAATCTATGACTCTGATTCTAAGGGTAGAAATTCAAGTATCAAGATCAAGCTACTGGGGAATCAGTGCCTATAGCACAGTGGTTACGGCACCGGCCACATACACTGAGGGTGGCGAGTTCAAACCCGGCCTGGGCCAGCTAAACAACAATGACAACTACAACAAAAAATAGCTGGGCCTTGTGGCGGGTGCCTGTAGTCCCACCTACTTGGGATTCTGAGGCAAGAAAATTGCTTAAGTCCAGGAGTTTGAGGTTGCTGAGAACTGTGATGCCATGGCACTCTACGGAGGGCGACATAGTGAGATTCCGTCTCTAAAAAATAAAATAAATATTAAAAAAATAAGTATTGTCAAACAAAGCAAATCCCAGGATCATAGGGAACAACCAATCTGCATATTCGCAAGGCCCAAACTGGAGACGTGCTAAGCGCATCACACATTCGCTGGGGTCTGGCACATATGGCTGGTTTACTTTGGCAAAAAACGAGCAGAGCCGAGTGCAGTGGCTCAAGCCTGTAATCTTAGTACTCTGGGGGACTGAGGCCCGTAGATCACTTGAGCTCAGGCGTTTGAGACCAGCCTGAGGAAGAGCCAGACCCTATCTTTACCTGAAATAGAAAAACTAGCCAGGCATTGTGGCGGGCACCTGTAGTCCCAGCTACTCAGGAGGCTGAGGCAAGAGGATCACTTGAGCCTAACAGTTTGAGGTTGCTGTGAGCTAGGCTGATGCCTTGGCACTCTACCCAGGGCAACAGAGTGATACTCTGTCTCAAAAAAAAAAAAAAAGAAAGAAAGAAAGAAAGAAAAGAAAATATAAATAAAAATATAGGGCTCAAAAAAAATTTTAAAAAAATAGGACTCGGTGCTTGTAGCTCAGTGGCTAGGGCGCTGACACTTGCACTGAGGCTGGCAGGTTCGAACACGGCCCAGGCCTGCCAAACAACAATGACAACAACAACACAAAAATAGCTGGGTGTTGTGCCAGGTGGCTATAGTCCTAGCTGCTTGGGAGGCTGAGGTAAGAGAATCACTTAAGCCCAAGAGTTTGAGGTTGCTGTAAGCTGTGATACCACAGCACTCTACCGAGGGTGACATAATAAGACTCTGTCTCATGGGTGGTGCCTGTGGCTCAAAGGGGTAGGGTGCTGACCCCATATGCCAGAGGTAGTGGGTTCAAACCCAGCCCTGGCCAAAAAAAAAAAAACTGCAAAAAAAAAAAAAAAGACTCTGTCTCAAAAATAAATAAATAAAAAATATATAAAATTTAAATTAAAAAAAAGAATATAAATTTGTTGTCTCACAGTTTTGAAGGCTAGGGAATCTAAGATCAAGGTGCTGGTATTTACTGAGGGTTGCTCTCTGCTTCCAAGATGGCACCTTGAAGGCTGACTGCATCCTCCAGAAGGAAGGAACACTGTGTCCTCATGTGGCAAAAAGGGGGATTCAAGCCCTCTTATAGCAGTGTTAATCCATTTATGAGGGAGGAGCTTTCATGACCTAAGCACCTTACAAAAGATCCCACTTTTCAACACTGTTGCATTAGAGATTAAATTTCCAATACACGAATTTTAGGGGACGCATTCAGACCACAGCAGTCTAGGTTCCACAGTGAGAAGATATGGGGTGGAGCTGCAGCTGCCCTGCAAACATGTGGCTTCAGCAAGAAAGCAACCTTTGTTGGGATAAATCACAAAGATTTGGGAGTGTTCCCCTAATATAACCGAGCATAACCCAACAGGCACAGGGAGCAAGAAGGCAAGTAGGGGGGGCCAGTCAGGAGGCTGAAAGGTGATCCTAGCTTGGAGTAGAGTGACAGCAACAGAAAAGTGGTCAGATTCAGGATATATATGAAGGTCAAGTGCAAAGTCTGTGCTGATGGACTGATGTAGGCTATGAAAGAAAGAGAGGAGTCAGAGTAACTCCAGGGATAATAGTCTGAAAAACTGGATGGGTTACTGCAAAGAATACTCAGGAAAGTCCACAATAATTCACAGTGCCAGGGCAGCGCCTGTGGCTCAAAGGAGTAGGGCACTGGCCCCATATGCTGGATGTGGTGGGTTCAAGCCCAGCCCCGGCCAAAACCTGCAAAATAATAATAATAATAATAATAATAATAATAATAATAATTCACAGTGCCAGGCACACAGCAAAGTACAAATGCTAGCTCTTGTGGTTATTACGTTAAAAAGAGAAGTAATATGGAACGTAGATGCCTGGAGAACTTTTCAATCCAGAATGATTAAAAATTAGATTTACTGAGATGCTATTCATATACAGTAAAATTTTATTCTTTAGTGTATAGGCCTGAGTTTTGACAAATGCATTTTGTCTTGTAAGCACCTTCACAATCAAGACAAAGAATCTGTCCACCATCCCACAGCCATGCTCTTTTGCTGCTCCTCCCTTTGTAGCCAAATCCTCCCTCTACCCTTATCCCCTGACAGCCACTGATCTGTTCTCCATCCCTATAATTTTGCCTTTTCCAGAAAGTTGCATAATTGGAGTCACATAGGAGTGACCTTTTGAGACTGGCTTCTTTCACTTAGAACAATGTATTTGAGATTTCTCTCTGCTACATAGGTCAGAAATTTGATCCTCTTAATTGATGAGTAGTATTCCATGGCATGGATGTACCACAATTTGTTTATCATATCACCAGGTGAAGGACATTTGGGTTGTTTCCAAATTTTGGCAATTATGAATAAAACTGCTGTAAATATCTGGGGACAGGTTTACAAGTGAACATATGTCTTTGTTTCTCGTGGTAAATCCCCCTAGGAGTGGGATTGTTGGCTCATATGGTAAGTGTATGTTTAACTTTGTAAGAAACTGCCAAACTGTTTTTCCAGAGGAATTGTACCATATTGCACTCCCACTGGCAATGTGTGAGGGTCGTTTCACATCCTCCCCAGCAATAGGGATCGTCAGTTTCTTTGACTCATGCCACTCTAACGTGCGATAGTATCTCATTGCAGTTTTAATTTGCATTTCTCTCGTGAGCAATGATGTTCAAAATCTTTTCAGAGGCTTATTAGCTATTCATGTATCTTTTTGTTAAATGTCCATTCACATCTTTTGGTGATGCTTTCATCAGGTTTCTTGTCTTTTTGTACAGTAAAAGTTCTTCATGTATTCTGGATACAAGCCCTTTATCAGATAATGTGTTTTGTAAGTATTTTCTCTCAGTTTTTGATTTGTCCTTTCATGTTATTCCTAACAGTGTCTTTCAAAGAGCAGAAGTGTTTAATTTGAAGTAGAAGCTATCAACTTTTTCTTTTATTTATTTATTTATTCTTTTGAGAGAGAGCCTCAAGCTGTCGCTCTGGGTAGAGTACCGTAGCATCACAGCTCACAGCAACCTCCAACTCCTGGGCTCAAGAAATTCTCCTGCCTCTGCCTCCCAAGTAGCTGGGACTACAGGTGCCTGCCACAATGCCCGGCTATTTTTTGGTTTCAGCCGTCATTACTGTTTGGTGGCCGGGGCTGGATTCGATCCCGCCAGCTCAGGTGTATATGGCTGGCACCTTAGCCGCTTGAGCCACAGGTGCCAAGCCAACTTTTTCTTTCATGAATCACTGTTTTTATTTCATATCTAGGAAATCTTTGCCTACCCAAGGCCACAAAGATTTTTCTCCTCTATTTTTTTCTGGCCATTTTATAGGCTTAGGGTTTTACATTTAGGTATCTGACATACATTGAGTTAATTTTTGTAAGTGGTTTGAGGTACAGCCCAGGACGAATTTGAGCTGCAATATTTCCTACTGTGGAAGAGGCACACCAATAAATCTTCACATCTCTGATAAGCATGTGCACAGGTGACATAGTAACTGGTTGCAAAATCTGGTTAGAGTTCAGCACAGATGGTCAGGGAAGCTCCACTGCTCTTTGATCCCAAGGTTGCTTCCTTAGAAGTTCATCCTATCGGGCAGCGCCTGTGGCTCAGTCGGTAAGGTGCCGGCCCCATATACTGAGGGTGGTGGGTTCAAACCCGACCCCGGCCAAACTGCAACCAAAAACTAGCCGGGCGTTTGTGGCGGGCACCTGTAGTCCCAGCTACTCAGGAGGCTGAGGCAAGAGAATCCCTTAAGCCCAGGAGTTGGAGGTTGCTGTGAGCTGTGTGAGCCACAGCACTCTACCGAGGGCCATAAAGTGTCTTTTGTAGAGACAGAGTCTCTACAAAAAAAAAAAAAAAGAAGTTCATCCTATCTTCAGCAACACTCTCCAGATGTCCCCAGTGATAAGCCCTGACTCTTTGTAGGTTCTCCCCGGTTCCTAAAACACTCCATCTCCAAGTAGTTAGTTGCTCCAAGAAAAGATTTTTCTCTTTTAAACCAATGAAGGTAGATTCTGTGAAAAGCAGCAATTAGGACTGAAATTTTATTTATTTGTTTTTGAGACAGAGTCTCACCCTGTTGACCTGGGTAGAGTGCGGTAGAATCAATCTAGCTCACAGCAACCTCAAACTCTTGGGCTCAAGTGATCCTCTTGCCTCAGACTCCCAAGTAGCTGGGATAGGTGTGCACCACCACACCCAGCTAATTGTTCTATTTTTTTTTTTTTTTTAGTGGAGACAGGTCTCCCTCTTGCTAATGCAGGTCATCCTGGCCTCAGGGAATTCTCCTAGTCCAGCCTCCCAGAGTGCTAGGATTATAGGCGTGAGCCACGGCACCCTGCTGGGCCAGGATTGAAATCTTAACCTTGCTAGCTTTAGTGCTGCTTAGGTGGCTTTTTCAGTCACCTTGTGATACTGTTTTCTTGTTGCTCTTCTCCTCAATCACACTATGTAGCAGTGAAAGTGTTACTAAAGTCATTTGTATCTTGGTACCCTGTCTTTTTTTTTTTTTTTTTTTGCAGTTTTTGGCCGGGGCTGGGTTTGAACCCACCACCACTGGCATATGGGGCTGGCGCCCTACCCCTTTGAGCCACAGGCGCCACCCGGTACCCTTTCTTCAAGGATAAAATCAGTGAGGGGAGAGGGTTGGGAAACAAACACACAAATTTGCCAACCTGTGATTTGGCCAGTTGAGGACATTTTCAGAAGGGCAACTGCCATATACTATTGCCATCACTACATTGAAGAAGGGACATTTAAATTCCCAATCCTCCAAGACAAAAGTGAAGCAGCATAATCTCAGAATAAAAAGTCTTTTTCAAGGATCGACCATTGGTAATTTACATAGACACAGAAAAAAATTCATACTTTTACCCTTATTTTTCTCATTTTATTATAGATTGGTGAAAACCTCACCCCAGACCACATTGTGAGACTCAGACCAAAACAAGGCATAACATGGGTGGAGCAGGGGTAAAATCTGTAGTATTTGGAGAAAGACTTTTGTATGGTACCTTTATTGAGTATTTCTAAGGTTCAAAGTCCCAGGCTTAGTGAGTATTCGGGTTTCCCTCTGGGGAGTAGCACTTGCAAATTTAAAGGTAGGAGCAAGCTGAGTAGATAACTTTCCAGACTCTCCCTTTGGCTTTTCAAGAAAGGAGGAAAGCCCTGAAGCTAACTCTAGGGTGGAAATCCCAGGCCTTTCTTTTTTTTTTTGGCCGGGGTCAGGTTTGAACCTTCCCGTATATGGGGCTGGCACTCTACTCCTTGAGCCACAGGCACCACCCTTGAAATCCCAGGCCTTTCTAAAGGTTCTTCCACTACCTCCCCTCCCCCAAGGGATCTGCCTCTCCCAATATCTCATTCATTAAGACTCCAAGTAGGGCGGCGCCTGTGGCTCAGTGAGTAGGGCGCCGGCCCCATATGCTGAGGGTGGCTGGTTCAAACCCAGCCCCAGCCAAACTGCAACAACAACAAAAAAAATAGCCGGGCGTTGTGGTGGGCGCCTGTAGTCCCAGCTGCTGGGGAGGCTGAGGCAAGAGAATCCCGTAAGTCCAAGACTTAGAGGTTGCTGTGAGCCGTGTGACGCCACGGCACTCTACCCGAGGGCAGTACAGTGAGACTCTGTCTCTACAAAAAAAATAATAAATAATAAATAAATAAAGACTCCAAGTAGACAAATGTTCTTAGTAAACCTATCGATGGCTTCTGTGGCAATCAGGATAAAGACCTCACTCCGAGCTCTGGCTACCCCGCCACCTGGGATCTATCAGGTGTCCAGCTTGCCAGCTTCATCTTTTCTCTTTCTCTCTCCCAGCCTTCAGCTCCTCCACAGTACCAGAGTCCCATCTACTTCTGCTTTCTTTCTTTTTTTTTTTTTTTTTGTAGAGACAGAGTCTCACTTTATGGCCCTCGGTAGAGTGCCGTGGCCTCACACAGCTCACAGCAACCTCCAACTCCTGGGCTTAAGCGATTCTCTTGCCTCAGCCTCCCGAGTAGCTGGGACTACAGGCGCCCGCCAAAACACCGAGCTGTTTTTTGGTTGCAGTTTGGCCGGGGCTGGGTTTGAACCCGCCACCCTCGGTATACGGGGCGACGCCCTACCGACTGAGCCACAGGCTCCGCCCTACTTCTGCTTTCTTTCAAGCAATCTTCACCTTTACCTTGTCTGGGAAATCTCCCACCCTGCCTCTCTCCCTTAGTACTCTCTTACCTTGCACCCTGAATTTTGTCTTTGTAGGAACTGTCAAAATTTGTAGTTGATTACTTGTATAATGGCTGGCTCCTGAACTGGAATGTAAACTCCAAAAGATTAGAAGTCCAGTTTATCTTCATCTGCTCCTCCAGTCCCTGGCATGGACATGTCACCTAGTTGATGCTCAAAGGAATTCTCTGCAACACATGTACACCAGGCACTGTTCTAGGCAATGGATATATAATAAGTTGGGAGGGGGAAGGGGAAAATACAACAGAAAAAAAATCCATGCCATTTGGAAGCTTATATTCTACTGGGGCAAGGATCTGCTAAACAAAATAAGTAATGCAGGGTATGTTAGATAGTGATAACTGCTAAGGAGAAAAAAGTAAAGAAGGAAAGGGGGACACCAGACATCCTGTTGTGGGCTGGTACATGAAATTTTTAGATTGGGTGACCAGAGAAAACCCCACTGAGAATGTGACTGTTGAATAAAGACCTGAAGGAAGTGAGGCAGCTGACCTTGTGGGTATCTGGGGAAAGAACATTCCAGGCAAAGGGCTGCACCCTAGCAAGTGCAAAGGCCCTGAGCCTTGAAGGTTATAAACTGTTCCAGGAACAACAAGAAGCCAGTGTGAGTGAAGTAAACAAGGGCAAGAAAGTAAAAATGTGGGCGGCGCCTGTGGCTCAAAGGAGTAGGGCGCTGGCCCCATATGTAGGAGATGGTGGGTTCAAACCCAGCCCCGCCCCCCAAAAAAAGTCAAAATGTGGTCTTTTAATCTGTCCTATGTATCCATGGAATTATTTATATCAGACATTTCTTAGAGAGTGCTTTTCACCAGCATTTACACTAAAATCATGGCTTTTTTTTTTGAGACAGCCTCAAGCTGTCGCCCTGGGTAGAGTGCTGTAGTGTCACAGCTCACAGCAACCTCCAACTCCTGGGCTTAAGCGATTCTCTTGCCTCAGCTTCCCAAGTAGCTGGGACTACAGGCACCTACCACAATGCCTGGCTATTTTTTGGTTGTAGTTTTCATTGTTTTGCAGGCCTGGGCTGGATTTGAACCTGCCAGCTCTGGTGTATGTGGCTGGTGCCTTAGCCGCTTGAGCTACAAGTGTGGAGCCAAATCATGGCCTTCAAATAACATTTAAAGCAGTAAAAGCATTCCTTCAAATGAAACATGAAATGGGTTAGGATCACGCCTGTAATCCTAGAACTCTGGGAGACTGGGGCTGGTGGATTGCTTGAGCTTAGGAGTTGGAGACCAGCCTGAGCAAGAGAAAGACCCTGTCTCAAACTGAGGCAGGAGAATCACTTGAGCCCAAGAGTTTGACGTTGCTGTGAGCTATGATGCTACTGCACTCTACCCAGGGCAACAAAGTGAGACTGTGTCTCAAAAAAAAAAAAAGAAAGAAACATGAAATGGAAGTTCAAGATAGGAAACAGGAGCAGGGAGGGACTGGTAACTTTCACTTATATCCTCACCCCACACTAGTCCAAGGCAAAACTTGGGAGGAAGATTTGGTTCTCATCCAGCTCAGATTGAAAACCACCACTCTAGAACCACATCACAATCTGCCTAGAACTGTATTGTCCTGGAGCACATTGTTCAAAGTTAGTCCCATTTGGCTACCAAAAATGAATTATTGGTGTAGGCAACGACATGGATGAATATCACAAATAATACACTGAGCAAAAGGTGCCAGCCTGGTTCAGAGTACATACCATACGACCCGTGTGTGCTGTTCATGAATAGGCAAACCTGATTTTTGGTAACAGAAGTTGGAATAGTGTTTCTAAAAAAAAAAAGTTTGAGGGGTGGCGCCTGTGGCTCAAAGCGGTAGGGTGCCGGGCCCATACACAGCCCTGGCCAAAAAAAAAAAAAAAAACTACAAAAAAAAAAAATTTCTTCTCAGCCCTTTCTTCTTGAGGGCTGAGAAGAAATTAAAGGTATACAAACTTAGGGCATTATTAGGGGAGAGTGGAACATTGCCTGTATACTACTGATTCCTTTTTACGTCGGAAATATTCTTTGAAAAGATTATGCTACCATACTTTAAAGCCAAATAATGGCTATTGTCAAGGATATATTTTCCTTGATGTAAATACTATCATTTCCATCCTGAAGGGAATATTTTCACTGTGCTTTATTAAAATCGTAACAGTTTTCAGAAAAATAAAAAAAGAAGTTGGAATAGTGGTTACCTATGCAGGGACAAGTCATTGGGAGGATAGATATGTTTTATAAATTGGTCTGGATGTAGACACAAGCATATAGATACATGCACCAAGCTGCAATGTGAAGATTTGTGTATTTTATTCTAAGCATAATAATAACAATAAAGTCAGTCTCTTTTCTACTACCCATGGCTCCTAGCTAGTTTCCCTCTTCAGAGACCATTCTTTCAGTTGGGTTTCTTTCTTTTTTTTCTCAAGCTGTCACCCTTAGTAGAGTGCAGTGGCATCACAGCTAACAGCAACCTCTAACTCCTGGGCTGAAGCAATTCTCCTGCCTCCTGCGCCTCCCACGTAGCTGGGACTAAGGCGCCTGCCACAGGCCCAGCTATTTTTTGGTTGCAGCCCTCATTGTTATTTGGGTCCAACTGGGCAGCTCAGATGTATGTGGCTGGCGCCTTGGCCTCTTGAGCCACAGGCTCCGAGCCTCAGTTAGGTTTCTTTCTTTCTTTTTCTTTGCAGTTTTTGGCCAGGGCCGGGTTTGAACGCGCCACCTACAGCATATGGATGGGGCTGGTACCCTACTCCTTTGAGCCACAGGCGCCATCCCTCAGTTGGATTTCTTTCTTTTTTTTTTTTTGTAGAGACAGAGTTTCACTTTATTGCCCTCGGTAAAGTGCCCTGGTGTCACACAGCTCACATCAACCTCCAACTCCTGGGCTTAGGCTATTCTCCTGCCTCAGCCTCCAGAGTAGCTGGGACTACAGGCGCCCGCCACAACGCCCGCCTATTTTTTTGTTGCAGTTTGGCCGGGGCTGGGTTTGAACCCGCCATCCTCGGTATATGGGGCCGGCGCCCTGCTCACTGAGCCACAGGCGCCGCCCTCAGTTGGGTTTCTTAATGTCCCTTTTCTTTCAGTAGCTTCACACCAGGGTAAAATTCTGGGAGTATGCCAGACTCACAGGAGAGGCCAAGGCTGAGCATAGCCTGGCTGCACCCGGCCATAGCTTGTGCAAAGAACTTTTGGCTTCCTCTGGTCCCTCTGTCGCTAAGGTCCCACACCTCCCTCCTCCTCTTTTTTCTCTCTTAAGGAGGCAGCCGTGGCATTGAGGCCTGGGAGGTTGCTGACCCTTGCTAAACAGTGTTGCTCCTCCTGGCCCTCCAGGGTGTGCCTGCCTGGAGAGGACAGTGTGTGCTGATCAAGCTTATCATTGACACATTCCTTCTCCCTTTTATTCTCTCCCTGGACTGATTCTAGGACTTCCTGCTCTCTGAGTGCTCTGTTTCAGTGGGCTTCGCTGTTAGGTTTCCCTTTCTTGGGGCAGTTCTTATAAGTCCTGATAACAGCCCGTTTGTGTTTGCATATAAAGGGAGCCTATAATCTGCCTTATCCTCCCTCTACCCCATCCCAACTTCTAGCATCCTTTTACAACCCTGTCTCTCCACCCCGCCTTGTGCCTTTTATCTTATCATCTGGGGTCCTCCTCATACCCTGCTCCCTAGTGCCTGAAGACAGAGGGTACCACGTTCAAGTCATTTTGGCAAGCGTTCTAGAAGCTAGACCGAAAGTGAAGGGCACTACCTGTTCCTTGCTTTCAAAAAAATCTTATAGCACGCGCGGGGGTGGAGGGCATGCAGAACTCAGGCCCAGTTATAACAGCTCCCATTCCCCAACATTTTTGTTTTGGTCCTTCCTAACTGTCAGCGATTGATCTGCGGGTTTTCCGTGCATTTGTCCCTAAATTTTCAAAACAACCCTAGGGTGAAGGTTATTAGACCCATTTTGGAGAAGGAACGGAGGCACAATGCTAGAACGCTGGTATGTGGTTGCCAAGATTTGACTAGCAACTTCTCTAGGGAAACGCCCTATTTAGGCTCTGGGGAGAGAGACTCCAGGGAAGAGTCCGCAAGCCTAAACTTAGGGTCCGGCCTGCAGGGCGGAGGGGACTGCGGGGGGCTTTAGATCCGCCACACCCTTTCTGCATTTGCCTCCCGAGACTAGGGGCTGCCTGGGAGGAGGCTTCTCGGCTACAGGCTGCCACTTCAGGACAGGCACATACAAAGCTCCGCGTGGCTGAGGAGCAGAAAAGCGCGAGGGACCGCGGGCCGAAGGAGGCCCAGGTGGCTCCCGGGGCACGGCAAGCCTCGAGGCGCTGAGAGCAGCGCGGTTGTTGCCAGCTCCCATGGCGCATGCAAACTGCGTTGAACTACTTCCCCGGGGCGGCTTCGGGGCTGGGGTCTCGGCAACAGCCCCCACCCGGCGGCTGTAACGCGCCCGAAGCCAGTTGCCAGCTCTCGGGCGCGGCCACGTGCGCCCCGCCGGGCTTGCACGCTCCACCGCGCGGGGCCGCGGGGCCACTGGCAGGCACGCGCGCCCCAAGCGCGCACACACGCCCGGGCACGCACACCGACGGCCCGGCCCACGTCCGCCCCGCCCCGCCCTCCCCCGCGCCCCGCCTCCGCCCTCGCGGCGCCGACCGCCGCCCTCCCATTGGCCCCAAGGCGCGTGACGTGAGGCGCCTGGCCCCGCCCCTCGTCAGTCACTCGGCGGAGGCGGCGCTGGTGGGGACTAGTCTCGTCCGGAGACTGGCAGCGGCGGCAGCGGCCAGAGCTCGAGCCCTAGCGGCTGAGGGCGGGCGGGCGCGGGGGAGGGAGGGGGGCCGGTCCGCGACGACTCCCCGGACGGCGTTTCTCCTCCGAGCGGCGCCGGTTTCAGCTTGGGGGGGGGCGGGGGTACAGCCCATCCATGACCATGGGCGACAAGAAGAGCCCGACCAGGTACCTGCTCCGAGCTGAAGGGGCGGAAGGGGTGGGAGGGCTGGGGGCGGGCGGGGGCCGGCGACGACTAGGCCCCGGAGCCACCCGGGGCGGGGGGAGGATCTGCTAAGATGGAGATCCGGGGGCGGGGGGAGGCGGCGGCGGCGGCGGGCGGTGGCGGCGGGAGGCGGTGTCGCTCCCGCTCGGGGCCGGCGGCCGTGCGCGCCGCAGCCATGGCGGCTCCTCCTCAGCCGCCCTCCGCTGCCGCCGCCGCCGCCGCCGCCGCCACTCCTCCCAGACAAAGGGAGATTTAACCAGGTGGGGAGGGAGGGAGGGAGGGCGCGAGCATGGGAGGGGAGAGGGAAAGAGCCGGCCCACTCCCCGCCGCCGGCCTCGGGCTGCCCCTGCGCGCCCCCTCCAGATCCGGCCCGCGGCTCCCCTCCCGGCCCCCCCCCAGCCCCACACTCAAGTCCACGAGTCCGCCCGCTTCCTGCGCCCTTCGCGGCCCTTCCCGGGGTGACGCCGCCGCCGCCTGGTGTGCGAAGCAATCCGGCTGGGACTCGGGGGTTGCAGGGTGCTGGTAGGGGCGCCCGGTTCCCTTCCCCACTCTCCCAGTCCCCGAAAAGGATGGGTGGGTGGTCGCCCGAGCGAAGTTTCCAGCGCCGGATTCCTGTGAAATTACGACGGCTCACCAGCGCCGGTGTTTTGCTCTCTCCCCCTTTTTCCTGCTCCCTGTCTCTCCCCGTTCCTTTCTCCCACTCCCTACTCCCCACTCTGAAGGCCAAAAAGACAAGCGAAACCTGCTGCAGACGAAGGCTTTTGGGATTGTAGCGTCTGCACCTTCAGAAACAGTGCGGAAGCCTTTAAGTGCAGCATCTGCGATGTGAGGAAAGGCACATCCACCAGGTACTTGAAGATCTGCGTTACCTTTTGTTAAAGGACTTTTTTAAAGGTGGAAGAGAGGGTAGTGAGCCTTACTTTACTGCCCTCTTTCCAACTTGTTGATTACAGCCTTTTCTGCATTTGGGGTGGATTGTGTGTATTTCGTGTTGAATGCAAAGCCTCGTGTTCACTAAATGGAGGAATTTTAGTATTCACTAAAAGGAGGGAATTTTCCCAGGTTTTCGTCTTGTTTAAAACGGACGCTGGATTTATTTGACACTTACATCCCTTGGCATACTGGTATTGGCTCAGAAAGAGAGGAAGCAATGCTATTGCTGTGGATTGTTGGACAGACCTTTTTATTTTTGCCATGTGCATAATGGTTTTAATTTGCCCGTCTTGAGTTATTTTTCTCTTCTTTGAGAAATTTAGTGGTGGTACAGTGAGCCTAGTTATGCTTTTTCTGTCTTAAGCTGCAAATGTGTGTTATTTTCTTGTTATCGAAGAAAGTAAATGTTGGGGGTTGATAAAGAAGGGACATTTTTTGGAAGGTTGAGCTGTCAGTTTTTTTGGATTATGCAGAGTGGTGATGGAGGACGATTTTGCAAAATGGTGAAATGAATACAGTGACTGTATTCAAGGCTGCTTAAAGCTTTTTTATGATGAAAAAAATGTTGAAAGAATTCCTTTTTATTTAAATGAAGGTAATGAAGCTGCATGTGGTATCACAACGATTTGAAGTATAATACTTTGGATTTAACATTTAGATATATTTGGATAAAATGTCAAGACTGATTTTGTAGAGTCTTTTAAATTCTGCCTAGAATTGGTTTCACTGGTGTTAGAGTTTGAAGTTAAACTGTTTTGGGTTTTCTTTAATGAATAGGCATTGAATATGTGAAAGTGAAATAGAATAAGAAAGTTTTGAGTGGATGCTCTATAAGCTTTAAAGTTAATTGCCAAAAGTCTCTTTTCATCAGGTACTTGTTTTTGAATTGGTGGCATTCCAATATGACTGTGTGGTTGTACTCCACAGTTCCAACTATATACTGTTTTTTGATTAAATGAATGTGTCCTCTTAAGGTTTCATTGGTTTATTTATACCCGGGATTAAATAGGATATTGGGCAACCTAAAAGAACTTAACTGTGGGATTAATTGGCCCAGTTACTGGTTCTCTGAATTCCATTAACTCTTAGAATAATGAGGCCTTTTTGAATAAAAATACTCAATTACTAAAAATATTTTCCTCTAAGTTGTGGAAGTAAATTCATGTCAGCACTTTATTATCATAGACTAGATTTAAAGTAAAAAAAAAAAAATGCAAAGGTGGTTTCATAGATTTTGTTTTGCTATTTAAAATAGGGAATTCCATCAAATGGCAAAAAAGTTTAGAAATGTATTTGTTACTTAAAGCAATAGTGGTTGTATATTATTTATGAGTAATGTTTTTTACATGTAGAATCCCTCAGAGGCCAAACCTCTTTATTGTGGTTTTGCTTTGAGTGTTACCGTAGATGATGTTCAAGTAAATTACTAGGAAACTCCTAAAAGCTTGACAACTTTACGGGTGAAGAGGAACTTAAACCAAAATCAAAAGTTTACATTTGATTTATTGCTGGGAATAATTACCTCATAATGAAGTGTATTTCAGTTTTTACATGTATTTTAAAAAATCTGACTCATCAGTTTTTTGGAAGCACGTGGAAGGTTTTGACTTTAAAAACAATGTGTATATTTTAGGTTTTTCCAGAGCTACAAATGGTGTCAGTGAAATTCAGTTCTAAAAAATATATTAAGTTAGTAGTAATTAAGGTATTTTAGAGTCCACCTAGGAGTCTGAAACTCACCCACTTTAAGGGCCTTCCTGTAAGTTTATGATATCTGTCATCGAGTATTTTTCTTTTTTTTCCCCTTTTAATAGCCATCACTGTATTTTTCACATTGAATAGGATTTGAACACAGATTTCACAGGTCTGAAGATTTAAAATCTATCAATTCATGATGTTCTTAACCAGCTGAAATTTATTTTGGTTATTGTCAATATTTTGGTATTTTAGATCTATTTAGAAGTCATTAATTGTAATGCAAATTTGGCTTTCTTATGAACAGATCTTGGGTAGGGAATGAATTTGATAGGTTTTCTTCCTTTTCTGTCCTGTGTATTAATAGTTGGTAATTTCGCTGTGAAATGCTATGATTTTTTTTCTTGAGGTTTTTTTATTGTTTTGTACCTCAGCGGTTTGATGTGAACTTAACATTTTCTGTCTTGCATAGTAATAATCATACTTGGTATATTAATGGTAGTAGAAAACATGTTGGGTTTGGATGCTGGGTAATAGGCAAACAATAGTGATTTTTATAATAATTTGTTGCCTAGCACAGAAATTGGGTTT
This sequence comes from Nycticebus coucang, assembly GCF_027406575.1. NCBI lineage: Eukaryota > Metazoa > Chordata > Mammalia > Primates > Lorisidae > Nycticebus > Nycticebus coucang. The sequence continues at coordinate 25,210,730 of NC_069787.1, forward strand.
CAGTGCTTTGAGCTGCTTTGTATTTTAATAGCCTTAGCTACTTGGCTAGCCATTAGTAATTTTAGAGTTTTTGATTATTCATGTCACTGTCATCTACTAGTCACCCAAGGAAATAGGCTTTGAATTAGAGTAGTCCAGTAGGATGGAGAACTGTATTTGCATGTTGAGGATAGAATTGATATTCCTCAATTTGATTGGGAAAACAATGCCATTCATCGGAAGAACATTTATTAAATTCCTAGGATGTGACAGATATTGCTGAAGATATTGAGGAGAGGGAAAGGAGGGAAGCAGTGTTAAAGTTTGATAAGACTTACCAGAATGACCATAATCCAAGTTATAAAGGCTCCACGGGAAGTATGAACAAAGTGCTATGGGAGGTCGAAGCAGTCTGGCTTGGGGAATCAATTAGAAGGACCTCCCTTCCCAATTTGTTCTGGACAAGGAGAATTGATTAGTATAAAATTACCTGTCAGCCTTTCACTACTGTTGGGCATGTGCATCAGATATTTTTAATTCTGCAGGTGGAATTGTGAAGGTGATGAAGAATGAGTTCTTTCTTTTTGGAGCAGAATGAAGGGAAGATAAAATGGTCCTGAGGAATATGTTAGGAAGAGGCACTTAATAGGCTACCTGGAGGTTCTGTATTTAAGATTATCAATTATGTGTTGAGTCTCTTCAGGTCTTTGATACACTTCTTTTCCTGCTGTACTGTCTTAACTCTTTATACCTTGCTGGCTATTTTTCTTAAGGCTTTACTGAGATGTAATTTACATACTGTAACATAATTCACCTGTTGTAAGTGTGCAATTTGGTGAGTTTTAGTCATTTTAAAGACTTGTGCAGCCATTACCAAAACCGGGTTTGTTTTTGCTTTTTTTTTTTTTTAGAGACAGAGTTTCACTTTGCTGCCCTCGGTAGAGTGCTGTGGCGTCACAGCGCACAGCAACCTCCAGTTCTTGGGCTTAGGCGATTCTGTTGCCTCAGCCTACCAAATAGCTATTTTTTGTTGCAGTTTGGCCGAGGGCTGGGTTTGAACCCGCCACCCTTGGTATATGGGGCCGGCACCCTACTCACTGAGCCACAGATGCCACCTCAAAACCGGGTTTTAAAACATTTTTATCATGTCAAATGGTTTTCTCATGCACACTCTGTGGTATAATTTTAAGTCTTGAATGGTGGAGCACAAAAGTCATGGGTAGCTGGGAAGATTGCTTCCCTATGGTTCTACTGGTATACTCTATAGCTTTCAAGGTAGAAGAGAGAGAGTGTGTGTGTGTGTGTGTGTGTGGAGGTGGGTGGGGAAGAAACACTATCCCTCTTCTAAGTGATAAGTGTAAAGTAGTATTTCCCATTTTATGTTGCCGGTCTCAGGAAAGAGGATACCAGCTTTTAAAAGCATGCCTTTACCTGTTTTGTTAGTTGAAGTTGTCTAGTGTTGGGAAAAGTAATTTCCTAGACTTTGTGATAAATTGATTTTCTTTTATGGTCTTGTTAGTTCTCTGCAGTGTTACTTTATTGTAAAGTAAAAGTCACTGAGATGTTGCTATATATTCTTTATTAGTATGTCTGTGATAGTAATGCTGCATTTTTACCTTTAGCTACTGCTTACGTCACGTTCATTTGAAAAATCAGAAAACTTTTGCTTTTATTAATTGCCACAGGTTTAGAAGTTTTCTAGTGTTTAGTTCCAGGATTTATCACTGTTGACTTGAAATTGTGTTTCATTTCATCCCTGTTTATTTGAATACAGGCCCTCTGAAAAACGTACTGGTCTTACAGCTTGTATAGACAAGTAGAAGTGAGGAAATTACCTTAGATGTGTAATAAGATTGTGTGGAAATAACTCACTTTAAAAATAATTGGTATTCAAGATAACCAAATTGGAAAGGTTGAAGAAGCAACTGCTTTGTGTGTAAAATGTTTCCTTGTTTGGGAGCCCTATAATTCTTTGCAGTTGTTAACTTTGGATTCCAACCCCACCCTGTTAAATTCTGATACCCTGACAACTCAAAATCTTGAATAGTCATGAAATACTTTTAAAGTCTTATGGAAAAAGCTCAACGTAGTTATGATTTTTGCTGGAAGCTTCAAAGGGCCATTCTTTGATACTTCTAGGAAAATGAGAAAGAAGAGAAGGTACCTACCTACACTGGGCAGAGCTGGGTCTCTTACCAATATTTCCTGCTGATCTGCAGATTTTGCTTTTTTTTTTTTAAGAGACAGAGTCACTTTATCTCCCTCAGTAGAGTGTGTGGTGTCACAGCTCACAGCAACCTCCAAATCCTGGGGTTAGGTGATTCTCCTGCCTCAGCTTCCTGAGTAGCTGGGACTACAGGTGCCTGCCACAACACCTGGCTATTTCTTGTTGTTGTTGCAGTTTGGCCAGGTTCAAACCTACCATCTGGGGCTTGTGGCCCATGAGCCACAGGCACTGCCCCAGATTTTGCTTCTTCTTTTTTTTTTTTTTTTTGTAGAGACAGAGTCTCACTTTATGGCCTTCCGTAGAGTGCCGTGGCCTCACACAGCTCACAGCAACCTCCAACTCCTGGGCTTAAGCGATTCTCTTGCCTCAGCCTCCCGAGTAGCTGGGACTACAGGCACCCACCACAACGCCCGGCTGTTTTTTGGTTGCAGTTTGGCCGGGGATGGGTTTGAACCCGTCACCCTCGGCATATGGGGCCGGCGCCCTACCGACTGAGCCACAGGCGCCGCCCCAGATTTTGCTTCTTAAAGACATTGGTTTGTTGTGTTTATCTTTCATAAAAATTGTCCTTAAATAGGCGGCACCTGTGGCTCAAGGAGTAGGGCGCCAGCCCCATATACCAGAGGTGGTTAACTCAAACCCAGCCTTGGCCAAAAACTGCAAAAAAAAAAAAAATTGTCCTTAAAGTACGTCCAAAAGACTGGACATGGTGGCTTACACCTATAATCCCAGCACTTTGGGAGACTTGAGGCAGGAAGACCACCCAAGGCCAGAGTTTGAGACCAGCCTAGTCCACATAGCAAGACCCCGTCTCTACAAAAAATTAAAAAAAGAAAGTCAAGCACAGTGGCATGTGCCTGTAGTCGTACATAGTATCTTGGGAGTCTGAGCCAGAAGGGTCATTTGAGTCTAGGAGTTCAAGACTGCAGCAAGTTATGAATGCCAGTGCACTGCAGCCTAGGTAACAGCAAGACCCTGTGTCTAAAGAAAAAAAAGAGCAACACATAAGAAATTCACCTCTGTTTTCCAAATCATCAAACTCTTTTCAACCTCGTAGCTGGTACAAAAAAGCTGGGTATAGTTTTTGAAGATCACTGTTATCCAGGAATGGAGTAATAATTTATTTTGTATTTGCTGTTACATTGGAATTACTGATTGATTGGTATTGACTTGATCTTATGTGTACTTGGTGACCTTAAAGTAAATTAACTGGGTAGTTCTGGTTATTTGGCAAGTTTTTATTGAGCGTACAGCTATCTGGGCTCTTGGGTGTACAGTGGTGTAAAGACAAGGTTCCTATTCTTTTTTTTTTTTTTTTTTGAGACAGAGCCTCAAGCTGTCATCCTGGGTAGAGTGCTATGGTGTCACAGCTCACAGCAACCTCCAACTCCTGGGCTTAAGTGATTCACTTGCCTCAGCCTCCCAAGTAGCTGGGACTACAGGTGCCTGACCCAATGCTCGGCTATTTTTTGGTTGTAGTTGTCATTGTTGTTTGGCAGGCCTGGGCTGGATTTGAACCCGTCAGCTCTGGTGTATGTGGCACCCTAGCCAGTTGAGCTGCAGGCCCTGAGCCGGGTTCTTATTCTTATGGAGCTTAAAATACTATGGGAGAATAGAAACAAGTATGCAGAAAAATAAGGTAATTTCAGCTAGTGTCTAGTGCTACAAAGAAATTAAAGCAGGTTAAGGAACCATAGAATGGTAAGAACTGGGTGGAGTGATTGCTTTACAGATCGTGTTTAAGGAACAATAATGCTTTGGGGAGCCAGGGAATAGTTCTTTTTGCAGATTTACAGAAAATGCCATTTATCTCATTTGGGACAGTTTTTAGACTTGGAGCTTTTGTAAACAGGCTACTAAACTTTTCTTAGTTGTATGTTGTAGACTAACACAGGCCAGGTAAGTTACCGGTATATTGTATCAGTTGTTAGGGTGGGAGGCTGTGAATAGATTCACTTACATATTATTTATTCTTGTGGCATACATTTATTGTATGCTTCAGTAGGTGATGAAGAAATTCTAAGATTAAGAAAAATTTCCTCCAAGAAGATATAGTTTTGGTACCAAAATAGTCATCAGAACTAATTTAGTTCATTAGTACTTTAATAGTAGGTCTCTAATGTCTCCTAAATGACAGTCTGTAGTCTTTCTGGTGCTCATCTTCTCTTGCACTGTCGCTAATGCTTTTTCTCTCTGTGGTACCTTCCTTTATACTCCCCATAATGCTTACACTGTCTTTTCTTGCCTGTTGATTTAAACTTTTTTGAATTGTAGCATATATACAGAGAAGTACAGAAATCCCAAGTGATGAACTTTTGCAAAGTGAGCACACCTTTGTAACCAGCACCCAATTCTTTTAATTTATTTATTTATTTTTGAGACGGAGTCTCAAGCTGTCACCCTTGGTATGGTCATGGCATCACAGCTCACAGCAACCTCAAACTCTTGGGCTTAAGTAATTCTCTTGCCTCAGCCTCTCAGGTAACTGGGATTACAGGCGCCGGCCACAACGCCAGCTATTTTTTCATTGTAGTTGTCATTGTTTGGCAGTCCCTGGCTGGATTTGAACCTGCCAGTTCTGGTGTATGTGGCTGGCGCCCTAGCCAGTTGAACTACAGGCATTGAGCTCAGCACCCAATTCTTTTTTTTTTTTTTTTTTGGGGTTTTTGGCTGGGGCTGGGTTTGAACCTACCTCCTCCAGCATAGGGGACCAGCACCCTACTCCTTAAGCCACAGGCACCACCCCAGCACCCAATTCTTAATCAAAAAAAATTTTTTTTTTTTAAAGAGACATAGTCTTCAGTTTGTTGCCCTCTGGAGAGTGCTGTGGCATCATAGCTCATAGCAACCTCCAGCTCTTGGGCTTAGGTCATTCTCTTGCCTCAGCTTCCCATGTAGCTGGGACTACAGGCTCTGCCACAATGCCTGGCTATTTACAATGCCCGGCTATTTTTTTGTTGCAGTTCGGCCAGGGCTGGGTTCGAACCTGCCACCCTTGGTATATAGGGCTGGTGCCCTACTCACTGAGCTACAGGCACCGCCCTCTTTTTTTTCTTAAGTTTGTTTTGTTTTGTTTTTGTTTTTGCTCGGGGCTGGATTTGAACCCGCCACCTCCAGCTGGCACCGTCCCCCACCCCCTTTTTTTTTTTAAGAGACAGCATTTCACTTTGTTGTCCTGTAGAGTACTGTAACATCACAGCTCACAGCAACCTCCAGCTTTTGGGTGTAGGTGGATTCTCCTGTCCCAGCCTCCTGAGTAGCTGAGATTATAGGTGTCCACCACAACGCCCAGCTATTTTTTTTTGTTGTAGTTTGGCTGGGGCTGGGTTCGAGCTCGCCAGCTCAGGTGTATGCGGCCGGCGCCTTAGCCACTTGAGCCACAGGCACCGAGCCTGTTTTTCTTTTCTTTCTTTCTTTTTTTTTCCTGTTTTTCATTTTTAAGAAACCAGATCTTACTCTATTACCCAGACTGGCATACAATGGCGTGATCTTAGCTTACTACAACCTCGAACTCCTGAGCTAAAGTGATGGTTCTGTCTCAGCCTCTCAAAAGTGTTGGGATTACAGATGTGAGGTGCTGCACCTGGCTTAATCAGATTCTTACAGACATTGCCAGAAGCCCCTTGTGTATCCCTTCCTATCCTGACTTCTAACACTAGAGATTAGGTTGCTTGTTATTGAACTTTATAGGAGTGGAGTCACACAGTGTGTATACTTGTTCAGGGTCTAGCTTCTTTGACTTACTGTTATGTTTGCAAGCTTCATCCTTGTTGTGTGCAGTTCTTATTTTACTAGTGCTGTTTTGTCCTAAGAATATCCTATTAGCTTAAGCTTTGTTTGCGAGACGACTCCTTATGTGGTCTAGAGGGAGGACTTCTCTTCACCTGGCATTCACTAGCTACATACTTGAACATTTGTCTCTTCCCAGCAGCATCGTGAGTCCATACGTCATTATGGGAAAGAGATGAATCTTGTTGTGTGAAACTTTAGAGTATGTGAAAGGAGGTAACTTTTTGCCTTTCATCAGTAGTAGTGTTTATCAGTGATTTCTCTTTCAAGGCATTGGTTGGGTAAATGGAAAAATTCCTGCTTTCAAGGAACTTACAAACTTGCTGAAAAGATAAGAGCATAAGAAGATAGCAAGTCACGTAAAGCACCCAGGGTTGTGAGCATTGTGGTAGGCATGGAATGAGTGGAGTGCATGCTAAATCCTCTGGCATCTCATCAGAGATTTCACTGACTCTGGGATTTAAACTGGGCCTTTCTGATTCTTGGGTGTAAGATTTGTTGTACAGGTTGACAAGTTATTTCATTAGTGTTGGCCCCTCTCACTCTTTGTAGGATAACTGTTGATTCTTCAGATGGTGGACATCTTTCCACTTCTCAGAGGCTAGTGTTTCTCCTCACATACTGTTAGCCTCCATTACTACTCCCACGTGTGAGTACATAGGACAAGTAAATCCAACAGCTTCCTAGGCATCTCCACTTGTGGACATCTTAAAGGCAATTCAAATCCTACAGTTTGAAAAGCTGAGTTTATACATCAGAGTGTTTTCTAAAATGCCAAACAGATCGTGTCCCATTGCTGCTTAAAATTATCTCCTGGCTTTCATTTGCCTTTAGGGTAGAATCCATATTCTGAATACCATAAGGAGCTTTTCATTTGGTCCTTTCCTGTGTGTTTAGAATTTCTGGAAGCAGTCTGCTACCACTTTATTGCCCTCCACGCACAGTATGTGTGCATTTTATACCAAACTGCTTGGGGTTTGCTGAGGGACCATGATGTCTGACGTCCGTACCTTCACATACCTTTTCCTGTTTTTCTTTTCTTCCTTCCTTTCTTTTCTTTCTTTCCTTTCTTTCTTGACAGAGTCTTACTATGTCACCCTTGGTAGAGTGCCATGGCATCACAGCTCACAGCAACCTCTAACTCCTGGGGCTTAGATGATTCTCTTACCTCAGCCTCCCGAGTAGCTGGGACTACAGGTGCCCACCACAATGCCTGACTATCTTTTTGTTGCAGTTTGGCTTGGGCCAGGTTTGAACCCACCACCCTTGGTATATGGGGCCGGCACCCTACCCACTGAGCCACAGGCGCCGCCCCTCTGTTTTCTTTCTTGAATGCTTTTCCTTGTTTTGTGTGCATGCGGACTCCTATTTGTCCTTCTAGGTGTCTCAGGAAGCCTTTCCATTCCCCTCCAATCATTTGTTGCTCTGAAATCACACTTAAACTGTTATTTTTATTTCATTTATTTAATTTTTGAGACAGTCTTACTGTGTCGCCCTCATTAGAGTGCTTGTGTCATAGCTCATAGCTACCTCAAACTCTTGGGCTTAAGTGATTCTCTTGCCTCAGCCTCCCAAATAGCTGGGACTACAGGCGCCTGCCATAATACCTGGCTGATTTTTCTGTTGTTGTTGTTGCAGTTGTCGTTGTTTAGCTGGCCCTGGCCGGGTTTGAACCTGCCAGCCTGTGTGTATGTGGCCGGCGCCCTACCCACTGAGCTATGGGTGCTGCCCTATTTTTATTTTATTTTTAATTTACCTCTATTAGGTTGTCATCTTTTTTGAGGGCAAGACCTTTTGTTTTATAGCTTTATTTTCCTATGTCTATTACAGTGCCTGGCACTTGTAGTGGTTCAATAAAACTATATACAACAGAATAAATGAAGACTAGGAGGAGTTGTGGTGAAGAGTGCTAATGTTCTTTTATATTAGGGCTTTTGTCTTGGGTGTTTAATGTTACTGAATTAGGGGAAGCTATCTTTATGAAGTATGGCTTTTCAAAGTAGTATTACTGGTTTTTTACTGGAGTTTTTCTCCCAAATAAGTACTAGAAGTTAAAGACAGAACTCTACAGCTTGGGAGTCTGTTTGCAATGCATTTAAATGACTTTTAGTGAATTTATCCTTCAGAGCTTTGGCATGCTTACCTAAGTAACTATGACAATTCTTCATGCTTTTTGGTTGCCCATTTGGGGATTTCAATATTCAGAAGTCATATTGGAAAGTCCAGTCATAAAGCAGGGGATCAATCATGTGGTATAAAACCAGTTTGGAGTAATCAAAAACAAGGTATGATAAGAACTGAATTCATGTGTTTGTAAACTGGAACTTAAGGCAGTATTAAAATAGTTACCAAATATTTTGAGTGTTGGAAATGTTATGCTGTCCAACTATGTTAACAGACTTGATAGTTGCCCCTTGTATACTGGTACACTGGATAGTACATCAAGTACACTATTCTATTGAGTAATTTATGTCTGTTAAGTTGCAGTCTTGATTCATTCACTTGATTTATTTAGTTGTATTTTCAGTTCCATGCAGTGATTGACACAGACAATGGTGCCAAAAGTGAACTCTCAGTAAAGACAATACCGATAGACTGTTGTGTTACTCATACATCATGAATAGTTGGAGTCACAAGGTAAACAGGTGAAAATTGTATTTTTAAGTAGGATTAGATTTTTTCCCTTTCCTTTTCTCCCTCAGCCAATTAAAATCTATTTTAATTATCCTATGGCTGTGGAAGAGATATGTAAAAAACGGCTTCTTATTTAAAACTTGTTCAAAATATTTTTCTCTAAAATTTAAGAGCATTAGCAATATAATTTAAGTTAAAACTTTTGGGAGGGACAAGAAATTAAAGAATTTCATGAGCATATTGGGTCTTATAACACATATAGTGTGTGGTGGTTAGCCAGAGGGAGAAAACCTAAGGACTGCTTTCTAAGAACAGATCCAATTTCATGGGTAGCTTATGAGGTTTATTAATTGTTCGCTTTGTTCTTTTCCAAAACTGCTGCTTAAATGACATGAGTGCTACAATAGTCAAGGTTGCAATAAATAGGACTCTTATCTCAAGCTGCCTGTACACCAGAAAACAAAACAGAATTTACTCGTCCTTTCTGATTATGAGAGGAGAATGCCGTTTCAACTAGGGGAATCAAAGGAAGAAAGGCAAGAATGAGGACTTCTGTGACTTGCATGATTTCTAGATCATTCTTTGTTGTCTAGAGATTGGGATGCTGTGATTGGCCAACTCTAACTCTTCTTCTGGGTTAGTTACTAGAAAAGGGTGAATGCCGCAGCCCTTTAATACAGTTCTACAGTTCCTGTGGGTCTCGACCCACAGGTTGAGAACTTCTGGTTTAGTATATCAACTTTGTTGTAGGGTTAATACTTGTGATCTATTCAGTTCTGATTAAGACTTTATCTTTGGTATGAAGGTGTATTTATCTTTCATTATTTCAGCACTTTGTAAATTAGTTATAACTTTTTGTATGGGTAAGGAGGGAATTTTCAGTGAAGGCTGTTTAATTTTTTTTTTTTTTTTTTTTTTGAGATAGTCTCATTATAATGTCGCCCTCAGAGTGCTGTGGCGTCATAGCTCACAGCAACTTCAAACTCTTGGGCTTAAGTGATAATCTTGCGTCAGCCTCCCAAGTAGCTGGGCCTACAGGCGCCTGCCACAACGCCTGGCTATTTTCGTTGTTGTTGCGTTTGTCATTGTTTAGCGGACCCTGGCCCGTTTAGAACCCGCCAGCCTCTGTGTATGTGGCTAGTCCCGTAACCACTGTGCTATGGGTGCCCAGCCAAGACTGGTAAATTTTAAAGATAGTGATATTTGGTAGGTTTTCTTTTATAGTTGCATTTGATCACTGATTCTTTATCCTTTATTTTAATTTGAGGGTAATGCATATTTATTGAAGTTTGGAGACAAAACAGGAAAAGGATATAAAGATCATCCACAATCCTGCTATCCAGAATTATTGTTATTTACTAGGCAGTTTATTTGACCACACATTTGGGTTAGCAACAGTTTTCTCGATACTGTGGATTTTTTTTTTTTTTTTTTGAGACAGAGCCTTAAGCTGTTGCCCTGAGTAGAGTGCTGTGACATCACAGCTCACAGCAACCCCCAACTCCTGGGCTCAAGGGATTCTCCTGCCTCTGCCTCCCAAGTAGCTGGGACTACAGGCGCCTGCCACATTGTTGTTTGTTGGCCTGGCTGGATTTGAACCCACCAGCTCGGATGTATGTGGCTGGTGCCTTACCCACTTGAGCCACAGGCGCTGAGCTGATACTGTGCTTTTAATAATGCTATTTCATTGAATTTTCAGAATGATGCAGGTGGTAGTTCTGTGGAGTGGGAAAGTCAGGATATGTGTGATATGAAACAAATTGAATCTGATTTCCGAGACGTGTATTTTGGCCTGTTGGTTGATGGGAGTCATTTTGGATTCCTCTTCTAAGGGGAACTTTTGGAAGACTTGACTTCATGGTTTTAGAGTTCCTAATTTGTAGAAAATAACGCTGAAATATAGTTTTCCTTCGGGATTGTTTTCATTTTGGGAAAAACCAGAACACTGGATTCTTAACAATTACAACAGTTAACTTGGTACAAGTCCTCCATTAAAGATCAATTACATATGGCTCTGTGCCTGTGGCTAAGGTGCCAGTCACATACACCTGAGCTGGTGGGTTCAAATCCAGCTCAGGCCCGCCAAACAACAATGATGGCTGCAACCAAAAAAAAAAAAAAAAAAACGTCGTGGCGGGTGCCTGTGGTCCCAGCTACTTGGGAGGCGGAGGCAGGAGAATCACTTGAGCCCAGGAGTTAGAGGTTGCTGTGAGCTGTGATGCCACAGCTCTCTACCTAGGGCAACAGCTTGAGGCTCTGTCTCAAAAATAAATAAATAAATAATATAAACAATTAATACAAAGTTTAGGTAGTTTAATTTGCTTATTTTTCTTTTTGTGAAGTTGAATATTTCTTATACTGTTCCTTGGATAAATACACCTGTAAAAATAAGCTGAAAATATGCAATATATGCTGACTGCCTTAAGTCAGATTCTTTGAAGTGCTTCGTTGCTTGACTTGTTCAGAAAATTACACAGTTCTTTGAAAGAACATTGTGTGCCATCATTAAAATCACTGGTAAGAGGCAGTGGGTTTGTGAATGATTGACTCTCCCAAGACAGTGGTGCAGTGAAGACACTTGTTACCTGGGCACAGTCAGATGGAGCATATATATACACCATTAGATGTTCGGGCTCTGTGTTCCAACACATATGTAGATTTTTCTTTCATTGTATACTGCTGGCTTTATTTCTGGTTCCTTCTCTAGTTGTAACAAGAGGAAGTCACTGGACACCCAGTCGTTCTTGGGTGCTGTAGGACCAAATGTATTACAGTAAACTATCAGCTCATCTTGGCAAGTGCTTTTGGTGTGCACCACTGAAGCCTAATTGTAAGAAGGGAATTATATATTGGTGCTCAGGATGGGAGTGGTAATTGGTGGGGAGGGAGATAGGTAGAATGCTTTTTGCCTTTTGGTTTTCTTTTTAATTCCCCCTTTTGGGATCAGTGTGATTTGCTGGCCAATACCTCCTTTCTGTCTACTCGTACCTTACTATAGATTGAGGGCTGTAACTCTTAAACAAAGAACCCATCTGAATCTTCTATGAGTAACTGATTTTTTTTGCAGTTTTTGCCTGGGGGTTGAGTTTGAACCCGCCACCTCCAGCGTATGGGGCCGGCGCCCTACCCCTTTGAGCCACAGGCACTGTCCATAACTGATCATTTTTGATGTTAAATTTTAGCAACATGAAATTCTGCCTTAGTTTTTTTGTTTTTAAGTTGAACGGTGGTTGTGCAAATACGTGGAACGTGGTTGATAGATTTTTTTTTTTGTAGAGACAGAGTCTCACTTTATTGCCCTTAGTAGAGTGCTGTGGCCTCCCACTGTTCACAGCAACCTCTAACTCCTGGGCTTAGGCGATTCTCCTGCCTCAGCCTCCCGAGTAGCTGGGACCACAGGCGCCCACTGCAACACCCGGCTATTTTTTTTTTTCTTTGTTGCAGTTCGGCCGGGCTGGGGCCAGGTTTGAACCCTCCACCCTCATTTTATGGGGCCTGGCGCCCTACCCACTGAGCCCATAGGCACCACCTTTTGGGGTGAAATTTGATGCAATGTAATCTTGTTTCAAAGATTTCTATATTGAAAAAGGATCTCAATGGGCAGCGCCTGTGGCTCAAAGGAGTAGGGTGCTGGCCCCATATGCCAGAGGTGGCTGGTTCAAACCCAGCCCTGGCCAAAAACTGCAAAAAAAAAAAAAAAAAGAAAGAAAGAAAAAGGATCTCAATATCTTAGAAGTTTCATTATACACAATTTCTGCTACTACAATAGTGCTGTGAATAAAAACTTTAATTGTAAGATGTACCTTTATATAGAGGATGCCAAAAAAACCTGTAATAGTCAATATATGTCAGTTATCTTATTGAATCTTGTGTCTCTTGTAGTTGGAGGTGTCAAATGTGACTTGAGTATTATAATTTTAGAAGTTTCCCCCTTCTTAAAATGTGTACACATTTTTTTGATATCCTCTGTTTAAGTACAGGTATGTATGTTAGGTTGGCTCAGTGAGTAGGGTGCCGGCCCCATATACCGAAGGTGGCGGGTTCAAGCCCGGCCTCAGCCAGTTAAAATAGCAATGACAACTGTAACAAAAGAAAGCTGGGCCTTGTGGTGGGCATCCATGGTCCCAGCTGCTCAGGAGGCTGGAGCAGGAGAATCACATTAAGCCCAAGAGTTGGAGGTCTCTGAGAGCTGTGACGCTACGGCACTCTACCAAGGGTGACAATGTGCGACTCTGTCTCCCCCAAAAATAAATAAATAAATAAAAACGGAATTGCAATTAATTTAATTGCAATTAAATTTTAATTTAAAAAAATTTCTTGAAGTTCGCAGAACTATGTGATTTCTATATCCTAGTTCTAAAATACTGGGGTTTTTTGCAATTTATAATATGATTCTCAAATATCGTAATGTCAAATTTTCTAAAATAAAGAGTAAATAATTTGTAATGTACTCCTACCCCCGATAAGGTATAAAGAATTATTCGTACATTTTGGGATATCTGTATAGGAAAACTTTATCTGCTGAAAACTTTAGTGTTGAGTTTGTATGTAGCTAAACAGTTTTCTTACTTAAGTTATAGTTAACAGTTTTGTTTTTTTTTTTAATCCCTCACTTAACGGGTTAACAAGTCCTTGTCCCTATTTTTCCTGTTCCAAGAAATTGAACTCAATGTAGGCTGACCAAAAATGATATTCAGTCAGTCTCCAATTCAGGATCTCTAAGGTTAGGGCTTTAGGACAACACCTGCGGTGGAAGATCAGTTTTGTTTTTTTAAGTATGACATAAACAGGTGCGCTATAGCCCTAGGGCTATTCTTACTCAGATCTTTGTTATATTAAAAGAATGACACAGATACATCCTTTTTTTGAAAAGTATTTTTATTATTATTTATTTATTTTTTTTGTAGAGACAGAGTCTCACGTTACTGCCCTTGGTAGAGTGCCGTGGTGTCACACGGTGTCACACGGCTCACAGCAACCTCCAGCTCTTGGGCTTATGTGATTCTCTTGCCTCAGCCTCCCGAGTAGCTGGGACTACAGGTGCCCGCCACAATGCCCGGCTATTTTTTTGTTGCAGTTTGGCCGGGGCGGGGTTTGAACCCACCACCCTCAGCATATGGGGCTGGCGCCCTACTCACTGAGCCACAGCCGCCGAATGTATTTTTATTATTTTAATAGTGAATACTGAATCATGCTTCAAGGCAAAGCTTGGTTCTAATAGAACCAGGTGTACTTTGGACCATTTTTTCTGCTTAGCATTTATTGAACATCAACTGAGTGTACTAGGAGTTTATATGGGTAACCCAGACCTGAAGCAAAAGAAACTTGGTTCATTACAGAATAGGAAGAACAGTGGGACACAGATCATCAAAGGCTTCATCAGTGATTTGTACCTTACCCAATTATGCATATAAGGCCCCACATTTAAAGGGCATTTCACATATACCAGGTACTATGGTAAACTCATTTCATGTATTTTCTCATTTAATCTTTGTAAGGTTGTGATGTATATAAAGCCTTATCCTCATTTTATAAATAAGGAAATGAAGCTTAGAGTTTACAATCCTGGCCCAAGATTATATTAGCAGAGCGGCACTTGACTTGATCTTTGTCAGCTTCGCAGAATTGCTTGTCTGTTTAGTCTTTTTCTCTGATGAGGGCCTGACAATCTATACCACCATGCAATCTGTAGACATTTAGACATTCATCCCTAGCATTCAGTCAGATACCAAATTCTTGATTTTATTTCTCCAGTGTTTCTGCTGCTACTACCTTATTTCAGATCCTTATTTCACTTTTATTTCAGTATGAACTTTATTATAAACCTCTATCATTCAGACCTGTACCATTTTAGTAGTCTTGAAACTAGTCTGAGAAATCGAGTGTCTTGTGCTGCTTAGAGATATCTCCAGAGAAGATACAGATCATTTAGCTTCTATTTTAAAAACCTGTGTACTGCCTTATTGCCCAAGGAGATTTTGTTCTTGTTAGTGTGTACCTTCTGGTTAAACTGTTTAATGTTCCCTGAACATGTCCTTTCAGGCCACTATACTACCTGCCACAGTATTAGAGTAGTACTAGTACTTCTAGAGCTGTTGAACTGCTGCCTTGTAAAGTAACCAGCTTCTGCTTCAGGACCCAGCTCATGTTAACTCACGTTAACTATTTTGGGAAACCTACCTTGATGCTTTTCTTCTATGATCATTGAAGACATTTGTGCTGGCCGGGCCCAGTGTCTCACACCTATAATCCTAGCACACTGGGAGGCTGGGGTGGGTGGATGGCCTGAGCTCACGGGTTCGAGACCAGCCTGAGCAACAGTGGAACCCCCCAACCCCTGTCTCTAAAAATACCCGGGTGTTGTGGTGGGCACCTGTAGTCCTAGCTACTCAGGAAGCTGAGGCAAGAGAATCGTTGAGCCCAAGAGTTTGAGGTTGCTGTGAGCTATGATACCACGGCACTCTACCGAGTGTGATAAAGTAAAACTCTGTTTCCCAAAAGGAAAAAAAAAGACCTTTGTACTATGTCTTCCATAGTATACAATCACTTCGGACTGAAATTTCTTGTTTATACAGCGTGGCCATAAAGTTCATGTGTAATTGAAAATAGTTGTTTTTAAAATTTGTATTTGTTGTCCCATATTTACATTTGAAGTCCTCAGGGGCAGAGACTGTGACCTATTGTTGAATCTTACGGGCACAGACAAGGTCTTACTGTACTATTTTTTTATTCCTCAAATGCATGTTTTAGAGTGCAATGCATTTTTCTGTTCTTTTTTTTTTTTTTTCTTTTTCTTTTTTTTTTTTTATTGTTGGGGATTCATTGAGGGTACAATAAGTCAGTTACACTGATTGCAATTGTTAGGTAAAGTCCCTCTTGCAATCATGTCTTGCCCCCATAAAGTGTGACACACACTAAGGCCCCACCCTCCTCCCTCCATCCCTCTTTCTGCTTCCCCCCCATAAACTTAATTGTCATTAATTGTCCTCATATCAAGATTGAGTACATAGGATTCATGCTTCTCCATTCTTGTGATGCTTTACTAAGAATAATGTCTTCCACTTCCATCCAGGTTAATACGAAGGATGTAAAGTCTCCATTTTTTTTAATAGCTGAATAGTATTCCATGGTATACATATACCACAGCTTGTTAATCCATTCCTGGGTTGGTGGGCATTTAGGCTGTTTCCACATTTTGGCAATGGTAAATTGAGCTGCCATAAACAGTCTAGTACAAGTGTCCTTATGATAAAAGGATTTTTTTCCTTCTGGGTAGATGCCCAGTAATGGGATTGCAGGATCGAATGGGAGGTCTAGGTTGAGTGCTTTGAGGTTTCTCCATACTTCCTTCCAGAAAGGTTGTACTAGTTTGCAGTCCCACCAGCAGTGTAAAAGTGTTCCCTTCTCTCCACATCCACGCCAGCATCTGCAGTTTTGAGATTTTGTGATGTGGGCCATTCTCACTGGGGTTAGATGATATCTCAGGGTTGTTTTGATTTGCATTTCTCTAATATATAGAGATGATGAACATTTTTTCATATGTTTGTTAGCCATTCGTCTGTCATCTTTAGAGAAAGTTCTATTCATGTCTCTTGCCCATTGATATATGGGATTGTTGGCTTTTTTCATGTGGATTAATTTGAGTTCTCTATAGATCCTGGTTATCAAGCTTTTGTCTGATTGAAAATATGCAAATATCCTTTCCCATTGTGTAGGTTGTCTCTTTGCTTTGGTTATTGTGTCCTTAGCTGTACAGAAGCTTTTCAGTTTAATGAAGTCCCATTTGTTTATTTTTGATGTTGTTGCAATTGCCATGACAGTCTTCTTCATGAAGTCTTCCCCCAGGCCAATATCTTCCAGTGTTTTTCCTATGCTTTCTTTGAGGATTTTTATTGTTTCATGCCTTAAATTTAAGTCCTTTATCCATCTTGAATCAATTTTTGTGAGTGGGGAAAGGTGTGGGTCCAGTTTCAGTCTTTTACATGTAGACATCCAGTTCTCCCAACACCATTTATTGAATAGGGAGTCTTTCCCCCAAGGTAAGTTCTTGTTTGGTTTATCAAAGATTAGGTGGTTGTAAGATGTTAGTTTCATTTCTTGGTGTTCAATTCGATTCCAAGTGTCTATGTCTCTGTTTTTGTGCCAGTACCATGCTGTCTTGAGCACTATGGCTTTGTAGTACAGACTAAAATCTGGTATGCTGACGCCCCCAGCTTTATTTTTGTTACTAAGAACTGCCTTAGCTATACGGGGTTTTTTCCGGTTCCATACAAAACGCAGAATCATTTTTTCCAAATCTTGAAAGTACGATGTAGGTACTTTGATAGGAATGGCATTGAATAGGTAGATAGCTTTGGGAAGTATAGACATTTTAACAATGTTGATTCTTCCCATCCATGAGCATGGTATGTTCTTCCATTTGTTAATATCCTCTGCTATTTCCTTTCTGAGGATTTCATAGTTTTCTTTATAGAGGTCCTTCACCTCCTTCGTTAGGTATATTCCTAGGTATTTCATTTTCTTTGAAACTATGGTGAAGGGAGTTGTGTCCTTAATTAGCTTCTCATCTTGACTGTTATTGGTGTATACAAAGGCTACTGACTTGTGGACATTGATTTTATATCCTGAAACATTACTGTATTTTTTGATGACTTCTAGGAGTCTTGTGGTTGAGTCTTTGGGGTTCTCTAAGTATAAGATCATGTCGTCAGCAAAGAGGGAGAGTTTGACCTCCTCTGCTCCCATTTGGATTCCCTTTATTTCCTTGTCTTGCCTAATTGTATTGGCTAGAACTTCCAGCACTACGTTGAATAGTAAAGGTGACAGAGGACAACCTTGTCTGGTTCCAGTTCTAAGAGGAAAAGCTTTGAGTTTTACTCCATTCAGTAAAATATTGGCTGTGGGTTTGTCATAGATAGCTTCAATCAGTTTTAGAAATGTGCCACCTATGCCTATACTCTTCAGAGTTCTAATTAGAAAAGGATGCTGGATTTTATCAAATGCTTTTTCTGCATCTATTGATCCTCTCAATAGATGCAGAAAAAGCATTTGATAAAATCCAGCATCCTTTTCTTTTTTTTTTTTTTTTTCTGAGACAGAGTATTACTATGTCGCCCTTGGTAGAGTGCCATGGTGTCACAGCTCACATAGCAACCTCAAACTCTTTGTGCTTAAGCAATTCGCCTCAGCCTCCCAAGTAGTTGGGACTACAGGTGCCCGCCACAATGCCCGGCTATTTTTTTGTTGCCATTGTCCTTGTTGTTTAGCTGGCCCGGGCTGGGTTCAAACCCGCCACAACCACTGTGCTATGGGCACCGCCCAAGTGTTCTCTTTTTTTTTTTTTTTGAGACAGTGTTTCACTGTGTCTCCCTCAGTAGAGTGCTGTAGCGTCAGAGCTCATAGCAACCTCAAACTCTAGAGCTTAAGCGATTCTCTTGCCTCAGCCTCCCAAGTAGTAGCTGGGACTACTTGGCTATTTTTTTGTTGCATTTGTCATTGTTGTTTAGCAGGCCTGGGCCAGGTTCGAACCCACCAGCCCCAGTATATGTGGCTGGTGCCCTAACCACTGAGCAACAGGCACCAAGGCCCATTTTCTGATCTTTTTAAAAAAATTTTTTTTTTGGAGACAGAGCCTCAAGCTGTTGCCCTGGGTAGAGTGCTGTGGATCATAGCTCACAGCAACCTCAAACTCCTGGGCTCAAGCAAGTCTCCTGTCTCCCAAGTAGCTGGGACTACAGGCGCCCGCCACAACGCCCAGCTATTTTTTGGTTGCAGCCGTCGTTGTTTGGCGGGCCTGGGCTGGGTTCGAACCCGCCAGCTCAGGTGTATGTGGCTGGTGCCTTAGCCACTTGAGCCACAGGTGCCGAACCTAAAAATGTTTTCTTTTTAAAATAATTGTGTTTATATATTGATTTTTTTTTTTTCCTTTTTTTAAAGAGTCTCACTTTCATCACCCTTGGTAGAGTGCTGTGGTGTCATAGCTCACAGCAACTTCCAACTCCTGGGCTTAGGCGATTCTCTTGCCTCAGCCTCCTGAGCAGCTGGGACTACAGACGCCTGCCACAACGCCCAGCTATTTTTTATGTTGCAGTTTGGCCGGGGCTGGGTTCCAGCCTGCCACCCTCAGTATATGGAGCTGGCGCCCTACTCACTGAGCCACAGGCGCTACCCTCATATATTGATTAACCCTCTCCACAAATCGGTTTTTTTCATTTAAAAAAAAAAAACTTGGTAAATGGTTTGGAGATGCTGCCAAACTAGTCTCCTTTCTCACTTTAGTTTATAATTGTACGCTGCATAGTCTCTGTTACTCTTAAGATGGTTTCCTTGACTCCTGGTGACTCCTTGTCAAGTTCATGTGTGCCTTTCTGCTCACAGCTGATACAACAATTGATTGCAAAATGGGATTCTTTTGAAGCAATGTCTCTTTAAAAAAAAAAGATCCCTCTCAGGAAGATCTGCTCTGTTCTTGCTGGCTGTTCCGAGTATAGTTTAAAGCAGCAGTTCTCAACCTGTGGGTCGTGACCCTCCCCCCCCCTTTTTTCCTTCCTCTGTTTTTTTTGCCATTTTTGGCTGGGGCTGGGTTTGAACCCGCCACCTCTGGCATATGGGGCTGGCACCCTACTCCTTTGAGCCACAGGCGCCACCCTCACTACCCCTTTTTAACAATGAAAATACATTGCCATGCGGCATTAGGAAGATTGAGAACCACTGATTTAAGGAAACAGATGAGTTAAAATTAACAAGATTGTAAAGTATATGTTCTTCTGATATTACAGCTGAATAGGACTTGGAATGGTCCTCATTCTCAGTAAAGGATTACTGAGAGGTGGTCTAGGGAATTTTTTTTTTTTTTTTTTAGGCAGAGTCTCACTATGTTGCCCTCCATAGAGTGCTTTTGTATCACAGCTCACAGCAACCTCGAACTCTTGGGCTTAAGTGATTCTCTTGCCCCAGCCTCTCAAATAGCTGGAACTACAGGCGCCTGCCAAAATGCCCGGCTATTTTTTGGCTAAAGTTGTCGTCTTTGGTTGGCAGGCCGGGGCTGGGTTCGAAACAGCCAGCTCCAGTGTATGTGGCTGGTGTCCTACCTGCTGAGCTACAGGCGCTGAGCTGGGCTAGGGAATTTTTTGAACTCACTTATAATTTAGGTAATTGGAATTTTCTCTATTCTTTTCCAGAAATGAAGTCTTACATCTTTTTCCCTGTTAGCTGGTACTGTTTTATAAATGAATTGTTTATTAGTATTTTCAGAACTCTTCAATATGATAGTAAGTTTCATAAGAGAAGACATTTCTCCTGATGAATTAGAATGCTTTGATAAAAAAACACTTGTTACATTTTGAATTAATTAGGTATTAATCACTTAATTTGTAGAGCACAAATTTTTGTAATAAATAATGAAAGTAGAGACGAGTGCTACACCACAGAGTTGGTTTTTCACTAGGTGTTTCATAGGAACTTTTGTAATCTTAATGCCTAATTTAAAAAAAATATTTACAAATAGGATTTGTTCTATTGTAGAAGTGAGTAAATTAGTACATAGTGACCAGATTGATCCCTAGATAGGGGAATTTATAATTCAACATTATAAATCAACTAATGGTAAGTCCATGAATCATTTTGATGCTCTTGTGGTTATGAAAGATATTATATATATAAAGTATATATATATATATATATAGATAATTTTTTTTTTTGCAGTTTTTGGTTGGGGCTGGGTTTGAACCCACCACCTCCGGGTATATGGGGCCAGTGCCCTACTTCTTTGAGCCACAGGCGCCACCCTTGAAAGATATATTTACAGAATTAATTTTATTGCCCTCATAACACACTCAGAGAACGTGAGCATAAAAATACATGTACTGCTTTGTTTTTCTTGGTAACCAGCATAATCTTTTAGTTTTTTTTGAGACAGAGCCTCAAGCTGTTGCCCTGGAGTGGAGTACCGTGGTGTCACAGCTCACAGCAACCTCCCAACTCTTGGGCTCAAGCGATTTGCCTCAGCCTCCCAAGTAGCTGGGACTACAGGTGCCCGCCACAATGGCCAGCTATTTTTTGGTTATAGTTGTCATTGTTGTTTGGCAGGCCCGGGCTGGATTTAAACCCACCAGCTCTGGTATATGTGGCTGGTGCCTTAGCCGCTTGAGCTACAGGCACTGAGCCTTTTTATTATTATTATTTATTTTATTTTTTTTGAAACAGAGTCTCACTTTATCATTCTCAGTAGAGTCCTGTGGCGTCATAGCTCACAGCAACCTCCAACTCCTGGGCTTAAGCGATTCTCTTTGCCTCAGCCTCCTCAGTAGCTGGGACTACAGGCGCTTGCCACAACACCTGGCTATTTTTTATGTTGTAGTTTGGCCGAGGCTGGGTTCTAACCTGCCACCCTAGGTAAATGGGGCCGGCACCTTACCTACTGAGCCACAGGCACAGCCCCAGTATTACCTTTTTTTTTTGGTTTTTGGCCGGGGCTGGGTTTGAACCCGCCACCTCCGGCATACGGGACCGGCGCCCTACTCCTTGAGCCACAGGCGCCACCCCCAGTATTACCTTTTAAATTGTACTTTTTATTTAGGTTACCACTGGAAGTTTTTTTCTTTTTTTTTTTTTTTTTTTGAGACAGAGTCTCACTGGCCCTGGGTATGGTGCTATAGCGTCACAGCTCACAGCAACCTCAAACTCTTGGGCTCATGTGATTCTCTTGCTTCAGCCTCCCAAGTAGCTGGGACTACAGGCAGCCACCACGATGGCCCAGCTATTTTTTGTTGCAGTTGTCATTGCTGGTTAGCTGGCCTGGCTGGTTTCCAACCCACTAACTTTGGTGTATGTGGCTGGCTCTGACTGTGCTACAGCCACCAATCCTGGAAGTTTGTTTTGTTCTAAATTAATAATCTTGTCTGGTAGGTAGGGCCTAATTATCTATTCCTGTTATCCTATTATTTATCCAGGCTATATATATATGTATATGGAATAATGCTTTAAGAATAAGGTTTTTATTTGTAATATTTTTCTTGTTCAACTGTCATGTCTATTAAGGTGGAATTCCAATTTATAATAGTTTTTATTCTCTAACTTCTTAGTAATAGGTAGTGTGGTGAAGTGGAAAAACTGTACAATCTAATGTGATAAATGGGTATTTTTGTGGTGTTCTCTTGTCATTTTAACTTTCTTAATCTTAATGCTCATGAATCAGATGCTTAAGAGTCTGGGTAGAGTGCCATAGCTTCACAGCTCACAGCAACCTCAAACTCTTAGGCTTAAGCGATCTCTTGCTTCAGCGTCCCAAGTAGCTGGGACTACAGGCAGCCTCCACAATGGCCCATCTATTTTTTGTTACAGTTTTGTTTACTCAAAAGTCAACAGTTCTGCTCCTTTTTTTTCTCTCTCTCCCCCAGAAACACAGTCTCTGTCACTCAGGCTATAGTGTGGTCACACAATCTTTCCTTTCATGTCTTTTAGACTCTTGTGTTTCTTTCCTTTCATATCTCTAGACTCTATTGAGTCTAAAAAGTGGTGTTGGGCGGCGCCTGTGGCTCAAAAGAGTAGGGTGCCTGCCCTGTATGCAGGAAGTGGCAGGTTCAAACCCAGCCCTGGCCAAAAACTGCAAAAAAAAGTGTTTGCGACTCAGTCTTTTAAACAATTTTAAACATTTTAAAACTTTTACTTCCGCATAATTGAGTAAACCTATCTGGGTTGTAGATTTCATTTTTAGAAAGTAAGATTTAGTATGTGATGTTTTTGTGTTTTTTATGTATTTTTTTTCCCTTCTAAGAATAGGCTTTTGGATTGATAGGTTATTGTTTAGAGTCAGAATACCTGTAGTGTATAGGTATACAAGCTTTTTCTATAATTCTGTGTTTGAGAATATAATTTGACCTTTAGGTTAGCAGAATATTTGCATTAAGTTTGGAATACTTTTTTTTTTTTTTTTTTTGTAGAGACAAGAGTCCCCCTTTATCACTCTCCGTAAAGTGCAGTGGTGTTACACTGCTCACAGCAACCTCCAACTCCTGAGCTTAGACGATTCTCTTGCCTCAGCCTTCCGAGTAGCTGGGACTACAGGCACACACCATGATGCCCGGCTATATGTTGGTTGCAGTTCGGCTGGGGCTGGGTTTGAACCGGCCACCCTTGGTCTATGGGCCATCTCCCTACCCACTGAGCCACAGGCGCCGCCTGGAATACTTTTTATTATATGAGTAAACACATTTTTTATTCTTGTCACATGCTGTATTTAGCATTAGAAAGCAAGGCTTATTGGACTCTTCCCCTTCATTAGAGAAAGTACCACAAGGGTGCTGGATGCTGAACAGTTCACAGCCAATTTCATGAGCGAAGACATTTCTTCTGATGAATTGGAATGTTTTGATAAAAAGAGGACTTGTTATGTTTTATTTAAATTAGGTATTAATTGCTTAATTTGTGGAGCACAAACTTTTGTAATAATGAATGAAAGTAGAGACTAATGCTACACTAACAGAGTTGGTTTCTTAGTAGGTGTTACATAGAAATTTGTAATCTCAATACCTAATTGAAAAATATAGGTGCCAGCCCTGTATGCCAGAGGTGGTGGGTTCAAACCCAGCCCCGGCCAAAAACTGCAGGGGAAAAAAAAAAAAAAAGTATGTGTGTGTGTGTGTGTGTATATATATATATATATATGTATATATATATATATATATATAAATAAAAACAGAAATTGGTCATATATGATTTGGAATTTCATCATCTAAGCTCAAAATTCAATAAATCATTAGCATTAACCTTTTCATACTTCTTTCCCTGTACCCCCAACTCAAACTAAATCCTAGAATTTCAAAAAAGAACTTCTGGCAAAGAAAGTTGATTTCTTTCCTTATTTCTGGCTTTCAATGCTCAGACTCAAAAACAGTTGAAGAATCATGCCTGTGCATCCTGCCCACTTCCACTTTCAGATGACATGGAATAAGGAAGAAATAACTAGGCCAACCAACCCTGGTGGCTCATGCCTATATCTCAGCATTTTGGGTAGGATAGCTAGCGGGCAGGAGTTCAAGACTAGCCTGGGCAGTATAGCAAGACCCTGTCTCTACAGTGAATAAAAAAAAATTAACTGCATGTGGTGGCTTGCATCTTTTGTCCTCACTACTTCTGAGGGTGAGGTGGGAGGATGGCTTGACCTAGGAGTTGGAGGCTGCATTGAGCTATGATTGTGTCACTACACTATAGCCTGGGTGACAGAGTGTGTGTTTCTGGGAGAGAGAGAGAGAAAAAAAGGGGCAGAACTGTTGACTTTTGAGTAGACACAGACCTTCTTGTGTTTCTTTCCTTTCATATCTTTTATTCTGCTAGATAGAAAAGCTTTTGGACCAGGTACTGATAAGAAGGCAAAGGAGTAGGAATCCTATGGTGTTGGGATGGAAAATAGCATCATGACCCCAAAATACATGAAGCTGTATTCCAGTGTAAACAGACTACATTGATGATCTCTTCCAGTCTGGTTTGTTTCAAGGAAACCCTTGCGTATGTGTAGTGTGTGTGTATGTGTGGAATGGTAACGATAATATTGATACTAAATTTATGGCTTAAATGTTAGAAATCTATTGCCAATTAAAATTACTCAGGAATGAAGATAAAGCATAGAGCATTTTGAGAATACTTAATAAGTTCTAGTGGGACAATAACTTTGCTGTACAAAAAATATAGTTTATTTTTAGCATTTCAAATACATCATCAAATAGTACTAAATCACTAGATTTTTATCTCCAGGTTTTAAAAGATGGTAAATGGTAGAATTGTCTGAAATAAATTTTCTGGCCTAATGCATTATTTAAGAATAACCAAAAAGTATTATTGCAATCAGAAAAATCAGCAGTTTCCATCTACCTTAATTTTTTCAACCTTATTAGAATATAACTGGCATAAAAGAAATTTCACATTTAAAAAATAACCAGGGAAACCACCATAATAAAGATAATGATCTCATCTGTCACCCCTAAAAGTTTTCCCCTGTCCCTGGGCAGTTCCTCTTTCCTGCCCCTTTTTGTCCCCATGCAGCCATTAATCTGCTGTCACTATAAATTGGTGTACATTTTCTTGACTTTTACATAGATACAGAGGGTGCCCACATTTTAAGAAAGGAAGACACTGTCCTAAAATGGTAATACTCAGGTCACATTGGACTTATGCAATTATAAGAGGTGCTCAAACATAACTTGTATTCATCTATTGTTATCGGTATATTTTAAACATTACTGTTTTATATACAGATTTTCCTTTCTCAAAATTTGTATACATTTTTTTGTCACCCTCTGCATAACCATACAGTATGCATTCTTTTTTTGGTCTGACTTCTTTCAGTCAGCATGCTTATTTTGAGATTCATATCTGTATTTAGTTTATTCCTTGTTACTGCTGCACAGTATTCCATTGCATGAGTTATCTGCAGTAGTGTCTATATCCATTGGGCTATTCTTGGACATATGAGTTGTTTCCAGTTTCTAGTTTCTTTCAAATAAAGCTGCCGTGTACGTTCCTGAACAAGTCTTTGTGTGGACATGTGTTTTTACTTCATGGAGTAAATACCTAGGAGTGGAATTGCTAGGTATTTTACCCTCCAAGAGGTAGTATCGCATTAAATTCACACCAGCTTTCCATGAGAGTTCCAGATTCTTCTTTCATATGGTTAGTCTTTTAATTTTAGACTAGTGGGGGGTATCTAGTGTTTTAACTCGTGTCTCCCTAATGACTAATAATGTTGAGTGTATTTTCATGTGCTGGTTGTCTGTATATTTTTTAAAAGTGTCTGCTCATATCATTTACTCATTTTCAAATTTAGTTGGTTGACATTACTGAATTGTGAGATTTTCTTTATCCTAGATTTGGTTATATATTTTAAGAGTGTCAGCCGAGAATGGTGGTGCAGCTGCTAGAAAGGCTTGGGAGGATTGCTTGAGATCCCATTTCCACAAAAAATAGAAAAATTAGGTAGGTGCAGTGGCACGCACCTATAGTCCCAGCTACTTGGGAAGCTGAGGCAGGAGGCTCAATTGAAGCCAGGAATTTGAGGTTTCAGTGAGCTATGATGATGCCACTACTTACTCTCCAGCAGCCCAGGTGAGAGGGTGGGACCCTATCTCCCCCCCCCCCCAAAAAAAAGAGCAGACTTACTAATTTTGATGAGGTTCAATTTAGTATTTTTTTCTACGTTATGTTTGTATCATATATAAAAAATCATTGCCAAACTTAACCCTAAGATTTTTCTCATAGTTTTAGAAGTTTTACAGTTTTAGCTCTTAGGACTTTGATCCATTTTGAGGTAATATTTAAATACAAATTTGTAAGAGTGAGGGAAGTTTTTTTTTTTTTTTTTTTTTTGTTAACATGGCTATCCACTTGTTTCAGTACCACTTACCGAAAAGCTTATCTTTTCCTTATTGAATTGCCTTGGTGATTTTAATGAAACTTAATGGACTTTAGTGTGAGTCTATTTATGGACTATATTTTTTGTTTCATTTATATTTTTGTCTTTGTTACACCAGTACTATTGTCTTAATGCAATTTTAAAATAAGTCTTGAAATCAGGGAGTATAAGAACTCCAACTTTGATTTTTTTTAGAGACAGAGTCTCACTTTGTCACCCACGGTAGAGTACTGTAATGTCGTAGCTCACAGCAACCTCCAGCTCTTGGGCTTAGGCGATTCTCTTGCCTCAGCCTCCCCAATAGCTAGGACTACAGGCGCCCGCCACAACACCTGGCTATTTTTTGTTGCAGTTTGGCCAGGGCTGGACTTGCACCCACCACCCCTTGGTATATGGGACCTGTGCCCTACTCACTGAGCCACAGGCGCCACCACAACTTTTTTTTTATTAAGTTATTTTGGGCCAGGCTACATGGCTCATCCCTGTAATCCCAGCACTTTGGGAGGCCAATGTGAAAGGATTATTTGAAGCCAAGAGTTCGAGACCAGCCTGGGCAACATAGCAGTCCTTGTCTGTACCAAAAATAAAACGTGAGCTGGGCATGGTAGTATACACCTGTAGTCTTAGGTACTCCGGAGGCTGAGGCCAGGATTGCTTGAGCCAGGGGGCTAGCTGGTTGTTGATGTAGTGAGCTGTGATTATGTGTCTGTACTCCTGAGACCTGAGCGAGACCAGGGGAACAAAGCGAGACCCTGTAATTTTTTTTTTTTTTTTAAAGTTATCTTGGCTATTCTGTGTTCTTTGATTTCCATAAGAATTTTACAATCAGACTTGCTGCCTGTAGCTAGCTCAGCGGCCGCCACATACACCAGGATGGTAGATTTGAATCTGACCCAGGCCTGCTAACCAACAATGACGACTACAACAAAACAGTAGCTGGAGGCCAGGTGCCGTGTCTCACGCCTGTAATCCTAACACTTGGGAGGCCAAGGCGGTGTATTGCCTGAGCTCACAGGTTCAAGACCAGCCTGGGCCAGACAGAGTGAGACCTCATCTCTAAAAATAGGCAGACATTGTGGGCGCCTGTAGTCCCAGCTACTTGGAAGGCTAAAGCAAGAGGATTGCTTGAGGTTGCTGTGAGCTATAATGCTACAGCACTCTACTGAGGGCAAGAAAGTGAGACTCTGTCTCAAAAAAGAAAAAAAAAAAAGCTGGGCGTTGTGGCGGGCACCTGTAGTCCCAGCCACTTGGGAGGCTGAGGGAAGAGAATCTCTTAAGCCTAACAGTTTGAAGTTGCTGTGAGCCACGGCACCCTACCAAGGGTAACATAGTGAGACTCTGTCTCCCCCCCACCCCCCACCCCCCGCAAAGGCTTACAATCAGCTTGTCAATTTGTATGTACATGTCATGTTGGGATTTTTTTAGTGGGATGCATTGAATCTATAGATAATTTTAAACTGAATTAAGACAGTTTACTTCTTTCCAGTTTGGATGCTTTTTATTTCTTTCACATTTAAACTGGCTAAACCCTCCATTACAATGTTGAATAGAAGTTCTGAGAGTGGACATCCTTGTTCTAGTCCTTATTTTAAAGGGATAAAGAATTTGATATTTTACCATTAAGTACGATAGCTATAGTAATCATTTAAGTAGGTTTAGGGAGTTCCTTTCTGTTTCAATTCGCTGATTTTTTTTCTCTTTCTTTCCTTTTCTTTCCTTTTCTTTTCTTCCCTTTTCTTCCCTTTCCCTTTCCCGTCTCAAGCTGTCACCCTTGGTAGAGTACCTATTGTCTTTTGTGCTTGGCTTATTTCACTTAGCAGGATGTCTTCAAGTTTCATCCACATTGTAGCATGTGTCTGAATGTTCTTTTTTTGTTGTGGTTGAGTCAGAGTCTTACTATGTCACCCTTGGTAGTGTGCTGTGGCGTGGTGTCACAGCTCACAGCAACCTCAAACTTTTGGGCTTAAGCGATTCTCTTGCCTTAGCCTCCCAACTAGTTGGAACTACAGGCACCCGCCACAATGCCTGGCTATTTTTTTGTTGTTGTTGTTGCAGTTTGGCCGGGAGTGGGTTTGAACCTGACACCCTTGGGATATGTTGCTGGCGCCCTACTCACTAAGCCACAGGTGCTGCCCTTTCTATCATTCTTACCTTAGTTTTTTCTATAAAATGTGTGTTTTCTCTGACTACTGTAAAGATTTCTCTTTATTGCTCTTTTTTTAGCAATTTGATTATGCTGGGTCTTGTGTGCAGTTTTCTTCAGGTTTCTTGTGCTTGGGCTTGTTGAGGACCATTTTGCATTTTTACTTAAAACATATCCTCTTGGGAAATAAATAATAAAGATTTTTATAAAATGACAGTGTTGAATCCTCATTCATGGTAGGAAATATGCTATAGCATGTCAGATCAAGAAGAGCTAGACTCCTTTAAATTCCCCTGATATCTTTCTCCTTGGAAAAATTTCCTTGAAACTAGCCTTAGAGAGAAGAAATTTTATCTAACCACAATATACAGAAAAAAGCTAAAATCCTGTGAGATTAACTTACTGGCTCAGAGTTGTAGAGCAGGTTAACAGTAGTAGAGCATAGGCTCCTTGTCTAGCCTCGGCCCTCTCCCATCAAATTGTACCACCTCTCTGAGTAGGAAGATGACCAAGGGTGTTATTGTTCTGGACCCAATGGAGTATGACTTCTACTCTGCTCTATGTTTAGGATTCCTGGGACAGAGAAAGAAATAATGTGCCTTGTTCTTTTCCTTTCCCCTTTTAGGGGGAAGTTTTTAGCTCTTTCTCATTTCTCTACACAAACACGTCTATGAAAAATTCCCTATTGTAGTCTGTAAACAATAACTATTTCAAACTTCCAGGTACATTCTCTTAGGACATCTAGGATTTGGTTGAGCTTGCTTAAATGGCTATTAGCTTGAAAGTAAACCTTGTATTTGATAGGGGCTTTCTTCTCTCCACCTAAATTCTCCCAAATGGAAAGTATGGTGTCTTTCGAAGAGCAGAAATGTTTAATTTTTTTCTTTTATGGTTTAGGCTTTTTATGTTTATCTAAGACATCTTTGCTTAAACCAGGGTCATAAAGATTTTTCTCTTATATTTTCTTAGAAGTTTTATGATAAGATTGAGGTTTCTTTTTTTTTTTTTTTTTTTTTTGAGACAGAGCCTCAAGCTGTCACCCTGCGTAGAGTGCTTTGGCATCACAGCTCACAGCAACCTCCAACTCCTGGGTTCAAGCGATTCTCCTGCCTCTGTCTCCCAAGTAGCTGGGATTACAGGCACCTGCCACAACAGCCGGCTATTTTTTGGTTGCAGCCGTCATTGTTGTTTGGCGGCCGGGCCTGGGTTCGAACACACGAGCTCAGGTGTATGTGGCTGGCACCTTAGCTGCTTGAGCCACAGGCGCCAAGCCTGAGGTTTCATATTTTGATCTTTGATCAATTTTGAATTCTTGCATATGGAGGTTCTTAATTTTTGTTATGTGGATGCCCTAAGGTTTTCTGCACCATACATGAAAAAGACTTTCTTTTTTTTTTTTTTTTGTAGAGACAGAGTCTCACTTTACCACCCTCGGTAGAGTGCCATGGCGTCACACGGCTCACAGCAACCTCCAGCTCTTGGGCTTACATGATTCTCTTGCCTCAGCCTCCCCAGTAGCTGGGACTACAGGCGCCCACCACAACGCCCGGCTATTTTTTTGTTGCAGTTTGGCCGGGGCTGGGTTTGAACCCACCACCCTCGGTATATGGGGCCGGCGCCCTACTCACTGAGCCACAGGTGCCACCTGGAAAACTTTCTTCCATGAGATTACACTGGCATTGTTGTCAAAAATTCAATGACCAGGCTCATCACCTGTCGCTCAGTGAGTAGGGTGCCAGCCACATACACCGAGGCTGGTGGGTTCGAGCCCAGCCCAGGCCTGCTAAACAACAATGACAACTGCAACCAAAAAATAGCTGGGCGTTGTGGTGGGCGCCTGTAGTCCCAGCTACTCGGGAGGCTGAGGCAAGAGAATCACTTAGGCCCAAGAGTTTGAGGGTTGCTGTGAGCTATGACACCATAGCACTCTACTGAGGGCGACATAATGAAACTCTGTCCCCACCAAAAAAAAAAAATCAATGACCATATGTCATTAAATGAATGATGACTATATGAGTGAATTCTTTAACCGTTTTGTTTCATTTTCTGATCTTTTGCCAAAATCACACTGTCTTGAAAATTATAAATAATTTAGGTAAGTCATGACATCAGGTACATAAGCCCTTCAACTTGGGAATCCCCCCATTCTAAATTGTTTTGACTATTCTAGATCCTCTTTTTTGTGTGTAAATTTTAGAATCAGCTTGTCAGTTTCTGTGAAATTTGCTAGGATTTTGACAGGATCGCATTGAGTCTGTTTGAAGCACAGTACAGAAGAGCAATCTGTAATGATAGAAATGGTCTTTTTTTTTTTTTTTTTTTAAAGAGATAAGAGTCTCACTTTGTCACGCTCAGTAGAGTGCTATGGCATTACAGATCACAGCAACCTCCAGTGCCTCTTGGGCTTGGGCAATTCTCTTCCCTCAGCCTCCTGTGTAGCTGGGACTACAGGCTCCCACCACAACGCTCGGCTATTTTTTGTTGCAGTTTGGCCCGGATCATGTTTGAACCCGCTACCCTCTAGTATATGGGGCCTGCGCCCTACTCACTGAGCCACAGGCGCTGCCCTAGAAATGTTCTTTTTGGGGAGGAGAGGAGACGATCTCTTTAACCTAGGCTAGAGTGCCCTGAATGGTGTCATGATAGCTCACTGAAACCTCAAACTCCTGAGCTCATGCAACCCTCCTGTGTAGCTGGAGCTAGAGGCATGCACCACTGGGCTCAGTTAGGTTTTCAATTTTTAGAAGAAGTGAGGTCTTACTATGGCTTAGACTGGTCAAGGACTTCTGAGCTCAAGCAATTCTCTTGCCTTGGCCTCCCAAAGTGCTAGGATTATAAGTGTGAACTCCTGTGCCTGCCTGGAAAGATTCTGTGTATTTATGCTGTCCCATTATGTAACGTGTTAGTGAAGATAATCTGTATCTTCTTTTTCAGTCTGTATGCCTTTTATGTGTTTGTTTTTTCTTTTATTGCATAGGCTCGGACTGCCAGTACAGTATTCACTAAAAAAGTTTTGGTTAGAGCTGAGTTTTAAAAAGTTATTGTTATGAACTGCTATTGAGTTTTATTAATGCTTGCTTAATGTATCTGTGGAGGTGATTGTGTAGTTTCTCTTTTATCTGTTGATACAGTGAATCATATTGATTTTTTTCAAGTATTGAACCAGCTTTGCATTTATGGTATAAACCTCATTTGGTCGAAAATTGCAAGGTTCAATTTGCTGATAATTTTGGTCCATATTCTTGAAAGATGGATCTATAGTTACCTCTTACTATCTTTGTCTGGTTTTAGTATTCTAATAATGCTTACTTTAAAACACTGAGGTGAGAATGGTCCTTCCCCTATCCCCTAGAGATGATGTGGAATTTATTTTTATTTTATTTATTTATTTTTTGAAATAGAGCCTCAAGCTGTTGCCCTGGGTAAAGTGCTGTGGTGGCATCACAGCTCACAGCAACCTCCAACTCCTGGGCTCAAGCTGTTCTCCTGTCTCCGCCTCCCAAGTAGCTGGAAATACAGGCGCCCATCACACTGCCCGGCTATTTTTTGGTTGCAGGCATCATTGTTGTTTGGTGGGCCCGAGCTGGATTCAAACCCACCAGCTCAGGTGTATGTTGCTAGTGCCTTAGCCGCTTGAGCCACAGGCACTGAGCCAGAATTTTTTTCTTTTTATTCTTTTTTGTTTTTATTGTTGGGGATTCATTGAGGGTACAATAAACCAGGTTACACTGATTGCAATTGTTAGGTAAAGTCCCTCTTGCAATCATGTCTTCTTTTTATTCTTAAAAAGAAAGGCCATCTGGCTGAGAGTGGTGCACCATGCCAGGCAGGCAAGACCTCATCTTTTTGTTTGTTTGTTTTTAAGAGACAGTTTCTCCCTTTGTCGCCCTCTGAAGAGTGCTGTGGCCTCCAGCTTCTGCGTTTAGGCGATTCTCTTGCCTCAGCCTCCTGAGTAGCTGGCACTACAGGCGCCCACCACAACGTCCACTATTTTTTTGTTGCAGTTTGGCTGGGGCCGAGTTCGAACCTGCCACCCTCGGTACATGGGGCCCATGCCCCACTTACTGAGCCACGGTTACAGGCCTCAGCACAGTTTTAGATGGAACCATGTTGACGCTAGATCTGGCTTGCACATGTTAACTGTTTTATAGTATTTCATTGGGTAAAACGTAGCCTGTCCATTCTTCAGCTAAATTATAGATTGCTTTTGCTTTTTTCTATTACAGATAGCACTACTGTGAGCATCTTTGTAAATATCTCTTGATAACAATTAGGCAAGCTTCTTTAGGTACTTCTAAGTGGAATTTCTGAATGGTCACATATGGGCTTGCTGCAATATTTCGAATTGTCCTACTGTTCTTCAGAGTGTTTTTGCCAATAGCAGAATTCCTGTTTTGTTTTTTTCTTCCACATGATATCAGCATTTGTTGTTAGCAGATTTAAATTGGTGGGTGGTGGAATCTATAGAGTGGAAATGTATTTGTTTTGATGTATATTTCTCTTACCAAGAAGGTTAAACATGGTTGTTTTTTTTTATTTAAAAAAGACATAATAGATTTATATATTTTCAGGTTACATGTCATAATCTAATGTGTTCATATTAAATGTGTGTTAGGTATTTGAAACCCTCCTGAATTTATTAGCTGTGTTACTGTAACGTTAGGGGTTTTAATCTTCTGGGGCATACTTTCTAAAGTTAT
Source organism: Nycticebus coucang (assembly GCF_027406575.1). Taxonomy (NCBI): domain Eukaryota; kingdom Metazoa; phylum Chordata; class Mammalia; order Primates; family Lorisidae; genus Nycticebus; species Nycticebus coucang. The sequence continues at coordinate 25,243,606 of NC_069787.1, forward strand.
AAATTGGACTTTGACATTCCTTTCATTTGGTCTAATGTAGTCAGCTTGTGCTTTTTGTCCTTTGTCTTTGGTTATCTGTTGTGTTGAGTAGAGGACTTGGGGGGGGTGTTGTGTTTGGTGAGGGTTTTTTGTTATTTTTGTAGTTGTTAGGGTTGTTGTAGTTGTGAGCCATCGCACCTGGCTAGAACTAACTGTATTTTTTTTAAAGGGCAGTTTTATCAGTGAACGAATAATGTATACATTATAAGTTTTTTTAAGTCAGTTTCTAAAAGCCAAGTTTAAGATACTGCCTTGCCTTAATTCTTTTTTCTTTCTTTCCTTCCTTCCTTTCTTTCTTTCCTTCTTTCTTTCTCCCTCCGTAGAGGCTGTGACATCACAGCTCACAGCAACCTCCAGCTCTCGGGCTTAGGCAATTCTCTTGCCTCAGCCTCCCAGTAGCTGGGAGTACAGGCACCCGCCACAGCACCCAGCTATTTTTTGTTACAGTTTGGCCAGGGCCAGGTTTGAACCTGCCACCCTCAGTATATGAGGCTGGCGACCTGCTCACTGAACCAAAGGCACAGCCCTAAATTGTTTTTTCATTGTTGTGTATCTGTATTTCTATTCCAGAATCTTAGGGATAAACAGTAGTCTTCTCTTGCCCATAGGTGATATGGGTCTGAAACTATGGTTAGACCTAAACCCTATATACACTGCTTTTCTTATCCATATGTGCCTGTGGTAAAGTTTAATTTATACATTAAGCACAATAAGAGAGTAACATCAACAACTATTATAATAAAACAATTATAACAGACTCGGTGCCTGTGGCTCAAGCGGCTAAGGCGCCAGCCACATACACCTGAGCTGGCGGGTTCGAATCCAGCCCGGGCCTGCCAAACAATGACAGCTGCAACCAAAAAATAGCCAGTGTTGTGGCAGGCACCTGTAGTCCCAGCTACTTGGGAGGCGGAGGCAGGAAAATCGCTTGAGCCCAGGAGTTGGAGGATGCTGTGAGCTGTGATGTCACAGCACTCTACCCAGGGCAACAGCTTGAGGCTCTGTCTCAAAAAAAGAAAAAACCAATTATAACAATATGCCAGCACCACTCAATACTCTTGGAGTTTGAGACTATTCTTAAGTAAAATGAGCGTGATGGCTCATGCCTATAATCCTAGCACTCTGGGAGGCAGAGGTTGGTGGTCAATTGAGCTCAGGAGTTTGAGAGCAGCCTAAGCAAAAGGGAGACCCTGTCTATACTAAAAATAGAAAAACTAGCTGGGTGTTGTGGTGGGCACCTGTAGTCCCAGCTACTCAAGAGGCTGAGGCAGGAGAATCACTTGAGCCCACCAGGAGTTGTGAGCTATGGTACTCTACTAGAGTATATACAGTGTGGATATGGTGGACAAAGGGATGATTTATGTTTCTAGTGGGGTGGAGAGGGACAAGGCAAGATTTCATCATGCTGCTTGGAATGGTGTGCAATTAAAAACTTAAGAATTGTTTACTTCTAAAAATTCTGATTTAACATTGATCCAGGGTAACCAAAGCTGTGGACAGCAAAGCTAGGGTTAAGAGGGGCTACTGTATTACAAATCTTGTATGAATAAGTTTGGTTTTCATTATATATAATTTTGTAGTGGAAAGCAATATATATTATCAGGCCCAGATTGGCCTGCTCAGGACATTTTCTGGAATTGCAAGTAATTATGCTTGATAGAAATGAACAATAAATACTGTATGTATTACAACTAATGTTAAACAGCATCTAATGCTAGAAGTGCTGATCAGCGAGGAACCAATGTCTTTGAAGCCTTTTTGTCTATCCTGTATAGAACTAATGGCAAAACAAAAATCTTTAAAACTCCTTACTTTCTCCTTTTGCAACCTTTAAGAAAAGTACCAATACCCTGGGTACAGTGTATTGGCATCATCATAGCTCACTGCAACCTGCAACTTCTGGGCTCAAGTGATCCTCCTACCTCAGCCCCTGGCTAATTTTTCTGTTAGTAAAGATGGCTCTTGCTCTTGCTCAGGCTGGTTTTAAACTCTTGGGCTCAAACAATCCTTCAGCCTAGGCCTCTCAGCATGCTAGAATTAAAGAGCCACCATGCCTGGCCTTTTTTTGCAGCTTTTTTTTTTTTTTTTCTTTTGCAGCTTTTTAATGTAGACTTTTTATTGTTGCTGTTTGAGCTTTCTATAAATTGCCATCTGGAAATCAAGTATAGCAGTATAATTCTGGCTTGAGGACTAACAGATTTTTGGGTTTTTTCTCCCTTTACACTTACATCTCAATTTTGTCTTTATTTGCCATCAACTCAGTAGTAATAAATTACCTAACTGAAAGCTAGATCTTGCATACATACTATTTAAAAAGAGGAGCAAATATGTTGAAGGAGTATAAAGTATCCATTTAATTATAGCAATTGGGTTAAATTTCTTACTCGCTTTCATCTTCATATGCAGAATGCAGCACAATGATAACACTAGAAAATGAACCTCTCAGGTGGAGTTCAAACTGGTTACAAGTTAAAGAGGTTATTTGAGTACTTTTTATGTGTCCTGAGTACTTCTGTGCATCAAAGCCATCTTTTATGAATCTGTCCCTTTGCAGTACTGTCCAAGTTTTTGGTCAGTGTGTAAACATGTATTGACCACATGTCATATAAGTGACTTTAATGATGAAAAGCAGAAGCTATTGGGGCCTAAGATCACCTCTCAGCAAGGATATGATAGTGTATTATGGACTAAGGAGTTATTTTAGTTCATGCTGCTGTAACAAAATACCTGAGACTGGGTAATTTATAAAAGACGAAAATGTAGGTAATCCTCACAGTTTGGGAGTATGGGAAGTTTAAGATCAAGGCACCAGCAGATTGTGTCTGATGAAGATTGCTCTCTGCTCCTGCATGGTGGAAGATGGAAGGGCAAAAGCACCTTGCTAGTTCTCCAGTCCTTCAAGGCACTGATTGCATCCATAGGGCAGAGCTTGAATGGCCTAATCATTGCCTAACAGCCCCACCTCTTAGGTTGCAGTGGGTATTAAGTTTGAAAATGGGAGTGGCGCCTGTGGCTCAGTGAGTAGAGCGCCGGCCCCATATACCGAGGGTGGTGGGATTGAACCTGGCCTGGGCCATACTGCAACAACAACAAATAGCTGGTGTTATGGCCGGTGCCTGTGGTCCCAGCTCCTCAGGAGGCTGAGGCAAGAGAATCGCCCAAGCCCAAGAGCTGGAGGTTGCTGTGAGCTGTGATGCCATGGCACTCTACCAAGAGGGGCAAAATGAGACTCTGTCTCTTAAAAAAAAAAAGAAATTATATCGATAAGTTTGAAAATGAATTTTGGAGGCAACACAACATTCAAACCATAGCAGGAGCATACATTTCCTAATTCATCTGCATATAGTCCGTGCCTGGGGTCCATGGATGTTGGCCAGAAGCCAGGACAGTTCTGCAAGCTGTGTATTTTTCTTGGTAAGAAGTAAAATGGAGTTACCTGCATTTTGTGGGAAGGTGGGGGAGAAAGTTAACAGAAAAATTTATTTATTTATTTTGGGGGGAGATAGAGTCTCAAGCTGTTGCCCTGGGTAGAGTGCCGTGGCGTCAAAGCTCATAGCAACCTCCAACTCTAGGGCTTAAGTGATTCTCTTGCCTCAGAGTAGCTGGGACTACAGGCAGCCATCACAGTGCCTGGCTTTTTTTTTTTGGTGGTAGTTGTCATCGTTTTTTGGTGGGCCCAGGCTGGATTCGAACCCGCCAGCCCTGGCTTGAGCTACAGGCGCCAAGCCTAATAGAAAATTTTCATTAGTGTTTCACTGAGAAGCTCCTTAAAAGAGTATTTCGTGTGAGGAAGAATGTACACGTGGCATTTGGAGTGTTAGTGGAATGGCACATTTAAGGCCTTGTAGGAGATTATTCTCATCAGAGAATTAGCTGTGCCTTTTTGGAAAGTATCTCTTTTGTTTTGCTTTTTGCAGTCACGTAGAGATTCATCTTATAGATGGAGAATTTTTGCAGACATTTTAACTTAACACAGTTTTTTCTAACATAGTTTATGCACAGAAGTGTTAATATGGAAGGTGTTAATAAGCATGTTATAATCTTTTAAACATCTACTATCTTGGAGCTTGCCTGAAACTGATTTTGCATAAGCGTGTTCACATCTTCTATGGTGTTGGGTCCTGCTGAGTTAAGCACAGCTTTTGGTTAGGCTGCAGCTGGCAGAGCTGCATGTAGCTGTATAGGTCATCTGATCTTGTCCTCTAACCAACCGTAGTATAATAGACCTGATGGAACGGCCCTCTGCCCTTAAGCAGATTTGGATGCTTTTCCTCAGTTACAAAAACCCAGGAAGTGTGTTTTGCAGACGTTTGAAGAAGTGTGGTAGAAGATGACTGGACTTAACCCTCCTTAGTTTTTTTTTTCCCTCAAGCATGATAGGTTTTGCTCTTATTAACTACTTTTTTACTATATGGTTTAATTATTTTTTCTTTATAGCACACAGATTCTCACTATGCCACCCAACTATGATCAGAGGCGTGATCATAGTTCATGCATCCATAATCTCCTGGACTCAAGTGAACCTCCTGCTTCAGCCTCCCAAGTAACTAGGACTATCAAGCATACACGCCTTCTTTTCTGTAGAGATGGGCTCTTGCTGTGTTGCTCAGGCTGGTTCTAGCACTTTGGAAGCTGAGTATTGTGGGGAGGGATTTCTTGAAACCAGCCTGAACATGAGTGAGATCCTGTCTCTACCAAAAATAGGAAAAATTAGCTGGTGTGGTGGTGGGTGTAGTCCCAGCTAGTTGGGAGGTTGAGGCAGGATTGCTTAAACTCAGGAGTTCAAGGTTGCAGGGAGCTATGATAATTCATTTCACTGCACTGTAACCATAGTGACAGAGCAAGATTGGGGGGGGTAAGGAGGAGAAACAACCTGTAGCATAGTAAAAAGTAACTTTTATTTTCATGAGCTGAGTAAATTCAGTCTTTGCTTTTTCCCTGTGGTAAAGCAATGGTGTAAGTGAAAAATAAAGTATAATTAAAGTTGGATTTGTAAAATACTGTTTTATAGATGGAGGAGGCTTTCTGTTTTTAGTAATTTTTAAAAAATTACTACGAAATTGGATATCATAAATTAGATATTCTTAGCACAGTATTGTTCCTGATAGTAACCAGGGTTCCTCATTGACCACAACAATGTCAATAACACAGCAAACAAATTTAAGGACACCGTATTTTCCGACTTTAAAAAGTTGACACTGAAACATAACCAGAGAAACTGTTGTTATAATACTGTGTTCAAGAGAATAGAAATGCTGACTTCAGGAAGCACTGTAAAGGAATGCCTTTTCTTCCCTAAGGCTAACTACTACTCAAGGAAGATACCATTTTCTTTGTTTTTTTGAAGATGGGTACTGTACATTGAAAAGAAGACAGGTGGTTTCCAAAAGTTAGTACATGGAAACTTTGGGCTCCATGTGGCCTCTGCCCTCTGCACTGTGTGTGACTTGGGGCAAGTCACCTTAACATTTCCTGGCTTTTGGTTTCTGCAAGGCTCAAACTTATTGGCACTCTTAGCAGTCATTCCTAGCTCCAAACCCTCTAATTTGTGTATTGTGAGCTACAGAAAGATGGATGTAAATAAATACATCATCTGATAGGCTTAGCAATTAAGTTATTTGCAAATATTTTACAGGTTGTGGAAAATAGCATACATTATTGCTTCTTCCCACCTCATACTTAGGAGAGGATAATGCGACAACAGTGAAAGTTTCTTATCATTTACTTACTACCTTTCAGATACAAGCACAACCTCAAGTTGAGTTTTGTGTGTAGTAATAAGATAACTGCAAAGACAGCAAGTTCTTACACCTGACAAACCTTTTCTTAACGAATTCTGAGAGAATTAAGCTCCGCTACCTCCTAGATTTGCAATGTAGGAAGTCAGTTACTTTTCCCTCTCTGCATTCAGAGTAGTACTAGTTATATAGATCCTTGGGAGAACTGGTTAAACAGTCATCACTCATTATTTTTGGGGTGTCCTAGGGTTCGGACTGAGAAAGGCTGTGAACCTAGAAGAGTATACTGTGATTTGTTTTTGTTTTTAGTGACAAAGTCTTTGTTGCCCGGGGTTAAAGCTCACAACAACCTCAAAGTCTTGGGCTCAAGCAATCCTGTTGCCTCAGCTTCCCGAGTGGCTGGGAGGTGCCCACCAGAATGCTTGGCTAATTTTCCATGTCCCAGTCTCCCCCTCTGTCCCCCGCCCCCCCCCCAGATGAGGTCTCACTCTTGCTCAGGCTGGTCTTGAACTCTTTTTTTTTTTTTTTTTTTTGTAGAGACAGAGTCTCACTTTATGGCCCTCGGTAGAGTGCCATGGCATCACACAGCTCACAGCAACCTCTAACTCCTGGGCTTAAGCGATTCTCTTGCCTCAGCCTCCCAAGTAGCTGGGACTACAGGCGCCTGCCACAACGCCCGGCTATTTTTTTTTTGGTTGCAGTTCAGCTGGGGCCGGGTTTGAACCTGCCACCCTCGGTATATGAGGCCGGCGCCTTACCGACTGAGCTACAGGCGCTGCCCTGGTCTTGAACTCTTGACCTCAAGCAATTCACCCTCTATGGCCTCCCAGAATGCTAGGATTATAGGGGTAAGCCTTCTGGCCCATATAATCATTTTTCATGCAAATTTACAAATGCAAAACAAAGTTGGCTATAAAGATGTTCTTTTTACTTGAGACATCACCACCTGGCATATATGCTTTTAGTTTTCCAATAACCCAAATATTTAAGTAATACCTATACTCCTTTCTGGTGATAATGTGCCTAGAGTTCCTGTACTTCTTATTTCTAACCTTACATTGATATTCTCCTCTGTTACCCATGTTCTGTTGGTTTACCTAATTCACTAAACTTGAAGGCTCCCTATTCATTTTCTTTGTGAACCTCTTAGTCATCTGCCAGCACAAAGTTGGTATTCCTTGTTTTCATCGAGCTTTTATAATCATTGTTTTTAACATTTAAAAATAATACTTTACAGAATTGTCTTGATACGCCTATCCCTGTCCATTCCTTGAAGACAGGGGCAGTTTGGTTTCAACACAAAGGTGTGTTTGTTGAATGGTTTATTTACATACTTTTGCTGTGTAATGTAAGCATTTACAGTGAGACTTTGTTGCAGTAACAGTGGTAGTATATCCAAGCACTGACAGTAGAAATCTTGACGACCTACATGGAGTTAGAAATATAATCACAACTGCGTTAATAAACACAGTGTTCAAAGCAACTGAATCTATAACCATAGCTTGACCAGAGCGTAAAAACAAAGTATGTTTTGAGAGATGTATGGCTATAAATATTTCAGATTTAAGTATGTAATTAGTTGTAGAGAATGAGCTAGCATGGTATTTAAAAAATAATAAATAAATAAATAGAGCTTCAAGGGAGATACATATCCAGAAGATCTAGATGAGATTGCCCACACTGTCACCAGCTAATGTCTTAAAAGGTCACTACCATCACTGGACCACTCATATTTTCTCATTTGTCAAGTTGTTCTGAGAGAATTTCTTGAAAACATATAACCAAGTGTGTTAGAAGTGAGAAATCAACAAAATAAACTTGTAAAGTGTAGTGAAACCTGCCAAAAGTGTAAGTTCACGTTGTTCACAGGTTCCTAGCTGTCACTTCTCTTGTCAGGGAGGCTAATAAATCAGGCCTGGTATATAGAAGATATTTAGTAAATATTTGCTGAGTCTAGATGCAATAAGTGAGACTTGAAGCTATAATTAATACAAATGACTCCAGAGGTTTAATTGGAGTCCAGAGAGTGCAGTCTAGGCAAAGGGTACCTCTGGAGAATGTCTAGAAACACCATTACTACATGGGAGTGGATCATGAAATTAAGACTTTAGATCTGGCCCATAGCCCAGAAGGGAATGGTATAATCTGTGACAGTGGAAGAATGAATTTTGACACTTTGTGATAAACTAAGCTCAGGTGAGCTGTACTTTGATTTAAAGTGGGAGGTGGGATAATAACCATTTATTGAGTGATCATTATAGCCAGGCCCAGACCAAGGCATTTTATAGATGATTTTTATTTATAAAAATACTACAGTCATCATGAAGACTCTTGTTACTCCCATTTAAAAAATGGGGATAGAGGGCCTGTGGCTCAAAGGAGTAGGGTGCCAGCCCCATATACTGGAGGTGGTAGGTTCAAACCCAGCCCTGGCCAAAAACTGCAAAAAAAAAAAAAAGGATAGAAAAATCTCCGTCTGGAAAGTGCATTGAAAGTAGAATGGTACAGTAATTTGAGTTGCAGAAGGAGGAGTTGCATGAAGAGAAAAGTGAGGAGGAGTGGTAGTTGTGTTGTTTTGAAAAATTTCCCTCAATGCTGGATCTCACAGCTTGGCAGCTAAGGCGCCGGCCACATACACCTGAGCTGGCGGGTTCAAATCCAGCCTAGGCCCACCAAACAACTATGGCTGCAACCAAAAAATAGCTGGGTGTTGTGGCAGGCGCCTGTAATCCCAGCTACTTGGGAGGCGGAGGCAGGAGAATCACTTGAGCCCCGGGAGTTGGAGGTTGCTGTGAGCTGTAATGCCACAGCCCTCTACCCAGGGTGGGGCTCTGTCACAAAAACAAACAAACAAACAAAAACATGCTGGATCTCTCAGACTTTGCCTTTATAGAAATTTGGTAGGGAACGAAAGGGAATCTGGTTTTGCTTCCTTTGGAGAAACCAGTTACTTGTTTCTGTTCTAATTACACATTGAAGGAGTAAATCAAACCTTTTAAATTTGTTCTTTTTTTTTTTTGGAGGCAGAGTCTCAAGCTGTCACCCTGGGCAGAGTCAGAGTGCTGTGGTGTCATAGCTCACGGCAACCACCAACTGTTGGGCTTAAGCGATTCTCTTGCCTCCCCCCAGCCTCCCAAGTAGCTGGGACTACAGGTGCCTGCTACAACGCCTGGCTATTTTTTGGTTGGTTGTAGTTGTCATTGTTTGGCAGGCCCAGGCTGGATTCGAACCTGCCAGCTCTGGTGTATGTGGCTGGCGCCCTAGCCGCTTGAGCTACAGGTGCGGAGCCCTAAGTTTGTTCTCTTATATTGAGCATTGATCAGACTGTGAGGAAGGATTACACTTTGATAATGCTTATTAGCTATTTAAAAAAATATTTGATGAATGAGTGGTGGTAATATACTGTGAAAGCTCAGAAGTTTGGAGGAAAAATAGCAATGGCATCCTTTTTGCAAGTAGAACTGAGAACTCTGTCCAGTAATTTAACTTCCCATGGCAGTGAGTAACTTAACTGTATTAACTCACCAAAAAGAAATGAAAATAAAATTTTTATCATTCATGTGTTTGTATCTATTATATCTGTTTATACTTGAAAGCCACCTTTCTTGAATGGGTAACATTTTCTCACACTTTTTTAACCTTTTGTAGGACAGATAGAATAAATCACTTCTTTTAAGTTTTAATTCCTACATGGAAGCCTTCTTTCTAATTGTATTTATTTCTAAAATGTCTTATAGCATCTTGTCAGCTTCCTTCCCTTGTTGCAGAGATTTCAGTCAAGTAGATCTTTATGATATGGGGCAGTTTTCGGCTATTCCATAGTAAGTCCTGATATATTGCGACATACCTGCTATAACTCCTTTGTCTATCCACTTACCACGAGTCCACTAATGCACTGTTCAGTGTGGGCGTTGGTCCATTATGTGTCACGGTAGCAACATATCTATAATAATAACCAAGGCAAGGCAATCTTTTCTTTATAGAAAAGAAGTAGTTCATTTGGCTTATTCTGGAGGTTGGGAAGTCTAAGATTGGGCAGCTCATCTGATGAGGGTTTATGTGGTAGAATATGGAGAAAAGTGTGTGTGTGTATGGAACAACTTCATCTCCTCAGGGTAGCAGTAACCAATTCAGTCCTCAGAGAGCAAGAACTCACTCCTAAAAAGATGGCTTTAGTATATTCAGGAGGTATCTGCCCCCATGACCCAAACACATACCATTAGGCCCCAAACCTTGATGCTCCCACATTGGGAATCAAATTTCAACATGAGGGGCGGCTCCTGTGGCTCAGTGAGTAGGGCGCCTGCCCCATATACTGAGGGTGGTGGGTTCGAACCCTACCAGCCAAACTACAACAACAACAAAAAAGTAGCTGGGCATTGTGGCGGGCAGCTGTAGTCCCAGCTACTCGGGAGGCTGAGACAAGAGAATCACTTAAGCCCAAGAGTTGGAGGTTGCTGTGAGCTGTGACGCCATAGTACTCTACCAAGGGCAACAAAGTGAGACTCTGTCTGTTAAAAAAAAAAAAAAAAGGGACAATTTCAACATGAGTTTTGGCAAAGACAGATGACATCCAAACCATAGTAGGGTGCATCAAATATTTTGTTTATTTTGTTTTTTTACTTTGTATGCTTTGATTATTTTGTGTTGTTTATAGGCTTACATCATAATCTCTAAAGGGGAAATTGTATTGTTTTTTTTTTTAACTTTTTTCCTTTGGACATGGCCCAGTGTAAACAGTCTTATTACTTAAAAAAAAAAAGTTTAGTATGAAGTGGTAGTTTAGTGTTTTGTTTTGTGTTTTTTTTTTTTTATAGAGACAGTCTTACTTTATCACCCTGGGTAGAGTGCCGTGGTGTCACACAGCTCACAGCAACCTCCACAACGGTGGCCCAGCTTTTTTTATTTTTTTTTGTAGAGACAGAGTTTTACTGTACCGCCCTCTGGTAGAGTGCTATGACGTCACACGGCTCACAGCAACCTCTAATTCTTGGGTTAACGCGATTCTCTTGCCTCAGCCTCCCAAGCAGCTGGTACTATAGGCGCCCACCACAACGCCCAGCTATTTTTGTTGTTGTTGCAGTTTGGCCGGGGCTGGGTTTGAATCCGCTACCCTTGGCATATGGGGCCGGCACCCTACTCACTGAGCCACAGCGCCGCCCCCGGCTCTTTCTTTTTGTCTGGGCAGTTTGTCTGGGGTCGGGTTTGAACTTGCCACCCTCAACATACGGGGCTGGTGCCCTGCCTACTGAGCCACAGGCATTGCTGGGTAATTTAGTGTTCTAAGGTTTATCAATTGGATGAAACACTAAAAAGTAAAGGAAATGATTTTAGAAGTATTAAGTTGCTGAGTTTATAGGAATAACTAATGAGTACCACTTAAAGAGAAATTTAAAAAGATGCCTGATAATGTGATTTAATTTTGCATTATTTCTGTTCACTCTCAGATTTATAAAGACATACTCTAGTGCCTTAATGATGATTTTGGAGCAGAATACATTTCTAAAAATTCAGCTTTTAAAAGGAGGATTTCTGTTGGAAGACGTTTTTAAGTCATCCCCACTTTTTCCCCAAAGTGTATCTGTGTTTAGGAAGGAAATAAAAATATGAATGAAATATGTTTTGAATTATGTCTTCAAAAGGGGAATGGAATGTTCTTGTTCACAGATTTAAAGAAACAACAACATTTCACATATGTTTGAACTTAGAAGTATCAGAGGCTGAAGGCATTTGCTAAGCAGACATTGTTTTTCTTTTCATTCATTCATTCCAGACTCCATGTGACACCCAGGTCAGGCTGACAGATCCACATGTTACATAGGTTGGGCACAATGCCAAGTGTCCAACCTTTAGCTAACAGGAGGTAAAAGCATTAAGAAGCCCATTCATTAATCCATTCTCACACCCGTCTTTGTATACTCTGGTCAGTGACTGAATCAGTGTAACTGAAGAGATTGTGGGCATTAAGTGGGATGGGTAATTAAAGGCACTTCTGGCATTGTTGTGAAACTCTTTAAGTCCAAAGTGACTTCAAATGACGGTGCCAGAATGATGTGATTTACAGTTGGCCTAGGTTCATCTTAGAACAGAAAGTTCTTAGAACTCTAAGTGAATTTTTGTCATTGTGTCACTTGTAAATCGTTCTTAGAATGGCTTTAGTTTTAAAATCGAGAAGGTGAAAATTGTATCTTTGCTTTTGAGATAAATTTTGGTAATTAAGTCTTGGTTTTTTTTTTATGTAAAACTGTCTACTTAACATTGAAATTTCCATGTGCTTTAATTTAAACATTTGTTATCACGGATGCACAACATCTTGATGATGATCTGATGAACAGATGCCAAGATAAGTCCATGTAGCTAGTGAAATCTAAAATTATTCATTCATAAGTTATGTTTAAAGTTATTATAAACCTTATCTCTGTAAATAACCAGTATTAGCAGTAGTATCCTATTAGTACAGATAACATTGGCTGGTAATTTTCTTACATAACAAAGCATAAACTTTACCCAGAGTCTCTCTACTTATACTCAAGCAATTTTAGTAGCGTAAGAGTTCACCTATATTTGACTTGCAGTAAGTTCCTGTAACTGTAATTTGCCAGCAACTTCAGGAGCTGTTTGAATGCATTCCCCTCTTCTTCTCATTTCTTGGGACTCCTTCCATGTCTGCTCATGTGTGTCAGAGTCTCAAAACCATTTACCCCAACAAGCAAGCATGAATTCAGTGGTTTTCTTTTGATGATATTTCCTTTTTTGATGGGCATGGGGAGAAGCTACTCCCTTGACAAAAAGTCACCCGTCTTCTCATTTTATCTGCCACTTTATGGATTTTTACTCCCCTGCCCACGTACTAGATTTTCAACTAGAGTACTCAAGTCCAAATTGCTTACTTTCAGGGTAGCTTTATTCCAATCCAGCCTTGCACCCCTCACCTCATTTTTGATGCAAGCTTGGTTGTTTGAAAGGGTACAAAAAGAATGAGTTTAATATTTGAGATTTTGCTATTCAGATGAGTTTTGGGACCCTGGGAGTTGGGTTGCATCTGTGAGGCATCAGGTAGGGGGATTGTCTAGTGTTTTATGGAATGGATGTGAGAAAACCAAAGGCTTTTTCTGAAAAGTTTGTTAGGAGAGCTAAGACAAGTTGTTCTCGCGATTCTACATCAGTCTTCTGGGGAGCTGTTTAAAACACCTTTGCGTAGGTGAGCTCCATGTCCTACCAGTTAAGTCACTATCTCTGTTGGCCAGAGCATCATTGTTCTTTACTGGCTTCCTACCTGACCTGATATGCAGTCAGATTTTTTTTTTTTTTAACTTTAAATATTTATTTTCTATTTAAATCTTTTTTTTTTCCTTTTTTTTTTTATCATTGGGGATTCATTGAGGATACAATAAGCCAGGTTACACTGATTGCAATTGTTAGGTAAAGTCCCTCTTGCAATCATGTCTTGCCCCCATGAAGTGTGACACACACCAAGGCCCCACCCTCCTCCCTCTGTCCCTCTTTCTGCTTCCCCCCCCATAACCTTAATTGTCATTAATTATCCTCATATCAAAATTGAGTACATAGGATTCATGCTTCTCCATTCTCGTGATGCTTTACTAAGAATAATGTCTTCCACGTCCATCCAGGTTAATACGAAGGATGTAAAGTCTCCATTTTTTTTAATGGCTGAATAGTATTCCATGGTATACATATACCACAGCTTGTTAATCCATGCCTGGGTTGGTGGGCATTTAGGCTGTTTCCACATTTTGGCGATTGTAAATTGAGCTGCAATAAACAGTCTAGTACAAGTGTCCTTATGATAAAAGGATTTTTTGCCTTCTGGGTAGATGCCCAGTAATGGGATTGCAGGATCAAATGGGAGGTCTAGCTTGAGTGCTTTAAGATTTTTCCATACTTCCTTCCAGAAAGGTTGTACTAGTTTGCAGTCCCATCAGCAGTGTAAAAGTGTTCCCTTCTCTCCACATCCACGCCAGCATCTGCAGTTTTGAGACAATAACCAAAGCAAAGATACAACCTACACAATGGGAAAGGATATTTGCATATTTTCAATCAGACAAAAGCTTGATAACTAGGATCTATAGAGAACGCAGTCAGATTTTTAAACCACAGATCTGAGGGTGAGAATGGTTGAAAATCACTAATGTGATCTGGTGGGTTTGCCTACCATGCTGCTTATTTCTTCAACAGCTTCATCATTTTCTTGTTGAAGCATGCAAGTTATTCAGTAAGTTAATAGTAAAGTTTCTCACTATATATAGTACAGTAATAGATAGTATAGGGGGGTTCATAATAGGAGCTGTGAATATGTGATTCCTAGTAACAGTCCCAATCTGGCTCCCTGTCTGCTGTTCCTCCATCTTGTGGAGTCCAGTCTCTACAACAGCCACCTTGTTCTTTTAGTGTTAACTGTGTGTGATTTTTCTTCCTACCACAGGGCCATTTTCCGTGTTTTCCTTGCCTGAGACACCACCCATTCTCAACACTTCTCCCCTTCAGCTCTGGCTTAACTCCCTCACCCCAGACGAGTCCACAGTCTTTGAATATGCCCTTGATGTTCCTATCGTTTAAAACACTCTCCTTATTTGGAAAATTCCTTATTTGGAATTTTCTGTTTACGAGTGTGATTATTTGCTTGTTTGGTTCTCTCTTTTAAGACGAGGGATCTGCCTATTTTTATCCACCCATTGTGCTTGAGATAAAACTTATGTTGAATGAATGAAAGAATGAAAGTGCAAGGCAACTGGACTGAAATTTTGGTAGCTTATATGTGTCTCTGTAGAACAATGAATTAGTAGAGCTGATATGCAAAAATAAGGCAAAGCCTTCTAGGACTGGAGAAATTGTCATGAATGGGAACAGTCAGGGAAGGCTGTGAAGTAGATAGAAGTAGGGCAGATTGGTAGTGGGAAACAATGAGTAGCCAGATCTGTTTGTGTGTGGGATGAGGATCTACCTGGGGGAAGGCAGGCCTTAGTTTGGTTGAAAAATGCAAAGGTCTTAGAGGAGGGATCAAAGCAGTATTTTAAATGATGGTAGATGCTAAAGTGGACAGGTAAGAAGGAACTGGAAATACTAGGTGTAAGAAGAGAATAGGATATGCTGGAGGTGGCAGGTTCGGGTTCAAACTCAGCCCCGGCCAAAAACTGCAAAAAGAGAAAAAGAGAATAGGATAGGGGGTTTTGTTTGTTTTGAGACAGAGTCTCACTTTGTCAAGTGCCCTTGGTAGAGTGCTCAGGCATCATAGCTCACAGCAACCTCAGGCTCCTGGATTCCAGTGATTCTCTTGCCTCTGCCTCCCAAGTAGCTGGGACTACAGGCAGCCACCACAGTGCCCGGCTATTTTAGAGATGAGGCCTCACTCTGGCTCAGACTGTACTCTAACTCATGAACTCGGACAACCCATCCTTCTTGGCCTTACAGGGTGCTAATATTACAGGCATGAGCCACCGTGCCTGGCCAGGATAGGGGTTTTACCTGAGCTTTCTAGAGTATAGTTCTGAGGAATTTGAAGCCCTGTTGGGCCCTCCCATATTTCCTATGGGTTTGGAAGGGAGAGAGAGGCTTTACACTGGGAAATCTTCTCTGGGCTCTGGGGACTGACTTTCGGATGAATGAATGTTAAGCAGGCAGTGTAAGAAACATTGCCAAGGAAAAATAAATAGCCGGTATTTATAGAGAGTGGGTTTTTGTTGTTGTTTTTGTTGTTTGTTTGTTTTTAAGAGGAATTGTTACTGAATGATAGGCAATGTTTAAAAGAAAACAGGCCCTAATGCTTATTGTAGCTAAATTTACTAACATAAGTAAGGTAGTTAGAATTTCTCTTGGTTGATTTAAGAGTTGGGGATAATCCAAACTTTTTAAAGTTCTAAATTGGCGGGCAAACCACTTGTTCATTAATGTTTATTGAATAATTTGTTGACAAGTCTTAAGTCAAATTATTAATACTTTAGGAATGTATTTTCTCCTGTATATCAATATAACATCTGAAATATTTAATAAGAATTTTATATGGAAGGCAGTGTTAGGTAATTTAAAAAGCAAAGATCATTGTACTCAGGAGATAGAAGACACTAAGTAGCAATAAAATCCTTGGCACTTCACCTAGTGTTTGTATTTTGTTTTTGCTAACTGCAAAATACCGTAGACCATGCTTACCCAAGGTTTTGTTTTCTGCCCTATTAGTTAACTGTGACCAACTTCTAAAAGTAGATGAGTACAGTACAATAAGACATCTTGAGAGAGAGACCATAGCCACATCATTTTTATTATAGTATATTGTTGTTGATCTCTTAAATGTGCCTAATTTATAAACTGAACTTTATCACAAGTGGTTGTGTATAGGAGAAAGCATAGTATATACAGAGTTCAGTACCATCCAAATCTTCACATATCAACGGGCTATGGAGGGTCTTGGAACAAAATTTGCTGAAGATAAGGTGGGACTACTATAGAAGAAATTGCACTAAATACATTCTTTTTATTTTTCTATTTTTTTTTTATTAAATCATAGCTTTGTACATTAATGTGATCATGGGGTACCATACACTGGTTTTATAGAACATTTGACACATTTTCATCACACTGGTTAACATAGCCTTCCTGGCATTTTCTTAGTTACTGTGTTAAGACATTTATATTCTACATTTACTAAGTTTCACATGTACCCTTGTAAGATGTACCATAGGTGTAATCCCACCAATCACCCTCCCTCTGCCCATCCTACCCCCTACACTAAACATTCTAAGTGGGAAGAGCCAACAAAAACGGTACTATTCTTTTTTGTCTTGATTTACCCCAGTTTAAAAGAAAACAACATAATACAAGGAAAAGCGATAATCATATTTGGTGCTCCCCCCCCCCCCTTTAGTTGTCCCAGGAATAAGATGCATGAAGATTTATCAGTGTTCTTTGTTAATTACTAGCTTTGCAGAAAGCCTAAGCCTCTTTAGTGGTTCACCGGAAAGCGTTGTCAAAGCTGGAATATCCATAGCAGTATCTTAAAGACTTTTCTGTGATTCTGGTGGGTCAACCTACCCTGAAAAATTTCCGTATGAAGATTACCTTAAATGGCCTGTGATATAGAGAGCTCTGGGGAGCCAGTTTAGGATTTATACGGGTGCTGAGGTGGGTTTTCCAAATAACAGAATGAGGTTTTGCCTACAGCTGCCTCTCCTGTTTACTCAGCAATGACATGAGATGCCTGGACTTCTATCATGCTTTATAGCCTCTATCTCTACATCTGATTTCTAATATATATACCCTCAGGAAAAAAGCCTCCTCAAATTGCTTTCTATTCAGTTTCTTCCCGAAAGCTTATATTTAAGGAAGATGAGACACTACTCAGTCCATTTGCCCCAAGACTCTTCCCTTAAGGATCAAGCAGAGCTAAACCAGAGGCTGTTAAACCCAGTGGGCAACAAAGGTGCAGAGACCTACCTCTTCTCTTCTGACCTTCATGAACTCTGTTGCTTTGCTGGCAGCCCCGAGTTCCCTCCGTAATTCATCCCTTTCTTACTATCTCCTTTTTCATCAGAGGTACTTGGAAACTCAGGATTTGGAGTTGAACCAACTGTAGCAAGAAATGTGTATTTGTTCATTTCCTACTCCTAGCTTTCTGCTTTTTGTTTTGCAAAGTCCCAAGTAAGATCAATTAAATACTACATATTTATTTAATTCCCATTCGTTACTTTGAAACATTTAAATATTTTCTGTCCCTCTCCTCAAACCACTGTAAAAGAATATTCAAATAGATTTATTTGAGGAAAGATGATTAACCATGGTGCAGTGCTAAATTTATTTAAAAATAAAGAAATGTAAGTTTTCTGAAAACATTGTGTTTTCCTATAATACTTAAAATTTTTCAGTTTTTGAAGAATTATACTTTAACATGGACTTTATGTTCAGTGTATTCACAACTTTATGCTAAATGTGTCCAAAATATTGAAGACTAAACAATTTCTCAGTACATACTGTACTTAGGATTCAAGCTGGATCCTTACCTGCTGTTAGATGCCAACTACAGGAAAACACTCTGAGCTACCAAGCAGGAGACTGTGTAGCCAAGTGAGTCTTAGACTATATTTATAATTTCACAGTAAGCACCCAGCTTGCCATTTGTGGCATGTATAGCTTGATCCTATTGTTTGTCCAAAGGGGGTATTCTGGGTCATGGATTGGTCCACCAGACTGATTTCAAGTGGTTTCAGTGATACATTCACTTCATTCAGAAGGGAATCTTTTATTGGCAGAAAAAGAATTCTGAGATTAATGTGTCTGTAATTTTAGAGGCAGAGGCAGAACACTGCCTTGAGGCATATTAAATAAGAGGACTGGCATTCCCTTTAGAAAATATTTCATTGGCTTCTTGGAAAGAAAAACTTTCTTTACTATTAGAAGTTAAGCAAATGGAGTCTTTTCCAGACCTCAATTTCTTTTCATTTTCTTGCCTCTTTTTAGTATAAGAACACCTGCTCACCACCTATTTTCTGTGAAGTACACAAAATGGAATTATTCTAGGCTTCTTCATATTTGTTTTAAATATATATCAGTCATGGATTTTTCTTATTCACATAATAAGATGTTATAAATTACAGCTCCATCATTAGAAATCTGAATCCCAGAGAAAACAATTGTCTGGGCAGGGATCATCCAAGCTAGTTGAAGAGTGTAATTTTGGAGAATGTGATAATGGTAATGGCTTAGGGTAAGTCATGTAATTGCATGCTACATTGGATAACCAATATGTCAGCCTTACTTACTCAGACCCCCCCACCACCACCACCTCCTTGCTTAATGGTAGATTTATTTGCTGGGAATGTTATTACTACCATCCCTGCCTTAGCCCATTCCGGCTGCTATAACAAATTTCATAGACTGGGTAGCTTATAAACAAAGGGATTTATTTCTCACAGTTCTGGAGGCTAGGAAGTTCAAGATCAAGGCAGTGGCATATTGATTCAGTATCTGGTGAGGACTTGTTTTATGATTCATGACATCTTCCACGGCACTAATCCCATTCATACGGGGTCTGACTTAATCACTTCCAAAGGCCCACCTCCTAATGCCATCACACTGGGAGTTAGGATATCCCCAGTTGAGGGGAGGGCACAAACAGTTCAGACCACAGCAACTCCCTTGCCTATCTTAAGGCAATTTACATTTCTTCCAGTTTACCAGGAGTGTGCGTCTTTTAGGGTCTGTTGTTTAGCGTACCAAATATTAATTAACTTTGCCATGGCAAACCTTGCTCTCATGAAAAAATATTCTAGTTATAAGTTGTGTGACTGTTTTCTTAAGATTTACATACTTTGCAATCTTTGGGAAATTCCTTCAAAATGCAGAGGAAGTTTTGAATGTGCTTTAGTATGAAAGACGACATACCTTTTGTGGTCTAGACTCTAGTTGGCAAAATTCTGTGACCTACCACGTGCATTTTCAGGGCTTGGGGGCTCAGAATGTTTTTAAAATTTTTTATTTTTATTTACTTTAGTTTTCTTTCACAGAGTCTCTTCCTGTCACCCAGGCTGGGGTGCAGTGTTCTAGGCACACCTCAGCTTGAGTTCCTGGGGTCATGAAATCCTCCTGCCTCATCCTTCCAAGTAGTTGGGACTACAGGTGCACACCTGACTAATATATTTTCAAGTTTTTTTCATAGAGATGGGGTCTTGGTATATTGCCCAGGCTGGTCTTGAACTTCTGGCTTCAAGTGATCCTCTCCTTTCCCAAAGTGGTGGGATAAGCTACTGCGCCCAGCCTGGTTTTTACATTTTTAAATGGTGGTTATGTAAGTGTCTACATAATATTATGGATTTTTCCCTTTTGGCCTACAGGGCATAAAAGAGTTAATTGTCTGATCCTTCACAGAAAAAAAATTTGCTGATTCCTGGTCTAATGGAAATACTGTTAACAAAATATTACTGCCAAAACTTGATTGACTATCTGAAGAGCTGACTGAGGTCAGAGGTGGGTTATGTATGTTAATTAAGATTAGCTTCTGCCTTCCTCAGATTAACCGTTGTTCCTCTAGAGCAGCGGTTCTCAACCTTCCTAATGCTGCTACCCTTTAATACAATTCTTCAGGTGGTGATCCCCAACCATAAAATTATTTTCTTTGCAACTTCATAACTGTAATTTTGCTACTGTTATGAATTTTAATGTAAGTATCTGATATGCAGGATATATTTAAAAAGGGGTGACGACCCACAGGTTGAGAACCACTGCTCCAGTATATTGGAGAAAAATAGTAGGTATATCTTAACTGGGAACACCTAGCTTCTTTTTCTTGGCATTTGTCTTCACTTTGTAAAAAAAATATTGGGGATGTGGGAGATGGATGTCTGTGTGTTAGTTTTCTATTGCTATGTAACAAATTACCCTGAAATTAGCAACTTAATTACCTCACTTTTTTTTTTTTTTTTGAGACAAAGTCACTTTGCCCTCAGTAGAGTGTTGTGACGTCACAGCAACCTCAAACTCTTGGGCTTATTAGCACTTAAGCCAGTGGTTCTCAACCTTCCTAATGCTGCAGCCCTTTTATATAGTTCCTGTGGGTCGAGACCCACAGGTTGAGAACCTCTGGCTTAAGTGCTTCTCTTGCCTCAGCCTCCCAAGGAGCTGGGACTACAGACATCCACGCCCAGCTATTTTTTGGTGTAGTTGTCATTGTTGTTTGGCAGGCCCGGGCAGGCCCACTCCGGTGTATGTGGCTGGCCTCCCTAGCCACTGAGCTACAGGCATTGAGCCTACCTCACATTTTTTGAGAGTTAGGAATCTCAGGAGTGGCTCAGCTTCATGATTCTGGCTAAGGATCCCTAATGAAGTTGTAACAAAATGTTGGCTGAGGCTGCAGTCACCTTTTCAAGAGGAAGACCTCAGTTCCTTGCTGGCTGTTGGTAGACATATCTTAGTTGCTCACCATAGAAACCCTCCATAGGGTTTTTTGAGTTCTTTTAGTGTGACTACTGGTCTCCACCTGTGACCCAAGGGAGAACAAGGAGGCAATCAGAATTCCTTTTATATTCTAGTCTCAGAAGTCACTTAACTCATTGTTTGTTAGATGCAGGTCACTAAGTCTAGCCCACAGTCAAGGAAAAAAAGAATTATGCTTTCTTAATTTTGAGTATCAAGGTTATTTATTATTGGGCAAATTTTAGAACCACCGCCATCTGTTTCAGTGCTGGTATTGGCAGTGGCAATGGGTTGTAGTATACACATTAGAAAGTTTGAATAGATTGTATTTTTAGAGGATATGGTTAGGTTGCATATAGTGTATTAAATGATGTTGACTTTTCTGCATAAGCAGCAGAAGGGAGGCATGTGAGCATCTTATGTTTTGGGTGAACTTAGGATTTTATATATATGGTGTTTGTGTGTTGGTTTCTTGGAGTGTTTGAAGGGTATATGGTTGTGGGATAGATTTGGGGGATTGCTTGAGAAGCATGGGCAGGCGTGCGTGCGCGTGTGTGTGTGTGTGTGTGTTTGTCTGAAGGGGTGTGTGCTGGTGTATCATGAGATGAGGATGGGGTAGGGTAACACTGGGATGCTGTTTTATCTGGAAGGAAGTTCGGTTGGTGGGAAAAGGTGAACTCACTGTCACTAGTGGGTAGGTTACAATTTCACTAGGAGATCCTTGGGAGGGGCCACACCTCTACTTTGGGTACCTTTGCCTTGAACTGGGATTATTTTTAAGAAAAGTACTTTTTCCTAACCATTTTAATGATTTCACGCCTATAATCCCAACACTTTGGGAGGCTGAGGTGGGCGGATCTCTTGACTCACAAGTTTGAGACCAGCCTGAGCTAGAGTTAGACTCTGCCTCTAAAAAAAATAGCCGTGTGTTGTGGCAGTCGCTTGTAGTCCCAGCTACTTGGGAGGTTGATGCAAGAGGATTGCTTGGGCCCAAGAGTTAAGAGGTTGCTGTGAGCTATGATGCCAGGATACCCTCTACTGGGGTGACAAAGTGAGACTCTGTCTCAAAAAAAAAAAATTATTTCATAAGTAGCAATAATCATTTCTTTTTAAGTAATTAGTAGTCTAGGGTAACATAGCCACCTCCCTGCAGCTTTAGGTTAAATATCAAGAAATGTCAACTATTTTGAACTCACTGGGGGGAAAAGAATTCCAATCCAACTTAAAACCTGAATATTTAGAGAATTTTTAAATTCCATTTATTTTTAAGCACCATGTAATTTCTTTATTCTTGTAACTACTCTGGGCATGTGGTAAATGATGTATAGAAGTAAATCAAATCATACCCTACTTAAACTCTCTGACACATCACTTTTCAACATCGCACCTTTCTGAAATTGTGACACTTATTAAAATTGTTGATATCCCTGGGTGGTGCCTGTGGCTCAGTGAGTAGGGCGCCCGCCCCATATACCAAAGGTGGTGGGTTCAAACCCGGCCCCGGCCAAACTGCAACAAAAAATAGCCAGGCGTTGTGGCGGGCGCCTGTAGTCCCATCTAGGAGGCTGAGGCAAGAGAATCGCCAAACCCCAGGACTTAAAGGTTGCTGTGAGCTGTGTAATGCCACAGCACTCTACCAAGGGCGACAAAATGAGACTCTGTCTCTTAAAAAAAAAAAAAAAAATTGTTGATATTGTGATTGGAATTAGGAAGTGGAAGTATGAAGCAGTTATTTAAAAACGTCCCTTTGGCACTTGTTAGGATTAAGAAAATTCACTTGGGGCTTAGACTAGATGAACCAAGAGTTTTTACTTAGGTTGTAACTATTCCGTTAGGAACTGGGGGAAAAATTTTAGACGTCTTGGTTAGACACTTACCAGTGGAAGCAAGTTAAAACCCAGTTTCTTTAAGAAAATTACTGGTTCTCGGGCGGCGCCTGTGGCTCAGTCGGTAGGGCGCCGGCCCCATATACCGAGGGTGGCGGGTTCAGACCCGGCCCCGGCCAAACTGCAACCAAAAAATGGCCGGGCGTTGTGGCGGGCGCCTGTAGTCCCAGCTACTCGGGAGGCTGAGGCAAGAGAATCGCTTAAGCCCAGGAGTTGGAGGTTGCTGTGAGCTGTGTGAGGCCACGGCACTCTACCGAGGGCCATGAGGTGAGACTGTCTCTACAAAAGAAAAGAAAAAAAAAAAAGAAAAAGAAAATTACTGGTTCTCAAAAAATAAAAAAAGAAAATTACTGGTTCTAAATCATCTGTTTAGTAATATGAAAGTAGAACATTTTCATTATTATTAAATAACAATTGTAGAATCTCCATCGTTGACCACCTCCCTACATTGACCACCTCAAGTTGATCTAATCTTAATAGACTGAACATGCACCACGTGTGCATATCAGCACTGTAGGCCTAATTCCTTAATGTTGACCAACTTTGTATGTTGACCGGTTTGTTATTGTCCCTTGGGTGGTCAACTTATAGAGGTTCTACTGTAATTACCCTATTAATTAGTAACTGAAACTTTTATCATAGGTATTTGGGCTTTTGGAGTTAACTTTCATTACTAGAGAAAGAGAGAACAATAAACTACAATTTCCTTTTTAGGATGATAAAAAGGATCCACCACCATCCCCTCCCAAAGCACCTGCCCTCATACTTTTAGTTGGTAGTGACACTGATGGAACATAAAAAGAAAACCTATGAAAGGTAGAATTTTAGTGAATAAAAGTAGGGAAAAGAAGTAAAAGCAGGGCAGCCTGTGGCTCAGTGGGTAGGGCCCCGGCCCCATATTCCAAGGCTGGTGGGTTTGAACCCGGCCCTGGCCAAACTGCTACCAAAAAAAAAAATAGCTGGGGGTCGTGGCGGGTGCCTGTAGTCCCAGCTACTCGGGAGGCTGAGGCAAGAGAATCGCCTAGGCCCAGGAGTTGGAGGTTGCTGTGAGCTGTGATGCTACGACACTCTACCAAGGGCAATAAAGTAAGACTCTGTCTCTTTAAAAAAAAAAAGGAAGTAAAAGCAAAGAAAATTCTGTGATCAAATAAATGTGAAATTATTGAGTAAAAATGGTGTTAATGCAGATTTAATATAGAATTTAATCAGTTTTTACCGTTTACCATCTTATTGTAATTACTTTCACATAAGTTTCTTAAATTTAATTTCTTTTCTTTTCCTTTCTACTTATATTTTTAGGGTCAAGGTTTCATTCTGTCACCCAGGCTGGAGTTCAGTGGTATGACCACAGCTCACTATAGCCTTGAACTCTTGGGCTCTCAAGTGATCCTACCTCCAGCCTCAGCCACTGGAATAGTGTAAATAGGACTGTAGGTATGCACTACCATGCCTAGCTGATATTTTTATTTATTTATTTTTTATTTATTTTTTTATAGAGACAAGGTCCCACTATGTTGGTGAGGCTGGTCTTGAACTCCTGACCTCAAGTGATCTCCTGCCTTGTCCTCCTAAAGTGTGGGGTTTACAGGCATAAGCCCTCATGCTTAGATGGTTTCTCAAATTTCTTCAAGGAATGTCCAGTTGCATTTCACCAAATACTGCTTGGGAACTGCTAGGTATCTGTAGAGTTATGTCATGATTATAAGTCTAAGCTAAGTCTGCAAAAGTTTGCAAATCCTGTTTATTCTTTACAGTCCCCTTAAAACCTCCTTCTAAAGATAACTTTCCCCACTCCAAAGGGGGGATGTATTTTACCTTTATGTAAAATTCTGATAACACTTTGATTTTTTTTTTTTTGAGACAGAACCTCAAGCTATCGCCCTAGGTAGAGTGCTGTGGCGTCACAGCTCACAGCAATCTCCAACTCTTGGCTTAAGCGATTCTCTTGCCTCTGCCTCCCGAGTAGCTGGGACCACAGGTACCCTCCACAGCACCTGGCTATTTTTGGTTATAGTTGTCATTGTTGTTTGGCAGGCCTGGGCTGTATTCCAACCCGCCAGTTCAGGTGTATGTGGCTGGCGCCTTAGCCGCTTGAGCTATAGGCGCCACCCACACTTTGAATTTTTTTGATGATCATCTATCTCACTGTCTCTCATATTATCCCCCTGACTTCACTTTTCTTGCACAGGGCTACATCTGCATTTAGTAGACCCGTCAGTCTGTGTGATGAACTTGAAATCCCTATTTCCCTTGGTGAGGCACAGGGGAAAAACTTATGTTGTTCTAAGATTTCCTCTCTTGGCAGTGTAACAGCTTACAGGCGGAACTGGGGCTTCAGGCAGGATCTAGTTGATCCAGAGATGGGCTCTTCAGGAGCTGGTTGAATGTGGAAGAATTTGGCTTTCAGCCCCACAGTCCAGTGTAGTTGTTGCAGCTTGGTGGGTTTCAGAGTGTGGCTAGATAGCTACTCCAGAATGGAAGAGTGGGGGATTCTCCATATGCTGTGCTTTCCTCTACAACCAAACACTTGCTCTCCTTAGAACTTCTGTTTTAAACATGTTCATGTTTTTCTTAACGCAAAACCTTGTCATTAGGCTTTATCTTTTATCATCATTTAGAAAGTTGAATAGAGTAAATTCTGGTATTAATGCAAACAAATCAGTTAAATTGATAATGAATATTTTTCCTGCGTGAAGTTTTGTGCTTGTAGAAACATCAGAAATGAAATTTGCTGATTCTTCTAGGACAGTGGTTCTCAACCTTCCTAATGCTGCAGCCTTTTAATATAGTTCCTGTGGGTAGTGACCCACAGGTTTAGAACTGCTGTTCTAGAAGATAGGTCCTTTGTTGGGTAGGCAACACTTCTGTTGTGACTAAGATTTCAATGGGTAGTTATGGTATGTCTTCACCCACACCCTGCCAATCAAAAATTTCCCAAGTGTCTTTTGAAAAGGAGGAATTTTGGATCCAGTTGGCTGTATTTGTTCCCATGAGATAATACTTACACATGAATATGTGTATGACTATTGCTTGCATCTCTTTGAAGTTTTTCTTACTATATTCTAAGTTTGGGATGTGGATACATACTGAAATAACATGGTGTGGCTTTTTAAGAACGGTTAAGTATAGGAGGAAATTTTAAATGTACTTTTTGTAACTGATGGATTTAATGCAGTAATACCTCATTTAAGAGGGTAAGTCCCTTTGCACTTGGAGAAGATGCTGAATTAGTGGTCAAAAATAGAACTCAGATTGTGGTCTGCTTTTGAAACAATTGTGTTCTCTGTCACTTTGTTTTAAATCCATTCCAGTGTCCCAGAAGGAGGGCTGGGGGCTAGTGTGGAATACTTAGAATAACAGCAGGAACCACAGACAGCTGCTAGCATTAACAGAGGCAGCACAGCTACAGGGTTTACTTTGCAGTATACCACAAAACAGGGGCAGGGACTTGCTGTGTGGGGCAGCTTAGAATATTTCTGTAGGGAATGTTAAGTGTAACAGCAGCCTGAAGTCATCAGAAGAAGAGCAAATTATTTTTCATGGTCTGTTTAATAATACATGTAATATGGAATACAATTTTTAAAAACTAGAATTGTTGGTGCTCAATAAATGTAGTGTGGTAGTTAAGGCTTGTATTTTTTTCTCCCACTAGAATATTATTTTTCGTAGTACCAACCCTCTGAGGCATGTATTTGTCTGAAACTCAGGGGGTGGGGTGGGAGGGAGGGTATTCTGATTTTACTAAAGGCAAAGTTTTTAAAACTTGGATTTTTTTTGTTAGTAGGTATACACAAGTGCATGTGGAAAAGTGCATTTCTGTATTTTTTCTACCAAATGTTTAAGTCTGTATCTGTGATAATTATTTTTTCATTTTTCCTAAAACAGTTGAGAAAACTGAGGTCGAAGACTGATTCCTTGTTCTAAGTCTAGTACTCATTTCACCAGAACAGTTACATTCACATTTAAAAATACCGCAGATTATGACCCTAAAGATTGCTATCTGGTGAAATTTTATTGTTGAATCTCAAATCTATTATCCCAGAGTGCTGGATATCATTATCTTCCAGCACTTCCTTCCAGTCTTGTCACCTAGAAGCAGTTTCTATATCCAAGTCTCTGATTTTACCAACTTTTATATAGGGCATGCACAGACTCTCAGCTGGTTAATTCTGGAGAATTGATCATAGGTTCTTGTAAATTCAGAGTTAAAAATGCTTTATTCTGTAACTCTGTGCTCATGATAAACAGCGAAGCTGTCATTTTACTTCATTCTCTTTTGAGTCTTTGTGCCTCAATTAAGACATTCTTTGGGTATGCAACTCAGTAGGCTTCTGGTTTGTTTATTTTTAACTTTTTAAATAGATATAATTGAAACAGTAGAGTAAAAATAACAATCTCCCTGTTCATTATCCAGTTTCAAGTGTTACCATATTGGCAAACTCCTTGATCTTCATAAATACTGTACAGGATTATTGTTTCTGTTAAGCTATCAACTGTACTTGTAAAAAGTGCATTCTAGGCAAAAAATTGAGCCCAACATCCATAATCGTCAGAGAATTGCAAATTAAAACCACATTGAGAGATGCTACTGCATACCCACTTCAGTGGCTCAAATTAAAAAGACTGACATTACCAAGTGTTGTTGAGGAGCAGTTAGAACTCTGCTTGGGGGGGGGGGGGGGGATGATGTACCAGGGTACAGTCGCTTTGAAAAAAGAATTTGTCCAGGGCAGTGCCTGTGGCTCAGTTGGTAAGGTACCGGCCCCATATACAGAGGGTGGCAGGTTCAAACCCGGCCCCGGCCAAACTGCAACCAAAAAATAGCCGGGCGTTCTGGCGGGCGCCTGTAGTCCCAGCTACTCGGGAGGCTGAGGCAAGAGAATCGCTTAAGCCCAGGAGTTGGAGGTTGCTGTGAGCTGGGTGAGGCCACAGCACTCTACAGAGGGCCATAAAGTGAGACTCTGTCTCTACAAAAAAAAAGAAAAAAGAATTTGTCCATTTCTTACAAAGTTGACTATATACTTGCTCTAGGCATTTTAGCCAAGAGAAATGAAAATAAATGTCCACACAAAGACTTGTATGTGGATGTTCATCTGAGCTTTATATGTGATAGCTGAAAACTGGAAAAAGCCCTAATACGCATTCATGGGAGACTGAGTAAACAAAACACTCAACAGCATGGAGGATTGCACAGTAAATGTAGCCGTATACAAGAAGAGCATATGCCCTGTAAGTCCATTTATTTGAAACTCAAAGAAAAGCAAATCTAATCCATAGTGACAGAAAAGAGATCATTGGCCTCCTAGATCTGGAAAGGGGGATAAAGGAGAATTGAGGTGGTGATTACACTGCTCTATATACGTTTGTCAAAACTTCAACTGCACACTTAAAACTATGCATTTTACTCTACGTAGATTGTACCTCATTAAAACTTGTCCTAAGCAAGAGAAAAAAAAAAAATAGACTACCGCGTCAGACTACATTACCTCATTCTTCTTTGGCCTCTTTTTTGTTTGTTTGTTTTTGCTTGGATGGCAGGTGATCCATGTACCTATGAGCAGGCAGGGAGTAATGTTGCGGGGGCGGGGGGGGTAGCAGTAAGACTACTAGTTTGAGCCATAGGAAGGGCTGAATAAAATTGGGAGTGGATTCTTTGTTTCTCCCAATACAGACTATTTGGTCTTCCTTGGGCCATCAACTCAGCCTTGTCTCTTATACCCTTATTCCTGGGCAAAATAGCTTCAGTTTCTTTCAGAGTTTGAAATCCCATCCTGCCCCCCAGAATTCCAGACAAAAAAAATATTTTATGATAGGGCGGCACCTGTGGCTCAGTGAGTAGGGCACTGGCCCCACATACCGGTGGTGGGTTCAAACCCGGCCCCGGCCAAACCGTTATGGCAGGCACCTGTAGTCCCAGCTACTCAGAAGGCTGCAGCAAGAGAATCACCTAAGCCCAGGAGTTGGAGTTTGCTGTGAGCTGTGACACCAAAAAAACAAACAAAATAAAATTAAAAAGTTTAAAAAAAATTTTTTGGGGGGGCGGCGCCTGTGGCTCAAGGAGTAGGGCGCCGGTCCCATTTGCCAGAGGTGGCGGATTCAAACCTAGCCCCGGCCAAAATTAAAAAAAAAAAAAAAATTTTTTTTTTTGTTTTAGAGAGCACTTTTTGTAACTAATAAATCTATCTTTTGGCCACAAATTGGTGATTAGTAAAGGTGTTAGGATTGCTAATCTGACACTTTCACTAAAAAGGGTTTTGTTTTTTTTAACTCTTTGATAAAGTGTATCCATGATGATATCTAGAACCCCCACACCTAACTTTTAGTAATGGTTATGTTATTAAGTATGAAATGTCCAGCGGCGCCCATAGTTCAGTGGGTAGGGCACTGGCCACATAACGCTGAGGCTGGCGGGTTTGAACCTGGCCTGGAACTGCTAAAATCAACAATGACAAATGCAACAATAACAACAAAATAGCCAGGTGTTTGTGGCAAGTACCTGTAGTCCCAGCTACTTGGGAGGCTGAGGCAAGAGAATCGCTTAAGCCCAAGAGTTTGACATTGCTGTGAGCTATGATGCTACCTCACTCTATTGAGGGCAAAATAGTAAGACTGTCTCAAAAAAAAAAAAAAGTATGAAATGTCCAATTTCTTTTAAGTACTAAGTTTGACAGTTGATACTTTTGACATTTCACTTTGGTCCTTCATGTTTTTATTTATTTTTTTATTGTGAGTATACATCCTTAGCCTTTCAACTCATGTTTTGGCTTGTGATGACCTTTTAAAAAAAATTCTTTTTTAAAGCAGTATTTGTGAAACCATGGGTAAGTCAAAAATGTGCATAATTTTTTAATATGATTTCGATTGTGGAACCAGTACAGCATAGGCAGCTTGAAATATCAATGAAGTGTTTGGGCTAATGAATGCACAGGACATCTGGTGAGAAGTTACATTCTGGTGATTTTAATCTTGAAAATGAGTCACATGGGCAACCCAAAACCAAGGTGGATAATGATGAGCTGAAAGTTGTAGTGGAAAAAGCGAATCCATTGTGACCTATGTATGGATTAACAGCAAGGTTTGATGTTACTATTCCAACACTGTTGGACCAACAAATCAGCAAGATTAAAGAAGCTGAATAATTGGGTTCAGCATGAATTAAAGGAGAATCAGAAGAGAAATTGTCTTGAAACTTGGCTGTTCTTTGCTGTCAAAACACAAAAGGGAACCATTTCTCCACCATTTTGTTATGTTGATGACAAATGGATTTGTTTTGACAATCGCAGGCATTTGGTACAATGGTTGAATAAAGATGAAGGGCTGAGACACAATCCAAAACCAAAAAGAAAGGCTAATGGTAACTGTTTGGTGGTCCACCGCTGGTAATCTCTGCTACAGCTTCATCTTCATGAAACTTGGTCAGTCCATCATAACGGGTCTTTACTGCAGCTAATTGGACAAAACGATGAGGGTACTTGCAATTAAGTAGCCGAAATAGGTCAATCCTCTTGCCAGAGAGCACTGTTGCACTATCAATGCTGCTCAAACTACAGAAGCTGGACTTGGAAACTGTCATCCACAGTATTCACCAGACCTTGCACCAACTAACTACCACTTCTTCTAGGCTTTGGCCCACTTCTTACAAGGGAAATATTTTTTTTTTTTAGTTCTCAACAAGCTGTGGAAAACGCCTTCCGTGATTTTATCTCCACTTGCTCTCTAGGCTTCTTTGCTGTTGGCATACACAAGCTACCATTAAGATGGCAAAACTGTCAATAATTTGAGCACATACTTTGAATAATTGCACTGCTTGTTTGAGATAACAAACTAAACTTTTGATTTGAAGTTGGACATTTCAGATTTAATTGCCTAATAATTGAATAAATATATGGAAGAGAGGGGACAGCTCTGAAAGAATTCCACTTAATATTGAAAAGGGAGAACTAGAAAATCACCATTAGGACAAAAACAAAAAGAGTAATTTATTTAGAATCCATGTTTGAATCTAAAATTAGAGCCTGAAAATTTGAGGAGAAACAGCATATTTGTATATTCTAAAAGTATCTGTACCACAATATTTATTTGAAAGGTAGTAACTATTATTTTTGAGACAGGGTCCTACTCTGTCACCCTGGTTAGAGTGCTGTGGCAGTATAGCTCACAGCCATCTTAGCCTCCTGGGCTTAAGCGATCCTCCTGCTTCAGCCTTCTGAGTAGCTGGGGTTATAGGCATGTACCACCACACCTGGCTAATTTTTCTATTTTTAGTAGAGATGGGGTCTCACTCGTGCTCAGGCTGGTCTTCCACTCCTGAGCTCAAGTAATCCACCTGGCCTTGGCTTCCCAGAGTGCTAGGATTATAGGTGTGGCTGACCCATTATGCCCCTACCTAAGATAGTAACTTTAGAGTGGACAAATAAGACATAGCATCATCTTGAACCCCTTGATATAATGCATTTAGGGGCGTGCAGCATCACTGCTGTGGTGGTACCTAAATGCATGACTTTATTCTTAGAAAATTCAAATTGAGGGACATTTCTACAGCATAACTGACTGATACTCCTCAAAAGTAGTCATGAAATGGCTTGGCGCCTGTAGCTCAGCGTCTAGGACGCCAGGCACATACCCAGAGCTGGCGGGTTCAGACCCGGCCATGGCTTGCCAAACAATGACAACTACAACAAATTAGGTGGGTGTTGTGGTGGGCACCTGTAGTCCCAGCTACTTGGGAAGCCGAGGCAAGAGAATTGCTTAAGCCCGCTGTGAGCAGTGACACCACGGCACTCTACTGAGGGTGACATGGTAAGACTCTGTCTCAAAAAAAAAAAGAAAGAAAGAAAGGAGTCATGAAAGATAATGGACTGAGAAACCATAATAGAAAGGAAGAACCTAAAAAATGAGAAATAACAGAATGTGATGGGAGGCTTAGATAGGATCCTCAAACAAAAATCTACATTGGTGAGAAAACTGATTGAAAAGGGTCTGTGTTTTAGTTAATGTAATTGGATACGTTTTAATGTTCTGGTTTTGATGATTGTACTGTGTTTATATAAGATGTTAACATTAGGGGAAACTGAGGGACGGATATATGGAAACTCTGCTATTTTTGCAACTTGTCTGTGTCTAAAATTAGTTTAAAAAGTAGACCATTTCAAACTTATACTTCTAAAAACGTATTTGAAAAATCTCTTTTATCTTCACAAATTAGTGAATCCAAATTTTAGCAAATCTTTGCAGAAAGTGCACTTGGGGCAATTAATTTGGGGGACTGTGAGTCTTCTTCAAACAAAGACATTTCAAAGTCATTTATGGAACATATAGAATCCTGATCTTGTTGGAAACTTTACAAGGAATGAAAATTGGATTACTTCAATGCCAAGAGAAATACTTAGAGTGGAATACCAAATGGAAGAGTTGTTGTATTGGAGCCGTTATTACCCACACAGGTCATTTGATTTCGTGTATACAGTATACAGTCATCTCAATTTATTCAGATATCCTTTTTATAAGCTAAGGATTTAGATAAAAATCTGTGTGGTTGGAGATCTTACTGATAGTTTAGGAATCCCACTTGATACCGTAATACTTAATTTTGTCATAATGTGGTTTCTCTAAGGGTAAGTATAATAAGCAGCTTATTATATCATGCTTAGGGGTCTCAATTTTGACAACTCATACTTTTCTCTTTCTTAATTTACACTCAATTTCTAGGTTTTTTTGTTTGTTTATTTTGTGTATGTGTGTGTTTTGGGGACATAGTCTCAAGCTGTCACCTTGGGTAGAGTGCCATGGCGTCACTGCAAACTGTTGAGCTGACAGCAACCTCAAACTCTTGGGCTTAAGCGATTATCTTGCCTCAGCCTCCCAAGTTGCTGGGACTACAGGCACCTGCCACAACGCCCAGCCATTTTTTCTTTGCGGTTATCGTTGTTTTAGCTGGCCCGGGCCAGGTTCATACCTGCCACCCTTGGTGTATTTGGCCAGCATCCTGCCAACTGAGCTATGGGTGCTGCCCTATACTCAATTTCTTAAGAAATTTTAGAATAATCTGCTTTTTTCATTCCAGTATAGTGTAAGTATAAATAGGATGCATTTAAGTAGTTGGGATAGTTGATTTAAGAGGAAAGGCAAGGGGTTAAGGGGTATTGTATGTACGTAATCTGCTGAAGGAATTAGAAAAGAAACAATTGGATTGGGAGAACAATTCCCTGACTGCCAGATTGAAAGGCCTGTCCCCCAGTACTCATTTGCTACTATAGTGTGTGTGTGTGTGTGTGTGTGTGTGTGTGTGTGTGTGTGTATACACATACTATATAGTGTACTATATATACTTTTTTGAGACAGAACCTCAAGCTGTTGCCCTGGGTAGTGCTATGGCATCACAGCTCACAGCAACCTCCAATTCCTGGGCTCAAGTGATCCTCCTGCCTCCGCCTCCCAAGTAGCTGGGACTACAGGCACCTGCCACAATGCCCGGCTATTTTTTGGTGCAGCTGTCATTGTTGTTTGGTGGGCCCATGTTGGATTCGAACCCACCAGCTCAGGTGTATATTGGCTGGTGCCTTTGTCGCTTGAGCCACAGGCACGATGCCAGAATTTTTTTTTTTTTTTTATTAAAAAGAAAGGCCATCTGGGTGGTGCCTGTGGCTCAGTGAGTAGGGCGCCGGCCCCATATACCAAGAGTGGTGGGTTCAAACCCAGCCCTGGCCAAATTGCAGCAAAAAAAAAAAAAAAAGAACAGCCATCTGCCTGAGAGTGGTGGACCATTCCCATAAACCCACCTACTTTGGAGGCTGAGGCAGGCAAGACCTCATCTTTTTTCTTTCTTTTTTTTTTTTTTAATAAATTGAGTATGGGGCAGTACCCGTAGCTCAGCCAGCAGTGACTGACATCCGCTTGAGCCACAGGCACCGAGCCTATAGCTTTTTAATACTATTGACCATTATTTCCTAGACATTTTCCCTCTTTTTTAAATGGTATCCCATTTTCCTTTGTTTTCCTCTCGTTGTCTAACTTCTCTTCAGCTCGCTTCTTGTCAAGGTTAGGTTCACTGGGTGGGCAGTGCCATGTAGTGGAAAAAGTCTAAACTTTGGTTAAACTTTACTTGGCACTAGCTTTGTATTTACCGTTGGGCCTTTGGCTTCCTTAGTAACATAAAATTATCAGGACTGTGAGATTATGCAAGTAGAATGCTCAACACAGACAGCACTTCTTCATAGGAAACACTCATTACCTGTTTGCTTTTCTACTTCTCCCTTAAGCCGAGAGCTATTCTGTCTCGAGTAGATATTTATATTCACTGAGAACTTAGTGTGTCCTAGGAGTTTTTGCTAAAGAGTGACAGAATAAAGGATGAGTTAGAGCACTGGACTCTAAAGAGCTCAATTCTGAAACATGCAGAAATTAAGTACAGTGCTATGTACAATACACTGCATACTGATACAGCATCTATGTTCTGCACTACAGTATACAGAAGACATACTTTTGTTTTGAGACAGAGTGTTGTTCTGTCACCTGAACTAGAATGCTGTACTAATTTTTCTATTTTTGTTTTTATTTTTTATTTAATTTAATTTTTTTTTTTTGCAGTTTTGGGCTGGGGCCGGGTTTGAACCCGCCACCTCTGGTATATGGGGCCAGCGCCCTACTCCTTTGAGCTACAGACACCGCCCAACTTTTCTATTTTTAGTAGAGACAGGATGTCAGTCACTCTTGTTCAGGCTATTTTTAAATTCCTGAGCTCAGCCATCCTCCTGCCTTGGCCTCCCCAAAAGTTCCAGGATTACAAGTGTGAGCTACTATGCCTGACTCAGGACATACATTTTTGAATCCACTTTCAACTGAGCTACTAGAAGGAAACAGTTATTTTGAAGCAAGTTTGGCAAACATAGCATAACATTGAAAAGGTCAGTACTGCCTCGGAGATGTCATAACCTAGTAGGGAGAGACAAATAGGCTTCTGGATTATAATACAGAATATTAAGCAGTAGAAATATGTCAACGTGGTTTGGGACCCCTGAAAACCTGGCTACAGACTTCCTTTTCTGCCAGGAGAGTTTGAGAGAGAAGTGGTGTTTGAGCTGGGTCTTAAAGTTGATATGGGCTTTGCAGGTAAAGTAGGAGGAAGGGCATTTCAGATGCTATGGGTAGTGGCTTCAGCTAGTTGAATAAAACAAGCCTGGGGTAGTGAGTGTGATGGGAAGGTGAGGTGGGGAGAAATAGGCAAGTACCTATTCTTTTTTAGGATCTTTAGTCCTCTAGAATCAGGGAAGATAGCTAGAGAGAAGGTGAAAAAAAAGATCAGATAGGACCTTATGGAAAAAGGTATTATGGTCCTGACTAGGATGTAGGAAGACAGTGCAAAT
Organism: Nycticebus coucang; assembly: GCF_027406575.1. Lineage (NCBI taxonomy): Eukaryota > Metazoa > Chordata > Mammalia > Primates > Lorisidae > Nycticebus > Nycticebus coucang. Next base: position 25,278,547 of record NC_069787.1, read on the forward strand.
GAGAAGTCAGATAGTATAGATTTGAGAGTCCTTTTTGAGGTCCCTTTGGCATGTGAAGAATGAGGAAGAGGCGGGAGACAGTTCGCGTATTGCATACCACAATATACCCCTAGCAGTGTGTTCAGAATATAATAGTGGTAATTGTTTGCTGAAAACATTAGATGACATCTATTCTGATATTCATTTAGTATCATTTCACCATACTTATTTGCTAGGAAAGTTCATGGACAATTTTGCTTAGGTAAGAAATGGGGGCTGTGCAGGCTTAACTTTTAATATACAAATACAGCAGGACCTTGATAGTTGACCACCTCCTTAAGTTGACTCAATTTTCATAGACCAGACATCACATATTAGTAGAGTAGGCCTAGTTCCTTGTATTGACGTGTTTGTTATAGCCCTCGGGGTGGTCAACTTACAGAGGTTCTACTGTGTTCACATAATGTCTTGGATACCACTCCATTTGGTCCTTCAAAATGAAAAGGATAAATTCTAGAAAGAATTGGCTATTAGGATTTTTCGGCATGGTGGTTCAAACTTGTAATCCTAGCACTTTGGGAGACTGAGACTGGGAGATTGCTTGAGGCCAGGAGCTTGAGACCCCCATTTCTATAAAACTAGTTTAAAAGATTAACCAGGTATGGGCGGCGCCTGTGGCTCAGCAGGTAGGGCGCCGGTCCCATATGCCAGAGGTGGTGGGTTCAAACCCAGCCCCGGCCAAAAAAAAAAAAAAAACCCACAAAAGATTAACCAGGTATGGTGGCATATACCTGTAGACCCAGATATATTGGGAGGCTGAGGCAGGAGGATTGCTTGAGCCCAGGAGTTTGAGGTTGCACTGAACTGTGATGAAGCCACTGCACTCTAGCCCCAGTGACAGAGCAAGACCCTGTTTCCACCTCATGGGGGGGGAAAAAATTCTCATAAATGCTTTCTGTCTAACTAGAATGGATTTTGTTGCTTGTGTGATTGATTTCTCAGATACCAAGATACTGTATGTGCTTGTGTGTGTTAGGTTGTAATACATGGCTGTTGACAGTGAGTCTCAAAATATTCCCATCTCTATTTGAGTTGCTATTCTTATGTAAATAATAGTAATTATTTTATGATTATTCTGAGAAATTTTTCATCCATGTATAAAAATTTTTCATCCAGCATTTAATTCAAAGATGACTATTTAGTGTGTGAGTTACCATCTTCGACTTGTGCCACATTGTTCCCTTCCCTCCAGGCAAAACAAAGCTATATTTATTGATTTGATAGAATTCTCCAACTCAATGCTAGTGTCTTTCTAATGGATACTAGTAATTTTAGAGTTTTCACTTTCATTGACACCTAATTTTTTTTTAAACAGTCTTACTACGTCACCTTAGAGTGCTGTGGCGTCACAGCTTACAGCAATCTCAAACTCCTATGCTTAAGCATTTCTCTTGCCTCAGCCTCCCAGGTAGTTGGGACTACAGGCACCCACCACAATGCCCGGCTTCTTTTTTTTCCTGTTGCAGGTCTCATTGTTGCTTAGCTGGCCCAGCCTAGGTTGGAACCCGCCAGCCTTGGTGTATGTGGCTGGCACTGTAACTGCAGTACTATGGTGCCGAGCCAACACCTAATTTTTTAACCTTTTGAACCAGTAAGTAAAAATACCCTAAAATTTCCCTTTCCTTACTTAGAAGCCATTTTCTTCCCTCACTGGAAGTAAAGACCATGGTTTGATGATGTTAATTGTCAGAGTCAGCTGGGCACTGTGGCTCACACTGGTAATCCCAGCACATTAGGAGGCTGAGGTTAGAGGATTGTTTGAGGCCAGGAGACAAGCCTGGGCAACATTGTGAGACACCTGTCTCTACAAAAGGAAAAAGAAAATTAGCCAGGGTGGTGGCTTGCCTGTATTCCTAGCTATACTTAGGAGGTCGGGGTGTGAGGATCACTTGAGCCCAGGAGTTTGAGTTTATAGCCCGAGCAAGAAACAATACTTTTTCTCCATTCTTCTTTTTTAAACAAGTCAGAGCTGTAATTGTATATAACCCTCCCTCAAAGGATCTGTCTGGCAGAAAAGTGATTGCTCAACCTTGCTGCTACAGAGGTAACAAAATCTTAGTATATTCATTGTTCTTAGATTTCTTCCTAAAAACTTACTCTCTTAAAAACCCCCACCAATTAGAAAAATTAACACAATGTCAGATGTTTGAGGACCTTTTGATAAAATGGATCGGAGGAGTTCTGTTTTTTCTGTGCTGCCTTCCCATATTTGCAAAATTTTCTGTCCCTTAGTCTGTATTCCTATAGTAAGTATATAAAGGGTAAACGGTAGACCAGTGATTTTTGCTCCCAGGAACATTTGGCAGTGTCTGGAGACATTTTTGGCTGTCATAACTGGGGCAAGTACTACTGGCATCTGATGGGCTGCTAAACATCCTACAGTGCATATAACTCCCACAACAAAGAATTGAGTCCCAGAATATCAGTAATGCTGAAGTTGTGAAAAGCTGCAATGGACAGTGAGGTTAAGGTCTTTCTGACATAGTAATGGCCTTCAAGAAAGTTTTAATTACCAGAGACATAGGACTTCTATTGTAACAGGATCATTTGATCATGAATTAGCTTATGGAACTTGTATTTTCTTATTACTTAAGTTTTGTTTTGTTTTAAAGAGTAGATTTGAGGGAAACCTTACAGATTACAGCCTCTTAATTTAACACATGAGGGGCCAGATGCCGTGGCTTATGCCGGTAATCCTAGCACTCTCAGAGGTGGAGGTGAGTGGATTGCCTGAGCTCATGAGTTGGAGACAAGCCTGAGCCATAGCCCAGCGTTGTGGCAGACACCTGTAAGTCCCAGTCACTTGGGATGCTGAGGCAAAAGAATTGCTTAAGCCCAAGAGTTTGAGGGTCCCCTGTGAGCTGTGATGTCATGGCACTGTACCAAAAAAAAAAAAAAAAAATTAACACATGAGGAACTAAACCTGAGGGACAACTAACTGGTTAAGTATTTGTTAGATTGAATTATCTAATCTCTTTTTTCTATGAAGAATTACTAATGTTATGTTTTACAAGTACCCACGTTTGTGATATATTGAGAAGTGCAGATAGTATAGATTTGATAATTTTAAAGATCTTTTGACAGCTATAAATAATTTGCAGTGCAGATTGGGCTGCTTCAATATAGTTTTCATTTCTTAGAGAAAGATCTGATTTATGAAGTTTCTTTGCATCTAAAAATACAATTCGCTTAGAGATTGGTAGTTTCTGGGGTTTATTGTAATCATTGGCATGATTTATAAGTTACTTTATATATATCTTTTGAGGGGAGAGGGAGAGGTCATCTTTAAATTAAACTTAACCGTATGTAGTTTGTAGAATGTAAAAATGTGATGTTTATTTCTGACTTAAGTGAGCATAAACTACAAACTTGTCTGTATACCTCAAGAACAGATACTTTATTTAGTTGTCTTTATTCAGTGTTGAATACAAATGTCTGAGCTAAAGTAACGTTAGAGATCATTTCCTGTAACCTTTTGTTCTGAGGTAATACTCAAAGCAAAGAGGGGGGAGTTTAGGCATCTTACCTATACAAAAGCCTCAGCTTGGTGTCAGAGAGGACCACATACAAGGCTTCTGGATTTTTGTGTTTCTCAAAATTTTGTAACAACCCATGTAAAAGATAAATGGCCCTCACCAGAGGTCTGGGCCATTGGAATCTATTATGTCGTATCTGATCAGAAAATGAACATACGTCCACACATACCCACAGTGCACAACACACTGCCTTCGCATATAGTAGGCCCCAGGAGAAGTGTGTTCATTGAATTTGAAAACAAATCAAAATGCCTAAGATGAAACTGAGATGAAGGGGAAATGCCGTAAGCCAAAACACCAAGGATGAAACTAAGGTGGAGAGGAGAAAGCACAGGCAGTTAACATCTCTGCCCCTTTACTCAGCCTGGATTTGAGAAGCAGAGGATGCTGGTCCAGAGTAGATTGGATGCGCGTATAGGTTTTCCTCGTTCAGTGAGGCAGGCGGGGAGGGCTTTGTCTTTACCATGCCTGTGTGGCTGCAGTACCAGCCTCTGCAGCTAGCGTGGCATTTACATTGCCTCAAGTGATCCTAAAACACCACGCAGACCCAAAGACCCTTTTCGATCAAAGTTTCTTGCTGTAATACAATATATGTTGAAAGTATGAAATGGAGGTATCAAAAGAAAAATGTAGGCATCTTCAAACAAGGGGCCATTTTCAAAACAATTTAGGAAGTGTTTTTCTTCACATGGCACATTTAACTAACACATTCTTTGCTAGTGGCCTTGCTTTTTGGAGAAGGGCTGTTAGCTGAAGGGCATATTTATTATGGGACATTTACTTAAAAATATTTGAAAGATCGCTGTACATTTCTGTCATTATAGGTACCAGAGGGGAGAGGAAATGGGAGGAAGCCAGATTTATAGTCTATAGTTCAAATACTTTAAGAAGTCCACTTTTGGAAAGTTGTTATAGTGTTTAATAAGCTTAAATTTTTTTCTTTTATTTTTTATTTCAGATTAATATGAGGGTACAAACGATTAGATTACAATGTTTGTGTTTGTTAGGTAAAATCCCTGGTATAGTTATGTCCATCAGGTGGGAGCACACTAATTCCCCTTCTCTTTCCCCTCCTCACCTCTTGAGTTAAATTGAGTTTTTCTCTTGTGTGGGCATGTATTAATATTGAGTACATTGGATACTTGCTTTCACTTGCTTTTCCATTCTTGTGATACTTTACTAAAGCAAATATTCTCCAGCTTTATCTAGAATGTTTATTTTCAAAATGTTTTCTTAACTCTGCCATTGGAAGTGATGCTACTTTTCATGTTTCTGTTTTGAAATTTTGTGGAGAGAAAAATTAAAGCTTGAATTTTAAAAGTTACCTTCTCCAAGGCTATGTTGAACAGTTTGATGAGAATATTTCAGATTGTATATGAAACCAGCACATTGTACCCCTTGATTGCACAAATGTTCACAGCTATGATTTAACAATAAAAAGAAAAAAAAGTTACCTTCTCCAGAATATCTCCTCTTTGGTGATGCAGCAGACTTGCACAAGTATTTGGCATAATGCTGGGGTAGCAAGTCTCAAGCTTTTTGGTGATCAGATTTTTTACATTCTTCTTTTTTTTTTGGAGACAGAGCCTCAAGCTGTCACCCTGGGTAGAGTGCCATGGCATCACAGCTCACAGCAACCTCTAATTCCTGGGCTTACGCGATTCTCTTACCTCAGCCTCGCAAGTAGCTGGGACTATAGGCGTCCACCACAATGCCCAGCTATTTTTGGTTGGAGCTGTCTTTTTATTTTATTTATTTATTTATTTGTTTATTTTTATTTTTTTGTAGTTTTTGGCCGGAGCTGGGTCAGAACCCGCCACCTCCGACATATGGGGCCAGCACCCTACCCGCTTTGAGCCACAGGCTCTGCCCTGGAGTTGTCATTTTTGTTTGGCAGGCCCAGGCTGGATTTGAACCTGCCAGCTCTGGTGTATGTGGCTGGCACCTTAGCTGCTTGAGCTACAGGCGCCAAGCCGATTTTTTTTTTGCAGTTTTTGGCCAGGACTGGGTTTGAACCTGCCACCTCCTGCATATGGGGCTAGTGCCCTACTCTGTTGAGCCACAGGCGCTGCCCACCGAGCCGATTTTTTACATTCTTAAAGACCCCAAGGAGCCTTTGTTAGTCTTGGTTACATGTATAGATACTTTTCACATGCAGAAATTAAAACCGAGAAATGCTTATGGTAATAGACGAGTTCTCAGCAATAATACTGTCTCAATTTCAGTTAGTCTTTGGAAAGCTCTGTTGTTACATTAATGAGGGAACAAAAGTGAAAAGGCAAGTGATGTTTTTAAGTTATTGTGGAAATAGATTTGAGCTCATAGACCCTCCTGAAAAGATCTGGAGACCCTCAGAAGTCTCTGGACCAACGCTCAGAGGACAACAGGACTGAGTGAGTTATCTGCCTGTTGCTGCCAGATTGGTTTATTAAATGAATGCTATGTTTCCAATAATCTAAACCACTTGTAATTCTTTTTATTTATTTAACATATATGTATGTGTATTCATTCCTGAGTTGTAGAAAAGTTGTAGTGCTTTCACTTAACTGATGTTCAAGTAGTTGTTAAGTTTGTTTTCAGGGCATAAGAAACAATTGAATATTCAAAATGAAAATTTAACATAGGGTAGAATATTTCACAAAATGTTTATTAAGGTAAAAACGCTTGTTAGTTGTGTTGTGTTGTGTTGGATCCAGTTCCTAACCAAGCTGTATCTGATGACAGTTTTTGTGTAATGCCATGTACATATATATAGTTGAGGAATGGTAGCCTCCCCTAAAGGCATCCTTTTTTTTTTTTTTTTTTTTTTTTTTTTTTTTTTTTTTGTGGTTTTTGGCCGGGGCTAGGTTTGAACCTGCCACCTCCAGCATATGGGACCGGCGCCCTACTCCTTGAGCCACAGGCGCCGCCCAAGGCATCCTTTTTTAAAAGGGTATCTGCAAAACTAAAATTCTCTCTTGAGTATGCAGAAAACTTTGCAGCTATGTTGATGAGGCTCCTTAGTGATGCTGTTGCTGTTAGCATAATTAACTTAAGGATGCTAACGTGTGAAGGATTTACGTCTCTAGAACCATTTCTCAGGGCAGGGTTTGCCAGTTTCTTTCACTTGGTAGATCTTCCCACTTAACTCTCAGAAAGGTGGTAGGCACATCTACAGGGGGAAAAGTAGTGCTTTGGAATGTATGTTATCATTTCTGTGGGGAATTATTTTGTTGAGTATCTACACATGCCCTGAGAAGAGCTAAGTGAACGAACAGTACTTCACTTCATCCTGACTTCAGCCCTATTGAATTACATGTGGTTTTACCTAGGCTTAGTAGTGGGTCTGGATAAAATTCAAAGGCTGTTTTTAACTCCATAGTCTATACTTTTCCTTAATACTGTGTTTTCCCACATTACCTGTGGTGGTAACAGAAGGAAAGATACTTGGTAGAAAGGGGGGTGACTTAGATTTTAAAATTTGATAGTTGGAGTCAGATTTGAGGAAAATTTTTAGTTTTCTAATATGGAAGAGAGTGATTATCTCTCGAGTCAAGGATGTTTGTGGGAAGGAGTAACCTAGAATGAGACTAAGATACCTTAGGGTCACCCAGGAGTTACTTCTAGATGAGCCAAAGGATTTGAGAAAGTGAAGGCACATATTTATTTACACGAAGGAGGAAAGTACTATTTAGGAAACAAAAGAACTATACACGTGGCAGGCGCCTGTAGTCCCAGCTACTCGGGAGGCTGAGGCAGGAGACTCGCCTAAGCCCAGGATTTGGAGGTTGCTGTGAGCTGTGTGACACCACGGCACTCTACCGAGGGCCATAAAGTGAGACTCTGTCTCTACAAAAAAAAAAAAAAGAACTGTACACAAAGATGTGTTCAGGAAGCAGAGGGAAATTGTTAGTTTCCTAATAATTGATCCTAGTAAAGTCAAGTGACAGTTGAATTTTTTAAATATCCATGTTACCGTGATGGTTGGCTTCATTGAAGTCACGAGGTCATATAGGTTCCTTGGTGTTTAAAGAATATAATGGCAAAGGGGTGGGTAGTTTAAATGAACAGGAAACAAGTTATACTAGTCATCCAAGCCAACGGCCGTTTAGGGGCTAGTGGATAGTGCTGTTGGGATAGAAAAATGATGCTTTTATTTAACACTTACATTTCCTTAGAGGCAAATAAATCAAATCATTGCCCAATTTGTGTTTTTTTATTTGTATTTTTGAGACAAAGTCTTACTATGTTCCCCTCAGTAGAGTACTGTGGTGTCATAGCTCACAGCAACCTCAAACTCTTGGACTTAAGCAATTCTTTTGCCTCAGCCTCCCAAGTAGCTGGGACTACAGACACCAGCTATTTTTTTGTTGCAGCTGTCATTGTTGATTTTAGCTGGCCCAGGCTGGGCTCAAAAATGCCAGCCTCTGTGAATGTGGCCAGCGCCCTACCCACTGAGCTACGGGCGCCACCACATTGCCCAATTTGAAAATAGATTGTGTTCCACAAGTATATTTGCAGTTTAATTGTTTACACCTTGGAATACAGTGTCTTAATACAGGCTAGTCCAAACAAAGATCAGAATTATTTAGCCTCTGTGTGATTTTAACAAGGTAATTTTGCAAACAAAAAGAATTGTGTGCAATTTATAAAGCAGTCCCACACATTTGGCCTACCCAGTTAGTTTCCTGAGGTTGGATTTAGTACCATTCTCATTTTGTTTTTAAAACATTTTAGTAGGGGTCGAGCATGGTCGCTCATGCCTGTAATCCTAGCACTTTGGGAGGCTGAGGCGGATGGATTGCTTGAGCTCACGAGTTTGAGTTTAGTCTGAGCAAAAGCGAGACCCCATCTCTACTAAAAATAGAAAAACTGAAGCAAGAGGATCGCTTTAGCCCAAGTTGGAGGTTGCTGTGTGCAATAAAATCACAGCACTCTACCCAGGGTGACAGCTTGAGACTCTTGTCTCAAAAAAAAAAAAAAAAAAGGGCGGCGCCTGTGGCTCAGTGAGTAGGGCACCGGCCCCATATGCTGAGGGTGGCGGGTTCAAACCCGGCCCCGGCCAAACTGCAACCAAAAAATAGCCAGGCGTTGTGGCGGGCGCCTGTGGTCCCAGCTACTCGGGAGGCTGAGGCAAGAGAATCGCTTAAGTCCAGGAGTTGGAGGTTGCTGTGAGCTGTGTGAAGCCACAGCACTCTACTGAGGGCCATAAAGTGAGACTGTCTCTACAAAAAAAAAAAAAAAAAACTTTTTTTTTTTTTTTTTTTTTTTTTTTAGTAGGGAGGAATAATGGCTGTACATAATAAATACTTTGCTGGGTTCCCAACTGGGATGCATGCATTTTGGGACATCAGTAACAATAAATTTGTAGTCATTGTAGAATGGACTCATATTCGTCCTAGCTGGCCTAGTGTACATGTATGTGACTTTTTTTTTTTTTTTTTTTTTAAAGACAGAGCCTCAAGCTGTTGCCCTGGGTAGAGTACTATGGCATCACAGCTCACAGCAACCTCCAACTCCTGGGCTTAAGCGATTCTTTTGCCTCTGTCTCCCAAGGAGCTGGGACCATAGGTGCCTGCCACAATGCCTGCTATTTTTTGGTTGTTGTTGTCATTGTTGTTTGGCAGGCCCGGGCTGGATTTGAACCCGCTAGCTCTGATGTCTTTTGAGTATAGAAACAGGAAAACGTCATGAGAGGGAAGGCTGCTTTTAATTATATTACCATATGAGGCATACCATAATGAGGTCTGCCATGAAGAATCTGGATAAAGACCTGCTCAGAGTTGTTAAATTCCTTAAGTTGCTAATCCTTCAACTAACAAATTGCTAAGGCAAGGAAAGGTTTGAGGGAATATAGTATGTATGTACTCTGAGGGTCAATGTAAGCTGACGTGGTGAGGACTCTTTGTTAGTTGTAATAACTATGTTGATTATAAATAATGTTTGAGATGGGCAAATTGTCTGATTCCAGAACCTTTGAAAGGTGAAATTTCAAAAGTGGGCAGAAAACACACATGATCCTTATGAAAAGTTGGACATAATCAAGGAAAAGCTTAAAAGATTTTTCTGGTTCTTTGTTGCCTGAACAGCAAGAAGATGGTTTTGTTTTGTGTGCTTGTTCTGGTAGCCGAGATACAGAGAAGTACTTAAGATCTCAGGTTTCCTTGAGTACACAACAGGAAAAGAAGGGTATGTATGTAAATGACTCTTTAAAAAAATACTATTTTTGCCTGTGTTCCTTAAAAGTGGTATAAGTACACATCAATCCAGAAAGATTTTTGTTTTCCAGTGTCTTTTGTATTCAAGTGTATTTGAACACTTCGAAATTTTTCCTTTATAGAAATTAAGGTTGTCCCTAGTTGAAGATTGTTTTACTTTTTGTGGAATGGGCTCTTTTCTGAAATATTAGCTGCTTAAATGCAAAAAAATAGAAATGGTTTGCTGATGCTTATTTTTGAAGTTTCTTAATAATACATTTTCATTTGTAAACTACTGATATAGCAACAATAAACGTATAAAATATTTAAAGAAGACTTTTTTTTTTTGGCGTTGTAGTTGTCCTTGTTGTTTAGCAGGCTGGGGCTGGGCTCGAGCCTACCACCCCTGTATATGTGGCCAGCGCCCTAACCACTGAGCTACAGGCACTGAGCCAAGACAAATTTTTTTATAAGAAAAATACAGTGTGCAAGAGGATACAAAAAACTCTTTGATGTCAACTTACGTGGAAGCTGGACTCTCTGTTTACTATATTGTGTCTATGGTCAAATCGTTCATTGGTTTTGGAGGGTTTTTGTGGTTGTGGTGGTTGATTAGTTTTAACTTGAGGCTTAGATACCAAAACAAAAGTTGTAGGCGGTGTGCTTTGTTCTAATGTTTTCCACTGTTATTATGAAGACTTTTTTATGATAAGACTTTTAACTGCTTATTTAATATTTGTTACTTGGGAGACTTGGATAATCTTGGAGCCTCAAAGTGTCAGCTTGTATTGAAGATTTGACTTTATAATATATTGAAAGTTCCACTTATTGAAGGAGAGCTATTTGTACTATGTTGTATGACGCTTAGAAGACTTTATTAAGCAAGGAAATTTGTGGGATGTCAGTATTTCTCCCTGGTCAGCAGTGTTAAATATGGTATAGGTTTATTCCTAACAGTGTTTTCAAGGCAGTAGAAAGCGGGGAAAATAGTCTTGCCAGAGTGAAGCATGGTGAAGCTAATGAAAGCAGTAGGATTTTTGGCCAAGTGTCTAGTACCCTGTGCCCAAGACATCCCCTACACACGCACGCGAGCACGCACGCCTGCAGCTGGGCTCTTCAAAAGCAAGGAGACTAGTTTGAGGATACCTTTGTGTGAGGAGTCTATGGAGAGTCCAGATGGCACTACATAATGTGCCTGTCATATGGTATCTGTGGAATGGTTCTACCCCTCTTGCTTCAAGTGCAATTTGTAATATCTAATCTAGAGAGTCTGGCATTGATCTCCTGGTGGCAGAGAGTGTACATAGCTGTGTCAGTGGAGATCAGCCATTTCCATTCTTCCACGTGCAGTCAGGAACGTATCAGCCAAGCCATCCTTTACCTCAGCACCACAGATCACAAATAGGAGTTTTTATACTGTTCCTTGGCAGCCGTATGTCCCTTAATCTTTAAAGCCCCATCCTATGTGGCCTGTTAAAAGTCAGCAACAACCTCTTGATCATCGAAGCTTGGGCCCTCGTTTCAGTTTACATTCTCCTTTGTTTTTTTCTGCAGTGTTCATTTATTCATCCAGTAGATAGTTTTACTGAGAATCTGGCCTTGCTTTCTGTCATGGTTACAAAGATGACAAAGATGTAGTCTTTGCTGTGGAGGAGTACACAGTTGATAGGCAGTTAGAGTGTAGCATGATAACAAACATGGGAAAACTTTGCAGGTTGCCCTGGAGTGAGGCAGGCACCTCAGTCGGGGTCTGTGTGGCTTTGGGCTTTGCATTTAGGCTGGGAGTTCAGAGTGGGGGGCAGGTACCTTTGACTCTCTGTTTATGGTACTCTTAATTGGTGTCCACGTGTCCTCTTGTTCTTGGGTTAGATTTCTCTGGAGTAAAGTACATACACTGGCTTAATTGAAAAATTCTCGCTCAAGGTATAGTTTGGTTTATTCACATTAACAACTCTGGCTGAGTTATTTTAACATCAAATTTTGGTTAGTCTGTGGCTATTTAACTCTCATTTAAACTGCCCGACAATCCCAGTAGACAGCTGATCTGTCCCTGTTCCTAGTGAGAGCATATGAAATGTTTTGTAGTGATCATTATCTTCTTTGTAAGTATTAACACAGTGATACTTCCTCTTTAAAGGAGTGGAAGGTGTTAGAATGGCTGCTACTGCTCTTGTTAGGACCTGTGAAAAGGGAAAGTTGCCTTTGACATGGCCCTGTGGTTTGGGGGGGGTTGCCTAGAGTAAGTATATTTTCCCTTGTCTAGGGGTATTATCACATCTGTTTGAAACTCTTTGCTCAGTGACAAGTGAGGCCACTTGTGATTCAGGCTGCAGAGGACTTTCAAAGTTTGGTGGGGTGCCATTCTAAAAGCCTCTGGCCGGACGCGGTAACTCACTGCAAGTGCTAGTAATCTTAGCACTCTGGGAGGCCAAGGCAGGTAGATTGCTTGAGCTCGGGAGTCTCAGACCAGCTTGAATCAGAGCTACAAAAACCGTCTCTAAAAAAAAAAAAAAAAACCGTCTCTACTAGAAAAACTAGCTGGGCTTTGTGGCAAGCGCCTGTATACTGGGGAAGTTGAGGCAAGTTTGAAGTTGCTGTGAGTTATGACACCACAGCATTCTACCAAGGGCTACAAAGTGAGACTGTCTCAAAAAAATAAAAAGCATCCGTTGCCAGAGGCATATAGGAAACTTGCTCTGAGCTTGCACCTTTGGGTGGTGTGTTTTCTTGTAAAGTTCACACTACCCCCAAGCCAGTATTAAAAACACTCAGAACAGGGCTGCGCCTGTGGCTCAGTCGGTAAGGTGCCGGCCCCATATACCGAAGCTGGCAGGTTCAAACCCGGCCCCGGCTGAACTGCAACCAAAAAATAGCCGGGCGTTGTGGCAGGCGCCTGTAGTCCCAGCTACTCGGGAGGCTGAGGCAAGAGAATCACTTAAGCCCAGGAGTTGGAGGTTGCTGTGAGCTGTGTGAGGCCACGGCACTCTACCGAGGGCTTTAAAGGGAGGCTCTGTCTCTAAAAAAAAAAAAAACACTCAGAACAAACCCAGTGCCTTCTAGCACTGTTAACCTGGCTGCTGTTGTGGAGTCGGCATCTTGTTCCCTCCTCTCCATGGCCCTTGGCTCCCATACCCATGCTTAGCTTAGGCAATCATCGTGCTATGCTCTTAGTGACTCTCTTTTTGTTTGTTTTCTGGTAAGGAATAGAAAAGTTAATGTAAGAAAGCAGCTTTGTTTTATTTTATTTTTCTTAGATTTGTTTTTGTTTTTGCATTCGTGAGTCAGCCGTGGTCTGCACAATTACTTATGTCTGGCCAGCTCCTCCATCCTGAGGAATGCAGAGGGGAATGCGTGTGTAGGATCAGAAGGTGACTTTATATTATGGCAGCTACCCTGTTTCCCCGAAAATAAGACATCCTCCAAAAATAAGACCTACTTACAGGAAAGATAAGACATCCCCTGAAAATAAGACCTAGTGCATCTTTGGGAGCACACCTTAAAATCAGACACTGTCTTATTTTCGGGAAAACAGGGTAGTTGTCTTACCTCCTTAGTGACCTATCTATATATTTTGGTTTTGGGGGACAGAATCTTAATTCAATTGCCCAGGTTAAAAGTGCCGTGTGCAGTGGCATTACCCTCGCTCACAGTATCCTCAAGCTCCTAGATTCAAGTGACCGTTCTGCTTCAGCGTCCTAAACAGCTGGGACTGTAGGCACCCACCACAACACCCAGCTAATTTTTCTATTCCTAGTAGAAATGGGGTTTTACTCTTGCTCAGGCTAGACATGACCCAGTTGTGTATTTGTTTTCCATCTTATAATTGGAGGGCTTAGTATATTGTGTCTGTCTAGATGGGCATGTCTTTGAAAATTAATATTAGATAAAAATAATGTATAGGCATTCCTTTCTCCCTTTCTCATTTGGGTCTCTGAATGGTTGTGTATTGTGAAAAGTGTTTGGCACTGCTTAGAATTTGTGGACAATAGTGCTAAGAGCCCGTGTCAGTTGGAGCCTGGCTTGGGCATAATGGTTGATGGCACAATGAATGTATCACTTGACAAGATTTTTTTGTGGTGACTTTCAGTCTTTCCCTCCTGGGAGCTAGTGAACCACAGTTACCTTTTATTGCTCTGTATGTGTTGTCTGTGCCAATCACAGAGCTGCAGGGGGCGGAACAAGTTAGGATAATTAGATTGAGGAGTGAATGTCACACTTCTAATTTCATTCTCTTTTCAAGAGATTTCCAATGTCCATTTAATAAAATGAGATTAACCCTCTGCAGTAGGAGCATTTGAGAGTTGTCAGTCAGTATAATATTGACAGTTCAAAAAGGTAGTGTTCTCAGCACTCTTAGAAACACTGTCAGGGTTTATTGTCTGGAAGACTATTTTATGCATAGGAATGTGTATGTTTGTGAGCACATGAGAATATTCCATTTCTTTTATGAAAGTAAATTATTATGGACTCCTTTCTGCTAAATCAAAATAATAATGTAGAAATAACATACATGCACCATGTAATTTAGTTTTGGGTTGCCAGAGATCAATAATAAAATCCCTAAGAACTTGTGGAACCAAATAAAAATTATAAAAAAAAATTTATAAAGCAAATAATGATACATCTTTTTTCAAATGTTTTAGAAAACCTCGGATCAATTCTCAGCTGGTGGCCCAGCAAGTGGCACAGCAGTATGCCACTCCACCACCCCCTAAAAAGGAGAAGAAGGAGAAAGTTGAAAAGCAAGACAAAGAGAAACCTGAGAAAGATAAGGAAATTAGCCCTAGTGTTACCAAGAAAAATACCAACAAGAAAACAAAGTAAGTTTCTGGTTAAGTACATGATAGTATTTTGCAAGTGAATCCCGGACATTTTTTAAATGCCTCTTTTTCGCATCTCCCTCTTTTAGACCAAAGTCTGATATTCTGAAAGATCCTCCTAGCGAAGCAAACAGTATACAGTCTGCAAATGCTACAACAAAGACCAGCGAAACGAATCACACCTCAAGGTACTCAGAATAACTAGAATGAAATACTGAATTGCTGCTATGGTTTACTTAATCATCAAAAACCCAAGTGGGTTTGTAGGATAAGGAGGTGAGATGAAGAGCTAGGAGTGGATTTGTTAATCGAATACTTAAATACTGTTTGCTGAAACAGGAGAAAGATAAATACTACTTTTGCAGTGGTCCAAAGCTTTGCTAAAGTTGATCAGCACACTTGCAGTCATCTTTGGCATGTGTGGTGAGCAGTTGAGATTCATTGCCATAGTGTCATGAAATCTTTGTGTGTATTGATGACATTTTGCCAGAAGCTGTTTTTAATCCGTAAGTTATTTAATCGGGCTATTCCCCTGTGGTGTTGCTTTCAGGCCCCGGCTGAAAAACGTGGATAGGAGCACTGCACAGCAGTTGGCAGTAACTGTTGGCAACGTCACCGTCATTATCACAGACTTTAAGGAAAAGACTCGCTCCTCCTCGACGTCCTCATCCACAGTGACCTCCAGTGCAGGGTCAGAACAGCAGAACCAGAGCAGCTCGGGGTCAGAGAGCACAGACAAGGGCTCCTCCCGTTCCTCCACGCCAAAGGGCGACATGTCAGCAGTAAATGATGAATCTTTCTGAAATTGCACATGGAATTGTGAAAACTATGAATCAGGGTATGAAATTCAAATCCTCCACCTGCCCATGCTGCTTGCACCCCTGGAGAATCTTCCGTGGACATCGACCTCTTAATGATGCTGCCAGGATAATTCCTGCTTGCCATGGGCATCTGGCCACCAAGGAATTTCGCACCCTGACGATTACTCTTGACACTTTTATGTATTCCATTGTTTTATATGATTTTCCTAACAATCATTTATAATTGGATGTGCTCCTGAATCTACTTTTTATAAAAAAAAAAAAAAAATCTGCTGTGCACAATTTTCCATGTACATTACAACTGGTTTTTTGTTTTTGTTTTGTTGGGGGGGGAGGTTGGGGAGGGGGAGGGAACTTTTATTTATTGTGTTCACAAACTCCATCCTTTCAGCATATCCTTTTTAAGTTTAGTTCTTTCTTCCAGTTATACTATGTACTATCAGTTTTGATATAACTATATATATATAAATATAAAATTATATATAAAGGGTTATTTGAAACCAATCCATGGCAACGCTGGTGCTTGATACACTGTGAAGTGAATACAACATTGAACAGTTACAGATCTGGGACAGTCCCTTCTATGAAAGTGCTGAAATTAAATTAAAATCAGTCTTAGGTGAAGTATGTTCCAACCTACATGGGAACTCAACTTTCTCATCTGTCTAACGAGTACTGGACGATATAAAAATATATATTTTTTAAACAATGTGATCTCACATTTAAAGACTGCTCCAGATAGCCTGCATTCGCAATGGAATAACTGACAAATCACAAGTGGTTTAGTAGAGGAGGGCTTTGATCATTCAGAAGTAACTAAACTAGCTCCAGAATGCCAAGTATTCATGTAAATTACGGTTACATGTTAACATAGCTGTTCTTACATAAGCACTCATGAAAATATGGTATTCTGTACTCAGATTCCATCCATTTTCCAGACCTCTACTCATCATGGCTGAGGTAAATCTAGAAATTGTCTCTTAGTTTTAGGATTGAAACAGTCCAAACTCTATTTTTTGGTCCATACAGGAAGCAATTCCTTGTTTCTACTTTCCATATGACATTGCAGAGGTGGTGTTTTGTGATTGAAATTGGTTTGCTTCATGTCCCTTGGTTGATGAACCCTCAACCTACCCCTACCCACTCAGTTGTGAGAATTGTTTTCCTTTCTCAAAACCTACTATGATTCATTTTACTGAACAAAAGTTATCAGCCACACATCCAGCCCAAGCCCAATGTGGAGCTTTTCAGTGTTTGGTGACATTGTTTGGTTCCCTGCTGTGGGAAAGAACTCTAGTAGTGAATGGCTTGAGCCCTAGCGGCGGAGTTGCTAGGAGAGCTCCTGCTTACTGCCGGCAGAAAGTGATCTTTATCTTCCTTGATATAAAGATAGCATGAGTAAACTGTTTTTGTTTTCACTTTTTTTTAACTGTCTTACAAAAAAATCAAAGACCACTAACATGATCTCACCCCCTCCTCATCAAAAGAAATTTTTGTTTTGTTTGCTTTGCTTTGCTTTGTTTGGATTAGAGGTCCGTCTTCTGTTTGACTTTCATATTCATAAACACACACAGTTCCTAGTACTCAGAGTCTTTTCAAGCACGGGACTCACTGGGAGGGCAGCCCAATTTGTAATGCAGCACCACATTTTGGTGTTGAAAACCTGGTTTGCTTAATAATAGAAGTAATTTCTGTCTATGGAGGCAACAAGTAAAAAAATTTAACAGCTTGATTTGAGTAGCCAAAGGAAAGGTTCCTTTCACATTTACATTAAAACTATTCTGTAGTCATTGGTGTACCATAACTAAAATTCTTTTCTTAAAGGTCTAGATTATAAAGCAGTGCCATTTGTTGCTGTGGTCCTATTGTCAAATGCATGGACAATGTTCCCCTCTTTTTAAAAATACTTGTATCTGGGATGCAAGCTGTGCTTATCTTTTTAAATACATTTTTAAAGTATTTATTAATGAACCAAAGGAAATCAGATGCTTTCTATAAGCATTAGAATATATAATACATAGTGATTTGACTATGAATTTTAAATCTACATTTTAATATTAGTGGGATATTGCAAAGACATTCCTTCTAAAGTTTTAATATTCCTTTTATTAAGGGTCTCAGGGAGGGTAAATTAGTCAGCCATATTTATTTTCCAGAGGTGTAAGGAATTGCTAAGTTTTTAAATTAACTTTTTAAAAAAATTTAAAATACCACCAAACTCATGGGTTGCACTGCTTTTTGAACCAGTAAGTGTTGATATGCACTTTGTTCAGAAACACTGTGTACTTTTGGAAAACTAGTTTCATGTAAAGTGATTGGACCCCCTAGATTAGTGGGAAAGACTGATTAATCAGCTACTCATAGGCTGCTCATTAATTCATTGCCAATGTCTTGGTTTTTCAGTTTTGCCTCCGTGATAAATTAGGAGAATGGGGAGAGGAGAAGGAAGGGGAGAATTAACTTTAGAACATGTGGCATGATATTGTCATCCTGGTAGAAACTGCAGCTAACATTGGGAGTTAGAGCAATCAGATGTTACAGGGCCAGCCCTTTAGCTGCTGTTGTGTACTCTGCTGGGACAGTAAGGTAGTAGGTACTTTAGACTTTTAATTTCTGAAAATGAACCATCCCTCAGGCATGTATTCTGGAAATGGAATTTCTGTAACTTCCTGCATTTGCAGTTGGCCCTACAATTAGTAGGCAGCGCATAAAAACACTAGTGTAGATTACAAAGATATATATTAAAAGAGGACCAGAAATACTTGGTATTCAGTGACACAGAAAGCAGGTTAAAAAGCAAAAACAAAAAAAGCACAGTGTTATGCTTGCAAGTTTCCATTTGTTTTAATACCACACAGTCTTTCAGCCTGTGCGTGCATGTGTGCGTGTGCACACATGGAGCTTACCTGACTTGCTCTGCTATAGTCAGTCAGTTAAAAAAAAGTAAAGACATTTTGACACCCACAAAATATTTTAATCAAAACCTTTCAGTTTCAATCTGGATATTTAAAAACATTGGCAGAAGCTTCTGTGAGTTTAGTTCCACTAAGATGTTTCACCTGCCTTATCAAGACCATTCTCAGTCTACTTTTTTAAGCTACCGTATCTTAAATTATTGAAAATTTATTAATTGCTGAATATATAATAACCTTTGCTTGTATGTAACCGAAAATGGTTTAAGAGCCAACATTTAGAGTTATGACAATGGAGCTGAACAGTTTTTAATGCGCAAGCAGTTCTGTTCTTGTGTATGACTTGTAACCTTAATTTACTGTGTAAAGATGGTTACATTATTTCCTTAGCTTTGTTTGTTGGAGACAAATAGAGAGAATGCTTGTTAAGTATGTCAAAACATAATCTTATCTTGTGAATTTTTGTTAATGTATTATACGAGCTATATTTTTCATTTGCCCAGAAAGACAGCTTGTATAACGCTTTTGGAAGTTTCTGCTCTGTAACGTCTTTAGAGCTGACAGTCTGTTAGGTTTGTTTTTTTCTTCATGCTAAAGTGTCAGTTGGTGGTTTTGTGAACTGGTCAGAAATTCACAGGTCTTAAATGTTTTGGGGAAATTTATATTGGACACTGCTCTTTGTCTAGCAAATAAAAGATGTTAATATATTCCTGTTACTGGCATGTGCACGACTATGTTATTAGAAGCCACTTTATCATTTTCCTGCTTTAAATAGAAATGTCTATTTATGAATTCTGCTTGTAGTTTTTTCACAAATAAAATAGTAAAATTTACATTGGAAATCTTTATTTTTGTGTGTACAGACTTTAGTGCTTAGAGTAATAGCTACTTTTTGTACCTTGAGTTTTGACTTGTGGAATATTTCCAATGTGAATAGGAAGGTCATTTCTTTTTTTTAGAACTTGAGTTGTTTATCAGAAGCTAAAGTTGCTTTGGGTGTCTTAGTACCTGTCCCAAATGATGCAGAAAAAAAAAACATAAAATGAGCAAAAGAATCACCTTGTAAGTGCATTCTCAGAGATAAGTTGCAATGATTTAAAGAAAGGAAATGGAGATGATGCTAGGAATGGCTAAATCAGGGTTGAAAACAACCCCTGTGTCTGGCCAGCTGCGGGTTAGGTCCATGATGGCTGAGAGACAGAAACCAAGTGCAACATCAAACTTAAAAACTACACAAGCAAAGCTCACTTACTTTCTTCCCTGTGCCTGGAAGACACTGCCTGCTGCTGAGGCCACTCCAGTCACTGTGACCTTCTGAAAAATTATAGAGCTGAGTAACACTTCAAGACTTGTCCCTGTGTGTCACACTTTATGGGGGCAAGACATGATTGCAAGAGGGACTTTACCTAACAATTGCAATCAGTGTAACCTGGCCTATTGTACCCTCAATGAATCCCCACCAATTAAAAAAAAAAAAAAGACTTGTCCCTAATAACTGTCCTGGATCTGTCTGGATCTTAAGGGAATAGTGCAGGCCTCTGATCTGAAAATGGGTTTTTGTCCTGGAAAGAGAAGACTTTGCAAATTCCATTCTCCTTTGTCCTTATTTTGTAGTGTGGTTATTCAGAGGGCTTAGCTTTCTAAGAAAGCTGGCCTGGGAAGGGTTGAAAGGCAGGGTATGGGTGGGGTCTCCAATGCTTCCGGTGATGGATACAGATCGGCAGTCTGCTGTACCTTAGGCTGCTTTCTACTTGGGTGCCTGGGGAGTTCTCTGAGCGTTCCCACTGCTGGTGGTCCTGGTACCTGTTTGGGGAGGATGGGAGCCACCGCCTACACTAGAAGTATCCCTGTGACAAGTGTTTGACCCTCACAACAGAAGTATAAGGATGTCCTTTAGAAAGAGTGATTTCTTTCCATTTGTATGGACAGGAAGGGTGCAAAAGGCTTCCCTCTAGTCCTCAGCCAAACCCTACTGTTAACACCAAGTATCTAGACCCCATTTTGGGGAATCCCATGGTTAGGGTGTGAACAGCAAAGGGTAGAATGATGTCGTAAGCCAGAAAGTAACCAGGCTTGTATTGTCTGTTTTCATAGTCATGTGCATGGACAGGAAAGCCAGCCAGCTCCTACTTGGCACGGGGAAGAGAATATGATGATGTCAGTAAGGCCCTTGGTCTGTCTCACCTTGACTGCTCAGCAGTTCCAAAGAGCCACTCCGAAAGATTAGAGCCATCCTTGTGTTAAGATCAAAACTTTCAAGCAAGGTTCTGTTTGCTAACTATTGATGGAAGCCGCAGCCTGTCTTGACTGTCCTATGGCTTTTGTCAGGAAGGTACTATAGAAATGGACAACTGGGCTCGGCCGTGCCTGTGGCTTAAGCAGCTAAGGCGCCAGCCACAGACACCTGAGCTGGCGGGTTTGAATCCAGTCTGGGGCCGCCATACAATGACGGCTGCAACCAAAAAATAGCTGGGCGTTGTGGAGGGCACCTGTCCCAGCTACTTGGGAGGCGGAGGCAGGAGAATCTCTTTGAATCCAGGAGTTGGAAGTTGCTGTGAGCTGTGATGCTACAGCACTCTACCCAGGGCAACAGCTTGAGGCTCTGTCTCAAAAAAAAAAAAGGACAACTGGATACTGCAGGGAAGGCTCTGATTTTTCTAGAAAGGATCACAGGATGTGTCTGGAGACAGGGAGAGTGAAAGTAGATTTGCAGATGTTATGTTCTGCCTGGTGTTAATACCTCTCTAGGTGTTAACCACAGGGAAGGGCTGGGGGCTCTAAGGTGTCCAGTCCCTAAGCATTTATGTATGATGGCTGTCTGGAAAGTATTCAGCCACCGATGTCTGTATTTTTCATATTACATGGCTGGGCAGGGGGATGTCTTCATTTTTCATACTGCATGGCTGGGTATCTTGCAGTCTCTTGCTGCAATGCTGTGCTCAAGTGAGCAGCAAGGGTCGTGGGGAGCAGTGCACACAAGCACTGACCTAGATCTGGCAAGTAAGTGACACTGACCCTACCGTTTCCCTCCCCACCTCCAGCCATCACTCAGTCCTAGTGTTCTTTTTCTGCTGAATCCAGACTCAGAATCCTCAAGGCAGCTATTCTAGCACACATTCTCTTGAGATAAAATCATTTGCCATATTCCTTCCCTGGACAAAGCTCACCCCCCAAACCACTGGGGAACCTTTCAAGGTAGTTTTTAGCTGAAACTTCAATTGAATTGTGGAACCGTAGGAATCCAAGGAGAAGTCTGACTGAGAGGCTTGGAGGAGTCAGGGAGGAAGAAAACTATCTAACATATAACTCTTCAAAGAGCTCAGCTTTCTGTTTAAAACAGGGCCAGACTGGAAGATTCTTAGGGAGGCCAGTGCTGAGCACTGTAGCTTTAAATGCAGCCCTGAACTCCAGACCCAAAGGCCTACCAGCCAGAGTCTTGCCGTTATGGGCCAGACTAGGACCTGCCCAAGCTGTCACACCAGTTCTGACAACCTTGGACTCTGAAATAGCAGGGCAGAACACCAAGCGGATGTGATTCCTGGAAACAACAGGATACAGCTTGAGAGTCACAACTGGGCAATACTCCCACCTCTGAATGAATGACTGGGTGACCTTGGGCAAGTCAGCCTCCCTGGTTCCTCAGACGCTAGATGCATTTGGGTTCTTGCCTTGTTCTCTGCTCCTAAGAGTCACAGGAGATTGGTTATGTTTTACCATGTTTTTAATAATGGGGAGCAATATTTTTTTCCTGAACTTTCATTCTTATATTTCACTGCTAACACTATGAATGAAAAGGGTTTGTTTTGGCTTTATGGTGTTTTAAAATGTTTTATGCATTAGTTTTCCTGGCCCAGAGGAAAGAGCAGTTGATAAAAAGGCCTCTTGTAAATAAAGCCCAATGGTATTTTTAACAACCATTTGATGTTTCTGTGTCTACAGTGTTACAATGTATATATGGCTTTTGGTCATTAAAAGTTCAATTTTTTAAATGATGCTCACTGTCCTGTTATTATTAAAAAGGAAAAAGTTGGGGTGGCGCCTGTGGCTCAAGGAGTAGGGCGCCAGTCCCATATGCCGGAGGTGGCGGGTTCAAACCCAGCCCCAGCCAAAAAATCCACAAAAAAAAAAAAAAAAAAAAGTTTAGAGTCAGTAGGAGAATTAGACATGGCCTGGGAGAAGTTTAACACGTGTTAGTGGCTGGGTTACATAGATTTTTTTTTTTTTTTTGAGACAGCCTCAAGCTGTCGCTCTGGGTAGAGTGCTGGGGCATCACAGTTCACAGCAACCTCCAACTCCTGGGCTTAAGCAATTCTCTTGCCTCAGCCTCACAAGTAGTTGGGACTACAGGCACCTGCTACAACGTCTGGCTATTTTTTGGTTGTAGTTGTCGTCGTTTGGCAGGCCCAGGCTGGAGTTGAATCCACCAGCTCTGGTATAGGTAGCTGGTGCCTTAGCTGCTTGAAGTGCAGGTGCTGAGCCGGATTTTTTTTTTTCATTGATGCATAAATACCACAGGTTCCTTGCACAGAGAAGTTTGAGCTACAAACCACTACATCAGCCACAAACACACTCAGGGAGAGTGAATTCTAGACGAGAATCATTTTTCAGCCTGAGTAATTCAGCCATCACAGCAGCCTCAGAAAAAGGAGAGCTTGGTGTCTGAGGGCAAGGCAGATTTATAAATTGTATTCATTGCCTCTTTGCATTTAAAGAATTTGTACACCCATTTGGAGAAGTCTACTGTAGAGTTATCTCACTGGCTAGAATTGTAACAATCTAGAATATATATGAATTTAAGGCATTCTCAGGAGACAAGACCCTCTAATAAATTACACTGTGAAGCTCCAATCCTGCTTACAGAGATCATCCTGACAATGGAGATGAAGGCAGCAAACAAATGGGGTCTTAAGAGTGAGAGTGGCGAGTGGCTTCCATTCATCTTGGAGCAATCAGCAGCCTCCGCTGCATTTAATAGTGTCTCATGGAGTCATGTGTGGCCCAAGCAGGGTCAGCAAGAACCTGGGACCATTCTGGGGGCCTGCTGAGCAGAGGCGGGACCACCGACACCCTGGCTCAGCCAGTTTCATTCCTTTCCTGGAGAGGCCCAAAGGAGACTGAGTGACCTGGAAGTGGAGACATATGTGAGTAGAGTGTGCTGGGAACGACAGTTCACTCTACAACCTGCTTTTATGTTCCCAGGCCCGTTACAGTTATTCATTTTGGTCTGACTCCCTATACCAGTTCTATGCATCGTGGTTTGGTATATTCATAGCAGAATTCATCGAAGCACATTTTATTTGCACTTTTTTAATATCTTGTCTATATTAACTCACTTAAGCCTCAGTGACTGCATTTTTTTGTTTGTTTTCGAAACAGAGTCTCCAAGCTGTTACCCTGAGTAGAGTGTTGGGGCATCATAGCTCACAGCAACCTCCAACTCTTGGGCTCAAGTGATCCTCTTGCCTCAGTTTTTCTATTCTTTTTTTTTTTTAGTAGAGATGGAGTTTCGCTTTTGCTCAGTCTGGTCTCGAACTCCTGAGCTCAAGCAATCCACCCATCTCAGCCTCCTAGAGTGCTGGGAATACAGGCATGGAGCCACCACATCCAGCCTCAGTGATTCGCTGAATACAGCAGGGCTGGGCAAATTATAGCCAGTGGGCTAAATCCATCCCTAAATCTATCTCTATGCCTGTTTTTACACAGCCCATGAGCTAAGAGTGGTTTTTACATTTTCTGATGGCTGAAAAATGTTTACAGAATAATGATTTAAATAATTTTAATAATTTTTTTTTTTTGAGATGAGAGTCTTACTCTGTCTCCCCAGGCTAGAATGCTCTGGCATCAGCCTAGCTCACAGCTCCCTCAAACTCCTGGGCTCAAGTGATCCTCCTGCCTCAGCCTCCCAAATAGCTGGGACTACACGTGCCCACCACAACCCTTGGCTAGTTTTTCTATTGCTTTTGCTCAGGCTGGTTTCAAACTACTGAACTCAAGCAATCCACCTGCCTCAGCTTCCCAGAGTGCTACGATAACAGGCGTGAGCCAAGGTGCCTGGAAATTTTTTTTTTTTTTTTTGAGACCATCTCACTATGTCAGCCTCGGTAGAGTGCTGTGGCGTCACAGCTCACAGCAACTTCAAACTCTTGGACTTAAGTGATTCTCTTGCCTCAGCCTCCCAAGTAACTGGGACCACAGGCGCCCACCACAACGCCTGGCTGTTTTTTTGGTTGCAGTTGTTGTTGTTTAGCAGGCCTGGGCTGGGCTCAAACCCACCAGCTTTGGTGTATGTGGCCAGTGCCCTACTCACTGAGCTATGGGCGCTGAGCCTGGAAATTTTTAATAATCATTAAAGAAAACTTTTTTTTTTTGGGTAGAGACAGAGTCTCACTTTGTTGCCCTTGGTAGAGTGCCGTGGCAACACACAACTCACAGCAACCTCCAACTCCTGGGCTTAGGCGAGTCTCTTGTCTCAGCCTCCTGAGTAGCTGGGACTACAGGTGCCTGCCACAATGCCTGGCTATTTTTTTGTTGCAGTTTGGCTGGGGCTGGGTTTGAACCCGCCACCCTTGGTATATGGGGCCAGTGCCCTATCCACTGAGCCACAGGCACCGCCCTAAAGAAAACTTTTTTTAAAGAATGATTGTGACATGTGAAAACTATACAAAGTTCAGATTTCAGTGTCTATGGATGAAGTTTCTTTGGAACAGAGCTTGCCCATTCATTTACACATTGTCTATGGCTGGCTATTTTCCCTACTGCTTTTCAGAGGGGAGTCATTGTGACAGACTGTGTGGCCCAACCCTAAAATATTTACACTCTGGCACAACTCTAGAAAAAGAAGAATATTCACAACTCTAGAAAATGTTGTAAAATGGAGGAATCACTGACTCCCTGTTTTACAACTGAGGAAGCTCAGGTGCAGAGAGGTTAAAGAACTCGCCCAAGGTCACACAGCTTATAAGTGAGGGAAGCAGGGTTTAACTCAGCCTTGTCTAATCCAGAGTCCTGGCTTTTAGTTTTCACGAGACTGAATGAAGAGCTTATCCCAATGTATATTCTTTGGAACACCAGTTAGGCCAGATGCCTAGCTGTGGCCAGATATGTTTGGTAAATACTATTTAGTAGAGACACCCTCTTAGAGTTTCACAGTGACACCAGCATATTAAAAGTTCTAGGAAGTCTGGGCAGCGCCTGTGGCTCAAAGGAGCAGGGCACTTGCCCCATATGCCGTAGGTGGTGGGTTCAAACCCAGCCCCAGCCAAAAACTGCAAAAAAAAAAGAAAGAAAGAAAGAAAGAAAGTTCTAGGAAGTCCTGCAGGAAAGAGATCCATTTAACTTTTTTACTAGAGTGTGTTAAAAACTTATTCAACCTACCTTCTACCAACTAATTTAACTCGGGGGAAAGCTTAAGTGAACAGAACAAGGGGCTTGCAGTTGAGACCTCCTAGGTACAAATTGTGACCACAAGCACATCATTGAGCCTCTCTGAACCTTAGTTTCTTTTTTTTTTTTTTTTTGTAGAGACAGAGTCTCACTTTATGGCCCTCGGTAGAGTGCCGTGGCCTCACACAGCTCACAGCAACCTCCAACTCCTGGGCTTAAGCGATTCTCTTGCCTCAGCCTCCCGAGTAGCTGGGACTACAGGCGCCTGCCACAATGCCCAGCTATTTTTTGGTTGCAGTTTGGCTGGGGCCGGGTTTGAACCCGCCACCCTCAGTATATGGGGCCGGCGCCCTACCGACTGAGCCACAGGCGCCACCCTGAACCTCAGTTTCTTTATCTATAGAATGACAAGGTGGCTGATGAGTTCCTGATAAATGCCCAGGAAATGTTAGTTCCCCACACCACCTGGCTAACTCAGGTGTCCTACAACTTACCATTTCCCACCATAGGGGCCACTTTGGGAACAACTGTAGCTTTGCAAAGTGACAGCTCATTTCACGTTCAGGTGCCTAATTGTTACAGATAGGACCATTCAGAGGCATCAAACATGATCTCAACTGCAGAAGAGAGAATTTTCTGGCATTCTAATTGCAGACTGGAAAATGCTCCAGACCATCTGCGTGCCAACAGCATGGCCGTGGCTCGGGGCTGTGGCTGGGAGTGTTGCTCCTGCCTTGTGAGTTTGTCATCCGTCATTTCCTGGGAGAGATCTAACAGTGCACTGTGGCTGTCAGCAGCACTCTCGAATCCACTCTCATTTTAGTCACACTCCTGCTTAAGTGAGTTGTTCTTGACTCCCTGGACACCAGAAGCCTTTCTTTCTGACAGCAGGTGAGACGCTGGCAGCCTCTTGACGTGACCATCCACTTCAGTGCCTGAGAAAATCCCTGGCCATCTTGAAACCCAGACATGTAAAGATTTTGCTTAATGGACTCTGCTGCAAGAGGTGTGTCTGAGCTTAGCGAGCCCAGCCTTGGGACTCACTCCGCAGAGCCGGGGTAATTCCCTCATCAGTGCCCGCCTTCACCCAGAGGGGAAGGAGAGGAAGGGCGTGCCACCCGGCACAGAAGCTCAGTAGACAGTATCACTGACCCAAACTGGGAAGTGTGGTGAAATGCAAATTCAACATGTATTCTGAGAACAAAATGCAAGACTTGAGAAATGGCCCGTTCTCAGTGTGCTCTCCTGCCTCACTAGGTGCTTCAGCTGGAAAGTTTGAGAAAGTCTGTGACTTTCTTACCCCACCACGAGGGGAGGGCGAGGAGGGGAAGGTGTATATTTGACAAGGCCTGGCTTTGTCAGTGACGACCCTGTGCGTCAGCTACTCTCTGGCAGTTGGCAGACTGAGCCCGTGGCTGTCTCTCACTCACACTCTGAAGGCCTCTGAAAAATGGAAGAATCAACCGTGTGAAAGTTGGCCATGCCCTCCCTCTCTGATTAGCTTCTCCCACCCCTCATCCTCCATCCCACCCCCACCCTCTGCTGGTGCCTGCTTCAAAGGACATAATTCCAAGACAGTAACCTAGCCGATGCCATCATCCCCTTATAGTTCCCTGGGAGAAGAGGTGCTCTGTCCCAGGACCACTGAGAATCTCACTGGAGTTTGCATCCCAAGAGGCAGCAGGTCTTTTGAGAGGAGCCCAGGTGGTGGGAATCCTTCCACCGTTACATGGAAGCACCTTAAAATTTTACTCAGAGTTTGGATGCCTTCGTTTGGTTCTTACTCTCTTCAATTGTCACATGTCAGCATAGTTACTGTCATTTCTGTCCACCTTTAAATCCTTGCCTGCAAAGTCATTGCCTGGAAATGAGTCTGGCCTGGCCTTCCACTAGACATCCAAGAACATGCACAGACACAGACAGTCCCTTCACCTTGACAGCCCTCGCCCAGTGTCACAAGGTGCACAGCCAGACTGAAAACCAGTGTTGTCTGATTAGCAGGGCTGTATATGAATATAAAAACTGGTGGAGACTCTGAATTGCTCCCAATTTCCACTCTCTTCTTCCTTTCTCAGAGTGGAATCTTAGTGGTTAACAGAGCAGATAGCTTTATGGAACAAAGGTGACACTTCCTAGTCTCCCTTGCACCAGAGTCTGGCCAAGTGACTGTATTCTCGCCAGTGGGAAGCAAGCTGAAGTGTTGTATGTCACTTTGGGGAAGTGTCCTTGAATGATGCTGTGGGAATAAGGGGATATGAATGTAATGTCTGGAACCCTAACAATGAATTGGACCATGAGAGGACCTTAAGGATGTAAGCCACATATTAAGTAACAGCTGAAGGGCCGGTGCGGTGGCTCACACCTGTAATCCTAGCACTCTGGGATGCCAAGGTGGGTGGATTGCTTGTGCTCAGGAGTTTAAGACCAGCCTGAGCAAGAGCAATTCCCCGTTTCTACTAAAATAGAATGACAGGCACCTTTAGTCCCAGCTATTTGTGAGGGTGAGGCAGGAGGATCACTTGAACCCAGGAATTTGAGTTTGAGTTGCTGTGAGCTAGGTTGAGGCCATGGCACTGTAGCCTGGGCATCAGAGTGAGACTGTCTCAAAATAAAAAATTCAAGTAAAACTGATGCCCGCCCCCCACCCCCACTCCAATAGTCCATATTTTTGCTGAAGCCTCCTGTATCCCCTGGGTTTGAGTAATTTGGAGGTACGGACAATGCAAAGAGTAAAGGCCAGTAGATTTGAGGTCCAGATTCACCCATCACTTAACACTGGATGACCTTAAGGAATCTTTGCAGATTTCTCCTGAACTCAATCAGATCATTATGATGCCTTTTGCACAGGGTTGCTGTGTCTACATGTATTTCCTGACTACTTACTTTGTGCCAGTTATCACATTGACCCAGAGCTAAGTGATACAGTCTCTGTCTTTGAGTGGAAACTGTCTTCTGTGCTGTGCAAGGTTCTAGATAGCAGATGTAGCATCTGCTGTTGGGGAGTTTCTGAAGATGAGACTGAAGTTAGACCTTCTTTTTTTTTTTTTTTTTTTGAGACGGAGTCTTACTTTATTGCCCTCAGTAGAGTACCTTGGTGTCACAGCTCACAGCAACCTCCTACTCCTGGGCTTAGGCAATTCTCTTGCCTCAGCCTCCCAAGTAGTTGGGACTACAGGCCCCCTGCCACAATACCCAGCTATTTTTTTTTGTTGCATTTTGGCTGGGGCCGGGTTCGAACTTGCTACCCTTGGTATATGGGGCTGGCGCCCTACCCACTGAGCCACAGGCCCTGATGTTAGATCTTAAACGAGGCATGCATCAATGGCCTCAGAGAGTCTGTGAATTGAAATTTTTCACAAAAGCACACATGCGGGTCTGTGTTTGATAGCAAGCTGTGCTTTTTTTTCTTTCTTTTTTTTTTTAATGGAGACAGAGTCTCACTTTGTCACCCTCAGTAGAGTGCAGTGGCATCATAGCTCACAGCAACCTCATACTCTTGGGCTCAAGTGATTCTCTTGCCACAGCCTCCCAAGTAGCTGGGATTACAGTCACTTGACACCATGCCTAGGTATATTTTTAGTGACAGACTCTCACTCTTGTTCAGGCTGGTCTCCAACTCCTGAGCTCAAGCAATCTACCTGCTTTGGCCTCCCAGAGTGCGAGGATTACAGGGGTGAGCCACTGTATCCGGCCTCAAGCTGTGCATTTTTATTGTGGGCAGGGTTTATACTTTTTATTAGATTCCAGAATGGTCCATGATCCCAAAGTGAAGTGCACTGTGGTCTAAAGGGGATCCAGATAATTTTGGTTGGTTCTCACTGCTCTTCCTCTATGTGGCATCCTCCTTGAATGAATCTATAGCATGAAGAGAACGTGGTGGCCAGGTAAGTTAATGGGAGGGCTATTGGATAGGGAGGAGGGGCCTCCTCACATGCTCTGTGTTTTGGGGTATGGTGATGACATCTGAGCAGTTGAGTAGAGGCATGGAAACACTTGGCCTCTCTCTCTTACTCCAGGACCTCCCATTAGCCAAACCAAATCAGAAACCAGAGGGTGAGGGAGTTTCGATCCTCCTGGGGTCTCTGGAGTGGGCACAGTAGAAACTGCAGTGCACTCGGCCTGTCATCTCCTTGCTTCTCAACGGACTCATTGACTTCAGATGTCCTGGCAGGTTCAGCTTCTAGGAAACATCTCTCCCAAAGCCCCCTGACCTGCTCCCTTCCAGGCAGGGCTCCTTGACCATCAGGCCGAGGCACCCTTCTTTCTCCTCTGTGTTGTATCACCTGCTCCCTAGAGGCCCCATCTTTCTCTTTCTTAGCTTACATGTCCACTTTTGGTGCAGCTCGCCCTCCAGTAGCTTCCTGAGCCCTTTCAAGACTACCAACGGCTTTATCTTTCCTCCACACCTGACTGGCACAGTCCCTTGGCCTGGAGGTTGGGGGTGGGGAGTAATTTTCCTTCCTCTTGGCTATGACACTGATGAGAAACTTGAAGCCCTCTGACTCGTGATCCTGTGCATGGAGATTTTTTTTTCCTCTGGAAATTTAAAGAATTTTTTCTGTGTCTTCTGTATACTGGTATTTTATGACTATGTATGAGTCTATTTTCAACACTGCCAAATGCCCCATGGGCCCTTTCAATCCAAAAATTTTTATTGTTTAGCACTGGGAAATTTCCTCGAAATATTTCTTTTCTTTTCTTTTTTCTTTTTTTTTTTTTTTGAGACAGAGTCTCACTATGTCACCCTTGGTAGAGTGCCGTGGCATCACAGCTCACAGCAACCTCAAACTCTTGAGTAAGCTATTCTCTTGCCTTAGCCTCCCAAGTAGATGGGACTACAGGTGCCCACCACAATGCCTGGCTATTTTTTTGTTGCAGTAGTTTAGCTGGCCTGGGCTGAGTTTGAACCCACCACCCTTGGTGCATGTGGCTGGCACGGTAACCACTGTGCTATGGGAGCCGAGCCTCCTTGAAATATTTCACTGATGAAAAAGAGAAAAAAAAAAAAAAAAGAACTATTTCACTGATGACTTCTTCCCTTCATTTTTCACAAGTTTTCTTTTTTGTGTGGGTGTGTTTTTTTTGGCTAGGGCTGGGTTTGAACCCGCCACCTCTGGCATATGGGACCGGCACCCTACTCCTTGAGCCACAGGTGCCACCCAAGTTTTCTTTCTGGAACTCCATTTATTCAGATATTGTACCTCCTCTAATTTCCTTGCAATTTTTCTTTTATGTTCCACCTCTTTTTGCTATTGTTCTTCTTCATGTTTAAGACGATGATTTCTTCTGGGCGGCGCCTGTAGCTCAGTGGGTAGGGCGCCGGCCCCATATACCAAGGGTGGTGGGTTTGAACCAGGCCCCGGCCAAACTGCAACAAAAAAATAGCCGAGCATTGTGGCAGGGGCCTGTAGTCCAGCTACTTGGGAGGCTGAGGCAAGAGAATCACCTAAGTCCAGGAGTTGGAGGTTGCTGTGAGCTGTGATGCTACGACACTCTACCAAGGGCAATAAAGTAAGACTGTCTCAAAAAAAAAAAAAGAAGAAGAAGATGATGATGATTTCTTCGTGTTGTAGGTTTAACTGTGTGTCCCCAAAATATGTTGGAGTCCTAACCCCCCCCCCCAGTGACTATGAATGTAACTTTATTTGGAGATAGGGACTTTACAGATAATCAAGTTAAGATGAGGTCATTAGGGCAGGGTCCTAATCTGATATGACTGTGTCTTCATCAAAAGGGGAAATTTGGAGGCCAGGCAAATTGGAGGTGGGCAGGGTGGCTCACACCTATAATCCTAGCACTCTGGGAGGCTGAGGCTCGGGGATCGCCTGAACTCAGGGGATCTTTTCAAGATCAGCCTGAGCAAAGTGAGACCCTGTCTCTACTAAAAATAGAAAAACTAGCTGAGTGTTACTGCCTGAGTGTTACAGGCACCTATAGTCCCAGCTACTTGGGAGGCTGAGGCAAGAGGATTGCTTGAGCCCAGGAGTTTGAGGTTGCTGTGACCTAGGCTGACTCCATGGCACCTCACCCAGGGTGACAGAGTGAGACTCAAAAAAAAAAGGGAGGCGATAGGGGGAGAAATTTACATACAAAGACACACATTGAGAACACTGTATGAAAAAGTGATCTGGGTGATAGTCTACAAGGCAAGGAATTTTAAAGATTGCCAGCAACTCACCAGAAAAGTAAAACAACATACATTTCAGCTGTGGTACTTTGTATTACTTTCCATTGACCTAGTGTTAAGTTTAGCCTAAAGCTTCCTCCTTACCTTTTTTTGTTTGTTTATTTAGAGAAAGATTCTTGTTCTGTGGCCTTGGCTGCAGTGCAGTGGCATCGTCATAGCTCACTGCAGCCTTGAATTCCTGGGCTAAAGTGATCCTCTTGCCTCAACCCCCCAAGGACCTGGGACTACAGGCATATGCCACCATACCTGGCCCTCCCTATTGATTTTAAGTTCAGCCTGGAGGTTTCTCCTTAGTGAACTATCACCTAACTGGATGTGTAACAAACTGTAACTTACTCTCTTACCAGTCACAGTCTCAGCCAATCACAGGCAGCCACCCGGCGCCTGTGGCTCAGTGAGCAGGGCTCCGGCCCCACATACCGAGGGTGGCAGGTTCAAACTCAGCCCCTGCCAAACTGCAACAACAACAAAAAAATAGCCGGGCGTTGTGGCGGGCGCCTGTAGTCCCAGCTACTTGGGAGGCTGAGCCAGGAGAATCGCTTAAGCCCAGGAGTTGGAGGTTGCTGTGAGCTGTGTGACGCCACCGCACTCTACTGAGGGCAATAAAGTGAAACTCTGTCTCTACAAAAAAAAAAAAAAACCATGTTCAAATAAGGCAAATGCTGAGCTATAACCAGTCTGGCTATCTCTACACTTCAAGCCCATTTTCTGTTTGTCATTTTCCTTTTTCTGCCTGTAAATATAATCTGACCATCTGGCAGCCCCAGAGTCACTCTGAACTATTCCAGTTTGGGGGCTGACTAATTCATGAATTGATCTTTGCTCAATTAAACTCTGTTAAATTTAATTTGTCTAACTTTTAACACTTGTTATGGCAGCCCTTGCAAACTAATGTACCTCATCTTTTCCTTCCAGTTCTTACTATTGTTTTTGTGGGGTTGTGTGTGTGTGTGTGTGTCCTTTGCAACAAGAGTCACAGCTCACAGCAACCTCAAACTCCTGGGTGGAAGCAATCCTCTTGCCTCAGCCTGCTGAGTACGTAGGACTATAGTCACCCACCTCAACACTCAACTAGTTTTTCTATTCTTAGTAGTGACGGGGTCTTGCTCTTATTCTTGCTGGTCTTGAACTCCTGAGCTGAAACAGTCCACCTGCCTTGTCCTCCCAGAGTGCGAGGACTACAGGTGTGAGCCAACATGCCTGGCCCATCAGTTCTTACTATTAAGTTCTAATTTCTTCCAGTATGTTTCTAATTTCCAAGAACCATTTTTTTGTTCTCTGTAGGTGTCCTTTTTGTCACATCTTCCTCTGATTTCAAGTCTGCAATACATTCTTCCATTTCTCTGAGAAAACTAGCAACATAGGCTCAGCACCTGTAGCACAGTGATTACAGCGCCAGCCGCATACACCAAAGCTGCAGGATCAAACCCGGCCCTGGGCTGCTCAACAACAATGGCAACTGCAATGAAAAATAGCCAGGCGTTGTTGTGGCGGACGCCGGTAGTCCCAGCTACTTGGGAGGCTGAGGCAAGAGAATCGCTTAAGCCCAAGAGTTGGAAGTTGCTGTGAGCTGTGATACTACAGCACTCTACTGAGGGCGACATAGTGAGACTCTGTCTCAAAAAAAAAAAACCTAGCAATGTGCATATTCAAAGCTTTCTTTTCCTAGGTGAGTCTGCTGTCAAGTTCCCTGTTTTATGTCTGTCCTAGTAAAGGCTTTTCTCAGGTGTCTGTAAATCTCCTGTTTAAGGGTAGACTTTGAGAAAGGTGAAACCACCAAGTTGAGAGTAAAGTATGTTAAACGTAGGGGGATATGGTCTTTTGGGGGGAACCCTGAATGTAAGTGTCTTTAGGTCTTACCCACTGGGCTAGTCAGTCCCCTCCTGTCTTCTTCCTAAAAGCAGTCTAGAGCCTCAGTCTTCCTTATGCAAAGTCACACATCCTGGAAGGGGAGGGCTCTGTGAACAAAGCTCCCCTGCAGAGCAGGTGGGGGAGGGGCAGCCCTCTGCAGACTGAGAGCGCATCAACAGCTTTTAACCGCTCCTTCCTGAGTCCTCTCCATGCCCCACCTTCACTTGTACAATTACTGAGCAACCAATTTCTGACCTTTTGGAGAGTTCACTTGGTTTTGGTTTTTACAACTCGGCTTAGAAACCATGGCTACTTACCCATCTATTTTCCAGCTTCAAATAATTTCTTGTTGTGGCTTGGCGCCTGTGGCTCAAGCGGCTAAGGCACCAGCCACATATACCTGAGCTGGCGGGTTCAAATCCAGCCTGGGCCCACCAAACAACAATGACGGCTGCAACCAAAAAATAGCTGGGCGTTGTAGCAGGCGCCTGTAGTCCCAGCTACCTGGGAGGCCGAGGCAGGAGACTCGCTTGAGTTGGAGGAGTTGGAGGTTGCTGTGATCTGTGATGTCACAGCACTCTACCCAGGGTGAAAGCTTGAGGCTCTGTCTCAAATAATAATAATAATAATAATTTCTTGTTGTTATCCCCTCTCTATTCTCCAGACCTGTGTGGGTTTTTTTGCTTTAAAAAAAAATCCTTTATTGGTATTCCAAGAAGTAAGAAAATGGTATGTTTCTTTTTTTATTAAATCATAACAGTGTACATTGATGCATTTATGGGGTTCAGTGTACTGATTTGATATACAATGTGAAATGCTTACATTGAACTGATTAACACATCCATCATAATTACATTCTTTTCTTAATAGTTTTGAAATGTACCATTGCATCATGGACATTAGGTGAGGTCCCCCAAATACCCTCCCTCCTTCCACAGTTTTTTTTTTTTTTTTTTTGAGACAGAATCTCACTATGTCTGTTGCTCGCCCTCGGTAGAGTGTGGTGACGTCACAGCTCACAGCAACTTCAAACTTTTCGGCTTAAGCTATTCTCTTGCCTCAGCCTCCCAAGTAGCTGGGACTCCAGGTTCCCACCACAACGCCTGGCTATTTTTTGTTGCAATTGTCATTGTTGTTTTGCTGGGCCGGGCGGGGTTCAAATCCTCCACCCTTTGTGTGTGTGGCTGGCACTGTAACAACTGTGCTTCGGGTGCCAAGCCCGCAGTATGTTTTTTAATGGTGTTTCTTTACCTGCAAGTCTCAAGGTCTTTTAAAGATTAGCATTCACTTTTTTGATAAAGGCACTCAGCAAACTAGGAATATAGGGAACTTTCTCAATATGATAAAGGACATCTATGAAAAACCCACAGCCCTAGCACTGTGGGAGCCCGAAGTGGGTGGATAGTTTGAGCTCACAAGTTCAAGATCAGCTTGAGTAAAAGCAAGGCCTTGTCTCTAGAAAAAACTGAGGCAAGGTGGCGCCTATGGCTCAGTGAGTAGGGCGCCGGCCCCATATGCCGAAGGTGGCGGGTTCAAACCCAGCCCTGGCCAAACTGCAACAAAAAAATAGCCGGGCGTTGTGGCGGGCGCCTGTAGTCCCAGCTGCTCGGGAGGCTGAGGCAAGAGAATCACGTAAGCCCAAGAGTTAGAGGTTGCTGTGAGCCGTGTGATGCCACGGCACTCTACCCGAGGGCGGTACAGTGAGACTCTGTCTCTACAAAAAATAAATAAATAAACTGAGGCAAGAGGATTGCTTGAGCCCAAGAGTTGGAGGTTGCTGTGAGCTATGATGCCACAGTACTCTACCCAGGGTGACAACTTGAGACCCTGTCTCAAAAACAAGAAAAGAAAAGAAAAGAGAAAAGAAAAACCTGGAGGTTGAAGTGGGTTATATTGCTTGAGCTCAGGAGTTTGAGACCAGCCTGAGCAAGAGCAAGACCCCGTCTCTAAAAATGGCTGAACATTGTGGTAGGCACCTGTAGTCCCAGCTACTTGGGAGGCTGAGGCAAGACAATCATTTGAGCCCAAGAGTTGGAGGTTGTTGTGAGTTATGATGCCACAGCAATCTACTGAGGGTGACAAAGAGACACTCTGTCTCAAAAAAAAAAAAAAGAAAAGAAAAGGCATCAAAAAATAAAATGCTTAGGAATAAGTTTAACAAAAGTATAAAACCTATATACCTATACTCTGAAATCTGGAAAACATTGTTGAAAGAAATAAAAAAGGCCTAAATAAATGGAAAGACATCTTAAGTTCACCAATTAAAGGACTTAATATCAGTGAAATGGCAACACTCTCTCAAATTGGGTCTGCAGATTCAGCGCAGTCTGTATCAAAATCAGAGCTGACTTTGCAGAAACTGACAAGCTGATCTTAATATTCACAGGGAAATGCAAGGAATAACCCAAAACATCTTGAAAAAAAAAAGAACAAAAATAAAAGGTTCATACTTCCTGATTTGTAAACAGAACAAAGAAACAATAATCAGTATAGATGAATGGAATAGAATTAAGAGTCCAGAAATAAATCCTCACAGGTATGGTCAATTAATTTTTTGACAAGGGTAAGAAAATAATACAATGAGAAAAGAATAGTCTTTCTCACAAATGGTGCTGGGACAACAGGATATCCACATGCAAAGGAATAAAGCTGAACTCCCATTTCATATGATACATAAAATTAACTCAAAATGTGCTTGGCAGGCGGAGCCTGTGGCTCAGTGGGTAGGGCACTGGCCCCATATATCGAGGGTGGTGGGTTCAAACCCGGGCCCAGCCAAACTGCAACAAAAAACTAGCCAGGTGTTCTGGCGGGCACCTGTAGTACCAGCTGCTGGAAAGGCTGAGGCAAGAGAATCGCCTAAGCCCAGGAGTTGGAGGTTGCTGTGAGCTGTGACGCCACAGTACTCTACCGAGAGCCATAAAGTGAGACTCTGTCACAAAAAAAAAAAAAAAAAAGGGCGGTGCCTGTGACTCAGTGAGTAGGGCACCAGCCCCATATACCTAAGGTAGTGGGTTCAAACCTGACCTCTGCTAAAATGCAGCAACAAAAAAATTGGGCTCTGTGCCCGCAGCTCAGTGAATAGGGTAGGGCGCCGGCCACATAAAGTGAGGCTGGTGGATTTGAGCCCAGCTTGGGCCTACTAAACAATGACAACTTCAACCAAAAATAGCCAGCCATTGTGGCAGGTGCTTGTAGTCCCACCTACTCGGGAGCCTGAGGCAAGAGAATCGCTTAAGCCCAAGAGTTTGAGGTTGCTGTGAACTGTGATATGGCACTCTACTGAGGGCGACATAGTGACACTCTGTCTTAAAAAAAAAAAATTAACTCAAAATGGATCAAAGTCCTAAATGTAAGCCCTAAAACTGTAAACCTATTAGAAGAAAACAGGATAAATCTTCATGATCTTGGATTGGCAATAGTTTTTTACATGACACCTAAAGCGAAAGCAATCAAAGGAACATTAATAAATTGGACTCCATAAATATTAACCTCAGATTCTTCAAAAGACACTATCAAGAAAGTAAAATATGCCAAGTACGTGACTCACCCTTGTAATGCCAGCACTTTGGGAGGGTAAAGTGGAAAGATCAATTGAGGCCAAGAGTTTGAGACCAGCCTGAGCAACATAGCAAAACTCTACCTCTACAAAAAATGAAACAAAAAAAATTAGGTGGGTGTGGTGGCATAGGCCTATAATTCCAGTTACTCAAGAGGCTGAAGCAGAGGATCACTTTCTCTTGAGTGTGGAAGTTCAAGGCTGCAGGGATCTATGATTGCACCACTATACTCCAGCCTAGGGCAACAGAGTAGGACCTTGTCTAGAAAAGAAAATGAAAAGATAAACCACAAAAAAGGATAAAATATTTGCAAATCATATAACCTATAAGGGACTTATGTATAGAATATATAAAGAACTTTTAAAACTCAATAATAAAAAGACAACCTAATTAAAAATTGGGCAAAAGATTGGAATGGAAAAATTTTCCAAAAAATGTATACGAATAGCCAAAAAGCATATTAAAAGGTACTCAACATCATTAGCCATCAGGAAAATGAAAATCAAAACCAGAATAAGATAGATACACTTCACATCCATTAGGCTGACTATAACAAAAGCCAGATGATATAACAAGTGTTGGTGAGGATATGGGAAAAAATTGGAACCACTGTGCATTGCTGCTGGGAATGTAAAATAGTGCAGCCACTTTAAAAATAGTCTGGAAGTTTCTCAAATATTAAACATAGACACACAATACAATCCAGAAATTCCTGGGTACACAACCAAGAAATGAAAACATGAAAACTTGAACACAAATATTCATGGCAGGATTATTCATAATAGCTCCAAAGTGAAAACAACCCAAATATTCCTTAATTAATCAATGGATAAATGAAATGTATCATGCAATTTCCTATGTTGGCAATAAGAAGAAATAAAGTACTGATAAAACCCCACAACACAGATGAACCTTGAAAAGATCTCAAATGAATGAATCCAGACACAGAGCTCACATATTGTATGATTCTGTTGATACGAAATGTCAATAATGGGCAAGTCTATAGAGACAGAAAGTAGATTAGTTGTAGCTTAGAGCTAGGGAGAGATTTGGAGAGAAATAAAGAGTGATTGCTAATGGGCAGAGTTTCTTAAGGGGGCGATGAAAGTGTTCCGAAATTGATTTGGTGATTGCTGTGAATATATTAAAAATTATTGAATTGTCTACTTTAAATGGTTGAATTACATGGTATGTGAATTATATGTAAATAAGTCTGGCTTTTCCTAAAAAGTTCAATTTTAACTGTCCTGGCTTTTGTGTTTCTACTATAGCCCTTTATGCTAATTTTTGAAGGAGTTGGGCTATGCATTACAAACCAACATAAAAGGTAGTTGGGATCATGGACATTGGGTCAGGTAGCCCTGGGTGGATTCAGGCACACCTGCTACTTACCAGTTATGTAGTCATGAATTAATGGCATAGCCTCTCTGGGCCTTAGTTTCATAGTCCGCAGAATGAGATTAGTAATAGAACCATAGGAAGGATTTTATATTTAAAAGCAAAGCCCTGCTAAATGGACAGTAGGAAACACTAAAATGCTTTTTGCCTATCTTCCACCTAAGAAGAATGTGTTGGAGGGATTTTTTTTTTTTTGAGACAGAGTCTTGGTCATCCTCAGTAGAGTGCCAATATCGTCATAGCTCACAGCAACCTCAAACTCCTGGGCTCAAGTGATCCTCTTGCCTCAGCCTCCCAATTGGCTGGGACTATAGGCACCTGCCACAATGCATGGCGATTTTTAGAGATGGGGTCTTGCTCTTGAGCTCAGGCAATCACCCACCTTGGCTTCCCAGAGTGCTTGACTACAAGTGTGAGCCACCAGGCCAGCCCTCTGGAAGGATGCTTTAAAGAGAACCTTTTTTGGTTGCAAGTTAGCAAAACAAAGCAGCTTAAGCAAATAAAGGGAATGAATTGGTTTGTGTCACTGGGAAATCCAGGAGTAGCTTCAGGTATGGATGGATCCAGGGGCTTAATTGATTCCATCCCTACCTCATTCTCTTCTCACTCTACGGTAATGGTTGAAAGTGCCTCTGGAGCCAGACTGCCTAGGGTTGAAACTTACGTGTTATATACCTTGGGTAAGTTATGTGACTTTTCTATGCCTCAGTTTCTCCATCTATATAAAATGATGATGGTGATAAGAATGCTGATCTCAGAGGAAGGTTGTAGAGATTTAGCAAAATACACGTGTAATTGGTTTGAATCGTGCTTGGCACAGTAAATGTTAGATAAGTCTTTGCT
Organism: Nycticebus coucang; assembly: GCF_027406575.1. Taxonomy (NCBI): domain Eukaryota; kingdom Metazoa; phylum Chordata; class Mammalia; order Primates; family Lorisidae; genus Nycticebus; species Nycticebus coucang. Next base: position 25,318,073 of record NC_069787.1, read on the forward strand.
ATTATCATTACAGGCAGTCCCTGAGTTACAAACATCTGACTGATATATAACTTGCACTTACAAATGGAGGCTATTACAGGTAATAGGTGTATGTACCTGTTCCAACTTACATACCAATTCAACTTAAGAACAAATCTACAGAACCCATCCAATTCGTAACCTGGGGACTGCCTGTATTATTATAGGCAGCTGCACCCAGGAACAACACATCAAGCAAGAGGTTTGGTTCTTGGCTCTATATCCCTATAGCATGATTTAGAAAAAAAAGGGAGGGGGATGGCTGGGGGCATTGTCTCACGCCTGTAATCCCGGTACTCTGGGAGGCCAAGGTGGTGGATTGCCTGAGTTCACAGGTTCTTCTTCTTTTTTTTTTTTTCTTGAGACAGAGTCTTATTTTGTCGCCCTTGGTAACAGATCACAGCAACCTCCAGCTCTTGGGTTTAGGCGATTCTCTTTCCTCAGCCTCCTGAGTAGCTGGGACTACAGGTGTCTGCCACAATGCCCGGCTATTTTTTGTTGCAGTTTGGCTGGGGGTGGGTTTGGTATATGGGGCGGGTGCCCTACCCACTGACCAACAGGCACTGCCTGAGCTCACAGGTTTAAGACCAACCTGAGCAAGAGCGAGACCCCTGTCTCTAAAAAATAGCTGGGCGTTGTGGCGGGCGCCTGTAGTCCCAGCTACTCGGGAGGTTGAGGCAAGAGAATCGCTTAAGCCCAAGAGTTTGAGGTTGCTGTGAGCTGTGACACCACAGCACTCTACCGAGGGTGACATAGTGAGACTCTGTTTCAAAAAAAAAAAAAAGGGTGGGGGACCAGGCATGGTGGCTAACTCCTATAATCCTAATACCCTGGGAGGATGAGGAATCATTTAAGCTCTGGAGTTCAAGACCATCCTGAGCAAGAGTGAGACCCCATCACTACTAAAAATAGGAAAACTAGCCATGTGTTGCAGCACGTGCATGTAGTGCCAAGTTCTCGGGGAGGCTGAGAGGGAAGAGGATCTCTTGAGCCCAGGAGTTGGAGGTTGCTGTGAGCTATGACACCACAGCACTCTACCCAGGGCAAGAGAGTGAGACACTGTCTAAATAAATAAATACGAAAAGTAAAGTACCTTTAAAAAAACAAAAGGAGGACTATCTTTATACACTAGCTATAAGTCCCAGGGAGTTTGGGTCATGTATTCCCCCCCTTGAATCAAACGGAAGAACATAGTCCTATTATTGGCTCAGCTTGGGGCACAGACTGCCTGGGGCTGGGTATTGTAACACTAGCTTGGTGAGGCCACATGGAGACACAGGTAGACAAAATTCAGTATTACCCCCACCTACTACAAGGAGGTTGCCAAGCACCACTGAAGAGAACTAAATCTTGGTAGCCAGGTATTATGGTGAGAGCCTGTAGTCTCAGCTATTTGGGAGCCTGAGGCAAGAGAATCACTTAAGCCCAAGAGTTTGAGGTTGCTGTGAGCTGTGATGCCATGGTACTCTACTGAGGGAGACATAAAAAAAAAGAAGAACTAAATCCTGGGAAGGTTCTGATGGGGTCCTGGCAAGCAGGGGAGCCTTTTGGTACAGGTTATGGTGGGGAAGGGGCTTACCTTGGTGCTGGGGTCTGCCCTGCACTCTGCCTTTCTAGTTATCTCTAGAAATACAAGGCCTTGCAGGCCTGCTTGAGGCTGAGGAATGCCATGTGGTATGAATTACCCACCAAGTAATAGAGCACTTACCTTCTCCAAAGCCGAGAGCAAACAGCCCTGATTGGTGTAGCCACTGGAATATTGTATGTCTCTCATTGTGGTCCCAGAACTTGAGACCCTCTTACTTTTTCTACCAGGACAACATGTTGAAAAGATGGTGGTCTTGGGTCTAAATGGAAAAAGCAACAAAACCACATTTTAGATGGTTTGGATGGTTTGAAGTGGTTTCTGGTTAATCCTAGTTCCATGGGGCCATCTGAGAGGTTTGCTATGTCTGGGGTCTGCTAGAATGAGGAAACGATTTTGCTAAGCCGGCCTGTGTCTACCTTCCCAAATATGGAGTTCAAGGAATCATCTGGGAAAAAATGAAACAGAAGCTTCCAACAAAGGGTTCTTGAAGTTGGTTTGTAATTAACCTTTCTGTGTAACATGAGATTTCACAACTAAATAGAGGGGAAAAAAATAGATTCAATTTTAATAATTAACAGATACTTGTATGCAGTAGTTCCAATATGATTTACAGAGTATTGATTACCATGTGCTGGGGTATTACTCGACAGCCATGTATAAAATGATCCTACCTATCTCTCTTTTTTTTAATTCCAGGTTTCTCCTCTGTGTGACAAGCAGGCTGGGCCTTGTGTGGCCTTGTGTGGCCTTGTGTGGAGGTGGCCGTGCCACTCCTTGGGCCTGGGGCAGAGGCCACACAGTAGGGCCCAGGCTACAGTCCCTGCCCTCATTTAATCTGTGACCTCACGGATTCATCTCCAAACCATAATTGAATTTCCATTTGATCTGCTAGACCTCAGCTTCCCACAGAGCCAATTCCCTAGTGGACAAAGTCTACTCTGGGAACTGCAGACTGCAGAGGCTGCCACCTGCGCCCTCTTGGGCAGAATGCGGCCTCCAGACAGGTCTTATATGGTCCATCTGGAGTTGAGAAATGTTTCTGAGTGTGAATGCCTTTGGTTGCTGTATCTGCTTTCTAGGGCTGCCCTGACAGTATGCTGCAGACAGGTGGCTTAAGTGACTGACATCGATTGTCCCACAGCTCTGGAGGCTGGAATTCTGAGCCCAAGGTGTTGGCAGGGTTGGTTCCTTTCAGGGACTGTGGAGGAGGATCCGTAGCTCTCTCCTGGGCTTACACATGGCCCTCTTCTCCCTGTGTCTTCACATTTCTGTGTCCTCTGGACATGTCTGTGTCCTATTCCCCCTATTTTTAAGGACACTAGCCATGTTGGGTTAGGGCCCACCCTAACAACTTCACATTAACTTAATTACCTCTATAAAGTCCCTGTCTCTACATAAAGTCACACTGTGAGGTATGGAGGTTAGGGCTTTGGCATGTGGACTTTGGGGGGACACAATTCAGCCCAGAATAGACTCCATGTTCTTCATTGTGCTGCTGTCCTCTCCATTTGCTAGGGCCTTACACTGGGCACTTCTCACTCTGTGTTTCCTCCTGGCCTCTGTGTGCTTTTGGATTATGACTCTTCCCTTGTTTGGAAGTTCATTCATTCATTCATTTGTTCAATCAATCATTCCTCCTAGGAATGCTTTACGCGATTGTAGAGAAAGTGAAATGAGATAACATTTAGCTTAGTGTCTGGCATATGTAGGAATCCAATATATTTTCAATTTTTTTTTTTGAGATAGAGTCTCACTTTGTCACCCTCAGTAGAGTGCAGTGGCATCACCGCTCACAGATCACAGCAACCTCAAACTTTTGGGCTTAAGCAATTCTCTTGCCCCAGCCTCCCAAGTAACTAGGACTACAGGAACCTGCCATAATGCCCTGCTAATTTTTCTATTTTTAGTAGGGATGGGGTCTCGTTCTTGCTCAGGCTGGTCTTGAATTCATGAGCTCAGGCAAATGTTGTTGAGCTTGGCCTCAACAATACCCACCTTGGCCTCTCAACTGTTGGGATTACAGGTGTGAGCCACTGTGCCTGGCCTCAACAACATTTTTTTCTTTTTTCTTTTTCTTTTTTTTTTTTTTGAGACAGAGTCTCAAGCTGTCACCCTGGGTAGAGTGCAGTGGCGTCATAGCTCACAGCAACCTCAAACTCCTGGGCTCAAGTAATTCTCCTGCCTCTGCTTCCCAAGTAACTGGGACTACAGGTGCCTGCCACAATGCCCAGCTATTTTTTGGTTGTAGCTGTCACTGTTGTTTGGTGGGCCCAGGCTGGATTCGAACCCGCCAGCTCAGGTGTATGTGGCTGGCATCTTATCTGCTTGAGCCACAGGCGCTGAGCCAACATTTTTTCATTCATTCATCTACCAATATTTATCAAGCAATCACCCAACTAAATGCCAGGAACAGGGCTAGGCAGTGATGAGCAAAACCAGACGAGGGCTCTGCCCTGATAGAGCATATAGTGAGGTATGGGAGACAGATTCGATCTGGGATCCGTAGTGTAAATACATAAACCAGCTGTGATACTGCTCTGGTAAACTGCAGGCAGAAACCTGGTGAACATGGTGCGGAGCAGAAAGAGAGGGGCAGCAAAGCTCACAATGATTCCAAGGGCCAGGGAGAGGCCAGGCCGTGCAGACCCTATGGGAAGGTAGCTGAGCTTATTCAGAATGTGCCGGATGGTGCTATGGGGAACTCATCAGAGGATGACAGTATCAGAGCTGTACAGAGGGGGTCAGGTGGGGAGGGAGCAAGAAGGGATTCTTCAGAGACTTCAGAGGAGGTGCTGTAGGCTCTGCAAAGAGAGGGGGAGCTTGGCCTGGAGCAGATGGAGAGGGAAGGATGGCTTTGAGAGGTTAGTGGTAGATCAGCAGGACGTGGCTATGGACGGATATGGGCAGGAGGGAGGTGCCAGGGATGGACAGGCTTACAGACATGGCTTGGGGGGTGGCTTCTTGCTGAAGGAAGCAAGAGGGTCTGGTTTGTAGGGACATGTTGAATTTGAGATGGAGGAGCCCGTATTAAGCATGAGGAGTTACTGTTAATTATTCATTTGTTCATTCAACAATTATTTATGGGGCACTTGGACACTGCAAGTGTGGTGTTAGATATCAGGGACGCTGCAGGAAACAGTACCAAGTGTCGGATACAGTGGACATTCTAATGAGGATCCAGACGATAAATAAGTGAGCCTGTAGATGGGATTATTATAGACCATGGTAGGAAATAAGGACAGGTGAAGTGCTGGGGAATGACTAGGGTGAAGAGTGTGGGCTGCTGACGTTGCAGTGGACAGGAAAGGCCTCTGTGAAGAGGCAACATTAGAGCTGAAGCCTGAATGGTGAGAATGAGCTGGATATGGAAGAGCATCCCAGTCAGAGGGCATAGCATATGCCAAGATCTAGAGGCAGAAGAGAAGGGCTCAAAATGCAGTTGGAGCAGAGTGGGGACCAGGTCACGCAGGGACTTACAGGCGAAAGTAAGGCGTTCACATTTCTCCCCCAGGGCCATGGAAAGCCACTCCAGAAGGAAGTAAGCAGGACAGGGACAGGATCTGCCTCCTGTATTATAGAAATCAGCTCAACTTGGAAAAGACAAAGTGGAATTCCAGGGACCTCGCCCCCACCTCCTTTTGCTTACCTTGGTTTGAATTGAATTTCTCTTGCCCCCAAGAATCTTTTTTTTTTTTGGCCGGGGCTGGGTTTGAACCTACCACCTCTGGTATGCGGGACCAACACCCCACTCCTTCGAGCCACAGGTGCTGCCTGCCCCCAAGAATTTTTTTTTTTTTTGTGGTTTTTGGCCGGGGCTAGGTTTGAACCCGCCACCTCCGGCATATGGGAGCGGCGCCCTATTCCTTGAGCCACAGGCACCACCCCAAGAATCTTGATTGGCATGTTTGGGAAGAAAGAAACCTTTGTTGGAGGGCATGCGTCAAGATCCAAGAATCACAGGACGGATGTCAGAGCTGGACAGGCCCTCAGGGATAGGCTAGGTCAGGAGTGTTGTGACTGCTCCCTGTAGAGACTGAGGGTGACAGGCCCCAGGCCGCTTTTATCTGGAGCTGCTGCTCTTTCATCAGTTCCCCACCTGGAGGTCTGTGTGCACTTTCACCAGTGCTTTCCTTGCCTAAAATGTTTGGAAAACATGAGCCAAGTTTGTGCTACTCTTTTATAGATGGAGAGACTGGGGCCTGGGGACATTAGCCCACACAGCTGGAAAGAGGTCGAACATGGGTCTGCAGCAGCTTAATCAGCGCAGTTTGCAGCAGGAAGGCTGCCTGCCTCTGTGGCCGGGCAGGGGAGCATGCTGTGAGGGCAGAGGGTTCTGGCTTTTCCTGCATGTGGCCAGCGAGCTGGGCTGGAGGAGCTACTGCTTTGGGATCCACCCCTCCCAGGAGCCTTGGGCTGAGACAGAAAGTACAGGAAGAGAAGCCCCGGAGCTGAGTTTTTTTCTGGGATTCTATACAAGATGGAGTTGACTGACCCAGCCTCCCTGGGGCTGACAGTACCCAGGACTATGCTATGTGGCCCCAAGTAGGGAGTTCAAGTCCCAGATCTGTTCCTGACTAGCTGTGGGGCAGGGGTGGGGTGGAGTGGGGTGGGGTGCATCAGTTAAATTCTCTGAGTCTCAGAATGTGTAAGTCTTCTAGCAAAGTGGTGAGAACTGAACTAAGCCCTTAGCACCAAGTTATCTCATGGCACACTTGAGCCTATAGTTAAACTTTCACAGCACACTTAAATTATGTTGATCAAAACAAACAGAAAAAAAGAGTAAAAAAAAGTGCTTAACTGTGTTCTGAACTTCTTTCAAAAATAATTTGATCAACGATCTTTAAAATTTTTCGAGATGCGCCATGGCACACCATAATCACTGACTTAGCACGTCAAGTACCTGGCACCCGGTCAGTGCCGAGATTACCTCTTCTGTGATTTAACAATGATCACTATTTTCATTTCCACACTGCACAGGTGGAGACAAAAGGCTGAGAATGGCAGAGCCCGAAAAAATCCGAAATGGGGTCTAGTTTGTCAACTGGCATCAAAATCACAGTAAGGAATATGGGGGAGGATGGAACTAAACTGCCAGAGTTTGATGCTTATCCACTTAATGGAATTGTGTCTTTTCTTCTACCCCATGGTTCTTTCTCATGAGTTCAAGTTGTAGCAAAGGCTGTCACTGTTCACACTTCTTTGTTTTGTTTTTACTTATGTGATGAACAATCAAAATAAATAAACCGGCCATGTGATTTTAAGTAACTAAAACAAAAGCCCAAAACCAAGGGAAACCAAACAAAATAAAACCAATCAAAACTTGCTTCTCCAATGGTCCGCATTTTTCTTCTCCCATATTTAGACACCTGGGGACTTTCTGTGCTGTGGAGCATAGACGCAGTAATTGTGTGATGCTCCCAACCTGCATTGAACCGTTGACTGAGCACCAGACGCTATAACTGTGTGTTTTAGGTGCATTTTCTTGATTAGTCCCCCCCCCCCAGTTAAGAATTAGTACTATTCCCTTTTGCAAATGAAGAAACTAAGGCTGAAAGGGCAAATGACTTGCCTAAGGCCACACAGCTGGTCAAGAATCTGAGAGACTCTGCGTGGACGCGAAGACAAACTGCAGGGCTTTAGAAAAGATGCTGAAATTCCTCTGGAGAATTCTTGTGGTGGGAGCTGAAATATGATGGCTATTTTGGCTGTGCCCCTAGCTCAGCAGGGGAGGATTTTAATGCCAGTTGACAAACCAGACCCTGGTTCGGATTTCTTCAGGCTCTGCCATTCTCAGCCATTTGTCTCCACCTGTGCAGTGTGCAAATGAAAATAGCGATCATTGTTAAATCACAGAAGAGGCAATCCAGGCACTGACCAGGGTAGGGCGCCGGCCACATAAATCAAGGCTGGCGGGTTCACACCCAGCCTGGGCCAGCTAAAACAACGACAACAAAAACAGCAACAAACAATAGCAGGGTGTTGTGGTGGGCACCTATAGTCTCAGCTACTTGGGAAGCTGAGGCAAGAGAATCACTGAAGCCTAAGATTTTGAGGTTGCTGTGAGCTGTGATGCTGTCTCAAAAAAAAAAAAAAATGATACCTATGCCTTTTTAGGTTCCCAGGGTATCTTGAGAAGATGACAGACTGGCCACAAGTCAGCGTACTAACCTCCTGGTGGACTGTTTACTGAAAACAGTAGTGGTCTCCCTCAACATAAGAACTCCCAACCTTCAGAGTGTGTTAGATTTTGCAGTGTGATAATGGTGTATGTCAACTCTGCCCCTACACACACACACCCCCAACTAAATCTCAGGAGCTCATATTAACCAACATTTCTTTGTCTTGCTCTTGGGTCTGGGTCAACTGAGGTAGCTTTGCCTTGTTTTGAGTTATGATCAGGTGTGTCCCCTGGGCTTCTTCCTTCTGGAATCAGAGGTTACTCAAAGGATGTCCTATGGTGACCCAGCCAAACCAAGCAGGCATATTTATAACCTCTGTTGGTCTCACATTCACTTTGATTCTTTTTTCTTTTTAGACAGAGTCTTATTATGTCACCCTTAGTAGAGTGCTGTAATGTCACAGCTCACAGCAATCTCAAACTCTTGGGCTTAAGCGATTCTCTTGCCTCAGCCTTCCAAGTAGCTGGGACTACAGATGCCCACCACAATGCCCGGCTATATTTTGGTTGCAGTTGTCATTGATGTTTAGCAGGCCAGGGCCAAGCTTGAACCTGCCACCTTTGGTGTATGTGGTTAGTGCCCTACTCACTGAGCTCCGGGTGCTGAGCCACATTCACTTTGATTTTGTTGGCCAAGAGAAGTCAGAAGCCCAAGCACACCCTTAATGCATAAAGGGGCTGTGCAGTCTGCTTCCTCTACCACCATAATTACTGTAAAGTGGAGCTGCTGTGCTTAAAAGCCCTAAACTATATAGTACATTCCTTTTTGAGGTGGGGGGGGGAATAAGCCTGTTTGAATTGGATATTTGTGCCTTGTAAACAAAAAACACCTTACTAATTCAGAATTAGAGGCAAAGGCAGTAGAGAAAAATAACTGAGATCAGACCTGGGTTCAAATCCTGACCCCATCACTTAGAGCTGTGTGACCTTGAGAACAGTAATGCACACTCTGAGGGTGGGTTGTAGGCTCGCCATATAAGACAGGCCATCTGGGTTCGGCACCTCTTAGCCGCTCAGCAAATGGTTGATGCTTATTCTAACCCCAGGATTCTGAGGTGGGTTTCCCGTCTTTCGTGGGCAAAGGTCCAGCCTCATGGTTTGTTTGCCCACAGATCCTACAAGTCCCACGCACCCCCTTCCTGTGGTCTATGGGAGGCTGGGGTTGGCTCAGGCTCTGGGCTCTGGCAGGCTTTACTGTCCTTCCCGGAACAGCTCCCTCACTTGCTCTCCAGGCTGCTTCTGGGCCAGAAGGGCTCAGCACCTCGGACCCCCCCGACAGACCCAGCCCTGTCCCAGGGGAAGAGCCCCTTCCTTGGCAGAACTGCAGGCTCTTGAAGATGGAGGACTAGGGTGCCCCTGACATGCCTTTGGCATTAGCTGAGAGAAGGCTCAGGCTCCCACACAGAGCAGTAGAGGCACCCCAAGAATTCAAACCCTTGTCTCTACCTCCATGCCACTCCCTACCCTCAGCTCTCTCCCAGGGAGCACTGCTCCACATGGGGGTCACAGACAATTAGGGGACAGACCGAGGAATGTTTTTATCTTAGCAGCCATGGATTTATGTCGGTGGCCATCCTCAGGTCCCTTTTGTGCTTTTGTGTGAGAACACCAGCTTCATGAGGACAGAGTTTTTTTGTTTGTTTGTTTGTTTTTTTGAGACCGAGTCTCACTCTGTCACCCTGGGTAGAGTGCATTGGCCGTCATAGTTCAAGCAACCTCAAACTCTTGGGCTCAAGTGATCTTCTTGCCTCAGCTTGCCAAATAACTGGGACTATAGGTACCTGCCACAGGCCTGCCTTATTTTTCTTTCTTTCTCTCTTTCTTTTTTTTTCAGTAGAGATGGGGTCTCGCTCTTACTCACGTGGGTCTCTAACTCCTGAGCCCAAGCAATCCTGCTTCAGCCTCCCAAAGTGCTAGGATTACAGCTGTGAGCCACTGTGCCACCAGGCTGAGGACAGAAATTTTTGTCTGCTTCATTGCACTGTGTTTTCAGAGCCTTGAATAGTGCCCAATACGCATGTGAACTAAAAAAACATCTTAAGGCTCCCCCCTCAGTGACTGACTGACTGGACCCTTTCCTAGCTAAGAGAATCCCTAAAACTGAGTCGCCAGCCATGAGAAAAGAGATCGAACATCAAATGGGCCTCATTATGCCCTCCTCCCCCCTCAGAGACTTCCTTTGTGACTCATTAACAGGCCTAAGGCTATATAAGACCTATCTGCAGGTCCTCAGTATACATAACAAACCACTTGACAAACAAACCATACATAACAAACTAATACTTTGTCTCTAACAGACCCTTTATCTTAAGCACTCTTTTTCTTTTAGATGGAGTCTCTTTCAGCCAATTGTCAGCTAAAGAACCTTTAAACCCACCCATGACCTGTAAACTCCTGCTTCCAGATGTCGCACCCTTTTGACCCAAAGCGATGTATGTTTTCCACCTGTATTAACTTATGATCTCACTTGTAATCCCTAAAATGTATAAAACCAAGCTCCAACTCTACCACCTCCAGTCCACGTGCTCAAGGCTTCTTGGGTGTGGCTCTGGGTCAAGGTCCTCAAATTTGGCTCAGAATAAACCTCCTTAAATTATTTTACAGAGTATGGCTTCTTTTCTGTCAACACTCAGTCAGTGCTTAATAAAGGTTTCACTGACTAAATAAATGAGTAAGAGGTTGGAGCGAATGAGCGGCATGCAGGGCTAGTTTTCCTGCCTGAGAGAACAAAGTCAGGTCAGTTTGAAGGCAAATGCTCAGGGAAGCACCTGGGAGGGGCATAGAAACAGCAGTCAGGCAGTCTCAGGTGACTCGGCTCTGCTGTCCCCCAGTCCATAATTCCAGGATTTTCAGAAGCATGTTTTTCATGGGCTGATGTAAGAGGTGAGTTTGCTCTGTCCTGGTGCATTAGTTTCCTGTGACTATAATAGCAAATGAAGTACAAACTGCGTGGCTTGCAACAGAAATGTGTTGTTTCATAGTTCTGGAAGCCAGAAATCTGACCAAGGTATCAGCAGGCCCCCACTGCCTGGGACTCTCTACAGGAGAACCTCCCCCATCTCTTTTGGCTCTGATGGCGCCAGTCTTACCATGGCTCATGGCCACCTAACTCCAATTTGCCTCTGTTTTTATATCGCCTTCTCCTCTGAGTCTTTTCTTCTGTCTCTTAAAAGGATACTTACCAATGGATTTAAGTCCCACCCATGTAATTCAAGATGATCCTATCATTAGATACTTAATTTAGTGACAACTGCAAAGACTCTTTTCTAAATACAGTCAGGTCACATTCACAGGTTCTGGGGTTTAGGCTTCAGACATAGCTTTTTGGTGGCCTCCATTCAACCCACTGTATCCAGTGCTTATTCAGCACCAATCCCTGCCCAGCAGCACTGCCCTCTCCAGGGAAGCCTAGCTATGTCCTAATGACTCTTGGGGCATATTTGATGGGGCCTGGGTGTGGCGCAGCAGAGTCCCAGGCAGCCATCATGAGGGTTTTTTTCTCTGGCTGGCTGTTCCTGAGAGGATGAGGTCGAACTGGGAGGATCATGGTCCTTGAGGAACTGATTGAGGGCAGAGGCCTTGTTGTCCACCTCTCAGGAGTTGAGTTCCTCTGCAGACTATGACAAATATCCTTTCTAAAAGCCTGTGGGAAGGAAGAGGGGAGAGAAGGGTCTGCACAAGGAACACGATGTAGGAGCCCATGGCCTGCCTGCCTGTGCCACATTCACCTGACAGATTGTCATAGATCACCTGCTAAGTGAGAGAGCACCAAAGACACACAGCCCCAGTCCACATCCTTGGGGAGCTTGCCGCCTGGGGCAGAAAAGAGATTAAAAGTGAACCTATAGATAAAACAATTACAAACTGTGATCATTGCTAGAGAAGTAACAGACTGGGTGTAGGCGTAGAGAATGACAGGCAAGGACTCTCAGAAGCAGTGGTGTTTGAGTTAAGATCTAACACTGGGGGCAGCGCCTGTGGCTCAGTGGGTAGGGCGCCGGCCCCATATGCCGAGGGTGGTGGGTTCAAACCCAGCCCTGGCCAAAACTGCAACAAAAAAATAGCCAGGCATTGTGGTGGGTGCCTGTAGTCTCAGCTGCTCAGGAGGCTGAGGCAAGAGAATCGCCTAAGCCCAGGAGTTGGAGGTTGCTGTGAGCTGTGTGATGCCACGGCACTCTACCGAGGGGTATAAAGTGAGACTCTGTCTCTACAAAAAAAAAAAAGACCTAACACTGGAGGAGAAGCATGCCAAATTACAGGAACAGCAGGTGCAAAGGCCCTGAGGTTAGAGAGAGCCCAACACATTGGATAAATGAAGAAATAGCCAGTCCTGGAATGTACTCAAGACGGTGGGTGGGTGAGAGAAAGAGAAGTCAGTAAGTACTAAATCCTGCTAGCCCTGTGGGTGGTAGACAGAAATTTTGGATTTTATTCAAAAGATTTTAAACAGGTTATGCTATGACTTGATTAACTTTTTAAAGGATCCCTTTGGGGGCCAGGCAAAGAACAGATTGTAGGGCAGGGGTTGGCAATCTTTTCCTGTAAAGATCCAGATGGGAAATATTTTTGGCTTTGGGAGACATGCGGTCTCTGTTGTGACTACTCAACTCTGCTGTCAAAGCCTGAAAGCAGCCAGAGGCAATATGTGAGCAACTGGGCATGGCCTCATGCCAATAAAACTTTATAAAAACAGGCAGTGACTGGATTGGCCTGCAGGCCATAGCTTAATAACTCCTATTGTAAAGAAACAAAAGTATAAATGAGGAAAGTCTTGTGGCCCTGAGCAAGTGAGTTAGCCTCAGTTTTCTTCTCTATAGAACAAGCATGCCTTACCTCAGAGAAATGTTGTGAAATTTCTGAGCCTTAGTGGAGAAAAAGTGCTGAGTGCTGAGTGCAGAGCGCGGGCCGGAGGTGGGTACTCGACACTCAGTGGCTGTAACAACAACACTGACTGCTGTAGTTTTTATTCTATCCGGCTGGCACGAGCACATTTGTAAAGCGAAGGCCTCGAGTCAGTGCAGTTAACCAAGCACTGGCCTTTGCAGTACATTAGTGGCCAATTGGAATGCTTGTGTGCAGAATTGAATAAATGCTACAGTGACATGAATTAGAGCTTCCTCCCTAGCTGGGCCAACATTCTTTCCACAAATCTTGTTCACAGGCTCTATTTCTTCATATTTTGTCCTTCAGTGTGGCATCTGCCACCGTCTGCTCTGGTTAGCCCAAGTGACCCTCCGACATCCTTTTTCCTTTCCTGGGGGAGTACCTTTGCAGCGGCAGCAGCTGTCCTGGGCTGCCCTTCTGGGCTGCGCATGGGGTTTAACTCTTGTATACACCTTCTTGTGGTCTTCTCCTCTCCAGGTACCATGTGAAGGGGACGTGGGTAGTTAAGACTTCTCTTTCTGGTAGCTTAGTAGGAAGGAAATGATAGACAAGGGAAAGGATCTGTTTTTCTTGAAAACCCTGGCTATGGAAGCGCAAGGTAGGTATAGAAGAAGAGAGAGATAGGTGAGGGAAAGGGTGTTCGGGGCAGTCTGAGAAGCCGCATCATTTGTCTATAGCTTCTGGCCAATCCTAAGGGCCAGATCGGGCTGAGAGGGAGGCAGGCTAACATGGGGGCCTTTTCCATTCTATATGTTCTCAGGGTCACTTTCATGAACCAGAACGGGGAAGGGGAATGAACTAGAGTGGAAGTGGTGGGGATTGAGGAAAATACGTCACAAGAGAAGACACAGAGAGGAAAGATGGGATCTGGAGGTCTGACTGAGCTGATGGCTGCAGCCAGCCCCAAAGCACAAAATCAGCTTATTTTATAGTATCTGTGCAGGGTTGTCTACATGGAAGTAGCATAGACAAAATGTCTTACAGTATGATCGGAAAATGTAAATGACTTTCATAAAGACAAATCTTCCTGTTAATGGTTTCTACTCAACTTCGCTATGATAAGAAGTTGATAAGAACTATCTTTGCATAGTTCCTAAAATATAAGTCGACAAAGAAGAGCTACTGTGACTTCTGGCAGGGGAGCATGAAGAAAGGAATATGGTTGTTTTGGGAAAGGAGAAGCAGTCGGGGGTTTATTCCCTGAATGTTCTGCAGGCTGTGGGGGCCCTGCTGCCTCACGGCTGCTCTCCACAGGTCACCGTCATGGGACCTGAGTGCTGAGAGCAGGAGCTTCAGCAGGGCCTCCTAAGGGAATGTGGCCAGAACCTCAGGGCAAAAAATGAGGCAGCAGGGGGTCCCCAAAGTCCACTTTCTCCTAAGCCTGCTCTCTCAGAGCAATAATCTTGATAGTGTAGTTTGAGAAGAAAGGGAGCCCTGTCCAGAATTCTCTGTCCTTCCAGCCAAATGTGCCTGCACTGGATAGACAATATGAGTCTGGACATTGCTGTTAAGTAGAGATAGCCAGGTAGATGGATGGGCGGATGGACAGATGATGGATGGACAAACAAATAGATGTAAGATAAATGAATGGATGTACCTATGTATAGCTAGCTAGCTATTTGATGGATGGATGGAGAGACAACAGACAGACAGACAGATAGATAGGTAGATAGATGGATGGATGAATGGATAGTAAAGTAGATTTTCTCTCTGCAATCAAGTGAGAGTCATTCATTAATTCATTAACAAAGATTTCATAAGCACCAACTACATGCCAGTCACTGGTCTAGCACTGATTAGATAATGCCAGTGAAACAGGCAGGCCTCCTGCTCTCACAGTGCCCTTACTCTGTTGTGAAATTGAATGCCCTGGGCCAACAGAAACTATTTTTATCCCTTTTATGTAATTTCTTACTGTGAGTCACACAGCAGCCCACATCATCAACCAAGAGAAGGCAGAGGGCAGGGCCTGAAGGCCTGGTACCCACATAAGTAGATTTTAAGAAGTTGACAGGCATCATTGAACCAAATGTTTAAGATTTGAGAGTCAGGCCCACCAGGGTACAAATCCCTGGTTTTGCCACTTACTAGTTTGTGACTTTGGAAAAGTCATTTTACTTCTCTGAACTCTGTTTGCCCCTTTTGTTCATTCATTATTTATTTTCAGTTCCTGCTAGGTACTAGATACTATTCTAGGTCCTGAGGATACAGCAGTGAACAAGATAGACAAAATCATGGTCCTTGTGCAGGTTACAACCTAGTCAGAGCAGGGAGAGACAGCTGATAAACAAATACATCAATCTCTAATACGTAGCTGGTGTTGAGTGGAACAGAGAAAAACAAAGCAGGATCAGAAGAACGAGGAGCACAGGATAGAGAGGAGGGGTTTTTTGAACGAAGAAATGAGCCATGCGGGTATCAGGAAAAGCATTCCAGGTACAGGGAACATACAAAAGTCCTGAGGTTGGAGGGAATTTCAATATGTCATAAAATTAAGGATTTTTTTTTTGTAGACAGAGTCTTACTTTGTTGATCTTGGTAGAGTACCGTGGCGTCATAGCTCACAGCAACCTCAAACTTTTGGGCTTAAACAATTCTCTTGCCTCAGTCTCTCAAGTAGTTGGGAGTACAGGAACCTGCCACAACACCTGGCTGTTTTTAGTGATGGGGTCTTGCTCTTGCTCAGGCTGGTCTCGAATCTGTGAGCTCAGGCAATCCACCTGCCTTGGCCTTGCAGAGTGTGGGATTACAGGCGTAAGCCACTGAGCCTGGCCAGAGTTAAGGATCCTGAGATGAGGTGATTACATTGTGGGTGGGGAGGCACCAATCTAACCAGATAGGTTCTTAAAAGAGGGAGGACCGAGGTTAGAGGTACAGGAAGTGATGTTACAACAGAAGAGGTTGGAGTGAGACAAGAAAGGGACTGTGAGCCTGGGAACACTGGTGGCCTCTAGAAGTTGGAAAACACAGGGGACAGTTTCTCCCTTGAAACCTTCAGAAGGAACACCTTGACAGACACTTTCTGTCACCTTGATTTTAGACATCAGACCGCCAGAACTGGAGGAGAATAAATTTGGGTTGTTATGAGCCACTAAATTTGTGGCATTGTATTATGGCAACAGTTTGGGAAATGGATACAAGAATGCATTCCTTCTTTTGTTAAAAGCACAGTGAAGCTTCCCTGCCTGAAGCCTGCAGAATTAGGACAGGCACAGCCCAGCCACCCTGGCCTAGTGAGGCAGGAGAGCCAGAGGACTCGGAACCCTGCTCAGGCTGCCTCAGAGCTCTGGCTCCAGCCCCTCCAGCAGTGGGAGGTTTCCTACCTTGCTCCACCCTCTCGGGCCTCCAGGTCTGTGCACAGGTCCTCCCCTCTGCCAGGAGCATCCGTCTGGCTAGTTTGTCCCCTGGTGCCTCTGGAACCTTCTTTTCCTTCCTTGCCACCCCACTAAGTGGCCGTCTCTCTTCTGGATTCACACCATACCCCAACTCTACCCTTGCCCACCCTTAGATTTAAATGTTTTTGTTTTCTGCTTTTCTTTCCTCCCTGAGAGTAGGACAAAGAGCTCCTTTTGGGGGCGGTGTCTGTGGCTCATGGAGTAGGGCACCAGCCCCATATGCTGGAGGTGATGGGTCAAACCTGGCCCCAACCGCCAAAAACTGCAAAAAAAAAAAAAAAAGAACTCCTTTTGGTGAGTCCTTACTATGTGCCAGGCTGGGCCACTGGGAAGAGCTGTGCAGGTCCAGCCTGACCAACTACAGTGCCAACAAGGCCCCTGGGAGCTGTGCAAGGCGTGGCAAGGTGGGGCATTATGTCCCTTTTACAGTTGAGGAAGGAATGGTGGGGCAGAAGGGGATACACTGGCAACTTCCTGAGATATATTTTCTCAGCATTTATTGAGCATTTTGTCAAATGCTCACCACAGATGCTATGAGATTGGTTCTGCAACTCTCCCCATTTTACAGATGGGAAATTGAGGCTCAGAGGGGCAAAGTTAACAGCTTAAGGTCGCAGATCTAGTAAACAGCTGAGCTGGGATTCAAATGCTGGTCTGCCTCGCTCCTGAGTCTGAGATATTAACCCTCCACTGTGCTGTCCTCCAGACCACACATCTCACAGAGCAAAGATGGGGACTTCCTCCCTGTTGTTTCTGCCTGGCACAGCAGAGTAAGTGCTCAATGAACACTTGCTGAATGAAGCAAGAAATGAGGAAGGGATGAGTCAGGAGGTTACTTTGACCATGCCTCCTTACCTGGTTTGTTGTCATGCACAGCTGTAAGTGGCTGTGAAGGTCAAATGAGCTTGCTTCCCTGGCAGCTTCTTGAGAACCGAACAGCAGGATTATTAGCATGGGAGGGACCTTTCTGGGCCCACAGCCAGGTTCTCAGCCTACTGGGGGAAATTTCTGCCTCTGGGGCTGCACTGGCTCCCTTCATCTCCAGAGAAAAGTCTGGCCTTTTCTTCTGTCCCTGGAGGGCCTTGAAGAGGCCCCTGTCCCCATCGAGGCCTACTCATGACAAGTAGGCCCTTGGTTCTTCCCAGGGGAACCCCAGAGGATTTCTTTCTGTTTCCACCTCTCTGGCCCTGGGGACAAGACCCCAGAGGCTATGGCATTAGGGGACGCTGGTGCTCCCAGAGAGTCCATAGGATGCTTTGGGGGAGCAAGTGGTATTTCAGGGCGGCTGTGGAGGACCCAGCTGGGTTCATCAATGGCACTGTTACCAGGTTCCATGGCTGTTTCCCATCGCTTTGGGGCTGAGTGTCACAGCTTCCCAACAACATTCACGTCAGAGATCTTGCTTAATCCCACTATGTCTCCTGAAACACATACTAATCATCATGAAAGTTCATATTTCTTGGTTATTTACTAGTTGCTAGACCTGGAGCTGAAGTCTTTACCTGGATTATTCTTTTTTTTCCTCATAAAAAGCTTATGGTGCATGTGCCATTATTAGTACACTTCCCACTGGTGGGTGAGGACCTTTGGTCACAGAGGCAAAGCTCTTTTACAGCACTTTTGGTGAGCTGCAGAGGCTATGTGCATCCGGTCTGATTCCACAAGGAGAGACTAGATACCACTTAACTGACAAGGAAGCTGAGGCTCAGGGGGGTGGAGTGACCTGCCCACAGTCACCGCCTCTGTCCCTGAAAGCCTGCTGCCTCTGCCTTTTGGGGGAATACGATAGGGCTGGAGGTCACCATCTGCCTGGCCTCTGGTGGGGCGGCCCCACGAAGGCTGGTCCATCAGAAATGCCCTGGATCCTTGAGGGCTGTGGGCTGCTGTTTCCTCAGCTATAAAATGGTGGCAGTAAGAGAGGTGTGACTGGCACACACATGGCTTCTCGCTAAGGCTTCTTCAGCCCTGCATTACAAGGCCCGGGTTTCCAGGGGCAGTGTTTGGTCCCAGTCCAAGCCCCATAAATGACAGCCCTATGGCAGGCCCCACCTCACCTCCCCGGCCTTTCTCCTTACCCCACTCTGGCCCCTATAATTGGAGTTCTGTTGGTGAGTTATTGGTTCAATATTTTTATAGGTTCCCCCAGTTCCCCTCCCTACTTTGCCCCCAGACAAAGGAGCTATAAGGCTGGAACCAAAAACACAGCTCAGAGAATGTGTGCCAGTGACCCGGCCCCTGTGAGGGCGAGGCAGAGAGCTTTCCATGTGGGCCCAGCCCTGGGCAGGGCCTATTCCTATTCTCCCTCCAGCGCTCCACAGAAGCTGCTCTGTCCCCTCAGGCTGGGCTGGCTCCCACTAGGGCACTCTAATGGTTTAGGAAAAGGTAGGGACTATGTTTACAGGCTGAGCTGGAGGCAGTCGGCCAGGAAAGTCTGTCAGGCTGCCGTCTCCCAGTCAGACTCTGACACACGGCTAGGGCCGCGCAGGGAGGCACAGGCTGGGTCAGCACACCCGGCCAGTCAGGCAGCAGGCAGGTCGTTGTTTCACAGCCAGACATGGCTATATTACTCAGAGCCACCCAGTCACAGCCACTCATGTTGGGAGTCACAGTCACGGCTGGTCAGCCCAACACTCAGCCCAGCTCAGTCAGCCAGTCAGCCAGCCAATTAATCATTGTCTCAGGGTCAGATTGTGATACACAGTCAGATATAGCCCCGCACACAGTGAGTCACTGCCATGGTCAGCAGGTCTCCTGCCGCCCAGTCAAACTCAATCTGTCAGCCAGTCAATCAGTTCGTCAAGGCAGGGTCAGCTCGCCACCTCCAACAGCCAGCCAGCCTGCCAGCCAGGAGTCATCAGTCACCGTGATAGCTAGTAATCCAGTCAGGCGGTCAAGCCAGTCCAGAGGATGCTGTCTCCCAGACAGACTCAGTTACACTGTCACAGCCCTCCGGTCAGACACAGCCACTCACACCACAAGTCACCCAGCTGTCCGCTGACTAGACAGTCCATCTCTGTCATTCTCCTGTAGTCAAGGCAGCTGCCAGTCAGTTTTCAATGACTTAGGCACTGAAGAGTCCCTTAGTTAGATGTGTCAGTTTCCATGGCAGTCACAGGCAGCCACAGTCTGTGGCCTGGTCAGTCAAGCCACAAGGAAACACCAGACAACCAGCCAATCAGTTGATCGCAAAGATCCAGACATGCGGCCAAGACAGCCAGTCAAGACTCAGGGGTCCCAGTCACACATGCCGTCAGTCAGATAATCAGCCAGTCAAGACCGTCACTGAAGGCTACCAGTTAGGGTCACTGTCAGTCAGCCAGTCACAGGTATAGGGACTCAGTCAGTCACAACAGCCAGTCTCCGTAAGTTGCCCAGGTATCCAGTCAGTTTGGACTGGTCAGGAAACCAGGCAGTCACCCCTCCAGCAAACCCGTTGTCATTGCCCAGCCAGCCAGCCCGTCAGTGTTCAGCCAGTCACCTCACCAGTTAGGTTTAGTCCATCAGCCCAGTTGCAGTTGGCCCAGTCAGATTGTGGGAGCCACAGTCTGTGGCCTGGGCAGTCCCAGTCCCAGACAGCCAAGGTGAAACACCCAGTCAGTGGCCATCAGCCAGCCAGTCAGCTAGCCTGTGTACCGTACCACATGAGTCATTAGCCAGTCACTGATGACGCCTACATCAAACCTTACCCCCTTCAGCAGTGTCCAGAACTAGTGGCCCCAAATTAGTTACCTGCTCCAGACCTATCAGGAGGGGAATGGGCAGGGGACACAGTTCAGATGTGGATGAGCTCAGGGGCACCTACTGGTCAGCCAACAAGGCCACAGGCTGACAGCCACAGAGAGAATGCAGGAGACCCCTGTCCCATGCCTGGAAGCTCTGTCTGGTTTCTCAGAGCTGGTGCCTCCAAGGCCCTTCCCAGCCAAAGGAGGTAAGGGACACTGACAGGAGGGGATGTCCTGCATTCCCTGGCCTTCTCCTTTCTCCTCTCCTCCTTCCCTCTCCTTTCCTCCTCCACTCCCTCTTCACCCCCATCTGCCCTGCCCAGATAAATTCCCAGTCCTGCCCAGCCCCTCAACTCCTGCCTGGGTGTCCATCATCTCCTCCCCCAGAATACGCACCCACCACACACCACTCACACATGGGCACACCCACCACACACATATATACCACACACCCCCAAACACCACTCACACACATGTACACCCCCTCATATACACCACACAGCACTTACGCGTGCACACCTCCACACCCCACACACACCACCCAGCACTCACACACACATGCACCACACACACACACACACACACACATACACGCATATATATACCCCCCCACACACATCCTCGCTTTGGCTTAGCCTCCTCATTTCAGAACATCCTGTTCTAAGCAGCCTGGGAGAAAGCACTCAAACCCCCCAAGGCCCACCCCTCCCCTCTGCTCTCCACTCTCCCACTGGCTGTCACTCGCCCCTGTATCAGTGTCCTGGACGTGGGCTCTCTGCAGCAGCTCCTCCTCCTCCAAGCTCCCCTGGAGGAGTGAGTTGAGCAGGGAGGCCAGGGAAGGGAGGGATCTTGCTCTCTTAGTTCCTGTGGCCAGGGCTCAGCTCTTTCCCTGGAGCCAGGCAGGCTCCCCAAGCGTACCCAGGCAGACACTGGCTGGGGGCCGGCCAGGAGAGTCAGCCAGTAGTTCTAAGCCGGGGGGGAGAACTGCTCATCTCACGGAGACTGGGCCTGTGTTCTGCTGCAGTGGGGCTTGCCCTTGGCAAAGGGGCTCTCTGGACCCCTTTCCAGCACCTGGGCTCAATCACTTATTGGCCGGTGACCACACTGGGCACATCTGTTAGGGCTGGGTGGCCTCAGCTCCCTCCTCTTTTTTTTTTTTTTTTGGCCGGGGCTGGGTTTGAACCCACCACCTCTGGCATATGGGGCCTGTGCCTTACTCCTTTGAGCCACAGGCACCGCTCAGCTCCCTTCTCTTTAAGAGAGAGATGTTAAGAGGGGGAGACACTTGCTTGGGTCTGAGGGGGATGAAATGAAGAATGTGGGGTGTGGACAGTGCTCAGGGAGGCACCTGGTACCTCTGGTCTTGGGGCTAATTTGTTCCAACCATGCAAATTGGTGGCCAGGCCTAAAGGGCCCCCCTGAGGCTTCTTTCTGCGCCCTTCTCTCCCCTAGTCCCACGACTATCTGCCCTGTCACAGCTTTTTGTCACTAAGGGCTCCTAAATGCCCCAAACCAGGCTAGGAGCTCTCTTGACATTGTCACTCTTCACCTTCACAGCAGCCCCAGAAAGTCAGTGCCCTTGACACCCCCATTTCACAAAGGGAGAAACTGAGGTTCTGGGAGTCAGAGTAATTTGCCCAAAGCAGCAGAGCCAGAACTGGCTGACTCCTCGGGTCCATAGGGTGGCACGTGGTGCCTGCCCGTGGACTGAAAGCATGCGTGACCCTTGTCCCTGCACCCCACATTCCATGTGGGTCTCTCCTCTGGGGGATGCCTCGGCTGCCCTTCCTTCCTGCCTCTCTTTCACATTTATTGCTTGCTCCTGGTCTCGGGGACTGCTTGATGGCCTTTAACATTTGTTCTCCCTTCTTCTTTAGAACTTGAACTTTGAAATATTAAGGAGGCCCACGACCCCTTGGCATAAAAATGACATTCCTCAGCCTTCCTTGCTGCTGGGAGTGGCCTTACGTCTGTTATGGCAGATGGAACTTAAAAACAGCGCTCCTCTTCTGTGAATTGGAAAACATCGCCTCCTCTGAGCAGCTGCAGTTCTGTGCCCAGGATTTGGCTGGCAAGTGGGTGGCAGATCTGTGTCAACTAGAAAACAGAGCTCCGTGGAGAAGGCACAGAGCTTGGGAACAGAGCGTGGACTAGGGTTTGGTCTCCATTCACCCACACAGAAACCAAGGCTGCGGCTGTGGGGTCTGAGGACTGGTGCCATCAGCAGCGGGAAGTGCAGGGCATGGGCTGCTGGAGCCTCTGCCCCCTGGGCTGTGCGGCTTGAATCCCCAGAGCCACTCTCCTGGGTCCTGTGACTGTCCCAAATGCACTTCCCTTCCCTTCCAGATCCGTCCTCTGCTCCCTCCTTGCCCTCCCTACCTGTCCTGCTCCCCCACCCAGCCCTTCCCGTCCCTTCCAGATCCCTCCTCTGTCCTCTCCTCAGCCTGGGGTCTCTTTTTATGTCTCTGTCTGTTTCTCCCTCTGGCCTCTGGCCTCTGCTCCCAGCCACTCCTCCTACTTCCTTTCTTCCTCCCCTGGTATATCTGTGGCCCTGAACCCAGGTTTGCAAGAGCTGCCTTCTGTCTGTCTGTTCTTCAAGATAACCTAAACCCGGCTGCAGGCCCCAGAACTTCCAGGCTCCCCTGCCACCCTGAGCCATTCCCAGAATGCCCCCTCAGAGAACGCCATAGCCCATTCCCTGAAGTCTCCCAGGGCTGCTCTTTGTAAGCCACAGCTTAGGTATCAGGGCCCATTCTCCGATGGGAGACTGGTATCAGGGTCCATTCTCCTTAGGGACACTACAAGGCGGCCATCCCCCTCAGCCCAGGCCTAGCCACCTCCCGGGGCACCCTGCACATCCTTAGACTTCATCCCCTTCCTAAGAAATTTGTCCTCCCTCCTCCCTCTCGGAACCTTGACTAATCTAGATTCCACAGCAGCTCTAGGAGGGGCTGAACCCAAGCCCTGTGGGAGCCCCAGAGGGCCGGCTGCCCACTGAGGGACCTAGAAGCCCGGGTGGTTATCCTGATGGAAACACCTGCACCAACAGCTACAGCTCTCCTTCCTTCTCAGTCTCAACCAGCAGCAAAGACAAAGCAAGCTCACTGAAAGGGCATCTCAGGTAAACATCCTCCCTCCCACTGTCTTGTCTGTGCTCCCAAGTCCCCACTTTTTATACCTTTAATCACCGATCAGGCCTCACCTGTGTATAACCATCTGGGCTTCTAGGCTCCCTGCACCCAGCTCTTCCCACAGCAGCTTACATGTGCAGAGTTGTAGGCTGTGAAGACAACTCAGGCTTCTCGAAGAGTCTGCCAGGCTTTCAGGGTGGCGTGAGGAGGTGTTCTCCTTGTCCCACTTCTGGCTCTGGGCTTTTTCTCTGTCTCCCAGCGGTTACCTGATAGGATGTCTGTTGACAGTGTCTGCTGACTTTGGCTCGGGGAATAGTTGAGTGCCTTTCAGTGAGGCACAGGGCACCCCAAAGGTGGGGGTTGAGGGTGGGGGAGCCTCAGCCTGGGGAGGCCCCAGGGACACGTCAGAGATTCTGGGTTGACTGAGGAATTTGGATTGGACAGGGATATAAGGAAAGACTTTGGTGGTTCAGTGCCTGTAGCTCAAGCAGCTAAGGTGCCAGCCACATACACCAGAACTTGAGGGGTCCGAATCTAGCCCGGGCCTACAAAACAACAGTGACAACTACAACCAAAAAATAGCAAGGCGTTATGGCGGGTGTCTGTAGTCCGAGCTACTTGGGAGGCTGAGGCAAGAAAATCACTTAAGCCCAGGAGTTGGAGGTTGCTGTGAGCTGTGATGCCACAATACACTACCCAGGGCAACAGTTTGAGGCTCTGTCTCAAAAAAAAAGAAAGGAAAGACTTTGGGAGACACATACAGTAGTCAAACCTTTGCATTATTGCTCAGAGATGATTCGCCTTCCACACACATGTACACATACATAAAAATATACATAAAAATACAAACACACCTACACACCCACCCAATCTTGTTCATTCATCAGCAAGTACTCAGTTACCCTCCGTCATCTCTTCAAACACACACACACCCCTCCCCAGATCCCCAGACATAAGCCCTTTCTGTTTTACATTGCTTTATTGTCTTGCTTCTCAGAACTGTGTCAGGTAGGCTGGAATCTGATGCTCAGACTTGGCTATTTTCATCACTGATCCACTTCAGTAAGAGCAGATCTCAGAGATAACCAGAATCTTAGTAACAACCCTTTATGGAAGCTGGGCTCCTTAGGAGGTGGGGAGTGTATCTTAATCTAGATGCTCTTCTCATTAAAGGATTCACTCAGGGCCTCTTGAGATGGAGGTGAGGGTGAGAGGACTCCAGCTTGGGGCTACCTCGTAGGAGAGAGATTTCTGTGTGGAACACCCAGAGGGCCTCCCAGAAACCCCTTCCCCTAACTTATTATTATTATTATTATTTTTTTTTTCTTTGCAGTTTTTGGCTGGGGCTGGGTTTGAACTCATCACCTCCGGCATATGGGGCCTGTGCCCTACTCCTTTGAGCCACAGGCACCGCCCCCCTTCCTCTAACTTTTCAGCATCCCCCCACAACCCCCAGGCAGCTATGTGAAGGCCTTTCTTTATTTGGAATCAACTTGGCGGTAGACACATTCTGAAAGGCTGCAGCGTGGAAGTCAGTAGCAGAAGCCCTTAATTCCCAGACCCAAGGGGGCTTTGCATGACAGTTCATCTCCTGCTGAGCACAAACCCCCCATCTCTTTCCCTTCCAACTTCCAAGGAGGAGGGCCAGGCCACAGTGTGAAATGCTCTTAGAGGCATCCCGCTGGGGTGACAAGGCTCCAAAGAAAAAGGCAGATGGCTCCCCACTGCCCTGGGATGACATCCAAGTGGCCTGCCTGCTAGATTAACAAAGGCCATACTCATCCTTCCTCGGGCACAGCTCCAGCCATGCCCTTGCCACATATGCCACTCCAGCTCCTGTGAGCTTTTGCAGTCCTTAGATCAGGCCTCCTGGCACCCCAGGTTGCTCCCTGTCCGGAGAATATGCCTCCCTTCCATCACCTCTTAGCTAACTCCTATGCATCCTTCAGGAATTAGATGTCACTTCCTCCAGGAAACCTTCCCAGGATGCCTGAGGATAGGGGCCCTAGAGCATAATTGTCAGGAGTTCAGGTACACTTGGGTTAGAATCCCGCCTACTAGCTGTTTCAGTTTCCTAGGGCTTTCATGGAGGCGATCACAAACTGGGTGGCTAAAACAACTGAAATTCATTGTGTTACAGTTCTGGAGACTGGAAGTCAGAAATGAAGGCGTCAGAGGCTGTGAGGGAGTCTCTCTCCTGACTTCGCATAGCTCTGGCAGGCTTTGGCTTGTGGAGGGCGTTCTTCCTCTTGTTTTCCCTCTAGGCATGTCTGCCTCTGTGCCCATTTTCCCTTTTTGTAAGGATGCCAGTCATATTGGATTAGGCCCACTTGAAAGATTTTACATTATTGATTGATTATTAATGATTGACATACATTATTATTGATTATTTCTGTAAGAGAGTCTCTCCAAAAATGGTCACATTTGGAGCTCCTAGGGGTTAGGAGTTCAACATAACTTTTAGGGAGGACACAGTTAAACTCAGAACACTTGCTCTATGACCTTGAGGGTGTTACTTTACTTCTCTGACCCCTGCTTTCCTTATCTGTTGAATGAGGACTGTGAAAGGGAGAATTGCCCCAGGATGTTGGGTGGTGACTTTGGTTCAAGACTTGATTCCACTGACTAGCTGTGTGATCTTGGGCAAGTACCTTAACCTCTCTGAATCAGTATCTTTTACTGCAAACAACCCCTCCCCCTGAAGCTCAGTTGCTTAAAACAACATCATATATTGTACTCATAAGTCTATAATTTGGGCAGGGCACAGTGGGCAGAGCTTTTCTCAGTTCCGTGTGACAGAAACTGAAGCAGTTCCACTGGGTAGGAGGCTATGCTTCTAAGATGGCTCGACTGCCTGTCAGTTGAGAGCTTGGCCTGGGGCTGTGGGTCAGGCACTTTGGATCTTCTTCATGTGAGGCTGTCCATGGGACTGCTTGGGCTTCCTCACAGCATGATGGCTGAGTTCCAAAAGTGAGCATCCCAAGAGAGCCAGGCAGAAGTTGCACCCTCTTTTATGACCCTGGAAGTCACATAGTGTCACTTCACCCACAGTCTCAAGCCTGCCCAGATTCCAGGAGAGAACCCATGCTCTTAATGAGAGGAGGGTCAAAGTCATGAATTTTGGAAAATACATTTTGCCCATCCTTTATTGTCCTAAGCATCAGGGGTTGTGACTTAGGCTGAGCCTTTACACACATTATTTCATTTAATCCCTATAACAACACCCTGCTGCTGATGCTCTTATCTCATTTCACAGATGAGGAAACTGAGGTTCAGAGAGGTGACTTGTCCAAGACCACCCAGCTAGGCAGTGACAGAGTCAGCCTGTCTTTGTTTCCAGAGCCTTCTGTTACTCAGACAGACATCACTAGTCACTGCTGGCTGTAGTGCCTGTTCACGCCTCCTCTCCCCAACTGTTCAATTCCCTGCCCGTAAAAGGAGGCTAATAATAGTGAGTGTCCTGGGCCATTGTGGATAGGAGAGAAGAGAGTGCACATGGAGGTCTCTGTGCAGGGTCTGGCACGTGAACAGCCTCCGTAAAGGTCTGTTGTCTTCTTATCCATTGTCTCCCTGATGTCTGAGATGCAGCTAATGTCAGAGGCTTGGCACATGGAGTTGCCACATTGCTCCATAAATGTTTGTTGACTGAATGACAATTCTAATTTTCTAGAGAGGAAAACTAACTTTTTATGCTCACACAATGGCACAGCAGGCCTATGGCATGGATGAATGAATGAGCAAGTGAATGAACAACTGAATGTTCTCTAGATTAGGCTGGATTCCCTCAGGAGCAGACTCCGAGGCAAAGATTCAAGGACAAGGAGTTTATGTGGGGGTGACCCTACTAGGTGGCACTGTTAGGGTGTGGGGAAAGGAGAGAAGGAAGGAAAGCAGGTGTGTTAGTAAGCAGGTTACTGGTATAGGCACCTGGGACTCAGTTCCACTGGGGATCCTGGAAGAGAGCAAGGACCTTGACTTGGAACATCCCACTGAGGTATGAGGAGGCTAGGTAATTAACCTCCAATTTGCACATGTCAGCTCCTCCTGGGTGTGCTGACTCCAGTTCTCCACATGGCCAAGCCTGCCCCTAGACAGAGCGCATCCAAGTACTTGCCTGAGAAGCCTCTGGGTGTCAGGGAGCAGTGAGGGCTGAGGGAGTGTAGGCAAGCCACCAACAGACTCACCTTGGACTCTAACAGCTCTCTGCTTCTGGCTGTTCTTCGAAGGCAAAGTATGATTCTGAAAACAATCTGCCTGCAACCCTTCTTCCTCCCCTATGCTCCTAAGGGCCCACCTTGTTCCCACAGGACTCCAGGCTCTGTCTGGAGCATCTTCCCCCACTGGCATCTTCTCCAGCATCCTCTCCTCTCCATAGCAGGGCATCCTACCTGGAGAGCAAGCAGAAACCCTACAGAGTAGGGGTGGGCTGGGGAATTGCTGGGCGGCTGGGGAGAAGCTGGTTCACATGAGGCCACTTAAAGCATTTTTGGCTAAGAGCAAGGAGGGTATATAGGTGTCCAGAGGCCACTGGCCTGTTGTTTGCCCACTTTACTCCTCGGTGCAATCCTAGGCTGGCCTCTGAGTCCTTGGAGAATGGGGTTGCAGGTGTCACCCTTTTCTGTGGGATAAAGAGGCATGCTGCCTGCCTCGTGTAGTCTGGGACTTGTCATTTACTTTGGACTTGCAGTTAGGCTTGGGCACTGCTCTTGGCTGTGCCACTTTCTGGCCACTACTTTGGACAGTTTCCAATTTCCTTGTTTTGCATCTGTAAAATGAGGAACACTTTTTTTTTTTCTTTTTCTTTTTTTTGAGACAAAGTCTCACTCTGTTGCCCTGGGGTTGAGTGCCATGGCCTAATCACAACAACTTCAAACTCTTGGGCTCAAGTGCTCCTTTTGCCTCAGTCTCCCAGGTAGCTGGGACTACAGGCGCCCACCAGAACACCTGGCTAGTTTTTTATTTTATTTTGAGACAGAGTCTCACTATGTTACCCTTGGTAGAATGCCTTGGCTTCACAGCTCACAGCAACCTCCAACTCTTGGGCTTAAGCGATTCTCTTGTTTCAGCCTCCCAAGTAGCTGGGACAACAGTGTCTACCACAATGCCCAGCTATTTTTTGTTGCAGTTGCCATTGTTGTTTTAGCTGGTCTGGGCTGGTGTCCATCAGCCTTGGTGTATGTGGCTGGCACCTATCCACTGAGTTACAGGTGCTACCCTAGTGATGGGGTCTTGCTCTTGATCAGGCTAGTTTTGAACTCCTGAGTTCAAGGAATCCTCCTATTTTAGCCTCCCAGGGTTCTATGATTACAGGCATGAGCCACAATTCTTTTTTTTTTTTGGCCGGGGCTAGGCTTGAACCTGCCGCCTCTGTCACATGGGGCTGGTGCCCTACTCCTTTGAGCCACACTGCCAAGTGCCTCCTTTGAGGCACTGCCAAGCCACAATTCTTAATACCAATTTCACAGGCCCCACGTGAATGTGACATTGGATATGGCTGCATCCAGTAAATGATACAGTGAGGATGAAGAGTGTCTCCTCATGTCAGTCTCAAACCTGGGGCTTCCCTGGGTAGTTCTTGGGGGATTTGAGTCTTTGAAGATCCTGGTAGTTACACATGCTGTTGGGCTAGATGTTGGGGTCCACTCAGCTGCCTTGGCATTGGGTATAGCTGAGGACTCTCTTCAGACATTCCAGGCAGTGAGCACTGATGAAGTGGGGCTGGAGAGGAGAGGAGGGATCTGGCAAATGCTGCACGAAGCAGCTGCATAGGCTGCATAAGACACTCCCTTGGGAAACCTAATACATCTAGGGAAAAGTGGAAGGGAACGAAATGTACCAAGTGGTGCAAGATGCCAGAGGCAGAGACCCAAAGCGTTAGCCATCTTTGCATACAGTAACAAGAAGTAGCCTTGGTCTATCATCTGTCATGCACCCGGCACTGGTCTGAGTGATTGCAACAAAAGATGACCTTTTGACCGGGCACAGAGGCTCACACCTGTAATCCTAGCATTCTGGGAGGCCAAGCAGGAGGCTTGATTGCTTGATTCAGGAGTTCAAGACCTGCCTGAGAAAGAGCAAGTCTCCATCTCTACCTAAAATAGAAAACTCAGCCATTATTGGTGGCAGGTGCCAGTGGTTCCAGCTACTTGGGAGGCTGAGGCAGGAGGATTGCTTGAGTGTAGGAGCTTGAGGTTGCAGTGAGCTAGGATGATGCCACTGTACCCTACCCAGGGTGACAGAGCAAGATCTTATCTTAAAAAAAATTGTATTATTATCTTTATTTTATAGGTGGGGAAACTGAGGCTTAGAAAGGTGCAGGCCATTGTTGGGAATGTGCAACGAACAGGTAGCAGTGGTGTGACTGAAACCCAAGTCTGGGTGATTCCAGAATTGGGGCCTCAATTGCAAACACAATAAAAGGAAAGTCCTCCTTGATTCTGCACAGGAGGAAGGAAGAACAAAAATGGAGAGACTGGTTGAGCGTGCAGATCAGAGGAGCTTAGAAAGAGGGCAGGAGAATTCTCTACCAGGATAGGCCGCATCATTTGCCCTGCCCTGTGCAAAATTGAAATGCAGGTCCCTATTAAAAGCTGATTGAGAATTTCTTTTCTTTTTTTTTTTTTTAGAGACAGAGTCTCACTTTATCACCCTCGGCAGAGTGCCGTGGCGTCACAGCTCATAGCAACCTCCAACTCCTGGGTTTAGGCGATTCTCTTGTCTCAGCCTCCCAAGTAGCTGGGAATACAGGTGCCCGCCACAACACCCAGCTATTTTTTTGTTGCAGTTTGGAGGGGGCTGGATTTGAACCCACCACCCTTGGTACATGGGGCTGGCGCCCTACTCACTGAGCTACAGGCGCCGCCCGCTGATTGAGAATTTCAAGATGATGACAGCAGAGCATTCAACCAAGCACAGGGTCCTTCTAAGAGTTGGGACTGTGTGACAGCTTGGGTGACACATCCTTGACGTCAGCCCTGTGCCCTGATTTTGAACACTAGCAGGTACAGATGGGGTTCCCTGTGGCAGGATGAGTTAGAGGCAAGCTTCTGGGTCAGACGGCTTGCATTTGAACCCTGAATTTCCAGCTTCCTAGCTAATGACTTTGCACAATTTCTTTTTTTTTTTTTTTTGTAGAGACAGAGTCTCACTTTATGGCCCTCGGTAGAGTGCCGTGGCCTCACACAGCTCACAGCAACCTCCAACTCCTGGGCTTAAGCGATTCTCTTGCCTCAGCCTCCTGAGCAGCTGGGACTACAGGTGCCCGCCACAACGCCCGGCTATTTTTTGGTTGCAGTTTGGCCGGGGCCGGGTTTGAACCCACCACCCTCGGTATATGGGGCTGGCGCCTTACCGACTGAGCCACAGGCGCCACCCAGCACAATTTCTTTAAACTCCTTTGAGCCTCAGTTTCTTCTTCTGCAAAATGGAATGTTGTTAGTTGTTATTTACTAGGAGTGCTGTGAGGCAGATGTAGGGAAGTGTTGAACACTGTGCCTGCCCGGTGGTATAGACCAGCAGTGGTGGTCCTCGCTGCCTACCTCCCCAGGGTGCAGACCCCACAGAAAGCCAGGTCCCAGCTGTCACTACTCTAAGTGTGGCTCAGCCTGGGCTGGAACCTTAGAGGCTGCAGCCTCGCTGCTCTGGCAGCTCCTCTTTCCCTCCCCATCCCCCAGGCTTTTAATGAGTTTAGTATTTTCATCAAATCATTCTTCCTACAACACAGGGCTGGGGGAGGCTAAAAATAGCTCCCTGAATCACATGATGCCTCCAAATGCGGAGGCTTCCAGCAAAGGTACAAGTGCAACTCCCTGTTTCCTAGGAAATGAGAGTCATTGTGATGCCTGACGCCAGGCCGCCGCCAACAGCACATTGTTTCCTGTGACATCCCTGCGTGTGACGGGGGGCAGGGGGTGGTGCGGGCAGGGCAACAGAACCCCCAGAACTGGCAGGTCTTGGTCTGGTGGCCTCAGGTCTGAGCCAGAAGCTGCCGGTCACCTTTAGGAGTGAAGGGTCCCTAAGGCAAGGGCTTCTTCACACCTGAGCATCCTATCCCACCCCACCACCGAGGAGCAGGCAGGAAATGGCTTTGCCAGCCAGAGAGGTGGATTTTCTCTCAGTTATGCACACTCTCTGCCTTCGTGGTTCCTTAGCCAACTTCTTGAAGCTAATGGCATTTTATTATTTAGGAATGAAAGCAGATCTGTTGACAAACACTTCTGCACAGAAACCTTTCTGGACTCCTCCCATCTTCCTCCTCCTATATAGGATGACTCTTAGCACTCAGACCAATCTTCAGACCAGTTAACTCACTGAATGCTGAGCCTCAGCCCTAGAGTTCCTCGTCCACTAGGTGTGGGGTTGGGCCAAAGAAATTGCTTTTCAAGCTAGTCCCAGCTCCCGAGGAGGTGCTGACATAGCACTCTGGGGAACAGGCTTTGTCCCACATCCTGTGGTCCATTTTTTCCCCAGCCCCTTTCTTCTCTTGGTTTTTCTCACTTATTGCTTCTTGTAGCAAACCTGGATTACTTTTGGTCCCCTGTGTCTGGCCAGGTACTCAATAATTTATGCCTCTGGGCCTTTGCTCTGGGTCTTCTGCAGGGACCTCCCCTCCCACTTGTCTCTTGGCTGACTGCTGTTCTTGCTTTAAGTGTAAGAAGTAAGAGTTAGTAGTACTTATTGACCTCTTCACAATTCTGTATGGTAAGCACTGTTGTTATCCCCATTTTATAGTCGAGGAAACTGACATTCACTGGAAAGTCATAACCCCAAGTCACAGAGCTAGAAAACAGCTGGGATTTCACGTGGCTTGCACTTCAATCCTACAGGAGAGTCACAGCTCACCTGTTGACTCTAAATCTTCCAGACTGGATATCATACACCTTCTTGGAGCTCCCCTACACTGCATAGGTGTCTTTATCAATGCACGGACAATCTAGTAGAACAGTTATCTGGTGATGGCTCTGTCTGCTTTCTTAGGCTGCTGATTCTTCAATGATACAATGATTAGGCCTTGTCCTAATCATCAGGTGGTCCCAAATGCCTAGAACAGGGTCTGATACTAGTAAGTGCTTAATAAATGCCATGTTCCTGGCTGATTGACCAACAGCTGCTCAAATGTTCATTGAATAAATAAGTAAATGGGTGCTGCCTAATTACTATTAAGTGAATACATAAATAGTAGGTGCTCATTGCTGAATAAATGAATGAGATATTAAATTCTCAATATATTCTGGCTTGTTCAGTGAATGAATTAATAGTAGCTACTAATAGCTATTTTCTGGATAAATTAATGAGCACATGAATGAATAGCATGTGCTCAACTGGGCTGGGTTGGTAGGTAGATGAAGGGATGGATGGGTGGATGGATAGGTTGGTATATAGATGGATGGATAAGGTAAATAGGGAGAGTTGATAGGTGAGTGGGTGGATGGATGGATGGGTAGACGGATGAACAGGTGGGTGAGTAGCTTAGTGTATAAATGAATGGATGGGTGAACAGATGGAAGGAGAGACAGGAGGATGGGTTGGTGGTTGGATGGATGGTAGACAGGCCCATAACTCTGACATCATTAGCATGGGGCACTGTGTGTGATACCACTTCTCCCTGATAAATGTCAAAGAGTGAGTTATCCACAGGACCCCAGGGCACATACAGTCTGCAGCCTGAGGGTTCTCTGAGCCACAAGCTATGACTTGGGAAACCAGATGCTTCATGAGCACCAGGAGCAGGCTGTGGAACTGTTTTAAATGTCAGGATGTCGCCCAGCTGTGAGATTGGGGCTTGACGTTTGTCATGTTCCTGAGCATTTGCTTTAATGACTAATTATTTTCCATTTTCTGACATGGCACCTTGGGAGGGGAAAAGGGGAGCTTGGCTGGAAGCCGGAGACCTGTGCTCTCTCTGCACAATTGAATTCACTAACAAGCCAGAAGTGACTTAACCCCAACTGGCCAGGTGCAGAGCTAAATCTGGAGCCCCAACTCCCAGGCACAGCCAGGTGCTGCTCAGCTTGGAGTCCCTGCCATGTTTGGCTGGCACCTGCAGAGAATCCAGAACCATCAAGCTAAAACCCAGTGGGGAAAGGCAGGTTGCTGCTTGGAAGTTAGCTGATTTTTCTCAACACAAAGGAAAGATACATGTTTGAGGTGATGTATATTCCAGTTACCCTGATCTGATTATTACACATTGTATATATACATCAAAATATCACATGTACCCCCAAAATATGTATCACTATGATATATCAATAAAAATACATGACCTAATTTTGATCTACGGTTAATCACGTGTGTGTTTTAAAGTAGTTACTGTGTATAGGACATTGTAAAATGCTTTACCTGACCATATTGTCACTGTTGTCCCCATTTTACGGATGTGGAAAGTAGGGGACAGGTAAGGGCAGACTGTGCTGTGGAGGTGGAGGGAGCCGTGTGAGAAATATGAGCTGTTGAATCTGGTGAGAAAAGAGAGGCATGAAGATGACGCTGGGTGTTCTGGCCCGTGCAAAGAGCGTGGAGATCCGGTAGGAGGAGGTGGCTGCAGGGAAAGGGGAAGATGGCAGCTTGTGAGGTGCTTCTAGATGGAAACCTGAGGATTAGGTCCCGGATACAACTGAGGCCTAGAGATGCAATGAAAAGTACAGAGTGATGACATGGAGCCCTAGAAAACAGAACAGAATCCCTCACTCCCATGCTCACATCAGGGAGCAATGGGGTCTGTGGCAAAAGAAATTTCCCAAGTCTCTTGCCAAAAGAGGCAGTGGTCTCTCAGTTTCTGTCAATTTCTTGTTGTGTGGGAGAAGCTTAAGAGTTTCTGGTTTGTTTAGGGAAACAGATCTGGATTTTATGTTACATTTCTTGTTTTTTTTGGAGGGAGTTCATTCAAAATTTTGCACAAGCACTGTCTGGGCCAAATTGCCCACATCTGTGGGCTGGATGCAGGCCATGGCAATCAGCTGGCATCCTCCAGGGTGAGAGTGATGAGGAAGAGGCTGGGCAGAGCTTGGGGCCACAGTGTGGCAGGCGCAGCTCTCTGGCCAAGGGCACAGGGGGTGGGAGATTTCAGGAGCGAGTAGCATAGAGTGCTGAGTCCCTCAGAAGGCTGGAAATTTGACCTACAGGGGATCAGATCAGGTTGTTCAATGGGAGGGGAAGAACCACTGTTCTTCTGTAGCAGCAGTTTCCACTTGGTATAGACTGAATGTTTGTATTCCTTCAAAATTCACATTTGAAATCCTACACACACACACAAAAACACACCCCCGCCCCAGGTGATAGTATTAGGAGGACTTTGGGACATGATTATGTTACAAAGGTGGAGCCCTCATGACTGGAATTTGTGCCTTCATGATAGAGAACCCAGAGAGCCCCTTTGCCACTTCCACCGTGCGAGGACAGTCAGATGATGCCATCTTTGAACCAGGGAGGTTCCTCAGACATGGGGTCTGCCAGTGCCTCCATCTTGGATTTCTCAGCCTCTAGAACTGTGAGATATAAAGTTTCTGTTGCTTATAAACTGCCCAGTTTATGAGACTTTGTTATTGTAGCTGAACGTGCTAAGACATGACCTTGCTTATAAGGGGCAGGAAGGGGAATGACGGGGGTGTCTTTGCAGCAGAGCAGGCTGCCCCAGGACTGCCCAGCCAGCATGAAGCCGAGTTCCCCCCATCTCGAGGGAGACAGAACTGCCAACCCTTTCAGAGGCCTCCTGAGACATTATGCATCACAGACAGCATGCAGTGAAATATAGGAAAGGCTCTGCATGCCTGCCCCCAGCTCCTGTGCCAGCTCCAGGCTCTCCAGCTGGGAGTCACTGTGGGCTCTGGAAGCAGCACTGCCCCACAGAATCCCTGCTCTCTCTGACTGTGCCACCCAATGTGGTAACCACAAGCTACTTGCGGCTGGTGAGCTGGTTAGCAATGGTTAATGTGAGTGAGGAGGATGCGTTATTTTATTTAATTTAAATCATTTAAATTTTAATAACCTCACGGGGCTAATGTCTGCCATGCTGGAGAGTACAGGTCTCAAGGTTTGGAAGATGTCATGGTCATAGAAGCAATGGCTCTGCCCTTCCCCTGAGACTTTTCTCACCTCTTCCCAGGAGAAGAGGATGCTAACAGGGAGCCGGTGTCCCCATAGGCTGGGTCACTCTGTGTTAACAAGACCCTCACCTGGGTGGGCTTCCAAGGGGTGACGGCTCAGTGGAGGGGGCCTGTTCCCTTAGGGCTGCAGTGTTGTCTTGTCCTCTATTTTTTCCGTTTCTCATGGGCAGCTCTGACCCTCTGACCTTATCAGACCCAGCAGACAGCTGGACACAGGTCAGGGCTTAGTGGATGGGGACACCTCTGTGGGTTGTGGGCCTGAGCCTTCTTCTTTAGCTCGGTCATCTACCAAGGGCTCTGCCTCTTTGGCCACTGGCCCAGCTCATCATAGGGGCCACCGTCAGTGTCCTTCCCCTGGTCAGGTGAGTGTATCTCCCAGAAGGGCGTTGTGGGACAGGCGCAGGCAGGAGTGTGTCTGCTTTGGCAGTATTTGAGCACTCCTGAGTGCCTAAACCATTTGCATCTAACAAGGGCTCAAGCCCCTAACAGTGGCATTTTCTTATGTTTTCTTCCAGTATTCTAATAATAATAAAAAAAGAACTTCACATGTAATATATAACCACATTCACTTTGTAAAAGATTAAACTAGTTCAGACGGTCTTCTCTATAGGTAAGATTGCCTGTGGCCCTCCTTCCAGCTTTCCTTCTGTACAGTCAGGGTATTTTAACTCCTCCAAGAGATTATACTGAGTATGTTCCATGATTTGTTTTTCTCACTTACTCTGACTTGGGAAATTTTTCCACATTAATTAATGAAGACAGGTCCCATTCCCTTTTTTTTTTTGGGACAGAATCTCACTCAATCATCCTGGGTAGAATACCCTGGCATCACAGCTCACGGCAACCTCGAACACCTGGGCTCAAGCAATCCTCTTGCCTCAGCCCTCCCAAGTAGCTGGGACTATAAGCTTTGCTACCATGCCTGGCTAGTTTTTGTATTTTTAGTAGCGACAAGGTGTCACTCTTGCTCAGGCTGTTCTCAAACTCCTGAGCTCATGCAATCCTCCCACCTCTGCCTCCCAGAGTGCTAGGATTACAGGCGTGAACCACTGCACCTGGCCTCCATTCCTTTCTAAATTGCTGCATAGTAATCCATCAGATACATATAGGATGGGTTATTTAATCATTCCCTGTGAATGGATATTTACTTTTCTCCCCTAGTTTTCAATATCACAGTCTGAGCTGGAGTGAACTCTTTTTTTTTTTTTCCCTTTGGTGAGACAGGGTCTTGTTCAATTGCTCAAGCTGGAGTGTAGTGGCATTATCACAGCTCACTATGACCTCAATCTCCTGGGCTCAAGTGATCCTCCTGCCTCAGCCTCCCAAGTAGCTAGGACCACAGGTGCACACCACCATGTCCAGCTGATTTTTAAAATTATTTTTAGAGATTGGGTTTTGCTATGTTGCCCAGGTTGGGCTCAAATTCCTAGCCTCTAGTGATCCTCCTGCCTTAGCCTTCCAAAGTACTGGGATTACCAGCATGAGCCGCTGCTCCCGGCCATAGTGAACATTCTTGTACATAGCTCTTTATACACATGGGTGAACTTAAGCAGACACACACTAAGGAGTCACGTAAACTAGAGTACTGTTCAGCAGGTATTCCCTCCTCCCCTACCCTGACCTCCCTGGGAGGAGCACACCTCCCATCCCACTGACACCAGGCTTGGCTCTGTGACTCACTGTGCCTGACAGGAAGAGGGCAGGAGTGAGGGGACCAGTTCTGAGCTTAGGCCTTAAAAGGCCTTAGAAGTTTCCACTTGTCCCTCTTGAGGGTCTGGAATCACCATGAGAGTAACATTCCCCCGGGAGCTGCTGGCCCAAGAAGCATGAGAGACACAGCCTGGAGCCCAGCCCCATTGTGTCCAGCCTAGATCAGCTGAACCCCAGCCAAACTATAGGCAAGTCAGTGAGAAAATAAATGCTTGTTCCATGCAGCTGAGATTTCAAGGTTGCTGCACTACGACAGTTGCCTGACGCAGACATGTAAGTAGTAACTCTTTCAGTATCTATTCCAATGTTTAGTGATGTGCCCTTTGACCCAGTGTTCTGCTTGTGGGAGGCCAGCCTCCGAAACATTCCACATCAAGACTTGAGAACAATGATCTTTATTGGGATGCCTACTTGGTGAGAGAAGGTGTCCTACTTGATGGAGGCATTGAGCGGTCCAGCCATTTAGCAGCTCACATGGTGGGGCACTGGGAAAATTTCTTGCTGCCACCCAACCCTACACACCTTGCTCAGTGTGACAGGTCCAGGGGTAAAAACAGCCCCTGAAGCTGACGTGTCTATACCTGGCCTGTCTGTGGTCACAGAACATTGACATGAGGGAGAGCTTTCCAGTCTTACAGGCTTCTCCGAACAGGACCTGTGGCCCCTACACAAGCAATTCTCATCCCTGTAAGGCTTCTGGGGGCTCAAAATTGGCTGGGAAAACTCAGAAGATAGAATGTCTGACGAAAGAATGACTTCCCATTGGATTGAAATGGACTGTTTTCCACTCACCCCCAGATAGCCACTCCCTTTTCATTGAAGAACTGCATTTTTCAGACTTCTTTTTCTTTCCCCCACCCTGTGATCTTCCAGTGGGCTCCAGGATTGGGTCATGCAAAAGCCCTAATGTTGGGAAGATGCTCAGAACCTCCAACAAGTGGTTGGCTGCCTAGGTCTCCCACCTTGTTCCTCAGCCACTCAGGAAAGGCTGAGGGTTAATAAAACCGACTCTAACACCAGGCCCTGCAGACACCTCTGCAGAGAAATCCGTCTTTTGTTGGGGGGAAGCCCACATGGAATCTCAGAGCTGGGAAACAGACCTGTTTGCTGGCTGTCCCCGCTCGCTCTTGGTTCATCTGCCACTGTTAGTTCAGTGCTGATAATTCTGTTGAATTGGAGCGCTTGCCTGGTTTGGCAGCAAAAAGAGTCGAGAAGGATTCCCCTGCCCCCATTCCCCAGTAGAAACTTTGTAGATCCATGGATATTTGTGGTGGATGCTGCTGTTGGAGTTGGGGTAGGGTCTGGCTCCATTTAGGGGGTTGTAGTCACTGGGGATTTTGTGCCTATTGGCTTCTGTGCAGCTGCTGCAGTGCCCGCCCCTCCCCCGACACAGTGAAGGGATAAGCCAAGAATACTATACCCATCAACCATCCCTGGATGGTCCCAGCCTCTGCCAGAACTCCTTCCATATCAGTTAGTGGCAGTAGACCCCATTCCTTTCTAAATGCTGCATATTATTCCATTATATATATGCAGTGTGCTGGCTGCCATGACAGGGGATGCGGTGGCCAAGAACTGGACCAGCATGGGCACAGGACTGATTGTCCACAGGCTGGTCAGTGATTTGCTAAGTGCCAGGCACAAAGTGCTGCTCAATTGGTCCAACGGCACCTGCCTCAGAGCCAGAACACACTCTGTGGTGGGGAAGGGATAGTGTTTCATTTCATTCTGCAAACAACCCTACGAGGTAGGTACAATTATTGACATTTTACAGATGGGAAAAAGGAGGCACAGAGAGATTAAGACACTTGCCCAAGATCAGATAGCTAGTAAGTGGCAGAGCAGGATGCAAACCCAGGCCGTACTGATCCCAAAGGCCACCACTGTAGCCACCACCTCCCTCCAGAAGAAGCAGAGCAGGAGATGGCTGCTGAGTCACGTCCAGGGAGGACTCAGAAAACCTGCCCCAGTCTTGCTGTCCATGGAAAAGAAAAGAGAACATGACTGCTGCTCACCCACTGAGCCTCTTAGTGGCCCACACATGACAGTGACCTTCCCTGCCCACACGGCACAGCTTCAAGCAGCCAGGGTGGGCATCTGGCTGCCGCCAATGACAGATAGCTAAACCTTGGGAGCTGGATCCAAAGCCTTTGGCTTTGTTTTTTGCTTTTGCCTGAAATAACCAGATAATTACAGCTAAAGCGAGTCACTCAGCTGGAGTTGCAGAAGCCAATTTCCTCCCTCCTGGACTTGATCTTCCTGTGGGAAGCATTGCTGTACTGTCCCCACTCTGGGGTAATCACTGTCAAAACCAGTACCCTGAGCCCAGCCTCTCTCTTGTTCTGCTGTGCTCAGAGCCCAGGAGTCCTGGGGAAAAGCTCAGATTGACTTCCTGTTTCATGGTGCAGGGTCAGAGTGCAAATGTTGCCAACCAAGTTGTCTCCAGATCCTTTCTCATAAAGACAACCTGGGGCCAAGAAGGGCCAGGCTGGGTTGGACCCTCTGGCTGGCAGCTCCTGGCAGATGTGTTGCTGGAGACTCCAGTGTGCTGGCCCAGCACTCCCAGGTTGGGCCAATGCTGATATTTACATTCCAAGGCGGGGCTGCAGCTCAGGGCCCTTTCTGTCCCTGGGGCTCTCCTAGGCCCAGGGGGTAGATCTGCAGAGTGGGATGTTGGGAGACAGCTTGTGTGGGCTGAGCGAGAACCACAGGAGATGGAAGGCTGGGAATTTGGCCCAAAACCTGAAATAGCAAAAATAAAGATAGTGATAATAATAGCAATTATTTACAAAGTACTTACTATATGCCAAATGCTGGGATAAGTCTTTCCCACTTTCATAGTGCTCCAAGGCAGATGTATCCTACTTTTATAGGATAGAAAACAGAGGCAGAGAAAAAGAGCTTGCCCAAGGTCACACAGCTAGCAAGGGAGGGACCTGTGAAGTCCCCTGAGCAAGTGTATTTCTGGGAATTCTAAAATCAAATGTCTACAGGGGCTGAGAAGTTTAATGCAACCAGTGACACTTCATAAGTTTAAGGCAATAGGGAGGGGTGGGGACTGGGGCCCACTGGAGAGGGAAGCCCCCACCCAATGTCCCCTTCTACCTAGCTGTTGTCACAAGGAAATGTGAACCCTGTGGGGCCAGCATGTCTACATTTCAAGAGAAAATCTTAGCATGTTTGTTTCTATAATCAGGGGGAAAACACATATTTATCCATCTACAGGTTTTTATTTGAAGTCTTCTAATTTTTAAATGTTGGCAACACATTTCTTTTCTGAAAAAAACACAGTAGAAGCCAAGTTGAACACGTGTTTGGGTGACAACACCACTGTAACTGCTAAGCCCTGTTTGTTCCCCCGCGCTCTGCTGCCCCGGAGCAGGAGGCACTCATGAGCATCCAGCTTACAGGTCCACACTCAGGACTGTCACCTGAGCCACTTTAGGGGTAATGCCCAGAATCAGCATCAACCTCAGACCTAGACCATCAGGCCCCTGATGTCCCCACACTTCAGAAGCCCTCACTCTGCCCCCCATCCCCCACCTCCCCACCCACCTCTGTCTAAGTGTGCTCCCTTTCCCTGAGGTAGAAGATCTGGTGGGCCCAAGGCCCCAGAATTCCCTGCCCCAAAGACCTTGAACCCACTTCAAGACCTGTGCATCAGTTATTTGTGGCTGTGTAATAAATCAACTTGGGGGTGTAAAACACACCCATTATCTCCACATCATTATCACCTCTCCGGGATCGTTTCTGGGGGCTGGCGGGGTCAGCGCGGTCACTCTCTCTTCTGCCAGGCAGACACTGGCCAGGCTGCATCACTCACAGATCTGCAGATGATCCAACTGGGGCCGTGACCTTGGCTGGTCACAAAGCACCTGCATGTGGCTCCTCCAAAGGACCTTCCTCACGGCCTAGTGACAGGGTTCTAAGGACCAGCAGCTCACAAGGGAGTCCCAGGAGAAAGCTGCTGAATCACCTGTCACATAGCGTTGATTGCTTGTCCTCAAAGGGCCAAGGCAATCACAAAAGGGTCAGAGACTTAAAATACTCCTCCATGGTGGACAGGCGAGGTCAGCTGGTAGGAAGAACCTATGGGTGAGGTTTCCATGGCTCTGATACCTGCAGCAGCCAGCATGCTTTCCTTCCCTGAGGATGCAGCATGTGCTGGGCATGGCCCAGGGGCTGCTGCAGGGCCTGGAGCAGATGGAGCCTAGATGCAGGGTGGGTGGGCACCCGCTGGGTGTGCACACGCCAGCACATGGTGCCCTCTAACCCTGCTGTGTTAGGGCAGGCTGCCTGGAGGGCAGGACAGACCCTTTGGATTTGCTTTGAGGATCCCTGCTGAGAGCCACATGAGGACAAGACAGGCCACTCCTAGGGCATGGAGTGATGGCCTCCACTGAGAAGAAAGGGGCGTGGGGAGAAGAGAGACAGAGATAAATGAGCCTGCTGTGCGTCCACCAAGCTCCTGGCAAACCAGTCCTGACCGAGGGTGGAGTAGGCTCAGTGTTGGCTGCCAAGTGCCATGCAGGGTTGTTCATGGCCCCTCTTTACAAAAACTCCCGGTGGCAACCACAGGAAAGCCAGTTATCAAACGATGAAAGTCACTGGCCGAATTTGGGCCAAACTGTGGGCCTTTGTAGAAGGGAGAAGTTAGAGTATCAGTTATGCAAATGTAAATTACCTGGGGGAACTCAAAACCTGGTCTTGATGCAATTGGCTGCCTTGCAGCCCCCACCTGGGGATTTTTAAAATCTCCCCAGTGATTTTAATGTTCATTCAAGTTTGAGACTCACAGAGCCAGAGGAGAAGTAGCTGGAGGGGAAGCGTTCTTGGCCTGAGTAGACAGAGAGGGCAGAGAAGGCATTCCAGGTGGGTAGGACAACTGGAGTCAGAGGGGGCAGGAGTGTGCATTGCGGATCTGGGGGCAGCGTCGGCGAGCAGTGTAACATCGCATTGGGTGTTCTAAGGTACTAGTATTAGTAATGGTAAGTAAAAAAATGGCTGGTAATATGCCAAAACACTGTGCTATGTGCTTTGCAGACTCAATCTCTTTTGGTCCTTACAACAAACCTGGTAGGAAGTATTCTAATTCCCATTTTATAGATGGGAAAATGGAGGCTCAGACTATGTGATTTGCCCATGGTTAACCCTGAGCTGACATTTGAATGCACAAGTCTCCAGTTCTGAAAGTCATACTGGGAGGGTCCTTAGTGCAAACACAAGGCATTCCCACCTTGAACTAGGGGTGACAGGGAGCCCGTGTAGATTGGGGTTTAAGCAGCACGTTGGGGTAGGTACCTGTGAGGCAGTAAGTGTGGCAGGGTGGTGTGGAGGGGAGAATGCAGGAGGGATATATACGTAGGAGAGTGAGCAGGTGAGCAGAATGGAGGGCAGAATCCTCGCAGAGGGTACAGCTCTGGGGCCTCAGCAGCTCCTTCCAGGCTGTGACCCTCTTTCTGTGAAGGCAGGTGGACTTAAGGCCCCTGGGCAAGCTTCCCTTATAGAGCCTCAAGTCTTTGCACACACTGTTCTCTTTGCCTGGAACCCTCGAGAGATTCCACCTGTCTCCGTGCTGCTCATCTTTGCACACATAGCTGAGGCATCACTTCCCCCTGGAGTCCAACAAACTGGGTTTTGAGTTTGAACTCTGATACATAACTAGCTCTGTATTCTTGGACTGATTCTCAGTTCTTCAACTGTAGAATGAGAACAGCAAAAACAGTCCTTGTCTCAGAGGGTGCTGAGTCGGTTGTGTCATCATGCGTGTAAAGCGCTTAAGATAGAGCCCCACTCAGAATCAGGGATCCCCAGAGGCTTTACCTGCCACTCCCTGGTAGCACCCTCTCTGTGTGACAGTTGCCTATTTGTCTGTCTGCCTCCCCCTGGAGACTGTAAGCCCTTTGAGGGCAGAGGCCAAGCCTGGTCACCACTGGAGCCTGGTCTTCTTAACCTCTTACTGCTTAGAATATAGGTTTAATGGCTGGAGCTGTGGCAGCATTCTTACGTATATGAGGCAAAGACTAAGAGAACCACCAGGAGCCCTCTCTGTTCTGCATTTACTTATTAGACAATTTGTTCATGGATATTATGTCAAATAAGAAAAATAAACCCCTCTCTTTAGGGTTTAAGGCATCCATGGATATTTGGGTTTCCTATTACTTGCAGATGTAACCAATCATAGTTCAATAAGTCAAACGTGTTGAAGAATGGTGGGTAAAGCGAGGTAGGAGTAGAGTGGGGTGGAGAGTTTCGTCTACTTACAGAGGTTTGGCTATAATCTTAGATTGTAAGCTCCTGGGGACTGATAATGATTATTTTTGCTCATCATTTTATCTTCAGAATTTAGACCAATGCTGTGCAGAGGAGGCTTGCAATAACTATTTCCTGAATGAATGGCCAACAATCCTGGGGGAGGAGAGAGAACTACAGATGCTCTAGACACAACTGATTTCAGTCTGTTTATGGAAAGTCTTTCCATGTACCAGATCATACTTCCTTTTTGCTAGAGAGAAAAGGGTTGAGGAGGGGAGGGAAGGAAGAGCAAATAGGTTAGGATCAAGGGTTAAAGTTAAAGTAGGTTAACTTTCTCTTTCTGAGCCTTAGTTTTCTCATCTATAAAATGGGGATAATAACCATTGTAAGAATTAAGTGAGAGAACACATGCCAGTGATTAGCAGAGTTCCTGGCATATGGCAGGTCCTCAATAAATTATACTGTATTCTTATTATCATTGTTGTTATTAGGAATAGGCATATCTACTGGGCCCTGTGGAAAATCAGTAAGACATAGTCCTTCTCAGATAGCTCATGAATCTGATAGGAGAGACTCACTGTATTAGGAGAGAGGATAAATACTATTATTCCCATTTTATGGCTGGGGATACAGACTCCAAAGT
This sequence comes from Nycticebus coucang, assembly GCF_027406575.1. Lineage (NCBI taxonomy): Eukaryota > Metazoa > Chordata > Mammalia > Primates > Lorisidae > Nycticebus > Nycticebus coucang. The sequence goes on from NC_069787.1 coordinate 25,361,698, forward strand.
GTTATAAAATGTACCTGAGAGTGGCTGACAGGTTTGTGGCAGGGATTTCCCAGTGGCCCCATGCAGAGACTCTGGAAGAATACTAGAAGTGTTGCTTAACTTTGGGATGAATTCAGCAGAGAGATTCTGTGGCTTGGTCTTGTCCCCAGGACAACACTTGACAAGGGCCTGTTCAGCTTTGTGATAGCAGCTGAAGCCCACTTTGGCCTCCCTAGATCCCTCCCATCCTCCAAGGCTCTGAAGCTTGCCAGGGCCCAGTCCAGCTTTGAAAATGCATTTGTTGAAAGGAACCAAATAGACACAAAATGACTATAGGAGGTGCAGGTTAGCAAAGCTATGTACTGGAAAGATCTTCAAATTAGGATGGGGTACTTTATTTCCAGATTAGTCACTGAGCCAGCTCTTTCATTCTAAGGCCTGTCTTGGAGCTGCTGGTGGCAGAGTTACTCTCACCAACAGACCATGGCAAGTCGAGTCTGCCTACGGCTGGTCCCACTTACTGAGGGCTAGGAGTGGGGAAGGGAAGAGATCCCTGCATAGCATGGTGGGAGCCTTCCCAGGTTGGGTGAGGATGGTTCCAAAATATTTTTATGCTAATTAATGGGGCTATTACAATTTATTGGCTAAACAATGTTCCTATTTAAAGAATCTCAGGATTGAAGCGCATCTAACTTTCCCTTAAGTAGGTTTGCAAATTGGGCATTAAAACTCCTATCGTTTCCAATATGGCCTCATCACAGACTCTCTGGCGACCACCATTATGTCTCATAGACAAAGTGTGAAGGATCCTCAGAGGGGAGAAAGGCAGGGGTCCAGGGCTGAGAAGACCACCTTAGTCTCAGCATCAGGAAATCGGTACCAACTGAGGCAATGCTGAGCTTTGGGTCTCGCTCACCTCCTGTGGTAGACTAGTGTCTGGGGGAACAAGGAGGCCACTCCCTCCCCGGCATCTTTTCACCTGAGAGATGGTTTTCCTGTGACGACACAGTCCCACAGGCATAGGTCTACTTTTTGTGAAACCAAGCAACCAACAAATGAACAACAACTAAAAAAAAAAATCATCTTGAGTTTTGGCATAACTCTTTGCAAGCACGTGGTGGGACGTGAACTTGGAAGGATGAACAGATGTGGGTTTTATTCCTGGTGTTTCTTTCTGCCTGGTCTTCTCCATTGTGCCAGCTGCGCCTTCCTACTTGCCGCCTTGGGAGGGACGACTCAGCAGAGACTCTGGGAGGAAAGAGTGTCAGCTCTTGGCCTTAGAGTATCCAAAGCTTCTGCCTGGGGGGATGAGGAGGAGTTGGGCATGAAGATGAGAAAGAGAAGCCGAGGAGGCCAGCTTTGGGGTCTGCAGGTGAGAAGGGCTGAGGGGAGAAGGAGGGACGAGGGCACACCATGATGGGGAGAGGCCCTGAAGCCAGGTGCTTGGGGGTAGACCTTTCTAGTCCCTCCTGGAGGGGGTAGCTGGGTCAGCACCTCCATGGTCGTTGTTCATCAATACACAGCAGCCACCTGGGTTGCCCTTCCTGTGCAGGGCTGGTGGGAACCTCTTCTTGGGGTTGGCCATCATAGAGAGGAAACTCCAGCAATGTCCTGAGGGCTTCTCTGGCTCCTTCCACTTACCTCCCCTGGATGCTACTGTTTCAAGTCTCAAGCCACACACAAACAATAGATAGGTTGGAGCCTTGGACAACTGCTGGGTGACACAATGAGCAAGAGCCCCTTTAGCACTCCCCCCACTGGAACCTGCCAGGATGTGTCCAGGAGGTAGGGCCACGGTGACCTGAGGAGGCTCTCAGGAGCTCCTTAATTGCAGAAGCTCATAGCAGATTGAAGGAGGGGTAAGATGGGCCTTTTGTGGGGTCATTTGGATCCTTAGATTGACTCTAATTCCATCTTTTGTCTCCCTCTTTGAAAAGCTTAACAGGGTGCAATGTGAGAAGCCTGTCTTCCCTCTTGCCTTGCAGAAGCTCTGGGGACCCAGCCTATTTTCTCAGCTCTGCCAACTCCCCTGGGGACTCTCCTCCCCAGCCAGGCTGCCCACAGGGGTAGAGTCTGCCAGCTGCCTCCTGCCTGGTCCTCCTCCTCCCCTGCCCCCACCAGAAGTCCACAGGCCTTTTCATTTAAAGAGTTCATTGCTACAGGAAACAGATGGGCATAACAAAAGTAATAAACAGTGAAAATTTCAAAGGTTTTAGAAGCTAGAGTCATGGTCTCAGGTTCATCTTTAAAGACTTCCTTCAGAGATGGGACCTGAAAATGACTGCTCCCACTGTTATTTGAGCCCCTGGGGGTGGCCAGGCAGCTACCAGAAACGTCAAGAACTGTCAGTCACTGGACTCCTTTGTGATTCTTGTAGTGGTCTTGTGACTGAAGAGAGAGTGTAATTACTCCCATTTCACAGATGTGAAAATTGAATTCAGAGAGTGGGAGCAGTGACACGACTTAGGGGGCTGAGTGCAAAATAAAAACATCAAGCCCCCGGCTGGGCATGGTGGCTCACACTTACAATCTTAGTACTCTGGAAGGCTGAAGTGGAACGATTGCTTGCACTCAGGACTTTGAGACCAGCCTGAGCAAGAGCAAGGTCTCAAGCAAGACCACCTCTACTAAAAACAGAAAAATTAGCTGGGCATTGTGGTGGGCACCTGTGGTCCCAGCTGCTTGGGAGGCTAAGGCAAGAGGATTGCTTGAACCCAGAGTTGAAGATGCCACAGTACTGTACCCAGGGTGACAGAGTGAGACTCTATCTCTAAAAACAAAAAAACAAACAAACAAGAAGAAAAGAAAAAGAAAGAAAGAAAAAAACCCTATCTAGTTTAAAAAACTAAGAATTTCAAGGTAGCAACACCAGAGCATTAAACCAAGTGAGGGACCCTGCATAACTGTCCAGGACACATGCCTGTGAAGTTGGTCCTATTAGACAACTTGCCCAAGGACACCCAGCTAGTGAGAGGCACAGATTTCAATATGAGGTCTAGGACAGCTTTCAACTGAATTCTGCTGTCTCCCTGCTGTATAACTGCAGACACCCCCATTCCCTCCCTGTCTCCCACCATAGCTTGGCTGTCACTCTGTTTTTATGCCTGAAAAAGAATAGTAAAAAGTAAAGCATGACTTTAAGATACCGGCACTACATAAATTCCGAAGTTGCTCCAAGAAGCCCTTTGGCTCTTGCTAAAATGGAAGCTAAAAGAGATGATTGGGCATTGACACACATACCCTCCATTCAATTAACTTGACCAGGAAACAGGTTTTGAGACAGATGATTCTTATTTGCAATGCAGTTTGAAAGTCCCTAAAGGCAGGAAGATACTCAGGCTTGCTTATTTCAGGAAGTGGTGTCTTCACTCCAATTTACTGGGACTTTAAGAGACCTCAGTTGAGCGTTCCCAACAGGAAATGCATGACGTTCAGTTTGCCATACACCTTTGATGCAGTATCTATAAGGACATATATTTGTATTTTATTCTATTATCACAGTGGTTCTCAGTGGAGGGAGTGACCTTATCCCCCAGCAGATATTTAACAATGTCTAGAAGACACTTTTGTTGTCACAGCTAAGGGGGAGCTTCTACTGGCTTCTAGCAGTCAGGGTTTGGGGAGACTGATGGACACCCACAAAGCACAGGGCAGCTCTCCCCCTCAGCAGAGAATTTATCCAGCCCCAAATACCAGGGTTGAGGTTGGCAAACCCTGACATGCAATTATTATTTTTAACCAATGAAATGGACTAAGACTAGAATCTTACTTTGTAAAAAATATCTACCCCTAGGAAATTAATTTTTGGAGCATTGCTGACCAAATTTATGACCCATATGTAAGAATTAACTGGGTTCCAAATCAGCAGACAGTTGAACCTCGGACAATCTTCACAACTAGCCCCCCAAATTTTGAATTCTTGTCTTCATTCTGCTGATGAGGAAATTGAGCCTAGAGTAGAGCATTAGGGAGGGACTTCTTGGAGGTGGGTCCACCCAAAGATGCTGTCAGTGTGGGGTTCATTTGCGCAAAGAGAACCAATTTCTTCTCTTAGCATCCCACCAGCTGGGGTCACCCCATGAACTGTAATGGAAGGACCCTCATCCCTGTCTCTGGCTCAAAATCCCCCCTTGCCTTGTTCACAGTGAATCCTCTTTTTCCTGCCTTTTATCCACCCCGTCCACAATACTTGATTTTGCTTTGAGGGAAGCACCCTCCTCCCAGGAGCTTGAGATAAACTGACCCCAGGTTCTGAGTCTGGGGATGGAGCATGCAAACCAGGTGACAATGGCCTGGTTTGCATGCTCCATCAGGTTGAGAACCACTGCTCAGCAATTACTTGTTGGATCGAGACAGGAGCCAGGAGAGGGCTAGAGCTTTGCAGGCCAGGGTATTAAGTCCCCCTGGCCACAATGGTTAGCTTGGGATAGTCATATAATCCAATCCAAGAAAGTTTACAGCCCTATCGCCACTCCAGAGGACCAAGCATAGGGATGAACTTCAAAGGGCTACCTGATAAAACATTGGAGACCCAATTTAATCTGAATTTCAAACAAATAATAAGTAATTTTTTTAGTATAAGTATGTCCCAAATATTTAGTAGGATATACTTAAACTAAGAAAAGTACTTCTTTTATTCCCAAAATATGTCCTGTATTTTTGAAAAAAAAATTTTTTTTTTTTTTTTTGGAGACAGAGTCTCACTCTGTCACCCTGGGTAGAGTGCTGTGGCATCAGCCTAGCTCACAGCAACCTCAAACTCCTGGGCTCAAGGGATCCTCTTCCTCAGCCTCCTGAGTAGCTGGGACTACAGGTACCTGCCACAACATCCAGCTAGGTTCTTAATTTTTAGTAGAGATGGGATCCTGCTCTTGCTTAGTCTGGTCCTGAATTCCTGAGCTTGAGCAATTCTTCCACCTCAGTCTCCCAGAGTGCTAGGATTATAGGCATGAGCCACACCACTGGCCCATCCTATATTTTTCTTTGTTATATTTGGCAACCCATCAGAGGGATTTAAAAAGGAGATGGCTTGGGCGGCGCCTGTGGCTCAGTCAGTAAGGCGCCGGCCCCATATACAGAGGGTTCAAACCCGGCTCCGGCTGAACGGCAACCAAAAAATAGTCGGGCGTTGTGGCGGGCGCCTGTAGTCCCAGCTACTTGGGAGGCTGAGGCAAGAGAATCGCTTAAGCCCAGGAGTTGGAGGTTGCTGTGAGCTGTGTGAGGCCACAGCACTCTACGGAGGGCCATAAAGTGAGACTCTGTCTCTACAAAAAAAAAAAAAAAAAAGGGAGATGGCTCTTGGTGACATCACGTGAGCCCTGAATTGAATTTACCTAAAGCTAAACTGCCCATGGACTTGTGGATAAAAGATTGCTAAGGAGTTTTCTGGATCTTCTCAAGGCCTTGGCTTTAGAACAGTGGTTCTCAACCTGTGGGTCACGACCGCTTTGTAACAATGAAAATACATCGCAGCATTAGGAAGTTTGAGAAACACTGCCTTAGAAGCTTAGTAAGAAAGTCTTCTAAGGGTGACTACACTTCCTTCTGCCCTTCTGCCCAGGGACAATAAAGTATGGTTGGATAATGAGGCTCTGGGCACATCTCCCTTCAAATAACTACTTTCATTCTTTTGAGCCCTGACTATGTCTCAGACACTGTACTGGAGCTTTAACTTAAATGACTTCCCACCCTTCAAATATATTTGAGATAGGTAATATCACACCTAATTTCACAGGTGAGAAAAGTGAGGTCTGGAGTGGTAATTCTGCCTTTACTTTGGGCCATAAGCAGAGAAAGTGAGAAACAGAGAACTTGAACCAGGCCCTCAAGACTGAAAAGCCTGTGCTGGTTTCTTTACAGTTTGCTACCCAAACACCTTGCCTGCTGGTCTGACCCCACACCTTGTCCACTTGTCTGGCCCCTAGGAAGGGAGCCAGTGTTATCCATGATCCTGCTCTTCCTCTGTCAGCCCCTGAGGACCCCCATAGCTGCCCACCTCTGACTAGAAACAAGCTGCTGAACATCTGGAAGCCTTAGGAGGCCGTTTCTTTGACAGCCTTCAATTTAAAAGCTCATGGAAATTTTTCTCCAACTGCCATGCAGTGAACAGCCCAGGTACACAGGCCTCTGGAGGCCAGAGGGGCTGGCACCATCTGCTTCCCATTACCCTGGGGGAGGGATTTCACCACCAGCCTCTGGTAACAGGAGCCTCTGGCCTCTGATTTATGGCCCATTTGGAATGAGGCCTTGGGAGCAATTACTTGTTGGATCGAGCCAGGCGAGGGCTAGAGCTTTGCAGAGCAGAAAGCAGTGCCAGCTGAGCTCTGTCCACAGGCAGATGGGGAGCATCCAGTGAGTACCTTCTTATTTACTCAAGTGACCAAACTTTTACAGATAATTGCCCAAGTGCCAGGCACTATTCTAAGTGCTTCTTAACTATTCACTCAGTAATTCACTCAGTTAAGCCTTCCTATGAAGGAGACGCTGTTATCATCCCATTTCATGGCTGAGAAACTAAGGTCCCCAAAGATTATATAGCTTGCCGCAGTCACATAGTTAGGAACATAGGCTTGGCTGGGACTTGAACCCACACTCCAGAAGCTATGCTCTCAACCGTCATGCTGCCCCCGCCAATGAATGATCTTTAGAACGTGTAAATAGGACCCTCAGATTCCCAGCTCAGAACCCCTGATGGCTGCCGTTGGTGGAGTGAAACCCAAAGTTCTTTAGCTGCAAGGACCCCTGATGTGCCCCTGTCATTTCTTTTCTTGTCCACTCTCCCCTAACCACCTGGCCCTTCTTGCTTCTTTGTTGGTTCTTTCTTCTTCTTAATACTTTTTTGAGATTTAATTCACATATCAAAAACTCACCTATTTCAAGTGTACAGTTCCATGGTTTTAGTATATTCACAGACTTGTGCAATGATCACCACACCATCATCCCCAAAGAAACCCGGTCCCCGTCAGTGCTCATTCGCCTTCTCCCTGCCCCGGGAAGCCCTCATGCTTTCCGTGTCTACAGATTTGCCTTTTCCAGGCATTTCATACAAATGGAATCCAATGACGTGTGGTCTTTTTGTGACTGGCTTCTTTTACTCAGCCCAATACGTTAAGACTCATCTATGTTGTATTGTAAATCAGTACTTCATTCCTTTCTGTGGCTAAATAATAGTCTGATGTATGGCTATATACAGTAGAACCTCCATAGCTGACCCCCTCCTACATTGACCACCTCCTCAAGTTGCCCTATGTTCACAGACTGGACATGCACCACATGTGTGTATCAGTACAGCAGGCCTGGTTCCTTATGTCGACCACCTCGGTATGTTGACCTGTTTGTTACAGTCCCGCGGGTAGTCAACTTACAGAGGTTCTACTCTATTTTATTTATTCATTCACTGGCTGGTGGGCACTAGGGTTGATTCCACTTTGGGGCTCTTATCAATAATGTTGCTATGAACATTGGTGTGTTTCGTGCAGACCCTTCAGTTCCTTGGACGCACCAGGTGGGCTCCCCTCAGAGTGTGCTGTTGCCATTCCTGCCCCCTGAGGACACTTCCCTGCAGGTAGTCCTGTGGCTCGGCCTGACTCGCTCTGAGCCAGCACAGGGCGTCTAGTGGTGAGCGAGACAGACCCAGGGACAGCAAATGGTAACCAGTGCCATGCCTGCCATTGTACAGCTGCAGTGTCTCAGTCTCTCTAACATCCTGCCAGAGCGTGGGGCAGAGGGAAGTATAGACCAACAATCTAACAGGAAGCTGCTGCAGAAGCCAGAACTCTATGGCCAGAGAGGCATTTGGCTGGAAACATCCGGGTTGTTGTTAGCCACCCATGAGTTCAGTAGTGACCACAGGCAACCATTTTTTTCTGGGTCTTGGTCGTGTCAACCGTCAAATGGCAGCAGCAGTGGTACCATCATTACTGGGTGGTCATGAGGTGGGTAAAATGTCCAACCTCTGTTAGCTGTTTTGACGTGGATGGAACAAGGAAAATGGGCAGGTAGTTTCCACTCTGGAAGGGGAGGTGGGAGGAATCAGTGGCAGCTTTCTGGGAGAGGTGGCATCTAACCTGGGACCAATAGGAGATGGCCCTGGGGAATGTGACATCCTCCTCCTTCCCCATCTCCAGTTCAGGACTCTGACATACCAGATGAAGCTTCCAAGCAGCTGTCCCATCACCTCTGCCTCTCCACTGGCGAGTCTGGTGTCTGGTGGGAAGGCTCCTGGGAGAAGAGGCATCTGATCAGTTGAGGTACCCTAGAATTCAAATCCTCTGGCTTCCTGATTGCCTGTGTATCCCTGGGCCAGGTGCTAAACCTCACTGAACCTCGATGTCCTCATCTGTAAATGGGGTGATGAGAACAGAGGCTGTGGCACGGGTTGAGAATCCAGCAAGCTAATGTATCAGATCAAGATCAGCTCTCAGCATTAGTGAAATCCCTCTCTATCCTCAAAGTCTACTTGCCTCCAGGGTCTTCCCAGAGCAACAGCAAAGCAGGCAACTAATCTTGAATCTGGAGCTGCAGCAAGTGCTGGGAAAACAGAGCCCAGGCCAGCCCTGTGCCCGCCTTGTTTGTGGTTTGGGGAGGGTGAGCCAACCCGCTGGGCCTGTAGGGAAACTGCCCAGGAGTGAGGGGGAAATGAGATAAAGGAGGTCAAGCCCTTGCTGCTTCCTGTCTCCCTGGGAATCCCTAACAACATTCCCCAGCCTCCTCTTCTGCCCTCATCCCTCTCCTGGGGCTTAATTGGGCAGCTGCAGTCACTCTGCACTTAACCTTCTCCCCATCTGCCCTCCAGGGAAAGAATTAATGCTAATCCCCAGAGCTGCTTCCACGTCTGACAGGGAAGTGTCAGAGTGCAGGGACAGGGAGCCAGCTCCCCTCAGGCCTCCCAAGTAGCTCAGCCCAGCTGCAGCTCCCCAGATGTGCCCACCCCAGAGTCCCTGACCCTCTGTCTTGAGCGGCTGGGGGTAGCCCACCTTCCTCCTTCCCCACCCTGTCCTCCTCTCTCAGCTCAGTGCTGTCCAGTGGAAAGCCATGAGCCACATAAGTCATATTAAATTTTCTAGTAGCCACGCTAAAAATTAAAATAAAAAACAAAAAACAGATGAAACTTTTAACAATATCCTTTATTTAACCCAATATATCCCAAATATATTTTCAACATATAACCAATATGCATAATTTTTAACAAGCTATGTATCTTTTTGCATACAGAGCCTTCCAAATTTGATGTGTATTTTACACTTCTACAGCACGTCTCCATTCAGATACTTGGATCATGGGAATACTTTATCTGCATTTAGATTTCATAAAATTTATAGTTGAGAAAGTAGATTCACCTACCCAATTTGTTCCAGACCCATATAAACATTTTCCAATCACTGTGTTTTTAAGTTTAAATGTAAATTAACTATAATTACCTCCAGGTGTAGTGGCTCATGCCTGTAATCCTAGCAATGTGGGAGGCCAGGGCAGGAGGACTGCTTGAGGCCAGGAGTTTGAGACCACACTGGGCAACATGGCAAGACCCTACATGTACAAAAAAATTTTTAAATTAGGTAGGAGGGCCAGGAGGGGTAGCTCACACTTGGGAGGCCGAGGCAGGTGGATTGCTTGAGTTTGGGAGTTTGAGACCAGCCTGAGCAAGACTGAGATTTTAGATTTCTATTAAAAATAGAAAAATTAGCTGGGCATCCTGGCAGATGCTTGTAGTTCCAGCTACTTGGAAGGCTGAAGCAAGAGGATGGCTTGAGCCCAAGAGACTAAGGTTGCTATGAGCTCCGATGACCCACGGCACCCTACCCAAGGTGACAGACAAGAGTGAGACTGTCTCAAAAAATAAAAAAGAAAAGAAAATGGTGGTACATGCCTATAGTCCTGGCTTCTCAGAGGCACAGGCAAGAATATCAGTTAAGCCCAGGAGTTTGAGGCTGTAGTGAGCTTTAATCAATATCACTGCACTCTAGCCTGGGTGACAGACTGAGATCCTATCTCTTGGGGGGAGAAAAAGAATTATGATTAAATAATATGAACAATTCAAATGGTTAAGCTTATCAATCAGATTGGCCACATGTCAAGGGCTCAGTGGCCACATGCGCTTGGTGGCTATCATCCCGGACAGTACCACTCTGGTCTTCATACCCAAGTCCTGACGGCTGCTCCTCTGCTGGTCTCCTCAGGAAGGAGTGTGGTGTAGTCGCAGTGGGAACACTGCCTCCAGTTTGCTGTGCGACTTTGGGTAGGTCTCTCGGCCTCTCTCCAGGGCTTTCTTTGCCCAGCTGTCAAACACTTCCACTTAAACAAAGAACTTCGTTCTGGGCCGGAGGGGTAGTAATCATAATAACAACAACCACACTAACATTTATGGAGCCCTTTCTACATGCCAGGCACTTTCGGGAGACTTTGACATTGGGCAACTGCTTTACCGTTGTGGTGTCTTTATGAGGAAGGTTCTGGGGTTAGTGTCTCCCATGGGAAAGCTGAGCCACACAGAGCAGCTAAGGGACTTGCTTGAGGTCACCCAGCTAGAAAGGGGCAGTGGTGAGGTTTGAACCCAGGCTGTCTGGTTGTAGTGTGAGTGTTTGCATCACCTCCTTCTATTACAGGTTGAGCATCCTTAATTGGAAAATCCAAATGCTCCAAAATCTAAAACTTTTTGAGCGCTGACAGGAAGCCACAGGTGAAAAATTCTACCCATTTGAGTATTTAACACAAACTTTATTTCATATCCAAAATTATTAAAAATATTGTATACGGTTACCTCCAGACTAGGTGTGTATAAGGTGTACACGAAACATAAATGACTTTCTTTTTTTTGTTTGTTTTCTGAGACAGAGTCTCGCTCTGTCGCCCTGGGTAGAGTGCTGACGTGTCATAGCTCACAGCAACCTGAAACTCTTGGGCTCAAGAGTTCCTCTTGTCTCAGCCTCCCAAGTAGCTGAGACTGCAGGTATTGCCTGCCACAACAATTGGCTTTTTTCTTTTTATTCTATTTTTAGTAGAGACAGGTTCTCGCTCTTGCTCAGGCTAGTCTTAAATTACTGAGCTCATGCAATCCACCTGCCTCAACCTCCCAGAGGGCTAGGATTGCAGATGTGAGCCAAATTGCCCAGTGAAACATAAATGAATTTCATATTTAGACTTGTGTCCCCTCCCAAATATAGCTCATGCACATGCAAATATCCCAAAATTCAAAACCAAATTCTGGTTTCTCTTCAGATCTTATAAATCTTTCGCCTTTTATCAAAATTAAAAAAAAAATCAAAAATCTGAAACACTTCTGGTCCCAAGCATACTTGTCCCTCAAATGAATGTAGAGTGGGGCAGTGATGGGTGCTGAGAAAAGAAACACGGCAGAAAGAAAAAGAAGGGTCCTTCCTCCAGGCTGTCCCCACAGCCCCTGCAGCTTTGTGAGGGACCTACCCTGTACCCAGCTTTGGGGAAGTAAGGGAGGCCCCAGGCAGTGACTGATGATGGGCCAGAGTCTGTGAGCCCTCTACCCCGAAGAGAGGGCCAGTCACGCACCCGAGTTGCCCAACCTGCCAGGCAGGTGCGTGGTGCAGGCTAGGAGCCAGCAGCTGCCAGACCGAGCCAGGCCTAGACCAGAAACCTCAGTGCACAGGGGCAGCTGCCCTCTCGAATGTACTGGGCACTTCTTTTCTTTCCTCCTGTCTTTCTTCTTGCCCCCTTTTCAGCACCCACCTTTCCTAGCCCTGCCCTCTTCTCCTTGGTCCTCTCCTCCCTGTTCGCCCTCCCTCACTCCTGACTTCCCACCTTTCTGTCTACCCCGTACTTATGGGGGGCTTACTATGTGCCAAACATGGTGCTGAGCTCTGGGAACGCTTCAGTGAATAAGATGCTCCTGTCCTCACAAAGTATTATGGTCCATGGGGATGGACCCATAAATAAAGTCGTATCAACTAAGAAAAGAGATGTGTGCCCTTGGGGAATAACAGTGAGATAAATGGGGGGAATTAATTACTCTTTGTACATGGAAAGACACTATAGACAAAGTTAAAAGGCAAACACTAGGTTGGAAATGCATTTGCACCCTCTGGGATGCAGAAGGAGCTCACATCTGTGTACAATGCATACCGAGGCTGGGCAAGGTGGTTCATGCCTGTAATCCTAGCACTCTGGGAGGCTTAGGAGGATGAATTGCTTGAGCTCAGGACCAGCATGAGCAAGAGCGAGACCCCATCTCTACTAAAAATATATTTTCTCTATAGAAAATATATTAGACAAGTATCGTGGCAGGCACCTGTAGTCTCAGCTACTTGGGAGGATGAGGCAAGAGGAACTCTTGAGCCCACGAGTTTGAGGTTACTGTGAACAATGAAGCCACAGCACTTGACCCAGGGTGACAGAGTGAGACTCTGTCTCAAAAAAAACAGAAACAAAACCAATTCCTCCCCCTCCCAGAAAACTGCATACTGTCCAGGGCCTGGCATAGAACAACTCTCCCTTTATAATGAGGCTTGCTCTTATTTTTTTTTCTGTACCTTTTCTTTTTTAAATGCATCTTCTGTTCTACATAAAATGATCATATTCTGTGGGTAGATCAGGGTGCCAATTTCTGACTCAGTGATTATGACATTAGGTCAAATAAGAACAGTGTCGTGGGAGCAAGTCACTCCTTCATTCACTGACTTTTCACTGAACACCTACTCTATTCCACAGCTGAAGCTCCAGCATTGAACAAGAGAACAACACCTTGAGTCCAGTGTAGGTGACAGTGTGGACAGAAGCAAAGGCTCTTCAGGGTGATGAGTGGGAGGGGGCAGGGTGGGTGAGGCAGCCTCATGGAAGGTCACGCTGTGTGGACTACTGGGGGCAGGAGGGGACAGTGGGAATAGTGAGAGCTAAGGGGAGCCCTGAGGCATGGGGAACAGCTAGAGGTGGAAAGGCAAGGGACAAATGTTCTAGGCAAAGGGGACTGCCTGTGCAAAGGGCTAGGGACAGAAATGTTTACACCCCAACACACCACACACACGCGCACACACACACTGTGGCCACCAAGTAGTTTTCTCTTGGAGGAGTCTGAGTTAAGGAATCCTAAAAGATGGGGGTGGAGAGGCAAACAGGTCAGATTATGAGGGTCTGGTAAGCTATGCAAGGAGGCTGGACATTATTCAAAGATCAAAAAGAAGAATCGTAAGGCTTTGAAGAATTACAAGCCAGAAGCTGGCCATGGTGGCTCATGCCCGTAATCCTAGTCCTCTGGGAGGTTTAGGTGGGTGGGTTGCTTGAGTTGGAGAACAGCCTGAGCAAGAGACCCACCTCTCCTTAAAAAAAGAGAAAAACTAGCTGAGTATCATTGTGAGCACCTGTAGTCCCAGCTACTCAGGAGAGGCGAGAGGGTTATGCAAGCCCAAGAATTTGAGGTCACTGTGGGTTATGATGATGCCATGGAACTCTAGCCAGAGTGACAGAGTAAGACTCTGCCTTAAACTACAAAAAAGGAATTATCAGCCAGAGGGTGACTGCTTTAAATTAGCATTCTAGAATGATCACATTAGCCACATTCTGAATATTGTAGTGGGGAAAACTGGAGCCAGAGACAATGCTCAAAAGTTATTGCCAAAATTCAAAGGGAAACTAATAGTGGCCTGAAATAAGGAAATGGCAGTGAGTATGGAGAGAAATGGGTGGAGGCCATAGAGACTAATTACTGGAGGAGTGAAGCATCAAGATGAACCCCAGCTTCCTGCTTTGAGCAATCACATGGGCTGGAGGGACTGCTATGGCAGGAAGCTGGATGGGGAGGTGTTCGGGAAGAGGAAAACTTGAATGTTCAGGTTGAATGATGAGTTGGGGCCTCTCATGGCATCTCACAGTGGAGAAATCCACAAGGCAGGTCCATGAGGAGGAGGTTTAGACTGCAGATCTGAAGTGGAAGTCACAGGCAGATAGAAAGGACCCAAGTCAGGCAGCAGTGGCAGGCCCTTGGGGAGACTGCATCAAACAAGGAAACAGGGACCAAATGGTCAATGCTGGGTTGGGTGTTTGGATCAAAAGCTGGGAGACTCTTCGGTTCTTTTCCCTGCCACTCATTCACTGGCTGTGTGAGTTTTGAGCATTCACTTCTCCTCTCTAGCCTTCATTTTCCCCATCTGTAAAAGGCTGGGACTTGGACAGGGTCAGAATCTCCCACTGTTCTGTGGAGCCCTAGGAGTTTTCAAGAAGTCCTTTACAGCGGGGACTGAGGTGGCATTGTGTGGCTGTGGCTTGGGACTGTCACTGCTACATGAAATACAGTAGTTCCACTTCAGTATGTTTTGTAATTTGACTTTCTAATTAAGCTTTGCTTTGACTCAACAGTTTGGTGAGGGATGACCTTTCTTGTTCTATCTGGCAGAATGGAGAGCCACACCCTGATACTAGAAAGATGTATGTCTCCATGAGCTGGAGTGAATTAACAACTATAGACCTTATAGCACTGTTTGGTGCAGGCTCTAGATAAAAATCTCATGACCAACACACCCAGGGGTCTAAATGAACTTGTCTGAAGGTTTAGTATCACCAACCCAAGTAATCCTGTGGTGAATGAGATTCAGTTTTAGTTTCACTTGTAGTTGATGGTCAAGTTGGCTGGGGCTGCACCAAGAAAGAATCTGAGGCTGGGTCTCAGTAGGGATACAGTGCTGTGATCAATTGGTAATGTCTGTTCTGGGTTGCAGAATGTGTGGTAGTGATGTGTGTGCCACATATCTGCTAGCTTTGATCTCACCTTTGGTCTTAAAAGGGACATGAACTTTTATCCTCTTCATAGCCCCTGGCTGCTATATTGTGTGATCTCTTTTTTCTCCTCCTTTTGTTTTGAGTACTTCAAAGGTCTATCCTGGCCCATTTCCCAGTGGACCAGTCACTTCAGGAAACAAATGGGCTGCACTCCGGAGGAAGCCAGATCACTCAATAAGTTCCCATTTCTCCAGAATTAGATGGTTAGTCATGCTGACGAGGAGTAGTAGATGGGTTCAGAGCCAGGGAAGCACAAAGCTGCTTTGCTGAGACCCTAAGATGTCGGCCTTATTTCTGAAGACATCCTCGGGCCATGTTGCAGAGGCTCCTGACGCCATGCCTCATCCTGCTTGTTGTACCCACACGGGACTGCCAGCACTAACAGCGAGGTAGAGTCAGGGATAAGGAAAGGCCACTTCTGAGGAAGCAAAAAACCTGCTATTTAAAGCTTTAGAAAAGTAGTCTTCATTACATAAACAAATTATGTTTATTGTAGAAAAGTTGAAAAATGTGGATGAGCAAAAAAAAGAAAATAGAAGATAACTACCATCGTAATACCTAGAGAAAAACACTATGTCAACAAAGCTGGTGTATATCTTTTTTTTTTTTTTTTCAGTTTTTGACCAAAGCTGGGTTTGAACCCACCACCTCTGGCATATGGGGCCAGCGCCCTAACCTTTTGAGCCACAGGTGCCACCCAAGCTGGTGTATATCTTTCTAATTGTAGCAGCTTGGGCACCAGCTCTCAGAGCAGAAAGTGGCTGTAGCCCTCGAATGGATGGAGGCTCCTTGCTGTGCCAGGCTTTGTCCCTGTAGTTGTATGTCATGGGTTCCTGGGGGTGTGGCCAAGACAGGTGGGGTAGTCTGCATTTTTTTGTTGTTGTTGTTGTTGAGACAGAGTCTCATTATGTTGCCCTTGGTAGAGTGCTGTGGCGTCACAGCTCACAGCAACCTCCAACTCTTGGGCTTAAGCGATTCTCTTGCCTCAGCCTCCCAAGTAACTGGGACTACAGGCACCCACCACAACACCCGGCTATTTTTCATTGCCGTTGTCATTGTTGTTTAGCTAGCCTGGTCTGGGTTCAAGCCTGCCGCCCTTAGTGTATGTGGCTGGTGCCCTAACCACTGTGCGAGGGGCACCAAGTCAGTAGTCTACATTTTGTTAACAATTTGAACAGTATTTTTTTTTTTTTTTTGAGACAGAGCCTCAAGCTGTCGCCCTAGGTAGAGTGCCGTGGCATCATAGCTAACTGCAACCTCCACTCCTGGGCTCAAGCGAGTCTCCTGCCTCCGCCTCCCAAGTATCAGGCACTACAGGCCCCCGGCTATTTTTTTTTTTTTTTTTTTTTGGTTGCAGCCATCATTGTTGTTTGGTGGGCCCAGGCTGGATTCGAACCCGCCAGCTCAGGTGTATGTGGCTGGCGTGTAGCCGCTCGAGCAGGTACTTTATGAAAGATTATCAGTGGTATCTATCTCCGCACTTTGAAGAGTATAATTAGACATTGGCTGGATACAGGCCTGGGCCTAGTTAACGTTCCTATTTGCATTGGAAGCTTTGTCCCTCTTAGAGGGAGAATTCACACATATCCCTTTGTCTTTTTTTAAATTCATGTTCTCCTTATCCCCCCAATGGGAATGGAGGGATTTCCAGGGAGAAAAGAATCTGAGATCTAAGCCTTCACTTTGGGACTCAACGGTAATAACAACCCCAACGCCTGGGCTATGCTGCCTTCAATCAAGAATAGACTAAAGGACTATTAGACTATAGACAGAAAGGACTAAAGGATTCTAGAGCAGATATTTATCATAAGGAAAAAGAGAGGCTGGACAGGGGCTAGGACTCAGCACCCAGGCTCAAGTGGCTGGAGAAAAGGGTCTTTTCTCAGCATGGTGGTGACTAGTTCTAGAACTCTCCTGATCCAGCCATTCTGGCTTAGTGAGTACCCCATGGGAAAAGGGTGTGCCTGCATTGCTATAGGCTGTGATTTTCAACCAGTGGCCCATGAGAGGATCTTAGGTGTGCTGCGAAAATTTTTATAGCTCATTCCTTAAATAATTTTCGATGGAAGTTCAAAGCACAGTAAGTATATTCCTTACTTTTACTTTTTTTTTTTTTGATCAACATAATTTAAGTGTACCTTGGAAGTCTAACTATAAGTTCAAGTGTACTGTAGGCCCTCTGAATTGCAGGATCCTTCACAACTAGATCTGAAGGGACAGGGAGGTCTCCCCAAATGGATGGATAGATGGATAGATGGAGAGCCCAGCCAGGAATTGCAGATCTCACACATCATCATCAGGTTGGGAGGAGCAGAGAATAACAGACCAGCTACAGTTACAGGGTCCAGTCTGAGGGGTTTGACTGAACGAATCACTTCTCTGCCAGCCAGCAAAGATGCTGAGGACTTACTTTGACAAGTAATTAATAAACTTAGTGGTTTGGAGGACAGATTCTGGAACCAGAGTGCTTGAATTTGGATCCCTCCTCTACCACTTAGCTCTGTGACTTTGGGCAAGTGACAAGCTCTTTATCCCTCAGTTTTCTCATCTGTAAAGTGGGGGACACAGTATCTATCTTTAGAGAGTTTTGAGGATTAAACCAATCAACATATGTCAAATTACATATAATTTGATGGCTATAATTATTTGCTCATGCATATGTGCATCCACGGGTGGCCTTGAAAATGGGAAGCTGGAAATTCTTGTTACGTTGGAAGGTAGGGCTGTGAGCGAGTATATTTTACAGAAGTGGTGCTCAAACTTAAGGATGCATCAGAATCACCTGGAAGGCTTCTGGGCTCTGCCCTGCTAGGTGTGCAGCGGGGCTGCGGATCTGCACCCTCAGGGACTGGGATCCACAAGCCACACTTTAAGAGCATGGGTCTTGAATATTATTATAAGGCTACTGCATATGTTCTCTCCAGTGTGAAACCTGTTGCATGCTGGTTACACTTCTCTTTTTACTAACCTGGCAAGGGGAGCAGCGGTGACCTCACTCAGCAGGGTAGACTTACCATCTGACACATAGTAGGTTCCCAGTAAAGACCAGGCGGGGGAGGAAAGAAACGTGCTTTTTTTGCACTCAACAATGTTGTGTACATTTCATGTTAATAAATATTCTCCCACAACGTTGTTTGGTTGGTTGCATAGTTTTCCCTTGTATGGATGTAAGTGAGGGAACAACTTAAGCTTGCTGGAACAAAAAAGGAGGAATTTAGTCTAAGGAGACAGAATGCCTCAGCATTGGAATCAGGGTCTTCCAGGAAGCCGAGAACTCATGGAAGTATCTTTCCCTTTGTTTCCCATCTGTATCTCCCTATGACTTGTTTCCTTTCCCTGGCTTTTGTTACTTTTCTGTCCTTGTGACATTCAAGACGGTTCACTCCAGCTCCCAAGTCTTTCAAGGTAGCACCTGGCAGGTGGTCAGTTGGTCTGTCTGCCCCTTACTTTCTCACCTAGTAACTCTAACAGGGACTCTGATTGGCTCTTGTGGGCTCAGGTGCTTATCCGTCATTCAATCAGGGAGAAAGATATTCAAACATCGCTGCCAGGCACACCCGCTGTGGTGGCGGTGAGGGGGCGGAAAGTGAAGTAAGGTCCTGGTGATCCGCAGTTGATCAATTCCCATTCCAAATTGCCTTCCATGTATCTCCTCATCCTTCCACTTAAACCTGATTTCATTTTCAATCTGGTGACCAGGATTTGGTTTCTGTGGACTGTTCTGGGCCCAGAACAGGGACTTGACTGACTTAACCCTATCTTTCATCCATTAATGATAATGGCACATGGCAGCGTCACAGGTTTTGTCTGATGACTTTGAACATTTAATCTGCACAACGTGATTTCCAGGGAGGCAGGAGGTTTCACCCAACGAGGGGCCTGTTTAGTACCAGCAAGTCTGCTCATGATCCGAAATGCAGCTGAAAAAATAAATATAATTAAAAAGATAACTCAGGCCAGCGTTCCCGGAGACTGTTTTACATGGGCGCATAATGAATGCTAAATTCAGTGCAGCAGTGCCAAAAAGCAAAATAAATTCTTGGAGTTGGTCTATTTCCTGCCTGCAATACATTTGCTTGTTCCAAACAAATATATTTGTCAATACAACACAATTAGGAAGACTGAGCCAATCAGACCATCAAATATCCGGAGAAGCAGAACATGGCTTCCATATACCCTGCTAGATGAAGGCAAGGTCTGAGTGTGTTAGGACCAAACCATTTATGGCCTGGGCAAGCCTTGCATTACCTTCTAGGACAAGCTTCCTCATCTTTTTTTAGTTCTTGAGAGAGTTCAGCCTTTTTGTTGTTGTTGTTCCAGTTTCTCAATGTTACTCATAACCTTTGAGGCACGCATGCCCCCAGTTTTTTTTTGGCTGGGGCCAGGTTTGAACCTGCCACCCCCGGTACATGGGGCTGGCACCCCACTCCTTGAGCCACAGATGCCGCCCCATCCCCCTAATCTTTTAAGTTAATTTACTTCTTCTTTTTTTGTTTTTTTGCTAACAGCTAGAAACAACTGCTGATATACACAGTTTTCAAAAGGAAATCCTGCCAAATGGGACTAATAATTAGTTTTGATAATAATAGCTACAATTTATGGCATAGATATCAGGCATTTCACACTCATGGTTCTCCTGATCCTCACAACTTTCCTGGGATACACATGACTAGTTTCATTTTATAGATGAGAAAACTGAGGCTCAGAGAGGTCAAATGGCTTGCACAAGACCACACAGTGAATGGCTAAAATGAGAATCAAACCCTGGTCTTTCCAATACTTGAACTTGTATTAGAGCTGTTGATGTTAAAAGACAGAATCTAACTCAATCTGGCTTTAAACAATAACGGGATCAAATGTCTTTGTGAATTGATAATCCCAGTGTGGGATTCAGGCAAGGTTTAATCCAGCATCCCCCTCCTTTGGCCTTTTTTTGTTTTGTTCTCTGTATGTCAGGATTAATACAGTCACTTGAATGATGTCTTTAAGGACCTGGCTTCTCTCTGCTCTGCCTACCTTCGTCCTTAGGCTCCACACCATTGTATTTATAGCTGAGAGCTCTGGGCTCTCCCTTTATGAAAGAAAATAACTACAGCAGCTACATCTTTTAAATTCTAAGCCATATCAGCCTAAAGAAATACCCAAGGAAGAGAAAGGAACTTCTATTCTCAAACTCTAAGTATCTCATTTGCTTGGCTTAAATTAGGTGCTATGCTTGAACCATAGCACCTGGCTGAAGTATGTAACCTGCTGATTGGTTTAGACTGGTCCTTCCTGGAGCTGGGGTTGTCATCAGTCTCATGAAAGCCTCAGGGCTAAGCAACACAAGGAGCAGAGATCCTAAAGCAAATGTAGCTGCTGTCATCAGAATAGGAGAATGGACTGGCAGAGGAGATGGCTTAAAAAGTTAACCAACAGGCCTGGCACAGACACTGACCAATCAGAACAGATGCTGGCCACAACGACCTGTTAGTCATTTGCTACTCAAAGTGAGGTCCTTGTACAGCTGCATTGGATCATTTGGGAGCCTGTTGGAAATGCAGAATCCCTTGACCCAGTAAGCAGAATCTCCTCATATACTAATTCAGAATCTCCATTTGAACAAGAGCTCTAAACTTTTAACAAGATTTAGCAAAGTTTGGGCAGAGTGCTGTGGCAAAAAGGATAGGTTTCTCTGTCAACACATGGGGCTCTAATCCAATCTCTATCACTTACTAGCTGAGTGATGCTGGGCATGGGGTAACACTACCACTCCAAAATTAGTAAGGGAGGACCAGGTGCGGTGACTCACGCCTGTAATCCTAGCACTCTGGGAGGCCCAGGCAGGTAGATTGCTTGAGTTTAGGAGTTCAAGACCAGACTGAGGAAGAGCAAGTCCTCGTCTCTAATAAAAACAGAAAACCAGCCAGGCATTGTGGCAAGTGCCTATAATCCCAGCTACGTGGGTGGCTGAGGCAGGAGAATTGCTGCTTGAGCCTAGGAGTTTGAGGTTGCTGGGAGCTATGATGATGCCCTGGCACTTGACCAAGGGCAACAAAGTGAGACTCTGTCTCAAAAAAATAAAAATAATAATAATAAAATAAAAATAAGGCAGTGCCTGTGGCTCAGTGGGTAGGGCGCTGGCCCTATATACCAAGGGTAGCAGGTTTGAATCCAGCCCCAGCTGGCTAAAACAGCAGTGACAACTGCAACAAAAATAGACGGGCATTGGGGTGGACGCCTGTAGTCCCAGCTCCTTGGGAGGCTAAGCCACGAGAATCCCCTAAGCCCAAGAGTTGGAGGTTGCTGTGAGGTGTGATGCCACGGCACTCTTCTGAGGGCGACGAAGTGAGACTCTGTCTCAAAAAAATTAATAAATGAAATTAAATTAAAAATAAATAAAATTAAAAGAAAATCACTGGAGGGAGTAAAGGAAAACCATGACAGAGTACCTGGCTTGTGGTAGGTGCTTGATAAACATAGCTCCCGCTCCTCTTCCCAAATGTTTACAAGTGGGGAAACTGTCTCAATCCATTTTCTGTTGCTATAACTGAATATCTGAGACTGCATAATTTATAAGGAAAAGAAATTTATTTCTTACAGTTCTGGAGGCTAGAAGTCTATAGTCAAGGCAACATTTAGTAAGGGCCTTCTTGCTGGTGAGGAGAGCAGGGTATGAGAGCCTCACGAGACAGAGCCAAACTGCTTTATTTATTTATTAAATTAAATTAAAATAATTAATTAATTTATTTTTGAGACAGGGTCTCACTCTGTTGCTTAGGCTAGAGTGCATCATTTGAGCTTACTGAACGCTCAAATTCCTGGGCTCAAACAATCTTCATGCCTTGGCCTCCTAAAGTGCTAGGATTATGAGCCACCACACCTGGGCACAAACTGACTTTTATGACAGACCCATTCTCAGGATAATTAACATACTCCCTCAATAACTCATTGATTCATTACTCTGTGAATCCACAAATGGATTAATCTGTTAATGAGAGTTCAGGACCCTCATGACCAACCACCTCTCCGATGTCCCACCTCTCAGCATTGCTGCACTGGGGACCAACTTTTGAATCCATGAACTTTTGGGGGCCACATTCAAACCTTCATACTGACCCAGAGGAGCTTCTGCTAGTCTAAGTTATAGAAATGGATCTCTGGTGACCTAAGGACTGGCCTCGGGCTTGGATTTTTGCAATACCTCAGAGGTTCTAAGCCCCAGATGCACATCAGAATCCTCTAGGGAGTTTGAAAAAAATCTTCACCCCAAATCAACTCAGTCAGGATTTCTCAGGGGAGACCCAGGCATCAGTACTTTTTAAAGCTCCCCAGGCAATTCCTATAAGCAGCCAATGTGGAGAACAGGAGGCTTGTACTTCGCTGCCTTCTAAATTAATTCAGGCTCTGCTTTGAACAAAAAGCTCTGCTTTGAACAACTTCTAGATGGCTGGCTGCAAATCCATGAAAGGGTGATGATTCCTGTCTTCAAACACCGAGCATGTGCTCTGACGTGGCTCTGCTCAGCAAAGTAGAGGAATTTCTGGTGACAGGCTCTAGCTTGTACTTCTCAGACAGCTGGTGGAGGTTCCACTCTTGAGCCAGAGAGCCAATGGGTATGGACCCATGGCTTTGACTCTGGGCATTCAGCAGGGCACATGGGGAACAATGAATGCACCCCACTTCTGTACCCCAAGTACCCAGATGTCCTGGACCCCTGGGCATCTGGTAAAGCCTCCCACCCTTCTCAGAAAACTGTTCTTATTTTATGTAGTAAGACTAAGGAAAAAAATAATCCTGAAATATAATTATCAAGGTAATTTAAAAAATATATATATAAATAAATATCTCTATGTATTTCTTTAGTAACACATTAAATAATAAGATCTGGTAGTCAGTGTAGTAGCTGCCAGAAGTTTGAAGTGGTGATGAGCATGCATAATATTTTGAGTTATCTGCAACTGTCCTGTGATAGAAAAATATCTACAATTTCTCTTGGTGACAAAGTCACAGGCAGTGCTAATCTCACTGTAGTTCATTGCCTACGTTTACAATGGAGGCAAATGCTGAGTTTGGTTGGAGATTAGTGAAAATTATGATGTAATTTTTTTCCACCCAGGTCCTCTGACCTCCTGAATTCTATCCACAGACTGACTCTGTAGGTTCAAGGGCAGAGAAATGGAGCTGAGGGCAGACCACTGGCTGCAACTATGCCATGAAGGTCAGTTTCTACCAGGAGGGTGTGTCTACATTGGAAGATCCAATCCATCTTTCTCCTAGGTCCCTGATGCTGAGGTTTCAAGGGAAAAGGTGTAGTCCTGGGAGAGATGTGTGTAGAGATTCAGAGCTTCTCAGCAGAGCATCCTGAAGATTTTTTTCTTTTTCTCATTTTATTTATTTATTTATTTTTGAGACAGAGTCTCACTCTGTTGCCCTTGGTAGAGTGTTATGGCATCATAGCTCACAGCAACCTCAAACTCTTGGGCTTGAGCAATCCTCTTGCCTCAGCCTCCCAAGTAGGTGGGACTACAGGCTCCCACCACTATGCCTGGCTTTTTTTTTTTTTTTTTAAGAGATGGGGGTCTTGTTCTTGCTCAGGCTGGTCCCTCGAATTCCTGAGCTCAGGCGATCCATCTGGCCTCCCAGAGTGCTAGAATTACAGGTGTGAGCCACTGCACTCAGCCAGCATTCCAAAGTTCTTCTCCCAGACACTGATTTGTAAGCCGGGCATGTTGCTTAACCACCTCTTTGGACCTCATCTTTTAAATCTATAAAATGGGATTGCTAATGCTCACTTCAAGGGTTTCTGTGATAATGAATGTCAAATGCCTAGCATGGGGCAGTGAACTTGCTAGTTAGGTATGCTAGCTGTGTAACCTTGCATAAGCCCCTGACCTCTCCCAGGCTTGGTTACACCTCCTGTGAACTAAAGGCTAGTGCCTGCCTTATTGTGAGGTGGCAGTGCGTGGCACCAAGGGCTTGTTTAATGACTTTGACCTCCATGAGCATTAGATCAGAGCTTGGCTCAGAGGCAGCTTCCTGTACACAGTGGCTGTGCAGCTAAAGGCCTCAGACAGCCCATGGGACTTCAAACACAGAGGCTTTAGAGGCTCTGGAGAATTCTGCTCCCTTGGCTGCACTGTGCAGGTGACCAGGTGGAGGACCAGCCCTGGAATTCTCAGAGAACTTAACTCCTCAGCACACCAGCCTATCTCTGCAGTGAGGGCTGTGACCAGGTGTGTGGGGTCAGTGGGGAGGAATTAGAGGGGAGCCATTGTAGACGGCTGTGCTCCATCAGGCTGGGTTTCTCAGCACCCTGTGCCTGGAGCCCTGGCCTACCTAGCAGGTGGACTCTAGCTCAGCCATGCATTTGGGACATCAGGGTCCAAGCCCGGCCAGACCTCAGCCGGTGGGGACCAGAGCCCTGGTTTTCTTAGGAAAGAGCTTAGCTGGGGCATCACCCTCCCTGACTTTGTCCTCTCAGTCTGGAGTCTCTCATTCTCCCTCTGTTTCTTTCTTTCTTTCTTTTCCTTTTTTTGCAGTTTTGGGGCTGGGCTGGGTTTGAACCCGCCACCTCCGGCATATGGGGCATATGGGACCGGCACCCCTACTCCTTTGAGCCACAGGCGCCGCCCCCTCGGTTTCTTTCTCTTCCTGTTTCCGTGAATGGTAGTGTACCTTGCCTCTATGTCTCTCTCAGTCGCTCCACCTGCCTGTCTCTGCCTCTGTCTCTCTCTGTATTTATCGGTTCCATTCTCGCATCCTCTCTTCCCTTCTCCCTCTCTCCCCACCCCTGTGCTGTGACTCTCGTCATCTTTCTCTCTCTCTGTTTCTGTCTTGGTTTCTCTCTGTCTCTGTCCCTTTTCTCCCCATCTCCTTTTCAACCTCCAACCATTTGACACAAGGGACTTGGTGCCCTTGACCTCAGGAGGCAGAGAAACGAAGGGCACAGAGCTCATGGAGCACCTGGGACCTCTGAGTGTACCACCAAATTATAGCTCCTATTTCTGTTCCTGTGAGACTGTGAGCTCCTTGAGGACAACTGTGTGTCTGAATAACCTTTGAAACACTATAACTCACACAGGGCCTGGCCCATAGCTAATGTTTAGTAAACATTTATTTACGTGGATAAGGGATAGCATGAAAGAAAGCACTTATAAATTATTTCTATCAAGTAAAATTCACTCATGATCTTTTTGGCTATTAGTACATTATCATTTCAAGTGGGTGTTCCCTCTGATACTGAAATCATAGTTAATTCTCTAAATTTCATTTGCTTCTTTAATTCTAATTCTCCCAACATACTACCACCATCCTTCCCCTCCCCCCCACCCCACTTCTCATGTTCTAGAATATTCCAGAATGTGCGAGGCTATTTTTAGCTGCCAGGGTCTTTGTCCTTTTGGTGTTCCCCTCTAACTCCTATTCATTCTTTTCACATATCCCTGTGGCTGTCCTGTTTTCTAGGGAGCTGCCCTGAGTGCCAGGGTGGGTTAGGTTTCCCCTCTGTTCTTTGGGAAGCCTTGCACACGCCCACTTTATTCTCTTCTGTTGAACTGCCCCTCTTCCCTCTGGACTGTAGCTTGCTTAAGGGAAGAGAGCTGGGATTTTCCTCACCGTGTCTAGGGCCCAGACAGTCCCTGCAAGCTGTGAATGGGGCTTGAGCACAGGGGCTCTGGGGGAGTACCTGGTAGCTAATTTACAGCCTTAGCACTATCTTTAGTTTTTAGCAGTTAACAAGATGATCCTGTCCAAGAATGAGAAGACCACACAAAATGCAAACGGAGGAGAAGGCTAGTGTGGGGTAGCCACGAACCCAGCTGGCTGTGCTGGGGCTGGGGCTGGGCAGGAGCCTGCGCAGTTACCTGCCTTTCAGCTTCCACATTTGACATGTTGGTTCCCAGCCAGCCAGAGCCCCAGGCACAGAAATAACTACCTGTTCAGACTGGTGGTTCTACTCCCCCCACATCCTCTGCAATATTTTTTCAATAGGAGGAGGTGAAATGAATTAATTATGAGCCATGTGTGCTCACATGCATGAATTCTGTTGCTGAGCTCCTGTTCTTGAAATTTGCAATCCCAATTGCAAATGAAATGCTCCCATCCTACCCTGTGCTCCAGCGGGTTTTCATAACAGTGCCTTTGTGGGCTCCCTTGAATGTCTGCCATGCCAAGGAGGCCGCACATTCCTCTGGCGGCCGCCTTGCTGGGCTTTGAGGAAATCTGCTGGCGGGGGCCCCAGTGTGCAGGAGGTGGGAGGGCATGTCGGAAACGTTGCTCTTAATCTGCCCATCTCCCCTGATCCCCCAGCAGCCAGGGAGGAGGGGCTGAGATAAAGCCACAGGCAGCCGGCAGGAGATTAAGAGCTGCCGTTGTTTTTTTTTTTTTTATCACTGCATTCAGAGAGTCTCCTGTCACATGCTGGGGCGGGGTTAGGGGGATGTGCAGGGGTGGGGGGAGAAGGGCCAGCACCACTCAGTCGCCGCAGCTGTCATGGCCCTGCCTGGAATCACTTGTGGGCAGCTGTAGCAAGGAGTAAAAGACAAAAATGATTCCGGATCGTAGCCTGGAAATACGAGCTTTCTTTCCTTCTTTCTTTTTTTTTTTGCAGTTTTTGGCTGGGTCCAGGTTTGAACCTGCCACCTTTGGAATATGGGGCCAGCACCCCGAAATAGAGCTTTCTATAGAGGCTTGTGGAGTTCGTGTTCAGGAGCAGGCAATGTTTCTGTGATGGTATGGGCAGCAACTGACATTCACTGCACACTTGCTAACTACTTTAATTCATCTTCACAGCAAATCTGTGTTGCAAGCACTATCCCGATTCCTATTTTTCGTACGACAGATTGAGCCTCAAAGTCAAGAACGTACAAAGATCACACAGAAGTAAGGGTAGTAAGCCTCAGAGGGGGCATCTGAACTTGGTAGCCTGACTTGAGAGCCCATGTGTTTGCCCGCTCTTCTTTAAAGCCCAAGTGGGCTACAGCAGATATCACTGTTCAGAAAAGCACAAGGGAGACTTTGGCCTGATGAGGAACAGTGTTCAGCCTCCAGCTCTGCAGCTTCCTAGCTGCGGGGCCTGGAGTCAGTCACTTTCCTGCTCAGAGCCTCTATGTACCCCTTGTAATGCTAAGAGAATCCTGCCCATCACACAGGACGCTGTTAGGATAAAGAATATAACATGTCTAAGGTGCCTGCTCGGGGTTGTGTTGTGTCCCCTCTAACCCCAAAGCTATGTTGAAGCCCTAACTCCAGCCCTGTCTCCCGATGTGGCCTTATTTGGACAGAGGCTTGTTGCAGGTGCAATCAGTCCTGGTCCCTGGAGCAGGTCGTACCCTTAATCCAGTGTGGTTGGTGTCATTATTAAAGAAGGAAATTTGGACCCAGAGACAGATACACGTAGGGCAAAGACTCAGAGAGGATGGGCATGTGAAGACAAAGGTACAATTATGTGGCCACAAGCTGAGGGACAAGGATTGTGGAGAACTGGCCACTAGCTGGGAGAGGCCGGTGATTCGTCCCTAGAACTCTCGGAGGGAAGATGGCCCAGCTGATGCCTCGATTTTGGAGCAGCCTCCAGGACTGTGAGGCAATAAACATTTGCTGCTTGCAGCCATCCGGTTTTTGGTGTAGTCATCCCTCAGTATCCATGGGGGTGTTGGTTTCCATATCCTTGTAGATACCAAAATCCAAGGATGCTCATGTCCCTGATATAAGATGGTGTAGTATTTGCACATCCTTGCACGTGCTTTAACTCATCTCTAGATTACTTATAATACCTAGTACAATGTAAGTGCTATGGATATAGTTGCTATACTGTACTGTTTAGGGAATAATGACTGGAGGAAAAAGTTGGTACATGTTCTGTACAGATATAATTTTTTCCCCAAATATTCTCCATCTCCAGTTGATTGCATCCACGAATGAGGAACACACAGGGCTCACTGCGCTCTGCTGTGACTGTCTTAGCACAACAGTGCCTGCTGGCAGCAGATGCTGCCACTGCCTGCTCTCGTTTTCTCCAGGCTGCCTGGGGGGTCACTGGCAGCTCTGTGCACACGACATGGCTCTTACCTCAACCACCAGTGTCCTTCTTCCTGAAGTCTTTCTCTGTGTGCAGAAGCAAGCCCTGCTGGCCACAGGGGAGGCTGCAAATGCCCAAGAATGAAAGGTCCTGGGAGTAGCTCCCAGGTAGGGAGGGATGGGAATTGGTGGGTGAATACCCAGCTTCCTTATCCCTGGGTGGGATGGTGTTGCACTGTGACCTACACAGTCTCCTAGAGGGTGTCCAGTGGGATTGAGCCCACTTTACTGGCCTTCTGCCATCATATCCCCCTTTCCTGCTCTCCTGTAGTGCTCCCTGGCATCGCCTCCGAGTAAACTCTTTATTTAAAGCCTGGTCTGGCCGGGCGCCGTGGCTCACACCTGTAATCCTAGCACTCTCGGAGGCTGAGGTGGGTAGATTGCCTGAGCTCACGAGTTTGAGACCAGCCTGAGCAAAAGCGAGACCTGTTTCTACTAAAAATAGAACATCTGAGGCAAGAGGATTGCTTGAGCCCAAGAGTTTGAGGTTGCTGTGAGCTGTGACACCACGACACTCTACCCAGGGTGACAGCTTGAGACTCTGTCTCAAAAGAAAAGAAAAGAAAAAAAAAAGCCTTGTCTTGGGGTCTACATTGGGGGGCATCACGAAAAAGACAGGCATGGTATGATGCTCTATTAAATGGCCCTGCTTTCCCTTCCTGATCACAATTTAAAGTCAGAAACTGGCATCTTCAAGCAAAATGGACCAGTAGCTGGTCCATGACCTCAAAAACTGCTCTAGTGTCTCTAGGAGAGGAAGATGACATTGATGATGATGAAGAGAGCAACTTACAAGAGAAGGAAAATGGTATGAATCAGACTTCTTGGGCACAGGCAGTGGGAAGGCTGCCAGTCAGGTGGGACTGCTCTCCACAGAATAACACAGAAGACAGGGCTGTTACTTCCTAGGAGGCCACTTGTGGCAGGGGGTCATGGATGAGGAGCCTGGGCTCTAGGAGGCAGCAGAAAGGAGGGGAAAGATGATGGCAGGCTGCGTCGTGGACAGGATCGCATTTCTCAGTGACTCCTCGAGTCTTCTGGGAAGTTACTACAGTGCACAATCCACACAGGTGGCAGAGTTCCTTATGAAATGAGTGACAGGCCCAGGGCCCATAATGCAGTTCAACCTGAGCTGGCACAGCAGAACGGGGGTGCAGAAGTAAGGTGGGCACCCTGCTGAGATTGTGGGGAGGGGCCTGGTGTCACATGGGCTGGGGTGCAGAGGTCTAAGCCAAGTTTACCCAAATCCCAAGGGTGCGAGTGGCATAAAGCAGACATTGGGCATTTGTGGCTGGCTATCGCCCAGGAGCCCTCTCTTTCCAGCCTAGGTAATTTTCTACATTTTGAGTCCTGCCTCATTAAGACCAAAGAAAGAAGACACACACTCCTGGACTCCCTGGTGTTCTGGAACATAACCTGCAAGGCTCTGCAAATTTGATGCACCATGGGGGCCCCATATTCAGAAGTGAGTGCCACGAGGAAGTGGCCACACAAAGGGAGCCTGAGCATCTGGTGCACATGGTGGTCAAGGAATGCCGTCCTTCAGGTGTGGGCCTGATGGAGCTCTGGTACGGGTTCTCCTCCTCTGTGTCGGAGGAGCTTCCTGCAATGACAGGAGAGCAGTGTTTTCTCAGAAGTCCCCACAATGTGGCTGGACATTGTTCCTGGCTTTAAGCTTCAGAGTGTCCTTCCATGGTCCTCCCAGCTGTAAGTGAACTGATCCATGATAAATTTTTTTCTGCTTAAGCAAGACTGAGTAAATTCCATTATTTGTCCCTACCCACCCTATCTGGGCAACTTCTGGGTCTCAACAGTAATAGCCAACCTTTACTGATTTTTTTCCCCCCTGGATATTCTCGATCTCCAGTTGGTTGAATCCACGAATGCAGAACCCACAGATATGGAGGGTAAACTGTACTTCGTTACAGCAGTTCTAGCAAACTAATACAGAGCCTATAATAGCAGATGCTGCGTGTCTACCCTCCATCTCCCCCAGGCTGCCTGGGGGTCTGGCACACCTTATATGCGTTATTTCAATAGAGCATCCCAACAACCATATATGACAGAGCAGGGAGCCAACACAAACTGAATGGCAGGCTCAGGTCTGTCTGGGTCCAAAGCTAGTGTCTTTTCACCTTCTTTTGGGACTACTGGGCCTACAACTTTCCTTACTGGCCATGATGGCTGGTGCCTTATTTTGTGCACAAGGGCCCAGGTGGAAACTATCCTTCTTTTTCTCACCCCCTTTCCACTGCCTTAATGATGAACACCTGCTACTAAAAGAAAAGCAAGTCTGCGTCTGAGGCGTAGTGTGTCAGAGCATGGTGAGGAGGAGAGCTGGAAATTGGGAAGAGAGTCTTCATCTCTCCTACACTTAGCAGCGTAGAAAGGATATCAAATAAAGTCCTGTTATCGATATGAATCTTGCCTATCCAATACACCAAAAATGGGCCATCATTAACACTTTTGGTGGTCACCACAGAGGAAGCACAGAAGTTACAGTGTTTGAACTCTTTCTGCGGCCAACAGGACCGCAGACACACTAAGGTGGAGTTCAGGTCCACCAGCAATGTAATAACAGCACGCAGGGGATAAACAGAAAGAAAAAGCAGCCAGCAGATATGGAGGGCGCACTACCTGCCAGGCGCTGCACTGGAGTGCTCTTTTATTTATTAGAGATTAGGTGCTATTATTAATAGCCTCAATTTACAGAGGAGGTGCAGCGTGCCTGGGGCAGCCCAACAGGGTCCTGGCAGGGAGGATGTTTCCAGAGCTTTACTCTTAGCCGGCATTCTGTGACACCTCCTGAGAAGCAGCACCCTAAATCCTCCCATCGATTTTAACTCACGTCTTGATTTCCGAAATGTTACAAAATGAAGACGCAGGTGTCTTAGAGGTGAGGAAATATGGACACTCTAAACTCGTGGAGGAGCCCCAGGGAGGCTTCCATAATTCACCACTGCCTCCCCCTCCTCCTCCCCAGGAGAAAGGAGGGAAGGGTGGGATGTCTCCAGAGCTGAATCCATCTCCATCTCCCTCCAAGGCTTCTATTGGCTGGGACACTGCCCACCCTCGTAGTGAATGAATGCCTGCAGCCGGAATTCACCTCCAGACTGGACCGCAGAACTTTTCCTCGGCTAATACAGATCCAGGTTCTGTGCTGATTCTAAAACCCCTGAAAGCCTCGTCAAGGGGCTGAATCACACTCCCCTTCTCTTTTAATTATTCAGGACCTGACACGCTGACTGGGAATACATCACTCAGAGTACATGGCTGGTAAGATTAAATATTAGAGGAAACTCTTTTAATTAATTTTTAATGTGTTCTTTGGAACAATTCTTCATACCTAACCACACACCGAAACAGAGTACTTAAAAGAAAAATTAATGCTTAGGATCTCAGGGGCTTATAAGGTCTAGGCAGCCCCTATTTGGGCTACCTCTGAGCTACATATCAGGGTGCACCAGGACCTATATCTGTGGCATAGAGTTGGGGGACCAGGGTGTCCTGGTTTTCTTGGGACAGTCCCAGCAGTACCAGTTAATGCCTGTTGTTCCAATATACCTAATAATGTTCTTTTTACTCCTCAGAGTGTTTTAGTTTGGATGCTAAAGTTTGTAGTCATCCTGCTTAAAAAAGGCCACCACCTTCCGTTCTTGTGCCAAGGACAGACACAACCAATCACAGTACCCTTTTTGTGCTAATTCCACGTGCACCACCCCCAAATCATTCTCAATACAACCCTCTAGACAGCCACTCTAAGCATTTAAAGTTGGCTTCCAGATGTTCCCTACTTTTCTTTCCTTCGAAAGCAGTTTCCATCAAATCCTTACATGTCTATTTCATCTTTATCTTTAAACAGTTTTTCCCACTTGGGCCCTTAATATCTAGATTGAATGGTTTTCCATCAGAGTACCATTGTCATTTTGTGTGGGGCCAGTCCATCGGTGTGACTATCTCAAGCATCGTAGGACATTCAACATCCCTGGGGATTAAACTCCAGGCGCGCAGTCTCCCTCACTCTCCTCCCCACCAAATCTGGCTGTTGTAACAAAAATATGCCCATCCCTCCCCACTCTCATTTTCAAAATACCCCAGGGAAGCAGTGGACCAGGAATAAACGCAAGTAATATGAATTATACTAGTCCAAACAATGTTGCCTTGGTTATCTGTTGCTGTCCAATAACCTCCCCCTTTTCCCTTCCCTCTCAAGAATTCGTGATTTAAAACAATAACATTATTTTTGTGTTTTTCACAGCTTTGCAACTTTGTTAGGGCTTGAGGGGGCGCTCAACTGGGTCTAGAGAGGCTTTTTCAAGAGAGCTCACTCTGCCAGCCTCTGGAAGCCTGGGGGACTGTTCCCTGGGAGTTTCAGTTCTCCTTCAGGGCCCCCCAACAAGGCTGCCTGGGCTTCCTCTCAGCAGGGGAGCTAGGTTTCAAAAGGTAGGATGTGGCCACTGAGACTTCTTAAATGCTGGCCTGGAGCTGGCACACAGCCACTTCTCCCACATTATATGGGTTAAGGGGATAAAGAAAATAGACTCCCCCCTCAGTGGGGGGAATGACAAAGAACTTTAGTACTGGACATGGTTGTTTATATTATTTCATTCTGAGAATCTTAATAGTCTTAAAAAGGTAGACTGGGCACATGCCACAAATTCTCTCATTCTTCACATGGGGAAACTGAGGCTCAGAGAGTTGGTGTGACCACAGCAGAGAGATTTAATAAGCCATGGATCCAGAGCAGCAGGGAGAGCCATGGCGAGCTCTGAGACATGCATTCCCCTGATTCCTTAGAACCAAGCCAGGCAGCGTCAGAGCATGCAACTCACACGGGGAACCATTTCTCAGTGGTTCCACTCTGACTTTGCCTTTGTGCAGTTAGATACGTCAATTATGAGGAAGGCACAATCCCAGAGCTTCTGTCTCAGTCCATTTTCTGTTGCTTATATATCCCCAATTCGGCAGTTTTGAGAAGTAAGGCTTTAAAGATGATTGGAGTCATTTATAAGGAAAATATGTGTGGCACAGGGCAGCACATGCAAAGGGGCTGAGCATGCTGGCTCCCTTTCTCTTCCTAGTGTTTTTTTTTTTTTTGGTTTTTGGCCGGGGCTAGGTTTGAACCTGCCACCTCCGGCATATGGGACCGGCACCCTACTCCTTGAGCCACAGGCGCCGCCCTTCTCTTCCTAGTCTTATAAAAATCACCAGTCCCACTCCCATGAGAACTCATTAATCCTTTTTTTTGAGACAGGGTCTTACTCTGTCTCCCAGGCTAGAGTGCAGTGGTGTCATCGTAGCTCACAGCAACCTCAAACTCCTGGGTTTAAGTGATCCTCCTGCCTCAGCCTCCCAAGAAGCTGGGACTACAGGCGCCCACAACAATGCTCAGCTAGTTTCTCTATTTTTATTAGAGACAGGGTCTTGCTCTTGCTCAGGCTGGTCTCAAACTTCTGAGCTCAAAGGATTCTCCCACCTTGGCCTCCCAGAGTGCTAGGATTATAGGCGAGAGTGTGAGTGAATGGGTTAATCCATTTATGCTCATTACCCAATCATCTTTAAAGCCTTACCTCTCAATAACTGCCAAATTGGGGATCACATTTCAGCATGAGTTTTAAAGGGAACAAACATTCAGGCCTAGCAGCCTCTTTCATTCTCCTGTTCACCAAGTATTTGTCAAGCATCACCAAGTACCAGATGCTGTTCTGGAGCTGGGGAGCTGCGCTGTGAAGGAGCTCCCAATACCTTGGTCCCCACAGTCTTGAGGGGGAGACACTGCTGACTCCATGGCATAAACTCAGGAGAGGCCTCCAGGCGAGACCACACAGGGGTTCCAGGCATGCTTAAGGTGGGAGCTGACCTGTAGTGTGGTCAGGGAGGCATCCCTAGGAGGTGACACTTCAGCTAGGATCTGAAGGATGGGGAGCAAACCAGGCAGCCAGGCAGGAGGGGGGGGAGGAAACTCCAGCAGAGGCACCATCTGCCACAGTGGGGGTCTCAAGGAACTGACTGGGTGGCCGAGCACAGAGAGGCCTGTGAGAGAGAGCAGTGGGGGAAGGTGGAGGACGGAAGGGACGGATGGGGCAGGACCTCAAAAGCCAGCGAAGGATGCTCCTCTGCTTGTTATTCTTGTGTGTTATTCTGAGAACAATGGAAAACAACTTGTTTTGGAAAGATTATTCCAGCTGCAGCTTGGAGAATAGGTTGGAGGGACAAGAATGCATTTGGGGAGAGCGGCCCCTCAGCCCCTGCTGAGGAAGCTGTGAAACAGTGTAAACCTGGTGACCAGGAAGTCTTTCTTTCCTCCCCACAAGGCGACCCACCCTCCCCTTCTCCCTCCACTGCCTGGGCTGTCAGTGATGGAGGTAGGGCTCTGTCATGTTATCAGAGTCCCCCAATTCCAGGGATCGTGCCCTTTCCCATAGGGTCTGAGATGCAATCCCAGGAAAAGAATGAGGTAAATGAGGTGTAGGGACATATTCCTTCTCTGTCCAAGCCCTGCCACACCTTAAATCGTGCACCCTTGTTGCCACCCTCCCCTCTCTCTGGTGTGGGCCTGTCAGGATGGTTTATTTCCAGCCTCCCACCACGAGGGCGGGAAGGGGAGGAGAAGGGAAGCTGTGTTCCTGCTGGGGCTGGGGCTGCCTTGGCACATTTCACTTCTCTGCACGTCCCATTGGCCGCAACAGTCAACTGCCTTGAGTAGCTGCCAGGGAAGCTGCTTGTGTCATCTTGATTTCTGGGCAGCCACGTGCCTGGCTAATGTTTTAGAGTTAGAAGGAGGGACAGATAAGCCTTCCCCACACTTCTGTACTGGAGCAGGTGGGTAGGGAAGAGGTGAGCTCTAAGACTGCACAGGCTGGAAGCAAACCTGGGGGGTCTGTTTGCTCCTGGCCTGGGGCAAGTTAGTCCAGCCCAAAGCCTCCTCTCTTGTTTGGAAAATAGGGACTACAATAGTACTGCGCAGGGTCCTGAGAAAAGTCAGTTCTGGTTATTAAACGTGGGCCAGGTTCCAGAAGCACAGGCGGAGAGAGAGCCAGGTGCTCATCTTGTCTATTTCTCTCACTTTAAAAATGAGGAAACTGGGATTCACAGAGGGAAAGGACTGCCAGAAGACAGGGATTGAAGGTCTGGGAACTGCAGCCCCAGCTCCTTGGTCCCCCCCCTTTCCCGAGAGCCTGTCCTCCCACCCCAGTTCCTTCTTACAGGACAGGGTGCTCTATGGCAGGGTTCTCCGGGAGCAGCAGCCCTGGCATTCCTGTGGGAAACGAGTGGGTGGGTGGGGACAGACTCGGAAGGAGCTTGGGAGGAGGCCGAGCGACTCCTCGGCTCCAGCTGAATTCAGAAGCGTCTCTGCCTCCTCCTGCCCGCCCTCCCCTCAGCTCACCCCTTCTTCTTCCCTTCTCTTTCCCTCCCACCTTCCTCACACCTCCTACCTCCTCTCTTTCTGCCTCTTTGTCCTCCTTCTCTGTCCCCCTTCCCCATGGGTCCTTTTTGTCCTTTTTGGCTATGATGGACAGCCCCCGGTTTAGCAGCCTGAGTGAGAAGGGCATAATCATTCCTCCACTTCAGCCCTCAGAGTGTTTGGAAGGTTGGCAAGGGGACAGGTGCTCGCAGCCTTGCGGTCCAGCCCCGCGTCCTAGAAGAAGGCCCTGCCTGCCACTGGCAGCCCCACCCCCTCTCCCCACCTTCCCCTCTCTGTCCTGGGAGCGATGGGGGAGGGGACAGAGACGAGGGACAGAGGCGGTGGAGGAGCTTTCTTTTGGAGGAGGAGCTGAGAAGTTCTTCATGGGGAAACCCAGGATATTGGAGACCTGGGGGATTTAATAGGAGCTGTCTCAGGCTCTACCCTGGGTGCCTTTATGTTCTTTACACGAGTAAGTGCTATAAACTCTGTATTTTACTTTGCTTGCAGCCTCCTTAGGGAGGGAAGCAGTTTCAATGGAAACATCCCCTCTCCCTTCTTCCTAGTGTCTCCCCTCCCCCTTCTTTCCTCTCCCTCCCTCCTTTCTACTTTTCTCCTTCCTTCCTTTTCTCTTTCCGCTCCTCTCCTATTCTCTCCTTCTTACTTTGTCCTAGCAGATCAACCTGCTTGCCTTTTACTTTTCTTTGATCCCCTTTTCTTATTAAAAATAATAAAATACTAGCAAACATTATGTGGTATGTACTGTGCTAAGCACCTTGGATGTATCCAAACCTCTTCAGAATCCTATAAAGTGGGTACTATTAATATGCCAATTCCGGCTTGGTGCCTGTGGCTCAAGCAGCTAAGGCACCAGCCACATACACCTGACTTGGTGGGTTCGAATCCAGCCTGGGCCCACCAAAAAGCAATGATGGCTGCAACCAAAAAATAGCCGGGCGTTGTGGCGGGCGCCTGTGGTCCCAGGTACTTGGGAGGCGGAGGCAGGAGAATCGCTTGAGCCCAGGAGTTGGAGGTTGCTGTGAGCTGTGAAGCCACAGCTACCTGGGGCGACAGCTTGAGGCTCTGTCTCCCCCCGCAAAAAATGCTCATTTCACAGATGAGGAAACTGAGGCACAGGGAGCTGAAATCACCTGCCCAGAGCCACATAGTAACAGAAGGAGCTATTGGAGCTGGGCCTGGACCCAGGCAGGCTGGCAGTGTATCCCGCCCTCACCCTGACTGCCTCTCCTGGAAAGAGGAGGGTGGGCCCTCTAGGTTTCTCCTACTCCTCATCCCCTCCCTTTCTAGTCTCCCAGTGAGGCCACAGTTATCTTTGCCTCAGTTCTCTGTGCCTTAAGGAAAGCAAGTGGCCCCTCTGTAGAAATGAGAAAGGAGCGAAGGGAACTCAGGCTGCAGTGGGCAAATTCTCACCATGGCTTGGAGTGACAAAGACATCAGGTAAGGGTCGACCTTGGCATGCTCCATGGAAGGCTTAAGGAGACGAATAAAAGGAGAAAGATGGCATAGGGTGTCGGTGTGAGCTGCTAGTTGTGAACTGCAAGTGATTATTAAGCTCCTGAAATGTGGCCCATTGGAACCAAGATATACTGTGAGTGTAAAATATGTACTGATTTCAATGACTTGATGGAAGAAAAGGAATATGGTCAAATACTTCTACCTCATTAATAATTTTTTGTGTTGATTTTATGCTGAAGTAATAAAACTTGCATATATTGGGTTAAATAAAATGTATCAAAATGAATTCCACCTGTTTCTGTTTTTACTTCACGGCTACTAGAAAATTTAACATTATATGCATGGCTTGCATTTGCTGTGATGGCACTGGCTTAGGCTGTTTTATGAGCTACAAGAAACAAAAAGCCTGACTCAAGTAACTTATATAATAAAGAATTCATTACTTCACAAAAACAGAAGCCTGAAAGTAGGGTGGGCTCTAGAGTTGACCAATTTAGCAGCTTACTGCACAGCAAGACCCAGGTTTTTGCCATCTTTCTACTTTGCCACCCTCAACAAGTTGACTTTCTCTTCCTCCTCATGGTCACAAGGTAGCTGCCATTGCTCCAGGCATCTTATGTAGACATGACAAGAGCCAGAGAAGGTGGGGGCTTTTCCTGTGTTTCTTTCTGACTGGCAAATCAGATGACCAATCCTGGGTCATCTCTGAGATTGTATCATTGACAGCCCAGCCAAGAAGGAGAAGGACAATTTTGAAAAGGGAAAGATGTTAGTAAATATCAGACCAGGTATAGTGGCTTGGACCTATAATCCTAGCACTTTGGAGGCTGAGGTGGAATGATTGCTTGAAGCAAGGAGTTTGAGATCAGCCTGAGCAAGAGTGAGATACTCAATCTCTGCAAAAAATAGAAAAATTAGGAGGGCATTGTGGTGGGCACCTGTAGTTCTAACTACTTGGGAGGCCGAGGCAGGAGGATCTCTTGAGCCCAGGAGTTTGAGGTTACAGTGAGCTGTGATGACACCACGGCACACTAGCCCAGAAGATAGAGTGAGACTCTGCCTCCCCCAAAATAAAATAACAGTAAATAAATAAATATATAGCCAGTGCTTAGAACCATGCCTGGCCCCTAAAGCACCATGTGTGAGACTCTGAGACTTAGAGAGGCTACTTAGCCTCTGCTCCTGTACCCAGGGCTCTGAACTCACAGACTGTGGCAAACTGAAGTGTGACAGCACCCTACACATAGTAGGTGCTGGGTTAAATGGAGCAGCAGATTCTCCCCCTCACACTGTCATGTAAGCACCTTTTCAAAGCAGCCCCATGTCCCATTCTCCACTAATTTCTCTTTTCTCCCAAAGACAATGAGTTGCTGGCTTGAAGAGCTTGCTGAGTGCAGGCGCACGTGAAGCATTCCATTAAAAATCTCTCTGCATAGCTGTAATGCAGAGGGAGACGTGTGTGGTAGGTTTGAGGGGGAAGTACCAGTTTTGAAAGGAAAAGGGAACAAAGTGCTTTTATTCCCCTGTTGAATGAAAAAATACTTCCAAAGCTCCAACGTCAAATCGTTTCCTCACTTTCTCCCTCAGTAATTTGCCAGAAACCCTGGCGATGAACCTTCCTCTCTAATTGTTCTCTCCGAGATGTCTCTGGCTTGACTTACATTTAAACTGTGGATCACATCAAGAGGGAAGCTCATTGATCTGCCCAGGGTTTGTGCTTTTCTGTCTTCGGAGCATCTGTTTTGGGTGAAGAGAGCAAAGATTCCTCACTCAATCAAAGGTCCCTTTTGGAGATGCAGAGAAGGAAATTTTCTTTAGAAATTCCCACAGGCTGGTCCTTTGGGGAAGTGAAAAACTTTGCTGCTTCTACCTTTGAGAAGCCTGCCCTCCTGGTCAGAGAGGCAAGCAGTGTCTCTGCTCCCAAAGAACCAGGAGATGGGGGAGTTTGTGGTTTGAAGTTTAGCTTGGCTGCGTCCCCTCAGCCACTAAGTTGCTTCCCTTCTCTGGTTTCCATAGTTGTAAGTTAAGAAAAAGCACCTGAAACTTGGACCTAAGGGAAAAAAAGAATGTGACTGCCTGTCCTTTGAATGCCACCTTAGTACTCTGTCTTATAGGTTTGCCCAGTGGTTATCTAAATTCTTTGAAGGACACAAGCCAAAGCTGGCTGCTGCCTGTTTTTGTAAATAAAGTTCTATTGGAACAGAGCCACACCCATTCGTGTGCAGACTATCTATGCTGCGTTTGCTTTGCAGCCGCAGCTGAGTTAAGTGGTTGCAACAGAGACCATATGGCCCACAAAGCTGAAAATTATTTACTGTCTGCCCCTTTACAGAGCAAGTTTGCTGACCCTGCTGCAGGGGGATGAGCTGTTGTTTGATTTACTGTTTATGACTTGTTCAGGCCCAGACTCTGCAAAGTGTGTTGCTAATTTCAGGAAGATTGATAACTTGCAAATGATTTCGATCCAGTAGTTGTGAAAATGATTTCTGTCCAGTATAAAAGATACCCTCAAAGAATACAATTTTATTGACCCGAAGGACATTTATCACTTTGTGTCTGACTTGGCGATCTCCCTCCGGCAGTCTTTCTGTCTCCCTCTGTATTTACTTGGGCCTTTCCCTCTGGCCTCTGCATTGGCTCTCCTGGCCTGCTGCATCCCCCGTTAATAGGTCAAAGAACGCCCTGACATGTGCTCATTTTCTGTATGTGTGAGAGTCATGTTCTTAACTTTATGAAAATTATACTTACATGTGGGATGAGGCGATGGGACCAGCTTAGAGGTTAATAAGCTGTGCCCTGGGGTTTCCTGGGTGTCTTTGGAAGTTCCTTAGGTGAACACTCAGGAGGAAAAGGAGGAGAGGAGGCAGGGTCCCCACCCTTTCACCAACCAGAGGCTCAGTTTATAAACCTGTCTTATATTCTGTGGTTTCAAACCTAAAAGTAATTTGGAAGAAAGAAAAAGCACATTTCCATGAAGAAAAATGCATTGCACTACCAGACGAGGTGCTGGGGACGTTTTCAAGTTCCTGAGATATGTGCGTGTGCACCAGGCAGGCTGCGCTCGGCCCTGCTGGCTGTGAGGCCGCACATTCCTGGGCGGGCTGTGTAACAGGCCCCTGGTCTGTCTGTGGCCGGCTGGAATGTGGTGTATTTATGCTCCTTCAGAGGAGGAAGAGGCCTCCAGAGACCCAGTGTAAATACCAACAATTCCCCCAGGTCTTAACAAGGAATAAAAAAAAAGTGTGCCTTTCCTTCCTAATTGTGTTTCTTAAACAAACCTAACTGCGGTTGCACAAAGCAGCGTCTGTGGCATCTGATTATTGACAATTTCTCACGAGAACATTCCGGAAACCAGCAGGTCTTTGTACATGATGGAGAATGGCAGGGCTTTCTGTGCTGGGAGGGTGTCTGGGACCCTGAGGGCCGGCTGGGAGTCAGGTAAATCTGCTGAAACTCTGTGTATGTCCTTTTATTTGGGGACTTATTTATTTATTTTACATTTTATTTTATTGAGGTGAGAACACTTCACATGAGTTCTATTCTCTTGCAATTTTGAGGAGGGAAGGGTCTTGAGGGTCAATTTGCCCCATAGCTATTTGGGAGCAAACCTGTCTTCTCCCCTGGCTCGCTGGGGTTTCCTGAGAGCAAGACCTGGGTGGGGTAAATTTGAGGCGCTCTTGGAGTCTGAGACATGCTTGCCGCGGTCTGTTTGAGTTACGGGTCAGGCTACCTCTGTGTGGGCCTCTCCATTTTTGCCAGATTGATCTTTTCTTTAAAAAAAAAAATAATTTGATACATGTTAAATTCACATAACAGAAAACTGGCCATTTTCAAGTGTATTTAGTGCATTTACCTTGTTAAGAAATCATCATTTCTATCCAGTTCCAGAACATTTTCATCATTCCAAAAGTCACTCCTATTAGGTGGTCATTCCCCTGCCCTCTTCCCTCTGCTCCCGGCCCCTGGGAGTGCTAATGTGCTTTCCATCGCTGTCCATTTGCCTGTTCTGGATATCATGTAAATGGAAGCATACCGCATGTAACCCCTTAAGTCTGGTTTCTTTCATACAACGTAACGTGTTGGAGGTTCACCCTCGGTGCAACAGAATCAGTACTCCATTACTTTTTGTGACTGGATAATATTCCATTGTTTGGAGAGACCATTCCTTGTCCCCTCATTCACTGGTCAGTGGGCATGGGGTTGTGCCCAGTTCTTGTGGGGAGGGCTGCCAGATGGGTCTTCTCCCATGTAAGCCCATACGCTCTCAGCAGCCCTGTCTCTGGGCTGCCTTCTCTCACACACTGAAATCCTCCTCTAAATATTTCTGGGTATCACTGGAGGTGTTTCACATGACTTGATGCTCTGTCCTAGCTGCCCAGATGTAGCCTCTGCTCCCAATGCCCTCTTCAGCCAGCCCTGCCACATCCATCTGGCACTGCCGAGGGCCCTGTGTTCCACCCTCCAAGCTCGTCCTGCCATCTGATTGCCGAGGGGAGGTCCACGTGTCGAGCAGGACCCTGTGACGGGTGGACAGGGTCCTCTCATGAGGGCATTTGCTTCCTGCCCTCCCCTCTGCAGGCATCTTCACCCGAGCTGGTCATGTTCCTCAGAAAGGAATCTTCTGAAGTCCCAGGCAAACCAGGCCATTCTAGTTACTAGCATGCGTTCTTGAGGGGAGGGGTCTCATCTTTCCATGTATTGAGTTTCACTTAATACCCCCTTTTGTGAATTTAGTAGCTGAACCCCATCCTCTA
This sequence comes from Nycticebus coucang, assembly GCF_027406575.1. NCBI lineage: Eukaryota > Metazoa > Chordata > Mammalia > Primates > Lorisidae > Nycticebus > Nycticebus coucang. Next base: position 25,403,110 of record NC_069787.1, read on the forward strand.
CTGTGCCCCTAAGCCCTAAGTCCAGCACCTGTTTTCCTGAAGCCAGCTAGAGGCTAACTAACCCTCTATCAACTAGAGGAGGATCACCCTCTACTGCCTAAGGTTGAGGAGGAAATCCAGGGATCTAAATTCTCTTTTTTTTTTTTTTTGGCCGGGGCTGGGTTTGAACCTACCACCTCCGGCATATGGGACCAGTGCCCTACTCCTTGAGCCACAGGCGCTGTCCTCTAAATTCTCTTTTTAAAGATTTTTTTCAAACCAGTCCTCTCACATTTTCAGCTCTGCCTAGCCTTCTGCATTCAGAGCTGCCTGGCACCTCCAATGCGTGATGTTTTCTGGGGTTCCGGAGACGCGGATCACTTTGCTTCCCTCTGTTTCTCCTTTGGCTTGGCTCAGCTTTCAGCTCTGAAACATTAGTTAGCACTCACCCAACCTGCTTTTCCGCTTCCAGAGAAGATATATTTATACACACACACACATTTTTGGACAGCTCTTCCTGCATTTCCCCCCTTCTCTCTTTTTCCTTATGGGCTTACTTCAGACTTTTTTTTTTATTCCTGCACTCTCACGTGAGTGATTCTCAGAAAGGAGCAGAGAACAGCACGTGTTTGCCCGGCCATGCTTCACAGGAAGTCTCATTTCCTCAGCGCGTGAGATGGGCCTCGGGTCAAGGCAGACTTGGGTTTCCATCTTGGCTCGGCCTCCCCCAGCTACGTGGCCTTGGATGAGCAGATTGATCTCTCTGAGCCCAGCTTCCTTTCCAGCCCGGGCCCCTTTGAAAGTAGGAAGAATAACTTGGGATGGTAACAATAATAAACCACAGAACTCTGTGGGCAGCACTGAGCTCGGGCGCTGCTTGGGTGGTGGGGAGGAGGCTCTCTGAAGAAGCGTGTGCAGTCTGCCGCCCCCCGGGGCCTTGAACACATTTCCTCGCTCCTTGTGTCCTCCCCTCCCTCCTTGGTGGGACTGCAGAGCCCATTCAGCAGTCTAGGGGGACATGCTCCATTCTATCCCCACCTTTTAGCAATCCACTTTCTCCAGGACTTCAGAACAGAAACTTCTTCCTCTTCCTTCTGGTGAGCTCACCCTCTCCTCTGAGACTGGGTTCAGTTTGGTCACCTGCTGCTCCACCTCCCAACCTCACCTCTGCCTCACATGTCTATCCCCCTTTGACCTTTCCCCAGCCACGTTCAAAGGCATCTTACCCTAGGAAGCCTTTTCTATACTGGTCCCTCTCCCCCGGCACTTCCTGACTTTAGGTAGGGCAGAAGGGCACGGTGTCTAAATGTCCAGGCTCTTTAACTGTCCACTTGGGTCTGAGACTCGGCTCTACCAGTGATGGGCTGTGCTATCCTGGGCATGCCACTGTCCTACGCTGAGCCGCAGTTTCCTCACAAGTAAAATGCAGGCTAATGATAGCACCTAACAACCCCTCACAAGATTGTCTCAGAGAGGAAATGACAGGACACGTGCAAAGAAAATACAGTGGCTCTCAAGTACGTGCAGGTACTCAGTACGAGATTATTATTTCTGCTTCTGCTGCATTTTGATTTTGATTTGATCTAGGGGTGGGAAACTTGTCTTCTTCCTCTTTTTGTACTTGGCAGCCCCACTTTGGTGGCCCAGGATAGGGTCCCTCACTGGAGCAGGAATCCGAGGATATCCTTGCCTGCTGGTCTTGCATCATGGACAGAGTGACCTTGAGCAGGTCACATCACTTCTCTGAGTCATGGCTTTTGGAGGCAGCTGGGAGACAAATTCCTGCTGAGAGGAGCAGAAAAGAAAGTGAAAAGGAGACTGCAGCTTTTAATGTGTTATTCCTCCCTCCTCTCACAAGTTTATTCCCCACCAGCCCAGCCAGAGAATCTTGTCATCTCAGAGTTGGATAGAACCCTTGGGGGTCTCTGACTCTGTCTTGCTTTACATCAGAATAAACTCGGGGAGATTTTTAAAGTATTAATGCTAGGGTCTGACCTTAAATCAAGGCAACTGGAATTTTAGAAATGAAGTGTGATTAAAGGGGTCTTTCAAAGGTCCTAGATGATGCTCTTGCTGCCAGCCTAGGTTCACACTTTGAGTAGTGAGGCCCCATACTCTTCTCCAGGGAGATTTATCAGACCTCTCTGAGCCTGGCAGAGCTCAGTCTGTGAGCTTTAGTTTGCATTTCCCTGTGGATGGGGAACTCTTTCCCTCCCAAAGGCCTTATTCTGTTGTTAGACAGCAGCTCAGATGATCAGGAAGTTCTGCCTGACATGCAGTTGAAGCCAGTATCCTGGAATGCCAGTGCCCTGGTCCTTGTGGAGGAGGATCAGGCTGGCCCAGGGAAGCCACCACAAATCTGAGCTGCTCCTCATCTGAATGGCCCTGGTGGGGTCAACATCAGGGTCACTCAAAGGGCAGGGCTTCAAAGAGGTACCATTAAAATGCCTAGGCTCCAGAAGAGAGGCCATCATTAGTCCCTGTTTTCTAACTGTGCAGCCACTAGAATTTTCTGGGCAATGTGTTTAAAATAACCCACTGATGGGTGGCGCCTGTGGCTCAGTGAGTAGGGCGCCGGCCCCATATGCCGAGGGTGGCAGGTTCAAACCCAGCCCCGGCCAAACTGCAACAAAAAAATAGCCGGGCGTTGTGGCGGGCGCCTGTAGTCCCAGCTACTTGGGAGGCTGAGGCAGGAGAATCGCCTAAGCCCAGGAGTTGGAGGTTGCTGTGAACCGTGTGATGCCACGGCGCTCTACCGAGGGCAATAAAGTGAGACTCTGTCTCTACAAAAATAAATAAATAAATAAATAAATAAATAAAATAACCCACTGAATCAGAATCTTCAGTTTAGGGGTCAGGGAGGCTGTTTAATTTAACACTCGCCCCACGTTGGGGTTATGATTAGGTGGTATGAGAATCACCCTATAAATGCTTAGCTTAGCTAGTTTTGGGTGCAGAATGTTCCAGGGAAGACTCCAAGATGGGAAAGAGTCTGAGGTTTAGTGAGAGTGAGCAGGTTGGGGCCGAGGGAGTCTAGGACGGGTGGGGCTCCCACCCGTGGGCAGGTGTAATCTTTAGGACCATGTTGGTGTACGGCCATTGTACAGAGTCCTTTCCTCCTTCTCTGCCTGCTGGGGTCTGTCCCTTTGACCTCATTGATTCTTGGGAAGAAGGGGAGACAGGAGAGACAGTTTCTGTCTCGCTCATGCCTAGAGAGTTCTGTTCTCTGGGAAAAGAGTCACTCTTTCAGGGTTAGTCCCCTGTTTGGTTTGTTTGTTGTTCTCAACTCCTGGAACAAGAAAATTCATCCTTAATTAGACAGTACAGCCTCTATATTAGTTTGCTGGGGCTGCCATACAAAATGCCACAGACTGGGTGGCTTAAACGATAGAAATTTATTTTCTCTTAGTTCTGGAGGTTGCAAGTCTAAGATCTAAGTGGTTTGGTTTCATTCTGAGACTTTGGGCTTGCAGAAGGCCACCTTCTCACTGTGTCCTCACATGGCCTCTTTGCTCTGCTTAGGCATCTCTTGGAGTCCCTTGGTGTACCCAAATTTCCTCCTCTTAGAAGGACACCAGTCAGATTGGATTAGTACCCATCCTAATGACCTCTCTTAATTACCTCTTTAAAGTCCCTGTCTTCAAGAACAGTCACATTCTGGGGAATCAAGGGTTAGGACTCCCATATATGAATATTTTGGGGTGGGGTGGGGAGAAGGACATAATTCAACTGATATCATTCTCCTAGGGCTGTCTGAGGAGGTGACTGATGGCAGTGTGGAGAGGCAGCCTGAGAGCAGCATTTGTTAGATAGGAGCAGGGGAGAAACAAAGATGAGGGCTGGGACTCAACCTCACTAGCTGCCTTGCCTGGTCACCTAAACTCTTCTGCTACCTTGCTTTTCATTTCCAGAAGCTCAGCTTGCTTCTATTCATGTTTAAAAGACAGCTGTCTTCTCTTTCAGAAGGTATGGTTTACGAACTTCTGCTCCTCTAAGTTTCTGTTTCTCCCTTTGGGTCTAATTTTGGCTTCTGTGAAGCTGGAAACACTCTTCCAATGTCTAGGGGTACACCGTTGTATGATTGGAGAACACGGGAGTGGGCATTTTTTCCTAAAAGACCACAGATATTAAATTCTATAGGGTTTCACTTTGGGCTCAGTTAGCTTCCCCAGGGAAGAGGCCTGTAAGGATCTGCTTGTGGCGTGTGTGTGTGTGTGCGCGTGTGTGCGTGCGCGTGTGTACATGCACGTAAGTGTGCGTGTGTGTGCTGACAGGAGCTAAGAGGAACTAGACAATGGCACTTTGGAGCCCAGTTGGGGAAAAGGGTCTGAGCCTTACTTTTCAGTGGACATTCACTTACTCCCCTGTTTTTGGTTCACTCTTCATTCCCATCTTTGGCCTGGTAACCCCCAAACCAGCATCCTTGGTGTAGCCTCTGCCTTGCATCAACTTCCCACATGCAGCTGCAGAGCTGAAGCAGGTGCCTGGCAATGTGGGCTTGCCAGGTGAAGAGGGGTGAAGAGAGGGGAGCACCTGCCCAGCACTGACTTTCTACCCTCCTCCTATTTCAGCTCTACCCTACACCTGTCTCCAGAGGTACCTGGTATCTCGTATTCCTGAAGCTTCCAAGATTCTGCAATGCCTCATCTCTACTTCTTTTTTTTTTTAGAGACAGATTCTCACTTTACGGCCCTCGGTAGAGTGCCGTGGCATCACACAGCTCACAGCAACCTCCAACTCCTGGGCTTAAGCGATTCTCTTGCCTCAGCCTCCCGAGTAGCTGGGACTACAGGCGCCCGCCACAACGCCCGGCTATCTACTTCTTATTGGCTCCCCTCCCTGCAGACACCCAGCAGAGAGGAGAAAGCCAAGATCTATATCAGTTGTCACTTGTCTGTCTGTCTGTCTTTCTAAACTGTGTTGTCTTTTCCCATTATCTATCACTCCCCTTTCTGTTCACTATCTTCCTATTTGTTTATAGTATTTTTATTCCCTTACTCTACCTCCAGAGAGTTTTGGAGACTGGGCAGAGCCTGGCATCTGCATGATTAGCTGGGAATCTACTTCTCTCTTAACCTCAGTCTCCCCATCTACAAAATGGACCTAATAATAGTTTCTATCTCAAAGTATGTGGATGTTAAGTGAGATAGGGCATGGACATCATGCTTAGCATGAAATCTAGCAAAAATATTCAAACCAGGATAGGATATAGGAAAAACAACCGAACAAAATCATTAGCTTATCCAAGGGCCTTCAAAAAAGCCTTGGAAGCAGTGAAGTCAACATTCTTTCAGTCACCGCTGCTGTTTGCTTTTCCCTCAAGGCTGAAAAAGAAGTAAAAAGAGGTAGACTAGAGCCAGGCTCTTCACACATGACCATGTAAACTAGTCACTGGGCTCTTACTAAAATGCTGGCTCTGAGGTGGCTGAAGAATTCGCGTAGGTGCTGACGCTCTTGTCCTGCTGGTCCGAGGACCACACTTTGAGTGGCAGGAGCTTAAATAGTAGAAACTTAAGGGGTGGCCAGAGAGAAGCTGGAAAGGGGAAGATGTCCTCCCGGGGCTCCTTTGGCTGGTGGTCTTTCAATGGGGTCTTTTTCCCTTCAGGATTGAAACCTAACAGGGATAGTTCAGGTGCCTCTAAGTGACCACAAGATGTCATAATGTTATTACATGTATTTTCCCAGAAAGGTTCAAGTCTGGGTGTCAAATTACATTCCTTAAAGTAGGCAATGGAAAGTGGCAGTTATCTAATCAGTGTTGCTTCAGGGACCAGCCCAGGTCAAACCTCCTCCCTTGGGCCCAGGACAAATGTCGGGCTGATGGCAGAGTCTTTATGTCACCCACCTTCTTCTATCCCAATCTTGTTATTAGAATCACAGGAGAGTCGTGTGGTGACCAGGAATGAGATCTGTGACGAGAGAAGATGAGCCTTTATAGAAAGACAAAGTTCAGTATTTTCCATAGTGTAGCTCACAGAACCACAATTTGGAGTAATGTTTTTCACAAACATCTTCCTGAACAAATCAGTTAGGGAAATGCTTCATGTCCTATCCCCTTCTGGAGATGTCCAAAAAGCCCATTATCACATCAAAGTCTTTGACAAGACTGGCAGGAAACCAGTCAGGTTAACATCAATTACTCCCATGCTTCTCAAACATCTTCAACCATGTCAATCTTCCCTCCTGTTATGAATGCCGTTAGACCTACAAAGCCCCAGTGTGATTTTACCAGAAACCAGTGGTTCACTTACACGTTGAAAGTGAAGGCTGGCAGGGCACATTTAGAATGCTAGGGAGGGTAGTGAAGAAAGGCGAGTTTGAGGCCACCTGGCTAGAAATGCTAGCTCTCTGCACTTCCGAACTTTCAGAGAAACCGAGTCATCTCAATCACAATTTTAGCTTTTATACTTTCTTCTTCATGCTAGAGTTGTCTATATTTATTTAATCCTCTCAACCACTAGATAGGACCATAAGAAATTGCTGTGTAGGGAGGTCAGAAATGGTCAAATGTCAAGAATTTTGCATGGTTCCACCTAGGCCAGGGTTGGCACAGTATGGCCCATAGGCCCAATCTACACCATCCCTATTTTCTGTGAATCAAGTTTGATTGAAACTCAGCCACCCTCCTTCATTCATGTGCCGTCTGTGACTTCATTCATGCTGTAATGAAAGGTTGAGGAGTTACACAGAGTTATCCTGTGTAGCAGGATATAAACAAAATATTTACTCTCTGGCCTTTTACAGAAAAAGTTGCTGAACACAGTATAAATTGTAGGTAGCCCCTTGAAGAGAGGTGAGTAATTTTTTTAGGTTTTCTGCTTTCCACTTACAACTTGGCAGACTGAAAATAGTAAGTGCTTTGTAAGTGTTTTTGTCCTTTCTCTGGTGCCATAACAGAATACCAGAGACTAAATAATTTATAAAGAAAAGCAATTTATTTGTCCTATGGTTCTAGAGGCTGGGAAGTGCAAGGGCATGGTGCTGGCATGTGCTCAGCCATCTGGTGAGGGCTTTCTTTTCTGTGTTCTAATATGGTGGAAGGTATCACATGGCAGGGAAGGGTATGAACAAGACAGAAAATGGGTTGAACTCATCCTTTTATCAGGATCCCACTCCTAAGATGATGAACCCATTTCCTTGATAATGGCATTAATCCATTTGAGGATTATGTGCCTTGTTTTATTAGCAAGATCTCTCTCATCCCCTAATTTTCCCCCAACTCTGCCTTTCCCTCTAACTCTGCTCCACCCTCATGACATAATTACATTTTATAGGTCCCAACTCTTAATACTATCAGAATGGCAATTAAATTTTAACATGAAATTTGGGGCTGGGACTGTCAGCTCACACCTGTAATTCTAGCACTCTGGGAGGCTGAGGTGGGAGAAAGTTTTAAGCTCAGGAGTTCAACACTAGCATGAGCAAAGGTGAAACCCCATCTCTACTAAAAATAGAAAAAAATAACTGGGTGTTGTGGTGGTTGCCTGTAGTCCCAGCTACTTGGGAGGCTGAGGGAAGAGGATGTCTTCAGCTAAAGAGTTTGAGGTTGCTGTGAACTAGGCTGACACCATGACACTCTACCCTGCATGACAAAGTGAGACTCTGTCTCAAACCTACCAACAATAAACCCAAACAAACAATAAAACCAGACCGAGCTCAGTGGCTCATGCCCATAAACCTAGCATTTTGGGAGGCCAAAGCAGGAGGATCACTGGAGTTCAGGAATTTGAGACCAGCCTGAGCAAGAGTGAGACCCTGTCTCTACTAAAAATAGAAAAGCTAGCTGGGCATCATGGCCAGCACCTATAGTTCCAGCTACTTGGGAGACTGAGGCAAGAGGATTGCTTGAGCCCAGGATTCTGAGGTTGCTGTGAGTATGATGCCACAGCATTCTACCCCGGGTAACAGAGTGAGACTCTGTCTCAAAAAACAAACAAAAAAAACATTCCAATAAAACCCATGAATTTAAGAAGGGACATTCAAACTATAGCAGTAAATACTGATATAGAAAGTACTCACCAGCCATTTTCCTGGAGAATGATGATAGCTCATCTCTCATCTCCTTCTCTTGAACTTTGGCTTCTAATATCTTGACTTGCTCCCAGACGTTCGGCAGGGAAGTTCCTGCTGCCACAAGGGAAGTCAGCTTTCTCTTTATTGAGGCAAAAAATTTTTCAAAAGTCTCCAAGGGCCGTCAATCAGCTAGCTCAGAGCTGTGTGGATGAGGATGTATAAATGAAGCAAATATGGATTATATTTCCATCAAAATACACATATGCTGCGACATTATGTGGGAAAGTGCTTCGAGGGGTCATTCCATTGCTTGGCTGTTTCCAAAACTGCTTAAGGAAAGTTTGATATGTTTGATAAACCTCAATCATAGTGTGGAATTAACCTTCTCTCCCCAGACTATGCAGAAAGCTCAGAAGGGGCAGGGTGAAGCCCACCCAACTGAACTACACATTGGAAAGCTTCTTGAGTGTGGCTAGGTAAATGATTGGCAGCTACTTATGCCCACTTGGAAGTATGCTTTTAGTCTCCCTTAGAAGGGCAAAATGGGGGCAAAGGCATGCTTTTCTAGGGTTGTATTTTCATTTTCCTTTTGATGGATGCCAGGTGTCATAAAAAAACTATATAAGAAAAATTTATTATACACCATACATGTTCATTGTCAAGAAGATGAGAAGAGACAGGTGAACCAAAGGAAGAAAATAAAACTCATCTAGTGTCACTTCAGAGTGATGAGGCAGCCCAAATGGTCATCATATGCCTAGACATTTGAGCGAAGTTGGACAGGAAGGAAGACTTGGGGGAACGGTTAGGGAATAAGAATGATCTTGCTACAATGCAAAGTACATTTGGAGGTTAGGAAGACATGAAAGCATTTTGGAGTGAGGCTGAGGAGTTAGGAGGCTGGGAGACATCATTTCCTCCTTTGGACCCGATTTTCAGCCTTTCAAATAGGTTTATTCAAAGGATTTTACCCTTTGCCCCAAACCTCTGCGCCACTCAGTCCTGGAGTGAGCCTGAAATTGGGCTTTGTACACCAGGAAAACATGAATTACTTTAACTATTTTTTCTTTCTTTTTTTTTTTTTTTTTTTGCGGTTTTTGTCCAGGGCTGGGTTTGAACCCGCCACCTCTGGCATATGGTGCTGGTGCACTACTCCTTTGAGCCACAGGCACCACCCGAATTACTTTAACTTTTTGTGGGCCTATTAGACTTTCAAAAATACTAGTATTTTTGGTAGCACAATTTAAGAGACAGTGTTGCTGGCACAATAAGGTCACTTACTGCCTTGACTAACAAAAGCCCCACTCATGCCAGTAAACACAGGAAATGGGCAGTGGGGGAGGCTGGACTTACCTTCCTATCTTGTTTTCATAATAAGTTGAACCTGTATTTTTTTTTTTTTTTAATACAGTTCAGGATCAAAAAAGAACCTGTATTATTTTTTGGTGCACATGGAAGACCCTCCTGAAGAGTTATCCTCAAATAGTTTTCAGACTCTATTTTACTCAATACCCCCCAGTATGGAGAATTGAGTGCCATACAAATGCTTTTGCTGCTTCCCTTGCAGCTAGGACGACTGGGCTACCCACGTGTAGCCTGTAAGTGAGAGCTGCTGGATGGGCCTCTAGGAAATCTTTCTCTTTTTTGCAGAGAAGTGATTGATGCTATTTTGCTATGGACAACTTACTCTTTTTTTCTGAGACAGAGGGAGTCTCACTCTGTTACCCAGGCTAAAGTGCCATGGCATCAGCCTAGCTCACAGCAACCTCAAACTCCTGGGTTCAAACTATCCTCCTGTTTGCCTTCTAAGTAGCTGAGACTACAGGAACCCAACACAATGGCTGACTAATTTTTCTATTTTTTAGTAGAGACAGGATCTCACTCTTGCTCAAGCTGGTCTTGAACTCCTGAGTTCAAGCGATCCTCTCACCTTGGCCTTCCAGAGCACTAGGATTATAGATATGAGCCACCACACTGGGCTGGTCAATTTATTCTTGACTTGAGCATGGATGAGATGCCTGGGACTGAAGCAGCCATTTTGTGTCCACAAGAAAAGAAGGCCAAGAGAATAACAGAAGCCTGTCCTGAAACCATTGAAATCAGTGTCCACAACTGCCTACCTCCAGACCTTCTGTTAGGTGTGAAAATACCACTCTCTGTTTAAGCCAGTGTGAATCAGGTTTCTGTTACTTGCAAACAAATGGCATCTTAGCATATGTATTGTGTGATCTGCTTAGCTCAGCACCAAGACAAATGCCTATCATGGTGTTGTCATATAAACTTAGTTGTGGCAAAAATATACCTCACATTTTATTCCAAGTTTGGTGATTGTGTCCAGGTGTCAGCAGGAAACTAATAATATACTTAAATGAGATAACAGAAGAGCGTTCAATGGATGCACCAACTACAAAAGTGTTGAAGGCCTAAGGAATCCACCCACAAGAAACTGGTTGGTACCAGCTAGAAGGTGTTATCACCCCTAACAGGGCAAGGAAGGGAGCCAGGGAGAACAGCCAGGAAGAAGGCTGCCCAGTGGGGTATGACCTGGGGCAGAGGGATGCTGCCAACTTGTAATAACCCAGCAAGGAAATAAATACCCTATCCTCTCTCTCCTTCCACCCTCCAATCTCCTGCCAGTGCAGTAGTCCTCCTTATCTGTGAAGAGTATGTTTCCAGGTCACCTAGTGGATGGCTGAAACCCTGGGTTGTACCAAACCCTACATAGATCATGCACAGATTTCTTTTCCCTTCTTCACAATTTCATAGATAGAAGATTCATTCTTTTAGATTTTAGCAATGTCAGCATATGATTTTTTTCTGTCTTTAAATTGAGAACTTTCACCTTTTCACTTAAAGGAAGCACTTTATAGCTTCTCTTTGGAATATCAGAATTGCCAATGTCACGCTGTTCTTCTGCTTTGGGGTCATTATTAAGTAAAATAAGGGTCCCTTGAACACAAGGTCTTCTATACCCTAACAGTTGATCTGATAATGGAGATAGCTCCTAAGTGACTCCCTGGCAGGGATGTAGACAGTGTGTGTCTGCCAGACAAAAGGAAAAATTCAGTCCCAGGTGGGACAGAGTGGGATGGTATGCATTTGGAAATGTATGAATTGTTTACTTCTGGAATTTTCCATTTAATATTTTTGGATCACAGTTGACTATGGGTAATTGAAACTGTGCATAGAAGAAGCCAGCAGGCAGAGGAACCTATGGATACGCTCCAAACGGGGCAGCCTCCTGGGACAAAGAGCAGGCTGGGGAAGAATGGCATGTGGATCTAGAAGGGCAGATAGGGTTTCCAGCTTGGTGGCCACCCTGAAGGGTCTGAGGCATCCCGGGGAGCTGTGCCGCACTAGCTGAGAACTGCTACTCAAGGTCAGCTTTCCCTTAAACTTGGAAAAAGCTCTTTCATCTGTGTCTGCTCTCCAAGAAGAGGCCCCTAGGCTCCTGGCCAGTGGCCCATAGCTGTGCCTCCAGCTCTGACTGGTCTCCAGGCTTGGGCTCTGGTGGCCCTTTGCCAAAGTTGTTCATAGCTGGAGCCCCCCGCTGGGCCGCCTGCCTGGCACAATTCAGAATGTTAATTGGGCGCCAGGCGGCTGCAAGGAGTGCTCTGGAATTAGATCGGTTTTTAAAATTCTGACTCTATTTAAATATCCCTGAGGGCTTAGATCAACACAGTTAAACAGAAGCCCTTCGCATTCAAAGACCAGAAAGGAAGGAGAACTTCTGTCCCCAGTATACAGCCTCACCTTCATGGTCCCATTTCATCCATGACACAACACCCCCCAACTCTGCCCACTCAGGAAGGGAGGTACAGGTGGGGGGAAGGCCAGTGAGTGGCCAAGTAAGGGACTGGAGCTGGGTGCTGAAGACATCTCTGTGGTTGACCCTCTCCTGCCCCACACTGCCTCCCTTTCTCTCAGGGAGCTCATGGCACTTACCCAGTGCTCACTCCTTGGAGTTTTCACCTCACCGGGTAGCACTGTGTCCTCACTTTACTGCAGAGGAAACTCAGGTGCACAGAGGTTAAGCCTCACTCAAGGCTGCCGACTCCTAAGTGGCATCTTCAGAAGGAAAGCACAGGTCTCCGGTTGTCAAAGCTCGCGTCTTCAACCAGTTGTGTCTAGATCCAGACTATCTATGCAGGAGACCCCAGAACAGCATACCAGAAGCCCCTCTTAAAGGGAGTGCAAACTTTGGGCTTTTTCTGGCCTGAACCAAAGTAACCCACAGGATTCAATACAAATCATAGTAATTGCAGTACAGAAGTCTTTAAAAGCACTCTGTGCCAGGCTGAGTTCTTTAAACCCTTTGAGCCTTGATAGTCTTTCCTCTGAAAATGGAGCCATAACTCTTTCAGGTTGGATTCTCCCAGAAGCTGGCCCTAGGACAAAGTTCTAACACAAATAGTTCATTCAGGAGGTGACCCCAAGGAACTCTGGGAGTGGAGTGAGGCAGAGAAGAGAGGGCAGCCAATACTGAGTGCATTGTCAAGCAAATTACAAGTCACAATGGGTAACTCCAGTTTACTCCCATTGGGGGTAGTGGCACTGGGTAAAGACCACATCCAGAACTGGAGCTGGGGTACTGATCTACTGACTTCCTTCACTCCTAGGCTGAGGGCTCCACTGAGGGTGGGATTAATTCCCTGGCACTGCAGGCTTCAAGGTGAGGGGGCAGAGCAGTGAGAAAAAAGCCTTAAGCAAAGTGATGTTGGCAATCGAAGTCAGGCCAGGGTACACTGTATCTGAGGAGGGAGACACTGCTGGTGTCCCAGAAGTCTACTGCATAGAGTTATGGTGAAGGGGTTAAGAAATAATGCCTGGCACCTCATAAGTGCCCACACTAAATGGTGACCATTATTGTTATTACTATCAATGTCATTGCCATTTCCATTCCAGTGACCATTACTAACTTCAGAGCAAATTAAGCAGCCATTTGGTGTTTACAATTTATCTCCCTCCTATGATTTTTGATATCCAAGTGTTTTGCTTTAGCCAAGCATTTTATTTCCCCTAGGAATCATCCACTGGGCACAAAGCTGTGAGCTCCTGGCCCATGATATGAGAATTCTAGCCAGGTGTGTTTCCCAAGCACAGGAAAGAATTTGCCTTGTGGGAGGAAATTGGGTCTGGCCATGTTCATGGGCTGGGCTCTGTTTCCCCCAACTCTTTAGAGAAAAGAAAAAACCACCAACTCTCTCCCTTCCATAGCTAGGACAGCGTGTGTTTAACTACAGCTGGCGCCCAGGACCCGTGCACACAGCCAGGTCCCACGTGCAGACTCCTAGGCCCCTGGAGGCCCCGAGACAGAGCCAGGCCGTCTTTGGGCGCTACTGCTAGAGGGTGGAGTTCCTTCCTCTAATTGCCCTCCTCCCTTCCTTTGTACCTTCTGTGGTTTCCTCTTCCCACCCCACCCCCATCCTTTCTATTGCCTTGTCATCTTTTCTCCTTGGGCTCCTGGGGGAGGGCTAGCATTTGGGTCTGGATTATACTCCACATCTAACTCCTCAGAATCCCTGGCTGGGTTTTAGTGTGTTGAGGGGCGCTTTTCCCTCCTCCTTCCTTTGGGTCTGTTCCCTCTTGTGTTTGCTTTGATCTCCAACTGATGCCGACAAGTGGACAGGCCCACCCACTGATCTCATTCAGTGTGATTGAAAAGAAGTGTTTTCTTGTTCTTGGGCCGGCTGCTCTTGCTGCCTACAGAAAGGAGGGATGCTGTTGGCTGGCACAGGAGCTGCTGGAGCCCAGCAGATTGAAAGAGCTGGCAATGCTGGCTGGGGGGGTTGCAGGTGACATTGGACAGACCCTCAAGAATATGCAGCGAGCTCTCTCAGGAAGGATTTCCAGGGGCTGCTGTCCAGAAGCTTCCCAAGTACCTGTCATTCAGGAGGAAATGCAAATGAGAAAACACACCAGTGGAGCATTTGAGTTCGAATTCTGAATCTGTTACTATCTGGCTGTGAGGCTTCCTTGAGGAAAATACCCAGTCCTTCTGTAAAAGCAGTTTCTGAGTCCTCAACTGGCTAAATTGATACCTGTTCCATTTAGTTTGGGAGCTCATGGCATCAGTCCTACTGCATAAAAAGAACCCCAAAACTTAGTGGCTTGTAACAACCACGATTTATTTAGCTCACAATTCTGTAGCTAAGCAGATTGGGCTGGGCTGGGTTCAGCTGAGTGGTTCTTCAATTTTGACAAGGCTCACTCCTGCATCTGTGGCTAGCTGCCAGGTCCACTGGGGGCTGTCTGGTCTAGCTTGGCCCAGCTGAGACAGTTTGTGTCTGTTCCACGTGGTTTGTCATTTTCTAGCAGGCTAGCCCAGGTAATTTCTGGAATCCAAGACAGAATTGTTTAAAAGAGGGGTGTCCAACCTGTAGCCCATGGGCCACATGCTGATTTTGTGAGGACTTATTTTTGCTTATCTGTGGCTATCATGAAAAGTATGCACAGACTTTTTTTTTTTTTCTAATCAGCTTTCCTTAGTGTTTGTTTAATGTGTGGCCCAACTTTAACTCTTCCATTTGGTGGCAGAGACAAAAAAAGTTTGGACACACTTAAAACCTTTTGAAGCTTAGACCTAAAACTTTCACATTATCATTGCTGCATTGTTTTACTGGTCAAAGCAAGTTACAAGGCCAGCCCGGATTTAAGGGGTGGACAAATAGATCTGATAGGGTTTGGCTATTTGGCTCCTCTAAATCTCATGTTGAAATTTGATCCCCAGTGTTGAATCTGGGGCCTGCAGGGAGATGTTTGGGTCAGGGGGGCAGATCCTTCCTGAATGCATGTTGCCCTCCCTGTGATAATGAGTGTGTCCATGTTTTCTTAGTTTGTGCTCAAGCTGGTTATTTAAAAGAATCTGGCACCTCCTCCTCTCTCTCTTGCTCTTGCTGGGTGACACACCTGCTCTTCCTTCACCTTCCACCTTGATTAGACGCTCCCTGACCCCCTGACCAGAAACACGCTGGCGTGATGCTTCTTGTAGAGCCTGTGGAACTGTGAGTCAAATAAACACCTTTTCTTTATAAATTACCCAGCCTTAGGTATTTTCTTTATAAACTAATAGAAGATACCAACTTTTGATGGGAGAAAAAGCAAAATCACATTGCAAAGGGCCGTGGATACAGGGAGAAGAATAGTTTTTTTTTTCTTTTTTAATAAAAATCTGCTTTACCCATGAAATAAGAGGTTCAAAGTCCCTTGGAAGAGCAGAAATTCTCTACTGCAAAGAAAGATGCAAAGGGTAGAAAATCAACTTAATCCCATAACCCAAAGGGATCCACTGATCACATGTTTGTCTGTGTCATCCAGTCATTTTCCAGGCTCACGTAATTCTGGGTGACTACATGGAACTAGAATTTGAATGACCATATGAACAGAATTAGATGACAGTCTGTTTTCTGGTTGTCTGTTCGCAAACTCTGTGAAGTGAAGTCTCCTATCTGGTCCACATTTTGGTTTGGACAAATTCTGATAGTACTAATGAATTTAGATAACTTAGATAGCAGTCAGGTTTCAGGGACCTTCATGATGGAGGATGGAGTCTTGTACAGTCAACCAGATGTCCCATAGAGCATAAACTGCACAGGGAGAAGGGTCCTAGGTATTGTATAATTTATATTAGACCCTACCCTACCTGGTGCCAGTAGAAATCTGGGGCTCTGGAAGATGGTGGATTTTTAGCTCCACCAGCACCAGCAATGAAACAGCACAGTTTTCAGTGCAAAGAGCTGCAAAATTCCAGACTTCCTAGCTTCCTGGTGCTTGGGTCTCGTTCACGGACACATGCAAAGCATCCTTGGAGCCTGAACTGGCTTCCAGAAATATCGGCCAATCATCATCCTCCCGGGCAATCTACTGAAGTGTATATTTCTCTTCTGCTTTTGCTAGCTCTGGACATTCTTTTTTAAAAAAAATTCCTGTATAATTTTAAAAATTCTCTTTTTGTGTACATACATAGAAGCTGAAGGGTCCAGAAACCATCCTGACTGGAAGCAAATTTGGAAGACAAATGAGGACAGCCACACGATGGGACATTGCCAACCGACTGCCATCCTGTTTAAGAGGGTCAAACAAGCTGCATACATTTTAATGTTCACTTGGGAGAGAGCGTCTCCCTTCCTCTCCAATTACCCTGCATGGTTACATGGCACTTTTTGCTTACCAAGGCCTGGAGGTTAATTACTCCATGTGGAGCCTTTTCCCAGCAGGAGGTGTGTCCTGGCCGTCTCATCCCTGCATGTGGTCTGCCCAGATGGGTGGCACATCCCGCCCTCACCGGCTGCTGGGTTTGGGTTTGTTTTTGTTTACCTTGGCTTTGTTTCAACAGAGTCTACGGATGTAGTCAAACTGGAAAGGGGGTGAGGGGCCAGAAGCAAATGGGGGAATAAAGGACCCAATCATTTCTGATTTAATCTGACGTGCCCAGAACTTTTTGAAAAGGGCACTGAGAAAAGCCAGGCTTGCTCTGGGCCCCTGCTGGTTTCTTTTTCGGCTCTGTGTCTCCATCCCACCCGGGGAGAGGGAAGCCCAGGGTCTGGGGGCTCACCTCAAGAGATGTGCAGAAGCAGAGCTCACTGACAGCAGCTCAGGTTTCCAGGCCACTGTGGGGGTTGGGGGGACGGTTTGGTGGTTTGGCGTGTTTGCCTCTTCTCTTCTCGGGGCTCTGTGGGACCAGCTCAGCCGTAATGAGAGCTGGCAGGGTTGGCAGACAGCCCACTTCCCCTCCTGCTCAGACTTTTCACCTAGCAGGTAGAAAGGATCCCAATTAGCCGCTTCAGCAATGCGGAGCCTGGAGGCCTCCCAGCCCCAACCTGTCACCTGCCTTCCACAGTGGCGGGAAGCAAGACTGGGGTAGGGGTGCAGGCAGTGGGGAGCATAGCAGGATCCTGTTCTGGGAAGAGGCTGCCCACTCTTTGGGGGTTTCCACACAGCCCTGCGGACCTCTTCTGGAGATCCTTTCCTCAGCAGGCTCTGGGGAGGGGCCAGAAAAGAGTTAAAGACCAGCTCCTGGGCCCCTCCCTCCTCTCCCCTCATCGCTCCCCTTCCTTCTGGGGCTCCTGTGACTTTTCCACAGGGAGCCAGGCAGGGCCCTGCCCCTGGCTACATCTGCCAAATGCAAATAGTTGCTGAAGTTATTTAGTGTGTCCTCACGTCTCCTTTATGTCACTGGTGTTCCCTAGGCAACCGCTGCTGGAATGCAGTCAACTTCCAGAGGTTCCTCACACGGAGGAACAGAAAATGGCTCTTGCTCACTTCTTGTCTGCGGGCTTCTCGAAGTGGGATCCTTACCCTGGGAAGTAGAGGCCTGTTTTCTTATTTGAAAAGAGGGCAGAGAGAGCAACCTCAACAAACTGCCCTCACAGAAGTCAAAGAGGTGGGAACTCAGGACCTCTGGGCTGAATTTCTCTGGATGGGGGTGAGGGGAGGGCAGAGAATGGCCTCTTTAGCACTGGTCCCCCCACAAAACCCTGCCCACAGAAGTGGCTGTGGGAGTGGGGGTGGGGGGTGTTTCTCTTCTTTCTAAAGATTACACAGATAAGTCAATTTTTCTTCATTTAAAGTTATTTTTCTCATATAAACAAGAAATTTCTCACAAAAATTTGGAAAATATAGAACAGTATTTAAAAAAAGAGGGGACAAGTCCTACCCAAACCATTCATATTCTATCACCCAGAGATGATCGCTATTAACGTTTCAGTTAATACGCACATATTTGTGTGAAAATCTTATACAAATGACCCCAGATCCAATGGTTTTACTCACAGTGGTTCTCAAACTTTTTTGCTCTCAGGAACCCTTTACACTTATAAAACCCTGAAGGCCCTCTAAATGCTTTTGTTAGGTCAGCTATATGTATTAATATGTGTATTTACTGTATTGGAAATTATGACTGAGAACATTTTAAAATCAAGAATGCACAAAGGCCGGACACGGTGGTTCACGCCTATAAACCCAGCACTCGGTGAGGCTGAGGAGGGAGGATTACTTGAGGTTAGGAATTGAGATCAGACTGAGCAAGAATGGGACACCCGTTTCTACTAAAAACCTGGAAAAATTGACTGGCTGTTATGGTGAGCACCTGTAGTTCTGGCTACTTGCAAGGCTGAGGCAGGAGGATATTTTGAGCTCAGGAGTTTGAGGCTATAGTGAGCTATGATGATGCCACTGCACTCTAGCCTGGGCAACACAGGAAGACCCTGTCTTAAAAAAAAGAAAAAGAAAAGGGGTGGTGCCTGTGGCTCAAAGGGGTAGGGCACCAGCCCCATATGCTGGAGGTGGCGGGTTCAAACCCAGCCCCGGCCTAAAACTGCAAAAAAAAAAAAAAAAAAGCACAATCATATATTCTATTATTTATCAGAGTGATGATCACATATTACAGAACCTCTGAAAAACTCCACAGTATACTCATGAGAGACTGAGTGACCAAGAGAAATAACATCTCTCTTTTTTTTTGGAGATGGAGTCTCACTGTGTCGCCCTCGGGAGAGTGTTGTGGCATTATAGCTCACAGCAACCTCAAACTCTTGGGCTTAAGCGATTCTCTTGCCTCAGCCTCCCAAGTAGCTGGAACTACAGGCGCCCGCCACAACACCCGGCTATTTTCTTGTTGCAGTTGTCATTGTTCTTTAGCTGGCCTAGGCCAGGCTCGAACCTGCCAGCCTTGGTACATGTGGCTGGCACCGTAACCACTGTGATATGTGCACCGAGCCAGGGAAATAACATCTTAGCAGTATTGCCAAAAGAGCTTTGACCATGCAGACCCCCAGCTAGGGTCCCAGGGACCCCTATGAGTCCCAAGACCATACTTTGAGAACCGTTAGTTTTTTAGAAAGGAATAATTACAAGGTCTGTCCAGAAAGTATCTAGCCACACACTACTACACATGAAAAATATAACATAGCAGGGCCTGGATACTCTCTGGACAGCCCTTTTATTCTTGCTTACAAGTCCTCAGGTCAGCTGGATGGCCCTTCAGTCTTGATTGGGCTCACCCATGTGCTCACCATCAGATGTGGCTGGAGGTAGCTCTGCTGACCTCGGCTGACTCTCTCATTTGTTACCAGGGTCAGCTGGTTAGACCCCCCATCATTGAGGATGGTCCCAGCTGCCACAGCCGGGCTCTTCTCCACAGGGTCGCTCATCCTCCAGCAGGCTAGCTTGGGCTTGTGCACATGGCAGGGACAGGATTCTGAGAGTGAAAGGGAAAGAGAGGGGGCAGAGAGAGAAAGCCAAAGAGAGCACTCAGGCGTGCTCCAGACCATTGTGAGGCCTAAGCTCTGCAGTTGTACTGCCAATTTCTCTGTGTTTTCTTGCCCAAAATGAATCACATGGCCAAGGAGTACAAAATAAACTCTACCTCTTGCTGGGAATCACTGTGAAGTCACATTACGTGATCCTTTGTGGCTATTTTTGCAATCAATCAGCCACATACTTCATATTTGTCTGATGGTTGCGTTATTTCCCATGGAATGGTTGTGCTGTAATTACTCTAGCCCTGACTGTTGGGCATGGAGGCTGATTTTAATTTTCTTTCATTGTGAACGAGACTAGACCGAGCGTCCATGTGCATGTGTCCTCCTGTTGCCTTAGGATAAATTCTTAGAAGCGATAGTGTTGGCAGGAGGTATGAGCTCTGTTAGGGTCCTTGATCCACTGTGCTAGTCCCTCTCCAGAGAGCATGTGCCCGTTTATGTTCTCGTCAGCAAGGAAGGAGGAGCCTGTCAGCTGAGAGACTGATTTCTGCAAACATGTGTGTGTGAGATCACCTGGACATAAGGCCCGTGGGCCTCAGTCATTAAGGATGCTAACGGAAGAGCTGCTGCCCACCCTCAGTGCGCAGAAATGGCCCCACTCAGAGGGACGTGCTGAGCAGAGGCCTGTGTGTGGACTGGTGGTTCTGAGTTGACCTGTGAGCACTGTTTTCTGCTGGCCTCAATGAGTTACTCATTAGAGATTCAGCATATAATCTCTTCCTCTCCCCAAGAGAATAAGAACCATTTTTTTTCTTTTTTAAAGGGATAATGAAGAATGGGGGACCCAGTTCAGCAATGGGGTCCTCAGCCATGGAGACACATGTTTTCTCGACAGCGAGGCTCTGCCTGGCGAGGTGCTGAGTGTGGGCAAGTCTACCTATCTCAGATCATTCCCTGCGGGCCTCATGCTTCTTCCCACTGCGCAGATCCCCTGGCTTCCTGGTGTTCACACATCAACAAATGTCTAGGCCACACAGGCCTGGGCCATGTTTTGCTTTATTTTTCACAGTGCCCTACACGTCTCCATGGCCCCATGTTTCTGCCAGACTGTGTTCACCAGTTTCCAGAAGAAACCCCATTGAACTGCCTCCACTTTGGGGCCTCTGCTTCTGCTGCTCCCGCTGTCAGAACTTCTGCCCCCAGGCCTCTCTACTCCCTTCCTCAGCTAGCTCGCTGAGCATCAGAACCCAGCCCATGGGGCTCCAAACATTCACCTTGGAGGCTGTGTGGAGACTCCGGGCCCTAAGCTGAGATGTGGAAGTCCTAGTTCCTGCTTTTTCCCAGGTGTGGGACATTTGACCGGTCAGTGGACCTCTCTGAGCCCCAGTTCTCCTCTCCTCTGCAGTGAGAATGATGTCAGGCTTCTGTATTATTTCTGGCCACTCTGGTCTTCAACTGAATTAATTGATGTGTGTGTGCCATTTTACAAATGCAAAGAAATTATTATTAAAAGAAAAAAATCCTACCTTCGGTTCCCCTGCAAAGCAGAGGATAAGAAGAGGACTTGTGCACAGATTATTTAATTTCAAGACATGGTTCCCGGGAAAGGGGGTGGGGGTGGGGGTGGGGAAGAGGGCAACAGGGACAGCAGGCAGACCCGTCCAGGGTGTGTTAATGAGAGGGTTGCTGCTGTGGGCACAGGTCCCTCTGAGAAGCAGCGTCCACTTAAGACACAGAAGAGGGGAGGTTATCTCTGCACTGGTTAAGAGGGCCAGGGGTGCCCAACACTATGGCCGCTTGCTGCTTCCCTCTACCCTGATGAGCACACAACGTGTCTCCTGTTAGAGGAGCATGGGGCCATGGTG
Source organism: Nycticebus coucang (assembly GCF_027406575.1). Taxonomy (NCBI): domain Eukaryota; kingdom Metazoa; phylum Chordata; class Mammalia; order Primates; family Lorisidae; genus Nycticebus; species Nycticebus coucang. The sequence goes on from NC_069787.1 coordinate 25,424,168, forward strand.
GGTTTGCAGGTTGGCTGGCGGGGGCTCCAGCCCATGGGACAAGGGTGTCTGTTGAGTCTCAGCAGTACAGCAAATTTCACAACTCGAGGACTGCCATGTCACTGGGGACCTCACACTGCTTTCCTGGTCTTCCGTCCTTAGCATCTTGCATTTGTCCAAAGGCATGGATTTTGCAGTCTGTACTCACAGGAAGAAATTTGCTGTGAGTACTCACCATACAAGCTGCCTTTGCCCCAAGAGCGAGGTTCAGTGTGCCACAGCCAAGAGCCAGCAGTTGGGGGGACAGTAAGAGAGGCTGTGCTCGGGCCAGGGCTTCTCAGGTCTGAGCCAGTAGGTCCCTGGCTTTTGCTCAGGCTGCTTCTACATAGAAAGGGGGAGAAAGCTGGCGTGTGAACTTGGCTGGGCCCCAGCCAAGCTGCCCAAAGCTTGCGGGAGAGGAGTCTCAGGAGGTTGGTTGCTTGAACTTGGCAATATCTGGGCCCTCCAAATGGGCCTCACCAGAGGCTTAAGATATTTTTATGAGTTTTTATTTTTAGCATCCATTTGCCTCTGGCTCTCCTGAGAGTGGGGACATGAGGTTAGACTCTCGTGACATGACTGTTCAGAGTCCCAAGGGCTGCAGGCCTGTGCTCTAAGCCCTCAGTGGAAGAGATTGCTATGGTTGCAATTTTATTTTCAATAAGTATTCATTAATAATCTATTCCACTCACCAGTATTTATCAGGTCCTGGGCATGGTACTAAGAACTTAATGTACCTTCTCTCCTCTTTCCCTATTTAATTCCCCACTCGTTCTTTAGGTCTTAATTGTTGCATTCCCAGGGACATCTCCTTCACTCCTTGACTTGAGTCAATCACCCCGGCTCCCCTAGCCCTCCCTCCCCCAACTACATACTCTAATTGCATCACGAACCTTCGGTTTGAGCACATACCTTCACAGACATTTTACTTTTGTGTTATTTTTGATTAATGTCTGCCTCCATCACTGGAAGAAGACTCCACGCTGCATGCCCATCCCTGCAGCTCATACCCAACACAGCACATGGCACACAGCAGACCCTGAGTAACATGCTCATTGAATGCAAGAATAACGAAATGTCCTCCTAGAACCTGGCAAGGTAGATTTACACTGGGGCTCAGGGTCATATAGCCTAGTAAAGGTAGAGGTAGGATTTAAATGAGGGTCCATCTGGCTTCAAAACCAAGGTCCACCATTGTGCCCTTGGCTCTCGGATCCAAGTGCATTTTCTCTCTTCCCCTGCCCTGTCCCACCTGTGAAGGACAGAGGGGTCCTGCCCCTCTCTGGCCCTCTCAGTTCCCTTTCTGCCCCTCTCATTTGGCCCCAGACATTCAGCCCTCTGACCCTTCCAGCTGTGAATCCTGTCCTTTGCAAATGCGTTGGATACCGTTTGCCAGTCTCTTGGCTGCCAGGGCTGGTCTCCATCTGCTGTGATGGCGTGGTGCCTGCGCACAAGATGGCATGCTATTTTTACCCAGCTTAGGTGCCAAGTCAGCCAGATGTTTTTCAGCACCAAAGGGAAGCTGAGCATTGCTGGACTGTAGAGGGCAGCGTCTAAATGTCAGCTCCTGGGGGGCTCTGGGACAGGTGAACGAAGGGCTCTGCTTGAAGTGGACGCCTCCAAGAAGTGTCATTCCTGGCATCTGTCTGGGGCTCCAGCAATGTGCTCTGAACTGGCTGCCTATTCCAAACACATGCTGGGCTGTGACGAGTCTGCTCCAGGGAGGAAATGCCCTGGGTCAGCATTCCCAGGGAGCTTTGTCCCTTTGCTGAGCGCCAGGAGTTGCTGAGCCCAGATGGTGATACCTGGAGGGTTTCCATGGCTGAACTGGCCACTTGGAAAATTCCAGGTTTGGCTGGCTGGTTACTCATGTCCGGAGGAGCTGAGCAGACCAGGCTAAGATCAGGCTGCGTCCAGGCCGAGGGAGCTGAAGGTCTGGCAGTCTTAATCCCTGCTCTCTCCTTCCTAGGATGGAGTGACTCTCAGCTGAAGTGCATCCCCCAAATAACAGACGTTAGAAACAGGGGCATGTGGCATAGCCCTGTGGACCTGGCCCCCTGTTCTCCCTAACTTTTCTATTCCAAACCCGAGTGATCTAAAGCAAGTCTCACCCTCTCTGAACCTCAGTCACCTGATCTGGAAAGCCTCCCTGACAGATCTAGGAGCCCGTGGTTCTAGCCAGCTGTAGGAAATTACTGTTTCTACCAAGCATCAGACCACTGACTTTTCCCAGGGCCAGATACCCTCAGACCTGCCCTGGGGGGGAGGGCAAACTCTGCTAGATGTGCATGCTCTCACATCCATGTGGGAGTCTCATTTTCTCCCCCTTGGGGAACATTTTAGAACCCTCAACCCACCTATAAAAGGCTCTCTTCAGGTCTGGTCTTCTGGAAAAAATACCCCATCTATCCAGGAAGGGTTGGGGTTCACATGGAGAGGAAATGTTTGCAGCTGTGGCATCCAGGCTGAGAGAATCAGACTTCATGGAGTGGTCCTCATGGCCTGACTGAACACACCGTCTTGGCATCTTGGGAGTGGCCTGAGAAATGTCACCCCTGGCTGGGTCCCAAAGCCAGGGCTTCTCAAACTCCAAGGTACACCTTAGCCACCTATGGCTCACATTAAAATGCAGATTCTCATTCAGTCTGGGGTCCTGGTGGGGCCCTAGTGGCTGTGCAGGCAGAATAACTGGCCCCTCAGAGATTCTACATCCTGATTGCCAGAACCTGTGAATATGTTAGTTTACATGGAAGACGGGGGGCCAAGTGCAAGTGCCTCATGCTTGTGATCCCAGCACTTTGGGAGGCCTAGGTGAGAGGATCACTTGAGGCCAGGTATTTGAGACCAGCCTGAGAAATAGCAAGACTCTGGCTTTATAAAAAATGATAAATACTAGCTGGGTGTGGTGACACGTTTCTGTAGACCCAGTTACTTGGAAGGCTGAGGCAGGAGGATCACTTGAGCCTAAGAGTTGGAGATTACAGTGAACTATGATGATGCCACTGTACTCTAGTCTGGGTGACAGAGCAAGACCCTGTGTTCATAAAAAAAAATTAAAATTATATGGCAAAGGGGAACCAAGGTTGCAGATGGAATTAGGGTGGCTAATGAGCTGACCTTGTGGTGGGGAGAGTATCTTGAATTATCCAGGTGGGTCCTGTGGAATCACAGGGCCCTTAGTGTAGAAGGAGGCAGAAGAGGGCATCAGAATGCTGAGGAAGGACTCAGGCTGCTCTTGCTGGCCTTGGAAATGGAGGAAGGGACTCATGACCAAGGAATGTAGGCAGCCTCTAGAAAGCAAGGACCTGGGTCCTCTAGGAATACAGTGCTGCTGCCACCTTCATTTCATCCCAGTAAGACCCATTCCCAACTCCCAACTACAGAAATGAAAAATAACACATTTGTGTTATACTGAGCTTCTGAGTTTGTGGTAATTTGTTCCAGCAACAATGGGAAACTAATAGAATCTACATTTCTGCCAAGCTTCCAGGCGATGCTGGTGCTTTGAGAAGCAAAGCTTCAGACTGCCCTAGTGTACTTACTCCTGGGCTGGGTGAGGACCTGGGGGTGCGAGAAGGCTGTTTGGTGGCTTCTGTGAGAGCTTTTTACCCTGTTTTTCCTCTGTCCCCTCGTTCTTCCCATGCATAGATCACTTGAGGTCCCTTGGGTGTCTCTTGCTATGCTCCATGTCAGGGGTCCTGGTTTGTGGGCTACCGAGCGCTGGGAGAGCTGAGGGTGGGGAATCACTGTAAGAGGCCCCGTTACCCTGTGCACACTGTCTGTTTCTCAAACAAATGAGACCTCATGCAAATCGCATGTTTTCAAATGTATTCGGGTGCCATGAATAGGACACCAGTAGAGGATGGTGGTTTAGAAAAGAGGCTTTGCCTTTTGGCTAAAAATCTAACTCTGCTGGCCCCAGGGGTCCCTGGCGATCTGGCCCCTCCTCCTCCCACTCCAGTCCTCCTGTTCTTTTCTCTCCATCTCATGCAAAACTGCAGCCTCAGGGCTTCTTTCCATTCTTGAACATGAGTCTTTGGTCTTTCCTGCCTTGACAACTTTGGGGGTCTCCTCTTTATTCTCCAGACTTGGGCTAAAAGGTACCTGAGCGAGAATGGATCACCTGTAACTCTTTCTCTGTTCCAGGTTAGTTTCCTTTGCAGCATTTATTACAGTTTGCATCTATGCATTTTTTTAAGGGTTGAGCTCAGCAAGGGCAGGGCCAGGGCATTCAGTGTCTCCCCATGCTCAGCACACTCAGCATGTGTTAGGTGCTTCATATGTGCCAATCTGTTGGCCAAGGAATGAATGAATAAATGAATGAATGTGCATCTAAGACCCCATGAGGAGAGTTCCAGTTTCTCCACTTTACCCAATGCTCTGAGCCTCTGATTCAGGGCTTATCAGGCTTATCAAGCTCCTCTCAGAAAATAGGAGCCCCATGGTTGACAAACTTGGTCTCTGTTTTCCTCAACCTTTCCTTTCCACTCTTTGTCTCTCCCCCTCTCCCCGCTGTTTATCTCTGCTACAAGAAAAACAGCCTTTGCTGCTTCCCTCTCAGTTTGATTCGTTGCCTCCTAACAGGGAAAACAATGAAAAGATGCATGCTTGGTGCCTGGACATCCTTTCTCCCATTCTAATCTCAAGTCAGTAGGGCTTTTGTGTGGCTGAAGCTGAATACCTGTATTTACTTTTGTTTTATCCCCAGAGCTTGTCGGGTTCATGTGAGTCCTGGCAGCTGCCAGAAAACCCTCTTTCTGGCCTTGCATCTTGGTGGAGGACATCCAGGCTGAGGACCCAGAAGTTAACTTCCCTTGTACAGCTAGAACTACAGGCTAGACTCTAAAAAACACTTCCCTGCAAATATAGTGGGGAGACAGGGAGACATTTCCTTACGCTGCAGGGAGCAGTTGCCCAGGACAGATTTGAGAGAGAGGCACCCCTGTTGTGCAGGGCTGACTTGAGCACAATGGTATCTGGAGGCAGGGTGGGCCAGATCCAGGCACAGGCCGCTGGGGTAATGCTGACTTGAGTTTGCTCTTTATACGTTCCTTTATTATCAACATTTTCTACCATAAGTAAGAATTATTAAAAATCTCAAATCCTTATACATAGTAGACAAGGAAACTGAAACTTGGAGAGATTAACTAACTTGTCCAAGGTCATACATCCAGAAATGGGAGCTCAAGTCTATTGACTCCAAATCTTGCGTGTTGCCTACTGCCTACCACTTCTGCTTATGTACCTGACAACTTTCTGCCGTGTCCTATGGGTGCGCGCGTGTGTGTATGAATTCCTTTAAAGAGACGCTGAGGTCTAGCTTGGTGGATCTCAGACTGCTTCCTAGCGGAAGTAAAGCGTACGGACATCTTTCAAAAGCTCCATGGGGTGCATTTGAAGTTTGCCTTCTCAGCTTCTGTTCCTTTTGTTTCCAGCGATAAGGCCTGATTTGGGGTGGGGGCACATGCTTCACACATTTTCAGCCCTTGTTTGAGCAGGGCTCTAAGCACAGTGCCATAAGGGCCTGAGCCTAAATCAGCCAGTACATCCCATCCCTCGGGCCATAGTGATTATTTCAAGAACAGACATAGATCCTAAGCGAGTCCAATTAGAGTGAAACTCAAGACTTTTGAGGGAGCTATCAGACAACGTTTTATTTCTGTGTAGCTATATTTGAACTTGAGAGGAGGTGAGGGTGGTACTGTGGTAGTTACACTGTCATCATAAGGAGAGTGTTTGGAGTAAAAGGCCAAACTGCAAGAAGGATAGAAATTGAGTCCTAATGTCATGTTTTGTTTTGTTTTTTTGAGACAGAGTTTTGCTTTGTAGCCCTTGGTAGAGTGCTGTAGCATCATAGCTCACAGCAACCTCAATTCCTTAAGTGAGCCTTTCGTCTCAGCCTCTGAGTAGCTGAGACCACAGGCATCTACCACAATGCCCAGCTAGTCTTTTTGTTTTGTTTTGCTTTAGAGATGGGGTCTCACTTTTGCTCAGGCTGGTCTTGATCGAAGTCCTGAGCTCAAGTGATCCACCTGCCCCGGCCTCCCAGAGTGCTAAGATTACAGGTGTGAGCCACTGTGCCAGCCCCTAATGTCATGATTTAATTTTTGATCCAGCCATACCTGAAGCTGAAGTACCTTTAATCTTTTCAGTTAAATGAACCCATAAACTCCTTTTTTGTTTGCTTGAGCCTACTTGAGTTGGTTTTCCTGTCACTTGTAACTGTTGGAGCCATGGATGACATGGACAAAGTAGAGACGGCAGCCCACTGCAGGTTGGGAGACAGTACAAAGGAAGCATCTGGTTAGCTTGCGAGTTGTGGTTAGGATGGAAGTTTAAGTATCTCAGCAAGTCTGTGTTGTGTATCCAGCTGGAAAATATGGATATACTGCCTTAGAGCCCCCCACTTTGCCCCACAAAAGGATGAAAAGTATGAAATGAGGTGGCCAGAATGTTAGTGTCTCGGGGTGTTAACAGGTGTTCTGTTGGGGAAGGGATTGTGTTGGTTCAATGGAATTGAGAAACGTTGAGATCAAATAAAGACAGAAAGCATTTGATATCATACCTCTTGAAGCCTTTATGATGCGAACATGTATGGTGAACTTGAAGGAGAAGGAGAGTATGTGTGTTTCCAGAATTTCTTTTTCTTTTCTTTTTTGAGACAGAGTCTCACTTTGTCACCTCCAATAGAGTGCTGTGGCCTCATAACTCAAGGCAACCTCAAACTCTTGGGCTCAAGTGATCTCTTGCCTCAGCCTCCCAAGTAGCTGAGACTACAGGCACCATCCACAACACATGGCTACTTTTAGAGACGGGTCTGGCTCTGGCTCAGGCTGGTCTCAAACCTATGAGCTCAGGCAATTCATCCGCCTCAGCCTCCCGGATTTCCAGGATTATAGGCATGAGCCACTGTGCCTGGACTATTTTTCTTTCAGTATTTCATGGGATCGGCATTCCAAAGAATACGCATTGGGAAACTTGGCTTAAAGGGCAGTTACCCTGCAGGCTAAAAGCTCCAGAAAGGCATGAGGGGTGGTCTAGAGCTGAACAGAGCTGGGGTGACAGGGAGGAAAGGGAGGTGGCTCTTGATCCAAGGACGCCAGATATACTTTTTTTTTTCTGAGACAGAATCTCAACCTGTCATCCTGAGTAGAGTGCTGTGGCGTCACAGCTCACAGCAACCTCAAACTCTTGGGCTTAAGCGATTCTCTTGCTTCAGCCTCTCAAGTAGTTGGGACTACAGGCACCCACCACAACGCCCGGCTATTTTTTTCTTTGTTGTTGTTGTAGTTGCCGTCGTCATTGTTGTTTTAGCTGGCCCAAGCCGGTCTTGAACCCGCCAGCCTCGGTGTATGTGGCTGGCACCCCAACTGCTGAGCTATGGGTGCCACCCAGAAATACTTTCTGTCCTTAAAATCTCTCTTTGGCTGGCTGGTAGCAGGACTGAAATTCCTTGAGTAGAAACGAGATTTGGGCATGAACTGACATCTTCAAGAAATTGCTGTTGAAGTATAAATGCAGAGCTGCTGGGTGCTCACTAAGCACCTATTTACTGAACCCTTTCCATGTACAGATACTATTCTGGGTGCTAGGCACCCATCAGTCAATCAGACAGCTGCTCCTGCCCCTGTGAAGCCTCAATTCTAGCAGATGGAGGCAGACAAAGAGGTAAAAATCTGTGTAGATGATTTGCTGTGATTAAATCCTGAGCTGGGAGAAATAGCACTGGCCCAGAGGGATTGGGAGTACCAAGGAGGGGGTGTTAAATAAGGCTTCCAGGTGTGGGCTTCGTGAAGAAAGGGACATTGGAATAAATACATGTACTTGGAGGCATGAGAGATGAGCCATGAGGCTGTCTGGGGAGGAAAGTTGCAGGCAGTGGGAACGCCAGATTGAGGGGTTTGTGCTGGGGTTGGGGGTGCCGGCCTGTTGGAGAAACAGCAGGATCTCAGCAGCTGGCCCAGGTGATCAGTGAAGAAAAGATGGCCAGCAAGCTGACTGTGGGACTCAGTCCTACAGAGCTTCATAGGACTTTGGTTTTCATGCTGAGCAAAGCGAGCAGACATGGCAGGGTTGAGCAGAGGTAGAACATGGCCCAACTTTTTTTTTAAGAATAGGTCTTGCTCTGTCACCCAGCTAGAGTACAGTGGCATCATCATAGCTCACTGCAACCTCAAACTCCTGGGCTCAAGCGATCCTCCTGTCCTGGCCTCCTGACAGTAAGAGAAAGAATTGAAGGAAGAATAACTTCTGGCCTGTGGAAATGAATGGGTAGAGTTGTCATTGATGAAGATGGCTAGGCCTGTGCTGGGTCTAGAAAAAAAAAGAAGCCGATGTTTAAAATTAGAAGATTCCACTTTTTTTTTTTTTGAGACAGTCTCACTCTTTTGCCCTCGTAGTGTGTCATAGTGTCATAGCTCACAGCAATCTCAAATTTTTGGGCTCAGGTGATCCTCTAGCCTCACTCTCCCAAGTATCTGGAACTACAGGCACCCACCACAACGCCCAGCTACTATTTCTATTTTTAGTAGGGACAGGGTCTCGCTCTTGCTCAGGCTGGTCTCAAGCTCCTGAGCTCAAGCAATCCACCTGCTTTGGGTCCCAGAGTGCTAGGATTATAGGCATGAGCCACCACGCCCGGCCTAGATTTCACATTTTTTAAAAATCCACATTTGCAATTCTTTTTGAAAAATGGGAAGATTTGGCAAGACTGGGCTCACCTTCTGCCTGGCTCCTGTGGGTTAGATCTGGCTGGCAGCACCTCCCTGGATAGGTAGGTGCTCTCGAGTTTCCTCATGTACATCACCAGCCTGGCTCTGTAGGGATTGGGAGCGCCTCGAGAACACAGTGGCTCCTAAACATGAGTGTGCTTTGAGGTCACCCAGAGGGCTGGTTAAAACAGCTGCAGCTCCCACTCTGCCCTGCAGAGCTCTGGAGACCATGAGGGGTGGGGGGTGGAGGAGGCAGTCTGAGCTTCTAGGTGACACTGATGAGACTGTTTTGAGGACCAGGCTTGGAGGAGTTCTGAAGAGGGATGTTCTCCCCATCATGTGCTGGTGGAAACGGCTCTCCAATGGGCTGGGAATGGTCCCCAAATGGATGCATTTTGATGGGCCTGGAGGCAGTGGTGGCTCTGGTGGCTGCGGGGACTTCCGGCTGGTCAGGTGGCGTCTGAGAGCTAGGCTGTGCTTCAGGGTTTGTCCCGACTGCTGACAGCAGACTTGGCTTCGGCAGAAATGGCTTTTCTGGGTCAGGTTCACTAGAAATTGGGGCAAGGAGCCCCAGGCCCCAAGGAGAACCAGCAAGATCCTAACAGGAGAGCATCTCTTTGGGAGAATCCACGGGAAAGATGAATAATTCCCTGAAGCCATCCAAACTGCTCTCACCAGCTTTCTTCTTTATTTCAATTAAGCTCTGGGCTCATTATGTGGCCACAGAGCTCACCCTTCTGCCGAGAGAAGCAGAAATCACATTTCCATCTGCTTCTCCAGTTTGAAGAGTCCTGAGGGTGGGGGCAGTAGCCACTCCAGGGCTGGCCTCCCAGTTACCCCAAGCATGAAAGGCTGCAGAAGAGCTCTGGAGCCTCTTCAAGCTGTTCAAGGTAAAGACTGGGAATCTGGCCCGTGTGGAGGGGCGGCCATGGGAGAGCAAGATAAACCTCTTTTTCTTTTTTTTTTTCCTTGACAAAGAAAATATTTCTCTGTACATCTGGTTTGTGTTTTTCTTTAGGGTTCTGCCAGAAACAATTGTGGAAACAGAATACAGCTCAAAATCGAAAGAATATATCCATTCCTCTGGAATTCTCCATCTGTCCTGTTGGGCCCCATGTTAAGATTTGAGGAATTCCTTAATGTGAAGTCATTGGGCTTTAAAAACATTGCAAGCAGTCTTTGGTTCGCCAGTGCACTTTCTCAGCTTTAAATGTTGGCTTCATGGCCCTGGTCCACCTAGAACGTTCTCCCCAGCCCTGACTATCTTGATGCAGCCTGCTCATTTATTTCAAGCATTTGTCACACTTCTGTGTCAAACGTGGTAAGATGTCCCGGGGGGATGGATTAGTGGAGAGCGGAACAAACAATCACCACCCCAGTGAAACTCACAATCAGTGGGAGAGGCAGGTAGCAAATACATCATCTTAGCCCTTCAAATAGGGTTATTTTTTCTCCATGTACTGGTGCACCGTGGCCTCTCTTTCTCTTCTGGTCCCAGGCACTTTGGCAGCTGCAGGACATGGTGCACACATAGTCAAGTCCAAGAGCCATGTTATACACAACTAGTCCTGAAAGTGGCACAGAAATGGCATCAAGAAACCCCGCTCACAAAGATATGAATCTCTTAATGGGGTGGATCCCAAGTTCCTGAGGAACATGTGCTTTGCCAAGAAGCACAGCAAGAAGGGCCTGAAGAAGGCTCAGGCTGGCCATGCCAAAGCCGTGAGGGCACGCGTTGAAGCTCTCAAGGCCCTCGTAAAGCCCAAGGAGGTTAAGCCCAAGATCCTAAAGGGCTCAGGTGGTTTCCCTGTACTGCCCACCCCAAGCTTGACAAGTGTGCTCCTGCATGCATTGCCAAAGGTCTCAGGCTCTGCTGGCCAAAGGCCAAGGCCACAGATTAAACCAAGGCCTCGCCCACGGCTTCATCTGCAGTTCTCGCTCCAGCGTAGGTCCCCACAAGGGCTCCAGAGTCGAGGCATCTGTCCGCCAGTATGAGGACCAAAGGACTGGTGTGACCTTGGACTGCTGTCTGCATGGGGCTGCGATTTGTACAAATAAAACTGAAGCAGGAAAAAATAAAATAAAATAGGTTTATTAGTGATGGTTCCTATGAAGTTGTGTTCCTCCAATATCTACAGGCAAAGACCTGTTAATTTATATTTCTCATTGACCACAAACAGCTACATGGCCCGCTGTCCATGATTTGTGTGCAGTTCAAACCATGTAAGTTGGGTGATACTTGAGTTGGTTTAAACCATGTTCAAGGGGATGTGTCCACTGCTTGTGTGTTTGGATATCCCTCTGATGTCAAACTGCAGTAAAACTTTCTAAGCACTCGGATTCTACCTGTTGATATGGACCCAGAAACCCAGGGCAGCCCAGCACTGGTCCACACTTTGAGTGACACTCTATCAAGGATAGGAGAGGGTGGAAGGAGAGAGAGTAACAGGAAATGGATTTGCCTTGAGTGACCCACAAATGACCTTGAAGAAGTGTGACCCTAAAGATGTGTAGGGAAGCAGAGGGGTCAATGTTCCTGGGAAAGGAACAGCATGTGCCAAAACCCAGAGGTGGAAAAGAGTTTGGCTTGTCAAGGAACAAAAAGACCTCCAGAGAAAGAGTGCAGGAAAGAGAGAGAGAGAGAATGAAGGAGAATGTGTGGTGGTATACTAAGAACCAGGGTTTAGCCGGGCGTGGGGGCTCACGCCTGTAATCCCAGCACTGTGGGAGGCTGAGGTGAGAGGATTGCTTGAGCTCAGGAGTTCAAGTCTTGTTTGAGCAAGAGTGAGAGCCTGACTCATGAAAAAAATGGAAAAACCAGCCTGGCACTGTGGTGAGTGCCTGTAATCCCAACAGCTTCGGAGGCTGAGGCAGCAGGATGCCCACAGCCGAAGTCTGAGGTTGCAGTGAGCTACGAGGCCATTGCACTCTGCTCAGGGCATAGGGTAGAACTGTGTCTCGACAAAAAAAAAAAGAACTAGGGTTTGGTCAGAAATAGAATGCAGAGCAACGGAAGGGGCAGGATGGGAGAAGTGATGCCACATTTTCATTTTAAGAAGATTCCTCTGGTTATGACTGAAGTGTTTTCTGTGGGCTGGCATAGTGGAAGAGGGAAGAGGTGTGGGAGCTGTGCTTGTGATGCGGGTGTGTATTACAGTCTGCCAGGGCTGCCGTAACAAAGTGTTGCAAACCCAGTGGCTTATAGTAACATAAACTTACTGTCTCACGGTTCTGGAGCCAGAAGTCTGGGTCAAGGTTGGTGAGTCTGTCCCATGCCATTTCTCTAGGTCCTGGTGGTCCTCTGGCAATCTTTGGCATTCGTTGGCTTCTGCTACATCACCCGGATCTCTGCCGTCATCTTCACATGGTGTTTTCTTGGTGTCTCTGTGTCCAAATTTCCCCATTTAATAAGGACACAGTCATATTGAATTAGGACCCACCTAATGACTCATCTTAACATGATCATCTGCAAAGACCCTATCTCCAAATAAGGCCACTTTCTCAGGCACTGTAGTGGTTAGGACTCCAACATCTTTTTGGAGGACAAATTTTGTAAGAAAGCAGTTGCTTACACCAGGCTGGTGGCAGGGGTCAGGAAACAAATGAAATGTATCCAAGAGATATTTTGAAGTTGAACTCAACTGGATGCGTGGAGTGAAGGAGACAGAACATTCTTAGAGATGTGCTTCTTAGACCTTAATGTGAGCTCACCTGGGGATTGCTGAATGTCAGCCTACCCCCTAAAACTCTCCTGTTGCAACCTAATACCCAGTGTGATAGTGCTAAGAGGTGAGGCCTTTGGGAAGTGATTAAGTCCTGAGGGCTCCACCACCCACGAGTGGGATTAGTGCCTTAGAAAGAGGCCGCGGTGAGCTCTGTTGCTTCTTCCACCATGTGAGGACACAGCAACAAAGCACCATCTGTAAAGCAGAGACCGGGTCCTCAGCAGATGTTGCATCTGCTGGCACCTTGGTCTTGGACTTCCCAGCCTCCAGCTCTAGCAGAAGTAAATTTCTGTTGTTATAAATTACCTTGTCTAAGGTATTTTATTATAGCAGCTGGAACAGACTAAGGGATTTTGCTAGAATATAGATTGTGATTCAAGAGTTCTGGGGCAGGGCTCAAGACTGTGTTCTTTTTTTCTTTTTTTTTATTTGTTTGTTTGTTTTGAGACAGAGCCTCACTCAGTCACTCTGGGTGGAGGGCCATGGTTTCATAATGGTATCATAGCTCACAACAACCTCAAACTCCTGGGCTCAAGTGATCCTCTTGCCTGAGCTTCCCAAGTAGCTGGGACTACAGGCTCCTGCCACAATGACTGACTAGTTTTTCTATTTTTAGTAGAGATGGGGTCTCATTCTTGCTCAGGCTGGTCTCAAACTCCTAAGCTCAACCAATCCACCTGCCTTGGCCTCCTAGAGTACTAGGCTTAGTACAGGCATGAGCCGCCATGACAGGCCTTTTAATTTAGTGATCTTTGAAAATTTTTGTGGCACACCTAAGATCCTCTCATGGCCCACCAGGGTGCTGCAGCAGATTGGTTGAAAATCACTCATCTATTGCTTTACTCTGTAGGTTTTTGGGTTTGTGTCAGTTTGCAGCTCCATGCCAGCTACAGTCCTTCAGGGACAGATGCTATCTAGCCCTCCTCCCCCGGTGTCAGTCTCTTACTAAGGCAATGACTGGGGACAGAGCACAGTAAATGCCTACAAAGCGGGTTTCTCTGTTGGCCACGAAGTTGCTTCTCTGGGGAATCTGGCTGAGGCCAGGGTGGGATGTGGGGGGCAGAGGCCAGGGTGGGATGTGACTCCTGGGCTTTGTTGGTGGAAGTTTGCAGAACTACTGCTCACAGGCTGAAGGAGCAGTGCTCCCTGGACAAAGGGAGGAAGGCTGAGGAACTGTGGCCTCTTGGAGGAGAACGTCCCATGTGCCTGTTCTGCTTGTTACTTCACCTTCCTGGCAGGCCCTGGCCACCGTGCCTTAGGTGGTAGGCCAGGACAAGGTGGTGATTTTCTCTCTCTCCTGCGTCTCTCTGACCAGAGAGCCATGGGCCCAGTGTGCTGTCTCATGGGAAAAGGCCCAGCCATCTGGCACTCTCTCTCTCCCACCAATCCCGTTTCCTCACATCTTCCCACCTGGCAGCTTGACGGGGTGTGTGGCCAGCTCAGTTCCGGGCACTGGGCAGCCACCTTGCACTCTCTGGCTGCCCCCTCCAGCTGAGGCGTCACAGTGATGCGGCCCTCCTTTTGTCCTCACCCACATCATGGGGTGAGACCTGAGATGCAGGTTGGCTTTGAGGCACGTTGCAGTTGAGGTTTCCCTGAGATGGAGTTTGGGGTACAAGATGTTTATTACAGGTCAGGTCCCATGATCAATGGGAGAGGACGCAGGCCTGGGCAGAGGGAGAAGTCAGGCTGCGGTGCAGGCCCTCAAAGCCTCAGCCCCAGCCAGCAGGGAGCCGGCATCACCTGTCAGCATCTGTGCTGGGTTGCAGTGGCCTGCCCTTTACCCCTCACCTGACACAGCAACTGGGCATGGGCTTCCTGTGCAAGGGAGGACCTCAGGTCAGGACTTCTGTGGCTAAGGTCTATCCTGAAGTTGCCGACAGCTGGGCAGCTGCTGCCCACACCCCCACAATACCCCTGCATGAAGGGTGATCTCTGGTCTGGCCTATACCCTGGGGCAAGGGCTTGCATGTAGGTAGTTCACTTGGGGGTAACCCCAGGAGGCACAATGAGGGTGTGAGGAAGAACGTCAGAAGGGAGAATGTGAGTACAGGGCCAGGCAAGGAGCAGGCGACTGCTGGGGGTGGCCGGGACGAAACACAGGGCACGCCACTGAGTAGTAGGAGTGCTGAGGGACAGCTCCACCAACTCCTGTCCTCAGCCGGGTGCTCCTGGGCCTTATTCTCTCTTCAGAGAGGGCCTCAGGCAGACCCAGGGGAGCTTCCTGCAGCCTCATGGTGAGGCCCTGCTGTGGCCCTAAAGGGAATGAGGCCGGCCGCTTAGGAGAAGCAGTTCTCCGTGTGCTGCCCCGCCGACCAGATTTCTCTGCTTTGAGGGACGGGAACCCTCACCTGCTCCAGCCATTTTCCTGCTGCCATTGGTCCTTGAAAATGTGTTTTCCCCAGAGCCAGTGGGGTGGCGGTCAACAAAGGGTGCAGGGCCAGGAAGCAGCATTTCTTTTTTTTTTTTTTTTTTTTGTAGAGACAGAGTCTCACTGTACCGCCCTCGGGTAGAGTGCCGTGGCATCACACGGCTCACAGCAACCTCTAACTCTTGGGCTTCCGCAATTCTCTTGCCTCAGCCTCCCGAGTAGCTGGGACTACAGGTGCCCGCCACAACGCCCGGCTATTTTTTGGTTGCAGTTTGGCCGGGGCCAGGTTTGAACCCGCCACCCTCAGTATATGGGGCCGGCGCCTTACCGACTGAGCCACAGGCGCAGCCCTAGGAAGCAGCATTTCTAGCATGCATTCCTACGTGCTGACCCCAGTCCCAGCCACATTTCAGCTGGCGGGCGGGAGAGCGGGAGAGCCTAGAGGACTGGTCTTGGGCTGTTCTCACCTCCCCACATATGCTGTGTGTTTCATCAGCGCTTGTGGCTGTCAGGGATTCTAAAGAAGCAGGCAAGAGGTTGGGTATGGTGGTTCACACTTGTAATCCTGCACTCTGGGTGGCTGAGGCAGGAGGATTACTTGTACTCAGAAGTTCAAGACCAGCTCGAGCAAGAGAGAGACCCCATCTCTACTAAAATAGAAAAACTAGAAGGGTATGGTGGTGGGTGCCTATAGACCCAGCTACTCAGGAGGCTGAGGCAGGATCCCTTGAACCCAGGAGTTTGAGGTTGCTGTGAGTTAGGATGCTACGGCACTCCACCCTGTCACAGAGTGAGACTCTGTCTCAAAAACAAAAGAAAAGAAAAAGAAGAAGAGGCAGGAAAACAGCAGGCATAATGTGGGGAGGAAGCTGAATACACCCTTCAAGCACCACTAGTTAACAAGAATCCATCCGGCTCTTTGGCTAAGCTCCCAGTGTGTGTCTAGGCCAAAAGTCAAGGCCACGCTGACGCCACCTCATTCTGTCATAATGAAGTAGTCTCTGCTTATCAAGCTCTCACCATGGGTGTCCTGACTCCTGTCACTCTGTGGCTTCAGAGTTACCAACAGCATCACTCTGGTCTTCAAGATGAAGCCCAGAGGGGACCAAGGCTGGGCAGTGAGGAGGTGGCAGAGCGGGATCCAAACTTCGTTCTATCTGATCTCAGAGCCAGGGGTTCCCCACGAGCCCAGACTGTTCTCTGGAGAGAAGGCAGATAGTAGCGGGGGAGCAGTTGGGAGGTGCGGAGTGGGGGAGGTGGGAGCGAAGATATGTTTCTATTGAGGGCTGCATGCTGCCAGAACTTAGTCCAGCTTTTCTGGCCAGGCTGTCAGCTCCTGTCCTCTGGGATAAGAAGTCAAGGCCAGTGAGGGCCATGTTGGTTGCTGGCTGCGAGCAGTCCACTGTGGGTCAAAGGACCCATTGTTGGTGACCTGTTAGTCACGAGCCTGGCAGGCCGGCCAGTGCTGCTAGTTCTTCCCTTGAAAGAGCTCCTTCTACTCTGGGGAGGAGACGTGGGTCCTTGGTGAAGGACACAGTCCTCACAGCATCCCTGACCCTCTGGCCTGTGGGCCTCTTCAGCCCCCACCCCTTATCCTGCCGTTCCCCACCTCCATGGGGAACAGAACCTTCTAACTCCGCATAACTGGGTCCAGGACTTGAAACTGTGGTTCTGTCCCCCTCCTCCAAGGCTTCCTTAGATGCAGATAGCCCCATTAAAAGGAGGGGAACTGAGATCAGGTGAGATGAAGCCCTCTCCATAAATGCTCTGCCAGGACCTCACACAAGCACGGTCTCCAGGCATATCCCAGCAAAAGGGCCACAATGCAGGAATCAGCTCTCCCCTCCTCTGATTTCTCTAAGTTGGGAAAGTGTGTGATTTGGGGAGCTGAGACACCATCAGGAGAGTCAAGGAAGGACACAGGTCACTGATGGAAGTGGCCCTGCTGTGCAGGGAGTGTGGCAACTGGATGCTGGGGGAGATGAGGCCTGGGGGCTGGTGGCAGGAGTCAGATGTGTGCCCTGAGAGGGAGGGGCTGACCACACCCTTCCTCACACGGGGCTGCCCAGCACCCAATCCTACCGTGGAGAGATGAGCAGTGACCCAGGGGAAGGAGGAAAATGGGTAGAGAAGGAAGTGAAGGTGGCACTGACCATGGCCAGGGCATTCCTGTGTGTATCTCTTCTAATCCTCGCAACTGAGCTGGGTGGACTAGCAGACGTGGTAACAGCAACAGTAACAGACGTGATGGTGGTCACAGAAACGGCAGGTCCGGTTAGGATGTCGGAAGTACTCAGCCCGCTCCCCACTCCATGCTGTGCCCTTTATGAATGCGGTAATTCGTTGAATCTTCCCAGGGACTCCATGAGAAGGTTCTCTTGGGTTTTTCAAATAAACCCAGAACAAACAATCAACCTGAGTGCACTCTGCTTTCTTGTGACAGCTCTGATATTGCAGCATGTTAGGGAGGGGGAAGTTGAGGCACTAAAAGGTTCAATAACTTGTCCAATGCTCCACAGCAGAACCAGGGTTTGGAACAAGGAAATCTCATTGGATGCAGAGTCCCTGTCATAAACCCTCTGTCCAAACCTCCCTGTCACCATGTGACAGCTGGCACTGATTAAACCATTCTTGTAGACCCCTCTGGTGGTGGGGTCAGCAAGCTTTTCCTGTCAAGGGATCCCACAGTAAAGAGAGAGGTATGGCTTGAGGCCCACGCCATCTGCTCCACTCTGCCCTGTGCGGTAACAGCAGCGGGGGATGGTATGCATGTAAGTGAGCAGGTGTAGTGGTGTCCAGTAAAACTTAAGTTACCAAAGTAAGTGGCCAGATCAAATATCTTATTTTTCAAATCTGGCCCCCTTACACGGGTGTGATTTGCATGTGGACACAGTTTGCCAACCTCTAATCTAGTGAACGTCTGGTTTTTGCACTTTACAAGTGTTGGGGGCGCCTAATGAAGTCACCCACAAACCTTTCCCCTCTTCCTGCTCCTCCCAAGACAAAGACACAAAGGATCTGACTAGCTCACCCCCTGAGCAGTTCATGCTGTAAGACCCTGACTTTCCAGGCAAGCCATGGAATTTTCCCACCCCCCATGGACCCATATAAAAGAGGTCTCTAACTGCTCCTGGGTGCAGACGCCATCTTTGCACTGCCCAGGAGGGTTGCTGCCCCTTTTAATAAAGCTGACTTAAACTTCTCCCCTTCCCTCTGTGGCCTCGTCTCTGGGTGCCACTGTTTACACCTTTCAACAGGCATCCCCTTAGCTCCCAGAAAGCACCAAAAAGGCAAGAATTATTCCCATTTGACAGACATGGAAACTAAGGCTCAGAGATTAAAGAACTTGCCCATGTTATATAAGTGGAAAGGACAGACTGGGTATTGAGTGAGCTACTTGACTGTTATCTCGAGGATTGTATGCAAATGACCTGAGGCTCTTATTTATACACAAAGCCCAAACTCTCATGAAATTTATTTATTTATTTATTTATTTATTTTTGCTTGCTAATGAGATTTTAATTGATCTGAACACACCAAGAAACAAATGCACAAACAACCCATTTTGTTCCTGCCATTTGTATTTTTGGTGACTAGTTGGTGAAGTATTAGGCTCCCAAAGTTGCATAAGAGATGCAAGACTTCTCATGAAATTTAGACCAGAAGGAAAGACCCTCCTCTCTGTGTCTTGCCTCCCTCCTCTACCTCTCAAACCAGGCTGCTCTTTTGTGTTTATCTGGTTTCCCCTGGACTAATGGGGGAAGGGAGGCAGAGGGCCAGCAGGGGGATGTGCTGGGGCCCCATACTTCTTGGGACAGCTCTGAGCCCTGGCCGGGTTGCAGTTTCTCTTTTAGAGCGTGTAGTGATAACTACTTATTCCTTATCTAAGCTGATGGGGCAGACTCCACCCAGGCTAATGCAGCAGAAGAATTGCTCTAGGGCCCAGGAGTGCTGCAATTGAGTCCAGGGGAGGGAGGGTGACTTTGCCCTCACCGAGGGGACATTTGGCAGTGTCTGGAGACATATTTTCTTGTCACAACCCAGGGTGGGTGCTACTGGCATCTGACCAGTAGAGTCTGGGGATGAAGCTCAGCATCTTAGAATGCACAGGACAGCCCCTTCAACAAAGAACTATCTGGCAAAACATCAACAGTGATGAGGGTGAGACGCCCCGTCGGTGGTAGAGCCAGCGGCACCAGGGTTCCGTCTACTTGCCACTGTCTTAGTCTATCAGTGCTGCTATAACAGCACATCTTAGACTGGGAAATCTGTAAATGATAGAAGTTTATTTCTTACATTCAGAGGGCTTGGAAGCCCACATCAAGGCACCAGAAAGTTTGGTGTCTGCTTCCAAGATGGCGCCTTGAGCAATGCCTCCCCCACAGGGGACGAATGTCCTTACATGGGAGAAGGTGGAGGAAGAGGCCTGTCCCCCAAGACCTCTTAAAAGGTACCGATCTCCCTCACGAGGGCAGTCTGCACGGCCTACTCACCGCCTACAGGCCCTCCGCTCAATACAGTCACATTGTCAACAGCTGGAGTTTGGAGGGGACACGTTCCAACCATAGCGTTCCTCTCCTTTGGCTCTAGCCCCTCTACTATCATACCTCTCATCTGGCTTTTGGAGGTGGGAGGCAGGTGGTTGATAAATGAAGGTTTTGGGGGGTGAGGACCTCTGGCTGTTTCTTTTTCTTCCCTGTTTGCTACACGTAGTACCTTCCCTCCCCTATCAAAAAATATCACTTCTATTCACCAAACTTGCTGTCTCACTCACGGTGTAAGCAGACAGACACTTCTTCAAGAATTTACAACACAGGAAATCATATGTGAAGAACTGGGGGAGATGAGAAGAAAAAGGGACTGACTATGCCACCCTTAAGCTGTACAGACCAGGGTGGGAGGTGGGCTGTGTTACCAGATCCTAGTGGCCATCATTGCTTAGACAGCAAGGACACAGAGGGCTGTCCAGGGGGAAATGGACCAGGGAGGAAATGTTGCTACAGAATGAAGGGGATGCACAGAAAGAAATACCCTGGCTTCTTCCTTCCTCCTGCCCACAATCTGTCAGTATCTCCAATTGGCTAGAAGCAGCTGATAACCCAGGAGCCTGGGAGATGTATCCCCCAGACTTAGCTTTGTAGATATACATAGCAGAGCTGGGGGTGCGTGGGAAATGGACTGGCCTACCTCCTTCTCTTGTTAGAAGAAATGGAGGAATTCCCATTGTGCACAGTGACCCTGGCCTGTCTTGAATTAAGAACTGGAGCCATCTAAGAGTCCTGAAAGCAATTTCCAGGAAGGACACAGAATACGAATCTTTTGTATGTCTGTGTGCAGAAAAAAACCTGCAAGGTATCACAGATGCTCAGGTTAGCTTCCAATGGAGACTTTTCAAAGGAGTAAGGTCACCTAAATCCGAATCCTCTGGGGACTGTGAATGATGCCAATTCCAGGGTCCCACCCAGCATTCTAGAGTCAGAATCTCAGAGAGGAGGAGGAGATCAGGAATCAGCATTGTCAACAAAATTTCCTGCACACTGCTGAAAGGTCTTGCTCATGTTTGCACTGGTTTTAAAGACCTCTGTCCTCCAAATTTCCTCCAAACCTCATTTTGTTGATAAGCTATAGATATAACTCAGTTATTTCCCTTCTGTTTTGCAACAGTTTTCTTCAAGTGTGGGAGGGTTTCCTGTGGGGATGTAAAATTGATACACTAGATTCTTAAAAAAAGAGGAAAATCAGCTGTTGTTTCTCTTTTTACCCTTGAATGAATGGTTGTGTGTGTGTGTGTGTGTGTGTATGAGAGAGAGAGAGAGGGAGGATGGGGGGTGATAGCATAGAAAAATGGAGACTGGCCTAACATCTCAAGAAAGGGTTGATTTCATGATCTAAGAGAAATTGTGAGTTGGAGCCATTATTAGGTATTCCTGACCCTGAGGTCCATTTCTTCTATGGGCCAATTCCCTCTCTGAGCTCTTCTGAAAGATAATAAAAAACATCTCACTTCTCCCAAAGCCGAATATATGTCAAACACTTAGATTTATGATGTGAATTCCTCACATCAGCTCTGCACCAGGGATCACTCTTTCCACTCTACAGATGAGACAAAGAAAGGTAAAGTGATTTGCCTGGAGCCACAGAGCTAGCAATGCAACAGAAAGGGATAGCAATACACTTCCAGGCACAAACTAAAAAAGACATCCCCTTCTCTTTCTACTCCCCCAGGGGAAGTATGAGTCAAGTTAATATTTAAATGCTCAGCTGGATTCCACTTCTAGTGTACAGGTGTGAAGACCTCTCCTGATCTGTCCTCAGTGAAACAGGTGAGAACTAGTTTGTGTTTGTTTTTTTTATTTTAATCTCTGGAAATGGTCCTAGGGGCACACAGCACATGGAGAAACATTTATTGAAGAAAATTGACTAATACTCCGTAAGAAAAGTAAGAATCTGTGATATTTGAATGAAGACCTGCTCCTTCACTGCCTCCTGTCAGCGCAGCACAACAGTAATTCCATTCCAGACCAGCACGGCCGCCGAGAAGCCAGGCTTCCTGTCCTCCCCGCTCCCAGTCAGAGGTGATCTCCAAGGAAGGGTGGGACGTCAGTGTTTCTCATCCTGCCTTATATATCTGTCCCTGAGACTTAAGTTTTAGGCAAGTAAAGCTGAGAGGTAGAGGCTTCCTTCTTCTGCCAAGGACCCAGTCATGGGACAGAGGCTCCATCCTGAGCCACTGACAATACTGGGCCCTGATCACTCTGATTCTGGCATACGGGGAGGGTGGGGGGGAGTTCAGGCTGAAAGGAATAAGTCAAAGTGACTTGGGGCCCCGCTGAAATCTCAGCTCCTCCAGTAAGACTGTCATTCAGATAAAAGTGTGCATTGTCCTTGTCCCGCCTCCAGAGCCTTGGTTTAGAGATTTTGCTTTGGGGGGAGAAGCAGGCCATAGAACAGCTCTAGTCTGGGTATGGTGGCTCATGCCTGTGGTCCTAACACTCTAGGAGGCTGAGGTGGGTGGCTTACCTAAGCTCAGGAGTTCCAGACCAGCCTGAGCAAGAGTAGAGACCATCTCTACTAAAAGGAGAAAAACTAGCCAGACATTGTGGCTGGCACCTGTAGTCTCAGCTACTTGGGAGGTGGAGGCAGAGAGATTACTTGAGCCCAGGAGTTTGAGGTTGCTGTTACTAGGCCAACGCAGCACTCTAGCCTGGGGCAACAGAGTAAGATTCTGTCTGGAAAAAAAAAAAAAAAAAAAAGAGTGCCAAATATCTCCTGAAAAGAACCAGCTTTATTAGCAACCAAGTGTGGAAAATTTAACCATAAGAGTTCTCTAAAAAACAATGGAGGTTGTGGTGAAAGATAATTTGGAGACTGATAGATTCATTGTTGATATAGGTGAAACTATAGATCAACTATTTTGGCAGAGAGAAACAGGGAAGCATGCTCCAGAGGCAGGAAAAATCTTTAACATCGACCTCAGCAATCCTCTCTTGGACGTGAAATTTGATTGGATCAATCTGTGAAACAATTAAAGGAAACCATGATTAAAGAAGTAAAGTATAATGACAATGTCACATCAAATAAAGACTATTGGCAAAGAGATAGAAATTATAAAAAAGAGCAAAATGGAAAATTCTGGTTTTGAAAAGTACAGTCACTGAACTAAAAAATGTACTAGAAAGATTCAACAGTAGATTTAAACTGAAAGAAAAAATAATTAAGGAATGTGGACAGATTGATAGAGAACACAGAACAGAGAAAAAGGAACAAGAACAGAGAAAAATAAAGAGCCCCTGAGAAATGTGAGGCACTACTAGCACACTGATACACACCACCCACATAAAAGACAGGAGAGAGAGAAAGGATCAGAAAAATAACATTCAATGAAAGAATGACTGAAATTTCCTAAGTGTCAAAAACGAAACAAACAAAAAAACCCCAATCAATGTACACATTCAACAAGCTTAACAAACTCCAAATAGGATAATGCAAAGAGATCAAAAAACAGATACATCATGGTAAAAGTACTGAGAACCCCAGAGAAAGAGAAAATCTTGAAAGCAGAAGGAGAAACATGACTCATGGGACTCCAAGAAAACTAACAGCTGACTTTCTGGCAGAGGGAATGGAGGGTGGTTACTGGAAAAGAAATAACATATTCAAAGTGCTCAAAGAAAAAATAATCTACCAACAAAGAATCTTTTACCCAGCAAAGCTATCTTTCAAAAATGAAGGCAAAATAAAGATAGTCTCAGATAAACAAAAATTGAGGGAAATGGTTGCTAGCAAATCCACTTTATAAGAAATGCTAAAGGAAATTCCTCAGATGAAAGCATAGAACTCCAGCTAATGCCAGATCGTAACTTGAATCCACACACACACAAAAGCAAAGAGCACCAGCAAAGGTAATTAGATAATTATAAAAGATATAATACGTATTTCTTCTTTTTTTCTCTCAATTGATTTAAAATGTAATTGCATAAGACTGTATATACAATATGTTGTTGGATCTTTAACATATCCATATGTAACATATTTGCCAATAACAGCACAAAGTTGGAGCAAAGCTACATAACACTAAGAAAGTGGCCCCAGATGATAGCTCAAACCCAAGGGGCAAATGAAGGGAACAAGAAATGATAAAAAGGAAGGCTCAGTAACATTAGAAAGTTACACTGGCCTTCCCTTCTTCTCTTACCTTTTTAAAAAGCCATGCAATTTAAAAAGTAATAATTATAATAATACATTGTTGTCCTTATAAAATTTATGGCTATAATGTATATAAAAATAATAACCCAAAAGGGAGAAGAAGGAATAGGGGTATATATGAATATTTTTATATCTTGCTAAAATTAAGTAATATGATTTGAAACTGGTTCTAAGTTTAGATGTGTATATTATAGTAAGTCCTAGAATAATCACTAAAGAAACAACTAAAAAAATACAACAACAACAAAATAATCATTGAAGAAATCATTCAAGAAAGGAAAATGCTTCCTCTCTCTCTGTATGTATACGTATACGCATATACACGTATGTGTGTTTGGATATGTAGATAAAGAGATGTGTTGAAAGGAATTATTATACAATTGTAGCGGCTGGCTAGGCCAACCTCAAATCTGTAGGGCTAGTCATCAGGAAGGGTGGGTGGGAAACTCCTGGGCAGAAGTTGACAGTGGTGTCCAGAAGCAGAATTTCTTCCTCCTCAGGGAAATGTCGACTTTGCATTTATTGCCTTTCAACTGATTGTATCAGGCCTAACAAGATCTGGAGGATAATTTCCTTTACTTAAAGCCAACTGATTGTAGATGTTCATCGCATGTACAAAATACCTCCCCAGCAACACCTAGATTAGAGCGTAACTGGCCTGCTAGTCGAGTTGATCCGTAGCACTGACCATCATGAGTCCCAAATAAATTACCTGTACAGTTTTGCTTGGGGTCAACTTTTGGAGGAACCCCAACTGAGACACCCCTCTTATTTCACTCTCATCCTGAGTGAGCACAGCCTGTAGAGCTCCACCCCAAGGAGGTAAGACTCATTTTGAACACCAGCAAGTCCTGTGACAGCTCGCGCTCTCAAAATCCCCTGACTTCTTCAGGTTTCTTGTCCAGAATGTTACACGTTTGGAGATTGTGTCGGCTCTCTCTTGGATGGTGTTCACTCGTGCAAGGCCAAGTCTGACACATTATTTTAGCTGCCATGGCCCCATGCATCCATAAGGCAGTGTTCTCTGTCATCACCTTTGCTAAGCGTCCCAGGATCCAAATAAACACAGCATCCCCTGAGTAGTATTACAGTTGTCTTAAGAAGGTATTCATAGAAAGGTTCCTGATTTAAATTTTTTTTCCCAATTCCCCTGAATCCAGCCTTGAATGTTTTCACTACAAAGCCTGATTCAGGATGGAAAAATAGCAGATAAACATTGCCATATGTTTTTAAACCGTGTAGAAAAAAAAATTTTTTTTGAGTGAACTGATACTACTCTAAAAGCTTCACAGGAGGATCTCTTATCATTTTTAGTTATTAAAAACAGAAGAAAACAGTTGAGTTTGGGGGGCAGTCTTTCTGTTTAAAACTTACGATTTCTCCCAGAAAAATGAAGCAGGGGCCTAAGGATTCTGAGGAATGCATACAGGGCAGGGCCAGGAGCCAGCAAAATATTCGTTCTCTCTCTTTACAGTAACAGGCATTACCAATAATTACCAGCTACTACATTGGAGGCAAGTGCTGAGTGCTTTGCATGTGAATCTCACTTGATTTGCAAAACCACCCAAAGAGGCAGGTGCTCATTTTATCCCCAGTTTCCAGATGAGGAAATAGAGGCCCAGGCAGGCTAAACAACCTGCCCACAGCGCCACAGGTATAAGTGGTAAAGCCTGCTCCCTTGGCTGCTGTACCACAATGCAGCTTCTCTCTCCTGCCCCCTCCTCCTCCCTCTCCTCCCCTCCCCACCTTGAAAAGGTTTCACTCTGTTGCCCAGCTAGAGTGCAGCAGTGTCATCATAGCTCACTGCAACCTCAAACTCCTGAGCTCAAGTGAGCCTCCTGCCTCAGCCCCACAAGTAACTGGGACTACTGGTGCAGACCACCGCACCCAGCTAATTTTTCTATTTTTTGTACAGACAGGGTTTCACTCTCGCTCAGGCTAGTCTTGAACTCTTGGCCTCAAGCAATCATCCCACCTCCCAAAGGGCTGAGATTACAAGCATGAATCAACGCCCCTGGCCTTGATGCAGCTTCTCACCAGTCCCTGACACCGCCCATCACACTGAGTGGACTGTTCATAACTCCCTCCCATCCGCAGAGGTGGCATGATGTAGGTGTGTGAGGCTTGGGGCTCAAGTCACTGTTGTCTGTGCCTGGGTTCAAATAAAGAGTAAGATTTGAAGAGAAGGGAGAGAAATCTATATTCCCCCTGGGCATGTGGGGGGGATTATTTTCTTATCATTTGCAACATGTTTTTTTTGTTTGTTTGTTTTTGTAGAGACAGAGTCTCACTGTGCTGCCCTCAGGCAGAGTGCTATGATGTCACACGGCTTACAGCAACCTCTAACTCTTGGGCTTACGCTGTTCTCTTGCCTCAGCCTCCTGAGCAGCTGGGACTACAGGCGCCCGCCACAACGCCTGGCTATTTTTTTTGTTATTGCAGTTTGGCCCGGGCTGGGTTTGAACCCACCACCCTCGGCATATGGGGCCGGCGCCCTACTCACTGAGCCACAGGCAAAAGAAGTAACCCTTGTGACATGGAAACAATGTCACTTAAGATGTGGACTTGTCCTCCTACATTTAGCTAAATGATTAATTTTCTTTGTATTAACTTAAAATGAGCCCATTTAAAAGAGTACTTTTTTCCTTGAAAGCATTGCTCATTATGCTATCATTTTAAGTAATTAAATCAGAATAAATGGCTCTGTGAAGCTATTTTAATGTAACATCTAATTATATCTGACCTAGACTGTGAACTATAATCATTAGGTACATGAACTGTGTAATGTTCTGCACATTCTTTAATAATTTGTATTATTAAAGAATGCAGAATTCAGCTGCACAGAGCTGTAGGCACGAACAGCATCTTCCAAGACACCTGTTTCCCACCCAGGATTGTAGAGGTGGCCTGTCTGTCAGCTACTTCTGCGGCTGAGCAGACTCCTCCCTCTCAGGGAATGTTCAACTCCCAGTGGAGTCTGTCCCAGACAAACTGTGTTTGTTTTTTCTTTTTGACACACGTTAATTATTTTGACAAGAGAACTCAGAACCATTCAATGAAATGGGTAGCATTTTATCCTTCCAGCAATTGAAATGTTTTCAGGGAGGGCGCCTCACCTGACGGGATAATTACCTAGCTCGGACCACCAGAGCCCCGCTCAAGCTGTTAGTGGCAAGGCCTCTGTGTTTGCATTTGCATTTTTAAGTCTCCAACTTGGCCATGGGAATGTGTTCTTGGCTGGGGCTCAAGAGAAGACCTCTCTAAAACCAGGAGGCATGTTTCAACCAAATTTGGGAAGACACTCAGTGTGACAGTTTTGTTGTTGGATTTGTTAGCAAGGAATTAAAAAAAAAAGTCACCACTGCTACTGACCGTTATTTTCTGGTTTGGATCCTCCCCCTTCCTTCTTTGACTTTTGCACATATCATTCTTCTTGGAAAATTGTAATCAGTTTTTTCCCTTTTTTAAGTATGTAAACATGTCACGCTTGAGGAATGAAGATGTTTGTTTTCATTGCATCTTCTTTTTTTTGTAAAGACAGAGTCTTACTTTATGGCCCTCGGTAGAGTGCCGTGGCCTCACACAGCTCACAGCAACCTCCAACTCCTGGGCTTACGCGATTCTCTTGCCTCAGCCTCCCGAGTAGCTGGGACTACAGGCGCCGGCCACAACGCCCAGCTATTTTTTGGTTGCAGTTTGGCCGAGGCCGGGTTTGAACCCGCCACCCTCGCTATATGGGGCCGGCGCCTTACCGACTGAGCCACAGGCGCCGCCCTCATTGCATCTTCTTAGAGGAGAGTAGAAAAGAAATGATTTGGGTCTCAAGAAATGGAAGTACAAATCCACCGTTCCTTCTCTGCAAGTCTGAAAAGTTCTGAGAAGGAAAGCTTTCTCCTTATTAGTTTGGCTTTAAGATGTGCCCTGACCTCCAGTCATTGCTGGCTAAATTTAACCTGTTCTGCTTGTCAACCCTTATAGTTTCACCACTTCTGTGACATGACCCACTGCAGAACCATCCATGCATTTGAATATTGGCTGCGGGCCTCTACCCACTAGGGGGGAGTTCCAGAGTCCACTGCAGACGTTCCTTTCTAAAATCTGGAAAGTTCTGATTTCCTAAATACTCTGGGCCCCAGAATTTTAAAGAAAAAGCTATGGTCTTAGAATAAGGTGATTATTATTAACTATCATTCATTGAGCCCTACAGTGTCCCAGGCACTTTGTATGTGTTGTCTCTTTGATCCTCATGGTCAATTATTTTATAGATTATTTCATTTAACAGATAAGAAAATGAAAGTTCAGAGATCTAAGTGTCACACAGCTAACATGTTTGTTAATATTAACTGAAGTTTTTTGACAGATAAGGTATTATTACAATGTTTCGTTTTCCTGGCCATATGTACAGAATTTAAAGACCATTTGGAATGTCTAGCAGAGAGGAAATTGATTCATCCAAATCAATTGTTATTTGTACTTCATCTTGGGTCCCATCCTGGGCATTAGAGACGTCACCTCATTTGGTGCCCTCAGCTAACGGTTGAGAAGCACTTATTATATGTCAACTGTGAACCCTGTATACTTTTGCTCACTTGATCCTCAGAAGTTTGAGACCAGCCTGAGCAAAGGTGAGATCCTGTCTCTGTTAAAAATAGAAAAACTAACTGGGCCTGGTGGCATATGCCTATAGACCTGGCTACTCGGGAGGCCGAGGCAAGAGGATCACTGAAGCCCAAGAGTTTGAGGTTGCTGTGAGCTACGACGACACCTTGGCACTCTACTCAGGGTGACAAAGAGAGATCCTGTCTCAAAAATAAGCAACAAAAAATAAAAACGGAAACTTAGTCTGAGGTTACTCCACCCCTAGGTGGGCAAGCTGAGATGGGAACCTGATTTTCTGATATCTAAGCTGAAGGCCCACCACCCCTTCATCTCATTCTAGAGATAGAAGAGATACAACAAGAGAATTAAAGCACAGTTCATGTAAGTCACAGCAAAAGAAAACTTTCAACTGCAGGCCAAAACGTCGTAAACTTTCCTAACCCAGCTCGTGCTGCCAGAACCCTTAAGCAGGGCCTCATTCCACTGCCAGCTGGAGCTGGAGCATCTGACCACACGGCCAGCACCAGGCTCACTCAAGGGGGATGAACACATCACCTACCATTCCAAGTCTTTTCTCTCATCTCAGAATCGAAGGTCAATTTCCTGAAGGCAGCTTCTGGTTTATATGTTAAATCAACAGACACTTATTTGAGGTACTGCTATATACGAGGGCCTTTTTTTTTTGCAGTGGGGTGGAGACAGAACAGGGAGCAGGTCAGACAAGGTTCCTGCTCTGAAGGGGCATGTTTGGTGGCAAGAGGCATAGTTACTAAGCAGATAAAATATATGTTAGTAACTGCGAATGGGTATGGGCTTCTTTTGTGGGGGGTGATAAAAGGGTCCAGGAATTAGATAACTGTGATAGTTGCCCAACTTTGTGAATATGTTAAAACCCATTGAATCTTACACTTTAAATGGCTGAATTTTGTGGCATGCAAATTATATGTCAATAAAAATATCACCATAGAATATATCAAGTGGCAATAAGAAGTAAGAGGAGAAAGAAAGCAAGGTGAAGAGGGTGACAGAGGGGAGTTCTGTTAGACAGAATGGCCTGGGGCAGGGTGGATAATGCCATGCATTGCTCCTGGCTCCCCTCTGCCCACCTCCCCTGCCAGCAGCTCCCTGTGGCCAGCTCCTACATCCTACTCACCACGTGTCTAAGTACTTTCTTCTCTGTCATGGAACTTTCCCTTCAGGAGCAGGTACAATAGGGATAGTCAACTAACGATGGAGTGTTCTGGGTTGAATTATGTCCTTTCCAGATGCATATGTTGAAGTCCTAACCCCTCGTACCTCAGGATTTAACTGTATTTGGAGATGAGGGCTTTTAAGAAGTGATTAAGTTAAAATGAGGCTGTTAGGTGGGGCCCTAATCAGTACACCTGGATCTTCATAAGACGAGGAAGAGACACCAGATTGCCCATGCATAGAGAAAAGGTCATGTGAGGACACAGTGGGAAGGTGGCCGTCTGCAAGCCAAGGAGGGAGGCCTCCCGAGAAACCAACCCTGTAGACACCTGGATCTCAGACTCTCAGCACCCAGAGCTGCAGAAAATACATATCCGTTGTTCAAGCCACCCAGTCTGTGGTATTTTGCTTATGACAGCCCTAGCTAATGAGTATAGGGAGAAATTCAATTAACAAATGCCCCAGCTTCTTCCATTCTCTGTTGGAACAATTTTGAAGTATGTTGTAAATGGTTTTTCAGAGGATCCCTGTAGGATTAGGCCCAGTTGCAACAGGAACTCCATTAGCTTTTACCTCCCCTGACCCCCATCTCACTCCCTGCACTTTGTGATTTTGCTTCCCAAATAAACACCTCCCAAATAAACTACTTGATCTGACCACTCATCTTAGGTTTGCTTTGGGGAGATCCCAAACCAAATAAGAAGGCTTTTCTAATCAGATAACATTTGAGCCAAGACTCAGATGGAGGTAATAGAGTGAGCCAGGTGGATTGCGGGGTAAGGAGTTGCAGGGAGGGGGAGCAACAAAGGTCAAGGCCATGGGGTAGGAAGGCCTCCCAGAAGCAGCACGGAGGCTGGTGAGACTGGGGTGGAAGGAAAATAGGGTCAGAGAGTGGGGTGGGGTGGGGGGAAGCATAGTCACAGGCCTGGAAGGAAGAACCTTGATTTCACCCTGAGTGTGACGGAGCCCCTGGAGACATTGAGCGGTGAAGAGACAGGCTCAGACTTGGGTTGTTGGAAGGTTGCTATGATGGCTGTATTGAGAATAGATTGAAGGGTGTGAGAGAACAGATGATAGTCATTGCCACTGGCGAATCATCCACGAGAAAGCATACAGAGGCTTGAAGTGGAATGGAACAGATGGGACAATGAGGCAGCAGAATTTGCTGCTGGGGTGGGAAAGAGAAAATAGTCAAGGATGAATCAGGAGGTTCTGGCCCAAGCACTGGGAAGGCTGAATGTGTTGGGAGACAGTTCTCCACAGGACTCTCAGGTTTCCACACATCTCGTGAACAGACGCACTGAAGGTCTTTGTTTCAGACAATCTTTTAAAAGACATTTGTACGTGGGCGGCACCTATGGCTCAGTGAGTAGGGTGCCGGCCCCATATACCGAGGGTAGCAGGTATGAACGTGGCCCCGGACAAACTGCAACAACAAAAAAAGGTAGCCGGGCTATGTGGCGGGCGCCTGTAGTCCCAGCTACTCTGGAAGCTGAGGCAAGAGAATCGCCTAAGAGCTGGAGGTTGCTGTGAGCTGTGACACCACGACCCTCTACCAAGGGTGACAAAGTGCGACTCTGTCTCTAAAAATAAATAAATAAAAAATAAAAGACATTTGTATAGTGAAACTCCTTGAAAGAGAAAGATAGCATCTCCCTCTGCCATTGTTTAAATGTGTCCTCAGAAAGTTAATGTATTGAAACTCAAACCCCAAGGTGCTGATATTGGGAGATGGGGCCTTTAGGAGGTGGCTGGGTCATAGGGGCACCTCAATAATGAATGGACTAATGCCACTATTGCAGGAGTGTGCTTCTGATAAAAAGGATGGGTTTAAGCAGATTTCCTTTCTCTAGCTTGTGTGCGTCCTTGTACCATCCACCCTTCTATCATGGATGACCCTCAGAAGATGCTAGCACCATGCTTTTGGGCTTCCAGCCTTCAGAACCATAAACTTGTTTATAAATCACTCAGTCTCTGATATTCTGTTGTAACAGCAGAAAATGGACTAAGACATCCTCAGTAAAAGATTCCAGACCCAAAGGTAAAAGATTATTCTGAGGTACGAGAGGAAAGGAAGACTGAATCCCAGTTTTGTGCGATCAAAGTGGCTTTTATTCCACCTGGGTGCAGGTGGGGTGAGATTCCTGACCAGGAAGGAATCCACATGTGGACTATGGCGGATGGGGATTTTAAAAGGTCAGAGAGGCAGGGATTGGTTCATTCACTATTTCCTGGGAGGGACATACACTTGGTACTTTCTGGGCAGGTCTGTTTTACCTGGACAGGTGGATGGGAAAGGGTCAGGGAGGCAGGGATTGCTTCACTTACTATTTGCTGGGAGGGACATACACTCGATCCTTCCTGGGTGGGCTAGTTCTATTTGGGTGGGTCAGTAAACTGATTCTATCACTCAGATTAAAGGGGTGTCTTGCAGACTATAAATTAGAAAAGATTTGGGTTTGTGAAGCAAGGCTCCTGTCCTGTAACGCTACCCACCCTACCTGCAGGTGACACCTGGCCTGCTTCACATTTCCCTATGGGAATTGAGTCTTGGGGAAATGGTGCAAAAAAAATTATGAAACTCTAGAAACTGCTACTTCTGTGCTGTGAGTAATGAAGTCATTTGTCTCTGACCCAAGAATTTTGTTTTGCTAGCATCCATGAAACTATGGGAGACTAACTGGTTAGTTCACAAGTAAAATACAATTTCAGACTCTTTCTAGTTCTTGACAAAGTGGAGGTGACCTTTGCTTACAGGGGAAAGATTATAAGAGGAATAAGTTGGAGTGGTGGTAGAACCAGCTGTTCATTTCTGTACTATTCATTCTGAAATTCCTTTTGTATGCCAAGCTTCACATAATGACACATCACCACTTGGATGTCTAAGTTTAGAGTTTGGAAGAATAGCCAGTGTTAAAAATGTACATTTTGGAATTATAAATATTAAAATATACTTGGGATTTAAAGCTATTAGGTTATTTGGCTTCAAGAGCATGAGTGAGGCTAAAAATGAGATGTGTGAAAACTGGACCCAGCAGTTGGGAGAGTGGGTGTAACTTGTTTGGGGGGTGGTGAGAGGAGGGCACAATGAGAAGGTAGAACAAAGATGGCAGGTCCCAGAGGAGATGGAGAATTATGATCATTGACTGACTACTACAGGGTCTGTGCTGGGAGGACAGGAAGTGATTGTGAGAGGGAGGAGTTTTGAAAGTTACATGACAGACAGGTGCACTGAGTGGCTCTGACAAGGTCTAGGTAGGGCCCAGTGGCCTGGGAGTGGGTGGTTGGAGTGCAGGGTGTGATCACTGGAGGTGAGAGAGCAGGCAGAGGAGATGCCAGGGTATTCAAAGATCAGCCATGTGAATACCAAATCATCAAGGATCACAGCAGGACTGCTGGTGGAGATGGACTGGTGGGAAGAGACCTGAGCAAAGAACTAAATCCTCACTGATGGAGGGAGGGGTGACAGGTGACCACCCTGGGGGTGGGGGCAGCTGGTGCACGCACAGAATACAGCTAATTGTAGCTACCAGTTAGGGCAGTTTAGAGCAGAGGTCTGCAAGAAAGAAAATATTTTCTGGAAAGGAAATATTTTAGGCTTTGCAGGTGACACTGGTGGGCAGAATAATGCCTCCTCCTAAAAGATGTCCAGGTTCTAATTCCCCAGACCTGTGAATATGTCCCATTATGTGTCAAACAATGATTAAAGTAATAGGTGAAACTAAGGTGGTTAATTAACTGACCTTAAAATAGGGAGGGCCCTATTGAACATGAGAGAGGGAGACAGAAAAGCCCATGATAGAGCAACATGGTGCAGGGAGGCCCACTGGCTTAAAACATAAGGGAGCCATCAGCCACAGAATGGGGGCTGCCCAGACAGTCTTCTCAAAAGCCCCCAGAAAGGCACCCAGCCCTGCTGACACCTTCATTTTAACCCAGTGAGACCCATTTTGAATTTCTGACCTCCAGAACTGTAAGATAACACATCTTTATTGTTCTAGGCTACTCATTTTGTGGTAATTTGTCACAGTAGCTACAGAAAACTAATATGTACAACTTCTGGTAAAACTACTCTGCTGTGGTGGCAGAAAAGTAATCATAGACAGTATGTACATGAATGGACATGGGTGTGTGATAATAAAACTTTATTTACAAAAACAGGCTGCAGGCCACATTTGGCATGTTGCCCACAGTTTGCCAACCCCCTGGAATATAGAATCTCTACAACGGAATATTAAGAAACATATGGCATTTATGAGAATGAGGTGAGTCTTTATGAATTAATATGGATGTACCTTTAAGATATTGTTAAGGGGGAAAAAGAAAGGTGCAGGAGACAGTGCTTATTCTTATTTTTCTGTGTGTGTACATATATGTATTTATATATCTTGATACAGGTTCACACACATATGTAAAAGCCTGTACATGAGTATGCAATTTCGGAAAGGATATACAAGAACTATCTTCAGTGGCTCTTCTGAAGAAGGGGACTGTGTGTGTGGGTAGAGGAAAGGCTTATGTTACATGTACACTTTTTGCCCTCTTTGATTCTTTGTGTTTGAACCATGTACATGTGCTTTTTTATTTTTTTATTAAAGAATCAAATTGTTAACAAAGCACCTATTTAAAACCAACACAAGCATTGCCCCCAAATGTCAATCTTTATTTAACTTGGATAGCAGTTAAAAAGGCTTTTTATTGAAGTCTAATAGATACACAGAAACTCAGATATATCCTAAGTGTACAAACTGGGGACTTTCATAAAATGAACACAACTGTGTCCCCAGCACTCTGAGGAAGACCCATGATACACCAGAATCCTAGAAGCCTTTAGCCCCCACATCAACATTACCCAAGAGTAAATATTGTCCTCAAAACACAATAGCAGCAGTGGGGGGTGGAGCAAGATAGCGGCCGAGTAACAGCTTCCCTGCAACTGGACATGGTGAGTCTGGGGAGATAAGACTGCAGGCATCTCTGGCTGGTGGGATCTGCCTATAATCATCCCTTTGAGGATACAAGGAGTCAACAAGGGACTTCTGGACCCCAAGAGGAGGACAAAAACAGTGGAAAACTGGCAAGTGGTTGCATGTGTTCATTCGACCTAATTCCACTGGCAACCATAAATACAAGCAGCAGTGAGACTGCAAATTGGAAAGGCCTTACCTGTGAACTGCTTCAGTGTTTTTGGACTTGGCACTCAGTTGAACTGCCTTGGGTACAGCTTGAGCAGGAGTGCGGAGAACTTTGGGCATTGTTTAGGGCCCCAGACTGAGCCACTGAGCTGGGCCACAGGAAGCAATTGTGAGAGAACTGCCCCGGCAAGCTCCACCCTCAGGGTCCCAGAGCAAGGATCGGGTGGGAGCTAGTAACCTAGTGACTGAGCAGCCTAAAAGGCAGGGACTGAGCTTCCTTACAGCCTTAACCCTTAGGGGCAGAGTGAGACTGGTTTTGGCACACTGGAGGCTCAGGCTGTTGCCCTGGGTAGAGTGCAGTGGTGTCACAGCTCATAGCAACCTCAAACTCCTGGGCTTGGCACCACCTGGACCTCCACAAGAGCTGTGGCACAACCCCCAAACTGTGACCCACGCCCGCTGGGCTTCTGCATGCCCTGACCAAAAACTGTGGGAGTCATGCAACCCCACCTCCTCCCTCCTATATTCTCCCTGCCTCCACACTGGCCCGCTCATCTGGCCAGGGATACTGATAGCCACGTGCTGTCTGGAGCCCTCCCTGCCTCTGTGCAGAGCCCTTCTCCTGGCCAGAGACTGCGGGAGCCTTGGGTGCTCTGTGCCAAAGTCACTGAGTGCCAGGCACTCCCAGAACCATGCGCACCACCTCCCACCCTGTTGCTGGATCCGGATGTGTCACACGCTGAAGCTGCTTCCACAACCAGAACTCCCTAGCTGGGTCAGCCCCAGAAGAACTAAACAGGGTCACTCCCTACAAAGATCCAGCAACAATAGAGTGATCCCGCTGGGGCCTAAACTTGGAGACACCTCCCCAACTCTGAGGACAGCCAGAGGCAATGGTGAAAAACAATCATGAGGCGGAATCAACAGAAAAACTCTGGCAATATGAATAATCAGAATAGATCAACTCCCCCAAGGATCAATGGGGCAGACACAGAACAAGATCCCATGCACAAACAAATAGCTGAGATGTCAGAAATCGAATTCAGAATCTGGATA
Organism: Nycticebus coucang; assembly: GCF_027406575.1. Classification (NCBI taxonomy): domain Eukaryota; kingdom Metazoa; phylum Chordata; class Mammalia; order Primates; family Lorisidae; genus Nycticebus; species Nycticebus coucang. The sequence continues at coordinate 25,459,680 of NC_069787.1, forward strand.
GCAAATAAGATCGAATTAGAATTCCAAGCAGTAACCCAAAAGAAATCTTAAGAATTCAACAAATTCAAAGACCAAATGACAAAGATTTTGACACATTGAGACAAGAAGTTTCAGCCCAAAATAAAAAAAAAAAAAAGAAGTTGCAGCCCTCAAAGATCTGAGAAACACAGTAGAATCGCTCAGTAACAGAATGGAGCAAGCAGAAGAAAGGATTTCTGACATTGAAGACAAAGCTTTCGAACACTCCCAAACTCTGAAAGAGGAAGAGAAATGGAGGGCAAAAACAGATCACTCTCTCAGAGAGCTCTGGGATAATTTGAAGAAAACCAATATTCGTCTTATAGGGATCCAGGAAAGCGACAAAGTGGCTTCACAAGGCACAGAATCTCTCCTCCATGAGATTATGAAGGAGAACTTTCCAGACATGCCAAGAGATTCTGAAATTCAGATAGCAGACAGTTTTAGAACTCCAGCATGACTCAACCCAAATGAGACATCCCCCAGACACATCATAATCAATTTCACTAAAGTTAATATGAAGGAGAAAATTCTGAAAGCTGCCAGACGAAAGAAAACCGTTACCTACAAGGGGAAGAATATTAGAATAACTGCAGATCTCTCTGCTGAAACCTTTCAAGCTAGAAGAGGATGGTCATCGACTTTTAATCTCCTAAAACAAAATAACTTTCAACCCAGGATCCTGTACCCAGCTAAACTGAGTTTCATCTATGACGGAGAAATTAAATACTTCAATGACATTCACATGTTGAAGAAATTTGCCATAACTAAACCAGCTCTCCAGGATATTCTCAGACCTATCCTCCATAAAGACCAGTGTAATCTTCCACCACAAAAGTAAACCCACCCAGAAAATTTTGATATAATTTCAACTTCCACGGTCGCAAAAGGATTAAAAATGTCCCCCAGATTCTTGAAAGGCTTATCGATATTCTCAATTAATGTGAATGTTTTAAACTATCCTCTAAAGAAGCACAGGTTGGCTGACTGGATAAAAAAACTCAAGCCAGATATCTGCTGCATCCAAGAATCGCATCTTACATTAAAAGACAAATATAGACTCAAGGTGAAGGGATGGTCATCTATATTCCAGGCAAATGGACAACAGAAAAAAGCAGATGTTGCAATCCTGTTCGCAGATGCAATAGACTTTAAACCAACCAAAATAAGGAAGGATAAGAATGGACACTTCATATTTGTTAAAGGTAATACTCAATATGATGAGATCTCCATTATTAATATTTATGCACCCAACCAGAACACACCTCAATTTGTAAGAGAAACTCTAACGGATGTGAGCAACTCAATTTCCTCCAGTTCCATAGTAATTGGAGATTTTAACACCCCTTTAGCAGTCCTGGATAGATCCTCCAAAAAGAACCTAAGCAAAGAAATTTTAGATTTAAACTCAATCATTCAACATCTGGACTTAACAGACATCTACAGAACATGTTATCCCAACAAAACTGAATATACATTCTTCTCATCAGAACACGGAACATACTCCAAAATTGATCACTCCTAGGCCACAAATATAACCTCAGAAAATTTAGAAAAAGAAATTACCCAGCTGCTTGGGAGGCTGAGGCAAGGGAATCGCGGAAGCCCAAGACTTAGAGGTTGCTTTGAGCCGTGTGATGCCACAGCACTCTACCCAACGTACAGTGAGACTCTGTCTCTACAAAAAAAAAAAAAAAGAAAGAAATTATTCCTTGCATCTTCTCAGACCACCATGGAATAAAAGTTGAATTCAATAACAACAGGAACCTGCATACCCATACAAAAACATGGAAGCTAAACAACCTTATGATGAAGGATAGATGGGTTATAGACGAGATTAAGAAGGAAATCACCGGGCGGTGCCTGTGGCTCAACGGGTAGGGCGCCGGTCCCATATGCCGGAGGTGGCGGGTTCAAGCCCAGCCCCGGCCAAAAATAAAAAAAAAAAAAAGAAGGAAATCACCAAAGTTTTGGAACAAAACAACAATCAAGACATGAATTACCAGAACCTCTGGGATACTGCAAAGGCAGTCCCAAGAGGGAAATTTATAGCAGTGCAAGCCTTCCTCAAGAAAATGGAAAGAGAGGAAGTTAATAACTTAATGAGACATCTCAAGCAACTGGAGAAGGAAGAATACTCCAACCCAAACCCAGCAGAAGAAAAGAAATAACCCAAATCAGAGCAGAACTAAATGAAATTGAAAACAAAAGAATTATACAACAGATCAATAAATCCAAAAGTTGGTTTTTTGAAAAGATCAATAAAATAGATAAACCTTTGGCCAACCTAACCAGGGAAAAAAAAGAGTAAAATCTCTAATTTCATCAATCAGAAATGGTAACGATGAAATAACAACAGACCCCTCAGAAATTCAAAAAATCCTTAACGAATACTACAAGTAACTTTACTCTCAGAAATATGGAAAATCTGAGAGAAATAGACCTCCTACCAAGACTTAGCCAGAATGAAGTGGGAATGTTGCACACGCCTATATCAAGTTCTGAAATAGCATCAACTATACAAAATCTCCCTAAAAAGAAAAGCCCAGGACCAGATGGCTTTACATCAGAATTCTACCAAACATTTAAAGAAGAACTAGTACCTATACTACTAAACCTCTTCCAAAATATAGAAAAAGAAGGAATATTACCCAACGCATTCTATGAAGCAAACATCACCTTGATCCCCAAACCAGGGAAAGACCCAACAAGAAAAGAAAATTATAGACCAATATTACTAATGAATATTGATGCTAAAATACTCAATAAGATCCTAACAAACAGAATCCAACAACACATCAAAAAAATTATACACCATGACCAAGTCGGATTTATCCCAGGGTCCCAAGGCTGGTTCAATATACGTAAATCTGTAAATGTAATTCAACACATAAACAAACTTAAAAATAAAGACCATATGATTCTTTCAATTGATGCAGAAAAAGCTTTTGATAATATCCAGCATCCCTTCATGATCAGAGCACTTAAGAAAATTGGTATAGAAGGGATATTTCTTCAAATAATAGAGGCCATCTACAGCAAACCCATAGCCAATATCATATTGAATGAAGTTAAATTGAAATCATTTCCACTTAGATCAGGAACCAGGAAAGGTTGCCCATTGTCACCATTGCTCTTTAACATTGTAATGGAAGTTTCAGCCATTGCAATTAGGGAAGAAAAGGTGATCAAGGGTATTCACATAGGGTCAGAAGAAATCAAACTTTCACTCTTCGCAGATGATATGATCGTATATCTGGAAAACACTAGGGATTTTACTACAAAACTTTTAGAAGTGATCAAGGAATACAGCAATGTCTCAGGCTACAAAATCAACACACATAAATCTGTAGCCTTTATATATATTAACAATATCCAAGCTGAAAAAACAGTCAAGGACTCTATTCCTTTCATAGTAGTGCCAAAGAAGATGAAATATTTGGGAATATACCTAACAAAGGACGTGAAAGATCTCTGCAAAGAGAACTATGAAACTTTAAGAAAAGAAATAGCTGAAGATATTAACAAATGGAAAAACATACCATGCTCATGGCTGGGAAGAATCAACACTGTTAAAATGTCTATAGTACCCAAAGTAATACATAATTTTAATGCAATTCCTATTAAAGCTCCATTGTCATATTTTAAAGATCTTGAAAAAATAATACTTCGTTTTATATGGAATCAGAAAAAACCCGAATAGCCAAAACATTACTCAGCAATAAAAACAAAGCTGGAGGAATCACACTAACAGACCTGAGACTGTACTATAAATTGATAGTGATCAAAACAGCATGGTACTGGCACAAAAACAGAAAAGTAGATGTGTGGAACAGAATAGAGAACCAAGAGATGAATCCAGCTACTTACCATCATTTGATCTTTGACAAGCCAACTAAAAACATTCAGTGGGGAAAATATTCCTTATTTAACAAATGGTGCTGGGTAAACTGGCTGGCAATCTGTAGAAGATTGAAACTGGACCCACACCTTTCACCATTAACTAAGATAGACTCTCACTGGATAAAAGATTTAAACTTAAGACATGAAACTATAAAAATACTTGAAGAAAGTGCAGGGAAAACTCTTGATGGAATCGGCCTGGGTGAATATTTTATGAAGAGGACTCCCAGGCAATTGAAGCAGTATCAAAAATACACTACTGGGACCTGATCAAATTAAAAAGCTTCTGCACAGTCAAGAACATAGTAAGTGAAACAAGCAGACAGCTCTCAGAATGGGAGAAGATATTTGCAGGTTATATCTCCAATAAAGGTCTAATAACTGGAATCCACAGAGAACTCAAACATATTAGCAAGAAAAGAACACGTGACCCCATCTCAGGGTGGGCAAGGAACTTGAAGAGAAACTTCTCTAAAGAAGACAGATGCACAATCTACAAACACATGAAAAAAAGCTCATCATCCTTATTCATCAGAGAAATGCAAATCAAAACTACTTTGAGATATCGCCTAACCCCAGTAAGAGTAGCCCACATAACAAAATCCCCAAACCATAGATGTTGGCGTGGATGTGGAGAAAAGGGCACACTTCTACACTGCTGGTGGGAATGCCCACTAATACGTTCCTTCTGGAAGGATGTTTGGAGAATACTTAGAGACCTAAAAATAGACCTGCCATTCAATCCTATAATTCCTTTACTAGGTTTATACCCAGAAGACCAAAAATCACAATATAACAAAGACATCTGTACCAGAATGTTTATTGCAGCCCAATTCATAATTGCTAAGTCACGGAAGAAGCCCAAGTGCTCATCGACCCACGAATGGACTAGCAAATTGTGGTACATGTATACCATGGAATATTATGCAGCCTTAAAGAAAGATGGAGACTTTACCTCTTTCATGTTTACATGGATGGAGCTGGAACATATTCTTCTTAGCAAAGTATCTCAGGAATGGAAGAAAAAGTATCCAATGTACTCAGCTCTACTATGAAGCTAAATTATAGCTTTCACATGAGGGCTATAACCCAACTATAGCACAAGACAATGGGGAAAGGGCCAAGGAAGGGGAAGGGAGGGGGAGGTTATGGTGGAGGGAAGGTAATGGGTAGGGCCACACCTACGGTGCATCTTAGATTGGGTACAGGCGAAACTTACTAAATGCAGAATACAAATGCCTACATACAGTAACTAAGAAAATGCCATGAAGGCTACGTTGAACAATTTAATGAGAATATTTCAGATTGTATATGAAACTGGCACATCGTACTCCTTGATTGAGCTAATGTACACAGCTATGATTTAACAGTAAAAATAAATTAATTAATTAAAAAAAAAAACACAATAGCAGCAGTTAGTTTTGCCTGCTTTTATCCTTTCCGTGAATCTCCTTCACGAGATAAGACTGTGTTTACTCTTCTTATTTCTTTCATCCAACTTCATGTCTGTGCAATTACATCTTGTGTCTTTTCTGCATGCAGTTATAGATGGTCATTCCTACCTTGTATCATATTCCATTTTGTGAACATAAGTTACTTATCTTTTCAGCTGTATTTTTTTGTTGTTGTTGTTGTTAGACTGAGTCTCTCTCCATGCTGTGGTGTCCTAGGTCACAGCATCCTCAAACTCCTGGGCTTAAACAATCCTCCTGCTTCAACCTCCCAAGTAGCTGGGACTACAGCCACCCACTGCAATGCCTGGATAGTTTTTCTATTTTTAGTAGGATGAGGTCTTGCTCTTGCTCAGGCTGGGCTTGAACTCCTGAGCTTAGGCAATCCACCTGCCTCGGCCTGTCAGAGTGCTAGAATTACAGGCGTGAGCCACCACGCCCAGCCTATCTTTTTGCCTGTTGATGGGCATTTGGACAGTTTTGACATTGGGACTATTATGAATATTCCATATTTATTACTAGCCCCTATTAAAAAAAAAAATCTTTGCCTGCTCCAAGATCCCAAAGATGTTCTCCTACTTTCTCTTTTAAGAGCATTATTTTAGCTTTCCTATTTAAGGGAAGGATAAGGTATATTTTTTCCCCATAGAAATAGCCAGTGGACCTACCAGCATTCATTGAAAAGATCATTCTTCCCCAACTGCATTGTAGTGTCCTGAATTGGACTTTATAAATACCTCAGAATTAAAGTGTTTTATGCCTGAAAATGACTAAAAGATCTGTGACAAGGGTGGGGAGCCTGCGGCTTTGGAGCTGTGTGTGGCCTTCTGGATCCAAATTTTGCAGAACAAATCCTTTTAATAAGGGATTCCATGAGATTTGCCTGATACATTTTCTAGCGGCAGGGACGCAAACATCCTCTCTTTCTCTTGAATACAAAGGTGGATATTTGTGTATGTGAGGTGTCTGCATGTGTGCAGTCAAGGGCTCCTGCGTGGAGGGTCTCCTCAGTTCCCCAGGAGGGGATTGTGAGCACAGGGGACGAGTCCAACCACATGGTCACTGGGGCAAAGGGCAGAAGACCACAGCACTGTGTCCCAGGAGAGGATTCTAAGCACAGGGGACGAGGAAGGGAACTAGAGTTCAACATGGTCACTAGGGCAAAGCGCAGGAGACCATAGGACTGTGTTTTATTAGCAGAGTACAAGTTCTGAGCCAGGCTGGAGCTAATGCTGAGGCATGGCAGTTACGCTTGGGTTCGCTATGTACCTTATCGCAGGCCAGACTGTTTCTCAAAATGGAGGGAGGGGGGCATCTTCTTGGATGAAGTTGAGGGAACTGCACCCATACCGAACCAGGATGCCAGGGGCAGAGAGCAGGAAGGGCTGGTGAATCTTGCAGTCCTAGTGAAACACTGCACTGGGAGGGAAAGACAGTCCATGGATTCTCTCCCCACTCAGAGAGCTAGGAAACGGGATGTCAGCTCAAACTGCCCTCTCCTCACTAAACTAGAAATCTGCTTTTAGCTCCAAAGATATACATATATATTTTTAGTTTCAATGGGAAAATTTTCTCCACATCTACTTAAATAATACAAATTCTGCCACCAAATTTTTCTAAATGTCTGTCTTCTGTGTAATTTTTATGTCATGCTATCGAGACTGCTGCTTGAGATACTTCAGTGGATAAATTATTCTCTACTCCACTTCTGCAAAAAATTACACTCTTTGATGTGAAAATTATATGCACTTAGAGATATGCTAATACGAAAATGATTTGAGAAGCGTAGACGAAGGGTGGCAGCTGACGCAGAGGCCGCGTTAGTCGCTGCACCTGCACCCAGCAATTCCTGAAGGGGAGTGAGTGGGATCTTGCCAACTCTTCTCACCCCAAAGTGGTTTTTAGTTTCAAAAGCCACTGATTTTTTTGAAATCTGATGGGGGTGATTCTAATGCAAAACATGACCATTTAAAAATATTAAGCGGCTGGGAGGTGCTGGGGAAGATTAGCATGGTATTAGGAACCTTTCATTCATGAAAGTCCTCAACAACTATTTATGGTGCACCAAGTGCTCAGATTTTCAGCAGAGAATAAAACAGATGCTGTGTCTGCCCTCTTGAAATTTTTAAAACTTAAGATGGTGAAGGAGAAGAAAACTTGGAACCTACTTTTGATGAGACCACTGCTGTTCAAGGTGTGGACCACACAGGTTGTCAGAAATACAGAATCTCAGGCATCGACTCCCCAGACCTGGTGAATCAGAATTTGTGTTTTAATAGGATCCTTAGACAATTCATGTAAGCTACTCATTAAGATCATCTGAGGAGAAAGATGGCGGCCGAGTAACAGCTTCCCTGCAACTGGGAACAGCGAGTCTGGGGAGACAAGACTCCAGGCATCTCTGGCCGGTGGGATCTACCTATAATCATCCCTTTGAGGATACAGGGAGCCAGCAAGGGACTTCTGGACCCCAAGAGGAGGACAAAAGCAGTGGAAAACTGGCAAGTGGTTGCGTGTGTTCGATCTACCTAATCACGCCGGCAACCGTAAGTACAAGCAGCAGTGAGACTGCAAACCGGAAAGGCCTTACCTGTGAACTGTTTTGGTGTTCTTGGACTTGGCACTCAGTTGAACTGCCTTGGGTACAGCCTGAGCAGGAGTGTGGAGAACTTTGGGCATTGTCTGGGGCCGCAGACTGAGCCACTGAGCTGGGCGCAGGAAGCCATTGTGAAAGAACTGCCCCGACAAGCTCCGCCCTCAGGATATCAGAGCAAGGATTGGGTGGGTCAAAGTTACCCACTGACTGAGCAGCCTAAAGGTGGGGACTGAGCTTCCTTACAGCCTTAATCCTTAGGGGCAGAGTGAGATGGTTTTGGCACACTGGAGCCTTGGGCTGTTGCCCTGGGTAGAGTGCCGTGACGTCACAGCTCATAGCAACTTCAAACTCCTGGGCTTGGTGCCTCACAGACCTCCATAAGAGCTTTGCAGCGACCCCCGACTGGTGACCCGCAGCGACCCCCGACTGGTGACCCACACCCACCGGGCCTCCGCATTCCCTGACCAGGAACTGTGGGAGCCACGCAACCCTGCGTCCTCCCTCCTGTGTCCTCCCAGCTTCCACACTAGCCCATTCATTTGGACAGGGACTCTGGCAGCTACATGCCCTTTGGAGCCCTCCCTACCCCTGTGCAGAGCTCTTCTGGCCAGAAACTGCTAGAGCCTTGGGCTCTCTGTGCCAAAGTCACTGGGCGCCTGGCACTCCCAGAACCATGCGTACCACCCCCAGCCCTGTTGCTGGATCCGGATCTGTCACAAACCAGAGCTGCTTCCACAACCAGAACTCTCTAGCTAGAGCAGCCCCAGAGGAACTACACAAGGTCACTCCCTACAAAGATCCAGTAACAATAGAGTGATCCCACTGGGGTCTAATCTTGGAGAGACACCTCCCCAACTCTGAGGACAGCCAGAGGCAATGGTGAAAAACAATCATGAGGCGAAATCAACAGAAAAACTCTGGCAATATGAATATTCAGAGTAGATCAACTCCCCCAAGGATCAATGGGGCAGAAACAGCACAAGACCCCATGCACAAACAAATAGCTGAGATGTCAGAAATTGAATTCAGGATCTGGATAGCAAATAAGATCGAATTAGAAGTCCAAAAGTTATCTCAAGAATTCAACAAATTCAAAGACCAAATGACCAAAGATTTTGACACATTGAGACAAGAAGTTGCATCCCTCAAAGATCTGAGAAACACAGTAGAATCCCTCAGTAACAGAATGCAGCAAGCAGAGAAAGGATTTCTGACATTGAAGACAAAGCTTTCAAACACTCCCAAACCCTCTGCTGAAACCTTTCAAGCTAGAAGAGGATGGTCATTGACTTTTAATCTCCTAAAACAAAATAACTTTCAACCCAGGATCCTGTACCCAGCTAAACTGAGCTTCATTTATGACGGAGAAATTAAATACTTCAATGACATTCACATGTTGAAGAAATTTGCCACAACTAAACCAGCTCTCCAGGACATTCTTAGACATATCCTCCATAAAGACCAGCATAATTCTCCACCCCAAAAGTAAACCCACCCAAAAAATTTTTGATCAAATTCCAACTTCCACAGTCGCAAAAGGATTAAAAATGTCCACAGGTCTCTCGAAAGGCTTATCAATACTCTCAATTAATGTGAATGGTTTAAACTGTCCTCTAAAGAGGCCTAGGTTGGCTGACTGGGTACAAAAACTCAAGCCAGATATTTGCTGCATCCAAGAATTGCATCTTATATTAAAAGACAGATATAGACTCAAGGTGAAGGGATGGTCATCTATATTCCAGGCAAACAGACAACAGAAAAAAGCAGGCATTGCAATCCTGTTCGCAGATGCAATAGGCTTTAAACCAACCAAAATAATTAAGGATAAGGATGGACACTTCATATTTGTTAAAGGTAATACTCAATATGATGAGATCTCCATTATTAATATTTATGCACCCAACCACAACGCACCTCAATTTATAAGAGAAACTCTAACAGACATGAGCAACTCGATTTCCTCCACTTCCATAGTAGTTGGAGATTTTAACACTCCTTTAGCAGTCCTGGATAGATCCTCCAAAAAGAAGCTAAGCAAAGAAATTTTAGATTTAAACTCAACCATTCAACATCTGGACTTAACAGACATCTACAGAACATTTCATCCCCAAAAAACTGAATACACATTCTTCTCATCAGCCCACGGAACATACTCCTACATTGACCACATCCTAGGCCACAAATCTAACCTCAGCAAATTTAAAAAAACAGAAATTATTCCTTGCATCTTCTCAGACCATCATGGAATAAAAGTTGAACTAAATAACAACAAGAACCTGCATACCCATACAAAAACATAGAAGCCAAACAACCTTATGCTGAAGGATACATGGATTATAGACGAGATTAAGAAGGAAATCACTGGGCGGCACCTGTGGCTCAAGGAGTAGGGCGCCGGTCCCATATGCTGGAGGTGGCAGGTTCAAACCTAGCCCCGGCCAAAAAAAAGAAGGAAATCACCATATTTTTGGAAAAAAACAACAATCAAGACACGAATTACCAGATCCTCTGAGATACTGCAAAGGCAGTCCCAAGAGGGAAATTTATAGCACTGCAAGCCTTCATAGAGAAAACGGAAAGAGAGGAAGTCAATAACTTAATGGAACATCTCAAGCAACTGGAGAAAGAAGAACACTTCAACCCCAAACGCAGCAGAAGAAAAGAAATAACCAAAATCAGAGCAGAATTAAATGAAATTGAAAACAAAAGAATTATACAACAGATCAATAAATCCAAAAGCTGGTTTTTTGAAAAGATCAATAAAATAGATAAACCTTTGGCCAACCTAACCAGGAAAAAAAGAGTAAAATCTCTAATTTCATCAATCAGAAATGGTAATGATGAAATAACAACAGACCCCTCAGAAATTCAAAAAATCCTTAACGAATACTACAAGAAACTCTACTCTAACAAATATGAAAATCTGAAAGAAATCAACCAATATCTGGAAGCACGCCACCTACCAAGACTTAGCCAGAACGAAGTGGAAATGTTGAACAGGCCTATATCAAGTTCTGAAATAGCATCAATTATACAAAATCTCCCTAAAAAGAAAAGCCCAGGACCAGATGGCTTTACGTCAGAATTCTACCAAACATTTAAAGAAGAACTAGTACCTATACTACTAAACCTCTTCCAAAATATAGAAAAAGAAGGAATATTACCCAACGCATTCTATGAAGCAAACATCACCTTGATCCCCAAACCAGGAAAAGACCCAACAAGAAAAGAAAATTATAGACCAATATCACTAATGAATATTGATGCTAAAATACTCAATAAGATCCTAACAAACAGAATTCAACAACACATCAAAAAAATTACACACCATGACCAAGTCGGATTTATCCCAGGGTCTCAAGGCTGGTTCAATATACGTAAATCTGTAAATGTAATTCAACACATAAACAAACTTAAAAATAAAGACCATATGATTCTTTCAATTGATGCAGAAAAAGCTTTTGATAATATCCAGCATCCCTTCATGATCAGAGCACTTAAGAAAATTGGTATAGAAGGGACATTTCTTAAACTAATAGAGGCCATCTACAGCAAACCTACAGCCAATATTGTATTGAATGGAGTTAAATTGAAATCATTTCCACTTAGATCAGGAACCAGGCAAGGTTGCCTATTGTCTCCATTGCTCTTTAACATTGTAATGGAAGTTTTAGCCATTGCAATTAGGGAAGAAAAGGCTATCAAGGGTATCCACATAGGGTCAGAAGAGATCAAACTTTCACTCTTCGCAGATGATATGATTGTATATCTGGAAAACACTAGGGATTCTACTACAAAACTTTGAGAAGTGATTAAGGAATATGAAAATCAACACTCATAAATCTGTAGCCTTTATATATACCAACAATAACCAAGCCGAACAAACAGTCAAGGACTCTATTTCTTTCACAGTAGTGCCAAAGAAGATGAAATATTTGGGAGTATACGTAACAAAGGACGTGAAAGATCTCTACAAAGAGAACTATGAAACTCTAAGAAAAGAAATAGCCAAAGATGTTAACAGATGGAAAAACATACCATGCTCATGGCTGGGAAGAATCAACATTGTTAAAATGTCCATACTGCCCAAAGCAATATATAATTTTAATGCAATTCCTATTAAAGCTCCATTCTCATACTTTAAAGATCTTGAAAAAATAATACTTCGTTTTATATGGAATCAGAAAAAACCTCAAATAGCCAAAACATTACTCAGCAATAAAAACAAAGCAGGAGGAATCACGCTACCAGACCTGAGACTGTACTATAAATCCATAGTGACCAAAACAGCATGGTACTGGCACAAAAACAGAGAAGTAGATGTCTGGAACAGAATAGAGAACCAAGGGCGGTGCCTGTGGCTCAAGGAGTAGAGCGCCGGTCCCATATGCCAGAGGTGGCAGGTTCAAACCTAGCCCCGGCCAAAAAAAAAAAAACAAAAAAATGAAAGAATAGAGAACCAAGAGATGGATCCAGCTACTTACCGTTATCTGATCTTTGACAAGCCAATTAAAAACATCCAGTGGGGAAAAGATTCTCTATTTAACAAATGGTGCTGGGCAAACTGGCTGGCAACCTGTAGAAGATTGAAACTGGACCCACACCTTTCACCATTAACTAAGGCAGACTCTCACTGGATAAAAGATTTAAACTTCAGACATGAAACTATAAAAATACTTGAAGAAAGTACAGGGAAAACTCTTGAAGGAATCGGCCTGGGTGAATATTTTATGAGAAGGACTCCCCAGGCAATTGAAGCAGTATCAAAAATACACTACTGGGACCTGATCAAACTAAAAAGCTTCTGCACAGCCAAGAACATAGTGAGTAAAGCAAGCAGACAGCCCTCAGAGTGGGAGAAAATATTTGCAGGTTGTACCTCCGATAAAGGTCTGATAACCAGAATCCACAGAGAACTCAAATTTATTAGCAAGAAAAGAACACGTGACCCCATTTCAGGGTGGGCAAGGGACTTAAAGAGAAACTTGTCTAAAGAAGACCGACGCAAAATCTACAAACATATGAAAAAAAGCTCATCATCCTTAATCCTCAGAGAAATGCAAATCAAAACTACTCTGAGATATCACCTAACCCCAGTAAGAGTAGCCCACATAACAAAATCCCAAAACCAGAAAGGTTGGCGTGGATGTGAAGGAAAGGGCACACTTCTACACTGCTGGTGGGAATGCCCACTAATACGTTCCTTCTGGAAGGATGTTTGGAGAATACTTAGAGACGTAAAAGTAGACCTGCCATTCGATCCTATAATTCCTTTACTAGGTCTATACCCAGAAGACCAAAAGTCACAATATAATAAAGACATCTGTACCAGAATGTTTATTGCAGCCCAATTCATAATTGCTAAGTCACAGAAGAAGCCCAAGTGCCCATCGACCCATGAATGGACTAGCAAATTGTGGTACATGTATACCATGGAATATTATGCAGCCTTAAAGAAAGATGGAGACTTTACCTCTTTCATGTTTACATGGATGGAGCTGGAATATATTCTTCTTAGTAAAGTATCTCAGGAATGGAAGAAAAAGTATCCAATGTACTCAGCCCTACTATGAAGCTAAATTATAGCTTTCACATGAAGACTATAACCCAACTATAGCACAAGACTATGGGGAAAGGGCCAAGGAAGGGGAAGGGAGCGGGGGAGGTTTTGGTGGAGGGAGGGTAATGGGTGGGGCCACATCTATGGTGCATCTTAGAATGGGTACAGGCGATTGCACTAATGTACACAGCTATGATTTAACAATAAAAAAAAAAAAAGAAAAAAATCATCTGAGGAGGTAAAAAAAAAAAAAAATTCTGGAGTCCAGAGCATACTCCAAGCCAATCCAATCAGAACCTCTGGGAGGAGGACCCAGGCATCTGCAGAAAGTCAATATTTCTATAAGTCAGAATTACTGGGCGTGGGATCTGTATTTTTTATTTTTATTTTTTTTTGCAGTTTTTGGCCTGGGCTGGGTTTGAACCCACCACCTCTGGTATATGGGGCCAGCACCTTACCCCTTTGAGCCACAGGCACTGGCTAGGGGTTGGGATCTGGAAATGTATTTGTAACAAGCCAGTCAGACCAAAGCCGGTGGGTAATTGCCCAGAACCCCTTGAGAGAGGCGACCTGGGAGTCCTTTGGGTGGAAGGAGCAGGGCATGCAACAGAAAGGAGAAGTCAGTGGTTGGGGGAAGGGTTTCCTGGATGCGAGGGCTTTTTCTTTTTTTAACTTTTAATATCGACATTTCAGATTCATAGAAAAGTTGCAAGAAAAGTACAATGAACTCCTTTATACACTTTACCCAGACTTCCCAAAGAATATCACAGCTGCTTCCTCCTCTCTCTATTAATTATATATTTTATATATGTGTACACACACACATATATACGTATATATCCCCCCCAAACCATTGAGAAGTTGCAAACATGATTCACCTTTATGCTAGCAAGTGTTTCCTGAAAGCAAGGATGTTCTCTGAACACAGTCCCAGCACAATGATCGGCATCAGACAACTAACGGTGATGGCAATGCTATCGTTTAATCTGCAGACCTTATTTGGACTTTGTCCCTTATCTCAATACTGTCCTCGTGGGATCAAGGACGCTCCAGACCAGGCGTTGCCTTTGCTTCTCATGTCTTTGATCTTCCTTCATCTGGAAGTTTGTGTTTTGTGAAGTACACAGCCCAGTTATTTCATAGAGTGTCTTTTCATGAATAAATGCCATCTATGCCCTTCTGGCAGGAATCTCACAGAAGTGATAGTGTGTCCTTCCCAGTGTGTCCTATCTAGATGCCCTTGATGTCACGTTACTGTGATGTTAGCCATGGCCACTCAGTTAAGAAGCTGTCTGCCAGGTTTCTCCACTGCAAAGTTCCACCCTATCCTTGGTAATCCATTGTATTGTGAGAGGATACTTGGGGACTGAGTAAGTATCTTTTTCTCCTCCAACTTTTACCTATTGGGTTTAGCATCTGTTTCTGATTCCTGACCAATATGGTGGGTCAAATGGTGATTTTCTCGTTTCATCATTTCTTTAATATTATTACTTTGTTTTTTATTATAGGAAAAAGCTTTCCTTTATCCAACCCTCCTTCCTTCCTTTTTCATTTTTCTTTGTCTCTTTTTCTTTTGCTTCCTCTCTTTCTCCCTTCCTCTTTTTCTCCCTCTCTCTCTCTGCCCTTCTTTCTTTATTTCCATCAGTTCATGGAGGCCTAGTTCGTTCCATGTCTATTCTTTGTTCGTTATTATTATTTTTTGTTGTTGTTGTTGCAGTTGTTATTGCTAGTTTTTCGCTGGCCGGGGCTGGGTTTGAACCCGCCACCCTCGGTATATGGGGCCGGCACCCTACGCACTGAGCTATAGGCGCCACCCCTACTATTTGTTTTAATGTTCAAATTATCCCAGGCTTAACTAGTGGGAGCCCCATCAATCTAGCTCCTGTGATATCTTTGGGGCAATAAGATGTATGTGGCTCAGATTTTCCTACAGGTCCACTGAAATACCTTGGAGGTGATACCTCCCAGTTTGACACTGACCTGACTGAACTTGGAGAATTTTAGTGGATAGCATTGGTGAGAAGATCCCACTGAATTTTTAAGAGCATAAAAAAGGGCTACACTTGACTTTCAACAATGGACATTTTCTTGAAACAATATAAGAAGTGGAGTTTGGGTGAAATGTTTGAAGAAACTAGTGTCTTGGCTCAGCACCCGTAGCACAGTGGTTATGGCACCGGTCACATGCACCAAGGGTCATGGGTTTGAACCCGTCCTGGGCCAGCTAAACAACAATGACAACTGCAACAAAAAAATAGCCGGGCATTGTGATGGGCTCCTGTTGTCCCAGCTACTTGGGAGGCTGAAGCAAGAGAATCGCTTAAGCCCAGGAGTTTGAGGTTGCTGAGAGCTATAATGCCATGGCACTCTACCAAGGGCAATGTAGTGAGACTCTGTCTCAAAAAAAAAAAAAAAAAAGAAAGAAAGAAAGAAAAGAAAAGAAAAAGAAGCTACTGTCTTATCTACACCTAATTCCAAGATATTTTAAAGCAAGTTTAATTTATGAACTTAGTCCCTAAATTTCCATAAGATTTCGGCTTAGTTCTCAGAGACATAGCAACTCTTCGTTATTCACTGGTAATTCTCAACAAAACAAATATTATTGAGACAGACTCCAAAAGGGAGCTGATATTCACATTTGAGAGAGTGGTCTCCTGAATAGTTACTACATATATTCTTGATTCCAGAACTTTCTCTAGAAGAGAGGTTGTCATCCGAGGGCCATTTTATTAAAGGAATATTCAGCAACTTTGGGGGACATCTTTGGTCATCTATTGGCATCTTGTGGGTGGAGGGGGGGATGCTGCCAAACATCTTATAGTGCACAGATCAGCACCCCCAGCCAAATGTCAATAGTGTCCAGGTAGAGAAACCTTGCTTCAGAGGAAAGACCTGTGTGGCTTTCTAGGGTGTGTTTTGGAGAACACTAATTCTTAGAAGTGCATAGTCAAAAAGGGTCTGACATCATCTGGAAAAGGTTGCATCATGTGGGTCTATCTTGGGGACTCACAACATACCCAAATGTAGTAGAGGCCCTGAGAAAACCTGCAGTCAAAAAAAGAAAAAAGAAGAGAAATGTTACTTGGGCTAAGTATATTACAAATGAACTTGCCTCTGGAATCCCTTTTTTGTAGAGTATTTTGTGAAATATGGGACTAGTCCCTGATCTAGAAGGATGCACATGTCTGCTTTCTGCTGACATCAATAAATCTGGCCTGTAGCCACAAGGAAATAGCAGGGAAAGAAAGATTAGGGGCCCATTCCTGAATTCCTTGTGGAAGTTTCCCAGTAGGTCTGGTCGTCACTGACTCGATGGCTTTATATCTACTTCGTGCAAACTGTCTAGAGGACAGGTGTGGCACAAGGAGATGTTTTTTAACAGCAATAGTGTTTTCTTCTTCTGTTGCCCACCAGTACATATTAATAAATGCCAGTATTGGAACACTGTTTCAAAAGTTGAGGAAATGCAATTATAAGGTTAAGTCCACAAAGGCATGTATTTGTCTAGATGTGTAATTGTTTTCAAATTTGTATTTCAACTCTTGAATATGTCTAATCAGGTTACAAATAGAAACAACTTTCTCCACCAAATGACAGACCTTATTGTATACCTTAATTTAACTTGACCTTAGTCAAGTTTACTTTCAATATTCTATGTGTGGCAGAGGCCATTGATTGCTAGCCATTATCCATTCTCCTCTTCTCTCTGAGTAGCAGAATTATAATTTTATTCAAGATAGCAATGCACCCAACAAAAAGACAACATTCCAATTTTGTCCACAGTTAGGAGTGTGTATGTGACTATGGAAATGTGTACCGTCTCGGGGGAAGACTGTATGAAAATGTTGATGTACTCAGAGGTGCATTCCTTTGTTTCCCCTTCCTTCATCCACCACTGGCCTGGAATGCATACGCTGTGGCCGGGGCTCCAGCAGCCCTACTGAACTGTTATGTGACTCTGAGGATGGAGGCCCCTCACTTTGAGTTTAGCAAGGCAGAAAGATAGGAACATGCCATTTGATGACACCATGGAGCCACCATATGATCGCTAAGTTATGTGCCTTTGGATTTTGCTTATTTGTGAGAGAATAAAACTTCCAAACTTGTTACATTGTTATTTCAGGTACATATGCTTTTTCAGTTTTTAACAAATAATGGCCAATGATTCTCCAGCTTTGCATTTAACACATATGTGTGTGCGTGTATATTAACAGACATCCCTGCATCTGAAAATTTGGAGGGAGCTATGTTTTCCTTTAGAAAAGCAGGTACTTTCTCCTGAAGATAATTGACTTTTAATGAATACCTTCCCAGGAGAGGGATTTTGCCCCCAGCAGGGAGAGGGAATGAGTTCTTTTGAAAAGAATACATGTTTTAGTCTGCTCTTGTTGTACACATCCCCCAACAAACGAGTACTCTAACGATTTAGTGTGCACCAAATGATTTGTACCCTGTGCCCATGTCAGGAATAAAGGGGCTCCGTGCATTTTCTTACCTGAGTGTTGAACTAGACTCTTAAACTTTGTGGCTGCTTGCACATCAGGTGATCACCTGGCTGGGACAGAGCAGGTCCAGGGCAAACCAGCCATATGGTTCAGCATGGCAGAAGGCAGGAGGAACTTCGCAAGCATCTGCCCCCTCCTGCAGGAGATTTAAGCAAAGGGGCCTCTGGAGTGCTGTAATTGAAGGGTTATGGAGAAGGAAGGCAACGTGTCTGCTACGTGAGACTCTTCACTCCTGTAGACGCTGCGCCTGTGACTTCAGAGTTACAGTGAGGACTGACCAGCCAGCTTTGATAGCTCTCTTCCCTCCTGCCTCCCTTCTTCCCTCCCCCTTTTCCTTTTTGCTCCTAAGTGGTGATGGTGGTCCACACTTCCTGTGCCTTTATCACGGGATGATGCACACTCTTCACCCTCTGCTCATGTTGCTGTAGGTGCCATTACGTAGTATTAACATCCTCAGTTTGTAGAGAAGCAAATCAAAGCTTTAAATGACATCTGCAGAGACCCTGCTTCCAAACAATGTCACGTGCTGAGGTCCTGGGTGGACACCAATTTTCGGGGGTACACTCTTGAACCCACCAAAGTGCCCATGCTCTTAACTACTGGGATACATAGTCTTATGTTAAAGCTGTCCCCATGCGACGTTTCATTTTGGTTATGTGTGTATGTGTGTGTATACAGATATATTCCCCTGGGGAGGAATTTCACGTAGAATGCGTCTCCAAGCACAGGTTCTATCCTTAGAGACCAAGAAGAATTCTCTCTGACAGCATGAGGACAAACCCCACACAGCCGGCTTTTTGTTTTTTGCCTGGGTGTCACTGCTCCATCTGTCAGGTCTGCCTGTGTCCAGAAGGCTGTTTTCATGCATTTCTCTCTGCTAGAGACTCCATTAAAGGCGCGTTCAATCAGCGGCCTGACAGTGACAGAGCCCAGTGGCTCACCAATTCTCTCTCTTGAAATTTATAGAGATCATAAAAGACTCATAGGAAATCCTCTGTCCTCGGCATTTGGGTTGGAGAGCGTCTCCTTTAGAAGGCAAGATGCCGCTGAAGACTGGCTGCTCTGTTGTGTTTTGTATTTCTGGGGTCTGGGTCGCTTTTTGTTTGTTTGTTTGTTTTGTTTTTTTGAGACCGTCTCACTTTGTCATCCTTGGTAGGGTGCCATGGTGTCATAGCTCATAGCAACCTCAAACTCTTGGGCTCATGTGATTCTCTTGCCTCCGCCTCCTAAGTAGCTGGAACTACAGGTGCCCACCACAACACCTGGTGTTTTTTTAGAGACGAGGTTTTGCTCTGGCTCAGGCTTGTCTTGAACTCACGAGCTCAGGCAATCTACCCGCCCTGGCCTCCCAAGTGCTGGAATTACAGGCATGAGCCACTAAAGCTGGCTTTTTTTTTTTTTTTGAGTCAGAATCTCATCTTGTTGCCCTTAGGTGGAGTGTCATGGCAGCAACCTTAAACTCTTGGGCTCAAGCAATTCTCTTGCTTCAGCCTCCCAAGTAGCTGGGACTACAGGTGCCTGCCACAATGCCCTGCTATTTTTAGAAACGGGGTTTTGCTCTGGCTCAGGCTGGTCTTGAACTCTTGAGTCAGGCAGTCCTCCCACTTTGGCCTCCCAGAGTGCTGGGATTATAGGTGTGAGCCACTGTGACTAGCCCTTGGGGTCTGAGTCTTAAGTCACTTTTCCCACCCAGGCCCTGGGCCTCCTGCTACAGGAAGGCTTGGGAAAATCTAGGCTTGGGAAAGAGCGGTCTCATTAGAAAAGACATCTTTCTTCTTTTTGCTTTCCCAGAGACCGAGAACTTGTCAACAAGGTTCTGATCTTGGCTATGGTTTGGCATTGTAGCAAACCTTAAGTTCTGCCATGGCAAAATAGTCTGAGTGCAGCTGTTTGTCATTGTGCAGCCTCCAGCACTGCCTGTCCGGAGCAGCAGGTGGTGGACACCTGGGTTTGCCAGCCCTGTGTCCATGTCAGGGGAGAGCACTTTGACTTTGCCTAGGGGGCTCTTCTGTTTCATTCAGTGTCTGTGTTGCTGACTCCCCTTCCTCTGCCAGCCTCCCACCACTGGGGGTGGGCTGACACCATGATCTGAATAAATCAGACTCCTTTCCCAGGCTATTAACAAGCTCACTTTCCATGGGGATTGTGCTGGTC
This sequence comes from Nycticebus coucang, assembly GCF_027406575.1. Classification (NCBI taxonomy): domain Eukaryota; kingdom Metazoa; phylum Chordata; class Mammalia; order Primates; family Lorisidae; genus Nycticebus; species Nycticebus coucang. The sequence goes on from NC_069787.1 coordinate 25,479,867, forward strand.
TGGGCCTGTTGCTCTCAGACTCTGCCTCCTGTAGCCACCCGTTTCCTTTATCTTGTCATTTCCTGGACATTCTTACCTGCTGGCTTCCAGACTGAGCGTGAAAGTAGAGAAACCCTTTTCCTCCCTGCCTGAGGCAGTGTCTCCACGGGGCTGACCCACACAAGGCTCCAGCTTCTGTCGGGTGTCCCCTGTTCTGGCCTCATTTACACCATCTTACTTTCTTTATCTCTCTGGCATAACAAAGGCACTGCTCTCCGACTGATGCCAACCTCTGCATTACTCAATATGTCCAGGTTGTCTTCTCAGCAACTCCATCATTTGTGTAACCAACTCCCTGCATTAAATTTCCTCCAATATAAACACCTAAAGTGGTTTATGTTTTCATGAGTAATACAAGAGAAAACTAATTTGGAACTGTGACAGTCCACCTTGTGGAGAGAACGAAGCTCAAAGGGAGGAAGACAGAGTTGAGAGTGAGGAAAAAAATAGGATGCAAGGGCAAGTTCTGGCCATATTTGAACTCCTGGATGAGGAAATTTAATGCAGGGAATTGGTTACACTGGTGACGGGGTTGCTGAGAAGACAACTCCTGAAGCCCTTGGGTTTTCCATGCATGTTGGTCAATAAATCCCACTGTTTCCCTGCTTTTGTTTACTTAAGCCAGTTTGAATTGTGTTCACATCACCACTGAGTCCTGTCATAGAACCACTGAATGTAGTGAGATTCCCATTAAGCATTGCTTTTTGTTTTTATTATGGTTTTGTTTTCAGTAGAAAGACTGAAAGGTTCTTTGTCTGAGGCAGCAAGTATCCATAGAGCAGATGAATTTTGGGGGAAAATTATCAAAGTTTTTTCTTTCTCTCTCTCTCTTTTTCTTTTTTTTTTTGAGACAAAGTCTTACTATGTTGCCCTTGGTAGAGTGCTGTGGCGTCACAGTTCACAGCAACCTCAACTCTTGGGCTTAAGCGATTCTCTTGCCTCAGCTTCCCGAGTAGCTGGGACTATAGGCACCCACCACAATGCCCAGCTATTTTTTGGTTGGAGTTGTCATTGTTATTTAGCAGGCCCTGCCCAGGCTTGAACCTGTCAACTTCAGTGTATGTGGCCGGTGACCTACTCACTGAACTATGGGCACCGAGCCAGCTTTTTTCTTTTTTGAGACAGAGTCTCACCCTGTCGCCCTGGGTAGAGAGTGCCATGACATCATAGCTCACAGCAACCTCAAACTCTTGGGCTCAAGCAATCTTTTGGCCTCAGCCTCCTTAGTAGCTGGGACTATCAGTGCCCACCACAATGCCTGGCTAGTTTTTCTGTTTTTAGTAGAGATGGAGTCTTGCTGGTCTCAAACTCCTGAGCTCAAACAATCCACCTGCCTTGGCCTGAGTGTTGGGATTACAGGCTTTAGCCACTGTGCCCAGCCCCATTAAAGATTCTTTAGTTATCCAAACTTGAGGCTAATTTTCACCTAGAGTTCTGGAAAGGGATTGAATAAAAGACTTATCTACCATTCTAAGCTATACTTTTTTTTTTTTAAATAATTTTGATCTGTACAAGTCTATGCTTAGATTACACATGCATATATATATATATCAAAACTGATCAAATTGTATATTTACGTGCAGTTTAGCATATGTTAGTTATTATTTAATGAAGTTGCAAAATGTAAAAAAATCATATAATACCCTCCAAATACACAGGAATACTATTCAGCAATAAAAAAGAATTAACTACTGTCGGATGGATACCGTCTATGTGACACAATCAAATCTCAGACCTTAATGCTGAATGAAGGGATCAAAACATAAAAGGAGACATATCATGTCATTCCACATATACGGACCTCTAGAAAACACAGATCTAATCTATAATGACAGAAAACAGATCAGGGGTTGCCCAGGAACAAGGGCAGAGGGAATTACTTAGGATGAGAGATAAAAGAACTTTTCGGGGAGATGGAACTATTTCATGTCTTAATTGTGGTCATGATTACACAGGATTATAAATTAGCCAAGCTTACTGAGAAGTACAATTAGAATGGGTTTTATAGTTTGTAAATTATAGCTTAATAAATTTGATATTATAAAAAAATCAATGTATACCCTCAATATAATTGTCCCCCCACCACAAAAAGCTAGTATTAAATTCACGAATGTATTGAATTACATTGGTGGATTAGAATGGAGGAAATAAGGTAATGCTAATAAAGCCACTATAGCCCAATGGCTGTGGTTAACGGGAAGAAGGCCTGGATGGGCCAGAGAATGAGGGACCTCTGGGGATTCTTTTTTGGGGGTTCTTAGTTGGAACATCTATAAGTCAAAAGCCTAATGGGAGCTGGATTCTGGGAGTGACTTTAGGGTCCCTGGGCTTAAAGTAGAGCCATGCAAGTAGCTGGGCATAGATGGAGAGTGGGTGCAAATTCACCTTACCAGTAGCTAGATGGTGTAGGTAACCAAGGATGGGACAACTGACTGCGGCAACTGACCAGGTCCATGTGATTTTGTGGACCTGGCGTCCCCACCGCTGGGTCTTGGAAATTCTTGGAAGTCAAGTGGACATTAAGAAAATAGGCTTTGTGCATGTCACAGGATGAATTAGGAGCCATTACCTAACCATTAAAAGAACTAAAAGAACTAATCCTGATGAAGAGAGGCATACTAATTACAATAAAATGTTGGCTCGAGTCACTGAGCATTGCATGACCCATGGCAGACAATTTATCTAACCTTAGAGACCAAAGGCATGCAGGAACACAGGCAAGGTTGTGCTACAGTTCCTGGCATTGAGGGGTACAAGAGAGAGATTAGAGTGTGGATTTTGGTGTCAAGGAATATGAAATGACTCCCAGATTATGGCCAGAAGGAGGCAGCAATAGAGGGTTCTTTTGAACTTTCTCTCTCTCCCTTCTTTTCTCTCCTTTATCTTTTCTTCTGGTAGGCAATATATTGGTTATTTATTCCTGTATACCCAAGCTACCCCCAAATTTAGCAGCTTAAAAACAACACACATATATTATGTCACAGCTCCTCTCACACACTGTAATTAAAATGTCAACAATGGGTGGTGCCTGTGGCTCAGTGAGTAGGGCGCTAGCCCCATATACCAGAGGTGGTGGGTTCAAACCCAGCCCTGGCCAAAAACTGCAAAAAAAATAAAAAATAAAAAAAGAACAAAGTGTCAACAAGGGTCTGTGGTCTCATCTGATGGCTTGACTGGGATAAGGTCCACTTCCAATTCACTCAGTAGATATTAGTAAGATCCCTTTTGCACTATTGGACTAAGAGCTTCAGTTGCTCATTGGCTGTTGGCCAGAGGCTGCCCTTGGCTCCTTGCCAGGGAGCCATGTCCATCAGGGCAAGCAGGCGAGAAAAGCCAGAGAGAGAGCACCAGACAGAAGACATAGCTTTTAGCAATCTGACCTCAGAAATGACATCCCATTTCCTTTGTGGCATTCTGTTTGGTAGAAGAAAGTTCCTAGGTCCACCCTCAAGGGGTGAGGATTACACAGTGACATGAATACTAGGCTGCTTCTCACAGGCAACAAACATTTACTAGCCCCCTACTTTGTTCTGGGTCCTTGATTGAATGCTAAGACTCATCATTTAAAGATGAATGAGAGGGAGTTTGTGGCCTCAGAGGTATTCTGTTCTGGATGAACTGGTCAAGTGAGCAAGTGATCAAGACTTAAGATGGGGCTCGGTGCCTGTAGCTCAGCGGCTAGGGTGCCAGCCACATACACCAGAGCTGGAGGGTTTGAATCCAGTCTGGGCCTGCCAAACAACAATGATAACTATAGCCAAAAAGTAGCTGAGCATTGTGGTGGGCACGGGTAGTCCCAGCTCTTGAGAGGCTGAGTCAAGACAATCGCTTAAGCCCAGGAGTTTGAGGTTGCTGTGAGCTGTGATGCCAGAGCACTCTACTGAGGGCAACATAGTGAGACTGTCTCAACAACAACAACAATAAAAGACTTAGGATGGTAGTTTTACTTCTAAATTAGAGCATAGTAGAGAGAACTCAAACTTTGGAGCCTGATTGTACCCCTGTTACTGTGAGGCTTTTTCCAGGTGATCTGCTGCTGAAGAAGCTACAGGTACCTGACAATGTGGTTTATTGTCCATATTCAAAGTGCAAGACAACACTAAATTTCAGATAAATGTTTGTGAAAAGGAAGATAGAATTTGTATTACCATCCAAATTAATGGACCTTTTGAATTCTGTCCGTGGATGCTGGACTCCAGGTCAGGTGAAGACCCTGTTACGAGCACCAGCCACTGCAATAAGAACCGCACCCCACTCTCCACCAGACACATGGGTAGCTTCCTTCACTTGACCACTATCTGGGCTATCCCTGAAGACCTTTACAGAGAAGGGGAAAACAGGCCAGAGAGTTAGACAGGTGTGGACTAACTCTTGGTTCAACGATTTTGTGGCTATTCGATCTTGCTCAAGTCACTTCACCCCTCTGACCTTCAATTTCTTCATAGCTATTGAATGCAGATATGTAAGCATACAGAGTTTTTGTAAGGAACAGAATGCCATCTGCCAAGTTTGCCTAGTACATAGGAAATGGTAGTTATAATTATTTATTTATTACTTATCATCTGATTTCTATGAACTCAGCTTTTAAGAACCATATCAATTTATGTTTCCCTGTAAAAGTTCCTGGGCCTTTCTAACTCACATCTCAACACCCTCTTTTGGAATTCCTCTTTGTTAATCTAGATTAGCACTTGAATGCCAACTTCTGAGTGTCCTTATGTGTCCCATTACATTTGCCACATTCCATCTGTTAGAAGCAAGTCTCTCGGTCCACACTCAGGGACATACACAAAATGGTGGCCACCAGTTTTTGAGAGCTTAAAAATATCCAGAGAAGGTACCAGATGTTTTACATAGCTCAATCCATTTAAACTTGCACTGGTATCTTTCTATTGCTCCTCAAGGTAACCTCATGAAGCAGGTAGTAACATTATCCCATTTTGCAGACGAGGAGACTGAGGAAGTGATCTGCTCAAGTTTACAAAGCTACTTGGTGGCAAAGCCAAAACCTAACACAGAGCAGTCTGACTCTCGGATTGTTAAGAACAGGGACCCTGACTTCTAATTAATTTCTGTTTTGTTATTGTTGTTAGTCCATCAGCATTAAAAGCAGTTCCTGGTATACAGTGGGTCAACAGCTTATGTCTGGGAAACACACGAGAAAGGAGAATGGGGTGTGTTCTTTTGCACCTTTGAAAAAGGGTCTCTCAGCCTCTGACAATGAGGGATCGCCCAGCTTCTGTGTGTTGTATGAAATGGGTAGAGTATCCTGCCTTCCAGAGTGTGGGGGATAAAGTGAGACCATGCCCGTCTGTGGTGTAGCACGGCACTGCCTGGCTGGCACACAGTAGGGGCCCCATAAAGGAAGCTGTAGCTGCTGTGGCTGCTGCAGGGGTTAGTGGGGATTATGGTAATTAATATGATGGTGACGGTGATGCCCTTTTGGTGGTTTGGTAGAGAGCCAGAGGGGAGATGTCATGAGGAAAGATTAGCACACTTGGCAAAAGGGAGGGGAGAGGAGAGGTGAGGCTCAGCTGCCTGGCTGCTCCGAGCAACAGAACGGGCTCTGGGGCCCCTTCAAACCAGTGGGTCACCGTCTCCAAGGCTCAGATTACTTTCCCTTCAAACCACAAGAGTAGACTGGAAAATAAGAGTTTCAGTCAATTAGTTTTTTGTTATGTCTACATGATATTTGGCAGCCGGTTTGATTTTTTTTTCACGGATTTGACCACATAAAATAGTTTAGGGAGGGGTGTCCTGAAGGCATGAACCACAAAGACAACAGAGTATACTTGGAGAGGGAAAAACTTTGGCTTTAGATGGATGTGCCTGTGGGCCCTGTGCCGATTATGTACCAGTTGGGGGAACTTATGGTAAGTTATTTACCAAGACTGAGCCTCAGTTTCCTCATCTGCAAAACAGGAAGATGATTTTTACTTCTTTGGCTTATTGTGAGATTATGCATACAGCTGGGATGTAATTATAAACTTACAGTAAATGGGAGCTATTAATATTGTAGTTAACAGCAGTATTAAATAATATAGTTTCATCTTGGGCATATTTTGCCTACTCTGGAAACAATTAAACAAATTCGCCTCTTAGATTGCCAATAAGCCCATAAGCACAGTCCAACAATGGGAACAGAAGATGCTTTCATGATGTTAGCATACACTGTTGTAAAAGATATATTTTGGCCCTTGGTCTGACCAGCCTTGTTATTAAAATTATAAGGTTGGTGATGCAAACCACATGATTAATCTCTTCCTATGAAAAGGTTCAAATAATATAATCCATGCATGAAGATGTTTGAAATGGTATCATTTTATGATCCAAATTAGCTGTGCATGAGTTCCCTACAGAAACCCAAAGAAAAAACAGCTCTCTTTATTCATGCCAAAGAAACCAGCAAAAAACATTAAAAACGTCTCTAAATGTCCAACAAAGCTCCATTGTGAATGGAAAACTGTATGGGCAATAAATAAACGTTATCCAAATCTCATAAAAACCATAAAGGTAACTGGCAGAAATACTCAACTGGCCATTCACTCATAAATAAATATATGGCTGTCTTAAACATCCTGGCATATCCTGTTTAGTTGATTCATGGCCACTCACTGAAGACAAGGATTCCTGCCTTAGAAGATTTAGCACCCTGCACTATATGTCATTGTCTTGTTAACAATTTTGGAGGTGGGATGAGATCTGGTTAACTGGTCTTGCTGATACTAGTGTTTACTTACAGTTTGCTAAGGATGCCTGGAACTATGTGAAAATGATCCCCACCTCCCAACACACACACCCTATTGCGGTTTGTTCATTCTCCTGAGGAAAAATCCTTGCCACAGGGAAGAAAACATCCAGCAAAGCAATACATGGAAAGTGTAGAAATCGTGGGTTGGAGAATAGCCTTTCAAACCCGTACTCCATGGTTAATTGCATGGCTACATCCAGACTTTGTTAGCACTCATACAGAGAGTTCTTGAAAGAATTTGGAAGCTCAGTGAGCCATCTTGCTTTACTCCTTAACATGTCTCTCTGGGGTTAGGCCACTCTGGACGGCAAATATCTATGATTTGGTAGGTAGGTTCATACTTGCCCAACATCTCTGATTGCTGCTGTCTGCATGGAGTGCTACATAGAAAAGGCTTCTGCTGCCTTGTCTGGACTCAGTGGGGAAGAGTGCTATGATTGATGCATGATGTCTGTTCCAGGTATAGGACTGGAGAGTAGTGAGATGTGTGCCATCGATTTGCAATTCTGGGCTATGAGGTGATCAGATGTGACAGAAGGGTATATGGTGTGGTCTGCCAGGGTATAGAAGTCCTCCAACTTCTTCCTGTTCTATGGTACGGGATAGAGATCACTAGGTAGGCGGGGCACTTGGGGTTAATAAGAACCCATTATATATTAGCTGGAGGTGCTTATTGCCTATCTTCCCTGAGGTTCTGTGCAAATTCACAGGTCCACAGTGGATCCTACCAGGTTCGCAGAGGATCCCGCTCTGAAATCACGAGCTTTTTTCCCCTAGTTTGTTTCCACTGCAAATTGGTGAGGTCGATTTTAAGAATTTAGATGGAAACTGATGACTCCATACTGAACCTCAGAGTCAAAGAATTCAATAATAGACATTTTTATTCGACAATGTGAATGTTACTTTTTTTGCATTATTATTATTATTGCTCAATATTTCATTGCAACAATCGTCTAATTTCTTTTCTGAATATATTTATCTTTGTTCTTTACGAGGTTTTTGTTCCTAGTCCTTATCTTAAACATTGTTATTGTTATTAAATTTTAAGCCTTTTCAATTCTGTGAATTAATCCCCCCCCTTTTTTTTTGAGACAGTGTCTCACTATGTTGCCCTTGGTAGTGTCACAGCTCACAGCAACCTCAAACTCTTGGGCATAATGATTCTTTTGCCTCAGCCTCCCAAGTAGTTGGGACTACAGGTGTCAGCAACAACACCCGGCTATTTTTTGTTGCATTTGTCACTGTTGTTTATCTGGCCTGGGCTAGGTTTGAACCCCATACCCTTGGTGCATATGGCCAGTGCCATAACCACTGTGCTACGGGCACCAAGCCTCATTTACCTCTTTTTAAGAATTCTATGAGTTGAATTTTCACAATCCCCACATTTCAGGTACAGAAAGGGGAGCTCAGAGAGATTGAGTTACATGCTCAGGTCACACAGCTGATAGTATGTGCTGACACTGGGAGTCTACCTAGGTCTGTATGACCTCCAGATCTGGGCTCTCTCCTTTCTGAGTCACCGACCACCACATTGACCTCCAAGACCACAGTGGGGAGGGGATGGTGACCAAGGACATCCATAGTCCTAAGGCTAAAGAGGTTAATAGGAGATGCTGATTTCTTCCCTTCCCAAAGCTCTTCATTTTCCCGCAGTCTGTCCTTGCCCCCAGGGCCTGGATTTTCCTGCTTCCCTAGGAAAGAGGCATCTGTCTTCTTAGCTGCATTCTAGACAGAGTGATTTCTAGGCTATGGTATCAAGGCCATGTTATGCAAAAGGCACCATTTGAGAACTCTAATAGCTATTCAAGTCAGTCAACCAAATTAGGGAAGAATCACTCTAAGAATATCTGCTCCCTGCTGAGCTGATTGGAGTGTGACTGACTATCTTGGTTCCTAGAAGCCAGGCTGAGCAAAGGAAGGAGTTGCCGAGAAAGTTGGGGATTCTCCTTCTGAAGAGGCCTCGGGGATTAAATTAGTCACTTCTGAGGTCTCCTGTCCGACGAGTGATAGAATGTCATCTGCTTGTCACTGCGGCCAGCAGAACATGATGCGCTCGCTATCTCCCAGCTGCTCCCCTGCAGAGAGAGACAGAGAAGAAAAGATTCATGCTTTATACCCTGAGGAGGCAGGGGCAGCCCTCTCAGCCGCTCCTCTTTCTTCTGGGAGTTGTGACATACAGTCTAACTATTGTGGGTAAACTCTCCCACAAAGGCACTGCGATTCTTCAGCTTGTTCTTCTCAGGGGAGAGGGAATGACAAAGTCTGCTCCCTCCCCCATACCTTTAGTACCCCTTATGGAATACTCACTGCTGGAACAAACAACCCTGAATTTCAGGGACTTAATATCTTTAGGCTCAGTTCTCACTCAGGTCACAGCCCAATGGCTGGTCACCATGGTGGGGCTGCGAAGTGGGGATCCGCTCCACTCAGCCACTCAGGGACCCAGGCTCCTTTTACCCTGTGGTTCCACATCCCTCCCCCCAGGGCCACAGAGTCCTTCACTGGACTGTCTTCCACATGTGAGAAGAAAGAGTGAGGGGTCACAAGGGAGGTATGCCAGGGGCCAGGCCTGGAAGAGGTGTCTGTCACTGCAGCCCACATTCCACCAGCCACATCTCAGTCACATGGTCTCACCTTGCTGCAGGGGATCCTGAGGAATGTGTAGCTCTGTTCCTAGGAGGAAAAGGAGATGGAATTTGGTGAACTCATAGCATTGCTCTGTCTCAACCTCCACCTAAAATGGTCAAATCCTTATGCCAAAACAAATGAATCAACAGCAATAATAACAACAATTTGACCAGCCCAGAAATACTTGCACATTTATTCCTGAGTGTGGTAATTTTCCAACTCTAGAATCTAGTTTATTGCTTCTCAAAATGAATCCACAATCTGAAGGGATGTGGTGGAGTGCCAAAGGTTCCATGGAAGAGCCGGCACAGCAGGACATAAGGTAGTTACACTGATTTTAGCCGCAGTTTCAAGGAAATTAAAAATATTGAATTTTGGCTAGAATCCACTTCAAATGGGAAAAGCAACTAAGAATTTCCAGGCATCTCATTTAATTTTCGCAACACCCTCATGAAGTAGACATTATTTTCTCATTTTACGATGAATAAATTTTATTTACTTGGTTACTGATTCACAGAACCTCATAATCCATATACTATCTAAACAGAGTTAGTACTTTCAAAGGCTTACTCTAAATGACTACTGAATAGAAGAAGCTATTTATAAAAAGTTCCTTATACTGCTAAGTAACTTAGAATGATGATACTAGTGTGACTATCTATGATAGCTAAATTTTTGAAAACTTACTATCTACTACCTTCCATCCTCATAGTGGTTCTGTGGTTTATGTGGTAGGTTGCTTTGTTCCTCAAAACACCGGGCCCTCCTGGGAGAGAATTATGCTTTCCACCCTGTGGCTCCAGTCTTAGCAGTGTGACGTTTTAGATACAAAGCCTGAGCAGAGGTGGTGTGGGCCACTTCCAAGCAGAAGCTTTAATAATGATCATGTGGTCAGGATCTCTTTTCCTCTGCCACAATATTGGCAGTATCCCAAATCCAGACTGCTGCATCAGCCTGCAACGGAATGAAGATCACTCGGAATGGAGCCAGTCTACAACGGACATGGGACTCGAGCAAGCAATAAACTTTTGGTGTTGCCAGCCACTGAGATTTGGGGGTTGTTTGTTATTGCAGCAAAACTTAGCCTAAGCTGATAGCCACTATTAGTTTTACCATTGTATAGTTAAATAACTTGCCCATAGCCCAAGGCTGTTTGATTCCAGAGCCCTTGATCTTCATTTTCAATCTTCTATATAACTGATGATGACAAAGGCTCAAGCAAGAGTGGACATGAGCTTGAGTTGTATATGTGGCTACCTAATGCACAGATTTTCTGATCTCTAGGTCAATGACAACAGTTTATCTGCCCAAGGCAGCCCTGACTTTCAAGACAGAGCTGCTGAGATGTTGCATGACCTGGGAATGCAGCTGAGTAGACTATTTCATCACAAAAGCACCAGTTGGTATTTCATAATTTTTATGAGGTTGACTTCGCTTAGGACGATTTAGCCTTTCCTGGCCTGACATGTTTCTCTGCTGTTTTCTTTCTGAGTAACAAGAGAAGAAAGAGAATGTAAAACGGAGGTATGGCAGGTCTGTGAATTACACGGTGTCAAAGCATTATCTGGAGATGCACACTTCTTAGCCTCTGGCTTTACTGGGCAGCAGAGGGAATAAAAAGAAAGAGAGAATGTCACAGGGATTAGGATGAGAGGACTACACGTGGGACTATAACACTCTGGCTAGTCCCTTACATGTTGGGTTTCCAGATGCCACAGTGTTCTGGGCTTTTCCTTATCTTGGAGTATTTCCCTCTGCCCCCTACTGATATGTTATATTAAATTACAAATGATCTTTGTTGCACTCAACATAAAACCCAACTAAAAGAGGTTTTATGACAAGGAACATCAATTAGCTGGCATAGCCTGGAAGTAGGGCAGTTCTAGAGTTGGTTCATTTAGTGGCTCAGTGACATTATTAAAGACCTCAGAACACTGATGGTCCCCTCATGGTCCTGGTCCATGAGGGACCATCCACGTGTGGAAAGCAATGTCTGCTGAGGGAAAAGAATCTTGCTCTTTATGTGTTTTCTTACCATGGTTCCTGGAGATGGAAATTTGTGTTCAAGAGGGTGGGTTGGAGAACGTTCTCTGCAATAACAACTGTCAAGGAGTGAGGGAAGAGGATGTGGATCAGAGGGCGAGTTGAGCTGTAATATGTTTGCAGCAGAAGCCTCAGCTGACCTCACAGGACAGACACTCAGAAGCTTGGATGGAGTATCAGAGTTTCCCCACTGAGGTAGGAGGCCCAGCCTTTGTACCCCTGAGTTGTTCAGTCATCAGATGTGCGCTAGCACTGGGGTGACCCTGGGCAAGGCAGTCCTGGCAGGCAGGGGAATACGGGACTCTGAAGGGAGATGGGTGATGCACCTGGCACCTGCCAGTCATGTCTCCTTTTAGAGTATGAGGACATGTTTCCCATATTCCCCCTCATGTCTCTTCCCCCCTCCCATATCCAGCATTGTATATCATATCCATTTCTAAACCATGTCTTGGAAAAGGCTTGGTTGCCTTGGTTGATTAGGACTGAAAAAATTCCCACTCTGGGAATAGTTTGGGCTTCTCCTGAAGAATAAAGCTACTCTGAAGAAGGTGAACAAAATAGGGGTACATCTGATAGAGGGTGGGATGGGCCTTCAGTGCCAACAGGATTTGGCCCATACAGGAATTATGCCATCATGAGTTTGTGATCTATGGATGCTGAACACAGTGATGGAAATTCCAGGTAAAAGGTATCTACAAAAGCCCACATATTGCAATACTTATGTATGGGCAGAGCATGAGGAGAAGATAAAGGGCTACCTCCCTTCCACAGTAAGCACCAAGCTGGAGGGGCGGTGGCACCGGGAGATGAGAGGCTTTCCCCTTCTATAGAAGCTATATTCAAAATAGTTCTCATGGAGGTTGGCTGGCAGCCCCATCATCCTGGCTCCCATGGGCCAGGATGGCCCTTAAATCTCAGTGAGATCTCTTTGTGTGCAGACATGTTTTGCTCCTCCTGTGGCCTCCACATCTTGGTTTGAGCCTCTTTACCTCCAGCACGGAAATGGAGACAAGGATTCAAGTACAAGCAGGGCGTATGGGAGATGGGGGTAGGGAAGTGGGGTACAGCACAGAAGAGGGATGGCTGCATGGTTGCCAGATAAAATACAGGCTGTCAGTTAAACTAGAATTTCAGATAATGGTTTTTTAATATAGGCAGGTCCTACGCAATATTTTTCAAATAAATAAAAAGCATATTTTTAGTATTATCTCAAATATTGCTCAAAGCATACTTACAATAAGAAAAATCAGTTTTTTTTTTTTTTTTTTGGTTTTTGGCCGGGGCTGGGTTTGAACCTGCCACCTCCGGCATATGGGACCGGCGCCCTACTCCTTGAGCCACAGGTGCCACCCAAAAAATCAGTTTTTATCTGAATTTCAAATTTAACCAGGGGTCTTGCAATTTTTATTTGTTAAACTGACAATCCAGGAAGACATCCAATAATGGGTGTGTGATTGAGTTGGCTGCTCTGGAGGGAGACTAGAGTTTTACCCGACTGCAGGCTCTGGGAACCGGTGTAGAATACATGCCTAGAGTTAAGGGGTCCAAGAGTTAGGGAGTTGGGGTACTTATATACCTGCTCCACCAGTCTGTGGTTGGAAGCTGGGTGGGGATGGCGTGTTGGTTCTGTGGTGCTCATCTCTTGCTCTTCTGGCTTTTCCCTGAGCACAGACAGAGCTGCCTTCCCTGTGTGGCAAAAAGATGAACATCCTAACAGTTGGAAGTCCCCTGACAGCCGTTAAAGTGGTAAGGCCCAAGCAATATGAGCAAGGCACCTGCAGGGCCCAGGACCTCACTTACAAAACAGATGTCCTAGTACTAGAAACTGGCAGAAGCAGTTTTTGGAGTCAATAGACCTGGAATGGAGTCTTGGTTCTTACCACTGAATATGTGACCTTGAACTCATTACTTAACTTCCTGGCCCCTTTTCTATATCAGTAAAATGGGGCTAATGATACCTACTGCATAGGGTATTTGTGAGGATCAAAAGTAAAAAAGTATATACAACACCCTGGCACCTAGTAAGTGTATAAAACATATCCGATCATGTTAAAATGTATAGATTTTGAGATCATACAGACCTGAACTTGCATCATAATTCTACTGTCCCCCAGCTGGTGGTCTTGGACAAGCCACATTGCCTCCCTGTCTCAGGTTTTCTTATCTGTAATGGCAGATGGTACCCACCTCCTAGAACTATTATGAGATCAGAAAGGTACAATATATGTTACATGCTCAGTGCCTGGCACAGAGCAGATAATTGGAGCAATGTGTGCTTGTATTGTTATTCCTAAGAAGGCATGAGGAAGAGATGGATACATCACTAAGTGGTCCATGTCTGGCCTGGGATGCAACTCTGCATAAGTGTATTCAAACACTTGATAGAATTCATATAATCATCATTCAGCAGAATAATGCATGAAGTGGGGTTGGGATTTGGGAACAGAAGGAATCAGGTAGTCATCTGGAGTGGACATCTTTCTGGGCACACATCCCCACTCTCTTGAAGTTCGGCATGGTCACATGACTTGCTTTAGACAAGAGAAGTACTAATGATCAAGAGGTGGGTGGTCCTTCCCGGTGGAAGCTTAGGAGCCAGTGCCTGCCTGGTCTGTGCACTACAGGTGCAATGCCTGCTGTGTACTTTCCTCTCTGGGATGATGGATGAAGGTTGCAAGGTGGAAGCTGAGATCCTGGGTCATCGACTGGGACTGATATGGCACAGGACTCTTAGACAACTCATGATGGATGCTCAGTGCGCATGAGAAATAATATCTGCTGTTGGGGGGGTGGGGGTTTCCATGGTATGACTTTCCAGGGGTCAGCAAAGCAATGCTGGCTGAGTGAGGGGGCGCAGTGCTGCCCGTTGGTTTACATATCACAGTGGCTGCTTTCTCACTACAAAGGCAGAGCTGAGTAGCTGCAACAGAGCTCAAATGGCCCTTGAGGCCTAAAATGCTTACTGTCCGGCCCTCTGTAGTTTGCTGACCCCTAAATGAGCCTGCTCTGACTGACACACAGGGTCATCCATTTCCTGCTTTGTCAGTCTGGGGTTTGTGTGGGGCTTAAGGTTCTGCATTTCTAACAGGCTCCCAGGGGCTGTCATCACTGCTGGTCCTTGGGCCACTCTTTGAGTAGTGACATTCAAGGGCAAGATTTCTCAATCCCAGCACTGCTGACATCGTGAGCCAGAGAATTCTGTGTTGTGGGGGACTGTCCTGCACCTTGGTGGGTGTTTAGCGGTATCCCTGCCCCCTACCCACTGGATGCCAATAGTTTCTGCTAAGCTGTGACAACACAAAGTGTCTAAATTTTCAAGTGTCCCCTGGGGTACAAATTGCCCCTTGATGAGAACCACTGTTCTAGGGAATCTCCAGCAAGTCCACAATTCTGGGAGGTCCTGACACCAAGCTCCTGGCAGCAGAGTTGGTGTACCTCACTGCCTGGCTCCTCCCAGGAACGGTGGAAACTATATAAAGATGGAGAAGTGCTGAGTCAGGCAGGAATGGCCAGGGTCGAGGGAGATGCAGAGGCTGCCAGGAAGGAAAACAATGAAGTCAGTTACACTTTCCTGCTCTGCTTCAGTAATGTGTACTTTCAAGATGTTTCACTTAAAACTTGGATAAGATAATGCGGATACATTTGACTAACTGGGAACTTCAGAGCCAAAAAAAACAAGTCTGATTCACGGGCTTCTTCACTGACAGCTAAGCGCCTTCCCAGGTGTGTCTGCCCACCAGCCATGCGGAGTCTGGCCATTTCAGCCCTTCTGCCTCCCTCTTCCCCATCACGTGGTGCTGTCCCTCCTTAATCTCTGCTGGATCCTTGTTTTAAGGGGAGAAAAGAGGAATGTGATCACATCTCACCCTTGGAAATGCTGACTTCCATCTGCTGTATGAATGAGCCTCAAGCTAGATGAGTCAGAGGTAATGGCTGCTGTGCAGAGCCCAGGGTTTGAAATCTGGGCAGAAGAGACTTTAACACATCTCAGGTTTCCCTATTTGCATCTGACCACAAGAAGAAAATCCCAACAATCTCTGTTTTGCTTAGTTTTTTTTTTTTTTTAATAGGCCCTATGACATGTAATAGGGTTTATTATTCTATTTATTTTTCTGGTTTGTCTAAAATTACAAAAGCCATGTATGATTGTTATTTTGAAATTGCAAACAGTACAGAAATGGGTAAAATTAAGAGTGAAGCTCTTCACACTCTCCTCCAATCCCACTCTCTGGAATGAACCACCATGCACAGTTGGGGTAGGATCCCTCCAGACCCCTATATATTTAAAACACAGGTACAGTGTCTATCTGTGAGGTCATACTACAGATGTGCAGGACCATACTACTTCATTTTTTTCTTTTAACATCAGGACAAGAATGCAGAATTTAAGGAGGCACCCGCTGGCAGGCTCATACTAGAGCAGGGTCACCATTTGCCACTGTCCTGATTGTGAGCACCTCCATAAATTTATATCCTAGGTGGCTCTTTCTTGGGGAAGTACTAAGGTTCAGTATGCTCTAATCTCCTCCCTGTTAAATGTTCAAATAGCTCGACTGCATTTTTCTCGTAATATAGTTTAAGTTTCAAAGGTACCTGTTTCCTTGATTTCATTTCTATCTACCCAGTGAGTAGTGATATGAACAAACTATTTTTATAGAGATTTTAGAGCTGTCTGGCCTCTGCTACCTTCTAGAGACTTCTATGTTGGAGTTGTTCAACTCCACAGTCCCTTTCTTGAGCTGTCCCAGGTTCATGGGTGGATAAGGGAATGGTAAGAAGAGAGGCAAAGGGGATTTACATCAGGAAAAGCTCAAAACCACTTGGAAACAGGACGTGGATGATACTAGAGAAAGGAGCAAGAGGGGGTCTTTAGGAAGAAGCAGAGTAAGGAGATTTGGGGAGAACAGCTGCCTCTGCGAGAATTTGGGGAAAGAAACGTATATAAGAAATTTAGCAGATGTTATGGAGGGTGAGTCATCTTTGCCACTCCTTCAAGTCCTCTTGGGGAAGCCTTACATTGTTTCTCAAAGGCTTCTGGACTTGGGTTTGTTTACGGCCAGAGCCCAGCCCCAAGGCTAATTGGCCATAATTGGGTTACCTGTGTCTATCTGGTAAAGTAGATGTGGGATCCCTGGAGGCTGCCAGACATTTTTGAAATTGTCAGCTCTCCTAATACGGAGCTCTTAAGATACAGAATCATAGGTCACTTTGAGAAGTTTTGGAAAGCTGGAATCTATTCCTTGTACCAATGCAGGTGAGCAAATACACACAAAGCATTGCCAACAGTTTTCAGGGGATCCTTCACCCCCAGAGGCCCAAGCTTGGCCCTGGTGTCAGGAACGCTGGGAGGGTTCTGCCCCAAACTGCAGTCTCAGCCACTTGCAAATCAACTTATACTGAAAATTTGCCACATCAGTGTGCAAATTATCGTCTCCAAGAGTGGCTTGTGAGACAGTCCTGAGTATTTAGAACCTTGGTCTCTCCTACCCTGCTTCCCCGAAAATAAGACAGCGTCTTATTTTAAGGTGTGCTCCCAAAGATGCGCTAGGTCTTATTTTCAGGGGACGTCTTATCTTTCCTGTAAGTAGGTCTTATTTTCGGAGGATGTCTTATTTTCGGGGAAACAGGGTACGTGACAAAGGAAACACTCAGGAGTTGGGTGGGAGTTTCTGACACAGAAGTCTCTGAAATCCCAGTGGGGACCACTAGTGGGACAATTGCAGCTCCTGGCTTTTCTAGGTGCGCCAAGAACTGTTATGGTTTTAGAAGGCAGCCACACAGGACAGGGAAGGGGCAGGCTAGAAAAATCTAAGCCCCATTGAGGGGCCGTGAGTAAGAGATGAAGAAAAATGAGAATGTAAATCTTTGGTGTTTAGGAGAAGCCTGGAGACTAGACGCTAAAACCAGCCTTGAAAAGTTACAACTGGAAACCAAGTGGGGTTTTCTCTCATTGTCTCAAAGTAGCAGATGGTGGCCCAAAGCTGGGGAGATTGATTCAGCATGGTGGGGTGGGGTGAGTGGGGAGGCAGCACTCCGTGCTCAGGCCCACTGAGGTGCCAGCACCGGTCCTCACTACTGCCTTCCCTTTGGCTAATGTCTTGTAAGAAGAAAATGAGAAGGAGAATCCTGTGGCCTCAGAGGGCATTGAAGTCTCATCCTCCTCTCCTTGTCTCTTTCTTATTCTTTTCTTTCTTTCTTTTTTTTTTTTTTTTTTTGTAGAGACAGAGTCTCACTGTACCGCCCTTGGGTAGAGTGCTGTGGCGTCACATGGCTCACAGCAACCTCTAACTCTTGGGCTTACGCGATTCTCTTGCCTCAGCCTCCCAAGCAGCTGGGACTACAGGCGCCCGCCACAACGCCTGGCTATTTTTTTGTTGCAATTTGGCCAGGGCTGGGTTTGAACCCGCCACCCTCGGCATAGGGGGCGGGCGCCCTACTCACTGAGCCACAGGCGCCGCCCTCTTTTCTTCTTCTTTTCCTCCTCCTTTTAAAAAAGCTATGCTAACCTCATTGGCAAAGGGAGAGGGAATTCTTCTTTCTGAAGCCAAGCAAGCGGGGTTGCAAGACAATCATGGGTTGTCCTTTAGCTCCCTTAGAAGCAGGCCCTGAGACAAGGCATTTACTGCAATTGGTTTATTTGGAAGAGAATTCCGGGAAACACAGGTAGGAGAAATGGAGATGTGAATCAGGGAAAGGAAGGCAATCTCTAAAAAGAGTATATTGTAAAGCAAATTTCATTGTAGACAATTGGAGCTTAATCCCACTCTAAGAGCGACTCTGGGGCTGTTCAGGAGTTAACAGAGACGGTGCCCTCACAGATCCTCCTTCAGGGGCTAGGGTATTTATTCTCCAAACCTAGTGAGCCTTTGATTGAAGGTTGGGTTTGGAGCTGTGTTAATTTCCTGGTTAATTTTAGCCCTCTGTTTGCTAAAGGAGGGTGGGCTCCAGATCTCACAGTAGGTCCTCAGGCAAAGGCAAGAGATACAGGTGCCCACAGTCTTCCAAAGTTAGGCAGGCACATTGTTTGGTTTCATTCCCATCTTGTTTTTTTTTTTTGTGATTTTTGGCCGGGGCTGGGTTTGAACCCGCCACCTCCAGCATATGGGACCGGCGCCCTACTCCTTGAGCCACAGGCATCGCCCTTCATTCCCATCTTGTTAAAAAAAAAAAAAATCAAAATAGATCTTTTTAGATCTTTGAGGCTAAAAGCCAAGACAGTGGCTGTCTTGTGAGGGGTAATGATGATGGGTAGGTTTCTAAGATTTTGACTTGTTTTGTTTCTTGACCTGAGTAGAATTTACACAGATGTGTTCATTTTATGCAAATTTGTTAAACTGTACCCTCGTGATCTGTGTACTTTTCTATATTTCTCTTATACTTGAAGGACAGTTATAGAAATAAACATTTTAAACAAAAATACTAAGTCTTATTTCTTGGAATGAGTTTTTTCTAGTAACTAAAAGTGGCTGAAAATTTCCAGAATTATACCAAGATGTCACCAAGGGAGCTGTTTTCCAAAGAAAAGTGGGGATTCAGCTGAGCAGAGACGAGGGCAGCAAAAACCAGACTGTGGATCTAAACACCACACAGGACCTATCAATTAAAAAAAAATACCACCCTAGAAGAATCAAAGACAAAGAAAGGAAATGGATAGGAAGAAGTCAATCCTGAGATTACTTCCCACACCCTCCACACCCAATAAACTGCAATTTCTTAAAAACCAGTTGCAAGTGTTTGGCAGCACCTTTGCCAAGATGCAAGATGGTCCTCTGAGAAAGGATTCCAGATGAGTAGGATGTTTTCCCAGTAACTCTCTTGTCTTCAGGCTCTGGGGGGACCAGGCAGGAGCTAGTAGTGATGCAGCCAAAATATAAAGAAACCCATTCTCTTCTTCATACTCCCCTCAAAGTGTTGTGATTAACCACACTGCAGTCCAATTAGATCAAATAAAAGCAATGTGTTAAAAGAAGAGCAGCAAGAGGGAATGTGTGTCTCATTAATGAACAAGCTACAAGTGTAAGTCTTCCCGTGCGCCTAATAGAGACGTGATACAGGGAATTGAGATGAAGGCCGTGTCTGCTGGCTTGAGACTTCATTGTGAGTTTGCTGAGGGCTAGAGGGCTGCGCACATATTAGTAAGAATGATATTAAAGAAGAATAGCTCGGTTTTTTAGGGCTTTCTATGTTTCAGGCACTGTGTTAAGTGCTCTGCATGTAATACCAACAAAGTGGACTGTATTAATTACATTTTATACTGAAGAAACTGAGGTCCTAAGCAATTAGGAAAATTAATAACTAGTGGGTGGGTCTGCCTAAACCAAAATTCTACCTTTTTACTTTCGTTTTTAAAAGCTGATGTATAATTTACATGCAGGAAGATACACATCTTAAGTGTAAGGAATTGTTATTTATGTGCCCACCTTTGCAACCACCATCTAGGTCGAGTTATGGGGCCTACTCATGATTCTAGAAGGTTCTATTGTACCCTTTCCCAATAACTATCATCTCCAAAGGAAATACTATTCTGATTTCTCTCACCATAGATTAGTGTAACCTATTCTTGAATTTCTTTTCTTTCTTTTTTTTTTTGAGACAGTCTCACTTTATGACACTTGGTAGAGTGTGTGCATCATAGCTCGCAGCAACCTCCAACTCTTGGGCTCAAGCAATTCTCTTACCTTAGCCTCCCAAGTAGCTGGGACTACAGTGATCTGCCTCACGCCTGGCTATTTTTCCAGAGGAGGTCTCACTCTGGCTCAGGCTGGTCTCCAACCCGTGAACTCAGTCAATCTACCCGCTGTGGCCTCTCAAGTGCTAGGATTACTGGTGTGAGTCACTGCACCTGGCCCCCTATTCTTGAATTTCATACAAGGTCAGACAATTAAGTTTGTGAACTCATCCTAGAAAAAATGCTACGTATCTTATTGCTGAATATTACTATGGTCACCTTCGAAGTACTCCCCTTGGAAGCTATGCTCCAATGCCACAGCTTCTGGTCCACCCTTCAAAGCAACTCTGGAGCTCTTTTTCTGGAATGGCTATCAGAGCCCTTGTCCTATAAGATCTGACAATTTAAGTCTATGAATTTGTCCTAGAAAAAGTTCTTTGAAAGAGGGACTAGGTGCTGACACTGGTGCATAGTTTCCCAAGGGGAGTACTTCGAAGGTGATTATAGTGATTTTCTTTCTTTCTTTTTTTTTTTTTAGAGACAGAGTCTCACTTTGTTGCCCTCAGTAGACTGGGTAGAGTGCCATGGCATCACAGCTCACAGCAACCTCCAGCTCTTGGGCTTAGGCAATTCTCTTGTCTCAGCCTCCTGAGTAGCTGGGACTATAGGCACCCAACACAGTGACCGGCTATTTTTTCGTTGTGGGTTCGAACCTGCCACCCTCAGTGTATGGGACTGGTGCTCTACTCACTGAGCCACAGGTGCCGCCCGACTATAGTGACTTTCACAACGAGCTATGTAGCACTTTTTCTAGGATGAGTGCAGGAATATAACTGTGAAACCTGGCAGGTGGTGGTGTATATAGTACGTGCTGTTTTGTATCTGGCCCCTTTCACTTAACATAGTGTTTTTGAGATTTATGCATAAACAAGTGCATGTGGAAATGAAAAGAAAGAAAATGGGTGGGAACCTACAGGCTAAAAGAGATTTGTTTCAGTCTAAATAAGCTTCATACCATATCAACAAACAAAATCAGTTTATTCATTTTTCATTGCTGCGTAGTAGTCCATTGTGGAAATATACAGCAGTTGGTCACTTTGTTCTATTTGAAGATACTTAGGTTGTTTTCAATTTTTAAGGCCAAGTACTTCTAACTACACATATTTCACTGCAGATTGATGAAGGCAGCTGGGTTAGTTGTAATGAAGGGAGCACTTACATGAAAAGAAAATGAGGTTTCCGAGCTCATGACTGTGAAGCAATCAAGCTAAGGAAAAGTGGAAGCTGCAGTGAACACTCTTACTCCCAGATTTCTAAATGGCTCATTCACGTGTGTCCATTCAGGCCTCTGCTCACATGTCACATTCTTCATAAAACAGCACCTTCCAAGGGATTAAATGACAGCACAGGGGAGCCATCCACATGATCCAGACTGCAGGAAATTCTAGAGGACAAAGGACATGATCCTTTCAACAAAATTCTGCAGGAAAACAAAAACAAACCAACAAAATGGGTGGGAACCTAAAGGTTAAAAGAGATTTGTTTAAGTCCAAATAAGGTTCATACCATGTCAACAAACAAAATGTGGAAAACAGCGAGGAGGTGTGGACACTGATGGACTATTAGGGCATATTAAGGAATTCTGGTTCTTTTGGTGTGATAACGGCGCTGAGGTCATGTTTTATAAAAAGTCTCTTTTGGAGTTAAAACAAACGACACCTCTCCACCTCCACACTAGGCCCTCCTTACCTTGTGTAGAGGAGAAAAGATGTCTGTCCTCATCCATCTCTAGGTTTATGGCTGAGGTCCCTATTGAAAAAAAAGACAGGCGGTGCCCAGAGCTCAGTGGGTAGGATGGATGCCGGCCACATACACCGAGGCTGGTGGGTTTGAACCCAACCTGGGCCAGCTAAAACAACAATGACAGCTGCAACAAAAACATAGCCGGGCATTGTGGTAGGCACCTGTAGTCCCAGCTACTTGGGAGGCTGAGGCAAGAGAATCGCTTGAGTTTAAACCCAAGAGTTTAAACCCAACCTTAAACCCAAGAGTTTAAGGTTGCTGTGAGCTGTGACGCCAGCAGTCTACTGAGGGTGACATAGTGAGACTCTGTCTCAGAAAAAAAAAAAAAAAAAAAAGACAGGATAACAAGAGAAAAGCATGCAAATTTATTTAATATAACCTTTATATGGCATGGAAGCCTTCAAAAGTGAAGACCACACAGAAACATGTATTTTTATGCTAAGTTTGATGAGGAGGTGGAAAGTTGTGAAGAAGCCTGATTGAAGGAAGGGGTCTTCTCTGCGTCCCTGTGTCTTAGACTTTCCTCTGAGCAGAGGGTGGGCACTGCTCACACAAGCCTCTCGTGACCCACTTCAGAAGGAGGTAAGAGAATTTTTTCATGGCCTGCTTCAGGGGAGAAGGACAGGGGAAGGTTAGGCAATTTTCTCAAATGCCAAGGTACCATATCTTAGGGTAGCATATTCTAAGCCCCATCATCCACCTAATGCAACTAGCACTTACATCCCCCTGACAGTTCCCCTTTTTGATTTTTGATATAAAAGCTTTATAAACTCCAGGCCTTTGTCTTCATGGCATTTCTTTTTTTTTTTTTTGAGACAGAGTCTCACTTTTTCCTCCTGGGTAGAGTGCTGTGGCGGCACAGCTCACAGTAACCTCCAACTCCTGGGCTTAGGTGGTTTTCTTGCCTCAGCCTCCTGAGTACCCGGGATTACAGGCACCTGCCACAATGCCCGGCTATTTTTTTGTTTTGTTTCACAGTTCAGCCGTGGCTGGGTCCGAACCTGCCACCCTCGGTATATGGGGCCGACACCCTACCCACTGAGCCACAGGTACTGCCCTTCATGGCATTTCATTCCAGCACCTTGTATAGCGCCTGGCACATCCAGGTAGAAAGTTCTGAGGAAATATTTGTTGAACCAATACATGAAGTGTTTGAGCAAGGTTCCCTGGCAAGTAAAACATCAAAGGATTGAGAAACAAGAGGAAAATGATGAAGCTGGGGCCCAAGTTTCTGAAGTCAGGTTTTGTGTAGTACAAAGGACTTGCTGCAAGAGACAGGTTTGTTAGCACAGTTATGAAACTGTTGCCTGTACTAGGCCACAGAAGAGACAAAAATCCACCTCCCGAGCTGAGCTGCGGGCTGCCACACTAGGGGCTCACTTTGCTGTTAGCAGCTGGGATACACAGGGAGAGCCCGAGGCAAGGCCACGGGCTGCAGCAGTTGAAGACATGCTCTGCTACTAAGTCTTCACCTAAGTCTTCTCTGCCTGTTCCTTAACCTCCCTGAGCCTTAGTTTCATCTACCATAAAAGGGGGCCCAGCCCCATCATACATCCACCCACAGAAGTTTTAAGAGAAGCAAGTAAGAGTATTAATGTGGTCCCAGACCCAAGAAACTGCATTTTATAAGCTCCCTCCTTCCCTCCCACCCCATTCCAGGTCATTCTTAAGCTGGTGTCCCTGGAAAGGCCACAATGATCGGAGTCACTTGATATATGGCAGGGAAGATTCTAAAGTTGTGCCTAAGATACAAATTGTGAGTAGTCAAACTGCCTTTGAAAATTCTTTGGGGAGGGGTCCTACTGGAGAGGACAGCCATCTTCCCATGAGTTCAACACAGACAGCATTTCCTCCAGGGCTGGGACAGACCAGGGGGTCATTACTGGCTCAGACACGGGGCTCCCCTCCTCACTGGAAGATGTCTTAGCGAGGGATGCTCTGAGGAACTGGGACCGTCTGGGGGACACCAGGCACACCCTGAGTTTGAACTTAGGCCATCTGGCCCCAGAGGTGGCGTCCTTTAACCCATCTGTTGGTATGGCCTCTAGGGGAAGAGGACCTCAAGGGACAGGGCAGGCTGGCTCAAAGATGCATTAGGACAGTCAGTCTGGATACAGCACACTTGCAGAAGAGTGTCATGCAGGGGAGATGGTCACAGAAACCACTCTAGGGGCTAGAGTTGTCACTGGCCCCTGTCACAGGTGGAACTAGGGCAGGTCAGCCCCTTTGGAAATTGGTTCAATCACCAATCCTTCACCCGAGCTGCTTACAAATCAGAAAGGCTGGCTGCTTTGAGTTTTCTCCTCTGCGTGTTTCTTCTCTCAGTTGTAGGCATTAAAAGGTGGTGGAATAGCCCCAGATCAGATCCTGAGACAGGGAAAAGGCCTGGATTGTGCCCAACTCCTACCATAGCCCGAGGGGACTCTCCTGGACATAGCCACACATCCTTGGAGGCTTGGGAAGAGGATGCAGGATTCCTGGCTGCCTTCCAGACTCTTCAATCACTTCCCCTCCTGATTCTCTTCCACTGTTAAATTTAGGTGTCTTTCTGGAATGTTCTAAGCCTTTTCAAAGGCAGTAATACTCTCTGTTCCTGGTTTGGCTGTTACCTCTGAGAAACTGGGAATGAATTGCCAAATAACTGTGGATGGCTTGGAGCCTGGACTGTGGGTCTGGGATCCTTCCAGGCCCACCCCTTGGATGAGTCATCACTCAGAAGAAGGACTCCTCCCTCCTAAGACCCCCACACTGCTCCAGATGTTGTGGTAAAAGCTGGCCTCAGCATTTCTGCTTTCCCCCCTTGCCTGACCACCCCACGCCCCAGCCTGCTGTTCTCTCCCTGACTTTTCTATTCATTCATTTGGTCAGTCACTGTGCAGACAGGGCTCGTTCTGGCAAGCCGACCAGTTCTCAGTGTCCAGCAGCCACCTTTGTCTGAGGGCTTCCTCTGGCTGCCCCTGCCAGCCCAGCCCCCCTGACACACACAGGACAGGCTAGGCGTTCCAGGGTGTCACCCCTCCAGCCCCAGCAGCTCCCAGCCAATGCCCGACGGGGGTGGTGGACACATATCCAGCTCCCCTGGCCCTCCTCAGGGATAGCACTAAGATGTGCTGCATGCCCACACCTGCACCCCAGTTCCCCATGCACACACAGGCACACCCTGGGTGGCTTCCTTCCCTGTCTCACTTCCCCTCCTCTTCCCCTTGGGTCACTCCCAAGTTAACCACTGGTGCTGACATCTGTGACAATTGGAACCCAACTCCACAGGGCCTTTCAGATGCCTAACAGACATTCGTGATGTACCTGTAGCTGGTTGGCCCCATCTTAGGCAATAGAGCTTTGACAGCAAACAGACAAGCCTGACCCCCAACATCACAGAGGCCAGAGGCCCACAGACGTGAGAGCTATTGAAGCACTATTAGCAAATTTGCTAATTCACTCAAAAAATATTTGAATTGCTACCGTGGGGCAAGCAGTATGCCAGGCTCCAGTGATATGGGAATGGGCAAATTAGACAAGGAGCCTTCCTTGACTGGGGCATACATGCTAGTGTAACAATAGAATGACTAAGAAAAAGAATGGCAGTTACAAGTGTCATGCACAGTGCAATGTCTTACTTTAAATTAGGCGCTCAGGGAGAGTCTTGTTCAGGCTGAGCTATGAATTATAAGAAAGAGGCAGGAAGATGAAGGTAAGACAGAGATCACAGGTACAGGGAGATAACAAAAGCAAAAGCACAGGAGTGGGGAACTTTCTGAGTGCTAATAATGGAATAGTTTTCTGGAAGCAGGACAATGTCGAATGGCAGTGCCTGATTCAGTGTTGGCTAAGTAAAGGGGCCAACCTGGTCTGAGAATTAGGGTAGGCTTCCCTGAGGAAGTAAGAGGGGGACAAAAATCTAAAAGATCAGAAGGAATGACAGAGGTTTAGGAAGAGAAAGAGATTTCCATATAGAGAGAACAGCATGTGCAAAGGCCCTGAGGCTGGAGGTCAGCCAGTACATCGAGTACAGCTAAATCAGAGCTCAGTGGTAGATGGCTCCTGATAAGGCTGGGTGTTAGTGTGATTGATTATACTATTGTTCAGCAAACTTTCACTCCCTGCCCCTTTAGGGAGGAGGACACTTCTTCTGCCTCACTGACTTGATGCTTGCCCTTAGTACTTGCTTGAGTCCACGAAACATGAGCAACCATGACATAAACAGAGACATGAAGTATGCAGCTGAACTTGGCCTTTAGTGGTCCTGCTGCTCACCATGAAAAGAACATCTTCTAGCTAGTAGGTGGAGTAGATCGAGCTAGAGCCTCAGCCAGGAGCTAATTAAACTTTATAGTCCATATAGAACCAGTACTTATATTAAGCCTCCAAATTTTGAAGTTGATTGTTACACAGCATCACTGTAGTAATAGCTGACAAATACAAGTCAGGAGGGGACATGCAGGGAGGCCACCAAAAGAGGGTATGGCGGAAGCCCTTGTATGTCGCTCAAGTTGGTCAGGAGGCCGCATTTCAGCAGTTGTACTGCAAAAATGATGTGTTGCCAATGGGTGTATGATTGAGGGAAGCTGAAAAGTTGCTTTTGTAGTGAGAAAGAAAAGCCAGCTTCTGAGAAGAAGCCGTCCATGTTACTAATCCTGAGTTGGTCCTCCCTCAGCCCCTTGAGTGTCCCGGGCCTGCCTGTGTCTATGCCTGGTCTAGAATATTTAGTAAGCCGTCAGGCTGGACTCTTATCTCCAGAATGGACTCCTTGTGGGCAAAGATTTAAGGATGGACTTAAGTAAAGGTAAACATCCTGACCGAAATGATGAAAAAAGCAACTAAATGGAAGCATACAAAATGTGGGGGATAAAATGCTACGCCTTTTGAAGTAACAGTGAAGGCTCACTACCATCTGGGCTCCTCCCAAAGTGTCTGCTGCCTCCTGGGATGCAAACTCCAGCAGGATCTGTGGTCCTGAAACAAGAACACTTGTTCTTCGTGGGAATTTCAGGGCAGAACAGGACATTGCAGTGTGGAAAGGAGTCTGGGGAAGAGAGGGAGGGTAGCTCAGTCGTGATTAGATGAGTCACCCTTTGGGACAAGCTGTTGAAGACCACATTGACATAGTCAACCTTGGTCTGGGGTGGTGGCTGGGTGACAGAGGGGGCGAGAGGGTCAGGTGTTCAAAAGCCAGGGTTTCTGTGAAGATGTTTCAAGAAAAGTCACAACCTTCCCTCATCAGCTCTTGGAATAACTAGATTTCTGCCATCATCTTAGAAAAATGCTTCTAGAGTCAACTGATAGCAACTGAAATAGTAGTGGCATCCAGTTTTTGTCACACTCCTGTTTTCATTACAGCTCCAAGTGATGGATCTAGAGCCAATTTGTGTAGGTTAACTATACTGTGAAGTCACACTTGGCCCTTTACAGACAGGAGGGAGAGGAGGGAGCAGGCAGAGGATACAACCTCTCTACTCAGTTGGCATGAAAAAGCTCCTTCTCTCTCCAACATATGCAGGGCAGAAGTCCTCCCAGGGGCGGTATCTTGGCCTGACTCTCACTTTGAGATTCTTCTGCTCCCACTGAAGACCAGACCATGTTTGTATCTCCAAAGACTGGGCCCCTGTTTTAGGTCTCTAGGACAAGCTCCTGGGACTCCCCTTGACAACCTGAGTACCACACCCTTCTCTGTCTTGCTGGTAGAGCTAGACTCCTGAGGCACAGATGCTCAGGGGCTCAGGTCTACAGAGGTTCAGAGCATGAATCCATTGCTCCTCCTCATGTTTGGCAACAGGTATTTATCGATTACCTCCCATGTGCTGTCAGTGGAGCTCCAGAGGTGAATGCACAGGTGAGAACCGTGCCTCCCACAGTTTTGGACCCAGAGCTCATAGGGAATATAATTCATATGGCATAACTCTGAGATGCTGCCTTGCTGATGTCCTCTGTTTCTTTTCTCTACTTTATCAAAGACCTTCTTCTATTATCCTTGTTTTGTATGACCGTATATGAGTTGGATTCCCAAAGAGGGTATGAGGGCTGGCAATGAGCTAAAATTTATATCTGTGAATATGTTAATAATGAAAAGTTGAAATAGTCTGATGTGCAACTTAACAGGGCAGCTCCTGAAACAAAGATTCAAGTGTAATCCTTTTCTGAGCAGAGGTATAGACGACCCAGGAGGGAAGGGAGACATGAAACGGAGAAGGGCAGGCACCCAATCAAGGCAGGAAGTAAGCCAAGGGTCACGGTGGGTGACCAGAGCATTTTCCCAGGGAGAAGACCTGGGATACTGTATGGAGTGCACACTTGAGCTGTCCCACCCACTATGCGCAGGAGTTGGAGTATTCATACACCAGCTTCCCTCAGTCAATGGTCAGGAGCAGCTCCTGGCAGGTGTTAATTTTCTAGCACTCCCCCTGCTGAATGCATAGGCAGGGTGGCATTCTGCAGTTCTGGAACAAGACTTTGGACCCAGAAGTGCAAAGCTGCAGGGGAATTTGTCTAGATTGTTGTTTTTTTTTTTTTTTTGACAGACCCTCGAGCTGTCACCCTGGGTAGAGTGCCCTGGAATCACAGCTCACAGCAACCTCCAACTCCTGGGCTTAAATGATTCTCTTGCCTCAGCCTCCTGAGTAGCTGGGACTATAGGTACCTGCCACAAGGCCCAGCTATTTTTTGTTGCAGTTTGGCCAGGGCCAGGTTCGAACCTGCCACCCTTGGTATATGGGGCTGGCACTTTACTCACTGAGCCACAGGTGCCGCCCTGCACATAAGACTATTAGAGATACGGGTGGGACACGGGCAGAGCCTGCTGGATCCATCGGCGGGGCATTGGTAACATATTTTATAACACATCCTTCAAGCCAAGGACAAGGTAGAACCAGGCCCCCTGACTCAGAAGTGCGCAGCTTCTGTGTCAGAATAGACAAGCAGAGTAGAGAAGGCCCCGCTTAGTGTTAGAGCACTTGGACTGCTGATTTCTCTGCGTGTGTGAGTGCGTCACCCTTGCTGGAAGACACCCTCACAGGGCTAGGGTGAGACCAGCGAGGCACTTGCTTCAGAGGCAAATTCTAAGAAGGGGTCAAAAAGCTCAGTAATCAAGATAAATGAGATTTTAGTGTAATCTTAAAATTCGTCAACATTAACGCAAACGCCCCATGATGAACAAAATTGAGACCCGACCTTGTTTTTATCTAACTTGGCCTCATTCACCTCATCCCAATCCTAAGCCTGTTGGATTCTGTCTCCTTAAAATTTTGACCATTTGAGGCAGAGAGAGAAAGAGAAAGAGACAGATAGACTCTGATTCTTTCCTCTCTGAGCCTCCAACCTCTTGCTAGGACCTTCTTTGGCCAATTGCAGCAGCCACGGGGGACATTGGAGCCTGCAGCAGACAGCCTCTCATCCATCCCACCCCCCTCACCCCCCCATCACCACACACAACAGAGCAGCTGAAGGATGAGGACCCGCGCGTTCCCTCAGGAACCTACAGTAATTTGCAGACAAAAAGAACTGGTTCCAGCACAGGCCAACAAAAGCCCTAGCAACTGAGACGTGCAGGCAGTGGCCAGTTAACTGCACGTGTGATTTCATAGTCTTCTGGGGTGACAACCTTGGGTCAGGCTGACCTGGCCAGGCTCCGATTGGAGTCCAACGCAACGTAATCAAAATCAGCTTGTTGAGATGAAGCCACGCTGACTCTTGTCTCCCAGACAATCGGCTGCAGCCAAGAACTTTCCACCCCAGCTTCCTTCAGGAGTCTGCATGCTGCAGGCTTGCGCAGCCAGCCCCTCTCCCAGCCAGCCGATTCTTGGATCAGGGACCTGGCTTATGCATCTTCCTTCTTGTAGCTCAACTGCTGGGTGTTGTGCTGACCACATACACTTGTGGAAAAGATGGAGACCAGTGAGTTTGAGTTCTGTCAGGTCTTTTGCAGGGTTGCCGTTAGAGAGAACAAACTGAAGGATGGGATGAAATTCTCTTTCTCTTGAAGACTCCATTGATCCTGACAAGCATTTTTTTTTTTTTTTTGAGGGGGTGAATGTCAATCCATGTCAGTATGAACAAAATAATGTTTCCATTTTGACTGAGTCATTTGACCAAAGCATTAATTTCATAGTTAGCATTCAAGCTGGCACACACGACCTTTAGTTTTCTTCCACAAAAAAGTAATGCACACAGCCAGGCACGGTGGCTCCTACCTGTAATCCTAGCATTCTGGGAGGCCGAGGTAGGTGGACTGCCTGAGCTCAGGAGTTTGAGACCAGCCTGAGCCAGAATGAGATCCCATCTCTAAAAATAGGTGGGTATTGTGGTCGGCTTCTGTAGTCCCAGCTACTTAGGAGGCTGAGGCAAGAGAATTGCTTGAACCCAAGAATTTGAAGATGCCAAGGGACTCTACTGAGGGTGACATAGTGAGACTCTGTCTCAAAAAAAAAAAAAAAAAAAAGTAATGCACAATGGCTCATGTTCAGGTCCCAGGCAAATGGCAACTATGGGCTTTCTTTGTCTCATGTTTCACCGTGGCCTCCATTCCCTTCCACCTGTAATGGACATGTACGGGTGTTGCAGAGGCAAAAAGGAAGAAGAAAGGGGAATTTAGCATTATTCCATAGTAAGTATCAGCACCTGTTACAAAACAGAACAAATCTGAGAAGTGCTCTTTCCCTGGACCCTGTAAGGCCAGGCGGGTGGGAGAGGGAGGGTTGGTCTGCAGGTTTCCGTGATGCTTCCGGCCTAGCTCATTGGCAGTCATGGGTCTGCAGCATGACCTTGGAGTTGGATTTCTGATTCCACCAACTACCTGTGCCGGATATCTTTGGATGAGTGACTTAACCTCTTTGAGACTCAGTTTCTTCGATTATAAAATGAAATATAGTAGCACCCACCACATAGTGTTGTTGTGGCAGCTGAATGAGACCATGCCTTTGCTTACAATATCTGAAAAAGAGTTAAGTGCTTAACAAATGCTACTTCATAGAGAAGACCAGTCTGGAAACTCCATATTAAATGTCTGCTCCATTATCTCCAGGGCTTCTCCAGCAAGACCATAACTCTGAGTCTTAGTAAAACACTTGTAATAAATGTTCACAAGATTGATATATGCATTGCATGTCACAACCCAAGAAGGGTGTAGAGACAGCTGGAGACAATAAGCCTGCATCTGAAATCCCAACAGCCTGCTTTGCTACTCTTAACTCACATCAGTTCTCCTCCTCTGCACAGACCCTAGCTCACTCTCTTCGTGACACCATTCCACAGAGGAAAGCACATAGTAGGTATGGAATAACTGGCATCTGAAGCAAAGTTGTGAGGGCCAGTACCTTACTGGGGAGGTGAATCAAGAAGTCCTGGCAGGGAAAGGGGATGTGGGAAGGGCGTGTTGGCGAGCAGGTCACTGGGCTGTGGGCCACTGGGCTCATCCCACTGGTGACCTCTGGGAGACGCTGTGAAACATGCCCAGAGTTAACTTCCCCAAGCAGTGAAGCAGCTAGGGACTTAGCCACTAACCCCCATCAAACATTGACTGAGAGTTCCTCCCAGGGGCATGTGTCCTGTGCATGAGTGGAAGTGGCCAGAGTGGAAGGTGGCTGTGGTTGGAAGACACGAGGTATGGGAAACACGGTCCCAAGGAAACATGGGCAAGGCACCAACAGCTTTAGTGATGCCATCCTTTGCCTGCCCAAGTCTTAGCTAATCCTTGGTGTTTGATTCAGGGTATGTATTGTGTTTAATTGCTGCTAAGTTTAATAGGATGATTTTGTGTCACTATAATGACCCAGGAGCGTGGGTCTTGGTCTCAGGGGCAATGTGATTTCCAGCTCCCTGGGCACAAATCTGCCTCAAATGAATGGTCTTGTCTTTTCTTTTTCTTTTTTGAGACAGAATTTCACTATGTTGCCCTTGGTAGAGTGTCGTGGCGTCACAGCTCATGGCAACCTCAAACTTTTTGGGCTTAAGTGATTCTCTTTCCTCAGCCTCCCAAGTAGCTGGGACAACAGGTGCCCACTATTGCCCGGCTATTTTTTGGTTGCAGTTGTCATTGTTTAATTGGCCAGGGCTGGGTTCAAACCCACCAGCCTGGATGTATGTGGCTGGTGCCATAACCACTGTGCTATGGGTGCCAAGCCTGAATTGTCTTTTCTTGAAGGGAGCCACAGAGTCAAAGTCTTGGTGTTCATTCCCCTTTTTTTTTTTTTTTTTTTATTGTTGGGGATTCATTGAGGGTACAATAAGCCAGTTACACTGATTGCAATTGTTAGGTAAAGTCCCTCTTGCAATCATGTCTTGCCCCCATAAAGTGTGACACACACCAAGGCCCCACCCTCCTCCCTCCATCCCTCTTTCTGCTGTTCATTCCCTTTTTGAGATGTCTATAGAATGAGCTATTGCCTGGTGTTTGGGGTTTCAGTTAGTCCCCTTAACAGTTCACCAGACCACAGCTTTTGTAAAGGTGACTTGGTAGAACTGGGCTGATGGTCAAAGAATAAAGCAATGAGATGAAGTCCATGGACACGGGGCACCCTGACAGTAGTCTCCAAGATTCCAGGCCTTTCTGTGCTTCTTGGTTCTTCTGACTTAATGATAGCTAGTGTTCATTGAGCTGCTTCTACCTGCCAGGTACTGAGCTGAGCACCTCTTATATTTATTATGTCAAGGTGGGAGTAGTTTTGTCCCTGTTTTATAGATGAGGAATTACAGGCTCATACAAATGAAGTATTTTGCACAAGGTCATAGAATTAATAAGTGACCACATAGAAGAATCCAGGTCTCTCTGCCTTCAGAAACCCTAGTTTTAACCAATATGCTGTATTTTACTTGTTGTACAGGTTTTCTTTTTAACCCTGAAGTGTTATGTCCAATGGTGTAATGGTAAACTGGCTCACAGAGGGTGGGGTGGGTGTGGGAATACCCTGAATTTCTACCAATTTCTGTGGTGTAAATACTCCCACCCTGACCAATATCAGGCTACTGAGGATGTCATGATTTGCTTATGAAATTCCTGAACATTTCACAATTGGCTCTCATAAGCCAGGGTGAACCAGCTTCCAGCATGTCACTGGTGATACCACACTCCCAGAGGTCTTTATTATCAGTGCGTGTAGAGAATACTGTTGAAGTAGTTTCTTTCTTAACCATCCCACCCCTTAAATTTTGCCCTAGAGCTCTAGGATTATAAATGAGACCTTGGTATTTATTCATTCAATGAATATAAAGTGTCTATGAGGCACGAGGTAAGATGGAGGCACAGCTTTAAACCCTCTTAGGTATAGTTCCCCAGAAGTGGACCCAGAGGCAGGCAGATGGGTGATTTATTAGGAAAGGTTTCAGGGAAATACACGATGGGAGAGGGAAGGAGGGTGTGTATCGAGCCAAGTTCCATAAAGTGTTCCATAAAGGTGACTTGATAGAACTGGCTGATGGACTGTGGACTCCTGCGGGGGGCTCTGGAAACAGAGTGGGCTACACTTGAGGCATCCTGATGAGTGGTGACATGATGGAGTATTTAGGCTTCCTGCTTTCAACATCAGTCCTTGGCTAAGGGGAACACACGTTTCCAGGCACCTCCAGTACCTTCTGGGGTGGCAAAGCACCAGCCACGTGAGGGCAGCCCTGACAAGTATGTACAGGGTATAGGCTTGGGGGGAGCAGAGCACACCAGAATATGGGATAAAGGGATCTGGGGGGTCTGAGAGCATCTGCTTCAGTCATTCCTCCAAGCAGAGTTTACTGAGAGCTCCTAGGTGCCTGGTACTGTCCCAGTTCAGAGTATATAAGGATGAGCACAAACAACCAGGATAAAAAGTGGCTATTAATTATATTGTTATAAAGTATATATTATATTTGACATGAATGGATGTCCTTGATAGATTTTTAAGTGAAAAAAAGTGGATTTATGCATAAAGTAAGCCACATGACCACATGTTCTAGAAATTTTGTCTCTCTGTCTACCCTTAAAACTATAAGGAGTCCAAAGAGCTTTATAAAATGTATACATTTACAAAAGATGTAAAGTCGCCATCTTTTTTTATGGCTGAATAGTATCCCAAGGTATACATATACCACAGTTTGTTAATCCATTCCTGCGTTGATGGGCATTTAGGTTGTTTCCATATCTTGGTAATTGTAAATTGAGCTGCGATAAACAATCTAGTGCAAATGTCTCTAAAGTATCACAAGAATAGAAAAGCAAATATCCAATGTACTCAGTACTAATATGAAGCCAGTAGACGATCAAATCATGCCCACATAGGAGAAAAACTTATTTCAGTTCAAGTTGGGGGGGAGTCAGGAAGGGAGAAAGGGGGGGTACGGGATGTTCCCACTTAATGGGCACAGTGTAGGGGTGTATGGTACACCCTTTGGGACACAAGGTGCGGTTCATAACTTTGGGTGCGGGACACAACTACAAGAGGGACTTATGTGACCTGGTTGTTTGTACCCTCACATTAACTTGAAATAAAAAATAAAATAAAATAAAACATATATATTTAAAAGGTATTTGTTAATTGATTAAAATAATAAACCCTTATATGTTAAAATATATATATTTATAAAAAATAATTATATTCCCCCAAAAAATAGTAAAATGAAGTTGTATTGCTTTACACTTTTGCAAATCTTTTCAATGTCTGTCTTAATTGAAAGCAGACTGATTCTCATGTATGGTCTGTACGTAGTGATGTATTGTTTTGGCTGATGCATATGAAAACAATCCAGCTTCATACAGTTGGAAAAAGGAGAATTTTAATATCCCCTTCAGATAGGGGATATTGTTTTTTGATACTATACCAAAACTCAATAAGTGGTTGGGTCTTTTAATGGTTAGTCGTGATATGACATCTGAAACCCTTTGGTGAACTTTTATCCCCTACCATATTAAAATCAATTGGTCTATGTTGTGTTTTATTTATTTATTTATTTTTTTTGTAGAGACAGAGTCTCACTGTACCGCCCTTGGGTAGACTGCCGTGGCGTCACACGGCTCACAGCAACCTCTAACTCTTGGGCTTACGCGATTCTCTTGCCTCAGCCTCCCGAGCAGCTGGGATTACAGGCGCCCGCCACAATGCCCGGCTATATGTTGTGTTTTAAATGGATCTTTTACCTGTGTGTATTGTTGTTACATTGTACGTGAATCATTTGGAAAATACCAGTTCATGGAGTTACCCGATCTTTCAAATGTTGTCCTGATTCATTATATTTAATACAATATCGAAAGGTCTCGTGTTAATATTAATACTAATCTGATCAGGAAGATTTAAAACACAGGGAAGCTGTCAAGCACATAAGCGAGGATCCAAGTTTTCCAAAATAATAATTTTCATTCAAAAGCTCAAGTTTGGGTGGTGCCTGTGGCTCAAAGGAGTAGGGCGCCGGCCCCATATACCGAAGGTGGTGGGTTCAAACCCAGCCCTGGCCAAAAACTGCAAAAAAAAAATCCCAAAGCTCAAGTGTTTTACTGGCAGCAAATATTGCCAATTATTTTGCTTGAAATAACAGGCCAACTTTGTTAACTTTTAGGAAACTATCTCTCCACACAGTATTCCTGAAAAAAGAAAAAATATTATAAATTATCTGCCAAATTCCCAGGAATTAATCACCAAAGTTTGTCTGACAGTCACACTTTCAGGGAAAAATGGCGTTCCATGAAAAGATGTGGCTAGTTCAGCTGGCAATGCAAATCACATGAAGACTTTTCCTTGAGATGGCCACTGTGCGTCAGTATGCCAAAGAAGTGCTTTGTGTATATTTCCCATCTTGTCACAAAGTGTATCGAAAAGATGTGTAATTGGCCGGGTGCAGTGGCTCACATCTGTGATCCTAGCGCTCTGGTGGACTGAGGCAGTTGGATTGCCAGAGGGAGCTCTGGAGTTCAAGACCAGCCTAAGCAGAAGCACAACCCCCATCCCTACTAATAATAGAAAAAGTAGGCTCCGCACCTGTAGCATAGTGGTTACAGCACCAACCACATACACTGAGGGTGGCAGGTTCGAACTGGGCCCAGGTCAGCTACACAAACAATGACAACTGCAACAAAGAAATAGCCGGGCGTTGTGGCGGGGCACTTGTAGTCCCAGCTACTTGGGAGGCTGAGGCTAGAGAATCACATAAGCCCAAGAGTTTGAGGTTGCTGTGAGCTATGATGCCATAGCACTCAACTGGGAACAACATAGTGAGACTCTGTTGCAAAAGAAAAAATAAATAAATAAAATAAAAAAATAAAAATGGAAAAACTAGCTGGGTGTTGTTGTGGGTATCTATGTAGTCTCAGCTACCCCGGATGCTGAAGCAAAAAGTTCACTTGAGCCCAGGAGTTTGAGGTTGCTATGAGCCATGATGCCAGGACATTCTATCCAGGATGACAGAGTTAAACTCTGTCTCAAAAAAGAAAAAAAAAAAGAAAAAGAAAAAATGAAAGAAAGAAAAAGAAAAGAAAAGAAAAGAGAAGAAATAATGTATACTCAAGGGTAGAGACTTAATAAAATTAATAAGTTGTACTGCTTTATCCAGGACAGACTTTAAAACATTTGTTTCATTTAACTGCAAATGCATGTCAGTAAAGAATATGATGACTACTGATACAACTCGGTGCTAGTGCCTCAATTTATGCAAAGGTGCCAGTTTTAGCCTATATTGCTTTTGTACCATCAATGCAAAAAAAGGAAAGAAAGAAAAACCAACACAGGGGCAGCGCCTGTGGCTCAAAGGAGTAGGACACCAGCCCCATATACCAGAGGTGATGGGTTCAAACCCGGCCCCAGCCCCAAACTGCAAAAAAACCCCAAACAACCAACACAGTAGAAAAGGCAGATTAAAAACATTCCCATCTGAACACAGCTTTGACTGAAGGACTTTCTGAGCATGTCTCAGGAACTTCCGGATCTGCAAATCATACTTTAGGAAATGCTAGCCTAGACTGGGCGCAGTGGCTCACTCCTGTAATTCTAGCACTCTGGGAGGCCAAAGGAGAGTGGATTGCCTGAGCTCACTGGTTCAAGACCAGCCTAAGCCAGAGTGAGACCCTGTCTCTAAAAATAGCCGGGTGTTGTGGTGGGCGCCTGTAGTCCCAGCTACTTGGGAGGCTGAGGCAAGAGAATCGCCTAAGCCCGAGAGTTTGAGGTTGCTGTGAGCTGTGCCGTCACAGCACTCTACCCAGGCACAAAGTGAGACTCGTCTCAAAAAAAGAAAA
Organism: Nycticebus coucang; assembly: GCF_027406575.1. Taxonomy (NCBI): domain Eukaryota; kingdom Metazoa; phylum Chordata; class Mammalia; order Primates; family Lorisidae; genus Nycticebus; species Nycticebus coucang. Next base: position 25,516,974 of record NC_069787.1, read on the forward strand.
GAAAGAAAGAAAGAAATGCTAGCCTAGAAGAATGCATACCAAACTACTGAAGCATTTATTTTGAGGAAGAAGCATATTACACTGGGGGTATAGGTGGGGGAGGAAGATACCTACTTCTGTTTTCATTGCAGCTTTGACATTGATCATATGTTATCAGAAATACAAAAGAAGAGGCTCGGCACCTGTAGCTCAGAGGCTAGGGCACCAGTCACAAACCGGAGTTGGGGGGTTCGAATCCAGCCAGAGCCTGCCAAACAACAATAACAACTACAACCAAAAAAACAAATAGCCAGGCGTTGTGGCAGGTGCCTGTAGTCCCAGCTACTTGGGAGGCTGAAGCAAGAGAATCACTTAAGCCCAAGAGTTTGAGGTTGTCATGAGCTGTGATGCCACAGCACTCTACCCAGGGTGAAATAGTCTCAAAAAAAGAAAGAAAGAGAGAGAGAGAGAAAGGAAGGAAGGAAGGAAGGAAGGAAGGAAGGAAGGAAGGAAGGAAGGAAGGAAGGAGAGAGAGAGAGAGAGAGAGAGAGAGAGAGAAAGAAAGAAAAAAGAAAGAAAGAAAGAAAGAAAGAAAGACAAAAGAACATATTTCCATCTTGAAAAAATGATTAAAGAGATCTCCTTTTGGTCTCAGGTCTTGTTTATCCATCTGAGAAATGGACACTTTTCCCCTTCTCCTTCAGTGGGCCATGAGTGCTTAAGTTCCCAGAGTTGGAAGGGATGTTGGACTTGATTACCTCTTCCACAGTACAGCCAAAGGGAAGGTGGAGGTGTGAAGGCCTGACACTGATGGACTCCCCAGGTCCTTTGATTTCCCTCTGGGGTAGACTTTGTGGATTCAGTCATTCCAGCTCCAGCCCTTTCTAGCAGTATGAACTTGGAAAGTTACTTAACTCTTCTTTCCATCAGTTCATCCTTGCCAAATAGGAATACTATTACTGATATCTCATAGGGTTGTTGTGAGTATTAACTGAATTAGAACCTGAGACTGTCTGAAACAGCGGGTACTTATTAACGTCAGCCTTTATGAGGGTGGTCACTCCACCAACCTTGTTTTCATGGTTGAAGTGTAAACATGGTCAACAGTTCCACAGTTTCTCTCCTTATTGTTAGTAAGCTAATGCAAAATGTCTCTCTAGACATGAGTCACAGCCACTGAGCACTCATGGGACTGTACATAAATACGTCACCATTGGCTTTAGGGTCTGCTGAGCTTGAGCAGAAGAGTAGACTGCACCTCTTACCTTTAGATACCCAAGGACATCCTAGATAACTGGGCTGTAGTTCAGACCATTTGGACTTCTCTGGACTGTTTCGGTCTGGTTGGGGTAAAGAGAAGGAATGAGATCCCCATCCAGTCTTAATCTCACACAAGCTCAAAGTTTCCCCCATGACTTCTCTTTTCCTTATGGTCTTTACCATGCATGCACGGTCAATGTCATCATTAAGGTTCACCAGGGCCCTTTGCAAGTGAAATGACACTATATTAGCTTTTGTGTGTCACCACTTTTTTTTTTTTTTTTCTATTTTCTGTCTCGTCTGGATAAGCCCACTGTTTCTGCATCCAACCCCCACTAGCTTCAAATTACACTCTATTTCTCCCTGTGGAGTGGGGAGGTTTGTTCCCATGATTAGTCAAAGACAAGGCAGAGAACAGTACGAGGTCACCTACTGAACAGCCTTTGAATCCATCATCTTCTGTCTCTTCTTGCTTCCACAATTTAGCCGGAAACCACCATTTTCTTTGGCTGGGATTTTGGCAACAGCCTGGTGACAGGTCTATAGGCTTCCCTTCATCTGTTCCCCTCACACCAGCCAGAGAACAAATCTGGAACAGCCCTGCCCCAGACACGTGCCAGAGTCTGGGAGAAAACACAAATAGAGGTGCAGGCCTGTGGTGTTCCTCTCTCTAGCCCCACATGTGTGCCTAGGCAGAGTGCAAGTTGAAGTGCTGTCTGCTCCTTCCACACAAACAGCTAGCTGCCCCTCAGACTGCCCCCCCCACACACACACACACCTTAGGGCTATGGACAAAGCCTGCAATAGCCTTGCTAGGAGGAAGTAAGAGGCACCAGAGAAGGAGATCTGCCCAGGCCCTGAAAGTTGGCTGGGGGTCTTTAGAGCAGGAGTTCCAGGTATATAAAGCACAGTAAGTAAAGAAAGGGGTACAGGTCCCACGTGGTATATCCGTTGGTACCACAGATTCCTTGATTCATTTTTGGGATTGCTGGGGGGAGGTTTGTGAAAGCACACCCTAAGCCAGGACCTCAGGTACCCTTGACTCAAGGTGGAATGGTCTGAAATCTAACCTACATGTCTGCAATGTATTACCCTGCATAAGCCCCTCAATATTTCTCCTCCATCTACAAGATCAATTCCCATTCCTTGGCCTACCAGGACCTTCCAGTCCAGTTCCTACCTGTCTATCTGCCCTTAGGCATGTCCATCCCCAGCTGGACCCTTCCATGGCAGTCCCTGGATGCTCCATGCCCTCTCCTCACAGGGACTTTGCAAGATGTTGCCTCCTCTGAGCCCTCCCCTGGATGACATCTCATCTTTGCTGTACCTGTATAAGGATCTGGGATCTTTCTTTTCCCATCTTCCACCCAGCACCCCTAGCCCCAGACCCAAGTCTGTGTAGGAGCCTACTCTTCAGCCTTCACAACTTTCACCTCCTTGATTTGTCCTCTACCAGGAATAGGGAGTGATCACCATTAATAGCTAAGCACTTCAAATGCTTCCAGTAACCCTATGAAACCGGGTGATGCATTTGCACCCATTTTACAAGCCGGGGAACTGATATGAAGAGGGGGAACAAATTTGGTCATGGGACCAGTGAATAACAGAGCCACACTCTGAGTTTAGACACCAGGCTTTTAAACACCAACCTGTACCAATGACTCTTGATGGTTTTGGGCACAACAGAATCACTGGTGGTGGTGGGCAGGGGCTGGGGAGGATGAGGCTTGTTAAAAATGGAAATCCTGGTCCTTTGCCACTCCAGAGATTCTGATTCTGTAGGTCAAGGGTGGGGCTCAGCAATCTACATTTTTTGTAATCTTGATGTAGGCGTTGAGGGGAGCCACGCTTGAAGCCACACTTCACTGCCTAACCACAGGTCCTTAACCGCAGCCTTCTGAATAAAATTAGGCCTTCTGGGCCAGACAGGGCCCAGAGGAGGAAGAAGACACTGCCTGCGTTTAGCAAGCTCTCCATGCCATCTGTGGTGGCGGTTATAGTGGGGGTGCCTTCCCCCGGGGGAAGATACACACCCTGGTTGAGCCATATAGACACAACACAGGAGTCATAATCTGGGGCATCAGAAGCCAGTAGACCTCCCCTCCACACACTCTTCTGTGAGTGGCTTGGGACCTGGCTTCTGGAACCTAGTCTATGTAGCCACACACCCCCTTGACCCTGCCCACTGCCCTACTAACTGGAAACGGTGGCCAGAGGGGAACATGAGCTGAGAACCTAATCAGGGAGCCCAGCTCAGCTCAGCCCAGCCCATAGAAATCCTTTGCACCTTGCAGGTGTCTTCACTGAAATTTGTCAAGACACTGAAGCAGAAGGGCAGCTGCCCCCACTGGGCACCATAAAGTGTGTGGAGAGGGGCGGCAAAGGTGATGAAGAGACTGTGGTGGGGAGTGTCTCCCTGAGCAGGCCACCCTCAGCATTGGGGCGGGCATTTCTAGCTGGACCAGCAAGGCCTCTCTCCTTGGAGAGGGGAGAGATGGGTCCTCAACCCAGGGGACATAGACCTTTCTTTCACCCCATCATTTCTATCTCCATGAATTTTCCCTGCCCTTCAGTTCCTTCCTCAATCATTTCTTCTCTCCTCCCCAGCCCACTTCTCCTTCCAAGAGGGCTTGTTCCCTGTGCCCTGCCGGGTGGTCCGTAAGTCCTGCTCTCTGGTCCTATTGGCCACCTGACCAAGCAGGGCCGATCAGATTTCCCACCCAGTGCCCTGCCATTAGGACTCAGACTTACATTTAAGGTTCATAGACTTAGGTGGGGATGCCCACGCTGGGGTGGGTGGGAGAGCCCTGCTGGGCAGCAATCAGAGTCCATGTGTTCTGTGTATCAACAGAGAGAGCTGGGGAGCCTGTCTGCGGCAAAAAGCAGGCAAATGGAGAAAGAGAAAAGTATGCCTCAAAGACCCAAAGACAGAGAGGACGAAGAGCCAGTCTGGTTCTTGCCAGCTCTTCAGTTCCCACCCCAATCTCTTGTAGAGAATTTTTAGTTTTAAATGAGAGGGACTCAGACAAATTCTTGCCCTTATGGCCCACAAAATAACCTAACTGCCCATGATTGCATCCCTTTTATTTAAGTTAGCTCAAGTGAATTTGTTTTGGCCAAGCAAATGATCCCTGATTAAAACGGCGCTGCCAGGAGAGGTGAGTCCTGGGCTGCTACTCTCGGTGAGTTACAAGCAGTGGCTGAGACCAGTCTGTGCCAGGCACAGGGTAGGAGGACAAATGAGAAGGACACAGTCCCTGCTCTCTGAGTGCAGGAGAAGTCAGCTGCGAGGAGAAGAGAAGGGGCTTCATCTTCTGGAACCGGTGTTGATGGGAACATGAAAAGCAGATCCTTCCCATTATGGATGTTAAGCAGAGGGCCTGTGGGGCAGCGTCAGAACGCCAGGAGTGAAATCAGAGAACTATCTGCCAGAGGCTAACTGTGTGGCCCTGTACACATTTCCTAAACTCTAAAGACCTCGATTTTCTAAGTCATGACAGAGAGATGGAAACCTTCAGAGTGGGCTTGCGCTTAGAAAAGAGCCCAGCACGTAGGAAGTATTTGATATTTGTTAGCTATTATTTTTTACACTGGGGGTGTTGGGGGGTGGTGGCTAGTGGTAAAGATATAGAATTAAATTAGCAGGATTGTAGTACTGAAGGTTTTGTTTTTGTTGTTGTTTTATTAGAGACAGACTCTCATTTTGTCGCCCTCAGTAGAGTACTGTGGCGTCACAGCTCACAGCAACCTCCAGCTCTTGGGCTTAGGTGATTCTCTTGCCTCAGCCTCCCGAGTAGCTGGGACTACAGGTGCCCACCACAACACCCGGCTATATTACTGGAGGTTTTATAGATCCAGTAAAGGAGTTTGGATTTTATCCAGAAAAATTATGGGGAACTTGCAGAATTTTAAGCAAGCAAGTGGTCTGATCAGATGAATATAAGTTTTCGATAAGCCCTGAATCTGAAGGCATTGCTGATTGTTGCAAGCTGGCCTGGTGGGAGTGTGTGTTGCTACTACTGGCATCCGGTGGGTAGAGGTCAGGGATATCACTGAACATCCTCCCAGTATAGCACAATCCCTCACAACAAAGAATTATCTGGCCCACAATGTCAATAGTGTCGAGGTTGAGAAAGCCTAGATTAATGTATCGTAAAGAAGAAAATTAATCAGCACTCATCTCAGGGCCTCGGTTTTTCCATCTGCCAAAAGACGAACTTGGAAGGACTTGGAGTTGAGTAACATGCTCCTGCCATAGCTTCTAGGAGTCTGTTGTGATTAATCCTAGTGTCCTGATCCTTCTGACACCGGCTATGTGGTTCTGGGTCTCCACTGAGCCTCCCAATACAGATAATCCTAACGGGGTCAGAGAGTTTATAAACAAGGCTTGGGATCCAGACCATTTGTGGGACCACCCCTTGGCAGCTACAAAACCCAGAGTGATTTTTTTTTTGCCCTTCTAAGCCTCAGTTTCTCAATCCACAGAATAGGTATGGCATAGGTATGAGGGTTGGAAAGCTCTCAGCTCAGCACCTGGTCCATCACAAGTGCTCCATCAACATCAGCCCCAAGGATGTGAGACTGATAAACACGGTGGGAGCGCATGAGAAATGCACCCAGGTCCGCCTTTATTATCCCTGGAGAAGTATTGTAGACAGGCTCTCTCCGGAAGCCTGTGACAACCTCCATCAGTCAGAGAGAGCTCAGGGAGCATGTACTCCTTTGAATATTTGCTTGAACTAATCAGGGAAGGAGAGCAAGAAAGGAAAAGGAGCCCTCAGAGTACATCAGGTCTCATAACTCAGTGCCTCGGGGGCTGGAAAGGGCGGCAGACTGCAGGGTTAATCATGATGTTTCATTAGTAATTCCTTTTTTTTTTAATTGAACAGCACTAGAGATGGGGAAACCAGAAATGCTTTCTTCAGGCAGGATGGCAGACCTTGGAGCCTGAGGGCCTGGTTTCAAATCCCAGCTGGCCACACACCAGCTGTGGGATTTCATGCAAAGTACTCACCTCTCTGTGCCTCACTTTCTCCACCTGTAGAAATAGAGATATGTGGATAATAATAATACCTACCTCAAAGTATTGCTCTGAAAATTTTATGTATATGTAACATATGTATTAATATATAAGCACAAACATCAGTGCCTGGCACGAAGTAAGTGCTAGGGACATCTTCGTTTCTAGTTTCTGTCACATTCTTATGATAACAGCACACAATCTCCACCAGCCTCAGGGCCGAGCAGCATGGTCTGCAGATCAGCAGCCTCAGCACCCCACCTCAGCTTGTTAGAAGTACAAATATTCAGGCTTCCCTTCTGACCTACAGGATCAGAAACTGCATTAATTGGCTGTGTGACCTTAGAAAAATCTGCCTCTGTGAGCTGTGGATTTCCCATCTGTAAAACAGGAACTATAATATCCCTTCTTCCTTCCTGTGTTCTCGGGTTTCTGCAATGGCATCACCTCCTGTCAGTTGTTACAGTAAGCATTGATCTCCTCTGCCCCCAGGGCCTTTGCACAGAGGGTTCCACCTGCCTGGACTACCTATCCCTCAGCTCTCCCCATGCTGACACCTGCTACCTTTTGGGCCTCCCCTTAATGGCGCCTCCTCAGAGAAGCCTTCCCTCCCCAGCCCTGCCCCATCTTCCATCACTCCCTGTCACTAGGAGTGATTTGTTTCTTCCAGGTGCTGACCACAGGCTACGCTACCTTATTTCTGAGTCTATTGATTTGCTGCTAGTTGGTCTTCGGCTCTTGTTATGTGAGCTCGGAGAGGGCAGGAACTGGGTGTCTCCACACACAGTACTGTGAGCAATGTCTACAGGTGAGTGTTCCATAAACATTTGTAGGATGTACAAATTTGTAAAAATACAGAATACTCGCCACAGTGCTGGGCACACAGTGAAGGCTTCATAATAAAAACAGGATTGTAAAATTATTATGATAACATAGGCCACCAACGTGGCCCTGGGCTTCCCAGATGGCTACAGGAAACAGTGCAGAGTCTAACGGTGGCTTCCGGTCCCTGGCTCCGGTGCTCAACCCCTCTCAACCCTCACGTACCAAGGCTGCTCTGAAGATGCTGCCTCATTAAAATATGGAAATAGTTGTCATGTCACTATCACCCAGCCCAAGCCATCAAGCGCTCCAAATTGGTTTTTGCCATCTCATACAGCACAACATACATTTGTTAACTTTTTAAACAGTAAACACCACCTGCAAAGTGCCTTTAATATTTAATGTAGCTATAAATTGTTTTGAAAATAAATCCAGCCATGTGGAAAAGCAGCAGAAGGAACAGGAAGCGGATCCAGGAAGCTGCTGTCCGGAGGGGCAGAGCGGGCTGCGGTGGGGCTGAGCCTGGGGCAATTCCTGACGAAGGCCCGGCTTCAGCACTTTATCTGGGGATGGGCAGTGCTCCCTTCAAGGCTGTACTGATTCTCATGACAGCAAGTCCTTGCTTCTTCAGAGGAGGTAAGGGTGAGTTTGTGGCCTCTACCTCAACCAGAGCCGTCCTGGAGTTAGTGTTGGTTGATGCCAACATTCACCATGACCTTGGTGAAGACAAAGGTGTCAGCTGTGCACTCCTTTGGCCAAACCATTTTTTAACCCCCAAACAGCCACACTGCCCAGTGTCAGGGGACGTGAGCATGAGGCTGGTGACCGGTCTGTTTAGTTTGTCACCGCTCCCCACATACTCCTTCCTTTTTCTCTCTACATCCTGTCTCAACACTGGATAGGACCTCAGAACAGTATCTCTCTTTGTCTTATTCCTTCATAGGTCAAATTGAGATGATAATATCTACTTCATTGCCTTACTGTAGGTTTAAATGGGTGACTATTTAAAGTACCCTAAAGTGCCAGCACATAGGGCAACACATGAAGCTTGCTGCAACCTGCTCCCTGTGGCTTTCTGCATCCCTCCTCTGGCCACGCTGACCCCCTTCCATGCCCTGCTGTGCCGTTCTTCCACCAGCAGGCCTCTACAGGAGCTGTGGCCTCTGCCCAGAGCACTTTTCCTTCCTTCCTGGGCCAGGTTAACTTGTGTTTCTCTCTCAGCTTTCAGCTCAATCAACTGAAATGTTGAACTTTGGGGGAAAGGCAAGCCCTGTCCTCCTGCACGTCAGGTGCTAACTAGATCTCTGGGGCTGGGAGGTGGGGACTTCTCTGATTAGCCCACACCACTCATCTGTCGGCTTGTGACTGGGGCCAGAAAACCAGGATCAGCAGCTGCATCAAAAGCCATGTGCTGGGGGAGAGGGGCTGAGCCGTGGCCCAGTAGAAGGGAGCTACTGTTCTTGGCAGACAAAACTGTCATTGTCCATTACAAGGAGATGTGTGTCCTGGGACAGTCACCCTGGAAACCACGTGAGGACCAACTGTGGCTGGTGGGTGACCAGTTAGGCAGCTATTGCTTCAATCCAGGCTAGATGGATAAAGGCTGATGATTTGAGAGACATTTCAAAGAAGTGACAGAGAGAGCGTGTATAATTCTGAGACTTCTAATTTGGTATCAGAAAGGGTGAAGGACGCTGGTTGTGTAGAGTGACCTCATATGATGTAACCCAAAGAACTGGGTGATCTGGCAGGGATCTGAGACAAAGGTACCCAACTCAGAGACAGAGACCACTTTGGGGGTGAAAGGGAAGCCCAGGGTCTTTCAACTCATGCTGTGTAAGTAGACACATGAATATAGAGCTGGCACTCATTCTACTAATCAGTAAGGGGGTATTAACACCACCCTAGTCCTTGGTTGGTCCTTCTGGCCAAATTCAAAGTTAAAGGTTATTACACCTCTTTGCTCCTGTGGGCTCTGGCCCTTTGGCGAGGGCTCTGGGGTAAGTACATCTTATGCCTGTCCCCTTGATTCTGGACTCTCCCGGGGACCATGGTCTGCTGTGTGAGAAGGGTGAACTCCTTACTGAGCAGAGTTATCAGAATGGAATGAGAGTCCCAATGGACTCACGACCAGGAGGGTGCTCTCTGCCCTGCTTGCCTCAAAATAGAATGTCTAGAAAAGACTTCTTGGTTTTCTTTCCTGTACACGGCCTTTTCAACTCAGTAACTGGCACCACTGTGCACCAAGGCCCTCAAGTCAAGAGATTAAAACTTGAATCCCATCCTTCTCCTTTCCCCAAACCCAATCTACCAATAAATCCTGTGGCCCTACCTCCAAAATATATCCAAGTCTCTCCCCATCCCACCCCACTGCCCCTGCTGTCCTCTAGTCCAGGGCTTGGCAAACTTTTGCTGTAAAGGGCTGGGTACTCTCAGTACCATGCACTCTCACAAGGCAGCTTGAGTGGCCTTTAGAGCAAGCAGAGGACGTCTCTCACAGTCTCCATTGCCCTTACGTGAACATCCGGGGTCTTTCCCTATGTCTCTGGCCTCCCCTCTGACCTCACTTCCTGCCCCCTCCTTGTCCACACTGCTCCATACTCACCGCTTTCCTTCCTGGTCCTAAAACACGCCAGTCTCCTGCCCTCCACTCTTCCCCTGGAACATTCTTCCTCACATCTGGATTCTTTTTCAACATTCAACTCTCAACTCCCCAAAGAGAACCCCTCTAACTCTTACCTAATGTTCCATCTTTTCTTCAACACCCCGTTTGAAATTATCTTATTGGTTGCTTTGTTTATTGCTCTCTCCACATTCATGACAATAGGGAGCTTCCCATCACCTCACAACTACAGCATATAGTAAATCCTCAAAGAAGTGTTCACGGAATGAAGAGAGGCGGCCAATCTGTATATCTAGGCGATACTGGATGTTTGCACCTCAGATTTCTCCAGCTTTTACCACCCTTCTCATGCTGGCTCAGAAGAAAGCTGCTGAACAGCTCATTCCCTGCTCGGGATAAAGCCGGAAAAAACACACTGCTCGTGTGAGTCATGGGGCTTGTTCAGGGACCTCTGCGCAGATGAATTTGTCATCGCGAGGCCGAGTTGGCAGAAAGGCTGCTCCTGAACAGCTGAACTCCGCACGGGGGCCTCTTTCACAGCAGCTGTGATGTTGTGGAAGGCGGAGGGTGTGCTGGGTCCATGGAAGCTCCACTCAGGATCCTGCCTTCTGCTCCTGGTGCTGCCTGGCGTGCACCAGTGACAGGTGCACCACGCTTCCTCTCCCTGTCGCTGGAGGGCTTTCTCCCCCCAGTGCTCTCCTCCTCTCACTCTTGGCCCCCTCCTCCTCTTGTCCTTCCCTCTTGTTTCTTAAGAAATGGGGGTCAGAGACTGCCAGTTGCCACCTAACATGCTTTTTCCTTCTTCCTGGGTCATAGAACCCTGATTTTATTTGCAATAGCAATGAATCCAGCAAAGAGACCATATTCGCCAAACTCTTTTGTAATTAATAATGGTCATGTGACTATGTCTGGCTAATAAGACATAAACAGAAGCACCTATGGGACTTCTGGGAAGGATGACAAAAAAACGTTGACCTAGCTATCTTAGTCTGCTTGGGCTGCCTTAACGGAACACCACAGATTGGGTAGCTTAAACAACAGAAAATTGTTTTCTCATAGTTCTGAAGGCTGGAAGTCCAAGATCAAGGTACCAGCACGGTTAGGCTCTGGTGAAGGCTCTTTTCCTAGTTTGCTTCTCCCTGTGTCCTAACATAGGAGAGAGATAAAGAGATCTTTTCTTCTTCTCATAAATCCACCAATCCTATCAGATTGGGCCCCACCCTTATAATCTCATTTAATCTTACCCACTTTTTAAAAATCCTTATCTTCAAATACAGTCATGTTAGGAGTTAGGGCTTCAACACAATTCAGTCCACAGCAGCTAGGCATTACACTATTTAGTCCTGCATTTCCTCTGCCTTTCTCTCACCTGGAATCCAGATTGATGGCTGGAGCTTTAGCAGTTATGTCCGACCATGTGATGACCTTGAGAATGAGTGCCATGTGTGAGGGTTGGACACTCAGGAAGATGGAAAAAACCTGGTTTTACTTTGTGGCACCACCATATTATTGAATTATTATGAGTTGCTTTATATTAGAGCTTTGATTTTCAACCATGTCGTGTGTTGAATTAACCTGGGGAGCTTTTAAAAAATACTGGTACCTGGGTGTCACTCCCAGAGATTCTGATATAATTGGCCTTTCAGAAGTGCAGCCTATGCCTCGTGATTTTTTAAAGCTCCCTCTGGTGATTCTACCATGTTAAACTTGAGAACACTGTTAAAGAATAAACTCTTGCATAAGGGAGTCAACTGTTTAAAACAATGGTATTTTAGTTTTGTATGTTTAGACTAACTCAACTCTGAACAATCAGAAATCTAATTTGGAGAGATGAGTCACTTCTATCTTCTAAGATTTTCAGAGCAAGCACTAACAAAGCCAGCGGGAGGCCTGGTCACGTCCTACCACATTTAAGAGTATTATCTGGGTAGATTTCGATTCAAATGAATAGTGACAGAGATGTGCAATATTAAGTACAATTTTCTGTCCCTTTTTCTCAATGAATAAAACAGTGTGTGTAACTAAAAATAAGCTTTAGCATTAAAATAAACACTCAAATTCAAAATAGTCAGATGTGGTGCTTTTGTCAACAAACATCTTTTTGGAAAGTGAGATCCTCTAGGAAGGAGCAGTAAAAGCCAATGAACCTTTTGTTTCTATGCCCCAAGTGCCCATTTCTGTCCCCACCCGTAGGCTAGAAGTCAAGGGAAGGAGCACAGATGGCTGGTGAGACAGCTGGCCGGAAGTAAGCAGGTGCTTGAATTCAAATCCCAGCTCTATCACTCATAAGCTGAGTGCTCTTGGCTAAGTCACTTAACCTCTCTGTGTCTCAGATGCTCCCTGCATGAAATAGGGTTCATGGTTCCACTCAGAACCCTGGGTTGTGGTGAAGATTAGACAGCGATGGACAACAAAACACTTAGCATCATGCCTGGCCCACCACCCCTGCTCGGTGAATGGCAGCCATCGCTCTCAGGCGTGGCCAGCTCCTCTTCCTGAACTGTGTCCTTTCTGTGGGGACAGGCTCTTCCCCTCCAATTTCTGGACAACGGTGCCAAAGTGGGGCTGCTTTTATGAATAGGGTGCTAAATGAGCAAACACATGTCTGGAAATAAAGGTAATTCATCCCTGGGGAGATACCATCTCCCAGGTTCAGGGGTTAATGGGCTTGGAGGATTCATAACAAACGGTGCCCGAGACAAATTGGCCGACGGAACTGAGCGGCTATTGTTTCTCAGACAGCTCTTCAGCTGTGTCCCATTTATTAGCATGGCTGCTGGAGAAACAAATTAAAAGGCAAGTCCCCTCAAAGATAACAGAAATCCAGTGCGAAGGGCGAACTGCATAAAAGTTTGTGCCGGCAACAGAGAGGCCATGCTTCTTCTTCCTGCCAACCCCCAAACACTGAACTCTGGAGGAGGCTGGACGGGCGCCAGCTCCCGCGGGCGTGTGCTCTCCTCGGTAAATGTGGGAGCTGCCAAGAGGCCAGCCCGTGGAAAAGCACTTCCAGGTTAGGGGAAACACATGGCTAGCAGAACCCTCTGCAATCGTAAAAGGCATCGTGGAGGAAGAGGAAAGGAAAGAAATCATTCTCTTTGGGACCGTCCAGCTGCAAGTGTGGAGCCGAGAGCACTCTTAGGAATTAACGTGTCCAGCCCAGCAACGTCTGGGAGTCATTAGCTGTTTTCATGCTCCCAGAACCTTCAGAAGAGCTGTTACACAAACACACGTCCCTAAAGCAGCAACAGAACCCCGCACTGGGACGCTGGTTCTGCCCTTCACCACCTGAGGCTGGTTCAGCCCTTTACTCTGGAAGTCTGGGGAATGGTGAGGGCTTAATATTCCAGAAGCTTTGTGAGTGGGGTTGTGAGCTTGGGAGAAGTTCTTGCAAACCATGGGATATATGGCCAGACAGAATCTAGGCCTCTGGGGCCATCACCTGCTGCGGAGTTTTTCCAGGCGGGGCCCTGGAACCATTTTTATCCTAGGGTGCTGACTAATAGCAGAGATTTCTGGCTTCTACTCCAGACCTCAGGATTAGACTCTCTGCAGGTGAGTATAGGAATCTTTCATTTAACACAGCTTCTTGGGTGACAGTTATGCACACAGAAGGGGGGCTTCTCAAACCAGAGCACACTAGCCCCAGCATTGCCCTGAGAGCCTCCTACACAGATTGCTGGGCCCTATCCACAACCACCCCTAATTCAGTAGGTCTGAGATGGCACCTGAAGATTTGCATTTCTAATAAGTTCACCTGATGCCGCTGGTGCAGGGACCACACTTTGAGTAGCACTGAAAGTTTGCAAACCCAAACTGAACAACAGGGCTTATTCACAGGCTGACCAAAGTCTCATTTGTCAAACAAATGGGTCTGGAGCCCCAGCCGAAAGCCTGGGCATCATGGAGTCTGAGATCCCAATTTCCCTACCGGACAACCAAAAGAGCCTGGAGCTATCTGAGTTGGTAAGGACTCCAGAGGAGTTCGTGCTAGGACATTTCTGGCCACAAGGAAGGACCTAAACAGTGGCTCTCAACTGAGTGATATTTTAAAAAGACTCCAGTGCTGGGTGGCACCTATGGCTCAGTGAGTACGGGGCCGGCCCCATACACTGAGGGTGGTGGGTTTGAACCCGGCCCCTGCCAAACTGCAACAAAAAATAGCCAGGCGTTGTGGTGGGCACCTGTAGTCCCAGCTACTCGGGACGCTGAGACAAGAGAATCACCTAAGCCCAAGAGCTGGAGGTTGCTGTGAGCTGTAACACCACAGCACTCTACCCAGGGTGACAGACTGAGACTCAGTCTGGAAAAAAAAAAAAAAAAAAAGACTCCAGTGCCTAGCCAAAAATATCAAACTAATTAATATAGACTCTCTGGGGGTGGGATCAGGGACCATGAGAATTTTTAAACCTCCTCCAGGGAATCCAATGGGCAGTCAGGCCAGTAAGCCCAGTGCTGATGTTGTTAACCCTGACTACTGGTAGAATCACCACGGTGGTGAGAAAGCATCACTGCTGGGCCCTCTTCCTTCCTCAAGATTCCAACTTCATAATTTAGGAGGGCACTGGCATTAAATCAAAAGCTCTCCAGGTGGTTCCCAGTGTACTCAGGGTGCAGGGATTCAGATCTGCCAGTCTAGTAGAGAGGGACTCAGGAGCAGTAAATTTGGGAAGGATGAAGGGGTGGGACCATACCAGGAACTGGGGCTGATTTGCTTTGATTACTACTATCAGTGACAATAGCAAAGTCCCAAGAGTATAAAGCAGTTTTATGAAGTATACTCGTATTTCTTGTCCTAACACCAGAAACAACTGCATGCTCAAATTCTCTTCCTTGCTGGCCTGGGCAGGAATTTGCTGGGAGAAAGGAAGGATAGGAACTTCCCCTACAGACGTCAGATCTGACACTGCTGGGATGTACAGAGCATGAGGTGCCCCTGCCACACTTGAAGTCCCATGTGGCTGGGTTCCTAGAGCTTTGCAGGGGTGAGGGAGGAAGTTTTGCTAGAACCATTGCTCTACCTGGCTTTTAAATTATTATTAATAAATTGCAGATTCCTGGCTGCTATTTAAGTGTTCTCAACCTAGAAGTCGGACCCTGGAATTTGAATGTTGAACAGACATTCTGGGTGAGGAAGTAGGAAACAACTTACATGAAGGTTCTAGCTACCTGAGCAAAGGTGGAAGCTGGAAGAGCAGGAGGCAGAGAACAAAAGGGTAGTTCTTTGCCATCTTTGGCTTATCTGTGGTCTCTGCTGGGCACAGAATCTCTCAGAAAAACCTTTTCCCAAAGATAAGAACCTGCCCATTTACCAAAATTTATATCTGGGTCTAACGAATAGAGCTGATTTTACCCACATGGGGCTGGTTGCCATCCTCAGCTGTCTTTGTTTCACTGCACTTTTTAGGCCTTTCGAATAGGATGAGCTAAATTGCTGGCAAAGAAATGGATTTCTCCTCTCTCTGGAGACTTCTAAATCTCCTTACTAGAGATTTAGTCTGTCCCATTTCCAACAGTAATGAATGTGTAATGGCCCAACTTTGGCCAATGGTCCTGGCCTGCCATGTCTTCCTGCATCAAATGTTCCCTTGCAATTTGCTCATTCTAGGCTTACCAAAGATTTCAAACTGGGGAAGAGGGGGAGGGGGAGAAGACTATTTTAAGTTCACTAAGACCTTGGCACTCACAAATTAACTCTGAAGTTCTAGGCATTTGAGAAGGGTTCAAAGGTCATTTCCCATTTTAATGAAGCATGAATTTGGATGGTGCGCATCTTGGGGATGATGGGTCTTGTGGCTGGGATGACCAACAGCATCCTAGGTTTGTGGAACTCATGACATGGTGGAAGTTTTGTTTCTTGGTGAAGATAGCTCTGTGGTAGGAGAGAGCTTTACAGAGAAAACTGAAGTAACCATCAACGTGTGGTAAGGAAATGGTTCAGGGTGCTCGCGATGTTTCGGGAGACATGTGAATCAGGAGAAAATGAGGAATCTGTATTGGCATTTCCAGTACTCCAAATCCAGGATCCCTGGGAGTCTCAGATCAGTCCTCCCAAATATCTATGGCGTCCTGCCTGCAGACTTGTGGGGGAAGAATGATAATGCGTGCCCACATTTGCCAGGACTGACTGTGTGCCCGGCAGGATGCTGAGAGTGCAGAGCGCGTCATCTCCTCTGACTCACAGCAGCCCTGAGTGCACACTTCCGTGCACAGTTTGTATCACCATTAGATGAAGGACAGGAGGGAACAACAAGGACCCACAACCACACCGTGGCAGAGCTGCAATTTGAACTGATAAACACTCTCTCTTTGACCAAACATCAGTCAGGCTCCTCTAAGCCTGGCTTGAAGAGGTCTCAACCTTGGTCCCTATCCTATTCCACCCTAATCCTGCTAATTCAGTTTAGAGAGAATCCCTTTACCTTTGCTATCGGGTTACTCTTGGTAACTGATCAATTTCCTCATCCCTTACCTTTGAGGTAATGTCCTTGACCTGCTGTTAGCAAGAATTCCCCTGCCCTAGTGTCTCTTAGTAGTTTCTATCACTGATCTCCTCAAATCTGCTCATGGACTATACATAATTCCCCATTTGTCTTTTCTGTATTCAGAAAAGTTGATCCCATTCCCCTCCCCTATAGCAACAGTCTTAAATAAGATCTTCCTTACCATCTTAGCAAGTCTCAGACTTTTTGTAGAAATGAGGGTCTTGCTATATTCCCAGGACTGCTTGAATGATTGACAAATGACATAGAAGGGGAAGAACAGAAATGGCTAAGCTGTGAAGAGCTTTTGGCTTGAGTTCCTTCCAATCTGTAGACTAATAACTACAGCTTGCTTCTCTTGAGTACCTACTAGTCCCAGCTTCTGTGTTCTGTGCATTACCCCAGACCTCAGCAAACTGGTAGATAGGCCACATCAGGCTGCTTCCTGTTTTTGTAAATAAAGTTTTATTGAAAACCAGCCACATCCCTTCATTTCCATATTGTCAGGCTACCTTCCCCCTACAATAGCATAGTTGAGTAGTTGCAAAAGAGACCATTTACAAAGATTTACTGTCTGGACCTTTGCAGAACTATTTTGCTGATTTCATATTACACATTATCTTAAACATCATCAGAGCCCTGTGAGGTAAGTAGTGTTATTGTCCCCTTTCACAGATGAACAAACAGAGGCTTGGAGGCATTAAGACATTTGCCTAAGGCCTAAGGGCTTATGGCTAGTATTATTTAAAAAAACCCAGACAGTCTTCACACCCAAAGGGTTGATCATGCCAAAGGGGCCAAATGCCCAAATGCTTTCTTATGGGCTAGTCTCATGGAAATGGGAGTGGCCTCTAGAAAGCGAAAATGTGTGTGAGCAGGGGAAGTCAGAGTGAGAATAGGAAATTGTTTGATGGGACGGTCACAGACACACGTATTCCTGGAGCAGCTGCTGTGCGCCTGCACGGGCGAGGTGTTTTCTGATATAGCAGCCTGCCGCATGTCCCTTTGCCTGCCAATGCATGTACCTGTACCAGGGACCATCTCTCTACCTGAGGCCTCTCTCCCTACCATGGGAGGACGGTTGTTGGATAAACTCCCCAACCTCTCCATCCCTTGGTGGGACAATCCAGAGGCATGTTCTACACAGCTCTCTGATGGTCTTCCCCCTATCACATCCCCCCTCCCTCCAAATCTCACTCCTACCTCCCCACTAGTGTTTCAGGGATCACCTCCCACATAAACTGCCTGCACCTAAACCCCATTTCTGGCTCTGCTTTCAGGGAAACACAAACCAAGATGTACTGTGAGAACAATATAGGATACCTGTGTGGTTCATGTTTTTTTTTTTTTTGAAATAAGGTCTCACTCTGTCACCCAGGCTAGAGTGCAGTGGCATGATTACAGCTCACTGCAACCTCAAACTCCTGGGCTCAAGTGATCCTCCTGCCTCAGCCTCCCAAGTAGCTGGGATTGCAGGTGTGAGCTACTACACCCGGCTAATGTTTTTTATTTTTTGTAGAGAGAGGGTTTTGCTCTTGCTCAGGTTGATTTAGAACTCCTGGCTCCAAGTGATCCTCCCCCCTTGGCCTCCCAAAGTGCTAGGATTACAGAAGTGAGCCAGTGCACCCACCTCTGTCCATCTTTTACAGGTGAGGACAGTGGGGCCCAGGTATGACAAGTGCTTGTCTCAGTTACACAGGTTGATGGCCAGATCTGTCTGCCTCATTTGTTGATGAGTCCTTCAGCCCATTCTTTGAATAATAATAATATCATCATCATTGTTATCATCATGGTCAAATGCTTACAGAGAACAGATGAGGAGCCCGTGGCTCAAAGGCATTAAGTAACTTGGCCAAGTTTTGCCCACCTGCTAGAATGGGGATTTGACTCCAGGAAGCCTGGAGCAAGAGGTGGAGACCTCCACAAGCAAGGTTATTGTGACATGGAGCTGGCTCCTGGGGGTGGGCACCCTGGTGTGGCATGGCCCTGCCCACCAGGTAGGAGAAACATCTTTTCAATGGCTGCTCCCATGGCCGGTTGCCATGGTTACTGGTGGGCACAGTCTGAATAATTGAGGACAGTGATGGAACCTCAGCCACTATCACTTCCTCTTTCTGACATTCCTACCCAGCCCCTACCCCAATTCCTCGTGTGGCTGAAGAGTGGGAAGGGGTCAGGCCCAGTTACTGTGAGAACAAAAGAGAGCATCTCCCCATGACCTCATGTCTGGAAAGGCAGGGAGCTTCCCTGCATCGCCTGGGAGTCGTCATTACTCTGTGCCCTCCACGTTTCCCCAGTCAGAGCACAAGCACGAGGCTGCCTGCCTGCCACGCAGATGCTGCTGCTCCCGCCTACACTGCTCAGTGATGGGTTATTCTAGACCCCCATCCTGCCCGTCTCCCTCCCTCCTCCACCTCCTCCCACCCTCACAGAGATGCAGTGTCTAAGAAAGGAGGCAGCACTTCCCTGGGGGGTTATTGCAGTTAGGAGAGAGGCTACCATGTAGCCACCAGTAGAGTGCTGGCGGCCTTGCACGGGGCTCTGAGAGCCTCAGTGATTATCCCAGGCTCCCCATCTGCAAAATGGGGACAAGGG
Source organism: Nycticebus coucang (assembly GCF_027406575.1). Lineage (NCBI taxonomy): Eukaryota > Metazoa > Chordata > Mammalia > Primates > Lorisidae > Nycticebus > Nycticebus coucang. The sequence continues at coordinate 25,535,752 of NC_069787.1, forward strand.
ATGTTGGGAGGATTAAGTAAGGGCAATAGTAAAAAAGGTAAGAGCTTGATCCTTGAATGTGACTGACCCATATTGAATCCTGCTCTCTGACTGTGTCAGCTGAGGCAGATTAATTTTCTAAGCCTCTGTTTCTTCTTCTGTGCAAGGAGCATAATAGTTGTACCCACCCCATGGAAAGTTAATATGCAAATGATTCTAAAGCATGGAGCCTTTCTCTCTGTGCACCTGCCTGTCCTGTGACCCTCTAAGGCAGCAGTTCTCAACCTGTGGGTCGTGACCCACAGGAACTGTATTAAAGCGTTGTAGCATTAGGAAGGTTGAGAACCACTGCTCTAAGGCCTTGAGTCTGCAGAGAGCAATGACTTTGTTCTCTCTTGTTCCCAACCAAGTGTAGCATCATGAAACTCTGCCCTGACAAAGGACAGCTCGCCTTTCTTCCAGATGCAGGAAAGGGAGATAAGACACCTCTGGGTCCACTCTTTACTCCCTGTGGCTGTCACCAGCTTCTGATAAGATAGGACCAGCTGGGTGGGCCCCAAAAGCTCTAGAAAGAGATTAAGAGCTTGGAGGTGACAGGGATGCCCCTCCTCGAAACCCATGGAGGTGGCACCCTTCCTCAGTCTGAGGCATGGGGCAGGGGTCGGCTAGACTGAGGACAGGGAAAAGGTAAATTGCAAAATTCCTTTCCCAAACAGAGTTGATCCTCCTTTCCCGCCTTCCTGTCAGCTTTCAAGACACTCTCACAGGGTGGGAGAGCATCTGGGATATAGGGATCCCTCCAAAATTCATCATAGGCTTTGAGATATCTTTAAAGTCCCCAGGAATTTGGATAAAAATGTGCAGGTGTGTGCATTTTGCTAGGGAGAGAGAGACCAGAGCATTCATCAAACTCTCACAGCAGGGTCCCAGCCATGGTGTGCCAGGGCCAGCCTGTGCCAACCTGCAAGAGCTAATTGTTAAATTTGAGCTACTTGTTAAGCACAACATTAAATATTAAATTATAGAAACTTATGGTTAAACAAATTTTACTAAAAACAAAGGCCAATACTCATCACCTCTTCATTATTTTACTTCTTGTTACTTTTACCTCTGCTCTCGTGCCTCAGTAGTGTAGAATGGTACATAGTGTGTTACTGAACGCCTCTTTCCAGCTCTTTGTTCAATGATGTCACAGGGATAGCTTGAGATTGGCCACAGTGGGGGTATTTACACCACAGAAACTGGCCAAGGCTACTAAGCAGCCGTCCCCCAGTCCCAGGGCTCCTGTTAAACATTTACCAGCACATGGTTGCGGCCCTGAACCACCCACAGCAGGATTATCTAGGTGGTCTGTTACAAATACAGATCTCAGGGCCCCTCTTACAGACCTACAGAATCAAAATCTCTGGTTTGGGGCCCAAGAATCTATTTTCTCAGAGAGCTCCGCCAGAGGTACATAAAGTCACTGAAAACCCTGGGAGATTGGGATGGAATTAGGGAGGGAAGGAATGTAGGGGAAGAACAAAGGCTGAAGGAAGGCATCTTTAAAGAACTTTCAAAGGATAACCACAATTACAGAGACGGTGAAGGCTTACTTGCTATATCTGCTGTCTTTTTTGTTAATATCATTGTTACGTATTATTATCATATTGCGACAGACATCTGTGAAGCACTCACTATGGTTCAGGTGCGATGCTTCATTCCTATATCACCTGGATGTAAAAAAATCTATGTATTGGACTTGGCGTCTGTAGCTTAGCGGCTAGGGTGCCAGCCATATACATGGGAGCTGGCGGGTTCGAATCTAGCCCTGGCCTGCCAAACAATGACAACTACAACCAAAAAATAGCCAGGCGTTGTGGTGGGCACCTGTTGTCCCAGCTACTTGGGCTGAGGCAAGAGAATCGCTTAAGCCCAAGAATATGAGGTTGCTCTGAGCTGTGATGCTACAGTACTCTACCCAGGGCAACAGCTTGAGACTCTGTCTCAAAAAAAAAAAAAAAATCTATGTATTGTTCCCATTTCACAGGTGAGGAAACAGAGGCTCAGTTTAATGCCTTGTCCAAGGTCCATATTCAGCAAGAGTTAAGGGCAACATTCAAACCATGGGGATAATCTGACTCCAGAAGCAGTGATCTTAGCCAGCCCCAGTGGCTGGCACATCAAAGAATCTTGGTAAATATTAATGAGGGGACTTACCCAAAGGATGCCCCCCCTAAGAGAAGCGTTGAACAATTAAGTTCACAAACATTCCTGGTCACTTTCAAGGTACTTCCCCTAGGAAGCTATGCACTAATGCCAACACCCTTCAAAGCAATTTTGGAACTCTTTTTCTGGAATGGCCATCAGAACTGTTGTCATATATGGTCTGACAATTAAATTCGTGAATGCATCCTACCTTTGAGGTACTCTCCTTGGCCTTCTGGTGACCTGCACAATACATGTGGCAGCTGTGGTGTTAAGTATTCCTTAATGGAAATTTTGAGGACCGCCAGCTGCTGGGACCAGCCACTTCCCTGCAGGATTTGTGAGTGGTGACATTTTGCCAGAATGCTGAATATCATCAGCACCGTCCCTCCATCTCCTCCCATGAGTGGACAAGAAGAGAGGCGGGGGAGGGGGCTGCAGCCTTGGGTGTGGGGTTTCCACCTCCTTTCTCCTGTGCTCACCCACCTCTTACAAGATAGGGGTGTGGGGCACATCATGGACTGGTGACGGTCTCTTTGACCCAAACTCCAGCCTGGGAGCTTTTTGGTGCAGGGGAAATGCAGAAGTGAGAAGGAGGAAGTGACAATGGTGACTAGGAGGTTCAGGGTAGTCTGCAGACCCTAGGAGGAAAAGGGTAGCCTGGGGCAGGGTAGCCTGCAGACTATTAGGAGGGGAGGGGTAGCCTGCAGACTGCTAGGAGGAGTAGGGTAGCTTGCAGACTGCTAGGAGGGGTAGGGTAGCCTGCAGACTGCTAGGAGGGGTAGGGTAGCCTGCAGACTGCTAGGAGGAGTAGGGTAGCCTGCAGACTGCTAGGAGGGGTAGGGTAGCCTGCAGACTGCTAGGAGGGGTAGGGGTAGCCTGCAGACTGCTAGGAGGGGTAGGGTAGCCTGCAGACTGCTAGGAGGGGTAGGGTAGACTGCAGACTGCTAGGAGGGGTAGGGTAGCCTGCAGACTGCTAGGAGGGGTAGGGTAGCCTGCAGACTGCTAGGAGGGGTAGGGTAGCCTGCAGACTGCTAGGAGGGGTGGGGTAGCCTGCAGACCCTAGGTGGGGAAGGGTAGCCTGAACACCTGAGGGGGTTCCTCCCTCACACTTCTGGTGGTGGATGCTGGCAGCAGGGATCCCTTTGATGGGGCTGTTGGCTGAAATACTCACACGTGGCCTTCCCATGCTTGGCTTCTACATAGCAGAGTGGCTGGGCTCAAGGGCAGGTGCCCCAAGAGACAGAGCCAGGTGGAATTTGGATCACATTTTCTGACCTAGATCAGAAGTCACACAGTGTAACTTCTGGCACGTTCTATTCACTGCAAGCAAACACTAAGTCTGGCTTCTATTCAAGGGGAGGGAAACTAAAAGTGTATGTAAAACCTCCACAGAAATGCCTCACCAAGAATGAGACTTTGGAAATTATTCCACAGAGAGCAACCCCAGCTCCAGGCTGCAGAAGGGCAGAAGAAATCTGTTTTCCTTCCTTCTGCCCATCACTGGAGGCTGGGGGCAGAGGGGAAGGGAAAGAAACTTCATGGCCACTGAATGTCCCTCCCTGGGAAAGGGTAGGCCAGGCTTTAACTCAAATATTTAACTCAACTTTATTTTTATTTTTTATTAAATCATAGCTGTGCACATTAATGCGATCATGGGGCACCATATGCTGGTTTTATAGACTGTTTGACACATTTTCATCACATGGGTTACATTTTCATCACATTGGTTAACATAGCCTTCCTGGCATTTTCTTAGTTACTGTGTTAAGACAATTATATTCTACATTTACTAAGTTTCACATGTACCCTTGTAAGATGCACCGCAGGTGTAATCCCACCAATAACCCTCCCTCCGCCCATCCTCCCCCCTCCTACCCCTCCCTCTCCCCCTTACCCATATTCTTAGGTTATAACTGGGTTATACCTTTCATATGAAAGCCATAAATTAGTTTCATAGTAGGGCTGAGTACATTGGATACCTTTTCTTCCATTCTTGAGATACTTTACTAAGAAGAACATGTTCCAGCTCCATCCATGTAAACATGAAAGAGGTAAAGTCTCCATCTTTCTTTAAGGCTGCATAATATTCCATGGTGTACATATACCACAATTTATTAATCCATTCGTGGATTGATGGGCACTTGGGCTTTTTCCATGACTTAGCAATTATGAATTGGGCTGCAATAAACATTCTGGTACAAATATCTTTGTTATAATGTGATTTTTGGTCTTCTGGGTATATACCTAGTAGAGGATTTATAGGATTGAATGGCAGATCTATTTTTAGATCTCTAAGTGTTCTCCAAACATCTTTCCAAAACGAATGTATTAATTTGCATTCCCACCAGCAGTGTAGAAGTTTAACTCAACTTTAAAATGAGCCTTAAATTGCAAAGTGAGACTATTTCACTGATCAGAAGTGATGGGAAGCTGCAGAACAAGGCAAAACATCCGTTAGCAGTTTGGAAGCAGGGAGGGATGGGGTGTGCCCAAAGAACACTACTGGTAGCAGCAATTGCACAAATGAAAACAGCTCAGATTTATACCCCAATATGGTCAGGCTGAGATTCCCCTCGAAATGGCTTCATTGGAAAGGCCTTCACATGTAGTCTGATCCCCTCTGCATTTTTATTTTCAAGCCCTAAGTTTAGGAAAAATTGGATAAACTTATCTCCAGGGGCCCTGGCAAGACTAACGCTCTCTGATTCTCTTGCTAACAAGGGACTGGGTGCTGACGGTTTACGTAGGAAATGGTCTCTGAGAACGTGTTCATTTAATTAAAGCATCTTTCAGTACAGAAAGTGTAGCTGGAGTAATTAGCTCTGTTCTCTGGTTTCACTGAAGTAGAAGGGGCCTTCCCAGTCTCTCTCCTCTCTCTTCCTCTTCTCTGCCTTCTTCCCACAGATCCGGAGGGCCTCCTTCACCCACCCCACTGGTGATTTCACAAGACTTTAACAAGCTTCCAGCGCAGAAATGATGGCTGTGCTACTTAGTCAGTTTTACAGCCCGGTGACTTTAAAGCTTTGCTAGTCCAAGTGTGGTCTGTGAACCATCAGAATCACTGGGGCACTTAGGAGATATGCCGAATCTCGGGCCCACTCCCAGACCCAAAGAATCAGAATCCACTTTTTAACAAGATCCCCAGGGGATTCAAGTCACTGTGAAAGTCTGAGAAGTACTGTGTAAGGGTCCCCACTCCTCCCTGGCTCTTTGTTCTTCATCCTTTCTTTTCCAAGACATCTTGAAGTAGATGGTCCCCTGTAGTTAACTCCCCTCTGTTTCTGACCCCCTGAGTCCTGGGAACCCCTTCACGCCCCTCCCCCCCCCCAGAGAGGGCTTATCGTCTACTGCTGCAGAGAACGGGCACATAGCTCACCTTCCAACTATACCTAACAGGAGTCAAGCCCCACTTGCACTACTTGGATTTAGAACATCCTTTTTTTTTGAGACAGTCTCACTTTGTCACCCTGGGTAGAGTGCTGTGGCATTATAGCTCACAGCAAACTCAAACTCAGGCTCAAGCGATCTTGTGCCTCAGTTTTTCATTTTTAGTAGAGACAGGGTCTCGTTATGCTCAGGCTGTTCTCAAACTCCTGAACTCAAGCAATTCACCCTCCTCAGCCTCCCAGAGTGCTAGGATTATAGGTGTGAGCCACCCACCCAGCAGGGTTTAAAACATCCTTTGCTCAGTGTCTGGAGAAATGTTCTATGGAAATACTTATGGTAAATGACTTATGTTCAAACGGCATGTTCTGGAACACCATTGTCATTTCTTTTGAATCCAGTATGATTCCGGAGCAGCTACAGGCAGGCTTCCTAACGCCCTGCAGCCATTTTCATCTCCCTGTGTACTTCAGTCTTTAGTGAATGTCAAAAGGCCCGTCTCATTGCAGTCTCAGAAACACTTCTGTTACAAGGTCGCCCGCCTATAGCTATTTATATAAAAGCTAAATGAGCATCAGAAAGGTGCAGTCACAACCTGTGTGCTGGAAAGATCATACCATTGTGTTTGGCTGTTGTGCAGACTTCTTTCTTTCCTGCATTGAGGACATAAAAACCAACGGGGGTGGGGGTGGTTCTAATTTTAGGCACTCACAATTCTATACAGTTGAGAGGGTGAAACTCTCTCACCCAACAAGCTCTTCCAGGCATTTTCCATTTCAAATGAATTTCAGAGTAACCAAGTGATACGGAGCTATGGGTGGACATGGTCCATGTTTAGGGTAGTTACTGCAAGTGTGTTGACCCCCTTGGGAACAGGCAGGTCCTTGAGCTGGCCCACCTTAAAAGCTGTGAACTCTAGATCCCAGAAAAATAATGGTAACAGTGGACATTTTTAAAGTGTCTGCTTGATATTGGCCTAACCTGGTGGCGATATTTAGTCCTCCTAAGTTTGGGTCCCTCTGAGAGTAGAGCCTGAGACAAGGTTTGGGTGCAGGGGATTTACTGGAGCAGTGAATTTACTCGAGGATTTACTCCAGGAAGCGGGATGAGGGGCTAGAGTGGGGGAGTGACAGGCTTATATAATGGGGCTTCTCCAGTGTGCCGTTGCGGGCCACAGGGCCACTTCCAGTGGGGCCTCTGAGAAGCATGAAGAATGCCCAGAAGGTCAAGGAGGTTGGACCACTGATCCACTACTTCCAAACCTAACTGGTGGAAGTTTGCACTCAGTGGCATTAACCAATCTGCTGTCTGGCCTGCGCTTTAGTACCAGCTTGGCAAACTGGTTCAGCATAGAAAGGCCTGGAGCATAAGGCAGGATGCCTGACTTCACTTCAGGCAGGGACAGGCAACACAAGTGGTCTGACCTCAGGCAGAGCTGCTCACTGTGGGCAAATCCAGGGGCTACCACCACCTCTCAACACCTGTGCGAGGTAAGTGTTATGCTTGTTCTCCTCATCTTCAAGCTAGGGAAACTGAGGCTCAGAGAGGTGAAGTAGTCTGTCCAGGTAGGAAGCAGGGACATGAGGTCCTAGCCCAAGCTGTCCAACTCCATAGCCTTCTTCCCCGGGAACATGCCACGCTGAGCTGCAAAGGCCGGGAGGGGGTCGGCCACCTGGTTTGCCCACGATGATCCAGGTTTTAGCTCTGAAAGTTCCAGAGCCTGGGAATCCCTTAGTCCCAGGCAGATGCTGGCTAACTGGGTGGGGTCTCTGCAGCTCTTGGCTTTCCTGGGAGCCTCTCTCCTGAGCAGCAGCAAATCAGTGGGTTCCAGGCAATCTTTATCCCCATCTCCTGCTCCACTTCTGCATTCTGGTTAAGACTGTTTCCAAGTAAAACCAGATACAGTCAGATTTCATGTGGTAGTTTCCCCTGAGTGAATCCTTTATGTAGGAGGTGGAGACAGGGAAGCTCTCTCCCTTCGCCTTCCATGCTCCCCCGCAGGCTGGTTTTCCGTGTCTTACCCCTGTAATGGTCTGTATCTGCTGTATTTTTACTTCTTTTCAATGAATCCTTTTTATTCCAATGGGGTGGTGGCAAGGTCATGACCATTATCATTTTATTGTTTTGTTAGACCTATTGTAAAGTTGAGAACACGTGTGGAGGCTAATACATGGTAAATCTATGTGTATTAGTATTAGTTTGCAAAGGCTGGCATAACAAACTAGCACAAAACGGGGTGACAAACAACAAAATCTTATTCTCTCACAGTTCTGGGGCTGGAAATCCAAGATCAGCTGTTGGCAGGTTGGTTTCTTCCGGGTGCGGAGGTGGGGAGCACCCGTTCCAGGCCGTTCTCCCTGGTGTGTAGAAGGTCATCTTCTCCCTGTGTCTTCACACATCATCATGTCTTATGCATGAAATTTGTGTCTTAATTTCATCCTCTTATAAGTACATCAGTCACATTAGATTAAGGGCCCACCCTGAGGACCTCACGTTAACATGATTACCTCGGTAAAGACTCTATTTTCAGACACAATCACATTCTGAGGTCCTGGGGGTTAGGACTGCAGCAGGTGGATTTGGGGGGACACCAATCCACAACACTATGTTACACAGAACAAGTAAGAATGTGTCACAAGATGGGGACACAGCCATTCCTCCCCTTTCCCTCCTCTTTCCCTTCGCCTTCCGCAGGCCAATCTTGGGGGAACCCTTTGACTGGACTGTATCCACCTGCTGAGCATCTCAGGCAAAGAAGCATCACATCTTTCCAGGGAGTGGCATTTCTTAACTCACTCACTCACACATTCAACCCACACTTATTGAGTGCTTCAGGGTGCCTTACAATGGCCTAGACATGGGAGAAGAAGACTCACCCTTGGCTCGGCAACTGTAGCTCAGTTGTTATGGCGCCAGCCACATACACCAAGACTGGAGGGTTCAAACCTAACCTGGGCCTGCTAAACAATGGTGACAACTATGACAAAAAAAAAAAATGGCCAGGTGCTGTGGCAGGTGCCTGTAGTCCCAGCTACTTGGGAGGGTGAGGCAAGAGAATCACTTGAGCCCAAGAGTTTGAGGTTGCTGTGAGCTGTGACACCATGGCACTCTACCAAGGGTTACATACTAAGACTCTGTCTCAAAAAAAAAAAAGAACTCACCCCCTGCCCTCACAAAACTGACCAGGGGTTGGGGGAAGACTCTAGTCTCGAGAGGTGAATAGCTCTGGGTTCTAATTCCATTTTTACTTATGCCAAGCCCTGTGGCACCCCTCAACTTGTCACGTGCTGTCTCTGAGCCTTACTTCTTCCATCTTTGGTGTGGGGGTGACCAACGCACCCACCCGCGGTTCTGACATGAGGAGTAAGACACATTCTGATGAATTGCCCTGCTCAGTCTGGCATACATTGGGCATTCGATCAATATTTGTCAAGTGAATGAAACGTGTGTGTTCAAGTCACAGCATTGAAGCAATTGTAGCTAATAGCTGATGGTATTAAACAGACACAGGAAAATACAAATCAGTAAGTGCTGCCCGGCTGTGGAGCACTGTGACAACTGCGATTTTGGTTTGTTCAATTTGGTTCTATGAGGAAACCCTCTCCCAGGCCATGGGTGCCACTGACGCTGACTAATTTCCCTGTCTCTTCAAGGCAAGGCTGGACCCATGCCCCAGGTGGCCAGTGGCAGAGAACTTTATTCTCTCTGGCCAAAGTGGTGGGTTTAGTCCTGGGCAGGAGTGTGATGGGCAGATGATTCCTCTCTGGGACTGGCATTTGCGTACTGGGACAGAGGGGTCGCTTCCGCCGGGTTTTCTAAAGTGGGATTATGTGCAGGTGGCAGTCATTGTTTCAAGCTGCAAAGAGGGGCACATATGGAAAAGGACAGAGCTAAGATGCAGGCAGATGTGGAGAGAAGGAGAGAGGAATACAGCCAACGAGATCAGCTGAGAGGCTGGATTCAGCTGGGATTGTGAGATCCACTCCTGAATGTCAGCGACAGGAGACAGTAAATGCCCACTGGGCTTGGGCATGTGTAGCTGAATTTCTGTCTAAAAATGGTATGAACAGGGTGGTGCCTCTGGCTCAGTGAGTAGGATGCTGGCCCCATATACTGAGGGTGGCGGGTTCAAACCCGGCCCCAGCCAAAACTGCAACAACAACAAAAATAGCCAGGCATTATAGTGGGCGCCTGTAGTCCCAGTTACTCAGGAGGCTGAGGCAAGAAAATCACCTAAGCCCAAGAGCTGGAGGTTGCTGTGAACTGTGATGGCATGGCACTCTACCAAGAGCAACAAAGTAAGACTCTGTCTCTAAAATAAATAAATACAATAAAAATGGTTTGAACAAAGTGATTGGGAGCCCAGAGGGCAGGCCGACTAACGCTCATGAGGGGAATTAACTTAGGTTTTCTGAAGGGACGGATTCTCCCTGAGAGCCTCTGGGAGGAAGGCAGCCTGGTTGACATCTTTATTTTAGCCCATGAGAACAGTTTTTGGACTTCTGAACTACAGAACTGTAAGATAATAAATTATTGTTTTAACTCTCTACATTTGTGGTGATGTATTACAGTAGTGACGGGAAACTTTCATAGAGGGGAAACCACTTAGATCATAATCCTGAAATGGTAGAATGATCGGTTAAATGCATGGGCTTCAGGGCCAACTTAGCCTGGGTTTATAAAACAGCTCTGGCGCTTTATAGCTTAACAAGATACTCATCTCTCTGCGCCTCAGTTTCTCCCACTGTAATATGCATATAATATCTACCTCTTACAAAGAGTGGGACAAAAATCAAATGAGATGATGTATACAATAATAATGACAGGGACCCAGTTATGGTGGGCATTTATGAAATGTTATACATTTTTCTTTTTATCAATTTTATCCTGCTGTGTGTGAAAAAAATTCAAAATTTGTTGGCTAGCACTCAATGTAAAAAAAAGAAGATACTTTTCTCTACTTTAAGATGTTTATCTTCCAAATCTTTTTCCCTAGAGTGTTTTGGGATGTTATTTGATACATAAAACAAGAGAACTATGCAGTAGGTGTTATGAACACTTTTAATAACAATTTTTACATTTATATGGTGTTTCACGGGCTATGCCTAAACATACAAACTGATGTGAGAAAACAGAGCAAGGACACGCAGAGTTATGTTAAACACAACGCAAGTACATCTCATTTTTATAACAACGGTTATAAGACATTCCAGTTGACTGGATAAAGGTAACCGGTTGTTTCAAAGTATAGTACTTACATTTTGATGCAGAAACAAGCACTATCTTCCATTTACAAAGCATTGCATGAAGTCCTATGCACTTTTCCAGGTATGTTCCCATTTCAGAGATCAAGGAACTGAGTTTTTGTAGAATCCATGTCCTTAGTCCCAGAGTCAGTACATATTGGAAGGCATCAAGGTTTTGTCCTCAGCTCTTCTTCTCCCCTCCCCTCCCCTCCCTCCTTCCCACCCCGTCACTCCCACTCTCCTCCCCTGCTGCGGCTATATCCTGCACAGGTGACCTCACCCAGTTCTATGGCTATCATTACCACCCAATGTGCTCAGGAAGACAAATAAATATATACCTCCTGCCCTGACCCTGCCCTTGTACACCAGACACTGCCCACCACTACCTCCACTTGGATGCCTCTTAGCCACTGCTAACTCATCCACAGAAGAACGTTTGATTTTTCCCTTTATTGGTGTGCTCCTCCCCAGCCAGTTCCCTCTCCATGAATGGCATGGCCTCCCTGTCCAAAATCCTCAGGCCCCCCTGACTGTGCTTCATTTTATCATATCCACATCCACGTTATCAGCAAGTCCTGGTGGACGATGGCAGGTCCCCACAGTAAGGCTCGAGTTCAAGCCCCTCTCGGTACCTCTGTTGCTACCACTTTATCACCTCTTCCTTGGAGGACTGCACAAGGCCCCTGCCTTGCTGGCCTCACTGCCTTGCTACATTCTGTCCTCCAGAGTAGCCAAGGTGAACTTTCAAAGACATAAGTTTGACCATGTCACTCTCATACTTAAAACTTCATGGTGGCTTCCCATCATTCAATGAAACTGAACTCCTTACCGTGGCCTAGAGGGCTTCTGTGAGCACGTCCTCACAGAGCATAAAAACAGCATGTTCTGGCAGAGGCAGAGCAGAAAGAACTTGTAGTGCCCTGAGAAGTATCCTTTAAACCAGAGGAAATGATCTTCTTCGAGCCTTTCCCTCGCCCCTGCTAGCTGTAATGGCCGGAGTTCTAGTAATCATTTCGAACCAAGAGATGAACTTGAAACACACATCACACAGTAGAAAACAAGAATGAAGAAGGCTGGGTCTCTGGTGATTTTCAGAGATACTGTGTCAACCTGAATTCCTAACCTCCATGCCCCTTACATTTTTAGTTTAGAGTGTCAGTTACTCACAGCAGAAATGAGTGAGGGGGAGGAAGGGGAAGAGCAGAAGCCAGAGAGCGGTGTGGAGGTGGTTGCACCCAACTCCCCCAAGAGACCTGAGCAGGGTGGTAGGGATGGGGAAATGTGGGGAAAAGAATAAGAAAGATACAGAATGCAGAAGTCTTGATAATAGCTTAGAAGTGGAAAGTGTGAGTGTGTGAAAGAGAAATGAGGCGGATGCCTCCTGTCTTTCTGGCTCATGCAACCGTGTGGTTGCAAGTGCTGGTTACCGCATTAGGGAACCAGAGAGCACACAGTTACCATTTCGGTGAAAGAGCTGTGTAATGCTATTTAAGTTTGGCATTTTGTCATCTGAATCAGTGTATTTATGTCACAAATTGGCAGTGAAATGACCTATTTTTTAAATCAATGCATATGATACTGCTATTGTATAAATTTCAATGCTTCTTAAATATCTCTGCAATTTCCATTTCTCATGAAGAGAAATGCTCTTGTTAAGAGGCTATTTTTAGGGCCTGATTTCTCAGGTAACAATGTTATTCTCCCTCTGAGCTCTGGGTCAGTATAATCTAAGACACACACGTTAGACCCTGGGCTCTTTGTGAATAAAAAGAACGCCAACCCAGTGAGATTCTGTCTCAAAAAAGAGGGGGGAAAAAAGGAACACCATGAAAGATAATCTCCCAGGCCTTACTAACGCTGGATTGATGATTTGGTGGGGGGAGGCGCAGCTCTAAAATGTGCTTGGCACTTTACCTCATTTGGCCTTCCCTCTTATTTGGGTTGGCAGAGTCACTCATCTTTATAAAAGCTTGGCACACTGAAGATGGTATTTTATATTTTTTATGTAAAACTGGAATTTCCGGATTGGGTTCTCCAGCATATGGCTCTGTTTTTATGAGGTTCTGGTGGGCTTACAAAGGAATTTTCCTCCTTTTGTTTACTTCGTGCTGGAGTTTAGGATCTAATCTCTGTGGAGGAGGGGGCAAAGAACTGGCCAGGGAGAGATTGTCCAGACATGAGTGTATCTAACACAAGTCACAGTTTGGATCCGACTCTGGCAACTTGGCTGTCCTTGTACTCTAGTCCAACATGAGGGAAATGAAATGTACTGATGTCTTTATTTTTGCTAAACAGAATGAGTTGGCCACATACTAAACTGTTACCGTAGGCATCTAGTTGTGGACCTACTATACATGTGGGATGGGGGTTTCTAACTCTACTCCACAGTGGAAGTGTCATCGGTCAGTCAGTTTTGTAAAGACATCGAAAGTAGTTGAATTTTTAGAAAGAAATGGGTACTGTGCCAGCCTTTAAAATGATCCCCAATATTCCCTACCTCTTGGTATTTATGCTCTTATGTAGTCCTCTTCCATTTGAAATAGGGCTGACTTATGTAACTAACTGGATTCTGCAGAAATGAGTAATGTGATTCAGAAGCTCAAAAGACATCGCAGCTTCTGTCATCCTGTTCTTCCTGGATCACTCACTTGGGGCAGCCAGCTGCCATGTTGAAAGGACACTCAAGCTGTCTCATAGGGAGAACCACATGGGGGGCAACTGAGGCCTTCTGCCAGTAGCCATATGGGAGCACCAGCTTGGAAGCCAATCCTCCAGCCTTCAGATGACTACAGCCCCAGCTGACAAGCTCTCTGTGACCTCACAAGAGACACCAAGCCAGAACCACCCAACAAAGCTGCTTCCAAATGCCTGAGCCACAGAAACTATGAGACAATAAATGTGTAATGTTTTAGGCCACTGCATTTTAGAGAATATTTTTTTTTTTTTTGTAGAGACTGAGTCTCACTTTATGGCCCTCAGTAGAGTGCCGTGGCATCACACAGCTCACAGCAACCTCCAACTCCTGGGCTTAAGCGATTCTCTTGCCTCAGCCTCCCGAGTAATTCTCCCGAGAATATTTTATATAGCACTAGATAACTAACGTAGAGAATCTTATTCTATTTGTCTTGATACAAAGTAGCAAAATAGCTTTTAGTAGGGAACCGCTATGTTTTACCTTTTAAAAATCTTTTTTAAAAATGTCTGTTGCTATCATTATCAATACATATAATGATTATTATTTGTCGTTTGTGGTTGTACCTTATCAATTCCCTTTACCTCATAGCTGCCTGATTTCCTATTAGGGACTTGACTCTCCCTTTTTGCATATAGCAGTGTTTTGGGTTTTTTGGGGTTTTTTTTGCAGTTTTTAGTCAGGACTGGGCTTGAACTTGCCACCATGGGGTTGGCACCCTACTCCTTTGAGCCACAGGCACTGCCAGAGCAGTGTTTTTCAATCTTTTTCATCTCATACTTGAACCTATAGTTAAACTTCCATGGTACACTTAAATTCTGTTAATAAAAAAAAAAGAGTAAAGGAAAAGAATATACTTACTGTGCTTGGAACTTCTTTTGAAAATAATTTAATTAATGTCCTTAAAAATTTTCACAGCACACCAGTGTGCCACGGCACAGCGGTTGAAAATCACTGGCATAGAGCCTGGTTAAAGCATTTTGTGTGGGTTCTCCTACAGCAGATCTTGCGACAAGGATCAGGGTGCAAGTGGTTTCTTTGGGAGAAGATCTCAGGAAGTGCTGAGAAGTACCACATAGAGAGAAGGAAGCCTCATTGGCAATAATGCGACTCTGTGCAATTGCACCAAGGATCTCCTGAGAGACTGCATGGAACACACTTTGGAATTTCTTCCTGAGATTCCAGGCAAGGAAGCAGGACTTCTGATCTTCCAAATCCTCTCTCTCTTGGGTTAAGGGCCAGAGAGATGAAACGATTCATACAGGTCCAGAGACTGTTCATGGATGTTGACAGCATCTTCTGCAGAGAGCAATTCTTGGTGACCACTTTCAGCTGGGAAAGCCAGATCCCTTCTGTCTCCATTTTGGAAGTGCAGAGAGAGGATAAGACCTCAGCTGAGTCGGTCTCAAGGTACACTCTGTGTCCTGGGCACCACAATAGGAGCGACTGTCTTTCTTGGCAGAGTTGAGGCATTTGGAGCAAACTATTCCAGGCTCCAGACTGTAGGTCTCTTCCCTGCTTCCTTGGTTCTTATCCATCCCAAACTTAGTTCCTGTCAATTGTGCACATCTCCCATAAATTCTACAACCCCTTGACATCCTTTCAATAAATTCCTCTTTGCTTAGGTTAGCCAGAGTTAGATTCTGTTGCCTGCAACAAAGAATCCTGACGGAGAGGATGGGTCTCACTGAAATTAATGGTCAAGTTCACACTGTTCCAACCCAGATCCCAGTGGGATGGGACAGATTTAAGAACTTGCTAAATGGAGTCTAAAGGTCGTCAGTATGTGCAAGATATTCAAGAAGCTTTTAAAAAAGAAATGAGAGGCCACAAAGATCTATGATGGCACTAAGTGGGGACTGCAGTTTATAGAACCACCAGTTTAAAGATAAAGGGTCTCTGACTGGTCTAATTTGGCAGACAAAAATTTCATTCTCCACTGCACATAAGCCTCTCACTCTGTTGGACTGAGCTGAGAGCCTGTCTGTAAAAGCTTGCTCTCGATTTCAAAGGTCAGCACTCACAACGTGTGCATCTGCCACCCTCTTATTGAAGACCAAAGCATGGCTGGGAGTGATTTGATATTTAAGCATGACCTGCCTGTCTAGACCTTTTTCATTCCCTCTCTCTCTTGCTTCCACCCTCCCACTCATATTCCACCACTTATAGACCTCACAGATTCAAAACTTTTTTTAGCCTCTCAGAAAAGGATGAAGAAAGACCGCTTGGAGTGAGTACATCACAAATGGTTGGCAATAATGCTGATCATTTTCCTCTGGAGCAGAGCAGCTACGCATCTCTTTGTATCATTAGTTAGTGCTGGCAGGGGGAAGGGGGGAGAAAACAGTTTCAGAAAATATTTCTTGTGTGTGTGTGTGTGGTTTTTGGCCGGGGCTGGGTTTGAACCTGCCACCTCCGGCATATGGGACCGGCGCCCTACTCCTTGAGCCACAGGCGCCGCCCAGAAAATATTTCAATGGTCAGCTGAATTTTATGGAAATTGTGAGGCTTGTTGATCATCACGGCAGCAAACATGGTGGTTAAAACTAGAGTGGTTAAAACCAGCTCAAATAGCCTGGGTTCAGCTCTTGGCTATGTGACTGTAATTTCTCTAAGCTTTCAGGGGTCCTCAAACTACGGCCCGCGGGCCACATGCGGTGGTGTGATTGTATTTGTTCCCGTTTTGTTTTTTTACTTCAAAATAAGATATGTACAGTGTGCATAGGATTTTGTTCATAATTTATTTTTTAAACTATAGTCCAGCCCTCCAACGGTCTGAGGGACAGTGAACTGGCCCCCTGTTTAAAAAGTTTGAGGACCCCTGCTAGATTCATCACCTGTAAGGTGGACTAAGAGTACCCACTTCCCGGGAATGGAGTGGGGCTATTGAGCAACACAGTGCTTACAGAGCTCTCAGCAATAACATCCATTGTTATAGCTATCAGTGGGGTTGCAGCAGGAAGCAAATGGAAGACTCCCACTGGGTAACTTGGACAAAACTTAATAAAGGGACTATTAACAAAGTGTGAGCACGGTGTGGGGACACCAGAAGGGACTGTGCAGGCACCTAGATCACCCCTAGGCCTGACCTGCTTCTCTTCTTTCCTCTGTTGGTGCTCTCAGGTGGTTAGCCCTGCAGGAAGCCAGAGCTCCTGGGAAACTGGGACGAGATCCCTGCAGGGCAGCAACCTGGGGCAGAGCCAGTGGGAAAGGGTACAGCCTGGGTCTGTGGAGGACAATAGGAAATGCCCAGACTGTGATTGTTGCTGCTGGAGTTTCTGAACTACCTTAAAGAAACTGGTAGGAAAGCCAGGGGCTCTAGTGATTATCCCATTTGAATGGCCATAGAATTTTTTTCTTCTGAAAAGTTTCTGTTTCCTAAATATTTTCTGTGTTAAATTGTCATTGATTTGGAATTGCTATTAGGTGTTCTCTTTTTCCAAACTCCCCTCCTTATTTTAAAGAAGACTGTAGGCTGGGCGCCATGGCTCATCCCTGTAATCCTAGCACTTCTAGGAGGCTGAGATGGGCGGATCTCTTGAGCATGTTCAATGATATTGGGGAGAAGGTGAGTGTAACCTTTGCTAGTTGGAGCTACATGAGGTAGAAGCTAAGCTGATGATACACACTGTCACAGTTGGGCCTTTAGCAGCCAGCTGTACCTCTGAGGGTTGGCTAGAAGTCTGTAGTGTAGCTTATCTATCTGATAGGACTCCAGAAATGGGTTCCTGCCCTTATATATATATATGTCCTCATGTTGTTGTCATTTGATTGAATTCCTCTGGTTATTTCTTCTAAATAACCCTCTCTGAAAATATATTGCTTGGTTGGTTTTTTTTTTTTTTTAATAAGAGTCTCACTCTAGTACCCAGGCTAGAATGCCATGGCATCAGCCTAGCTCACAGCAACCTCATACTCCTGGGTTTAAGCAATCCTCCTGCCTCAGCCTTCCAAGTAGCTAGGACTACTTGTGCCCACCACAACTTCCGACCAGTTTTTCTACCTTTAGTAGAGATAGGGTCTCACTCTTGCTCAGACTCGTCTCAAACTCTTGAGCCCCAGTGATCCTCCTGCCTCTGCCTCCCAGAGTGCTAGGATTATCCAGGATTATAGGCATGAGCCACTGCATCTGGCCCTATTGGTTTATTTTAATAATTTAAAAGATTTGCATGTTGAACTTATATAATTAGGCATCTACGCTGTATTTTAAACTTTTATTATAATCTTCAATTCCACCCAGATATTGGAAGTATAGATATTTCTTATAACTTTAGCCTATTACTTTGAAATACCTACCATGATTCTCCAATTTTTAAAGTTCAGAGTGAAGTATTTGCAGATAACTAGAAATTCTGATTCTTAGCTCTCAGCTTTTTAGAAATGGCAGTCCCTTCAACCCTCCCTCACCTTGCTCAGACATAGATGTGCCTCACCCCACCCCCGGGCTTTCTGCAGTTGAGATAGTCCTTATTGGGCTGGCAGCCAAAGGCCATCCACCTACAGTGTGGGTCTCAAGGTCTTTCTTGAAGGGGGCGGGGGGAGAACATCACCATGGCATCACAATGAGAAGACAGGATTTTAAACCCATTTTATAGATGAGGAAACTGAGATTTAAGGAGTTGAAAGGTCTTGCTCAAGATCATGCAACTGCAGTCCACAAGCTCATATCTGAAGGTCTTAGGACAAGAGTTTTCATATTCATATACACTGTTTTAGATTTTAGAAAGAGAACTGAGTACACTTATTATATATTACATTGCATCTCTGTATTAGTTCCTATTGCTGCACAAATCATCACAAACTTAAAAGGCTGAAAACAGCCCCTATTTATTATTTTACAGTTCTGGAGGTCAGAAGACCTGAAATCAAGATCAGCAGGGCTTCCTTCCTTCTGGAAGCTCTAGGGGAAGATTTGTTTCCATGCCTTTTCCAGCTCGTGAGGATTCCTTGGCTCACACTTCTTCCCTCATTGTCAAAGCAAGGAGCAGAGCATCTTTAAATCTCTCTTTGACCTCTGTTACTCTCATCACATCTCCTGTGTGTCTGACCTTTTCTATGTTTTTGACCTCTGTGTCCCCCTCTGATTACACTGGGACCACCTGGATAATGTATGCTCATCCCCGCATCTCCAAGGTCCCAAATTTAATCACACCTGCAAAGTGCCTTATGCATGTAAGGTAACATATTTGTAGGTTTCCAGGATTAAGACATGGACATCTTTGGGGACCGTTAGTCAGTCTATCATAATACCAAAGATATCTGGGACAGCACCCCATAATCAGAATCACTCATATTTCTGTAGCAAAATGCCCGAATTGTTTATGCAAAATAGTAGACATCAGAGGTCAGCAAACTACAACCTGTGGACCCAATTTCACCCAGTTATTATGCCGCTTCCTGCTATTAATACAGTGGTAGAGTTGAGTAGTAATCACAAAGATTATGCAGCCTGCAGAGCCTAAAATACTTACTATCTGGCCCTTTATAGGAAAGAATTGCCAACCTCTGGTGTAAATGATCTCTATAAATAGTTCAGGTCAGTTTGACCACCAAATGAGTTTTATCTTTATATAAGCCTATAAAAATCTTTTGCTTTTCAAAGTTGTTGAATTTTAGTAATACAAACAACAGAATATGGATGCTAGTTAGTAACAGAGAAGAAGACTCAACCCTAGATTACTATAAAACTCATGCTTTTTTTTTTTTTTTTTGAGACAGAATCTCACTATGTCACCTTCAGTAAAGTGCCATGGCATCACAGCTCACAGCCACCTCAAACTCTTGGGCTTAAGTGATTCTCTTGCTTCAGCCTCCCAAGTAGCTGGGACTACAGGCACCTGCCACAACGCCTGGCTGTTTTTTTTGTTGCAGTTGTCTTTGTTGTTTAGCAGGCCCAGGCTAGGTTCAAATCTGCCTGCATCTATGCCATGTATGTGGCCAGCGCTGAGCTACAGGCGCTGCCCCATGCTCTTAATCCAAACAGTCTGCAGCTGATTTCCTTTGTATTTAAGGGTGTGATATGTGTCGTTACTAGACCTTTTAGGATCACAAACACCCCCAAAATTTAGGGCAGTATGGGGCCCTTGCCTTCATCCAGTCAACGCTCTTAAAGATGACCATCTGTCAGCCAAGTCAGAGCAGAGCACCCGAAAGCCTGCAGCTACAATCACCCACATCCCCTGCCTCCATACCGTCTCTCTCAATCTCCTTCACACATGGACATTTCCATTCTGGTGCTTCAAGGCATTTGAAATTTGACTACTGACTTAATCTCCCCTTCCCATGCTACAGAGGAAGACAGCAAGGTCCAGCAAAGACTCTGTTTTAGGGCCACATAGAAAATAACTGGCCGGGCTGGGATCAGAACCCTGGTCTCCTGCCCACAATCAATTTTCTTCTGCTTCACTCTCAGGTACTTGGTCTTGGTTCAAGGCCAGGGGTGATTCATATAGTCGGCCTTCACTGGCCTGGTCCCTGCCACGTCAGTCCCCTTCTCTGCTTGACTTTGTTTTCCCCACAGGTCCCTAGTAAATCACTTACCTAAACAATCATCACCATCAAGTGTTCAGCAGTGGTCCCAGATGTTGTAATCTCTCTTGGCTTCCTTGGATGCTCCGGAGAGAAGTTTCTTTGGAGATCTTCCAAATTCAGGGCTGGGAACTTGTTACCACATGAGTTTGGAACTGTGTCAGACTTCAGCTTTCAAAATCATCATCGCTTACTTTTCCTCTAACTCAGGGTTGACTTGTGGCCTGCGGGTGGAGGTGCCTGCGTCGTGGCTTATCCCTTCTAGATGGGGTTCTGGTCTTGTTTTTGGAAGGAAGAACTTTTGGCCCCAGGATGATGATCCACTGAGGTCATTCCTGAAGAAATTCCAAAAGAAAAGAAAAGCATCTACCTTAATTAGAAAGGGTATAAAATCTCTTCCAGCTGTTGGACTTTTATGAGAGTGATAAAGTTCCTCTTATTGAATACCTTTCCTCTAGTTTGAACTTAGCTAAATTCATCCATAAAGTATCTACCATAGGTATACAAATCACTCTTCAATTAGAATCCCTAACCCTATGTTCAGAGATAAAGGCCAGGGACGCTGGCATGTGCTCCACTGCCTCTTCCTTCTAAGAGGTATTGCAAAGAGCTTCGTGTTTCCAGAATGCCTTTTTTTCTCTGCATTTGAATGTGGCTATTATATTTATCACTACTTAATTCATTCAGTAAGTATATGGTCATTGATATAGTCAATAGTTGTACCTGGAAGAGGTCTGGTACAAGGAGAACAATTTTAATTCCCCCCACAGTTTCCATTAATCAATCTTCCTCCAGCCATTCCCATGAATATACAATCTGAATAAAAATAATAAACTTCTCTGCAGATGCACTTCCACACCCAAGCACCAAGCTACCTTTCCTCCTGCCATATTGTTGCCAAGCTCTCCTGGTTAGACGTTAGAGTTTCCATCTCTCCTGGAACCACTAACTAGAATGCAGATAATCTTATTAAAACTGAGGTTTTTGTATAATTGGATAATTAGCACACAATCTCCACCCTTTAACCCAATTTTTTCTTGGAAATGTACATAGTTATCTTTTCATAGGCCGAAGTGGAGGGAGCCTAGCAATGACCCATAGTCCCTCCATGATTTTGTCCAGGATATCCATGTTGATGAAGTTCATTATATCAGGCCCTCGTCTGAGTTAGTCCAAAGTTTCTGTGAGGATCTTGTGAATGTTACTTAATTCATTCATTTACTAAATGTGGTTGCATACCTATCAAGTATGCTAGGTTCTATGAGGAATATTCCATCACCCCTACTGCACTAGTATGTAAAGCTGGCATTGGATTGCTTCTTACATACTGGGCACGGTTTTAAGAACCTTGTATGTATTATTTTAATTAATCATCACAAGGTTCCTATTAAGTAGATATTCCAGGCTTGGTGCCTGTGGCTCAAGTGGCTAAGGCGCCAGCCACATACACCTGAGCTAGCAGGTTCGAATCCAGCCCATACCCACCAAACAACAATGACGGCTGCAACCAAAAAATAGCTGGGCATTGTGGCAGGCACCTGTAGTCTCAACTGCTTGGGAGGCGGAGGCAGGAGAATCGCGTGAGCCCAGGAGTTGGAGGTTGCTGTGAGCTGTGATGCCACGGCACTCTACCCAGAGCGACAACTTGAGGCTCTGTCTCAAAAAAAAAAAAAAAAGATATTCCAGTATTCTAATCCACAATTTGAGGAAGAGAAAACGGAATAAAAAAAAAAAAAGAGGGTGGTGCCTATGGCTCAGTAGGTAGGGTGCCAGCCCCATATACCAAGGGTGGCGGGTTCAAACCCAGCCCCGGCCAAACTGCAACAAAAAAATAGCCAGGTGTTGTGGCGGGCACTGTAGTCCCAGCTACTCAGGAGGCTGAGTCAGGAGAATCTCCTAAGCCCAGGAGTTGGAGGGTGCTGTGAGCTGTGTGACACCATGGCACCCTACTGAAGGTGATAAAGTGAGATTCTGTCTCTACAAAAAAAAAAAAAAGGAAAGAGTAAGTAACTTGTTGATGCTTATAAAGCTAGTAAACATCAGTGCTAAATAGAATCCAAAAGAACCTGGGCCTAACATCTATGTTTTTCGCTATCACACCGTGCAAAGATTAATGTGAAATATTCTTTGCCCTTGAAGTTGTTACAGTAGAGCTGCAAACTCAGATGCTGACAAGGACCAGGCAGGAAGCAGAAAGTAGTGAAATGGGGCAGGTGGGAATTGTGAAGAAACAGAGAGCTTAATTCCCTTCCACAGGGTCAGGGGAAAGAAGCTGCTTTCCAGACCTAGCCCACTGTAACTGCTAGAGTGGACAGGCCCGGTAGAACCAGGTTTGCCAGCGTTTTCAGAGAAGCCAGAAATACAGTGCTTTGAAATGTGAAGTTTTTCACTAAAAAAATTAAATAATAATAATTTCTGGCTAACACATAACTCCAAGCTGAGGTAAGCCTATAGGTTGTCAGTTTGCAAATCTAAATCATCATCTTAGAAGGAGGAGATGTTGACACCTACAAATGTAGGATAATATTTAGAAATAAACATATCCTACATCAAGCACACAAAGTAAATTCAGTGTGAGTTAAAATGACTTGCTTTTCTTCCAGAAGCTTAAGGGACTTGGACCCCCCTGGGTTACAGAGTTGGCTTCATCAGGTCCTGAAGTGTCATGTCCTGATTGGCAGAGAGTACTTGCTTCCCAGGTATCCACCTGAACCAGAAACTAGAGGGTTAATGCCTGGCACCACTAACTTTCAATCCAGCTAGGCAGAGCCTGAGGCTTGGGACTCAGATACACTCACACACCCTATAAGGACAGTTAGGTCACCGACATGCCACATGTACAATGGTGGTCCCATAAGATAACAATGCAGCTGAAAAATTCCTGTCACCTAGGGACACTATAGCTATCACAACATCAGAGCGCGATTGCTTTATTTTTTATAAATTTTAGTGTAGCCTAAGTGTCCAGTGTTTATAAAGTCTACTTTAGTACACAGTGATGTCCGAAGCCTTCACGTTCACTCACCACTCACTTCACTGACTCACCCACAGCAACTTCCGGTCCCGCAAGCTCCACTCACGATATGTGCCCTATACAAGTGTATCATATTTTATCTTTTTTACTGTATTTTTACAACACCTTTTCTGTGTTCAGATATGTTCAGATACACAAATCCTTCCCACTGTGTTATAATTGCCTACACTGGTCAGTGTGGTCATGTGCAGGGCAGGTTTGCAACCTAGGTGTGAGTGGGCTATACCACCAAGTCTGTGTACATACACTGTATGATATCACACAATGCAAAATCGCCCACTGATGCATTCCTCAGAATGTATATCCCCCTCATTAGGTGACACATAACTGTGTTTGAATCCCACCCTTGGCCACAGTAAGGGTAATGGAGTTAAGGATGGCCAGGGAAGCTGGGGCCACACATAAGGACTCAACGTGTTTGGACTTGGACTGGAAAGCCATGGAAAGTTTCTGCACAGGGAGTAACAGCTCTCCATCTGGTTACTTGGAGAGAGGAGAAAGTTAGAGGAAGAAAATTAATTTTTAAAAATGGAGTCCACGCTGGGTGCAGTGGCTCATACCTATAATCTTAGTACTCTGAGAGGCCGAGGCAGGTGGATGACTTGAGCTCAGGAGTTGGAGACCAGCCTGAGCAAGAGCAAGACCCTCTCTTTTTTAAAAATAGAAAACTAGTCAGGTGTTGTGATGGTAGGCGCCTGTAGTCCCAGCTATTCGGGAGGCTGAAGCAAGAGAATCTCTTGAGCTCAAGAGTTTGCAGTTGCTATAAGCTGTGATGCCATGGCACTCTACCCAGGGCAAAAGAAAGAGACTCTGTCTCAAAAAAAAAAAAGGAGTCCAAGAGTCTGAGTGACAGAAATTGGGGCAGAGAAGAGAAGGAGGGTTTGGGGACGGGCTGAACGTGCTGAACAAGTGAGGGCGTGGCCCACTTCAGCCCCAGTGAGTGGTGCTTCTCTAGGGGGCTGGAGGCAGCAAGAAGGGAGCAGGCTAAAGGGAAAGAGTGTGAATGACCTTTGGGACAGTTTGGTTGTAAAGAACTGGTGGGAACCTTCAGGTTCACATTCATTAATAGATGTCTTTCCCAGGAAGATAGAATGCCCTCAGAAATAATTACTATGCATTCATCTCCCTCCCTGAGTCCCTGGGAATGACTTGAGGAAAACAGATTAAAGTTGGGAAGGAGCAGAACACATGACCTACCAGTTTTCCTTCAGAAGATAAAGCACTAAATTTGGGGACATCATGATACAAAACAAGTCCAAGTAGATGTTACCTGGGGCAGCTTAGGTCTGAAGGAGATGGTATTTATTAAGCACCTTGCTATGTGTCCCAGATACGTAGCAAGACCTTGAGTGGATTACCTCATTTAATCTGCAGAACATTTCTGTGAGCATTTTAAGATGAGGAAACTGAGACCTAGGAATGTTAAGTAATTTGGGGAATTGTTAAGAGGAGAAACGAGGACCGTTAAGGCAAACTTCATTCCCTTCATGATGGTTTTAGAAGATGGGCCTAGCTGATCTGATAGGCTAGATGATGGAGTCTATTAGTTACGATTCCAATACTCCTGCATAAGTGATCTGCAGTGTTGACTTTATTAGATCACAGCACTGATGGGCTTATCTTACAGCCTTGTTTATTCAGCAAGCAAACAGCTCTTCTTGGAGTTCAAGGTGCTGTCTTTCAAATTTACGTCATATTCAGAAAACATCCACATTAAGGAATAATTTTTTTTTTTTTTTTTTGTAGAGACAGAGTCTCACTTTATGGCCCTCAGTAGAGTGCCGTGGCCTCATACAGCTCACAGCAACCTCCAACTCCTGGGCTTAAGCGATTCTCTTGCCTCAGCCTCCCGAGTAGCTGGGACTACAGGTGCCCGCCACAACGCCCGGCTATTTTTTGGTTGCAGTTTGGCCGGGGCCGGGTTTGAACCCGCCACCCTCGGTATACGGGGCCGGCGCCTTACCGACTGAGCAATAGGCGCCGCCCAGGAATATTTTTGTTTGATTGATATATTAAGGATCTCTAGAGAAACAGAGCTAGTAGGAGATGCAGACAGATAGATTTATGTATTGGCTCACACAGTTATGGAGGCTGGAAAGTCCTGCAATCTGCTGTCTGCAAGCTGGAGACCCAGGAGAGCTGGTGGTGCAGTCTGAAGGCCCTAGAATCAGAGAGCTGATACTGTAAGTCCCCTGAAAGTCCCAAGGGCCTGAAAATCAGAAGCACTAATGTTTGCAAGCAGGAGAGGGATGTCCTAGCTCAAGCAGAGAGGGTGGTGGCTCACTCCTGTAATCCTAGCACTGTGGGAAGCCGAGGAGGGAGGATCACTTGAGCACAGGAGTTCCAGACCAGCCTGAGCAACAGCAAGACCCTATCTCTATTAAAAATAGAAAAGTTTGGCTTGGCGCCAGTAGCACAGTGGTTACAGTGTGGGCCACATGCACCAAGGCTGGTGGGTTTGAACCTGGTCCGGCCAGCTAAACAGCAGTGACAACTGCAACAAAAAAATAGCTGGGTGTTATGGCGGGCACCTGTAGTCCCAGCTACTTGGGAGGCTGAGACAAGAGAATTGCTTAAGCCCAAGAGTTTGAGGTTGCTATGAGCTATGAGACCATGGCATTCCACCTAGGGTGACACAGTGAGACAGAGTGACACACAGAGACAAAAAAAAAAAAAAAAAAAAAGAAAGAAAGAAAGAAAGAAAAAGAAAAATTTGCCAGACATGGTGGTAGGTACCTGTGGTCCCAGCTACTTAGGAGGCTGAGCCCGGAAGATTGCTTGAGCCCAGGAGTTTGAGGTTGCTGTAATCTATGATGATGTCATGGTACTCTAGCCAGGATAGCAAAGTGAGACTCTGTCTCAAAAAAAAAAAAAAAATGCAGAGAAGGCAGAGAGTGCAAATTCAGTCTTCTTCCACCTCAACAGACTGGAGGATGCTCACCCACATTGGTGAGGACGATCTTCTTTTTTATTTTTTTTTTCATGGTCTTCACCAATACATGACCCAACCAAGGCCTGCACAAATAAACCCCACAAGGGGAAGGTCAAAAGGTCCTGGTCAGTGGATACAAGTTTAATAGTCCTAAGGTTAATATACCTCTATTAACCCCTAGAAAACCCTCCCTGCCCTCCTCGGCATTGCTCCTCCCTCTCCAACACCTGTTCACACCAACCCCCCCACCCCCGTTTCAACACTCCTGATGTTACTGTATCTGCGTACACATCTGTCTCCTCCGTTAGACATGAGCTCCACAAGAGAAGAGGAATAGGCCTTCTCCACTGTGTGTGCCCAACTCTAGACAGCCTGGCACGCAGCAGAGGCTCGGCCTCCTCTGTTGTCCTTGGATGATCCTGGTTTAAACGGGTTATGCTGATATAATCATTAGTACCCTCTTTCTTTCTCAGTCAGAAGTGTCCTGGTGTGTGTGACAAATCCTATGACCACCCTATGAAGAAACAGTAACTAAATGCTGGCTCCTGGTTTCATGAGATTTGTTTCTAAGGTCATGTTCCCATGACCTGCTGTGGTTACTGTGGGTGGCAGGAACAGCAAAAGACACAGGGGTAGGGACAGGTGGACAGACCCCAAGGAGTAGGTCATCCAGAACTTAGTTTTGTTAAGAATTTGAAAGCATGGGTAGCTTTGATTTCTCCCAGCACATTCCCTTTCTGATTATCCCATCAGCCCCGTGATAGCAGATTGAATCTTGCCTCCCCTTTGCTCCTCAGAGCCCACTGGTATGGTCTCGGCACTGGGTGAAGCGGCAGTAGCTAGAATGTGCCGTGGCAGAGGGGAAGCCCCGCTGGCGTGAACGCCGCACTGTGATTCCTGGGAATGGACAGTGCTGCCAAGTGTTCACGGTTCCAACCTGGATTTCTCTCTGTGGCTCAGCTGCCTCTCTCTTCAGGTGCCCCCAGATGTCACCTTCTGAGGGCTCCAAGCTTGCATCAAACATGGCCTCCCAGAGTGCTAGGATTACAGGCATGAGCCACTGCGTCCAGCCTTCCAATCAACACATAGAAGTGACTATCACAACTGGGGTGAGATTTGGGGCCACCCGTGTTGACACAATTACTTCTATATAAAGTTGAAAAGCCTGAGTTCTGGAGTCAAAGAGAAATGGGTTCAAATATCTTCTACATTATTTACTGACTGTACAGCCTTGAGCAAGTCATTTAGCTCTTTACTTCAGTTTCCTCATATTCCATGTCAGTCTTTTTCTTCTTTTTTTTTTTTGAGACAGAGTCTCACTTTGTCACCCTTGGTAGAGTGCCCTAGCATCATAGCTCACAGCAACCTCAAACTCTTGGGCTCAAGCGATTCTCTTGCCTCAGCCCCTTGAGTAGCTGAGACTACAGGTCCCCACCACAACACATGGCTATTTTTTCCTTTTTTTTTTAAGAGACAGGGTCTTGCTTTTGCTCCGACTGGACTCGAACTTGTGAGCACAGGCAATCCACCTGCCTCGGCCTCCCACAGTGCTAGGGTTATAGGCCCGAGCCACATGCCCGGCCTTCATATCTGTCTTACTGCATTGCTCTTAGGGTTAAGTCATGCTTTAAGTTTTTTCTTCTATTCTTTCCTTATTCTATACTTTTCTCTTATTCTCTCCTATAATCTCCTTTCTCTCTCTCCCCCATTGACTTTTGGAAATTATGTAGAAAACTATCTTGAAGTACTAGATAGTAAAATTTCAGACTTTGTACATCATATAGTTTCTCTTGCAACTACTCAACTTTTCTGTTGTATAACCCATAGACATACATATGATATATACACAAATGTATGTATAAGCTATGGACAATATATAAACAAATGGGTGTGGCTGTGTTCCAATAAAACTTTATTTGTGGGCAGTGCCTGTGGCTCAGTGAGTAGGGCATTGGCCCCATATACCTAGGGTGGCAGGTTCAAACCCAGCCCTGGCTAAACTGCAACAAAAAAACAGCTGGACACTGTGGTGGGCGCCTGTAGTCCCAGCTACTTGGGAGGCTGAGGCAAGAGAATTGCTGAAGCCCAAGAGCTGGAGGTTGCTGTGAGCTGTGATGCCACAGCACTCTGCCAAGGGTGACAAAGTGAGACTCTGTCTCTAAAAAAATAATAAAATTAAAAATAAATAAAACTTTATTTGTAAAACCAAGCAGCAGGCCAGATTTGGCCTATGGGCTATAGTCTACCAAGCCCTGGTTGAGCAGTTATAGGGACTCTTTGGAAAGTTTGGGAGTGAGACATGTTCTGTAAGCAGGAAGCACAAACTTCCTAATGGGGGAGAGAGTTCCAAATGCTTCCACTACTTTTAGCAAACAATGGCCAATCTGTCTCTAAGAAAATGCACAAAAAGTCATTGGGGATTTCTGAAACAGCTTCTAGAAGATGAGATTTTAATCACTTTAAATGGTTCTGAGATTAATCTGATCAAATTTATTTCAAATGCATATTGGTACTGAAAAAATAATACATGAGGGATTTTGCCACACTTAGGATGTGCTCCATTTCACATCTTGCAGAGGGCAGAAAAGCCACTGAATCCAAACAGGCTTTGCTCACAGCCTGGTTTGGTTTTTTGGTTTTTTTTCCCCACAGACCAGGAGCATTAATGTGGTCCCTGGGGCCTGAATCTCCTGGCTCTCATCACTTGATATTTTTTCAAAGTACTGGCTTTCATGTCTGTGCTCTTATTTCAGCCTCTTCAGCCTCATCATAAGCTTTCTAAGACTCCGAAAGGTGAGATAAAACATCGTACTTCTGAGCATGTGTGGAAATTCTTTCATTATATGTGTGGTAACCCTGAGACTGTGCCCTGCAGACTACAGGGATTGCAACTAGCCCAGGGCTGCTGGGCTCTGGGTTCCATCCCTATGTTTATCCCAAAGCCATGCTTCTCCCAGACTGCTCCAGCCAGTGACCAAGTAGGGAAACTGAGGCAGGCCCATTTTGAGGAGATGCAAACTCCATCTTGAAGTGTCCTTAGTCTACACATTCTAGAATGTGTCTACCCAACTGTCCTTCCCTCTGTCCTTTACACAGAAGTAGACCTGCTTCACACTCCACCAGCTCTCTCAGCCTTTTCCAGCCCCTTCTCTGTTTTCTTTGATCAGTATTTTCCATAATAAAATCTTAATGTTCAACCCCATCTTGACAGCTGTTTCTCAGACATGCACTTTTTAAAGTACACGAACTCCTAACCCTAGGGTAAGAAGTGCATCTGTCTGATGGCAGGGACTTCCTGCAGACAGTTTGGTGGAAGAAAACTTTTTGAGGCCCCAGCATCCCTGCCCTAGTTTGGATTTCTCTAGAAGACACCCAAGACTAGGATTTGAACTCAAATAATTTATATGGAAGACAATTGCAGGACACCAGCATGGGAATGGAAGAGCAAAACAGGAAAGAGAAGCCAAGAGAAAGTGTGTTAGGGAGCAGGTCACCGCTGTGGGTTCCTGGAGCTCAGGGTTCTGGGGACCTCTGGGATGCAAGGTAGAGTACAATTTGAGTTGTCCCTCCTAAAATGGGCAGTGAGGAAGCTGGAGGATTTTTCCACCAATTCCTAGGTGTGGTTGGTTGAGAAGTGTGGTCACTTCTGCCCTGTCCTGTGCACAGGGGAGCACACCCCTCTCCCCAGTGGAAGCCCCTAGGCCAAGTCAGAGGTGCTTCCACTAGAAATCCAGGGACGCAGGAATGGTGAGTGCCACGCCTAATGGGTAGGGCCTGACAGTGTCTGCCCCAAGCCCATTTCAGGTTGTAAGAGTATACACCTGACCCAGGCACTGTCACCTGGCCATAGTGAAGGGCTCAGGTCTGGATACAAGCTGACCAATCATAATCCTCCCTGTAACTTTTGCTGGCACTGTCTAGAAAGATGTGCTCATGCCTGAGTCCAGCAGGACTGAGCTCCAGCGGCCTGGACAACTGGCAGCCATCGTGCCCTGAGGATGAAGCCAGCGTAGATGAAAGTGAAGCTGAGAGATGAAGAGAGGGAGGGAGGGACTAGTACTTGCTTGTGGCATTGCCAAAACCTCTGGATCCAGGTCTGCCCAAGACCAGAACACCAGTATGCTTTCCACTGTCACATGCTGATTAATTCTATTTCTTGCTGAAGAAAATCTGAATGGAGGCTCCATCATCTGAAGACAAAAGAATATGAGCACATATGAGTAAACATCCAAAGGTGTTAGTACAGGATCATAAAGCATGAGTTTGAGAAAGAGAAGAGTGCTGCTTCTCAGTGTGGGAGGCTATGATTCATTGACAACACTCACCCACAGGATTCGATGGCTGAGTAGGAAGACAGAAGTGGTTCCTGCTCTCATTTTTGAGAGCATAGCAGAAGCATTCAAAAGACATCTCTGGCCACAGATTTTGGAAGGACCACTACGAAACCCCATTCTTCTTGAATAAAAACTTCGTCGAATCCTATAGACAAAGCTCTTAAATTTATCATTTGAACTTTTTCAATAATCATAAAGCAAATGAGCACCTCATGGCTAGATTTTCAGGCAGCCATGCCTAAGTTATGTATTGAAGAGCTGTCATAATTTTCCACCAATAACATTCATTCCAGTTGTTGCCGAGGAATTCTCTGAGCTTGAGTTTTTTGCTACTAGGACCTTTCCTCTAAAAGGTCTTGAGTTGCTTTTGTGATTGAAGCCTATGGTTAAATGGTTTCTAGCCTGAGCTCTTGACTTGGCATGAAGAAGGTACAGTGTAATTACTCCTTCCTGCAGGGTTCAAATCGTCATTACGCAGACTTCCCAAAGAGGCTGCTATAATCTTAACTGTGTTCTTCATTATTTATTTGTATGTTGATGCCCTCGCTCCTACTGAAATGGCATTTGAGGTGGGGCCTTTGGGAGGTAATTAGGGTTTAATGAGGTCATGAGGATGAGGCCCTTATGAAAGGATTAGCACCTTTAAATGAAGAGACACTAGAGAGCAATACCTGCCCCCTTTGTTTCCCCTTCCTCCCTCCCTCTCGTCTTATGCATGCACAAAGAGGCCATGTGAGCACCCAGAAAGATGACAGACTGCTACTAGCCAGGAGAGCCCTCACCAGGAACTGGGCTTGATCTTGGACTCTCTCACCTCCCGAGTTGTGAGAAAGTAAGTGTCTCATGGTGAAGCCACCCAGTCTGGACGGTACTTTGTTATGGCAGTCAGAGAAGCCTAATGCAGAGGCTAAAGAGTTGATCTCAGTTTATCTAGAAAGTGACTCCAGGAGTGGTTAAAAGGTAGAATTAGACCTGGCGGCAACTTGTCAACATAGCACATGGTCAGGTAATGACTACGGGGAGGATTTGATACCTGGAAATGTCTATAATGGTTTCTCAGTGAGATTGCTTAGGATATTTGGGGGTGGAACTGTTACACACATTACAGGATGTTTAGCAACCCTCGCCCCTCCACACTAAGAGCCAATGGAGACTCCTAGTCACTGGGACAATAAGCACCACCTCCAAACATTTCCAAACACCCCGAGGCAAAGGCAGTTTGCCTTTAGTTACAACCAACTGGGACCCCCAGCATCTAAGCTTTTAACCACCTTGCTTCATTGCCAGTCTCGTGGTCGGTATTTTAAAGCTTGCCCAGTTGTCAGAGCTGCCCACAGAGTTATAGAGGAAGAGCATTTCATTTCTTCAGTATGTGGTGAGAAGCTGTCCTTGTGCTGTAAGATTTCTAGGGCCAAAAGCAGTAAGCAACATGTCTGAACTCCAGACCCTGGAGAAGCAGAATGGTATGTGTACAGTGGGTGTTTGGTCAGTATTATACCTTGAGAAATTGAATTCTTAATTGAATTCTTGCCACCAGGAAAAATATGTTAAACTGAAACCAAGTGTCACAATTTTGTCTGGCTGACCCTCTCCCATGTGTCTTGGTCCCTACTCTCAAAAATACCTTCTTAATTAGTCTTGCTGCAAAAAGAAAAAAAAAATTAGTCTTGCTGCAGTTTACACCAAGTTCTACTTACCTTGTACCCACATTTATTACTCTAAGAGACAACGGAACACACAGTGGTTTAGAGAGTGAGATCCATAGGTTCAAATCCTACCTCTGCCCTTATTAACTGTGTAACTAAAAGCAATAAGTTTTTTCAGTCTATAAACCAGCAGTGGCAATAATAGTTCTATTCCATTGGGTTTGTGGGAAGAGAAAGTGAAATTCCTTAGACTCAGCTGGGCAAAGAAACAATTGCCTGTCTAAATGTCTCCTTATACTATACACGCCTTGGTTTTATTGAGATGCTAAATTCTCAAATTTCTCCATTTTGGGGTTTAAATTATTTAAGGCTCCAGTTTAAAGTGTAAATATTGGGGAACAGAGATTGTGTGTTATCTTTGTTTCCCTGGCATCTAACCCATAGAAGGTAGGCCCTTTAACGGTTGTGGAACAAACAGTGTCCAATGTCTGTATAAAGTCACTGAAAGTAATAACAACAGCAAACAACAGCTACTCCTGAACAAATGCTTCCTAAGTATCAGACTATGTTCTAAGCATTTTACCTCCATATGGAATTATTAGTATATAATCCTTATGGTAACCTACAAGGTAGGTAGTTTTGCCACTGCCATTCTATAATGAGGAAACTGACGCTGCAGAGAGATTAATTTCCTAAGTTTATAAAAGTGACCTTGGAAGAAAACAAAGTAACTTCAGAGGGGAAATTAAGCTTTGTCCCAAGAACTGATATCAGCTCCCCAAGTCTGGAGCTGGTGGGTGGGTAGTGGGAGATGAGAGATGGTAGTGGTGGTGGGTGGTGGCTTTTCTCCAAAAAGCAATTGCACAGGATGTCATCTGTTTTCAATTTCCACTCTGCTTGTCCTCCAGCCCCAACACATGTGCTCAGGCTGTTGGCCAAGAACTAAATTTATCTGTGAGTCCCAGGTTCAAGCAGGTACATAAATCACACATATGCAGCCTCGTTCCTCAGCTCAGCCTGACACAGCTGAGTACCCATCAGGGCTTTCTAGGCCATTCACCCCTAGTCCTAAGCGGTCTGGTCTTGTCGGGTTGCTTTCAGCTGCTACCCACCTCCCACACAGAGCGGACACCTCATAGAAGATGACTCCGGCACAATCTCTCCCTGTCTTAGTTCTGAACTCTGCCCCCGCCCCCTTGGTCTTCACATCCCACTCTGTCATAGTCTGACATCTTCTGACCTGTGAATCATCCACCTCACACCCTCTGATGCTGCCCATTGCCCTTTGGATAAAGTTTAACCCCCTTAAAGTGACTTACAGAGCCTGCCTCTCCAGGCTACCTCCCAACCCACCTTTCTGACCTTCCCCAGTGTCTTACAAATGACCAGGATGTTTCGTTGGCTTTTTCATCCATCACTGACTGGAAAGTGATTTTTTTTCTTAAATATTAGAGATGAGTCCTCTGGTGATAAAAGAGGTAGTGTTCACTAATATAATCCTTATTTTGCCAGGACTGGATAAATACCCGCCAACTGCTCACAATTCAAATCACTTTCTCTTAAGTTCTCTCAACCCCAGAGTTGATTTTTTCTTTTATGTTTACTTTAGGGGCACCATATGTATGCCTTTCAGAGGAAACTTTAGGGAAGTCCACATGACAGAATTGTCATAGATTCCTTAAACATACTTGAAAAAAGATATTATCTCCCCCAAACGATGACATTTTTCAGGAAGTAAAAAATCCAGTCGACTGAAAGCATCTTGGGAGTAAGGCCTTATTTGTGGATCCTCTGTAGAACTTGGCAGCTGCTGAACTGAATGAAGAGAGTAGGGTCTGGTTAGGGAATTTAAGGGAATGAGAAAAGAAAGAAGAAATAAAACTAACATCTTTTTTGCAGACCTACCGTGATCGCTCACAGTGGCAAATGTTTTACACCGTTATATCCTTTAATCGTCGAAACATTTCCACGAAGAAAGATCATCCCCACTTTAGGAGGAAAGAAATCAACCCAGAGAAGTTAAGCAAGTTGCCTAGAGTCACACAGCTTAATGAGCGCTGGTAATATCTTGATTCTGTTCTCATTTTTCTTCCATGATACTGACTTCCTAATTAAAGTTAGTTAAACCATCGCCCTGCTTCAGCCTACACGTGTTTTCCCTGTTCCAATAAGACTCTTTTTCTCAAAACCTCACGATGTCTCAAAAAACCTACTACTCAATCCTATTTCAAGTTTTGTCAGAATTCAGAAGTTATTAGAAAGCTGGAAGATATCCAGATTTTAAAACTGGAATATCAGATTACTCAGAGTTTGGAATCCACTATCTGGACCTTCAGGAGAGTGTCAGAAATCTGGGGAATTATTGAAGTTTCATTGAAATGTGCTGGCAGTATGAAAATGCAGCCTTTTCTGCATTTCAATTATAGAAATATTTGGGCTGTTGAACTGTTTCTAACAAGAAACACTTTTCTATGTTTTTAAAAGAACTTAATTTTTGGTTAAATACTGCAATATATTTGGGGGATTTAATTGCCGTAAGTATACAGAAACAGGACCACTTGGGTTATATGTTACCAGTTGCCAATTTCTCGTGCACTTGAACAATCTGTCTCCTTTCAAAGTATGACAGTTGGCAGAAATTCCTGGCCATATGAGAGATGGTGATTGTTTTCAGACATTAAAAATCAGGCTTCCGACCATCATGGCTGCACTCTGTCTTTTGTTTGCCTTTAACCTACTGACGTAGCTCACCGGCATCATCCTGCACAGAGTAGACCCACTTACTCTTTGCACCGACAGAACTGGATCTGGTACCTTACCACCGGGGCTCTGCTCTGGAGTGGCCAGCAGCTGCTTTCCCATCATGTGGAGACTCCTTCAACTGCTAGGAAAAGCCAATGAAACATGTGAGACCCAGGAACTAACTCTATTTCCTAGCAACCGAGGAAAGCCATTTCTCCTCTGTCAGCAGGAATGCCCAGATTTATGTAAGCTACAAACGCCCGTTATCACCATAATAAACCATATATTTGCAGGCAGTATTTACAGCCAGCTAATCGTGGCACTCCATCCTGGCAGCCCCCAAGCTGGCACGTTTCCCATTTGGAGCCCCCCAAAAATTACGATTAGGTGGATGCTGAGTACTGATTTAGTTAACAGCAGTGCCTGACAAAGCTACTAACCATCTAATTATGAAGGAAGATTACTGATACCATTAATTGAATGGTTGTAAAACTCTGCTAAAGTCAGATGGTAGTAAAGTCCATTTTCAATTTACTAGGCTATTAAAAGAATTTCCGGCTATAAAATAAACAGACACAAAGCATACTAAACAGGCTAATATGGAAACATAAAAAGAAAAGGGAGAAGCTTGTCATGGCAATTAGTGGTCATGATTAGCTGCGCCACAGATCCAGCCGTGGAAATTAAAGATTAATTTATGACAGTGCTCTAGAGAAGGAGCTTTGCTGGCGATGATTCTTCCTACAGGTGGGTTAGGTGCTTGTCACATCAATGTGCCAGAAATCATCTCCAGCTTAGGCTGGACTTCAGGCTTCCTTGGAACTGCTGTTCCCATTACCTGTAACTAAAAGAAGCTTCATTGATATTTTTCCTCAGAGCCTCAGTATCCCTTCAGGAATGAGTTGGCTTTGGGGGGAGGAACTGCAGTGCTAAAAGACACTAGAATCAGCTGTCCCAACATCTCATCCTACCAACCTGGAGCTTTGCTGACCTTTAAATGAATTACCTGCTCGTGTGCTCATCCTTTACCTGGAAGCATTCTTGATTTCCACACTCTAGAGCAGTGATTTTCAACTGGTATGCTTGAGAGGATCTTAGGTGTGCTGCAATTTTTTTTTAAAGATCATTAATTAAATTATTTTCAAAAGACGTTCAAAGAATAGTAAGTATATTCTTTTTTTTTAAACTCTTTTTAAAATGAGCATAATTAAGTGTGCCGTGGAAGTTTAACAATAGGTTCAAGTATGCCATGAGATAAAAAAAGGGTCAAAAGGGCAGCACCTGTAGCTCACTCAGCAGGGCACTGGCCACACACACCAAGGGTGGTGGGTGTGAACCCAGCCCAGCCCAGCTAAACAACAATGACAACTGCAACCCCGAAATAGCCAGGTGTTGTGGTGGGCACCTGTAATCCAAGCTACTGGGAGGCTGAGGCAAGAGAATCATTTAAGCCCTGGAGTTTGAGGTTGCTGTGAGCTGTGACGCCACAACACTCTACCCAGGGCAACAGCTTCAGACTTTGTCTCAAATAAATAAATGGGTAAAAACATTGCTCTAGAGAATTCTCTCTTTTTTTTCATTTTCTTTTTTTTTTTTTTTTGAGACAGATCCTCAAGCTGTCGCCCTGGGTACTCTGGCATCACAGCTCACAGCAACCTCCAACTCCTGGGCTCAAGTGATTCTCCTATCTCTGCCTCCCAAGTAGCTGGGACTACAGGCGGCTGCCACAACGCCCAGCTATTTTTTGGTTGCAGCCGTCATTGTTGTTTGGCGGGCTGGACTGTATTCAAACCCATTAGCTCAGGTGTATGTGGCTGGCGCCTTAGCCGCTTGAGCCCCAGGCACCAAGCCTCTAGAGAACTCTCTTAAAGAACTCAGGGTGTGCACCCCTCGTTTGCCATCCATCCTCACCTCCTCTTCCCTGCTTATGCTTCCTGTTCACCTAGCTGTTACGTTTCTAGATAACTCGTAGAGATGTGTGGATTGACTGAGGGGAAGGCATTCCAGGGACATGCCACATCTTGGTCCATTTTACCTGGAAGATGGAGAAAAATTGGGATGAGGAGAAGTAAGAATCTGCCCCTGTACAGAAATAAGAAGAACAATATGTGGTGTGGAATTTTGTTATCAAAATTCGTGTTGAGATGTCCCAAAGCAGCGATGAAGTGGACTAATAGACATTATGCTGGTCTCACCACTGAACAGATTGAGGCACAGAGAGGAAAACTGACCTTGTCCAATCAGTGACAAAGCCAGAAACAGAAACCACATGTCTGTTCTGATGGGCTGAGCAAAAAAATCTCCTCTGGGGGATGAGTAGCAGTGTTCCTAGATGTACATGAGGTCCTTATCCATAGAAAAAAATGGAGTTTGTTCATGCTTCGCCTTGAGAATGAGCTCTGTGTACAGCTTCATCAAGGTGAAATAAATACTTCAAACAATGACAAAAGCTAAGGCACATTGCCTTTTTCCCTTGGCTTCCTTTTAGACAGGGCAATCGAAGATTGCTTCACCAAAACATTAGTCACTTTCTCTGTTTCTCTAGCCTAGACTCAGGCTACTCAATGTGTGGGCCCTGGACCAAGGGCATCAGCATTCCTAGTGAGTAGATGAGCAATCTAAATTCTGGGGCTCCACCCCAGACCTACTGAATTGGAGAACCTGCTGCCTGACAAGACCCCAGGAGTTTCCCATGCATGTCCCAGATTGAGAAATGCCACTCCAAACCATTATCCTCAATGGAGGCAGGATAAGAACCATCTTAGGTGTGTGTTGCACATACAGCCCTCCTTGACTTTTCTCTGCAGATTCCCCAAAGCACTGAGTCTAGAATGGGGCCTGGGTGTTTGTGTAGGTGGGCAATGCCCACTGGGATCTCTCTTCCTGAGGGAAGTTCAGGATTCTTTGCTCTCCCCCAGCGGTTTGCAGTCCAATGTATCCAGTAGAGTCACCTAGTGAGCTTTTAAACCAACTGATACCAAGAAGGTGCTTGCAGCAATGTAATTCAACTGGGGTGAAGGTGGAGCCCAGACACTTTCCTTTTTTAGGCTCCCCAGGTGATTCTAATGTACAAGCAGCGTTCATAGCCATGGTCTCAACCACTGATCCTCAAAATGTGGCCCATGGACCAGTAGGACAAACACAACTTGGGAACTTGTCAGAAATGCAGATCTGGGGGCCGTTCTCCTGATCCGACTCGGAAGCTCTGGAGGTGGGCCCAATTACCTATGTTGTAGTAAGGCTCCAGACAAGACCAGAAAATGAAAATACAAGGTTCCTTGTTCAGAAATTATTAAGACGTTAGACAGCGATAG
Source organism: Nycticebus coucang (assembly GCF_027406575.1). Lineage (NCBI taxonomy): Eukaryota > Metazoa > Chordata > Mammalia > Primates > Lorisidae > Nycticebus > Nycticebus coucang. The sequence continues at coordinate 25,573,773 of NC_069787.1, forward strand.
CACAGCACTGACCAAGCATAGACGCCTTTAAGCTCATGGCCCCACATAACTGCGCAGGACGTGAAGCTGATTCCGCTCCCAAGTGAGTCTGCAGCATGCTAAAATCTGAGAGCCACTAGTCTAGATTCTCCTGCTGCCTTACAGTCTGTGCTTCTGTTTTTTGACATGATCAAAGGGTGACTCTCGTTGACTTGTAAACTGCTGGCCCCGGGTTGATGATAATAGCAGCCAGTAGCATTCATTGATCATGTGTGATGTACCAGGCACTGGGCTTGATATGACCCTTGCATTAGCTCCTAAAAGTCTCACAACAACCCCGGGAGTCAGGGTCTGTTAGCTTCATTCCCATTGCGCAGATGGGAAAACGGAGCATCACAGCCACCTGCCCCTTCCTTCACCCTGTTCCTTCTAGAGTGACTATCAGCAATGAGACCATCCTCACTCCTAATTCTATGGGTGAGGATTTATTGGAATAGAACTAGGAACCCAGCCTTTTCTCTGGCAAGAAAGAAAGGTCTGTCATCATAGGCTTTTTTTTTGCCAATTAAGAACCAGAGGCTCAGCGGCACCTGTAGTTCAGTGGGTAGGGTGCCAGTCGCATACACTGAGGCTAGCAGCTTCGAACCTGGCCCAGGCCAGCTAAAACAACAATGACAACTGCAACAACAACAACAAAAAAATAGCTGGGCATTGTGGCGGGCACCTGTAGTCCTAGCTACTTGGGAGGCTGAGGCAAGAAAATCTCTTAAGCCCGAGATTGAGGTTGCTATGAGCCGTGACACCACAGCACTCTACCCAGGGCAACAGCTTGAGACTCTGTCTCAAAATAAATAAATAAATAAAAAAGAACCAGAGGTTCAGGCAGGGGTTAGGGATAGCAAGTGGCAGAATCCAGGCCTTCTAATCTCAAGGGCTTCCCACTGTTCTGGATTATCACAAGTCTTACACACTCATTTATAGGACAGATAGTTTTCTAGCTCTTGTAATTTTGAAATGGTGATGGAGGGTAAAAAAAAAAAAAACCCAACGAGGAAATTAAAGTCTCTAGTGGGCTAGTAAAAGAGACCAAGGGACTATAAATTATGCTGATGAAAAGAGGAAACTAACATGAAACTGACATCAATTCAGTCACCTCTCTGAGTCTGATTCTCCTTCTACAAAATGGGAGTAGTAATAATAATAATAATACCTGTCTTGACTGGATTATTGTGAGAAATTGATGAGACATGGTTTAAAAGTGCTAAACTGTTCAATCTGACTCCTGCCACAGAACAAAGGTAGTTGTTGTTATTACTATTGAAGGGCCTTTGCCCCAGGCCAGTGGATATTTACCCCTATCCCATACCCCTTTTCCCACAGCTGGGATATTAAAGTTCAGGACAGGGGATCAGCTCCTGTAGCTCAGCAGCTAGGGCGCCAGCCACATACACCGGAACTGGCAGGTTCAAATCCAGCCCAGGATTTGCAAAACAACAATGACAACTGCCACCAAAAAATAGCTGGGAGTTGTGGCGGGCACCTGTAGTCCCACCTACTTGGGAGGCTGAGGCAAGAGAATTGCTTAAGCCCAAGAGTTAGAGATTGCTGAGAGCTGTGACGCCATGGAACTCTACCAAAGGAAAGGTAGTGAGACTCTGTCTCAAAAAAAAAAAAAAAAATTCTGGACCAGAGCCAAGAGGTCTGGGGTTCTGTCCCAACTTCCTCAATAAGTTACTTAGACCTTGGATTTATCTTTACTTCATTTAGGGCCTCGGTGTTCAAACCAGTGATCTGTAAGGCTCTCCAAGACCCTCCTTCACCCTGAGCATCACAGAATGTATTTGTTTTTGAAGCCCCATTGCTGAGCACTTGATTTCTTGTAAGATATTTGAAAGAAGTCTGGGAAGGGAGAAAGATTCCAGGGCAAGTTGCCTTGAAGTTTGAATGTGGCATCTGCCAACGATTAACTGGAAGACGTCTGGGAATGTGGAATCCCTACCTCTATGTGCTGACCCTCAAGGCCTGGCCTCAAAGGTGGTCCTGGCACTGAAATTAAGACAATCAGAATCTAAAAACCAGATCTGAATTCTGAGTGACATAGTTGTGCTGGAGCTGGATGTGGCTCAGAATATGCTACCTGAACGTGTACCATTTTGTCATATTAAATATTTTAAGCTAAAGAAATTTGACAAACAACAGGTACAGTAAAAACTCTGACCTTCCCCGCAGCAGGTCTAAGACCCTCATGTGAGAGGTGCCTCCCCATACTGGGAGGAAGGAGCGTCCTTATCTCCAGAGGGACAGCGAGAAGACTCTGAAGGAGTAGGCCTTGCTAGGTTTCCCCGACTTTCTAATCATAGCTCATCCCTTTTTTGTCCTGTCACATTTTTCCTTTCCACTCTTCACCAAACCTAGTATAAAATCACTTAGGTTTAACTGTTTCTTCGAGTCCTCATTTCCTTCTAAAGATTCCCATGTCGTGTAAAACTTGAATGAATTTATGTGCTTTTCTCCTGTTAACCTGTCTTTGTCAATTTAATTTTCAGACAGAGCCAGGGACCCTAAGAGGGTTGAGGAAAAGTTATCTCTTCCTTCCTTTAGGATGGATTCTCCAGAAAGCAGACTCTGTGAAGGAGATTAGTGAGCGGGAAGTTTATCAGGGAGTGTTCCTGGGATCAACATCTGGGGAAGGGAGGGGAAGGAGGTCCAGCTGGGCAGAGGGAGAGCTGAGCTACCATGCGCTGGTAAGGAAGGCTTCAGGGATTTCTTTGCTGGGGAATACCCTTCCCGGGCATCTGACTTAGGTCTGAGGGGGGTTGGGGCTTACACCTTCCTGTCGATCAGTCCATGGATACAGCCCACCAGGGTAATGGGTGTGACCTGTGCAGAAGGCAGCTCTCTTCAGCCAAGGCAATCCCCTAGGGCACTGCTGAGGGCTATTTGCAGGCAGCTCCCACAGCAGCTGGCAGCCTAAGTGCCTCATTCCTTAAGGAGAATCTTGGTAGCTTATCACAGCCTCCACCCACCACTCCTCCCCATTCCTTATTATGCTGCCTAGGAAAAACAAACCTTCTTTATCTTAGCCTTGGCAAATACTAATTGGGTGGAGATTGTATAATCTGCTTAGTTTTTCAACAGTTTGGCCTGTACTTCATGAAAGTAGCTCATGTTTGGAAAGTGGGGAGGTGAGGTGGTCCCCGAAGAGCTATCAGTTACCATCAGTTACTGAGTTCTAACTATCTTATGGTTTATGATGTCTCTGATTTGCTTTCAAGTCCCTCAGCACAGATAGTGTGATATTGTGGATTTGCTGAATCTATAACCCAGTGATGCTGAGCAGCCCAATCTGGAATAAATGGTCAGGGGAAAGCCAGAAAGCTCATTCTAGAGCTGGCTTCCGCAAGCCCTTGTTTCCCATATCTTAAGTAACAACCAAAGTTCTGCTGATTAAGCATCCATAACGTCAGAAATTAGGATGTGCATGTCTACGTGTAAATATTGGCCTGTTAAGCTGCTTGGTGAATGTTAGCAATGGGCTGTCATTGGTGAGATTTACGGTATTCACAATTTATGGTTTGGCTTAAGTCTTTGAGAAACATAGCACATTTTTATGAACTCTGTGTAAGAATCTAGGGAAGACTATATAGACTTTACCCTAAGAAAATCTGTAGTCAAAATCATTTAATGTTCCTATGAATGAACCTTTCATGCCAAACAGTAGGTGCAACAAAATAAGTCATATGAACTGTTTTTTGTGTGTGTGTGTATGTGCCTACTTACTAGTTCATTAATAATTGGCAAACTTTCCTATGTGCAATAGAGAGTACCTTTCTTTAAAACTGAGAAACAGGCCAGGCCCAGTGGCTCACACCTGTACTCCTAGCACTCTGGGAGGCTGAGGCGAGTAGACCACTTGAGCGCAGGAGTTCGAGACCAGCCTGAGCAAGAGCAAGACCCTGTCTCTTCTAAAGATAGGAAAACTAGCTAGGTGTACGGCAGGCACCTGTAGTCCCAGCAACTTGGGAAGCTGAGGCAAGAGGATGCCTTGAGCCCAGGAACTTGAGGCTGCTGTCAGCTATGACACCACAGCACTCTACCCAGGGCGACAAAGTAAGACTCTGTCTCAAAAACAAAACAAAACAAAAAAACAAAAATAACTCAGAAACAAAGTCATGTACGGAATGGCTAGCCCTCAGCACTTCAAATGTCACTAGTGGCTGCTCCGATTGTACCACAAAAGGACCTAGGAGTTATCCCCCAGTTAAATTGTCAGTTTGGAGCTGGACACTGTTCCAGCTGCTAGACACACATACTTCATTTAATCCCTACCACTGTGCTATAAGGTAGATATTGTTGTTGATACCCATCTTACTAGTGAGAAAACCAAACCTAAGAGTGGCTTACTAATTCTCCTTGAGGTCCCCACAGCTGACACAACCAGGATTTGGACCCAGGCCTGTTTTGTTTTTCCAAGCCTGTGTTCTTCCCTCCTGGCCCATGCTGCCTGCCAGAGGACTCTCTGGGGACCCAGGAGGGGAAATGAAGTGGGCCCTGTGCTTCCTGCCTGGCTGTTCTCTGGTCCCGTGTTACCACAAGTTGACAGAATGCTAAAGAAGCAGCCCTCTTATGCGTCTGTGTGGCACATCTCTAAAAGGTCCAAGCCAACCTGTGTGTCTCAGATTCCTTTAATTTCACCAGTGAGAGCACACTGCTAATATTCGTTAGGCTGGTCAACAGACCAATATTTTCACACAAGAAATAAATACATGAAGATAAAACAAAACTCATTTCTGACCGTGTGATTGCTAAGTCCTGGCTACTGTACTGTCACGAGCCATCCAGGTGATTCACAGCAAGGTCTTCAACTCCTCCAGGCTTTGCTTAGTTCCTCCAAAATGGCAATCTTCCCTCCTACTGATTATGTCTGTGATGTGTGTGTGTGTGTTTCAATAAGTATAAAGCAGGGCACTAAGGCAATAGAAATAACAATAAAAATAAAAATCAGCGGGAGGCTGAGGCAAGAGAATCACGTAAGCCCAAGAGTTAGAGGTTGCTGTGAGCCGTGTGATGCCACGGCACTCTACCAAGGGCGGTACAGTGAGACTCTGTCTCTACAAAAAAAAAAATCAGGCTTGGCACCCGTAGCTCAACAGTTAGGGTGCCGGCCATGTGTGCCGGAGCTGGAGGGTTCGAACCCAGCCCAGGCCCGCCGAACAACAATAACAACAACAAAAGAAGTAGCTGGGTATTGTGGCAGGTGCCTATAGTCCCAGCTACTTGGGTGACTGAGGCAAGAGAATCGCTTAAGCCCAAAAGTTTGAGGTTGCTGTGAGCTGTGACACCACAGAACTCTATGGAGGGTGACTGAGTGAGACTCTGTCTCAAAAAAAAAAAAGAAAAGAATAAAAAATCAGCTAAAATGCCCATAAAGCAGGCATCTGCTGCCCAGACATAAACATCAGGAAGTGGGGGCTTTCCAAGCCTTTTTGTGAGCAGAGCTGAGCTGGGGGCAGGTAGAAAGAGGAATGCCTCTGGCCTCAGCCTGTGCTGGTACAGATGATGATGCTTGGCCCCTTGTTCCATGCCCTTGGCACTCACCATTGCTGTGTGCAACATCAGGTTCTTACTGTGAAAACTGAAATTCCAGGGCTTTCTGTGACCTCAGGAACATGCTCGGCCCATAGATAGTCTGGAAGTGCCCACAAGCAGCCCCAACCAAAGTGAGTGAAAATTGATGGGTAAACACCCAAGCTTCTGCCTCTGGGGTGGGGGGATGACTTTCAGGCATGTCTTACAAAGTCTCCCCATGGTCCCCAGTGGCTCACACAGATAACCTGCTCCAGAACACACTCTCTACTGGCTTCCCTTCCACTCTGCTTTGCCACCTTCTACCAGTGCCCCTCTGGGATGCCTTCTCAGATTAACTGCTTGCACTTGCCAACTAAAGAAATGGTGAGTTTCATACATTTGGAAAGGAGAGTTTCTTTGCTCATAAAAGGCTGCAGCCAGAAAGGGTGGCCATTCTGACAGAGTGGGAAGTGGAGACTTGGACAGAAGGGGAGAGCATGTACTTACAGGGAGAGAGAAGAGAAACAGGAATTTATGCTGAGCAGGTGGTTGAATATGCACATTTAATGAGCTATAGGAGGAGTCATGGGTATTTACAAAAGGAGAAACATGTGCTTGTGCAGTTGAGCTTCATGTCCCTTTGTGGTATTCGTGTTCAGAAAACGGAGACCTTAGCATGATCCAGGGGTGGAGTTTTTGGTCCTCTGACCAAAAGGAAGCAGAGAACACGAAAACCCTTATTGCACAGCCTCAACAGACTGATCAGAAGCACTCCATGGTCTCTTACCAGGAAAGAATGTCTGTCAGTTGTCATATCAAAACTGCAAAAAGGGAGGAATGATCATTGGTTTCTGTGCAACCCTTAGGAAGAAAACCAGATGGCTGTGAGGAGGGGGCATCATGAGGCGCGTCTGTCCTCCCATTTTGTCATGGCCGGGAACTCAGTTAAGGTTTCTCTGGTGCTCCCTTGGCCGAGAGGGGGTCTGTTTAGTGGTAGGAGGTCCTTAGGATATTATTTTAGTTCACACACTCATATATTTGTTTCTGGGTCTGCTTCTTTGGGAACCAAATTACTTGGTCCAAATTCCTCCTTTGCCATTGACCATCTGTAGGTCCTTGGGCACATTGTTCTACCCACTCTCCCTGGGATCATGAGAGGATAAAAGTAAAACAAATCAGACAAGATGATGTGCAAGGTCCAGAAAGTATTCCATGTAAATAGTTTAAAATAGCATCTGGCATATAGCAGGTACTCAATAAATGCTATTTATTATTATTATTGATAACTTCTGAGATTTCCTTGGCCGAGTTGAAATCCATTCTGAGCGTTCTAAGCTCTCCAACCTTAGACTTATTCTGGCTGAATCTCCCCAGTTATTTCAGGGAATCTAATTCATTTCTTCACTCACTGTATCTTTAGCAAATTTTGACTTAACACCTATTATGTTGAAGACACAGTGCCATGGTAGATATAAAGACTAAGATGAGGTCACTGTCTCTAGAGAGATAAGATAGATTCACACATAGCTACAGGCAAAGTGTGATAAGTGCTCTAGTATATGTGCCAGTAAAGAATCAAGTGAGTTCAGAGGATGGTGAAGGTAATTGTGTCTGGGATGGAAGAGCATTCCAGTCGGGTTTTGAAGGTTGGGTCGAATTTCAGCAGAGAAGCTGGAGGGAAGAGGAAACGCTGAAGAAAGGGAGGAAAGTGACAAAAGGCAGGAAGAATCTGGCAACCTGGAGACAGCTTGTCCATATCTCAGTGGGAGATCAAATAGATTGATGACCCTCCATTTCTCAGAGCTAAGTGGACAGCACGTTTTCTCCCCAAATTACTATTGTTCCTGACACTCACATAGCGTTTACATGTACTGGAAACCATGGTGGATGCGCTGCATACGTCAACCCATCTGATCCTCACCTTCAGTGACAGCACATCTACTATCTCCGGGGGGTAAGTGTCCTGCCCCAGGATCATGAACAGGCTAAGGAGAAGACTGTCCAGGGTTTGACTCCAGGGTTCACACTCTACACTACCTCTGCCATGATGTTTATAAAACCTAGAGGGGAGACTGAAGGAAAGCCCTTCAGCCCCACAGAGGAGGTCTCCAAAGAAGCCATGGTGGAAGTTGCAGGTTACCATGACAACACCCTTCCTCCTGGCCACGCCCCCACACTCACTCTCACTGGTTTCTGCTTTGCCCCTTCCTGGGGATCCCATTCCCCAGGTCTGCTGCTGGGTAAGCATCTCAGGATTACTGCAGGGGAAGGGGAAGTCTGTGGTCTTGTGCTCAAGAGCTGCAGGGAAGAGGAGCTCATTGAGGCCCAGACCTGTGCTTGTCCCCACAGCTCAAACCCCAGAGTCCCTCTCATAGGTGTTAACTTGCTACTTTGATCCTAATCAAAACAGGGTGGCATTGTTCCTGTTTGTTTGTTTGTTTGTTTTTACCTCTGAGGAGAGCAGTAGAAAGGAATGTGCAGCAGCTGCTAATTGGATGGTGAAGTGACTGATTTATTGTTTTCTTATCCATGTGGAGCAGAACTATAGGAGATCTCGGGGCCAGGAATAGCACGGTGGGGAGTCTCAGGGTCTCTCTGAGAAAGAGGTGACAGTGGGGACCAAAGCTGCCAGCTAACATGTTTTATTTGGACTGCTGGTGTTTAAAAAATGTTTTTAAACAGCTGCTGACATTTTTAAAATGGGAAGATTATGCATACTCTTCTTCATTTCTGACTTTTCTGGGTCTGGACCCAGATCCCCAGAAGTCAACCATCAGGGGGCTGGGCAGGGGCGGCCTTGCAGACCGTGGGTGGTGGAGTTGCTCACCTTTCTCACTTCCCCAAACCCATCTGCATTTGAATTGTGACCCCAGAAGAAAGGATGCCATTCCTCCTAGGATGTTCACCAGCCTGAGAACCCAGTACCACCATGCAGCCCTGGTGACACAGCAAGCAGACCAAGGGCAGAGGCATCCTGGCCAGGAGGGGCAGCTAGGCCAGTGGGTTTAATGGCAGATTAAGTTGCCCATTAGGAAGCCATTAGAACACAGCATGATGCATCACTGGGTAAATGAGAGAGGCTGAAGTCAGAGACAGGTTTCCTGGAGTGCTCCATCCAATTTAATTCTGCTACTTTTTTTTTTTTTAAAACCCTAGGCAGATGAGAGCCGAGGCTGTAAATCACCCTCTCTGCAATGCCTCATCATAAAGAATACAGAGGGAAATTAGAAGAGGCGTGAGAAGGAAAGGCAGTGATAAACGGGGCGCTGAAGACAAGGTGGAGGTTATGGCGAGGTGGCTGGAAACCCGGCTGGGGCTGGAGTTTGGAGCTGATTTGGGGACCAGCCAACCAGAAAAGCCCCCAGCCAGGCTTCTGCTCTGCCTTGGGGAGTTTGATGGGGGAGGGGGAGGACAGGGAACTTTCTGAGACGATGCTTCATAATGCCATCTGCATGGAATTTGAAGTCAGCCAGAATGTCTCTAAATCCTGGCATTGTTGGGTTTTGGCTGTGTGACTTTGGATAAATTACTTACCTCTCTGAGTCCCATTTTCCTCATCTGTTGGGGGGGGGGTGATCACAAATGCAAAACGCTGGAAGTCATAGCAGGCTCCTGCTAAGGGAGTTTTCTTCTATTTGGCGTTGTAAAACTTATATATGAGGTGGTCACCAAATGAGAGTGGATTGCTCTCCCCTCTAGCTCAGGTGGTGGCTGGGGTAGGGGGACAGAAATCAACAGGTTCTGTTTCTCCTCCAGGAAGACTTTCCTGCGCAGGATCCTTTGAGCGTCCTGAGTGTGGGTCACCCACCCCCGCCCCCACCCCAAGGTCTGTTCTCTGTCCTCTCTCCCTACTTAGAGCCCTAGGAAGCTGACCCTGGCAGTGCCTCCCTCACCCAGTATCTTTATTGGGGAACCCTCAAAACAGAGCTTCAAATAAGGACTTGAGTGCAACCTGTTTCTTGGGGAGGCTGCAGTGAACATGGAGATCTCGGTGTAGAACCCCCTTCCAGGAAGGACTCTGCCACCGGCTCCTTCAGGATGTGCCTCAACAGCAAGGGCAGCTGTGTCACCTGATCACCTGATCACCTGAGGCTGCTTCATTGTCCCCTGTATCTGCACCCACAAAGTACAAAAGCCCGGCCATTTAGCAAGGAGGGGACTCTTAGGACATGCTCCAAGCTCCCCGCTGGGCCCCCAGGTCTTACTGATCCTGTCTCAGCTTCTCCCTCTACCTGAATCCACTCCTTCTCCTTCTTTCTTTCATAGATGTGGGTTCCCTAATAAGCAGCTTGCACCCCAATTCCATCTCAGAGCCTGCTTGCAGAGAGCTCAACCTGCGGTAGAGCGGGTTCTGAGGGAGCAGGGAAGGGGGAGAGGGAAGGAGGGCCAGGCAACTTAAGGATGTGTTGTCTAACACCCAGGTTCTGCTAGGATCTCTGAGAAGGGTAAACATACCCCCTGGAGCTGTCCACTGGGAGGCGTTTGTCCATCAGCTCCCAAGTCCCAGGGTGCCAGAGCTGCCTACCATTTCACATATCTATATGCAAGGAAGATCCTGCGCAAAAGTCAGTACATTTTAACTGGAATGCCATTGGCATGAGTCTGAGCTTATAAGGGACTTCCCTGCAGCTGTGGCTGAACTCAGAGGTGTACCCCGGCCTGTGGTTCAGGGCATCCCACAGTACCTGCTCTGCAATAGGAGCTTTGGCCTGGGGGAGTTCAGAGGGTGGCAGAAGAGGATGGTGGGATTATTTCTTCCCCATTTCCTCTCTGCCTCAGCATCAGGGCTGGGGCAACAGCCCTGGCTTCTCACAGCTTCTATCAGGTGCTCACTCTCCCTGGGAGTAGAAACATGGCCCCTCACCTTGTTTCTTCAGGCTGAGGAACATAAGGGCTCCCCCAGGTTTCTGGTCTCTAGGGGCCTCAACCTTCCCTCCCAGGGCATTTTGCTAGCCCATACCTGTTATCCCTCTGCTCACCCAGGTCTCTGCTCGCGTGGTCTGTGGCATGCTGACGGTTGCAACAGGCCAGGACACCTCTTCTGGCTTAAAGCCTGTATGCCTGAGGGACCCTCCAGGCCTCTTCCGCCCACCTTCTCGGAATCCACCGTCTCTCCTGCCTCCCAGCCAGGCTGGGTTCCCTCCTGCATCGACTCACTTTTGAATCTATTTCTTGTAAATAAATTTGTGTCCTCCTGCTTCACCGCTTTGCCTTTTGATTTGGAGGAAGAAAAAAAAACCATTTCTCTAAAGCTATTAAATGTTTTTCTTTCATGAGCACCAGTTTTGTACATCAGAAGCACTGCTTTCCTGACCACTGAATTCTCAGACATGGTCTTCAAGTGAATATTTGAGGAGATGAAATCTGAACATCAGCTCTTTTTTTACTCTCTGCATTCCTGCCACACAATCCTAATCCTCTCCAGTGTGATGGCTCCCTCTGGCCGGGTAGAAAGGACGTCATTGAAAGGAAATGTGGAAAAGAATAGTATTTCATTTCACGAGATTTTTCTCCCGACATAATCATTTTCAACAGGTGGGAGGTATTGATAGTGGAAACAGATTCGTCAGTGAACACATAGCACTTCCTCACCCGTTTCCAACACAGACAAATTCTCCAGAAATTCCAGAATGCCCAGTGAGTACATCTGTTCAACTGAGTTTCTACTGTGTGCCAAGCAGTGAAGTCCTGAGAACAAAGATGTCTGAATCTGGCCCCCTGCCAGAGTTTGTAATCAGTGTTGGTGCTTGAAATTTAATCCAGTGATCACGTAAAACGTGGTGTTGCCATTCTGCCTTTGTACTACTGTTCCCTCCACCTGGAATGCTTGTCCCCAGATACCTAGGTGGCTCCCTCCATGTCTCCGTTAGGCCTTTTCTCAGCCATCCCTCCTCCTTGATGGCCTTCTGGCCACCCACTCTGTCAAAACCCCTGCTCTCTTTTTTTTTCTCTAGTGTATTTCACTGTTTATCTAATGTATTTCACTATCTAGTGTATTTCCTTATCTATTCCAGAATGTAAACTTCATGAGTATCAAGATTTTCTTTTTTAAAAAAATTATTTTTGGGCTGGGCACAGTGGCTCACTCCCGTAATCCTAGCACTCTGGGAGGCCGAAGTGGGTAGATTGCTTATTTCAGGAGTTCCAGATCAGCCTGAGCAAGAGTGAGAGCCCATCTACACTAAAAATAGAAAAACTAGCCAGGGGATTGTGATGGGTGCCTGTAGTCCCAGCTGCTTGAGAGGGTAAGGCAAGAGGATCTCTTGACCCCAAGAGTTTGAGATTGCTGTGAGCTAGGATGATGCCACAGCATAATACCCAAGGCAACGGAGTAAGACTCTGTCTCAAAAAAAAAAATTAATTTTTGTTCTCTGTAGTATTCCCAGAGCACAGTACATGCCATATTGTTAAGTGCACTAAGTCGTAATACGCATGGGCTGAGAAGGATTTGAAATGAAGGCCTTCCCAGGGGAAGTGCCAGTGGATTGATCTAAGGAAGAGCAGGAGCCATTAAGTAGGCTTAAAGGAAAAGGAGATAATTTCATGTGCAAAGGCCCTGGGGTGAGCAGGAGCAAGGTGGGCATAAGGAACTCGGAGGAGTTCAGTGGAATTTGATCACAGGGGATGGGATAGGAATAATAACAGCTGACATTTTGAATGGCTCACGCAGCGCTGGGAACTAGTTCAATCTTCACACAACTCTGGGAGAAAGGTACTACACTTTATAGATGAGGAAATCAAAGCCCAAGGAGTGAGGTAATTTGCACAAGTCACAAACCTAAAGAGCAACAGAATTAGAACTCAAACCCAGGTACTCTGACCCCAGAGCCTATGATCTTGACTCCAATGGCCCTCATCCTCCAATAGGAGAACGGAGGGGCTGGCACAAATAGGGTCTGTAGTAACATAGATTCCTGGCTGGAGGCTGGGATAGACAGGCCTAGATAGGCTGAATATCTCCTGGAGTGATCCTTTCAGACCTTCCAGCTCCCCACTCCTCATCTCCAGAGCCACACCTGCTTTGACTAGATAGACGTTCAAAACTTATTTCCCATTTCTAGTTAGGAGGGGCAAAATCAGTCTAAACACCTTAAAGATTTGGCCATGAACCAATAAGTTTCCTTCAGAGATGAATATAGAGCTAGTGCTCTCTTCTCTGTGATGATGGAAGTTTTTTTTTTATTTCCAGTATATTTATTGGAAAAAATCTGCAAATATATAAGTGGATCAGTGCAGTTCAAACCCATGAGTTTTTTTTATGCACCTGTATATGTTTTTATTTTTATTTTTTTCATTAAATTATAGCTGTGTATATTAATGCGATCATGGGGCACCATACACTGGTTTTATAGACCATTTGACACATTTTCATTACACTGGTAAACATAGCCTTCCTGGCATTTTCTTAGTTATAGTGTTAAGACATTTATATTCTACATTTACTAACCTTCATATGTACCCTTGTAAGATGCACTGTAGGTGTAATACCACCAATCACCCTCCTTCTGCCCAACCTCCCCCCTCCCTCCCCTCCCTCTCCCGCTTCCCCCTATTCTTAGGTTATAACTGGGTTATAGCTTTCATATGAAAGCCATAAATTAGTTTCATAGTAGGGCTGAGTACATTGGATATTTTTTGTTCCATTCTTTTTTTTTATTATTAAATCATAGCTGTGTACATTAATGCGATCATGGGGCACCATACACTGGCTTTATAGACCGTTTGACACATTTTCATCACACTGGTTAACATAGCCTTCCTGGCATTTTCTCAGTTATTGTGTTAAGACATTTACATTCTACATTTACTAAGTTTCACATATACCCTTGTAAGATGCACCGCAGGTGTAATCCCACCAGTCACCCTCCCTCCACCCACCTCCCCCCCTCCCTTCCCTTTTCCCCTTCCCCCTATTCTTAGGTTATAACTGGGTTATGGCTTTAATGTGAAAGCCATAAATTAGTTTCATAGAAGGGCTGAGTACATTGGGTACTTTTTCTTCCATTCTTGAGATACTTTACTAAGAAGAATATGTTCCAGCTCCATCCATGTAAACATGAAAGAGGTAAAGTCTCCATCTTTCTTTAAGGCTGCATAATATCCCATGGTGTACATATACCACAATTTATTAATCCATTCGCGGATCGATGGGCACTTGGGCTTTTTCCATAACTTATCAATTATGAATTGGGCTGCAATAAACATTCTGGTACAAATATCTTTGTTATAATGTGATTTTTGTTCTTCTGGGTATATACCTAGTAGAGGAATTATAGGATTGAATGGCAGGTCTATTTTTAGATCTCTAAGTGTTCTCCAAACATCTTTCCAAATGGAATGTATTAATTTGCATTCCCACCAGTAGTGTAGAAGTGTTCCCTTTTCTCCACATCCACACCAACATCTCTGGTCTTAGGATTTTGTGATATGGGCTAATCTTGCTGGAGTTAGATGATATCTCAAAGTAGTTTTGATTTGCATTTCTCTGATGATTAAAAATGATGAGCATTTTTCGTATGTCTGTAGGCCGTGTGCCTGTCTTCTTCAGAGAATTTTCTCTTCAAGTCCCTTGCCTAGCCTGCGATGGGATCACTTGTTCTTTTCTTGCTTATACGTTTGAGTTCTCTGTGGATTCTGGTTATTAAACCTTTGTTGGAGACATAAGCTGCAAATATCTTCTCCAACGGGAGATTTTTAAAAGCATCAACTAGGCCATTTGCAACACCATGTGGGTAGCCCAGGCTGCCCATTGGAATCACTTGGGGAAAGTTTAAAAATCCTGATGCTTAGGCCACATTCTAACAAATCCCATCAGACTCTCTCCAGAATTTTTGAAAGATCCCCGGGGAAGCTTCCTTTTCTCAGGGTTGTGCTACTCTCCAGTGTGCCTGCAGTGAGGACAGTACTGCTAACACCTATGCAACTCACCCACATCCACTAGAGCTTTGCCTTACATTGGTGCAATTTTTGGAAAAAAGAAAAACCTCTTTTCCTCAGTTACAAAAGAAAATATAATAAAAAAATTAAAACCATAAAGCTCCCCTGGGAAGCCCAATATTCAATCCAGTTTGAGAAACACCAGTCCTCAGCCACTCAAAAGACAGAGTAGGAATCAGGAGCATGGACGTCCTCGGGAAGCTTGTGAAAAATGCAGTCTCTGGCCCTAACCCAGACCTATTGATTTAGAATCTGCATTTTAGCAAGGCAATGCCTGTGCACATCACAATTTGGAAAGCACTACTCCAGCACTGCTCCAGTACTATAGCCACTAGCCACACGTGGATCTGTAAGTGTTGCTACATGTGGCTCTTGGCTGCCATATTGCACAGCCCAGATACAGTGTTTTGATGGTTGCAGAAAGTTCTCCTAGACAGCACTGCTCCAGAACATTCTGAAGTGGTGGAAATCCATCATGATATTTTTTCCTTTAGATGCTACAGGTGGACAGAAAGATAGACAATGCTACCCCCTCCCCAAGTGGGATGGAAGTGAGATATATTCAACCAGGCACCCAAGGGGATGTATTTAGATTATTGACTTTCCGTTCATTTTAAATAAATCAAGAACACAGCCATGTCTCCCCAAGCCCTAGATAAGTGCAGTTTGTGAGGTGGGGAACAGATGGGTGGGAAAGAAAAGAGAAGAGAAGTGCGAGAAGCAAGAGTGATTTCAAGTGCTGGAACAGAATGCAAGATGGTTAGCCGTTTCCCACCCTCCCCCACGGCAGTCTCAGCCACGAGGCAGCAGCAACACACTCCCCACTAATCATGATGCGGGAACGCACTCAGCGACCAGATGTGACTGATTTGTGACTCCAGGTGCAAATATAAAAAGCCGGCATTTTGTCAGCTAAATAATAGCCAAGCTGGAGTGTGACGAGGCTGGGGGTTTAGGTTGTTTCTCTTCTGTTTTAGGGAGGAGGTGGTGGGAGGGAGGAGGGAGTCCCACCCTTGGGCAAATCTTTCCTTTTTTCTGGGAAGGCCAGGCGAGGTTTCTCAGTGTAGACGGTTCTGGCTGCCGACTGCAGGATGTATAATGAATGTATCTAGAGCTGAACAATATGATAATGACAGACCAGACCAGTGGAGGAGAGTGACGCATATTTTCCTAGGAGAAAGCTGCTCCCCATTTAGACAGCCACTTTGGCAGCTGACAGGATGTGAGGGACAGCACTCCGCCAGCAGATCTCCTGCTTACTACACAGTCCTTCAGTGAGCTGCTCCCAGATCACCCAGGGTCAGCGAGTGGGTTTGAAGGGCAAAAAATCAATACACGAGAATGGGCCCTACTGCATAACAGCATGTGTCTTTGGGTGCTGTTTACATCTTCACAAACTTTCAGCTTTTAAGGCTCAGATAATACTTTAAAATAGTAATTCTTTGCTGGGCATGGTGGCTCACGCCTGTAATCCTAGTACTCTGAGAAACTAAGGCAGGTGGATTGCCTGAGCTCACAGGTTCAAGACCAGCCTGAGCCACAGCAAGACCTAGCCTCTAAAAATAGCCTGGCCTTGTGGTGAGTGCCTGTAGTCCCAGCTACTTGGGAGGCTGAGACAAGAGAATGGGTTGAGCCCAAGAATGGGACGTTACTGTGAGCTATGAGACTAGGGCACTCTACCCAGGGCAACAAAGTGATACTCTTTAAAAAAAAAAAAATAGTAATTCTTTGTATTTGAGGTGTTTTTGTTGTTCCCTTATGAGGCTGATCCTCCACCCCTTTAGAGGTAATAAGCCCAGAGTAGTTTAGTGATTTTCCTAAGATCACACAGCTACTAGCAAGTTGATGATGTAAAGCAATCATTCAATATTTGTTTATTCCTGGGAGGTGCGTGTGGCTCAGTAAGAGGGTGCCAGCCCCATACACCAAGGGTGGTGGGTTTAAACCTAGCCCTGGCCAAACTGCAACAAAAAAATAGGTGGGCATTGTGGCAGGTGCCTGTAGACCCAGCTCCTCGGGAGGCTGAGGCAAGAGAATTGCCCAAGCCCAAGAGCTGGAGGTTGCTGTGAGCTGTGATGCCCCGGGACTCTACCGAAGGTGACAAAATGAGACTCTGTCTCTAAAAAAAGAAAATTGTTTATTCATAACTGTTTATTGAGAACCCCAGCAAGCGCCAGGCCTGAGGAATGCCTCTGTGAAGTCTTTGTCTTCATGGAGGTTGGCTTCTAGAGAGGCTGATAGTAAAAGATAAAATGGAGTAAATTAACAAATTAAAGGGCCATAAATTATGGTATATGCTGCAAAGGACAAACAAATCAGGAGGCTGCACATAGAAGAGCTTTGAGAGGGGTGAGGCTACTTTGATTTTCAAAGGCTTCTCTCAAAAGGTGTGCATGCTGAGACTTGAGGAATGACAGATAATAAGAGGGGAGAAAGACTTCTCTGGCAGAGGGAGCCCTATAAGCAAAGGCCCAGAGTCAGAAAAGCTTGTGGCCCACATGGGCCACTAAAGGAAACTTGTGTAGCTGGCGCCTGTGATGGGCAGAGACTGGTTTGAAATTAGAATTCATAGATGCCTCCTACCTCCCCATGTGCCTAAGGGGAATTTTGTCTTTGTCCCCTGAGTTTCTCTTCCTCAGGTCCTCTTTGATGTTCCATTCTGCCAAGCCACTCCAAGACTCTGTGTTGTAGCATCAAGAGGGTAGAGAAGAGAGACAGGTCTGGAAAAGTGAGAGGAAGAAAAATAGGGCTTTAAAGACAGGGATACAGGGACCCTAAAGCCTGGATGTCAACCAAAGCTTTAGTAGAAAGTTGAGAATGAAGAACTGAGAGAGTCAGAGGTCAGAGTTTCCAGAGCAGCTGGCAGCTGCGGAGAGGGAGCCAGAGAGATTACTTTTGGTTCTGGCTTTGTGTTTCTTTTGACAGGCTATTGCTCAGAGACTGGGTTACACAGACCTAGAGTTTATACAGGTTACTCTAAAGTATGGTACATCAAGGCTTGACTCTCAGTGCAGAGCCCTACGGAGTGAAGATTTTCTCAAGACACCATCTGAGAAAGGTAGACTCCAGCACACAGAGATTTGAACTGGTCCTGTAGCAAATGATATAAATTCTTTTCTTCGAGGCGGCGCCTGTGGCTCAGTGAGTAGGGCGCCGGCCCTATATGTCAAGGTTGGCAGGTTCAAACCCAGCCCCGGCCAAACTGCAACGAAAAAATAGCCAGGCATTGTGGCGGGTGCCTGTAGTCCCAGTTGCTCGGGAGGCTGAGGCAAGAGAATCACGTAAGCCCAAGAGTTAGAGGTTGCTGTGAGCTATGACGCGACGGCACTCTACCCGAGGGCGCTACGAAAAAAAAAAAAAGAATAATAAATTCTTTTCTTCATTCAAACTCTAATTTGTCCAGCATATGATCTTCAGTGTTGATTGTGTCTGAGCTTAGTAGGAGGCACAGAAGAGGTAAGAAGCATTTCTTGAGCACTGATTCTGTGCTAAACACCATTCTAAGTAAATTACATGGATTAGTTCTTTTAATCTGCCTAATAACCCCATAA
The DNA here is from genome assembly GCF_027406575.1 of Nycticebus coucang. NCBI lineage: Eukaryota > Metazoa > Chordata > Mammalia > Primates > Lorisidae > Nycticebus > Nycticebus coucang. The sequence continues at coordinate 25,591,808 of NC_069787.1, forward strand.
TAGCGGTTGTGCCTCATTTTACAGATGAGGAAGCGAAGGCCCAGGGTCTCAGAGTTAGTAGGTAGCATAGCCAGGATTTGAACTCAGGCAGTTTGTCTCCAGAGCTCCTACTCTTTAACACTGTGGAGGTGACTTGAGAGACCCCTTAAGGTCCCACCTAACCACAAATACCACCTCCATGCACTCCCATGGGCCACAGTGCCTGATTAAATCTGTTGTTTTAAGCCTCCCGGTTTGTGGTACTTGGTCACGACAGCCCCCAGGAAAATAATTTCTTAAGGATCTTGCACTGCGCCTACACTGAGTAAGTAATGGCAATGCTTGGTGAATTCACATGGTGGTGGCGTATTTCTCTCACTAGGTTTTTTTTTTTTTTTTTGGTAATTTTGTTTTTACAAATTAATGATTATTGCAAACCTTGCACCATGTTGGTAGAGTCTCAAAATTCCTAAACCTTTGGTTGTTTAGGGAACCTATAACCTCTCCATTCCCCCACCCCTGCCACCCTCATGGGTACCATGTGTACTGCATTTGTGAGGAAGTAGAGCACTTATAGTCTTTTTTTTATTTTTGCTTTTGCTTTTTTATTTTTTTAATTGTTTATTTCCTAATATTATAGGGGCACAAACATTTCAGTTACATGAATTGCTGTTGGACCATTTGAGTCAAATTGGTAAGTGAGCCCATCACCCAGATAGTGTGCTGTTAGGAGAAGGCAGGGGGTGGACACTGAGTAGAAAAGGCACAGATGGGGTCCGTGCCCATAGCTCAGTGAGTAGGGCGCTGGCCACGTACACCAAAGATGACGGATTCGAGCCCAGCCCGGGCCTGCTAAACACCAATGACAACTGCAACCAAAAAATAGCCGGGCGTTGTGGTGGGCACCTGTAGTCTCAGCTACTCAGGAGGCTGAGCTGAGAGACTCGCTTAAGCCCAAGAGTTGGAGATTGCTGTGAGCTGTGACACCACGGCACTCTACCCAGGTGACATAGTGAGACTCTGTCTCAAAAGAAAAGAAAAGAAAAGGTACAGATGTCCACTGCAATGCAGTGTGCCAGGACACCCTGACTGGTACTTTTGTCCCCACCTCCTTCTGTTTATTTTCTTCTCTGGCGCCTGCAAAGGAGGAGTGGATGGTTGTGGCTGACACTGCCAGTTGCCTCTCCTAAGGATCTCTCCCACCTTCTTTTTGCCTGAACAGCCCTGTCTAAGTCTAAGAGTTGAACACCCCACGTGCTGAGGGACCGGGCTCTTCTCCAGCCCCAGGAGGGGACTATTGCTTGGTCACACCTAATTGTGGTGATTCTATTACCCTCACCAGCAACTGTGGGCATGTGACTCTCATAGCCAGTGGGACTGAATAGGATGTCAGTGGGGTCCTCTCAGAGATACGTTCCTCCTGAATAAACAGTGGATGTGGAAGAAAACCGCCTTCTGCTCTTCAGATAGACATTATCAGGTTCACCTGTAGTACCTGGAACAGCAGCAGCTATTCTGGAATGATGGAGAGGCAAGATCAGGAACAAAGCCCACATGACAAGGGTGGCAAGCGAGGGAAATGTGAAGAGGCTGACCCTTAATGAAGTCTCCTGTGGAAACTCCTACCTCCACACTTCTTGCGATGCCCTATTGCCGAACTACATTTGGTTTACTCGTAGCCAAAACATCTCAGAGGCAAATCCTCATCTACCCCTAAATTTCCAACAACGATAAGGAAGCCTTTTAGATCAGTGGTTCTGTCCCAACCCGCGGGACAGCAACGGGGGACGCAGGAACCACCTAAAGGAGAAAAACAAACAAGGGGCACGAGAAAGGGAGACAAGACAGTTTTCTGATCAAGTCTCAAACTTTATTGAAAAACCTGTGCCTTATAAGCATTACAGGGAAGGTGGGTGTGTCTTGTTGGGAGGTTCAGAGGAGTTGTTAACTGGGGATTGGCTAGAGTAAGTAAGATGGGGCATAAGGTGATTGGTTGGCTAGTTGCCGGGTAAAGTTACCGGGAAAAGGTGAAACTTGTTTTTTACTTAAAGAGGAAGTAAGGCTGAGCTGTACCCTATGTGGCTTCTGACAGTTCTCCAACTGTGGTCCCTGGACGAGCAACATCAGCATCACCCAGAAATGTATTAGAAATGCAAATTCTCAGGCCCCATCTGAGCTTTCTTGAATCAGAAAGGAGTGGGTGCAGCAGCCCTCCGCAGATGTGAGATGTCCACTAAAGTTTGCTGGCTTGCTTTATATGAATATAGTAATCCTTGCTGTCCTATTGACATCAGAACCAACCACTGGGGGTGTGAGGATTTCACTCATTATTCCTTCTAACTACCCTTTCCTATCATTGCTTCATTTGATTCTACTATCCCTAAAACTTAAAAAATAAGTAGGGAAAAACAAGAATTTGAAAACTGTTGGCCAAATAAACTTTTTGCCTTAAATTTTGATTTGCTCTTGCTTTGGTTTATTAGCTCCTTCCAGACAAGACTTGGGTGTCTTGGGAAGCCTATAATAGCTGGAATGGGGTGGATATTTCTCAAATATTTGGAAACACTAACAATCTTTGTCATCAGTAATGATACATAGCAATCTCCCTTGAGCTGCTGGAAGTGGAGTTAGTAAGGAACATGAGAGAGATGTGCACTGTTCAGGGTAAACAGAAGAACAAAGGAGCTCTGAGAATAATGCAAGAGGATGGGAATGAAAACCAAAGGAAGGAGAAAAGGAAGGAAGGAAGGGAAGGAAGGAGGGAAGGGAGGGAAGGAAGGGAAGGAAGGAAGAGAAGGAAGGAGGGAAGGAAGGAAGGAAGGGAAGGAAGGAGGGAAGGAAGGAAGGAAGAGAAGGGAGGAGGGAAGGAAGGAGGGAAGGAAGGAAGGAAGAGAAGGGAGGAGGGAAGGAAGGAGGGGAGGAGGGAAGGAAGAGGTAAAGAGGGACGGAGGGAGAAAGAGAAAAAACAGAATGATCACTCCTGTAATCCTAGTACTCTGGGAGGCCAAGATGGGCAAATATCTTGAGCTCAGGAATTCAAGACCAGCTTGAGCAAGAGTGAGACCCTGTCTCCACTAAAAATAGCAAAAAAATTAGTCTGGCATGGTAGCACACACTTGTAGTCCCAGCTATCCGAGAGACTGAGACAAGAGGATTGCTTGAGCCCAGGAGTTCAAGGTTGCTGTGAGCTATGATGCATAACACTCTACCCAGAGCAACAGAGGAAGACTCTGTCTCAAAAAAAAAAAGTAATTTAATTTAAAAAAAAAGGAGGTGGAATGTGATAGATTCTAGCACTCTGGGAGACCCAGGTGGAAAGATCCTTTGAGGTCAGGAGTTCGAGACCAGCCTGACCAAGTGCAAGACCTCGTCTTTACTGAAAATAGAAAAACTAGCAGGGTGTTGTGGGGGGCACCCATAGTCCCAGCTACTTGGGAGGCTGAGGCAAGAGGATGACTTGAGCCCAGGAGTTTGAGATTGCTCTGAGCTATGACACTACAGCACTCTACCCGGGGTGACATACTGTGACTCTGTCTCAAACTAAAAAAAAAAAAATGAAAGAAAAGAAAAGAAAAGAAAAGCCATTCTAGTCAGGAAAGGAGTGAAGACCAATTTATCTTCTGGGACATTTACAAATAAAGGGGACCAGAGATTAGGGGAATGGCATGAGCAAAATATCTGGAAGAGAGAGCAAGGGAGTGTCTAGAAAACTGGGCAGCCACAGACAAAGGAGAGAAGAGGCCGCAGGAGGCAATGCCTCATGAAGGAAGAAAGCCTCAGCAGGGCTGGGCTCCAGTACCACTGCCTGCTAGCTCTGGTCTTAGACAAAGCCTCGGTTCATTGAGTCAATGGGTTCAGTAATACTTATCTCAGAGCTTGTCGAGAGGTTTACATGAACCTATGTGCTATGATCTAATTGTATCCCCCCTCAAATTCATATGTTGAAGCTCTAACCCCCTATGAGACAGATTTGAAGATAGGGCCCTTGGGATATAATGAGGGCTGGACAAGATCGTGAAGGAGGAGCCCCCATGATAGGAGTAGAGGGTTTATAAGAAGAGGAAGAGCGAGCATGGTGGCTTATGCCTGAAATCTTAGCACTCTGGGAGGCCAAGGCAGGAGGATGCCTTGAGCTCAGGAGTTTGAGACCACCCTGAGAATGAGCAAGACCTTGTCTCTACTGAAAATCGAAGAAAAAAAAAATAGGCAGATGTGTTGGCTTTCTTGTCTGTAATCCCAGCTATTTGGGAAGCTGAGGCAGGAGGATCACTTGAGCCCAGGAGTCTGAGGTTGCTGTGAGCTATGCTGATGCCATGCACTGTAGCTGGGGCAATGGAGCAAGACTATAGCGCGCACACACACACACAAAAAGAGAGAGAAAGAAAAAGTGCTCTCTCCACCATATGAGGTCACAGAAATGAGGCAACTATCTATAAGCCAGGAAGAGGACCCTCACCAGAACCCAAATCTGCCAGCAACTTGATATTTGGACTTCTAGGCTCCAGAACTGTAAGAAACTAATGTCTGTTCTTTAAGCCACCCAGTTTATGATATTTTGTTATAGAACCCTGAGCTGACTAATACACAATAGTGCTTGCCTAGCACTTGGCTCATTATAAATGCCCAATAAGTAGGATTCATAACAATGAACACATTAATAGGCAATAAGTTTGGAAGATGAGATTGCTGAGGTCTTTGAATGGCTAAGCTGCAGAGTGTAATTTATTTTCCCTACAATGGGGAGTTTGTGAATAGGAAACAGAAAGAGGAAGCATATGTGTGTGTAGATCTGAGGTCTGTATGACAATAGACCATTGTGCAGGGCAGGATTTGGCCCTAGCAAGCCTGGGGATCACCTGGAGGGCTGTGGAAAACATAGGCTGCTGCAGAGGCAACTTTCTCTTTCAGATTCAGTAGGTCTGGGATGGGGTCCAAGAATTTGCATTTCAAATAAGTTCCCAGGAGATGCTATTGCTGCTGGTCCAGGGGCCAGACTTCAAAAGAGGGAGGAAGAAAAATAGAGACAGACAGACCGCATGGCCTGACCGTTGGCCTGGAATAGCAGGAGAACACTCCTCCGTTCTGTGAATGTTCTGTCCACACCGTGGCTGGTGATGGAGAATGTAGGTGGTGCATGGAGCTGCCAAATGTAATTGCTACAAGCATCGCAAGTAATTATGGCTTGGTCTGGGGGGGTTGTTTTGGTTTAAGGGTAAACCACTATAATTAGAACACTTGCAAAACCCTGACTTACCGAGTGACTAGACTTTGGAACTGGAGAAAGATAGCTTTCCTGGCTTCTGCAGGTTGTAGATTTCTGTTCAGAGATAACTATGTCAGGCTAGTTGCTAAAATGACCAGTTCTAGTTGCAAGGTAATGTCCTAATTAATGCTGGTAGGGTCAGCTGTATCCACAGGTTCATGAAGATGTTTGGCTGAATGCACCATAGTAGGAGTAAGACCATCTGTGTTTCATCTTATTTTACTTAGGACCCTGAGGGGAACATTTGTCATTTCTTCTGCTCAGCATTCCTTCCCCTTTGTACCTTCACTCTCCCCTCATCTTTCTTTGAGAAATCGCTTGTCAGCGTACACTTCTATATGCTATATGTTAGGCTGCCAAACTCCTCAGACTTTCCTTCTGACCATGGGGCTGGGCATGGGATTGAGGTCTGGCCAGTCACAGTGTCCCATCCATCCAGTCCCAGTGACAGGCTAAGGAGGCTGTGATGCTGCGTTGCCTATCAGAATCCTTCTCTGGAATTCATTCATGAGTGTCAGAGAAGAGAAATCTCTCTTTCCTCTGAAGACGCTAAGACGGGATGATGGGAGAGAAGTGTTCAGTCCACCCAACCCTCCTCTTGTTGCAGGAGGAAGGAACCCAACCCACAGAGAAAAGGGAAGCTGAGAGTGGGCAGAGGAGGAAGGAGAAAAGAGCCTATTATCACTTGATTCATGAGCATCCGAAGGACAATGTCATGTGCAAATTTCCTGTTGCATGGGTCAAAAAATATTCCCCTTTTAACATAAGCTTTGAGTTGGTTTCTGGTAGTTTAACTAAAAGAGTCTGGATAATAAACTCCATCTCTTCACTTGTAACCTCTAACTTCTAGAATTCAGGTTGTTCCTGGGAAACTGCCAATTCCATACTCGTCCGGGTGGGAAGGCATCTTTTGGAGTTGTCTGAAATTTCAGGGCTTTATTCCCATAGGAAGCTTTGAACATTACACTCCGAAATGCTAATGACAAAGAGAGAAAAGAAGAGAGAGAGAAAAGGCAGTCCTCGGAAGGCCAAATCAGCCTGCTTAGGAGGGAAACAGGAAGGGAAAGTGGCGGAAGATATTGGTAGTGTTTTTTAGCTGAGACCATGGAGTGTCTCTATCAGGCAGTGAGAACCCTAGTGATCAGGGCGGTTTCCTATAAAAGGACACTCCTAACTTTTGTATTGGTAGAGAGGACTAACACTCCTGGGTGAACTTATCGGGATAAAATGAATTTATCTCCACCTTCTCAGCAAAAAGAGCAACAGGGAAGAGTAATAGGTTGTTTGTTCTGCCCACCATTGCCCCAGTGCCTGAGGACCTGAACTAGTCAGGTTTAGTTCCCACTTCCCCCCTTGCGAGCATCTCGCTGTGTGGCAGGTATTGGAAGGGATTTTTCCAAATGTGATTTTTTTTGTAGAGACAGAGTCTCACTGTACCGCCCTCGGGTAGAGTGCCGTGGCGTCACACGGCTCACAGCAACCTCTAACTCTTGGGCTTACGCGATTCTCTTGCCTCAGCCTCCCGAGCAGCTGGGACTACAGGCGCCCGCCACAACGCCTGGCTATTTTTTTGTTGCAGTTTGGCTGGGGCTGGGTTTGAACCCGCCACCCTCGGCATATGGGGCTGGCGCCCTGTTCACTGAGCCACAGGCGCCGCCCTCCAAATGTGATTTTAATTGTACACAATTTTCATCTTTGTCAAAATTTAGAAGTCAGCTTCCTAAATAAGATGAGAAACCACCACCACCACGAGCCTCACATCGCAAGCATGTTCAGAGGGTACATACATGACCGGGTGTGTGTGTGTGTAAAAGTAAGTCTATCTGATGGTTATTTGAAGCTCCAAACTTATAAGCCATGTAATAACTGGGTTGTATAGTATTTGAAATCAGAATCACTTTTAGATCCCTATACTCCTCTGGGCTGTTGGAAATGGCCTTGTGATGGTCATGAGGGAAAAAGTCTTCTCGGTCCAATTTACCAGTTAACTTTTATCCCCTTGAATAAACTCAAGGCCCCAAGGCAGTGACTCTGCCATCAACAACAGACACAAAAGCCTGCACTTGGTGGTTGGTCTGTTTTATATGAGGTGGGTGCTTGCTGTTCTGCTTACCTGGCACTCTTTAATTGGAATGATTTTTATTTGGTCTGATTTCCTGAAATAGAATACATTGCCTGCTTTAGCAACCCCAGGTAGTCTATCAGGACAGAGAGCAAATTGTCCTGGGGTTCTTGGGTTGGCTGTTTGCAAAGGAGAGATTGGTGGGGCTGAGGGAGGAGCTGCAGCATATTCAAATATGAGATTGAAGCAGTTCGTGTGTGTTCAGGGAGTAACCGCAAATGTGAAATACCATCTCCACCCCAAATCCCAAACCCGTCCCATTCTAGTAGTCACCATTCTCAACAGTCTCTTTTGAATGGTTCATTTCTTCCTATTTACAACTCCCAAAGTGAGCTACTTAGAAAGGGAAATCAGTTTCTATTAACCTCTTGGACCCTGGGTGGGTCTTTGCTCCTTATTTGTCCTGCTTTGTTTCAGCCAATAGACAGGTAAACAGACAGGTGAACAGACAGGCAGGGGCCAGTGAAGGGCAGAAATCACCCGAAACTGATGTGCACACAGAGATGAAAAAGCAACGTATTTAATAAGGCTAATCAAGCCATCTTTTTTGTGAAGGCACCAAAACCCACCCACAAACCTCACCCTCGGTGAGTTCTCATTTCCACGGAGTGAAGCCAAGGGGAGAAGGCTTACTGGGAACCTGACTTTGACACACAGAATTAAGTAAATGCTGTCCAATGTGTGCGTATAACAGAATTCTTTTTAGAGGGAGGAGGATGAGGAAGCAGCGTGGTTCTTGTGTGTGAAGGGACTTGGTGTATCACTCTAGGTGTGATTTGTTTTTTCCTGTCACAATTGACCCCAGTTTAGATTTCTTCCATTATTATTACTATTATTATTATTTTGGTTGACTGTTTTCCTTCACTGTAATCTTGCTGCCTAATTATTCTAGCCCCAGGCTTTCAAGGCAACTTGCCAAGAAGATGAAGTTTCCCTTTGAAGTCTATCACCTCTCATTTCCTCTTCTTCCCTCCCTCCCCTCTTCTCTTCTTTTCTCTCTTCAGCTTCTCTCTTCACACCTCCCACAACAACCTCTGAGACATCTGCAGCTCCACATTTGCCACCCATCAAGCCTATCATTTTTTATAAAGTACTATTTCTTGAGTTTTGACCCTGGGCCAGTCATCAGCAAATATTTTCTTCAAAGAGCCAGATAGTAGGTAGTTGCAGCTTGGAGCCACACTGTTGAAACTACCACGCTCTGTTTTTGTGTGGAGAAGGTAGCCATCTACAACACTTAAGCAAACAGCTAGGTGTGTCGGTGTTTCAAAAAAACTTCGTTTACATAAAGAGGCAGTACTGCCCTATGTGGCCTGAAGGCCAAGTAGAGTGACTCCCTGAAACAGACACAGGAAACTCACCAGGCTTTTGAGAGCAACCTGCTGGCAAAAACAGAGCCAGCTTTAACTGAAAGTGACAGAGAGAAGGAAATGAAAAAAGATCGACAGATTCCCCCCAAATTCTATAGACAGGAAACAAGCAGATAAACTATGGCTGCAAACAAGTGCAATCTTTCATGAAAAAAGAGAGAGCAGAGTCCTGGGCACAGAGGGCAGAGTCCAGAGGCAGGCCTTGAAAGCTAATGAAGTTTGCTGAAGTTTGGTTGGATTTAGAAATTGCTTGGAACCAGGAACTCCTTTTTTCTTTTCATTTTTCTCCCTTTTTTGAATGGGGATATCTATAATTGTTACTTGGTAGAGTTTATTCCACCTTGCATTTGGGGATCAGATCACACGTTTGTTAGGTTCATAGGTCCACAGATGGAGAAAAATTGTACCCCACCTGAACTATACCCAGAGCCTCATTCATGCCCAAATTTAATTATTTTGGTGATAAGAGTTGAGACTTTTGTTATGATGAGACTTAGAAGAGATTTTAGGTCTGGATTGATTGCTGGAGTGGGTTAAGAGTTTTGAAGAATGGGGTCAATGTAGCTGAGTTAGACATAAAATTTGAGGACAGGTGGAAGATTGAATGATCCCCCCAAAAGATGTTCATCTCCTAATCCCTAGGAGATGAACTGACACAATATACCTTATACTGTAAAAGGAGTTCTGCAGTGATGATTATGTTAAGGATCTTGAGATGGGGAGATTGTCCTGGAGGGTCCAATGTGCTCACAGAGTTCCTCATAAGAGGTGTGCAAGAGGCATCAGAATCAGAGAGAGAAGATGTAAAAATGGAAACTGAGGTCAGAGAGAAGAGAAGATGCTATACTTTCAGCTTTTATTTTTGAGACATAGTCTTACTCTGTCACCCTGGGTAGAGTGCTATGGCATCATAGCTCACAACAACCTCAAACTCCTGGCTTCAAGTGATCCTCTTGCCTCAGCCTCCCCTGTAGCTGGGATTGCAGGCATGTGCCACCATGCCTAGCTAGTTTTTTCTGTTTTTAGAGATGCGGGTCTTGCTCTTGCAGAGGCTGGTCTTGAACTCCTGAGCTCAAGCAATCCACCCGCCCTGGCCTCCCAAAGTGTTAGGATTACAGGCATGAGCCACCGAGCCCAGTCAACACCTCAGGCTTTGAAAGTAGAAGGAACCACAAGCCAAAGAACCCAGAAACCTCTAGAAACTGGAAAAGGAGAGGAAACAGAGCCTCCCCTAGAGCCGCCAAAAGGAAGGTAGGCCTGCCAACACCTTGATTTTAAACCTCGGTGTTTGGAGCCCAGAAGTATATGATCATAAATTCATACTGTTCTAAGCCTTCATTGCTGCAACAAATAAACCACAAACTTAGTGGTTCATTTGTTACAGCAACAAAGGAGACTAATACAGATTTTGCCAACCACTGACCTAGATGTAAACCACATCAGGGCTTTCAGTCCTCCCAAGGGCTAATATTTCCACTTGCAAGTGAGAAAATGCTGCTTGCAGAGATTGATTCAATAGTCTCGTTTATTGGATGTCAAAGCCCATGTTCCTGCCTACTCAGGCAGACTTCCATTTTTCTTATTTTTAGAATGCTCCCCACCCTCCATTAATGTTTACCTGTCCTGGATTCCAATCTCTTAGAACTTTTTCCTCTGCTCCTATGAGTGTTTTTCATTCTTCTTTCCCTTTCTCCCAAAAGTTTGCTGAAAGATCAACTCGTAATTAAAGCAGATTACTGTACTTTGCCAAGGAAAATGTGCTCCCATATGTAATATGCACCCACATTTTGGGGCCAAAATTTCAGGGGAAAACAATCTTTCATTTAAATACTTTCTATTTGAATTTGTATTTGTTTATATTTGTGTCCTTGTTTTTTGTATTTTAAAGGAATTTTAGCATTTATTTTTTTATCAGCAAGATTAGTAGCTCTCACCTAAAGTGTACAGAGAGAAATATGTTGCTCTTTGCTGGCCTAAAATGGCTTTCATTGCAAGTTTGTCCTAGGTTCACAAAATTGATCACCATATCCCGGGGTATTATTTTGAATACCGATATCATTAATGGTTTCTAGAGCTACACTTTTAACACATTAACATTAACAACAGAATTAGAAACATTTATATAGATGTGAAATTAGTACTACCCATGTATACACATCCTTATTTTTCCCTCAAAAATTTGGGCAAAAAGGTGAGCATTATACATGGCAAAGTATAAGAGGAAGAGGTTTACTTACCATACACACAGGAAGATTCACAGAGTGACTACTGATATCCCAATGGGATCCAGATACTCTTATACCCACTTTTTAGAGGGGAGGGAGAGATGAGGAGGGTAGATAATTCTGTTTGGGGCAATAAATGGTTGCTAGGGATGGGGAGAAAAAGATTGACTTGTAAATTACCTGAGAGAAATGTATTATGTTTAAAATTATTTGGGACAGTTCTGGTTACGTTCCTGATCTTCTTTTCAACAATATAGTGAGATAACCGGGTCAGGAAGGCAAGTCATTGAATGAGCTCCTCAGGTTATGTGGATAGAGGGAAAACTTCTTTTTTTTTGAGACAGAGTCTCACTGTGTCACCCTGGTAGAGTGCTGAGGCGTCACAGCTCACAGCAACCTCAAATTCTTGGCCTTAAGCGATTCTCTTACCTCAGCTTCCCAAGTAGTTGGGACTATAGGCACCTGCCAAAAAGCCCGGCTATTTTTTTGTTGCCATTGTCATTGTTGTTTAGCAGACCCAGGCTAAACCCATCTGCCTCAGTGTATGTGGCAGCATCCTACCCACAGAGCTACGGGTGCCGCCCAATTTAAAATATTCTTTATACCAAGAAGTCATATTTTGGGGTGAAATTTCCTGTACTCCTTCATTAGAGACAGAATTATAGTCCATGAGTAAAATGCAAAGGAGAGTGAGAAAATATCTTAAAGTGGTTACAAACATCATGCCCCTGGGATCACAGGGAAAAACAAGAGAAAAAGGTTCGTGGGGGCGGGGCCAAGGGAAAGTGGGGTGGAAAGTCTTCAGGGAAGAGGTGATACTTGAGTTGAAGCTTAAATTGCAGGCAGAACAAAAAGCAGGTGCCCCAAATCAAACAATATATTCACTTGTTAAAGCGATTCTTGCCTCCAGATGGTAAAATAAAAAAATTCCCCAGTTCAACTCTTAACAATCCTCAGCGACGGAGCTTTAGGACACCATACATGTCTTCACTATTGCCGTTTCTCCTCCTGAATTCTACATGCTTCTGTTCAAGGCTGAAGATCTGAATTTGGCTTGCCTTGGGATTTTCATCGTTGGTGTGATTATACTAAGTTTATGAGACAAGAATTTTGTCACCGCTATCAGCACTTTTGTTTTCTCATTTTCTGCTCATTTTTACAAAATAATAAGAATGATGAGCTCTTAAAATAGTTAGATAATCACATGAATCAACCCTCTCTCCTGGTAGACAATCACAGTAACGTGAGAAATGGAACAGTTGGCCAGAAGACCAGGACAGTGTGACCAGGCCATAGTTTATATCACCCACTCAACTGCTGAAAAGCAGAAACCTGATTTCTACATGTGGAGGATGATCTGGGGCTCTCAAGGCAGAAAGCATGAATGTGCAGGTGATGTAAATACATTCATTTATTTATTCAATTAATAAATATCTATTAAATTCCTACTCTTTTCCAGGCACTATTTCAGGAAATGGAGATACAGTCATGAATTTGACATAAAAAGTCCCTGTCCTCACAGAGCTTACAGACTAGTTGGATGGGTGGACTAAACACATAAATAAGCAAATCAAGAAATAAGGGAAGTTCTGGCCAGGCGTGGTGGCTCACTCCTGTAATCCCAGCTCTCTGGGAGGCTAAGGTGTATGGATTGCTTCAGCTCATGAGTTTGAGACCAGCCTGAGCAAGAATGAGACCTCATCTCTACCAAAAATAGAAACTAGCTGGGCATTATGGCAGGCATCTGTAGTCCCAGCTACTCTGGAGGCTGAGAAAAGGGGATCACTTAAGCCCAGGAGTTTGAGGTTGCTGTGAGCTATGATGACACTACAGCACTCTAAGAAACAAATAAGGGATGTTCAAATTGTGGTAGGTACTGAGTAGGGGCACCAGATCAACTACGGGATGCCCAGTTAAATTTGATTTTCAGCTAAACAGATACAGAGTCTCATTTTTTCTTTCTTTCTTTCTTTTTTTTTTTTTTGCAGTTTTTTTGGCCGGGGCTGGGTTTGAACCTGCTACCTCAGGCATATGGGGCCAGTGCCCTATCCCTTTGAGCCACAGGCACCACCGAGTCTCACTTTCTTGCCCTTAGTAGAGTGCCGTGGCATCACACAGCTCAGAGCAACCTCCAAATCCCGGGCTTAAGCGATTCTCTTGCCTCAGCCTCCTGAGTAGCTGGGACTACAGGCGCCTGCCACAATGCCCAGTTATTTTTTTGTTGTTGCAGTTTGGCCAGGGCTAGGTTTGAACCTACTACCCTCGGGATATGGGGCTGGTGCCCTACCCACTGAGCCACAGGTGCCGCCCTAAACAGTTACTTTTTATTTGTCATGGTCTACATACATCCTAAATATTGCATCCTATATTTTTATTAGCTAAATTGGGCAGTCCTAGTACTAAGGAGATGAATGAATAACTGGGATCATGTATCTTTCTGGGTTCTACAAGAGAAAGAGAAGCAGTAGAATATTTATATTAACAGATTTATTACAAGGAATTGGCTTAAGCAGGCTTGGCACTTATAGCACATTGGTTACAGTGCTGGCCACATACACCGAGGCTGGTGGGTTCAATTCCAGCCCATGCCAGCTAAACAACAACAACTACAACAAAAAATAGCCAGGCATTGTGGTGGGCACCTGTAGTCCCAGCTACTTGGGAGGCTGAGGCAAGAGAATCACTTAAGCCCAAGAGTTTGAGGTTGTTGTGAACTGTGATGCCCCAGCACTCTTCCAAGAGCAACATAGTGAGACTGTCTCAAAAAAAAAAAGCCTTAAGTAGTTACAGAGGCTGGTGAGGCCAGTCCAAAATCTGGAGTACCGCCAGAAGGAAGGAAGGGCTAAAACTCCTGACCACAAATGAAGCTGCTGTTCACAGATAGAATTTCATCTTCCTCAGGGAAACCTCAGCTCTGTTTTTAAGGCCTTTCAACTGGCTGGATTGGAGATTATGGAGAATAGTTTTTCTGATTATGGACTTTAATCACATCTTACAAAATACCCCAGCAATGCCTAGATGAGAGCTTCATTAACTAATTGGAAACTATAGGCGAGTGAAGGTGACACATAAAACTGACCATCACAGATGGGAAGGGGAGGAGTGTCCACAGTCATCAGGAAGGCTTCTCTGAGAGGTGGGAGGTCGTTTGAATTGACACTTGAACATTGGAACATTGAACATTAAACTGAAAGTTCAACTGGGACTGGAGAAGCACAGGGCCATTGGTAGAAGCACTCAGTTCTTCACTATGAGGCCTCTCCACAGATTGTTTGATGTATCCTCATAACATGGTACCTGGCTTATCCTAGAATGAGTGCAAATATATATTTCTCTTATATAAAGAAAAAAGAAAGCCTTACTGCCTTTTATGATCTAGTCTTGGGAGTCACACAACATTGGTGACATCCTATCTATTCATCAGAAGTGAGTCACTAAGTCCAGCCCCACACTCAAGGGGAGGGGAATTGGGTTCCACCTTTTAAGGGAGGAGTGTCAAACATTTGTGGACACATTTTATGAACTTCCAAAGCTCTGGGTTGTATATGTCCTGGGGAAATTTCACTCCCTAAGATCCATGATGTTGTCCTGGCTTTTGAGAGTTTAAGGACCGAAAATGAGAGATTATTCCAAGGCATGAACAAAATGAAGTGGAGTCTGAAAGACTTGGGGCAGGAACCCCCACTCTGCCCTGAGCGAAGATGACCCCAATCAACCACAAGAGACGGCACTTGATGCAAACAGCAAGAGGATTTTTATTCCAGCATGCTGGGGCTTGACTCGCAACTCTTTTAGGAGCCGAGGAGTCAAGCCCTGAACAGCAGTTTTTACAAGCTTATAAAGGCAAAAACCACAAAGTAGGGAGGAGTAGCAGACATAGCAGGGCTTTAGGGAGGGGTAGCAGACATAGCAGGGGCTTTAGGGAGGGGTAGCAGACATAGCAGGGGCTTTAGGGAGGGGTAGGAGACATAGGGGCTTTTCCAGATAAGAAGAACTCTGGTTCATTACTCATCTGTCTTAAGACAAGATCAGCAGTTAAACATTTGCTTAGCTTTTTTCTTTCAGAACCAGTTACCGGTTATCTGCTTCAGCTCGGGGCTATTTCCTAGGACAGTTACAAAAGGTCACATTCTTATGGTAGGGGGCGAGGGGTGCTGCTACATATCTAGTCCCCTCCCCCCCCCCGTTTGGATTTGGTAGTACTTTCCTTCAGAGTCCACATTCTGTGTGGGCAATGTGGCCTTTATTTCACTCAGTTGCAAGCAGGCTCAGTTTGAAAAAGAAGTCAACACGTGGGTGAAGGTTGATTGGAATATAAGAGTTTGGAGGAGTAGGGATTGGCGCATTCCTTCCTTCCTCGGTGGGACTATTCTTTCCTGGGCAGATGGCTCTACATGGGTGGGTCCCTACATTTGGCCCTATGATCCTGGTCTTTTCAGTCTAGGATAAGGAGGTGGGGTGATTGTTGCATGACTGGAGACGCGAACCAACAGCAGCTTTGCCGTGGGTGTAAACTCACTCCTGTAATTATTAAGTCAAGAAACAGACTACACAAAATCTCTGTGACTGCTTCCTGCAGTAAGGGTCGGTGTGGGCTGCCTATAAGGAAGAAAAGGGAGGGGGAAGAGAGTGGTGTTTACAGGAACACTCTTGGGTCTTCAGTCTGAACTGGTTGGTATCCACATGGGGCAAGGATATGAGCGGTTGTTTTGACTTCCTGGTCAGTAAATCTGAAGATGAGGTGAAGGATTACTGGTCCAAAATTGAGAATGCGAAAGATCATAATTAGTGGCCCTAAAATAGGAAATAACCAAGGAGGCCAGGAATCAAATAACGACTGGGGATTAGATGATTCAAGATCTATTTGTCTCTATTTGATTCTTTCTCAGAGTTCTTTTATTTTGTCCGTGATTATTCCTGACTGGTTTGCAAAGAAACAACATCCTTCACTCCTTCCCTCCAAAAATGGAGGTGCTTCCTTTTTCTAGTGTATTTAAATCTAAGGCTTGGCGATTTTGGAAGACTACTGCAGCTAAAAAGTTCGTTTGGGAATGTAGGGTGACTAACGAATCTGCTACTCTTTCTATGTCTTCGTTACGTTCTAAGAAGAGTTAGTGGTAAAAGTGGGTTGATGTACTAACGCTGCAATGCCCATGCCAGTTCCAGCCACTATCCCTGTTCTGAAGAGTACAAGGAGGAAGACACCTCTTTTTTGTCTGGAAGTAAGGGGATGTGTCAGGGCCTGAGTTAGAGAGGAGTCATTCACAAAAGACACTTGAGGGTGAGGAAAACTCAGGTGCAAAGACCGGAGTGGTTAGCATGCAGGCACCAATAGATGGAGCAGCCACAGAGGAAAAATATTCCCAGAAGGGCACAGGAGAAATCAGATAAGGGAAAAATTGAGTTGAGAGAACAGAGATCAAGTTTTATAAAGCTTATGGAGTCTCCTGTACAGGTGAGATTGAAGCAGGTTAAATTGGGGGAATCTAGGGGTAGGAAGTCCAAAGTTATGGGGCCAAACAGAGTTGTGCTATTTTCTGCTGGAATGGAAGAATTATATGCGTGAGCTACAGGTATGGGATTAAAAAGATTTTGGTATGGGGAAAGGCACATCCAACATCCTGAGGGGGAGAGGAGAGAGGAAGAGGTCAGGGCAGCTGAGAAGGAGGTATTTAAAAGCCAGGAATAAGGGAGTGTTGTGGTAGGTCTTGCAGAACAGTGAGGTCTAACTAATCCTTTATAGGGTGGAGGGGTTATACTAGAAGAGAGTTTTTTTTTAATGATTTTTCATGTTTCTTGCTGACCTGCTATGTCCTGAACTCCTCCTCCATCTGATAATCTTACATGCGTGAGGTATGTCCAGCAGCCAGTAGTTCCGAATCTACCTCCATGCATCCAAGGCCAGTTATTTTGCCTGTCCAGTACCTCCTTCTCCCTGAGAACATTCAGAGGCTTCGGCAACATGGTAATAGTGTGCTGGCATGTAAGTGTAGCTGGCAAAAGAGGGGTCTGAGGTAAGAGTCCAGTGTAGTTGACGTGGGAACAGATACACGAGGACAACCTGTGCATTCAGTCAGGGTTGCCAGGGAGGGGAGAAGGGACAGGATTGACAGGAGGGGTAGCCAGAAGGAAGAGGAGTAGGAAGAGGAAAACTTGGGTTTCCCCAGAGGGAAAGTCTTGGAAGGGGCCTTGGAGCCACAGATTTTTAAAGGCTTCAAAAAGGTCATCCCAGCTTTGAATGTGTAGGAGTGGCCAGGCATCTCGAGATCCCTCCAGAGTAGCCAGGAGGAATGAGTTTTTCTCGTCCTGTAAGAGAATGCTGAGATATGGGGCAGAGGGAGAGGTTAACTGGGCTTTGGAAGGGGACACTCTTTGGTGGTGAGGAAGGAGAGTAAATGAATGGCGTTTTGCTGGAAGGCAAGTGCGGGGAGAGCTGCATAAGGGAAGGTCATCTATGTACTAAAGAAATGTGGAATTTTTTGGTAAAGTTAACTGCTGGACGTTGGCCTGAAGTGCCTGACCAAAGTAATGAGGGCTGTCTCTAAATCCTTGTTTCTGAGTTATTTCCTTTAATTTGTCATAATTCATGGCCTTATGAGCTGCTTTTTTAGTCCCTCAAAGAGACTGGACCATGGCTAGGGAAGCGGACCCAGGAACATTAGTTTGGTACTTCCAATTGGAGTCTTCCAGGGGATGGCCCTAGTGCCCTCCAGCAGGGTTTGGTCTGTCCTCTGTAGGTCTTCAGTGTGAATCTGGGCCTGGGTCCAGACCTGCTCCAAAGTTACGGTGGAGGTGAAGTTAACATATAAATCACTCCAGGTTAGATCATATGATAGGTTAGATATCTGCATTCTTTTTTTTTTTTTTTTTTTTTAATTTGGCCGGGGCTGGGTTTGAACCCACCACCTCCGGCATATGGGACCGGCGCCCTACTCCTTGAGCCACAGGGGCCGCCCAGATATCTGCATTCTTGAGAGTATTTTCTGGTATCTGTGGAGAACAAACCTAGTTTCTGACTTATGTGGGACAAGTCTGAGGGAGAAAAGGGTACATGAACCCTGATGATAACCTTCCATTCCTGCAACTTCTCAGAGGGGTATAGAGGTTGTGGTGGTCTGGAAGTAGAAGGTCTGAAGATGTGGCCAAATCTAGTATGAGGTGGGGAAATTGAGTCTGCTGTGTTTCCTTCTCCCCCCCCCCACCCCCCGGGTCCACCATCTTTCCTTTCCCACCACCCAGGGATGCCATCTTTTCTTTCTCATCCATGTGCAATGGAAGGGAGGTGGGGGTTGGTGGAGAGAAAGGGATAGGATGGAATTCTGTGGGTTAGGAAGAGGCTGGGGGGGGGTTGTCTGCTGGGTCAAAGGAAGACAATGGAGATTCACGGGGGTGGGGAGGTCTGGTTTGGCCTGTGCAAGGCAATTTTGAGAAGGTTCACAAGACAAACACAAAGAAGGAATGTTTCAGAGGAGGAGGAAGGCCTGGATGTAGGGGATTTCTGACCATTTGCCCAATCTCCAACAGTAATCATTGAGGTCAGTGAGGATTAAAAGGTCAAAGGTGCCATTTTCAGGCCATTGTGAGTCATTATCTAATTTGCACATAGGTCAAGCTGTATTACAGAAAAAGATGAGGCATTTACGTTTAGGGTCAGGATAGAGGTGTAGAGGCTTTCAGTGAGTTAAGAGGTAGCTTAAAGGTGAAAAAGGGGGAATCCGGAGGCGGAGCAAGATGGCAGCCGAGTAACAGCTTCCTTGCATCTGGGCACCGTGAGTCTGGGGAGTTAGGACTCCAGGCATCTCTGGCTGGTGGGAACTGCCTATCATCACTCCTATGAGGATACAGGGAGTCAGCGAGAGACTTCTGGACCCCAAGAGGAGGACTAAATCCGTGGAAAACCGGCAAGTGGTCGCGTGTGTTCAATCCGTCTAAACCCGCCCACAACTGTAAGTTCAGTAGCAGCGAGACTGCAAACCAGAAAGGCCTTACCTGTGAACTGTTTTGATGTCCTTGGACTTGGCACTGAGTTGAACTGCCTTGGGGAAGGCCTGAGCGGGAGTGCGAGAACTTTGGCTGTTGTCTAGGGCCCCAGTCTGAGCCGCTGAGCCAGACGGAGCTAATAGTGTTTGGTGGTGGGTCACACGGATCCATTGTCAGCGATCTGCCCCGGCAAGCTCCGCCCTCAGGGTCACAGAGCTAGAAACGGGTGGGAGCTGGTAACCCAGCAACCAAGTAGCCTAAGGGTGGGGTCTGAGCCGCCTTGCAGCCCTAACCCACAGGGGCAGAGTGAGACCGGTTTTGGCACACTGAGTAAGTGGATAGCCACTTCAGCAGCGATTCCAGCAAGAAAGCTGGGAAAGCTTCTGCTCAACAAGTTTACAAGTTCGAAGTGCCTTTTAAGTAGGCTGAAGAGAGATTCAGGGTGTCTACCTGCTGGGGTTTGAGTAATCAGCAGCCTCCAGTCGTATCTGAACTGTGACTAACATCTCATACCCCAGAAGACCACGTGTTGCCCAGACAATATTCAATAACATATACAAACTGCTTTGTTTTTGGTTGTGTATTTTTTTCTTTCTTTTTTTGCTTGGTTGTTTTTTTTGTTTGTTTATTTTAACGTTGCTGATATTCTTTTGTTTTTTTAATTTCAATCTTGTCCACACAGATCCCTTTTTCTTTCTCAATTTTCCTAGTTTAATTATAATTTCCCATTGCTGCTTTTTTTAATAACTTCAACTTCATTTTTGCTAGTGTTTCTACCGATATAATTTGGTTTTTCACCCAATTTTATCCCTGTAAAGTTTTCTGTTTGCTTCTTTTGGTTTGATTTATAGCATTTTTGTCTTTCCTCCCTACTTGGTGGAGGTGGGGTACTGTGTCTGATCAGGTTAGCAAAGAGCTGCTCACCTCAAGGGAACCACGCAACTGGGCACCCCCAGAAGGTGGGGTTTTTTAAGGTTGTGTCAAAGTACCCTACTGTACACCTATATTGCCCTGTCTCCCTCTTTCTGTGCCTCTCTTCTTTTTGTCAATATTCCTTATACCCACCCCCTCTCCTTTCTCTATCTTTCTTTTTTTCTTATCACTCGGTCCTCCTTTCTTTCATCCCCTTTTTTTTTGCTCTTCAACCTTCTCACCCTTCTGGTCCTGTAACCTTTAGTCCACAGGCACAAGAACTTAAAGAGCAAGAGGAAGTGAAAGGAAAATTAGGGCAAGCAAACAGATAAAAGAAATCACTCATGAGGAAGAATCAGCAGAAAACTCCAGGCAACATGAAGAACCAGTCTAGAACAACCCCACCAAGGGACCATGAGGTAGCTACTGCAGAGGATTCCACCTATACAGAAATGTTAGGAATGACAGAAAGGGAATTTAGAATACACATGTTGAAAACAATGAAAGAAATGATGGAAACAATGAAGGAAATTGCTAATAAAGTGGAAAATAACCAAAAGGAAATCCAAAAACAGAATCAAATAAGAGATGAACGATATGAAGAATATAAAAAGGATATAGCAGACCTGAAGGAACTGAAACAGTCAATTAGGGAACTTAAAGATGCAATGGAAAGTATCAGCAACAGGTTAGACCATGCAGAAGAAAGAATTTCAGAGGTAGAAGACAAAGTTCTTGAGATAACTCAGACAGTAAAAGAGGCAGAAAAGAAGAGAGAGAAAGCAGAATGTTCACTGTCAGAATTATGGGACTTTATGAAGCGTTCCAACATACGAGTTATAGGAATTCCAGAAGGTGAAGAAGAATGCCCCAGAGGAATGGAAGCCATACTAGAGAATATTATAAAAGAAAATTTCCCAAACATCACCAAAGATTCTGACACACTGCTTTCAGAGGGATATCGGACCCCGGGTCGCCTCAACTCTAACCGAGCTTCTCCAAGACACATTGTGATGAACCTGTCCAAAGTCAAGACAAAAGAAAAGATTCTGCAAGCTGCCAGGAGTAAGCGCCAGTTGACCTACAGGGGCAAATCCATCAGAGTTACCACAGACTTCTCTAATGAAACTTTCCAAGCAAGAAGACAATGGTCATCTACCTTTAATCTACTTAAACAGAACAATTTTCAGCCCAGAATTCTGTACCCTGCTAAGCTAAGCTTCAAAATTGACGGAGAAATCAAATCATTTACGGATATACAAACATTGAGGAAATTCGCCACAACAAGACCAGCTCTACAGGAAATACTTCAACCTGTTCTGCACACTGACCACCACAATGGATCAGCAGCAAAGTAAGAACTCAGAAATCAAAGGACAGAACCTAACCTCCACACTGATGCAAAAGATAAAACTAAGCAATGGACTCTCACCAAATAAGACGAATAGAATACTACCACACTTATCCATTATCTCAATAAATGTTAATGGCTTGAATTCCCCACTGAAGAGACATAGATTGGCGGACTGGATTAAAAAACACAAGCCATCCATTTGCTGTCTGCAAGAAACACACCTGGCTTCAAAAGACAAATTAAAGCTCCGAGTCAAGGGTTGGCAGACAATTTTTCAGGCAAATGGAATTCAGAAGAAAAGAGGAGTTGCAATCTTATTTTCAGATACATGTGGATTTAAAGCAACTAAAGTCAAAAAAGACAAAGATGGTCACTTTATATTGGTCAAGGGAAAACTACAACAAGAAGACATTTCAATTCTAAATATTTATGCACCCAATTTAAATGCTCCCAGATTCTTGAAGCAGACCTTACTCAGTCTGAACAATATGATATCTGATAATACCATCATAACAGGGGACTTTAACACACCTCTTACAGAGCTGGACAGATCCTCTAAACAGAAATTAAACAAAGATGTAAGAGATTTAAATGAGACCCTAGACCAACTATGCTTGATAGACGTATATAGAACACTCCACCCCAAAGATAAAGAATATACATTCTTCTCATCACCCCATGGAACATTCTCCAAAATTGATCATATCCTGGGACACAAAACAAATATCAACAGAATCAAAAGAATTGAAATTTTACCTTGTATCTTTTCAGACCATAAGGCACTAAAGATGGAACTCAACTCTAACAAAAATGCTCAAGCCCACCCAAAGGCATGGAAATTAAACAATCTTCTGTTGAATAACAGATGGGTGAAGGAAGAAATAAAACAGGAAATCATTAACTTCCTTGAGCATAACAACAATGAAGACACAAGCTACCAAAACCTGTGGGATACTGCAAAAGCAGTTTTGAGAGGAAAATTCATCGCTTTAGATGCCTACATTCGAAAAACAGAAAGAGAGCACATCAACAATCTCACAAGAGATCTTATGGAATTGGAAAAAGAAGAACAATCTAAGCCTAAACCCAGTAGAAGAAAAGAAATATCCAAAATCAAATCAGAGATCAATGAAATTGAAAACAAAAGAATCATTCAGAAAATTAATGAAACAAGGACTTGGTTTTTTGAAAAAATAAATAAAATAGATAAACCATTGGCCAGACTAACTAGAAATAGAAAAGTAAAATCTCTAATAACCTCAATCAGAAACGATAAAGGGGAAATAACAACTGATCCCACAGAGATACAAGAGATCATCTCTGAATACTACCAGAAACTCTATGCCCAGAAATTCGACAATGTGAAGGAAATGGATCAATATTTGGAATCACACCCTCTCCCTAGACTTAGCCAGGAAGAAATAGACCTCCTGAACAGACCAATTTCAAGCACTGAGATCAAAGAAACAATAAAAAAGCTTCCAACTAAAAAATGCCCTGGTCCAGATGGCTTCACTCCAGAATTCTATCAAACCTTCAAGGAAGAGCTTATTCCTGTACTGCAGAAATTATTCCAAAAAATTGAGGAAGAAGGAATCTTCCCCAACACATTCTATGAAGCAAACATCACCCTGATACCAAAACCAGGAAAAGACCCAAGCAAAAAGGAGAATTTCAGACCAATCTCACTCATGAATATAGATGGAAAAATTCTCAACAAAATCCTAGCCAATAGATTACAGCTTATCATCAAAAAAGTCATTCATCATGATCAAGTAGGCTTCATCCCAGGGATGCAAGGCTGGTTTAACATACGCAAGTCCATAAACGTTATCCACCATATTAACAGAGGCAAAAATAAAGATCACATGATCCTCTCAATAGATGCAGAAAAAGCATTTGATAAAATCCAGCATCCTTTTCTAATTAGAACACTGAAGAGTATAGGCATAGCTGGCACATTTCTAAAACTGATTGAAGCTATCTATGACAAACCCACAGCCAATATTTTACTGAATGGAGTAAAACTGAAAGCTTTTCCTCTTAGAACTGGAACCAGACAAGGTTGTCCTCTGTCACCTTTACTATTCAACATAGTGCTGGAAGTTCTAGCCAATACAATTAGGCAAGACAAGGAAATAAAGGGAATCCAAATGGGAGCAGAGGAGGTCAAACTCTCCCTCTTTGCTGACGACATGATCTTATACTTAGAGAACCCCAAAGAGTCAACCACAAGACTCCTAGAAGTCATCAGAAAATACAGTAATGTTTCAGGATATAAAATCAATGTCCACAAGTCAGTAGCCTTTGTATACACCAATAACAGTCAAGATGAGAAGCTAATTAAGGACACAACTCCCTTCACCATAGTTTCAAAGAAAATGAAATACCTAGGAATATACCTAACGAAGGAGGTGAAGGACCTCTATAAAGAAAACTATGAAATCCTCAGAAAGGAAATAGCAGAGGATATTAACAAATGGAAGAACATACCATGCTCATGGATGGGAAGAATCAACATTGTTAAAATGTCTATACTTCCCAAAGCAATCTACCTATTCAATGCCATTCCTATCAAAGTACCTACATTGTACTTTCAAGATTTGGAAAAAATGATTCTGCGTTTTGTATGGAACCGGAAAAAACCCCGTATAGCTAAGGCAGTTCTTAGTAACAAAAATAAAGCTGGGGGCATCAGCATACCAGATTTTAGTCTGTACTACAAAGCCATAGTGCTCAAGACAGCATGGTACTGGCACAAAAACAGAGACATAGACACTTGGAATCGAATTGAACACCAAGAAATGAAACTAACATCTTACAACCACCTAATCTTTGATAAACCAAACAAGAACTTACCTTGGGGGAAAGACTCCCTATTCAATAAATGGTGTTGGGAGAACTGGATGTCTACATGTAAAAGACTGAAACTGGACCCACACCTTTCCCCACTCACAAAAATTGATTCAAGATGGATAAAGGACTTAAATTTAAGGCATGAAACGATAAAAATCCTCAAAGAAAGCATAGGAAAAACACTGGAAGATATTGGCCTGGGGGAAGACTTCATGAAGAAGACTGCCATGACAATGGCAACAACAACAAAAATAAACAAATGGGACTTCATTAAACTGAAAAGCTTCTGTACAGCTAAGGAGACAATAACCAAAGCAAAGAGACAACCTACACAATGGGAAAGGATATTTGCATATTTTCAATCAGACAAAAGCTTGATAACCAGGATCTATAGAGAACTCAAATTAATCCACATGAAAAAAGCCAACAATCCCTTATATCAATGGGCAAGAGACATGAATAGAACTTTCTCTAAAGACGACAGACGAATGGCTAACAAACACATGAAAAAATGTTCATCATCTCTATATATTAGAGAAATGCAAATCAAAACAACCCTGAGATATCATCTAACCCCAGTGAGAATGGCCCACATCACAAAATCTCAAAACTGCAGATGCTGGCGTGGATGTGGAGAGAAGGGAACACTTTTACACTGCTGGTGGGACTGCAAACTAGTACAACCTTTCTGGAAGGAAGTATGGAGAAACCTCAAAGCACTCAACCTAGACCTCCCATTCGATCCTGCAATCCCATTACTGGGCATCTACCCAGAAGGAAAAAAATCCTTTTATCATAAGGACACTTGTACTAGACTGTTTATTGCAGCTCAATTTACCATTGCCAAAATGTGGAAACAGCCTAAATGCCCACCAACCCAGGAATGGATTAACAAGCTGTGGTATATGTATACCATGGAATACTATTCAGCCATTAAAAAAAATGGAGACTTTACATCCTTCGTATTAACCTGGATGGAAGTGGAAGACATTATTCTTAGTAAAGCATCACAAGAATGGAGAAGCATGAATCCTATGTACTCAATCTTGACATGAGGACAATTAATGACAATTAAGGTTATGGGGGGGGGAGCAGAAAGAGGGATGGAGGGAGGTGGGTGGGGCCTTAGTGTGTGTCACATTTTATGGGGGCAAGACATGATTGCAAGAGGGACTTTACCTAACAATTGCAATCAGTGTAACTGGCTTATTGTACCCTCAATGAATCCCCAACAATAAAAAAAAAAAAAAAAAAAAAAAGGTCAGGATAAAAATATCAATAAATAAACAAACCTAACTGGCCAACAAAAAAAAAAAAAAAAAAAAAGAAAAAGGGGGAATCCATGACTGAGCAGTCCCCATATTGGAAACTGGAGGTAGAAAATAAATTAGGTTAAAGCAAGGATAAAAGAGGAACTTAACAGGGGGAGGAGGAAGGAAGTGGCCTAGGCCGGGACTGGGGAGGTTATCAGGCCTCCCTGAAAGACCTTTAACCAGCTGGAAAAGATTGTCCAAGGCCATGAAAGGGCGTCCCCACAAACGCGGCACTGGATGGGCGAGTCTGACTCGCCAGGGTTAGCCAGTGATAGACACCATATTTAGGAGACATGGACTTACTGGAGTTTTTTGGCCCAGAGTAGAGAGAGAGGGAAAAGAAGTTAAAACAGCTCAGAGAGGGGTTATATATGAATGCTTAAAAGGCCCAAAATGGAGGAAGAGGGAGAGAGGAGTTGGAGTGGGGAAAGGGAAGAGAAGTTAAAAAGGCTCAGAAAGGAGTTCTAGACAAATGCTCACCTCACAATTAAATGGATAAATCCCCCCATTTCCCTTCATCTCAGAACAAGAATCCATCTACTTGGAAGTAGGTTTGATGGAGCGTATGTCAGCCCCTTGAGGGGGCTTCTCCCCATCCCAGGAGGGCAGAAGGGGAGTGAAGTGAGACGGGGAAGGGAAGGAGGGCAGAAGTAGTGGATTATCCAGATATCTACTTATCACGAGACTGGAGCTCAATCCTGTGGGCAAACTCTAGGAAACAGCATGGAACACCTCAGAGTTTTTCTAACTGAAGAAAGTGAGAGAACTGGGTTATTCATCTACCAACTCCGACCAGACTTTGATGGAGAGGCACTCCCAGTTAATTCCATGCCCTGGCCTACCCTGAGTATTAGTTTGTTAGGGCTAGCATGACAAAGTTCCACAGGTTGGATGGTTTAGAGCAACAGAAATTTATTTTCTCCTAGTTCTGGGAGCCAGACGTCTGAAATCAAGGTGTCAGCAGGGCCAACCTCCCTGATGGCAGGAGGGAAGAAAGTGTTTTGGCCTCTCAGCTGTTGGCAGCCTGAGGCCTTCTGTGGCTCTTAGAGGGCCATCTTTCCCTGTGTGTCCTCCCATCTTCTTTCCTCTGTGCGTGTTTGCCTGTGTCCAGATCCCCTGTTTACTACTGTAGGGCTCACGGGAAAACCTGCCTTTTTCCCTTTGGTTGGTTCCCTGAAAGATCAACTCACAATTACAGCAGATTAATAAGAGAAAGGTTTATTTCCAAATACCATGCCCATGGGGAGACTCACAGAATGATTACACAATGTCTCAGTGATAGTCAGAGACCTTTTAGAAGGTGTCTTTTCGAAGGGGGGGAGAATGTAGAAAGTATAGGTGTAGGAAGTGGTTGCTAGGGGATGTGTGGATTGGGGTGGGGGGACAGATTGACTTGTAAATTAACCTGAGCGACAGGTATTGTGTTTTTTTTTTTTTTCTTTTTTTTTTTATTGTTGGGGATTCATTGAGGGTACAATAAGCCAGTTACACTGATTGCAATTGTTAGGTAAAGTCCCTCTTGCAATCATGTCTTGCCCCCATAAAGTGTGACACACACTAAGGCCCCAGCCCACTCCCTCCCTCTCTCTTTCTGCTTCCCCCCCCCATAACCTTAATTGTCATTAATTGTCCTCATATCAAGATTGAGTACATAGGATTCATGCTTCTCCATTCTTGTGATGCTTTACTAAGAATAATGTCTTCCACTTCCATCCAGGTTAATACGAAGGATGTAAAGTCTCCATTTTTTTTAATGGCTGAATAGTATTCCATGGTATACATATACCACAGCTTGTTAATCCATTCCTGGGTTGGTGGGCATTTAGGCTGTTTCCACATTTTGGCGATTGTAAATTGAGCTGCAATAAACAGTCTAGTACAAGTGTCCTTATGATAAAAGGATTTTTTTCCTTCTGGGTAGATGCCCAGTAATGGGATTGCAGGATCGAATGGGAGGTCTAGGTTGAGTGCTTTGAGGTTTCTCCATACTTCCTTCCAGAAAGGTTGTACTAGTTTGCAGTCCCACCAGCAGTGTAAAAGTGTTCCCTTCTCTCCACATCCACGCCAGCATCTGCAGTTTTGAGATTTTGTGATGTGGGCCATTCTCTCTGGGGTTAGATGATATCTCAGGGATGTTTTGATTTGCATTTCTCTAATATATAGAGATGATGAACATTTTTTCATGTGTTTGTTAGCCATTCGTCTGTCGTCTTTAGAGAAAGTTCTATTCATGTCTCTTGCCCATTGATATAGGGGATTGTTGGCTTTTTTCATGTGGATTAATTTGAGTTCTCTATAGATCCTGGTTATCAAGCTTTTGTCTGATTGAAAATATGCAAATATCCTTTCCCATTGTGTGGGTTGTCTCTTTGCTTTGGTTATCGTCACCTTAGCTGCACAGAAGCTTTTCAGTTTAATGAAGTCCCATTTGTTTATTTTTGTTGTTGTTGCAATTGCCATGGCAGTCTTCTTCATGAAGTCTTCCCCCAGGCCAATATCTTCCAGTGTTTTTCCTATGCTTTCTTTGAGGATTTTTATTGTTTCGTGCCTTAAATTTAAGTCCTTTATCCATCTTGAATCAATTTTTGTGAGTGGGGAAAGGTGTGGGTCCAGTTTCAGTCTTTTACACGCAGACATCCAATTCTCCCAACACCATTTATTGAATAGGGAGTCTTTCCCCCAAGGTAAGTTCTTGTTTGGTTTATCGAAGATTAGGTGGTTGTAAGATGTTAGTTTCATTTCTTGGTTTTCAATTCGATTCCAAGTGTCTATGTCTCTGTTTTTGTGCCAGTACCATGCTGTCTTGAGCACTATGGCTTTGTAGTACAGACTCAAATCTGGTATGCTGATGCCCCCAGCTTTATTTTTGTTACTAAGAACTGCCTTAGCTATACGGGGTTTTTTCCGGTTCCATACAAAACGCAGAATCATTTTTTCCAAATCTTGAAAGTACGATGTAGGTACTTTGATAGGAATGGCATTGAATAGGTAGATTGCTTTGGGAAGTATAGACATTTTAACAATGTTGATTCTTCCCATCCATGAGCATGGTATGTTCTTCCATTTGTTAATATCCTCTGCTATTTCCTTTCTGAGGATTTCATAGTTTTCTTTATAGAGGTCCTTCACCTCCTTCGTTAGGTATATTCCTAGGTATTTCATTTTCTTTGAAACTATGGTGAAGGGAGTTGTGTCCTTAATTAGCTTCTCATCTTGACTGTTATTGGTGTATACAAAGGCTACTGACTTGTGGACATTGATTTTATATCCTGAAACATTACTGTATTTTTTGATGACTTCTAGTAGTCTTGTGGTTGAGTCTTTGGGGTTCTCTAAGTATAAGATCATGTCGTCAGCAAAGAGGGAGAGTTTGACCTCCTCTGCTCCCATTTGGATTCCCTTTATTTCCTTGTCTTGCCTAATTGTATTGGCTAGAACTTCCAGCACTATGTTGAATAGTAAAGTTGACAGAGGACAACCTTGTCTGGTTCCAGTTCTAAGAGGAAAAGCTTTCAGTTTTACTCCATTCAGTAAAATATTGGCTGTGGGTTTGTCATAGATAGCTTCAATCAGTTTTAGAAATGTGCCACCTATGCCTAGACTCTTCAGTGTTCTAATTAGAAAAGGATGCTGGATTTTATCAAATGCTTTTTCTGCATCTATTGAGAGGATCATGTGATCTTTATTTTTGCCTCTGTTAATATGGTGGATAACGTTTATGGACTTGCGTATGTTGAACCAGCCTTGCATCCCTGGGATGAAGCCTGCTTGATCATGATGAATGACTTTTTTGATGATAAGCTGTAATCTATTGGCTAGGATTTTGTTGAGAATTTTTCCATCTATATTCATGAGTGAGATTGGTCTGAAATTCTCCTTTTTGTTTGGGTCTTTTCCTGGTTTTGGTATCAGGGTGATGTTTGCTTCATAGAATGTGTTGGGGAAGATTCCTTCTTCCTCAATTTTTTGGAATAATTTCTGCAGTACAGGAATAAGCTCTTCCTTGAAGGTTTGATAGAATTCTGGAGTGAAGCCATCTGGACCAGGGCATTTTTTAGTTGGAAGCTTTTTTATTGTTTCTTTGATCTCAGTGCTTGAAATTGGTCTGTTCAGGAGGTCTATTTCTTCCTGGCCAAGTCTAGGGAGAGGGTGTGATTCCAAATATTGATCCATTTCCTTCACATTGTCAAATTTCTGGGCATACAGTTTCTGGTAGTATTCAGAGATGATCTCTTGTATCTCTGTGGGATCAGTTGTTATTTCCCCTTTATCATTTCTGATTGAGGTTACTAGAGATTTTACTTTTCTATTTCTAGTTAGTCTGGCCAATGGTTTATCTATTTTATTTATTTTTTCAAAAAGCCAACTCCTTGTTTCATTAATTTTCTGAATGATTCTTTTGTTTTCAATTTCATTGATCTCTGATTTGATTTTGGAGATTTCTTTTCTTCTACTGAGTTTAGGCTTAGATTGTTCTTCTTTTTCCAATTCCATAAGGTCTCTTGTGAGATTGTTGATGTGCTCTCTGTCTGTTTTTCGAATGTAGGCATCTAAAGCGATGAATTTTCCTCTCAAAACTGCTTTTGCAGTATCCCACAGGTTTTGGTAGCTTGTGTCTTCATTGTTGTTATGCTTAAGGAAGTTAGTGATTTCCTGTTTGATTTCTTCCTGCACCCATCTGTTATTCAACAGAAGATTGTTTAATTTCCATGCCTTTGGATGGGGTCGAGCATTTTTGTTAGAGTTGAGTTCCACCTTTAGTGCCTTATGGTCTGAAAAGATACAAGGTAAAATTTCAATTCTTTTGATTCTGTTGATATTTGTTTTGTGTCCCAGGATATGATTAATTTTGGAGAATGTTCCATGGGGTGATGAGAAGAATGTATATTCTTTATCTTTGGGGTGGAGTGTTCTATATGCGTCTATCAAGCATAATTGTTCTAGGGTCTCATTTAAATCTCTTATATCTTTGTTTAATTTCTGTTTAGAGGATCTGTCCAGCTCTGTAAGAGGTGTGTTAAAGTCCCCTGTTATGATGGTATTATCAGATATCATATTGCTCAGACTGAGTAAGGTCTGTTTCAAGAATCTGGGAGCATTTAAATTTGGTGCATAGATATTTAGAATTGAAATGTCTTCTTGTTGTAGTTTTCCCTTGACCAATATAAAGTGACCATCTTTGTCTTTTTTGACTTTAGTTGCTTTAAATCCACATGTATCTGAAAATAAGTTTGCAACTCCTCTTTTCTTCTGAATTCCATTTGCCTGAAAAATTGTCTTCCAACCCTTGACTCGGAGCTTTAATTTGTCTTTTGAAGCCAGGTGTGTTTCTTGCAGACAGCAAATGGATGGCTTGTGTTTTTTAATCCAGTCAGCCAATCTATGTCTCTTCAGTGGGGAATTCAAGCCATTAACATTTATGGAGATAATTGATAAGTGTGGTAGTATTCTATTCGTCTTATTTGGTGAGAGTCCATTGCTTAGTTTTATCTTTTGCATCAGTGTGGAGGTTAGGTTCTGTCCTTTGATTTCTGAGTTCTTACTTTGCTGCTGATCCATTGTGGTGTCAGTGTGCAGAACAGGTTGAAGTATTCCCTGTAGAGCTGGTCTTGTTGTGGTGAATTTCCTCAATGTTTGTATATCCGTAAATGATTTGATTTCTCCATCAATTTTGAAGCTTAGCTTAGCAGGGTACAGAATTCTGGGCTGAAAATTGTTCTGTTTAAGTAGATTAAAGGTAGATGACCATTGTCTTCTTGCTTGGAAAGTTTCATTAGAGAAGTCTGAGGTCACTCTGATGGATTTGCCCCTGTAGGTCAACTGGCGCTTACTCCTGGCAGCTTGCAGAATCTTTTCTTTTGTCTTGACTTTGGACAGGTTCATCACAATGTGTCTTGGAGAAGCTCGGTTAGAGTTGAGGCGACCTGGGGTCCGATAGCCCTCTGAAAGCAGTGTGTCAGAATCTTTGGTGATGTTTGGGAAATTTTCTTTTATAATATTCTCTAGTATGGCTTCCATTCCTCTGGGGCATTCTTCTTCCCCTTCTGGAATTCCTATAACTCGTATGTTGGAACGTTTCATAAAGTCCCATAATTCTGACAGTGAACGTTCTGCTTTCTCTCTCTTCTTTTCTGCCTCTTTTACTATCTGAGTTATCTCAAAAACTTTGTCTTCTACCTCTGAAATTCTTTCTTCTGCATGGTCTAACCTGTTGCTGATACTTTCCATTGCATCTTTAACTTCCCTGATTGACTGTTTCATTTCCTTCAGCTCTGCTATATCCTTTTTATATTCTTCATATCGTTCATCTCTGATTTGATTCTGTTTTTGGATTTCCTTTTGGTTATTTTCCACTTTATTAGCAGTTTCCTTCATTGTTTCCATCATTTCTTTCATTGTTTTCAACATGTGTATTCTAAATTCCCTTTCTGTCATTCCTAACATTTCTGTATAGGTGGAATCCTCTGCAGTAGCTACCTCATGGTCCCTTGGCGGGGTTGTTCTGGACTGGTTCTTCATGTTGCCTGGAGTTTTCTGCTGATTCTTCCTCATGAGTGATTTCTTTTATCTGTTTCCTTGCCCTAATTTTTCTTTCACTTCCTCTTGCTCTTTAAGTTCTTGTGCCTGTGGACTAAGGGTTACAGGACCAGAAAGGTGAGAAGGTTGAAGAGCAAAAAAGGGATGAAAGAAAGGAGGACCGAGTGATAAGAAAAAAAAGAAAGATAGAGAAAGGAGAGGGGGTAGGGATAAGGAATATTGACAAAAAGAAGAGAGGCACAGAAAGAGGGAGACAGGGCAATATAGGTGTACAGTAGGGTACTTTGACACAACCTTAAAAAACCCCACCTTCTGGGGGTTGGGTGCCCAGTTGGGTGGTTCCCTTGAGGTCAGCAGCTCTTTGCTAACCTGGTCAGACACAGTACCCCACCTCCACCAAGTAGAGAGGAAAGACAAAAATGCTATAAATCAAACTAAAACAAGCAAACAGAAAACTTTATGGCGATAAAATTGGGTGAAAAACCAAGTGATAGCGGTAGAAACACTAGCAAAAATGAAGTTGTAGTTATTAAAAAAGGCAGCAATGGGAAATTATAATTAAACTAGAAAAATTGAGAAAGAAAAAGGGATCTGTATGGAAAAGATTGAAATTAAGAAACAAAAGAACATCAACAACGTCAAAATAAACAAACAAAAAAACCCAACCAAACAAAAAAAAAGAAAAAAAAATACACAACCAAAAACAAAGCAGTTTGTATATGTTGTTGAATATTGTCTGGGCAACACGTGGTCTTTTGGGGTATGAGATGTTAGTCACAGTTCTGATACGACTGGAGGCTGCTGATTTCTCAAACCCTAGCAGGTAGACACCCTAAATCTCTCTTCAGCCCACTTAAAAGGCACTTTGAACTTGTAAACTTGCTGAGCAGAAGCTTTCCCAGCTTTCTCGCTGGAATCACTGCTGAAGTGGCTATCCACTTACTCAGTGTGCCAAAACCGGTCTCACTCTGCCCCTGAGGGTTAGGGCTGCAAGGCGGCTCAGACCCCACCCTTAGGCTACTTGGTTGCTGGGTTACCAGCTCCCACCCGTTTCTAGCTCTGCTACCCTGAGGGCGGAGCTTGCCGGGGCAGATCACTGACAATGGATCCGTGTGACCCACCACCAAACACTATTAGCTCCGTCTGGCTCAGCGGCTCAGACTGGGGCCCTAGACAACGGCCAAAGTTCTCCGCACTCCCACTCAGGCCTTCCCCAAGGCAGTTCAACTCAGTGCCAAGTCCAAGGACATCAAAAGAGTTCACAGGTAAGGCCTTTCTGGTTTGCAGTCTCGCTGCTACTGAACTTACAGTTGTGGGCGGGTTTAGACGGGTTGAACACACGCGACCACTTGCCGGTTTTCCACTGTTTTAGTCCTCCTCTTGGGGTCCAGAAGTCTCTCGCTGACTCCCTGTATCCTCATAGGAGTGATGATAGGCAGTTCCCACCAGCCAGAGATGCCTGGAGTCCTATCTCCCCAGACTCACGGTGCCCAGATGCAAGGAAGCTGTTACTCGGCTGCCATCTTGCTCCGCCCTCCCCCCCCCCCCCCCCCCCGGTATTGTGTTTTAAATGATTTGAGGCCAGGTCTGTTACTATTCAGAAAAGTAAGTCAGCAGCCCCTTTTGAATCCCACTCAGGTTACTCAGGTTTTATGTAGATAGAAGGAAGGCCTCTTCCAATGCTTTCTGTTCTTCAATGGCCTTTAATTCAAAATGTTATTTAGGCTTGGCACCCGTGGCTCTAGTGGCTAAGGCACCAGCCACATACACCTGAGCTGGCAGGTTCGAAATCAGCCCGGGCCCACCAAACAACAATGACGGCTGCAACCAAAAAATAGCCAGGTGTTGTGGCGGGCACCTGTGGTCCCAGCTACTTGGGAGGCGGAGGCAGAAGACTCACTTGAACCCAGGAGTTGGAGGTTGCTGTGAGATGTGATGCCGCAACACTCTACCCAGGGCAACAGTTTGAGGCTCTGTCTCAAAAAAAAAAATAATAATAAAATAAAAATATTCTTTATATTAAATAGTCATCTTTTGTGGTAAAATTTCCTTAACTCCTTCACTACATATAAGGACAGCAAACATAGTGGATTAGGGCTCAGCCTAATGACCTCATTTGATTCTTTCCATAAAAACTTATTTCTAAGTAAGATCACATTCTGAAGTACTGGGATTAGGACTTAAACGTATCTTTTTTGGAGGAGACACAATTCAACCTATAACACCCTTCCTATTCCAAGTCAGCGGCAGTTATTGGGAATAAGAAAGCATACCCAATAAGGATCATGGCCGGGATCCTGGAGGTGGGCTCCTGGGCTTGAGGCTTTCTTGGGTTACTGGAATCTATCCATTGCTCTCCATCATCGTCCTGTTCCAGGCCACCTTCCTCTCTGGCCTAATTTACTGCACAGCCTCCTGTAGGGTCTCATATCATCTGATTGAACCTGCCTGGGAATCTGGTAGCCCCCTAGTGGTTGTGATGGACTGAATTGTGTCCCCTGCCCCAAATTGATATGTTGAATCCTAACTCCCAATACCTAGGATTATGATTGTGTTTGATGATTCCATTAAATCAAGGCCATTAGGGTGGGCCCTAGTCCAATCTGACTGGTGGCTCTGTAAGAAGAGATTAGGACAGACAGAGGCCTCAGGAATGCATACATAAGCAGGAAAGGCCATGTGAGGACACAGTGAGAGGTGGCTGTTTGCAAGCCAAGGCTTCAAGAGAAAACCTTCTTGCCTACACCTTGATCTTGGACTTCTAGCCTCCAGATTGTGAGAAAATAAATTTTTGTTGTTTAAGCCACCCAGTCTATAGCATTTTGTTACAAAATGTCTAGCAAGCTAATATAGCTGTCAATGTGAACTTTAAAAAACCCTAAGTCAGATCATGTCACTCCTGCTTCAAATCCTCACATGGCTTCTCATTACATCCACAATAAAATCTGGACTCCTCACCATGGCCTACGTCAAATGGTCTCCTTTCCAACTGCATCTTGCATGAAGCTTCTGCAGTCCACGATGCTGCAGTAGCCTTTTAACTGTCCTGCAGTCACACTGTGCCCTTTCCTCCTGTATGGGCTGGTATTTGCTGTTCATTTTGCCTAGAAGCCCTTCCTAAAGCTCTCCACCTAGCTGATCCTTGACTCACTCTTAAAGACACAGTTCTAAAATGAGGTCCTCCTCCTGACCCAGAAATCTAGGCTGGCCTCAGTGAGCAGTAACATGCAGCAGTGGTGATGTTCTGAGTCTAGGTTATAAGAAACTTTGCAGCTTCTACTTTCTGTCTCTTGGAATGCTATCTCTTAGAACCCCACCACCATGCCATGAGGAAGCACAAGCAGCCATAAGAAAAACCATAAAGTCCATGGATATCAGACAGTCCAGACTAAATTCTCAGCTGACAACTAGCATCAACTTACCAGCCACCATGAGCCATCTTGAACGTTGACCTTCCATCCTCAGCTGAGCTTCCTTCCTCTACTGAAACTTGGTGGAGCAAAGATGTTAGTTTTGACCACTAAGTTTTGTAGCGATCTGTTTGTTACACAGCAATAGGTAATAAGAACATGACCTCAGATAATAAGAACACCATCTTATGTAAGGTACCATCCAGACCAGTCAACATCAATTGCATCATTTTTTCATTCCCTTCATAGTACTTGCCAAAATCTAAAATTACCACAATTATTTTAAACTTTCTCATTTCCTATTTCTCATGACCACTAGAATATAAACTCTATGAAGGCAGAAACTTTGGCTCTTTATTCGTCACCAAATCCATAATACAATAGATATTCAATAAATACTTATTGAATGAATAAATGAAGGAACGGAAAAGTAAATAAATGAATTCCCTTTAAGCCCTTAATTCAGAAAGATAAGAAAAGAGACCTCTTAAGCCTGGTTAAATTGATGCAGCTGATAGACTATTGAATCAATGATGCCCTGAGCCTCCTTCGTTTGCCCAGGACTCTCAATTCTTCTGCAGCAAACACTTTCTTCCGCACCCAAATTCATATGTTGAAGTCCTAACTCCCTTATAGTCACATTCACTTGGCTTGGAATTTGAGATCCATCCAGCAAGGAACAGTTCACTCCACAAAAGGAATCTTGTGGAGACTAACAAGGGCCTGGAGCTCTGTGGCACTAGGGAAAACCCATGAACCTGCTGCCTCATTCCATTTTAAAGGGATGTGCCAAGTTTGCTTTTCTTTTTTTTTGGAAACAGTCTTATTCTGTTACCCTGGGTAGAAGGGTAGAATGCATGAGTTATAGCTTGCAGGGGTCCTCAAACTACGGCCCGCAGGCCACATGAGACGGTGTGATTGTATTTGTTCCCGTTTTTTTACTTCAAAATAAGATTTGTGCAGTGTGCATAGGAATTTGTTCATAGATTTTTGTTTTTAAACTATAGTCCGGACCTCCAACGGTCTGAGGGACAGTGAACTGGCCCCCTGTTTAAAAAGTTTGAGGACCCCTGGCAGCAACCTCAAACTCCTAGGCTCAAGAGATCCTCTTGCCTCAATCTCCCAAGTAGCTGAGACTAGAAAGCATGTGCCACCATGCCCAGATAGGTTTCTATTTTTAGTAGAGATGGTATCTTGCTCTTGCTTGCTCCAGCTCAGGCTAGTCTTGAACTCCTGAGCTCAAGAGATCTTTCCACCTCCGCCTCCCAGAGTGCTAGGATCACAAGTGTGAGCCACTGCACCTGAGGCCAAATTTGCTTTTTCAACCTTAACTTTAAGTTTGCTTTTTACTCTTAACTTTAACTTCACCCTTTCTGTCTCTTAACTTTTTCTTTTCTTCCCCTGCCTTCCTATGAATGTTTAGTATCCTAAAAAGATTAACATGTCATAGGCTAAGGTGTATCCACACAATATTAATATAAATATTCTAGAAAGTAATCTGGCCCAAACCCAGACCCATCTAGGTTAATTTTGGCAAAATGTGGTTTCAACCTTCCAAACCATCAAACGCTCTCCTCCCACTGAGTTTCTCCAGCACTGCCAACACACATATTTCTCCTGTCCTGGGCCATGCCCCACAATGTCCCTTTTAGACAGATACATAGGAAGGTAGATAGAGTATAAATAGACAAGGGATACATAGACAGAAAAGCTGTCCAGTCGACTGTTTTGCTGGAGCCTCGTGGCAGAGTGAGCACCCTGGTACATCACCTTGTCTTCATCTAGGTACATCCAAACTCTCTCTAGAAGATCCAGCTTGGAAAGTGACTCACATTATCAAGCCCCCAGGAGTCCAGGATGTACATCAGAATGCTGAGCTGTGAACTTGAAGTAAGTTAAGTCATTTGCGCCAGTTGCCCGGCAGGCTCAAATTAGGGATACTAATTGAGTATATATATATATACTATACTATAGTATATATATATACTATAGTATATATATATACTCAATACTAATATACTAATACTATCCCAAATTAGGGATACTAATTTGGCCTCAGGAGCACTTGCCCTCCCCTCCCCTTGCTTCCTCCTGGGTGAAGCCCACTTGCAATCCCAAAGTTAGAAGGTTGTTAGGGAAGCCACAAAACTGAGCCGAGTCAAGGCAAAGCAAAGAATCACAGGAGAGTTTGAGACTGAGAGGAGGGAAATCCAGGACAGTCATACGACGTCCTTTGAACTTCCCTTAGGAGAAGACATTTTCAGAAGGTCAGGTGAGGAGGAAATCCAGAACAACTAAGTGTGTAGCAGCCATTGTCAGGAAGACCAAGGAGAAGGGACGAATCAGAATGAAAGGATTTCTGAGGAAGAGTAAGGATCCCCCACCCCAAAAGCATACAGCACCTCCCACATTAAAGCAATCTGACCAATAGCCAATAGAAAGAGACACCCCATGACCAACAGAAAAGGGCAATAATGCCTAGTGGTGCAAAAGACCAATGAAAGACAACCCATTTCAAACTGAGAGGAAGGGGTATTTGTACCCCCATGGGATCCTTATGTGGGGAGCATTGTCACCTCCTTGCCTTCATGAGAGGAATTCACTTTCAACTCTCTCTCTTTTTTTGAGACAAGAGTCTCAAGCTGTCACCCTGGGTAGAGTGCTGTGGCATCACAGCTCACAGCAACCTCAAATACTTGGGCTTAAGCAATTCTCTTATCTCAGCCTCCCAAGTAGCTGGGACTACAGGCCCCTGCCACAAGGCCTGGCTATTTTGTTGTTGTTGTTGGAGTTGTCATTGTTGTTTTAGCTGGCCCAGGCTGGGTTCGAACCTGCCAGCCTCGGTGTATGTGGCCAGCCCCTACCCACTGAGCTATGGGCACCGCCACTTCCAACTCTCTTTGGAAGTGCTCTAAACTTTCTCTTTGTTCTTCCTAAATAAAATCTCTCTTTGTTACCCTGAAAAAGAAAAAAAGGATTTGAATTTGAGCTAGACTTAATATTTTCAAAATATTGATTATATTTTGAAATGGTAACTTTTGGACATATTGGGTTAAATAAACTGTATTGTTAAAGTTAATATCACCGGTTTCTTTTGCCTTCTCTTTTTACGTAGCTAGTAGAAAATGTAAATTTCATTTGTGCCTTCCATTCCATTTCCACTGGACAGCACTTGTATAGACAGAGCCTCTTTCTCCTTCCTTCTCTGAGCTTCTGCCCAAAACCCCATCCTCAGCAATTCCTGCAGGGCCTCAGGGAAAACTCTAGACTAGAGCGGTCTATCGCTCTGAAGGGGAGAGAGGCAGGCCCGCGTAAGGGAGCCGTTTGGGAGGAACAAGGCAGAAACATGCCAAGTCATTCTCCGCAACAGCAGAGCTATCGCCGTGGGGCCGGGTGGGCAGCCCGCATCCCGGAGATGCCAGCCTGCCATGCTCCAGCACCTTCCGCCTGGGCCTTGTCAGGCCTTTCTCATGTTCCCTCCCCATCCTGGGCGACAGGTAATTAGTAGGGCCAGCTGGCAGCCTCCACCAGGCACCGCCGCCAGAGAGCCGGCAGCCGGCCTGCAATTACTGTAATCCTGGCTTGGCCTCCAAAGAGAGCTCTATTCAGCTCTCCCTCTGCGAGCTGGCTCCGGGGTGATGGGGCTTGTAACCTGCACATTCTCTGGGTGCCTCTTGGCAATGAAAGACCCACAGAAGAAAGTCTCCAGTGTGCCCACCTGCCGCAGACTTCTCATGGTAAATAACGGAGCAGTCAGGCACAAATCCTTGCCTGTTGGCAGCTTGGGGAGGTGGTATTTGAAACATCTCACCCAGGCTGTATATTCCTTAGACAGTTTATTTTATATGTTCCTAGTATCTTCTTTGTCCAGAGAGCGTTTCCCAGGACCAGCAGCCAGTCCAGGAAGCTTACCCAGGGCAGATCCCATGCATCTCAGAAATATGTTAAAAAGCACTAAGAAATCCATGAATTTTAGGTTTTATGAAGCTAGTCCCACCCTAGAACGTAAGGAACAGGGAGGTTATCTCACCAAGTAGGAACTACAGGCAAAGACAGGTGGTAGCTAGGACAAGTGATGCTAGCGTGAAAAAGATGAGGGATCTGAAGAGACAGCAGAAAGATCCTCGCTTTCACTGAGCTAGCCTTTTAGCCCCTCGAGCCTCGGTCTTCCTATATGTAAAATGGCCATAATAGTAGCTTGTACCTCACAGAGCAATTGTGTCAATCAAATGAGATAGTCTGTGTAAAAGGTTTAACATGACAAGCACTCAACCAACAGGAGCCTTAAAAATTAAGCAAAATACTCAGGAGGATGGAGGCAGGAAGATAGCTTGAGACCAGGAGTTTGACACCAGGGCAACATAGTGAGACCCTCATCTCTAAGGAGGGGGGAATATATATATATTCTAAGAAGCTAGCTGGATAGAATGCAAGTAGACTTATCCTATCAGAAGGTTCCAAATTGAAGCATCAGTATTTAGATGGGGAAGAGCTCCTTTTAAAGGTGTAGGGAGTGAGGAAATATTCCCTTGAAGGCTTGATGGGTGTAGAAGCCCTCACTCTGCTGCCAGCACTACAGTCCAGGGTGGGGTGGAGGGTCCAGCTACTTCATGTGTGAGGTTCAGTGAAAAATGAAAACGCAGAGCCTCTCATTCAGAAATCAGGAAAAAGTACAACTGAAGGTTCTAAAATAGAAAACTTTTCCCCTTCTTCTATGTTCTTCTCTCTATTTTCTGCCTGTCTCTTGCTCCTTTCTCTCCTCCCCACTCCTCCCCTGCCCCATCCCCACCCCTTTGTTTTATTTGCTATTTAATCTTCCACCACCACCTCCTAGGGCAGAGGGATACTACCTGTCATTGCAGACTGGGACCTTGAGATCAGCACATGCCAGCTGTCAGCCCATGGCTACCAGATTCCCCCTCCTAGCCACTGTGATGATACCCCAGCCAAGAGCAGGTAAGTTAAGCTCCCCCTTTCACCAGCGGCTACCCCAGACCACAGCAGATGGGCAGCCCCAAAGGGATACACTGTCTGGATCAGAGGGGTAGAGGCTCACCCTGCCAAGCTGCCTACCAAACATACTGAGGTACAGCCCAGTCTTGCCTGACACCATGAAGGACATGCACCCAAGCTCGCTCTTCCCAGAGCCCTGGGGGAAGAGGAGGTTGCTGCAGCCATGGGCACTGGTGGTGAGGAGCAGGAGTGTGTGTTTGTGTGTGCGTGCTTGTAGGGCAGGAGTGGTATCAGAGCACTCATCCTGGGGAAGGGATAGAACTGCAGAGGCAGCAAGAGGAAGGATCACTCAGTACCATTGTCCCATTGGAATCAACATACAAAATCCAAAATCAAAGATACAATTATTAAGGCCAGGTGTGGTGGCTCATGCCTACAATCCTAGCACTCTGGGAAGCTGAGGCAGGTTGATCGTTTGAGCTCACAAGTTTGAGACCAGGCTGAGCAAGAGTGAGACCCTGTCTCTAAAAACTAGCTGGGCATTGTGGTAAGCTACTGGGGAGGCTGAGGCAAGAGGATCACTTGAGCCCAGAGTTTGAGGTTGTTGTGAGCTATGCCACCATAGCACGTCGAGAGGGTGACAAATGACTCTGTCTCAAAAAAAAAAAAGACACAATTATTAGAAATATCAAGATGGGGCGGTGCCCGTAGCTCAGTGGGTAGGGTGCCACCACATATACCAAGGCCGGTGGGTTCAAACCCAGCCTGGGCCAACTAAAACAGCAATGACAACTACAACAAAAAAATAGCCAGGCATTGTGGTGGGTGCCTGGAGTCCCAGCTACTTGGGAGATTGAGGCAAGAGAATCGTGTAAGCCCAAGAGTTTGAGGTTGCTGTGGGCTGTGATGCCACAGCACTCTACCCAGAGCGACAGCTTGAGGCTCTGTCTCAAAAAAAAAAAAAAAAAAAAGAATTTCAAGATGGTACCCTGGAGTATTAAACCCTAAGTGCCGCCTGTCTGAGCTGGAGCCTGTGCAACTTCATTGCTGTGCACTGTGAAACAGGCTCTGGGAGGAAATGGTTGCCACTGAGTAATTCTACACCATGTTTCCAATCCCGGGTCTGCTACTCACTAGCTTCATTCACCTGGGTCAAGTTGTTCAACAGGCTCCAAGACTCTCAGTGTTTGCATCTGTGAAATGGAAATAATGATCGAACTCAACTCTTAAAAATTGTTGTGAGGATTAAAAGAGATTATGTAAGTAGGGCTTAGTGTGCTACAGAATTGCCCAACCTTTTTTTTTCTCTGCCCCACATTGGAAGAAGAATTGTCTTGGGCCACGCATTAAATAACAAACAGTAATGAAAGCTGATTAGCACACACACACACAAAAAAGTTCTGTTAATACTTTTCCTGATATCTGACACCACAGATCTGCAAAAAAACGTTCTCACAAAATCAACACGCAGCCCATGGGAGATCTCTGCTAGAGCTTTCTCTTCACGCGGCACAAAGCAATCCCTTCGATACTGTTAGCCTCACTTCTCCCAACTTCTCTCTTGGAAAAATAATCCTTCACATTTTTCTAAGCCTCAGGGATCCTACATTTCTATTCCTATAGCAGCTGGTGAGTGGCTGAATGAGACAAACCACTGGGCCAGGGGTTCCACTAACATAAAGAAAGAAGTCAACACAAGCTAGGATTCTGTGTTGACAAGCATTGCGCCTATCACAGATTAAACCTGGGCCAGTCTGTAAACAGACAAGCTGGAGGCTTCTGGCTAGCCTGATCTATCCCTTCTCAAAAGCTGATTTCATTCCTGTTTTCCTACCATCTTAAACTTCCTCGGAGAACTCACTCCCTATCCCTAACTGTACGGCACTGAGCAAACCACCTCTAGTTGTTAGTCTTTCTCTGGCTCTGGTGGGTCCGGGCATTCATTAAGCAAAAAATAGAACTCTCCTTGCTTTTCTGGTTCTGTTAAAACATTCCTCCCAGGTTATAGAAGACTTCCAGTAGAAGTCTGTGGTAAAAGGATTTCCCAGACCTTTTACAAGGTCTCCAGCAGATGATCTTTGATCTCTGTCATAGCATGCCCCTACACCTCCTGAGCTACACAGGCACCACATCATACTGCTTTATTTATTTATTATTTATTTTTTGAGATAGAGCCTCAAGGTGTCGCCCTGGGTAGAGAGTGCTGTGGCATCACAGCTCACAGCAACCTCCAGCTCCTGGGCTTAAGTGATTCTCTTGCCTCAGCCTTCCAAGTAGCTGGGCCCACAGGCACCCGCCACAATGCCTGGCTATTTTTTGGTTGCAGCTGTCATTGTTGTTTGGCGGGCCCAGGCTGGATTCAAACCCGCCAGCTCAGGTGTATGTGGCTGGTGCCTTAGCTGCCTGAGCCACAGGCACCGAGCCTCACACCATACTGCTTTAAAAGAAGCCCTTTACCCTAACTTGGCACTGTCACCATCATCCATTTTTGGTGGCAGCCCATCTGCTTTACAGATGCTCTTTTTTTTTTTTTTTTTTTTTGTAGAGACAGAGTGCCATGGCGTCACATAGCTCACAGCAACCTCCAACTCCTGGGCTTAGGCGATTCTCCTGCCTCAGCCTCCCGAGTAGCTGGGACTATAGGCGCCCACCACAACACCCGGCTATTTTTTTGTTGCAGTTTGGCTGGGGCTGGGTTTGAATCTGCCACCCTCGGTATATGGGGCCAGCGCCCTGCTCACTGAGCCACAGGCACCGCCCCTTACAGATGCTCTTAATAAATCTCTGCTGTTTACTCAGCCTGGCTCTTTGCAGTACCTTCTGCCTTTTGACGTCTAATAGTAGTGTTAGTGTTTAATGTGTTCAGTGATGTGTTTAGCGATGTCCTTTGTTACCAAAGAACGTCCAGCCGCCTATCCCAATATGCAGAGATGGGGTTTAGGTGTAAATAAGCTTTATTTGTCAGAAGGCCAGCAATTCTGGAGTAGTGAGAGTAACCTCTCTAAGACTGTTTGGTTATTCCATTTCCCAAAATCACAGTTTTATACAGGAAAGTTAAAAGCAAGAACCGTACTAAACCTTATCTTAAACAACAATAATCACTATAACCCATGATCCATAATAAACAATAATTGATATACATGATCCATATAACAACATTCCAATTCAAAAGTTAATCTCCCAGACAACCTAAATGCCTATCAACTCAGGAATGGATTAACAACTGTGGTGTATGGGTACCATGGAATACTATTCAGCCATAAAAAAGATAAAGAGACTTTACATCTGTTAACTTGGGTGGAACTGAAACACATTCTTTTCTGTAAAGTATCACAAGAATAGAAAAGCAGGCTCCGCACCCAAAGCTCAGTGAGTGGGGCTCCAGCCACATACAGAAAGGCTGGCGGGTTCGAGCCTGGCCGGGGCCTGCTGGAGAACAACGACAACTGCAACCAAAAAATAGCCGGGCGTTGTGGTGGGCACCTGTAAGCCCAGCTACTCGGGAGGCTGAGGCAAGAGAATCGCTTAAGCCCAAGAGTTTGAGGTTGCTGTGAGTCGTGTGATGTCACAACACTCTACCAAGGGCAACATAGTGAGACTCTTTCTCAAAAAAAATGGCTTCAATACTAATCTGAAGCCAGTAGATGATCTAATTCATGCCCACATAGGAGAAAAAGTCATTTCAATTCAATTTGTGGGGAGGGAGAGGGGAAGGTGTTTGGGGTACTCCCACTGAATGGGCACAATGTAAGGGTATATAGCACACCTTCTGGGTGCAGGACATTACTACAAGAGGGACTCTACCTAACAAATGCAAACACTGTAACCTAGCTGTTTATACTCTCATATTAACCTGAAATTTAAAAAAAGGTTAATCTCCTAAATAAATTGCTCGAAATTACTCAAGATATATACTTTTAGGTTAAAGCTGAATTTACAAAACAACAAGGATGGAAGACATGATGTGACGCTCACATAGGACCTAAACCGGCCGGACTAACTTTGTCGTCTCGGCCCTAGCCTGGCCGACTCCATCTTATCCTCACTACGTGCACTGTCATCTCTAAGGCTGTTCTTGGCTCTAACAATCCATTATGCTGCAAGTGAGCATCGTTGTTTCTACTTCTTTTCATGAAGAATGACGTTGAAAGCTTCAGAGCCTTTTCTTCATATGATGGGCCATGCAACAGGAAGCCACATTGAAAGCTTGGGCCAGTTGGCTGGACACCTGTGCATGGTGAGGGAGTGGGAGCTGAATCTACACTAGTCTCAGCCTGGTCCTAGGCACTTTCCTTCTAGGTCACATTAGCTCTTCAGGCACCTAGGGCCCCATACTCTCTTCCAGGGGGTTGTGGCTCACAAGGGTCCTGCAGAGTGAGACAGCGGCTGAGGCAATCCTTCTGTCTGGTTGGCTGGCACTGTGGCCGTGAGTGTTCCCCAGCAGATGGCCACGAGAAGGACAACTGGGCACAAGCCTTCTGCCATGTGGCTCCCTGGCACTGGGTTGGATGGCCTCTCACTCAGCTCCTGTCTCTTCTCCTTCTCTCCGCCAGGGGTAGAGTCTTTCAATTTATCTGGGAGTTGGGGGAAAATGTGTTCTGCAAATATGCGCATAGACATTTCTGCCCAAACTTTAAACTAATGGATTTTTTTAAAACTCAAAGTCAAACATTTGCATCTCTCTTCTTGCTTTTGTTTTCTTCTCCCCCAACCCCC
This sequence comes from Nycticebus coucang, assembly GCF_027406575.1. Lineage (NCBI taxonomy): Eukaryota > Metazoa > Chordata > Mammalia > Primates > Lorisidae > Nycticebus > Nycticebus coucang. The sequence goes on from NC_069787.1 coordinate 25,636,798, forward strand.
CACCCCAAGGCAGTAGGTGACTCTGTCTAGCTCTGTGGGCTGGGGAGAAAGGTCTCCGGGACAGGGATAGTTTCTCAAATTTTAATGCTCTAATCAATCCCCTGGGGATACTACAGTCTGTATATGTGAGAGAGAGAGAGAGTGTGTGTGTGTGTGTGTCTGTCTGTCTGTCTCAGCAAAAGGATATATTTTGAGAAATTCAAGGTGATTTTGTCATTGTGCAAACACTACAGAATGTGGCATATCCTTACACAAACCTGGATGGTACAGCCTGCTACACACCTAGGCGTGCTACACACCTACTGCTCCTAGGCTACACCCCAAACCCAGCCCCGGCCAGAAGAACAAAACAAAACAAAACAGAATATGATTGTCTTGAGTACCGAGGCAATTGTAACACAATGGTAATGTCCATGTAAACGTGTCCAACATAGAAAAGGTATTATAAAAATATGATGTAAATGATTAAGAAAGGTACACCTGTATAGGGCACTTCCCATGAATGGAGTTTGCAGGACCAGAAGTTGCTCTGGGTTAGTGAGTGAGTGGTGAGTGAATGTGGAGGCCTCAGACATCACCGTACAGTATTGTAGACCGTATAAACACTGTATAAACCCCCTAAATTTATAAAAGGATATTTTCCTTAAGCTGAGGGTGGTAGGTTCAAACCCAACCCCGGCCAAACTGCAACAAAAAAATAGCCGGGCGTTATGGCGGGCACCTGTAGTCCCAGCTACTCGGGAGGCTGAGGCAGGAGAATCACGTAGGCCCAAGAGTTAGAGGTTGCTGTGAGCCATGTGATGTCATGGCACTCTACCGAGGGCGGTACAGTGAGGTTCTGTCTCTACAAAAAAAAAAAAAAAGGATATTTTTCTTTTCTTTTTTTTTTTTTTATTGTTGGGGATTCATTGAGGGTACAATAAGCCAGGTTACACTGGTTGCAATTGTTAGGTAAAGTCCCTCTTGCAATCATGTCTTGCCCCCATAAAGTGTGACACACACCAAGGCCTCACCCCCCTCCCTCCGTCCCTCTTTTTGCTTTTCCTCCCCTCCCCATAACCTTAATTGTCATTAATTGTCCTCATATCAAAATTGAGTACATAGGATTCATGCTTCTCCATTCTTGTGATGCTTTACTAAGAATAATGTCTTCCACGTCCATCCAGGTTAATACGAAGGATGTAAAGTCTCCATTTAAAAAAAAAAGGATATTTTCTTTCTTCAGTAATAAATTAACCTTAGCTCACTATAACTTTATAAACTTTACATTTTTTTCACTTGTTGATTCTTTTGTAATAACACATAGCTTAAAATACAAACACATTGTATTTGTAACAAACACAGCCATACAAAATACTTCCTAAAATTTTTCTATTTAAATTTTTTTTAACTTTTTAAACATTTGTTGAAAATGACAACACAAACACACATTAGCCCAGGCCGACACAGGGTCAGGATCATGAGAATCACTGTCTTCCACTGCCACATCTTTGTTCCCCTGGAACCTGCCATCTCCCCTGATACCAATGACTTCTTCTGGAACACCTTCTGGAGAACTTGCCTGCAGCTGTTTTCCAGTTAGCTGCTTTTTTTTTTTTTTTTAAATAAGTTAAGAAGTACATTCTACAATAATGATAAAAAGTATAGTATAGTAAATATATAAATCAGTAATATCAGTTATCATTATCAAGTATTATGTGCTTTTTTTATTGTTTCAGGTTAACTTGAGGGTACAAAGAATTAGGTTATAATGTTTGCATTTGTTAAAGATAGAGTCCCTCTTATAATTGTGTCCCACCCCAAGAGGTGTGCCGTATACTCTAACATTGTCCCCATTAAGTGGCTGTATTTTTATATGGCTGTCCATGCCGAAGGTCTGTTTACACGAGCATCACCACAGACCCTAAGAAACGCACTGCATTATGATGTCTTGACAGCTGCAACGTCACTAGATGACAGAATTTTCCAGCTCCATGACCATCTTATGGGACTACTGTCGCATATGTGGTCTGTAAAATGTTATTGGGCACATGACTACATACAACTGTAGTTTCTGACTCAGCGTGTCTGGAGCGAGGTTCAAGATCCCGCATTTCTAATAAACTCTCAGGTGATTCCAATGGGGATAGCTCAAAATGCTCACTTTGTTGGTTTATTTATTTATTTATTTTTAGACAGAGTCTCACTTTGTCCCCCTGGGCAGCCCACAGCAACCTCAAACTCTGGGCTCGAGCGATCCTCTTACCTCAGCCTCTCGAGTAGTTGGGACCACAGGTGCCCTCCACCACCTGGCTAAGAAGCTCACTTTGAATAGCAAGAGAGAGAAACAGAGAGAGAAAGTCCTAAAAGGGAAGGAAAAGCGGAATTGACACCTCATCTAATATTTCTAAATGTCCTGGTGCTACATACAAATGTGAATTCTGGGAACGGGCCTGAGAGAAAAAGGGGGCTGGGGAGATGTGCAGCCAATTGGTCTACCCCTCTGCTTTTGCTCCAAGTGGAGGCTGAAAACCAGATGGTTGTTGTCAGCAGTTTATTTTCATAGCCAAGAAGTACACAGAGTCTAGGAAGGGGGAAACTGAGGGATTGAGGCAGTGTGGCTTTTCTCTAACCCGGGCCCCACATGGCCACACGGCTTACTGCAGGCTGGGAGCTGCTGCACTCCCCAGGTGGACTCACCTTTACCTTTAGCCAAACACACAAATACTGGCCTCCTCCTGGCCCATCACCGGCCTGCTGCTCCGCTGCTGTCACCCACACCACATCCCCAGTGCTTTGGGCTAATTGCAGCCAAGGTAAGGAGACGGCTTTGGGCCTGGAGTGGCATTTTCCTCCTCCTTGGCAAGGATCCAAGGCCAATGGATCACTGAGGACCACAGAAGAGAGAGGCAAGAGGGCCCTTGAGTGGCCAACACGCGTAATTCAGAAAGTCTAGTAGGCCTGGGCTGTGGGGCCGTAGGAGGGGTGATGACATCTTTCACAGGGTGCATGCTGTCTCTTATTTTATAAAGCAGGGAGGCAATGACAGCCCCAAATGGATTAGATGCTCAAGGGCCCTTCTGGGCCACTTCTCCTGCGTCCATTGGGATCTTCAGTTCAAAGGCTGACAAGAGTCTTTGCACATTTCCTTTCAAGCTGAACTCCTGTCAGCCCTCTAAATCCTTCCAAAGAAAAATTGAGTAGGGCTTAGGAGAAGACTATACACACTCAGCTAATGAATGACATCTTGGCTCGCCTTCTTAGGTGAAGCTTGGAAGTGAGGCTTGCTTGACTCTCCAGCTAACGATCTAGGGTCAGGGATAGTGAGCCCAACTGCCTCCAGGGGCCTGGCAGGAGATGCGAATGGGCCAGGAGGGTGAGGTGTGAGGAAGCATGGAGTGGCAGCGGGGACAGCCTCTGCTGACTGTCGTCAGGGGATCTGTGGACCCAGCTTTCACAGATCCTAGGCTTTGGAGGAGATTCTAGAGACTTTTTAAAAAAATAATAATAATAATAATAAGGGCGGTGCCTGTGGCTGAAAGGAGTAGGGTGCTGGCCCCATATACTGGAGGTGCTGGTTCAAACCTGGCCCCGGCCAAAAACTGCAAAAAAATAAAATAATAATACTGGAATTTACAAAGCATTTATCATGTGCTATACTGTTCTAAGCACTTTACATATTTTACCTTATTGGATTCTCATCATGACCTTGTAGGGTATTACTGTAATTATCCTCATTTCACAGATGAGGAAACCAAGGCCCAGGGAGATTAAATAACTTGCCTAAGATCTTTCAGTTAGCAAAGTGGCAGAGCTGGAATTTGAATCTAGGAATGTGGCTCCAAGACCATGTTCCTAGCCACCACCACCATGGGCCATTGCTGCCCAGAAAAGATCCTTGCATGTGATTCATTCCATCTTCAAGGCAGCAAAAGTGTGTGGGATTTTTCTTGTGTTTTGAATCTCTCTGACTTTCCTTCTGCTACTGAAACCGCCCTTACAAACTGATGAAAGGGTGGCAAGGCAAGAGCTATAGTAAGGGCCCCAACACTCTGCAAACTCAGGTAAAATAATGATAATAATTAGCCACTGTCCCCTCATTTGCTTGGTAATAACTGTTTCCTCTGTTTGCTTCTTTACCCTGGAGTCATGGTTTTTGTTTATAAAGATACTTAACGTAGTTTTGAGATATCTTCCAGGTCCTGCATTTCAGTGATGAGCCCCCCTAGACCAAAGAACTGATTCAACTGGCCTTTGACACCCCCACCCCAAGGAACTGCATTTCTGTGGTTTGGCTGACCCATCTAGACAGAGGACCATACCAAGGACTGATGGTTCTGCCTTAAAACAGTCCAGTTAGCAGACCCTGATTGCCTATCCTATTCCCACCAAACTGTCTTTAAAAACAGTTTTACGGGTGGCGCCTGTGGCTCAGTCGGTAAGGCGTTGGCCCCATATACCGAGGGTGGCGGGTTCAAACCCGGCCCCAGCTGAACTGCAACCAAAAAATAGCCGGGCGTTGTGGCGGGCGCCTGTAGTCCCAGCTACTTGGGAGGCTGAGGCAAGAGAATCACATAAGCCCAGGAGTTGGAGGTTGCTGTGAGCTGTGTGATGCCAGGGCACTCTACCGAGGGCCATAAAGTGAGACTCTGTCTCTACAAAAATAAATAAATAAATAAATAAAAACAGTTTTACAGGATTTGAGGAATTCCTCCCATCACCCTGCTTAGTGCTATGCAGAATAACCTCTCTGCCGTAAATCCTGGTGTCTGTGGGCATTGGCTTCCTCTTGAACAGTGGGCAAATGGACCTGGATGGGCAGTAGCATTGCTAGCCAGAAAATCACTCCTTTAAGAAGTCTCACTGATTGGGTCAGGCCTACCCAGATAATCTCTGTCACTTTGATTGTCAACTGACTGCACCTTTAAAGCTATCTGCAACGTCCCTTCACAGGAGTGCCCAGATTCATGTTTGATTGAATAATCAGGGAATGGAAATTTGGGGGAGGGGGTATGTTTAGAATTTTGCCTACCACGGCACATAAATAAAATTAAAATCTTTTTCATAATAAACAGACATATTCACCAGATAGGGGTCAAGGAGTTTCTAACCTGTGATTCAATTCTTTTGTTTATCCAACAAATTTTTATTGAGTGTGCATGGGCACCAGCACTGTGCTAGGCACTGGACATACCTCTAAAAAGATAGACAAATCCCTAGCCCTGAATCTTCCAAACAGTATATAGCTGGGACACCCATGGGGACCCCCTGGGCCACATGGCAGGCATCATCTCTGAGCCCAATTCCTGCTACTCTGGTTAAGTATTTATTTGTCTTCCATTACATGCCCCACAAACCCTGTTTGTTTATTCCTCTGACCTGAATATTCATAACCACGAAATGCTCTGATTCCCTAGTCAGTCTCCCATGTAAGCTACATTTAAACAGGGACCACATCTAACACCTCTGTTCTGATGTCTTGGCCAAAGCAAATAGAATTATGAAGGAACAGGAGCTGGTCAAATTCCCAGGTCCCAGGAGACAGCTGCTATAGACAGGGTGACCTGAAGTATCAGAAGCAGGACTCCAGATGCAGGCTGGTGCTAGGAGGGCAGGAAGGGACGTGATCATTTCCTGACTGCCGATTTTTGTGATTCCTGTGGTTTAAGATATCAGGCATCCTCCTCTCTCCATCAGTGTAGCCTCCTGAAATGAAGGCATTTCCACCTACATTTTAGGCTTAAATTTCCTGATACCTTGAGATGTTACCTGCTGCTAAAATATGATTATGCAGAGCCAAATAATCTGACCCAATAGGCACAGGCTTATGGTTTAATATTCTCATTATTTCAATTTCATTAGTATTTCCTGAGCCCCTTGGGTTAGATGCTTTAGGAATGTAAGCGGTTTCTTCACCCCTGCACCCTTCTCAGCGCGTGTTCTACCTACACAGCATCCTCTACAGCCCAGAAACAGACTTGTGTATTTTAAAAACATATCTGTTTGCTCCCACAAAGTGTGTCATCAGGAGGAAATAAAGAATGCAGACATGGTCTAAACAATGACACCTTGGGCTGGAATTAATCTCTCCTTCCTCAGGGCTCCTCTTAACACTATCTGATGCTCAGATTGGAGTGGGAATAAAACCTAACCGTGAGGCATAAAGTTGCACTTGACTGAGAATTACTCCCCTCCCTTGCATCCTCAGAAAATGTTGGCAGGGACCCATAGGGCCCTCTTTTGCAACTCTCCAGCAGGTCCCAGGATCACAAGCAGGCCACCAGTGTTTTATCTTCATAAAAGTTTAATAATACATTGGGAGAGTCAATGACCAACGCTGAGTGGGACTCACAGGACTAAAACTATAAAAAAAGAAAATAGCTGGGGGTTGAAGTCCACCCCTCCACTCCGAAGGTGGGGTTCTGGAGAGTAATAATAGTAAGAGTTGAACATATTCGTCACTTACTGTGTACATACATTGCGCCCAGCGTGGGCTTACGTGATCTCACCTAATCCTCACAATAACACCAAGAGGTGGATTCTATTATTACTAGCACTTTAAAGGTGAAGAATTATGCATAATTATAGGAATTATGCATCAGCCCAAGGTAACTGCAATCATCAAAGTAGGAGAGAGTCCAGACACACCCTGGCCAGTCTGGGGCGTGGGAGAAGGGGAGAAGGGGAGAAGGCTCTGGAGCGGCATCCATCTCCTTGCCCAGCCCAGCCTGCCAGTGTAACAGGAGAGACAGGAAGATCTTTGAGACTGGAAACATAAGGGTTTTTTGTTTTTTGATTTTTTTCTTTTCTTTTCTTTTCTTTTTCTTTTTTTGTAGAGACAGAGTTTCACTTTATCGCCCTCGATAGAGTGGCGTGGCGTCACAGCCGACAGCAACCTGCAACTCCTGGGCTTAGGCGATTCTCTTGCCTCAGCCTCCCTAGCAGCTGGGACTACAGGCGCCTGCCACAACACCCGGCTATTTTTTTGTTGCCGTTTGGCTGGGGCCGGGTTTGAACCCGCCACCCTCTGTATATGGGGCCGGCGCCCTGCCCACTGAGCCATAGGCATCTCCCTGATTTTTTTATTTTCAATATTAGCATGGAGGGGCTGGCTGGGAACAGAGAAATGAGTTCTAGGCCTCTCCCGGGAGAGAGTGCTCATGATTTTACTTAGTTTTAATTTTCTCTCCTGATGAAAAATTTGCCATGGTTAGAGAGACACCAAATAAACAGAACTGTGACTGATGTTTTCCAATTTCCTTAGCGGATTCCACATATTTTTTAGAGTTCCATCAATATTTCAACAGTTTCAACCTGGTTCTCCCTCTGGGAAGCCGGGATAGAGTCACAGTCCCCTGATATCCCGCTTTCCCCCACCTAGCCGAGGCTGGGCTCCTGTCAAGGGCCCTGGAATTTCAGGAATTTTGTTGTGAGGGGAGTAGACCATACTGGCACTCCATCATAGATCCTGGGCACTCAGCTCCGTCGGGCGAAAGCAGCTACCACATGGCTGCTGGGACTGTCCGCTTCTGGGAACGTCCCCTGGCCTCAGAGGCCTCCACCCATATGGACCAAATAAGTACTTGCACTCAAACCTTCACCTCGGGGTTTACTTTTGGGAAAACACCAACCCAAGATGAAGGAGAGGGGTTCCACGCCAGAGAGGGCTATGGGGGAAATCCAAATTAAACAGCCAGGACTGGAAACCCAGCAAAGACTGACAGCCACAAAGTTAGAAACAGAAGGTTCAAAAAAGATCCACCTGGAAATATCAAACCAAAGGGGCCCAGATTCAGAAGGTCAGGCATTTGCTAACACCAGCTCTATTTTTCTATTTTTTTGAGACAGAGTCTCAAACTGTCACTCTGGGTAGAGTGCTGTGGCATCACAGCTCACAGCAATCTCAAACTCTTGTGCTTAAGCAATTCTCTTGCCTCAGTCCCCCGAGTAGCTGGGACTACAGGCGCCCACCACAACGCCTGGCTATTTTTTAGAGACAGGGTCTCCCTCTTGCTCAGGCAATCTACTCGCCATGGTCTCCCAGAGTGTTGGATTACAGGCGTGAGCTACTGCGCCTGGCTTTGCTCTGTTATCAGCATAAACTAGAGGGCATGTCTCAGTGACATGCCCATGAGCTGCCTTCATCCTCCTCGGTCTCTTCTCATGGGTGGGCAACATGTCCAGGGAGCAGGGGTAGGCTGGGGTGGACTATCCTGCCTTCCTCAGGTCCCTGTCGCTGCATGTCTGTGTCTCATGTGCGTGCACGTGTGTGTGTGTGTGTGTGTGTCCATGTGTGAGCAGAGGAGAAACTGATCTAGAGCACAAGAAGAACTCCAAGGACAAGACTAAGGCTCTCCCAAGCTGGGCACAAATGGAGAAGCAGAGAAACAGGGCAATCACGCCTGGCTGGCAGCAGAAACAGATGTGGGCTTTAAGAGGAGTTACTGGTGAGATTCAACTCCATCATGCTTGGCACAGCACATGACACGCAAAGCCCTGGCCTTATTGTTCCTTTCCTTCTGAGCCAGCATACACCAGAATCACCACCACGAGCTGTGGCTCCCCTCGCCCCCATTCCACAGATTCAGCTCTCCCATTTCTCCAACTCAATTCCCTCTCAATCTTTTCTATTTTTCTAGTTAAAGACCCATCTGGAAAAGGCCCTTAGCACCCAAAACATTAACCAGGAACATCAATGAAGGCTCATAAAGTAGCAGGACTTGTGCAAAGTGCTTTAAATGCAGGATCAAATTCTCTTTAAAATCTTGTCAGCTCCACTTCACAGGTGAGGAAACTAAAGCACAGGAAGGTCGAATAACAGGCCCAATGCCACACGGCTGGTGTAGCCCATCTGGAATTCAGTTGCCTCTGAAACTTAGTCTCTTACCTGCTCTGCTGTTTTACTTCCTGGGGGTTTACTGGGTTGCAGATGTAAATGTCTGAGGTAGGTAAAAATTCTAATTAGACTTTGAATTTTTATAGCACTTAACAGTTTACCAAATCCTTAGATCTATGTTATACATCGTAACCCTCACCATAGCTCTTTAAGCTGTATAGGGCAAGAATCATTATGATGTAGTGCTTAGCACAGCACATACTTGCTCTGTAGCCACTTGTAATGAAGGCATCACTCCCCTTTGACAAACAAGGAAAGTGAGTCTGCCTGTGAGTGGCTTTCCAGAGACCCCCAACTAAGTGAAGAGCTGTATCTTGTGCACAGATGGGGAGCTCACCCTGGGGTTCTTCCTTTCTCTACACCTGGTGTCGGGTGTTGAGCATTGTACATTCCACTGGTAAGTCCCTGGACCCCTCATTCCCCTTCAAAGCCTGCAGGCTGATTTTCTCGGGAATGCATACGGCTTTCAAAGAAGCATTTATCCCCTACTTTAAGCCCAGCATGGAAATCAGAAACAGAATGTCAAAAAATACAAAGGGCTCAGGTTGCAATGCTGCTGGAATGCAAAACCAGGAAACTTTCCTTCCTTCGCTGGAGAGGTTGTAACAGGATGGTTGGAAATGAACTTGGACTTTTCTGGGGCATGGGAAAGAGGCTGGGCAGGACCGCTCTGATGAAAAAGCTGGGGCTGCGCTGAATGACGCCATCTGCCTGTGGGCTGTTCTTGCGGTACTGGGTCCACAAAGGATGGGAGGCCATACACATGAGCAGGGAGGAGGAAGGTTTGGTGATTTTATGTACATGCTTTCCATCTTTAAAGTGAATAGGCTCAAGTACACTGAGCAGTGGTCCTTACCTGGAGGTGATTTTGCTGCCCAAGTGGCATTTTTGGTTGTCACAACTAGAAGGCATGGAAAAAGTGACTGGCGTCTACTGTGTACAGGCCAGGGGTGCTGCTAAATAGTTTACAATGCACCAGACAGATTATCCAACCAAATGTCGATCGTGGCAGGATTAACGGCACCTGCATTAAGATATTGCTAGGTGTGGGGAAGAGATGTCAGGTCCCCATGTTCCCTGGTTCTTGGTTCCCAGGACCAAAGAATGGCTTTTGGTACTGACTGGAGTAAACGAGCAGAGTGGGCAGGTGCATGTAGGCAAACTGCCAAAGTTGATTAGAGCACAGCACATTCTAGAGAAGGAGCGGTCAGCCACCCCCCAGTGGAGGAAACTCTGAATTTAGCAAGATTCCTCTTTTTATGCTGATTCCTTAATTTTATGTTAAGTGGGGGTTGAATATTCATGGTTTTTCTTGGAAAGGAGCACAGAATTCCTGGAATTGGGAATCCTCCCCTTTCCTATCCTTGTAAGGCAATTTCCGGGGGTTGCCAGGGTATTTATAAGCTGCCATGGTGCTTGAGAGTGTGATTTTTACTATGTTAATGAGGGAAGGTCATTTAGGGACACTGTTACCCAACTGTGCACATGATCCAAAGACACTCTATCAAGGACTTTGTAGTTTCTCTGTTTCTCTTTGGTTGGTCAGTCCTTGGAGACCCTCTATTGTATACCAAACATCTGGTTAGTCCTTGGGGACCCCTTGACATATCACCTGATCCTTCTAAGAAGCTCCCTTCTGGTGAGTTTGCTCCTGTTAGTGGACAAAGCATCTCTTAGTGTCATTTGCCTCTCAGTGGACACCCCCTCAACAAAGTATCTGTTCCTCTTCCTCCTCAGCCCTACCTAACAATGCCATAAACATTCCTACTAATTAACCCATCGGCAGAGAGGAAATACACACCTGAAGTGTTTTGAGACTGCAAAGATGACATTTCTTTGAAGTGTTTTCACTTAGAAAACTTCAAAAAATATTATATTATGCCCCAATCCACAATTTATTCATTTGTCCATTCATTCATTTAGCTAATATTTAGCTGAACACCTGTTGTGTACCATGTCAGTACTGGGCTCTTCTTTTGCTTTGTTATAACACGATCCTTTCACAATTCGGGTCTTAGCTTAAATATCACCTCCTGAGAGAACCTTCCTCAGGACCATCCCATCCAAAGCAGCCACTTTTCTACTCATCACTCTCAGCCTCTTCTGCAGTTTTAGCTTAGCGCTTACAAGATGCATGATTATTTCAGTTAACTGTCTGTCTTCTCTGCAGTTTCTGTGAGCACAGAGGCCAGGCTTGCCTGTTTGTAGCCCCAGTGCCTAGCTCTGGGCAAAGTGCTTTAAATGAACAATCTACTAATAGCTCCCCTCCCCCCATTTTACAGATAAGAAAACTAAGGCATATTTTATTCATTTATTTGCTAAATAAATAAATACCCTCCATGTGCACACACACACACACACCAAGAAAGATGCGCTGTGTTCATGCTATACCTTACCTGTATATACTGGCCAATATCATGCTACTGGAACCCCACTTGGGAGGAGATTTGGAGCACTCTTCTTGGGATCTGATGCAGGCCTGCAACCTCCTCTCAAGACACGCTATTTGATCTCGGGTAAGTCAAGTTCTCATTCTGAGCCTTTGTGCACTTGTGTGCCAGAAAGCACATAAAATGAAAGAATTGTATTCGGTCTGCTTTTCAAGCTGTATTCCTTAAAATACTGATTCTAAGAGATGTTACTAGATTTTCAACAATAAAAAAAAAACAAGAAAAAAAGAAAATGATGGCACATCCCTACTCAAGTGTATGTGAGAAATGTCTTATTTATTTTATGTTATTTATTAATTTATTTTTAATTTTTATTTTTTTGAAGAGAAAACTCTGGCGCCCTGGGTAGAGTGCTATGGAGCTCAAACTCCTGGGCTTAAGCCATCCTCTTGCCTTGGCCTCCTGAGTAGCTGGAATTACAGGTGCCAACCACAATGGTCAGCTAATCTTTATATATATATATATATTTTTTTTTTTTTAAGTAGAAATGGAATCTTCTTCTTGCTCAGGCTGGTCTTCAACTCCTGACCTCAAGCAATCCTCCCACCTCAGCTTCCCAGAGTGCTAGGATAACAGGCATGAGCCACCTCACCTGGCTGAGAAATGTTTTAAGTAAAGATTTTTAAAACACAGGAGTTGTCAGAACCTTCATATGCTACTGTACAGTGCAAATGCTCAAAAGGAATTTTTTATTGAACTCTAGACCTATCTGTTCAAGGAAATCAGTTTCTGAGAAGCCGGTTGAAGGACCTGAGTTCCTCACATAGAGCTTGGGCATCGTGGATGACACAGTAGTGAGGACTCCACTTGCTCCCGGGTTCAGAATCTCCAGTGAATACAGGGTAGTGGGCATCTGTTATTCACTGCTTGAGACTCAGAATTTGTGTCAGAGTCTCTTGCTGAGGTTTCCTCTCCTGTCTTGTCTAGATCACATCTCTCATCCCGTATCCCTGGGAGATGGACAGAGCTGTTGGGACTAGGGCGTATTTGTCATGGCAGGTAGCCTATGCTGACCACCAGTGGTTACTCAGGAAAACAGATTCCCACTCAGCTTCCGCCACGACCCTGTTAAACATGAATGCGAGGATGAATAGATGACCTCTCCTTTTCCACACCTCATGTCTCAGACCGCAAGGCCACAGCGGACGTGAACAGGTGCCTTGTATTTCCTGGTGTCAGTAACCAGAGGCAATGAAAGATGCCTGAGCAGGATATAACACGGTCTCTGAGCCGCAGAGCCTTTAACAGTGATGACTGATGCTTGCAGGGACACATCCTACCTTTCTTCCTTTAACATGGTACCAAAAGAGGAGGGGGGGAAAATCCCAGTCATCTGTGTACTGTTGTCAAGCACAGACAAGCTTCCGATGGCCATTGTCGGTTTCCCCAGGACAGAGTCACCGCTCTTGACACCTGTCAAGACACTGGCACATCCTACCTGGCTGCAGTTAAATGCTGACAGTTCTCACTGGCCGGTGTGGGAGCAGGTCTCTGCTGGCCTCCTGGCACCAGATCACCATGCACGTGGGGCTGCTGGGGACACGGAGCAGCTCTGCTCCAGGCAGCAAGCTCTGTACCTGGCCACAGGAGGAGGCAGAGTCCTTGCTGCCTCTCGCCACAGCCTGCGTGTCTGGAGTTTGGCACTGGAGACCCTTCGGGAGGAGAAGGCACACCAGGACAGGCTGGGTGCAGCTCCATCTGTCTCCACTTTTGTTCAGCATCTTGCTGTGCTGCGAGATGCCCTCTGCACTTCCCTGCCTGTCTTATACAGGAAAATTCTCTCCTTCCAGTGGACTGGTCTAGAGAGGAGGCTTCCCTGGAATCAGGGGAGGGAAGGTATCCAGGGTGGCCAAGAGTAAGAGACAAAAATACACCTAAGCCCCACCAGACCTGGCAGGCGTTTGAATCTCCAAACTGAGTCTTTATTTCTTCTCCGCTCAGCATGGCTGCTCCAGGCTGAGATATTAGCCCAGATAAACTCCACATGAAAATCATAATCCAGCTAGTCATGGCCATTCTTGTCAATTCTCTTAAAGGTTAATCTGCTTTTCTCCTTATTAATGAAGGGCCTCGGAAATGCAGCCAGGCTTCTCCCGTGTTTTGGTAGATTTGGGCTAATAGGCTATTTTATTTCCATGGTAACAGCTTCCAGTGTTACAGGAAGATAATTTTCCAGACAAAAGATTTGTGGGTCTTATTATTCTGCAGGGATCTGACTGTGAAGCCTGGGAAAGTGGGTTCAAGGGCCGCCCAGGATTGCAAGTTCGACCCATTCTGGGGCACCTGTTTGCCTCTGGCTTCTGGGTCTCAAAGCTTGTTAGGGTAATGCATTGTAGGAAATTGGCAGGAGCTGAATAGGTACTTGGCAGCGACTGAATAAAGATATTCTTTGAAAGACAATGCCCTAAATTCACTCTCTTATCAAGCAATAGGGCTGGAATGAGAAGTGGCTTGTATTATAGTAATTGCTGGCAGGACAGGAGCCTCTGCCCTGTGGGGTAAACTAGGAGCTGTCCTTGCAGTGAGGGACTCTCAAAAGGTGCCTCTAAGCAGAGTCATAGCCCTCCTCGCCTCCCAGTCTTGAGCAGTCAGGCGCCATTCTCTCCTCACAGGTGTTCAGCACGTAATAATAGTTAAGCAGCTCCCAGGTACCAGGCTAGGCAGAGGCAGACAAAAGATGAACAAAATAGGCCCCTGCTCTAAAGGAGCTTAGAGTTTATTGGTATGTTAGAGGACGGGTGGGTTAAAACAGAGACAAGAAACCTGGCAATGGCCATACGTTGTGAAATGTATTAGAGTAGGGACATCTTTGGTGCTGGGGCATGTAGAAGCCAGGAAAGACAGAGAAAGAGCTCTTTCAGACATCGAGAGCTGTGTAGGACCCAAAGCTATTCAAACATTAACTAAATGGCCATTACGAGCCAAGCATAATCCCACGTCCTGGGGATTCAAATGTGGACAAAACCAGACAGATTTCCTATGTACACTCGGGTAGAGTAAAGAGACATTAGCCAATATTGAAATTTAAATTTGCAGGTGACAGCAGTCCTCTCAAGGAGAAATTCTTAATGCAAGAAAAAGCAGTGAGATAGAAATTTGAGAAAGACAGGGCTGCCATGTGTGGTTGGGCAGTCTGTGCACAACTCTATAGCACAAGCCAGCCACAACACAGACATTGTAGATTTGAACATTTATTATGATAGTGTTCTGGAAGATGTGAATTACACAAAAGCCATTCTCTAAATTACACAAAATTACCTCTATGATGTGGCAGAGCTCCTGCCATGGAGGAAATGAAAGTCTTCCCCAAGTAAGTGACAAAGCTCTAGGATCTAGAGGGTGGGTAGGTACTCAGTAGGTAAAGAATGGGGCTCGGCCACAGTAGCTCAGTGCTTAAGGCGCCGGTCACATGTACCGAGACTGGAGGGCTCGAACTCAGCCCAGGCCAACTAAAACAACAATGGCAACTGCAACAAAAAAATAGCCAGGCGTTGTGGTGGATGCCTGTAGTCCCAGCTACTTGGGAGGTTAAAGCAAGAGAATCGCTTGAGCCCAAGAGTTTGAGGTTGCTGTGAGCTGTGAAGTCACAGCTCTCTACCAAGGCCGACATAGTGAGACTCTGTCTCAGGAAAAAAGGAATGAAAGGCGTTCTGGATACAGAAAATAGCAGGCCCTTGTTAGGGTAGTTACCTGTCAGAGCTTGAAAAGAGGCCAGGGAGGCTGGAACAATTCGCATGAGAGGAGTGTGGTGCATGATGAGACTGGAGAGGGCAGCAGGAGCCAGATCATGCAGGGCCAGCTTAGAATTTCACCTCTCTCCCTACTTAGCATTTCCAGTGAGGCTTGACACCTGGAATCCTGGGCTTTTAGATGGAAATAAGCCAGTGAACAAGTTGCAGCTGTGAGAAGGAGCTTTTTGTCCGTTACTGAAACAAGGTAAAATTGGTGGCCCAAACTCAGACCAGTGACTATGAGAGTCTGGTCCATGGATCATTCACATCAGAAGCACAGCCTCCTGAGTCCCATTCAAGACCTACCAAAACAGACTCTCTGGGCCAAGGGCTGGGAATCTGCATTTTACCAGGCATGCCATCAACTCTGGGGCAGCCTAGGTTCAAGAATGGCTCAGTTATGCCAGTGCCTGCGTCAGCTGTGTTCTGATCCTTATTCTGCCGGTGCTGGTTATGAGACCTTAGACAAATCCAAGGCTTCCCCAGGATTTGTTTCTTTATTGATCCAATGAGTTCTATTATCTTCCGTTTCTTACAGGAGGATGATTTATTCATTCTTACCCGTTGTTCCTTGAGGAATTACTAGAACAAGGAGGCAAAGAAGTTTCATCTCGATGTTACATCCACTTCTTTCGTTGCTTCGGAAGGATTCTGAAGATGTACACAGTGGTCTCTCTTATCAGTGGTTTCAGCTACCTGTAGTTAAACTTGGTCTGAAAATAGTCAATGGGAAATTCCAGAAATAAACAATTTCTAAGTTTTCAATCGCTCATCCTTGTGAGTAGCATGATGAAATCTCGCACCATCCTGCTCTGTCTCACTTAGGACATGACTCATCCCTTTGCCCAGCATCTCCGCACTATAGGTGCCACCTGCTCATTCGTCACTGAGCATTCGTCATTGACTGTCACAGTCTCGTAGTGCTTGTGTTCAAATAATCCTTATTTTACTTAATAACGGCCCCAAAGTAAAGGAGGAGTGATGCTGGTGATTCAAATGTGACAGAGAGGTTGTAAAGTGAAAGTTCTTGACTTAGTAGGGAAAGGAAAAAATTCATATGCTGATATTGCTAATATCTATGGTAAGAATGAATCTACTTACTATATGTGAAATTGTAAAGAAGAAAAAATAAATTTGTACAGGGGATATACAAGAGTTCAATACTGTCTGTGGTCTCAGACATCCACTGGGAGTCTTTGAACATGTGCCCTGGGGATCAGTGGGGGCTACTGTGCTGATTGATGGAACATGTCTGTCACGAGCCTCGTAAGGAAGGTGGTGGGACTTCATGTTGGCAGCTAGAGATGACTTAGATGAGAAGTCACTCCTCAGAGCAGTCTTCTAGACCACCTAACGCACCCAGAGCACCTCCCTCACAAATGCATCTCCATGGAATTCCGCCAGAGACTTTCTTATTTTAGCCCCTTGTTTCTTCGGTCTTTTTTGCCTTGCTGACTATAAACTTCTATTCTGCTAATAGCTTCATGAAATATTACCAGGGGGAAAACTAAAATATTAAGAAACCATTGCTTCTTATCATTTCATGTGAAACTAAACATTTCAGAATTAAAATTATTTTTAGGAAAATAAAAAACAATTTCACGACTTGGCTGAAATACGGACGCTGACCCAAAGTGCACATCAGTTCCACAGATTCCATTCCGTTTGTCCCCCACCTCCCCTGCCACTATGTGACCAAACTATTTATAGCCCATTCTCCCAGAGACTCCTGGCATCTCATGTAAAACTGCACAGTCTGTTACAGATGGTATCTCCAACAAAGATTTCTGAAGTACATCACTGAAACTCTGCATGTCCAGTGTGGACACAAAGCCAGTTTATTAACTCCCAGACTGGCCAGACTGGAGTATTCAATGGCAGCCTTTGAAGCTATTTTACTTTTTTTTTTTTGACACAGAGCCTCAAGCTGTCACCCTGAGCTAGAGTGCTGTGGCATCACAGCTCACAGCAACCTCCAACTTCTGGGTTCAAGCGATTCTCTTGCCACCCCCTCCCAAGTAGCTGGGAGTACAGGCGCCCGCCACAATGCCCAGCTATTTTTTGGTTGCAGCCGTCATTGTTGTTTGGCAGGCCGGGCTGGATTCGAACCTGCCAGCTCAGGTGTATGTGGCTGGCGCCTTAGCCCCTTGAGCCACAGACACCGAGCCAAGAATTTTTTGGGGGGGGCCAGGGCTGGGTTTGAATCCACCACCTCTGGTGCATGGGGCTGGCACCCTACTCCTCTGAGCTACAGGCACCACCCCAATGGCAGCCTTTGAAATCACATTTCAAGGATGTTGCTCTTGTTGCAACCTGTACTTCCACCATGATAAGATTCACATCCTTGGTCCTCAACAAGTTTCCCTCCAGAATGTAAGCACATGAGCACAGGGGGACACTGCGTTGTGTTCCTTGTGTACCCTTGGCCCATGATGGCTATCACACAGATGTCCCCATAGAGGCCATTTGTGATTACTGCCTACCCAACATCTATTTATTGTTCTGCTGACAATAGCCCCTTGTTATTTGGAGGGAGTACATCTCTCCCCATTGTAGGCAGTCTTGGGGGGAGTTTGAACCAACTCCTTCCCTGTTAAAGGGAGGCAGGACACCCAGGACAATCAGAATTGAGGAGTGGCAACCCCTAGATTTTGCAAAAAATATTTTAAAAGGCAAGTCCTATAGTTATTGTTCTGATAGTATATCAGCAGGAGCTTTTTTGCTACCTTTCCTTGGAAGAGCTTGCCTACAGAGGAAAGCTGAGTGGAGAAATGAAGAAACCAACAACAACTCCTGATGCATCATTTAAGTATCTGTATCTAACTATGCCTGAAACTATTATGTCCTAAACCTTTTCAATCATGTGAATTATTGTAATCCCTTTTTAATTAAAGCCAGTTTGAGTCGGGTTTCTGTTATTTGCAATCAAAAATCATCCAGGTACTTTGCAAATATCTAATAAATGAATGACTTAATAGACAAATGCAGTTTTTTTTTTTTGTGATTTTTGGCCGGGGCTGGGTTTGAACCCGCCACCTCTGGCATATGGGACCGGCGCCCTACTCCTTGAGCCACAGGCGCCGCCCAGACAAATGCAGTTTTGAAAATATTTATTATCCTATGATGACTGTTTTAAGTCCCAAAGAAAGAGGGAGAGGAACAGCAGAAAATACTGCCTTCCTTGAAAGCCAAGTTTTTAGCCCAACAACATGGAATTTGGATTAATCCATCTAATTACGGTGGCTGTTCAGAAATATCCCTTTTTTCTCCCCACCTTCCTCTTCCCTTCTCCCATAAACATAACTATGGCGCTTGCCAGTACTAAGGTATGGCCCATGGACCCACTAACACCAATACCCACATTAGCTCCTGAGGCCAAGTGGCTGTTTCTATCTGGTTATCAGATGCAAAGGACATCACAGCAGGGATTTGGGCTAGACATTAGGGGAATATTGTGGTACCAGATGGTGTTTCTGAAGACGGTTGTCCTATTTTTGCAGTTTTAGGATTTGACAATAAATCTGCCTGGCAGGCCTCAGATGTGATTTGGCCTCAAAATCATCACTGTTAATCCTCGATGCTGTGTGTATCTTTTGAGGTCCGACCAGGAAATATGGAACCTGCTCTAAGTGTTTGAACAAAGAGAATTTAGTATAAGAAACTGCACAGATGAAGAAAGAGGCTGGAAAGCAAACAACAGGGAATGTGAAGTAACTCAGGGATTTGCAATAGCAGGAAGACTTTCCCACTAGAGGGCTAGAGAGATAAAGGGAAAACGTGGAGTTACCTGTGTCCAGGAGATGGAGTCATCCCAAAGAGGCGGGATCTGTACGGGATGGCAGGCCTGTATGTTAGAAGCTGGTGCCAAGGAAGACACACAGTTGCTGCAAGAGAAGATACCTAAGACAGAGAGGGAGGGGCAGAAAGATTCTGCCTTTTTTCTTCTTCCGACCTCTCACACCACAAAAGAGCTTCCCATTGGCCACACCCACCCCCACCACCTCCCATTGGCCACACCCACTCCACCACTTCCCATTGGCCACACCCACCCCAACCCCTCCCATTGGCAAAATCAAACACTACCACCTCCCATTGGCCACACTCAACCCAGTGCCTCTCATTGACCTACCCATCACCTCCCATTGGCCACACCCACCCCATCCCCTCCCATTGGCAAAATCAAACTACCACCTCCCATTGGCCACACTCAACCCAGTGCCTCTCATTGACCTACCCATCACCTCCCATTGGCCATACCTACTCCATCACTTCCCACTGGCCACATCCAACAAGGAGCCATAAACCAGTATCTCCAGAAGATCAGCCTCCATGATGCAGAGCAGAGGAAGGGTGGGCAAGAATGAATCAGAAAGCAAAGATACCAGGATTTCACACTGCTGTCTCCCAGAAGCTGCCATCTCTGAGTTTCCACATGCAACACTTCTCTTCTCACCTGGGAAGAAACGGCCCCTTGGGATGCAGAGATGTCATCACCAAGCCTCTATCAGAAATTGGGATCGAGTTGCAAGACTCTCGTACTTTACTGGCAGGAGTGTAAAAGAGCACAACCACACTAGAGAACTGTTCGGCAGTTTCTGATCCATTAAATACATTTACCCTATTTCCCAGCAATTCTGCCCTTAGGTGTTTAGTAAAGAGCAATAAAAATATTGCACAAAAGGAATTAAAGAAGAATGTTTATGGCATTATTTTCATAATAACCCCAAATTGGAAACAACTTAAATGTCCATCCATGGAGAATGGATAAACAAAATTATGGCAGAGTTATGTACTGGAATACTACACAGCAATTAAATGGAACATACTACTTTTACCTACAATAATGTGAGTGAATCTTAAAAAGAATGCAAGCAAAGAAGCCCCAGACATAAAAGAGTGTATGCTATTTCCTTCCACTCATGTAGAATCCAAGAAGATTAAAAAAAAAAGAAAAGATCTATTCTATGGTGATAGTATTTCTTAGAGTAGGGGCTGGGAATTGACTTGGAAGGTCAGTTTGTAGGGGCTGGGAATTGACAAGGTATATCAGGGAACTTTCATCTGTAAAGAAAATGTTCTATCTCTTATTTTGTTAGTGATTGCTTGGGTGTATACAATTATCAAAACTGAACCTGAAAAACCTAAGATCTGTGCATGTGTTATTTATATTACTGTAGGAGACCAGAATGTACCACCCCAAACTGTCTCTTTGGCATACAGATTATTTTGAACTGATTATTTTGAGAAACAGGCAACACAAGAGAAGTTCTAAAAACAAAGAAGTTATATCTATAAAGGAAATCTCCATTTGCAAGGGTGTCTTCTGCTCTGTACCAGGAAAAGGATGACTAAATCACAAGAAACTCATCAATGGAGAAGGCACCACCTTAAAATCGACATAAGCCTTATTCTTTTTCTTTTTTTCCTGAGACAGCGTCTCACTACATCGCCCTCAGTAGAATGCCGTGGCGTCACAGCTCATAGCAACCTCAAACTCTTGGGATCACAGCAATGTCAAACTCTTGGGCTCAAGTGATTCTCTAGCCTCCCAAGTAGCTGGGACTACAGGACCTGG
The DNA here is from genome assembly GCF_027406575.1 of Nycticebus coucang. Taxonomy (NCBI): domain Eukaryota; kingdom Metazoa; phylum Chordata; class Mammalia; order Primates; family Lorisidae; genus Nycticebus; species Nycticebus coucang. The sequence continues at coordinate 25,657,429 of NC_069787.1, forward strand.
CTATTTTTTTGGTTGTAGTTGCCATTGTTGTTTGGCAGGCTGGGGCTGGATTTGAACCTGCCAGCTCTAGCCAGCCTTATTCTTTTTTATTTCTAATTTCTTAGACACTGGCTAGCTAGGATACTGTCACTTTTATAGGGATTTTGGTGGTCAGAAAAGGGATTGCTGAGAATTTGATTGGCCTATGTCAATGCAAATTACATATTGAAAATCAACCGATCATCTTCCTGCCAGACCCCCTCTGAACCAACATGTCCCCTTCCATGTAAATAAGATGTTGAAATCTGGCCAATCAGGAGGCCTCCAGGGAGCTATCCCTCCTCCAGGGCTCAGGGAGTTGGGTGACAGGTCTGTATGTGTGCTCCGGCTCATTACACCTACCAACAGTCACCTTCCCATAACCTGCTTCCCCGACATCCTTCTTTGTTGTAGATGAAGATGCTATATAAGCCAGAGTTCTAGGACCTTTCCTCGAGAGTTACTTATTTTTTCCTGGGTACCTCCTGTGTCTCCATGAGTATACATGTTAATAAGCTTCTGTTAGTTTTTCTCTAGTTAGTCTGTCATTTGTTACAGGGGATCCCAACTAAACAATTAGAAGGGTAGAGAGAAAATTATTTTTTCCTTCCCTACAATGTCCAATTAGTTGTAAGAACAAAAACTAACAGAAAAGAGTACATTTTCAAGGTACAGGACAAATTTTATACTTCTCGACTTGGCTTTTACAATCAAGAAGGACAGCATTATTACCTCCAGGCAGATTTCTTTTTGCACATTTCTGTACTGTGGGATGTTACCCAGGAGCAGGTAGATGGAACTCAGTTTCTTGGGCTAATTAATATGACATAGACCAGCGGTGAGATGCAGTCCTCATACCCGCACTGTCCACGTGATTCATGGACATTGAACAGACCCAGCGGAAATGGTTGATGGGTGTTTTACATTAAACTAAGTGGCCATAAATATTTAATCACATGACTAGTACTTTTAAATACATCACCTATGACTGTATATTCCTTTCAGAAATGGTGTCCTCTGGCTCCATCCAGACACCAAATAAGATCCATTGGGGAAATGGACTAGGGCAAGAAGTATGATAATCACTCTGCAAATACTTTCCAGCATGCACTTCCAGTTTTCCGCCCCCAGCTTCTATTTAGGGCTCCATGTATCTAGGAAAGCTGACTCTCCCCTCCCTGCCTCTGATCCTAGCCAATTCTAGGTTTGTAGCACCAGCCAGACTAAGCCCATCAATGTATTCCATCCCCCACCTCACCACCACCTCCTCTAACTAGAGATTGGGTGAAGGTGGATGTGTGAACTAAACTGGTCCAGTCACCTTAAATCTCTGTGTTTTGGCTTACAAAGGCTCTCTCTTTCTAGGGATGGCTGTGGTTTGGAAAGGTAAGGCCTGGAACTACTGTAGCCATTTTTGGTTCTATGAATTGAACCATTAACAGGGACACAGCAGAAAGGAAAGATGAGAGAACTATAAAGAAATAAAGGTTAGCCCTGGTGACATCATGATAACACGTCTGAGTTTGGGCCTCACTCTCAGCTTTTTAGTTGCATGAGCCAATAAACTTACATGTTATTTTGGCCAGTCTGAGTTGGGTTTGACATGATTTGTAGCCAAATGGCATCCTATCTATTGAGTGAGAGCCAGAATGCTAGGCTCATGTGGGAAGCAGGCCAGGTCTGTGAAAAAGAGTGGGACCAGCAATCAGAAGGCCAGCAATTGTGTCCAGAGTAATGATCAAGCAGTGTGACCCTGAGCAAGTCATTTGTCCTGGTAGAATCTTAATTACTCCTCTGTCTGATGAGGTGATTACATAAGTTCTTTTGCCTTAATGACAGTGAAAACAATGATGATGATATTAGTTAATTTTTTTTAAATTTCTACTATGTGCCTGGTACTGGGCTAATTGCTTTAGATCCGTGATTTCATTTGATTCTTATATCTCGTAGGGTTGGATTAGGAAAGCAGAACTGCAGAAAAGAGAAAGAAAAAAAATAAAAGAGGAAAGCAGAACTGCCGTGAATATTAATTACACAATTATAGAAGCAGCAGAAAACCAAGGGTCCAAAAGTGGGAATTAGAGATCACAGTAAAGTCACCAGCCAGTGTGAGTGAGGAAGCAGGAGTTTGCCAGGGAGTATAGGAGAGCAGGCACGTCTCTCCTGGGAGTACAGCGGAGCAGGACCCAGTGATACGATACGGTCTGCAAAAGCTCTTGTCCTAGAGACTGGTAGGGAATCTGGGATGCTGTTGGCAAGTGGGGCTGGCAGGTGGGAAGAAGAGCCGGCCACAGCAGGGCATGAAAAAGTAAAGGCAAGCTGGAAACTGCTGGGATCTCTGCATCTGTCCTTACCGCGTCTCTCCAGAGATTAACGGCTGCTACTTCACTTCTGCTTCCAAACTCCATGCCAAAAAAAACTTATTATTCTTTTTTTTTTTTTTTTGCCAATTCAACCTAGATACCCACAGGGAAGGGAATTTTGGGAAATGTAGTTTAAGCTTAGCCAAGATAACAATGCCAATCAACAAATCCTCTGAAAGAAACAGAATAAACATCACTCCAAAAGTTTAGCAAGGCTAAACCACCTGCCTAAAATTATCCATCTATTTAGTACTAGATCCAGGACTAAGACTCAGGACTATTTCTGCTTAGTCCTTTTTCTATTGTACTTGATTATTTCTAATACATATATAAAATGTGGTGATTTTACTCATTGCTCTTTTCTCTTACCACCATCCTTCTTACTAATCAATGCCATCAATGACTCTGTCTCTTGCTCCTTTTCCTTCACCATCATTAGTTCCTTGATTTTTTTTTTTTTTTTATTGTTGGGGATTCATTGAGGGTACAATAAGCCAGTTACACTGATTGCAATTGTTAGACAAAGTCCCTCTTGCAATCATGTCTTGCTCCCATAAAATGTGACACACACCAAGGCCCCACCCCCCTCCCTCCTTCCCTCTTTCTGCTTCCCCCACATAACCATAATTGTCATTAATTGTCCTCATATCAAAATTGAGTACATAGGATTCATGCTTCTCCATTCTTGTGATGCTTTACTAAGAATAATGTCTTCCACTTCCATCCAGGTTAATACGAAGGATGTAAAGTCTACATTTTTTTTAATGGCTGAATAGTATTCCATGGTATACATATACCACAGCTTGTTTTTTTTTTTTTTGTTGGGGATTCATTGAGGGTACAATAAGCCAGTTACACTGATTGCAATTGTTAGGTAAAGTCCCTCTTGCAATCATGTCTTGCCCCCATAAAGTGTGACACACACCAAGGCCCAACCCCCCTCCCTCAATCCCTCTTTCTGCTTCCCCTCCCATAACCTTAATTGTCATTAATTGTCCTCATATCAAGATTGAGTACATAGGATTCATGCTTCTCCATTCTTGTGATGCTTTACTAAGAATAATGTCTTCCACTTCCATCCAGGTTAATACGAAGGATGTAAAGTCTCCATTTTTTTTAATGGCTGAATAGTATTCCATGGTATACATATACCACAGCTTGTTAATCTATTCCTGGGTTGGTGGGCATTTAGGCTGTTTCCACATTTTGGCGATTGTAAATTGAGCTGCAATAAACAGTCTAGTACAAGTGTCCTTATGATAAAAGGATTTCTTTCCTTCTGGGTAGATGCCCAGTAATGGGATTGCAGGATCAAATGGGAGGTCTAGCTTGAGTGCTTTGAGGATTCTCCATACTTCCTTCCAGAAAGGTTGTACTAGTTTGCAGTCCCACCAGCAGTGTAAAAGTGTTCCCTTCTTTCCACATCCATGCCAGCATCTGCAGTTTTGAGATTTTGTGATGTGGGCCATTCTTACTGGGGTTAGATGATATCTCAGGGATGTTTTGATTTGCATTTCTCTAATATATAGAGATGATGAACATTTTTTCATGTGTTTGTTAGCCATTCGTCTGTCGTCTTTAGAGAAAGTTCTATTCATGTCTCTTGCCCATTGATATAAGGGATTGTTGGCTTTTTTCCTGTGGATTAATTTGAGTTCTCTATAGATCCTAGTTATCAAGCTTTTGTCTGATTGAAAATATGCAAATATCCTTTCCCATTGTGTGGGTTGTCTCTTTGCTTTGGTTATTGTCTCCTTAGCTGTACAGAAGCTTTTCAGTTTAATGAAGTCCCATTTGTTTATTTTTGTTGTTGTTGCAATTGCCATGGCAGTCTTCTTCATGAAGTCTTCCCCTAGGCCAATATCTTCCAGTGTTTTTCCTATGCTTTCTTTGAGGATTTTTATTGTTTCATGCCTTAAATTTAAGTCCCTTATCCATCTTGAATCAATTTTTGTGAGTGGGGAAAGGTATGGGTCCAGTTTCAGTCTTTTACATGTAGACATCCAATTCTCCCAACACCATTTATTGAATAGGGAGTCTTTCCCCCAAGGTAAGTTCTTGTTTGGTTTATCGAAGATTAGGTGGTTGAAAGATGTTAGTTTCATTTCTTGGTATTCAATTCGATTCCAAGTGTCTATGTCTCTGTTTTTGTGCCAGTACCATGCTGTCTTGAGCACTATGGCTTTGTAGTACAGACTAAAATCTGGTATGCTGATGCCCCCAGCTTTATTTTTGTTACAGAGAACTGCCTTAGCTATATGGGGTTTTTTCCGGTTCCATACAAAACGCAGAATCATTTTTTCCAAATCTTGAAAGTACGATGTAGGTACTTTGACAGGAATGGCATTTAATAGGTAGATTGCTTTGGGAAGTATAGACATTTTAACAATGTTGATTCTTCCCATCCATGAGCATGGTATGTTCTTCCATTTGTTAATATCCTCTGCTATTTCCTTTCTGAGGAGTTCATAGTTTTCTTTATAGAGTTCCTTCACCTCCTTCGTTAGGTATATTCCTAGGTATTTCATTTTCTTTGAAACTATGGTGAAGGGAGTTGTGTCCTTAATTAGCTTCTCATCTTGACTGTTATTGGTGTATACAAAGGCTACTGACTTGTGGACATTGATTTTATATCCTGAAACATTACTGTATTTTTTTGATGACTTCTAGGAGTCTTGTGGTTGAGTCTTTGGGGTTCTCTAAGTATAAGATCATGTCGTCAGCAAAGAGGGAGAGTTTGACCTCCTCTGCTCCCATTTGGATTCCCTTTATTTCCTTGTCTTGCCGAATTGTATCGGCTAGAACTTCCAGCACTATGTTGAATAGTAAAGGTGACAGAGGACAACCTTGTCTGGTTCCAGTTCTAAGAGGAAAAGCTTTCAGTTTTACTCCATTCAGTAAAATATTGGCTGTGGGTTTGTCATAGATAGCTTCAATCAGTTTTAGAAATGTGCCACCTATGCCTATACTCTTCAGTGTTCTAATTAGAAAAGGATGCTGGATTTTATCAAATGCTTTTTCTGCATCTATTGAGAGGATCATGTGATCTTTATTTTTGCCTCTGTTAATATGGTGGATAACGTTTATGGACTTGCGTATGTTAAACCAGCCTTGCATCCCTAGTTCCTTGATTTTTTAGGCTCATGGCCTCATGGCCACAAAGATGGCTGCTGCAGTGCCAGGCAACACATGACAGCTATCTGCTGATGGAAAATCTTCTTCCCTTCAACTGTTTTTAATTGGTTAGGAGTCCCTTTCCCAGAAGCACTCATTCCTAGCAACTAGGCCACATGCTTATGGCCTAGCTGCACAGGAGGCTCGGAAAACAAGTATGTATCTAGCATGTTCATCCTCTATCTTGGAAGGTAATATTGTCAGAAAGAAATAAGGTAAAGAGAATACTACAGGGCAGGCATCCAACTTAGTCTGGCAGACCCTCACAAATGCCTGCTTTTTCAAGCTTATGCTTCGGTCATCAAGACTGGATGATTTTGTTTATGCTTGATTTACTCTGAGTAGAAGGGTAGCTTGTCTACTTGAGACTCCCTTAAACTGTCCACATTAGCATCACTCCATAAGAGCCCTGAAAGCAAATAAACTCCATAGTGTAATGCCCTGCAACAAAAAAAAAGGAATATTAACACTACACCAAGCATAGATCAGTGCTTTTCAAACATTTTTTAAATTTTCAGCTCCCTAAAGAGTCTTTTCAGACATTTTTTCCTTGATGCCGCCTGTAAAACTTTAAAACTACAGATATTCTGTATATATTTATGTGGTATGTGTCTATCTGTGCTTTATACATTTTAAAGATTATGATTTTTTTCACCTACTCAAAACTCAATTTTCTTTTCCTTGACGTCTATATAGTTCCCATTGGGAAGGCAAGATCTGGATGTAAACTTGAGCTCTTTTAGACAGGTGTTCCAAGTTTCCAATGATGTGGAGATCAATAATGGTCCAATTACAATATCCAGATGTGTCAAGCAGCCCTGAGAGGTTGCACAGCTCCTTAAGCAGAGAAAAGGGATGTAGAGGAAGGGATGAATATTTGCCTCCATGTCCCGCTTTCCATCTGTTTACACCAAGACTATGACTCATTCACTTTAGTTTACAAACCTTCACATGTAGGGTTTATAATAAAATATAATTAAAAGTTAAAGGGAACTGAGCAAAAGGAAGGAAATATAATCCAACTGCAGGGGAAAGCATGTTTCTTACTTGGAACTCTCTGGTTGCAAGTACTAGGAAAGAACTTGAGGTAGTTTAAATGACAAAAGAGGAGCAAACAGAGGGAATTTCAGTGGCAGGACACTGCACCAGCTGCCACAACAAAGTACCACAAACTGGGTGGCTTCAACAACAGAAACCTCTTGTCTCAGAGGTTCTGGAGGCTGGAAGTCTGAGATCAAGATGTTGGCAGGGTTGGTTTCTTCTGAGGCCTTTCCTCCTGGCTTGTAGATAGCCTCCTTCTCACTGTGTCCTCACATGGCCTCTCCTCTGTGCAGCCACTTCCCTGGTGTCTCTTTCTATTCTTAGCAGAACACCACTCCTATTGGATTAGGACAGCACCCAGTGACCTCGTGTTCACTTAATTACCACTTTCCGACTCTATCTCTGAAGGCAGCTGCATTCTGAAGTACTGGGGATTAGAACTTTAATATATGAATTGGGGGGGTGAGGGACACAATTCAGCTCGTAAATTACAGAGGTAGCTCATGGACTCCCTTAGTAGGTTGAATGTGTCTTAAAAGTGCAGATACCAGGGCTGCTTCAACTAGTGTTTGAGAGTTTCCCTTTTAAAGCAGGAATCCCAAGCCTTAATGCCCTGGCAAGAACTGTGGGGAACTAGAGTATGCAGGGCCCAACTAAGGGGTGCTACTCAGCTCCAGATGGCTGCTGCCTGTCAGGAACTCAGGCCTGGCATAGTCAGATCTGCCGGTTTTCTAACAGAAAACCAAAATCTACATTTTCGGTAAAGTTTCCAATTTTTTTTTTTAACTGTTCAGGCCAAATAAAATAAGTCTGCCAGCTGGAGCTGTCCAGTTTGTGGTTTCTTCTTGAGAGCTGGAGGAGAGGAAAAATTTGCCTTCTAGCCTCTGAGGTTCCATAGCTGGAGCTATAAAATTAACTGACAATGCGGAGATTAACAAGAAGAAAAAGTGTACAATTTTTTTTTTTTTGAGATAGTTTCACTTTGTTGCCCTTGGTAGAGTACCGTGGCGTCACAGCTCACAGCAACCTCCAACTCCTGGGCTTAGGTGATTCTTTTGCCTCAGTCTCCCGAGTAGCTGGGACTACAGGCACCCACCACAACACCCAGCTATTTTTTGTTGCAATTTGGCTGGGGCTGGGTTCCAACCTGCCACCCTTGGTATATGGGGCTGGCACCCTACCCACTGGGCCACAGGCACCGCCTAAAAAAGTGTACAAATTTTACTAATTTTTAATATAACATGCATGAGTTAAATGAACACCTCCAAAAGGCAGTGAGATTTGGGTGATTATATGCATACCATCTTAGTAGGGGAAGGAGCAGGAGATGCAGGTCCCTTAGAGGAGAGTAAATTGTTCTTAGGAAAGATGAAGGGGCCCTGAAAAATAGATGGGAGATGTGCTCGATGGTGGCAAAGTTTGTCTGGGAGTGGTTTCCCCTGGGATAGCAGTCTTTGATCTTCCCTTGTTGAGGAATGTCCCAGGGGAGGATTTATGACAATTCAGTTCCTCTGGAAGGATCTGGCTTTAGGCAGATCCTGAGAGTTCAGGGAAAGCCTCTCTGCTTTGCTATTTTTCAAGCAACTTCAGCTCAAAATAATTAATGTATCAACGTGGCATATTTTGGGGGATGGCATGACCTGATCCCCTTCAGAGCTTTGCAGTGACATAACTCAGCTTCCCTTTCCACAACTCAGGTCTGAAAGGAAAGGTTCTGATCAGCTGAGCTGGAGCCAGATGTCACTGGAAGGGGGTGAATCAGCAAAAATACCGCTGGGGAGGGGGGCAGAGTGACAGAGAAGTGGTTCCTGCTGAAGAGGGTCCAACAGAAACTGCAAGGTCCACTGGAAGGAGGGGTCAAGATAAAGCTGTTTATCTTTGCTTGTCAATGTCCTTGGGAACTGTATCACTGATGGGAAGCAACTTCCCATAGCTTTCGGAAGAGAAAAAGTTAGGTGAAATAGACTTAAATCGAAACAAAGGAATTTAAATCAGACATTTGGAGAAACTTCCAAAGGGAGTTGTAAAGCTCTGAGAATCTACTGTGGGTATCAGGTCCTATCAGATTGAGTCAAAACATATCTGTCATGCTGGTCCCTGGGAAGACCTTGTCAACCATCCATCTTCATCTCCACCCCCTCCCTCCAGCCTTCAAATCCCAGTCCACATGCATTTTGTGCACTGCCCAGAAAAGGGTGGGCTGTGTGGGCTGTTTCTTATCTCACCAGCTTGTAGATCAAATTTTGATTTGAATACTGGGGGCCAATCCCACCTCCTCCTCTTGCCTCCCTGTTGAACCACTGAAAGTCCCAGCAAATCCTTTGATGTTGCCAATCCTGTACTTAAGCAATGTCTTCATCTGAGACAAAGTAATCTCTCTCTGATGGGCTGACACGGATGGGAAACTGGCGTTGTCAACTGTTATTAAGTTAGAAGGTGTAGGGAGGGTGATGATAAATTTCATGCATGATTAGTTATTAAAAACAGGTTGGCACACCTACTCATCTGGTTTCACATGCCTCCCCCAAACCCCCATCCCTTAACTTGTGGCTATTTGAAGATGACATATGCAAATCAAGGCAGAGATATGGGGGAAGAACACAGCTACTTTGGGGAAATGAATTAAATCACATCCACTGAACTATTTTGCTGTTTCAATTCATTCTAATGGTATCCTAGGAGCAATGAGGGCTCTCTCTCAATCAATCAACCCAGCCAGGGCTCCAGAACATTCATTCTGAGTTCAAAATACAGCAAGCAACAGCTGCATACAGGATAATGATAGTGTGGGGGTGAGGGGAACCCCCCCCCCCACAAAGTTAGCTCAAAGATCAACTCACAATAAGGCAGATTAGTAAGAGAAAGAGGTTTATTTACCATGCTCACTGGGGAAAATCACAGAGTGATTGCCCAGTGTGCCAGTGGGGTCCAGAAATTTATATAACCTCATGTTAGAGGGGATAGGGAGATGAAATGAGGAATATAGGTCATTCCATTTAGGGGCAATAAATGGTTGCTAGGGAGGATGAATAGGTAGGTGGAAGAATGAATGGATGGGGGGAACAAATTGACTTGTAAATGATTCTCTTTGCAGATTAAATTAACCAGAGAGACAGGTATTATATTTAAAATGATTTGGGCCAGGTCTGGTTGCATTCTTGATCATTTTTTTTTCTTGCAATATACTGAGATAATAAGGAAAGGAAGGGAAGTCAATTGTTCTTTTTTTTTTTTTTTTTTAAAGCTCCTCACATGATTCTAATGGGCCGTCAATTGTTCTTTTGATCTGTCAGTCCTTTTATGCAGATAGAGGGAAAACCCCTTCCAATGCCTTTTGATCTCTATGGGCTGTAATTCAAAATACTATTTATACTAAGAAGTCATATCTGGGGGTGAAATTTTCTGAGCATTTTCTACAGTATCAGAAACTTTCCAGCTGCTAAACGCTGTATGGACCTACTTCTGATTATTTTTCTTATTTTTATAATTAATTCATAAAATGCTGTAAAGTCCATAGAGTTGATGGGGTGTTTTTTGACCTCTTATTCATTGGAATAAATTTATGGAATGTGGCTCACATGCCAAGAACCATTCTAAGACTGGAGACTTCAGTGGCAAACAGAGGAGTCCCGCATTTGCAGATCTTACCTCGAAAGTGTGTATAGTGAGAAGAAGATGGAGTCAGGCAGGTGCAGGGATCTTGGCGAAACCTGCCCTTTTCCCTTGGTTGGTTCTCTGAAAGATCAACTCGTAATTATGGTGGATTAATAAGAGAAAGTTTTATTTCCAAATACCATGAGCAAGGTGGAACCGCATGAATGATTACCCAAAGTCTCAGTGATGGTCAGAGACCTTTATAGATAGATAGATGCCTTCTGCAAGGGAGAGGGGAGAATGTGGAAAGTATAGGTGCAGCAAATAGTTGCTGGGTGGGGGGTGTAGATGAGTGGAAGAAATTGATTTGTAGATTAACCTGAAAGACAGGTATTGTACTTCAAATGACCTTGGGGCCAAGTCTATTAGTATATAATAAGGAAGACAGCAGCCCTGTTCGATTCTCAATCAGGTTACTCAGGTTTTATGTAGATAGAGGAAAGGCCTCCTTCAAAGCTTCCTGATCACAAATGGCCTTTAATTTGAAATATTCTTTATACCAAGGAGTCATATTTTGGGGCAAAATTTCCTCAGCTCCTTCACAGGCTAGGGCCAACATGACACAGCTGGTCTGGTCCGGTTAGGTCCTAAGTGACCTTTACCTCCTGTCTCACAATCTTACTGTTTTATAAATTTAGCTCCCACCCTAAAGATGTCTATCTTGAATAGTTTAGGTGGATTGATTTAGGAGATTAACTTTTGAATTGGAATGTTGTAATAAGTCATGAGTTATGTTGATTATTACTTAGAATAGGGGTTGGTGTGGTCTTTGCTTTGAACTTTTATGTATCAAGTTGTAATTATGGAAATGGAAAAACAGAATAGTCTTAGAGAGACTACTCTCACTGTTCTCCAGAATCCCAGCTTCTGACAAATGAAGTTTGGTGGATCTATCCTCTCCTCTGCACGCCGGACGTCTTGGTCTGGTGTCAACCTCATGATGGTGAAAGGAAGAGGAAGAAAAACAAGAATGAGCAAGAGAATGGACTGCAGAGTTGTTAGGTAGGTAGTTAGGAATGGCTCTCCTGAAGGAAGACAAGGGCAGTGCCCCAGGCCCCCACCTTAATTTTGTCTCAGGTGATTGCCCACACCTGGCAAAGAGGGAACTCTCTACCAATCTACTGTTCAGAACTGAGCACGCAACTGCAAAAGGATGTGGAAAACTCTCTAGCCCCTCGGCCTAGGAACAGATAGAACAGTCTGGAAGGTGACCTAGAACAGCCTTAAGATTAACCATCAGGCTCAGCACTTGTAGCTCAGTGGCTAGGGTGCCAGTCACATACACCAGAGCTGGTGGATTCGAATCCAGCCTGGGCCTGCCAAACAACAATGACAACTACAACAAAAAAAATAGCGGGTGTTGTGGTGGGCACCTGTAGTCCCAGCTACTTGGGAGGCTGAGGCAAGAGAATCACTTAAGCCCAAGAGTTGGAGGTTGCTGTGAGCTGTGACACCATGGCACTCTACCCAGGGCAACATAGTGAGACTTTGTCTCTAAAAAAAAGAAGATTAACTATCAGGGCATTAGCTTAACTCTACACTGTGGTCAACACCCCCTACTGGGCTCTCAGAGAGGCTCATGGGAGGTCCATGTGCCAGTAAGACTCAGGTTCCAAGGTGACCTCTGAACCATGAGGTACGTGTAAGGATGGTCAATATTTATAGTGAAATAATAGAAAAAATTATTAACTCACACTTTTTCAATAAAGACTAAAATCAGTCTCTCTGCCTGCTTTTTTCTCTTGCTAGCAGCTCCTCCACCACATGGCTTTCTGTTTTCACATGCCATTGAGGAGCCCAGCAGAGAAAGGACACGTAAATTCTTTCTCTTTACATTTTACCATCTCCTTTGCTTTTTAGAATTTATTTCTATAGCCTCAAGTGGTTCATGAGTGTCCCCGATGAACAATAGAATATGAACAATCAGGCCTCAGGATTGGGAACACCTGGGAAAACGTCATGTCTGTTTTCAACCAAATTCTACTACAATTACTTTTTTAGCCCCCCTCAAATTCAGCTACCCACTTGGACCTCAGGGTGGGCATTCTTCTTCTCTTTTTTTGGAGTCACCAAGTTTTCTTGTTATAGGAAGATGAGGCCCAAAGGAGAGAAAGAGCACCCAAACACCATGGTTTAAAAGCGGAAGGGCTTTATTTTAGCCCTCAGAGTGACCACACAGAAGAATTCAAAACGGCCGGCTCCCTGACTGGCTCAGTCTTCACCTTTTTATCCTAGTCAAAAATTCCGCCTCACGGATATCTTTCTTATTGGTCAGTTTGAATCAAGCTGGAGAAGTAAGCTCCAGCTTTTACAGAACTGTAGGCTTTCATGGAAGCAGAAATTCCCAGGTCCCAAGAAGTTAAGTCTACAAATTCCTAAGAGCTGAGTCACCATGGGGAGGACCTTGCAGGTGTATCTTTGGGGTCTCCTTGAGAAGACCTCTGTTCTCTTAGACCTTATTTTTCCCGAGTATCCTCTATCATTCTCATTCCTTTTCTCTATCTTCCCCCATCTTCTCTTCTCTCACTCCTTCATTCCCCTCCTAACATAGAAGATACATTTGTATTTGGCTTAGAGAAATTATTTTCTTGTCCCACACACAGCACCTACTGAGCTTTTTCCCCCCAACCTATCAGTAGGCCTGTTCCAGACAGTATAAAGGAAAATCACTGGCCATATTGAAAGCCTTTGCCTTTTGTCTCAACAATGGGGCCCAGTTTGCTGTCTATGATGAACGTGTCTTGCTCTGTGAGCCTATTATCTTAGTCCTACACTATAAACCTGTCTTTCTTTGAGACAATTTTGAGGTGTCTGATTGTTACTGGATGAAGAGGGTCCAGCCTTTGTCACTGTGGGCCAATATGGAGAGACGGGGATAGGGCCACCAAACTTTATTTGTCAGGGACCAAGATTATGAAGAACAATGAGAGTAGCCTTTCTAAAACTGTTGTGTTCTTCCCTTTCCAAAATTACAGTTTTATACATTTAAGTTCAAAGTGAAGACCGTGTTAACCCTTATCTTAAACAATAATTGGCAGAACCCATGACACATAGTAAATAATAATCAGTATACCCTATGACCTAAAACAACATTCTAATTCAAAAGATTGTTTCTTGGCTCAGTGCCCTTAGCACAGTGATTACAGCACCAGCCACATACTCCAAGGGTGGCAGGTTCAAATCCGGCCTGAGCCAGCTAAACAACAATGACAACTGCAATAAAAAATAGCCAGGCATTGTGGTGGGTGCCTGTTGTCCCAGCTACTGGGGAGGCTGAGGCAAGAGAATCTCTTAAGCCCAAGAGTTTGAAGTTGCTGTGAGCTGTGACTCCACAGCACTCTACCTAGGGCAACATAGTGAGACTCTGTCCCCCCCCCAAAAGTTCATCTCCTAAATCAATCCACCTAAACTACTCAAGATAGGCATCTTTAGGGTGGGAGCTAAATTACAGAATAGAAAGAATGGGAGACAGGGGGTGAAGGTCAGGCAGTTCTTAAACTGACCAGACCAGCTGTGTCATGTCTGCCCTAGCCTGACAGATTCTATCTTATTCTTGCTATATGTTCTTTCATGGTAATTTTTTTAACTAAGAGCACTCCACGAATCCAAGCAGCTGCCTGAAACCCCGATATTTTAGGACACAGACAACCTCTGTGAAACCTGACAGAGGCAGAAAGGTGTGATACATTTCCTTAACTATCAAGATCAGCCAACACACTTGGGACAAAAGACAGATTAATAAGAGAAAAGCATAACAAGTTTATTTAATCAAAGTTTCTCATGACACAAAAGTCTTCAGAAATGCAGACCCAAAGACACAAGAAAAACCGTCTATTTTTCCACTGTGGTTGTATGAAGAATGGATAGCTATTGTAGAAATGTGCTGGACAAATGGGGTATAATCTCACGGTAGTAGATTGAGGGGCGACACACTGTCAGTAGAAAACACAAACTCAGCCACGCTGCTCAAGGAGCGGCCATATGGCATTCTGGATTCCCACTGTAATTTAGAGGGAAACTTTCACAATGTCTGGAGCCCTTGATGTCCTGCAAATGAAGGATGAGGATGTCCTTAAATTCCTTTCAGCAGGAACCTACTTAGGTGATACCAGCCTTAACTTCCAAATGGAACAGTACATCTACAAAAGGAAAAGTGATGCATCTACATCATAAGTCTGAAGAGAACTTGGGAAAGCTTCTGCTGGCAGCTCAAGCCCTTGTTACCATTGAAAACCCTGCTGATGTCAGTGTCCTATCCTTCAGGAATACCGGCCAGCGAGCTGTGCTGAAGTTTGCTGCCGCTACTTCACTCCTGGAACCTTCACTAACCAGGTCCAGGCAGCCTTCTGGGAGCCCCATTTCCTGGTGGTTACTGATCCTAGAGCTGATCAGCAGCCTCTCGCAGAAGCGTTGTATGCCTACCACTGCTCTGTGTCACGCAGATTCTGTCTGTGTTATGTGGACATCACCATCCCATGCAACACCAAGGAAGCTCGCTCAGTAGGTCTGATGTGGTGGATGCTGATCCAGAAAGTTCTTCACATGTGCAGCACCATCTCCTGCAAACACCCATGTGAGGTCATGACTGATCTCTACTTCTATAGAGATACTGAAGAGATTGAAAAGAATGGGCTGCTGCTAAGAAAGCTGTAACAGAGGAGGAATTTCAGGGTGAATGGACTGCTCCAGCTCCTGAGTTTACTGCTGCTCAGCTGAGGTTGCAGATTGGTCAGAAGGCTGCAGGTATCTTCTGTGCCTAGGCAGCAGGTCCCCACTGAAGACTGGAGTGCCCAGGCTGCCACAGAGACTGGTCTGCAGGTCCCACTGCTCAGGCCACTGAATGGGTAGGAACAACCACTAGTGGTCTTAAGCTGTTCTTCAACAAGCTCTTAAACAAGATGGAAATAAGGTTGGCAGAAAATAAATATAAGTTTAAAAAAAAAAAGAAAAAGCACAAACTCAGTTTCTCCTGCTATTCTTTCACTCAACAATCCACACAGATTTCTGTGACATCTGGTCACCAAGTAGTGTGTGGGGATTTTTTTCCACACCAATAACAAATCAATCAACTCTGCAGTGGATTCTTTGGCAGACACCAGGTAGGTGACCTCTAATTCAATTCAGTTCTGGCATTTTCTATCTGGAGATAGTATTGTTGCAGGAAGATGAGTCCCAGTGGAGAGAAAGAGTACCCAAATACCATGTTTATA
The DNA here is from genome assembly GCF_027406575.1 of Nycticebus coucang. Classification (NCBI taxonomy): domain Eukaryota; kingdom Metazoa; phylum Chordata; class Mammalia; order Primates; family Lorisidae; genus Nycticebus; species Nycticebus coucang. The sequence goes on from NC_069787.1 coordinate 25,672,889, forward strand.
TTATAAGAGGAAGGGCTTTATTTTAGCTGATGGAGCAAAAGGCATAGATGAAAATTCAAAATGGCCGCACTCCCCAACTGGCTTGGTTTTTCCCTTTTTATCTCTAGTCAAAGAGTTCCAACCCACAACTACCTTTTTCATTGGTCAGTTTGAATCAAGCTGGAGAATCTATTCCAGGCCATATAGAACTACAGGATTTCACAGAAGTGGAAATTTCTAAGTCCCAGGAAGTTAAGTCTACAAATTCCTAAGAGCTGAGTCACCATGGAGAGGACCCTGCCATTGTATCCTTGGGGTCTCCTTGAAAAGACCTCTGTTCTCCTAGACCTCACCCTTTCTGGATATCCTTTATTGGTATCAGGTCTCACAAGACTCCATCTCTACTTTTGATGCCAGTTGTAAGCCTTAGGTTGTTTTACCTATGATTTTGACTGACCTGCCAAAAATGAGGGTTCCCACATCCCCCTCCCTGAGTTTGATTAATTTTCTAGAGTGGCTAACAGAACTCAAGGAAACATTACTTAAAATTTTACTGGTTTGGGATTGGCGCCCTCCCGGAACTCCGGAAGAGTTGCGCCGGGACCCGTGATCGGCACCCTCCCACCTCTGGAAGAGCTGCACTGGGACCTGTGATTGGCACTCTCCCGGACCCTGGTAAGAGATGCACCGGGACCCTCCCAGACCTCTGCAAGAGCTGTGCTGGGACCTTCCCAGACTTCCAGAAGAGCTGTGCAGTGACCCACAATCAGCACCCTCCCAGACCCCGGAAAGAGCTGCACCAGGACGCGCTACCCCACCTGCCGGGCCTCCCCACACCCTGACCAGGAACTCCGGAAGCCACACAACCCTGCGTCCTCCCTCTTGTACACTCCCTCCCTACAAACCGCCCACTCATCTGGCCAGGGGCTCTGGTAGCCGCGTGCCCTCTGGAGCCCTCCCTGCCTCTGCATGGAGCCCTTCTGCTGGCCAGAGACTGCTGGAGCCTTGGGCCCTCTGTGCCAAAGCCACTCCCAGAACCGCGTGCACCACCCCCTGCCTTGTTGCTGAATCCAGGGAAGTCACACTCTGGAGCTGCTCCCACAACCAGAACTCCCTGGCTGGGGCAGCCCCAGAAGAGCTACACAGGGTCATTCCCTACAAAGATCCAGCAACAATAGAGTGATCCCCCTGGGGTCTAATCTCAGAGAGACACCACCCCAACTCTGAGGATGGCGAGAGGGAATGGTGAAAAACAATCATGAGACAAAATGAAAGGAAAAACTCTGGCAATATGACTAATCAGAGTAGATCAACTCCCCCAGGGAACAACAGGGCAGACACAGCACAAGATCTAATGCACAAACAAATAGCTGAGATGTCAGAAATCGAATTCAGAATCTGGATAGCAAATCAGATCGAATTAGAATTCCAAGCAGTAACCCAAAAGATTTCTCAAGAATACAACGAATTCAAAGACTAAATGACCAAAGATTTTGACACATTGAGACAAGAAGTTGCAGCCCTCAAAGATCTGAGAAACACAGTAGAATCCCTCAGTAACAGAATGGAGCAAGCAGAAGAAAGGATTTCTGACATTGAAGACAAAGCTTTCAAATGCTCCCAAACTCTCAAAGAGGAAGAGAAATGGAGGGCAAAAACAGATCACTCTCTAGAGAGCTCTGGGATAATTCAAAGAAAACTAATATTCATCTTATAGGGATCCCCGAAAGTGATGAAGTGGCTACACAATGCACAGAGTCTCTTCTCTATGAGATTATGAAAGAGAACTTTCCAGACATGCCAAGAGATTCTGAATTTCAGATAGTTGACAGTTTCAGAACTCCAGCACAACTCAACTCGAATAAGACATCCTCCAGACACATTATAATGAATTTCACTAAAGTTAATATGAAGGAGAAAATTCTGAAAGCAGCCAGACGAAAGAAAACCATTACCTACAAGGGGAAGAATATTAGAATAACTGCAGATATCTCTGGTGAAACCTTTCAAGCTAGAAGAGGATGGTCATCGACTTTTAATCTCCTAAAACAAAATAACTTTCAACCCAGGATCCTGTACCCAGCTAAACTGAGTTTCATCTATGACGGAGAAATTAAATACTTTAATGACATTCACATGTTGAAGAAATTTGCCACAACTAAACCAGCTCTCCAGGATATTCTCAGACCTATCCTCATAAAGACCAGTGTAATCCTCCACCACAAAACTAAACCCACCAAGAAAATTTTGATCAAATTCCAACTTCCAAAGTAGCAAAAGGATTAAAAACGTGCTTACCAATATTCTCAATTAATGTGAATGGTTTGAATTGTCTTCTAAAGAGGCACAGATTGGCTGACTGGATACAAAAACTCAAGCCAGATATCTGCTGCATACAAGAATCGCATCTTACATTAAAAGACAAATATAGACTCAAGGTGAAGGGATGGTCATTTATACTTCAGGCAAATGGGAAGCAGAAATAAGCAGGCATTGCAATCCAATTCGCAGATGCAATAGGCTTTAAACCAACCAAAATAAGGAAGGATAAGGATGAACACTTCATATTTGTTAAAGGTAATACTCAATATGATAAGATTTCAATTATTAATGTTTATGCACCCAACCAGAATGCACCCAACTTATAAACTCAATTTATAAGAGAAACACTAACAGACATGAGCAACTTGATTTCCTCCAGTTCCATAGTAGTTGGAGATTTTAAAACCCCTTTAGCAATGCTGAATAGATCCTCCAAAAAGAAGCTAAGCAAAGAAATCTTAGATTTAAACTTAACCATTCAACATCTAACAGAACATTTCATCCCAACAAAACTGAATACAAATTCTTCTCATCAGCCCATGGAACATACTCCAAAATCGACCACATCCTGGGCCACAAATCTAATCTCAGCAAATTAAAAAAAAAATAGAAATTATTCCTTGCATCTTCTCAGACCATCATAAAATAAAAGTTGAACTCAATAACAACAGGAATCTGCATACCCATACAAAAACATGGAAGCTAAATAACCTTATGCTGGAGGATAGATGGGTTATAGACGAGATTAAGAAGGAAATCACCAAATTTTCGGAATAAAACAACAATGAAGACACAAATTACTGGAAGTTCTGGGATACTGCAAAGGCAGTCCTAAGAGGGAAATTTATAGCATTGCAAGCCTTCCTCAAGAAAACGGAAAGAGAGGAAGTTAATAACTTAATGGGACATCTCAAGCAACTGGAGAAGGAAGAACACTCCAACCCCAAACCCAGGGAGAAGAAAAGAAATAACCAAAATCAGAGCAGAATTAAATGAAATTTAAACAAAAGAATTATACAACAGATCAATAAATCCAAAAGTTGGTTTTTTGAAAAGGTCAATAAAACAGATAAACGTTTGGCCAACCTAACCAGGAAAAAAAGAGTAAAATCTCTGATTTCATCAATCAGAAATGGTAAAGATGAAATAACAACAGACGCCTCAGAAATTCAAAAAATTCTTAACGAATATTACAAGAAACTTTACTCTCAGAAATATGAAAATTGGAAAGAAATCGACCAATACTTGGAAGTACGCCACCTACCAAGACTTAGCCAGAACGAAGTGGAAATGTTGAACAGGTCTGTATCAAGTTCTGAAATAGCGTCAACTATACAAAATCTCCCTAAAAAGAAAAGCCCAGAACCAGATGGCTTTACGTCAGAATTCTACCAAACCTTAAGGAAGAACTAGTACCTATATTACTAAACCTCTTCCAAAATATAGAAAAAGAAGGAATACTACCCAACACATTCTACGAAGCAAACATCACCTTGATCCCCAAACTAGGGAAAGACCCCACAAGAAAAGAAAATTATAGACCAATTATCACTAGTGAATATTGATGCTAAAATACTCAGTAAGATCCTAACAAACAGAATCCAACAACACATCAAAAAAATTTTACACCACGACCAAGTGGGATTTATCCCAGGGTCTCAAGGCTGGTTCAATATACATAAATCTATAAATGTAATTTAAAGACCATATGATTCCTTCAATTGATGCAGAAAAAGCTTTTGATAATATCCAGCATCCCTTCATGATCAGAACACTTAAGAAAATTAGTATAGAAGGGACATTTCTTCAACTAATAGAGGCCATCTACAGCAAACCCACAGCCAATATCATATTGAATGGAGTTAAATTGAAATCATTTCCACTTGGATCAGAAACCAGGCAAGGTTGCCCATTGTCTCCATTGCTCTTTAACATTGGAGTTAATGTTAAGGAAGTTAATGTAATGGAAGTTTTAGCCATTGCGATTAGGGAAGAAAAGGCGATCAAGGGTATCCACATAGGGTCAGAAGAGATCAAACTTTCATTCTTCACAGATGACATGATCATATATCCGGAAAACACTAGGGATTCTACTACAAAACTTTTATAAGTGATAAAGGAATACAGCAATGTCTCAGGCTACAAAATCAACACCCATAAATCTGCAGCCTTTATATATACCAACAATAGTCAAGCTGAAAAAACAGTTAAGGACTCTATTCCTTTCACAGTAGTGCCAAAGAAGGTGAAATATTTGGGAGTTTATCTAACAAAGGACATGAAAGATCTCTACAAAGAGAACTATGAAACTTTAAGAAAAGAAATAGCTGAGGATGTTAACAAATGGAAAAACATACCATGCTCATGGCTGGGAATAATCAACATTGTTAAAATGTCTATACTACCCAAAGTAATATATAATTTTAAAGCAATTCCCATTAAAGCTCCATTGTCATGGGCAGTGCCTGTGGCTTAGTGGGTAGGGCACTGGCCCCATATGCTGAGGGTGGTGGATTCAAACCCAGCCCCGGCCAAACTGCAACAAAAAAATAGCCAGGTGTTGTGGCGGGTGCCTGTAGTCCCAGCTACTTGGGAGGCTGAGTCAAGAGAATCGCCTAAGCCCAAGGATTTGGAGGTTGCTGTGAGCTGTGTGACGCCACGACACTCTACCGAGGGCGATAAGGTGAGACTCTGTCTCTACAAAAAAAAAAAAAAAAAAAAAAAAAGCTCCATTGTCACTATTTTAAAGATCTTGAAAAAATAATACTTTGTTTTATATGGAATTAGAAAAAATCTCAAATAGCCAAAACATTACTCAGAAATAAAAACACAGCTGGAGGAATCACGCTACCAGACCTGAGACTGTGGAGGGAGGTTAATGGGTGTGGCCACACCTACAGTGCGTCTTAGAATGGGTACAGGTGAAATCTACTAAATGCAAAATACAAATTCTACATACAGTAACTATAAATCGATAGTGATCAAAACAGCATGGTACTGGCACAAAAACAGAGAAGTAGATGTCTGGAACCAAATAGAGAACCAAGAGATGACTCCAACTACTTACCGTTATTTGATCTTTGACAAGCCAATTAAAAACATTCAGTGGGGAAAAGACTCCCTATTTAACAAATGGTGCTGGGTAAACTGGCTGGCAATCTGTAAAAGACTAAAACTGGATGCACACCTTTCACCATTAACTAAGATAGATTCTCACTGGATAAAAGATTCAAACTTAAGACATGAAACTATAAAAATACCTGAAGAAAGTGCAGGGAAAACTCTTGAAGGAATCAGCCTGGGTGAATATTTTATGAGGAGGAATCCCCAGGCAATTGAAACAGTATCAAAAATACATTACTGGGACCTGATCAAACTAAAAAGCTTCTGCACAGCTAAGAACATAGTAAGTAAAGCAAGCAGATAGCCCTCAGAATGGGAGAAAATATTTGCAGGTTTTACCTCTGATAAAGGTCTAATAACCAGAATCCACAGAGACTCAAACGTATTAGCAAGAAAAGAACACGTGACCCCATCTCAGGGTGGGCAAGGGACTTGAAGAGAAACTTCTCTAAAGAAGACAGATGCACGATCTACAAACACATGAAAAAAAGCTCATCATCCTTAATCATCAGACAAATGCAAATCAAAACTATTTTGAGATATCACCTAACCCCAGTAAGAGTAGCCCACATAACAAAATCCCAAAAGCAGAGATGTTGGCGTGGATGTGGAGAAAAGGGCACACTTCTACACTGCTGGTGGGAATGCACACTGATACGTTCCTTCTGGAAGGATGTTTGGAGAATACTTAGAGACCTAAAAATAGACCTGCCATTCGATCCTGTAATTCCTTTACTATGTTTATACCCAGAAGACCAAAAATCACAATATAACAAAGACGTCTGTACCAGAATGTTAATTGCAGCCCAATTCATAATCGCTAAGTCATGGAAGAAGCCCAAGTGCCCATTGACTCACAAATGGACTAGCAAATTGTGGTACATGTATACCATGGAATATTATGCAGCCTTAAAGAAAGATGGAGACTTTACCTCTTTCATGTTTACATGGATGGAGCTGGAACATATTCTTCTTAGCAAAGTATCTCAAGAATGGAAGAAAAAGTATCCAATGTACTCAGCCCTACTATGAAGCTAATTTATAGCTTTCATATGAAGGCTATAACCCAACTATAGCACAAGACTATGGGGAAAGGGCTAAGGGAGGGGAAGGGAGGGGGGAGGTTAGGGTGGAGGGAGGGTAATGGGTGTGGCCACACCTACAGTGCGTCTTAGAATGGGTACAGGTGAAATCTACTAAATGCAAAATACAAATGTCTACATACAGTAACTAAGAAAATGCCTGAAGGCTACGTTGAACAATTTGATGAGAATATTTCAGGTTGTATATGAAACCAGTGCATTGTACCTCTTGATTGCACTAATGTACACAGCTATGATTTAACAATAACAAAATGAACAAATAAAAACAAAACAAAACAAAAAAAAGTTTACTGCTTTGTTATAAAGGATGTTACAGATGAAGAGCCAGAGGGAAAAATATATGTGAGGTTGGGGTGGGTCCCAAGCACAGGAGCTTCTGTCCCTGTGGAGTTGGGCTGTGCCACCCTCCCAGCATGTGGATGTGTAAGCCTCATGTGTTCCAGTATCTGGAACTCCCAACCCATACCTTTTGGGTTTATATAGAAGCTTTATGACAGTGAGCATGATTGATGAAGCCATTGGCCCTTGTGGTTGGGGCTAACCCTCTGAGCAAGCTGCAGGTTCCCATGACAACCAGGCCCTCATCTTGTGTTACTAGGGTTTTCCAAAAATCATCTCCCATGACTTAGCAATTATGAATAGGGCTGCAATAAAGATTCTGGTACAAATATCTTTGTTATGATGTGGTTTTTGGTCTTCTGGGTATATGCCCAGCAGAGGGATTACAGGATTGAATGGCAGATCTATTTTTAGATCTCTAAGTGTTCTCCATATATCTTTCCAAAAGGAATGTATTAGTTTGCATTCCCACCAGCAGTGCAAAAGTGTTCCCTTTTCTCCACATCCACGCCAACAATTCTGGTCTTGAGATTTTGTGATATAGGCTAGTCTCACTGGAGTTAGATGATATCTCAGAGTATTTTGATTTGCATTTCTCTGATGATTAAAGATGATCCACGAATGGATTAATAAATTGTGGTATATGTACACCATGGAATACTATGCAGCCTTAAAGAAAGATGGAGACCTCACCTCCTTCATGTTTACATGGATGGAGCTGGAACATATTCTTCTCAGTAAAGTGTCTCAAGCATGGAAGAAAAAATATCCAATGTATCACCCCTACTATGAAACTAACTTAGGACCTTTACATTAAGCTATAACCAAGTTTCAACCTAAGAACAGAGGGAAGGGGGAAAGCGTGGGGAGGGAGGCGGGAGGTGGGTAAAGGGAGGGGGATTGAAAGGATCACACATGTGGTGCATCTTACAAAGGTACACGTGAGCCTTGGCAAATGTGGAATGTAAATGTCTTGACAAAGTAACTAGCATGATGCCAGGAGGCCTATGTCAACTAATGAGATGAAAATGTGTCAAATATTCTATGAAACAAGTGTATGATGCCCCATGATCATATTGATGTACACAGCTATGATTTAATAAAAAAAAATAAAATGAACAATTAATTAACAACAACAACAAAAAAAATCATCTCATTCATATAAGTGCAGGTGTGTTTAAAAGGGCCTGTGGTATACAACTAAAGACTGTCTTTCACCTTTGTCTTTCAGGAGCTACTTCAGGAACCAAAGATAACATGGCAAATTACTTTAACAAAGGGTATTTATATTGCTCTAGTCACTGAGGAAATAACAAGGTTTACAGGAACTAGAGCCAGGAATTAGGATGACCAGGAATTGGGATATACATGTAGCATCACACCAGGAAAAGCCTGTCTGCTTGGATTCTTCTTGGAATCTGTGTGTTGCAGACACCCCTGCTTAGGGTGAAAAGCTCTGTCGCTACTGTGGGTGGGAGGAGAAAAGAATTTCTCTAGACCTAGATTAGGTTGTAAAACTAAAACTTTATTTTTCTTTTAGAAGGAGAGAGAGTGTGAGAGAGGAAAAGAGAGTGGAATGGGGAGGACAGAAAGGGGAGAAAAAGAGCAAAGAGATGGCATGGCATCCCAAAGAAAGAAAATGGCCACAGTGCCACGGTTGAGGTCAAGTGGCTAGGTGAATTTAAGGGTGGCAAAGAGAATAAAGGTAATGGTGGCCAAATCCACAGGGTACCGTGGATGTGATTGCTGTATCTGTTTTTCCTCTGGCAAGGTTGAAGACAAATATTTTTTCAGGTGTTTCTGATCTTGAAGCCTGATTTTCACCCCATTGTTCATCCCAACACTCAGGAGCAACTTGAAGCTAAAGGAACAAATTCTAAAGGACAAAGGAGGTGGTGAAGGTGAAGAGAAGAATTTGTATTTCCTTTTGGTCTGCTGAGTTCCTCAGTGGTTTGTGAAAAGGGAACTCCAATGGGGTGGGGAACGGGCTACCAGCAAAACAAAAAAAGCAGGCAGGGAGAGATTGATTTTAGTCTTTATTGAAAAACTATGAGTTAATAATTTTTCTATTATTTTACTATAAAGACAGACCATCTTTACACCCCCACCCTACCCTGAAGGGCAGGGACCCTCTGAAGTGAAGGTCCTCCAGGCCAAAGGGAGAGACTGACCATTCTAGGTTTTATGGCTTGCTTTAGGTGGGAGGAGTTCTAGTTTCTGCGAGACACCTGGGAGAAGAGGAATCCTGGGTTCTGTGACTCATTTCTGAGGATAAAAAGGAAGGTCAGGGAGGCCTGGCTCCTGGTCAGTCCATCTCCTTAGTTGAAAGTGCTGAGCACAGTAAAACACCATGCTGTGGGGTACTGAAACTGCCCTGATAAATTGACAAGGTGTGCAAGGTGAGAAGAGGATGAGGGCCCCAAAGTTCTGTGAAGGAACGGCCACCGCCTCCTTTTTGCTTTTTTTTTTCTTGAGACAGAGTCTCACTATGTCGCCCTAGTAGAGTGCTGTGGCGTCACAGCTCACAGCAACCTCAAACTCTTGGGTTTAAGCAATTCTTTTGCCTCAGCCTCCCAAGCAGCTGGGACTACAGGCGCCCACCACAACACCCGGCTATTTTTTGTTGCAGTTGTCATTATTGTTTAGCAGGCCCGGGGTGGGCCCTGCCACCCCCAGTGTATGTGGTTGGCTCTGTAACTACTGTACTGCAGGCACTGAGCCAGTCATAAAGCTTCTTAACTCTTTCTTTCTTTTTTTGTTGTTGTTGTTGCAGTTGTCATTGTTTTAGCTGGCCCAGGCCTGTTCGAACCCCCAGCCCCTGTGCATGTGGCTGGCACCCTACTCACTGAGCTATGGGTGCTGCCTTTAACTTTTCTCTGTAGATAACATCACCTGTTTGGAATCTAGGGGTAGTTTCTGAGATATCTCCCAGGTCCTGCATTCTTGTGGATTGATTGACCCACCCGGACCAAGGAATTGACTCAACTGGTCTTGTACCTTCCACCCAAGGAACTGCATACCAGTAACTGCCTAATCCAGACAATGGCCAATACCAAAGGACTGATGGTTCCACCCCAAAAGCAGACAGTAAGTAGACCCTGATTCCCTAACCATCTTCCCTACAAACTGTCTTTAAAAACCCTGTCCTGGGCTCGGCTTCTGTGGCTCAAGTGGCTAAGGCACCAGCCACATACACCTGAGCTGGCGGATTCAAATCCAGCCTAGACCCACCAAAAAACAATGATGGCTGCAACCAAAAAATACCTGGGTGTTGTGGCAGACACTGTAGTCCCAGCTACTTAGGAGGTAGAGGCAGGAGAATCGCTTGAGCCCAGGAGTTGGAGGATGTTGTGAGCTGTGATACCACAGCACTCTACCCAGGGTAACAGCTTGAGGCTCTTGTCTCAAAAAAAAAAAAAAAAAAAAATCACCCTGTCCTAGTTGGGTGTGTGGTTCATGCCTATGATCATAGAACTCTGAGAGGCCAAGGTAGGTGGATTGTTTTGTTGCAGAAAGATGAGGCCCAACGGAGAGAAAGAGCACCCAAACACCATGTTTATAAGAGGAAAGGCTTTATTCATTGGTGGGGAGCTTATGGCATAGAAGAATTCCAAATGGTCACACTCTCGGACCCTTTTTATCTCCAGTCAAAAAGTTCCAATCCATGGGTACCTTTTTTATTGGCCAGTTTGAATCAAGCAGGAGATGCTGTTCCAGCCCCCACAGAACTACAGGATTTCACAGAAATGGAAATTTCCCAAGTTCCAGGAAGCACCATGCTGTGCTTTTTTCCCCAACCTATCAGTAGGCCTGTTCCAGACAGTATAAAGGAGAATCACTGGCCATATTGAAAGCCTTTGCCTTTTGTCTCAACAATGGGGCCCAGTTTGCTGTCTATGATGAACGTGTCTTGCTCTGTGAGCCTATTATCTTAGTCCTACACTATAAACCTGTCTTTCTTTGAGACAATTTTGAGGAAAGGTATTTTTCAATTTACCAAGTCCTGGCCAAAACATCTCTCAGGGCCAATTATTTACCCCTAGACAAAGGACCCATGCAGGAAACCTCTGACCTGGGCCTCCTCCCCGCTGCAGGTAACTCTGGCACTCTCCACTCTCTCTGCATGCTCCTCCATCCAACAAAATCCCATTTTATCACTGATCCGTGGCCCATGGGCTCAATTCTCAAATCCCTGAGACCAAGGACTTGCTGAAGTAACAAAAACCATAATGACAAAACCACAACACAGTCATCCTTTCTGATGTCTCTTCATTTTCTCCCTAAGTCTCACATGGCCACGTGGTTGCCAAAGACTAGACCTGTGTTTGAGACAGAAAGCAAAAAACTTGGAACTTCCAGTTTCTCTCAGAATAGCCAGGGGACAAAGTTGGAGCAGGGAAGAAGGTGCCACTCACACAATCATTTCACCCTGTAAAGTGGGGGTGGGGAGTGACCTATTGTTACCCATCTCAGTCAGTCTCCAAGCATTCACAAGCACAAAATTCCAACCCATTTCTTAACCTAGGAAGCCTCAATTTCCCACTTGAACTGCCACTTAGTGTTAGGAGGTTAACCAATACTCCCCTAGGCCCTGTGAGGGGAGGTCCAACCCCACCCTTGGAGTTCATCCCAGTCGCACCACATCCACACACTCTCATACACCTCTCACTAGACCTGCCAGAGATCTAATGCCCCCAGGGGTTGATTAGACCCCCCGCTTCCACCCAAATGGTGGAGACTCCAGATTGATCATACCTTGCCTTAGACGGCTCCCTGTGTAGATACCTGTTCCTGCATGCCAGTTCCTCCTGGCGTTTGACTCCTTGAAGTCCTGCCTAGGGGGTCCTTTCCCCACCCAGTTGAGGTGTCTACACAGGGAGGCCAAGCTGCCTCCCTGGCATGCTCAGTGGTTCATGTCGTCCAGGCTGAACAAGGCCCCCCACGTGGGTGTCCAGAGGATTGGCGGCAACTACCAGGTGCATCTGTTCTTACCTCAGATGGTCTCACTTCCCAGTCAGGGAACCAAAAATGTTGCAGGAAGATGAGGCCCAACAGAGAGAAAGAGCATCCAAACACCACATTTGTAAGAGGAAAGGCTTTATTCACTGGTGGGGAGCTTACGGCGCAGAAGAATTCCAAATGGCCATGTTCCCTGACTGGCTCAGTCTTTCCCTTTTTATCTCCAGCCAAAAATTTCTAAACCACAGGTACCTTTTACATTGACCAGTTTGAATCAAGCAGGAGATGCTATTCCAGCCCCCACAGAACTACAGGATTTCACAGAAGTGGAAATTTCCAAGCCCCATGAAGTTAAGTCTACAAATTCTCAAGAACAGAGTCACCATGGAGAGGACCCTGCAGGTGTATCCTTGTGGTTCCTTGAGAAGAACCGTTCTCCTAGACTTCACCCTTCTCAAGTATCCTCTCTCAGTTTGAGCTCAGCAGTTTAATACCAGCCTAAGCAAGAGTGAGACCCCATTTCTAAAAAATAGATGAACACTATGGCAGGTGCCTTGAGTCCCAGCTACTCAGGAGGCTGAGGCAGGAGGGTCACTTGAGCTCAAGAGTTTTATATTTCCGTGAGCTATGATGCCATGGTACTCTATCAAGGGAGACAGAGTGAGAGTCTGTTTAAAAAAAAAAAAAAATTAAAAACAAAAACCCCAGACCCTGTCACCCCAATTCTCAGGGAGGCAGATTTGAGACATTCTTCCCATCTCCCTGCTTAGCACTATACAGAATAACCCTTTCTCTGATATAAACCCTGCTGTTTCTGGATGTTGGCTTCCTCTTTCGACAGTGGGCAGACGAACCTGGCTGGGTGGCAACAGTATCATGTACTGAGCTTGCCTAACAGGGTGATCAGGTATGGACTTGCTGAAGAAGTGACAATAAAGGTGAGGCATAAAAGCCAAGAAGTCAGCTCCAGAAAGATCTGGGATTTTCTAGACTACTGGTTCTCATCTAGGGGCAATTCTGCCTTCCAGGGGACATTTTGTGACATCTGGAGATAGTTTTGGTCATCACAACTGGGGATAGAGAGGGGCTGCTACTGGCATCTAGTGAATGGAAACCAGGATTCTACTAAACAGCCTACAATGCACAAGACAGCCCCCGCCCCTACATGCCCAACAACACAAAATTATCCAGTCCCAGATGTCAGTAGTGCCAAGGTTGAGAAGCTCAGTTGCAGACAATGAGAATAGCTTCAAACAGGCAGAGCAAGAAAATTGCAGGAAAGCAAACAAAACTGAGGGTGTCAGTATATTAATAAGTTCTTGTTGTAATAATGCCACAACATTACTACAAAACCCAGTGGCTTAGAACAAAGAGCATTTATTAGTGTTGTTCATAACTCTGGGGTCTTTTAAGATGGCTCTGCTTCTCACTACAGCTTGGCCAGGCTTGGCTCCAGACTATGGACTGTGTTGAAATCTGCTATATATCTTCTCTTACTGTTGTTGGACAAGCAGCTACCTGGGGCTTCTCCCAGTGGATCCCAAAAGCACAGGAGACCAGGACAAAGCACACACCCACATTTCAGGACTCTGTCCATGTCATGACCACTAACATGCCACTGGCCAAAAAGAGTCTCATGGCCAACCCCTAAGTCCAGGGACAAGGACGTCCACTCTACCATGTAGGGACATGGCAGTGCTATTCCAGAAGGTTTAAAATCACATGTTGTGATCCACCCTACTGGGAATGGAGAAATTGGTGACTGCAAGATCAAAGGGGCATAAGCTAAGGATGTTATTGTAAATGCATTGAATGACATTAGATGGGTTTACTCTACGGAGTTACACATAATCAAGTTATATTTAATGGGTATAAGTGGCTGCTTTGTGAAGAGTGGATTATATGTAGCAAAAAGAAGGTAGGTAGACTGTTAGGATGCCATCACAGCAGACAGCTAAGATACAATAGTGTCTTGGACTAGAATTGTGTAATGGAGGTAAAAAAGTGCACAAAGTCAGAATATATTTCAGGAATAGAATCATCAGAGTATATTAATAGAATTGGGATTCAAGAAAATAAAGACATACAGGATGATTCTAAGAATTTCATCTTGAGTACTGCCTAGATAGGAGATGGTACCACTTACTGAGATGAACGTGTTTGGAGGGGGAAATCAATCTTTGTGTAATTTAATTATGTCAATAAGCCTACATAGAGGCATTTTTATTATCTCCTTTCCTCAGAAGAGAAAACAGGGATTTTCAAAACTAGAATGACTTCTTCCTGATCACAAGATTGGTCAGTGGCACAGCCAGGATTTGAATATAGTGATTTTATACCCTCAGGTTGCACAACTGCACACAATTGTCCTGTGACTTCTGTGCCCCGTAGGAGACTCTTTGTGGCTTGAGGTTGCTGAAAAGCTTGCCTGCTTCTGAATATAATGTTTTCTCCCCGAGTGTACACTCTAGAATTAGTCATTTATGTGGTAGGGCAGTCAGAAGCAGGCATGCCTATAGATTGAAAGCAGGGAGACCTGGACCCACACCCCAGCTCCTCTGCTAACAAGATTATATTGAGAGAGCATACCCTAAAAAAGTAAGGTCCATAAAACAAAAGCCTTCTAACAGGAGGCTAAGGACACTTGATAGAGCTGAACATAGGGACCCGCCAAAGTAGAACCATCCTAGCCCGGAAAGAATGAATGCATGAACCTCCGGCCCAGGAAGGAATGAATGTGCCAATTCCTACCCCTCCGAAGTCTTATATTCCCACCCACCTTAACCCATGTGCTGGATTCTTCAAACTCAGCTGCTCCCACCAGAGTGAAATAAAGGCCATGTTGTCCACACAGAACCTGGACTCCATTTCCTTTCATTCATGTCTCAGAAAAATCTCTCCTTTTCAGTCCTTAACCTCTCATTTTGGTGCAAAGAACACGGGACAGGGAGAAGTCCTCTCAGGGGCCCGAGGTACACCCCGTCTAACCCACTCCCAACTAGACAGACTCCTGTTCTGACCAGTCAAAGGGAAACGGGGGACTCCTCTGGCCCCTGCCCAGAATTCAACATTTAAGAGTGAGGCGAGCATTTGTCTATAACCCCTTTCTGAGCCTTTTAACCCCACTCCAACTCCACTCACCTTCGTCCTCCATTTCTAGGCCTTTTAAGCATTCATATAACCATTCCCTGAGCCTTTTTTACCTTCTCTTCCTTTCCCCACTCTGGGTCGAAAAACTCCAGTAATCTGTGCCTCTTAAATCCGGTACTGGACATGGACTCTGGCGGTTCAGACTTGCCCATCCAGTGCCTGGTGTGTGGGGACACCCTCCTGTGGGCCTGGACCACTCTTTTCTGGCTGGTTAAAGGTCCTTCAGAGAGACCTGGTATCCTCCCTGGCCCCAGCCTCAGTCACTTCCTTCCTTCTCCCCCTCATAAGTTCTTTTCTCATCCTCATTTATTTTCTACCTCCAGTTTCTGATCTGGGACCACTCAGTCACAGATCCCCCCTTCTTGAACTTTAAGCTGCCTCTTAACTAGCTTCAAGCCTCTACACCTCTATCCTGACCTTAAACCTAAATGCCTCATCTTTCTCTGTAATACAGCTTGGCCTCTATACGAGCTAGACAATGGCTCACAATGGCCTGAAAATGGCACCTTTGACCTTTCAATCCTCACTGACCTCGACAATTACTGTCGGAGATTGGGCAAATGGTCAGAAATCCCCTACATCCAGGCTTCCTCCTCCTTCAAAACATTCCTTCTTTGTGTTGTCTTGTGAACCTTCTCAAATTTTCCTTGCATGAGCCAAACCAGGCCTTCCTGAACCCCCTGATTCTCCATTGTCTTCTTTTAGCTTTATTATTATTATTATTATTTTTTTTTTTGAGACAGAGCCTCAAGCTGTCACCCTGGGTAGAGTGCTGTGGCATCACAGCTCACAGCAACCTCCAACTCCTGGGCTTAAGCGATTCTCTTGCCTCAGCCTCCCAAGTAGCTGGGACCACAGGCGCCTGCCACAATGCCTGGCTATTTTTTTGGTCGCAGCCATCATTGTTGTTTGGTGGGCCCAGGCTGGATTCGAACCTGCCAGCTCAGGTGTATGTGGCTGGTGCCTTAGCCACTTGAGCCACCAGCACCGAGCCTCCAGGGTCTTCCTTGATCCATCAGACAACCATTCCCTTCTGCCCCTCCACATCTCTCCCACACTCAACCTCCTCCCTACCCACAGAATGTCACCCTAGCCCCCACCCACCTTCTGCTGCATGTGGACAAAAAAGAAAAGATGGCAGACCCAGCCGGGAAAGGAAAGATGGTGGACCTGGCTTACCAACCTCATACTAGACCTGTCCACACATTTAGACCTTCCACGTCAAGACCACAACCTCTGTACCCTCTCGAGAGGTTGCAGGAACAGAAGATATTGTCAGGGTCAAGTCCCCTTTTCTCTTTCAGATCTGTATCACTTAAGTCAGAAACTACATTCATTCTCCACAGATCCCACAAAATACTTTCAAGAATTCAATCATATGATCTGACCTGGCATAATTTATATGTCATCCTCACCTCCACCCTAACTTTGGAGGAGAGGGAGCAGGTCTCGACTCAGACCCACGTTCACTCAGAAGATCTACAGAGGACAGACCAAATCCAGCCAGAGCGCACTAGGGCCATCCCCTGGGAAGATCCCGATGGAATTACCAAACTACAGCTCCTGGGGTCCTTCTCCATAATCACATGGTCCAGTGTCACTTAGAGGAACTAAAGAAAGCAGCCCGTAAGGCCAGAAATTATGACAAACTAAAAGAAATAACCCAGAAACAGATGAAAGTCCTTCCCAATTTTTAGCCCATCTTAACAAAGCCCTCCAGCATTATACCACCCTAACCACAGAGAATAATGAGGGCAGATTCATTATCAACATGCATTTTATCTCTCAGGCTATACCCAATATCTGGAAAAAAACTCCAACAATTCCTCCAGGTCCCTCAAACCTCCACCCTGCCCGCCAATGAGATTTCATTGACCTGGCCTTCAAGGTCTTAAATTATTGAGAAGAGTCCTCTAAGCGGTGGTGCTTCCCAGAGCTCCAGTTATTGGCTTCTGCCGTTAGACAAAACCTGACTGCTTCTCGAAACTCCTCTGGACAGGCCAAAGAAAGAAAACCTCCCCCGAGACTGTGCTTCCAGTGTGGTAAGCCTGGTCAGTGGGCCAAGCAGTGCCCAAATCCAAACCTCCCCCCAAGCCATGTCCGGCCTATAGAGGTCCTCACTGGAAGTCTGACTGCCCAGGTCCCTCTGAGGATCCAGCTCACAGCCACTCCCAGGACCTGGTTGAATTCCCTGACTTGTTGGGTTTGGCCACTGAAGAATGATGATTCCCAGAGAGTCAGGAGGCCCCTTGGACAATCATAAGAACTGAGGTCTGTATATCTTGCTAGTGGAAGGTAAGCCAATCTCTTTTCTGATAGATATGGGGGCCACCACTGCACATTGCTATATTACAAAGGTCCTATACAACAAACTGAGATCTTGGGTATTGATGGCAATCTACTTCACCCTCACACTACTCTAGCCTTGTGGTGCTCACTTTCTGGACACTCTTTCTCATATTCGTTCCTTAATATTCCTTCATGCAGCGTTCCCATACTAGGTAGAGATATCCTCTCAAGATGATAAGCAACCCTGATGATTCCCACCAGCCACCTCTCACTACTCATTCTACTTCTCTCTAACTCCTCCCCGACAGCCCCTCCTTTCTCTCAATCTGACCTCCCCATAGACTCCATCGCGTGGGATACCTCTCTTCCTTCTATGGCCTCCCATCATTCACCCATTCTTATTGCCCTCTAACCCCAACCTTCATATCCTTCCCTTAAACAATACCCAATCCCCACAGTGGCTCTCAGGGGCGTTAAACTACTCATCCTCAATCTCCTGTCAGCTGGTATTCTCAAACCTTCTAACTTGTCCTACAACACTCCCATCTTTCCTGTAAACCTTCCCCCCCGCCAACCCATGGTTCATCTAGCCTTCATATATCGATTTGCAAATTTACCTGCCAGACATGTACTCCTGCCTTAAAAATCCTTGCCTGTGGGTCATCAGGGACTCTGGGTCTTAGGCAGTAGCTGCTGTCCTTCTTGCTTGGCTCCCTATAATAAAGCCTTTTCCTCTCACTGCAACTCTGGGCTTTGGTGTTTGGCTTTGCTGCACCAGGCAAGCAGACCCCAGTTTGGTTCTCTAACAATTCCTCCTCTGCTGCTAGTCAGCATTCACTTTCCCCCTCCATAGCACTTAGCACTGCAAGTTTTTCAGAATAGTCCCTTTCCCCCTTCCCCTGCCAGAAGCAGGAGGGGACTTGTCTCCAGTCTTCACTGTGAGAAACTAGTAGGGCTCCTGGAGATATGCTTACAAAAGTATGGGGCTTCCCTGAGACTAAGCCCCCCAGAATTTTTAACTCTCATGCTAGTCTACACTGAGCCTCCAGCAGTTTGTCCATTCCAGCAGCATGTATTCCTCTGGGTACTGGCTGCAGTCAGGAAGCTAGAATTCTCTATAGCCATATGTCTCTCTCCAGATTGGGTGGGGAGGGAGCAGTTTGCCCTGTGATCACAATTCTCTGATGGATCTAATAAGAGTTGCTGATTTTCAGTGTACTCAGCCTTTTTCTTGTTGCAAACATGACTTCTGGGCTCTTTACATGTTGGATCAGAAAACCACTAAGTTCTTTATTGTTATGTTTTGTCTGCCACCTCAAAGGAGGCAGAGACCATCTCCATTTTATTCACTCTGTTTCCCCAGGATCCTAGGGGTTCGACACTTCTTTAGCTGGGAATGGAATGCATAATCTCTCACAGATCCCTCCTAGTACATCAATGCTGTGATAATGAAGCATGTGGGTCTCCTTGGGAAATGTGACCTGAAGGAGAAATCATTGAGTCTGATTTACTAGCCAACTCCTAGTGGGCATGTTGTGTATACCAGAGCACTTCAACTATCAAATGGGTGTGGGGTCCTCAGATCCTAGGGGATAAGAAGGACAGAAGGGACTAGAAAGTCTAATATTTCCAATAATCACTTAGAAATGGTATGCTATCCTATTATTAGGAACATGGACTCAATAATGCCATTTATTAAGTTTTTTAATGTGAGAATTAATTAATTACTACTGAATGCATGCTGTTTTATTTGGATGACATGGTTTTTCAAAACACAAAACATAGCATTCTTAAGAGGAAGAAAATTACCCATCTTCTAGTGACTTTAAAAAGGATGGGATAGGGCTCGGTGCCCATAGCTCTGTGGTTAGGGCGCTGGTGACATACACCAGGACTGATGGTTTTGAACCCAGCCCAGGCCTGCTAAACAACAATGACAACTGCAACCAAAAAATAGTCGGGCATTGTGGCGGGCAGCTGTAGTCCCAGTTACTTGGGAGGCTGAAGCAAGAGAATTTAGTAAGCCCAAGAGTTTGAGGTTGCTGTGAGCTGTGATGCCACACACAGCTCTACTGAAGGTGACATAATAAGACTCTGTCTCAAAAAAAAAAAAGGAGGGGTGGGATAGGAAACTCAGAAGATGATGTCTCAGGTTAGTTGAACTTTCATCTCTCACAGCCTTCTCAACCAAATTAGAGGCTATGTCACATGCCTCTGAACTGTGTTTGTCCCCTTTTGGGTGCCCACTGCAGTGATATCTGATGAGCTGACCTGCTCACCATCCCTTTAGCACTGACCTGATAATAGCATCCTCATTATCCATAAGGAAACCATTTCTCCCCATCTCCCAGAACATAAGGTTGGAATTAGCTTCATCCTTCTCTGCTCCCTAGTGAGTAGGTGGCCAGAGCTAGTCAATGGGTATATTTCAGCTTAGGGTTAGGAATGGGGCTACTTCTGAACAACGAGAATTAGCCTCAGGATTTTAAATGGAAGTACAGTAGAACCTCCATAGTTGACCGCCTCCCTACATTGACCACCTCCTTAAGTTGATTTGATTTTCATAGACTGGATATGACCCACATGTACGTATAAGTACAAGTAGGCCTACTTCCTTATGTTGACGACTTCCACATGTTAATTAGTTGGTTATAGCTCCTTGGGTGGTCAATTTACAGAGATTCTACTGTAATTAAAAGAAAACTCTGTCTCCACCAGATCAGACTTTGGCAGTTTATAAACCTACACCTGTTTATAGCTGCCTTGGCTTTACATAACAGGGTGTCTTAGGTTGGGCTCCCTAAAAAGTCTCTAAGACAAGAATTTGTATACAAGAGATTTATTTTCGAAGTGATCCCAAGATGAATAGGTAGGAGAGCAGGAAAGTAAGAGAAAAGAGAAGGAAGGTGGGGAGCATGGTGGCTCAAATCTATAATCCTAGCACTCTGGGAGGCCGAAGTGGGTGTGTTGCTTGAGATCAGGAGTTTGAGACCAGTCTGAGCAAAAGCAAGACCTTGTCTCTACTAAAAATAGAAAACCAGCTGGGAGTGGGCACGGTGGCTCACGCTTGTAATCTTAGCACTCTGGGAGACCGAGGTGGGTAGGTTGCTTGTGCTCAGGAATTCCAGACCAGCCCAAGCAAGAGCAAGACCCCTGTCTCTAAAAACAGCCAGACATTGTGTCCAGTGCCCGTAGTCCCAGCTACTCAGGGGGCAGAAGCAAGAGGATTGCTTGAGCCCAGAAGTTTGAGATTGCTGTGAACTATGACGCCACGGCACTCTACCTAGGGTGAAAAGAGTGAGATTCTGTCTCAAAGAAAGAAAGGAAGAAAGGAAGAGGAGAGGGGAGGGGGGGAGGAATGGGGAGGGCAGGAAAGGAAAGAAAGGAAAGGGAAAGAAGCCAAAGCAGAGTGCGCCAGTGAGCAGGTCACCACTGTGAGCAGCCGAAGCTTAGTCTCATTGGAGACATGTGCAGAAAAGCATAGAACATGACTCAGAGGCATTCCAACCAGAGACAATAATTCATTTTTGAATCTACTAAATCTGTTTGTCTTTGGCTGAGGGCTGGGAACTCCTTGGCACTCTGCCTTCGCACCACAGACCGGCAGCCAGCTCTGGTGGCAGAAGGAAGCCCCCAGGCTCACAATCACAGGGAGCTGTTGGTGTGCACCCAAGAATGCCAAGTGCAGAAGGGCCGTGCACATGACACCATCAGCACCTGCTGCAGAGACCGTCCCTGTGAACAGAGCAGCACAGAAAAAGCAGAACAAGAGATGGAGTCCTGACCCTACTGGCTGGCCCCTGCATACAGCCACGTCTCAGCCCGCCCTGTCCCTGGACTTTTCTTTGTCATGACCAGTATCTCTCCTGCTTCTTGAAGATGATTGAGACTTATTTCTGTCCCTTGTAATGAAAAGATCATGATGGTTATATAGCTTTTTATACCATCTTAACAATATTTGAACCCTCATCTCCCATAGGAGGTAGAGTCTATAATGAATTTGCTTTTGAGTCCTTCAGAACACCTGTCACAAGCTTAGTACAGTTTTCAAAAAATATATTTGTTAGATGAATGAATATGTACTGAGAAGACTCATCAAAATCTAATGCAAATCTGTGCATAACAGATGCCCCTTTAAGGCACAGGGCAAAGCAAGGTGACTGAGAGGAAGTGGTTAGAGCTGATTCATCCTGACAGTGGCATCCAGGAGGAAGGGGTGTCTGGCTGGTCCCATGGGGAATTCTACTACCCAGAAACCTGGAGCTTCCCTGTTCTAGTGTTTTTCCAAAGCCTCATTTTCCAGCTTTTCCTTTAATTCTGAGAGCCATACCATAGCTTCTAGTAATTTATTTATTTTTCCCTAATTTGCCTGACTTCGCAACTTAGCCTCTGTCATTTGCTGCTCCACAACCCCACCCAACCCAAAATATATAGAGCAAAACCATTCCCACCATTCCCATATAAACCAGTGCTGTGTCATCTCTTCACAGTCCCAGATTCTGTCTCTGGTGGTGGCATCAGGGAGATTGTGCCATCAAGCCTGCTTCCCTCTAAGCTGCTGACTTTAACAGATTAGAAACATTCCCAGCACAGCCCACGCTTCCACTAACAAATGATTCCCTATCTATCATGAATGAATTTTCAAGTCTTCCATTACTGGGCTGTGTACCTACTCACGAAATACATTTCCAGGCGATTTTGTCTGAATTACATGGTTAATTGCCTCATATTTTCAGCTCATGTTACAGGCCCTCTGAGTTAGAATGAGAGAGAGAAATACCATGTATCACTTCCGACACGGGGGACGAAATCACAGATACAGCAAGACACGTGGAAAACGGCTTCATCACCCATATTAATCGTGAAGGCTAATTTGTTTCTAACTTCCAAATATAAGTAAGTTTAAAAGAGCCAGAAGAGGAAGGCGAGGGGTAGGAAAGTCAGCCAATTATCCAGATGTTTTAGCTTCCAAACTCTATGCTAATTCATCCATTCATTTGTTCACCAAAACGTGCATACGTGCAAGGCTCTATTCTAGGAATGGTGGAGGATAAATGTGGAGAAGTGCTCTCAAATTCCATCCTAATTAAAGCTGTGATTCAAATACCCATTTAAAAAAAAGTATGCGTTCATGATCTATGCATATATGACTTAATAAAAAAAGGAGGGAAAAAGCAAAAACGAGTCAAATAATTCAGTTACAATATAAGGCAGGATAAGATAAGTATCTACTGAAAGTTCAGACGGTCAATCCTATAGGAGTCCATAGGAAGGCAACTTCAGAGTCATAGAAGGTGAGAACAATTTTCAGAGTTGTTTCCAAAGGCAGGATCTGTCTCATCATGAAGAAGGGGTAGGCCTTGGGAGGGCGGAGCAGAGGGTGATGTCATTCCAGCATTAGGAAGTGACACAAGGAAAGCAGGGGTGATACTCATTGCCAGTCTTAATTGCAAGTGGAACTCCTCAGAATAAATGTCTAGTCAACAGTTGGAAATGAATATTGGGGCTCAGTGCCTGTAGCACAGTGATTATGGCACCAGCCACATACATACACCAAGGCTAGTGGGTTCGAACCCGGGACAGCTGAACAACAATAGCAACTGCAATAAAAAATAGCCTGGCATTGTGGTAGGTGCCTGTAGCCCCAGCTACTTGGGAGGCTAAGGCAAGAGAATCACTTAAGCCCAAGAGTTTGAGGTTGCTGTGAGCTGTGACACCATGGCACTCTACTGAGGGTGACATAGTGAGACTCTGTCTCAAAAAACAAACAAAAAAAGCCAGGAAGTGAACATTGGACTCAAGATCAGCTGGAAATTTGGCATTAGAAGTGTAGTGCCTGCAAAGATACATTCCCAAGTAGTCTTACGTGAAGTAAACAACCACTAACATTTGGGGAGTGATTACATAGTACAGTAAGGGTTATGTTGCCTATTACTATGTTAAGAAATAACCTCAAGGCCGGGCACAGTGGCTCATGCCTCCTAGCACTGTGGGAGACCAAGGCAGGAGAATACCTTGAGCTCAGGAGTTTGAGACCAGCCTGAGCAAGAGTGAGACCCCCATCTCTACTAAAAATAGAAAAATCACCCAGCAGTAGTAGTGGGCACCTGTAGTCCCAGGTATTCTGGAGGCTGAGGCAGGAAGATCACTTGAACCCAGAAGTTTGAGGTTGCTGTGAGCTAAGTTGATGCCATAGCACTCCTAGCCTTGGCAACAGAGTGTAACTCTGTCTCAGAAAAAAAAAAAAACAAAACAAACAAAAAAAAACACCTCAAAACCTAGCAGTTTAAAATAACAATAAAATTTTATTATTTCACACAGTTTTAGCAAATTAGGAAACCAGAAGCACCTTAGTTGAGTGGTTGTAGCTCAGAATCTCTAATGGGGGTTTCAGTCAAAATGCCAGTGAGGGCTGCAATCATCTGAAAGCTCAACTGGGACTGGAAGATCCCCTTCCAAGCAGCTCACTCACATGGCCGCTGTTAATTAAATATAAACTCCTAACTCACTGAACTCTGGATAGACACCCCCTCTTGGTGAAAGGTAACCCAGAAAAACCTTAAAACTGAGTTTCCAGGTATGATGGGAAAGGAGGTAGAACATGCGTGATTATACTCCTTCCCCTTTGGAGTTTAGGCACAAAAATGGACCAACATTAATGTTCAAACAGTGATCATAAGACTACCAAAATGGACTCTTTGTGACAATAAGATACTAAGTTATTAACAGGACCTATGGCTTTGCAGGGCAAATGTTAGGTCACCTAGAGGTCATCAATTTGCTTAACAGATCACTCGAGTCAGTTGCTCTCAGATTAACAGACTTCCTTAACTTAAAATAGCCCAAGTCCTTAGACAAAGCTGTATTTCTTTAACCAATTACAAATCAAAGAATCTCCACACCCACCTATAACCTGTAAGCTCTCCCTTTGACCTTTTTAGGCCAAATCAATGTTCACCTTCCATGTACTGCTTTATTATTTTCACCTACAATTCCTGTCTCCCCAAAATGTATAGAACCAGAATATAACCCAGCCACCTTAGGACCACTTACTCCAGGCTTTTTAGGTTTATGGACTTCCTTGGCCATAGTCATACATATTGAATCAGAATAAACATCTTTAAATCATTTTACAGAGTTTGGGTTTTCTCCATTAGCACTGCCTAGCTGTGGGCAGGGTCCTTTAGCTCTTCCTTCACAGGGCTGTTTGAGAGTTCTCGACATGGCAGCTGGTATCATCCAAAGTAATGACCTAAGAGAGAGCCAGGTGGAATCGGCAACGTCCTTTATGACTCAGCCTTGGAAGTCACATTCCTATATTTCTACAATTTGTTTTTATTACAAAGAATGTCCCTACTTGGTGTGGGAGCAGACTATGCAAGGGAGTGACTACCAGGAGGTAGGAGCCACTGGGAGCCATGTGGATGGCTGTCCAGCACAAGCCCTTACAGACATTGCATCATTTGAACTTCTCCAGAACTTGAAAAGGAAGGTAGTATTATTTTCTCCACTTTATAGAAGTAGAGATGGACACCCAAGGGAATTAAGCAAATTTTCCTCAAATTCCACAATCCAAACTCTGTAAAATAATGTGAAGAGATTTATCCTGAGTTGAATATATGCGATGATGGCCCAGGGAGCCAAAGCCAAGAAACCTCAAGTAAGTAGTCTCACTGTGCATGGGTTACAGTTTGGTTTTATATCTTTTAGGAAGACAGGAATTACATGTAAATACATGGAAGGTGTACATTGGCTTGGACTGAAAAGGCAAACCATCTCCAAGCAGGGTATTGTAGGTTATAGGTGGGTTGAGAGATGTAATTTGATTTGTAATTGGTTAAAGAAATGAAGTTTTGTCTAAAGGCTTGGAATGTTTTAAGTTAAGGAAGCATATAAATCAGAGAGGAACCACAGAACAAATTTGGAGACTCAAGTGATCTGTTAAGTAAATTGATGACCTGCGGGTGTGATTTAAGCTTTATCTTGTATTGCCTTAATCCTGTTAATGTTACAAAGGATATCTCCAAGAAGGAAGGGGACAGGAGGGGCATGTCTATCTTTCTTTTTTTTGTGTGTGTGTGTAGAGACAGAGTCTCACTTTATCACCCTCGGTAGAGTGCTGTGGTGTCACACAGCTTACAGCAACCTCCAACTCCTGGGCATAGGCGATTTTCTTGCCTCAGCCTCCCGAGTAGCTGGGACTACAGGCGCCCACCATAATGCTCGGCTATTTTTTTGTTGCAGTTTGGCTGGGGCTGGGATTGAACCCACAACCCTCAGTATATGGGGCCCGTGCCCTACCCACTGAGCCACAGGAGCCGCCCTGACTTCCCTTTTTGTGACCAGCACCTAGGTTTTAGGGCATTTCTGGGGTTCTTCTGGCCAAGAGGAGTCCATTCAGTCAGCTAGGGGGTGGTTTAAGATTTTATTTTAGTTCAAAAGATTGTCTTGTGATTCTGAAGACTAAAAGTCCAAAATTTTAAAGAGATTGGGAGTGGGGGGTGACAGGGGCCGTGCTTCCTGCAAAACCCTGGATAGAATCCTTTGCCTCCTGCAACTTCTGTTGGTGACCAGCAATCTTTGTCACTCCTTGCCTTGCAGCAACATTTGTCCAATCTCTGCAAGCCCTTTCACATGGCCTCTGTGTCTGTGTCCAGATTTCCCTTTCTCACGAGGTGTTAAAGGAAAAAAATCATCAATGATACTTAAGTAAAATACAAAAGTCTTCATTCAGGACCATCAGGACAGGTAGCAGGACCACCTCAATGGGGTCTTGCAGTTGGGGAGAGAGATAGGGCTCAGTGCTAAATGCAGCACAGGCAAGTAGGAATTTATAGCCAAGGAACAGGGTTGGGGTCAATGGAGAGAAAATTACTAAGAGGAAACATCAGGGCTGAAGGGGATTCTGCTAAATCTACCTAATAGAATTCTTTCTAAAGACAGGTCAAGGTGATTATACATCACCTGGAGATCACAGAGAATAAGGATTCTAATCAGATATCAAGGATGTTCAGATATTAAAGAGGAGGAGTTCTTGCTAAACTGACTTAGTAGAGTTTTTTGCCGAAACTGGATTTTAAAAGGAAGTGCACGGATGAACCTACCAGAAGGTTCAGAAGCCAGACTAAAGTTTGACCAAAGACCCTTTGTCAAAGGACACCATAATCAATCAGTCATAATAATTTAGGGCCCACTTAATGATCTCATCAAAACTTGAGGTATTATCACGGTGGAAGGAAGTTAAATCTGCAAAGATCCTATTTCCAAATGCGTCACGTTCTGAGGTAGTGAGAAGTAGGATTGCAGCACATTCGGGGTACAATTTAGCCCATAACCATTTGATCCCAGAGCCCACACTCTTTAGCCACCATGACCCCTGCTTCTTGCTGAAGGTGTATGGGAGAGAAAAATGGTTCCCTCTGCTCTTCTAAATGCTTTTAGCTGGTCTACAAATGAAATTGGCATAACCAGATTAACAAGAGAAAACCATTTTAATTATGTACCTTTGCACACATGGGAGTTCCACAAAAAATAAGACTCAAAGAAAGGCCAGAAGATGGTGAGCTACAGAAAGGAATAGGGGTTTGGGGTTTCTTGGTGGGTGAGGTAGGGTGGAGACACATCATGAGAGGGGGAGGGGAAGAAATGGATGGCACATAAAAGTGGCCTTATTTTAATTTTTTTTTTTGAGACAGAGTTTCACTATGTCACCCTTGGTAGAGTGCTGTGACGTCACAGCTCACAGCAACCTCAAACTCTTGGGCTCAAGCAATTCTCTTGCCTCAGCCTCCTGAGTAGCTGGGACCACAGGAACCCGCCCATTTTTTGGTTGCAGTTGTCATTGTTGTTTTTAGCTGGCCCGGGCCAGGCTCGAACCTGCCACCTTCGGTATATATGGCTGGCGGCCTATTCGCTGACCTACGGGTGCTGAGCCAAGGTGACCTTATTATGCAAAAAAGTCTCAGTTAATAAAAGTTAGTGTGTGTGGGGGTGTGTGTGGTTGCTCAAGTCTGTAATCCCAGCACTTTGGGCAGCTGAGGCAGGAGGATCTCTTGAAATCAAGAGTTGGAGATAGCCTGGGCAACACAGGGGACCCTGTCTCTAGTGAAAAAAAAGATTAGCTGGGCATGGCACTGTGAGCCTGTAGTCCAGTGGTTCTCAACCTGTGGGTCACAACCCCTTTGTAAAAATGAAAATACATCATGGCATTAAGAAGGTTGAGAGCCACCTCTGTTGTCCCAGGTACTTAGGAGGCTAAGCTGGGAGGGATGCTAAGGTGAGAGTGCTACAGGGTCCCCCACTCAGGGCTGGACAGAGACCCCCCCCCATTCTCTCGGCTTCGGTGAGCTCAGAAATCAGACCCTCCATTTCTAGACACAACTCCCACACACACACACTTCCATCCACACCCTCTCGAAAGTCTAGCAAGGTCAGGAACAAAGCAGCCTGAAAGGTTTGGTGTGATTCCTCCTTGAGTAGGGAGCATACATCCTAATTCCTTGCCTGAAGCAAAAACTGCAAGGGCAGCATTCCTGTGTTAATTTTAGGATTAATTTTAGGATTATTTTCTGCTCTCAGACCTCTGGCCAATTGTGAGGCACTTCCCAAAGACCACCTGCCAGCGGGACAGGAAAAGCAGTGTTCAAACCCCCTAGACTGAAGACCAGGGGTTCCCACTTGGATCCCCCCTCCACTGCCAGAGGTTCTGCTCCCCCTCTTCTGCTCCCCCTTTTCTGCTCCCCCCCTTTTGCTTATCATGCATCTCAATCTTTCTCCCTGTCCATAAACTATCCTGTCCCTTTATCCGTGTGGTCTGTGGTTTCATTCTTCTAACCTGAGACGGAGGACTTGGCTTAGAGTGAAATTTCAGCAACAAGAGGATCACTTGTGCCCAGGAGTTTGAGGCTGCATTATGCTCTCATGACTCCATTGCATTCCAGAATAGGTGACAGAGCGAGACCCCCATCTCTAAAAAAGAGAATAAAAGAAAGAAAATTTGGCTAAAATGAAATACATCAATAAAATAAAAAAATAAAGTCTCAAAGCAGCTCTCGTCCTGGTATAGAGATCTTTATTAATGAAAATGAAATGTTCTTTTATAGATGTACATTTCTCTTTATGAATGGAAGTTTATATATTTTAGCTCAGTGCGGACGGTGCTGGCCACATACCCCAAGGCTGGCAGGTTCAAACCTCTCCTCAGAATTTCTTTTTATGTCCTATTCAAATATATGTAAAGCTTTACATTGGTTCAACAGCCTTTCTCTGATCAGTCTCATAGCTGAGGGTGTTTCCCTCAGAGACTGGGATCTACCTCTTTCTCTTCAAAATGCTATCTGTCAAAGGATAAATCCCATCTCTCAGTTTCCTTGGGGGAGTTTGACTGACTCCAAATTATAAAACCTACCTGATGTATGGAATGGGCCGTACTCACCTCACTGTATACAAGGGGGAAGTTTCCTTCTGCCTTTGTAATCCTTTTAGCAGTATTACCTGTGGTGTGCATTACATCTGACTCACTGCTCATTCAATAATAAAAGTGTGTTATCATCTACCTTTGTGGAGAAGATTTTGGAGTTGGGAAGAGATTCTATTTTAATTATATTTCCCCAACACTCCCTACCTACAATGACATTCCTGATGGTTTTGTTTGGTCCCACTGGTCAGGACCACAGTAAGATGTGTCCTTCCCCAAATTGACACTATGATATTCCCCACCCTCTCCTCAACCTATGGTTGTCAGAGAGGAAAAACTTTTCTTTTCTTTCTTTCTTTTTTTTTTTTTGAGACAGAATCTCAAGCTATCACCCTGGGTAGAGTACCGTGATGTCACAGCTCACAGCAACCTCAAACGCTTGGGCTTAGGCGATTCTCTTGCCTTCACCTCCCAAGCAGCTGGGACTACAGATGCCCACCACAATGCCCGGCTATTTGTTGTTGTTGTTGCAGTTGTCATTGTTGTTTTAGCTGGCCCAGGCTGGGTTCGAACCTGCCAGCCTCAGTGTATGTGGCCAGCACCCTACCCACTGAGCTATGGCCACCGCTGAAAAACTTTTCCTCTACCCTCTTAGGTTCAGAAAATGGGGGCTTGTGAATTAAACTAACAAGAGATAGATTAACAAGAGAAAAGGTAAAAATGTTTACTAATATTTACGTGCATGAGAGTTTAGAGAAAAGAAGTATCACTTAAAGAAGTGAGGCTTCTGTACCATTTTAACAAAGGGAAACAGGTGGAAGTGACTAGGAAGTACGTGGGGAGCTGCTGGGGAGTCAGGATGGTTCATCCTTGGCATATTTTGAGTTGGTTATTCAGAGAACTGCATGTAAGACTAGCACTGAAGAGCTGTCCTTTTGTAAATTGACATCATGTACTTTAGTAAGGTAAACAGTAAATTCAAAGCAGGGTTTTTCTTTTTTTTTTTATTGTCTTTTTTTTTTTGTAGAGACAGAGTCTCACTTTATGGCCCTCGGTAGAGTGCCGTGGCCTCACACAGCTCACAGCAACCTCCAACTCCTGGGCTTAAGCGATTCTCTTGCCTCAGCCTCCCGAGTAGCTGGGACTACAGGCGCCCGGCTACTTTTTTTTTTTTTTTTTGGTTGCAATTCAGCCGGGGCCGGGATTGAACCCGCTACCCTCGGTATATGGGGCCGGCGCCTTACCGACTGAGCCACAGGCGCCGCCCAAAGCAGGGTTTTTCTATGAGGCCCCTTTATCTGCCTAAAGATGGATAAAGATCTGACACCTTTCCAAGAAACAGATGACCTCAGTCAGTCACCCATTCTGATGGCTGTTGCCTGGGAGACCTTATCTGCATAATGAGACAACCTTTGTTTGCAGTGCAGTCCCTCTTTTCACACTTCCGTTGCTTTTTCACTACCTTCCAGGAATCACTTTCTTATCTCTTTCTGTAACTTTGTTAACAGACAAGGAGGGTCAGGCTGCCTGTCACTGTTAGCCAGATGCAGAGATGGAGATCAAGCTTTATCATCAGAAGGCCAGCGATTCTGGAGTACAGCAAGAGTAGCCTCTCAAATATGTTCTGCTTCCATTATAATTCTAATAGTTTTTATAAGGGGATACAAGAAAGCAAGTTAGAAAATTAATACAAGTTAGAAAATTTTAACTTTATGTGAAAGAAGTATCAAAGAAAACAGCATAAAGGTAGCCTTTACCCTAACAATGTAGGCATATATAAATATACATATATAATTTATTTATTATTTTTTTGTAGAGACAGAATCTCACTCTATCGCCCTTGGTAGAGTGCTGTGGCATCACACAGCTCACAGCAACCTCCAATCCTGGGCTTAGGCGATTCTCTTGCCTCAGCCTCCCGAGTAGCTGGGACTATAGGTGCCCGCCACAACGCCCGGCTATTTTTTGGTTGCAGTTTGGCCGGGGCTGGGTTTGAACCTGCCACCCTTCGTATATGGGGCCAGCGCCTTACCGACTGAGCCACAGGCACCGCCAATGTAACGATATTTAACAACGTAAATGTAGCCTTCACTCTAATAGCATAACAACATTTATTGTCTAAGTGTTACTACCCCCACCCCCAAGCCTTTTGAGATAAATGTCTTCACAATCATGGAGAAACCTTAACTAGATAACATGGAAGGTATGGGGGCAAAGATTGTGGGCTGAACACACCAGGTCAGCTGTCCTGCTTCAGCTTAGCTTCTCAGACTCCATCTGGTAGGCCAATTTTCTGGCTTCCACTGTATTCTATTTAAGCTTCTAGACCTCATTGGGTTATTGGGTACTCACTTACCCCCACGGGCATAAATAAATTTGCATGCTTTTTCTCCTGTTCATCTCTCTGTTGACAGTTTATCTGAGAATACGTAAATACTCAAATCTTCAAATTTTACTTCCCTTCACTCCTACAATAAACATACTTTTTATTAGGTATGTTTATGCAAACTCATTTCAGTGTCACCTGAGAGTCACTCTTCCTTTCCTAGCACAAAGAAGGAATCACCTCCACAAACGGTGGGGGGGGTTTAGGCCCTGCTATTAGGCCGATAGAAGACAGAGAATTCTTCCTGTGTCTGTTGATTCTTAATTGCCTTCAGTTCAAAATAATCAATATGCCCCACGGCCATATTTTGGGGTGGAATATGCTGGATCTCCTCACTTACATCTGTCAGGGTCCCAGTTGGAAGCAGAGGTCACATTCAATATGGTGGTTGGAAGAGAGTTTAATTAAGGGACCATTTGTAAAAAGTGTGGGTAGAGGAGAGAGACACCACAAGGCATGTGCAGTGCCAGGGCTGGCGACTGAGAAGCTGTCAATGCCACTAGGCTTTGCCTGAGTGAGAGAAGGGAGTCGTCTTCAGAACCTGCAGGCAGAAGAGCCACCCGACACAGGAAGGCGGTGACACATCCTCTAGTGAAGGACCAGCTGCCCAGCTTCTGGCAGTGCCATCTGCTGAAAGCCTTCAACCTCCGTCCCTCAGGTATTGCCTCAGCTGCAGGCAGCTGTCTTGCCAAGGTCATGCCCTTTCCTGTGCAGCCCACATTCATTGACTGACAGATGTGAGAATGTAAGGCCTGAGAATCTTGCCCCCAAACTACCAGGTAACTCTGAAGAGCCATTCTAGCTCCAGATCTCCCAGTTGGGGGTGGACAAGGTGGTCACTGGTCCTGCATCCACACCTGAAATTTCACCCCCATTCCCAGCCTAATCCTGCTTCCTCATCTTCCTTCCACGGGTATTGAGACCAGGAGAACTCCCTGATGCACTTCCTGTCTGAACTCCATCTCCCATGCTGCTTCCCAGGCATATGAGTTGAATTGGGTGCACCCCAGATAGGAGATCCAAGCTGAAGCCTTGGAGAACATTCATGATTAAGTTCATCATGGGATATTCAAGGTTAAGAGAAGAAAGATGTTAAGAAGAACAAACTGCGCACAGATGTTAAATATAGGAAAAAGTCAATGACTAAGCTGGCTGTATTGACCAGAACTTTTTGGTTGCAAGTAAGATAAATCCAAGGAACACTGGCTTAAGCAAAAGGGTTGGCTCACCTAATAAAGAATTTCAGTGAGATTCCTAAAGGAATTTAGGTATGGTGGACCCAGAGGCTCAATACGTGATAGGAAAACTCAATTCTAGACATCTTGGCTCTTCTTCTGTAT
This sequence comes from Nycticebus coucang, assembly GCF_027406575.1. Lineage (NCBI taxonomy): Eukaryota > Metazoa > Chordata > Mammalia > Primates > Lorisidae > Nycticebus > Nycticebus coucang. The sequence goes on from NC_069787.1 coordinate 25,705,295, forward strand.
GCAAAAATCAGGGGTTTTCTCCCAGGGCAAAGTGTAGAATTATTGTAGTGGAAACCACAGGTTATCAATACTTTTACATAGCCTCTCTTCATATCATGACATCCAGCAACTCTAGACTCATGTCATCCTAACCCCAAGTCAAGCTGAAAACAGAGTCTCTGTCTTTGCTACAGTTATGATAAAAGGCCAGGTAATGGCTCGGTACCTGTGGCTCAAGCCACTAAGGCGCCAGCCCCATACACCTGAGCTGGCAGGTTTAAATCCAGCCCGCCCACCAAACAACAATGATGGCTGCAACCAAAAAATAGCCCCGCGTTGTGGCAGGCACCTGTGGTCCCAGACACTTGGGGGGCGGAGGCAGGAGAATTGCTTGAGCCCAGGAGTTTGAGGTTACTGTGAGCTGTGATGTCACAGTACTCTACTCAGCGTGACAGCTTGAGGTTCTGTCTCAAAAAAAAAAAAAAAAAAAAAAGGCCAGGTAATGAACCATATTGGATGACTTGAATCATTTTTCTAATCAGGAACCAATTATTGTAGACAGGAGAACTTGATGCTTCAATACCCCCATGAGCAGCATGTCTACCCTAAAAGACCAAGTTAGTGTTAGTCTCACCAGGTATTGTGATCACTGGAGGACTGGTTTCCCAAGGGAAATGTGAATTTTGTCATCAAAAGTTGGACAGAGAGGCTTGGTGCTTGTAGCACAGTGGTTACAATGCCGGCCACATACACCAAGGCTGGCGGTTTGAACCCAGCCTGGGCCAGTTAAATAACAACAATGACAACTGCAACCAAAAAAATAGCCTGGCATTGTAGTGGGTGCCTGTAGTCCCAGCTACTTGGGAAGCTGAGGCAAGAGAATCACTTAAGCCTAAGAGTTTGAGGTTGCTGTGAGCTGTGACACCATGGTGACGTAGTGAGACTCGGTCTCAAAACAAAACAAAACAAAACAAAAAAACCAGTTGGACAGAGAAAAACAAATGTCTTCTACAAAAATTGAATAGCCATAGCATTCTTTATGAAACTTCTTGATAAACCATGCTTAGATATACAGGTCAATCATCTGGATAGCGTCATTTGTGTACCTCTCCCCCAACGTGTCTTGTCATCCAGGAGTCACCCCCTCCATTATTCCAGTAACCCTGTTCATTCTAAGTTCTAGAAATAATGTCATCAGATCCACAACTGTTAAGCTTTTGGGAAGTAAAGGGTTTCCCCCACACATGTAGTGATATTCTTGGAAGAATGATCCTGAGTACTAAAAATGAATCATTTGGCAAAGGAGAGTAAATTAGGAACATACAAATGACTTTCAGGATAACAGCACCTCCTCCCCCAATAGGACTTGATGGAGATGGAATGTTCTGTGCTGTGGGTCCCATAAGTGATTCAGGCACTCACTGAACACAAGAGTTGTGTGACTGGCATGTGAGTAAGGCAATCACCAACTCCATGCTATTTTGACGTTATTCTAGAGGACCAAGTGGAGAGAGAACATAGGAGGAAGCTGTGGGATATTCCAGCAGGAATGCTTGTGTTCTTTTTATAGCTGGGCTTGCTCATGTCTGCCAAAGGGTAACCTGGTAAGGAGTGGTGAGGGTTTACCAGTAACCTGTTATTGCCCATCTGACAACCATTCCTCACCTTGCCAGCAGGTTAGTTGAACCTGATTTCATACAGGTATGAGGCAGCCATAGTTTCAGGTAGGCTGGGTCCTCCCCAGTACGGATGAAGCTGTGGTGTGCCATAGACTGTTGGTAATCCCCAATAACCATTGCCCCTCTTCTTTCTATAGTAATTGAAACTCCAGTTTTTAGCTTGGCTCACTGTTGTGCAGAGTAATAACATTTATCAGCTTCTGTTGCACCTAGGTAAGGCCACGTGACTGGGATTTGCCCAATGGGAGTAATCAGATGTGATACGTACAATTTCTGGAAGAAAGGGACTTTGTGTCTTCTCTCCATTTTCCCCTTCCTCTGTGCTGGAATGAGGACTAGAAGTCTGAATGTGGAGCAGCCATCTCTGGGCTGTGAAGCAATGTGGAGGGGAAGATTAGAAAGAATCTGTGTTCTTGAAGCTGCAGGTCCCCAACTGCAAAGCCAGACCTTCAAGTGTGAAAGAAATAAACTTCCACTTTGTTTAGCTACTGTTAGATGAGGTTCTCTGTTTCTTTTAGAAAGGGCAGTTCCTGGTGGCGCCTGTGGGCGAGTAGGGCGCCAGCCCCATATACTGAGGGTGGTGAGTTTGAACTCCGTCCCGGCCAAACTGCAGCACAACAACAAAAATAGCTGGGTGTGGGCGGAGCCTGTGGCTCAAAGGAGTAGGGAGCTGGCCCCATAAGCCAAAGGTGGGAGGTTCAAACCCAGCCCCGGCCAAAAACTGCAAAAAAAAAAAAAAAAAAATAGCTGGGCATTGTGGCGGGTGCCTGTAGTCCCAGCCATTTGGGAGGCCGAGGCAAGAGAAATGCCTAAGCCCAAGAGCTGGAGGTTGCTGTGAGCTGTGACACCTTGGCACTTTACTGAGGGCGACAAAGTGAGACTTTGTCTTATTGAAAAAAAGAAGGGGGCAATTCCTACTTATACACACTCTAATTTCTTGCTTCTCATGAAAGATTGGTTTAGTGCTGGGCATGTGAAGTTATACTGAACAAGGAGATACAAGCATCTGATGGGATGCTTGCAATTTTTCTCCATCTTAAAGAGTGAGATAAAACCAGGATCTTTTACTTGGTCTGTCCCTGGGGATTGTTTTTCCACAAAGGACACTGAAAACTGCAACAGCAGATTTGAGATGCTGAGAGGACCCAGCCCAAAGCTGGGCAGAGGCCAGATAGCTAGTGAGGAAGAATCTGTATCCTTGGTGACATCATTGGGCCACTCTACAGAGTCATCAGACATCCAGACCTCCTGTTATAGGAAATAAGTTTTTTGTTGAAACAGAGTCTGTCACCCTGGGTAGAGTGCCGTGGCATCACAGCTCACAGCAACCTCAAACTCTTGGGTTTAGGCGATTCTCTTGCCTCAGTCTCTCAAGTAGCTGGGACTACAGGTGCCCGCCACATCACCCGGCTATTTTTTTGTTGTAGTTGTCATTGTTTTTTGGCAGGCCTGGGTGAGGTTTGAACCTGCCAGCCCCAGTGTATGTGGCCATGCCCTAGCTGCTGAGCTATAGATGCGGGGCCAAGACATAAAGTTTAAAAAACTACTTTTCTAGGATGGGCTTGCTGGCTCATGCACTTGAGCCCAAGAGTTTGAGGTTGCTGTAAGCTATGATGCCACAGCACTCTACCCAGGGTGACAAAGTGAGACTGTCTCAAAAACAAAACTACTTTCCTTTCTGATCCTCCCTTTCTCTCTCTCTAGGAAACACTCTTACAGATACATCAGTTGGTACCTACCTTCCTGTATAAATCCAGGCCAGTGAGTCAGGGCATAAAAAATAGTAACAACAACAGAATGATACTAACAGTTGACACAGATTGAGTACTGATTGAGCATGTTCTGTGTTAAGTGCCGTGCATGAATTTTATCCCATTCTCTTCCCCATGAGGTCCTAAGTGCTGTTATCCTTTTATTTCCTGGATGAGGAAATGGAGGGCTAGGAAAGGTAATAGTGCATCTTTTTTCTCTATCTTCTAAGATCTTCTAAGTCTTAGCTAGGGCACCTGTAATAAACGGATTAACAAGAGAAAAGCATTTAAATTTATCTAATGTAAGTTTTACATAACACAGGAGTTGGTAAGGAAATGAAGACCAATGAAGGGATTAAGCGTGAATGTGATGGGTAGAAAAATGTGAGAGGACACACATTAGGAGCTAAGAGCAGGGAGCTGAGGGAAACGGCCAGGCCTGCGTGTTCATGCCCCGCGTAGGACTTGGGGGTACAGGGAGGCCCCTCTCACCTGAGGGCCTTAGGACCTGCTTCAGGGGCAGGTCAGAAAATCCTCCCTGCATCTGAGTTTCACACATTCCTTCAGCTTGAAATATTCAATATGCCAAGGGACCATCTTTGGGGGTAGCATGTCCTGAACCCTGTCAGCAGCTGGTTCAAGTTCTCTTAGCTACTAAATGGCAGGGCTGGGATTCAGAGGCAGGGAGGCAGTGTGGCACAGGGCTCAAGGGCGCCGGACTCTGGGCTCATGGGGTGTCTGCACCTCTCTGGGGTCTCGGCCTTTAGATGAGAAGGAAGAGTGCTGGGCTGACTCAGGCTGGGTGAAGCCTCTTTCCTATCTGAACCCTGGCCTTTCGTGCACACTCAGGGATCCTCCCTTCTCTGATCACATGTTCTTTCGAATCTTTTACAGGGTGGGGTCTGGGGTAGCAAATTTTTGTTTTGAAATAACCTCAGATTAGTAGAAAGCTGACAGGAATAGTACCAGAAACAATCCCTCAACACATTTCATGCAGATCCTTTTTAAATTAGTATTTGACCACCTTTGCTTGGGGACGGGCGGAGGAAGGAGGAAGAGAAAAGGAGGAGAGGGGGGAAAGAGAGAAAGAGAGAACGTGCTCTTCTATCCCTAAATATTTTCGTGTTTATTTCCTAAGCACAAGCCTCCTTCTATAAAGATAACACAATTACCAAAATCAAGAAATTAACATTGAGGCAAATACCACCATCCAATTCAGGATCCCTTTCAAATGGAGCTGCCTGCCTTCAGCAATGTCTTTCATAAACACTCTTTCCTTTCTGATCTAGCATCAAATCCAGGGCCACACATAGCTTCCCTGCCTTTCCAATCTCTTTTGATTGCAAGCAGCTCCTTAGTCTTCCTGTAATTTTCATGACCTTGACAGTTTTCGGGAACATAGGCCAGTTACTGTTGTAAACGGTCCCTCAATTTGGGTTTGTCTGATGTTTCTTCATGATTAGATTCAGGTTAGACACATTCTGGGGACAAACATTCCAGAAGTAATGTGTTTTTCTTGGTGCATAATAGCAGAAGGCACACATTAGTTTGCCCCAGAATAGAGGATGTTAAGTTTGCTCACTTTGAAAGAGACGTAGAGACTCTGAATATCATTTGCAGAGACTCTGAATACTGGCACCTCAGCAAATTGTTACCCATTTGTTGTAGCACCCACTGACAGTTCCTGACCAGATCAGTTATTAAACACCAAGTGCCTTGAATCATTTTTTTTTTTTTTTTGAGATGGTGTCTCACTTTGTTGCCCTCAAAGAATACTATGGCATCACAGTTCACAGCAACCTCAAACTCTAGGGCTTAAGTGATTCTCTTGCCTCAGCCTCCCACGTAGCTGGGACTACACGTGCCCACCACAACACCTGGCTATTTTTTGGTTGCAGTTGTCATTGTTGTTTAGCTGCCCCGGGCTGGGTTTGAACCTGCCAGCCTGTGTGTATGTGGCCGGTGCCCTACCCACTGAGCTACAGGCCCCACCAAAGTGCCTTGAATCTTAAGTGTCAAGAGAAAGCTGCTGTACCCACAAAGAGAAGAGCTACTCTCTGAGCAGGCCACGCCCAGAGTAGGGTTCCTCTGCCAGGTTATAGTGGTGAATGCCTTGGCCGTGACTGTGTTATACCGAGTGCCAGACCCCCTATCCACCCCTCCTAGCCCTGGGCAGCCTTGGACTTGGGCTTGAGAGCAGCCTCCACTCAGGAAAAGTGATGAGGTGTCCACTTTGGAGTCTCCATTTGGCTCTTCTCCTAGTCTCCGTCTCAAATTTTCTCAACAGAGTAGGATATTTCGAATTATGAACTGATGCTTCTGCCTGGCAGCATTCCCTGTGATGGCCAACCCTTTCCCCACTCTGATCAGCTGGCCCATCTGCTTTGTTATCTCAGGGAAGGCTGCTGTCATGGAATGAAGAGGATAAGGGGGGTAATTCTGAGGCTTTTGTGTTGCCAAAGTCATATGTATTTTTTTTTATTGTTAAATCATAACTGTTTGCATTAGTGCAATCAAGGGGTACAGTGTGCTGGTTTCATATACAATCTGAAATATTCTTAGTTATTGTATATAGACATTTGTATTCTGCCTTTTGTAAGTTTCACCTGTACCCATTCTAAGATGCACCGTAGGTGTGGCCCCACCCATTACCCTCCCTTCACCCTAACCTCCCCCCTCCCTTCCCCTTCCTTGGCCCTTTCCTCATAGTCTTGTGCTATAGTTGGGTTATAGTCTTCATGTGAAAGCTATAATTTAGCTTCATAGTAGGGCTGAGCACATTGGATACTTTTTCTTCCATTCCTGAGATACTATGCTAAGAAGAATATGATCCAGCTCCATCCATGTAAACATGAAAGAGGTAAAGTCTCCATCTTTCTTTAAGGCTGCATAATATTCCATGGTATACATGTACCACAATTTGCTAGTCCATTCGTGGCACGATGGGCACTTGGGCTTCTTCCATGACTTAGCGATTATGAATTGGGCTGCAATAAACATTCTGGTACAGATGTCTTTGTTATATTGTGATTTTTGGTCTTCTGGGTATAAACCTAGTAAAGGAATTATAGGATCGAATGGCAGGTCTATTTTTAGGTCTCTAAGTATTCTCCAAACATCCTTCCAGAAGGAACGTATTAGTGTGCATTCCCACCAGCAGTGTAGAAGTGTTCCCTTTTCTCCACATCCACGCCAACATCTCTGTTTTTGGGATTTTGTTATGTGGGCTACTCTTACTGGGGTTAGGTGATATCTCAGAGTAGTTTTGATTTGCATTTCTCTGATGATTAAGGATGATGAGCTTTTTTTTCATGTGTTTGTAGATTGTGCATCGGTCTTCTTTAGAGAAGTTTCTCTTCAAGTCCCTTGCCCACCCTGATATGGGATCAGGTGTTCTTTTCTTGCTAATACGTTTGAGTTCTCTGTGGATTCTGGTTATTAGACCTTTATCAGAGGTAAAACCTGCAAATATTTTCTCCCATTCTGAGGGCTGTCTGCTTGCTTTACTTACTATGTTTTTGGCTGTGCAGAAGCTTTTTAGTTTGATCAGGTCCCAGTAGTGTATTTTTGATACTGCTTCAATTGCCTGGGAATCCTCCTCATAAAATATTCACCCAGGCTGATTCCTTCAAGAGTTTTCCTTGCACTTTCTTCAAGTATTTTTATAGTTTCATGTCTTAAGTTTAAATCTTTTATCCAGTGAGAGTCTATCTTAGTTAATGGTGAAAGGTGTGGGTCCAGTTTCAATCTTTTACAGGTTGCCAGTCAGTTCACCCAGCACCATTTGTTAAATAGGGAATCTTTTCCCCACTGAATGTTTTTAATTGGCTTGTCAAAGATCAAATAACGGTAAGTAGTTGGATTCATCTCTTGGTTCTCTATTCTGTTCCTGACATCTGCTTCTCTGTTTTTGTGGCAGTAACCATGCTGTTTTGATCACTATTGATTTATAGTACAGTCTCAGGTCTGGTAGCGTGATTCCTCCTGCTGTGTTTTTATTGCTGAGTAATGTTTTGGCTATTCGAGGTTTTTTCTGATTCCATATAAAATGAAGTATTATTTTTTCAAGATCTTTAAAATAGTGACAATGGAGCTTTAATAGGGATTGCTTTAAAATTATGTATTACTTTGGGTAGTATAGACATTTTAACAATGTTGATTCTTCCCAGCCATGAGCATGGTATGTTTTTCCATTTGTTAACATCCTCAGCTATTTCTTTTCTTAAAGTTTCATAGTTCTCTTTGTAGAGATCTTTCACATCCTTTGTTAGGTATACTCCTAAATATTTCATCTTCTTTGGTGCTACTGTGAAAGGAATAGAGTCCTTGACTGTTTTTTGGCTTGGTTATTGTTGGTATATATAAAGGCTACAGATTTCTGGGTGTTGATTTTGTAGCCTGAGACATTGCTGTATTCCTTGATCACTTATAAAAGTTTTGTAGTAGAATCCCTAGTGTTTTCCAGATATACGATCATATCATCTGCGAAGAGTGAAAGTTTGATCTCTTCTGACCCTATGTGGATACCCTTGATACCTTTTCTTCCCTAATTGCAATGGCTAAAACTTCATTACAATGTTAAAGAGCAACGGAGACAATGGGCAACCTTGCCTGGTTCCTGATCTAAGTGGAAATGATTTCAATTTAACTCCATTCAATACAATATTGGCTGTGGGTTTGCTGTGGATGGCCTCTATTAGTTGAAGAAATATCCATTCTATACCAATTTTCTTAAGTGTTCTGATCATGGAGGATGCTGGATATTATCGAAAGCTTTTTCTGCATCAATTGAAAGACTCATATAGTCCTTATTTTTTAGTTTGTTTATGTGCTGAATTACATTTATAGATTTATGTATATTGAACCAGCCTTAAGACCCTGGGATAAATCCCACTTGGTCGTGGTGTATAATTTTTTTGATGTGTTGTTGGATTCTGTTTGTTAGGATTTTACTGAGTATTTTAACATCAATATTCATTAGTGATATTGGTCTATAATTTTCTTTTCTTATTGGGTCTTTCCCTGGTTTGGGGATCAAGGTGATGTTTGCTTTGTAGAATGTGTTGGGTAATATTCCTTCTTCTTTTTTTTTTTTTTTGCATTAAAAAAAAAAAGATTTATTTGCCGTCTCTTGAGTTCTGCCACCAACATAGTAGAAACAACACCATATTCCTTCTTTTTTTATATTTTGGAAGAGGTTTAGTAATATAGGTACTAGTTCTTTAAAGGTTTGTTAGAATTCTGACATAAAGCCATCTGGTCCTGGGCTTTTCTTTTAAGAGAGATTTTGTATAGTTCATGCTATTTCAGAATTTGATATAGTCCAGTTCAACATTTCCACTTCATTCTGGCTAAGTCTTGGTAGGTGACATACTTCCAAGTATTGGTCGATTTCTTTCATATTTTCCATATTTCTGAAAGTTTCTTATAGTATTCGTTAAGGTTGTTTTGAATTTCTGAGGGGTCTGTTGTTACTTCATCATTACCATTTCTGATTGATGAAATTAGAGATTTTACTCTTTTTTTCCTGGTTAGGTTGGCCAAAGGTTTATCTATTTTATTGATCTTTTCAAAAAACCAACTTTTGGATTTATTGATCTGTTGTATAATTCTTTTGTTTTCTATTTCATTTAATTCTTCTCTGATTTTGGTTATTTCTTTTCTTCTGCTGGGTTTGGGGTTGGAGTGTTCTTCCTTCTCCAGTTGCTTGAGATGTCCCATTAAGTTATTAACTTCCTCTCTTTCTGATTTCTTGAGGAAGGCTTGCAGTGCTATAAATTTCCCTCTTAGGACTGCCTTTGCAGTATCCCAGAGGTTCTGGTAATTCATGTCTTGATTGTTGTTCCAAAATTTGGTGATTTCCTTCTTAATCTCGTCTATAACCCATCTATCCTTCAGCATAAGGTTGTTTAGCTTCCATGTTTTTGTATGGGTATGCAGATTCCTGTTATTATTGAGTTCAACTTTTATTCCATGATGGTCTGAGAAGACACAAGGAATAATTTCTATTTTTTTAAATTTTCTGAGGTTAGATTTCTGGCCTAGGATGTGGTCGATTTTGGAGTATGTTTCACGGGCTGATGAGAAGAATGTGTATTCAGTTTTGTTGGGATGAATTGTTCTGTAGATGTCTGTTAAGTCCAGATGTTGAATGGTTAAGTTTAAATCTAAGATTTCTTTGCTTAGCTTCTTTTTGGAGGATCTATCCAGCACTGCTAAAGGGGTGTTAAAATCTCCAACTACTATGGAACTGGAGGAAATTGAGTTGCTCATGTCTGTTAGTGCATTCTGGTTGGGTGCATAAACATTAATAATTGAAATATCATCATATTGAGTATTACCTTTAACAAATATGAAGTGTCCATCCTTATCCTTCCTTATTCAGTTGGTTTAAAGCCTATTGCATCTGCGAACAGTATTGCAACGCCTGCTTTTTTCTGCTTTCCATTTGCCTGGAGTATAGATGACCATCCCTTCACCTTGAGTCTATATTTGTCTTTTTATATAAGATGCGATTCTTGTATGCCTGAGGCTCCAGTGTGCCAAAAACCCATCTCACTCTGCCCCTGAGGGTTAAGGCTGTAAGGCAGCTCAGTCCCCACCTTTAGGCTGCTCAGTCACTAGGTTGGTAGCTCCCACCCGAGCCTTGCTCTGTGACCCTGAGGGCAGAGCTTGCCAGGCCAGTTCTCTCACAATGGCTCCCTGTGGCCCATAGCTGAACACTATTAGCTCCGTCTGGCTCAGTGGCTCAGTCTGGAGCCATACATAATGCCCAAAGTTCTCCGCACTCCTGCTCAAGCTCTCCCCAAGGCAGTTCAACTGAGTGCCAAGTCCAAAAACACTGAAACAGTTCATAGGTAAGGCCTTTCCAGTTTGCAGTCTCAGTGCTGTTTGTACTTATGGCTGCTGGCAGGATTAGGTCGACCGAACACACGCAACCACTTGCCAGTTTTCCACTGTTTTTGTCCTCCTCTTGGGGTCCAGAAGTCTTTTCCTGATTTCCTGTATCCTCAAAGGGATGATTATAGGCAGATCCCTCATATGTATGTTTTAAATTTAGAATAACGTATAGTAAAAGAGAAAGGTTATCTCATTCCTTGTACTCTTTACCACCTATAAAGTTCCCTATAACCTGGGGAGTAAGTGTGAGAAGCAGAGGAAAGAAAACAAGGCTGGCCCTGCCTGCTGGAGGTAGCAAGACCCCCACATTGACATGGGGAACCTGATAACAGGAGCTTATACCCCTATTCTTGGGAGAATCCAGAGAATTTGCAAGGGTCCAAAGATCAGAACAGGCCTGGGTAATTCAGTGAAGAGGCACTGTTGTTGCAGAGAGAGCTGGCATGCTGAAGGCACTATGGTTAGACATGAAAGGGATGTACCACAGCTGGCAGGATGAAGAGAGAATAACATGCCAGCAGATAGCAAGGAGGAACTGGAGAGAGGACAACAGTGCATCCCACACACATCGCTTCAGCACTGGCATCTATTGCTGGGCAATTCACCATGGCTGCTGGAGGTCCAACCATCACAACCAAGTTCCAGGTGGGCATGAAGAAAAAGCAGGAGAGGACAAAAGAGCCTCTTGGTCAGATGAATCAGCATTCTTTAAGTGACCTTCCTGGAGGTCCCACACAAAACTTCTACTCTTTAACTCATTGGCCAGAATGAGGGCCATACCGTCTATAAAGGAAGCAGGGAAATGTGGTCTCCTGGCTTAGCACTGAGTTGAAAATTGGGTTGCATACTACGTAGGAAGGGGAAAATGGATATTGGATGGCATAAGCAAGTCGCCCTTATTTTCTGTTCATACGTTTTCTTTCCCTCTCTCTCTTTCCACATCTCTGGGCCTCATCTCTTCCTCTCTTTCTCTGAGTTCCAGCCTCAATTTATAGGCACGATCCTCCTAGGCCAGATGTATATCCATCACCTCCATACAAAGGACTCTGTTCCCACCCCATTAGGGGGACTTGGTAGAACATGCCACTGTCGTTGTGGCTGCCTTGCCCACATGTCTTCATTTTCATGTGGTTGCAATAGATATGCTTCCTTCCTGATTGTGATTAAAGCTGCAGCCCATCTCCTGTTGCCCATTGTGTCTGGTGGTCTGTGTGCGGACACATGCCAAGTGACCCACCCCATAGCCTCCAGTAAGGTGACCAGACAGCTCCCTGAGCCGGAGCCGCCTTTGATACCAAAAGCCTGCAACATGGGTGTGCTGGAAAATGCTGGGGGTCTCCTCTTTGCTAGGGGACAGGGAGGAGAGAGAAAGAAACTGACATTTAAGTGACAATCACACACTAAGTCTTGTGCTAATGATTCTCAAAGGTGATGTCCTGTGCTTTTCTCTTCCACCAAAACTTTGCGGTAGGCATGTACTTCTCTTAGTCTGGGCTCTCGCCAAAGCAGAGCCAGAGACAGAACTTGGGTACAGGTAGTTTATGTGGGCGGTGATGCCAGAAAAGACAAGTGAGGGGGTGGTGTTTGGGGGATGTCTGATAACGGGCTCTCTTTCCATCAACAACTGCAACAACCCAATTGACAGCATGCAGTGATTTCCGTGGTGTAAATATGACACTATGACTAACTTTAAGCCAGCATCATGAGAAAGAAAGTGTTATCTCTGAGGATGATGATGACAATGATGATGGTAATAATTTTAGTTCATTTGTGCAGACGCTTCTACTTACTCCCTAAATTTATTGTTTCTTTGCAGTCAGGTTAATCTGGTCTTTCAATCTTGTCTTAAATCATTGTGTTTTGCAGAAATTCTTCATGGTTTTAGGTATGTGGCTATAGACTCTTCCCTAATATAATAATGTTATAAAATTCAAAGAAATGAAGCAAAGAAGGGAGGAAAGGAAATATAGGTGGTGCATTACCAGGCTGGCCACAGCTTCACAACGAAACACACCAGGTTATTTGTTCATGTGGGACATTTGCAGAGAGGTAGTGAGGAATTCTTAGGCCTCAGAAGAATCCATCAGAGGAACAGCACGTAGGGAATTTGACTGTGGGCTCACTCACTGCCATGTTGGTCAATTTTGTCCCATGGAACAATGACACATTAAATTTCTGGGTCATTATCTCCACCCAAGCAGCCATGGAGGAAGCATGATGCATCTCCTGGGCCTGGGTGTAGGGGGAGAAGCTAGAGCCTCAATGGCTTAGGTCAGTGCTGGGACCCAGAGCAGGCATGACAAAGGCCACATGAAGGCTTTGCCTTTGCTCCAAGGGAGACAGAGACTGCTGTAGTGATTCAGACATGGGGACCTAGAACATAGACATCAGCTTTTCCCTGATGAAAAAGACATTTTATTTTCTCCAGGACAGCATATGCCCAAGCCACCCAAGAACCATCTATTTTTATTGGGACATGTTTTAGCTCAGATTGCCTCAAAGATGAAGCTTAGAATTGTGGAACTGACCAAATATGTGGGGGACCATGAAGTGGGTCCCAGGCAATTTGAATATCCAAGGACGTTTGAGAAATGACACATGCTCATTGAACTGAGCTTTGAGGGGTGAAATCTGAGGCTCCTGTCTGTGGGGTAGACAATGTGAGCTGAGGGGCAGAGAATTGCACAGATGATGGAGGCAGGGTTGGGGGGAGAAGAGAAAGTTGGGGGGAAGGCAGAGAGGATTTTAGAGTTTCCAGAAGTTCAGTCTGGACTGTGCTATAAATGCCCTGTCTCATTTTCCTTGAGATCCTTAGCCACATCTATATTACTTCCTAGTATGTTGCAAAATTAATCCATTCAGGGTGGTGGCATCAGCCTAAGTGTTGAGTTCAGCCTCAGAGTAGGCACAGGGCAAGCTGAGGATGGCGTTGAGATGTCTGTTTTACCTAGGTTTCACCAGGTGCCAGCTTTTCTCTCAAATTGATCAAATTCTTGATTTCTTGACTCTGGCTTTCTTCAGTGGAAAAGGAATTGAGGTTGGGGCTTGGGAACTGGGTATGAACTAAGGCAGTTGCAGCAGGGCAATGAACAGGAAGACCCACAGTGAACTTCAACAGGAAGCACCTGTCTAAGACGCCATGGCTACCACCACCAGGAAGGAATTAACCCCTGTGGCTTTGCCTCACTCCTGCAGGTTTACAGCCCAATTAGCTCACCCAGGCAGATGTATATTTCTCCTGCTTTTAAGGGAAACCAGGGAACTATGGTGAGAGCCAAGGAACCATGTTTCAAACACTACTACACCTGGGGAAGGAGGGAGTGGATTCTGCTCATAATTCTACTTGGAGAAGCAGGAGCATAGAAGGATTTCTTCTTTTTCTATTGTCTATAAGATTTGACATGATCTGTTTTTTGAAATTACCTTCTAGTTTTATTTAGTTTTATTTAGTTTTTATTAGTTGTCTATTTTTTGAGAGTCTGGAAAAATAATTTATAAAAGTATCTAGCAAAAAAAAATAAAAGCAGGAGAACATCACCATTAAAGGTGTAGCCTCGAGAATCAGACGGCTTGGATATGAAGTCAAGCTCAGCCATTGGCTTGCTTGGTGTGCTTGGCTAAATCACTTAATTTCTCTGCTTTTCAGTCTCCTTGCCAATGAAATGGGGCAAAACTAATCCCTACCTTAAGGTATCAGTAAGTGATTAGAGCCCTCAGAATATTGTTAGGGTCAAAAATCGAGGTGTTGTAGGTGGACTTTGTCTAGAGCCTCTAGGAGAACCTTGTTCCTTGCCTCCTCCAGCTTCTGGCGGAGCCTGGCATTCCTCGGCTGGTGGCCGCGTGATGCCCCTCTCCACCTCTGCCTTCACATTGCCTTCCCTCCTCTGTTTCTTGTAAGGAAGTTTGTGAGTCAGTTTAAGGCTCACCCAGATAATCCAGGATGATTCATTTTGAGATCCCAGCTTAATCTCACCTGCCAATACCCTTTCTCCAAATAAGGTCATATTAGTAAATTTTAGGTGGATATATTTTAGGAAGTCAATACTCAAAACTCTTTTTGCTTCCCCCCCAACTGAAAAAAATGGTTGAATGCCAGATTACCAAGCCAGTAGATCCCTCATTTGTGTGTTCTGTTGGTAATCCTGTGGGAATTAGGAGTCGGGGAAGGAGTGGTTTCCATGGCTGAGTCAGGAGCATGAACCCACCTCATCAACGCACCAGAGGCCAGAGGGTGTTTTGGAACTCAACTAAGAAAGACCCCAAAGAACCAAAGGTGGACAAATGGTAGCTTGCTCCCAAACATACTACTTCCTGCCTTGAGGCCCATACTGTCAGCTTTATAAGGAGCTGGGTAATTGAAGACTTCCCAACCTGAGCTGACTGAAGGGGTTGAGGTTGTATAATAACTTCTGATACATCCTCGGTGGTAAAATGTCAGTCACCACAAGCCTGCTCATGCAGCAGTAAACTTTGCTGCTGTGCAAAGCCAGCCCCATGTGCTGCGAGAATATGATTCTTCTTGGAAGTACCTGGCAGAAAGGTGGAAGGCAAGGTCCAAAGGCCCAGAGTTTGTTCTGTTTGTACTCTGCGGGGCAGTGGCATGAGAGAGAAATCTTGAAATTTTTCAGTAAACATTGAGGGGTGATTAGGAGTAGCTGCCTTGTTTTGTATTATCAAGGCCCATGCTGCCTTTGACTCAGACAACACTGTTCTACTGCCACTACGGGTGGCAGCCTCTGTGCTTGTGTCCTTTTCTCCTGTGTGTGTTTGTGTGTATATTTTCTTTTTTCTTTTTTTGCAGTTTTGGCCGGGGCTGGGTTTGAACTCGCCACCTCCAGTATATGGGGCCAGCGCCCTACTCCTTTGAGCCACAGGCGCCGCCCTGTGTGTATATTTTCTTGGTAAGAATATCATAATATCATTTTTTTTATCTTCAAGAATAAAAAATCACATCTCCCACTCAGTCCACCTCCCACCCACCCCCACGCCTCGGAAGCAGACTCTAAGACAAAGATTTCAGTACAAGTTGTCAATTTGGGAGGAGATCCCACTAAGAGAGTAGGAGGGAAGCGAGATGGACGAGAAGGAAGCCAATCATGCGTGTTGCTGGGTGGATTTTCCCTGTGGACAGCTAGGTCTCAGTCTTGCTCAGGATCTTCAGAAGATGGTGTAGAATGTGGCTCAGAGTGAAGCCACCCCAAGGGCGAGGAAGCTGGCATTTCCTCTCCCATCCTCTGCCTCACTGTAGCTCAGTGTCCCAACTTCTGTGTCAGAAGAGAAAGCCCTCAGCCTCACAGCTTCAGACTCTGCCTCAAAAAGAAAAAGAAAAGTCAGGCTGCTTGGGAAAAGGACTGTGCCTTCACACCCTTGTAAATATGGAGAGCAAATGAGAGGGGCTTGAATCAAAAGGCTTCTTAAGTAGAGCTAGCCTCAAGCATGATCCAGGCATTAATCCTAACTTAATCCCACGTCACATAAGAATTCTGCAGAGCGTAAAGGTCTTCAGACATATTATTCTTTGAATCCCAATCTCCTTTGGGTGCTGTGATGCCAGCTGTCTCAGCCCAGAATCTCCAGAAAACATAGCCAGAGGCAAGTGATTATACACCAATGTTTTATTGGGAAGTGCCATCCCAAGGCTGCTGAAGTGCAGGGAAAATGGGATTGTGATCAGGAATGAATGACAGCAGATATGAGACGTCATATGCTGAGTTGGCAAGAAGAGCAACCAACTGCACCACCTGTTTACTGTCCTCCGATAGGCTGCACAATCGTCTCCGGACTGCATACTCATCAGGACAAGAGAGGAATTCATCCTTCCAGATAAATTTTCCACTTTCATCCTCGTTTCCCAGAGTGCAGTCCTCAACCTTGGCCCAAATATACTCTCTGTATTAATTTTTCTGAAAGGGTTAGGCCTAATCTTTCTCCCCTACTGAAAAATTCCATTGTAATAGTCCCCTGAGTCAAGTGAGCCTCACATGAGTGTCAGAAAAATTTTTCTTTGACAGTGATCAGACCACACAGAAGCACTGGCCCCAGTGAGTTCAACCTGCATGAGAAATCTTGACACACTAACTTGAACCCATTTCTGTACTCTGAGTCATAATTAAAGGCTAACTTTTTTTTTTTTTTGAGACAGAGTCTCACTATGTCACCCTTGGTAGAGTGCCGTGGCGTCACAGCTCACAGCAACCTCCAGCTCTTGGGCTTAAGTGATTCTCTTGTCTCTTGCCTCCAACGTAGCTTGAACTACAGGTGCCTGCTACAACACCCACCAATTTTTTTTATTGTAGTTGTCATTTTTTAGCTGGCCCAGGCCGGGTTCAAACCTGCCAACCTCGGTGAATGTGGCCCACACCCTACTCACTGAGCTATGGGCACTGCCCCCTCCACCTTTTTAAAACAGATCATGCTCTGTTGTCCAGGTAGAGTGCAGTGTGTCATCATACCTCACAGCAACTTCAAACTCCTCGGCTCAAGTGATCCTCTTGCCTCAGCCTCCCAAGTAGCTGGGACTACAGGTGCCTGCCATAATGCCTAGCTAATTTTTCTATTTTTTGTAGAGATGGCGTCTTGCTCTTGTTCAGGATGGCGTCAAGCAATCCTCCCAACTCAGCCTCCCAAAGTGCCAGGATAACAGGTATGAGCCACTCCACCTCACCTAGTACCATTTTAAAATCAATTTTTCAGAAAAAGAAACCCAGACACCAAGAGTTTAAATTAACTCAAGATCCACTCTGCAAGTAACTACAGATCCTGAATCTGAACATGGGTGCACTAACTTCACAGACTGCTGTCTAACCATTGACACTTAAAACAACACAATGGCCCACAGAAAGTGTATCCTGGCCCCACCCGGAGCAGCCACATGACCCACGTCGAGGAAGGCAATCTCTGTGGTCTGAGTTTGCTCATGTGTACATTGCTCGTGAGCAGACATCAACGTTTTGAAATTAATCACAGAAAGTGCTTACCTCAGTGAATCTCTCAATTTTTTATGTTGTTATTATCATTATCAATTCCCATTAAATATTTTCTTTTACCTGAAATGGTGCTCATTGAATTAAAGGCAATTTCTTAACACAAAGAATCAACAATGAGCTCCTTCAAGTTTTAATTTAGTCACTTTTTATTTATTTATTTACTTATTTATTTTGAGGCAGAGTCTCACTTTGTCACCTTTGGTAGAGTGCTGTGGCGTCATAGCTCACAGCAACCTCAAACTCTTGGGCTTAAGTGATTCTCTTGCTTCAGCCTCCCAAGTAGCTGGGACTACAGGTGTCTGCCACAACGCGTGGCTATTTTACAGACAGGGTCTCTCTCTGGCTCAGGCAATCCACCCACCTTGGCCTCCCAGAGTGCTGGGATTACAAGTGTGAACCACCTCACCCAGCCAATTTTGGTCACGTTTACCTCCCCCAAATGTGTAGTACACCCATATACAAAGTGCAGGAGGGATTAGTAACAGTGTGTGCAGCAACCCTATATCCTTCCTGTGAAATCCAAATTTAGTGAGCTAGGATGCCCCAGGGACCTAAGAGAGATGTTTGCATAATTGCTGATCATTCACCTGAATAAAATAAACCTTTGCAGGAGACCTCATCCTTACAGTAGATTATTATAATGCTTAAGCGAAATCTCTGGCTTTAAAAATGTCTTATAAATTTGGTTTGAACACTGCCATTAGGTTTAATATCATCTTATTTTTCTGTTTTATGAATCATGTCAGTTTTTCTCTGGAGCTTGAAAGAACTGCTATCCATTAACAGAAGAAAAAGTCGTTAAGCAGGTTGCCCGGTCGAATGGCAGGGAGAGGCTTCCCTCTGGTTTGGGGTTTGTTTTACGTGCTCATCTGGGCATGACACACGGAGGTACTAATCCCACAGCTGACCCTCAGCCCTGCCCCCTCTTGAAACCCTCCTGCTGCTATTTCCAGAATGTTCCTTATCAGAATACACATCAGTCTCCTCTGTTTGTGGTTGCTGATTTCTGCATAGCCACACATCAATAGTTCATTGATTGACTCGGTAGAAAAAGGAAAGGTTCCACAAGACTAAACTGTTTGGCTAAATGGAGCTTATCCTTACAAGCAACACATTTAAAATTTTTAATCATATTTGAAAGAAATGTTTCCTGGAGGTATGTGCCCTAGTCAGAAATAATTTGGCTGTGGGTGACAAAAAGCTACTCAGACTAGCTTAAGGAAAATGGAGGATTTATGGAGCAGATACCGGGGTGTCTCATGGGATCCAAGGACAAAAAATGTTTCCTAAGGAGCAGGTGAATAGGAATAAGATAGTCATTGGTCGAACTCATATTCTTGGGGAATATGCAGACGCTGATCTCTGATTCCTCATTAGCAAATTTAAGGGGTTCCAAGAGACACCCCTAAAGTCAGCAGACATAGGGGAAATGGGAAACTGTAGCTAAATGTACCTTTATTTCCAAAATATTCATTACAAAATATTTACAAACTATTCTCTGTGTGTTGGCCACCTCTTTGTAAAATTTGTAATGAATATTTTATAAGTAAAGGTATATTTAGCGACAGTTTCTCAGTTTCCCTATGTATGGTGACTTTAAGGGCAATTTTTGGAACACCTTGTATAACAGACATAACTTAGGGTCCTAATCAGTCATCAAGGAGCCAGGAAGCATGCTTGGGTGCCAGCTCTGGCTTTAACAAATACTGTACAATTCGACATTTGTTAGTGCAGGCAAAGAGGAGTGAAGCTCCCCTAAACACCACGTGAAAATTAGGTAATAGGTTAGGGGCCGGGGTCATTCCTGCAATCCTAGTACTCTGGGAGGCCAAGGTGGGTAGATCACCTGAGTTCAGGAGTTTGAAACCAGCCTGAGCAAGAGTGAGACCCTGTCCCTACAAAAAATAGAAAAATCACCCACGCGTTGTGGCATGTGCCTGTAATCCCAGCTTCCTGGGAGGCTGAAGCAAGAACATTGCTTAAGCCCAAGAGTTTGAGGTTGCTGTGAGCTGTGATGCCAAAGCATTCTAGCCTGGGGCAAGAGAGTGAGACTGTCTCAAAAAAAAGAAATAGAGTAGGACGTTATTAATTATTACAGAGACACACAGGGGGGCCAGTACTGACATTTAGTGAGTAGGAGTCATGAGTGCTTCATGTCCTCCACTGTATACGACAGTCCCACAAGGTGTTCTTACCTCACCTTCTTCCCTCTTTCAATCCCCTAAATGCCAGTAGTATCTGTACTCAGAAACAGAGTCCCCACGGATCTTCATTTCACTTTCTCAGAGGAGTGCCTTACATCTTGGGACCATCCATTTTTAAACTCTATAGCCTACCCAAGACTGTGTGATGTCTTTGTCGTAAGAAGCCCTTGGGTAGTGGTTTGTGCTGCTCGAGAAACATTCCGATCATCCTCCAGTCTGGGCAACCAAAGGGTGTGACCAGCACTGGCCAATGAGCTGTGAGCCAGATCCCTTCTGGGATGAAGGATCAATTGGCCATGAATGATCCACAGAGGTGCTCTTTTTTTCTTGCCACAGCATGTAACAGATAGTGGCTGCTCCATGAACCCAGGTCCTCGAGGGAAGATGGTAACAGGCAGGTAGAACCTCTGCCTGTCAATGACGACATGAGTATCAGTGAAAAATCAACCTTCATTATGTTTAGTCACTGAGGTGGGGGATTGCTTGTTATTGCAGCAACCCCTCCCCCCCAAACACACACACACCAGATCTGCCAGGTATAGGCTCTCAGAATTGCTGTGTGGCGTGAACCCTGTTTAAGTACTTAACAGTATTAGCTCATTTAATTCTCATAGCGACCTCAGGAAGTAGGTGCTACGATTGTGCTCCTATTGCAGATGAGAAAACTGAGCAACGGAGAGGTCAAGTCACTCATTCAAGCAACAGTAAGTGGTGGAGCTGAGATGCAATTCCAGGCAGTCAGCCTACAGAAGTTGCATCTTCACCACAATGCTATCCTGCCTCTCGTATTGCAGGTAGCAAGCAGCCACCCCCACACTAAATGACTTTTCTTTTTAAATTTTTTTATTGTTCAATCATAGCTGTGTACATTAGTGCAATCAAGGCACACTAACTGACTTTAAACTACTATACTTCAGTTACGTCTGATTTCCGCTTCCTTTGTTTTTAAAAGTTT
The DNA here is from genome assembly GCF_027406575.1 of Nycticebus coucang. NCBI lineage: Eukaryota > Metazoa > Chordata > Mammalia > Primates > Lorisidae > Nycticebus > Nycticebus coucang. The sequence goes on from NC_069787.1 coordinate 25,725,749, forward strand.
TGAACCTTTATTCCTGTTGGTTGTCGCTTTTCACCATTCTCATCATACCTGCTACTAGCAATAACCCCTCCTCCCTTCCCTTCCAATACGCTGTTTCTAATCCATGATGGACTAGGAAACCAGATAATTAAGCTTGTTACACATGTTATAATTGTGACTAATTGAGCCTGGCCACCTTGATAGTCAACATCGCTCTCTTCTACCTCCACCCGCCTCGCTCATGCTCTTGTAATTGTGTGATTGGTGGCTGTGGTGTCTCCCCTTTTAGACAGTGTATTCTTTTTGAGGGAAGATAATGAGCTTAATTCACCTCCCTGTCTCTCTGTCCCCTTCTTCCAGCACCTACCACAAAGCTTTGCATATGTTAGGTGACTAATAAATATCTTCTAAGACTATTAAGTAATTAGGTTCTGAATAATGGCCCAGAGCTTGCCTATAAGTTAATTAGATGGGCTTTGCTACCAGCCTTTGGGACATCTGTTTTAGCTGTCTTATGGCCTTTGGGATTTTCTCAGTTGTATCTTGGATACCTAAGGTGATGGGGCAAAGAGATCAATGAATTCCTTCTTCAGTTTCTTGGTTAGCTGTTTATTAAGTTTCCAACATAATATTAAAAATACTAGCAGTTTATACTTCCTGAATATTTACCATATGCCAGGTACTATTTGAAGACCTTCATAAATATTAATTTATTGTAGATTCACAAAAATCCAATCAGGTAGGAACTATTGTGATCATCCCATTTGATAAGGAAACTGAGACACAGACAGCAACTTTCCCAAGGCCTCATAGCTACCAGGAAGTGGAGTTAGACTAGCTTGGTGGACAAGTCAGAGAAAGCATCTAACTTCAGGAGGTCAACATTCTAGTGGGAAAGCCAGATAGGAAATAAACAAGCATATAAACCTACAAAATGAGTGTAGGTTATGACGAGGGTTCTGAAAAGACTAAACAGAACGCTGTAATAAACAGAATGTTGTGACAAATAAAGCACAATAATAGAAAATAATGCAGGAGACATGGGAGGTGGTCCCAGAGGGCATCTGGGAGTGGATGCATTGTTAGTTTATCTATTACTGCTCTACAAACTACTCCAAAATTTAGTGCTTAAAATAACAAACATTTATTAGGCAGCACCTGTAGCTCAGTCGGCATGGCGCCGACCACATACACCGAGGCTGGCAGGTTTGAACCCAGCCCGGGTCAGCTAAAACAACAATGACAACTGCAACAAAAAAAATAGCCGAGTGTTGTGGTGGGTGCCTGCAGTCTCAGCTACTTGGGAGGCTGAGGCAAAAGAATCACTTAAGCCCAAGAGTTTGGGTTGCTGTGAGCTGTGACACCAAGGTACTCCACTGAGGATGACATAGTGAGACTCTGTCCCCCCAAAATACATAAATAATAATAATAAACATTTACTATCCCACAGTTTCTGTGAATTAGGAATTTCAGTCCTGGCTTGGAGTTTCTCACCAGATTTTAGTCAAGATACTAGCTGAGGCTGCAATCATCGGAAGGTTTGACTGAGGTTGGTGGGTCTGTTTCCAGCGTGGTTCATTATATCACACACATTATGTTATATCCAGCAGACAAGCAGAAGCAGTAACAGAGATATAGATGAGGGATTTGGAGGACACATCTGATGCTGGACTTTGCAATCCACAGAGCAGGCATTCAGGAAGGGAAGACTACAAGTAGGTGGAAACCCCACCAGCACAAACTAGAATCTCGCAGGACAGACTGAAGCCTGAGTTCATCCTTGTTGATAAGGGCATCCATTGTTACAGACATAAACATCCATATGCCTGGCCCGAATTCTGCCTCACATCAATGAGGTAAACCAGCAGGTGGACAGCAAAGTGTTTATGATACAAAATATCTGCTGTCCCTCTGCTTCCCCCTTGTCACTGAGCTTTCCCTTGTGGTGCACCCTAACTGGAAACCTACAAAAAAAGGGACTCTGTAGTTCAGCCTCGGCAAGCTAACACATTGCAAAGCCGTGACACTCACTCCTGACACTCAGTTCCTTACCACATGGGCCTCTCATTAGGGCTGCTTGAGTGTCCTCATGACATGGCAGCTGGCTGCCCAGAGTGAATGACGCAGAGAGACAGCAATGCCTCTGATAGCCTCATCTTGGAAGTCACCGACTTTTCCTTCTGCCATTTTCTTTTTTTTTGAGACAGAGCCTCAAGCTGTCGCCCTGGGTAGAGTGCTGTGGCATCACGGCTTACAGAAACCTCCAACTCCTGGGCTCAAGTGATTCTCCTGCCTCTGCCTCCCAAGTAGCTGGGACTACAGGTGCCCGCCACAATGCCCGGCTATTTTTTTGCTTGCAGCCGTCATTGCTGTTTGTCAGGCCCCGGGCTGGATTCGAAACCCGCCAGCTCAGGCTGGCGCCTTAGCCGCTCGAGCCACAGGCACTGAGCCCACAGAGACACTTCTTAACATGCAAAACACTCTGCGTGGGTGTTCAGGGATATTTTACTTAACCCGCTCTGTGTTAACACTGCCTCTAGATTTAGGTCTTTTAACTCCAAAAGAACATAGTGGTCAGAGAAGCCCATTTTGGCTCTAATATATCTATTGGTACAATTGCTACTCAACACTTCAACAGGATTGATACCCACCAAAGTCGTTTAAATGGCCAAGAACCATCACACCATTGGGTGGCATGCCACAAGATCAACGTGACATCCCTACAACCATCAGTGATGATTTATACTACCCTGGCCATATTGCACTGGCTAGCTTAGGTCAGTGCCCTGGAAATAGAGCCCAAGATGGAGGGTTCTGTGCATGTGATATTCAGAGGGGGTACTTCAGAAATAACCTGCGACAGACCAAGGGAAGCAGGACCAGGCAGGAGAGCAAGAAAGCAAATGTGGTTTTAGGAGGCGACTGGCCTAAGCATGATCCCATGGCGAGCTCCAGACCACGCAGCATGGACTGTAGCATAAAGGTTGTCCTGCCCAGAGGCAAGAAAGCTCGGCAGTATACAGCACCCTCTTCCCAGCATTGGAATGATCTCTGGTTTAACAAGTCACTGCAAGAATTGGTGGCTTAAAGGTTAGGCATTGTAACTCATGCCTGTAATCCTAGCACTCTGGGAGGCTGAGGCAGGTACATTGCTTATGCTCAGGAGTTTGAGACCAGCCTGAGCAAGAGCGAGACCCTGTCTCCACTAAAAGTAGAAAAAACTAGCCGGGTTTCATGGTGGGCACCTGTAGTCCCAGCTAATGGGAAGGCTGAGGCCAGAGGATCTCTTGAGCCCAAGAATTTGAGGTTGCTGTGAGCTATGATATAATGGCACTCTACCCAGGGCAATGGAGTGATACATGGTCTCAAAAAAAAAAAAGAAAATTAGTGACTTCAAACATCAGTCATCTATATGTACACAGATTTTCACAGCAGCATTATTCACAATAGCTGAGAGGTGGAAGCAACCCAAGTGTCCATTAGCAGGTGAAAGGAAATCCAACGGCAGAATATACGTGCAACAGGGCATAGGTCAGCCTTAAAAAGGAAGGGAACTCTGTCGCATGCTACAACATGGATGAACTTTGAAGGCATTATGCCATTCAGATAGGCCAGTCGTGAGAGGACAAATGTCATGTGAGTCTGCTTAGGTGAATGACCTAGAGTAGTTACATTCATAGAGATGAAAAGGAGGACGATGGCTGCCCAGCACTGCCCAGCATGGGAGTTGTTGCTTAATAGGTATGAAGTCTTAGATTTTTGCCAGATGCAAATTCTGGAGATGGGCTATAAAACAATGTGAATGTACTTAGCACTACTGAACTGTCTAGTTAGATATGGTTAAGACGATACATTTTACATTACATGAATCTTGCCACAATTAAGAGAAAAATAAATTTTAAAACAACAGTAATAATTTGTTATCTGTCTCTGTCTCTATGGGTCACAAATTCAAGAACAGGTCAGCTGGGCTGGGTCAGACTGTTCTCAGTCAAGGTCTCTCTTTTTTTTATTAAGACAGAGTCTCACTTTGTCACCCTTTGTAGAGTGCCGTGGCATCTTAGCTCACAAAAACTTCAAACTCTTGGCTCAAGCGATTTTCTTGCTTCAGCCTCCCTAGTAACTGGGACTACAGGCACCTGCCACAATGCCCAGCTATTTTTGTTGTTGTTGTTTAGCAGGCCCGGGCCGGGTTCGAACCCACCAGCCCTGGAGCATGTGGCTAGCGCCCTAACCACTGAGCTACAGGCACCCTCAGTCAGGGTCTCTTGAGAGGTGGCAGGCATATGGCAACTAAGGCTTGGGCCATCTCAAAAGCTTCTTCATCTATGTGTCTGGTGCCTGGGCTGAGACTTGAATAGATGGGGCTCTTTGGGGGTCTCTATGTAATCTGTCCTCACAGACTCTCAGCATGGTGGCTTCACAGTCTGTACCCACTGGGGGGGAATTTGCCCAATCCCTTCCCCCTCTCCCTCCCACTTGATTTTTTATTTATTTATTTTTTAGACAGAATCATACTCTGTTGCCCAGGCTAGCATGCTATGGCATCAGGCTAGCTCCCAGCAACCTCAAACTCCTGGTCTCAAGAGATCCTCTTTCCTCAGCCTCCCAAGTAGCTAAAACTGCAAGTGCCCACCATAACACCCAGCTAATTTTTTCTATTTTTAGTAGAGACAGGGGTCTCATTCTTGTTGAGGCTGCTCTCGAACGCCTGAGCTCAAGGGATCCTCTTGCCTCGGCCTCCCAGAGTGCCAGGATTATAGGTGTGAGCCTGAGATGTTAAGGACTGAAAATGAGAGGTTATCCCAAGGCATGAAAGAAAGGAAGTGGAGTCCAGGTTCTGTGTGGCCGACATGGCCTTATTCACTCAGGTGCCAATGGACTGAGTTCAAAAAAGAAGTGGATTACAGCAGTGTGGGAATATAAAAGTTGGGGGGAAGTAGGGATTGGCACACTCATTCCTTCCTGGGGAGGACCTTCTTTCCCGACCAGATGGTTCTATTTGAGCGGGTTCCTACATTCAGCCCTATCAGAACCACTGAGCCCAGCCTCCCTACTTGAATTTCATTGAGTTTTTCTCTCACATGAGCATGTAGTTATTATCCTATTAGTTCTAATCTAGCACTGGGCACATGTGATGCCTCTTTTTTTAATTCTCGTGACACTTCACTTAGAATGTTCTCCAAATCCAACCAGGTTGTTACAAAAGATACAAAAATCTCCATCTTTTTTATGTCTGAATAGTATTCCAGGGTATACATATACCACAGTTTATTAACGCAGTCTTGAGTTGAAGGACACCTGGGTTGTTTCCACATCTTTGCAATTGAGAATTGCATAGTCACCCCACAGCTCAGATGCTAAAGGTTTGCAGAGCGACACAGGGTGGGCTGGGGAAGGCAAGCTGTGTACAGTCGTGTTTGGTAGATTCTTTAGTTTCCTAGACTTCCCTAACATAGTACCACAAACTGGTTGGTTCAAACACTATAGAAATGTATTAATTTCTGAGAGTTCTGGAGCCTAAAAATCTGGAATCTATTCCAGTGTTGTGTTAACCCCTGGTGTTCTTCGGTCTGTATATAATTTCTTTTGTCTGTATATAATTAATTTCTGCCTCCATCTTCACGTGTGCATGGGTGTGTGTATTTCTGCCTTTTTGTGTCTAGATTTCCTCTGACTTCCTCTTATAAAGATACCATTATGACCTTGCTGACTTGATTGCATCTGCAAAGACCCTATGGGGGGTGGTTAGGACTTGAACACACCTTTGTGAGAACACATTGAACTTGCAGTGACAGATGGCATGCAGCATCACTTCCACCTTATCCTACTCCTTACAATCATTAAACCATTAAGTTGGCCAGGCAAGGTGGCTGATGCCTGTAATCTAGCACTCTGGGAGGCCAAGGTGGGTGAATCCTTTGAGCTCAGGAGGAGTTCAAGATGCTCCTGAGCAAGAGTGAGACCCCCCCCCATCTCTACTAAAAATAGAAAAAAAATAGCCAGGCACCTATAGTCTACTTGGAAGGCTGAGGAAAGAGGATCTCTTGAGCCCTGGAGTTTGGGGTGATTGTCTCAAAAAACAAACAAACAAACAAAAAAATACCATTAAGCCTAGCCCATCTTCAAGGGGAGAGAATCTGCCTTTCGGATGAGAGGACTGTGAAAGAATTTGCAGGAGCATGTAACCTCTCAGGCATCTCAGGATCTGCGTCTCTTGCCAGCTGCAGCCATCCTCCACAGAGGGGGCAGGTGCAAGCTATTACAAGAAGCACAGCAGCATCTGGGTGGCAGGCACGCTGGCTGGTACAGGGACATGACAATTAGTCTTTTGCTGACCAGTGGGTCAGATCCGCCCCACCCCCCTCATTACATGACATGTTACACCAAACTCTTCTTCAATTATAAAAACGGTGCCACTCTTTAAATGGAAAATCATTAAAAACATTTTTTAAAACAATTACATTTTCTGATACGATTTAGACCAGGGGTCCTCAAACTGCGGCCCGCGGGCCACATGAGGCGGTGTGATTGTATTTGTTCCTGTTTTGCTTTTTTACTTCAAAATAAGATACGTGCAGTGTGCATAGGAATTTTAACTATAGTCGCTCCAATGGTCTGAGGGACAGTGAACTGGCCCCCTGTTTAAAAAGTTTGAGGACGCCTGGTTTAGACACTCAAATAACAATACTCACTCAGAGTATTTACAATAGGCCAGATACTATTCCAAGTACTTTTAAAGACATTAACAGATTTAATCCTGATAACTGTGGGAGGTTAGTCCCATTACTGTCTCAGTTGTACGGACAAGAAAACTGAGGCCCAGAGAGGGTTAAACAGTTCTCCAAGTTCACTTGCTTACAAGTAGCAGAGCTGAAGTTTGAAACTCAGCATCTGGACCCAGAATCTATGCTCTTATCACACTACCATGCTGCTGTTCTGTAACAGAATCCAGTGGGGGGGGGGAAAACTAATTAAACTTGAGCTTGCTCTTCGTATCACTCAGATTTATAACTGAGTTTAAACATAGCCCCAAGAAGTTAAGGACGAATAGGTCTATAACCATCTTCCTGAAAGGACTCTTGCACTCAGGCGTAAGACTTTTTCCAGAAACAAGAACCTGAGATAAACCAAACCCCAGGCTGCCTGGGCCAGCCAGAGTTGTCCTGGAAGAGCATATCTAACAGGGGCTCCACATTCCAGCATTAGCAAACCCTCCCCAAGTGTAGCTAATCCGCACCAGAGATGCGCCGTGGGCATTCTGAGAGCAGACCCTCACTCTCACTAGTCAGATGTGGTCAATGAACTAATTTCCCCAGTGAGATGTGTTTTCTGTTGGGCTTGTGCTTTCAATTATCCAGATGAAGAGAAGTTCCATTTGGGGGGCTCTTTTCTAAATCTGGATTTTCTTCCTCATTCTCAGCTTCTGACACTTTCTTCCTTAGTTGCTACTCAGGACCAGAGATTTAGATCATTCCGCTTAGTGGAGTGTGTGTGTGTGTCTAGGAGGCTGGGCAGCTGGCAGGGGTGGGATCACACTGTGAGTAGCTGTGGACCACCAGATAAAATGCCCTTGATTTGTACGTTTGCTCAAGCCATCAGACTGCATCACTCGACAATCCTGGAGCCTCCATCTGATGGATTTGCAGAAGTGCTCAAGGATAATTGGCATTTTAATGGGAAAATGCCATGTTCCCAAGTGTCAGAATAGCAATAAGATACCCCAAGGGCCATTAACACAGTTCTTGGGTAATTAAAGCCGCTCACCCATCAGTCTTGGTCTCAGGACCCATCCCACACTTGCAGCACAGCTTCCTGGGGTTGCCCAAACCTCGAGAACCGCTAAATTGGACCTATAATGATCAAATGGCTTTTCCAATTCAAACACACACGTGCAAAAGGCACTGAGGAGCACGTCTTCCTCTGCCTGTCACTGCCTTTCCTCTGTCTTCTCTTCCACCAGGGCTGGGCTCACAGTGAGAACTGTGAGAACCACAGGTGATAAGAGGAATAATCCTTAACTGACCCTTCTGGTATCAACTTACGGAGGCCACATTTCAAAAGGGTGTTTTGATCCACAGCGTCCATTGTTGAAAGTTTACAGATGCCTGGCGCAGCGTGCGTGGTACCCTTTAGCTTGGTGAGTAGGGCTGGGGCTACTCTTTCACCTGCCTTCATCCCTTATCTGGTTCTTGTTCATGGTTTCTATGCCTGTGAGCATTACCTCACTTCACCTTTACAACTGTTATGAACACAGTTATTTTACAGATAAGGAAGCTGAGGTGGAAAGAGACGGCCAAGGCCACCCAGAAATTGGGATGAAGCTTTAAGCGATTGCAGACTTCAAGGTTTTAACCAATAACCTATTGTGATGATTGATTTTGAGCGTTAACTTGACTGGATTAAGAGATACCCAGCCAGACAGCAGGTAAAGCGTTGTTTATTCTTGGTGCCTCAGTAGGTACAGAGCCTGTCCTTCTGCTGAAAGGGAAACTCAGGTGGTTTTGCTTTTGAATAGAATGATTGGGCTGCCCCAGGTGTGTCTGGGACGGTGTTTCCAGAGATCAGTGTGTGAGTCAGTTGGCCAAAAGGGGATCTGCCCTCGGTGGAAGGGTATCATCCAATCAGCTGAGGATCAGGATGGAAGAAAAAGGTGGAGAAAGGACAAATTCTCACTTTCTCTCTCTCTCTCAAGCCTGGAAGCCCTTCTGCTACCCTTGGATATGAAGACTCTTGGTTTTCTGGTCTTTGGACTCTGAGGCACATACTATCAGCTTGGGCTGAGAGTCACACCATCAGCTCTCCTAGTTGTGAGGGCTTTGGACTTTGGCTGAGCCATGTTGTCAGCTTCACAGAGTCCCCAGCTTACATCCGGCCTGTTGTGGCATTCAGCCTCCATAATTGGGTAAGCCAATTCCCCCAATAAATCTCCTTTTATGTATCTACACATCCTTTCTGTTCTTTCTGGAGGACTCTGAGCAAAACACCTGTCTTCCCCTCATTCACTTTTCAAGTTTGCAGGGTGGCTCACTTCGGTCCCTGTTGTAATGTCCTCCTAGGAGCAAATTCTTGATTCACATTTTTACTGAAGGTTTCTTCCCACTGCTATTCTGGGAGCATGAAATAAGACTCAAGTTAAAGCATGGGAGTGGAGCTGAAGGGTTTTAGATGAGGCTGGTGTAGAATCATGGTCTTTCCCCTGGTAGGGACCACCTTTCCTAAGAGGGACACAGTTGTGGTTCTGATGAGAAACAGATGGCTCATTCAGCCGAGAAAGTTTGCAAACTACTTAATAAAAGGAATCTACAAAACTGAGGACAAGGTTTAAGAAAACCAGGAAGGGGTAGAGGAAAATGCCAAGTCAGGCAAAAGCCGTGTTGTTACCTCGTATAGATACAAAGGGAAATGGGGGTAAATGGGATGGTGGAGAAAGTGGCTGCCTTCCAGGGGCCGTGGCTTCTATAGAGGGACACAGCCAAGCCTTGGTGAACTAGCAAAGAGGGGGCTGGGGGATAAACACTCCAACCTTATTCTCCTCTTGTCTTCTGTCCTGCCAGTGCCGACCATCAGCCCAACCCAACCCCAGTCCAAAGGGCAATGGAGCCCCATTCATAAGGACAGTGTCCCAGTCCCTCTGTCAGGACAGAGCACAGTGTGGAATGGGAAACAGAAGGTATCCAACACAACAGAATGACGGACAGATGTGTACAACAGGATGCTAAGAGGGGCTCGCGGGTTCTCTGAATTCTGGCTACTGGGGGAAAATACTTATTCCCCTATTCATTGTTTATTAGGTCAGGAGAATCTTGGCTTCCTCCTGTCCTTTCATTTACTTATTTAAAGAGGAAGAATTAACTGAATGGCAAGTTTGGGACAGATGAGGCACGGTAGCCCAGCCCCCTGCTGTCCGTCTCCCTGAGGGCCTCCCTGTCTGTGGCCAGCCGTGAGTTCCAGTCTGCTAGTATTCATGCCACTGTAGCGAGAATGCCTGCCCCTGAGAAGAAAGGCTCGGGACTTTCCAATGTTGCCTGTGATGGGCTAGGAGGTAAACATAGCACATTCCGGGATGCAGTGTTAGGGAGCCCTTTGGCTCAATCTAAACACTTTTTTTTTTTTTTTTGAGACAGAATCTTACTTTCTTGCCCTGGGTGGAGTGCCCTAGCGTCACAGCTCACAGCAACCTCAAACTCTTGGGCACAAGCCATCTCCTTGCCCCTGCCTCCCAAGTAGCTAGAACTACAGGTGCCTGCCATAACGCCATCCTATTTTTAAGAGACCAGATCTCGCTCTTGCTCAGTCTGGTCTGAAAATCTTGAGCTCAAACAACCACTCACCTCAGCCTCCAGAGTGCTGGGATTACAGGCCTGAACCACTGAGCCTGTCTAAACACATCTTTTGATCAAGATATAACTAGTATTTTGTTTTTGTGTTTTTTAGTTTGTTTTTTTTTTTTCTTTTTGAGACAGAGTCTCACTTTGTCACACTGGGTTGAGTGCCATGGCTTCATAGCTCATAGCGACCTCAAATTCTTGTGCTCAAGAGATTATCTTGCCTCAGCCTCCTGAGTACCTGGGACTATAGGTGGCCGCCACAACACCATGCTAGTTTTTCTATTTTTAGTAGAGATGGGGGTCTTGTTCTTGCTCAGGCTGGTCTCAAACTTGTGAGCTCAAGCAATCCACCCACCTCGGCCTCCCAGAGTGCTAGGATTACAGGCGTGAGCCAGCGCACCTGGCCCTGATAACTGGTAATTTGATCTCCACCTGCCTGACACCTTTGCCATTGTTCAGTCTGCAACCTACAGTGAAAAATAAAAAGGTATATTTATTCTCAAGATTGGCAACTGGGATCCAAATTTGAGGACAAAGAACTATCAGGCCCCATACAGACACATCCTGGGAGGCTCTTAGTAAAGCATCACAAGAATGGAAAAATAAGAATCCTATGTACTCACTTCTTATATGAGGACAATTAAGGTCCTAGTACACAGTGGGGGGTGAGGGAATGGGGAAAGCTGGGAAAGGTTAGGAGGCAGGTAGTGGGGGGTCAAGGGATAGGGTTCACCTTTTGGGGTAGGGACACAAATATAAGAGGGACCTTATCTAACAAAGCAATCAATGTAATCTGCTTGTGTACCCTCAATGAATCTGTTAAAAAAAAGAAGTAGGGCTTGGCGCCTGTGGCTCAAGCGGCTAAGGCGCCAGCCACATACACCTGAGCTGGCAGGTTTGAATCCAGCCCAGGCCACCAAACAACAATGACGGCTGCAACCAAAAAATAGCCGGGCGTTGTGGCGGGCGCCTGTAGTCCCAGCTACTTGGGAGGCGGAGACAGGAGACTCGCTTGAGCCCAGGAGTTTGAGGTTGCTGTGAGCTATGATGCCACAGCACTCTACCCAGGGCAACAGCTTGAGGCTCTGTCTCAAAAAAAAAAAAAAAAAAAAGAAGTAGATGAACTGGTTTCTCACCATGCATTTTACATGGTCTCTTAAAGTGGTAAAGTCTCTACAGGGTAATGTCGCTGCACCTCTTGTCCCTCCCCAGAAAGGATTGAAGGGGTGGGGCTTCATCCCTGAAGCCAAGTGAAGGGAATTCCAAAAGGATCACCATGGCATTGGGCACAGGGAGAAGAATTAAAGAGATAGGAAGAAAGTGGAGGCCATAGTGTAATAGCTGTCATGTAGCTACCAAGGAATGTGACTCAGTTTGGGCCATCTTGCCACCAACCCATCCAAGGGAGAGCTCTGGAACCAAGGACACAAGCTGAGAGGGTGTTCTGGTTATTTATTGCTGTGTGATTTGCCACCCCAAAGCTTAGTTGTCTCTCTGAATTCTGAGAGCTTAATACAACAGCCATTTTATTGCCTGTCATGATTTTGTGGGTCAGGAATTCAGGCAGCACATGGTGTGGACTGAGGTCCTCTGGTGGTCCACAGCTGGTGAACAGGCTAGAAGGCTGGATTCTACTGGGACCACTGATGTAGGTATCTGTAATCCATTTCCCAGCATGGCAGTCTATGGGGAGTCAGACTGTTTAAGTGGCTGTTCAGGGCTTCAAGGGACTGATGGCATCTGCAAGGTTTCTTCCGATCTAGCCTCAGAAGTCCTGGAATGTCCCCTCTGTTGTGTTCTATCAGTTAAACAAGTCACGAAGGCCAATCCAGTCTCCATAGGAGGGGAAAGAGACTCTTCTCATTGGAAGGAGTAGCAAATATTCTGCAGCCATCTTTCTCCCAGAGGCATTTGGCAGGTGTCTAGCCAGAATGTATGTCTCAGGTCAGGGGAGGGCCCTCTCCCAGGGCCTTTTGTATAACTTACTTATCTGCCCCATGAGGAAGCAGGTATTGGCTGTCAGCCCAGCAGAAGGTGTTGCCAGAGAAGCTGGGAATCTTAAAAAGAAATAATAGCACCAGTTAAGAGACACTTGCCTCTTGTTCCAAGCCTGCTTCTCAACCCCTAAAGCACTAGCGAAGGAAGAGCTGAAGAACAGAGCACATCTGCTTCCCTCTCAAGCCCGCTTGGGTCAAAGCCAGGTGTGCTCTGGAGGCTGGAAGATGAGTTGTAGGGGGAAATGAGATTGAATCTTTGAGTTCTAAACTACACTAGACTTCTGAAAACCTGCAAATAACTAGAAAGTTATGGGATTTACAAAACTCTCATTAAGGAGGAGTAGACATAGCACAGTTGAAGCCAGTAGTTAGAGAAGATAGTTTGCATCCTTTCAGTAAACTTGCATAAAAACATGGGTCTTAAACTGTTAGCAAGAGTCAGGTTTATAAGATCTCAAGATGCTCCTCTCTGAAGTACAGGACTTACACCGCTTGCAAATGATCCACTGTAGGGACCTGCCACTGCCATCTTCACTCTGAAATGGAGCAGGGACACTTTTTTTTTTTTTTTTTGAGACAGAGTCTTACGCTGTCACCCTTGGTAGAGTGCTATGGTGTCATAGCTCACAGCAACCTCAAACTCCTGAGCTCAAGCAATTCTCTTGCCCCAGCCTCCCAAGTGGCTGGGACTACAGGTCCCACACCCGGTTATTTTTAGAGAAGAGGTTTTGCTCTGGCTCAGGCTGGTCTCAAACCTGTGAGCTCAGGCAATGCACCTGCTTCAGCCTCCTAGGATTACAGGAGTGAGCCACCATGCATGGCCAGGGATACTGTTAGTGGGGAGGAAACATTTCCTCTACCCTCCTAGTCGTGATGACTGGGGATCTGTGAATTAAAATAACAAAAGACAAATTGACAGGAGAAAGAGCACAGTTTTTATTTATGTGCAAAGGAGGTCACAGAAACTCAAAGAAGAGATTAGACTGGGGGGCTTATATACCCTTTTATCAAAGGAAACAGCATTTGGACTCAAGGGATGATACATTGTGGGGAAGCCACTGGGAAACATGAGGGAACTATGGAAGACAGGATTATTCTTTTAGTAAGGTCTGTTTATGCAAACTTATCTTGGGGTAGATTCCTGGTCACTTCTCTCCCTGTGTGTAGGTGTGTGTGCAGGCACGCATGCATTTGGGATCAGTCATGAAAAGGAAGGTTGCCTTTTGGTGTGGGACTTCGGTGACATGTCCTCCCCATGTTGCAAGCATTGCTGAGGAGTTATATCTGAGCTGTAATGGGAGCAAAAGATCCAGCTGCCAGTTTTCATAAGACTCAAGAGAAGCATCATTCACTTAAGGAACAGAATGAGTGGAGTGTGTATTAAAATTGCTGGTAACTGTGTCACTCAGGGTCCTGCCAGGACACAGATGGTGCTCTCCATGTGGGTAATTCAAGGAGTGTTCAGCAAAGGGACTATCTACAAAAGAGCAGGCAGGGTATTGGGAGGCAGAAACCAAGTGCTGGTGACAGGGAGCTGTTTCTATCAGATGCCTCAAAGGGAAAGGAGGGGACCTGCAGGTGGCCTGGCTGCCCAGGAAAAGCTGTGACCACTGAGGGATGCTGCCAGCCCAAGGTAATCTCTGAGGGGAACAGAAAGATGAAGTGGTAGAACCTAAACAGAAACGAGGATACCTCCTGGGACACAGGCCAGGGTGGCGAATGGTGGAGAAAGGAGACCCCAGCTAGCATCCAACTAAGGAACATAAAGCAGATTACTAGCAGTCACCCCCAAGCAGGGACATGCTAAGTTCCAGACTTGTGCTGGGCATTTTACAGACATTCACTGATCTAATCCTCACAAATCTAACTGTACAGTTTCTATTAATATTACCCAATCACAACTTACAAAAGCAAATGATCCAGTATCATGCAGCTGGGGAGGGGTACAAATGAACTCAAAGAAGGCATTTGGGCTCAAAGCCTGAACCGTACTGACTCTAGTGCACCGAATGGAGAGTCCTGGGCTTTGGGACTTAACCAAGTCCCAGCACCCTTAAAGATCTAACCACCCTTAACTCCTAAGGGGAGGAGAAATTAGGAGCACTGTTTCTCCCACAACTTTCAGTACATCCAAAGGAAGAGAGCAGTCAGTCAATGAAGGGCTGGGATGAGGGAGGTGCAGGTGCAAGCAGGTGGACCAAGGTAAAGGGCCATAGTTTCTAAAAGGTAAATCATGACTCCCATCAAATGAACCCAGGTCAGAGATTTCTCACTCATTAATTAATGAAGAAAATCAGTTAGGTTTTGTCAACCAGTTGAAAAAAGAATGGGGGCAGAAAAGGCAGACATATACATAGGTAGTCAGAAGTTCTGAAATGGATTTGCTAATGGATGTGAAGGAGACCAGAATATGCCACTCCAATGTAGTGGAGTGGCGAGGAACATTTTGAGCTGAAGGCAATTAATTAAGAAGCGATTACAAGAAAAGCTCTCTGTCTTCCCCCTATTTGCCAAAAAGTGGAACAGATCTCCAAAGAGGAATTTTCCCCTCCTCCCCTCTTTAGTAGGAAGGACAAAGGATCTGACAAACTGTTCTCCCTGGCCTTTCCCTGCCATTTATTAGTGTCTCCACAATTTCCCATCCCTAGAGACTCAAAGTGCTTTTCCTTTGTCTTGTCACTCTTAAACATTTTCTGTTTTTCCTTTTTTTTTTGAGACAGTCTTACTCTGTCACAGTTAGTAGAGTGCTGTGGCATCATCATAGCTCACAGCAACCTCAACCTCTTGGGCTCAAGCGATCTCCTGCTTCAGCCTCCCAAGTAGTTGGGACTACAGGTGCTGGCCACGATGCTCAGCTAGTTTTTCTATTTTTGGTAGAGACAAGGTCTTGCTCTTGTTCAGACTGGTCTCGAACTCCTGAGCTTAGGCTATCTACCTAAAAGAGCTCCCAGAGAGCTGAGATTACAGGTGTGAACCACTGAGCCTGGCCAACACTTTCTGTTCTTTGTTAAAGATGCTAAAAACCCCGGATCCAAAGCCGCCTCTTTGGAGTTTATTAATTTGTCTGGGTATCTCTAGTGTGTACTTAATGCATAGGTATTCAGTACCTTCCTGCTGTTGTCATGTTAACTTGTCTTTTGTTACAGGAATGTGTCCCAACTGAGCACTATGTGGGGTAGAAATCTTCCTCCCCTACAGATGCAGTACTGTCCTGTTCAAAGGCAGGGGGGTGTGTGTGTGTGTCAATGCATTTCCTCTGGACCAAACTTACTTGCATTATGTTTCCTACAAAAGTTTGGAAAGGCTCATTCAAGACAATGAAAGACACAGACCCCAATAGAACCAGATAGCCTACCCAGAACCAGATAGGAATACCTAGTATTCCACTGAAGGACCGTCCTGTTTTCTCTTACAACTGCAGCCTAATATGAGTTTGTAAGCTGTTGTCCACGTGGCTGTCATACACATGGTTAGCCATGTTTGCAATGTCCCATGGTTGAAGGAAGAAGCCAGCAACAGGAAAGTCGCTCTTTACCAGTCCTTGACTCCCTCCTCAGACTTCTTCTCCCTCTCTTCTCCTCCCTTGGTTTTAAACCCCCTTTATTTTTAAGGGGATATTGCCCCTCCCTCACCTCATCTTTCTTTCGCTCTGAGATACTTCTCTCTTTGTTACCAAAGAGGGTGTGGTCGCCTGTTACTATCCAGCTAATATGTAGAGATGGCAGAGATGCTGTCTGCTTTCTTTAATAGCAGAAGGCCAGCAATTCTGGAGAACGGCAAGAATAGCCTCTCCAAGACAGTTCTGACCTTCCATTTCCAAAACTATAGTTTTATACAAAGCAAAAACTATGTTAACCTTTATCTCAAACAACATTGACCATTATCTTAATAATAATCAGCATAATCCATGACTCATAATAAACAATTGGCATAACCCATGACCCCAAACAAAATGTTTTATTTTTATTTTTTCATTTTTATTTATTTATTTTTGAGACAGAGTCTCGCTGTGTCGCCCTTGGAGGGTGCTGTGGTGTCACAACTCACAGCAACCTCTAAATCTTGGGCTTAAGTGATTCTCTTGCCTCAACCTTCCAAGTAGCTGGGACTACAGGTGCCTGCCACAGCACCTGGCTATTTTTTTGTTGTAGGTGTCATTCTTTGGCAGGCCCAGGCTGGGTTCGAACCCACCAGCCCTGGTGTATGTGGCTGGTACCCTAGCCACTGAGCTACAGGCGCTGATATATATATATATATATATATATATTTTTTTTTTTTGAGACAGAGTTTTACTATGTTGCCCTCAGTAGAGTGCCATGGTGTCACAGTTCACAGTAACCTCTAAATCTTGGGCTTAAGCAATTCTCTTGCTTTAGTCTCCCAAGTAGGTGAGACTACAGGTGCCTGCTACAACACCCAGGTATTTTTTTGTTGTAGTTGTCATTGTTTAGCAGGCTGGGCAGGGTTTGAACCCTCCAGCCCCTGTGTATGTGGTAGGCACCAATCCAAAACAACAGTTTTTAATTTAAATGTTAATCTCCTAGATCGATTGCCGTAACTACTCAAGATACATGCTTTTGGTTAAAGCAAAATTTACAAAACAACAAGGATGGAAGACTCAAGGTGACAGTCTTATAGGACCTCAACCGGCCAGACCAGCTGTGTCATCTCAGCCCTAGCCTGACTGACTCCATCTTATTCTCACTACATGCACTTTCATTTTGATGATATTGGTGGCTAATTATTAGCAACTGAAAAACTACTTCCTTTTTTCTCCAGGTCATCAAGGGCTTAAACCAGGTGTCCTCAAACTTTTTAAACAGGGGGTCAATTCACTGTCCCTCAGACCGTTGGAGGGCCTATGACAAATTCCTGTGCACACTACACATATCTTATTTTGAAGTGAAAAACAAAACGGGAACAAATACAATTCACACCGCTTCATGTGGCCCGCGGGCCTCAGTTTGAGGAAGCCTGGCTTAAACCATCAAGTTCTTTGAGAGGGAAATTCTTTGTACTCCATCCTTCAGGGTAGCAAAGAAAAGGTAATGAAACCAAGGAAATTCTGTATTAAGATTTAAGGAAAATTAAATTTCCATATTAACACTCATATCCTATTCAAGCCTTTGTTCAAATGTCACCCTAATGGAGTCTTCTCTGACCCCCTCCCATTTCAGCTATGACTCCTTTCCTACCCGCCTTGCCTGTCTTCTCAGCTTTATTTTTTGTCATCTTCTAACCCAGGAGATGATCAACTTATTGTTTCTATTACCTTTTTCGAGAATGCCAATACCTTAAAGACAGTGATTGCTATCTCTCTGTTTAATGTCTTATTCCCAGCACCTAGAACAATGGCTGACCCCAGTACGTGCTTAATAAAGACTCACTGGATGAAGGCAAACAGTCTGAACACTGATGTTCTTCCACACTTGTCTCACTGGCCTGAATTCGAGGTTTCGTACTGCCTGTTACCTAACCTCGGAGCTGCTCTTCCTCTATTATTTCCTGTCCTCCACAACTTCACTTAGCTTCTAACTTTGAAAACTGCCTGAGATCAGGGAGCAGGAAGGAGAAGCTGAGAGTTCTAAAACTCCTGATGCATACTCAAAACGCATGGGAGCTGGGCTTTAAGAGCGAAATCTCGTCTTCTGCAATGCTTTTGGACAGTGAAGATCTAGGTTTAGAGAGACACAGACTTTTTTTTTTTTTTTTGAGACAGTCTCACTTTTTTGCCCTCAGTAGAGTGCCATGGCATCACAGCTCACAGCAACCTCAAACTCTTGGGCTTAAACGATTCTCTTGCCTCAGCCTCCCAAGTAGCTGGGATTACAGGCACTCACCACAATGCCTAGCTATTATTTTGTTGCAGTTGTCATTGTTGCTTAGCTGGCCCAGGCTGGGCTCGAACCTGCCAGCCTCAGTGCATGGTGCTGGCACCGTAACCACTGTGCTACAGGCACCAAGCCATGAGAGACCTGAGACTTATAAATAAATTACTGGGGGTGAGGAGGAGTCCTTTAAGACAGTGGTTCTCAGCCTTCCTTATGCCACGACTCTTTAATATAGTTCCTCATGTTGTGGTGACCCCCAACTATAAAATTATTTTCGTTGCTACTTCATAACTGTAATTTTGCTACTGTTATGAATCGTAATGTAAATATCTGATATGCAGGATGTATTTAGGCAACCCCTATGAAAGGGTCGTTTGACCCCCAAAGGGGTCGGGACACACAGGCTGAGAACCTCCGCTTTAAGGAGAGGAAAAGGAAATTAGGTATCAAAGTCTATGTACAACGAGAAATCACATCTCCGACCGCAGCCTTGGAAGTGCACATCCTTTTCTTCTGAGATCTTAGGTAGTGTTGCAGGGATGCTTATGTAGACATGCTAACTGGTTGCAACCTGGGCCTCCCCTACTGATAGCTCCATGGAGCTGCAGCAAGGTCTTAGCAATGCAGATTCTGAAGCACAATCCTAGACCCACTTTTCCTGTAACTCTGGGGGATTCATTCATCTACATATTAAAGGTGAGTTGCCAAAGAGCTGGAATCTTGCCAAGTCCTATCAACCCCAACCCCTGCCATCCAGGAGCCCTTAGGCTGATATTTCTCCTCTGGTGTCAATCTGAGTGTCCAGGACACTGGAGTTCTCACTGAAGCCTAGATAATATCTACATCCCCCATTAAGTGGCCATCGTGTATCCTAGCACAGTCAAGAGGGAGCTGTGGTACTTAAATAGAGGACGAGCGATCATACAGGACTTGGGTCACTCCATGAGGTGCTGGGAGGTGGGACTCAGGCTGTCCACACCTCTCCCCCATCCCCTCTGGCTGTAGCATTGGCCAGTACGTGTGTGTGAGCACTGAAGACTTTTTCTAGAAGCCAGAATCCCTCTACTAGCCAGGTAGGCTGCAATACCCAGGAGTGAATGTCCATCATCTTCTCCTAACTCCGTCCCGACCCAGCAGCCCTCAGCCAATGACTGATGAGATTGGAGGGCAGGTGTGCGTCTATACCGGTTCCCAGGACCCCCAGCAGGATCATACTACTGTGACCCACAATGGACATTTACTTGACAATACTCCCTGCACTGGCATCCTTCCCTGACCCACTCCCCTGTGTTTCCTAGGTTCCCTTTGCAAATGAACTACTTGTGCTACACCCTTGTCTCAGGCTCTGCTACTAGGGGAACCTCACTTAGGATACAGGGAGAGAGGGTGATTTTTCCTCATCTGTGAGCCATGCCAACAACTGGTAAACCAGACCACTCCCTGGGGAACAATTCAACTCCGCAAAGACTAAGGAGCTGTGCAAAGAACCGGAAAGCAGCCCATGTGCTTGCTGAGCAGGCAGAGCTTAAAACTGCTGTTGCATTAACTCAGGGCCTCTCAACCTGGGCAAGATGGCCCAGATAAGTCTTTACTCTGGGGGTGGGGTGCTGCTCTGCACAGTGTAGGATGTCTACCATTAGCCCTGGCTTCTATACACTAGATGCAAGTGACACCCCATCCCTACCCCAGTTATGACAACCTAATAATGTGTCTGCAGACATTGCACAAATTGCCCCTGGTAGAGAACTACTGGGTAGGCTGGACTCTTCTGAGCAAGCCTGTAAGCAACAGCCAACAACTTGCAGCCTTTCGGCTTACCTCTGCCACATCTGCCCTCTGCCCTCTGCCCTCTGCCCTGCCTCACTTCAAGTCCTTATTATAGAACCCATTTGTCACCACTCCCTTTTCAAGGATGAATTTCCAGATTGTCTGCTTATGGCTAACTGGGATCATGCTTCTGGTAATAAATAAATAAATAAAAATATACTTAAAATAGGCTCCCTCCTGGTCTCAGAATTCCAGAGTGCCCTCAAGTGGCCAGAAACCGCCATCCACTTTGGCTTCCTTGCCAATTCCAAGCAGCTCTGGAAAAACTGTTGTGGGTGGAGGGGGCGAAGACCTTCCTGTTACTTGACTTGATTCTTGTAGAAAAGCCTTTTTTAGCAGTGTCTTCTCCAGGCTGTTCCTTGGAGCAGGGTTTTTAGTGCATCTGTGTCTCCCACGGGGGTGCGGTTGTATTTATGAGTGTGTTTATTTTCAAAGTCTGGTCAGTAATGAGTGATGCAAATGGGATGAGTGCTGACAGAAGGGGCTGTGAGCCACACCATCAGCTGGACATGCAGAAGTCAGCACTGCGTGCAGGCAGAGGGCCGTCCCTGTCAGTCTGCTGTGTGGACCAGGTGGCTGCGATGAGACTGCTGGGAGAGAGACCGTCATCAGCCTGGGGTCTCAATTCAGGTGGCCTTGTAATGAGCAACCAGATCACAGGGACTCTGCGTTGTCTCTTCATCCACCAATTTAGCTTGTGGCAGCCACCAGAGAGAAACCAGATCCAATTCCAAAGTTTTTCAGGCCTGCTTCAAATTCAGGAGGGGAGCTTTAAGGGACAGGGAGACAAGGGGAGTGCCTAATTGCAAAGCCCTGCAATCTAGGGAGCAGGCAAAGCGGGCACACAATGAAAACTCAAAGCTAAGGAGCTGTGCGGGCTGGAAGGAGTGGCTTTGGGTGCCAGATGGTATTTTGGCCATTGCTCACTCCCTCTGGGACTAGATGTACACCATTCTGCTCTCTGCAACGCAGAGAAGTCCAAACAGGTTTTTCTCCATAAAGTTCCTTCAGTGCTAACTCTATGTGGGCAGTCAGTATTTCCCATTATCACACTTCCCTGTAATTGCATGAGGCCAGCTTCCTGGACAGACGGAGGCTTTGGGGGAACACAGAGGTACCTATCTCACCCACTGCAGGCCAGGGCACAGCCCAGGGTCTGGCCTCTAGAGGTGTTCTCTCTTTGTTGAATGAATATTTAAATCAGGGATACGTTGGATTTTGAAAGACAAAAGAGAAAAGAGATGGAATTCAGGGTAAAGAGAAAAGTCTGGGGGAAGAGAGGAAGCCCATTTTGACTAGGGAAGAGGGCTAACGGGAAGAAACATTGGGGGATCATGGTGCAAAGTTGCTGAGGGTCAAGGGAATAACTCCTCTTGATTTCCTAAGCAAAAAAATATTCTTTAGCAATTGTCCTAAAGTCCCACATTTTTCTTGGCAAATATCTTACGAGGCACTTGTTACTGGGTGAAGAGGGTCCATCTGCCTGTCACTGTCAGCCGATATGCAGAGACAGGCCCATGAAACCTTATTTGTCAGAAGGCCAGCAATTCTGGAGAACAGTGAGAGTAGCCTCTTCAAGACTGTTATGTTTTTGTTTATTTGTTTTTCGATTGATCAAGTTGTTCAGTTTTATTTATTTTTTGAGACAGAGTCTCACTATGTCACCCTCTGTAGAGTGCTGTAGCATCAGGGCTCACAGCAACCTCAAACTGTTGGGCTTAAGCAATTCTCTTGCCTCTGTCTCTCAAGTAGCTGGGACTACAGGCGCCTGCCACAACTCCAATTATTTTTGGTTGCAGTTCTCATTGTTGTTCAGCTGGCCCAGGATAGGTTTGAACTTGCCAGCCTCAGTGTATGTGCCCGGCACCATAACCACTGAGCCATGGTTGCTGAACCAACTGTCTGTTCTTCCGTTTCTAAAATCAGAGTTTTATCCATAAAGGTTCAAAGCAAAAATCACATTAACTCTGATTTTAAATAATAAATAGCACAACTCTATTACATTTCCAATTCAACAATTAATTTCCTAAATCAATCCTCATAAAGCAACGACCACAATAGTCCTTATTTTAAATAATAATAGAATTCAAAAGTTAATTCCTAAACTATTCAAGATGGGTATCTTTAGGGTGGGAGCTAATTTACAAAACAGTGAGAACAGGAATGGGAGGGTGAAGGTCAGGCAGGACCTAAACCTACCAGACCCGCTGTGTTACGTCCACCCTAACCTGACTCTATCTTATTCTCACTACAGTCAAGGTGCTGTCACCTTTAACACCCTGGGAAAAAATTCATTTTTTCAAAATAACCCACTGAAGGAGCGGAGGAAATTTAACTCCAAAATAGGACTCCTAGGCACTGGAAAGGGCTTTCCCACAATGGACTTCCCTTCCTTTCCCTTTATCTCAACATATTGCAGGAAAGACTATTAAGAATGCAACCAGACCTGGCCCAAGTTATTTTAAACATAATACCTGTCTCTCAGGTTAATTTACAAGTCAATCTGTTTCCCCCTTGCCTAATTATTCTCCCAAGTATCTATTCATCCTCCCTAGCAACCACTTGTTGCCCCTAAAGAGAATTACCTGTGCTCTTCATCTTCCCCCACAAAGACTTGTGTAAAAATATCTGGATTCTATCGGGATATTGGATAATCACGAAATGATTCTCCCCATGCTGATCTTAAATAAATCTTTCTTTTATTATTATTTTTTTTTTATTGTTGGGGATTCACTGAGGGTACAATAAGCCATGTTACAATGATTGCAATTGTTAGGTAAAGTCCCTCTTGCAATCATGTCTTGCCCCCATAAAGTGTGACACACACCAAGGCCACACCCACCTCCCTCCTTCCCTCTGTTTCCCCCCCATAACCATAGTTCTCATTAATTGTCCTCATATCAAAATTGAGTACATAGGATTCATGTTTCTCCATTCTTGTGATGCTTTATTAAGAATAATGTCTTCCACGTCCATCCAGGTTAATACGAAGCATGTAAAGTCTCCATTTTTTTTAACGGCTGAATAGTATTCCATGGTATACATATACCACAGCTTGTTGATCCATTCCTGGGTTGGTGGGCATTTAGGCTGTTTCCACATTTTGGCGATTGTAAATTGAGCTACAATAAACAGTCTAGTACAAGTGTCCTTATGATAAAAGGATTTCTTTCCTTCTGGGTAGATGCCCAGTAATGGGATTGCAGGATCAAATGGGAGGTCTAGCTTGAGTGCTTTGAGGTTTCTCCATACTTCTTTCCAGAAAGGTTGTACAAGTTTGCAGTCCCACCAGCAGTGTAAAAGTGTTCCCTTCTCTCCACATCCACGCCAGCATCTGCAGTTTTGAGATTTTGTGATGTAGGCCATTCTCACTGGGGTTAGATGATATCTCAGGGTTGTTTTGATTTCCATTTCTCTAATATATAGAGATGATGAACATTTTTTCATGTGTTTGTTAGCCATTCGTCTGTCGTCTTTAGAGAAAGTTCTATTCATGTCTCTTGCCCATTGATATATGGGATTGTTGGCTTTTTTCCTGTGGATTAATTTGAGTTCTCTATAGATCCTAGTTATCAAGCTTTTGTCTGATTGAAAATATGCAAATATCCTTTCCCATTGTGTGGGTTGTCTCTTTGCTTTGGTTATTGTCTCCTTAGCTGTACAGAAGCTTTTCAGTTTAATGAAGTCCCATTTGTTTATTTTTGTTGTTGTTGCAATTGCCATGGCAGTCTTCTTCATGAAGTCTTTCCCCAGGCCAATATCTTCCAGTGTTTTTCCTATGCTTTCTTGGAAGATTTTTATTGTTTCATGCCTTAAGTTTAAGTCCTTTATCCATCTTGAATCAATTTTTGTGAGTGGGGAAAGGTGTGGGTCCAGTTTCAGTCTTTTACCTGTAGACATCCAGTTCTCCCAACACCATTTATTGAATAGGGAGTCTTTCCCCCAAGGTATGTTCTTGTTTGGTTTATCAAAGATTAGGTGGTTTTAAAATGTTAGTTTCATTTCTTGGTTTTCAATTCGATTCCAAGTGTCTATGTCTCTGTTTTTGTGCCAGTACCATGCTGTCTTGAGCACTATGGCTTTGTAGTACAGACTAAAATCTGGTATGCTGATGCCCCCAGCTTTATTTTTGTTACAGAGAACTGCCTTAGCTATACGGGCTTTTTTCTGGTTCCATACAAAATGCAGAATCATTTTTTCCAAATCTTGAAAGTACAATGTTGGTATTTTGATAGGAATGGCATTAAATAGGTAGATTGCTTTGGGAAGTATAGACATTTTAACAATGTTGATTCTTCCCATCCATGAGCATGGTATGTTCTTCCATTTGTTAATATCCTCTGCTATTTCCTATCTGAGGATTTCATAGTTTTCTTTATAGAGGTCCTTCACCTCCTTCGTTAGGTATATTCCTAGGTATTTCATTTTCTTTGAAACTATGGTGAAGGGAGTTGTGTCCTTAATTAGCTTCTCATCTTGACTGTTATTGGTGTACACAAAGGCTACTGACTTGTGGACATTGATTTTATATCCTGAAACATTACTGTATTTTTTGATGACTTTTAGGAGTCTTGTGGTTGAATCTTTGGGGTTCTCTAAGTATAAGATCATGTCGTCAGCAAAGAGGGAGAGTTTGACCTCCTCTGCTCCCATTTGGATTCCCTTTATTTCCTTGTCTTGCCTAATTGTATTGGCTAGAACTTCCAGCACTACGTTGAATAGTAAAGGTGACAGAGGACAACCTTGTCTGGTTCCAGTTCTAAGAGGAAAAGCTTTCAGTTTTACTCCATTCAGTAAAATATTGGCTGTGGGTTTCTCATAGATAGCTTCAATCAGTTTTAGAAATGTGCCACCTATGCCTATACTCTTCAGTGTTCTAATTAGAAAAGGATGCTAGATTTTATCAAATGCTTTTTCTGCATCTATTGAGAGGATCATGTGATCTTTATTTTTGACTCTGTTAATATGGTGGATAACGTTTATAGACTTGCGTATGTTAAACCAGCCTTGCATCCCTGGGATGAAGCCTACTTGATCATGATGAATGACTTTTTTGATGATAAGCTGTAATCTATTGGCTAGGATTTTGTTGAGAATTTTTGCGTCTATGTTCATGAGTGAGATTGGTCTGAAATTCTCCTTTTTGTTTGGGTCTTTTCCTGGTTTTGGTATCAGGGTGATGTTTGCTTCATAGAATGTGTTGGGGAAGATTCCTTCTTCCTCAATTTTTTGGAATAATTTCTGCAGTACAGGAATAAGCTCTTCCTTGAAGGTTTGATAGAATTCTGGAGTGAAGCCATCTGGACCAGGGCATTTTTTGGTTGGAAGATTTTTTATTGTTTCTTTGATCTCAGTGCTTGAAATTGGTCTGTTCAGGAGCTCTATTTCTTCCTGGCTGAGTCTAGGGAGAGGGTGTGATTCCAAATATTGATCCATTTCTTTCACATTATCAAATTTCTGGGCATAGAGTTTCTGGTAGTATTCAGAGATGATCTCTTGTATCTCTGTGGGATCAGTTGTTATTTCACCTTTATCATTTCTGATTGAGGTTACTAGAGATTTTACTTTTCTATTCCTCGTTAGTCTGGCCAATGGTTTATCTATTTTATTTATTTTTTCAAAAAACCAACTCCTTGTTTCATTAATTTTCTGAATGATTCTTTTGTTTTCAATTTCATTGATCTCTGATTTGATTTTGGATATTTCTTTTCTTCTACTGAGTTTAGGCTTAGATTGTTCTTCTTTTTCCAATTCCATAAGATCTCTTGTGAGATTGTTGATGTGCTCTCTTTCTGTTTTTCGAATGTAGGCATCTAAAGTGATGAATTTTCCTCTCAAAACTGCTTTTGCAGTATCCCACAGGTTTTGGTAGCTTGTGTCTTCATTGTTGTTATGCTCAAGGAAGTTAATGATTTGCTGTTTTATTTCTTCCTGCACCCGTCTGTTATTCAACAGAAGATTGTTTAATTTCCATGCCTTTGGGTGGGGTCGAGCATTTTTGTTAGAGTTGAGTTCCACCTTTAGTGCCTTATGGTCTGAGAAGATACAAGGTAAAATTTCAATTCTTTTGATTCTGTTGATATTTGTTTTGTGTCCCAGGATATGATCAGTTTTGGAGAATGTTCCATGGGGTGATGAGAAGAATGTATATTCTTTATCTTTGGGATGGAGTGTTCTGTATGCGTCTATCAAGCACAGTTGTTCTAGGGTCTCATTTATATCTCTTATATCCTTGTTTAATTTCTGTTTAGAGGATCTGTCCAGCTCTGTAAGAGGCGTGTTAAGGTCCCCTGTTATGATGGTATTATCAGATATCATATTGCTCAGACTGAGTAAGGTCTGTTTCAAGAATCTGGGAGCATTTAAATTGGGTGCATAGATATTTAGAATTGAAATGTCTTCTTGTTGTATTTTTCCCTTGACCAATATAAAGTGACCATCTTTGTCTTTTTTGACTTTAGTTGCTTTAAATCCACATGTATCTGAAAATAAGATTGCAACTCCTCTTTTCTTCTGAATTGCATTTGCCTGAAAAATTGTCTTCCAACCCTTGACTCGGAGCTTTAATTTGTCTTTTGAAACCAGGTGTGTTTCTTGCAGACAGCAAATGGATGGCTTGTGTTTTTTATTCCAGTCAACCAATCTATGTCTCTTCAGTGGAGAATTCAAGCCATTAACATTTATTGAGATAATTGATAAGTTTGGTAGTATTCTATTCGTCTTATTTTGTGAGAGTCCATTGCTTAGTTTTATCTTTTGCATCAGTGTGGAGGTTTGGTTCTGTCCTTTAATTTCTGAGTTCTTACTTTGCTGCTGATCCATTGTGGTGGTCAGTGTGCAGAACAGGTTGAACTATTTCCTGTAGAGCTGGTCTTGTTGTGGCGAATTTCCTCAATGTTTGTATATCTGTAAATGATTTGATTTCTCCATCAATTTTGAAGCTTAGCTTAGCAGGGTACAGAATTCTGGGCTGGAAATTGTTCTGTTTAAGTAGATTAAAGGTAGATGACCATTGTCTTCTTGCTCGGAAAGTTTCATTAGAGAAGTCTGCGGTCACTGTGATGGATTTGCCCCTGTAGGTCAACTGGCGCTTACTCCTGGCAGCTTGCAGAATCTTTTCTTTTGTCTTGACTTTGGACAGGTTCATCACAATGTGTCTTGGAGAAGCTCGGTTAGAGTTCAGGCGACCTGGGGTCCGATATCCCTCTGAAAGCAGTGTGTCAGAATCTTTGGTGGTGTTTGGGAAATTTTCTTTTATAATATTCTCTAGTATGGCTTCCATTCCTCTGGGGCATTCTTCTTCTCCTTCTGGAATTCCTGTAACTCGTATGTTGGAACGCTTCATAAAGTCCCATAATTCTGACAGTGAATGTTCTGCTTTCTCTCTCTTCTTTTCTGCCTCTTTTACTATCTGAGTTATCTCAAAAACTTTGTCTTCTACCTGTGAAATTCTTTCTTCTGCATGGTCTAACCTGTTGCTGATACTTTCCATTGCATCTTTAAGTTCCCTGATTGACTGTTTCAGTTCCTTCAACTCTGCTATATCCTTTTTATATTCTTCATATCGTTCATCTCTGATTTGATTCTGTTTTTGAATTTCCTTTTGGTTATTTTCCACTTTATTAGCAGTTTCCTTCATTGTTTCCATCATTTCTTTCATTGTTTTCAACATGTGTATTCTCAATTCCCTTTCTGTCATTCCTAACATTTCTGTATAGGTGGAATCCTCTGCAGTAGCTACCTCATGGTCCCTTGGCGGGGTTGTTCTGGACTGGTTCTTCATGTTGCCTGGAGTTTTCTGCTGATTCTTCCTCATGAGTGATTTCTTTTATCTGTTTGCTTGCCCTAATTTTCCTTTCACTTCCTCTTGCTCTTTAAGTTCTCGTGCCTGTGGACTAAGGGTTACAGGACCAGAAGGGTGAGAAGGTTTAAGAGCAAAAAAGGGATGAAAGAAAGGAGGACCGAGTGATAAGGAAAAAAAAAGAAAAATAGAGAAAGGAGAGGGGGTGGGTAAAAGGAATATTGACAAAAAGAAGAGAGGCACAGAAAGAGGGAGACAGAGCAATATAGGTGTACAGTAGGGTACTTTTATACAACCTTAAAAAAAAAAACCACCTTCTGGGGGTGCCCAGTTGGGTGGTTCCCTTGAGGTCAGCAGCTCTTTGCTAACCTGATCTGACACAGTACCCCACCTCCACCAAGTAGAGAGGAAAGACAAAAATGCTATAAATCAAACCAAAACAAGCAAACAGAAAACTTTACAGGATAAAATTGGCTGGAAAAACCAAATAATAGCAGTAGAAACACTAACAAAAATGAAGTTCTAATTATTGAAATAGGCAGCAATGGGAAATTATAATTAAACTAGAAAAATTGAGATAGAAAAAGGATGTATATGGAAAAGGTTGAACTTAAAAAACAAAACAACAATCCACAACATCAAAATAAACAAAAAAAACAAGCAAACCAAAAAAAAAACAAAAACAAAAAAACACAACCAAATACAAAGCAGTATGTATATGTTATTGAATATTGTCCGGGCAACACGTGGTCTTCTGGGGTATGAGATGTTAATCTCAGTTGTGATACGACTGGAGGCTGCTATTTTCTCAAACCCCAGCAGGTAGACACCCGAAATCTCTCTTCAGCCCACTTAAAAGGCTCTTTGAACTTGTTCACTTGCTGAGCAGAAGCTTTCCCAGGGAAGTGCTTGTCGCTGGAATCACTGCTGAAGTGGCTATCCACTTACCCTGTGTGTCAAAACTGGTCTCCCTCTGCCCCCGAGGGTTAGGGCTGCAAGGCGGCTCAGACCCCGCCCTTAGGCTACTTGGTCGCTGGGTTACCAGCTCCCACCCAATTCTAGCTCTGCGACCCTGAAGGTGGAGCTTGCCGGGGCAGATTGCTCACAATGTCTGCCTGTGACCCAGAGCCAAACACTATTAGCTCCGTCTGGCTCAGCGGCTCAGACTGGGGCCCCAGACAAAGGCCAAAGTTCTCCGCACTCCTGCTCAGGCTCTCCCCAAGGCAGTTCAGCTGAGTGCCAAGTCCAAAGACACCAAAACAGTTCACAGGTAAGGCCTTTCTGGTTTGCAGTCTCGCTGCTACTGAACTTACAGTTGCGGGTGGGTTTAGACGGATTGAACACACGCGACCACTTGCCGGTTTTCCACTGTTTTGGTCCTCCTCTTGGGGTCCAGAAGTCTCTTGCTGACTCCCTGTATCCTCTCAGGGGTGATGATAGGCAGATCCCACCAGCCAGAGATGCCTGGAGTCCTATATTCCCAGACTCACAGTGCCCAGATGCAAGGAAGCTGTTACTCGGCTGCCATCTTGCTCCGCCTCTAAATCTGTCTTTTATTAATCTGCCTTAATTTTAGTGAGTTGATCTTTCAGTGAACATTTGGGGGTTGGGAGAAAGGGCAAGTTTCCCCTCATCCCTATGTTGCAAGAAGACAAGGCCCAACGGAGTGAAAGAGCACCCAAACACCACATTTATAAGAGGAAGGGCTTTATTCACCAACCTGGAGCTTACAGCATAGAAGAATTCCAAATGGCCTCACTCCCCGACTGCCTTGGTCTTTCCTTTTTTATTGACAGTCAAAAAGTTCCACCTCACAGTTACCCTTCTCATTGCCAGTTTGAATCAAGCAGGAGATGCTATTCCCACCCCTATAGAACTACAGGATTTCACAGAACTTTGAAATTTCCAAGTTTCAGGAAGTTAAGTTTACAAATTCCCAAGAGTTGAGTCACCGTGGAGAGGACCCTGCATGTGTGTCCTTGTGGTCTCCTTGAGAAGACCTGTTCTTCTAGACCTCACCCTTCCCGGCTATCCTCTCTCACCTGTACCACCTAATCACATAATTAAAAAGAATAAGCGTAATGGCTCTGTTTTGGAAAACGAGGCCCAATGGAGAGAATCAAAACCCAAATACTGTATTTAAGAGGAAGAAGGCTTTTATTCAGCCGGCAGAGCAGACAGCATAGAAGAATTCAAAATGGCCAACTCTCCAGTTGGCTTGGTCTTTCCCTTTTTATCTCCAGTGAAAAATTTCCAGCCCTTGGGTACCTTTCTCATTGGTCAGTTTGAACCAAGTGGGAGAAGAGGGCTCCAGCTCTTACAGAACTGCAGGCTTTTATAGAAGTGGAACCAAGAGTTAGGTCCCAGAAAGTTAAGTCTACAAATTGCCAAGAGCTGAGTCACCACAGGGAGGACCTCTCAGGTGTATCCTTGGGGTCTCCCTGAGAAGACTTTGGTTCTGTTAGAACTTACTTTACCAGGTATCCTCCCTCAGCCTAACTCTAATATAAAGGAGAAATAAAAGAAATGCAACTTATAATATCATTTGCATAGACATGGATTCATTAGGAGACAAAATGAAGTACTCAGATGCTTAGAACTTATAGTGGAAACATTTGAATATAAGAAATGTAATGTGGGGCGGTGCCTGTGGCTCAGTGAGTAGGGCGCCGACTCCATATACCAAGGGTGGTGGGTTCAAACCCGGCCCTGGCCAAAATGCAACAACAAAAAAAATAGCCGGGTGTTGTGGCAGGTGCCTGTAGTCCCAGCTATTCAGCCTAGGAGCTGGAGGTTGCTGTGAGCTGTGACGCCATCGCACTCTACCGAGGGCAACAAAGTGAGACTCTGTCTCTAAAAAAAAAAAAAAAAAAAAAAAAATGTAATGTGACAGAGGCAAAGACCTAAAAAAAGAGCAAAGCTGTTTTATGAGCTGTCTCTTTAACATCCTCCCAACTACCTCTTCCTCAGCCGGCTCCCTGCAAGGAGAAGGCCATGTTCAGCTCCAGTGCCAAGATCGTGAAGCCCAATAGCAGGAAGCCGGACAAGTCTGAGTCGGGCATTTCCCAGGCCCTGCTGGAGCTGGAGATGAACTCGGACCTCAAGGCTCAGCTCCGGGAGCTGAATATAACCGCAGCCAAGGAAATTGAAGTTGGTGGTGGTCGGAAAGCTATCATAATCTTTGTTCCCGTTCCTCAACTGAAATCTTTCCAGAAAATTCAAGTCCGGTTAGTACGGGAATTGGAGAAAAAGTTCAGTGGGAAGCACGTTGTCTTCATTGCCCAGAGGAGAATTCTGCCTAAACCAACTCGAAAAAGCTGTACAAAAAATAAGCAAAAGCGTCCCTGGAGCCGCACTCTGACAGCAGTACACGATGCCATCCTGGAGGACCTGGTCTTCCCCAGTGAAATTGTGGGCAAGAGAATCCGTGTGAAGCTGGATGGCAGCCGACTCATAAAGGTGCACCTGGACAAGGCCCAGCAGAACAACGTGGAGCACAAGGTTGAAACTTTTTCTGGTGTCTATAAGAAGCTCACGGGCAAAGATGTTAATTTTGAATTCCCAGAGTTTCAATTGTAAACAAAAATGACAAAGTATATTCACGGTTAAAAAAAAAAAACAAAAAACATCCTCCCAACTTTCTGGGGAATTGAAAACGGCATCACCACCCAAGGCCAGTAATCAGAGGGATAGGGGAGTGCCCTTTGTTTCTTGTACCATAAGAGATGGCTCAACAGAATTGTGCAGCAGTCACAAGATTGTCTTTGCTCGAGGTGGTGAGAAGGAATACTAAGAAAGGGGTTTGAGGGTGGCACCTGTGGCTCAAGGAGTAGGGCACCGTCCCATATGCCGGAGGTGGCAGGTTCAAACCTAGCCTCGGCCAAAACCAAAAAAAAAAAAAAAAAAGAAAGGGGCTTCAAGGGAGTTGGGATGGAAGCCTCACTTGCAGAACCAGGAAATCTGGAGAGCACATAAGAATGTGGGTATAGCCAGGCATAGTAGTGCACTCCTATAGTCCCAGCTACCCAGGAGGCTGAGGCAAGAGGATTGTTCAAGACCAAGAGTGCGAGGTTGCCATGAGCTATGATACCAGGGCACTCTACCCAGGGCCAGGGTGAGATTCTGTCTCAAACAAACAAGAAAAAAAAAAAAAAGGAGTGTTAGTATAAAGCAACCTGTGGTAGTAACCAGTGACCAATAGAAAGAGACAATAATCAAGGACCAATAGAAAAGGGCGGCCCAGAAAGGCCAATGAAGAACTTGCAGCCCATTTCCAGTGGAGAGGGTATTTATACCCTCCATGGCCTTTAGGTCTCTGTCTCTTTCAACTTTTTTCCTCTATAAAGGGAACCCATTTCCAACTCTCTTTGGAAGTGCTCTGAATTTTCTCTTTGTTCTTTCTAAATAAAATTTCTCTCTTTTTTTAAAAACTTAATTCACTTTATTATTCTTATATAAAAATGCTATGTTGTAGCCACTTCTGGAGCCTGGGTCCTCTGTGTGGAGACTCTGATGTGGATCATGACAAGACGGGCAGTGAATTCCTGATAAAAAGACTTGGTGAATACTGTCTCTTTCCAGAGGTCAAGAGTGAGACAACTATAGGCCTTGGAAATGTCCTCAAAAGTAGCCATGGCGAAGTTGCCCAGGGTGGTAGCGCAGCCCCCAGTCGGGGTGTAGCAGTCATCCATGCCAGCCAGTAGCAGCAGCTTCTTAGGCACAGGCACTGAGACAGTACCACCAGTTCCTCTAGGAGCAGTGATGAGACGTACCAGCACGAGCACCAGCAGCCTGTCACCCTGCAAGGACCAATGTGGAGCTTGCTGATCTTGTTCCCTCAGTAGCCTTTAAGCACTGGAACAATAGAGGGTTTGACCAGGATGATGGCCCCTCGGATGGCAGTGGCTACTTCCTGGGAGTACTTAACACCCAGACCGACACGGCCATTGTAGTCCCCAATGGCAACAAAGGCCTTGAACCTGGTCCACTGGCCAGCGCAGGTCTGCTTTTGCACTGGCATAATCTTCAAAACGTTATCCTTGAGTGCTGCCCCCTGGAAAAAGTCAGTGATCTCGGATTCCTTGATGGGCAGGGAGAAGAGATAGATCCCTTCAGGGATTTGATCTTTGTGTCCTTGATCAGGCGGCCAAGCTCGGTGACCAGCATCCACTCTGTCCTGGGCCTTGGCTCTGTGAGCTCCACAGCCTTGGGCCCTGATCCAGACCACAGCTGCAACCTGGCCCCAATGCCACTGCTGAAGCCTCTACAGAAACTACCAGGGCCTCCCATTCCAGGGTCCCCAAAGCCTCCCAAGCCCTTCTGCTGCACCAGCGTCATCTGCCATTTGGTGTTTCGTCAGAGAAGCAGCAACATTTCTCTTACACTGAAACTTGTGCAGGTTACATTTAGTTTCTATCCACGCTGCCTATGCCATTCCAGTTTTCAATTTCCACTAAGTTTTACTTCCCATTACGGCCATACCTCAGTTGAACTTTCTAGCTCAGCTGAGTAATTCAACTAGGGCAACTGGATTTGAGGAAGTGGATCCCCAAGCCCCAACAATGGGGGTCTCAAGACCAACAACTGTAGTTAAATAGCCATATCCTGAAGTGGAAACCATCCCCCCTCCACTCTCCCAAAAGCCCCATATTTCTGCTTATAATTAGGACATGGTACTTTAAGATGAGTGTCTGATACCTTTTTCATTTGTCAGCAAATCTATTAACTTCTCTTTCCTTCTCCTCAGACGACTCATCTTCATTCTTTGGCTATGAGGACAAATACCCAACTGTCAGTAAGACAACATTTAGTTGAATATTCACACTTATGAGGAACCAACGTGTAGGCAACAGCTGGAATTGTAGATCGTTACAGGTTATCAATTTCTTTGATAATGCACATCCCTTAAGAAGCTTTGCTATTGGCAATATTATTTTGCAAGTAAAGAGCAACTTTTGGTAAAGGTTCAGACAACACTTAGGTACAAACTATCCATTGATTTAAATAGTAGCTGCATTTCTAGAATCTTCAATACATATTAAGACCCTATGCAAAAAAGTTTTTTGTGCTGGTATGTGGGTAGAGAATTCAGATAAGGCACAAAAGGGATGGATTCTCTACTTTATGAGGACTGAGGCCACAAGATCTGCTTTCTAGGTGGTTCACCCACACAACCAGCAAGTTGGTGCTGGCTGTTGGTAGAAGGTCTCAGTTCCTCCCTCCACAAGTCTGCTTGCATGTCCTTGCAATATGGCAACTGGCTGCCTCTAGAGTGGCAACCCAAGAAATACAGAAGGCACCAAAAAAAGTGTGCATATTTTAAGAGATATGGAGAAGAGATAGATCCCTCCAGGGATGTAGCAGTCATCGATGACAGGCAGCAGCAGCAGCTTCTTAGGCACAGGCCCTGATTGTGTGAGGAACCTGCCCAGGGCTGGTGTTAGTGGAGGACCAAGGCTGGAGGGGACGGTTGAGTGTGAGCCATGTACACATATCTTAAAAGTAATTGGGGGACTGAAATTAAATTTGTAATGCTCAAGTCACATTTGACTTCTGCAATTACAAGAGGTGCTCAATATCACTTGTATTCATCTTCTGTTATCAGTATATTTTGCATATTGGCTGAGTACAGTGGCTCATGCTTATAATCCTAGCACTCTGGGAGGGCAAGGAGGATGGATTGCTTGAACTCATGAGTTCAAGATCAGCCTGAGCAAGAATGAGACTCCATCTCTGTTAAAACTAGCTGAGTGTTGTGGTGGTTGCCTGTAGTTCCAGCTACTCAGGAGGCTGAGCCAAGAGGATCACTTGAACCCAGGATTTTGAGGTTACCGTGAGCTATGATGCCACATCACTCTACCCAGGGTGACAGGGTAAGACTATCTCAAAAAGAAAAGGAGGCTCGACACCTGTGGCTCAAGCCGCTTAGGCGCCAGCCACATACACCTGAGCTGACGGGTTCGAATCCAGCCCAGGCCCATCAAACAACAATGACAGCTGCAACCAAAAATTAGCTGGGCATTGTTGTGGGCACCTGTAGTCCTAACTACTTGGGAAGTGGAGGCAGGAGAATCGCTTGAGCCCAGGAGTTGGAGGTTGCTGTGAGCTGTGATGTCACGGCACTCTACCCAGGGCGACAGCTTGAGGCTCTGTCTCAAAAAGAAAAAAAAAAAAGGAAAAAGAAAAGATAGTATAATTTGCATATCACAATTTTAATATAGTCTTTTCCTTTCTGAAAATGTGCATACATTTTTTTGGCACCCTCCGTAGAGGGCCAGAAAGACGCTATCTTTTTTGTACAGCCTCAAAAGTCACATAACATCACTTCTGCGACATTCTTTTCCTTAGAAGAGAGACTGGTCCACGTTCAAGGGGAGGGGAATTAGGTTTTATGCTTTGAAGGAAGGTGGGTCAATAAATTTTCAGATATGTATTAAAACCACAACAGCTCAGATAACTCAAAACTGGGTTTTCACCTACTTGAAGTCCACCCCCAAATTACATGGGACGTGGGGTAAATTTTAGTACATGGGATGATCCCACATATTATAGGATGTCTGATGCCCTACAACTTCTGCCCTATTCCACCAAATGCCAGGAGCATAGGACTTCTCTACCACTGTGAAAACCAAAAACATCCCTACATTTCCATAATTCCCTCTCTTGAGAACCACAGTAATGGGTAACTGAAAATTTGGGACAAGGAAGCCACAAAATCAGACCCAGACATTATGATTCCTCTAGCAGAAGTGTGCAGAAAAGTCCCCCAATTACTTTTAAGGTATGTGTACATTAATTAAGGTATGACTCACACTCAGCCGGGATCCCCTCCAGCCTCGGCCTTCCAGTAACACCAGCCCCGGGCAGGCTCCTCACACAAGCTAAGCTCCGTGGTGGTTCAGGTCCTTTGCGCCTTTGCAGGTCACTAGAATATTCTTCTTTCTCCCTTATGCCTACATCAACTCCCCATTCTCAGCGCTTGTGCAAAAAAATCATTTTTTCCTCAAAGATATCAGATTCCTCTTGAAGCACAATTTGCTCAATTTGAGCACTTAATAATAGTTTTTAGTTATAGACCTGTGTGATTATTTCACTTCTGTCTCTCCTGTACAAATGTAAGCTCAATGATGGCAGATAAGGGAAGAAGACAAAGAAGGGAGGGAAGGGGAGAAGGAAGGAGGAAATGAAACTTTTGCAATAGCCACAGAGCTAGGCAGCCTCTGATAACACAGGAAGTTTACTATTCCTTTTGGGCTCTCTGAATGAGGGGCCCCACACAGCCCTGGATAGAAAGATAGAGTGGGAAGGACCCAGTCCCTGTTGAAATATTGGTGAAGCTATATATCTGACCGTGCCAGCATACACATAAAGAGGCATATTAGTTCCCCAGGTCGCAATGAAAAGCCACAGCTGCTAATCGTGGTGTTGCTAGGTTGTTCTGCAGAGCATGATTTTCTGTTTCAATTACTGCAGTGCTGGTGATTTAGCAGCCAGATCATCTGAGAGATGCTCCTAAGAGGTTAGGCTATAAGGCTGATAGGAAAGAGAGGTCCTGGGTTTCTCTCTCTCAGCATTTCCTTTTGCCGTCTACCCAAATAGGCTCTGCAGTTTAGGCTGTGGCCAGATTGTCACTGTGGGTCAGTGGGGCTTGTAGAGGAAATTAATGTGGGGCCTTAGTGAATACTGGGCATTTGCCATTACTCTAAAGCAGGGCTGGGCAGTCTACAAGAAACCTTCTGATCACTGCTAACATACAGCATTTATTGTGCAGAGATGTGCTTCCTGCCAGGCTTGCCTAGACACGATCTCACTTTTAACTTCACAACAGCCTAGTAGTTGCTAATGTTACCATCACCCCATTTAACAGCTGAGTTGACAGAGGCTCAGAGAGTTTTTTAAAGAATTTGCTTAACGTTAAAGAGCTGGAACGCAGTGCAACAGGAACCTGACCATTTGATTATTTAGCCTGTGCTCTGAACGTTACCTAGTTCTGCTAATCCTTGCCTTCCCACCAGCCAGAACTGACACTTCCCTCGCTTCTCATCCTTATTCACTGGTTCTTCCCACAACCCCCCTGAAAGCTTTGGGGTGACTTCCAATATGTGGGGGACACTGTCCAAGCTTGCAAGTGGTGAGGGAGAGTGGAAGGAAGGCACATTCTTCCATCCCCTGGAGAAACCCTAGGTGAGAATGCAGGTGCAATCTCCACTTTACTGCCTTGCCTTGGAGACGTCTTACGGCTTCTGGCATTCTGCACTGGGGGCTGGAGAAATTCTGTAACTTCCCAGAGGACAGAACTTGCATGTGGATCTGTCATATCAAGCTCTTCCATCCTCGGAACCCTCCACAGAGTGCCCTTGTGTCTGTTTCTTACTTTGAATGTTCTGAGGCTAGTTGCCAGCTTCATGGGGCACAGATGGCAGTTACTCAGTCTCCTTGACCCCTGAACCATGCATGGACTTGGTAATGCCCTTGAAATCTGTAGTCTAGTTGTGACTCCCAACTTCTGCTCCTCCAGATCTTCCACGCATAGTATAATCCTCTAATTTCTGTATTCAATTATTTTCCATTTGGAATTCCCAGAGTAGTTTTTTCCTAAATCCTGACTGATACACCCTCCAAGATCCCTGAGATCCTGACCCTGGACCTTTTCCTTCTCTTTCTGAGGCTTCCTCTTGGTCTTCCTAAAAGTCAGACTTTCTCTCCCTCTCTCTCTTTGTGATTCAAGTTGGGTTTTGTTCTTTCAAAATGTTAAGACTCATCCATCACATATGTTATCTCATTCAATCCTCCAAAAGCAAGCTTTTAAGTAGGTATTATTGGTCCCATTTTGTAAATGGGAAATTGGGGGTAAGAGAGGTTCAGTGGAGGACTCTGCTAGCTCTAGGGTAATTTGTATACATTAGAAGACATTTCTTATTGGAAGGCGAATTTCAAAACAGCACCCACTCTGCTGGATGACAAAAGGCATCCGTTCCCCTGGGCCAGAGCTTAGCCTGGTGACGAGAGCAGTCCCTGAAAGCACATGTTGTGAGAATAAGATGGAGTCAGGCAGGCTGGGTGGATGTGACACAGCCAGTCTGGTCAGTTTAGGTCCTGCCTGACCTTCACCCCTCCTCCTCATTCTTACCGTTTTTGTAAATTTAGCTCCCACCCTAAAGATGCCTATCTTGAGTTGTTTCAGCGGATTAATTTAGGAGATTAACTTTTGAATGGAAATGTTGTAATAGGCCATTGAGGTATGCTGTTTATTATTTAGAATAGAGGTTGGTGTGGTCTTTGCTTTGAACTTTATGTATAAAACTGTAATTTAGGGAATGGAAGAACAGAACAGTCTTGGAGAGGTTACTCTCCCTGTTCTCCAGAATCCTGGCTTTCTGACAAATAAAGTTTGATGAACCTAACCCCATCTCTGCATGTTGGCTGACAGTGACAGGCAGCTGGACCTTCTTTGTCCGATAACATCCCTATATATCCTCTTGTTGGGTCATAAAGGACAAGACCAACTTGCCCAATGTACTCGCATAGTAGTCTCAGTTAAGCATGTCACCCGAGGTCGCACAGTTTCAAGGGGTTGGACTCAGTTCCAGTCCCATTCTCTCCCTTTCTCTGTTACCTTTCTCTTTCTCTCTTTTTAAACAATTGTACGGTGTCACAGAATGATAATCTAATTGCTACTTAGCATCTGCATCTCCTGTGTTGTTGCTTCATGTTTAATGTCTCTGTGCATGTATTTACTGATTCCTCTTCTTAGAGCCTGGTACAGTGCCCACCTGTGCAGTGCCCACCCTGTGCAGCTACTCAGTAAGTGCTGCCAGAATGAATAAATGAATGTGCTGTTCCCTCAACTAGATTGTAAACATGGGACAGCTGGGACATGTGGTTTATTTCCCTTTCATATCTCTATGCCTGACATTATGCATTTTATACATTATCACTCAATAAAGAGATCTTGCCAATGGTGAGGCTGACTGTGTGCTAAAAGTGCTAGCAGAATTCATGCTATTGTGTCATGGAGTTTATTTGAGAAAAGTTCCATGGAGGGTGTGGATCCTGACTGAGCCTTGAAGAATATTTCCAGAGAGAAATGGGAAGGGCATCTGACACTGAAGGGATGGCCACCTTTAGGGCAAGAAATGAGGAAATGCATGGTGGGTTTAGAAAGAGCAGTCAGGAGGTTGGCCCAGGGAGAAGAGAGGATGTGTGTCGGGGGAGTGGTTGGAAATAAGATTGGCTGAAATTAATACCAGTCGCACAACCAGCCCCACCATATGCAATTAACCCAGACCTCTGTTTACAGAGGGGAATTTGAAGCAAAGGCCACAAAACCAATACATCACAGTTCCCCAGAGACTCCAACCACAACCGATGACATGAACAACCATCGGTGTTCTTCAACTCGAAGAACTTGGAGAGACTGATAGCCATAAAAGACATCCTGTAATTAAAACTGCCAGCCACTATCCATCTCATATTTCAGGCTCTTGGGGAAAGTGTGGGCAGTGGGGAGGAGGTGGGAAGGAGGTGCAGAGTGGGACACGTTTTACAAACTCTAACTGGCTCCAAAAATAGTGCATCATCGTGTGATCCTGCTTCTGGAAGTTTCTCCATTCTTTGTGTCCCATGGTATCTCTGCTGATCCCCCTGTGTGCTCAGGTCCACTGCTGTCCTTCCCCTGCTCTGCTATGTAGCTCCAGAGAGGCTGACACTTGGAGACTGGTTTTCCAGGATCCCATTTCACCGAAGTGCAGCCATTTGGACTCACTGGTTGGGAGAGAAGGGATGAGGCAGGGCACTTTACTCTGCTTTATGCTCAGGTAACACCTTTGGGGCTAGTTGCACCCTCCCTCCTGCTGCTCTTGCTCCCAACGACAGACCAGAGTTGCGAAAGTTACAGGTTCCACTAGGTGATCTGGGTGTCCGTTCCCCTCTGGCACCTCTCCCCTCTGTCCCTGCAGCCTAGGAGTGGTGGAGTTTCCTCCACTCGTCTTGCTAAGCCCTGATGGCCCTCAGCTCTTCCATCACCTGTGGACCAAGTCCTTCTACTGAGTTGTCTCTGTTTTAAACACTAAGAGTGGAATTTTGTTCTCTTGATAGAAACTGGACTGATCCAGCCTTACTGGTGAGGTTTGAGTGTGCTGTCTCTGTCAGGATCTTCTGGTCACAAGTATAAATAGTAAGAATTTGCTCCTTAATTCTAAAGTGTCCTGTTCATTTATTTTCCTCAAATCAACTTAAAACTGGGTCCAGCATCCACCCGTTTCACCGGCTGGAGATCCCTTGTCAGGCATTACTGGAATTTACCCAGCCTTCAGAGAACAGGCAGGAAGGTCCTTGATCTACTGAAATGTCCTATTACTGTCATTTTAACATTTACCGAATGTTACCGTCATTCCTCTCTTTACGACCCCACTGTCAAGTTCAAGTTCTCCATCACTTATCAGAGACTGTTTCTGAGTGGGCCACAGAAATGTCCCTCCCAGTGGTTTTCTCTGCCCATGAAAGCCTTGGCCATGGAGAACCCTGTCGACACTCTCAAGGTCATCATTTTTACTGTCCAGGCTCCCCAGCCCCCCTTGTCAGAGATCAGCTCTTTCCCAGGCACTGCATAGGAAACCCCATCCCTGTCCCAACAGTCTGTCTCCCAGGGCCAGGCTTGCTGCTCCTGCTCACTCCCAAGTCCTCCCACCTGACACCCATCCAGTCATTCCCCACCCCATGGGCCCACAAAAGAAGCTTCTGCTAGAGGGCTGCAGGCTGGGCAGTGGCCACAGACACATTCCATTTGGCTCTCAGAGTACTTTTTAACATTTTAAAAATTATTTGGAACATTTAAAAAAATCAGCAAATTTTGCAGAAAACCCCAAACTTCCCTATACTGTTGAAAAATCAGAAAAGGCTAGCCCTAGTGATTTCATATACTTCAGTGCCAAGAATCAGACAGACCTGAGTAGCATGTGTCTCTTGAAAAGGGGCCCTCTCTCCCGGCGTGGTGGACCTGCTTGCCCCAGGCAGCCCCTGGGTCAGCTCCAGGTTAGCTCTTCAGAACAACAGTTGAAGCATTCTTCCCTGGTGCTGAGTTCCAGCACACAAGAGCTCCGCTGGCCCTGAAAAGTGGAAGGATAAGTCCCTCACATTCTGTGTGGATATGTGTGATTATTTTATTACTGCATTTAAAAACAAAAAGACATAACTTCTCAAACTGGTTAGCTCATTACTAAAGTATACAGAAAACCCAATCTGTATTAGTTTAATGAGAAAACAGGAATTTATAAGAACATAGGGCTATCTCTTGAGCCCTCAGGGGTGAAAACATATAAGGGTCTCAGGAAGGAACCAGAACCAGCTCTTAGGCTCGGTGCCCATAGTTCAGTGGTTAGGGTGCCAGCCACATGCACTGCAGCTGGCGGGTTCAAACCTGGCCCAGGCCTGCTAAACAACAATAACAACTATAACAAGCAAACAAACAAACAAAAAAAAAAAAAAAGAAGAAGAAGAAGGAAAAGGAAAACAGAACCAGCACTTAGAATGTCTGGATTGTCGTTCTAGCTCTCATCTCTGCTCCTATATATCTACTTCCTTCTTTTCCTCTCTATCCAGAAGTTTCTCTTTTGCTTCTCAGTGAAAGATCCCTCCACCCCCCCACCCCCAACTACCAGCAGGTACCCCAAGAGAATGATTCTTTCTTACTGGGTTCTACTTCAAAATTCCTAGGGAAGCTCTTCCCCTAAGTGGCCTGAGGTGATCTGTGAAAATGGTTTGCTATTCATTTGACTCAGAAAGCCCCACAAAGTCATGCAAGTCAAGAGGTTCAAATCTTCGTGTTCACTTTAAGAACACATGTAAAGGCTGGGTGAGGTGGCTCACGCCTGTAATCCTAGCACTCTGGGAGGCCAAGGAGGATGGATTGCTTGAGCTTACAAGTTCAAGATCAGCCTGAGCAAAAGTGAGACCCCATCTCTACTAAAAATAGAAAAACTGAGGTAAAAGGATCGCTTGAGTCCAAGAGTTGGAGGCTGCTATGAGCTATGACACCACGCCACTCTACCCAGGGTGACAGCTTGAGACTCTGTCTCAAAAACAAAACAAAACATGTGAAACTGCCCAGGCCATCAAGGGTATACATATATGAAAAGCCACCAAGTACCTGAAGAATGTTACTTTAAAGAACCAGCGTATATTATTCCAACATTACAATGGTGGAGGCGGTAGATGTGCCCGGGCCAAACGCTGGGGCTGGACACAGGGTCAGTGCTAAAAAGAGTGCTGAATTTTTGCTGCACATGCTTAAAAATGCAGAGAGTAACGCTGAACTTAAGGGATTAGATGTAGAATCTCTGGATATCAAGCATATCCAGGTGAATAAAGCACCCAAGATGCGTTGCCGAACTTACAGAGCTCAGAGTCACATTAACCCAACATGAGCTCCCCCGCCACATCTAGATGATTCTTACTGAGAAGGAACGAATTGTTCCCAAACCAGAAGAGGAAGTAACACAGAAGAAAAAGATATCCCA
This sequence comes from Nycticebus coucang, assembly GCF_027406575.1. Classification (NCBI taxonomy): domain Eukaryota; kingdom Metazoa; phylum Chordata; class Mammalia; order Primates; family Lorisidae; genus Nycticebus; species Nycticebus coucang. The sequence continues at coordinate 25,768,031 of NC_069787.1, forward strand.
GAAGAAACTAAAATTTACAGCACTGGAATAGATGTAACATAAAATAAAAGCAAATAAGAGTAAAAAAGAAAAAAAATTCCTAGAGAAGGGACTCTTCTTGACCCAGCATGGATCTAGAGCTCATTGCAAACCAGTCATCTACAGTGACAGGAGTGACTGCATGTTATCACATGTTACCAAGTGGCTGCTGAACAAAGGAGGTGCAGTCGTTAAGGGGAGATTATTGTGAGTGGCGCAGACACTCAGAACATATCTGCTATTGTTACCAGATGAAGAGGGTCCAACCACCTGTTACTGTCAACCAACATGCAGAGATGGGGATAGTTTCATCAAACTTTGTCAGAAGGTCGAGATTCTGGAGAACAGTGAGAGTAGCCTCTCCAAAATTGTTCTGTTCTTCCATTCCCAAAATTATAGTTTTATACATAAAAGTTCAAAGCAAAGACCACACCAACCTCTATTCTAAGTAATAATCAGCATACCTCAGTGACTTATTACAACATTCCAATTCAAAAGTTAATCTCCTAAACCAATCCACCAACCCCTCAAGCTAGGCATCTTTAGGGTGGGAGTCAAATTTACAAGACGGTAAGAATAGGAGACAGCGGGTGAAGGTCAGGCAGGACCTAAGCTGACCAGACCAGCTGTGTCGTGTCTGCCCTAGCCTGCCTGACTCCATCTTATTCTCACTACAGGTGCTTCTTTCACTATGGGTGACATGGAGTAAATAAAACCTTTCCACTCTCCACCCAACCCTGCATGTACCAAGGGTGGTCTGAGAACCTGGCACAGAAAATGGCACTGCAAGCAAGCCATGAAAAATTCATTAAGCGCCTGCCTCTCTGAAAGGGAAGCAATGCCAAGCTTCATTCATGCTCATCATTAATTCAGTCCCAGGCTGGACTCTTTGGCTCAGAGCTTTCAGTTTAAAACAAATGAACTTGGATGTACAGTCAGCCCATGGTTGTCTGCAGGTGATCTATGCTGACGCTGGCTTCTCTCCGGCAAACCCTCCTTTCAAAGTTATTACCAGTTAACAGATTCTACACAGCCCTAACTACCCCATGGAGAACATTTGGGGCTCCGGATTTGCAGTTAGCACCTTTCTCTGCTTAATTACAGCATTATGGATATCTCTGCACCCTCTGTTTATTTTGCCCATTGAGAAGCTTGCTGAAAGCCAAGTGCCACCTGCCTGGCTCCAGGGAAGGTTAGAGATGCAGCCCTTTCATCCTGCAGAGATAAGCTGTCCACCCTGGGGGAGCAGGGGCTGGGAGGATTGGGTGAGCACCAGGTGGGAATCTTGGCTCTGGGTTCCCTGCCTTTCCAAAGTCAAGTCTTTCTTTTGTGCTGCTTTTGTGCTTCGCATAAAAATAGAAGCTCACATTACTGAGTTCATATTATGTGTCTGTCACTTTGCTTGGTGACCAGCCTCTAAGAGGCCTCCCTATGGTCCTTGACTTCTGGTACCCAAGGACACAAGCTGACCTGTGCTCACAGTGACCCAGAGATGACCTGTGTAACTAATAGAATACTGTAGAAAGGACAGTGTGTGACTTCTAAGGTTAGGCCATAAAAGACATTGATGCATCTGCCTTAACCTCTTGGATAACTTGCCCTGGGGGAAGCCATCCGCTCTGTTGTGAGGGCACTCAAGCAGACTTCTGGAAAGGCCTATGTATAGAAGATGCCCAGCATCAACTTGCCAGCCATATATGTGAGCTGCCTTGGAAGTGGATGCTCCAGACCTGGCTAAGCATTCGAATGATTCCAGTTCCTAATTTTTGAGTCCTCCAGCTGTGGCCCCAAGATGTTATAAAGCATAGCTAAGTCGTCCCAACTGTGCTCCATCTGAATTATCCACTCAAACTATGAGATGTATTAAATGATTTTTATTGTTTTGAGTCATTAGCTTTTGGGAGAGTTTCTTACCCAGTATAGTTGACCCTAGAACAACATGGGTTTGAACTGCACAGGTCTGCTTATATGCAGAATTTTTTTCAACAAAAGCTACACCAAATGTGCCTCCCTTGCACCTCCTCTGTTTCTTCTGCCTCTGCCACTCCTGAAACAACACCAGCCCTTCCTCTTCCTTCTCAGCTTACTCAGCATGAAGATGATGAGGATGAAGAACTTTACAACAATTCGTTTCCGCTTAATAAATAGTAAACATCTTTTCTCTTCCTTACGATTTTCTTTTTTTTTTTTTTTTTTATTGTTGGGGATTCATTGAGGGTACAATAAGCCAGATACACTGATTGCAATTGTTAGGTAAAGTCCCTCTTGCAATCATGTCTTGCCCCCATAAAGTGTGACACACACTAAGGCCCCACCCCCCTCCCTCCATCCCTCTTTCTGCATCCCCCCCAATAACCTTAATTGTCATTAATTGTCCTCATATCAAGATTGAGTACATAGGATTCATGCTTCTCCATTCTTGTGATGCTTTACTAAGAATAATGTCTTCCACTTCCATCCAGGTTAATACGAAGGATGTAAAGTCTCCATTTTTTTTAATGGCTGAATAGTATTCCATGGTATACATATACCACAGCTTGTTAATCCATTCCTGGGTTGGTGGGCATTTAGGCTGTTTCCACATTTTGGCGATTGTAAATTGAGCTGCAATAAACAGTCTAGTACAAGTGTCCTTATGATAAAAGGATTTTTTTCCTTCTGGGTAGATGCGCAGTAATGGGATTGCAGGATCGAATGGGAGGTCTAGCTTGAGTGCTTTGAGGATTCTCCATACTTCCTTCCAGAAAGGTTTTACTAGTTTGCAGTCCCACCAGCAGTGTAAAAGTGTTCCTTTCTCTCCACATCTACGCCAGCATCTGCAGTTTTGAGATTTTGTGATGTGGGCCATTCTCACTGGGGTTAGATGATATCTCAGGGATGTTTTGATTTGCATTTCTCTAATATATAGAGATGATGAACATTTTTTCATGTGTTTGTTAGCCATTCGTCTGTCGTCTTTAGAGAAGGTTCTATTCATGTCTCTTGCCCATTGATATAAGGGATTGTTGGCTTTTTTCATGTGGATTAATTTGAGTTCTCTATAGATCCTAGTTATCAAGCTTTTGTCTGATTGAAAATATGCAAATATCCTTTCCCATTGTGTAGGTTGTCTCTTTGCTTTGGTTATTGTCTCCTTAGCTGTACAGAAACTTTTCAGTTTAATGAAGTCCCATTTGTTTATTTTTGTTGTTGTTGCAATTGCCATGGCAGTCTTCTTCATGAAGTCTTCCCCGAGGCCAATATCTTCCAGTGTTTTTCCTATGCTTTCTTTGAGGATTTTTATTGTTTCATGCCTTAAATTTAAGTCCTTTATCCATCTTGAATCAATTTTTGTGAGTGGGGAAAGGTGTGGGTCCAGTTTCAGTCTTTTACATGTAGACATCCAATTGTCCCAACACCATTTTTTGAATAGGGAGTCTTTCCCCCAAGGTAAGTTCTTGTTTGGTTTATCGAAGATTAGGTGGTTGTAAGATGTTAGTTTCATTTCTTGGTGTTCAATTCGATTCCAAGTGTCTATGTCTCTGTTTTTGTGCCAGTACCATGCTGTCTTGAGCACTATGGCTTTGTAGTACAGACTAAAATCTGGTATGCTGATGCCCCCAGCTTTATTTTTGTTACAGAGAACTGCCTTAGCTATACGGGGTTTTTTCCGGTTCCATACAAAATGCAGAATCATTTTTTCCAAATCTTGAAAGTACGATGTAGGTACTTTGATAGGAATGGCATTGAATAGGTAGATTGCTTTGGGAAGTATAGACATTTTAACAATGTTGATTCTTCCCATCCATGAGCATGGTATGTTCTTCCATTTGTTAATATCCTCTGCTATTTCCTTTCTGAGGAGTTCATAGTTTTCTTTATAGAGGTCCTTCACCTCCTTCGTTAGGTATATTCCTAGGTATTTCATTTTCTTTGAAACTATGGTGAAGGGAGTTGTGTCCTTAATTAGCTTCTCATCTTGACTGTTATTGGTGTATACAAAGGCTACTGACTTGTGGACATTGATTTTATATCCTGAAACATTACTGTATTTTTTGATGACTTCTAGGAGTCTTGTGGTTGAGTCTTTGGGGTTCTCTAAGTATAAGATCATGTCGTCAGCAAAGAGGGAGAGTTTGACCTCCTCTGCTCCCATTTGGATTCCCTTTATGTCCTTGTCTTGCCTAATTGTATTGGCTAGAACTTCCAGCACTACGTTGAATAGTAAAGGTGACAGAGGACAACCTTGTCTGGTTCCAGTTCTAAGAGGAAAAGCTTTCAGTTTTACTCAATTCAGTAAAATATTGGCTGTGGGTTTGTCATAGATAGCTTCAATCAGTTTTAGAAATGTGCCACCTATGCCTATACTCTTCAGTTTTCTAATTAGAAAAGGATGCTGGATTTTATCAAATGCTTTTTCTGCATCTATTGAGAGGATCGTGTGATCTTTATTTTTGCCTCTGTTAATATGGTGGATAACGTTTATGGACTTGCGTATGTTAAACCAGCCTTGCATCCCTGGGATGAAGCCTACTTGGTCATGATGAATGACTTTTTTGATGATAAGCTGTAATCTATTGGCTAGGATTTTGTTGAGAATTTTTCCATCTATATTCATGAGTGAGATTGGTCTGAAATTCTCCTTTTTGTTTGGGTCTTTTCCTGGTTTTGGTATCAGGGTGATGTTTGCTTCATAGAATGTGTTGGGGAAGATTCCTTCTTCCTCAGTTTTTTGGAATAATTTCTGCAGAACAGGAATAAGCTCTTCCTTGAAGGTTTGATAGAATTCTGGAGTGAAGCCATCTGGACCAGGGCGTTTTTTAGTTGGAAGATTTTTTATTGTTTCTTTGATCTCAGTGCTTGAAATTGGTCTGTTCAGGAGCTCTATTTCTTCCTGGCTGAGTCTAGGGAGAGGGTGTGATTCCAAATATTGATCCATTTCCTTCACATTGTCAAATTTCTGGGCATAGAGTTTCTGGTAGTATTCAGAGATGATCTCTTGTATCTCTGTGGGATCAGTTGTTATTTCCCCTTTATCGTTTCTGATTGAGGTTACCAGAGATTTTAATTTTCTATTTCTAGTTAGTCTGGCCAATGGTTTATCTATTTTATTTATTTTTTCAAAAAACCAACTCCTTGTTTCATTAATTTTCTGAATGATTCTTTTGTTTTCAATTTCATTGATCTCTGATTTGATATTGGATATTTCTTTTCTTCTACTGAGTTTAGGCTTAGATTGTTCTTCTTTTCCAATTCCATAAGATCTCTTGTGAGATTGTTGATGTGCTCTCTTTCTGTTTTTCGAATGTAGGCATCTAAAGCGATGAATTTTCCTCTCAAAACTGCTTTTGCAGTATCCCACAGGTTTTGGTAGCTTGTGTCTTCATTGTTGTTATGCTCAAGGAAGTTAATGATTTCCTGTTTTATTTCTTCCTTCACCCATCTGTTATTCAACAGAAGATTGTTTAATTTCCATGCCTTTATGTGGGGTCGAGCATTTTTGTTAGAGTTGAGTTCCACCTTTAGTGCCTTATGGTCTGAAAAGATACAAGGTAAAATTTCAATTCTTTTGATTCTGTTGATATTTGTTTTGTGTCCCAGGATATGATCAATTTTGGAGAATGTTCCATGGGGTGATGAGAAGAATGTATATTCTTTATCTTTGGGGTGGAGTGTTCTGTATGCGTCTATCAAGCATAGTTGTTCTAGGGTCTCATTTAAATCTCTTATATCTTTGTTTAATCTCTGTTTAGAGGATCTGTCCAGCTCTGTAAGAGGTGTGTTAAAGTCCCCTGTTATGATGGTATTATCAGATATCATATTGCTCAGACTGAGTAAGGTCTGCTTCAAGAATCTGGGAGCATTTAAATTGGGTGCATAAATATTTAGAATCGAAATGTCTTCTTGTTGTAGTTTTCCCTTGACCAATATAAAGTGACCATCTTTGTCTTTTTTGACTTTAGTTGCTTTAAATCCATATGTATCTGAAAATAAGATTGCAACTCCTCTTTTCTTCTGAATTCCATTTGCCTGAAAAATTGTCTTCCAACCCTTGACTCGGAGCTTTAATTTGTCTTTTGAAGCCAGGTGTGTTTCTTGCAGACAGCAAATGGATGGCTTGTGTTTTTTAATCCAGTCAGCCAATCTATGTCTCTTCAGGGGGGAATTCAAGCCATTAACATTTATTGAGATAATTGATAAGTGTTGTAGTATTCTATTCCTCTTATTTTGTGAGAGTCCATTGCTTAGTTTTATCTTTTGCATCAGTGTGGAGGTTAGGTTCTGTCCTTTTTCTGAGTTCTTACTTTGCTGCTGATCCATTGTGGTGGTCAGTGTGCAGAACAGGTTGAAGTATTTCCTGTAGAGCTGGTCTTGTTGTGGCGAATTTCTTCAATGTTTGTATATCCATAAATGATTTGATTTCTCCGTCAATTTTGAAGCTTAGCTTAGCAGGGTACAGAATTCTGGGCTGAAAATTGTTCTGTTTAAGTAGATTAAAGGTAGATGACCATTGTCTTCTTGCTCAGAAAGTTTCATTAGAGAAGTCTGAAGTCACTCTGATGGATTTGCCCCTGTAGGTCAACTGGCGCTTACTCCTGGCAGCTTGCCCAATCTTTTCTTTTGTCTTGACTTTAGACAGGTTCATCACAATGTGCCTTGGAGAAGCTCGGTTAGAGTTGAGGCGACCTGGGGTCCGATATCCCTCTGAAAGCAGTGTGTCAGAATGTTTGGTGATGTTTGGGAAATTTTCTTTTATAATATTCTCTAGTATGGCTTCCATTCCTCTGGGGCATTCTTCTTCCCCTTCTGGAATTCCTATAACTCATATGTTGGAATGCTTCATGAAGTCCCATAATTCTGACAGTGAACGTTGTGCTTTCTCTCTCTTCTTTTCTGCCTCATTTACTATCTGAGTTATCTCAAAAACTTTGTCTTCTACCTCTGAAATTCTTTCTTCTGCATGGTCTAACCTGTTGCTGATACTTTCCATTGCATCTTTAAGTTCCCTGATTGACTGTTTCATTTCCTTCAGCTCTGCTATATCCTTTTTATATTCTTCATATCGTTCATCTCTGATTTGATTCTGTTTTTGGATTTCCTTTTGGTTATTTTCCACTTTATTGGCAGTTTCCTTCATTGTTTCCATCATTTCTTTCATTGTTTTCAACATGTGTATTCTAAATTCCCTTTCTGTTATTCCTAACATTTCTGTATAGGTGGAATCCTCTGCAGTAGCTACCTCATGGTCCCTTGTTGGGGTTGTTTTGGACTGGTTCTTCATGTTGCCTGGAGTTTTCTGCTGATTCTTCCTCATGAGTGATTTCTTTTATCTGTTTCCTTGCCCTAATTTTCCTTTCGCTTCCTCTTGCTCTTTAAGTTCTTGTGCCTGTGGAAGTTGTGGGCGGGTTTAGACGGATTGAACACGTGCGACCACTTGCCAGTTTTCCACTGTTTTAGTCCTCCTCTTGGGGTCCAGAAGTCTCTCGCTGACTCCCTGTATCCTCATTGGAGTGATAATAGGCAGTTCCCACTAGCCAGAGATGCCTGGAGTCCTATCTCCCCAGACTCACGGTGCCCAGATGCAAGGAAGCTGTTACTCGGCTGCCATCTTGCTCCGCCTCTCTCGTAATCGCTATTTTTCGGCGAGCGGCTGCAGGCGAAAACGGCGGCGGCGGCTGAGGCGGCGATGCCCTTGTCTTCTGTAGAGGCTACAGCTGCGACGCTCTCGCTCCTTTGCCCGTGTCCAGTAAGGTGGCGGATGGCGCGCAAGGACCGGAGCCTCCTCCTCCTCAGCGACTCGGCTCTGAATCCTCTGCAGTAGCCACCGAGGAGCCCGACGGGTGGGGGGAGGGGACGCTCGGCTGCGGGCGGGGGAGAAGGTGAAGGAGGGAGCAGGCTGGGGACCGCTGAGTAGGGCGGGGAAGGAGAGCCGGTCGCCACACATCCCACAGTCTCAGCGTGCCAGGACCACAACTCCCGGCATGCCCTGCTCCGTCCGTCCGGGGTCTGCGCCTCCCTCCGCGCGCCCAATGTCGAGGGGCCACGCCCTCTCTGGTCACGGACAATGGAATAAAGCCAACTGTCCTCAGGCTGCTTTTGTAGATTCCAAGACCACCAGTGAGGTATGTCAGGTTGCCCAGAGCTCCCATCCGGCCAGGGGAAATGCTCGCAGAGTCTCCCCCTTACGATTTTCTTAATAGCATTTTCTTTTCTCGTTTACTTAATTATATGAATACAATATTTAATACATGTAACTTAAGAAATATGTGTTGATTGGCTATGTTATCAGTGACGCTTCTAGACAATGGTAAGCTATTAGCAGTTAAGTTTGAGGGGAGTTAAAGTTATAAACAGATTTTTGACTGCATAGTGGGTTGGCTCCCCTAACCCCTATGTTTTTCAACAGTCAACCATGATAGATCACTAACCTGCTCTATTTGTACTATGCAGCGATCCCTAACCTGCTCTGTTTGTACCATGCAGTATTGTTTCATTTAATCACCACAACAGCCCATAGGATAGATGCTATTAGCCGTTTTCCTTTAACAGGTGAGAAAACTGAGGCACAGAGAGGTTTCTTGCTTGCCTGCTCTAAATATCAGATCTGCTGGTGGCCCATCCATAGCCCTTAGTCCTCACCCTTGCAGTCTCTGCCACGTCTTACCATCCTACTGCAAATACCTGCAAGTCTCCCCCTGACAGCTTCTCTCTACTCCCACGGTGGAGGCAGGCCAGAACTGCCAAAGAGTTCCTGCTTCCAGGAGCAGCCCTCAGCTGATAAGGGATGTGATGAGTTAGAGCAGTGATTTTCAACCGGTGTGCCCTGGCATAGTGTTGTAAAGTGAGAGGATCTTAGGTGTGCCATGAAAGTTTTTAAAGATCATTAGTTAAATTATTTTCAAAAGAAGTTCAAAGCACAATTAGTGTATTCCTTTTTACTCTTTTGTTTGATCCCCATAATTCAACTGTGCCGCAGAAGTTTAACTATAGATAGGTTTAAATGTGCTGTGAGATAAAAAAAGGTTGAAAATCCCTGAGTTAGAGGATAAGCACCCCAGCTTGCTTGCCTTCTGGGTAGCATCACTTGAGTCATGTCTATGTGTTGTCCCCAAGTTCCCCAGTAGGACAGAAATCTCAGTTGCCTATAGAGGAAACCTAATCAACAACGCTCCATGCATCACCCAGCTTCCCTTCCCTGTTAGACTCTCCACTCCCCAACAGTGACCCTTGGGATCCCCTCCAAAATTAACTGCTTGTGTTCAAACTCTTGCCTCAGGGCCAGCTTCTAGAGGGACCCAACCTAAAACATGTAAGAAAAGACAGTTCTGGCATTCCACCCAGGTGCTAACTCCCAAGCCAGCTCTCTGAACTGCCACCCCTTAGACCCCACACAAGTCAAACTCCTGAGTGCCTGAGTGGCAGAGATTGTTTTCAAATGCAAATTCATCCAACACCTAATCAGATGTTGGAATTACCTACCATTTGGGATTAGCCACAATTCTGATCTCTCCGTTCATATAAATCATTGAGAATTCACTAAGTAAATAGGAGGCTGGGGATATTGTTCAATGTTGGTTTGTGTTTTCCTTCCAAGTATCAGAGAGTCAGGTTTGGACTTGAACTCTGGCTTCATATTTTCAGGGCCAAAGAGACAGAGTTAGCACAGAGAGCAGAGCCGGCTCCTCTGGGTTTCAGCCAGGGGTCCCTCCTGTCTTGAAGGGCTGTGAGCAGAAGCAGGCCAAAGCCCTGAAGAACAGCAGGAACAGTCACCACATCAGTCAACGGGAGCAGAACTACCCAGGCTCATTTTTCTCCTTCTCATTTGCTTTCTTGAAAGCATCAGTGCCTCCAGCAGTCTCAGAGGGGTTGACCAAGAAGCCAGAGGCTCCCAGAAAATCTACCTGGCTCTGGAGAAAGCCCCAAGCTTTCCATCTCTGTGTCTCCAGAGCCCTGAGTCCTCATATGCCCTGTCTCCTGCCCACCACTCCCTCTGGCTGAACTTCCTCACCCAGGGCCACTCACATTTCGCAAATACCACCACTGTCTGTCTGCAGCTTGCCTTGCCAGTGAGGCACGGAGGAAGCCTTGCTGTCTAACACCTGCCTCTTAATGCCACTTCCAGAATAGAATTGAGTAGAAAGGAAAGTAACAGCAGCACTATTTATCTAATGGTATCTTTATCTACATTAGCGTTTCCAATACCCTGGTCCCCAGGCCCCTTGTGCATGGAGAGGCTGTAACAGGTGTTCTATAGCCAAATAAGTTTAAGAAATACTGCATGTGAAACCTCTTGAGAACTAAAAATGCACATTAGCGTATTAAAGGCTCAAATAGGTGCTACAGCCAAACAACCAATTTTATTTATTTATTTAAGACAGAGTCACAGTAGCCCGGGCTAGAGTGTTGTGGCATTAGTCTAGCTCATAGCAACCTCCACTCCTGGTTGAAGCAAATCTCCTGCCTCGTCTCCCCAGCAGCTGGGACGATAGGCATCTACCACAATGCTCTGCTAATTTTTCTATTTTTAGTAGAGACTGGTTTTCACTCTTGCTCCAGCTTGTCTCAAACCTCTGACCTCAACCAATCCTCCTGCCTCAGCCTCTCAGAATGCTAGGATTACAGGTGTGAACCACCACACCCAGCCCAAACAACCAATTTTAATCCAGTCTCTTCCAAAAATATCTGACTCTAAACATCACTCCCACTATTTAAAATAGAAAATAATTAAAATATAATTAATATCCTACTTCCGGCCGTGCGCGCTTCGTGTCTGAATACGTAGACTCCGGACGGTCACCATGAAGTTCAATCCCTTCGTGACCTCGGACCGCAGCAAAAACCGCAAACGACATTTTAATGCCCCCTCGCACGTACGCAGGAAGATCATGTCGTCTCCGCTATCCAAGGAGCTCCGGCAGAAGTACAACGTGCGCTCCATGCCCATCCGCAAGGACGATGAAGTCCAGGTGGTTCGAGGACACTATAAAGGTCAGCAAATTGGCAAGGTAGTCCAGGTGTACAGGAAGAAGTATGTCATCTACATTGAGCGGGTGCAGCGTGAGAAGGCTAATGGCACAACTGTCCACGTGGGCATTCACCCAAGCAAGGTGGTTATCACCAGGCTAAAACTGGATAAAGATCGGAAAAAAATTCTTGAACGCAAAGCCAAGTCTCGACAAGTTGGAAAAGAGAAAGGCAAATACAAGGAAGAACTTATTGAGAAAATGCAGGAATGAATATAATCTTTTGTGTAGCCGTGTTTCACTGTAATTTTGAGCCTAATGTGTGTTTGGAACTTTTCAAAAATGTACCTGAAATATTCCATTTCCTTCCTGTTTTGTTATTGACCTGTGGCTCTATAAATCTACACTTGCAAGTTTGATTAAAAATTTTATGAATAAAAAAAAAAAAAAATAAAAAAAAATAAAATATAATTAATATCTAGTAGAGGACTTATACTCTAGGAAAAAGAGTTGGGCAATCATTATCCTAAATTTTATAATTATTGCCTACAAGAGGATTTTTCTTTTTTTCTTTTTTTTGAGACAGAGTCTCACTATGTCACCCTCAGTAGAGTGTCATGGTGTCACAGCACACAGCAACTTCAAACTCTTGGGCTTAAGACATTCTCTTGCTTCAGCCTCTGAACTAGCTGGGACTACAGGCGCCCGCCTCAACACCTGGCCATTTTTTTGTTGTAGTTGTCATTGTTGTTCTGCAGGCACGGGCTGGATTCGAACCCACCAGCTCCAGTGTATGTGGCTGGTGCCCTAGCTGCTGAGCTACAGACACCAAGCCAAGAGGATTTTTCTTTTTCTTTTTTTTGCAGTTTTTGGCCAGGGCTGGGTTTGAACCCACTGCCTCCAGCATGTGGGACCAGCGCCCTACAACGTTGAGCCACAGGCGCTGCCCGGATTTTTCTGATACCCATCTAGGCTGGGCATCCTATGTTTGTGAAATAATCGTACAGACAAGGTCACTGTCCCCCCAGTGCCTGCCCACCTTTTCAGCCTGCTGGGAAGGTTAAATGAGCTTATGGGTATTTGGAGAAGTACAAAGCATCTGAAATGTGTATTATTATCATTCGTAAACTCTCCATTGTAGTTTGTTTCTAAAAACTGCTAATAAGAAACCTCCTAACCCGGCGGCGCCTGTGGCTCAGTGAGTAGGGCGCCGGCCCCATATGCCAAGGGTGGCGGGTTCAAACCAAGCCCTGGCCAAACTGCAACCAAAAAATAGTCGGGCGTTGTGGCGGGTGCCTGTAGTCCCAGCTGTTCTGGAGGCTGAGGCAGAATTGTGTAAGCCCAAGAGTTAAAGGTTGCTGTGAGCTGTGTGACGTCATGGCACTCTACCCAAGGGCAGTACAGTGAGACTCTGTCTCTAAAAAAAACAAACAAACAGACTTACTCGTAGTGTGAGCTTGGATTAGTTACTTAACCTCTCTGAATCTTACTTTTCTTTTAAGGAGAAGATTATGAGGGTGCTTACATTATTGGGAGGTTGTTACGGCCAAATTGACTAATCTGTGCGAAAGTGCTTGAAATGATCCCTGGCATATAGAATATGTAATTCAGTGTATGTTATGCAGATTCAAAAGCCTTGGGACATTAAAATAAATATTTTTTTTCCATCTAGAAATGGACAGGCTTTATACTACTAAGGGAAACAAAAATTGGATTGTCCAATGCCAACATCATTTTCAAGTTTTATTAAGCATAAACATCATTCTTAAATTCCTTCGTTTTTGGTTATATTATCAAAGGTTAGTTAAGATCAAAGTTTCTATCAGACTCGAACAAGGCGGAGCAAGATGGCAGCCGAGTAACAGCTTCCTTGCATCTGGGCACCGTGAGTCTGGGGAGATAGGACTCCAGGCATCTCTGGCTGGTGGGATCTGCCTATCATCACCCCTGAGAGGATACAGGGAGTCAGCGAGGACTAAAACAGTGGAAAACCAGCAAGTGGTCGCGTGTGTTCAATCCGTCTAAACCCACCCACAACTGTAAGTTCAGTAGCAGCGAGACTGCAAACCAGAAAGGCCTTACCTGTGAACTATTTTGGTGTCCTTGGACTTGGCACTCAGCTGAACTGCCTTGGGGAGAGTCTGAGCTGGAGTGCGGAGAACTTTGGCCTTTGTCTAGTCTGAGCCGCTGAGCCAGACGGAGCTAATAGTGTTTGGCTCTGGGTCACAGGCAGACATTGTGAGTGATCTGCCCCAGCAAGCTCCACCCTCAGGGTCGCAGAGCTAGAATTGGGTGGGAGCTGGTAACCCAGCGACCAAGTAGCCTAAGGGCGGGGTCTGAGCCGCCTTGCAGCCCTAACCCTCGGGGGCAGAGGGAGACCAGTTTTGGCACACTGGGCAAGTGGATAGCCACTTCAGCAGTGATTCCAGCGACAAGCACTTCCCTGAGAAAGCTTCTGCTCAGCAAGTGAACAAGTTCAAAGAGCCTTTTAAGTGGGCTGAAGAGAGATTTCGGGTGTCTACCTGCTGGGGTTTGAGAAAATAGCAGCCTCCAGTCGTATCACAACTGTGATTAACATCTCATACCCCAGAAGACCACGTGTTGCCCAGACAATATTCAATAACATATATATACTGCTTTGTTTTTGGTTGTGTGTTTTTTTTTTTTTTTTTGGTTTGGTTGTTTTTTTTGTTTATTTTGATGTTGTTGATTGTTGTTTTGTTTTTTAAGTTCAACCTTTTCCATATAGATCCTTTTTCTATCTCAATTTTTCTAGTTTAATTATAATTTCCTATTGCTGCCTATTTCAATAATTAGAACTTCATTTTTGTTAGTGTTTCTACTAAATTATTTGGTTTTTCCAGCCAATTTTATCCCATAAAGTTTTCTGTTTGCTTGTTTTGGTTTGATTTATAGCATTTTTGTCTTTCCTCTCTACTTGGTGGAGGTGGGGTACTGTGTCAGATCAGGTTAGCAAAGAGCTGCTGACCTCAAGGGAACCACCCAGGTGGGCACCCCCAGAAGGTGGGTTTTTTTTAAGGTTGTATCAAAGTACCCTACTGTACACCTATATTGCTCTGTCTTCCTCTTTCTGTGCCTCTCTTCTTTTTGTCAATATTCCCTTTACCCACCCCCTCTCCTTTCTCTATTTTTCTTTTTTTTTCTTATCACTCGGTCCTCCTTTCTTTCATCCCTTTTTTGCTCCTCAACCTTCTCACCCTTCTGGTCCTGAACCCTTAGTCCACAGGCACGAGAACTTAAAGAGCAAGAGGAAGTGAAAGGAAAATTAGGGCAAGGAAACAGATAAAAGAAATCACTCATGAGGAAGAATCAGCAGAAAACTCCAGGCAACATGAAGAACCAGTCCAGAACAACCCCGCCAAGGGACCATGAGGTAACTACTGCAGAGGATTCCACCTATAAAGAAATGTTAGGAATGACAGAAACGGAATTTAGAATACACATGTTGAAAACAATGAAAGAAATGATGGAAACAATGAAGGAAACTGCTAATAAAGTGGAAAATAACCAAAAGGAAATTCAAAAACAGAATCAAATAAGAGATGAACGATATGAAGAATATAAAAAGGATATAGCAGAGCTGTAGGAACTGAAACAGTCAATTAGAGAACTTAAAGATGCAATGGAAAGTATCAGCAACAGGTTAGACCATGCAGAAGAAAGAATTTCAGAGATAGAAGACAAAGTTTTTGAGATAACTCAGATAGTAAAAGAGGGAGAAAAGAAGAGAGAGAAAGCAGAATGTTCACTGTCAGAAATATGGGACTTTATGAAGTGTTCCAACATACGAGTTATAGGAATTCCAGAAGGGGAAGAAGAATGCCCCAGAGGAATGGAAGCCATACTAGAGAATATTATAAAAGAAAATTACCCAAATATCACCAAAGATTCTGACACTCTGCTTTCAGAGGGATATCGGACCCCAGGGTGCCTCAACTCTAACAGAGCTTATCCAAGACACATTGTGATGAACCTGTCCAAAGTCAAGACAAAAGAAAAGATTGTGCAAGCTGCCAGGAGTAAGCGCCAGTTGACCTACAGTGGCAAATCCATCAGAATGACCGCAGACTTCTCTAATGAAACTTTCCGAGCAAGAAGACAATGGTCATCTACCTTTAATCTACTTAAACAGAACAATTTCCAGCCCAGAATTCTGTACCCTGCTAAGCTAAGCTTCAAAATTGACAGAGAAATCAAATCATTTACGGATATACAAACATTGAGGAAATTTGCCACAACAAGACCAGCTCTATAGGAAATACTTCAACCTGCTCTGCACACTGACCACCACAATGGATCAGCAGCAAAGTAAGAACTCAGAAATTAAAGGACAGAACCTAACCTCCACACTGTTGCAAAAGATAAAACTAAGCAATGGACTCTCACAAAATAAGACGAATAGAATACTACCACACTTATCAATTATCTCAATAAATGTTAATGGCTTGAATTCCCCACTGAAGAGACATAGATTGGTTGACTGGATTAAAAACCACAAGCCATCCATCTACTGTCTGCAAGAAACACACCTGGCTTCAAAAGACAAATTAAAGCTCCAAGTCAAGGGTTGGAAGACAATTTTTCAGGCAAATGGAATTCAGAAGAAAAGAGGAGTTGCAATCTTATTTTCAGATACATGTGGATTTAAAGCAACTAAAGTCAAAAAAGACAAAGATGGTCACTTTATATTGGTCAAGGGAAAAATACAACAAGAAGACATTTCAATTCTAAATATCTATGCACCCAATTTAAATGCTCCCAGATTCTTGAAACAGACCTTACTCAGTCTGAGCAATATGATATCTGATAATACCATCATAACAGGTGACTTTAACACTCCTCTTACAGAACTGGACAGATCCTCTAAACAGAAATTAAACAAGGATATAAGAGATTTAAATGAGACCCTAGAACAACTGTGCTTGATAGACGCATATAGAACACTCCATCCCAAAGATAAAGAATATACATTCTTCTCATCACCCCATGGAACATTCTCCAAAATTGATCATATCCTGGGACACAAAACAAATATCAACAGAATCAAAAGAATTGAAATTTTACCTTGTATCTTCTCAGACCATAAGGCACTAAAGGTGGAACTCAACTCTACAAAAATGCTCGACCCCACCCAAAGGCATGGAAATTAAACAATCTTCTGTTGAATAACAGATGGGTGCAGGAAGAAATAAAACAGGAAATCATTAAATTCCTTGAGCATAACAACAATGAAGACACAAGCTACCAAAACCTGTGGGATACTGCAAAAGCAGTTTTGAGAAGAAAATTCATCGCTTTAGATGCCTATATTCGAAAAACAGAAAGAGAGCACATCAACAATCTCACAAGAGATCTTATAGAATTGGAAAAAGAAGAACAATCAAAGCCTAAACTCAGTAGAAGAAAAGAAATATCCAAAATCAAATCAGAGATCAATGAAATTGAAAACAAAAGAATCATTCAGAAAATTAATGAAACAAGGAGTTGGTTTTTTGAAAAAATAAGTAAAATAGATAAACCATTGGCCAGACTAACAAGGAACAGAAAAGTAAAATCTCTAGTAACCTCAATCAGAAATGATAAAGGGGAAATAACAACTGATCCCACAGAGATACAAGAGATCATCTCTGAATACTGCTAGAAACTCTATGCCCAGAAATTTGACAATGTGAAAGAAATGGATCAATATTTGGAATCACACCCTCTCCCTAGACTCAGCCAGGAAGAAATAGAGCTTTTGAACAGACCAATTTCAAGCACTGAGATCAAAGAAACAATAAAAAAGCTTCCAACCAAACAATGCCCTGGTCCAGATGGCTTCACTCCAGAATTCTATCAAACCTTCAAGGAAGAGCTTATTCCTGTACTGCAGAAATTGTTCCAAAAAATTGAAGAAGAAGGAATCTTCCCCAACACATTCTATGAAGCAAACATCACCCTGATACCAAAACCAGGAAAAGACCCAAACAAAAAGGAGAATTTCAGACCAATCTCACTCATGAATATAGATGGAAAAATTCTCAACAAAATCCTAGCCAATAGATTACAGCTTATCATCAAAAAAGTCATTCATCATGATCAAGTAGGCTTCATCCCAGGGATGCAAAGCTGGTTTAACATACGCAAGTCCATAAACGTTATCCACCATATTAACAGAGTCAAAAATAAAGATCACATGATCCTCTCAATAGATGCAGAAAAAGCATTTGATAAAATCCAGCATCCTTTTCTAATTAGAACACTGAAGAGCATAGGCATAGGTGGCACATTTGTAAAACTGATTGAAGCTATCTATGACAAACCCACAGCCAATATTTTACTGAATGGAGTAAAACTGAAAGCTTTTCCTCTTAGAACTGGAACCAGACAAGGTTGTCCTCTGTCACCTTTACTATTCAACGTAGTGCTGGAAGTTCTAGCCAATACAATTAGGCAAGACAAGGAAATAAAGGGAATCCAAATGGGAGCAGAGGAGGTCAAACTCTCCCTCTTTGCTGACGACATGATCTTATACTTAGAGAACCCCAAAGACTCAACCACAAGACTCCTAGAAGTCATCAAAAAATACAGTAATGTTTCAGGATATAAAATCAATGTCCACAAGTCAGTAGCCTTTGTGTACACCAATAACAGTCAAGATGAGAAGCTAATTAAGGACACAACTCCCTTCACCATAGTTTCAAAGAAAATGAAATACCTAGGAATATACCTAACGAAGGAGGTGAAGGACCTCTATAAAGAAAACTATGAAATCCTCAGAAAGGAAATAGCAGAGGATATTAACAAATGGAAGAACATACCATTCTCATGGATGGGAAGAATCAACATTAAAATGTCTATACTTCCCAAAGCAATCTACCTATTCAATGCCATTCCTATCAAAATACCAACATTGTACTTTCAAGATTTGGAAAAAATGATTCTGCGTTTTGTATGGAACCGGAAAAAACCCCGTATAGCTAAGGCAGTTCTTAGTAATAAAAATAAAGCTGGGGGCATCAGCATACCAGATTTTAGTCTGTACTACAAAGCCATAGTGCTCAAGACAGCATGGTACTGGCACAAAAACAGAGACATAGAGACTTGGAATCGAATTGGAAACCAAGAAATGAAACTAACATTTTACAACCACCTAATCTTCGATAAACCAAACAAGAACATGCCTTGGGGGAAAGACTCCCTATTCAATAAATGGTGTTGGGAGAACTGGATGTCTACATGTAAAAGACTGAAACTGGACCCACACCTTTCCCCACTCACAAAAATTGATTCAAGATGGATAAAGGACTTAAACTTAAGGCATGAAACAACAAAAATCCTCCAAGAAAGCATAGGAAAAACACTGGAAGATATTGGCCTGGGGAAAGACTTCATGAAGAAGACTGCCATGGCAATTGCAACGACAACAAAAATAAACAAATGAGACTTCATTAAACTGAAAAGCTTCTGTACAGCTAAAGAGACAATAACCAAAGCAAAGAGACAACCTACACAATGGGAAAGGATATTTGCATATTTTCAGACAAAAGCTTGATAACTAGGATCTATAGAGAACTCAAATTAATCCACATGAAAAAAGCCAACAATCCCATATATCAATGGGCAAGAGACATGAATAGAACTTTCTCTAAAGACGACAGACGAATGGCTAACAAACACATGAAAAAATGTTCATCATCTCTATATATTAGAGAAATGCAAATCAAAACAACCCTGAGATATCATCTAACCCCAGTGAGAATGGCCCACATCACAAAATCTCAAAACTGCAGATGCTGGCGTGGATGTGGAGAGAAGGGAACACTTTTACACTGCTGGTGGGACTGCAAACTAGTACAACCTTTATGGAAGGAAGTATGGAGAAACCTCAAAGCACTCAAGCTAGACCTCCCATTTGATCCTGCAATCCCATTACTGGGCATCTACCCAGAAGGAAAAAAATCCTTTTATCATAAGGACACTTGTAGTAGACTGTTTATTGTAGCTCAATTTACAATCGCCAAAATGTGGAAACAGCCTAAATGCCCACCAACCCAGGAATGGATTAACAAGCTGTGGTATATGTACACCATGGAATACTTTTCAGCCATTAAAAAAAATGGAGACTTTACATCCTTCGTATTAACCTGGATGGAAGTGGAAGACATTATTCTTAGTAAAGCATCACAAGAATGGAGAAGCATGAATCCTATGTACTCAATTTTGATATGAGGACAATTAATGACAATTATGGTTATGGGGGGGGACAGAAAGAGGGAAGGAGTGAGGGGGTGGGGCCTTGGTGTGTGTCACTCTTTATGGGGACAAGACATGATTGCAAGAGGGACTTTACCTAACAATTGCAATCAGTGTAACCTGGCTTATTGTACCCTCAATGAATCCCGAACAATAAAAAAAAAAAAAAAGTTTCTATCAGACTCTGCAAGAAACCCAGTTCAAACAAGACCTATTCTCATTGGAATTAAAATTTAAAAAACAGAAAAAAAAAAAACAAGAAAAAGAAACTTCCTAACCACTGTGCGCATCAGGAAATAGGCTCCAAGATGCAGGACAGGGTGTACTGATGTGCTTTAAGACACACTCTTGACGTCAGAGCCCAAGGGAAAGAGGACAAGTACACCACAGGGTACTGGGAGGAGCTGGGCCTCAATGCATCCTGAGGATGGTGAACCCCCAGGAGCACTCTGTAGCTGGCCGGGCATTCAGAGCTGTACCTAGTTGGGAAGGGCCTTTACAGCCCCACCGTGACCAGTCGTTGGATAAGACCACCTTAGAAAGGAGATGTGGCCTTGGTGAAGCAGCTTTACTCATCAGAGGCATCCCTGTACTGACCAATCAGCAGCTGGGGAATAAGCCTGGGTGGTGCCACGCAATGTCTACAAAATAACACATACGTTTTAGGGAGATGAGTGGTCCATCTTCAACCCCTTTTTGAATATCAAGTGGCAATGCAATCATTGACCCTTTATTGATTTAGGGAGTTGATTCGTGTCTTGGTTTTTGGAACTGATCTCTGTTACCAAACAGGCAAATGTGCAGAGATACACCAAAGCAAAGTTTCCCCTCCACACATGGCCAGACTGTCTCTGCCAATGCAGCCATGGTCCCCTCTTGACCACCTCAAGGGCCTCTTGGTGTTTTTCTTCACCTACATACATAGATCTCACCTTCTAAAAGGGACTTCTGTCCCCTGCTTCTTTGTGGGTAGTCATGCTGAGTATTCTACCTTCCCACCCTGCTCTGGGCTGTAGAAGGGCTGATCTCCACAGGCTGCATCAGTGAGGTCCTGTGTCCTCCTGTGTCTTTTTGGGTTCAGCCAATGGGAGGCACCAATAAGATCGTGTTAGGGGGAACAAAGAGAGATTGAGGTGTTTCCTCCTCTGACACCCTGGGTCCCCAGTCAAGGGCAGTGCCCACCCTCCTTTAACCAATGCCATTGTTGTTGCTGCAGCTTGTTAGTTTCAGGAACTGTTCCTGCCTTTTGCCCCTTCAGGCCTGGGTGTGGACAAGGGGAAGCAGCCTCCCTTTGGCATTAGCTGTGGTGTGCTTCCATTTTCCTTCTTGGTTTCCCTTAAGCCTCCATTAGTAAATGGAATCTTCATGAAAATCTCATTAATCACCCCTTTGGAGTTTTCTTCTGCCAGGACCTTGACTCTCCAAATACAGTAGAACCTCCACAGGTGACCACTTGCCTACACTGACCACCTCCTTAAGTTGACCTAATTTTCGTAGACTGTGTCAGGGTTCACTGCAGGGCCCCGACCTGGGTTGGGAGTTGACAGGGAAGATGATGCTGGGCAAAATAATGAGACTCTACACCAACTTAACACTTAAAGTCTGAAAATCCTGGAGAGGCATACATTGTCTCATGCACCAGTGGTAGATTGAGGCACTGCAGCACTGATCCAATCTCTTAGGAGTCTTTTATTGTGCTCAAAAAACAGGATTAGAGAGAAAGCTCAGTTCCCAGGAAGGTGGGGTAATCTGGAACACAGGATAAAGGAATGTCTGGAATAGTCTGGTAACTGTATATTTAGAAAAGGGGAAGGAGAAAGCAGGTTTTGTCCCTGCAGGCAGATATCTTAACTTCTCTAATCTAAATAGCTGATCAGGAGTCCAAAGGTCTTAACCTGCCTGTTCTGCTCATCCCCTGCTCAGGGATGGTCATGCTGATGGTTCCTTGACCAGGCTGCCTCCAGGCTCCTCTCTTCTTTCCTTGGTGTTCTTGGAGGAGCTACAGGGATGGCCCACCTGCATGCTTTATTCTGAGCTGGAGGGCCCATAGAGAAATCAGCCTATCTACCTCCCACACACTAGACATGTCCAGCATGTATACATCAGTACCACAGGCCTAGTTCCTTATGTTGACCACCTCCATATGCTGACCAGTTAGTTACATCCCTGTAGGTGGTCACTCGTAGAGGTCCTACTGTAACCTCACTAATTTTTTCTCATACATCCCAACTCTACTATCCAGATATGGAGAAGCTTTGCTAGGATCTCCCAAGATTGGTGAAACTCCAGGAACCAAAGAGAATCTGTATCTCCTGGTTCTTGGAGCTCCACACTGAGGCTTCTGAAGCTCTGTACCCCAGACTTTTCTCTGCTTTCTGCTTCATCTTTGACCCTTCAGGACAGTGCTTCTCAACCATTTTGAAAAGCACCATATCCACAAGGAATCATGTTAAAGCCTGCTCTACGTGGAGTTCCTTTTCGTCTTTCCACTCAGTAAATGTCTGTGGAAAGAATGAATGATGTCTCTGAGCCTCAATTCCTCATTTGCAAAGTGAGGAGAATAACTCTCATAAAGAACTTCTAAATAGGTATCATGGTTACCATAATTTTACAAGTGGGAAAATTAAAGATCAGAGAGAACGAGGAATTTGCTCAAGGTCACACAGCTAGAAAAGAGCAAGATAGAACTTGAACCCAGGGGTTCTGGCTATGAGTATGGAACTCTTGATATTGTACCGCAGACTGGTGCCCTTCCAGAGTCATAAAAAGAAACCACTGTACCCTTGAATGTCAGGAATTGAGATTTCTAAGGTCAGCTAAAGAGATGATAGATAGATAACCCATTTCCCCGAAAATAAGACATCCTCCGAAAATAAGACCTACTTACAGGAAAGATAAGGGGTCCGCTGAAAATAAGATCTGGCGCATCTTTGGGAGCAAACCTTAATAAAGACACTGTCTTATTTTTGGGGAAACAGGGTAGATAGATAGATAGATAGACAGACAGATACCTTTTTTCTTTTTAGTTACCCATGAAAAACCCTCTGCAGGAGTCTGCTCTCATGTTCCTGGGGGATCTGGGGTGGAAGCATCCCTCTTTTCATTCCCACCATGGCTCTGTAGAGTCATTACCATGTAGACCCTTTACCCATTCTTGCAGTAGTTCCAGGGCTTTCCTTACCTCCCTGCAGCTTTGATTAAAAGAATGAGTCATTAGGTTCTTGAAAGGTGACAGAACATACATGGGCTGTAAGTTGAGCCACACCATTTGCACATGAGCACATTACTAAGCCCTTGGAGGTTCTGTGTCTTCGCTGTAAAATTGGAAAAAATATTTACTTCACAGATGACAGTGAGAGTCAACTAAAAAAAAAAAAAAATTACTCAGTACAGTACCTGGTGCAGGGTAGCCATTTAGTAAATATTGAATTATCTCTCCCCCTACCTCCAAGGGGCCCCAACCACTTTCCAGGCATCTGCAGAGTCTGTCTTGGGTAGGGTACCCTGGGAAAGGCCAGGAACCTCTGTGGATTTACAAACTTCCTTTACCTTTTTAGAAGAATGTTGCCTTACACATCAGCCAAGGTGTGGAAGGAAGTTATGTCAGTCCCTGTCCTTTGCTGGGGAACGTTCTGTAGTCAGGATGCTGTGAGCAGAGCTTCAGAAATCTTAGTCTAGGCCAGGCGTGGCTAGATGTGGCTCATGCCTGTAATCCCAGCACTCTGGGATGCTGAGGTGGGTGGATTGCCTGAGCTCACGAGTTCAAAACCAGCCTGAGTCAGAGAGAGATCTCATCTCTAAAAAGAAAAAAATACCAGGCATTTGGCGGACACCTGTAAGTCCTGCCTACTTGGGAGGCTAAAGCAAGAGAATCGCTTAAGGCCAAGAGTGTGAGCTGCGACGCCACAGCACTCTACCAAGGGCAACAAAGTGAGACTCTGTCTCAAAAAAAAAAAAAGAAAAGAAAAGAGAAATTCTAGTGTGTGGCTGCACAATGCCTTGTCAAACCTGCAGCCACCATCTGATGTGAATTATCTGAGAGCCAGCGAGAGCAAAACCATTCACAGGATCTCATTCTGTGAGGGAGTCAGACAAAGAAATGATCAGGACCAGAAGAGCCGTGCGTTTCAGGGGATTTGATAACAATGAATGCCAGGCATACTCTAGTCCATGGGGCCCTGTAGGGTCCATAGGAGGAAGGAAAGAGATCTAGAAATTATTCAGTTATAAAGAATGATAACCTAGGCGGCGCCTGTGGCTCAAAGGGGTAGGGCACTGGCCCCATATACCAGAGGTGGTGGGTTCAAACCCGGCCTCGGCCAAAAATTGCAAAAAAACAACAAAAAAAAGAATGATAAACATTTACACTGGTTACTTGGGTGGAATTAAGAAAATGTTAAAATACCAGGCTTATCCTAAGGTGGGATTGAGGACCGTCTTGAAAACAAGTCTTTAGACTATCAGAAGTTTTATCATTAAAGTAATTAAACTTCCAACTCTCATTTCTGTTTCTTGATTCAGAGAGGGAATTATTTATGTGGCCAGAAACCAACCCAGAGCTCACTCCTGGCTTAATCAGCTATGGGGCGGGGGGGGAGGGGGGGCAAGGGGAGGCTTATGTAGGTCCCACCAAAGGCATGGACCTTCCTTCCCTGGAGGCTGAAGGAAGCCAGTTCTCAGAGATGGATGCAAACACCTGGCCAGAATCCCAAGGCTTGTCTACAACAATAAGCAAGTTCTATTTAGTTAGCCTTTCCCATTTACCCTGGGCTCCATTTCTGTTTAAAGTTAGTGAAGCTTTAAACTTCATTTGCAAAGAATCTTCAACAACATCTTTTAGTTTCCTGTTTTTGCCAAGTTCAATCCTGCCACAGGGCTGGAACACTCTGTTCCCTGTGCCTAGAAAAGCCCCCTCTAGCCCCAAATCCTTCCATTTCCAATTTCCCTTATCATCTTCAGCTCTGGGTAGAAGTTGTAGCACAGACCCTCCATCAGTGTCATGCTCCAGTAATGTGCTGTGTTCTTCCTTCACTGAGTTTATCCTAAATGGAATGACCTATTCATTTGTGTAATTATTTCCTGTCCCTTGGACTATCAGGGGTATCCAACCTGCAGCTGGTGGACCACATGCTGATTTTATGAGCACTTATTTTGCTTATCTGTAATGTCGGATGTCACAAAAGGTATGCACCAATTTTTTGGTTTTTTGCTAATCAGCTTTCCTTAGTGTTTGTGTATTTAATGTGTGGCCTAAGACAACTCTTCTTCTTTCAATGTGTGTAGAGAGAGAGAAAAAAAAAGAAAGGCCGGACGTGCCCAGCACTAACCGTAGCTCCATGAGGGTAAGGACTGTGTCTCTCTTATTCATCACTTTATCTCCATTGTCTGGCATGTTGTTTCTCTCATTCTTCTGCTAAATCCATGAATCCTCAAAATCATCTTTATTATCTTCATTTTTTTCTGATAAGGACCCAGGCTCAGAGAGGGCGAAGCTGAAAGCCGCACAGCTGGGAAGCTGCAGGGCCAGGTGGGGCGTCTCTCAGACCCCAGAGTCTGCATTTTTTCATGATTGCTGCCTCTTACATAGACCAGGGCACCTCGAGTTAAGATGCCCGACTCCACCATGGGGCTGCATGTCCAACCTGCGGGGCAATTTGCTTTCCAATCTGAGATCGTGAAGCAGAGGTTCTCAAAGCTGATCCCAGACTGGCTTCAGGCTCCCCAACACCCAGGTGAGATCCATGAAGTGGGAAAAAGATAGAGTCTGTCAGGCCGGGCTGACATGACACGGCTGGTCTGGTCAGGTAGGTCCTAAGTGACCTTTACCTCATGTCTCCTGTTTTTGTTGTTTTGTAAACTCAGCTTTAAACCTAAAAGTGTGTATCTTGAGTAGTTTAGGGCTACTGATTCAGGAGACAAATTTTTGAATTATAAATTTTTTTTTGGATCATGAGTTATGTCAATTATTGTTTATTATGGGTCATGGGTTATGTCGATTACTGTTCTTTAAGATAAATGTTAATTACTGTTGTTCAAGGTAAGGGTTCATACTGTTCTTGCTTTGAACGTTTATGTATAAAGCTGTGATTTTAGAAATGGAAGAACAGAACGGTCTTGGAGAGGCTACTCTCACTGTTCTCCAGAATTGCTGGCCTTCTGACAAAGTTTGGTGCACCTATCCCTGTCTCTGCACATTGGGTGGCAGTGACAGGCAGCCGGACCCTCCTCATCCAGTAACACAGGCACTCAAGCAGCAGGTTTAAAAGCCCCAATATCTGGTCCCACTTGCAAGGCTCTGCAGGGCTGGGTGAGGCTCTGGCACTTGTAATTTTACAAACACCCCCAAGGCATTCTCTTGCACAGCCAGGTGTAAAACCAGTGACTTGAGGTCTCTAGTACCTTCTGATTTTTCTGTTTTGGCTGTGATCACCTGGAGGGGGTTGGTGGAGGGCGTGCTGAAGCTTGTGGTGAAGAAAAGCTAAGCCAACGTTTTTATTCAAAAGAAAACGTATAACTGCTCCAGGAAGACGGCGGGAGGGCATCTGAATTGTCATTTGAATTACTGGGAGGTGGATGGATCTGTCCTGCTGGCTTTGGCAGTCTCCTTGCTGCCGGTACCTAGGAACAGGTGGGCCTCCCAGGAGGCTTATGGGCTCCCAAATTGGCTTGTAAATAAGTCATACAGCACTGCTGGGTCTCTGGCCTCATAAATATTGACCAGCTGTGATTAAACTGTCCACTCCAGATCACATCATCTAGTAAGAAAGCTCTTTTGTGAGAGTATTAAATAAGCATGAGGCTGTGCCTGTTCTGTACAACTTTCTCCTGTGAGGTAGGATGCTGTGGCCAAGTGAGATCTACCCAGGCAGGTAAGAGAGAACCATCAATCTCCTTAAACAAGTTCTTGATTGAGTGCTTATTATATGCCAGGCATTAAATCTAGGGGCTGGAGGTGAACAAGATTTTTTAATTAATCAGAATGTATGTTCAAAATAAATTCATCCCTCTAAAACTGCCTAAACATGATATCAAAGATAGAGAAGAGAAGGAACCAGAACACTGTTAGCGAAGACCTTATTGGAAAATGCTGGGTGTTATCAGTGTCCCAGGTGTGCAAATATATGAAGACCACCACCGGGATGAGAACAACAAGAGCTTGGGATGGCAAGGAGGCAGCCACAGTCACTGGCTTTTGACAGAAACACAAAGGCAGACCGACGAGGGGGAAAGCTTTGTGGTAGAGAAAAGGGAAGCCCTCGGGAATGCCCTGATTGAAGTCTGTAGGCACATGGACATTGGAGGTGGGACTACAGGCACCTGCCACAGGCCCAGCTAGTTTTTCTATTTTTAATAGAGATGGAGTCTTACACTTGTTCAGGCTGGTCTCGAACTCCTGAGCTCAAGTGATCTACCCACCTCAGCCTTCCAGAGTACTGAGATTACAGGCGTGAGCCACCGTGCCCAGTTTGAGGATATCTTTTGGAGACACAACATGGGGCATGACAAGGCTCAGAAGAAGTGCAAGGACCGAATTCTAACTTGAGGTTTTATGGGGCTTTGGCAGAAGCAGTCAGCCAAAGTTTAAGTTTCTGGAATAGATAATCGAGAATGACCTTAAAAGAAAAAGGGATCGTTTTTATAATTTAGCAGCCATTATTTGGACAATATGGATTTTGTCAGAAGGAGTGGGGAAGAGCGGTCAGCAGCTAAGATCTTGTGCAAGAGGAGGTAGGAGGAACAGCTGGGAGGACAAGGACACATGAGGGCCACAGTGGGAAACTTCTTTCTTCAGTGCCCTTCATGAGAGCAATAACTAGAAGTACCGATAATAGGCCAGGGGCCTCCTTAGTGACCAGACAGAACTGTTAGTGATGTCCTCATTGCCACCCAAACAAGTCACTCAGAACCCTGAGGAGTTGGGGACAAAGGTTTCTGTCCCAGCATCCCTGCAGGATTTGTAGCCTTATAAGATATATTAGTGTTCTGGAGCTGCCATAATAAAGTGCCAAAAAACAGGTGGCTTAAAACAACAAAATTTATTCTCACTTGTAGCTACTAGTCCAGAATCAAGATGTTGGCAGACTTGGTTCCAGAATTTCCTTCTAGAGGTTCTGAAGGAGAATCTGTTCTATGCATTTTCCTAGTTTCTGCTAGTGACCAGCAATCCATGGTGTGGCTTGACTTTAGGTAAATCTTTTCGATTTCTGCCTCTGTCTTCACATGTTTTTCCTGTGTCTATGTCCAGATTTCCCTCTTCTTAGGACACCCTTCCTATTGGATTAGTGCCTATCCTAATGACCTCATCTTAACTTGATTACAGCTACCAAGACACCATTTCCAGGTATGATGACATGTGCAGGTGTAAGAGTTAGAACGTCAACATACCTCTTGGGGGAGACACAATTCAATGCATAACAGGCAATGAGGGAAATGATACAGAGCTGTAGTAAAGGCTGTAGTGGAAAAGTAAAGGGAGGCCATGAAAGCAGTGTTGGAAAGGGGCCAGCCTGGGCTTACAGGGACCAGGAAGGCTTCCTGGAGGAGGTGGCTTCATGGAGACTTTATGAATGAGTAGGCATTCATGAGGCAAGTGAGTTCCAGGAAGGAGCAGCAGATGCACAGTTTGGGCAAATGGAAAGAGGTGGTATCATCAGGAGATGACGAGCAGCTCAGCCTGGCCTGGAGCATAAGGAATGACAGAACAGTGGCACAAAAGGAGCTTGATGAGAAATGGGATTGTGGAAATTGGGGAAGAAGAGGGATATACCTCTTTTTTCTTTAGCCTAAATGTCTGAGAGATGTCATTTCTGTGTGCAGGGTACACTGAAAAGCTTGGAGACCTAAAAAGGACCCGCAGGCAAGCTTCCAGAGCCGGCACAAAATGAGAGGACATTTGTTCAACTAGTTAGTGCCTAGGACACGCTGCCCACACAGCAGCGTGAGCAAACACCCACACTGCGCCTGTCCTCCAGGCTATGTAGGAACTGTCTGCTGGGAGAAAGACAGTAATCAAATAATCCTTCAAATAAATGTTTAATTACAAATTCAGATACTAATAGGAAGATTAGATTTGCAGGATTTCTTTCTTTCTTTTTTTTTTGAGACAGAGCCTCAAGCTGTCACCCTGGGTTGAGTGCTGTTGCATCACAGCTCACAGCAACCTCCAACTCCTGGGCTCAAGCAATTCTCCTGCCTCTGCCTCCCAAGTAGCTGGTACTACAGGTGCCCGCCACAACACCCGGCTATTTTTTTTTTTTTTTGGTTGCAGCTGTCGTTGTTTGGCGGGCCCGGGCTGGATTAAAACCCGCCAGCCCCAGGTGTGTGTGGCTGGCGCCTTAGCTGCTTGAGCCATAGGTGCTGAACCAGACTTTTCCCTTTTGAAAAAATCATACTGGTTTAAACACACTGGAAATTATTTTTGAAGTTTTCTTTTTATTTATTTTATTTTGGTGAGCCAGTCAGGAGTCGAAATGGAAGTTATTTTTCTTCTCTCTCCTAAATAAAATCCAGAGATGGCCAATGTGGACACTCTACAGTCATCAGGAGCACAGGTCCCTTCTGTCTTTCTGGTCCACAATTCTTACTTAGCAAATCATCTTGTGGGGTAAGATGGCTGTAGAAGCTCCAGGCCTCAGGTTCATATTCCTTTTAAAGCGTTTTCCTGAAAAGGTTAACAACCAAATTCTTACATATCCTCATCAGAAGCCAGTCACGTGGCCACCTAGCTGCAAGATAGTCTGGGAAATATAGACTTTTTTTTTTTTTTTTTTTGAGACAGAGTCTCATCTCACAGCAACCTCAAAGACTTGGGCTTCAGTGATTCTCTCGTCTCAGCTTCCCAAGTAGCTGGGGCCATAGGCTCCCACCTCAATACCCAGCTATTTTTTGGTTGCAGTTGTCATTGTTATTTGGCAGGCCAGGGTGGGATTCGAATCCGCCTGCTCCAGTGTATGTGGCTGGTGCCCTAGCCACTGAGCTACAGGCACTGAGCTAGAAATATAGACTTTAACTGGGTTCGGCGTCACCCCCAAATAAAATCATGGTTCTAGAACCAAGGACAAAGGGCAGAATGGGTACTGAGTGGTCTATCAGGATACCCATATAGGCTATGGAAGAGTAATGCTGATATTGTGGGATGTAGGATAAGGAGAGGTTAATCTAGGCTCCCCCCAAACCAACAAAAGGCCAATGTAGCTGAACCACAGATGGGAAGATGAAGTACTGGGTGATAAAGCAGTTGAGGTAGGCAGCAGCCTAATGAGACTGGAGGACCCGGTAATGGGGTCTTGTTAAGATTTGGGGCTTTATTCTAAGATCAATGGAAGCTGCTAAAGGATTTTAAGCAGGGGATGGGGTAGCCTGATCAGATGTGTATTTTGAGCACTTACAATGTGCATGGTGGCAGGCACTGCTCATACAGAGGTGTGGCCTTGCCTTGCTGCGGAGCGTTGTTTGGTGGGAGGACATCCACATCTGGACTAGAATTCACAGAGTCACGTGCCTACTGTGTGCTGGAATGAGTGTCATTGAAGGGTTAGCAGCAGAACCAATTCTGGGCAGTTGAGTGCAATTTTAGCAAGATGAAGGGAAGGCCAAGGGCACAGCAGGTAGGGTTGGCACAAACAGTAGAAGTGTCTAATGTTGAGGACCTGCCAGTAACGGTTTATTTCTGGAGGAAAGCCAGGAGATGAGACTGAAGGTCTGACAGAGGTTAAATTACTAAAGACCTCATGTATCAGGCTAAGGAGATGAATGTTAGGGAGCCAAAGAAGGATGTCAAATTGGAAATGGTGTGATACAAACTGTGGTTAGGATTGCGGTCCCCAACCCCCGGGTCATGGACCAGTACCATTTTGTGCCCTGCTAGAAATAGAGCCACACAGCAGGAGGTGAGTGGCAGATGAGCCAGCAAAGCTTCATCTATATTTACAGCCACTCCCCATTGCTCCCGTCACCACTAGAGCTCTGCCTCCTGTCACATCAGAGGTGCCCTTAGATTCTCATAGGAGCATGAACCCTATTATAAACTGTGCATGTGAAGGATCTAGGTTGTGTGCTTTTTATGAGAATCTAATCCCCACCACCACCACCCCACCCCGGTCCATGGGAAAATTGTCTTCCATGAAACCACTCTCTGGTGCCAAAATGGCTGGGGACCATTGGTTGAGGACATCGGTTCTGACAGCAGCCAGCAGGAATGCAGGAGGCAGAGCAACAGTTACTGATTGGGCAGTCTCTCCTTCTTGCCTGAGACTCGGGTCTCCTGGGGTCCTGACTCACTGTGTCATTGCTGGCAGACATGTGCTTGGGCTACTCCTTCCTGTGAAATATAGAAGTGCAGGCCTACAGTCCCTTATCTGAAATTCTGAAATCCAGAAAGCTCTGAAAACTAATTTATTTTTGTAACTCATTTGATAACCATACTTGAACTCAAACTAAACTCACCAGTCCACAAACCCTGACTTCATCTGGCATGATGTGATTTAAGAGTCTGTTTCATCCACTTTGAGTATTTATATGTTTTGCTGTGCAGAAATATTAATGGGCTCAATGATAGGTGTTAAACAATAAATGGTATATGTAGAATATCCAAAAAAGTCTGGATTTTATAGTATGTTTGGTCCAAGAGTTTTTTTTTTTTTTTTCTTTTTTTGTAGAGACAGAGTCTCACTTTATGGCCCTCGGTAGAGTGCCGTGGCCTCACACAGCTCACAGCAACCTCCAACTCCTGGGCTTAAGCGATTCTCTTGCCTCAGCCTCCCGAGTAGCTGGGACTACAGGTGCCCGCCACAACGCCCGGCTATTTTTTGGTTGCAGTTTGGCCGGGGCCGGGTTTGAAGCCGCCACCCTCGGTACATGGGGCCGGTGCCCTACCGACTGAGCCACAGGCGCCGCCCCTTGGTCCAAGAGTTTTATATAAAGGATTATAGTCCCTGCACAAAAGAAGGTCTGAATACAGTTGGAGAATTTGCTGTAACTGAGGAGCACATATATTGTTTTAGCAGATAAAAGGAAAAGCTGCTTGATGTAACCAGCAGTAAACTTTCAAAACTCACATCTCAATGGCTCGTAGAAGCTGTAAAATAAAGGTAGGAAAATGCCCTTTGAGCCTATTTATGGATGATAAATCAGTAAGGCGTAATGAGGAGAATTTAAGGCTACTTAGGATGCATCCACTACTTTTATTTTATTTTTTTAATTTTTTTTATTGTTGGGGATTCATTGAGGGTACAAGATACCAGGTTACACTGATTGCATTTGTTAGGTAAAGTCCCTCTTATAATTGTCTTGCCCCCCCAAAGTGTGTCGCACACTGAGACCCCACCCCCTCCCTTCTTCCTTCTCTGCTCTTCTTTTCCCCACTCCTCCCTCCTTCTCTCTCTCTGCTCTCTCCTTCCCCCACCCCCCACTGTGTACTAGGTCATTAATTGTCCTCATATCAAAATTGAGTACATGGGATTCATGCTTCTTCATTCTTGTGATGTTTTACTAAGAATAATGTGTTCCACTTCCATCCAGGTTAATACAAAGGCTGTTAAGTCTCCATCTTTTTTAATGGCTGAATAGTATTCCATGGTGTACATATACCACAGCTAGTTAATCCATTTCTGGGTTGGTGGGCATTTAGGCTGTTTCCACATTTTGCTGATTGTAAATTGAGATGCGATTAAACAGTCCAGTGCAAGTGTCCTTATGATAAAAGGATTTTTGTTTCCTTCTGGGTAGATGCCCAGTAATGGGATTGCAGGATCAAATGGGAAGTCTAGCTTGAGTGCTTTGAGGGTTCTCCTTACTGCCTTCCAAAAAGGTTATATTACTTTGCAGTCTCTCCAGCCGTATAAAAGTGTTCCTTTTTCTCCACGTCCACGCCAGCATCTGCAGTTTTGAGATTTTGTGATGTGGGCCATTTCATCCACTGCTTTTATAAAGTTAACATCATAGCAGATAACTAGCATCTGCTCCTTAAGGCTGGCTGCATTATTGTTTTTATTAATAATATGTATTTATATAATGCTCTAGATTGTATCAAGTGTTTTTTGCAAATGCTTTCTCCTTTAATTCTTATAACCACCTTAATGAATGGATGTCAGCATTCCCAGCCTGCAGCCAAGGACCTCAAACTCATGGAGGTAGGTTACTCATTCTAAATTATTCAGTCAACATTTACAAAACAGGACGTGGGCTCGGTTCTCCTGATTCTGAGATCTGTGGTCTTATTTCCAACAGAGCAATAACATTCTTGGCTGAAGAGTAACAAACTTAAAAAAAAAAAAAGTCTGCTACAAAGGGGCAGTACTATAAATTTCCTCTGAAAATTTGGGTGACTTGATGAGCTGAGGGTTCTGAGGCTGCTTCCATGCTGAACAAGGACTTTGGTAATCTGTCGACCATGACTACCAAAGAACAAGATGGAAGCATGGTAGATGGGTAGACTGCTATCTATTTTTAAAGGCCAACTTATTCTTCTCTGTTTAACCACAAAAAACCATGTATGAGGTGCTTTCTGGGTGGCAGACCCAGGAGGAGGCTGAGGCTAGCTAGCTCCCTGAAGACTCAGTCCCTATCCTCAGGGAACTTAGAAAAGTCCTAAAGCTGCTCCAATGTGCAATGTATGACACAATACTAGATTCACAAGCCCAGAGAGTGATTTGGAGAAGCAAACTGAAAATCGTGCTACAGGCTTTGGAAGACAGCGTCCTCAGCTGGAAACAGTATTAAGATCTTGGGCTTCCGAATCTTACAAGCCCGTGTCCAGACCCTAGCAACTGGAGTGACACCCAGGAAGGGGCTTAGGTTATCTAAGCTTCAGTTTTTTCATCTGTTCAAAACACAAGAAAAATAGTAATAATTATAGTCACCTTAGAAGATTGAGACTTACAGGAACTGATGCTAGTTATGGCTACCATTTGTTGAGTGTTTTCAGGTGCAGGGTGTTTTAAATCATTTATATGTGTTAACTCACTGTATCTTCAGAACTACCCAATGAGGCTATGTATTTATAGACCTTTGCCTGGAGCTGGGCACAGGCATGATCGCTCACGCCTTTAATCCCAGAACTCTAGGAGGTGAAGGCTGGTGGACTGCCTGCACTCACAAGTTCAAAACCAGCCCGAGCAAGAGAGAGACTACATCTCTAAAAAATAGCCAGGCATTGAGATGGGCTGCTATAATCCTAGCTACTTGGGAGGTGAGGCAAGAGGATCACTTGAGCCCAAGAATTTGAGGTTGCTGTCAGCCATGACACCACTCTACCCAGGATGACAGACTCTGTCTCAAAAAAAAAAAAAAAAAAAAAGGATCATTTCCTGGAGCACAGTGAACACTCAGAACACAGTTGCAGCCGCCCTGGTGTTCTTTCTACTGCTGCTCAAGGTTGTTACTAAGAACTGAGGCTGGTGTCTGACATTCTGTCCAAGCTTTACCTCTGGCTCTCTCTAACTTTGAAAGAGTTGCTTAACTTCTCCAGGGAGTCGATTTCCTCTGTAAAACAAAAAGCTTGGATTAGATGAGAGGTTAACACCTGGCAATCTTTTATTTTTTAATTTTTTTTTTTTATTGAGATAGAGTCTCACTTTAAGGTCCTCGGTAGAGTGCTGTGATGTCACAACTCACAACAACCTCTAACCCTTGGACTTAAGCTATTCTCTTGCCTCAGCCTCCCAAGTAGCTACAGGTGCCCCCCTCAACACCCAGCTATTTTTTGTTGCAATTGTCAATTGTTTAGCTGGCCTGGGCCGGGTTCAAACCCGCCAGCTTCGGTGTATGTGGCTGGCTCTGTAACTACTGTGCTACGGGCACTGAGCCATGCTTATAGGGTCTTAACCAAGTTCTTCCCCTACCACTTGAGACCTAGGGAGCATGGTTTCTCTGGCTTTGCTTGTTCTACCACTTATTGATTTTCCTAAACCTTAGAAACATCCTTAGATGGGCTGCAGTGGCTCACACCTGTAATTCTAGCACTCTGGGAGGCCGAGACGGGAGGATTGCTTGAGCTCAGGAGTTTGAGACCAGCCTGAGCAAGAGAAAGTCTCATCTCTAAAAATAGCCAGGCATTGTGGAAAGCGCCTATAGTCCCAGCTACTTGGGAGGCTGAGGCAAGAGGATCACTTGAGCCCAGGAATTTGAGGTTGCTGTGAGCTCTGACACTGTAGCATTCTACCAAGAATGACAAAGTGAAACTCTGTCTCAAAAAAAAGAAAAGAAACATCCCTAGAGGCTGGGTGCCTGTGGCTCAAGTGTCTAAGGTGCCAGCCACATACACCTGGGCTGGCGGGTTTGAATCCAGCCCGGGCCTGCCAAAACAACAATGACAGCTGCAACCAAAAAATAGCCGGGCATTGTGGCAGGTGCCTATAGTCCCAGCTACTTGGGAGGCGGAGGCAAGAGAACACTTGAGCCCAGGAGTTGGAGGTTGCTGTAAGCTGTGATGCCACGGCACTCTACCCAGGGCGACAGCTTGAGGCTCTGTCTCAAAAAATAAATAAATAAATAATAAATAAATAAAGGAAACATCCCTAGAAACAGCAAATGCTCCCTAATTACCTCATTTGTGTGTGCCAATATTTCTTGTGGGGACCCACCTTCTTTTCATCTGTGCCTGAATAACAAATGATTATAGCAAATGCCATGATCATATGAATTCAGCAAAATGAACAATAACTCCTTACCATCATCTACAGGCAGCCGCTTGTATATTTTCAGTGTTCCTTTGGTGTCTCTGAGCAGTTTGAGAATCATTGGAGTAGCCTGTCTTTGAGGGTCTTTCCTATTCAAATGATCTGATTCTTTTTTGTGTGTTTTTTTTTTTTTTGGCCAGGGCTGGGTTTGAACCCACCACCTCCGGCATATGGAACCGGCGCCCTACTCCTTGAGCCACAGGCGCCGTCCATGGTCTGATTCTTGAATATGCAAAGAATATCCCAAGTTATAGATTTGTGTCAGTCTCCACCTGGTGGCAGGAAAGCTCTCCGGGCCTGCAGGCTGGTAAATTAGAGCCTGGTTGCAACAGTACGGTGGTGTTGCCATGGAAACTGCCCTCCTAGAACATTGAAGACGTGGTTGGAAGATGTATCTCTTCTGTACCCATAGGCTGATCAAGTGGACGCTGAACCAAACATTCCACCCAAATACACATCTTCTTTCCCCAGGGGATGGGGCTCATAGGGCCAAAAAGAGAAGCCATTAGTTGTGTTTCATGCAACACATGTTGCTACGAGATAAAGGAAAAAAGTAGGCTTGGGAAGTGATTGGAGAAACACTGTAGTGATGGCCAAATGTAATTTAAATAAGTTTGCTTGTTTGAATTAGGGTTGGGACTCATAGTGCAGACTAGTCACTTGGTAACAGAGGTCAGTCACTATGAGGTTAGTAAAACATTTTAAGCATCTGAATGTCAAAAGAAAAAGTTGTTTCACCACAAACATGAGAGACTGCTCTCCCCTAATTTGCTCCAAGGAAATCTCTCCCAGTATTTATTCTAGGGAGACATTTCCTGTATTTTAGTCTTACCTTAGTCTTCCTGTATTTTATCAAACTTGTAATTACACATTTTTCAGTCTTTGAATATTTGTCTTTTGAGGTTTAAGATGGAAAAGATTCACTAACCTTATGGTTCTCAACCTGCGGGTCGGGACCCCTTTGTAACAATGAAAACACATCGTGGCATTAGGAAGGTTGAGAACCGCTGCACGAACCGATCCTTGGTGACACCCAGAAAGAAGTTGTGGGATGTGACCCACTGGAGAGGAGACCCCAAGTTGGCACTGAAAGATATCCAGGCCTGGAACTGCACCCATGTAGCTGGGACTGTGAGCAGGTTATCGCCCATCACTGGGATGAAGGCTGCTCCTCTGCCCTTAATCTGGGGACTTCAGCCATCTCCTGGTGAGTTTTGAGAAACTGTTTGTTTCATCCCCACTGTACTAAATTACAATCCTGAATGAGAAGTTTGGCCAGGAAAACTCCATTCAAGTTTAGAGCAGCAGAAGTTGGCTGAGGATCAAAGTGTCTCATTTCTTAAAGACAGTCACCAGGGGCATATGGCTGGGTATTTGGTGGGTTGGTTGGCGGCAATGTTTTCCTCGTTAGTTTCTACATGAAAGCGTTTTCTGCTGAGGCAGGCAATTTACATTATTCTCATTTTCAAAGCAAATCTTCCAGCAACCAGGCTGCTAAAACCTAAGCAATCCTCTAAGGCTTTGTGGGTCACCCCGTGATTAGTGCGTCCTGCTGAGCCTTTACCACCGGAGAGCAGCCTTGTACATTAGGGAGACAGATTTTTGCCTGTGGGCACTTGAGTAAGGAAATGTGCCCAACTCAAGCTGACTCAAGCTGTAGAATCCATTTCTTTGGGAGGAGAAAGGCTCCCCTACCAGCTACAGGTTACCTCCGTCCTGTCCTGCCCCTTAATTCCTGACTGGCTGCTTTGCAGTCCCCTATTGTGTTTACCTGGGGAAACTGTGCGTTACTTGACCTCCTGGATGGCTGTGTACAGAGACCCAAAGCTTTGCAGGCAGTTAAGACAGATCTCCAGCTTCAAACCTTGTGTGCACATGAGGATCCTTTACCTTTAAAATGATCAGCACAGGAGAGGGGAAGCAACAATTGCTTCAAGACACTCCCTCCTGCAGGTGCAGGAGCTGAAGCAGCTGCCTGCTCTAGGCCAATATTAGGGGGGGCTATTGCCCCGCGGATTCCCAGGTGCCACGCCCAGAGATGAGTCAGTAGGCCCAGAAGAAGCCTGGGCCTTGTGCATCTCTAATAAGCCCTCCGCCCCTGTGATTTGGGAGAAGGAGGTAGGGAAACTAGCTCAAGACTTTGAGGTTTATCCAGGTGATCTGCTTTGTGTTTAGAAGTTATGAACATGTTTGACTAAAAGCCTTTGAGTTTGCTGAGAAAGGCAGAATGATTTATTGGGAGCAAGTTGGTCTCCAGCACTTAGACTATGCCACTGGGGCATCAAACATCTGGATCAATTAGGAGAAGTGATTGCCTTACTTTAAGGTAACAGAAGGCGCTCATTAAAAAGCAAACATCAGCTGAGCCCTTGGTGGAGCTCGCAGTTCTTAGGAAACTGGATACAATCAGAACAGGGTGGGGACAAGCCCTTAATGGTTTGGGGCACTGGCTTTGTTTGACCCAGTCACTTCACTAGCTCTGTCACTCTCCCGCAATTTGTTTAACCTGGGTTGTTCATCTGTAAAATGGGGATAATAATGTCAACCTCATAGAGATGATGTGAGGATGGAAAAACAGTGCATCTACACGCTGACCTCTGTATGTGTTCCAGGCTGGGTAAAATGGTACCCGGTCATTTTGGTTATTGACAGAGAAGATCGAAGTGTTAGACCAGTGTGCTGTGAGAGGATCTTAGGTGTGCCACAAAAATTTTTATAAATCACTAATTAAATTATTTTTGAAACCAGTTCCAAGTACAGTAAATATATATATTTCTTTACTTTTCAATCAACATAATTTAAGTGTGCCACAGAACTTTAGCTTTTTATCACATGGTTCAAATGCACCATGAGATAAAAAAGCCTTGTGCTAGAGGATCTGTTAATAAATGCATGAAGAGGGCGGCGCCTGTGGTTCAAAGGGTAGGGCTGGCCCCATATGCCAGAGGTGGCTGGTTCAAACCCAGCCCCGGCCATCATATTAAAATTCTACAAGGCTTTTGCCCCCACTCACCTCGCTACCTCCTTATCTCAGCACTCAGAACCTCTGAACCTCAGTAATATTCTACAGCACAGTTTCCAACCCACCATCTTCCCTCCCACCGTTTTTCTTCTTCTCTCTGCCTATAGTTCATTTTCATTCTCATTTTCCCTTCCCCTCCCTCTCTCTCCTCCTGAGTTGCCTGACACACTTCTGCTCATCCTTCAAAGCAGCCAGGAGGTCACATCTCCTAGGAGGCGTTCCCTGATCTCTTTCCTCCACCCAGGCTGGAGAAGGGCCCTCTGCAGTATCCCCTGGAACACCTAACACCTCCATGCTATGTGCAAACTGCTCATTAATCTCACCCGTGCCTTGGTGGTTCACAACCCTTTTCATTGGAATCAGCTGGAAGCTCTTTAAAGTCATGACATTCTGGCCTTACTTCAGACCAATGAAACCTCTCTCTAGGGCTACGACTCAGGTGTCAGAAGTTCTTAAAACTCTTCAGATGATTCCATGTGCAGATAAAAGTTGACGACCAGGGGTCCAGATGGTAAGCATCTTGAGAGCAGGAATGAGTGTGCAGAAATGTCTGCCGATGCTTAGCCCAGCAACTGCCATATTGGTGATCTCCAATAGATGTCTGAGCACATGCAGGAAGGTGGGTAGGTTGTCATGTCTGGAAACTTCCAGAGTTACACCACCATCTGGGAGGACAGGCTGTGCAGAGATGTTGGGGAGGGTGACCCTCAGGTGTCCAGGGGCCACAAGAAAGCCCTGGAAAGCAGAATGGGAGGCTGGGGGTGTGAGGGCCTCTGGAGGTTCACCTGGGGCTGACAGGGGGTGGGGGAGGCATTTAGGGCAGGGGTAGCTAATCAACTCGACTACCCCCATATCCAGCCCAGCCAGACACCTTTGAACCTCCCCAGCTAGGAGTCCTGGTAAAGGAACTATGTCATAATATTTTGGAGCTCTAGCAGACTTACAGAAGACTATGCCTTCCTAGAGAGGGCTTCAGGGTCTCACATCCAGGCAGACAGAGAATGTGCTTACAGCTCATTGTCCTGGCCACCTACTCTTTGTAGAAGGAGATGGCAGGGGAGCCCTATCTCCCCAAGAACATCCCAGTCCTCAAGAGCCCTTTCTGATCAATCCTCTTAAAACCAACTTTCCTCCTGGGCCTTTAAAAGTCAAATCTTCCTTATTGGCAAGAAAACCTGAAAATAAACTGAGAAATTCACCATCTTATTTTCCTATAGGCCTAGCCCAAAAGAACAAGCTGTTTTTCTCCCTCACCTTCTCTGAAAAGGACAAGCAGGTCTTTGTGCTATGGAACCTCAAGTTTCCCTTGTCCCAGAGGATTGATTAACCAACACTAAAAAATCCTTTAGAGGTAGAAAATCCAGGCTCTGGTTGCCACAGGACTGGACTACCTAAGTTGGGCTGGGGAGTTTAAATTTCCTAAGACCAGGGAGCAGGGGAGTTAGGTGTAGTGAATGGGGGGGTACATGTGCCCCATCCACACTAGAGCCCCTGGGAGGGGTGAGACTTGGGCAGGATGCAGGGGGTAGGAGACTGACCCTCCTCCTTCCCCTCCCCCTAAGCATGTCCTTCACAAGTGGTGGGTTTTAAGCCTTTTTAATTACTTTAGATTTTCAACTGGTAATGCACTGCTGACAGGTTACAAGTTACCTAGTAACACAGATAGTTTCGGCATAAAATTGCTGGTCACCAATGTGTTAACATAGCAGCTGTTGCTTGATATTTTTCTCTCATCTCACTTCCAAGATGTCCCAAATCGAGCCTATTTTATTTGTTCTCCCTCCTCATCTCTTGGCTGCTTATAATATAGAATCACTTAGCACCTCTAACATCTTAACACATTGTTGACTGGCAATTTTACACAGAAACAATCTGTGTTACCAGGAAACTCATGACTGGTCCTCAAGTGTGTCCAGACATTATAAGATATTCCTTCTGAGAGATGGACTTAGTTAGCGGCCCTTGCTTCACACCTACTGTTTTTTTTTTTGAGACAGAATCTCACTATGTTGCCCTCGGTATAGTGCTGTGGCATCATAGCTCACAGCAACCTCAAACTCCTAGCCTTAAGTAACTTCACACTCCTAGGCTTAAGCGATTCTCTTGACTCAGCCTCCCAAGTAGCGGGGACTACACGTGCCACAATGCCCGGCTATTTTTGTTGTTGTTGTTGTTGTAGTTGTTGTTTGGCAGGCTCCGGCTGGGTTTGAAACTGCTAGCTCTGGTGTATGTGGCTGGTGCCCTAGCCGCTGACTGCAGGTGCTGAGCCAGACCTACTGATTTAAGC
Source organism: Nycticebus coucang (assembly GCF_027406575.1). Classification (NCBI taxonomy): domain Eukaryota; kingdom Metazoa; phylum Chordata; class Mammalia; order Primates; family Lorisidae; genus Nycticebus; species Nycticebus coucang. Next base: position 25,808,234 of record NC_069787.1, read on the forward strand.
ACTCTCATATATTAAGTCATTGAATCCTCACAACAGCCCTGTGAGGTTGGTACTTAACACACAGTTTCATGTTTAGGGAAACTGAGGCACAAGGTTAAGTCTTTGTTCAGGGAACATAACAAATAAAAGGCCCGTTGTTATTTGCTTATATAATCCTAGAGTTTTTTTTGTGTGTGGTGGGAAGGAGGAGCGGGAAAAGCTGAAAATACAAACTTGGTAGTTGACAGCAGTGGAGACAATGGGCAACCTTGTCTGGTTCCTGACCTGAGTGGAAATGATTTCAATTTAACTCCATCCAATACTATATTGGCTGTGGGTTTGCTGTAGATGGCCTCTATCAGTTTAAGAAATGTCCCTTCTATACCAATTTTCTTAAGTGTTCTGATCATGAAGGGATGCTGGATATTATCAAAAGCTTTTTCTGCATCAATTGAGAGAATCATATGGTCTTTGTTTTTTAATTTGGTTATGTGATGAATTATATTTATAGATTCATGTATATTGAACCAGCCTTGAGACCCTGGGATAAAACCGACTTGGTCATGATGTATAATTTGTTTGATGTGTTGCTGGATTCTGTTTGTAAGGATCATGTTGAATATTTTTGCATCAATATTCATTAGTGATATTGGTCTATAATTTTCTTTTCTTGTTGGGTCTTTTCCTGGTTTGGGGATCAAGGTGATGTTTGCATCACAGAATGTATTGGGTAGTATTCCTTCTTTTTCTATGTTTTGGAAAAGGTTGAGTAATATAGGTACTAGTTCCTCTTTAAAAGTTTGGTAGAATTCTGACATGAAGCCATCTGGTCCCGGGCTTTTCTTTTTAGGGAGATTTTGTATAGTTGATGCTATTTCAGAACTTGAAATAGGCCTGTTCAACATTTCCACTTGATTCTGGCTAAGTCTTGGAAGGTGGGATGCTTCTAAGTATTGATCAATTTCCTTCAGATTTTCATAATTCTGAGAATAAAGTTTCTTGTAATATTCATTAAGGATTTTTTGAATTTCTGAGGAGTCTGTTGTTATTTCATCATTACCATTTCTGATTGATGAAATTAGAGATTTTACTCTTTCTTTTCTGGTTAGGTTAGCCAAAGGTTTATCTATTTTATTGACCTTTTCAAAAAAACAGCTTTTTGATTTATTGATCTTTTGTATAATCCTTTTGTTTTCAATTTCGTTTAATTCTGCTCTAATTTTGGTTACTTCTTTTCTTCTACTGGGTTTGGGATCGGAATGTTCTTCCTTTTCCAGTTGCTTGAGATGTCCCATTAAGTTGTTAACTTTCTCTCTTTCCATTCTCTTGAGGAAGGCTTGCAGTGCTATAAATTTCCCTCTTACAATGGCCTTTGCGGTATCCCAGAGGTTCTGATAATTCATGTCTTCATTATCATTGTGTTCCAAAAATTTGGTAATTTTCTTCTTAATCTCATCTATGACCCAGCTATCATTCAGCATAAGGTTATTTAGCTTCCATGTTTTTGTATGATGATGCAGATTCCTGTTGTTACTGAGTTCAACTTTTATTCCACGATGGTCTGAGAAGATGCAAAGAATAATTTCTATTCTTTTAAATTTGCTGAGGTTAGACTTATGACCTAAGATGTGATTGATTTTGGAATATATTCCGTGGGCTGACGAGAAGAATGTGTATTCAGTTTTGTTAGGATTAAATGTTCTGTAGATGTCTGTTAAATCCAAATGTTGAATGGTTATGTTTAAATCTAAAATTTCTTTGCTTACCTTCTTATTAGAGGATCTATCCAACACTGCCAAAGGAATGTTAAAATCTCCAACTATTATGAAGCTGGAGGAAATGAAGTTGCTCATGTCTGTTAGAGTCTCTCTTATAAATTGAGGTGCATTCTGGTTGGGTGCATAAATATTAATAATTGAAATCTCATCATATTGAGTATTACCCTTAACAAATATGAAGTGACCATCCTTATCTTTCCTTACTTTTGTTGATTTAAAGCCTATTGTATCTGCAAATAAAATTGTAAGACCTGCTTTTTTCTTTTCTTTTTATTAAATCATAGCTGTGTACATTAATGCAATCATGGGGCACCATACACTGGTTTTATAGACCATTTGACATATTTTCATCACACTGGTTAACATAGCCTTCCTGGCATTTTCTTAGTTATTGTGTTATGACATTTATATTCTACATTTACTAAGTTTCACATGTACCCTTGTAAGATGCACCACACATGTAACACCTGCTTTTTTCTGATTTCCATTTGCCTGAAAATGACGCAGTTCCCTCCAATGAGCAGATGCTCCAGGGGTTTGAGCCTTCCTGAGTTACAGGGAGATCTATGTCTCCTTGGCCAGATCTCCACACTCTGCCACCATCCAGCAGGGAAACTAAGACTGACAACCTTGGGTGGTTAATGGAAGCTGGATCGGTTCACTCAGTTTCAGCCCCGCCCCTGATTGATGTTGCTGACACTAGTATTTGCACATTATTTGTGATTCTGTACTGGCTATATTCCCCTGTGGAGCAGGTGCCATTTGAGTTCACAGAAACTGCAACTCAGCCCCAGTCTGTGCCGCTGCCCAGAGCTGGTGTTTCTGTTTCCCCTGCAGTCTGTGTTGGAGCGGGTACAGTTAGGGCTCACACTGAGCTCTCAGTTCCAGCCTCAGCCTGCCTGCCTTTGTCTCAGTTATGATCCCCTGAGGGACAGATGTTTCTTAGGCTCATTAAAGCCTTCCTGGCACAATCACACCCTGGGAGTATGCTGTCTCTGTGCACACATCTTCAATTCTCCATCCCACTGCACTCCACCCAGGCCAGTACCACCTTAGGCATACCCTTTGCTCACGGGGTCTGCATTACCGTCCCAAATCTATTCCACCAGTGTCTGCCACTGGAGAAAATTCCCAGCTTTCTCTGGTTGCCCAGAGAGAGACGGAGTATCCTTCCAAAATATCCCCAGGGGTGTGAGCCCTATTGTTACTGCTGCTGCCACTGCTGCTTCTCCTTACCCCTGTGCCTCAGAATCAGCACAGACCTGCAACAGCCCACACCCTGTCCACATCTCTCGAGAAAATGCCCAAGAATCTGGACTCCATAGGGGATAGCCTTCCAGACCTCAGGGTGAAAGTGGAGGGGAGTGCTGGGAGTTCAGAATTGCAGTTAGAGAATATATACAGTTTTATACAGTTTTATACCTGGCAGCAGAGTGCCATGGCACCCTAGTAGGGGAAGGAGGTCCGGTTTTTAGAGAGTTTCTCCCATGGGATAAAATGGGAGGACCTTTGAACTCTGCTCACTTGTTTTTAGAAAGTATACTGTGAGCCATTCTCATTGGGGAGGGGACTCCCATCTGCTTGGCAATGGATTTTGTACCTTTTGTTTGTATCCTTGGGGTAGCAGCTCGCCTCAGCAGGGTTGATGTGCATTCTTCAACCTTTTCTATTGACTCAGCTCCAAACCATCAGCTTACTTGCTAACCTTCTATCCTTTAACTCTCCTTCTTGATGGGAGCCTCTGTGGAAAGCTGGCTCCAGTCGGCCATCTTGCCTCTGCCCCCTTCTGTGTCAATTTTAATAGGAAGGGTGGGCAAGAATCTAACAGGAGAGGTAACTATCCTGGGGTAAAAGACTGAGTGTGATTTTTTTTCTTTTAGGACTGAGATCTCTAAGTCAGAAAGATGTCAGGGCTGATGTCCATCCCTCAGCTGACTACCTCTGTAACTTTGGGCAAATACTTGGCCTCTCTATGCAGGTTCCTCATCTGTAAAACAGGAATAATATACTTTCTACCACAATGGCCAGGGTGAGGATTAATTATAAAGGGCTTGTTGCAATGTCAGGCATGTAAGGACTCAGGAAAGATAAATAATGTTTAATAACTAGAAGGAGGCTCATAAAGGGTGCTTACCAAAAATGCTCTTTATCCATCAAAAAGGATGACACAAAGATAATGTCCAATGCCAGGATAGCTGGAGTGCTTCCCGAGGGCTGAGTGGTGTGCTCATGACCACCCTGTATTTGCACACACCGTGGTGGTCCTCCTCGTTGCCTGCACAGCATCTATTCCTCCACTGTTACACAGAGCAGCAGCCACATGCCTTGCCATGTTTCATTCCAGTCACTTGTTGTGTTGGGACAGTTCTCCCAATACAGCAAGGCTGAGGACTCAGCTGGACAGGTGGAAGAAAGGAAGCCATCTTTCTCACCAAGCTGTGGAGGAGAAACCACACAGCCAAAGAACTGCAGACACTCATTCCTCTGCCGTGAGGACAGCCAGCCTGGGCAGAAGGCCAACATGCAGGACAGCATAGTCAAGAGAACTCTGAGAAATGAGGCCTTGTCCTGGCTCACCATCTACCTGTACATCAACCCAATTCTGAAATTCCACTCCCCCTTTCTTTGTGAACTTTTTGGGTCCATGATACAATAAATTGCTTTATTTTAAAGCCACACTAAGTTGGATTTTGTTTTTACTTTATAGCTCAAAGCATCTTAACTGATACTCATCAGATAAGTTATCTCATCATATCTCCATGACAACCTTATGATAAGATGCTTTTATTTCCCTTTACAAATAGAGAAATATCCAGAGAGACAGCTTACCTGCTATCAGGCTATTTAAGATGAAATTTGGTAGAGCGGGTTTGGGGTTCAAAGGTCTGGGTTTCTTGTCTTAGGTCTATTTTTGTACTGGCTGTTCTCTCATCTATAAAATAAACATAGCTTTTTTTTTTTTTTAAATGTTTTCTTTCAAGATTGACAAAGGAAGCTGAATCAAACATGATTCCTTAGGAGAAAACTCCATGCTACTATAAAGTGTTATACAGATATTTACTATTTCTAGCTAGGGCTCCTACATCCTTTTGCATTCTGCATGTTGCTGGCTCGACAGGTGCGGGCTCCAGCTTGTTCTTCGATGCAGGTAAATATTCCAGTTTCTTATTTATACTAATCATTTGTTTAGCAAATTTTTCCCTTATAGCTAGAAAAGATCTAAAGTCAAACCTAGCCCCTGACCCCAAGTGATATAAATGGGTCTCAGCCATGTTCCAAACATAGTCTTCATTTATCAGTTAGCCTGCTTCTAACACCTACATATATGTGTACCCTGCCCACAATTTCCTAGATTATTCTTCCTCTTCTTCTTTTTTTTTTTTTTTTTTTGAGACAGAGTCTCACTATTTTGCCCTTAGTAGAGTACAGTGGTATCCCAGCTCACAGCAATCTGAAACTCTTGGGCTTAAGCAATTCTCTTGCTTCAGCCTCCCAAGTAGCAGGAACTACAGGTGCCCACCACAATGCCTGGCTATTTTCTTGTTGCAGTTGTCATTGTTGTTTAGCTGGCTCGGGCCAGGCTCGAACCCACCAGTCTCGGTGCATGTGGATGGCACCATAACCACCGTGCGACAGGTGCCAAGCCAATTTTCTAGATTTTTGAACCCACAAGGCTGTACTATTTTCCATGCTTGGTTAGTAGATTTTCTGTGTGCTGTTTGCATCTCAAAAGTATGTTTTGTATCTTCAGCTTTTATGGATTAAAAATATAAACATATGCTTAAAATTTTCTCTTGTTAGGAATAACTTTGAGGTAACATTCCCTGTAGTTATTTATGGTAGAAGAAGTGAAAGACTTGTTTATAATTCAAATAAGAGGATAGAAATTTTTCCTTACCATGAATATACTGGAATAATTCACTTAAATGCTTCAGAATTGATTCCCCAAAAATATTATTTTTCTTTTCTTTTCTTTTCTTTTCTTTTACAGACAGAGTTTTACTTTGTCGCCCTTGGTAGAGAGCTCACAGCATCCCCCAGCTCCTGGGCTTAGGCAATTCTCTTGCCTCAGCCTCCCGAGTAGCTGGGACTACAGGTGCCCACCACAACACCAGGCTATTTTTTTGGTTGCAATTTGGCCAGGGCCGGGTTTGAACCCACCACCCTCGGTATATGGGGCCAACACAGTACTCACTGAGCCACAGGTGCCACCCATTCCCCAAATATATTAATCATGAGCAAGAAGAATTGTGTGCATCTTTGTGTTTATATCAGAATAGAGTGCTTGTCAAACAAGGCCCTAATTTAATAAGCACAGTATACAAGGGAAAAAATGAAATAGATTTATTCTTGTTATTTGAGGAGTATGTGCTTTATTGTATACACTTTGCTTCTGGCTATGGAGAAAATGATTTACCTACAAGTTTTCTCTTCTTTCCTTTTTCTTGAATATAAAGATTAACTGATGGTTTAACCATCTTGTTCAGGCTATATGTATGAAGGGAAGCTATTCCCAGTCAACTCCCAGTATTTAATTAAGTTATCACATTATTCATAAAAACATGATAAGACCTTTAATCATAAAAGTTGAGATTTTATTTCCTATTAAGAGCTTGAAAGGAATTTCTTTTGTGTTAGTTTGCATGGAAGGGAAATAGCCAAGAATTGGAAAAAATAAATTTTTGTAATCATACTGACTTGATATGAATTTGTCAGATGTGAAGGTAATGTAGATTTGTCATAGTGTGACATCAGATTGGCTCCCACTGGCTTCCCTTGGGGTTAAACCCAGCAGTGGGCATTGAGTAGTTTGCTTGTTTTCTTCCCCTTTGATCAAAGACACTTAAAATATATTCAAGGTTGGGAGCGATGTCCTTGCAGTAGACTGCAATCTGTTTATGTTTTCTTCATCAATGTCAACTGTTGGGTTTCAAGAAGAAATGTAATCCAGGTTCAAGGGCAACTTTTAGAAGGGCTTTCATTTCTGAAAGAAAACCAAAGCATCTCTCATTTCTGTTCATAAAATACTTATATTTTAAAATTTTTCTCTGCTGCTGAACAACATACTTCACAGCTGAAAATACTTAAAATATAGGTTTGATTGTTTTTTTGTTTTAATGCAAATTGAACAATTAACTCAAGCAAATAACCAAAGATTTAAATTGAAAGAGATGGAAAACCATTTGGGCTAATTTCATAGCCTGGTGAACTTTGGGGCCTCAGCATTTAAATACTCCAGCAAGTATATGCTGGGAGGCAGACCAAGTTTTTTTATTTATTTATTTTTTTGTTGTTGTTGGGGATTCATTGAGGGTACAATAAGCCAGGTTACACTGATTGCAATTGTTAGGTAAAGTCCCTCTTGCAATGATGTCTTGCCCCCATAAAGTGCGACACACACCAAGGCCCCACCCCCCGTCCCTCTTTCTGCTTTTGCTCCCCCACCATAATCTTAATTGTCATTAATTAGACTCATATCAAAATTGAGTACATTCATGCTTCTCCATTCTTGTGATGCTTTACTAAGAATAATGTCTTCCACTTCCATCCAGGTTAATACAAAGGATGTAAAGTCTCCATTTTTTTTAATAGCTGAATAGTATTCCATGGTGTACACATACCACAGCTTGTTAATCCATTCCTGGGTTGGTGGGCATTTAGGCTGTTTCCACATTTTGGCGATTGTAAATTGAGCTGCAATAAACAGTCTAGTACAAGTGTCCTTATGATAAAAGGATTTTTTTCCTTCTGGGTAGATTCCCAGTAATGGGATTGCAGGATCAAATGGGAGGTCTAGCTTGAGTGCTTTGAGGTTTCTCCATACTTCCTTCCAGAAAGGTTGTACTAGTTTGCAGTCCCACCAGAGTGAAAGTGTTCCCTTCTCTCCACATCCACGCCAGCATCTGCAGTTTTGAGATTTTGTGATGTGGGCCATTCTCACTGGGGTTAGATGATATCTCAGGGTTGTTTTGATTTGCATTTCTCTAATATATAGAGATGATGAACATCTTTTCATATGTTTGTTAGCCATTCGTCTGTCATCTTTAGAGAACGTTCTATTCATGTCTCTTGCCCATTGATATACAGGATTGTTGGCTTTTTTCATGTGGATTAATTTGAATTCTCTATAGATCCTAGTTATCAAGCTTTTGTCTGATTGAAAATATGCAAATATCCTTTCCCATTGTGTAGGTTGTCTCTTTGCTTTGGTTGTTGTCTCCTTAGCTGTACAGAAGCTTTTCAGTTTAATGAAGTGCCATTTGTTTATTTTTGATGTTGCAATTGCCATGGCAGTCTTCTTCATGAAGTCTTTCCCCAGGCCAATATCTTCCAGTGTTTTTCCTATGCTTTCTTGGAGGATTTTTATTGTTTCATGCCTTAAATTTAAGTCCTTTATCCATCTTGAATCAATTTTTGTGAGTGGGGAAAGGTGTGGGTCCAGTTTCAGTCTTTTACATGTAGACATCCAGTTCTCGCAACACCATTTATTGAATAGAGAGTCTTTCCCCGAAGGTATGTTCTTGTTTAATTTATCGAGGATTAGGTGGTTGTAAGATGTTAGTTTCATTTCTTGGTTTTCAATTCGATTCCAAGTGTCTATGTCTCTATTTTTGTGCCAGTACCATGCTGTCTTGACCACTATGGCTTTGTAGTACAGAATAAAATCTGGTATGTTGATGCCCCCAGCTTTATTTTTATTACTAAGAACTGCCTTAGCTATACGGCTTTTATTCTGGTTTCATACAAAACGCAGAATCATTTTCCCCAAATCTTGAAAGTATGATGTTGGTATTTTGATAGGAATGGCATTGAATAGGTAGATTGCTTTGGGAAGTATAGACATTTTAACAATGTTGATTCTGCCCATCCATGAGCATGGTATGTTCTTCCATTTGTTAATATCCTCTGCTATTTCCTTTCTGAGGATTTCATGTTTTTCTTTATAGAGGTCCTTCACCTCCTTCGTTAGGTATATTCCTAGGTATTTCATTTTCTTTGAAACTATGGTGAAGGGAGTTGTGTCCTTAATTAGCTTCTCATCTTGACTGTTATTGGCGTATACAAAGGCAACTGACTTGTGGACATTGATTTTATATCCTGAAACATTACTGTATTGTTTGATGACTTCTAGGAGTCTTGTGGTTGAGTCTTTGGGATTCTCTAAGTATAAGATCATGTCATCAGCAAAGAGGGAGAGTTTGACCTCCTCTGCTCACGTTTGGATTCCCTTTATTTCCTTGTCTTGCCTAATTGTATCAGCTAGAACTTCCAGCACTATGTTGAATAGTAAAGGTGACAGAGGACAACCTTGTCTGGTTCCAGTTCTAAGAGGAAAAGCTTTCAGTTTTACTCCATTCAGTAAAATATTGGCTGTGGATTTGTCATAGATAGCTTCAATCAGTTTTAGAAATGTGCCACCTATGCCTATACTCTTCAGTGTTCTAATTAGAAAAGGATGCTAGATTTTATCAAATGCTTTTTCTGCATCTATTGAGAGGATCATATGATCTTTATTTTTGACTCTGTTAATATGGTGGATAACATTTATGGACTTGCATATGTTAAACCAGGTTGCATCCCTGGGATGAACCCTACTTGATCATGATGAATGACTTTTTTGATGATCAGCTGCAATCTATTGGCTAGGATTTTGTTGAGAATTTTTGCATCTATATTCATGAGTGAGATTGGTCTGAAATTCTCCATTTTGTTTGCGTCTTTTCCTGGTTTTGGTATCAGGTTGATGTTTGCTTCATAGAATGTGTTGGGGAAGATTCCTTCTTCCTCAATTTTTTGGAATAATTTCTGCAGAACAGGAATAAGCTCTTCCTTGAAGGTCTGATAGAATTCTGGAGTGAAGCCATCTGGACCAGGGCATTTTTTGGTTGGAAGATTTTTTATTGTTTCTTTGATCTCAGTGCTTGCAATTCGCCTGTTCAGAAGCTCTATTTCTTCCTGGCTGAGTCTAGGGAGAGGGTGTGATTCCAAATATTTATCCATTTCCTTTACATTGTCAAATTTCTGGGCATAGAGTTTCTGGTAGTATTCAGAGATGATCTCTTGTATCTCTGTGGGATCAGTTGTTATTTCCCCTTTATCATTTCTGATTGAGGTTACTAGAGATTTTACTTTTCTATTTCTTGATAGTCTGGCCAATAGTTTATCTGTTTTATTTATTTTTTCAAAAAACCAACTCCTTAATTCATTAATTTTCTGAATGATTCTTTTGTTTTCAGTTTCATTGATCTCTGATTTGATTTTGGATATTTCTTTTCTTCTACTGAGTTTAGGCTTCGATTGTTCTTCTTTTTCCAATTCCATAAGATGGCTTGTGAGATTGTTGATGTGCTCTCTTTCTGTTTTTCGAATGTAGGCATCTAAAGCGAATTTTCATCTCAAAACTGCTTTTGCAGTATCCCTCAGGTTTTAGTATCTTGTGTCTTCATTGTTGTTATGCTCAAGGAAGTTGATGATTTCCTGTTTTATTTCTTCCTGCACCCATGTGTTATTCAACAGAAGATTGTTTAATTTCCATGCCTTTATGTGGGGTCGAGCGTTTTTGTTAGAGTTGAGTTCCACCTTTAGTGCCTTATGGTCTGAGAAGATACAAGGTAAAATTTCAATTCTTTTGATTCTGTTGATATTTGTTTTGTGTCCCAGGATATGATCAGTTTTGGAGAATGTTCCATGGGGTGATGAGAAGAATGTATATTCTTTATCTTTGGGATGGAGTGTTCTATATGCATCTATCAAGCACAGATGTTCTAGGGTGTCATTTAAATCTCTTATATCTTTGTTTAATTTCTGTTTAGAGGATCTGTCCAGCTCTGTAAGAGGAGTGTTAAAGTCCCCTGTTATGATGGTATTGTCAGATATCATATTGCTCAGACTGAGTAAGGTCTGTTTCAAGAATCTGGGAGCATTTAAATTGGGTGCATAGATATTTAGAATTGAAATGTCTTCTTGTTGTATTTTTCCCTTGACCAATATAAAGTGACCATCTTTGTCTTTTTTGACTTTAGTTGCTTTAAATCCACATGTATCTGAAAATAAGATTACTACTCCTCTTTTCTTCTGAATTCCATTTGCCTGAAAAATTGTCCTCCAACCCTTGACTCGGAGGTTTAATTTGTCTTTTGAAGCCAGGTGTGTTTCTTGCAGACAGCAGATGGATGGCTCGTGGTTTTTAATCCAGTCAGCCAATCTATGTCTCTTCAGTGGGGAATTCAAGCCATTAACATTTATGGAGATAATTGATAAGTGTGGTAGTATTCTATTCGTCTTATTTTGTGAGAGTCCATTGCTTAGTTTTGTCTTTTGCGTCAGTGTGGAGGTTAGGTTCTGTCCTTTAATATCTGAGTTCTTACTTTGCTGCTGATCCATTGTGATGGTCAGAACACGTTGAAGTATTTCCTGTAGAGCTGGTCTTGTTCTGGCAAATTTCTTCAATGTTTGTATATCTGTAAATGATTTGATTTCTCCATCAATTTTTAAGCTTAGCTTAGCAGGGTACAGAATTTGGGCTGGAATTTGTTCTGTTTAAGTAGATTAAAGGTAGATGACCATTGTCTTCTTGCTTGGAAAGTTTCATTAGAGAAGTCTGCGGTCACTCTGATGCATTTGCCCCTGTAGGTCAACTGGCGCTTACTCCTGGCAGCTTGCAGAATCTTTTCTTTTGTCTTGACTTTGGACGGGTTCATCACAATGTGTCTTGGAGAAGCTCGGTTAGAGTTCAGGCAACCTGGGGTCCGATAGCCCTCTGAAAGCAGTGTGTCAGAATCTTCGGTGATATTTGGGAAATTTTCTTTTATAACATTCTCTAGTATGGCTTCCATTCCTCTGGGGCATTCTTCTTCCCCTTCTGGGATTCCTATAACTTGTATGTTGGAACACTTCATAAAGTCCCATAATCCTGACAGTGAACGTTCTGCTTTCTTGCTCTTCTTTTCTGCCTCTTTTACTATCTGAGTTATCTCAAAAACTTTGTCTTCTACCTCTGAAATTCTTTCTTCTGCATGGTCTAACCTGTTGCTGATACTTTCCATTGCATCTTTACGTTCCCTAATTGACTGTTTCAGTTCCTACAGCTCTGCTATATCCTTTTTATATTCTTCATATCATTCATCTCTTATTTGATTCTGTTTTTGGATTTCCTTTTGGTTATTTTCCACTTTATTAGCAGTTTCCTTCATTGTTTCCATCATTTATTTCATTGTTTTCAATATGTGTATTCTAAATTCCCTTTCTGTCATTCCTAACATTTCTTTATAGGTGGAATCCTCTTTACTAGCTACCTCATGGTCCCTTGGTGGTGTTGTTCTGGACTGGTTCTTCATGTTGCCTGGAGTTTTCTGCTGATTCTTCCTCATGAGTGATTTTTTTTTTTTTATCTGTTTCCTTGCCCTAATTTTCCTTTAACTTCCTCTTGCTCTTTGAGTTGTCGTGCCTGTGGACTAAGGTTTCGATGAGTCCTTTTGGTACAGGACCAGAAGGATGAGAAGGTTGAAGAGCAAGAAATGGATGAAAGAAAGTAGGGATGAGTGAAAAGAAAAAAAAAATAGAGAAAGGAGAGGGGGTGGGTAAAAGGAATATTGACAAAAAGAAGAGAGGCACAGAAAGAGGGAGACAGAGCAATATAGGTGTACAGTAGGGTACTTTGACACAATCTTAAAAAAAAAAAACCCCTTCTGGGGGTGCCCAGTTGGGTGGTTCCCTTGAGGTCAGCAGCTCTTTGCCAACCTGGTCAGACACAGTACCCCACCTCCACCAAGTAGAGAGGAAAGACAAAAATGCTATAAATCAAACCAAAACAAACAAACAGAAAACTTTACGGGATAAAATTGGGTGAAAAACCAAATAATAGCGGTAGAAACACTAGCAAAAATGAAGTTCTAATTATTGAAAAAGGTAGCAATTGGAAATTATAATTACACTAGAAAAATTGAGAAAGAAAAAAATCTGTACGGAAAAGGTTGTAATTAAAAAACAAAACAACATCAAAATAAACAGAGAAACAACCAAACTAAAAAAACAAACAAAGAAAAAACATAACCAAAAACAAAGCAGTATGTATATGTTGTTGAATATTGTCTGGGCACCACGTGGTCTTCTGGGGTATGAGCGTTAATCACAGTGCTGATATGACTGGAGGCTGCAGATTTCTCCAACCCCAGCAGGTAGACACCCTAAATCTCTCTTCAGCCCTCTTAAAAGGCACTTTGAACTTGTAAACTCGCTGAGTAGAAGCTTTCCCAAGAAAGTGCTTGTCGCTGGAATCACTGCTGAAGTGGCTATCCCCTTACCCAGTGTGCCAAAACCGGTCTCACTCTGCCCCTGAGGGTTAGGGCTGTAAGGCGGCTCAGACCCCGCCCTTAGGCTACTCAGTCGCTGGGTTACCAGCTCCCACCAGATTCTTGCTCTGCAACCCTGAGGGCGGAGCTTGCCAGGGCAGATCACTCACAATTGCTCCCTGTGACCCACAGCCAAACACTATTAGCTCCGTCTGGCTCAGTGGCTCAGACTGGGGCCCTAGACAATGGCCAAAGTTCTCCGCACTCCCGCTCAGGCTCTCCCCAAGGCAGTTCAACTGAGTACCACGTCCAAAGACACCAAAACAGTTCACAGATAAGGCCTTTCCAGTTTGCAGTCTCGCTGCTACTGTACTTACTTACAGTTGCTGGCAGGTTTAGACCGATTGAGCACACACCACCACTTGCCGGTTTTCCACTCTTTTAGTCCTCCTGTTGGGGTCCAGAAGTCTCTCGCTGACTCCCTGTATCCTCACAAGGATGATTATAGGCAGATCCCACCAGCCAGAGATGCCTGGAGTCCTATCTCCCCAGAGTCACCGTGCCCAGATGCAAGGAAGCTGTTACTCGGCCACCATCTTGCTCCAAAGGTCCAGACAAAGTTTTTTAAAAAATGTTTTGGAACATTGGCCTGACTCTTTTTTTTTTTTTTGAAACAGTCTTACTTTGTCACCCTCCGTAGATTGTGATGGTGTCATAGCTCACAGTGACCTCAAACTCTTGCGCTCAAGCAATCCTCTTTGCCTCAGCCTCCAGAGTAGACTACAGGTATATACCATTACACCTGGGCAATAGCTCAAGAGTATGTAGAGTATAATTTTACTTGTAGTTTCTTCTATTTTTAGTAGAGACAAGGTAACGTAAGACAAGGTCTTACTTTTGCTCAGCCTAGTCTCCAACTCCTGAGCTTAAGCAATCCACCTGCCTTGGCCTCCTAGAGTGCTAGGGTTTCAGATGTGAGCCACCACACCAGCCTTTCTTTTATTAATGATTTTCCTGCTTTGAACTAGCAGATTTCTCAATCTTATTCCTCCATCCATGGATTGTCATGTATTTCATTTCCACCCCAGGAGTGCAAGTAAAGTGACAAAACCTGCCACAAACCATGGACAGAAATTCTTGTGACTTGGGATACACACCCAGGAGTACGAACAAGTAAACAGGGTAGCCATGAAGTTTGTGGCCACAGACTTTATAGCCACACTTGCAATTGTTGCTTATGATTGCCTTCTTGGGTGTGAAGTGGTATCTCTCTGTGGTTTTGTTTTGTTTTGTTTTTGAGTATGGTTTATTTGGTCACTTAGGTGATTTAACTGTTTTTTTTTTATTATTATTAAATCATAGCTGTGTACATTAATGTGATCATGGGGCACCATACACTGGTTTTATAGACCATTTGACATATTTTCATCACACTGGTTAACATAGCCTTCCTGGCATTTTCTTAGTTATTGTGTTAAGACATTTATATTCTACATTTACTAAGTTTCACATGTACCCTTATAAGATGCACCATAGGTTTAGTAATCCCACAAATCACCAACCTTCCACCCATCCTCCCCCCTTCCTCCCCTCCCTTTCCCCCTTTTCCCATATTCTTAGGTTATAACTGGGTTATAGTTTTCATATGAAAGCCATAAATAAGTTTCATAGTAGGGCTGAGTACATTGGATACTTTTTCTTCCATTTTTGAGATACTTTACTAAGAAGAATATGTTCCAGCTCCATCCATGCAAACATGAAAGAGGTAAAGTCTCCATCTTTCTTTAAGGATGCATAATATTCCATGGTGTACATATACCACAATTTATTAATCCATTCGTGGATTGATGGGCACTTGGGCTTCTTCCATGACTTAGCAATTATGAATTGGGCTGCAATAAACATTCTGGTACAAATATCTTTGTTATAATGTGATTTTTGGTCTTCTGGGTATATACCTAGTAGAGGAATTATAGGATTGAATGGCAGGTCTATTTTTAGATCTCTAAGTGTTCTCCAAACATCTTTCCAAAAGGAATGTATTAATTTGCATTCTCACCAGCAGTGTAGAAGTATTCCCTTTTCTCCACATCCACGCCAACATCTCTGGTCTTGGGATTTTGTGATATGGGCTAATCTTACTGGAGTTAGATGATATCTCAAAGTAGTTTTGATTTCATTTCTCTGATGATTAAGGATGATGAGCATTTTTTCATATGTCTATAGGCCGTGCGCCTGTCTTCTTCAGAGAAGTTTTTCTTCAAATCCCTTGCCCAGCCTGCGATGCGCTCACTTGTTCTTTTCTTGCTTATACGTTTGAGTTCTCTGTGGATTCTGATTATTAAACCTTTGTCAGAGACATAACCTGCAAATATCTTCTCCCTTTCTGAGGGCTGTCTCCTTGCTTTATGTACTGTGTTTTGGCTGTGCAGAAGCTTTTTAGTTTGATCAGGTCCCAGTAGTATATTTTTGAAGCTGCTTCAATTGCCCAGGGGGTCCTCCTCATAAAATACTCACCCAGGCTGATTTCTTTAAGGGTTTTCCCTGCATTCTCTTCTAGTATTTTTATAGTTTCATGTCTTAAGTTTAAATCTTTAATCAAGTGAGAGTTTATCTTAGTTAATGGTGAAAGGTGTGGGTCCAGTTTCAGTCTTCTACAGGTTGCCAGCCAGTTCACCCAGCACCATTTGTTAAATAGGGAATCTTTTCCCCACTGAATGTTTTTAATTGGCTTGTCAAAGATTAAATAATGGTAAGTAGATGGATTCATCTCTTGGTTCTCTATTCTGTTCCAGACATCTACTTCTCTGTTTTTGTGCAGTACCATGCTGTTTTGATCACTATCGATTTATAGTATAGTCTGAGGTCTGGTAGCATGATTCCTTCTGCTTCGTTTTTATTTCTGAGTACTGTCTTGGCTATTCAAGGTTTTTTCTGATTCCATATAAAACAAAGTATTATTTTTTCAAGATCTTTAAAGTATGACAGTGGAGCTTTAATAGGGATTCTTTCTGTGGTTTTGATGTGCATTTCCCTAATGGCTAATGATGTTGACTTTTCTCTCCTGTGCCTGTTGGCCATTTGTATATTTCCTATTTTATTTGTAATTTTATCAATTTTTGATTCAGTTATTTGTCTTTTTATTATCAAATCATAAGAGATCTTTGGGGCTGTGCCTGTGGCCCAGTGAGTAGGGTGGTGACCCCATATACCAAGGGTGGCATGTTTGAACCCGCTCCTGGCCAAACTGCAACAAAAAATAGCTGGGCATTGTGGTGGGCTCCTGTAGTCCCAGCTACTTGGGAGGCTGAGGCAAGAGAATCACTTAAGCCCAGGAGTTGGAGGTTGCTGTGAGCTGTGATGCCACTCTATTGAGGGTGATAAAGTGAGACTCTGTCTCTAAAAAAAAAAAAGAGAGAGAGAGATTTTTTTTTGCAGTTTTTTGCCGGGGCTGGGTTTGAACCCACCACCTCCAGCATATGGGGCTGGCGCCCTACTCCTTTGAGCCACAGGCACCACCCCCAAAAAAGAGATCTTTGTATGTTCTGGATATAACTAGGTACGTTTTCCAAATATTTTCTTCTACTTTGTGAGTTATCTTTTTACTTTCTTAATGGGAACAAACATATTTAATTTTGTTAAAGTTTAATTGTTGATTTGCCACTTATGCTTTTTGTGCCATTTCTAGGAAGGCTTTCCCTAACTCACGGTCATGAAGAATTTTTTCTGTTATTTTCTTCTAAGAATTTTATGGCATTGGCTCTAACATTTAGGTCTGTGATTCATTTGCATATAATTTTTGCATGTGATATAATGAAAGGGTGCAATTTCATTCTTTTGCACTATTTGTTAAAAAGAATATTCTTTCTCCATTGAATTGTCTTGGCACTCCGGTCAAAAAAGAGTTGACCATAAATGTCGGGATTTATTTCTGGATTCTATATTTTATTCCATAAGCCTATATTTCCATCCTTATACTAGTACCAAACTGTCCTGATGGCTGTAGCCATAGTAAGTTCTGAAATCAGAAAAGTGCGAGAACTCTTCCTGCATCTGTTGATTCTCCATTGTCTTCAGCTCAAAAACATGCTTATGTCAAAGTAGCACATTATGGAGTGGCATGTTCTGGATGCTTTCAGCAGGAACATGAGTATTTACTGCCTGACTGTTCACTTAACAGATGAGAATTGTTCAGGGTTAAACTTAATCTTCGTCTGCTTATGCTGCTATAAAGGAACACCTGAAGCTGAGTAGTTTATACAGAAAAGAGGTTTGTTTGGCTCACGGTCCTACAGGCCATACAAGAAGCATGGCACCAGAATCTGTTCAGCTTTGAGGGAGGTGCTCACACTGCTCCCACAGGTAGCAGGAGGCATAGGGAAACCAAAGTGTGTAGAGATCACATGGTGAAAGAGGAAGCAAGAGAGAGGAGGGAGGTGCCAGGCTCTTCTTAAAAATCAGCTTTCTGGCTGGACTCAGTGGCTAAAACCTATAATCCTAGTTCTCTGGGAGGCTAAGGCACAAGGATTTCTTGAGCTCAGGAGTTTGACACCAGCCTGAGCAAGAGTGAGATCCTGTCTCGACTGAAAATAGAAAAAGTAGCTGAGCATAGTGGTGTAAGCCAGTAGTCCCAGCTACTCTGGAGGCTAAGGCAAGAGGATTGCTTAAGCCTAAGAGTCTGATGTTGCTGTGAGCTATGATGACACCACAGCATTCTACCCAATGTGACAGAGTGTGACTCTGTCTCAATAAATAAATAAACTTCAGCTCTCCTGGGAACTAATAGAGCGGAACCCACTCATTACTGCAAAGACAGTACCAAGTCATTGATAAAGGATCCACCACTATGACCCAAACACCTCCCACCAGGCTCCACCTCCAATGTTGGAGATAGCATTGACTCTAATTTGTGTGTCCCCTCCCCCTAAACCTCCAAGCTATAACAAACTTTATTTATTTATTTATTTATTTTGAGACATAGTCTCACTATGTCGCCCTTGGTAGGATGCCATGGTATCACAGCTCACAGAAACCTTAAACTCCTGGGCTTAAGTGATTGTTTTGCCTCAGCCTCCAAAGTAGCTGGGACTATAGGAGCCCACCATAATGCCTGGATAATTTTTGGCTGTAGTTGTTGTTTGGCACACCTGGGCTGGATTCAAACCCACCAGCTATGGTGTATGTGGCTGGTGCCCTAGCCACTGAGCTACAGGTGCCCAGCCAACAAACTTGATTCAAATCTTGAAATTTGGTATAAATACGTATGTTACTGGGTGCTGCTTAGCTTTTATTTGATGGGGGTAGGGCAGAGACGTCTATATAGTTCTTTCTTGAAAGCTGCCAAGCCTGGGCCTGATCCTGAACGTCTGTCTGTTCCAGTGGAGTCTGTGCTGGGGCTCACCTTGAGCAGTTACCTGGGAAAGAATACTGTCAGCATTAGCACTCAGCTCCCACCTGGCCAGCTGTTAAACTGTGAACTCTGCCTGGCCCACAAGGCAACAGTTCACACAGATTTCACTTAGCAAATTTAAAACGAACAAAAGCATATATCTGGCCACCTGAATGTTCCCTCTCCCTGCACAGCATAGAGAAAACATTTTTAATTCCAATAGATTGGTTCATTGAAATCCTAAGACCTTTGTGATTTCTGAATATTTTTCTTATCTTTCTACCCATTCTCCCGCTACCCAGGTATGCTATATTAGGTTTTGGTTTTAATCTGCTCTCTGTCAATTTACCTTTTGAAAAAGAGGCATTTCGGGGACATGATGTAATGTATTTATTTATCTGATGGCTCTAAACTAAATGTGAAGCCAAGAAGACCAATTACTGACTTCATGAATGAAGGTTCGATTGTCACTTCACTTATAAAGGAACTTGCTTGTTAGTTTCAGACCTATGAGTTAATTACTGGCTTCAGTTCTTCAAACCATAGGCTGAGTCTGCATGATTTTACTCTGAAGAGTTAGAGCATGAAATCAACACACTTAACTTGCATGTGGCTTTAATTTACCAAGTACCTCAGTTAAAATCAATGACTAGCGTTGGCACCAGAAATGGAAACAGGATGCTCATGTGTTCACTTGCTAATTATTCTCTCCTCTTCCCTTTTCCTCTTGTCCCCAAACTAAGGGAAATTCACAGACCCACAGAGGGACGGACAAGCAGGGTCACTTCTCTGGTTACACACTCACACTGGGTCCTGTACTCAAGCAGAAGGCTGACATTGGCCATAATATTCAAATCTCAAATTGTTATTTCTCCCCCCCTTCCCGTTTTTGGCAAGACAGTATAGTTGAATTTGTGTGAGTTCGTGATGCCATTCCAGATCACTCCTAGCAAAGGCTGCTTATTCTTAGCAAACTTAGAGAAATTCAAAGATAGAAGCCAAATATAGCCAGGCCCCAAAGGAATAGAACTTTAAAACTGGGTCTAAACTAGAATTTTCGAAGTTAATGATTTTTCCCCTTTCTCTCTGCCTTTCTTCTGTACTAGGAGCCTCTCTCCTGCTCTACTTGTTCAGATTTCATGGCCCAGTGGAGGTTTTATTCTCACACTTGCCGCTAAAATTCCTCAAATAGTCAGATCAGCCTACTTCCCTCTTCTACACAGAGCACATCATGACAGTAGCCACTGTGAGTCCACTGCCCACCATGCCCTGACAGGGGGCAAGGACAGGCAAGGGTCGGCATCCTTCCCTTCACAGCATCCCCCTCCCACCCCACCCTCTGCCCTGGGAACAGTTGCCTACACCCTCCCCTGGGCCTCACTAAGCTGTTATTACACCTGCCATCCTGGATGGCAGGTGTATGTTCATTGACTGTCTCCCTGGCCAGTCATGAACTCACTACAGATAGAAACTTATTTTCTTGACTGTCCTATTTCATCATAGTCCCTGGCAGATTGATGGGGCTCAGGAAATGTTTGCACAGATAAATGAATCTATATAACCCACTGTTGGCTGAGAAATACTTCGAGTCTCTCTGCGCAAGACCACATTGCCTGTCCAATTAAAAAAAAAGAAGAAAAGAAAAAAGTGAAGCTGGGATCAATGCCATAAAATATGATTTTTCCAGGCTTTGGCTGCACTTCCCTGAGGGCGAGGTGAATAGAACAGCGTGGTGCTGGGGCCTGTGTCTTCATCCTTGGGCAGCCTCATTTCCCACTTGAGCCACCAACATCTATTGGGAGGCGCCAGCCTGGGAGGCAGGATCTCTACCTAACTCCAGGCTCTGAGGTGTCTGCTGGGATGCTCCGTGCATTGTTTGCTAGGATTCTGCTCTTTGGAAGCTCTACCACCTGTGCCTGCCTGCTCCCCACATGGAGACACATCATTCCTGGCCTCTGGCCCTGCCATCGGTTTGCTGTCAGCTTCCTCATCGATTTTAAATTTTATTATTGGCTTTTAGAGCTCTTGAGGACCCAAGACTTTCCTTAACCATCAATCCCCTTGTTCCCAGCCAAGGGGAATGAGCTTTGCTAACTTCATCCCCCCAGCTGGTGACCAGCTCCTCTGTCCTATTTGTGGAGATCCTCAGCTTATTCTGGGTGAAATGTGGAAGACTGGGTGCATTTCCTCAGACATCTGTTGTGCTGAGATGCTGCCCCAAGCCAAGTTGAAGGCGTTGCCTAGTCACCATGACCAAGTGACAAGAGCTAACTTTTATTGCGTGCACACTCTGGGCCAGCTACTGTGCTGAACACTCAGTACTACTTCATTTATTCTTCAAAAAAACCTACCACGTAGGTCATTTATTACTAGCTTATGAACAGGGAAACTGAGGCTCAGAGAGGTGCAGCAACTTAGTATGTGCAGGGGCATATGCACAACGTCCGAGCAGTCCAGCTCACTGCCGCAGCCCACTGCTGGATGTGTCTGTGCATGAGTAACACATAGCTCAGGAAGGTACAACTTGCCCCTCAAGTTCAGTACCATCCAGATAAGTCCCATGGTCACAGCTGAGTTATCACAACAGCATTAAATTGTAATAAAAGTTCCTAATCCCATCCTCTTACTTTGGCACTTTTCTTCCCACTGACAGTCCTCAGATCAGCACTGGCCAGCAGTCGACCCCTGTGTGGCACTTGTCCAGTGGACACAGGAGTACCTCCCCCTGTAGTGATGTGGCCTTGGAGGAACTGTTTCTGCAGCTAAAGGGGGTGGGAGGCTCAGCCCTGCCGTGTGGAATTCTGGTTTTTCCCTACAACACTGTGTCTACTGCTCCTTGCCCCTGTCATAACCCCCGCAGGAGTGAGAATCTGTCTGAAATCTCACTGCCCTCCTTTGACCACAGGGACAATGTTTGTTCTCAAACTGAATTCTTACTCCTCTCAGTGTCAGCTCAGTGGTTCCTGCATCTGAAGGCCTAGGGATGGGCAGTCTTCTGCCTCTCTCCTTCCTCCCTCTCTCCCCTTTCCCCTTCCCCCTTTCCTCCCATCCCTTTTCCTCTCTTTCCCTCTCCTCTTTTCCTCCTCCCTTCCTTCCCTCTCTTTTCTTTGCTCTCTCTCTCTCCTTCCCCACTCTGTAGCAGCCTATATAGTTTTCCACGAAACACATCTGTCAGTGTTAGCATCTCAGGGTGGGTTTGGGAACTGTCACACCCAGCTCCCAATAAATCCTTTGATTGAGCAGCCTGGAGCTAAAACCACAGCCAGCGCTGGGGGAGTGGGCTCTTCTTATGGCCTTGCCAGCATCCCTGACAGGTACCCCAACAGGCCTGGGAACATGGCTAATAGTGCTCTCTATGAGTGTTAACAGGATAGGTAGGGAGGAAACCCTTCTGAAAGCCAACATTTTTCACAGTGCAATAATCAAAGGGAGGTTATCATCCCCCAAGGCAGGAGGCTTGCATTTCATTTATACACCCTTGCCATCAGGTTTGGTGGTTTGTATTTGACACTCTCCTGATCTCTCTCTGTGCCTCCTGGGGCTCAGAGCCAGGACCAGGTGGGTGTTGCCCCCATCTGATACAGTCAGATGAGCCCAGGGCCACTCGCACATAGCAGGGATCATCCTCATCCCTACCCCACTACTTGTGGGTAAGTAATTCAACCTCTTATAAACCTAAGTTCCTTATATATAAAATGAGGACAATGAACTACTTCTCAGGGGCTGGGCTAGGATTAAAGCAGGTTGCCTACATGGAAGAGTCCAGCCTAGAACTTAGTAAGGACATAAGAAATGTTGGCTACTTTTCCTGTCTTCTATAGGATGATATATATGATCTTTAACTTACAGATGAGAACTAGAAAAATGCACTGAACTTCCCAATAGCATGCAACCGATAAGAAGTGAAGCCGAGATTTGAACTGAGGTGATCTAAACTCCTAACCCTGACCTCTTTTTTTTTTTTTTTTTGAGACAGAGTCTCAAGCTGTTGCCCTGGGTAGAGTGCCATGGCATCCCAGCTCATAGCAACCTCAAACTCTTGGGCTTAAGCAATTCTCTTGTCTTAGCCTCCTAAGTAGCTAGGAATACAGGCACCTGCCGCAATGCCTGGCTACTTTTTGATTGTAGTTGTCATTGTTGGTTGGCAGGCCCAGGCTAGATTCAAACTTTCCAGCTCCAGTCTATGTGGCTGGCACCTTAGCCACTTGAGCCACAAGCGCCGAGTCAGCCTAGACTCTTAACCACTGGGATTTACTATCCCATCAAACATGCACTATTACATAGAAGAGCTGGTGATGAATGTGTGAACCCTTGAGGACCAGGATAGTGTCATTTTCATCTTGGCATTCCGGTGTGTACCACAGTATCTGGCACACAGTAGGAGCTTAATAAATGCTGATAGAATGAGCAGCTGAATTAGGAAGAATGTAGGTTCTGGAGGAGCACATTGGGCAAACTCAGGGAAAGATGGGGAAGGGGAAAAGGACCATGGAATCTGATCTAAGTAATCTTAGTAAGTTAGTTAGCAGCACCAATATGTGACTAACCCAGAAGTCAGCAGCTAAACCAACCAAATTACCAACTGAAGGCTCCTCCACTTTGTTAGCTAGTGATAATCTGATCTGAAACCTGCCCTATCCTTACATAAAACTGAGACTGAGGAATGGGGGACATAAATAAGGCCAGAAGTCACACATATAATTTCAAAATATGAATTCTGAACTTCCTCAAATTCTAAAACCAGAACCTTTATACTAACTTTAAATGCCAGCCCTGCCTAGCCCGCCAGGAAATTCATGTTCATTCATATCAATATTTGAGAAGGACAACTGGTATAGACACACATCGAGGTTCTTCTTTTTTAATTCTAACAAATTGTGTTGTTTTATGTTTAATTTTAAAACCCATTCTGGGTTGTTATAGGAAATTAAGAAAACATAGCAGAGTAGGAAAAGTTTTTCAATTACTCCAAATCCCTAGACTTTATAATAGCTATTGAACACATTTGGCTATATTTCATTCCAGAAAAGGACCAATTTTTAAAGCTTATTGGGTAGTTGACACTCTGGTTTCTATAGATCTGATGAAGCCTTCAAGGTTTCTTTTGAGAAAAAATAATGTTCTAGGCTTTTGAAGAGGTAGCATGGTATGATGGAAAAGACTTTCAATAGGAAGGCAGGTGACATTAAGCCCATCCTGCCATCACTTCAGTGTTTGACTTTTCCAGAGCTACTCACCTCCAGCATGTCAGTTTATCCTTCCTTGCTTTCCCCACCTCAAAGCTGTTTTTCCTTAGTCAATGGCTTGCCCTATAGACTGCAGGTGCCTGTACCAGGAACAAACAACAGCTTCTCATAGACCATTGCAATGGCTCTTAATATTGCCAAAAGTCACATTTCTATAATAAGTCTCCAATTATATAAGTTCTAAGGGTTCTGCATTTCTGAGAGAACCCAAACAGCAGGAAAGATGGCCACCAGGTGCATAAAATCCACACCCTGAAGCTTAGAACTGAGTCTTTTATGACTCGTATGAGACCATTGCCTACCTCTCCAAGAATATAAACTCCCTTAGGGTGAGGTGCTGAAAGACCCCATAGCACAGTGGATCTACCAGTCTCCTAGGGCTGCTATAACAAATTACCACATGCCAAGGGGCTTAAAACAGTGGAAATATATTCCCTTACAGTTTTGGGGGCTACAGGTCTTGGATCAAGGTGTTAGCAGGGACATGCTGCCTCCGAAGCCTTCAGGGGAAGATCTTCCTTTGTCTTCCCACTTGACTTATATCAGCATAACTCCAATCTCTGCCTGTCTTGACTTGCCATTCTCACTGTGTCTCTGACTTACATGGCCATTTCCCCTTTGAGTGTCTTTCCTGTATTTATAAGGGATATTGGATCAAGAGCCCATTCTGCTCTGATGTGACTTCATCTTAACTAATTACATCTGCAACAATCCTCTAAATAAGGTTGCATTCTGAGGTACTGAGGTTTGAGAACCTCAACATATCTTTTGGGGGAAATACAATTTACTCCCTGAGAGGGGTTGTGATGATTTACTTTTATGTGTCTACTTGGCTGGTCCACAGTGTCCAGATACTTGATCAAACATTATTCTGAATCTTTGAGTGAGGTGTTTTTTTTTTTTTTAAATGAGATTAACATTGAAATTGATACATTTTGAATAAAGCAGATTATCCTCTCTATTATGGTTGGGCCTTATCCAATCAGTTGAAGGCCTTAATAGAACAAAAATGGACCTCCCTGGATACTAGCAGACTGTCTTTGCACTCAGACTGTAGCTCTTCCCTGGATCTCCAGCCTGCCAGCCTCCAAAACATGGAGATTTTTGGACCTGAATCTCCAAAATTGCATGAGTCAATTCCTTAAAATAAATCTTTCTATATATGCACATCCTGCTAGTTAAGTTCTTGAGAACTCTGACTAATACATTGGTTAAGAATATGGACTCTAGAGTTGTATTGTTAGGAGTTGATTCTTTCTTCTTCTACTTACTGGATGTGTAACTCTGAATATGTTAACTTCTCAGAGCCTCAGCTTCCCCACATTTATAGGCTGAGAGTAATATTAGTACCACTTCACAAGGTGCCATGGGAAATTAAGGGGAGTTAATAAATATAAAAGACTGAGAAGTATGCCTTGCCCATAATAAGCCCTGTGTAAGCATTAGCTGCCTGGTCAGGACTGTGTCTCCAGCATCTAAAACTGGAATTGCACCATAGGAGATCGATTCATATTTTGTGAACTGACCCTACCTCCTCCAATGTAGTAAGTTTCAGGCCAAAAGTGTGTGGCTGCTCTAAAAAGAAAATCTTAGACATCTCTTAATTCTTCAGTCCTACCACATAAACAGTTCTCAACATGAGCAGCTGATCTTGAAGTGATACCTAACTTTAGGCACATTTAACAGGGCTACTTGAATCACACAAGCTCCCCTTAATGCCACAACTGGGCATGTGCTGTGTGCTCTCATTCCCTCACGTTCTCCCTTCTCTCTCCTGCAATAGTTAATAGGATTCCAAAGTGGCAGCTTCCATAGTATAAATGGTTACAGAATGTACTTGGAAAGATCTGTGTATCTAGACAGGTAGTCTCCCTTTCCCCACAAAAAAGTCAATTGTGGTCTCCAAATTATCTCAGAAAACAGCACCGCATTGGCCCGCATCTCAGTAAATATGATTCTACCCTATTATTATAATAATCAATAGTGAAGACTGAACTCAGAAATTGTTACCACACCTGCTTACTATCAACTTGAAGGCAAAAAGTTAGCTCCCCTGGCTGTGTTTCTACAGAACTTTACCCACGTGGTGTTCTGGAGCTAATGAGAGCTTAAGAAAATAAAAATTGGAATTAGGAAGCAGTCACACGATAAAGTAGCTCCAATTACTTAAGTTATCTCCACGGGTGGCTCGCTTAGGAAGCCACATATGAGTTTCTAATTAAAGGAATATTAGAAGAATACATTCATAAATTTCAGAGCTGGGCTTAATTTTCTAGTTTGAAAACTGCCAGAGAAGATAGTAAATTGCAACTATATGAAATATGAAAAAAGGAGACTTAATGAATTCTAAGTTTATTCACTGAAGTATTTAACTATCCAAGCCATCAAGTGGGGATAATAAATTTGAGTGTGTCATAAGACTGGCCCACTTTAATTCACATTTGTAAAATGAGCTATAAATAAAGGGCCTGATTCAGTGCTAAATTTTTAGAGATGCATTAACTCATAATGCCTGAGTCTACATGATGCCAAACAGCAGACGGAAATGAAAAGGCCCTCAGTGACCAGGAGGGTGGTAACTACCCAGACTCTTGGAGCAAAGAGCAGAGGACTGGCCTGGATGATTCAGCATCTGTTATCAGCAGAGTCACTGCTTTCCTGTGACGAAAGTCAATTTGCAATCTGAGTCATGCACCCAAGAGGAAAGAGATGGATGGCTCATTAGCAGGAGAAATTAAGGAGAGTTTAATGAAAAGGATGACTCTTTACAAAGGTGAAGTCAAGACTGAAAGAATGGTAAAGCGCCGGTGCCCATACCACCGCTAGGCCTGAAGGAGATCCAGCGCGAGGGGGCTCATAATATCCCACTCTTAGGGATTTTACACTCTTGGTGGGGTACAGGCAATAAACCCAGAAAAAAGAAGTGTTTAGATATTGGTAAGAAAAACAAAGTAGAAAGAGGGGTATGAATGAGGGGGAAAGTGGTGGGGGAGCCTACTTGAGCTGGGGGACAGGAGGGCTCCTCTGTGGTGGTGAAATTTAGTCTGAGGCCCAGGAGAGGAAGAGCCAAGGGGAGATGCACAGAGCCTGACCTTGGGGACAGCCAGCATGCCTGAATGTCAAAAGGGGCCGTGCACTGGAATGTGGTGACTCGTCGGAGCAGAAGGAGGTAAGGCTGAGGTCTTATGCACCCTGGGAAGTATTTAGGTGTTAGAGTTTACCCTAGAATAACAGGGGATTAAGGGTGCCAACCTCATGCAGTCAAAAATCTGCAGGTAACTATTGACTCCCCCCCAAATTAACTAACAGCCTACTGTTGACCAGAAGCTTTACTGATAACAGTTGATTAACACATATTTTGTATGTTATATTTATCCTGTATTGTACTCTTACAATCAAGTGCACAAGAGAAAATGTTATTAAAGAAAATCATCAGGGGCCAGGTGCAGTGGCTCACACCTGTGAGCCTAACACTCTGGGAGTTCAAGACCAGCCTGAGCAAGAACTAGGGTCTCTACTGAAAATAGAAAAATTAGCTAGGCATCATGTTGGGCACCCGTAGTCGTAGCCACTTGGGAGGCTGAGTCAGGAGGATCACTTAAACCCAGGAGATGGAGGTTGCTATATGCTAGGCTGATGCCACAGCACTCTACCCTGGGCAAATGAGAATGTCTCAAAAAAAGAAAAAAATAGGGCGGTGCCTGTGGCTGAAAGGAGTAGGGCACCAGCCCCATATGCTGGAGGTGGTATGTTCAAGCCCAGCCCCGGCCAAAAACTGCAAAAAAAGAAAAATCAGGAAGAGAAACTGTATTTACTATTCATTAAATCAAGGTAGAACATCAGAGAGGTTTTCACCGTCATCATCTTCACACTGAGTGAGCCAAAGAGAAGGAGAAGAAGAGGGTTAGTCTTGCTATCTCAGGGGTGAAAGATCCATGTGTAAATGGAACCAAGCAGTTCAAACTCATGTTGTTCAAGGTCAGCTGTATTCTACTTGTGAAGGGGAATAACCGGGGACTCTGAGCAAGAGAGTGGTGCAAACTGATTTACACTGTAACTGAGCACTGTGGAGGAGACACACAGAAGCAGAAGCAGTGAGACCAGTTACCAAGCAGCTGTAGGGTGGAGGTGATTTGACCCAGGAGGGAGGAGTCTACACAGAGAGCAGTGGATGGAGCGAAATACATGCCACCTACCCGGCATGTTCTTCATCCTGCAGGTGGTAGACAGGGGCCTCTCAGGCCTTGAGAAAGAATAAAAGTAGTAGTTTAAAATTTTTTTTTTGCATAGGGTGGCACCTGTGACTCAAAGGGGTAGGGTGCCAGCCCCATATGCCGGGGGTGGTGGGTTCAAAACCAGCCCCGGCCAAAAACCGCAAAACAAAAAAAAATTTTTTTTTTTTTTTTTGCATAGTGTCTTAACATTTTTACATGTTAGATATATCACTTTTGAAATTGAAGGAAGAGAATCAAATTTTCAAAGATCGTCTACCAAAGGAAAGAAGGGGAGGAGAGGAAGAAAAATATTGGCAGCTTTGGTAAATGGTAGGTTCTATATGTAGTGAGAGATGGCTTTTCAAAAACACAATGGCATTTTTGGTTGTATAATTAGAAAAATGGTGTCTATAATGAGGAGGGCGATTCTTCACACTCCTCAAGGGCATGACCAGGTCTTCTACATTTATTTATCCCTCATATATAAGTGCACACTGCTTAGTACCTTAAAAGACTTGGAAGAAAAGGGAGAAAACGTGGATTTTTTAAAGGCTAATTTCATAAAGCCTGTTATTAATGATGAGGTTGAATATCTGTATAGACCATAGCCTGTTTCAGGGGTGGGGAACCTGCAGACATAAGGCCATATTTGGCCTTCTAGGTCCGTAAGTGTGGCATCATCACTGAATACAAATTTTATAAAGCAAATCCTTTTATTTTTGTTAACACATTTTGTTTGTCTTTCATATTTTCTAATTTATTTTTTAAATGAATGTATTTAAAATACCAAAGAATAAAATAGGTTTCAACAAAATTATCCTCCCAGAATTAGAACATCAGTAACCCATACAGGCTAATCTGACAGCCGCTACTCTCTTGAGTTAGTGCTAACTTCCCTCCCCTGACTGGCACCACGACCTCATGAGGCTGGTTGGAAAGAGTTTATGGTGATCGAGTTGCCACTTTATTATCAACCCTTGACACCAATGCACTATGTTTCTGTGGAAATGGAATTTGTGAATAGATGCACAGTTCAACAGTATTTTTTAATTTCGTCTGTTTAATAGCCCATCATGTCAAAGAAGAATAAGAGAACATTGAAGGAAGAAAACAGATTTTTTTTTTTTTTGTGACAGAATCTTAGTCTGTTGCCCTTGGTAGAGTGGTAAGGTATTGTGTCATAGGACACAGCAACCTCAAACTCTTGGGCTCAAGAGAGCCTCTTGCCTCAGTTTTTCTACTTTTAGTAGAGGCAGGCTGGTCTCCAACTCATGAGCTCAAGCTATCCACCTGCATAGGCCTCCCAGAGTGCTAGGATTACAGGCATAAGCCACCATGCTGGCTCAAAAGAAGATTTCTATAGGAATGCAGCATTTTTGTGTGATATATCCAACGCTTACATTAGCCTAAGTTCAAATAGCTGCATGCTCTATACAACAGATCCGACCAATTCTCTGGGTTTGGGGAGGTAGATAGTAGAGGCACTTGTGAAATTATAAGATAAAAACCTATGGAGGATTGAGAACCCAGGAGTCTCCTTGGCTCCATCTTAGAATAGCTTGCTCAGGGGTGTAAACCAGTCATTTGGATGTAGCCATGACGTCACAGTGATGGCCATCGGATCCAGCTACTGAGACCAAACCCCATGCATCTTCTCTCTACTCTGGGTTCTCTGCCTTAACAGACAGATCCTACTCATGGCCCAGAGAAAATGATCCGTAATATTTTCCCATTCCACACCTAACATACACATAATATTTTCAGCTAACACATAGGTCATTTTTAGAAAGTTGAAATTGATATTTATCATGAGAATTCACATTTATGAGCAATGTGGGCTTGGCCAGCATTACCCCCAATTCCCTTTCAACCCCAAATGATCACCTATTTCAGTATTTAAAACGGCTCCTCCCTAGCACTCTGGGAGGCTGAGGTGGGTGGATTGCTTGAGCTCACGAGTTCAAGACTAGTTTGAGCAAAAGCGAGGCCTCATCTCTACTAAAGATAGAAAAACTGAGGCAAGAGGATGGCTTGAGCCCGAGTTGAAGGTTGCTATGAACTATGATGCCACTGCACTCTACCCAGGGTGACAGGTTGAGACTCTGTCTCAAAAAAACAAACAAAAAAAGGCTTTTCTTAATCTGAGAGTGGAAGAAATATCGTCATCCATTCTTTATTTTCACCTTTTCTTGGAGTGGAGGTAGTAACCTTATAAAACAAAGCAGCCAATAAAAAGGATACTTATTTCAGTAAAGGAGTTAAGTAGACAATATAATGATGTCAACAAATTAGATACCACCTTGAATTGAGTGGTTTTTTTTTTTTATGTTGAGTGTTTAGTCTGGAAACTTAATTTAGAAAACAGAAGACTGTTACCATGAACTTATAATCAATGCCACTCATTGAAGGAACTTTAGTTCTTTCTGGGGTAGCCCAACTATATTTCGGGGAAGGTCTATCTTAAAGAGCTTGGGTACAACATTATTATGAGACTTAAAGCATGCAGCTATTTGAGCTTAGGCTAATATGATTTATAACACTTTTAACACAACTATAACACATATTAGCTTAGGCTAATATGATTTGGTGAAAAAAGAAAGGGAGAGCTTGAGAACTGTTGTTGTTTCACATTTGTAGGAAAATTCTATTTTGTAGAAAATGAGGGTAGGATAGAATAGTGGATGGGAGTCCTGCCCCCAGCTTCTGTTACCTACCTACTTTCAAGGCCTACTGTGGCTGTCTTAATTTAGGGTACACCAGGAGCAGACCTGAGGCCACGATCTGAATGCAAGGAGTTTATTTGAGAGGGGATCCCAGGAAACCCCAGGAGGGGGAAAGAGAAGTAAGCCAGGGAAAGGGAGGAAAGGGAGCATTAGCAAGAGACCACTGTGGGTAAGTGAAGCTGAATCCCCTGGGACGTGGGGTCCCCTCCATCCCTCATCCCTCATCAGTTGAGGGCAGGTTTTCTTTTTGGCACTTCTGTTCTTCTATGATCAGTCAGGAGACCCCTGGCTGCCAGAGAACACTCTCGGGCAAGAAAATGCAAATAGGAGTAATGGGCGGCCTGAGGTATCCTACAACAGTCAGGTGGAGGGACATGAGCTGGCAATGGCCATAACTGCCACTGGCTGTCTGAGGGCTGCGGAGGGGAAGGCTGTCCTGCAAACCCATCTCTCATATGGCCATCTCACTGGCCCCCTCACACCTCTTCTCACTATAAGCAGAGGCAGACTTTGCCTAAACCCTGCAGAGACACTCTGAGAAGTTCTCTCTGCCAGCCTCGCTGAGGACAATTAATTATTCACCAACAGCTTCCTTCTGCTGATAACTGTCTCCTTGGCAACCTAAGGCCCAGGGAAACAGAAATGAAATGTATTTTAAAACGTACCTATGTGTGTGTGAATGAAAAATATGTGAAGGTTCTTCTTACTTTTTCATAAAAATGCCTTTAATTTAAATATGGTTTGAGCAGTGATTAAACATAACTGCTTTTCCAGCACTGTATCAAAGTCCTTATCAAATCAGTCCCTCGCGGGACTAGATCATCTCAGTGATGTGTGTTTCTAGGAGACAGGCGGTGAGGCGTCCTCCCAGCTGAAGTCACTGCTTCTTTTTATAGCACATGATGCACTGCCACTTGATGGCCCCCCAAGAGCGCTGCCTTGCCAATGACAAGCCTCGACTGTCTTCGGCAATAACACTCAACTTGCTGTGTGACCTTGGGCATGTCACTAACCCTCCCTGGGCCTCAGTGGCCTAATCTGTAAAAGTGACACCCTAGGTGTGGTACTCTTACAACTGTCCCTCTAATCTCAAACAAGTTCCATGCGACGTTCTGTTGTTTGAGTCATACCCTGCTCTTGGAAAATGAACTCTTGAGTTCCATGTCAAGGACTCTGTCCTGTCCAGCTGGTTCACACTCTCCTCAGGGTCTCAGATCCCCCCTACCACTCTCCCTGCTGTCCACACCACCTCTTAGAAGCTGGTCCTTTAGGATTGGGGGAATTTTTAAATCTTGTCTAATCTTTACAATACAATTTTGTTGATGATATTATTACAGTTGATGTTTATTTCTACTTACCAAAGGAAGACAGGCTTACTATAGAAACAAAGTCAAAAAAAGATATAAAGAAACAAAGAAGACTGGGCATCGTGGCTCACGCTTGTTATTCCAGCACTCTGGGAGGCCAAGGCAGGTAGATTGCTTCAGCTCATGAGTTGGAGACCAGCCTGAGGAAGAGTGATACCCTGTCTCTAAAAATAGTCAGGTGTTGTGGTGGGCCCCTGTAGTCCCAGCTACTTGGGAGGCTAAGGCAAGAGGAACTCTAGAGCCTAAGAGTTTGATTTGCTGTGAGCTATAATACCACAGCACTCTACCAAGGGTGACAAAGTGAGACTCTGTCTCAAAAAAAAGAAAAAGAAAGAAACAGAGAGGTACTTCATAGAAGGGACATTATGTCCAAGCAACCATGGTTAACAGGCATATGTTTCTATTTACTTTTTTGGGAAAGGAAGTACATGGTTAAGCCCACAAAGCAAATGAATTTCCTTATCCTACCACTCAGTTTTAAACATTATCATGTAATCATTTTACTTTGCCATTAAAACCTCTTGAGGGTGGTCTACTGTGAGTATGTATTATAATATATGTAACCATTTCTCCATTGTTAGGTATTTAGATTATTTTTATATTTTTCCAGACTTCTTTTAAAATACTTTTTAAGCAATCTGGGGAAACCATGCCATGGGCAGTTCTTTTTAGATGTCTTTCAAAAGCTCAGCCCAGTGGTAGGAGGCAAGTTCGCTGTATCTACTCCCAGCTGCCCTCTCTTGCTGTGCCTTGGAGCAGGTTCTCTTCATTTTGGGTAAGTTCTCCTGCCCTGAAGTGAACAGTCATAGCTCTTCTCTTCTTCCTCTCCAGTAAGTGTTGGAAATGCCCTGCCTCTGGAATTCAGCCCAATCCCCCAGCCCAGAAGTGGGCATGTGACTCAGACTTGCCCATCCTAATAACTATCCAACCAGCAATGGTGATTGGTCCATTGAGTAGTGGCAGAAACTAGGAAGGACAATTAAAGTCTTTCCCTAAGATAAAATACAAATGCTGTGATATAAAGGATGACCGGCACTGGCGATGTGAGCCAGGAGAAATTGTGGCAGTCTTCCCATAGCCTGGAGGAAGCCATTTGAAGGGCATTCTGAGAGAATGCCAAGGCAGAGACAGCCAATTAGGACAAGGGAGGTGCCTGAGACAGAGAACACCAGCTCTAACTCTGAGGTCCTGCCTCCTGCACCTCTGCTTTGGATTCTGGGGGTTATTCTAGAATCCTTCCCAGCTGCTAACACCTTTCCTTTTTGCCTATACCAATTTGAGTTTGAGTTCAGCTCCTTATTCAGAAAGTCTCAACCAGTATTCCCCCAAAGTGGTTTTCCTAGAGGTTGCCCAATATAGACTATGACATCTTCCAGGCAGAGAGCAAACTTGGGCATCCAATGGACTTGGCCATATTTGGCTGCTAATTCCTCTTTCTGGCCTTCCCCAGAAAGAAAAGGTAAAACTGTCCAGAATGAACCTCAAGAATCCCAGAATTTCCCTAAACCAGCAGACCAAACTCCCCTGTCAAGTCTGGCTCATACAACGTGACCCTTCAGTTACAGTGAAGATAAATGTCCCAGATGAAAGACAAGCTGGGCCCAGAAAACCTGTTTATCTCCTGAAACCTGCACTGCAGATTCCTAAAGAGAGAACAGCTAGAAGCAGAAGAATCTTTCCTTTTCTGTGTATTCCCACCCCATCCCCTATTTTTTTTTTTTAAGACAATCTCACTCTGTCACTCAAGCCGGAGTTCGGTAACACAGTCATAGCTCACTACAGCACTGAACTCCTGGGCTCAAGTAATCATCCCTCCACAGCTTCCCAAGTAGCTGGGACTGTAGGCATGCACCACCACAGTTAGCTAATTAAAAAAAAAACATTTTATAGAGACAGGGTCTCCCTATGTTGAACTTCTGGGCTCAAGCGACCTTCCCACCTCAGCCTCCATAGGTGCTGGGATTGCAGGTGTAAGCCCCCGCACCTGGCTGTATCCCTATTTTTAAAGCATGAATTTCTCATCTCTTTGTTTTTAGCCTATTATTAATCTTTTTCATCATTGGATAAGAAGGAAATAAAGGGCTATTTTTGGAGGCATGATGCATACGAATATTCTCCAAAACTGTTTTCTAGTCCTCTCCATTCAAAGTGTGGCTCTAAAAGGTTGCTCAGGGTGTGAGAAGCCAGCTATGCAAGGGCTTGGCTGTCATCAAGAAGTGTTTCACAAGTATGAAAAACTTTTGGGAAGTCATTTTTGGTTTTGTTTTGCCAAAAGGATTTCATGAAGCAAAGGGTGAGTGGTTTAAACAGAAATCCCCTTAGCGGGACCTGTCTTGTGTCTGGGAGGAGAGGAGACCTTCTTGGGCACACGCTGCATCAGGAATTGGATGGAAGGCAGCTTTCCTGGCTCCCCATCAACCTCCAAGTAGGCTCCCTGAGCGAATATATAGCAGGTTGCACATGGAGGGACCCCACCATGAGTTGGTATTTCGGGGCCCCCAGAGGATGCCCTTCTTCTGATACAATCCCATTTACTGGCCAACCAACCTGAGAAGATATCCCATGAACTAATAGTTTCCTTTTAAAATGCAAACATTAAAAAATAAATAAATAAAAATAAAATGCAAACATTTTGGAGGAGGAAAAGCATATTCTGTTTAGACAAGAGGTTTTCAGATTAAATCCAAGCCACCATGTGCTGAGCCCTGCCCGTGATATTCTTCATATGTCAAGTCACTTAGTGCTTGTCTTGCAGGGTTTGTTACGGCAATCGGGTCCCCAGGTGGCAGAGGAGGAAACCAGGGCTCAGTGAGGTTACGTGACTTGTCAAAAGTCTCAGAGCTCAGGGAGTGGCCAAGCTGGGATGTGAGTTCACAAACCCTGGACTCCAAAGACCTTTTCTTTACAGAGCGACAGCTAGTCCCTGAGACAAAGAAGTCCACGGCCGGCATGTTTTGCTGAGCGGGAGGAAGAAGAGGGAGATTCTGTGTAAAATGTGAAATGTGGTGCCCCTGGCTGGGCAGGCCTGGGAGGATGCCAAGGGAGGCCTCTCTGAGAACTGGCAGTGTGCTTTGAGCTGCACTGAGCCAGGGGCAGATGGATGACACAGCCAGGAGCCCTGACGCCCTGCCCATTGGCTGAGGCGTCAGGGCCAGCTATTGTATCCAGAGCCATACAGGGCTGGTATCAGAGGATGACCGGCCATAGCAGCAGGTCTTGATGACAGAGGGCAGTGTACTCACGTTTTATTGCCCCTCCTCCATTGGCACCCACGCCAGACTCCCTTTTCCTTTCTCTTCATCCAAGAGCAGTCCTACTCATTTTTACACCCTGCCAGGAAAGAGTATTTCTCTTTTGGCTTCCACATGGTTGGCAATGACCCAAGATGGCATCTTTCTGGCTGAGTAGAGAGAAGGACCTGTTTCTGTTCAGCAGGGCTAGTTTCCCCAAAGGGTCTCCACCAGTCCACGTAGGGAGCCCGAGGTTCCAGGATCCTTTCCATCACTACATCTGCTTTCTCACTACCTGTTGAGTTGTCAAACTGTTCTGGATAAATGAACAGTTTCCCACCACTGAGACAGGGGGCCACCCCTCATTCATTCAGTGCTTCAGTGCGTCGGTGGCAGCACATGAGAATTATTTGGTTGAGATTCTTTCTTTTTTTTTTGAGTCGGAGTCTCACTGTCACCCTGCCTAGAGTACCATGGCATCATCATAGCTCACAGCAACCTCAAACTCGTGGGCTCAAGTGATCCTCCTATCTCAGCCTCCCAAGTAGCTGGGATTATGGGCACCTGCCATGACACTCAGCTACTTTTCTTATTTTTAGTAGAAACAGGTCTCGCCCCTGCTCAGGCTGGTCTCAAACTCCTCAGCTTGTGCAATCCACCCACTTTGGCCTCCCAGAGTGCTAGAATTACAGCCATGAGCCACTGCACCCAGCCTGCTGCTTGAGCTTGATAAACAAAACCAATGTCTGGACCCTCTCCCAAAAAGATTCTTTTTTTTTTTTTTAGAGACAGAGTCTCATTTTGTTGCCCTCGGTAGAGTGCTGTGATGTCACAGCTCACAGCAACCTCCAGCTCTTGGGTTTAGGCAAGTCTCTTGCCTCAGCTTCCCAAATAGCTGGAACTACAGGTGCCTCCCACAATGCCCGGCTATTTTTTTGTTGCAGTTTGGCCGGGGCCGGGTTCGAACTGGCCACCCTCAGTTTATGAGGCCAGTACCCTACTAACTGAGCCACAGGTGCCACCCTCCCACAAAGATTCTTATTTACTCACTCTGGCATGGCGTCTGGATAACTATCATTTGCAAAGTTCCCCAGGTGATTCTGATGTATAGCCAGGGTGGAGAATTGAAACCTTAAAAGAGAACGTACTCACTTGGGATCTCCCTTCAGTGCCTACATCTCACCACCTCCTTTGTTAATCAGGAGTCCAGACATGTTGCCACACTCATATAATCCCAGCCACTCAGGACGCTAAGGCCAGGGGATCACTTGAATCCAGGATTCAAGACCAGTTTGGGCAACATAGCAAGAGGCGTGTTTCTTTTCATGAGTAGCCTGTTCAAAAAAAAAAAAAAGTCCAAAGTGGAAAGAAGTTGGAAGATGCTCAGGATCCAAATCTCCCAACTGGTAATCTGTCTACTGTCTCTGTAACCATCCCATATCCACACTCCATAATGAGATGGGTCCCCAGGGAGCTAAGGGAGCTATACTATAAGTGGTAGATAGTTGTAGTAATGGGTGCCATAGTCTGTTTGTGCTGCTGTAACAAAATGCCTGAAACTATGTAATTTACAAATAAAGTTATTTCTTACAGCCTCAGAGGCTAGGAAGTCCAAGATCAAGACACTGGCAGGTTCATTGTCTGGTTAGGGCTTGGTCCCTCCTTTGAGGATGGTGCCTTGAAAACTGCTTCCTCTAGAGCAGTGATTCTCAACCTTCCTAATGCTGTGGCCCTTTAATATAGTTCCCGTGGGTTGCGACCCACAGGTTGAGAACTGCTGCTCTAGAGGGTATGAATGTTGTTTTCTCACAAGAGGGAGAAGGAAGAGCAAAAGTGCCTCCCACTCTCTCTAGCCTTTTTATAAGGCACTGATCCCAGCCATAGGGTAGAGCCCTGGTGGCCTAAGAAGCTTGTAAAGGTCCTGCCTCTTAATACTGTTGAATTTTGCAAGAGTCACAAACATGTGAACTATAGCAAATGGCCTGCAATTTTTAATGTCTTCTGTGTTCACAGCCCCTGGTAGACAAAACTAATCTGATACAACTAACACTTGGTCATTGGCCTTGCTCTCTCTTTCTGCTCGTTAAAGTCCTGAAACTACCATGTCAAGAAGCCCAAGATAGTCTCCTGGAGGATGAGAGGCCTTCTGATGGCTTCTTCTTCCTCAGCTGAGGGTTCCTAGGCCAGCCAGAATGTCAGTCCCCAGATCTTGAATAAAGTTACCACTATTACATGTCAATTTGACTGGGCCACACAGTGCCCAGATATTTGGTTACCTGTTACTGCTGGGTGTGTCTGTGAAAGTATTTCTAGATGAGACTAGTCCTTGAATGGGTAGACTGAGGAAGGCAAATGACCTCTTCAGCAGGACTGGGCATCATGCAATCCATTAAGGGTCTGTACAAAGCAAAAAGGTAGAAGAAAGGAGAATTTTCTCTCTTTGCCTGGCCATTTTTTGAGCTGGAACATTGGGACGTTGGGGTCTTTTCTTGCCCTTGGCGCTCTTGTTCTCAGGCCTTGGGGCTCAGTCTGGGATCTATACCAGTGGCTGTCTGGTTCTCTGGCCTTTGAACCATACCACTGGCTTTCCTGGATCTCCCAGCAGACTGTGGGAATTCTCAGCCTCCATAATCACACAAGCCAATTCCTATCTCTGTATATATCTAGAGGACAAACACATATAAAATATATATGGAGATACAGAACATTAACACACCATCCAACCACAGTCCAGGCACCATCTGCTAACCTCTGATTTCAGCCAAGCCAGCCTAGATCAGAAGAGCTGCCCAGCTGACAAGTGTTTATCATTTTAAGCTACTAAATTTAAGCTTCTGAATTTATGCAGCAAAACGTAACTGATACACTAGGCACTGTCATGAGTTGAGATTGGTTAATTCTTTTATTCTTTGCCCCAGTGTGATTTCCTGGTAAATTAGTTCTGGTCAATTTGAGGTGAACAGAAGTATCTTGTACCAATTATGGGTCATTCTCTTAGAAGAAGTGTGCAGGCATTCTCCTTGCCTTTCTCATTTGCTGTTTATGGGGAGAATGTAAGAACTGGGTGGTCGTCTTGGAATCAAGAAGATGCTATGTACTGGAAGACAGAAATGCCCTGCCAACCTGCAGTGCTTCCCTCCAGACAGACCCCAGCTCCATTTTAGCCAGTTTCTTTGGGTCTTTTTGTTATAGCACCTTAACCTACCCTAACTAATTCACCTCCCACTAGCTATGTCATTTTGAGGCAACTTGTCCACACTTCTCTGCTTCATATTCCTCAAGGAATAGGAATAGTTGTGTTTCCTTTGTAGAGTTGTTGCAAAGATGAGGGCACTTAGAAAGCATTTAATACTTTGTGGCACAGTGGACTCTTTCCAGTGTGTTCTTCAAATGATTGTAGGTACCTGGCTAAGCCGGCTTTTCAATTTTACCACTGAACAGTGGCCAGGGGACTGGTAAGATCGATGGGTGAGATGTTCTTTTACTAATTTCCTTACTCTATTGGATATCCTTTGAGCTGTGCATGGATTATGCCTCATTCTGGCTCTGATAAATATGCAGGTATGGCTATCTATTGCAAATGTGTACAGCTAATCATCTCAAAGCCTATTATTATTATTTTTTGAGATAGTCTCACTATGTCACCCTTGGTACAGTGCTGTGGCATCTCAGCTCACAGCAACCTCAAACTCTTGGGTTGTGAGATTCTTTTGCCTCAGCCTCCCAAGTAGCTGGGACTACAGGAGCCCACCACAATGCCTGGCTATTTTGTTGTTGTTATTGTTGTTTAGCAGGCCCAGGCCAGGTTTGACCCCACCAGCCCTGGCGCATGTGGCTGGCACCCTGAACACGGAGCTATGGGCACCAAGCCCCAAAGCCTATTTTCTTTAAACACCAGTTATTTTATTATTATCTCATGTTTCTGGAGATTGTCTAGGCTCTTTCTCAAAGTATCTCATGCAGTTGCAGTCAGGTGACAACTGGGCCTGGAATTTTTTACAAGGCTTCTTCACTTATGCTTCATGAGTGATGATGGCTAGTTGACCAGATTGCCTCTTCATGGCCTCTCTATGTGGGCTAAGCGTCCTTGTGGCCTAGAGCATAGATTCCAAAACCAAGTGTACCAAGGGAACCAGATGGAATCTCTATTGCCTTTAGTGACTTAGTCTCTAAAGTCAGATTACCTTTGTATTTGCTATAGGAGAGGCCCTTCTAGGTTCATGGGAGGAATCATAGATACCACTTCACCAGAGGAATGTCAAAAGTTTGCAGACAATGTTATAAAACTGCTGTGTTCATCCAAGAAGTTGATGAAGGAAAGCCACAACTCATACGGAAGATACTACAGTGTCAGAGCACACAACACACTGCTAGTCACCAAGCACCTAAATTCTGGAGCCAGGCCAGGTGTTGCGGCTCATGTCTGTAATCTTAGCACTATGGGAGACTGAGGCAGGTAGACTGCTTGAGCTTAGGGGTTGGAGACCAGCCTGAGTCAGAGCAAGACCCCAACTTTACTAAAAATAGAAAAAATAACTGGATGTTGTGGCCAGAGCCTGTGGCCCCAGCTACTCGGGAGGCTGAGGCAAAAAGATTGCTTGAACCCTGGAGTTTGAAGTTGCTGTGAGCTATGACACTAGGGCAACAGTGAGATTCTGTCTTGAGTGAGTGAATGAATGAATGAATGAATGAATTCTGTAGTTAGCTGCCTGGGGGTAGATCCAGCTTCTTCCATTTCTGGCTGGGTGACCTCAGGAAAGTTAGCTTTTCAATTAACTATTCTAAAAAATAAAGGTAATAATAGTGTCAACCTTTTAATGTTCAGCTGTGAAGGTAAGTACAGCACATATGCCTGGAACATAGTAAGAATTCAATGAATGTTTGCTGGTGTTGTGAGGTTGTTGTCAACTAGAAGCTTTTCTAGTGTACTTCTCTCCTTAATCCTAACAACTAAATAAGAACTTTCCTCTTTAGACATCACTTGAAATAATTGCCCTTCCCTGGCTGGCCTTCTAAGACTCTGAGAAGTATTGGCCTTATATTGTCGATGTTACAATAATAGAAGAAATCACACAAACTTTTGAAATTTCAGGGCTACCTTTTTAACCATCTTCCTCTTCCTCAGGACATTTTCTTTCCATTCATTTGATCTCTCTCTTCTTTTCTCAACTGCTTTTCCCACATGGGTCTGGATTATGCCATAGCATATGATGATGAAGCTAGCCATGAACCTGAAATACAACTTACTCCTAAATGTTTCACCAGGAGATGGGGAGCAAGTGGAACATTCTGTAAGCACCACAAACATACATCTCAGCTGCAATGCACCACACTAAAATAGCTGTCTGAATTTCCTAAGGAAATCCATAATTTATGATATTTTACATTAATTTTTAACCAGGCCAACAACCTATGAATATGTTCTCCTAGTATATAAAATTGAAACTGTATAGATAGTCAATGTCCCTGTGGCCACAACTTGTGAACACCCATGCTTACACGACCCCTGAGGTAACAGCCACCACATTTTCTATGCCTTTATATACAATTGTCTCCTGGTATCTGTGGAGGATTGCTTTCAAGACCTTCCATAGATACCAAACTCTACAGATGTTCAAGTCCCTGTTATAAAGTGGCATAGTATTTGCATATAATATACACACACCCTCATGTATACTTTAAATCATCCCCAGATTACTGATAATATCTAATACAATGTAAATGCTATGGAAATAGTTGTTATACTGTGCTGTTTAAGGAATAATGGCAAAGGGAAAAGTCTGCACGTGTTCTGTACAGACACAACCAACCATTTCTTCTTCTTCTTTTTATTTTTCTTCAAGTCAGGGTCTCCTTCAATAACCCTGGGTGCCATAGCATTATAGCTCACTCAAACTCTTGAGCTCAAGCAATCCTCCTGCCTCAGCCTCTCCAGTAGCTGGGACTATAGGCACCCACCACAATCCTTGGCTATTTTTACAGACAGGGTCTCATGCATGCTTAGGCTGGTCTTGAAACCCTGAGCTCAAGCAATCGCCTGCCTTGGTCTCCCAGAGTGCCAGGACAGCCCTGAGCCACCATGCCTGGTCCTATGTGTTTCATCCCCAGTTTGTTAAATCCATGGATACCCTTCTTAAAAGGTAGGAGAAGGTCTGAGATGAACCCTTGACTTCTAAGCCTCCCCTCCAACTGTTTGGTGTTTATAGGCTAGAAGTCAGTTCTTTTCTCTTTTGCTTTTTCTCCTTTACACTCTTCAATTTAAAGTCTGCATCTAGATTCACAGACTCATTCACATAGATTAGCATAGTTTAAAGATTTAGGTCCTTGTAGTGTTTGGGGGTAATAGACACAGCCTAACACAGCCTGATGTCCCTTTTAATGTCTCTCTGTAGCCATCACTCTTCAAGTGCAGTGACAACTTCATTATTCCTGCCAGAGTCAGGAGAGTCTTTCTCCCCTAGAAGACAGTATAGTTCAGATCATTCTCCTATTGAGTGCCTGTTATGAGCCATGTGCTGCTCTGACTGTTGGGATGAAGCAGTGAGCAAAGCAGACAGACCCTACCCTCAGGGAGCTAGTATCTCATAGGACAAATAGTAGATAGAATGCATAAGTTAGTTATAAAAGTATATTTGAAGGTGATAATTACAATGGAAAAAGACAAATGAATCAAAGTAAGAGGGCTTGGGAGCACGGGGGTTGGAGCTAAGGAGGACAGGATATATCTAATGCTATGGAAATGCTATGGAAATAGTTATACTGTACTATGGAGAATTTGGACACAGAGACACACAGAGGGAAGATGATATGAAGGCACACAGGGAGAAGATGGTGATCTACCCCATATAAGATGAGGAACACCTGAGCCTACCAGAACCATTCTCAGAGGCAGCACACCCTGCCAGCACCTTGATTTCAAACTTCTGGCCTCTAAAACTGGAAGATGCATTTCCATTGTTCTGAGCCACCCAGCGTGTTGCACTTTGCTGTAGAAGTTCTAGGAAACCAATAAAGGATGTGAGAGCTGAGCAAAGCCCTGAGGGAGACAGCCTTGCAGCACATTCACCCCTGACATTCATCAAACCAGATGGCCAATACCTGAAAGTTATAAATCAAGCTAATAGTCTATTAAATGATGCCTTAATATTTACTTTTGTCACGAACAAAAGACCTTTAAGACTACTCAGAATTCTGCACCAGAATATGATGATGCAAACAGGCCCACAGTCACACTTCACACACCCACACATGCATGGTCCGCTTTGAGTGCCCTGACTGTGTCCATACTCTCGTGTGTACAGTGAAGGGCAGGTGGACCTAGGGAAGAGGCCTGCATGGGCCCTGGAGTCAACCAGCAGAGCGCTCCAGGGTTCTGGAAACCCAGAGTGTGACCTCTGGGTGGGGGGGGGGGGCTCATGTGCTGCAAGAGGGCTTCATTCCTGTACTACAGAATCCTTGCTCCATAGTGAGGGGCCTGGCCAGAGGAGGCCAGAACAGGCCAGAGCAGTGCTCTCCAATGCAGCCCAGGAACAGTTCATTTCCCACCTATAGTGGGGCACGAAATAAATTAAGAGTCAACACTGAGATGCTTGCATAGCAGTTTGAAGTGCTGTGCGCCCAAGTTTGTGGCCAGAAGACTCATCCAATGAGCTACAGACCAGTCGAGTATTGTGGAGTTTGCCTGGTGAGTTTCACACTGCATGGCTACGGGTGCCAAGCCCTACAAAGGGTATTTGAAGCCGTAAGACTGAGATCTCTAGCAGAGGAAGCCTGGATAGAGAAGGCAGGAGCTACAAAGTCAGGGAGAAGAGGAGGAACAGAGAGACTGAGAAGACCCAGCTGGTAAGACAGGAGAAAATCGGGAGTGTGGAATGGTCCTGGAAGCCAAAGTAGGAAATTATGCCACGGCGGGAGGAGTGTCAGCTGTGTCCAGTGCTGCTGGTGGGTAGACCTGGGAATGATCCATTCAGTTTAGCCATGTGGAGGTCAGTTTAGCCTCGATGAGAGCAGCTTGGGTAGAGTGATGGGGTTAAGAGGGGGTAGGAGAAGAGGAATTGGAGAGAACACACACTGGCAACTCTCATAAGAAGTTTTACTATAAAAGGATAAAAGAAATGGAACAGGACCCAGTAGGGAATGTGGAATTAGAGAACTTTCTTGGTTGGAAAAATTATAGCATGTTTTTACTCTGAAGGATTATAAATGATCCAGTAATGTATTCGTTTCCTGAAGCTGCTGTAACAAATGACCACAAAGATGGTGGCTTAGAGCAACAGAAATTTTTTATGTTACAATTCCAAAGCCTGGAATTTTAACATCAGTTTGACTGGGCTGGACTCAAGGTGTTGGAGGCTCCCAGGGAGAATCCATTCTGTGTTTCTCCCAGCCTTCCTATCATTCCTATCTGCTTCTTTCTGCACATCACCTTCTCCCGTGTGTGTCTTCTAATCTCCCCTTTGCCTCTCCTATACAAGGACACTTGTGGTGGCAATTAGGACTCACCCAGATAGTCCAGGATGATCTCCTCATCCTAAAATCCTTAACTTAATCACACCACAGAGACCCTTTTTCCAATTAAGGTTGCATTTGTAGGCTCCATGATTAGGACACGGCATATGTGTAGGGACCACCTTCCAGCCCACTACAAATAGGGACAAAAGCAAACTGATGGTGTAGGACAAGGGTTGGCACAACTTTTCTGTAAATGGGAAAATAGCAAATGTTTTAGGTTCCATGGGCCATATGGTTTTTATTACAACTTCTCAACTCTGCTGATGTAATGTGAAAGCAAACACAGGCCATATATAAACAAATGAGCATGCTGGGTACCCATAAAACTTTATGGGCACTGAAATCTGAATTGCATGTAATTTTCAGGTATCATAGAACAGTCTTCTTTTTTTAAAATTTTTCCCCAACCATTTAAAAATGTAAAAACTATTCTTAGTTTATGGTCCCTAGAGAGACAGGAACTGGCTTGTTTGGCCCATAGGCCATAGTTCACCAGCTCATGATATGGCAGATGGAGGAAGTGTTGCATTGAGAAGGCGAGAGGAGATGGAACCCAAACTGCAGGTGAAGTGACTGGCTTTGTATGGGAGCATAGACTGTCATCTGTGACAGCAGAAATAGGTAATGGAAAAATTTAGGACTTTGATAGCTGAAATACCTTCATTTGTATTGTCTTTAGAACCTCTAGAGCTGTCTGCTTTCAGAAAGGCACAGATATTTTTTAAGTTTAAATTATTTCTATAAAATAGATATACAATATTTACCCCAGAGATTGTTAGACCAAGATAATATATACTGTTAGTGTTTCTTCTCTCTCTTAGCTTCAGAAAATCAGCAATTAAATTAAATTATTAAATTGGGACAAGAATTGTTTCTTAATTTTTAAAAGAGAAATCCATTTTTTATATCAAGGGATTTTTTTTTAATCTCCGCTCTTCTAACCCCATAAATCTAAGGATATTCCTCTTGTGAAAAATGCATACATGTTTGTTTTTCAAACAATTTCAAGCAATTCACCAATGCCCTGAAAGCCAAGCTTGGCCT
The DNA here is from genome assembly GCF_027406575.1 of Nycticebus coucang. Classification (NCBI taxonomy): domain Eukaryota; kingdom Metazoa; phylum Chordata; class Mammalia; order Primates; family Lorisidae; genus Nycticebus; species Nycticebus coucang. The sequence goes on from NC_069787.1 coordinate 25,853,006, forward strand.
CAAACCCCATGTTAAGGAACCCTGATTTACAAGTTTACTGAGGGTCTGAGAGTTGTGATTTTCTTTTAATTCTGCCCTTGAATTTTTTGGAAGAAAAGAGCTCAATGTGTGCAAAATGATTATTATAATTACACACTATTATATGGATTCCAAAGAGCCCACCATGGGGCTCTATTGAGAAGACTAGAGAAAGGGTGGAGAAGCTACAAGGAAGAAGGGAGAGAGGGTGGCACTCAACCACAGGCCTTTCAAAGCCCTTCTGTGGGGGATCCACCCCTATTCCTAGTCCTCTCTTTGAACCAGCTAATCTATCCTCCAGTGAAATGGGAGGAGTAGAATGTGCTTTGCGGAAATACGTCAGTTCTTTGATTATATACCCTTTGAGGGATCCACCATGAATAGAAACTTGTCCTAGTAGCAGACTTCATTCTCTCCACAACCAAGAAAGCATGGTTTCCATTTCCCTAGCAATATCCATTTCCAGCACCCAAATTGTAATTCCCTTAAATCTACCGCACAGCAGTAATAAAATGTGCAGAATAAAGACCTAAGTCGAAAGTGAAAATATAAGAAGTGGACCCTCAGACAGACACTGGGAGCGAAGGAAAAGTCATATACTAAAAAATTTGTAATTTTCTTTCAAGCATTTACACTAGCAGCCAAGATATTTTATCAATTTTAATCCTTTCATAAAATGTAAGTTGGAATATTTCTTAATGGAATGTCACCACAGGAGGCCAGCTAAGGTCTTGGCTGGAAGACTTTCTTGGACTATGTTTCCCTTGGAATTTACTGTACTGTCTGGTTGAATCAAATTTGACATTCTAACAATCGGAGCATTGTATTAGGCACAGTGAAGCAGAAAATCCACCCTACCCTGAATGCCATTCATCTTTCCTTTGCCCTTGTGAAAATTGCCTATCATCTTACCCCACTGAATAAAAGTGTTCAGGAGAAGACACACGTCACATCTAATTTAATCAGCAGTTCCATAAAGGGTAGGTTTTTAATACCTAGAATAAATCTTTCATTCGTTCAACAAATAGTTTTATTTAGTGGTAGCCCCAGGGTTTAAAATATGTATTGCTAACTTATTACAGCCTGCCTTCAAATAACATTATACCACTTTGTATATTCATATAAAAAGTTTACAACATTTTTCTATTTCCCAACTATCTTTTGTGCTATTGTTATCATACATTGTATTTACACATGTGTTACAATATCCACATTACATTACTGTTTGTTTTTTTTTGCCTTAAACAGTAAATTAATTACCTTTTGCAGAAGTTATAAATGAGAGAAAGACCCTTTATATTTAATAGTAAAGCGTTTCTCATTGATTTGTGTAGATTTAGATTTTTGTTACTATTTTCCTTCTCCTAAAAAATTTCCGTTAATACTTTTTGTGCACTTTTGCTGGTGAGGAATTTTTTACTACTTTTTTGGTAGCCTGCAAATGAACTTCCCCTCCCCCTCCCTTTTTGAACAATAGTTTTACTGGACATAGAATTCTAGATGAACAGGTTTTGTGTTTTAGTACTTTAAAGATGTCATTCCATTGTCTTTTGGCTAACATTGTTTTTTATGAGAAGTCAGCTATCAATTGTAAGATTGTCCTCTGTGAGTAATGGGTCTTTCTTCTTTCACTGCTTCTAAAATTGTATTTTTATTATTGGTGTTTAGCAATTTTTTCATGATATGCCTTAGTGTGTGTTTCTTTGTGTTTATCTCACCAGAGGTTTAATGGGCTTCTTGGATTGCTGGGTTAAATTTTTTCATCGAATTTGGAAAGAGTTTGGATAACATTGTTTCAAATATGTATTTTTTAATTGTTGGGGAATCATTGAGGGTACAAAGAACCAGGTTACACTGCTTGCATTTGTTAGGTAAAGTTCCTCTTATAATTGTGTCCCACCCCCATAGTGCTTTAAATATTTTTTTCTGCCCTTCTCTCTTATTTTTATTTATTTATTTTTTTGGAGATACAGTCTCACTTTGTTGCCCTTGCTAGAATGCCATGGCATCCTATCTCACAGGAACCTTAAACTCTTGAGCTCAAGCAATTCTTTTGCCTTAGTCTCCCAAGTAGCCGGGACTACAAGCACCCTCCACAAAGCCTGGCTATTTTTAGAGATGAGGTCTCTCACTCTGGCTCAGACTGGTCTCAAACTGTGAGCTCAGGCAACCCACCTGAGTGGGCCTCCCAGAGTGCTAGGATTACAGGTGTGAGCCACCGCACCCAGCCTTTTGCCCTTCTCTTAGTCTCCTGTCCTTTAAGGACTCTAAAACATATGTTAGACCACTTAATGTTATTTCATAGGTCACAAAAGTTTTGTTCAGTTTTTTCTTTCTCTGTTCTTCAATTTAACTAGTTTCTATTGCCCTGCCTTTGAGATTAGTAACATTTTCTTTTTCTTTGTTTTTTTCTTTTTTGAGACAGAGTCTCACTATGTTGCCCCAGGCTAGAGTGCCATAGCATCAACCTAGCTCATGGCAACCTCAAACTCTTGAGTTGTAGCTGAGATTTTAGGCACCTGCCACAATGCCCAGATCATTTTTCTATTTTAAGTAGAGTCTGACGGGTGGCTTGCTCTTGCTCAGGCTGATCTCAAACTCCTGAGCTCAAGCAATCCACCCACCTTGGCCTTCCAGAGTGCTAGGATTACAGGTGTGAGCCACTGTGCCCAGCTTGACATGTTTTTTTACAGTGTCTTATCTTCTGTCAATTCCCATTCAATAAATGTTTTTACGTTAAATATTGTATGTTTCAGTTTTTATTTTTATTATTTTGTTGTTGTCGTTGCAGTTTTTGGCCAGGGCCGGGTTTAAATCCACCACCTCTGGCATATGGGGCCGGCGCCCTACTCCTTAAGCCACAGGCACAGCCCAGTGTTTCAGTTTTTAGATTTTAATTTGGTTATTTTTATAGTTTCTATTTCTTTTTTTTTTTTTTTTTTTTGTAGAGACAGAGTCTCACTTTATGGCCCTCGGTAGAGTGCCGTGGCCTCACACAGCTCACAGCAACCTCCAACTCCTGGGCTTAAGGCAATTCTCTTGCCTCAGCCTCCCAAGTAGCTGGGACTACAGGCACCCGCCACAATGCCTGGCTATTTTTTGGTTGCAGTTTGGCCGGGGCCGGGTTTGAACCCGCCACCCTCGATATATGGGGCCGGCGCCTTACCGACTGAGCCACAGGCGCCGCCCAATATAGTTTCTATGTCTTGTTTGAGATTCACCTTCTAAATTACCTCATGAAGTTTTGTTTTTCTTTACTGTCTTTGACTGCATTTATAATAGCTGTTTAAAAGCCTTATTGCCTAATTTCTTCATCTCTGCCTTTTCTGGCCTCTTTCAGTTATTGACTGATTCTTGTTTTTTGTCCTTCACATTTTCTTGCTTCTTCATGTGTCTAATGATATTTTATTGTGTGCTGGGCATTCCGGATGGTGCATTGTTCAGTGTCTGAATTTTGCTGTTTTCCTTTTAATAATGTTGGGTTTTATCTGGTAGATAATTTCTTTATATCAGGTTGATCCTTTGAGGCTTGTTTTTAATATTTGGTAGCATATCCATAATTCCAGGACAGTAGTAGCCCTTCTCTTAATAAATGGTCTTTCTTTTTTTTTTTTTTTTTTGTGGTTTTGGCTGGGGCTGGGTTTGAACACACCACCTCCAGCATATGGGACCAGCGCCCTACTCCTTGAGCCACAGGCGCCGCCCAATAAATGGTCTTTCTTGTGGGTCAACTGAGTGGCCAGAATTTTCACTTATACTTACAATATTATACTTCTTTTTGTACAAGATACAAGATCCTGTATACTTCTGTATACCTAAAACAATATTTCTCAGTTCTATACAAGCTCCAGAAATTCAGTTCAGCCCATAGCTCCCTAGTATTTGTTTCTGTCTAGCTCTTGAGTTAGTCTCCCAAGTAGCTGGGACTACAGGCGCCCTCCACACAGGTCACTAGTATTCAGTCAAAGATTCCAGGAGTTTTGAAGCTTATGCAAATTTCAGAAGCTCCTTCTCTGTATGACTTTGGCCTCTCTAGAACTCTGCCCAATAAATTTCAGCCGTATTATCAACCTAACTCCCATCTCATTACTTCTCTTCAGTGAGACTGCCATTCTTCAGTTATTCTTCCCTGTGTCACTCGTGAACTGGAAAGACCTTCCAAGCAAAAAAAAACCAGAGCAATCAAAGTATTCACTTCGTGCAGTTGGAGGCCAGGTTATAATGTAAGAAAGTCTCCAACCAAGTCGTACCACCCCTAGGTATGTGATTTAAATATATTCATTAAGAAACAAGCATAAAATGGCTTATACAAAATTGTTTTGAAGCTGGATGAAGTCCCAGGTCTCTGCTCTTTTAGCCTCACATTGCCTAGAAGGCTCACAGGTGTGATACTAATTTAGAGGCAGCATCAGGAAACCAGAAGACTACCTAAGAGTATATGCTGCAGACCTCACTAAACTTTTTACCCTATTCGTATAAGGGCTGTGGACCGTCTCCACAAGGTTCTGGTCAAGCCGTGTATCTTGAATGCTACTAATTTGCCCAATGAGAATTCATGTATAGCATCTAACACGTTCATTGAAAATCCCTAATTTTACCAAACACATTTTTTTATTGTTAAATCATAGCTGTGTACATTAGTGCAATCGCCTGTACCCATTCTAAGATGCATAGATGTGGCCCACCCATTACCCTCCCTCCACCAAAACCTCCCCCCTCCCTTCGCCTTCCTTGGCCCTTTCCCCATAGTCTTGTGCTATAATTGGGTTATAGTCTTCATGTGAAAACTATAATTTAGCTTCATAGTAGGGCTGAGTACATTGGATACTTTTTCTTCCATTCCTGAGATACTTTGCTAAGAAGAATATGTTCCAGCTCCATCCATGTAAACATGAAAGAGGTAAAGTCTCCGTCTTTCTTTAAGGCTGCATAGTATTCCATGGTATACATGTACCACAATTTGCTAGTCCATTCGTGGGTTGATGGGCACTTGGGCTTCTTCCATGACTTAGCAGTTATGAATTGGGCTGCAATAAACATTCTGGTACAGATGTCTTTGTTATATTGACCAAGCACATTTCTAATGTTCATTTTGTTAATCACCAAAGACTCTGGATTTCACTTAAGGATTATTAATGTTTCTGAAATCCCTTCTGATTAAAAGGATTGCCCATGAGGATTAAATTTCTCATTTGGGTAGCAGTCTGTACCTAATATGTAGCTTAAGCTAACACATATAAAACACCACACTGCCTGTTTCCAACCATTTAAACTTCCTGTGTCTTTCTCCATGCAAAGTTGTGGCATGAGAAAAATCTAAAATCTTTAGATTTTCTTTTTCAGCACCTCTAGGTCAGGTGCTGATATATGAAGAAGAATAAGAGAATCTGGAAAAGCCCCTCTCACAGGGATGGTCTAGCTTCCAAAGCTATTTCTCCCTGCATATGCTCATTTTTCCTACTAGACACCAACATTCAGTCCTTCTCTGTCCTCCACTGCTCCTGGGCTGACCAGCCTGGAGGGCTCAGTGTTCCAGAAGGAGTAAGGCCATCATATCCCACGAGTCAGAGCATGTTGCAAGCCAGCTCACATTCAAGGAATGGGGAAATAAATTTGATGGTAACAGCTGCAAATAGGAAGCCATGGCAGCAGGATCATTTGAGGACCGGAGTTTGAGACCAGCTTGGTTAATATGGCAAGAGCTCATTTCTAATAAAAAATTAGCTGGAAAAAATATATAGGTGCAAGATTAAAAAAAAAAAATTAGCTGGGTTGGCTGGGCACAGTGTCTCACGCCTGTAATCCTAGCACTCTGGAAGGCCAAGGTGGGTGAATTGCTTGAGCTCATGAGTTTGAGACCAGCCTGAGCAAAATCAAGACCCTGTCTCTACTAAAAATAGAAAAACTGAGACAAGAGGCTCACTTAAGCCCAAGAGTTGGAGTTTGCTGTGAGCTATGATGCCATGGCACTCTACCCAAGGTCACAGCTTAAGATTCTGTCTCTGACTATGTCAGTAGTCCCAGCTACTCATTCAGAAGGCTGAGACAGAAGCATCATTTGAGCCCAAGAGTTCAAGGTTGTAGTGAGCTATGATCACGCCACTGTACTCCAAGCAGGGCAACAGAGCAATACTGCTGTTTCTAAAAAACAAGCAAACAAAAAACCCCACAAAAGACTTGCAAAGACTTTCTGGCTATATTTCAGCTACCATATCCTGGGTACAAATGTATAATTACCAGCTAAGGTAAGTATCCCAAAGACAAGGAGCAGGGTTCTACAGGAACGTTAGAGGAGTGGAAGGAATCTCAGGGATCGGAAGAATCTAACTTGACCGAAAGCCCCGATCTCCCAACAAGGCCATGTCTGAGGGAAGATCACAAGCACAAAGAGATAGTGACTAGAAGAGTATAGTGGTGAGGTAGCAGGAGTGTCACACGCAGAGACATGCAGCAGGTGGTACATCTCACCAACGTGCAGAGTGCAAGGAAAGTTTGGAAACCTCAAGAATTGTGAAAGGGTATTTCTTTCTCATAAGTGGGGTGAGCTGAGCACTAAACCAAGCCCTCGGGCGCCCAGATGTGCTCCCCAACTCAGCAATTCAGAATTTGCATCCACTCAGGAAAACAGAATAAAAGGGCCATAGAATCATCTAGCGCTACATGTCAAACATTACAAAATGTTTTCTAAATGCTGTCAGTGAAATGGTTCTCTGGTTCAAAAGGTTTGAAAAACACCCAGTTAAATGAATTTATTGCTCAACTTCTTAGCATCTTCAAGCTAATAGGTATTGGGACAGCATGTGCTTGTAAATGTTTAACAACTAGCCCTCTCTCCAGAGGGAAAATAAAAAGCCCTGATTTGTAGGATTTTCCAATTTCTGGAATATAAATACCTTTGCCATGACTGATTTCAGGCTCCCAACATGACACCACTGAATGCGTCATAATTAGGAAGAAATGCACAGTAGCACTCCGTTCTATATTATTCCCATCCTACAGACAACAGTAATTGTAAATAACCTCAAGAGCACAGATAATAGTAAAATGTAGTAACGTAATTAGGAAATTGAGCCTTCAATATATTTGGGCTTAACAGGATTTGTCAGTTTATACAGTTTGGTGTCTAATGATGGCTCATAAAATTTCTGCAAATGAATCTTCTTGCGAGCTGGTACCAGCCAGGTCCAGCACACCCTGTTGAGAGTCTCTGAGCAAGAGAGAACAGAGCTCTTCTTCCAACACCATGGTCATAGCACCTTCTTCATGGGACATCTAAAGGGACGACTATTTTGCAGACACACTTTAGGAGATTCTGGTTTGGTTATTCTACAGATGTGGAAACTGAGGAGCTAAGTGTCTTGCCTAAGAACTCAGATCCAAATACAAATTAAGCTCTTCTGAGCTTCAGTCCAGTAACAAAAAGTTGGATGTTCCTCCTGCATTCAAAACTGTCCTAGACTCATAGCCATTTATTCTGCACACACCCCATCAGGTACTCTGCTAAACAATTACAAGCGTCATCACATTCAGTGATCTCAGTACTATATGAGATGTGTAATATCCCCATTCTACAGATGAAAAAATTGCAGTGCAGAGAAGGATAACTCTACCAAATGAAGCGAAGGAAGACATGATGTGCTAAGGGGGACCCTGCGCCTATTAAAATACTATGGTGTCACACTGCTCCATACCGTGGCTAGACCTGTGGAACAAAAAGGCTTGTTTTGTCACTTTCTTTTCTTAGCAAGAGAATTGTTCCAGCTGGCCTGCATGGGCCCTCTCCACATTCTGATTCTTAAGCCAAAATGTCTCCACAGGCCAGCTTTAAGCAGCCATGCACACCAGCTGGCCCACATCTGGCATTTGCCGATGTGAGAGGTGTTGAGTTGCCTGGAGGGTGGGGTTGAGAAGCAGGGCTGAGGGAAGGAATGAATTCAGTGGCATAGAATCTGTGCTCGCATTTCTTAGAAGTCCACTTGGTAGTGGTAGTTAATAATGGTTTTCTACTTAAAAACCTTTCACACCCATGATACTACTTGATCCTTTAAGGATTTTGTGAGTGATTCCTGGTTCAGAGAGATCTGACCTTGTCCAAAATCACATAGCTCCAAGGTCAGAATCTCTGAATCATCTGCTCTTGTGTCCTTCCCAATACATCAAGCTGTCTATGCTAACGATAGATTATGGATTAAGTTTAGGTCTCCCTGAATCCTAATGTAAATGGCCTTTGAGAGGACTTCAATATTTCAGGAAATGTGACGTGCAAATATCTTCAAATGCAAATTTTGAACAGAACGAATAACATTTATTAAGACGTCGCATTTGTGGGAACCTGGTAATTCATACAACTAATCCATATATATGATTTCTAGGTGTCAGGTACTGTGGCAAGAGCTTTGCACGGACATAACTCTAGGATGTGGGTATTACTGTTATTAGTATGCCATTTTACACATTGGGAAATAAAGATGAAGAATGGAAAAGCATAGCTCTGACTCAAGGTGTCTCTAATTGTTTGGGGCTGGGGTGGAGGCATAGCAGGTAAAAGAGAGAAGTGACTCCAAATGCCAGTGTCTCTATTCTTCCTAGTGTCCTCAGCCTTGGCTGACATCTGTACTGACAGCCTGACTTCTGCAGCCACACCCTTCTTTCATCACTCCTTCAACTAAAGGCATTGAAAATTTCTGCTAAAATGCAAGGTGTAGGGCGGCGCCTGTGGCTCAGTCGGTAAGGCGCTGGCCCCATATACCGAGGGTGGCGGGTTCAAACCCGGCCCCGGCCAAACTGCAACCAAAAAATAGCCGGGCCTTGTGGTGGACGCCTGTAGTCCCAGCTACTCGGGAGGCTGAGGCAAGAGAATCGCTTAAGCCCAGGAGTTAGAGGTTGCTGTGAGCTGTGTGAGGCCACGGCACTCTACCGAGGGCCATAAAGTGAGACTCTGTCTCTACAAAAAAAAAAAAAAAAAAATGCAAGGTGTACCCTGGCAGGGAAACACATTAGACCACTATCTTTCATTTAAACATTTTTTGTGAATTTTCTGGATTGCTTTTTCATTCATTGACAAAGCCCATCCAGAATGTAGAACCAGAGGATTTGTTGTTGTTGTTTGGGGGGAATGGAAAGGTCAAGGCCTGACTATGTCCCCAGGAAGGCTAACCATAGCTATTAACAGTTTATTATCACCACCATGCCTGACACCATGCCATGCTGTCCTTAAAACTCACAGGACAGTACCCTGTAAGGTATGTATAGTTATCCCCATTTTATAGATGAGAAAACTGAGGTTTGGGCAGATTAAGAGACCTGCTTGGCCAATAAACTAGTAAATGCTGAGAAGGGATAGCCCAGATACAGCTTTATGACTCTGAGGACTCTGGCAAGGAAGACAACACCAGAAAAGCACTGAATATTTAGTGAGCATTGTGAGGTAGGAAAGGGGTAAGTAAGTTATCAAGAGAAAAGACATTTGAAGACGCTTGAACAGAGAGAGATGGGAAGGAATAGGGCTCTGGCACACTGTGTCCCTGGTGGCCTGCCAGAACCACAGGCACCCACCCACTTCCAGCAGGTTCCTCTGCACTCCACTGCCTCACTGATGTCCCCAAGGCTTTCTTGGGATCATTCCCTCCTAGAAAGCTGGAGCCAGTTTCTGATCCTGCCTTCCACAGTTTTCCTGATCTATGCCTATTTCTCTTTCCTGTGTCACTTGTCATCTTCCCCAAGAAGGTTATATGAGGATGCAGACAGGTGGAAAGTTACTAGCTGTGAGGTCTGCGAGACAGGGGGAGGGAACACTGTCTGAACCCCAGTGCAGCTGGATCCTGTCTCCCCCCATGCAGGGGACCCCCTTACCAGCCTCCTCTCTCCTTCTAAAAGCAAAGAAGGATTGAGATCCTACCACTCACAGCTCGCCTGAGGCCCTCCTTCTCATGGGTAACATGAAATGTGACCATGCTTTCCTGGGCAGGGGAGTGAGAAGTCAACTTGTTAACCCATAGGAAATGCTCAGCCCAGGGCCTGCCACATAGTGAATGCCCTGAGTTCAGTGCTCTTGGTGGTGGTGTTTGTCTCTATAGCTGAGCAATATAATGCCAGTTGAAGTTATCTTGGTCTATATCCATATTTTAACCACTTAGCTTTTCTTTCCAGACATACACACCACTTAATGTCAGTGGGATACAGTTTTATAGGCTGAACCAGCAGAGAGAACTCAGTTTGGCTCTGGGCTGTGCCCAACTCACTGGGTGGCAAGTTACTCCTCTCTGCATTTTTATGAGAACATGTAATTTATCTGGAAATAGCTAAAGTGAACTGTCAGGGGTTGCCACAGCCAACCTAGAGGGCACACGCCAAATCCAGCTGCTTTCAAAATGAGACATCATTACATCAAATCACTTAGCTCTTCCCAGCACCTGGGGATACCTGTACCACTGGATCTGTTGGAGCCAGGAAGAGCTCTGAGGACCACCCTCGACCTTTCGGGCAGTTCTCCTTCTCCCTCCCTCTCATCCTTTACTCCCATAGGCTTTGACTTTGCAATCCTTAAACTCACCAAATTTTCAGGTTGTTCCAGCTCTAAAATTCTGCAGTGGGAACCCCAGGTGTGACTCTGCAGGGCCAGGAGGATTTGTCTCCCTGCTGCAGGGGGTTAAGTGGCTGCTTCTGTAAAGGACAAAGCCAGAGATGACGAGATAAGATAAGGGGCTCTGTTTTTCAGGAGGAAAGAACAGGCTTTTGTGGTGATCCAGAGGATAAGAGTCTGAGCCTCACATTCGTCAGCCCTTCCCTCCTCCCCTTGGCGTGTGCTCAGGGCCACCGTGATGTGTCTGCAGCTGCTGCCATCTGCTGGGGTCTGCAGTCACGGCAGCCTGCCTGGGGACAGCATTTGTGGCATCTGCACAGACATTTCCTGTCCTGACGGAGGGAGAGGCCTCACCCCTGCAGCTGCTGGTATTCTGGAAGCACCTGCTACCTGAGTACTTCATGAGTTGTCTCTCTGAGGTACTTGCTGGAATGGAAGCCCACAGGAGCTGGGATTTTGTCTCTTTTCTTCATGGTAACATCCCTCCTGCTGGGAGCAGTGCCTGGCACAGGGCAGGGACTTGGTAAATATGTACAAAGACAGATGATGCCATCATTTCCATTTTATAAACATTCAAAGGCTCAAGGTATTGTGGATAAACCTGTAAGAGAACCCAGAAACATTCTTTTTTTTTTTTTTTTTAATTTGGCCGGGGCTGGGTTTGAACCCGCCACCTCCGGCATATGGGACCGGCGCCCTACCCGCTGAGCCACAGGCACCGCCCTCTTTTTTTTTTTTTTTTTTAACATTTTTTTTTTTTTTTTTTTTTTGGCCGGGGCTGGGTTTGAACCCACCACCTCCAGCATATGGGACCGGCGCCCTACTCCTTCAGCCACAGGCGCCGCCCACCCAGAAACATTCTTGACATGGCCAGAGTTTATTTATTACTACAGGTGATTCCAATGGACACCAAAAGGTAGGAATGAACACATCCAATAGTCAGGGTCCTCTGGAGACCAGAACTCAGGGCTGCAAACCAGCAAGAACACTAAGCCAAACCCACAGTGCTACAATCGGGTAGGGGCCAGGGACCTGGCCAAGACAAGACAAGAGTGCCTGGACCAGCATTTTGTCTGTGTTTGTGGGTGTTTTTGATCAGTAAACTTTTTTTTTTTTTTGGAGCAGTTTTGGGTCTATAGAACAATCGAGTGGGAAGTACGGAGGGTTCCCAGATACCCTCTCACGCTTCCGCTCACACACCCATTTCCCGTGTTATTAATAGCTTGCCTGAGTGTGGTACCGTTTTTACAACTGATGAGCCAACATCAATACATTTTTTTTTTTTTGAGAAAAAGAGTTTTGCTTATTAACCCTCGGTAGAGTGCTGTGGTATCACAGCTCACAGCAATCTCCAAATCCTTGGGCTTAGGTGATTCTCTTGCCTCAGCCTCCAGAGTAGCTGGGGTTACAGGTGCTCACCACAACGCCCAGCTATTTTTTGTTGTTGTTGCAGTTTGGCTGGGGCTGGGTTTGAACCCACCACCCTCGGTATATGGGGCCAGCGCCCTACTCACTGAGCCACAGGCGCCACCCAATTGATACATTATTTTTTTATTTTTTATTATTTTGTGTGTGTGTGTGTGTGTTTTGGCTGGGGCTGGGTTTGAACCCGCCACCTCCGGCATATGGGACCGGCGCCCTACTCCTTGAGCCACAGGCACCGCCCTGATACATTATTTTTAACCGAAGTTTGGAGTTCACATTAGGGTTCACTTTTGGTGTTACACATTCTATGAGTTTGACAAATGCATGTTCTGTCTGTGTCCAACATTCCACATCTGCATCATTTATAATAGTCCCACTGCCCTAAAAACTCCTGGGCTCTACCTGTTCATCCCTCCCTCTCCCGCATCCCTTGCTATCTCCACATGTTTACCTTTTCTGGAATGTCATGTACTTAGGATCAGATACTATACAATAGATTCTTAAAGTTCCTCCATGTCTTTCTTTTCTTTTCTTCTTTTTCTTTCTTTATTTTTTGAGATAGGATCTCACTCTGTCCTTCAGATTAGAGTGCAGAGGCATCATCATAGTAGCTCACTGCAACCTTAAACTCCTAGGTTCAAAGAGCCTCCTACCTCTTGGCCTCCCAGAGTGCTAGGATTACAGGTGTGAGTCACCAAGCCCAGCTTCCTCCATGTCTTTTTGTGGCTTAATAGCTCATTTCTTTTTATCACTGAATAATATTCCATCAGATGTGCCATAGTTTATCCATCCATTCACCCATTGCAGGATTATTCAGTTGCTTCCAAGCTTGGCAATATGAATAAAACTGCTATAAACATTTGTGTGCATGTTTTTATGTGGACATGTTTTCAACTTATTGGGTAAATACCAAAGAATGCAATTGCCAGATTTCATTGCAAGTTCTATAAGAAACTACCAGAGTTTTTTCTAAAGTGGCTATACTTGTTTTGTGCATTTGAATATCACTCTTTTTTTTTGAGAAAGAGTCTCAAGCTGTCTGCTCTGGGTAGAGTACTATGGCATAACAGCTCACAGCAACCTCCAACACCTGGGTTTAAGCAATTCTCTTGCCTCAGCCTCCCAAGTAGCTGGGACTACAGGCACCCGCCAAATCACCCGGCTATTTTTTGGTTGGAGTTATCATTGTTGTTTGGCAGGCCTGGGCTGTATTCAAACACGCCAGCTCTGGTACATGTGGCTGGGGCCTTAGCCGCTTGAGCTACAGGTGCTGAGCCTGAATATAACTCTTAGTAGGAGGCCTACTGACCTGAGGTTTTCTGTTTCTTTAGGTTGGCAAAGCTGAAAGAAGATGAGCCTGGGACTCCTTCCTTCCCGACTATGTCCTACCTCCTTGCTGAACCCAACCCACTTCCCCTGCTGAAAACTGAAGACAAAGGAGCTTTTCTTTTCATCCTACAAAGAGGGTCCCATTTTAGATGAGGGTATGATGTTGTGGCAACCCTGAATATCTGAAATCAGAACATCTGAAGTCATCCCCTTGGAATGGTGGAAACGTCTCACTGCTCTTGAAGGAAAAGTTATGCCTTTGGTACAGAATTCTTGGCCTGAGCACCAGCATGTGGCCTGGAGAAAGCAGCTACTGTTTTTTGATGTGTGGCACTTTTGAATCCTACCCAAAACCCTGAAACTGGTGCCACTGGATTCAAAATACCCAACTTGTTATTTTGGGGGGGGTACAAATTTTTTTTAATTAATTTTTTTTTTTACTTTTTTTATTGTTAAATCATAGCTGTGTACATTTAATGCAATCAAGGGGTACAATGTGCTGGTTTCATATACAATCTGAAATATTCTCATCAAACTGTTCAACGTAGCCTTCATGGCATTTTCTTAGTTATTGTATGTAGACATTTGTATTCTGCCTTTAGTAAGTTTCGCCTGTACCCATTCTAAAATGCACTGTAGGTGTGGCTCCACCCATTACCCTCCCTCCACCCTAACCTTCCCCCTCCCTTCCCCTTCCTTGGCCCCTTCCCCATAGTCTTGTGCTATAGTTGGGTTATAGCCTTCATGCGAAAGCTGTAATTTAGCTTCATAGTAGGGCTGAGTACATTGGATAGTTTTTCTTCCATTCCTGAGATACTTTGCTAACAAGAATACGTTCCAGCTCCATCCATGTAAACATGAAAGAGGTAAAGTCTCCATCTTTCTTTAAGGCTGCATTAATATTCCATGGTATACATGTACCACAATTTGCTAGTCCATTCGTGGGTCGATGGGCACTTGGGCTTCTTCCATGACTTAGCAATTATGAATTGGGCTGCAATGAACATTCTGGTACAGATGTCTGATATGTTGTGATTTTTGGTCTTGTGGGTATAAACCTAGTAAAGGAATTATAGGATCGAATGGCAGGTCTATTTTTAGGTCTCTAAGTATTCTCCAAACATCCTTCCAGAAGAAACATATTAGTGGGCATTCCCACCAGCAGTGTAGGAGTGTGCCCTTTTCTCCACATCCATGCCAACATCTCTGGTTTTGGGATTTTGTTATGTGGGCTACTCTTACTGGGGTTAGGTGATATCTCAAAGTAGTTTTGATATGCATTTCTCTGATGAATAAGGATGATGAGCTTTTTTTCATGTGTTTGTAGATTGTGCATCTGTCTTCTTTAGAGAAGTTTCTCTTTAAGTCCCTTCCCCAACCTGAGATGAGATCACATGTTCTTTTCTTGCTAATACGTTTGAGTTCTCTGTGGATTCTGGTTATTAGACCTTTATCGGAGGTATAACCTGCAAATATTTTCTCCCATTCTGAGGGCTATCTGCTTGCTTTACTTACTATGTTCTTGGCTGTGCAGAAGCTTTTTAGTTTGATCAGGTCCCAGTAGTGTATTTTTGATACTGCTTCAATTGCCTGGGGTGTCCTCCTCATAAAATATTCACCTAGGCCGATTCCTTCAAGAGTTTTCCCTGCACTTTCTTCAAGTATTTTTATAGTTTCATGTCTTAAGTTTAAATCTTTTATCCAGTGAGAGTCTATCTTAGTTAATGGTGAAAGGTGTGGGTCCAGTTTCAGCCTTCTGCGGGTTGCTAGCCAGTTCACCCAGCACCATTTGTTAAATAGGGAATCTTTTCCCCACTGGATGTTTTTAATTGGCTTGTCAAAGATCAAATAACGGTAAGTAGCTGGTTTCATCACTTGATTCTCTATTCTGTTCCAGACATCTACTTCTCTGTTTTTGTGCCAGTACCATGCTGTTTTGATCACTATTGATTTATAGTACAGTCTCAGGTCTGGTAGCATGATTCCTCCTGCTTTGTTTTTATTGCTGAGTAATGTTTTGGCTATTCAAGATTTTTTCTGATTCCATATAAAACAAAGTATTATTTTTTTCAAGATCTTTAAAATATGACAATCGAGCTTTAATAGGAATTGCATTAAAATTATATATTGCTTTGGGTAGTATGGACATTTTATCGATGTTGATTCTTCCCAGCCGTGAGCATGGTATGTTTTTCCATCTATTAACATCTTCAGCTATTTCTTTTCTTAAAGTTTCATACTTCTCTTTGTAGAGATCTTTCACATCCTTTGTTAGGTATACTCCCAAATATTTCATCTTCTTTAGCACTACTGTGAAAGGAATAGAGTCCTTGACTGCTTTTTCAGTTTGGTTATTGTTGGTATATATAAAGCTACAGATTTACGGGTGTTGATTTTGTAGCCTGAGACATTGCTGTATTCCTTGATCACTTCTAAAAGTTTTGTAGTGGAATCCCTAGTGTTTTCCAGATACACGATCATATCATCTGCGAAGAGTGAAAGTTTGATTTCTTCTGACCCTATGTGAATACCCTTGATCACCTTTTCTTCCCTAATTGCAATGGCTAAAACTTCCATTACAGTGTTAAAGAGCAATGGAGACAATGGGCAACCTTGCCTGGTTCCTGATCTAAGTGGAAATGATTTCAATTTAACTCCATTCAATACGATATTGGCTGTGGGTTTGCTGTGGATGGCCTCTATTAGTTTAAGAAATGCCCCTTCTATACCAATTTTCTTAAGTGTTCTGATCATGAAGGGATGCTGGATATTATCAAAAGCTTTTTCTGCATCAATTGAAAGAAACATATGGTCCTTATTTTTTAGTTTGTTTATGTGCTGAATTACATTTATAGATTTACGTGTACCAGCCTTGAAACCCTGGGATAAATCCCACTTGGTCATGGTGTATAATTTTTTTGATGTGTTGTTGGATTTTGTTTGTTAGGATCTTATTGAGTATTTTTGCATCAATATTCATTAGTGATATTGGTCTATAATTTTCTTTTCTTGTTGGGTCTTTCCCTGGTTTGGGGATCAAGGTGATGTTTGCTTCGTAGAATGTGTTGGGTAATATTCCTTCTTTTTCTATATTTTGGAAGAGGTTTAGTAGTATAGTTCTTTTTTAAAGGTTTGGTAGAATTCTGACGTAAAGGCAACTGGTCCTGGGCTTTTCTTTTTAGGGAGATTTTGTATAGTTGATGCCATTTCAGAACTTGATATAGGCCTGTTCAACATTTCCACTTCATTCTGGCTAAGTCTTGGTAGGTGGTATACTTCCAGGTATTGGTCGATTTCTTTCAGATTTTCATATTTGTGAGAGTAGAGTTTCTTGTAGTATTCGTTAAGGATTTTTTGGATTTCTGAGGGGTCTATTGTTATTTCATCATTACCATTTCTGATTGATGAAATTAGAGATTTTACTCTTTTATTCATGGTTAGGTTGGCCAAAGGTTTATCTATTTTATTGATCTTTTCCAAAAACCAACTTTTGGATTTATTGATCTGTTGTATAATTCTTTTGTTTTCAATTTCATTTAGTTCTGCTCTGATTTTGGTTATTTCTTTTCTTCTGCTGGGTTTGGGGTTGAAGTGTTCTTCCTTCTCCAGTTGCTTGAGATGTCCCATTATGTTATTAACTTCCTCTCTTTCCGTTTTCTTGAGGAAGGCTTGCAGTGCTATAAATTTCCCTCTTAGGACTGCCTTTGCAGTATCCCAGAGGTTCTGGTAATTCATGTCTTGATTGTTGTTTTATTCCAAAAATTTGGTGATTTCCTTCTTAATCTCATCTATAACCCATCTATCCTTCAGCATAAGGTTGTTTAGCTTCCATGTTTTTGTATAGGTATGCAGGTTCCTGTTGTTATTGAGTTCAACTTTTATTCCATGATGGTCTGAGAAGATGCAAGGAATAATTTCTATTTCTTTTTAATTTGCTGAGGTTAGATTTGTGGCCTAGGATGTGGTCGATGTAGGAGTATGTTCTGTGGGCTGATGAGAAGATTGTGCATTCAGTTTTGTTGGGATGAAATGTTCTGTACATGTCTGTTAAGTCCAGATGTTGAATGGTTCAGTTTAAATCTAAAATTTCTTTGATTAGCTTCTTTTTGGAGGATCTATTCAGTACTGCTAAAGGGGTGTTAAAATCTCCAACTACTATGGAAGTGGAGGAAATTGAGTTGCTCATGTCTGTTAGAGTTTCTCTTATAAATTGAGGTGCTTTCTGCTTGGGTGCATAAATATTAATAATTGAGATCTCATCATGTTGAGTATTACCTTTAACAAATATGAAGTGTCCATCCTTATCCTTCCTTACTTTGGTTGGTTTAAAGCCTATTGTGTCTGTGAACAGGATTGTAATGCCTGCTTTTTTCTGCTTTCCATTTGCCTGGAATATAGATGACCATCCCTTCACCTTGAGTTTATTTTTGTCTTTTAATGTAAGATGCGATTCTTGGATGCAGCAGATATTTGGCTTGAGTTTTTGTATCCAGTCAGCCAACCTGTGCCTCTTTAGAGGACACTTTAAACCATTCACATTAATTGAGAATATTGATAAGCCTTTCGAGAGTCCGGTGGACATTTTTAATCCTTTTGCGACTGTGGAAGTTGGAATTTGATCAAAATTTTGTAGGTGGGTTTACTTTTGTGGTGGAGGATTACGCTGGTCTTTATGGAGGATAGGTCTGAGAATATCCTGGAAAGCTGGTTTAGTTATGACAAATTTCTTCAACATGTGAATGTCATTGAAGTATTTAATTTCTCCGTCATAAATGAAACTCAGTTTAGCTGGGTACAGGATCCTGGGTTGAAAGTTGTATTGTTTTAGGAGATTAAAAGTCGATGACCATTCTCTTCTAGCTTGAAAGGTTTTAGCAGAGAGATCTGTAGTTATTCTAATAACCTTCCCCTTGTAGGTAATGGTTTTCTTTCATCTGGCAGCTTTCAGAATTTTGTCCTTCATATTAACTTAGTGAAATTGATTATTATGTGTCTGGGGGATGACTTATTTGGGTTGAGTCATGCTGGAGTTCTGAAACTGTCTGATATCTGAATTTCAGAATCCCTTGGCATGTCCCCAAAGTTCTCCTTCATAATCTCATGGAGAAGAGACTCTGTGCCTTGTGAAGCCACTTCGTCACTTCAGGGATCCCTATAAGACGAATATTAGTTTTCTTTGAATTATCCCAGAGTTCTCTGAGAGAATGATCTGTTTTTGCCCTCCATTTCTCTTCCTCTTTGAGAGTGTGGAAGCATTCGAAAGCTTTGTCTTCAATGTCAGAAATCCTTTCTTCTGCTTGCTCCATTCTGTTACTGAGGGATTCTACTGTGTTTCTCAGATCTTTGAGGGCTGCAACTTCTTGTCTCAATGTGTTAAAATCTTTGGTCATTTGGTCTTTGAATTCGTTGAATTCTTGAGACATCTTTTGGGTTACTGCTTGGAATTCTAATTAGATCTTATTTGCTATCCAGATTCTGAATTCGATTTCTGACATCTCAGCTATTTGTTTGTGCATGGGATCTTGTGCTGTGTCTGCCCCATTGTTCCTTGGGGGAGTTGATCTACTCTGATTATTCATATTGCCAGAGTTTTTCAGTTGATTTCACCTCATGATTGTTTTTCACCATTCGTCTGTCCATCCTCAGAGTTGGGGAGGTGTCTCTCCAAGATTAGACCCCAGCGGGATCACTCTGTTGTTGCTGGATCTTTGTAGGGAGTGACCCTGTGTAGTTCCTGCCCCAGGTAGGAAATTCTGGTTGTGGAAGCAGCTCCGGCATGTGACACACCCATATCCAGCAACAGGGTGGGAGGTGGTGCACATGGTTCTGGGAGTGCCTGGCGTCCAGTGACTTTGGTACAGAGAGCCCAAGGCTCCAGCAGTGTCACAGGAGAAGGGCTCTGTGCAGAGGCAGGGAGGGCTCCAGAGAGCACGCAGCTACCAGTATCCAAAATACCCAACTCTTATTCATTTTTCACTCTTCCTACAATGTTGACAAAGTTAGACAGCAGCCTAATTATTCCAAAACTTAGGGTGGTTAAAATGTTCTGGAGATAATAAAATTTTAAGCATGCTAGGGGGCTTTAAAAAAAAAGCCACCAAGTATTAGATATGGTCCTTTAAAAGTTACTTTAAAAACAAAACTTTAAAGTCTGGCAAACATCAAGCTGCAACTGTTGGAAAAAGAAAGAGGCCTTTTCCAGTTTTTTTTGGACATTATTTTCCAGAATCAAAAATTTCTTGTTTGATCGCTTCTGTGTCATGGAATCTCTTCTCCCTGCCCTCCCCCAAACAAACAAACAAACAAAACCTTAATATTCCACCAATAACTTGGAGCAAGTAATTTGATTGTAGATTTATTTTTTAAAGCTAATGCTCTTTGGAGATGGCCTAGGCAAATTCAAAGTATCTCACTCGAACTACTTTAATCTATGAAGAGAAAAAAAGCTGCTTTAATTCTGCTGGTAGGAGGAGGATTTATTTATGTGTCTCATTTTACAAGCCTAAGCACTGCAAATGTAAACACTCTGAAACAAAAGTTTGTCCTAATGACTTAACTGAATCCAGAAGCATCTGCTTTGATTTACTAGAGTGAATTCAGTTTGGTCTGAATCTGGCATTATGGAACACACGTCGATACCTACGTAGCTGAGAAAACTTACCTTTTCTCCTTTGGTCAAGTGTTTCTCCAAGGGTAAGGTCCAGAAAAAAACAACTTGAACAAATTCTCCAGATGATTCTTACGGAGACTAAAGTCAGAGATCACTGCTGGAGGTAATACTTACTTTTTCTCTCTTTTTTTTTTTCCTCTCCTTTTCATCTTTACCTACCAAGTTGCATATACTGAGCAAGTTTCTTCCTGTTTTGTTTGACTGTCTCAATGAAAGCATTTTACCCTTCCTTACTTCTTCCCTCCCTTCCTTCCTACCCTCCCTCCCTCCCTTCCTTGACAGAGTCTCATTCTGTGAACCTGGGTAGAGTGCCGTGGTGTCATAGCTCACAACAACCTCAAACCCTTAGGCTTGAGCAATCCTCCAGCCTCTACCTCCTGACTAGCTGGGACTACAGGCACCCCCCATGATGCCCAGCTAGTTTTTCTATTTTTAGTAGAGACAGGATCTCACTCTTGCTCAGGCTTGTCTCTGAACTCCTTAGCTCAAGCAATCCACCCGCCTCAGCCTCCCAGATTGGTAGGACCTTGTCTGGCCACATTTTAACTTCTTAAAATTTTTTCTTAAAATTTTACTTTTTAAATGAACTAAGTGCCAGAACTTATCCTAGAAAAAGTGTTCCATGCCTCATTACTGAATATCACTACAGTCACCTTCAAAGTACTCCTCTTGGGTAGCTATGCACTGATACCAGTGCCTAATCCACCCTTCAAAGCACTTTTGGAAGTCTTTTTCTGGAATGGCTATCAGAGCTGTCATCCATTGTACAGGTCTGACAATTAAGATTGAGAACTCATCCTAGAAAAAGTGCTTTGAAGGATGGACTAGGCAGTGGCATGGGTGCACAGCTTCCCAACGGGAATACTTTAAAGGTGACCATAGTGATGGTCAGCAATGAGGTATATAGGACTTTTTCTAGGGGGAGTTTGAGAAATTAATTATCAGAACTTGTATAGGAAAATTGACTTTGTGTGTATTGTTCTATGAATTTTTAACATATGTATAGATTCATGTAACCACCACCACAATCAGAATACAAAATATTTTCACCAGAAACCTCCGTTATGTCATCATTTTGTAGTCAGATTCTCCCTCAACTCTAATCTTTACCAAGAACTGTTCTACTATCTATCACTAAACTTTTATCTTTTCCAGAAGGTCACATGAATGAAATCATGGCTTCTTTCACTCAGCATAATATCCTTAATATTTATCCCAGTTATTGTGGGTATTCATAATCCTTTTCTTTTTTCTTTTTCCTTTCTATTTTTTAATTGCTAAATGGAATTCCATTCTATGGATATAACCCAGTTTGTTAGTTTTTTCACCCACTGCAGGACATTTGACTGTTTCTAGTTTTTAGGATTTATAAAAAGAGCCACTATAAATATTCCTCTAGAGGTTTTTACACAAAAGAAAAGTTTTCATGTTGTAATAGCTAGACAATTCCTAGAAGTAAAACTGCTGAGTCAACTGGTAGATGCCTTTAACTTTATGAGAAATTGCCACACTAAGGGCCAGGCCCAGTGGCTCACGCCTGTAATCCTAGCACTCTGGGAGGCCCAAGTAGGAGGATTGCCTGAGCTCAGGAGTTTGAGACCAGTCTGAGTAAGAGCAAGACCCTGTCTGTACTATAATTAGAAAATCTAGCCAGGCATTGTGGTGGGCTACTCAGGAGGCTGAGGCAGGATGATCGCTTAAGCCCAGAAGTTTGAGGTTGCTGTGAGCTAGGAAGC
This sequence comes from Nycticebus coucang, assembly GCF_027406575.1. NCBI lineage: Eukaryota > Metazoa > Chordata > Mammalia > Primates > Lorisidae > Nycticebus > Nycticebus coucang. The sequence goes on from NC_069787.1 coordinate 25,874,766, forward strand.
CATGGCACTCTCCCCACAATACAAAGTGATACTTAAAAGAAAAGAAAAAGAAAGAAAGAAAGAAAGAAAGAAAAGAAATTGCCACACTAATCTTAATAAAGATTAAATTAAATCTTTAATTTCTACCATTCTGACAGGTGTGTAGGGTATGCCATCATGTTTTAATTTGCATTTCCCTAATGTCTAATGATGTTAAACATCTTTTCATGTGTTTATCTGCTATCCACATACAGTGATACCTTGAATCCAAACTTAATCCATTCCAGAACCCCCTTCTTAACATCAGTTGTAGTCTAACAGCTTTCCTCTTACTCTTATTTTCCTCACTACACTTTTTAGGACCCATGGAAAATACACTTAGTTGTATATATATATATAAGACACATGGGCGGTGCCTGTGGCTCAAGGAGTAGGGCGCTGGTCCCATATGCCGGAGGTGGTGGGTTCAAACCTAACCCCGGCCAAAAACCAAAAAAAAAAAAAAAAAAAACACAAAACAGGCAAAAAAGCATAAAATTAGCAGTGAAAATCACATGAGATGCTTTCATTACTGCTTCTGACAGCAAACTGAAGGACAAAGCACCTAGGTGGCCCAAACGCTGGGGAAATGCACCCATAAAAGCATAGGAACAATGAACAACGTGCTGGGCCAAAGAATCATTTTGGATTTTGGGCAAAATTTGCAGGAATTTTTTGTTCAGATTCCAAGTTGTTTGAGTTCTGGGGCTTTTAGATTCCAGGAGGAATACTATCCTCTTTGGTGAGGTATCCATTCAAGTCTTCTGCTCATTTTAAAAATTGGATTGTTTATTCTCTTACTATAGAATTTTGAGTGTTAATGTTATCTAGATACAAGTCTTTTCTGGATCTGTAAACATTTTTTTTCCAGTCTGTGGTTTGTCTTTTCATGTTTTTAATGGGCTCTTTCCCAGACAAATTTTTAATTCTGATGAAATCCCATTTATCCATTTTTTTCTATTATATATCATGACTCTCCCTATGTTTAATTCTAAAAGTTTTGTAATGTTATATTTTACATTTAAATGTATAACTTAGTTTGAGTTAATTTTGACATGAGATTTAAGTCAAGGTTCATTTTCTTGCAGGTGGATGTCTGAATGTTGTAAATACCAATTATTGAGAAGGCTCTCCTTTATTGAATTACCTCTGTATATGTATCAAAAACTCACTTGGTAAAGCAGTACTTGTCCAAGGGGGTAAGAGTTATTGGAGGGCAATCCAGGGGAACTTTTTGAATTAAAGGAAATGAGAATATACCTTACAGGGTGTGGGTTACATGAATACATGCATTGGCCAACACTCATCAATTTCCACACTTCAAGTCAGTGCATTTCACTGTACACAAATTATACTTGAATTAAAATAACATCAGTTGGCCGTATTTGTGTAGGTCTATTTCTGGAAATCTATTTTCTTCCGTTGATCTACACATTTATCTTTTTGCCACTACCACACTATCTTGACCTCAATGATTGTAGCGTTATAGAAGCCTTGTTAATGGAAAAGTGTTATTCTTCCAACTCTATTCTTTTAAAAAATCATTTTTGCTATTCTTGTTTCCTTGCCTTTCCATATACATTTAATAGCAACTTATTTCTATGTGTCTTCTGTGCCTAGTTTGTTGAGGGTTTTTATCAAGAAGTATTCTCAGATTTCATCAAATGCTTTTTCTGCATCTTTGAAATGATCAGATAGTTTTTGTTTTTAATTCTATTTATGTGGTTAATCACATTTATTGATTTTTATATATTGAGCCATCATTGTATCCCTGGGATGAAGCCCACTGATCATGCTGAATTATCTTTTTGATGTGCTGTTGGATTTGTTTTGCAGTATTTTGCTGACAGTTTTTGCATCTGTGTTCATGAGGAATATTGGTCTGTAGTTTTCTTTTTTTGTCATGTTCTTTCCTGGCTTTGGTATCAGGGTGATACTAGTTTCATAGAATGAATGAGAGAAGATGCCCTACTTGATGTTACTGAACAGCTTCAATAGGATAGGTGCAGATAGTTCTTCTTTGCGAGTCTGGTAGAATTCAGCTGTGAATCTATCTGGTCCTGAGCTTTTTCTGTTATTGTTGGGAGAGTTTTTATTACTATTTCAATTTCTCTACTTGTTATTGGTCTGTTTAGGATTTCTATTTCTTTCTGATTTAGACTTGAGAGGTTGTATGTTTCCAAAAATTTATTTCTTTCCTCTAGATTTTCTTGTTTTTGTTCATAGATATTTTCATAGTATTCATGGATACTATTTGGTATTCCTGTGATATCATGTTCTGATGTCTCCTTTTTAATTTCTGATGAGCTTATTTAAGCCTTTTTTCTTCTATTTTTGGTTAATCTAGCTAGTCATCTATTGATTTTGTCCATCTTTTCAAAGAATCAATTTTTTGTCTTGTTGAACCTTTGTATTTTTTAAAATTTCAATTCTATTTAGTTATCTTCTGATCTTTATTTCTTTTCTTCCCCTAGCTTTAGGTTTGGTTGTTTTTCTCTTTCTTGTTCCTTATGATGAGACAATTAGGTTACTCATCTGTGATCTTTCTGTCTTTTTGATATAGGCATTTAAGGCCATAGACTTTTCTCTTAGTACTCCTTTTTCTGTGTCCCAGAGATTTTTGAAGCTTGTGCCATCTTTGTCATTCAATATGAAACATTTTTTGATTTTCATTTCTATTTTGTTGTTGACCCAAGGATTGTTCAGAAGCTGATTGTTTAATTGCCATGTATTTATGTAGTTTTAAGAGTTCCTCTTGGAATTGATTTCTAGTTCTATTCCACTGTGATCTGAGAAGATATGTAGTATGATTTAAAATTTTTTTTTTTAATTTGCTGAGACTTGTTTTACAGCCTAAGATTGATTAATCTTGGAACATGTCCTATTTGCTATTCTGAAGTTTGGGGATAGAATGTTCTGTAAGTGTCTGTGAGGTCCATTTGTTCTAGACGCTTTTTTAAGTCCAGTGTTTTTTTGTTAATTTTCTGCCTTGATGATCTGTCCAGTCCTGTCAATGGAATGTTGACGTCCCTGGCTATTCTGATGTTGCTGTTTATTTCTTTGGTAAGGAGTAGTAGGGTTTGTTTTATGAATCTGGGAGGTCTTGTGTTAGGTTTGATATATCTTTGCATATCTAGGATTGTTGTATTTCTTGTTGAATTGCTCCCTCTATCATAATTTAATGGCCATCCTCTTTTTTTTTCACCGTTGTTGATTTTAAGTCTATCTTATCTGACACCAGAATAGCTATTCCTGCTTGCTTTTGATTTTCTTTTGTGTGAAATATTTTTTTCCACCTCCTTACCTTCAGTCTATGAGAATCTTCAAAAATCTTTGTGAGTTAAATGGGTTTCTTAGAACATATATTTGGTTGTGATTTTTTTAATCCATTTAACCAATCTATATCTTTTAGGTGGAGCATTAAGACCATTTACAGTTAATGTTAGTGTTGATTTGTGATTTAGTGTGTGGTCATCATGATAATTGTTTCCTAGTTGCATAATAAGAACTCTGAGTTTTAACTTTTAGGAGCTGTTCCATGTATAGAGCACTTTTAAGGATTTATTATAGCACAGGTCTAATGGTAACAAATTCCCTTAGTGTTTGCTTGTCTGGGAAAGACTTTATTTCTCTTTCATTTGTGAAACTTTAGTTTTTCAAGATAAAATAATTCTTGGATTAGGGGCAGTGCCTGTGGCTCAATGGGGCAGGGTGCCGACTCCATATACCTAGGGTGGTGGGTTTGAACTTGGCCCCCGGCCAAACTGCAACAAAAAACAGCGGGGCATTGTGGCAGGCATCTGTAGTCCCAGCTACTGAGGAAGCTGAGGCAAAAGAATCGCCTAAGCCCAGGAGTAGGAGGTTGCTGTGAGCTGTGATGCCATGGCACTCTACCAAGGGCAATAGGGTAAGACTCTGTCTCTAAAAAATAAAAAATTCTTGGATGACAGTTACACTGTTTTCTTAAGGTCATGAAAGATAGGACCCTATTCCTGTCTAACTTGTAAGGTTTCTTTCGAAAAGTCTCCTGCTAGTCTGATGGATTTTCCTTCATAAGGTGCTTGATGTTTTTGTCGTACAGCTTGTACAAGTTCCTCTTTAATATTGACTTTTGTTGGTCTGATGACTACGCACCTTGGTGATGTCCTTTTTGCAATGACTCTCCCAGGTGTTTGTTGAGTTTCTTGTAGCAGAATGTCTAAATCTCTAGCAAGCCCTGAGAAGCTTTCCTCAATTATTCCCTTGACAGGTTTTCCAGACCTTTTGCTTTGTCGTCTTCTCCCTCAGGGATACCTGTGATTATTGTGTTTGGATGTATTACATAATCCCATATTTCTCATAGACCTTGTTCATTCCTCTTGATTCTTTGTTCTTTATTTTTGACTGGGTTAATTTGAAGGAGTTATCTTCAAGCTCCAAAGTTCTTCCTTTGGTTTGATCTAGTCTATTCTTAAAACTTTTCAATGTGTTTTGTACTTCCCTAAATGATTTTTTCATTTCTAGAAACACTATTTGGTTTTTAAAAATATATATCTATCTTTGTAGTAAAATTTTCATTTTTTCCTGAATTATTTTTCTTGTTTCTTTGAGGTGGTTCCTTTGTCTCTTATATCTCATTGAGTTTCTTTACAATCCATATTTGGAATTCTTTCTTTGTCTTTTCAGTACTATCATTTTGGTTGGGATTTATTACTAGAGAGCTAGTGTTCTCCTTTTGGGAGAGGGGAATCCTTTCATGATGATTTTTTTGTACTTCTGAATTTTTGCACTGATTTCTTCTCATCTGAACCAGCAGTTACTTCTTCTTTTTGAATTTTCTTTTGTTTAAATGGGACTTTTCCTCCTCTCCCTCTTAGAGGTGTGCCTATAGGCTATGTTGGGTAAGGACCTTTGGCTTTGCTTGTGGATAATTTGATGGTAGTCTAGGTTCTGGATGGATGCCTTGATTATAGATGTCCTTGTGTAGTGGTTTTCTCAATTGCTAGTTATTTGTAGGCTGGAGCAGTGGTATACTATGCATGTGGGCAGATTCCCTTTCTCTTGCTGGTAAGGGAAGATGGAGGTATTTGAAATTCTTTCTCTTTCCCACCACTGTGATCTTCCTAATGGCATGAATTATATTGAGATGCCCAGTTTAATCTCTCAGTCAGTAGGTGGCACTTCTGAATAACAGTCAGCCATGCCCTGAATAATCAGGAGAAGCACTCAGATGTCCCCAGCAATGGGTAGATCTCTGGAGCTACCAGGGGATTCCCTATCCTCCACCACAGCTGAGTCAGGTGAAGACTGGGCTGGGCTGGGTAAGCCTGCCTTCATGTCTCACAAAGATGGGCATCTCTGTAGAAAGCCACAAGCGATGGGCTGATGTGGCCCCATCAACCCAAAAAGTCTGCTCACTGTGGCTCAGACCCACACCACACTCTCCTTTTAGTTCTGCCCTATGGGCTCCCTCACCTGTCAAGATCAACTCACAAATCCCTCTTCTGTGCTTCTGAATGATCTTGATACCCAGGGGTATCAGATCCAACCTATATGCCTGTCCTCTGATCCCTCAAGTTCACTTTCTGACTGTGCTAGGAAAAAGCATGCTGGTGTTGAGTTGCCTTGAGAGTGCTCAGGCAGCCCTAGTGTCCCTCTGCTTTAGGGTATGTCCTCCTCTGCTGGAACAGCCAGGTGGGCAGCACCAAGGAGGGTTGGTGGGAAGGGAGCTCATAGTCTGAGTGCCTGATGGTTCACAGAAGGTTTTTAAGAGGGAAGGTGTGAGCCCTACTCTCTGCAGAAACCTTAGTGTGGCAGATGCACCAGCAGACAGGAAACACCCACTCCTGAGAGCTCTGGCTTAATCATCCCTGGGGGTACATGTGCAGACCTATTTGGGAACTGCCATCGCTGTGTCAGCAGCTATGGGAAGAGGAGGGGAAGTGGTGGAGAAGAATCTTAATGAAGGAGAACTGACATTGTCCCAAGGGGCCCCAGAGCTTGCTGCTGTCTCCTCTCACCTGAAGGCAGCCTGCCCTGAATGTCCAAGCTCTGTGATTACATAATTCTTCCCCCAGGTCCCACCAACCCCCGTGGCCACCACAGTCTGGGCAGGTGAGTTTTCCTGTACCGAGAACTGAAGGGCTAAAGCTCCCTGGTGGGAGGAACAAAGGCACACAATAGATGGGAAAGCATTAAAGTGTTCGCTGCCTTGGTTTAGGTCTGAGGTGAGGGGGGCTGGCAGTCCAGTGCTCTGTTCTCAAGAAGCTCTCAGTTCACTGACCACAGCAGATTTGGGGCTTGTGAGAGTAGGGAAGCTCTCTAGCAATTCAGAAACCTGTAGCCTGCCAGTGGTATGAAGAGAGAAAAAACAAACACTGCCACCTACACTTTCCACAGGGCTCCAAATTCCCTGAAGATAAATCTCTGCCAAAATCCATCCTCCTTCTTGTGTTCTGCAGCTTCTTCTTATGGGATCTCTGGTAAGTTCAGGCATATTTCCCTTGGAATTATACCTGAGCTATTTTTTTCACCTAAAACTATTTTTTCTTTCTCAGATAATCTGGTAATCTCAACCATTTTGCCTCAACCACCCTCATCTTTATTATTTTCTTTCTTCTGCCTGATTTGGGTCACTTTTTTTCATTTTTATTTTTAGATTTTTAAAGCGGAAGCATAGATTATTGCTTTAAGAACTTTTTAGTATCAGCACCTAATGCTAAGAGTTTTCCTCCAAACACAGCTCTAACCACAAGTTTTAATATGTTGTGTTTTCGTTTACACTCAGTTCACAATGTTTTCTAATTTCTCTCAAAATTTTTTTGACCCATGGATTACATCTTTAACTTCCGAGTTATTGAAAATTTTCCTGTTATCTTTCTCTCATGATTTCTACTCTAATTTAGTTATGGTTAGAAAACATACTTTATATAATTTCAATTTTTTTTAATTTTTGAAAGTTTATTTTATTACTCAAGATACGTTCTATCTTGATGAATTTTTAACATATACTAAAAAAAGAATGTGTATTTTGCTGTTGCTGGGTGGAATGTTATAGAAATGTCATTAGATTTAATTATTTGATGGCATTGTTCAGTTCTTTTATGTCCTTGCTCATTTTCTATCTACTAGCTCTGCCAATTACTGAGAGAAGAATGTCAAATTTTCCAATAATAATTGTGGGTTTATCTGTTTTTAGTTTTAGTTCTCTACGATTTTGATGTTTTGTTTTAAATTCTATTGTCAGGTGTATAAACATGTGAGGTTTTTTTGTTTGTTTTGCTGTCTTCATCATCTTATCATTATGTAATGTCCCTCTTTACTTCTTTTTCCTCTTTCTTTTTTTTTTTTTTTTGTTGCAGTTTGGCTGAGTCTGGGTTCCAACCCACCACCCTCGGTATATGGGGCCAGCACCCTACTCCCTGAGCCACAGGCACTGCCCATCCCTCTTTATTTCTAAAAATGTTTTTTGTTCTGACATTTATTTCAACTGGCATTAATGCTGCCACTCAATCTTATATTTTATTAATTTTTACAAAGTATATCTTTTTTTATCTTTTTATTTTTAACCTATCTGTATCAATATATTTGAGGAGAGTTGCATATAAATAGTATATAGTGGGGTCATATTTTCTCATCCATTCTGACAATCTCTATCTTTTAATTGATACATTTACATTTTAGGGTTGTTATTAATATGTTTGGATTTAAGTCAATCATTTTATTATTTTTTATTTGTTATCTCTGCTGTTTGTTCTCGTATCTTCTTTCCTGGCTTTGTAAGGGTTATTTGAACATGTTTTTAGAATTATATCTTTACCTAATCTGTTTTTGTCCATATGGAGGATTCTTACTGTTATTGGTTTCTAGTTCCATTGTGGTCCAAGAGCATATTTCGTATGTATACATTCTCTTTTTATGACTATATATCTTTATATAGTATTTTTACAATAGTAAAATATTAAATACTATGATGGGAATTACAATATACACAACTTTTCACTTGTTGGTTTCAAGTATTTTTGCATCTCAAGTTGAATATAGAAACATTAGCAATATACAGATTTTATTGCTGTAGCTGTTTTGCAGGCTACATCTACATACGGCAAAAACTATATTAGACAATGTTATAAGTTTTGCTTTCAACCATTGATCATATTTTTTATAATTCAGTGGAAGAAGAATAGTTTATTATATTCACCCAGAAATTTACCATTTCCTTCTCTCTTTCCACATTCCTGATATTCTAAGTTTCCTTCTGGTATTATTTCCTTGTGTCTGAAGAACTTCTTTGGAAATTCTTTCAGAGCAGGTCTGTGGGAAATGAATTCTCTTAGTTTGCATTCGTCTGAATATGTCCTTATTCCAACAGATTTCTAAAGGATACTCCTACTGGAATATAATTCTGGGTTGACATTTGTTTTCTTTCAGCACTTTAAATATATTGGGCAGATATATGGACTTTATGGTTTCTCATGGATAATCTGCAGTCTCAATTGTTGTTCTGTAAGAAATGTGTATTGTTCTCTGATAACTTTTAAGAATTTTTTCTGGTCGGGGCGGAGAAGGAAGCGGTGGTTGCCTGCGGTGGGACGCTCTGACCGCTCGGCTCCCGGGCACTGCTCTGGGCGTTCAGGTAACAGGGGCGGGGCTGTGCCGAGCGAGAGAGGTCAAGGTGCTGACCTCGGAGTCACTGAGGTCAAGGCGCTGACCTCAGAGTCACGTCCGGCGCTGGGGAGCTACGGCAACGCCGTTTCCTCGCCTCCCCTCCGCGTTCGAGGCCCGACCTCAGCTGTCAGTTGGACCCGCTTATTCATGATAGGGCTCAAACTTAGTGCTGCGTCTAGTCCCCCTCCTCATTCTAGTATTTACTCTCAATCCGTCTCTGTCACTAACCCACAGATAGTAATGGTAGTGAGTTCCTGAAGTGACTCGAGCTGAGTGACTGTCACAGATTATCCACATTGGTACAAGTACCTATTCTACCCCCACTATGTTACAAATATACTTCCCATCTGCCTACATCTCTCCATGTAGCTCCCACAGCCTCCACCTAGCCATCATCATCTCCTGTCTGAATAAATGTAGTTCTGCCCACCTCCACTCTTGGCCTTCAAGAGGTTTATTGGTTTATTCTCCACAAAGCAGCCAGACTGATTTTTTTGCACTTTAAGTCTCATAGGTCACTTGCTGCTTAAAGCCTTTCAGTGTCGCATTCACTTCCAGTAAAATTAAAACTTACTAGCTTGAACTAAAAAAAAAAAAAAATTTTTTTTCCTTTTCTTTAGCTTTCAGAAATTGTTGTGTCCAGCATGGATTTCTTTAGGTTTTCTTTTTATTTATTTATTTGGTTCTTTTAGAGATAAGGTCTTACCCTGTTGCACAGGCTAGACTGCAATGGCACAATCATAGCTCACTGTGACCTCTAGTGATCCTCTTGCCTCAGCCTCTTGAGTAGCTGGGATGACTCTTCCCTTCGTTGTCTCCATTCAGCTGATGGGCCTATTCAGTAAGTGTTTTGTTTCAGTTATTGTATGTTTCAATTTTTTAATTTCTGTTTCCTGTTTATATCTTCCATTTCTTTGCTGAGACTTTCTCTTTTTTCATTTATTTCAAGAAAATTCCAGATTTCTTCTTGAAGCATTTCTTCATGATCTACCTTAAAGTCTTTGTCAGATAATCCCAACATCTGTGTTAGCTCAGCATTGGCATCTTTTCCAATGTGAATTGAGAGTTCCCTGCTTCTTTGTCTGTTGAGTAATTTTGGGTTGTGTCCTAGACATTTTAAATATTATATTGTGAGACACCAGATTTCTTAAAGCCCATGGAAAGTGTTGATATTTTTGTTTTAGTAGGTAACCAACCCACCTGGGTTCCAGCCTCCATTTCTAACCAGATTTCTCTGGGTTATGGTCTCAGAGTAAGTTCAGTTTTCAAATCCTTCAGAGTGCTGTTCAGATGTGTCCCAGGTGTTCACTCCCTCTGTCCAGCCTAGAGGTTGGGTAATAGCCTGTTCTATAATTCAGTTCTAAGGCCTATGCATGTTGTTTAGAGTCACATCCAGGCATTAGCAGCTCTGGGGCGAGTCCAGGAGTGTATAAGCAATCTTCTCTCTGTCCCAGATTTCCTGGATATTTTTCAGCTCCCCATGCTCTTCTATTTGCTCATCTGGACAGAAAACACAGAGCTTTAGTGATCCCATTCTGCTATACGCATTCTACAACTATGCTGATGTCTGGGACCAGTTTGGGGATAGAGAGTTAAAAAGCAGCACAATTTGCCTTTTCCTCTAGGGAACACAACTCCTCCTGTCAGAGAGGATGGTTCCCCTTGCTCAGAGTTTTAGGCTCTGGTGGCCCCTGTTGCTGCTTCTGAAACCAGGGCCCCTAGTACCCCAAGGCTGCTTGTGGGCTGAGGAGCAAGAAAACGGAAAAAAGACAAGAAAAATGGAAAAAGGAAAACTGCATTTTCCCAGTCTCTCCATCTCTTCAAGCCAGAACTAAAGGGCTTATCCTGAAGCACTCTCTTTCCGTACTGTGTCCATCCCAGGTTTCAGGCTGTGTTAAGTTCGGGCCAGTGGATACCAAAAGGGAAAAAGGGTAAATTCACCATTGGTTTGACAATGCTTTACAACCTACTTACTACTATTTATTTTTCAGAGCCCTCACACTGCTGGTCATGAAATCTTTTCAGGTTGTACAACTACCTTCAGTAAGAGAGGGCATTGATTATATTTTCATGTTTTGGCATCTGAGGTCCCCTTGAGTTGACCTGGGAGAAATTGCCCTTCCCTGGGTTAGCTGATTCTAGCTGATTCGTAAAAATAGCAAACAACTCACCTGGGGGCATAGCTTTCATATGTAAACCAGCTAATCCAGAGCCCATACCCCAGAACCAGCTCTTTGATTGGTCTCTTAGATTCCAGACAATTATTTACTTGTTCTACTCAACCCTGGGCCAGAGACCAGACAACTCAGAAAAGCCCCTTTACCCCAGAGCCTACTGAAATTTTCAAACTAGCCAATCCTGTGTTTTCTTACCCTGCTTTGCCTATCTCTTTCCCCTGGAAACCACGATAAAGGATCTTGCCACACTTTCCCCTCACGGCCTCTGCCTTCTGACTGACTTAATGGTTCTTTGGCTGACTGTGGGGTGGTGAGTCCCCTCTTCGTGGGAACTGTGAGTGACAAACTATCATTTCAATGGTAGTCATTTCCTATGCTGTTGGCCTCACCATACCTGAATAATAATGAAAGCTACATTTTTTTTATTAATATTAAATCATAGCTGTGTACATTAATGCGATCATGGGGCACCATACATTGGTTTTATAAACAGTTTGACACATTTTCATCACACTGGTTAATATAGCCTTCCTGGCATTTTCTTTAGTTATTGTGTTAAGACAATTATATTCTACATTTACTAAGTTTCACACGTACCCTTGTAAGATGCACCGCAGGTGTAGTCCCACCTATCACCCTCCCTCCGCCTACCTTTTAAAACAGAGAAGCAGAGTGGGATGTGCTTACTTCATCTCACTCAGAATTCTCTCTCTCTCTTTCTCTTTTTTTTTTGAGACAGAGTCTCAAGCCATCGCCTTGGGTCGTGTGCTGTTGCATCACAGCTCACAGCAACCTCAAACTCTAAGGCTTAAGCAATTCGCTTGCCTCACCATCCCAAGTAGCTGGGACTACAGGTACCTGCCAAAGCACCTGGCTGTTTTTTTGTTGTTGCAGTTATCATTGTAGTTTTAGCTGGCCCTGGCCTGGTTCGAACCCACCAGCCTCAGTGTATGTGGCCAGTGCTCTACCCCCTGAGCTATGGGCACCACCTCTCTCTCTCTCTTTTTAATAATGTAAGTTTATCAGCCATGACTTTTTCAGTTACAGATTAGTGAACCTGGCTTACTGCTTACTGTTATAATCTTGAAAGTTTGTGTCTCCCTTAAAATTAATATGTTAAAATCCTAACCTGTAAGGTAAAGGTCTTAGAGGCAGGGCCTTTGGTCTTGAGGGTAGAGCACTTATGAATGAGATTAGTGTCCTGAAACCAGGCTTGCCCCTTTCTCCATGTGAGAACACAGGAAGAAGTCACCATCTATGAGTCAGGAAGTAGTTTCTCACCAGGCGTGCACTTGATCTTGTACTTCCTAATCTCCAAAAATATGAGCAATAAATTTCTATTGTTCAGAATCTACTGAGCTTATGACATTTTATTATAGCAGCTTAAATGGACTAAGATACTTACCCCAACAAAGCAATTTTTATTGCTTTGAGTAACTGAAAAATTCAGTTTATTATTTATTTGTTTGATTGTGCTTATCTGTTCTTTCTCATTTTATTTCTAAATTGTTTTTAATTTTTTTGAAATAGTTTCACTCTATGCCCTGAGTAGAGTACCCTGGCATCATAGCTTGCAACAACCTCAAATTCTGAGGCTCAAGTGATCCTCTTCCCTCAGTCTCCCATGTAGCTGGGATTACAGGTGCCTGCCCCAATCCCCAGCTAGTTTTTCTGTTTTTGGTAGAGATAGGGTCTTGCTCTTGCTGAGGCTGAACTCGAACTCCTGTCCTCAAGCAATCCATCTGTCTCGGACTCCCGGAATGCTGGGCTTACAGGCATGAGCCACTATATCCAGCCTGTTCTTTCTCAGTTTTTAAAGTGAAAGTCTGTTATAGTATACCTTCCTCTTTTAACCCTGAATTTCCTTCAAGAAACCACTCCTGACCACTGCCAGACTATACAGTTTGGGTGGTGATCACTACTCCCAAGTCCCCCATTGCAGAGAGCCCACATGTCCAGACTGTCCAATCAGCAGGTTGCAATGCCCTGACTGCAATCCTCAGTACACAATGAGAGTTAAGCCCAAGGGTTCATGTGGGGCTATTGAAAAAGAACGTCTCTCTTTCTACTGGTGTTACTAAGTGAATGGAATGTAAATCTTATATTGCATCTTTGCATTGCTTTCAACGAGCTTACCCAATCTCATATGGCATCTTTGCATTGCTTTCAACAAGCTTACCCAAAGAAGAGAGCAGCTTGGCTCCTGTAACTCAGCGGCTAGGGCGCCAGCCAGAGCTGGCAGGTTCAAACCCAGCCCGGGGGCCTGCCAAACAACAATGGCAAGTACAACCAAAAAATAGCTGGGCGTTGTGGTGGGTGCATGTATTCCGAGCTACTTGGGAGGCTGAAGCAAGAGAATTGCTTAAGCCCAAGAGTTTGAGGTTGTTGTGAGCTGTGATGCCACAGCACTCTACCAAGGGTGACATAGTGGGAATCTGTCTCAAAAAAAAAAAAAAAAACAACAACAAGAGAAAAGCAAGGTTGATTGATGAAGATAAACAGACTCTTATATAGGTCCATGAATGCCTGAAAATGTTCCCTTTGTTTTGGCACTTCAGTTATATGAAGTTACTTTCTATGTTACTTGAGCCAGTCTAAATTACTTTTCTGCCACATGCAACCCAAAATATCTTGACTAAAGCACAAATGAACTCTTTGTTGTACTTCACTGGGGCCTAACTCGGTGGTTATCTTTAATCAGCAACACATGGAGATTTGTACTGGCATGACTTGTCAAAATCCATTGGAAGGAATTGTGACTTGCTGGGTGAATTTTATCTGTGTATACTGTCTTCTTGCTTTCATCAGTAGACCTGTTCTGTACCACCTAGTGTAAGTTTTCCCCAGAGCAGACCCTGAGGAGAGATTTGAGTGCCACTACTTTATTTCAGAGGCGATCCCAAGAGCATTAGTAGGGAATTAGGGAAATCAAAGTGGGAAAAGAAGCATGAGTTATTGAGCAGGTTACCAAAGAGTATCACTGGGGCTCATTCTTGCTGGGAAATTCTGATAGACAGTATAGAATAAGCCTCAGAATTACCCATACAAGCAGTGAGGAAATGAGAATTATTTATTCTCCAGCTCATATCCATCACTGGCTCAGGGCTATGTTTTCCTAAAACTAACTTCCCCAGCACTTCTGGGCTACCCTCTTCAGGAACCCTGAGCAAGCCTTTGGGTGAAGAGTTGCAGGAGCTGCAATGCAATGTGTTTGGGCATGAGCTTGGAGGACCCTAAGAGTTCAGAGGGATACAGGAGCAGCACAGATAGCATCTGTGATGGAAACTTGAGTACTCTTAGTTTCCATGCTTCTAGCTCAGCCTCTTTTCACATAGTGGCTAAAAAGGTATATTGATTGCATGTTTATTGATTTGTAAGTAATGACTCTACAGAAACACAGTAGCTTTAAAACTCATCAAGCTTTCCCCATGTTTGGAAAGATGAGATTGAGGTCAAAAGTGTGATGTCTTCTAGCCTATTTCAATCATTCATTTATTCATTCATGTGACAAGTGCTTTGGGGGAACAGAAATCGATAAGCAAAAATCCCTGTCCTTGCAAAGCTCAGAAGCTGATATCAGGTAGACACAACTGTAATCACTGCTGAAATAAAATGATACTTGATTTAATAAAGGTGGATATAAACTACTATGTGTATTAGAGCACGGGGGTAGAATCACAAAGAAGGTGGTGTTTATATCTATCATAAAACATGAAAAGGATGGAAGGAAGTGCCTTTATTCTCCTTGCTATTATAATTTAACAAACTAACCCAAACTTACAGGTCATCAAACAGCAGCCATTATGCTCATGATTCTGTGGGTCAAAAAGAGGGGTTCAGAGGGGTCAACTTGTCTCCCCACCGTAATGTCTAGACGCAGGGGTCCTCAAACTTTAAACAGGGGGCCAGTTCACTGTCCCTCAGACCATTGGAGGGCCAGACTATAGTTTTAAAAAAAAACTATGAACAAATTCCTATGCACACTGCACATATCTTATTTTGAAGTAAAAAAACAAAATGGGAACAAATACAATCACACTGCCTCATGTGGCCCACGGGCCATAGTTTGAGGACCCCTGGTAGAGGCTCACTAGGAAGGCAGAAGGTGACTCGGGGGCTGCTATGTGGAACCATTTAAAGTCTGTCTGGCAGTTGGCGCTGATGCTTGTAGGGACCTCAGCTGCTATTGCCAACTGGTGCATCCACTCTGGGCCTGTGGGGTTCAGAGCTGCTTTAGATTTCTCATGCATGGCAATGGGTTCCAAGAGCAGGTGTGTCAAGGCAACATGGTAGAAGCCGTTTTGCGTTTTATGGCCTTTTCTGGTGCAATCTTAGAAGTCACATAGTGTTGCAGTCTATACTGTACTCCACTGTGATCACAAACTGGCCCAAACTCGCAAGAAGACAACTCAGACCCATTTCTCAATGATGACAGTGCCAAAGTCACACTACAAGAAGGGCATGTGGAAGGGGAGATAGTTTTTTTGGGGGTTTTTTTTTTTTTTTTTTTTTTCAGTTTTTGGCTGGAGCTCGGTTTGAACCTGCCACCTCCGGTATATGGAGCCAGCGCTCTACTCTTTTGAGGCACAGGCGCCGCCCAGGAGTTATTTTTGCAACCAATTTTGGAAAATACCATCTTTAGCACTGGGGTGATTAAATTATGACAAGCACATGATATTTAAAATTCTCTTTCCTGGGTCACTTTATTATTGTCTGATAGACACTATTTTAAATTACTTGAATTGTCTAAGTCAGATTGTCTCATAAAGTGATGGGGAGGCTTCTAATTTGATGTATTTATCACCCTTGCTCCTCCCTCACAGCCTTCCTGTCTGGATTACGCTTTGAGAACCAATGTCCTAGAGCCTGGCAGCTGGGACAGGAGGGCATCAGTATCAGCAGACTGGATTCTCATTAGAGATTGGGGAGGGGCAAAGAGTGTGAATACTCTTGTCTTCATATTAAAGCTGATTATAAAAACACAGATGCATACACATGCTAAGTTCATTTCTTTTCTCATTGCATCTTCAGTATTGAAAAACCAAGATTCATCTCATGTGTGGGCTTATTTCCCTTTAAAAGAACATGCTAATTTGTGCACCTTTTTGAGTGATTATGATGACGCTCAGAGATGTTTGAGAATCTCTCCTTCATTCATTACTTGGATATTTTTAAGTTGAAATTTAATGGTTTCCATTTTAAAAAACTATATTTAAAATATCTTCAAAATAGACATCCTTTATTCAGGATATGCAGCACATGGTGACATTCTGACACTTAGCTGAATGCAGTAGCTAGGAGGCAGTATTGTACTGCGCTCTGGAAGGCTTTGGATGGAATCCCAATTGCTCTACATACTGTTCTGCAATTTGGGGCCAAGTTACTCAATTCCCCAAAGTCTTGGTTTCTTAATCTGTAAAATGGGGGGTAATGATGCTTTTTAGTATTGCACTACAGGCTAAATTAGGCAATAAGTACTTGGTACCTAGGAGATGATTTTAAGAGAAATTCAAGTATATGTGCACTCATCTCTCTCTAGGGTTAGACAGCAGGTCATGTCCACATAACCAGTGTTCAGATTTTTATGTCCCTTTTCTTTATCAACCATTTCCTCACCTCTTACCTCAGTCTCCTCTTTTTCTGAAACTAGAAGCTTCACAGGCATTTCCTGATTATTTCCTGGTGTCATATATTAATTCAAGAGAAAGGAAAGTCCTGTAGGGAAGGCAGCTTGGGTCTAACACGCACACTTGGCATAGCCTGCCGGCTCTCCATGCAGCCTCGCCTCCCCTTTCCTCTCAATTTAATTTAGAACCATGCCTGTGGTGTCATTCTGAAGGCCTGCCATGGAGTTGTCAGGAAGGGCAGAGTTGCGATCTGCCCTTCCTCATAATTAGAGCCCTGGTCATCCACTGGCTCCTGCACCATGCTCCAATGAGACTCCCACCAGGTTCACTGAGGACCGCTAGAAATGGCAAGAAAATCACCATATTGCCTGATATTTCTCTTTCTTTTCTTTTTTTTTTTCCTAAGTCAAAATGCCATGAAGCCACAGTGAAATCACTGAAAATGTCAACCAAAGAACTGCCCATTTCATGGTGGGGGTGGGAAAAACGGAGAGCAGAGAGAGAAAGAAGGAGGGAGGGGTGGGGAAAGGAAGAGCAGAGAGAGGGAAGGAGAGAGGGGGATGGGGCCTTGGTGTGTGCCACATCTTTTGGGGGCAAGGCACGATTGTAAGAGGGACTTTACCTAACACATGCAATCAGTGTAACCTGGCTTATTGTACCCTCAATGAATCCCCAACACTAATAAAAAAAAAAAGCTGCCCATTTCATTTGGCCCTTGTGTTGTTTTTTTAAAAAATCTTAATTATTGTATTAATGGCATTCCACCTTTCAAATTAAATTCCTTTCCTCATTATCTTAGATTGCCATTCTTAGTGTCTAAGTTGAAATGGATTTCATGACAACTCTGAAAAACCAGAGTTGGCTAAATTTAGCTTTAATTAGGTATCATCTTAGCCCTGTGATTATTTCCTCATTTCATTCAGCTTCTACTAACTGAAATGCTGAGTGAGGATTTGGCATGGTCTTAGTGCAATTTTCACACAATTCTCCACCACATTTCTTGCGAGCATGGTGATTGTTGTAAGCCACAAATGGTTTTTGCAGATAGAGTTTTAATCCCCTTTTATAACTCCATTTATTAGGGATAGTGATGCTATGCTCTGTAGCTGGCAAAGCTGCCGAGAGAAAAACCCAAACAAAATTTGAGGGTGTTTCTACCTCATACAGGCCCTCCAGCCAGTGGGTACTTGCAATGGGGACTGGACATTTGCTGCTCCAGACAGGGCTTGCTGTCAGCTCTGAATGGAGGGATTTTCATCTTTATCCAAATAATACTGTGGAAAGTGGATCTTGGCAAACATTAGTTGGTACCTGCCTTGTCAAGAGGCAGTCAAGTCTCCTGGTTAAGAGTTAGGGTCTGAACCAGAACACCAGATTCAAAGCTTAGGCTGAGCTCTTGCTGGTGCTTTGACTTTGGGGAAATTGCTTCTTTGTACCTCGTTATCCCATCTGGATGACAGAAAGACAGTGGCACTGCTTCACAGTGTTGCTGTGAGCCCCAAGATAGCACCTGGGTGGCATTTAGATCAGTGCCCAGCATAGCGTGTGGCCTGCAAGTGCTTGTGACTGTTGGTGTTATCTCAAACCTCCTGGATGAGACCATCTAAAGCAGTGGTTCTTAACCTTCCTAATGCTGTAGCCCTTTAATACAGTTCCTATGGGTCGCAACCCACAGGTTGAGAACTGCTGATCTAAGGGGCATGTTTGAAAAGAACAGGAAGGCGGCTTGGGATGAAGAGGCAAAAATTCCTTGGAAAAGAACTCACAAGATCAACAGGGATATAATCCCTGGTGGATATCTATCAATTTGCCTACCCAGTATTCATTCTTTCTCCTAGATTTTTCTTTAGGGAACTCTATGATTCAGGAATCTGGTTGGCATAGTAAAGCCACTTAGTTTCAACTGAGTGAAATGCATATTAGGAACTGGTTATTGGGAGGTTGAGAAACTGAACTGTGGATGGTGAGGCTGTGCAGTGGTTAGCAGCAGCAGACACTCTTCACACCTAGGTCAAAGGGCGGATGCTAGAACTATGGTAGGTCTGACCAACCGGAGCTTGGTTCAGGAAGGGAGGTACCCCAAAGAAGACACAGCTATTGTCTGTGACACCACCTAAAAAAACAGAGAGGAGGATAATACATGGCTTCTCTCTCCTCCTGTTCTCTAATCTTCCATCAGAGTCAGTAAGAATTGTTATTATTCCCATTTTTACAATGTGGAAATGGAGGCTGAGATGGGTACATTGAGCTGCCCAGGACACAAAGACAGGCCAGCAGGTCCTGGGCCCCATGCTTCTGATCTTCGTGCCTGAGGACCCTCTCATACCCTTAGATTAGCTGTGGTCCCCCGGCCGTGTGCTTCCCTGAGCTCCTCCTCGCTGTCAGCACGCTCAGCTATAGTCACTGGTTAGTGTTCCGCATCAGCCTGTGGGCCCCATAAAGGTGTGGCCTGTGTCTGCCACATGTCCAGGCTGTCTTCAACGTGACAGATCCTCAGTGATCATTTCAATAACTAAAGGAGGAATGAATGCTGAACCACAGGTGTTAGCCTAAAGGAATCTGTCTTTTGTTCAGGGTTAACCTGGGAATTGGAAGAAAAGTGATTGCTCTAACAAAAGGGTTCAGGAGCATGGTCTGTAGGGGACCAAGAACTGATACAGGGAAGGGTTCAGACATAGCTTGATCTAGCCCCAGACTGAGGAATGGGGGAACCCAGGCCAGGTAGCCAGATAAGAAGAAATGGTTAGGCCAGGGGTCTGGCCACACCTGCAAAATTATATCCTGTATCTTCCTTGCTCCCGTTAACCCAGATTGTTTTCTCCAGTAGTGGTGAGCTTTCGAGAGCAAGTGTTTTGACTTTCAGCTCTGTTTCTCAGCCCTCAACCCGAGGCGTGGCAGCCATGAGCCCCTTCCAGATGCTGAGTGCCTAGTCATCCCTTGACAGAGACCTTGTCCCCAGGAGGCCTCAGCTGCTCTTTTGGGCTGAGGGATGATGGAGAAGGCGATGCTAAGTTCCAAGTGGCTGTCTGTTCTGCATGGACATTTCATCAACTCCACCTGCTTCCGTATGATTCCTGATGATATTATCTGCTCCATGGCGGGTACTGCCGTCTTTTACTCAAAATACAAGATGATTGGCTTGCACCTGCTCCTCTGGGCATCGTAGGAAGTTTTGATATTCATTCCTTTGCTCATCTTTCAGCACATATTTAACTAAAATATGTTAAGGCACATGCTGGGTTCGTGGCTGTTGAGCAGGGTAGGAGGAGATGAGGAAATAAAACACAGCTCCTTTGCTCAAAGAGCTAAGTTGAAGTCACAAAAACTATTGTTTCTAAGGCACCCACTATGTGCCAGCCATATACTAAATAGTCCCCAGGTATTGTCTCATTCATCCTTCATTATCATGGTAACATTACACAATGGAAGATAAAACCGAGCATCTGATATGGAAGCTTCTTGCTCAGGACCACACAGCTAGTGAGAAACAGATCAGGGATTCCACCCCAGGCCCTGAGAAGACAAAGCCTGGTTCCTGCCTCTGCGCTGAAGTCCCTCCAAAATAAAGATCATATTGGAGGTGAAAAGACCCTAGAAGTTCAGATAATAGGCCAGCAGGAATCAACGTGGGCCATGGGACTGCTGACCATTTCTGGAAGGTGGAAGCCATCCACATGAAAATGATGAAAATTCAGTTGATCCTAAGGTGCTGGTGAATCCTACCATGAAGTCACCGGGAATTGGGAATGAGTTTTCCATTTCTATAACACGGCCCATGGCTGACATCTAGATGCAGCCTTTGAGGTTTTTCCATTTTGTGTTCTAAGAGGGACAAGGTTCTGGGAGCAGCAAGGTGCTGTAGCAGTGGGCTTCCCTCTTAGAAATGGTTGTCACCATTGTCAGGGGCCTAAAGAGCAGCCCGGGAACTATTCTAGACCTGGAAAGACTTTTCTCCTCTTTATAGGAAACTTGATTCCTTGGTGGGTAGCTTCAGTTTATCCCTGGCTTGTGGAGGGAGGTCTCCTGGGAAGCAAGTAGGATCCCTGAGGATGAACTCAGGACTATGGGTCTGGAGCAGATGTGAGTTACCTTCTATCACTTCCAAGTCTTCAGTAAATTTGTATTAGAAGGGGAAAAGCAGGGCACCAGCCTCATACACCAGGCCCCATATACCACGTGTGATGGTTCAAACCCGGCCCCAGCCAAACTGCAACAGCAACAACAACAACAACAAAATAGCCGGGCGTTGTGGCTGGCACCTATAATCCCAGCTACTCGAGAGGCTGAGGCAAGAGAATTGCCTAAGCCCAAGAGTTGGAGGCTTCTGTGAGCTGTGATGCCACAGCACTCTACTGAGAATGACAGAGTGAGACTCTGTCTCAAAAAAAAAAAGGGGAAAAGTAGAAATGACAAGCATGAATGTGATACCCTTTCACTCACTAGATGTGTGCTTTTTGTCAGCTTTTTAAATTTCTCTGGGCTTATGATTTCTTACTTGTAAGATGGAAATGACAGTAGTACTTAGCTCAGACAGGCTGGCTGTAAACGTAACAGAATTATCATTAGGCATTAAAAGCAACATAATTGGACTTTAAAAATACATTTTTTCCCCAGAGAAGTACCAATTAGATATTGATGGGATAGGGCATTTTCATTGTTTTTTTTTAAACTGTTTTCTTACTTTTCTTTTCTTTTTTTATTTTTTTGAGAAGGGGTATAGAAAAGCATTAGATCTTGTTAATGGGATGATCATTACAAAGGTGCCGAGAAGAGATAGGGTGAAAAATGAATCTGTAGCGGTAACACCACTTTGGATAAACTCTTTCATTCTCAAACATATTTAAAAAGAAGAATGGATAGCAATTTAATTTAATTTGAACACCCACGAAATCATTTTCATTTAATGGTAAAGAGTGCATATTTTGAAACATGCTGTTCCTATTTATCAAGGAGGGGAAATCCCATTGCTTTGGCAGTGAGAGACCGCAGAACAGAGTTTCCCCTTGACAAATGAAGTATTGTCCTGGAAATTGTGTTCCTTATCCCACCATGGTCAGTTGTTCAGCTACTCCGCTAATTATTTCACATGGCAGCTTTCAAAGGAATCAATGTGAAGAATTTTGCAGTGAAACTGGGCATTTCGTTATAAAATCTGGTGTAGAATCATTATGGTTACACTGCTGGGAGAATCAGAGCAGCATCCAACTTCATGAGCTTATAAACACACAGACATATTTCTTGACAAAGCACAATTGTATAGGTGATTTTCTGCCTGCTTTCAGTAAGTGCCTATACTTTCTGATTTTTTTTTTTTTAGAGACATGGTAGATATAATTCATACATAGTGTATCAATAATACCTTTTTAAAATTTCAGATCAATATAAGGGTACAAACAGTTTGTTTGAATGTTAGGAAAAGTCCAAGTTGTAGCCCAGCCCATCACCCAGGAAGTGTGTTGTATACCCCTACATTGTGCTTTTTAGGTGAGAATAACTACATGCTCACACGACAGAAAAACATGACTACATTCAAGTGGGCGGGGGGAGAGGCGGGAAGATCGAGAGGGATGGAGGGAGGGGGTTCATGTGCTTTCTGATTATTTTTAAATCACAAACAATTTTTTTTGCTTTCTGTTTTTTGGGGTTTTAAAATATTTTTATATAATTTTGTTTGTTTGTTTCAAATTAATATAAGGGTACAAATTTTTAGATTATGTTGTTCTCACTGCCAAGGTAAAAGTTGTAAAAGAACCCCTCACCCGGGGGTGTGCTGTACACCCTTACATTGTGCACATTAGGTGAGATCCCGCCAAATGTCCTCCCTCCTTCTACCAATCATCCTCCCCCCACCCCTTCATCCTCCTCCCCCTGTCCCTCCTCCCCCTCCCCCTTTCTAGACTATATCTGCGTTCACATGACAATTCTAAGTGATTTGGAGCATGGATTCTGGACTTCAAATGCTAAAGGTGAAATTTCAGTTCTACCACTGACTAGCTATACGAACAACTTAAACATTTTGAAGGTTCAGTTTCTATTTAACCCTATAAAATGTGAATAAGAATACTTATCTTATGGCCTAAAGTGAGGATTTAGGGAAATAATATGTAAAGTGCCTAGCACGGTTCTTAAAAATCTTTATTATTTTCTTAGTTATTATTATTGAACCTACTAATGATGGAAATCTAATTCAAATTGGTTCTCAAAGTAACAATGGTAGCATATATTGGGGAGTTACTATGTGCCACCCACTGGGATGAACAAATCATCTTAATTGTTTTATTTAATCAAAAAGAATTTTTTTTTTTTTGAGACAGAGTCTCACTTTGTCACCCCGCATAACTCACAGCAACTTCAAACTCTTGGGCTGAGTGATCCTCTTGCCTCAGCCTCTCAAGTAGCTGGGACTACAGGCAAATCAAAAATAATTTTTTTTAATTACGTAAATGAAAAATATAGATTTGGTCTGGTTCCTAAAAATGCTGGACCCAGATGCTCAAATGTAGTCCTCAGAAACCTCTCTTTCTCCACCTTTCAATCCTCTTCTCCATGGTGGCTTCAGGCTCAGTCAAGTTCTCTCCATTAGCTACTAGCAATTCCAAGATTTCTTTCATTCAGCTGCTCTAGCTCAGTAGTTCAAGCAAGAGTCCCAGATGGCATTTTATTGTATAGGTATGTGTCAGTGCTCTTCCTTGACCAATAACCATCAAGAGGATGGTGCATTTGGACTAATGTCTGTGTTACTTGCCCACCCCTTAATTGGATTGAAAATTGTGTAGAGGGATTGTTAGCAGCTCAGTTTTTTTTTTTTGTTTTTTTTTTATTGTTGGGGATTCATTGAGGGTACAATAAGACAGGTTACACTGATTGCAATTGTTAGGTAAAGTCCCTCTTGCAATCATGTCTTGCCCCCATAAAGTGTGACACACACCAAGGCCCCACCCACCTCCCTCCTTCCCTCTTTCTGTTTCCCCCCACATAACCATAATTGTCATTAATTGTCCTCATATCAAAATTGAGTACATAGGATTCATGCTTCTCCATTCTTGTGATGTTTTACTAAGAATAATGTCTTCCATGTCCATCCAGCTTAATACGAAGGATGTAAAGTCTCCATTTTTTTAAATGGCTGAATAGTATTCCATGGTGTACATATACCACAGCTTGTTAATCCATTCCTGGGTTGGTGGGCATTTAGGCTGTTTCCACATTTTGGCGATTGTAAATTGAGCTGCAATAAACAGTCTAGTACAACTGTCCTTATGATAAAAGGATTTTTTTCCTTCTGGGTAGATGCCCAGTAATGGGATTGCAGGATCAAATGGGAGGTCTAGCTTGAGTGCTTTGAGGTTTCTCCATACTTCCTTCCAGAAAGGTTATACTAGTTTGCAGTCCCACCAGCAGTGTAAAAGTGTTCCCTTCTCTCCACATCCACGCCAGCATCTGCAGTTTTGAGATTTTGTGATGTGGGCCATTCTCACTGGGGTTAGATGATATCTCAGGGTTGTTTTGATTTGCATTTCTCTACTATATAGAGATGATGAACATTTTTTCATGTGTTTGTTAGCCATTCGTCTGTCATCTTTAGAGAAAGTTCTATTCATGTCTCTTGCCCATTGATATATGGGATTGTTGGCTTTTTTCCTGTGGATTAATTTGAGTTCTCTATACATCCTAGTTACCAAGCTTTTGTCTGATTGAAAATATGCAAATATCCTTTCCCATTGTGTAGGTTGTCTCTTTGCTTTGGTTATTGTCTCCTTAGCTGTACAGAAGCTTTTCAGTTTAATGAAGTCCCATTTGTTCATTTTTGTTGTTGTTGCAATTGCCATGGCAGTCTTCTTCATGAAGTCTTTCCCCAGGCCAAAATCTTCCAGTGTTTTTCCTATGCTTTCTTGGAGGATTTTTATTGTTTCATGCCTTAAGTTTAAGTCCTTTATCCATCTTGAATCAATTTTTGTGAGTGGGGAAAGGTGTGGGTCCAGTTTCAGTCTTTTACATGTAGACATCCAGTTCTCCCAACACCATTTATTGAATAGGGAGTCTTTCCCCCAAGGTATGTTCTTGTTTGGTTTATCAAAGATTAGGTGGTTGTAAGATGTTAGTTTCATTTCTTGGTTTTCCATTCGATTCCAAGTGTCTATGTCTCTGTTTCTGTGCCAGTACCATGCTGTCTTGAGCACTATGGCTTTGTAGTACAGACTAAAATCTGGTATGCTGATGCCCCCAGCTTTATTTTTGTTACAGAGAACTGCCTTAGCTATACGGGTTTTTTTCTGGTTCCATACAAAATGCAGAATCATTTTTTCCAAATCTTGAAAGTACGATGTTGGTATTTTGATAGGAATGGCATTGAATAGGTAGATTGCTTTGGGAAGTATAGACATTTTAACAATGTTGATTCTTCCCATCCATGAGTATGGTATGTTCTTCCATTTGTTAATATCCTATGCTATTTCCTTTCTGAGGATTTCATAGTTTTCTTTATGGAGGTCCTTCACCTCCTTCGTTAGGTATACTCCTAGGTATTTCATTTTCTTTGAAACTATGGTGAAGGGAGTTATGTCCTTAATTAGCTTCTCATCTTCACTGTTATTGGTGTACACAAAGGCTACTGACTTGTGGACATTGATTTTATATCCTGAAACATTACTGTATTTTTTGATGACTTCTAGGAGTCTTGTGGTTGAGTCTTTGGGGTTCTCTAAGTATAAGATCATGTCGTCAGCAAAGAGGGAGAGTTTGACCTCCTCTGCTCCCATTTGGATTCCCTTTATGTCCTTGTCTTGCCTAATTGTATTGGCTAGAACTTCCAGCACTACGTTGAATAGTAAAGGTGACAGAGGACAACCTTGTCTGGTTCCAGTTCTAAGAGGAAAAGCTTTCAGTTTTACTCCATTCAGTGAAATATTGGCTGTGGGTTTGTCATAGATAGCTTCAATCAGTTTTAGAAATGTGCCACCTATTCCTATATTCTTCAGTGTTCTAATTAGAAAAGGATGCTAGATTTTATCAAATGCTTTTTCTGCATCTATTGAGAGGATCATGTGATCTTTATTTTTGACTCTGTTAATATGGTGGATAATGTTTATAGACTTGCATATGTTA
The DNA here is from genome assembly GCF_027406575.1 of Nycticebus coucang. Classification (NCBI taxonomy): domain Eukaryota; kingdom Metazoa; phylum Chordata; class Mammalia; order Primates; family Lorisidae; genus Nycticebus; species Nycticebus coucang. The sequence continues at coordinate 25,900,339 of NC_069787.1, forward strand.
AACCAGCCTTGCATCCCTGGGATGAAGCCTACTTGGTCATGATGAATGACTTTTTTGATGATAAGCTGTAATCTATTGGCTAGGATTTTGTTGAGAATTTTTGCGTCTATATTCATGAGTGAGATTGGTCTGAAATTCTCCTTTTTGTTTGGGTCTTTTCCTGGTTTTGGTATCAGGGTGATGTTTGCTTCATAGAATGTGTTGGGGAAGATTCCTTCTTCCTCAATTTTTTGGAACAATTTCTGCAGTACAGGAATAAGCTCTTCCTTGAAGGTTTGATAGAATTCTGGAGTGAAGCCATCTGGACCAGGGCATTTTTTGGTTGGAAGCTTTTTTATTGTTTCTTTGATCTCAGTGCTTGAAATTGGTCTGTTCAGGAGCTCTATTTCTTCCTGGCTGAGTCTAGGGAGAGAGTGTGATTCCAAATATTGATCCATTTCTTTCACATTGTCAAATTTCTGGGCATAGAGTTTCTGGTAGTATTCAGAGATGATCTCTTGTATCTCTGTGGGATCAGTTGTTATTTCCCCTTTATCATTTCTGATTGAGGTTACTAGAGATTTTACTTTTCTATTCCTCGTTAGTCTGGCCAATGGTTTATCTATTTTATTGATTTTTTCAAAAAACCAACTCCTTGTTTCATTAATTTTCTGAATGATTCTTTTGTTTTCAATTTCATTGATCTCTGATTTGATTTTGGATATTTCTTTTCTTCTACTGAGTTTAGGCTTAGATTGTTCTTCTTTTTCCAATTCCATAAGATCTCTTGCGAGATTGTTGATGTGCTCTCTTTCTGTTTTTCGAATGTAGGCATCTAAAGCGATGAATTTTCATCTCAACACTGCTTTTGCAGTATCCCACAGGTTTTGGTAGCTTGTGTCTTCATTGTTGTTATGCTCAAGGAATTTAATGATTTCCTGTTTTATTTCTTCCTGCACCCATCTGTTATTCAACAGAAGATTGTTTAATTTCCATGCCTTTGGGTGGGGTCGAGCATTTTTGTTAGGGTTGAGTTCCACCTTTAGTGCCTTATGGTCTAAGAAGATACAAGGTAAAATTTCAATTCTTTTGATTCTGTTGATATTTGTTTTGTGTCCCAGGATATGATCAATTTTGGAGAATGTTCCATGGGGTGATGAGAAGAATGTATATTCTTTATCTTTGGGATGGAGTGTTCTATATGCATCTATCAAGCACAGTTGTTCTAGGGTCTCATTTTAATCTCTTATATCCTTGTTTAATTTCTGTTTACAGGATCTGTCCAGCTCTGTAAGAGGAGTGTTAAGGTCCCCTGTTATTATGGTATTATCAGATATCATATTGCTCAGACTGAGTAAGGTCTGTTTCAAGAATCTGGGAGCATTTAAATTGGGTGCATAGATATTTAGGATTGAAATGTCTTCTTGTTGTATTTTTCCCTTGACCAATATAAAGTGACCATCTTTGTCTTTTTTGACTTTAGTTGCTTTAAATCCACATGTATCTGAAAATAAGATTGCAACTCCTCTTTTCTTCTGAATTCCATTTGCCTGAAAAATTGTCTTCCAACCCTTGACTCGGAGCTTTAATTTGTCTTTTGAAGCCAGGTGTGTTTCTTGCAGACAGCAAATGGATGGCTTGTGTTTTTTAATCCAGTCAGCCAATCTATGTCTCTTCAGTGGGGAATTCAAGCCATTAACATTTATTGAGATAATTGATAAGTGTGGTAGTATTCTATTCGTCTTATTTTGTGAGAGTCCATTGCGTAGTTTTATCTTTTGCATCAGTGTGGAGGTTAGGTTCTGTCCTTTAATTTCTGAGTTCTTACTTTGCTGCTGATCCATTGTGGTGGTCAGTGTGCAGAACAGGTTGAAGTATTTCCTGTAGAGCTGGTCTTGTTGTGGCGAATTTCCTCAATGTTTGTATATCCGTAAATGATTTGATTTCTCCGTCAATTTTTAAGCTTAGCTTAGCAGGGTACAGAATTCTGGGCTGGAAATTGTTCTGTTTAAGTAGATTAAAGGTAGATGACCATTGTCTTCTTACTTGGAAAGTTTCATTAGCAAAGTCTACGGTCACTCTGATGGATTTGCCCCTGTAGGTCAACTGGTGCTTACTCCTGGCAGCTTGCAGAATCTTTTCTTTTGTCTTGACTTTGGACAGGTTCATCACAATGTGTCTTGGAGAAGCTCGGTTAGAGTTGAAGAGACCTGGGTTCCGATATCCCTCCGAAAGCAGTGTGTCAGAATCTTTGGTGATATTTGGGAAATTTTCTTTCTTTTTTTTTTTTTTTTCTGATAACTATTTTATTTTTATTTTTTTATTTTTTTATTTTTTTTATTAAATCATAACTGTATACATTGATATGATCATGGGGCATCATACACTCGCTTCATAAACCATTTGACACATTCTCATCCCAGTGGTTAACACAGCCTTTCTGGCGTTATCTCAGTTACTGTGCCAAAACATCTACACTCTACATTTACCAAGTTTCGCAAATACCCCTGTAAGATGCACCACAGGTGTGATCCCACCGATCCCCCTCCCTCTACCCACCCCCCCTTCCCAGTTCCCCCTATTGTTAAGTTGTAGCTGGGTTATGGCTTTCATGTGAGAGTCTCAAATTAGTTTCATAGTAGGGCTGTGTACATTGGGTACTTTTTATTCCATTCTTGGGATACTTTACTAAGAAGAATATGTTCCAGCTCCATCCATGTAAACATGAAAGAGGTAAAGTCTCCATCTTTCTTTAAGGCTGCATAGTATTCCATGGTATACATATACCACAATTTATTAATCCATTCGTGGATCGATGGGCACTTGGGCTTTTTCCATGACTTAGCTATTATGAATTGGGCTGCAATAAACATTCTGGTACAAATATCTTTGTTATGTTGTGATTTTTGGTCTTCTGGGTATATGCCCAGCAGAGGAATTACAGGATTGAATGGCAGATCTATTTTTAGATCTCTGAGTGTTCTCCATATATCTTTCCAAAAGGAATGTATTAATTTGCATTCCCACCAGCAGTGCAGAAGTGTTCCCTTTTCTCCGCATCCACGCCAACATCTCTGGTCTTGAGATTTTGTGATATAGGCTAGTCTCATTGGAGTTAGATGATATCTCAAAGTAGTTTGATTTGCATTTCTCTGATGATTAAAGATGATGAGCATTTTTTCATATGTCTGAAGGCCTTGCGCCTGTCTTCTTCAGAGAAGTTTCTCTTCAAATTCCTTGCCCAGCCTGCGATGGGATCCCTTTTTTTTTTCTTGCTGATGCGTTTGAGTTCTCTGTGGATTCTGGTTATTAAACCTTTGTCAGAGATATACCCTGCAAATATCTTCTCCCATTCTGAGGGCTGTCTGCTTGCTCTGCTTACTGTGTTCTTAGCTGTGCAGAAGCTTTTTAGTTTGATCAAGTTCCAGTAATGTATTTTTGAAGCTGCTTCAATTGCCCGGAGGGTTCTCCTCATGAAATACTCACCCAGACCAATTTCTTCAAGGGTTTTCCCTGCATTCTCTTCTAGTATTTTTATAGTTTCATGTTTTAAGTTTAAATCTTTAATCCAATGAGAGTCTATCTTAGTTAATGGTGAAAGGTGTGGGTCCAATTTCAGTCTTCTGCAGGTTGCCAGCCAGTTCACCCAGCACCATTTGCTAAATAGGGAATCTTTTCCCCACTGAATGTTTTTAATTGGCTTGTCAAAAATCAAATAGTGGTAAGTAGCTGGATTCGTCTCTTGGTTCTCTATTCTGTTCCAGATATCTACTTCTCTGTTTTTGTGCCAATACCATGCTGTTTTGATCACTATCGATTTGTAGTAAAGTCTGAGGTCTGGTAGTGTGATTCCTCCTGTTTTGTTTTTATTTCTGAGTAATGTCTTGGCTATTTGAGGTTTTTTCTGATTCCATATAAAACGAAGTAATGTTTTTTCAAGATCTTTAAAATATGACAGTGGAGCTTTAATAGGGAGTGCGTTGAAATTATATATTGCTTTGGGTAGTATGGACATTTTGATAATGTTGATTCTTCCCAGCCATGAGCATGGTATGTTTTTCCATTTGTTAACATTTTCAGCTATTTCTTTTCTTAGAGTTTCGTAGTTCTCTTTATAGAGATCTTTCACGTCTTTTGTTAGGTAAATTCCCAAATATTTCATCTTCTTTGGCACTACTGTGAATGGGATAGAGTCCTTAACTGCTTTTTCAATTTGACTGTTGTTGGTGTATATAAAGGCTACCGATTTATGAATGTTGATTTTGTAACCTGAGACGCTGCTGTATTCCTTGATCACTTCTAGGAGTTTTGTAGTAGAGTCCTTAGTGTTTTCCAGATACACAATCATATCATCTGCGAAGAGCGAGAGTTTGATCTCTTCTGACCCTATATGGATACCCTTGATCGCCTTTTCTTCCCTAATTGCGGTGGCTAAAACTTCCATTACAATGTTGAAAAGCAATGGAGACAATGGGCAGCCTTGTCTGGTTCCTGATCTGAGTGGAAATGATTCCAATTTAACTCCATTCAATATGATATTGGCTGTTGGTTTGCTGTAGATAGCCTCTATCAGTTTAAGAAAAGTCCCTTCTAGACCAATTTTCTTGAGTGTTCTGATCATGAAGGGATGCTGGATATTATCAAAAGCTTTTTCTGCATCAATTGAGAGAATCATATGGTCTTTGTTTTTTAATTTGTTTATGTGCTGAATTACATTTATAGATTTACGTATATTGAACCAGCCTTGAGACCCTGGGATAAAACCAACTTGGTCATGATGTATAATTTGTTTGATGCGTTGCTGGATTCTGTTTGTTAGGATCTTGTTGAATATTTTTGCATCTATATTCATTAGTGATATTGGTCTATAATTTTCTTTTCTTGTTGGGTCTTTTCCTGGTTTGGGGATCAGGGTGATGTTTGCTTCATAGAACGTGTTGGGTAGTCTTCCTTCTTTTTCTACATTTTGGAACAGGTTGAGTAATATAGGTACTAATTCCTCTTTAAAGGTTTGGTAGAATTCTGACGTGAAACCATCTGGTCCCGGGCTTTTCTTTTTAGGGAAGTTTTGTATAGTTGATGCTATTTCTGAACTTGATATGGGTCTATTCAACATTTCCACTTGATTCTGGTTAAGTCTTGGAAGGTGGCGCGCTTCCAAGTATCGGTCTATTTCCTTCAGATTTTCATATTTCTGAGAATAAAGTTTCTTGTAATATTCATTAAGGATTTTTTGGATTTCTGATGAGTCTGTGGTTATTTTGTCTTTGTTGTTTCTGATTGATGATATTAGAGATTTTACTCTTTTTTTCCTGATTAGGTTGGCCAGAGGTTTATCTATTTTATTGACCTTTTCAAAAAACCAGCTTTTTGATTTATTGATCTGTTGTATTATTCTTTTGTTTTCAATTTCATTTAATTCTGCTCTAATTTTGGTTATTTCTTTTCTTCTACTGGGTTTGGGTTTGGAATGTTCTTCCTTTTCCAGTTGTGTGAGATGTCCCATTAAGTTGTTAACTTCCTCTCTTTCCGTTCTCTTGAGGAAGGCTTGCAGTGCTATAAATTTCCCTCTTAGAACTGCCTTTGCAGTGTCCCAGAGGTTCTGATAGTTTGTGTCTTCATTGTCGTTTTGTTCCAAAAAATTGGCGATTTCTTTCTTAATCTCATCTCTGACCCAGCTATCATTCAGCATGAGGTTATTTAACTTCCATGTTTTTGTATGGGTATGCAGATTCCTGTTGTTACTCAATTCAAGTTTTATTCCATGATGGTCCGAGAAGATGCATGGAATAATTTCTATTCCTTTAAATTTACTGAGGTTAGACTTGTGACCTAAAATGTGGTCAATTTTGGAGTAAGTTCCGTGGGCTGATGAGAAGTATGTGTATTCAGTTTTGTTGGGATGAAATGTTCTGTAGATGTCTGCTAAATCTAAATATTGGATGGTTAGGTTTAAATCTAAGATTTCTTTGCTCAGCTTCTTTCTGGAGGATCGATCCAGCACTGCCAAGGGAGTGTTGAAATCTCCGACGATTATGGAGCTGGAGGAAATCAAGTTGCTCATGTCTGTTAGAGTTTCTCTTATAAATTGAGGTGCATTCTGGTTGGGTGCATAGATATTAATAATTGAGATCTCATCATATTGAGTATTACCCTTAACAAATATGAAGTGACCATTCTTGTCCTTCCTTACTTTTGATGGTTTAAAGCCTACTGTATCTGCAAATAAAATTGCAACACCTGCTTTTTTCTGATTACCATTTGCCTGAAATGTGGATGACCATCCTTTCACCCTGAGTCTGTATTTGTCTTTTAAGTTGAGATGTGACTCTTGTATGCAACAAATATCTGGCTTGAGTTTTTGTATCCAGTCAGCTAACCTATGCCTCTTTAGAGGACAGTTTAAGCCATTCACATTGATGGAGAGTATTGATAAGTCTGGTGGAATTTTGGGTATCGAGTTTTTCAAAGGTCCAGTGGACATTTTTAATCCTTTCGCCAGTGTGGAAGTTGGAGTTTGATCCGAAGTTTCTGAGTGAGTTTACTTTTGTGGTATAGGATTGGGTTGGTCATTGTGGAGGATAGGTCTGAGAATATCCTGAAGAGCTGGTTTACTTATGGCAAATTTTTTCAACATATGAATGTCATTGAAGTATTTAATTTCTCCATCATAGATGAAACTCAGTTTAGCTGGATACAAGATCCTGGGTTGAAAGTTTTTTTGCTTTAGGAGATTAAAAGTTGATGACCAGCCTCTTCTGGCTTGAAAAGTTTCAGCAGAGAGATCTGCAGTTATTCTAATATTCTTACCTTTGTACGTTATAGTTTTCTTTCGCCGGGGTGCTTTGAGAATCTTCTCTTTCATGTTAACTTTAGTGAAGCTAATTATGATATGTCTGGGGGATGACTTATTGGGGTTGAATCGTGCTGGGGTTCTGAAACTGTCTGCTATCTGAATTTCAGATTCTCTAGGCATGTCTGGAAAATTTTCTTTCATAATTTCATGCAGAAGGGCCTCTGTGCCCTTGGAGGCGACTTCATCCTTCTCAGAAATTCCTATAATCCTTATGTTGCTTTTTTTCGAATTATCTGAGAGTTCTCTGAGTGAGTGATCCGTTTTTGCTCTCCATTTCTCTTCCTCTTTGAGAGATTGGGAGCGTTTGAAGACTTTATCTTCAATGTCAGAAATCCTTTCTTCTGCTTGCTCCATTCTGTTACTGAGGGATTCTACTGTATTTTTCATATCTTTGAGGGCTGTAAGCTCTTGCTTCAATGTGTCTAAGTCTTTGGTGGTTTTGTCTTTAAATTCGTTAAATTCTTGAGACAATTTTTGAATTCCTCCTCGAATTCCTAATTCCATTTTATTAATCTTGTCTGCAATCCAAATTCTGAATTCGATTTCTGACATTTCAGCCAGTTGTTTATGAATGGGATCTTCAATCATATCTGCCGTATCTTTTCTTGGGGGGGTTGATCTATTCTGGTTATTCATGTTACCAGAGTTTTTCCACTGATTCCGCCCCATGGTTATTTTACTCCCTTTGGTTTTTCCCCTGGAGTTTTATCGAGGGCCCGTACAGTGGTGTGGCCTGAGAAACTGGGGCCCTGTCTGGTGTGGTGGAGTAAAGTGGTTCTGTCTTGCTTTCAGCTGGTTTCTGTTCGATCCTATTGCAACTTCTACTCTGGCTTGAAGTCTCAGCTGTGTGGAAAAATCAGCAATTAAGTCACCCTGCCTGCCCACCTCTGGCCCCAGTTGGAAAAGGAGAATCAAACCTTCCTACAATCGCACACCCAGGGCACCGCCTGAAAAGTCCTCAGTCTATTAGCCCAGTTCAAAAGGTCCAAATCTGCTGTCTCAATCGGCACTTGTCTCGGGTGGGAGAGTTCAAGAGGTCTCTGGGAACTGGATCACAGGGGCCTGGTGACTCCTCTGACACGGCTCACCCCAGTGCAGCATGGAGTCAGGAGGAGCCACCCAGCAAACAGAGCAGTCTAGGAAGGTTGACGTCTCCTTCCCCACTTTGCCCCTCCGTCGGACCCAGTCACTGGTATCTCTGCAGATGGCTAACCCAGTTGCCTGCAGTGAACAGACACTCCAGGGGTTTGCACCTGCCTGAATCACAAGGAAGTCTGCCAGGCCCCCGCAGACTGCCGCTATCTAGCAGGAGGAGATGGGGCCTGACATCTTTGAGTGTTTGATGCAGGTGATGGGAAGGAGGTGTTCACTCAGGCTTAGCCCCGTCCCTGATGGATGCTGCTAACAGAACAGAACAGAACAGAACAGACAACTTTGCGGGGTTCTGTCTCTGTTCCTGTCGAAATCGCCTACAGAAGACGGGCTGTTTTGAGTTCAAACGTCTTTGCTGCTGGAGATTTGCGTTCGAACACCTCTCTGGTCGGCCCGCCCTGGAAGTTTCCCGGGTTTGTGAGCCATGTCAGGAAATCCCCCGCTCAGCTCACCGGTGGCCTCCTCTGGTTGCCCAGGGAGACAGGGGGTGTGGCCTCAGAATATCCAGAAGTGAGCGTTGTGCCGTTAAAGAAAAAACGGCTGTTGATCTACCTCCAGGGAACTGCTGCTCTGGTGTGGGCACTCAGGCGACCCTTTTCTCCTCTGTCCCGCACCCCAGAGTCAGCACTGAGCGGCCGCAGTTTATGCTGGGTCCACACCCCTCAAGAGATCCCCCAAGAATCAGAACTGTTGGGGGCTGGGCCCCCAGACCCCGATTGGGAGTGGGGGGGGGAAGCTAGAGTTTCATTCAGTTTTACGCAATGGTCTGGGGAGGGCTCCTGCACTGCACCACAGGGAAGTGCCGCCAAGGCTTGATTTCCCCTCAGCAGAGTGCCCTCTCCTCGCTCACGTGTCCCAGAGTCAGCGCTGACCTGACGCAGCTCAGGCACTGTGCACTCCCCTCGAGAAATCACCCAAGGAGCCGAACTCCGGGGGGATAGGCCCTCAGACCCCGAGTGAGAGTAGGGGCTCTCAGCTCTCAGCGGGGAAGCTAGAGTCTTATTCAGTCTTGTGCCCCGTAATGTTGCCCGGGGAGGGTTGGTGCACTGCACCGCAGGGAAGTGCCGCCGAGGCGTGACTCCCCTTCAGCCCGGTGCCCTCTCCTCACTCACGCGCCTCAGAGTCAATGCTGACCAGTCGCAACTTGGGGACTGTCCACTCCCCTTGAGAAATCACCCAAGGATCCAAATTCCTGGGGGACAGGCCTCCAGACCTCAGTGGGCGGGAGGGGAGCGCCGGGGATTCAGGGTTGCCAGCAAAGGATTCCCAAAGTTTTATTCAGCCCTATGTCCGGCAGGAGAACGCCACGGCACCCCAGTAGGGGAGGTAGGTCCAGTTTTTAGAAGGTCTCTCCCTGGAGTGTAGTGGGAGGACCTTTAATTTCTGCCCGCTTGTTCAATTGTGGGGCTCTTGAGCCGGTCTCATGGGGGAGGGGGACTCCCGTCCGCCTGGTGGTGGATTTTGTACCTTTTGTTTGCATCCTTGTGATCACAGCTTGCCTCAGCGGTGTTGATGTACGTTCTTCAACCTTCTCTTTTGGTGAGGCTCAAGTCCACCAGGACACCTACTAAATTCCTGTCCCTTAACTCTCCTTCTGGACGGGAGCCTCTGTTGAAAGCTGGCTTCAGTCCGCCATCTTATCTCTATCCAGGAAATTTTCTTTTATAATATTCTCTAGTATGGCTTCCATTCCTCTGGGGCATTCTTCTTCCCCTTCTGGAATTCCTATAACTCGTATGTTGGAACGCTTCATAAAGTCCCATAATTCTGACAGTGAACGTTCTGCTTTCTCTCTCTTCTTTTCTGCCTCTTTTACTATCTGAGTTATCTCAAAAACTTTGTCTTCTACCTCTGAAATTCTTTCTTCTGCATGGTCTAACCTGTTGCTGATACTATCCATTGCATCTTTAAGTTCCCTGATTGACTGTTCCATTTCCTTCAGCTCTGCTATATCCTTTTAATATTCTTCATATCGTTCATCTCTTATTTGATTCTGTTTTTTAATTTCCTTTTGGTTAATTTCCACTTTATTGGCAGTTTCCTTCATTGTTTCCATCATTTCTTTCATTGTTTTCAACATGTGTATTCTAAATTCCCTTTCTGTCATTCCTAACATTTCTGTATAGGTGGAATCCTCTGCAGTAGCTACCTCATGGTCCCTTGGCGGGGTTGTTCTGGACTGGTTCTTCATGTTGCCTGGAGTTTTCTGCTGATTCTTCCTCATGAGTGATTTCTTTTACCTGTTTCCTTGCCCTAATTTTCCTTTCACTTCCTCTTGCTCTTTAAGTTCTCGTGCCTGTGGACTCAGATTCTTTGTAGTAGCTCTCTGGAATTTCATCACAGGCAATATCAATAAAGCAAACTTCTCTTTCCAGGTCTTTGGCTTCATTGTCAAAAATCTGAGGTGGCTCCTGCATTTTCCTTAAAGGCAGAGAAAGCAGCAGCTCAGTTTTTAATCAACCTATTGCAGTTTCTGAAAACCAGGTAAAACATCATGACTAAGAAAAGAGAAAACTCAGGGACAACATCAACATTGTCAGCAAAACTCAGAGATTGAGAGTCCTTAGAAAACCTCAAACCCAAAGGTTGCAGAACTGGTGTGAAATCAACCATAGTGCAACAGGAAGGAAGGCAGAATTCTGAAATGTTCCTCAAACTGCAGAACCCCTCAATGGCCAAATCAAACACAGGAGAAGGTTGCACCTAGAGTGGGACTGCTGTGAGCTAATTCAAGAACAAAGAGTAAAAGTAGAAGGCTAAGAATGACATGTCTATAAATGGAATAGCCTGCAAGCAACGTCCTTGCAGTAATAACAAACATCCTAGTACCTGGATTGTTCTTCAATATATTCCCTGCTTAAAGGACCTGTAAGAAATGGCTGGTTCTAGGGCTGGAGCAGAGAAGATAGAGGGTGAGCTTGAGATAGTTAGTTCTGTCAGAAAGCAAGGAAGCTTTCCATGATTAATAATCTGTGTCAAAATGACATAGAAGGTGGTATGAAGGTGGCCACAGCTGGGTCACTTGGCAATCAAAAACAATAATGAGACTGAGTGTGGTGGCTTATATCTGTAATCTCAGCACTTTGAGAAGTAGAGGCAAGAGGATCGCTTGAGGCTAGGAGTTCAAGACCAGTCTGAGCAACATAGTAAGACTCTGTCTCTACAAAAATTAGGGAATATTATCCTAATTTTTGGTTATTGGCATTGGAGCATATACCTGTAGTCCCAGCTACTTGGGAGGCTGAGGGAGGAGGACTGCTTAAGTCCAAGAATTTGCAGTTGAAGCGAGCTATGATGACATCACTGCATTCTTACCCAGACAACAGAATGAGATCCTATCTCAAAAAAGTAACAAGTCAAGAAAAAGCAAAACCATCCAAGTCAGAAAGGAAGAACTAAAATTGTCCTTTCTGCAGATGACATGATCTTATACATGAATACAGAAAACTCGAAAGACTCCATAAAAAAATGTTTTAGATTTTTAGGTAAATCACCCCAATTCAAAGGATTAGCAAACAGCTATTATCTGTTAGCTATTGCTGCATAGCAAAACATTCCAAATCACTCTCACATTACAGGCAGTCCCTGGGTTACAAATGAGATTGGTTCTGTGGATTTGTTTATAAGTTGAATTTGTATGCAAGTTGGGATAGGTATGTTTACCTCTTACCTGTGTTAGCCCCCATTTGTAAGTGTGAGCCATACTTCAGTTGGATGTTTGTAACTCAGGGACTGCCTGCACTGATGTGAGAACATTGGTATGATATTTGATTCGATTTGACCCTGTTGACTTCTTTCTGACCAAGATCCAAGAATTGCTTTTGGAAAGTAAAATGCAACTTATTTTTAAGCTTAGAGAAAAATCCCTGCAGTCTTAAGGGTCTCTCTGGTCAAAGAAAAGAAAGGTTGAGGACATCGCTCAATTCTAAGATCTTGGTGTGGGCAAAAGGAAGCCAGAGGGAAGAAGGGAGATGTCCTTATGTTTTACCTTGGCCTTGGTTTCTCTTTCCATGTCCCAGCCTAGGATTTCCACCTATTCCTGGGCCAGATGTCATCTGATCTTGGTGATTCCTTCTTCAGAGTGAGGACCGCTGAGCCCAGCTAGTGACTGGGGTCTCTTTGAGGACAGACTGATCTCTCTTCCTGCCAGGACAGTGGTCAAATTCTACTTATCTCTGAGGCCAACCAGTCCTCAATTCTCCTTGTTCAAAATGGTCTGGGAGTAATCATGGTTCCAGCCTCATGCTTGCTCAACAAACTGACCCTGCCTCCATGTATACATGTCCCTAGGAGAGATAGCTGGTGTGAGGTGTCACTCCTCCTGTGTTTATTTGCGTGATATAATGACTGTGACTGGCCAATGCAAACCAAGTTTTGAACTAATAAATTGCGGTGCTTCCTTAAAAAAAGAAAAACTTCATTGTACCCCATGATTGCATCAATGTACACAGCTATGATTTAATAAAAATAAATAAATAAAATAAAATCTTTTAGAACTAATAAATTCAGAAAGCTACAGGATAAAAAATTAACATACAGATTCTGGGAAGATGGCCGACTAGTAGCAATCCTCGCATAGGCTCCTGACTAGAGGGAGAAAAACTGGACAGAATTAGACTCCATGAAGCCAAAGGTGGGAACTGAGTCAAGAAAGAAGTTCCACAAGCTGTGACTCCAAGGAAGCGCATTCAAGAAAACAAATTTCAGGTACAAAGCCTATGGACTAGAGGATGGGAGACCCCTCCCACAAACTGGCGGCCCCATCTCTCATTTTACCTCACTGGAGAGAGATGCTAACCACTGGGTCTCTTTCTCTAGGGAGGTCCCACTTATGATCCTAGACCCCACCCTGCCAGGCATAAAATAGAGCAAATATTTTCCTCCACAATTCCAAACTCCCAGTCCACCCTTCCTCCCTCACATAGTGGTCTGAAGTTCTGCTCCCTGAACAGCTCAGAGTGTTTGATCTTTCCCTAAGAGATCTGGGCATATTATGGATCACTGAACATCAGGATGGAATCCATGACTACTGAGGAAGAGGGCATGAGAAGAAAGAGGCACTCGGTGGGAGGAGGAGCAGTCCCCTGGTTATGACTTTGCCAGGGCAGTGGTGGTGTTGACCCTCAGATTGGGCTGTGTCTGGTAGGAGTAGGGACAGAACCCCTGGCTGTGATGGTGCCCCAAAGTGAGAGAGTGCCTGGTATGGACTGAGTTCGGCAGGCAGGGCAGGTCCTGGGCCCCAGGGGGCTGGTGAGTAGAAGCTCCTGGGTGTGGACTGAGACCTGAGGTTAGGGCATGGTCCTGTGACTCCAACAGAGTAGGCAAGACTCTGAGTGTGGACTGAGACCTGTCAGTGGGAGCGTGGTCCTCTGACTCCAACTAGGCCAGTGGCAGAGGCTTGCCAGGTGTGGACTGAGACTGGTTGATAGGGTGTGTTCCTCTGATTCCAACTGGGCTGGCAAGCAGAGGCTAGCTGGGTGTGGACTGTGACCAATGGGTGGGAGTGTGGTCCCTGGCTTCAACTGGGCTAGTAAGCAGAGAAGCAGACATCAGTGAACTGAGTCTGGTGGGTGGGGGCGTGGACCCCTGGCTCCAATTGCGCCATTTGAGACCCTTGGATCTCTGTCTGTTGGGCAGGGTTTGTACTGTCTGAGATAATTTGATTGGAACTCATGTCTGGGGCTGTCCAACCCAGGGACACTCTGAGGTTGATCTTTGAAGTTCTGTAGCAGAAAAGAAGAGTGAGGGCGGGGCACTGCAGTTATCTGTATCTCTCCACAGCTGAGATTGAAACCTAATACCTTAGGTTGAGGTATCTGATATCAAAACAGAGCTAGCTTACACGGTCTCACCAAGTAGGTCCTCAGAGTCTCTGGCCAAAACTCTGAAAGGGGCCTTTGTAAGATTGCAGGAGATAAGCCACAATTACAAAGACTAGCGGGGGCTGATTGAACCCAATTCAGTCTCATCCTACCAGCTCTAATAATCAAATGGTGGAAAATAAACATGGTGCGGAACCAATGGAAGAACTCTGGAAACATGAATAACCAGAGTAGATCAACCCCCTGAGGAGTGACAAAGGAGATACAACTGAAGATGCCATGCATAGACAAATGGCTGAAATGTCAGAAATCAAATTTAGAATATGGATGGCAAATAAGATGAAAAGAATGGAAGAAAAGTTAGAAATTGAAATCCAAAGAGTAGTTCTAAAGTTGTCTCAAGAAATTAATGAATTGAAAGACCAGGTCACCAAAGATATGGACACAATGAGAAAAGAGATAGCAGAGCTCAAGGAATTGAGAAAGTTATTCGAGGAGCTTCAAAATATGGTAGAATTCCTCAGTAACAAAGTTGACCAGGCAGAAGAAAGGATCTCTGAAATTGAAGACAAAGCTTTGGAATGTTCCCAAATGCTCAAAGAGGCAGACAAATGGAGAGCAAAAACTGATCATTTCCTGAGAGAGTTGTGGGATCACTCCAAAAGATGAAAAATTTATCTTATAGGAATTTCTGAAGGAGAAGAGGATGGTCCTAAAGGTACAGATGCTTTACGCCAAGAGATTATGGAGGAGAATTTCCCAGGCATTGCAAGAGATACAGAAATTCAGAACCCCAGCAAGACTCAATCCAAATAAAGCATCTTCTAGATACATTATGACTAACTTTACTGAAGTTAAGATAAAGGAGAAATTCTGCAAGCAGCCAGATATAAGAAAAGCTACAAAGCTATTTCTTCCTTTGTAGGTGATATTTCTCATCTACAAAGGAAGAAATAATCAGAATGACTGCAGATCTCTACAGCCAAAATGTTTAGAGCCAGAAGAGGATGGTCATCAACCTTCAATCTCCTAAAACAAAACAACTTTCAGCCTAGGATCCTGTATCCAGCTAACTGAGTTTCATTTGTGATGGAGAAATCAAATACTTTAATTACATACACATGTTGAAAAAATCTGCCATAACTAAACCAGCTTTCTAGAATATTCTCAGACTTATCCTCTACAATGACCAATGACCAGCACAATGCTCTACCATCAAAATAAAATCACTTGGGAATTTCTCAACAGAACCCAACTTCCACAGCGGTGAAAGGATTAAAAGTGTCCACTGGACATTAAAAAAACATGATGCTTAACACACTACCAGGCTTATCAATTCCCTCAATTAATGTGAATGGTTTAAATTGTCCTCTAAAGAGGCATAGGTTGGCTGACTGGATACATAAACTCAGACCAGATATCTGCTGCATACAAGGATCTCATCTTACCTTAAAGGATAAAAATAGACTCAGGGTGAAGGGATGGACATCTATAATACAGGCAAATGGAAATCAGGAAAAAGCAGGGATTGAAATTTTATTTGCAGATACAACTGGCTTTAAACTAACAAAGATAAAGATAAGGGTGGTCATTACATATTTGTCAAGGGAAACACCCAACGTGAAGAGATTTTAATAATCAACATTTATGCACTTTACCAGGTGGTGCCTATGGCTCAGTGGGCAGGGTGCTGGCCCCATATACCAAGGATGACGGGTTAAAACCCAGCTCCAGCTAAACTGCAACAAAAAATTAGCCAGGCATTGTGGCAGGCGCCTGTAGTCCCAGCTACTTGGGAGGTTGAGGCAAGGGAATTGCCTAAGCCTAGGAGTTGGAGGTTGCTGTAAGCCGTGTGACACCACAGCTTACAGTGGTTGTTAAGTGAAAAACTGTGGGTGTTAAAGTGAAAAACTCTGTCTCTACAAAAAAAAAAAAAAAAGGAATGCTCCTCAATTTATAAAGCAGGCCCTAAGGAATATGAGCAACTTGATACCTTCCTGTACTATGATAGTCAGAGATTTTAACACTCCTTTGACAGTTTTGGATAGATCCTCCAAGAAGAAACTAAACAAAGAAATACTAGACTTAAACCTGACCCTACAACAAATGGACTTAACAGACCACTACAGAACATTTCATTCTAATAAAACCGAATATAAATTCTTCTAAGCAGCCCATGGATTGTCATCCAAAATAGATCATATCTAGGACACAATTCTAACTTCAACAAATTTAAAAGAATAGAAATTAGTCCTTGTATCTTCTTGGACCACCATGGAATAAAAGTTGAACTCAACAGCAACAGGAATCTTCACACTCAAACTAAGTCATGAAAACTAAATAATCTTAAGCTGATTATTTGATAGCTGGGTCAAAAATGACATTAAGATGGAAATCACCAAATTTTTGGAACAAAATGACAATGAAGACACAAATTATCCAAACCTGTGAGATACTGTAAGGCAGTCCTTAGAGGAAAATTTATAGCATTGGAAACTTTCATCAAGAAAACAGAAAGATAGGAAGCCAACAACTTAATGGATCATCTCAAACAACTGGCAAAGGGAGAACATTCCAACCCCTAACCCAGCAGATGAAAAGAAATAACCAAAATTAGGTCATAATTAAATGAAATTAAAAACAAAAGAATCATTCAGAAGATCAACAAAATGAAAGCTGGGTTTTTTCGAAAAGATTAACGAATCTCAAAGTCCTCAATGATTACTACAAAAAACTCTATTCCCAAAAATATGGAACTATAAAGGAAATGAACCAATACCTGGAAGCACACCACCTTCCTAGACTCAACCAGAAAGAATTATAAATCTTGAATAGACCTATATCAATCACTGAAATAACATCAACAATATCAAATCTCCCCAGAAAAGATAAGTCCAGGACCAGGTGGCTTCACATCCAAATTCTATTAAACCTTTCAAGAGGAACTAGTACCAGTATTATACAACATTTTCCAAAGCATAGAAAAAAGAAGGAATACTTTCCAACACATTCTGTGAAGAAATATCACCCTGATCCCAAAACCAGGAAAGAATCTAACCAAGACAGAAAATTATAGACCAATATCATTAATGAATATCCATACAAAAATATTCAATAAAATCTGAGCAAACAGAATTCAACAACACATGAAAAAAAATTTGCACCATGATCAACTTGGTTTTATTCCAGGGTTACAGGGTTGGTTCAACATAAACAAATCTATAAATATAATATATCACATCAATAAAATAAAAAACAGAGACCATATGATTCTCTCAATAGATGCAGAAAAAGCTTTTGAAAATATCCAGCATCCTTTCATTATCAGAACACTTAAGAAAACAGGCATAGAGAGGACATTTCTTAAACTGATAGAGGCCGTCTACAGCAAACCCTTCACCAATATCATATTGAATGGTGTAAAATTGAAAACATTTCCACTCAGATTAGGAACGAGGCAAGGATTCCCACTGTCTCCACTGCTATTCAACATAGTAATGGAAGTCTTAACCATCTCAATCAGGCAAGAGAAGGCAATCAAGGGTATCCAAATAGGGTCAGAGGAGATCAAACTCTCACTCTTCGCTGATGATATGATCCTATACCTGGAAAATCCCAGGGACTCAACTTCAAAACTCTTAGAAGTGATCAAGGAATGCAGCACCGTCTCAGGATACAAGATCAATAATTACAAGTCAGTAGCTTTTATATACGCCAAAATAGTCAAGCTGAACATATAGTCAAGGACTCTACTCCTTTTATAGTAGTGCTAAAGAAGATGAAATATCTGGAATTTACCTAACAAAGGACATGAAAGATCTCTATAAAGAGAATTACGAAACTCTGAGAAAAGAAATAGCTGAAGATGTTAACAAATGGAAAATTAGGAGTGGTGCCTGTGGCTCAAAGGAGTAGGGCGCCAGCCACATATACCAGAGGTGCAGGTTCAAACCCAGCCCCGGCCAAAACAAGCAAACAAAAATAAATAAGTATACCATGCTCATGGCTGGGAAGAATCAACATTGGTAAAATATCCATACTACAGATTTAATACAATCCCTATTAAAGCACCATTGTCATATTTTAAAGAACTTGAAAATGTAGTACTTCCTCTTATATGGAATCAGAAAAAAAAACTTGAATAGCAAATACAGTACTCAGAAATAAGAATAAATCAGGAGGTATCACATTACCAGACTCCAGGCTATCCTATAAATCTATAATGATCAAAACAGCATGGCACTGGCACAAAAACAGGGAGGTAGATTTTTGCGATAGCATAGAGAACCAAGTGATGAACCCAAGTACTTATCATCATTTGATCTTCGACAAGCCTATCAAAAATTTTCAGGGGAGAAAAAACTCCCTATTTAAGGAATGGTGCTGGGTAAACTGGCTGGCGACCTGTAGAAGACTGAAAATGGACCCCCACCTTTCGCCATTAACAAAAATTGATTCTCACTGGATAAAAGATTTAAACTTAAGACATGAAAATATAAAAATACTAGAAGAGAGTGCAGGAAAACACTTGAAGAAATTGGCCTGGGAGAATATTTTATGAGGAGGACCCCCCCCAGGCAATTGAAGCAACACCAAAAATCCATGACTGGGATCTGATCAAACTCAAAAGCTTTTGCACACCCAAGAGCACAGTAAGTAAAGCAAACAGACGACCTTCAGAATGGGAGAAGATTTTTGCAGGTTATGCTTCCAACAAAGGTCTGATAACTAGAATCTACAGAGAACTCAAACTCATCAGTAAGAAAAGAATAAATAACCCCATTTCTATGTGGGCAAGAGACTTGAACAGAAACTTCTTGATGAAGACACGTGCATGGCCTACAAGCACATGAAAAAAATGCTCATCATCCTTAATCTTCAGAGAAATGCAAATCAAAACCACTTTGAGATATCATCTAACCCCAGGAAGATGAGCCCACATCACAAAAATCCCAAAACTACAGATGTTGGCATGGATGTGGAGAGAAGGGACCGCTTCTACACTGCTGGTGGGAATGCAAGCTAATACGACCTTTTTGGAAAGAAGTTTGGAGAACACTCAAGGAACTAAAAGTTCACATACCGTTTGATCCTGCAATTCCTCTACTAGGTATATATTCAGATGATCAAAAAATTATTTTACAACAAAGACATTTGCACCAGAATGTTTAATGCAGCCCAATTCATAATAGGCAAGACATGGAAACAGCCCAAGTGCCCGTGAACCCATGAATGGATTAACAAATTGTGGTATATGTACACCATGGAATACTATGCAGCCATAGTATACATAAGGATGCAGATGTCACATCTATTATGTTTACCTGGATGGAGCTCCAACATATTCTTCTTAGTAAAGTATCTCAAGAATGGGTAAAAAAGTATCCAAGGTACTCAATACTACTATGAAATCAATATATAACCACCTACACACTCATACGCATGGCAAAACATAACTATAGTTTAGAAAGTAGAAGGGAAAAGGAGTGAGAGGAGAGTGGACTGGGGATATGGAAGGAGGGAGGGTACGTGGGGGGACCTCACCTAATGTGCGTGATGCAATGGTACATTTCAAAACTATTAAGAAATGAATATAATTGAGATGGATGTGTTACTCAGTTCAGTGCAAACATTTCACATTGTATATCGAAGCAGTATTCTGAAGCCCATAAATGCATCAATGTACAAAGTTATGATGTCATAAAAAATAATTGGAAAAAAAAACAAAGAACTCATACAAGACCTTTCATTTGATCCTGCAATCCCATTATTAGGCATCTATCCAAAACAAAACAAAAAAAATTATCATAAGGACATATTTACAATTGCCAAGATGCAGAAACAACCTAAACGCTCATCAACACATGAATGCATCACTGAAGTCTGGTATATGTGTATCATGGAATAGTATGCGATTATAAACAGATGGAGGACTTACATCTTTTGTATTAACCTGGATAGAGTTGAAATACATTCTTCTTAGTAGAGCATGGCAAGAATGACAAACAAGTATCCAATGTACTCGATACTAATATGAAGCAGTAAATGAGCTAATATACGGCCAAAGAAGAGAAAAACTCAAGTTAGGGGGAAGAGAGGGGAGAAAGGGGCCGATTGGTGTGTTCCCAGTGAATGGGCACAATGTAAGGGTACACGGCACACCTGCTGGGTGTAGGACACAACTACGACAGGGACTTTACCTAACAAATGCAAATATTATGACTTAATGGTACCCTCCTATTAATCAGAAATAAAAGAAATAAAATTTAAAACTGAATCTGTTGAAACCATGTGAACTGCCATGAGCTAACAGGCCCCGAACAAGGTTCCATGCGGAGCAGAGATGAGTGGGAGGGCCCAGACTCAACTTTTGGTTGTAGGGGGTTCATGGAAGTGCCTCGGAACAAAGAAGCACGAGTCCCAGAGTTAAGTCAACTTACTGGGAACAAAACCCAAAATGGTCGGGTTTTCTTTGGCCAAACCATGGGACAAAGGTTTCTGTGTTTTCTACACACATCTGCTACCCACCCTGCCACTGGAGCCCTTTCCTGCCTAAGCCTCTAGTTCTGACCTCACAAATGTCTGTGCAGGCTTGAAGGAGGGCAGTGAGCTCACAATGAGCAGTGGTCAGGACTGGCTGCAGAGGGAACGGACACATGGACCAGCCAATACAGGTGGCAGCAATGGCTGTTAGCTGCCCTCCAAGTTTCCACACTCCCCTCTTCCTTCAGGATAAAACCCCCGCTTTTGTAGGGTACTAAATTGCCCAGGGAAAACATCCATCACCAACTTCTCTTGCCTCTAGGTATGGATAAGGGGCAAACTTCTGGGCAGTGAGATGTAGAGAGAAATTGTTCTAAACTCCTGGCAGCTAATAACACAAATCTAGGTGAGCTGAAAGGTGAGCTCTTTCCCTTTGAGACTATGTGGAAAGCAGATGTGATAGCTGGAGCTTCAGCAAGCATTTTAGACCCTGATTCTCCTAAAGAATGTAAGCCACGCGATAGCATGATGACATAGAAAGAAGTCTGGATCCCTTACAAATAAGCAGCAGCCAAACCATCCGTGTTTGAAACATCACGCGTGACAGAGAAATCAACTTCTCTATTGGTCATTTTGGGTTTTGATCCCAGGAAATGGACTTAACTTGTCCTTATATTTGTCCAATTAGGAAGCCACCATGGGAAGGGACACATCTACCTTTTTCTGACCCTTACATCCCAGATAGCAACAGCTCAAGCTTGGCCTTTGTAGCTCCAGCCAAGCAGCCAGGAAGGGCCCTGAAGCGACCCCCACCCCCCACCCAGGGTCCTGCTGAAAAGCTCCATCTCTCTGAAGGTGTGGCGGGGTGGTGCCAAAGACACCTGTCAGGAGATTTCTATCAAAATTTGTGGCCTATCTCCCTCCCCACCTCAGTCTCTGCTTGAGTCTCAGGTCATGGGGAAAGTGTTTTGTGTTTTCAGCTCGGGGACATCTCCTGGCCTAGAGCAGAGACAGGGAGGTCTCACAAACACATGCTGCATAACTGGATGGCTGGGCAGGAGGAGCCTCTGCTCACAGCAGACACCTGCAAGGGGCTGCTGAGTTTGCTCTGGGGATCAGGAGGCCTTGGTTTCATTTCTGATGGGTGACGCTGGATGCATTGCCTCACTCATTCACCCTAAACAAAACCACCCTTGGCTGGTCTCTGGTTGTATGAGGCACTGAGCCCATGTATACAGGTGCAGAGATGAAAGGTCCTAAGGTCACAGAGCTGGTCTCTAATGGGACAGAGGGAGAAACAAACGTCACACACCATGGGGACCAGCACTGCGTGACAGGAAATGTGAAGGCTACCTGGCCCAGCCGGGAGTCTGGGGGCTTCCCCAGGAGCAGGAACTCCCACCAGCTCAGCCCTCTGGGCCTCTTGTGGACAAGGCAAGGTTCAGGCACAGGAAGAACCAGGCCATTCACCAGCCTGCTGTGCGGCAGCCCTTGGGAGAATCTCCCACAACCACCATTGGAAGGAGGCCCAGGTCTCTGTGCTCATGTGCTACTGACTGACCCTCACTGAGCACTCGCTACCTCCCCGGCTCCTTTCTACACCCACTGCATGTGTTAGTTCAGTAATCCTCACCACAGCCTATGAGGTAGTTGGGGTCTCAGCCCCATTTTAGGGGCCAGGGGGGCTGTGAGGCCCAGAGAAATTAAATGAGCCACAGCACAGACCTACTGTGTGTCAGACCCGGATGCAGCCTCAGGGCTGGTGTGGAGCGGAGCCCGTGTGCTCCAAACTGCACACGCCACGGCCACCTCCCTCCTCAGATGGGAAGAGGGATTCACAGACATCAGGCAAGGGGCAGAATCCTCCCAGATCTGGGTTTGTAGAGGGCTCAGGATCTAAGACACCAAAGGCCACTGTCCAGTTCTGGAACTGTGTGAGGATTCTGAAGGGGACTGCAGTGGACCAGGAGGGGCCCTCTCTCCTGACCCCTGTCGGGAACATTTCAAAGCCTTTAAAGCCCACACTCCTGCCATGGTAAAGACAGCCTGGAAGGTTAGCGTCCTGCCTCGCCTGCCAAGCACTGTCCGTCCTATGTGAACACTCGGATGTCAGCATCTATTGTCCCCTGCGGGGCAACTCTGCCCCTTTACATCATTTCCTGCTGTCAGCCAGAAAGTCACAGAAGAGGGAGGCATGGAAGAGCAAATGAATACTTCACACCAGGAAAGGAGTGGGCAGGGTGCGTGGGGGAGGGCCCCGGCTCACCTTAGGGGCAGATAGGCAGCTATGGTGATCCCGGCACTACGGTGGCCATGGTTGAGCTGTAGCTCACCAGGAACATGTTGGATCCCTGGGCCTTCGCTCTCACCCTGAGGCCACTGCAGTGCAGTGCTTAGAGCCCAGTTGCAGCCTCCCTGCACCCAGGGGCAAACCACCTGGTCATCCTGAATTTGTCCTTTATGAACAAGGCACGACAGGCTGGGGGTCTCTCTTCTATCCTAGGCTTGATAGGCAGCCTGATGATTTTCACTTACAAATGTTTAATGTAAGTATACTTCACATGAATCTACAACTTACATATTTTTTTGCCACAGATTGAACACACCCTGTATCCCAGCACCCAGATCAGGACACAGATTCTCAGCACTCCAAAGTCACTGGGGACACATCTGATGGCAAGCCTCTCCCCCAAAGGAAACCTCTACCTTGACTTCTACCAGCACAAGCCTAATTTTGCTTGATGCTGCAGCTACAATCACCCGTATCTGGCTTCCTCAGCTGCATCTTGTTCCCGAGCTTCCTCTTCTGTCACTCATTGCACATCCCCATGCACATGTCCATACTTTATGACGTCGTGTGGATACAGGGCAGTAGACTCACCCACGCTACCGTGCACATTTTCGTTCCTTCCAGTCCGCGGCTCTGATCCACAGGGCTGCTAAGACCATCTGGGCACCTTCCCATCTGGGGGCACCCTTAGGAGTTTCTCTTGGGTGTGTCCTGAAAAGTGAGACTCCTAGGCCATGGGGCACACACATATTGTTATTGCTAAATAACTTTCTCAAAGTGGTTCCATCAATGAAAACTGCTGCCAACAGTTGCCCTACATCCCTGCCTCTGTTTTCCATCAGTATTTGGATTACATTTTGAAACCTCATTCATTTTGATTCTGATAAAATCACACCTTTTAAGTGTACAGTTCAATGGTGTGATGTACATTCACACTGTGGTGCAACGGTCACCACCATTTATCTACACCACGATTCACTTTATGCTGTAGATAAATAAACATCCACTCCCGAATTCCCATCGCTCCTCCCCTCACAACCAACTTTCTATTTCCTGTGTCCACGAAATTGACTCCTCTGGACACCTCATATAAGAGCAATTACACAATCTGTACATTTGAGACTGGCTTAGCACAGTGTCCCCGAGGTACATCCAAGTGGTAGCATGTGTCAGCATCTCCCTCCATGGTAAGGTTGAATAACATTCCATTGTGTGTACGGACCACATTTGTTTCGTCTGCTCATCTTTAATGAACACTTGGGTTGCCTCCACCTGTCAGCGATTGTGAATAACACTGCTAGGAACATGGGGGGACTAATACCACTTTGAGACTGTGCTTTCACATGAAATCCTGTTTAACTTTTCGAGGATCCACCATACTGTGGGTTATGTGGTGAGGATTTCTGAGCTAATGAATGAAATGGGTGTGCCATCCTAAGGAGTGTTAGTGGGTTTTCCTTGAGCTTTTGCTTTGCAGTGCTCTGATGATGAGCGCTGTTGAGCATCTTTTCATGAGCGTGTTGAGCATCTGCATATCACCTCTGGAGAAATGTCTCTTCAGGTCCTTTGGCTGTTGTTTAATTGGGTTATTTGTGTTATTGTTGTCAATGTGTAGGCATTCTCTACAAATTCCAGACGTGAACCCCTAATCAGATATATGAAGTTCAGGTATTTTCTCCCATTTCATAGGTTGCCTTTGATCTCTTGTACCCTTTGACACTCAGGGATTTTAGATTATTTTTCTTCTTTTTCATTTTCAGACACAGTCTCACTTTGTCACCCTGGGTACAGTGCCATGGCATCCATAGCTCACAGCAGCCTCTAACGCCTGGGCTCAAGTGATCCTCTCCCCTCAGTTCGCAAGTAGCTGGGACTACAGGCAAGAGCCACAGTGCCCAGCTACTTTTAGAGACAGGGTCTTTCTCTCACGTAGGCCGGTCTTGAACTCCTGTGCTCAAGCAATCCACCTACGCCAGCCTCCCAGACTGGCAGAATTAGAGGGGTGAGCCTCTGCACCCAGTCCAGCTTTTAGCTTTTGATGAGGTCCCTTTTACCTAGTGTCAATATGTAATCTGTGCTTTGGGTAGTATAGGCAAAATATCAATGCCAAATCCATTGCCCTCAAGCTGTCCTCCTATAGTTTCTTCTGGGAGTTTCATAGTTATGGCCCTCAACATTTAAGACCTCAATTCACTATGAGTTAACTCTTGTGTATGGTTTCATGTCAGGGTCCATCTTCAGTCTCCTGTATGTGGATGTCCAGTCATCCCAGTACCATTCGCTGAAGAGACTGTCCTTTCCCCACGGGGTGCACATGGCACCCTTGTAAAATCATTTGACCATCCAGGAGCAGGTTGATTTCTGGGCTCAGTGTTTTCTTCCATTGCTCTCTAAGTCTGCCCGTGCCAGGACCACCCTGTTTTGAATTCAGGAGCTTGTAATGAGTTTTGAAAACAGGAAGTAAAAGACCTCCAAGTTGGTACTTTTCAAGATTGTTTGATTTGGGGTCACTTGAGATTCCATATAGCTGAACCTTTCCTAAGTTCACTTTGGTTTTTACAGTACTTTTATGGAATCTTCAGTGTTTTCTACATATGAGATCATGTCATTTGCAAACTGAACACTTTACACCTTCTTTTTCAATTCGAGTACCTTTTATTTCCTTCTCTTATCTAATTGCTCTTTCAGTTATTGATGTCTCCAGATTACATGTGTCCAAAACATCCACTCATAATAGTCTTAAATCAAGCACAAGACACAAATAGTACTAGGCTTTATCGCTGTCCATGTATTTGCCTTTACCAGACATCTTTATTTCTTCATCAAGCTTTGAGTTCCTGTCAAGTGTCCTTTCTTTTCTGCCAGAAGGACTCCTTCCATTGGAGGGCAGGGCTGTTGGTGCTCACCTTTGGGATAGCTGACAAATGTCTTAATTTCTTCATTTTTGAAACACGGTTTCTTGGATGTTGGACTCTTGGTAGACAGACCTTCCCCCTACCCCCCCCCCCATGACTTTGAATATTTCAACCCATTGACATCCGGACTCCAAGGTTTTTGATGACAAATCTATGTCAATCATGTGGGAAAATGGTGATGAGAGTCATCTTCCTAGCAGCTCACTAGGGACCTTATTGTGTATCACACACCCCAGAATATTTCTGTATAGTATCATGCTGGCAGCTATTTGTAGCATCCTTCCAACACTAATTCAAATTGAAAGAAATAGAAATTGAATACCTCCCATATAGACACGATAAAGTCTCTAAACCCCTAAAGTTATTGTAGGTTTTCAAACTATAAGTGAGAAGGCCATGGAAACGTTGTACAGGTTTTAATTTCTAATAAATGAAATATCAATCTCTATAACCCATGAAAACAAGAAGCACTTGTTTCTCTTTCAAGAGGAAAATGCTTTTGCGCCCATATCAGGGGGAAAAACCCCACCCTGTGTTATCCCCAGCCCTGATTGGTCCATTTTCCCCCTGCCTCTGACCTCATAGAGAGCCATTGAGGCCGAAACCTATATAAGCCCCTGTCTGGGCCTGGGTCTTTGGTCGTTACAGCCCAGGAAGCTTCTTTCGGTGACCTGCGGACTTGACCTCAGATAGCGTGTTTCCTTGATCGTAGTGCTTGCAGTTATCCCAGTGAGTAGTTTAGCGTAGTGTACGTAGTATTCGTAGCGTAGTGTTGTTTGTTTTGTTAGCGTAAGGTCTCATAT
This sequence comes from Nycticebus coucang, assembly GCF_027406575.1. Lineage (NCBI taxonomy): Eukaryota > Metazoa > Chordata > Mammalia > Primates > Lorisidae > Nycticebus > Nycticebus coucang. The sequence continues at coordinate 25,926,639 of NC_069787.1, forward strand.
TATTTTTATCCTAGTTAGCTTTCATTACTAGTGTTAGCCTATTTAGTGCCCCAGTTAGTATAGTTTGTTAGTGTTTTTAGCATAGTGAGTATAGTTGTTCTTCATTAGTTATTTACTGTAGCTTATATAGCGTAGTGGTAGCGTAGTCAGGCTCCCCATGGAGCCTGGGGCGTCCTCCGTGTCTCTGGACAAGGAGGTCCTCCAGGACTACGAGTTCTTAAGGACCCTTGGCCAGGGCAGCTTCGCTGAGGTGAAGCTGGCCCGGCACCGTGGAACTGGCATTGAGGTGGCGGTGAAGATTCTCAACAAACGCTTTATTGCTGGCCTCATGTCTGTGTCTTCCGAGATTGAGATCATGCAGAGACTGGACCATCCCCACATCCTCAAACTGCTGGAGGTCAGGGAGGGTAAGGAAAATATCTACCTCATAATGGAACATGCGGGTGGTGGTGACCTGTGTGACCGAGTAATGACATCTGGTCAGATGGAGGAGGGGGAGGCCCGAGCCATATTCTGGCAGCTACTGAAAGCCATGGAGTACCTTCACCAAGAGGGCATCGTGCACAGGGACCTTAAACTTGAGAACATTTTACTAGATTCCCAAAACAACGTCAAACTGGCTGACTTCGGCAGTGCTGCAACCTTCAGCGAAGGTAAGACCTTCACAGACTTATGTGGGACCCCCATGTATTTGGCCCCGGAAGTTTTCCTTCAGAACTACAAGGGACCAGAGGCAGATATCTGGAGCCTTGGGGTCATCCTCTATTCAATGGCATCTGGGCTCTTCCCATTTAAAGGACGGGACCTCGATGAACTGCAAACGGCGATCTTAAGAGGCACCTATAGAACACCTGCTTTCATTAACCCCAAATTAAAATCCTTTATCCAAAGTATCCTAACCCTCGACCCCAGCAAGAGACCCACCCTCCGCCAGATGATGGAAGACCCCTGGATCCAGTCTCGGAGAGACAGCATGAGGTCACTCAGGGCAGCAACAGACATGCCACCAGAGGCAGCCACCCCACTGGAGGACTTCACCCCACTGGAGGCCTTCACTCCACTGGAGGCTTTCACCCCACCAGAGGCCTTCAACCCACCGGAGACTGCCACCCCACCGGAGGCGGCCACCACACCAGACACCGCCAGCCCCCCAGAGGCTGCCACACCACCTGAGGCCACCACCCCACTGGAGGCTGCCACCCCACCGGAGGCCACCACCCCACAGGAGGCTGCCACCCCACAAGAGGCTTGCACCCCATTGGAGGCGTCCATCCCCTCGGTGGCTACCACCCCACAGGAGGCCGCCACTCCACCGGAGGCCTCTATGCCATCGGTGGCAACCACCTCATCGGAGGCCACCCCACCGGAGGCCGCCACCCCACCGGAGTCCTCAATCACATCGGTGGCCACCACCCCACAGGAGGACACCACCCCACCGGAGGCCTCCGTCCCATCGGTGGCCACCACATCACCGGAGGCCTCCACCCCACCAGAGGCCGCCACCACACCGGAGGCCTCCATCCCATCGGTGGCCACCACCCCACCAGAGGACACCACCCCCCCGGAGGCCTCTATCACATCGGTGGCCACCACCTCACAGGAGGACAACACCCCACCGGAGGCCTCCATCCCATCAGTGGCCACCACCCCACCGGAGGACTCCACCCCACCGGAGGCCTCCACACCACCGGAGGCCTCCATCCCATCAGTGGCCACCACTGCACAGGAGGACTCCACCCCACCAGAGGCCGCCAACCCACCAGAGGCCTCCAACCCTTTGGTGGACACCACATCACCGGAGGCCTCCACCCCTCCGGAGGCCTCCATCCCATCGGTGGCCAGCATATCACCAGAGGCCTCCACCCCACCAGAGGCCTCCACCCCACCGGAGGTCTCCATCCCATCAGTGGCCACCACCCCACCGGAGGACGCCACCCCACCAGAGGCCTCCACCCCACCGGAGGCCTCCATCCCATCAGTGGCCACCACCCCACAGGAGGCTGCCACTCCACTGGAGGCTTCTATCCCATCAGTGGCCACCACCTCACCGGAGGCCTCCATTCCATTGGTGGACACCACCCCACAGGAGGCTGCCACCCCACCAGAGGGGGAAACCCTACCCGAGGCCACCAAGCCACCTGAGGTCGCCACCCCACGGGAGGCTGCCACTCCACCGGAGACCACCACCCTCCCGGAGGCTGCCACGCCATGGGAGACCATCACCCCACCGGAGGCTGCCACCCCACCGGAGGGGGACACACCACCAGAGACCTCCTCCCCACTTGTTCCCAGTTCTGTCCCCCAGCCATGCCCTGTGTCCTCTCCCTCCAGCACCAGCTGCCTTAGTGGAGGCCCGGCTGCAGACACAGGACCTGAGGGAAGTCCCAGTCAGCACTACTCTCTTCCAGCTGGGCAGGTAGTGGAGGACGAACCCACTGAAGTGGACCAGGGCCGGCGGGGGTGCGCTAGGAGGATTGTGAACTTCCTTCGCAGAATGTTCTGCCTCCCGCCGGCCCAAAAGAACCGCCGCAGGAACAAGGTGGTGCCTGCGACCAGCCATGGGACTTGACCCACACCAGGAGGCGAGTGTGGGGCGGCCAAGCCCCGCTTCCTCCTTTTATTTCCTATTGGATTTTCAATAAAGAGGTTGAAATTGTATCTTTTACTGTGTGTACATGTATGGGGAACAAGGTGAAGTTCAGGTGTGTGTGGAAAGCTAACACCCTCATCCCCTCAGGCAGATGCAGCATGCTGTCACTGATGTGTTGCTGCTGAAAAGCTGACCTCGTAGAACGTTTGTGACACGGGGGTGGGAGGTACAGGGGGGGATTGGGGTGCGGGGCGTTTGTCGCAGAGAACAAAGTGTCAGACAGGATGAAGAAACCGTGACATCCGTCGCACAGCAGGGTGACCAGTTTAAGGAGAATGTAGGGCACATTTCAAAAGACCTGAGAGTCCACTTCAAATGTCTCCTTGGAGGGCAAGAAGGCCCTGAGCTCCCGGGATCCTGAAACACGGTGTGGGAGGTCGGTCATGCGTGGACTTGCAGCTGGGTGGGGGGCCAGACAAGCAGCCTGCGGCCTGCAGAGGCCTCCTGGCCACAGTGGCTGGGGACTCCAGCCAGGTCACTGACTCCCTTCAGTGTGGGGAGGCCATGCAAGGTGTGTGCCTCTCTGCCCTGCACACGGCCCAGAGATTCCTGTGTTGGCGTTGGGCGGCCTTGGTAGTTCCCTCACGGCCCCTTTCCATCGAGTGTTTCTCATTAACTCCAAACACTACTGTGCTGCAGGCTGCCTGCACCAGGTGTGCACCACCCCAGCTGTGCAGGGAGGACCCAAAACAGCAAAATACCCAGGCCTCAGCTTTCTGGACTGAGATGCTTTTATACTGTTCTGAAAGAAACACCAGTGTGATGACTAGGAACCCTCTTGCCCCACAGCCCACAACCATGGAAGAAAAGGCAGAGAAGGGCAGTGAGGGGACAAGTGCCCAGGAGTCACAGTCCGGGCTCACCGGTTGTTCCAGCTAGTGGGGGAGTCCAGGTCATGCTTCAGCCTGGACTTTTCTGACTGAATAGTGTATCACTGACACTTTCCTCTGTGATCTTCTCTCCTTTTCATAACAGCAGCACAGGTGGGTCCCTCTAAGAGGCCAGAGTCAGGTGTGGGCCTTTGGTTCCCTCCCCAAGAACCATTCCTCTGTGTTCAGTCCTTTCTTTGCAAGAACGCCTTTCCACATGGATAGCCTTTTCTTCCTGTTACCTCTTTTTATCTTTTTTTTTTTAATGTGTACACTGAATCTACTTTAAAAAATTGTCTAACTTATTATTTCTTTTATTAAGTCTTTTGTACATAGATCATAAATACATTGATGCCATTTTCTTTTTTTTTTTTTACATTTATGCCATTTTCAATGTGTTGATTCTTTGTACAAATTGGAGTGCTTACATCATACTAATCAACATAGCTTTCACCTCATTTACCCAAGTATAGCATTAGGATATTTGTGTTCTACTCATGATAGTTCCAACTTGTACTTGTGATGTGCTCCATAGGTGTGGACCCCTACTATCTCCTACCATCCCTCCCACCCCGTCCCCTCCACTCTCCCTCCCCTTCCCTCCTTCATCCCAGGCTAAAGTTGTGTTTCATTTTTCATATGCAAGTGTGAGTGATTATAAATTGGTTTCACAGTAGTACTGAGTAAATTGGATACATTTTTTTCCCATTCCTGAGATACTTTACTAAGCAGAATATTTTCCAGCTCCATCCATGTAAACATAAAAGAGGTAAAGTCCCCATTTTTTTTACTGCAGCATAGTATTCCATGGTATACATATACCACAATTTATTAATCCATTCATGGGTCGATGGGCACCTGGGCTTCTTCCTTGACTAAAATCCGTGAATTGAGCTGCAATGAACTTTCTGGTGCAAATATCTTTATTGCCAAATGATTTTTGGTCCTTTGGATATATACCTAGAAGAGGAATCGCAGGATCAAAAATGGCAGGTCTACATTTAGATCCCTGAGTGTTCTCCAAACTTCCTTCCAAAAGGAACGTACTAGCTTGCATTCCCACCAGCAGTGCAGAAGTGTTCCCTTTCCTCCACATTCATGCCAACATCTGTAGTTTTGGGATTTTGTGATGTGGGCTACTCTTACTGGAGTTAGATGGTATCTCAGAGTAGTTTTGGTTTGCATTTCTGTGATGATTACAGATGATGAGTATTTTTTCATGTGTCTGTAGGCCATGCACCTGTCTTCTTCAGAGAAGCTCCTGTTCGTGTCTCTTGCCCACAATGAAATGGGATCACTTGCTCTTTGCTTAGTAATAACTTTGAGTTCTCTGTGGATTCTGGTTATTTAACTTGTCGGTAGTATAACTTGCAAAAATCCTCTCCCATTCTGAGGGCCGTCTATTTGCTTTACTTAGAGATGGCATTACACAAATATTCCCTCACTAAGGGCACGTTTCATGCCTTTTCCACAACACATCCTCCTCCCTGGTTCACCCCATATGCACAACCAGGTGCTTCCAGAGTTCCAGACTTTTGATCACCAGTAACTTTAAACCGCGGCGAAAACGCTAAGAAAGGACATTCTGAATTGTCCTTTGCAGGAATAGGTACGTGAATTAGCATGGACTTATAATAAAATAGCTTAAAACATTAGCATAGGCCCAGGAGATATTAGCCTCCATAAAAATACATTTGCTAATAGAAATCGAGAATGCTGTTGGAAGCCTATGTACGATCCTTTGCTTTCTTTAAAAAGGAAGATAATGCTAATCACTTCTGTCTTCCCTTAACTGAGTTGTTTGAACCTAACATGCTGACTTAGCACAAATAAGGCTCATGAGCTGAGGGCAAGATTTTGATATTACGAAGGATCTAGCTATCAAATAAACTGCTGGGGAAAATGCATAAACTTGAAATTATTTGGGGTGATCTGTGGACTCAAGCTCTATGTATATTCCTGTAGCCTGTGGTTGATAAATCCACGTGTTCAACAAATATTTATTAAGCACCTATTATATGCTTGGACTCAGGTACGTGGAATCCTAGGAACATAGTGGTAAATGAAACAGACATGGTCTTTATAAGGCTTTCTGTTTACTTTTAAAGATGGGCACTAGACGAATAATTACACAAACATTTTGTTACAACTTTGTTAAGTGATATAAAAGATGAAAAGAGAATGTTTTGAGAATTTAGTGTCTTCATGCAGGAGAAGATAATTCAGAGTGGCTAGAGAGATAGTTAGGAGACGGGCCACCTCTCTATTTTCCTAGGATAGCATACATACCATATGCCCCTCACTAGCAGTGTCTAGAGAAATGTGCAGACATTGTATCTCTTTTATTTATATTTATCCAATTTATTATTCTGTGACCTACGAAATCAGGCATTCACACCAGGAAGACCTACAAAATTCAACACATGAGCATCTTTGTCAATACACACAACTCAGGTGACCTGGCTGCTCTCACCCAACCAACGATACCAGAAATAGTCCTACTTATCACGATCACACCCAGACAGATCCAGGGTTTTACCCCAACTTCCAGTCAGGAGACATAACAATGAACCACTTTTCCCAACCCTTCCCAGTCATTCCAGGTGCTCAGGAGGCAGGCTACTGGGGAGTCCCCTGGGATGCTCCCCTACGCCATCTTGAACTGACCTTTTGTCAGACATTGCGGTAGGGAAGCCCCAAAACCTAGCTGAGAACTACTATGTTTCCACCTTCCCTCCCCCCTCTCAGTTAGCAAAGCAATGATGGCCAAACCCAGCCCAGTCAGAATTAGTGAGGCTGGAAAACAAACACAGAGGCTTGCCCAGGAAAGCCCCGACACAGTGATACAAATGTTGCAATATCCAGAGGACAGCTTTCTCAGTTAGGGGGTGGGCAGCTGGGAAGCAGCAGAGAAAGAGTGAGCCGAAGTCAACCAGAGAAGCTGTGGAATCCACAGAGGCTTGTAATTTACCTTCCACTTGGGGTTATCTGTGGACTCCAGCTCTATGTATATTCCCGTAACCCGTGGTTGATAAACCCGCACGGGTAGGGAAGGGAGGAGAGAGACAGAGCTCCTGCCAGTTTAGGGATCAAACACACTGAAATCGGGAATCAGGATGCCATAAAGACAAGGCCACCAAGCCTCCTTCGACAAACAGAAAAAGGTGGCCTGGTTTGAGAGTCCCCTGTCCTGGAGGAACCCTCTCAGCCTTCCCTGGCTTCCCTCTGCCCAGGTCCCAGGGTTCATGCCCTCTAGGCCTGCAGGTCATTGTTGTTCCCTGTTACAGCTGTCTCCAGGGCTGCTCATAGTACTCTGGTGTTGCTATTGCATTTAAGGCCCAATTTGACTAAGACTCTTGGCAACAATGACACTGGAACCTCTGGGATAAGCAGAAATTGGTGGCTTACTAACATTCCTTCCCAACTACATGATAACCTGTGTGTGGGTACTTCTGGTGGGGCACCCATCAATGCCACAGCTACACAAGAGGACGACAGGGGTCACCAAAGGTTTTTATCATGAAATAGGTGGCTCCCAAATCAATTAGAAAAAGTTTACTTAACAGCCACATCCAGGGTTACCCAGGGTTCTTGGATGAGTGGGAGCCAGTGTGGAACCCTGCCACTTTAGGCCTGGTCGTTTATGACCATAGTCACCAGGATTTGGACGCCCCACCCCCACCCCCTTGGCTCCCCGTGATCAAGGGACACTCCATGCCCAATAACCAGGATGTCCCCATTTGGGACATGGCCACCAGTGTTTCATGGCTTTTCCCTCCTCACCTTTGGTCCCTCTGGGGCTGGCGTGACACTCTCTCTAAAAGGGTTCAGGTTACCCTCAAGGGTGGCAGCTCTTTCCACCATCCCCAGGGCACCTTGGAGTGAGTGTCTGGGGAGGACATTGCTACAAAAGCCACCCCCAATAATCTGGCTTTTTGGCGCTCCCCTGTGTTACATATCCTGGTTGTTGGGGACAGTAGAGGCCACTGACAGTAGCTGGGACATATCTGAGAGCCCAAGGCCAACGTCTGGATTTCCCTATGGGTTATCATAGTCAGAGGTGTCAATCGTGTATTAATCACTATTTCTGCCTCAGCTGATCTGGGTCCATGTTGTCCACCTTCTGACAGCTTCAGTGATTCTTTCTCTACACATTGCTGAGCTTAACTCCTTTCCCTGAACCCTTCTGTAAACTTGGAAAAGTTGGGTGGTTGTACCTGAATAGCTTCCATATCCTTATAAAACACACTAACACAGCCGCTACCACCTCGGCCGCTGCCGCTGCCGCTGGGTCCCATTCATGAGGGTCGCTCAGCTCAGCTGTGGCCCAGGCGGCTCCCCAGGTAGCGGCGGCGGTGGGAGCCGGGCCTCGCATGCGGACCCCGGCAGAGCCGTCCCCTCGGCCAGCCGCCCTCCCAGCGGTTCCTCGCTGCCGCTGTCCAGTAGCCGCCTCCCCATGGCTGCCTGCAGGCCAGGAGCGGAGCCTCTGCGGTCTCAAACAGTGAATTACGTGGGACAGCTGGCGGGGCAGGTGATTGTCACCCTGAAGGAACTCTACAAGGGCATTGACCAGACCCCCCTCTCTGGGGGTATCGATGTCATCATGGTGCAGCAGCAGGACGGCACCTATCACTGTCCGCCTTTCCGCCTTCGGTTTGGGAAGCTGGGAGTCCTGAGATCCAAAGAGAACGTGATGGATACAGAAATCCGTGGCAATGCAGTGGAGCTTCACATGAAGCTGGGTGACAATGGAGAAGCTTTCTTTGTGGAGGAGACTGAAGAGGAATGTGAAAAGCTTCCTGCTTACCTCGCCATCTCACCAATTCCCACCGAAGATCAAGTCTTTAAAGATATTGACACCCCTTTGATGAAATCGGGTGGAGAGGAAAAACAATCCCAGAGTCCAGACGGCTCACACACCTTGGAAACAGAGACAGTTTTCACCCCAGGTTCTGTGAAAAAGGAAAAACGAAGGAGAAAGAAATGCAAACCGGACAGGAAGGAGGAAGAGCAGGCTGCTTCTCCCGCTGCGGAGACACGTGTGATGTGGGCGGGAGCTCTGAAGACGACAAGGGCTCCCAGTCAGCAACGGGATCCTCAAATGCTTCCTGCAAGGAGGAAGAATACAAGGAGCCAGAGCTGCAGGTGAAACCCACTGAGAGCCTGCTCAGATCAGAGTCTCACTGGAGAGGACTGGGGAGGATTTCCAGAATCCACCAAGGTCAGCAAAAGAGAAAGAGCTGACTATCATCCCAGGACGGCTACAATCACACCATCGGAAGATACCCATTTTCAGGTAATTCCCAGTGAGGACAACCTCGTAAGTGAAATTGAGAAGGAAGCTTCCATCGAAGACACTGTCCTATAGTGAAACCCAAGCCCAGAGCCCTGTGTAAGCAGTTGAGTGACACAGCTCCCACCGCAGAGCTCCTCCAGCCTCTGGAAAGTCCCCAGATTCCATCTCTGTTAGATGTGGACCACCTTCCCAGCCCATCCTCAGCAGAGGCTGCCTCGGAATCCAAACGAGCAGCTAAAGGAGACCCACCGTCAAAGAAGCAAGGTATCCACAAGAGAAGCCAGCACCAGGGACCTGACGATATTTACCCTGATGACCTAAAGGCTCGAGAACCTGAAGGTGCAGCTCTCTATTTCCCTAAAAGTGAATCAGATCCCAGTTCCAGGCAGTGGCCCGAGTCTGACACGCTCTCTGGCTCCCAGTCGCCAGTCCGTGAGAGGTGCAGCTGCTGATAGTGGCACTGGGTGCGGTTAAAGACAAGATGCCAGAGAAATCTAGTCAGTGGTGGTTTTGGCATAAGAGAGAAAGCATGACCAAACAGCTGCCAGAAGCCAAGGAGGGAAATTCGGAGGTGCCACCAATCCGTGACCTGCCGTCAAGTGCAAAGGAGCCGGCAAGTGCCAGGCCAGCAAAGGATGACTCCTTGAGTGATGAGGGGTCGCCAGAGCTTGAAGAATCAATCAAAGTGGACACCAGTCCCATGGAGCCCCTGAGCCATGGCAGCACAACTTGGTATAAGAAGTCCCTCCAGCTCTCCTCAGACCAGATCGCAAAACTGAAGCTCCAGGATGGCCCAGACGATACTGTGTTTAGTATCACAACCCAGCATTGAGGGACCGCCGCTGTGCCGGGACCGTTTACCTGTGGAACTGGAATGACAAGATCATGACTTCTGACATCGATGGAACAATAACCATGTCCGATGCTTTGGGACAGATTCTCCCACAGCTGGGTAAAGACTGGACTCCGCAGGGCAGAGCAAAGCTCTACCATTCTATCCATGAGAATGGCCACAAGTTTCTGTACTGTTCAGCCCGTGCCATGGGCATGGCTGACATGACCCGTGGGTATCTGCACTGAGTCAATGACAAGGGCACCATCTTGCCCTGCGGCCCTCTGATGCTGTCCCCCAGCAGCGTGTTCTCCGCCTTCCACAGAGAAGTGATAGAAAAGAAACCAGAGAAGTTCAAAATCGAGTGTCTAAATGACATTAAGAAGCTGTTTGCTCCATCCGAGCAGCCCTTCTATGCTGCCTTTGGAAACCGTCCAAATGATGTCTATGCTTACACACAAGTTGGAGTTCCAGACTGTAGAATGTTCTCTGTGAACTCCAAGGGTGAATTAATACAAGAAAGGACCAAAGGAAACGAGTCCTCATACCACGGGCTGAGTGAGCTTGTGGAGCACGTGTTCCCACTTCTCAGCAAGGTACCGAATGCCGCCTTCCCCTGCCCGGAGTTCAGCTCCTTCTGCGACTGGTGAGACCCGATCCCTGAAGTGGAACTGGATGACTTGGCCCGAGATGGCACCTCCACTGGGTAGGTAGGGCTCAGTCACTCGTCCCACAGCAAGGGAAGGTGACCAGCCCTTCTGTCAACCTCGGACACCAGCTTTCCCGAGCACGACCTTGGGCTCCTGAAGCTGGCGCTGCTGTCCTTTGCCTTCCCAAGCTGGCTGCTCGGACCCTGCAGGTCTGCAGCTAAGCGCCCAGAGGGACCAGGGAAGAGCTCAGGCCAGGGCTGGAGGCTGTGCTTCCTACCTCGCAGGCTGCACACATACTTTGTCGAGTTGTGTGCGGGGTGCTCCTTCCATCACATAATTTAAAAGGAAGGGAAAAAGCTAAAAAAGAGTGGACCAAAACATTACACAACGTAGACTGTTACAATTTCCATGGGGCATCTGACATGGTTTCTCTCTGTAACCAGGGCTTTCTTCAGAGGCTCAGGCCCTCCTCTGAACTGCGACAGGTCCAGGTAGTGATGTTGGCTAAGACTGTGCACATTTCCCCTTTGGGCGCCTCACTTCCTGCTGTACTGGACAGGACTGACGCTTGGGTGGGCCAACTTGGGCAGGACCCCCAGGACCCTTCCCCAGAGCCACTGAGCCCAGCCCCGCAGATGTGGGCTTCTGGAGGAGAAAATCCCCCTAGATCAGCGGTTCTCAACCTGTGGGTCACAACCCACAGGAACTGTATTAAAGGGCCACAGCATTAGGAAGGTTGAGAACCACTGCCCTAGACGGTCTTCTCATGAGTCTTCCCCACAGTGAGAGACCTTTAAGTTATTTTTCACATCTAACCAGAAGAACAGAATTGCAGACATCAAATACAGAACAGATCTGTATTTGATGTCTGCCAATTAAAGCATCAATAGTGGAAAGTTGGGTTTTAAAACAAACAAACAAAAAAAAACTCCAACAACTTTATTTTCAAGGAGGCCCTGGAAATAAATGCACATACAGTTGCGTTGGTCCTGGGAAGAGTGCTGTTTCCTTCTGCCAGTTGCCTGGCCTAGATGGGCCTTTGGGTGTCTTGCTTTGGGACAGGATTGCTAAAATTCTATGGTCCAGATTTGTCAGGGAAGCACAGTGAAGTTTGCTTGAAAGCATTAGGCTTTGACATTTGGAATCATCCCCCTGTAATAAAGCCCAAAGGAAGCTGTGCAAGAGGGGTCTTGGAGAGTCCCGTGAGCCCACTATCCCTCGGCAGTGTTCCCTCCAGACAGGTATTCCTGTGGTTGGTGCTGTCGAGGCCACCCTGTGAGACGCATGAGGGTGTGGGATGCCCACGTGTTCTCACTAAAATGTGCACAGCAGCTCCACTTATTAGCTCATTTATTTATTATAATGAGCTCATATCAAATGTCCAAACAGATGGCACCAGGGGAGGGTTGTGTGCTGTCCTCCCCTCTGAGCATTTGCAGCTACTGCAATATTGACACCAAGAGAACTGCAAGAGTGGAGACTTTTTAGGGGACCAGAAATGGCACCAGGTCATAGTCACCACGGTGAGAGCACAGGAGGTCAAGGCTCCTGAGCAGAGGGGCTGCAGATACAGACTGACGCCGTTAGGAAGGTTTCACGTGTATTCCATGTACCTCTGCAGTCGTATGGGGCTGGTGGTCTTGTTTTAGGTCTTGATCTATAAAGGGGGAATAGGGGAGGTTATTTTTCCAGATTGGAGAGTTGAAAGTCCTCGATGACTGATTGCAGCCGTTTTTTCCTAGTGCTGGTGGGTGCATAGACGACATTGAAATGCCTTGAGCACAATTCCCAGGGGCCAAACCTGGGAGCCACATGTGTCCAGAGAAGGGACAACACAAGCTTTCTCTGGTGCAAACCTTGCCCTTCTTAAAGTAGTTCATAAGACTGTTTAATCGGTTTATTTATGTATAGTAGGTTAGGCAGCCTGGGTTATGTTTATATGAAGTTCTACCCAGTTAGTGAATTAAAATTTTAGCAGAGCAGCCATGTAGCCACTTCATTCCATAGATGCCGTCCCCATGTCCTCTTGACTGCCCTCTGTTTAGAGGAAGAACGAGAGCTTTATGTGCTTAACCTGAGCTTAGTAGGACTTCTTTGCATATGATTGATACTAAAAATCTTAATAAACATCTTTAGTTCTTTTTAGCCTGTCCTTTAAAGAGTTTTTGACTAAGGTGTTTCTTTTTCTCGATGAACTCTTTGGACACGTGGCCTCGTTAGAGGGTCCAGCCTAGGACATGTGTTGAGAGTGGCTGGTCCCTGTGTCCCAGTGTCCATTAGCACTAGAGTTGCTGCAGATTGATCCAGTGGGTACATAGGCTGATTAATATGAGTCATTTTCCTTGTTTAAAGGAGTCCTTCTTGCTGAAAGTAGATGATGACTTTGGCTGTAATGTTATGAAAGTATTAAGTTTGTGCTGAAAATCCATTGCCATTTGGTACAAATGACATTTGTTCTTTCTGTGAAAGAGAGATGCCCTCGAGTGTGTTTGTACACAAACCCTCAGGATGGTGAACTGAAGCATCGCCCTCACTGTCCGCAATGACAGTGATGTCACAGGGAGATGGTAGGCAGGTTGGCTCTTCATCATTCTAGCGGATATTCCTTCGGCGAACCGGACCCTTCTCCTCTTTAGAGTGCAGTCTGAATCTAATGTTCCCTTTGATGTCCCTGTGTGGAAAGCTCATCCTGCCAACTCTGGCCCTTGCCAGGCTGTGCAAGGTGCACGTGTGGACCTAGAGTATGCAGGCAGCCTCCATGTTTGAGTACTATGTTGTGCTGTGTTTGAAAACATCTGCATAGTTTTCAACTGGAAAAAGAAAACAGCTTACGTATGTACTGCCCTAAAATGAAAGCTGCTAAAAATCATGGGGAGAACAGCTGAGGGACAAAGCTGACTGAGTGACTGGGAGGTGTCCTGCCCCTGGACAGCCCACTCGACTGTCCGGCCGCATGAGTGTCCTGGCAAGACCTTTTATGGAAACAACGGGTAGAGAGGAGTCAGCTTTTTCACCTTTTGCAGGTTGGTGACAACAGATTCTTCCAGAGAATTTTATCTTATCATCCTATGTATTCTGGGAAGCTGTGTTTTTCCCCATTTTTGGAGCTTGCCGGGTTTAATAAAACTGGTTAAAAATTGAGTTTTTTTCTTCAATTGTTCTTTCCAGGTGACAACTTTTTATTTTTTGTTCAGTTTAAAGGTAAACAATGGAGGGAAAACCTTGCTCTTTTAATTTAATAATTATGTTCAGCCTATGATGAGAAGAATTTGATGATTAGACAGCAATGTCACTAATAAATTTTAAGTTATCAGAAATTAATTATAAACATCAGTACAGTACTCTTATTATGGTAAAGACAATTGTCTTAAGTTGAAAAAAAAAATGCTAACATGTGGTTACAGAGATGGGATCCCATTTGACCAAGTTGGCGATTCCACCCTGGACCCCCTTGAACTGTTTGATTTACAGGTAGGAGCTTTGACTAGGGCATGGAGTCAGTCCCCTTAGACCTGACCAGCCGCCCAAATCCTGTTTCTCTCATCTGCAAACATCAATGTGAGAGTAAGACATGCACATCATTTCAGGTCAAATAAAAAACAATAGCCAGATATTCACATTCCTCTGTGAATTTCCCAGGGTCAGCAGAGAAATTCCCTAACTCTGCTTTATACACCTTGACATTGCCCATCGAAAATAGAACATGAACCCTCACAGGCTGTTCTGTGGCTGCTGATACTTCCTGCAAAGGACATGTAGAAGGGAAGTTAGGATGCAGAAGGGGAGCTAAAGAGAAGGGGTGGGATCCTGTGCTGATGGGGCTGAAGCTCCTCTGGGATGAAGCAACAGCCACGGTCCTGATCACTGCCTCAAAGTCTCAGCCCTTTTCAGTCAAAGAGGCATTTGGATCTCTCCCTGTCCCCTTAAGCCAACACTTTCCCACACAAGAGTCACAATGTTGGGTTTTATCCCTCAGGCCCCACCAGCAGGAAGAATCGGGACCCATGTTGTCCCGAAGCTTTCCTCTTATGTTTAATCCTAGGAGTTTTATACTGTTAACTCTTATCATTTAAGTCTTCAATTCACTGCGAATTAATTTTTGTGTATGGTATTAAAATGTCAGTGTCCAGTGAGAATAGCCCACATCACAAAGTCCCAAAGCTTCAACTGCTGACAGGGATACAGAGAGAAGGGAACACTTTTACACTGTTGGTGGGACTGCAAACTAATACAGCCTCTTGGAAAGAAGTATGGAGAATCCTCAAAGAACCCAAACAAGGAAGGGTTGTTCGAATTCTGGGAAGATGGCCAACCGGTAGCAACCTTCAGCAGAAGCTCCGAGCAGAGGAAGAAAAACTGGATGGAATTGGACTCTATGAAGCCAAAGATGGGGAGTTGAACCAAGAAGGAAGTTTGGCAAGCTGTAACTCCAAGGAAGAGCATTCAAGAAAACACATGACAGGTATAAAGCCTATCGACTAGAGGACGGGAGACCCCTACCCCAAGTAGGGGGCCAGCAGGCTATCTGCGAAGGAGCAGGGAAAAGAAGACCACTCATTTTACCTCGCTGGAGAGAGCTGCTAAACTCCAGGTCTCTTTCTCCAGGGTGGTTCCACTTAAGAACCTAGACACCACCTCACCAGGCATAAAATCAAACAGATATTTCCCCCCACAAGTCCAAAGTCCCAGTCCACCCTTTCCCCTCCCATGGCAGCCTGAAATTCTGCCCCTGCAGAGTACAGAGTATTTGGTCTTCTCCTGAGAGATATGGGCATAGGGTGGACCGCCAGCCTTGAGGAGAGAATCTGTGACTAACGGGGAAGAAAGAGGGTGTGGGAAGAAAGGGTCACTTGGTGGGACGCGGAGCAGTCTCCGGGTTATGACTATGCCCAGTCAGTGGTAGTGTTGACCCGCAGTTCGTGCTGTGTCTGGCGGGATGGGATACAAAACCCCCAGCTCTGATGGCACCCACAGTGGGAGAATTGTTGCCCCAGGTGGAATGAGATTGGCAGACAGGGCTGGTCCCCAGCGCCTGCTGGGCCTGCAAGCAGAGCCTTGATAGGTGTGGACTGCAACCTGAGAGCAAGGGCGTGGTCCCCTGATTCTAACAGAACCCTCGACCAGTGGCTTACTGGGTGAAAACCAACACCTGAGGGCCAGGGAGTGGTCCACCATCTCCTGTGGGGCTGGTGAGCAGAGGCTTACCAGGTGAGGACTGAGATCTGCGGGTGGAGTGCAGTGCCCTGACTCTAACAGAGCTTTGCGAACAGAGGCTTGCCAGGCAGTGGACTGAGACTGGCAAGTGGGGGCATGGTCCCCTGACTCCAACTGGTCTGGCAAGCAGAGGCTAGCCGAGTAGACTGGGACCAGTAGGCAGGGGCATGGCCCCTGGCTCCAACAGGGCCTGTGAGAAGAGAAGCGGACTACAGTGTGGAGTGAGTCTGGTGGGAGGGAGTGTGGATCCCTGGCTCCGATTGTGCTGTTGGAGATCCTTGAATCTCTCTATGTTGGGCAGGGTTTGCCCTGCCTGAGACAAATTGGTTGGAACCCGTGTCTGGGGCTGTCCACTCAGGGACATTCTGAGGTTGACCTTCAAATTTCTGTAGTGGAAAAGACCTGATGGGTGGGGGCTGGGTGCTTCAGCTGTTTGTATCTCTTCACAGTCAAGATTTCAGTCTAATTCTGTGATTTCATAGGCTACGGTAGAGGTTGGCTGATATCAAAACAGCTTGCCTGTGCTATCTCACCAAGTAGGTCCTCAGAGTTTCTGGCCAAAACTCTGAAAGGGGCCTTTGTAAGGCTGTAGAAGATAAGCCACAGTACAAAGCCTAGAGCTTTGGTAAGGGGCTATCTCTACTACCTGGGAACCCCAATTCAATCTCACTGTACCAGTTCTAATAACCAAACAGTGGAAAATAAACATGGCGTGGACCCAACAGAAGAACTCTGGCAGCAGGAATGAACAAAGTAGATCAACACGCCCAAGAAATGACAAAGGAGATACAAAAGAAGAAGCCATGCAGAGACAAATGGCAGCAATGTGAGAAATCGAATCCCAATATGGACAGCAAATAATATAAACAGAATGGAAGAAAAGATAGAAATTGTATTTCAAAGAGTCGTTCTAAAGTTGTCTCAAGAAATAAATGAATTCAAAGCCCAAGTCACCAAAGATATGGACATAATGAGAAAAGAGATAGCAGAGCTCAAGGAATGAAAAGGTTAGTTGAGGAGTTCCAAAATACAGTAGAATCCCTCAGTAATAGAGTTGACCAGGCAGAAGAAAACATCTCTGAATCTGAAGACAAAGTTGTGAATGTTCCCAAACACTCAAAGAAGCAGACAAATGGAGAGCAAAAACTGCTCAATCCTTGAGAGAGTTGTGGGATCACTACAAAAGATCAAACATTATCTTATAGGAATTCCAAAAGGAAAAGAGGATGGTCCTAAAGTACAGATGCTCTACCCCAAGAGATTTTGGAAGAGAATTTCCCAAGCATTGCAAGAGATACAGAAATTCAGATAGCGGACAGTTGCAAAACTCCAGTATGACTCAATACAGATAAAGCATCTCTTAAAAACATTGTGATTAACTTTGCAAAAGTTAAGTCAAAGGAGAAAATTCTGCAAACAGCCAGACCTAAGAAAAGCATCACCTACAAAGGGAGAAATATCAGAATGACTGCAGATCTCTCAGCCAAAACGTTTCAAGCCAGAAGAAGATAGTCATCGACCTTCAGTCTTCTAAAACAAAACAACTTCCAGCCCAGGATCCTGTATCCAGCTAAACCGAGTTTCATTTGTGATGGAGAAATCAAATGCTTTAATGACATAGACATGTTAAAGAAATTGGCCATAACTAACTCAGCTCTCCAGGATATTCTCAGACCCATCCTCCACAACCACCAGCACAATGCTCTACCTCCAAAGTAAACTCACCCAGAAATTTTTGAACAAAACCCAACTTCCTACTAATCAAAATGAAAATAAAAAAGGGGGGGGGGACAGAAAAACAACCAAGCAACCAAACAAATTCCACAGTGGTGAAAGAATTAAAAATATCCACTGGGCTTCCGACAATCATGACACCCGAAACACAACCAGACTTATCAATTCTCTCAATTCATGTGAATGGTTTAAATTGTCCTCTAAAAAGGCAGAGGCTGACTGACAGGATCCATAAACGCACACCAGATGTCTCCTGTATACAAGAAGCTCACCTCACCTGAAAGGATAAAAATAGACTCAGGGTGAAGGGATGGACTTGTATAATACAGGCAAATGGAAACCAGAAAAAAGCAGGGGTTGTAATTTTAGTAAGAGATACAATTGGCTTTAAACCAACAAACATAAAGATAAGAAAGATCGCTACATATTTCTCAAGGCAAACAACCAACATGAAGAGATTTCTATCATTAACAATTACACCCTAACAGAATACTCCTGATTTTGTAACGCAGACCCTAATGGATATGAACAACTCGATATCTTCCTGCACTGAAATAGTTGGAGTTTTTTTTTTTTTTTTTTCGTAGAGACAGAGTCTCACTTTATTGCCCTCGGTAGAGTGCCGTGGCGTCACACGGCTCACAGCAACCTCCAGCTCTTGGGCTTATGTGATTCTCTTGCCTCAGCCTCCCGAGCAGCTGGGACTACAGGCGCCCGCCACAACGCCCAGCTATTTTTTTGTTGCAGTTCGGCCTGGGCTGGGTTTGAACCCACCACTCTCGGTATATGGGGCCAGCGCCCTGCTCACTGAGCCACAGGTGCCCCCCCATAGTTGGAGATTTTGATACCCCTTTGACAGTTTTGGATAGATCCTCCAAGAAGAAACTAAACAATGCAGTATTAGACTTAAACCTGACCCTAGAGCAATTGGACTTTACAGACCTCTACAGAACATCTCACCCTAATAAAACTGAATATACATTTTTCTCATCAGCCCATGGGTCATCCTCTAAAATAGATCATGTCCTAGGACACAAGTCTAACCTCAGCAAATTGAATAGTGTAGAAATTATTCCTTGTATCTTCTTGGACCACCATGGAATAAAAGTGGAACATGACAGCAACAGGAATATTCGTACTCAAACAAAGTCATGGAAGCTAAATAATCTTGGGCTGAATGATAGCTGGGTCAAAGATGAGATTAAGAAGGAAATCACCAAGTTTTTGGAACAAAATGATAATGAAGACACAAATTATCAAAACCTGAGGGATACTGCAAAGGTAGTCCTAAGAGGGAAATTTATCACATTGGAAGCCTTCATCAAGAAAACAGAAAGAGATGAAGCCAACAACTTAATGGATCATCACAAGCAACTGGAAAACGAAGAGTATTCCAACCCCAAACCTGGCAGAAGAAAAGAAATAACCAAGATTAGGGCAGAATTAAATGAAATTGAAAACAAAAAAATCATTCAGAAGATCAACGATCAACGAAACAAAATGTTGGTTTTTTGAAAAGATTAACAAAACTGATAAACCTTTGGCCAACCTAAACAGAAACAGAAAAGTAAAATCTCTAATATCGTCTATCAGAAACAATAAAGGAGAAATAACAACAGACATCTCAGAAATTCAAAAAATCCTCAATGATTACTACAAAAATCTCTATTCCCAGAAATATGAAAAACTGAGGGAAATGGACCAATACCTGGAGGCACACCACCTTCCTAGACCCAAACAGAAAGAATTAGAAATCTTGAATAGACCTATGTCAATCACTGAAATAGCATCAGCAATATGAAATCTCCCCAAAAAAGATAAGTCCAGGACCAGATGGCTTCACATCTGAATTCTATCAAACCTTTCAAGAGGAACTAGTACTTATTTTATATCTCCTCCTCGAAAGCTGAAAAAGAAGGATTACTTCCCAACAAATTCTGTGAAGCAAACATCTCCCTGATCCCCAAACCAGGAAAGGATCCAACAAAGAAGGAGAGTTATAGACCAATATCATTAATGAATATTGATGCAAAAATATTCAATAAGATCTTAGCAAATGGAATTTAACAATACATCAGAAAAATTATGATCAAGTTGGTTTTATCCCGGTGTTTCAATGTTGGTTCAACATACATCAATCTATAAACATAATACATCACATCAATGAAATAAAAAACAAAGACCATATGATTCTCTCAATTGATGCAGAAAAAAACCTTTGATAATATCTAGCATCCTTCCATGGTCAGAACACTTAAGACAATAGGCATAGAAGGGACATTCCTTAAACTGCTAGAGGCCATCTACAGCCAACCCACAGCCAATATTATATTGAATGGTCTAAAATTGAAAATATTTCCACTCAGATTAGGAACGAGGCAAGGATGTCCACTGTCTCCACTGCTATTCAACATAGTAATGGAAGTCTTAACCATCTCAATCAGGCAAGAGAAGGCAATCAAGGGTATCCAAATAGGGTCAGAGGAGATCAAACTCTCACTCTTCGCTGATGATATGATCCTATACCTGGAAAATCCCAGGGACTCAACTTCAAAACTCTTAGAAGTGATCGAGGAATGCAGCACCGTCTCAGGATACAAGATCAATAATTACAAGTCAGTAGCTTTTATATACGCCAAAATAGTCAAGCTGAACATATAGTCAAGGACTCTACTCCTTTTATAGTAGTGCCAAAGAAGATGAAATATCTGGAATTTACCTAACAAAGGACATGAAAGATCTCTATAAAGAGAATTACGAAACTCTGAGAAAAGAAATAGCTGAAGATGTTAACAAATGGAAAATTAGGAGTGGTGCCTGTGGCTCAAAGGAGTAGGGCGCCAGCCACATATACCAGAGGTGGCAGGTTCAAACCCAGCCCCGGCCAAAACAAGCAAACAAAAATGAATAAGTATACCATGCTCATGGCTGGGAAGAATCAACATTAGTAAAATGTCCGTACTACCCCAGAGCAATCTACAGATTTAATGCAATCCCTATTAAAGCACCATTGTCATATATATATTTTTTTTTATTGTTGGGGATTCATTGAGGGTACAATAAGCCAGTTACACTGATTACAATTGTTAGGTAAAGTCCCTCTTGCAATCATGTCTTGCCCCCATAAAGTGTGACACACACTAAGGCCCCACCCTCCTCCCTCCATCCCTCTTTCTGCTTCCCCCCCCATAAACTTAATTGTCATTAATTGTCCTCATATCAAGATTGAGTACATAGGATTCATGCTTCTCCATTCTTGTGATGCTTTACTAAGAATAATGTCTTCCACTTCCATCCAGGTTAATACGAAGGATGTAAAGTCTCCATTTTTTTTAATAGCTGAATAGTATTCCATGGTATACATATACCACAGCTTGTTAATCCATTCCTTGGTTGGTGGGCATTTAGGCTGTTTCCACATTTTGGCGATTGTAAATTGAGCTGCAATAAACAGTCTAGTACAAGTGTCCTTATGATAAAAGGATTTTTTTCCTTCTGGGTAGATGCCCAGTAATGGGATTGCAGGATCGAATGGGAGGTCTAGATTGAGTGCTTTGAGGTTTCCCCATACTTCCTTCCAGAAAGGTTGTACTAGTTTGCAGTCCCACCAGCAGTGTAAAAGTGTTCCCTTCTCTCCACATCCACGCCAGCATCTGCAGTTTTGAGATTTTGTGATGTGGGCCATTCTCACTGGGGTTAGATGATATCTCAGGGTTGTTTTGATTTGCATTTCTCTAATATATAGAGATGATGAACATTTTTTCATATGTTTGTTAGCCATTCGTCTGTCATCTTTAGAGAAAGTTCTATTCATGTCTCTTGCCCATTGATATAAGGGATTGTTGGCTTTTTTCATGTGGATTAATTTGAGTTCTCTATAGATCCTGGTTATCAAGCTTTTGTCTGATTGAAAATATGCAAATATCCTTTCCCATTGTGTAGGTTGTCTCTTTGCTTTGGTTATTGTGTCCTTAGCTGTACAGAAGCTTTTCAGTTTAATGAAGTCCCATTTGTTTATTTTTGTTGTTGTTGCAATTGCCATGGCAGTCTTCTTCATGAAGTCTTCCCCCAGGCCAATATCTTCGAGTGTTTTTCCTATGCTTTCTTTGAGGATTTTTATTGTTTCATGCCTTAAATTTAAGTCCTTTATCCATCTTGAATCAATTTTTGTGAGTGGGGAAAGGTGTGGGTCCAGTTTCAGTCTTTTACATGTAGACATCCAGTTCTCCCAACACCATTTATTGAATAGGGAGTCTTTCCCCCAAGGTAAGTTCTTGTTTGGTTTATCAAAGATTAGGTGGTTGTAAGATGTTAGTTTCATTTCTTGGTTTTCCATTCGATTCCAAGTGTCTATGTCTCTGTTTTTGTGCCAGTACCATGCTGTCTTGACCACTATGGCTTTGTAGTACAGACTAAAATCTGGTATGCTGATGCCCCCAGCTTTATTTTTGTTGCTAAGAACTGCCTTAGCTATACAGGGTTTTTTCCGGTTCCATACAAAACGCAGAATCATTTTTTCCAAATCTTGAAAGTACGATGTAGGTACTTTGATAGGAATGGCATTGAATAGGTAGATAGCTTTGGGAAGTATAGACATTTTAACAATGTTGATTCTGCCCATCCATGAGCATGGTATGTTCTTCCATTTGTTAATATCCTCTGCTATTTCCTTTCTGAGGATTTCATAGTTTTCTTTATAGAGGTCCTTCACCTCCTTCGTTAGGTATATTCCTAGGTATTTCATTTTCTTTGAAACTATGGTGAAGGGAGTTGTGTACTTAATTAGCTTCTCATCTTGACTGTTATTGGTGTATACAAAGGCTACTGACTTGTGGACATTGATTTTATATCCTGAAACATTACTGTATTTTTTGATGACTTCTAGGAGTCTTGTGGTTGAGTCTTTGGGGTTCTCTAAGTATAAGATCATGTCGTCAGCAAAGAGGGAGAGTTTGACCTCCTCTGCTCCCATTTGGATTCCCTTTATTTCCTTGTCTTGCCTAATTGTATTGGCTAGAACTTCCAGCACTATGTTGAATAGTAAAGGTGACAGAGGACAACCTTGTCTGGTTCCAGTTCTAAGAGGAAAAGCTTTCAGTTTTACTCCATTCAGTAAAATATTGGCTGTGGGTTTGTCATAGATAGCTTCAATCAGTTTTAGAAATGTGCCACCTATGCCTATACTCTTCAGAGTTCTAATTAGAAAAGGATGCTGGATTTTATCAAATGCTTTTTCTGCATCTATTGAGAGGATCATGTGATCTTTATTTTTGCCTCTGTTAATATGGTGGATAACGTTTATAGACTTGTGTATGTTAAACCAGCCTTGCATCCCTGGGATGAAGCCTACTTGATCATGATGAATGACTTTTTTGATGATAAGCTGTAATCTATTGGCTAGGATTTTGTTGAGAATTTTTGCGTCTATACCATTGTCATATTTTAAAGAACTTGAAAATGTAGTACTTCCTCTTATATGGAATCAGAAAAAAAAAAAAACTTGAATAGCAAATACAGTACTCAGAAATAAGAATAAATCAGGAGGTATCACATTACCAGACTTCAGCCTATACCATAAATCTATAATGATCAAAACAGCATGGTACTGGCACAAAAACAGGGAGGTAGATTTTTGCGATAGCATAGAGAACCAAGAGATGAACCCAACTACTTATCGTCATTTGATCTTCGACAAGCCTATCAAAAATTTTCAGTGGAGGAAAGACTCCCTATTTAAGGAATGGTGCTGGGTAAACTGGCTGGCAACCTGTAGAAGACTGAAAATGGACCCCCACCTTTCGCCATTAACAAAAATTGATTCTCACTGGATAAAAGATTTAAACTTAAGACATGAAACTATAAAAATACTAGAAGAGAGTGCAGGAAAACACTTGAAGAAATTGGCCTGGGAGAATATTTTATGAGGAGGACCCCCCAGGCAATAGAAGCAAGACCAAAAATCCATGACTGGGATCTGATCAAACTCAAAACCTTTTGCACAGCCAAGAGCACGGTAAGTAAAGCAAACAGACGACCTTCAGAATGGGAGAAGATTTTTGCAGGTTATGCTTCCAACAAAGGTCTGATAACTAGAATCTACAGAGAACTCAAACTCATCAGTAAGAAAAGAATAAATAACCCCATTTCTATGTGCGCAAGAGACTTGAACAGAAACTTCTTTGATGAAGACAGGCGCATGGCCTACAAACACATGAAAACAATGCTCATCATCCTTAATCATCAGAGAAATGCAAATCAAAACCACTTTGAGATATCATCTAACCCCAGGAAGATGAGCCCACATCACAAAAATCCCAAAACTACAGATGTTGGCATGGATGTGGAGAGAAGGGAACGCTGCTACACTGCTGGTGGGAATGCAAGCTAATACGACCTTTTTGGAAAGAAGTTTGGAGAACACTCAAGGAACTAAAAGTTCACATACCGTTTGATCCTGCAATTCCTCTACTAGGTATATATTCAGATGATCAAAAAATTATTTTACAACAAAGACATTTGCACCAGAATGTTTAATGCAGCCCAATTCATAATAGGCAAGACATGGAAACAGCCCAAGTGCCCGTGAACCCATGAATGGATTAACAAATTGTGGTATATGTACACCATGGAATACTATGCAGCCATAGTATACATAAGGATGCAGATGTCACATCTATTATGTTTACCTGGATGGAGCTCCAACATATTCTTCTTAGTAAAGTATCTCAAGAATGGGTAAAAAAGTATCCAAGGTACTCAATACTACTATGAAATCAATATATAAACACCTACACACTCATACGCATGGCAAAACATAACTATAGTTTAGAAAGTAGAAGGGAAGAGGAGTGAGAGGAGAGTGGACTGGGGATATGGAAGGAGGGAGGGTACGTGGGGGGACCTCACATAATGTGCGCGATGCAATGGTACATTTCAAAACTATTAAGAAATGAATATAATTGAGATGGATGTGTTACTCAGTTCAATGCAAACATTTCACATTGTATATCGAAGCAGTATCCTGAACCCCATAAATGCATCAATGTACAAAGTTATGATGTCATAAAAAATAATTGGAAAAAAAACAAAGAACTCATAC
Organism: Nycticebus coucang; assembly: GCF_027406575.1. NCBI lineage: Eukaryota > Metazoa > Chordata > Mammalia > Primates > Lorisidae > Nycticebus > Nycticebus coucang. The sequence goes on from NC_069787.1 coordinate 25,950,983, forward strand.
AAGACCTTTCATTTGATCCTGCAATCCCATTATTAGGCATCTATCCAAAACAAAACAAAAAAATTATCATAAGGACATATTTACAATTGCCAAGATGCAGAAACAACCTAAACGCTCATCAACACATGAATGCGTCACTGAAGTCTGGTATATGTGTATCATGGAATAGTATGCGATTATAAACAGATGGAGGACTTACATCTTTTGTATTAACCTGGATAGAGTTGAAATACATTCTTCTTAGTAGAGTATGGCAAGAATGACAAACAAGTATCCAATGTACTCGATACTAATATGAAGCAGTAAATGAGCTAATATACGGCCAAAGAAGAGAAAAACTCAAGTTAGGGGGAAGAGAGGGGAGAAAGGGGCCGATTGGTGTGTTCCCAGTGAATGGGCACAATGTAAGGGTACACAGCACACCTGCTGGGTGTAGGACACAACTACGACAGGGACTTTACCTAACAAATGCAAACATTATAACTTAATGGTACCCTCCTATTAATCAGAAATAAAAGAAATAAAATTTAAAACTGAATCTGTTGAAACCATGTGAACTGCCATGAGCTAACAGGCCCCGAACAAGGTTCCATGCGGAGCAGAGATGAGTGGGAGGGCCCAGACTCAACTTTTGGTTGTAGGGGGTTCATGGAAGTGCCTCGGAACAAAGAAGCACGAGTCCCAGAGTTAAGTCAACTTACTGGGAACAAAACCCAAAATGGTCGGGTTTTCTTTGGCCAAACCATGGGACAAAGGTTTCTGTGTTTTCTACACACATCTGCTACCCACCCTGCCACTGGAGCCCTTTCCTGCCTAAGCCTCTAGTTCTGACCTCACAAATGTCTGTGCAGGCTTGAAGGAGGGCAGTGAGCTCACAATGAGCAGTGGTCAGGACTGGCTGCAGAGGGAATGGACACATGGACCAGCCAATACAGGTGGCAGCAATGGCTGTTAGCTGCCCTCCAAGTTTCCACACTCCCCTCTTCCTTCAGGATAAAACCCCCGCTTTTGTAGGGTACTAAATTGCCCAGGGAAAACATCCATCACCAACTTCTCTTGCCTCTAGGTATGGATAAGGGGCAAACTTCTGGGCAGTGAGATGTAGAGAGAAATTGTTCTAAACTCCTGGCAGCTAATAACACAAATCTAGGTGAGCTGAAAGGTGAGCTCTTTCCCTTTGAGACTATGTGGAAAGCAGATGTGATAGCTGGAGCTTCAGCAAGCATTTTAGACCCTGATTCTCCTAAAGAATGTAAGCCACGCGATAGCATGATGACATAGAAAGAAGTCTGGATCCCTTACAAATAAGCAGCAGCCAAACCATCCGTGTTTGAAACATCACGCGTGACAGAGAAATCAACTTCTCTATTGGTCATTTTGGGTTTTGATCCCAGGAAATGGACTTAACTTGTCCTTATATTTGTCCAATTCGGAAGCCACCATGGGAAGGGACACATCTACCTTTTTCTGACCCTTACATCCCAGATAGCAACAGCTCAAGCTTGGCCTTTGTAGCTCCAGCCAAGCAGCCAGGAAGGGCCCCCTCACTCCCCACCCAGGGTCCTGCTGAAAAGCTCCATCTCTCTGAAGGTGTGGCGGGGTGGTGCCAAAGACACCTGTCAGGAGATTTCTATCAAAATTTGTGGCCTATCTCCCTCCCCACCTCAGTCTCTGCTTGAGTCTCAGGTCATGGGGAAAGTGTTTTGTGTTTTCAGCTCGGGGACATCTCCTGGCCTAGAGCAGAGACAGGGAGGTCTCACAAACACATGCTGCATAACTGGATGGCTGGGCAGGAGGAGCCTCTGCTCACAGCAGACACCTGCAAGGGGCTGCTGAGTTTGCTCTGGGGATCAGGAGGCCTTGGTTTCATTTCTGATGGGTGACGCTGGACGCATTGCCTCACTCATTCACCCTAAACAAAACCACCCTTGGCTGGTCTCTGGTTGTATGAGGCACTGAGCCCATGTATACAGGTGCAGAGATGAAAGGTCCTAAGATCACAGAGCTGGCTTCTAATGGGACAGAGGGAGAGACAAACATCACACACCGTGGGGGCCAGCACTGCGTGACAGGAAATGTGAGGGCTACCTGGCCGAGCCGGGAGTCTGGGGGCTCCCCCAGGAGCAGGAACTCCCACCAGCTCAGCCCTCTGGGGCTCTTGTGGACAAGGCAAGGTTCAGGCACAGGAAGAACCAGGCCATTCACCAGCCTGCTGTGCGGCAGCCCTTGGGAGAATCTCCCACAACCACCATTGGAAGGAGGCCCAGGTCTCTGTGCTCATGCGCTACTGCCTGACCCTCACTGAGCACTCGCTACCTCCCCGGCTCCTTTCTACACCCACTGCATGTGTTAGTTCAGTAATCCTCACCACAGCCTATGAGGTAGTTGGGGTCTCAGCCCCATTTTAGGGGGCAGGGTGGCTGTGAGGCCCAGAGAAATTAAATGAGCCACAGCACAGACCTACTGTGTGTCAGACCCGGATGCAGCCTCAGGGCTGGTGTGGAGCGGAGCCCGTGTGCTCCAAACTGCACACACCATGGCCACCTCCCTCCTCAGATGGGAAGAGGGATTCACAGACATCAGGCAAGGGGCAGAATCCTTCCAGACCGGGGTTTGTAGAGGCCTCAGGATCTAAGACATCAAAGGCCACTGTCCAGTTCTGGAACTGTGTGAGGATTCTGAAGGGGACTGCAGTGGACCAGGAGGGGCCCTCTCTCCTGACCCCTGTCGGGAACATTTCAAAGCCTTTAAAGCCCACACTCCTGCCATGGTAAAGACAGCCTGGAAGGTTAGCGTCCTGCCTCGCCTGCCAAGCACTGTCTGTCCTATGTGAACACGCGGATGTCAGTACCTATTGTCCCCCGTGGGTGAACCCTGCCCCTTTACATCATTTCCTGCTTTCAGCCAGAAAGTCACAGAAGAGGGAGTCATGGAAGAGCAAATGAATAATTCACACCGGGGAAGGAGTGGTCAGGGTGCATGGGGGAGGGCCCCCGGCTCACCTTGAGGGGCAGATAGGCAGCTATGGTGATCCCGGCACTACGGTGGCCATGGTTGAGCTGTAGCTCACCAGGAACATGTTGGATCCCTGGGCCTCAGCTCTCACCCTGAGGCCACTGCAGTGCAGTGCTTAGAGCCCAGTTGCAGCCTCCCTGCACCCAGGGGCGAACCACCTGGTCATCCTGAATTTGTCCTTTATGAACAAGGCACGACAGGCTGGGGGTCTCTCTTCTATCCTAGGCTTGATAGGCAGCCTGATGATTTTCACTTACAAATGTTTAATGTAAGTATACTTCACATGAATCTACAACTTACATATTTTTTTGCCACAGATTGAACACACCCTGTATCCCAGCACCCAGATCAGGACACAGATTCTCAGCACTCCAAAGTCACTGGGGACACATCTGATGGCAAGCCTCTCCCCCAAAGGAAACCTCTACCTTGACTTCTACCAGCACAAGCCTAATTTTGCTTGATGCTGCAGCTACAATCACCCGTATCTGGCTTCCTCAGCTGCATCTTGTTCCCGAGCTTCCTCTTCTGTCACTCATTGCACATCCCCATGCACATGTCCATACTTTATGACGTCGTGTGGATACAGGGCAGTAGACTCACCCACGCTACCGTGCACATTTTCGTTCCTTCCAGTCCGCGGCTCTGATCCACAGGGCTGCTAAGACCATCTGGGCACCTTCCCATCTGGGGGCACCCTTAGGAGTTTCTCTTGGGTGTGTCCTGAAAAGTGAGACTCCTAGGCCATGGGGCACACACATATTGTTATTGCTAAATAACTTTCTCAAAGTGGTTCCATCAATGAAAACTGCTGCCAACAGTTGCCCTACATCCCTGCCTCTGTTTTCCATCAGTATTTGGATTACATTTTGAAACCTCATTCATTTTGATTCTGATAAAATCACACCTTTTAAGTGTACAGTTCAATGGTGTGATGTACATTCACACTGTGGTGCAACGGTCACCACCATTTATCTACACCACGATTCACTTTATGCTGTAGATAAATAAACATCCACTCCCGAATTCCCATCGCTCCTCCCCTCACAACCAACTTTCTATTTCCTGTGTCCACGAAATTGACTCCTCTGGACACCTCATATAAGAGCAATTACACAATCTGTACATTTGAGACTGGCTTAGCACAGTGTCCCCGAGGTACATCCAAGTGGTAGCATGTGTCAGCATCTCCCTCCATGGTAAGGTTGAATAACATTCCATTGTGTGTACGGACCACATTTGTTTCGTCTGCTCATCTTTAATGAACACTTGGGTTGCCTCCACCTGTCAGCGATTGTGAATAACACTGCTAGGAACATGGGGGGACTAATACCACTTTGAGACTGTGCTTTCACATGAAATCCTGTTTAACTTTTCGAGGATCCACCATACTGTGGGTTATGTGGTGAGGATTTCTGAGCTAATGAATGAAATGGGTGTGCCATCCTAAGGAGTGTTAGTGGGTTTTCCTTGAGCTTTTGCTTTGCAGTGCTCTGATGATGAGCGCTGTTGAGCATCTTTTCATGAGCGTGTTGAGCATCTGCATATCACCTCTGGAGAAATGTCTCTTCAGGTCCTTTGGCTGTTGTTTAATTGGGTTATTTGTGTTATTGTTGTCAATGTATAGGCATTCTCTACAAATTCCAGACGTGAACCCCTAATCAGATATATGAAGTTCAGGTATTTTCTCCCATTTCATAGGTTGCCTTTGATCTCTTGTACCCTTTGACACTCAGGGATTTTAGATTATTTTTCTTCTTTTTCATTTTCAGACACAGTCTCACTTTGTCACCCTGGGTACAGTGCCATGGCATCCATAGCTCACAGCAGCCTCTAACGCCTGGGCTCAAGTGATCCTCTCCCCTCAGTTTGCAAGTAGCTGGGACTACAGGCAAGAGCCACAGTGCCCAGCTACTTTTAGAGACAGGGTCTTTCTCTCACGTAGGCCGGTCTTGAACTCCTGTGCTCAAGCAATCCACCTACGCCAGCCTCCCAGACTGGCAGAATTAGAGGGGTGAGCCTCTGCACCCAGTCCAGCTTTTAGCTTTTGATGAGGTCCCTTTTACCTAGTGTCAATATGTAATCTGTGCTTTGGGTAGTATAGGCAAAATATCAATGCCAAATCCATTGCCCTCAAGCTGTCCTCCTATAGTTTCTTCTGGGAGTTTCATAGTTATGGCCCTCAACATTTAAGACCTCAATTCACTATGAGTTAACTCTTGTGTATGGTTTCATGTCAGGGTCCATCTTCAGTCTCCTGTATGTGGATGTCCAGTCATCCCAGTACCATTCGCTGAAGAGACTGTCCTTTCCCCACGGGGTGCACATGGCACCCTTGTAAAATCATTTGACCATCCAGGAGCAGGTTGATTTCTGGGCTCAGTGTTTTCTTCCATTGCTCTCTAAGTCTGCCCGTGCCAGGACCACCCTGTTTTGAATTCAGGAGCTTGTAATGAGTTTTGAAAACAGGAAGTATAAGACCTCCAAGTTGGTACTTTTCAAGATTGTTTGATTTGGGGTCACTTGAGATTCCATATAGCTGAACCTTTCCTAAGTTCACTTTGGTTTTTACAGTACTTTTATGGAATCTTCAGTGTTTTCTACATATGAGATCATGTCATTTGCAAACTGAACACTTTACACCTTCTTTTTCAATTCGAGTACCTTTTATTTCCTTCTCTTATCTAATTGCTCTTTCAGTTATTGATGTCTCCAGATTACATGTGTCCAAAACATCCACTCATAATAGTCTTAAATCAAGCACAAGACACAAATAGTACTAGGCTTTATCGCTGTCCATGTATTTGCCTTTACCAGACATCTTTATTTCTTCATCAAGCTTTGAGTACCTGTCAAGTGTCCTTTCTTTTCTGCCAGAAGGACTCCTTCCATTGGAGGGCAGGGCTGTTGGTGCTCACCTTTGGGATAGCTGACAAATGTCTTAATTTCTTCATTTTTGAAACACGGTTTCTTGGATGTTGGACTCTTGGTAGACAGACCTTCCCCCTACCCCCCCCCCCATGACTTTGAATATTTCAACCCATTGACATCCGGACTCCAAGGTTTTTGATGACAAATCTATGTCAATCATGTGGGAAAATGGTGATGAGAGTCATCTTCCTAGCAGCTCACTAGGGACCTTATTGTGTATCACACACCCCAGAATATTTCTGTATAGTATCATGCTGGCAGCTATTTGTAGCATCCTTCCAACACTAATTCAAATTGAAAGAAATAGAAATTGAATACCTCCCATATAGACACGATAAAGTCTCTAAACCCCTAAAGTTATTGTAGGTTTTCAAACTATAAGTGAGAAGGCCATGGAAACGTTGTACAGGTTTTAATTTCTAATAAATGAAATATCAATCTCTATAACCCATGAAAACAAGAAGCACTTGTTTCTCTTTCAAGAGGAAAATGCTTTTGCGCCCATATCAGGGGGAAAAACCCCACCCTGTGTTATCCCCAGCCCTGATTGGTCCATTTTCCCCCTGCCTCTGACCTCATAGAGAGCCATTGAGGCCGAAACCTATATAAGCCCCTGTCTGGGCCTGGGTCTTTGGTCGTTACAGCCCAGGAAGCTTCTTTCGGTGACCTGCGGACTTGACCTCAGATAGCGTGTTTCCTTGATCGTAGTGCTTGCAGTTATCCCAGTGAGTAGTTTAGCGTAGTGTACGTAGTATTCGTAGCGTAGTGTTGTTTGTTTTGTTAGCGTAAGGTCTCATATTATTTTTATCCTAGTTAGCTTTCATTACTAGTGTTAGCCTATTTAGTGCCCCAGTTAGTATAGTTTGTTAGTGTTTTTAGCATAGTGAGTATAGTTGTTCTTCATTAGTTATTTACTGTAGCTTATATAGCGTAGTGGTAGCGTAGTCAGGCTCCCCATGGAGCCTGGGGCGTCCTCCGTGTCTCTGGACAAGGAGGTCCTCCAGGACTACGAGTTCTTAAGGACCCTTGGCCAGGGCAGCTTCGCTGAGGTGAAGCTGGCCCGGCACCGTGGAACTGGCATTGAGGTGGCGGTGAAGATTCTCAACAAACGCTTTATTGCTGGCCTCATGTCTGTGTCTTCCGAGATTGAGATCATGCAGAGACTGGACCATCCCCACATCCTCAAACTGCTGGAGGTCAGGGAGGGTAAGGAAAATATCTACCTCATAATGGAACATGCGGGTGGTGGTGACCTGTGTGACCGAGTAATGACATCTGGTCAGATGGAGGAGGGGGAGGCCCGAGCCATATTCTGGCAGCTACTGAAAGCCATGGAGTACCTTCACCAAGAGGGCATCGTGCACAGGGACCTTAAACTTGAGAACATTTTACTAGATTCCCAAAACAACGTCAAACTGGCTGACTTCGGCAGTGCTGCAACCTTCAGCGAAGGTAAGACCTTCACAGACTTATGTGGGACCCCCATGTATTTGGCCCCGGAAGTTTTCCTTCAGAACTACAAGGGACCAGAGGCAGATATCTGGAGCCTTGGGGTCATCCTCTATTCAATGGCATCTGGGCTCTTCCCATTTAAAGGACGGGACCTCGATGAACTGCAAACGGCGATCTTAAGAGGCACCTATAGAACACCTGCTTTCATTAACCCCAAATTAAAATCCTTTATCCAAAGTATCCTAACCCTCGACCCCAGCAAGAGACCCACCCTCCGCCAGATGATGGAAGACCCCTGGATCCAGTCTCGGAGAGACAGCATGAGGTCACTCAGGGCAGCAACAGACATGCCACCAGAGGCAGCCACCCCACTGGAGGACTTCACCCCACTGGAGGCCTTCACTCCACTGGAGGCTTTCACCCCACCAGAGGCCTTCAACCCACCGGAGACTGCCACCCCACCGGAGGCGGCCACCACACCAGACACCGCCAGCCCCCCAGAGGCTGCCACACCACCTGAGGCCACCACCCCACTGGAGGCTGCCACCCCACCGGAGGCCACCACCCCACAGGAGGCTGCCACCCCACAAGAGGCTTGCACCCCATTGGAGGCGTCCATCCCCTCGGTGGCTACCACCCCACAGGAGGCCGCCACTCCACCGGAGGCCTCTATGCCATCGGTGGCAACCACCTCATCGGAGGCCACCCCACCGGAGGCCGCCACCCCACCGGAGTCCTCAATCACATCGGTGGCCACCACCCCACAGGAGGACACCACCCCACTGGAGGCCTCCGTCCCATCGGTGGCCACCACATCACCGGAGGCCTCCACCCCACCAGAGGCCGCCACCCCACCGGAGGCCTCCATCCCATCGGTGGCCACCACCCCACCAGAGCACACCACGCCCCCGGAGGCCTCTATCACATTGGTGGCCACCAACCCACAGGAGGACAACACCCCACTGGAGGCCTCCATCCCATCAGTGGCCACCACCCCACCAGAGGACTCCACCCCACCAGAGGCCTCCACACCACCGGAGGCCTCCATCCCATCAGTGGCCACCACCCCACAGGAGGACTCCACCCCACCAGAGGCTGCCACCCCACCGGAGGCCTCCAACCCTTTGGTGGACACCCCCCCACCGGAGGCCTCCATCCCATCGGTGGCCAGCATATCACCAGAGGCCTCCACCGCACCAGAGGCCTCCACCCCACCGGAGGTCTCCATCCCATCAGTGGCCACCACCCCACCGGAGGACGCCACCCCACCAGAGGCCTCCACCCCACCGGAGGCCTCCATCCCATCAATGGCCACCACCCCACAGGAGGCTGCCACTCCACTGGAGGCTTCTATCCCATCAGTGGCCACCACCTCACCGGAGGCCTCCATTCCATTGGTGGACACCACCCCACAGGAGGCTGCCACCCCACCAGAGGGGGAAACCCTACCCGAGGCCACCAAGCCACCTGAAGTCGCCACCCCACGGGAGGCTGCCACTCCACCGGAGACCACCACCCTCCCGGAGGCTGCCACGCCATGGGAGACCATCACCCCACCGGAGGCTGCCACCCCACCGGAGGGGGACACACCACCAGAGACCTCCTCCCCACTTGTTCCCAGTTCTGGCCCCCAGCCATGCCCCGTGTCCTCTCCCTCCAGCACCAGCCGCCTTAGTGGAGGCCCGGCTGCAGACACAGGACCTGAGGGAAGTCCCAGTCAGCACTACTCTCTTCCAGCTGGGCAGGTAGTGGAGGACGAACCCACTGAAGTGGACCAGGGCCGGCGGGGGTGCGCTAGGAGGATTGTGAACTTCCTTCGCAGAATGTTCTGCCTCCCGCCGGCCCAAAAGAACCGCCACAGGAACAAGGTGGTGCCTGCGACCAGCCATGGGACTTGACCCACACCAGGAGGCGAGTGTGGGGCGGCCAAGCCCCGCTTCCTCCTTTTATTTCTTATTGGATTTTCAATAAAGAGGTTGAAATTGTATCTTTTACTGTGTGTACATGTATGGGGAACAAGGTGAAGTTCAGGTGTGTGTGGAAAGCTAACACCCTCATCCCCTCAGGCAGATGCAGCATGCTGTCACTGATGTGTTGCTGCTGAAAAGCTGACCTCATAGAACGTTTGTGACACGGGGGTGGGAGGTACAGGGGGGGATTGGCGTGGGGGGCGTTTGTCGCAGAGAACAAAGTGTCAGACAGGATGAAGAAACCGTGACATCCGTCGCACAGCAGGGTGACCAGTTTAAGGAGAATGTAGGGCACATTTCAAAAGAACTGAGAGTCCACTTCAAATGTCTCCTTGGAGGGCAAGAAGGCCCTGAGCTCCCGGGATCCTGAAACACGGTGTGGGAGGTCGGTCATGCGTGGACTTGCAGCTGGGTGGGGGGCCAGACAAGCAGCCTGCGGCCTGCAGAGGCCTCCTGGCCACAGTGGCTGGGGACTCCAGCCAGGTCAGTGACTCCCTTCAGTGTGGGGAGGCCATGCAAGGTGTGTGCCTCTCTGCCCTGCACACGGCCCAGAGATTCCTGTGTTGGCGTTGGGTGACCTTGGTAGTTCCCTCATGGCCCCTTTCCATCGAGTGTTTCTCATTAACTGCAAACACTACTGTGCTGCAGGCTGCCTGCACCAGGTGTGCACCACCCCAGCTGTGCAGGGAGGACCCAAAACAGCAAAATACCCAGGCCTCAGCTTTCTGGACTGAGATGCTTTTATACTGTTCTGAAAGAAACACCAGTGTGATGACTAGGAACCCTCTTGCCCCACAGCCCACAACCATGGAAGAAAAGGCAGAGAAGGGCAGTGAGGGGACAAGTGCCCAGGAGTCACAGTCCGGGCTCACCGGTTGTTCCAGCTAGTGGGGGAGTCCAGGCCATGCTTCAGCCTGGACTTTTCTGACTGAATAGTGTATCACTGACACTTTCCTCTGTGATCTTCTCTCCTTTTCATAACAGTAGCACAGGTGGGTCCCTCTAAGAGGCCAGAGTCAGGTGTGGGCCTCTGGTTCCCTCCCCAAAAACCATTCCTCTGTGTTCAGTCCTTTCTTTGCAAGAACGCCTTTCCACATGGATAGCCTTTTCTTCCTGTTACCTCTTTTTATCTTTTTTTTTTAAATGTATACATTGAATCTACTTTAAAAAATTGTCTAACTTATTATTTCTTTTATTAAGTCTTTTGTACATAGATCATAAATACATTGATGCCATTTTCTTTTTTTTTTTTTACATTTATGCCATTTTCAATGTGTTGATTCTTTGTATAAATTGGAGTGCTTACATCATACTAATCAACATAGCTTTCACCTCATTTACCCAAGTATAGCATTAGGATATTTGTGTTCTAGTCATGATAGTTGCAACTTGTACTTGCGATGTGCTCCATAGGTGATCCTGGATGATGGGAAGGTGAAGTTTATGTTTGTGTTTTTTAATTTCCTATACATGTAAATAGGAAATTTAAAAATGTGCTGCTTCTATAATAATAAAAGAGATTATTAAGTACGAAAGAGATAAAGATACTACTAAGTGTATAAGAGGCTCCAGAGATAAGCAACCATTTTGCAATGTGCCGTGTGTTTGTTTAGGAAATGCTTTATCATGATAAGGTTGCAAATACTTCCTGCCCAGCAAGGCTCCCCAGCTGCTTAGCTCATCTCCAGGGTCTGGGAAGTAGGTCACTCCCTTGTGACACCACAAAAGTTCCAGCCCTCAATTTGGATTAGTCGATCAGCATATCCCATTTGGTGCATGTTCTAGAGTGCTCTAGTATTAATCGTTCATGTAGGCTTTTAGTTTTGTTTTCCTCAGAATTAATGGCCCCGGGGACTGGATGCTGTGTAACAGAGAAAGTGAATAAATTTGGGCAGGCCCTGCCAGGTGTCATGCAAATAGGAATATATCACAGGAAAAGTGCTCCATCTATAATTAATGACATTTTAAAGTTTTACCAGGGATTGCTACAATGGTGCTTTCTTTTAATGCATTTTCTTTTTAGTGATGTATGTGTATTTTAAAGTACTGATCACAAATATCAAATGTACATCAAACTCTTGTTATAGAAAATATATTCACTGAATAGAAAATATTATATTTATAAATGTCTCCTTGTTACCTTTTATGCAATTATTCACTCTGGATGTTCAATATACAAGTTTTAAGAACATAATGTTTGTTTCAGAAAGCATATTTTATATAGAAGACTATCAAGTAAAAAAGTGAACTTGTGACTGCCAATTTTGTTACAACTTTTTGCATAATTTCCAAATTGCTACCATCATAATAAAAGTCTAGACTGCCACTAGTTTATCTTGGAATTACATGGCTATCTTTTAAAATAAACATGTATTATCATTTCTGAGTTACAAGCCCATTTGGGTAACTTAATCTTTTTAGCAGTCAACTGAATAATTAAATAGTAAGGTGGAACTTTTATTAACTCCCACACCTGCAATTGAACATTTGCAATGGAACAAATGGATACATTTCTCTTTGAGATCCATTAGGGAAAAAGAGAAATTTGAAAACTCTTAAAGTTTAGCAAACAGCAGTTGTTCAAGTGTTAAGTGTTTATCAAGTGTTCAACTTCTATCAAATAAAATTAAGTGAAATCAAATTCTCATTCCATTTGTATTCTTTATGTCTTTGTTGAAATTGCTTATTCTGAGAGAACAATAGACTGTCACACCTGTCCCGTAAATTTCCAAAGCATTAAGTCATCACTCCATTGTCTAACTTCTGTTAGTGTGAGATGCATTTTCCATTAAATTTGGGAGTAAACACAAACTTTAACAAGTTCACAAAAGCATTTTATTTTTTCAACTGTCAGCATTGTTATCAAATCTTTGACAGTATTACTCTTTCATTTTAGTTAATTTCCAAATGATACACAATATGATGTTTTGGAGGTAGATAAAGAATAATAACAATTTTGTGCATTTTGCTCTTCACCTTTATATGTACAGCTGCCCTCTCATGTTGCTGGTCTGGGGATTCATCCACAATATTTATTGAGCATGGTTGTTTACAAAGTATTTCATCTGACAAAAGACTTAAATGTAAGACCTGACACCCTAAAAATTCTAGAAGAAAACACAGGAAAACTCTTTTTGGGATATTGGCCTAGGTAAATAATTTATGACTGAGACTTCAAAAGCAAATAAGATAAAACCAAAAATAAACAGGCCAAGCGCAGTGGCTCACTCTTGTAATCCTAGCACTCTGGGAGGCCGAGGCAGGTAGATTGCCTGAGTTCAGGAGTTTGAGACCAGCCTGAGAAAGAGCAAGACCCCTCTCTAAAAAGATAGCCAGGCATTGTGGCAGACACCTGTAGTCCCAGCTATTTGGGAGGCTGAAGCAAGAGGATCGCTTGAGCCCAAAGGTTTGAGGTTGCTGTGAGCTATGATGGTATGGCACTCTACCGAGGGTAAAAAAGGGAGACTCTCCCTCAAAATAAATAAATAAATAAACAAACAAACCAAAATTAAACAATGAGACTTAATTAAACCAAAAAGTTTCTGCACAGCAAAGAAAATAACCAACAAAGTAGACAAGATATAGAATGGGAGAAAATATTCACAAACTATAAATCCAACAAACGACCAATAGCCAGAATACACAAAAAACTCAAACAAATCAGCAGGAAAAAAGCCCAGAAAACCCCATTTAAAAGTGGGCAAAAGACATGCACAGACGTTTTTCAAAAGAAAATATTCAAATATCCCAAAATCACTAATCATCAGAGAAATGCAAATTAAAACTACAATGAATGTATTAATCCATTTTGTACTGCCATAAAGAAATGCCTGAGGCTGGGTAAATTATAAAGAAAAGAGATTTCTTTGGCTCATAGTTCTGCAGGCTGTACAAGAAGCATGGCGCCAGCCTCTGCTTTTGGTGAGGGCTTCAGAGAGCTTCTAATCAAGGTGTAAAGTGAAGGGGGAGCAGGTGTGTCACATAGTGAGAGGAAAAGCAAGCAAGGGAGAAGGAGGTGCCAGGCTCTTTAAAACAACCAGCTCTCCTGTGAAGTGATAAAGTGACATTATTGCAGGAGGACATCATTCATGAGGAATCTTCGATCATGACCTAACACCTCCCATGAAGTCCCACATTTAGCACTGGGGGATCAAAGTTCAATATGAGATTTGGAGGGGCCAAACATGCAGACTGTATCAATGAGGTACCACCTTACCCCATTGTCAGAATGGCCATTATTAAAGTCAGAAAGCAATAGATGTTAGCATGGGTGGTGAAAAGGGGATCCTTACACACTGTTGGTAGGAATGTGAATTAGTCCAACCTCTATGGAAACATAGAGGCTGTAGAAGAAAACAGTATGGCGATTCCTCAAAGGATTAAAAGTAGACCTACTATTTGATCCAGCAGTCCCATCCCTCAAAGGAAAAGAAGTCTTTGTGTAAAAAAGACATAAGCACTCATATGTTTATTGAAACACAATTCACAATTGCAAAGAAATAGAATCAACTTATGTTCCCATGAACTGATGAGTAGATAAGGAAAATATGATATGTATATACCACAGAGTACCACTCGGTCATAACAAAGAATGGAATCATTTAGTGCGAAGGCAGTGAGTTATCTTCATTGATTGCTCACAGTCAGTTATAGATTGAACTCCGTGTTCTACTCCCTCATCCCTTCTCACTACTGCACTTCACTTGTCTTTTTTTTTTTTTTTATTGTTGAGGATTCATTGAGGGTACAATAAGCCAGGTTACACTGATTGCATTTGTTGGGTAAAGTCCCTCTTGCAATCATGTCTTCCCAACAGAAGGTGTGGCACACACCAAGGCCCCACCCATCTCCCTCCTTCCCTCTCTCTGCTTTTACTCCCCCCACATGACCTTAATTGTCATTAATTGTCCTCATATCAAAATTGAGTACATAGGATTCATGCTTCTCCATTCTTGTGATGCTTTACAAGAATAATGTCTTCCACTTCCATCCAAGGTTAATACGAAGGATGTAAAGTCTCCATTTTTTTTAATGGCTGAATAGTATTCCATAGTATACATATACCACAGCTTGTTAATCCATTCCTGGTTTGGTGGGCATTTAGCCTGTTTCCACATTTTGGCGATTGTAAATTGAGCTACAATAAACAGTCTAGTACAAGTGTCCTGATGATAAAAGGATTTCTTTCCTTCTGGGTAGATGCCCAGTAATGGGATTGCAGGATCAAATGGGAGGTCTAGCTTGAGTGCTTTGAGGTTTCTCCATACATCCTTTCAGAAAGGTTGTACTAGTTTGCAGTCCCACCAGCAGTGTAAAAGTGTTCCCTTCTCTCCACATCCAAGCCAGCATCTGCAGTTTTGAGATTTTGTGATGTGGGCCATTCTCATGGGGGTTAGATGGTATCTTAGGGTGCTTTTGATTTGCATTTCTCTAATATATAGGGATGATGAACATTTTTTCATATGATTGTTAGCCATTCGTTAGTCTTCTTTAGAGAAGGTTCTATTCATGTCTCTTGCCCATTGATATATGAGATTGTTGGCTTTTTTCATGTGGATTAATTTGAGTTCTCTATAGATCCTAGTTATCAAGCTTTTGTCTGATTCAAAATATGCAAATATCCTTTCCCATTGTGTAGGTTGTCTCTTTGCTTTGGTTATTGTCTCCTTAGCTGTACAGAAGCTTTTCAGTTTGATGAAGTCCCATTTGTTTATTTTTGTTGTTGTTGAAATTGCCATGGCAGTCTTCTTCATGAAGTCTTTCCCCAGGCCAAAATCTTCCAGTGTTTTTCCTATGCTTTCTTTGAGGATTTTTATTGTTTCATGCCTTAAATTTAAGTCCTTTATCCATCTTGAATCAATTTTTGTGAGTGGGGAAAGGTGTGGGTCCAGTTTCAGTCTTTTACATGTAGACGTCCAGTTCTCCCAACACCATTTATTGAATAGGGAGTCTTTCCCCCAAGGTATGTTCTTGTTTGGTTTATCGAAGATTAGGTGGTTGTAAGATGTTAGTTTCATTTCTTGGTTTTCCATTCGATTCCAAGTGTCTATGTCTCTATTTTTGTGCCAGCACCATGGTGTCTTGACCACTATGGCTTTGTAGTACAGACTAAAATCTGGTATGCTGATGCCCTCAGCTTTATTTTTATTACTAAGACCTGCCTTAGCTATACGGGTTTTTTCTGGTTCCAGACAAAATGCAGAATCATTTTTTACAAATCTTGAAAGTACGATGTTGGTATTTTGATAGGAATGGCATTGAATAGGTAGATTGCTTTGGGAAGTATAGACATTTTAACAATGTTGATTCTGCCCATCCATGAGCATGGTGTGTTCTTCCATTTGTTAAAATCCTCTGCTCTTTACTTTCTGAGGATTTCATAATTTTCTTTATAGAGGTCCTTCACCTCCTTCGTTAGGTATATTCCTAGGTATTTCATTTTCTTTGAAACTATGGTGAAGGGAGTTGTGTCCTTAATTAGCTTCTCATCTTGACTGTTATTGGCATATACAAAGGCTACTGACTTGTGGACATTGATTTTATATCCTGAAACATTACTGTATTTTTTGATGACTTCTAAGAGTCTTGTGGTTGAGTCTTTGGGATTCTCTAAGTATAAGATCATGTCATCAGCAAAGAGGGAGAGTTTGACCTCCTCTGCTCCCATTTGGATTCCCTTTATTTCCTTGTCTTGCCTAATTGTATCAGCTAGAACTTCCAGCACTATGTTGAATAGTAAAGGTGACAGAGGACAACCTTGTCTGGTTTCAGTTTTAAGAGAAAAAGCTTTCAGTTTTACTCCATTCAGTAAAATATTAGCTATGGGTTTCTCATAAATAGCTTCAATCGGTTTCAGAAATGTGCCACTTATGCCTATACTCTTCAATGTTCTAATTAGAAAAGGATGCTGGATTTTATCAAATGCTTTTTCTGCATCTATTGAGAAGATCATATGATCTTTATTTTTGCCTCTGTTAATATGGTGCATAACGTTTATAGACTTGCGTATGTTAAACCAGCCTTGCATCCCTGGGATGAAACCTACTTGATCATGACGTATGACTTTTTTGATGATAAGCTGTAATCTATTGGCTAGGATTTTGTTGAGAATTTTTGTATCTATATTCATGAGTGAGATTGGTCTGAAATTCTCCTTTTTGGTTGGGTCTTTTCCTGGTTTTGGTATCAGGGTGATGTTTGCTTCATAGAATGTGTTGGGGAAGATTCCTTCTTCCTCAATTTTTTGAAATAATTTCTGCAGTACAGGAATAAGCTCTTCCTTGAAGGTTTGATAGAATTTTGGAGTGAAGCCATCTAGACCAGGGCATTTTTTGGTTGGAAGATGTTTTATTGTTTCTTTACTCTCAGTGCTTGAAATTGGTCTATTCAGGAGCTCTATTTCTTCCTGGCTAAGTCTAGGGAGAGGGTGTGATTCCAAATATTGATCCATTTCCTTCACATTTCTGGACATAGAGTTTCTGGTAGTATTCAGAGATGATCTCTTGTATCTCTGTGGGATCAGTTGTTATTTCCCTTTTATCATTTCTGATTGAGGTTACTAGAGATTTTACTTTTCTATTTCTAATTACTCTGGCCAGTGGTTTATCTATTTATTTATTTTTTCAAAAAACCAACTCCTTGTTTCATTAATTTTCTGAATGATTCTTTGTTTTCAATTTCATTGATCTCTGATTTGATTTTGGATATTTCTTTTCTTCTACTGATATTAGGCTTAGATTGTTCTTCTTTTTCCAACTCTATAAGATGGCTTGTGAGTTTGTTGATGCACTCTCTTTCTGTTTTTCAAATGTAGGCATCTGAAGCGATAAATTTTCCTCTCAAAACTGCTTTTGCAGTATCCCACAGGTTTTGGTAGCTTGTGTCTTCATTGTTGTTATGCTCAAGGATGTTAATGATTTCCTGTTTTATTTCTTCCTGCACCCATCTGTCATTCAACAGAAGATTCTTTAATTTCCATATCTTTGTGTGGGGTCGAACGTTTTTGTTAGAGTTGAGTTCTACCCTTAGTGCCTTATGGTCTGAGAAGATACAAGGTAAAATTTCAATTCTTTTGATTCTGTTGATATTTGTTTTGTGTCCCAGAATATGATCAATTTTGGAGAATGTTCCATGGGTGATGAGAAGAATGTGTATTCTTTATCTTTGGGATGGAGTGTTCTATATGCGTCTATCAAGCACAGTTGTTCTAAGGTCTCATTTAAATCTCTGATATCTTTGTTTAATTTCTGTTTAGAGGATCTGTCCAGCTCTGTAAGAGGAGTGTTAAAGTCCCCTGTTATTATGGTATTGTCAGATATCATATTGCTCAGACTGAGTAAGGTCTGTTTCAAGAATCTGGGAGCATTTAAATTGGGTGCATAAATATTTAGAATTGAAATGTCTTCTTGTTGTATTTTTTCCTTGACCAATATAAAGTGACTATCTTTGTCTTTTTTGACTTTAGTTGCTTTAAATCCACATGTATCTGAAAATAAGATCGCAACTCCTCTTTTCTTCTGAATTCCATTTGCCTGAAAAATTGTCTTCCAACCCTTGACTTGGAGCTTTAATTTGTCTTTTGAAGCCAGGTGTGTTTCTTGCAGACAGCAAAAGGATGGCTTGTGTTTTTTATTCCAGTCAGCCAATCTATGTCTCTTCACTGGGCAATTCAAGCCATTAACATTTATTGAGATAATTGATAAGTGTGGTAGTGTTCTATTAATCTTATTTTGTGAGAGTCCATTGCTTAGTTTTATCTTTTGTATCAGTGTGGAGGTTAGGTTCTGTCCTTTAATTTCTGAGTTTTTACTTTGCTGCTGATCCATTGTGATGGTCAGTGTGTAGAACAGGTTGAAGTATTTCCTGTAGAGCTGGTCTTGTTCTGGCAAATTTCCTCAATGTTTGTATATCCGTAAATGATTTGATTTCTCTGTCAATTTTTAAGCTTAGCTTAGCAGGGTACAGAATTCTGGGCTGGAAATCGTTCTATTTAAATAGATTAAAGGTAGATGACCATTGTCTTTTTGCTTGGAAAGTTTCATTAGAGAAGTCTGCGGTCACTCTGATGCATTTGCCCCTGTAGGTCAACTGGTGCTTACTTCTGGCAGCTTGCAGAATCTTTTCTTTTGCCTTGACTTTGGACAGGTTCATCACAATGTGTCTTGGAGAAGCTTGGTTTGAGTTGAGGCGACCTGGGGTCCGATAGCCCTCTGAAAGCAGTGTGTCAGAATCTTTGGTGATATTTGGGAGTTTTCTTTTATAATATTCTCTAGTATGGCTTCCATTCCTCTGGGACATTCTTCTTCCCCTTCTGGGATTCCTGTAACTCGTATGTTGGAATGCTTCATAAGGTCCCATAATTCTGACAGTGAATGTTCTGCTTTCTCTCTCTTCTTTTCTGCCTCTTTTACTATCTGAGTTATCTCAAGAACTTTGTCTTCTACCTCTGAAATTCTTTTGTCTGCATGGTATAACCTGTTGCTGATACTTTCCATTGCATCTTTAAGTTTCCTAATTGACTGCTTCAGTTCCTTCAGCTCTGCTATATCCTGTCTATATTCTTCATATCATTCATCTCTTATTTGATTCTGTTTTTGGATTTCCTTTTGTTTATTTTCCACTTTATTAGCAGTTTTCTTCATTGTTTTCATCATGTGTACTCTAAATTTCCTTTCTGTCATTCCTAATGTTTCTTTATTGGTGGAATCCTCTGCAGTAGCTACCTCATGGTCCCTTAGAGGGGTTGTTCTGGACTGGTTCTTCATGTTGCCTGGAGTTTTCTGCTGATTCTTCCTCATGAGTGATTTCTTTTATCTGTTTCCTTGCCCTAATTTTCCTTTCACTTTCTCTTGCTCTTTAAGTTCTCGTGCCTGTGGACTAAGGTTTTGGTGAGTCCTTTTGGTACAGGACCAGAAGGATGAGAAGGTTGAAAAGCAAGAAGAGATAAAAGAAAGAAGGAAGGAACAAAAAGAAAATACAGAAAGGAGAGGGAGTGGGTAAAAGGAATACTGACAAAAAGAAGAGAGGCACAGAAAGAGGGGGACAGAGCAATATAGGTGTGCAGTATGGTACTTTGACACAACCTTAAAAAAACCCAACCTCTGGGGTTGCCCAGTTGGGTGGTTCCCTTGAGGTCAGCAACTCTTTGCTAACCTGATCAGACACAGTACCCCACCTCCACCAAGTAGAGAGGAAAGACAAAAATGGTATAAATCAAACCAAAATAAGCAAACAGAAAACTTTATGGGATAAAATTGGGTGAAAAACCAAATAATAGGGGTAGAAACACTAGTAAAAATGAAGTTCTAGTTATTGAAAAAGGCAGCAATGGGAAATTGTATTTATACTAGAAAACTGGAGAAAGAAAAGAAAAAGTCTGTATGGAAAAGTTTGAAATTAAAAAACAAAACAACAACAACATCAAAATAAACAAAAAACAAAAAACAAACAAGCAAAACAAAAAAACAACTAAAAACAAAGCAGTGTATATATATATATATCTTGTTGAATATTGTCTGGGCAACAGGTTGTCTTCTGGGGTATGGGTTGTTAATTACAAAGCTGATACGACTGGAGGCCTCCGCTGATTTCTCAGACCCCACAGGGTAGACACCCTAAGTCTTTCTTTAGCCCTCTTAAAAGGCACTTTAAGCTTCTAAACTTGCTAAGCAGAAGTTTTCCCAGGAAAGTGCTTGTCGCTGGAATCACTGGTGAAGTAGCCATCCACTTACCCAGTGTGCCAAAACCGGTCTCACTCTGCCCCTGAGGGTTAGGGCTGTAAGGTGGCTCAGACCCCGCCTTTAGGCTGCTCAGTCACTAGGTTACTAGGTCCTGCCCGATCCTTGCTCTGCAACCCCTAGGGTGGACCTTGTTGGGGCAGTTCTCTCACAATGGCTCCCTGTGGCCCACAGCCAAACACTATTAGCTCCGTCTGTCCGGCTCAGCGGCTCAGTCTTGGGTCCCAGACAACGCCCAAAATTCTCCGCACTCCCGCTCAAGCTCTCCCCAAGGCAGTTCAACTGAGTTCCAAGTTCAAAAACATGAAAACAGTTTAGAGGTAAGGCCTTTCTAGTTTGCAGTCCTGCTGCTACTGCACTTACAGCTGTCAGCGGGATTAGACCGATCGAACACATGTGATTACTTGCCAGTTTTCCACTGTTTTTGTCCTCCTCTTGGGGTCCAGAAGTCTCTCGCTGACTCCCTGTATCCTCAAAGTGATGATTATAGGCAGATCCCACCAGCCAGAGATGTCTGGAGTCTTATCTCCCAGACTCACGGTGCCCAGATGCAGGGAAGCTGTTACTCGGCCACCATCTTGCTCTCCCTCAAGTTCTAGCTTGACTTGTCTTTTATAAAAAAAGAATTAAATAATGTCCTTCACAGCACTTTGGATGGAACTGAAAGCTGTTATCCTAAGTGAAATGTCTCAGGAACAGGAGAAACAAATACTGTGTGTACTAAATCATAAGTGGGAACTAAGCAAGGTCATGCAGAGAGGTGTAAGGAACTTGGGAGACTCAGAAGGAGAGAGGGTGGGAGAGGGTGAGGGATCAAACATTACCTACTGGGTATAATGTACACAGACCAGAACCTTTTGACACCAGGGATCTGTTTAATGGAAGACAATTTTTCTATGGAGGAGGGCAATGAGGAGAAAGTAGGCAGAGCTCAGGGAGCGATGCTGTGCTGACTGGTTCCTAACAGGCCACAGGCCAATCTCAGTCCATGGTGGCCCAGGGGTCAGGGACTGCAGATCTAAATCTATTGAAATAAACAAAAATTCTGGAAAGAAAAAAAGTATTTCATCTAGATGAGGAGGGTAGCGGGCAGCATAGCAGGAGAAAGGTAAAGCCTTCAGAGCTGGGTAGTATAAGTCACACATATTCTTTTATATGCATTGGGTGCTGGCAGCATGCCAAGCAGCATGCTAGTTGTTAGGGATATCACAGTGAATGATACAGGCACTTCACATAACTTTACAGAGCACTAGAAGTGGCAGGCATATAAAACAACCATGGAAGTAATCAATTAATTAACTGCAATCATAAGAAATGACATGAAATACAGACATAACCTTGACCTGTCAAAGGACAGGAAAAGGGGATTAGATGGGGAAGGAGGGGGCATTAGTTATGAAAGGATTAAGCAAGCTGAGAGAAGGATGGGGAAGAGGTAGTAAATGAAGGGCAGAAAGTATTATAGACAAGGGGGCGATAGCATGTGCAAAGGCCCTGAGGTGGAAGGAGCATGAAGATTTAAGAATGGAAAGAAGGCAGTATGGCCAAAATGCATTGACCAAAGATGGGCATGGCAAGAGAGGGCCAGAAAGGGACAGATGATACAGATCACACAAAAAGCATCAAGTAGTTTTGATAATCTGGGGTTAAATTTGGGTAAAAAGGAAAGACAGAGTTAAATAGCTAGGCTTTAACACAATAAAAACCACTGCCCCAGTTGAGCAGGAAGAAAAGACATTCTCCCCGTCGATGGTGTTTGAGCAATAGGCGTAGCCAGGTTGGGATCAGAGTGGGACTGGATACAGACCTTCTAGCTCAGAGGACTTGCAGAACTCAGTCCCAGGGGATTAGGAGTGGACACAGGAGGAAACAAAGCCATGTGTAGCTGAGACACATTCATGAGAGGAGTGGGAATCCCTTGGTTTTGTGAGAGAGTAGATGAAAATAAGGAAGGAGAGAGAGAAATTGAAAACAAGGCTATGAACCCAAGGCTGCTGGCATTGACTAAGCAACCTGATAGGTATTTGTGGAGTACTCCAGCCCCCTTGCCTTTGTGAAGCACGTTCTACATGGTCTTGCAGGGGCACCCAGTGGAGCTGAGTCCCAGTTACCTACATTTGTATCGGCTTTTCTCCCTTTTCCATCTTAGTTCCTGGTTCTTCCTACGTCCCGAAACCATTTCCCAAATGAACTACTTGGCCTTACATCCTTGACTCAGAGTCTGCTTCTCAGGGAAAAGGAGTAGAGAAGATAAAACACACACATACATGTGTGCACACACACATTTAAGTTTCAAAGCTTCAACAGAGACAGTACTTTGGGCATTAGAGACATACTTTCCACGCACACGATAATGGAATCCCAGGAAAGGCTGAGTTTCTCAAAAAGAGAAGAGAAGCTCAGACATTAGAGGATACCCGAAGATAAGCTCGAGGTGGCAAAGAGGATGTTGTAATAAATGAGCATGACAAAGAAGCTTTGGGGCCTTTATTACCAAAAGCTTTCAAAACAGCTGCTCAGAAATTCAGAGGCGAATTTATGCCTTTGAAACAATTGTAGAAGAACAGCACACGTGATATATGAAAAACTTCTGTTTATGTAATTTTTTGTCATTATTTTGTGTAGTAATACTGTTACTTCAGTAAGAGATTGAGCAACTTACTTAACACAATAGGTTTAAAAAAAAAAACCCTTTAATTTGTTTCACTTTGTAAGATTCATTTGAGGATACTTCCAGGTGTATTTCCAAAGTTTTTTTTATAGAACTTCACTAAGCCCATAAGAAAAATGTTGCACGTCTATTCCTTTCTAGTCCATTGTTAACCAGATATTTTGCAGCTATTTACATCACTTTAATCCTTACCAAATATGAGTTAAGAAATGCATTATGATTCTCATTTTCCAGATGAGGAAATTGACCCCGGGAAGAAAAGTGACTCACCTAGTTACTAGTTACTTGCACAGTGGATGATGAACCTGAGACAGCAACCCAGAACACTTCACTTCTGATGTGTCTCTGGTTTGAATTTAATTAGAAATGAGTATAATTTAATAGGTTTGTTCTGTGTTTGGCTATGTCATGGTTTATGAAGGAAATGCTCCAGAAGCAATCATTTTGAAATGAAAGGGCATGTTTTCTAAGAAGTTCTTTTTTCTGTTTTTTATTTTCCTGGAAGATCATGGAGTCCAATGGGTTTGAAACCACGATTTGTCTTTTCTTGTGATTCAGGTGCTTCAGAGTAGAGAAAGTTCCCTTAAGATGGAGGACTTACCCTACCCCCCCAAAAATCCCACAAGGATGAAGCGGGTATAGTTAGGGACACAGTTTTAAGAAATTTGGTAAATGGAGTTCACTCTTAATATTTTTAAAGGTCTCTGTTAGACCTAAATTATTAAATCTAAAAACAGAATATTTTCTAATTTCTTATTCTTTCATCTTGAGCAGTTACTTTTCTACTTAAAGATGTTCATTAGGATCAATCTTCAGGGAATGTACTAGTTTGCTAGGGCTACTATAATGAAATACCACAGACTGCATGGCTTAAATGATAGAAATTTATTTCTCAGAGTTCTGGAGGCTGAAAGTCCAATATCAAGGTCATGGTCATGGTAGGGTTGGTTCCTCGGAAGCCTCTCTCCTCTGTCAGATGGCCATCTGCTCCCTCTGTCCCCACACGGTTTCTTCTTTGTACTCACGCATTCCTGGTGTCCCTTGCTATCTCCAAATTTCCTCTTTTTATAAAGACACCAATCATCTTGGATTAGGGCTGCCATACTCCGAAGGTCCTATCTTTAAATAAGTATGGTCACATGGGTTGGGGGCCCTCCTGCATGACCTCATTTAACCTTAATTATCTCTTATAGACCCTATTTCCAAATACAACAGCATTCTGAGCTGCTGCGGTTACAGCTTCAACATTTGGATTTTCGGGGGTGACAAAGTCTCTCTCTCTCTCAAAAACTTTGGCCAAGCTCTTCTGAGTGTGCTGTCTCTCTCCTTCCCTCTCTCTCTAATTAGACCTACACCTTGAGTTTTATGTTCTTGAAGAATCAGTGCTAGTAAAAATCCTGCTAAGTCAGTTCAGTGAGCATCCCCACCCTTACAGTTGATCAGATTCTTCCTCCCCCATTCTTGGTATCTGATCACCATGGTTTGCCTTCAGCAAGGACCTTGTCAAGTTGGTTTGGCCAGAAAACTGTCCAGCTCCAGTTTTCTTTACCAGGGGACACAATTCATCCCATAAAAAGGGGGATATAAGAATGACATTTGTGAATCTTTCAGAACAGAAGAGAGAATTCCTTCTCAAAAAAGGTAATATCAACCTCTTTGATCTTTGAATGTTTTCTAGTTCGAATTTGACCATTCTGAAACAGTGAGAGTGGAAATCTGGCCCCTTCATTCTGTTGTGCCGAACTCAAGACAATGTCCTTTCCCCCAGCTGAAGACTGTCAGATCCCTCTCACTCCAGGTTGGCACTTGCAGTTGGACAGGAGCAAAGTTTAAACTTGGGCTCTTGCATCATCAGACATGATAGAATTCTGGCCATACCAGTTGTAAGCTCTTCCACAAGAAACTCTTATTCTCTCATCCTTGGTTTCTCCATCTTTTAAATCAGGATAATAGTAGTCACAAAACGTTTGCCCCACGAATAGTCCCACAAAGTTTGGAACAGGGATTAAAGAAGACAATACAAATATGATACTTGTTAGGCATGCGATTGGCACTTGTTAAATATTAACTACAGGTGTCCCAGAAGTCACCCCTAAAATTGCCATGACAAAGTTTAAGAGCTGACCAACACGTAGGGAATATTTTCTAAAATCTTGTATTGCATACTTTGTAAATAGCTACAATTTCACATTCTCCCTATGTGTAGAGACGTGAGGGGTGACTTTTGGGACAACCTGTATTATACTGTTAAAGATCATCCAGGCCAGTACCTGAAATTAACAGGTAAGGAGTCCAAAGCTTGATGTCCCACTCTACTGACCTTCCTTCTAATCCCTTCCTCCTTTCCAGTATCTCTCTGTCTGAATTCTGAGGGAGAACAACAGCCTAAATATTCACCTTGAAGTTATGGCATGTATTTAAGGGGTTTCTACACTAACAATCCATCTGACTTTGTCTACGAGAAAGCTTATAGCAAAAGAATAAAAAGGAAAAGTCTTCCTGTTTCTCCTTACTTACAAATGATGGGTAACACCCACAGAGATGCTCAGCGTGGGTTACAGCTCATTTAAAACCAAATAAGAACTCAAATTCAAACATTAATGGTGTAATTTTGACTTAGTGTCCTTTCAAACATGCAATCACTTTTCTCTTTTTAAATTCCAGGGTGGTTGCTTTATTCCCCTTAGGCCTTCATTTAGAAATGAGTGGCTCATTAATTATCTTCTTGACTGCAGAATAGATGGTGTTTCATTTCATTTTCACATAAGATGAGTCAACTAAGAGAGGTCTCATTGCTAAAAACCAAGGATCACAATGTTCTTTGTTTCTCTTTTAGGAAAAGCTCACTTTCCTGAAGGAGCATGCTAATTCTCCCAAATGCATTTGCTGTGTTTATTAAGTCTCATAAATTTGGTACCGTGGGAGGTTTAAATGTAATTTCATCCTAGATCATCTACACCCCATGCAATTATGCTTGGACATCCCTTCGGATAACATTGTTTGTGAAAAGCATTGGTTCTGTTCCTCCCTCACCTCCTCATAGATATTTACAATTGGAAACAACTTTCTAAGTAAAAGGGATATGTCATCTATCCTTATTTTTAGGTAGCAGACGTTTGTAAATATTCCCTGGCTGAACAAAGTTCCAAGCACAGTTACTTTAAGTGCAAATTACACAGACCTGAGTCTTTTCTCTTTTTACTTAGTTTTCAGACTTTGAAAAGCTGATTCATAGGATTATTTATAGGAGCATTGCTAATTAACAGGATGGCCTCTATGAATACTGCAAAATACAGGAGGGAAAAGCCCAACCTCTACTTTCTTTTTTACATCATTCATCAGCTTTCCTGACTCCAGCACCCTCTTCTAAATGAAGACATGACGCATTTTCTATGTTGGAGGTATGATTGTTTACCATTTATTTCATTTCTCCCTAAAATGCTTCTCCCTTTTGTAAAATCACTGTGGGTTCTTAAAGGTCTCTTCTAAATGGAATTGGCATACTTTTCTCCTCACTTTAACAAAAGCTATACCTTTGGCTTTCTTTTGCTGTTTTTTTTCTTTCAATAGAACCAGTTAAACATTTAACAGCAAAGGAACAGTAATTTAAGTATAGGGTATACATCTTTGAATGAATTATCCCCAAATCCCACACAATTATAAAACAGAAGCACTTAAATGAATTCAATATAATAAAGGGAACTAATGTAAAAAGTACAAGCAATAAGACTAGATGAACTGTTTAAAGTAAGGAGGAGTAAACCCATTTCTAAATGGCTTTTGAATAGGGGATTTGACAGGATCAAATGCCGAGTCCAGAGAAGCATTCCATGATAGTAGTGGCAATTTTTCAATTGGTGACATAGTTGAGAATGTTTTTGCATTTGTAAGGAAGCACTCTTTAAATACACAAACAGAATCTTCCAAAAGATGAATATGTAACTCTGGAGAAAGCAACATTTGGTTGACTGTGACATTCGAACACTCAGTAAAAGATGACTAACGAATGAATAAACTTTGAATGGGAGTGGAGACAGCAGGATACATGTAAATCTCAACTGTGTTCCCCCTGAATTTTCACTTTCTACTTGGAGGTCTCACTTTCAGGTCACTGCCATCTGCAAATGTGCAGAATTTGATTGTGTACTCTGCAGGTCTTCAGATAAGAAATAGGGGTCAGAAGGGACCATCCACCTAAGAATTCTTTAGGATTTAAAGACCAGCTCTATCCACTGAGCCACACCACTTGCCAAAGCTAAGCCACTTTCCTCTCTCAGTCATAGTTTCTTACTCATGAGATGAAAATATTAATATTACCCTCATAGAATTATGTATGGAAAGCTCTTTACAAACCCAGTACTCAAAATATTCCCTCTGATCAAGTCATCTTAGCCATTCAACCAGCAGAAAGCCTGTGGGCAGTTCATCTCCCAGGATTAGTCAAAAGGAAGTTTGCTAATACAAAAATACAACAAATGCCCCTTGGTAACCCTCTGAGGATGGTAGCAATGTGACAAACAGGGGCATAGAGTAAATAAGATAAAGTAAAGTTAATTAGCTTTGCTATATTCTAATAATCACATAAGGGTTTTTACATTTTCAGAAACTGAAAAAATAGACCCATATGAATTTTTCTTAAATCCTTCCCTCTCCCAAATGACTCACTGGGCCAAATTTTTGTCACTTTTATTTTAAAGGACCTGCACCCAACCATTGTTGAATGTTTACTTTGGTGGTAGAGGAAATATCTTACTACTGGGGAAGTTCTATTTCATGTTGTTTCTTGTCTTTGGGTTTTATTCTAGGCCAATTTTTGGTTTCCCAACAACTGCCAGAATAATATGGCAGAAAATGTCATCACCTAAAAGTATCCCCCTCCAGCAAGAATGTCCAGGTTTAGCAAATAAAAATACAAGATGCCCAGTTACATTTAAGTTTCAGAGCAGCAGTGATTTTTTTTTTTTAAGTGTATTTCCCAAATACTTTCATGGAACATATTTATACTAAGAATTATTCATTGTTGATCAAAAAATTCAATCATAACTGGGTTTAATATGGAAAACATGCTATGGGTCTGGCCTAGGGAAAGCTTTTGCATTTGTAGGAAGAAATTCTGGGTTTTATTTTCTCCAGAAGCCCAAGTTGAGCAATAGGAGAGAGGGGAAAGAGCCCAGATCTCCTTGGAATGAGGACAGAACTTGGCTGTCTCAAGACGAGGAGCAGGTTCTGGTCAGATGGGAGCTGAATCCTGTGCCTCTTTGCAAGGTACCATTGGACTGCTTCTTCATCTGATTTAGTGCAAATCACAGATCTGGCTAGAGGAAGCCAACTGTCCTATGTTTTCATATTTCATACACTTGCAAATTTAATAATGACGAACAACAAATAATAATCTAGTATGTCTTCCTTTTTGATGAGGTCAGTGTATGACCAGCTGAAAAGGAAACGTTTGTTTAGATATGTTACTTGATCTTAACTTATTACAATCAAATAAAGCTCTTTACAAATCAAGTAAAGCTGAGGTTTGGGTTGGATAAATGCATTCTGTTTTTCTTTTATATTTTTCCGTCTACGTTAGTCTTTAATTTTAATTCTCTATCATTTTTAGGATAAGAAGTAATAAGCGCCATGCATCTCACAAATGTGTTCTTCTGCTCATTTGGGAGGTAAGTCCTATTAAATCTTGTTGTCAAAATCATAGTTGTTACTTTTGTCACGATTTGTAGCTGATACATTTTCATTTGGCTTCCATATAATTTATGCAGTTCCGTCGTAAATTGAGGCTGTAATATTATAAAAATGCTATTTCAAAGATGAATTATTAAATGTTATATGGAAAAATGTTTTGAGTAAATTGTCAGTTTATTCCATTTGCTGAATATCAATTTAGGGTTATAAACATGATGATGCAAAGGAAAGAATTTCAAGAACTCCTCCCAGTGATGTTGATTATCTGACGGAGCAAAGCCACCACGAGAGCCTAGTGCATATAAGAAAAGTACAAAAATTATTGTCTATTAAACAAGGAGAGTTTTATTTCCTATAAAATTGGGGTATGGCAAAATTATGTCATTTTATTGTCAAAGGTGCTATGTAAAGTTCTTGTCAACATTACGAGGTCTAACAGTTAAGTTTGCCAACTTGCCATGATGCGACTGTGTAAATAGGCTGGGAAGGTTTCCTAGCCTGGTTCTGTGAGTGTCTTACAATTGTGTTTGTGTGACCTGTGATAGTCTCTTGCTGAGTGGTGTTCATGGTGTTCATTATTTCATTATTGTTGTTTGCATGTTTTTTGTGTCATTGTGAGTATATTGACGTTTAAATTAGAGCAACGAGAAAAACATTTATAAATTTCCGGTTAAATTTGGCAAGAGTGGAATGGAAATTGGGGACATGTTAGTCCAAGTTTATGAAGATCACGTCATGAAGAAAACAGCAGTGTACAAATGGATTAAATGTTTTTCTGAGGGGAGAAAAAGCGTCCCTGATGAAGAGAGGTCAGGGTGGCCAGTAACAAGTAGAAGTGATGAAAACATTGCTAACCTTTATTGAATTGTGCATCAAAATCATCAGCTGACTGTGAGAAGCATAGCAGACCAAGTAAACATTGACAGAGAGAGAAAAAGTTGGAAAAATCTTAACTATAAATCTTGGCCAACAGCTCATGGCTCTTGCATCATGACAATGCACCAGCTCACACGGCAACGTCTGTGAGTTTTTAGCCAGTAAACAAATAATTGTATTGGAACACCCTCCCTACTCACCTGATCTGGGTCCCAATGACTTTTTCTTTACCCAAAGATAAAGGAAATATTGAAAAGAAGACATTTTGATGGTATTCAGTACATCAAGGGTAATATAACAACAGCTTTGATGGTCATTCCAGAAAGAGTTCCACAATTGCTTTGAAGGGTAGATTAGGCACTGGCATTGACACACAGCTTCCCAAGGGGAGTACTTCAAGGGTAACTATAGTGATATTCAGCAATGAGGTATGTAGCACTTTTTCTAGGATGAGTTTGCACACTTAATTGTCAGGCCTTGTATGCTAAAGTAATCAGATGACTGTATAATTACATTTCAAAGATATCTCATGCTTTGTTTTAAATAAAAACTAAAACATCTAATAAATTTTTAATATTATAAACATATCAAAAAGGAAAATCTTATATAACAATATCTAAAGGGCACTTTACACATATTCATTCTAATTCTCCCAGCAACCTTCAAGGTAAGTATTATTGTTTCATTTTATAGGTGAGGAAATTGAAGCTCAGAGAATAAATTGTTCAAGGGTATGGGCCTAGTAAGGGGCAGTGCTAAGATCTGAACCCTAGTCTGGCTGGCACCAGATCCATACACATCCCCTACACCATTTTGTTGTTAGTGGAAGGAGCGTTGGACCACAATTTGAAAATCTAAAATTTACAAAATCCAGCCTTTCAAAAAAGGATTATAGGCAATATAATATAATATGAAAACATGACAAGTAAAAATAAAGACAAAATAGAAGACAATTTAGGAGAGTTGATGTTTCATTTGAGTAAGAAATTATATTTTATGTGAATCCTAGATTTAGCTCTCAGTGTCCTAGTAGCCAAGTGAGAAGAAAAAAACCCCAGAAAATGGAATTATATATTTCTTTTTATCTTAAAAAGCCAATGAATAAGCTTCTTTGCATAAATAAACTTTTTGTTTCTATAATTTGACTGAGGAATTTGTGAGGGAGGTTCTTTATTAAGAGATACTGGGCCCATAGCTCAGTAGTTAGGGTGCTGGCCACGTGCACTGGGGCTGATGGGTTCAAACACAGCCAGGGCCTGCTAAGCAACAATGACAACAACAACAACAACAACAAAGAGCCGGGCATTGTGGTGGGTGCCTGCAGTTCTACCTACTTGAGAGGCTGAGGCTAGAGAATTGCTTAAGCCCAAGGGTTTGAGGTTGCTGTGAACAGTGATATCATGGCACTCTACCAAGGGTGACACAGCGAGACTCTGTCTCAAAAAAAAAAAAAAAAGAAGAGTTACTGAGCAATCTAATGGGTGTTGCCTTACTTAATGTCTGGTTTTATAGAAATATAATTAGTATTAGAACTAGTTTCATGAGAACTAATTCTACTTGAGGGTGAATTAGATTTGAAATTATAAATTGTCATCATTTTAAAAGATAGATATTTTTGGCACATGTAGAAATTTGATACATATGGATATTATACAAACCATTTCAATATGCCAAGAGATTCTCAATGAATGACAATTCATTAAGGATATTTAAGCAAAATGCTGACACAATATGATTGAGATCACGCCATGTGGTGATTTTATACAAGAACCAGAGAACTTTTCCTAAAAGAGCCAAGTAGTAAATATTTTAAGCTTTGTGAACTATGTGGTTTCTGTCACAACTGCTCAACTGTGATGTTGTAACATGAAAGCAGCCATAGATACACATAGACATTCATTCATACATACACGAATGAATATGGCTGTGTTCCAGTACAACTTTATTTACCAAAGCCATTAATGGGCCAAATGTGGCTTATGCGCTATAGCTGCTGACCTCATTCTAATAGGATGAAAGATAGAGCTGTAAGATTATACCCCCAACTTCTGTCTCAAATGCTAGTTGTCCAATGAAGTTTGTATCATAAGTCATTCAAGGAAGAGTTATACAACCTGTATGCATATTCTCTATTATTGCTTTATTAAAGTTTCATTCTGTGACCAGACAGCAAGAAGCCAAGTTTATGTAATGAAAATTTGATGCTAGCGGTGCATCTTACAAGGGTATATGTGAAACTTGGTAAATGGTCTGTGAAGCTAATGAATGATGCCCCATGATTATATCAATGTACACAGCTATGATTTAATAAAAAAAAAAAAAAGAAAAGAAAATTTGGTGCTATTGCACACAGATGTCTAGGCTGTGCTCTCCCAAAAGGCTTCTGGCTATGGGAGCTAGGGTAGTAGAAATCTAGCTAATGCTCTGCGGTGTCTACCCAGAGGAAGGGGCACCTTTTTTAATTATTCCACCCAAAGGGGGGCTTTTTTCTAATTTGTCCACTGAAAGAGGTGTCTTTTTCTAATTTCTATGTGCTAAGACAGGCTTTATGAATGCCTAAGAACCCTATTCATATTCTTCCCATTTTTGTGGGCTTCAGCTCAAAAAGCAATCTTTTCATGGTTCTTTAAAAAGAGTTAATTTGAAAGCACAGGATTTGGTGCCGTCCTCCTGGAAGAAGACACTCTAGGCCTGAAAAGTATTAAGGGTAGCCTATTAAAACTTGACTGTTACAATCAGAACATCATAAGATTATGCTTACCCTCTCTGATTGTGGTTTTAATTAAGCTGTCATAGGCATTTAAAATCTTACTCCTCTGAATACCTTGGGAAATTGTTTAACTTAGATAATAAGCCATTATTCTCAGGGGGATCAAATTCTGACTTTAGACAACAGATTGTGCACACTTGTTTTCTGACAAGATTTACCATTAAACTGTGATCCGTTATGCAATAATTGTGCTTAAAACATGCTCATTCTTCACATGACATTAATGAAATCTGTGTTGCAATTGTTAAGAAGAATACTAGCATATACTTGCTTTGTTTACTTTATGGGGTTAGTTTTATTTTTTATTGTAAAAAATTCTCATAGAAACTAAAGCAATATTGAAGTACATAAAGGAAAAACTGAAGTCCCCTATGTTTTCTGGCTTTTGTGCAATGCTTAGAAAGAAGTGTCCAAGTCAAAGTTATATATATATATATATATCCTTCCATATTTCCTTCTAGTAGTTTTTTGTTTTATTTTTTATTTACATATTTAATCTGATTAGAATATATTTTGGAATATTCTTTGAGGTAGGGGGTTGACTTTTCCATACGAACAAGTAACTAGTTTTCAATCATTTATTGGCTGTTTCATGACATTTTGGTATGTAGCAGACTTATGCAGCCTTGAGGATACCTTCCATTGTGGCTTACAGATTATTAAAAAGGTAATTCATCTCAGGGTGGAGATTTTATTAAGTCAACAGTTTCTACTGCTCAATCAAGGGCATTCATAAATGAAACTGGCATTTTTTTTTAAGCTGTAAGTGCGTGATGACAGAAATGCAACGATTGCTTCTATAGCTTGGGACCTCTTCATTGGTTTGTGTCAAAATATCAATAGTTATCCTCACCATTGCCTTTGTATCATCAGTGAAAATGTCAACACAGTGAAAAAAAAGAAAAATATCAATTATGTTTTAGTATCATTTTGGAAATAATTTGAACCTTACAGACCCACCCCAAAGGGTCTCAGGGACAACTTCAAGAAATTATTAAGTTCTAGGGTGGCGCTCGTAGCTCAGTGGGTAGGGCATCAGCCACATACACCAAGGCTGGTGGGTTTGAACCTGGCCCGAGCCTGCTAAACAAAATGACAACTGCAACCAAAAATAGCCTGGTATTGTCCTGTAGTCCCAGCTACTTGGGAGGGTGAGGCAAGAGAATTGTGTAAGCCCAAGAGTTTGAGATTGCTGTGAGCTGTGATGCCACAGCACTCTACCCAGGGTGACAGCTTGAGACTCTGTCTCAAAAAAAAAAAAAAGGAAACTCTAAGTTCCCTGGGAATAATAATTCTGTCCATCTTGCTAGCCACAATGACCAGCACAAAATAGGACCTCAATAAATATTTATTGAATGAGTATTTTTTTACCACCTATTTCAGTCAGCTTTTGTTGTGAATTAGCTGTTTTTAATAGCAAATAACCACAAAATCTCAGTGACTTTATAACAGCATTTTCCACACATATCTGCAGGTTGCCTGGGGGTCTGCTGATCTGCGCTGGACTCATCTGGGCATCTCTGCTTCTCACCACAGGCCTATGTGTCAGCTGGGATGGTCCTGTCCAGATGTCTCTCATCCTCCTTGGGTCAGAGCTAGCCAGGGCCTAGTGCAGAGCATTTCTGTGGCAGAAACATGAAAGAGAAACTAGAAACATATGAGACTTCTTAGACCTTGGAAGAGGCACGCTGTCATTTCTATCCATATATCTATATTTTTGCCAATACAAGTGACATAGCCAGGCCCAAAGTCAAGAGGCGTGGGGGTAGGTAGGCCATCTCAGAAGTGTGGACACCAGTGGTGGAGATGAGGAATCAAGGTCAAACTACCCAAGGGGGCGGGGAATGAACTCATCCCAGTTTCTGTAGAGTTTTCCCGGTTTTAGTACTAAAAGTCCCACATCCAAGGAATCCCCTCTATTCCCAGCAAACTGTAAGAGTTGGTCACCCTAACTACATTCCAATACACTTTAAGCTGTAAGCAGATTGAAGATTTTGTGGTATGGGAGCTAAGTCCATTTGTTAAATGTTCTCCTTTTGCATGCACTATAACTTTAGATGCAAATATTCAATAGAAAACTTTTGGTTATAATGAAGAGGGTAGCAAAAATAAATCTTTCATACTTATTTTAACCTTTCCCAATAGAAGCTGTATTCTATATATGATCATCCAGTTACACATTAATATAACACATTTTACTCTAACAGATTTAAAACACTATACTAAGAAAAATCAATTTTAAATACATACTACATCATTCATATGTGATAAACTATGGTACAATCTCTTATATTTTGCAAATATCTTTTAACATTTTCTTCAATTCAGTTCATTTTTATATCCTTAATAATAAAACTATAAAAACAAGATGATATTGTTACTGGTACCATGTAATTATGTAACAACTCATTGGGCAAGAAAGAGCACATTTAAAGGAGTGATGTAAGCAAAAGATATTTTGGGGGTATTAACAACCTTGGGTATCGAAGCTGAGCGACTGAAACAAATTTATGGGGTTACATTGCATCTTTAGCAGTTAAAATGCAAGAGGGAAATAATAAATCAGCTGAATCGTTGTAAGAAAATTGAATATTGTGTAGAGAGATTAACAGAACTACACAGGAATTGGAAGACGTATATGCCTGTTGCTAGGAATGGTAATGAGAATATCGGAAATGAATAGGTCTGTGTCGTCCTTGAAATATCATTACCTGTTGTTCAAAAAAGCACTATCCCATTTGTATTTTTCCTTAATGTAATACATTTGTTTGCATCCTTGTTCAGTGAAATTGTTTGAAATATGTTAGAAATGTTCTTTAATTCCAGTTAAAAATAACAATGTTTCAAGAGTTCAAAAGAGATTTAAAAAAAATCATTGGTGCTTAAAAATATGCCCTTTTAAAAAATGCGGTATTGGAAACCAATGAATCCACTCTCATTCTCCAATGAAGATGAATATTTCTTAAAAAGATTATCTACCACTGCAAAAAAGGCACTGATGGAAATGTATCAAAGATGAAATAATAAACAAATATACATTGTATTTAGAGAGATTTTCTTTCAATATCATTCTTAGCACAAATGATTAAATAGTTGTGGCAGGCTGGGCACAGTGGTTCATGCCTGTAATTCTAGCACTCTGGGAGGTCAACGCAGGCAGATTGCTTGAGCTCACAGTTTGAGACCAACCTGAGCAAGAGCAAGACCCCGTCTCTAAAAAATAGCCAGGTGTTATATGGGCACCTGTAGTCCCAGCTACTTGGGAGGCTGAGGCAAGGGAATTGCTTGAGCCCCAGAGTTTGAGGTTGCTGTCAGCTAGGACGCCATGGCACTCCACCAGGGCAAGAAAGTGAGACTGTGTCTCCAAAAAAAAATAGTTATTGCAGAATAAACCCTGATAACTCCAGTGCAACAAAGATCTCTGTATAATGAAGTGAAGTTGACTAATAACATTCCATTTATTTTGAAAAACTTGAATACCAAAATCTGAAGTCAGCAAACCTTTGTGGATATCAGACCCTTTAATCATCACCACAGCCCCAGAAAGCTGATATAACCATTTTCATTTCACAGATTAAAAAAAACAGGCTCAGAGTGGTAGGTAAGTTGTCCCAGATAACACGGCTTGTGTCAGCAATCACACTGACACCATGAACTTCTGGATCCAAATCCAGTGTTCTTACATTGGTATCTCAGTAGGCTGTAAATTGAGCTAAAAATACACCCCCTCTTGGGAGCTTTCGTGGCTGTTCCTCTGCAGAGCTCTTCCTTTGTCTAACACTCTTCTGAGGAGAACCTCCACCTCACTCCATGCAGTTCTGGTGGGGCTGTCTACTGCAGTGCACACTGCCCTCACCCTTGACCGGGGTTGTGCCAACACCAAGTTAGTCCACTCATAATACCCATAGTGATGGTATCTTTGCTCAGAATTTTCTAAACTAAGATAAAAGAACAACTTACTAAGTCTCTCTCTTTCTCGCTCCTTCTCTCTCTCCATAAACTGTAAGCAATTAGTCCTGACAATGCCGGCTGTCATTTTCTCACCCCCATCCCTCTCTCTATGTAAAAAGAGTTTTGCACTTAGAAAGAATCTGTCAAACACTAAAAGAGAAGTACAGATGAGAGGTGACTGGGGAGAGAGAAAGCCGGAGGACTTTGTGTAAGTCCTGGATCCAGATACAGTTGTACTTCTAGTTGGCATGAGCCAACACATTTTCATTTTGATTAAGCTGAGTTCAGTTTCTGTCATTTTCCATTGAAAAGGTCTGGACTACTGCTCCTCCCTGTTCTGATGTCCTACAGCCCCAGAGCTTGTCTTTATTATATAATATACTATGTGGTCACATGTGTGTCCTTCAGAAATATCACTTCACAGACCTCCAGAAGGGTAAAATATTTGATTCTGCCAATAACAAGTGTTGGTGAAAGCATGGGGAAACACATGCTCATAGGCTCTTTGGGTTGAGTGTAAGTAACTTGGACTAACCATTTGGTGAGCTACTGGGTAAAACTCGATTCTGCAATCCATTTCTAAAGAAACCTTCATACATATGCACAAGGGAATGAATACAAGGCCCGCCCACTGCAGCCCTGTTGGGAAAGTGGGAATCCAGATAAAATTTCACCATCAAAATATAAGGTATTGCATTTATAATAGAATACTCCAGAATAATTTTAAAAATGAAATGAATCTAATGGACCAACATGGATTCACCTCGGAAGCATAATGAGGAATAAAAAGTGAAACTGCAGAAAGAGATGTGGAAGAAAATACCGTTTACCTACATCTTAAAAATCTCCAAACAAGCTTCTTCTATTATTCCCTGTCGTTTTGTACTTAAAATTTTCCATAATAAAGTTAAAAAATACTTCACATTGCTTAGTCTTACACAGATACATAGTGAAAGATAAAAATCCAGATGAGAAGAATATCTGTTTCCGAGCATCTCTAAAGAAGGAGGGAGAGGAGTATAAAAGAATTGATGCTTTATCTCTTTGGGAAAAAAATGTTATCAGAAGCAAATATAGAAAAATATTTCTAGTTATTTGGTCTACAAGGGAGGTAGACACTTTCCTGCATGTTCAAAACATTAGCAAGATTCAGAGATATCACTGGACCTTGCTAAATTCCAAAAGACAATATTCAAATCTAAAATAATGCTATGTTATAAAAAAAAAATTTCTCTATATACATAAGTTTTATAAGAAATCAGTTATTTGGGCTTGTCCTTATAGAGAGGGCTTTAAAGGTGTACATAAGTAG
Organism: Nycticebus coucang; assembly: GCF_027406575.1. Lineage (NCBI taxonomy): Eukaryota > Metazoa > Chordata > Mammalia > Primates > Lorisidae > Nycticebus > Nycticebus coucang. The sequence continues at coordinate 25,988,355 of NC_069787.1, forward strand.
CATGAATGGGAATATAATTATATTTTTAAAATATGATAATAAAACTATGTAAAATCTAAAAATAAATAAATAAAAGAAATGAAGATTCTGTGAAAAAGTCAAACATTAAATATATTCAAATTTTTTGAAATCAATAATTAATTGCTCAATTAGTTAATTCAGGACTGCTCTTACCAACGCCCTTTTGCTGCCACTAGAGAAAATGGCTTTCTGTCTAAAAGTGGGAAGACTATGGGAAAGAGAGGTGAAGATAAATCTCTGATCATTTTTTATACACAGCAGCCTAAAGTTGTGTTGTAGGAATTTAATGTAACAGAAAACTCATCTGAATTTCTGCACTGCTAAAGCCAAGAGAGTTCTATGTCTGCCCCCAAACTCCCTCCTCCATCGACATTCTACCTATACAATCTCATTCAGTGGCATGAGGATTCCATACTAACCACCTCCTGGGAAACTCTGATAATCTCCTGACTTGAATGGTCCAAGTATCTGAAACCAGCTGGTTAGTGGAGTTTTACAAAGGCCCTTTTGAGAGCAGGATACAACTTATCCTTTTCCATATTAGGGAAAGTAATTCAGGATTTATAGGTACTGATCTTTGCAGTCAAAATACATCCCTTTTCGCAAGCAACTAATTCATTTATTTTATGATGATTTCTTATATAACCTGGTGGTCTGGACCTGGGCCAGCCACAGGCAATGTTTTGATCTCTGACAATATGCATATGTTGTGGGAGGTTGAGACCAAGTCTCGGGCAGCTGGCTTAAAAGAGAGGACAGTCCTCCTGCTGCCCAAAGGTCAGAATGTCAGCAGGACAGGAGAAGAGACACATATTCTAGAGCCGAAGAAAGGCAAGCAGAGTGGTTGCCCTTGCAATGATGTGGGGTCAGTTGTGCCCTCCCCAATAAAGCAGGTAGAGAACAGGCAGCTCCTTTTGAGAAGCTTGTCTCTGCCACCCCCACTCATCCACATCCGCATAGCAGGGCAAAGTGTGGAGAGGCCTAACATAGAGAAATAGACCATGGCCCCTTCGAAGCCTACAAAGATTGCCCAGGAGAGGAGAGCGGAGAAGTCTGGGGCAGTTTCTCTTTACCTTTCTGCCACGTGGAGAGACAGAGCACGAGGCTCTTACCACCCCCAGAAGGCAGCAGCGGCTGGCGTGGCAGGCAGCCGGACAGCACAGTGCTGGCTCCGGGCTGATCATGACCGTGGGGCAGCAGGGCCTGCGTTCCTTAGAGTTACAGCGGCTGAGGCCTCACTTCAGAAACAGCCCCAAAGAAGCAACAGAGGCAAAGGCAGAGTCCTGAGTAGGAGTCAATGTCAACCAGTGTTGGTAACAGGAACTTCCCAACAGTGCAATGTGAAGAGAGCGAGGACTTGATCCTCCATTGACACTTTCACACGAGGCTACTGCAGCTGGTCACCAAGAAGCTCCAACTTCCTGTTCCTTGTCAAGCTAATGATAGTGGGATGGGAACGATGATTATAGTCGTCTATCTTAATGTTTTTCTTGCTGCTGCCCCACATTTTTGTTGCTCTCTGTTGTCACACCTATGACATCTGGGAGAACATGCTGGCATTAACAGTCCACTGAACGGGACCCAAGTTGTTCTTCTTAAAAGGTGAGTCAGATGATGTCACCCCCTGAGCAAAACATCTCATCTCATCTGGAGTAAAACCCAAAGTCCCCACAAGGACCACCCACGCTCTGTGCAATAGGACCCCACCAGTACCCACCTGTGACCTCAGCTTCCTCTACTCTGCCCTTGCACCTCTGCGAAGTCACCCGGGACACTCGCTCCTGGAGAGTTCTTCCCTAACATCTGGGCACCTGGCTCCCATGCTCTTTTCGAGTCTTCGCTCCACTGTTAATCTTCTCTTCCCCGACCACCACCACCCCATGTAAAAATGCAGCCCTCAACTCTACCCCCATGCTGCACCCACCTATACCCTTCCCCATTTTACTTTTAGGTCTATACAGCCACTGGACATTCAGTATGCTTCAGTCATCTGTTTAATATCTTTCTCTCCTCCTCTGATACCTTAGATTGCAAGTTCCATAAATGCAGGGACTTTTGCCTCTTTGGGTCCAAGAAATGCAAACGTCCATAGAAGGTGCTCAATGAAGATTAATTGAATCCATGAAGTACTAGAAAGGAAGGTTTTAGTGAACTCAAAAGGTGGAGCAAAATCTGATTTTACCTATTACGTCACCTTCTAACGGCCACTGGAGAGTCCCTCTGGAGACAGCACCCTTCTTTGAGCTCCTTTCTTCTCACTCTTGCCATCTACCAACTCACCTGCCCCTCTCTGCCACCTGCTTCCTTCCAGGATTCCTGCTCCATCTTGGCTGGAGGTCTTTCAGGCCCTACACATTTCTTCAGAGTAAATCCCCCAAAGTAAACAAACTTTTATACATTGACAAACTAGCCCTGTCGGCCTCTTGAGGTTTAGCATCAGTGTGTGGTTAAGCTCTTAACTTCCTGTTTCTGTGCTCTGTTGATCAAAGACCACTTTCCATAAAGAAGTGGTGGGAGGAGAGACGAAGCAGAGAGGGAAGGAAACTCCATCTGGCCACATCTTTATAGAATGCAAACAGAGGCAGCTATACCAAACAGCAAGAGGGGCCTTGGCTCTCAGGAGCCAATTGTCTCTAGGAGTGGGACTTCCAAATATCTTTGACAGCTACCCACACTTACCACTGAGCTCTAGCACATATGACACGCATATGCCTATTTATATTTCTGAAGCAAAAGATTCATGAAGCAATAACTATCATTATATGGAGTGCTGTACTCTGATGTTTCCCATTCTGTTCTATTTCATTTAAGAAATGTCAGTCTTAATATTGAACTTCATTTCAACACCCAATGGGTCACAGCCCACAGCTTACCCTCTGACCCAAATGCATGCCCTTGAAATAGAATATTCAATATTCACATCCCTGCTGCATATGAGGTAAATGTGAAACACCGTATCATTGCACATTGACACTTTTCCTGCCTCATGAACACATGTATGGTTTAAGTAAACAAAATATGTATCATGTATAAATATGGATGTACTTTTTCACACCTTTTATTCCTGGTAGAGTGGTGTTACACTGCACATTATTATATATTTTGGTAAAATGATAAAAAAATATTATGGTACCAGATAAAATATCAAATACCTGTTTATTAATACACTTCTTCACCAAGAGAGCCATTTCCAAAGCTCACAGAGTGAACATGTTACTGGATGACTTTCACACTGAGTGAACTGACTAAGTCTGCCCTCTCTCATATGTGTTCTCTTCCCCTTGCACATGACCACACAGTCGGTCACACTCACTTACATGCACACACTTTGTCTATACCAGCTCCCAGAAGTCAGGCACTGCCACACAGTAATACTTGACATAATGCTCTGTAAACTAAATACCAGTCACTGAAAGAGTGAATTATCCACTGAAAAAGTGGCTATGCCTACTGAAAAAAATGTTCCATAGCTGAAGAGCATATGAAAAGTGTGTACATTGTATATCAGATTGTGCAAGCAGACAAAAGCAGGTGGCTTTGAGAGGCTATAGCTTGGCTTGGGCGGGACTTTTATGGAGGACCCTCCAGATTCCAGAACCACCACATCATTTTCACTTGCTGGCTGGACAGGTGTCCTGATTCTCAATATGCAAATGTGGAAACTGAGCCTCAAAGGAGTTTGTCAAACTCAGTGAAATGTCTCTGTTTCAAATTTCCAATGGCAGGAAAGACTTGAGCCTGGCGCTGTATGTCTGATGGTATTGATTACATCACGGTTTGTAGTGCCAAAGGACTGTAAACAACATGGGCTGAATCTGGAGGGAAATGGTAGAACAAATGTTATATATCCACACTACAAAATGCTATGCAGCTATTTTAAATAATGGCTTAGATCTAAACTCAGAAAAGCAAGTTGGACAAAAGTACATGTAGTATCATCCAATTTTTATTTAAAAAGAAGAGAAGAACACACTGTACTTCAGATAAAATTATTTGTAACTGTTCATAGGAGGTTGGTGAAAGATAGTTATATATTAATGCCAAATCATCGGTATAGTTATCGGAAGAGAGATGGGCTATAGGGATCTTTTAGGGGAGGTGGAAAGGTGAATAATTGACTTTTTCTGTGTATAATTCCATGAATAATTGTTTTTTTGATGTGTAATTCCATTGTTTCAAAAAGCAAGTTTTTTCCATCTTAAAAAATCTGACAATGGATATTTAAAATAATAAAAGAAAATTCTCTTTCTTCTAGTTCTATTATAAATGAAATGATCCACCCTCCCAAGGTCACCTCTGTTGAAAGGGGAGCGTTAGGGCTGGAGTGCATGTCTTTGACCCCAAACCCATGCCCTTGCCTCAACACTCCAGCTGTCTGTCCTGTATCGAGTGTGTGGAAAACTTTGCACCCTTAACACTGGTATTGGGTGAACACACACAGTAAAGAACAGCGTAACATCATGTAAGAAAACAAGTTATTGTTGTTAGCACAGTGTTTAATGCAAATGTAAGCATGAAAATCAGGTATCACAAAAGCTGTTGAAGAAATGTAATGCTGACAGTATTTGGCAATAAAATAATAATCGCTGAGTGTATCTCTGATGAAATGAGATTTAATCCACTTGAGTTCCTAATTGTCTGCCACACTACATTAGAGATGGATACTCTTATTGTCTCTACTACTCAGAAATGTGAAATTCAAAGCAATATGTACAATGACAATGTCTTGAAATAAGCCAGCTTAATGAACCAGCAAATTGGACCTTTCTATCTCTTTATTTAACATCCAGTTCCAGGAGTGTATCAGAGTTCATTACAAAGAGCCCAAATTCAAAGAAATGCTGATAAATTCATTTATAATTAGAATTAATGACTTCAAGAAAGACTTCTCGTATTTTTAGAGGGAGCCATTATTTATTATTGAATTTATATAAATCTGGGTAATAAGTGTTGAATCACTTTTTTACTTCTGTTATTTATAGATTCAATTTTGTAATACAGCCCCCCAAACACATCTCACATAAAGAAATCAATTTTTCCCACCCAAACACAGCAATGGCATTCAGAAACACGAGGGCAGAGCTTTCTTATTGGGGCGTGTCCGTGGCTCTCCCTGGGGGTGCGGGGGTAACGGACATTTTGCATGGCACAGTTGAGGGCGAGGGGCAGTTCTACTCGCATCTACTGTGCAGAGGCCAGGGATGCTGCTAAACATTCTATAATGGACAGCATAGCCCCTGAAACAGAGGATTATCCAGGTCAAAATGTCAGCAGTGCTCTGACAGGTTGAGAAACCCTGACCTGTGTGAATATATCTCACTCAAAGAATGCTCCATTTAATTCAATGTTTTCCAAAATGAGATCACTATCCATCTTGTCACATAGGCTCAGAACAAGAACAATTAAAGGCATGGATCTGGCTCAGACAATTTTTTTCCTAATAGTTATGGTAATAATGACTTCAGTGTTTGCAATAAAGATGATAGAGTGGGGCATTAAAGTAGATCTCTTAAGTACAGATCAGAGAAATAACTTAAATTTGTCTAAGCATTTATATTATCTTCAAGGAAATATCTTTCCCAAAAGCATCTAATTGCCTAATAGGTTTTAAGATGTCAGTGCATATTGGTTCAAGGTGATGAAAAGAAATCTGTCTGGGATTCTGATTTAGACGAGAAGGGTTGGTAACCAACAGGTCTAAAGTGAAAGCAAACAGTGGAAAGATCTAAAGGTCTGGTTCTCTTTAGCTAGCAGTGGATTGGAATGTTATTTACAATTTGCTTCAAGGTAGAAATTCCATACTTTTGATGGAAGTAAGTTTAATTTGAATATTACAGAATTTCTCTTTTAATATTCTCATCTTAGTTTAGTTCTTGCTTTATCTTTCATATGCATGCTTGGGGAGGCTGGTTAATTTGATGTAATTTAACTTGGTACTTTTAGTTCCCCTTTTTGATGATCGAATTTTTATAGGCCTTATTTATCTAAGGAAAATACAATCAGTGTTCAATAGCCCAGTGAAGAAGAATAAAAGAAACTGGAAATTCTTTTCATTCAAAAGAAAGTAACAATCAAGTATCAGAAATAAAATGATTAAAATTCCAATTTGCTAAACTTTCCTAGAACGAGGGTGTTCTGAAGGAAACTGGTTAAATATATAACACGTGTTAGTTTATTCTTCTATCTCATTGAGCTTAAAGATAATTTAAGCATTCATGACTTAAGGATTTTATAACACAGCATTTCCTTTGGTGTGGGAAATGAATTAATGGTTATGTTTATTGTCATATATTTTTAGGAAAACAAATATTGCTAGCACATTAAATCCATGATTTGATCAATATTACTCTCTTCAAAAATAATGAAGTAGATCTTGGTATTAGACCCAACTTGATTTAAAAACAAATACTAAGTAAATAATAGTACAGATGGTACTCAAATGTAGCAAAAATTGTAACTGGCACCAAATAAATAAAATCCTGGGACAATAAATACTTCAAAGTCATCATTCTGAACATTATTATTGTATAGCTTTAGGAGTGAACAAGGCAGTAAGAATCGAGGCCAGATGACCCGAACAAATGTCATTACATTGGTTTTTACAATTAATAACAATGTTTACTGGACCCTTGTGAGGTGCCAAACAACACTTATAATGATGCTTACTACATGCCAGGTGTTGTAAGAATGTTACTTGTTTTTGTTGGTATTTTTTAATTTTTATTTTTTATTACAAATTCATATGAGGGTACAGATGTTTCGGTTATATTCCAATTCTACAATAAAGTCTAAGTATTAGTTTAGCCCTTCACCCAGGGAGTGTGCAGAACACCCTCACATTAGACACCTTGGGTGACTTCCCGCGGATTGCCCTCCTTCCTCCTCCCCTCCCCCTTGCTATACTATATTTGTGATTTTTCTTTTGTGTGGGCGTATAGTTGCTTATATTTTGGTTTCATATTAGTATTGAGTACATTGGATATTTTCTTTTTCCTTTCTTGAGATACTTTATTAAGAAGAATGTGTTTCAACTCCATCCAGGTAAACACAAAAGATGTGGAGTCTCCATCTTTTCTTACGGCTGAATAGTGCTCCATGCTATACATATGCCACAGTTTGTTAATTCATTTATGGGTAATGGGCACTTAAGTTGCTTCCATGTCTTGGCAATTGTGAATTGAGCTCCAATAAACATTCTGCTGCAAATGTCCTTGTGATACATTGATTTTTCTTCTTTCTTCTCTGGATAGATATCTAGTAATTCCATTGTAGGATCAAATGGAAGGTTGACTTTTAATTCTTTAAGAAATTTCCATATGGGGCAGGGCCTGTGGCTCAAAGGGATAGGGCGCTGGCCCCATATGCCAGAGATGGCAGGTTCAAACCCAGCCCTGGCCAAAAACTGCAAAAAAAAAAAGAAAGAAAGAAAAGAAAAAGAAATTTTCCACAGAGTTGTATTCATTTGCAATCCCTCCAGCAGTGCAAAAGGGTTCCCTTCTCTCCATATCCATGCCATCATCTGCAGATTGGGGACTTTGGATGGGGGCTAATTTTTCTGGAGTTAGGTGATATCTCAGAGTGGTTTTGATTTGCATTTCTCTGATGATTAGGATGATGAGCATTCTTTCATGTGTCTGTTGTCCCTTAATCTGCCATCTTCAGAGAATGTCCATACTACCCAAAGCAATCTATAGATTCAATGCAACTCCCATCAAAGCACCAATGTCATACTTTGAAGAACTTGAAAAAATGTACTTCATTTTATATGGAACCAGAAAAAAAAAAAAAAAACGCAAATAGCCAATATAATTCCTAGAAGTAAAAACAAATCTGGAGGCATCACATTACCAGACTTAAGGTTGTATTACAAATCTATGGTCATCAAAACAGTATGGTACTGCACAAAAATAGCAATACAGATCTGTGGAATAGAATAGAGAACCTAAAGATTAAACCAGTCGCGTATCACCATCTGATCCTTGATAAACCCAACAAAAGCATGCCCTGGGGAAAAGAATTCGTATTTAATACATGGTGCTGGGAGAACTGGTTAGCCACACATAGCAGACTGAAACTGGACCCGCCCCTCTCACCATTGGCAAAAATTGACTCTCCTGGATAAAAGATTTAAATCGAAGACATAAAACAATAAAAGTTCTAGAAGAGAGTGTGGAAAAAACATTTGACAAAACTGGCGGGGGAAAAGATTTTATGAAGAAGACTCCCCTGGCAATTGCAGCAACACCAAAAATAAATAAATGAGACATGATCAAGCTAAAAGCCTTCTGCACAGCTAAGGGCTCCACAACTAGAGCAAACAGACAGCCTTCAGAGTGGGAGAAGACATTTGCATGCTATGAATCTGACAAAGGGCTGGTAGCTAGAATCTATACAGAAATCAATCAACAAGGAAAGAGCAAACAACCCCATTTATGAGTGGGCAAGAAACTTGTTTATTGTTTTAATTCATTTAATACACACAACAATCTCAATAAACTGGTCACAGCTAGTAAGTACACGGTGAAGCTGGGATTTGCACCCACACATTCACCCTGGGGTCTGCCCTCTTAACTATGCAAAATGGCATCTCTTGTGCTAAAAACAAGTGCCACTACTATGTCAGATGCTTTTGCTTATTATCACATTTAATCCTTCCTGTACTCTTCAACTGAGCTTCATTACCTCCTTGAATATATGATGCCAATGGGCCAAGCTGATTCATTTCTTTTTTTTTTTTTTTGTAGAGACAGAGTCTCACCTTACTGCCTTCAGTAGAGTGCCATGATGTCACAGGACTCACAGCAACCTCTAGCTCTTGGGCTTCCGCGATTCTCCTGCCTCAGCCTCCCAAGCAGCTGGGATTACAGGCGCCCGCCACAACGCCCGGCTATTTTTTGGTTGCAGTTCGGCCGGGGCTGGGTTTGAACCCGCCACCCTCGGTATATGGGGCTGGCGCCTTACTCACTGAGCCACAGGCACCACACCCTGATTCATTTCTTAATAAGGTATGTGGGGGAAAACCTTCCAATTCCCTAAGATTCTAAGGCAACGCAAATGAGGTGGAGAAGGCATAAGAACCACTGAAGTGTGAGGAGAAAGCAGAAAGTAGAATTTCTATTTGAGTTATTTCTTTTTTCTCATCCTTTTTAAGGTTCATTCTTTGTGTGTATGTTATGATGTGCTCATGCATCAAAGCAATTGTGTTTGATAGGTCTTACAAATAAATATACAGATATTGGGAGTACTTGATCAAAATAATACTGATAGAATTTTGAGATTTCATTATATATCTTATAATAATTGCTGGCTATTTTTCTCCCTGTTTAAGTTGTTCTCTTGGTATGCACAAGTCAACTCGGAAACTTACCTTATCGCCTTAAAACCTGTACACATACTTAAATGTCGTATATGTGACTTCATTCACCATGCACATCTATATTCCTTCCTTCCGCACATTATCACCAGTTACCAGGGAGTGTTTTAGACATGAAAAGTGTAACTTACATGGAGGTTTCATATACAAGATGAAGCCAAAAACAAACAGCTAATTGATTCAGAGAAAGTATCCTATTGTCCAAAGGAATCCAGATGCCGGATGACTGAGCTGTTTGGGTATCCCTTTAACAAATATTTACAATAGCCTTGTTCTGGGCCCAGTAGGTAGCATACACAGAATATTCTGGTGGTTAGAAACACAAATCCTCAGCTGTATGACCTCGAGCAAGTGACTTATCTTCTCTGTGCGTAAATTTTCTCTTTTTTACAATGGACATAATAATAGCACCTTACCTCAAAGGGTCATGAAGGAATTGATGGAATTTGTAAAGGGCCTGGCACAGTGCCTGGCATCCATGAAGAACTATATTCGCATTCCTGTGTGTGTCAACTTTGCTAGGTCACCATACTTAGATGTTTGATCAAATGCTATTCTAGAATGTTTCTGTGAAGCTATTTTAAAAATGAGATTAACATTTAAATTAGTAGAATCTGAGTAAGAAGATTGATTACCCTTAATAATGGAGGTAGGGCTCATCCAAGTAGCTGAAGGCCTGATGGGAAAAAAGACTGACCTTCCCCCAGGAGGAGGGAATTTCGCCAGCAGCTGTCTTCAGACTTGGAAGTGCAATATCAGCTGTCTCCCTTAAGTGTCCAACCTGCTGGCTCATCCTATAGATTTGGGATTTACCAGCCTTCATATTCATGTGAGCCAATTCTCTAAAAATCTCAATATTTATCTCTCTCTCTCTCTCTCTCTCACACACACACACACACACACGCACATATATGTAAGTGCACCCAAGAACTATTCAGATTATAAGCTAGGCTAGCTAAAGGGAAGCCGTTTTGCTCCTAGTGTGCTTTCAGCTTGTTCTGCTTAAAAGTTTAAAATAGGGCCGGGTGCAGTGGCTCGCTCCTGTAATCCTAACACTCTGGGAGGCCAAGATGGGTGGATTGAGCTCATGGGCTCAAGACCAGCCTGAGCAAGAATAAGACGCCATCTCCAAAAACTAGCTGGGCATTGGGGCAGGTGCCTGTAGTCCCAGCTACTAGAGAGGCTGAGGCAAGAGAATCACTCAAGCCCAAGAGTTTAAGGTTTCTGTAAGCTATGATGCCAGGTCACTCTATCAAGGGCAACATAGTGAGACTCTGTCTCAGAAAAAAAAAAAAAATGTTTAGAATAAGTTGCTGCTTGGTTGCACAGCTGCCCTACACAACAAGCGTGAAGAAAAACAGAGCAAAAGTTTAGAACATGCAAACTGCAGACTGCTGATGACAGGATCCACCAGACAACCTGCCATTTGCTGATAACCATTGAGCAAGTCATGATGACTGTGTAAAGCTTGCTTTCTGCCACCAATCCCTCTTACCCCTAACCTTTATCCCTTGCTGAGGAAGCAGAGAAAGGTAAGATGGTCTTTGAGACAATAGTCTGCCATCTCCTCAGGCTGCCAGCATGTGATATAAATAAATAAACCACCTTTCCTCTCGTCTCTGGAGCAGGTAGCCAAACCTGTGTTTGCCAACATACATACATGCGTTTGTATATCTTATATGTATCGTAAGAGTTATTAACCGATACGTACAGAGCTATATGTCTCTCTCATACATGTGAATACACACATAGATGCACATACATATATATGGATATATTTGTGTATACACCCTCCTGGTCTGTTGCTCTGGGAAACCTAGACTAACACTGTGGGATAATGGTAGCTACCATTTAATGAGCCATTCTACATAGTGTTTAACATGTCCAATATGATCTCATTTATTCTTCATAAAAACTCTATTACCATCAGTGTAACCTGGCTTATTGTACCCTCGATGAATCCCCAACAATAAAAAATAATAATAATAATAATAAATATATATATATTAAAAAAACTCTATTACCACTCCTTATTTCTTACAAAGAAGAAACCAAACCTAAGAAACCAAGGCCAGTGAGTTACTCTTCCATCATCATTCAGCTGGTTTATGGCAGAAGCAGGATTCAGTCAAGGGCTTCCCCCAAAGCCCAAACCCCCAGGAAATGCTATCATTGTTTTATTTACTATGAAAAGCTTAGGACGGCTGCCTGTTCTTGGTGGAGTATGTTTTCAGCATACCCACAATGCTAGGTGACCTGGAAATATTTATGGGGCTATTTTATTTATTTTCTTTTTAGTGTTAAAAATTTTTAATTATTTTTTTTTATTTTCACATATACATGTGTTAATTAGGTTTCCATTTTTTTGCCTTCACAAAATTAAAAAGACTTAAAATTTAATAATAAAATTTAATAATAATAATATCCTTTAAGATAAGGATAGAAACAAAAACCTCGTAAAGAACGAAAGAAAATAAATACATTCAGAAAAGGAATCAGACAATTTCTACATCAAAATATTAAGCAATAATAATAATGCAAAGAAAGTAACATTCACATTGTCAAATAAGAGTATGTCTATTATAGAATGCTTTGACTCTGAGATTTAGTATGGAGTCATCAGTTAACTTATTAATTTTTTTGGTATCAAAAAATAGACAACTAATATTTATAAATAAAAATAAAAAATAATTTCAAAAAACAGATCATGCTAAATCTTATAGACAATAGAAAAAGAAGAAATACTTCAAAATCATTCTACTTGATCTGGGAATACCTGATATTAAAATTGGAGAAAATATATTATTATAAAGGAGAAATTACAAACATATGTCACTAATAAATGAGGACACAATATCCTAAACAACATATTAACAAGTTGAGTTAAAAATTAATCTTTAAGTAATGTATGGGGCTATTTTAAAACCGCTTTCATGGCCAGGAAGGCTATTTTAACCAGTGTGATGAAAATGTGTCAAATGGTCTATAAAACCAGTGTATGGTGCCCCATGGTCACATTAATGTACATAGCTATGATTTAATAATAATAATAATAAATAAATAAATAAATAAAAAATAAAAAAAACCCTTTCATGCTACTGAGAAATACTAAATGGCCAAACATATTTTGCCCACCCCTAATTGTAAGTCCTGCGTGGGCTCAACAGTGGTACTGCTTCAGGGAAGCTATTTGCAATATACTATGTATAAGACTGAAGCTAAGTAGACAGAAAAGTATGTGGAGACCACCTAGACCAGTGATTTTCAACCAATGAGCTGTGAGAGGATCTTAAGTGTGATGCAAAAATTTTTAAAGATCATTAATTAAATTATATTTGAACAAAGTTCAGAGCACATTGAGGATATTCTTTTTTTAACTCTGTTTTTATCAGCCTAATTTAAGTGTGTCACAGAAGTTTAACCATAGGTTCAAGTGTGCCATGATACTAAAAAGTTTGAAAAACACTGAACTAGTCCCTTTTCTGTTAGAAGGGAGCTAGTTTAACATCTTAGAGTGAAATTAGCCAAGATTTCAAGACCAACTATAGTTTTGAGGGGAATAAATCTCTTTTGAGTTAGTTGGGAAAACAGATTTTTAAGAATGGACTTTTAAGACCTTTCCTCCTTATCCACATGAATATCATAGAATTAGCAAATGCAATCGGTATTTTTCCAGTAAATAACTTTGACTATAGAATAACACTTATCTGAGAGTTCACCAAGGGCACTTACATCAGTCCTAGAACCATCAGGCAAATACAAATTAGCTAGCATTCACAATTTCCTTTTATGTGCAAGGCTGTTTCTGAAATAACTTAAGAGTTTGAAAGAGCTTTGAAGGAATATTTTTAAAATCTGTGCCAGTGGGTAACAGATTGAATTTAGACTCAACTGGTGATATTTGTCTCCTTAATTATCAGCAATAACAACACTTTAGATTGATGTGGTGCTTTTAACGTTGCAAAAAATGGCCAAGTTCATTTATCAACTGATTCACTTTGTTGTATTGTGCTATAATTTTCAACTGATAGTCCAAGACAACAGCTTGGCACATTGTAAAGAAAGATGTGCTAAGAAGTGTTGTCAATGTCTTTTGTTCCTAAGCAGAATTTAGATAATAAGGACATGATCTAAAGAAACTTTTAGTGTCTGAGATGACTTATTTAGTCCCCAGAGACATGAAATATCTGTATGATGGTAAATGAATAGAGAGCACTTAATGTCATTAATTTTTTTTTATTTAATTCACATGCCCATTATAAGTATACATGTGAAAACCTAGGATTGGGAAATGATTGGAGAACTTCCCTTGCTGTTTATCTCTCTCTGTTAGTCTAGATAACTGAGCGTTTACTTCCAACGAATACTGGAGGGGGTTAAGAACAAAGCCAGGGCCCTTAGACTTGGCCTTTGAAAGGTATGGGCTGTGCCTGGCTCTAGACACATCTTTCCCTGGTTTATAAAAATATTTGTATACTCACCATAATAAGAAAGTAATAGTTATATCGGCAAACACTTTAACTATAAAACTTGCTAAATGGTGTTAAAAACATCAGGAGAGCATTTGTCTATACATTTTATATTACTATTTTGAATTGTATGAGGTAAGATTATATTTTAACATTATTTGACAACGGAAGGAAAAACTCTTAAAATGTATGAGGCTCTAAACTTATATTTAGATATTTTACTACATAAGGAGACAATTTTGCAAAATGAAATTAATAGAAGCGATGTGCTTATGCAGTTTAGGAAAGTAAATCAAAGAAGTAAGGATGTTTGATGTGAAATTTCCATCCAGGAAGAAGACATGAAGATGAATTAGTCAATGAAATGTACATGTATGTGTAAAATATATATTGGATTATAAGCTCATGTTTGAAGAGAAAGGCGTTATCATATAATTATAAATAGTATAGTGCTACCGCAGAATCAACTCATATGTTAAGGATTTCTAAACATGTCACAAACAAATGCTGTCTATAATTAGTCAAAATGCACAATTTTTTTTGTCTCTGTCCATTGTATTTCCACCTGTTCCAAAGTTGGTGTTGTGCAGATCTGAGTACCAGACGGGAAGTTTGTTCTCTTTCAATGTGCTTAGGAAAATTACTACTGTCATTGTCTCCTACCCCAAGAGTGATGTGTCTCTCTCTCTCCCCTGTATCTCCCATGAGCTCTCTATCTGAAATAGCAGAAGGGAAGACTTCTGTCCTAGGGGCAGAGACCCAGTATCACAGCATTGCACAGCTCCAGGGACAACATTCATGTTGTGGTTTACGTCAATCTCTAGTGTCGTGTGTAGAGACTACCATGTGAATGTGATGTGAATCCCTTCAAATTAGCTCAAACTGTGGAAATTTACAAAATCAGATAGGGTTAGCTTAAAAACACAAGAGTTTTTCTCTGCAGTTGGGCTTTCTATCTCCACTTTTTTTAAAGGACAGACACCTCCATCTCAGCCCTGGCTTTGCTTGGCTTCCCAATGGGATGAATGGGGTTTGAAAATCTGAATGGCCCTCTATGGGCCAGGTACCCAACCCCTGGTTCAACTAGATGTGACCGTGGAGGTGATTTTGTACTTAGCAAGAGACAGAATTTCTGAGTAGTAGGTAGAAATGAGACAGGCACGTTTGCTCTGCAGAAGTCATTGACACTATAAATACTTTCTCTTCCACCTGCCTTCATCTGATAGTTTTTATTATTTTATTAAACAATATTTGCTGCCTCCCCTTGTGAGCAGAATATAATTTCCTGCTCCACTGAAATTCAGTCTAAACACCTGACTTGCCTTAGCCAATGAAATGCCAGTAAAAATGATGGCTGCCACTACTGAGCAGAAGTTAAGAGCCATCACGCTCCTTCCCCATTACTCCTTTCCTTGGCCACGATAGAACAATGTAAATATTTAATGTAATTATCAATACAATTTCAGTTACTTATACCATTTTGTATTTTTTCTGTTCCCCCCCACCACTTGTCTTGTTCTTCTGTTTCCCTTTTCTTGGCTTCTTTGTGGTTATTTTGTAGAAACTCTTCATTCTGTTATATTCTTCTGAAGAATGTTGATGGTTTAGTTTTAGTAAGACAGACTTGGACAGACTCAAACTAGAAATTCTGTCTTGCCTATGGATACAGCAGCTCAAATCTCAGTTAGGTTTTCTTAGCATTGCCTACAAGCTGCTTTGAGTTTGCCCCATACGTGCATCGTTTAGCACTCAGAAACTTGTACAGTGTTTGTGAACAGAATTCAGGGCTCTTCAAATTCTGGCTTTCTTTTCTCTGTGACTCTCTCCCCCACTTTCCAGCAGCAATAGCTGTACCAGACTCTGCAGTTCTTCAGGCCAATATTTTCTGGTGGGGTTTTAACCCACCTATGCGGGGACAACAGCTTAATCTCAAGCCGAAGTCATAAAAACAAGACATTCATACTCTAATAATTTTTCTTTCATGTTTTTACTTTCTTCCAAAATCTGCCTGATTTTGCTCAGTTTCAGAGCATCTTGTTCAGAGTTGTTACCTGCAAGAGAGGTAGTCTGTTAGGAATCTACTCTGCTAGACTGAGGTAAAACTCTAAAGCCAGTTCTGAGATAGGCATAGAACGAGAACTAAAAATAAACTATTGTGCTTGAAAGCCATTTACATTTGAGGATGTATTTGTTTTTGTAGCTGAACTTACCCCAACCAGGGAAATTTGGAATATAACGATTTAACCATTTCACACCTATATTTCTGAAACCTATTCAAGGACAAATGAGTTTCCCCAAAATGTTCCTGATTCTATGAATTTTGCTTTCCTCCTTACACTGTTAAGACACTTTAAGTGGTACTCTATCCTTAATTTCCACTGCAATCAGGAAGAATGATGTTCTTTCACATTGAAAGACATTCTTTTTTTTGTTTTGTTTTGTTTTTTTTTATTGTTGGGGATTCATTGAGGGTACAATAAGCCAGGTTACACTGATTGCAATTGTCAGGTAAAGTCCCTCTTGCAGTCATGTCTTGCCCCCATAAAGTGTGACACACACCAAGGCCCCAACCCCTCCCTCCGTCCCTCTTTCTGCTTCCCCCCCCATAACTTTAATTGTCCTCATATCAAAATTGAGTACATAGGATTCATGCTTCTCCATTCTTGTGATGCTTCACTAAGAATAATGTCTTCCACTTCCATCCAGGTTAATACGAAGGATGTAAAGTCTCCATTTTTTTTAATGGCTGAATAGTATTCCATGGTACACATATTCCACAGCTTATTAATCCATTCCTGGGTTGGTGGGCATTTAGGCTGTTTCCACATTTTCGCGATTGTAAATTGAGCTGCAATAAACAGTCTAGTACAAGTGTCCTTATGATAAAAGGATTTCTTTCCTTCTGGGTAGATGCCCAGTAATGGGATTGCAGGATCAAATGGGAGGTCTAGCTTGAGTGCTTTGAGGTTTCTCCACACTTCCTTCCAAAAAGGTTGTACTAGTGTGCAGTCCCGCCAGCAGTGTAAAAGTGTTCCCTTCTCTCCACATCCACGCCAGCATCAGCAGTTTTGAGATTTTGTGATATGGGCCATTCTAACTGGGGTTAGATGATATCTCACGGTTGGTTTCATTTGCATTTCTCTAATATATAGAGATGATGAACATTTTTTCATGTGTTTGTTAGCCATTCGTCTGTCATCTTTAGAGAACGTTCTATTCATGTCTCTTGCCCATTGATATATGGGATTGTTGGCTTTTTTCATGTGGATTAATTTGAGTTCTCTATAGATCCTAGTTATCAAGCTTTTGTCTGATTGAAAATATGCAAATATCCTTTCCCATTGTGTAGGTTGTCTCTTTGCTTTGGTTATTGTCTCCTTAGCTGTACAGAAGCTTTTCAGTTTAATGAAGTCCCATTTGTTTATTTTTGTTGCTGTTCCAATTCCCATGGCAGTCTTCTTCATGAAGTCTTCCCCCAGGCCAATATCTTCCAGTGTTTTTCCTATGCTTTCTTTGAAGATTTTTATTGTTTCATGCCTTAAATGTAAGTCCTTTATCCATCTTGAATCAATTTTTGTGAGTGGGGAAAGGTGTGGGTCCAGTTTCAGTCTTTTACATGTAGACATCCAGTTCTGCCAACACCATTTATTGAATAGGGAGTCTTTCCCCCAAGGTATGTTCTTCTTTGGTTTATTGAAGATTAGGTGGTTGTAAGATGTTAGTTTCATTTCTTGGTTTTCCATTCGATTCCAAGTCTCTATGTCTCTGTTTCTGTGCCAGTACCATGCTGTCTTGACCACTATGGCTTTGTAGTACAGACTAAAATCTGGTATACTGATGCCCCCAGCTTTATCTTTGTTACAGAGAACTGCCTTAGCTATACGGGGTTTTTTCCGGTTCCATACAAAACGCAGAATCATTTTCTCCAAATCTTGAAAGTACGATGTTGGTATTTTGATAGGAATGGCATTGAATAGGTAGATTGCTTTGGGAAGCATAGACATTTTAACAATGTTGATTCTTCCCATCCATGAGCATGGTATGTTCTTCCATTTGTTAACATCCTCTGCTATTTCCTTTCTGAGGATTTCATAGTTTTCTTTATAGAGGTCCTTCACCTCCTTCGTTAGGTATATTCCTAGGTATTTCATTTTCTTTGAAACTATGGTGAAGGGAGTTGTGTCCTTAATTAGCTTCTCATCTTGACTGTTATTGGTGTATACAAAGGCTACTGTCTTGTGGACATTGATTTTATATCCTGAAACATTACTGTATTTTTTGATGACTTCTAGGAGTCTTTGGTTGAGTCTTTGGGGTTCTCTAAGTATAAGATCATGTTGTCAGCAAAGAGGGAGAGTTTGACCTCCTCTGCTCCCATTTGGATTCCCTTTATTTCCTTGTCTTGACTAATTGTATTGGCTAGAACTTCCACCACTATGTTGAATAGTAAAGGTGACAGAGGACAACCTTGTCTGGTTCCAGTTCCAAGAGGAAAAGCTTTCAGTTTTACTCCATTCAGTAAAATACTGGCTGTGGGTTTGTCATAGACAGCTTCAATCAGTTTTAGAAATGTGCCACCTATGCCTATACTCTTCAGTGTTCTAATTAGAAAAGGATGCTAGATTTTATCAAATGCTTTTTCTACATCTATTGAGAGGATGATGTGATCTTTATTTTTGCCTCTGTTAATATGGTGGATAATGTTTATGGACTTGCGTATGTTTAATCAGCCTTGCCTCCCTGGGATGAAGCCTACTTGATCATGATGAAAGACTTTATTTTATTTATTTTTTTTTTTTTATTGTTGGGGATTCATTGAGGGTACAATAAGCCAGGTTACACTGATTGCAATTGTTAGGTAAAGTTCCTCTTGCAATCATGTCTTGCCCCCATAAAGTGTGACACACACCAAGGCCCCACCCTCCTCCCTCCTTCCCTCTTTCTGTTTCCCCCCCCATAACCATAATTGTCATTAATTGTCCTCATATCAAAATCGAGTACATAGGATTCATGCTTCTCCATTCTTGTGATGCTTTACTAAGAATAATGTCTTCCACTTCCATCCAGGTTAATACGAAGGATGTAAAGTCTCCATTTTTTTTAATGGCTGAATAGTATTCCATGGTATACATATACCACAGCTTGTTAATCCGTTCCTGGGTTGGTGGGCATTTAGGCTGTTTCCACATTTTGGCGATTGTAAATTGAGCTGCAATAAACAGTCTAGTACAAGTGTCCTTATGATAAAAGGATTTCTTTCCTTCTGGGTAGATGCCCAGTAATGGGATTGCAGGATCAAATGGGAGGTCTAGCTTGAGTGCTTTGAGGTTTCTCCATACTTCCTTCCAGAAAGGCTGTACTAGTTTGCAGTCCCACCAGCAGTGTAAAAGTGTTCCCTTCTCTCCACATCCACGCCAGCATCTGCAGCTTTGAGATTTTGTGATGTCGTCCATTCTCACTAGGGTTACATGATATCTCAGGGTTGTTTTGATTTGCATTTCTCTAATATATAGAGATGAACATTTTTTCATGTGTTTTTTAGCCATTCGTCTGTTGTCTTTAGAGAACATTCTATTCATGTCTCTTGCCCATTGATATATGGGATTGTTGGCTTTTTTCATGTGGATTAATTTGAGTTCTCTATAGATCCTAGTTATCAAGCTTTTGTCTGATTGAAAATATGCAAATATCCTTTCCCATTGTGTAGGTTGTCTCTTTGCTTTGGTTATTGTCTCCTTAGCTGTACAGAAGCTTTTCAGTTTAATGAAGTCCCATTTGTTTATTTTTGTTGTTGTTGCAATTGCCATGGCGGTCTTCTTCATGAAGTCTTTCCCCAGGCCAATATCTTCCAGTGTTTTTCCTATGCTTTCTTGGAGGATTTTTATTGTTTCATGCCTTAAATGTAAGTCCTTTATCCATCTTGAATCAATTTTTGTGAGTGGGGAAAGGTGTGGGTCCAGTTTCAGTCTTTTACATGTAGACATCCAGTTCTCCCAACACCATTTATTGAATAGGGAGTCTTTCCCCCAAGGTATGTTCTTCTTTGGTTTATCAAAGATTAGGTGGATTAAAATGTTAGTTTCATTTCTTGGTTTTCCATTCGATTCCAAGTGTCTATGTCTCTGTTTCTGTGCCAGTACCATGCTGTCTTGAGCACTATGGCTTTGTAGTACAGATTAAAATCTGGTGTGCCGATGCCCCCAGCTTTATTTTTGTTACAGAGAACTGCCTTAGCTATACGGGGTTTTTTCCAGTTCCATACAAAATGCAGAATCATTTTCTCCAAATCTTGAAAGTACGATGTTGGTATTTTGATAGGAATGGCATTGAATAGGTAGATTGCTTTGGGAAGTATAGACATTTTAACAATGTTGATTCTTCCCATCCATGAGCATGGTATGTTCTTCCATTTGTTAATATCCTCTGCTATTTCCTTTCTGAGGATTTCATAGTTTTCTTTATAGAGGTCCTTCACCTCCTTCGTTAGGTATATTCCTAGGTATTTCATTTTCTTTGAAACTATGGTGAAGGGAGTTGTGTCCTTAATTAGCTTCTCATCTTGACTGTTATTGGTGTACACAAAGGCTACTGACTTGTGGACATTGATTTTATATCCTGAAACATTACTGTATTTTTTGATGACTTCTAGGAGTCTTGTGGTTGAGTCTTTGGGGTTCTCTAAGTATAAGATCATGTCGTCAACAAAGAGGGAGAGTTTGACCTCCTCTGCTCCCATTTGGATTCCCTTTATGTCCTTGTCTTGCCTAATTGTATTGGCTAGAACTTCTAGCACTAGGTTGAATAGTATAGGTGACAGAGGACAAACTTGTCTGGTTCCAGTTATAAGAGGAAAAGCTTTCAGTTTTACTCAATTCAGTAAAATATTGGCTGTGGGTTTGTCATAGATAGCTTCAATCCGTTTTAGAAATGTGCCACCTATGCCTATACTCTTCAGTGTTCTAATAAGAAAAGGATGCTGGATTTTATCAAATGCTTTTTCTGCATCTATTGAGAGGATCATGTGATCTTTATTTTTGCCTCTGTTAATATGGTAGATAACATTTATAGACTTGCGTATGTTAAACCAGCCTTGCATCCCTGGGATGAAGCCTACTTGATCATGATGAATGACTTTTTTGATGATAAGCTGTAATCTACTGGCTAGGATTTTGTTCAGAATTTTTGCATCTATATTCATGAGTGAGATTGGTCTGAAATTCTCCTTTTTGTTTGGGTCTTTTCCTCATTTTGGTATCAGGGTGATGTTTGCTTCATAGAATGTGTTGGGGAACATTCCTTCTTCCTCAGTTTTTTGGAATAATTTCTGCAGTACAGGAATAAGCTCTTCCTTGAAGGTTTGATAGAATTCTGGAGTGAAGCCATCAGGACCAGGGCATTTTTTGGTTGGAAGATTTTTTATTGTTTCTTTGATCTCAGTGCTTGAAATTGGTCTGTTCAGGAGCTCTATTTCTTCCTGGCTGAGTCTAGGGAGAGGGTTTAATTCCAAATATTGATCCATTTCTTTCACATTGTCAAATTTCTGGGCATAGAGTTTCTGGTAGTATGCAGAGATGATCTCTTGTATCTCTGTGGGATCAGTTGTTATTTCCCCTTTATCATTTCTGATTGAGGTTACTAGAGATTTTACTTTTCTATTCCTCGTTAGTCTGGCCAATGGTTTATCTATTTTATTTATTTTTTCAAAAAACCAACTCCTTGTTTCATTAATTTTCTGAATGATTCTTTTGTTTTCAATTTCATTGATCTCTGATTTGATATTTTGGATATTTCTTTTCTTCTACTGAGTTTAGGCTTAGATTGTTCTTCTTTTTCCAATTCCATAAGATCTCTTGTGAGATTGTTGATGTGCTCTCTTTCTGTTTTTCGAATGTAGGCATCTAAAGCGATGAATTTTCCTCTCAACACTGCTTTTGCAGTATCCCACAGGTTTTGGTAGCTTGTGTCTTCATTTTTGTTATGCTCAAGGAAGTTAATGATTTCCTGTTTTATTTCTTCCTGCACCCATCTGTTATTCAACAGAAGATTGTTTAATTTCCATGCCTTTGGGTGGGGTCGAGCATTTTTGTAGAGTTGAGTTCCACCTTTCGTGCCTTATGGTCTGAGAAGATACAAGCTAACATTTCAATTCTTTTGATTCTGTTGATATTTGTTTTGTGTCCCAGGATATGATCAATTTTGGAGAATGTTCCATGGGTGATGAGAAGAATGTATATTCTTTATCTTTGGGATGGAGTGTTCTATATGCGTCTATCAAGCACAGTTGTTCTAGGATCTCATTTAAGTCCTTATATCCTTGTTTAATTTCTGTTTAGAGGATCTGTCCAGCTCTGTAAGAGGAGTGTTAAGGTCCCCTGTTGTTATGGTATTATCAGATATCATATTGCTCAGACTGAGTAAGGTCTGTTTCAAGAATCTGGGAGCATTTAAATTGGGTGCATAGATATTTAGAATCGAAATGTCTTCTTGTTGTAGTTTTCCCTTGACCAATATAAAGTGACCATCTTTGTCTTTTTTGACTTTAGTTGCTTTAAATCCACATGTATCTGAAAATAAGATTGCAACTCCTCTTTTCTTCTGAATTCCATTTGCCTGAAAAATTGTCTTCCAACCCTTGACTCGGAGCTTTAAATTGTCTTTTGAAGCCAGGTATGTTTCTTGCAGACAGCAAATGGATGGCTTGTGTTTTTTAAGCCAGTCAACCAATCTATGTCTCTTCAGTGGGGAATTCAAGCCATTAACATTTATTGAGATAATTGATAAGTGTGGTAGTATTCTATTCGTCTTATTTTGTGAGAGTCCATTGCTTAGTTTTATCTTTTGCATCAGTGTGGAGGTTAGGTTCTTTCCTTTAATTTCTGAGTTCTTACTTTGATGCTGATCCATTGTGGTGGTCAGTGTGCAGAACAGGTTGAAGTATTTCCTGTAGAGCTGGTCTTGTTGTGGCGAATTTCCTCAATGTTTGTATATCCGTAAATGATTTGATTTCTCTGTCAATTTTGAAGCTTAGCTTAGCAGGATACAAGATTCTGGGCTGGAAATTGTTCTGTTTAAGTAGATTAAAGGTAGATGACCATTGTCTTCTTGCTTGGAAAGTTTCATTAGAGAAGTCTGCGGTCACTCTGATGGATTTGCCCCTGTAGGTCAACTGGCGTTTACTCCTGGCAGCTTGCAGAATCTTTTCTTTTGTCTTGACTTTGGACAGGTTCATCACAATGTGTCTTGGAGAAGCTCGGTTAGAGTTGAGGCGACCTGGGGTCCGATAGCCCTCTGAAAGCAGTGTGTCAGAATCTTTGGTGATATTTGGGAAATTTTCTTTTATAATATTCTCTAGTATGGCTTCCATTCCTCTGGGGCATTCTTCTTCCCCTTCTGGAATTCCTATAACTCGTATGTTGGAACACTTCATAAAGTCCCATAATTCTGACAGTGAACGTTCTGCTTTCTCTCTCTTCTTTTCTGCCTCTTTTACTATCTGAGTTATCTCAAGAACTTTGTCTTCTACCTCTGAAATTCTTTCTTCTGCATGGTCTAACCTGTTGCTGATACTTTCCATTGCGTCTTTAAGTTCCCTGATTGACTGTTTCATTTCCTTCAGCTCTGCTATATCCTTTTTTCATTCTTCATATCGTTCATTTCTTATTTGATTCTGTTTTTGAATTTCCTTTTGGTTAATTTCCACTTTATTAGCAGTTTCCTTCATTGTTTCCATCATTTCTTTCATTGTTTTCAACATGTGTATTCTAAATTCCCTTTCTTTCATTCCTAACATTTCTGTATAGGTGGAATCCTCTGCAGTAGCTACCTCATGGTCCCTTGGCAGGGTTGTTCTGGACTGTTTCTTCATGTTGCCTGGAGTTTTCTGCTGATTCTTCCTCATGAGTGATTTCTTTTATCTGTTTCCTTGCCCTAATTTTCCTTTCACTTCCTCTTGCTCTTTAAGTTCTCATGCCTGTGGACTGGATGGAGTTGAAATACATTCTTCTTAGTGAAGTATCCCAAGAATGGAAAGATGAATATCCAATGTACTCCGTACTAAGGTGCATATTGTCAGGGATATGTATATAACAAGCCTCCTGGATGAGGGGCTCTTCTACAAATGGAACTTTACCTGTTGGTTGAAGTTCCCTGAATTTGCATTCCCATTTGTTGCACTTCTCCACTGTTTGTCCTCCTCCTGGGGTCCAGAAGTCTCTTGCTGTCTCTGGGCAGAGCCCACAAGCCAGAGATTCCTGGAGTCTTCTCTCCCAAATCTCACTACTCCCAGTTGCAAAGTAGCTGTTACTTGGCCGCCATCTTGCTCCACCCAGATTGTGGGCGCTAACAAGTGTGAAACCTTCAGGGCAGGCACTTCAGCTGGAAATTCTAAGAGTTGATGCTGCAGTTTTTGAAAGACATTCTTGACTGCATGCTTTCCTGTTCCATCCTTATCACTGAAGCCATAGGTTTGGAGATCAGGATGCACAACCGTCTAAACCGAATGCACATCTAGTATACTGAGTTACTGACAGAGCTGGTCTTGGCAAAATTATGAAATATTTCATTTAAAAATATATGATTAATCAACTTCTACTAAAACATGATGCCATGAAGAAGCTGTAAGCTGGAGATAAAACAAATTAGGCAAAGAGAAGCATTATTCTTGAGATTGTGAGTTCATGTTCACTTCCCCTGCTGGTGTAAATGCCATGCCGCACAAGTCAGCATTTTTAATGACCCAGGTCCCTTAAGCCTCTATAAGAATAGCAAGCCATTTTAAACTCACACTGGGTTCACTTTGTATGCTTGATGTAGGATATGTTTATTTCTAAATATTATCCTAGATCCCCTAAAAATGACTCGGTAGAAAGCATGCCAATTTTCATGCAATAAAACCAAACAGGTCTTTGGCATAGATGTTGCACATTATGATAGTGCCTTTAATAAAATGCAAGATTTTGAATATGGGAGCTTTGCAATTAGAGTAAAAGCTCTATGTCTCTCTCTTAGTTGATTAAAATCATGAAAAAGAAATATACTCACACACACTTATATCTATATAATTTTTTCTAAGTTGATTACTTTGCATTCTGGGATCTAATTGATAATAAAATCTCTTCGCAAAAGTCTATAGGATAGTTTTAGATTAGAAAAGCTTTCTGTGGCCAAGTGTGCTGGCTCACGCCTGTAATGCCAGCACTTTGGCAGGCCGATGCAGCCAGATCACCTGAGCTCACGAGTTCAAGACCAGCTTGAGCTATAGCGAGACCCCCATCTCTAAAAATAGCTGGGCATTGTGACAGGCACCTGTATTCCCAGCTACTTGGGAGGCTGAGGCAAGAGAATCACTTAAGCCTAAGAGTTTGAGGTTGCTGTAGGCTGTGATGCCAGGGCACTCCACTGGGGGTGAGAAAGTAAGACTGCCAAGAGAGAAAGAGAGAGAGGGAGGAAGGAAGGAAAGAAGGAAGGAAGGAAGGAAAAGAAAGAAAAGCTTTCTGAAATGCATCATAGTCTTTCAATATTATCAGTTCCCCCTTAAATTATAAGTCAGTCCAGGAAGCTGACCAGAGATGTCCTACCATCATCTTCACGACTGGCTTTTTTTTATTTGAACACTCATCTGTAAATACTTTTGAAAATGATCTGGACATACATGAATACAACTTAAGTTATTATTTCTTTTTTTTCTTTATTTTCATCAGATTATTTCTCTCATTTAGTCAACAAACATTTATTGAGAGGCCACTTTGTGCCAAGCACTGAGAATACAGGAATGAATGAGGCATAGTCCTTCCCCATACAGGGGAGACCAGAGACACTATCATTTCAAGTTGTCAAATACACTCTGCAGAAACAGAAAGCAGACTAAGGGGCTAAACCTACTGGAACACTCATTTGCTCTGTCACTTTCTTTACTTTAGCATCAGTCCTAATGCAGCGACTGCTTTGAATTATAGGTAATCCCTGCACAAAAGATCGATGGTTTTTCTACATTTTGCTTCTACCCACCCCGAATCCAACCACTCCATGGATGCCGCTCTTCCTGAGGACCCCGAAGGCCTCCTGGTCTCTGAATCCATTGAGCATTTCTCACTCTTTTCCTGAGTTAAGTCTTCTATAACACGTCACACTGTCACTCACTCCCCGGAGGGTGCTCCTGTCCTCTCTGGCACAGCACTCACCACCTTGGCTTGGCCGAGTCTGGGAGAGCTCGGTCCTCTACCCTCTCTCCTCTCTTCTTATACTTTCCCTGTTATATGATTGACCCACCCCTGCACCTGCCTCATTACCCACATACGCTCCAGCTGAGATATTGCTCCCAAACTCGGAACTAGTGTCTCGCCAACTGCCTTAGGACATTTAATTTGGATGTGCCTCTGGCTTCTGCCATTCAGTATATTCAAAACTGAGCTCACCATCCTGCTCCTCCTCAGTGCATCCCACTGTCCATCCTTCACTTCAGGAAGCTGCACCATCATCTGGTTCTCAGCCTGCCTGAGCCGGAAGGCACTGTGCCATCCCCCTCCCCTGCCCTCCTCATCTACCTGGGTACAGAGTACGATCGCAGCCACTCCCCGGTGTTGCTCAGGTCCATCCTCCGGCTTCATGTTCTCTCCCACTCCTAAAGCCCAGGCTGCAGGGTGACAGACGCACTCTTGGAACTGCTCATTTCAGCCCACCCTTGACACTGCAGCCAAGACAAACTTTCTAAGCTCTCAACTTGATTGCGGCTGTCCTAGGCTTGAGGCTCCTTATAGCTTCTCTCAGGAAAAAAGACCGAATTGGACAGAAACCTGAACTGTCACAGGTCTTTCAACTTTCTCCTTTCTGAAGAAACTTAGCTCAGCCTTTGATGAGCACCCCAGGCTGGCAGGGCCCAAGCTGGAGCTGTGAGCCTGCATGGCCTTCAAGCCTCACAACAACGTCTGTTTTGAGTCATTCCTCTACTTCCAGAATTGGTTGAAACACCACATGATGGAACACGAAATCTGACTTCCCGGGTAGCCCCCAAGTGCTGAATGCCACCACCCACAGTGCGGACAGGCCAACTCCCCAGGGATGCTCCTTGAATAGGGAGGTAGAATGGATCTGGGCAGATTAACTTCCCCTTCTCTCTACTTTCACAGACTACTGCAAGACAGTTTCCTCTTACAGCTGTTCAGAGAAGTTACCTGCTGAGTTAACTGCTGTGCCTCTTTTTTCTCTTGAAACATGATGACCACCCCAGAGATGTATTACAGTTTCCTCACAATGCATTGCTTCTTTATTTGTCCTACTTCAATTTTGTTCTTTTTTTTCTGAGACAGAGTCTTACTCTGACACCTGAGCTAGAGTGCAGTGGCATCATCATAGCTCACAGCAACTTCAAACTCCTGGGCTCAAGCGATCCTCCTACTTTGGCCTCCCACGTAGCTAGGACTATAGGAACACACCATACATCCTGCCAATTTTCTGTTTGTTTGTTTTTAGATAAGGTCTCATTCTTGCATAGGCTGGTCTTGAACTCCTGACCTCAAGCTTATCCTGCATCTGCCTCCCAAAGTGCTAGGGTTATAGACATGAGCACCTGGCCTGTCTTACTCTTCTTCCCAACTTACCCTTTAAACACTGGACTTGTGTCTCCCAATTGGTCAGCCCTTCCATTCTTATCTCAGGCTCCACTTTCTAGAGGACCTGGGCTTACACAAGAAGCACACTGGGCCACTGCCTGCCTCACTAGCCTCATCTCCCTTTCCACCTATCAGAACACCTTCCTAGCTGCCACCCTCTGCAGTGTGTAAACATGCGGTGTGTTCTTGCTTCCCTCCTTCTGGGCATGCCTCCTCTGGGCATGCCTTTCATCTCTCTCCTTAGGGAAGGAGAGTGCTCATTTAAGAAGCATCCTTTTCTGCAACTGTTGCACCAAACTGGTTCAGGCACCAAGATGAGGTGCTCCGTGGTGTACTGTGCTTTCCCTTGTGAAAGTGCTTATCTCTTAGCACGTTTTCTTACTTGTCTTTCCCACTAGGCAAGAGGTTGTTCAGTGCTGTACCTCTAGCACCTGGTTCAGTGCCTGATACACAGGGCCCAATAGATATTTAATGAACAAATGAATAAATGAATGCATGTTTTTAAAAGGAGACAATTCCTGGAAAAAGCATATACCAGCAAGAAAAGTATACTAGTGCTCAATTATTTTCTATGAAAGATTTAATATGTTTTTAAAAACACAAAGCATATTACATTCTGGATTTTTCTCATTATGAATCTTCATGGAATTGAATACTATATAGTTTAATGGTTAGGTTTAATGCCTAGGTATAAGTCCAGCTTCAAAACCAAACTGCCTGTGTGTGTAACCTTGAACTACACCTGGTTTCCTCATCTGAAAAATGAAGTAAACAATCTCATAGGGCTGTTGAGAAGAGTAAATGAGGAATGCAACTTGGCACACGGGTTGACACAGTGAAAAGTAAACAGTCGGTATCATCGCTGTCATTATTTAAGGAGGCACTTTTAGTGTCACCTCCTGAATAATTTTAAAGTCCACTAGGTAGGATATTTCTGGGTGCAAGGGACGGAAAAGCCCATCCCAAATGATGTAAAGAATGAGGATATGTATTATCTTATATAACCAGAAGAAATAAAACCATCAATTGCTCAAAGATGGCATCAGACACCTGGCTCTCACCATCTCTCTGCTCCATCCTTTTCATCAAGGTTTGAGCCTAATTCCAGAATGTCTCATGACTGCAAGATGGTTGTCAGTGGCAACAGAAGCTATGTGCTGCTTTGTTCTCAACTACCTGGTGAAAAAGGGAGAAAACACCCTCTTGGGCCTGACACCCAGCATAAGATCTTTCCTTGAGTCTGATTGGACCAACCTCAGTTAGAGGACCAAGGAGTCACTGGGGGGCGGGGAGGTGATTGGCTCAGTCTCCTTAGGATTTACTCCTAAAGCCCAATCTTGTGTCACATCCCCCTGAGTCATGGGACATGTGGCACGGTGAATATTTGACTAGAGTCTGAGTTCTGTTAGGAAGAAAAACAGGATGAGTGGAGACTGGGTAACCAATAATGTATACCACATGTACAACAGCTATCAGAAAATACAGGAAAAAACCAAAAGTGCTTCTATGCTGTGAATCTACAGGATAAATTCTAATGCATTGTGTTGTGGTTAGAAACCATGCTAGGAGATGTAAAAATGAAATTACATACTCATATGTATATTTTATATATTTATAGTTAATATTTATCAAGCAATTGCTTTATGCCAGACACTATGCTAAGTCCTTTACATCCATTATTTCCTTCAAACTTCACAAATACCCTCATTCATTTAACTGGCAAACGCTTATTAAGCACCTATCATAGTTCAGGCACTTTCTGGTCACTGGGAATACAGCAATGGCCAGAAAAAGACCCAGAGCCTTCGCCCTCATGGAAACTATATTCAACAGTTAGGAAGCTGTGGCTGAGGGAGAATGAGTGAGTTGTCCAAAATTACAGACCTTGAATGTGGCAGAGCTGAGATTTGAACTTGGGGAGTTTGACTCCAAAGCCAGCAGTGAGCTATGACAGGAAAATGTTCACTTGGCTCCTAGGAAATAACATGAATGTGAGGTAAGATAGTAACCGAAATTCAGTCACATACTCAGCCATTCACTGGCTTCCATCTTCCAAGCTTCTGCTTTTCAGGGGAGGGCTCTCTGTGGCCTGGCACCATGTAGTCACCTGCCATGTAGTCACCGCTTGAGAGCTCCAGCACAGTGAGCAAGCCAGGGGGAGCGTCCACTCACACCAGGGTGTGCTAAGCAAACTGCATGAACCCTGAGGCCCCTGCAGAGATTTGCACAGAAGATAGGAGCTCCCAGAACAAGTTAATCCTTCCTTCTTCCCATACCTCCAGCTATCACTTATAGGAACTTAAGTTAACATTACCTATGGCTTTGCTTCTGTGACACCACCCTGGCCAGCCTACTTAGCAAAAAGAAGGTTTTGCAGCATGTAGTAGGGTGACACTTTCACTTCTGAGAAGGAACCTAAGCTAATTAAAAAATGATACACCTTGAAAATGCCTAGTCTGTCTTCTATTGCAATAACTTCAAATAGATGTAAAGATTTATTACGCAACTTTGATCAGGTTATTCTGAATTTGAGTTCCAAGTTAGACTCAAACCTAAAATAAGAATTAGTTACTAATTGTACTAAATCATGTGAATTTGATTAAATCAAAGGTGTCTCTCCAATAGAACTGCTTGTTTGAGTTTAATATTATATATATTTTTAACCAATTTTAAAGAAGTTTTCAAGGACCTACTATGTGCCAGGCACTATGCTAGACACTGGGTGAATAAAAAACACCTAGTCTGAGGACTCTCCACGCTTCTTTCCAGAGAGGGTGACCTCTACACTGCAGTCCCACCAGCAGTGAAAGAACATTCCCTTCTCTCCACACCTACAGCAGGTTTGGGACCTTGTGATACAGGCCATTCTCAGCGGGGTACAGCCGTATCTCAGAGTGGTTTTGATTTGCATTTCCCTGATGATTAGGGACAATAAGCATTTTTTTCACGTGTTTGTTGGCCGTATGTCTGTCCTCATGAGAAAAGTTTTTGTTCATATCTCTTGCCCAGTTTTTAATGGGGGTGGTTTGCTCTTTCTTATTGATTTTCTTAAGTTCTTTATAGAATAAAGAACAAAGGGTTGTTAGTCCTTTATCAGATTCCTATCATGCAAATATATTTTCCCGTTCTGACAGTTGTCTCTTTGCTTTGCTGATTATGTCCTTAGTAGAGCAGCAACTCTTTAACTTGATTAGGTCCTATTGATTTATTTTAGTTGTTGCTGTGATTGCCAATGGGCTTTTCTTCATGAATTCTTTCCATAGGATGATAAAATCAGGAGTTTTCCCAACACTTTATTCTAGGGTTTTTATAGTTTCATTTCTTGGATTTAAAATTTTTTTTAATTTAAATTTTTTATCCATTGTGAGTTAATCTTTTTAAGTGATCAGAGTAGAATTCCCATTTGATCCTGCAATCCCATTACTAGGTATCTGCCCAAAACAAGAAAAGATAATTTACCACAAAGACATTTGCATTCTGATGTTTATAGCAGCACAATTCACAATAGCAAAGATGTAGAAACAACATAAGTACCCTTCAATACATGAATGGATTAATAAATTGTGGTCTATGTATACCAAGGAATACTATTCAGCTATTTAAAAAAATGGAGATTTTGTATCCTTTGTAACAACTGGGATAGCTTTGGAGAATATTCTTATCAGAAAAGTATCATAAGAATGGAAAAATAAGCATCACATGTACTCAGTTCCAATTTGAAACTAGAAGATTAACAAATATAATCTGTGAGAGAAAAACTAAATTAAATTCAAATGGAGAGATAGGTAAGTTCCTACACAATAGGTATATTGCATGGATATAGGACACAGCTGTGGGGAAGGACATGCCTACACTGTAGACTTTAACCTTATAATAACAGT
Source organism: Nycticebus coucang (assembly GCF_027406575.1). Classification (NCBI taxonomy): domain Eukaryota; kingdom Metazoa; phylum Chordata; class Mammalia; order Primates; family Lorisidae; genus Nycticebus; species Nycticebus coucang. The sequence continues at coordinate 26,019,706 of NC_069787.1, forward strand.
TTATCTAATTGAATCACATGTTCCCTCATATTAACCTGAAAAAGAAAAAAAAAAGACATTATCTGGTACCCAGAAGCAGACTCTGAAACAAAGATTTTTGTGAAAATAATTTATTCAGGCAGCATTCCCACCAGACACAGCTAGGAAGGGGAGCTGTTGTGGGACAGGGCAGAGCAAGAGGAGGAATCCGGGGAGGTGGTCATCTCAGGCCACATACCAGACCCTGCTCAATCTTGCAAGGAGCTCCAGTGTGTAAACTACATCTTGGAGGTTGTCCTGGACTCAAGATAGGGGACGTGGGCTTTTGACACTGCTGTGTTAGCAGGTCATTGGCAATAGGCTGCTCTTAGGAGACTAAAGCACTCAGATGTTTTTGTCTGCCTGCCCAAGGACAGTGAGCCTCTACAGGAGCCGCAGAGCAGTTCACTTGCAGTTTCCACTGTCTGCAACAAAAGTGTACAGCAGCCAAGGAGGGGAGCACCGAAGTGAGAAGGATGAGAAGACATCTGAGTGTAACAAAAGTTCTTTACAAAGATGGCAATAGTGGGGGTGGACAGACACCGGAAAAGAGAGAAGAGATGAGTCAGAAAGTCAGAACCAATGGGGGAGAGAGAGAGACATATAGAAAGAGATTTATCATGAAGGATAGGTTTGTGTGATTATCAAGGCTGAGAAGTCCCTTGACCTGACATCTCCAAGCTGGAGATGTAGTTCTATCCCAAACCCACAGGCATGAGGACCACAGGAGCTAATAGTCCAGGAGTGCTGATGTCCAAGGGCAGGAGAAGATGAAGTCCCAACTGAAGCAAAGAGAGCAAACACTCTCTTCTGTCAAGGTATGCTGCTCATCCACAGTGAGGATGGTGATCTTTACTTACTCTACTGATTCAAATGCTGATCTTCCACAAACACCCACACCCACAACCACACAGTTACAAATAATGTATTGCTAGTGATCTGGGCAACTCTTAGCCCAATCAAGTTGATATATAAAATTAACCATCACACATGCCACTATCAAATGCAATAAATGCTGCATAGGAAATGAAAAAAAGTACAGTTTCAGAGACTAGCAGGTCAGTACCTAGTTGGGACAGTCACCAGAGGCAGACATTCTCACCTGCAGGTACCTTTGCCCTCTCCCTACCTCCCCAACTAGACAAAGGCCCAGTGCTGGTGATTGAACAGCCATCACACCACTGTAAAGGGACATAGAGGAGGAACAAGGTTCGCAGGAGGGGTGGATGGAAAGATGGAAGAAGCCCCGGTCTCTGACAGCATCATGGAGCCAGTGCAGCATCCCTGGAAAGCTGCCTCCAGAACTGATTTTATGTGAGGAAAACAAAACTCTTGTTTAAAATCCAGAGGAAGTTAGATGTTTCCGTTACATGAAGCAGAATTTAATCCTAACTGGCTCCCTAGTGTTAGAGGAAGGTTAGGCTTAGAGAGAAAACAGCACTCCTTCAATTTCACAAGAAGGAAGACGCACAGGGTAAATGTATAAGGGAGCAGTCTTGCCAAACTAGCTTCTTTATGGAGATGCAGATTATTATGGTGCTCTAGTAAAGAGGCACTCAACAGAGTAAATAAAAGACACAAGTTCATTACCTTTATTTACAGGAATCTTTACTTGCAGAAAGTCAGGTCCCTTTAACTCAGGGCTTCTCATCCTCGCCACTACTGACATTTAGGTCCGCTGACTTTGTCAGTGGGAGCTGAAGGGACTGTCCTGTGGGATATGAAATGTTCAGCAGCATTCTGGGCTCTATTCACTAAAGACCAATAGCACCGCAAGGCGATGTAGCTCACGCCTGTGATCCTAGCATTCTGGGAAGCCGAGGTGGGTGGATTGCTTGAGCTCACAAGTTGGAGACCAGCCTGAGCAAGAGGGAAATCCCATCTCTATTATAGAAAAACTTAGACAAGAGGATCACTTGAACCCAAGAGGCTGAGGTTGCTGTGAGCAATGATGCCACAGTACTCTACCCAGGGGGACAGCCTGAGACTCTGTCTCAAAACAAACAAACAAACAAGACTAATAGCACCTCCCCCAGCTGCCACAAGCAAAAATGTCTTTAGACATTGCCAAATGTCCCCTGGGCAGGGGGTGGGGTGGGGGTGCAACATCACACCCAGTTGTAAACCAACCACTGATTTAATCTTTGATCTTTTTCTCTCAAAAAACTCTTTGTAACCTACCAGGTTTTATGAGGAGGAGGACTTGGGGAGATGTTGGGCAAAGGATACAAATTTTCAATTAAATAGGAGAATTAAGCTCAAGAGATCTATTATATAACTTGGTGACTATAGTTGATAACAATGTATTGTATTCTTGAAAATTGCAGAGTAGATTTTATATGTTTTCACCACACACAAAAATTTAGTATGTGAGGTAATGCATATGTTAATTAGTTCAATTTAGCCATTTCACAATGTATACATATTTCAAAAAAATATGAAAAAAAAATACGTAGGGCGGCACCTGTGACTCAAAGGAGTAGGGCGCCAGCCCCATATGCCAGAGGTGGTGGGTTTAAACCTGGCCCAGGTCAAAAACTGCAAAAAAAAAAAAAAACAGAATATGTATATATATTTCGTGTTGTACATGATAAACATACACAAATTATTTTATTTGTCTGTTAATTTTTTAATTGACATGAAATGGACAGCAAGCTCTGTTGCTCCTGTATTTGTGGTTTAGTTATTTTTTTAAATACATTACATTGACTAACCAAGAAAAAAAATAAGTGTTATCTTAATTATTTACAAACTTAACAATTATTGATTCATTATATCTAAACTATAAGAAAGCTATGAAAAAATAATCTTTCTTTGGTCCTATAGGTCTTTAAGTAAACATTAAAAACAAAATTTGCAATTACAAAAAAAAGACTATTAATATCACACAAATCACAGAGCAAACTATCTGTAACAGCATCTTAGGTAAGACATTTCTAACTATACATCCACAGAGTTTCCACATCTGTAAATGAAGACATCTGTATAAAAGAGGTCAGAAGTTTCTCTCTCCTTTAAAATTAAAATTGTTTCATGATGCACTGTAAAATTTTTGAGTTATACTAGACCTTAAGTGGAGACTCAGTTCATAAAAATGTGACTTCCATGCAAATTTGAGGAGAAGAGGTCTGTAGAATGAGGCATATTATGTTTTGCCTTCCAGAAGTCTTGTTGAAGAATATGGTTTTTTTAAGATAGGCGAATTATGTATGTGTATAGATATGTATACATTCTACAATATGTGTGTGTGTGTGTATTCTACAAAGTAATTGTGCTAACTTTTTTAATTTCAAAATATTAAGGGGGTACAAATATTCTTGGTTACATGGATGGCTTTTGTAATGCTTGAGTGTTGGCCATAGGTGTGCCTTTCACTGTTCTTTGCACCCATTGGGTGGGTATCCTCTCCCTCAGCTGGATTTCCACTGAGTTTTATTTCTCTCTGTGCACAGGTGTGCTCACTGGTTCCAACTTCATAATGAGCACAATGTTACCTCTGAAAGCATTCATTACCAGGTCCTTTGCATTCCTTTACATTTGACATGACCCACAGTCAAAGAGAATATGCCAAGAAAAGGTCAGTAAATGCTGAGGTGAACAATTTGCATGAGAAATAAAAAAAGCGAGGGAGTTGTTTCCACAGCTTCTAATAGACACATAAAGAGAAATGTGAAAAATGAAAACTAGTTTGCAGAAGCAAACAAAATAAACTGATCTATAAATATTTCATAATTTCAGCCCCATAAAGTCTCCTTGTCTGGTGGTTATCTTTATTATGAGTAATCATGGGTTGCTTTTGTTTGTTTCGGGCTTTTCCTGCTCATCTCTGTACCATACATCTCTGAAATAACACCCACTAATTTCTTTTCCATTTACCTCTTTCTGGCATATAGAGAATATATGTAGTCATCAAGTAGGAAGTTAGAAACATAACTGTCCAATCTAAACATACAAAGTACATTTTTAGAGTCAAAGAGGATGGTATATAAAAGTGAAAACCCAACCCAAACATTAAGCCCTTGGTAATGTTTTCTTTGTGAAAGTGAATAGCTCTTGTTTAAGATACCATCTGCTTTTCTATGGGGTTGAGAAGTCCCTTCAGTGGGGAGGTAGGTTGTTTCTTGAGTCTTATGAGGATTTAAAGGGTTCATCAGTCACTGATAAGTGTATTCAGAGTACATCTGCTTGGCTCAGAAGTGGGGCACACAGCTCTTGCCTTTGTCTGCAGTGTCCATACCCCCTTCTTTCGTTAACAGCACCTTCATTTTCCTTAGGAGAACCACCCCACTCACCCCTAATTTGGGTGGTCTGAATGGGGCTACCCTTACATGCATAGCAGCATCACACACTTCCACATCACAAGCCTGCCCGGTCAGCATATTCCTTCCCTGTGGCCATAGTGACAGGTTCAGAGATGCACACCTAACCCAGAATGGTGCACAGGGACTCAATCCTGGGATTTCTGCTGAATTTATGGGTGAAGGGGAAAGGAGTTAGAGCCCCACTTCCACTCAATGAGAAAGAGAGAGGGCATCAGCCTGAGGCTGCTAACCCCTGGGGGGTGAGACTCCACAGAGCAGGAGACCAACCAAACACCTACATGATGGAAGACCTGTCCACACCCGCCACATTCGCTTTGGCTTCTAGGCTACATAAATTCCTTCCCTTTGCTTAAGCCAGTTTGAGTTAGGATTCATGATTTGCATGAAAGACTCATGAGGAAGTCAGAAAGTCAAATATGAGTTCTGCAGAACCGAGAGAAGAGTAAGGGCTCCGAGGTGCTTGCAATGGAGCCAAGAATCCATGTCTTCTCAGGAATCTGTACATAGCTGACCAAACTACAAGAAACAAGTTAGAAAATGGCTAAAACACACACACCCCTCAGGAAAGTGCTTAGCTCTGGGGTGAAGAGAGACACATGGGCTTCTGAAGATCTGTCAGGAGACAAATGCTAGAGCTGGGTGTGGGCCACAAGGCACTTACTCTGTTATTTTTTTTAATGTACAATTGACCCTTGAACAACATGGACTTGAACTGTGTGGGTCCACTTATATGAAGATTTTTTTCAACCATACTCATATGAAAAATACAGTGTGTGTGGGATATGAAATCCAAATACAAAGAAAGTTGATTTTTTTTTTTGTTTGTTTTGAGACAGAGTCTCACTGTGTGAGCCCTTGGTAGAGTGCTGTGGCATCACAGCTCACAGCAACCTCAAACTCTTGGGTTTAAGCGATTCTCTTGCCTCAGCCTCCCAAATTAGCTGGGACTACAGGTGCCTGCCACAACAGCCAGCTATTTTTTGTTGTTGTTGTCACTGTTGTTTGGCGGACCCGGGCTGGGTTTGAACCCGCCAGCCCCGGTTTGTGTGGCTGGCACCCTAGCCCCTGACCTACAGGCACCGCGCCAGGGCTGATTTTTCATATATGCTGGTTCCATAGGGCCGACTGTGGGACTTAAATATGTGTGGATTTAGGGATACTCTGAGGGTCCTGGAACTAATCCTGTAATCCCCTATGTATACTAAGGGATGGCTGTACATACACATTTTACATCTTACGCTTTTATGTACAGATGGTATATTTCCATTTTCTGAGATTAAGAAACTTGCATAAAATCACAGAGCTTATAAATGGTGCACTATGAGCACTTATCTCACCAGGTTGTGAGGATTAAATGAGGCAAAGCGTGTAAGGACTTTGCATCATGCCTGACACAGGGCCCAAGCTCCATAAATGGCTGATGTTGTTATAATAATAATTGTTTGGGGATGTCAAGAGGATTATATAAGATAATGCATATTAAACACTTAGTACAATTTCTGGCATCTCTGAAGTGCTTACTTTAATGTTTGCTATTATCACTTTTATCGGTACTGGTTCATATGTTTTCCGGGCCAACATATCATCTATGAAAGTAGGTTATCCACAGTATTTCTGAGTGAAGCTTTTTTCTGGCATACAGACTCTTTCACAGCCCTATGTTTCAAGCATCTTCACAGTGGTATTAGCAAATTTTTAATTTGTACTTGTACTGTACAATATAGTAATTTAAATTAATAAAGATTAAATTAAATTTAAAATTTCATTCCTCATTTGCACTAGCTACATTTCAGGTGCTCCCCAGCCACATGTGGCTAGTTGTCATATTATGGACCTCAGAAATGTAAAATATTTTCCTTGGCGTGAAAAGTTTTGTTGGACTACACCATGTTTCCCTTTCAACTCCTTATTTTGAAGTAATTTTAGACTCACAAGACATTGAAAAAAGAATACAGAGGGTTTCCAAGTAGCTTTCCCCCAACTTCTACCAACAGTAGCATCTTACAGAACCAAACTACATCTTCAAAACCAGGACATTGACATTGGCACAAAACCCTTTTCTTTCTATCATAGCCAATGTGCAACTGGATTCTCATTCTGTTAGGCACACTGTCATTTAATTCTCACAACAATCCTGTCCTGCAGGTCTAATTATTATTAGATCCGTTTTACCGATAAGCTGTGGGAAACAGAATATCTTTCCTAAAGCTAGAAAGGCCATAAATGGCAGGGCTGGGAATGGATTCCACCAAATCTGACTCCAGACTTTGAAGGCCACACCTAAAAGCCTTTCTGCCTGTTCACATTTGCATCTTATATCCCTGGGTGGATTCAGTGTGCGCTCAACTTGCACATGGCCTGGTAGGTGAAAAGGGAGTTGTTGACTATAATTCCCAAATTCTGACAACACATTGCTAAATCCCAAATTTGCTCAAATACAATAAAACACCTGTCAGCTAACCCCAAGGGATTGTAACAAATTGCTCAACCAGGGAGGGGACCAACATAAGGAACTCCCATGTGGTGCACGTCTGGTCTATGAAAATTAGGTCAAACGAAGGAGGTGGTCAACATAGGGAGGTGGTCAACTGTGGAGGTTCTCCTGCATTTAGTAAGTCGATCTTAATGTTTGACAAAGATAAATAATGGCATTCAAAATATCAAGGGTACTATAGGTAGTCATATATTTCATACTTCAAGAGCTCACTTGATGTCATGGCTCTTTAAAATTGGGGCAAACCTTTAATAATCCATACTTACAGAGACCTATAATATGAATACGTTTCAGAGGGATTGTAGAACTAATGAGATGAGCTGCCAGTTTAGAGAATCAGGTTAAGACTTTGAACATGGTAATGATGAAATTTTTGCTCTGAAAAGAATGACCGGTAGCAACATGCAGTGTCTGGTGGTTCTCAGGGCACCTGACAGCACAGTGCCGATAAGCACATACCAGTGACGCGATGTCTCTCTGGTGAATTAAATTGTCTGTGTTTCTCCTTTACATCGCTTCCTCTCTTCCCTGCACAGGAAAGAACCAGAAAAGAAAGCAAATCAGGAAAAGTTGTTCTGGATAGGACTCTTGTCAAAACTTGTACATTCCATCAAAAAACTAAAAATAAAAGGTTTGAAATCTACTGGTTTACCCACACTGGATGTACAAGTGATCGATTTACAAATCAGACTGGCAACTGATTAATTATAAAATAACTGAAATCAGTTGATGCTGAAATAGGATATGGGGGTTTCATCAGCTTTCAGAAAGACTGTGAGCCCTACAGTCAAGGCTGCATTCTGTAGCCCCACCACTCAGCAAGGGAAACAGCTCTGTGTGAAGCATCCCAGTAAAATCTCTCCTCACTTTCTCTCTGCTCCTCCATCTCCAGCTATTATGATGGGGGGTGGGGGGTGTTTATTAAACAGACAAACACGCAAGAAAGTGGAGGAGAGAGTGCTGCAGTAAGATCACAAAACCACAATTACTATGGATCATCGAATAGGGCTTGGAAATACTTTCATTATGGCGAATTGCATCTATCAGATTGAAAACATTTGGAAAGTAAACAAATGAGAAGAGTTAGTCATTTGCCATTCAGGATTCTCAAAGTGGGAGTTTAGATCACCAAAGGCAACTTTCCAGGGCCCTGCCACTCAAATCTACACTATTCTTTTTGATAATTCATGGGCCAAAAATTGATAATACTTATGCATACATTTAGCAAACCCAAACTCTGTTAAATTTTGTGAAAAACAAATGACGTCAGTGGACAGAGATCCAGGACGCTGTAACACTGCACAGCGTGAACAGCAGGACACTTGCTGTCATGATTTAATGTATGCGGCAGGCTCCTGTTTTTGGAAAACGTGGTTTTAACTGTTTTATAGATGGGTACTTATACCTCAAAGATGTGCCGGTATGATCAGAAAAACTTGAACTAGGAGGTGGGAGACCCATAGCCTATTCCCAATATGTCTCCTAGTCCTTAGGAGAGCAAATCTTTTGGTGTCTCAGTTTCTTTATCTGCAAACCAAGTTAGATGAATTAGATTATCTAAATTTTCTTTGTATTTCATTGAGGAGCTCATCTAAGACAATCTACATATTCAAAACATTTATTTAGTGGGGGTTTTGTTAAGGCTTGGATGTGGTCAAGATTAGGGATTGAGATTAGCCTACAACTTTTTTCTTCACACATGCAAAAAAGTGCTCTGTGACAAAATATTTTAGAAATGTTGGGTTGTACCAAGTTTGTCTGTTTCTTTTTGCAGGACTTCTCGGGGGCCTTTAATATGTTAATACCTTGTGGCTCCTAAGTGGTCTCTCTCTGATCATAAATTCAATATTTTTCCAAAGAGAAACACTCACTGGTAGATGCTGTGCAAAAGTCCTTAGCCTCCAGCATTAGGCTCACTCTACTGACCCTTTTGCCAAAGAAAGCAAGCAGAATGACTTTGATAGGGTGCGCCCCTTACGAGAGCAAAGGTGCCAAGCTCCCTTTAGAACTCTGACAAACGAAACTGCAGAGGAGAGGCATGGGTGGTCCACTTCCTTCCCCCTCAAAAGGGCTTCTGTATCTGCTGCTCAGAAGATCCCTCTGGGGGGAAGAATTCCCCCAAATAGCCATATGTACAAAATTGACCTCCCAGAATGCTAGGATTACAGGTGTGAGCCACTGCACCCAGCCTGCCATTTTGTTTTTAAGTTTTGATCTCTGAGTTGGAGAGAGAGAACAGAGAAAGAGAGAGACAGGTTTTAAGATAAGTGAATAAAATTCACATCTAGTTTCCTCCTTCTGGTTATTGGCTACCTAATTTTTTATGACAATATTTAAGTAGAACATATAGATTTAGGAAGAAATTGTAACAATTAAGTATTCTCCATAAGACCAACCTGAGTTGAAACCTAGCTCCACTACTTAGAAGTTACTATAATTTACTCTGAGAGGCCAAGGCAAGTAGATTGCCTGAGCACACAAGTTCAACACCAGCCTAAGCCAGAGCAAGATTCCATCTCTAAAAATAACCAGGCACAGGCTCCGCACCTGTAGCTCAAGTGGCTAGGGCACTAGCCACATAAACTGAGGCTGGGAGGTTCAAACCCAGCCCGGGCCAGCTAAAACAACACAGGGCAGGTATCTGTAGTCCCAGCTACTTGGGAGGCTGAGGCAAGAGAATCGTTTAAGCCCAATAGTTTGAGGTTGCTGTGAGTTGAGGTGCTGTGGGACACCACCACACTCTAGCCAGGGCGACAGCTTGAAACTCTGTCTCAAAAAACAAAAACAAACAAACAAAAAAAACCAGGCACTATGGCAGGCACCCATAGTCCCAGCTACTTGGGAGGCTGAGGCAAGACGATCACCCAGCCCAAGAGTTTGATGTTGCTGTGAGCTATGATGTCATCGCACTCTACCAAAGATAACAAAGTGAGACTCTATCTCAAAAAAAAAAAATTTACTATGATTTTGTATAACAGTTAATTTCTTTGAATCATACTTTCTTCATCTGTAGAACAGGAACTGTGATAGTAGCTACCACATAGGATAACTGGGGGTATTACTTAAGATATATTGAGTTTATTGAGTACTTAACTATGTGCAAAGCCCAAAAAGAGGCAGCCTTTACATTTACATTTGGAAATGAAGGTTTTGTAATTGGTTTGTGCCTATAAATTCCCATACCCGATGTCTTATTATTTCTTCCAAGTCCTTTCACTCAGTAAAAAAATAAGTATAGGCCAGGTGCCTGTAATCCTAGCACTCTGAGAGGCCGAGACGGGTGGATTGCTTGAGCTCACGGGTTTGAGACCAGCCTGAGCGAAAAGTGAGACCCTCATCTCTACTAAAAATAGAAAAAACTGAGGCAAGAGGATCACTTGAGCCCAAGAATTGGAGGTTGCTGTGAGCTATGATGCCATGGCTTCTATCCAGGGCAACAATGTGAAACTCTGTCTCAAAAAAAAAAAAAAAGTATAGTTCAAATTTAGGGGAGAAAAACAAACGTTAAATGAAATTTATTTGTATGGATTATTAGCTAATAAATGTTGACCTAAAATAATAAAAATGTAATTGCCTACCCCTGATTCTTATCTTAAGAATTTTTTTTTCTTTTCTATATGAGACTTTTCTCTCTGAAAAGTTACCAAATATGCTACAGATTTGCATAACAATCTCTTCCTTTTACTGAAGTTCATGATACATAAGCCATAGTCTTAAGGCCCATGTTCAATGCTAAAAATAAACATTAAATATAGTCAGCATTCTAATGAATAAAACCTAAATCTTTTAGAACTAAATGTTCATCCTGACCCATCATATTATTTCAAATGCACTTTATACTATTTTCTTAAAAACTCTTTTTCTTGAATTAATATTTCAACTATTTAAAAATAGGTAAACTTTATTGTACATTATCACTTGAATAGACTAATTTTTAGCACTTCATAGACAATTAGCTTTCAAATTGAATCTTGGTGATTTATTTTTAAATATAAAGAGAAAGCATCAGCATTGAAATAGATTAAAATAGATGTCTTATTTAGAATTATAAAAGCAATTCATCTTTCATATGTCACATTTAAAGTATGGTTATTATTTTAAAGAGATACTTCAGACTGATATTATAGGTTTGTTAACAAAAAAAGCCACTATGTAATAATACAGTGATAAAAGATTAAGGGTGGAAAAAAAAGGAGAATATTTTACTTTTTTTGAACCTGTCTAAATGAAAAATCATTTATACAAAGACAAATGGGACCCAGCTACGAAATTACTGGGCCCACCTATTATGCTAGAATAATTAGAAGCCCCGGAAGAAGACACATACAAAAGTAAATCTTAAACAAGCTGGCGTCACTTTTAAAACTAGAGCTTCATGTGAAAGAGTAACTAAAGTTCTCTCCCTTTATAGTTGAGAAAATGTTACAGGCTTTTGATTCAAGATGGCAGACCCAACACATATTTACTGACTTCCTCCTCAAATTCCACCAACAAATGTTTATTGAGCACCTAAATTAAAATGAAAGCGCACATAACAAGGTGAACGTGCAAAGGATCTATCAGCAAGCTGGAACTTCGGACAAATCCCCCAAATCCAGAAGCAGATGGATTACATTGGTAAACCAAAGACAGCCTCAAAGGGACAGCCCATGACAGTCCCAGGAAAAGGAAGTGGTAACAAATTGGCCCCAAGGAGCAGTAAAGAAACTTCAGGCTCCTGTTGATTACCTAAAGCAGGAGGTTTCTGACTTTCTGTTAAGGGCCAGATAGTAAACATCTTCAGCTTTGCAGGTCAACCGGCCTCTCTTACAAATACTCAACTCTTCTCTTTAGTGGGAAGGAAGCTGTGGACATTATATAAACAAGTATGACTGTGCTCTACTTAAGTTTGATTTACAAAAACAGGCAGTGGATCAGTTTGCCAGCCCCTGATCTAAATGTTTACCACTGTGGCTACATTACATGAGATGAGCAAATTAAAGAATTTTAAGGGAACTAGCCAGTTTTCTCTCTAGCCCAGTATCTTCTTTACCCCAGGTCTGCCTGCCTCTCCCCACACCCAGCAGCATCTGTACCGTCAATCAGTGATACAAGGTCAATCTTAACATTTCCTTCCCCATCCTTTAACTTAACCAGTGGTAAATTCCATGAGTTGTACTTCTTAAGTGAATCAGTTTCCTTCTCTGCCTCCTTACTGCCATCAAGGATAACAGCAGCCACCTGGACCACTGCAGGACCTCCCGTCAGGTCTGCTTTCAGCCACCCTTTAATCTCTTCTCTGTATTTTTTATGCAATTTGTTCAGTCAATATTTATTGAGTGCCTATTATGTGTCAGGCACTCTTCCAGGTATTGGAGATAAATCAGTGAACAGAACAAATAGTTTGAAAATCCCTGAGCTTAGACTCTGGTGTATATGTGGATAGGTGCAGCAAGGCAATAAACCACAAACATGTAATAGAAAATGCTAGAAGGTCTTCAGTGCATGGGAAAAAGCAAAATACAAAAGGAGTAGAATAAAGGGCATCTGAAGTCCTGGGGCCATTGCAAATTTAGTTAGGATGGTCAGGATAAGCCTCCTTGCAAAGGAGAGATTTAAACACTCAAACAGTCTGGCTGCAGCAGAGTGGGCAGCGAGAGAAAGGGTAATGGAGTAACAGATGAAGCCGAGGAGCTGAGAAACCACTGCAGAGCTTTGAGCAAAGAGTGTGACTTTTACTATAAAAAATCATTGCAGCAGCTGGGTTGATGATAGGATATAGAGGGCAAGGGTGAGCCTGGGGGCATGTCCCAAAGCACTGATGGTGACCATGATCCAGACTGGAGATGAAAGGGGCTCAGAGGAGGAAGAATGGCCATGACAGAAGGCAAAGTGGTCAGATATATTTTAGTATAATCTATTTTATTTTATTTTGTGTGTACTTACGTTTTATTATTATACACTATAGTATTACTATCGCTATTATAATAATATGTTATATTTTACGTATATCTTTTAAAGGTAAAGTCAACAAGATTTCCAGACACAGGGTTCTTAGGTGTGAAAGAAACAGAGGGTCAAGGATGACTCCAAGGTCATCCTCAGAAGGTTAGAGTTGCCTGCAACCAAAGAAACCTCTGGAAGGAGTTTGCATTTGGACTTGCGGCGTCACACTGCAGTGAGACTTCTTTGTCAAAGGTCTTCTTTGTGAAAGCTGCTCTTATCATACTTGCCAATTCATTTGTTTTCCTTGGAACTTCTCTGACTGACCGTGATAATGACCGAGATCTTTAGCATGGCCCCTCGAAGGCCCTGCATTGGGTCCCTGCCACTGCTGTCACTCTGGCGACAGGCCCCCTTTGGGCGCATTTCTTGGGCCCCATTGGCTGCCCTCCATCTTCTACCTGGAATTCCCACCATCCTCTGCTTGTTCATTCTTCATGTCAATTAAATCTTGAATAAGCTTCGACTCTCATCTCAGATCCACTACTTTAAGAAAACCTTCAGGGGCACCGGTCCCATATGCCGGAGGTGGCAGGTTCAAACCCAGCCCCGGCCAAAAACCACAAAAGAAAAAAGAAAACCTTCAGGATTGCTCATAGGCCCTCTTGTAGTACCCTAAATTTGTCTCCTATAATTATATAGTTGCATGATTATTTGGTTCATGTTCTTCCAAAAGACTGTAACCTCCTGTGTTGGGCATACACTAAGTGCTTACTTAATATGTATTGAAATGGATGATGGTTTATTACCCACCTAAAAGAGAACAACAGCTTAAAAATTGACTCTTTTTCAGAGTCTTTGTATAATTCTAGTATAAAGAATAGTGAACTAGAAAAAAAATACCAAGGAAAAATGTATCATCATTTATAATAACAATTACTAATATCATTCAAAGCTTATCAAGGAGTCCAAACCATGCATGATTCCTTTCCTGTAGAATATGACACTCCTCACCTGATTCCTGGTTCTCTTCAGAAACCATAGTGAATTGCAGACTTGCATTGTCCATCTTCTTGAAGAGGGGCTGTCATGTGACTTGTTTGGTCACTAAAATATCAGCAAAAGCATAAGATATCAATTCCAGGCAGCAGCATTTGGAAACTAGCATGCAACCCTCTGGCTCTAACCACCTGTATTAGTTTTCTGTGGCTTCCATCTGAAATTACCAAACTGAGTGGCTTAAAACAAAAGAAATATATTCTCTCATGATTCTGGAGGCTGGAAGTCCAAAACCAAGATGTCAACAAGGCTCTGCTTCCTGTGAAGGCTTAAGGGAAGAATTCTCCCTTGCTTCTTTCAGATTCTGATGGTTGCTGGCAATCTGTGATGGTCTTTGGCTTGTAGATCACCCTGGCTCCATCTTCATATGACATTCTCCTCTCTGTGTGTGTGTGTCCAAATCTCCCTCTCCTTTCTCTTATAAAGACACTTGCCATTGAATTGAAGCCACTCTAATCCAGTATGATCACCTCATCTTCAGTTGGTTATGTACAAAGACCCTGATTCCAAACAATGTCACATTTATGAGTATGAGGGGTTAAGACTTGAAAATAGACTGTTTATGGCAGCTCAATTTACCATTGCCAAAATGTGGAAACAGCCTAAATGCCCACCAACCCAGGAATGGATTAACAAGCTGTGGTATATGTATACCATGGAATACTATTCAGCTATTAAAAAAAATGGAGACTTTACATCCTTCGTATTAACCTGGATGGAAGTGGAAGACATTATTCTTAGTAAAGCATCACAAAAATGGAGAAGCATGAATCCTATGTACTCAATCTTGATATGAGGACAATTAATGACAATTAAGTTTATGGGGGGGGAAGCAGAAAGAGGGATGGAGGGAGGAGGGTGGGGCCTTAGTGTGTGTCACACTTTATGGGGGCAAGACATGATTGCAAGAGGGACTTTACCTAACAATTGCAATCAGTGTAACTGGCTTATTGTACCCTCAATGAATCCCCAACAATAAAAAAAAAAAAAAGATAAAAAAAAAAAAAAAAAGACTTGAAAATAGCTTTCTGGGGGATGCAGTTTAACCTGCTACATCATCCTACATGGGCAATATTGATCGTCAATTATTTACTAAGGGCCTGTCATTGTGCTGTACGCCAAGAAGAAGTACAGAAAATGAGACAGGATCCTAACCACAAGGAGTATACAATGTAATCTGGTGGGCCAGACCGAAAAGACCTATATTGTGTTGGCTGAAACTGTCAGGGAGACCAAATAGTAAGACCTAATAAGAGGTAACTCTACCAGTGCTAATAGTCTATTACAGTCACTGCACTGAGCACTTTGGAGGTATTACTCCCTTTAAATCTCAGGGAGGTTGTACCCCAAGAACTTGGTATTTTATATGCATTTTATAGGACAGGAAACAGAGAATTAAAAAGGTTGAGTAATTTGCCCAACAGTCACATGTTCAGTCTGACTCACAAACATGAGGTTCTGTGGACTCTACTGTATGGCACCTTCAAGTAACCTGAGCCTTGATAGTCTGCTAGAAGTACAGGAGTCTACACTCTGAAACACAAGATTTGGTTCATCTCATGCAGTTACACCTGGGCTGAACTGATCACAATGTGGCAATAGCAATTATCTATAAAATTGCATAAACTATACCATTTCTATTTCATTGCTGGTAGGTTGGCCTTCCTATCTAACTTATTCTTATGAACTAATCCAACCCCATTCTTTCATCTCTCCCTTTATAACAATTGAAGTCAGACTTTAATTTTCTAACTTGGCCCCAGATGCAAAGACGGCATATCAATAGTCTTCATTTCTGGTCTAAAGCATTAAAACAATTAAAGTTCCCAAAAGAAACAACATGAAACCAAACCAAACCCTATTTTCAAGTGCTTCCAACTTGTTTCAAAACAGACTTATGAGGACTGTTTTCCAAATAGCGGTGTGTGAAGCCAGCCACTTTTGAAATCTGACTTTTCCTATGTAGACATATCACATTTTCTGTGCTTGGATAAGCAGGGAATACCCAAGCTGGCATGCCATAGTAGTGAAAACGAAATAGACCATTAAAAAAAAAAAGAAGTCCTAGGAATGTTAGAATCCATGTTGACTGGTTTTTGCATTTACCCGGCAGCATTCCCGTGCTAGCGTTGGCATGGAGACTGGAAAAGGAAACTTTCCACAAGTCTGTCACTTGCTACTGTTTCCACTTATTCTACTGTGAGCCCAATTTTAACAAATTTTTAAAAGTTAAAAATGAGTCTGATTTCTTTTGTGTTTTCTTTCTCAGGACATTTCTCAAACATGAGAATACTTGTGAAAAGGGTTTAAGAAACTAGCCAAAGATTTGGGTTTCCAAATATTCAGCTGTTTAACATTCAGATAATTGGCTGGCTTTCTCCCCCATATTTTGTCTGAATGCTTTGGCATGGGGGAGCCCCACAGTCTGAGAGTAACTTGGTCTCAGCTCTCCTTACTGCATTTATTAAGGAGGCTGGAAGACACATCTGCTTTTCAACAGCTTGTGGTTCTTAAAGAACCAGGAAGCTAGAGGTTCAGGCTATTCAGGAAGAAATTTGGGCTTCCCAAAACATCAGTGCAAGCAAGTTTGATGTGGCCACATGTAGGTATTCTTGAAATCACTTCTGTAGAGGAAAACAAGCTAAGATTCTTGGAACCACACTAGGGTGAGGGATGGAGGGTAAATTTGTCCCTTGTCCTTTCGTGGGGTGCCTGGAACCCAGGAGACACCCAATTCGTGCTTACATCAATGAACAGATCACAGCTGCACTCTATTGCGTCTCTAAGACAGAATGGTGATTTTCTCTGGGCTGGAAAGTTACAGAGCGAGCTGTCCATGTAAGCTTCAGGGGACGCAGGCTGGCATACGCTGGCGTTCTCATTTCCCTCTGGCTTCGTCCTGGGCTGCTCTGCCTGAAGCTGGGATGCTGCTGACGAGGGGAGGAGATACATGTGAGGAAAATCAGAGGGAGAGGATCGGGAACAGACATGAGCTTACAGAGAAGGCATTGGAAAGGAAAGAAACAAACAGGACTCCCACAGCTGGGAGGACAGCACGCGCACGTCGTCAGGGGTGCGGATTAGGGATGATTTTGCCGTCCCTTTGTTCTTTTCCCCTGCCTTCCACGTTCCCAGTGTACATCTGATGTCTGTCTTTTCTGCTGAGTTATTCGACCATGAGAACAGAGCCTATGGCAGTACCTGGCACAGAGCGGGCGCTGGGTATACACTTGCGGAACCAACCAACCAACGCAGGGGCCCTGGCATGGCCCCCCTCGCCCCCTATTTGTCCGCGGCTCCGGGCACGTAGCAGGCGCCCCCTAAACATCTGTAGAGCAAATGATCAGGAAGTTTTCGGCGCCGAGCACGTGAAGCTCTGGAAACCAGGACAGCAAATGAGTGTCTCTGAGACCACAAAAGCGATTCAGGCGCGTGCGAGAGGCCGCGCCGGGCGACCGCGGGGGGAATGGCACCGAGAGGGGCGCCCCGCGGGGGAAGCTGCCCGCGTGGCTCGCGAGGCCGGGGCGCAGGGAGCCGCGCGCCGGCACGTGCTCGTCTCGGAGCCGGCCGGGCCGGGGCGGGCGCGCGTGTGCGCGTGGGGCGTGCGGTGTGAGCCCGCGCCCTGCCCCCCGCGCGTGCCGCCGGGCGGGCGCGGTGTGAGTCACGGCGGGGCTCGCCTTTATAACGGCCGCGAGGCTCGCGGGAGCTGCCGCGCCGCCCATCCGCCCGCCCGCTGCTCCGCGCTCCAGCGAGCGCTCCGGGTCCCCGCGCCCCCAGCCGGCCCCAACGGCCGCCCAGTCCCGCGGGCGCCATGAGGAGCCCGCGCCGCGCCCCGCTCCTGCTGCTGCTGCTGCTGCCACCGCTGCTGCTCGCGCCCCGCGCCGGCGAGGCCGCCGTGATCACGGGGGTAAGCTGCCCGAGCGCACCTGTCCGCCGGGGATGCGCGCCCGGGATGCGCCCGGGAGGCCTGGGGACCCGGACAGGGAAGGGGCGGAAAGGGGCACGGTAGGGTCGCCCTGGGCCAGGACACTTGCCTGGGTCGCCTTTGGCGCACTCGGGAAAGTGCCCTGCTCCACAAACAGCAGACACTGGGGACGTCCTGGAAGAAAAAGTGGCAAGAGTGTCACCTCGCCACCTTTATCACCATCTTCTCTCGCTTACTTTCTTCTCATCACTCCACAACCTCGCTTCTCCTGTTTACTCTGTTTTTCTGTTACACTTAGGGAAGTTTCAGAGTCTTCTCTAGTGCTTTTGGAGGCATGCCAGCCTCGAACCTTGACGTTTGATGGCCCCTTCCAGAAACGCACTGGAGCAAGGCGAATACCCTCCACGTCCTGCGGGGCTTAATCCTGCATTCAAGGAGTCCGCTCCCCAGGAGTCCTACGGAAACCCTTTGAAAAACTTGGTCGGGGCCAAGTGTGCTTTGAAAAGCAATTGGACACTTCCTTCTGGTTGGGACTTTTCCCCCCCTTAGCCTCCTGAGGTTCTCCTTGTAAAAGTTTTTAATTTCTGATCGCCGAATAAAGCACCTTCAGTGCTCTGCATAATTATGAAGTAGGTTGCCATGTAGATGGTGTTTAAACTTAGAGAAGACGTGTTCATCATTCTTGTAAGTAGGAGCTAGTTCATTTCTCTCCTACTCCCAAAAGGTTTCTTTGTGTGGATATGAAGAATGAGTTTACAATACAAAATTTAAAAATCTAGCGTAGTTTCCATCAACAATGCAAAACCACTACCATTTCCGAGTCATTCAACTACTTTACTCTTTTTTTATAGTGCAGAATTATTTTACACTTTATTACTTCAAATATCTAAGTCTGCAGTATAGGATTTAAATAAAATGCCTATATTTGAAATTATGATACATAGTGAAATTAAATTTAACTTTAAAGGAAATGTCATTCTCTTGAACAAATAAAGCTCTACTGTCTTTATACTAATTAATAGGTTTATAGCATTTTGGAAGTCCTTGTGCTATGGCGGCATTTGGTTACGTACAATAGATATTTAATTATAAACTTTATGGTATTTATTAGAGAGTATTTTTAAAAATTGCTTGCATGCTTTGTCAGTAGCTAGTCCTGAGTGGTTGGGGAAAAAGTTTTTACAGGTTTTTCTAGTGCAAGAGAATTGAAACATGATTGCATTTTTTCCCTTCTTCCCCTGCCGGTTCATTTTAGATTTCTCCTAATCCTCTCAGCCCAAGATTCTTTTGCAATATAAGTATCTTTTTGTTCCATTCACATGGCAACACTATTTGAATAGCTCTACAAAGGGCTAAAGATGAAAGCTATTAGGAAACAACTGTCTAATTAAAAATACATAAAGCTATACAATTCTTTGTAAATTTTCCAAGAACTGAAGCTTTTTGTTACAAAATGAAATTTTATCACATTATGTTTATCTGTTACAGAGGTTTAGACTGGGTTTATTATACATGTATAGTTATGTGTGCTACTTTCGTTGTGTTAACTCAGTGTTACAAAATGAGAATTTAAAAATGTCCTCTAAAGCAACACGTAATAAAACATAGCTACATCTCATGACAAGAACCACCTGAATTCAAATGCAAAACTTAGCAATGTATCTAGATATATTGTGTATACAATATTAAAAATCCAGGTGATTGAATTTTAAAAGATTTTGGCTGTATTTTTGATGTCTTATTAAAAGAGTTAGTAGGGCCTTAGAATTCAGGGTATTGATCATCTGTTGAAATAAAATACTGGCTAAAACTTCCACATTATATATGTAACATATGAAGATATTTTGAAATCGATTTATATATCCATATAGATTTGTTAAAACCATTAGAAAAGATCATAAACTAGAGATCTCATTTATGGAATATAATGGCCACATCATATACTTGATTTCTGGCATACCAGTAGAAATTGGAAAATGGAAATGTTTAGATATTATTCTATAAAATCCCCAAACCCCAAAGTAAAAATTATAATTTTTATCCAGATATTTATTTTAACTAGACTACAAAAACAAAACAAAACAAAACCTAGTGGAGGAAGTAGATGAAACTCTAAAGCAAGATAGTCAGTCATCTTTAATGAAAAATAATGATTAAAAATGTGCCATATATTTCTGCTTTGAAAGTTATGGCTGTTTCCCAAACTGAGAAATGAAAGACTGTTTTAATTGTTTCTAATAAGTGTACATTTAAATTTGTGCCTAAATGACAAACTTTTTAGCTTTTTACATACATATTATGGGATGTTTTTACCTTATCACTAGCAAAACATACTATGCATACTGTTAACAATGCATACTGTTAAAGCATTCTACTTTTTGTTGGTTCTAGGAAAGAGTAATTAATTCTTCAGACCTATTTGCGTGCAAATAAATTTAGACTTATTATTTATTTCCATTTAGTAGAGTGCAGAAATTCCTCCGTAGTTGATTCTTTGATTATATGCATTTACAAATTTTATATTGGAAGCAGGTACTTTGATAATTGCATCTGTCACATTTCTCAATCTGACAGATTTTACAGGAAAGTTCACTTGATTTTGTAATGTCCACATTTCTATATCCTAAGCCAATAATATCCTTTTGTGGGTTAGTTACCTGAAAAAAAGAGGAACATAAGGCAAAAGTCTTCATCCGTCCATTCTCAACCTGTAAGATTTCTTTTTGATTAAAAAAAAAGAAGAAGAAGAAGAAGAAGAAGAAAAGAAGAAAAAGAAAGGAAATGGTGAAAATCAAATCAGAGGTGTGAGAAACATCAAGTCTCATGAACCAAAATGCAAATATTAGAAAGGGAAAATGAATACTTCTAAAACTTACATCAGTGCCTTTATGGGTCTGGAGTGTTTCATGCCAGATTTAGAGACCATTTAAATATCTTTTTAAAATTGTGTCCAGTGTATTCTGCAGCTAATAGTCATAAAATCTTGTGATTCGATTTATGTAGTTCCTAATAGCTATGTATAAGACAAATATTCTTTATGTTCAAAGCCAATGCAACCACAAAGGACTAGAAAACAAGAGCTGATTTTTTTTAATCTTTTGTTTGAGATTTTCCTAATCCAAGGGATATTTATTATTTTGTTTGAAAAACTGGAAAAATCTGATCAGATTTTATTGTAGATTTGTGCAAACAATTGAAGAGTCTAATTCTTTTTTTGTATGTATGTGATTATTAAAGTCATAGTGTTTGGATATTTGAAGAGCATTTTCACTGCTAATTTTAGATTTCCTTAGCCTGAGTCTTTCCCTCTATCTATATTTATCTGTTTGTTTATTACATTGCAGGCCTGCGACAAGGACCCCCAGTGTGGTGGAGGCATGTGCTGTGCTGTTAGTATCTGGGTTAAGAGCATAAGAATTTGCACACCTATGGGCAAACTGGGAGACAGCTGCCATCCGCTGACTCGTAAAGTTAGTATATATATATATTTGTATTCATGGTGGTTCTCTCATGCTGCAATAATTTAACTCCAAGCAAGGTCTATATGACATGAAGGCCAGGGTAATGTGCTTGGAATTGAAAGTTGGAAGAAAAACAGTGGAGAAACTACCCCCTGCCTTCTTTTCCCTTCCATTTCAAAGAATCCTATTCTTTACAATCCTTATTCAAATGATAATTTTCATATCATTGTTCTCACAGCATTAGAAACATTATGGAAATAATTTCTTCTAACATACAAATTCACTTAAAAATTATTTAGGACAAAAATACGTGTTATGTTTGAGTATGCTCCCTTTTTGCAGAGAGTAGAGTATAGAAGTCTGTTTTTGTTTTGGGTGTTTTTTTTTTTAGCAGTTTTTGGCTGGGGCTGGGTTTGAACCTGCTGCCTCCGGTATATGGAGCCGGTGCCCTACTCCTTTCAGCCACAGACACCGCAAGAGTATAGAAGTTTTTGGAAAGACTTTTGATATTACATTTACGTAAGCTTTAGCTTTGTTTTTCACTTTTGTTTTACCTTTGTGTTTTTTCAGAAAATCATCTATAGCATAGTCACATTTGTATCTTAATTTGAAAGTTCTCTATTTTGACTCTATCCCTACAGAATACCTGGTTCACATTTTAGAAATTAATGATATTTAATTTTCCAATTTGCTTTATTACCTGGCAGCTCGATATCACAATGACCTGAAGAACACTTTTGAGAAGTTATTGACAATAAGTGGTGTCACAGGGTGGCAGGATTGGACAGGGCTTCGGAGGTTGTGTTTCCAAGGGTTGCAGACTGACCTGTCACAGGGATGAGGCAGGCTTATGTTTCATCAGGAAGGGGCTGCATGGGAGACAGAAGGGAGCAGAGAAGTGTGTGGAGCTGGAGAGTCTTTGCTCTTCAGACTGAAAACTTTTGGAAGGCAGCTATGCCGATCACTGTCCCACCAATGCATCTATCAGACTGAAAAGTTTTATTTTTTTATTTATTTTATTTATTTATTTTTTTTGCGGTTTTTGGCCAGGGCTGGGTTTGAACCCGCCACCTCCAACATATGGGGCCGGTGCCCTACTCCTTTATGCCACAGGCGCTGCCCAGACTAAAAACTTTTGAAACACAGGAGAGGCTCACAAAATCCCCTGGGAATGCATTGTCTTCCTCTAGCCCCACCTTTTCATTTCACCCGTGAGTAAGGTGTAGTCCAGAGGCATTGCGGCGCCTGTGGCTCAGTGAGTAGGGTGCTGGCCCCATATGCCGAGGGTGGCGGGTTCAAACCCAGCCCCAGCCAAACTGCAACAAAAAAATAGCCGGGCATTGTGGTGGGCACCTGTAGTCCCAGCTGCTCAGGAGGCTGAGGCAAGAGAATCACTTAAGCCCTAGAATTAGAGGTTGCTGTGAGCCGTGTGACGCCACGGCACTCTACCCGAGGGCGGTACAGTGAGACTCTGTCTCTACAAAAAAAAAAAAGAGAGACAAGTCCTAGCCCCGGTTGTCAGAGGCAGGTTCTATACGTTATATACTCTCATTTTAAAGTGGGTTGAAAATTTTCAAAGCACTCTGAATTCTATTTTCTACCTTATTCTTTCCCATGTGATTTTAGGTTTAAAACTGTAATAGAGCCAAACAGCTTTCCTATATTCCACAGTCCCAGATAACAGTCAATATTTTGACCTTCTCGGAGTGAACATAATAAAATAAATTATAGCCTGTTGGCTTAGGGTTAGCTCTGTGAGCTATAATATGGGGTCCAGTTGTTTGGGCCTCTCTAAAGACTGAATTTGCTTCTGGCTTTCCTGTGGTTACCTTGTGAAATACTTCCTGTTATGTTTAAACCATTCTTCCCCATTGTTTTACCACGCAAGACTATACTATATTTTTATTTTCTTTTGTTTTGTTTTATCTTATTTTGTTTTATTTTATTTTTTGAGATAGAGCCTCTATTGCAGCATCACAGCTCACTGCAACCTGAAACTCCCGGGCTCAAGTGAACCTCCTACCTCAGCCTCCCAAATAGCTGAGATTACAGACATGCACCTATATGTCCAGATCATTTTTTAAATTATTATTTTTTTGTAGAGACAGGGTCTTACTATGTTGCCCAAGCTGGTCTCAAACTCCTGGCCTCACACAAAGTGCTTCGGTCTTCCAAAGTGCTGGGATTACAGGTGTGAGTCACCACCCCAAGTCTTGTACTGTCATTTTAAAACATGATATGCACCATTTATTCGTCGACATTTTAAGACAAAAAAGGTCTTAAACTGTTAGTCATGTGTCTCAGTGCCAAACTTCCAGGAGGAAATGGCACTGGCTCAGCCACCTTTGTCATTGATCTCAGATTTATTATCGCCTTATTGAATTGTGAGTCATCCTTTGTACATTTAAGTCATTGTCTCTGAAAAGTTTACTTCTAACCTTGTCCTTTAAGAATGATGTTATTTGTATACTGTGTTAATATGACTCCACATACCCTAGAATCAATCATGTAGCCTGTTTGCTAAAACAGCAAAGGAAAAGTGACACATTCCGGGGGACTACTTTTGTGTTAGTGATAGTTGTCACTTGTTAAATGGCATTCTGCATTTAAATGTCGTGCATATATTTCTTATTTAATACTTATAACAAGCCTATGAGGTAGGTTTGTTTTGTCATTGAAGCAGTGCTAGTTGAAGCAGCACAGGCCTTAAGAGAGGAGACATTGAATTTCCCTTCCTTCTCATACCCCATTGTCTGTGTGCTCTTAATCACTACCCTTTTCTACCTTCATGAAAGCAGTCATTGTGCTTAATTTGACCCCCTCCCCATTTTTTTTAGTCCAATTAACCAAAACTGTTTCAAGTAGGTAACAGAGACAAACTGGTCACTGAGTGAGTAATAAGAGTTCACATTGGGAATTTGTGTCATACAATAATTTTAATGGGTTTTCTAAATTTGAGATGTTTAAAAGGGAACCAAATTCCATTTCCTCAGTTCCTAGATAATTTGAAGTTCAGGTTTAATGCAACATCGATTCTAAATGTAAGTAAACTCAATCTTCTCTCATAAATACAGATATGTCTCCATGATTTTATTTTTATCATGGGTCTAATAATGAGGTCTTTAAATAATCGATTATGGTTTTCAATGTAAAATTAAGTTATAAAATAGTAGAAGTATCTTTTTTATAAGGTTTTATGTCAAATTTTAGCTTTCTTCCATTTAGACGTCCACTTGAAATATATTTCTGGAACTTGATTTTGTAACTTTTCATATTGGCTGCTTTTCTGTCATAAAATAACGTTTTCAAAGATTATTTGATAACCTATTTTAAGAGTAGATCCCAGAGTTGTTACTTGTTTCAGATGAAATTAATGTATCCTGGAAAACATTTAGTTTCTTCTGGAATACCTCTCAGCTACTATATATTCTCTTCAAAACAACTCAAGAAAAAACCTTTCACAAATATATTCTTGTGAACATTATGGGCAGTATTCAGTTCTGCTTTTAAGTTTTAATAGCTCATTAGTAGATGGTAAAAATACAGACATTATGGAGAAAATTCTTTTTCCATTTTGTTTTGGCTTAGTCATTATTAGCCACCAAAATCTGTTTATGTGGGTAAAATAAACAGTCACTGTTGAAGGAAACTGAGAACTACAGATAGGAAGTGGTAGTGAGTTTGATTTAGTGTTTTATTTCAGATGCCTCGATTAAGTTGGAGAATTTATAGTCACTGGTGGGCTGTTGTTGTATAATTGTGTCATTTTTAACTTTATATTTGATAATTTTTTAATATAATGAAATATATAAGCTCAGCTAGCGAGAATAGGATGTACATTTTCTGAACACATTTTAAAGCAAATAATAGTTTTAACAGATATTCATTTTTAATAATTAATTTTTAACACTTAATGAAGAATGACTTACTGAATCATGTCTATAGGAAAAACTTTCTGCTTAAAAAGGCCAATATTTGGCAAGAGGGACTTTACCTAACAAATGCAATCAGTGTAACCTGGCTTATTGTACCCTCAATGAATCCCCAACAATAAAAAAAAAAAGAATTCCAAAAAAAAAAAAAAAGCCAATATTTTAATATCTACTGATACTTCTTAAAGTTTAAGTATTATAAGATTACCAATTTGCATCTCATTTCGATTAATGTTTGGCTTTGGAAGCTTATCCTCGTGCGATTAATACTTTAATGTTTGTTGCCTATTATTTTGTGAACCTTCTTTCTTTTCATGTTTTTTTGTATGTTTTGTTTTTTTCTGAAGGCGTGGTCTCCATCTGTTGCCCATGCTGGAGTGCAGAGTGCAGCATCATCATCATAGCTCACTGCAACCTTTAACTGCTGAACTCAAGCGATCCTCCTGCCTCAGCCTTCTAAGTAGCTGGAACAATAGGCACACGCCACCATGCCCAGCTAATTTTTCTATTTTTTTTAGAGATGGGGTTTTACTGTGTTGTCCAGGCCAGTCTCAAACTGCTAGTCTCAAGCAGTTCTCTTGCGGCAGCCTCCCAAAGTGCTAGGATTATAAGTATATGCCACCATGCCCAACTCTAAATGTTTTCCATTTAAACAACTGTGTTTCTTCCAAAAAAATCTTGTTTTTAAATTTTGCTGTACTTTTTATATAAATAATTTTAATACCGGTTTTCTTTTTTCTTTTTTTAACTTGATAACTTGACCAATACATTTTCCTTATCTGAAGGAAAAAACTTTAAATAAAGCCTGGGTCACAGCCGGGCATGGTGGCTCATGCTTATAATTTTAGCACTTTGGGAAGCCAAGGCAAGGGCATTTGAAGCCAGGAGTTTGAGACCAGCCTAGGCAACTCAGTGAGACCCTACTTCTACAAAAAAATAAAAAAATTAGGTGGGCATAGTGGTGTGCACCTGTAGTCCCAGCTGCTAAGGAGGTTGAAGCAGGAGGATAATTTAAGCCCAAGAGTTAAAGACTGTAATAAGCTATGATTGTGCCACTGTACTCCAGCCTGGGCAACAGACCTGCTCTCTTACAGAAAACCTGGGTCTGGTTTGGTTAATAAAAATTGAAGATTATCGGTGGTTCTGAGATTTTACAACAAACCTATGATAAAACATTTTAAAAATACAGCAGAGGCCCTGTAAGTTTACCACCAAGGGACTGTGACAAACTAGTCAACATAAGGAACTAGGCCAGCTGTACTAATACGTACATGTGGTGCATGCTCCATCTGTGAAAATTAGGGCACCTTAAGGAGGTAGTCAGGGTAGGGAAGTGGTCAACTATGGAGGCTCTACTATAATCATTATTTCAGATTATAAAATTATTAGAATTTTAACATAAAAGTTTTAAATGTTAAAAAGTTAATTTTTTAATTAAAAATATTTCTTGGTCAGGTGCAGTGGCTCACACCTGCAGTTCTGGCACTTTGAGAGGCCGAGGTAGGTGGATAGATCACCTGAGCTCAAGGTTTTGAGACCAGCCTGAGCAAGAGTGAGACTCCATCTCTACTAAAAATAGGACAGGAATTGTGGTGGGAGCCTATAATCCCAGCTACTTGGGAAGTTGAGGTAGGAAGATCTCTTGAGCCCAAGAGTTTGAGCTTGATGTGAGCTATGATGTCATGGCACTCTACCAGGGTGACAGAGTGAGATTCTGTTTCAGAAAAACAACCAAAAGAATTTTTTTTCTTTTTTTTTAAATTGTTGGGGATTCATTGAGGGTACAAGAAACCAGGTTGCACTGATTGCATTTGTTAGGTAAAGTCCCTCTTACAATGGTGTCTTGGCCCCAAAAGGTGTGACACACACCAAGACCCCACCTTCCTCCCTCCTTCCCTCTCTCTGCTCTTCCTTTCCCCACCCCTCCCTCCTTCTTTCTCTCTCTGCTCTCCCCTTCCCCCACCCCCACTGTGTCATTAATTGTCATTAATTGTCCTCATTTCAAAATTGAGTACATAGGATTCATGCTTCTCCATTCTTGTGATGCTTTACTAAGAATAATATCTTCCATTTCCATCCAAGTTAATACAAAAGATGTAAAGTCTCCATTTTTTTTAATGGCTGAATAGTATTCCATGGTGTACATTTACAACAGCTTGTTAATCCATTCCTGGGTTGTTGGGCATTTAGGCTGTTTCCACATTTTGGTGATTGTAAATTAAGCTGCAGTAAACAGTCTAGTGCAAGTATCCTTATGATAAAAGGGTTTTTTCCTTCTGGGTAGATGCCCAGTAATGGGATTGCAGGATCAAATGGGAGGTCTAGCTTGAGTTCTTTGAGGGTTCGCCATACTTCCCTCCAAAAAGGTTGTACTAGTTTGCAGTCCCACCAGCAGTGTAAAAGTGCTCCCTTCTCTCCACATTCACGCCAGCATCTGCAGTTTTGAGATTTTGTGATATAGGCTATTCTTACTGAGGTTAGATAGTATCTCAGGATAGTTTTAATTTGCATTTCTCTAATAATTAGGGATGATGATCATTTTTCATATGTTTGTTAGCCATTCGTCCGTCTTCTTTAGAGAAGGTTCTATTCATGTCTCTTGCCCATTGACCAAAAGAATTTCTTAAATAGTAAAATATGACTGGTATAACTAAAAAAATTAGTAAAAGAAGGATAAAAGAAAGCAAAGTATGCTAATTCCCTCATCTCTCCTATCACAATGTCAGGGGCCACTATCTACCTTGATTTCTTGGGATAGCACCATAGCTGTGGTTACAGGTTCAAATCAGCAAAGACACTCACAAAGCATAAACATGCTTTAGTCTAATGCAAGTTTTCTCAACTTTAGCACTGTATGTCCTTTACCGAGTTTTTCTCAATGATAACATCTTGCAAAACTATTGTACAATACTACAGCCAGCATGCCCACATCAATGCAGACAAGATACAAAACATTTCCATCATTATAACTGTCCTGCACATAGCCCTTTTATAAGAGCTATTTTATTTTTAAAAGCGACTACAAGTGAATAAGAGCTATGCTTTTTCAAAAGTGCTGGATATTCTGCCTTGGTAACATCTAGAATTTGCTGTTTGGAATTCTAGGCTATTAGAGACTTTGGATTGAGTGGTATTTGGTTGATTGAAGTTTGGACTAAATGGTTCCAGTCTGCATCTTCTGTGAGCACTTCCTTAGGAGTCAGTGGGCTAGTCAAGGAATTGGCAAGCATATACTGAGTGTATAGTATCAGAAATTGCAGTTCTCATTAGGTGCTCACAGGGGAGAAAGGGATATTCTCATAGAGCTTGGGGCATTTACAGTCTCTAGGGAGGGAGGGAGAAATCAACTGAGTTTGAATGAGAAAAAGGAAATCCAGGTATTAGGGGCCTGCAGTGCAGTCTGATCATCATGTAAAGTTGGTCGAGGCAGATCTAGATTGGTGCCTATACCATCTTGGTGCCTTTGATAAGAAAAGGAATACAAGGAGATCTTCGAAAAGTTTCACAAAAGTATCTAACCTTGGCAACACATTGCCAGGCCCCTCCTAGGTCCTAGAGGGGCCTGTGCAAGTGAGGGCCTTTGGCTTCTTTGGCTTCATGGTAGATCCATCTGTAATCCATCTCTGAGTTCGATGGTATGAATCACACTGGGCACCCTTCAGTGCCAGGCATGTATAGGGTGGTGAGGAGGCTGCAGGACCTGTGATGTTCATCCGGTCCTCCACTGGCCTTCAGGGACTTGTGGTCTATGCAAGAGTGAGGAGTGCAGGCAGGTGGTGGTAGGCATTTACCTAATATCTTTCTGAGCATCTTCTATGTGTTATAACAGCCTATGAGCCATGTTCTCATTAATAGAATAGATACAGGCCCCTTCAAAGAGCCTGGAGTCTGGGCATCGTGGTTTTTAAGAAGAAGCAAAATCTAGAAGAAATCAGGGCCAGTTTGACCACCAACACTAATTCTTTCTAGCTGAGTGACCTCACTTGGATGCATCACTTCTCTGTAAGAAGAAGGCACTCAGGGTAGGGTGCCATATACCGAGGGTGGCAGGTTCAAACCCGGCCCCAACCAAATCACAACAAAAGAAAATAGCCAGGCGTTGTGGCAGGTGGCAGGCACCTGTAGTCCCAGCTACTTGGGAGGCTGAGGCAGGAGAATTGCCTAAGCCCAGGAGTTGGAGGTTGCTGTGAGCTGTGACGCTACAGCACTCTACCGTGGGTGATAAAGTGAGGCTCTGTCTCTAAAAAATAAACAAATAAATAAACCTTAAAAAAAAGAAGAAGAAGAAGCCACTCAGCTTGTCTTGAAACAGGATGGACAATCTGGCAGGCAGAGTTGGGGTGACATCCACACGTGATACCCTCGGAGGCCCAATTCATGGCATCACTCTGGGTTCTTTTTCTCTCTTGCTGTTTTCAGGGTGCCAGCAGCCCCGGGTGACAAGCCAGAGAGTGATCACAGTGTCGTGATGCATAAAGCACAAAACCCCAGGCACTGTGAGGCGCTCGTGTGCAGCTGGCACTGTCTCACTGGGTATCTATCTGTCTTTCACTGCTGACGTGTAAGATCTGTGATGATGAGGGGCCTTTCCTGTTTTGTTCATTGCAGTGGAAATAGGTGGCACTTGACAGATAATCTATTGAATGAGTGAATGGAAGAAACATACTTGGTGGTTTCCATTTATAGCAGTTTGACATGTTTATTATAGGCACATATTATTTATTTTAGCGTCATTTTGGGGGGGTAATTGGTGCCTGTGACTGTTTTTCTTAACCTTAGCACTACTGGCATTTTGAGCTGGATAATTCTTTGTTATGAGGGGCTGTCCTTTACATTGTGGGGTGTTTAGCAACATGCTCAGCCTCAACCCGTTACATGGGACTAGACACCTCCTGCCCCAGTTTGACAAACAGAAACTGTCTCCAGACACTGCCAAATGCCCCCCAGGGGCAGGGTCACCCTGGGTGAGAGCCCACTAGCCTGTGCAAGTGGTTTTAGGCCTGGTGAAAGGAACCTCTCCAAACCTCTGGGTCAGCATGGATTATAAAGGTCGTTGATCATGACTTTTGATGCTATCCAGTTACAATTGTCTGAGCCCTTCTGGCAGCACCCATCTCCTCTGATGTGTTCTTGGTGGCAGCAGAGGAGCCAGCCCTTAGTGTTCTCCTCCAACTCACACAGTGACAGAACCATTCTGAGCACAGGTCTACGTTAAGCTAATGGCCAACAGGCCTGTGCATAGACACTGCCATCAGGACCCAGGAAGTGACAACGTGTCGAGGGCCAGAGGAGGGGGTGGCTCGGCTGTCCCTGGCGCTGCCTGTTCATCACATACATACCCTGCCCTCCTGTTGCTTCTCCTTCTTCCTTTTGTCCTTATTGATCTCGGTCATTTCCCTGGCCCTTCCAGAACCAATTTGGAAAGGGAAGGCAGGAAAGAAGAAAGAGGAAGAGAAGAAAAAGGAAAAAGGAGGTAAGAAGAATGTGAGCATGATACCACCGAAAGATACACCTGGGATAATTGGTCTTTACGTTGTTGGACTGTTGTAGAATTGGGTGTGTCTTACCAGTTCCACCCTAAAAATAGCGTTAGAATGGTTCTGCCACTGTCTACACACAGGCTTTTAAAAATATATACCTAGTGAAATCTATCTGAGGGCATCTGGAAGAGGACCCTCTGATTTTCTCATAAGGATAGGTCGTTGGTGTGGGGTGGCTTCTATCGGTACAGTCAAATAGGAAATGCACTAGAATGCTGTCAAATAAAGCATGTGAGTTTGGAAGCAGGAAGAAAGTATTTTCTGCCATGTATAAACCATAGAAGGATCTCTGAGGCATGAGTCTATAGCAGCTAGCCGGTCCCACAGGAGCCTGCACCATGGTCCTTTACCATCCCATTTCACTGGCTATAGTACATATGAGGGGTTAAACTTGCTCTGCATAGCTGGGAAGACAGGCAGATTCTCAAGAAGGCACCATTCCCAGGGGACGGAAAACAATTTTTTGCTTTCTTTGTTTTTTGTGTACTCCTCCTACGGCTGGCACAGAGAGCCACCACGCTAGCGGCTGGTCAACCCTCCTCAGCCCAGCTTCCTGGCGACGTGGGGTGGGTTCTTAGCGTGCCTCTGAGAATGAAGCAGACCTTTCGCTGCTGAGTCTACATAGGCCAGGGTCTGGTTTGTTCCATCTATGCAAATTGAGCTTGCCTCCGTCCCTAATTCCCCACTGCTCCTTTTTTAATTTTTTCCCAGCATTTTGACTCCTGACATCTGTGCAAATGTATGAATTGTTGTACATTGCTTATTGATTGCGAGTTGATATTTGCTCATTACATAGATGTGTTTGTGCCTGTGAGACCATGTTTTTAAGGAGCTTCAATAGCAAAACACTATAAAAAGAAATAAAATGAGAAAATGTAAAAGGTAGAATAGCTCAATGACTAAAAATGTGGTCCCTCTGGTCCAGCAGCGAGCCAGACCTCAAGCTTTAGATCCGTGACCTTGGGCACTTTGCTTCTCTCTGTGCCTCCTCTCATCTGTGAAACGAGTGCGAAGTATTTGCCACCTCTCCAAGGAGACTGTAAGGTTGGGAAAGGGTAATGTACAAAAAGTGCTGAGTGTATTGTCTAATGGGTCGTTAACTCTCAATAAACTTTAGTTATTGTTACTCAAAGATGTATGTCAAGAATGGTTTGGTTCAGTTTTCAAACATTTCCTGCTCTGACTCGGTTTTCTTTTTTATTTAGGTTCCGTTTTTCGGGCGGAGAATGCATCACACATGTCCATGCCTGCCAGGCTTGGCCTGTTTACGGACTTCATTTAACCGATATATTTGTTTAGCCCGAAAGTAATGACGTTAGGGTAGAAACTTTAAATGTGAATAGCCATATTGATGTCTGTAAAATCTCACTTGTGATTGTGCCAAACAAATATTTAATAATATGCCAGAAAGAAATGCTCTTGCTTTCTCAACTTTCTAAGTAACCTTTTTATCTTTGATTTTAAAATGATGGTTGGTTTGTTGTTTTCCTTTTTTTTTTTTCTTTCCTGAAAGGGAATTTTAATTTTGGATAGAAATATAAAGTATAAGCCATTATGGAACTGGTTCTCATTTCCCTGTTTGCGTTTTGGTTTGGTTTGGCTTTTTTTATGTTAACAACTTACCCATTTTCACAAAAATGAGGAACATAAGAATTTGATATTTTGTTACAGAAATATTTTTTCTCCCCCTCCCAACCCCACCCCTACCCGTGCTCTAAGACACATCCACACACATTTGGTCTCTTCCCTAATATTCCTCGAAGACTTACAAAGCTCTCACTTTATTCTTTCCATTTCCCTTCTCTCCTCTCTGGCATTTAAAAGCCGAGGGTTGCTGGCAGAATCACTGACAAGAATCCAGCTTTTCACCTGATCCTTAGACAGTGAACAGGGTGGAGAGTTGAACTAGGTATGCCAGGTTCCTCTCCAGGGGTGGAGACTGGGTGTACTTCTGGGACTTTCCTAAACTCGTCCACCCAGTGGACTCCTGCTCTGCCCTTTGGTGTGAGGACATAAGGAATGGAAAGCCAGATTAACTGAGTCCAGATTTCTAGATTGGGGTGGAGGGCTCTAAATAAAAGACTTTTTTCCCAATACAATATTTATTCCTTTTTTCTTTTTATAAAGTTTGTTTTTCAAAAAAACAAAAAAACCCCTCCTATTTGGAGATGTTCTAGGAAGTGTCACTTGAAGAGGAAGTATTGATTTTAATCTGGCATACCACTAGTTAACCATTTTTAAATCAGTATTAAATTGTAATTTATACTTTATCTGTAACCGAAAGGTCAACGATAATATAATGGAATGTCTGACATCCTGCCGTTTGTACTTGTATCAGTATTGCTGTGTAAAAATTCTGTATCAGAATAATGACAGTACTGTATATCATTTGATTTATTTTAATATTATATCCTTATTTTTGTCACGCTTGTTGTCATTTTTTTATTACAAGCAGATTTGTACATAGGCCACATCCTAACATGGATAAAGATTGCAAAGTTGGTAAAACAGCCCTAACAATATGTGCATTTTCATTTCACATACAGGAAAGTTCTGTTTGCATGGATTTTAAGGTTGTACCAGAAGTAAACAATTCCCCCCAGAGCATGACGGGAAATCATGACATATGAAACTGACTGTAATCAGGGATGAACTTGTGAGATTTCACTGTATTGAGTCAGCAAATGGTGAGGGAGTGTGTACCCTCCGTGAGAAAGCAGGGTGCTAGCCTGTTAGGTGCTAGCCCTACAGTGACGCCAATGTAGATTGGCCTTGAAAAACCTACCGATTGTTGTAAATGGATTCAATATCACAAATAAACAACTTAAGAAATGTGTTTAACTGACTAAACTTGTTGATGCCAACCCACCAACCATTTAAAAATAATAGTCCATTTTGTACTTATTTACCCAGACAGGGTTTATAATTGCACACTGTGTGTAATTTTACCTCTTGAGCTAACATGTCCCAAAAATGTATGAGATTTTGCTGTACTAATTACTGTACTTGGTTAGAGTTATTGTTTTTGGGTCAGTTTAGCTGAAACAGACCTCAATGAGTTTGTTGAAAAAAAATTAGACTTCAACAAGTGGAATTATGAGTAAAGAAGCAGACACTAGGAGATTTTGCTAAATTTGTTTGTTTGTTTGTTTTTGAGACAGAGTCTCAAGGTGTCACCCTGGGTAGGGTGCCATGGCTCACAGGTCACAGCAACCTCAAACTCTTGGGCTTAAGCAATTCTCTTGCCTCAGCTTCCCAAGTAGCTGGGACTACAGGCGCCTGCCACAATGCCCAGCTATTTTTTGTTGTTGTTGCAGTTGTCATTGTTGTTTTAGCTGGCCCAGATTGGATTCGAACTGCCAGCTTCAGTGTATGTGGCCAGCACCCTACCCACCAAGCTACAGGTGCTGCCCTAAATTTGTTTTTGTATGACATTCAAGACATTCTTTTCCATACGTGGTAAAAACTTAATTAGGTCAATCATTCATTTTCACCAATGTTAAAAAACATAACCAATTTTTATACAATTTTGCTTTTATATATACCAAACAAGTTTTTTAAAAATTGCTACCTAAAAAGGTGGACTACATGCACACAGCCAAGAAAACAAATAGGAAGTTTGTGTAATTAAGAACTGTACCCATTTGGCTGGCTGCTATCCAAAAAAAAAAGCGAACTTAGTTGTTTGCTACCTTTTCTCTTGTTTGTATTTTAGTATATAGTTCTATTTGGTGATTACTTTTTAACTTATTGCCAAGATTAACACCTTTTAAATAAATGTTTCAAAAAACTTGTAATCATGCTTTTTGGAGATTACTTAAAGCCATTTTGTGCAAAGCATACAAAGTCTTGCACTATAAAGGCCACAGCTGCTGTTTCTTCCAGCTCCTAGAATGGTCTCACACAAATGTTGAGACTTCATAGACCAAAATTTTTGCAAGGTGAAAGCAAGGTGGTAATTTACACAAGAAAAAATAAGTCAATAGTGTACGTTGATGAGTGACAGTATGATGAATGAATTCTGTGCATTCTAAGGTAGAAGTAGATCTTATGCCAAAAGATCATGGCCCACCCCACTAAAGTGGACTGTTGGACTTCTTTGCAAACATTGAGTTCCATGAAAAGTGTCATTTCTGACTTTGTTTATCCTTTATCAAAAGCAACATTATTTTTCGTTTTACCATAGAAAAATTTATGCCCAAACTACTTCCTTGCAAACCTTCCTGCCTCACTGAGGACCTTCATTCACCCTTCTCAACACAGTTCTTCTTCTGTTAAAGCCTTACAAAGCCAGCCGCCAATTCTCCTCGTTGGTTTTAATATCGGAAATCTCTTCCCACTCTTTCTAGATCACTTTTTAGAAAATTAAAGTTGGGGGCCGTTTTAATTTTAAAAAGAGAACCTTTTTGGTATTCAATGAGAGTCACTGCGAAATTCCTTGAGCACCTTTTGTGTGATCTTTGCCTTTGCATTGCTGTTAATTCTCAGTGCTCCCTTCTGCATTAAAGAGAACTGTATTTCTTTCAGTATTCTCAATTTTTAACTGACAAAAGTTGTGTATATTTATAGTATATAACATGATGTTCTGAAGGATGTATACCTTGTGGAATGGCTAAGTTGAGCTGATTAACATACATATTTCTCACATACTTAAAATTTTTTGTAGTAAGGATGCTTAAAACTCTCTTAGTGATTTTCAAGTACATAGTATTAACTATAGCCACCACATTGTAGGGTAGATCTCCAGAAATTTTCAATGGATTCTAAAGATGACAGTTTTTAACAATATGATCTTCAAATAAACTTCATGTATATATTATGTATCTATAGAGATAGATAGGTGGGGGAATAAAGATCCATACGGCAGGTATGTGTATGTGTATATGTGTGTATGTATATGTATGGCATATACATATTTCAGAGTACTTTCAGAGTACACCTAAAATTAGAGGTACAATTATTATGCTGTTCCATTTTTCTTCATTACCCATCAGAGGTTCTGATTTGATTTGTCTGGAACAAGGCCCAGGTATTCAGGTGTTGGGATTTATTTTTAAGCTCCCTGATTAATTCTGAGGTTCATCCATGATTGAGAGCCACTGAGACCACATGAAGGACTATACTTCTATGGAAACGTTACTGCTACACTGTGACACTATTTGAGGAGCATATTTCTAGTTGAATTAGAAGTGAGAAGATGACTATGCATCTTTGTCTTTTCTTGCTACCCTAAAAAGTTTCCATGGTCTGCAGCAGAAATGATTCCATTTCCTTTCATTCTAGAGGGAAACAGAAGTGTCCCAGTTGAGAATTTCTGACTGTTACATAGCCCATTTGAAGAAGTCATCCACTGTTTCCTGGAAGTAGGGCAGGAAGCAGGCCTGCTCCAGCCTCGCTGGCTCCACAGCTCCCCTGGTTTTAAGAGCTTTTGCATCCTCAAGTGCATCCTCCAGGTGACCTTGCTTTTGACCTCCCCAGCAGGTACTCCGTGCTCCCAGCCCCTTCCCTGTACAGTCTTAAGGTTTCATTCTATTTTATTGGATCCATAGATCATCATAATGCTTTAAAATGTTCAAGGTTGCACAATATTGTAGTTGAATAAATCAGACTAGTAATCATTTCAATAAAGCATTTCATTATATAATGTGACAAAAGATTAAAAGCAAGATAATGGGGAAAATGTGGGCAACATGATAACGTGATTACTGGCAACCAAATGCACAGGGTGATTATATCACATGCCCACCAGGAGATCCCCTTGTCATGGAGCCTGACCCACTCATGCAATTGTGGCAGCCTGGCAAAATAACAGCCTGCCCCATGGAGTGACAACTGTGGTGCATGGTTGCAGGCACTGTCCCATGTTAGTCCAGGGTTTCTCAACCTTGACACTAGTGACTTTCTGGGCCATATAATTTTTTGTTGTGGAGGGCGCCCCGTGCATTGTGGGCTATTTAGCAGCATCTTTTATTTAACAGACAGATACATCTATGTAGCACAGTGTTAATTACATACCAGTAACACTCTCTCATTGTGACAACCAAAAATGTTGCTAGACATTGCCAAACATCCTCTGGGGATTGCAGATGGGATAAAGTTTTTTGGTGTCTGACATTGTTTAACAAAATTTTATGGCAGTATCAAAAATTGAAAAGACAATATTTTAAAAATTACCCCCCCATGGGACTTTGCAAAATCAATATCCTAAAAAAAATATTGTATCCAAAGTACTAGAGAAGTAAATATTTGATACAGTTTATATATTCAGTCAAAGAAATACCAGTTACCTGTTTACTCTAGAGTTTACTATGTTTCAAGGAAGGGATGTTTAGTCACTCTTTAAATTTTAAGGCTCAGATAAAATGCATTTAATCACAGATAAATGATTTACCATCTGAAGAGTGTACCTCTAAGCACATTTCCACATTGCTTAAATCTAAATTTACCTTATCTTGAATAAAATGTGATATGATATATGAAAAACATTTTAATGCAGAAACTCAAAAGCTTTAGAAGCAAAATTGGGGAAAATTGTACTTTGTTAGGTTCAACAGTTGAAAAATTATTGACAAGTTTCACAAGTTCAGTTTCCCTAAAGACAAAATTGAGGGAGATGAAGGGGGCCTGATCTTCAGTCCTGGAAACAGCTGCCTCAGTTCTGCTGCTGGAAAGCGTCTCAGTCCTCGGGGAGACATGCTAAATACAACTTTGAGTGAGTGAAGCAGCTTTTCTTCAACCAGCAAGTGGCCGATGCAGTTTAAAAGCTGTCTGTGGGGAAGAGGTGGAGCATGATGGTGGATGGGAAGGAGGTTTAGCTCAGCTCTTCTGGAGCAACAGCCCATGGAACATCCTCCAAAATTGATCACACCAGGGAGGAGACAAGAAGGCTGACTGAAGCCAGCTTTCCACAGAGGCTCCCGTCCAGTAGGAGACTTAAAGGACAAAAATTCAGCAAGTAACCTGGTGCATTTGAGCTGCACTAAGAAAGAAGGTTGAAGAATGCACGTCAACCCCGCTGAGGTGAGCTGCGACCACAAGAATACAAACAAAAGATACAAAATCCATCACCAAGCAGACGGGAGTCCCCTCCCGCATGAGAACGGCTCAGAGTGCCCCACAAACAACCGGGCAGAGTTCAAAGGTCCTCCCACTACACTCCACGTGAGAGACCCTCTAAAAACTGGACCTACCTCCCCTACTAGGGTGCCACGGCGTCCTTCTGCCAGGCATAAAACTGTATAAACTGTATATAGTCTCTACCTGGAATTCTGAGCTCCCAGCGCTCCCCTTCACTCACACTGAGGTCTGGAGGCCAGTCCCGGTTGGCAGAGAGGGGACCGCACCAGAGTGGCAGTTCCCTGAGGCACAGTGTGACAGCCGTCTTTTGGTGACAATACGGCCAGGCATAAAACTCTGTAAAGCTGTGTGTGTTCTCTGCCCACAACCCTAGGCTCCCAGCGCTCCCCGTGCTCCCCTCTGCTCTCCCTCCAAAGTCTGGAGGCCTGTCCCCCAGGGGTCCAGACTCTTGGACAATTGCTTGAGGGGTGTAGACAGTGCTAGGCTGCAGCTGGTCGGTTCAGATGCTGGGGTATGGGAACGGAGAGAGGACAGTTGGCCTGAAGGGAGCTACACCGGAGCAGCAGTTGCCTGAGCCATAAAACAGCGGCCCTCTTTTGCTAGCAATACGGCTCACTACGAATATTCTGAAGCCACACCCCCGTCTCCCTGGGCAACCAGAGACTCTGAGTATAGGATTTGCCTGAGGCAACTCCAACTTGCAAACTGGGGGAACTCCCAGGGCGGGGCTGACCCAGAGGTCTGCTTAACTAAACCTAAGACGCACCTGGCCCTCAGGGGATCGTCAGCCTATAGACAATACAAGAGCAAAGACAAGCTGATTTGGAACTCAATTCAGCTTCTCTTCTGCAGGGGAACTGCAGAGTTGTTCTGTTCTGTTCTGTCAGTAACATTAATCAGGGGGCGAGACTGGAACTAAGTGAAAACCCCCCAACCTTCATCAAGCACCCGAGGTTGTCAGGCCTCACCTCCTCCTGCTAGAGAGAGGCAGAGCGCAGCGGCCTGGCAGACTTCCTTTTGATTCAGGCAGGTGCAAACTCCTGGAGTACCGATTCACTACAGGCAACTGGGTCAGCCAAATGCAGGACTATCAGTGACTGGGTGTGACAGTGGTGCAAGGTGGGGAAGGAGGCAGCAACCTTCCCAGACTGATCTATTGGCTGGGTGGCTCCTCCTGACTCCATGCAGCACTGGAGCAAGCCACACCAGAGTAGTCACCAAACCCCTGTGATCCAGTTCCCAGAGATCTCTTAAAATCTCTCACCCAAGACAGGTGCAGACTGAGACAATTGATTTGGACATTTTTGAACTGAACCAATCCCCTGAGGACAAATCAGGTGGTGCCCTGGGCGCACGGTGGTAGGAAGGTTTGATTTTTCTTTTCCAATTGTTTGCCGGTGGGGGGTGGGGTGACATAATTGCTGATATTTCTCCACAGCTGAGACTTCAATCTAGCGTATTTGTTTCACTAGGGTGGAACAGAAACCAGCTGAAAACAAGACAGAACCACTTAGCCCCACCACACCAGACAGGGCCCCAGTTTCTCAGGCCAGAACACTGTACGGGCCCTCGACAAAGCCCCAGGGGAAAAAATCAAAGGCAGTAAAACAAATATGGGGCGGAATCAGTGGAAAAACTCTGGTAACATGAATAACCAGAATAGATCGACTCCCCCAAGGAAAGATATGGCAGATGTAATTGAAGATCCTATTCATAAACAACTGGCTCAGATGTCAGAAATAGAATTCAGAATTTGCATTGCAGACAAGATTAACAAAGTGGAATTAGGAATTCGAGGAGAAATTCAAAAGTTGTCTCAAGAATTTAACGAATTTAAAGACAAAACCACCAAAGACTTAGACACACTGAAGCAAGAATTTGCAGCCCTCAAAGATATGAAAAATACAGTAGAATCCCTCAGCAACAGAATGGAGCAAGCAGAAGAAAGGATTTCTGACATTGAAGATAAAGCCTTTGAACACTCCCAAACACTCAAAGAGGAAGAGAAATGGAGAGCAAAAATGGATCATTCTGTCTGAAAGCTCTGGGATAATTCGAAGAAGACAAATATCCGAATCATAGGAGTTCCAGAAACAGATGAAGTGGCCTCGCTGGGCACAGAGGCCCTTCTGCATGAAATTATGAAAGAGAATTTTCCAGACATGCCTAGAGATTCTGAAATTCAGATAGCGGACAGCTTCAGAACCCCAGCACGACTCAACCCCAATAAAACATCCCCAAGGCATATCATAATTAACTTCACTAAAGTTAATATGAAGGAGAAAATCCTCAAAGCTGCCAGGAGAAAGAAAACCATTACCTTCAAAGGCAAGAATATTAGAATGACTGCAGATCTCTCTGCTGAAACTTTTCAAGCCAGAAGAGGGTGGTCACTGACTTTTAATCTCCTAAAGAAAAATAACTTTCAACCCCGGATCTTGTATCCAGCTAAACTGAGTTTCATTTATGATGGAGAAATTAAATACTTTAATGACATTCATATGTTGAAGAAATTTGCCATAACCAAACCAGCTCTTCAGGATATTCTCAGACCTATCCTCCATAATGACCAATCCAATCCTATACCACAAAAGTAAACTCACTCTGAAACTTCGGATCAAACTCCAATTTCCACACTGGCAAAAGGATTAAAAATGCCCACTGGACTTTTGAAAAACTCGATACCCAAAACTTCACCAGACGTATCGATATTTTCCATTAATGTGAACGGCTTCAACTGTCCTCTAAAGAGGCATAGGTTAGCTGACTGGATACAAAAACTCAGGCCAGATATTTGTTGCATACAAGAGTCACATCTTAACTTAAAAGACAAAGACAGATTCAGGGTGAAAGGATGGTCTTCCATATTTCAGGCAAATGGTAATCAGAAAAAAGCAGGTGTTGCAATTTTATTTGCAGATACAATAGGCTTTAAACCAACAAAAGTAAGGAAGGACAAGAATGGTCACTTCATATTTGTTAAGGGTAATACTCAATATGATGAGATCTCAATTATTAATATCTATGCACCCAACCAGAATGCACCTCAATTTATAAGAGAAAATCTAACAGACATGAGCAACTTGATTTCCTCCAGCTCCATAATAGTCAGAGAATTCAACACTCCTTTGGCAGTATTGGATTGATCCTCCAACAAGAAGCTGAGCAAAGAAATCTTAGATTTAAACCTAACCATCCAACATTTGGATTTAGCAGACATCTACAGAACATTTCATCCCAACAAAACTGAATACACCTACTTCTCATCAGCCCACGGAACTTACTCCAAAATTGATCACATCTTAGGTCACAAGTCTAACCTCAGTAAATTTAAAGGAATAGAAATTATTCCATGCATCTTCTCGGACCACCATGGAATAAAACTAGAGCTGAGTAACATCAGGAATCTGCATACTCATACAAAAACATGGAAGTTAAATAACCTTATGCTGAATGATAGCTGGGTCAGAGATGAGATTAAGAAAGAAATCACCAATTTTTTGGAACAAAACAACAATGAAGACACGAACTATCAGAACCTCTGGGACACTGCAAAGGCAGTTCTAAGAGGGAAATTTATAGCACTGCAAGCCTTCCTCAAGAGAACGGAAAGAGAGGAAGTTAACAACTTAATGGGACATCTCAAGCAACTGGAAAAGGAAGAACATTCCAAACCCAAACCCAGTAGAAGAAAAGAAATAACGAAAATTAGAGCAGAATTAAATAAAATTGAAAACAAAAGAATAATACAACAGATCAATAAATCAAAAAGCTGGTTTTTTGAAAAGGTCAATAAAATAGGTAAACCTTTGGCCAAACTAATCAGTAAAAAAAGAGTAAAATCTCTAATCTCATCAATCAGAGACAACAAAGATGAAATAACAACAGACTCCTCAGAAATCAAAAAAATCCTTAATGAATATTACAAGAAACTTTATTCTCAGAAATATGAAAATCTGAAGGAAATTGACCAATACTTGGAAGCACATCACCTTCCAAGACTTAGCCAGAATCAAGTTAAAATGTTGAACAGGCCCATATCAAGTTCGGAAATAGCATCAACCATACAAAACCTCCCTAAAAAGAAAAGCCCAGGCCCAGATGGTTTCACATCAGAATTCTACCAAACGTTTAAAGAGGAATTAGTACCTATATTACTCAACTCGTTCCAAACGGTAGAAAAAGAAGGAAGACTACCTAACACGTTCTATGAAGCAAACATCACCCTGATCCCCAAACCAGGAAAAGACCCAACAAGAAAAGAAAATTATAGACCGATATCACTAATGAATATAGATGCAAAAATATTCAACAAGATCCTAACAAACAGAATCCAGCAACACATCAAACAAATTATACATCATGACCAAGTCGGTTTTATCCCCGGGTCTCAAGGCTGGTTCAATATACGTAAATATATAAATGTAATCCAGCAGATAAACAAATTAAAAAACAAAGACCATATGATTCTCTCAATCGATGCAGAAAAAGCTTTTGATAATATCCAGCATCCCTTCATGACCAGAACACTTAAGAAAATCGGTATAGAAGGAACATTTCTTAAACTGATAGAGACCATCTACAGCAAACCCACAGCCAATATCATATTGAATGCAGTTAAATTGGAATCATTTCCACTCAGATCGGGAACCAGACAAGGCTGCCCATTGTCTCCATTGCTTTTTAACATTGTAATGGAAGTTTTAGCCACCGCAATTAGGGAAGAAAAGGCGATCAAGGGTATCCATATAGGGTCAGAAGAGATCAAACTTTCGCTCTTCGCAGATGATATGATAGTATATCTGGAAAACACTAGGGACTCTACTACAAAACTCTTAGAAGTGATCAAGGAATACAGCAGAGTCTCAGGTTACAAAATCAACAAAATTCATAAATCGGTAGCCTTTATATATACCAACAATAGTCAAGTTGAAAAAACAGTTAAGGACTCTATCCCATCCACAGTAGTGCCAAAGAAGATGAAATATTTGCGAATTTATCTAACAAAGGACGTGAAAGATCTCTATAAAGAGAACTATGAAAGTCTAAGAAAAGAAATAGCTGAAAATATTAACAAATGGAAAAACATACCATGCTCATGGCTGGGAAGAATCAACATTGTTAAAATGTCCATACTACCCAAAGCAATATATAATTTCAATGCAATCCCTATTAAAGCTCCACTGTTATACTTTAAAGATTTTGAAAAAACAATACTTCGTTTTATATGGAATCAGAAAAAACCTCGAATAGTCAAGACATTACTCAGAAATAAAAACAAAGCAGGAGGAATTACGCTACCAGACCTCAGACCATACTACAAATTGATAGTGATCAAAACAGCATGGTATTGGTACAAAAACAGAGAAGTAGATGTCTGGAACAGAATAGAGAACCAAGAGATGAATCCATCTACTTACCATTATTTAATCTTTGACAAGCCAATTAAAAACATTCAGTGGGGAAAAGA
Source organism: Nycticebus coucang (assembly GCF_027406575.1). Classification (NCBI taxonomy): domain Eukaryota; kingdom Metazoa; phylum Chordata; class Mammalia; order Primates; family Lorisidae; genus Nycticebus; species Nycticebus coucang. Next base: position 26,062,926 of record NC_069787.1, read on the forward strand.
TTCCCTATTTAACAAATGGTGCTGGGTGAACTGGCTGGCAACTTGTAGAAGACTGAAACTGGACCCACACTTTTCACCATTAACTAAGACAGACTCTCATTGGATCAAAGATTTAAACTTAAGACATGAAACTATAAAAATACTAGAGGAGAGTGCAGGGAAAACCCTTGAAGAAATTGGGATGGGCGAGTATTTTATGAGGAGGACCCACCCGGGCAATTGAAGCAGCTTCAAAAATACACTGCTGGGACCTGATCAAACTAAAAAGCTTCTGCACAGCCAAGAACACAGTAAGTAAAGCAAGCAAACAGCCCTCAGAATGGGAGAAGATATTTGCAGGTTATGTCTCCGACAAAGGTTTAATAACCAGAATCCACAGAGAACTCAAACACATTAGCAAGAATAGACAAGGGATCCCATCTCAGTCTGGGCATGGGATTTGAAGAGAAACTTCTCTGAAGAAGACAGGCGTGCGGCCTTCAGACATATGAAAAAATGCTCATCATCTTTAATCATCAGAGAAATGCAAATCAAAACTACTTTGAGATACTATCTAACTCCAGTGAGACTAGCCTATATCACAAAATCCCAAGACCAGAGATGTTGGCACAGATGTGGAGAAAAGGGAAAACTTGTACACTGCTGGTGGGAATGCAAATTAATACACTCCTTTTGGAAAGACGTTTGGAGAACACTTAGAGATCTAAAAATAGATCTGCCATTCAAACCTGTAATCCCTCTACTGGGCATATACCCAGAAGACCAAAAATCACATCATAACAAAGATATTTGTACCAGAATGTTTATTGCAGCCCAATTCATAATTGCTAAGTCATGGAAGAAGCCCAAGTGCCCATTGATTCACGAATGGATTAATAAATTGTGGTATATGTACACCGTGGAATACTATGCAGCCTTAAAGAAAGATGGAGACTTTACCTCTTTCATGTTTGCATAGATAGAGCTGGAACATATTCTTCTTGGTAAAGTATCTCAAGAATGGAAGAAAAAGTACCCAATGTACTCAGCCCTACTATGAAACTAATTTAGGGTTTTCACATGAAAGGTATAACCCAGTTACAACTTAAGAATAGGGGGAAGGGGGAAAGGGAGGGGAGGGAGGGGGGAGGCAGGTAGAGGGAAGGGGATTGGTGGGATTACACCAGCGGTGCATCTTACAAGGGTATATGTGAAACTTGGTAAACGGTCTGTGAAGCTAGTGAATGATGCCCCATGATTATATCAATGTACACAGCTATGATTTAATTAAAAAAAAAAAAAGTTGAAAAAAATTGAGGCTGGCCTGGGTATATTTAGCTCATTGTTAAACAAATCAGGCTGAGCTCAGTGGCTCATGCCCGTAATCCCAGCACTTGGGAGCTCAAGGTGGGTGGATTGCCTGAGCTTATGAGTTTAAGATCGGCCAAAGCCAGAGCGAGAATCTGTCTCTAAAAAATAGCCAGGCGTTGTGGGAAGCACCAAGCAACAGAATGGCCTAAGCCCAAGAGTTTGAGGTTGCTGTGAGCTGTGACACCATGGCATTCTACTGAGAGGGACAAAGTGAGACTCTGTTTCTCAAAAACTAAAAACCAAAAACCAAATCATCCAAAACTTTTCATTGTGAAAATTTTTAAACATGAAAGTAAAAAGAAATGCATGCATCATCCAGTACTTATCAACATTTACCATCTTAATGCCAACTTCCCCCACCTGCCTCCACCCCTTCTGTATTATTCTGAAGAAAATCAATTTGACCCCTTCTTGACAGAATCCTCTAGTCACTATTACATATGTGAGAGACAGTTACATTTTTTGTGTTATTGATAACATCAGTCCTTTTTTCTTAATGGTGGTGCTTAAGTTTCCAGACATGGCCAAGACCCTTTCACTGATTAGCATGTACTCCTAAATATTTACTCTTGAGACAATGTTTGAAATTCCAACTTGGAGTTTGAAATGGAGGAGCAAAATATTTCAGGCCCAGATCATGTGCGTATTTGCTCCTGTGTAAAATTTTTAAAGATAATATTTTGCTGCCCAAAGTATAAGAAGCTTATAGAAGAATATTGCTAATTATGGTGCTGGGCTTGGCTTACAGGGAATTGAATTATGTCTGAAATTATTATGCTATATTAATGTTTTTTTTAATTTGGTTGGGAAGGGGAAAGTCCCTGAATGGAAGATAAAGCCGGTAGATACTAGTTGTATTCCACAATCCATTCATGTTACTTCACTACTCACCTTTTCTCTCTTTCTCCTTTCCCACTCTTGGTCACTCTCTTTTAGCTGTGTACGTGGTCACCCATCTAGACCTCCAGAGACTACATTTACCAGCTGCTAAAGTGTGGCCATGTTACTTAAATTCTTAGGGATGGAATATGAACAGAAGTGATCTGCCTCGCTTAAAATTTTTCTTCATTTCCTCTCCGATGTCTACTTTGGACCCAGAGACTGAAGGCATTTGGGGAAGATGATAGATCTGACCTATCAGCCTGCATATGTGGGTGACCGCCCTTGAAGTCATCACCTTAAACCAGGGAGAAACAACTAAGCCACTCTTATTTTGTCTGTCATTATCGAAGCACCCCCACCTCTACCGTAGTCAATAAGAGGAATCATTCTTTTCAAAAGTGCATCATTCCTTATAATTTATGCTTCATTTAGTTTATCTTTAAAAAATTGTTTTTGCATTTTGTGTAGTGGTTGCTTGGCAGATGGTGGAATCAAAAGCCCACGACCCTCCCAAAATTGGCTGGAGTGTTGGGACTGATGACAGGAATATGTGACCAGATTTATTATTCACATAATGGAATTTTTTGGTGAAAGCAGAGAAGGCACGAGTTGACTCAGGTGGCAATAGTAAGTGAGTTTAATTTTAGCTTGTGTTGTAAGGTTCGTGTTAGGGTTGGCTAGAGAGAGTTAGATGGGGTTTGAGAGCTGTCAGTGTTCTGGTGTCACAAAGGGGTTTTCCTCTTTATTGTAGTCCTGATGTGATATCTTAATGAGAACCTGCTAATTCATACATGACTAAAATGTGAGAAGTAATGAATGAACATTAATTGAAGGAAGAATCTTTAAATTAGACATGGTTGAACTTACTCATATATTTTGGTCATAAGAGTATTCATATCCCAAACCCTAAGAAACATGTAAATCTATCTTCATGTAGCCAATGTTCCAAACTCTTGAAAGATGTCACCTACCCAGGGACTAAGAAATTTTAGGGAATGCTGGGCATGGTGGCTCACACCTGTGATCCTAGCACTTCGGGAGGCCAAGACCAGTGGATTGCCTGAGCTCAGGAGTTCAAGACGAGCCTGAGCAAGAGCAACACCCCATCTCTAAAATTAGCCAGGCATTGTGGTGGGCACTGGTAGTCCCAGCTACTCAGGAGGCTGAGTCAAAGCGGATTGCTTGAACTCAAGAGACTAAAGTTGCTGTGAGCTGTAATACCATAGCACTCTACCCAGGGTGACAAAGTGAGACTCTGTCCTTTGTAAGGACCAAAAAAATCACTGAGGCCCATCACAACTGAAAATTTTCTTACAATATAGTTAAACACATTTTAATCTTGCCCATAGGTGCTAGCAAAAAAAGAAAAGAAAAAAGAACAAACTTTAAATCATAGATTTTCAGTGAGCAAAGCAGTTTTTCAAAGTAGCAAAAGTAAAGTAATATGCAATTAGCAAAAGTCAAAATCATGTCTTTGTATAATTGTGTTCCTGTCAATAGAGACAAATTATTAAATATATATGTATATAAAGGTATTTAATATCTTTATAAAACTTACTAGGTAACTTAAAATTTTAAAAAATCCTTTGTTACACCACATGTCACCATACCCTACAAAGGATTAGAAAATTATGCAAATAAAATTCTAGAAATAGCTCTGGGTATCCCATAATTCCTCAAGACAGATATGCAAATTAAACTGATCGTGACTATGAGTTAAAAGAATTACACACTGTATAGTTACACTGTTCATATCACTTTGCAGAATCAATATCTGGGTGAGTTCTTTCCTATCTCTTCTCTGTCTTTTCTGCCTGGCACCTTGGTCAATATATTAGAAATGTGTAGGGAATTTAAAGGGAAAAAAGGAGGAAAATGAAAAAGACAAGGAAGAAAAATTTCATCTCCTTGTGCATTTTAAGTTTAATGATTCTATAGAATTTTTAAATAGGACATGGATTAGATTTGTATTGAAACATAAATAATTTTCCAAATCTCTCTGAAATTATAACACATATGTACCCTCAAGAAAATGAAACCATTTATTGCTGTCTGCAGGTTCCAACCAAAAAGCAATGTGTACTTATCAGATATCATTTCCTGGCTGAAAATAAGATATCCATCCTAGAGAGCTATGCAGACTGGCATAATTTGGGTAGTATAAATGTATCAGGAAATGTTTAACTATATACATGCTTTTCCAACAACTTTCATGTTCTCCTTCTAGACTAGGTTGGCCACTTAAAACTTAATTCATACATGACTAAATTATTTCTCCTGAAAGCTGAGTAGTAGTAGCTTTAAATTATCTGTCTCCTTAATGTTGCTGAGAATAGGAATGTTGCGTTTATGCCTTGACACTGCAACTTAAAATGTTTTTTGCATGATTTCTCTGTGTAATTTGAACTGACTTCAAACCTTCAGGCTTTGAGATACAAATTTCAAGCTGTTTATTTTATTTTATTTTTTTCGTGTGAGGGAACTGAAGTTTATTTATTTTGTTAATTTTTATTATTAAATCATAACTGTACATTAATGCATTTATGGGGTACAATGTGCTGATTTGACATACAATGTGGAAAGCTTACATCAAACTTGTTTGTTTATTTTAAATGCCCAAGACCACATACAGGATTGATTGGGTACTTGTTAACCTCCCACCCCTTTCTCTTAAACAAAAAGCACAAAATAACCTTGTGTGCAGTGTAAACCTGCTATTGCTCCTTTGCGTGTGTGTGGTGGTGGGGTCCTTCTGAGACCTGTCATGGTCTCTAACCATTCTGACATCACTCATCAACAGAACCTTTGCTGGCCTTCCTCACAGCAAAGCTTTGTGGAACAAGCTGCCTCCATTAAATTGACCACATTCTTTACTGGCTCTTGAACACTTTTGTAAAATTGGAACAGAAAACTTTGAAGAGAGAACCGTGTGGTTTTATTTCACTTAGAGAAATGCATCTTAAAAATGGATTCCAGAGTGAGAATAGTGAAGAAGGAGTTAGAAAGAAATAGTATGTTAAATAAGAAGCTGGCGGGAGGGGGAGGATGGAGACTGGACAATTTTTGTTCCAATATTCCTGTGTTTCCTTCTTTCCTCAACTGGGTAATCAGACATAACACCCAGGACCCTTTCTAGACAATCTGTTGTGATGCCTGGTCTCCTCAGTATCTCTGAACTCTTTATCTAGCTCCTTCTTTTGGCCATCTATTATGTTCTGCCTAGCTCTATATCTGCCAAGTTTCCCCAGTCAGCTTGCTAACCCATTAGCAAGGGAACTGTGCCTTCCTTATCCCTCTGTCTGTGCTGCCCAACACAGAAACTGTCTTCTAATTGCCTTCCAATATCTATTTGTTAGATGGACACATTGGGGTGGTTTTCTAGATTCAACTAATTAGTTCTATGATATTTAAAAAGTTTAGACATACACTGATCAAAAGGATACTAGTAAGTGCAATTAAACAGAACTTAAACAGAACTGCCCTAATAATACGTATCTTTTTAATCTTCTGGATTTATTTCAATACAAGAAGTTATTTCAAATATATATCGTTATTTTTCTAGAGCCAGGTTAATTTAATGGTAAGCAGCTGTAGAATAATTTGATAGTTGGAAAAAATGAATTTAATAAGTCTAATTTTTACAAATTTGTAGGGACACTTCCAGGATATCAAGCATACTTATTCAAGAAGTAGAAGGGTTAGAGTGGTTCTAGGTATTGTTGCAGTTACCTGTTGCTTCAATTAACAGACTTCTGCATATTAATGGCTGAAACAGTAGTAGTTTGTATTTCAAAACTGTAAGTCTAAAAGTATGAGTTTGCTTCTCTATTTAAACAGCTCGGTAATAGTAAAACAGGGGCCTGTACTTTTTTATCTTTCTTTTCTGATATCTTAACAGTGTTGACAGTGTCTCTCCTCATGGTTGCAAAATAGCTGTTGTGGCTCCAAACATCACATCCTCACCAAAATCATAAAAAGAATGAAAAGGGAGGGGAAGAGGGCTCCCTTTATGGGGTGAGTTAGGCTCAGAAGTCTTTTCCAAGTTGGAAGAAGAGCTTAGAGAACCTCTTGTTTACTTTTACTTCTGTTTATTCCTGAAGCAGGAGCTAAGAAGCAGTGCAAAGGATAGTGATATAGGATGAGGATGTGGGTGGTGGAGATGTTTCCCATTGCCTCCCTTGTCCCCTGGGAGAGGATACTGAAGCTCAGTAGTCTTGGCAGCCCACACAGAGTGAGACACCTGTCAGGTGACTAGAAAACTATATTTTGGATCAGCTGCATTTATAATCCCAACCACCTCAGTGTGCACAGACAACTTAAAATGCTGGTAAAACAGTAAGTCTGCTACCTAGCCAGCCATGGTACTTGGATCTAATGATTAAGTTTAGACCAGGCATCCTCAAACTGCGGCCTGCGGGCCACATGAAGTGGTGTGAATTGTATTTGTTCCCGTTTTGTTTTTTACTTCAAAATAAGATACGTGCAGTGTGCATCGGAATTTGTTCATAGTTTTTTTTCTTTTTTTAAAACTATAGTCCAGCCCTTCAACCGTCTGAGGGACAGTGAATTGGCCCCCTGTTTAAAAAGTTTGAAGACTCCTGGTTTAGAGCCTTGAAAATCTTGCGTCCTACACTGGGACAATTTCCCCTTCACTGTAGCAGCTAGGAGTTAACTGCACTGGGACCATACACCACTCCCTCGTTGTAGAGGCTAGGAGTTCACCCTCTATGTCAAGTTTACTCTTTATGTCCGGAAGCTTAGCAGGTACAGGAACTTGGGGAAGGGGAGGAAAGGGGGAACAAGGGTGCTGGACATAAGGAACAGTACAAAGCCATGAGGGTATGACACAGTGTGGTCTGTCTATTCAGGGCACTGCCAATGACTCAGAGTTACTGAAGCCACAAGGCCTAAGAGGTGGGAGGATATAAGATTGCAGAGGGAACCAGGAACCAGCAGTGTGGACCAGGTGCCCAAGTACAGACTTCATACCCTGGGGCCCCGGAGGAGGCATGACTGGACCAAGAATGGCTTGTAAAAAGCCTTGGGTCCAGCAAAGACTTGATGTTCAGCCAGAATCCCGGGAGGGAGTTGTATAGGTAAGTTATGCCCGTGCCATCCAGGTAGTTCAATACAGTAGAACCTCTTCCAGTTGACCATCCAAGGGACTGTAACACACTGGCCAACATACTTAGGTGGTCAACCTGAGGAGCAAGGCCTACTACTCTGATTCCCGCATGTGGGGCATGTCCAGTCTATGCAAATTAGGTCAGGGTAAGGAGATGGTGAGTGTAGGGCAGCGGCCAACAATAGAGGCTCTACTGTATTGGGACTATTACTTCAGCTCCGAGGGGTTGATGAAGACTTCCCAGGCAGAAATGGTGGATTGTGCTTTCTAGGAAACATGGAGAGCTGGTATGAAGGTAATCTGAGAAGGGAGAGGTGAGAATACAGGGGAGGATGATCTAAGGGTGGTGAAGAGACCAGAGAGTGAAAGGTCTTTTAAGGCAGACAAATCCTGTAGTCCTTAGGAAAATAGGGTGGACCCCATCCCACCAACCCAATGATACACCCGCAGAATTAAATGTCAGAACTAGGACCTGGGATCCCATCACCTCTTAGAAGGGTGGGGCATTCAAGAATGAAGAGGCCTGCTGGTGAGATCAGAGACTTGGCAGAAATATTTGGGTCATGTTTACTTCTTTAAAAAAAGAAGAGAGAGAAATAAAAGGAAAGGAGGGAGAGAAAGAGGAGGGAGGGATGGAGTAAGGAATGAAGCAAGGGAGGGAGGAGGGAGGAAGGGAGGCAGCAAGGAAGGCAGGAGGGAGGAAGGGAGGGAACAAGGAAGGGAGGAGGGAGGAAGGGAGGGAACAAGGGAGGGAGGAGGGAGGAAGGGAGGGAACAAGGGAGGGAGGGAGCAAGGGAGGGAGGAGGGAGGAAGGGAGGGAACAAGGGAGGGAGGGAGCAAGGGAGGGAGGAGGGAGGAAGGGAGGGAGCAAGGGAGGGAGGAGGGAGGAAGGGAGGGAACAAGGGAGGGAGGAGGGAGGAAGGGAGGGAACAAGGGAGGGAGGGAACAAGGGAGGGAGGAGGGAGGAAGGGAGGGAACAAGGGAGGGAGGGAGCAAGGGAGGGAAGAGGGAGGAAGGGAGGGAACAAGGGAGGGAGGAGGGAGGAAGGGAGGGAGCGAGGGAGGGAGGAGGGAGGAATGGAGGGAACGAGGGAGGGAGGAGGGGAGGGAACGAGGGAGGGAGGAGGGAGGAGGGGAGGGAGGGAGGGAGGGAGGAGGGAGGAGGGGAGGGAACGAGGGAGGGAGGAGGGAGGAGGGGAGGGAACGAGGGAGGGAGGAGGGGAGGGAACGAGGGAGGGAGGAGGGAGGAGGGGAGGGAACGAGGGAGGGAGGAGGGAGGAAGGGAGGGAACGAGGGAGGGAGGAGGCAGGAAGGGAGGGAGCGAGGGAGGGAGGAGGGAGGAAGGGAGGGAGCGAGGGAGGGAGGAGGGAGGAAGGGAGGGAGCAAGGGAGGGAGGAGGGAGGAAGGGAGAGAGCAAGGGAGGGAGGAGGGAGGGAGTAAGGGAGGGAGGAGGGAGGAAGGGAGGGAGCAAGGGAGGGAGGAGGGAGGAAGGGAGGGAGCAAGGGAGGGAGGAGGGAGGAAGGGAGGGAGCAAGGGAGGGAGGAGGGAGGAAGGGAGGGAACAAGGGAGGGAGGAGGAAGGAAGGGAGGGAACAAGGGAGGGAGGAGGAAGGAAGGGAGGGAGGAGGGAGGAAGGGAGGGAACAAGGGAGGGAGGAGGGAGGAAGGGAGGGAGGAGGGAGGAAGGTAGGGAGGAGGGAGGAATGGAGAGAACAAGGAAGGGAGGAGGGAGGAAGGGAGGGAACAAGGGAGGGAGGAGGGAGGAAGGGAGGGAACAAGGGAGGGAGGAGGGAGGAAGGGAGGGAACAACGGAGGGAGGAGGGAGGAAGGGAGGGAACAAGGGAGGGAGGAGGGAGGGAGGAGGGAGGAGGGAGGAAGGTAGGGAGGAGGGAGGGAGGAGGGAGGAAGGGAGGGAGCAAGGGAGGGAGAGGTGGAAAGAGAAAAGAAGGAAAAATAGAGAAAGAAAGTGGAAAGAAGAAAAGTAGAAACCAATGTGGCAATACTGGCAAGATTTGGCAGGGTTGAACAGTGGAAATTGATTATCATTACGGTTATTGATTTGTTATATGGCTTCCCACTTTGCATGAAATATTACATTTTTAAAATAATGAACATGTCAGGTATAAATTTAAATGTGTGTGTGATCTCTCTGCAAAGTTATTTAACACCCCAAAAGGCCTAAAAATGCTTGGTTTTAAAAACTCAATAATTTGATGCCAGAACATGCAAAGAAGAATGTAGAAAAAATCTATTTTCTATTGTTTCAAATAGTTCATTTCGTTGTGCTAAATTAATTTCCCAAATAAAATGAATGATGCTAATGAGCAATTTGGGCATAACTAATCTTTTCTTGATGGTTTTTGATTAATTAACAATGTACATGTTAATGGAGTCATTGATCTGTTGAGCTTGAAAAGGTTTTTTGCCCCTACACACTACTTCCTCCCAGACAGCTTGTATCTCTTTTTCCTTTGTGGTTGGCTGTTATTTCTTGCCACTCTCACTAGAAATCTTGCATCCTTCTATCTAATCAGAATTTAAAAACATAAATACAAAACATCCAGGAGTTTGTATTCCTTGCATCTGAAGTAAATTATGTCCAAAGGAAGGCCTGCAGGTATGCCTCCCATCATCTGAGAGCTTCTTAAAAATGCTTTTTCTCAGGTCTCATTCAACACATCCTAGTAAAACTCTCTGGACCACACAAGCATTTAAGGTAATTTTTATGAAATGTTTAAATTAAAGAACTTCTGGCTTATCACTTCTCCTATGAAAAACATTCCTGAATTCAAGGCTATGTAGGGCCAACAGGTAATCTCTGGTGCAGCCGAGCTGCGGTCTAAGGCTGGAATGGCTCACAAGTTGACCAGTGGCAAGTTCTGGAGCCATGCTAGGTGCACAATTCTTAAAAGCCCATGGACTTGGTGATGTCTGTGTTTTGAACTTGGATCTTTTGGAGGGTTAGATATTTACTTCCTGAGCCTCTGTGTCTTTGGATTGGCTGAGGTTTCTGAGGAGTAGTCCATAGAATATTGAAGTCTACTTGGATGTAAGACATGGGAAAGAATGGGGTAATTGTTAGTCATACTTTCCAAACATGTGACTGATTACCTTTCACAAACAAAATAATGCTTCCCATTTACAGAGATAAGTTGATTATACCTTATTATTACTTAGGCCTCTTGGACTGAACATTTAACAGTTTATAACTCACGGGTGTTCAACCCATGGCCGTCAGCCACATGCTGATTTTGTAAGGACTTTTTTGTGTGTGTATCTGTGATGTCGGATATCAGAAAAAGTATTCACACTTTTTTTTTTTTTTTTGGTAATCAACTGTTATTAGTGTTTGTGTGTTTCATGTATGGTCAAGATTACTCTCATTCTTCCCATGTGTGGCAGAAAAAAAAAAAAAAGGTTAGACACCCCTGGTTTGCATTATACTTAAATAAATCCAGTAGTTACTACACCACTTTTTACTTATTTTTATCAAAATGGTTACTTTGCTTATATTCATGTTTATATGTTTAAAAAAGTTTATGCCATTTAATATATAGAATTGCAACTCTGTCATACAAATAAAAAACAATTTTAGAGTGGTCTATCGCTTCTCTTTAAAGAGAAGATTTGCCAATTAAATTTTTAAAAATCCTCCAATGTCTTAGATATAATGATGGTCAAACTACAAAACCTGAAACTAAATAACATGCACTAAAATGTGAAAAGAACATGAGTTACATACTCAAACATGCATTGGTGTCAGTCGCAGCTTCAAACAACAATACGCCCACTCCAGAATGAAAATACGGGTATATTTGTGTAATGCAAAGAGAAATACAGATATAAATCCTCAAAACGGAAGGTACATTGATAAAAATGTAGCATTATAAGCAAAAAATATTATATAGTACTTGCAGAATTTAGTCTTTCAGTTTAGGATTACAATGTCTAACAAAGAAATATTATTTAGAGTTCTCATTAATTTAAAACAACCATCAGTAGAACAGCACAGTTTATCTTAGCAAACATTTTAAGGAAATGCTTTGTCTCCTAGAAGTAGGGTATAATTGTATTCCATTCATTAATACCCAAAACGACGGAACAATTTTCAAAGTGGAAATAAAGGTTCGTAAGACAGAATAAAATTGAGCTTCTCAAAGCACAAGCCGTTTCCATAAAATTGTTTTAATTGGCAAAAAGTACCTAAACAATTTTGATCGAGTTCTCTGCTTCTCAGAGACCTCCCAGTCCTCGAACCACAATCAGTACATACAAACACATGCAATACTGTAATTTCTCCACACCATTACTAACCAAAACACTTTTTACTCTTTTAAAGATTACAACTTTACAGAAATGTTTCCATTCAAGATTCATATAATACAGAGAGCAGCTGTCACTGTGTATTTTTTAGTAATATAAACTAGGAACCAAACCGTACGTGTTACTGCTTAAAAAGTGACTGCCTTACTACTGACTTCCATTTCTGCTCTTTAAAGTTCAATGTCAACACTGAAAGAAGTTCTCAACACACTTCCAAAGAACCAGCGCGGCACAGCTGACCTTGCAGCTTGCAATCCAGAGGGAATTGAAGACAACTCCTGTCCCCACCCTTCTTTCCCCTGCTTCCAACAGAAGACCCTCAAGAATCTAACATGTGAAGTCCCCTAGGTTCCTCTACTTCACTGCAAAATGTAATGCCACTTGAGGTTGTCAAAAATAGCTTCTGTAGAAAACTGGCCATGGTCTTTAGGAAACGCTGCATGAAGAAAATTAGTTTAACCTTTATAGAAAAAGAAAAAAGTAATCACACATGGAATAAAAGACGTTAGTACCAATACAAAAAGACAGCAGGGCCTATTGTCAGGAAAAAAGTGTATGTAGGAGGACCAATGTGCGGAGCAGGAGCTGGCTGCACCCCTACTCCTCCCTCCACCCTAGCCCCAAAGGAGTCTCTACATCCGAGTGTTCGTCCACGTGGAGAGTCATTTTGAAGGCAGCTTAGAAAACTTAACAGGGGACAGAAGGGAAAGAAACGACTCGCTGTCCAAGCCAAGGGAAAGGCTGGGTGTGGGGCTAGGGGCGGGGGGAGGCGAGGGAGTCCCTCATAGACCGATGCCTTTCAAGTCGCAGGGGTGGGTGGCCTGGGTGGTCCGAGGGCTCTGGCAGCAGGGAAACTGGGCCCTGAAGCAGTCCCTCAGCTCCCTGTTGAAGAGGAAGCACACCACGGGATTGATGCCGGCCTGAGCGAAGGTCAGCCACACGGAGGCCGTCAGGTAGGCCTGGGAGACGGCGCCGGGCCGCACCAAGACCCGCAGGTAACTGGCCACGACGTAGGGCCCCCAGAGAAGCAGGAAGAGCAGCGTGACGGCATAGAACATCTTGCACAGCCTTTTCTCCGTCTTGAACTCTTCCAGCACGAGGAGGCGGCGCGCGCCGCGGCCCGGCCCCGCCGGCCGGATGCCCACTAGCGCGGGCGGCGTGGGCCCGCGGCCGAAGCCCGCCGTCCAGTTGGCGGCCGCCTGGCCGGTGGCGCCGGGGCCGTGGAAGGTCCAGTCGTGGCTGACGGCGGGCACGAGGCGCGCGGGCCGCATCTTGCGGCGGTCGTGGATGAAGAAGAGCAAGCGGAGGTAGACGAGGTGCGTGGCGCCGACCACCACGGCCAGCAGCAGCAGGAAGCCTAGCGCGCCCGGGGCGCCGTCGGGCCGCTGCTCCAGGGCGCAGGGCGCATCCTCGTCGTCGCCGCCGCCGCCGTCCAGCACGGGCGGGAAGGCCGCGGCCAGCGCCAGAGCCCAGGCGGCGCACACCAGCATGGCGGCGCACGGCCAGCCGGCCAGGCGCTCGGCGTAGAAGCGGTGGTGAGCTATGGCCAGGTAGCGGGTGACGCCCACGCCGAGCAGCAGGAAGGCGGCGTGGAAGCAGAAGAGCGCGGCCAGGAAGGCGAGCAGCTTGCAGCCGAGCGCGCCCGGCGGCGCCCCCGCGGCGGCCGCGGCCCTCCGCGCGGCCAGCATGACGGCCGGGAGGCAGGCGAGCGCGCGCAGCCCGTCGGCCAGGCACAGGTCAAGCAGCAGGTAGTACGGGGCGCGGTGCAGGCTGCGCTCCCGCACGATCAGCAGCGCGAACAGCACGTTGCCCGCCAGGCTCACGCACAGCAGCAGGCTGAGCGTGGCCAGTTTGAGGCCCAGGGCGGCCGCCTCGCCGCCGCCGCCGCCGCCGCCGCCGCCCGGCTCGCTGACGTTCGCCATCGCGGCCTCCCCGGGCCGTGCGCTCCGCCCCGGGGCCCCGCCGCTCCCGCAAGCCGCCCGGCCCGCGCTCCGCAGCCGCGTGGACGCCGGGCGGGCTCCCAGGCTGGCCGGATTCAGCCCGCGCCCCGCCGGCCCTTTCTCGGTTCCCCGAGCCGCTGCCGCGCCATCGCCGCCGCCATCTCAGGAATGGTGCGCGCAGGAGGCGACGGCCACTCCCTGTGCCCTGGGTGCCGCGGGCTTCACTGCAGACAGGACCGCGCCGCCGCCCGCAGCCCCCCGCATCCTCCTCTTTCTCCTCTTCCTCCTCCGCTGCCGCCGCCGCGCCTCTTGGCTCTGCCCCCCGCCGGGCCCGCCGCCGCCGCCGCCGCCGCCTCTGCCTCCGCCGCCGCCGCCGCCGCGGAGCCCCCTCCCCTCCGCCGGAGCGCGCAGCGCGGCCGCCGCCGCAAGCCCCGCCGAGGCATCCCGCACCGACCGGGCCCGCCGGGCTGGGGGCGCCGCCGCGCCAGCTGCGGCTTCGGAGGCAACCGAGAGGGAGGCTGGGCCCCAGGACGCACGGTGGCGACAAGTCGCGTTTGGCCCCAGGTAACGGGGGTCCGGCGGTGGCGCCCGCTCTGAGGTCACGGTGGCGGGGCACAGGGGAGCTTGCCTGGGATGGCAGGGTCGGGAGGCCTCGGGGGGGGGGAGCAGGAATATCAGGGATGCGCCTTCTGCCGATAATAATTAATGGTAATAATTATCGTCGTCATAATAATAAAACCGCTAATACTCAGGTGAGCGCTGATGTGATGGCAGTGTGCTGGGGAGGTTTACAACATAATCTCCCTAACGGTAAGGTCAAAGTTGGTGCTGTTCTTAACCCTACTTTATACCTGAGGAAGTACAGGCTTGGAGGCCAAGGGAGTTGATTGAGAGCTGGCAAGTGTGGGAGCTGCGTTCGGATTTGCTTGGTCTGATTTCCAAGGCTGGATGGACAGCGACTCTGCAGCATGCCCTACTCTGTACCTCATCGGTGATCCCAGGGAGTCTTCAGGGACTGGAAGGTGTACCCTGTGCCACCTTCCTCCCTGAATATCTATTTTCTGGGAAGAGCTGCTCTTGTTCTGATTCTCAAACTCATTGAAGGGCCTTCTTTGCACCTGCTGGTCCGTCTGCTTGGACCAGCTCCCTATCCTTAGAGCATCCTTCCAGAGTAAGACCTGTCTCACTCTGGATGATACAGTCTTCTGTCTTACTCTGTGTCTCTGCTCTCTGTTCATTTCTTTCTCAGCACTTGTAATTTGTCATTAAATTTTCTAAATTTCTATTTAAAATCCTGTTGTTCTAATTGGTCACTAAGTTCTTTGAAAACAAGGTACCATGCTTGTTTTTTGGTACCACTGTACCCCCCAGTGTTTACAGTGGTAAAGTGGGAATTGAGGAAGGTTTTGTTTCTCAGGTAAGCTCATTTTGTGTGTGTGTGTTCAGAAAATTATTTATTGCCTACTTATTACTTTCAAGGCTGACACCTTGATGGACATTTCCAGGACATCACAAGATCACAGAAGGCCTTGATTGTCAGGGGAAAGAATCTAAACTTTGGTCTGCAGGCAATCAGGAGCCCTTGAAGAGTGGTATGATTAGCTGTGCTTCAGTAAGATTATTCTGACAGCAGTGTTGAAGAGGATGGCAGAGCAGAACCTGGAGGTCTAGTCCAAAGCCTCAAACATTGTTATGTACAGAAACCACTGTGAATCCGAGGAAAATGCAGGCTCTGATTTAGTAGGTCTGGAATAAGGCTGGAGACTATATGTTAATAACAAGCACATAGGTGATATTAATGCCGGCCTGTGGGCCACTGACCACACTTTCAGTAGGAAGGCCTTTGAGGACAGTTTGGACATTTTTGAAAAATCTAAGTGACTGCTAATAAGCACCTAACTTAGAAACCCTAACTGGCCAGGGGCAAAGTGGCTAACCAAGAATATCTGCAAATGTATGTTGATCGAAAAGTGCAATCAATTTTGAAGGGAATGCAGGTTAGGAATTGAATTTTGATGATAGTGTACATGAGTTTATTTTCCTTATGAAACAAGAAGCCCGTGGTCATTGATATAATTGCTGAGGGCCGAGTCTCTGGAAGTATTTTATCCCCTTCCCTCATGATCACGGTAGGCTGCTGACACCTCAGCCATTGCTTCTGCATTCCAGGAAAAAAGAAGGACAAGAAGGAAACAGCAAACATATTCCTGCCATTTCATCTAAGTAGGCTCCCCCACCAAGAGCTTTTTGGAGGCCCTACATTATGACAAACATTTAAATGTATCATTGGCTGTCACTGTCAGCAAGGGAGGGTAGAAATTTATTTTTAATTTCTTTGTTTAAAATCAGACTCATAACTATAGAGAATTCCATCCTGCCTTCATGTGGGATTTAGCAATTGGGCTGCATCTGCTTGGAGCAAAGAATGCCTTATAACCCACTTGAAGACACCAACTCTGGTTCCTTTATGGTAATACTAATGACGGCCTTTATTTACTGTGCACCTGCTATGTGCCAATCACTGTGTCAAATACTCGGCATATGTTATTTAGTGCAATCATTATGAAGGCCATATGTAGTGCATAGGTTCCAGTCTTCACCTTGCCGATGAGGCAGAGGGGCTAATTTGTTCAGGTTTTCACCAGGAGGGACTGCAAGAGCTGGAAGTTTTACTTTAGAACCCATATTTGTAACCACCACACACACCACTCTTCATTATAACTGCAAAGAAAGAGATTGAGTTTATAAAAACAACAAACTGACAAACTACCCATGCTCGTGTGCACAGAATTATGGCCCCTTCAGAGAGGGAAGGATCTTTCAAAACCGTCTAACCACAAGCAAAAAGGCTCATTAATGGCTGAGTAGGAGGTAGAATCCAAATCCCCCCCACTCCTAGGTCAGTACCTTCCCACTTACTAGAAATCTTAATGTTACTTGTTCTAATGAGCAAATGACATTCAACAAGTCACTTAACCTCTTGGAATCTTAAATGCTCCCATTTACAAGGGATTCTTAACTCTAAAATTAAGTTTGTATTTGAGAAAATGGAAGTTAAATGCTTATATACCTCAAATGAGGAGAGATTTATTCTTCACAAAAGCACGAGAAATAAGAGACGTCCGTCTCCTATAATTTAAATATCTATGTGTTTTCTGTTTCTATCTATGCTTCAATATGATTCTCTGTGGGACTTGAGATTTGGTTAAATCATTTGCTAAAGCTCAAATATCAGAAGCAGCAGTAGAAAATATATAAATCGTGCCTCTTTTATAGCATTTATGTGTGTACTTCTTTCATTTTCAACATTTGTTCAGTAGATTCATACTTAAAGAGAAACTATTAACATTTCATTGGCCACAACCAACTTATTTTCCTTTTACTGTTTCTAGGTAGCTTCAGGCAAGAATTTTAAATACTTTCTTAGGCACCAAATTGTGTGACTGAATCTCAAAGCAAAAGAGCTCTATGAGATTTTTCCCTATGAGAAACATTTTCATTTTACTTATAACCAAATTATTTCTTTTGCACATAGATAGACATGTTGGTATTTCCTGCCCACCTCCAATCAGTTATGTCATATATTTGATGCACAGACACACAGTGTGAGTGGTACTGGAAATTCCGACTATTTAGAGGAAATGGTTGGCACACCCTGACAGATGCAGTCAAAGCCCTGGGTCCCAGAAACTTGGGAGCCAATTTGGCCACTGTATCCTTTTCATCTTCAGGCTTCTACCAGCAGGTACATTAAATTAGTGAAAGCTGGTTTCACTTGATTCCATCCCAGATGTAAAAATGGGCCAAACTCTAAGCCCAGCATATATTATATTATCAAAGGACAGTACTCACATTGACCACTTCATGTGTGGGAGTCATAACTTTGGCAATGAAAATGGGCTTTGGAGTTAGGTATACTCTGGTTCATATCCAAGTCACAACAGATACTAGCTATACATCTCGTTGGGGGAAGTCTCTTGCCAACTCGGAACCTCTGAATATCAAAAGCCCATTATAAGGAAGAAGATACCATGAGAGAGGAGTCTCAACTAAATAAGAGACATTTGCAAAAAGTGTAGCACAAGGCATACACACAGGTGCATATTTGCTCTTACCTGGCTAGGTTCTCAGTATTTGTGTGGCCGGTATGAATGTCAGTCCCTAAAATCAAGGGTACAAGGAATGCAACTCTTTTCTAGAAACCTGCTGGTGGGAAGAAAATGTAATCTTGGTGCTTCTAGAGTTTCCTAATGGCTCCTGGCTCTTCAGGATCTGATGCAGTTCTAGGCATGTGCCCAGGTTGCACAGTACGTGGTGATTCAGGATAGGGTATGCACGTGTGTGTGTAGAGGGTGGGTAATCCTTTCAGATCTAAACCACTGTGCTTTAGAGACTCTATACTGCCTCCTGCCAGACTTGGGGTGTGAGAATCTGGTCTGAGAATGCATGTGATATCAGATACAGCCACAGCCATTCCTCTCAGCAGTACCTCAGACTCCCTATTTAATCTGAAAGAGGGTGAAAGCCGGTTTTCCCTTGTTCTTCTGGACAGTGTAATTAGTCAACTGCCTTGAGAATCTGTGGTCCTAGAATTTGGGTGTTTGGGAAAACAAAAGCCAGAGAACCACTTGGCTATGAATCTTTCCTAGACAAGGAAGCCCAGAGCCTGTACCTGCTTGAATGTTGAGAAGGAGAGGGGAAAATAGAGAAAGAAAAAATGATCACTTGGTGTCTCCAAACATTATTCTTGCCGCCTGTTTGTTGAATGAATGAATAACTTTATGTGTATGTGCATGGCATATTGTCACACTTCATTAAGCAAAATACAATTTAGTGAAAATTATTTAATATATCTTTAACATGTGGTTTTTTCCATGCAGAAGATGAAATTGGACCCCTTCCTCACACCATATATATATAGAGAGAAAATATTCAAAATGGATCATAGACCTAAAAATAAGGGCTAAAACTCTTACAAACTTTCCAAAGAAAATATAGGAGTAAATCTTTATGACTTCAGATTAGGATTCTTAGATATGATGCCAAAAGGACAGGTGACAAAAAAATACATAAATTAGATTTCATTAAAATTTTAAAAGTTTTGACTTCAATGAACACCATCAAAAAAATGAAAAGACCATGTACAGAACAGGAGAAAACTGTTTTTTGCATGTCTGGTGAGAGACTTGTATTCAGAATATATAAAGAACTCTTACAACTCAATAATAAAAAGAACGCTTTTTTGAAAAAAATGGTTAAAGGGTTTAAATAGGCATCTCTCCAAAAAAAGATACACAAGTGGAAAAGAAGCACATAGAAAAATGCTTTACATCATTAGTCAGTGAGGTAACGTAAATCAAATCCATCTGAGATACCATTTCATGTTTACTAGGGTGGCTATTATCAATAAGACAGACAATAACAAGTGTTGGTGATGATAGGGAGGAATTGGAGCCCTTGGATGCTGGTGGCAATGTAAAATGATACAGCTGCTTTGGAAAATAGTTTAGAAGCTCCTAAAAAAGTTGAGCATAGAGTTTACCTTATAACACTGAAGTTCCATTCCTAGGTATATACCCAAGAGAAATGAAACCATGCCCACATCAAAACCTGTGCACAAATGTTCACAGCTGCATTATTCATAATAACCAAAAGGAGGAAACAGTACAAACTTCTGTTAATCAATGAATGGATAAATAAAATACCATATCCAAACAGTGGAATATTATACATTCTCAAAAATGAGTATTGGTATGAGTACTAGCATGGACGAACCTTGAAAACACTATGCTAAAGGAAAGAAGCCAAACACAAAATGCCATGTATTATACATATAAACTTATATAAAGTGCCCCAGTAGGCAAATCTGCAGTTACTGAAAGTAGAATAGCAGTTGTTAGGGGTTGGAGAAGGGACTGGAGAATGACTGCTAATGGGGATATGGATTTTTGCGGGGGCTTATTAAAATTCAGCTAGTGCTGGCTTGGTGCCTGTACCTCAGCAGCTAGGGCGCCAGCCACATATATTGGAGCTGGCGGGTTCGAATCCAGTCCAGGCCTGCCAAATAACAATGACAACTACAACCAAAAAATAACCAAGCTTTGTGGTAGGCACCTGTAGTCCCAGCTACTTGGGAGGCTGAGGCAAGAGAATCACTTAAGCCCAAGAGTTTGAGGTTGCTGTGAGCTGTGACAACACAGCACTCCACCCAGGGTGACATAGTGAGACTCTGTCTCAAAAAGAAAACAAAAACTCAGCTACTGCTGACAGTTACAGAACTCCGGAGATATCCTGGGAAATCAGAATTAAAAAAAAAAAAGAAAATTCATATTGAAGTGAGGTCCCCTCTGTGACATCTGGAAATATATTAAGAGGTAGAGAGGAGCCTGAAAGATACCTGGACTCATGGTTATCATTTTCTGAGTAAATGCAGCTCCTTGAACTTTGGCTTCTTGTGCCCTTTTCTGGGGCTGGTTGCAGAAATAAGTCATTCCTTGCCATATGGTCATGTGCACAAGGGGTGCCTCTGTTATGGGCTTCAGCATTTCCCTGCTTTAGGACTTTGATGCTGAGATGAATATGGGAAGAGGGATTCAGAAGTTCTTATTCAGTCAGAAGTTATCATATTTTCTCAATGCACTGAGATTTAAAAAAATGTTTTTTATTAAATCCATAGCTGTGTACATTAATGCAATCATGGGGCACCATACACTGGTTTTATAGACCGTTTGACACATTTTCATCACACTGGTTAACATAACCTTCCTGGCATTTTCTTTTCCTTGTTTTTTTTTCTTTCTTTTTTTTTTTTTTTTTTTTTTGTGGTTTTTTGGCCAGGGCTGGGTTTGAACCCGCCACCTCCAGCATATGGGACCGGCGCCCTACTCCTTGAGCCACAGGCGCCGCCCCTTCCTGGCATTTTCTTAGATATTGTGTTAAGACATTTACATTCTACATTTACTAAGTTTCACATGTACCCTTGTAAGATGCACCACAGGTGCAATCCCACCAGTCATCCTCCCTCCACCCACCTCCCCCTCCCTCTCCTCCCTTTTCCCCTTTCCCCTATTCTTAGGTTATAACTGGGTTATAGCTTTCATGTGAAAGCCATAAATTAGTTTCATAGTAGGGCTGAGTACATTGGATACTTCTTCTTCCATTCTTGAGATACTTCACTAAGCAGAATATGTTCCAGCTCCATCCATGTAAACATGAAAGAGGTAAATTCTCCATCTTTCTTTAAGGCTGCATAATATTCCATGGTGTACATATATCACAATTTATTAATCCATTCGCGGCTCGATGGGCACTTGGGCTTTTTCCATGACTTACCAATTATGAATTGGGCTGCAATAAACATTCTGGTACAAATATCTTTGTGATAGTGTGATTTTTAGTCTTTTGGGTATATACCTTGTAGAGGAATTATAGGATTGAATGGTAGATCTATTTTTAGATCTCTAAGTGTTCTCCAAACATCTTTCCAAATGGAATGTATTAATTTGCATTCCCACCAGCTGTGTAGAAGTGTTCCCTTTTCTCCACATCCACGCCAACATCTCTGGTCTTTGGATTTTGTGATATGGTCTAATCTTACTGGAGTTAGATGATATCTCAGAGTAGTTTTGATTTGCATTTCTCTGATGATTAAGGATGATGAGCATTTTTTCATATGTCTGTAGGCCGTGCACCTGTCTTCTTCAGAGAAGTTTCTCTTCAAATCCCTTGCCCAGCCTGCGATGGGATCACTTGTTCTTTTCTTGCTGTACATTTGAGTTCTCTGTGGATTCTGGTTATTAAACCTTTGTCGGAGACATAACCTGCAAATATCTTCTCCCATTCTGAGGGCTGTCTGCTTGCTTTAATTACTGTGTTCTTGGCTGTGCAAAAGCTTTAGTTTGATCAAGTCCCAGTAGTGTATTTTTAAAGCTGCTTCAATTGCCTGCGGGGTCCTCCTCATAAAATACTCGCCCAGACTGATTTCTTAAAGGATTTTCCCTGCACTCTCTTCTAGTATTTTTATAGTTTCATGTCTTAAGTTTAAATCTTTAATCCAGTGAGAGTCTATCTTAGTTAATGGTGAAAGGTGTAGGTCCAGTTTCAGTCTTATACAGGTTGCCAGCCAGTTCACCCAGCACCATTTGTTAAATAGGGAATCTTCCCCCACTGAATGTTTTTAATTGGTTTGTCAAAGATCAAATAACGGTAAGTAGCTGGGCTCATGGCCTGGTTCTCTATTCTGTTCCATACATCTTTCTCTCTCTTTTTGTGCCAGTACCATGCTGTTTTGATCACTATCGATTTATAGGATAGTCTGAGGTCTGGTAGCATGATTCCTCCTGCTTTGTTTTTATTTAGTCAAGACATTACTCTTGACTATTCAAGGTTTTTTCTGATTCCATATAAAACGAAGTATTATTTTTTCAAGACCTTGAAAGTATGACAGTGGAGCTTTAATAGGGATTGCATTAAAATTTTATATTGTTTGGATAGTATGGACATTTTAACAATGTTGATTCTTCCCAGCCATGAGCATGGTGTGTTTTTCCATTTGTTAATATTTTCAGCTATTTATTTTCTTAGAGTTTCATAGTTCTCTTTATAGAGATCTTTCACATCCTTTGTTAGATAAACTCCCAAATATTTCATCTTCTTTGGCACCACTGTGAATGGAATAGAGTCCTTAACTGTTTTTTCAGCTTGACTATTGTTGGTATATATAAAGGCTACCAATTTATGAATGTTGATTTTGTAATCTGAGACGCTGCTGTATTCCTTGATCACTTCTAAGAGTTTTGTAGTAGAATCCCTGGTGTTTTCCAGATACACAATCATATCATCCGCGAAGAGCGAAGGTTTGATCTCTTCTGACCCTATATGGATACCCTTGATCGCCTTTTCTTCCGTAATTGCAATGGCTCATACTTCCATTACAATGTTAAAGAGCAGTGGAGACGATGGGCAGCCTTGTCTAGTTCCTGATCTGAGTGGAAATGATTTCAATTTAACTCCATTCAATACGATATTAGCTGTGGGTTTGCTGTAGATGGCCTCTATCAGTTTATGAAATGTCCCTTCTATACCAATTTTCTTAAGTGTTCTGATCATGAAGGGATGCTGGATATTATCAAAAGTTTTTTCTGCATCAATTGAGAGAATCATATGGTCTTTGTTTTTTAATTGGCTTATGTGCTGAATTATAATTATAGATTTACATATATTGAACCAACCTTGAGACCCTGGGATAAAACCGACTTGGTCATGATGTATAATTTGTTTGATGTGTTGCTGGATTCTGTTTGTTAGGATCTTGTTGAATATTTTTGCATCTATATTCATTAGTGATATTGGTCTATAATTTTCTTTTCTTGTTGGGTCTTTTCCTGGTTTGGGGATCAAGGTGATGTTTGCTTCATAGAACATATTGGGTAGTCTTCATTCTTTTTCTTTATTTTGGAACAGGATGAGTAATATAGGTACTAGTTCCTCTTTAAAGGTTTGGTAGAATTCTGACATGAAGCCATCTGGTCCCGGACTTTTCTTTTTAGGGATCCCGGTTTTGTATGGTTGATGCTATTTCAGAACTTGATATTGGCCTGTTCAACATTCCCACTTAATTCTGGCTAACTCTTGGAAGGTGACGTGCTTCCAAGTATTGGTCAATTTCCTTCAGATTTTCATATTTCTGAGAATAAAGTTTTTTGTAATATTCATTAAGGATTTTTTGAATTTCTGAGGAGTCTGTCGTTATTTCGTCTTTGTCGTTTCTGATTGATGAAATTAGAGATTTTACTCTTTTTTTCTGGTTAAGTTAACCAAAGGGTTATCTATTTTATTGACCTTTTAAAAAAACCAACTTTTTGATTTATTGATCTGTTGTATAATTCTTTTGTTTTCAATTTCATTTAATTCTGCTCTAATTTTGGTTATTTCTTTACTTCTACTGGTTTTGGGGTTGGAATTTTCTTCCTTTTTCCCGTTGCTTGAGATGTCCCATTAAGTTGTTAACTTCCTCTCTTTCCGTTCTCTTGAAGAAGGCTTGCAGTGCTATAAGTTTCCGTCTTAGGACTGCCTTTGTGGTATCTCAGAGATTCGGATAATTTGTGTCTTCATTGTCGTTTTGTTCCAAAAATTTGGCAATTTCCTTCTTAATCTAATCTCTGACGCAGCTATCATTCAGCATAAGGTTATTTAACTTCCACGTTTTTGTATGAGTATGCAGATTCCTGTTGTTACTGAGTTCACCTTTTATTCCATGGTGGTCCGAGAAGATGCAAGGAATAATTTCTTTTTTTTTTTTTTTTTTTTGCCATTACAACTTCTTGATAGGTTTTGGAAATGCCTGATGTTTCTTTTTATTGGCAATGGTTCATACCCAGTGTCAACAGCAAGTGCAAGGAATAATTTCTATTCCTTTCAATTTTCTGAGGTTAGACTTGTGACCTAAGAGGTGATTGATTTTGGAGTATGTTCCATGGGCTGATGAGAAGTATGTGTATTCACTTTTGTTGGGATGAAATGTTCAGTAGATGTCCACTAAATCCAAATGTTGGATGGTTAGGTTTAAATCTAAAATTTCTTTGTTCAGCTTTTTATTGGAGGATCTATCCAACACTGCCAAAGGAGTGTTGAAATCTCTGACTATTATGGAGCTGGAGGAAATCAAGTTGCTCATGTCTGTTAGAGTTTCTCTTATAAATTGAGGCGTATTCTGGTTGGGTACATAAATATTAATAATTGAAATCTCATCATATTGAGTATTACCCTTAACAAATATGAAGTGACCATTCTTTATTTTGTTGTTGTTAAATCATAGCTGTGTACATTGATATGATCATGGGGCATCATTCACTAGCTTCACAGACCGTTTACCAAGTTTCACATATACCCTTGTAAGATGCACCGCTGGTGTAATCCCACCAATCCCCTTCACTCTACCCACCTCCCCTCTCCCTCTCCTCCCTTTCCCCCTTCCCCCTATTCTTAGGTTGTAACTGGGTTATAGCTTTCATGTGAAAACCCTAAATTAGTCTCATAGTAGGGCTCAGTACATTGGGTACTTTCTCTTCTATTCTTGAGATACTTTACTAAGAAGAATATCTTCCAGCTCCATCCATGTAAACATGAAAGAGGTAAAGTCTCCATCTTTCTTTAAGGCTGCATGATATTCCATGGTGTACATATACCACAATTTATTAATCCATTCGTGGATTGATGGGCACCTGGGCTTCTTCCATGACTTAGCAATTATGAATTGGGCTGCAATAAACATTCTGGTACAAATATCTTTGTTATGACGTGACTTTTGGTCTTCTGGGTGTATGCCCAGTAGAGGAATTACAGGATTGACTGGCAGATCTATTTTTAGATCTCTAAGTGTTCTCCATATCTCTTTCCAAAAGGAATGTATTAATTTGTATTCCCACCAGCAGTGCAAAAGTGTTCCCTTTTCTCCACATCCGTGCCAACATCTCTGGTCTTGGGATTTTGTGATATAGGCTAGTCTCACTGGAGTTAGATGGTATCTCAGAGTAGTTTTGATTTGCATTTCTCTGATGATTAAGGATGATGAGCATTTTTTCATATGTCTGAAGGCCGCACGCCTGTCTTCTTCAGAGAAGTTCCTCTTCAAATCCCTTGCCCAGCCTGTGATGGGATCCCTTGTTCTATTCTTGCTAATGTGTTTGAGTTCTCTGTGGATTCTGGTTATTAAACCTTTGTCAGAGACATAACCTGCAGATATCTTCTCCCATTCTGAGGGTCGTTTGCTTGCTTTACTTACTGTGTTCTTGGCTGTGCAGAAGCTTTTTAGTTTGATCAAGTCCCAGTAGTGTATTTTTGAAGCTGCTTCAATTGCCCGGGGGGTCCTCCTCATAAAATACTCGCCCATCCCGATTTCTTCAAGGGTTTTCCCTGCACTCTCCTCTAGTATTTTTATAGTTTCATGTCTTAAGTTTAAATCTTTGATCCAGTGAGAGTCTATCTTAGTTAATGGTGAAAGGTGTGGGTCCACTTTCAGTCTTTTACAGGCTGCCAGCCAGTTCACCCAGCACCATTTGTTAAATAGGGAATCTTTTCCCCACTGAATGTTTTTAATTGGCTTGTCAAAGATTAAATAATGGTAAGTAGCTGGATTCATCTCTTGATTCTCTATTCTATTCCAGACATCTACCTCTCTGTTTTTGTGCCAATACCATGCTGCTTTGATCACTATTGATTTGTAGTATAGTCTGAGGTCTGGTAGCGTAATTCCTCCTGCTTTGTTTTTATTTCTGAGTAATGTGTTGGCTATTCGACGTTTTTTCTGATTCCATATAAAACGAAGTATTGTTTTTTCCAGATCTTTAAAGTATGACAGTGGAGCTTTAATAGGGATTGCATTGAAATTATATATTGCTTTGGGTAGTATAGACATTTTAACAATGTTGATTCTTCCCAGCCATGAGCATGGTATGTTTTTCCATTTGTTAATATTTTCAGCTATTTCTTTTCTTAGAGTTTCATAGTTCTCTTTATAGAGATCTTTCACGTCCTTGGTTAGATAAATTCACAAATATTTCATCTTCTTTGGCACTACTGTGAATGGGATAGAGTCCTTAACTGTTTTTTCAACTTGACTGTTGTTGGTATATATAAAGGCTACCGATTTATGAATGTTGATTTTGTAATCTGAGATGGTGCTGTATTCCTTGATCACTTCTAAGAGTTTTGTGGTAGAGTCCCTAGTGTTTTCCAGATATACTATCATATCTTCCACGAAGAGTGAAAGTTTGATCTCTTCTGACCCTATATGGATACCCTTGATCACCTTTTCTTCCCTAATTGCAGTGGCTAAAACTTCCATTACAATGTTAAAAAGCAATGGAGACAATGGGCAGCCTTGTCTGGTTCCTGATCTGAGTGGAAATGATTCCAATTTAACTCCATTCAATATGATATTGGCTGTGGATTTGCTGTAGATGGTCTCTATCAGTTTAAGAAATGTCCCTTCTATACCGATTTTCTTAAGTGTTCTGATCATGAAGGGATGCTGGATATTATCAAAAGCTTTTTCTGCATCGATTAAGAGAATCATATGGTCTTTGTTTTTTAATTTGTTTATCTGCTGGATTACATTTATAGATTTACGTATATTGAACCAGCCTTGAGATCCTGGGATAAAACCAACTTGGTCATGATGTATAATTTGTTTGATGTGTTGCTGGATTCTGTTTGTTAGGATCTTGTTGAATATTTTTGCATCTATATTCATTAGTGATATCGGTCTATAATTTTCTTTTCTTGTTGGGTCTTTCCCTGGTTTGGGGATCAGGGTGAAGTTTGCTTCATGGAAGGTGTTGGGTAGTCTTCCTTCTTTTTCTACCTTTTGGAACAGGTTAAGTAATATAGGTACTAATTCCTCTTTAAAGGTTTGGTAGAATTCAGACGTGAAACCATCTGGGCCTGGGCTTTTCTTTTTAGAAAGAAAAGGGAGGTTTAGGGAGGTTTTGTATGGTTGACGCTATTTCCGAACTTGATATGGGCCTGTTCAACATTTCCACTTGATTCTGGCTAAGTCTTGGAAGGTGACGTGCTTCCCAGCATTGGTCAATTTCCTTCAGATTTTCATATTTCTGAGAATAAAGTTTCTTGTAATATTCATTAAGGATTTTTTGGATTTCTGAGGAGTCTGTTGTTATTTCGTCTTTGTTGTTTCTGATTGATGAGATTAGAGATTTTACTCTTTTTTTCCTGATTAGGTTGGCCAAAAGTTTATATATTTTATTGACCTTTTCGAAAAACCAGCTTTTTGATTTATTGATCTGTTGTATTATTCTTTTGTTTTCAATTTCATTTAATTCTGCTCTAATTTTCGTTATTTCTTTTCTTCTACTGGGTTTGGGGTTGGAATGTTCTTCCTTTTCCAGTTGCTTGAGATGTCCCATTAAGTTGTTAACTTCCTCTCTTTCCGTTCTCTTGAGGAAGGCTTGCAGTGCTATAAATTTCCCTCTTAGAACTGCCTTTGCGGTGTCCCAGAGGTTCTGATAGTTCGTGTCTTCATTGTTGTTTTGTTCCAAAAAATTGGTGATTTCTTTCTTAATCTCATCTCTGACCCAGCTATCATTCAGCATAAGGTTATTTAACTTCCATGTTTTTGTATGAGTATGCAGATTCCTGTTGTTACTCAGCTCAAGTTATTCCATGGTGGTCCGAGAAGATGCATGGAATAATTTCTATTCCTTTAAATTTACTGAGGTTAGACTTATGACCTAAGATGTGATCGATTTTGGAGTAAGTTCCGTGGGCTGATGAGAAGTATGTGTATTCAGTTTTGTTGGGATGAAATGTTCTGTAGATGTCTGCTAAATCCAAATGTTGGATGGTTAGGTTTAAATCTAAGATTTCTTTGCTCAGCTTCTTGTTGGAGGATCCATCCAACACTGGCAAAGGAGTGTTGAAATCTCCGACGATTATGGAGCTGCAGGAAATCAAGTTGCTCATGTCTGTTAGAGTTTCTCTTATAAATTGAGGTGCATTCTGGTTGGGTGCATAGATATTAATAATTGAGATCTCATCATATTGAGTATTACCCTTAACAAATATGAAGTGACCATTCTTGTCCTTCCTTCCTTTTGTTGGTTTAAAGCCTATTGTATCTGCAAATAAAATTGCAACACCTGTTTTTTTCTGATTACCATTTGCCTGAAATATGGATGACCATCCTTTCACCCTGAGTCTGTATTTGTCTTTTAGGGTAAGATGTGACTCTTGTATGCAACAGATATCTGGCCTTAGTTTTTGTATCCAGTCAGCTAACCTATGACTCTTTAGAGGACAGTTTAAGCCATTCACATTAATGGAGAATATCGATAAGTCTGGTGAAGTTTTGGGTATCGAGTTTTTCAAAAGTCCAGTGGGCATTTTTAATCCTTTTGCCAGTGTGGAAATTGGAGTTTGATTCGAAGTTTCTGAGTGAGTTTACTTTTGTGGTATAGGATTGGATTGGTCATTATGGAGGATAGTTCTGAGAATATCCTGAAGAGCTGGTTTGGTTATGGCAAATTTCTTCAACATATGAATGTCATTAAAGTATTTAATTTCTAAATCATAAATGAGACTCAGTTTAGCTGGATACAAGATCCGGGGTTGAAAGTTATTTTTCTTTAGGAGATTAAAAGTCAGTGACCACCCTCTTCTGGCTTGAAAAGTTTCAGCAGAGAGATCTGCAGTCATTCTAATATTCTTCCCTTTGAAGGTAATGGTTTTCTTTCTCCTGGCAGCTTTGAGGATTTTCTCCTTCATATTAACTTTAGTGAAGTTAATTATGCTATGCCTTGGGGATGTTTTATTGGGGTTGAGTCGTGCTGGGGTTCTGAAGCTGTCCGCTATCTGAATTTCAGAATCTCTAGGCATGTCTGGAAAATTCTCTTTCATAATTTCATGCAGAAGGGCCTCTGTGCCCAGCGAGGCTACTTCATCTGTTTCTGGAACTCCTATGATTCGGATATTCGCCTTCTTCGAATTATCCCAGAGCTCTGAGTGAGTGATCCGTTTTTGCTCTCCATTTCTCTTCCTCTTTGAGAGTTTGGGAGCGTTCAAAGGCTTTATCTTTGATGTCAGAAATCCTTTCTTCTGCTTGCTCCATTCTGTTACTGAGGGATTCTACTGTATTTTTCATATCTTTGAGGGCTGCAAATTCTTGCTTCAGTGTGTCTAAGTCTTTGGTGGTTTTGTCTTTAAATTCGTTAAATTCTTGACACAACTTTTGAATTTCTCCTCGAATTCCTAATTCCACTTTGTTAATCTTGTCTGCAATCCAAATTCTGAATTCGATTTCTGACATCTCAGCCAGTTGTTTATGAATGGGATCTTCAATTGCATCAGCCATATCTTTCCTTGGGGGGGTCGATCTATTCTGGTTATTCATGTTACCAGAGTTTTTCCACTGATTCCGCCCCATGGTTGTTTTACTCCCTCTGATTTTTTCCACTGGGGCTTTGTTGAGGGCCCGTACAGTGTTGTGGCCTGAGAAACTGGGGCCCTGTCTGGTATGGTGGGGCTAAATGGTTCTGCCTTGTTTTCAGCTGGTTTCTGTTCCATCCTAGTGAAACAGACACTTTGGATTGAAGTCTCAGCTGTGGAGTAATATCAGCAATTAAGTCACCCCGCCCCCCACCGGCAAACAATTGGAAAAGAAAAATCAAACCTTCCTACCACCATGCACCTAGGGCACCACCTGATTTGTCCTCAGGTGATTGGTTCAGTTCAAAAATGTCCAAATCAATTCTTTCAGTCTGCACCTGTCTCGGGTGAGAGAGTTTAAGAGGTCTCAGGGAACTGGATCACAGGGGTCTGGTGACTACTCTGGCGTGGCTTGCTCCAGTGCTGCGTGGAGTCAGGAGAAGCCACCCAGCCTATAAATCAGTCTGGGAAGTTTGCTGCCTCCTTCCCCACCTTGCACCACTTCACACCCAGTCACTGATAGCCCTGCAGTTGGCGGACCCAGTTGCCTGTAGTGAATCGGTACTCCAGGAGTTTGCACCTGCCTGAATCACAAGGAAGTCTGCCAGGCCGCTGCGCTCTGCCTCTCTCCAGCAGGAGGAGGTGAGGCCCGACAACCTCGGGCACTAGATGAAGGTTGGGGGGTTTTCACTCAGGTCCAGTCTCACCCCTGATTAATGTTACTGACAGAACAGAGCAGAACAACTCTGTGTTTCCCCTGCAGAAGAGAAGCTGAATTGAGTTCCAAATCAGCTTGTCTTTGCTCTTGTATTGTCTATAGGCTGACGATCCCCTGAGGGCCAGGTGCGTCTTAGGTTTAGTAAAGTGGACCTCTGGGTCAGCCCTGCCCTGGGAGTTTCCCTGGTTTGCAAGTTTATGTTGCCTCAGGCAAACTCAGAGTCTCTGGTTGCCCAGGGAGACAGGGGGTGTGGCTTCAGAATATTCTGTAGTGAGCCATATTGGTAGCAAAAGAGGGCTGCTGCCTTATGGCTCAGGCAACCATTGCTCCAGTGTAGCTCCCCTCCGGCCAATCATCCTCTCTCCGCTCCGTACCCCAGAGTCTGCACCAACAGCTTGCAGCCCAGCACTGTCTACACCCCTCGAGCAATCGCCCAAGAGTCTGGACCCATGGGGGACAGGCCTCCAGACCTTGGAGCGAGAACAGAGGGGAGTGTGGGGAGTGCTGGAAGCCTGGGGTTGCAGGCAGAGAACACACACAGCTTTACAGTTTTATGCCTGGCCGTATTATCACCAAAAGACGGCTGTCGCACTGTGCCTCAGGGAACGGCCACTCTGGTGCAGTCTCCTCTCCGCCGACCGACCAGGACTGGCCTCCAGACCCCAGTGTGAGCTAAGGAGAGTGGTGGGAGCTCAGAATTCCAGGTAGAGACCATATACAGTTTATACAGTTTTATGCCTGGCAGGAGGATGCCGTAGCACCCCAGTAGGGGAGGTAGGTCCAGTTTTTAGAGGGTCTCTCACGTGCAGTGTAGTGGGAGGACCTTTGAACTCTGCCCGGTTGTTTGTGGGGCACTCTGAGCCATTCTCATGCGGGAGGGGACTCCCGTCCGCTTGGTGATGGATTTTGTACCTTTTGTTTGTATCCTTGTGGTCGCAGCTCGCCTCAGCGGGGTTGACGTGCGTTCTACAACCTTATCTCTTAGAGCAGCTCAAATCCACCAGGTTACTTGCTGAATTTTTGTCCTTTAAGTCTCCTACTGGACGGGAGCCTCTGTGGAAAGCTGGCTTCAGTCAGCCTTCTTGTCCCCTCTCCCTGAAGTGACCATTCTTATCTTTCCTTACT
This sequence comes from Nycticebus coucang, assembly GCF_027406575.1. Classification (NCBI taxonomy): domain Eukaryota; kingdom Metazoa; phylum Chordata; class Mammalia; order Primates; family Lorisidae; genus Nycticebus; species Nycticebus coucang. Next base: position 26,094,328 of record NC_069787.1, read on the forward strand.
TTTGTTGGATTAAAGCCTATTGTGTCTGCAAATAGAATTGCAACACCTGCTTTTTTCTGATTACCATTTGCCTGAAATATGGATGACCATTCTTTCACCCTGAGTCTATATTTATCTTTTAATGTAAGATCTGATTCTCGTATGCAGCAAATATCTGGTCTGAGCTTTTGTATCCAGTCAGCCAACCTGTGCCTCTTTAGAGGACAGTTTAAGCCATTCACATTCATGGAGAATATTGATAAGTCTGGTAAAATTTTGGGTATCAAGTTTTTCGAAAGTCCATTGAACATTTTTAATCCTTTCGCCACTGTGGAAGATGGAGTTTGAGCAAAAGTTTCTGAGTAAGTTTACTTTTGTGGTAGAAGATTGGGCTGGTCGTTATGGAGGATAGGTCTGAGAATATCCTGAAGATCTGGTTTGGTTATGACAAATTTCTTCAACATATGAGTGTCATTAAAGTATTTAATTTCTCCATGATAAATGAAACTCAGTTTAGCTGGTCCAGAATTGAAAGTTATTTTGTTTTAGGAGATTAAAAGTCCATGACCACCCTCTTCTGGCTTAAAAAGTTTCAGCAGAGAGATCTGCAGTCATTCTAATATTCTTCCCTTTTTAGATAATGGATTTCTTACATCTGGCTTCTTTCAGAATATTCTCCTTCATATTAACTTTAGTGAAATTAGTTATGACATGCCTGGGGGATGTCTTATTTGGGTTGAGTCATGCTTGGGTTCTGAAACTATCTGCTATCTGAATTTCAGAATCTCTTGGCATGTCTGGAAAATTCTCTTTCATAATTTCATGGAGAAGGGTCTCTGTGCCTTGTGAAGCCACTGCATCACTTTCAGGGATTCCAATAGGTGGATATTAGTCTTCTTCAAATTATCCCAGAACTCTCTGAGAGAATGATCCACTCTTGCTTTCCATTTCTCTTCCTCTTTGAGAGTTTGTGAGCGTTGAAAAGCTTTGTCTTCAATGTCAGAAATCCTATCTTCTGCTTGCTCCACTCTGTTACTGAGGGATTCTACTGTATTTTTCAGATCTTCAAGGGCTACAAATTCTTGCTTCAGTGAGTCAAAATCTTTGGTGGTTTTGTCTTTAAATTCGTTAAATTCTTGAGACAACTTTTGAGTTTCTCCTCAAATTTCTAATTCTGACTTTTGAATTGCTCCTCGAATTTCTAATTCGAAATCTTCCTCCATTCTATTAATCTTGTTTGCAATCCAAATTCTGAATTTGATTTCTGGCATCTCGGCCAGCTGTTTATGAATGGGATCTTCAGTTACATCTGCCATATCTTTCCTTGGGGGGGGGTTGATCTTTTTTCATTGTTCATGTTACCAGATTTTTTCGGCTGATTCCGCCGCATTATTATTTTACACCATTTAACTTTTCCCCTGGAGCTTTGTTGAGGACCCGCACAGTGCTACAGCCTGAGAAACTGGGACCTGTTTGGTGTGGTGGGGCTAAGTGGTTCTGTCTTGTTTTCAGCTGGTCTCTGTCCAACCCTAGTGAAATAGTTACTGTGGGTTGAAGTCTCAGCTGTGGAGAAATACCAGCAAATAAGTCACCCCCCCCCAGACAACAATTCGAAAAGGAAAATCAAACCTTCCTACAACCACACACCAATGGCATCACTTGGATAGTCCTCGGGCGATTGGCTCAGTTCAAAAGGTCTAAATCAATTGTCTCAGTCAGCACCTGTCTCAGCTGGGAGAGTTTAAATGGTCTCTGGCAACTGGATCACAGGGGTCTGGTGACAACTCAAATATGACTTGTTCCATGAAGTCAGGAGGACCCACCCAGCAAATAGATTAGTCTGGGAAGGTTGATGCCTCCTTCCCCACCTTGTACTTCTGTCACACCCAGTCACTGATAGCCCTGCAGGGCTGTGACCCTGTTGCCTCCAGTGTACAGATACTCCAGGGGTTAGACCTGCCTGAATCACAAGGAAATCTATATGTGCTCAGCCATGCTGCTGCTCTCCGCCTCTATCCAGCAGGGGAAGGTGAGACCTGACAACCTCAGGTGCTTGATGGAGGCTCAGTTCCAGCCCCACCCCTGATTGATGTTATTGACAGGACAGAACAAGTTTGCAGGAATTTGTTTCTGTCCCTACTAAATTCTCCTGCAGAAGAGATGCTGTTTTGAGTTCCCAGAATCTGTGCCTCAGGCCCTGTCTTTGCTCCTGCAGGTTTGTATTTGCAGCATGTTTAGCTGTCAGTTATAGCCTCCTGCCTTCCTTTGTCTATAGGCTGATGATCCCTTGAGGGCCGGGTGCATCTTAAGCTCAGTAAAGCTGTCCTCTGGGTCAGCCCTGCCCTAGGAATCTCCCGGCTCTGTGCGTACATTTTCTAGTTCCCGTACTCCACCCAGGCTGGTACCGCCTCAGGCAAACCCTTTACTCATGGGGCCTGCGTTTCCATCCCAGATCTGTTCCACAGTGGTTGCCACCTGAGAAGATGCCCAGCCTCCTCTCGTTGCCCAGAGAGACAGGGGGTGTGACTGCAGAATATCCAGGAGTGAGCCCTATTGTTGCCAAAAACGGCTGCTGCCCTGCGCCTCAGGACACCACCACTCCGGCGTGGTTCCCTCTCAGCCAACCGTCCTCTCCTCACTCCCATGCTGCAGAATCAGCACTGACCAGCTGCAGTCCAGGCCCTGTCCACACCCCTCGAGAAATCATCCAAGAATCTGGAAGCCTGGGGGACAGGCCTCGAAACTTCAGAGTGAGAGTGGAGGGGAGTGCTGGGAGCTCAGAATTGCAGGTAGAGAATATATACAGTTTTATACAGTTTTATGCCTGGCAGGAGAACGCCATGGCACCCTAGTAGGGGAGGTAGGTCCAGTTTTTAGAGGGTCTCTCCCATGGAGTGCAGTGGGAGGACCTTTGAACTCTGCTCGTTTGTTTGTGGGGCACTCCGAGCCATTCTCACGGGGGATGGGGACTCCCATCTGCTTGGTGATGGATTTTGTACCTTTTGTTTGTATCCTTGGGGTCGCAGCTCGCCTCAGACGGGTTGATGTGCGTTTTTCAACCTTCTCTCTTGGTGCAGCTCTAATCCACCAGGTTACTTGCTAAATTTCTGTCCTTTAACTCTCCTTCTGGACGGGAGCCTCTGTAGAAAGCTGGCTTCAGTCAGCCATCTTGTCTCCGCCCTCGAGATTTTTTTTAAATTTTAATTATTTAAAATTTTTTTTTCTATTCAGTAGTTTTACATTGCAGTTTTCCACTAAAAGCCATCATATTTTAGATCTAGCAATGCACTGATGTATTCTTCAACTTTAATTTTATTTATTATTTCTATTATTATTATTTTATAGAGGGGATCTCACCCCGACCAAAGTACAGTGACTTGCTCCTAGCTCACTGCAGCTCAAATTCCTGGCATCCAGAAATCCTCCCATCTCACCCTCCTGAGTAGCTAAAACTTACAGGCATGTGCCACCATGCTCAGCTATTTTTTAAGAAATTTTTTGTAGAGACAGGGTCTTGTTATGTTGCTCAAGCTGGTCACAAACTCCTGGCATCAAGCAATCCTCCTGCCTCAGCCTCCCAAAATGTTGGGATTACAGGTGTGAGCCACTGCAACTGGCTGCACTGAGGTGTTTTCCGTACATTATCTAATTTACTCCTTCAAAATCCTATACCCCAATTATAGAGATGAGAAGCTTCAAGTCTTAAAGCAGTCTACTTTTACATGGCATGAAATGGTAGAGCAAAGTAAAAATCTAATCTGTCTGTATTAAAAGCATGAATTTTTTTTTTCTGCAGTTTTTGGCCAGGGCTGGGTTTGAACCTGCCACCTCTGTTATATGGGGCCAGCGCCCTACTCCTTTGAGCCACAGGCACCTAATAAATACATCTAGAGGGCTGTGTCAACAAATAATTGAGGTGAAGTCTAACTAGTATGATATAAATATTAAATTGGGGTTGGATCTGATAATACAGAACTGAGAAACAACATCATGCCATAGGCAGCATTTTAATCACCCTAAAATGAACACTTCCAGTTTTAAAAAGAAACAGAGAATCTACACTTACATGCTATCACTATTTAAAATACCATTGTTGACATTTTTGTAATTTTAAAAATTTTTTTATCTTCAGTTAACTTTATTTTTATTTTTAATTGTTTTTTATTAAATCATAACTTTGTACATTGATGCATTTATGGGGTTCAGGGCACTGCTTCAATATACAATGTGAAGTGCTTACGTAGAATTAAATAACACATCCATCACAATTATACTCGTTTCTTAATAGTTTTGAAATGTACCATTTTATAATAATTTTTTAAACAAGTTATAGCCATGACTCCACGTAAGAGAAAAAGCCCCCTTTTATGTTGCCCCTCTTTTCCATTATATTTATAGCTGTTTAAACTCCCTCTAGTGGTTAAGTCATGTTGAGAACTTAAATTTTCCTTTATAAAGATTCAGTAGAGCCAGAGGACAGGTGTGCAGATTACAGGGTCAAGCCTGTTCTTTAGCCATTCTTTTCATGTGCATGGAATAATGGTAGGGATATTGTATATCAAAGCTGCCACTGCCATAATCCTCACCTTCATCTCTTTTCTTATTTAATAAAAAATCAAATGCTGTAATTGATTATTGTTACTTTCTATTCTAGAGAATTACAGAAAGTATACTTGCTAAAGTGGAGATTTGGGGTAACATATCCTTACCCAATGTTCCAAACTATGGAATGGAGACATCTTTAAGGATGTATTTACTATTTCTTGATTTCCTAGTTTACCCACCATGCAATGATTTTCTTGTAATAAAAAATGAAAGTGTAGCACTTATAAATACTCAACTTCTACATACATACACCTCCCCCAATATAAATTCTTCATATCCCCGTACCATCAAGCTTTGCCCTGGGTTTTTATTTAGATGGCATAGAGACTCCATTATTGGCCAGAATTATAGCAGCTGCTAAGGAGAACATCTATAAAAACTTTTAAATGCAGTTTTATCTTAGAGATAAGGCACATAAAAGGTATAGTGTGGTCTCATTTCTCCTTGGACTTCTGTGTGATCTTGTAGAGGTCTGGTTTCCATGTCACAGGCATTTTGGTTGAACAGCTATATTTCTCAGAAAACCTGCTGCCACTGAAGCTCCTTTCATTCCCCTACTTCAATCTGGTCTGGACAGCTCCCTGCACAGCTGGTGCCCTGGCCCTTCCTTGTAAAGCACACTCTTCAGTCCTTCTGTCAGAGCTCCCATTCCTGGCACCCTCATTTTCTTCTTTCTTGTTCAATTATTTCATTTCATTTTTAGGTGGTATACATACATCAGTAGCTTCTTGAGAAAGTTATTTTCAGGGAAAACATTTTAAGATTTTACCCATCTGCTTCTCTCTCTCTTTGTCAACTCTTCTCCCCACTCTGTTCCCTTTCTCTAATATAAAATAAACTATACTTTGATATTCCCTCCCCCCAAATTTTTACCATCTGAAAAATACTCTTATTTTGACCTTCATAATTGATTGATAGTTTAGCTGGGAATAGAATTCTGTTATGATGGAAATAATGACCAATGAAGTTAAACATTTTTTTCATGTGCTTTTTTGTTATCTTCTTTGCTAATGTATTTGTTCAAACTTTCACTCACATTTTTAATTAGGTCATTTGTTTTCTAATTATTTTTTTTTCTAATCATTGACTTTTGAGAATTCTCCATATATGGAAGAATTTTCCATATATGGAAAAATGGAAACAGGTTCTTTTTTGGATATTGGATTTGTAAATATTTTCTCCTATTTTGTGACTTGTCTTTTTGTTCTTTTAATAGTGTCTTTTGAAGTGCAGTGTCTTTTAATTCTATTCATCTGGATTGTTTTATGAATTGCACTTTTAATGTCATTGCTAAAACATTCTTGCCTAAACTATGCTCACAAAGGTTTTGTCCTGTTTTCTTCTAGAAGTTTTATTGTTTTAGGTTTTACATTTAGTTTTGTCTTCCATATTCAGTTAATTCTTTTTTTTTTTTTTTTTTTTTTTTAGAGACAGAGTCTCACTTTATGGCCCTTGGTAGAGTGTGTCACAGCTCACAGCAACCTTCAACTCCTAGGCTTAGGCGATTCTTTTGCCTCAGCCTCCTGAGTAGCTGGGACTACAGGTGCCCGCCACAATGCCCAGCTATTTTTTTTGTTGCAGTTTGGCCGGGGTCGGCTTTGAACCCACCACCCTCGGTATATGGGGCTGGCACCCTACCCACTAGGCCAAAGGCACTGCCCTCTCACTTAATTCTTATAAATGATGTGAGATATGGATCGAAAGCCCTGAATTTTTTGCACATGTGTATCTATTATTCCCAGTACCTTTTGTTGAAAAACTTACTGTTTACTCAATTGCCTTTGTATATTTGTCATATCTGTAAAATCAATTGTAAATCAATTGTCCATATATGTATGGATGTATTTTTGGACTCTCAATTCTGTTAAATTTCTCTATTTATCTGTCTTGATGCCACATTGTATTGATTATTATGGTTTTATAATAAGCCTTAAAATTATGGAGAATATACATTCAAACTTGTTCTTTTTTTTTTTTTTAATTGTTTTGGCTGTTCTAAGTCTTTAGCATTTATATGCATGTTTCAGAGTCATGTTGACAAATTCTATAAAAAAACTTGCTTGGAATTTAATTGAAGTTGTATATCAATCAATTTGAGGAGATTTGACATCTTAACAATACTGCATCTTCCTATATATAAATGAGATAAAGCTCTCCACAGATCTTTTGTTATTTCTCTCAGCAATCTTTTATACTTATCAGTGTACAGTTCTTATACATCTTCTGTCAGATTTCCTTATAAACATTTCTCACTTTTAATACTGTTGTAAATGATACTTTAAGAATTTTAATTTCTGGCGGCGCCTGTGGCTCAGTAAGTAGGGTGCCGACCCCATATGCCGAGGGTGGCAGGTTCAAACCCAGCCCTGGCCAAACTGTAACAAAAAATAGCCGGGCGTTGTGGCAGGCTCCTGTATACAGTCCCAGCTACTGGGGAGGCTGAGGCAAGAGAATCGCCTAAGCCCAGGAGCCACAACGCTCTACCAAGGGTGATAAAGTGAGACTCTGTCTCTACAAAAAAAAAAAAAAAAAAAAAAGAATTTTAATTTCCAATTGTTCATTGCTACTCTTTAAAAATATACTTGATTTTTGTACATTGACCTTGTCTTTTGAAATTTTGCTAACCTAAATTCCATCAGATTTTCTATGTAGATGAATATGTTGCCTGTGAATAAAGACAGTTTTGCTTCTTTTCCAATCTGCATGCTTTTTAATTTCTTTTTCTTGCCTTATCACATTGGCTGAAACCACCAATACAATGTTAAATACAAGTGATAAGAGCAGACTTCATTGGTCTTTTATATTAAAAGGAAAACATTCAGTCTTTCATCATTAAGTATGATGTTAGCTTTTGGGTTTTATAGATGTCTGTAGATAAGAAAGGTTTCTTCTAATACTATTTAGCTATGAGGGTTTTTTCCTCTTAAATCAGGATTGAATGTTGGATTTTGACAATGCTTTTCTCTGTTATCTGTTGAGATAATCACATGGATTTGCTTTTTTAATTTGTAAAATAGTGAATTATATTGATTGATTTTCACATGTTAAACCAACCTTACATTCCTGATAAATCCCACTGGGTCATTAAGTATTATCCCTGTTGTATCTTCTCATATTCTACTAGCTAAAATTTTGTTTTGAATTTTTGCTTCTTTATTCATGTGGGTTATTGATTTCTGATTTTTTTCTTATACTTACTTTGTCTTGTTATTGTTTCAGGATGGGGTTGATCTAATAGAATGACTTGGAAAATATTTTCTCCTTTTCAATTTTTTTAAGAGTTCATGTAAAATTATTTTCTTTCTTTCTTAAATGTTTGGTATCAATAGAATTCACTGATAAAGCCATTTGCACCTGAGGTTTTCTTAGGGGAAAGTTTTTAACTATACTACATATATTCCATTTCTTTTATAACTGTATGGATATTCAGGTTATCTGTTTCTTCTTCAGTAACATTTGGTAGTTTGTCTTTCAAGGAGTTTCTTTTATAGCTATATGGCTATTCAAATTATCTATTTCTTTTATAGCTATATGGTTATACAAGTTATTATTTCTTCTTCATTAAAGTTTGGTAGTTTATGTCTTTCAAGCAGTTTTCCATCTCATCTATATTATCAATTCATTTGTAAAAGTTGTAACATTCCCTTGTGATTTTCTATAGGGCTGTGAGATCTGTATTGATGTCACCTATCTCATTGGTAATTTGTGTCTTTTCAATTTTTCCCTGAATGGTTTAGCTAGAAGTTTATCACCTTTTTTATCTTAAAAAAAATCATTGGGCGGCGCCTGTGGCTCAGTGAGTAGTGCGCCGGCCCCATATGCTGAGGGTAGCGGGTTCGGACCCAGCCCCGGCCAAGCTGCAACAGAAAAATAGCCAGGCATTGTGGCGGGTGCCTGTAGTCCCAGCTGCTCGGGAGGCTGAGGCAAGAGAATCGCGTAAGCCCAAGAGTTAGAGGTTGCTGTGAGCCATGTGATGCCACGGCACTCTACCCGAGGGCCGTACAGTGAGACTCTGTCTCTCCAAAAAAAAAAAAAAAAAAATCGTATTTCAATTTTATTGATTTTCTCTACCATTTTTCTATTTTCTGTTTTCATTGATTTCAGCTCTAATGTTTATTATTTCCTTTCTTCTACTTAATTTGAGCCATTTTGCTTTTGTTCTGTAGTTTCTTAATGTGGACACTGAGTTCATTAATTTGAGATCTTTATTCAGGCATTTATGTTATAAATTTTCCCTTACATACTGTTTTATCATCATACCATAAATTTGATATGTGTGTTTTTGTATTCATTCATTTCATAATATTTTCTAATTTCCCTTTTGAATTATTTTTTTTGATCCAGAGGTTATATAGAAGTGTATTATTTAGTTTATAAGTACTAGGGGATTCCCAGAGATTGTACTGTTATTAATCTCTTATTTAATTCTGTTGTATCAGAAATCATACCTATATGAATTGAATTCTATTAAATTTATTGAGACTTATTTTATGGCCCAGAATATGGTCTGTCTTAGTAAACATCCTATGCATACTTGAAAAGGCTGTGTATTGTGTGATTGTTGGGTGGAATGTTCTATAAATAAATGTTGATTAGGTCAAGTTGTTTGGTAGCATTGTTCAAACCTTTTATATTTTTATTGATTTTCTCTCTAATGTTTTTGTTTTGTTTTGTTTTGTCTTTGAGACAGTCTTACTTCGTAGCCCTGGCTAGAGTGCTGTGGCATCACAGCTTATAGCAATCTCAAACTCCTGGTTTCAAGCAATTCTCCTGCCTTAGCCACTCAAGTAGGTGGGACTACAGGTGCCTACCATAACACTTGTCTGATTTTTCTATTTTTAGTAGACAGGGGCCTTGCTCTTGCTCAGGCTGCTCTCAAATCTGGATGCTTTTTAATTTATTTTTCCTGAGCTCAAGCAATCCACCCATTGCTAGCTCTATATGACAAAAGGAATGAAGAAAGTCAATTCATAGCATAAGAGTCTAGTCACCAAGAAAACATAACAATGCTAAACATTTTTGTTTCTCAGTCTCAAACTCCTGGGCTCAGGAGTTTGAGAAATAGGTTTAAAGTAAAGGCCAGAGTACTAGGATTACAGGTGTGAGCCACCACACCCAGCCTACTAGTTTTATTAATTATTGAGAGAGGAATGTTGGAATCTCTGACTATAATTCCAGATTTGTATATTTGTTCTTGCACTTCTAACAACTTTTTTTGTCATGTATTTTGAAGCTAGTATTAGGAGCAAAAATGTTTAGCATTATTATGTTTTCTTGCTGAATTGACTCTTTTATTAGTTGACCTTCTTCATTCCTAGTAATATTCCTTGCTCTGAAATTTAGTGTAATATTAATATAGCCTCTCCAGCTTTCTTTTGATTAGAATTATCACAGTGTATCTTTTATTTTAACAAAGAACATTTAAAGCATCTTTATTTCTAATAGCAGAAAACTGGCAGTAACCCAGTTTAACAACAGGTGAATGTCTATGTATTTCACTCAGCAACAGGTGAATGTATAAACAAACTATAATATATCCATACAATGAAATACCAGCCAACATCAAAAACACACTGCGCTATAAATGAATCTCAGTAACAACATGCTGTGTGAAAGAAGCTAAACAAATAAGAATATATACTACAAGCTGTATCATTCAATTTATATAGATTTCTAGAAGATTCAAACATTTTTGTCATGTAGTAATATAAAGGAAATCAATGTTTGCCTAGGGATGAGAAAGTGAGATGGTGCGTGACATATGAGTGTATATATATACTTATGAAACCATCACAACAATCAAGATCAACTAGCATATCCATCACCCCCCAAAAGTGTATTTATTTAAAAAACTATTTTATTATAGGATAAGCTCATAAAATCAAGCAAAGGATCAATGTAACTTATAATTTTGATTACAACCAAATACTGGGATTCCAGGATATGTTGTAGGAAGATGCTACTTGTGCATGTGCAGTTTTTAATGAGTTCTCACAATTCTTTTGTTCATTGAACAGATTTTCCCATATGTTCCTGACTAATACTAGGTGCTCAGTAAATATTTGTTAAATTGAAAATTTTTATGTACTTCATGCAGAAAGAAAACTAGACACTCTGGCCTTTACTTTTAACCTATTTCTGTTTTTATAATTAAAGTGCATTTTTTTTATCAGCAGCATTATTATTGGGTCTTGCTTTTTATTAAAACAAGGTCTCTGGGCTAGAGTACAGTGGTGTTATTGTATCTCACTGTAGCCTCAGACTCCTGGACTCAAGCAATCCTCGCACCTAAGACTTCTGAGTACCCGCGGTCATAGGCATGCGCCACTATGCCACGCTAATATTTTTGCCCAGGCTGGTCTCAAACTACTGGGCCTCAAAGAGTCCTCCCACCTTGGCCTCCTAAAATGTTTATATTACAGATGTGAGCTACCACACCCAGCTACATCTTGCTTTTTTTATCCAATCTAACAATCTATAACATTCTATTTGGGTATTTAGTCTGTTTACATTTAACGCAACCATTAATATGTACAATTTCAATCTCTCATCTTGCTGCTTGTTTTCCATTGTATTTCCTGATTTTTGTTTCCTTTTTCCTATTTTTAAGCTTTCTTTTAGATTAAGCTGATATTACTTGTGATTTTTTTATGTCCTTTGTTGAGTTACTAGCTATAATTCTTTGCTTTGTTATTTTAGTGCTTTATTTAGGATTAGAGTGTACATCTTTACATATCACAGTTAAAGTTATATTATGCCTCTTCGGTCATGACAGTTTACAATAGAAAAATCTCATTTCTACCTCCCAACCTTTATGCTGTGGTTTTCATATATTTTTCTTTTATTATGTTATAAAACCCACACTGCATTGTTATTATTTTGTTTAAATAGTCCACTATCCTTTAAAGATTTTTTTTCCTTTCTTTTTTTTTTTTTTTTGAGACAGTCTCACCCTGTGCCCTGGGTAGAGTGTGCTGGTGTCATACGTCATAGCCACCTCAAATTCTTAAGCTCAAGCAATTCCTTTGCCTTAGTCTCCCAAGTAGCTGGGACAAAGGTGCCTGCCACAATGCCTGGCTAGCTTTTCTCTGTTTTTTAGTAGAGACAAGTCTCACTTTTCTTCTGCCTGATCTTAAACTCTTAAGCTCAAGTAGTACACTCACCGTGGCTTGCAGAGTGTGAGTATTACAGGCATGAGCCACCATGCCTGGCCTAAGAACATTATTATTATTTTTTTTATTGTTGAGGATTCATTGAGGGTACAAGAAACCAGGTTATGCTGATTGCATTTGCTAAGTAAAGTCCCTCTTATAATCGTGTCTTGCCCCCGAAAGGTGTGGCACACACCAAGGCCCCACCCCACTCCCTCCTTCCCTCTCTGCTCTTCCTTTACCCACTCCTCCCTCCTTCTTTCTCTCTCTGTTCTCCCCTTCCCCCACCCCCACTGTGTTCTTAATTGTCCACATATCAAAATAGAGTACATAGGATTCATGCTTCTCCATTCTTGTGATGATTTACTAACAATAATGACTTCCACTTCCATCCAGGTTAATACAAAGGCTGTAAAGTCTCTCCTTCTTAATGGCTGAATAGTATTCCATGATGCACATATACCACAGCTTGTTAATCCATTCCTGGGTTGGTGGGCATTTTGGCAATTGTAAATTGAGCTGCAATAAACAGTCTAGTGCAAGTGTCCTTATGATAAAAGGACTTTTTTCCCTCTGAGTAGGTGCCCAGTAATGGGACTGCAGGATCAAATTGGAGGACTAGCTTGAGTTCTTTGAGGATTCTCCATACTTCCTTCCAAAAAGGTTGTACTAGTTTGCAGTCCAACCAGCAGTATAAAAGTGTTCCCTTCTCTCCACATCCACACCAGCATCTGCAGTTTTGAGATTTTGTAATGTGGACCATTCTTGCTGGGGTTAGATGGTATCTAAGGGTGCTTTTGATTTGCATTTCTCTAATAATTAGGGATGATAAGCATTTTTTTATATGTTAGCCATTCGTCTGTCTTATTTAGAGAAGATTCTATTCGTGTCTCTTGCCCATTGATATATGGGATTGTTGGCTTTTTTCCTGTGGATTAATTTGAGTTCTCTATAGATCCTAGTTATCAAGCTTTTGTCTGATTCAAAATATGCAAATATTCTTTCTCCTTGGGTAGATTGTCTATTTGCTTTGCTTGCGGTCTCTTTAGCTGTACAGAAGCTATTCAGTTTAATGAAGTCCCATTTGTTTATTTTTGTTGTGGTTGCAATTGCCATGGCAGTCTTCTTCATGAAGTCTTTCCCCAGGCCAATATCTTCCAGTGTTTTTCCTATGCTTTCTTTGAGAATTTTTATTGTTTCATGCCTTAAATTTAAGTCCTTTATCCATCTTGAATCAATTTTTGTGAATGGAAAAAGGTGTGGGTCCAGTTTCAGTCTTTTGCATGTTGATATCCAGTTCTCCCAGCACCATTTATTGAATAGGGAGTCTTTCCCCCAGTGTATGTTCTTGTTTGGTTTATCGAAGATTAGGTAGTTGTAAGATGTTAGTTTCATTTCCTGGCTTTCTATTTCATTCCAAGTGTCTATGTCTCTATTTTTGTGCCAGTACCATGCTGCCCTGACCACTATGGCTTTGTAGTACAGACTAAAATCTGTTATGATGATGCCCCCAGCTTTATTTTTATTGCTAAGACCTGCCTTAGCTATACAGGTTTTTTTCTGGTTCCATACAAAACGCAGAATCATTTTTTCCAAATCTTGAAAGTACAATGTTGGTATTTTAATAGGAATGGCATTGAATAGGTAGATTGCTTTGGGAAGTGTAGACATTTTAACAATGTTGTTTCTTCCCAGCCACAATCATGGTATGTTCTTCCATTTGTTAGTATCCACTGCTATTTCCTTTCTGAGGATTTCATAATTTTCTTTATAGAGGTCCTTCACCTCCTTCGTTAGGTATATTCCTAGGTATTTCATTTTCTTTGAAACTATGGTGAAGGGAGTTGTGTCCTTAATTAGCTTCTCATCTTGACTGTTATTGGTGTATACAAAGGCTACTGACTTGTGGACATTGATTTTATATCCTGAAACATTACTGTATTTTTTTTTTTTTTTTTTTGTAGAGACAGAGTCTCACTGTACCGCCCTCGGGTAGAGTGCCGTGGCGTCACACAGCTCACAGCAACCTCTAACTCTTGCGCTTACGCGATTCTCTTGCCTCAGCCTCCCGAGCAGCTGGGACTACAGGCGCCCGCCACAACGCCCGGCTATTTTTTTGTTGCAGTTTGGCCGGGGCTGGGTTTGAACCCGCCACCCTCGGCATATGGGGCCGGCGCCCTACTCACTGAGCCATAGGCGCCGCCCACATTACTGTATTTTTTGATGACTTCCATGAGTCTTGTGGTTGAGTCTTTGGGGTTCTCTAAGTATAAGATCATGTCGTCAGCAAAGAGGGAGAGTTTGACCTCCTTTGCTCCCATTTGGATTCCCTTTATTTCCTTGTCTTGCCTAATTATATTGGCTAGAAATTCCAGCACTATGTTGAAAAGTAATAGTGACAGAGGACATCCTTGTCTGGTTCCAGTTCTAAGAGGAAAAGCATTCAGTTTTACTCCATTCAGTAAAATATTAGCTGTGGGTTTGTCATAGATAGCTTCAATTAGTTTCAGAAATGTGCCACCTATGCCTATACTCTTCAGTGTTCTAGAAAATGATGCTAGATTTTATGGAATGCTTTTTCTGCATCTATTGAGAGGATCATATGGTCTTTATTTTTACTTCTGTTGATATGATGGATAATGTTTATGGACTTGCGTATGTAAACCAGCCTTGCATCCCTGGGATGAAACCTACTTGATTATGACTTTTTGATGATAAGCTGTAATCTATTGGCTAGGATTTTGTTGAGAATTTTTGCATCTATATTCATTAATGAAATTGGTCTCAAATTCTCCTTTTCAGTTGGGTCTTTTCCTGGTTTTGGTATCAGGGTGCTGTTTGCTTCATAGAAAGTGTTGGGGAAGAGTCCTTCTTCCTCAGTTTTTTGGAATAATTTCTGAAGTATGTGAATAAGCTCTTCCTTAAAGGTTTGCTAGAATTCTGGTGTGAAACCACCTGGACCAGAGCATTTTTTTTGTTGGAAGCTTTTTTATTGTTTTTTTAATCTCAGTGCATGAAATTGGTCTGTTCAGAAGCTCTATTTCTTCCTGGCTAAGTCTAGGGAGAGGGTGTGATTCCAAATATTGATCCATTTCCTTCACATTGTCAAATTTCTGGGCATAGAGTTTCTGGTAGTATTCAGAGATGATCTTTTGTATATCTGTGGCATCAGTTATTATTTCCCCTTTATCATTTCTGATTGAGTTTGTGAGAGATTTTACTTTTTTATTTCTGGTTTTTCTGGACAATGGTTTATCTATTTTTTTTATTTTTTCAGAAAATCAACTCCTTGTTTTATTAATTTTCTGAATGATCCTTTTGTTTACAATTTCATTGATCTGTGATTTAATTTTTGGTATTTCTTTTCTTCTGCTGGGTTTAGGCTTAGATTGTTCTTCTTTTTCCAATTCCATAAGGTGGCTTGTAAGTTTGTTGATGAGCTCTCTTTCTGGTTTTTGAGTGTAGGCATCTAAAGCAATAAATTTTCTTCTCAAAACTGATTTTGCAGTATCCCACAGGTTTTGGTAGCTTGTATCATAATTGTTATGCTCAAGGAAGTTAGTGATTTCCTGTTTTATTTCTTCCTTCACCCATTCTAGTCATTCGTCAAAAGGTTGTTTAATTTCCATGCCTTTGTGTGGGGTTGAACGTTTTTGTTGGATTTGATTTCCACCTTTAGTGCCTTGTGGTCTGAGAAGATACAAGGTAGAATTTCAATTCTTTTGATTCTGTTGAGGTTTGTTTTGTGTCCTAGGATATGATCAATTTTGGAGAATGTTCCATGAGGTGATGAGAAGAATATATATTCTTTGTCTTTGGGATCGAGTGTTCTATATGCATCTGTCAAGCACAGTTGTTCTAGGGTCTCATTTAAGTCCCTTATATCTTTGTTTAATTTCTGTTTAGAGGATCTGTTCAGCTCTGTAAGAGGAGTGTTAAAGTCCCCTGTTATTATGGTAACATCGGATATCATATTGTTCAGACTGAGTAAGGTCTGTTTCAAGATTCTGGGAGTATTTAACTTGGATGCATAAATATTTAGAATTGAAACATCTTCTTGTATTTTTCCCTTGACCGATATAAAGCAACCATCTTTGTCTTTTTTGACTTTAGTTGCTTTAAATCTACATGTATCTGAAAATAAGATTGCAACTCCTCTTTTCTTCTGAATTCCGTTTGCCTGAAAAATTGTCCTCCAACCCTTGACTCAAAGTTTTAATTTGTCTTTTGAAGCTAGGTGTGTTTCCTTGAAGACAGTAAATGGATGGCTTGTGTTTTTTAATCCTGTCAGCCAATCTATGCCTCTTCAGTGGGAAGTTCAAGTCATTAACCTTTATTGAGAAAATTGATAAGTGTGGTAGTGTTCTATTCCTCTTATTTTGTGAGAGTCCATTGCTGAGTTTTATCTTTTGCATCAGTGTGGAAGTTAGGTTCTGTCCTTTAATTGCCAAGTTTTTAACTTTGCTGTTGATCCATTGTGATGGTCAGTGTGTAAAACAGGTTGAAGTATTTCCTGTAGAGCTGGTCTTGTTGTGGCGAATTTCCTGTGCGTTTGTATATCGGTAAATTATTTGATTTCTCCGTCAATTTTAAAGCTTAGCTTAGCAGGATATAGAATTCTGGACTGAAAATTTTTCTGTTATAATTAGATTAAAGGTATATGACCATTGTCTTCTTGCATGGAAAGTTTCATTAGAGAAGTCTGCAGTCACCCTGATGGATTTGCCCCTGTAGGTCAACTGGTGCTTATTCTTGGCAGCTTGCAGAATCTTTTCTTTCATCTTGAC
This sequence comes from Nycticebus coucang, assembly GCF_027406575.1. Taxonomy (NCBI): domain Eukaryota; kingdom Metazoa; phylum Chordata; class Mammalia; order Primates; family Lorisidae; genus Nycticebus; species Nycticebus coucang. The sequence continues at coordinate 26,110,850 of NC_069787.1, forward strand.
TTTGGACAGATTCAACACCATGTGTCTTGGAGAAGCTCGGTTAGAGTTGAGGTGACTTGGGGTCCGATATCCCTCTAAAAGGAGCGTGTCAGACAGAATTTTTGGTGATATTTGGGAAATTTTCATTTATAATATTCTCTAGTATGGCTTCCATTCCCCTGGGGCATTCTTCTTCCCCTTCTGGGATACCTGTAACTTGTATGTTTGAACACTTCATATAGTCCCATAATTCTGTCAGTGAACGTTCTGCTTTCTCTCTGTTCTTTTCTCCCTTTTGAACTATCTGAGTTATCTCAAGAGCTTTGTCCTCTAACTCTGAGATTCTTTCTTCTGCATGGTCTAATCTGTTGTTGATACTTTCTATTGCATCTTTAAGTTCCCTAATTGACTGCTTCAGTTCCTTCAGCTCTGCTATATCTTTCTATATTCTTCATATCATTCATCTCTTATTTGATTCTGTTTTTGGATTTCCTTTTGGTCATTTTTCACTTTATCAGCAGTTTCCTTCATTGTTTTCATCATGTGTATTATAAATTCCATTTCTGTCATTTCTAACATTTCTTTATAGGTGGAATCCTCTGCAGTAGCTACCTCATGGTCCCTTGGGTGGGCAGGGGTTACTCTGGACTGGTTTTTCATGTTGCCAGGATTTTTATGTTGATTCTTTCTCATGATTGATTTCTTTTATCTTTTTCCTTGCCCTAATTTTCCTTTCACTTTTTCTTGCTCTTCAAGTTGCCATGCCTCTGGACCAGAGTTCTGATGAGTCCTGTTGGTACAGGACCAGAAGGATGAGAAGGTTAAAGAGCAAGAAGGGAAAAAAGAAAGAAACAAAAAAGAGAGAGAGAAGAAAAAAGAGAAGGGAAAATACCAGGAAAGCTATGTTAATCAGTGTGATGAAAATGTGTCAAACGGTCTATAAAACCAGTGTATGGTGCCCCACGATCGCATTAATGTACACAGCTATGATTTAATTAAAAAAGAGAGGGGGGGGACAGGGGGTGGGTAAAATGGAGTATTGAGGGGCAGAGAAAGAGGGAGACAGAGCAATATAGGTGTACAGTAGGGTACTTTGACCCCAACCCTAAAAATCCCCAACCTCTGGGGGTGCCGGGTTGAGTGGTTCCCTTGAGGTCAGCAGCTCTTTGCTAGCCTGTTCAGACACAGTACCCCCCTATCCACCAAGTTAGAGAGGAAAGACAAAAATGTTATAAATCAAACCAAAACAAGCAAACAGAAAACTTTATGGGATAAAATTGGGGGGGGCACAAAATAATAGGGGTGGAAACACTGACAAAAATAAAGTTCTAATTGAAAAAGGCAACAATGGGAAATTATATTTAAACTAGAAAAATGAAGACAGAAAAGAAAAGAAAAATCTATAGGGAAAATGTTGAAATTAAAACACAAAACAAGAACAACAATGAAAACCGAAAAGAAAAAAAAAAAAACCCCAAACCAAAGCAGTATATATGTCTTGCTGAATATTGTCTGGGCAACAGGTGATCTTCTGGGGTATGAGATGTTAATCACAATGCTGATACACCTGTATTTGATGGACACTAGAGGCCTCTGCTGATTTCTCAAACCTCACAGGGTGGAGAGCTTAAAGTAGAGAGTCTAAATCTCTCCTCAGCCCACATAAAAGGCACTTTGAACTGCTAACCTTGGCTAAGTAGAAGGTTTCCCAGGAAAGTGCTTGTCACTGGGATCACTCCTGAAGTGGCTATCCACTTAACCAGTGTGCCAAAACCAGTCTCACTTCTGCCCCTGAGGGCTAAGGCTGCAAGGCGTCTCAGTCCCTGCCTTTAGGCTGCTCAGTCAGTAGATAACTAGCTCCAGCCTGATCTTTATTCTGTGACCCTGAGGGTGGAGCTTGCCGAGGCAGTTCTCCCACAATGGCTCCATGTAGCCCACAGCTGAACACTCTTAGCTCTCTCTGCCTCAGCAGCTCAGTCTGGGGCCCTAGACAATGCTTAAAGTCCTCCGCACTCTTGCCCAAGTACTCTCAAGGTAGTTCAACTGAGTGCCAAGTCCAAAAAAACCAAAGCAGCTCACAGGTAAGGCCTTTCCAGGTTGCAATCTCACTGCTGCTGTACTTACAGCTGCCAGCAGGATTAGACCTTAAGTACACACACAACCACTTGCCAGTTTTCCACTGCTTTTGTCCTTCTCCTGGGGTCCAGAAGTCTCTTGCTGACTCCCTGTATCCTCAAAGGGATGTGTATGGGCAGACCCCACCAGCTAGAGATGTCTGGAGTATTGTCTCCCCAGACTTACCGTGCCCAGTTGCAAGACAGCTGTTACTCAGCTGCCATCTTGCTGAGTCTGTCGAGAAGATTTTTTTAAATGATGAAATTCTCTTATATTTACCCATGTAGTTACCATTTCTAGCACCCTGAATTTCCTTCTGTATCTACCTTGGCTTCTGGTATCATATTTCTTCTTCTTAAAGGACTTCTCATGTCCTTTTATATAATGTTAATCTCTAAGGGATGGGTACTTTCAGCTCTTGCATATTTGAAAGCATCTCTTTCTCCTCTTTTTTTTTTTTGTTTTGTTTCACTGATTTTCTGTATTTTTCTATTTTTGATTTTATTGGTCTCTGTTCTTATCTTTATTTTTCTCTTCCTTCTGCTTGCTTTGAGTTTACTTTGCTCTTCTGTTCCTAGTTTCTTAATGTAGAAATTTAGATTGGTGATTTGACACCTTTCCTCTTTTCTAATGTATGCATTAGTACTATAAATTTCCCTCTCAGTAGTATTTTAACAGTATCTGACATGTTTTAATACTTTGTTTTCATTTATATTTATATTTAATTTTTCTTTGAGACTTCCTCTTCAACCATATGTCAATTGTTTAATTTTTAAGCTTTTGTAAATTTTCTTATTGTCTATTTATTATTAACTTTTAAAAACTTTGTAAGGTTTTTTTTTGTTTGTTTTAAGGTCCACGATATAATGCATTTTAGTGATTGCTCCATGTGGTGTTGAAAAAAAAGTGCCATAGATGTTGTTTTTATCCTGTTTCTTCTTCTGTACCCTTGCTGACCTTCTGTGTAGTAGTGTTATCCATTTCAGAGGTAGGATGTTGAAGTTCCCAGCTGTAATTTTAGATCATCTGTCTCTTGTCAGGTCTATCAGGTTTTGCCTATGTATTTTGAGGCTCTGTTGTTTGGTGCACATATGTAGGATCATTATGTCTTTCTGGTGGGTTGATCCTTTTGTAATTATGTAATGTCCTTTGTCTCTAGTAAACTTTGCTCTGAAGTCTACTTTATCTGATTTTAATATAGCTACTCTTACTTTTGGTGGGGGTTATTGTTACATGATATTTCTTTTTCCATTTTTTCTGTTCAGTTTACCCACATTGTTGTATTTGGAGTGAGTTTTTTGTAGATAGTATTTTGTTGGATCTTGGGTTTTTATTGTTCGTTGGTTGTTTGTTTAGTCTACTCTACCTGATGAAGGTAGAGTCAAACTTAGCCTTGCTGACTAGGGTAAGGATGGGATCACAGTTTTTTGTTGGATCTGGCTGGTGTAGTTTTGTCTAAAAGGATTATTTTTGTTGTTGTTGTTGTTTGTTTGTTTTTGAGACAGAGTCTCGCTCTGTCACCCTTTTACCCTTGGTAGAGTACTGTGGCTTCACAGCTCACAGCAACCTCAAACTCTTGAGCTTAAGTGATTCTCTTGCCTCAGCCTCCCAAGTAGCTGGGGAAGGCTGAGCTACCTCACCCAGATTGAAAGTTTTTTGTCTTATAAGGCTGCTCCTTTTCTGCTCTTTTGGCTAGAGAAAAAGGACTTTCCTTATCTATACTCATTGGCATTTCCAGGTTGCCAGCTTCTTCAGATCCAGACCTGGGAGGTATGAGGCAAAAAGAAAACCCAGGGAACTTACCACCTATTATTCCTGGTGGTATGCCACCTTCTTGCCACCTTTCAGAGTCATCTTATGTTTGTTTTATATAATGTTCAGGGGTTTTTACTGTACTCAGAATAATGGGGGAAACATACTATTCCATTTTTTGGTAGAGAATTCTTCACTGTTTGGAACAGATATTTCACTGAGTATGGAATTCTAGGTTGACAGGTTTTTTTCTTTCAGTACTTTTTTTTTTTTTTTTTGAGGCGGAGTCTTGCTCTGTCACCCTGGCTGGAGTGTGGTGGTATAAACAGCAGCCTCAAACTGCTGGGCTTAAGTGATCTCATGCCTCAGCCTCCCAAGTAGCTGGGATTACAGGCAGCCACCACATCTGGTAAATTTTTCTATTTTCAATAGAGATATTGCTCAGGATTGTCTCAAAATCCTGAGCTTAAGTGATCTTCTGGCCTCCCAGAGTGCTAGGATTACAGGCATGAACCATTAGGCTCAGCCTTTTTTCAGTACTTCAAAGAGATTGTTCTGGTATCCTCTTGCTTGTTTTATTTTCTATGAAATTTTTTCTCTAATACTTATTTTTGCTCTTCTGTATATTACATGTCCTTTTTTGTCTGCATTGCTCAGTTTGATTATGCTCTGCCTGGGTATGATTTTCTTCCTTTTTGCGGGGGTGGGAGGGATGTTCATTCAGATTCTTGAACCCAAGGGTTTACAGCATTTAAACAGACCCTTCCCAAAAGCAGATGACTCAACCAAGTTTGTGGGAAATACTAGACTATTGTTAATTTGTAATTAAACTCTGATATTTTCCACATCTTAAATTGTCTATTTAATAGGTGTCCATGTGCCTTGCACACCAGATGTCCAAGCACTTTCCTCTACAGTGCACTGTTTTAAACATTTAGGGACATAATTTGAATGACTTTCAAAACCAAAGGCCTCCCTCATTTTTCAGATGATACAGAGATGCCTTCAGGGAGGTGAATCTGATCCTCAGGAGAGCTTTGCAACTGCTAAGAGGACAGACCGACTTGGGTTTGGACTCTGTATGTCCTGCTGTGTGGTGATGGGAATGTTATTTAACCATTTTGAGCCTCTAATATATAAAGTAAGAATGACAGTCTTACCCATCTCATAAGATTGATAGGTAGATTGCATGAGATAAGTAGGGATAAATAGAGTTAAGCACTCACAGAATGATAGCTATTGTTGTTGTTATTTTCTCTAATGGACTTTTTAAAAGCAGTTTCAGGTTCACAGCAAAATTGAGCGGAATATATAAGAATTTTCCATATGTGCTGCTTTCACATACTCATAGCCGCTATCAGCGTCCCACACCAGAGTGGTACCTTTGTTATAACTGAGGAACCTACACTGATAGATCATTATCAACTGAAGTCTGTAGCTTACAGTGGATTGCATGCTTAGTTTTGTACATCGTGTAGATTGTGACAAGTATCTAATGACATGTATCCACCATTATAGTATCACACAGAATGGTGTCTGTCATTGCCCTAAAAGTCATCTGTGCTCTGCCTATTCATCCCTTTCTCCCCTGCCCCACAAGTCCAAAATGTAATATATTTGAAATTGTGCAATATGTAGCCTTTTCGGATTGGCTTCTTTCACTTAGTAATATACATTTAAAGTTCCATATGTTAACTCATGACCTAACTCATTGCTTCTTAGCACTGAATAACATCCCATTATCTGGACATTACCACAGTTTACTTATCCACTTACCTGCTAAAGTGCATTTTGCTTTCTTCAAAGTCATGTTATTTATGAATATTGCTGCCATAAACACCTTGTTGTGAATTTTTGTATGTTTGTAAGTTTTTATCTAATTTGGGTAAATACCAAAGAGTGTGATTGCTAGACCATATGGTAAGAGTATGTTTACCTTTGTAAGAAACTGCCAAACTGTCTTTCAAAGTAGCCATTAGCATTTTCCATTCTTATCAGTAAAGAATGAGAGCTCTCATTGTTCCACACCTCACCAGCATTTAGTGGTGAGAACACGTTGTGCTCTAGAGACATTCTAACAAGTGAGTAGTGGTATCTCATTGTTCTTTTAATTTCTAGTTCCTCAGTGACAAATGATATTGAATCTCTTTTCATATGCTTATTTATCAGTACATTTTTGGTAAGATATCTATTGGTTCAGGTCTTTTGAATACATTTTAAATCAGGTTGTTTGTTTTCTTATTGTTGAGTTTAAAGAATTCTTTGCATGTGTTGGAGTTATTGTATTTTTATTTCAATTATTATGGTGAGTGCTTGAGTAAAGGCTTTATTGAAATGTCAGCATTTTAGGCTGCAAAACATGAAAAATCTTTCTTCTGTTTTTTTTTTTTTTATTGTTGGGGATTCATTGAGGGTACAATAAGCCAGGTTACACTGATTGCAATTGTTAGGTAAAGTCCCTCTTGCAATCATGTCTTGCCCCCATAAAGTGTGACACACACCAAGGCCCACCACCCTCCCTCCATCCCTCTTTCTGCTTTTCCTCCCCCCATAACCTTAATTGTCATTAATTGTCCTCATATCAAAATTGAGTACATAGGATTCATGCTTCTCCATTCTTGTGATGCTTTACTAAGAATGATGTCTTCCACTTCCATCCAGGTTAATTCAAAGGATGTAAAGTCTCCATTTTTTTTAATAGCTGAATAGTATTCCATGGTATACATATACCACAGCTTGTTAATCCGTTCCTGGGTTGGTGGGCATTTAGGCTGTTTCCACATTTTGGCGATTGTAAATTGAGCTGCAGTAAACAGTCTAGTACAAGTGTCCTTATGATGAAAGGATTTTTTTCCTTCTGGGTAGATGCCCAGTAATGGGATTGCAGGATCAAATGGGAGGTCTAGCTTGAGTGCCTTGAGGTTTCTCCATACTTCCTTCCAGAAAGGTTGTACTAGTTTGCAGTCTCACCAGCAGTGTAAAAATGTTCCCTTCTCTCCACATCCACGCCAGCATCTGCAGTTTTGAGATTTTTGTGATGTGGGCCATTCTCACTGGGGTTAGATGAAATCTCAGGGTTGTTTTGATTTGCATTTCTCTAATATATAGAGATGATGAACATTTTTTCATGTGTTTGTTAGCCATTCGTCTGTCATCTTTAGAGAAGGTTCTATTCATGTCTCTTGCCCATTGATATATGGGATTGTTGGCTTTTTTCATGTGGATTAATTTGAGTTCTCTATAGATCCTGGTTATCAAGCTTTTGTCTGATTGAAAATATGCAAATATCCTTTCCCATTGTGTAGGTTGTCTCTTTGCTTTGGTTATTGTCTCCTTAGCTGTACAGAAGCTTTTGAGTTTAATGAAGTCCCATTTGTTCATTTTTGTTGTTGCAATTGCCATGGCAGTCTTCTTCATGAAGTCTTTCCCCAGGCCAATATCTTCCAGTGTTTTTCCTATGCTTTCTTTGAAGATTTTTATTGTTTCATGCCTTAAATTCAAGTCCTTTATCCATCTTGAATCAATTTTTGTGAGTGGGGAAAGGTGTGGGTCCAGTTTCAGTCTTTTACATGTAGACATCCAGTTCTCCCAACACCATTTATTGAATAGGGAGTTTTTCCACCAAGGTATGTTCTTGTTTGGTTTATCAAAGATTAGGTGGTTGTAAGATGTTAGTTTCATTTCTTGGTTTTCCATTCGATTCCAAGTGTCTATGTCTCTGTTTTTGTGCCAGTACCATGCTGTCTTGAGCACTATGGCTTTGTAGTACAGACTAAAATCTGGTATGCTGATGCCCCCAGCTTTATTTTTATTACTAAGAACTGCCTTAGCTATACGGGGTTTTTTCCAGTTCCATACAAAACGCAGAATCATTTTTCCAAATCTTGAAAGTACGATGTTGGTATTTTGATAGGAATGGCATTGAATAGGTAGATTGCCTTGGGAAGTATAGACATTTTAACAATGTTGATTCTTCCCATCCATGAGCATGGTATGTTCTTCCATTTGTTAATATCCTCTGCTATTTCCTTTCTGAGGATTTCATAATTTTCTTTATAGAGGTCCTTCACCTCCTTCGTTAGGTATATTCCTAAGTATTTCATTTTCTTTGAAACTATGGTGAAGGGAGTTGTGTCCTTAATTAGCTTCTCATCTTGACTGATATTGGTGTATACAAAGGCTACTGACTTGTGGACATTGATTTTATATCCTGAAACATTACTGTATTTTTTGATGACTTCTAGGAGTCTTGTGGTTGAGTCTTTGAGGTTCTAAGTATAAGATCATGTCGTCAGCAAAGACGGAGAGTTTGACCTCCTCTGCTCCCATTTGGATTCCTTTCTTTCCTTGTCTTGCCTAATTGTATTGGTATGTTGAATAGTAAAGGTGACAGAGGACAACCTTGTCTGGTTCCAGTTCTAAGAGGAAAAGCTTTCAGTTTTACTCCATTCAGTAAAATATTAGCTGTTGGTTTGTCATAGATAGCTTCAATCAGTTTTATAAATGTGCCACCTATGCCTATACTCTTCAGTGTTCTAATTAGAAAAGGATGCTGGATTTTATCAAATGCTTTTTCTGCATCTAGTAAGAGGATCATATGATCTTTATTTTGCCTCTGTTAATATGATGGATAACGTTTATGGATTTGCGTATGTTAAACCAGCCTTGCATCCCTGGGATGAAGCCTACTTGATCATGATGAATGACTTTTTTGATGATAAGCTGTAATCTGTTGGCTAGGATTTTGTTGAGAATTTTTGCATCTATATTCATGAGTGAGATTGGTCTGAAATTCTCCTTTTTGTTTGGGTCTTTTCCTGGTTTTGGTTTCAGGGTGATGTTTGCTTCATAGAATGTGTTGGGGAAGATTCCTTCTTCTTCATCTTTTTGGTATAATTTCTGCAGTACAGGAATAAGCTCTTCCTTGAAGGTTTAATAGAATTCTGGAGTGAAGCCATCTGGACCAGGGCATTTTTTGGTTGGAAGATTTTTTATTGTTTCTTTGATCTCAGTGCTTGAAATTGGTCTGTTCAGGAGCTCTATTTCTTCCTGGCAGAGTCTAGGGAGAGGGTGTGATTCCAAATATTTATCCATTTCCTTCACATTGTCAAATTTCTTGGCATAGAGTTTCTGGTAGTATTGTATCTCCGTGGGATCGGTTGTTATTTCCCCTTTATCATTTCTTATTGAGGTTACTAGAGATTTTACTTTTCTATTCCTCGTTAGTCTGGCCAATGGTTTATCTATTTTATTAATTTTTTTCAAAAAACCAACTCCTTGTTTCATTAATTTTCTGAATGATTATTTTGTTTTCAACTTCATTGATCTCTGATTTGATTTTGGATATTTCTTTTCTTCTACTGAGTTTAGGCTTAAATTGTTCTTCTTTTTTCAATTCCATAAGATGGCTTGTGAGATTGTTGATGTGCTCTCTTTCTGTTTTTCGAATATAGTCATCTAAAGCAATGAATTTTCCTCTCAAAACTCCTTTTGCAGTATCCCACAGCTTTTGGTAGCTTGTGTCTTCATTGTTGTTATGCTCAAGGAAGTTAATGATTTCCAGTTTTATTTCTTCCTGCACCCATCTGTTATTCAACAGAAGGTTGTTTAATTTCCATGCCTTTGTGTGGGGTCGAGCGTTTTTGTTAGAGTTGAGTTCCACCTTTAGTGCCTTATGGTCTGAGAAGATACAAGGTAAAATTTCAATTCTTTTGATTCTGTTGATATTTGTTTTGTGTCCCAGGATATGATCAATTTTGGAGAATGTTCCATGGGGTGATGAGAAGAATTTATATTCTTTATCTTTGGGATGGAGTGTTCTATATGCGTCTATCAAGCACAGTTGTTCTAGGGTCTCATTTAAATCTCTGATATCTTTGTATAATTTCTGTTTAGAGGATCTGTCCAGCTCTATAAGAGGAGTGTTAAAGTCCCCTGTTATTATGGTATTATCAGATATCATATTGCTCAGACTGAGTAAGGTCTGTTTCAAGAATCTGGGAGCATTTAAATTGGCTGCATAAATATTTAGAATTGAAACGTCTTCTTGTTGTATTTTTCCCTTGACCAATATAAAGTGACCATCTTTGTCTTTTTTGACTTTTAGTTGCTTTAAATCCACATGTATCTGAAAATAAGATCGCAACTCCTCTTTTCTTCTGAATTCCATTTGCCTGAAAAATTGTCTTCCAACCCTTGACTCGGAGTTTTAATTTGTCTTTTGAAGCCAGGTGTGTTTCTTGCAGACAGCAAATGGATGGCTTGTGTTTTTTAATCCAGTCAGCCAATCTGTGTCTCTTCAGTGGGGAATTCAAGCCATTAACATTTATTGAGATAATTGATAAGTGTGGTAGTATTCTATTCATCTTATTTTGTGAGAGTCCATGGCTTAGTTTTATCTTTTGCATCAGTGTGGAGGTTAGGTTCTGTCCTTTAATTTCTGAGTTCTTACTTTGCTGCTGATCCATTGTGGTGGTCAGTGTGCAGAACAGGTTGAACTATTTCCTGTAGAGCTGGTCTTGTGGCGAATTTCCTCAATGTTTGTATATCTGTAAATGATTTGATTTCTCCGTCAATTTTTAAGCTTAGCTTAGCAGGATACAGAATTCTGGGCTGGAAATTGTTCTGTTTAAGTAGATTAAAGGTAGATGACCATTGTCTTCTTGCTTGGAAAGTTTCATTAGAGACGTCTGCGGTCACTCTGATGGATTTGCCCCTGTAGGTCAACTAGCGCTTACTCCTGGCAGCTTCCAGAATCTTTTCTTTTGTCTTGACTTTGGAAAGGTTCATCACAGTATGTCTTGGAGAAGCTCGGTTAGAGTTGAGGTGACCTGGGGTCCGCTATCCCTCTGAAAGCAGTGTGTCAGAATCTTTGGTGATATTTGGGAAATTTTCTTTTATAGTATTCTCTATTATGGCTTCCATTCCTCTGGGGCATTCTTCCAGAAAGGGAATTTAGAATACACTTGTTGAAAACAATGAAAGAAATGATGGAAACAATTAAGGAAACTGCTAATAAAGTGGAAAATAACCAAAAGGAAATCCAAAAACAGAATCAAATAAGAGATGAATGATATGAAGAATATAAAAAGGATATAGCAGAGCTGAAGGAACTGAAACAGTCAATTAGGGAACTTTAAAATGCAATGGAAAGTATCAGCAACAGGTTAGACCATGCAGAACAAGGAATTTCAGAGTTAGAAGACAAAGTTCTTGAGATAACTCAGATAGTAAAAGAGGCAGAAAAGAAGAGAGAGAAAGCAGAACGTTCACTGTCAGAATTAGGGGACTTTATGAAGCGTTCCAACATACGAGTTATTTTTTTTTTTTTTTGATGGATGTGGAGAAATGATCTTCGCCTGAAAAATAAATAAAAAGATGTTGCCCTAGGTTACTTTTGATCCAGAAAAAAACTTCAGGCTGTTGTTTGTTTGTTTTGACACAGAGTCTCATTTTGTTGCCCTGGGTAGAGCACCATGGCATCATCATAGCTTACAGCAACTTCAAACTCAGGCTCAAGAGATCCTCATGCCTCAGCCTCTCAAGTAGCTAGGACTACAGAAACCTGCCACAATGCCTAACTAGTTTTTCTATTTCTTTTTTTCTATTTTTAGTAAAGAGAGCGTCTTACTCTTGCTCAGGATAGTCTCAAACACCTGAGCTCAAGGAGTGCAATCCTAGCACTCTGGGATCCACCTGCCTCCACCTCCCAGAGTGCTAGGATTGCAGGTGTGAGCCACCGTACTTGGCTTCAGGCTGCTTCTAAATAGAGCTGTGACTTCATGGGCACCCCATGTTATATACTCTCCCCATGAAATGAGCTTGTGCCACATATTCCTCAACGATTGCCTTATTAAGGATGGGAAATGCCTGTTCATCACAGCATTACCTTTCTTTTGCATCTGTAGATTAATAAGGGCTCTGCTGTTGTCAGTGATTTTGACGGTCCACCTGCTAGCAAGTCTCCTCGACTTCTGGAGAATTGTTCTGGCCTGGATCATTCTGTCAAAAATAGTAGCTAATGCTATTGAAGGAAAATATGTCCCACTGTAGGTGAAGGAGGTATTATATTATCTGATTTCCATTATTCCACCCTTCACTATGCATCAGTAGATTTATATCATGGGATTCATTTTTATTTTATGTCTTTTTATTTACACACCAATTCTTTTTCAAGTAATTTTAATTCTTCGTTTTATGAGAGTGAGGCTCTGTGTCTGTATATTCCTATAGAAAATAAAGGAAATGATTGTTTTTAATGCAGATGTGAAAGATATATAATGGATTTTAGCTACAACAATTTCTCCTCATTTACAGGAGATGAGCACCTAGTTAGATGAAGAACGTCATTCCTCATGTCATTTGAATACATCCTGTCTCCATGACAACTTGTACTTACCAGCTTCCCTGGCAAAAGTGTTTCAATTCTTTCTTTGATAAAAGATCTTCACCAAACACGGGGAGCCCGCTTTTTTAATTCTGATCATTTTAATTCCAGTTTGGGGCTGTTTTTCTTTTAACATGGGATGCTTTTGAGGATTAGAAACCTAAAGATCATTTTAGAGGTAAATTCACCTTCAGAATAAAACAAGAGGACTCACAGGCCATATGCTAATGAGCCTAGGAAATGAAGGTACTTTTGCAGGTCATAATCATTTTATGATATCTTCCAGTTAAATTAAATCAACAGAGATGATGCAACAACTTATTAAGATGCTATTTGATTTGACAAGAAATGATTGAGTTATTCATTTCCATCTGGATATTATAATCAGTAGGCTTGTTCCTTAATCGCTAATTTATATTTGGCCTTTATGGGTGGTTTGTGCCCTTTTACTGCTGAATTTCAATTCTTGCAAGGAATATGGTTTTATTAATGATTTTCCCTCAGAATGAAAAATAGGAAATTATTTGCATCATTAACTGTGTTTTTTTGCAAAATATGAAAAATAGGGTCCTGTATGTTATTGACAAGATATTTAATGTAATATGAAATACTTTAGTCCAGTAAGGCAAGAAAACATGACCTATGGGTTTTTTAGGAATGGTCAGAGTGTAGTTTGAGGGATCTGGTAGATTTTGAAAAAAGAAAAGTGATTCATAGCTATCTTCAAGATATGTCACTGACAGCAAGTATTTGTTATGTGAAATACTCAATACCAAGTCATCTGAGAGGTACTTATTTTTTATCATAATGCCCTTTAGATTGCACATTTTATAATAGACCTAGAATTATCAATATGTACACGTTTTTAGCCTCTGAGAATAAGATACTATCTTACCACAAACAGAATCTTTTAAAGAAATGCCATAAGTGCAACTTAATATTGTTAGATAATGTGTAACAAATAAAAATGAACAGGAAAGGAATATTGATGGTGTGTTTCAGTATTGGGAATATGAAATTCCCGCTGATGGTAAAGTAATCAAAGAGGTTTCTTTGGCCTAAAGACAATTGGAAAGCATCTTCCTGATTCCTAATGCAGCAATTTTGCACAGTAGTTATAGTTCTACAAACTTTATGTGATTACAATTTTTTTAGAACACAAATAATGGGACTTCATTTCAAAAATTGCTTTATTTTTCTTTACTAATTGCTCATCTGTTTATAATGGCTTCTCAAATTTTAGTGTACTCAGATCTTAAGAAATAAATGACTTATAAAATATTTTGATCTATTTAATGAATGCTTTTTTAATCATAGAAGAAACCATTATTCATATATTTACTGAGTATCCACAACATTAATAATACTCCATAATTTTTGGAGGACTACAAAAGTGAGCTCCCCATCTCCAAGGAGCTTGGGCTAAATATATCATAGTACAGGTGGTCATTTTATGACATGACTCATCACCTCCTAATATTTTGCCAAGTTTGTATTTTTGGTGTCAGGATTTCTTATGTCATAATATGATTATTTCAGCTTAAAAATAAAGCTTTGGAAAGCACAATGCACTTCCTGAGAGAACTGGCTTGCAGAATATTCCCTTAAATGATCTCTGAGCCATAACTGAAAGCCCCAAACAAAATCTTATCCCTTAAGCAGCTTCTTAGTTGTAAAGTAGTGACTTGCTTGCAACTGACTTATCCCACTCTGCAAGCAGTTGTCAGCTTGCAGGGGGGGGGATTAGAGCCTCTAGGATGGATGCTGAAAATCTAGTGCAACAGGCAGCACTTTACAGAACTGCTTCTTGCTGACCAGCCATTCGTGTCTGCCCAGGACTGACAAGCTTTCTAAGACTTGGGACTTCCAGTGCTCAAATTGGGACAATTGTTCACTCTACATTTCTCTAAATCCCCCAAAGAGTGCAAAAGAGGACACCCACGTTCAAAGAGCAGAGATGTAGAGCTATGCCCTCCAGGAACTGCAATAAGAAAACAACCACCAGCACTCCTGTGACATTTCCTGGCTTATGTAGGGCCTTGCTGAATGTCCTTGATTGGATTATTTAGACAGCAGGAATTATTTAGCACACTCACTTTTCAATTGAGGATAAAGGAGACTCAAAGAGGTTTATTGGTTTGTCCCAAACCACATGGCTGTTAAACATGGGCTTAAACACACATTTCTGGACTTTCTTCTGATCACGTTGCCTTTTACTGTTCATCTTTTACTCTTTTTTTTTAATTTCAGGTTAATGTGAGGGTATAAATAACCAGGTCACAATAGTTGAATTTGTTAGGTAGAGTCCATCTTGTAGTTTTGTTCTGCCCCCCAAAGGTCTGTCATATACCCCTACACTGTGCCTATTAAGTGAGAGCACACCAATTCCCCTTCCCCCTTCCTCCTTCCCCCCCCACCCCATTCCCTCCCAACTTGAATTGAATTGAGTTTTTCTCTTGTGTGGGTATGTATTAGATCATCTACTGGCTTCGTATTAGTATTGAGTACATTGGATACTTTCTTTTCCATTTTTATGATACTTTACTAGGAAGAATGTGTTTCAACTCCATGCAAGGTTAATACAAAAATGTAAAGTCTCCATCTTTTTTTTATTACTGAATAGCCTAATCATCTTGTCCTCTTTTTAAAAAATTGCTAAGGACCAAGTTGAGGTGTATCTGCCTTCCCCTTCAGTCCAATTTCTGATTGATTGGCTGGCCAAAGAACATTAGTAGCTACTGTTTGATAAGAAGGCAGTGACTGGCAGAGTATAGGTGTAGCAGGGTTGCACATGATGGACACAGCCACTGATGACAATCAAAAATCTCAACAGTGGGAATTGGTTATGTGAAGCATTGCACCTCTGATCAGCGCAATATTATGTGGACACAACAAAGGTCCTTCAATCAGAGTTTTTAGATTGGCCACAATTTCTGAAATCATCAGGACCTATTTTTAACTGGGGAAAAGCTTAGTTACTATCCGGTTTTCCTTTTGCCAGGGTAAGGGGTTTTGGGGGAAAAGTAGTTTGGGCTCTGCCTAGCTATCATCCCAAGATTCACTGGATATCTGGTCCCTTTCTGGAGTATGTTCAGTGGCCGATGTACTGTGATTGAACTTCCCTGGCCCTTGAAGGATGGCTAGGGAATTTCGATGATGAGAGAAGAAAGGTTTCAGGCACATGTGTAAAGACAGGAGCACACACAGTGCATTTACCAAGTGGGGAGTAGATCAATCATTGATTCACCAAAGCTGAATATCCTATGTTGTGCCAGACCCTGTACTAGGGCTGAATTTGTGTGGAATACACAGTATATATTTCCATTTACAGGTACATTCCTAAATATATATAGTTATATATTTTGAAGTATATGTAAATACATATACATGCACATACATATATATAGCCAAATATAGTTGGAAATACACTTGCAGGTGCATTGCAAATGTGGGAGGATTTCAAATGCTAGACAGGAAACTTCAGACCTCAGCCTGATAGGTAGCCATTTAGGGCTTTTGAACGTAAGAAGTTAATATGACAAAAGTGCTTTTTAAGAAGACCAACATGCCATCCGTACAAAAGATAAGTTGGCCCAAGAGAAAGACTAGAAATTGGGAGACAAAGTCAGACTCTTCCTTTAATTGGTATCAGCTGAGCTGTGTACCAGCCCATTAACAAATGTTGGTGGTTAGCAGTCCATGCACTGCACTGGGAATACCAGAGAGGATGAGAGGCCCAGCCCTACCCTGCCCACTTGCACTGGATATTGCTGGTGTGGGAGATGAGTGGTCGATCCATGCAGCTTGTGACACATGCCCTAAAGGAAATAACAAGGGAAGAGAGAAGACCTGCATTAGAGTGGGGGCCCAAGAGGGAAAAGGAGTCGGCCATGCTAGAGACTGCCAGTTCAGGAGAAGGAACAGCATATGTAAATACCTCATGTCCACGGAGAAACTTTGAGGAATAGGGAGACCTCAGCTGTGATTCTGGAAAGGCAGGAAGTATCTAGAAGATGCTGCGTCCTCTTGGCCACCAGAAAGAACTTGAGCTTTATTCTGTGAGCAGTTAGAAGCAAATCAGTGTTTGGGGACTGTTGCTCAGGCCACTCACTGTTTGGCGGCAGGTTGGAGAAGCAGGTGTTTGGGAGTGAGGAAATTAGGTAGAAGGGTGTTGCATCCTCCATGCCGTGCTTGGCTGGAACTCAGGAGGTAAGGACTGGGAGGGCTGGCACCAGTGGGAACTGGGCAGGAAAAGGAGGTGGACAGAACACAATAGGGCTATGTGGCTCATAGGCAGGTAGATGTAGTGGATGGGACAACCAAACCTAAGGTCATGCTTTCTAGGCTTCAGATGTCAGAAGAGACATCAGTCTCTTCATCACAAATGCTTAACAACTGCTATTTTCTTTACCCCTTCCCTTCATTTGCATTTCTGAGACAGACCTTCAGGGGTCTTTCAGAATCTGGTAAATAATACTGGTAGAGCTTTTTCTATGGGCAGCTTGCAAGGTTCTTTAGACAATGTTTTCTTATGCCTCATAGCATCCCTCTTGAGGGAGCTTTTGTTACCATCTTCGTGTCCCAGAGTACAGCAAGTTTAATAACTTCCCAGGGGTCACCTATCTTACCCAAGGCAGGATCTTGTTAAAGCAGGACTCAGTCTCACTCCAAAGGAATCACTCTTTAAACCACAGTGCAGCCTCTCCTGACACCTCACAGTGTCCCAGAATAATTTCAAGTCTCCCTCACCTTTCCAAGCCATTGCCCCTAGGACTGACCAGCTGTAATACTTGACTTTGCTGGAAGCTTCAGTCAGGGCCTGTGCCCCAGATCTGTGCCTTCTGTGCCTTTGTCTACGGGGACTGCAGTCTGCCATCTAGTGGCCACTGCCTTCAGTTTTTCTTTTGAGCTTTTAAAAGAAAGGAAAACGAAGTTCCCACACAGACGACACGCCTGTGTATTTATAGCATCACACCCTGTAAACAGGAAACTTCTCAGTCTTAGGGAAGGAGCCCAGCAACATAAACAGCATATTGCCAATGATTTCTTCCACCCATTCAACAAACACTTAAATAAATAGATATATAAATATAAATATGTAAACACGCACACATATATTCTTCTGTATTAAGATCCCTAAGACAGGAATTTTTCTTTCTTTTCTCTTTCTCTCTTTCTTTCTCTTTCTTTTCTTTTCTTTTCTTTTCTTTCTCTTTCTCTCTCTCTCTCAGCAGAGTCTTACACTATCATCCAGGTTGTGGTGCAGTAGTACAAACATAGCTCATTGCAGCCTTGAACTCTTGGGCTCAAGCGATCCTCCTGCTTTGGCCTCCTGCATAGCTAGGACTACAGGCATGTACCACCAGGCCAAGCTAATTTTTTAATTTTTTGTAGAGGCATAATTTCTCTGTGTTGTCCAGGCTGGTCTCCTGGCCTCAAATGATCCTGTCACCTCTACCTCCCAAAGTGCTGGGATTACACCATCCTTGGCCCAAGAATTTCTTTTGTCTGTATTTTGTTTTGCTCCCTAAAAAATTCCAGGAACCTAGGACAGCATAGCAGACATGCAAAAAATGTTTATTGAATGTAGAATAAATGAATGTTTAATATTTACTGCATCTTTACAGGCATTTTTACATATACATTTTCTCATTTAATCCTAATGATGACTCAAGAGTCAGAGATAGTCAGGATGCCCATTCCTTGGATGTGGAGACTGAGGCAGAGAGGATAGAAAACTTGTGAGATTAAAGGAGAATTGGCTTTTGACTCACGTTTTCTAGACTTTGGAGAGCCTGTGTGTAATTACTACGCATAGCACAGCACCTCCTGTGTGTATCTAATGTGTACAAAATTTTGTGAGTGGCATTTGCCATCATTTAGACACATGACAGAAGTATCTCCTTTCAAGGGAACCATTTTCCAGGCTTGTTCTGACTTTACCAAAGGGAAAGCTCCCTTTCTGCTGTGCTGTGTCAAAGGCTATCAATGGAAGGAATGTCAATAGCTAGCTCTGTGGCTGTGTGACTTGCAGTGTCTCTGAACCTCAGGTTCCTTGTTGGTCAAAGGAGTAGACTGAGTTAGGAGCCCTGCTTTCCCTTCCAACTCCAACATTCTGCTGCTTCTTTGACTCCCAGGGAGCTGGATGTGAGTGGAAGAGAGAAGACCACTTGTTACTAGGCAACCAGCACCCACCTCACCCATGTTGCCATGGTGATCATGAAAGTTGGGCTGATGGGATTACCAGCTCCTGCTAATTACATATGAGAGCTCAAGGTCTCTGTCTCTTTCTTGCCTGCTTGTTCGCTCTGACTTTCTCATTCTTGTAGGAATGGTGGAGAGCTCTCCCCCCTCTCCTCCATCTTCAGCCTCCCCGAGGCAGCCCTGATGTAATGAAAAGCAACTGAGAATGGAGCCTGGCTATGCCTCTGAGTAGCTGTGTGACCTTGGGCAGATTACCCAGATTCTCTGGGCCTCAATTTTCTCAGTTGGAAAATGAAGGTGTTGGGATACTGATCCCTGTCTAAGGTTCTTTCCAGCTCTCAAATCCTTTGATGCCTAGGGAGCATGTCAGGGGAACAGACCATACTGTTACTAGGCAACCATCAGGCACCCTGCCCAAGTTGCCTTGGTGACTGGATGCTGGAGGGGAGGGGAGAAGCTGCTGCAGCTAATTGCTTAATTATTTATGAGTGCTTCAAAGTCTTTTTTGCTGTTTTCATTGCTAGGGGCTGTGGGGTCACCTTCTCTTCCTCTCTCCTTCCACCCCAAATCTTCTGCATTGGGTGTGACACAGTGGGAGAGCACGTTGGCCTGGACCTCAAGCTACCCACGTTCTAGTCCTGCCTCTGTCATTTCCTAGAGCTGTGGCCTCGGGTAAGTCACCTCACCTCTCTGGGCCTCAGTTTCCTCATTTGTAAAGTGATGGGTTTGCTTAGATGAACTCTCAAGTTCTCTTTCTACCTTGAAATTCCAATTCCTGCCATCCAGTTTCCAGAAGAGAGGAAATTTTCCTAATTGGTTGTCTTCTAAGAATGATTGTGAAGAGCAGTAAGAATAATTGTCTCCTACTCATTTCAAAAAGGAAGGGAATATTCCCTCCTTGCCTCTCAGCTTAGCCATTTTGCCTAACCTCTTTTATTAATTCTAAGGTCATTTAAATTTGATTTATTCATATACCACCTATTTCCAAAGTAGATTTGAGGTGTTCACAATATGTATACTATTAGGTCATTAAAGTAGAAACAGGAATATACATGTATATGGTATATATAGTACGTATACTATATATGCATATAAATATGGATTATAATGATGCTTCTGTATTGGTTAGTATCAATGTTGTGATTTAGCACCAAATGTAATATCGAGCATCCTGGAAGCCAAAGCAAAAAGAAAGAGAGGATTATAATTGCTATTCAGTAAAGAAAAACCACCAGACTATTCCTAGTTCTAACTTAAGAAAGGAATTTTTTACATAATACATATTCTCTTTTACAGAAACTTTAGAGAAAAATTTTAAAATAGCCTTTTCTTGCTAAGGATATTGTTAAAGGACGTAAGAAGGAGGTAAATGTGATAGTTTGACTTGTTCTAAGCATTAGAAAGCAAAACTTCCTCTCTACCAATATTTTAGAATTTTATACAGATAAATGTCACTTAGTAAATATAAATTTACATAAAATCAACCATTATTTATAAATAAGTTATATATGAATTCATGTAACTGCTTTGCACAGCAACTTTGCAATATATATCAGATGTTAAATGCAGCCAATAGTTCTTCTTTTCCAGACTTAGGCTTGTGTAGATGAGGAAAGACAAATATAAAAATGCTTATGATAGCATTATTTATGTAAGAAAATGTCCAGAAATCACATAAATGTTGAGGGCTAGTGAATTAAATTGTACTACTACTTTACAATGAATTACTTTGCAGTCCACCAGATGAAGTAGATTTATATGTTTTGATGTAGAAAAATCTTCAAAGATATGTTAAGTGAAATAAGAAGGTGCATTATTGCATCTGTTTCTATTTCTGTTAAAAGATACACAGACACACACAGTTTATAAGTCTAGATGTATGCCTGTATATGCATACTTGCAGTTTTCTGGAAGGCAACTCTTACTGATGGCTTCCTTTTGGCAGGAATATGAACAGTATTGGGAGAGAGAGAGATCTACTGTTTATGGTTTATCTTTATTATGTGGACCAGTTAATTTTACATTTAGAAAGGCAGTAGAATGTGGCAGTTGAAAGCCTCTGCTCTGAATATCTGTGTTCAAATCCCAGCTTTACCATTTACTAGCTGTGGGACTTTGGAGTTGACTTACTTTCTTTGTTCCTCATCTGTGAAATGGGTTAGTAGTACCTTCCTTGTTGGCTTGTTGTAAAGGTTAAATGAGTTAATAAGAGTAAAGTACCCACGACAGCCTAAATAATGCCTAAATGTTCAGAATCAACCATTATTTGTCTCAGTTACATATAAAGTCATGTTACATATAAAGTTATGCTACCACATTGCTACCACATATGAATATTTTTAAATGCAACCAACAATTCTTCTTCTCTAAACTCAAGCTGATGCTTAAGTGAAAACATAAAAGGAGAAATTAAGCAACCTAACAAATGCATCTAACCACAGGACCCTTCCCACCCCCAGCATCTTAATGCTGGATGTACTTCATAAAATATGTCATTGCTTCCAGAAACATACGTTGTGTAGAAGTTATGTTTGAAGCAGGTATCACAAAGCAGTGGTTGTTTTCTTTGTTGCCATTTTATCGGACCTGACCTGGGTTACCTTTTCAGGAGAGCATATGGCCTGGGTTTCATGATAGCCTTTTGTGATGCTGTGAAGCCCCGTCCTGTTCATAGCTCCTCTTCTAGTCAGTCCCAGTGACTGCTCAAGTCAAGAGCAGAATATGAGCTAAGCCAGGGAGGAAATTTATGGAGAGATGGAACTCTGCTCATCCTTAGTTATAAAAGGCCAGAGAGGAACTATACAGAAATTGTTTTACAGAGGCGTCCATGCCCATGCTGGTTGTGACATGTGGTGTCCACATGCCTCATAACTTTGCTTTCCTTTTGAAAAACAAAACAAAACAAAACAAAACATTGCAGGAGAGACCTGGGGAGGACCTCTGCTAGGGAGGTCCCTCTTACTTTAAGCTCAGGAATCTCATGGTGGTAGGGACTTGCTTGGTGTTTAAAAATGCAGGAAGCAGAGGGCTCTGTGTTCAAAAGTGCCCTCTTTCCTTTGCCTTCCTTATCTGTGCTCTGGGGTAGGCATGGAGAACTTAGGCTCGCTTTAGGAAACCTCTTTGAAGTTGGCTACACTTTGGGCCAGGCTTCAGCCCCTCGCTCTGGGTACATGTGGCTCCCAAGAGGGTGAAATGGACTATGGGCCTTTGGAATCAGCTGAGTTAGGAAGCATGGTCTTACCAAGGGGAATGCAAAGCTGAGTTACTACAACCTCATGCCCCAAGTCCGTGGTTCCCTGTTCTTCCTTCTTTTTGTCCGGCCCTTTGCTTTTGCACTCTTAGGCATTGGAGTCTCCTTACCCATTTGGGCACTGGTTCCCCTCAGCATCTCTCTGTCACGTCCAGCTGTGCTTCCATCTGCCCTCCATCCGTCCATCTCCTCCCTCCTCCGACCATCTGCCAGCTTTCCCGGCCATCCTTCAGCTTGCTGGTCTGGCTGTGCACCCCTCCATCCTTCGTACCGTGAGTCTGAGACTCCACCCGCTGGTCCAGCCATCCCTGCCTCTGTCCCCGCATGCCTGTCCATTCTCCGCCGACTTCTTGCCTGGCTGCAGAGCTAGCCCCCAGACCCTTCCCCTGTGCCTCTCATCCCCATGGCCCGCTAGTCTGTCCCCGACCGCCACTCCCAGTCTGTCCGTCGGTCCTCCGTACGCGGGGGCCGTATCTGCGCCTAATCGGCCCCTGACCCGGCTGTGCGCCGCCTGTCTTTGTTCGTGGCTGTGGCCCGGCCGTGCCCCGGGCGGCTTCGCGGCGCGGATCGCAGGCCCGGCGGGCGGCCGGCGGCCCGGGGCGGGGCGCGCGGGGCGGGGCGGGGCGGGGCGGGGCGGGGGCCCAGGGTGACTCAGCCCGGCTCGCCCCGCGGTCCGCGCGTCCGCCGGCCTGGCAGGCGGGGCGGAGAAAATGGCGCTGCCCCCGGCCGCCGCGCCCCCCGCCGGGGCCCGGGAGCCGCCGGGACCCCGCGCCGCCGCCGCCGCCGCCGCCGCGGAGCCGCCGCTCGCCCTGCAGCAGCTGTCGTCGCTGCAGCCGGAGCCGGGCGGGGTCCCGCTGCACTCGCCCTGGACCTTCTGGCTCGACAGGTGAGGGAGCGCGGGGCCCGCCGCGTCCGGCCCCGGCCCCGGCCCCGGCCCGGGCGCCACCGCTTTGTCCCCGCCCGGCCCCGCGTCCTGCGCCGCAGACCCCGGGCCGGCTCAGCCGTGGCGCGCGCTCCGGGACCCGCGCGGAGCCAGGTCGGAAGCCCAGGTTTGGGCCGCGCGGGGTGGCTGCGGGAGGCCTCTCCGCCCGGGCCGGGAGAGGAGAGCGCAGCCCCAAAAGTTTCGGCAACACTTTCCTCTTTTATTTCCTTCAGAAGCGAATGCCGGGACGGGGGAGATGGTGGGCGAGTCGAGGACAGCGATGGCTGTCCGGGCCACCCCACAGGGCTCTCGGGGAGCTCGGGGCGCGACCTGAGCGGAGACAGCCCTCGCGAAAGTTGACGAGCCCTTGGGAGCTGTGCGGTGCACCGCGCGCGCCTCCACCCGGTGCCTGGCCCAGGCGCCGTGGGCGCCTCTTCAAATTCTTTCTGGACAACTGGGCAGGCATTTTTTGGGCACCTGCGGTGGAGCCACACACCTGCTGTGCTCTGGGGATTCGGTGTGAGCGTTTGATCACCTCAGCAGTAAAGGGGGACAATTACAGCGTTCTCAGGTGTCACCTCCTGAGAAAGGCCTCTCTGACTACTGAATCTCAAGTAGGAACCCTCCTCCATCATTTTTCATTCTCCTACCCGCTTTCTTTCTCTTTATAAAGTCTAAATACTGTCACATTCTGTTATCTATGAATTTGTTTATTTTCAATCCTTGCGTATTTTCAAGCCTCTGTTGAGGAATCAAAGAGCAGAGACTTTTTGTTGTTGTTGTTGTTGACACTTGCTAAATCCCGTTACTTAGAAGTGTGCCTGGTGCATAGAAGGAACACAAAAGTGTTTGAGAAATGAGTGGGTGGAAGAAAGCACAGGCGGGTCTTAGGATCTGTCCTGCACTGGGTGCCCACTGATGACGCCCAACGTTGTTCCCAGACCTTTTGCAAATTTTGATGAAACCAGTGCCTACCATGGTTATTGTTAGGAGGAAATGTGTGCGAGAATTTCACTTGGTAGAAATTTACTTAGTAGAAATTCACAAATCTGGTTTTAAAGTGCCTTGCACAAAATGTCTGCAAGATTTTTCAAAAGTGATATTCATCTTTTTCAGTGAAGATAAACTGGTTTATTTTTCTCCTGTTGGAATTAGCACCGATCTATGAGAATTTTCACTTGGACCCGTTTTCTGTTCTGGGGAACCAAAGAAGTTCGGGGTGGGGGAAATGGAGTGAGTCGTTTTTTCAAAACATTTTCACTTTCGTTATGGGATGTTAAGAGAGCGTTTTATTGTCATAACATGAGTGGTTTTGGCAAACGGAATGAAATCACATGTCTTTGTTGTCAAAGGTGTGCTATAACTACACCGTTGTTACCTGGTATGTGCTGTTAAACCTGGACCTGGGCCAGTTGTCTAAATTGTGGGTACTGCTTATCTGGTGGAAACATTATCAAGAGAGCTTCTTTTTAGAAAGGTCAAAAATTAGTCTACCCACAGAAAAAATACTTTTTAGTAATGACCTAACATGTCAATACTACAAACAACTCAACCTTTTAGGAAAACCTTTTAAGATAAGAACATAGTAACTTCAGTGAAGACACAAACCATATCTTCCTATTGATCTGCATGATTTTGTTCTCTGAAAGTCAATAATCACCTGAAATACATCATTGCCACAGTGTCCCAATCTTTAATAGATATGGCCATATTAATTTAAAAATTATAATTTGTTCTAATATTGTATGTACGAATTCATTTCTCCTGATCAGTCATCTCATAATTTGTATTGAACTTTTGCTACTTTCCTGGGAATCCATTACTTTATATATAGGCTCTCCCCACCCTTGAGGTTATGAACACATTGTGTTCTAGAAGTTCATTTGTTAACTTTTTTCCCCAGAGACACAACATCCTAGACTAGAGACTAAGGCTCTCAGGAGAGCCCTCCAAGGCAACCTTCCCTGCAGCAGAACCAGGGTTTGATACTAATGACATTCGTTTTCAGTTCACAGCATCAAAAGGCCTCCTGAAACTTACACGTCCCTTTGACACCTATGTCTTGGCCTGTCCTTTTTTCCAGCCTACTGTGTGGTAATGAGCAAGCAACATAGCTTCCCCAAGTCTCACTTTCATTGTTTATAAAACGGGTATAATGATAGGGTAAAGCTTTTAGGGCTGTTTTGAAGATTAACTGAGAGTCATAGATGTGTAACACCTAACAGGTGCTTGGTATCAAGTGCTTAATAAATGTTAATGGTTAACTTTGTTATTACCATGTCCCCAAATTACCAGCCCCTCCCCACACTCACACTTCCCATCTCTGGAGCAATTTGTCTAGATTCAGTATTACGAAGCCAGCAACTTAAATTCTTTCCTTCACCGGGTGAATTGGAGAATTGTTTACTCTTGAGAATTGTCTACTATTTACTGTAGTAGAGTTGTTTTCATTTTTATTAATCAACACCAATAAATCTCTATTTGGTGAAAAAAAAATTAAGCATGGGCAGCACCCATGGCTCAAAGGAGTAGGGCGCTGGCCCCACATACTGGAGGTGGCGGGTACAAACCTGACCCTAGCCAAAAACTGCAAAAAAAAAAAATAATAATAATAAATTAAGTATTAGAGGGGGTAATTTTAGATTGAAGGGTATAGAATGAAAATTTTTCCTTCCCTTTTCTGGATATTTAAAACCCTGTCCTGTTGGGGTGTGGGAGGCCCCTGTTGGTTACGTCTCTGATTACTTCATTTTCATCTCATAGTAACCTCTGTCCCTCTACGTCTTCCCACAGTTTTGAGTCCTCAGGCCTCGTCTCTGTTCTTCCTATATACCAGGGGTGTCATCCAGTCACAGGGCTTTCAGTTCTGTCTGAAACTGGTATTCCCAGAACTTTACCCTTGTGCGTCCAGCCCCTCCTCTCTATCTCCACATAGATGTGTGATAGAACATACAAACCCAGCTTGTTCTGAAACACCTCCCCCACTGTCCTCCTAGACTTGCCTCCTTCATCTGTCTAAGATAAGAGCAGTTAA
The DNA here is from genome assembly GCF_027406575.1 of Nycticebus coucang. Classification (NCBI taxonomy): domain Eukaryota; kingdom Metazoa; phylum Chordata; class Mammalia; order Primates; family Lorisidae; genus Nycticebus; species Nycticebus coucang. The sequence goes on from NC_069787.1 coordinate 26,136,492, forward strand.
CAGCACCTCCACCCTACTTGTTGCCAGACCCCAAATCTTGCGATCATCAGTAACCTCCCCCTCCCAGGATCTGCCCCAGTAAAAACCAAAGTGCTTTCGGTAACCCAGGGGACTCTGCCGCTCTTCCTGCCCTGCCTCAGACCCCTCCTTCCCTGTCACTCTTCCTCTCACCACACCCTTCAGTTCATCAGTCCCCTTGCTCTTTCTCCATGAACCCAAGCATGGGCCTTTGCCACTGAAATCCCTACAGCCTAGAGTACCCCTCTTTCCAGGAGTTGCTTAGCCTGCTCTGTCCTGTCCTTCCAGGTCTCACAGGTCACCTTAGCAGTGACCTTCCCTGACCACTAACATAAAATGGCACAAACATTGTGACACACACTGCAGGCCCTAGGCCCTGTTTTATCTTCTCCATAGCATTCCCACCATTTTCTTGCCTTCTGTCACTAGAATGTCCCTTCTTGGGGACAGGGTTCTTTTCACCATTGCACTGTCCTCAGCTTCTAGATCAGAGGTTACCATAAGTCAGTCTGCACTAAATATTTGAAGTGGGGTTTTCTACCCAGCACACACTACCTTCTCCTGTGCTGGCTCCCATTACTCAGATTATCATTTGCAAATCTCCATCTCTAGCCCTCAGCTCTTTTCTGAGTTCAGGACAAATACTTCTGAGCGCCTTACCTGCATCCTTACTTATCATTCAGTAACAGAGTTGATTTCTCGCCACTCTCTTCCTTTTCTGCCTATCATGTATTGGTCAACCATCCCACCATATTACCAGTTTTTTAAAGTTGGAATTGCCATGTGGTCCTTGAATCTTCTTCTACCCCAAGTACCCTACTCCATCCAATGCTGTACTTCACCCCATTTAACACCTTGGAAAAACTGCTGAATTCTAAGCCATTCCCTCATCTCATCCTCTCTGTCTCTGCTGGCCTGGGTCACCTTGAGTCCTAGTTACACACCAGCCTGCTTAGCTACCTGCCTGCTCCCAAGCTCTTCCCTTCCCCAGGCGTCCCCACTGGGCTGGCATGGTTAGCCCTCTAAACACACACCTGAACTTGTCATTCCAAAACTCCCTCAGCACTCTCCTCTGCCACAGCAGCACATTTTTACTTTGTGTCTCTCACCACCTAAGGCTCCCTCTGTCATGGGGTTGTGTGATCCACAAGAGGGCATTCTGGATCTCCACCTCTGCCTCTACCAGAGCATCTCTGAGTGGTGGTTTGTTTTTAGAAATGAGCCTCTTTAATTTGAAGAAAGGATTTTCTAGTGCTTCCCCCTCTCCCTTCTTTTTAGAAGGAAAGCCCTGGATTTACAGATTATGGTACAAATTTACATATTACCATTTTTTAAAATGAAGCCCACCTCCTTTTTAGCCTTATTACCTACCACTCCTCAGATCCAAAATACAACTCCACCTGTCCATTCTTCCCAGTAACATCAGAGCACTATCCCTTTCTTTTCTCGGATAAGACGGGACTTGCCAGCTTGTGAAATTTGTTTCCTCGTCTAAATTTGTTCACTTCTGTTTGGGATGCCTTCGTTCCCTTTGTCTACCTGGAAAATAGTCTTGCATGCTTCATGGTCCTAGTGGAGTGCCAGTTCTGTGTAATGTCCTTAAACAGCCTGTGGTCCAGGCAGGATTAAGCCCACCCCCCCCTTGTGTTCCCACAGCATTTTCTACAGGCCAGCATTGGTATTAAGGGTAATTGCTTTGTCCTCTGTCCCTCCCTCTTGCCTGTGAGCCCCTAACTGCCTCATGTCTGTAACTCCAGGGAGTGCTATTATAGGGTCTGACACATAGTAGGTGCTTAGTAAATATTTGCACACTTTTGTTCATGATCACAAAGGTGAGCCATCACATGCATCTGTCAGCAGTCCCACCAGCAGGGTTTATCTCCACCAAAGTGTTTCTGTGTTTCTCAAAGTGTAGTTCCCCATGCACTCATCAGAATCACCTGGCGGTGTTTGTAAAAGTACAAGCTCCCCACCTTGCCCCAGAACTGCTCAAGCTGACCTCTGGGTGTGGAAGGTGGATTTGTATTAATAACAAATGCCTTAGGTATCCAAACTTGAGAATTAATCATATTAGTTGAGCATATTAGTTACTAGTCACTGTGGTAGGTTATAATAAGATAGCAAAGACGTCCTCAGAGGAGGGATGTCTCACATGCCATATGCTTCAATAGTGTCAGTGAAGACTTCAGAGGTGTTGTGTTCCATATAGTCTCACTCACCTTACAGGGTGTGATGTCTCCAAAGACATTCCCATAGCATAGTCCATAATAACAAATCTGATATGGGGAGGTGGGGTGAGATTGACCAGGGACATCCTAGGGGAGCAGACTGTGTGGAAGGGAGAGGTGGCTGACATCTCAATTTTTCCTATTTTCCCCCCAAGTCCCACCCTTCTGACCCTACAGATTCTGAATGACCCACGATTTTATTTTTTGTAAGGGGTGAAGGTCTTCTGGGTAGATCTGGCAGGGCAAGGCCCTCACCTACAAAACTCAGCCTTTCCACCTATGGGTTAGTGGTTACTTCTCACAGAAAGGTCTGAGGGCCCTGAACATCCTCATTCAGAAAAGTTACTAGTCCTTACCTGGGACTAGCTGCTCAAAAAATATTTTTCCTGCTTTTAATATTACAGATGTTGTTTATTTACTTCTAAAGCTAAGACAACTGGCAAGATTTTAGTGATCTGTCATGGGGACAATTCAGAACTTGGCCTTGCTTCGTTCTGTCGTAAACTCTTAACACTTCTGGTCCTTCCATCCTTCAAGTACTAAAGGGTTAAGTACATACTTAAGTATCAGGATGGAGCCTCAGTTGCTAAGTACCCCATGCCAGCCCAGTGGGGACGCCTGAGGAAGGGAAGAGCTTGGGAGCAGGCAGGTAGCTAAGCAGGCTGGTGTGTAACTAGGACTCAAGGTGACCCAGGCCAGCAGAGACGGAGAGGATGAGATGAGGGAATGGCTTAGAATTCAGCAGTTTTTCCAAGGTGTTAAGTATCAGTATGGGTTAAGTATCAGGATGGAGCCTCAGTTGCTACTGTCAAGGAGTTGTGTAATGAACTAGGAGGGCTCAGAGAGAAGCAGAGAGAAATAAATATCAAATGAACATGCAGAAATAAAACATTTAGATTATGTAAATACTGTCTTTCTTTCTTTCTTTTTTTTTTTTTTTTTTTTTTTTGGCAGTCTTGTTTGTCAGTAAAGTTCCCTGGCATCACAGTTCACAGCAACCTCAAACTCTTGGGCTCAAGCGATTCTCTTGCCTCAGCCTCCTGAGTAGCTGGGACTACAGGTGCCCGCCACAATGCCTGGCTATTTTTAGAGACAGGGTCTTGCTTTTGTTCAGGCTGGTCTCGCGTCCGTCCGTGAGCTCAGGCAATCTACCCACTTCAGTTTCCAGAGTGCTAGGATTACAGGCGTGAGCCACCACACCCAGCCCAGATAGTTTCTTTCTTTTTTTTTTTTTTTTTTAGAGACAGAGTATCACTTTATTCCCCTTGGTAGAGTGCCGTGGCATCACACAGCTCACAGCAACCTCCAGCTCCTGGGCTTAGGCGATTCTCTTATCTCAGCCTCCCTAGTAGCTGGGACTACAGGCACCTGCCTCAACACCCAGCTATTTTTTTGTTGCAGTTTGGCTGGGGTCAGGTTTGAACCCACCACCCTTGGTATATGGGGCCGGTGCCCTACCCACTGCGCCAGCCCCAGCCCAGATATTTTCAATAGATGCATTATTAAATGTAAATAATAGAGCTTGGGCCATTTTTGTCTGTGACTCTCAAACAGGAAGCAGGGGTAGCCGCAGGCCACAGATCTATCTAAAAGGTAATTAAAATGAAATCATCTTTAGTGGAGTGAAAGACAGGCAAGGGGCATACTTAATCATGTAACTGGCTCTGTGCAGATTTTCCCTCTGACAGCCAAGCCTCATGTTGATGTAAATTCAATAGGAGGACTGGCTTTTAGGAGACACGTCTCTACCTTTATAAAGTCTTCTTCCTTAAGGTTGGCACTTCTCTGGTGAAATGAAGTTCTCTCACATAAGGTGGGCTATCGTCGCCATTTATTTTTTTGCCAAGCCTTTATTGTGTGCATTTGTATTGGGCATGAATATCAGGTAATTGGATCTGCTGTACTATGTACCATGTAAAGTTTTAAGAGTCTTTTTCCATTTTTTAACCTGTTGATATGAACTATGTTTTACTCCTTTGTATTAAACACTTCACCACATGCTTCACATAATTGTCCACAAAGTTCTCAAAATATTGAAGCGGGATAAATCAGCAACATTTTACAGAGTAACTTGCTTGAGGGCATACAGCAATATAGAACAGAAGCTGGAATTGAATTGGGACAGTACGACTCCCAGCACTGTTGTCCCTAACCTCGCTGCTTTCCTATGAATATGAACAATGGATGGGACATACTTCTCTCAAATCTCATATTCCCAAATGTAGGAGCTGGACAGGATGTAAGAAGTGCTCTGGGCCTACCACTTACCTTCACAAATAAGGAAACTGAGCCCTGCTCGTAGGAAATAATTAAGCCAAGAACCCCTGGGTTCAAAATTTCCAGAGAAAGGAAGAAGCCCTACCTGAAAACCCATATTTAAGCACCTTTACAGAATTATCCTTCACATTTAATGATGACCCTGTCTTGATAACGTCCTTGGGTGATGACAAATCCGTCTGTGAGAATAATGATTTTTTACATTTTTCTTGTGATGCTGCAGGTCATTAGATTTTACTTTTCAAATTGTTAGCATTTCTTGTGGTAACTTGATGACACAAGTCAGCATACCTCCAACTTTAATGTATGTACAAATCACCTGGGATTTAGCAGGTCTCAAGCGGGGCCTGGAGACTGCATCTCTAACAAGCTCCCAGGTGCTGCTGCCCATCAACTAGTGGCACTTTGAGTGGCAAAGATACAAGCAAGGTTGGAGGAAACTTTCCATTTTGGTGCCTTTGCTTTGTAAGAAGCATGGCCAGTATGCAGGAGGCTGGTAAGTGGCACTATGGCCTGATAGGGGACACCCACCTAATGCTTAAGATCATTTCCTTAGCTGTTTACAAAGGTCTCTGTCTCCATAAACTTTCTCAATGAGCTCAGACCTTAGCAATTCTAATGTTTAAAAGTGGGTTTTACTGGGAAGGCACATTTGGAAAGTCTTGAATTGAGAAATATAAGCTGCAGGACAGTTGGGACGATGTTTAGTGGAGAGTGCGTTCATGGTGCCAAGCAAAGTGTCAGTCCCCCAGGGACTGTCCAGCGTAGGCTAGTGACTCGGCACTAGGTGTCAGGCAACCCTTGGTTCAAGTGCCAGCGCTGCTGCTCACCAACTGTGTACTTGGGCAGGTTACCACACATTCAGACTTAGTTGGCCTATTTTGGTGGGCTTTTGTTTACCACAGAATGTTTTTATGAGAATGAAACAGGATCATGCATGCACCCAGAACATAATATGCTATCTTTTCGATTATTGGGGCTCAGTGCTTCTTGAATAAAAGAGAGGATAAAATGCTTCCAAGCATTTTGGTCTTAATTAAGCTAAAAGTGTTTTGTGAATTCTTAGTGACCTGCTTTAAAGAGTAGATAAGCATGATTTGCAAATAAGATATTAAATTTTTGCATGTAAATAGTGCATAGGTGCCTGGAAACCAGTTAAGTAGAATGTCTGGTCCAGCCTCATTGGACTTCATGCTTTCTCCTAACTCTCCAAATGGAAAGGAATTCTCACCAGTTTCATGTAGACAATCTTGAGATTGATTTCTTGTTACTCCATTATTAAATTGGAGACACACAGGAGTAATGTAAGACTGGAGTTGGGAGTTTTAGTCCGAAGTAAACAGCCCCCACCCTTCTTTGCATTCATTGTCTACTTGGCAGACTTCTGAAGAGTCCCTTTTCAGGCTTGGCGCCCATAGCACAGTGGGACGGCGCCAGCCACATACACCGAGGCTGGCGTGTTCCAACCCTGCCCAGCTAAACAACAACGACAACTCCAACAAAAAATAGCTGTGCATTGTGGCGGGCACCTGTAGTCCCAGCTACTTGGGAGGCTGAGGCAGGAGAATCCCTTAAGCCCAGGAGTTTGAGGTTGCTGTGAGCTGTGACACTATGGCACTCTACCAAGGGTGACATAGTGAGACTCTATAAAAAAAAAGAGTCCCTTTTCACTTCTGTCTTAACCATCACACTTTCTCAATTAGCCATATCTAGGTGGAAACAGCCTTCACCATAGCTCACCGGGAGCTGGATACCTAGTGGGCTTTCTTTTCTGAAAGTGAACATAGGAGGTTCTCAGCTATAATGTGTGTCTCTCTTACGTTCAGATCCACAGGTTAGAAAATGTACTTGATGTCTCTTAATTCTGATGACTTTCTCGTCTGTATCCTGTTCTTGTGTCCCTCTCAATGATGGTGACGAAGTTGCAACAATTGCTTATTTGATGCAATTATATGTACCATGTAAACGCTTTATCTACATCAGCTCGTGTAGTCTAAGTAGCAAAGCCATGGAGTAGAGACCACATTTCTAGAGAGAAAGGTGAGGGTCAGAGAGTTGAAGCAGAGGGTCCGAAAGGGTCAGGCCTGTCACACAGCTGCCAGATGGCAGAGCTGGGACTTGAACTGAGATCACTCATTCCAAAGACCTTCCTTCTAACCCCTGTGCTTTCCTGCCTTTTGCCGCATCCTGTCTGGTGTATCATCTTACCCCCATGTCCAACCCTCCCCCAGATGATGACCTGTAGATAGATGTGCTATACCTGAATTTGTTATTTGTATCACATTTGGGGATGTCTTAATTGCCATCTCCTGCATGTCCGCGTCTGCCAATAACATGGCTAGGTGCGTTGTGATGGAGGAAGGGATGACAGGTGGGAGCAGGGGTGAGCCCAAGGAGAGCATGGACGATCTAAGAGAGAGAAGGTGGAAGAGGGACTTAACAAATGATGGGACCGGGCGGTGCCTGTGGCTCAGTCGGTAGGGCGCCAGCCCCATATGCCGAGGGTGGCGGGTTCGAGCCCAGCCCCGGCCAAACTGCAACCAAAAAATAGCCGGGCATTGTGGCGGGTGCCTGTGGTCCCAGCTGCTCAGGAGGCTGAGGCAAGAGAATCGCCTAAGCCCAGGAGTTGGAGGTTGCTGTGAGCTGTGTGAGGCCACGGCACTCTACCGAGGGCCATAGGGTGAGACTCTGTCTCTACAAATAAATAAATAAATAAATAAATAAATAAGTAAGTAAATGATGGGACCAGCCATGCTGACAATGACTGCTCAGTGTTTACTGGGAGGCAACCTAGTTTAAGGGGGAAGACCTTGGCCATCAGAGCCAGACAGACCAGAAGGAGAACACAGATCTGCTGCCTAAAAACGTTTGTTAAGCCTCAGTTTTCTAATCTGTAAAGGATGCCAACCCAGCAGAAATGCAGTAAGGATTAGACATAATATGCTCGTATATATGCTAAACCTTTTTATATAATACTCAGTAAAAGGAAACCTTTATTACATCAATTCATCTATTAAATAGAAGGGGAGCTTCTGGTGGAGCATTTAAAATTCTTTAACCCGATCCATCCAGAGAGCATTTATTGTTCCATTGCTGTATTCTTGTCTCTAGTCGTATACTCTGGGAGGGTGGCATAGAATTCAGAGAATGTGGAAATAGGTCGTGTTTCTTAGGGTCTGTGATTTTCACAGCTCTGGCTCTACCTTCTTCTAAGAATGGTCATAATCCTCTCTTAGCTTTTTTACCTACCTCCTCCCTTCCAGGCAAATAGAAAAGGGTCTGACCATTGTTTCTTTGCCTTCAGAGGCCTGGGAAATTCAGGGGACAGGGGTGTGTTGGTTCTATAACTCATAGATTCCAAGGGGACAGGGTTTTGTCTAGAATGATCACTGCTGTACCTCTAGCAGCTAAAAGTGATACACAACAAATTCTTGTTGATTAAATTTAAAATCATCTAAAACTGTTTAGTCCAGCGGTTCTCAACCTGTGGGTGACGACCCATAGGAATTGTATTAAAGGACCGTGGCATTAGGAAGGTTGAGAACCAATGGTTTAGTCCATATCTACAACAGGGTTTCTTCGCCCTGGCATGATTGGCATCTGGGGCTAGATAGGTCTCTGCTCTGGGAGAGAGATTGGCATTCGGTGCTACATAGGTCTCTGCTGCCCTGTGCATTGCAGAGTGTTCAGCCACATCCTTGGCTTCTACCCCTTAGATGCAAGTGGTATCCCCTCACTGTGACAACCAAAGTGTCTCCAGATGCTGCCATATGTACCCTGGGGGCAACACCCTTGCGGATGAGCATCCTCGGTCTGCAGAAAGACGGTTTTGGTTAGGGTTCTGCTGGGAGGTTAGGGTTCATAACATGAAAGAAATAAAAAAGATTTCTTAAGGATAAACAAATACGCTATATATGTGATACCAGTAAAAAATGTTTCTTTCTTTGAAATCACTTACAAACACTTACCTTCCGGTTGCTACAGTGTGTGTCAGAGCGACAGAAAGAGAGGTGTGCTGCCTGCTACCAAGGCTACAGCTTTACTGAACAGCCTGTACTGCTGCTTTAGAAATAGTAACAGTGCACGGTGAAGCTTCTGCTTCAACTTGGAATCAGCAAGTGTGGGACAGACTGACCTGTGCACAGGGCAGATCATTGACAAATCTTGGCTTGTTTGCCCTTTTAAAATTGGTTCTGTGGCTATAGCCCAGTTTTACTTGTTAAAGAAGTCAGAGGTTCAGTCATGGTATTTAGGCATACTGGTATTTTTCAGTGATGGTCAGAATCAGATGTGGCACAGAGAAGAATGCATGCCTTCTGCTGGCCCAGACACACCAACCATTTACTACCATTAATACTTCTGACATCATCACTTTGTCATTGTGAAGCCTAGGTAATTCATAAAACATGAAGAAGTTAGGAAACCGAATGTCCATGGAACTTATGTGTTTCCTTTGAAATCCCAACACATCAGTATCATCAAGTGTTAATCTGTGAAAATAGAACTGTCACTAGGATCAATAGACTGTGATCCTCTTGGGTTTTGTGAGAAACTCCCTAGCCCTGCTCCATTGTGAAGACTATTTTAATAATGTTTTCTCTAAGAATATTATATAGGTACAGTCGTGTATTAAAGATGAAATTCAGGCCCATAGCACAGTGGTTACAGTGGCTCGGTGTTACATACACTGGGGCTGGCGGGTTTGAACCCGGCCAGGGCATGCTCAACAACAATGACAACTGCAATGAGAACAACAAGAAAAAAAATAGCCAGGTGTTGTGGTAGGCACTTGCAGTCCCAGCTACTTGGGAGGCTAAGTCAAGAGAATCGCTTAAGCCCAAGAGTTTGAGGTTGCTGCGAGCTGTAATGCCACGGCACTCTACCGAGGGCGACATAGTAAGACTCTGCCTCAAAAAAAAGAAAAAGATGGAATTCAGCAAAAATAGTGGCTTTAATGAGAACACACCGAGAGTCAGCTGCAAAATCCCATTATACCAACTGCACTCTAGCCTTGGGCAACAGAGTGAGACTCTGTCTCCAAAATATATATGTGTGTATGTGAATATGTAGCTTGATCAGGCAGAATCAGCAGTGAGGAGTGAAGAACAGGAAATTGCAGACAGGTCACCTATGTTCAAATCAGATTTTTGTGCCTGGGTAAGTTGCCAAACCTCCATAAGCCCCAGCTTACTCACCTGCAGAATGGTGATAAATAATATTGGCAGCTATGTAAGTGGAGTTGCAAGTGGTGGAGGTCAAATGCTCAGCACGTTAGCAAAAATTCAACACCTGCACATTAACTGTTAACAAGTTTGTCTGTCTTACACTAATAAGCACTACCAAGTTGTTTTGTTCTAGAGCCCTTTTGGGGGCTTTGGAAACTCAATTTCTCTAAAAAAAAATTAAAAAATAAATAAAATTAAAAAATTAAAAACCTGAATAGTGAAACAGAGTACCTAACTGACTTTCTATAGTTACCTCCTGCACAAGATCAGACTATGAAGGCAGGCATTTTAAAAGGCATATAAAGCAAATGTTCAGCAGTAGTTTTTTCTCCCCCTAGGTTATCCTTACATTATGTTTTTGCTTAAATAGATATAATACTGTCTGAGGTGAACATTCAAGTTACACTCATTCTACCAGGGATGTCCAGCCTGTTTTTTTCCTGCTGCACTTTGGAAGAAGAGTTGTCTTGGGCCACACATTAAATCTACAAACACTAACAAAAGCCGATGAGCAAAATATAGGTCCTGCATAATTTTTTCAATATCCAACACCACAGATAAGCAAAACAGGCCTCAAATAATCTGCATGTAGGCCCATGGGTCGCAGTTTGGACACCTCTATAACCATCCTAAATTTAGAAGTGTAACTCTAAAAAGTAGCCAAAAAATATATTGAAATATGTAGTTTTTAAAATGAAAAAATACAAAGTACATTTTCTTCCTTTGGATTCTACCACCCCGTCCCCCACAGCACACACACACTTAGGAGCCGGCTGTGCTTTGGGGCATCCTGGAATGTATTTGCTGGGTGTATCTGGTGCAGCAGTCAGCTAAACTTTTTAGGAAGAAAAATCAGTTCTGGAATAAATGCCAGTAGATTTTAATATAAAAGTAATAGATCTGTCCATGTTAATGTTTGTACAGAAAAATGCTGAGGTTTGAAAAGTTTTTATCCCTGCTTTTTTATGAGTAAGCTGAAAAAGGCCTAAGAACCTGTGTTAAATAGCAAATTAATATTTATCTAAGTTGATTCTAACTGATGCATTTCATCAGGGCCCCAAGTCATTGATGACGTGTTGATTGAACCCTCTGGCTCTCACCACACCATCCATGTAGTTATTTTAGGTTTCGGGGCTGGCAACAAAATGCAATCATGGTGGTTATTGTGGATTTGACTTTTTATTTTATTTATTATATTTTATTTTACTTTTTGAGACACAGTCCCTCCTCTCTTGCCCTAGCTAGAGTGTGATGGCATCGTCATTGCACAGTGCAAGCTCAAACTCGGGGGTTAAGCGTGTATTTGCTTTTTAAAAAAACCGTACCCATCAAATTTATTTATTTGCTGGACAAAGTAGACAAACTACTTGTGTTAGTATAGAGTTCTTTATCAGACTTGCCAGTGGTAGTCCTTTGTTTGCTCTCAGACTAGTTCATAACTGAGCTTCCTCAGTGACCTTGGGATGAGGGGACTCTGTCTAGAAATGCATCTTTGATATCAGGTTCCACACTTAGCGAGCATTCAGTGCTTCATAGTCTGAGGAGTTGCAGGCGGAGAGCCCTGCTGTGCTTATTACCCTTACCCAAGCATGGACCTCAGCCATCACCTCTCCCTGTGAGCTGGTGTGAATTTTGTGCACATCTCTAGTGTGCAATGGTTCAGCAACTGTCCAGAAAAGACAACATGATGAGAGTCCCTAGGGGATATAGCTGGTAAAGAGCTTTGATAGGCTGTAGATCCTAGTGGGTCAGTTGTGATTGGGGTATTTTATCTTCTCAACAAGCCTCTTATTTCTCCCTAGTCACCAAACATGGGACTTTTGAGCATTATTTGTATGATGAAATCTCTTTTGAGACAGTCTTGCGATGTTGCCTAGGCTGGTCTCAAATCTGGGGTTCAAGCAGTCCTCCTGCCTCAGACTCCTAGGACCTGGAGTAAGCGTATGCCGCCACAAAACTGGGCTGAAATAATCATCTTAGTCCTGGCGTAACTGGACCTCAACACTCTTGAGTGTGAACTGCTAATTCATTATATATATAGAAAAGGTGGCAGGAATTAAAGAGTCTTAATTCCTAAAGTTTAATAAGACCCTGTCATTTTACTCCATAGGAAATGGTGCTTGGTAAAGCCAGTTAAATTGATTTCTGGTGAATAAACCTGTAGTATGTTGCCATCTAGTGGAACATATAGCAAACTAAAGATTAATGCATTCTGACCATGAAGTTTAACAGAGCTAATTAAACAGAGCCTTAGAAAATAACAAAGTATTTTCTAAAGGCAAGGGTTTAGGAAGCTCATGCAAATTGATATAGAATCAGAACTGACTTTTAGTAATGTTTTCTTAAATTAGGCAAATGGTCACTTTGTTTAAGAGTGCATGTCTACCACCAGTAACTGCCATCTGTACAATAGGCACTTTCTTACCTCAAGTCTGAGAGAAAATGCTTGGCTATTACTATGGTATTTTAATATTTTTTTTTAAATGTGATTGTAAGATTTCAAATGCTTTTCTTACATACTTTACTTTTTTTCTATTAAATTTTCACAGAAGAGTATGCTAATTTTTAGGGAAAGCAAACACATGACTTCATAAAATAGGAATTTCACATTTTAAATTCTAACTAGCATCACAGAAATGTCTAACTCTGTGTTTTGAGACCTGATCTTTATTAAGACTCGTAGCATTATATTGTAGAATATTTCATGAACACTGACTGCTTGTTTGGTTTGTCTTTTTTTTCCTGCTTATTCAGATCTCTCCCTGGTGCCACAGCTGCTGAGTGTGCATCAAATCTGAAGAAAATTTACACAGTACAGACAGTACAGGTAAGCTCAAGTCAGGGATGAATTGGATTAGCATAGTACACATCGAATATTTAAACATCCATCTTAAAAACAGCTGCTGTGCTGGTAACCCCCGACCAGAGGGTCTGCTCTGGAGTTAACTCTCCAGGTCCATTTTGATGCAGCTGCCTTTGACCAAGTCCACCCCAAAGACTGACCGAGCACATGCTCCACTGGCTTGCTCTAATCTTGGCAAGCTGCTAAAACTTTATTTACTACCTAAACCTTCCGTAGGAGCCAGGCACAGTGGCTCATGCCTGTAATCTTAGCACTCTGGAAGGCCAAAGCAGGTGGATTGCTTGAGCTCAGGTGTTTGAGACCAGCCTGAGCAAGAGCAAGACCCCATCTCTACTAAAAATAGAAAAACCAGGGCCAGGCACTATGGCTTACACCTGTAATCCTAGCACTCTGGGAGGCTGAGGTAGACAGATTGTCTGAGCTCAGGAGTTTGAGACCAGCCTGAGCAAGAGCAAGACCTCATCTCTAAAAATAGCCAGGCATTGTGCCGAGCCCCTATAGTCCCAGCTACCTGGGAGGCTGAGGCAAGAGGATCTCTTGAGCCCAAGAGTTTGAGGTTGCTGTGAGCTATGGTGCCATGGCACTCTACCCAGGGCAACAGAGTGAGACTCTGTCTCAAAAGTAAATAAACAAAAAAGAAATCTTGCATAGACCCACATGAGGAACAAACCATTAAGAGTGAAGGTTTTTAAGACATTCTATCTGGGTTCCTGTTCTAACTCCAGGCCCGCTACTCCCGCTCTGTGGTTCTGTTCCCATCTATGAGAGGCAGCGGCACTCCCATCTCTGAGAGTTATTAAGGGTTAAGAGGTCAGCTGTCCTACTGAGAATTAAAATGGACGGTCTTACCCTGTTTTTCTAACTTACCTTCCAATTCCTCCTAAATTAGGCACATATCAACTTCTTTAATTTCCATAAAATTGATAGTATGATAGCACCTACTTCCATAGGTTACTGTGAGGATAAGATAATGTTTATGTCATGCTTAGTAGAGTAACTGATACACAGACAGTAGCAGGTTCTCAACAAACAAAAGCTGTTAGTTCCATTGGTTCCTTCTCTGTCCAGCTCTAAGGATGAACAATCAAAAGAAAAACTGAGGGCAGGGCGAGGTGGCTCATGCCTATAATTCTAGCTCTCTGAGAGGCCAGGGTTCAAGGTTCAAGACCAGCCCAAACAAGAGTGAGATCCTGTCTCTACTAAAAACAGAAAAACCAGGTTGGGTTCAGCCACTCATGCCTGTGATCCTAGCACTCTGGGAGGCCCAGGTGGGTTGGATGCCAGAGCTCAGGAGTTCAAGACCAGCCTGAGCAAGAGCAAGAGTCTGTCTCTACTGAAATAGAAAAATTGAGGCAAGAGGATTGCTTCAGCCCAGGAGTTTGAGGTCTCAAAATAACTCAAAAATAATTAAGTAAATAAAATAAAATAGAAACAGAAAAATTAGCCAGGCATTGTGGCAGGTGCCTGTAGTCCTAGCTACTCGGGAGGCTGAAGCAAGAGGATAGCTAAGAGCCCAGGAATTTGAGGTTGCTTTGAGCTGTGTCATTGTAGCATTCTACCAAGGGTGACCAAGTGAGACTCTGTCTAAAAAAAAAGAAAGAGGAAGGAAGGGGAGGGAGGACAAAACAAAAGAAAAGAAAAAAGAAAAACTGATTGCTTTGGTTGATCACTTTTCTATTCTCTTCAAAAGCAAAATCTATCAAGTCTCTCCCCTCTTCAAATATAATACACTGTTAGTATAAGACTTATGGCTACTTAGGGTTGCATTGACTATATGTCCATGAATTTTTTAGAAGGGACAGTTTTTAAATAGTTTTCCCGTTGTGCCCCTAAATCTTTTAACTTCTTAGAAATTCCAATAGATTGGCACCCAGATAGTGTTTTGCTTAGGCAGCCTCTCACATTGAAGAAGTAGCACAAAGATCCCTGTTTTCAAACCCTGCTCCCAACATCTGGTTCAAAAATTTTGGCATTCATACTTAGTCCCGGGAATCATGGCCACAGAGAGTAGTAACTGATGTAAAGACACAGCCCCAACCATGGTCCATTCTGATGTGGGAAGCATAGTAACAGTGCCCCGTTAATAATCATTCGGTGCCAAGTACGGGCAGTGTCACAAGCCAGCACCTGGGCCACCGTCCAGAGAAATAAATGCTCTCAGAGTCTGAGAGGCTTCCCTTCCGTTCTTCCCTATTGTGAATTTGTGGACTTTTGTTACCTCTTCCCAGCAGCCATTTTATAATCCTCAGAGCACTTGATTTTAAGGACTGTCTGTATGTGAAAGCTTTCAGATCCCCAATAAACATTTTCCACTCTGTTAAGACATTGGATCATCAGAACTGCCCATGGATTCCAGGATAGACATTGAAGGGATTGGCTTGGTTTTCCTGACCCAATAGGGTAACTTTTGAGCGTTTGGTTGAGGCTTTGGATCCAGCAGCATGTTAGGGCGGCAGGAACTAATTTAAAGCCCTGGGGCAGCCACATACTGGGAAATATGTGTACTCTGTTTAAAACCACATTTTATTGCCTTAGGTGGATGCTATTTGCCTGAGACTGTCATCATTGTGAATTGAGTCCAAATACATACAATGAGTAAAAAGAAACAATTTTTATAATAGAAAAAAGTGAATATAATAAAAAATTCTAACCGTAAAAAAAACAAAACTATGCTTTATTGGAATATAATTTATATACACTAAATGCGGACTTCTTAAGTGTAAACCTTGACAAAGGTATGGACACATGTAACCATCATCCAGATTACAACAAAAAACTTCCCCTTACACAAGAAAATTTTCTTTCTTCTTTTTCTTTTTGAGACCGTCTTACTCTATTGCCCAGACTAGAGTGCCATGTGTCAGCCCAGTTCACAGCAACCTCAAACTCCTGAGTTCACGGGATGCTCCTGCCTCAGCCTCCTGAGTACCTGGGACTACAGGCGCCCATCACAATGTTTGGCTAATTTTTCTATTTTTAGTAGAGATGGCATCTTGCTCTTGAGCTCAGGCTGGTCTGGACCTCCTGACCTCCCACTGTGCTAGGATCACAGGTGTGAGCCACCTCGCCCTGCCTCTGAAAGTTTCTTCATGCCCCCTTCCAGTCAACCTCACACCTACCCCCAGAGCAACCACTACTCTTAGCTTTATCACCATAGATATTTTTCTCTATTATTGAACTTCATATTAATGGAATCACACAAGACTGTACTCTGCTATGTTGAGTCTCTTTCACTCAGTCATTTGAAGGTTTGAATGAATAAGTGAGAAATGAGGCTCAGCGCCCGTAGCTCCATGGTTAGGGTGCCAGCCACATAGACCAGGGCTGGCGGGTTCCAGCCTGGCCCTGGCCTGCTAAACAATGACAATTACAACAGCAACAACAACAACAAAAATAGCTCGGTATTGTGGCAGGCGCCTGTAATCCCAGCTACTTGGGAGGTTGAGGCAGGAGAATCACTTAAGCCTAAGAGTTTGAGGTTGCTGTGAGCTGTTATGCCAGGGTACTCTACCGAGGGCAACATAGTGAGACTCTGTCTCAAATAAATAAACAAACAAATGAAGCACTTTCCTGGGTCATTGTGGATTCATTAAGCTATTGGCTTAATTGGCTCCACATTCTCAATGAGGCCAAAAATTGATTCTTGCAAAGGGGTTGATGAACAACTCTTGAGCTCTTTTTATGTACAAAGCATAGATAGATATCCATGCAGCCCATAAACAGGCACACGGTCTGTCTGTGGTATTAAAGCATCACTGTGGTGTGATTCGGGAAAAGGGCTCCTTCAGGGTGGGGGAGGGGGAAGAACAAATATGAGTTTGAGAAACACTGCTCTGAGTGGTCGGGAAGGTCCTTCCTGTTCTGTTGTCTCTGTTCTCCTCAGTTTCCTCATCTCTAAAACTGAGGCTACAACAGCGCTGCTCCCTAAGGTGGAGTGAGGGTTAAATAAGATTGACATACATAGTTCTTAGTAGTGCCTGATAGTAAGCTCTCAGATGTTGCCAGCTTAGACTAAAGTATTGCTGGATTCTACCCCTCAGCTCCATCAGTTGACTGGCGAGAGTGTAGGGGAGCCATATTGCCTGGGTTTATATTCCATGTCTGATACTTACTAGCTCAAATTACTTAACCTCTAGATCTTGGTGTATCTACCTATATAGAAGGAGAATAATTGTGATGGTGATATTCTCATGCTGTGGTGAGAATGAAATAGTACAGTCAAGTAAAATGTGCCCAGGAGGTGTCCAATAATAATCATAGCTCATCCTCCATCACTTGCCATTCCCTCAGTCATATTTTATATTAGAAAACTGTATGACTGTGTTTCTAGATTCTTTATTTGAAGCACTTTTACCCTGAATTACACCATTGCTAACACCTCTGCTTATGAAAACATATTCAACCTACTGATAACTTTTGAAATGTTAGCCTGTGAGTGTCCTTAACATCTCTTGGATAGTCCTTAGCATTTAGGAACTAGCTGCAGTGCTGGCATTAAAGTCATTTGAGGACATGCTTTTGTCCCACTATCTTTTTATTCTGATTTTTTGATCAGTTAACTCTCACTTTGTTAGCACTGAAACTGCCTCGCTAATCTATGTTTTTCTTTCATATATGTTTGGATGGAAAGTATGAATTGTGTGTTATTAATGATTGCCTCATATAAAGACATAATGTGGGCTCAGGGCCCAGAGCTCAGTGGTTAGGGCACTAGCCACATACACTGAGGCTGGTGGGTTTGAACCTAGCCCAGGCCTGCTAAACAACAATGACAACTGTAACAAAAAAATAGCCGGGCATTGTGGCCAGTGCCTGTAGTCCCAGCTACTTGGGAGGCTGAGGCAAGAGAATCGCTTAAGTCCAAGAGTTGGAGGTTGCTGTGAGCTATGATACCACGGTACTCTACTGAGGGTGACATAGTGAGACTGTACCCCCCTCCAAAAAAAA
Organism: Nycticebus coucang; assembly: GCF_027406575.1. Taxonomy (NCBI): domain Eukaryota; kingdom Metazoa; phylum Chordata; class Mammalia; order Primates; family Lorisidae; genus Nycticebus; species Nycticebus coucang. Next base: position 26,154,050 of record NC_069787.1, read on the forward strand.
AAAATATATATATATAATGTGTCTTTTCATACTTTGAGGCTCTTTAGCAAATTGAAGTTGGTGGACATGGGGGAGGAACCATCATTCCCATTTATTTAGGTACAGAGACTGAAGCTGAGAGGTAAGTACCAATCATATCGCGCCTCTGGGAATAGAACTTCCTCCCTTGGAGTTCAATCCTCTCTCTTATACCCCGCAACCCTGACTGAGGAGCGGAGGAGACACAGCCTCCAAAATACCTAGTGACCTCTGCTGAGGACACTTTCATCACAGCCAAGAATAATTCTCTCTGCCTGGAATTTATTTCCTATCTTCCTGCCTTCATTGGAAAATTCTGTTTTCCATCTAGGTGTGCTTTCCTGATGCTTATTGTTTCCTTTTACTCTTTTGTGAACATGCTCAAATTTTCCACATTTCTCTTGTGTTTCTGCATCCTCTGTGGTTGCAGCACAGAATAGAACATGGCTTTTGAACAAGGCCCATGTTACCTGTTGGAGAGTGAAGAACTACCTGTCAGATGTGGTTTGCTAGGCAGGCCTGCCTGCTCCCCAGTGTCCTTTATCCTTACCTACTATAAGGCTAAAAACTGCATCCCTAAAAACTCTTTCCCGTACAGCACTCTGTCCCAAACCTGAGTAATTTGATTTAACACCTTCAAGATTTTGCCACACTGGTCCAAATATGTTCTACCAGGTATTTCCCATCACTTGACTTTTTGCTTAAATTTACATAAAACAGAAACATATTTCTTCTGTAAATGGAAATTCAGCATTATTTATCATAAACAGAAGGTCTTCTTAAACAATATATGATCAGTTATAGTGAAGAGAGTGTTGCTCCGATGTGTGCCAAACTCATTTATGAGCTGTCACTAATATCAAGACTTTATCTCTTATCAGGTCAAGCCACCTGACCATGGAGTTGTTGGCCCTTATAGGTCATTAATTTAGGACAACAGATTGCTTTCCAAGCCTTTGGGAAAAGAGGGCTGTTCTGCAGAAGGAGAAGTTTATAGGAGAAGTTTATTGGATGGAGGATGATGGAAAGATTAATCCAAAGTACTCACCACCCTGGGCCCAGCAGGGCGATCCACGGTGGGTGGTGTCCTGCCATGGAATGACCTGGAGGGAACCACTCAGGTGAAGGGAGTGGCCTGAGGTAAGAGAGGGAGAACACTGAAAACAAAGGCAGAAGAGCAGCTGAAGCCAGGTCTGCTTCTTAGCTCTGTCTAGCACTGACAATATCAAGTATAACAAGATTCTTTAAGCATCATTTGATTTATTTTTTATATGAATAATGGGATCAGGATCAGCATCTATAGTCACAACACAGTTATGCAGAATCATAACTGGAGTCAAATTGCTTGTGAGTCTCCATGTTTGCTCACGGCAGTGGAGGCCATTGTGTATGTGTGTGTGTGTGTTGGGGTGGGAGGAAGAGAGATTTATTCTTATCAATTAAAGCTTAGTCTCTTCCAGTTTAAGTGTCTCTTGGGGAAAATTCCCTCTTCCCCTTCTCTGCATGAACTGGCATATGCAGAAATACACTTGATCCCATCTTATCTTTGGGCTGTGCCCAGCGCCTTTGGCCCTGACCCCTGTAATGCATACCCACATCGTCTACTCCCCATGCTTTACTGTCCATAGGATTTCAGGCAATTTCATCCTCCAAATTGTGGATTTAGAAATGTTGGCCGGCTTCCCTGTGCCCCACCAGAACAAGGGGAACTTTGTCAGGCTGTGGTAAGCCTGTCCAGCAAGAATAACTCTTCCATCTCTCTAGCTGTTCTCAGATGAGGCTGTGTGTGCTCAGCACTGCGGGAATGAGAGCCTTCTGTAGGAGTCTTGCAGCCTCATGGGCTCTATCCAGGAAGCAGGCTACGTGCTGCACTAGGTGTCCCCAGACTTTTTGTGGGGCTCTCTCTTATCCTCTCAAGGTTTGGACCCCACTCCTCTTTCCTCTCCAAGCCTTTTAACTTAGAGTTAAAAGGATTTTAACTTTAGAGTTTGGATTTTATTAACATCCTATGTGATGGGAAATTGCCCTCACATACTAACCACCATTTCATATACTTTAGGATCAGAACTGCAAACTTTAGTTCTTTCTTCAAGTCAAGTCTTTTCAGAATTCAAAGCAAACCCCATTTTTTCCCCAAGTATCTGGCTTTCATAAATCAGAAAGCACTTTGCTTTCCGCTTTTCTGTCTACTGTGAGTTAAAAACATCCATTAAGGGCGGCGCCTGTGGCTCAGCGGGTAGGGCGCCGGTCCCATATGCCGGAGGTGGCGGGTTCAAACCCAGCCCCGGCCAAAAAAAAAAAAAACATCCATTAAGCTCTTCAGTTGCCTACTCTATACTGACAGCTATCTGTCCTGCCCATAAATGTCCTGGATTCAGGTGGTGGAAAGCCCCAAACAACTAGAAATATATAATGAGCGAAAATACAGAAGAACCTCTGTAAGTTGACCACCCAATGGACTGTAACTGGTCAACATAGGGAACTAGGCCTGCTGCACTAATACACATGTGGTGCGTGCCTGGTCTATGAAAATCAGGTCAACTTAGGTGGTCAGTGTAGGGAGGTGTTCAACTGTGGAGGTTCTACTGTATCTATTTAATATTTCAAAAATACTCTTCTATTACATGTGCTACAACCCTTGGAAGAAATCTTTGATTGTTTTTTGTTTTGGAGGTATATCTGCTGAGTGGTTTTGTTTTTGATTTGTTTTACAAAACAAACGTTATCACATTGCTATCTGTCAACACATGGCATGTTTTTGTCCCAAGAATTTTCAAGTGTGTTGTATTTTTTTCCGTCAGTGTATTCCAGTAGGAAATTGAGGAGGAAATTTGCCAGTTTTCCAGGTGAAGAATGATTATTCGGCAGAAGGCAGTCAGGTGGGGTATAATTGCTCTAGTTAGAAACAGATTTATTGATCACCGTTGTTAACAGGCGTGGCCACACTTGGACTTCTTGCTTCAAGCTTCTTCCACTTGGCATTTAATTGTTAAATTTCCAAATAAAATAGCTGTATTGTACTCCTTCTACAGAAGAGGCAGTTTGGACTTCAAGAGCTACTTGGTTTGTGAAGATTATCCCATGAACCTAGGTTTCAAATCTGGGTAATAGACTCCATTGGACAAGGGTCTGCCTTGCCTTAGTTCTTCAAGGAGAGGGTTCATATTGATGCTTGAGAACTTACCCACCAAGGAGTGGGTTCCTGTGGTCAAAGGCTGACCATCCCACATCCAGCTGAGTTCCCAAAGACTTGTCACAGTTTCTACTGCACCCCGTGGTCACAAATGTTGAGTGAATGAATGATGCCCAACTTTTATACCTCCCCTTGTCATTGTAGTGTGATCCGTAGGGTTCTGAAAAGAGCACTTTACCATCATTAATAAACACTGTACTTGTTTTACTGCAGTCCCCTATTCACAGCCCACATTGAATTAAATATAGGCCTAATAGCGTTTCAGACCTGTTTGCAAGGTTTTATCTATAGTAAAATTTAGGTGTTTCAGTGAAAAAAGAAAGTTAGGGTATATTCACGAATTATCAAGCTTCCACTGTAACAGCTCTTTCACTTCTATAGGAGAGGAGAAGGGAATGGGGAGCTGAGTAATGCCAGATCCCTTTCACCAGCTATTTTGTGAGCGGATATATTTAACAAATATACTAAGTATTGGGTAAGGTTTGCAATAAGAAGACCAGTTTAATTCCCCATACTTTTTTAATGGGGCTCTTTTCAATGATGTCACTGGATATTTTGCAGCCATTTTGAGATCAAAGTGTGCAAATATATGCTTTAATTAATAATGTTAAGTCAGAGTTAAGTCTGTCATAGTATCTTCTTGGGCTATTGTAGACTCTTTCTGTTAGATTTGCCAAGACAAACAAAATCAGTTTTCTGTTTTTGCTTGGAAGAGAAGCTCCTATATCTACAATCCTGAGAGTGTTTTTCTTCTCTTGGGAATGTAAGAAACATTTTGTTGTATATATTCAAGGCACTGAGAATACTAGGTAAAAAGTCAGGATTTGGAAACTTTAGCAAAGGCATGGGGGCAGGAACTTTAGTTCAGGATGCCTTTTAGGAGACTGGAAGTTTGCCAGAATCAAAGTCCTCTTTAGTCAGGGGGTTTCATTTTGTCCATAATTTCTGCAGAGGTTATTGTCACTTCATAGCAGGGATCTCGTGCTGGAGTTAAGAGAATCACCGGACTCAGTGGCACTCAGAGCATCTTACTGGTAGGAAAACATTTTCAACATGTTTGCATGGCTCCACGACTTGGCTTGTGTCTTCCAAGATTGGAAGAAGATATGCCTAAAACATGTAGTAATAGCTCCAAAGAAAATAGATGAGTGATTAAGAACAGTGATCTTGGAATCTGTTTGTCTAGATTCAAATTCCAGCTCTATGTATTCATATTCACGCCATGACAGAAACTAAAATTTGTTGTAATCTTACCATTTGTACATTGAGCAAAGCCTCCATATCTGTTTGAGGAGCTACTGTTATTACAAATCTACTTTCAGCTGCTACCTACACTTGTACCATTTTAGTAAAAGGGGAGGCAAGGTGGATTCTCACTTAATAAACCTACCATCAGGGAGTTTTTTTGCCTTCAGTTTTATCTTAACAGTTCATCATTGCCATGTTTGAAATCAATTCAGGTTTTTTTTTTTTTTATATACAATACAGTTTTGAACAGCCCCTCAGGAATACTATTAATATAGATAAAATTTCATTCTACCCATGCAACTCAATTCATGAGACCCTAGGAGTCATTTTCTAATTGCTCGGTTACTTTTATTGTTTGCCTCAAACCCACTAAGAGAACCCAGATAATCATCTTTACTTACTTCACCACACAGAATGATATTTCTTGTTTGCACAATAATTCTAAGCATAGAATTCACAGCTTGGTAATTTTACCACCCATTCCAAACAAACCAGGATATGTTTTCTTCTGCATAGCCTGAATCTGCCTCCTGATCCTAATGGTCATGTCAAACAGTAGTGCTTGGGCAGGTTGATGCCTGGCTTGGTGCCCTTATCCATAAAACAACAAGGATAGTAATCATTTCTTCTCATAAGGCTGTTACTAGGACAAATTACAAAACCTTGTAAAAATTCATAGAACAGAGCCTAAGAAACATCACTTGATGTTACTCTTACTCTTTTTATTACAATTACTTTGTTAATTTTATATAATCTAGTTCTGTTTACCAATAACCCTGTGTCTTAATCTAGGCTACTATAGGAGAATACCATAAACTGAGCAGCTTATGCTGATAAAATAGCCCTTTGTTTCTCACAGTTCTAGGGACTAGAAATCTAAGACCAGCGAGGCAACATAACAGGTTCTGGTGAGGGCTCTCTTCCTGGTTTACAGACGGCCGCCTTCTCCTTGTAGCCTCAGGTAGTAAAGAGAGGGTTGGCTCTCTCCCTGTGAGGACACTAATCCCATCATCATGGCTCTGCCTTCATGACCTAATTAACTCCAAAAAAGGCCTCACCTGTTCATACTATTGGAGTAGAGGTTAGGATTTCAACAAAGGAATTTTAGGAGGATGCAAACATGCAAATACACCCTGTATGGTGGGCCACTTGTTGCTTCAGCAGCCAAGCTATTCCCTGATCCTTCCAGGAGGGAAAAGGAAGGCGGACAGAGTGCCTAAGGTGGTTCCTCTTTGCCTCCTCCTTCACCTCCCCCGCCCCCCTGCCCAACCCACACCATCACAGCCTCATTCTAGGCTTAGAGAGAAGACTGAGTCTGTTATAAGAATTTAGTACTTAAGGCTTTATTAGATTCCATCTACCTGTCAGAAAAATCATTAGCAAAATCCTTTCCAGCTTTATATGTAGACACGTTGCATAAGAATGTTTGCTTAATAACCATAGCTTCCTGAGACAACAGGAAGGAACAGGTCTCACTGCATTGCCCTGACTGAAGTGCAGTGGCTATTTACAGGTGCAGCCATTGTGCAGTACAACTCCTGGGCTGAAGCAATTCTCCTGCCTCAGTCACTTGAGTAGCCGGGACTATAGGCGCATACCCAGCTCAGCAAGGAATATTCTTTAATGTTATATTACATATTTTAGCAGAAATAAAGTGTTGCTTAGAAAAATCTATTTTGAATGGCTGAAACTTAATGAGAATCCATTTTTTTCTTTAATGCATTAATTTTATAATCTAGCAAAATAGTAAATCAATACTGTTTATACTAAACAAAACGTTTTTTCTTTTGTAAGATATTCTGGAGTGTGTACAATAATATCCCTCCTGTGACTAGCCTGCCTTTGAGATGTAGTTATCATTTAATGAGAGGAGAGAGGCGACCGCTTTGGTAAGTGTCTAAAGTGTAATTCGAGGTCAAGGTGGGAGGGAAATTGTTCTGAACCTTGTGGAGATTATATCCCCTGAGCTGTGTCTGTCACATGGACCCGTGGAACGTCTATGACAGTGATCACGTTTCAGGGTTCTCCTTCTGTAACAATTTGTAGTAGTCTGCCCAGGTTGGAGTCCCAATCAGTTATAAATCCTTATGTCATGTCATTCAACCTTTTTGAGTTATTTACTCATTAATAAAATGGGAATGTATCTCAGCTTATTTAGTAGCAAATGGCAGTAAACCACTTTGAGCAAAAACTGGATTTTTTTTCTTATTCTGTAACAGAGAAGTTCACCGGAATTTCCAGTAGATCTGGGTGCTCAAAAGTTGTCAGGAGTCAGGTGTTCTCCATCAGATTTGTTTTGCTTCCTTTTGCATAGGTTTAATTTTTAGGCCTCATTTTAGGTTTAATTCCAAGTTTAGTTTTCTCCTTTTGGGGGTAGCAAATTGGCCTTCATAAGCTCTGGCCTTGCCCCTTGCAAGTTTGCCAGTGTCAGAATTCACTAGTCCTGACCGGTGTCCCCTTTCCATCCCTGGCTAGTCATTGAGAAAAGGATTCAAAGAGGCAGGCCTGGGTTATATGCTCATCTCCACAGCTAGAAGATGGAATCAACCCTATCTGAGTGGGTCTGACATAAGAGTAGGGGACAGGTGGCTCCTCAAGAGGGACGTTAGGGTGCTTGTACCAGAGAAGGATAGATATTAAAGAGGGAAACACAGCAGATGTCCACTACAGAACACCTATTAGGCCTGTGACGCAAGGTTGCCATGAGAATCAGACGAGACCTTGCCATGAATGTGATACTGAAATGTAAAGGCCTTTGCACATGTGAAGCAGTTATATCAATTGTCCATCCCTAGAGAGCTGAGGGAGCCTCTCCATCCACCTCTTTGAGGATGAGAACCTTGGGCCCCATCTCCCACTGTGCCCCAGTAGCGGCTGGATTCCACCTTCCCTCCCAGCCCTAGCACTTTCCTTTTTCTTCCTTCTGCTTCTGTTTCTAATAAAAGGACTAGGGGAGAGTTTATTGAAAAATGCCCATTTTTGTTTTTGTGTTGAAATACTTCACCTCAATGAAGGTAGAAGGACTTAATCCTTGAGTATAACTTTCGATGTTGGTCTTTGCTCCAGGGAAGAGGAGAGTAATGCAAAGGGTGGTGTATGGAAGATGAAAGTTCCCAAGGACAGCACGGTATGTGTTTTCTGACCCTTTTCTAGAACTGGCTAAGTTTGGGATGACTGTAGACTGCCTATGATGAGCATTTGTGCTTTTCATACAGCCTGCCTACCTGGCAGTCTCCAAAAATAGGCCTCAGAGTGAAAGATTCTGTTCTGACCTTGGTGATTTTCTGCCCTGTGCTGTCACCTTGAAAACATGTAATTGTGCTTCCCTAATAGAAATGGTGTAATCATTTGATGGTATCACATAGTCTGCAAGAATCAATGCTGAAAACTTTACAGAAAAGCAGATCAGTTATTTTTATGGTAGTCCTTTCCTTGCCAGCCACGGCTAACACATAGAAGTGGGTTTCATGTAATAGAAAGAAGCTCAGCCCTCCTGCACTGGGGAGCAGAGAATGACCTTGGCATGGAGAATGGGGAAGCTTGCATCTCCACCATTTGTTAGCTCAGCCTCCCTCTGGAGTTGATGAGAACCTAGCTGGTGTGATGACCTGGTGGGGTGCTAGTTTGCAGTGGCCAACCCATAGAAATACAGATTTTCTTGAAGTGGGCTTTAATTTTATCATGTTGATTAGAAAGAAACATGAACATTAAAATCATTTAAGCCCCAGAAACTAAAAAGCTTCTTTGAAAATGGAGAAGGGGGAAAAAGATTCCCCAGTCTTACCTCTTCATGGTTGCTTTTATGTGGATAAGCTCAAAGAAATGACATGTCTCCAGGGACCCACTGTTTAAGCTGGAGTCATTTCCCTAAAAGCACATACCTAAAGCTATGGCCAGATTTAGGTGCAGACTATTAGTCAAGATGCGTAGCTTGAAGATTCAACTATTATTTGGCTTACATAATGAAAAATACCAGGGGAGCAAATAACAGACCAGGCAAAGCATATGAAGTCCCTCCACTCACCCCTTCTAAAAGAGAGCAATGAATTTCAGAGAGTAAGGGAATGTAAGGATTTTTTTTTCTTTTCACTAAGAGTGCTTTTTTGCCTTTTCATGTTCTCTGTTTACTCACACTAGACTTTGAACTTTAGTACAGGTAGTCATGATGTCAATGTTCATTGAAAAGTGGCTGAAAGGCAGTTTTATCCTTTGTTTCCTTGTTAGCTCACTTGGCCCCCTTTGGTCACAAATAGTAATGCTTTCAAGTCCATACAAGGGCCCTCAGCCCAGGCAGCTAACCCTGCTCTTAATCATCAACCAGGGGGAGACTTGTGGGTCAGCATTGTGTGAATTCAGAGCCAGAGAGTTAGTTCTTTTCCCTAACTTCTCTCCCCACTCTCAACTTCATCATTAACAGCATCAAGGACTTAAGTTGGACAAAGAGAAAATGGGAGTGATGATTTCTACAGGGTGTCCCAAATGTTGTCCCTAAAGTCACCATGCATAGGGAGAATGGGAAATTGTAGCTAAATGTACTTTTGTTTACAAAACGTTCATTACAAAACTTTACAAAGAGGTGGCTTTGTAGAGAATGTTTGTTAGTATTTTGTAAAATTTGGGAACGCCGATTTTGTAAGTAAATGTACGTTTAGCTACAATTCTCATCTGCTTAAGTATAGTGACTTTAGGGGCGACTTTTGGGATGTTCTGTGGATGGAAGACTAGTAGACCAGAAGTCCAGAAGGAGAGTCTGGCAAAGGGAGAAGGGAAACCTCCCTGAGGGTGGAAGGTCACCTTTCAGTTTGCTATTTAACTGCCCTAGCCTCGGTTTTAAAATTTAGCTAGTCTGCTAGTGAGGACACAACAATAAACACTGTTATTATACTTAATGTGTTTAAAGCACCTGACATATAGCAAACACACAGCTATTTATGGGGTGGATCTTAAATGGTAAGATTGCAATCATGGTCTTCAGCACTTTGAATTCATCCATATAGTCACAACAACCCTACGAGGTCAGCCCTATTATTATTTCTTGTTCATCCAAAGTACCTAATGCTCAGAGAGGCTGATAATATACTCGAGTCACAGATAGTAAGCAGCCTTTCAGGGTTTACCCAGTTCTGAGAGACTTTAGAGCCTGTGAACCAGGGCAAGGAGGATAAATGGGACCAAGAACTTTTCCAAGGGAATGACTAGAAGAACTTTTAGGCCTCCAGTAACCTGAATGGATTCTGGCTGTCTGTCCAGATGGCATTAGTAATTCTTGAGTAGAAGGAACGCCAGTGTTTCTACGAGGTAGACCAGAACAGGCACTAATTCTTCCAAGGAAATTCCATGCATTCATACATAAAGTTCTCTCACCCAACATAAGTATCTGCTTCAGGTGACTGGAATTTTCCAAGTCTCTAGTATTAAGTAAATAAGGAATTTCCTGAAGTGTTCTTTACTTGTGCAACCCTTAAAGTACTTTATAAACTCTAAAAAGAAAAAAAAAACAAGAAGGGTTTTGAGGAGAAGAATTATGTTACTAGCATTCAAATGTAATTCACTTATACATTTTGAATCAGTGAGAGGCAAAAAAACATTAAAAAATTTTAAGATATTTTAATGTATTTTCTTCTGTTCTTCTGAATTTCACCACAAGTTTTACTAAAGCTTAGCTTTCATAAGACTTTGGATCACTTGTATCTGTGTAAGGTTATTTGTAAACCAGTACAATATATGCCACTGTTGTAACTCTTCGCACCTATGATTTGGAGATGGCTGCGAGCTCCAGATGTGGGCGCAGAAAGTGCAGGTGAAGGTGAAGAAGATTTAACTTGTTTAGCTTCTGAAGATAATTGTCTAAAATACATATATGTGTTTTGTTTTTGTTTTTATTCTTTTCCCACATTAGTCCACAGTTTGGAAAGAGTTGTTGTTAGCAACTATCGGGGAACAGTTCACAGACTGTGCCGCAGCAGGTAAAGAAGCCCCAGGGGGGTCGTGCGTGCTGCCTCGTGCTTGTTTCTTGTGGAAGTTTGTTTACTTTGTAACCATGAAGCCACTCAGATTGTTTTTAATGTGGTTATGGTGTTTGGTGTTAGATACATGTGTCTATGTACATGGGTATATTTACATGTGTATCTATTGCATTTTTATTTGTATGTTTGTATGCATATATCTTTTTTTCCCTTTATAGCTCAACTTAATAGTATCTACAGCCATCTGTCTGTCCAAAATAGGCAGAAAGAAAAGAAAATTTTGACATCACTTGGGCTCTTGACACAATTTGTAGTAGGTTTCCTTTATCTGTTTAAGTACTTCCAAAAGGGGAGAATGCCTTTGGTGACTCTGCTTGTAGGTAGCAGGCACAGTCCCTTCTGTCCCTCTCAGTCCCTTCCCCTCCCTCTTTGGTCCCCTGCTCAGGAGGGGTGTAGCAGATAGTCAGGGCTGGCTCAGCATTATTACCCAGGGTGCCATAGTGGACAGTAGAACATAAGGTCTTCGGAGCTTCCCTTTGGAGGCCATTGTCAAATGCTGAGTGAATTTCTAAGAGCCTTGGTGAGTACTTCTTGTTTGGCTATGTGCTTATCACAGAGCCACTGAAAGAGAATTTAATTGCTTATTTAAAGTTCTGTTTCCTTCTTAGGTATTTCCTTCTGAATGCTTCTAACGTAGTATTAGGATAATATTTTTCCTCTTCAGCTTTCAGTTAAGTTTTGTGGGGGGTGGGGGGAGGTTGTTTAGTTTTGTTTTGTTTTTAAGCCAATGATCTTGATCAGTTGGCCTTCAGACTTCTCAAATGGTGCTGTTTTGGAGAGTCCCATGGCTGCCTTGCCATCTCATGGCAAGTTCTAAATTCATCTCACTAGCAGTTTCAATAATCGTACTTTTATTTTCTTACTTCTTAAGCCATGTTCTAGTCATTTAAGACAAAGCCTGTGTTAAAATAAATTTGTCTTAAAAATAACGTTACTTCTATTTTAATAGGGAGTAGTTAACAACTTGATAATGTACAGACAAAAGTGCACTTTGTGTAAAATACATAAATCCCTGGGAGAGGAAATTTTCTGTATGAATTATTCCTGTTTCCAGAACCAGGGGAAATAGTCTAAGTAATAATAGATAGCCAGTACTGAGTAAAGAAGACCAGTTGCTCCATGGTTGATTCAGAGACCAAGAGCACTGTTAACCATTAACCACAGCTCTTCCGTTAACCAGCTCTGCCATTTTAAGTGAGTCCACTAATGTCTCTGGGCCTCACTTCTATCATCTTTAGACAGTGGTTCCTTCTAGGTCCCATGTCTTATGTTGCCAGTAACCTAATCAAGATTTTGCTGGGTGATTCTACTTATGAATATTACATAGTCACTGATGCATTTGCCTTTGCATGGAGTTGCAAGCTTTTACTGTGCCATTCATGAAAGTGCTGCACTAGTAACTATGCCTTAGTTGCCAAAAGCCAAGCCAAACTAAAATATTGACAGTTTAGCATCCGTCAATGACATCACCCCCTGACTAGTAGTATAGAAATAGGTGATACCAAAAGACTGGGAAATGCGAATATTTCCCCCAAAAGACTGATCTAGTGATTTCATGGCCATTCTTGAAAGTGATAAATTGCAAAGCTTCCCTCTTTATTTGATGATTTTATTGTCACATGAAATAAAACATTGACCTCTAGCAAGACTATTCTTATAGTGCAAATTTAAAAATAAGAAACTTATGCCTAAAAAAATCTTTTCTTAATGGGATAATGAGTTTCTAGGGATAGCCATAATTGGGTACTTTTATGTATTTATTTATTTATTTATTTATTTATTTATGTATTTATTTGGGGGAACTTTTTGTCTGAATTTGACATACTTACAGAAAAGGATGCATTTTGAGAAATACTCACGAGTAAGCATATTCTTGTAACTAGCATCCCAATAGGACATTACCAGCCCCTTGGGATCCCCCTATCTTCCCTTCCTTCAAAGGTGGCTAACTTTTAACATTATAGGCTAATGTCACCTGTTTCTGAACATTTATATATTTTGTCGGATCATACACATTTAGCCAAGAATCAAATCTTCTTAAAAAGAAAAGGAAGAGAGAAAAGGGGAAAGGAAGAATAGAATAAAGAAAGAAATCATTTTACTGAAAGGTGACTTCTTCCAGTAAATTGTATGTGTTCTCTTTTAAGTGGTATCCTAACACTAACCTCCAGAAGACAATTGGAAAAACTCACGGTGTGCATATTTGGACTTACAGAGGCTAGCAGATTAACTAAAGCAGAATTTCCTGATTTTGATAATGTTTATCTTTTGCATACGACTTGTTAATGAGCTGACCCTGTTTCATGACTGTGTCAGGAACACAGAAAACCAACAGTGTATGCTCCTATCATTTGGCTGCAAATTGGCATAAATAATGCGGCTGTGAGGGAGTATATAACAGTAGCCATACTCCAGCCACCATGCTCTCCTTTCTGTTATACAAAGGCAGCCTCAAATCTGCAATTCCATGTTTTTCTTTTAAAGTCCTACATTAATCAATATAAACGAATGAATGTCCATTTACTGAAGGATAGTACTTATTATCACAGAGACATACTCAGACACACTGTGTACAGTGCCAACAGACAGTCACTGGTTCCCTAGCCCTCAGAACCAGAGGGCCTAGAGGGAAGCCTCGCTGAGCAGGAAGAATTCGCAGGAAAGGAGCAGACAGACAAACCACAGCAAGCAGATGAGCAATGAAGAATGCACAGGCTGGGTCCAGTTAGTGTTGGGGCAGATAGCGCGAACCACCTCAAGGTCTCTGCAGCTTGGCAGGAAGTCAGGAGAAATTCTTGCTCATCTTAACAAAGACAGCAAGGCATCAAGGGAAAGTTCATTTGAGCTCACTTGGCTTTCAGAGGGCAGGGAATTACACAACCCATCTTAGAAAACGTCTCATCAAAACAGTAAGAAATAGTCAAAAAGTTTTGGTAACCTTAAAAAGGGTAAATTACTTATCTGGAAAGTGCATTTGGCTGGAACACTTTGTTTATCTAAGTCCCTGGATAAATGTGATATGACTGCTACAGCTTTTGTACTCTAATTTGCTTTTTTCCACTCATTCCCCTAGAAATAATTATTTCTTACAAATTCTCTTATGCTACCGGCCTTTTCCCATCTTATCTATAACTTTCAGATAAAATGATTAGGTTCTTAGGAACAATCAGACCGAGGTGAAAGTTATCACTCATTTCTTTTTTTTCCATCTTCCCCTCAGATGACGAGGTAATAGGAGTTAGTGTCAGTGTTCGGGACCGAGAAGATGTCGTCCAAGTCTGGAATGTAAATGCCTCTTTAGTCGGTGAAGCGACTGTTTTAGAAAAGATCTATGAACTTCTACCCCACATAACTTTTAAAGCAGTATTTTATAAACGTAAGTGCTTCATTTCCAGTTATTACTTTTCTAGCTTATTCCATGATACTTTTAAAGATAGAAACTGTGTTGCAAATGAGGTGAAGGCAGAATCACTTGAAATTTGATAATTCAGAAAAGAATTCAATAAAATACATTTCAGTGTTTTAAAAAAAAACAAGCTTAATCTCAGAAATTAAAATGAGATGTTATTCCTGCCTAACTGCAGGGATCAGAAAAGGAAATACACATTGTATTTGTTATTTCAAAAATTTAAACCTGAACTTGAATTCATAATTCTCTGAAAAAAAATTACTTTCTATTGGAAAGAACAATAACAAAAAAATGTCATTATATGAGCCGGCAGGTAGATATTCAATCATCCCTTCATAAATAGGAATTTATAATGTGTAACATCTGTATTTGTAGTAGAAATGCATTCTGAGCACAGGCATGATTGAATGTTCTACTGAAATGCTAATATTTCCTCATTACGGATGATGGGGACACAGAACTGAAAGAATTCACGCACAGTGGCAAAATGTTAACAGTATGAATAGGTGTGTGGACCCATTGTTTCCATCATGATTCATGTTCATTGCTTTTGTGTGCTCTTTTGAAAAAGCCATCTTTTTCATAATGAAAACATCTTAGTGCTATTAAACCAATATTTGGTAGATCAAACTCTAGGTTAGACTTTAACAGCAAGTTAGAGGAAAGAATTGACAGCCCTACACATATTTGATAAGTTTCCTGTGTCCCAAACTGTGCTCCTAGAGTGAATAGCCCATTTTTAAAACTACTGTAGTTCACTGAATCTAAGGTGCCCTTGATAATAATGTACCCCATTAGTTTAGTATTACCAAGAAAAAAATAAAAGACTCCCAATTAAACTATGACACATTATTGATACCAGAGGACTTGGAATCCATGGGTGGTGGTTGTGAGAAGTGCATCTTAGAACTGCTGAATATCATTTCATTATTATTTCATTTTTTCCAACTCCTTGCCAAAACAAATTTCTAAAAAATCATATTCTGTTTTGGGGTTGTCCTCGTATGACAGAAAATATTAAAATGATATCCTCCCTGTAAGGAATCATACAATTACAGACAAAATGATTCTATGTTTTAAGCAGTGATCTGGCACTGCAGATCTTCAGGACGTGCGGACATTCTGATTTTAAAGGAAAGTTTAAATAAAAGATGGGAAGAAGGCACTGCAGAAGTTGCTTATTGGTTACGCAGTGTGCAAACTGTGTATTTTTGATGCTGTTTTTATTCTTTAGGAATACGTTAATTGTATTTTCACCTCAGATATTTAATTGAAAGGTTACTGAGGGTTTTCTCTTTATTTCTACTTATTTCATAAGACTAACTCACAGAAACACTACAGAAAGCAATGAGTTTCACTGCCATGTTCATGTGGGGCTAAAACATTCTGACCACTTTTAAACTGGCTCCACACTTGACGCCCGAGAGAAGAAAAGCAATTTGGAATCATTCAGTCAGGCACTTTGGATTTTTGTCCCACTTCAAGAGTGTGACCTTGAGCAAGTCACATCTTCTCATCCTTTCATTTTTCCAACTGAATATCGAGGAGGTTGGTTTTAGATGATCTCCAAGGTTCCTTCTACTTCAAAATTCTATGATTAGATTTCCACATGCCCTAATCTAAGATAATGAGGCCACAGAGTGGTCAGGCTAGTTCTTAGGCCATGGTGATGATCAGGTAAGACTGACAAAGGGAGGATGATCGGCCACTTAGCCGTTGTGACAGCTGGGGAAGGACACAGCCAAACTAGGGGAAAGGAGGGTTGGAACTCGGCCAGTAGAATCAAGCTGAACAGACACCCTGAGGGTAGAGGCCATTGTGAAGTTTGTGAGTAATACAAACTGGCTATGCGTCTCAGCCAAAAATCCTGTTACAGCATAAATTAACAGTTAGAAACTCAAAGATTATTCAAATAAAAATCTGAATTTGACAAAAACAGGCAATTCTCTTTACTTTGTATAAGGCAGGCAGTCCTTTACTCAGCAAGGTTATATACCACCTGCTGCAAAAATGATTTGAAAAAATAAGGTTTGGGCAGAAATCTGATACCCAGCATGGTGAACAGGCTTAGATGAGCCAAGTTAGAAATGGCCAATTCCTGCTCTCGCTCTGTTCACGTAGAATGAACCCAAGCACATTCAGTTACGGCCGCCAGCAGGTTGACGAGGTTTAGACTGTGGATTGGTCACTTGATTGAGAAACTCACCATGTGCAGAGACACCCTGCCACACACCCTCCCCTCCCCTACGTCCTATAAAGTTTTTCAGAGCAGCTGAATGATGGGGGTCTTTGCTGATGCGTGGATTGTTTAGAGCAAGGGTTGGCAAACTGAAACCTGGGGGCGAATCAGCTCTGTCCTTGCCCCCACACCCCCACCCCACCCACACCTCTGAGAATGGTTTTTCCACTTTTCAATGGTTGGGGAAAAAGCAAAAGAATTGTATTTTGTGACACATGAGGATTATGTGAATATCTAATTTCAGTATCCACAAATAAAGTTTTATTGGCATATAGTGATACTCATTTGTGTCCACAGTGTCAATAGCTGCTTTAGTGCTAAAGTGGCAGAGGTTGAGATGGGACAGAGACCATTAGGCCCACAAAGACTAAGATATTTGTTCTCTTCCTCATTCAAAAAACAGGTTGCCAACTCCTGGCTTAGAGCAGTCGACTATTCCCTTTCTGCTGAGGCCAACTATCCTACAGCTGACAGAATGCCTTCTTTTGCCTACGCACTCCTGGCCTTGAGCGTTCGGTTTTGCTGTCTCCCTAACCCACCATCATGGCAGTGTTTCAACAATGACTTCCCCTCACACCTAGAAGTAGTACAAATCTTTGGGTGGTCCATATTTCTGGGTTTATGACTTGGAGACCAGCATCACAGTGGCTTTGCAGCTCCTCCAGTTGACCCTGAAGTAATTGTGTATTTCATTGCAGACAAAAAGCATATTTTCTTCAGGGTCTGCCCTAGACATCTAAAAGAAAACACACAGACACTGTACACACACACATCCCAAAACAAATGTGCAAAATTGTAACTGTGAGAAATGTTCCATTAACTGAGTTCAGATTTCCAGCCACATTTACGAATTTGGCCAACCAAAAGTAGCCCTGGGAGCTGTAGAGTGCATCTCACCCACATTCAATGCAGGCCATGCATAGGTTGGGATGAACGTCCAAGATGATCTTGAAGGGAAAATAGTCCTGTCCCATCTTGACCCGTCAGTAATAGTCTGAAGAATTTGGTCCACATTAAAAACAAAATTGAGAGAGGCTTGAAAGGTGAAATGGGCCAGCCCATCTGTGCCTTCCTAGGACATCTTTCTCTGCCTGGGTGGGTAGGGTGCAGGGTGACGAAGCACCCAGGAGACCGCATCACCCCTGGCTGTGTCACACTTGCTTCATGATGATGGTGAACCAAGTTCAGCAAGTGGATTCTCAACCTTGGTCTTGCCTTGGAGGAAATGCTATGTATTTCAGAGGTCTCCCATGTCCACTTCCCATTTTACACAATTTTAAGTCTTCAAAAGTATTTTTGGGCCGGGTGCGGTGGCTCATGCCTGTAATCCTACCACTCTGGGAGGCCAAGGCAGGTGGATAGTCTGAGCTCTCAAGTTCAAGACCAGCCTGGGCAAAAAGTGAGACCCCATCTCTACTGAAAATAGAAAAACTGAGGCAAGAGAACCTCTTGAGCCCGAGTTGGAGGTTGCAGTGAGCTGTGACACCATGACACTCTACCCATGGCAACAGCTTGACACTCTGTCTCATAAATAAAAAGAAAATAAAGTATTTTTGGCAGCATAATTTTTTGAGCCAGTCAGTAGGGCTGAAAATCCAGTGGGGTAGAGGGAAGGAAATTACGACTGGGAAAAATAAAAGACCCATCCATTTTATGAAACTTCATTTTCCATAGAGAGTATTGAGAGCGGGGGTGGGGGTGTGGGGAGGGGATGTAATTGCTGTCACCCTGATTTGGTTCTTTGTTTTGTTTTATTTTTAAAGATAGGCACACAAGTGGTTCTGTCTTCGGTAATGTCAGGTGTACCCTTCCCATGCATTTTGTGGGGCACATTTTCCCCTGCAGCGCTTGCTTGCAGCCTGACATACTCTCTTCATCAGCTCCTTGGGATGACTCATCCCCTCAGGCACAGCAAGAAGAAACAGGCAGCATGCCCATTGCTTGTTTATTCCTTGTTTTAATTTTCATTATTATGTTTCTCAGGAAATGCACGCCTTAGCTAACAGTTACTGGCAAAAAAGGTATTTGAGTTCTTGCCAACATTTGGGGAAGCTGAATGAGATGCCTAGAGGAGGGTTGGCCCATCCTTTGCTTAAAGTTTTCTTTCCTTTTTTCTTTTTTGTTTTTTTTCTGTCCTTTAGCCCATGAAGAGCATCATGCTTTTGAAGGTGGACGTGGAAAACACTAATTGCACTCTGTAAAGAATTCTTTGTCCTTTGCTGATTGGTTTTGGAAACGGTCTTAACAGGAGGGAGAGTGAAGAGAAGACACGCCGAAGCCGGTGCTGGTCACTTTAGAGTGGTTTCTGTCCTTGCAGATGGGCAATTAGGACTCAAAGTGTCAGGTGGGGTGGGGGGAGATGGTGTGGGTTTCTACCGTCACATTATTTGCTTTAAAAAAAAAACCTTTTTTTTTATTTTGGGCTTTCTAAGTTTTCTATTCTTTTCACTCTAATTTTTTTTTTTTTTTTGCCCTTTAAAATTCCTTATTCAGTCTAATTATTGTTTTCTACACTCCCCTTTCATTGAGGCCCAAGAAATTGGTTTCCCTTTAAATGGCTGTGCTGTACCTAGTTAATGAGAATGTGAATAATCATGACAATACTGCTTTTGAAAACCACACTGTAAAGGAGGAATACTAGCTTGGTGAAACCTGTCTTCTGATGGTTTGTTGTGACACATTTGTACCTACCATGACCTGGGCATTGTTTTTTTTTCTGTCCCAAGGAAAAGGAAAACTATACTTAATCTGATTTTGCACTGACAGCACACACATCTTTTATTTTTCTTTTTTAAATTTTTTTTTTGTTGTTGTTAGTGATACAGGGACAATAACAGTGGGGTTGCCTAACATGAAAACTGTAATCACAGTTCCATATCAGGATATAAATAAATCAAACTCTAGGTCTTTGGACCCTCTGTGGAAGTATTTCTAACCAGAATTTCAATTTGGCCTTTTCCATGAAAGGCTTAGCGTGGTAGCAAGGGATTCCTCCCTATAGAAAACCTGAGATCTCTGATTGAAAGAGGAGGTGGTATTTTAATTGTTCGAATTAAGCTTCATCAGAAGTTTTGAGTGTGTTTACCCACTTAGGACTTTCCAAATCAATTCTAACACGTTTTGTTAAATGATCCTCCTTTTCCTGCTCACATGGTGTGTCATCGTGATAATCAATAGTCCTCCAACCTGGGCAGCTCTCTCTGCCTCTGTTCGTTTAGGAGCAGGAGGTCACATCTCATTTCCAGGATGGATAAGAACATTCACAAAGTCGAATGTCGAGTGTATTCTGTACATATTAATTATTGGAATTATTGATATATATTGTATTATACTGCCAAAGAAATCGCGATTTTAGCAAAAGGACAGGCCACCCTCTGGAACACTGAGACCGCACAGAATGTCTGACTTCCTTCTCTCAACTCTGTCGAGCCTCTGGCTGCTTTTGTCTGATAAAGGGCAGGGCCTTTGGAAGAGGCCTCCTCGGGCTGGCCTGTTTTGGAGCTAGTACATGCTCATGCATTTTTTAAAAGGGCGGTGCACTCAGAACTTTCATTGCACCCAGGATTTCTAATTCCTTGCAGTGTTGAACTGGGAGAAGATGGTTGGGGCTACTTTCAGCTTCCAACGTGTGTTTGTAAATAAAATTCTCCATTGAAACCTTTTAACAAACTTACCACGATATCTTTTTATAAAAACTCACACCCTTCATTTGCATTGCTAACCACATCAATCATAATAATCATCATCATAGTTTAAAACGTTTTTTTCTAAACTTGACTTTCTTCAGTGATTTCAAAATAAAGTATAAGGATATGAGACCCTTTTAGCAAAAGCCTGGGACTTGTTTCTCTAAATGTTATAGTAAGTAACATTCAACTTATTTTAAAATATTCCTGAAGGATTTTTTTAATTATGAATGTGAATTAAAATTCTTTTTTATAATATAAGTATTTTCTGATAGATTAGGAAAAAGGGTATAATCGAATTTACTATAATTGTTTTATGTATATTTCCATAAGTAAATGGATTTGAGGTATTTTTATTTTTTGAATTTTATTTAAACCATTTGTGATGATGTGTTCAACTTTTGCGTGTGTGTAGCCTTTGAAGTTAAAATAAAATAAATAGGAATATTAGGCTCACATTCATGGTTTCTAGTTTCTATTGTTAATAGAAATTGTCTAACCACACAAAGTAGATTTTTTGTTTTTTGCAGTTTTTGGCCAGGACTGGGTTTGAACCCACCACCTCCGGCATATGGGGCCAGCGCCCTACTCCTTTGAGCCACAGGCACCACCCCACACAAAAGTAGAATTTTTGTCCCAGTGAATTTCTGCAACTATTTCTGACCCTTTGGAAAATACCAACTGTGAGAAGGATTTAATTTGCCTAATGTTAAAGACCTATCATCAAAATTGCTTTAAGAGAGGATTTTGTCAGATTTTTGCTTTGGAAATTGTTTTAATTGAATATTTAGTCATGATAGACTTTGTATGAACTAAGCTGATTTAATCAGTTTAAAAACCTCTCATTACCTTCTTACATTACAGAAGCTAATACTCTTTTGAGATAGAAGGAAATATTTTGCAAGACATGTGACTTTTGTGTTAGGGCATTTTACCCATCTTGACCTCTACTGGGGAAAGTGCAAGCTTCCAGCAGAATCCTGCTTCTTTTCAGCTAAGTCCTTGCAGCTGCAGCCTTGCACTCTCCACAAAAAGCCACACTGAAACCAAAGGGCCCACTTTCTTGCCTTTGTAGTTCCTCAGGGTCTGTGATACAGAGCCAGGAAATCTGATTGAAACTAATATACTTTTTCTTCTCCCATTATTGCTGAGATTATCATATCACAGGCACTTGCTCACATTGGGAAATTTACACCCATTAAATAAGGATAATACCCACTTAAAGCAACGTGTCTATATTTCAGTTGTCCTCTGTAAGCCCTTTCTGAAGTGCCAACTTACTCAAAAGATTTCCTCTCCCCCCCCAACTTTTCCATATTTCTAACACAAAAGTATCATTTACAGCAAATACGCATATTTAATATAATGTTGCTTGTGGATACATGGTACACTGGATGCAGAAAAAACATGAAAAGGAAAACACGATTTTGGTAACCTTTGAAGATGGAGTTGACTCTAACCGTCACATCCCTCTTCTTGAATTTAAGTCTTGTTTACACCATATACAGTCACAAGACGTTATAGCTGATAGAAACTTTAGATATATTTGGATCTAGTAAACATGACATACAATTCACCGACTGAGCCTTGATCAAACTCCCATTTTGGCCACTAATACGACTATATAATCAGACATCCTTTTTTAAAGAGTTGTTCTTTCTCTCCCTCTCACTCTGAGTGACTGAAATGGCATTAGGTTTTGGAGTTTAAAAATGACCTTACTGTATGACAGGTGGTGGCTCTTTGCTGTTGAGTGCTTAACTCCTAGAGCAGCAGTTCTCAACCTGTGGGTCGCGACCCACAGGAACTGTATTAAAGGGTCATGGCATTAGGAAGGTTGAGAACCACTGTCCTAGAGGATCCCAACTTTTGTACTGATACAGAATTGGGAGCCTTTGGAATGATCGCATGGTGGCGCTGCCTTCCAGCCTACAGCTCTGGCTCAGCTACAGAATTTACCCAGCTATGTTTATGGAATTATTTTCAGAGCCTACTGCTCCTTAAGCTTTCATCACAGTCTGACTAGACAATGTAAAAATGATACTTAGTGATTTGACATTTAGTTTCATGTACCTAATAAAAATGTGTCAAAGATAGAATTTTCCAGATGTGCTTAAAAAAAAAAAGACATCTTAGGGCTATAAACATTTATAAAGAGGAAGAATAAAATAACTAACACACAGGAAAAATGGGAAATATTTCATCAAATATTGCACTCAGAGAAAAAATTAGGATTTGATTTTTTTTCTGAATATGAAACTCTCCTATGAAAATGTTAAGTCTCCCATTCCCTTTTTTTATATTGTATGTTTCTGTAAGATTTCACCAATTACAAATGAAAGTAGAGGACTGCCTGTATATCATTTAGTTTTTAAAAGATATGTAGAGATCAATTAAAATTACTTAAGAGTTTGAAAGCGTGGATAATTGTTTCAACAGCTGGGAGGAGTCAGAGGGTGAAGAGGAAAAAGATAGGGACTGAGGCGCCATGACAAGTCCATTTGAACCTGCGCTCCTGTACAGCCGTTAGATTCCCCTCTACTTCTCTCAAGAAGGAACAAATCTAAAAGAGATTCCTACACATCTGACTCTACTGTTCTGGTTTTGTTTTCTATCATTATTACATATGCATCAAAAGATATTAATAGTTAATTATTAATTAATAGTTATTAAACAATTAGGTTAACCCATTGAGGCCGAACATCACCACCTTGTGTTCTAGAAACATGACTCAAGTTTGGAAAGAAAACTCAGAGACTATTAGAATTTTAGAGTGAAAGGGACCTTTGAGATCATCTACCAGTGCTTCTCACCCCTTAGCACGCAGGAGGGTCGCTCAGTTGTTACTTACTGTGTAGTTTTCTCAACCCCAGCCCCAGAGGTCTGGGACGACTAGTCATCTGCATTTTTAGCGAGGGCTGCAGTGATTCTAATGCTGATGGTCCTCAGACCTCACCTTGAGAACCCCTGATTTTATCCAGTCCCACATACAACAAAGGAGAAAAGCCCCATCCCTAAACTCTCTCAGGTGACCTGATTTGAATGTCTAACACCAACAGTCTTCTGAAGGATACTTTGAGAAAGCCATTATTACTAAGACTTGAGCAAATGATGCTTGTAAATAAGAACTTTATGACTGGGACCACCGCAGTTATAGGAGCCCATCTCTGGAAGTTCATAATATAAAGCCTTTAATACAGAGTGGTAGCTTTTCTCTTTTCTAAATACAATTTCAGCCTGTTAAGAGAAAAGAAATTAATGTTCAGAAAAAGTAGTTACTCCATATGGGCAGTAACTACTTTTCTATAATGTCTTATGGCATCAGGGGTTCAGCATCATTGAACAAGATTAAATGAATGTTATAGAGCTATAAAATTGCATGTAAAATAACGCAAAACCGTTCAAATGACTATCAAAGTAGACTAGGAATGAATTTCCACTAAAATTAATTGTCACTTTCTAAGCGTAGCTTAGGAAAGCTGTTACTAAACTGCAAGGATTCTTTAATACTAGAAGTGTCAAAAAAAAAAATGAATAAGTATTCCCCAAACCATGTCAATGATAAGAAAAGTCATTGTGAAGTCAATAATTGTTTGTTCATCATTGCTACTGAAATGTAGAGTCCCATTGTATATGTGTGTGTTGAATGTACCTTGTTAGAATATCCAATAAAATAGCCTTTGGATATTCTGTGCTCTTGTGTCCTTTAGCAATCATGAAGTTGAACGCATCGGTGTTAAATGTTTTTGTTTGGGTTGCTGCCTGAGAAAAGTTACCGACTCATTTAGTGAAGTTCAAGATTTCTTTATGAAAATTACAGCTTCAAATATTGAAGTCAGAGAGTTTTTCTTGAACTTTGATTTTGGAACAAGTGTTTGGGGTTTATTAAACTGTCGCCTTTGCATTATGGAAGTCAGCACGAAGTAAATATGAGTGTTTCTGTGGAAAATTAATGGTACTTCTTGTCTTTTTACATCACATACAAAGGAACAACTTTTAATGAAGGCTTGAGGATGGGAAAATTTTAGTTTTAGCACTTTACATGATTAATGGAAAATTTTAAAGGACTTTGAACATTTTAATAAACTTATAGGGTTTCTGTTTTTAAATAGAGCTATTAATTTTGTAGATATACACTAAATTCTCCCCAACTTCTCAGAGAATTAATTGTGGCTTACAATCATTGTAATTTTTTTTTTAAGTTTTAACCCTATCTTCTTAGTATTTGTTTGATAACAAGTTACCATTACTTTGAATGTATCTTCATGGAGCATTTAATTGTATTTAAATTACTACACAGAACAATTTTTAAATTTTAACTGGTGAGCACACTCTAGTTTGAGACATGTAGGGCTATTTGTCCCAAATTTAAAATCTTATCAGTTGCATTAAAAGTTATTCATTTTTTCAGAACAGTCTTACCTGTGAAAGTTGAACTAGGTTTATTTGCCTTATGTTTTGGATCTATTTATGCCCCACCCCACCCCCCATTTTATACCATCTGTGCCCTGTGCAGCTGGGGACCCTTTCACATCTGGCTACAAGCTGGTGTAATGCCCTTCCTTTTGATCTGGCTTCATCTAGTGATTTGCTCAGTATTTTTAAGGTCAGACTGAAAACTTTTCTGTTCTGGTTATTTTTGATTTTATATTGTGTGTTGTGTTTGATGTTCAGATACATGTGAAAGTTGCTTGTATAAGTCCATAATTTCTATTCCAGCCTTTTGCAGCAGTAAGGTAAGACTAGACCGTAATTTTCTTACTTGAAAATGCAGTGATGTTTGTGTTCAGTGCAAATGTTTGTTCTATTCACATAAAAGTTCTTGCAGTTTTCTGATTTGGGATTATATGGCTATGAATTCGTGCTTCTTCCTTTTTCAAGTTATAAATTCACAAGGTTTGTTTATGTGTTATTAGTTTGTAGGACTTTATTTTGAGATCTTTTCTAATCTGTTGCCACTAATTCTCACTCTGCATTTGGGTTTTTATAGTATAGAAAAGTCATTTTTGTCTCCCAGGGTTTAAAATTTTACACAGTTTCATCAACGACAGTGCTTAATGTTAATTAGGTTCTGGGTGTGTGTGTGTGTTTGTGTGGTGTGTGTGTGTGTGTTTGTGTGGTGTATGTGGTGTGTGTGTGTGTGTGTGTGTGTGTGGTATGTGTGTGTGTTTGTATGTGTGTTTGTGTGTGTGTGTGTTGATTAACCCAACCCTGTTCATTCCACCATGTACTGAAAATTTCTGTCCAACAGCACAAACGTGTCTGAAGTCCCCAACACGGTGCCATGGTACTTGATGGGAAGCAACTATTTCTATTTTTACACTTTTCCTATTGAACACATTTGGTAATGGGGCTCATCTAGGTATCTTAGAAAATACATCTTGCTTATTTTAATTCTTTTTCTTTATCCTCCACTCAGAATGATTTAGCTTTGTTCATCTTGTGTACTGGTTGTTTGCCCCTCAGATTGAGTTGTCCCCCATTTAGTTGAGTAAAGTGAATTTACTCTTTCTTTCTGGCCATTATATCCCTTTAAAAACAAACAAAAAAATACCAACAGCCTCTTCTTTCTTCTATTCATTTGCATACTTTCCGATCTCTCACTGTAGGAGCAAGCACTTCAACATTACGTGTCTGATGCCCAATTAATTTAACACAGCGAGTTTAATGAAATCTTTGAGGGGACAGGGCAACAACATTCAGAAGCCTTTAAAATTTCATAATGTCTCCCTCTCATATTTGAGTCTGATTACTGCCACCATGAATTCTGTGTATCTTGTATCATCTAGTAGTTAACTGATGTACTTTCTGGGATGTGACCGTGGTTGTCTATTAGCACAGGTTCCTCTGCCTTCTCACCTAACACACAGTTTTTTTGGAGGCCAAGACCATACATGCCTTTACTTTCCCGGTGATTCTTTGAGTGCAATAACTGCCATTAAACTTTTAACTGCTTTTCATTAATGAATGCATTAAAAATCTCTGGAATCCTACAGTGGGATAGGTCTTTTGTTATAGGAAGAAAAGAAAACAGTAGCATTTACAAGGCTCAGCAAGTTAAAATATATATCATTGAAATATGTTTCTATTTCCCATCATCTGGCTAGGCTGTGGTGCTGACTAGCTTATTTCTTGCCAGAGAAAATAAGTTTAAATCATAAGCATATTTAACTAGCAAGCATAAATCATAAGTCTTTATAATCATAAGCGCGTTGAACTCTGGTACCATTTGTACAGATGGCAGGGCTGAATGTATGTGCTCCTCTCAGCATTAAAGATGTAGACAAGCTCTTACTCCCCAATTTCCTCCTTAACTCAGGAAACTTAAATCATTTGGTTTTTGCACATGTAAGATTCTGTGAAGCATGGGGCTAGAGGAAGGTTTCAGGTCTTTGGAAACATTTGGATTTTGTGATTCACTCTTACTGGAGAAGAATAATGGAAATGAAGGTTAAACACGAAAGCCATGTTCCTTTTTAAGGCAAAATAATTGGTGTTTCATGAAGATAGTCCAGTTGTAAAGCACAAGACTTTGGTTTTCAGAATATAAAACCAAACATCATGGTATCAAATAAAATTTTAACAGAGGTCCATCAGTTTTCAAAGAACATTCTCTAGGAGGTTAGTTCTACAGAAATATTTTCAGATATAACAAAGTTCTTATGGTAAAATATATTTTTGAAAGTGTTTTGAAAAGTGTAATGAAACAACATACCCACACCGACATGCACTACATGGCAAAAAGTTAACATTTCAGCAGCCAGTAAACATACTTTATATACTCAGATTTTGTTGTGTGAAACATCACTTTCTTTAAAACTTTTTTTATTTGTCAAATAAAAGAAAGGTACAGAAAAAATGTGTAACTTAGTGAGTTGTTATAATGAGAACACTTTGGGGTTTTTGGGGGGGGGGGTTTGTTTGTTTGTTTTTCGTTTTTTGAGACAGAGTCTCACTCTGTTGCCCCAGGCTAGAGTACTATGGTGCCAGCCCAGTTCACAGCAACCTCAAACTCCTGGGCTCAAGCGATCCTCCTGCCTCAGCTTCCCAGGTAGCTGGGACGACAGATGCCCACCACAAGGCCCAGTGAAGTTTTCTATTTTTAGTAGAGATAGGGTTTCACTATTACTCAGGCTTGTCTCAAACTCCTGAGCTCAAGCAATCCTCCCATGTTGGCCTCCCAGAGTGCTGGGATTATAGGCCATGAGCCACCTGGCCCAGCCTAATGAGACCACTCTTACAGTAGGTCAAAAAATGGAAGTTTTTCAGGCAGCCTAGAATTCTCCTGTTGTGTTTCCTCCCTCTCCACTAAAATAACCATTACCTTGACCTACAGGAGCCACTGCTTGGCATTTCTCTGTGGTTTTATCACAAGTGATAAACATTTTACATAAAGCATCTCTACTTAGGAAAGTTGGTTCAGAAAAGTTATTTCTTTAAATGGTAAGTGCAAAATGATGTTAGTGATTAGGCAGAGTTTGACATGCTTTTGCTGTATTGTGTGGCTCTAATCATGGCTATAATAGCAAGAATAATAATAGCTAACATGTTTGGAATTTCATGCCATCTAAGCATTAGATTAACTCGTTTACTTCTCCCCAACACCCTATGAGGTAGATAGGCAGATTGTCCCAATTCCCCACTGCCCCCACCACCACCAATGGGAGTTCTTGATGAAAACCAAAAAAAGTTTTGCTGGACAAATTCTAAAAGAGCTGTAACACTTTTTTCCATTTTCTATATGTGAATGTTCAGAGAGATGAAATAACTTGCCCAAGATCACACAATTAGTTGCAGAGCCAAAATACATCAAAGGTACTGTGGCTCCAGCCTGTTCTATGGCTAGGCTGCCTTGGTGGAAGTTGAAGATTCCAATGCACAAGAATTTCGAGATTCCTTATGGAAGTTCATTTATAAAGAAAAAGATGGGAAACTTGTTAGCCTAGTTGAAACTTTTCGTTGTGTAATTGAAGAAATGACCCAGAAAGTGTAAAGAAGTCATTTAAGGTCACAAAGGCTATTGGTGACAAAGTTGCAGCCACATCCCCAAATCTCCTGGCTGTTTGATGTCAACAATCTTTCCTTCATTCCATACCTTATGTGGAAAAGATACGTATTTTTCTAACCTGCCTCTTTGCATTAGCCCCACATGAGCAGATTTATCTTAAAACCAGTCTACAGCTAGTACTCACCATCCACTTGCCTCTTTTCTGAAGGTTTTAACTGGGAACTAAAAAGTTTATATTTGAAGCTTGCTTTTCTGTCTCACTTATTGAGTGCCCAATCTGCAGACACACATGACTAACACTCTTCTCCAAAGAATGTACAAGAATAACACATTCAAGTGGTGTGGATGGCAGGTGAAAAAGAATTACTAGTGTAGTGTGTAGGCCCTTCAACGTATTCACGGCCAATTCCGGATTATCCCAGCACAGATGGATCATGCAAAATCCCTCCTCTACTTCTTAGTGTGACCTTTCACTATTTGTGTTTGCAAATGCTTCTACCAGAGATTGGAAAAGAGAAGAGCAGAGAAGATGGAATTTGGTTTCTTGACCAGAGTATGTTACATGTCCTGGTAAAAGTTTTCGTGGTTTTGCCATTTAAGGCTGTAGGGACACTGTGGCATTCTCTCTGGATTGGATCTAACTGGGATGCCCAGCTTCTGATTGTTCTGAATGTAAACAATCAGAAAGAAAGCAAACTGGCATAATGTAAGGAGCTTAGTTTGCTTTATTAGTTGAAATCCTATTAGCTTGTGCCTTGAGGAAGTTTTCGACTTCTCTGAGGCTCAGTTTCCTTCTCTTAGAAAGGAGAAGGTAGAACTTCAAAGCAAATAAGCTGTGAAGTTCCCAACTCAGAACTTTGCACATGGTGGAGAGTTAGTAAACGGTACCTCCATTGGTTGGCTGTATCCATTCCCCAGGCAGTAATGAACAGATCCACCAAAACGTTCTCACGTTATTCTGCAGGACTTGGTGCATCTTAACTTGTTTGAGGTCTTTGGTGGCAACAATCTGGCCAACTACACTGGCCTCCTAACTGCTTGTTTGTGATTTTCCTTCTTTACCATCCCATACCGGGATAAACAAATCTACTCCCATTTACTTGAGTTCTGTGTACTTGAATTCTGAGTCAGCTTGCCATGAATTAACTTCCAACCTGAATGAATTTTCCAAGTAATTATTTTCTAAGAACATTCTTGCTATCCTTGCCCAGGAATAGAAAAAGGAAGTTTGGTTGATGAAAATGTTTTCCAGGCTACACAAATGCTTGTTGAAGTATATGTCTCATGTTGTCCATCGTGTGGGTTACAGACCCTCCACTCGCCACTGTGGGACAATTGTGAGAAGCTGCCAGGAGTTCTCTGTTATTATATGCATATTACTTAATCCCGGATACCTTAAAGGAAAGTTGATAGGTGTTAGTAGAGCTAATATATTTAGACCATATGCAACGTTGACTCATTTACTCAGCACATATTTATTGAACTATAATGTGCTAGACAGTATCAGATACCAAACCAAGACACCATCTCTACTTCAGGGAGCTGACAATTTAGCGGATTGATAAATATCATTAAAACTGAACTGCTAGGCCCTAAGAAAGGCAGGAAGTGTAAACTAATCATCTTTGAGGTGCACATACTTGGCACATGGTATGAATTCAATGCATGTTTGAAGGAAGGAATGTTTGGATGTTGTCAGGAGCAGGGTTTTGTTTTTGTTTTTTTTTTTAAAGTCAAAACATCCTTAAATTTCTAAGGTGAGAAATCTCATTGTTTTAAAATTCTCTAATAATACTTTAAACTCTGAATTCAGTAACCACAGAGGCTGTTTATAATTTGTTGGTACATTTTGAACATCTTTGAAAGCCGAACAAGCCCTTGACTTTTGCTCAATAATTCACTGTGTCTTTAGGTATATACCTGAGGGGTAACAATCATAAAAAGGCCCGCTCACCAGCAGGTTAAATATGGGGATTTTTACACTGTGGAATGTATAAAGATTGCTTACTCTGTAATTTTTAAAAGCTCTGTAGCTCCTTATAAAGCATATATAGCATTTAAACAAGAAATATGACACTAAGTCTAGGATTAAATAATATATTGGGGCCGCTACCTTATGCATTTTCAGCAGTTTAGGAACTCCACTAAGTGCAGGTTAACAAGACCAGAGCATCATAAATGAGCATCTGTCCCATGACCCAGCTGGAGACCCCTTCCGATTATTCATTCCAGAAGCACGTGCTGACACCAAGTTCAGCCCTCTTGGCTCTCCCACTCACAGCCGTGTTTTAAGATTGGCCAGAGGTCAAATCCTCCCCCTCCCCAGGCCTTGTGGAGTGGCTAAATGTTTTCTGGGTCTCGCTTGCTTTGTGGCCCTGATAACTCTATTTTAAAAATTAAAGTAAACAAAAGGGGGCCCTAGATGGGGAGCCATCCAATCCAACTCGTGTGGGAAAGGTTTTGTTTTTTTTTAAGTGTTTTAAATGGGAACAGGCCACACTGCAGAGAGCTTGTTCGATTTGGGCACCGCTGCTGCTTCACCTGCTGACCTGGGCTTTGCAGCCCAAGTTCATCCCTCACTTCAAAGGCCTGGCTCTGAGCGGATCACACATTTTCCTTGATGACAAATTAATCAAACTTGATTTCTTGGATGAGATGGACACAAAAGAACTACAACTCCCCAAGGCCCGAAAGTCAATACAGCCCTTCTGGCTCTGATTAGGGTAACAAAAGGCTATCTGAGAGCCATCTTCCTCTTTGCTCAGGGCTGTGGGATGGAGCTAAAAGTGAGCAGGGCTTGTAAAGGAGAAAGGCCTTATTAAAACGCATTTCAGCTGCAACCAAGTGCACAGC
This sequence comes from Nycticebus coucang, assembly GCF_027406575.1. Taxonomy (NCBI): domain Eukaryota; kingdom Metazoa; phylum Chordata; class Mammalia; order Primates; family Lorisidae; genus Nycticebus; species Nycticebus coucang. The sequence goes on from NC_069787.1 coordinate 26,184,730, forward strand.
GAGCCCTCCTGACAGAGAAAATTACTTTTTAGTAGATGCTCACCTTTTCTCAAGAAAGAGCAAAGTTTCCACTCAGCTTAGAAGAATCCAGAGGAAGTAGTATTTTATGAATCTGAAATGTTTATAGATCTCCCCTTTTATGTCTCCGTTGTGAAGATGAGGTTAAAAAAAGAAAAGAAATCGGCCTGTGATCTGGCAAATGTTAGAGATAGCCCGCATTTGGATAAGTAAATTTACTCGGTTAAAAATGAAATTCCCCGAGTCCAGGGAATGCATGTACTCGTTACAGCAGGCCTAGGACAAGGTGAGGTAACGGGCTCAGCTTGCAACTGCTGTGGGTCCGCTCCCGCAACCCACTCATGTGAGCGAGCGAAATAAGCCTTCTGCTAAATCGGGGAGCGCAGGATTTCAATGCAAAGCTCTAGCAGCTTTGTCATCCGCCTGTTCTGTAGAGCATCCAAGGACATCGCTTGCATCCTTCTTGTGATTGCTCTGTGTTCTATATTTAGAAGAATTGCTGCTGCACAAAATATGGTCCCTTGACTGTTCTGGGGGTGCTTTATGCCCGTCCCAGAAAGACTTCCAAAAAAAAAAAAATGGAGGGTTTGTACCTGATGGGTGTTTCCTTTCGTATGTAGGCAGAAGGCACAAATCTATATACTGTGGGTTCCTATTTTGTAAGTTTGTAGGATCTGCTTCCACGCAGCAGCCACCCCACTGCCACCCGGTGAGCAGGGAATGCAGAGAGGGGTGGTTGAGAAGCCTGTGAAGTCCGGTCACCCGGCTCATCTCTCATTTCTGACAGTTGGTGTCAAGATCCTTCCTGCAAGTATCTTTCTGATCCTGATAGGCAGTTTTCAAAATGTTGGTGGCATTCCAATAAGCTTAATAATTTAAAGGTGTGTTTCAGATTCCAGAGATGAACAACATGCACCGAGAGTTATACCTCCCCCTGGGAGCTGGCTCCAGCACTGTCTCCTACCCTCCTCTGACACATGTGCTCCAAGCCAGGGCTCACCCCTTAGGATGCTCTGAGGGTGAGCAACGTCCCCTTCCTCCAGAAAGCCTGTTCTGAGCTCTCCAGCAGACGGGAGCCCTCCTTTCTTGTAATACAGGAGGTGTGGCACTACATTGAGATTTCTAGGCCTTTTCCCACCCCCACGGGGAATAGAGTGACATTTTCACAAGCTTATCAGAAATCCCATCCTAAGAAAGCCTTCCTCCCCTCATGGAGGATTGCTCTTTGTGGTTTGAAAGAACATGGCCTTCTGAGTGAGAAGGCGAGCTTCCTCCCCCTTTACAGCCCAACTTACTAGTTTGCTGACCTTAAGGGGACAGTTGACTTTTCTGAGCCTCAGTTTGCTCATGTGGGGAACAGTGATAATGAATGTCCCCATCCTTGAGCATAAAAATTAAATGAGAAAACTCCCAGGAAGGCCTTTTACAAGCTGCTTGGTGCTGTTCGTGGCTAGGTGGTGATATTGATGTTTCATGGTACAGCAGTGGTCTTGTCAAGGTGGGCCTGCTTAGATATGTGGCCCGGTGTTTCAAAATCAGATTCCAAACTAGAGTCCGGGGACCCTTTTATTTTCATGAAAATCATTTTTTTAGGGTAAAAGTAATAACATGCTCATTTTAACAAAAGCAAACAATAGCAATAGCTAATTCCCCCTGCCCCAAAAACACTTCTTAAAATTTTTCTAAATGATACTTGGGGAAAATAAAGAATAGAAGAAAGTTGGGCTGCTCATGGCCAGGGTCTGGGCCATGAGAGTGCAACAAAGGAGATTTAGAAGGAAGGACTGCTAAACAGGGAAAAAAGGCAAAATATGGTGAACCTTGTGAAGGGGGGTGCCCACCTTACCTCAGGTAGTCCTACAGAAATAACTTATTTGCAACACCTGTCTCTCCCCCACGTGTAGGAAACTCTTTAAAGGAAATGTAGCCATTATGTTTTCCATTTGTGTGGGTGTCTCCAACGCCTGTAGGCCTCTCCTAGCTCTGTACTTGAATGTGGGGCTTGATGACAGACAAAATCTGCAGGAATTCCCTGAGGCTTCAGAGTTTAGAAACCTCCCTATTGATAATGAAGTCACCACTCCCCTTGATCAACAAATCTTCCTTACATTCACGCCAAGAGGCAGAAATGTTATTTCCCTGAAGAAACTTCAGTGATGTAATTTTAAATCCAGTTATTCTTCATATCAGTGTTGTGTCTTGGGCTCAAGGATGGTTTATGCCTCTGATGTTTGTGTAGCAGAATCACAGTCATCAGGATAAGAGTTGTGTATTGACAGTAGTTTCTAAGGGACTACAGTTTGCTAGAATTTGAGTATTGTAGAAAGAGTATAAAAACAGGAGTTAATTACTTTGCTCTTCCCCTTTTTTGTTCTGCTAAATAGTCTGTGTCTTTTTGCCCCATGGAGCTTTAAGACTGAGCAACTCTGGAATGTCATTCAGAATGAATTGCAAAGGCTCAAATCCCGTTAGGATTTTCCCAGGACTTGGAGAAAGTGAGAGTGTTCGCTTGTGTTCCTGGAAGTTGGGGAGTCCATTTCTGGACTTCTGCCTGTGGAAAGATATCAGTGACTTCTGATTATAACATGCCCACATTCTAACAAGGCTCAATAGCCGTTTCATGTATTCATTTGCCTATTTCATTTTGAACACAATTTAAAATCTCACATGTTGCAGATAACGCATAATTAGTTCAAAGATTGAACTGTTGGAAAACAATACGGGTTTCAAAAGCAGATCCTGTTAAAAGTCTGTTACAGTGACAGACTTCAGATCTCCGATTTGTATACTCTCTTCGTTACAAGAATTTGAAAAATAGGTGAAACATGTCTATTTTTTAAAGTTGTAGAAATTCTCAGGTTAGTTTTTGGCAGAATCAGTAAATAAAGCATTCAGCCCATTAGATCTCGTTAAAGTCACTACCCATGTGTAACCTGTCAGTGTCAGCATTTGTAAACTAACCAGTGTGCTTTTCACGGGATCTTTGTGGGCTGCCTTCCAGCTCACTGGCTGGAGTTATCAGGAGAAAACCAAGACCAGCTGGGCTTTGGGAGCTCATACTGAGGGTTTGCTGGAGAGAGGTTCTGTGATGTTTAAGAGCCCACCTGGGGAATATCCTCCCTCTCCATCGACTAGGTGGTGGAGTGTTGCCTCTTAAGCATAGTAGGGGTCAAGTGAGGCTGGAGAGCTCCCAGTACCTCTCTGACAGCCCCTCCCAGAGCTGCCATGGAGACTTCCAAGATCCGGTACACGTTGAGGTTACTCTGGAGTTTGTCAGTTGCATAATCCCACATTCTGGGTGGGGCACAAGCCCAGTGATGAGCATTTCTCAGCAGTACTTGCCTGTTAGCTGGTGTGGACTATCCAGAAGGAAGTTAAACTGCTGTTTACCTTTGGATATGAAAGGGCTTTATAATCTGCATTAGCCAATTTATTTTTATTTTTATTTTTTTGAGACAGAGTCTCACTCTATTGCCCTGGGTAGAGTGCCATGGCATCATCATAGCTCACAGCAACCTCAAACTCTTGGGCTCAAGAGATACTCTTGCCTCAGCCTCCTGAGTAGCTGGGACTACAGGCACCTGCCACAATACCCTGCTAGTTTTTCTATTTTTAGTAGAGACAGGGTCTCACTCTTGCTCAGGCTCATTCCAACCCCCAAGCTCAGGCTGTTCTCCCACCTCAGCCTCTCAGAGTGCTAGGATTACAGATGCGAGCCACCGCACCCAGCCAGTGTTAGCCAACTTTTATTTAAAAGCAGCCTAGAGAGAAGTGGTGGATCCTAAGTCAGGGCTTGGCTAATGACTCTGTTATTTTATAGTGAAGGGTACCACGGCTCAGAGAGGAAAGGTGCTTTGTTCGAGGGCACAGAGCTAGTAAGCCCCAGAGCAGAAGCTGCACCTCTTTCTGTTCACCCCACAGCCAGTTTCCTTTTTCCTACACAGCTATAATTTTACCGTTGTTTTGTGTTCTGTACTCCTTTTATCTTAAGTGCTCAATTTGTTCTGTGATTGAAATTATCACTGAGATAACTTTTTAATGTAAGAATATAGCAAAATAAGTCCATTTCAGTAGCTCATATTGTTAGGGGTAAAGTGGAGAGGGTCACCATGAGCACCATTACCCTAGGGCTAACGCATTAGGTGTAAGTGGCAGAAAACCAACTATGGTAAGGGAAAAAAATAGCAATGACATAACTGGAAAGTCATGGAGCAGTGGCTTCAGGCACAGTGTTGATCCAGGAGAACTAATCTATGGCTCTTCTCTTTTGCATTGTCTTTATTCTCTAGTAAAATCTATGTCCTCCCACTGTAAGTCCAAAGGAGTCCGTGGGCCTCTGTCAGCGTCCCAGGAGTTCCCAAGGTTGTGTACTGTTAGTTCTAATGGACTCTTGGGATTCACATACGTATTACCAAGCTAATAGCCGTGGCCAGAGGGTGGAACACTGTGACTAGGCCAGGATTCTACCCCCAGCTGGGGTGAAATCATGAAGATGATTCCAAAAATAGGAGGCACTGACTTAGAGTGGCAAACCCCAAAAGATCCCTTCTGGCATCAAGTCCCAGTAGCTGGGTGACATTTATGGCATGTTACCTAACTCCAAAACCTTGTTTTTTTCAACTGTGGAATGAAGAAGATCATGGCATTGTCTTCATGTTATAGTATGGTAAGCTTTGGATATAGTCAGGTTCAATAAATTTCAGCAATTAGCAGAAGCTAAGAAACCAGTGGGCTGGGTCTCATGATGCCCTGTGGATAAAGTCCTGACTCCTTATTATACTACAAGGAGCTAAGTCTCCAGCCTTTTCTCAGTCCACAAGCCTTGCACTTCCCCGGGGGTCAGTGGCCAACCCAGGGTGCTGTTGCCCAGGCTGCCCACCTCCCACCCTGCTGTCCCACCTCCTGCTCCCCACCACTTACCTGCCTTCAATGGGTTCCCTCCTCTGTTGTCACTGAGAGCCCTGCACCTCTTCCCGTGTGGCGTGTAGCATACTGCTGGTCCCTCCCAGAAGGCTGTATGAAGGCAGAGACCATGTTATGCACTGAGATGGCCACTCTGCCTGGCTCACAGCAAGTGTCCCAAAGAAGTTTGATGCATAAAAGGAGTTGAACTGAAAGCAGACAGGCAGGGCATCTGGTAGGTAAAGGCCTGGTTGGCCCTGAGGGTTCAGTGACCTAGTGGATGAAGAATCTTCACTCTGTCCTGTAACAGGGGTCATCAACCCAAAGTCGAGGCTGCTGCCTTGCAAAGCATCCTGACATCGAGGGAGAGAGACCTGGTGGTATGGAGAAGCCTCCCCAGGATCCACCCTCACTACTGGAAACCCCCAAAGGCCTTCCCTGCCTTCAGAGCATGGGGACATTTGTTTTGCTGACTGCATGGACCCTCAATGCTCCTTGTGTATAGTTTTGTAGACAATGTTGTAGTCTCATAATAAATTCTTACTTTGAAAGGATGAGCTGGTTCTTGATTTAAGAAAGCAGATTTTAATCCACAAATGGAACTTTGCTTAAACTACATATTTACTATCTGTTAGAGCTTTAGAGAAGTTCAAGGTAAAAATTTCCCTAACTTCACATCTAAGAAAATTTGCTTTGGGAGGAGAAAGAAAAATGTAAAAGAAACACAAATTTGGAAATAATATAATAGGAACTGGACCCATCTTTTTCCCTGTGCTCCAACCCTCACTCCTTCCCCTAAAGAGGAGCAGGCAGGCTCCTCTTCCTCCCTCCTGATGGGGCAGCAGCCTGCAGGGAGGGTCTTGGCACTGGTGAAGTATTTAATATAATTCTTTCTAGTCAAGTTCAGTTTTGACTATTCATGGGCTAGAACCCAAGAAATGCTTCCTTGCTGTAAATGCTTTAGGTGAGCTGAAGAATTGGACCCCAGCTGCACATGTGTACCAGGCATCTGAGAAATGAAGATCAGGCTACCAGGCTCATCAGGCTCAGCTTACAAACCACCTTCCCTCTATTTCTGCCCCCGAATCTTCTTTCATGGAGCTGGTTACTCTCTTATTGGAGTATTTCCCACGTGTTTGCTAAAGGGAAATCACCACCAAGACATCTGCAAATTCTCTGTGCTTTGAAGTATTCACAGGAAACTCAGCAAAGAGAAATCCAGAGTTACTTTGAGTTACTTTGGGTGGGTGGATATATTGTTTGTTTGGTTTGGTTTTATAGCAGCTGGTGGTGAATTTCAAACCCCATGTGCTGGCACCACCGGAAATTAAAATGCCTTCCTTCTTCTCCTCTTACCTGAGACAAGAGCTTTTAAAATTTTATTTTATAATTCAAAGGCAAAAAAGATAGCAACACACATAGAAGAAAGTGTGTGTTTTTCCTTGTTCAAATGAAAATTCAGATCTGTGTATGCTTTTAAAGTATAACTGTGTTTCTAAATTTATAATGCTTTCAATATATGTAGAATTTAAGAGTTTACAAAGTGTGTTTGTGTGCGTAAGCTCACGTCATCTTTCTTTCCTTCTTTCTTTTTTTGAAAAGAGTCTCACTATGTCTCCTCGGTAGAGTGCTGTGGCATCACAGCTCACAGCAACCTCTAATTCTTGGGCTTAAGTGATTCTCTTGCCTCAGCCTCCCAAGTAGCTGGGACTACAGACGCCTGCCACAACGCCCGGCTATTTTTTGTTGAGGTTGTCATCCTTGTGTAGCTGCCCCAGGCCAGGTCCGAACCCTCCAGACTTGGTGTATGTGGCTGGTGCCATAACCACTGTGCTACGGGTGCTGAGCCTCATGTCATCATTCTAACAAATCAAAGCAGTTAGCTGGTTAGCACTGCCTTGCAAGTAAGTTGCCTGACAGAAAGGAGAAGGGCCTGCCCAGCATCACTCACTGCCACTTGGGAGGGGCAGGCCACAGGCCTATCTGTTTCCAGAGGGAATGCTTTCCAGCTCATAGATATTCCTTTCAATTTACTGTGGGAAGTGGCCCTATATTTACTGTGGAGCCATTTCCCCCTCTACACTTGCCCTTACATTGTAGACTGATCTTCCTTTCTTGCAGGTGGAGGCCAGTGTTTATGGCTCTACAAGACAAAATAGAAACAAGAAATTAAGCAATAATTATAATATAATTGATGACACTTATCAAGCATGGACCCTGTGCCAGACTGTAAGCTACATGCACTAACTTGCTTAATCCTCATAGGAACCTTCCTTATCCTGTGAGGTGAAATGACTTGTCCAAGATGACTTAGCAAGAAAGCAGAGAGCTCAGGATTCAAATACAGACAGTCTGACCCCAGGCTCTTCCTCTTTACCACTTTCTGTATACTTGTTGAGTATCTACTCAATGCCACATCCTTTTTATGTGCTATCTGACTGAACCATCACTATCTCAGTTTTACATATGAGGAAACAGAGGCTCAGAGTGCATAACTGATCTGTCCAAAGGCACAGGGTGTAGAAGTGTTAGAGCCAAAATCTGAACCAGGTTGTCTGTTCCCCAGCTCTATTCTTGGATCCTCTTGCTCCATGTCATACCAAAATGTGCCATTTACACTGCAATATATAAAACTCGCAAAAGAGCCCATTAGAGGTTGGATTCCAGAGACCATGGGAACCAGTAGCAGGGGGCTTGGGAAAGAGAGTCCGAGCAACTACTTAGAATCCTGCCCTGAAGCCAGGCACATTGGCTTACACCTATAATCCTAGCACTCTGGGAGGCCCAGACAGGTGGATTGCTTGAGCTCAGGAGTTCAATCCAGACCAGCTGGAGCAAGGGTGAGACTCCATCTGTACTAAAAAATAGGAAAATTGGCTAGGCATTATGGTAGGCTCCTGTAGTCCCAGCTACTCAGGAGGCTGAGGCAAGAGAATCTCTTGGCAGAAAAGTTTCAGGTTGCTGTGAGCTTTAATCAAACCCCAGCACTCAACACCAGGCAACACAGTGAGACTGTCTCAAAAAAACAAAAACAAAAACAAAAACAAATCCCTACCCTGAGCAGCCAGGGCACACCTACTCTATTCCACACCTCACTGCAGTATCTTCTGCATGTGATAGATGGGGACACTGAAGCTCAGGGAGGCTAAATGACTTAAACAAAGCAGTGTGTCTCCCTGAAAGATGACACCAAGATCTGAAGACCAGTGCTTCCCGCTTAGGGTCGTGGGCTAAGCAGTCATGTACTTTGGATCATGACATACTTGGAGATTGAGGGAACAGGGTCCTCAGTTTCCATTTCTGGGCCACCCTGTTTTACTACAGTCTTTTAAACCTCACTGGTTTCCTCTCTCTCCTCCAGAAACTTAGAGAAACTGCCACCCACCTTCTTCACAGGAATTTTGCAAAGATTAATTGGATAATTTCAGAATAGTTCTTTGAGCTGCTTGAAGAAAAAGTGCCATCTAGAAGAACAAAGTAAAAGAACAATAATAATTATTATATTTAAATGTATTTATGAGAATCTCTGTGGGGGCAATTAAGTGGAGACCAGCTTGTACTTGTGGAGAATTCAGAAGGTGATGAAATGCCCGTATCCCTGCCATCCCCCTGGGTTCCACTGAATTGCTGGTGGAGTGACGGCACTGGGACACTGGAGCTGAAGCCCAGGCATGAGAAGTGCACACTTCAGAGCTGGAGCCTCCCTTCTTCTCTACGAAAATAACCCATCTGCCCTGTGTCAGGCCTGCAGGAGACGCACCTGTTATGGCCCCAAATTGGTTACCGTGAAGTGCTCACACAGCTCTTTCCAAAAAGTACATCTCCTTGCCATATGCAAGAGACAACTTACTTCTTGGGCATCCATGTCTATCCTATAATTAATTACTGCCCATTTACCACAGGGACAGAAAATTCCCAGCACCTCCGCTGGGTGCCTGGAAGGACTTCTTTCACATCTGCTGATAGAACCTGTGTTTGTATTTAGTGGTGGGCCTGGCAGATAATGAGGTTTTGATGCCACAGAGCTATTTAGGCGAGTTTATTCTGGGCTCTAAGGATCCCTCAGCTACTAACATCTGGTCTATTCAGATGTGGCCCTCTCTCCATTCAGAGGGCCCGGGTTTGGTGGGCAAGATGTTTTCTCTTACAATTGACTTGCCTTTGATCTTTAAGACGGGCTTTCCCGCTTAAACACCTGGCTGCGCTTAGCCTCTGTGGCAATTCCACACTCCTGCACACCGTTTCTTTTCTTTGCCTGCTTGCTTTTTTTTCCAGCTTCACTTTTTATACACAGATGGCCATCATGCTGTGTGCAACTGCACCCGCAGCCTGCTCATCATCTGAGAACAGATATCCCCTCCCTCCAGCCGATTCCAACAGGATAACCTCTTAGGCAAACACTCGGGTACCTTCCCATCTCTTACAACTTCATTTTCTGCTCACACCACCCTCACCAACTGCTGCCCACTGAGGTAAGCAGAGGCTGGGCCACCTGGAGCAGAGCTTTTCAAAAATTGCCTGGGTGTCTGGTTAAAATAAAGACCCTGATCCTTAGGACCACAGTGGGACTTAGATTATAATTTCTTTTTTATTTATTTTTTTGAGAGAGAATCTCACTTTGTCACCCTTGATAGAGTGCCGTGGTGTCGTAGCTCATAGCAACCTTAAACTCTTGGGCTCAAGCAATCCTCTTGCCTTAGCCTCCATAATAGCTGGGACTACAGGCACCCATCACAATGCCTGGCTAGCTTTTCTATTTTTATTAGAGATGGGGTCTTGCTCTTGCTCAGGCTGGTCTCCAACTCCCGAGCTCAAGCAATCCACCTACCTCAGCCTCTCAGAGTGCTGGGATTACAGGCATGAGCCACTGTGCCTGGCCAAGATTATGACTTCTCATAGGCTCCCAGGCTATGCCAAAGCTGTTGGTCTGTGAACCACGTGGCAAGTAGCGAAGTCCTAGATTACTTTTGGAATAGCCTCCCCCCCATAATGCTCCTTCCTCTTCCCCATTCCATTAAGAAAACTTAACTGCCTATGTTCTATTTTCGTAGATGCATCCTCCTGCCCAACAGGGACCACTTCAGACTCAGGTACTAGCAGCTGGTAGAGAAGCAGGATATGGGATCAGAAGACTGTGTCTCAGGAAGAAGGGCATAGGATCTATGTTGTGACCACATAGACCACAGGAGAATCACATGTCTAATTAGTGAAGCTTTATTGTTTTTAATATATCTTGGCAGTATTCTACCTTGATACAAGTTTTTAAGCATACAATGTTGTTGGCAATATGAAATTAGGTATTACGTCTTTTCACACCTTTTCTTCCCTACCCCCACTCTGAGTTCAGAGGTACCACTCACTGCTCATTCAGAGTACCCAAACATAAGAATGGCATCATGTCAACTTACAGTCAAAAAGAATAGCTGGGTCCCTGTCAAACTCAACTCCACCGCTGAGTCTATTCCATTCAGACTCAAGAAAAGCAATTTCCATGTAATAAGTCTGATGATATAATTAAAACATTCAACTGGATCCATGCTTGCCTTTTAACAGATCCTTAAAGGTCACATTCAAGAGGAGCATGAACGTCTGAAATTTGTTTGATGCAGTGGCTCTCTCTAGAAGTGCCATCGTTAAATAGGTGCTTATGACTCTCCATTGATACATCAGGGTCACCAGACATGCACTTGTGAGTCCAGCTCTCCTATTAACCATGTTGTTTAACCTGGTCTAAAACCTGCCTTTCCCCATATATGTCAGGGGAAAACTACGATGATCACTCATGTGATAGACTTTGTAGACTGAACCTCTGCGCCTACGACAGCCCCGTGAAGCTAGCTAGTATAGCAGCTGATACGACATGGGTACCAGTCAATGAGACCACATCAGCCCTTGCCACCGGACAGGCCCTAGATAGTGTTTTTCAACCTTTTATATCTCATGGCACACTTGAATCTATAGTTAAACTTCTATGTTGATTTTTTTAAAAAGTAAAAAAAGAATATACTTGCTGTGCTTTGAACATGTTTTGAAAATAATTTAATAAATGATCTTTAAAATTGTTCACTGCACGGCTCAGATTCTCTCATGGCATACCAGAGTGCCATCACACACCAGGTGAAAATCACTGATCTAGTGATTTCTCGGTACTCGAGTCTTCTTCAAGCTCCTGGATTGTGGGGTGGCTTCCAGGGAGGGGCTGGTTCAGCCAGGACTAAGGGAGGATGTGTGCCCCCAGGACACAACTCCTACCCTCCTGATATGAAAGGATTTTAATACTTTAACTGGTCCATTTCCACCTGGCTGATGAAAATACTGAGACTTAGATTAAGCAAGTTGTCCAAGACTGTGCAATTGGTGAGTGGTGGGGCTTGGGCGAGTCTTTCTCTGAGCAGCCCTACTCAACACCACACCAGCAAATGCTGTGTAAGTGCGTAACACAGTATGGGGTGTGTATCCTCAGTAAACCTCAGACTTCTTCATCCTTCCTCTACACTTGATTCCTGCATGTGTCTCCCCTAAGTTCAGTGCTGCCTGCATCTTGGGGGCTGGGGCAGGATGGATAAAGCTTAAACAGTTGACCTCCTCTTTACCCAGCAGGGTCTTGCTGGTACTGTGACTCACGATTTCCACTTCTCCCAGCTGCACCGTCGTACATGAGAGTTTTCTAGCTACAGGTTGGTGAAGTGTTCCAGGGCAGGATGTTTACATCCCCTAGAGGAACGGGTGAGGAATCAAGCCAGCTCTTGCTTGGCAACCCCTGGCTGTTCTTTCCAACTCAAGGCGGCCGGCCAAACCAACTCAGGAGAGGAAAACATAACAAGTGCTGATGTGCTTCCATTTTACACAGAACATAATAAAAGTTTTCAGGATGATTTATTTTCCTAAACAAGAAAATACAATGGACCCCATCCATTATTCAACATGCTAATGATAACCTTTACTCTCTTGTCAAGGATGATCTAAGGTGGCGTTCAATTGAAGTACAAAGGATGAGCAGAGAGCACACACACACACACACACACACTCATGATCCCACAACACTCCGTGCCATGACAATGGGAAAATAAATTGTGGTGCAAGGGGATTTAAAACTCAGAGGAAAGATATGTTTACACATTTTCAGTGTTCTAGACATCATAAAAACAGGGGCTTTTAAATTTTAGGTGATTGACTTGACAATGACCCCATAGAAAGTGAATACTGATAACTCAATGCATGCTTTACTGTCATTTTTAGAAAATTTATTCCTTTCAGCTGACATTATTCAAACCACATGGAGCAGAGGGTCTAGAATTGTATCAATTCCTAAGATCTTGGTACCTGGCTCACTTAGCACCTTATGCTTATAGGGAGTTAGATCCCTGGAATACCAATGTTCCTGAGAATTATACTTAACCAGGAAAATGTAAAAGTTTGTTTTGATTCCAAGCAAGTTTGATAGCAGGGCAAAATATTCACTTTCTGATGAGTGAAGCTTTTTTCCCAAGGGGAGAGTAAATGCTAATTAAAGTTATTAATTTCCCCCATGTTTGGGGATGTTATACATGTTCAATTGAATATCAGTAAAACTTAAATCCATATAAATAGCCTATTTTAGAAGCAGCACCATAACTCGGGAATGTTACAAGTTCATTTCTAAATTTTCCTTTTGAGCCTTTTTGGGTAGCTTGAGGACAAAATGAATGAGTGTGTTAACAGTCTACAGAGAGCAGTTCAGAGCTAGGCAGCCGTCCCCTGTCCATGCCTCCAGGAGACTGTATGTTAAAGAAATTTTTAAAAATATTTAAAAGCAAAGGATTTTTCTTACTCCTTTAAATTGTTTTTTTTTTTTTGTCTATGAAAATGTAAATATCCCTAAAAAATTGTAATGGCCTTAGCCATTCTCAAAAATTTTCCTTTATCTTAAATTTTCAAATTATGATTATAACAGCACTTAGCATTTCTCAATCATGAATCAGAACACAAAAAACTGTACTTGGGAGCAGTTGGAATTAGAAGGGCTAGGTGACCCCGGGACCTCTTTCAACCAGGTTATTATTCCACAGTAAACTGGGAAAAGGTATCTAGTTGTTGAAGCAACCCAGGTGTAAAGTACTTGGTACACTAGCTAGCACAAAGGGATCCTTCAATAAATGTTGCCACCCCATCCCCAGAAAAAAAACAAAAAGTCTAAAATATATGTCAAAGTTAAAAAAACAAAAAGGGGAACCTGAGGAAACTTCTTCAAACAATACTTAAGTTATATAACTTAGTACTAATAAAAGAGGGTCTGTTTTTATTCTTTCATCCTTTCAGTAAATATTGAGTGCCCATCATTTGCAAGACACTGAGAACAATTTCCTTCTCCTGCAAAGCAGGGGACACCTAGCTCTGCAAGCAGCCATCTCAACTCTCAAAGGTTTTTTCAGCAGGAAAAAATGTCAGGGAGTAAATGCTATTAAAATCAACACGATATAAAATTGTCCCCAACGGTCTCATTGTAGAGAATTCCAAAAGATCGTTCTAAGACTCTGCCCTTCTTTTTGAAGGGGCTTCTAAAATTCTTTAGGCTTCACTCCACCATTCCCTATTTGCAAAACCATGTTCAGGATTATTCTAAATGATTCCGAGACGTTCCACAACTATGTCTATTTCAAGTCTGTTCTCGGAAGATGGAACTCCACAGAAGGCGGTTCACATGATTTTTAGTCCGAATCTATAAATAATTGGTGGATCCATTTTAGCCCCCAAAACTCCCATCTGGTTCTCTGTTCACACAAGACACTAGGCCGAAAGCTTGGAAGGATAGTAATCCTGCTATGCAGGAACATCGTAGGTTAATTGTGATTATAGTAGGTGCTCTTTGCTTCTGGTTTTTTGAGGACTGTAACTTGGGCTTTCCCAAGGTGATTTGCACCAGATCAGTGGGCTGGATGAGGTGGGGGGGGGTCACTCCTAAGTGGGCAATTATTTCCTCTTCCCCATTCAGTTACCCTTCTTGTTTCCAGGCATTAAAATGCTCACGGTTCGGGACCAAGAAGGTCTGACCTCCTTCCTGCTCCTCTTGCAGACTTTTTATAATCCCTGCATGTGAAAGGAACAGAAGAACACAGTTTGTTTGGGGATCCCAGATGGAGTCTGCAGGATGGATATTAGAAAAATCATCTCTTTTGACTGGGAGACTGAGAAATTTAAATTGGAATAGCAATGAAAAAGCATACACATGTATGTGTGTGGAGGGGGGAGAGGCTACCCTGGATGTCAGTTTTGCATCTGCAAAGAGTCGTTTTGTGGAGCCGATCTGCACTTTAAGAATGCCTAATGGGTACAGTCAGTTCAGACACAGCTGAATGTGTTCTTCTAATTCAAGGGGGGAAAACAATAACAGACACACAAACACACACACTGCACAAAAAGATGGGGGGAATGTGGGCACCGAGCACGCCCCTGCAGATTTGGGGCTGACAGTTGAAGAGAGAAGAACATTTTAAGTGCAGGGACTGAAGCAAGAACAGCCAGCCCCCAAACGGGAGAGAAGAGAAAGGTCAGCAAAGGTGAGTTTCTGAGCAAAGCAGAGGTAGGGGAAGGGAGGAAAGGGGACGGACGAGAGGAAAGAATGAAGAAAGCAGAAACCAAGTAAACAAAACCTGCCTTGACTTATTAAGACTGTTAATTTGAGATTGTGATCCATACCATTATGGAAAATGGAGCAGTTAAAAAGGAAAGCATTTCAATTATGACAGGGCAGGAAGAACTTAAGAAATATTTGACATTCAAAATGCCTTTTTTTAAACCGCTTTTGTTCCAAAGTTCTCATTTTGCATCTAGTTAAATGCATATTAATTTCCTTCCCTTCGTAATGAAGCGCTGTGTGTTCTGTGTCTGTATGAAGAGGTAAGGCGAGTCCATACATGGAAGGCTGAAGGATGCCCTCCCTCCCTTGCTCCATCAGCTCAAACTTTTCATTCTGATCCTATGGGAATGATGAGGCAATCTGGGAAGGGGATAGATGTGAACAAAAGACTTCTTGAACGTGGGAGTTAGCAGTCGATCCCTCCGCTAGCTGTTGGACTGTTTTGTCAGGAAAGAGGATAGGGCATTCACTTTAATAAAACCCTCACTAATACCCAGATCTTCCCAGATCCCCGTCTCATGAACTCATTTCATTTACCCAGAACTCTCCCCGCCTCCCCTCAACAAACCTGGAATTGAAATCATCTTTTTCCTGTGCATTCCTGAGAGTGACTGGCGATGCAGCCACAGAACTGGCAAGTCCTGATGAAGGAATTAAATTCAGGCCCATTCACGATGCACGTTAACTTTGTGGGTGGAAAGAAACCTGGAGGAGAGAGAGGAAACAAGCCTTAAAGCCTCCAGAAATTGGCAGGCAGACTTCCGGAATGAGGCTTCTCCAAGGAATCTTCTCCTAGAATTAAACCTGGGACTGAAATACATTTGCAAATGATGGGGCTTCAAAGTGGGTTTTGGGTTTCCTTGTGTCACGCTGATATGGGTCCTTCGAGTTTTGTGGGAGATTTTTTTGAGATGTGGAGAAATGCACGATGAGAAGGCAGAGCTGGAAATTCTGGGCCACAAACCATTTACTTAGAACAGACTTTCCCTCTGATATTCTTCCCAAATATGTCATGGCATTCACAAAGAGCGCTGCTTCTAAAATGTCGGATTATGCAGTAATAGTTGCTGAATGAGAACATAAAATGTCTTTAAAAAAATTAATCAGTTGTCTTCAAGGTCTGTGTGGCTGCTCAGATACCCTCTGTGGTGTCTGACCTTTAGCAGGCCAATTGAAACAGCTTTCTTATTTACAGACCTCCATTTCTCCACGTTTATCTGGTGTGATTAATGACAGATGATTTTTTAAATCTATATGTTTCTTTAAAAGGCAGAAGAGACAGCCTGGAGTTTTTAAAATGGTGGTCATAATCTACCATAAGATGGCACTGTAACATAAATTATGGGAGAGTCAGCTGTCTGGTATAGGGACTGAAAGGATTAACAGTATGTCACCAGGTTTGCAGGTGAGCACACAGGAATTATTCTCGCGGAGAAACATTAACAGGAAACGTGTTAAGAGCATGTTATATGCGAACCAGACTTTAATCAGGGAGAAGCTATCCAGGAATTCAATGCAGACAGGCCTTTTTGCATTTCAGAGAAAATATGCCAATATAACCTGAAAGAAAAGGTTTTTACAAAATAATAAAAAGAGAAAATCAGCCCCAGCCAGCAAGCGCAGAAATGGAAAGGTGTTTTCCACGCTTGGTTCTGTTTCAGGCATATAATAACTGAGGATAGAATGAAAACCTGGTTGAACCCTTTTCCCATTCTTCCTTGCTTTCCCGTCATCACAGAAGGGTAATGTAGGTATTCTCAGTAACGTGGCCAGCTCTGCAGGGCCTGGCTGTGGAGTCTGAATGCGAGCACATTTATCCTCTTGTTTGTCACAAAACGAGCGTTGCCTTTCACAGATGGGCACTGGGGAATAAAAAGTACATGGGGTTACTGATGCAGCGGGACTTTTTTTTTTTTTCCATGCTGTCTTTGAGAAGGGCTCAGTTGGAGTTGCCTCTGCCAACGTGGCCCCAGTGTAGTGGCAATTCCTTAGAGATTAAAGAGGAAAAAGAAAGAAAAACCTCATCCAAATTACTCTGTAGGGGGGCTCCATAGCTTCAGGTGCAGTTGAAAACAACAGACTCACCAGTGTGCTTTCTGGCTTCATAGAAAAGCTTTTTTTAAAAATCGGTTTCTTGGAGATCTCAGCCTATTGTGATACCAAGTGGATCCTCTGTTTGGCTTGGCACAGAATCAGGTACATGCTTTTCATGTATGCTGGTATCAGGCGCTGTTCAGTACTGTGTGCTCAGGGGAGAGGTACAGGCTGCTGTCGGAACATCCAGGAGATGGCTTTCTGAAATGTTTAGCATCACTGCAAACAGTGGGACTGCACTTGGCTAAGAGGAGGCCACTGGGGAGCCTGCCTTTCTGTGGTAATGTCAGGCTCCTTTCCTTACTGATTTTTCCCCCCACTGCCCTAGTAGAGAAAATAGATGGACCATCAGGTAACAGAAAATACAGGGCAAAGTCCAATCAGAAATCCAGCCAGGGGATGTTGTTGTCTAGAAGGCGTGTGCATGGTAATGTATTCTTGGAAGCACTCAGAGCCTGACGTCTAGCTGACACGAAAACCCGTGGGTTATGTCTTGAATGGGTTAAGCCTCCATTTAGGGGAATATAGTCTAGGCTAGTGTCTTGGGCCAGCCACACACCGAGAGTCTGGAGCGGAAATGGAGTAATGACCCATCTTCCTCCAGGGAAGTGGACAGGAGGATGATTGCAGCTTCTCACCTCCTCTTGTGAGCAGAGGGATAAAGATGTGGTTTCTCAGTGCCTAACGAACATTAAAGGTTTGTCCGGGGATGAGGAAAAGAGAAATGATTTGCTTCTTAATAAACTTGTGTCCTCTGCTTTCTGTTGGCAAAAATACTGTTGTGAAATCACTCACAGGCTTTGTTCCTCCAACTATTTGCTTAGTTGAGAATACTAAGAACCCGCCTCGACTGGAGCTTATTGTCTTCATAAATGTTATTTTGAAAATACTGTTTTAGGCACGGTGGCTCACCTTGTGATTCCAGCATTCTGGAGGCCGAGGCAGGTGGATTGCCTGAGCTCAGGAGTTTGAGACCAGCCTGAACAAAAGCAAGACCCTATATCTACTAAAAATTGAAAACTAGCCATGCATGGTAGTGGGTGCCTGTAGTTCCAGCTACATGGAAGTCTGAGGCAGGAGGATCTCTTGAATCTAAGATACCGAGGTTGCTGTGAGCTAGGCTGATGCTACCATGGACAACTGAGTAAGAATCTGTCAAAAAAAAAAAAAAAAAAAAGAAGAAGACAGAAAGGAAGGAAAGAAAGAAAAATACTATTTCAGACCTTTCCCCAAAAGGGTACATTTTTTTTTCTTACTTGGAGAAAGTTATATCCTAGTTCATAAATGCATGAAAGTTGATATTGACAGATCCTAATTCCTTACCTGAAATCCTCGGTGCCAGAAATTTAAAATGTGGGGGATTATGGTATATAGACCATGTATTATGTACTCCATACCTGATACATTAATAATATTTCTGCCGTGCAATAGGGGAATATTCACACTAAGAGGATTAAGTAAACTATATGAAAAGTCCTATATCAGCTTAGGTCTTCCCAACATTGAGTTAATTTAAAAACATAAAAGTTTGTGCCTTTGAATTTCAGAATTGTGAATATGGAACATGAGAGAATGTGAACCTGTATTTATATTGTATATCTACATTTATATTTTAAAAGAAATAATAGTGTAGACATTATATTTAAAATCTATGGATTATTAAAACTAAGGTAGCCTTTTAGATCTGGCTGTGAAGTTGCCTCTAATCCTGATGACTTACCTGCTCCCTGTATTCTACTTTATCTTTCTCACTGACTAATTAGAAACTCCAGCCTAGGAGTTGCAAACTCATGTGCTTAAAGGGCTGAGGAGATAATATAACATGAATGGAGTTGGGGTAGACAACAGGGAATGGTGAGGACCAGGGCACAGGACAGTGTTTGTGCCATTAAAGGGGAGGCACCACCATCAGGGAGCTCCTGAGATTGCTGCCAAGAGGGAAAGTGCCTCAGGCAACCTCATTTATCAAGATAAATCACCAAGCAAGTTTTTTTTTTTTTTTTTTTTTTGGTTTTGGCCAGGGCTAGGTTTGAACCCTCCACCTCTGGCATATGGGACTGGCGCCCTACTCCTTGAGCCACAGACACCGCCCCAAGCAAGTTTTTAATATGTAGTACTCTCAATTATTTTTTTCTTTTTTGAGACAAAGTCTCACTCTGTCACCCTGGATAGAGTGCTGTGGCGTCAGAGCTCACTTCAAACCCTTGAGCTCAAGCAATCCCCTTGCCTGAGCCTCCGGAGTGGCTGGGACTACAGGCACCAGCCACAACCAGCTAGTTTTTAGAGATGGGGTCTCACTGTTACTCAGGCTGGTCTCTAACCGCCTCGGCTTCCTAGAGTGCTGGTATTATAACGTGAGCCACTGTGCCACTGCGCCCGGCTCTGTCCTTCTTTCTTACGTACTTTTAATCTGACCCAATACAAATAAGCCAAGACCCCCCCATTAACAAATCCTAATGGGATTTTTCTGGGTTCTTCTTCACGAAATAACTTGACCATTTGCAACTTTCAAAACGCTCCCCTCCCTGGTATCAGGGCAAGTACACACTCTGGGGAGCCTACTGCCTTTTGTTATCCCTTCTCTCACCACATTTGCTTTTCCTCGTCCTGGGTTCTCACCTCCGCTTTCTTCTTCTCTCCACTCCACTCCTCTGCTGTTTCCCAGAGCCTAAACCTCACTCCATCATAGCTAAACCTGCATGAGCTTCCTTTCGGATATTCCACAGGCTCCTCAAATTCAAGCCCTCTCAAACAGAACCCCCACATTCCTCTTTAAAGGAGGAGGCTCCTCCTGGCCTCCTTTCTCCTGTCTGTGACCCAGCCCTCTTCTCATGCCAACTGTCACGGAGGCCAGCAGGGTTCATCTCCCTCACAGTTTCTTTCTCGTACCCCCAGACAATGCCTCCATCACCTTACTGCTGCCCCCACTCTCAGGCTCACATCCTTCAGCCTGAGTGTAGTTTATCAACAGCAATTGTGGTGTTTGCCAAATTGTCCAATGACTCCGCAAGGCCTTCCAAATGAAATCCATCCCCTTTACCAAGCTTTGAGTCAATTAATAACCCTAACTTTTGGCCAGGCACAGTGGCTCACACCTGTAATCCTAGCACTCTGGGAGTCCAAAGGTGGGAGGATTGCTTGACTTCAGGAGTTTGAGACCAGCCTGAGCAAGAATGAGACCCTGTCTCTACTAAAAATAGAAAAATTGGGTGGCGCCTGTGGCTCAGTGAGTAGGGCGCCAGCCCCATATACCGAGGGTAGTGGGTTCAAACCCGGCCTTGGCCAAACTGCAACCAAAAAATAGCCAGGCGTTGTGGCGGGCACCTATAGTCGCAGCTGCTCCAGAGGCAGCAGAGAGAGAATCACATAAGCCCAAAAGCTTGGAGGTTGCTGTGAGCCGTGTGACATCATGGCACTCTACCGAGGGTGGTAAAGTGAGACTCTGTCTCTACAAAAAAAAAAAAAAAAGAAAAGAAAAATTAACTGAGCCTTGTTGTCGGTACCTGTAGAACCAGCTACTTGGGAGGCTGAGGCAAGAGGATCGCTTGAGCCCAAGAGTTTGAGGTTGCTGTGAGCTATGATGATACCACAGCATTCTACTCAGGGTGACAGAGTGAGACTCTGTCTCAAGAAAAAATATAAGAAAGAATAATTAGCCAGGCATAATGATGGGTGCCTGTAAGTTCCAGCTACTTGGGAGGCTGAAGCAGAATGATTGCCTGAGCCCAGGAGTTCAAGGTTGCAGTGAGCTATGATGAGGCCACAGCATACCAGCTTGGATGATAGAGTGAGATCCTGTCTCCAAAACAAACAAAACCTAACCCTTATCCTATTATATTTTCAGCCTTATCAACCAAGATTTCCATCCTGCATCCTATAGGTTTGATAAACTTAGACAACTGATTGAAACCACCTCATATCTTCTAAAAGGAAATATGTTCTTCCTTCTTCATCTAAATTGAAGGCTTGCTTGAAGGCGCAGAGGCTAAGATGCAGTTGCTATAGTTTGACCAATATATGGGTAATATCAAGCAATGTAGATTTTTCCCTATCATCTTCATTTGGACTGCTAGAATGTACTGTGTCTTACGTGCATATTCCCAATGATAAAATAGAAGAAGAAGAGCACCTGGCCTGTAAATATATTTAAAACCGGGTGGACGCAATTACCTTTCAGCTTTGTGCAGTGGCAGTATCGTAGCCAATGAGGTTTATCCAAGGTGCAATTATTGCTAATTGAAAACTTTTCCCAATACTCCACCATGACAACTTGAAATATAGTCAGCATTGGCAATTTTTGACCGTCTCTATGGAGACTGAAAAAAGAAAAATATATAATATTTTAAACCTTTTTACTGCATTAATTGTTTCATGAGCAAATCTAGAAAGCTGTGTGTTTGACTAAATAAACTTGTGTGGCTGAGAGTCTCCATTTGATAATATGACATACACCAACCCACGGTAGCAGGAAAAGTCAAGTTTACATTTTTTTGCTAATAGTGAACATCAGCATTGTTTAATAGGGCAACGATAACTTTAAAAGAATTTTAAAATGGGACACATAATTAAAAATGTTTTTACATCAAATAATATGGTTCATTCAAAAACCCTGGGGCAATTGAAATGAGTCTGTCTTTTGGAAAACATTTCTGCCTTTCAGATTTGCAGTGAAATTTGTTACGAAATGCTTTTGGTATATCATCTGTGACATGTTAGTTTTCTTCACTGGCTATCATTTGTAATACAAATCCCTGTGTTTGCCAACATTCAGAAACAGGAATTTTAGCATTTATTTTGGTCCGTTAAGTCTTTTCATGATACAATAGCATCTATCATTACTGAAGACAGGTAGAGACTCATGTACTCCAAGGAAATTTATATCTGGAGGTGGGTAGTGACTCAACATAGCACTAGGTTAAGAAAGTATTTTGTGGAATCCATCCTAAATGTATTTTTCCACTGTTAAAAAAAAAGAGAGAGAGAATATGGAGAAATGATAGTCTCTTACCTTCCTCTTCTGACTTCATTAGAAAGTTCCGAACCCAATGATGATATTTAGGGGAGAAGGTAAATTAAATTTTTCCTGTACATTTTGAGTTGGATTACCAGCCTTTCGAACTGACGAGGTTTTCTTTTTTTTCAGAGTAGGCAAATGTATCTTTGCTTTCAAAGTTCAAATTCCAACTCAAGTAATTGAAAATTCTCTCTTGCCTTCCAGAAAATGTTTGGTCTCTAGACCTATGACTAATGCCCAGTTCAGAAACTTTAGCACCGTGGGCACAGCCACGGTGAGCTAGGAAGGTGAGAAGACTCAGAGAAGCACTAATGATTTTAATGGGAACCGATTTTACTTCTCAAGGAAACCCCGAAACTGGAGTATTTAAAGACGTACCTGTCTGCACCTCTCTACTCTGAGGTTTGCAGATTCTACTTAGGCTGAAGAGGCCATTTCAGTTGAACTTCAAGGCAGTAGCATGGTTCTAGTGGATTAATAACCTCTGGTTAATTGCAGATGTAATGGAAAGCAAATGCTAAGAGGATGTATTACTACGCCCACAGCTCAGGCTTCTGGAATCTTCCCATGTCAAGTACATATCCCCAAATTACTTGTGTCTGCATGGCTAAAGGAGCTGATTCCAGTGTCATCACCCAAAGATCAGTTCCACCCCCATCTCCCATGTCCTGACCATGCATTGTCCACATAGGTAAGGCACAGGCTTGCTGCCCAAGTAGGACCATCTTGAATTGGTCAAGATGTGGCACTTGAAGATCATTCTGTGTAGAAAACATTCATCAGCTGAAGAGAAATCCCTCTCAGAACCTCATCTTGGTAGCCATACTTTTACCTCCTTGAATGACAACATTTCTCTTCAAATGCCACCCAAGTAATTTGAATAGAGGCTGGCAATTTTGAAACACTTTGAATTCCTTCCTTCCTTCCTTCCTTCCTTCCTTCCTTCCTTTCTTCCTTCCTTCCTTCCTTCCTTCCTTCCTTCCTTCCTTCCTTCCTTCCTTCCTTCTTTCCTTCCTCCCTCCCTTCCTCCCCGTTTAACTGTTGCCCTGGGTAGAGTGCTGTTGCATCGTAGCTCACACCAACCTCAAACTCTTGGGCTCAAGTGATCTCCTTTGCCTCAGCCTGCCCAGTAGCTGGGACTACAGGCGCCCACCACAATGCCCAGCTAGTCCTCCATTTTTAGTAGAGATAGGGTCTTGCCCTTGCTCAGGCTGGTGTCAAACTCCTGAGCACAATTAATCCACCCACTAGTGGGTGCCCGGATTATAGGTGTGAGCCACTGTGCCCAGTGGAATGCCTGGTTTTAGACAGAACCTCTTCACCTGTTTTCTGAGCTGATCTGGGGGCATCACACCTGTCCTATTTAAATAACAGGGTGGTATCAAGTGGCACTGGATTTTGGCAGAATCATTAGCCAAAGAGATCATGAATCAAACATTATTTCTAAAAAGTGCAAAGGAAGTGCCTATGTATTTTAGAATTGGTTCAGACATTTTCCCCCTAAGAAAGAGAGCTATTTATTATAAAGGCTTGTACTCCTTAAACGTCTTATTTAATGAATGGCTGTCCCTTCCAGCTAGAGAGCAGAAAGGTTCATTACTCAACTGAATGAATGTTTATCGAGGCATTACTGTGTGCCATGCACTGTGTCTGGGCTGCACAGCATGAGAGTCATGTATTCAGTTTCATCAATGGGAATGGTACGAATACTGTGCCACATGCTGGTAACTTTCAAATTATGTCTCTAGTTCTCATGTCTCCCTCCAACTCTAGAACTCATATACCTACCTGCCTTTTGGTTTCTACACTTGGATGTCCAGTAGCCATCTTAAACTTACGATAGAAACAGAAGGTGAAATAGAGGTTACCAGGGGCTGCAGGGAGGAAGGGGAGGGGGAATTAGTATTTAATTGGGACAGGATTTCTGTTTGGGATGATGAAGAAGTTCTAGAAATAGATGGTAGTGATGGTGAAAACATCATTAATGCAACTGGATTGTACACTTCCAGATGGTTAAAATGGTAAATCTTATGTTATATACATTTTGCCATGACAAGAGAAAAGTACAAAGTACACATCAAAATCAAATTCTCAATTTCTGCCTGAAATCGGTTCCTCCTCCCTGGCTCCTTATCTCACTAATTGGGGCCTCCATTCATTTTGAGGCACGTGTTGAAAAACTTGGAGTCATCCTCTTTGACCCTTTTCTTTTTCTCACATCCCACATCGCAGCCACCCAGGTGGCTCTATTTCAAAAGACATTTGGAACCCTGCAACTTCTCATCACCTACCCCTCAACCTCTTGGGCAGAGTCTCCTCTGCCCTTGATCACACAGAGACCCCTCGCTGGTCTCTCTGCTTCCGCTCTTGCCCTTCCTCAGTTTAGTCCCCACACAGTACTAGAGTGACCCTTTTGTCATATAAGCACTTGCCATTTTTTGCCCCACGCCCACCAACACTTTCCCATCACAGCAAAATCAAACTCAAAGTCCTCCCAGGCCCAGAAAGCCCCAGATGATCTGGCCTCTGCCTACTGTTCTGACCTTACTGTTCTCTGCACTCACTCTGTTCCAGCTGTGCTGGCCTCCTCTGTGCCGAGTACACGCCTGCCTCAGCCTCTAAACAGCTATTCTCTTTGCTTAAGATGCTCTTCCCCAGCAGGCATCAGTGTTGGCTCAAAGATCACCTTCTCTGTGAGTGTCCTGGCTATCTTTGTAAAATAGTATCACCTTTTGCTCCATTTTCTCTCACTTTGCCCTGCTTTGCTTATTTATATGTCTGGTTATTGTCTGTTCCTCAACTAGGACGTAAGTTCCATGAGAGCAGGAATTACTCTCCTGGCTTTGCTCGCTGCCTTATCTCCAGCTGCCTGGAGCTTAGAGGGTTTTCCATAAATATTACATCGTGTGCAAGACACGTAACTTTTTTTTCTAAATATCATCCTTCACACATTAGTTGAGCCTATTACAGAGAATTGACTTATCTAATAAATTCCCATTTGGGAATGAATTGTTTTTCTCTTTCTTATGTTAAAACATTTAACTTCCAGGCAAATGAATTTTAATGCATGAAGTAAAAAAAGTAAGATTAATAAATTGATAAATCTGGCTGGGTACAGTGGCTTATGCCTGTAATCCTAGGACTCTGGGAGGCCAAGGCGGATGGATTGCTTGAGCTCAGGAGTTAGAGATCAGCCAGAGCAAGAGTGAGACCCTGTCTCCACTAAAAATAGAAAAAAATAATCGGGCATTGTGGTGGGTGCCTTTAATCCCAGCTATTCAGGAGGCTGAGGCAAAGACAATTGCTTGAGCCCAAGAGATTGCTGTGAGCTATGGTGATACCGTGCATTGTACCCAGTGTGTCAGGGTGAGACTGTCTCAGAAAAAAATTGTTAAATCTTAGGCAACTTGATTAAGATTTCAGAAAGCCTAGGAATGATTCAGGGTTGGGAAATGTAATTCCATAATACATCATTGAGTTAATGGCATTACTATGGGCTCTTTTGATTAGGAAGGAGATTCAGAGACCCAACTGAACTTGCTTAAGAACAAAAGAGAAGTTCTGGCTTTCTTGTAACTACAAAGTCCAAGGTGTGGACTTCAGGTATGGCTGCACTCAGGCACTGGAATGATGTGATGAGTTTTTATTCTCATCTCCCCTTCTCAGCAACTCTGCCCCCTCCGTTGTTAAATTTTATTCTCAGGCAGTTATAGAATTGTATCTTTGTTACAGCTGCTAATCTAAGGGAAAAGAGCTTCTTTTTATCCTGCAAAATTGCCAGGACTGAGTCACTTGAGACCATTAGGTGCATGAACCAAATATTATTGCTAGGGTGACAGAAGGCATTTTTTTGGCAGACCTGAATCATATGTCCATCCTGTACCTAAGGAAAGAGGAGGAATTAAGATCAGCCCACATGGGCCAAGTACCAGGAGGGGTTTATTCAAAGAGAAACAAAAAGAAGGTGAAATGGATGCTGTAAGGGTAATAGCATCCACTATTCGCTATTTCAAGGAAAGAAAAGCAATCCTATTTGGCTATGTGACGTCATGTACTGCTTTTTAATGGTCTTAATAGTTGAAGTGAGGTTTTAAGTTGATTTGCAAAGAGGTTCTTGTGGGATATAGAACATGATGAAACTGTCCTTGGGACCAAAACAGGTTTCATATGCACGTTGGACTATGATGACAGGAGATCTGGGGTATTTGCAGCACAAAGCTGAGGGAGATTAGGAAGAGTCAGCAAATTTCTAGCACCTTTATTTACTTAGACAAGATTTCTCTTTAAATGTAGCAATATTCTATTTAATTGAAAAAGTTATTGAATAGTACAATGTATAATGACTTACTTTGTCTAGCTGAACTAGTTTAATCTACATTGAACTCAGCCTCCATTCACTTCTTCTCTGTAGTTTTGTCCAAGACAAAGTAACTGGATTGCTCAGCCCTGCCAGTGAGCCTAGTTCCCAGGCCCAGGAAGACTATGTGGCGCTTAATCTGATCTCAGAAAGACATGATTTTTAGTCTTGACTATGCTACTTGTCAGGTTTGTGTTCTTGGGCAAGTCACTTAACCTCATAGAGTCTTAGTTTCCTCATCTGCAAAGTGGGCACAGTAATATCTATTGCATTGTATTTTGATGATTGGAAAGAAGCAGCTAGGGAAAAGATCTAGTCCAATTCTAGGCCCATGGAGGTATGCAGTAAAGGATGTTTGCTGACTAAATGAATATTCCATGCCAGTGGCTGTATCTAATTTTAGGTCCTAGGTCTTTAGTGCTGCACTATACCCCTGTATTTAAATTTTGGGGGTCCAGCCATGTCATGAGTGGTAATAATATTCCAGTCAGATTGTGGGGTAAATTGGTGGCAGGTAACAGAAACTAGCTCTAGCTCTATTAAGCAAAAAGGGGATTTATGTGTGAGATAAGAGGTAACTCAGAGATCTGAGGGAAAAGCTTAACATCTGGGACCGGATGGTACAGGAATCCAGGTCAGGTCCAGCATAAAGGCAACAGCCCCTCAAGGGTAAACCAGCTCCAATGTGTTCCTCCATTTACATTCCCAGGATAATTCCTGATTGGTCAAAGGTAAACACATGACTCAGTCTCAACCAATCAGAACACCTCCTAAACACACAGCCATTGTAGACAACATCAGACCGATATATTATAACTGGTGTGCTATGTGCATTTGTTTGTCTGCAGTATTTATTAAGCACCTAAATTGTGTCCTATGTTGAGGTCTGGAGTGAGAAAGACCGGTGCCTGCCCTTGTGTGGTTCACAGCCCAACAATGACTGAATTAGATAGGACCTCTGGTCCTAGAGTATCAGTTGGGACCTTTGTCCCACTAAACAAGTATGCAGAGGGGGAAGGATAGTTCTCCAAAGGAAAACTAAGCCACTATTAACAGAAGAGGAGGAATGGCTGCTGGCAGGAAAAGGCAACAACTGTTCTGCTACACCTAAATTAGTAATCCATCTTTCCAAGCCTTAGTTTCCTCATCTGTAAAATGGGGAGAATGACACCTTCATGATAGAGTTGCTTTGAAGATTAACGGAGTCAACACATGAAAGGCACAGAGAATAGTGCTGAAAACAAAGAATGTGCTGTGTAGACATTGGCTGTCATCGTCATCATCACAGCAAGCTCCTGATCTGTTCTCCTTCTTACATACTGTTGTCATAATGTATACTCCGGGCCATGCCCCAACTCCCCAAGCAATAGGACTTTTTGAGTTGCAATAAAAACGGAGAGGGAGAAATGTAGCAACTTCCCCTTCTACAATAGCTAGTGCCTTCTCAGGTTTCTCCCTTGACTGGGGTCTGCAGCCTGTGCGTGTTAATTTAAAGTGATCTCTCCAAATGGCAACTTGTGCCGGCGCCCCAGGCTGTGCAGAGCCCTTCTCTGCAGAAGGTTCCAGGCCGATGGCTTCAATCCAGCCTTAACCCTGCAAATACTCATAACAGAAAACTGACTGAAAATGATTGAAATGTAAGTTTTTGTTGAGCTGAGATGCTAAATTCAGGACTGGGAGCATATGGATCACTCCATATTTGTTTTCTGCGTTTCTGATGTTAGCAGTTTCGAACATCACTGGGACGCTCCCTGGAGAATTTCAGTTCTGTAAATGAAACAATTATTTTGGCAGTTTGGGAAAGATATATTCATAACTTTCATGGTATTTAAAGGGGAAATACACCTTCCCCAAGTCCCCTTTTCCCTTGCCAGATATGAAGAATGAAATGAGAGTGCCTAGAGGACAGACAGCATAAATAGAAAAATCAACAGTCATGTGTCGCATTCACGATTGGATTTCTAGGATTGACAGTGCAATGGGGAAAAAAAGCGTTTCTCTAAATCTGGGTACAGAGAAGTTGTAGAGACCTGGGCATCACCTTCACTCATTCAGTCTCCAGTTACCTAACAGACAATTCTGATGTGCTCTTGCTAAGGTCTGAAGTGAGAAGGACTGGGTCTGTGCTCAGTAACTGTTGACAGTTCTTAAAACTGTATAGTTAGGGGCGCTGGCCCCATATACCGAGGGTGGCGGGTTTGAACCCAGCCCTGGCCAAACTGCAACAAAAAAACAGCCGGGCATTGTGGCGGGCACCTGCAGTTCCAGCTACTCGGGAGGCTGAGGCAAAAGAATTGCCGCAGTCCAAGAGCTGGAGGTTGCTGTGAGCTGTGACGCCACAGCACTCTACCCAGGGCAACAAAATGAGACTCTGTCTTTAAATAATAATAATAAAAAAAAACTGTATAGTTAGGCCACTGTGGTTGCAAGTAACAGAAAGCAATTTACAACAAGCTTAAGTGAAAAAGCAAAAATTATTAGAATGATCAAGTGGTGTCCATGGAGCCCAAGTGTCAGAAATCTGCAATCTGGACTCAGGAATTAAATGCTCTGAGACTATTAAGCAGCCCCACTGTGTTGCTCATCTTGCATAGCTTTACAAGTTTTCTGTTCTTTCCGCTTTCCTGTTTTCTTAATCCACATAGCAGAAAATAGCCACCCCACAGCTTCTGAGTTTTTATATTTCTCTACTTTTGAGAGACCGTCCCAGCTGGAAAAGAACCTGTTTGACCCAATTCTAAATTCTGGAAGGGATGTGGATTGTCTCAGTTGTCAGGTGCTGGCTCTAAGTCCCGTCTCATGTGGCCAGGGTGTGGAATTATATACAACCTGTCACTCAGAGGAGTCTCTGGACCAGTGGCAGTGGCCCCATGTGGAAGCTTGTTAGAAATACCTACTCTCTTGGCTCAGTGCCTGTAGCTCAGTGGCTAGGGCACCAGACACATACACCAGAGCTGGTGAGTTTGAATCCAGCCCGGGCCTGCCAAACAACAACAACATAATAGCTGGGTATTGTGGTGGGTGCCTGGAGTTCCAGCTATTTGGGAGGCTGAGGCAAGAGAATCGCTTAAGCCTAAGAGTTGGAGGTTGCTGTGAGCTGTGATGCCAAAGCACTCTACTGTGGGTGGCATAGTGAGACTCTGTCTTAAAAAAAAGAAGGAAAGAAAGAAAAGAAAGAAATACCTACTCTCGGGCCACCCCAGACCTGCTGAATCAGAATCTCCATTTTCACAGGATCGCATACAGTCATCATTGTGCATACTGGTGCAGCAGAAGCAGTGTGGCTGCCTGGCCGTCACTCTGTGTGTGACATGGGCAGGGGGAGGTGGGCAGAGCTTAGCAGAGAGCTCAGGACATTTCTGTTACAATAGCATGCATGCGCTCAGCAATGGAGACTGCTTCCTGAGAGAAGCATTAGCTCTTAAGAATATCTGTGGAGGAGAGTAACCTGGAAGTTTAGCACAACGTAAAGGAAATGTTTCACATCTCTCATGCTTCCTCAACAGTTCCTGGATTCTCTCTTCCCTCCTATGTGGTGTATAGCAGGCTTCTAAGGGGGCCTCTCTGATCTCTCAGTAAGTCTTAGAGAGTGAGTCTAGAGCAGCCCAGTCTATAGAATTGATTGATGGACCTGCCCAGGACAAGAAAGCCCAAATGTGAGAATCCCAGGGCACAATCCAAGGCTGTATAACTACTTCTGAGCATGGTCTTTTTGGAAGTGTCCTTGGATTTGGACTCTTTTCACAGATTACTTTGAATCTTAGAGTGCTAACACAAGAGAAGACCAGTCCTGCCTTCATGAGAGTCTTTTCTTTCTCTTGTGACATTTGTACTCTAGATGGAATCCTGGACCAGGAATCTTGTCACCAGGCTTTCAGTATTTGCTGCTCACAGCATCATTCAGCTGTTGTTCAGGGAACTCATCTTGTATTTTTTTCCCCACCCCTGGGCCACATAGCAGGTGCTTACTTCCTGCTTGAGGGTGCTCAGAGTATCACAGTTTGAATGAAAAATGGAGAAAGCCAAGGGACTTTGCCATGACTTTGCAAAGTCTATTTAAGTTCAACTAGGGCTCACCATCTTCTTTCTCTGGAGGCCTGAGACAAGCTTCAGGGGCTAAGCATCCTGAGCCCAGAACACTGGAGGACGACCAAGGAAATAGGTCTAACTTCACTCACCATGCCCCTCACAGAATGTTTACATGACTTAAAATACAAAATATGTTAGGACACTAGGACGTGTACGCATACAAGTGTACACACCTGGGGATTATATGTTCAGACTGTCTTTTCTGAAAAGGATGTGAGGTCAAAAGAGTTTGGAGATTTCTAATGTGGAGCTATCGTTATAAATCTTTTTAAAAGGCAGCAGAGAACTTTTACTTAAGAAACCCTTCCATAGTGCTTGCCACATGCCAGGCACTGTCCTAAGTGCACCATGAATATTAATGTAGTTAGTCTTCATAACTACCCCATTGCACTAGGCTATGACAGTATGTCATTTGTAGAAACTGTAGCACAGAGAGGTTAGGTAACTTGTCTGAGGTCACTCAGCTAGAAAGTGGAAGCTGGGATACACACCCAGGCAGTGTGGCTCTAGCCTTCAGACTTTTAGACATTAGTTAGGCTGCCCTTCAAACAGAATCTTACATAAAGCCAAATGTACCAAACAACAGAAACCAGCAGACCAATTCTTGTTTATATGGAGTAAGAAACATCTTGGCCTTCCTCTCAACCCTTCCCTCCTCAACACTATTTCCCTTTGCTGTGAAGAACAAAGTACCCCAGGGAACATAGTTTGCAATCATCAACCCAATCTAATCTTATCATTTCAGAAAGTTCATTTTACCTTCTGGAGGTGAGGAGGTGATGTGTTTTACCCTAGGGCACTCGGTTTCTGCATGGCAGAGCTGGAAGATGTCACTTGCAATTCAGGGGTCTTTCTGCAACCCCAAAGAAGATGCTGAGAATGAGTTAAATCAGCCTCCCTCCAGAGTCTGTCCCTTTAGGAAAGCATGCCCTCTCCCCATTTTTAAAGCACATTTAAAATGTAAGGAGATTATTCCCCTGGATTATAATCTTCCATACTTTTTCCTTGTTGAGTTTTGCATGATTTACCTTCTAGTTCCTTCCTTTTGTTCAGTTAATTGATTTCTCCAAGTTTCCAACTTGAGATAATTTCAGGCAGCTAAATTTTGAAGAAGGAGACACAGTTGTGATGCTAAACACCCACACAGGCTGAAGTGGCCTTTTACAGTTACCTGTACTGAAATGACGGACGCTATTACTGCAATAGCTCAGACCTGGTCCCAATTGGGAGTGGGCCTGGCCCGTGTGGGAGTGCAGGGGACAGCCTAGGACCTGTTGGAGCTGCCTTCACACACTGTGACAGTGCACTTACAAAAATTATTTGTGATTTGCACTCTGCTATCAATCGAGATTGAGAGTATTGATTGCGACTGATTGCTGAAGACCAAAATAAAGTGAAAGGGTAATTGACTGCTGTGTCCTCATCGATTGCACGCCACAGTTCATCGCCACTGAAATTATTTTCAAGTACTTTGGTTTATCATTCCTAATAAATATAGAAATTGAGTAATCAAAATGACTTACATTCACATTGAACCAAAAGCTTTTAAGGAAGTGTCTATGTTTAAGTGAGTCCATATTCTACACTGGTTTTCCAATCAAGCCCCCAGGGTCCATTCTTCCAGCCCTAGGAGGAAGCCTGGTTTTTTAAAAAATAAAGCATCGTGGTCTGTGAAGCAGGAATCCCAGGTTTCTGTACTTCCCTGGTGATGTCATGGTAATTGTGACCCCTGGAGTTTGAAGGGAGAGCCCTCCTAAATAGTCAGGCTATTCATCTTACCCATAAACCAAACATTTTCCTCAAAGCAGCAAGATGGATTTCACTTCCCCCAGCATCATTCATAAATGCATTAACAGTCATTTTCAGGTTTATAGCAATGTTAGCTGTAACATTATTAAATCAAAAGAATCATTAGCCATATAAATATAGATTATAAAGTGTGTGGCCCTACAGATCCTTAGAAATACAGCTTAAAAAAACATTTTAAAGGAAGATCTGTCTATTCTATTAAGCAGGGGGTTGTAGAGCAATAGCAAGATGCCAGAATTTGGTTGAGAACTGAGGCTGTATAACACTGAACTTTCCAATAGAAATACAACCATAGGTGTTTCTATAAAATACCATGATATGCAAAATCTACAGTACAAAGTATGGAGCTTATGAGGAAAGTGGAGGTAAGTCCACAATATTCAAAAACTTTGTTAGTGACACAGAATAAAAAGGTAGAAACTTGGCCTGGTATCGTGGTTATGCCTATAATTCTAGCACTCTGGGAGGCCGAGGAGGAAGGATTGCTTGAGCTCAGGAGTTCGAGACCAGCCTGAGAAAGAGTGAGACCTGTGTCTACAAAAAAATAGAAAAATTAGCTAGGTGTAGTGGTACATGCCTCTAGTCCCAGCTTCTTGGGAGGCTGAGGGAGGAGGATTGATTGAGCCTGGGAGTTTGAGGTTGTGGTGAGTTAGCTGATGTGACAAAGTGAGACTGTCTCAACAAAAATATAGGAACCTGGTAAACATGGTAGCCCAGTTTTATAAATGTTAAATGGTTAAGAAATATATAACTACTGCAATAAATACAGCAGTTTACCTTGGGAAAGACCAGGCGATTGCTTCTGGAAGTGGCCTCAGAAGGGCTGCAGCTTGTGAGTGGTTGTGAAGTGGTGGGAGCAGGGTTAGGTGACACTGGATGGGAAGTTGTAGCACCAGCCATGGGTGGATATGGTAGATATGTACAGTAAACTGAGGTAGCTGTGGCTGTGAGGTGTGTGCATCTGTGAGCATGTTGTGTCTTTCTACACAACAAGGTGTAGGTGGGTGCAGCGTTCTGAGTTCACCTAGTGTTTCTTGCAGATGTAAGCAAGCACAGTATTTGTGTTATGCTCAGATCATTCCTCAATGTATCAGTTGTGTTGGAATAAATCTGCATTTTCAAAATAAGCATTATAGTAGAACTGACTGTATCATAACAGCCACACATGGGACCCCCACATGTAATTTTACACTTTCTAATAGTCATATTTTAAAAAGTAATGGATGAAATTAATTTTAATAATGTATTTTATTTAACCCAATACTTTCAACATGTAACTGTAAAAAAATATTATTAATGAGATAGCCTATGTTCTTTTTATGTTAAGTTTTTGAAGTCGTGTGTATTTTATTCTTATAGCATATTAGTCAAACTTTAAGGGCCTCTGTAACCACATATGGCTTGGCTACCATGTTGGACAGCAAAAGGAGAGTAGGAACATTTGAGGGGGAGGTTGTAGAGAATACGAGAAATCTGAAGTGGGAAGGGGCAATCCCTCCTTCTGTTAACCAAAGGTACCCGTAGGTCCAACCTGCAGGTCTTGTTGTGTCTGTGTGTGTCTATATGAGAGAGAGAGACCGAGACTAAATCCACCACATTTATACCTCACTTTTGATAATGGTGTCAAAGCACAGTCTTGGATAATCATGCAGATGTCACCGGACTTTGTGAATTTCTCTAGGACAAGAGCTGTGCCTATAGATATCTTCGTCCGCAGTGCTTAATTAGCACATGCTTGCTTTATAGTGGTTCTCAATAAAGGGACCCAAGTCCCATCATGCAGCCAAAAAAAGAAAAAGATGACATCTAAAGTTGACACCTAGCCCAGATACCAGGCTAGACTTATAAAATGCCCTTTTCTCATTTAAAATTAATTTATCCAGTCCTTACATTTACTTCATTATTGCTATAGTTGTCATAATTTTCAAAATTCTTTGTATTTGATCTCACAAATACAAATTTCTTTATATATATTTTTTAAATGCGCTTGTTTTAATTTAATTTTTTTTTTTTGAGATAGTGTCTCATTTTGTTGCCCTCAGTGGAGTTCTGTGGCATCATATTTCACAGCAACCTCCAACTCTTGGGCTCAAGCAATCTTCCTGCCTCAATTTTTTCCTATTTTTAGTAGAGATGGGGTCTCACTCTCGCTGAGGCTAGACTCAAACTCCTGAGCTCAAGCAATCTACCTGCTCGGCCTCCCAGAGTGCTAGGGTTACAGGTGTGAGCCACCATGCCCAGCCAAATGTCTTTATATTTTATGTCACAATAGTAATTGTAAATGTTTCCTGAGCTGATTTAACTCATGTGTTAGGTTGTCATCTGCCATATAGTTTTAAGTTCTTAAACACCAATAGTAAAGGACCAGAAAAATTAGACTAGACTGCCCTTCTTTTAGCTTGTATGTCTCTCTGGTTGTTTATTCATAAATAATTAAGCATTAATTGGCTACTAAAACTCCATCACTCAGTATCTGCCTTCTGATCTTTTATGCTTTGGCCAGACCTGGTGTTTCAGTTCCCCAAAGACATCACCCTCTTTCCCCTTAGGCCTTTGCACATGAATTTTTCTATCCAGCTCATTGGCCGTCCTCCCTCAGGTCTCAGTTCCAACGCTTGCCCCGACGCTCCCTGGGTCTCTCCCTCTCCTCTCTGGGCTGGATCACCCTCCATCCTCAGTGCTCCGTTTCATACAGCCTGGTTACTTGCTGTGTCTAGCATTTGTTTCAAGCTTGTTAAGGGCACAGACTATGTTTCTTG
Organism: Nycticebus coucang; assembly: GCF_027406575.1. Lineage (NCBI taxonomy): Eukaryota > Metazoa > Chordata > Mammalia > Primates > Lorisidae > Nycticebus > Nycticebus coucang. The sequence continues at coordinate 26,219,388 of NC_069787.1, forward strand.
TGCCTGCAGCTCGCATACCTCCAAAGGCAGAGCGGGGGACCCTCATGTGCTGGTGAGACATGAAGAAAGTTAGAACCGACACTGAGTGGACAGTGGGCTGAATGATGAGAACCTCCCGGCTTCCACTCTTGCAGCCTCCAAAATAGTCTTCATGCCATAACAGAGTGATTTTTAAAAATCCATAGCACAGGATGTCACACCCTATTTAATACTTTCAGTGACTCCTCATTGTTTTTAGAATAAAATCCAAACACCTAATTGTCACCCAGGTGGCCTTTCAGGGCCTGGCCCTTGTCTGCCTCTCTCCTTTATCCCACACCACCTTCCCATTGTCCCCTACACACCACATCCTCTGATCGCCTTCCCATCCTTGGACATAGAAGCTCTTTCCTACTTCCAGGCCTTTACCTGTGCTGTTCCCTCTGCCTGGGACACTCTTCCTCCACCCCAAGATCTTCATATGTTTGGCTCATTCTCCAGGCTCCAGTTCAGATGTCACCTCCTCCAGGAGTCCTTCCCTGACCGCTTTCCCTACAGTGCCCCTTCCCTATTTCTCTATCTCATCACCGTGTTTTATTTCACTTGTGAAACTATCTCTACAGGTAATGATATTGTTTATGCATTTGCCTCCTTTTTGTCTTTCATGCCCTTTAAAGTGTAAGCTCCTAGAGCTTGTTTGCAGCCGCATCCATACCCATAGGTTGTTGGTGATATTGCTGAGTAGATGAATAACGAATGTGTGTGTATGAGAGAAAGTGAGATCAGTTAGATGTGGGTGGTAAAAGAGAGGCGGTCAGAGCTTTCTAGCTTGACTTTGTCTTGGTTTGAGTTCCCACATAAGATGGCCCTGACAGAGGGATTCCTGCACAAGTGGTTTATTTGGGAGGTGATTCCAGGAGATACCGGTAGGGTAGTGTAAACGTGACTCAGGCTAGGGAGTTAGATGGTTGTCAAGCCCCCTACCTTGTGGATAGCAAGAGAGACCGCTGGGGATAATACCTCGCCCTCCTCATTCTTCTGCCCCCAGAGTGGTCGGGGCATCCGGTGCATGTCCACCAAATCTTCTTTAGTCATTGGTTGAGGGCTGTGCCTTAGGGGGAGTTAATTCTCTTGCTCTTCTGGCCCATGGGGTAGGGTGGGCTTCAAGCCTGTGGGTAGCTAGAAGTCTGCAGAGTGCTTCAGCAGTAAGGCCCAAGGAAGTATGAATAAGACACCACCAGCATCTACTGTCCATGTATCAAACAAAGGCACAGAGAAGGGGGAACTCCCGATGTCAGATACTGAAACAGGCTTGAGGAATTTGAATTACCTGCAGGATATCTGCGTGAAGATGTCCAAGGGGCAGCTGCAAACATGGGTGCAGAGCTTAGGAGAGAGGTGGTAGCTGCAAAGGTATATTTGCCAGACATTTGCAGATGGCGGTGTGCTACACGGGGCTGGATGAGATGGCCCTTGTTTGCTGAGCCACATGGCAGTGTTCACCACAGTTGGCCATTTTGTATTTCTCAAAGCAGTATTTTCATGTGTTCTTCATGACTCTGCTACCTTCTACCTTTCCTCCTGTTTTTCTAGCACCTGACACATGTTTTTGGAATGATTGGGAAGACAGAGGCAGAAGGGTAGGGGCAAGAGCCTGCTCTAGAGCCTGAGGAGAGGGGATCAGGGATGTGATTGGAGTGGCAAATGCCAGAGGGAAATGATGCATCAAAGTCCTGGGGGGAATCAAGAATTTGGGTTTCTTCTCAGCCAGTAAACAAATTGCTTTCTGTTGCATTTAAAATGCTTTAAACACTCTGATACACAGAGGAATGTATCTTCCTTTAAGACAGGAGCAAAGGAAAGCAGATGGGTTAGTCCAAAATAAGTTGTGTCATTAGCTAGTACTACATGACAACAAGTAACAACATTTCAGAGGCATTTTTTTAAAAGCATCTACTCAGCTCTTACATTTGCAGGTCAGTGGGCTAGGTGTTAGAGGACTGAGGCTGGGACTAGGTGGAGTGGTTTGGCGGGATTACTCTGTTGTACTTGTCTCTCTTCCTCCTCCTGGGACCAGGGGGTTCGCCTGGGCACCTTTTTCTCAGAGCAGTGCCAAAAGCACAAGGGAGCATGCCCAATTCCACAAATGCTTTTTGAGCCTTTGGGCACACCATAACTGCTAACATCCCGTTGACCAAAGCAAGTCACATAACCAAGTCCAATGTGAAGAGGTAGGTAGCAAAGTATACTCTATCTATGGAAGTGATCGGAGTAGGAAGTGAATATTTCTGAATAATAATCTAATCTACCACGTAAGGATCAGGGGTCAGAAAGAAAATAAATTGAGGGAGATCTTGTCTAATTTATTTCCTAAGTTACTCAGAATTAATGTTTTCTTATTCTTGAATTTTCCAAGCCCTAGCAAGGATGCTGTTGTCGGGCCACTGGGGTGATTAGATTAGACAGAATTGATGACAGTGCCTGAAGAATCCAGATAGGGACTTCAGGAGTCGCCAAGGGACCCACCTCCCAGAGGACGTTCACTTTGAGCACTCAGCCTACTCATGCTTGAGGAGGCCTTGCAACACTGCCCATCACCCCAGCGTGGCTGAAGAGTTGAGAGAGAAGATAAGGGAAGGTAGAGAAATACAGCAAATCAATGACTTTGAACAGTTGTATCTTCCCTTTTATCACTAAGGTCCACAATTTTGTATCTTCTGAATCTTAAGTTTGTTAATCAGCATGAGACAAAAAGATAAAAACACACTGCTGCAATGGGGGGAGGGGGAGGCAGTCATTATCATTGAAGAGCACAATTGAAAACACATTTTATTTAAATATTTATCTTAGTGAACTGCAGTTTGAGAATTTACAGTGCTTCTAGCGAGCGCAGCGGTTTGGGAGTCAGTGACCTCTCATTTCTGGCTCTTTTGATGACTGTAGGAGCCTGCAAGTTTTCTTCCCAGGCTCCATCTTCCCCAGTGGTGCCAGTCGCATGGTAATGACTCCATACATTTTTATGAAATGAATAAACTGTAAAATTGGAACAGAACAGCCCATGGAGAGATGAAGGATATGAATGAAATGACATTTAAAAGAAACTTGAGTCTTAAAGGTAGGACAGCCTGGATCCACCTCACTTTGAATGGAGCATAAATTCAAGAGTATGTGATTTTGTGCAGCATAGGGATTGTAAATATCCCCAAATTACATAAATATACTCTTTTTTCCTTTCCAGCATCAGATACAGAATTTTATGTGCTCTTCAAAGTATAGGATGCTCTATGCACAAAAGGGGTTTGTTCTTTGGATTATCTTTTATTTGTTGACAGCTGGAGTAATGCAGAGCAGAGTCCTGTGTTAAGAGAGAGTCAGTTACTTAGCTAATTGTATTTATCACCCAGGATTCTTTGTTTATAGCAATGGCATGTTTTGGAGGTTTTGTGTGTTACGTGTATATTTCCCTAGCTACAGTGAATATGGTTTTTATATTTATGTGAAACTGCTAATGTGTTGCTTGCTAGATCATGAGCAATGGGCTTCTGACAGCTCTGTTCATTAGTCAGCGTGGGGAAAAAAATAAAAGAAAACACAGTGATACAGAAACAGAGTGTGAGCCAGCAATTATCATAAGAGAGCACAATTGAAGCCACATTTTATTTAAATATTTATCTTGTGAATTGATTCATACAAAACAAGAAGCTGCTTTTTATTTATGAATGACTTTGCCGCCAAAATATGAAGAACAAGATCGCTGTTTGAGTTGGTTTGATGCAGTCTGCAGCTCAGAGTAAGGAGAGTTAAATAACATCAAATTATTCATTGTGATGTATCATTAAGATTGTTATGTGTGAATGTGTAGAAGGATGATAACACCATGCAGCTGTTCACTTCAGAATCCCAACTTTGCATAATAAATAGAAGGAAAAAAGGTAATAGGTAACTTTTGGTACCAATCGTAACAATAGCAAATGTTTACAGTTGCTAACCAAGGGTCACTGCTGTTCTAAGCACATTATATGTGTTAACCCTATGAAGGAAGTGCTACTCTTACCTCCACTTGACACAATGAAGTTGAAAGAACTTATCAAAGTTCACACTGGGGTGAGTTTATGCCTTAGTAGGACAGAATTTCTGGGGAGATGAGCCAGAAGACCTACCTGACGCTTTACCAGTTCAGCTGCTGTTCAGCACTGCTTGATGGTAATCGGCTTCTAAGACATCAGTGTTAATGGAGACAATTCTGGGTCCTATGTCTTGTCCAGGGATGGCAATTTCAGCAATGTTCCAATTAGTTGGTGTCTATTTTATTAGCCCATCTAGGAAGATGAGGTCAAGAGTGTTCGGATGATGGGGGACCCACCATCCATCTCCCTCCTTCCCAAGACAGGATTGTTAGATGTTTTGCTACTTAACCTTGCCCTTCCTGCTCCCCACACTCTCACCCCAGCTCACCTTTGTTTGACAGCTGGATTGTGGACAGGCACTCAATCACTGATTTTATTATATAGGAATTTGCATTATTACAGATGCTTACTGTACTGTAATTCTTTTTACTGATCCTCTATTTTTGGACCCTGGGGTTGTTTGCCACTTGCCAACACTATGAGCATGGCAGGCGTCCTTCACTGGACAGCTGTGCCCGGTCTTCTCGTTGTTTTAGACCAAACTCCCGGAGGTGCCGTTGTGGGGTTGAGGCTCTTCATACATGTCGTGTTTGCTCTTCAAATAGTTTGAAGCTGTTTTTATTCCAACCATCAGGGAATGTGAGTGCTTCTCCTTAGGTTGTTTATCTAATGAATGCAGAGATAGAGGGACACAGTGCATGAGTTCAGGTGTAAACACTGAGGTAAGCGTGCTGGTCAGACTGTGTTGCCAATCGCAGGAATGTACTTGGCAAAACAGAGAGCTTTAGGAAGAAGCAGTTTCGGTTCAGCCAGTTGTATATATAAAGAAATGCGATGGAGCAGCGGATATGGGGGCTCAAAGCAACATTTTGTGTGAGTACTTGGGAGTAGTGGCAGAAACCTGAAGCAAAACCTTACAATGAAATGTGGGCCTATGGAAGGGACCATGAAAAAGGAACACTGACTGTAGACATGTTTTTTTTGTAGAGACAGTCTCACTTTGTCACCCTTGGTAGAGTGCTGTGGCATCACAGCTCACAGCAACCTCCAACTCCTGAGTTTAGGCGATTCTCCTGCCTCAGCCTCCCAAGTAGCTGGGACTACAGGCGCCCACCACAAGGCCCGGCTATTTTTTTGTTGCAGTTTGGCCGGGGCTGGGTTTGAACCCATCACCCTCGGCATATGGGGCCAGCGCCCTACTCACTGAGCCACAGGTGCTGCCAGGAACACTGACTATAGATATTTTATATGTCATGAGAGATAGAGAAAAAGGAAAAAAGAGATAAGCCTAATGTGAACAAATGAAGGTAAAATAAGAGAAGGAAAGGAAAGGTGCTTTCTGTAGCTTATGTTGCAAGGAAATCTCCAGACCAGCTGATATTTAAAGAAGCCCGGCCTGGAAACAGTGAGGTGTGGGGTATGGCATCCTTCTATTTTTTTTTCCTTTTTTTTTTTTTTTATTAAATCATAGCTGTGTACATTGATATGATCATGGGGCATCATTCACTAGCTTTACAGACCGTTTACCAAGTTTCACATATACCCTTGTAAGATGCACCACTGGTGTAATCCCACCAATCCCCCTCCCTCTACCCCCTACCCCCTCCCTCCCCTCCCTTTCCCTCTTCCCCCTATTCTTAGGTTGTAACTGGGTTATAGCTTTCATTTGCAAACCCTAAATTAGTTTCATAGTAGGTCTGAGTACATTGGGTACTTTTTCTTCCATTCTTGAGATACTTTACTAAGAAGAATATGTTCCAGCTCCATCCATGTAAACATGAAAGAGGTAAAGTCTCCATCTTTCTTCAAGGCTGCATAATATTCCATGGTGTACATGTACCACAATTTATTAATCCATTCATGGATCAATGGGCACTTGGGCTTCTTCCATGACTTGGCAATTATGAATTGAGCTGCAATAAACATTCTGGTACAAATATCTTTGTTATGATGTGCTTTTTGGTCTTCTGGGTATATGCCCAGTAGAGGGATTACAGGATTGAATGGCAGATCTATTTTTAGATCTCTAAGTGTTCTCCATATCTCTTGGCATCCTTCTAGAGCAATGGTTCTCAACCTTCCTAATGCTGCAAACATTTAATACAGTACAAAGGGGTTGTGACTCACAGGTTGAGAACTGCTGTTCTAGAGGCTGATTTGGATATTCAGTTTGCTAAGTATACTCAGAGGTATTATAACTAAACCTGGGCACTGACTCATAGGAACAAAACTCACAAGAGTCTGATGTATAAAGTCCGATCTAAGTTTATTTATATGCTTTCTATATTTTCAAAGTACCATAATGTCATGCTCATTACAGCTCTATACACTGTACTATCTCCCTATGGACAGATCTTCATGGGATGATACGTTATGATTAGAAGTTGCTTCACAAGCATGGTCACAGGGAAGAAATTACTCTGCTGACCTTAAAAATATGCTTTAATAAAATTCTTAGGAATTGTTTTAAGCAATTCAGGTCTTGCAATAACTGTGGGTTTTACAATAATGTTACTCCACAAATGGGAAAATAAATTCTTTAAAAGTGAATGTTGGGATACCATGCTTTAGTGTTACCTTTTTCTACTTAAGTTTGTTTCCTGAAAATATCAGCATTTATTCATCTTAAAAATTGGACCGGGTAGTTTTCAAGTTGTTAAAAATTTCATAGAAAAATACCCTAAAGAAACATATTCTGATGATTTGTTCAGTTACATTCTTTGTCTTACTTGCGGATGCATAACACTAACCTCCCAAATGGTATTATAAAAAAGGCCATTCTCTTACTGGCTTGTCTGATTTACTTGAGACTCTCTCAGAGATAAATGATCAGAAATCAAACTTAAATTGACTTACAGAAAAGAAATTATTAGCCGGGCGTTGTGGTGGGTGCCTGTAGTCCCAGCTACTTGGGAGGCTGAGGCAAGAGAATTGCTTAAGCCCAAGAGTTTGAGGTTGCTGTGAGCTGTGATGCCACAGCAATCTACTGACTCTGTCTCAAAAAAAAAAAAAAAAGAAATTATTTGCTCATGTGGCTGGGACGTCAGAGGGTTCTGGCACAGGTGGATCCAGAGTTCAAACACTATCATCGAGATTCCACTCCTCTGCCACTGAGTCCATTGTAAGGATGGACACTCTCTGCTGGTAGGGAGCATGTCTCTTAGAGCCACTTGTCCCTAAGCCAGTGTTCAATGAGGATTTGCTGAATATTCAGAAAACCAGTTTTTAAGCCAAGACACTTTCCCTACTCAGTGCTAGAAAGTAACTGCTAAGCATTGCCCCCCTAACGAAACAACCAGAGAGATTCCCAAACCTTTCTGAGCACGAGAATCACTTTAGAATGTCAATTCGCAGCCTTCTTTCCTGGACACAGCAGGTTTGATGGTACTTCCCAGCCTGCATTTTTAACCAAATCTGCAGACATTCTATGTTGGGGGTGGGGAGACACTGAGGTAGACTGGCGCTTCTCAAACTTTAATGTGCATGTGAGTCACTTGGGGATCTTGTTAAAATGCAGGCTGTGATTCAGTGGTCTGTGGTAGGGAACAGATTCTGTATTTCTAACAAGCTCCTAGGTGATATTGATGCTGCAGGTTGGGAAAATACATTAGGAACCACTGATCTGCTCAACTGGACTCAGTTTCGCCCTTCTTGGGGACATCTGGCAATGTCTGGACCCTTGCTTACGTTCACGGCTGAAGAAGAGGCTTCCCTGGCACCCAGCGTGTAGAGGCCCACGATGCCGCTCGTACTGCCCTACAACGTAAACTGCCCAGCCCAATGTCAGCACTGAGAAATCCTGCTGGAGACTGTCTCGTCATGTAGCCCCTAGACTGGGGCTACATGACGAGATTAGGTGCAAGTTCCTTAGCAGCCACCCCAGTCGAGTCCAGTGTTCCCAGAGTCTCACTCATGCCTCTGTGTTTGGGTTTGGACCATTGTTGAAGCACTTTCATTTCCTACTTGCAGTAAAGACAATAGCCAGTGCTGTGCCGGGCCCTGTCCTGAGCTCACAGAGACTATCATTCTACAATTACACCTGTTTCTGCACAATGAGGCCTCCTAGAGGTTAAGCAACTCTTCTTGAGTCATTTCTGAAACTGTAAAAAAAAAAAAAAGACAATAATTGTTAGATCGTTTTTCAAATAGATAACATGTGAATTAATACAAAAGTCAAAAATACAGAGGAGTATGCAGTGAAAAGTAAATGTGTTTTCTTCTCCTTGCTCTAGCCAAGCTCTCTTCTTTCCCAGAGGCCAGGCTTGTTCTCAGTTTCTTGGGTTTTCTTTCAGAAAGGGTCTCTGTATTAAAAGGTTAGATAGATAGTTCCGCAAAAAAATAATAGGCTATCCTAGGTCTGCCATAAGAGATTATTCCAAACTGAGTGGCTTACAGCCGCAGAAATTTATTCTTCTATCATTTGGTAGGCTAGCTGGCCAAATCCAGTTGTTGGCAGAGTTGGCTTCTGGAATTTCTGAGGAAAAATCTGTTCCCTGCCTCTTCCCTCGCTTCTGGTGGTTGCCAGCAGTCCTTGGAGTTCCTTGGCGTGTAGACACATCGCTCTAATCTCTGCCTCTGTCTTCACACAGCCTTCTCCCTGTGTGTCTGTGTCCAACTCTCCCTCATCCGACAAGGACACCAGTCATTGGATAAGGGCCCACCCTAAACCAGTAGGACCTCCTCCTAACTTAATTATGATACTTCTGCAAAGACCCTAATTCCAAATATGGTCACATTCAAAGGTGCCAGGGGTAACACAGTTCAACCCACAACAGCCACAAAACATTGCTTTGTATCTGTTAGTAGTCCACATCTGTACATACAGAAGTCCCCTTTCAGTGCTATACTGAAATGTACTATAATTATTTAGTTAGTCCTCTTTGTTATGGATATTTAGCTTTCACCAACCTTCTGTTATTTCATAGTTATTTCAGTTGTTCCCTTTTCTTCATTTTTAGAGATAAGTAACTAACATGGGAAAATAAACTACTCCCCATATATTCATATGACTAGATTCCTAAGAATCAGCATCTATGAGCACCTTTTCTACATAATTCAAAAATCTCTTGTTTCCCATCATGGATGACTCCAGTCTCACAAACACTGAGTGATGTCTGTAGTTGTTCTAAGCCCTTGCTGTGTGAAGAACTGCTTTAAAAAATGTAGATTTGTGTGGCCTCACCCTAGATCATCTCTCGAGGAGGTGTGGCCTCAGCAGGTGTATTTTTAAGAAAGTTCCTGGAAGTTTGATTACATAACAAAGATTGCATGCCATCACACTGCGTGCCTTATGCAGTGTTTAGGGAAATAGGAACAGTGTCTAATCCTTGCCATCCAGGAGCCCATGGTCTTTTGGGGGAAAAAAACAGAGCCTGAAGAGATTGTTGAAATGTACACTTGATCTTAGCTGAAAGGGTGAGAAGTGATAGATTCTTGCAATGTAAATGAACACAAGGAACTGTCCACACAGCCCAGGAGTAGGTATTCCGTAAGATGCAAGAGAAGATGATACCACCTCATTTGAAAGTTACAAGGTGAGTAGCAATTAGCTGAGCCACCAAGTAGGAGCAGGGCATCTAGGCCGAAGACACAGCATAAGCAAAGGCCCTGTGGCAGAACAATGTGTGAAGTGTGTGGGAAAACCTCCAGTCTCGGGTGTTGTTGAAATACAATGATGGAGGTAGGAAAAGGGGAAGGGACTCTAGGGAAAGCCAATGTTACATCACAGTGAGCTTTGGTATCCTTCCCTGTCCTAATAACTAAAATTTCAAACTGATAAGTGCTTTGTCCCCAAGATCCCCTTAGGCAAACTTCTCATCGAGCAAAGCAAACCTAAATGTCTGAAGAGGCCGGTGAAGGGTCTCTCAACCTTACTCTAGGCAACCTGAGACTAGGGTGGTGACACAGGAGAAGCCCCATGGACCCAGAGCCAATAAATGTTAGCACAGAAGCAACTCACTTACCACTGAGAAGAGGAAAGTAACAAACGTGGGAACAGCATCCCTTACAATCCCATCCTTGTATTTTAAGAAAACTGATGATGCAAAACTTGGGAAGAAGCTGGGGGAAGGTGAGAAGAAATCTGAACCATGTCTATATGGAGGCTGGCCATCTGGAGCCGAATCTGCCTCATCAAACAATCCCTAATTGTTTTTAATAAGGTGCATAAGTTATGTTTGGCTTCTCCACTCCATGCAGTCTCCCTGGTCAGACTGTTTTTTATTTTCTTATGAGACAATAAGGCCAATATAATTAAAAAGCAGAGAACATATTCAGCTCCTAGAGAATGGGGTAGGTAATTAAGAGCGCCTTCTTGGAGGAAGAGTTATTGTTTTTCTTTCTTTCTTTTTTATGTTGCAATTTTAATAAAGGAGGAGACAGCAAGGTAGGAAGAGCAGTAGTTAAGTTCCAGTCTCCACTGTGCCTTCCACTTGCAGAAAATGAACTGTTGCACGTGCGTGCGCGCAGACACTGAGGAGCATGCTCCGCCACGTTCCCCCATGCCCAGCAGGGTCCCTGATACTTAGAGTACACTGGATAAATATTTGTCTACTGACAGACAGCAGGAGAGGGAAGGACAGATCTTCTTGGATTACCAAGTTGGCACCAGGCACTAAGGAAGGGTTATCACAAATATTGTCCTATTGAATTTTCTCCAAAATCCTGTAGAGCTGAGTATATGTTTTTAACTGACCAAGGTTAGTCAAGTAACAAAAAAGTGGGAAGTAACAAAAAAAAGAAGGGTTGGGTATCCCAGGAGAGTACATTCAGGGCGAGCCTTTTGGGATGGAGGGAGTAAAGGGATGGTGGAGAAAATTTTTAGGTATTAATTTTCAGAGAGAAACAGGGTAGTATAGCTTACCTGTGATGGAAAACTGTAATTTCAGGATCTAGGAAGACAAGAAAAACAAATAAGCACCTGGCAATATAATCCTCAAGACGAGGAGGGTAGAGAGAGTGGGATGGGCAGGGAGGAACCATCTGGGGCAGACGACGGGGTCTCAGTTCTCCTTTGCTGCTGCTTCCGTGATACATGTTCTGTGTCAGATAATGAGTGGAATGCTTTGCACATGTTAGATTTTTTTTTTTTTGAGTCTCACTATGTATCTACCATAGAGTGCTATGGCATCACAGCTCACAGCAACCTCAAACTCTTGGGCTTAAGCAATTCTCTTGCTTCAGCCTCCCAAGTAGCTGGGACCACAGGCACCTGCCACAATGCCCGGCTATTTTTTTGTTGCAGTTGTCGTCGTCAGGCCCAGGCCAGGTTCAAACCCACCAGCCCTGGTGCATGGGGCTGGCACCTTAACCACTGAGCTATGGGCGTAAGCCAAACATGCTAGAATATTATACCTCCTGTGCACCCCGTGAGCTGTGTTCCTGTTTCCAATCAGGAAACAAAGATTTGGGAGGCTGAGAAACTGGCGCAAGATCAGTGCAACAGCAGCAAAGCTAGGATCTGAACCTAAGCCAGGTCATCTTCAAAGCCGTGCCCCAGTCTCCACACGGCATTTGCATCTCACTTCATTGCAGGTACAAGTAAGATGGCTCCTCCTTCTTGTGACTTTCCCAGTGGCAACAACAAAACAGATCCTATTTTTAATAAAGGGATGTCAAAATCTCCACATAGGAACTTATCGTTCAATAATACATCTTTTTAGTATGATAAGGGAAATAAGGATGAATGGGACATGAGCCCTGAAGAGATTTAGTGGCTGGACTAAGCAGATGGAGATAGGCCAAAAGGGCCAAGTCACGCGTCACTGCGTGGTAATCACAGGTGTGCCTCCCTGCTCCATCATGCTTTCCTACACACAGAGGTCTCTAGGCAACAAGATATAGGAGTTCAGATGAGGGGACCGTGGCTTTTAGCCAGTGGCATCACAGAAGCCTGGACAGAAAGGATGAGGTTTGAGCCAAGACTGGAAAGCTGGTGAAGCACGAGGGTGGAATAGTGGACAGACAAGGCCATGATGGGGTAGGCATTTGTAGGCAAGACTATGATACCAGAGGGAGGGGTTAGGGGAAAGTCGGGCCAAGGTGACTTAGGTCAAGTTGCAGCAAGCTTGAAATGTCAGGCTAAGGAGACTGGACAAAGTAGGTGATAGGAAGCTATGGAAATCTGTCACCATCTTTTTAGGAATCAAAAGGAAATGTTTGGGAATGTGCGGCGAATCTATGGAACAGCAATTGCTTGATTATCACAGGAAGTCCCACATCTCCTGTTTTGTCAGGACTGCTCCAATTACCAGAGACAGGCGCTTACCCCAAACTGGATTAAGTGCAAAGGAATTAGCTGGTTATAGTAAACCAAAAGTTCAGAGTAGGAGGGGACATGGGGGCAAGATGAGATCAGTCTGGATCTTGAAGCTCAAGCCAGGCTTTTTCCATCCCTGGACCCCTCTTTCCTTCTGCAGGCCTCTTCTTCAGGTGTCCCCTGTCCCCAGTCTGAGTGCCATTCTCTCGGCAACATCCATGGTAGGAGTCTCTCTCTTTCAACAAAAGCGCCAGCCCTCCCAGAACCCAGCTTTGTGAACCCCGATTTGCTCATATGCACATCTTTGAACCCATCACCATGGCCAGAAGGGTGCAGGGCCCTGCTGACCAGGCCTGAGCACCAATTCCACACCTGGGCTTGGGAGTAGAGCCCCACCTGGCTTTGAGGACAGAGTGGGAGCAGTGATTCCTTAGGGAAGATAACAAAACTCCCAAGCTAGGGTGTTATAGGAGGAATATGAGCCTGCTGGACAAAAACAACAGATGTTCACTACAACACCTTTGAAAAACAAACAGAAGGACAACTGGGATGCCTGGAGATGGTGGTACTTTCTCTCTGACTCAAGGATCAGAGGCGTCCTCTGGGGCCTCAAATGTCTGTTTTCTATATGCAAGTGGCAGTGCCCACAGTGGGTGTTGTGGTTGCTAAGACAAGTCTTCAGAAAGAGGGGATGTAGGTCTCTGAGTGGGCTGGGGAGGTGCAGAGCACATTGCATGGAGGAGTGCTGGTTCCTCCCAGGGTTAGGAGCTGAGCACCAGAGGAAACAGCTGATGGATTCATTTCTGCAGCATTAGGCCTGCAGTTGCCAAATCAGGGTTAAATTTGAATGCCCAGTTTTCCATGCAGAATGTTGTTCTCATGCAAATAGAGTTGCTGCAAACACACAACTGCCTAGGATGGGAATAAATCCTGTATTTTCTCCAGTCTGCTGCTTTTAGGTGCTAAGGAACTGTAGGGAGTGTGAGTGAGGGAAGGATCCAGCTTCTGTGTGTGAGCCAAGCAATCCCTGAGAGCCAGAGACCTGGTCTGTGATAATGACCTTCTCTTTTACCTTTGTGGTTGATGCTGTGGCCACCTCAGTCCAGAAGGATCCCAGGGGATCCAACCTGCTTGAAGGTTGATGTCTGTAGACCTTCTCTTTTACCTTTGTGGTTGATGCTGTGGCCACCTTAGTCCAGAAGGATCCCAGGGGATCCAACCTGCTTGAAGGCTGATGTCTGTAAGTCACCCACAGGGGCTTGGACCCACCAGCAACTGTTCAGAGGGCTCTGGGATGGAGCAGGTCTTCCCCTAGATCCATCTCTAACCCAACCCTAGGTGCATCTGGGGAGTTTTTGTTTTGTTATTGTTTTTTAAAATACCAAAGCATACTGGGCCTCTCCAGAGATTCGGATTCAGTTAGTTTTAGGAGGAGCTCAGTCTTGATCTTTATTTTCTTTTTAAAAGCTTCTCAGAGGCCAGATGCTATGGCTCGCACCTGTAATTCTAGTACTCTGGGAGGCCAAGGCCAATGGATTGCTCAAGCTCAGGAGTTTGAGATCAGCCTGAGCAAGAGTGAGACCCTGTCTCTACTAAAAATAGAAAAACTAGCCAGGCATTGTGGCAGGCAGCTGTAATATCAGCTACTCAGGAGGCTGAGGCAAGAGGATTGCTTGAGCCTAAGAGTTTGAGGTTGCTGTGAGCTATGATGCCACAACACTCTACCCAAGACAAAAGAGTGAGATTCTTCTAAAAAAAAAAAAAATTAAAAGTTTCTTGGGTGGGGCAGAGTGGCTCATGCCTGAAATCACAGCACTCTGGGAAGCCAAGATGGGTAGATTGCTTGAGCTCAGGAGTTTGAGACCAGCCTAAGGAAGAGTGAGACAACCTCTCTAAAAACAGCCAGGCATTGTGGCAAGCACATGTAGTCCCAGCCACTTAGGAGGCTGAAGCAAGAGGATCACTTGAGCCCAGCAGATTGAGGTTGCTGTGAACTATGATGACATGGCACTCTACCAAGGGTGAAAGTGAAAATCTATGGCCAGAAAAAAACAAACAAATGAGAGAGCCCACATAATGAACAAAAACAAAATAAAAACAAAAGCTTCTCAAGTGATTCAAGTGTGGCTAGGCTTGAGAAGGACTGCTGCTTGATTAGAACTCACAGTTTGTGTGCTTTCTCCCTGAACCATATCTCAACGGTTCTGCACAACCACGCCTTCACTCAGTGACTTGTTCCTTTACTCCTGTCCTGGCCTTTTTGTCCCTTTCCCTCACACATCACCCTTTTTTCTGTTGTCAATAAATCAAGTATTCTGGGTTGGCAGTCCCTGAACTGTTTTGGACCTTGATTTCCTGATCTATAAACTTGATGGGCCCAGGCTACATAATTCCTCTCAGTCCTCTCTTGATCGTGAAATTTCTGAACTGTAGCCAGCCCATCTGCAGGATCCCAAGAAACCTGATTGGTTGAACTACTGGAACCATCACTTGAGCATTGTATATATAAGCCAAACTCATGGGTTTAGGTCACTAGTTCTCATTTGGGGTGATTTTGCCACCTGGCAACGCCTGACAGTGTCTGGAGACTTTTCTGGTTATCACAAATTCTCTTCAATGGGTACCTAATGGTTAGAGGACAGGACCACTGCTAAACATCTTACAATGCAGGGTGCAACCCCTTAACCAAGAATTACCCTGCTCCAAATGCCAATAGTGCCAACCCTGAAAAACCTTGCCTTTGGGTGTTCAAGTTTGATCTCCCCTGTCAAAACTTCAATTGAATTGACATGTTATTGTCAAGCCAATCAACTAAAGCTCGCATCCTGAAAAACCTTACTTTGGGTGTTCAACTTTGATCTCCACTGTCAAAACCCCAATCAGATTGACATGTTATCATCAATCCAATCATCTAAAGCTCACACCTACTTAGTTCAGCTGGAAATCTACTAGAAGTGGTTTTCCCAGATGTCCATGAGCTGCTATCTGTATATTTTCTGGTTTCTTCATTTTGACTTTCCCTTAATGTATGAACCACTTTCTATACTGTGACACATGGTTACTAACGCTCCCCACCCCCCCTTCTTCTCTCTTGTGTTCCCTCACGCCACACCATTTTGAAGTGGGGGCGAGAGGGACATCTGTTTGGGCCTGAGCCTCTGGAGGAGGCCCTAAAAATGTCTCAGGAGGAACTGAGTTGGAGACCAAAGAGGCGGCTGTGTGTGAAGGCCCTGGGCAGCCCTCTCAGCTCCAGAACGATGATGCTAAAAGAAGCGCTAAGTGCTCCCATCTTGTGTTTATACACGTACTATTCCTATTTCATAAAGGGAGGAAAATCAAGAGGTGCTGAGCAGCATTTGAGAGCTGGAGATTTAAATGTAATTTTTCAGAGCCAGTTGGCCAACTAGAGGGTTGTGCCATTTATAAGATGAACACAATGTACACGTGGAATGGGGTTGCTTGAATTACCAAACTCTTCGTTTGTTTGAAGTTCTTCCCAGAGGATGAAATGTTCATGCATCACTTATCTGGGGATTTGTTTGACAAGGTCTGTATGCTACTGTAGAAGGAAGGAAGGAGAAAACCAATCATGGGATGATACAGAAGGCTGGATCTACAAATGCCCCATTTGTCAGCCTGTGATTTTAGAGAATTATATCTGTAAAAGAGATGATGTTGCAACTTTGGTTTAAATGTGCTTTGGAGAGAGTATGTAAAGTAAAGAAGTTTTCTCTGTTGGACAAACAGAAACATGTTGGAATTTCTGTGACTATTCAAAATAAATTTTAAAGCTTTTCTAACAAGAGGTAGTAAGCTAAATCAAGTTCTCTCTATGGAGAGCTTCTTAGATAAAATAACTGTAAAAATTTGAAGAATTCTGGAAGAAGTATAATTGCTATAAATTATTTTGTAATCAAGATATACAAGTGAGAATTAGGTTTTAGATTAGATTTTAGGGCAGAGTACAATTTCTGAAGATGTATCAAAAGGCATCTTAGTATAGCTTTGCTTTATCTTCATGGAGGAGAGAAAGAAGGAGTTTGGCTAGAAACACCAAAGCCCCTGGGTGCCATCATTGTTCATGATGTGTGAGTAGGGATCCTAATTTATTTATTAATATAGTGCTGGTGAGATTATTCTAGATTATCTGTTTGGACCCAATCTAGTCACGTGGGTCTGGAAGGGCCAAAGAGCTTTTCCAGCTGTGGTCAGAGAGAGGTGAAGACAGAGAAAAGGATATGGAGACAGTGGTTCAAAGATGTTAGCTCTGGAGATGAAGGGAGATGGCCATGAGCCGGGCAATGCAGACAGAATCAAGGAAAAGGGTTCTCCCATGAGCCTCCTGGTGCCAAGGGCATGATTTTAGCCCAGTAAAGCCTGGGTTAGATTTTTTTTTTTTTAGTTAGAGTCATGCTGTGTTGCCCAGGCTGGATTGCAGTGGCATCATCATAGCTCACTGCAAACTTGAATGGGAGGCAGGAGGATCTCGTAAGTCCAGGAGTTTGGGGTTGCTGTGAGCTATAACCATGCTGCTGCACTCTAGCCTGGGCAAGAGAGCAAGACTCTATCTCAAAAAAAAAAAAAGCAAAAAAACTTTCTTATACAATGTGATTGCAAAAATGGTTAGAGCATATAACTCTGTTGCCCAAAACCCTGGAGAAGTTCCATTTCACTCAGAGAGAAGCCCAAGGCCTCCAGTGCCCCAGAGGGCCTTGCTTTTCCTGCATCATCTGGCCCTGTTGCCTTTCTGTCACTGGGTGCTACCCTTTCTCTTCTCCCTTCTGCCATAGCCCCACCCCCCCTCCTGGCTGTACCTCCAGCAGGGCCCATGACTTGCTGTCCTGTCTACCTAGAACACTCTTGGTCCAAGTATTTTCATGGTTTACTTCCTCGACTATTTCAATGAGGGCTGGCCACCCCCAGTCAAATACATTCTATTTCATCCCACTGATATAATTTCTCTGTATCATTTTGTATAATAATATAGATTTTATTTATTTGTCTTTCCCACCACAAAATAAGCTCCATTAGTGCAGGGAATATATATTTTTTATAACTTACCACTCTATTTCTAGCATTTAGAATAGTGTCTAATACATAAAGGGAAGCCATAAATATTTTTAGAATGTATGAATGATTTCTAATGAGGATATTTCTCACTGATTACTATGAACTTGTTTTTAGTTGCAAGCAGCAGTAACCGAATTCACACCAATTTTAAGCACAAGTAGGAACAACATGGCTTTAACCAAGCCGTGATAAAGGCTCATTTGCCTTGCATTTTCTCCTGCTCTGGATGGGCATTCTCTATGAAGCATAGAATATATTTAACTACTGCTCTCATTTATACCCTAACAGTCTTTATCTAAAGGGCACAAAAAGCTCATCTCTCCAGTTAAAAATCAATGGTCTTCTTTAGAGAAGGTTCTTGCAGCTCAATTTACAATCACCAAAATGTGGAAACAGCCTAAATGCCCACCAACCCAGGAATGGATTAACAAGCTGTGGTATGTGTATACCATGGAATACTATTCAGCCATTAAAAAAAATGGAGACCTTAAAGCCTTTGTATTAACCTGGTTGGAAGTGGAACACATTATTCTTAGTAAAGCATCACAAGAATGGAGAAGCGTGAATCTTATGTACTCAATTTTGATATGAGTAATTAATGACAATTAATGACATGGTGGGGGAAGGGGAGAGCAGAGAGAGAAAGAAGGAGGGAGGGGTGGGGAAATGAAGAGCAGAGAGAGGGAAGGAGGGAAGAGGGTGAGGTCTTAGTGTGTGCCACACCTTCTGGGGGCAAGACACCATTGTAAGAGGGAATTTGCCTAACAAATGCAATCAGTGTAACCTGGTTTCTTGTATCCTCAATGAATCCCTAACAAGAAAAAAAGGGCAGCGCCTGTGGCTCAGTGGAGTAGGCCGCCAGTCCCACATGCTGGAGGTGGTGGGTTCAAACCCAGTCCTGGCCAAAAAACAAACAAACAAACAAACAAAAAATCAGCTTGGCCAGGCCCACATGTACCTTTGGACCAACCCCTGTGGCCAGGGAAGGTCGAGGGATGGTGATAAGCCCATTCTGGAGGTTAGCCCTGAATAACAGGAGTACAAGGACTCTTTCTCAAAAAAATAAAAAAAAATTTCATATACTATGTGATTGCAAAAATGGTTAGAGCATATATCCCTGTTGCTCACAAGGAGTGGTATTGGTGTGGTCAATGAGGAGTGTAAGTTGGGTCTCCCTTCCTGTTCTTGTTGACCGTAGTCACGCTCTTCTCACTCATTCTCACTTGTCTGCCTCCCTCCTAAAACAACCTAACAAAGCTTTCCAGAAGTGGGCTGAAGGGAACACTCTCTATATGTATGGTCTCCAAAGTGTGGTGTACACACCCTTGGGACATACAGTATGATCCATTGGTGTGTAGAAGGAAAATATCAGGACTTCTTTTTAACATTTATATTTAATCTCATTCTTTAAAATTTAATTTTAAATGCATGCTTTTTAATGCTCATATCAGCAGAGTTGTATGTAAACATATTAGTACATTAGTATAGCTGTATATGTATACATATATAACTTATAAATAAGTAAAACTAAAGATATTTGTGCAGGCTCCAAATATTTTAGTGTTAGGTGTATGTGATCACAAAACTGTAGGCCACTGTTCAATATGATACATTTTAAAAATGGAACCCAAGATCATAGTATCTTTCTTAAAAATGATAATTTATTACTGCCTTTATAAATGAAAGCTCCGTCTTTTTAAAAACATGATCAGGCAATTTTATCTCCAAATAGATTTTCAATGTTGCCCATCCCTGCAGTGATGTGTTGTTCAAACACCTGACAGTGGGTATAGACACCCTAAAGTTGATTCTATCCTGTAGGCTTTCAGGGATATCACCCTTTAAAAAGATTTTTTTCTGAAAGCTTGAATGACAACATTAAAAACAAAGTCTTCCCAGATTCAACCATGTATCTCATACTTGAAATCCAAAAACATTTTTAAAGAAGACAGAAATAATTATGTATCAAAAGAAAAATTGTGGGTGAGGAGAAGAACTGATTAAAAAGAAGACAACTGATGAAGGCCCAAAGCAGAGAGCAAGAAATTATTCTCGAAGGACAGTAAATGTGGTTAGAGGACTAACCCATATTCAAGTCAGGAATATATTCCGAATTATTGAAATCGGAATGACTCTCATGTTCTATTAAAGAGGAAAAATGGTATTAGAATAAATATTAAAAGGAGTCAGGATTTGGGGACATTAATCTTGCGTGAATATTATTAGCTTCCTTCAGTGTATACATCTGTCCTTTTCCCGTAAACTCTTCAGTACCCCACTCCCTTGGTGCTCTGCATAGAGAAGAAAAGATTTAACAGATTGGTTAAAAAAAAAAAAATACTAATGACTGAAGCTGTTTTTTCAGGACATCAGGACCACGGAGTGAAAAGTACCAAGTCCAGCTGATATTTTATTACATTGATGTCAATTATTCTAATCCCATTTCAACAAATGTGATCTGAGCACCACTCACTTCCAGGCACTGTGTTTGCCACTGAAATAGCTGAGACCCCCATCTCTGTCCTCAGGCAGCTGAACATTTTGCGGGGAAGTGGCCTGGCACAGGTCAATCCCCAAACATGCTTAGTTTCCCCCTAGAAGGATGGGAGAAGTGTCAGAGGAATTTGGGAAATGGACAAATCTGCCTGGGACTATTTGAATGAGGCCTTAGAGGATATAAAGGGATGTTTTCAGATGAAAAAGGAGGAGGAAGCAGCTTAAGAAAAGGCAGAGAAGTAAGAAAGGGCAGAGTTAATTTGAGGAGGTATGAAAAGACCAGTGTAGAAGAAAAGGAAGGCTATGTTCAGACTTTGTCTTGGAGATGATATAAATCTCAAAGACAGGCACAGATCTGGTGAAAATTCAGAGGAAAAATGGAAAATGGGGTCAGAGAAATCATTTAGGACTTTATGAAAATAATCCAGGCCAGAACTCTTAAAGTACAGAACTGTAGAAGTCATATTGGAAGTACCAAAGAAAGAATCAACTCGGAAATCAACAGAACTTGATGTCCTTGAGCTAAGATGGCTGGAAAGAACAAGGACTCAGAGCTGAACATCAATTTGGGATCTGTTAATCATTACAGAATGCAGGGACAGATGAATAGGTTGTCTTTGGTTTTTGTTTGTCTGTTTGGTGGTAGGGAAGGCTATTGTTCAAAAGATGGTGGGTTTGGTTTATTTATATTTTATTACTGTTAAATTTGACTTTTTTTTTTTGGTGTAAAGTTCTCTGAGTTTTGTTATATACACACAGAATGATGTCACAGTCAGGACACACAACAGTTCCATCACCCTAAAAACTCCCTTGTGCTGCTTCTTTGTGGTCAAAATATCCCCCACTCCTGGTGACTAATGAACTATTCTCAAACACTATCCTTTTGCCATCTTCAAAATGTCACGTAAATAAAACCATATATTATGGAATTTTTTGAGATTGACTTCCTTCAGTCAGCATAATGGCTTTAAGAGTCATCTCAATCGGGCGGCGCCTGTGGCTCAGTCGGTAAGGCGCCGGCCCCATATACCGAGGGTGGCGGGTTCAAGTCCAGCCCCGGCTGAACTGCAACCAAAAAAAAAAAAAAAAAAAAAAATAGCTGGGCGTTGTGGCGGGCGCCTGTAGTCCCAGCTACTCGGGAGGCTGAGGCAAGAGAATGGCTTAAGCCCAGGAGTTGGAGGTTGCTGTGAGCTGTGTGATGCCACGGCACTCTACCAAGGGCCATAAAGTGAGACTCTGTCTCTACGAAAAAAAAAAAAAAGATTCATCTCAATTAAGAAAACAAAAATAAAAATTAAAACCCCCAAAAACAAAATAAAGAAAATGAAAAAAGAAGAAAAAGATTCATGTCACTTGTGTGTCTTTTTTTTTTTTTTTGAGACAGAGTCTCAAGCTGTCGCCCTGGGTAGGGTGCAGTGGCGTCATAGCTCACAGGAATCTCCAAATCGGGCTCAAGCTATTCTCTAGCCTTGGTTTTCCTATTTTTATTTATTTATTTATATATTTTTTAGAGACAGAGTCTCACTTTGTCGCCCTTGGTAGAGTGCTGTGGCGTCACAGCTCACAGCAAACTCAGCTCAAACTCTTGGGCTTAAGTGATTCTCTTGCCTCAGCCTCCCAAGCAGCTGGGACTACAGGCACCTGCCACAATGCCTGGCTATTTTTTTGTTGCAGTTATCATTGTTGTTTAGTTGGCCGGGTTCGGACCTGCCACCCTCAGTGTATGTGGCTGGTGCCATAACCACTGTGCTATGGGCACTGAGCCAGTTTTTCTATTTTTAGTAGTGACAGGGTCTTGCTTTTGCTCAGGCTGGTCTCCAACTCCTGAGCTCAAGCAATCTACCCACCTCAGCCTCCCAGAGTGCTAGGGTTACAGGAGCGAGCCGTCGCACCTGGCCTCAGTTGTGTGTCTTCATAACTTATTTTTTATTGCTGAGTAGTGTTCCATGGTACGGATATGTCACAGATGGTGTATCTGTTCACAACTAAAGGACATTTGGGTTGTCTTCAGTTTTGAGTGATTATGAATAGAGTTGTTCTAAACTTTTTTTGGTCTTTCAGAAAGTACAGATGTGTTTTATTAAAGTAAAATATAATTTACCAATTTTAAAGTGTAAAGTTCAATTGCATAACATTATAAACATTTTGTACAAGTTTTTATGTGCGCTTAAGTTTTCCTTTATCTAGAGTAAATACATAGGAGTTCTGAGTCATTTGGGTCATGTATGTTTAAATTTATGAGAAATTGTTAAACGTTTTCCTAGAGTGGCGGTATATTTTGCATTCCCACCATGAATATATGGAATTGCTGTTGCTCCATGTCCTTGCCAACACTTGCTATTAACAGTTTTTTCCACCCCCCATTTTAATAGGTGTGTATGGTATCTTATGTGGTTTTTAAATTTATTTCCTGTAGTTGCCAATGATGTTGAACAAGTTTTATTGTTCTTTTTTTGTTCTTTTTTACCAATCATATACCTTCTTTGTGAAGTGTCTTTTCAAATCTGTTACTCATTTTGAAATTGGATTATTTTCTTGTTGTTGAGTTTTCACAGTTATTTATATATTTTGGATCTAAGTCCATCATTGGGTATGTGATTTCCAAGTATTTTCTTCTAGTTTGTAGCTTGCCTTTTTGTGTCTTTTGCATAACAGAAGTTTTAAATTTCAATGAAATCCAATTTATCAAATTTTCATATATAGATTAGTCGACTGGTATCATAGATAAAAAACTCTTAGCTTAACACAAGGCTGCAATATTTTCTTCTATTTTTCTGAAAGTTGCATAATTTTACATTTTATAATATCTATGATCCATTTTGAATTCATTTTTATATAAGAGGTGAAGTTTAGGTAGAGGTTCATTTAAAGAAAAGCAGAGAGAGGGAAGGAGGGGGGGCGGGGCCTTGGTGTGTGCCACGCCTTCTGGGGGCAAGACATGATTGCAAGAAGGACTTTACCTAACAAGTGCAATCAGTGTAACCTGGCTTATTGTACCCTCAATGAATCCCCAGCAATAAAAAAAAAAAAAAAATCAGAAAAAAAATACGCATGTCCATTTTTTCCAACATAAATTATTGAAAGACTATTCTTTCTGTATTGAATTGCTTTTGTACCTTTGTCAAAAATTAATCCACCATATCTATTTCTGGACTCCCTATTCTGTTCCATTATCTATGTGTCTGTCCCTCAGATATTACAATATTGTCTTAAATACTGCAGCATTGTACTGTAATAAGTTTTAAAATAAGTAGTGTGCATCCTCCAACTTTATTCATCTTTTTCAAATTTGCCTTTGCTATTGTCTCTCCATATAAATTTTATACTTGATCTTAGCAAAAAAAAAAATAAACTGAGAAATGAGTTGATAGAAATTTTAGAATCATTTTGCCTTTACCTACAGAAAACTCTGTTGGGATTTTGATTGGAGTCCCACTAAATTTATGGATTGATTTGCAGAGAATTGACACCTTAACTAATTTGAGTGTTTCAACCCATAAACTTAATTTAGTAAGGTTTTCTGTGATTACTTTCATCAGCACTTTATGATTTTCACCCTATATCTTCTGTATATGTTTGGTTAAATTTATACCTAAGTATTGTTTCTTTCTCTTTTTAAAAAGTTACTATAGGGTGGCGCCTGTGGCTCAAGGAGTAGGGCGCCGGTCCCATATGCCGGAGGGGGCGGGTTCAAACCCAGCCCTGGCCTAAAAAAAAAAAGTTACTATAAATTAGATTTAAAAAATTTTTGAGTTCCAAATTTTATTACTGGTTTATAAAAATATAATAGATTTTTGTATGCTGAGCTTGAATCCTATGATTATACTAAATTCACCTGTTAGTGCTAAGAGCTTTTGTGTGTGTGTGTGTGTGTGTAGATTTCTTGGGATTTTCTACATCCACAATCATGTCATCTATGAATAGAAACAGTTTGATTTCTTCCTTTCTGATTTGATGTCTTTTATTATTAACTTCTTGCTTTATCACACTGTCTAGACTTCCAGTATAATGTCAATATGAGCTACATAGAGAGGCCATAAAGTTTGTGTGCAGTTTAAAATAATGTGCAATTTAAATTACACATGAACTTTATGGCTACCCTGTATCAGTGGACATCCTTGCATTAGGAAAGCATTCAGCATGATACTCTTTATCAGGTTAATGAAATTCTCTTCTTTTCTTAGTTTGCTGAATTTTTTACGTGATCATTAATGAATATTGAAGTTTATGAAATTTTTTTGCATCAGTGATATCATCATGTGATATTTCTTTTCTAGTCCTTTGACATGGTGATTACATTAATTAATGGTTGTGTATTAAATAGCCAGGCATTACTGGGTTAAACTCCACTTGGTTGTGATATATTCTTTTCACATATTGCTGGATTTGATTTAGTAATATTTTGTTGAGGATTTTTGCAGCTATATTGGGCTGTACTTTTTTGTATTGTCTTTGGCCTTGGCATCAGGTTAATAGTGGCCTTATAAAATGAGTTGGGAAGTGTTCTCACCTCTTCTGTTTTCTGGAAAAGATTGTTCAGAATTGGTTTTGTTTCATCTTTAAATGTTTGGTAGAATTTTCCAGTAAAATCATCTGAGACTGGAAGAATTTTTGTATGCTTGGCTTTTTTTTTGGGCAGTGGGGAAAACATTTTTAACTATGAATTTGATTTCAAAAAAATAAATGTAAGGGCTGGGTGCTGTGGCTCACACCTATAATTCTAGCACTCTTGGAGGCCAAGGCAGGTGGATTGCTTAAGCTCCAGAGTTCCAGACTGGCCTGAGCAAGAGCAAGATTCTGTCTCTACTAAAAATTGGACTTTATCCAGCAAATGCCATCATCATTCTACCATCGATGATTCCCCAACAATAAAAAGAAAAAAAACATTGAGGAAACAGAATTGTAACTGCTTTGAATAAAGGGGGGAAATGGTCAAAAAATAAAATATATAATAATAAAAATAAAAATAGAAAAACTAGCCAGGTGTTGTGGTGGGCATCTGTAGTCCCAGCTACTTGGAAAGCTGAGGCATGAGGGTCACTTAAACCCCAGAGTTTGAAGTAGCTGGGAGCCGTGGTGCCACGGCACTCCACCAGGGCAACAAAGTGAGACTCTGTCTCAACGGAAAAAAAAAAAAGGAGGAATATTTAGGTTATTCTTTCTTGGGCAAATTTTGATAGTTGTTGCCTTTAACAAATTGGTCCATTACTTCTAAGTTTTTGAATTTATGTGTAACAAATTGTTTATATTATCATTGTTTTATTATCATTTCAATATCTATAAAGTCTATAGTGACATCCCCTTTTATTCCTGATGTTGGTAATTTATGTCTTTTCTCTGTTTTTTCTTTGTCAGTCTGGCTAGTGGTTTATTAATTTTGTTGATCTTTTCAAAGAACCAGCTTTTGTTTTATTGATTTTTTTCTATTATGTTTCTTTTCTCAATTTCATTAATTATTATATTTATTTGATTTTTTTCTTCTGCTTGTTTTAGGATTACTTGCTCTTATTTTTGTTGTTTCTTGTGTTGGAGGTTAAATTGTACGTTTGAGACCTTTTTTTCTAATCAGCATTTAATATTATAAATTTCCACCTAAGCATTGCTATAGGTGTACCCCACACATTTTGATGTGTTATATTTTAATTTTATCCAACTCAAAATATTTTGTAATTTCTCTCGGACATAGTTAAAATATCTTTTAATGTTTTGATCTGATAATTCTAACATCTATGTCAGTTCATGGTTGCTATTAATTGATTTTTCTCCTCATTATAGATTTTATTTTTCTACTTCTTTACATGGTTGGTAATTTTTCTTTTTTTATTTTTGAGACAGAGTCTCACTATGTTACAGCTCACAGCAACCTCAAACTCTTGGGCTTAAGAGATTCTCTTGCCTCAGCCTCCCAAGTAGCTGGGACTACAGGTGCCTGCCACAATGCCTGGCTATTTTTTGTTGCATTTGTTGTTTTTGCTTAGCTGGCCCAGGCCATATTCAAACCCACCAGCCTCATAGTATGTGGCTGGCACTGTAACTGCTGTAATACGGGCACCAGGCCCATGCTTGGTAATTTTTGACAGGATGCCAGACATTGTGAATTTTACCTTGGTGGGTGCTGGATTATTTTCTATTTCTACAAACATTCTTGTGCTTTGTTCTGGGACAAGGTCAAATTACTTTGAAACAGTTTGTTCCTTGTGGGGCTTCCTTTTAAGCTTTATTGGGTGGGACCAGATCAACTTTTGGTCTAGGGCTAATATTCCCTACTCTTAAAGCAAGACCCTTCTGACTACTCTACCTAATGCCCTGTGAATCCCTAGCTATAGGGATTACTACTTCTGGTCTAGGCATTGTTCCTTCTAATCTTTTGAGGTATTTTTCCCCCTTGGTAGTTGTCTCACATGCATGATTAATCAGCACCCTGCTGAATAATCAAGGGTACTCTTTGCAAAGCTCTGGAGTATGTTCTTATTTTTTTCTTTTTATTGTTGGGGAATCATTGAGGGTACAATAAACCAGATTACATTGATTGCATTTGTTAGGCAAAGTCCCTCTTGCAATCCTGTCTTGCCCCCCAAAGGTGAGGCACATACCAAGGCCCAACCCACCTCCCTCCTTCCCTCTCTCTGCTCTTCCTTTCTCCACGCCCCCCTCCTTGCTCTCTCTGCTCTCCCCTTCCCCCACCCCCACCATGACCTTAATTGTCATTAATTGTCCTAATATAAAAATTGAGTACATAGGATTCATGCTTCTCCATTCTTGTGATGCTTTACTAAGAATAATGTCTTCCACGTCCATCCAGGTTAATACGAAGGATGTAAAGTCTCCATTTTTTTAATGGCTGAATAGTACTCCATGGTATACATATACCACAGCTTGTTAATCCATTCCTGGGTTGGTGGGCATTTAGGCTGTTTCCACATTTTGGCGATTGTAAATTGAGCTGCAATAAACAGTCTAGTGCAAGTGTCCTTATGATAAAAGGGTTTTTTTCCTTCTGGGTAGATGCCTAGTAATGGGATTGCAGGAGGTCCAGCTTGAGTTCTTTGAGGGTTCTCCATACTTCCCTCCAAAAAGGTTGTATTAGTTTGCAGTCCCACCAACAGTGTAAAAGTGTTCCCTTCTCTCCACATCCACGCCAGCATCTGCAGTTTTGAGATTTTGTTATGTGGACCATTCTCGCTGGGGTTAGATGGTATCTCAGGGTGGTTTTGATTTGCATTTCTCTCATAGGTAGGGATGATGAACATTTTTTCATGTGTTTGTTAGCCATTTGTCTGTCTTCTTTAGAGAAGATTCTATTCATGTCCCTTGCCCATTGATATATGGGATTGTTGGCTTTTTCATGTGGATTAATTTGAGTCCTCTATAGATCCTAGTTATCAAGGTTTTGTCTGATTCAAAATATGCAAATATCCTTTCCCATTGTGTAGGTTGTCTATTTGCTTTGGTTGTCTCCTTAGCTGTACAGAAGCTTTTCAGTTTAATTAAATCCCATTTGTTTGTTTTTGTTGTTGTTGTAATTGCCATGGCAGTCTTCTTCATGAAGTCTTTCCCCAGGCCAATATCTTCCAGTGTTTTTCCTATGCTTTCTTTGAGGATTTTTATTGTTTCATGTCATAAATTTAAGTCCTTTATCCATCTTCAATCAATTTTTGTGAGTGGGGAAAGGTGTGGGTCCAGTTTCAGTCTTTTACATGTGGATATCCAGTTCTCCCAACACCATTTATTGAATAGGGAGTCTTTCCCCCAAGGTATGTTCTTGTTTGGTTTATCAAAGATTAGGTGGTTGTAAGATGTTAGTTTCATTTTCTGGTTTTCTGTTCGATTCCAAGTGTCTATGTCTCTATTTTTGTGCCAGTACCATGCTGTCTTGACCACTATGGCTTTGTAGTACAGCCTAAAATCTGGTATGCTGATGCCCCCAGCTTTATTTTTATTACTAAGAACTGCCTTAGCTATACAGGGTTTTTTTCTGGTTCCATACAAAACGCAGAATCATTTTTTCCAAATCTTGAAAGTATGGAGTATGTTCTTTATGTAACTTTCTCCTTTCATGCTCTGCTCTGCTAGCTTCAGTCACCTTTGCTTTCCTGGACTCCCACTTCTGTGTCTTCAGTGCAGAGAATCTGCCAGGCTCTAGCTCAGTCCCTTCTATGTTAGTAGCCTGGAATGTTTCCCCAGACTGGGATGACTTCATCCAGGCTGGGAATATTTCATCCAGCAGGGACAATTTTGATTGTTTGGGTGATGATAAAATATAGGTTATTGCCAAGTAGGTATTTGCTGAAGTGTTTGGAAGAGAAGGTCAACTGAATACTGGAGAACAGGATACACCAGAGTAGCTCATTAACAAGGATTTTACAGCCTCAGAGCATGATGGCAGGACATCTGTGGATAAAAACTGTGAGTCAGATTCCAAGAACTTTAGTAAAATAGAGAGAATGATGTCACTATTGTTGTCATTACATCATCACTATCACTGTCATCACTGCTATTTTATGGAGCCCTTACTCTGAGATGGGGCTGGGAGCTTCATGTGTACTATTGCATTTAATCTGGGTGGTGGCCACGAAGAAGCTTTTCCAGATTTCCTACTGCAGGAAGCAGAAATTGACCAGTGGTCCCACCTGCTTACTGAATTCATCATTATGTGTGCATCAGGGACACACTTTGCACAGCCTTCTCCTAACCAATCACTTAAGTATTGCAGGGATACTAACATGGGCCCATTACCATGTGACACAAGTGATTTGGCTCCAGGACTCTTCATAGACCTTGTTCAAACTTTCTAAGAACTGCATCATAATCTAACACTTTCTTTGCTCACACACCCATCTATCCCTTTCTCCCCCACTGACATCAGACCAGCTTCATGGTCCGACAGCTCTTTCAGCCTTCTTCACTTCCCCTGTTTTCCTTCACAGGCATTTTCCCCAATAAATCTGTCACACATGTAATCCCTTCTTGGGGTCTGCTTCTCATAGATCTTGAACTAGTACAATCCTCCAGTAACTCTATAAGGTAGGAATACTATTATTACATTCAGTCTACAGATGTAAATTGGAGAGATTGGAAGGTTGAGAAGAGACTAACCTTCCTAAGGTCACACAGATCATAAATGGCTGAACAAGGATTAGATCCTAGGATTGTGCGACTTTTTAGTTTGTCATATCATGCTGTCCTGTCACTCTCTGGGCTGTGGTGACAAGGTAATCTCATTGTGGGTGAGGATTCTAAATGAAGATTGATTATTGAAGGAAGGCTTGGAGAGAGATTGACAGGCATTTGGGGAACTCTCATTTTGCCTTGGTGAAGAGGATATTGAGAAAGTAGCAGCCTTTACTTGGAAGAGAAGCCATTTCTATAGGTTATATTAGGAGGAACGTTTGGAGGGGAAGAAAAGGGTGTGGATACCCAGGTGAATTTTCTTCCTCCAACTCTTAGAATTATCACAGCAGAGTCATAGACTTTGACTCAATGAAAAAGGTATTTTTTAATTAAGAAAATTCCCAGAGGCAAGAATTTGGTTCTCTCAAGAGTGGTAGTAAGCTGTCAACCTATGAGGCTGGGAATAGCCCAACTGGTAGCAAATGTGGCTTTGTGAAAGCCTCCCCAAAGTGAGCGAGGAGCTCAAGAGGGCTAGAGGAGTGTGAAGTGACAGAAATGGTGGGAAACACCCTCTTAGCAAACTCTCAAAGACATTTAGAGAGAGAGAGAGAGCAAATAGTGATGAAATTCCAGCTGTTGGTGACTAGACATAACATCTGGGCAATTACTGACTTTTACTTTTCATCACAATGTTTTGGTGCCTTGTAGACACAGCTAAGATGTCATGAATGTAAATAATTGACTACAGTTGTCATTTCTTGCTGTGTTGCTTTAAGCTTGACATTAGGAAAATCTATCTTACTTAAATATTAAGTTTTCAATACTTATTTGCTTTTGTGATCCACAGAGATGGATTATTTTGCTTTAAGATGATTTGATAAAAATAGCTTATATTATAATAAGAAATTATAGATTATATGTTGCTTTATCTCCATATGTCTTGGAATCTTTTAGGCAGCTAGAAATGTGAGCCCTGGAATCGGTTTTCTACTCTTTTAATAAAAGCTACACCAGTCTGTCCATCAGTGATAGAGGTGGTTTAGGAAGAAATTACATTAGTTTTACTAACCAAGTCCCACATGTTTTATTTAAATCTCTAACTTCCTGGAAAACTTGATGTAGGTGGTTTTGTGTGTATGTGTTGTTGTTGTTGTTAGTAAACAGGATGTTCTTGGAATTATACACTACAAGGGTATAAATCCAGATTTTCTTGTAGTTTTTTCTTTGTGGTTGAGTTTTATTTTATTATTTTTTGCCCCCTTCATCACAGAGTTCTATATTAACTACCAGCTATTTTTTGGAAGATTTTTTCTGAAGTAGTATCTCATAGACATAATACTGTGACAGTGGAATTTCAGTTTTTTTAGTTGACTGCTTGCAAAGAGGTTTTATTTGGAAAGGAATGCAGGAGATTGGCCTTTGAAACATAGAGTATAGCTTTTTTTTTTTCTTAAGAAAATTGCTTATGGGAAAATAGTTCAGAGGATCTTATTAATGATTTTCCTCTTGGATTTTTGTTTATTTTCCACCCCTCCCCCCATCCCTCAGATCTTTGTAACTAAATCAAGCTTCAGTTCCTCATCTTGGTTATAGTTGTTTAAATGTTTGTTGGTATGTGACTTTGTTTAGTAAAGTTTGTGTGATTCCTTTTCTTTCTTTATTTTTTTTTCTCCAGTGATCTCAGTTTGCTAAACATTGCATAATTTTACAAAAATGTAGTAGATTATTTTTTGGCCTCGCTAAAGTTTGCAGTCATTGCTGTTTTCCACTTCAGTCAGTCACTAAGATTATTTTATGAAATCAATCCAACCCCCAAACTTGTTTGTTCTTGGCTTTGACTCTGGGTGGAGGTGTGCTGTGATTTTCACGAACTTTGATGTTTTCTGTCTTATGTAGGCGAGGACCTGAGAGTTTTCAGCAGTTTCCCTGCAACCAGGGAAAACTGTGTATTGAATAAAACCCTTGCAGTAGACTGCACAGGCCTCGGGTTCTCTTTGATGTACACATACTCTGCAAGCGGCTCTTGGCCCAGCATTGAGGCCATTCGTGGTAGAAAAAATAGGAACATAGGTTGTTGGCTCCTGGAAAGATCTTTAAATAAAGATCATCTGGTCACAAAACAGCATGTGGCACAAATACCACTACTGTCCCCTCCCATGCCCATACCAGACATCAGTAATCAATCATAGCTTTCTTTTCGTTGATCCATCTGTGGTTAAACAATCTTCTTTGACATGATATCCCAGTCTTCTGCTAAAATGCCAATGGAGTTGGCATGTGAGATGGAATCTCTACTATTATTGATCATAATATATCTCCATAAACATCTAGAGGCATAAAGAGGCTCAGAGCAAGGCAGAAGGGTGTTAGGGTTGAAAACATAGGCTCAAGAAAGAAACGATGTGAGTTCGAACTAGAGCTCTGTTGCTTGTTGGCTGTGTGACTGAAAGACAAGTTCTTAATCCTCCTGGGCCTGTTTCCTCACTGATAAAGTGTGGATGATAATAGAGGCTACATCGTAACAGGGCTGTTGAGAAAGCTGAAGCAGAATAATCTCTATGAGGCATGTAGCATAGCCCTTAACATTGGGGCTTGGTAAATGTGAGCTGCCATGATCATCACCGTCATTTTTAGAGAAAGTGATTCAATTTTGATCACAAAGCCAGTTAGGATTAGACCACATTTCTTACCTTCAGCACTGCCAACATTTTAAATGGCCTGGTAACTCTGGGGCTGTGCTATGTGCTGTAGGAAGTTCAACAGCATCCCTGGGTGCCGGTGCAGCACCCCTCTCCCCCTAGTTGCAACAGTGTCTCCAGACATTGCAAATGTCCCTTGCAGACAAAGTTGATAGATTTTTTTAGAAATGTTGGTATATTTGTGCCTGAACCCACCGTCAGGGATGCTAATTCCATTAGTTTGGAGGTCTAAGTTCTAAGTTCAAGGGAATATAGCTTGGCTTGTTTGTTTGAATACTTATTGGTAGCTTTGGTATCACTGTTTTCATATCAGGCTATATATCTTTTCTCTTTCTTTCTTTTTTTCTTTCTTTCTCTCTTTCTCACTGTCTATGTATCTCTCCTTTCTTTCTCTCCTTCTTACTTCCCTTCCCTTCCCTTCCCTTCCCTTCTTTCCTTTCTTCCCACTTTGCCACACTCAGTAGAGTGCCCTGGTGTCAGAGCTCAAGCAACCTCAAACTCTTGGGCCCGAGTAATTCTCTTGCCTCAGCTTCCCAAGTAGTTGGGCCTACAGGTACCCACCACAATGCCCAGATAGTTTTAGAGACGGGGGTCTCGATCTTGCTCAGGATGGTCTGGAACTTCTGAGCTCAGACAATCCACTTGCCTCGTCATCACAGAGTATTAGGATTACAGCCATGAGCCACCTCGCCCAACCTTTCAACTTTTTCTATTTAACAATTTGTAGCCAGTTCTGACTAACAGAATAATAGCCCCAAGTTTTAATTATGCTCTTATAATAGGATTTAAAACAATGTCAAGCAAAATGCTCAGAATATAATTTTCAGAGAAAACCAGCTACCTTTGTAATTGTATAATAGGAACAATACCATTGATATAATTATTTGGGATACTTACTATATGTCAGACACTGGGCTATCAGCTTTATGCTCTGGATGTCATTTAATTGTTACAGCAATGCAGGAGGTGAGCATTCTTATTCCCACTTAACAGATTATGGAGCAGAGGTACAGAGTACCTTGCCATAGTTCCCACAGCCAGGAGTAAGTGGCTGGAAAGACCACCCAAGGCCATGTGCAGTGGCTCGCACCTATAATCCTAGCACTCTGGGGGGTCAAGGTGGGTGGATTGCCTGAGCTCAAGAGTTCGAGATCAGCCTGAACAAGAGTGAGACCTCCATCTCTAAAAAAGGGAGGAGTTGTGGCAGGTGCCTGTAGTTCCAGGAACTGGGTAGGCTGAGGCAAGAGAATCACTTGAGCCCAGGAGTTGGAGGTTGCTGTGAACTATGATGCCACAGCACTCTACTGAGGGTGAGAAAGTAAGACTCTGTCTCAAAAAAATCAATCAATCAAAGGAAAGAAAAGAAAAGAAAGACTGCCCTTCCCAAACCTTTTGTCTACAGTGCATACATGCACACACACACATATGCACGCAGGTGTGTGCCAGAAAAAGATTTGGAGGATATCCCAGATGTTTACTATGATTATTTATAGGTGATGGAATTACAGATATTTATTATTTATACTCACTGTTTTCTAATTTTTCTTTCTTTTTTATTATTTATTTTATTATTAAATCATAGCTGTGTACATTAATGCGATCATGGGGCACCATACACTGGTTTTATAGACTGTTCGACACATTTTCATCACATTGGTTAACATAGCCTTCCTGGCATTTTCTTAGTTATTGCGTTAAGACATTTATATTCTACATTTACTAAGTTTCACATGTACCCTTGTAAGATGCACCGCAGGTGTAATCCCACCAATCACCCTCCCTCTGCCCATCCTCCCCCCTCCCGCCCCTCCCTCTCCCCTTCCCCATATTCTTAGGTTATAATTGGGTTATAGCTTTCATATGAAAGCCATAAATTAGTTTCATAGTAGGGATGAGTACATTGGATACTTTTTCTTCCATTCTTGAGATATTTTACTAAGAAGAATATGTTCCAGCTCCATCCATGTAAACATGAAAGAGGTAAAGTCTCCATCTTTCTTTAAGGCTGCATAATATTCCATGGTGTACATATACTACAATTTATTAATCCATTCGTGGATTGATGGGCACTTGGGCTTTTTCCATCACTTAGCAATTATGAATTGGGCTGCAATAAACATTCTGGTACAAATATCTTTGTTATAATGTGATTTTTTTGTCTTCTGGGTATATACCTAGTAGAGGAATTATAGGATTGAATGGCAGATCTATTTTTAGATCTTCAAGTGTTCTCCAAACATCTTTCCAAAAGGAATGTATTAATTTGCATTCCCACCAGCAGTGTAGAAGTGTTCCCTTTTCTTTACATTTGGAAGTTTATCTAACAAAGGACGTGAAAGATCTCTATGAAGAGAACTATGAAACTCTAATTAAAGAAATAGCTGAAAATGTTAACAAATGGAAAAACATACCATGCTCATGGCTGGGAAGAATCAACATTGTTAAAATGTCCATACTACCCAAACAATATACAATTTTAATGCAATCCCTATTAAAGCTCCACTGTCATACTTCAAAGATCTTGAAAAAATAATACTTCATTTTATATGAAATGAGAAAAAAACCTCGAATAGCCAAGACATTACTCAGAAATAAAAACATAACAGGAGGAATCACGCTACCAGACCTCAGTCTATACTATAAATCGATAGTGATCAAAACAGCATGGTACTGGCACAAAAACAGAGAGGTAGATGTCTGGAACAGAATAGAGAACCAAGAGATGAACCCAGCTACTTACCGTTATTTGATCTTTGACAAGCCAATTAAAAACATTCAGTGGGGAAAAGATTCCCTATTTAACAAATGGTGCTGGGTGAACTGGCTGGCAACCTGTAGAAGACTGAAACTGGATCCACACCTTTCACCATTAACTAAGATAGACTCTCACTGGATTAAAGATTTGAGCTTAAGACATGAAACTATAAAAATACTAAAAGAGAGTGCAGGGAAAACTCTTGAAGAAATTGGTCTGGGCGAGTATTTTATGAGGAGGACGCCCCGGGCAATTGGAGCAGCTTCAAAAATACACTACCGGGACCTGATCAAACTAAAAAGCTTCTGCACAGCCAAGAACACAGTAAGTGAAGCAAGCAGACAGCCCTCAGAATGGGAGAAGATATTTGCAGGTTATGTCTCCGACAAAGGTTTAATAACCAGAATCCACAGAGAACTCAAACATATAAGCAAGAAAAGAACAAGTGACCCCATCGCAGGCTGGGCAAGGGACTTGAAGAGAAACTTCTCTGAAGAAGACAGGTGCACCGCTTAGAGATGAAAAAATGCTCATCATCCTTAATCATCAGAGAAATGCAAATCAAAACTACTTTGAGATAACATCTAACTCTAGTAAGATTAGCCCGTATCTAAATTTTCTTTTTGAGCATTACTTTTCATAAGTATGTTTACTATGCCCAGATGTTTACTATGATTATTTATAGGTGATGGATTACAGATATTTATTATTTATTCTCACTGTTTTTTTTTTGTTTGTTTGTTTTTGGCAGGGGCTAGGTTTGAACCTGCCACCTCTGGCATATGGGACCGGCGCCCTACTCCTTGAGCCACAGGCGCCACCCTTCTCACTGTTTTCTAAATTTTCTTTTTGAGCATTACTTTTCATAAGTATTAAAAATCAAAATTATAATTATGCAGTCTTGTAACTTTAGAAAAAAAACAAGTGATTGTGTTTATAATAGTCTACCTCTTATTCATTTGATCTTGCTTAAGAGTGATTGAAAAGCAACAGGAATTATATTTTAATTTCTCATGTTAGTTACCAGAATGGAAAAATATAGTTCCTTAATGTAACACATAGTGACTTGGCCGTGCAGGCTGTTCACATTTACAAGCCACTTTTACCATATAAGCTTCTTCTGTAAGTAATCATATTGGATTTTAAAACAAACATATTACATGTTATAGACCTCAAGAATGTTGTCCTTCAAGATTTCCTACCTTAGAAAATTAAAACTTTGTTTCAATGATGCTACCAATGAAACATCTTTTGATTTTCACTTCCAATCATTGCCTTTAAAACTATTTTCTGAACCAGATAAGAAAACCAGCTTAATTATTTCAGAAAAATACCAGGAATTACTCACTTGATTGTCCCACATGACATGCTCTGAATTTCTATTTGGTCATTTTCAAAAAATCAAGCAGAACCACATGGATGAAATTTACTTTAAGAAGCAAAGTTTTAACCAGTATCTTAATTTTCTCGTGGAAATTCTAAAAAGGGAGATGATATAGTTTAATGAATAGAATCATTGTTGGGTAGTTTGATGAATAGAATCATTGTTGGATGATTGCAAAGACCCTCAAGGTGACTACTTTCAAATGTATAACACTCATTTGGAAGCATAAATTCTGGTGTGTGTGTGTGTATGTGTGTGTGTGTTCATTTGCATCAAGTGTTTCAATTTGAATATTATTGTATTTGCTTTGCTTTATTCTCTATGACATATGTTTCCAGTTTTAAGGAACTCTAAAAGATCTTGTGTATCTGGCTCCCATAATTAAAAGGTCTTGGTGATTTTGGGATCCAGGTGAAACTTTAAGTCTAAAAGAACACATGTAAATACACACATTGAACCAGGAGACATGGAATTCACCAAAGGCTCAAGCCTCTCTTTATCCATTCTTCAGGATTTGCCTTTAGACCCTGTCGTGTAGGACCTGGCACTGGTACAGTCCCCCCTGCAGGCAGCCTGGATTCCTCAGGATTCCTCCCATATCTCTGGTGGCATCTGGGAACCCTTACACAGCATGTTCATACTCTCATCATGGGAGTCCCAGCCAAGGGAAACTTCATTTCCATTTTAATCTCTTATTTCTGAGTTGGGTGCCATTATCATTATTTCATTGAAAGGAGGAAAGAAACTGCAAGAGAAACTGGGTTCTCCTGTCAGCACGGTGACCTGGTCACTCGATAGTTCACTGTCTGTTCATTCATTTGCTTCAGTATTTAAGCACCCATAATCTACCACTAGGAAATTTGAAGCGAGCAAAACAGATAGGTCTACTGGTCTCCTGGAGTTTATTTCTAGGGAGAGAGAGACACAATAAATCAATAAGTAAATCAGAAACAAGTCAGAATTTTAGATATTAATTTAGGAGGAAGATGGGAAGTTAGGGAAGATCTTTTCAAGGATATGACATTTAAGCTGAAAGGTGAAGGGTAAGGAAGATCTAGCCAAGCAGGCCAGGCATGGTGGCTCATGCCTGTAATCCTAGCACTCTGTGAGTCTGAGGTGAGTGGATTACTTGAGCTTTAGGAGTTCAAGACCAGCCTGAGCAAGAGTGAGACCCTGAGTCTCACTGAAAAATAGCTGGGCATTGTGGTGGGAGCCTGTAGTCCCAGCTACTTGGGAGGCTGAGGCAGGAAGATCACTTGAGCCCAAGAGTTTGAGGTTGCTGTGAGCTCTGATACCAGGGCATTCTACAGAGGGTGACAAAGGGACAGTCTGTCTCAAAAAAAAAAAAAAAAAAAAAGATCTAGCCAAGTGTATTCCAGGTCTAGGTAACAGCAAGTTTAAGGCCCTGGTGCTCTTCACACAGCTCACAAGGCATAGAATAATTGCATCGCAGATACATAAAATAGGCATAAAATAATATTATCCTGATTGGGGCAATCCCAACAGGCAAATTTTAGAGAGAGGAATTTGGAGTATATTTTCTTTTGTTATGAACCAGAAAAGCCAAATTTAACATTGCCACATAACCAATGAGTTACTGTAATTTAAAAGAAAAAAACATATTATTCAATGCTCAGCACGAGATGAGCTGTGAGAAAAGCTAAGGTCTTCTTCTTTAAGCTTCTCCTTGCCCTAGAAAAATCTGGCTTTATTGCATACAGAGCGCAGCATTTTTGAGAGCGTGTGTGTGTTTGCTCTGCTCACATTACTTCGTTTCCCCAGAAGGAGACCAAACTGTTTATAGGAAGATAGAAACAAACAAACAACTGGATAATATGCTTCCAAACATCCAGACACATGTGACCTTCCAGCCAGCGCAAAGCTCCATGAGGCACACAGTGGGCCAGCCAAGCTTGATTCTTTTGGAGCATAGATGCTGCTGCTTCCTTGTGGATGACAATATAAATTATACAGACCATTATCATCTCTGCTTCAGAATTCTAACTTTTGAATTCTGACCCCCCAAATACACAGTTTTTTCCCCTTCAGCATAAGATTCATGCTGCCCCAGCACCTGCTAGAATGACCAAAGAAGATTCATTGGCCCCTGATACCTTCTGCTGTTCTGTGTCCTAAGACAAGCATCCAGAAGAGGCTATTTTCTGTTGCCTGGAGGAGAGGCTGGTTTTATTGTGCCAATTGGAGTCTTGTAGAGATGCCAGTAGCATAATCTTCCTCCTCCCATCTCTTAGTGGGCCTAGAACTCTTTCCGATGGAATGCCACAGCTAACCTGCCACGCAGAGAAGTGTGTACTCTCCCCCCTCTCTTTCCCACCCCCTCAATCGTGGCATCATCTGTTTTCTAATCTCTCCCACCAGTGAACTATCCAGTCAATTCTGGTGCCTCCTGCAACCAAGAAGCAAATGCCCTGGACATTCAGAAGAAGGGGAATTTTAATCAAAACCTCCTGATGAAGTCCCTGCCCAATTTAAATCGCACGCATCATTATGAGATGCAGTCAGTATCCTAAAGTTACAATTCTGTTTGT
Source organism: Nycticebus coucang (assembly GCF_027406575.1). Classification (NCBI taxonomy): domain Eukaryota; kingdom Metazoa; phylum Chordata; class Mammalia; order Primates; family Lorisidae; genus Nycticebus; species Nycticebus coucang. The sequence continues at coordinate 26,257,815 of NC_069787.1, forward strand.
CACCACTTTCCTTTATTGCGTTTTGTTTTTCGGCTGAGAGTGGTGAGGCTGACCACATGTCAGACACTGTTATTGGAGTCATGCACTCTAATGAAAGTCAGCTTATTCATGATGCAACAAGCTTTGCTGGCAAGAGCTTGGTCAGCACAGAAAATGGGTTGGTAGCTGCTGACCACTCTGTGGAGTCCACCTGCAGGCTCTGTTCAGGTTATATCAGTTACATCTTAAGTCATTGTGATTTGAAGAGGAAATCATTGGTTACAAACAAAACCAGTTCTCAAGTACAGATAGAGGTGAGACTCATTGCTGCTCTTCTTTCTGTGGGAAGTTATCAGATAAATACCAGGAGCTGGAGAGGAAGGTAGGTAGCCCAGAGAGAAGATGCTGGCTGCCTGGCCTCGGGGAATCTAGAGCAGTGCTTCCTACCTGAGGGTAATTTTGGCCCCCAGTGGACATTTGGCAAGGTCCGGAGACATTTTTTTGATTGTACCCCCTGGGGAATAGGTTCCACACCTACAGTGCTTAACATCCTACAGTACCCAGGACAGCCCCTCAAAGCCAGTAATCAGAGGTTGGGAGACTGATCTGAAAGACCCTGCTCAGCTTCTTGAGAATGTACCTCACTGGGATGGTGACTCTTTAAAAAAGTATCTCCATCTTATTCTTGTATGGAGAATTGGTGAACAGGAGGCAGACCTGGTTCCAGAAGTAGACTGGGCAGGGAGCCTAGGTGGATTAATTTCAAAGGCACTGAGATAATCCAGACATGACATTCCTCTACATCTGAGCTCCAAGGACTAGAGAATTCTTATGGTTAAGACATGGAGAAACATGGAGAAACCCTTACCTGGGAGTCAGGATTCCCGGGTTTTGAGTAAGCTCTGCTGATTCTGAACACACTAAGATTTAGTGAGTGCTCACTCTGCTCAGCCCTGGGGCCAAGCACACATTTGCATCCTCAAACTCCATCCTTCAGCAGCCCTTCGAGATGTGTCCAGTTAAAGAGGCTTGGAAGAGTTCAGAAATTTGACCAGAGTGACATGCTGGGTGAGTGAGGTGCTGAGATTCTCAACGGGGTATGTCTGAGGCCCAAGACTTTGCCAGTAGACAAGACCTGTACCCTGGTCTAGCTCTGAGGCATTTCAAACTAGTTCTGTTTGTAACCAAACTTTTTGTGACTCTGTTTCTACCAGTGGAAAACAAGGAAGTTAAATTCCCTGACGCCCAGGAACCTTTTACAATGCTTCAAGGTCCCCGTATGTTCCTTTGTTTTAAGTCTTGCCCTTTGTAAAGCTTCTCGTTTAAAATGGAGACAGTCTCAGGGTAAGTAGCAATTGGAAATCCCCATGAAAGGATTCCAGACCTCAATGTATATCATAGCCAACTGGTAAGCCTCTAAAAATACCTATTTCCCCATCTCCTCACCAATACTGATTTGGCAGGTTTGAAATGAGCTCCTGGGATACTGATTTTTATTTATTTTATTTAATTAATTTATTTATTTTTTCCTCAGTTTTTAGCCGGGGCTGGGTTTGAACTTGCCACCTCCAGCATATGGGGCTGGCGCCTTACTCCTCTGAGCCACAGGCACTGCCCATCCTGGTTTTTATTTTTTAATGAATTAATTTTCCTATCTGGAATCCTGATATTACCAGTACCCTCCATTCAGGAGATTCTGATGCATAGGGTCTGAAGATCTTATTATTTTAGCCCCTTTTGGGGAACTATTTTAATTGATTGGTTCTTTGCAGGAAAGGCTGCTGACCCCTGCGGAGGGACAGAGTGTTTGGGTTTACTTAAGGTCCCTAGATCCCTCACACTGGCAGAGCTCCCTGTGCACTGCTATCCTCGGGTTCACCTAGGCGGGGGTTCCCAAATTTTGCCACACATAAGAATTACCCAGGAAGCTTCTAAAAGTCCTATGTCAATTAAATGACACTGTCTGGGCCTGGGACCTGACCTTTTGTAAAGATCTCCGATGGGATAATTCTGCCATGTAGCTATCTGGGAACCACCATCCTGGGCATTGCAGGTTCCGTATTGTTGCCGTAGCCACATTTTTCACTTGTAAGGCTCTTCTGTGTCCTGGAACCTTATCTGTCTTGCTCCATTTTCTTTCCAGATGACTCTTTCCCACCACGCTCCCTCCTTTGCTTGCCATGCTTCCTGTAGGGTCTTCATCTATCTTCAGCCAGCTGGACTGCAAGTTTCTTGAAAGTAGGGGCTCTAATACCTGTGGCTCTGTACTGATTTGAGCAGAACAAATAGGGGGAGGGTGGATGCACAAGAGATGAGACCAAGACTGACTCAAGTCCCTTCCGTGACTTTTTTTTATTTTCATAAAAAATAATTTTTATTATTCAACTCTTTGCACTGTGTATGGGAACAGTATGTTTAATCTATTAAATCCAACAGAAAAGATAATTCACGGACAGAATGAAACATCCAGATTTCTTATTTAAAATTTAAAAGTAATTTAAATATATACAACTTCAGGTAGACTGAACAACTACACTGGGCCCCCAAAGAGACTAGGAATTTGTTTAGAAAAGTCTCTTCTTGCCAGAACTGGCTTCCCTTGCAAGCTCAGCAGATTCTGGAGCTGATTTACCACATGGCATCTGGACCCCAGAAGCTGCCCATGGTCAGCTAAATGATGGAAGACGATTCGACTAAGCCTCCAGCGCCGCTTTGCACCACGTGGACGGGACATCATGACACGTGGATTTCTGATTCTAACAGGACAGCTATCCTGGGGAAGGGCGGCAATTTCTTCATGGGCCACTTCCTGAAGATCTTTTGGCAAGATTGTGTTCTTCCTGAGTGAATTGATAGGAAGCCTCTCGTCTGCATATTCGTCTCTTCACATGTCGCAACTTTCTCCGGTCTGTATAGTAACCTTGAACTTGGCCTGAAGCTGATGAAGGACCCATCTGCCGCACCGTCCGCAGCAGTGAGCCCAGCATGAAGACCTCCATCTTATCTCCCTTCCATGACTTTCTTATGACAGCCCAGATGGAGTGTAATAAGAGTGGCTATGGGAGGTCACCAAGGCACTGGGCCCCCTTGAATAAAATATCCCAGTAATACTTTTTAAAACATTAATTAATTAATTTACATATTTATTTATTTGAGACAGAGTTTCATTTTGGTACCCTGGGTAGAGTGCCATGGCATCATAGCTCACAGCAATCTCAAACTCTTGGGCTTAAGTGATCCTCTTGCCTCAGTCTGCTGACTACCTGGGACTACAGGCACCTACCACAACACCTGGCTAGTTTTTAGAGACAGGGTCTCTCTCTTGCTCAGGATGGTCTACCATCTCCTAAGCTCAAGCCATCCAACCCACCTGGGCATCCCGGAGTTCATAGGCATGAACCACTGAGCCCACCCCCAGTTAAACTCTTGAACTCTCTCTTCTGGGGTGGATTAAAGAATCCGTCTAAGTAAGAGCACCTTTTAAACAATCTAAATAATGATGTTTTGACCATTTGGTATTTTGAAAAATGAGAGCCTTTGTAAACATGATTCAGAACATAGATCAGCCTTGTTCACCAAGATATTTGGGGTGACTTATTAATGCTTGGGAAGGAATTTAAGAATAGTTTAAGCACTTTCCAAGTTTTCCTTCTCTTTCATTTTCAGCCTGCTCACTTAAGGAACAAACACTATTATCCTAAACTGACATGGTCACTTAGTTTCTCCCCAAATAGGTGACAAATGGGCAGCCTGTGGCCTTGATACACACTGTGGCTCTGTTTTAATTGGCCCATCTAGAATTCTATGGCTTCCCTTCAAAGTGCAAAAGTTCTTCCTGCCCTGGGGTTGCTTTCTTGGTGACAACAATCAGAATCTGACACCCATCCCCTCCCTACTACATTACAACCCACCAGTAACTTCAGCTACCTGATTTTCTGTAGGCTGTAGAATCAGCATCAGCTGTTAAAACTTGTTAAAACACAGGTTGCTGGGCCCCATCCATCTTCTATAAGGAAGAGGTGTCACTTCTCTATTTATGTAGATAGATAGATATACATGTGTATGTGCGTATATATTTTTTAGTATGGATTCATATATATTTTTAATTCTGTGGGTTATAATCCAATACATTATTTCCTTTTTTGCTCAAGATGTCTCAACTTTGGGCATCTGGGAACTCTTTCAGGTTGGCTCCTATGTCCTTTCAGTAAGTCTCCATACCTGCCCACCTTGATTTTTTTTTTTTTTTAGCACTTACGTTAGCACTTTTTGCTACCACAAAATGCTCCAGGTTTATCTTGTATTTTCCTGACTCTACCCCTGGAATTAATTAGTTCTCCAAGGAGCCCTGGTATCTTTTATTGGAGGAAGGCAAATTAGAAACCAAGGTCTGGGTGCTAGGTGTGCTCATAGCTATGGGGTTGTCACTGCTTCTAGCCTCTCTCAGTGGACAGAGCTATGAAGTGTCTGTATGTACACTCATTCATGCATACATACATACACAGATTTATTTAAGCATTGTTTATCATATATGTACTTTTAAAAAAATGATCCATATGGATATCTTCAACTCTAGAAGATGAGTCCACCACAGGACTCATCCAGCCAGGGTAAAATCAAAATTCTAATCTTTGCATAGTTTTTCAATTTTAACAATAGCTCAAGAACACCTAAGGGGGGAAATAAGGCTTCTTTTGATAGCTATTTTATGATATTACTAAAAACAACAACAACAAATTTCAACCTTATGCTAAGATGTCTCCTGAACAAAACTGTTGGCACATCCCCATGCCACATCCTTCAGTCCTTCCTAAAATCTTCCACGATTTGGAACACACAGCCTCACTGTTTCTGAAGGTGGGTAGACCTGCCTCATTTCCCTTCCCTTACACAGTCTGTCTCCAGTTCCACTGAACAATGCCTATTGTAGTGCTGAACTGGCACTTGTGCATTCTAAATATAAGCCAAGACACTTCTCAGAGATTACCATCAGAACTTTGCTTTACATGTGAAATTTTTATTTTGAATTCAGGTATACAATTACTCACTCAGAGTTAATTATACTGCCTTAGGATAGTATTAAAACAATGGTTTTAATTATTTTTCGAGGGGTTACATAAGTAACCTGTTGTCTTGTTAGGAAGGTGAAGTGACTGACTACAGTTTGTATCTGAGAACTTCACAGATACAAATTAACCTTCAGCTGTGAGGGTTACCTGTGGTTCCTTCATGTTTATTCAGGAAACAGTTATAGTTGGATGGGATTCTCCTTTCTCTCGTTATACTTAATGTAAATGTAGTAGTGCTTGGATGTGTCTTGATAAACTGTTTAGAGAACTGGAATGAAAATCTAGCCAGGATGGCTCACGGGCTGCTGGAGGTGTGGCCCCTCAGTGGTTTGGAAAACATTCTGGGTTTTGAACAGCAACACCTATAATTATGGAGGCGTCATCCCTTCCATAAAGAAGAAAACAAAACAAAGAAAGCAAAGCCCTTCTACTAACAAGGTATAGTCATAGCATGTGTTCAGCCTTCTCAAAACCTGTCTGGCATTTTTTTTTTCCTGGCCTGCTGGGGAATATCTTCATCTTTCTTTAGCTCTCATAAAACAATACAAAGGTAAACAATTGGAGGGCAATTAGCCGTCTCTTTGGGGTAACAGGAGAGAGAAGTCACCCTGCTATTAATGTCAAGGAATTAATCATGGTTTACATAGGTGATTTGGCAGCTTAACTTTGCAAGTGGTTGAAAAACAAGGAACCAACAAAGTTTACAAAAGGTGCCAGTGTGGAGAGTCCAGTAAAGGAGACACTTTTCAGGACTATTTGTTAAGTGTTTAAGGCTGTAGAGATTGACATGTGCCCTATTGTGTAATGGGCTATGTGTACTATAGACCCTGTACTATGGATCACCTTTCTCAAACTTAAGTGTGTGTGAGAGTCAGCTGGATGGTTTTGTTAAAAAATACAGATTTTGATTGAGTACGTCTGGGGTAGGGCTCTGTATTTTCTACTGGCCTCAGGTAGTTCCCATATCACCGGTCAGCATAATTCAATTTGCATGGCAGGGCTGTATTGTTCTAATGCTAGAAGCAGGTGGGGTTGAACCTCATACTCACTTCACTGTCTCCAAGTTAGCACCATGTTGCATTGCAAATGCTCAGGGCTTAGGGGACTAGAACAGTGTTTTGGAGCATAGGTACTTGGCCAAACACCTTATTGTGTATTGTCATTTATAGGGATTACAATCCACTGGGACTCATGTACTCCGTATACACAGTACAGTTACCCACAATCTCCTTTCACAAGGACAAATATTTTTATGTTTTTAGAAAAACAAAAATATTTGCAGACCCTATTTGTTTATGTTTAAAGAACTGTGTCCTTAAAAGAAAAAAGCAGCAGGAAATTTGGTCTCAGTAACTAAGGTCCCACTCTCTTGTTAAAACAACAGAAAATGTGCATTATTGTCTCTAGATGTAATGCTGAGCCTAACTTTTATTGTTTGTAAAAACAGTTTTGGAACTGGGGTTGTTCACCATTCCCTGATTAGCTTTCTTTTTTTTTGGCCGGGGGCTGGGTTTGAATCTGCCACCTGCATATGGGACCAGCAGCCAGTGCCCTACACCTTTGAGCCACAGGCATTAGTTTTTCAAGCCACTCAGCTATCAAATCTGGATTTGTCTTAAAGTGCCTGTTAATATTGTATACTTTACAATTATATTTACAATATAATATTGCATACTTTAAATAAGAGACTCCCTGCTTGTTTCCGGTGCGGACATACAGGCACATCAGAAGATGGGCTTCTCTTACCACTTAACTGTGAAGCACATGATTTTCATTAGCCATTTTTATCTTCTTGGAAGGAAACTGAGGAGCTTAAGCTTGAGAATGGTCTGCCCACGCTTGCTAACCTCCTTTCTGTGAATCCACTTTTCTCCTCTGACTCTTCCCTCCCCTTTTCTGTGTTGATCCCTTCCTAGATGTCTGCCACCTCTAGGGGAAAAAGGGAGAGGGTTAAGAGGTTGACCTTGACCCTCTGTGCCACAGCTTCTCCCCCATCTGTAAAGGAATATGTAGGTTGGCTCTTTCTAGGAGGCTAGGTAAGATGCATAATGCCTGAGGACTGGTCATTTATACGAAAGGGAAAGAGTGAAATGGAAATACACAAAGTCATGACACCTGGATTCTAGTCCTTGTCCGACCACTAACAAATTTTATTTTACCTTGGAAGGCAACTTAAATTCCCAGGCCTCAGCTTCCTCATCTATCATCTAATATACTTAGTTTTGCTCACATTCTCAAAATGCAAGAGTTGTGGCTCCAGCATGGGATTAGGTGACACCGAATTACATATTCTGTATTCTGTATTCCCTTCCAGTCACTTTCAGCCCTTTTGGTTTAAAAAAAAAAAAAAAGAAAGAAAGAAAGAAAAGGAAAATTAAAAAGAAAAGAAAGAGAAAACAAAGATTACAATTGATGTCTTTGTCACTGACCCTTCTTAACACTTGCACCTCTCTTTTTTTTTAAATCATTTTTTATTTTAGTTTTGCCATTCTGTAACAAAGAGAATCCAGTGAGTTTGTTTATAATTTATGGAGGGAGATACCAATTTCCCATTTCTAGTAGTAAAAGAAAAATAGATAAAAAGAAGATTGGTGGGCGGTACCCATAGCTCAGTGAGTAGGGTGCTGGCCATATACGCTGAGGGTGGTGGGTTGGAACCGGCCCCGGCCAAACTGCAACAACAATGACAAGAACAAGAACAACAACAAATAGCTGGGCGTTGTGGCAGGTGCCTATAGTCCCAGCCTTGGGAGGCTGACACAAGAGACTCACTTAAGCCCAAGAGTTTGAGGTTGCTGTGAGCTGTGATGCCACTGCACTCTATCGAGGGTGACAACTTGAGACTGTCTCAAAAAAAAAAAATGGACTTAAATGAAAATATTTACTACAAAACCATAATAACTGTACTCCAATGAGTATAGTATATTATTATTCATAAATCATTATTTTACAGATACAGCAAAAATCTAAAAAGTGGTAACTGTTGTTTAGGAAACACTGGATTAGGTGATTTTAGTTTCTGTTCAACTCCTAAATTAACAAGAGCACTCAGATATCTCATTAAGTGGCAAATGGCCACTTTGGTTTCTGTTCCCCCAAATGTCCATAGATTCATTGACATAGTATTTGGCAAATGAAGTTCATGTTTAATGTATAGTTAATAGTATGTCACAGGGCACTAACATATTCTGATATCTTTGGGGAAATTTTGGCTGTCGTTAACTATAATTTGCTAATTTTGCATTTACATTAGTTTTCTTCCCTATTACTTAAAATATAATGAAATAGGGACAAGCACCTTTGTCTTGGTATAATTAAAAATAAAATTATGTCGGGAACATCTGTTTTAAAAAGAGATTTCTATTTATTTTGTCACCAAAAGGTGGCGTCCTACCCCTGTGCCCTTTATTTAAAAACCTTGCTTTAATTTAACAAAAAGAAACTTCAAGTTGATTACTGATAAAGAAATTAAAATCTGCTCCCTCTGAATGTGAATGTAACGTGACAGTGTTGAAAATGAACAGTATGTTAAGCTGCAGTTACGTTTCCTTCTAATGTAAACCAAATGGACATGGAGTTCTTTAATAAGGCAGTACATTAGACAGCATCATATACAAAATTGAGTACAATGTATCATGGGATTTACAACCAGGATTTCCTTTTGTCTGCAAAACTTGTTGCTAACCTAACTTTGGCCCCACTTGCAGATGAGTGTAGAATTTAAGGCAGTTAAAATGCAGAATAAAATCAGTAGCAATCTTAAGATGTTTTTAGTATGGCAATAATAGTATTTTTCTTTTAAACACACTGTTAACCTGTAAAACAAGATTAGAGTATGAATTTTTCTTCAGAGACTATGGACAGAATTGTCACATTAAAATAAATCATTACTCCCCTGAGTTATAATTCTACAACCAGGCATATACCTATAAGCATACTGTATTTAGAAATTAAAAACAACTTTTTAGTAGACTGGCTACTATAGGAGTAGGCTGTCTACTTTTTAAATGTCTTTTTAATTCCATGTGAATTCAGCATATGGAACTTCCAGTGATGTCAAAGGATTCTTGGCATACAAGAATTAAGGAAGGTGACATACAACTTTCAGATCAGTGCCTAGGCCATAGTAAGCATTCATTAAATGTTGGATGTTCTGTGGACAGTGAGCTCCTCAAGGACAGGAGCTTTATTTATTTTTGCATCCCTTAATGTCCACTACCTGGTCTAGGCATAGTAGTCACATCAGTATGTATTAATGTCTTGATGAAGACAACATGAACCCTGGCCTCTAAGAAGCTAGGACATTCTACACAAGCTAAAATACATTTATGTAGATTCTAGTCTAAAAGATTCAGTGAATAGTCTTCTCTGGATAGCATGGAAACTTGGGTAGCATGCATGCAACATGAATTCTACCACACTGAAATTACCTTAGCCGTCTTCCTTTTTATAGCTCTACTCTGTAACATTAGTGAATGGTTTCGTTATTATTTTTTTCTTGTGAAACAGATATGACTTTAAAGTGGTAGCCTTATAGCTACCCTGGAAATTGAGATTTAAATTCTCCTATAAATGAATGTTTAGCAATAATCATAAAAGTACATTACCCAAAAGAATTTATAATAACCTTTTCAAGGTATTTATTATCTACTACTGTGCTGGTCTCAAGACCAAAGGTCCAGTATGCCTCTCTTCTCCCCCCAAAGGGAAGCACTTTGTAAGAATCCACAGGGGTGACCCTTAATATACTCTCATAAAGAACTGGCCTGGTATACCAGCCAGCCAGTCGCTGGACATGCTAGTTTGAGAGTTTGGCAGTTTCTGAGGCTATGGGGCTTCAAAAAAAATTTTTTTTTTAATTTCTGTTAACAACAATAAAAGGCATAGCGGTCTAAATCACACTTTGAAAACAAAAAATCTGCTTCATTATCAATTTGTGTTGATGAAAATGAGAGAAATACTAGTTTCTTTTTTTTTATATATGTATATGTATTTTTCAAAACATTTCATTTCAGGGTCCTAAATTCAACTAAACTTCAAAACAACAAAAAGAAAAAAAAACTCACCTTCTCAAAGAATTGGACAAAGGATTTTGCTTGTGACTGATCTGTGCGAGAGCAGGTAATTTGTGTTAAACAACTGAGTGACATCCTAGCCCCCGGCGCTTTTCTAAGAGGAACCATGGCAGGAACACAGTTCCTGATGCAGCCACTTTCCACCCAAAGTGGACCTAACTGCACATTCCTGAAGTGACTCTAACAAGATAGAGAGGGGGAAGCTCGTCCCAGAATGTAGTCGCTCCTGATTCTCCATACAGGGGGTAAAAAAACCTCCGCTAGCTGGCGGGGTTTCTGTTTCCTTGCAAACAGGGGTTTGTCCTTCTGCTGAACTTTCACCTCCCGAACTCGCCTTCTTTCATTGGACAAAGTGCAGAAAGAAAGGAGAGACCGAGGGAGGACGGGAGAGAAGGAGAAAAGGGGGTTGAAAACGCCACCTCCCACCTCCTTCTCCTTCAACTGTCACTGATGGCAAAACACTTTCACTTTTAACTGGAGGAAACTCACATCCTTGCCTATCCTCTCCCCTCCCTTCTCTGTATTTTTAGCTCAGAAACCAAGCAAATAGCCATCGCATTCCCATCTTCGTCCTTAGTTGTTAACACTCTCCCTCTCATTTTTCTTCTGTGTCTGAATGGTTCCTCTTTTCCCATCTTCTGAGGAATCTCCCCTCCGCCCACATGCTCCTTATTTTCCAGGTCTTTCCTGCCCGATCCCTCTCTTAGCAGGGGCTGCTCTGGCGTTCCTTTCCTCTCTCTGGTCTGCGGGGCTCTGCCTCCCTCTCCTCTTCCCAATCCACCCTGGACACCCCTCACTCCCTCCTCCCTGGTTCCTCCTCCCCCCAACTCACACCTCCCCCCTCGCTTTGCCAATAGCGATTTTTTTTTCCTTCCAGCCCTGTTGTTTACCCAGCAGGTGGATGTGACGTCAGGGACGCACAACAGCAAAAAATAACAACATCTCCCTCCGCGACGTGTTGGCCTCTCGCGCGCGCCTTATTTATTTATTTGTTCCGGGATGTCGTAGGGGGGGAAGGGGTGGGCGCCGGTGCCCCAGTAGCCACAGCAGGGGGCAGCTCGCTCTCTGGGGGTACTGGGGACTTTCCGGATGCGTGAGGCAGAGACAGGAGCCTGGCAGAAGCCTGCGGGCCGGGCTGGGGGAAGCCCCCGGCCCGACGCTGTCCGCGCCTCTGCCGCTGCCGCCACTGGCGCTGGCTGGGCTCCGGGAAGCTAGTCCGGAGCGGAGGAATCTATTGTTATTTATTGTGTGGCGGCTGCATGCTGTACTCGCGGCGGCCCGGCCCTCGCCCGGGAGTGCGTGTCTGCGCGCGTGTGCGCGAGTGTGTGTGCGCGAGTGAGTGTGTGCGCGGGGTGCGCGCGCGGGCGGGAGTGGGCGCGCGCGGGGAAAGGCCCGAAAACACCTTAGTTTGCACCGAGAGACCATTTGCAGCGGGTGAGTTTGTATTTTTCCATTTCTGCTCCACTTTTTCCCAAGCCGCCTCCTGCCTTGTTTCCGCCACTTTAAACAACAACAACAACCAGCACAAAAAAAAAAAAAAAGGAAAGAAAAAAGAAAAAATGGAAAAAAAAAAACTACTTTCCACCTTCAGGCTCCACGTGCATCTCCCCCAGCCCTCCCCTTCTTTCCTCTCCCCCCAGGTTCTGGGCCCAGGCTCTGGCATGGGTGGGGGCTGCAGGCCGGCGCGCGGGTGCTGGAAGCTCCGGCGGCGCCCGCACCCTTTGGGTTTATTTGCATAAGTCAAATGCGGGGGTGGGGGGCGGTGGCGGCTGCGAGAGGCTAAATTGCCTCCCCTTAAGCCCCTTCATGCCTCTGTTTCCTTTCTACATTATCGCCCCGGAGAGAGAAATCAATAAGCCCAGGCCTCCTGTCGCAACTTTCGGTGCCCGGTGTTGGCGTCGGGTGGCTGCCGGGGTCGGGGCGGGTGCGGGGCCCCGAGGTCCGGGCCGCGGTGGGAGGGGGCGCGAGCTGGGCGCCTTCTGGGCCCAAAGTTTGGACTTGAAGTAAACTTTTTCCCTTCCTCCTCCGCGGGTGTCTGCCCCCTCGGTGTCCTTGGGCTATCTCGTAGGCCCCAGCAGACTGACTGGGGACGCGTGGCCCTGGGCCCCGCACCGAGAACTTCCCCGGTGCCACGCGCGCTTTGCCCCAAAGCCAGTGGCGAGGAAGCTGTCTTGCCGCCCCCTCAGAGTCCAGAAAACTCATAACGCACACCTGCGCACACCCCGCCAGACACACACCCCACGCGCGCTGGGTCCCCATGGCCCTAATCCCCCAACACGCGCGGGTAATAGCTTTGGCCAGATCCACGGGTGGGCGTGGGACCAGGGTGTGCTGCTAGGAGTTGCCGCGCTATTATCCCTCTCTCACCATCATCCATTTTCTAATTTTACTCCCCTCGTAAGACTAGGGAACGGGGTAATTTCCCAAGTCCGGATCTGTCCTGCGACGCGCGCGTTTCCCCGCGTTCCTCCGGCCCTGTCCTGGCTGCTGATGGGTTCTCTGTCCCTCGTCTGCGCGCAGCCTTTCTTCCGAGCTCCCGGCGCTCTATTCCTGTCCGGCAGACACGACTCCTCGGAGCCAGCGAGCCAAGGCGGCGTGCGCTTCGGGTGGGGACCGCGGCGGCGGCGGCGGCGCCGGCAGTCAAGAGTTTTCCAGTTGCCGCGGGGTCGCGGTCATTTGCTGCCTCCGCCTCCCCTCGCCCCCGCCTCCCGCCTCCCTCCTACTCTGACATCGTCGCGCTCGGAAACTTAGGTTCCTTCTCCTTTTTGGCCCTCGACAATCCCCCCCACCCCCACCTGTTGTGAGCTCCGCCTCGGTCCCGGGAGACAGGCGGTGACACACTTGGGCACCGGGGAGCTCCGAGCTCAGAAACAAAGTCGCATGTCCCCTTCCCAAGAGTTTGCTTCGAAATCGCTTCCTGCACCCCCTATTCCCGCGCAGCGCCCGCCCCCTGTGAGAATAAGGACTAAATAAACAGTTGTAACTCCAAACCTTGCGCCCGCGACCGTATCCCTATCCCACCCCCTTCCTCTGTTCCTCCCCTCTCCTTTCTGTTGTTGCAACTTTGTAAGATCCTGGGGAAGGTGCTGAGACTTTGACTCGGGCCAATTTCCCGATCTCGGGAGCCTTGCGGGGATGCCCTGAGCCGCATCCTCTCTTTCCTCCACGGGCACTAGTGTGTCCTCCGAGCCCGCTGCTCTGTGTGTCTTGGCCCCTCGGCCTACTCACCCGTCCCATCCCCTGCATTTCCCCACAACCTGCACGGGGAAGACTTGCTGAGGATCGCCCCGGTTTCTTGTCGACTGCAGAACCCGAAAGTTTGCACGAAGAAAAGAGAGCGGGCAAGGGGCAGCGGCTGCGGCGCCGGGGACCATGGTGCTGCCGGCGCCTCCTCCGCGGGCGTGAAGGCGGCGCTCCCACTCCCCCCACACTCCGCGGGTAAGTCGAGGCGGTTTCGGGCGCTGGGGCGAGGACGCGGGCGGGGGTAAGGGGGCAAGAGAGAACCGAGAGCCCCAGATTGCGCCAGGGACTCTCCGTCTGCCAGGAGACAGGCTGGGCGATGAGACATAGCGTTAAGGTGCCGGGAGCAAGGAATGCGCCCATTCTCAAGCCGGTAGGTGCTTTGGAATACTGGACTTTTTCCTTCTTTTTTTCCCCCTCTTTCTTTCCTAAATCAAAAAATCCGGAAATCAAAGTTTAGCATAGAATGTAAAGTGCTCCGATAAAATATGGTGACATCTCTCGCCCCCTCTTCTCAGACCTCTCCCCCCTTATAACTATTAATTATTTCCAAGTCATTGTGCCCAAATACCTTTGCTGGCTGATTACAAGAGTATTGATTTAGTCTGGGCTCATCCTACGCTTTCGTCTTAATTCATTTTCTTTTTCTCGACCAGAAGACCCAAAATGAAACTTATTCTCCCTCTGCCCTTCTTCCCCGCCACCAAGCCATCATCTGTTAGGGTTGGGCAGAATGATGGAATTAATATAAACATTTCATTTGATCGCATTTGAGCTTCTCCAGTCCACTTCTGAGGGGCTGGGTTGCTCTTGTGTCTGGTCACAGGTATTTCCTAAGTGAGGATTTTTTCTTCTTTTCTTTCTTTCTTCTTCTTTTTCTTTTTTTTTTTGCTACTGCTCTTTAAACAAGAATGCTATATGAGCATTCTGGATTCCCTTTGAAACGAGCCTGTATATTCAATCCCTCTACACTTCACCATTGGTTGACGGAGACTTGAAGGTTTAGGACCTGCACAATAGCTGAATTGCGAAAACCTCAAGGATATTTAAGGAATTTTTCTACTACTGAAATATCTACAAAATTTTTACATTCTCCCCCACTCTGGTTTTTCCACACCGAGAATCAATTTGGAAAGAGATGTTTAAACTAGAATTTGAAAAGAAATACTAAAAGACTTAAGGTGTTTTCTGCCCAGGGATAGCCGGCATAATGAGACTGAGGAGTTTTGGCTATATTTTCTCTTCCAGAGAGAAATATGTCTTTTTTTTTTTTTTTTTTAAAGAATTCCATTGGAGTTTTGATTCTCAAAGTGGAAATACCCACCTCTTTGAGTCCAGGAAAAGAAAACTGGGCTCACAGTTTTAGAAGTTTTTAATGGTTTTTTCCTTCTCTCTATTTGAAATGTCTCATAATTAAAGAGCATGAAAAATATAAAAAGGAACTGAACTAGTTACCATTCAAAAGGTGTCAGCTAAAATCTCACTGCAAAGGAGGAAAAAAAGGTTTAACATCTTGCCACTGGCTACATCCCCCCTCCCCCCTTAGACTTTGGATTAGTCATTGTATGAGACAGAGAAAAAAAAAATCACTATTTTTTTTTTTGAAAAAGTAAAGTAAACAATCCCCAACTGCTGAACCTTGACAACCCAAATTAAGGAAGCAGGAGAGATCAAACAGAACTGCTGCTGTGGTGTTGTCAGGAGCTGCTACACCGAGAACCCTGGACTGTTCCATCAAGCAGCAAGGCTGTACGTTCACTTATGCAGAAATGGACCATTGCAAATGCTGATCTTTGTTGTGCAAGCGTAGGCTCACTTGGAGGGAAATACTCAGTTCCTCTCTGAGCAACATTTAAGATCCTTATGGATGCCGAGTTGCTATACAAGGTATTTATTTTTTAGTGCATCCTTCTTTATGAAGAGAATGCATCCAAAAAGGTATTGAAAGAATATTAAGACATCCAGAGGCTGTCTTGCTACCCAGCACTGTGCAGTGGAATTCTTTTTACCAACGTTAGACTCCTACACTAGAGTTAGATAACATTTTCTCACATCGAGTTTAGAAGATCTGCCTTGTCAGGGAAGCCAAGGTTTTGTATGTGAGGGTTTAAATCTGATGTGAAGCTCAAAAAAAAAAAAAAAATCCCTGGTGATGAAGTTTTGTGTCAGCCCACTCTTGGAATTTAAAAAGGCAAGAGAGAGCAGACTCCAGATTAGACATAACCTTTTTTAGATTGACATTCAGCATGACCACGTTGCTACTTTTAGTCAAGTTCTCTGTAACTTGTCCTTGCTTGTTGTCTAGGAAAATTTAACTGCTTTACATTTTTAAAGGGAGTAGTAACAGTAATTACTTTAGCATTTTGTTTTCACAGGTTTATCAAAGTGTAATGAAAGAAACATCAGCTATTCAAATTAACTGTCTCAAATTAAGGGGTTTATATTGCTAGAGATGTCTCTAAGATTTTGTGTTTATATTTAAATCCTGGAATATAAACTGTGTAACACTTTTTTTTCCCTGCTATAAACCATCCCCAAATTAAATGTCATTTTTAATTAAGTAGAACAAAGTAGGAAGTAGGATAAGTAAATACATACAGAAAAATAAAAATAATTGTCATTTAAGGATGTCATTTTAATTAACGACTGTGGGTCACATAGTAAGCACTTTATATTTTTTTATAAGCCAGTTTCATAACCATGGTACACAACAATGTTTCAAAGTCTGTAGGTTTCTTTGGATGTATCTATTGTATAATTAAGCAATGTGAGTTAAACATACACATGGATGCTATTAGGCAATTTTCTGTAATATGTAATGGTTTTAAAAAGCTATAAATATTTTGTAGTTAAGTCATTTGTACTAACAATAGCAGAAGTTAACTGAGTTAATAGTGAGCCTAGATATGGTTTTCTGTTACTGAGTTTCTTCGCTTTCTTTGGGACTATATCCCTGGCCTTGGAAATTTGCATTTTAGGCTCTGTCTAAGGGTATGTCTGTTTTCAGCAGTTGTTTAAATTAACAGAAGAATTGTGATATTTCCCAAATATATTTATATCACAGCACATCCAATGCCAAAATTAAGAAAGGGAAGGGAGAATATAGCAGATGTGACAACTTCTTTTGAACCCAGCTTCCTCTTTGCAGCCAGTCTAATTGTGCATATTTATTTGGTTTTCATGTTTAACTTAAGACTTAAAACCCAATTTTGAAACATTATTTTGTAAGATTCTGGATCACAAAAAGGTGTGTATTTAGACAAGGTTAGGTGGTATGGTTCTGATCACATTTCAGTGTGAATGCCAAGACTATAGGGTATAGCAAGAGTTTGGTCTTTTAAAAATAATTTCAGGTACCCATTAATAAAGCCCAAATAGATTTCAGGCTGTCAGAAAAAAAATAAATTTTGTTTATGATTCAGTTACTTCAAGGTACTTACATTAAAGAAACTCATTTAACCCCTGACTGAAAAGCATTAAGTGGGGAGGGAAATCCTCCAAAGAACTCCCACTGCCCTTTGCTCTCCTGATAATTTAAATTACTACAATTTAATTGCAACTTCAAGGTACTGAGAATGAGCTGTTTCTCTGTAACTGAGAAAGGCTAGATTCTGGCCAAAACGTGGCTAGATTTACACAGGTGGTATTTTTGTTCATCCAAAGGAAAAAAAATTTTAATTTTTGCTAAGGGCATTTTCCTTTCCTTTTTATCCTGTTAGACGTCACACTCCTTTTGTAGATTTCAGTCATAGTAAATGTCATTTTTGCTAAGCCAGCAATATTGGCCTTTTTTTTTAATGTATTTTTTTAAAACCTAGAATGTATTAAGCTCTCAAGTAGGTAGGAAATTTGCTTTTTAAGGAAAAAAACAAAAAAACAAAAGAAGCATCTGCTGAATAGGTAGGTAAACTTTATAGGTGGGCCAACATATATGTCTAGTCTTTGCAGGGGATTTTTTTTTTAAGTGATGGTAGTTGGTCACCTATCAGATGATCAAACACTGAGTTTGTGTGATAAGCCAGCAAGCCAAGTAAGTTTGCACTTGGGCCCATATATTTTCTAAATGATCTTTCTTGTGATTTGTTACTCTGGTCCCCAGGCCACTTTGCTATACATGTGCTATCCAAGGAGCCATCTTAAACTGATTTTAAACATAATTTCTATTCTGCAGCACTTGGATGAATTAAGGTTAAAGGTGCCAAAAGCTGAAACAGCAGCAGGCCATAAGATGAGGCAAGTTCCTGAAACGGGTACTTCTGGCCAAATTTGGGGTATCTTGTGCATGACAGTTTCTTTCTTTCTTTTTTTTTTTTCTGGGATGTTTAGAGTTTATTTCAATGTGCATGTGACCATGTGCTTAATGGAAATTAAGCAGATTTGGCACGTGTTGCCAACCCTAAAAATAAATATTATAAGAAATGCTTGATTTCAAGGAGTGCTTTGGTTTTGTGTGCCATAGATAATGTTCTTGCAATTAGGGCTCCGCGGCTGGTATTCTGCAAAGAGGAAGTACAGTGGGGAAAGTGTATGGCAGTCGGGAAAGACAATTAGACAGTGTTCTTTGTTACTTTAATAAATTATTCTTATTAATTACAGCCAGTTTGTGTGAAGGCATTTTTCAATGCCTTGTTTAGAAGTCAGATCCCATTCATGAGAAGGTCGTGCCAGAAGCTCTGTCCTTTTTTTTTTGCACTGCTGTTTTACCTAGTTGTGAAATACGTTGACCAGATTGGCTTGTGGATGTCTCTGCAAAACTTGTTTTTCTTTTTGTGATCGCCTGATGCCAGTGTTTAATACATGCCCTGCCTTGTACACAACAGGTGTTTGCTCAGGAGTTATTTTATGGGACTTCAAGTGAGAAAAACTGTTTTCTACCTAGCCAGCCACTGAGAGAACCAGCTACCTAAAAGGAAGAACCCAGTACCTGAACAGGTGTAAATGGGATTTTCCTCACGCCTCTCTAAGCTATTTTGTTCAAAAAAGAGGGTGGGGGGGGGTGTCTTAGTTTAGTGCCATGAAATTTACAATTAAATTGTAAGAATTTCAGATTATTGGGAGAGTGCAGAGGGCAGTAGGAGCTTTTTAGGGCTTTGGTCTTCATGCTGAAGGCTGCTCAGTGGTAGAGTTAAATTAGTTCCTTCAGTCTGAGTACTTAAAGTAACTAAATCGTAAACAAAATTTATATTAGATCCTGACAACTAATAATCTATTTAAATTACATTAAAGTAGCTGGGCAAAAATTTAATTAAAGGCAGAAGTACTGTCAAGCCCTGTAAATATCTTGACAGTTCTACTCAAATGGAACTGATATCACGAGGTATTTACATATGTCTGGTGTGCTCGGGGCATCTCAGTAGTGCCTGTGCAAAGCTAATTGTACTTTCTTTTCAAATAACATTTTAAATAAAATAGTGTTTTTTGTAAAAAAGGAATATGAATACATACAAAATTGTGTTCCAGTGTTCTATTTATTGTTTACTTCTCTGTTCTCAGGATCATGTTGTGATAGTTTATTTTCTCAAACTGCTGCTAATGCAGATAAACAGCTGAAGTGGAGGGATTGTTGAATAGCAAGCTTATGTCATTCTGTTTGATTTCAATAGTTTGAAGATAATCAGAGGCTAGCATGTTAGGGGACAATTTCCTGAAGGGGAAAATGCATTCGAAGTTGGTATTATTGGGCCCCACTTTATATTAAACAGAATGGATTTGCTTAAGTAGGAACAAAGATTTTCTCCTAAATTTTGTATTTTGATACATATCTATTTATTACTAGTGAGTCAGGTGGACATCTCCATTTTGCCAGATTAACAGATTTTAGCTAATTTTGTGATCTACTTTGTTTATTAGGACACCGAATAATATTTCTCGTATCTTTTTCTCCCTTCCACCTGTGATCTTCTCTGCTCCAGGTTGCTTACCTGTGAATTTTAGGGCTAATACTAATATCTTAAGGAATGTTCTTTGAGCATAGTTATCCACTTATACAGGACTTTCTTATTTTATCTTTTAAGATGTTGGCGCTCTTGGGACAGTGACCACATCCTTTGCAGCAGAGTGTGTAGTGTGAGTTTTGAGTTTCTCCTGCCTTAGTGCCTGTTTGGCCCGTCAGTGGGTCATGCCTGACCAGTGGTGCTGATGGCTTCGCCTCCTGGGAATAGGTGAGCACAGAGATGGAGGTGGATGCTGCTCTGAAGTGCAAAACAGTTGCAGTTGGTTCTAATTCAGCCAGTTTTAAAGTTTCTTGCTCACCTGCATCCAGATGAGCGTGTGTGTGTGTGTGTGTGTGTGTGGTGTGTGTGTGTGTAGTGGTTACTAAAATACAGATTATTGAATTAAGATTTTTGCTGACTGACGTGGAGATACACACTGATAAGAAACTTCCCCTGCTAATTCTGATACTCACTAAACAGACCCATGGATCAAGTGATTTATTCTGCTAGATATTCTAGAACTGAAATCTCTATATTCACTAGGATTTCACTGATAACCTGTTTCTGTTTTGTTCTGTTTTGTTTGCTTTACCTTGAGGCCCATCCTGTGTTACATTTAATGTATTTGGATTTTCATTACGAATGAATGCTGATGGTTTTTAACCATGCTTAAGTATTGGAATCACAGCAGAGCTGTTCTTCCAAATAGACACAGCTAAGCACTGCTCCTGGGTGTGCCGTAATTGGGATGGGGATATCGTTTGTGTTTTAAACAGCACCCCACATGACTCTGATTCCCATTAAAGTGGGAAAAGTGGACTCCTCCATGATCAGAGTTGGAGGAATGCCTACAACCCTTTGGAACGGGGTAATTGAACTCCTTGTGAAACCTAAGAGAGGAATATGGGCTCCCTTTTCATAGTCAAGCACAAAAAGAAACATTGGATACTTAGAGAAACAGAGGCAGAACAAGAGCCATGTATTTCAAGGAAGTGATAGGAACAACCTGAAACATTGGTAGTTTTTGCCAAATATCAGATATTTACTTTCAAATTATGCCTTGCTTGCATCTGTATTTCCCAATGGACATCGTCACGTTGTAGCTACCAATTAGTGTCAAATGGCCTTCTGGCCTTTTTTTTTTTTTTTCTCTGAGTATTCTATCTTAATTTTAAAATTTTAACTGTTTGCTCATTAGATTAACCCTGCTGGCACAAGTGTTTTGATTTCCCTGAGCATCTTGGGAAATTCTCTATTGTTGAATGTGATGAGGCATGTACAGATGTTTGTGGAAATAGCCTAGCCGAGGATGCCACACAAATAAAGAAAGCAGAATCCTAAGAAAGCGTCCTACAAAGATTATGAAATAAAGGAAGATAAAGTGGTAAGGAGGCTTGTTTAAATTATTCAGGGCTTCAGCTAAAGATCTAACCAGTAAGATCAAAAGTTATTTAAATAAAAGTTATACAGACATTTTTCATCTGTATTAGTAATGTGCTTTTTGAAATTACCCAGTAATAAAATGTCCTAAGTGCCCTCACCTAATTTTTAATTTCCATTTTGACTTTGGGCGTGGCTTTATTTTAATAGCTGCCAAAACACTGGCAGTTGTTTTTATGTTTAGAGCTTCACAGTTGCTTTGGCTCAACTAGGTTCGGGTGGCATTTGAGATAGTCCTGTGATACAAAGTTCTTTTATTTCTATTCATAACCCGAAGCACTTAAAAAAAAAATCTCTGGTGGACGAAGTTTCAAAATGCATTGTCTCTACCACAGAATAAAGAAATTCTATAGAAGATGAAAAACAGAACTGATTGAAAAAATAGAAGGTGGAATGGCAGAGGACATGAAGTCTTCCTGCTGTCACTGGTGATCCTCAGCCTGATGTTAAATCATTCTGCCTTGTTTGTAGAAAGGATGTTAATTGTATCATTAAGAAAAGTTAAGTAATTAACTGATATTTCATTAGGGAATCAGTGACAGACCCTTTTTTAGTGATGTGTTACAGAAATTTTCTAATAGAAAGTTTTTTTCTTTTTTGGAAGAAACCTAGTTGAGCCTTGGACATCTTCAGAAAACATTGTTGTCCATGGGCAACTTTAAATAATTTGGGGGGGGGCATAGTCTATTAAAATAGAAATTCGTTCAGTCTCAGCTTTTTTTTGTGGGATGCCCCAGGCATGTTGTTGCAGATCTGCTGCTGTCTTGCACGCCTTCTCTGGGTTTAAGCAGGGTTCAGCCGCTTAACTGTGTTCCTCTTATTTTCTAAATAATGGCTCTTGCAGCAGTGTGGTGCATGTTGACAGTAAACGCACAGCTGTGACTTTGGTAAGCTTACAACAAATTCTTATACTTGTAGAAGCAAGTCATCCTTTTTGCTGCTGACTTGGGGTGCTTCTTGCTTTTGTCTCGCTGTCCTTATGGCAACTGCAGCACAAAGTTTAAATATTCTGGCATGGGGTGGGGTGGGAGCCGAGGGACTCTCTACCTGGCAAAAGTTCTCCTTTCTCTGATAGCCCTTTGTTCTGAAATCACACACAAGGTATGCTTCTAGCTTGTTCTTCCTCGTGCATGTGTTCATATCAGGTCAAAATTAAGAAGATCCTTAAAGAGAGATCTCATTCTTTTTGCTTGTTTTTGTTTTGTTTTGCCTAGGAAGCAGGGCAGTCACTTTTGCTGAATATAGACGGTATGTCTGTGTTAGAGACGACTTTCCCATAGCAGAGTACTGAGGTTAGTGAATTCTTTAAATATAAGGTAACAATATGCACTTTTGAAAGCAGCAGAAAATGGACTTTAAATTATTGGGATGCAGGGTTTCAGTATTTGTTACCAGTGTTGAATAAAATGGGATGGCTTGGCCTCAAGCAGTTTGATCTTTGAGTTGAAAACAAGTCTACTTTCTTTCCATTTGTTTATCTTAAAACTGTGTGCTTATTATTTTTCAGTCTTTATTGTGAAATATGTAAGACATACAAAAGGAACAAAGGATAATTCAGTGAGCACCTGTGTACAGGTAGCCTAGCTCGAGAAAGAACACATTGCCGGTCCAGTTGAAGAGTCTCCTGAGAGATCCCCCACGTCACTTCTGTCCTTCCCTCCCGCTGTTCTTAGCTGGCTGGTTTTCATCCCATGTGGTTTTTTATATTTTTAATACATTTGTGTGTACAGTATTCCCCCAAATATAGGAGTTTGTTTTGTATGGTCAAGTTTACACTGATATCCTACCGTTATGCATTCTTTAGTACTTGGCTTTTTTTTTTTACACAGAGTTAGTAAAATTCATCCCTGTGGGTACATGTAGCTGCAGCTTATTCATTTTTTCCCTACGAATGAACCTTTTAAAGGTTCTTTAATTCAAGACAAATTCTTTAAAATTGAACCTAAAATCAAGCAGCATTCTGCAGAACTATACATTGAAAATTTAGGGTACATATGAAATCATCAGTCCTGACTTGAATCTCATAATTTGTTCATTTGTTAGTGTTTTTAGGGGGAAAAAAAGAACTTCAAAAATCTCAACCATGTATCAAGGAATTTAATTTTTAAAAAATAATCTATCAAGTGGCTGATCTCTTACATTAAGGAAAAAAAAAGAAAAACAGGCAAAGCATTCATTTGAAGGAGCCTAGCCATTTTCTCATTCTTATTTAAAGACTTGGCTTAGAACTTAACATTACATATGCAGGGTAGCGAGTTAAAAAGCGATGTTTAATTAACAGGCGCTTTATACTTCTGTATCCTTGTTATGATATAGCACCTTGTTCTTCAGTGTGGAAAGTGATTTCTGCATATTTTAAAGGACTGGCATCTTTATGGTAAGAAAGCCATATAAATAAAGATATACTTAGATGAAAATCGGAACATGTTTTTAAAATAGTGTGTGTCTACTTTCATCTCTGTTATCAAACTTGCTGCATAAGCCAGAGTTGATGCTCTGTGATTATGCTAATGACCAGGAGAACCGATGATGCGAGGCTGGATGAAATCAGTGCTATAATCGGAGAAAGTTATCGGTTTTTTTGTCATTAAGTATTAGTGATAAATAATACACTGTTCATTTTGAGTAGATAGAACATATTTAATTCTGATGTACAGAGTTTCAATTTAGTCAGGCTCATTGCTGAATAAAATGATAATCTTTTGTAATTTAAGGGGAAAGAGAAAAGGCGTTTGTGTTGGCCTGGCTAACTCAGACAGTCTAGAAATGTTTACCTTGACCAGCCAGGGAAGAACGGAAAAACTTTATTTCTTTATTTTTTCCTCCTAAACAACTTGGTTATTTGTACTGATGTTTTATTAGGAATATCCGATATTCAGTAAATCACATAAATGACCAGAGATGTTAAACAAAATGACTCTCAAGGTAGATAGTGTTTCCCTAAAGAATGGGGAAAAACATAAAAAAGGGGGAATGTTTGGACAATGTTCTTTTTAAATTTATTTTATTCAGTGTTCTTTTTAAATGACTGGTCTGTGTTAAACAGAGACTATTAGAGTCAGTATTGCCCATTAAACAGCAGTTTTAATTTTTAAAAAATGAGTTTTTCATATCAAGTAAGGTTATACTTAGTAATGATTTATTTAAAGAGAAGTAATCTTTGTAACTTCCTGCATCTTTTTCTAGTTCCTAAAACCTTGTGGAAGAAATACTGACCCTACCATCTTTATGGCGAAGTACTCCTAATATAATTCTCCATAACAGACATTTGTCCTTTTAGAGGGTTCAGCAGTTGTTTTTACTACTGTTCAACAGTCCCAAGTGATAAGAGAGAAAATAAAAGGAGAATTAGCTATTTTATAAGACGTAAAGAAAGAGTCACTGAAGTCTGCAAAAGAAGAAAATCAGATAGACAGCTGCTCCAATGTTATTTTTTGAAACTGTGTTACTTGTAAAAGTAAAGCCGTCCACCCTGGCTTGGGCCAGCTGTGCTCTGCCGTGTCCCTGCCGCTGCCCTGTCGGCCCATGTTGGCTCTTACCAGCAGTACCATCTGCTGCGCCAGCAGTGGCCTTCTCTGTGGTAAGGCAGGCCAATTGGGTCAAATTTTGTGATCTGGCAGATGTCCACTGGGAGCTAAGATCAGGCCAGGCTCATTTTTATGTGTGTCCAAAGCCAAGATTTTAACTTGGTGAAAGGCTGTGGAATTTATTTCCCAAAGTGTTGCCCAAACTCTGTTCTTCTTTTCTTCAACTGCCTCGTTGGCCTGAGATGATTGCTTAATGCTCTTAATTATACTGGATCTGTCTGTATTTTCGAACACCTGTGCGTAATTCAGATCATGGGTGGTCATAGAGCCTGGCTTGCCAAATGGCTTCTTTTTCAGAATGAGAAAATCCCAAGGAACCTGACCATGCCCTGTGTGTGAGGGAGGAACTCGGTGAAGGCTGAAAGAGGATGGAGCGTTTTCTTTGAACTTGGCATTGTTCCATGCCACACTCTCTTTAGCCCTTGATTTAGGGAAAGTCTTCCCAGGGAATAACTCAGAAAAAAAGTTTTAGAAATATTACCAGGTTGAAAGATATCTATAACCTTTATCCATATCTGTGTTTTTTCCCCTTTACCCAGGGCAAGTGAGTATTCAAGCTTCCTATCAGAATGAAGAGGCCAGTGAGGGCCGATTTGCTTTTCAGACTTGGGATGTTAATGGAGGAACTTCTTGGCCCGTCCTGATCCCCCAAATGATGACCTGTCAGAGGTCCAGAGGACCTGAGTGAGGGCCCTAACCCAAGCCACACCATCAGGAAAGTGTGGTTCAAAGAAGGGACATGATTTTCACTGAGACACATAGCCATTGGGATCACAAGAAACATCCGTATCTCTATCTGTGTTTATATACACATGTGAACGTAGGTATTGGAATGTATTTATGAGTGTACATATCTAAGTATGTGTGTGTATATAAATGGGTATTCTACTTAAAAAATATACAAATCAGTGGTTAATGCAATGGCCCTGTGCACCAGGGGCACTGGGTTCCAGCCTCGCCCAAAGAGAGACACCGATCATGTTCCATATACTATATTTTTTAACATGCTTTTATTCCACTTGGTATCAAGAATATTTTCCTACGTCATAAAACGATTTTTGTATGATTGTTAGCAATTGCTTGTTCTTCCAGTATAAGCATTGATATTTAGTTTTCTTCCTCCATTTGAGGGCACCCCTATAAGGACGTCTGTGATCTTAGTGATATATGGAACGAGGGCTATAACAGGCCTGTAGAGCTGCACGTGTGTTCTGTGGGTATGTGTATTTTCTGTCTTGGTGCGTTCACATGGGTGTACACATATGCATGTGCAAACTTGGCCGGTATGTGTTTGTGGATTCAGTAGGGTAAGTTTGACTATCTGGAACAGATTTTTTTGTGAATAGTTCAAGCTCTTAACAGCCCCTGGAAGTTAAAAATGCACCCTATGCCATCATGCCCCCATTTAACCCATCAGTGACATCTGTCTTGCTTTTCCTTGGGCTCTGACAATTATATGGAGCACATTTTGGTTTGTAGGTTGGAGCATGTGGTAGGGATAAGGTGAAAATATCTGCATTAAATATCAATTTGTTTTTCTTTTCTCTCTTTCTCTCTTTATTTATTTATTTTTTTTTGAGACAGATTCTTACTCTATTGCCCTGGGTAGCATGCCATGGCGTCATAGCTCATGGCAACCTCAAACTCTTGAGCTTGAGCAATCCTTTGGCTTCAGCCTCCCAAGTAGTTGGGACTATAGGTGCCCACGCCAGTGCCTGGCTAATTTTTTTTTCTTTTTTTAGTAGAGATTGTATCCCATTCTCGCTCAGGCTGGTCTCGAACTCCTGAGCTCAAGCAGTCCACCTGTCTTGGCCTCTGAAAATACTAAGATTACAGGCATGAGCCACCACAATATTTTTGATATTTCAAAAAATATCAATGTTTTTGAAAATTTAGGAAAGCCAGATCTTCCAGAACATAAACAGCCCATGTTGTGAAAATGTAAAAGAAAAATCTACGTCTTATAAGGCATTTGAAAATTCAAAGAACAAACAAAAGTGGGAGAAGACCAGCTATATAATATGCTGTCCAGGCACAAAATTAAAACCGAAGTCCCTAACTAAAAACTATTAGGAATTTCAAGATGTGGTGACGATGGGCATTAAGCTGTGGGTAGAGTCCTTCTGAGCTTGTGGCTTTTCTAAGCACCGGGCCCTGTGGGACTGCACAGGTCACGTGCCCATGAAATCAGCTCTGCCTGGAATTCATTCAATCAGCTCTACCCTGTCTTTAAGGGCTTTGCTTCTGTGCGCTTAGGTTTCCTGCCCTGCAGAACAGGAGGACTGGGTTGTGATAGGTGTGGCAGGCTGAGGCCCTCCTGTGCTGCTTGCGCTCACTGATCATAGCCTTGTCTGTTACTGAATCCAGATTGGGCTGCAGACTTGCCATGAAGCACATAGCTCCTCTGGGCTGCAGGACATGTACCGAGGGCAACACCTTGGTCATCTCCTGAACTGGTATTGGCTGCATGCCTTCTGCAGGGACCTGTGGGAAGCAAATCCTGCTCAGGCCTGCTGGCTCTTCCTTCATTATTTCCTTCTGCAGCCCCTCTCCCAGGACTACTTTGACTCTACCTTCCATCCTTGTCACCTTCATTGCCCTTCTTCATTGTCACTTGCTCTTGGTTTCATTCTGAAAGGCCTGTTGGGCTTAAAGTCTGAAGGCAGCCCCAGAAAAGGTATACCAAAGTTAATAGGCAGATTCTTTCTGGAAGGCACTGTTTGTTTCACTGCCTTGATAAATTGCAGGCTAACCAAGCCTCTTGTCATGGTGATGTGGTTGGCCCAAGCCATACAAAATGTAAGTCATTTTCTAAACATGTTGTGCCACTGAGCTGGACCATTGGGCACTCACAGTGACCACTCGCCAGTGAAGCTAAAATGCTCTTTCCTGCGGAGGTTCATGTCCAACTGGGTTTGAAGCAACTGAATTTTAACCTCATTGGGTCACTCTATAATTTACCTCTGGTTTCACCTTGGACTGGTAGTTTTTGTTCTTTTCTGCTGTACGCACCCATTCTGTGAGTCTCAGCAGCTTTGGCTTCCTGAGCAGTGGCTGAGTTTGTGTCAGTTTGTTTCAGTGGCAGCCGTAGTGCCTGGTGTTGGGTTGGCCAGCGGCATAATTGGGCACAGAGTGTGGGCCCCTCATAGACACTTGATTCTTGCTAGCTGGTTATTAATAGGATTTATTTTCTGTTACCACGTATAGTTAGTTCACACCCTCCTTTTCCTGAAGAATGTTAGAAGGTGGCAGTTGGGCAGGGTATATACCTTGTCTTCCGAGCTTTCTTGCGTCTATCCGACTTCACCCACGTTAGTCTTCCCACTAGCCTCTTCCCTCCTGTACAGTAGCTTTGTGGGACTCAATGGTGTGCGGCACTTGTGAGGGGACTGTGAGTGCTGGGGTGGGCTGCTTTCTGGGGTGAGAGCCCAGGGAGAAGGTGTGTGTGTCTGTTTTTCTGAGGAGGGGATGTGATGAGTTTAGTAGGAGCACCCAGGGGCCAAGCTGGGAGAGACCCAGAGGAGGCTCTCTCAGAAGCAGTTGAGGCACACAGGGTACATTTTCTACAGAGAACAGCGTTGGCTTCCCCTCCCACTGGCTGTACGTAATGAGGTAAGGAAGGAAAAATGAATGAACCCCTGTTGGGCTCCTTTCCTTCAGACGGTCGTGGGTTTTGAACATCGGTGCTCCTCTAGCTATTTCCCAGATTGCCCGTTGAATTGCCTTTTCACAACAACCTTAATTTTTACGCTACAGGGACGGGAAATGATACTTCAGTTGGGTCAAACATTAGATTACACAAGAGTTTTATAGTCAGGTTTGGGATTTCAACGTGTTTATGTAGTCTGTCTATATTGTTTTTTCCCTGGCAAGTTGTCTGATGTTTAGTTCCTAGGGGAACGAGGGAGCTGCTCGGGACAGCTCACCATTTGCAAACCAGTTATTAACTCGTAATCCACTTGCAGTTTTCAATGTCTCTATTTCCACACCTCTGTCAGGGCATTTGGAGAATAAACTGGCTGTGCTGCTTAGCAGGTGGGGAAAAGGGACCTCGCATTTGCCAACTGTCACTTCCCACAGTGATCATAGCCCATGTTAGGCGAGTGCATGTGGAGCGGCTTGGTTGGAATATTTAACTCTTGTCGTGTGGTCAGGGAGACGTGTTAATGCTCACCTACCTGTCTACTGTTGTAGTGATCATAGAGTACAGAGTGGAGAACTAAATTGTCTGATTGGAAGTGACACATGTATGTATTCATTCATTCAAATTATTGTATGCTTCATTTCTTCACCTCTTTTCTCATTTAGTCATTTACTGACCCTAAATTACTAGTAGGACAGAAAGCGTTTGCTAACAACCCTGCCCCTGCACCTTCTTTTTAGACCTTCTCAGTCAGGTGTTTTAATATAATACCAACACCCTTTAGATATCCAAACCCAACATCCTCCTTCAGCGAGATCTTTGTCAACAAGCTTATGAGAGGCATCTGCCTCAGCCTTTCATTTACTAAATATTATGTGGCTGCTCAGAATCAAATGCATCATCTTTATGTATAGTTAACCATTTCTGTAACAAATACGGCTTTTAGTTACATTTTGACTACCTAAAACATCTTAGGTACTAAGTATAAGCAGCTGCTTTTTCTTTCTAGCCTGAACACTTAATTAAGACCTGCCAGATTGATTTTTCCATTAGGCCAGACGGCAGGTGTCGTCTTGAGTAAGTCTTGATTTGAATTTCTTATTAAGAGTCTGTTTAGTTCCCCCTACCACCACCAAATATGTGTATTTAGTACTGATTCTCTGTTACACAATGAATTTTGCACAATGAATTCTTAAGAACCCAAACAAAATTTCTTAACCATAAGTTCGTGTAAAAAAGGTACTGATAGGGAATTGTTCTCATGTCTGCTGTGTCCCTGGCATCTCCGTGGAAAATCTGTCTATTGAATAACATGGACTAGCAGCTTGAAGTCTGTGAAGCCATCATTTTTTATCCCCTAACACCTCATAATGGACAGAGTGACAGAAGTCAATGATGTCTATAGCCCCTAACACTTTGGTGGATGATTTGATGTCTTTTCTTTTTTGTTTTCAATTTTCATCCTCTAAAAATGGTATTGTAAGTATTTTCCCAAAAGGACTGAATAGGAAGGAATGAAATATACATTCTTACTTAGAAATAATTTTCAAAGACTGGTCGTGGTTGCTCATGCCTGTAATCCTAGCACTCCGGGACACCAGGGTGAGTGGATCACATGAGTTCAGGAGTTCAAGACCAGCCTGAACAAGAGTGAGACTCGCCTCTACTAAAAATAGAAAGATTAGTTGGGCATTGTGGTTGGCACCTGTAGTCTTAGCTACTTGGGAGGTTGAGAAAAGAGGATTACTTCAGGCCAAGAGTTTGAAGTTGGTGTAAAGTATGATACCACAGCACTCTACCCAGGGTTACAAAGTAAGACACAGTCTCAAAAAAAAAAAAAAACCATTTAAAAAAATCCTTGATAAAAGCCATTTAACTCCAGTGATAAAGAGTTTTGTTAATGTTAAGGACACTGTGTTAAGCTGATGCTGCTGGTTAAGGGTATAACCAAGTCCTCATCCAGTATGGTCGGGTATGTTGGTCATACTGGGACATGGTAGTTTAAAGCAAGAACTCAAGGTTGGCTGACTTTGTTTAAAGAGGCTTTAGGCACTTGTTGGGTGACGTAAAGCCTATTGATTTTAATAATTTACCTTGATCTTCCATGAACGTGTGTGTATATAAAATTTTGTAATACTTGAACTTACCTCATCATTTTGTCCCATGGATTAAATGAGATAGTTCATGTAGAATGTGACGTAGGGCACCTGGCAAATACAGGGGCTTTATATACATTAGCTTTTCTGACTGTTATTATTCTGCCCATATTGGTTAAAAGTCACAATAAACAGTGAAAGGAGATAAAGGATGAGGAGCTTTTAAAAAACTGAAGGAGTTATCCTTCATACATGTGGCGTGTGATTTGGAACCTCAGGTTATAATTACCTTGTTGTTTGGGGTTTTTTGTGTTGATGTGCTTTGTTTTTTGTCTGCTTGCTTTTGAATAAAGTTGTAAAATATGGTTTTGTTGGTTTTTTTATTTGCTTCTGAAATTAGTGCAGGTGCAGATAACAGGAAGTGAAACTTTAGGCGGCCAAGGGAGCCTCATTCAAATGGTGCCAAGCAGGTATAATATACAAGTGTTATCACCTTACTGGTAATCTGGCATACTGTAGATATTTGCACGTGCCATGCAGATTATAGAAGGTGAAGTCATACCGCAGTTGGCATCAACTCACCCAGCTCTTTAGGAAGGGTGAGAGAGAAAGGAAAACCCTCATTTTTGGAGATGGTGTTAAAACACAGCTTTACTTGTCATGAGGCCCAATTTTGTAGTTGCCACTTGATCCATTGGCATTTCACATTGCTTTCAAGCCTCTACTTCTAGGTGCAAGGAAGGTGTCTTGAATAAATTCATACCATGTTTCTAGAGTGAAAAAGTCTACTCTGGGTTTGAGAATATGTCGTATATTTCTTCATATTCTGAAACGTAGAGAAATTTAAAAACGAAGGATCATGGCTAAAATACCATGTTTTTATAGCTAGAATACAAAGTCTTCCCAATGTTCAAATATTTGTATAGCTCCATCAATATATCTAAATAAAGCGTCATCTTTAAGATTCTCTTGACTTCTTTGTTGTGAGGGTTTATGGAGAGACCATGATTGCCTAGTCTTTGTGGTAGCGAGGTCTCCGTTCTTGGCCAAATGCTGGACTTTGCATGCAGTGAGCCTGGAGATGTGCTATGAATTTAATAAAATTTGTCTGGCTTGGCCTGCCATCCTAGAGAGCCTCCACGTGCACTTATTTATTGAACTTGGAAGGGGGCCATATATATAAGATGTTAATCTATTTCTTTTTTTCCCTTTCTTTCTTTCTTTCTTTTTTTTTGAGACACAGTCTCAGTTTGTTGCCCTTGGTACAGTGCAGTGAGCATCATAGCTCACAGTAACCTCAAACTCTTGGGCTCAAGTGATTGTCCTGTTTCAGCCTCCCAAGTAGCTGGGACAACAGGTGGCTGCCACAATGCCTGGCTATTTCTAGAGATGGGGTCTGTCTTTGGCTCAGGCTGGTCTCAAACTTGTGAGCCTTAGGCAATTCACCCACCTTGGCCTCCCAGAATGCTAGGATTACAGGCATAAGCCACCGTGCCCGGTCCTCATTAATCCATTTATTGCTTTTGGTAAGAGAGCATCTCCCAACAGCCTGCCTTACTCCACAGAGGAGCCAGAGTTTTTACATTTCTCCCTTTGGGGCTTTACGCGGCCACAGTAAGGTCTCTCTCTCTCTCTCTCTCATGCACCCTCTCTGAGGTTTGTTCTAGTTTGCCCCACATGGTCAGCCTGGTTCCTTCATTCATCTCCCCAATTCATTCACTAGGCTCATATCCATATTTTCCAGAAAAGCCACATTCTAGGAGCATATCTGTTCTCTTCCCATTGCTCTTGAAGAAAGGGATGGGGTTAGGGAGAGGTTGCCTAGGAGGGAGGGGATGTCATATAAAATGAAGATGAAGGGTTAGGTCCCAGGAGGTTCAGATCACATATCTGTGAGGCCCATAAGTCCTTGCTAAATTTCTTTCTTTTCTTTCTTTCTTTTTTTTTTTTTTTGCTTTAAGAACCAGATAACTTTATTGGAAACAATGGTAAATGTAAAGGAAAATCTTAAGTGAATGCTCTGAAAGGACGATGTGCAGCCCTGGCCTGGTGACCTGCCCTAGGGAGGACCTGCAGCAGGACCCATGGCTGTGGGGACAGTCCCACTCAGTTCTCCTGGTTGCTGCCTCCTAGGGTGAGCTTGTCAGAGGCACTCAGCCAGGCGGCGTCTGGCGCTCCAGCCTGCGCATGTGGGTGAGGTAGCCACCCAGCTGTCCTCCTGCATAGTGGCTCTCCAGGAAGCCTCAAAGCTGTGGGTCATCCTTGTTGCTGGCCAGCTGTCACAGGTCCAGGAGGCTCTGGTTGACACTCCTCTCCTGGTGGAAGGCGCACTCCATGGCCTGCAGGCTGCCCTCCTAGTCGTCAGGTCCAGCCCCCTGATGTTGCAAAGGCAGATGCCCCGCACTGGTTCTGCAGCGCCATCAGCCCCACAGTAGTGGCGTGCCTCTCTATTCATGCTACTGGCGCAAGAAGGTGCCTCAGAGCCACATCATCATTGCTGCGGTTGAAGTGAAAGGCTGTAGAGAGGTATGCGCAGGAGATGGGCAGCTCCAGGTTGATCTGGCGGGTGACGCTGGCCTCTCAGTCGGGTGGTAGCCTTGGCACACCTGGGAGGGCTCAGTGGCCATGGCAGGCACAGTGAGCAGGAAGAACAAGAAGGCACTGCAGAGTGCCGGTGGTGGTGACCTGGGGGCTCCAAGGTTGGGGAAGAGCAGCTGCTGGTTGAGGGTGCCCCCCTCCCTGTTGTCAGGTAGATGGCAGTGGGTCCCTTGCTAAATTTCCTATTTGCGTAAGGCCCAAGAGAGTCCAATTCCACCAATCGAAAAACCACATTATTCTATAACTGATTCCTATGGCCTCTGAACCAGACAGAACAGGACCAAGTCTTAGTGTGGTCACATTGTTTGGGTGACCTCCGGGAGATATCTTAGCCTTGTTTGCTTTTCTAGAAAATGGATTCGTTATTGATGATATGAACCTACTAGGGATGTCCTGAGGTTAATTCACATAATGCTCAGTGTTTGGCACATCTTAAGCCTTTAATAGAAGGCAGGCACATTAGCCCCGTATGACTCTAATGGCTAAAGGCAGCAAGCAGTTAATTGTGCCTAGTCACAATCCAACCCAATGCATAGAGCAGCAGATAGCAAGCCAGAGAATGTGGTTCAGATCCCTGGCCTTGCTGCTTACAAGCCACATGACCTTAAACAACTTATTAACATTTCTGTGCTTCAGTTTTCCTACCCACAAAATGGTATGATTGCACCTGCTGCGTAAGGCTGGTGGTGAGGATTAGATAAGTTAGTGCATATAACTCAGAGTAGGGCAGAGGGCCTAGAACTCAGGGAGCTCTCCATAAATCATAGGCACTGCTGTGGTTGCCTAGATTATGCCCACAGTCATCATCACTACGCCCTATCCCAGCAGAGTCAGGCAGTGAGAGGACTCACGTAGAACTCTTTCATATGCGTCCATTTCTTGTCAGCTTGAGAGGCAGAACCCCAAGACTGAGACTTGTTTGGACAGTCTTTGTTTTAAACCCAAACTTCCATCATCAGCCTTGCATGCTTGGCCCTTTTTCCTCTCTGCCTAGGATGGAGACACATGGAAGTAGTTTGGAGCAGTCCTGTATCAGACCTTGGCTTTTCAAGAAGATGAGGAATATTTACTTGCTATATTCCCTGACTTAATTGCATTTTCTTTCACCCCTACCTCCTCATTCCTTAGGAGATAGAAAAAGAGAACTTAAAAGTGGGAATGTATCTTTGTAATTTCCTAAATTAGCAGGATAGTCAGTGAAAAGACTGGACAAAGGAATGTATATACTGGTGCTTAATAGTGATGACTTGCTTGGAGTAGAATTTGATTTGCATAATTTTATCTGGGATCATGTATAAGGGACTAGTCAGCAATTCCAGCTTGATGGTAACCACAGCGTTTGGAATTCTTAGTGATACAGGCACTGCGGTCACATTTTATATGTATAATTCATTCTGTCCTCACAGCCACCTTACCAGGACAATACTTTCATCTCCATTTTACAAGTGAGAAAACCGAGTTCTAGAGAGGTTAAGAGCACCCAGAGTCGCATAGCTAGATCTTTTCCTGTTTCGTCTGAAATACTTTATAGGATAGAGTAGCAGCAAGTCATGGTAGCAAGGGACCTTGGAAATGATCTGGTTTAACTGGCTTTGAGTTTTCATACCAAATTATATCTTCATTAAGATGTAATTTATACACTTAAATTCACCAACTTAAAGTGCATAATTCAACTGTGGTTTTTAGTAAATTCACATAGCTGTGTAACCATCACCAGAGTCAATTTTAGAATATTGTTATCTCCTACGAAAGAAATGCTATCCCCTTTAGCAGTTACCCCCTCTTTCCATTTTCTCCCAACTCCCTCAGTGCTAGATTAGAACCACTAATCTACTTCTCACTTCCATATTCTTGCCTATTTTGGAAATTTCAGATGATTAGAATGAAATAAAAAGTGTTTTTTTTTTGGTGTCTGTCTTCTTCACACAGTAGGATGTTTTCAAGGTTCATCCAGGGGGTAGCATGAATTAGCACTTCATTCTTTTTTCTGGATGAATAATATTCCACTTTACAGATACACCATGTTTTGTTTATCCATTCATCTGTGGATGGGCACTTGGTTCATTTCTACTTTTGGTATTATTATTAAGGCTACTGTGAACTATACAAGTTTTTGTGTTGACATACATTTTCATTTCTCTTGGAAGTGGAATTCTGGGCCATATGGTACCCTCTGTGTTTACCCTTTTGAGGTACTGTCAGACTTTTCCAAAGGGGGTGAACTATTTTATATTCCTACCAGCAATGCATGAATGTTCCAGTTTCTCCACCCTCACTACTCTTATTAGTATCTGTCTTTGTGATTAACCATCTTGTTTTTGGAAATTAGGAAACTGAGCCTGCGAAGGTTTTAATGACTTGCTTCAAGTACCTTTGTCTGGTTTTAGAACCCCTTCTTTTCTAGGCATGGAGGGTGGAAGGTAGAAAAGCAAGGTCTTAATTGCTGGGGCTCACCATCTATAGGGATGTCAGGCAGTAGTGCACAATGATGATGGCTATAATGATGACAGGGTAAATTGGGAGCACCAGTAGCAGAAACCTGTCTTAAACTTGAAGAAACAGAAGATGATTTAGTGGGTCTCAAAACTGAAAAGAATGGTGGCTAATAGCTTCAGATATGGATGGATCCAGGTGCTAAAATGATGTCCCAGGGCTTGGCTTGCTTTGTCACTGTCTTCTTCATTCTTAGCCATCTCATTTCCTTTTGAGGGAAAATGGCTGCCAGCAGGTCTGGGTTTATATTCTGCCACATAAGCATCTCCAGCAGAGTAGCTTTTCTTTCCCTGTGGTTCTAGCAAGTTTTCGTAGGTCTGTCATTGGCCCCGTAGGTTACTATAAGAGCCTTTCGATCAATTAGAGCCAGTGTTCTGATGGTCCCTGCCTACCTTGGTGTTTGGGTGGCGGGAGGTGTTTGATCCTACCTAGACTGCAGGAACCGTGAGTAGGTGAGAGATGATTCCCAAAGAGAAAGCGAAGCCTGTGTTTGTAGAAGAGTAAGAAGTTACTTTTGTCTGGTAAAAACAGCAGTTGTCCATTCTAACCATTTTTGTTCCCATGTTACAGATATCCTTGCTCCAACTGGCTTAAGCAGGAAGAGAATACATTAGTTGATTTCACTGGAAGTTCAGAGGAGGGTGGCTTTTAGACACAGCTGAATCTTGTGATGGAGTTCTCAGTGACTCCTGCCATCTCTTCAGGGTGAGAAACTTCCTTTGCAGCAACTTCCCAGAAAACTTCCTTTTAGCCTGAATTGCTCATTCCTGTGAGTAGATAGAAGTTACTCCCTGATTAGCTTTGCCTGGGTTTCTGAACCAATTGCGATGGCCAGTCAGGCCCACCTCTGGGAGTGGGGTAGGGCCAGCTTTCCTTGAAGTTGGTGGCCTCCCTGGAAAAAGGATTATGTCTCATTCTGACGGAGGTTCCCTTCAGGAGGAGGCAGAGAGCAGTGAAGGGCGGGAATGTGGTTGAAAGTGCCCACATAAGAGGGCATGGTGGCTCACGCCTGTAATCCTAGCTCACCCTGGGAGGCCAAGGCGGGTAGATAACTTGAGCTCATGAGTTTGAGACCAGCCTCATCTACAGCGAGACCCTGTCTCTAAAAATAACCAGTCGTTGTGGTGGGTGTCTATAGTCCCAGCTACTTGGGAGGCTGAGGCAGGAGGATCTCTTGAGCCTAAAAGTTTAAAGTTGGCTGTGAGCTATGACGCTACAGCACTCTACTGGGGTGACAAAGTGAGACTCTTTCTCAAAAAAAAAAAAAGGAGGGGGGAAGGATGGTAGGAGATGCCTGTATATGGAGAAAGGTATTAGGAGGCTAAGACCAGTTGTGGGAATAAAGGAAGGCTCTCTGAGCAGGCTATCCTTTGGTTGCCTTAAAGAAATAGAGATTTCCAAGGAGACGTTGTGCACGTGGGAAATACACCTCTCCATCTAGTGAATAGCATGGGCAAAGCCTTTCTTTCCCAGCATGACATGTAAAAGGGAAGGTGCCTTGGTTGTCCTTGTCTTTCAGGTACGAATAAAGAACTTGAAGAGCAGAAAGTCAGAGGCAAGACAGGCCCTGGGACTCTCCAGCTAGCTGTCCCCATCTTCTGTGCAGGGGGAAGACTGACGAAGGTGACTGCTTCTACTGTGTGTCTCACTGCAGGAGAAGCCATGCACAGCTTCTTTCGTTTTCCATAGTTGTTCTTTTTTTTTTTTTTTTTTTTAAATTTTGAAACAAGAGTCTCACTTCGTTGCCCTCCATAGAGTGCTGTAGCGTCATAGCTCATAGCAACCTCAAACTCTTGAGCTCAAAAGTGATTCTGTTTCCTCAGTCTCCCAAGGAGCTGGGACAACAGGTACCTGCCATAATGCCCGGCTATTTTTTAGAGATGCGGGTCTTGCTCTTGCTCAGGCTGGACTTGAACTCCCGAGCTCAGAAGATCCACTTGCCTCGGCTTCCCAAAGTGCTGGGATTATAAGTGTGTGCCACTGCGCTTGTTTTTCATAGTTCTTGACTTGAGGGGACTGAGAAGGAAACTTTCTCATGCTGGTCAGTGTTGTGTGCTGGGTACCATAATTTAGGGACACCTCATACTTGTTTATTTTTTTGTTGTTGTTGCAGTTTTCTTTTTTTTGGCCGGGGCTGGGTTTGAACCTGCCACCTCCAGCATATGGGGCCGGCGCCCTACTCCTTTGAGCCACAGGCACTGCCCTTGTTTACTTTTTTTAATAAGCAGATATTTTTTCAGGGAAAGTTTGAAAATGTGAAAGATAATATTGAGGTACACCAACATGTAATCATTTTCTTCAAACATACATCTTAGTAATTCCAGTAACTTTTCATTTCTCATCTAATGTAGTAAGCCAGTAATTTCCCAGTTACCTGTTCAGAAAGTTATCTTTGTGATGTGCTCCTCACTTTGTATCTTTAAATCTAATTTTCTAAAACCTATTCTTATGAACCAATATATGCAAATGATATTAAACAGTTTTGTTTTCTGCTTATTGTCATATATTTTATTGTGAACACTTTTTTGTTTCATGAAATACTCTGTTAAGATGATTTTTAATGAATGCTACAGTTCCAGTTGACCCTGTGCCTTGATTGATTTTACCATCCTCTGTTTGTTGGATGTTTACATTGTTTCTAGTTTTTTGCTAACGTAAATAGTGCTGTGAAGAACATCTAGGGTGTACATTTTATTTGCATCTACAATAATTTCCTCAGAATAAATTCTGCGAGTGGCTCAAAACATGGTGCACATGGACATTCTCTTGACTGTGGCACCCGTTTGTTTTCCTTAAAAGGCCACGGCAGTTTCTACCTCATTGGAGTTTGGCCAACATTGAGTAAACTAATCCTTCCTCCTTTTTATTTTCAACAGTTTTCTAGGTGAACCATGTTACAGAATTCTAGAAATACGCTTTTATTTTCTAACTTATGAAATAGTCCTTTTCACACTGGTTTCTGGCCATTTGTATTACTTTTGTAACTTATTTCTATTTTTATTATGGACAGAATTTAAAAATACAGTGTGTTGTTATTACTGCTTTATAAGAGATGTTTTATATTATGGGCTTTAGCATTTTTTCAAATAGTATATGTTCACATAAAATGTGTTTGGAGATAACTACTCCTGTTTTATGTTTTAATTCTTGTCATTTATACCTTTTATTATTTTCTAAGACAAAATGATTTTTCTATCAGGCACATTTATTTTCTTATAATTGCCTTATGTTTTTTCATTTTCTTCCTTTTGTTCTTTTATTCCTTCTGTTTTCTTTCTCTTTTTAGAAGTATTTAACTCTCAATCCATTTTATTTCAGTGTGTATGTGAGACTAGGGTTTGATTGTAAAAAATATTGCCTAAGGGCAGGAATTAAAGATGAGTCTGGGCTACTCACTGAGATACTATTTCTATAAAAAAATTAAAAATTAGCTGGAAGTGGTAGGTAGTATGCACCTGTGGTCCTTGGAGTTCCAGGTTACAGTGAGCTGTGATTGTGCCATTACATTCTAGCCTGGGCAACAGAGTGCGACCCTGTCTCTAAAAAAACAAACCAAACAAAATAAAAGGACTTGGCCATACATGTATTGTGGCTCACACCTGCAACCCCAGCAATTTAGAAAGCTGAGCTGGAAGGATCACTTGAGGCTAGGAATTCGAAATTTGCCTGGGCAACACAGTAAGACCCTGTCTGTACAAAACAGAAACAACAAGAAAAGGCTAGGTGGTGACACATCTATAATCCCAGCTTCTCAGGAGGGTGAAGTGAGAGGATCAATTTTGATGGCAAACATACTGTGGTAAAAACGATTTTTACTAGATTAAGAAACTCCTGGAACTAATTTGTATTTGGAAGTGATTATAGTGACCATATATTTTGTAGTTGCATGCACACTGCAATATATAGCACTTGAGTAGAAACTATAGCTAACTACCAGTATTTATAAATAATTTTATATATACATAGATAAACTAGACATTTCTTATGTTGAGACTAATGTTGAATACAATACTTGAGCTTTAATAAGTATTAGAAATGTTTGAGATGTTGAGAAACTGCTTTGTAAATTCATACAAGTATTCCATGATGCTATTAAACTTTTATAAATGAGTACTCTAAATGTTGGTTGTATTTTGTTAAAAATCATTTGGAAATTTTGGTAACTCAAAGCGTGGGGTACAAGCACATTTATGCGACTTTTCAAATCTGATGGCAAATTATAATTATTGGGGAAAAAAGAATGCAAATAAGACAATATTATAATTCTTTTCTTTATTTTTACTTTGAGACAGTGTCTCACTTTGTCACCCTGGTACAGTGCCGTGGTGTTACTGCTCTCAGCAACCTCAAACGCTTGGGCTCAAGTAATCCTCTTGCCTTAGCCTCCCAAGTTGCTGGTACTACAGGAGCCCTCCACCACACCGGGCTGTTTTTTTTTCTATTGTTAGTAGAGCTGAGGTCTTGCTCTTGCTCAAGCTGGTCTTGAACTCCTGAGCTCAGGCAGCTCACCTACCTTGACCTCCCAGAGTGCTAGGATTACAGGTGTGAGCCTCTGCACCTGGCCATGTTATAATTTATTTATTTATTTTTTTTGAGACAGAGTCTCACTATGTTGCCCTGGGTAGATTACCCTGGCGTCACAGCTCACAGCAACCTCAAACTCTTTGGGCTTAAGCGATTCTCTTGCCTCAGCCTCCCAAGTAGCTGGGACTCCAGGTGTCCTCCATAGAGCCCAACTATTTTTTGGTTGTAGTTGTTGTTTGGCAGGCCTGGGCTGGCTTCGAACCTGCCATCTCTAGTGTATGTGGCTGGTGCCTTAGCCACTGAGCTATAGGCACTGAGCCCATATTATAAATCTTATACTTGTAAAAATAAGTGAAGAACTGAGCAAGTTAAATAATGAGAACTCAGAAAAGTGGACATGTTTTAATTTTGAATTCTGTGATTGGTCTAGGAAGTATCTCACCAGGGGGAAGAATCTTTTGATGGAGCTTCTATTTTAAAGCAGATAATGTGCATTATGAATAGACATGAGAAGATACTTAGAAGGCCTGCAATATTACAGCATCCAAATTTGGCCAGCTATTTCAGGCAATTACAAAACTAGTTAATATATTTAATGAGTTTTGTCTTATAAAAAGATTTCTCAAAGAAAGGCACTCAGAGTGCAATTAGAAAGATGACCCATACAAATATTTTGGCTAAAATATTTATATATTTCAATAACAAAATTAAGAATATCCTCAATTTAGCTGCTATAGTTAACTCATACTTAAGACCCACATAATATTAATTTTCTCAGTTAATATTATGGGCTAGAGATATTGACATTTGAAGTGTCAATATATTTGCATTTATTAAGCAGGAAATACAATTTTGAAAAATACTGTAGGAAGTTTTATGAAAGTAATAAGACCAACGTTTTTCCTAACTTTCTTATAGAAATTCACTGATGACATGGTAAAAAAAGAGGTAAGGTCATGACACTGATGAAAGTACAGGGTTGTGGACTACTAAAATAATTCTGCTTATATTATTGTTAATATTATTATTTTTTTGAGACAGAGTCTCACTATGTCACTACCGGCTATTTTTTGTTGCAGTTGTCATTGTTGTTTAGCTGGCCAAGGGTGGGTTCAAACCCGCCTTGTGTATGTGGCTGGTGCCATAACCACTGTGCTACAGGCACCAAGCCTATTATTGTTACCATTAAAATACCTATTTCAGAAGACTCTAAGGATGATAGTTATTTGGTAACTAAAGCACTTGGCATGTAGTAAGCCTTACTTATTTGCTGTCATTCTAATAATTATCAATATCACTTTGCCTACTTCTTTGCCAGTTCCATACTATGTCTATTATACTATACTTCAAAAAAAGTTTTTTTTCTTTTTTTTTGTTAGATACAGAGTCTCACTTTGTCATCCTTGGTAGAGTGTTGTGGTATCACAGCTCACAGCAACCTCTAGCTCTTGGGCTTAGGTGATTCTCTTCCTCAGCCTCCCTGAGGTGCCTGCCATAACGCCCAGCTATTTTTTTTGTTGCAGTTTGGCTGGGGCCGGGTTCGAACTTGCCACCCGCGCTATGTGGAACTGGTGCCCTACTCACTAAGCCACAGGTGCCACTCATACTTCAAAATTTTTATATGCTTTTGTTTTATAGTTTTTCTAACCTACCTTTTCAATTTTTTTCGTGAAAATCATTTCTTTTTTTGATTTGATTGAAATTTAAAATAGTTAACTATTTTCTGTATTACTTCTCCCCATCCAGGAAAATAGTTTAATTATCCTTTTATTCAAGTATTCTGTTTTGTTTCTTGTGAAAATTTTGTACCTGTACTTCTGTACCTAGAAAAGAAAGATGCAGCTCATTTATATTTTCTTACAGTTTATTTTTGGTATGTAGATAGCTCTGTATTTTTGTATATTGTATATTTAATTGTCTTGCTGACATCTGATTAGGGCTATGTTTTTATTGTTACATTTCAGAAAACCCAAGGAATTTCAGATTGCATTGATGTTAATACTAGCACCATTCCCCATATTTCTTTTTCCTGCTTTATTGCATTGGTTCTGTGTTAGAGAACAATGTTTAATAGTAGTGGTAAAAATTAGTTAGTTTTATATCTCTTTCAGGCTAGATTTAATTCTGTCAAAGGCAGTGCTTTTTTTTTTTATTTATTTGGGGTTTTCACCCAAAGTTAGTCATTTAGGGTAGATAGCATATAGGATAGAATATTGTTACAGAAAATTAAACTAAAATAAATGTACTAGATGTTGAAAATTTAAACTGTTTAGGGGAGATGGTTTAGAGTTTATTGATACATTTAATAAAGTAATAATCATCCTTTCAGTTCTTCCAATCTGAATGGTACTAGAAATCCAGTAATACAGATATCAAAAGATTGATCATAGTACATGGAAGATAATCAGCTCCATATATGTAGCTGATTATTTGCTCCCCCAAGCAAATTTTTTTTTAATAGAAACACAGAACTCCACGTAAACAATTGACCAAAGATAGAATATTTGTTTTGTATGCCAGAAACATATAGGTTGAATATTACAGCTGGGGGCCCTGACACCCGCACGTGAAGTGCACTATAACCTTTGTCATCTGTGTGTCCAGGGTCTGGCCCCATTTATTACTCTGTTTTTTGGCATATTTGTAAAGTTTTCTTTTGACCAGGAAAATGCCATTCACCAAACAGAAAAATTATCTTCTTTGCTCTACCCTTGTATTTGAGTAATCCCCGGAGTACTTTGGGGGAAAGATAGTTATATGTTATTGTGTTCAGAATCAAGAAATAGAAATATCCTATAATTTATGTCATTTTGTTTTATAGCACACTTTAGTCTTATAAATGTCTTGACATTTTATAGAATGTTTTTGTGGATGGAGCCTTGATAGTTTTATGTTGTAGGAATTGTTTCCTTTGGAAAAATTTATATTTATGCCTTTGAAAGTCTAAGCCAGAACACATACACCAAACTCAACACTCAAGCTATCCATGTCAGGCATTATTTGCCTCTGAATCTCTCTCTGAAGTGCATACATTTTAGAGAAATGGTTTTCCCAATGTTTGCTGGTAATATTTTGAAGTGAGCATGAGTTTTTGTGTCTTGTGAGAAAATCTCAACTCTGTGGAGTCTGGGAGGAGGAAACATACCAACAGTTACTACGACAGTCGTGTCTGACGCACGGCCGAGAGAGTGCATTCTATTTGAAGAGATTCCTTGCTTGATGGTGCAATTGCGTAGCAAGCCTGCTGCCTTTGACCTCTGTTCTATGCTATAAAAATATCATTGATAGAAAAAGTTCTTAAAAATTCACTTTGTTTTTAACCTGATACCTGAATATATGAACTGGTGTCCAGGACTGATCTTTAGGGTTTGAACCAAAAGCCAAAATGGAGGAATAAAAAAAATGAATCTTTACTTACGTCAGTAGGATTCTTACGGGTATGTTAAAAACTGAATCTATTTTCTTCTCTTCCTAGTAGTTTTCTTTTTTCTACGTGTTAAGTTGCCTGAGCACTTTGAGGCATGTGCTTCCGTAGCTTTGCTTCCTCCTCACTGGATATTAATTTATTTAAAAAGTACATTCAATAGACACCTGTATTGTTCTAGTTATTTTTATAAGCATTAGCTTGTGTAATTTGTTTAACCCTTACCGTGTCTCGGTGACGTTAAGAGCTGCTGTTAGCCTCACTTTACAGATGTGGAAACCGAGGCACAGAGAGTTTACATAATTTATCAGCTCAAGGTCAAGCAGCCCAGGAAGTGGAGTAGATAGGTTTCAGATGCAGGCAGTCTTCTTCAAGGGTTTGTGCTATTACCCAGCATTACCATGTGATTTATAATCATTTTGTTGGGGCCAGGTGGGGATAATGGAAATTAGAAAGAGCTAAGTCTCCACAGACCCCTGCCTCCCCTCCGCCCTGTACCGTCATGACTCCATGATGTGGCTACGTGTGAAGAATGAAGTGCGATAGGCCTGGAGGTGAGTGGGAAGCAGCCTTGATTTTGATTCATTTATGCTATACTGTTTGCAATACTTTATACAGTGAACTTGTATTACATTTGTAGTTACAGTTTTAAAAATAAAATTTGTCCTTAAAAAAATCTTTTGACATACGCTTAGCTTCAAATTTTAGAAAGGCATGTTCTAAATATAAAGAGACATACACAAAATAAAAGTTTACTAAGAGCATTTTTTTTGAGGCGGGGAGAGCAACTTCCAGCATTAAGAAAGTTCTTTGATTTACCATGTCTTCCGTCTTCCAAAGCTTTCAGCAAGTCTTGGTTCATCTGAAAATTACGGATTATAGTCAAAATTGAGAAATGATGTTATTCCTCTTGTTATTTGTATCTAGTCTGTGGAATAAAATATTCGAGATGTGGATTATTAAAATATACATATTTCTTTTGGAATCTAAAGAAAATGCATTTTTATTTGGTAGAGAAGTTAGAAGTGAGGAAAAATACCTGTGACTGAGTTGTTGTCATGGAAGAAACACTGCGTAGCAGAAGATTTAGTTTGCCATTCTTTCAGTTAGTTGTAAGTGATATGACCTTAGTTATGTTGCTATAATGTCAGTATGTAAACCCCCTGAAGTTAAAATTAACCTTGAAAACCCATTATATAACCAACTTGTGGACCCTTAGCAGCTGAAAAGTCAACAATTAACTCCTTTGGTTAATACATCTTTGAGGCAGCATGGGGAAGTAGTTAACTTGTAAGGGTCTGAGTCCTGCCTCT
This sequence comes from Nycticebus coucang, assembly GCF_027406575.1. NCBI lineage: Eukaryota > Metazoa > Chordata > Mammalia > Primates > Lorisidae > Nycticebus > Nycticebus coucang. Next base: position 26,302,229 of record NC_069787.1, read on the forward strand.
TCCTCTTCCTAGCTGTGTGACCTTGGATGAGTTACATCAACACTCTGCCATAGTTCCTGAATCTGTAAAATGTCAATATTTACCCCTTTGCATTCTTGATTTGATTAAATGAGCCACTACAATAGAAACAAAACACTTAACTACTTTTTACATAGCAAATACTGGTATTACTGATTTGGCTTGGCACCCATAGCTCAGTGCTTAGGGCGCCAGCCACATACACCAGGGCTGGTGGGTTTGAACCTGGCCCTGCTAAACGACAATGACAACTACAAAAACAACAAAAACAGTGGGGTGTAGTGGCAGGCGCCTATAGTCCCAGCTTCTTGGGAGGCTGAGGCAAGAATTGCTTAAGCCCAAGAGTTTGAGGTTGCTGTGAACTGTGACACCACGCCACTCTACCGAGGGCGACATAAGACTCTGTCTCAAAACAAAACAAATATATATATGCATGTATACAAATATATATACATATATAACTGATTATTATTAATACTGACTTTGTCTTTTTATTTTGAGTTTTATTTCATTTGTTGGCAGTAAAGGCCCAATCTAGTTTGAAGGGAATGGAGAATATAAACAAAAGAGGGAACTGGGGCAGGGAAAGGAAGTACAGAGGTTGAATTATTGGTGCATTTTCTTATGCGATGTGGTATAAAAATAATGTTCTCAACACAGAAAGCTGTGCTATTGGGGTGTGTGTGTTTTTGGTTTTAAACTAGAGGCGGGATCATGCATTGATTGCTTATTCAACCTCTGTTCATTCACAGGGCTGAGTTTTCTCCCTCTCTCTCCTCTTCCCTTTCTTTCCAGTTTCTATCTATATCCACACTAATGTGATGATCAGTGGTTGAAAATAATCCAGAAGTTACTGATGTTTTTCAAATGTGTGTTAAACATGGGTATGCCGTCCATGCTGGAATTTCTGTCTCTTCGAAACCAAGAGCAAAGCCTGGTCAGAGGCCCCAGCTAAAGAGGAAGTGCACGTTGCCTCATCCTCTGTCCCTGTTCACATCTTTACCAGGCTGCCCTTTGGCCTCTTAAGAAATTGACAGTATGGGCCCCTACCCCGGGACTGAGTAAGTCAGCTTGGTTTAAGGGGTCTTTTCTGATTTGAGAAAGACACCCTAGGTCTTTCCTTCCAGCCCACGTAGATGTACACAACCAGAACTCAAACTGTGTTGCCAAAAGACCTCATAGATGTCAGATGTGATGATGACCACCAAAAAGGTGAAAAGTCTCACAGCTTTCCCCCTTCTCTCTCCATGACTTGCTGGAATGTGCTGGAATACTTCAAGGGCTGCTACTGTTAAGTAGCCAACCAACTGTTCATTTGAAGAGGGTGTTGGGTAATTGTGTCAGAAATAATTCTCCACAAGAACTTTTGTCTTTAATGTACGTTTGTTTCTGCCTCAGGCCCCACAGACAGCAACTTGCCTTTTGATGTCACAGAAGGAAGCACGGATTATACATGCATTGACCCTTGAGTGTGGCTCTGAGTGGCTTTAGCAGGGTGACACAAGTTCCTCGTTAGCATTCAGACATTTGAAAAGATGCTGACCTGGGTATGCGGGGGTCCGGCAGCCCAGGGAGATCCTCTGGGCCTCAGCCTGGTGAGCACCTTCTCAGCTAGACTCTGGACCAGGCCTGAGATGGACCAGGCTGTCCATCTGCCAGGCTCTCCTTTCCTCAAATAAAGAGTGTTTTTCTTTGGGATCCCACAAACCTATTCTCTAACTTTGCACTCTTTGTCCCTTCAACAGGTGTTTGGGGGCTCTGCTGGACACATTTTGTAGGCAGAGTCATACCCCTCACAGGCTCAAAATGAAGGGAGGACAAGGAAGGGTAAAAACAAACTGCTTGAGGAGAAAGTTGCCACATCTTTCCTGTTGTAGAAACCTGTAATTTTTAGTTTCCGTAAAGCCCAGATACATTGAATTCACCTTGTACCTTTTTGTGTTTGATAAGAATTTTATTTCCTAAAACTGACAGCAGTGACAGTGGTGTTAGAATTCAGCCCTGCGTATTTATTTCTACATTTCACAATTTGCTTTGTCTTTATAGTAAAGCAATTTCCTTCCTTCTTTTCTCTCCTTCTCCTCTTCCCCTTTTTTCCAATTTCTATCTATTGCCAAGCTCATAATAAAAAATAGACCCTTAAGTTTTAATTTCAGATGAAAACTAAAGGAAAACACCAGTGCTTGATTCCATTAGTGACTGTGGGTAGTCCTTGCAGGATAAATTACCATCATGAATCATTATCCATTTGGAGTGTGGTCTGCAGAGGCTCAGCAGTTCTTGGATCCTGCTGTCCAGAAGCCTCTTAGAAATGAGCAGGGAGTGGCCTTGGCATTGGTGCCTTTCAGTGGGCATTGGAGGTATGCTTCGCTATGTAGGGATATCTGATCAGAGTGGGTGGTCAGGCACCTTGCACCTAGGTTAACTTCAACCATGCTTTATTCACTCCCGTGTTGTACAAGCAGGATGTGTGTACATGAATAATATGGCCAGAGGCTCACTGTCCAACATCAAAAGTTTCTCAAAGGGACTTTATGAAGAACCACATGGAATTTGTAACTTGATCACAAAATTTGTACCATTGAGGACCTGAAAATAACTCTTTGGGTTTGTAGGTCACACCTTTCTAAGCTCAGTTAATGAGCAAGTCTTTATTCTTTACAAGATTAGCCAGGTGTACTTGGCTAATGTTAACTTTAGTCTTGGCTGCTTAGCCCTGTTGCTAATGAGGCCAAAGTGGGAATTCCTGCCTCTCATGGACCAATTACCTTTGCTCTCCTTCCTAGCCACCGAGCGCTAACCCTAGCCAGCTGGCATGTGAATGTCTGCAGTTGGATGCTGAAGTGGGGGAAGGTGCTACCCAAGGCCCTGTGTGAATTAGTGTAAATCCATAACCCCTCCTGGGGAAAACCCACACACACGCACACACTCCAGCGACCAAGGGTCAAGTGCATTGTCTCCACTTCTGAAAGGCAATAGAGTTGATTAAGGTTAACGGGAAAATGCTGATGTTGGCTTGAATTTTGGAGTTTTGCCAGGACGTATGCAACATTTAAGGTGATTTCGGGAAAACCATGCCCTGGTTCACTGGTGGAAGAGCTTAGGAGGAATAAAACAGTGGAAACCAAGAAGGAGAGTGTGATTACTTTTAAAAATGCAGCAATGTAAGGGGACATGACGATAGCTTAAAAATGTGTTTTCTAGGAATGCAGTATTTTCTAAAATCTTTTGATGACCCAAACCATATTTGGGTTGTAGGTTCCTCAGACTTTTAACACTTGCTTCCTTCCTTTTGCCAAAATGGGCTATTTTGGTTAATTTTGTATTACAGGTATGTATTAAGGAATTGCATATTAAATAGAAATCTTGCAGTTATTGGAAACTTGAGATTTTAAACAAACAACGAGGAACTTATAATGTTCTGGAAGATAAATATTTGCATAAGGCAGTTTAGTCCTTCGACACTTGTATTTTTAAAAACAAACAAACTCCAGCAATATTTACTCTAAGTAATTTGCAAAGTAAAATGAGAGTAATTTTGAAATCATGTGTAACTCTGATGCATTTATTTTCATAGGATGCATTCACATTTTGTAATGATAAATGTGTAGTAAAGGAAAAACCATAATTTTGCTTATATTTGAGAAATTCTAACATTGCCTTTGTTACATATTACTAGTTCCCAAAAGAAAGAAGATCAGACCCAGGGAAATTGTGACTTGTCCGAGGTCAGTCAGCTAGGAAGTATGAGCTTTTGTAAAAACCAATTCTCCTGCCTCTTGGGTCAGTGGTATTTCCATGACAGCACGCTGATTTTATGCACATGTGAATAAAATAACCGTTTTGCTTCCTTTTAACAGATTATAAGCTTGACAACTTGGAAATACCATTTTCTTTCCCCTTTCAAGAGGCAAATTCAGCCTGTTGCTTTACAGTCCTAACATGTTTTGATATCTCTAGATATAGACTTGACTTGTCTTTTCTTTACCTTGTAAGCTGTTTAGAGCAAGGTATGATTACAGTGATAAGGTAAATTTAGAAAAGAAAAAAGCCTATCTTTCTTGACTGCTGTCATTGAAAATAACTGTTACCCAAGTTTCATTTAAACATGGTAACTTAACAACTAATGTGGTTTATAAAATACATAACCATTTGGTCTTATTGCCTTGTCTCTCTCTCCGTGATCAGATTCTGCCTGTTTTACTATATGACTAGATATTTATGTTATGTTCAGAAAGACTGCTCCCCTCACCCCCTTATAAAATTAAACGCTGTTTAATCTGTTTTGGGCTTTGAAAGATCGTTTAGCCTTTCTTCTGCAGATGCAGAAGTAAGGAGAGCTTCAAGTTTGAATTTTCTAAATGTGCATTTTTGATCTGTGGCATCACTGCAAATGTTCTCCCCTTCCTTGTTTTTGTTTTTTTTTTTTTTTGAGACAGAGTCTCACTATGTCACCTGTAGAGTGCTGTGATGTCATAGCTCACAGCAACCTCAAACTCTTGGGCTCAAGCGATTCTCTTGCCTCAGCCTCCCAAGTAGCTGGGACTAGAGGTGCGTGCCACAACACCCAGCTATTTTTTTGTTATAGTTGTCACATTGTTGTTTAGCAGGCCCATGGCTGGGTTCAAAGCCGTTAGCCCCAGTGTATGTAGCCAGTACCCTAACCACTGAGCTATGGGCGCCAGGCCCCCTTCCTTTTTTTTTTAACTTTGACCAGACAAACTTTGTTCACTCATAGTACTTCATGAACAGCAAATTCTTTTGTTTCCTGCTTTTTCTTTTTTTATTCCAAATTTTTCTTTTGTTTCTTCCCATTTCTTTATTTTCTTTTGATATGTCTTTGAGGAAAATCAAGGCTGAAATATATGTAATTGACAGATACTATAGCAGTTTAACGAAGATATAAATTATTAAAAGAAATAAGATATATATAAGATGTATATTTTTATTTATATCTTTTAATACTTAACATCTTTTTAAAACTGCTATGGCACTGGTCACTTCTATATATTTTACCCCTGATTTTCCTAAAAGACATAGAAAAGGAAAATTACATATATGTATGTATATATATACACACACAACACACACATACATACATACACACGTGTATGCAGTATATAGTAAATAAGAGAATTTCATATCTTTACAAATATATTCAAAAGAGAACCACTTCAAATACATGGGTTTTTACAGAAGATCGCGTCTACCTTTATGTGGTGGTCTAAGATTGCTGTCGTTTTCTTTGTTAGGTATATTTGAAAGCAGGTGAGTAAACCAGGGAGAAATGACGCCGTCTGCCTGCTTCAGGAACAGAAGTAGGGGGACGTAGGCAGGCGACACTCACAGTCCCTGTGGGCCTGCTTACCAACTTTGTTTGGAAGTGTCATCCCCAAGACAAGCCTTACTCGGCCACTTCTGCCTCTCAGCTCCAATGGCCAGCTGAGAGCTCTGCAGATGTCACTCGTCACATACACCCTTAGATGTGAGCTGCTTAAGAGTAAGACTGCAACCTCACAGCTTATGCTGTGGCTCCGCAAGGCCGGATGGCTGTCCAGGGCTGGGTGTCAACCACGTTTGGGCTAACACACAGCAGGAGCCCACCACTGCTCACAACCAGAAATTGGTGCCCATTTTTGCCCCATTCTCCTCAATCCCTTTTCAAGTGGAAATTTTGCAAGTCGACTCCTGCAGCATGCGTAGTACAATTTGGCTGACAGCAGTTTCTGGCAAAAGAAATAACCAAATTATTATTCAGTCATGGGTTTTTAACAGCCGCAAAGCAAGTGGATGTTAACTAAATGATGCAATTTATTCCCTTCCCTCTTATTGCCAGCTTGCCTATTACAGAGCGACTGCCAGTTTTCAATAAGTGGTACCCAGATGGTATTCGCATGCCGCCCACTTGGTTACAGAGCCGAAGCGGGGAATAACTCGGCAGACACTACAAGCTGTGGGTCAATTGAGGGGGAATGCCTGTTGCTTCACAGTTTTGCATATGTAAATCTGTTAATGTTATGTCAGTATTGTGCGGGCTAAACACAAGCATTGCCTTTCTCTGGGGGCCCAGCTGAACTTGGACCATAGCCCAGTTATGCCGAGGCTCGGAGAGGGAAGCTGCACGTGAGGATGCTGCACCGCCCGCCTCCCTCCACGCAGCCTCCATTGCCTTATCTGCAGCCTAAGCGGGATGCAGGAAGTGTCTGCCATAGGCCGACTCCATAATAGGACAGGCAGGCCGGGTTTTATGAGCTGGCTGCGTAGGGAGGAGTGTGACTGTGTGTCTATTTTTAGGCCAGCCTTCAAGACAGTTCCTTTGGCCCAGCCTGCGCCTGCCTGCCTCGCTCACACTCTCCTCTGTGTCTGCCACACTTCTGCTCTCCATTTCATCAACTGCAGATGTGGCACACAGCCGTCGTAGAGAAGTCATGAACTGTGTTGTCTGCACGGCTTAACAGCCAACATCTGCTGCAGCAGGCTGAAGGGAGAGGCAGGGAAATCATTTTCGGGAATGCATTCAGGGGCCTCGACTTAGCCTCGACTTTGGCCTGTGCAGACAATTATTTTACACTAATTGCATCAAGATAACAGCTATAAAAATAAGATTTGAATCGCTCTGCCCCCTACCCCTCTTGTGAAAGTTGCCAGTTACAAAGGGTAGTCCTTTTTTTTCTTTTTATTGTGGTTGATTTCTTGTTCTCGAAAGCTTATTACATTGGGTGCAAACAACAACAAAAATGCCATAAAAAGGCAAGAATCGTAATATGCTTAAGAGCTAAAAAGACCTATGGTGTTGGTTTAACCAATGAAAATATTCCTGCAGGTATTGTAAAATTTATGTGCCATATGAAAAACATTAAGGGTGTTGTTTTTTCATGGAGGAAAATGTTCATTGTTGAGCCATTTTGTAAATTATTTTAATGCTGCATTTCTGCTTAAACCTCATGATTTTGATATATAAACCAGTTTAATGTTTTCTGCACAGACCCTGGCTTTTCTTAAATTTTATATATTGGAAAGCCTGTGTTTGTGTTGGAAACTGCTGGTCTCTTTCATATTGAAAATCTGTCTTCTGTGGCACAGTGCCATGTGGCAAAGGAATAATTTGACCAGATCTCGAGTGTTGACTTGATTCCTAAACACTAGGCAAGGCCACGCTCATAATCCTACAGGAGGTGGGTTTTCTTTTGTTGTTGTTGTTTTGTTTTATGAACTGGAATCATTTGACAGCAATGAGAATAGCATCTCTACGCTCCTGTGTGGACTAATATATTGGTCTGATCTCAACTTTGCATCTACTTGTAATAGAGGCAATACTGTGTTCAGCGTGTCTTAACTTTTTTTTGTAAATGCTCTCAGAGCAGGTTCTGGTGCAATACGCATTCCAGCATCTCGGATTCTCTGCAAGATTTGTTTCTGTGACATTTTGCTGTATCTGTTGTGCAGCTAGAGTACATGCTTCTCTCCTCACATTTCAAGGCTCTAGACTTTGTTCTGAAGAGCCAGATGGAAGTATGCAGATTGTTTTTATCTTTTGTCCTTCACACTGTAACCTGATCTCCAGCATATCTAGACATCTAGCAGAAAATTTACTATGTGAGAGCAAGGAAATGATTTAGAATATGGACCAGCCAGGAAAGAAGGGGCTCAGGATGTACTTTATCAGAGCAAATCTCTCCACCCACCTCCCATGCCCTTCTTTTTTGTTTTTATAAGAAAAGATTTTCTGATCTAGGGTATTTCTAACTATGCCCAAATATTCTTCTTGCCATTTAACGTGGGCTGAGAGCTATAATGGACCGGTGAATTTGATAAAGGCGTAAATACGTATGCAGTGAAAGTGGATTACCTGAAAACTGAAAGCTTAGAAAAAGTGTGAATTGGTAGAATCATAGAACTGGCAGTGGTCTTGCATATTAGGCCAGGGCAACTTAACTAAAACAAGAGATTTGTCTAAAGTAACATATCTAGCTTGAGCCAGATCTAGGGCTCAAACCCTGCATTGCCCCATTTGCTTCAGGAAACAAAGCAATTTCAGGCTTCATGATTTGTGGGGGATTTTATGGTAAAATATTTACAGCCTTTGTTACAGATTTCATATTCTTTTAACATGTCCTAAAAAAGTGTAATGATAGTTGTTTCCTTTGAAACTTTGTATATGGAATCAAATTAGTAACTATATAACATATTCATCACTGTATAAGGGTGTAGGACATTTGCTACACTTGCCAGTAAACGTATAAAATATGTGCTTATTTCCATATTTATACACGGCATAGTGTGGACATTTGGAATCAGGTGACCTGGGTTTCAGCACTAACTGTGGCGATGCAGTGCTGTGAGGCCTTGAGAAGTTACCCTCACATCTCTGGGTCTCTCCTCTCTACTCTGAAATAGTGATAGTAATAGGACTTGCCTTAGGGGTCACAAGATGGTCATAAGATTATGCACACGAGGCACTTAGCATGGTGCCCGAGCAGCAGATACAGTGTGCCTGTCCTTAATGACAGTGTATTATTTTAATTGATTATCTCTTATCCTTGACAACAGAGGAAAGCTATTGTAGTCATAAATGGCATTTCAGCCTTGGGTTTCAACTTTTTAGCAGACTGGTGTGTGCTCACCCTGCGTCTAGCACTTTCTGCAGCATTTCTTGTTTTACCTTGAGGTGTTGTTATGTGTTGTTACATCATTGTCAAGAACTGACCCTTATTCTCTTCCTTATCTAGTGATATTTTCTTGAACATTTTAGCTAGAAAAACCGAAACACAGCTTGTTAGCGGATGGAGTCCTCACCAAACTTGTTTTCTTGCATGAGAATATTTTGCCTCATTACAGCCAATAATATCTGCAATCCACACCATTAGAACCAACATATGGCTTGAAGAAATTAATATTTAAAGGCATATTTATTACCTCAAATAGAAAATACAGGTTCAATATTTTCTGCTAGTGCTAAACTTTATTCATTCAACAAGTATTCATTGAGTGCCTACTGTGTGCTAGGTGTATAGGACGAGGAAGACAGATGCTGTACCTGGCCTCCTGATGCTTCGAGGATGACATGAATCTTGACAGATTAGATCTCTCTGAAATCCAGCTTTAGTTTTTCCTTTGGTTTCTGTTCGGCTTTGGTCCTCATGTCTCATATATCTACCCATTAGCTTTCTACAATTCCACATTAAATTTTGTACTAATAAGAAAGATCTCAAGCAATTCTATTTATAATAGCATTGGAAACACTGAGCAATACAGTTAATACATGAAGTATAAAACTTGCAGACTGAAAACTTCAAAATATTTTTGAAAGAAGTTAACAGACCTTAAGTAAATGGAAAGATATCCTATGCCCATAAACTGGAAGACTTAATGTTATTACCAAGGCAATCTGTATGAAAACCCCAGGTGCCTTGTTGTTGTTTTTTTTTTTTGGCAGAGGAACCCAAAATAGTCAAAACACTTGAAAAAGGGCAAAGTTGGAGGATTCACAATTCCTGATTTTAAAACCTACTACAAAGCTACAATAATAAAGTGTGGTATTAGAATGAGGATAGAGATGAATCAATGAAATAGAATTGAGAGTCAAGAAATAGATCCTTACATTTATGGTCAATTAATTTTTACTAAGGTTGCCAAGCAGATTCAATGGAGAAAAAATAGTCTTTTTAAGAAATGATGGTGAGGTGGCGCCTGTGGCTCAAGGAGTAGGGCGCCGGTCCCATATGCTGGAGGTGGTGGGTTCAAACCCAGCCCCGGCCAAAAAAAAAAAAAAAAGAAATGATGGTGAGAAAACAGAATATTCATATGCAAAAGAATACGTGGGACCCTCTTTCACACACAGTATGTAGGTCGAGGACGTGAATGTAAGACCTAAACATATAAAACTTTTAGAAGAAGTTAGGGGAATAAATCTTCCATGAGCTTGGGTCAGGAAGTGCTTTCTTAAATAGGAGGTCAAAAGCATAAGGAACAAAGAGAAGATAAATTGGGCTTTATCAAAATTAAAAGCATTGGGCTTCAAAAATAGGACACTATTAAGAAAGCAAGGGCGGCGCCTGTGGCTCAGTGAGTAGGGCGCCGGCCCCATATGCCGAGGGTGGCGGGTTCGGACCCATCCCCGGCCAAACTGCAACAGAAAAATAGCCGGGCGTTGTGGCGGGCGCCTGTAGTCCCAGCTGCTCGGGAGGCTGAGGCAAGAGAATCGCGTAAGCCCAAGAGTTAGAGGTTGCTGTGAGCTGTGTGACGCCACCGCACTCTACCTGAGGGCGGTACAGTGAGACTCTGTCTCTACAAAGAAAAAAAAAAAAAAGAAAGCAAAAAGCCCACACAGTGGGAGAAAATATTTGCAAATCTTATATTTGGTAAGGATCTGTTATTCAGCATGTATAAACAACTCTTAACAATAAAAAGCTGAATTATGAGAGGCAAAAGGTCTACATAGATATTTCTCCAAACACAGATATACAGATGGCAAATAAGGACACAGAAAGGTGTTTAACATTATTAGTTATTAGGTCAATGCAAACGGAAACCATAGGGAGGTCCCACTTGGCACCCACTCGGAGGGCTATACTCAAAAAGATAAAAGAATGTTGGTGAAAATGGAGATATCAGAACCTTTTTTCATTGTCACTCGGAATGTAAAATAGTTTAGCTGCTTTGGAAATGGTTTGGTAGATTCTCAAAAGGTAAAAGAATTGCCACATGACCCTAGATGTATACCCCAGAGAAATGAAATCATCTGCACAAAAACGTGTGCACAGATCTTTGTAGGAGAATTATTTGGAGGCAAAGTGGAGGCAACCCACATATCCATCAACTAATCAATAAACAAAAGGTGGTTTTTGTGTCTAGTGGAATATTATTCGCAAAAAGGAAAAAAGTATTGAGTCAAGCTGCTCACATGGATGAGCCTTGAAAACACTGTACCTACTGAGAGAAGCCAGACCCAAAAAGGCCACGTGTTTTATGAGCCCATTTGTGTGACATCCTCAGAATTGGCAAACCCACTGACAAAGTAGTTAAGTGGTTGCAAGGGATGGGGAGCCACTGCTAATGGGGACAGGGTTTCTTTAGGGAGTAGGAAAATGTTTTAAACTTAGATTGTGGTGATCCTTTCACAACTCTAGAATATACCAAACTATTCAAATGTACAATTTTCAAGGATGAATTTTATGGTATGTGAATTATATCTCAATAAAAAGACTTCATTCACTCTCTCTCTCTGAATTTTTGTACCTGTAGAGTGAGGCACAGCTAATTACTTTTTCTATCAGCTAGTGCAGGGCTCAGCAAATATTTCCGTAAAGGGCCAGACAGTAAACACTTCAGTCTTTGCAGGCCACACAGACTCCGTTTTGTCATCTAGTGCCGAAGCAAACCAGAGACAAATTGGTTGTGTTCCAATAAAACTTTATTTGTGGACACTGAATGTTTCCATTTCATGTAATTTTCATGTATCCCTAAATGGTGGTATTATTTTCATTTTTCTCCCTGCCATGTTAGAATGAATGAAAAAACCGCTCTTCAGCTTGTGGGCTGTCCAAAGCAGGTGGTCAGAGAGATTCGGCCTGTGAGCTAGTAGTTTCCCAGCCTCTGTGCTGTTGCCACTAAAAGCTTTAAATATGTTTTGGCAACTTCATGAGGAAGTGCTTGTCCTTGTTCACAGAACTGAAGCAAGTCACCCAGGTAGTGGTTGCCAGGGCTGGGTGTTATCCTTGCGGGGTCTCAGAGCCTGTGCTCAGAAACCACGTGCTTCCATCGAGCCTCCTTAGGCCGGCTGCTGGCTGTGCTGGGCTGTCTGGGCTGTGGGTTGTCCTGCCTCCTTCATTCTCTTCTAGCACTCTTTTCCATATTGCTGTGCCAATACCCACATTGAGCCGGGGGAAAAACAAATCCACCACCTTGCCTCCCTTTCAGACTTTCCTCGTGACTCACTCCTTCTGGGAAGGCGATGCCTCAGCCACCTTTTGACCCTGAATCCAGCTGGAACTGAGTGCGCCTTGCTGGCTGCCGGGCTCTGCCTTTATCATCCGCCTTTCTGCAGGCGGATTCACTGTGCACCAATTAAACCCTCTGCGGGGACTATTTTTTTAATTTATTTTTATTTGTAGAGACTCTTTGTTTCATTTAGTGCCCAACACATGGCTAGGACCTTCGGGGAAGTTAAAACACCCAGTGGCACCTTCCGTTTAGATTCTGCTCTCTCGCTCACTCAGCGAGAGTGAGCTCCGTACACTTACGTGCCTTCCCTGGCCTCCATCTCCTGTTCTTGGATACCTGCCAGACCTTCCCTCCATGGCTCAGGTGGGCAAAAGGCAGAGGCAGCAGGGCAGGTGAGTCACTTTCACATCTCTGCATTCCCATGATGGTTGCTGTTCAGGACATGTGTGCTATCTTTAGGGAAAATGGGACATTGCATGGAGGATGTCTCTTCCCACCCCATTCTCTGTTACTCCCATGGAGAAACCACCATCACGATGGGTTTGCATCATGGCACATAGAGAATGTGTTAAATGCGACTGTGGAATTTTTCCCACAGAGTGGCAGAAAGCTTCGTAATCCTCTGCTACAATTCAGTTCATCTCTCAAACGTTTGCTCATATGTTTCTGCTCCTTCTGTGTAAGGATCGTCCTCTGGAAGCTTTGTTTTCTGTGCTTCTTTTAAGACAGAGCAACAGCTATCCCCCACCCCACAAAATAAAAAAAATGAAAAAGAAGAAGAAGAAAATAATTTAGAACTGCTTAAGTGATTAATGTAAGCTCTTTATTTGTGACTCATCGTGTGGTTCAGAAAAGAGTCCTTCTGACTTTAGTGTTGTTCCCCATCATAGTGATTTGGATTGTGTTAACTATTAACATTCAGAGTCTGTACAAAGGTGGCCATGTCAATTGCCAGTGAGTGGGGTAGAGGGAGGGCAGGTGTTGGAGGTGAAGCTTTTGGGTAAGGGTGGCTAGGATGGATGAATTGCATTATTCTGCAATTCCTGGGTCAGAAGTGAATTATTTCAAGTCCAGAAACTTTCCTTCTTTGGCCTAAAATTTTTTTTTTTTTTTTTGCAGTTTTTTGGCTGGGGCTGGGTTTGAACCCACCACCTCCGGTATATGGGGCCAGTGCCCTACTCCTTGAGCCACAGGCACCGCCCGGCCTAAAATATTTTTAACATACTACTTGGAGGGGTTATTGGGTTATAAGGAGCAGGGGAGAATTTGTTGAAGTGATTTAGAGTTGTGCCACAGGATCCCTGGGGAAATGGGAACTGGAGTCCTGGATGTGAGGCACCTTCTCCCTCTGGGTCACTCTTCTTGTGCCTTAGGTCTTGGCTGTCCTTCACTTTTCTCTCTCCTTGCAGACAGCCCTGACGTTCTGCCAACAGCCCCTCATGACTTCCCCCCAAGGGTCATTCTTGGTCCCTGAGATGTTGAGGACAAGAACTTGTATTATTCTGTCTGTGTACATACCGTATTTGCCAGCAGCCTCGGTGTTGCAGGAGCTGGTAGACAAGTCGGTGAGGGGAGAGAAGACGTGACGGGCAATAGAAAGGCACCAGGATGTAGCCACCTGGCAGCCCGAGCAGAACCAGCAAGGAGAAGCACCGGCAGCTCGAGCCGCTCCTCTGCCTCTCATCTGTCTCTTGTGTCTCAGGCCACAACCTCCTTGCTCTGCGTTCTGAGCAGACCTGTTAGGTTCTTCTCAGGTGGAACTGGGTTCACAAGTCAGCACATGGGGTAAAATTTCCCTTGAAAATCTTGCAGATGACCAGTAAGTGAGGTGAGCTATGTGCAGTCCGTGGGGCATGTGGGGACAGGGACACGCAGGGGAACATCAGCGTTTCTGCTCCTTTTGCTCCAGGGCGTTTGCTCATCATCTGCACTATTACTGAACATATTTTCCTTCCCCCTGCTCTTCCTCCAAAAATTGGTAGGTGCCTTTGTATTAGTTAAACTCGAATAGAGTGTGATTTCACTGGATCTCACCCCCAATTCCAGATTCACTGGGAAGAATTTAAAGGATATGATTGGCCCACAGCGGGCTGTGTACATGTCCTTAGCCCAGTCAGCCCTGGCTCCGAATTATCGATTACACTCTTTTAACATTTAAACTTTTAATTCAGTTTAGCAAAATAAACAAAAAAAAGAGAGAGAGAAACAGAGCATTGGAACAAATAATGGGAATGCGGCAAAGAAACAACATCCTGGGAAAGTGACAGTTTGAGTCTAGTCCCTGGCTGTGATGAGATCAGAGATACAGTGCGTATCAGGATCACCTGCGTGTGATTGTTTTTTATTTTTATTTTTTTATTTTATTTATTTATTTTTGTATAATTCTTTTTATTTATTTTATTTATTTATTTTCTTTTTCTTTTTTTTTTATTGTTGGGGACTTATTGAGGGTACAATAAGCCAGGTTACACTGATTGCAATTGTTAGGTAAAGTCCCTCTTGCAATCATGTCTTGCCCCCATAAAGTGTGACACACACCAAGGCTCCACCCCCCTCCATCTTCCCAATGCATGATCCCACAGTCCTCTGAGTCTCCGGAGGTGGAGCCTGCATGTTTGAATAAGGAAACCATGTGAATCTTACCTGGGCTAAATTTTGAAAATGACTAGCTAAAAGAGAAAAGTATGGGGCTTTTGGAGCTACCTTTAGAGCAGTGGTTCTCAACCTTCCTAATGCCGTGGCCCTTTAATACCGTTCCTGTGGGTTGCCACCCACAGGTTGAGAACCGCTGCTTTAGAGTACAGCTTCTATCAATAATACTAGGGAGAAATAATCAGGTACCTCTTTCTCTGGAACAATTGGACTTAAGGTGACACCGGGGGTTAGGAATTTTTTTTTTTTTTTTTGTAGAGACAGAGTTTCACTTTATCGCCCTCAGTAGAGTGCCATGGCCTCACACAGCTCACAGCAACCTCCGACTCCTGGGTTTAAGCGATTCTCTTGCCTCAGCCTCCCAAGTAGCTGGGACTACAGGCGCCTGCCACAACGCCCGGCTATTTTTTGGTTGCAGTTTGGCCGGGGCTGGGTTTGAACCCGCCACCCTCGGTATATGGGGCCGGCGCCTTACCGACTGAGCCACAGGCGCCGCCCGGGGGTTAGGAATTTTTCTGAACTTAATATGTGCTACAGTCACCTTAAATCCATTTTTGAAGAAGGTGAGCTCTAAATAAAAAAAAAAGAATCTTGGGTTCTGTCATTATTTATTAGATTTTGTCAATCTCTCTGGAGGATTCCTTCATAGGAGCTGACTAGACCCATTATTCATTAAAAAAAAAAAAGATGATGGAGCCTTAAATTTGTCTGGAATATATTTTGCATATCTTCCCAGTTTTGCTATTACCTCTTTAAAAACATCTGGAAAGTTTTGCAGAATTAAAGAGTTGGTGGGGGTAGATGAGAAATTACACACAGAACAACGAGAGCTCCTACCTCCCCAACCCATGCAGCTGAATGTCCTTTTGTAGCTTTTGACTCAGTAAAAACTTAACTACTAAGAACCTGTTTTTGACTGGAAGCCTTACATAAACAGCTGATTAACACATATTTTGTATGTCATATACATAATTATATACAGATAGATAATTATAGACTGAATTCTTATAATAAAGTAAACTGGAGAAAAGAAAATGTTATTGGGAAAATCATAAGGGGAATATATTTGGTCATGAACATATATCCTAGAAAAATTGCTCTGTCCTTCATTGCTGAGTATCACCACGGTCACCAGATGGCCAGAGGGAGTACTTGAAGGTGAACCAGAGTGACATTCAGCAATGAGGTATATTAGCCCCTTTTTCTAGGATGTGTTTGTGAACTTGTCAGTCGTTGTACAACAACAGCTCTGATGGCTACTCTTTGGAAAAAGAGTTCCAAACTTGCTTGAAGGGTGGACTAGGTGCACAGCTTCCCAAGGGAAGGACCTAGAAGTGGTTTTCAGCAATGCGGTAGGCAGTAACACTTCCTCTAGGACGAGTTTGTGAACTTAATTGTCTGACTTCATACTTACCGTTCATTAAGTGGAAGTGGATCATCATTAAGATCTTCATCTTCATCCTCCTCGGGGGGGATGAGGCTGAGGGGAGGAGGATGAGGAGGGGTGGCAGAGGTGGGAGAAAATCCTTGTGTAAGTGGATGCTCCCAGTTCAGACTTTTTGTTGTTCAAGGGTCACACGTCCATACTTTTAGAATGCATCTTGCCTAATCAACAGTTGTGAAATACTGAAGCTATGTCGTATTTTTCTTTCATATTATGAAAGTTAAAGTTACTTTTATAGCTACTGAGTTCTCACCAGATGCTGCAAAAGTACTATTTGTTAAACCTTGTATGTTAACCTTAACTTGTAGCAGATTCCAAACTCTTTATTTCTGCTTACTGGAGCAAGATGTATTAACCAGGGTCCCATGCTTTGATTTGAATGATTTAAATATGACTCATTTTCTGTTTCTTTCAAGGATAAAGTGTATATATGTCTCCCCCTCTCCTGAAAATCAAGAAGTTATTGGTAGATATGTTTGGAGTGGCCAGTGTAAACTCAGTTGTCGCTTAAGGCACTTTGTGTTCTCTCCTGGAAGAGAAGGGCGGGGCAGGTGGGAGCTGGGAGAAGCAGCTTCCCTTTGCTTCTCCTGCCAAATCCTGTAAAAAAAAAGTGCCACACCGTCTCTTCATCTCTTCTCTGCACAGCAGGGCATGGATTGGGTGGAGATTTTGGCAACACCATGAATTTTAATAAACAAGTTATTTTTAAAATTTCCTACCTCAAGGAAACCCAGACTGACACCAAATTAATTTCTTAAAAACTTATTGAAGTAGCATCTGTCTTGCCAACAATCTGGGGTAAAAAATAAATAAATAAAAGTCTTTCTCTCCTTCTCTTCCTTCCTCAGTGTGTTCTTCAAGTGGCAATCCCTTGTTTAAACCACAGGTAGATTAGAAATACATTGAGGTCTTTTCCTGTCGCAGGTTCCCATTGCTTTCCTTAGGACAGGAGTAGTTTGCAGCCGTAACTAGAGGCGGCAGATAGCTGAGTAACTTCTTGCTGGAGTCCTGCTGCTGGCACAGATGGAATCGGCAGGCCCTTCCAGGTGACCTTGGGAGGCGATACCTTTGTAAGTCGCATCTCATCATGGTCCAGGAATTGAATTCTAAGCCTCTGTTTGAACTGATATCTCCTATTTTGCCTGAGCATTGCTGAGTCCTGGGTCTGGAAGAAATTTTATTTTTCTAAGTGTGTCCCTCCTCAGAGGTATAGATAGTGGAAATAAGGAGCAAAGATTTTTATGCACACCTGAACATAAGGAATTGAGAAACAAGTTGTAGTTGTGCTTTTTAAATGGAGCTGTAGGAAGAATCTCGGTTACAGTGGCACAGTCTATTTTTGTTTCCATGGTAGGGGCCAGTTTGGGGGCAGAATGGGAAAATTAGTGTAAGTTAGCTCAGCCTTTCTTCCTCTCCCCAATCCTGGATGGTGGAGCTTTCTTGAAAGTTTTAACCCATCCTTACATACACGGTGGAGTCACATAGCTCTGGGGTCCAATCCTAATTCTGCTAGGGTACAGCAAATCTTAGATAAATAGCTTCATCTTAATTTTCCAGTTGTCAAACTGTAATAATTGCAGCCATTTTGTTGTCATGATCATTAAATGAGATAGTGCCTAGAAAAGGCTTAGCACAGTGTGTGCAACACAAATATAATTAACTGATTTTGTGGGAAATTACCTTTCAGGTAATGCCTCTAGTCTGACAGTTCCTCTTCAAATAGGAAAACAGACTATTTTCTCTTACTACGCTGTCAACACAAAAGACTTTTGGTCACCGGAATGTGTAGGGGTTCTTTCCTGTATCAAGTGTCTTGGGCTGTGTAGCTATAACAGAATACCTCAGGCTGGATAACTTATAAAGGATGGAAATTTATTTCTTACAGTCTGGAGGCTGGTAAGTTCAAGGTCAAGGGGCCATACCTGGGGAGGACTGTCTTGACTCGTTACAACCTGGCAGAGGGCATCAGATGGTGAGAGGGCACTCAGGAGAGCGAGAGAGGCTGGAACTGGCTGTTGTAACACACCCACTCCTGAGAGAATACTTACTGACTTCTGAAGGCAGCGCCCTCTTGAACTGATCCCTTTGTAAAGGTCCCACCTCTTAACACTTTTGCATTGGTGATTAAGTTTCCAACACATAAAATTTGGAGAATGCATTCAAACCATTGCACTGACCAATTCTCCAGCACCAGCTGGGCGTCCTCTAATTCAGCTCACTTCTGCCTGGAGACGGCATCCCATCCCACAGGTTGAGGCCTCAGCCCCACAATACTGTCCCTCTGCAGATGAAGGCCTATGTTGTCACCTGTACTGACCAACCAGCTATCCATGGGAGGTTCCCATGACTCCCTCCTTGGGTTCAATCATTTACTGGAATGGCTTACAGAATTCTAGGAAGCACTTATGTTAACTGTTTTTTTTGTAAACAGTATTAGAGGATAATGATGAACAGGTAGCAGAGATACCCAGGGTCAGGAGGTGGGAAGGTGTGCCCAACTTCCATACCCTCTCTGGGGCTCCACCCTCCAGGCACATCTGTGTCATTTTGAGTTTTTGTCAAAGCTCCCTTAAGTAAGCATGATTGATTGCATCTTTGGCCATTGGTGTTCAACTCAACATTCAGCTTTTGTCTTCTCCCTGGAGGTCAGAGGTTGGAACTGAAAATTCCTACTTTCTAATCATGTGGTTGGTCCCGCTAGCAACCAGCCTTCTCATCTAGGCTCCAGCTGGAGCCCCCAGCTATGAGCATACAAGAAGACATTTACCCTTTTGGAGATTCTCTGGTTTTTAGGGGCTGTATGCCAGAAAACAGGAGCAGAGACCAAATACAGTACTTGTTTCTTATGTAATGTCACAGTGAGTTTGATGCAGTTTTCCAAAGAAGGAAAAAGTCTTGAGTAAGATAACACCCACATTAGTACTTACTTTTAAACTTTGATTTAAATTTAAGTATCGACACGATGAGAATATTGTTTTGGTTGATCTGTACATGAAGTATTGACATATACTAATGGGTTCCAGTACATTCAAGATGAAACCTTTCCTTTGATTCTCTAGCCGAAAACTTTTTGGAAAGTCAGGTCAGCACACAACCCAAATCATTACTTCGACAGGGAGGAGAGTGGTTTTTCAGCCTGGCTGAGTTGCACAGTCTGATGTCAAGAGGTTTGGTTTTTTGTTTGCCTTTTTCTCTGTTACTGAGAAGCCTCCTATATTGTAATCTAAGTTGTGCCCTATGGATACGGTACATTACTTGGGGCAGAGTTTTGCCTTATATGGCATTCACTTTTGAAACCAGAAATGTTTCCGAGTTTAGCATCACTAGTAGTTAAACATTTTACAGTCACTGTTTACTGAAGATACTTTAGCACTTGCAGACTTTTTTTAGGACTAAGCTAGGAAAGAACATCGCTTTGTCTTCTTCCATACCTGGTCCCTACCCACAGGCCAAAGTTGCCTAAAATTATCCACTCTTGTTTCTTCTGGGGCAGCTATCTTAAAACTTACATGTTTTGTATGGCCACTTATCATACCCCTCTTGTTTTCTCATTCAAGTAGTCCCAACCCCTGTATTAATTTTGTTTGTCCAACTTAACGTGTTTCTTTAAATTGAATCCTCTACATCAATCAGGGCAAATGAATCTGAATCACTAAAATTCAAATTAATTTGTGACCTTCATGTTTCCTGACAAAACTGGAGTGTAAACTCCAGTGGTCCACATACTTTGATATTTTGAATAATTTTTGAGGACATTAGAAGATCAGAGATTATTTATTATTTCCCTGAGTTTGCTTGATGGCAATCACAGCTCTGTAGAAGTCAATCAAGTCTCTTGATAATTCTGTTTAGGTGGTATATAATTAGGCATTTAAAATTAGCTAAGTGCCTGTTTTGCTATGCATTTCACATTCTCTTTGGGAAGGCATGTTTACCAGATGACTTTGGGGACATCTTTTACTTCAGCTTTTTCTTTTCCCCTGAGCTGTGAGTTTGAAAGTTAGGGAATTCTTTCTACTTGTGTTACCTGTTTGTCAGCAATTTGCCAGAGTTGTTTTTGTTTAGCACTGAACAAGTGCCGCAAGGTGTATGCACAAACATATTTTCATAAAGAGAACAAAAAACCCACAATAGTGCCTGCTTTCTTGGGCATCTGTATTTTTAGGTGTGTGGGTATTTAAAAATAAACAACAGCAGCAAACCATCTACACACAAAGTCCCTTTGTTTTTTTCTTGCATCTCAGTGTCCTGAAGACACTGTGGGCTTTTCTCTTTGAATGACCCAAAGTCCGTATCATTATTACAGAATTGCCATCTCTGAATTAAAACGTGGCATAGTGAGCAAATAAATATGACAACCTTTAATTTAAAAGGAAACTGATTTATTTGAAATTAAAGTAGGCAATATAGAAAAACTGTTTAAAAGTCAGGGTAATTTTTGAGTCTGAAACAACAGCTTCCCTTTGGCATTCCATTTTGAATGCTTTGTCAAAGAGTGAGCTAACATAACAAGCATACTTTTTTCTCTGTCTTCTCTATGAAAAAAAATCTCATAATTACTTATATTGTAAGGCCTTTTTCTTCCTTAGCCTCAAAGAAGAGGAGCAGAGTGGCTGGATTCTAGTGTTCCTCTGCCCTTTTCATCTGCGTCATAAATACCAGTTGATGGAGTTGGACTTGAACCCAGGCCTATAAAGATCTTGAGCTCTTGCATTTTGTTGACTGTTAGCAAGCCATGCTTTTTCATTGTTAAAGATCCTGTTGTCACACCTCCAGCTTGGATGTGGTATTGATGTCCTGACTGGTGAAGGACTGAATGAGGGTCACTTGGCTCATCTGAACTTCATCACAGGGCTCCTTCCAGTCTGCTGGGTGAGAATGAGCTTTTGGAAGGCAGGGCTGTGTCTTTCTTAATTTCGAACTTGTTGTTCTTGCTGGCTGATGCTTGAATCATTAGCCATTGTTAACTTAATTAATCTTCGCTGCTCCTTGCCCTGGAGTTGCCTGACAGTCACAAATCACCTGTTGCTGTTTTGACTGGCTGCTGTGGTGTGAAATTGGGATTGTTCTCTGCACAAGCATGCCTGGCTGGGGGGCAAGTAGGGGCTGATACCCTGCCTGGTGTTCTTATCCGGTCCTGGGTTCTGCCTGCCCCAGCCTGGAGGAAGGAGAGCCTTTACAATTTTTTTGGCATATACAGTAGTGTTCTTTGCTCACCAGGCCGTGAGGGAAACTTTTCTCTAATTCACACAGACACACTCCTAAGGCTTGACAGGTGATGCAACCCACTCCCACAGTGCCATATTCAAAGGTGATTTTAAAGAAATACTGATGAAAACTTAAACGCTAAAACCATGCATTTGCTTCATAGAGCCCCATGTCTGCTCTAAGATGGCAGCATTCCTTTACCATATTAAATATTTCCCCTCAATTTTTATTCCTTACGGGTTTCTATAAGATATATAGTTTGTATTTAGAGTGTTACTCACTACTTCTTTTGGCAAGGGTTGTTTGCATCTGTTGACATAGTTTTCAAGATTTCCCTAGGCAAAGCACATCCATCTTGTCAGCTGAGGGCTGGAGCTGTGGCCTGATCTCTGGGTTCTGACTTCACGTGTGTGTTCACGGGATCTGTATGTGCGCCTGAAGGAGATCGCTGGCCTGAGCTGCTTAGGTCATCAGGCATCAGCGTGGTGTTGATTTTGGTCATTCTCTTGATTGACATCAGGTACCACTAGTACTCTTTATTATTTTATTTATTTATTTATTTGTAGAGACAGAGTCTCACTTTGTTGCCCTTGGTAGAGTGCTGTGGTGTCACAGCTCACAGCAACCTCCTGCTGTTGAGCTTAAGCAATTCTCTTGCCTTAGCCTTCCGAGTAACTGGGGCT
Organism: Nycticebus coucang; assembly: GCF_027406575.1. NCBI lineage: Eukaryota > Metazoa > Chordata > Mammalia > Primates > Lorisidae > Nycticebus > Nycticebus coucang. The sequence continues at coordinate 26,324,177 of NC_069787.1, forward strand.
ACAGGTGCCCACCATGATGCCTGGCTATTTTTGTTGTTGTTGCAGTTTGGCCAGGGCCAGGTTTGAACCCACCACCCTTGGTATATGGGGCCAGCACCCTACTTACTGAGCCACAGGCGCCGCCCCAGTACTCTTTATTTTTTAATTAACAATTTCTTTGTATTACTCGATTTTGAAAAATGTGAATCATTTTACATTGATTATTGTAATTAGGAAATGAATCCCTTGCTGTAGAAGGAGATCCTAAAAGTAAACACCAGAGCCCCAGTAAGATAATGAAATGGGGAAAGTCTAAAGAAGCAGGAAGAGGGTGAGGTCCTCCCCGCTGCCACTTCACAGCCTTGTGCAAACCCTGGGGAGTTCCAGAGCTCTCAAAAGTGGGTGAGAATCCAGTAGGAGGTTGTAGACAATATGACTTCCTAGGGCCACACACCTAATTGATGTGGGAAGAAGACCTGAAATCTGTATGTGTATATGTATATGTGTCTCTCTCTATATATATTTTTGGTAAAGTTCCCTCACTGATTTTCCAGTTAGTGGAACTACTGTCTTTTTTTTTTTTTTTTTTAATTTTTTTATTGGACGTTAGTGAAAATTAGGAAATTTTTAAAAAATAGGTTAACGTAGTTTCATAGCAGCCCATAATCTCCGTTGGAGATCTCTCTAACCATGGAGGAATAGGCGTTTCATTCAACATTGATGTTTCCTTTTATTCCTAGAGCTAATTTTTTTTTTTTTATCCGTCCCAGTTTTGGCAAAATTATGTATCACTTGTGATAATTCATTTTAAAAATTCCTGAGCTGTGTGGCGTACTTTCATGAAAATTCATTTAGACAAAATTAGATATTATTGTTTAATGAGGTGGCATTTCAATTTGGACCTTGCATCAGGCATATACCAAGAGTTTTTTATGGAAGAGTTAGGTTCATTTGAGTAATAAAGGCTGAATCATGGGGGCTTTAATTCTTAATCGCTGTGAGGATTGTTATCTGTGGGATGTGAGCTGTCTTAGTGGTATTCAATCAAGTGTCCACTTAGCCATGACTGGAAGTAATTGCTCCCAAGTGGGCCGCACGGTGACCTGTTAATACTCGCTTTGACCCTGTGACCTTGTCTGCCCCATTGTTTAGGATTTTATAGCAGGCGAGTCTGCATTTCTGTGGGGTCAAGTAGATATCTTGAGGTCAAACATTTTCTGATTACTGCCTAGTCCACATTGTAACTTGACTAGAAGCTGTTGCATTGCTAATAGTTGTTGCTTTATAGTAGAACATGAGCAGTTTGAAAATTGTCTTCCTAGCCTGCATGTAAACAGTTTAATATTTTACGGAAAGAAGTTCATTTTGTAAATTAGGTATGAATAATACATTTGTAATTACTCCTTGTATCTTTAAACACTTGTGTCTTAATTGGCTTGCTTTTTTTTTTTTTTTTAAATGCATTTGCATTTGCCAGCAAGTTAAAATTAACTACTGTTAGAGACCCAGCAAAGTGAGGACAGAGTTTTGTGTATTCCAGGTCTCTCCGGTCCCCTGAGACTTAACACTTGTTGAGTTTTGGGAAGGTGCCTTTGTTCATTCTTTTGTACGTTTGTTCCTGGCTGGTTAGTGGGGCCTGTGTTTGCTACACCTTCTAGAAAAGTTTCTGGTGATCACTCACAGAAGCCCAAGAGTTGGAGGTTGCTGTGAGCTGTGATGCCATGGCATTCTACTGAGGGTGATATAGTGAGACTCTGTCTCCAAAAAAAAAAAAAAGTTGGCAAATAGTTAATTTAGAATGTCACCTAAGGTGACTTGGGATGTCACCCCAAAATAAAATATTCATCTTATGGAGAAAAATTAAGTGACTTCTCTAACTGTTTTGAATGTGTTACTCAGTATATTGGCATGTTGGCTGCTGCTGCTTAATCTAAAGCTAAAATATTTAGGTATAATTTGTCTTAAGAGAGAAAGTCTCAACAGCTAGAATATTCTGGGTTATCATTTATTACTCCTTTAGCCATGGGCTCATCCCACAGAGGAATAGCACAGCTTACTATGTAAATTATTGTCACAGCCCTCCACCCCCCACCCCCTGGCTAAACAACAGGAATTTATTGTCTCACGGTTCTGGAGCCTAGAAGTCCAAGATCAAGGTGATGGCAGGGTAGGTTCCTTTCGAGGGCTATAAGGGAGAATCCGTTGCACACCCTTCTCTTACCCTCTCTTGGCTTTCTGGGAGATCTTTAGCATTCCTTGGCTTCTGGGAGCATCACTCTGACCTCTGCCTTCTTCATCTTCATGAAGAGTTCTTTCTTTTTGCATGACTTTGTTCCAATTTCCCCTTTTTATAAAGATACCAGCCATGTTGGATGAAGGTCTATCTTACTTCAGTACAACCTCATCTTAATTGATTACATCTATAGTGATCATGTTCCAAGTAAGGACACATTCTGATCGACCTTCTCTTTTGCTCAGTTCATATAGTTGAATTTGAGAAAGTTAAATTTGTAAGTAAACCTGCAGTCCCCAAGCCCCGGGTCCTGGGTCACACAGCAGGAGGTGAGTGGTGGGTACAATGCTTCATCTGTGTTTATGGCCCCTTCCCATTGCTCACGTCACTGACTGAGCTCCCCCTGCTGTCACATCAGGGGCAGCCTTAGATTCTTATAGGAGTGCAAACTCTACTGTATGTGAATGCGTGAGGAACCTCGGTGTGCACTCCTTCTGAGAGTCTAACAGCCCTCACCCACACCCACCCTTGTATGTGGAAAAATTATCTTCCATGAAACTGGTTCCTGGTGCCAAAAAGCTTGGAGACTACTAGTGTCAACCTTGTGACCCCCTGAGACTATTGTAGAATATAATGCAAAATCTGTGTGAACTGGGGATAAAACCATGGGAAAGAAACATGCCAGTGTGTCTCGTGACGCTGTGCTTGTCCCCTCCTGGCTTGGGACCACCACGTCCACACGTGCACAGTAGGTGGGCCTGAGTCATGGGTCAGATTTCTTACAGTATGATGTCAGTGCATGACTGACAGAGGCTGGCATAGGCCTGGAAGATTCTGGGTTATGGTCTCAGTTCTAACGCTCTGTAGTGCCACCTGCTATATTTGGCTCAGTTATAACCGTATCTAACCCTCACAGCCAATCTGGAAGGTGGCCAGTGCCTGTTCCATCTTAGGGATGGGGAGGCTGAGAATTAAGAAAGTCATTTCCCTCGCTTTGGGTCACGTTACTAATTCAGAATTGAAGCTCAAGCCTTTCTGAATCTGGAGCCTGTTTTCTTTCTGTCTCTCTGTCTCTGTCTTAATAAGTACCCCATTTCCTAGCTTCTCTTGAAAAACACCATCACAGGAAAAGGAGTCTGGTGGTATTTCCTGTCTTTGGGTCTGTCTGTCTGTCTCTCTTTTTAAACAGAGTAGAGTTTACCCTGAGAAATATGAATATTACAAAGAAATAAATTCCTCTAGATTAGATGTGCTAGCATGGACAGAGGAGCCCAGGGACCTTTGGTTTTGTCGTTGGACAGCTGCCCACTGGCAGCTCAGTTGCTGGTGCCAGTGTCTCTCCTGAAACTCCTGCCAGGTCCAAGGGTTTGCTTGCAATCGCTGGTGCGTGGCGTTTGGGATGTTTGTGGGTGGCTGTTTTTATTTTGGTTTTGTTATCTGCCCTTTGTAGTAGTGATTCTGGCATCATTTCTTGCTGCTCAGATGTGCCGCGGCTTTCAAGCAAAGAGATTTGAAAATGTACCAAGTCAGAGGGCTTCATAAAAAGTTTGGTGTCTTGAAGCCAAGGCCCAGCTTTTTTGAAATCATTGGTGACGTGCTAAAATGTCCTCCAGGCCTTTCCACATGTAGTTCCCCGGCCTGGAAGGGAAGATACAGAGTCTGAAGCCAATGAAGAGGGGCAGGCACACAGCCTCACCCTGTCGTTTCTAAGGGAGAAGTGTTAGTTTGATGTGGCCAGATCTCTTCTCCTCTTATCTTCCAAAGAAATCAGAAAATAAAAAGTAAAAAATGTTTAATCTTGACTATTAAATGTTGGAAACTGAATAAAAACAAAGTCCATCTAGTCTGGCCCAAGCAAAACACATTTTAGAGCATATTTGGCTCTCGGGTCATTGATTTGCAGTGTTAGGCCTAAAACAGAGCTTCTGCTCTCTGCCCCTTTCTTGGTTTTGTTTCAGATCACAGTGTAGATATCAGGTATCTGAACAGCCTCCCCCGGGGCTCTCCGTCCATCCGCTTCAGAACCTTCTCTGCTGCTGTCATGTCCCTGTGCTCCTTTCCCTGGACTTAATCATCTTTGTTCTTCTCTGCCGCGCTCCTGGACTGTGGCACCTTCTCCATCATGACCATGATCTTGGCACACAGTAGGTGCACTGTGTGCTTGCCAAGTGGACCTTGGGTGGCAGTGAGGAGAAAGTCCTCATTTCTCACCGAGAGTGTTTTTCTTCTACTCTGATTGGTGTATGTGCTTCCTGGCATGGATGGCGGGGACTCAGGTCATCCTTTTGTTCTCAGATGGCAACTGTCATTGCTGATTATGCCTTGTGACTTTACCTGAGTTGCTTTAAAGAAAAAAAATAATAAATGTCGTAGAGATTGCAATTGACTTGTCAGTGCCAACCTGTTTTGGCTTCCAGAGGCTAAGTGGAGACACAAGACCGACAGGTTTCAGATACACACAGTTCTTAGCATTTTGGGAATGCTTGACTTACTCATTCCCTCACTAGAACATTTTAGTTCTGAAGCTGTTTTCTTGAGGGCAGTCTCATGCTGACATTTTAAGGGCAACTGCTATAGCATTTTGTTGCTGTGCCGGGAAATGTGGGGGAAGAAGCCCCCTTATATCCTTGTAAAGATGTCCTCAAATCTGACCTTAGTGACAGACACAGACACTATTTCTAATGAGCCACCAAGTGGTTCTCATCTGATATAATTCTGCAAGGATTCCTGTGGAGTTACACAAGATGGGCTTTCCCTCCTATCTGGAATGAGAACATTTAAAGGGGTCAGCCAGTTTCATGCTGGGAAGTCATTCTGCACATATGCTAAGAAATGGATATATGTTTTTAAAAAATGTGAACTCTTTGCCATCATTGGAAAGGAATGTAAAATGATCTATTTTTCAAAAAGGTGTAGAAATTGATGAGGCAAACAGAAGTTTGAGCAGTTCATTTATAGGTTAGAAAAGAACATGTTCTGTGTTTCAGACACTCGTAATAAGATGAAGAAATGTCCCAAGATAATTGGGGAGACGCCTGGATTTAATAGAGAACGTTACGTGTGCACTCACACCCTGTCTTTCTTCTTCTTTTCTGTTCATCTGCCTGTCTCTTTTTTTCTTTTGCTTTTTTTCTCCTGTACTCAGTGGTAGAGGTTTATCTAATTGTAATTTTAAATCAAAAGATTGTTTGGTCACCTACTCAATTCTTAGTCTCAAGAATGTTTTGACATGGTTTTGCCTCATTTCACACAGCCCCTGTATGGAAGGCATTGCATTCAGCAGGGACTGGCCACCACATTTCTGGGAAAGTATAGTGAACTCTGGAGAGAACAAAGCATTTGCTTACACCCCACTGGAGCTGGTCAGAACCTCCGCAGAGATTTAGCAGCCAGTGAGCATTTTGTTGTTTGAAGCAACTTTTCCCACAATATCAGGAGGAATGGCTTTTAGCTTGTTTCTTTAAGGCATCCCAAAGACTTAGTCTCCAGTTGTTTTTTTTTAAGTCAAAGAGTAGAATTAAATTTACTCCAACTTACGTAAATATCGTTAAGTATAAATATATGCTACACAGAACAAGAGATTCCATGGGCAAACAGTGACAGGTGACCCAGACGGACTGACGAGTGAATGAGTAGAGGTGGGGCCTTATAAACAGGTCTGTGACTGCCCAAGAGAATACTGTCCTGGTTATCATAAAGGTAGGAGGCTCTGTGCTTCAGCATCCACGGTAGGGTGAGACTGGCTCATCTGCGGGCTGAGAACAAGGCCTTGAATCTGACATCTGAGCTACAGGACTTTTCTGTGAAGCTGTACTACGAAAGTTTCTTCAAGGACAAGTTTTACTTCTTGTATCCCAGCCTTCTAGGAAGTTCATGTATCTGTCTGTTCATACGTTCCTTTACACCATGTTGCACAGCCACCTTCATGTATAGAGAAACCCCATCAGCCCCTTACCCTCGCCGTGCCCCCTGTTGCTTCGTGTACAGTCTGGCATCTACTAGAAGTTGATTAAATGTTGATAGAATTGATTATAAGGTCACAGAGGAATGGGAGGTGTGTAGCTCAGGCGATGGTAAGCAAAGCCACAGATATTTAATGGCTCAAACCCGGCAGATGTTTTTCTCCTGACTGAGCCTCTCTTACCAGCTTTGATTCAGATTCTCTCTCTCCTTCCATTTTATGGCTCTGCCATCTTCTTTGTGTGGTTTCCACGTCGCACAACTGGGGGAAGAGACCAAGGAGGCGCTCACATAAGTAGCATTTTATGGACCTGTCCTGGGGGAGTAGTGTATGTCATGCACACAAATATTCCCTTTAAAGAGGCGAAAGTATTCAAAAGAGGAGGAGAATGGGGCCCAAACATTATTTGTGAATTTATGCTCTCTTAGGGAAGTTGATTATAATTCCCTAGAGAGCAGGGACAGTGTTCTCTATATATTCTTATCTTTCATGGCATTTCTCACATTTCTTAGCAAATAACAAGAGTGGGAAGGTTTTTGGTTGACTGGCCTTGAGCTTGAGTTTTCCCATCGTGGAAGAATTCTGTTTGCCTTAACAAGGGCAGAAATTTGGAGTCAGGGAATCTTACTGCTGCCGGTGAGCTTGATGAGATCATCTGATCCAGCTGGCTGTTTGTAGTAATTAATTTTCTTTGAGTTCTTAGAAAGATGCATGAGCCTAGAGAAAATGCAAAAAAACACTGTGAAATGTCCAATCGAATTTTCTCTGGATTCCCCAAGAAGTTGTTCATTAAGAGGATAAGTTGACAGTTTTTCACTAGAGAGTTTATTGCTCTAATGTACTTATTGGAGGTGATCTACTGGGGGAAAAGAAACTACCATTTCTCAAATGGCTACTGAGTGGACTTAACATCTGGGGCAGCATGCAGTGCCGGTCATGTATGTGTAGGGAGAGCTGATGCCAACACGCAGCCACCAGAGGAATGTGACTCAGGCCAGATGAAGGAATCATTCTGTGCGGGTAACATTAGCTCTGGACACTTTACCTCATGGTTTTTATCTTTGCAATATCCCAATGTGTTTGTTTTTCCCATCTTACATTTGAGGAAACTGAGGCCTGGTGGGGATGAGTAGCTTGCCTGAGGTAACCTAGCTAAGTAAGAGGAAGAGCTGGAGTTGGAAGGAGGCAGCCTGCTGAGCCAGGACTCAGCCGAAGAGAACACGCTCTCCTCTCTTGCCACGCACACATAAGACTTCTTAAGGTGAGAAGCGTTATCATCAGTTCCATGTTCCTAGAATGCCGGCCCTCCTCTCTGCGAAGGATTGGATGAACAATCTTGATGTGATTGGTCAAGTTGCTGTGGTGGTGGTAAAATAAACATCATTCCACTGACAATTATTATAATAGACATTTCCCTGACAGTTAATAAAGTGGTATAGAATACTACTTGATAATGTAATCCCTGTTGCCAGTCTGGCTGCTAAATCCAAGAAACCCCTGGGCAATGGTAGACAAATGCATTCTTGCATTGTTACTTATTTAAGTCATGTCACACATGACTAGACAGCATTTCCATCATCTGAAAGCATTTGCTTGGTGCCGACTCCTTGATGCTGTGAGTCTTTTTGGATGTGGACTTGCAGATGTGTGTGCTTGTTGTCTGGGTTTTGCACAGCCATGTCTGGGTTTTCTTTCTTCCTTTCTCCCCCCCCCCAGTAGATCATCTTCATTGTAGGTTAATATTTTTAGCAAAAGTAAGACATAATATTTTCACCCACCTTTCGGACTACTTAAAGCTCTATATTAAAGAGTACAGAGTAAGATGAATTCCAGTTACTTTCTCAGGACCAACTCGTGTGGCTGGCTTCATTTCCCAGTTGGAAAGCTATGCTCTTCTCATACCAATAATGTAGCTATTTGAAATTCACAGAGAGCAAAACATCACACACAGCTCTCTGACAAGTGAGACATGCATGGCACTGGGCAGATGCTCCATGTACGGTGTGTTTGTTGAATGGCCAAGTGAGTGAATGGACAGAATAATGAATCTTATTTCGGTTAATTTATTTCATTTTCTCAAAAATAACCAAAAAAATATATTTTAGGAGTGAAGTTAGGATACAGAGTATGGGCTCCTTTATCTTCTTATATAATTTCAAACTCATGTAACAGTTGCATGAATTGCATAAGGAATCCCCTGTGCCTTTTAGCCAGATTTGCTGATTGATTACGCGTAGCACCATTTGACCATTTGTTTATCATTCTTTCTCTCCCCTTTTGTCTCTCTTGCTTTTGCAGATGTATTGCCAGATAGGCACACACTTGTAAGTTTGCATATCATTTTACTAAATCATTTGGAAGTTTAAAACCTCAAACACCTTTACTGGAAAATACTTTTGTGTGCGTTTATTTCCAGTACAGTGATCAAGTCAGCACTTTAACGTTGATACAAGACTGTTGTCTGATTTTGTCAGTGTCCTCATATATTTGTTTTTAGTAGTTATTTTGTTCAGCCCAGGATCTAAAACATGGTCGGTCATGCATTGTATTTAGTTGTCATGTCTCTTGTGTAAGTTTGTACTTAATGAACATCCGATTAAAGAAAATCTGTTACTGAATCTCAAATGAGCTACGCTGGTCATTAATCCAGTCTTTTGGTCGCAGATAAAATAGTTTTCTAAATATCAGGGAGAGAGGGTATTTTGACCCCTCGTTCCTTCCTTAAAAAGATGAGGGCTTTTGTTTTGTTTTGTTTTTGCAACTCTCACTACCCTAGTAGAAGAAATATTTTTGCTCGAGTTAAACCAGTAAAGGTGAGCTAGATATAAATGTTAAGTACTGCTTTCTTTACAGTGTTCCATTCTTGTGTTACTTTTTTTCTCTTCTGTAGCAAACAGTGCACAAAAGTCTCTCTTTTTCCTCTTCTCTTTCTCTCTAGACCTCTTTAATTTCACAATGGGACTTTGCAGTAATGTTAGATTGGCTCTGGCAAAGGCATTTTGATGACCCCTGTCTCCGATCATTATAGTAACTAATAAAAGCTTGAAAATGACTGTTACCCTGCAAGCATGATTCCAATGAGTTGCGGTGAGCTCAGCTGTATAAATATGCAGGGTTTTTTTGCTGTGTAAATTTTGATCAAAGGGAAATGCGTATACCATTTAGTTGAACATTTCTTTTAAATTTAATCACGTCTGAGTGTAAAACAACGAGCAGAAGTAAAACGACACTGGAAATATGAGTGCAAGATTCAGAAAGGAGGAGGTTGCTGGTCTGCCTAGGAGCTTTCCATACCACATCCTGCGAAGCATTTTGGTCAGATGCAGGAGGTGTGAGGTAGATGACATTAATACTAGAGCCACAGTTAACAGATTTGACGAAAAGCAAGATTGCAGGCCTGATATAGTTAGAAGAGGGTCCAGAAATGCTAGTTTGTATCAAGGAGAATGGTGCTTTGTCCTAAAATTCACAAACTAAACTTTTGGAGTTAAAACTTAAAAGCAAATAGCATGATTATCTTCATGCAGTTGAATTAAAATTTTGACTTCCAGAAATATAGTAATGTTAATATTTTTCTTTTGAAATTGCCTGCTGTGAGTCTGATTAATTTTTATTTAATAACAGTTTTTACATTTTTGTTTTTTAGACACAGGATCATTCAGATATGGATACGGTGGCAAGATTTTAGCTTTCTGTGACCTTAAACTCCTGGTCTCAAGTGATCCTCCTGCCTCAACCTTCTAAGCAGCTTAGGGTATAGCTGGTTAATTTTTATTTTTTAATTTATTTGTGTGTGTGTGTGTGTGTGTGTGTAAGTAAATGGTATTTTGCTGTGCTGCCCAGGCTGGTCTTGAATTCCTGACTCAGGCTCCCAGAGTACTGGGATTACAGGCATGAACTACCAGGCCTGACTAGTTTTGTACCTTTTAAACTGTATTTTTCTCATCTTACTCCTGGGTATCTTGTTGGCAAGTAAAAAGGATCATTGGAAGAAGGGTGATAAAGGATGCTTCAGCTCCTTACTGCAGCAGTCCCCAACCTTTTGGCACCACTTTCACAGCAGAGAGTTTTCCACAGACTGGGGTGGTGGTGGTGGTTTTGATATGAGTCGGCAAGCAATTGATTTATGATGATCTCTGTACAGTCAAACCTCTGCTAATGATAATCTATATGCATTTGCAGCTGCTCCCCAGTGCTGGCATCACCACCTGAGCTCCACCTTGGATCATCAGGCATTAGATTGTCATAAGGAGCTTGCAGCCTAGAGCCCTCGCACGCGCAAGTCATGTTAGGGCTTGTGCTCCCATGAGGGTCTAATACTGCCACTGCTCTGACAGAGGCGGAGCTCAGGCGGTGATGTGAGGATGGAGAGCAGCTATAAATACAGTCAAAGCTTCCTTTGTTCACCTGCTGCTCACCTCCTGCTATGTAGCAGAGCTCCTAACAGGCCACGCAGCAGTGCTAGGCCGTAGCCCAGGGGCTTGAGACCGAAGCCTTACTGAGAGTGGTGTGGGGGAGCTGAATCGGGAGGCTGTGCATGGGCCCAGCAGTTGTGAGAATCGAGCTGCTCCCCCGGTCTGCTCCCTGTGCAGGTCTCAGAACAGTGGTGTATCTGCTGGGGATTCACTGAGTGTGGACATGTCCCTTTTTCTCCCTGTGTCTAGGAAAGTGAAGACAGCACGCCTTCTTCACTTTACAGGGGAAGGAGCCTTCTCAGAACATCCACTTCTGGATTTGTTTATCTGTTCATTCATTCACTGAGCAGAAATTTACTAAGTGCCTGTTTTGTACCTGACCCTGTTTAGGCATGTGGGGATAAATCAATGGACAAAACAAATCCTGGCCTTGTGGGTGCTCCTATTCTTGGGAGAGAGAAAAAAGGGAGACAGACAGGCCTCATAAGTAAGTTATATATGCTCATAGCATGTTGGAAGGTGTGTGCAGAGAAGGGTCAGCAGGGAAGGGGGTGGCGGTGCTGCGCAGTGAGGGTGGTGTGCGTGCCAGGTCATGTGGCCAGGTAGGTGTCTTTAAATGTAGCACTTGAGCAAGGACTCTAAGGAGGGTTGGGAGTTAGTCTTGTAGACCATTCCAGAAAATGGAATAGTTAACCAAAGGCCTACTGGTAGGAGGATATATCTTGCGTGACTGAGAGGTATCAGAAGACTTCCATGGCCATGGGAGATGAACTGGAGTGTGTGGTGGGGGAGACAGGCTCTGGGTGCTAACTGGGTCAGTGCTTTAAAGGACTGTTCAAAGGCAGAATAAAATATAGGGATGGGTTTCTAAGCTAAACATTTTATTGGGGAATCACAGAATTGCAGTTTGGGTCATACAGAGCAGGATGGTCTTTGGTGTGTCTGAAGAACAAAGGAAAGGTTAAAGCTTGATTAGACAGAGAAATGTGACAGATTGTTTTGAGAGAGTGCCTGTTGATGCTAGAGAAGCTTTCGGGAGCTGGCAGGCTCTCAACAATGAGCGACAGTGGTCGGTAAAGCTAGTCTTAGAGTTGTGGCAGGCCCTTGCAGCAGCTATTCATTGATACTGGTCTTACCGCAGGCATTTTCAGCAGTTGAGTTGGCAGACTTAAATCTTTGGAGAAGTAATACATGCAGTCCCCAGGTGACGGACAAGATAGGTTCTGTAGATTTGTTCTTATATTGAATCTGTATGTACGTTAGAACAAGTACATTTAGCTACTACCTATAATAGCTTCTGTTCATAAGTGCAAGTCATAGTTGGGTATCTGTAGCTCGGGGACTTAATTTATGTAGCCTGTGTTTGTAAGTGCAAGTTATACATAAGTCAGACATTTGTAACTCGGGGACTGCCTGCATGTGCCCTGAGTGCTTTTCCCCTCAAACTCCTGACTCTGGTTTAGGTGGGCTTTGACCAGAATGACCATTTCATATAATCCGCTTTCACACCTTGCACCCTCCATGTCCTGGTGCTTGGGTAGATGTTGATCTGATTTAAATTTCAAGAGGACCCCTCTTGCTGTTGACAACAGACCACCAGTGTGGTACAAGAAGGAGCAGGGAGACTGATTAGGAAGCTGGTGTAGTAATCCCGGGGTGAGATGATGATGCTTATAAGCAGGAAGTTAGTAATGAAGGTGGGGAGTAGTGGTTACAGTTTAGATCTGTTTTGAATGTGGATTCCATGAGATTTCCTAATGGAATCAATGTAGGATTTGAAAGCCAGATATGAGTCAATATTGACTCAAAGATTATTCTTCAGAGTGTGACTGGAAGGAGGTAGGTGCCATGGACTGCGGGTCTCCTCGAGGGGGGAAGATTAGAGTCTGGACTTGTTGAGTCTGACCTGTCTAGATACCCCAGAGGACCCCCAGCCAAGGAGGCAGACAGATACCCATGTCTGGAGTTGAGGGCAGAGGTGTGGGCTGGCCTGGGGGCCTGGAGGCATCAGAAGTAACTGGTAACTGTCGCTAGCCGATTGTTTTCAAGTTACCCAAAACTGACCCAGTGACTATTGGGAGATCTTCACGTGGCTGCTAATTCTGGGTGTTTCCTGTCAGGAAGATGCTCAGTTTAACTGTTGAAGGTGGTGTGTGTTCTGTGCACTGAGAGGGAGCTCTTCGAGTCACGGAAAGCCTGAGCTAAACAAGACATGGAGACTGGAAGTCGGGGCTGGGTACCAGAGTGTGGGGCAGAGTAAAAACTAGAATCTGAGTTGGTTGCTTCCTGTCTGTTCTCTTTCTATTCTACTGGGTTTGGGTTTGAGGAGACATTCAAAAATGAATAATCCAACACTTTTGTTTTTCTCATTCCTTTATCCATCTTTTATTACCCAGGAAAAGCTGGAGTGCATTCTAGAAATAGGATGACTACTATTCCTTTTCTGGCCTTTTTTTTTGAGACAGAGTCTCACTATGTCATCCTCGGTAGAGTGCTGTGGCATCACGGCTCACAGCAACCTCACACTCTTGGGCTTAAGAGATTCTTTTGCCTTAGCCTCCCAAGTAGCTGGGACTATAGGCACCCACAACAATGCCCAGCTATTTTTTGGTTGCAGTTGTTTAGTTGGTCCAGTCTGGGTTTGAACCCGCCACCCTCGGTATATGTGGCTGATGCCGTAACCACTGTGCTACAGGCGCCAAGCCTTCCTTTTTATCTTAAATATGTGCTCTTTGAATGTGTCTTTAAGAGGAGCAAATTAGACTATTCAGGAACATTCATGTAATTCTTTTAGTAACAAGGCAACAAAGTTAATAGATAGGGAAAGTTAATAGAACAAAGTTAATAGAAATGATTGCCTGTGGTGGCTCATGCCTGTAATCCCAGGACTTTGAGGAGCTAAGGTTGGGAGGAGCACTTGAGGCCAGGAGTGTTAGACCAGACTGGGCAACATAGTAAGATTCCTTTCCCCATATCTTAAAAAGAAGAAACTAGTGCGGCATGATGGCATATGCCTGTAGTCCCAGCTACTTGGGAGGCTTAGGCAGGAGGGAGGATTGCTTCAGACTGGAAGTTCAAGGTTACAATGAACTTTGATTCCACCACTCCATTCCAGATGGGTCAAACTGTGTTAGAAAAAAAAAAAAAAGTAGGTGTGGGAAGGTGTGGGAAGGTTAGGGATTGATTTTTAGATGGAAATTTGTCCTCTCGGTGTCTCCGGAGAGATAGGATGTGGCTCCTTTGGTTTTTGCCTTGCTTGTAGGATGTGTCTTGGATCTTCTCCTGGGAAGAAGCCCAGGCTGTGCTATCTGTCCCTAACCCAGATAAGAGGTCTCTAAGGGACCAGGGCATGACCCTACCCTCAGCCAGGCCCTATACCTGTATCTCAGGCACCACTGGGAGGCAATATAGCACAGTTTCAACTGGTTCCTGTCTTGGTTTCTCTACATAATTGCTATGTGACCTTGAGCAGGTGACTTAACATCTCTGAGCCGTGGTTTTCGCATTTGCAAAAGATATATTTCTACATCAGAGCATTGTTGTAGGGAGTGAAAGGAAGGAATCTATGTCCAGGGCTGAGCACCGTGCTTGGCACATGGTGAATGTTGACTGCATGGCAGCTGTCACCGTCATTGTCATCACTGGCAGCTCCCCTCTGTTCCTACCTGAGGCTTAGGCTAGTTTTGTGAAGATGAATTTAGATTCTAAAAAAGATGTGCTAATTGGATTATTACATTTTCATGTGTTTACATCTATATATACATGCATGGCTTTGAAATCTACACATGAATATATTTATCCATTCAAGTTTCTCTTTTAAAAATCTGTAAGTTATATTTTTGAGTCATTGAACCATGAAGAGATTGTTTTTCAAAAAAAGATTGCTATAAGTGATCATTATGTAGGCCATCAAGATGGAGAATGATGTAGAAATGAAGTTAAAAGAAAAAACAAAAAAGGAGCCCAGTGTTAACACAGGGCCACCATTTGAGCATGTGTTTCTGTGACCTGGGAATATTCAAAACTGTTGGCATTTGCCTGCATTGTTCAGGTTTGGATGGCACAGGCCAAGCTGTTCTGGGCGGGGGTAAATATTTTTTGATTAATTCTACAACTTGTAGATTTATAATCAGGAGTGGTTTATCAGCAGCTTTCCAGAATGACATTCCACCTGGAGTGCCGCACTGGAGGAAATTTAGCACTCTGTGAATGCCTTTACAGTTGAATTCCACACACTTGAATTATGACAAGTGAGGCTGACTACACTGTGGTTTGTTGTGTCTGGTCTGGTTCCTACTTTTAAAGTTGCAGTTGCATTTGGTCATTTGAAGCTTATTTTCACAGTCTGGCCAAGCCAGCAGGGTCCCGGGGCTCTGCAGGGGACATAAACCGCCAGCCTTTAAGCCAGAGTACTCAGTAGATAAGCATTTCAAGACTTCATTGCATCATACAAAAGGACTTATGGGCTTATTTAACATACACTATTTGACTTAATTTAGATATTTAATGGAAAGAAAAGCCTTTTATTATCACCGAAGGAAAGAACTGCCAAACATTGTGAGGCTCAGTTGAAATATTATAACGGATGTACAGAGCACAAATATATTTCACTGCCTTACATAATGGGGTGTTTAATAATAGTTGTTTCTTTAAATTTAGCACATGTATCTCAGACATTTGCACTTTGTAAATTATATGCCGTGGTTCAAGAAACTTGGCTTTTTTAAAAGAAAATTTGTTTTAATGAGGTATGTACTGATTTTTAAAAATGACCTTCAACTTTGATTTATATTTATGAGCCCAGATTGGGGAGTTTATGCCAGGAATGAACACTTTCCATCCTGACTTTTTACAAACATAAATGTGAGCAGTGGCTGGTTCTGCTGACCTGATTGGCCAAAGTGGTGCTGAACATTTCACTTGAGAGGCATCAGCCCCACCTTGAGAGGCATCACTCATTCTGGGGACTGGGAGGAATGGGGTGTCACCTACCACACTAGAGGAGAGACACACCTGGGTGTCTAGGTGAGAGCCTTCCGTCTCCTGCACCCGTGTTCTTTCATCTTCCTTAGGAACTGCAATCACTCAGGTTGCCAAACCCAGGATCAATGGATTCTTGATTCTTTTTTTTTTTTTTTTTTTCCTTTAGTGAAAGTCTTGCTCTGTCACCCTGGGTAGAGTGCCACAGCATCATCATAGCTCACAGCAACCTCAAACTCCTGGGCTCCAGCGATCCTCCTGCTACAACCTCCCGAGTAGCTGGTACTATAGGTGTGTGCCACTGTGCCCGGCTAATTTTTTCTGTTTTTTGGTAGAGATGCACTCTCACTCTTGTCCAGTCTGGTCTCAAACTCTTGACCTCAAATGCTTCTCCCTTCTTAGCCTCCCCAAGTGCTAGGATTATAGGCACGAGCCACCATACCTGGCCACGCAATCAACTGATTTTTAATTTGGAGTCTCCTTCTATACTTCCAGGAGGTAAGGAGGGGTTATACATTGATTTATGCCCTCTTCCCCACACTGTCCATGAAGTACAACCCCCCAGTACCTCAGAATTCGGCTGTATTTGGAGATAGGGACTTCCCAGTGATAGCCAAATTAAAATGAATCAAGTCATAAGGGTGAGCCCAAATCTGATGCAGGTGGTGACCTTCTAAGTTGTGATGAGGACAAAAACCCACACAGAGGGAATGCCTTGTCACAATACAGAGGAAAGAGGGTTGAGAGGCCTTCGAAGGAGCAAGCCACCCTGCCACCTTGATCTTGGACTCCTAGGCTCTGCAACTGTAGAACAGACATTTTTGTTGTTGAAGCCGCACAGTCTGTGGTGCTTTGTTCTGGCAGCCCTAGCCAGCTAATCCTGGAGCACATCAGAGTCAACACAGGGGCTGGTGTCATTTGAAAACATCTATTCTGTTTTATAGTATGGAGTTTAAAATATGGAAAATGATGGCAAGACAGCCCTTCCACAGAAGGAACCCTATAAAGTCTGACAAAAGCCAGCATTAGCAGGTGCTAAAGTCATCACAGTGGTCCAGGTGCAGTGATGAGGGTCTCGCTTGCTAAATCTCTTTCAGTCCTTAACTGTCCTGGGAGTTGGGAGCATTGTTGTCTCATGTAAGTGAGGAAACTGAGGCAAGGAGGTTAAGTGACACCCATGTGATTTCAGAGTTGGCCAGAGAAGGAGCCAGCATTCAAAGCCAGGTATCACTTTCCAAACCTGCCTGACCTGTTTCTTTGCCAGCTCTTAGGACATCAGGGGCTGAGAAGGAATGGTTGTAGGATCTGTTAGGACAACCGGTTAAAAGATGTTGGGATACTTTATGTCAGATCATGTTTGGTCCCATCTCCAGAGAGAACCTATGGAGTGCATTGAGTGTGGTGAAAAAGTCACGAGGGATAATAACAATCACTGATATTACTGATATTGCTTAATATGTGTGAGCCCTGATCAAAGCTCTGTGCATCCCGCCTATTCAAAGTCAACAGTGGCCATAGGCAGCTTTACACAGGGCTTCTGAGTCGTCCATGCCCAGGTGATTTGACTTTCTGACACAAGCCCAGGGCCTGTCAGCGTCTGCATCAGTCACAGCCAGGGGAAAGGGGGCAGCTGACATTTGGGCATTTAAAACAAACAAACAAACACCTCTTTGTCCTTCTCCCACCTTATTACAAAAGTGATATGTAATAAATGCCAAGAATTTAAAAACTAAATCAAAGCTCATGTAAATAAAAATTATTTCTCTGTGGCTCAGTGCCCGTTGCTCAGTGGTTAGGGCACTGGCCACATGCACTGGGGCTGGTGGGTTCAAACCCAGCCAGGGCCTGCTAAATAACAATAACAAAAAAATAGCCAGGTGTTGTGGTGGGTGCCTATAGTCCCCAGCTACTGGGAGGCTAAGGCAAGAGAATCGCTTAAGCCCAAGAGTTTGAGGTTGCTGTGAGCTGTGACACTACAGCACTCTACTGAGAGTGACATAGTGAGACTTTGTCTCAAAAAAAAAAAAAAAAATTATATATAGGGGCTGGGTACCTGTAATTCTAGTAGCACTTTGATAGGCCAAGCTGGACAATCACTTGAGGCCAGAAGTTTGAGAACAGCCTTGGCAACATAGCAAGATCTTACCTCAACAAAAAAAACAAAAAATATATCTGAGTATGGTGGTACATGCCTGTTGGTCCAGCGACCTGGGAGGCTGAGGCAGGAAGATTACTTTGCTTGAGACCAGGAGTTAAGGCTGCAGGGAGCTGTGATTGTGCTTCTGGATTCTAGCCTAAGTGATAGATAAAGACCTTGTCTCTCTCTCTCTTTTTTTTTTTTTACTTAGTGCTAAGTAAAACTATGTATAGCAAAGACCAATTTTATTGAAAAAAAGTACATTTTCATACACATGTGTATATGTGTATGACTGGAGAGTCATCACATATTGGCCCTGATTGTTTCTGAATGGTGTGCTTGAGAACAATTTAAATTTTCTTGTCTTCAATTTTTTTTTTTTTTTTTTTATTGTTGGGGATTCATTGAGGGTACAATAAGCCAGGTTACACTGATTGCAATTGTTAGGTAAAGTCCCTCTTGCAATCATATCTTGCCTCCTTAAAGTGTGACACACACCAAGGCCCCACCCACCTCCCTCCTTCCCTCTTTCTGCTTCCCCCCCCATAACCTTAATTGTCATTAATTGTCCTCATATCAAAATTGAGTATATAGGATTCATGCTTCTCCATTCTTGTGATGCTTTACTAAGAATAATGTCTTCCACTTCCATCCAGGTTAATACGAAGGATGTAAAGTCTCCATTTTTTCTCATGGCTGAATAGTATTCCATGGTGTACATATACCACAGCTTGTTAATCCATTCCTGGGTTGGTGGGCATTTAGGCTGTTTCCACATTTTGGCGATTGTAAATTGAGCTGCAGTAAACAGTCTAGTACAAGTGTCCTTATGATAAAAGGATTTTTTTCCTTCTGGGTAGATGCCCAGTAATGGGATTGCAGGATCAAATGGGAGGTCTAGCTTGAGTGCTTTGAGGTTTCTCCATACGTCCTTCCATAAAGGTTGTACTAGTTTGCAGTCCCACCAGCAGTGTAAAAGTGTTCCCTTCTCTCCACATCCATGCCAGCATCTGCAGTTTTGAGATTTTGTGATGTGGGCCATTCTCACTGGGGTTAGATGATATCTCAGGGTTGTTTTGATTTGCATTTCTCTAGTATATAGAGATGATGAACATTTTTTCATGTGTTTGTTAGCCATTCGTCTGTCATCTTTAGAGAAAGTTCTATTCATGTCTCTTGCCCATTGATATATGGGATTGTTGGCTTTTTTCATGTGGATGAATTTGAGTTCTCTATAGATCCTAGTTATCAAGCTTTTGTCTGATTGAAAATATGCAAATATCCTTTCCCATTGTGTAGGTTGTCTCTTTGCTTTGGTTATTGTCTCCTTAGCTGTACAGAAGCTTTTCAGTGTAATGAAGTCCCATTTGTTTATTTTTGTTGTTGTTGCAATTGCCATGGCAGTCTTCTTCATGAAGTCTTCCCCCAGGCCAATATCTTCCAGTGTTTTTCCTATGCTTTCTTTGAGGATTTTTATTATTTCATGCCTTCAATTTAAGTTCCTTATCCATCTTGAATCAATTTTTGTGAGTGGGGAAAGGTGCGGGTCCAGTTTCAGTCTTTTACATGTAGACATCCAGTTCTCCCAACACCATTTATTGAATAGGGAGTCTTTCCCCCAAGGTATGTTCTTGTTTGGTTTATCAAAGATTAGGTGATTGTAAGATGTTAGTTTCATTTCTTGGTTTTCAATTCGATTCCAAGTGTCTATGTCTCTGTTTTTGTGCCAGTACCATGCTGTCTTGAGCACTATGGCTTTGTAGTACAGACTAAAATCTGGTATGCTGATGCCCCCAGCTTTATTTTTATTACTAAGAACTGCCTTAGCTATACGAGTTTTTTTCCGGTTCCATACAAAACGCAGAATCATTTTTTCCAAATCTTGAAAGTGTGATGTTGGTATTTTGATAGGAATGGCATTGAATAGGTATATTGCTTTGGGAAGTATAGACATTTTAACAATGTTGATTCTTCCCGTCCATGAGCCTGGTATGTTCTTCCATTTGTTAATATCCTCTGCTGTTTCCTTTCTGAGGATTTCATAATTTTCTTTATAGAGGTCCTTCACCTCCTTCGTTAGGTATATTCCTAGGTATTTCATTTTCTTTGAAACTATGGTGAAGGGAGTTGTGTCCTTCATTAGCTTCTCATCTTGACTGTTATTGGTGTATACAACGGCTACTGACTTGTGGACATTGATTTTATATCCTGAAACATTACTGTATTTTTTGATGACTTTTAGGAGTCTTGTGGTTGAGTCTTTGGGGTTCTCTAAGTATAAGATCATTTCGTCAGCAAAGAGGGAGAGTTTGACCTCCTCTGCTCCCATTTGGATTCCCTTTATTTCCTTGTCTTGCCTAATTGTATTGGTTAGAACTTCCAGCACTATGCTGAATAGTAAAGGTGACAAAGGACAACCTTGTCTGGTTCCAGTTCTAAGAGGAAAAGCATTCAGTTTTACTCCATTCAGTAAAATATTGGCTGTGGGTTTGTCATAGATAGCTTCAATCAGTTTTAGAAATGTGCCACCTATGCCTATACTCTTCAGTGTTCTAATTAGAAAAGGATGCTGGATTTTATCAAATGCTTTTTCTGCATCTATTGAGAGGATCATGTGATCTTTATTTTTGCCTCTGTTAATATGGTATCATTTATGGACTTGCGTATGTCAAACCAGCCTTGCATCCCTGGGATGAAGCCTACTTGATCATGATGAATGACTTTTTTGATGATAAGCTGTAATGTATTGGCTAGGATTTTGTTGAGAATTTTTGCATCTATATTCATGAGTGAGATTGGCCTCAAATTCTCCTTTTTGTTTGGGTCTTTTCCTGGTTTTGGTATCAGGTTGATGTTTGCTTCATAGAATGTGTTGGGGGAAGATTCCTTCTTCCTCAGTTTTTTGGAATAATTTCTGCAGTACAGGAATAAGCTCTTCCTTGAAGGTTTGATAGAATTCTGGAGTGAAGCCATCTGGACCAGGGCATTTTTTGGTTGGAAGATTTTTTATTGTTTCTTTGATCTCAGTGCTTGAAATTGGTCTGTTCAGGAGCTCTATTTCTTCCTGGCAGAGTCTAGGGAGAGGGTGTGATTCCAGATATTTATCCATTTCCTTCACGTTGTCAAATTTCTGGGCATAGAGTTTCTGGTAGTATTCAGAGATGATCTCTTGTATCTCTGTGGGATCAGTTGTTATTTCCCCTTTATCATTTCTGATTGAGGTTACTAGAGATTTTACTTTTCTATTCCTCGTTAGTCTGGCCAATGGTTTATCTATTTTATTTATTTTTTCAAAAAACCAACTCCTTGTTTCATTAATTTTCTGAATGATTCTTTTGTTTTCAATTTCATTGATCTCTGATTTGATTTTGGATATTTCTTTTCTTCTACTGAGTTTAGGCTTAGATTGTTCTTCTTTTTCCAATTCCATAAGATCTCTTGTGAGATTGTTGATGCTCTCTCTTTCTGTTTTTCGAATGTAGGCATCTAAAGCGATGACTTTTCCTCTCAAAACTGCTTTTGCAGTATCCCACAGGTTTTGGTAGCTTGTGTCTTCATTATCGTTATGCTCAAGGAAGTTAATGATTTCCTGTTTTATTTCTTCCTGCACCCACCTGTTATTCAACAGAAAATTGTTTAATTTCCATGCCTTTGGGTGGGGTCGAGCATTTTTGTTAGAGTTGAGTTCCACCTTTAGTGCCTTATGGTCTGAGAAGATACAAGGTAAAATTTCAGTTCTTTTGATTCTGTTGATATTTGTTTTGTGTCCCAGGATATGATCAATTTTGAAGAATGTTCCATGGGTGATGAGAAGAATTTATATTCTTTATCTTTGGGATGGAGTGTTCTATATGCGTCTATCAAGTACAGTTGTTCTAGGGTCTCATTTAAATCTCTTATATCATTGTTTAATTTCTGTTTAGAGGATCTGTCCAGCTCTGTAAGAGGCGTGTTAAAGTCCCCTGTTATTATGGTATTATCAGATATCATATTGCTCAGACTGAGTAAGGTCTATTTCAAGAATCTGGGAGCATTTAAATTGGGTGCATAAATATTTAGAATTGAAATGTCTTTTTGTTGTATTTTTCCCTTGACCAATATAAAGTGACCATCTTTGTCTTTTTTGACTTTAGTTGCTTTAAATCCACATGTATCTGAAAATAAGATTGCAACTCCTCTTTTCTTCTGAATTCCATTTGCCTGAAAAGTTGTCTTCCAACCCTTGACTTGGAGCTTTAATTTGTTTTTTGAAGCCAGGTGTGTTTCTTGCAGACAGCAAATGGATGGCTTGTGTTTTTTAATCCAGTCAACCAATCTGTGTCTCTTCAGTGGGGAATTCAAGCCATTAACATTTTTGAGATAATTGATAAGTGTGGTAGTATTCTATTCGTCTTATTTTGTGAGAGTCCATTGCTTAGTTTTATCTTTTGCATCAGTGTGGAGGTTAGGTTCTGTCCTTTAATTTCTGAATTCTTACTTTGCTGCTGATCTATTGTGGTGGTCAGTGTGTAGAACAGGTTGAAGTATTTCCTGTAGAGCTGATCTTGTTGTGGCGAATTTCCTCCATGTTTGTATATCCGTAAATGATTTGATTTCTCCGTCAATTTTTAAGCTTAGCAGGGTACAGAATTCTGGGCTGGAAATTGTTCTGTTTAAGTAGATTAAAGGTAGATGACCATTGTCGTCTTGCTTGGAAAGTTTCATTAGAGAAGTCTGCGGTCACTCTGATGGATTTGCCCCTGTAGGTCAAGTGGCGCTTACTCCTGGCAGCTTGCAGAATCTTTTCTTTTGTCTTGACTTTGGACAGGTTCATCACAATGTGTCTTGCAGAAGCTCTGTTAGAGTTGAGGTGACCTGGGGTCCTTCTTTCAGATATCCCTCTGAAAGAAGTGTGTCAGAATCTTTGGTGATATTTGGGAAATTTTCTTTTATAATATTCTCTAGTATGGCTTCCATTCCTCTGGGGCATTCTTCTTCCCCTTCTGGAATTCCTATAACTGGTATGTTGGAACGCTTCATAAAGTCCCATAATTCTGACAGTGAACGTTCTGCTTTCTCTCTCTTCTTTTCTGCCTCTTTTACTATCTGAGTTATCTCAAGAACTTTGTCTTCTACCTCTGAAATTCTTTTGTCTGCATGGTCTAACCTGTTGCTAATACTTTCCATTGCATCTTTAAGTTCCCTAATTGACTGTTTCAGTTCCTTCAGCTCTGCTATATCCTTTTTATATTCTTCATATCATTCATCTCTTATTTGATTCTGTTTTTGGATTTCCGATTGGTTATTTTCCACTTTATTAGCAGTTTCCTTCATTGTTTCCATCATTTCTTTCATTGTTTTCAACATGTGTATTCTAAATTCCCTTTCTGTCATTCCTAACATTTCTTTTTTTTTTTTTTTTTGGGTTTTTGGCCGGGGCTGGGTTTGAACCTGCCACCTCCGGCATGTGGGACCGGTGCCCTACCCCTTGAGCCACAGGCACCACCCTCCTAACATTTCTGTATAGGTGGAATCCTCTGCAGTAGCTACCTCATGGTCCCTTGGCAGGGTTGTTCTGGACTGGTTCTTCATGTTGCCTGGAGTTTTCTGCTGATTCTTCCTCATTAGTGATTTTTTTTTATCTGTGTCCTTGCCCTAATTTTCCTTTCACTTCCTCTTGCTCTTTAATTTCTCGTGCCTGTGGACTAAGGGTTACAGGACCAGAAGGGTGAGAAGGTTGAAGAGCAAAAAAGGGATGAAAGAAAGGAGGACCAAGTGATAAGAAAAAAAAAAGAAAAATAGATAAAGGAGAGGGGTTGGGTAAAAGGAATATTGACAAAAAGAAGAGAGGCACAGAAAGAGGGAGACAGAGCAATATAGGTGTACAGTAGGGTACTTTGACACAACCTTAAAAAAAAACCCACCTTCTGGAGGTACCCAGTTGGGTGGTTCCCTTGAGGTCAGCAGCTCTTTGCTAACCTGATCAGACACAGTACCCCACCTCCACCAAGTAGAGAGGAAAGACAAAAATGCTATAAATCAAACCAAAACAAGCAAACAGAAAACTTTACAGGATAAATTGGGTGAAAAACCAAATAATAGTGGTAGAAACACTAGCAAAAATGAAGTTCTACTTATTGAAAAAGGCAGCAATGGGAAATTATAATTGAACTAGAAAAATTGAGAAAGAAAAAGGATCTGTATGGAAAAGGTTGAAATTAAAAAACAAACAAAACAACATCAACAACATCAAAATAAACATAAAAAACAACCAAACCACAAAAAAAAAAAAAAGAAAAGAAAACACAACCAAAAACAAGCAGTATGTATATGGTATTGAATATTGTCTGGACAACACGTCGTCTTCTGGGGTATGAGATGTTAATCACAGTTCTGATATGACTGGAGGCTGCTGATTTCTCAAACCCCAGCAGGTAGACACCCTAAATCTCTCTTCAGCCCACTTAAAAGGCACTTTGAACTTGTAAACTTGCTGAGCAGAAGCTTTCCCAGGAAAGTGCTTGTCGCTGGAATTACTGCTGAAGTGGCTATCCATTTACCCAGTGTGCCAAAACCGGTCTCACTCTGCCCCTGAGGGTTAGGGCTGCAAGGCGGCTCAGACCCCACCCTTAGGCTACTTGGTCGCTGGGTTACCAACTGCCACCCGATTCTAGCTCTGCGACCCTGAGGGCGGAGCTTGCCGGGGCAGATC
This sequence comes from Nycticebus coucang, assembly GCF_027406575.1. NCBI lineage: Eukaryota > Metazoa > Chordata > Mammalia > Primates > Lorisidae > Nycticebus > Nycticebus coucang. The sequence continues at coordinate 26,348,573 of NC_069787.1, forward strand.
GCTCACAATGGCTCCCTGTGACCCACAGCCAAACACTATTAGCTCCGTCTGGCTCGGCGGCTCAGACTGGGGCCCTAGACAACGGCCATATTTCTCCGCACTTCTGCTCAGGCTCTCCCCAAGGTAGTTGAACTGAGTGCCAAGTCCAAAGACACCAAAACAGTTCACAGGTAAGTCCTTTCTGGTTTGCAGTCTCGCTGCTACTGAACTTACAGTTGCGGGCGGGTTTAGACGGATTGAACACACGCGACCACTTGCTGTTTTTCCACTGTTTTAGTCCTCCTGGTGGGGTCCAGAAGTCTCTCACTGACTCCCTGTATCCTCACAGGGGTGATGATAGGCAGATCCCACCAGCCAGAGATGCCTGGAGTCCTATCTCCCCAGATCACGGTGCCCAGATGCAAGGAAGCTGTTACTCGGCCTCCATCTTGCTCCGCCTCTCCCGACCCTGTTTCTTAAGAAAAAAATTCATCTCTAGTCACACCCCCTAGAAAGAATTACTTTGAGCATTTTTTTTTTTTTCTGACTTTCTAGTCTGGTTTTTCTTATGGAGAAATACTTAATGTAGCTATAAATATACTATAGTTTTATAAGAGGCAGCATTAGATAGAAAAGACCAAGGGGTTTGGAACAAGACTTGGGTTTAAATCCTAGTTTCCTACTTCCTAGCTGTGTGACTTTCAACAGGTTTTCTAATTTTTTGTCTTCAATTTCCGTCTTTAAAGTCAGGATAATAAAACTTCATTGGGTTTTGCGGTAGCCTAATTTCCATAATGTGCTCATTATGTAGCACTGTAGCAGCTGGTACAGTAAATACTCAAACTATAACTTTCAAAAGAATCAATTTTGGTAACATTTTTATTATCAGTCAACTAATATTTGTTGAACAGTATGATTTGGGGATCACATTTCCTTTTATTCCCTTTTGATTTTTTACAGCACTTTTTAATGGCTGCATAGTATTTCATTATCAATATGAGTCACCATGTATTTAGCTTTTAACTGACATTTATTTTTCTCAGTTTCTGTGTTCTGTAGATAATGCTGTGATGTATTTCTCTGAAAGCTTGTAGCTGAATTTTCCCCAGTGATTACTATTTTATATGGGTCCATTCCTAACAGTGAGGGTTGAATAGGAATGTGTGGTTTTCAGTCTTGGTGAAGCAGTGCCAGCTCACCCCAGAAAGGTGATGTCCGTTTACCTTGGCCCTCGTCCTGTATGAGAGTACTCATTTCTATTTGTGAAGCTTCGATGTAACATTAGATGGAGGGGCAGAGAGGAAGACTGGGGTAATTATGCTCCCTGAGTCATTGACTCAGATCTGATATCATGAAGGCTGAGCAGCAGTGTTCAGATTTGAGAGAGGGGAAAGGGAACATATGGGAATGCTGATGTACAATTAATTGTGTGGTCCAAGCAGAGATGAGAACAGCAGCTCTGGGATATGGATACAGAGTCCTAACTGTTGGCAAAGCATGGGGACAGTGCTCTCTAATTGGACAGTTTAATCTCTTCAGCAGCATTTTGAGGGAAAGACTCTTCGTTAGCCCCATTTTGTGGATGCAGAAATGGAGGTTTAGAGAAATTATGTAATTTGGGCAGAATCACAAGACTACGGCACAGGTAGGAGCTGAACCCAAGTGCTCTGACTCTCTGGTCCTGCTCTTGACCCAGGATGCATGGAGACTAAGCCGGAGGTAAACATGGTAGCCAGTGGGATTGGTGGAAGGGGGATTGGGAACCCTTGACAAAGTTACCAGCTAGTTGAAAAAGACGATCTGGAGCTTTGGCAGACATAGGAAGGTGGACGGGAGCCAGTGTGGGGAGGATTTGAGGCTTAGAGGTGTAGATATGGGGCCCTGAGACAGCAGATGTAAGTAACAGCACCATTTACACTGCTTTAACATTTACATGCATTATTCCTCTCATCTTCAAACCACCCCCTGATGTAAAGGGAACTGTCATTACCTCCATTTTATAGCTGATGAAACGTAGATGCAGAGAGCTTGAATATACTGGCCCAGGAATGGCCCAGCCAGGATCAGATCCCAGGCAGCCAAATCCCAAATCCTCTGTGCCGGAGCAGACTGGGAACGAAATCAGTGGAGAGTTTTCAACCTCGGGTATATTTGTTGAAAGCGATTTCTTTCCTCCTTTTGAACTTTGCAGCAATTATTGTCTGTAGAATTCATCTGGCAATTAATCATGTACTCCCCATGACACGGCTCTCATTGTTGTCTTGAAATGTTATTTAAATCGTGCATTGTTACTTAACTTCGCGTGCTGAGAAGCAGAATGTGCCTGGGTAGCTGCCACCTCACTCTTCTACGTGTGTACCACAGTGCATCAATAAATGTTTGATTAATTTCATTTGAGGAGCTTCCGGGTGGAAGCAGTAATCGTACCTTTAGACCTTGGACAGGTGACATTCATGGTGGGGAGGCAGTAGGTGCCTATGTGCATGAATCGGGGGAACCGAGAGGAGACAGACGGAGGGAATGGGGAGCATCCCTCCTGCAAGGACAGCTGGGAGGTTTGAATGCCTTCTTCACCTGCTGTTGTAGACTCCTTTCTGTCTCCTACACGGGGAGAGGTCACTTGCAGGCTGCACTCCCAGGGCTGACTGGGCACCTTGCTTTCCTACTTTTCCAGATATGCCGGACTTTAAGCAAGAAGCCAGGAGATTTAGACTATGGAGGACGATATGGAGCTTCACGTAGAGTTATAACCCTTGTATTCCCAGTTTGGCTTTATCCTGGAGCCTTTCCACATGTTCTTACTTTTCCCCGATTGAGCTGTTGGAAAAACAGTGCTCAGCAGTGTTTGGTAGTGGTTGAGGGAGGAGACTTAGGTTTCAGATAGATTGGGCTCTGTCACTTACCAGCTGTGGTGTTGGGTAAAGGGCTTTACTTCTCCAGCCTCCATTTCCTCATCTGTGACATGACAGTATTTGCTTGTGCCACTGTGTAAGGCTTATTAGCAAGAGGAAAGCTGAAAGGCAGGGATTCTATAAAGCACCCTGCAGGCATTGCAGTAAGGGCGATCTTAGAACTGGGTGTGCTCCGGGGTGTATCTAAAACCTTGCTGTGTGGAACGCCAGGGTGAAAGGCCAGTGTGTGCCTTTTCTGTCTCATATTTGCAACAGATATTTCACCACTTGGGCTCTCTGACACTTTTCCCTGGTGATGCTGCCCTAAACATCGGCTCTTCCCTTGGCTCCTGGAGATATTTCCAAACCTGAAATGTCCACCCTTCCTTTCTCATAAGGAAATGTGACTGTTGGATGTTGGATAGGTCTAAGTCTGGTTGTGTTCTTTCTATCTGCTCACTGTTGTTCTTAAGTTTGGGGTTTTCCCCCCCATTTTTATTTTTTGACATCATAAGAATTGTCTGGAAGTAATTCTTCAGTCATTTCATTAGTCATTTACTTTTTTTATTTTAAAGATTAAGAAAAAATTACTTTGAGGCAGTGGGTCAGATGACTATTGTTGGCCAGGGAGCCCTTTCCCAGCTGAGTCACTGGTCTGCCCAGACAGCTCAAAGCCAGAGTTCGCTTGACAACTAGGCACTGGCTAACATCACATTCCTTTGAAATGTCATTTCTGTTCCTTTAAGTTGTGGATTCCTTTGTGGGTTTTTTGAGAGCATGTCCCAAGTATTGTATTAATTAGATTGTATAGGCTGGAATTCTTGGTTATCTCCTGAAGTATGTTTTTCGATTTGAGGCATAAAAAAATTGTGTCACAGAGGCTGGGTGCGGTGGCTAACGCCTATACTCTTAGCACTCTGGGAGGTGCAGCGGGAGGATAACCTGAACTTAGATGCTCGAGACCAGCCTGAGTAAGAGCAAGAACCCATCTTTAGTAAAAATAGAAAAAAACCCAGCTAGGCATTGTGGCAGGCACATGTAGTCCCAGCTATGTGGGAGGCTGAGGCAGGAGGATTGCTCAAGCCTAAGAGTTTGAGGTTGCTGTGAGCTATGATGCCATGGCAGTCTATCGAGGGTGACAGCGTGAGACTCTGTCCCCAAAAAAGAAAAAAAAAAAATTGTGACATAGGAATTTTTCAGAAAGATGGGATTCAGTGTTGTCATTTTATAGGAAGGGAAACCCTTGCTCCAAGATGCTTACTAACTTGCAGAAGGTCTCAGGTGGTGTTGACAAAGCTGGGGTAAGTTTCATCTTTTTTACTATTACAATTTGTCATGTGTACCCACCCTTCTGGGCCTGGATGCCCTTCTGCTAAAACTACCTAAAACCATTTTTTCGGTTTTCTTTCCTTGATAGGATAGATGATCTGAAAGTCAGAAATGGTGACTGCCTCCATATGCCCTTGGGTCTTTCTCCGAACTCTTTGTCCATGTAACCCTGAAGCACATCATAATCTTGGGAAAAGTCTACGTAGTATGTTTGTACTCTGATGTCTGTATGTTCTATGCAGGTCCCATATGGGGTTACTCCTCCTCCTAGCATCTTCTCCTCCCTACAGTATTAAACATGCTGAAATAATAATGCTCAGTCATTGAGGATGTTTACCATATTATGGTTCCACAACACTAGTGTTGTTTATTTGTTTTTTCATGGGGTTGGAGTATTATTTGTTTTCATAAAGAATATGGCCTCTATTTTTATTCCTTGTAATTTGGAATTAACCTCAAAGGCCTATGGTAAAATGGCTTTTGTTTCTAGGCAGATATTGGAGGCAGAGGGAAATGGGGGTGGGGAACCTGAGGACTTTGGGCCACATGCAGCCTTCTGGATCCTTGAATGTAGCCTTTTGATTGAGTGCAGATTTACAGAACATACCCTCTTAATAAAGGGATTTATTCCATGAAGTTTGAATTCGGTTGACCGCCGTACTTAACTGCAGAGGGACTTCACACTCAGATCCACAGAGCAGCTTCTCTGATGACTCCACATAAACAGCACTTTTAAATCCTACTTCAAGAACTGTTGGTTTTCTCAAGAGGTATTTTCCTTTCTTTTCTTCTCTTACTTCTTTGTTATTTTCCTCCCTTTCCAAATGATGGGCTTTTTGTTTTTACATTCAAAGTCACTACTTCTTTTTCTAATTGGAAAAATCATCACAGAAAGCATATCTCAAAAGACTTACAATTAATATTGTGACCTAGTTGGTTTCTTCATTCTTTGAAACGTTACTTTGCTTTTCCTCCCATATCAGCTGTTCTGCGTGCTGGTTATGTAATCTTAACTTTCCACGGAAAATAATGAATCTCGTCAATTAACAAGACTGCCTCTGGCTTTGAGGCGTCTGGCTTCATGTGATACCACTACAGAAACTGAGGCTTGGGTTTGATACTCCCCAACATCTGCAGGACCCACCATTGTAATTTTTGCCCCTTTTTAATATCACTATGGCTTTGATTTGTGTTCTCATCCAATAGAGAGCCTTGGTCATCTGCAATCTGGTTCAGGCTTTTGCTAAGATACATAGGGATCACCTTTCCAATGTGAAGATGAAATAATGTAATTTGTTTACCACCTTGAGTTGTTTACAACAGGCTGTGAAAAATATGTTTTGAGTTTAAAAGTGTGAAAAACAAATGTACTAGCTATCATAAAAGCTCTCCTCTCAAAGTAAACATGTTTATAGAGCAAGACTCAAAACAAAATACTTGATAAGCCCAGCCAATCAAAAGAAAGTAAACATGTTTACCACAAAAGCCTTATAAAGAGCTCAGATGGCAATGAGCTATCTGTTCACTTGACCGACCTTCTAGGGAGAGGCTGAGGCTCCCCTGGTCCCTTAGGGGAAGGGATACAACTTGCCCTGCTAGCAGACACCTGTGTAAGCCCTGCTTGGTTAGCTAGATCCAGTTTGCCAGTGGGAATGTAAGTTTTATATTTTCTGCCATTGAATTGAACCATGAGTGGAATGAATTTACGAAAATGATTCTGGAATTTTTGTGATTCTTAAATAGAACCTGCCATAGATAGAGTGCCAAGTAGGCTTATGAGAACTCTTCCTGGCTTCTCGAGCCCCAGATTAGCCTCACAATGACCTTCTGTGTCCTGGGCACTGTACTGTCAGTGTTTAGGGTATATCAACATGGATTACACCCAGCCCCTGCCTCACCATCTTACTCTGGTGAAGGAAACACATAGCTCCAATGGGAAGTGGGTAGAAAAAGACATTCTGAATGATAGAGGGGTTTTCAGGATCCTGGGTACCCTGAAGGGCATCTTAGATGATGTACAAGAGATGGAGTTCAGAGAGGGGAATGTGGGTTGTATGCATGAGAAGGAGATACCAGCTTGAGATGGTAAGGGCATGTCTCAGTGATACAGTCCAGGAGCAAGTTGAGGAGAAATGACCCAGTGAGAGGTGGCTCTGTAGGAGGCTGTTGAATAGGGGATAATTTCAGAATTCACGGTCGTGGAGATAGAGGAGTTGTAAGGGGTGGTGAGATGCATGCTTTGGCTATGCCCTCAGGTATAGATGAAGTAGTAGCAATTAACTAATAATTAAGTAGCAATTAAGGAAGTCCTTACTATGTATGGACAAATATTGACCCAATTTTCACAAATGGAAAAACTTGATCAAATGTAGCTAGTACAGGACAGAACTAGGATTGAACCCAGGAAGCCTGTTCTGCAGCCTGTGGTCTTAGCTTCAGCACTGTACTGCTTCTTGAGTAGACTGGAACCTTTTAGGATTAAGGAAGCTAAGATGAAACAGGCATGTATTCACTCACTCAACAAATACTGATACTTTTGGGCCAGTCATGGTAGCTCACACCTATAAATCCCAGCTATTTGGGAGGCTGAGGCAGGAGGATTGCTTCAGACTAGGAGTTGGAGACCAGCCTGGGCAACATAGCAAGAACCCATCTCTATAGAAAAATTTTAAAAATTACCCAGGAGTGGTGGTATATACCTGTAGTCCCAGCTACTCAGGAGGCTGGGGCAGGGGGATCGCCTGAGCCCAGGAATTCAAGGCTGCAGTGAGCTATGAGCATGCCATTGCCCTCGAGCCTGAGTCATAGAGTGAGATTCTATCTCAAAACAATAACAAATAAATTTGAGTGCTTTATGCCAGGCCTGCTGTAAGCCTTGGACAGGCTATTGGAGGGACCATTTTTATGGCTACTGAAGTTGATAGAAGTACTCATACTGAAAGAATCTAGACAGAAATTATAAAGCAGATCAAATTGAGTATCCTCATCTGAAATGCTTGGTCCAGAAATATTTCAGATTTAAAAAAAAATTATGGAATAGTCACATTATATGTGCTATATGCTTACCAGGTAAGCAACTCAAATCCAAAGATCTGCAATCTGAAATGTTCCGATGAACGTTTCCTTTGAGGGATCATGTTGGTGCTCAAGAAATTTCAGATTTTGGAGTCTTTTGGAGTTTGGATTTTTACATTACTCATGCTCAACCAGTACTGAAATAACCTGAGAAAGGTGTTGAACATCCTTGACATTTAGAAGTAAAAGTCATGTGGCTGGGCTGGGAACAGCGGTGTGGTCTGTGACCACAGACAGGGTGTGGAGGGATCCCGAGTCACAGTGGAAGAGGGTGAGGGCATTTTCCTTGGAGGTGAGTGACAGGCAAGGTGAGGTGTTAGAGCAACCACTAGCCTCTTAAGAGGCAAGGAAGAAGGAAAGAGAGACCAGCTCTTTCTTGCTTGCAGTGAAGGGGTGTGGAGTGAGTGGCTTCTGGAAAAGGAGAGAGAGGCACCTTTAAGGGTAAAAGGCACACCTTTTGATTCACCCAGATGTTGGTGGCAGACAGAAGGCCTTGGAGACAGGTGAGCATGGGGCCGAGGAAAGGAGGAATGGAGAGGGATTCTGGGATGTTCATAAAGGAGGGAGGGGTGCTCCTGGTGGTCAGTCTCATCCCTGAAGAGGGGATGCGATGACACGGTGGAGTGGCAGGTAAGTCAGTCAGTGGTTATGGTTAAGTTCAGACACAGATGGCGCATGGAACTCACCAGTCTGCTAGTTTTAAGGGGAATGCTCAGAAAATTGTTAGCGAAAAGGAGAGAGAAACAAAGCAGAGAGGTTTCTGATTGAGCCTCAGAGCTGGAAAGGTAATTACATAGAAACCATATTCCCCATGTGTTCTAATTAGTCTAGTGGGTTTACTTAAAAACTTGTTTCTGACCATAGATACCAATAAGTCCTCTGGTGAGTTGAAAGAAATCTTGCTGGAGAAAGTTGAGTAAAAGTAGTAGTGATTTTTACACCTGTGGTGCATCTTACAAGGGTACATGTGAAACTTAGTAAATGTAGAATGTAAATGTCTTAACACAGTAACTAAGAAAATGCCAGGAAGGCTGTGTTAACCAGTGTGATGAAAATGTGTCAAACGGTCTGTAAAACCAGTGTATGGTGCCCCACGATCGCATTAATGTACACAGCTATGATTTAATAAAAAAAAAAAAAAAAGAAAAGAAATTACAAGCAGGGGAGAAAGAAAAAGAAAAAAAGTAATAGTGATTAGTTCTAGGGAATGTCATTGAAATTGAGGTAAGTGGGTTTGCCCAAGCATAGTGACCCATTTGGTTAAATCTGGTGAATGTTTGTATTAGACGTCTGAAACTTAGCTGTAAAGGGTGCTTATGTAGGGTATACTCAAGTAGTTGTTGTTATTAGTATTATTCTAAAGACAGAAGTATTATTTGTTCTTCTTTTCCCAGCCTTATGAATTGAGGCAGATTGGCATTTTATTTATGAACTGACAACACATACCTTTTTTCCTTGCTGATGTGCTTTTTGAACTGGGTTCAGCATTGTCAGAAAGTTATTCACAGGAGTTGGTGATGGAGCCCGCTCCACCTACCTCTGTTCCCTTTCTATTTTGGTGCCATTTGCAACAAAGGAAACTAAGTTAGTAAATTAGAGAAAGATTGAAGCTTTCACAAATGTGCTTCTTCCTATCAGGTTGTGTAACTGATTAGACAAAGTGGGCCTTCTCTTCCTGTGGCACATGGCACCACAGGGGACATCCATGCAAACCCTATGACATGGCCTTGGCCTTGGGACTCCCAAGGTCTTTTGACAAATATGATTTAGCTATATTTAGAAAAAAATCTGTAAAGCTGTGTATATGTATATTTCCAGGTATTCTTATGCACATATGTACATCTGTGTATAAATATGCACATACACATATACAGACACATTTATGTTACATGTGTATATAAAATTACAGATTTTGCATTCTTAAACCAAGGGCGGTCTAGTGGACAACACATTGGATTTGACTTTTGTATCAAGGTTCCTGTCTGAAATAGTTGGCTTTTACTGAAGGGACAAGAGGAAGGAGGGTAGGGTGAGTGAACCTAGAGAGTAGCTGTGCAGAGACAGCTTCCCTGTCGGAGCTGTGACCAGTCACAGAGGGTCTTGGTCACAACCTGTACTGCCTGGAGGTTTGGGAGCCAGAAGAATGAACAGCCTATCTTTCTGGCCTCCTGCTGTGATCCCCCTTCTCCCACTTGGTTGAAAACAACTGGAAGTCAGAAAACAGCCTTTCAGGACCCAGAGCAGAGTGGAGGTGGTAGGCGAGGCATCTGGAGAAGCAAAGGGGAAGCCAGCCAATGCATTTCATTCTGGAACCGCCCTGCGTCATTTTCTGGTGCACTCACTCAGGTAACCCAGGGGAGAGCTCAAGGTGGGAAAATTGCTCCAAGATCTTCAGGATGGCTACAAGGCATCTAGCTTGGGAGCAGTGGTTCTCAAAGTGTGGCACCTGGAACTAACTAGGAGCTCCAGCATCACCTGGGAATTTGTTAGACAATCTCAGGCCCCACCTTAGACCTACAGGCTGACCCACTAGGGGACGGGTCCAGCAGTGTGTGTTTTATGAACCCTCCTGGAGTTTCTGGTGCTTGCTGAAGATGTCTGTGAGGTCCTGGAAGCTCAGCAAATAATGTCAGTTTGCTAAGATGGCCACTGTTAGATGCTTGAGAATGCCCATGGTCAGCATGGTGTCTGTAGCACTTCACTGCTTGAAATTCTGCCGACTCCTGGCCCTCCATTTTTAGGATAGGCCAGTAGAAATAGAATAATAGGTTATATTTAGGCCATGGGGACCAATATCCAATGCAGTTCATTCCTTTAATTTCTAAGTTCTTCTCTCAGCTATGCAGAGAAGTTCCAGGACAGGCAGCAGACTTTTTGGAGGTTGTTTTTGAAAAATAGATGCAAATGCTGGTCTGTGCTGTTGTTGTTTTTCTGGTGCCTGGCAGTGTTTGGTAAACAACTTGATTGCTAGGTCCCGGCCTCCGGGAACCACAGCTGCTCTTTCCAGCTCCCTGCAGACTTTTGTACAGAGCAGGGATTGCTTCAGGGAAAATAAACAGGGGAGAACAAAACAAGAAAACATCACCCTTGTTTTGTTGCTGCCTCTACCTGTTTTCCCGGAGCTGTTTTGCAACCAGAGGCCCTGGGATTTTGGTTTCTTTGCTTTAAAAATAAGGCAGGCCCTGATGGCATCCCAAGCCTCTCTCTCCATGGCTAGACTGTGGCATTTGGAGTAGCCACAGTACTTGGAAAGCTTTGGAAAGGACTTAGTGGCCACTGGCTGAGTGCATGCATTTTTAACTATGTAAATTGAAAAGGGAGAAAGCTTCATTCTTTTTAATGACCCCCAAGATGGTAATCTGGCTTTTCAAATCTCTAGGAAAACAGATTGAATATGACACAATTAATGTTTCAGCCCTTCTAGGCTTTTCTCTAAAATATTTTAATGGGCTTTTAATTTATTACAGCTCTTGATGAGCAGGGTTGAGGCAGGGTTACTGCTGACCTCCTGGGCCAAGGTGCTCCTGAGGCTTTAGTCAAGTGGCAAAGAACAAAGGCTGGCTAGTGTTTTCTGCTGAAGCCTGCAACCCCAGGGGCTCACTAAACAATTCTTTGCCCCAAAGTGGTCAGAGGGCAACGCAGTGCTCTTCAGAACTTCATCAGAGTTGCTTGGGGTATCTGGTAGAAATGTGGATTCCTGGAACCTGATTAAGACTCTGTGGACTATGGAGGGTGGGAATCTCCATTTCAAGCTGATCCCCCAGTTGCTACAGTGTAATGAGGGAGCTGGGGCAGGAACCAGCTGTTGGTAGTGCCAGATTAAAAAAATTTTTTTTTGTACATTGTTTTATTAATGTATTTACTTTTCATTTACTCACAAGTTTCCCCATTATTTTTCTTCCTATAATGATTTTCTTTCAGCCTGAAATAAAATTTAGCATGTATTTTTAGGGAGGTGATAACTTTTGTTTATTTGAAAAGCTCTAATTTCTCCCTCATTTTGAGGAGATAGTTTTTCTGGGTATACAATTCTAGGTAGAAAGGTTTATTTTGTTTTGTTTTTGTCTCCCTCTGTGTTGTGTTCTGGATAATTTATTTGGATATCTGTCTTTTCTTTTTGTGTGTTTATTTATTTCAGTTGCATTATTTTTCATTTCTGGAGCTCAGAGCAGTTAAGCATTTTGGTTAGTATAGAGCCACATGGACATGGAATTCAGACGTGTGTCTGGTGGATTCTTAACAGAATACACACACAAATATAAAAGCAAAAATATTGCACACATCATAGTGGTGATTTGTGAGAAGGGACACAAAGAAAGAGGCTTCACGGGAGATGGGAGGAGAACCTGGCCTGCAGAGCAGGAAGTCTGGAGGGCCCACTCAGCAGTTCTCCCTCCAAAAGGGAAAGAACATGGGCATGAGGGAACTTAGGTAATCAGTGACCAACAGAAAAGGGCAGTAATACCTGGAGTGCAGGAGACCAATGGAAGACTTAGAGCCTATTTCAGAGAGGTCTTTATCCCTTCATACTGCCCTTATTTGCGTCTCTCTCACCTCTTTCATGAGAGGGTCCACCTACGAACTCTCTTTGGAAGCGCTCTAAACTTTCTCTTGGTTCTTCCTAAATAAAATTTCTCTTTGTTGCATTGAAACTTGTGCAGGTTACTTTTACTTTATATTCAGGCTGCCTGTGCTGCTCCAGTTTTATTTTCTGTTTCCATTCATTTTTGCTTTCAATTACCGCTGTGCTCGGTTGAACTTCTAGCTCAGTGAGTAATCCAACTAGGTCAGCTGGGTTTGGGGAAGAAGGACCCCCAACAATTTGTCCTTTATGTTTGGATATACCTGGTTACTTTAATGTATTAGCAGTCAATCAAGACAGCACTAATGTTCATATTCTTAGGTATTGTTGGACCAATTTTTGTCTTTCCTAGAAACCTGCCACTATTTCAGTCTGGAGTGAAAATTAGACTCCAAGCAAGCTGTCTCTCCTCACTGATTGTTCTTTGCTGGAGACTTGCCTCCTCCCCACCTTGAGACCTTCAGTATGCTTTTCTGACCTTGTAGCATGCTTTTTCCACCCAATCTGCCAGTTCTTTCTAAAACTTGCTCAAGATAATGAATTCCTCCAGAAAGTCCTCATCTGCCCAGATACCTGCTGTGTTTTTCATTATTCACTCATACAACTTCTTCATGCTTCTGAATCATTCTAGAATCTCAAAACTGGAGACATGTGTTGACCTCAGAAATCATTTGCTATGGTGGTTGCAAGATTTTTAGGTTTTTTAAAAAAATGTTAACTATTAAAAAATTAGTTTCCATCTTTGAGAAATTATGAAATGTCACTAAATATGAAATCTGGATTATTGCCTTCATTTGTATAGTTGGAAGCTTTTGAAGATACGAGGTTGGTTGTGTTCACATGTGGCACCAAGTGCTGAGTTAAGTGCACTGGCTTCACCTTGTGCTGAGAATGTGGGTGTTTTCAACTTGCCTCATTTCTTACTCTCCCTGTCACCTTACACCTGATTTGCTTTGCTGGCTTGCTTTTATCTGCCTGGTCCTTGTGGTGTTCCTTAGCTTTCCTTGTGTGAAAATAAAGCTTAGATTCAGAAAGGATGAGTGTCTTCTGTAAGGGATCATAGCCAGAACTCACTCAGGCAAGCCCGAGTTAGAAGGGGAGGAACCTCAGATTTTTGTGTTAACATATCTGCAGGAAACAGTTGGAGTTCTTACAAGTGCAAGCTTTATAGATAGAATCCAGCTACTAAAACTTTCTATGTTAAAAAAATCTAGATATTGAGCTTGTGATAATAGTATCTACTAAGTACTTTGTTGTCAGAATAGAATACTGAAAATTATATCCAGTACATAGCAAGTTTTCAGCAAATGGCAGTTATGTTTTTAGAGGATGCTGGGGGATTTTTTCAATTGTTGATTCATTTGTTATTCAAAAATTTTCACTGAGCGCCTTCTACGAGCCAGGCATTTTTCTGAGTTTTGGTGTATAGCACTGAACAAAACAACCAAGTTCCTTTCTTTCTCTGAGTTTATATTCTGGTGGAAAAGGCAAGTAGATAAATGAGAAAAAAAGTTTGCAGGTTGTGATGAGCTCTGAAGTAAGCAAATAGGGCTATACAGTGGAGAGTAGCTGAGAACCTAGTTTAAGTAGGCAGGCAGGTCTTGAAGACCCAGTGACGAGAAGGAGACAGTCATGTAAGGAATAGGATCATGGCATCCTGCGAAGCTAGTATAGCCAAGTGCACAGCCCCAAGACAGGAAAACACTTGGCTTGCTTGAAACAGAAGGAAGGCACTATGTAGGCCACTGTATCTGTGCTGGTTGTAGTTAGGGGTTGGGTTGGTAGTTTGAGGTCATGTCAGGGAAGTAGAAAGGGATCGGAGTATGTGGAGCCTTGTAAGCTATAGAAAAGTTTTAATTTCCCAAAAGTGATCAACAACTTCAGCAATGTCCCATTTCTTTTCGCTATGGGACATAGACTCTGTAGCTTTGGGGGAGCCTGTCAGCCTTGGAAATACTTCATGGGTCTCAAGGCTGCTTGTGGGCTTGGAGAACAGGGCCTTGGAGAGCAGGGCATCTTCATTTCCACTCAAAGTATGGTCCGTGATTGGCAGTATCAGCGTCCCCTGGTCGTTGGCTTGAGATGCAGAATCTGAGGCCCCACTTTAGACCTATGAATCAGACAGAGTCTTTGAGAGTGGGGCACAGAAATCTGTACTTTTTTGTTCTCTATTTTTTTGAAACAAAGTCTTACTATGTCACCCTGGGTAGAGTGCCATGGTGTCATAGCTCACAGTGACCTCAAACTTCTGGGCTCAAGAGATCCTCTTGCCTCAGCCTCCCGAATAGGAACCTGTGACTTCTTTAAAAAAGCTCTCCCAAGAGTTGCTTATGCACATAGAAGTTTGTGAAGCGTTGGAACTGTGCTCTCTGGAGAAGAAGGGAAACTTGTTATGGGCACCTAGCTGGTCTCCTCAGCCACTGAGGGTGCCAGCTCACCAGGGTGCCAGGTTGAAAATTCTTCTAAGCACTTATAAACTTTTCTGCCCACTGTGCATCTTTGGTGTTGATGGCGGTTGGGCATAATAGTGATTCGTGGTTAAAACCTCTTTTTAACTCCACCTGCACCCTTCCAAGATGCACCCTAGGTGTGGACCCACCAATCACCCACCCTCCACCTTTCCTCCCCCTCCCTTCCCCTCGCTTGCCCCCTTCCCCATATTCTAGTACTGAGATTGGGTTATAGCCTTCGTACGAAAGCTATAAATTAGTTTCGTATTAGGGTGAGTACATTGGATACTTTTTCTTCCATTCTTGGGATACCTTGCTAAGAAGAATATTTTCCAGCTCCATCCATGTAAACATGAAGGAAGTAAAGTCTCCATCTTTCTTTATGGCTGCATAATATTCCATGGTGTACAAATACCACAATTTATTAATCCATTCATGAGTCGATGGGCACTTGGGTTTTTTCCATGACTTAGCAGTTATGAATTGGGCTGCAATAAACATTCTGGTGCACATATCTTTGTTATAGTGTGATTTTTGGTCTTCTGGATATATACCTAGTAGAGGAATTATAGGATCGAATGGCAGATCTATTTTTAGATCTCTAAGTATTCTCCAAACATCTTTTCAAAAGGATCATATTAGTTTGCATTCCCACCAGCAGTGTAGAAGTAGGGTGATTGGTGGGTCTATACGTAGGGTGCATCTTGAAAGGGTGCAGGTGAAGTTTACTAAGTGTAAAGTATAAGGGTTTGAACATAATAATTAAGAAAATGCCATGAAAGCTATGTTAACCAGTTTGGTGAAAATATTTCAGACTGTATATGGAACCAGCACGTTGTACCTCATGATTGCATTATTGTACAGAGCTATGATTTAATAAAAAAAATAATAAAAAAACAAAAATAAAAAACCTCTTTTTAATCAGGAAGCTTAAAGGAGAAGCTAATAGGTTAGGTTACTTGGAATAAGTATGCTTTATCCAGAAAGACAGGCTTAGAGGTAGAAGGAATTCAGAGAGCATCGGTTAATGTCCTGACCTTGCAGATGAAGGGACTGGAATCCTGAGATGTTAAATGGCCCTCCTGTGGTCATGTGATTGATGACAGTGCTGAATCCAGAACTCAGCCCTCTCAACTGCCAACCCTGATTATTCCAGAGTGTTTTCCACTGGTGGCACTATTTTCATACATACTGCTCCTTATGTAATTTATAACCATTTTAGAAAAAGATACAATCATTAAAAAAAAAGATAGAATTTTCTTACCAGTTTTGTGTGCATTATTATTATTATTAGTTTTTATTTTCAGAATTTTAATACAAGTACATTGACTACCTACTAAACGCCAAACATTGAAGATAAAAAACTTAAATATATAAATGTTATAGAAGAATATATCTGCTCAATACATTTTTAAATAACTTTATGCCAGTTCTTATTTATAGAACAGGTGCTTTTAATACAGTAATCTCCCACCCTTAAAATGTTCTGAGTGAGGCTACATTACCATATCCCACAGGGGTAGGGAACCTGTGTTCATTATTATTTTTATGTTAAAAATAACTTATTTTAAAATAATTCTAAAATAATTTATTTATAGTTTCTATATGGTTTTCTGTCCTCTACGAAAAATCATTACTTACTGGGAATGGTATGTACATTTTATCCAAGTGAGAGTTTGAGTTAAAACAGCTTACTGTTACCTGCATACTTTATAATGGAGTGTGATACTTTGTAATGCTAAAATATTTTAAATACTTGCTATAAACTTCACAGTAAATGACAACCTTGCAGTGGACATGTCGGAGTAATTGGTAAGTGTATCTTTCTAAACAGTATTTCCGGTTCATACTTAACAGCATCACACTTGGTGTATTGACACAGTCTCGCTCGAGCGGTGTTTTCCCCTACCTCTAGAATCTGTGTTGGTCTTGGTGTTTTCAAGTTTAAGGAAGTGGTGGTTTTTAGAAGTTACATCTTCGTTATGTGTAAAAATATACATATATATTTTTTTATGTTGCAGTGTCCCAGGAGCTTCTGCTGACAATTCCAGTTTCCGAACGAAACATTTTGGCAATGGTGAGGGCTTCAACCCCTTCTCTGATTTGCTGTCAACCATGAACGGATTGTGGATGTGATGCCTGCTAGCCCAAAGGGTGAGTGAATGCTTGTGATTATTCATCTGAAAATTCACAAGACAAAAAGTCCATCAGGACAGTTGCCCACTGAGCAGGAAAGATTCTCATTTTGAAAGAAGGAACAGACCTTGTCATCGTTCTCTGGTATACCCGTTTCAGAGAATTCCTGTGATGATCTGAGGATTTACACACGGCAGCACAGGACACAGGGGAACTTCGCTTTTTTGTTTTAATCCTTCTCGGCAGCGTGGGTGATCTGAGCCATGGACCACATGTACAGTTAAATTGAGTCATTGTCGCTTTGGTCCCATTACTACTTGTGAAAACATGAGCTGCCGTGAAACAAACTTTAGTTTTTGAGTTTTAGGGGAAATTTAAGTTTGATTTGTTCATGGAGAGAGTCCCATCCCTAGTTTTTCACATGATTAGGATACTTGAGAAAGCCAAAAGGTTGAAAACTCTAGTGTTTTTCAACCCTTTTTTTATCTCACAGCACACTTGAAACTATGGCTAAATTTCTGCAGCACAACTGAAATGATGTTGATCAAAAAAAAAAAAAGTAAAGAAAGGAGTATACTTACTGTGCTTTGAACTTCTTTCAAGAATAATTTAATTAATCTTTAAAAATGTTCACAGCACACCTAATATCCTCTCACAGCACCCCAGTGTGCTGCGGCCCACCAGTTGAAAAATCAATGCTCTAGCTTCTCAAAGGTTTTTTGAAAGACTTTTGGGCGTGCTTTTTTTTTTTTTTTTTAATCATAGTTTATTTTCTCAGGTTATTCATTGACTTCTTAGGGGGAGTTAAAAGGGACATGATAATATTTTTTTCTTATGTGTGTTTTCCATATTTGGTAGCATCTGTTTCAGTCCTCAGCTATCGCTCCCCTGTAGTAACAGACCTTATGACTTGTCATTATCATGGACAATTATCAGTTGAGGCCAAGTGTTTGGGTGAAAATTCTGACATCATTCAATGGGAGCTTTGTCATAGAGTGAGGTCAGTTTTATGGAGGACATAGTTGTAGGGTTTTGTGATGAATGGCATTTAATGGTGAGAGCCATTAACATAAACTCATCCAGTCTCAGTACAACTGTATTTGAAACAGATTTGGGTACTGGCGGGAAATGGAGGTAACCAGAAAGAGACGTTGTTGGGACTTGGAGACCCAACAGTTACCTGACATGAGGCAAAGCAATCTCTGTCCTTTGATTTCCTATATTTTTCAAACAAAGCACATAGGTTAGCGAATCCTATCCTTTCTGGGCTATTTAGGCCCCAGCAAGTATATTTCGATACCCTGGGTGTACAGCCAGGACAGCTGAAGCCCAGGGAGTCTAACTGGCATATCTGAGTTTCTCGGATTGTTCAGGACTTGACCTTAGTTACAGAGAGCAACTAGCACCCATTTAGCTTATTACATCTCTTCTGATCATCTTAACAAATCCCTCGAGGTTCATAGATTAAAAACTGTTAGTTTTAATGTCCATAGAAACTATGTCCTTAGTGAAGCAACTAGCCCGAATATCAGAGACCAGGTGATCCTCAGATAAACTACTGGCTTTAAAATTTAACTGACTACTTCACTGTGTATTCCATTCTGCTGGAGCTATCTAGAGTTAGAGAAAAAGTCCAGACTTCTATCTTATTTTTCTTATTGTCAAGAAAATGCCAGTAGTAAACAGTAACACATAAGGCAAAGGCGTCCATAGTGAAAAAGAAATAGTTAATGAAGTTTTTGAATTTTAGAGCTGTTAAAGATCTTTAGTTATAGCCGGGCATTGTGGCGGGTGCCTGTAGTCCCAGCTACTTGGGAGGCTGAGGCAAGAGAATCGCGTAAGCCCAGGAGTTAGAGGTTGCTGTGAGCCGTGTGACGCCACGGCACTCTACCTGAGGGCGGTACAGTGAGACTCTGTCTCTACAAAAAAAAAAAAAAAAAAAATTAAAGATCTTTAGTTATTTTACTGGGTGGTCTTGGGCAAGTCCTTTGATTTCTTCATTTCTGTGAACATTCTTTAAGATTTTCCATTGCTGTGCAGCTGCGATAGACTTTTGTGAATGATCTGTGGATTAGTGAACGCATAGCACATGTTATGAAAATTTATGTCTTTGGTGACCCAGGTAGAGTTGAGAACAAAGTCTGGATCTGTCTTATATACACAATGAGAATTCATAGAAGTGGTTGAAATTCTAAAGGCATTACAATAGCGTCAAACTCAGGTTTGTCAAACTCAGGTTTTTGGTTACCTGTCATCTCTGTCTTTAGTATTGAGAGAGTCTGACTCAATCTCACTATCATAAAATTGATGTATGAAATTTAACTAAACCACATGAATGGATTTGTTGAAAACTCAGCTCATTTTATTCATTAATTTCAATCGGGTAAGGCCCACTATCTGAAAAATCAATCTGAAGAACTGTAATGAAAATGATATCTCTTTTGAAAAAATGAACAATTAGGCTCAGTTGAATACTGTTTTTTTTTTTTCTAAATAAGAAAGTTCTTTGTATTTATCAGACTGTAATAAACTTCCTTTTGTTGTGTTTTAGCAGGCGATAGAAGTATTTGAAATCCTGTGAGCTAGAGCATGTGCTCTGGTTTTCTGTCCTCCTCGCAGTTTTTCCTTAAGGCGTAGTTCCAGGGCTAACTCAAAGGACTAATGCTCTCCCTCCGTGATGCAGTGGCTGGCCTTCCATGCATTATGCATCTGATAGCTAGTTAGTCCTTTCATTGTCAAAAATTTATTCACAGTCCTGTGCCTTTTAGAACTTTACAGTTTATTGAGTAACCAAAAGAAGCACCAATTAATTGTTACAGCTGATAATTTGGAGTCTTTAGGCCTGAGATAAACTCTCATTCTGAGTGAAGTGTTTCATGGTAAGTGTCCTCATGGTAGCACAGGGTCAGAGTCACAGAGGTAGGCAGCCAGAACAACAAATCGTCTCACTCAAATGCAAGGAAATGAAACCGGGAGATGAAAGGTTTGCACAAATAGATCATTATGGCAAATTTTTTAAGGTCAGAAAATGGGTAATGTACTTGATTGATGTTGGTGATAACCATGCCTGCATAATAAATTAACTTAGGGGCAGGCTATGGAGAAAGAAGGGCTGAGCACTTCATGTCTCCCTTTGCACTGCAGTTCTTTAATGCCACTGTTTCACCAGGAGGAAATCAGCCTTGGCTGTTTTCCTCGGCCTGAAGCTGCAGTTGATACTGGTACCTATAGGATGCACATCACGGGACTCCATGAGTGAAACATGGCTATTTCTGCTGCATATTTAATAGGCAGTTAGCCACAGCGTTATTAATAAATGTGATAATAACGGTCTGGATTTGCATAGAGTTTTCCTGAGAATACTTGACTAGAGATGGCAACTTAGCTGGCTTCATCAGTCTCTGCTTGGGCATTGCACAGGCCCTGCCAGTAAGCTGTCCTTTGCTGGTGGAGGTGGTGGAAGGACAGAATTCATTAAAACAATGTTACAGCTTCCAAACTGAATGCGGTCTTCTAATTGGAATTATGTGACATTGCTGTATACAGTGTGACATTGTTGTATTTTATTTGCCCATAACTTTTTCCCCTTCTTTGCCCACAATTCCTCTTTTGATCTCTGTAAGGATCAAATCCCTAGCTTTTGACTTCTAAGGAAGAGATAAAAAACATGAGGAAAAACTTCTTTATCACTTAAGACTTAGTAAGGGGCTAATTTTTGGCTGAGAGGTGCTTGCTTTAAAATAAAACTTGAGAATGTGGATTTTTTTTTTTTTTGCCATATGTTTTGGGGTGGGTGGTGGTTAGTACAGTTTCTGAAAGAAGCTGGGTGCAGCTGGCAGGTACTTTGGGACAGGAGAGCTGGCTGCCAGGCTCCCCTTCTGGGCTGCCTTGTGCCCCGGCCTGTCAGTGGGCCGGGCCAGGCCACTTTACTTTGTTGTGGTTAAATTTCCAGTCCTTGAAAATTTTGACTTTGAAAAGTAATTTTAACAATTTAATAAACTACATAATATGTTTTATAAGCTGGAGCGAATGATCTTAAGTATTTTGGTTTCTTTCATAACACAATGAACCTAATATTGGTAAAAATACAGATCTTCACTCACACCATAAAAAGAGACTAGATTTAATAAGCAGTTATGAGTGCTGGCAGCTGCCTATCAGATTGTATCACCCGGGCTCCAGCAGGCGAAGGCAGTGTCAACTTACATTTTATCTCTGAAGCATTTTCAAGGCGTTTATTTTGCCTTTCTTTCCAGTTCCTAACTTAATGCAAGTAATATAATTGGCTGAATATTTTCCACATAGCTGATTGGCTAGGAGTCAAGGTGGAAACCATTGTCTGGCTTGATGAAAATCAGAAATTAATATGACATTTGCTTGGAGGTACTGGAATGTATTAGTAATATAGTAATTCTAGATGGTGAGAGAGGATGTCCATCCTTTCCTGTCCATAAGCAGCAAGAGTTGTTCTGAGGATGGTGAAAAAACTTCCACCCCCACCAACTCCCAGTACACACACAATAGTGCCCAGCTCAGCCCTTGTCAAAGTTACTTTTAAATTCTTCAGACAGAACTGCAAGACAAATGAATGAATTATTCCATTAGTCAATTAAAAAAGAAAATCCACCAACTACTATTGTAAGATTAAATTCCAATTAGATGATTGCATTTAATTTGGAAGCTATAACATTGTTTTAATGCATTCTGTTGGAGGTGACAGTTTATGTGAGATAAATTTATATGGTGTAGGTAGATATAAATTCATTGGATAATGTTAAACATGTTACTTCATATATATTAGCTGTGAAATTTATTTGTTCTCTAGTTATGTCCCTAAGGAGGTCGAGTCAGAGGAAAGAACATACCTTCAAAGAAAGAACCCTTTTTGTCCTTTCAGATATTTGCTCTAAAACAGCCTTTTCTCACTTTTATTTAAAAAAAATCTGTTAAATTTCTGCATTAACTGAATTTATGATTCTTGGTGTATGCTATTTATAAAATTGAATATAGGTTTTATGACATAGGAAATTAGTCTAGGCATGAGAATATGATCCAACTTAGTAATAAAGGTAATCTGCATTTATATTGCAGATATTTTCCATTCCTCTCTAAACCCCTTATGGGATTATGCACACATTTTTCTGGACATACAAATTCACTGTAAACTTTCAAAGTATTGGGCAAGCTTTTGTTCACATGACACCTACACAAAGCATGCAACCTTTTGCCTCAATTAAGCGGCAACCATTTTCGACACACTTTTGATTTTATAGGTTTCCGTTTTCTCCTCTCTTCCTATGACCCTGGTAGACATTATTAATTGATCTCACATTTTTTTCTTCTACTGAGTGTGGGTATGGCTTCGGAATTATTCCATCTAGAGTCTTGTGGACAGGCTTAGAGGTCCAACATTTATATGAGTGTGGCCTACCAAATATATAAGGCAGGTGGCTTTGGAGCAGTCTTTTGTAGTTTGTCTTCAAATACCCGATACCTACCCCAGCCTCTGGCTGACAGTGGTTAAACAGCCCATAATTGTTACATTAATGAAAAAATGTTACATGCTTTAGAATTTTGGCAATGATCAGCTTGTATAGTGATTAAATTTTGACAACCTATATGTTTCATATTTGCCTTATTTGTTAGGTACTTTATTTTCTACCCTTCAGCTAGTTTTGATGTTGTATGTGTGAAACAGTATAGTTTTGTAGTGTTTTTTCTTTTTTTCATTCAACTTTTGTAACTTTGGAAAAGATAAGAAACTATCCTCACTTTCTTTTTACCTACGCATCATCTGAATGTCTACCATAGCAAGGAAGTGGTGATGTGGGAACCAAACCCAGACTTTCACTCTCCTGGTACAGTTTCTTTCTCAAGGGGAAAGGCACACACGAGCCAGGTACTGCCAGGGCAGGGCACGTTTCTTAAAATTTCCTTTTGCATATTAATCTTGGTTTTTATCAATACGTTGAAGCAGGCTGTGCCAGGGAGGAAGGCCATTTTGCTATTACATTTTAAGTGACATCTTCCATGATGTAAAATTCTAGGAACTTAAACTATATTGTGTGTTGTTTTGAAAATATTCTGTTTTCTGTTAACTTGGTTCAAGTAACACACAGAGACTAAGAGAAGGAAATTTCCATTCAGTTTATATATAGGCTGCTGAGCTGCCTCTTGCTAATTACCATCATTTTAATTCCTTCTTAAAGAAAAATGAGCCGTTAGCGCATTTAAACTATCATCTAGTTATAATGTTCAATTTTTTTTCTAAATAGAAGAAATGTATTTCTCATCATTCTGGAGGCTGAGAAGTCCAGTATCAAGGTCTGACTCCTGGCGAGAGCCTCATTGCTCCCTCGTCCTGTGCTGGAAGGAGAAAGGATGAGAGAGCAGTTACCATGCGATTTAATTTTGTTTTAGTTGTTTTGTTTTGTTGTTTATTACTATTTGTGTTGGGCATGGTAACTGTAGTTCTAGAAAGTGATTGTGGGTGAACATGTGAATTGTTGGCCTCTTGGCCCATATTCACAGGATGATACGGTTGACCTTGGTCAAGAGTGACAGAATCAGTGGGCTCTCATCATGGCCTGTTCTGACGGTGGCTCTCAAATTTTGCTCTACACGGTAGTCTATGTAGCTCCAACCAGTTGATTGAAGTAGGTTCACAAGATGAAATCTTTATATTCTTCCTGTGTTCTTTGAGATTTTAATGATGTTTGCAACATGTAACCATGGGAGCTATTCACAAGGCACTTACTTTTCCTCTATTGGTTTAAGTATCACATTGGTTAACTCATTTAATCCTAACAGTGTCTTTCTGTGCTAGATACTATTATTCTGATTTTGTTGTTGACAAGACAGAGGCTCAGTGTGGAAGTCACCTTCTCATAACTCATATAGCAAGTGTTAGAAGTAGTTAGGGATGGGGAGGAGAAAAAAAAATAAGTCAATTTCAAAGCCTTCATCTTAACCATGAGGACATGCCACCTCCTCATTTTTGAGTAGGTTCTGTGGTTACTGAAGTTCCTTTTATTTGATTCAGACAGAGAAGATTTTGTAGTTTAGACTTGTCTTTATGAAAGAAATGGGCTCTACCTCACTTAAATTGCAGTTTCATCTACAGATAGGATTTTTATGGAACCAGTGATACAAAGGGAATAACTTCTTCCAAACATTTTTTTCCAAAAGATCTCTCACCTCCCTGCCTGTCTTCAGTCTAAAAAATCTTACAGAATCATGGCATTGAACTCAGCATTTCGGTCTTCCTTTGGGCCTCCTCTCGAGTAAGGTTCTCCTGGAGGTGGCAGCTCACAGAGTCCTGAAGGTCTGAGCAGATGATTTTCTTCCTGGACCTTAGGAACAGAAATGCATAAAAATAGCGGCCAGCTTCTTGGGAGAATGGGTGCCAGGAAACCTTAACTCCTGGGCATCTATGGCCAGGGTGAGAACAAGGTCAAGTCCTGGCACTTTGGCACCTTGTGTATGGACTGCAGGGATTTCTGCCCTTCTAGGCTAGTCTTTGAGGCCAGATGGCCAGGAGGCTAGTTTCAAATATGTTCTGTGTGAATTTTTTTTTTTTTTTTTTAAATACAACATGTGCATTCAGTTATTGTTAAGGGACTTGTTTCTCCATATTTTTAAAAGTTGCATATTGAATTATATTGAATAAGGGTGAAATTCCTTTGTGACAAAGCTTTAGCAAAGAAGAAAAAAAAAGAGAGAGAGAATCCTAATGATTTTAGGATTGGTATGGTGGGTGTAAGGCAGTTTGTTAGACTATTTTCTCTACCTTTTAATGTTTTAGGCATTTCTATTGTAAAAAATGGGTTTGGGGGGGATGAGAGTCTTAATCTAGCTCACTATCCAGTCTAATGGTTGATAAAGCAATGGAAGGGTAGAACCAGCTCTTTGCACCCCCGTCCTCTGTCCAGCCTTCTTACTGGCCCCGAGCTGCTAGTGCAGTTTAATTGGTGTGGAATCTTGGGACAAGGAGATGCTAACCTGATCAGCCAGGAGTGAAGGGGATTTTCTGGACAGTACAGATAAAAGGCAGACTGCCTGACTTACAGGCACTCCCTAACTAACCTATAAATTGATGGTAGTTGTCATAATTAACTATATGTGACATCCCACAGGCCCTAATACACATATTATAGGTTTTTCTCTCTAATCCTCCTGTGGGCAGTGTTTGAGGGGTGTAGAAGAAACCTGAACCCAAGGCCTATCAGGTTTTCTTCTCTTCTACCTCCAAGTCCTGGGGCTGTTTTTCAAAGTGTGAAGCTAGGATTGCCAGGGAAGCGTGTTCAGTACAGATTTCTGGGCCCACACCCAGAAACCAGCCCATAGCCCAGCTAAAGAGAGCTTGGACTCTGAAGTTAGAGTGCATCGGGTTAGGCCCTAACCCCAGGTCTTACTGATAGTGTAACCCTGGCCAAGTCACATCTCCTTCCAAGCCTGGGTTTCCTCATCTTCCAGCTGGGAGCAATGATAGTATCTTCCTCACTGGCTGTGAAAAGTCCTTTGTACAGGGTTGGGCCCCTTGTGAACACTAGACCTATGTTGTTTGCCACTGTATTTTAACATTTTAGGTTCATTTATCAATACCCTGCTATGGACCAGGAATATTGATGAGGTAGCAGTGAATGTTCTGGGTGGCACTGTTTGGGGGATAAAATTTAAACCTTATCTATCTAGAAATATGCTCTTTTGTAATTGTTAAAGAACATTTTTAAAATCAGCATTAGAGTTTTTACATCGATGTCTGAAAAAGAATTCTGTCACCAAGGTGTATGAGACTTGACAAGTGTAAATATGCAGGTAGACAGTTTCAAGAAACGTGTATTATTTACTGATCAATGTGCTATCTCCTTTGGAGCCATTACACTCAGTCATTTCCTGTCAATCTTTCTCCACTGTTATAATCAGACTATGGATATGCATATTAAAATATAAGAAAGTTATTGTGCATGTGTGGAGGCAGCTTTTTAATTGTTAATAATGTTGCTGCTTTAAAAAGGTATCAAGATAGTTTACTCTTAGGATGGTTAAAAGTCTGCAGAATTGCATGCAGAATTAGGGAAACCAAATCTTGGTGGTAGAAAATGAGGCTTGAATATTATTGATCAGTGGATGTCTGTGCTTGTAGTCGGTGCCCCAATTACAAAAAAAATGAGCATTTTATCTTGTCCTGGTGCTGGGTACATGGAGGTAGGTTTATTTTTCTAGTATTGTGTTTTTAGAAAACTTTCATACTTAAAAAAAATTGTGTTTATATATCGTGGTGGGAGGCTAGATTGACTGGGTATCAGGGATCAGCAAACCTTTTCTGTAAAGAGTCAGATAGTAGATTATTTTAGGCCTTGGGAACCACCTGATCTGCTACAACTATTCACCTCTCTCACCTCTTGTCCCAGTGTGAAGCAGCCAGGGACGATATGTACACGAATGGGCGTGACTCTGTTCCAGGAAAATTTATTTACAGACACTGAAATTTGAATTTCACACAGTTTTCACGTCTCACTAAGTAGTAGTAGTATTTTCATTTTTCTCCCACCCCTTTAAGAGTAAAAACTATTCTTAGCTCACTGGTGGCAAAGTTGGATTTGGCCCATGGGCCTGTAGTTTGCCAAGCCCTAGTCTAGAAGAAGATTCTGAAGCCGTGGCAAGGATTCGCTCTTTGTTCCAGCTCTCTTGATGTTTCAGCTTGATCATTTGCTCTTTGGATGCTGATGAAATAATAATGTCATCAGCTTCTGTTTAATGCTCATCTTGAGATAAGCTGTTCTGTGTAATTATTTATTGACTTAGAGTGAAATTTAGCAAGTCCCCCCTACCCCCTTCTTTTATTTAATGTAAGAGAAATACATACGCAGAAGTAAAGGTTTGGGGTGAAAGTGAAGTGAAAGGGAAAACCAGTCATAAAAAACTTGTTTTGAAAAATGACAGAAGACCTGTTTTCTCTTCCAAGCCAGTGTTTTCTATAATGTCCTGTACATTTTACCAGTGGAATTTTAGATGAATTTTCTAGGAGAATACAGAACTGTTTTTTAAAATTTGGGAGTTATGTATTATTTTTAATATAGATGTTATATATTAAATATGTAGCAAAAATAGAATTAGCACATCAAGTCTGGTTTCTCAGATCATATTGCTTAAGTGCAACATTAAAACAAGTTTGAGAGGTTTAAGAAAAAATACAAGAATTATTGTACAAGTGGTATTGGGCACAGCATAACTCTTAGGGATGGTATTGAATGATTAGAAGTAGGAAATTTTCCTCTATATGTCCCTTAATTTATCATGAGGCAAGAATATAGACCAGGAGACATATTATGTGTGTCTGTTGATTTGGTCTAAAGAAAATCTCTGAGGGCAGGATGATTAGAAATGAGTGTGAGCTCTCTGGAGAGAGGATGCCTCAGTCAAGTTCTTCCCCTCTTGCTGGAGATGTTAACATTTTTATCTTGTAAACAGGTAGGGGAAGTCACGGCAGGGGAAAACACGGAGAAAAGCCAATCTGTAGAGTGGGGCATTTTCATGAAATGAAGGCCAGGACAGAAAAACAATGTTGAGTGGGGAAGGTTTGTGGACGCCGTTCTCAAGGGACTCTTGTGAGAGGGAATCGTGGAAATCTGACCAAGAAAGGGAAGTGGAAAGGATGTTTTTCAAGAAAGGCATAGAAGAATCA
Source organism: Nycticebus coucang (assembly GCF_027406575.1). Lineage (NCBI taxonomy): Eukaryota > Metazoa > Chordata > Mammalia > Primates > Lorisidae > Nycticebus > Nycticebus coucang. Next base: position 26,375,702 of record NC_069787.1, read on the forward strand.
TCTGGAATATTTCTTCATCAAAGACTATGACAAAACTGACTTGGAGGGCGGGGCCTGTGGCTCAAAGGAGTAGGGTGCCGGCCCCATATACTGGAGGTGGTGGGTTCAAACCCAGCCCCGGCCAAAAACTGCAAAAAACAAAAACAAAAAACCTGACTTGGACATGAAGAAGAACGAGTTTCTGCTTGTCAGCAAGCCAGGTTTTATGAACCAAGGTAGTGTTATTGCACTTGAGGAATAAACATGCAGAAAAGGTGGACCTCCTAAGATGCAGATGTTATGTTTTCCACAGAAATGTTCGTTATAATAAAAAAGGAAGTGGGAGAGAGAATATGACAAAGGCAGAATTGTGTTGCAAGCTTTGCAAATTGTTTGTCTTTTTTTGTTAAATGAAAAATAAATATATTCCAATATCCAGGTCTAAGACATAGCACCTTGAATATGTAGTCAACAAATAAGGGTGGTGATTAAGAGCACAGGATGTTGACCAGACAATTTGGGTTTAAATCCTGGTTCTGCCACATAAGTAGCAGTATAATTGGGTAAGTCACATCTCTCTGTGCCTCAGTTTCCTCATCTTTAAAATGTAAATACTAATTGTATGTTACTCATAGGCGATTGTGGGATTAAATGAGTTAAGCACATAAAACATTAGAAATGAGTTAGCGCATGGTAAATTTCAGTAAACGGTAGCTGGCTATTGGCCTTTAAGCTTGCCTTGAATAAAGTATGTGGTTTGTGATCATTACAATGAATTTGCTGTTTTCTTTCTAGACTAGTGTGCAGGATGTGAATTATGCACACATATGTACGCGTATCTGTGTATTGTTCTGACATATGTCATATACATTCAGAGATCCTGGACATTCTGTGTTCAAAGGAAGAGTCCAAATAGTGTTTACCGCCCTGTGTATCTGGTGCCTCAGCCTCCGAGATTGATTAGCCACTGCATGGACATCCAGACTCTACTTGATAACTCTGGGGATGGGAACTTCTGTCCTTGAGGAAGCCTATTACTGTGTTTGACCAACTATTAGGGCTATGAAAGTCCTTCTTACCTTGGATTTACATCTACCACGCAGGGTCTTCCCACTTAACAATTAGATTTAGTACCATCTCTTCCTATATGATGACCCTTGAAAGATCTGAGGACAGTAAACAGGTCCTTCTTAAGCCTTGTCCAGACTAAAGCTCCCTTGCTCCTTCGGCTATTCCTGTTTTGTTTTGGTTTTGAGAGTCCTGTGACCATCGTGGTTGTTTCCCGCAGCACCAGTACCGCAGCGGTATGTCCCGTGTGTATGCCTGCGTTCATGTATACTGCACTGAAAGGTTCCTCTTTCTGACACAGCTATTTTTATCATTTGGAAATGAACATTTTGACTGTTCTTAACCCACTTCCTAAGATTCAAAATCTGGGAGGCTGGCATGGAAGAATCGTAAATCTTCCCTTGAAACACATATGCTGGAACAGGCTTCTTTTTGTTTCCAGCCAGGTGACTGTGTAGAAGTAATAGTAATAGCTACGGTTCTGGTACCTGCAGGAGCAGCTTCCTTAGCCTCAGATACTCTGCTCAGTATTTCGTTTGCAGTAGATCATTTAATCCTCACGATCTGGAGTCTGTTTCTATTTATAGTATGATTTTCAGATGATGGAAGCAGGGCTAGGGCAGAGTCGAAGACTCAGGTCAGGAAAGCTCAAGTGGAGGACTTTTTTGGTATACATAACCAGGATTATTTGTCTATATATTTTTGAGCCATATAATTTTTCTGTTTCTGCTCAAGAGATTGTGCGGTTTATAATCTCCTTTGCTTTATCCTTTGTTTGAATGCATATAAATTGTACAAGTAACATAAAAATTACCCCCTCCCATATTGGGGCAAGTCTACTTTTATTCTTTTGGAGCGGTTCAAACTAATTATTTTTTAAAATATTTTATTCTCAGTGTGCTGGAGCCCACCACACAGACATAGAGGGTGGTATACTTCATTTTCTCTCAGCTTCCCCCAAGTGACTTTCCTTCCCCCCTTCTTCCAAAAAGATTCCCAGGGAGGAAGCCAATCACAATGTTCCTGGGCATGGGTATCTGGAGGGATGGCTGGGTGCCTTCTTTGAGACTTAACACATTTCCTGAACATGGAGCCTCACCATGGCAACAGCCATGTCTCACGACACATTGGTGACACATGTAAGGTGCTGCCACAACTCATCCCAGGTTGAATGTCTGTGATTCATTGTTGCCACTGACACAGTGACTACTGTAACTTACAGTTGGAAGGTTCTCGGGTTTTCAGTGCCATTAATGCGTACTGACTCCCACGGCGAATGGAGGGCTCAGGGAAGGGAAGGGTAAATAAACAAGGGTGCGCTGTAAACATTGCCTTCATTAGCTTTGCAGAGAAATACTTGTTCATCAGTCAACCTCCTTGCCACTCGCATTCTTCTTTCTTTAAGCATATTTTGTTGGTAACACCTTAGCAGCCTGAAAATGATTTTTATTTTTAATCATAGTTGTACCCATTTCCACTTGGCAAACTTCACGAGAGAGAGTTCACAGTGGCCCCTTTTTAGTATTTATTTATATTCTTCACATGTAGCAGATTTATTGATGAAGGCATGATTCTGGGAATATTTTTTTTCTCATTGTGAAATATAATGAATACTGCACATAAATCAGATGGAGGTATTATGGGACCATTGCTCATGGAGGGGCTTTGAAGGTTATATTGTATCAGAGGACTTTTCTAGAGGTCCAAGATGGGTAGTGTTTTAACATATTTTAATTTTTTGAGTGATTCAGTGAGTGATTAAAAAAGTGGATGTGGAATCTGGAAGACATTAAAGAGATGTCAAGGACAGACGGGTTTTGATTTGTAGCCTAATGAAATGTTTTGCCAACTTTTAAAGATTTTTTTGAGAGTAGAACTTTAACCATTTGCTTGTGTTTCTGGCATGGTAAGGTTATTCCTGTTTCTGTTACATGATGAATCCAAAGTGAAAATGGGATAATTTTTAATTAGCAAAATTATAAAATCATTTGCAGCCAAATGTTTCTTGTCTTGTATAAACTGTGAGGTTTCACATTTTATTTTAATCATTTTAGGAAATTTTATTCTGAAGATATATTTCAGTTGGTACTTTATGTATGGATACAAATCCTCAATACTAGAAATTACCTTGTAGTATACTTTTCTGATGTCACTTGAATAATCTAATGGGATTCCAATAATCTAATGGGATTCTTGTCTTGGTTCCATTGGTCGGATGTACCACCAGTATTCCGTCCAGCATTATGAATGCAAGGCTAAACCATCAGAAAATGAATAGCAGCAGAGGGCTAGAAATGTTTCCTTAGCTTTATGTTACATGGTTTTATACAGTTCACAAATGCTTTGGTTGAGGTTACCTAATGTCATTATTTGAATCAAAATGTTACATTTTTACTTGATACTATAAATATATGAGAGTTGTTTTAAAATATATTTTATTAAGGAAATGAGAATAATGAACCAAATCATGACAGTCTACACATAATTCCCAGAATTTTCCTTTTATGATGCTTTGGTTGCATTTGATTGTGAGAATTTTACAGTTTTCTGGGGGTTCATTAGAATATACTTGGAAATATAAGAGTTCTATGGAAATGAGAAGGGATTTAAGTGTTCAGAATTTGAGGATCTGCCTAGACTGGGACACTTCAGCCCCTTGAACTTCTATGCTTAGTAGATAGTTGGGAGGTGTGCAGCCTCTCATGCTGTTCCTGTTGTAGCCTCTGGGGGGCACTGTGTTACACCTTCACTGTGCTTCCATCACCACAGAAAGAAAGATGGTGGAAACCAGCCGGAGGAAGCTATGTCTGCCAGCACTAGCTCACTGCTCTGGGGATGCACCGAGACTCTCATCTTTAGTCATTTGTCTTTGAAAACCATAACTACCTCCTACCAAGACCAGGAGACAAAATGAGATGTGTTGATAAATTTCCTTCAGATGGAGTAATTTCTCAATGAAACAGATTCTAAAACTTAGGCTTGCTGGGGAATATCATAGACCTAATTACTTATTATTAAACTGTGAATAGAACAAAGGACAAGAACATTAAGAACAAGCACATGAAAAACCCAATTAATGAGTGCTAGTTTTGTCTAGTAGTCAAGAAGGTAATTATAGTTTGGAAGGTGAAAGCCATGTACATTATATAGGAATTCTTTACACCCCTCATCTAGATCTGGCAAAGACCTTTTGTGTGGAAATAAATACAGCCAATCCCAAGGATATTGATAATTTTATGAGTTAGAATCAGGTGAGAGTTTCTTTAGAAAATTTTTCTTTTCTCCAGAACATGGCACTATGATCTTCTAGAATTATACCTTATAATACTGAGCACTAATTGTGTGTAACTGGTAGGCAAATGAAGGGTAACTAGTTTGAAGTGAGATGGGCTACATGTAAAATATACACTGGATTTCAAAGACTTTGATTACTCATTAGAGTGATAAGATTTTGGATCTGTTGTGATAAATGAGGACATGAAAATTGATTTCATCTTTTTCTTTTTGTCTTCTTCATGTGACTACTAGAAAATTTAAAATTGCATGTGTGGCTGACTTTATGTTTCTGTTGGGTAGCACTGTTACAGAACGTACCAGTTTGTGTTTCTAAAATCAAGAAACTTCAAGTATTATTTTCCTTTGAAAGGGGTTCAAACACTGCTCAAAGTGAAAAAACATTTGACTAACTTTCTTTTTTTTTTTTTTGAGACAGAGTCTCACTCACTATGTCGCCCTTGGTAGAGTGCCGGGGCGTCACAGCTCACAGCAACCTCAAACTCTTGGACTTAAGTGATTCTCCTGCCTCAGTCTCCGAAGTAGCTGGGGCTACAGGTGCCCACCACAATGCCTGGCTATTTTTTTGTTGTAGTTGTCATTGTTGTTTAGTAGGCCCAGGCTGGGTTCGAATCCTCCTGCCTCTGTGTATGTGGCCGGTGACCTAGCTGCCTAACTTATTTTTTTAAAAAAGAGAACATGAGACAGAATACTTTCTGAATTGATTCCTTTCATCTATGATAAATGCAGAATAGCAATAAATATTCCCTCATGGATTATAATCTGATTGGGAGAAAACCACTTTCAGTCGTTTCCATGATACGTACCCCTTACTGACATATCTAGTTGAAGGGTCAGTTAACACATTAGTGATGTTTGACATGGAGTGCTGTCAGATAATCTGGATTATTTTTACATTGTGCTCTGTTTTGTCACGTGATCACACGGTCCTGTGCGTGTCAAACTGCAGTGTGTACCATTAGGACTTCATCAGTGTTGTCAGGGTCTCCCCAGGTCATGGACTAATTAATTAACTCATGGTGTGTCTCCATGAAGAAGCATTCTTGACAATTTTGGTAGGAAAATATATCATTTTTACATTATATTTTACTTTGTTTTATTTTATTTATTTTTTTGAGACAGAGTCTCTGTCGCCCTGGGTAGTGGCCAAATTTATGCTGGCATATAATGCAAGACTTTGAATGTTTATAATGACGCTTCCTGCTTACTTGGGTCCCCTTTGATTTGTGCTTGCAGACCCTTCCTTCCTCATGAATTGACAGTTAACCACCCTCCACCCCCCCATTGCCATTAAGGTATACTTTGGCAGAAATATTTGAGACCAAACTTAACTTTCTAGTCATTACCTTTAAAAAAAATAGCTGCTCCTTCCATTGGGCATTTTAATAGTGGAGTTTGACCATCTTAGCAAGCTTAATAAAAATGAGGGGTATTCCTTGTACGTGATAGGAAACTCTAGGAAGGTACGAGGCAGTGTACAGGAATAAGGAAAGGTCTTGACTTAGGGCTGTGGGGCTAGGATGGAAGTGGAGGAGGCCAGTGGAATAAGAATTGTGGTGAAGGCTGGGAGGGGGTGGGGGCTGCCTGCAGGTGGGAGCCATCGGATAGAGAAGAGAAAATTGTGACTTCAGACTTAAATGTGCATGGCACAGAGATGGCAAATTTGATGAGGAAGACTTCTCTGAGCAGAGAGTATAAACTATTGACTTTAGTTTGCAGTACTTGGAATTTGGAGGTGAGAGTCAGAACTATCTGTCTAGAAATACCCAGGTGCCAGTCATAACTTCCCTTTCTTCAGAAACCTTTTCATGTATCTTCTCTTGATCACATTTGTTCAGGAGTGGTTACACTCTGGTATTCTATTCTAAGTTTCTTTTGGCCAATTAAATATGATTTAGGATTTTTACCATTTTCATCGTTAATGATGCCATACTTAAGCACTAGAGGGAAAAACCACTAATTTTCTTGCTGTTGTGAAACAATAAAAATGAACATTTTAGTTTATTTCCTTCTAGTCTTTTCTGGATACAGAATTTAAATAAATATATAGTTGCAATTATCTTGTGCTTGTAACTTTGTATCTTACTTTCTTTTCCTAACATAACTGTTTTCTTTTTTCTCCCTTTCCTTCCTTCCTTTCCTTCCCTTCCTTCCATTCCTTTCTTTCTTTTCCTTCTTCCTTCCTTCCTTCCCTTCCCTTCCTTCCCTTCCTTCTTCCCTTCCCTTCCTTCCCTCCTTCCCTCCTTCCCTTCCTCCTTCCCTTCCCTTCCTTCCCTCCTTCCCTTCCTTCTTCCTTCTCTTCCTTCCCTCCTTCCCTTCCTTCTTCCCTTCCCTTCCTTCCCTCCTTCTTTCTTCCCTCCTTCCCTTCCTTCTTCCCTTCCCTTCCTTCCCTCCTTCTTCCTTCCTTCCCTTCCCTTTCTTCCCTTCCTTCTTCCCTTCCCTTCCTTCCCTCCTTCCCTTCCTCCTTCCCTTCCCTTCCTTCCCTCCTTCCCTTCCTTCTTCCCTTCCCTTCCTTCCCTCCTTCTTCCTTCCTTCCCTTCCCTTTCTTCCCTTCCTTCCCTTCCTTCTTCCCTTCCCTTCCTTCCCTCCTTCCCTCCTTCCCTTCCCTTCCTTCCCTCCTTCCCTTCCTTCTTCCCTTCCCTTCCTTCCCTCCTTCTTCCTTCCTTCCCTCCTTTCCTTCCCTTTCTTCCCTTCCTTCCCTCCTTCTTCCTTCCTTCCCTTCCCTTTCTTCCCTTCCTTCTTCCCTTCCCTTCCTTCCCTCCTTCCCTTCCTTCTTCCCTTCCCTTCCTTCCCTCCTTCTTCCTTCCTTCCCTCCTTTCCTTCCCTTTCTTCCCTTCCTTCCCTCCTTCCCTTCCCTTCCTTCCCTCCTTCCCTTCCTTCTTCCCTTCCCTTCCTTCCCTCCTTCTTCCTTCCTTCCCTTCCCTTTCTTCCCGTCCTTCCCTTCCCTTCCTTCCCTCCTTCCCTCCTTCCCTTCCCTTCCTTCCCTCCTTCCCTCCTTCCCTTCCTTCTTCCCTTCCCTTCCTTCCCTCCTTCTTCCTTCCTTCCCTCCTTTCCTTCCCTTTCTTCCCTTCCCTTCCTCCTTCCCTTCCCTTCCTTCCCTCCTTCCCTCCTTCCCTCCTTCTTCCTTCCTTCCCTTCCCTTTCTTCCCTTCCTTCCCTTCCTTCTTCCCTTCCCTTCCTTCCCTCCTTCCCTCCTTCCCTTCCCTTCCTTCCCTCCTTCCCTTCCTTCTTCCCTTCCCTTCCTTCCCTCCTTCTTCCTTCCTTCCCTCCTTTCCTTCCCTTTCTTCCCTTCCTTCCCTCCTTCTTCCTTCCTTCCCTTCCCTTTCTTCCCTTCCTTCTTCCCTTCCCTTCCTTCCCTCCTTCCCTTCCTTCTTCCCTTCCCTTCCTTCCCTCCTTCTTCCTTCCTTCCCTCCTTTCCTTCCCTTTCTTCCCTTCCTTCCCTCCTTCCCTTCCCTTCCTTCCCTCCTTCCCTTCCTTCTTCCCTTCCCTTCCTTCCCTCCTTCTTCCTTCCTTCCCTTCCCTTTCTTCCCGTCCTTCCCTTCCCTTCCTTCCCTCCTTCCCTCCTTCCCTTCCCTTCCTTCCCTCCTTCCCTCCTTCCCTTCCTTCTTCCCTTCCCTTCCTTCCCTCCTTCTTCCTTCCTTCCCTCCTTTCCTTCCCTTTCTTCCCTTCCCTTCCTCCTTCCCTTCCCTTCCTTCCCTCCTTCCCTTCCTTCTTCCTTCCCTCCTTCCCTTCCTTCTTCCCTCTTCCCTTCCCTTCCTTCCCTCCTTCTTCCTTCCCTTCCTTCCCTCCTTCCCTTCCTTCCCTCCTTCCCTTCCTTCTTCCCTTCCCTTCCTTCCCTCCTTCCCTTCCTCCTTCCCTTCCCTTCCTTCCCTCCTTCTTCCTTCCTTCCCTCCTTCCCTCCCCTTTCTTCCCTTCCTTCCCTCCTTCCCTTCCTTCTTTCCTTCCCTTCCTTCCCTCCTTCTTCCTTCCTTCCCTTCCTTCCCTCCTTCTTCCTTCCTTCCTTCCCTTCCCTTCCTTCCCTCCTTCTTCCTTCCTTCCCTCCTTCCCTTCCCTTTATTCCCTTCCTTCCCTCCTTCCCTTCCTTCTTCCCTTCCCTTCCTTCCCTCCTTCTTCCTTCCTTCCCTCCTTCCCTCCCCTTTCTTCCCTTCCTTCCCTCCTTCCCTTCCTTCTTCCCTTCCCTTCCTTCCCTCCTTCTTCCTTCCTTCCCTCCTTCCCTCCCCTTTCTTCCCTTCCTTCCCTCCTTCCCTTCCTTCTTCCCTTCCCTTCCTTCCCTCCTTCTTCCTTCCTTCCTTCCTTCCCTTCCCTTTCTTCCCTTCCTTCCCTCCTTCCCTTCCTTCTTCCCTTCCCTTCCTTCCCTCCTTCTTCCTTCCTTCCCTCCTTCCCTCCCCTTTTTCCCTTCCTTCCCTCCTTCCCTTCCTTCTTCCCTTCCCTTTCTTCCCTCCTTCCCTTCCTTCTTCCCTTCCCTTCCTTCCCTCCTTCTTCCTTCCTTCCTTCCCTTCCCTTTCTTCCCTTCCTTCCCTTCCTTCCTTCCTTCCCTGCTTCCTTCCTTCCCTCCTCACTTTGTCGCCCTCAGTAGAGTGTCATGGGGTCACAGCCCACAGCAACCTCAAACTCTTGGGCTTAAGTGATTCTCTTGCCTCAGCCTCCCAAGTAGCCGGGACTACAGGTGCCTGCGACAATGCTGGCTACTTTTTTTTTTTTTTGGTGGTAGTTGTCATTGTTGTTTGGCAGGCCCAAGCTGGATTTGAACCCACCAGCTCCAGTGTATGTGGCTGGCACCCTAGCCGCTGAGCTACAGGCGCCAAGCCAACATAACTATTTTCATGTTACCATATTATCTTTAACTGTATAATAGATTGTCCAGTCATTGTACAGATATTATTGGTGCCTCTTCTGTGTCTTTGAGATGACACTTCCCACCTGTATAGAGCTTACTAATTGGTTACTCTTTTTCTCCATGAGGACACCATTACTATTTGAGATACAAAAGTTCTTTCTGGGTGTGCCATATTTTGCATGGTATTTAGCATTCCTGACGTCCCCACCTAGTACCTGCGACCAGGCTTCTCCTCCACCAGCTCCCCAGTTGAGGAATATTGGTTTTAACTATAATTTGGTTAACTATTTTCCTTCTGTTAGACATGTAGTTTGGTTTCCTTTTTTTTTTTTTTCTTCACTTGATGGCTGGTAGGGAGGTGGTGGACAGTTACACATTAGTTGTGTCTGTGACTTCCATTTTATTGTAGGACTGGTCCTTGGGTTATTATTCCATGCAGCTTTTTACTTTTGATAAGGTTCTGGCCAATTTGGGGACAATATTTTGTGCTTGGAGGAAGGGCATATGGCTTAAGAGGAGCCACTTCTGAATAAGATCTCAAGTAGGACATTTTTGTTTCTCCTTCTTAGGCCACCTATCCCCTGGCCCCACGGTGAAGTATATTTGAGGGAGTATATTGGAAGCATAGTATTGGAGAGCGGTTGAAGGCACAGAGCTCAGAGTCTCATTCCAAATCCTCATCCTGCCACTTCCTAGCTGTGTGTCCTTGGGTAAGTTATTTTACCTGGTTGTGTCTCTTTTCATCTTCCTGTACTACATAATAGTACATACCTGAGAAAGATCTTGTGAGATTAGGGGAGCAGCACGTGTAAAGTTACTCTGTTATCTAAATGGAGACCAATGCTTGTGTAATGGAGCCGGCTGGTGTATGAGCACCATCTCTGGGTTCAAATCTTCACTAAATTATTTGTTAGCTATCTGACCCTTTCATAAGTTATTTTCCCACACTGATCCTTGATTTCCCCATCTTAGATATCAAATTTTTAAGAATCCCTTTTGTGTGATCAGGAGGACTAGCTGAGGTGTCCTGTAGGGAGACGCCTGCATGTGGCAGCTTTTGAGGTAACAGTGCCCTGGGGGGTTTGTAGAGGTGGGGGTTGTAGACACTGCTTCTCTCTCCTGCCTTGTTTGCTTTGGGGGAAAAACAACTGGAATTTTCATGTACATCAGCGGTTCTCAACCTTTGGGTCACAACCCCTTTTTAATAATGTAAATACATTGTGGCATCAGGAAGGTTGAGAACCACTGATCTACATGCTTTTTATAACAATTAAGGACCAAAATGATTGAAATCAGCAAAACATCTTGTTACAAGCAAGAAGTGAACTTGTATGTCCTTCATATTTGTTCTCTGAACTTGGCCTTCCTATGGGGTTCTGGGCTGATTTCAAAGTCCCAAGTGCTGAGTAGACTGGAAAGACGTCTTCCCTGAAGTTTGGCATCATTTACTTCGCTGGATTGAAATAGCAAGTAGAACACTCAAAATGTTACTTGAGGAATGTAATTTAAGATGAGGTGTAGGGGAGAAGGGGGGAAGGCATTTGATTTCACATAACTTTTCAAACTTCTACTGAATCCTCTTGGACCAACATGATTTTTCATTTTCTTTCTTTCCTTTTTTATATTTTTTTCAATTACTTTATATGGTTTGGATTGAGTGTATCTTGGGTACAAACAGTTCTGTATCTTCTGCCTCTAAAGTCCAAATCTTTATTCCCTATCAAAAATAATGCATCACACTTAAGTGGTGGACTTCGCATAATGCAGGGTAAGAATGATCTTGTGGTATAAAAACAAAACCCCTGACAGAAGGTATGTTCTTTGCAAAATAAGTATTCTATACTTATAACTCCTCCCCCAGCAAAAATATGACCCTAAAGGCAATAAAGCACACACTACATAATGAAAAACAATAAAACGCCCCTTCTAGCATGTAGTCTTAGTGACTCACTGACTTTGTAATAAAAGGTAAATGTAATTACATTTGTGCATCTTTCACCATTAGGCAAACTGTAGGAAGAAGTAAAGGAAAACTCTCCTGATAAGGTTGTACAGCAAATTCATATAAACCGTAAACTTGGGAGTCACCTGTGTTACGCGGTGGTCTTTCTTGGTCCAGTCAGATGGAACCACTTTGAGTCATCAGAACGTGTTTTTTTCATTTTGTTCACCTGGCAGCTTGGTAGAGCTACATCTGTAAACTGTACTCTTACGATCTCACAAAACTGGTGATTCATGAAGCAGCCTAGAAATCAAAACATGGGGCTTTGAGTATATGGCTTTAAGAGTGGACTGTCTCAGTCGGTCTCTTTTCTTTCCTTCACTAAGTATTTCAGCTTGTGTGTCTGCTGTAAACATAAACAGCCTGTTTTCCATCTGGGTTGAAAAGAATGGAACATTGTAATAGTCTTGCCTAAAAGTAAAGACTTGCAGTTGTTTTCCTATGTGGACAAGGCTAGAAGATACGTACTTTGAATGTTCATAATCTGGTCTGGATGGTTATTGGTGGGACATAACATTTTTGTGTTATAGACAAGAGAAAAATGTGACATAGTATTGTCATTGGTAAACCTCAGTCATTCTTCCTGTTCCATTCCTTCAGAATACTTATTAAAGCTTATGATTATGTATCTGTTTTTGTTTAGGTTTACTCAACGTAAGCATTCCCCTTTGGGGTGTGAACTTTGCAAGAGCACAGACCGTGTCAGTTCTTTTTAACCACACACTGGCTGGCACATGGTCACATTCCATAAATAGCTGTTGAATCAGTGTTTTGTCTGAGCAAAGAAATAGAATTACAATAATAATAGCAGGCACACATTTAATGTTTAAATGGAACAGTTTCTTTGTGCAGTGCTATATGGGGATTCTGCCACTTGATCTTTCTAAAATTCTTTAGGTGACTGCTCTAATTAACAAGGTAGAGAGGTAAGAAGCTGAAGCTTAGGAGGGTTAATGGTCATGTGGCTGTGACTTACCTTTAGATCCCAGTACTGTCTGCCTCAGAAGTTTATGCCGTTCAAGATTAGCTGACTGGCTGTGTGCCTGCAGTTCATGAGATCGCCTAGTGAAATTGTTCCTAACGATATTTGTTCAACAGCTTTTCTCTCTGCAATATTGAGAGTTGCTATCTAAGAAAAGCCATCAGGATTTGCATGTGGTCATTAAGAAAGAAGAAAGTATTATTACTTATAAATAATAATGATAATAATAATGTAATTCTCTTTACTGTCTATTAGGTATTTTGCTCAGTTCTTTGTATAAGGCAGGTACTTTTTTTAATTCCTGTTTTACAGATGAGGAAACTGAGGCTTAGGAAGGATAAAGAGATATTAAGTAACTTAACCACAATCACACAGCCAGAATGTAGGAGAGAACAAATTACTAAATTACTTTAGAACTTCTTTCTGAAGGACTGTAGGAGCCAGACACTTAAAATATCCATTTTTCTTATGAATATTTTATTTTTATTAATCTGTGATATTTTGAATCAAGATCACCAAGGCTGTGACTTTGCAGAGCTCACAGATTACCCCACGTGAGGCCAGTTCTGTCCTGCAGACAGGACGCTGCCTGTAGGTGTTGCTATGAATTTTATCTGTAGGCATAAGATCACAGAACACGCAGGCATGTGGATAAACTAGTACATGCCACGCCTGCACAGAATTCACTTGGGGAAAGTGATACTTGAGAAAGTTCCAGTGAAAAACCTGGCTTTTAGTTGATGTTGGTCTGCAGCTTTTATGGTGTTATCTCTCTGGCTTTCAGTTTTGGCTTTTTATTTCTTTTTCCCTCTCATTACATTTAGCAAGAGGATAGATATTCTACTCTGACAATCAAAGCCCAGTTGAAATTTTATAGTTACCAGTAGATAATCAATCTGAATTTCAGTGTGTGCTAAGTCACTTAGTAGATGTTATTTTCTTCATCATACTGCCCTTTGTATCCCAAGAATGACTCAAGAAATATGCTGCTTTCCTCAAGTACAATGGAAGTAATTTTGCAGTTGTTTCTTTGAGGAAGTACTGCCTTAGTACAAGAAGGTGACTAAAAGGGGATGGTTTTCTGGGAAAGAGATTAAGCTACAGAATGGTTCTAACCGTGTGTTTTAAATAATACTGACATATTTTGTTGATGCTGGCTATTTTATTTGATTGCTATCCGTTCTGAAGTCTTCCCCTCCTTTTTCCTTCTTTGAAATCTGTTGGTTACTATGGAAACAGTGTTGTTTTGGGTTTGGGTGGAGCTGTATCCACAAATGCAGTATAAAGTCATTTATAAAATGGGTTAATATTTATTCTGGCTGGGCATATATGGAACTTGATGTAATGATAATCATGATCACACACGCAGAATAAATTTGCACTTTTATTGTTATTTCCTTAGTTGGTCTAAATGTGTGCCATTTTGCTTGGAACGCACTGTCATTTCCTCTCTGATTTGGATCTTGCCATTGACAAGGCAACACCCATACTCGTGGAACTGCTCTGAGTTGTAAGTACCGTGCAGGCCTCAGACACCCTTGGGATCATGTCTGCGTTCCTGGGACATCTTTCGTGTCTTGCCAGCTCGGTTCTGCTCCTTGTCTTTGAGATCTTCAGTAATGTGGAATCGTCTGGTTGCTCCCCTTTCACACTGATGCCGTGTCAGCAGTGAGTGCTGTTCTCGAACAGCTCCATCACGATTCAGAACGTATTCAGGAGAGTGTGGTGAAAGATTACAGATCAGTGACTTGTCTGGGCCCCAGGTGGAGGACAAGGAAAGGGTCAAGGGAGTTTGGACAGCCTGCTGATGGAATTAGTGGAAATGACGAAGGGGTGGGCAAATGGGATCTTTGTAGAACGGTTAAAAGAATCGAAACCATTTAACATACAGAGAAGCCTGGCAGGGTTGGGGGGTAGGTAGGGGGGTGGTTTTAAAATCTTTGTTCATACAAGGACTTATAACTAATTTTGCAAACTTGTCCTAGAAAAAGTGCTACATATGTGGGTCATTATGAAAGTTTTGAGACACACAAAAAAAATGAAGAAACTTGAAATCTGCCGGGCATGATGACTCAAGTCTGTAATCCTAGCATCCTGGGAAGCTGAGGCAGGTGGATTGCCTGAGCTCAGGAGTTTGAGACCAGCCTGAGCAAGATTGAGACCCCATTTCTATGAAAAAAAAAAAAAAATGGAAAAATTAACCAGGTGTTTTGGCAGGCATCTATAGTGCCAGCTACTGAGGAGGCTGAAGCTGGAGGACCACTTGAGCCTAGGATTTTGAAGTTGTTCTGAGCTTTGATACCACAGTATCTACCCAGGTGACAGAATCAGACTCTGTCTCAAAAAATAAAAAGAAAGAAAGAAAAAGGAAGAAACTCACATGAAATCTGTGTGGATGGAAACAAATGAAACCCTTCCAGCAACACCAATAAGCTGAGCAAGTAGAAACTTACATGAGTGAGTCAGAAAGGACACTGTCGACTGTGTTTCTTGGTAGTGAAATAATAGACCGTGATATAGACTGTCTCATAACTTCCGTAGTGACCTGTGTTCCTCCTTGCTGATACCACTCTGTTCGCTAGATGTAAGGGGGAGTACTTCAGAGGGAACACAGTGATATTCAGCAGTGAGGTGTGTGGCACTTCTTCTAGGAAGAATTTGCAGCTTCCCTGTCCAACCTCGTGAGAGAAGTGATTGTAAGGAAGGCTGTTCACCCTTCCCTACATTAGGGAGGTGTCGGCTGTGGAGGAGCAGGTGAAACCACCGTGTAATGTGAGAACATGGCAAGAGTCTTTTAAAGGCGACCGACTCTTGACAGGTCAGTTATCCCCAGGGAGGAATTTTGGGGCCCCTCACCTTCATGTAAGTTAGGCACAGTTAGGGTACATCTGGCGGCTCGTTTGCAGATCCTGTTTGAAGCTAAGTGATAACTTCGATGACCATGACCTCATGGAGATTCCTTATAGACTCCTGAGTTCCTATTTATATGACCTTACTGTGATTAATTTTTTAAAATTCATTGTTTGAATGTTTTGGCAAATACTTTTAACTCTTCAAAAATGAAAACAGGAATATAAAATACTGCTCCTCTGTGGATTAAAAAAAATTCCACCTAATGAAGATTGTTGGAGTGATCAGGTATCTTGATCTTAAATTTAGCGATTCTATGTCCCTTTATAAATAGAATTTGATCTACTTTTCAAAATCTCTTCAACTCAGAAGAGTTTGGGTAGTTCAGGAATAGGCTTATAACGTATTAGAGTTCAAGGAGCCTTAGGGTTGTCAAGATTGGTATTTTTTGTTTTGGGGTTTTTTTTTGGGAGACAGTCTCACTAGGTTGGAGTGCTATGGCATCAGCCTGGCTCACAGAAACCTCAAACTCCTAAGTTCAAATGATCCTTCTGCCTCAGCCTCCTGAGGAATTGGGACTACAGGTGCCCACCACAATGACTGGAGAATATTTCTACTTAGTAGAGACAGGGTCTTGCTTTAAAACATGGTCCCTATACCACAGTGTCAGCCTCACCTGAAGACTCGATGGAAATGTAAATTCTTGAGTCTTACCCCAGATCTACTGAATCAGAAACTCTGAAAGCTAGATCCAGCAATCTTTGTTTTTACAAGTCTTATGTATGGGAATTACTGGTCTCTACCATCCTTCATTTACATAGAACATTAGCACAGCAATAAAAAGTTTTGGGCTAATTGGCAGGCTTTGTCATTGTTGCTATGGTGACCAATTAACCTAGCACAGGAAAAGAAAGTTTTATAGCAACAGGCCACCCCTAACTGTCTTATAAAGATATTTTCTTCCTTTAATAGAGGAGTTGCCTTAACCCAGCTCAGGACACACCTGAGTAAGAGTGGTACCATTCCTGTGATAAAGGGCCACCATCAGTCATTTTTTGGGGGGGTGGGGAGATTCCATTTGTTAGTGCAGCCTCTCACCTCACCTGTCCTTCCATCTATCCGTCCATTCACACAACAGTTCTTCAGTGAGATCTTCTTTTGCTCCAGGCATCATGTGTAGTGAAGGGAGCAGAATGAAGAGAGTTACCATTTCCTAGCGTTACTAGTGTATATATTTTTCTTTTTTCTCAAAACTTTACCACGTGTGGTGCACAAAGCCCAAGTACCTAGTTAACCTCCTTGATTTTTTTTTTTTTTCTTTTTAATGTTTGGCCTTGGGCTGCCTCTCCAACCTGCTGAGTTGTAGTAACATGACTTTTCTCAATGAAGTAAAGTGTTCATTAAATTCTGAAGATAAACAAATGTATCCAAGGATAAGATCACCTGAGAAGCACAGATATCATCATTCCCATTCCTTGCGTGGTCTCTGTGTTTGAGTTCACACCTGCCTCTCTTTATATGGAAGACATAGCCCCTGCCCTAGCTATGCCCTTCCTGACTGTCCCAGTGGTGGGATGGATCTTTTCACTTTTTCCCAGTAGACTCAGGGTGAGGCTCAGGTACCCACACTCCCTGCTGACTTTGCAGCAGACGCCATTGTCTTGTGGTGTTTTCCGCACCCACCCCTCAAACTATTTCTCAGTAGAAAAGGAAGGGAAAAAAAATTTTCTCTGAAAACAATCCAATCCTGATCAGATTCGCATAGCATAATAAACGCTTGTTTGGACATTGCTTGGACTGTCATTTTAGCAAGAATCTTCTGTTTGATTAAATAGCTTCTCTGTTATGTATTGAACAAAATGAAATGTATGTCATAACAGATATAACTAGATGATGACAACTTTTCTTGACTGTGAATTTCATTAAAGATATACATTTGTGTTGTATCCCTTTGAATGACAGAAGTTGACAAATAGCTGAGGAAAGTTGTTTTCTAGAGAAAAGTTATCAGCTTGCTGTTTAGATTTTCCCCAGTTCCAAGACAAAAAAATAAAGGCAGGGCCAGCAAAGCCAGGGGAGAGGCTGGGAGCCGTCTAGTGGGGGTGGTAGTGGAGAGAGCACAGAGTCACCACTCTTGAAAGGTCTGGGGCAGGCTTGGGATGAGCTGGCATCTATTTTCTAGTGAGCAGTCGTGCAAACTTGTCAGATGTGTAATCATTTAGTTTTACCTTCCCGACACGTTGCTTAGATGGATGGAAGGATGAATTTGTACATTTATTCACTCTTGGAGCACCTACACTGTGCAGCCCTGCCCTGGTGGAGCGTTGCATGAGGAAGTGTGAGATTTAGATGCCATCTTACATGGTAGAAAACAGAGGCTGTGGGACCTGCATGAAAGAACGCAGCTTAGTTTTCCTAGAGCAGGCTCTAGAGTTGGACTGCTTGGGTTAGTCCACTTACGAGCTATCCCATCTTGGGCAAATTCCTCAGCACCCAGTGCCCCGGTTTCCGCCTCTGCTAAGAGGAGATGGTATTTGTATCTGCCTCATGGCACTGTAATGAGGAAGATGACCTTTCCCTTCTGGCCTCCTTCTAAGTACACTGAATCCACACACAGTAGAAGCCCTAATGAGGTGGGTACTATTGTCTCTGTTTTACAAAAAAGGAAACTGAGGTTTAGATATAAAATAATGCCTTTGAGGTGGTATGAGGAATAAAAGGTCTATATGGAGATTGGACTTCAGGGAGCCTGGTTTCACGGCCTTGCTTAGCTCTGTGCTTAGCACAGAGTCAGTCTTCTGTAGGTACCACCATTATGTTGCCTTGCTGAGTGTCAGGCTTCTCCAGGGTGAGATTGGAGAGCCCCCCTGCCTTTGTTCGTCCCTCACCGTGGAGGTAAGAAGGGTAGAACAGAAGCAGAGTTGATTCCTGGCACCTGCAGTGGAGAAGGGCTGTTGTGAAAGCCAGATGGGGGAGGGAGAGGGCACAGCATTGATTTCCCACCTCCCAGGAGCCCAGGGCATCCTGGCTCCATTCAGTTCCCAGAAGAGGCCAACCATGGAACTGTAGTAACTTGGCCTCTGATTCACCTTCCCCACTCCCAGGAGAGCATCCGCTATGGGGGTGGAGGAGAGGCTTCAGGAGGCGTTCCCAGGGCCCTCTTTGGAGGTTGTCGGCTTTGGCTGTCAGCCGAGAGCCCACACTGTGGGGAGCAAAGCCTTCCCTGGGGGTGCCGATCACCTCTTGCCAGCTCTTAGACCTGGGAACAACCACTGTGTCTTCTTAAACAACATACCCCATTTATAGAGTGGTAGACTTGACACCCCACGTCCGCCTTGCAGAAATGGATGTCTGATGTCACTTCTAAGTGCCACTCAGGCTGTGGTCCCCTTGCCACTGCCCTCTTTCTTGCCATCTTTAGTACTTGCACTGTTGGAAAAGGCATGCACTATAGGACCTGTTCTTCGTTCTAGACTTCACCCGTCCAGATCAATCACAGCCATGCCGAGGAACCTCAAGAAGACGATTAATTGGACAGAGTTGTGTTCAATGGTCAAGACACAAAAACGATGGTCACTCTTTGTGGCTGCTTCTCTGCTTTCATCTGACACTGCCTTTCATCCAGGATCACAAAGCATTTTACAGGTGTTAATTGGAAGTGCAGCACCCCTGTGAGGGAGGGTTTTTATCCTCATACCTCGAGGGGAGAGAGTCCAGCCCAGGGAAGCTTGGCAGCACAATTCCCATCGGGCCCTTGGAACAGCCCGTGGCTCGTGGCTGCCTAGTGTGGGATGTGTTCCCTCCTATCCTCTCCTGAGCAGGGCCCGACTTGGCCTGAGCCCACAGCCGTGTATTACGTGTGAGCGGTCTGTTTTTCAAAGGTGACCTGTTGGTGGATATTTTCTCCCACGGTGAGTTCTGAGGTCTGAAACAGACTGAGTCACGGAGAGAGGAGGAGAGGCTTTCCAGCCCAGGAGCACTGAGCCGTGAGGAGAAGCTCAGGGTCAGATCAGGAGCTGGACTTCTAGATCGGAAGCTTTCATGTGAAAATGCGCAGGAAGTCGATTTATGTGGAGGACTAGGAGGTGGCTTTTATAAATGGCACTGATGGGGTGTCAGAGTATGGGCATTGGCGAGGAGACTTGGGGTGATCTGCCTGTCAGGCCAACGTGCGTCTGTAGGCTCCAGTCAGCAGAATCTATGTGGCAGTCCTTAATTTGGACCAGATGAAGCTACATCACACACAAATAAAAAAACACGGTGTAGGCGGTGGCTTGTTTGAATTTCCCTTCCTTGGATGACTGTAGAATGCAGTGGAATTAAATGGAACGTGTTCTAAGTCCAGATTTCTAACATAGATGAAATGATTTCCCTCTCATATATTAACTGATTTTTTAAATCCCAGGGGGGAGTTGGCTGAAGACACTTAGTGAAGTTTCTTCTTTACTTTACATGAACAGGTTCTTACTGATATAATTCTGTTTTAGAAAGTTAGGTGGTAACTGGAGCTTACCAGAAGGAGAATGTCACCCATGTAGCTGGCCCATCATGGAGACTTGATTCTGTGAGGCCGTGTACCTCAGAAAAAGCCTGGAGCTGTCCCGTCATGGAGACGTGATTCTGTGAGGCCGTGTGCCTCAGAAAAAGCCTGGAGCTCTCCAGAAGGCAGGTGGAAGGTGTTGTTTGAAGTGAACCATATTTTATTTTTCTCAAGAAATTCTTGAGCTGATTCTGTGACATGAACATCTAAACAGAGTAACCAGATACCAACTGCAGGACCAAAATAGGTTCACGCATTCTTCTTCTGTCCCTTCTTTCAAACAAAATGGTAAATAATTTTGTTTCCAGGCAAATCACATTCCCATCTTTTACCCTGACAAGTGTTATTTTAATGAGCAATTTGCTTCATCCAGTAGTACATTAGCAAAGTGTTTCCTGATTTTATATAGCACGTGTTTACGTACAGTCCCGTAGGGCCTCCATATTGACGATTTTCCCTCTCTAACAGTGAACTATTTAAGGCAGACACTGTCCATACCAAGGTACGGAGTCCAGTTTTATGAGACAGCCTTGTTAACATTCAGGTAGTCTTGCTGCTCCCCTCTGCCTGAAGTGAGGGCCAGTTATTCTCAAGAGGAACTGTCCCTGTCGCTGTCTGTGAGAATGCCAACCTGTGCCAAGCTCCCCTGGGTGGAATGAATAACTTCAACATGGGAGATGCTAAGGACCTGTGGTCGCTATTTTTAAGACCGATGTCATAAATTTGCAGAATCTGCCACGTGCTGTGTTTTACGTGGTCTCTGCGAGCACTTGTGTCTGGGTAATTTGTCGACCTGTGTTTTTAGATGCGATTTTAGTTTGACTTTTTACACGGAATAAGAATAAGATCATCAGCCCACTTTATTCTAATATGAAACAAAAGCCATTGTGACTGAAATAGAGAGTTCTGTGTGACTCACACCACCATAAAATACGCTTTGTACACAGAGTTCCAAAGAGATTTATAACTTTTAGGCACCATTTTATTATAGCTTGTACTGATTAAACTCGAGAATGGACAAAGTCTTTTTAACCCCCACAAGATTAAAGTTAACACCTCCCTCCCCACCAAAAAACAAAACCAAACCTCAACTTCCAAGCATTTAAGTTTAAAGTCACAAATTCCTAGATGAAGCTGTTTTTGTCCATAGCTTTGTTGTGATTGTATCAGTTATTTCCCTGCCTTCTTTGGTTTGTCAGTTCTGTTCCCAACAAAGACACTGTCATCAGAGGATTGTATGAAGGGAATTAAATTCTCCATGTTGTTCTTTTAACTAGAGACGTGTAAAATCAAATTTGGCAAAGCTTCCATGGGTGCCATTTAGAGTGACGGATTCTCCCAACTACCCTGTTTTCCCGAAAATAAGACAGTGTCTTATTTTAAGGTGTGCTCCCAAAGATGCGCTAGGTCTTATTTTCAGGGGACGTATTATCTTTCCTGTAAGTAGGTCTTATTTTCGGAGGATGTCTTATTTTCGGGGAAACAGGGTACCAGTTTGTGATGTAAAACTTTTCTTCTCCCGTTTTTTTGGATACTGGGTCTTACTCTGCCACCCTGGCTAGAGTACTGTGGCCTTATCATAGCTCACTGTAACCTCAAACTCCTGGGGTCAGGCGATCCGCCCTCCTCAGCTTTCTGAATAGTTGGAACTTCAGGTGTACGCCCAGGTAATTTTTCTGTTTTTTTTTATAGAGATGGGGGCCTCGCTCTTGCCCTGTCTGGTCTCAGATACATGGCCTCAAGTATTCCTTCCACCTGGGCCTCCCAAAGTGCAGGATTACAGGCGTGAGCCACTGCACCCACCTAGTCTCTCTTTTTTAATTTTAAGCTAAACGTGTCTATTAGAATGACTGTGCTGTTGACAATGTATGTTTTAGACAGGCTAGCATTGCGTTCTGCTGTGATGGAAACTTGTAAAAATGAGCTGTACTTCAACTTTTAAAATACTATTTATGACCTTAAAACCCTCACTCCTCTACACTAGCTAAATGGTTTGCTAACATCAAGAAGATCAGACCTGATTTATTATTTTAGGACCCAATAGTACATTACCTTGCTGCTTAAGTTCTGATGGCCAAGAATGCTATTAAAAAATGAAGCAAATCAGCTTTCATTTCTTATGAAAATTGAAATCAGCTTAACCTACTGATTAATTATCTCATTCCTCTGAAATCATCATACATGGTCTCTTTTGTGTGTGTTTTGCCTTTCTTCAAAACATTATTAGAAAGCAAATATTTCATTTTAACAGTACTTGAATTTGGGGGCTAAAATAATTTCATTTTGCATGAAATATTTATTTGCAATGATGAGATTTTAAAAATCTGTATCTGTTCCTCAAGGGACACAAGATAAAAAGGAAGGTTGCCTTTTGGCATTCTGTTTGTGACAATTTCACAAATCTTTATTAACTGGAAATAGAAAAAAGCTGTGTTGGAAGAACTAGCGAGACCCCTTCATCTGTTTCCCTGTAGGTAATTTTTACACCTTTTCCAGTATTTAAATACTTCGAAACTGCTAGATGTCCATCTGTGTCCCCTTCTTGGGTCTCTAAACTAGTGTGTGAAGCATGACCTTGTAACTCGCTTTGTTTATACATCTGTCAAGACAATATGTTATCTTTCCTTAGAAATGCAGATGTGCTTCTTGGAAAACACAGCTCTTCAGTCAATAAATAAATTGAGGTAACGACTGTACCTAATACCCATTTAATTTAAATTCATTTTATAAACATAAACGCCTTTTAAGAGAAGCTTTAATTCCTACTAGCACCTTGATTTGTG
The DNA here is from genome assembly GCF_027406575.1 of Nycticebus coucang. Classification (NCBI taxonomy): domain Eukaryota; kingdom Metazoa; phylum Chordata; class Mammalia; order Primates; family Lorisidae; genus Nycticebus; species Nycticebus coucang. The sequence goes on from NC_069787.1 coordinate 26,398,036, forward strand.
GTTGCCATGGAGAATCAAATCTGTCATTTGACAAGAAAAGTCACCCATTTATGACAGCACTTTATCTTGTCTCTCCAGGGGAAGAAAATGTCAAAAGTGAGAGCAGAAAAAAAATAAAGCCTTGAAACACCAGAATTTCTTGATTTCATTTTTATTATTCAGCTATCATATCCTTTCTGATAATAGCAACTTGGTGAAAATAAATAATGTTCCTACAGTAAAATCAAATATTTCCTATTGGAATGGACAAGGTTCTTTGTGACTGTCAGTGCTGTGAAGTCTGGCAAGAAATAGTGTTATTAGATAAACCTACGTTGCCCAAATCCCATTTTCTTTTCATTATAGTGTCAAAATAATTATACCTGTGTAATTTGGGTAAGAAATTGCAGAATGAGTAAAATGGTCCATTGCAAGAGATTGCTTAACGCTTGTGTTCCTTACGGGGTGGGGTTTCTACCAACTAAAGAAATAAATGGGGGGGGGATAGTATTTTCATTTAAATAAAGATATAAAGGTCTTCTATACTATTTGCGAAATGGGTTGGTGTATGCTATATTACCTTCCTGACATAAGACCTATTTTGCAAATCAGAGTAAAAAGGCAGAATATCGCACCTTGTCATGCACCAAAATACAACATTTTCCTCTACATTTAAAAAATATGTACTTTATCTGATCTCATGTTTGTTTGGGCTTTTGAAAATGGGGTTGCATCTTGAGAGATTGACAGTATTTAAAGTTCTGATCCAGGGTGATTATAGCTTGACCTGTGTCTGTGTAATGAGTGTGTCAGTACTATGCATGTGGACGCATGCACATTGACAAGATATTTGCCTGTATTTCCTTTTCTTCATAGTTAAACTCTCCTTTTTTTGAGATTTGCATTGCATTAAGTAAAAATGTTGGCATTGCGCTCTCATAAGCACATGAAAATAATCTGGACTGCATCTTTCTCGAGGGGCAATGTTTTTGAACGTTAGAGTATTATGTAGCTTGATGTGGTTCAGAAGTGAAGTAATCTTGTATCAATGAGATAGCATTGTAATAGCAAGCCCTTTAGTAAAGGTTTTAGTGTAAATATCTGACTGGCAGGGGAGCTGGTTTCTGGAACAGTTGTGCCTCTATGAGATTACGAAAATGGAAAGAAAAGAAAGGGCTGAACTCTCATTTTCCTGAAATTGGCGCGTGGTGCCGGAGTCATAGCCAATACTGGTTGGGATGTGCAGGGAGGCGCTTGCAGCACAATGGTGCCGTCCTGCGCAAGGAGGTCGGGGGCTGAGAAGCAGGATGCGTTTTGCTAAAAAGAAGAAAAGGAAGGAGAAGAAATGGATAAGAATCGTGGCAAACAAACCTACCAATAAATATCAGTAAAATCCTATTTCTGAGGCATATTTTCTTATTGCTTCGGTGGTGCCTGTCAGACACACTGTGTATTTTTACCCAGTGCTTGAGCCATTTCCCCTACTGTTTGTGTGCACAGGACTACTCAATTGCTGAAATGCGAGAAATAGTACACACAGATATGCTTTAAAGGGACGTGCACTCGATAAAAATCTGCAAAAACTCTGTAATCAGAGTTTGACACCCCTGTAGTCTTTACTCCATTTGGCCTCCTAGTTTGATGAAGTCGTTGGTTTGATTTTCTTGGAGGTAGAGATGGGAATGTGGATTGTTCTCACATCAAGATTCGGATTTCTTTTGTGATTACTGAGGATATTTGATGTATGTACCTGGCAGAAAGGGAGGATTTGTTTGTTGGTGAATAATTGTCCCCACTAATTGATAATAAAATTGCAATATAGTACAATATTGTTATTTACATAAGTGCTCTAGGATTGTGTGTGTACAGCACTGCTGTGGATTTGCTTGAATCCAGTGTGTGCAAATTTATTAGGTTGGCTTTTATTTCATTAGAATTTTATATTTTTAAAATTATATTAATGTACAAGTATGTTATATAATAGTTATTAATTTGATTTTTACCCTGATTTCTGTGGATTTTTGGATGCTTTGCTGTTTCCTCTTTTCTTTTTTTTTTTTGAAGTTTCATAGTGAGGATCAGCAAAGACATTTAAGAATAAGGCAGAGATGTGCGAATGAGTAAATTCTGCCTTCCTTAGCCCCATGCTATCTTTATATTCTAGTACAAGAAGATGTGTTTGTGTTTTCTGCTTTCTTTGAAGGTAAATGACACATCTCTGAGATAAATTTCCAGGGCCATCTTTTTCATATGGGGCATTTTCTTTAGCAGTAACCTGAAAATACTTTGTTTAAAAATAAAGCCACTGATGGTAGTAACCCACCAACAACCGACTTTTTGATTTTCCGTGAGTTGATTTTTGAAAGTAGAATTACCCTGTTATTAATAAAAATACCAAGTGTATTTAGTACTCACTCTGTTTCAGTTCCTGAGTAATTTGGGTATTTCATGACACTGCTTGTCTCCGTAAAGCAGGAATTGCTCTTATCCCCATCTTCCAGAGAAGAGAGTGACATTCAGGAAGATAAATACATTGTCCTGAGTCCCAAAGCCAGTAGTGGGTAGAGGAGTTGAGATTCGAATAGGCTCAGGTTCAAGGGGAACGCTTGAAATAAATTCTGGGTGCTCTTCTGATGTCAACAACTTGTATATGTTGTGAACCCAGGCGCACGTGCAGAGAAATTAGAGATTTACAAGAAAACTTAGCACCTTCCATTGATTGGAGCTTCTTTACTTCTGCAATAATGAAAGTAACAGAAAACCTTATTTACACTTGAGAAGTAGTTTCCTCAAATTTCCTGTTTTGCCCGACTTTCGCGTGCCCTCTCTCTTCCTTCCTTTTTATAGCCGCTGCCCCCATGCTTTGCTGTAAGACCTACCCGACTCCCTTGTTGATTTGATGGAAGACCATGTACCTGATGTCTTGGCTGGGGAAAGACTATGCCTAAATACTTTAATAATCAAATGAGGGGCAACTATTGTTCTTTCCAGAGACGTTTATTCCTTTCCCTCTGCCTAGCGTGACTTTGCTTTTTGGATACTGTTGTCTGTCCAAGTTACTTTACCTGAAGGCTTGCTTCATTGTGTTATTAATGTAGTCAAATTATAGTCATGTTTTAAAAACTTAATTGAATGAAAAAAAAACATTTTGAACTGAAAAGTAAGGTGGTGGTGTTCGTTAAAGAGTTCTTGCCTATTCTTGCCGGTCTGCAATGGCAGGGAAAGAAAGCCTAAGTTTGTATGTGGCTGTCACCTCATACTCATCCCCAACTGTTACTAACAGCTCTTTGCTCTTTTAGGCAACTTGTATCAGGGAAACTGAAACCGTTGGAAGTATGATCTTTGAATATATTTTGATTCTTTATATTAACAGAAAGCATTTAGGCTTCAACTCCTGAATGAAGCTTGGGCCTTTAAAAGCATGCCATGGAAAGAGGTACCCAGAAGCCCAGGCATCTTGTGTTTCCCTCACGTGGTAGTCAGTTCATTCTTTGAATTACCACCCCCCATCCAACATTAAATAAGAGTTTTCATTATGTGTTTTGTCCAGATTGTATCAAATGGAGTGTTTTTTAAACATTTAAGTGAGTTTTAATTTCGGACCCCCTTAGAGAACCAGTTTTCAAGTTTTCTTTAATTAAAAGGGAAGGGTGTTTAATGACTAAAAGCTAACATAGTATGGGTTATTTATTGTTGCTTGTTAAATTAGTTGGAGTTGGTTTGGTCCTAGACAAAATGAATGTTAGATTTAGGCAGAGTGTTTTCCTTCCTTAGCTGGTCTGTTTTTGTTTGGAGGTGAGTACATAGGAGGTGAGCACTCTCAGGTGGTTGCCTCCTGTTTCAGACAGAGGGTGTGTGTATGTGTGTGTATGCATGTGTGTTCCACATCTGCGTTTTGTTTTCTATGAAGAGTTAGCACTGAAAGAATGTGTATGTGTTACTGAGAATGCACACATTTCCTCTTAAAAAACTATTTATAAAGAGATGTGTATCATTCGTAAGAATTCCAGAACAGTGCCCCCACCCTATTCCCTTTTAGGTGTACACAAAGCTATCACATGCTTTTTGAAGGTTTTGCCGATTTTTCAGTTACAGTGTGTTGATCAGTTTAGCAGTACATTGAAACTGGCCCCTACGAAGGGCGTTAGTGGAGATGCACGTTTGAAATTGCTTTCTGGTTGTCAAACTGGAGTGAACACCGGGGCTACCTGAGTGCTGCTGATTCTGATTCAGTGGGGCTGAGATGGGGCCCAGAAATCTGTGTTTTTTTTTAAATAAGTTCTGATGATTCAAATCTAGGTATTGCATAGAGCATTATATATGTTCTAGAAGGTAGGGACCTATTCTTAACATCTCACCATTAAGATTCTTCCAGCACAGTGCTTGGGGTGCACAGAGTGAGGATAGACCTTGTCAAAATGCAGATTCTCTTTTAGTAGATGTGGCGGGGACCGGGACCCTGCATCTTGAACAAGCTCCCTGCTGATGTTTGTGTTGCTGGCTGAGGCCACACTCGGAAGATCAAAGTTCAGTCATTTATAGTGAAGTGTTTTTGAAAATAAAGGAACTATTTTAAAGCAACTCTTTGGCTGCTTCTTTTCTCTGTGGTTTTCTGTCGGACACCCGTTTCTCTCTGTACCTTAGCTCCTGCTTTGGTGTGTAGCCACGTCTGTGAACATTAAGAGCATTTCCACAAAAAGTGAAAATCTTTGTGTCCATGGAAGCACAAAGATTCTAAATTAGCCCCAACATCCCAGCTCGGATATCCCTGTGGGAATTCAGTTCTCTCAGCTGGACAGAGGGACCTTTAGGATTCTTTAGGGACACTTTCTCTTACCTCTCCTATGGCTGCTATTATGTAACAAAAGAGAGGGAATGAAGTTCTCCATTCCAAGGTTACTGGAGAGGAACATCCTGCCGACCTGGGGGTGGGGGTGGGGATTAGAAAAGGAACAGTCTAGCTCAGGGTTTTTCTACTAAAGTATGAATATTTGCTTTGTAAAGAAACTGATAGCAGAAAATGTGGTTTGGAGGCACATAGTGGCTCACACCTGTAATCTTAGCACTCTGGGAGGCTGAGACAGGTGAATTGTTTGAGCTTAGGAGTTCCAAGACCAGCTTGAGCAAGAGCAAGACGCTGTCTTTAAACAACAACAACAACAAAAACCAAACAGCCAGGCATTGTGGGGGATACCTATAGTCCCAACTACTCAGGAGGCTGAGGCAAGAGGATCACTTGTACCCCAGAGCTCGAGGCTGCTATGAGCTATGATGATGCCACAGCACTCTACCAAGGGTGACAAAGTAAGCCTCTATCTTAAAAAAAAAAAAAAGGACGTAGTTGTGGGGAGATGCCAGCTCTGTTTCAGAGTAACATGTCCAACACCTTTAAGCTCCCTCTCTTCATTGTCTTAAGCACAGATACCTGAGCTTAAGGTATGAGTTACAAGGACATTATCTTAAAAAAGGAATGGGGAGAGTGTTTCCTTAAAGACTGTATATTTCTGTCTGTAGAAGGCAGAAACTATTAGGATGTGGGTGTCTGAGCCCACTTGTGCTCTTCCGAAGAGGAGTGTGACCAGTGGGCTCAACTTTAAATGCCATCAGCATTTGAGGGAGGGTATTTATTTTTTCAGTGAGAATAGGATGACATTGATCATCTTAGTGACTTTGGACAAGATCTCTGGGTGGGGAAGGGAGTTTGGTTTCACTTGTGAAAAAGCAGGAGTTAAACTTCAGTACTGTCTGGGTCCATCAGTACCAGTCCTTTGCTCCTGTGTTGAAATCACATTCGGGCTACCCTTTGATTCAGCCTGTAGGACTGCCTGGATCGCACTGCCCACCTATGTGCGTAAGTCATTCAGCTTGAAGACTGTACCCAGTAATTTGTGTTTTGAACTGATAACTCCTTTGCTTAGTTGACAATGTTGAAATAAGGTTTGAGGAAGGAATCCTGCTGTACTCTTGGTATCTGTGTCTAGTTTGGGTGGTCTTGGCATTTATCATGAAGCTGTGTTTATCCTTATTTCCCTTTCGTAAGGAGTTAGGAAGTAGGCATCGTGGGAATGTTCACCGACACTGGCCCAGACACCACATCCAGTGTGATAGGAAGGTGGGATTTTGGTCCTTGTAGGAGTAACTTGAGGTACCTTGTATCCCATGTGGCTCAAATTCAAATTGTTATGGTGGCCACACAGGTAATAGAAAAGAAGTAGGCAAGTTGGGTGGGAAGAGTGGAGAACCAGACAGCACAAAGGGGGCCGCTGCTGCCCCACTCCGGCCAGTTGTTGTCAGAACTTGGGGCCATGTTGTCAGATTTTCTGACTTTTCTAGAGATGGCAGGAAGCAGAGTGCGCTCCTGTGTAAGTAGAAAGAGTGGTCTTCACATTCTTCAGAGCTTTGCTCATTTTATCTGTTGGGACCCCACTGAGTGAAAGGGGAAGGAAAGGAGGGAACTAGTATGTGAAATGTATTTCATTTTCTGGGAACATGAACTGCTGATTCTCTCAGCAGTTGAACAGCTATCAAACAAGGACATTTCCCTGCAGTCGACTTCGGAGGGAGGCAGGCAGTCCCGCTCTATGACCATCAAAGAATGATGGGTCTTAACCAATGCAGCGTCCACAGGCAAAAATGTATGCCTTTCCCCTCAAAGTTCAGCCCTTTCAGATATTAAAATATAGCAAGAGTCTCCTTTGGGTCAGTAAGCCTGAACCTCATCATTTATCCTAGAGAGAATAAAATTATATATTCTTATAGAAAGTCATCCACCACTGTGCCAACTCTGAGTTGTCCCTGTAGTGCTTTGCTGGTTTTTTGAATCTGTCATGTCATTAAAAAATAAGATACATGTAACACTGCACGTGAATCACCCAGTTTTCCAAGTTGTCAGCTTGGTTCAGGGGTTAACTTAATACCTAAACTACTGAGTAGTTAGTCTTGAGACTAAATTCTGTAGTGTGTAAGAGGTTTCTGTACATGAGTGATTTTAGAGTATAGCCTTTAGAGATTTTTTTTTTTTTTTTTTTTTGAGACAGAGTCTCACTGTCACCCTTAGTAGAGTGCTGTGGCGTCATACCTCACAGCAACCTCCAGTTCTTGGCCTTAGGTGATTCTCTTGCCTCAGCGTCCCGAGTAGCTGGGACTACAGGAGCCCGCCACAATGCCCGGCTATTTTTTGTTGCAGTTTGGCTGGGGCTGGGTTGAACCCACCACCCTCAGTACATGGGGCTGGTGCCCTACTCACCAAGCCACAGGCGCTGCCCCCCTTTAGAGTTCCTTTTGATGATATTGTTTCAAAAGATGTGGTAGGTGTTAGAAATGCACACAAATTCATATTGTGGAGGCTCCAGGAGCATTTAATTTGAGAGATCTGACAGCTAAAAACTTTGCAATTGCATGTGTTTCTTTTACCGTTTTAGCACCAGCATTGTCCACAAAGAGGTGTGTGGCTGCCTGCACAGGGGATGCGTGCCTTTGTAAATGAGAGAAGTATAATTCTTTTTCTCTTGGAAGGCTGTACCCTAGGAAGCTATTGTTGTATCTGTAGAATTACCAACCCAAATGTAACTTGGAGTTAGTACACACAGTTTTTTATTTGGGATTTTGACAATTCTTCTAACAAGACCTTTTGACAACTGGGTGATTTAACAGCTACACAGATGAGATCCAGTTTCCTTTTGGTTCTAGCATGTTCTGCATAATTTTTGTTTATTTTAAAATTAAGTCATGACTACTTGATATGTTTGCCCCAGTGTTGCAAATAACACCCCTGATGCCATTTCACCATTGCTTTTGCGTAATGTTAGGTTATGAGGAGCATATGTAAACTACCAGTGATTTAATGACTGTGTTGTTCATCAGGTTAAATTGTATTTAATTGGCTTTGTGTTTTGTCTTTTTGTTTCCATGAAGTGATTATTGGGAGGGGTATTAAAAAACTCATATATGAAGCCTCATCATCTAAAACACACATAAAAATTCTTTAAGATGTCTTTTATTCCCGATCTCCTTATCTTCCCTCACGAGCTTTCTGAGAATAAGTAGTGTGTGTGGTGGTTTATCTACGCTTTCATGTGCTCTCGCCACATGCTTAACACTGAGCACGGCGGGGCTGCATTTCATTGGGCTTTCACAATCCTTTTATAAAAGGGCTGATCTGTTAACACCACCCTCTTTAGATCGAGCAGACAGGATGTTCTTCCATACAAAGAAGCGGTCACAGTCTTTCTGGCCGTCCAGTAAGTGAATGATTTCAGGCCTGGTGGGCAATACTTGTGTCCATGCGTAACACAGCCCGACCACAGTAGAAGGCAGCTGCATGTAATTTTGAACTCCACTCATTGAACTGTAATAAAACAATATAAGCACTGCTTGGGGGGAAGATTGGATGTAGTTATCCTTACACAAGGCTCAGGCATATGAAAGCAGTGCTGGCTGACAAGAGGATTTTGAGATTTGATTTTGATTGAATTGCAGAATTGAACAGGCCAGGAATGTCAGTGGAAGGCTAAACGCCTGTACTGCCATAAAGTTTTATTCATGTGCGGCTTTCTAATATCAAGTAGATGGATTATTGGAAAAGGTGTCAAGGGACATGAAATGGAAGTGCCCAAAACATAAAATGTAGGCAGGAGGGAGAAATTACTTCTTGCTTAGTTATATAATTAGGTCTTCCAAAAAAAAAAGGAAGAAAAAGAATATTCCATAAAATTGTTTATTCTTCTCTCTTTAAAGGAAAAAAAATGACCAACTTATAGCATTTATTTTATTCCTCCACAAGAAATTGAATTTAGCAGTATTTAGATAGAAGCTTTTTTTAATGCCTTCTTTAGTTTTGTTCAAAATTAAAACAGGGTGATAGGCTTTTTTACAAAAAGAGGAGAGAGTGAACCAAGAATATCTCAGCGCACTAGACATGAGGAACTATTATATTCAGAAACAAGAGGCAGACATGTGTTCACACATCCTAATGCATGGACTTTTTGCATAGTGTGGTAATGCATGCAGAATTATACATGAATTTACACCGGACGGCTGATGTCCAAATTGGTGTGGCATAGACAGTGTCACTCATTGGCGATGAGCTGGTACTTCTCCAGCGAAGTTACACGGAAGGTTGGGCTGGAGATGGCAGAGTTTAATCACATCATCTGTCCTGGTTCTCATTACCCACGTGCAGGGTTTCTGCTCCAATCATTAGGAAGTACGCCTAAACATTGTCAGCTTGGAGGTGAAGAAACACCTGTAATTTCTCAGTTTAGAGTCTGTTTGTTTAGCATTTCTAATCAAAGTGGTCTCCGTAAATAATTGAAATTAGGAGCGTGTGCACATTGACTGTGATATGTAGTATGCAGGTGGGATTTTTCTTTGTTTGCCACCTACCTCTTGTTCTACTGTATTATGTCTTTAGAAACATGTTTATTTGTAAATGAGGCTTTGTGAGGTTAAAGTGGAAAACTTCAGGAAGGAAATGCTGAAGGGCTTATGTTTTTAAAGCCCCTTTTCCCTCTTAATGCTCAATTTGTCGACAGGTTGCAAAACAAATGCCGTGCCATGTGATTGAAGTTGCCTCTCTGAGATGTGTCCAACTTTTTATTTACCTCATATTCTATAGATCTGTGTTAGCGCGTATTTAGTTGTATTTTATAAATGTTTAGTTTTCCTAAAAATAAACATTATGAATATTTATCTAATCAATGACTCATGTATAAATAGCCCTTGAAAGGAAAAAGAAGTCCTCAATTTGAGGGGTTAGATTGCATGATCAGTAAGTGAGCCCTTTCAGGTTTACCTTACACCCCACTTTCCCATAGGGTTTAAACAGGCAAAAGTGATATCTGAGAATGGGATTTTCTGCTGTTTGTGGAATTAATCCTAAATCACACAGTCTGAGGATGATAAAAGGTTGTTGAAAGTTGAAAGGAAATACTCACAAAGTTGTAGAACTGCCTTTTGAACTTGGTAACATTCTAAGCAATGGTCCTTTGCCTGGGCTATGCCCAGCCTTGAAATTCTGGTAGTTAAGGAAGAGAAGTGTTATGTGTTACCCAGAAATTTATATCTTGGAGCCTCCTTGCAACTTACACAAACGCATGGAAATTATATTTTGGTTCCATTTCCCTTTAATATTGCATTAAGAGGAGGCATGCAGGGTGCCTAGGGCATAAAATTTAAGGAGACATTTACTCGTAGATGCTGACCTTAAACTTGACAACCCTGAGAATGAACGCTTTCCTAAATTTTGTACCCTAGTCATCTTGCTTGCTCCCATAGTTTGGGCCCTGCTACATTTTTGCAATATGTAGAAAAAAAATTCTTGACCCGAGTAGAGCACATTCACCTTTTTGCTATTTCTGTAACTTGCCCTGTTTCCGTTTACCAACATTTAAAAATGATGACAAGTATGATCATACCATATTGTTTGATTACTGTTTTCCACGCAGCTTCCCCCAATTGGCAGGCATTCTGTTTCTGCTCTAAAAAGCAATTTTGCATTAGGTCTGGTCATAACATGTATTTTGTTCTTTGATCCCACTGGAGCTAGGGTTTTGACATAAGCTAATAAACTTTGCATGCCCACACCTTATTAAGTTGTACAGTTGCAAATGCCCTCCGTGAAAAAGACATGTGCCAGCATCCCCATGTTGAAGTTTGCTAAGCAGGTTATGAAGGATTAATACCTGGCAATGATTTGGCTCTGAAATTTTGGAAATGGTAATTTAGTGTTCCAAGCAGAGAAGTTTGTCATAGGTATGTTAACTTGGGACCGTAAAGCAGTTGACTGGAATGACCTTTGTTACTGACACTGTAGTCACCATCTACAAGTTAGAGGTATTTTGTGAAGTGCTTTCCTTGAATTCCTCCCATTTCATCCTTAAAAAAATTCAGTTCAGCAGGTATCATTATTACCCACTGGTTTATAGATGAGGAAATCCCTGCTTGGAGAAATTACTAAACCAGTTGCCCTAGTTCACAGCTCACAGACAATAAACTCTAACCCTTGAGCCAGTGTTCTTAATACCACTGCTTTTAACCACTGCATAATTCTTGCCATGTTCAATTAATTGTCTGGAGACATTATTATAGGTACAGTTTGCCTTTCGGGAAAAGCATCAAGATTCTCTCCTTAAGTATTGCTTAGATCTTATTCATCATCAGCCTTCATTTATAGAATGAGTTACGTATTTAGTGCCCATATTGTTGGAGACTTAGTGGCGCAGAATTTTGTATATTTCTTTGTGGAAGCCATTCGAAGAGGCCTGTGTAAGGGGAAGGGAAGCAGTGGGAATCCTTAACTCTGTCAGGGGATAAAGATCTCCTGATAGACCAGGAGGTAACTGTCAATCTCTGAGATTGAAATCTTAGAAGGAGTCTGTTTCTACACCAGGGTCCCCTCCCCAAGGCTGGCAACATTCACATTGCTCGGCAGGGAAGCGTTTGGAGCCATCAACCCAGGAGGGGTTCCATGAGGTCTGGCTCTGTCTGATGTGTGGTGTGTATGAATGAAGCCTCTTTCCTAAAAGCTGAAATCAGCTTGAGAAAAACTGGGAGAATGAGTGAGTCGTTTGAGGCTCTTCTCTCAGAACGTGTCTCCACTTGTCTCTGGCTGATTCTATAGTGCTGACATTTTTCTGCGACCTCGAGTAGGACGGAAGAGAGAGAAACAATATCTACAGCCCCCTCCCCCCATTTTGGTGAGTATGCAAGTTTAATAAAAATACATTTTAAAAGACTAGATTCTTTTAAAAGGGCTCTGCTCATATCTGTTGTAGTTTGAACAGGTAAAGCAGACTGAGTGTGGGTGAGCTTCCTTTAACCTTGCTGTGAGCGTGAAACCTCGTCCTCACTCTTCTTGAGTAGCTCTTCTGGATTCTTGTGTGTGCTCCCACACACAGGCCTTGCTGGTGATGTCTCTCCAGAGGAGAAAGATGTCATGGAATGGAGCAAGTTGGTGTTCGGGTAGTATGGAACCAGGCCACTCCCCTATTCCCTTTCAGCTGGAGTGATTCCCATTTGGATCTGACTCTAACCAGGTGGCATCTGGTTGCCAGTTACTGTCCAGGGTGGTAGGTACCTCCTGACTCAGGCTATTCATCTGTTAAATGGGTACGACTATTTGTAAGCTCATTGAGATACGCAGAGATGGTGGACATATAGGGGCTAAATGTAAGCAATCGCTGCTGTATGTGTAGACACAGGTGTGGACAGAGATAATTCAGGCCACAGATATTGTTTGGCTTATTCGATGTTCTACATAAAATATTTGAATGATCCTTAAGATTTACTGAGATTTCTTACGCAAAACCCAGATTTCTGACTTCTTGTCACAAATCAAAAGATGTGGTGAGGCCAGCCTTCCTCCCATGCTGGGGCCAAGTGCCTGGTGAGATGGTTCTTGCCAGTGCTGTCCAATTCAGGATGCTTCCCACCACTTGGCTGCTGTTTGATCCTCTGCCTGCTTCATCCATTGGAGCAACTGCCAGGCCCCTGTGGGCATTTGAGTTTACAAGCCTGACCCGAAGTGTGTCTGAAGTGCATGGACCAGTGTCCACGAGTGTGTAGACACTTGCTTCCGCTGAGGAACAGCGACTAGATTCTGGAAAGTGCCAGTTTTGTAAATCCCTTCAATGATTTAAACTTTCTGGAATCTGTGCATCCCATCTAAACAGTGGGAACCACAGAAGAATATACTCATTGGAGAGTTACAAAGCATATAATTTTATCTTTACATTCTTACGAGTGAATTGTAAGAACATGACTTCATAGGAACCTCTGAGACATTGCAGTGTTTTAATAACACTTTGCTGCTACATGTAATGCTTCATTTTTACTTTTATTAATTTAATTTTTTTTCCAGTATGTGGCAGCAGGTGCCCTGGGCACCTCAGCCCTGACTCCAACTTCACCCTCCTCTGCCTCAGGGAAGCTGCCTGGCTCCCTCCCTCCTTAGGGCAGAGGCTCCAGGAGCATGTCCTGTCTGGGAAGAGTTTATGAGATTACACCCACTCCTTCATTCTTCAACATGCTTTTCTCTGCTCATTACCTTGGCAACTTCCTCTTGGGAAGTCCACACATGTACTGACAACAAATTACCTCCATTTGCAACTCCACCATTGTGCCTGAGCCTGCATTTCCTCAGTTAAAAAACAAACAACAAAAAAAATGGTGCTTACGGATTACAGCAACTTTTGTGGAAGCTAGGCTTATAGGGGTGGCAGAGCCCCCATTTCTTTGGGGGCCCAGGTTTCTCTGAGAAGGATAAGAGCTGTTGTCTGCTTCAGTCCCTTGGGCAACCAGGTGTCCCACATCATATACCTGAGTTCATTCATTCATTGTGAACAAGTTCTTTTCGATAAGATAAGTAGATAGATATTTAGGCCTGTTGGAAGATAGATCTAAATAGACGTTTATATTTATTATATTTATATTTATTAAAGTACCAGGCATTGGTGATTTCAACACTTTGTGAAAACAGACTTGAGATTTAATTCCATAACAAAAACAAGTGAGAAATCAGACCTATAGAGAATTCAACAAAGGCAGATACTAAAAAGCGTACATCGACTTTATCCATTACATGCATGCTGTGGAGGTCACACTACCTTAGAATCTTTGAACTTCTTGAGAAGCTCTCTGGATAGAGCTCATTTTTATTTTCTAGAAAGTTGGGAAGACAGTATATAAAAAATGTGGACTTCGGCATCAGCCCTCTTCTGGTTCAAGCAAAACACAAGGGGCTGCCATTTACGTGGCCAGTGATGTATGTAGCACCTCAATCGTAGTTATGCAGTGCCCATCTTTCCCAGCTATTCATGGCAGCCCTAATTTAGGTAAAACTGAGTTGGAATTCCAGCTTTTGCCACTTAGTGTCTGTGAACCAGCATGTGTTTCTGTAGCCCTCCCCAAAATGGGCCTCACAGGTCTCCTGGGTGAAGACGGCAGACAGTCTGCACTCAGGAAGTAGTTGCCGTTGCTGTTGATCGTTCACTGGAATGAGTGATCTCTTCTGCACATCTTCTCCCTCCTCGCCACTTTGTGCACTTTGAAAAGGATATCCTTCACACTTATTTTCCAGAAAATTGAGGTCACTGACTTATTTCCTTCTTGAACCCTCAACCCTCCAGTCCCCATGGCCATCGCTCTCTCCCCCAGTCCCTTGGGTTAAGTTGCACCCGAGGTGTGTTCAGAGCATCCTTGGCAGGCAGGCATCAGTTGCCTTGCTGTCTGCAGCAGGCCTGTTTGATTTTGGCTTTATCTGATCCAGGGAAGAAGCTACACTCTTCTTGGCCTTGGATAGGCCAGTTGTGGGCTGGCCCGTAATAATACAATTATGAAGGTTAACAGGAAAAAGTGGGGTCCAGGAGCAATTCCAGGCAGCTGGCAGTCCTGCTGAATTGGAAGCGCCCCACCAATGAAAACTGCAGCAAGAAGCAAATTAAACCTCCTATCTGCCATCTCACTCTCTCTTCTCCCCTTTCCTGTTTGGACTTGAAAGGCGATTGGAGCCAGGGCCCTGACAGTTGACGGAAGTGCTGCAAGGGGAGAGTATTTATTTACAGTGAGTCGTGGCGATGCTTGTTCAGGATGCGGTTTCTTGCAGGAAGTTCTGTCCCCACCCCCGGGTTTGATCATTTCTCCAAAAAAAAAAAAAAAAAATCCTTGATTGTTTGAGGCCTCTGCTCTGACTTGGAGCAACACTGTATGACCTGTCTGTACTTGGAAGATTTGCTGAGGGCACCCTTGTAGGGGGCCTGGAGTTGGGCGAGAGGCAAGCAGAGGGCCTGGCTCTCTCCAGATGTGTTCAGGCACAGTGAAAATCATTAGGCATTGAAAATAGGGAAGTGGGCTGAGTGCACGTGCAGTGAGCTGTGGTTGGGGCAGGCCATTCTGTTCGTTAACAGAAACCAGTGCTAATTGACATGCTTGTTCTGGGTGTTTCAGACAGAAATCACTTAGAGGCGAAGTCAGTAGCTCCAATGCTTCGGTAGCAAGTACTTAGTGATAAACCAGTTGGGCTGGGAGCCCTTCTGAAGCAGGCTGAGAACTGAGCTGCTGGTTTAGACTTTGGAGTGCCTTTTGCCTTTTGGAGTTCCGTAGACTTTTAGGAGACAAGGGTAAAGAGGGAAACGGTATTCTGTTGAAGAACTTAATTTAGTGCTTTTTTGGGTTCATTGTAAGAACCTATGATCCTGTATAAACTTCCTTGTAACCTGAGGAATAGTCTCCATTCTATATTTTAAAATATACATAAAGTGAGAAGAAAATTATAAAAAGATATGAAATGAAAAGAATAAACCTCCCTCCTCCAGGTTCTCAGCTCCCTTCTTGAGTCCCTGAAGTCCCCAGAGTGGGAACTTGTCATCAGCTGGCAACTTTGCAGAGATGCCAGTTCTGGGCCTGCCCTGGAGACCATCCGACAGAATCCAAAGTCCGGTGGGGGTCTGGCGATCTGTGTTGTCACCAGTCATCCAGGTGATTGTGATGGTCGCTGATGCTGTGGACCACAGACTCAAGGCAATGGCTTTCCAGCTGGTTGTGTATCAAGATCACCTGGAGGGCTGTTAAAACCGGTACATAACAGGCGCAGTCAGGGGGAAGGCGTGAGTGCTGGTGAGCTATTACACAGGCTCACATAGAGTTAACAATAACAAGTATTTCAAGATGGCTGGAAGAGAGGATTTTCAGTGTTCTCATCACAAAAAATGATACATGATGGATATGCTAATTTCCCTGACTGAACCATTACACATTGTATATGTGTATCAAAACATCACACATACCCCATGAGTATGTACAGTTATTATGTGTCAATTAAAAACAAAATGAAACTTGAAAAAATAAAAAAAACTACAGGTACTAGAGTCCTCCTCCCCTGAGATTCTCAATTGAGTAGGTTACAGGTAAGGCTTGACAATTTGTGTTCTTTCATTCTGTGGCCAAGTGTCCCACTTACAATCATCCTCTTCCTGGTTTTTCTGATGCAGTAGTTCTGGGCCTTTGCTAAATCCAGACTTGGGGAGCAACTCTGCCAAACACACACATACAACAAACAAGACAAAACCAAAACCATGCAAAGGAGGAAGAAGCATCTGTCACATTACTTACTGAGGCCACAGCTGAGTTGGTGTACGGTGACACTGATGACAGAGAGGATGTTGGCACTCATGGAACTCTCTCCAGTTGTCCCAGTGCCCAATTCATCCCAAGAGACTTTCGTGAGCAATTTTTGCAGCTACCAAATTCATCTCTCCTGCTGAGAAACTCTTGTCAGTGTGCCCAGACCACGTGAACATTCTCAAGATTCAGAGGAAGTGGCCAACATTTTCTATAGGTGTCTTCCCCAGTGGACTTGCTCTCCTAATGTTTTATTTTTTTGGATTTTAAAAGTCTTTATTTTTGAAAAGTGCGAGTAGTTGGATGTAATTTCAGCTGCTGGGCTTTATTTGCAGAATATGGCGGACACAGGGGACAGGATTATTTCACATCCCTTTGAGGGTGGGCTGTGGTAGATAAACTGTATGCAAGGATGTGTCCACAGACCCTGTGTCAGCCAGCTCAGTCCTGCTGGCTGTGGGTTAACACACAGACGCGTGTGCAGAATAGTGGATGTTACCGTGGGCAGCTGGGCAGAAGGAAGCACAAACCATGAGGTATCTGAGACACATAACGCTTCGCTGAAGTGGGGCCCCAAGCTTGAGAGCAGGGTTTTGAAACCTGGATACGAGCTCCTCAGATGGTTCAAGAGGGAAGAACAGCATTACAGAGAGAGGCAATAGCTATTTCTTGGCCTTGCATCCTATCCTGATCTTTTAAATGCTTGGGAATACCTCAGAGTTGTTCAGGAGTGACTTTCTGCAGTAGAAGATCCTGGTAAAGATTTCAAGGAGGACTTGCTTGCTGAGATCCTCTCCAGGAAAATAACATCATGCAGAATAAAATAATTTTATAATGTACAAAAGATAGTAAACTTTGAATATGGAAAGTAATTTTTCTCAAATTTCCCTCTGAATCCACACACATATCCACAGTCTGAGTGGAATTGACAGCTGCCAGAATGCCTAAGGGACTCAAGTGGGAAGGGAGTTGGCTGCACCATGTCCGGCTGAGCAGCAGGGCATCGGCCTGCTTCCCCGGAGCCAGCCTGAGTGGGAGGCAGAGATAAGAATGCAGATCTAGACTCTGCAGGGCTGATTGAGAATTCCACCACTGGCATTGGCTTTGGATACATTCTTTAACCTGTTGCAGTGTGGTTCCCTGTTAGTGACACTGGGGTCACAGTAGTTCACTGTCCTGAAAGTGAGAAGGTGAGTGAAGTAACGTGTGTCCAGCCTTTAGCACAGTTCCTGGCATGCAAGTGACTACTCACTCTGCTGGTGTTGAAGGCCTGTGGAAAAGGGTGATCAAAACCCAAAAACCTGGTCTCTGAGCAGAGCGTGTAAAGGTTGGTGCTCTTAACATCTGGGACCAGAGATTTCTGTCATGGGCTTTGTGCTGTGCTTCATATGGTAGGTGTAGCAGCATCCCTGGCCTTGGCCATTCCCTCCTGCACCGTCTCAGGGTGACAGCCGAGCTGTCCAGATGTTGCCATCCATGAGAACTGATGTAGAGCACGTGCCATGCAGGGAGTAGTGTGTGATTTACAGTTACTCACCCTAAGGTGCTGCTACACTGGGTCTCTAACCGAGACTGAGGAAAACGAATTTCACAAGAGGCAGCTGAGAAAACAGTTTGCTTATACTGTTTCAACAGGGAATGCAGTTACCTTTTTTTTTTTTTTTTTTGTAGAGACAGAGTCTCACTGTACCGCCCTCGGGTAGAGTGCCGTGGCCTCACACAGCTCACAGCAACCTCTAACTCTTGGGCTTACGCGATTCTCTTGCCTCAGCCTCCCGAGCAGCTGGGACTACAGGCGCCCGCCACAACACCCGGCTATTTTGCAGTTTGGCCGGGGCCGGGTTTGAACCCGCCACCCTCGGCATATGGGGCCGGCGCCCTACCCGCTGAGCCACAGGCGCCGCCCGCAGTTACCTTTTAAAAACCAATCAACCAGTATTTACTGAAGTGCTATCGTATCTCACAGGAAAGAATTCCTAATGTATACCTGGTGTATGCTTTTCTTTCTTTCTTTCTTTTTTTTTTTTTAGAGACAGAGTCTCACTTTATGGCCCTCGGTAGAGTGCTATGGCATCACACAGCTCACAGCAACCTCCAACTCCTGGGCTCAAGCGATTCTCTTGCCTCAGCCTCCCGAGTAGCTGGGACCACAGGCGCCCACCACAACGCCCGGCTATTTGTATGCTTTTCATTTAATACTAGTTTGACTTTAAAATGTGATGAGCACAGTCTTTTGCCTGTTTCATTTTCCAGTTTTTTCTTCTGTATTTTAATTTTCAAAAATTGTGATACAATACACGGAACAGAATTTATCATTTTCAGTGTACAGTTTAATAGTTTAAGTATATTCATGTTGTTGTGCAATCCATCCCTATTCCCTCTGGTGCCCCCCAGGTCTCCAGCCCTTGGGAACCACCATTCTTCTTTCTCTGTCGATGAATGTGACTGCTCTAGATAAGTTATATAAGTGGAAGCAGACAGTATTTGTCTTTTTTGGTGACTGTCTTATTGAGTATAACGTCCTCAAGTTCGTGCATCTTACAGCATAATTTAGAATTTCCTTCCTTTTAAAGGCTGAATAATATTCTGTTGTATGTCTATATATGTTGTTTGTTCATCCTTTGCTGAACACTTGGCTTGCTGCTACCTTATGACTATTGTGATTAATACTGCTATGAACACAGGTGTATGAATATATCTTAGAGTCCCTGCTTTAAATTCTCCTGCAAATCCACTGCAGAAGTGGATTTGCTGGATCACATGGTCAATCTAATTTTTCTTCTTCTTCTTCTTCTGTTTTTTTTTATTTTTATTTTTTTAGACAGAGTCTGACTCTGTTGCCCTGGATAGAGTGCTGTGGTGTCATAGCTCACAGCAACCTCAAACTCTTAGGCTCAAGAGATCCTCTTGTCACCATGCCTAGTTAGTTTTTTTCTATTTAGTAGAAATAGAAAATAGCTTTCACTCAGGGTGATGTTGAACTCCTGAGGTTCAATGCACTTTGGCCTCCCAGGGTGCTAGGGTTACAGGCGTGAGCTATGGGCCTGGCCCAGTTTTTATTCTACTTTTAAAACTTTTGCACCCTTCCCTCCCTAGCTGAGGAGAATAGAAAGGACTGCCCTTCAGACCTCTTCCTACTCTTTCTTGGAGGTTTTCCTAGCTGCCTTTGATTCTTTCTTGCATTCTGTCTTTTCCCACGTGGACATACAGTTATGTTTTCAGGAACCAACAAAAGGCTTGGTTCCAAGCAACACCCAGGAAGCCATAACTACATCTTGCCATCTTTGTCACCAGGACCTGTGCTGCCTGTGGCGCGGTGAAGTTTGCCTGAGTTCTGCATCTGCGGAAACATGAGGCCTGGCCCCCTCTTTGTCTGTCTGCCACCTGCATAGGCAGTCACACCCTTGTGCAGTTTAATGAAGCTGTGAAGAGGAAGATGCCTTGTGAGAACCGTGATCTGGTGTCTTCCTTCCAGTAGTGCTTTGGGTAGGGTGTTGCGGCTCCCAGCTGCAGGCTCTGTCCCTTGCCTCTGAGGAGCACTGTATCCCCGCTGCCTTCTGCACTGCCCTGGGCCTCTACCAGTGTGGGTAGAGAGGGCTGGGTGGGAGACGCTCAGTCCTGTAGCCTCCAGCATAATTCCCTTAGAAATATCCCAGTTCTGCACTGACATTCTCAGTGTAAGAAAACAGGAGAGCAGAAAAGCAATATGTTGAAAAGCTTGTATCTATGGAGACTGCTTTTTTTTTTTCCAAATTAGACTGAAACCTCCCTAAATCCATATAATTCTATTTACAGAATGGGCCTCCCAGGCCTCGTAGTGAGGAGTAGGTCTTGGCCATCAGCTCCTAAGGCGTGTAAGTGGGGTTCCAGACACCCAGGGGAGGGACAGTCTCAATATTTGGAGATCAAAATTACATAAGTAGAGGGGAGCCTGAAGGAGGTGGCCATAAGTTGAAGTCCCTACTGTGCTAGGATGTTAAATCCTTTTGTGAGCCAGAGGCTCCTCTGCGGATGGCTGGGAGGATAGAGAGTCAGCAGAGATAATGGATTGCGCGGGGACTCACGCCGCAGCAGGTTACTCTTAAAGGTGTATAAACAAGTGGAAGTAGGACTAGTCTTGCTGTTTCACATTTTTGAGAGTAATCCCAAAACACCAGTTCTTCCAGGCCAGTGTGGCTCATACCAGATGAAGCTGCCAGAAAGTGAAGAATATAGGACAGTATTCATTCATTCATTCATTCAGACATAGATGTTTTTAAGAGCCAAGGATCCAGTGCTGAGCTAAATCAGACACATTGTCCTTAAGAGCCTGCATGTCGTTATGTCCCTTTAATTCCTTTGCGTAATGAAACATGTTGGATGTGTTCGTTCTCCTGGAGGTAATAAATTGTCCTATTATTTTGTTTGCTTTTATCCCATTATTTTCCTATAAATAGTAGAGATAGATTCCACTGCTAGAATCACACAAACACATTTCTTCTGAAAATAAGTCATTGTTATTATTTTAATCCATTCTAATTTTCCACTCACATCAGAAGATGATGGGGCTTTTCTCCGTGTATGTGAGACTGAGGGAAAGGAAACCTCAGCTTTACACCTCTTGGCACTGAGCTTTTCTTTTTGTCTGTCCTGTTGTTTGGGGTAGCTCCATTTTTTTGTTTGTTTGTTTTTGTTTTTAACCTAATGACTTTTTGATTTGAGTCATCTGTGCCCCAGCCTGAGTAGAGTAGGCGCTAAAGCCTGTCCCCTGAGCTGAGGGTAATCCCAGACTTGGAAATTCATGTTCCTCTACCCTTTGGGCCTGAGAGACAGGATGGTGGGGACCTTGCCGAGTGTCTGTGATAACCCCTCTTGTGGAGAACACACACAGGACCTGGGGTGCTCATGAGGTGGGATGTATCCTGCTCCCCATTCTCTGTCCTGTGCAGTAGCTCTGTGAGTTGGTAGAACCTAGTGAGAATTGGTGGTGGCTTCTTATATCCCTAAACTCCAAATGTATTCATTTCCTTTCCCTTTTCATATATTCTTAGAGTAAAATTGTTAGATCAGAGAAACGGAAAAATTTTATTGCCTGCATTCTGTTTTTCAGAATGGTGATACCATGTTTGTTCCCAATGAGCTTTGTATGTGAAGCCCATTTCCCCCAATTCCAATAATATAGGGTATGATATGTGAAAATATTCTCTTACTTCATAGGTGGAAAAGTGTATTGTCTTCATTAGCATTACATTAAATTGGTAGGATGGCTTGCCTTTTTGTTTCCTGTGTTTTAGATAAGTGTCAAAGTTATATAAAAATTCGATTTATTACAGTAGACATTTCACCTATTCCTGCATACACATCTTCACTTGGGCTGGTGAAGACCGTGAAGCAGTTTAGTTTCTAGGTATTTTGATGTATTCTAGCACATCAAAGGGCCAACGTTTCCATGCCATTTTCCTCAGACCACAAGTTCCTCAACATATTAGTTTTTTTCCATGCAGAAATTATTCTGTTGTTAAAATAAGTTGGAAAATGCTGGCTCATACCAAGCTCAATCTTTCATTTCGATATGGGATTTTTAGGTTTTTGGGTACTAATGTGCATTGTTGGTCTCAGAGGGAACTCAGTACATTTGTAGAGTTTTCCACTTGAAGCTTTCTTTGGTGGCAGCAGGGAGTGTTGTGGGGAGACAGTGGCTTTTGCTGTATTGGAGAAGATAGTTTGGGAAATGCTTTGCTGGAATGATTATGAATTCCTACATGGCTTTGAACCTATATTCTGTGGTGTTAAAATTCAGAAATAGTTTTCAAGTTGTAATTAAATACTAATATGTGTGGAGGGTTTCTCCTCCTCTTCTTTCTCTGTCTTGAAGTCTATTACTTTATGCTTTTATAAGAAAAATAATGATGTAACCAAGAAACTATCAAATGTGTGCAAGTACCTGTGTGTACATGCACACCCAGGGCCAGTTCTCACTGTGAAAGTGAGTATTTGGTGCTTTTGAGAATAGCATTTTTCCCATAAAGGGTAGCCAAACCAATTTCATTGCAACATTTTGTTTGATGCTTCTTAGTCTTAAATATAGCTTAATAATACTGGTTTATTGACTGTTTTGGATGAGGCAGTGAGCTGATAAAGAAGAACAGACAGAAGTTAAGGTTCTTGGCTTCACAAAACTTACACCTTAGTTGGGGAGGGGAGAAAAAAACAGTGAAAAGTAAAGACAATAATGGAGATATTTCCAGATCTAAGAACTGACAAAGTGTCATAAAATTGAGGGTGGGTAGTGGAGTTGGTCATCTAATATTGGGTTATTGAAGGTCAATGTAAAGAGAGTTGGAGGTGACACAGCCCATAAGTTAAGAGCTTCTTGGTGAATCCAAAAGCCTCTGAGTCTCTCTGCTTCTGTGTGTGCGTGTAGAGCAAATGTCCATCTTCCTGCTACTCAGAGTTAATAACTGACATCTGGTCATCCTCTACTCCATTGCCTTTAAAGAAATACAACATTAGTGATAAACGAATCTCCTCTCACTACCCCCTTCAGGTGTAATCCCCCCCTTCCCGCCCCTTTCCTTACACACACACACAGAACAATCCCTTTGTGAAGTTCATCTGTGTCCTCATTCTGGTCTTACAGTCCCACTATTTTATAGATGCAAATGTCCATAAAAGGATATAGAATGCTTTTGTGTACATTTATTTAATTTGCATAAGTGGTATAATGCGCATATGCACAACAATTTTTAAATATAGGACCTCAGATATTTCCTGGATCCTAGAAGCCCATTTCTAGACTCCCGTTTTAAGGGCAGTTGGGACTTGAGCTGAGCGGCTCTGGGGAGGCACAGCATGAGTGTGGCATGCAGGTGGACTTGTAGGACCAGAGTAGGAAGAGCGGAGTCTCCTGGAGCTGTCCTCCTGCCTGGGGTGGGCGGCGCGTCCCCCTGAGGCCTCTAGAGTCCAGATCTTAACATCACTCTTTTCTCTTCCATTTGGCATTTAACACAGACTTCTTCAGGGATACCACTTACCTTCGTAGAAGTGTCTGTCCTGTTTCTTTAAGCTGTACTGTGAACTTTGTAAAAGTCAGGATCCTGATTCTTAATCTCTTTGCCTTACATAGAAGTATTTTACAGTGGACTTTTTTTTTATTTGTTTACTTTTAAAAGGACTGTATAGTAGAAATGTTCATTATGCTGCTTGGTCTTTAAATAATTTCCAGAAACTAAACTTGAGGCCTATGAAGATAAACGATTGCAATTTAAGCCAGCGGGAAGCTGTAATGTGAACTTGGGTTTTCATTTGGCATGGGTCTGTGGCTGATGCGTCTCAGCTTCCCTGTGCCATCAAGGAATGGCAGACAGTGCAGGTAAGTGCAGACATACCTTTGCTTACCTGCTGACCAGAGCGTTCACACCCATGCAGACAACCAGTCAGGGGAGAGGAAACTCACCGCAGGGGCGGACGGGCTTGAAGTTGCTCTTCTGAGTAACAGAGAAACAGGTTAGCTAGCAGGGTTCCAGAATACACTGAAAGCTGGGGAGGTAAATAGAGCCCCCATAAACCTGTTTTATGTTTTGTTTGTACAGTGTGCATGCTTTTAATGTGTTTTTATTTTAGTTTACAGACCTTCACCCCTGTCCCCCCACATAATCAGACATTATTTATCCCTCTGCCTGCCCTCTTTCTGATGTGTGATGTCAGATCCTGAATGTGTTGGAAGCCTTTGAATGTTTTCGTTTCTTATGGTTGAACCCATAAAGTTGTTTCCCTGATGGTACACACACGAGACGTTGCCCTGCTCTGATGGATATGCACAGTGCTCGGACATTTAGAGACAAAGGGATGCATCAGAACTCTGGCACCGATTTTATGCTTTTAAAAACAGTGCCTAAAGTGGTGAGGCTAGTTCAGGCTGACTTGCTGCGTTCTCTTCGAGGTCCTTGTCTATCAAGTTTATGACACGATTTTCACCATTTGATGGCTGAAGTCTTACCTATAAATCTACCATTATCACTGTTTTTTTCCTAGAGGGAGGGAAGTAGAGGACAAAAGAAGTCATTTGAGTCACTTTTTCTTTTTTTTTTTTTAACACATAAGGATCCACAAAGACCAGGCAAGTACAAGATGATCAGGGTGTCCTACCCTTAGAATCATCCAAACCCACTGTTATTTTGTCTGTCTTAATGCTTAGACTCTGGTACATCCTTGGAAACATTGCAAAGAATAGCTCCTCAGCCAAATCATGGGGTGGTTTTTTTTTTTTTTTTTTTTAACATGTTCACATTTCCTGTCAGTGTTAAGTGTTGAACTGCTTTGAAGGCTAGAGTTAGGAGTTCCACACTTAAGGCTGAAAATGAATGTAAATGCCGAGAGTTCTGCTTTTTGGGGGGAGGGGGTGCCTGTCGATGGGGCGAAGCTGTGATGAGTAGTTCTGTGCTCCTGATTCCAGGTTTCTGGAGCTGCAGGCGCCTGTGTGTAGGGCCCGAACCACTTGGAACCATAGCTGAGATGCCAGAGGCAGCCCAGGCCCTGCCCTGGTAGGTGTGGCATCAGCCCAGCGTACCCAGTGGGATAGTAGCAGACGGTTAGACTGGGAGGGACAGGAAAAGGAAGCCTCCAAAGGGAGAGAAGAATGAGGGTCATGGGCCAGGGCCGGGGAGGAGTGCATCGATTGTGCTTTGAATGCAGGGAGGGGTGCAGGGTCAAAAGCTGGTTCATGGGTGGTGAGGCAGGGACGGGGAAGAGGAAATGCTCTGTGCTGGGTTAGGGAGGAGATGGAAAAATCAACTGTATAGGTGTAGGGAAGTAGCAAAAGGGAAAATTCTCAGTCTGTGCGGGGCTTCTGTTGCAGACCAAACCAAGGCCTTGTGTGCCCTGAGGTGGCCAGTGGTTGGCCCAGCACTTGCCCAATTGGTCTTACTTGCTTAGTGCTCTTGGGAATTGAAGTCCTGGGGACTGTGATATAAGTGCCAGCTTGTTCTGAGAGCTTCCCTGACACATGCATTGGGCCTTCAGAAATACCTGCTGCGAGTAGGTTTTCTAAGACTTTAGGATCCTGTGACTCTGTCGTAAGTTCTTGCAACTTCCCAGATGGCTCACGTGAAGACACCAAGTGTAGACATGGGAGCAGGAATTGCATGTATGGTAGAGTTTAAATTTAGTCTTTCTTTTCTCTCTTTTTCACTGTATAGCTTTGGTTTCCTATATAACATACACAACAGAGTCAGAATAAACACTTTAGAAAGAAAAATAAAGTCAGAAAAATGCCAGGAGGCTTGGATTCTGCATTTGACCCAGGGTCACAGTGTGGCTTGGAAAAGACAGTCTCCATTCCTCTTTAGGTATGTCTGTTACCTATGGAATGAGTTTGTAGTGAAGAACTCTTAAGTATCTACAGAAAATCTGTTTAGTTGAAAGAATCATTCAAACCAGGCAGTAGGGCCACGCGGGACCAGATGGAACCAGGGTTTGAATTCCTGCTTTACCACTCATTAGCTTTGTGACTCCAACAAGTTACCTTGTCTCTCAGAAGGTCAGTTTTTCTTTTTTTTTTTCGTCTCTTTTTTTTAATTTCAGACTACTATGAGGGTACAATTAGGTTACAATGTTGGTGTTTGTTAGATAGGATCCCTGTTGTAGTTGTGTCCTAAACCCAGGAGCTGTGCCATATACCCTTACATCGTCTCCACTAGGTGGGAGCACCCCCATCTCCCTCCCCTTCCCCCTCTCCCTTCCCCACCTCCCCGCTTCCCCCAACTTGAATTGAATTGAGTTTTTCTCATGTGTGGGTATATATTAGTTTGTCTCCTGGGTTCATATCAGTATTGAGTACATTGGATAACAACCTCAGTTTTTCTTTCTGTAAAATGGATAAGAATCATGACTGAGTGTGACGCCAGTGCCGGGCTTAGCTGAGTCCTGCACATTAGCTCTTATTAGCGAGGAACATTCACTGGAGGTACCACATGTTGCGGAGAATGTTTACCACATGGGTATTTCTGGGCATGCATGTCCTAGCACCTCTTATTTTTCATGATCCTCCTTTTCTGTGAAGCCTTCCTTAATTTCCTAACCAGCAGGCAGAGAGACAACACAGTTCTTTGCTCCTACTGGAGATTGATCCTGCTCTTTATGGGGCTTGTTTGCATGCCTGCCTCCTTCCTGACCACCTGAGCTGCAGACAGGCAGAGGATGGGACTGCGGGACCTCCTTTCAGCTCTGCCTCCCCGTGCGCTTCCTCCTACCAGGCACCTTCTCCAATAATGTTTTACTGAAATGAGATGAAAGGGCTGGGGAGAACATCTGGGGCTGGGTTTCACATAAATTGGAGGGGCCCGCCTGTTGGCCTAGGTGCTGTATTCCCCTGTGGTTGTGGCTACCCCAGTGCTACAAAGCCAGTGACCTGTAAAGCATCCCCCTATGGCTGCTCTTGCCCCAGAAACATGTGGCTACCTCCCCACAGCCCATGAGCCTGGGGGACAGACAGGCACCATAAGGCTGAGTTCTGAGCCTCTCTTCCAAGGTGGCAGAGTGAGAGGCTTTTTCTCTTTATCTCCCTGGAATCTGAACAGGTAGGTTCATCTCCTAGAGATAAATCTGGGAGCTAGAAGTACAGGAGACCCTGAGATTAAAAATTAAAAATATAATGTTGTTTTAAATAAAAGTAGATTAAATAAGGAACCAAATAATTTCTAGAGTAAACGGCAAAGGCTTTAGACTCCACCGTAAGCGAAGAAGCACACGGATGACTCCTGATTTTTTTTTTTCCCCTTGAACTTGGGATCCCTACATCTCACAGACAAGCATTAAAGCCCAAGATTCAAATCTGTTACTGAATCCATTCCAGAAAAGCGGGGAAAAGCTACCAATTTGTCATCTGTTATAAAATTTCATAACCTTTCTTTTCCTGATATTTCTGTACTATTATTCACTCGGCTTGCAATACTGCAACAGATTTGTGCCTGCTCATTTTACTACGTGTGCATGGCTGTGGTCTTTATTTTACGAGTAAAAACTGGCGGATTGAGTTAGCAATGCTGAAATCGCTCACGCTGCAAAGTCCTCGAGGCAGACTTTTCCGTGGCATGGGCTAGATATTTTTAGGTACAATCAAGGGGGGAGCTGGTGAAAAACCAGAACAGCCTATTCCCCGGGTGGTCTGCTTCTGTCCAGGTTCTGGTCAGCATAGCAGGGCCGTTGGAACAAGCCTCCCGTGTCACTTCCTGAGTGAACCGGGAGGAAGGAAAAAGAGGAGTCTTCATTTCCCTAGGTTGCCAGTTTTTCTAGCTTCCCCATAGAGCGGAAGTAGCTTGGAAAGATTTTGAATTTTGTTTTTCACTGGATATGCAAATATGTTTGAGGAATGCTGGTAATGGGCTTGTCTGGGGGTTTTGGAATGAAGAATAAACCACACATAATTTTTGACTTTCTTTAATAGAGCAAATGAACAGGCCATCAACCAGGTGAGTGAGATAAGGCATCAGGGGTGATTTAATGCTCTTTCCATGATGATGATTCTTGAAGACACCAACTTCCTTGGGAAGTCTTATTTTGAGGGTTTCACCAAATTTTAGCTCAATATTTAGTTAACACAGACGAATCATTATGGAACATGTTAATTCTGTTTTTCCATTTTTATACAATCAGTCTAACATTTCCTTCTCAAATACAATACTCTTTCAGGTTTTGCTCCTAAGCATTTTTCTAACTTTCTATTTCCATTTCAATATTTTCTGCCACCCAGACATCAACAGATGGACAGGGACGTGTCGGTACCCTCCCCCTCCTCCCGTCCCCCCCCATCCCCAAGTTCTCACAAGCAGCACACACAAGTGCTGAGTCCCGCCTCGCTGCCTGCTTCTTGGCACGGGCCTTTGATTCCTGAAATGCTCAGAGCAGAACAAGAAAGAAAAAAAAAAAAAAATGTTTCTCAGGTGAGCCTGTCCAAGAGGATTTTTTTTCCTTAAAAAATAATTTCCTACTGCTCTCCGCCCCACCAAAAGGGGTGAAGGCAGATGGAATGCAGACTGCCCCATAGTTTTTCCTCAGTGAAAAACTTAGAAATGATGTCACCTTGGTGTGGTGGCCCCCACCCTCGGGTGAAGTTCCTGGTGATAAATATGTAGACTTTGAGTGTAGACGGAACCGTCTCACAGTACACAAGGGTATTGTGTTAAGCCCACTCTTAACTCACATCCACCCCCTTGTCCCCAGCCTGAGCCTGGGATTTGATGCCTTCCCCCTCATGTTTGCTGGTGGTAATAACGGAAATGGCAAAAAAATGCCAGCTGACTACTGTGTGCAAGTCGGCACTAGTCCAGGGAGTTTCAAAGGGATGTTTTATTGATTCTGTAATTGCGCAATGTAGAATGGACAAGCTGAACGGGACCTCAGGGCCAGGAAAGCCCCTGCTCCAGCAGCAGCTCCTGGCTGAGCCTGGGTTTGGGGACAGCTCAGGGAGCAGTTGCAGCTCAAGGTGAAGTGTGCACTTAACCCTTTCTCTAAATGTGCCCCTTCAAGTTCCTTTTGTGTGCACAGGAGTCCAGGCCACATCTCATTGTGCCGATCTCACAAGTTTAATTTCCTTTGAATCTCATGTCTTGCCCAAGTGTTATTGTTTTATGACTCTGCCTCTTGAAGGGCTCTTTTCAAACCTTGGACACGGAAGACATTTCATAGGGGAGCCTCTTTAGAACAATGGGCTTTCACTAGGAAGTTCTCATGACATAAAAACCACAAAGCAGGCCTCCCAACAAGACTTGTTAAGATGTAGTAGCCCATTCTCTGCTAATAAGCTGATTGCTTTCCAAACCCAAAGGGGTGGACCAAGCTGTTTTGCCAAAACAATCGAAAATTAGCTCTGTCAACTTTTACTGCTGCCATCGTTCACACTGGCACGAATTATCTGTCCTGTTCCATTGATTAGGGGAGAGCGGGGAAACATTTGGAACAAAGGCATTTTTAAAACCAGAAAAGGATTGCAGAGGACTTGACAGGGTATCCCACTTGAGGGTCAGATGAGTAGGAGACTCCTGGCAGTTTTCAGAATTGCTGCGCAAGGTCCCTCTGATGTCCCATCTTCCTGCTGGGCGGAAGGATCCTCATTCTTTTGCTGTCACCCTCGTTCTGAGTGTGTAAGGACTTTGAATGTGTAATAGATGGGGTAGTCTCACTCTCCTAGAGGAGGAGAGAGGCTGGTCCCCCATCACCTGGTATTATCAACTTGGTTAGAAGCCATGCTACTGGTACCTGAAGATGGGCCCTTAATTTACCCTTTAAGTGTCCTCTTTGCTGGTGGTTCCATTCTTTACCTCGATCTGGGGGACTCTGAGATAATCCTGTTTTAAGCTCATCTTTCTCATGGACCCCAGGTACTTATTTTGGGTTCCTGGAAGATATCTTCATGAAGAATCCCCTCTCACTTTTGAGTCTTTGCACAGGTATTTCTGGGATAGAGTTCTTTTTGTCTTTTCTCAGATGTCTTCTCATCCTCCTGATCGCCTGCATCTGTTAATTTCATCACTACCCGTCCAGCCACTGGTGCTCACTCCCCATGTTGCCTTAGTTCCTAAATTCTGTGACTTCTGTCTATCTTTTGCTTGTGTTCTCCTTGCCAAGCATCTCCTCTCCCTGGGGCCTCTGGTGTGTTTTATCCCTGTTGTGGTGGTGTTAGCCTGTAACTTACAACTCTGCCTTTACGTATTCTTCCTGGAGTGATCCAAATCATATGACACGCTCTATTGGTAAGAGTGCCCAGGCTCCCTAGCCTGGCCTTCCAGGCCTTCTGTGATCTCTCCACAAGCTCTTCCCCTTCACATGCCCTCACTGCAGTCAGACCCACTAACCAGCATCTGTCCTGTATCTCCGACACTTTCCTGTGCACATGTCCTTGTTCCTTTCGCTCTGTATGAAATGGTTTTTCCCTCTCCCTCATTTTCTTTTCATTTGTTAATTCATGCATTCTGCAACCATGGATTGAGTACCATCTTTGCACCGGCAGTGACCCAGACAACTGTGATTCCTGCTTTCATGGCCTGTTAGGGGAAGAGTCAAATAATAAATAAACCAAGAAACACGTAAGTATAAATTGGGGTGATTATACAAAAAAAAAATGCATCTGAGATTTAAAGAGACTGCACAAGAAGGGGAATTATTTTAGAAGGACTTCCCAAGAAAAGGAATTTTAACTGAAGGATTGGAGGATGAGAGGGGAAACACCATGCATAGAGCTGGTAAGAGTTTTTTGGGCAAAAGGGACGTTGGAGTAGGATGAGCATGTCTTGAAGGAACTGACAGTCTCTGGCACTTCCCTTGTTAAAGTTTTCATTTTCTTTTTCGGGATCCACAGTGTTCCTCCTCTTACCAGAAACCACCTTTCCTAGTCTCAGCAGGATGCATCTCTGCTTGCCCTGTGCTCCTTGGTCCTCTCTGCTGATTCTCCTTCTTTTTGCCTCAATAAATCTCTGAATACTTCAAGGATTGTGACCGTGCATCTATTTCCCTTCTTGATATCTTCAAGGGAGAGATGCCTATCTAGTAAGAATTTATGGATTCTTTGGTGAATTCTTTATTGATGCCACCAATAAAGTTAGGAAAATGACTTACCTTTAGCCAAAAGTTGAGCTTATGGTATTGATTCTCTGCCCTGACTCCTTTGCCTGATTATTCCAGCGTTCATAGAATCTTTTTAATCCGCAGACCTACGTAGGTTCCTGGGGAGTGCTTGGTTTGCCAACTCCTAGGTGAAGAGGAGTTTGTTAGAACCATCTTTCAACCTCCCATGGGGTCAGAAAGATGACATGGGGCGGCACAGGTGGCTCAAGGAGTAGGGCGCCGGTCCCATATGCTGGAGGTGATGGGTTCAAACCCAGCCCCGGCCAAAAACCACAAAAAAAAAAAAAAAAAAAGAAAGATGACATGATCAGAGACTTGTGCTTTGGGTTCATGCCAGGGTTTTCCCAGTCCTGGTCAGAAACCTTGGTAACCCAGCATGGTGGTCAAACCCAGCTGGCCTGCAGGCTATGTTTTTTTTTTTTTTATTAATATTAAATCATAGCTGTGTACATTAATGCGATCATGGGGGACCATACACTGATTTTATAAACAGTTTGACACATTTTCATCACACTGGTTAACATAGCCTTCTTGGCATTTTCTTAGTTATTGTATTAAGACAATTATATTCTACATTTACTAAGTTTCACATATACCCTTGTAAGATGCACCGTAGGTGTAATCCCACCAATCACCCTCCCTTCTCCTCCCTCCCCTCCCCATATTCTCAGGTTATAACTGGGTTATAACTCTCATATGAAAGCCATAAATTAGTTTCATAGTAGGGCTGAGTACATTGGATACTTTTTCTTCCATTCTTGAGATACTTTACTAAGAAGAATATGTTCCAGCTCCATCTATGTAAACATGAAAGAGGTAAAGTCTCCATCTTTCTTTAAGGCTGCATAGGGCTTTTTCCATGACAGGCTATGGTTTGAACAAGCCACATTCCTGAATGATGTGGTTCAGCAATACGTGGATGGGTGTACGTGGTTAGGATCCTGGAGATCTGCTGGAGTTTCAATAAGCGCAATTTAATGGCCCTTCATGTTGGATGAATCTCATGGTAGAGAAAGAAATGAGGACAAATGGAGTGATATTCATAAATCTCATGTCTTTTTTGGTTCTCTCTCTTTTTAAAAGTGGTTTAGCTGCTTTGACCAAATGAAATCATACTTGGGGCCCCTCTCCCCACATTTAAAGTAAGCAAAAGTTGAGTTCTTATGGTTGACTCAGGGCATTTGTTCAAACCTTCTCCTCCTTGGTTTTTCATTCAGCAGATACTTACTAAGCACTTACTTTGCCAGGGACTCTGTAAGGTGCTGAGGAGGCAGTTAAGTATCAGAAAGTGGAGAGGCTTCCAACTCCAAGCACCTGCCCTCTCCTGCCCTCCTTCTATACCACAGGGGCCCATTGGGATGGGGTTTGAAAACCACAAAGTGAGGACACCTGACAATTTGACATTTGCGAGTTAGTATATTAATAAAACTTCAAAATCGTACTTTTAATCTTCTTCTCAGTAAACACTTGGAGCATAACAGCTGCCATGTGCATTTCCCTCTGCCTTGAAAACCTTTCCTTTTCTTCTCAGCCACTCCTTACTATTTTTCTTTTTCCCTTCCTTCCTTCCTTCCCTTCCTTCCCTCCCTTCCTTCCCTTCCTTCCTCCCTTACTTCCTTCTCTCCTTCCCTCCCTCCCTCTCTTTCTCTCTTTCTTTCAGAAATTTACTTTGTTGCCCAGGCCAGAGCATATGGCATCATTATGGCTCAGAGCAACCTCAAACTCCTGGGCTCAAGCCATCCCCCTACCTCAGCCTTCCAAGTGGCTGAGATTACAGGCACCCACCCCACTCCAACGCCCAGCCAACTTTTCTATTTTTAGTAGAGATAGGCATCTCATTTTTGCTTAGTGGTGTCAAATTCCTGAGCTCAAGCTATCCTCCTTCCTTTAGCCTCCCACGATGCTGGGATTACAGGCACAAATCCCACTGTGCCTGGTCCCACTTCTTCCTTTGGCTTGCAACTCCTCCCACCCCGGGCTGGAGGTGATTTCGTGGGAGTTTTTCACTGCTCTGCTGGGTTTCTTGAAGCCAAAGGCTGTGTCTTCTACTCTGATAGCAGCAAGCCCAGGGTAGATATCAGTTGTTTGATGAATCCTGAGGACCAGTTGTCCCGCTCAGTGGTGACACCAGCCTCATCTTGGTGGCTCTCCTGGGATGTCTCAGAAATCAGTGGCAAAATAGGTGTGTGGATTTTTGTGAGTTTTAAGAACTTTGGAACTTTAGCAGCCATTTATTAGGCATGATGGTCTCCAGTGCTATTGTAGAAACTTCCAGGACCAATTGAGTGTGTGGTGTGGTGGAAATACGAATTTATAGTCCAGAGGACCAGACATGGAATCTTCCTTCTCTAACTAGTTGTGGAACCCTGGCCCAACGTGCTGGTCTCAGTTTGTTTCTTCGTTTGTAACATTGCAAGGTTATGTTGAATGCAAGTGAGATAGGGAAGGGGCTGCCTGCATCATAGCCATGTGTTACAAAAGATGGACGTTGTCCTCATCACGCCTTGAAAGCCCACGCCAGGATCTAGGGTCTTCCCAATTTGACTGCAGCAGAGGTGGTACTTCTGTTTGGTGTCCAGGTGGTCGTCCTGTCTTTCCTACTGTTGGTTAGACTCTAGTTAATGCACCCCTTAGCCCAGTTTATTGTTACTGTTTATTGTTGCAAAAGTTATGTGTTCTGGCAGAAATGTTTGCATTAGAAATATGTTCCTGCTGGTACGTCATTATAGACTTGTGGATATATTTAAGGCCACTCATGAAATCATGGCCCTAAGACAGTTGACTAAATAAAACTGAAGACATCTCAGGCTCGGATCACATACAGAATAAAGGGCCATAGAAATGCAGCACGCTTGGGCTTGCAGGTACCGTCTTTGAAGTTCACGAGAGCCAGCCTGGGATGCTCCTGGATGGGCCACCTGGTCAGCAGCACCCCTAGTGCTGGTTCTGTGGCCTCCGACTTATCCCTGGGCCTTTGTGCCCATGTTAGAACCTTGTCTGAGCATGCCCACCTGCAGCAGAATGCTCTTTGTGTTAGCAGAAGCTGATTTAATCCCGGATGTCCTATAAAGTTGAGCAGCTTGTGGAGGGGAGACAGAGGGCACACCTTTAGGACTAATATGTTTCTCCTTGGCAGAAAGCCAGAATGAGCCTCTGTCTCTGCCAAAGGAACACCACCTCAGGGCCCCTGACTAGGATGTTCTGAGTGGCCAGGTTGGTCTTGGGAATGGGAGCCAGGAGCTGCCTCCTCACCACTGGATGCACGCCTAGACTTGCTCTACGATGACTTTTGCCAGTTGCCAAAATACTTGTGTCTCTCTCTACTTCCTTACCTGTAAAATGGGCTTAATAACACCCAGGGAAGGAAGAACTTGCAGGTGTTGAGTGGGTTCATAAATTCACCTTCATAAAGAGCTTTGAAGATGTGAAACTCTCTTACAGGCTTGGAGGCGTTGTAAACATGCTGGACCGGAGGCACCTTGCATCTCTGAGGGCAGAGGCCTCAGCGTGGGCGTCAGGTGGCTCTTCCCTCCCTCCCAAACAAGTTTTAGTTTTCTCCAAAGAAATCATGACTCCGTCTTAGCTTAGACATGGGGACTTGCATTGGAGTTCTGGTTTGTGTTTTCCTCCATATGAAAGGAAAGAGGTGTGTGTGTGTGTGTGTGTGTGTGTGTGTGTGTGTCAGAGAGAAAGAGAGTCAACCCATAATTTATAGGTAACTCTAACTGACAGTGAGATGAAAGAATTTTAAGACTTAATGGCTAACAGAGAGAGAGGGTACTCATTTTTTTTTTTTTCCTTCCTGGAGTTAACTTGGGCTGCTAGATCCTTCCCAGAAGTGTGGGAGCTTAACAGCAATATCAATTAGTTACTTCCACATTTAGTTGGAAGGACCTGTTACAACTTGGGCAATTATTCTTTCTGGCTTTCTTTTTGATTATTTTCCCATACATTAGATTGGAATAGTTTTCAGCTTTACTCAGGTGGAAACCTGTTTTCATTTGTGGGCTGTCCTGACTCTCTGAGAGGGTAAGAAGAGAAGTGGGATCTGGTCCTCAGACCAGCCGCAAGAGCATCACCTGGGCCCTTGTTAAAATGCAGGTTCTTGGGCCCCACCCCAGACTGACTGAACCAGTCTGTGTTTTGCCAAGATCACCACGAAATTCAAATTCACTGAGGTGTGAGAAGCACCAGGACATTTTAAATTGTATGTTGTGTTTTCTAATAGGAGGAGGAGGGGTTGGTTGGTGAGAAGTTGATGTTCACGCTGATGCTATTACACGCCTCTCTCTTCCGAAGTGTCTGCATTATCGTTCCCTTTGACTTCTGACTTCCTTCACATGCTGTCCTTGACTTGTGTTAGGAAGCTGTGAAGTGTGACTGAAGCTAGCAGGTGAGTTAATGTTTCCTGTTCCATATCACACCATTAAGATGTCTCACTGTCTCAAAGTGAAAGACGCTTGGTACTCGAATCCCTAGGCGATGACAAGACTGCCTTTAAAAGGTGGGCCAGGTTGCTTGAAAATCTCGAAAAGGAGCATATCCTAAAATGATGACATAGGGAACCAAGGCCATGTCAAGAAGGGATGAAATGCCCACTCACCTCCTGGACTGGTCAGATGGAGGCAAACCATCAGCAGTGCAGAGGCAGCTGGCGTGCTAATCATAGGCAGGTTAATGCTGGTCTGTTTTTAAGAGAATTATGGTAGTTGGTGCTGGTTTTAAGAGTTAGTCTGGCATTCTGAGAGGTTTGGGCAGTGGCTTGGTGATATCATCCCCCTTGAATGAAAGAAGAGTCCAGCCAGCTTTTGGGTAGGCAGGAGGTCCTGAGACCAGCAGCCTCTCTTTTTTGTAGAGTGAGCCATTCATTACGCAGGTGTCTCTGTCCTGTGCTGTCTGATGACCGACGTTTGCATACTGTGGTTGTCCTAAAATAGGACACACTGGTTTATTGTCAGTGCATTGGAGATATGGCCCTCCAACAATTTATGCTTCTCTGAGAAAATGTCAAATTATATAAATGCAAGATTATTTAGGAAACACATGCAATTTTGGTGGTCTTATTGAATAAAAAGATAACTAGATTGCACTAGCATAGAGAAAATATTGAAACCCTGTGTAGCTTTATTCTTTTTTTTTGAAATTATGAAAGGGGCATAAATTGACCGGAGGGTAGAGGATGGCATCGCCTAGTTAAATTCCCCTCTAATGTGTTTAATTTTTTTATCCTGGTGTCAGAATTGAGGAAGATGATATTCATTCACTTTCTCTTGTATTTTATTCTTCCTTTGCTCATTCTATTCTTAACTTGGTTTCCCCCAAAGTATATGTTGCTCAGTTCTCGTCCTCAGGAAATACCTAACTTTGGGAGTGGTGGTGACAAATGTCCCTTTGTTGTGTCTGTGCCTTGCAGCCTAATGCATCCCAGGTCTCACGTCAGGGTGGGGCTTTGTGGCACATGGACATTGTGGAGCTGGAGAGGAATGTCCTCCTAGCACTGTGGCCCATTCAGTGGGCCCGGGGCTGACCACATGCTGCTTGAGGCAGGAGGTGGAAACTCAGATGCATTGGGTCAGACAGGGAAGAGTGCTTCATTCAGAGGACCTTCCTTTTTGCTTGAGAGAAAAACAGAGTTTCAGTTTTCTAGACGGACCTTGAATTCCTGGGCTCAAGCGATCCTCATGCCTCAGCTGCCCTGTAACTGGGACTACAGGTGTGTGTCACCACACCCAGGTTCATTCATAGCAGCTTTTGCTTGTTCATACTTTCCAGATCAACCACCACCTCAGGTGGCGTCTGGTTCTCCATACATACATGCAAAATTTTAATATGGATATATTCGTGCAGTGCACGTATGTGTGTGTGAGAAAGAGAGAGAGTGCGAGCTTGTGTACCTATCTGTACGTGTTCATATGTGGATGGCAGTATGTTTCTATGTGTGCATGGAAGGCTTTTTCAACATTTTAAGTAGTGCCATGGCAGAAGGAGTTGGGGGTGTGCATACTTTGCTGCACAGATGAGGGTGCTGAAGCTCACAGAGGTGGAGTGACTGCTACATGTCCTGGTGATGTGGAAATTGTGCCTCCTCTTCCCATTACTTGCTCTAACATGAATCTCATCACCTTCCACATCACTCCTTATGCAGCTACATGATTACTTGTCAAACTCCACACTCCCATTTTTGCCATGTCTTTATACATTTGAAAGGTAATATACCTATATTTTTCTAAAATTGCTCTTCTGTTTTTCATAAAAGAAAAGTTTAGCATTTGGCCATATGTGGAATACTGGTATGAAGGTGGGCCATAGGGTAATGAAGAACACAATAAAAATAAACACCTAGCTATTAAAATGTGTGTGTGCGCGCGTGTGTGTGTGTGTGTGTGTGTGTGTGTGTGTGCGCGCGCATGCGCTCATCCACTTGCCACCTAAAACCATCCCATGTACCATCCACGGTACTTGCAGCACACTTTGGGAAATGCTGAGTTACACCAGAAACCTCCAAATATGTTTGTAAATGTGGTGAATTGGGAGACCAGTCTGTGAATGACATTGCCGTTGGCACTGTGCTGGTTGAGATGACAGATGTTCGTGATAATCCAGTTTCTCCCTTACCTGTCAAGAGCAGGTGTTAGATACAGCCTTGAGTAATACAGCCCAGTTTCTTCCAGAGCCTATAACTTCTGTAAATACCTACTTTTGATTTTTTATTTCTTTATAGTTCTGCCCAGGTCAGAAAGTTACATTTCAGAGTATTGTTTCCCCTTTAGTTCTTATGTGCCTCTAACTTCTGATTCTTAAATTCTTAGGAAGTTATATAGTTTGTTTGTTAATCTTTATTTATTTATAGACAGATTCTCACCCTTGTCACCCTAGGTAGAATGTAATGGTGTCATGGCTCACTGCAACCTCAAACTTCTGGGTGCAAGAGATCCTCTTGCCTCAGCCTCTTCCGTAGCTGGGACAACAGGTGCCCACCACAACATCTGGCTCATTTTTCTCTTTGTAGTAGAGACAGGGTCTTACTGTTGCTCAGGCTGGTCTCAAACTCCTGAGCTCAATTAATCCACCTGCCTCTGCCTCTCAGAGTCCTAGGATTATAGAAATGAGCCACAGTGCCCAGCCTGATGTTATATATCTTTTAAAAATATATAAATGACTTGGCTCATTTAAATGACTTGGCTCATACCTATAATCCTAGTATTCTGGGTGGCTGAGGCAGGAGGATTACCTGAGGCCAAGAGCTGGAGACCAGCCTGAGCAAGACCAAGACCCAGTTTTTAATGAAAACTAGAAAAATTACCTGGGTGTGGTAGCATGTGCCTGTAGTCCCAGCTGCTTAGGAAACTGAGATAGGAGGATTGCTTGAGCCTAGGAGTTTGAGTTGCAGTGAACTATGATGATAGCACTGTACTCTAGCCAGGGAGACAGAGTGAGACATTGTCTCAAAAATAAAATAAAATATAATTAAAAAAAATATATATAACTGATTGAACAGATGTTTTCTTAATTCTTTACAGTGATATTAGGTGTAAATGAATAACTGGAGAAAATATTGAGATTGTGTTCCTCCAAATCTTTTGGTTCCTACCCTTTGATTTTTGGTAATGGATAATAGAGTTTGGATCTGAGGTGAGCATAATAAAATGTTTTGGTTCTGACAGTTACCAACTTCTCTCACTGTTAGCTCTGTTGAGGAAAGGAGAAAATCCAATATGTTTATCACTTCAAAATATTTATAGAAAAATGAACCAGCATTGGATTACTTTATTATGGAAAACAAAAGAAAGGAACAAATTGTTGTTTTATGCCCTTGTTATTTGAACCCAGCCTCCTAAAATGAATAGTACCTTTAAGTTATGGAGCCTGTGAGGGAACATCCCAGAAATTTTCTGCTTTGCCTTTTTCCTGCTCAGGAGAACATGCAGACGGCCTCTCTGAGGACACCCTGTTACACCCTTGTCAAGGTTCTGTGGGAATTCATGTTCTGAGGCTCATGCCAGCTTGGAGGGCTTGATTGTTTTTGCTAAAAGAGACAGATTTTGTCATTAGAGATACCCAAGTGATGCTGCCTTCATTCTTTATGAGCGTATGGTCATAACGTGGCTTTAGGTGCAATTTAGTAGAGAAACACACACATATACACACCCCACTAGCACACAGAATTTGACTGTGGAATTGGCAAAGAATAAGTGAGCCAAATTTGGCCTGTAAAAATTAACACTGGCAAGTTCGTGAGTAAAAATTACATGAAAAGCACTCATGAGGGAAGGAAGAAGAAAAAAAAAAACTAGGATAACAGTGCAACAGACCACATTTCCTATCCACAGTCTGTCTTCTCGGGGGTGTTTGTCTAAACAGCATTGCCAGTTTTTCTAAACAGTACTGCTGAGTCCTCGATCCGTAATGTGAAGTGAATCGGCGATGCAGACCAAATGCTCGTTGGGTTGAGAGTTCCTTTATTTGGCCAAATTAAACCCAACAGCCCCAGCTCTGTCCAAACTTGTGCTAGTCCAGGGCCAGCTAAGATGTCTGTCCCCATTTGTAGATCTGCAGGGAAAAATAAAATGATACATTAACTGTTTCCCATCCTTTTTGTTGAAAGGAATTTAGCTCCATATAAAAATAGTCAATTTTTTTGTCTCCTAAAAGCTGGAAACGTAATACTTTGAGATTGTCTCAGATGTGGAAAAAAGAAAAATCACAAGAAGCTCCATGTGGTTTTAGAAAGATACGTTCCGATATTAAATCTTGTGTGGATGGTCTATTATTTCCTTCTGCCATCCTTAGCATCTGCTGAAGAAGCTAGTCCAGAAGCCCAGTGCTCATTTTTAGGAGGACAACTTGGAATGGTTTATGGTTTTGGTTTTGGTGCCGGGCCTTACACGTCTTAGTCCACAAGCTCAAATACAGAGATAATTGGAAGTCTAAAATCAATAATGATGGAACGTAGCCAGTGTGAAACAGATGCCGGAATAAACCATCTGTAAATTCCATGGTGGGCGAGGTTTGCAGCCCGTGGATGGCTGGGCTGTGCCCTGAGGATGCTGCATGTCTGTGCCACTTGACTTCAAGGCACTCTTCTTTCCAGCTCCACCTGTTGTCTGATGTGTGTTTGTGGAATTGTTCTGAGCATTTCGTAAGGATTGCTCTGGTGTTTTGCATATACCAGAAATCTAGTATATAAACTTGGACTTTTGTTTCTATCAGAGACTGACTATTCTCACTCCAGTGTGCCCTCTGTTCAGCAGCCTGAGTGATCTTGTGAAAATGCAAATATGATCATGTCCTACTTACCTGTTCACTAAATTGAGGTCCCATCGCTGGTCTCCCATTACCCTCATGATAAACAGGGTCAGGACAGCCTTCATGGTGTGAATTTGCTGCTTCTCTCTCTATGCCTCCCTCTCCCCACCTTTTTTTCTGCAGCACCCACCCTGGTTACATCCTACCCTGCTTTGCAGTGTCACAGGGCCTTTGCATATGCAGTTCCTTCAGCCTGGAATATGCTTTCCTCTCCTCTTAACTTGGTTACCCCCTGCCCATCCTTCAGCTTTCAGCTCAGTAGTCACCTTAGGGAAGGCTTCCCTGACCTTCCTACTTCCACACTCCCCTTATATTTTCATATGGCCCTGTATAACTTGCTTTTGTGGTGTTCATTTCTATTTATTTTATGTGTATCTTTGTTTCTATTTTGATTTCTGTCTGTCTTCTCCCTAATTCCAAAAGGCAAGAATGTAACTTTCTAGGTGCTGTCTCTAAGTACGCCCCCTGGTACAAAGTAGATAATTTGTAAATATTTCTTCCCAAGCGGTGATTGTAGTTGGTCTGTGGGGGGATAGTAGTTGGTCTGTCACTCCTGTGATGAAAGATGCTGAAGTCTCAGCTTTCTGTTATCTTGAACCCCTTTGAAGTCTTATTTTAAAACTAAGCCAAATGGTTTACTTACAAAACAAGTGGTTGCTCTTTAAGTGGTTTATTTTATCAGCTTTTTAAAGTTGCCTTTATGTTGTAGGGCTGAGGTTCTTTTGGAGGGGTGATTATGTGTTTTGTGGTGTTAAGGGCAGTTTGTGGTCATGACTATTTTATAATGAGAGATCCAAACATCAGTTGCTAAAGGATGTAATAGAAAAAAACTACAACAACTAATTCTTGAGTTATGCTTACACTACACTTCCCAATAACGTGTCTGACTGTCTCTTTGTTCTCTTGGTGTTAATGGGGCCATTTGTGTCCTATACCCTTGAAGAAGCCACTTACATCTCTGAGACATGGTGTCCTTCTTTGTGAAATGAATTGGATTCAGTGATATCTACGTTCCCTTCTGGCTCTGCCATTCTAAGTTTCATTTATGTAAATATTGGCTCTCACATCAAAGACCCAGGCTCAAAAAACCTGTTTTTATGTCTACATCGTATAAAGCCTCCATGGTTTCATGAAACACATTTTGCTATCAACAAGCGTGAAAATTATAAACATAGTTTTTAGATCGAAAAATTATTATCCTAAGAGATACTAGTTGTTTGTGTTTTAATTACTGGGGTCCAAGTAGGTAATCTATGGAGGGAATCAAGGATTCTCTGGACAAACCAGTTTGGGTAATACTTGTTTTATTTTATTAAGAATATCTCAGAACTGGGCGGCGCCTGTGGCTCAGTCGGTAAGGCGCCGGCCCCATATACCGAGGGTGGCAGGTTCAAACCCGGCCCCTGCCAAACTGCAACCAAAAAATAGCTGGGCATTGTGGCGGGCGCCTGTAGTCCCAGCTACTTGGGAGGCTGAGGCAAGACAATCGCTTAAGCCCAGGAGTTGGAGGTTGCTGTGAGCTGTGTGAGGCCACAGCACTCTACCGAGGGCCATAAAGTGAGACTCTGTCTCTACAAAAAAAAAAAAAAAAAGAGTATCTCAGAACCTCTAATACAGCCATGTGCCTTATGAATTTCCAAGGCGTGGATTGTTGTATTCGTACTTCAATATAGACCCCCTTCCCTTCTTTGGGTTACACAAATGTATGTTGGGGGGGGTTATGGGAGGGAACTTGTGGTTCTTACATAGATGACTCTTAAAATAGGAATGAGAACTTAATCTTATACTTACAAGTACCTGGATTTTTCCTAGTGTGTGATTATAGATAATTTGGGTGTGCCTTTTCAATTTTTTTTTTTTTTTTTTTAATGAACAACAGTAGCAAAGAGCCAGGAAAATACCACATTCTGAATGAGAACATAGTAATGGATTATTAAATGAAGCCAGATGCAGGATTTCAAAACTAACCCCCCCAGCTATGAGATTCTGCTGACCCATCAGTGAATGCTATTTAAACATTCAAGGGCCTGATATAAGTTATTTTTATTTTGTTTGCTCAGTGATGGTCTCCTTCATTACCCCTGGCATTATCATCAGCACATGCAGCCTGATGTACGGGGGAGGCTTAGAAGAGGTTTCCCCCTTTCCTTACCCACTCCCAGCAGTGGCTGGGGCACATTGAGAAGATTCACAAGAGCTGCGTCAGAATATTCCTCAGACCAGAGGTAGTTCTCTCTGCTTGTTCCTCTGTTTTTGATAAGTGGAAGAAAGACTTCAGCCTTACTCAGTGAGCTCTCAACTTGGCAAACACGTTTGTTGGTGTGGAAGCTAAAGGCTGGGGATACTACCGTGTGGGGTGCAAAAAAAGTTCTCCAGACCTGGGCATTGCATCTGTGACTGGCATTTTCCTGGCCTTCCCCAGCCAGAGGCTGGGGCCCAGATGGTTGCTGACCAAGTGCTTCTGGTGCGGAGGCCGCTGAGCCGGGTGTAGAGGCAAAGGAGGTGGCCGTGTTGAATGTGCAATTGTTTATGACAGTTGCCAAAATGCAAAGCCTGGAAACCGGAAATCCCTGTCACGTTCCACTGACAGTCTCAGGGGGGTGATTGGAGATTCTCTCAGAACTGCATCTGAAAACTCAGTAATCTGATTTTAAACAATTTGGATGGCTAGCAGGACTGGGAGTTAGGCTGCCTTTCTGTGGCTTGCCTTTGCCCTTGGTGGCCAGCCAGTCCATGGGTGGGTTTAAGCGTGCAGCTTCACAGAGAGCCGGTACAGCCCCAAGAAGGGGTGTATCAGGGGTTTACACATTGCCCCTCTGTCCTGGATCCTGCTCGCCTGGGCCCAATTGCTCTTCTCATCTTTGGCTCCTTCCCTTAATTACATATCTGTTTATTTCACAAGGAGTGAATGTTTATTGCTCAGGAGAATGAGAAAGAAAAGGAAAAAAATGCATATAGGTAATGAGGGGGGAAAGATGTAAAAATTGTTACTAGTAACATTTTGTGGTATTTCCTTCCATTGTTTTTCTAGGCATGTTAAGCGCACACACCCGTGTATGTTTTTTTAAATGAGGTCATACTGTACATGCTATTTGGTAGTTTGTCTTTTTCCTTTCAAATACATTGTGCCTTTTTCTTTTCAAATGTATTATGATATGTGTCAAAAACCAAAATAGGTAGAGAGAGATATGGTTTAGCAGCAAGGTGAGCAAACGTTAATCGGTGGAATCTGAGATGCAGATGTGGGCGGGCAGTCTGTTGTCCTTCCAACTTGTCTGGGTGTTTGAACATTTTTCTAATAAAATATTAGAGGGAAGTCCAGTGGGGGATGAAAAGGCAAATTAAGTAGTTAGAGTGTGTGTCCGTAAGGCACAGGAGCATATGTGACATCTGGCTATATTCACGTGGATGTGGACCACCCTCCCGAGTGGCAGCTCAGCATTGTATCACGTGGACAAAGCGTCATTTTTTACTGATTGGATATTTAGGTTACTTGTATGTGTTTATGTTTGAATTAGCTGAATGGCCCATTGGCTTATTGTTGGTTTTGTTTGCCGGCTTGTTTCCTCCCTCCATCTCCATGTGTCTTCAAAAGATGAAGCCCTGGGTGTGAAGCTGGGCAGTTGTTCCTGCACATCAGGAGCCAAAGCACCTATTGAA
Source organism: Nycticebus coucang (assembly GCF_027406575.1). NCBI lineage: Eukaryota > Metazoa > Chordata > Mammalia > Primates > Lorisidae > Nycticebus > Nycticebus coucang. Next base: position 26,441,695 of record NC_069787.1, read on the forward strand.
ACTTCTGCCTTTACTTTTTTTCTACTCTCGCTGCAAATGTGCACAGGTGGCACATTAATTCCCCAGCCGGTTAGCCTATATTAAGCCAGGACAGTATTTTTAATTAGACAAACATACTCAACCCCAAATGTGTTTATTCTCGCTTGCCTGTTTTCTGTTTGAATTGATGCATGGTGTGAGTTGTGGTCGGGCTGCCCTGTGAGGAGGCAGAGGAGAGGTGAGGTTCAGCAGAGGCAAAGGATGAGCCCCGTCTTGTTTGGGACCACAGCTCCTATGGAGAACCTATCATTTCTTTCTGTATCTGTTGTTTCTGCTCACCCTAAGAGAGGATTTGGTTGCATCATTTTCAAGTATTCAGAGTGGCACATCCCTCTTGCTTAACATTTACTTCAAAGGGAGCTGGGCTTTCCTGTGCCTCATCTGTGGCTCTCTTTGGCTTTGTGTGTTAGTCCTTTGTCTCGCCCCCTGTGGCCAGAACACTGTGTTGTTTCCATCTTAACAGAGTCATAGCACCAAGATCAAGGCAGAGAAAGCCTTGGGGCCTCTTTGATCAGATTGGGCGCCTGAATACAATGGATATTTCAGTCCTAGAAATCTGCCCTTTACCCCACCCTGTAAACCCCACGATGTCTTTGCAGAAGGTAGTTTTGGAGGTGGTTACTTTGAGCCCTCGTGAAGTTCCAGGCAGGGCATCTGAGACTGAGAGACACTGAAAAGTTGCCCAAGGGTGCCCACATCCTCTATGTCAGTCTACCTCACCCTCTTGGTGAAGTCCCAAGGACTTTGAATAGAATGCCAAATAGAGTAAATGCGTCAAAAACAAAAACAGGTCATTTAAAGATTATAGAGATGAACACCCAGGGGCGAGACAGTGACTGCTCAGCTTGGGCACACTTCCACTTTTGGTAGCAATAACAGCATTCCTTCCCCTCTTTGAGATTTTGAGCATCACATATCATTTATAGCAGTGGCATTGTAATGTACGGTGTCTCACTGGGTGCCCCCACTGTCAGTGGGTGGGATGGGCACTGGGAATCCCACTCCCTCAACCCGGGATTGTTGATGAGCAAATCAGAGTTCTAAGTGGGAGAAGCTGTCCTAGAATTGAAGTTTCCTTCATTCAAAAGCTGGAGGGGCTTGTTTGCTCTGCCACACCGGAGGAGGACTTAATTGATGCTGTTTTGTTATAGGTCATTCTCTGAAAGAGGCCTTGCTGCCTCCTGCCAGCCTCAAGTGGTCAGAAAATAAGATAAAAAAGACCATTCAGTACCTGGTGTAATTCCACCACAGGTCTTTTTATTCTGGAAAGGGAACTGGTGCAGATCCATAAAAAAATGAACGAGTGGAGCAGGGGTGATTGGTTTGTATACCTCCTGTGTGTTGTGTGATGTCAAAGTGTAACCACCATGGGCACTTACATATGTGAATTTAAACATTATTTTACGTCCTATTGTGTGCCTCAGAAGTTGTATTGATTCTTCTACGGCAAGAGTGTCCAACCTCTTTTTCTTTCTCTGCTGCACATTGGAAGAGTAAGAGTTATGTTGGGGCACACATTAAATATGCAAACACTAATGAAAGCTGATGAGCAAACAAAGGGGCAATGAATACTTCTCGAGACATCTGACACCACAGGTAAGCAAAACAAGTCCTCACAAATGAGCATGCATTTCACAGGCCATGGGTTCGACACCCCTGTTCGTTGTCTTTGCATGCAACCAACAATGGAGCCCATTAAAGCGAAGTCTGATGATCTGCGTGTCATGGAGAAAACAGCCATGTGCTACACATGTGAAGCCATATGTGATACGGCCTCCCTCCAGTCAGTTCCAAATGAGGAAAAAACATAGTAAGTCTTTCCACTTTGAGAAGGCAAGGTGTCATGGAAGAAAGCATGTTCCATTTAAAGTCCCGATTCTTCCATGGTACATCCCCCAAAGACATCAGAATGCAAAATTGATGTTTGGGGGGAATTTAGAAAAAGATATGAAAGCAGTATTTGACATTTGTTTGATAATTCCTTTGGGAGAACACGAGAAACATTGATCCAGTTTGGGCTGGCAATTTTAAAAACATGTGAATGCTTTTTTTACTATATAAGCACAACAACACAACTTGGGTGAACAAAGAAAGCAAAGTCTTTTGTGAGTAATTAAATTTACGTCAGAAAGATAAGCTACAATTGAAAGCACACCGTAATTTCTCGGAATAGAAAAACATATTGAAACAAAAAAAAATCTACCTGAAATCTGTAAATGTTGTAATAGCCCCAGCATGGAAACAGATTTTTTTTACCTTAAAAAAAAAAAAAATTATGGGCAGTTAATTCAATAAAATATAGCAAAAGATCAATAATATCTTTAATCTTTTCAGTCTGATTATTTGCTTTTTGAAGTGGAAAATAACTCCTAGGTATAATTTGGAGAGCATTGTTTTGCGCCAGGCACTGTGCTTATTTTGTGCTTTTGGTGCTTATACCCAATTGTGTGTTCTCCCAAACTCTTGAGTGGTTAAGTACTGATATTGGCCATATTTTACAGGGGAAAGGAGCTGAGACTTTGTGAGATAAAATAACTTGCCATGCCCCACTGCTTTTAAGGAGAGAAAATGAGACTTGAACCCAGGCAATCTGACCGCACAGTTAAAACACCTAACTGCAGGGCCATATTGCTTTTACTTCAAGGCTTTTTGTTTTAAACTTTCTCACTGTTAACTTCAGAATAGCCTGAGATCACTTTCTTTCAAGATAAGTAATTCAGATTCAGGTTTCTTTTCATTCAAAAGATAGACAAACCTTAGTGTAATAGTACAACCATAGACAGATTTACTGCCAAAGAGGACACAAAGGCTGTTGTATTAGCCCATTCTCTCAATCACCCACTCACCGACTCACTCATTTGCTTGTTCATTTTCTCACTCAACAAATATCTCAGTGCTGGTTACATTCCAGGTTCTATTTCACACATTGTGATTGTGGACAAAGCCACTTCCTGATCTCTTGGCATTTACATTCTAGAAGGAGGTGAGGCAGAATTCAAACAATATATGGTATATCTTATGGTGGTAAGTGGTATGGAGAAAATAAATCAGGGAAAAGAAATGTAGAATGTGAGGAAATGTGCTATTTTTACTTAGAATCATTAAGGTTAAGGAGTCCTGAGGGCCATGAAGATATCTGAGGGGGAAGAGCATTCCTGAAGGAGAACAGTATGTGCAAAGGCCCTGTGGTGAGAGCCGCCTCCTTTAAAAGAGAATTCTGTCAATCATTTTCCTTCCTTGCTAGATTATTACAGCTTTCTCTGGGGAATATCAGTACTGATCTGTATTAAATGATGAAATGCCAAATAACCTAAACATGGCATTTCTGGTTCCCAAGATTCAGTAAATACAGGATTTAGCCAAAAAGATTTGTTCATTGTTTCTGACTCTAAGATTTATGTTTTCTAGCCAGTTTAGTAGTTTACTTTTAGTGGACTGTAGTTATCATCCTAGTGATTAGAAACCAGGCTTGGTATGTTTTTTTACTGTGGTATAATTATGATAGGCTGAGAATCTGGGCCTGCCTCTAGTTACCCATTCAGAGTAAAGGAGAAGGATCATCTTTATGCTGTGGAAATAAGTAACTCTTCCATCATGGCAGAGCAAAATACCCTTGAATCGTTTTACTATCTTGTCTGAAAGGTTCCACTTCAGTCAATAAAATGTTCTTGGACTCTGTGTTCTTAAAATTTGCTTTGCAACACCATCGCAAGTTGCTGATATCAACCCAGTGGGAATTATATTTCCTGGAAGGAAAGAATTCTGAAATCCATGATTATTGCTGGACATTCATAGCATGATGTATATTTATTTAAACACATTTTTGAATGCGTGCATGGTAATGGCTCTGTCCAAGCTTGAGTAGCTGGTTTTCAAAATTTGCTTGCTTTTCATAAAAGTTATTTCGTAAAAGTTTTTTTTCACTTTTCGTAAAAAAAAAAAAACAAAAACATTTTTTTCTGGCTCAGCACCCGTAGCACAGTAGTTACGGCACCATACACATACACCAAGGTTTGTGGGTTTGAATTCCTCCCGGACCAGCTAAACAACAATGACAACTGCAACAAAAAAATAGCCGGGTGTTGTGGTGGGCACCTGTAGTCCTAGCTACTTGGGAGGCTGAGGCAAGAGAATCGCTTAAGCCCAAAATGTTGGAGGTTGCTGTGAGCTGAGTTGCCACGGCACTGTACCGAGGGTGGCATAATGAGACGCTTTCTCAAAAAACCAAAAACAAACAAAAAACCCACCATGTTTTCTAGTGAAGGGGAGCGTAAAGGCATCAGAAACCCACTCAACAGCACTTTATTTCTGATATCCCTCAAATGGAGTAAACAGTTAAACTGTTTTGAGTTTGAATTGTGTCTGAAATATTTCCTTTATGGTTGGCAGCCCTCTGCAAAAGTTTCCGCCTGTTGCAAATGAAAAGTCTTCAAATCACACATCCCCGCCCTGCCCCCTCCCTCCCCCCAAGAAAGGTTTTGATGATAGGGACATTGTCGGGCCTTTGACTGAGCCGCACACTGCTGGGAGCTTCCAGAATAACTTTAATGTAGTTGTAGGGAAGGGAGTCGTTGGCAGCAAGGAGGATCCCTACTTGACTGCTCTCTTCCCTGATGAGGAAGAAAAGGACAGTGATCAAGCAGAAGGTCTCAAAGGAGATCTTAAATCACGGGGTAACATGAAGAATGGGATGTACACAGGCTGCTAGGGAAGCAGGCACTGAGCTCCTGAAATGCAGAAAGATGGGCAATTCCTGTACAAATGCCCAGATGACTGAGAATCCTTTCCTTATGGATTAAACAGGACCCACGTACACTAGGCTTATAGGAAGTGCTGAAATGGAGATTTCTTTTTTCCCCCCCTATTTTAGTGCTGTTTATGATCTGCCAGCAGGAATACTTCACAGCATCAAAGACATGGCCAGAAAGCAAAAAGAGGTATACACACGCATACACACATGCACATACATACACACACACGCACATATACACACACACATACACACACACACATACACACATATACATACACAGTTCTGTATACACATACATATACACAAATACACATACACACACATATGCATACACACACAGTTCTGTATACATATACGCACGTACACACATATACCCACACGTACACACATATACCCACACGTACACATATACACACGCATACACTGTTCTGTATACACATACACACACAGACAGTTCTGTATACACACATATACACACATACATACATATACAAATACACACGTATACACACAGTTCTGTATACATATACACACGTACACACATATACACACACACATATACATACACAGTTCTGTATGAACACACACATACACACAGTTCTGTAAACACACACATACATATACCCAAATACACATACACACATATACACACACATACACACATATACCCACACATACGCACATACACAGTTCTGTATACACACACATACATGTACACAAATACACATATACACATATATACACATACACACACGCATACACACACAGTTCTGTATACATATACACACGTACACACATATACCCACACGTACACACATACACACACATACACTGTTCTGTATTCACACACACAGTTCTGTATACACACATATACACACATACATACATATAAACATACACACGTATACACACAGTTCTGTATACATATACACACGTACACACATATACACACCCACATACACACATACACATACATACACAGTTCTGTATACACACACACACATACACACAGTTCTGTATACACACACATACATATACACAAATACACATACACACATAAACAGACATGCACATATACATATACACACAGTTCTGTATACATATACACACGTACACACATATACACACATACACATACATACACAGTTCTGTATACACATACACACACGTACACACAGTTCTGTGTACACACATACATATACACAAATACACATACACACATATACCCACACGTACACACATACACACACACAGTTCTGTATACACACATGTACACAAATACACAATACACACGTATACACAAATACACATAAACACACGCATACACACACAGTTCTGTATACATATACACATGTACACACATACCCACACGTACACACATATACACACTTACACTGTTCTGTATACACACACAGAGCCAGTTCTGTATACACACATATACAGACATACATACATATACACATACACATGTATACACACATACATACATATACATACACACATGTACACACATACACACATACACATACATACACAGTTCTGTATACACACACATACAGTTCTGTATACACACACATACATATACGCAAATACACATACACACATAAACAGACACGCACACATACATATACACACACAGTTCTGTATACATATACACATGTACACACATACACACACATACATTGTTCTGTATACACATACACACATATACACAGTTCTGTATACACACATACATATACACACGTACACACATATACCCACACGTACACGCACATACACACACTGTTCTGTATACACACACATACACACAGTTCTTTACACACATATACACACATACATACAAAAACACATACATATGCACACACACAGAGTTCTGTATACATATACCCACACACATACGTGTACACATATACACACACATACATACATACATGCAGAGTTCTGTATCTCACAACCCTGATACCACATATGGCCTTTCCGAAGGGAGTATTGTATGTTGTTTAGTCTTGAACTTCTTTTAAAGATAGAATGTCATTTACAATCCTTAGGCCATATGTTTACTCAGACTTAAGAAACGTGGACTAATCTTTTTCTATTTTGAGGAGTAATAAATTGAAAAGATAATTGCATAATATGGTGCATAATGTAACTCTGGCTTGAGCCATATGTGTTTAATTTTAGAAAAACATGCATGATGACAGGTTATGAAAGGATGAAACTATTTTGGTCTTTTTAAGGATTAAAAGCATGATTTTTTAATAAGCCCCCCTTCCCACCTCAGAAAAACAACCCAGTACACAAATGCAGTGAAAAGCACCCTACTGAAAGTCATTTGTTTTTGTGGTGGCCACTGGCAAAGAAAATTCAAGTTAGAGGACATAATACTTCCAAGCTCTTGTAAAATTAGATGCAGGCTTCTGTGTGCTGGGGAGAATGGGTGGCGTGTCGTTCCCAGCCTGAGAGCAGTGCGGAGTTGCTGCATTTAGAACCAAGCAGAGATTTCTCATGTGACTATCCAATTAGAAACAACCCGGGTTATGTCTTTCCTTATTGAACATGATAACATATCCGATATAAAATGTTGTGGCGGGAGAAATGTTAGATCCTTTATTCCCCTCCTTCCACAAATATTTATTGCGTATCTTCTGTGCTCCAGGCACTATACTTTGATACCTAAGTTTTAGGGTCAAGCTCGTACTCTGCTTAAGACTGCAAAGCAAGCCAGGAGGCTTATATACTATGACTCACTTTATTTTTATTTATTTATTTATTTATTTTTTATTTATTTTTGGCCGGGGCTGGGCTTGAACCCGCCACCTCCGGCATATGGGACCGGCGCCCTACCCGTTGAGCCACAGGCGCCGCCCTACTATGACTCACTTTAAAGTCAGGTTTGGAATGGGTCACTTTGCCCATGATCCTGACCTTGAGGCAGAATTGTCAGGTGTGGCAGGCAGAATAATATGTCCATAAGAAGGCTGCATCCTAATCCCTAGAACCTGGAAATACGATAAATTACATGGCAATGGGGGAATTTGTGGAATTAATATTGCTAGTCACCTGACTTTTGACTGGGGAAAGTATTCTGGAGCATCCAGGTGAGCCCAATGGAATAATAAGTGTCCTGAGGGTAAAAGAAGGGCAGGGCCTAGTGGGTCACCTTTGTAATCCAAGCACTTAGGGAGGATGAGGCAGGAGTTCAAGGCCATAATGATCTGTGATTGTGTCCCTGTACTCCAGTCTGGACAACAGAGCAAGATTCTATTTCAAAAAGGAGAAAAGAAGAGAGAGAGCCTCAGAGATTGCATCATTGCATGGGAAGGACTTGGTCCCATGAACAGAATACTTTGATTTGATTTTTACATAATGTATACACGTATCAAAACATCACGCTGTACCCCAGATACCTGAGCAATTACAAAAGTTTTGAGGTATACAAAAATCAAGGTAGAGTCCACTTGGATGGAAACAAACAAGTACGGAAATGAATGAAGCCCTCCCAGCAACACTGATTAGCTGAGCAAGTTGAAACTAACAAGTAAATCAGAAAGAATGCTGTTGACTGTGTTTTTTCCAAGTGAAATAATGGACCACAACACAGTCTGTCTCAAAACTTTCATAGTGACCGCCATAATGTGTATAATAACTTATCAATTAAAAACTCACAAAAAGATGGCGCCTTTCGCTCTGTGGTTAGGGTGATGAGTTCAAACCTGGGCTTGGCCTGCTAAAACAACAATGATGACAACTGCAACAACAAAAAAAAAATAGCCGGGCGTTGTGGTGGAGGCCTGTAGTCCCAGCTCCTTGGGAGGCTGAGGTCAGAGGACAGCTTGAGACTCTGTCTCAAAAAAAAAAAAAACCTCACAAAAAAAGAGGAAAGAAAGGAAATGGAGGGAAAGGATCCATAGGCTAAGGAATACGGGCACTCTCTAGATTGCGTGATTTGCCACTGGTGTGGCATGACACTACAGTGTGCCGTGAAAATTTTAAAGAACATTAAATTATTTTTGAAAGAAGTTCAAAACACAGTTAAGATTCTGTTTTTTACTCTTTTTAATTAACATAATTTAAGTGTGCTGCGGAAGTTTAACTATAGGTTCAAGCATGCCTTGAGATTAAAAAAGGTTGAAAAACACTGCTGTAGAAGCAGAAGTAAGAGGTAGAGAGTTACAGAAGGAATGCAGTTCTGTGGACGCTTGGTATCAGCGCCCGGGAACCCATTTCAGACCTCGGACCTCCAGAATTGTGAGATAAGGAATTTGTGTATTGTTTTAGGCTATTTAAGTTGTGATAATTTCTTTCAGCAGCAAGAGGAAACTAATTCGCTGGGGAAGGACCCCATGCCTTACGTGTTGTTGTTTTTGTTAATTTTTTGAGTCAGTCTCACTTTATCGCCCTGGGTAGAGTGCTGTAGTATCATCATGGCTCACAGAAACCTCAAACTCTTGGGCTCACGCAGTCCTCTTGCCTCAGCCTCCTGAGTAGCTGGGACTACAGGTGCCCACCACAATGCCCAGTTAAGTTTTTCTGTTTTTAGTAGAAGCGGGTCTCACTCTTGCTCAGGCTGGTCTTGAACTCTTGAATGCTAGGATTACAGATATGAGTCACCATGCCCAGTTAACACTGTTCTTAAATAAGACTGCACTTTGGAATCACCTAAAAAGCTTTTGATGCATGGGTACTCCACCTAAGAAATTTCTATTTAGTTAGCCTGCAGGGTAGTGGAATTTTGTAAGTTCCCAAGCGATTCTAATGTGCAGCCAGAGGTGCTGAATGCTGGTTTAGGGTCTCAAGCTGTAGCATCAGTATTTAACATCTGCTTTCCACCAGTTGGCTGTATGGGCAGGTTCTTTTAGCTTTAGTTTTTCCATCTGTAAAATGGGATACTGTGAACTTTTACTTAGTTCACAGGGTTGTGTAATCTAGAAAGGATGTGTGTGTGTCTCTCATGGTAATTGCTCAGTTCATGGCAGTTACTGCTTTTTCTCTTATGATGGAGATGATTTGGATACATAGGACATAGATTTCCCCAATCAGCTAAGAGTAGGCACAGAGCCTGCAGTTTCCCTGCCTTGAGTTCACAACTGCCTTAGGAGGAGCCTCTGCGATTATACCCTTTCCTTAGTGGAGAATGGCAAGCATCAGAAAAGTTCACACATCCACAGTTGCACAGATACTGAGTATGGGAGTGTAGACTTGAACCTGGGGTGCACTCTGGGTTGGGGGCTATGCCTGCCCGCTTGCTCCTTTTCTTTGGGGAGACCTCCACGTAAGGCTTGCAATCCAGATGCATGGGCGTTGATGGCTGCTGGCTGGCGTGTGCCTTTGGAGGTATTTCACAAACCATTACCAATGGCAGTCCTTGGGCTGGGGGTGGCATTTTGTTCCAGATTCTGTCTCTGCGTGATAAACTATATTGCCCTGTTGCCTGCCGTCAGGGAAAAGGAGCTTGAAAGCCATGAGAATGAGGATTCTTAACAGTTATAGGCTGTTTGCCTCTGTCTGCCGTTTAATCTAATCTCAGGTTCAGTTGATACTATTGATTAGTTTCTTTTCAAAACCCTATGACGCCTATGAGGCTTCTCCATGTGGGGTAAAATGTTATTCTTCTTCTATGTGAGTTGAGAAGAAAAGGTGAAAGTATACAATTAATTTGCCTGCACTTTCTTGTAAATTGTATGCTGGATTTCTGTGAAATGCTGTATGGAACAATATTCCAAGCAAATTATTGTTATTTACTGTGACTTTTGCCTGCATATTTAAAGTCAACAATTATGGGTGTTTTTTTTTTTTTTTTTTTTTTTTTTTTTTTCTGTGCTTAATGGCCTTTGTACAACATTTTTAGAAACCTGGTCAAGTGTCATGAAGAAAACCTGTGCCTTGGTTCTGTGATTCTTGGGAAACAAGTTAACAATATTGAGGTTCCCATTGCCTATCTCCTCTTTAAGGTAATTATCTATAGGCCATTATCGTAAGTCTCTTTTGCTTTAGAAATACCATGTCTTTTGTTATCGTTGATGTCAGTATTATTAAAAGTAAATAAAATTGAATTTGATCATCTTCAAAATTCTCTTTCTTTCACATTAAAAGTCATTGATTTTGATGGACAGTTTTGTTGTGCTGGAAATTCTATCATTCCTTGGGGCCTTTATTTTTTATCAGAGTAAGAATAAACTCTTTCCTATAAGTATGAGAGATACCCATATCTATACCTATGTCTACGTGATTAATCCTAGTCCAGTTTTCAGATAGTTCCTTCATTTTTGTGTTGCCCTTATTTCTTTACTATTTTTTAGCCATTGCCTAACGGCTTTCAGTGGTGAGTCAATATGTATTTTTTGGAAGCACTGTCTCTAGCTTTTGGAGGTCCAGGTGAGCTTTTTGTTAACATCATGGTTTCACATTCCATGTCCTGGCTGGAATGGAGAAGAATAGCTTGTGATCACTTCAGGAGGCCAGGGAGTATTGCATAGTCCACCCATAAACACATTAGGGGTTTCTGAATTGAAAGAAATCATTATTTCTAATTTGGGTTATAATAGTTCCACCAAAAATAAAACGAAACAAAAAATGAAACTTCTCCTTTTGAGAAACTGTAATAATTTGGCTTTGCTTATAAAATCTTTCACCTAATGAAGCTACATGGCTAAGTGTGTAAAAAGACAAGGTAGTTGATTGAGGGATTTTCAGACTATCTTCAGAATTAAGTCAACAGGTTATAGGGCAAGTGGGGAGTCCAACACATGTAAAAGTTGGAAGAACGTACAAGGATCAGCAGTCATCTGGGCCCCCTCCACCCTAAAACAACAGTTGTTAACACTTTGTTTTTTTGCTGTTGAGTGGATTTATTTGTTTATTTTTTATTTTTACATATACAGGTGTTTATTATTAGGTTTCCACTTTTTGCCTTCACAAAATTAAAAAGGCTTAAAATTTAACAACAATAACAATGTTTAAGATAAGGACTAGAAACAAAAAACTTGTAAAGAACGAACGAAGATAAATACATTCAGAAAAAAAATTAGGCAATTGCCTCAACGAAGTATTAAGCAATAATAATAGTAATGCAAAGAAAGTAAACAGTCACATTGTCAAATAAGAGTATGTCTGTTATAGAATGCTTTGACTCTGAGGTTCAGTATGGAGTCATTAATTAACTACTTATTATTTTTTTTCCAAAGTCTCGAAAAATAAACAAATAATATTTATAAATAAAAATAAAAGACAATTAAAAAAAAGATCATGCCAAATCTTATAGACAATAGAAAAAGAAGAAATACTTCAAAATCATTTTAGTTAATCTGGATACACCTGATATTAAAATTGGAAAAAATACATTATTATAAAAGGGAAATTACAAGGGGATTTAAAAGCAATGAAATGTTTCAGCGGTAGCTAAGATCTCCTCTACCTTTCCTCTTCCCAGTCATCACAAGGAAATTTCCATCAGGAGTTTGGGGTACTTCATTTCATTTCATTTTTATATATTTCCTTAACACAAGTAGCCTTTTTGGAGAAGGTGTATTTAGTTCAAGTTTATTATCAAAGTATATCCTAACTACTTCATGCTTTTCTTATTCAACTGTGGTTTTGAAAAAGATACAATGTAAACATATGTAACTCTTGCTTACCCTGATTGAAGTCTATATATAATTCTGTCATTTGATAATGAATTATGCTTATCCATCTTTTTTTTTTTTTAGACAGAATCTCATTCTGTTGCCTCAGGCTGCAGTGCCCTGATGTCAGCCTAGCTCTTAGCAGCTTCAAACTCCTGGGTTCAAGCCATCCTTATGCCTAAGCCCCACAAATAGCTGCGACAATAAGTGTGTGCCACAATGCCTGGCTAGTTTTTCAAGTTTTAGTAGAGATGGGTCTTGCTCTTGCTCAGGCTGATCTCAAACTTGTGGTCTCAAGAGATCCTCCGTCTCAGCCTCCCAGAGGGCTAGGATTACAAGCGTGAGCCACTGTGCCCAGCCTATTCATTCCATTATTGATAGAGGTTCATAATTCTTATTTTTACTGCAGTAAACATCTTTGCATGTGTAAGAATTTCTTGAGAGTAAATACCAGAAGTGGAGTTGGTAGGTCAATTAATTGTACTCACTAAGGTTTATCGATCCTCAGCTCAGAGCCTGCCAGCATACCAAGTGAAGAAGATGTTTTTGTGTCATTTCTTCTCTCAAGGAGTTTATAGGCTGGTGAGGAAGTTGGAGTAGGGGGGGAGGATAACTGTGCAAAATAACTCTGTATTCCAACTGGGCTGCATGGGTGCTCTGAGAAGAAAGTGATGGCTGCCTAGGTCCCCATGTCTTATGACAAATGGACTTAGGTTTGCACTGTGCCCATTCACTTTATCTGTTTGAAGAGAGATACATCACTACATTGATTGAATGGCAAGAGACTCCCCTTTAGCTGCAGGTTTTACAAGATGAGAGAAGGGAGGCATCAAGCAATTAGTCCGGCCTGAGAACAGCGATACTCCAGAGGCCCAGAGAAGGCTGTCCTGCACGCAGACTGTCTGTGTGTTCTCTCTGCCACTACTTTCAGTGGGCCAATGGAAGCTTAGAAAAGAATGTGGGAAGCAACAGCAAATAAAAATAGAATGAAAGAGAAGAAAAATATAAGAATAAAAGAGAAGAAGAATTTCCAAGTGAACAAGGCTTTCAGCTGCTGCTTCTCATCCTGAGGTGTGATACGTAGATCTATCTGTCCCATGCTTAGGTCTGACAGCTTCTGGGGAAAAGACGAATTTTTCAGTCAGTATGAGAAATGCCATCCTTACCAATTGATACCCTCCCCTGGAAGCTGCCTCACTCTCTCTCTTTTATCATTCCTCTTGATCCATCGTCTAGAGAATGCTAGAAGGCACGAGAATGTAAGTTCCAAATAGGAACTGGTGCCTGTTTTCTATCTTGGTTTATTTTCAAAAACCTTTTTGAACTTTTGAACTGTTAGTACCCAGGGGGCAATGTGCAGGGGAGTTGATAAATAAAGATAATGTTGATGTGAGTACAATTTCTTTCATATGTAACTAGAGAAGCATGTGAGTTTTAGATAAGCTTTTCTTAGAAAAAATAAAATTCTAAATGTCAAGGTTTTTTAAGTGAGGGTAGGGGAGACTGCAGCGCTGAAGGACTCATCCTTAGACTTGAGACAGACTGATTAGCAGAAACTCAGGCTGACAGCATGTAGGTAAATGTGGTTGAAGACCATTCTATTTTTATGAAATTTAGATTCCTCCCAATATGCTCTTATGAAGCCTCTGTTTATTATTGTGATTTTACTTTGTCTAAAATAGCCACTTCCTAATTCTTCCCCAAGTGTATTGAAAAATGGGGAAGGGAAGGTGTTCTATGTCTAACACAAGACATTTTACTGAGAGTTTGTTCTCTTTGCAAGTAAAACTTACAGGAAAAAAAAAATCATCCTCTTTTACTTCCTAAGTGTCTTTTGAAAATCCATGGGCTTGTATTCAAATGAAAGTAAATGTACAAGAATTATATGCAAATAAATAAACCAAAGAAGGTGTATCCTTTATAAACACCCAGTCTAAGACGTTAACGTAGTTTTTAGATTAAGTTCATGAAAGTTTTGAAATAAATGATTTCATTGCATTCATGCCAGTCCTGGGTTGAATTAGCCAGGTAATGATACTGACAAGATTTATATCAATATTGGTAACATAAGCATAATATTTCATATACTTGCCAAAAAAAATTTTTTTTTTAAATGAGCTTAGCTCCGAATTCTTTCAGGAAAACATTATGCTGCCAAGTGCAAGGTGAAAAAATGAGAGCTTATCATATTAAGAAAATGTATACATTTGCAAATAGTGGTCATAATTTTTAACATTATGTTAATTAGACTTGGCATCCTTTCAAGTTTCAGCTTGTCATCACTGTATTTAACATCTTCATTATCCTCAGAGTAACAGATCGGTATGGAACATAGGAGGCATTGGCTAGATGGTTGTTGAGTTAACAAATGAAGAAATGTTTAAATGACTTGTAGAATCATCTGTGGAGTCTCATGCAGAGATTTCACAGTAAAATGATGGTTTGTGAAAAGTGAGGAGGTTGAAGAAGCTGACTGAAATTATACATGAAATGATCGTGCCCTCAATAAAGTTTGACTGCACTGCCTTCTGATTCAATTTACTCGCTTACTTTAGGTGTGTGCATTTCAAAGGTTGAGACGTGGCAAGAGGAAATTTCATCACCATCTGAGAAGGTTGTAGGTTATCAAGTCTTTTAAGATTCCCCTCCCCCAACCACTTGTTAGTGATTCTTCCTTCTGGGTGGGTGCCGGAGCTATGTCCTGCGTGGAGTCAAGCCTTTGTATCGACTGTGAAGAAATGCACAGGGGTTTAGAACTTTAGGAACACCCAGGGGTTTAGAACTTTAGGAACACCCAAATTGTACTTATTTTAAAACCTTGTTTCTAAAACTGCATGGTGAAAGATGGTAAGTGAAAGGACATTTTTATCCTTAACGATAGACACCTTTTCATAAACCTCTGTTTTGTACATTTTGTTTTTTTACAACTTAGAATCTTTAGAGTAGGTATTATGTGAAGTGGTTTGACATCTTTAGTATTAGTTATGTGTGTGTTTTGTATGTGTATATATGTATATATACACGCATATGTAGATACTTAATATGTACGTGTATAGATACCCACATATATACACATCTGTATGTATATATTCACATACATGTGGTTTTCTAAACCGAAATAACTCAAATTTCTTTCCAAACACCAAAATCGCTTGTACGAACAGTTGAAAAGTAAATATTATAATCAGCGAGGCATCACAAATAATTTTTATGTCTAAATCAAGCTATTAAATGCTTTTTTATTTTTAAGTAGATAGGGGAATAAAATAGCTGTGTAGTTCATAAAGTGGTACGCCATTACTGCCTGCTGTGCCCAAGAATTATGCCAGCTTTTTACACTCATGAAGTAAAAGCGGATTAGAACTGCGATCAATGTATTATCCTATATTTTTTATTTTGCATTATATTTCCTTTTCGAACACCTTTGTAGACTAAATGGCTACTAATGACATAATTACAATTGTTTGTCACTACCATAATGCGTGATTTCCTATCTCATCATGAAGATGTAAGTTAGATAAAGGAGGAGTTTTGGCAGGAAGACAAAGTGCAGTGATTTATTAAAGGCCAGATGTGGTTGTTAAAAGCTTTTCTCCAGAAGGCTCGATTGAGTGATGTGAAATAGGAATGAAATCGCTCTGCACACCCTGCCTGTGGCTCTTGGTGTGAGTGACATAGTTGCTCGTGGAAGCATGACAAACGAGCCACATGTTTTATTGTTGTGTACAAATTTTATGTTGGAATTTCAACAGGGTGAGAAAGGTTCACATTAGCTTACACCAGCAAAGTAGGTGTTTGAAGGAGACTAATGAGACTAAAGGGCTGGTGATATTTTCAGTTTGCTTTAGTGCTTCATAGCAAGAACTGAAAGATCTTACATTTCTGTCAAGTTTCAAAGAGGGAAAATCCCAGAACTGTTGAGGAAAAAAAAAAGTGAGAGAGGTTAATATGAGAATTCAGAGAAATCAGAAGCAAGTGGGGACAAAATATTGCTTAAGCACTGCACGCCTCGCCTTGACATACATACAATCAGATTAGATAGATGCTTCTCAGGAAAGAGGCACAATTTCTGGTTTTAGTATTATTCACACACACAAAGCTCTGTTAAAATAATGCTAAGACACTGCAGTGATAGAAGCTATGAGTGGTTCTAAGAGTGTTTTCAAGCTCTTGGAAGAGGAGGGAAAAGAAGAAAATGGTTATACCTTTTCCCTCCGCGGTCAAAAGGTAGTGATGTTTCTGTTTCTCTTTTTACCTCTCCCCTCCTTTCTTTCTTCTTCCTCTCTCTTCCCGTCCTCTTTTCTCTCTCTCCACCCTCCTTTCTTCTACCTTCCCCCTCCTTCTCTTGAATCCCTGTAAAATTTAACATGGAGAAGGGTTATACTGTAGGATTGGATTCTATGTTGGAATTTAAACAGGGTGAGACTGAAGCCTGGAATTGTACTAAACATAGGCACTTCCCCATCTTTTCCAGTGTGGAAAAAAATACATATTTTTAAGCAGTATAAGTTGCAGATGACAAAGTTCTTCAGATTAGCCCTGTGAGACCAGCGAGAGCTCTGGTGGGGTGTTGAGACTACTGTGCCCTCACTAGTCCTGTCAGGTGAAATTGGGGGCTCTTCCTGTTGCCTCTCATCATGGCATGGGCTTGCTGGCTCTTGCATACTTAACCACTCTTGTGATTATGCTTGCATTTGTAACACTCGTCCTTTACTGTTTCTTGCCTAGTGTCAGGTCTGTAAGTTTCGCAGCGACAGAAGCTGTGTCTCCAAGGCCTGTCACATTGCCTTGCACATAATGTTCATTCAAAAAATACTTGAATGGATACAAAGAAGCGCATGTACCAACAACCTGCTTTTAACATATACTTGGACAACACTAGCAGATACATCTAGGGTAAGGCTTTGCCAAATTAGAAGTGCTTGTCTACATACAGTGCAACAAGTTGACTGCCCAAGGTACTGTAACAAACTGGTCAACAGACAGGAATGGTCGACATAAGGAACCAGGCCTGCTGTACTGATACCTACATGTGGTGCATGTCTGGTCTATGAAAATCAGGTCAACTTAAAAAGGTGGTCAGTAAGGGGAGGTGGTCAGCTATAGAGGTTCTGCTATAATTTACGGAGCAGTTTAGATGGCTCTTTTGCAGTCCCCCCCAATTTACAGTTTGGGAACTTGCAATCCAGTTAGATCTGATTCCTGATGAATGGATTTTTGCCTCTTAGGCTCTTGCAATTCTATGAACTGCCATTCAGTGGCTTATACCCAACACTTAGACAATGTAAAGTACCATGCTGGAAAGGTACACGCACTTCCACCCCTGTTTGACTCTGTCTGTTCCATTTAAAAAATATATATATATGTATGTATATTCTGTATGACTCATACTTTGAACCTTATAAAAAGATGAGTAAAATTGAAATATAAGGAGTAAAATTTCGAAGAAGTGAAATACTTAGAAGCAGGGCTGTGTGATGGGCATGAGACCTGCCTAGTCTCATAAGAGCAGTTACTCAGAAGGGACCCACATCAGGTTCAGTGCTGTTGCTGCCTTCTTAAAATTTTTTCGAAATTTTGAACAAAGGGCTCCAAATTATCATTTTGCAGTAGGCCCCACAAATTATGTAGTCATTCTTGCCTGCAAGTATGCATTCTTTCTGTCATTGTAGTCACATGGGATTTTCCATTTGCTAACTTTCTTTAGCCAACTGGAATTTGTGTTGCTTGAAGGTGGGTTGCCTCATGTCTGGTCTTACCTGACTGTAAGCTCCTGAAAGCTTGATACAGTGCGTGGGCAGAGGCCTGTCCTCACGGGACACGAGCCTGTGGGTTAGCAGCTTTGGCTTTGACTCAGACTTCCTGGGTCAAATCCTGGGTCTGCGGCTCCTCACGTTACTTAAAGTTTCCAAGCCCCGTTTCCTCATTTATAAAATGGAGATGATAATAACAAGTCTTCCTCCTCAGCCTGAGGTGAGGATTTAAGGAGACAGTGCATAGAACAGGCTTCCCGGGAGCACGGCTTGGGTCTGAGCCTCACTCGCTGCTTGGTACTGCTGCAGTCAGTGGGCACCATATTTCTAATTATATCTGACACCTATCCAGTTTCCTGCCGTTTGTGGTTGCTCCATTGAAGTTCAGGATTCTTCCCATTTTTCACAGTGCTCGAGGTCCCGTGTAGTCTGGTGCCAGAGTTCAAGGTAGTCTGAACTCTTACGACTTGACTCAGCTGTGTCCTCTCCCTCCCCTAACTGAAGCCCTAGCTCCTCCTTCTCTGCTTCCTTCTTTATGTTGGATGATTGATTAACACAGAAAGGATTTGTGTAATGAAACTCTGCATTTCGTAACCCATCTCTGTTTCCCAGTGGTTCAGAGATGCCTCTTACTCACTATATCATTAAAGGAACTAATTTTTTTTTCTGCCAAGGCATTTATAACTAATTACCCCCTTCATAAAGGAAATTTGCGAAACATTGACCATATCAAAGGATTCCATGGTCTTGGGGATGGAGGATACATTAATAGACATTGATGGTGTGGGATGTGATTCATTCATTCATTTAGCAATTACTTTTTGAAGACTTTCTGCATGCTAAGCAGTGCTGTAAGTATTGGGACTATAACTTTTAACAAAACTGCTGTTGTGTCGCCAGTATCCTAGTGAGGTCCAGATGTGAAAGAGACCACAAGGAACTGTGTCAGAGAATAGTTTTCTGTGCAGAAAACTAGAAGGATGGAATAGGGATGCCCCTGGGTCACCTTAGATGAGGTGGTCAGGTAAGGCTTCTTGGAGGAGGTGATGTTTCATCTTAAGTCTAAATGGCAAGAGGGAGGCAGCCAGAGAAGGTGGGAAGATAAGCATTCCAGACTTCAAGAACAACTAGTACTCTAACCCTGGGCTGTCACGAGCTTGGTGGATCTGAGAAAGAAAAAGAAGGCCAATGTACATGGAATGAGCATACAAGATTGAGAACAGAAAGTTTCAAGGCAGGAGAATTAGTTGGGGCCTGATGGTGTGTGATTCTGGAAGCCACCCCTCTGAGCTCTGTAGTTCTAGGTATCGTTTTCAATCTGAAAGGGAACCAGATAAGCTAAATAACTGTGAAGCAGTCTCCAGGTATGTACTAAGGGGAAGTGGATGATTTTGCCTCCGTCATCCAGTTCAGTTATTTAATTAAGAGGCGTAATGCTGAAAGGAGCACCAGAATTAGAGTCTCAAAACAAATCCTCTGGGATAAGCCATTTAGTGTCTCCAAGGATTTTCTTCATGTGTAAAACTAGTAATGCCTTTGACACAAGGTTGGAATGATGAGATGACTTAGGGCATGGGGCAACTACCTGACAAATGCAAAATCATAAGGCCACCACTATCGATGACCCTTCAGTTGATCACCTTACCTAGTAATAATGATTATTTTAAATTATAAAAATGCATTTTGGGGACAGCACCTGTGGCTCAGTGAGTTAGGGCACCGCCCCCATATACCGAGGGTAGCGGGTTTGAACCCGGCCCCGGCCAAACTACAAGAAAAAAATAGCCGGTCGTTGTGGCGGGCACCTATAGTCCCAGCTACTCAGGAGGCTGAGGCATGAGCATTGTGTAGGCCTAAGAGCTGGAGGTTGCTGTGAGCTGTGACGCCACAGCACTCTACCAAGGGTGACAGAGTGAGACTCTGTCTCTAAAAAAATAAATAAGCATTTTTAAATTAAATCATAGCTGTGTACATTAATGCAATCATGGGGTACAATGTGCTGGTTTTATATACAATTTGGAATATTTTCATCAAACTGGTTAACATAGCTTTCACAGCAAAAAATGCATTTTTCTTTAAAAGACAGGGTTTTTGTGGCCAGGCTGGAGTATAGTGGCCCAATCCTAGCTCACTGCAGCCTCGAATGCCTGTGTTCAAGTAGCCACACTCAGCCTTTGGAGTTGTGGGGACTACAGGCACATACCACCATGCTTGGTTAATTTTTTTTAGTTTTTGTAGAGATGAGGTCTTGCTTTGTTGCTTGGCTGGTCTTGAAGTCCTGGCCTTTAGCCTCCCAAAGTGCTAATAATATAGTTACCTTATTCCCTAAATCATTTCCAGATACTGGTTTATATTCAGGGATAATCTGTTTGACCTTCTTTTTTTAAGGTCCATGATTTTGGAACAAATGGCCACTACATGTGGGATTCTTGTTTCTAGATTTCTTGTCTCTTAGCTAGACTGGATTTGAAATATTGGGAAGTCTAAAAAGTAAGGTTGAAAGTTAGTTTTAAGAACTTGTCTCAATAGAGGTTCTTTTTTTTTTTTTTTTTTTACTTTACAAGGAGAGAGGGAACAGGATGTCTCTCTGTTGCCCAGACTAGTGTGCAGTGGCATTGTGATAGCTCCCTGCAACCCCTAATTCCTGGTCTCAAGCAATCTTCATGCCTCAGCCTCCCAAATAGCTGGGACTACAGGTGTGTATCACCATATCCAGCTAATTTTTCTCGTTTCTTTACTTTTTCGTTGTTTTTTTTTTTTTTTTTTTTTTTTGCTTAGACCAGAATCTCACTCTTGCTTAACCTGGTCTTGAACTTGTGAGCTCAAGCGATCTTCCTGCCTTGGCCTCCCAGAGGCTACACAATTGTTCTTATAAAACAAAATTTGTGTACTTCTAAAAATAACTGCTGATTGCCTTGGAGTTGGGCTGGTGGCTATGAACATTTATATGCTGTTCTTTGGGAGCTGGTAACTCTTTTGAAAATGTGGGCCCTATAGTTAACATTTTTGGTGCAAAAGTAGACTTTTCCTTCCATCCCCTTCTCAGAAACCCTTGCTCTGCTCAGCAGACATTTGTGTCTAAAAATCAAACGGATCACACAGTCCCTCAGTCCAGTTCTCCAAGATTTGTTTTCAGGAGCCATGTAAGTGGCCCTAGGAAATCTGAATTTTAAAATCTTAGCACTTCTTTTCTTTTATAGACACCCCTTGGAAAGATTATCTTAGATTACTGGAAGACTTCACTGTTAAGTTTTAGAGAATTTTGCATTCTGCTTAGAAATCATTTTTGAGTTTTATTATAACATTTACTAGCAGTGGTGCTAATTATTTTAAATATGACCCTGGAAATGGGCTATGTCAGCTTGAAAAGACTATTCTTAACAGAATTTGGTTTTAAAGGCAGGTTTTATAGACATTAGAGTAATACCATTGTTATCTAATTAGCATCTACTGTGTAAATGTACGTGATATTAGAGAGGCAAGTATACATAAAATTATAAATTGTGACATTTTATGAGTTTTTTTTTTAACATGAGTCTTATACAGTCATCATTATTTAACAGTGTGAAATGTGGCCTTAGACATTACATCATGTAAAGACCAGGAGACAAAAAACTGAGGATCAATTTTCGATTATAATAAAGTTTTAGTATGAGGCATTTCTGAATATGTGTCATGAATGTGAGTCATGATTTTCACACCAAACCTGACCTATTAAGATTGTGTTTCAACTTCAAGGGGTTTTCAGTATTTAAATTCTAAACCTAATTCTAGGGTTTCAAAATGATTCACATTCAAATCTACTTTTATGTTTTATAATTAAATAAGAAAATATTGCTTATACCTACATTTTTACTATTCTTAGACATATTATAATTATTTCCTTAATTTTACCAATAAAATAGCTCATTTCTTCATTAGTAAATTACAAGGCTATCTCAATAAAAAATTAGTTTAAATGTGTCTTGCCATCTCAAATAGTCATTTCAGTTTGGAATTTTCCCACTTCTTTCATTAGTTCTTTTTGTAAAATGTGAAGATACTTTCTAGGTAAATTAATCCCTTCTAAGCGGTAAAATAACTTCTTTTTTGGAAAGAGTTATTAGAGTCTTATTCTGTATAATCTTAAATACCATTTATGTTAGAATGAACAATACATGAAAAAAATTACACTATTTTAAAAAAGAACGATTACGACCTAGGCCAAGTACATTGCAATTATGTGTTCACAGAAAAGTGAGCTTTCTACTGAGGAAAGCATGATATAGATGCCCATGAAATTTCCAAAGTTTAAGTATTTTTGTAAATTAGGTTGTTCCTAGTTAAACAGGTGGCTTTAAAGGCTGGTTTCACTGTTGTTTTAATCATAGTTTAGTTACCATGGAGAAATATGCAAGTTAGCATTTATACACAGAAGTGAAATTTATGCTGCATAGATAATAGCCTAAATTTAGCTTGACTTAAGTTTACCACTTCCTTTAAAAAAAAAAAACAAAAAATAATAATAATATATCACATACATCCATTAACAAGTTAATTTCTTTAAATGCTACTGTTATATTTATAGAGAATTTCTTTTCTTAGGCATTACTGGACATCTTTGTCACTGTGACCTCTTCCATTGCTGAGCATAATATAACATATTATATCTGATTTGCTCTAATTTTGTCACCCTTAGGTTTAATAAAAGGCTTTGCCAAGTTTAAAATTAGTTATGTGGTGAGAAAGTAATGTTTGGACACACTGCATCTACTTGGGTTTTATAAAAGACTGTTATTTTCTACTGAAAATGTTCAGACAGTGTACAGTGCTGATAGGACCAATCTGATCTCAGAGCCCAGCAATAATTTTGATTACCATTTAGATATGTTTCTTTTTCCTAATGAACTATTTTGATCTTAAAGCCTTCTTCACTGGGTAATAGATTTTTCAGTCTGAATTAAGATGTTCGTCTGTGTGGAATCCAGCAACCGTGAGCTGCCTCTCCTGCCGTTCCCTTTCCCCAGCACCTCTGAGCGAAGGCTAAGTTTTCAAGGACAAATGTAGTAAAAGTGTCCTGATCCAACATGAGGTCCCCAGTACAGAGAGAGAGCAGCAGAT
The DNA here is from genome assembly GCF_027406575.1 of Nycticebus coucang. Classification (NCBI taxonomy): domain Eukaryota; kingdom Metazoa; phylum Chordata; class Mammalia; order Primates; family Lorisidae; genus Nycticebus; species Nycticebus coucang. The sequence goes on from NC_069787.1 coordinate 26,464,962, forward strand.
CCCTTTCAACACCAGCTGTTCTCACAGATATAGATTGCTGCAGTGAAATTTTCTTAATATAATTCAGGAAGCTCTAGAGAATTCTCCAAAACAACTGTGCCAACAAGGAAAATGTTGAATTTTTCATCAGCTGCCCAATGCTGAGAGTTAGTGGGCAATCCGTTCATTCATGACCAGATGTTCAGTGTAGTAACGCTCTGCAGTTAACTTGAACCTTGTGGCCTGTTTACCATTGGCTGCAAGGACGTTGGCAGCAACCTGGCATTGGAGAATTGAGGCCAGCACAGGCGAAAGACCAGAGTGTGTGTCTGTGGCTTCCTGGTTTTCACCAGCGACCAGACAAGGTAGGGAGTGATGAAAGAAAGGAATGATATCACATCAATCATTTTTGGAGGCCGGGAGAATTTGCTATACAATTGTGTCTTGGGGGAACAGTAGGCAAATTCTTAAACTCCTTTTTCATTTGGAAAGAAAGGCAGTCTTTGTTTAGTTGGACAGATTTTTCAACCTGTGTCTAAAGCATAAAACTTTTTGTACTGGGGGCAGTAGACGTAGGTGGTTAAAATAGTCAGGAAAAAAAAGGTTTCTAATTTTAGACTAGAGGAAGTCAATAAAGTTGACTCTTAATATTGAAACCTGACTCGATCTAATCTAGAATTGGAAATATGTGATATTTTTGCTTTTGGTAAACTTTATTATTATAAATGGAGAATGTTTAGGTCTTCCATTTGTACAGATGCACCATCTTCTTCCTATACATGTTTTGAGCCCATAACATTTTTGTGAGCTGTTTTTATGTAATAATTTCCAGGTTTTCTTTTTTTTAATAAACAATTTGATTTCCTATCTGAAAGAGATTTTTTTTTTTTCTTAAAATAACAGTTTATGATGCTGGACATGCAGCAGGCCAGCCATAGGGAGGCAGGGTTTGATAACACGAAGCTCATCTCAGAGGGACAACTCTTCTCTTCCCACCTACATGGCTCTGCACAGTAATTTTTTATTTATTTCAAGGCAGTATGGGCAAAGGAAATTTAAAAATCTTTCTTATTTGACCATTTTAAATTTGGAACTTACATGGTTCCATCCCAACAAGAAGTTGGCCTTCGTTTACCTGACACTAGAACAGAAAATCATCATGGAGTAAATCTTTTGCTTTTTTGGAAACTTAGGTTTTTCTCTCTTCCTGTACATTCTTTTCAGCGCCCCCGCCCCCCCCCCCCCCCCCGCCAGTACATCTCTACTGACACCCATCCACGGGCATGAAGGTAACATGGAGGGTCTTGGGAGCAGGACTCTTACAGTAATAACATTTGCTTTGGCAGAGTTTTCTGCCTTTGGTTTGCAAGTTTGCAGTGAATATTTTGCATTTCCTGCTGACAGGGAAGGGGGTTGCATGTTGCATTGAGATACAGAAATTCCTCATGACTCCATTTAAACCCGAACCTCATTGGCCCTTAGAATCCCGCTGATGGAGTATGTGCTTTGTTTGTCTGGGTGATTATTATTTTTTTCTTTTTCTTTTTCTGAAAAGTCTCTTGGCTTGTTGACTTGGAAAGAGGGAGGTTTTAAGTTACAGCAGGTCCTGACTGCGGGCTGCTGGGACACAAGGTGAAGGCACTGCGTTGTTTTCCTGGATGCTAACTTGCTGACAGAAAAGCGGGAACCAGTTTACAGTAGCTCTGACACCACTGTTACCTTTCTGCAGTCCTCTCCAGCTGCTCCAAGCCCTTCCATGCCTTCTCCATGCACACAGTTTGTTCTTGGGTGTGAAAGCAAACAGTATTTGAGTTGGCAGCAACTTCTCTTTCAGTGGAGTTTGCTGCCTCGGCAAGAAACCGCAGCCTGAGCTTTCTGCTGCTGAAGGTTTCCACTGGCAGGATGGCCTTTTCCCACATTTCCTTGGTTTAAGGAAACAGATTTTTAAACTTTTTTTTTTTTTAAGACAAAATGCCAACATTTAACAGCTGGAGTTAGTATAATTTATGGTTTTCACTTTATGTTCTTGTGGATGTATCAAAATTAAAAATCCGCACAATTATTGTTAAATTATGCAAGTTTTTGCAAAAAAGAGCGATTAAAAATAGACCCTCTGTTATGAGGAATTGAAAAAAGTCATTGTTACCTAAACAGGTATTCTCAATTATTCTATCTTTAATGGTTTTTAATTGTTATAATTTACTCATATTCTATTAAATCTCTCAGAGGAGATGTATCTGAAAGCTCTTTGTTTTTCCTTTGAGGAACAAGTAGGAGTTTGTTCATTTGAACCTCTTTAGTTTTTTTTTCTTTAAACCTTATTTTATTTTGTGTATTTATTTATTTTGTACATGTCACTGTGTTCATCTTTGCTCTTAAGGTCACCCTTCTTGTCAGGGCAGTTCTGAGGGCAAATCCATCTTAGATCTGCTCTCTGTCAAGGGGTGATCTTTTTTCAAGAGGAACCTGAGTGCCGCTAATGGAAGTTAGCCAGGTCTTTGTGAACTATAGAACTTTACCTTTTAGGCCAGCCGCAGTTTTCCTACATTTGCTTTAGGTGACCTATAACCATGCCTTACAGTTTTTGCCTATAGATTCTTAAATGATCAGAGACCTCCCACAATTTGCACCATGTCAGGATGAGGGAAAGAGTGCAGTTGACCAATAAAAAGTGATTGTTACTTCAACATAGATATATTTTTTTTCTGTCTTATCAATACACAAAGACTAGTTTTTTGGGTTATTTTACAATTTCTATTGATAAATATTCTGAGAACCTTTATTAACATCCCCCCAAAGCCCTCTGACATCTATATTTGCTATCCTGATTTCTCAGAACATAAAATAGGAAGTGAAAAGGCCAGTCTAGTTGGTACAGTGAGTTGCTTTAAAGACTGTTCAATCTACATGTTAGATTTAGGGTCAGAACATTAGCTGTGATGAATAACAGGGGACAAAATTTTTCTTTTCTTTTCAAGGACACTGGCAGTTAATCATTTTTATCTGCCCGCCCTGTAGTCCTGATTAGATTTATTATGTATGCCGCATGTTTATGGCATTTTTATTATATGTTGTTAATTTGTTGTAACTGTCACTACATTTTTTTTCTTCTTCTTCTTCCCTTTTTCTCCCTGAGGACCCTTGAAAGCAGCCAAGTATCAGCTGTTACCTTGTGCTTTAGGAAACGTCATTTGGTTTTTAATTTTAATAAAAGCCCTACTAAAAAAATACCAGTGTTAAAATATGTATCTTTCTTGAGATAAAAGGATAATTTGCAATTGTCTTCTTTTGAATTTTTTGTTTTCTGTCAGTGATGAAGTAATGCATGTTTAGGTGGATTTAGAGAATACATATTTATAAAAACACTTTGCCTGTAAACCTAGAAGGGCGAGCTGTTGATTATACACTAAACTATAATTTTCCTCATTAGTGGAAAGCCATCTATATAGTTTTCAAATCACTGCTAGGTAAGACAATTGGGCCATTTAACATTTAAGCTGCTTAAAAAGTCACGCAGTTGAATGATGCATTTAGAACATCTTTTTTAGCTTACTAGCTCTCAGAATGGATATGGAATCTGTTAAATATAGAGGCCATTCTTTAAATAAGGACGACAGTTAAAATTGGGAAGCCAGAGAATTAGATTGGAAATGATTTACGATGAGTCTACAGGACATTAAAAAAATAAAGTTAGAAAAGGAAATCCACTGGCTGCATTGGCTGTACTACAGCAGAAAATTTTTACTTTTCATCTCTTTTGAATTGGCTGGATATATGGGCAATGCGCAGAAGCAAATGTTTGGTAAAAATTAACAGAACTTTTCTTTTTATTATATGTTCTGGTGTTGGTTTGGTATTGGCATTACAAGCCTCTGACTCTAACCGAGTCAGTTTCTTGTTTTGACAGTTACAAACTTTTTCAATAACGGAGAACCACCCATTCTCTTAAGAGCATTAGACGTTAAAATAAATAGAAGCTGGATTGAACAACGGCTTTGTTTTTGTCATGCAGCATGAACATATGGGTCCTTAATAAATACCACTTGAAGATGACACACGGGTGTGGTTATTGAATTTACAATATGTAATAATCACAGATGCATACATCATTTTAAAGAATTATTATACATTTGTTCATATTGTACAGTAAGAAGTTGATACATTGTCTGTGTAATAAACAATGTGATCTCAAAGAGACAGATTATAGACAGTATTAAGTCATTTAGGTATAAAGTAGTTTCACTGATAGTTCCAGCTTGTTCCTATGATGGCTCATTAAAGCATCTCAAATTCTTACTTTTTTTTTTTTGCAGTTTTTGGCTGGGGCTGGGTTTGAACCTGCCACCTCCAGCATATGGGGCCGGTGCCCTACTCCTTTGAGCCACAGGCACCGCCCCTCAAATTCTTACTTAATGGAAAAAAAAAATAGAAATACAATCTTAGATATCTTAGATATAAAATCATTTATCATTTCAATTATATCAATATTAAATTAACCAAGAAAAAGTGATAACATTTACTAACTAGTAGTATAAGAATTCAGAATGATAAAGTTATTAATTCAGTCTCGGGCTTTGGTGTTCCACTAGACATGTTATACCCCATTGTAGGCATGAGACTATCATTTTATTCACTCATCTCCTATCCTGTTCACCATTTATGGAGTTGATAATGTGTTTACTTAACGTTTCTGTGTGCAACTTTGAGAAAACAAAACTTCAAGTTCTATCCTTAGAAATAAAGTGTTTACAGAAGTGTCTGAGATATTTCTTTGCTCCCATGAAGAATGTAAGTTGGAGCTTGCTGAAAATGTAAACATTATATATTTGGTTTAGAAGAAGGGAGGTGGTTTTTCTGGCTCATGGCAACAGCATGAATGGGCAACAAAGGCCAAAAGCTTGGTACTTGAGAACAGTGAACAAGCCCTTTTGGCTGGTCGTTAGAGCTCATATGGGAAAGAGAGGAAATAAGCTGGAAAGGTAGCTAGCATCGAACCATAGAGGACCTCAAATTTAGGTTAAGAAGTGAAGAATTTATTCAATAACATTAATTAATATCAGTAATGGCAGGTCACATTTGCTGTGGGCGAGGCATCAAGTTTAGTGGTTGGCAATGCATTATGTATCTTCAACTCCTACTGAGCATCTAAGGAAGGGAATTCCGTTTTTATCCATAGATGATACAGATGAGGAAATTGAGTCTCGAGAAGGTCATGTGATCTTTCCCTGGGAATATGGGAGTGAAATGGAACCAAGATTTCAAATTAGACTCTGGGAAATAAGAACCAGCCTTCTGAAGACTGACTATGCTGCCAGGGGGTACGACTGGGAGTTTTTGAGCACAAGAGTCTGTTGATCAGAGCTGTGCTCTGGGGTAATTCTTCTATTATCATTTTATAGAACTATAGTGAGGTGCCCAGATAGGAAGAAATTGTGATAGTTCTGAAGAGCAGCAATCAGGGTGCAGCAGGGTGTTTGAAGGGATAGGAAAGGCAGTGATGGAGGGCTCCAAAAATCCTCAACGTTTTGAGCTGGACTTGGTGTGAAAGGCAGAGATGACTGGGAGAATTCTGTTGGTATTCTTAGCACTTGCTGACAGAAGAGGAGAGAGGGCAGGGTGGGGAAGGAGGAGAGCTGAGGTTTGGTTGCCACTGGGGGTGCAGGCATTAATTTCAGGCAGAGTCTTTCTGGAAGATGATGAAATTCACATTGAACTGGACATTGTGAAAGTAGTGAGGGCTGGAAATGGTACTTTGAAGCCACAGAAGGGCCAGATTAGAGAGGGAGACTGGTACATTTAGAGAAGGAGGGAGAAGACAGTGGCTGGAGGAGGAGACCAGTATATAAATCAGCCTTAGGAGATAAAGAAAAATCTTTGTGCACATTGGAGATGACAGATTTGTAGGCCATGCTTCAGACACACACCTATACATATTCATGTTTGTATACATATTCATGTACATATTTATATATGTATTCCTATATACATTCATATGGATTACTGTGTGTATTTGTATACGTATCTTATCCATGAGCATGCGCTGTTCTCTGAAGCTCACATATGTATTCTTGGGAGTCTTTCCCACCTCGGTTAGCAAGTGGGGAGAGGAAGGGTAGGGTAGGCGTCAGTCTCTCCCAGAGCAGCAGAGCCGACTGGGAGGATCCTGCTCCACATCGCTGCAGCTTGAGAGCAGGAGAGGGAAGATGGGGTTTACTTCTAGTGTGTGCGAGGTTCAGCCAACACGTAGAATTTTATACCCCCTAAAATGCATTCCCACACATAAGCCTGGCAGCTTTAAATGTTCTAGTAAATGTTAAATGATTTATAATAGGATTTTACAGAATTCAGCAAGATTACCATTATGTTGTGAAATAAGGGCTAAGAGTGTGGTCAATAAATGTGTTAACTTTTCCTTTGGGGTGATATTTCTCTCCTTTGAAAATCCATTCATCTGCCGAAACTGCATATGAGAAGCTCGTTGCTTTTGCCAATGAGAGATTGCAGGGAAGAGTTTTTTTTTACTTCCCTTCCCCGTGCTCCTTCTTAATTACTGAAAAGGTTAACAGCGAACACTTCTGAGTCTTTAATGTTGTGTTGTGTTTTTCCTCTTTCCAAAGAAATGCTGTCTCATTGCACGAGTCCATTTTGTGTTATCGATTGAAGGGCTAAGATATGGTGCCCTTTTCTTTTTCTTTGTAAGATGCCATTAAGTGATTTCTTTTTAGGGTTCTAGGAAATGTCACCCTGACAAAAAGTTGCCTTCCCATGTTAGAAGCCTCCACTTCTTGATTCCTTACATGGCCATTTACTAAGTGGCTAGAGTCGTTTGGAACACTTTAATGGTAAAGAGCTTCACTGCTACCCTCTACAAAGACTGCCGGTGGTGTGAAGTGAAGGTGGTGAGACTTGCTTCAGGAAAACGTATTTTACAGAATCATGCAGGTCCTCATCTCAGTATCAACGTGGAATATTGTTCGTGTTTCTTCTGAGAGTTTCCAATTGGCTGTATAACCGAGGGCTTTGTCATAACAGTTAGAGAAGATGTTCGTCAACTGAGGTCACCCTGACTTTTGAGACTCTAATTATAATTGGCTTGAGCCTTTATCCTATATCCTGTGGGAATTCTAGTGAGAATTCCTGCAGGCTTTGTTTTTATTGTTGATTTTGGCTAGAAAACCCTTGATACTCCTTCCTCCCATCTGTATTCTCTTTTCTCCTCTCCGAGGTGGAAATTAGCCTCGTCCCATAATTTCCTTCTGCATAGCTAACACAGAGCATTGAAGATTAGGGAGTTGGAGGAATTTTGCATCAGAGGTCAGAATGGAGTTCTCATCAGCCTTGTTCTTCTTCTTCTTCTTTTTTTTTGTTATTAAATCATAGCTGTGTACATTATTGCCATCATGGGGCACCATACACTGGTTTTATAAACCGTTTGACACATTTTCATCACACTGGTTAACATAGCCTTCCTGGCATTTTCTTAGTTATTGTGTCAAGACATTTACATTCCACATTTACTAAGTTTCACATGTACCCTTGTAAGATGCACTGCAGGTGTAATCCCACCAATCACCCTCCCTCGGCCCCCCTCCCCCCGCCCTCCCCTCTCTTTTCCCCTTCCCCCTATTCTTAGGTTATAACTGGGTTATAGCTTTCATGTGAAAGCCATAAATTAGTTTCAGAGTAGGGCTGAGTACATTGGATACTTTTTCTTCCATTCTTGAGATACTTTACTAAGAAGAATATGTTCCAGCTCTATCCATGTAAACATGAAACAGGTAAAGTCTCCATCTTTCTTTAAGGCTGTATAATATTCCATGGTGTACATATACCACAATTTATTAATCCATTCGTGGGTCGATGGGTACTTGGGCTTTTTCCATGACTTAGCAATTACGAATTGGGCTGCATTAAACATTCTGGTACAAATATCTTTGTTACGATGTGATTTTTGGTCTTCTGGTTACATGCCTAGTAGAGGAATTATAGGATTGAATGGCAGATCTATTTTTAGATCTCTACATGTTCTCCAAACATCTTTCCAAAAGGAATGTATTAATTTGCATTTCCACCAGCAGTGTAGAAGTGTTCCCTTTTCTCCACATCCATGCCAACATTTCTGGTTTTGGGATTTTGTGATGTGGGCTAATCTTACTGGAGTTAGATGGTATCTCAGAGTAGTTTTGATTTGCATTTCTCTGATGATTAAAGATGATGAGCATTTTTCATGTCTGTAGGCCATGCGCCTGTCTTCTTCAGAGAAGTTTCTCTTCAAGTCCCTTGCCCAGCCTGCGATGGGATCACTTGTTCTTTTCTTGCTTATACGTTTGAGTTCTCTGTGGATTCTGGTTATTAAACCTTTGTCAGAGATATAACCTGCAAATATCTTCTCCCATTCTGAGGGCTGTCTGCTTGCTTTACTTACTGTGTTCTTGGCTGTGCAGAAGCTTTTCAGTTTGATCAGGTCCCAGTAGTGTATTTTTAAGCTGCTTCAATTGCCTGGGGGGTCCTCCTCATAAAATACTCACCCAGACCGATTTCTTCAAGGGTTTTCCCTGCACTTTCTTCTAGTATTTTTATAGTTTCATGTCTTAAGTTTAAATTTTTAATCCATTGAGAGTCTATCTTAGTTAATGGTGAAAGGTGTGGGTCCAGTTTCAGTCTTCTACAGGTTGCCAGCCAGTTCACCCAGCACCATTCGTTAAATAGGGAATCTTTTCCCCCACTGAATGTTTTTAATTGGCTTGTCAAAGATCAAATAACGGTAAGTAGCTGGATTCATCTCTTGGTTCTCTATTCTGTTCCAGAGATCTACTTCTCTGTTTTTGTGCCAGTACCATGCTGTTTTGATCACTATCGATTTATACTGTAGTCTGAGGTCAGGTAGCGTGATTCCTCCTGCTTTGTTTTTATTTCTGAGTAATATCTTGGCTATTTGAGGATTTTTCTGATTCCATATAAAACAAAGTATTATTTTTTCAAGATCTTAAAAGTATGACAGTGGAGCTTTAATAGGGATTGCATTAAAATTGTATATTGCTTTGGGTAGTATGGACATTTTAACAATGTTGATTCTTCCCAGCCATGAGCATGGTATGTTTTTCCATTTGTTAACATTCTCAGCTATTTCTTTTCTTAGAGTTTCATAGTTCTCTTTATAGAGATCTTTCACATCCTTTGTTAGATAAACTCACAAATATTTCATCTTCTTTGGCACTACTGTGAATGGAATGGAGTCCTTAACTGTTTTTTCAGCTTGACTGTTGTTGGTATATATAAAGGCTACAGATTTAGGAATATGGATTTTGTAACCTGAGATGCTGCTGTATTCCTTGATCACTTCTAAGAGTTTTGTAGTAGACTCCCTGGGGTTTTCCAGATATACAATCATATCATCTGCGAAGAGCGAAAGTTTGATCTCTTCTGACCCTATATGGATACCCTTGATCACCTTTTCTTCCCTAATTGCGGTGGCTAAAACTTCCATTACAATGTTAAAGAGCAGTGGAGACAATGGGCAGCCTTGTCTGGTTCCTGATCTGAGTGGAAATGATTTCAATTTAACTCCATTCAATACGATACTGGGTATGGGTTTGCTGTAAATGGCTTCTCTCAGTTTAAGTAATGTCCCTTATATACCAATTTTCTTAAGTGTTCTGATCATGAAGGGATGCTGGATATTATCAAAAGTTTTTTCTGCATCAATTGAGAGAATCATATGGTCTTTGTTTTTTAATTTGTTTATATGCTGAATTATACTTACAGATTTACATATATTGGACCAGCCTTGAGACCCTGGGATAAAACCGACTTGGTCATGATGTATAATTTGTTTGATGTGTTGCTGGATTCTGTTTGTTAGGATCTTGTTGAATATTTTTGCATCTACATTCATTAATTCATTAGTGATACTGGTCTGTAATTTTCTTTTCTTTTTGGATCTTTTCCTGGTTTGGGGATCAGGGTGATGTTTGCTTCATCGAACGTGTTGGGTAGTCTTCCTTCTTTTTCTACATTTTGGAACAGGTTGAGTAATATAGGTACTAATTCCACTTTAAAAGTTTGGTAGAATTCTGACGTGAAGCCATGTGGTCCCAGGCTTTTCTTTTTAGGGAGGTTTTGTATGGTTGATGCTATTTCAGAACTTGATATAGGCCTGTTCAACATTCCCACTTGATTCTGGCTAAGTCTTGGAAGGTGACGTGCTTCCAAGTATTGGTCAATTTCCTTCAGATTTTCATATTTCTGAGAATAAAGTTTCTTGTAATATTCATTAAGGATTTTTTGAATTTCTGAGGAGTCTGTTGTTATTTTGTCTTTGTTGTTTTGGATTGATGAGATTAGAGATTTTACTCTTTTTTTCCTGGTTAGGTTAGCCAAAGGTTTATCTCTTTTATTGACCTTTTCAAAAAACCAACTGTTTTGATTTATCGATCTGTTGTATAATTCTTTCGTTTTCAATTTCATTTAATTCTGCTCTAATTTTGGTTATTTCTTTTCTTCTGCTGGGTTTGAGGTTGGAATGTTCTTCCTTTTCCAGTTGCTTGAGATATCAGCCCACGGAACATACTCCAAAATCCATCACATCTTAGGTCACAAGTCTAACCTCAGTAAATTTAAAGGAATAGAAATTATTCCTTGCATCTTCTCGGACCACCATGGAATAAAAGTTGAAGTCAGTAACAACAGGAATCTGCATACTCATACAAACATGGAAGTTAAATAACCTTACGCTGAATGATAGCTGGGTCAGAGATGAGATTAAGAAGAAAATTGCCAAATTTTTGGAACAAAACCACAATGAAGACATAAATTATCAGAACCTCTGGGATACTGCAAAGGCAGTCCTAAGAGGGAAATTTATAGCACTGCACCCTTCCTCAAGAGAACGGAAAGACAGCCTTGTTCTTCTAATATACATTTGTTCACACATAGTTGTTGTCCCTGAGGAACTGTCTCTATAGATGGGACCTCCGAATTGCCTGACTTTTCCTCTCTTTTCTCGCCTGCCACTTGCCTCTCATTACTCTGGTTTATGTTACCTACTCACGTTTCTTAAAAACAGCAATTTAATTTTCTCTTTCTTTCTTAACCACCTTCTTCCAAAGCAGGTTCAAGGAGGCCTCGTTTTCCGTGTTTCAGGGAGGAGATGACTGGTAGGATGATTATCTTCTCACTTCCGTACATGTGCGCAGATACCACTTCTGTTCTCCCTCTGTTTCTCTCCCCTAAATGTGGCAAAATTTGAGACTATTTTGCATAGAGAGAGACATATTAGGATTTTATTCCAGTGTTGGCTGGACCCACCACTCTTCATTCTTTTCAGCCACTTCCTTTTAATCAAACAGGTTGATTCAAAATGCATGTCCTAAATTCCAGCCTCGTCTAAGTCCTGTAGTAAAATAACTAAAATCTTAGCCTGACAACATTTTGTTTGTGCCTTTGATTATCAGCTAATGTTCCTTGTCAAGGTAAACACGTTGTGTCCTCTCGCTCTCGCTCTCTTTCTGACAGAGTCTCACTCTGTTGCCCTGGGTAGAGTGCCATGGTGTCACAGCTCACAGCAACCTCAAAGACTTGGGCTTAAGGGATCCTCTTGCCTCAGGTTCCCAAGTAGCTGGGACTATCGGTACCCACCACATTGCCTGGTTAGTTTTTTTCTCTTTTAGTAGAGACAGGGTTTCCCTATTGCTTAGGCTAGTCTCAGATTCCTGAGCTCAAGTGATCCAGCTGCCTTGGCCACCCAGAGTGCTAGGATTACAGGTGTGAGCCACTGCACCTGGCTTTTGTTTTATTTTTTGAGATCACTCTGTCACCCAGGCTGGAGTATAGTGATACCTTCATAGCTTGCTGTAGCCTTGAACTGCAGGGCTTAAGCAGTCCTCCTGCCTCAGCCTTCTGTAAATGTCATTCTTTAATCATCCCTTCCCTTGGAAATTAAGGATGTTGATGACATGGTTGAGTGGTGTGCTTTGATGCAGAGCTAGTGGAAAGCATTTACCGTGAGTCAGCCACCTGGAGTCCACTCCTCTCCTCTTGTCCCTTGACCGTGACGTTGTCAGCCAGCACTGCTATCTTATCATTAGATGAGCAACATCAGGCGATTTTGTCGTGGTGTTATCTTTTGTAGTTTTCACAGTGATGGGCCTGACCTGGCGTTACAAAAACTTCTAAAACATCTACCAAGCTTGAAATCAAAGCACTCTTATTGATTATTTTACAAGTTCTGATACTGACATATAAGTGTATTAAATCTATTTTTCACTATTGCAGTTTCTCAGTACCTGGGATTCCAAAATCCCAGGAGTTATGATCTTAGGGTTAGCAGTTGTAATCATAATTTTTTTTTTAAGCATTTAAGTTAAGGTGAGTTTGGTTGTATACAACAGAAAATCCAGTACAGGTAGGCTTAAACAGTGTGAGTGGCAAGTCCTTAGGAGGTGGGGCTGCAGAAGAGACTTGATCCAGCTTTCTGGATCCCATGGTGTTGGCTATCCAGTGGTCCTCTTTGTGATCTTAAGATATCTTCTCTCAGCTGCTGGGCACATGTCAAGCAGGAGAGAGGAAAAGAGAATCTTTTCTTGGTATTTTCCAGAAAAATTCTTGCAACTCTAGTTGGACTGGTTTCTAACATATACCACCTTCATTGTGGCCCAGGGAGATGGAACATCTAGTTGGTGTATTTGAGTTGATGTGTTTCTTCCACTGTAGCTGGAAAGGAAGCAGCTTTCCCAGAAACATAGGATAGCAGTCAGTTGAAGGAGTTTAGAGGACTTTCTAGCAGTTCGTTGAATGGGTTTAGAGGAAAAAATGTTGAGGATACAGCCTTGGATGTTCATTTCATTGAGCTGTTTTTATATTTCAGAAGACCTAAGTTAATCCAGTCATCTGCACAAGATAAGACTTTGGGATTAACCAAAGTCAAGTTCCTTGGCTTTTAGCCATAAATATTTTAATCTGTGATCTCTTTGGCAATTTGGCAGATGTTCCCTATGGAGTAATTAATACTTAACAAATAAATATTAGTTGGTAGAGTCTTCATAAACTTAGCATCTGTGATGGTGGGAATGCTTAGAATTTAATGAAAGGAGTTCTTTGTAGTTTAAAAAATTGGGGGATACTTTTATATAAGGCTTCTGCGTCAACAGCAGGTAAAACTAATTATAATTCACCTTTGAAGTAATGACTGGTTCAAATACTGTGCAGATGGGGAAAAAAATAACATTCCGTTGTACTAGCCTTACTTCTAAACTTTAAAATTCAACATTTCAGGTCCTTCTTTTTCCAGATATGGTAAGTTTTACGTTTTACTAGCATGTTTTACAAACATTAATCATATGGAAAGAAAAAGTTGGTGAATTTTAACACTACTGTGATAGCGGCTATGACTCAACAACAGAAATTGTTGTTAGTGGAACCACCAGAAAACAATTCTGTTTTGGGGGAAAAATGTTTAGTTGAAAGGCCACAGAAGAGATGCATATTCAGTAAGCACACAGAGAGGCAAACACGGAAATGTAAGATTGTTTTACAAAAAGAAATTTCTAAAAAGAGTATAGTCAAACTGTTGAGGAAATTTCTTTGTTAAAGAATAAACATTGTGCATATCAAACACAGAAGAGTGTAAAGTGTTGTCAACGGTAATGTGAACTTGTTCTAAGATGCAGAAAGTGTTTCGTGCTCGACACTTTTTGGAAATGACATTTCCATCAGAGGGCTTTCTTTTTTTTTTTTTTTTTTGTAGTGACAGAGTTTCACTTTATTGCCCTTGGTAGAGTGCCGTGGCATCACACAGCTCACAGCAACCTCCAACTCCTGGGCTTAGGCGATTCTCCTGCCTCAGCCTCCCGAGTAGCTGGGACTACAGGCACCCGCCACAACACCTGGCTATTTTTTTGTTGCAGTTTGGCCGGGGCTGGGTTTTAACCCGCCACCCTCGGCATATGGGGCCGGCGCCCTGCTCGCTGAGCCACAGGCGCTGCCCCAGAGGGCTTTCAGTGAGGCTGGATATACAATACCAGGGCAAAGTAGAGTTGTCGGTAGAGCCTGTAGCCTGGACTCACGCTGTGCCTCTTGGCCTTTGCTGTTGTTTTACCTGACTTACAGAAATGTTGGTTATCTTGGGTCCACTGCCTTCCCCAGGACCAGACCAAGGATTCTTGGCCAGTGTTTCAGGGTCTTGTGGATATAAAACAAGTACCTGCTGCTCCTGGTGATGTGGCCGGCCAACCCTGATGTTCTTGGGAAATCTCCCTGACCTCTGTCCACTAGGGGTCCACATTTCAGACTCCACTCTGACCTTGAAAGACATCTGGATATCTTATTTACATAGTTTTATATCCTGACTCCTCCCTGCCTGCTCCCCATTCCCATGGTTTATTATTTTTCAAACTTTGCCATGCACAGACATTATATTTTGCACAATTCTGATCTCAACATTTGCTTCTCTGTCCTCATAAATCCCCTCACTGGATAGAACATAAATGAGTCTATTCAGTAAAAAAGACTATACTACTTCTTAAAAGAAAAAAAAAGTTATCAGTTGCCACAGCTAGATGGTAACCTAACATAAATACTGTGAAGGCAGAACAGTGGTATAAATAGGAGTTGACAAACGCTTTTGGCAAGGGTGTGGTAGCAGATATTTCCAGCTTCACAGGCTGCGTACCCAGTTTCATAACACTGTAGCCCCAAATCAGGAAGAAATAGTACATAAATGAATTGGGAATGGCTGTATCTCGATAAACCTTTCTTTGCAGACATAGAAATTGGACTTTCTATGTAATGTAATTTTTAATGTCATGAAATATTACTCTTCTTTTGCTCTCCCCCACCCCTAATTTCAAAATACAAAATGTATTCTCAGCTTATGGGATGTACAAAAATTGATAGCAGTGGGGGTTTGGCCCATGAGTTGTAATGTGCAGACCCCAGGTATATATCTCTCCCAGGTGTTGCCTGCTTCTACCTAAGATAATGACCTGCGGAGGTATTCTTTTTGTTAAAAATGGACTTTTGGATGTATTAGGTGTTAGACCAGCACCCAGATGAAGCTATATCCCTGGTGTAATTTGAAGGGTTGAAAAGGAATTAGAAATAGAACAACTTCCTAAGTGCAGTTTGGTATAAATTGTTGTTGTGTCCCTACCACCTAAAACCACCTTAAGGTTCAAGGAACTTTACCTAAGGTTGTGCAACTTTAGGTAATACCTTTGCTTCTTCTACCTGGCATGTAGAGTAACGTGAAAATAGAGATACAAATAGCACATCGGTGGAGGTGAGAAGGAGGAATTTTCAACCTTGTAACTAGAAACCAGCAAGATCAGTGAATGGGGTAGAGGGAAGGAGGGATGAAACAATGGGTGATTTTGACAAGGGAGAAAATATCTGAAAGAAGGAAAAGAATCTGAGATCAGCACTTGGCAAAATCTCCAGTATTTTGCCAACTCATCCATGCCTCTCTGTTCTCTTCCTGATAGTGTTACACAGATCGTAGTTCCCCCTTATCCTTGGGGATATGTTCCATGATCCATCGTGGACTCTGAAACCACAGATAGTACTGAACCCTATATGCATTACGCTGCTTTGTATACATACACACCTACGATAAAGTTTAATTTATAAATTAGGCAGAGTAAGAAATTAACAGCAGGAGCTCATAATGATAAAATAGAATAATTATAACAATTGGTATAATTGTTATAATCACTTTCTTGGGCTTTGGGGCCATTATCAAGTAAAATAAAGGTGACTTGAGCACAAGCTCTGCGACCCCACCATAGTCAGTCTGGTAACAGACGCGTGCGAAGGACTTGACGGGGTGGGCGGTGTAGATAGTTTGGATATGCTGGACAAAGGGATGATTCACGTCCAGGGCACAACAGAGCTAGATGGGGGAGATTTCGTCATGCTACTCAGAACAGAGTGCAATTTAAAACTTATGAATTGTTTATTTCTGGGATTTTCCATTTAATATTTTCAGACCAGTTGACTGCGGGTAACTGAAACCGCAGAAAGTGAAACTGCAGAGAAGAGGGGAGTACTTCATTATTGTAGTATATGATGCTGTATATCGTTAATCCCTCTGTCACATCAGTCCATTAGCGTCTGATGTTACTATTCCATCTCCCCTGGCCACAAGAACCAGAGGAGCTAGTGACCCAGCGTAGTCTCTACCAACCATTTTCTGTCTTCCTTTGTGGGGTTCACTGATACTCAATTTCAAAGACTTTCCTTTTTTTTTTTTAAGTCTGTATTGATTCCATTTTGTATATGTTTTAGATAGGAATTCTTGAGTTATTTCTTGAAAAACTTATAAAAACTTACAGAAACTTCTATAAAAAAACTAGAGCCAGTGTGGCTTTATTTCATAACTTGAGACAGAGGTCTAAAGGACAAAAGAATTTCGATGTTCCCAATATTCTAATGTTTTACTTTGTATGTGTATTCTGATAGACAGAAACACCACATTCTGAGGAAAATGAGATCTTCAGTAGGAGGGAAGCTTTTGTATATAGCATTCATGGGGTAACAATTATTACTATAACCTGAAAAATAATGTCTTCATGTTACCAACTCAAAAACGTTTTTTATTTCAAAACAGCTTCTTAAAACAAAGTTGTTTTTTCAAGTTGCATTACTTTCCAGGATCAACATGAACAGAGAAACCCTACACCAGGCACATAGTTGGCATGCTCTAAAGTGTGATAGTATAGTTGTTAAATAATTACCAAAGTTGGGGAAAATGATCTGGTTTCAAATTCTGGGCTAGCTACTTAGTAACTTTGTGACCTTGGAGAAGTTACTTAATATTTTAAACCTCAGTTTTCTCATCTGAAAATGGGGATGGAAAAGCACTGCTCTCAGTGTAGGAGTTGAAAATATTATTGTTTATCAGATACCTTTGGGCTAACAAGATTATGTAAAAATAGTTCACAGTGCAGTGTGTGAAACATAACAATAATATGTTTATGTGAAATTTGTATGCTTAATTAAATTAAAAAACTTTTTTTTTTTTTTTTTTTTTGGCCAGGGCCGGACTAGATTTGAACCCACCGCCACCGATATATGGGGCTAGTGCCCTACTCCTTAAGCCACAGGCACCACCCCTAAAATACCCATTTTGAATTATTGTTTTGCTCGATGTCTAAGCTAGAGCTAAATGTTAGAGGACAATTTAACAGTAGAAGTCAATATCCACTGTAGCTTTCTGCATTTTTAATGTCCAGTTTAAAATAATTTTCCCTTATGTAAAAGGCAGTATGGATAAAGTTCATATATATGTCAAAATTTGGGTAACTTCACATCAGTGAATCTTAAACCAAGGAAACATCGACTCACACGTTTTAACTCCTTAACATCAGTTTGGTTGCACTTACTGACCCAGTCACTGTTTAGGTTTTGCTCACTTTCGAGTTCCTATTGGTAAAAAATGAACATACATATTACAGGTGTCATTGTGATAATTCTCTGTCTTCCTTTCTTTGTCTGCCTTCACCTTTTTTCAATTTCTTGCATCAGTTTACACATCTGGAGAGTGTCCGTGACCTGTGAATTCATCCCCCAGCTGCATGGTTCTCAGTTTCTGTGTATGAGATGAAAGGGGACCATGGTGCAAAGCTATTGAAGGTCAAGAGGAAAAGGCTAAAAGAAAGTTAAACTAAGAACTGATTTATGTCAAGTTGGAAATTGAAGATGGTGGTAGTGTTTCCCTTGAGTCTTCTTTAGGGGCAAAGCGATTTCTAGGTATAACTGGCTTCTTCAGCTATTTTGAGTTCATAGGGTTACAAGTTCCAATAAGGTCTTTCTACCAAATAGCTAAGCCAGAATTTGAAACCAGATTTTTTTTTCCCCTTCTTGGGTGATTACTTAACAACTTATACCACCATTGTTTTTGAACACTATCCCTGGTAATTTTAAGGTATGATTTTTAAGACACAAGCCAGAATCCTAAATACTAAGACAAACATGTCATTTTACAGTGTTCTGTGTAAATTGATTCAGTGGGGACAAGAGATATGTTTATCCCATTCCAAGAACAGATTGTTTCAGTACTTCAGCTTTTGGGAATTCATCTACATCATTTGGCTATTTCTGAGCCTTAGTTTACTTGTCTGTAAGATGGGATTAATCCTACCTCAATGGTTTAGCAGAATCATTGTAAAGTGGTTTAGTAATGTTTTATAATATTATCATAGCCCTTCACCATTTGATGTAATCTTTGAAATACTAACAAATGTTTGTGAAGATTTCATCGTCCATAAATTTACCCAGTGAGAAAAAAAAGTATTGACTTTCTTTTGTTCTTTGGAGAATCAAAAAGTTTAGTTTGCAGTATATGAAACGGAACCCCAAATCTTGTCTATGTCTCTACTATAATTAAATTTAGTTTCCTTTGAAATGATACAACATTTTTCTTGAATCCTCACTTCAGAAGTTAACACTCCAGTGCCACCATGTAATAAAAATTCTAAGGCTACTTTTATATAATCATCTTCCCTGCTAGGACCTTCTAAGCTCTGTTTATATCAACAGTTAGAACAAGTGGTTTCTTCATCCTTTTAATGATGTTGTTATTATTTCAAAGTGTGAAACTGGAGTATTTGACTTGGAGAAACCACTGCATTTCCTCAGAGTGTTTCAGTCTAGAATGTCTCCTTGTACTCTCTCTATTCTTTACTTGGGGATACGTCCAAGTTCTCAGATACGGAACATTTAGGACCTAATTTTTGTATGATAAGCTGGGAATTTACTTGCAGTTACCTTTTAGTTATTTCTCCCGATTTTTTTGTCTCTTAAGGTAAGATATGCTATACAAAAATGTAAAAAAGAAAAGTACCAAAAACCTCCCAAGTGTGTACATCGTTAAATAACATCAAAATTATATACCATTTCTTTCTCATATCACATTGTTTAGTCTGTCTGAATTCCAGCTGTTTCTTTCCTTGGGCCAGTTTGTTGTGTCTCTCTCTGAATTTATCTGAGTAGAAGAATTAGAGAAAAAACCCTTGGGATTTCCTTCTCAGAACGAGCTGTGAGACACTGTGACCATTTTCCTACTTCACCATGTAGCTATCAGAAGCTTTTTTTCTATTTTTTCTTTCCTTTTTTGCCCATATGGATTTAGAGGTAACTACTTCTCTCCTGCTCTGGTAATGGATTCTTTTTCTCTCTTCTTAGTCTTATGGCAGTTGTGATTTCCTTTCCTTGGACATTTAACTCTGGACGTGGCTAAAGATTTTCCAGAGCAGATTAGCAAGGAGGTAAGTTTTACTATAAAGTGAGCCTAGTTACCCTGGTTCAAGATTTTAGCATTAGGATCTGGAAATGAAATGGCTGGAAAGAAATGGGACTTAGAGAATAATGAAGCCAACATTGATCTCACCGTCTGTCTGTTCAGAGGAGCAGGAACATGGCAGCTCTTTGTGCACATAATGTGTTCAGTACTTCTAGCTCCTTAAAATTGGCTAATGAATAATGGTCCTTTCCAGTTACAGTACTTGGGATAAGCTCAGTTACCTGACACACAAAATTTCCCTGAGTTTTGCTACCTGCAATAGGTGTGGGCTTCCCAGAATTCTGTTTCTGACAGGTGTATGCTTTATACACTGAGAATTCTAAATAAAATATTTCCACGAGAGACTCTTGTCTTAATGGTATCTGTACAGAAATACTTCTGTGTGTTAGTGGAAGTTACTCCATGAAATGCCCTTTATAGAGGTTCCCCGCTGAGAAAGCATTCTAGAAATGGATGTCAACCAAGGGAGATTCATTCATTCCATACGTTTTGTAATTTCAAAAAATGTACACCGTCAATATTTTTTCTTAATTGAACAGTTTGTTGAACAGACGGGTGCTTTAATTATGGTGGTCTAAATTTACACACATTGCAGTGGTATTTTGCTACATTAATTACCTTACTTGTCATGAGGAACAGGTAATTACCACATCAACTCACCCTCCTGCGGTACATGGAAACATAACTTTATTTGAACGGATACGGCAAACCAGAGTATAGCCACTCCACACCTTCTTAGTAGTTGCTAAAGAAAAGTGGTTTTCATAGCAGTTGTTTGGGAATGAGTGAGGTGCAGGAGAGCTCAGCCTTTTCTTACTGTCTGTCCACTCGAGATGCTTGTGCACAAACATTCATGGACTCAAAAGAGGATGTGGACCAGAAATAAACTTTGAGATGGTTGAATTCATTAAACTTTCTTCTTAGAATGTTTCAGAGAGGATGCTTGACTTTTCCAAAGCCATACAAAAAGTAAATTAGTGTCCAAAACAGAATTGGCACCAATTTCACCCCGCCATGCTGCTTTTTGCAAAGCTTAGTGCATTTTAATGATTTTTTTTATAAATATAGAAGAATCATTTGGTATAGTATACTTTGAATATTCATTCACTTCATCTTCCTCATTTGAACTTCTAACCAATACTTTGGCTGCCTTGCAAAGAGTATTTATCCTCTATTCTGTTGAACTGCCAGGTACAACTCATGTCATCTCATTTCCTCTCCAGTGTACTGATGTCAGCTTTTATGACAAGTTGTGTTAAAATTCTACTTTAAAAAAAAATTTTTTTTTTTTTTTTGTAAAGGCGAACATTTTGGAGCATAGAGGATGCTCCTTGCAAAATCATGCAGTGTTAACTCTCCTGGTTGCCATGGCATAGAAAGAAAGGATTTTGTCAGCTTTTAGGTGTGGTATGAAATATACACAATGACATAATATGGGTGTAACTATCTTAAAAGGCTTTGTCCCCTTTTTAGTCAAGCACCTGTGACAAAATTATGAACTGTGGTTAACATAGAGCACTTACAAGTGGTTTTTCAGGGTCATCCAGGGTAGAAGAACTTCAGTACCTACTTTTCTTTGTGTGCCTGGCAGCAGGCATGAGTGACATTAGAAAGAAGTTCAAGTTAAGGATATCCCCTTGCAGAAATGACTGGAGACGGCTTGTAGAGAACAGGGTGGGCCTGTCCAGGATGAGTGGTAACTTATGAGGGAGAATCTCTTGCAGCCTTCAACCCGCTTCAATTTCTGATACCTGACATTTCAGCATAGATGCGTCATCTTTGTAACCTTAGTCTCATCATGTGCAGTTGCAAATCACTCTGGGGTTTGTAACTTACAATATTATAGATATTATAGCTTCAAGTGATGTCCCCCCCTGCCCCGGGCTTTTTAAAAATTGAGGGATAGCACAGGTGACTAGACATAATAATTCATTCAACAAGTGCCTGTTGAATGCCTGCTGGGTGACAGTCCTTGTGCTATGGATGTGGGAGGAGGAGTGCATAGCAAGATGCAGGAAAGGGACAAAGGCTCTGCTCGTGTGGAGTTTGCCTTCTAGTAACCAGGCGGAAGCAGAGAGCAAGTGAAGTGAGGGAAGAATATGCCTGCATGTTATAAAAATTTATGAAGGGGCGGCGCCTGTGGCTCAAAAGGGTAGGGCGCCAGCCCCATATGCCGGTGGCGGGTTCAAACCCAGCCCTGGCCAAAAAAAAAAAAAGAAAATTTATGAAGACGATCAGTAGTGGAAAGAACAGACCTTGGGAAAGCCAGTTACATAGTCTGGTCAGGGAAAGCCTCTTCTAAAAGATGACTTTTGATTTGAGATCAAAAGATTGATGAAGAATGAGCTCCTCCGACACTGAGCTGAGGGGAAGACCTTCCAGGCAGAGGGAATGATGAGGGTCAAGCCTCCGAGTTAGGAATGAATTCCTGTGGCGTGGGAGCTGAAAGCCCAGTGTGCTCTGTGGACAGAGGTGGAGGAGTGAGGCTGTGTGAGAGCGCTTGATGTCAGTAACACCCTGAGCACCGTAGCTAAAAGCTGGATCTTATGTCGAGACTGAGGGACGGGAATGGGGGGCAGTGACTTCTGCTGAGGGGCTGCTGCTGGGGAGTGGGTGGCAGTCTCAAGTGGTTTCCTGGGGTCAGGCTTCCTTCGGAGAGAGGATAAGGTTCTGGTTCTCTGAGGCTGGGCAAGGAACCCCGGTCTCTACCCCCAAGACAGACTAAGCTGGTGCAGGTTGCAGGAGAAGACCCTCCCTTGGCTGGCTATGGGGTGCAGTGTACAGTGAAGCCAGCTGTAGGCCCAGCTCCAGAGTGCGGTGCCTGCGCCAGCAGCAGCACCTGGGAACTTGGGAGGCCTTTAAATTCTCTGGCCTTTCCGCAGCCTTAGGGCATCAGAAACTGGGGGGTAGGAGGCCTGGTAGTCCTGGCTTTTTTTTGTCCATGCTTCACAAATTTGCGTGTCATCCTTGCACAGGGGCCATGCCTTTTTTTTTTTTTTTTTTTTTTGGCGGTCCTATTCTAATGAGCCCTCCAGGTGATGAGTATTCGAGTTTGAGAAGCCCCTGATAGGATTTTAGTGTTGGAAAGGCACTGGGTGAGTGCTCCGAATTCCACCAGGCGGTAAAGGGGTCTACCTAAGTGGTGACCCAGTGTCAACTAGAACCCTGGCCCTTCCACCCTCATCTACCCTCATCTATTGCTCTTTCCTCATGGGCTTGTGGAGTGAAAGAATAAGCAAAGCCAACTTTGTTTCTGAGGAATAATGATGATATGTATGAAGGAGAGGGTAGGTGGATTTTTAAGATGGGCTAGTGCTGTGGTCTGTGAACTGAGGCTACGTCATTTCTCTTGCTGCTATTTTCTAAGATAATTTAGAAAAGCAATTTTAGTGTGAATAACTCCTTTCTCCCTGTCGGTGGTAGAAAAGTGTTTTTGTCTTAAGTTACACCATCGAGACCCTTTGCTGTCACACTCCGCTTTCTCTCATTTCTGTATTGCTCAATGTATTTGGCCTTGTTTTCAATTTGGGAGCCCTGACACTCCCAAGTTATATTTTTAAAGTCATTGTAGAAGGCAGAAGACGGATTCTTTTCAGGCCTGGTTATTTATGCTTGCTCATCTGCTCTGACTAACAGCATCTTTGGAGAATCCTGGGCTTGTTCTGCTCACCCTCCACCCAGCCCCGTCTGCCCAACACCTTTAACTTAAAGCCTTGCAGATCATTTCTTCATGAAGCCTTTTCCGACCTCTTGTGCGTAGGTTAAATCTCTGTTGGATCTTTCCCATGTGCTTTTGTTGGTGCAGCCTGGTAGACTGAGTCTCATGAGGGAGCAACCTCATTTTTCTTATTTGCAAACTATATTTTGCTTCACACATAGTGTCTGGCATGTGGTCAGTACTGAGAAAGATTCTGTCAGTGAACACTTTGTCTCTGGATTGGTCATCTGTTATTCTGTGTAGCAGTGGTCAGTTCTTGGAAGATGTGGTGGGTCTTCCTTGGTGGCTCACACCTGTAATCCTAGCACTCTGGGAGGCCAAAGCAGGAGGATAGTTTGAGCTCAGGAAGTGGAGACCAAGCCTGAGCAAGAGCCAGAACCCTACCTCTACTAAAAATAGAAAAATTAACAGGGTGTGGTAGTGGGCTTCTGTAGTCCCATGTGGGAGGCTAAGGCAGGAGGACCACTTGAGTCCAGGGCTTTGAGGTTGCGGTGAGCTATCTCTCCTAAGTAAGTCTCCTATGTGAGACTCTGTCTCCTAAGTAAATAAATAAAGGCATAAATGATAAATGGGGGATATGCCAAATAGTAAGACATGGTCCCATGGGGTTACCATGGAAGATGTGGAGACAAATCCAGAAATAATTATTTGCTTGAGGTATATTAACAAGGTATATAATGACATATAAACTATCTTAGAATGGGTTGTGCTAGCTACCGTGACAACACACAATTTTGGTAGCTTAATGTAAAAAAGGAATACGTTATGCTCCTTCCATGTCAGTTCAAGTCTGTGGACACGTCTCCACCTTGTCCTTGCTGTGGGGTCTCTGAGGCTGGATGAGATCCTATTGACCAGGAACCATTCCCATGGTCCCAGCATATAAATGCCAACAAATTTGGGATGGAATTAGAAACGTAAGTCTTTCTGTGTGTGTAGGAGGAAGAAAGTGAAATGGAATTAGTTATGGTGAGATAGTTCCAAAGGGTGTATCCCTTGGTTTTGGCTGCTGAAGTTTGATAGTCAGGAAGAACACCTTCTTTTTTTGTAGCCTGCTCATTAATAAATACCCTTAAGTTTTGCATGTCAAGAAATGGATGTCTTTTGTTTAAATGCCAACTTGCAGCCCATCTTCCTCTGTGGGATTTAGCAGGACAATTTTTTGATGACCCAGACATGGCTAGCAGTCCATTCACTGTCAGATGCAGCGTTGGCCCCTGAGTGCTGAATTAGTCTGACGCCAGGCAGATTGGCTCTGATGTGGCGGGATCCGTGGGTGTTTCACAGTTGGCACTGTTTTTCTCCTCTCCTCTCAGAGTTGACAACTTTGGGTTAATAGTTTAGTGGTATTGCTGAGGATTAACTAGTGCTTTTCCACTTGCCACCATTATTGGCTTTGCGATGGGCAAATGGTAATGTCTTTTGGGGAAAACTGAAGTTGACTTTAAGACTTGAATTTTTTTGTTCACTAAACTGTTTATTTTCACCCAGCAAGTATGGCAAATCATGAAGCATTAAAGGGGGGGAAAGTGTAATAGAGTGTTTATTCCATGAAGCTTTTCTCTCACCGCCTTGTTGATCACAGTGGTTCTTAGAGTAGGAGCTGAAATCTTCATCTAGCCCTCAGTGTCCCTCTCTGCCATCTTTCCAGCACAGCAGGAAGGCTCAGCAAAGTGCTTGGCGGGGCCAGTGGAGATATACCATTAAACTAGGGACCAGGGAAGTCTGCAGGACCTTGTAAGCCATGGTACCGTCTTTGGTCTCTGTGCTTAGGTTCTAGCGAGCCACTGAGAGGATGCAACGCTGAGAGGCAAACAGTAATGAATGCTGACCACATCATGCTTTTTGGTTGTTGGGGAAGAGCTTCCCCAGGATAGAATAGGTGAAAAGGCAGTGTGGCGCCCTTCTTCCAGCTGCCATACGAGGTCTCCTCTCTCCTTCTGCACAGAAGTTGCTTGTCAATCAGGAGCTTACCATCCCAGCTTCAAAGCAGGCAGTGCATTTGGGGGTAAATATTTATGAAATGCCAAGCTTCATGATCAAGATGTATTTTGTTTGTTAATGAGCAAATGACTCAGAATTGTTTGAAGTTATTAAAAGACAAATTATTGTGTGCCATCATGGAAAAAAGAAAAAGGAGAAAGAATAATTTTGCACCAAGCAATTTATTTACAGCTATAATCCGCAAGCAATCAACCTCTTTAAACAAAATTATTTAATTTCTTTTAAAGGCTTGAAGTATAAAAATTTAATTTATTTATGGAATCTCATTAAGAGGACTTATAAAAAGTAAGGTGGTCTATTCACTTGCTTCAAGGAATGTTAATTGAGTGCATAAGACACCATAAAATACCATGTTCGGGGCAGGAGAGCTAACATGAGTCTCTGCTTTCAAGACACTTCTAGTCTGGGGGGAAAAAAGTCAAGAGCCATTAATAAATGATGACAAATGTGCAGCAATTGCTTCTTTTTGAAGTTAAAACCACTTTTTCAAATTGAATAACCAATATTTTAGATTGCTTTGTTTTGGAAAATCTGGAAAATACAAAAAATTCTAGAGAAAAAACATAATCCCTTTCTTCTAAGGCAAGTACCATTAATTTTATTTTTTCTGCTCTTCCTTGCCACCTATTTTTGTACGGTTGAGAATTACTCCAGATAAAATTTTTCTATCTTATTTCATGTCACATTATAACAAGCATTTGTACACATTTCCCCATTCCTAGTATCATTTTTAATGACTATAAAATATTCCTTTGTCAGACTGGACTATCTTTTACCGGCTTTTGCTGTTGTGATTGACACTTAATGTAAAACACATTCATAAAATTTATCCATTTTATGTCTCAAATCATCTTGCATGCTTAACTGTTCTAATAAAACGTTAACAAGGACCTGGAATTTGTTTTAAAGAAACATCTAAGCATGTATGTCTCTGAGCTTTGCTATGCAAAAAAATAAGTGAACCAAACTGTCATTACAGTGGCTTACATGCTTGAAAGAATAATGGGGGGATAATATAGTCAATACATTGTTGCTAGCATATTCAGTCACTGGATACATAGCTCCTACTCTGAGATCGATCAGCAAAGTACATCTCTAAATCCAAGAAAGCTGTTTGGTCCTAATTTAGGGAAACTTTATGCCTGATTTTTAAACGTTTAGGGGATGTCATTTCTGGCTTCTCAGGAGTCATTCTTCCAGTGTCATTAAAATCTACATATTATTTGTTTTGCTTCTTTAAAAAAAAAATCTCCTTAATATGAGATCACTTGTAAGGTAACTGTTACCTACGTTACTGTAACACAGGGCTTGACTTTGCAGCTCTTTCTTATTACAAGTATTACTTGGATTTCTGTGCACAACATCCCAGTAAGCACTCTGTGTGGGCTCATGAGCCTGTGGAAAGGTAGTGTGACTTGGGGGAAAGAAGTGGGCAGTGGGCTGGACATGGTGGCTTGCTCCTATAACCCTAGCACTCTGGGAGGCTAAGGTGGGTGGATTGCTTGAAATCAGGAGTTCGAGACCAGCCTGAGTAAGAGCGAGACCTCTCTCTACTAAAAACAGGTGTTGTGGCAGGTGCCTGTAGTCCCAAGCTACTTGGGAGGCTGAGGCAAGAGAATCACTTGAACCCAAGGGTTGCTCTGAGCTAGGCTGGTAGAATGCCATGGCACTCTACCCAAGATGACAGAGTGAGACTCTGTCTCAAAAAAATATACTGGGTGGTGGGATGATACCTCCAGAGGAAGCTGAACCTGCCAATTGTCATCTCTTGAATCTTGGTCAAATTAACCCTTTCCTGGCAACCAGATCCCCTGAGGAAAGATGCTAACCAGACCCCATTTCCCATTATTTTACATAGGAAAAAATTATAATGTGTGGTGTGCCAATATGGAAACCCCCACCAATATTTGAAAGCAGGTGTTATAAAATTATGACCGTCAGGCCACATCCAGCAGAGTGTCTTTTTGGAACACACCCATGTGCCTTATACCCCTTTGTTTATGTGTGGTTGTATCTGGTTACTCTCTCTGCCAGTGGTATAAGAGTTGAGTACTAGTTGGATTAGAGAACTTAGGGCTGCAGAGCCCAAAATAGTCACTATATTTTCCTTTACAGAAAAAGTTTGCCAACCCTGTTGTAAAATATGACTAAAGTAGAGTAGAATGCCATATATATGTATTAACAGCTATCACATTAAGAATGTAAAAATGTTTAAAATATTGATTACTCAATGCACATCTGTTTTGTTTGAAATATGACTTTATTTTTACATCATGAAGAACATCTGAGACCCATCACTTTTGTTGCTAGTTTTGCAAAACCTTTACAGACGTTCCTGATACTGTACCAGTTGCATCTCAACTTGACACTTTCCCCTCACACATTTTACTGAAAATGTATTAAATGTGCGGATGTCATGGAGTTTTTTCTTTTATAAGCAACAGCCAAAATGTTGTAATTAAAAATACATATTTTCGGGCGGCGCCTGTGGTTCAGTCGGTAAGGCGCCGGCCCCATATACCGAGGGTGGCGGGTTCAAACCCGGCCCCGGCCGAACTGCAATCAAAAAATAGCTGGGCGTTGTGGCGGGTGCCTGTAGTCCCAGCTACTCGGGAGGCTGAGGCAAGAGAATCGCTTAAGCCCAGGAGTTGGAGGTTGCTGTGAGCCATGTGACGCCACGGCACTCTACTGAGGGCCATAAAGTGAGACTCTGTCTCTACAAAAAAAAAAAGAAAAAAAAATACATATTTTCTATGAAGTTTGAAAATTAAATTCCAATAGGCATTCAAGTAAGAAAATATGGATCAGTATTGTGTGGCATTTGCTTATATTTCACTTCTTAGAGGCTCAGTATTGTCATCTAGAAAACAGGACTCAAACGTCTTCACTGGGCTATGGGAAGGTTAAGCAAGGAAAGATGTGCCTTACAGATTTCAGAGTACATTAGCTGTTGGTTCCCATCCCTTTTCTACCCTTAGCTTAGTTAGAGGAGCTGGTAATCGCAGCAGTGGAACATCATCAGAAATCTCCCCAAACTTGTAGCACTTCTACTTACTCAGGGTGGCTTGGAGACTCAAGTAAAAGCCAGGGAGAAATTCGAAACATCCATATATGTGGGTCTGAGATATTGGCAGCTGTAACAAACTTACCAGCATCTCAGAGGCTTATGTCAGTGCAGGTTTACTTGTTGGGCACCTCATGGTGTAGTGCTGGTCCATGGGAACGGGGCAGCAGTAGCTCGACTCCACCTGGCCTCTCAGGGCCCAGGCTCGTTCTGTGCAACTGGACTCCACTATCTCAGGAACTAAGAGGTCTCCATGGTATCTCTGGGCCCACAGGTAAGGGAAGACAGAAGATATTAGGGATGGTGGGGAGTGTTCTGATCACAATGAAACACATATTCCATCTCTTTGGCCAGAACTTGGTCACAAGGCCCAACCTAACTATACGGGATGCTTGAAGATACATTCCAGCTGTGTGTCCAGAAAGAAGAAGGGGATTTGATTAGTATTTAGCCAGTCTCTGCACAGACTGACCATATTTCTTGCATAATTATGGAGGGCAAATGCTTGCCACACACATAACTGCCCAGAGATGCTGAGAACCTGTGTGTAACAGGTACCCATGGAAAGAGCAGCATTCAGAAACCATCATGCTGGTTGGGAACAATTTATCTTGATTGTTTAAATATATTTAAAAAATTAGCTTGCAGTCTGAATCTGCTTCCCACATGTTGTATGCCATTTAGGCATTTTGGTGTTCTAAAATTACAGATCTATCTCTGAGTAAGTTTAGGAATATATGCTTAAGAAATGTTGCTTGCAATGACATTTTCATTGCATGGACTCATAATTTATTTTGATGTTTTATAAAATCAGAAGCCATACATGGTATTGAGTAGAATTTTTAATCTATAATGGCAGATAGAGCATTTGTTGAAATGCTATTCGTTATTTAATTTGAATTGCGGTTAAATACAATGAACCATATCAGGAAGATTTTCAGTTTTCCAATATCTTTGATAGATCTAAATACACCTTTTAAGAAAGTTATTTTTAAATTGTGATGATATGAATATCTTAGGATTATAATCACCATAAAACAAAGGACAAAATTTATCATATTAAAATGGAAATTTAAAATACAAAGAACTTGATTGCAAGGTTTAGTGGACAAGAAACAAGATGTATAAAAGGGTATTTTAAAAAACCCACTGTTTAAAAACCTCTCAGCAGACATTTTTATAACAGATTTGGAAAAAACACAACTGCATGCATTGATGTATGTGAAGATCATTGTTTTAGACAGTTTAATCAAAGATCAGACTTTTGTAAGACTGGAAAAGCACTTTAAGGCAAAGCTTTTGGTCATTCCATGGAAGAACTAACTTTAAAAAACCTTCATTCCAGGGTAGTAGATGAGCTAATACAAGGGAGGGGACTGGGGGAATGCGGGAGTGGGGGAGAGGGGAAGGAAAGGAACATGGGGGTCGGGCACATGGACATCCCCTGAGGCTAGGACACACGTAAGAAGGATTTTATCTAACAAATGCAATCAGATCAGT
The DNA here is from genome assembly GCF_027406575.1 of Nycticebus coucang. NCBI lineage: Eukaryota > Metazoa > Chordata > Mammalia > Primates > Lorisidae > Nycticebus > Nycticebus coucang. The sequence continues at coordinate 26,494,524 of NC_069787.1, forward strand.
GTAACCTAATTCTTTGTACCCTGAATGAATCCCAAACAATAAAAAAAAACAAACTTCATCCCATATCATAAAGTTAGTGAAGTTTACTTGAGATAGAAGTTGCTCCTGACCATATTGTGATCCAGTGGTCTTGATAAAAAATCAAGCTTGTCCGTAGGCATATGTAATTAAAAATAGTCCTTTTTTTTTTTTTTCCTGGCACTCATGGCTCTTTCTACTACCTGTCACTTTGTCCTTGATGATACAGGAGGCAAAAAAACAAGTTCAGTTGACAAGGTTGGTTTTCCAATCAGCTTTTACTTATTTTTCTCCAGTGCTTCTTTGCTATATTAGAGAGTTCAAATTTACTATTCATGAAACACATTTTAATCAGTGACCATATCAGACAAATGGAAGCTAAGCGCTGGTTAGTATGTTGAAAATAAACATGAGGGCTCTCATTAATGTCGCTGTCTGAATAATTAGTTGAGCATGGAGTCCCGAGTAGCAGTGAAACAGTCGGTTTCTCACTGGAACGACAGGCTGACAGCCCCGTCTTGGAGGACGGTCATTAGTGTGTCCTGACATCAATGTCATGCTACTGTGTCAAATTAGTTAGTGTCCCCTTAGGAGAAAAGCTGGACCTACAAATTATCCTCCTACATCCCTGGAAACTGTGTTTGCAAAACCTGCGTTCAAGTGTGAGCAAATTATTAGCACGGCTCATAAATTAGCTAGTTTACAGGCTTATAACATTTTACAAGTAGATAATAAAGGTGGAAAAGTTTTCCAATTGCCTTGTCCACATGTGAGAGCTGTGATCTGCCGACTTTTCCTTGAAGAGTCCATAGCTGATAGTTTTTTATTAAGAGGAGGAAACACATGGGGTGTCAGAACAAATGTTTGGAAATGTAGACTCTAAAAGGAAGCAAGTGTAACTCCATTGAAAACAACATAATTAACTTCGTTATCTCGTTGCTCTGATAAGTTGATGACAATGATCCTCTTTCTTGTCATGGCAGTTGCTCATTAATGAGTTCACCAATTAAGCTTGAACGATTATAGCCTTTGCCAACTGAAATTAACTTAAAATGTATTTTTGATGCATTTCTATCAGACTCTTAAGCTGCCTTGTTTCAGAGAAAAGAATGCTAGCACAGCACATTTAACCCATATAAGAATGAAGAGTCTGAAGCCATGGTGTATTTGGCTAACAGTTTATGCACACTAGGCAACTGATACCTAGAAAATACGGTCTGGACAAATCACTTCTGAATCCGTCTCATCTCTGGAAGAGACACCCACTGGGGCACCATCTCGTTCTTAACTCTCCTCTGAGTTCTGGTAGACAGACAACCACATAGTTTCCGGAGATAGGTGACTATTCAAATCATAAAACTTCATGTATCTCCTTTTTAGTTTCAACTTCTCCGTCTGATTAGGTTAGAAAACACATAGGTTCGCAGAGGATTGCCTAATTTACTATTGAAAGAGAGCAGCGCTTCCCCCACCCCCAGGGCTCATGCTTTCTGCTCATTCAGTAGTTTTACTTTTCTGTATTAGACAGAGTCCCTTCTGTAGTCTTGAGGACAGCATAGATAGCGTTATTCTCGCAAGGATCTATGCGAGGAAAGACCCTGGCACGTGATGCCCTACTATTGACAGCTATTTACAAAAACTTTCTGAAAGTGCTTGAGGAGGAGTTGACTTATCTGTCAGCAGCTTCAACTTACTTGGAATTAGGTTTGGTAAATATTCTAATAACTCGAGTGAGCCACGAGAGCTTGCAGCCTCAGCACCTGCACACACTGTTCCCATGAGAGGGCTGTGTCACAACCTTCTCATGTATCTGAAAGGCAACTGAAGAAAGAGTTGCTAACTGTGGGAAGTGAGATTTTGTGTCTCGCTGGCAGCAGAGAGCTTGTCTGTTTTGTAGGGGATGCCTCTGTCTGTCTATTTATTTCCTCTGGTTGCTTCTACTGCATTCAGTGAAAGTAGCTTTAAGACCAAAACTTGTAGCAAAATTATAATTTAGACTTGTGAAGAAAGGATAATAGAGACACTTAGACACAGGCTTATATATTGAGGATAAGGGTGCTGTGTCAACAGGGAATACTAAGGCTCGCATAATCTGCGAGGTTTGGAGCATTACAGTTTGTCTTCTCACTTAACCTCTTCTTTTCTTTTTTGCTTTCAGTATCCCCCTGTGTGTTGCAGTCCCGTGGCATTATGCATGCCCCCTTCCAGTGACCCCAGGCTTTTTATGGCTGTGAGACGCATTAACATTTCAGGGTAAGTGCCAAACACCACTGGTATTGTATACTCCCTAAAAATTATCATCCACCTGTGCAGGCAACAACAGTCAGTATTAATCCCAGGGAGGACAATGGACTGCCTTCAAAGCTAGTAGGCATAGGAATGTAGCTACCCTCCATGATGGTTTTATTGTTTTGAAGAACAGGGTTTATAACTTGGATCATATCTGTGGGAAGGTGTTCTAATGCCGAGGTTGGCAAACTTTATGTATTAAGGGCATTCTCAAGAGCCAAACAGCCATTTTTTGAAACTAGCCACTTCTACTGTTACAGCACAAAAATAGCCATAGATGATATGCAAACAAATGGGTGTGACTGTGTTCCTGGGAAACTTCATTTACAATAATGGATCATAGCCCCATATTTGGCCTGAAGGCTATGATTTGCTGCCCCTTGTTCTGATGCATCAGAGAGGTCATTTGAACTGTGAACCTGTTACCTCTTTGGGTACCAAACCCTCTGACCTTGGCAAGCTGTTTGTCTGGAAGAAACGAGAATGAAAAATACCTGCCCTTAACTATCTTGGAAGATGTTGTAAGGATGAAACAAAGATATAATGTATGTGAAAGCACTTTGAGAATTTGGAAACTGATCACAGTGTCACAGTGGACTCTGCAGTCACTCTGGTTCAGTATGCCTGTGTCACTTTTTTAATCACATTGGACTTTTCATGTGCTAAATGAGTGGGGGAATGCTCGCTTATTTTCTGAGTAATGTGGTTTGTCTATACGTACCTTCTATTTCATGGTTGATGGACAAGCTGTTTAAATGTCTTTTTTATTTTTTATTATTTTATTTTATTTTATTTTTTTGTGGAGACAGAGTCTCACTTTACTGCCCTCGGTAGAGTGCCATGACATCACAGGACTCACAGCAACCTCTAACTCCTGGGCTTAAGCGATTCTCTTGTCTCAGCCTTCTGAGCAGCTGGGACTACAGGCGCCCGCCACAACGCCCGGCTATTTATCTGTTGCAGTTTGGCCGGGGCTGGGTTTGAACCCCTCACCCTCGGTATATGGGGCCGGCATCCTACTCACTGAGCCATAGTATCAAATATGGACCAGGGGATATCCTGGTAGATTACGGCAGACTAAAGATCAAATGCCAACGAAGAACGATTAAATTTCCTTTAATCATAAGAATCTGAGAGGTGTTTTGATTTGCATTTCTCTGATGATTAAAGATGATGAGCATTTTTTCATATGTCTGTAGGCCATGGGCCTGTCTTCTTCAGAGAAGTTTCTCTTCAAGTCCCTTACCCAGTCTGCGATGGGATCACTTGTTCTTTTCTTGCTTTGTACGTTTGAGTTCTCTGTGGATTCTGGTTATTAAACCTTGGTCGGAGACATAACCTGCAAATATCTTCTCCCATTCTGAGGGCTGTCTGCTTGCTTCCTTACTGTGTTCTTGGCTGTGCAGAAGCTTTTTAGTTTGATCAGGTCCCAGTAGTGTATTTTTGAAGCTGCTTCAATTGCCCGGTGGGTTCCTCCTCATAAAATCTTCGCCCAGACCGATTTCTTCAAGGGTTTTCCCTGCACTCTCTTCTGGTATTTTTATAGTTTCATGTCTTAAGTTTAAATCTTTAATCCAGTGAGAGTCTATCTTAGTTAATGGTGAAAAGATTAGCCTATTTCACAAAATTCCAAGAGCAGAGATGTTGGCGTGGATATGGAGAAAAGGGAACACTTCTACACTGCTGGTGGGAATGCAAATTAATACATTCCTTTTGGAAAGATGTTTGGAGAACACTTAGAGATCTAAAAACAGATCTGCCATTTAATCCTATAATTCCTCTACTAGGCATATACCCAGAAGACCAAAAATCACATCATAACAAAGGTATTTGTACTAGAATGTTTATTGTAGCCCAATTCATAATTGGTAAGTCATGGAAGGGGCCCAAATGCCCATCGATCCATGAATGGATTAATAAATTGTGATATATGTACACCATGGACTATTATGTAGCCTTGAAGAAAGATGGAGACTTTACCTCTTTCATGTTTACATGGATGGAGCTAGAACATTTTCTTCTTAGTAAAGTATCTCAAGAATGGAAGAAAAAGTATCCAATGTACTCAGCCCTACTCTGAAACTAATTTATGGCTTTCACATGAAAGCTATAACCCAGTTATAACCCAAGAATAGGGGGAAGGGGGAAAGAAAGGGGAGGGAGGGGGAAGGTGGGCGGAGGGAGGGTGATTGGTGGGATTACACCTGCAGTGCATCTTACAAGGGTATATGTGAAACTTGGTAAATGTAGAATGTAAATGTCTTGACACAATAACTAAGAAAATGCCAGGAAGGCTATGTTAACCAGTGTGATGAAAATGTGTCAAACAGTCTATAAAACTAGTGTATGGTGCCCCATGATGGTATTAATGTACACAGCTATGATTTTATTTAAAAAAAAAAAAAAAAAAAAAAACCTTAAAAAAAAAAAGAATCTGGGCGGCGCCTGTGGCTCAGTCGGTAGGGCGCCGGCCCCATATACCGAGGGTGGCGGGTTCCAACCCAGCCCCGGCTGAATTGCAACCAAAAAAATAGCCGGGCATTGTGGCGGGCGCCTGTGGTCCCAGCTGCTCGGGAGACTGAAGCAAGAGAATCACTTAAGCCCAGGACTTGGAGGTTGCTGTGAGCTGTGTGATGCCACGGCACTCTACCCAGGGCCATAAAGTGAGACTCTGTTTCTACAAAAAAAAACAAAAAAGAATTTGAAAAAAAAGAATCTGAGAGGTGTAAGAACTTCCATCTTTAATGTAGGCCTTAATAAATAATAATGCTGCGGATGTCTACAAGTATTTTTGAATTTCACAAGTTTTGCATGTCAGAACTTGGAGATAGGCTTAACAGATACACTTCTCTGCACCAGCAGTAGTAATTAAGAAGGGAAGTCTTACTTAAACAAATAGCTTTGGGAATCGAGGGGTAATCAGAATTCCAATTCATGAATTTTCTAGTCTTTTTTTTTTCTTCACAGAAAAGAGTGTAGTGTGGTCTTCAAATATGTTTTCATATTATTACATCAGTTAAGAATTGTTCTAATAAATAGAGATGCAACTTCATAAGTGTAAAAATCATACATTCCCTCTTACGAAGACATCTGGGGAAAGCAGTCTGTTGTTTCCATCTTCCTATTCAAGGGTCTTGCTTCATACTCAAGGTCACACTATAGCTGCTGGCTCTCCAGCCATTGTCTCTACACCCTGAAAGTAACAAGGAGAAATGCAAGAGAAAAAAAGTAGCCCTCCTGGCTGATGTAGACTGCTTTAAAGTGCTATCCCTGGAGCCTTACCCAGTGACTTCTCCTGGCATCCTGTTAACCAATCCTAACTAAGAAGGGCACCTAGGAAGCGTATCCTTAGACTTGGTCAATTTGGTGAATTCTAATACTAAAGGAGAAAAGGTATATGGTTACTGAGAAACAATTGTGGATATTTACAGAAAATTTAGATGTCTATTTTTCTTTCATAATTTTTTTTTTATTTTTAATGTTTTCTGCCTCCTATTGACTTGTGTCTTGTAGGCATTTTATCAGTTAAGAGTTTCAGCCTATCAGATTCTTAGCAGAGATATTTTAGGACCGACTAACATTCTTACTGAAAGTGCCATGGCAAATCTGAGAAATACATTTCTTTCTCAAGAGAGCTATAAAGCAGAATTTAAGCTCTTAATATGCTAATGGTTTTCTTTCATGTGGATATGAGATGATTTTGTTAAGGCTTAAATGTCAACATCAGGTCCTAGCAACACGCGGACTCCCACCCAATTCTCTGCTCCCCAGTATGTGAGGGCATGTCACTGACAGCTTCTGCACTGTCCCTCTGTTCTTACATAGATAGGTTCAAAGACAAGGCAAAACTATCCACCCTTCATTTTTGTGATTTGCAGCTCTCCTTATTTCTGCTGAAGGCTTACCTTGGGATTGAGAGGGCAGAAGTGAGCTACCCCTGTCTAGGTTTTCTATGGCAGATTGGGCTGTAAGTTATTCTTGTGAACGTGTCCGTGTCATAGAATGAGTAGAATGAAACGTCCCAGCCTGTGATAGGTGATATAAAACGTACGCTAATTGATGCATTCAGAAACATTTATGGAATACTTGCTGTGGGGACAGGATAGCAGCATGGTTGAGAGTGTCTGCTTTGAAGTTAGATCAGCTTAGACTCAAATTCCACCTTTTCCACTTCTGGATGAGCAATCCTGGGCAAGTTACTTAACCTTTCTGGGCCATGGCCTCCTTATATGGGAAATGTGGATAAAAATAGAAGCTAGCTCATTGTGAAGAGTTAGTGAGGTGATAACTTAGAAAGTTCTTAGTTGAGATTCTGGTACGTAATAATGCCAGCATTGTACCAGGCACTGGCAATGAGATGGTGGAAGTCCCTGTCTGGAGGAGTTTTTACCACCCTGGGGTTGCTTCCCTCACTGCTGGCTGTTTCACTGGAAGATGGTGTCTGTTCACAGTCCATTGCATCTCACCTGGGATTCCCTTATAAATTTCAAGCAGCGCCTTGAGAGGTGGCCCTGATGCCCATGGTCAAGGACACCTACAGCCATGTATACAACTGGACAAGTCCTGCTAGCAGAGCTTAGGTGTCTGGGTCCTGTTTTGACAGTTTCCCGAGAGGCACACGGTTCTTTTTTATTCTGTTTTTTTTTTTTTTTACTTAGTCAGACAATGGGCCTGCCTTGCAAGCAGAATTCACGAACTGCTTTCAAGTTGGTATTGCTGATGATAATCTGAAACTGTAGGGTTTTGCTCCTGCAGGCTGATGCTCTACCACCTCACCCCCGTCCCTGCTTCTGTGCTGACTCTGCAGAGCAGGTACTGTTCCCCCACAGATCTTCTTGGGAGTGGCCCTCAAAGAACAGTGTCATGCGTACACAGAAGCTACTGCATGACTGTGACAAAGACTCCGGCGGCCCGGTGGGTGATGCATCCCAATATTGGGAAAAAGCAGCAACTATGTAACCCTGGCTGTCCCCTGAGTTTTTGAGCACTGCTGAGTGAGATGAGTAAGAGTCACACCACCTATAATTGGGAGTCTGCAGTGACAATTTCCTTGACATTGAATCCCTGTCACAAAACTGATGATTTTGGGGGGACTGACCTCAGCCTTTGTTAGTGCTGTAAGAGTCTGCCTGACATAGACTCTGCTTTTATCAGGTTCACCGTGTAGAATTGGTGCCTTGAAGATCTTGTCTGTTCAAAAGACTCCTGGAAAATTTGAGCTTTTGCTATGTGATTGCCAGTATTTTATTTAAATACTGTGCTCAAATGCCATAAAAACTCCCTCACCTCTAGACCGTGCAACTCTGCCTGGAGGAACTTACGTGCTTCCCAGGCTTCCTCCTCATTCTTTAGTGCTCAGTTCGGTTATGGGCTTCTTAGACACGCCTTTCCTGATCACCTCCCTTTCTCCAGGCCTCTTTGTTCCATATGTCACAGCTTCTGTTAGGTCGGGACTATACCTGTTTGCCAGGTAATAAGCAAGGGGCGGCTCTGTCTTCTGTGCGGCGTCCCGTGGTTAGCAGCACCCAGTGCTCAGAGGGCATGCACACAGTCAGCATTTATTGAATCAGTCAGAGTACATTTGGAAATTCCCCTGAGAATTTCAGGGCCTCTTTGGTACATGAGAGGACCGTATCTGGTGAGAGAATAAAAAAAAAAGAGCTGGGCACATCAACTTTGTTGTAGGAACTGAATACTGCCCTTGAATTTCCTCCCTCAACTGCGTCATCTACGTGTCTTATCCAGAAGGGGTCATGCGTCACCTTCTCTAGAAAGGTAGAATCATCTGCCCTTTAGGCCTAAAGCATATTGTGGATGGTGCCGGTTAATTGCGGATGTTGGGTTCCCAGCTCAAATCCCAGCACTCTCACTCCCTGGCTTTTTGGACAAATGATTGTCTCTCTCTCTCTCTGGGATTCAGATTACTTATCTGAGGCCGAGGTAATAACATCACCTGGCTCATGGTGTTACTGCAAGGATTAAAACAGGTGATGCGTGTGCTGCACTTTTCACAGGGTCTGGAACAGAACAACAGTGCTGGTGACTTAGAAGGATCTGCAGAGACTGTGGGGAGCTACCCTGACTGGAGTCATCGTGAGCTTTCTTGCAATCTCCATTTTGCAGGTGTCAAAAGATGGCAGAGGACCTTTATTCCTATTTATATTTGCCCTTGTTTTGTGGGCTGAATTAATTTTAGAACTAAAAAGCACAACATGAACAAACAGTGAGAGTGTCTGTTTTATTTTTGTTGTTGACATGTTGATTGTTGGAAGTGTATGACCTGTCGCAGATAATGCAAATTATAAATCTCAAATGCTATGATGGCTTAATGTTTGGAGCCTGACTTGCATACACAAAACCATGGAAATTCTGAGTTTGAGGTACTGAGGTGTCCTTATGCCACCTTGCTGGGGGTACATTTTGCTATTAAGATAATCAAAGCTAGTTTGATCTCCTGCCCTGCAATAGGTCTTAAATTTCCTGTAAATTCTTTTCTATTTTTTAAAAATGTATACATACTTGATCTGTCTGTCCTGAAAATTCATATAACTTCTTTTTTGATAGAAAACCAAAGTCTGTATAATTGGAAAGGAGTTAGATATAAATATTTTTCATTGTTAACAGTGATTGCTTTTACTGTTATTTTTGCTATATTGTTCCATCATGTCAGAGGGTGACATGTGTTGCTCATTGTGAATTTGTTATGCAAAAGCTGAAGCATGGAGAGAGACCTCTTTCTGTATCACTTAACTTTCTGGTGGAAAAGAATGAAATATATCAAATCACATAAGCTTATTTACATGACTTACAGAAGAATAGTTTATTTAAGAAATTAAAATAGTCATTTCTTTTATCAGTTTATAATTTATACCCTCTCAATGTGTAAAAATAAAAGGACATGATTGTAAGTAAAGGCATCACATTTTGTTACTGATATCCTTTTTAGGAAAGAAAATGATAATGATAAAATCTAGTGAATTTTCAGTCAAAGTACAAGTGAACAAGTCAGGAAAATCTTTGGTGAGATAAGATTTTTTTTTTTTTGTAGAGACAGAGTCTCATTTTATGGCCCTCAGTAGAGTGCCGTGGCCTCACATAGCTCACAGCAACCTCCAACTCCTGGGCTTAAGCGATTCTCTTGCCTCAGCCTCCCAAGTAGCTAGGACTACAGGCGCCCGCCACAACGCCCGGCTATTCTTTTGTTGCAGTTCGGCCGGGGCCGGGTTTGAACCTGTCACCCTCGGTGTATGGGTCTGGTGCCTTACCGACTGAGCCACAGGTGCCGCCCTGAGATAAGATTTTTTTGCATCTCTAAAAATATGTAACACCCCATTTCCAAATACAATTCAGAAACTAAAATAATAATTCATGGAAGAGGAAGCGGTTCCACGTATGTGGCTTGATTAAGCTGTTTACATGGGATGCTTGACAGGCTAGCTCAGCCCTTCTGCCACTCACCTGTCAAGACAGTGGGAAAGGTTAGGAGGGTTTTTTGTTTGTTTGTTTTGTGTGTGTGTCCATTAATGTTTTAAATTTTGCTGGGGTGGCACCCGTGGCTCCGTGGGTAGGGTGCTGGCTTCATATACTGAAGGTGGTGGTTTTGAACTTGGCCCCGGCCAAAATGCAACAAAAAATAGCCAGGTGTTGTGGTGGGTGCCTGTAGTCCCAGCTACTCGGGGGGCTGAGGCAAGAGAATCACTTAAACCCAGGAGTTGGAGGTTACTGTGAGCTGTGATGCCACAGCACTCTACCAAGGGTGACAAAGTGAGACTCTGTCTCAAAAAAAAAAAAAAGACGTTTTAAATGTTGCTGCATGGTCTGAGTCTGAGTCTAGCTGGATGTGGAAAGTAAGCGCCAGGTGACTTTGGTTAAGATATGCTGGGGTTGAATTTCTCTCTCATGACCAGAAAACCTTTGCTGTAGGTGTTCTGATTGGAAGAGCTATGCCTCATCTTTTGTCGTATCTGTCCCCAGTCATTCTTTAGTGGATGCCTGGAGCGCTTTCTGAGCATGGCGGTTTCTTTCTAGTTCTACTCATAGAAGTGATGCTGAGGCCTCCTCAGTCTATGGAGATGGATGTACCTCAGGGAAGTGGCATTGCATGCTGTCACCAACATCCTGCAAGTGCGTTTCTCCCTTCTCCCCGAAAAAGTAGTGAGAGGGACAAGTAGAATCTTCTGAAGTCACAAGAAACCTAATCCTGAGAAATTTTGACAAACAGCAGTTAAGAGGAACATGCAAGCTTATGAAAAGCCTACCCTGTGCTAGCTACATTAACTGAGAATTTACTGTGTGCTAGACATGATTCTAAACAATTGATACTTGTTAATTTACAATAAATCTCTGAGATGATTACCATTCTAAAAACCCATTTTCCAGACAGTCCATTTTACAGATAAGGAAACTGAGGCATAGGGAGGCTAAAGGACTCACCCATACTTCTCGGTTCTAAGAAGAAAAACTAGAATTTGAACCCAGGCACTTCCTGGGTTCCTCTGGTACCCTGGCTCTTAATCACTGTACCACGTGGTTGGCCTGCCTTCCTCATGTGAGCATTTTCTCAAGGTATTGATTTGCAGGCATGGTTTTGTCTTAGTATACAATTTTTGCTCTGGGACTACTTGTATACTGCATGTGGGGCCTTTGGATTTCAGCACCATCTGATAGGTCCTGCTTGATCTTACTAGGCTTTTTCAAATGCTTTAATTCTTCCTGCTAATATAAGAGCTATGGGAAATAAAAGTATGTCCCAATATGAGTAGGAACAAGGACAGCCACTTAATTGGCATCCTTCTGTCTCCAGTTGAATGTGTCTGTTAAGACATTTTCTCTAGATCTTTCAGTCATTTTTCTCTAGTACATTATTCTAATTAACCTCATCTCTGTAGCCTTCATTTTCTTTCATATTAGCCTCTGACCACCCAATAATTGATTTGTTCCGCTCAATCACCTGTGTGAAAAAGTGTAGCAAGCAAGAAGGGTCTCCTTCTCAAAGCATCAGTCCTGTGCCTGGGTGTTTTCCCAGAAAATAGGTTCAGAATGTTCCATTAGTTCTTGGAAACATTTACCTGGAAAGCTTTTTATTTACCAGGGTGAAGATTTGGGGTACTTGGCGGTATTACTGGCTAACAGAGTTAGAGGGCCTTTAGTTATGTGGTCAGTAGAGTTACAGATTCATAAGTTTTGTGCCAAGAACTTTGACCTTCAGATATTAGTAAACTAGTAGGTATGGAAAAAAATGTATAAAGGCCAGTTGTAAGGGACTGCAAACAGATGATTTTTACTTAAAGGGTTGAAATATCAATATCTCCTTATTAACACAAAGAGAAGACCACTTTGCATGTGTCTGGACCTTAACATACTGAGCTCACCATTTATGAGGTGTCTGGTCTGAGTGACCCCTTAGGCATAAATGGGAATTAATTGGCTCATGACATTGAAAGGCTGAAGGTAGAACTAGTTATGGGGACATGTGGAGCCAGGGGTTTCCGACCGTGCCATTAAGTCTTGGTCTTGGTCTCCTGCCTGTGGTACAGTCCATGTGGGATTCAGTGGCAGAGGTGTTACCTAGGTTGTACCAGGATAACCTTTTGTGAATCTGTTTTCTTAGCAACTTCAGCAGAAAGGCATCTTTTCTTAAGAGTTCTAGCAGCTGTCATAGAATGTAGATTTTCTTGCTTCTGTGATTGGTCTGGTGTGTGCCTTTGGCTGAAATACTCTGCAGCTGTGGCAGGGCTGAGCAGGCGCCATGCTGGGTCTAGGGTGGGTTGTGTGCCCATCTCTGAAACCAGGGGTGGCCTCTGACCTACACAAGGCAGTGGAGAGGAGGGGGAAGGGTGCTGGTTTCAAAGGAAGCAGGACAGTGTCTGTGAGCCGTGTAGGTACTATCACGGCACTTGAGGCACAGTAGATCCATGGAGGTTGCAGAGTAGGCAAAAGAACCTCTAAATACCACATGGTCCGGCTAACTGTGACTGAGTGTCATCTCTGAGATTTTCCCCGTGGAGCTGGTGCCTAATACTCGGACATCTCCAGTAACATTTACTACCTTGAAAGAAGGCTGTACCCCAGAAATACCACCACGCCTCTGTCCTCGCGGTGTCTGGAGTTCATTCGCCTGCCTCCCTCCAACCAGCCCTTTGCTGTCCATCCCTAATGAGGTCCTGTGTAAGATACTTGATTTTAACATACTTAGATCTGCAGATCGACAAGCTAGTATAACATGATGATAGAGAAACTACATGAATACTGATGGCTTGTGTGTATGTGATTGGAGAGTGCGTCAGGCAAGGGAGATTGGAAAGCCACACAGAAGCAGTGACCCGGCTGGGGCCTCAGAGAATGAGTAGAGTTGCCAAGAGACAAAGAGAAAATGGTCTCATGGTGGACTTAGCATCTTTTCTCTAAGTTTAAACCTTATGTTATATTCAGATTTGCTTTTGGATGACCTGGGAAAATTGGCTTATAAAATATCTCAGCCCTGCTAAAACGCCACAAGTCTTGTCAACAATGGAAATAATGGAAATAAAAAGTTGCTGATGAAAGATTTTTGTACGGTTAAGTCACATGCACCTTCAAATTACCACAATTTATTATTTCCTAGTGAGTACATAATAAATGAATAGCTAAAGCCTCCATAAGTGGGGGGGATTTTTTTTTTTTTGAGACAGAATCTCTTTCTGCTACCCGAAGGTACAATGCCGTGGTGTCGTAGCTCACAGCAATCTCAAACTCTTGGGCTCTTGCCGCACCCTCCCAGGTAACTGAGACTACAGGCTTCTGCCACAATGTCTGGCACTTTTTATTTTTTCTACAGGGTGGACATAAAGTTTGTGCGCAGTTTACTGTGCACAGCAACTTTCTGTTCACCCTGTATTTTTTTGAGATAGAGATGGGGTCTCCTTCTCGCTCATGCTGGTCTCAAACTCCTGAGTTCAGGCAGTCCACCTACCTTGGCCTCTCAGAATGGTAGGATTACAGGCGTGAGCCACCGTGCCTGGCCCATGAGTGAAATTTTAGTAAATTAAATTGCAGAATTTTTTATTCCACTTTTCTAAGAATTTTGAAAGGGTTGGATGTTGTTGTTTATTCATACATTCTGATGGGGAAGGTAGAGGCAACAAAGTATTTTGAACTTTGTTTTTCTTATCTGATAACTTGCAAATAAAAACAGTACCTTCCAAAGGCTTAGGGTTGATATGGAGAATAAACATCTTGAGCCATGTGAAATTCTGAGTATGATGCTAACACGTGCTAAGATGTCATTCATTATTCTCAGAAGGCATCTATGGTTTTTACCTTATCAATTGTTACAGGCTTAAAAATTACTCATGTCCACTTAGCTAGTTGATGTAAAACATGTTTTTTAAAGTGCCCTGCATGAATATAGTTTTTATTTTCACATTAAAATTAAAGATATTAAAGACGACGAGAATTTAGCAAAGGACTTTAACTCCACATGCTTTTATTGCTTCCCCGAATTAATAATTTTCAAGTCCATCATATTTTCTCCTTGGCCCACAACTCATCCCATATTTGGATCTTGGCAAATGATGACTTGGTTAATTAGGCAGTCTGTTAACTCTGATTACTAAGTTATAACAGATCAGCGCAGAAAGCATCACAGTGCAATTTGGATTAGAAGCCTCTTCATTTTATCAAAACAAATTTACATTTATGGATAAGTATGTTGAAATGCATTACGTTAAAATGCATTTTGTAAAGAAATTTTAAAAAGATAAAGAATTATTTCAAAGTTTTTGTTTTGTTTTTTATTCATAACATTTGTCATGTTCTCTTTCACTGGGAATATACTTCAAAGCTTGGGATTTTCTTTGAAGGCTTGAAAATTAGAGCTTATTTAATCCCTCGATTATACAAATAGGATGGATACATCACATTTTTACTTGAGTATAATTTAGTGTAGTGGCACATGGTTATATTCCACTCCTGGCCACACTGGCCGGTGATATTGGAGTTACTTATAGAAATGAATCTTGACTGTGTTGGGGGGATTCAATGGGTTACATTAGGCTGGCTCTCTTTTACAGCTGAAGGTATTGGCAGTTGTGAAATACGATGGGGCCGCTGTTGTCTTTTTCTTGTCTAATTTTCATTGTCCCTTAAGAGCAGTTGGGGTATCAACTTGCTTGCTTACTGTATTTCTTTCTCCTCCCTTCATTTCTTAGCATATAACTCTTAGTATTGTTAAACACGTAATAATTTCACAGACTCACCAAACCCTGAAATCCATGTTAATAACTACCCCAGATGAAGTATCAGTTAACATTTACAAGATGGCGCCTCACCCCTTATTCCCACTTCTGATACACCCCACATGTGAGTACACACACACATGGGCTCTGAACATAGTAACTGGTGCCTGTGAAGTGTTTAATAGGTCTTTATTGAAGACCAAAGGACAAAAGATGAAACATGGATGGCCTCCCATTTCTAGGCTCCTGCCTAGCAATTACAGTTGTTTCAACAACTGGAACTCTGTCCCATACTGTCACTGTTGGACTAAATGGAGTTGATGAATTTAATATTTTTTCAACAAGCTTACTGAAATCTTGTTTTGTGTTTTAGTTCCATAGGAAATAGAGAAATCAAAAAAGAGGGAAAATAGGCCAAGGTGGGTGGATCGCTTGAGCTAATGAGTTTGTGACCAGCCTGAGCAAGAGCTAGACCCTGTCTCTAAAAATAGCTGGGCATTGTGGGGGGTGCCTGTAGTCTCAGCTACTTGGGAGGCTGAGGCAAAAAGATGATTTAAGCCCAAGAGTTTGAGGTTGCTGTGAGCTGTGATGCCATGACACTCTACTGAGGATGATATAGTGAGACTCTGTCTCAAAAAAAAAAAAAAAAAAAAAAAAAAAGGAGCACAAGAGAGAAAAATCCCTCTTATGCACAGTTTTGATCTCCCTAGTTCAGCCATGGTCTGAAAAAGGTGAGAACAGTCCAGTAAGATAGTGAGTGACAGAACCCACATTCATATGACTTACAGTGTTAAGATTATCCTATTTTATTATTGTTTAATCTCTTGCTGTGTCTAGTTTATAAATTCAACTTTATAGGAGAAAGCATAGTATACATAGGGTTTGGTCTAATTCACGATTTCGGGCATGCACTGAGAACCTTGGACTGTATCCCTTGTGGACAACGGGGGACACTATATTCTTTTCATTCCACATACTTAGTGTTTTATTGATTGAGCATATTCCCATTATTCTGGATGGAAAGAGTAAACCTTTTAGTTCTTTATTTTTATTTAGTGGTAACATCTAGTTTAGATAAAACTGGCTTTTCTAGTCTAGAAGACTCTCCTGATATTGAAGGCAGATGCAGAAGTTCACTTAACTCAGAATGGGAGTTGGGGTTTTATGAATTTGATTATTTTTTCTTAATTAAGGAATACTTAATAATGGTAATTATGGGTGTCTCTCATTTTGGAGCAGTTACGGCTGGTTATTCAAAGCCAAAGTGATGTTTTGAGCTCTAATTTGATGGGTCTGAATGACAATCAGCCTGAATAATTCAGTTTCCTGCTAGCTTCCCTTATTCCCAAATAAGGAATTTTTAAAAACCCAAATTATTCTGGATTATATTAATTCTTATAGTTATTTTCAACAAGGCGGTTTGACAGAGAGACACAGCCTGGGAGGTTTATATGTGAGGTCAAGCTTTCAACCCATTAATTTCCACCTTTTAAAAACGGGGCTTTAGTTACCTAAATAATATATGTATCATAATAAAGTCTAGCTAATAGAGCAAGAAAGTCCTCTAGAAAACAGCTGCCTGCGGAATGAGATAAGAAGTAAAGTCTACTTGGGTTTTCAAGCGTCCCTTGGGACGGGAAATCCTTATACCACATCCATGGTCCTCAAGAAGTCTTAATGGGAAAGTGCTTCCTTAATGAATAGGTCTGTGGATACAGGCAAGCAGAGTTATTGGAAGGTTGGATACTATTACTATGCGGTTTTATTAATTAAATTTATTCCTTTAAAATGACCTTGGATGAAAACAACCACCTCTTCTGTGGTCATGGTTAGCAGATGTTTACTGTAATTCTTTGCTCAGTGAAAAAAATATCTCTTCCACCCAATAAAAACAGTCACGTTTGCTTGGCTAAATCAAAACTTTGGCACTTGCGTCTTACTTTATATATCATGGCTCCAGTCACACAACCTTTCCAAGTGTGAGGCTTAGATCACTGACTCCAACATCTGCAGGCGAGCTTTGCTCACAGTGATCTATTATGTGAGTGATTAGTTCTTATACTGTTTTTGGCGTTCACCCTTCCTCATTGAAACCAATATCCTATATGCAAGCCTCTCTGTTTTTCTTGCATAAGTATGCTAGCCCCTCCTCAATTTTTAAAGCTTTCACCTAGGCCTATGGCGATTTTAGTGAGCACTTTGATCCTAAAAATAAAGTCAAGGTTTGCCATTTTAATCTGAGAATTTGATTTATCCTGGGCTCTCTCTGAAATAAAAAACATCCCCTTTCTCCACACTCTGTTCAAAAAGCACCATTACTGATTGCCTATTGGACCTACTTGACCATCTTACTCCATATACACATAGTGCCAATTTCTGGTGTTTTTGTTTGTTTTTACATGCAATGAGTGATCATGAGCCTACAGATAGTCCCTGCCACACCTGCCATTCAATGCCATTCATGGTTTAAATAAGTACTTCAGGACCAGCTCCCTCTTCTGTACTGAATTTCTTCAGTGAGGAGTACCTCTTGCCTCTTCGGCAGTGCTGAAAGGAAATACAACAATAAAACCTTGCTTTTCTTGGGAAGCTCCTCCCTTTGGAATGGAGAACTCTGGGTGGCTCTTCTTATTTTGTTTCAATCGCCAAAATAAGCAGGGATCTTGCATAACACCAGGATAGGAAAAAAGAAGTAATTTTAAGGGAAACATATGTTCATGTTGAGAAAAAGGGAGTTGGAACTGGACAAGGGGTAGTGGCACACAGAATTAAAGGCATCTTCTTTTCAATTCAGGTAGGAAACCAGGGTTTGACTGTGTTGGTATATTTTATAAAATAAAAAATAAGTTGCTTCCCCATATCCCCAAGCCTTTTCTTTAACCCATTTACACATAAATCTTGAGAGTGCGAAACCAAGGCTTACAGGCACGTTAATTGATATATGTGGTGTAAAATGGATCAAGTCCTGTATTTGTTAAATGATTTTCCTCTGATCTTAGCACTAAGTAATGTCCTTAATGATCTCTTGGTTTAAGATTCCTACCCTAATCTGAAATCAAAGCTGAAACGATCCAAATATGATTCTTATTTGCTCTGACTTAAGAAGAACAGAAGAGAGGTCTGAGTATTAAAATGAACCAAAATTGTCTACTTTAGCTGTTTGGCTGATGAGTGGACATATTATTTGTCCTTTTAACTGATTCCAAATAATGTCTATTAAAAGAAACAGAGCAGACACTTTAGGGTTTCAGAACGTTTGTGGGAGGCAGGTTTTGAAAATGAGGCTAATTTGCAAAAAGGAAAAAAAAATAGAATAGGAAAAAAGGTAGACAAAAAAATTCCTTAAATTAAGGTTGATCATTTACCCCTCCTCAAAGTATGAAAATTTCAGACCTAGGGGAAAACCCAGCAAAGTTCTTCTTTCCTCATTATAAATTAAACACTTGTATATTTAAAATGTAGCTGTGAAGAAGGTAAGGCCCGGGGGCATTCTGGGTACTGACCTGTGTCTGCCATGCCAAAGCCACAGGGGCCTTGGATAGACTCACACATTCGTCGGGGCTAAGGGCCCAGGCATAGTCCCTAGCGTGGAACTGGAACTATTTGTACACATGGTTCTTTATTGCATGTGCAGGTACATTCAAACAGAGATTCATTTAAGACCTGGGAAGAGGCTCAGCTCTTAGAGTCCTGCTCTCCTTGAGTGTGGACACCAGCAGGTTTGGAGACTGGCAGGGTAGATCCAAGCTTGTATTTGATGATCTGTTTGAGTCAAAGAATCTAATTGAGGCCAGGTGTGATGGCTCATGCCTGTAATCCTACTGGAAGGCGAGGCAGGAGGATCCCTGAGTGCAGGAGTTCAAGAGCAGCCTGAGCAAGAGCAAGATCCCATCTCTACTAAAAATAGAAAAATTAGTTGGACATTGTGGCTCATACCTATAGTCCCAGTAGCTGAGGAGGCTGAGGCAGGAGAATAGCTTGAGCCCAGGACTTTGAGGTTGCTGTGAGCTAGGCAGATGCCAAGGCACTGTGAGACTCTGTGTCAAAAAACAAACAATAACAACAACGGCCCAATCAAACACACAACCGAAAAAAAATCTAATTGAGACTTAAAAACTCATCGAGGAGAAAATACCCTTTTCCCACAACAATATGACACAAAGCTGAAGTACGATTCCTTTCAGATTATCAGTTTAAGATTCAGCTATTTTAGTTGGTCTACTCCTTTTTCTCCCAAAGGCATCAAAAGTCATTATCAGTAGCACCCGAGTCATTTCACTGTTGGAAAGACTAAGTTAAAAAAAAAGAAAAAAACAATGTATGTGTGTAAGGAAAACAATTCTGAGTTAGATTTCCTTTCAGTCTTTACAGTAGGCTGCATTTTGTTGTTTTTCTGGTGTTATGGTCCTTTGGGGTTACCAGACTATAAATGTTGGCAGATGCCATCTCTATATTAGAAGTAAGAAGAGCCTTGGGGAAAGTGTAAGAGCACACTGGAAATCCCAAAAGTCTTGTTTAGTAATTATAATGCGAGCATTTATCAAGTTCTTACACATGATAACTATTTTTATAAGCAATGTGCTGAAACCATCTTATCGGGAATCCTTAGAAGTACTGTGAAGTAGCTCCTCTCAGTGCCTGTATGTTAATTTAAGGGTGAGTAAACTGAGGCTCAGAGAGATTACCTACATTAAATTGCCTGGAGTTACAGGGGAAGTAACTGAAGCTGTGTAAGATCTCATTTAGTTAACAGGGATGTACTAATGCCATTTCCTTGGTTCTGAGATTGTAAGCAGCTGTATGAGATGTCACCATTGTGCACATCTGGGGGAAGGCATGTAGGGTTCTTTGCACTATTCCTGCAGCTTCTTCTGGTCTGTAATTATTTTAGTATTAAAAAATTTTAAAGGCAGATATTATCAGTAGCACCCGAGTCATTTCACTGTTGGAAAGACTAAGTTAAAAAAAAAAGAAAAAAACAATGTATGTGTGTAAGGAAAACAATTCTGAGTTAGATTTGGATCCAAGATCTGTTTGCGTTTACAATCCAGATTTTCACTGCTTCACCTTTTTAGATCACTTGACTAGTAAGATGCTCTGTGCTCCACTGTCTTTCCAGAGTCAGAATTTCAGGTCCCTCGACCATATCACATGGTCCCCATAACTTCCTCGTGGTTTTTAAGAACAAAAATCCATCCTTGATTTGTATAATGGATTTGTAAAATAGATTTGTAATTTCTGATGTGTATGTGAAAATGCCTATGGCTGTCTAGAAAAGAGAATGGCAGTAGTAAGCCAAAATTTAGTAGCTTGCAGCATATATACAGGATAAGCCACAAAAAAAATTGTATTCACAAGGGAAAATATTTGTGTAGCAGAAAAATATATCAGATTCAAATTCAAAGAACCTGTGTTTTTCAAAGCTGTATTTTTTTCTGCTAACTTGTTGTGTGATTTCCGTTCTCATTTAGGAAATCAGTAAGAAGAAACTGATGTTCTACCAGAAACTTCCACAGATAAAAAACTTGGGGGACATTTTAGATGATATACTTTCAAACTTGTGTCTTTACTGAATAAAAATGACTGCTTTAGAAGTTACTCAGTCTTATGCCTGGTGAATCAAGTTCTAGGATATGTTGGCGGATTTGCTAACTAGGTGATTAACTCTAAGCAATTATTCATTTGAAATATTTTTTTCTTTTTTAATATAGGTGTTTATAGCTATAAATTCTGCTCTGAGCATTGCTTCACCTGTCTCTCCTAACTTTTAGTATATCTTTATTTTCATTCATCTCAAAGTGTTTTCTGATTTTGTCTTTTTTTCCTTTTTTTAGAGACAGAGTCTCACTTTGTCCCCCTTGGTAGAGTGCTGTAGCATCACAGCTCACAGCAACCTCTGCCTATTGGGCTTAGGCAATTCTCTTGCTTCAGCCTCCCAAGTGGCTGAGACTATGGGCACCTGCCACAATGCCCAGCTTTTTTTGTTGTTGTTGTTGTTGTTGTTGCAGTTTGTCCGGGGCTGGGTTCGAACCTGCCACCCTTGGTATATGGAGCCGGCACCCTACCCACTGAGCCACAGGCGCTGCCCTCTGATTTTTGTCTTGACTTCTTTGACCTTTGGTTCTTTTTGTAGGAGTGCATCATTTAATTTCTGCATGTTTATGAATTTCCCAGATTTCTTTCTGTTATCGACTTGTAACTTAATTCCACTGTAATTGGAGAACATACTTTTAAATATAGTATGGCAAGTTTTATGGCCTAGCATATGGTCTGTCCTGAAGAATGTCCTTGAGAATAATGTATATTCTTTTGCTTTGGGATGGAAATTTGTACGGATATCTGTCAGGTCTGGCTGGTTCACAGTGTTATGCCTGTCTTCTGTTTCCTTGCTGATCATGTCTTGTTCTGTCCTGTTGTTGAATTGCCTCTTTCTCCCTTCAGTTCTGTCAGGTTTTGCCTCATGTATTTTTGGAACTCTGTTTGTACATGAAGACTTTGTTGAGGATGCCAAAAGAAGGCATTCTTGTTATATCACCCACTCTTAGAACTTCATTCCGTTCTATGGCTTAGAAATTATCCCACCCTGTGAAAACGTTTAGTTATATAATGGCTCTCTGACATTGATAGAGACATTCAGGCCATATTTACACAGGTAAAGAGAAATGAAGGATTAATGGCTTATTTTGTGAATGTTTGTTTTTTGTTTGTTTTAAATTAATAGGCAGCTGGTAGGGTCCATTTGAGGCCAAAGCAACATTGTCTAGAGTAGCAGATGACTGGGAGCTTTGATTTACGCAGATCGATGTTTCATCTCTACTATTGACTTACTCTCGTGTAGACATGGACTAACTCAGTACAAACAGGATTCATAGGAAGAAAATATGCTTTCTTTTTTTTTGGCAAATAAGAATAAAATGTAATTTTCTCATTGTTGCTAGATCTACGACTCCACAGCCCTTTCTGTGTGTAGGCCGCGTGGTAAACTCCAGGTGCATCTGTCATACAGAAATTGCTTTTTCCCCAAAATACAGAAATGTGAAATAAACCAATTTGGGTGCAAGGAGTGTATGCTAGGTTTACTTAGTATCTATCAAACATCTCCATACACTCAATGATTAGCCCTAATCAAAGAGTTAGAACTGCCTAGTTTCTGCACAAATGCATATATAGCTTCTACTTAGACAATGAAACTACCAATGGATTGTTTTTGCTAAAAATATTATGGCCAAACATTTAATTTGTTTCTTTTCGGCAGTATTGTAAATTTGTTCTAGATATCAATCAGTGGGTGGACAGTGGGCGGGAGGTTATACACACACAGGCACATACATATATGCATAAAAAGATCATTCCTCCTGGAAGGATTTTTTTTTTAAAGGCATTGGTCTTTCATATCAAACAATTCCTTAGCCATTTTTATTATTGTTAACTATATCCTGGTGTTTGCCCATGAGCAATAACATACTTTAAATGTGATTTTAAATTTACTATGAATGAAATATGATTTTTCAGGAGAGATTTTGTACGTGTATTAAACACATATTCTTTTCATGTCATGAATAGGAGTAGAGTTGATTGTCGGTGGAGGTAGCCATGTGGTTCTGAATCTAACTCACTCTCAGAGAAGAATTACTGTCTTTGTCATTTTGTTTCAATGTGTGACCTCTCTACCCGCTGGGTTTCCCAACAGCCATCAGCTAACTGCTCTCTCGCACCATACTGCTACCAGCATTCCTGGTTCACAAATATGAAGTAAACAGAAAATCTTGCTAATTTGAGCTCAGTAGGAACCTTAACACTGTAATGAGGGACTCATTTTGAAAGCAGAGAGAGACATCTCTTAACAAAATGAGAGCCAAATTTCTAAATCATCTTCAATAACTAATTGAGGGTAAGAATGGCACTTAAGAAAAGATTGAGACACTGACGCGTTGAGGAATTGCGGGAGGGAGAGAAGACCCCTTCAGGAGCCCTGGCAATTACGCAGTCTGACTTGGGTTGCCACTGATGCTAATCCGAGGACGGGAATGAAATGCACCTTAGAGGACAGGTTTGTGGTTGAAATGCTCTTGATAGATTTTGACAAATTAAACAGTGGTAAAGATGTTTGGAAGTTATCCAGGTCCTTACCATTATTTATGTCAGTGAACTAGAAATCAGTGGTTAATTTGCAGTTCTTATAATTTTTATGATACTCATGTTGTTGTAAATTTAGCCGTGTGCGGCATCAACTCAGCGGGTTACATTTTATGTTGTCAGCTACCTTTTGACATCATAATAGATTTCAGTTGCCAAATCTTTCTCGATAGAATAAAATGTGAAAGAGAGCTGAAGAGAATATTTGGATCCTATCCAGACACTAGTAAACCCATGATGGACTTTCTGAGATCAAAAGAGACTGGAATAGAGGGAGAGATTAGACCCTGTTGGTTTTCGTTTCTCTTCTTCCTGCCCTTAACCCATTCTAGCATTCTTTTTAGACAGGCATCTTTTACCCTGACTCAAAGGTGTATGGCATGTCGCATGATAACTAAAGTATGACTTGAAGTTATTGATTTTCCCACGCCTTTTAACTGTTAATGCACCTTTGTTAATGCTCTCTTCATTACACTGGATCACAATTTCTGTAGTCTTATATTTTTTTCTCATTATGTTTTAGTGTCCATTACATTATTTTAAAGAAAATATTGATATCTTCCCTGGATAATTAGAGGCTGGCTCAGTTGGAAGTGTGTGTATCTTTTTTTTTTTTGGAGACAGTCTCACTTTGTTATCCTCGGTAGAGTGCCATGCTGTGGCAGCGCAGCTCGCAGCAACCTCAAACTCTTGGGCTCAAGTGATTCTCTTACCTCAGCCTCCCAAGTAGCTGGGACTACAGGTGGCTGCAACAACGTCCAGCTATTTTAGAGACAGGATCTCTTTGTTGCTCAGTCTGGTCTTGAACCTGTGAGCACAAGTAATCCACCCGCCTTGGCCTCCCAGAGTGTTGGATTACAGGCGTGATCCACCTTGCCCTGCCTTGACAGTATATTTAGTAGTTAAGATGTTTCTTTCTCCATCCTTTTTCCTCTAGTTTATTCAAAATGCCTCCTTTATAATTATCCTCTTTTGTAGCACTGACACATGTCTTCCTGACAACTGAAAAGGATTAGTGGACACCCCTTTCTTTGTGTCCATTAGGCTCTGATGTTGTGTGTTTTGACCTCTAAATACATTTTTTCAGCCCTCTGCTCTTTATGTAACACATGTTTTTATAGATCTCACTTTGATGTGCGTGAACACCTAGCCTCCCATTTCTCTCATGCCATTTACCCTGCTTGGAAACATTTTTAGGACTCTATAGGCTGAATTTCCATTTTTACCTTTCTTTTTTTGTTTTTTTTGTAGAGACAGAGTCTCACTGTACCGCCCTCGGTAGAGTGCCGTGGCGTCACAAGGCTCACAGCAACCTCTAACTCTTGGGCTTACACGATTCTCTTGCCTCAGCCTCCAGAGCAGCTGGGACTACAGGCGCCGGCCACAACACCTGGCTATTTTTTTGTTGCAGTGTGGCCGGGGCTGGGTTTGAACCTGCCACCCTCGGCATATGGGGCCAGCGCCCTACTCACTGAGCCACAGGCGCCGCCCCATTTTTACCTTTCATACACCTCCTTTGAAGCTCTTCTGAGGAAATTCCTCCTTAAAACTTTACTCGGAGCTCAGCACCTGTATGGAGGTGTGGTGAGTCTGACCTAAGGATGTCCATCTCAGCGGAATGAGACTTCCTTGTGCTCCTTGGGTATAATTGGGTTACGTATCTTACGTGCCTTGTTTGGAGGGTCCATTTGGCAGGGACTCTGCTGCCCTATTTTACCATCACCTTCTATGTTCCCCTGTCCAATAAAAGTTGAATGATAATTGAAATGATTGGTTACCAGTCCATAATGGAGAAGAGTTTATTAACCTTTGCTGAGCACAGCTACATTAGATGAAGGTTTCTGGTGCCATGTACCAGAAACTTGAAATCAGACCCGTTTGACTTGTTGGGGTTCCTGCTGTGTATTGGCATAAAATGTTTCCACACCAGTTTTCACTCTTCTAGACATGTGTGCCCTTTGACATTACTTCAAAGAATAGCCAATATTCATGTGTTTGTTTGTTTGTTTTTATTTTTGTTTGCAGTTTTGGCCAGGGCTGAGTTTGAACCTGCCACCTCTGGCATATGGGGCCAGTGCCCTGCTCCTTTGAGCCACAGGTGCTGCCCAACATTCATGAGTTTAAGGTATTTGAGGGGCATGTACTTTAATTTTCTTTTATGAAGTAAAACACAATTATAGAAAACCACTGCCTCACTATACACACCATATACAAATCAGTTCACTTTTATGTAGGCAGCCACTGACTATTGAACCAGCATAACTCAGATGTGTGCTAGCATAACTGAGGAACTGAATTTTAAATTTAGTGTAAATTTACATTGTAATAGATATGTGTGGCTACTTACTGACAGCATTCAAATATATGCATATATATATTTATATAAGAATTATTTTAAGGTAAACAACCTTATAACTGCTGCTCAAGTCAAGAAATTGAACTTTGCCAGCCACCCAGAAGCCCCTTAACATGCCCTGTTCCAGTCATAGCCCCTTCCGAAAATTAGTAGTGTTTTGATGTTTATAGTAATCATTTCCCTTTGTTTATCCTTCCTTCCTGGCTCCCTCCCTCCCTCCCTCTCTTTTTTTGCGGGGGGTGTGTGTGCAGAGTCTCACTCTTTTGCCCTAGGTAGAATGTTGTGGACTTGAGTAATCCTCTTGCCTTAGCCTTCTGAGTAGCTGAGACTATTGGTGTGCACCACCATACCCAGCTAGTTTTTCTGTTTTTAGTAGAGACAGGTCTCAATCTTGCTCAGGCTGGTCTCCACCTCCTGAGCTCAAGCAGTCCTCCTTCCTTGGCCTCCCAGAGTGCAAGGATTACAGGTGTGAGCCACTGCACCCGGCGCCTTTGTTTATTATTTGATCACCAATGTGTGTGTCCTGATACACCATACGTTAGTATTGTTCACTTTTGGAACACGTGATGGTCATTTTTCTAAGTCCACAGTTTTTCTGTCTATTCCTTTCTTTTATTTACACTTTACCTTTTGGAGAACCTCGGCCTCTGGAGCTATAGTGTTCCCCAGAGTTTGGATTTTGCTGATTATATTCTCAGTTTATCAGGTTCCTTCACCTTCTTGGCAGTTGTATCCAGAGGCTGGTGTTTGATCCCGTTAGTGCAAGACTCCAGGTGGCAGTGTGTTCTTTCACTCGTGAGGCACTTGGTGTCTGGCTGTCTTTCTTTTCGTGATGTTAATAGTGACTAATGCTTGCTGCCTACATCCATTAATTCATTAGTAAAGGCAAAATCGTGATACTCGAGTTTTACTTGTTGGCCTGTATGCTTTTATAATTTTGTTCTTCACCTACTCTTGGGTTACCCAGCAGTGCTGTTCATCTGGATATTACAGGATAAATTGCCTGATTATTTCTCTTTCTCATTGATTTTCAAAATTTCGAACTGGTGCACTATCATCCTCTGAATGTTACCATCACGTTTGAATATTTGTGTGAACCTTGAATTTAAACATGCTAGTGCGTTTCAGGCGTTGGTATTTCTTCTCTTTTAGTGAAGATCAGATTTTCCTCTCTGGTTAGTAAACCTCCTTACATTGCCTTCTTGGTCCTCTTGATAGGACCCACTGGGCCTTGATAGCTTCTTTGCACACTGCTGTGACAAATGTTTCAGACTAACCTTGTACATTTCCTATCTGAGAACTGAAATCAGACGTTTATCTTAGAAACCTTGGTTTCTTTTGGTGGAAATTTGGGTTTCAAAATGATTGTCTCCATGCTAAGCATGCTCTTTGTTGCTGGTTAGGTACCGGTCTCTGGAGTCCATTCTGGTATTTCCATGTCATAGTCAGGATTACAGAGCTTATATCGAACCCCTTATCTGTTGCATCTCCTTTCCTCCATGTTGACTATTCTGGTTCTCAAGAATACAGGAGATGATATAATTAGAATGTTCCCCTGGCTTATTGTACCCTCAGTGATCCCCAACAATTAAAAAAAAAAATGGAAAAAAAAAGAATGTTCCATAATTTAAACCAGTCTCAGAATAACAATACTAATGATGCTACTACCAATTATGATTGCTGAGAAGAATTACACAGTTTATTATATACACTATCCCTCATCTCTCTTCATTATTTTTTTTCCTTCTCTCAATTAATCTTTTTGAGATAGAGTCTCACTTGGTCAGCCAGGCTAGAGTGCAGTGGCATCATTATCACAGCTCACTGCAACCTCAAACTCGTGGGCTCAAGTGAGCCTTTTACCTCATCTTCCCAAGTAGAGGTGATTACATACACCCACCACAACTCCTGGCTAATTTTTCTATTGTTTTGTAGAGAAGGTGTCCCCATCTTGCTCAGGGTGGTCTCAGTTTTCTGGCCTCAGCCATCCTCCTGCCTCAGCCTCCCAAAGTGCTAAGATTACAGATGTGAGCCACTGTGCCTAGCCCTCTCTATTAATTTTCAATGATTGTATTATATCTATCTTTTCAGGGCAGTTAGCCATTTATACTATACTCCTCCTTTTAACTCTAACCTTTTAATAACATGGGTAAGAATATTCAATGCTCTGAATAGCTTCTATCCATGTCTTTCATCATTTTTGTCTAAAGCTCGCTTTCTGTTAGATTTTTCAAGAAGGGCTTATAGAACTGGATTCCCTGCATTCCTGTATTTTGACAACAGTTTGCTATGTGCTTTATACTTAAGCCACAATTTTTGATGAATTAAAATTATTTGTTCACATTTTTTTCTTTGAATATCTTAAACATACTGCTCCATTTTCTTCTGGCATAAGTCTGCAGTCCAGCCGTTTAGAGTATGTCTTAAGTGTTGGTCATTTGGACGAGATATGCTGAAGTTTCTAGTGTTGCTTTGCAATAATAGTTTCAGATTTTTTTTTTTTTAATTTAAGAGCGTTTCTTTGAATTATAGTTTTAAGTATTGGAGTATTAAGGACAATTCTTTCCCTTTAATTTCCTCTTTAGGGATTCCTATTTTCTATATGTTGGATCTCATTTACCTTTCCTCACTACATGTGACAATTTTCTCCAAATCCTATCATTGTCTTCAGTTTTTTCCTGATATATGTATATGTAGACACACACATACATATATATTGACTTATTTTAATGCTTAGTTCTTTTAAGGCATTATTTGTTTTATCATCTTATCCTTCCAGTATATTTCCTCTTTTCTGTAGTATTTTTTTTTTCAGATTTATTCTTTCTAATCTGATTGATGTTATTCATTCAGGCTTCGAGTGGCCTTATATCATTTTCTTAATGTCTTTTAGTTCATCCTGAAATAATAGTTACAGACATGTAAATGGCACGTGTTTGATGTTTGCTTTCATTTTCTGTACGATGTTACTCTTTTTTTCTTATAACTTTGTATAGCATGTGACCTCTGATTTTTCTGTTGTACATTTTTATGTTATGTGAAAGTGATTTTTCTGAACTTTTAGAAGGGAGAGGCTTGATTTAGATAAAACTTCTAATTTCACAGAGCTCTCTATTTGGGGCTGCTTTCCACTACTGGGCTCCTGGTCTGCTTTCTAATAAACGCGGCTCTGTTCTTTTCCTCTTTTTGTGGGGGCCCTGCTCCTTCTTTCTTTCTGTAAGATTTTCTGTGTTCTTTACAAATTTGATCCTGTTTCAAGCAGTTTTCCCCCAGTATGGGGTATTATGCCCAAATGGAGATCTAGTAGCTCAATTTTGAGTTCATAATCACTATGATTCTTCAGACTTTCCTTATGTATTCGTTTATTCACCTATTTATTTATCTGTTTTCCTATCTCTCTGTTTATTTACTTAAGTCAAGGTCTTGCTGCATTGGTAGGCTGAGGTGCATTGGAGCCATCACAGGTCCAGCCTCTACCTCCTCAGTTCAAGCGAACATTCTGCACAGCCTCCCTAGGACCTGGGACTACAGGTGCATACCCCCGTGCCTGATTGATTATTTATTTATTTGTAGAGAACAAATAAATAAGTAACTTGCTACGTTACTCAAGCTGTTCTCAAACTTCTGGCCTCAAGCAATCCTGCTGCTTTGGCCTCCTAGAGTGCTGGGACTATAGGTGTGAGCCACTACGCCTGGCAAAGACTTTTCTTTATGCCAGCCTTTTGCACTGACTTTTTATTGGAATGAGAAATACCTCACAGCCCTGGTTTCAGATTCTTTTTAAAATTTGGCTGACCACACTTTCCATTTAGTACTTAGTGGCAATTTGGGGGGTTCCCTTCTCAAGTTCTTCAGTTGTCCTGTTGTTTCCCTCTGCTGCTTCTCATATGGCCGCCACGACCCCATACAGCTTGTGGTTAGAGTTAGCTTCTCCGCATCTGCTTGTACTGTAGTGTTTGAAGTGATACCTGATGACCTGATTCTGTCATACATTTGCCTGTGGGTTTTTGGTTTTGCTCTCTATTCTGTATTTTTGTTTTGTTTTGTAGGAATTTGGCAAGAATCAAAAATTACGTTATACTCAGGTGGAAGTAAAATATAATATGTTATATAATATAAATTTTTACTCTTTATAATATAAATTTTATCCAGGGCTGTATCAGAACATTTTTCCAGGCTAAGTATGATAGCTCATGCCTATAATCTAAGCACTCTGGGAGGCCAAGGTGGGTGGATCCCTTGAGCTCAGGAGTTCGATACCAGCTTGAAAAAAGAGCAAGACCTCATCCCAGCTACTAGGGAGGCTGAGCAAGAAGATCTCTTGAGCTTAAGAGGTTGCGGGCGGCGCCTGTGGCTCAGTGAGTAGGGCGCCGGCCCCATATGCCGAGGGTGGCGGGTTCAAACCCAGCCCCGGCCAAACTGCAACAAAAAAATAGCCGGGTGCTGTGGCAGGCACCTGTAGTCCCAGCTACTTGGGAGGCTGAGGCAAGAGAATCGCTTAAGCCCAGGAGCTGGAGGTTGCTGTGAGCTGTGTGAGGCCATGGCACTCTACCAAGGGCCATAAAGTGAGACTCTGTCTCTACAAAAAAAAAGAGTTTGAGGTTGCTATGATGATGCCACAGTGTTCTACCTAGGGCAACAGAGTTAGACTCCGTCTCAAAAAAAAAAGAACATTTTTCTATGGCCCCCATAATCTTCTTTTTAGTGACTATATTATATTCTACTATTACATGAATATAATTTTTAAACCAATCTGCTGTCATTGGGCCCTTATATTTTAATTACTCAGCAATTAATACTATTGGCAAGGCATTTCATGCAGATTTCTTTTAGCTATTAACTTTATCCACAGCTTTTTACCTTTTCTGTCTCCCTACTTAGGTTTTGTGGATTCAAGTAAACACAGCAAAAATAGTGCTATTCATTGAGCCTCTCACTTTATTTTGGTCTTTTCCTGTGGTCAGTATCTGTCCGTGTTTTTCAAACTAAAATTTGATGGACTATTACCATCTCAATTGATTTTTTTTCCCAGTTTGAGCTTTAATTATATGAAAAGTTTTATAAAAACACACAAACGTCTTACTTCACAATATTTTACATTTAATGAATTCTTTGTATTGACAAGATTAAATCACAAGAACATGGGAATGCCTTGGGAAATAATGTAAAATCGTTGTGTCCTCAACGAAACCTTTGTCCAGGAGAAAGCAGAAAGCAATGGAGAATGTTTAAGCCCAGACCACAGAGCAGGTTGTGGTGGGTTGACATGAGCCTTTGTGAATCGTTCTGAATTGTTCTGTTTCAGCTTTGTGGTATAGGAGGAGGAAGGCAGAAAAAAAATTTTTTTTCCTGTAATGAGAGTGTATATAACTTCACGTTATTTTCTTTGAAAGGACTGTCTTGTCAAATGAACACAAGCATGTTAGTAAAAAAAATCATCTTATTCTAATAGCAAATATTAAAATGTTCCTTTATGCTGTTATTTCTTTCACTGATACATGTTATTAAAATTATACCTAGGACATCTCCCTGTAACTGGTCCGAGTACTGTAATAATACACAGTATGAATTTAAAGGGTTATGAATTTTCATAATTTTTATTCCTTTCTCACCCACCCGCAAGTGTGTTTGTCACCTGCTTTTTCCCCCCAATCTTTTGGGGGAATATCTATTCATTTTTTCCTTTTTAAACATTCTTATCTTTGATACCCTGGGGCAGCCCTGTGTTGTGACATTTAATAGGTCTGGACTTTGTGAAAGGTGATCTCAGGATGTGGCAGGATCACCCATTCCAACTGTGCCAGCCATCCTAATCAAGGTCACGTTCCAGCTGATCAGACATCACCAGGCTGGTGCTGAGGTCTGAGAAACCCAGGCAGTCTCAGGTAGAGGGGACTGAGAATCAACTTAAGCCAGTTTGGCCCTTTAAAAAACTATTAGATTCTTTTAGCCAACATCATACCTAGCATGGTTTAGTGGAAGGCAGAGTTTTGCATTTCTTCATTACCGTGTGTCTGGTTGCATTGAGGGCAAGTCTCAGCCAGAATTCTGCCAAATATGCAGAGATGCATTGGGAAGGAAACCCAGAAAATTCATAAAACTTATTCCTTTAAAGCTCGAAGCCACTCTTTACTGCCCTCACATACTCCACCAGGCATCTCATCTCCTACACATGGTGTAGCGAGAAGCAAGCTATAATATTTTGATGGTGGGATCAACCAACTTTCTGTTTGAAGGGTGACAGGGTTCTCCCATAGTATCAGATGAGATCTAGACCTTAGGTGCAGTTCTTCAACTTGGAGAGGCTGTAGGCTTTGCCAGATTCTTACGCTTCTGCAAGGGTGCCCATGATCTTTTCAGTTGATCCTGTACCTTGAACACTACTTAGTGTACCAATGAAAAATAATTTCAGGCACATCTAAATGCTCATGAACGAACTTGCTATTAGAGTTTTAGATGGCAGTATTTGAGTTACTTGAATGGCCTACTCTGATGTATAGAGAGGTTCCAGGAGTGCCCTGGGAAGATGTTTTTGATTCAGAAAAAATGTTGCCACATCTAGGTAATAATAAAGTATAGAAATGCATGTGCACCTGATTTTGAAAGAGCTCATTATAATTAGTAAAAGAGCGAGAGTTAGATTAGAGGTACTTTGAGATTCAGATATAATTTGTCATCAGTAAACACACATGTGCACACATACACACTTGTATATGATGGAACTGAACTACCCTTTCCAGCAAGTCATTTCATCTGTTTATAACTTTGTCTCAGAAATTGATTGGTGGTCACATTTCATGATTTGTGTACACACTTATCCACAGTTCAGTTCTGTGGCAAGTGACCTTTCTGTTGTGGCCAGGAATCCCTTTGTTTCAGTACAGTGAGGTCTGCCTCTCTCCCCAGCGTAGTCCTCTTTAGAGTAACAGCAAGGCTGTTAACCTTCTCTCACTGGTTCCCTGCCACGATTCATCAAGTTCAGCCTCAAAGAGTTCCCTTCGCAGGCTTTGCATCCTTCCACTTTCCTGCTTTTGCTTGATATTTCTGGGTGGTCTCAAACTTCAGGAGACAGCATTTACCATGGTGGTTGATAGGTTTGATTCCAGAAAGGATGCTGAGATCCAACTCCAAGTCTCACCATGTATTATCTGTATGACTTAGAATGAATTACATTGGTGGCCTTGGTTTCCTCATCTGTTCAGTGAGGTTAAGAACAGTACGAGGTTGTGCCTGGCACATTTTAAGCCTTGATTTCTAATGACGTTCACTCTGACTGCTTCTGTCACAGTTTGGTCCATTGTCTCTTCTGCCATAAGCCAGTTTATCTGGAGTGCATCTCTGCCCTCTGTACAGTCTGTCATAACCCATCTCTCTCAACTCCTACATCCTTGGTTTTCTTCCTTCCCCCAAACTACTGGTGGGGTTAGAGATTTGCTTAAAATAATTTACTCCCCCGAGACACTCAACCAGTGAGCATGACAAGAATGCTTTTCTTAAGGTGCAGTCATTTAATGAGGAAGTTTTTATTGAATTCTACTTAGGCCAAAGGATTTAGCTTCAAACTCCCCCTTTCTTCTTTCTATTGTTTCTTTACAAATGTATTTTCCCCACTTGAAGACTACTGATTTTGTGCTGAGAGCTAGGAAGGAAGGACACCATCAGCTCTGCCCTCAGAGAAGGAGCGTGAAACTCAGGGAACCACCAAGAGTTTTGTTTGTTTTTCATCCCTGGGAATTATTACTAAAACAGGTGGTTGTTTTTCATCAGGGCCTCTTTTTATGCTTTTCTCTTTTATTTCTCACCCACTGAGTCATCTTTAGGTGTATATATAGGACCAGTCTTCTGAATAGAGTCCTTTTCGTTAGCAGTTCCTCTCTTTGCAGCGAGCACTGAGGTTAAGGTGATCTGGGAGCAGAAGATTACACTTCATTATGCTTTGAAGAGGGTACTGGCATCGTCCAGGTACGGTTGGCCTCTTCCTGCTAATATGTGCCAGATTGTCTAAGCATTTCATGTAAAAAAAAAAAAGGTGTAATAGAGAAGTTTTGTGCATATTTTTTTCCTGTTTGAAAGCAGGAAATAGAGTGATATTGATGCTAAATACGGTATTTTCTGTTTTGAATACACTCAGGCATATATGTATGGCTGCTGTCAGCAGAATGTAAATCATCATATTTTTAACACTTAGTGTTAAAGTCCACCTGATATTTGGTACACAAAGAATTCATTTATCAGGTGTTCTCCTCATTCACACCTCACAGATGTTCCATACAAAGTAATGTCATTTATAGGAAGTTTCTCTGTGGGCGCTCGGAGTTGAGGTAGATGCGCGTGCTCTGCTGGCTTTGCCCTTCCAACTCGCTTACACTAAAGGGGATGGTGGGAACTGTCTCTGGACCGTAAGACGACATCCTTCTCGTTTCACTCATGGCTGAGGGTTTTCAGGTTTATGAACCACAGAGGGATGGCCCCCTTTTAGGGAGCACAGCACAAGCTGGCAGCCTCAGACCTGTGTGTTTGGTCTGCATGACATTTTAAAATAATTTGAATCAGTTGCCAGCATTTAAATATCACGAGATTACACCTGAAACAACTCCAGTTTCTGGCTTTTGTGAAAGAAGTGGAGCAACTGTGGGTTCATGTTCCCAGTTGGCGGCTGTGGCCTAGAGCTGGGTTGGTGGGGCTGTGCCCTTAGCTGAGGCATGGCCTAGGGGTTGCCATCCTCCTCTGGGCTACCTTGCTCATTAATGTGACCTTCTGTCCCTGAGGACGTTGGAGTTTGCAACCCCTTGCTTTAACAAAAGAAAACAGAACAAAATTGATATTCAGAACTAAACCATATGTTGAGCATGTCTCTTTGATGGCTAACTTGCAGACAAAAGGTGATTATCTCACTTTGGACTCTGTGTATAACTTCTGCAACATATAAGTATAATTTCCAGAATATATAACTTTTAGGGAGCATACAAAGCATGACGATTAAATTGATGAACTTGCCATTGTGCACTTACATGCACGTGCTGTACAAACAACTTGGTAAGGCTTCATAGCTTTCCTTATCAGGGTCTCATGGTTGTGTTTGTGTTGACACGTGATGCTGTCTTACTAAGTGGTGTTCATTACTATTGTGTGTTTTTGTGTGCTGTTGTGGGAATGTCAGAGCTTGAATTTGAGCGATGAACAAATATTAAAGGTCCTATAAAACTAGGCAAAGTGGACATGAAACTAGGGACTTGTTAGTCCAAGTTAGTGGGGATAAAGCCATGAAGAAAATGGCAGTGTACAAATGGATTCAATGGTTTTTTGAGTGGAGAAAAAGTGTCATATTTGAAGAGAGGTCAGGGTGGCCAGTAGTGCGCAGAACAGATAAAACATGGCAAAAATTCCTTGAATTGTGCATTAGAATCATTGCCTGACTGTGAGAAGCACAGCCGACTAAGTAAACATCAATAGAAAAACAGGAAAATCTTACCTGAAAATCTTGGCTGACAACTCATGGCTCTTGCATCATGACAGTGCACCAGCTCACACAGCACTGTCTATGCAGGAGCTTTTAGCCAATAAATAAATAACTGTGTTGGAACACCCTCCCTACTCTCCTGATCTGGTCTCTAATGACTTTTTTTCTTTACCTAAAGGGAAAGGAAATATTGACAGAAAGACATTTTGATGACATTTAGGACATCAAGAGTAATACAATGATAGCTTTGATGGCCGTTTCAGAAAAAGAGTTCCAAAATTGCTTTGAAGGGTGGACTAGGCACTGGTGTTGGCGCATAGCTTCCCAGGAGGAGTACTTCGAAGGTGGCTGTAGTGTTTTTCTAGGATGAATTTGCGAATGTAATTGTAAATCAATGTAAGATGATATAAGTTAATGGTACATAAGTGAGAGATAAATTATAGGTATAATTTCTGCTGCTCAGATTGTATCTTAGCATCTTCAAACGAGAAGGGCCACGTGGAAGCATCTAGTTGTAGTTCAGTCCTCTCATTTTACTGTTAAGAAACAAAAGCTCAGAGAGCCCAGTGCTTTGTTTAGGGCTGTGCAGCCAGTGCGCTGTGGGGCTGGGGCGGGATCCCTGTGCTCTGTTGGTGACACCAGGCAAATGAAGTCTTTAATATACCGTGTGGAATAGATCAAAGTGAATTTTAAAAGTGCATTCTTTGCTATTGTTCCCATAGGCTGAAGTTTTATGGAAAATATTTAACTTTGTAAGGATTCCACAAGGACTCTTGAAAATTGCTGTGTATACCCCTCTCAGGCTCTGACTTCCCTGACAGAATCCAGCCTGCTGTTTCCTCCACCTTCCTGGGCCTTTTCACGAGATGCTATGAGGAACTTACCAGGCAATATGTCTATATTGCACTAGTTATATAGGCTGCTTCTCCCAAACCTGCTCAATTTCCAGCATGCTTGATCTTGGTCATTATTGACATGGGGTGGAAATTGTCACATTGTATTCTGTTTTCTGTCCCTTTGTTGCTCATATTCTTGGTTTTCAGGTCATATTAATTCTGTCATTAGAAATATCTGCTCAATCAGCCTTTCCTCTCTAGCTCCCCATTTCTGTGTTAGGAGAGGTCCCTGCCATCTTCCAGTATGATAGGACTGTAGCAGTAGCCTCTTCCCTGGATGGCTTCATTCTAGCTTAACTTCAGTTTCCGTCCTTTGTCATCTCTGTTGGTTTTCATCCCTGACTGCACGTTAGTCACTTTGGGATTTTAAAACTTACTGAGGTCTGGGCCCCATGCCCAGAAATGGATTTAATTCAGTAGGGGTAAGGGCTCTGGCATCAGCACTTTTAAAAGCTTTCCGGAGAAGTCCTCACGTGCATCTCTGGAGCTGACGACTGCTGCTGCACTTTGTCAGCACGGTTAGTTTTCTACAAAACACATACAGTGGGTCACTCCATAGCTTCAGTATCTCTGTTTTCTGAATTAAGCCCAGACTTCTAGTTTGGCTTGCAAGTCCTTCATAATTGGATCCCAGCCACCCTCCAGCCTGCCCTCTGGCCACTGCTTTCCCAATGCACTTTACATGCCAGTCACCAAGAACAGTTTGCCCCATTCGGAGCTCAGAATACCCTGCCCGAGTCTCTAAACTCTGCAGATATGGTTTGTCCCATCTGGCTCCCCCTTTCTGCTTTAGAAAAACAGAGTCCCTCATCCTTTAATGATGTCACCTCTGATGGAAAGTGTATTTCTGCTGTATATTTAATGGTTACCACACTATGTTCGTGTACCTATGTTCCGTACTTAACTCTCTTGCCCTTTGTAAACCTGAGCTGTCCAAACCTGTCTGATGGAACTTTCTGCAACAATGAAAATGTTCTGTACCTACACCATCCGGTGTGATAGCTGCTAGCCACCTGTGGCTCTTGCATACTGGATGTGTGACCAGTGCAAGCGAGGAACTGAATTTTTTATTTTATTTAGTTTTAATTCATTTAAATTAAATAGCCACATAGAATTAGTGACTACATACAATTAGACCCTTGACCCCTTGAGGGCAAGGGTCAAATTTGTTCATATTGTTATTCCACATGGCACAGAGTGGTGTTCACTAAACTCCACTGAATGGCTGAATAAATGGTGTAGGAATTTTATCAGAAGTTGTTATTTATCTTCTCTAGCTTACACACCTCTGTGTACATATACAAATCAAATTCTACCTATGAGTATAACATGTCATCACTTTTGACATCTTGTAGATGTTATCTCTATTCATAGATGAAGAAATAGAGGATCAAAGTAGTTAAGTGACTCAGCAAAGTCATAATCCTGAAAAACAAGATTGGATTATATCTGCCGGTTCCCTTTAATTATATTGTAAGCAACAAATGTCTTCTGATGTTTTAGTTCTGAAACAAACAGAAGAAATGAACCCCAGAGAGAATGTTCTATGGCCTTGTGCATTGTCTGGTCATTTCCTGTTTCCAGAAATCGGTTTTTACCCTTCGGTCGCTTCCGTGACAGCGTTTCTTGAGTCTGGAGCTATTGCTGGCCGGCACCAGGTTTCTTGTCCTAACACCATTACCAAATCTGTTGAGGATTAGAGGTCATTGGTTTGACCCATGACAGCTCTTTCTTTTACACTGTTTTGAAGGCTGACTGTAAAGTTTGTTTTTCTGGAGGTGGGAGGCTTGATGCTATTATTAAAGCTGAAGTTAAGCAGACCACAGTCCAAGAGAAGGAATGGAATTAAAGTTCATCTAAGACCTTAAATGCAAAGTTGTCTTATAATCTGAAAGTGGTTTTTGTTTGTGTGTGTGTGCGTGTGTGCGTGTGCGCCCGAGCGCAGAGTCTAAATTAGGACAGTGTTAGTAGGGGGAGGGTAATTACATTTTTGGTACATAGTGAATCTCAATTCTTATTTATAAGAAATCAACTTGATTAAATTCTTATAGCTTCCTTGCTTATTTCTATTATCCTTTGCACAGTATTATGAACAATAAGGTGATTTTACTTCAAGGGAACACAAGATTTTTTTGTTCACATTACATCTCAAGTCATTCATTTATCAGCTGTGATCCTTTTCTTCTATCTTCAGAGGTGTGAACAAACACTGTGCAGGCCCGATCTGCTTGCTGAACCATTGTAGTGGGGAGAGTCGATTTCAGAAAGGAACCAAAGAAGGAAATATTATTGCACTTAACTTTGTTTACTAGAATTCATCAACTTTACTTTATTCACTCAGGGTTTACTAAGTGCCTTTTATATACTGAGTATACACCTCAGTAGGAGAAATTGTTGATTAAATAAACCATTATAATGAAACAGAATCATTCCTACATTAGGGCAAGTACTGTGTTCAAGTAGAACAGATAAAGGCGGGTCAGGGAAGGCTTCACGGAGCAAGTGGCATTTATGCCCAAGGTATTTGGGAATGGTGGGGCTTCTGTGGTCGTCCACACCTGCAGGGCAGCTGAGAGATGAGCAAGTACAGGGTACATACAAGTGTCTGCTGATGGTAGACTAGCAGTCAGGGAGCTGCAAAAGCCAGTGTTACCAGAGGCCGGGCACGGTGGCTCTCACCTGTAATCCAAGCACTCTGGGAGGCCGAGGCAGGTGGATCCCCTGAGCTCAGGAGTTCCAGA
The DNA here is from genome assembly GCF_027406575.1 of Nycticebus coucang. NCBI lineage: Eukaryota > Metazoa > Chordata > Mammalia > Primates > Lorisidae > Nycticebus > Nycticebus coucang. The sequence goes on from NC_069787.1 coordinate 26,532,635, forward strand.
CCAGCCTGAGCAAGAGCAAGACCCCATCTCCAAAAACTAGCTAGCATTATGACAGGCGCCTGTATTCCCAGCTTCTTGGGAGACTGAGGCAAGAGGATCACCTGAGCCCAAGAGTTTTGAGGTTGCTGTGAGCTGTGACACCATGGTACTCTACCCAGGGCAGAGGATTGAGACTCTGTCTCTAAAAAAAAAACAAAACTAAGAAGAAAAGGGTGTGATCAGAAGACAGAGGCTAACATTAAGAAGGGCCTTTTGAGTACTTTGGACATTTCACCTTGATTCTCTAGGCCTTAGGAAGCTAAGAATCTTTTCAACTGGGATGGAATGTGCATGTGGGAAGCATGGGACATTGAGAATCTGCATCAATTTTGAGATTCACTCTGATATCAAAAATATTAAGATGTGAGCCAGGCATGGCGTCTTATGCCTCTTGTAATCCTAGCATTTTGTGAAGTTAAGGTTGGAGGAACATTTGAGGCCAGGAGTTGGAGACCAGCCTGAGCAACACTGTGAGACCTCATCTCTATAAAAATAAAAAAAAAAAAAAAATTCCCTTGGGCGGCGCCTGTGACTCAAAGGAGTAGGGCCCCGGCCCCATATACCGGAGGCAGCAGGTTCAAACCCAGCCCCTCCCCACCACCAAAAAAAAAAAAAACCAAAATTTAGCTGAGCGTGACAGTGCATGCCCAGAGTCCTGGCCGCTTGGTTGGGTGAGATGGGAAGATCTCTTGAGCACAGGAGTCAATTGCCACACTACTTCAATTTGGGAAACAGAACAAGATTCTGTCTCAAAAGAGAGAGAGAAAAAGCAGACAAATCAAAGTACAACAGACTGGATCATACATGACAGAAATCTTTTAGAAGACCCACAAACAACAAAAATAAACCTTGTCATGGTGGACTGGGAGTTTTTGGTAAAAAGTCAACCCCACACAGCTCAAAAAGCTCCAAGGCCATTGTGGATATAAAAGCATACAATGGTCATTTGAAAGTGTATGTGTTTGATAAAGATTTTTACCAAATGTGATAGCAAAAAAAAGTTGTGGTTAGCCAGGTGTGGTGGCGGGCACCTGTATTCTCAGCTACTTGGGAGGCTAAGGCCAGAGAATTGTTTGAGCCCAAGAGTTTGAGGTTGCTGTGAGCTGTGATGTGACAGTACTCTACAGAGGGTGACATAGTGAGACTCTGTCTCAGAAAAAAAAAAATTTAGTTGTAGTGCCAAAGTAGTCAAGTGGTTCCCTAGAAAAGTCACTTAATGGCAGTACATGGGAATATAGTCTCTTTTTAATGTTTCTGCCCCCTTTTGGATACCATGTAATTTTACCCTTTTTGTAAATGTCCTCACCCCTAAATTCGTGTGTGTTTTCCTTATGCTCTGTAGCCATACTAATTTATGGTCTATTTTTGTATTCTATGATGTGAAATATGGGGAGCTAATATGGCTTCTCTTTGTTTTTCTCTGAAGAGGTTTTTACTACCAGGACCTTGCCATCTTCCACCTTAGTTTATCTCTAAGTTATCTTTAACTGGAACCATTCTGTCCATTAGCTCTGTTTTAATCACCTCTCAGAATGGTCAGATTTACAAGCAACACATGACAGAGAAAACACGAAAAATCAACCAGCCTCTCCTGACATTCAGCAGCAGCCTACATCTAAATAGTAGAAAAGTTTATTTGCTTTTTCTGAGGATGTGCTAAGTGACTTTGCAGTTTGAGTGGTACGGCCTTCTAGCACTTAGGCCTGCATTTATTAAATAAATTTGTTCTCTAACTCAAGTGTTAAGTGTGTATTATGAAACCTCAAAGCCAATTCCAGCGATTGCAATGTGCAAATATTTTTTAAATTATGTAATTAAATAGGACTTGGCCCACAAGGTCCACCAAAGTAATTTATTAATTGAATGGTCTGATTTAATTGTATGTTATTTTCGTTTATTCAGGGAAGTACCCTCATCTCTTGCAGAGATAGAAGCTGCTTGTGTGCCTGGCACTAGAGGTACAGAGGTCCTCTTCAAGAAATCTTTAGTACTCAATTAAATATTAACCAAGAAGAGAGGACTTGTGCCTTCTGTCCTCAAAACCTACTTCAAATGTCTGAGTTCGGTGATCATAAAGGAAAAAGGGGGTGGGGAGGAACTTGATGGGGAGAGTTATTTATAATTGACTCTCTTTATCATTACATTATTTTAAAATGAATCACTCTTCTTAATTGTGGCAGTGTACAGCATTATATAAAGTTTGTGCATAAAAAGAAAAGACCCTTTAATTCAGTGTTAGCTACGTCTAACTATGGGTAAAGCCATGCCATATCTGTTTCCTTAAAATGTCATTTTAAAGGTATTGTGGTTTCAGAGCAGCAGCTGTGACTGAAAAGTATGTAAACTAAGCTGTTCTTGCTCATATCATTTTTATATTCTTATGTCAAACCAGAAGGCTGCTTTAAATTTATTTTTCATTGTGTATTAGTTCTAGAGCCCATTTTTTTTTTTTTTCCTTCCTTGGAAACATATGTTCTTTAGGATGTATGATACTCAGGCATTTAAGAAAATAACAATTGTGAGTGTGTGGGGAGAGATTCCAATAATAGTTTCTGATTTGAGTATTATATTAATTAAAACAATTAACTCTCCCGAAGTAGAATTTGGTGGCCTACCGTCTGTGTTTTAGGAAATGAAAGAATTCAGGCATACTGTATTAAGTCACTTGAAAGGCAGTAACTTTTAGAAGCCCAAATTGCTTTTCCAAAAGGGAAATATTTTTTGTTGCTATTAAATATAGCTTATATTGCTACTTCAGAACTTTTTTTTTTTCCAATGGGGCCATTTACTTAAATTCTTAGTTAACATTTCTATATAGAAACGTCTTTGTCTCCAGAGCCCGCCTTTGCGAATTCCCATTTAATATGTGGTTGTGGGTAAGTATTTATTCATACCATGTGGTATTCCACACCTGATCAAGTGACAGCATGGCGTCACGTCAGCCAGCAAAGTGTTTGAGTGACTTTTGAGTAATGGTGGCATAGAAGGTACAGAGGTTGGAGGAAGCAATAATGGGAATTTGGTTTTTTCCTGTGTGTTTTAGCATGTACGATGCTTCAGCTCTGCTGTGCAAATTTGGACCATTGGATAGAGAAATATTCCTTTTCCTAGAGGGTTGTAAAAGTGAAGTTAGAAAGTATGAGGTATTAGAATTTCCATGGTTAATATAATTTGATTACATGTGTTGGTAATTTCCCTTAGAGCTCAGGATTTTATTTTGAGTGTTATTTAACAAAGATATATTTCTTTCCAGCTTTTGGAAACAAATTTAGTCCTACTAATCTGCCCTGAGAAGATTCCATTGATTTGCCTCATTACTGCAGGCCCATATCCGGGTAAGGGAAGTAACAGGGGGACGGGGGAGGAGGGTCTCCTGTGAGTCTGCTATTCTACTGTCCCAGCCCTGTTATTGCTTGCCAGACCCCATGTGGCCCCCAGTGGTGGCTTCCTCTAGGGCATAGCTGATCCTAGTGTTCCTGGGATTATAGCCCTGGAAAAGGATGTATCAGAGCATCTTGGCTGATTGTCAGAATAGCTAACAGGTCCAGCTCAGGCAGTGGCCCTCTGTATGGCGCCAAGCAGTAGGGCTTTGGGCATCCCTTACTGTACTGGGCAGGGTCCTGGGAAGTTCAGGGTCGTGGTCGAAAGTGTCCTCAGAGTCTTAGGACAAAGGCTATTTCCCAACCAGTACACAAGTATTTCAGCATTTTCATGCCTTGTTCAGGCGACCACTGTGTATCAGTTGAACATCATCCCTCACCACCCCTTCCCTTATTGGTAAGGAGCCTGGGGTCTGGAGAGGGGAAGGGGCTTACGAGATTCGAGCTGAGGTACTTGTAGGAGCTGGACCACACTTGCAGGAGCTGAGGTACTCTCTAGGAGCTGGACCACATTCCCGGGCCCTCTGATGAGAAGTCTTCCCATTTCTTTTTGCTGCTTCTTAATGAAGGTGTGGAAATAACCTCCTTTTCACTTCAAGCCAGAGTTAATTAGAAGGAATTTTCTTAGGAGCAAAACTGAGAGGCATCTTGTGATGCCAGCAGCACAGAAGTGAATGACTTTTCTAGACCAGAGTTAAGCTTGTTTCAACTCTAGCAATAGCTGGCCTGGTCTGTGTGGTGCTGCGACTCCTTCCATTCTCTGGCCTTGCCCTGTTTGAAGGATCTTACTCCAAAGTCTCCTCTTTGCATAATTGGTGATTCCAATGGCCATGTTCTCTAGCCATTGCCTTTCTGTGTTAGTTGGGAGTCAGAAGGTGGCAGCCCCCACCACCTGGGTGGCCCAGGGCACACAGTGAATCCTCTCCCTAGGAGGGAGGGCTTGACTGGATCCCTCAGAGCTACCTTTCAGCTCCAGAATGTTTTCTGTTCTTTCTCATCTGAGATTTTCCTCATCTATGCCTTATTCCTTCCACTTAAAAGTTCTGGATCGCAGAAGGAATTTGAATTCTGGTCATGGAAGACACGAGAGCTCCTCAGTTGATCCCAAGTCTATTCATATGGGATAGCTTTGTATGTTGTCATTTGTAAAAGTTGGTTGAGGAATTTGATTAAATGAACCTATTATGAATGGAGTTTATGCTATTATTATTGTTGTTATTATTATTATTTCTGTCTCTGATAACACTCCATGGTATGACTAGGAGGTGGTTCTATGCCTTTTCCCCACCCTAGAGAAGAAGAATGTGAAAGGTTATATGGTGTGAAAAGTGCCTTAGCAATTAAATAAAAGGCTGGTTCATATAAAGAGGCTTGTTTCTATATGGAAAATATGAGGCCCCCCCCCCTTTTTACATGGACCAGGTGTGGATTAGTTCATTGAACCTTTTACCCAACCGTATTCCTGCTTGTAATTCTTCTGAGGCCTAGTTCAGCCAAGTCAAAGAAACATGTTATTAAAGGTGAGCTGAAAGGCATTTAAAAATAAACAAACTGTTTAAGATCCTAAATCAGTAACAGAATCTATATGCACAGACTTGAAAAGTACAAGAAAATGTGTTTCAATACCTTTGGGTTCCAGTCCGGATTCTCTTCCAGCTTTCTTTGAAGATCTCCCAAAAGTCCTTTTTGGTCACTGGCAATACAACAAGCTGATGCTCACCTTAGATTTTAGCTCTTTCCTAACTAATGACTTCTACCAAGGTAGGTCAGGTCCCAATCTTTTTTTTTTTTTTAATTTATTTTTTATTTTTTTATTTTTTGTAGAGACAGAGTCTCACTGTACCGCCCTCGGGTAGAGTGCCATGGTGTCACACGGCTCACAGCAACCTCTTAACTCTTGGGCTTACGCGATTCTCTTGCCTCAGCCTCCCGAGCAGCTGGGACTACAGGCGCCCGCCACAACGCCCGGCTATTTTTCTGTTGCAGTTTGGCCGGGGCTGGGTTTGAACCCGCCACCCTCGGCATATGGGGCTGGCGCCCTACTCACTGAGCCACAGGCGCCGCCCAGGTCCCAATCTTAAATCTACAGTTCTCTAGCTAATATTAAGGGGGAAAAAATAAGCACTTTGATTTTATTTTAGCACTGTTTTGTTTAGAAGTTTAAAATCTGATATATAGTCTTTCTTTTTTTTAGCCTGTAGCCTGGCAGATAGCCAGACATTATGAACAACTTGTAGAGTGGCAAAAACGAAGCTTAGGAAGTTTTAGATATAAGTTATATTATCCTTGGTCTTAACAGCAGCCATCGTTTCTTTCACCATTGACTTTGTGCCAGGCACTATTCTAAGTACTTTATTGTGTCAAATGCATTTATTCCTCAAAAGCATATTATACACTATATTTAAGCCCATTTTATGGATGAGCACACGGAGGGACCAAGGGCTTAAATAACTTCCCAAAGCCAATAAACGGCAGAGCTGAGTTTGAACTTGGGCACTTGAAGCTATGCTTGTCAGTTCTGAATCTTAGTTTTAAATGAAACAGCCCAAAGATGCATAAAGAAATTGATTTATTTGTCCTGTACATTCTTAGTTTTACCTTTTTGTTTTTAAATTCTTCTGCAACTTTCAAAAATTTTACTGATTTTTGTGTTTTCAGGTAATAAATAGGTATTTGTCATTTGCAGCTGGTTCTGCTTTTCTCAGAATTATTTTATTTTATTTTATTTTTGAGACAGAGTCTCACTTTGTCACCCTTAGTAGAGTGTCATGGTGTCATAGCTCATAGTAACCTCAAGCTCTTTGGCTCAAGCGATCCTCTTGCCTCAGCCTCCCCAGTAGTTGGCACTGCAGGTGCCCGCCACCACGTCCAGCTATTTTTAGAGATTGGATCTCACTCTTGCTCAGGCTGGTCTTGAACTCGTGAGCTCAGGCAATCCACTCACCTCAGCCTCTCAGAGTTCTGGGATTATAGGTGTGAGCTACTTACTGCTCCTGGCCTTCAGAATTATTTCAAGCTTTCATTGTGATTTTGGAACTATGGAATTGTCCCATTTTTAAAGGAATTTCAAATATGAGAAGCAAGGGAGGAGGGGCATTTTAGGAGAGAATCTTCCTCGCCTACCTTTTATAAGGTAAGCAGCTCCTTCCAGGAGGAGCTGGGATCCCAAATTCTTCCTAGTAAATACAGTACTCTTTTCAGAAACTTACACTGAGCTTGAAAGAATTACTCCTACCCGAACCCCTGCTTCTGTACATGACAAAAAAGGGGGTGAGTTCAGCAACAGCTTCATCTTTCACACTTCCAAGTAGCTTTGTTTCATTGGAGACCATGTGTGGAGCTTGTCAAAGTCTGCCTAGTTCAGCCATTCTTGTTTTAGACAAGTGTTAACTTTCCGTATTGGCGTTGGGGCAGGTCAAATGTGGACAGCCATGACAGGTTTCCCTCAGGCATCCTTCCACCTTCGTCAAGTTCTTGGGGAACTCAGGGGAACTTTCTAGTTACAAGGAGTCCAAGCTCTCTCACCTCATCATTAACACAGCACCCTGAGGACTGGCATCTTTCTAGCTAAAGAGCTAAGAGGGTGGGTCCCAGCCTGGTTCTAAATCATATTAGTGTTTCTAAATGTGTTTCTAGTGAACTCTAGAGAGATGATAAGCTTTGGGGAATCCGAGCCTTGGGTCAGAGTTGAGTTTAGAAGGGAGTTGGACTCTGCGTGTGTCAGGGAGGTCAGGAAGAAAGGCATGGGAAAGGAAATGGGATGAAGAGATGGCCAGGAAAAGTTGCCTCATCAATTGGTGTTTCTGTGGTGGCCAAAAGGTAAGTTTCTGCTTTGCGGTCACTGGCAGGCATTGTGGGCACATAACTGCCAAGCTGGTCAGGCTAAGGACTCATAAAGTAGGGATACGGGTAATACTAGGAGACTGGGTCATTTGGGAGGAAGGATTGTTGGAGGTCTCTCCAGCGATGCTGACATGGGTTCATTCTTCAGTGTCAGCATGCCCCTAATAAAATCTAGTTACAGAGCCACTGGTAGGCTTCTCTGCATACACGAGAGTGTTAGCCATTGTACATACATGTGGGAACAGAGGTGCTGCGATAAAGTCCAAGATTGTTTTGTTAGGTTGACACACTAGTTGGTGTTATTCATTCATTCATTCTTTATTTATTTAAAATCTACCGTGTTTTAGCTGCTGTTTTGTACTGGTATATAGCCAGCAGGTGATGTCCCTGTCTTCATGGAGTTTATATTCTAATATTTTGTTGTAAACTGAAAATGCACACAGGCATTTAGTAGGACTTGTCTTAAACACAGCTGGGCTGTTGCCTAAACATGCCCAGAAAAACCTAACAGAATCAGTTTAGCTGCAGACTGGAGCTGCTGAGAGCCAGATGTGGCCCTGGGAAGAATATCTTTGCAAGCTTGTCATCTGGTTCCAGCTGTGCTAACCTAGGCCTGGTAGGCAGCCATGAGTTGTGTCTGCCAACTGGTGGCCAGACACTGGTGCAGCCTTAAACAATTAGCAGAAGCCCTCGCCCAGTGGCTGAATTCACTGTGTGTGTCCTGCAGCTGACCGCTACTGTCCAAACCAAGGGATGCCCTGGGCAGAAACATCCAGAAATTAGCCCCTTGAAAAACCAGGCAAAGTTTTTTTTATCCCTTAATGTGGAGAGGGATGCAGGAATGGTGGTGGAAAACCAATGTCAGTGAAAGAACAGCGGCAAGCCAGATGTACCCCAGCCTTACAGGTCTTGATCCTAGCTGTTTTTCTGGTTAGCTGAGAACTCTTGCCAGATAAAGAATGCCTGCCTCCAGCATCCCCCTGCAGGAAAGCACGGAGTAGAATTTGTGAGCTCTTTTTCCTCAGTTATGATTATTTTTTTATTGTCCCTTGATGAGAAGACTTTATAATGACTTACTGATTTTTACCCAGAGGTTTCCAGTAAAAGTATTCATTCCCACCTTTTGAAAACAGTTGGATCCCTACACACATGCTGTAACTTTGAAATATTTATCATCTCTGCAAAAATAAGTATAGAAGTAAATAAATTGCTCCATCCTACCCACATGTAGAAGATATTTAGAAACTGTGGAGTTTGGGTTTAATGTACCGGGCAGGTTCTACTAGCCCACAAGAAGATAATGGATTTTGATTGTCTGTTGTTCATTAAGTTCCTGATAACACAGCAGTTGCTCAGCAAATGTCTGTAGACTGAGCTGAATAAGGAAAGTTATTCCTATCGTTCCAGTGGACACGATGACTTGTAAGAGTAGCAACTAAAAGTTAGTGTAGTTATTTCAAATAATAAGTGAGGGAAACAACCCACAATTTAGCACCCAATAAAGTAAAGGTTTTAATTGAAACACATTTAGGATTTCTTTTCATATGTCCACATCTAAGGCTGGTTATAAGAGAAAGCACGAGGTGGCAGAGATTAAGGTTTTGAAGGGGGCTTCTCTTGAGACTGCACATATTATGTCCACATGAGAACATCCTGGTCACAGCAGGGTCCTTAGCGGTTTTTCAAAGAAGTCCCACTGCAAATAGGTAACCCGGCAGCCAGATCATTGAAGTAGGGAAAATCTGAAAGATACTAGTTTATGTGTAAAAATCAACTTTTGTATTCTGCCTGCTTTGTGTAAATTTGCTGTGCAGGAAACATAAGTGAAGCCATTTGGTTTCGTGGCATTGGTGTGGGCAGAAGTTGGGGCACTGATACTGTATGAGGAGGGCCAGATGGTTGTATTACACATCTTTTGTGTTCCTGTTTGCTTCTTAAAGCAGTTGCAGAATTTTGCCCTTGGCGATATTTTCCTCCTGCCTGTGTTCTGCTATGAATTTACTTTTGTCAGAGTACTTTGAAAGAAAAGCCTTGCCTGGGGAAAAAAAACTTTAGTTTTTTTCCTTACGTTATAAACTTGTGAAGTCAACAGTGTGTTCATAAAAATATTTTTTAAATGTTAAGTATGTTAGTAAACAGTGGGAGGATCAGCTTTTCTTTTTCCTTAGCACAGTGATTCCAACCACAATTTATGTCAATTCCGGGAAAGATTTTTGCAAAATTACGAATGTAGAATTGACGGTGGATGGATGGATGGAGATGGATAGATAAGTAGACCTAGCAGATGAAAGAAACACATATATTGTTGTTCTACTGGTAATGAGGCCTGATTGGAGATTTAAGTTTTTCCATTACTTATAGCAAGTTCTCAGGTTGTAGTTTACGCTTATGTTTTGTCAGCAAGCCTGTCCTGGGTTAGGGTAGGTTGGTGAGGTTTGCCTGGGTTTTTTGATTGGCATTTATTAGGACTGTTATCATGCCACCATTGAAATTTATATTTATTTTCTACCAAAAGAAAATCCTGGGCGGCGCCTGTGGCTCAGTGAGTAGGGCGCCAGCCCCATATGCCGAGGGTGGCGGGTTCGGACCCAGCCCCGGCCAAACTGCAACAGAAAAATAGCCGGGCGTTGTGGCGGGCGCCTGTAGTCCCAGCTGCTCGGGAGGCTGAGGCAAGAGAATCGCGTAAGCCCAAGAGTTAGAGGTTGCTGTGAGCCGTGTGACGCCGCGGCGCTCTACCCGAGGGTGGTACAGTGAGACTCCGTCTCTACAAAAAAAAAAAAAAAAAGAAAATTCTGTTTTTCAGTTATCAGTGGCAAGGGATATTTAAGATGTTATAACTACATATAAGAGATGCCATTTTATCACTGAATGCTTTTTAATAAGGAATTGCTTTGGAGTTATTTTCCCCCCCATCAAGATGGAATGCTTCAGAATAATTTAACGTCCTTTTTATAGTTCCAGTTCATCTTTTTTCCTTTGTTCAAATGAGAGAAGAGCAAATATGTAGTATCTTTGGGCGATGGTTTATTCTGTTATGTACAGCTTTCCAGTTTTAGTTGGAACCTGCAGTCCCTGATGAGAAAACAGGAAACTTACAGTCCTAACCTTATTGAAATCTCTGCCGGGTTTAGTCACAAGTCTGAGGCGACTCTTTCCAATAATGAAGCCATTGTACGCATCATATCTGATCAGTTCTTGAAATGTTTTAGTAAGTCTATCTTACAACATTATAAGAAGATAATCAGCAGCCTTAGAAGGTCCCCATCTGGACTGTAGAGTTCTTTTACTGAAAGATGTTTTGCCTTTTTGAGATAGCTCTCGCGTTTCATCATCTGTTCTGCCGAGATGAAGTGCATATGAAAAGTCAGTGACTCTGAATCCATCTGTTGTTATTATTTTCCGCTGATAATTGGCTTGAACAATGAAATGTCTGTGTCTGCAGCCTTTGAAACTGTACACCCTGTTTATTTTCTGGAGGTCTCACTGCCACTCTGCCCCCCCCCCCCCATTCTTCCCCTTCATTTTCTCTCAAGCTTACAGCGAGTGGTGCTTGTGTGAGGATGACATCTTTGACTCTGCATCAGTATGTGTCACTCAGCATCTAAAGCTTGCGTACAGATTTTTGTCACAGTCCCTATGTTTGTGCCATTAGCTCCTGAATCCAGCACTCTCAGCAAGGAGCTTAGCTGGGCCACAATGCATGGATCCCTTACCTGGATTGTCGTCTTTATTTCACTGTCCTCATTAAAGTATTAATTTAGAGTACAGTATCTAATACCTATGGAATTAGATACTCCCTATAATTGTATAATATATTCAGTTGCATCCAGGTTTGTGCGATACAGGGCATTAATATTGGATTCCACTAACAGCACTTCCATTAGCTTGCTCAACCAGTATGAGATATAGATGAGCTGGGAAGCATAACTACCCTCCAGAACTGCCAGAACAGTCATTAGAAGCTCCATTGGGATGGACAAAGGCTTTTTCACAGTGATATACTGATTAAATTGTGTTCTATGGTTTATTTGCATCAAGGCTAGATCACCGTCAGCTTTGGAGGCAAGTTATCTAATACCTCATTTGGAAGGTCATTTCAAGGCACAATAGTTTCTGTGGGCACCCCTTTTAGAGAACCTGTGTTTTTTTGGGGGGGAGGGGGCGGCGCTTTGGGAGTCTGTTTTGTTTCTCTTTTCTCCATGTTATGCCATCATATGTGTTTGAAATGAGTTTTTTGTAAAAAAAATTTTTTTTAAACTTTTCAGTAATGATCTTTTTACTTTTGCAGCAGGAAGATTTGACAAGAAAACAGTGTTGAATTAATAAAATAAAACTTGCTTTTGAAATAGAAAGCGCCTTGTTTCCCTTGGTTAGGATAATCATGACACATTCTAAAAGGCTGTGAAGGATCTGTGACCTGCCCCCTTATGTCCAAATGCAATAATAATATAGACACATCCTATATGTATAGAACAGTAATGCTGGGTTTGCCCCCAAAGTACTGTGTGGCATTAGTAATTAGAAGATGAACATAATCTTATTTATGTTTCAATCGAAATCATTTAATACTGCAAAAGTTATTAAAAAATAATTAAGTTACTAAGACCAACATGTAGCTGGAACACAGACTGAGAGGTCAGTGTGAGTTGACTCCATAAGCTGGGAAAGGCAGTCATGAATTCCTAACGTCGGCATGTTTTTTCTCTTGCTTAAATTCTTAGGTTCTAAAGACAAATTATGTGGAGGTATGACATATTTTCTGCCCAAATGGAGAAAATGGTTGACTGTAATTATGTTACTTAATTGAAACTATAAATGGTTGGAGCCACTCAGTTAAAAGCATCCTTTCTAATATAGGGATAATGTTTTTAAATGAGTGGTCATGGATTGATGACATTCAAAGACAGGCATTTGGGACATGTTTTTGGAAAACTCAAATTATTTTAATTGATTAGTGAACTAAAGAGGGTAGTTGAATAGCATATTGGGGTTTGTTCTCTTTAATTAGCTATCATGCGTGTTTTACGTGTGAATATGTGTGCACACATACGTGTTTTTAATGTGTACCTTTCACTATGTGTGTATACAAAATAGATCTTTCTGTAGGTACAGACTCACAAGGATTGGTTTATAATGTGACAAAGTAGAGAAACAAGAAATAAATCTCTGATCTATTAAATTGTGACTAAATGTGATACGATTGTTTTAAACTCTCATTGATACTAGAGATTTAAGTGCAGCACACAGCAAAACTGTAAAGATATATATACACCAAGTTCTTTTTGTAGTAGCTGGAGATACCAACATCACCACCCCCCATTACCCCTCTTCCTCCAGGAGTGAGTTCTTAATTACTAATGAATGCAATTCATTTTAATTGTTATTATAGCAACATAACGTTTAACTGTCTCCTGGTTAGTCCTGTCCCCTGGAACAGGAGGTGTCTCCTGCTAGAGAGAGGTAGAAGGCACAGTGGGTGTCTGATTGAGCCAGTTATTCATTTGCTGAGTGTTTGTGTTTATGCAAAGGGGCCTCTTCCTGCATATTTAATCTAGAGTAAGGCAGTGGCTTTTGTTGTGTTTAGCCCACATACCTTCAGTCCTGCCTCACGCTGCCGCTAGCCTGGGAGCCCTGAGAGCCCACAGGCTTCCCTAGCGCCGGTAGTTTCTCCCTTACAAACTCTCAACTTTCTTCCTTGTGTGAAAATTGCTTCTCTGGCCCCAAAGCTTTGCCTTCTCACCATGACCGGGTAAGTGTGTATAAAGCCAAGGCTGATACTTTTGTTTCATTTTACTAATGTTGAAAGGGTCCTTTGCTGCCCTTCTGGGAGCCTCCTGAAGCCCTTCAGGGTTCCTGGCCCGTTTGTCAGTTTCTGGCCTGTTAAAATAGACAAGTACAGGTGTCTCTTAGGAAATGTGGCTCAATTTTGGACTGACAGAGAGAGGCTCTTCGGGACTGGAGGGAATTAAAAAGAAAAGAGAAAGAGCAGCTTTATTATTCTTTGTCCTAACAAATCCTGTTTTGTAACTATCCTGCAGATAATGCTGCCATTGTTTGCCTTCAAACAGTGTGCAAGAGCAAACTGTAAGACGGCAGAGAAACTCTGCTGTGTATTGTCTACACCCGGACCAGGGTCCTCCCCGAAGCTCTGTGCCGGAATAGGAAGGGTTTTCTTCTGTGGAAATTGAGTCGTCTCTTCATTGATATTAATAGCACACTGGAGATGTTGGCCATGATGCTCAGAGAGGCAGTCGGGAGGGAAGGAAATCTGATCTTGATGGGGAGGGGGGAGCGGGAATGACAGCCTCTTGGCCCCCACGGTGGAGGAGACATCATCCAGGCTCAGTGTGCATAATGGCATCCTGGCTTAACTGTTTGCTCTAGGAATTTTAATCTTGAGCTGTTTGTTTTACTATCTGGGGTCTTGCTATTTTTTGTTCCTGCACTGTCTTTAGAAAGCACCATATTCAGGGGCTAATCCAGTCTTTTTTAAAAGGGAATTGTAAAAAAAGACTGAGAGAAATTTGTGTGCTATACACGTAGATCATTCTGGGGTGTGATCAGGGTATTCTACTTCTTTTTGAGGGTGGAATGTTATTTCAAAAATGAGTTGCCGCAATTAACAAGAGTGAACCATACAGGAAAGATATGAACTATGTAAAGAAACTGCAGGGTGTAGGAATTGTGTCCACGATCTAAAAGAAGGAGTTTGCATTACCAGTTAACTGTTGCCTCTGTTTGAGTAACTCTTTTCAACAGAAGAGTGTGCTGTTCCCCCGCAGGTTGGAAATTGTGAGACTTTTAAATAAAAATTCATCAACCTTGCTAAAATATGTGGGGACTTGGGTCTTCTTGGGTACAGATCAGTCTAGAGACTTAGAAGCATTTATTAACAGTGAGGCTGCTGAAGGTTTTTAATAATAAAATTACAAATAGTCTATCTAATTGTAAGTATATGACTTTCATACTTGGTTTTTAAGGGGAAAAATACTTTTTTTTTAATGAGGCAAAGTAACTCCGTCAGAGCACCTTCTGTGATTAGCGCTATTGTATTCTTAAATTTTGATTGATAGAGATAATAGTTTTCACTTAAAAATACAGACAGGTACTTTAACTTTCCATGACAATAGCTATTTGCATTTCTTTTATCTTTTTGTTTAACATTTGTGGGGGTTGGGATGGATTTGATTATTAACTCTTATTGCACACTAATGGTGAATGTAAAACAAAGGCTTTGTTAGAGCTTCAAAGGGAAAACAGCAAATATTGTTTTTAGGTTTCAACATTTAAAGGCTGTTAAAGGATACCGATAAAATATTTTCACATGACCATGACCAGGGTTTTAACTTTTCTGTAAGGTAAGTACAGAAAAGTACTCCCACCCCCAAAGGAGATGGGTCGATGTGGAGTTAGTAGGGGACTGCCAGCCTACTGACAAGGGCAAACATCAGCCAGGGTTGCTTAGAACAGGGAGCTTATTTTATTTATAGTATTTTAGATATTTGCCTTCTAGAATAGACCCCGAGAGTAAGGTTCTATGATTTGAGGAGAGTCCCCAAGGATGAGGTGAAAAGAAGTAAAATGTTACTTGCAGGGATAGGAGAATTGGGGAAATGATGGATCCAAAGTAGACATTTCTGTGATTGGGACTAGTGAAAAGCAGACGATATTTGAGAAGCAGTAAGTTTGGGTGGAGTCCAGGGTTGCCTCTGCTCTCAGAGACCTGGACTAGACGACGGTGTCTTCTTTCTTTTCTTTACTGTTGCCTTCCTTCCTTTTCTCTCCTTCTTTTCTCCCATTTCGCTCTCTTTTCCTTCCGTCTTCCCCTTTTTCTTTTCTTCCTTCTTTCCTTCTCTCCCCTCTTTTCCTTTCTGTAAGCATGAAGTTATAAAGGCAGAGAGAAAACTTTGGGGTTGATTTCTGTGTGAATTGTCTTAAGTACAGAAAGTAAAGTGACCCCTGTGTTACTACTCTTTAAACTAGTCCCATGTGTTGATGTCCTTGTGTTTTCTAAGAAATCACTGAAAAACAAGACACGAAAGCCCTCACAGGATAAGGCTCCCTGCTTACAGAGGCAGCCATCTCTTGGATATGAGCCCATTTGGACTTGTTTTTGGAGATGAAGTGAAGGCCATTTGATTGGAGAAGTTGGAGGCATGGGAACTTTAAACTGTGTTCCTTCCTGCACAGGAGGGGTTGGAGGGGTCCTTGTAGTCAGAGACCTGATAAACGGCCCCCCTTCATCATGAGCCAGGGGGCTCACTTTTCTCCCCTTTGCAACTGTAATAAGATTGGCACACAGTAGGTTCTCAGCCAGCATTGGTCAGCCTGAGGGTTGAAGTGAAAGCTGTTGGCCATCCTTCAGAGCCTCTTTTGCATAATTGTATAAACTGAAATATAACACAGAAATCCTGATGCAGATCATTTATTTTACCTGCCAAGAAAGAAAAGGAGGAAGTGATTTAAACGGGAAAAATAGAACCTATATTGTTCATTTTCTGTCTCATAAAACGAGATCACCACTGCCACACTTACCTCAGTTCCAAGTAGGACATCCCAATTGGCACCAGGTCTTGTATGTCACATAAATTAAGGGCAGAGTACACCCACAGAAAGTGCGACATTGAAACATTACTAATAACATGACGGTTCTGTGGAGTAAAATTCCTGACTGGGGGGAGAGTGGTTAGAGAGGTCGAGGAGGAGGTTCGAGGGCACATTAGGGTTCTGACCTGAGAGGGGGAAGCTGGAATTTGGTGTCCTGGTCGTGGTTTTTGTGTTCACCACATCTCCTCAGGTAAATGACATTGTTGCAATTCTAGTGTTCACAAGGTCTTATCTGTGACTGACGAAAAGGAAAATAATTTGTTTACCACACCCTTGGCTCACTTTTAAAACCTACAACCAATAGGAAAGAGAGAAAATGAAAAAGAAATGCAATTTGTATGGAGATAGCATTTTTTTTTTTTTTTTTTGTAGAGACAAAGTCTCACTGTACCGCCCTCGGGTAGAGCGCCGTGGCGTCACACGGCTCACAGCAACCTCTAACTCTTGGGCTTACGCGATTCTCCTGCCTCAGCCTCCCGAGCAGCTGGGACTACAGGCGCCCGCCACAACGCCCGGCTATTTTTCTGTTGCAGTTTGGCCGGGGCTGGGTTTGAACCCGCCACCCTCGGCATATGGGGCTGGCGTCCTACTCCCTGAGCCACAGGCGCCGCCCGAGATAGCATTTTCAAAATAAGACCAAGTGTGGGCTGGAGGTTTCATTATTTGTTTTATCCTTTTTTTTGTTTTAAGACTTGAAAGCTTTATATAATCATTTACTTTTAGTTTGGAACTCACACTGCCAGTAAACACACAGGTATATTTGATAAGTAAAAGTGATTGTTTAAAAAATAGCCTGTGTAGTTCTAGAAATGGAAGTTTTCTGCGTTGGGGAAGAATGAAATGCGGATTTTCCTTCTCGTTGATTTCTGATTCTTCTAAGCTCGTAATGGTGCAGGCTTGGGCCCTGACACTACCCCCTCCTTTTCTTGTCTTTTATATTGGCACATTTCATTTAATTTAGCATGATGGCAAACAGCTGTTGAACTATTAATCTCTTCTCAGCAAAACTAGAAAAATAACTTTTAGATTCCTTTGCTAACGTATACTTTTTCTTAAAAACTAAAATCAACAGAAATTAATGAGTGGTCAAATGTGCAAGCGCATTAAAATGTATACAACTTTAAAATGAAAGAAAATATAGATTGGATTCCACTACCGACTTTTTGTGTGTAAGTGAAAATTAAATGTAGCCAATTTTTTATTGCTTTACTATTTGTAAATTGAGGGTCGATGGTGTAATTTTGTTATTAATACTTCTCCTGCACCCATGGCGGCAAAATCACATGTGTAAAATCTGAGGGTGAACCAGCTTCTCTCTCTGCTCATTTATGTACTGTATAAATAGGTGAATGGAGAAAGAGGCCTAGTGCTTACCTGAAATACGTTCTGCAGGTTTGAATACAACACTAGAGATAACTTTATTCAAAGTAGGCATTTTCAGCAGTTTAAAAAAAATAAATTTTAATGAGGTCCAGTTGTTTGCCAGGCCTATACGATAGCAAATCTCATCTGCATTGCAAAGTCTAATACTATAGGTCTGACTGCCAAACATGCAAAAATAGATGCTGCTCAATAGATAAACATATAAATTAGTTTAGAATGTATGTATTGGAGAAGATCTCAAGTAAAAAAGAGGGAGAAAAGAGCATTCTTGCTTTGAATTGAGTAGGGTCTGCCAAAGTTCACTCGCTTTACATGTGAGATTTGTTGAGTGGTGGAGATAGAAATTTCTAGTGCTTGAGATGTTGCTGTGCTTTGTCTGTGCTGAGCTCGTCTTTGAGTGGAGTGCCGCTTTGCTCATCTCTGCTTTACCTTGAGGACCAGACCATCATTGTGCTATTTTCCTTTCTTATCACTGCTTGCCCTGAAACAGAGTTCTCACCACCAGAGAAACCAATCCTAGGGACATACTTCAGCAGTAAAGCACACGATTTTCATTTTCAATTTGAATTGTTTTGTGTAAAAACAAAAAGGTTTTAGGCAGGCTGCAAAATAGTAATTTTAAGTCCCAGAGTTAGGGTTTTCCCCCACCCAAATGGTGAACATTTATAGTGAAAACCTCCAATTTCCTCTTACAGTAAACATGAAAATTATGATTTCACTCAGAGCCTGCATCTTTTTTCCAATCTTAATGGCAAGAATCTGCATACACTTGCTTGTGGAAATGTCATAAATTGGCCTCGGATCAATTCTTCAAAGACAGTATACACCAAAGTGCCACTTCCAAAATTTTAGCCCTAGTGAAAGAAGGTTTTTACTCAGTGATGTTTGCCTTTCTACCTACGGGGCCGACAACAGGAGTAAGCAGGGATACAGAAACCACTTCATGACATGTTGTCCTGAATGGTGAGCAAAAGGATATTAACATTTTAATAAAATGTTGATATGATTTCGTCATCTTAAAAAAATTATCTGAGCATTTGGTCAATGGATGCGGAATGAATCCTGTACCCTCTTGGTAATTTGATCTAAATTAATAAACAAATGTTTTTCTTTTCACTGATCTAAATTAATAAACAAATGTTTTTCTTTTCACTTGTACCCTATGTTGATCCCAGTTACATGGGCAGAAAGAGGCAGCTTGTAATGTTTCTTAAAGGATTATATAGTGTTTTGCATACGGGAATGTGCGGATGCTGGAGTAGATGTGGGGTAAAATGTGTTTGAGGGCTTCTTTGTGTTTTAGGAAGCTTGATTTCAATTGTTTATTTCATCTGACATGAACCATTTTTATTTAACTTACTAGATCTGGTAGATATATGCTGAGTGAAAAACATTCTGTGAACAGCTTTCACCAGCAATTAGGCCCCCACACCTCCCCAAACTGAAAATCGTGATGCTTTTATTCATTTTGAAAGGTCTAAAGTAGCAGAAAGCATCTTGTCTACAAGAACCCACCTCTCTTCCGAAGTGGGGAAAATAAGCCTCTGCTTTAATGAAATAAGAGATGTTGTGGGTATTAACCAAACAGAGACACGTTCAGGTTAACAGTCTGGTTTCCAAAAACAAAGGCCTGTGAGTCACGTATTATTCCACATGAAAATAAATTGATAGACAACAAGAGGAGAAAAAGTTCAGACACATAATTCGAAATGTTTCACCTTGACTTTTTCCATCCAAGTTGATTTTGTTGTCTTGAGGAGCTTAGAGGCATGTGGTCCAGGTAAGTGGAGATGTTGGGACTTGTTTTTATTAACTCTGAAATAAATATTTGGCATTAAATATAACTGAGTTCCTTTGTTGTTTTGCTTGTGTCTTATCCCAGGCAGAGGTGGTGGCAACTTCCCTTTGACATTCACATTTTGATGTTCTCTTTTGTTTTCAGGGTAAGACGTGACCTTTTGAGGTGACTATAACTGAAGATTGCTTTACAGAAGCTAAAAAAGGTAAATGCAAATCTGATTAGTAGAATTAAATCTAGGACTATATCTGTTGCCTTCTACGCATTTTAATTCTGTTAATTTTGATCTGTACTTGTCAAATATACACGTATCTATTTACGAGTCAGTGTCTGTAATATATTTTTGGAGGTCCTAAAAGAATTGATTGCTCTTACATGATTCAAAGATTTCCTTCCCCGCCCCGCCAGATACTGTATTATCAAACTTTCCTCTGTTTGTTGAATCTAAACTTTTTATTTATTTATTTATTTATTTATTTATTTATTTTTTGTGGCTTGTTGACTTGGTAGGTTTAAAGTTAGAAAGGAATTTTCACACCACAAAAATAGTGATTCATAAAATCAACTTGCCCCAGAGAAGAGTAACGCATGTCAGTGTTGTATGCTGAAATGGTGTCATCCAATTGATGTTCATCTGGCGGCTTTATAATCACCTTCTTTCAGAAATTAACAGTCAGGCACCATAGCAACATGCCGCATTGATGTAACTGCCGAGCAGCGTGGGGCATATCCCTGTAATGTCAGCACTAGGCTGCCTTGTTCTCTTGACCTTGCTTGAAAATCAATGAGTACTTGATTTTAAAATTAGAAGTTTTCAGAGAGACTAATGTAGCTTAATGAATTAAAGCCAAATTTAATTTTCTCAAATCGCTTTTGGGAGGGTGGATAAAAAAGCACTCTGGGTAAAATGGTTAGAGATGCTACCTAGTTACTCGATTTCAAAAGCACCTTTCTGATAAGGGCAATGATCATCTCATGCAAGATAGTCTTGCAGGTCATTTTGATGTTTGATGTTTCTCAAGTCTTCATTTCAGTTTTTCTTTTATTTTTCTTTGTGTGTGTGTGTGTCTTTTAACAATTCCATTTGAGTTAGTAGGTTTGTGTCTATTTTAAAAACAGGCACTTAGCCAGCATGGTAGAGCAAACCCTTTGCTCAGATTTTATTAAATTCAAGTGTATATATTTATAAGATACAGGTTTCTTACTCGTTAGTTGAACAAGATTTTTTAGTGGAACTTTCATAATATGAAGATTTTTTTTTGATCAATTTTGTTTCTAATCTCACATAGGGTTTTGGAGTTCTAGAATGCCTTGAAAAGGGTATGGATCTGTTTTTATAGTTGCGTGCTGGCCTATTTAATTTGGGCCAGAAAAATCAGACTTGCCTCATTTTGCCATTTATATTGTTTAAGTTAAACCTTTGCAGAATGCACCTCACACATTTGCAGAATGCAGGTGTACCTTTCAGTTGTTTTATAGTGGGAGGGATTGATCCCAACCAGTAATTGGGATCATTAAGTCACAGCAAGACTTTTAGCAAAGTACTTTCCTTTGCAGAGGCTCAGTTTTTGAAATCTAAAAAGTAAAGGGTTAGTCTATATTAGGGGTCTGTAAACTTTTTCTGTGGAGGATCATATAGTAAATATTCCCCACTTTGGGGGCAATTCAGTCTATGCTGCAGCCATTTAGTTAACTAGAATTTGCTGTCTCCTGGTCTCTGATCTCTCTGAGGGAATCTCAATCCAAGTCACTCACGCACAGTCATGCCAAGTGTTTAATTCATCTTGTGCTGTTAACAGAGCTTTTTGGTGAAGCTAAAAATTGTGATTAAACAAAGCTAAAAGAGTGTGAAAGATAAGAAAATTCAGCTTCAGAGTTGTCTTAACCATACAGCTTCAGGTAAGAGCTTTATTGACAGTTTTCATTGTTTTCTTTGTGATCTCCTATAAGCATGGATTATTTTCCTTCCAACTGGATAGCTTTATATCTTTGAATTGTCCATGTTTAACACCTGTTACCCCAAAATGGAACTTCTCCCCCCAGTTCCGTGATTTTGTACAAAGTTAAAAATATCATAGCTTAAGGGAAAATTTAGGAAAAAAAGTTTCCAGAAATTTGTCATTAGCATTTCCTGAGATAGTCCGCATAAAAAAAAAAAAGAAAACAAAACAGCAACCTCTCTTTATGATCACTGTCAAGTACGTGACCTATTCTGTTTCTCAGTATCCTGCAAATAAGGCCATCCCCCTTGCCATGTAAAATTTCTGCTCTATAAAAATACTTTATCTTCCTAATAAAGCCCTTTCATGACATGAGGAAAGCTGAGTAACACATCCAAGCAGTTTTTCTCTTTGACTTGACTGGTAGGAAGCTCAGAGTGAGAGTTTTCGCTCCGTCTCTGTTGATTTTCTCAATTTCAGCTCTTCTTGTCTTTATTTTTATTCTTTCTATGTACTCATCAGTTTTCCTATCCCTGATGTACCTTGGATTACTTAGCTCTTTTTTTTTTCTTTTACAGTATTATTCATTCCATCTATGTTTGGACTCTCCAATTTGAGGGGGGAATAAATTAGAATATGTAGACTCAAATAAGTAATGAGTTACATGCAGCTTTTCCTTTGAACAAGCTCAAAAATCTTTGAAAAACTAATTTGGATATACATCTTAATTTCTTATCTAGAAAGGAATAAAAAGTTTGCTGGAAATACAAAATATGTTCAAAGGAGTCTAGTGGTCAGTGTTCCTTGCTTATACATAAGCCTTAAACAAAGAGATTTCTTTTTCTTTTTCTTTTTTTTGGAGATAGAGTCTCACCTTGTCATCCTTGGTAGAGTGCTTTGGTGTCATAGCTCACAGCAACTTCAAACTCTTGGGCTCAAGTGATTCTCTTGTTTCAGCCTTCTGAATAGCTGGAACTACAGGTGCCCACCACAACACCCGGCTGGTTTTAGAGACACTGGTCTCGAATTCCTGAGCTCAAGCAATCCACCTGCCTCCACCTCCCAGAGTGCTAGGATCACAGTGTGAACCACCACACCCGGCCCCTAAGAGAAGATCTTGTTGTCCAGCAATGAACAAAAACTAGCCCCATCTTTCACACTACAAGAATGTTGTAGATTTCACATACCAGGAGCTTCTCAGTAAATCCTATGCCCCAAATTTAAAATCTAGGAGTTATTAACAGTCAGAATAGATACACATAAATATACCTCTGTAGGTTCTGTGGCAACAATGGTTGTACATATAAAAGTGGCCAGGCATTCAGAAAACCGGATGAAGCCATTTTTAAAACTTAGATTAAAACATCTGAGGAATCATAAATAACAGCCATCATACTTGGTAGTGATATAACACTTTTCTTCCAAGTATATCTGAATGCTTTACAAAATGGGTCTGGTTGCTGGCATTCCTGAGAGGTAGCTGGCAATTATTATAATCCCCACTTTGCACAGTGTGAAAGTGGTCCTGTAGATGATAAGTAACTTACCCGAGGTCATCTAGAATGCCAAAACAGAAATTAAGAAGAGAATTTGTCCTGGTCACAATTTTAGCAATGCCATTCTATCATGGCTGTCTTGGTTTGGTGATGTAATAAAGGTTTATGAGGTATTTTTCTCTGCTTCCCCTCATCATTGGCAGTTCACCTACATGCATTTTGCTTAGAATTAAAATCTAATTTATAAAATTCATCATTTGTATTCAGTTCCGAATGGCATTGAGAGTTGAAGGTAATTACTAAGCTTATATGGATTACAAGTAAATGGTAACTTTTAAACATTAGGTATCTTCAAGCTTCGTATTTTATATGTTAGTTCATTTGTTTGTAGCTAACTTACTTGAAAGAAAATTTAAAAATGATCTAAAAGAATGTGTAATCATTGCAGCTCCCCCGCCCCCCCCCCCCCCAGCCTCATCCCCAATTTGAGCTGGTTGGTTTTTTTTTTTTTTTTTTTTTGAGACAGTCTTATTGTGTCGCCCTGGGCAGAGTGCTGTGATATCACAGCTCACAGCAACCTCAAACTCTTGGGCTTAAGCGATTCTCTGGCCTCAGCCTCCCACGTAGCTGGGACTATAGGGGCCTGCCACAATGCTAGGTATATTTTATTGCAGTTGTCATTGTTGTTTAGCTGGCCCGGGCTGGGTTCGAACCTGCCTTGATGTATGTGGCCGATGCCGTAACCGCTGTGCTACAGGTGCTGAGCCTGGACTGTTTTTTTAGGTGCAGAAACCATGATACACTCTTACATATTGTAAATTACTATGTTATAAATTATTATTAGGTTCATTGTGTCTTACATATTATAAATTATTTCTTGGTTAAAAATAAAGCTAAAATGCTGTTCCACTCTTTGACATAGATTCACTGGTTCTTTTGAAAATATATATTTAGGTGATTTAAATAGTTATTTAATGACAGCAATAGTTTCCTAACTAAACCCATTCAAAATGACCCTTGTATAGTATTCAGCATTTGAATAAGGTGATTGTTAATGAAAGAAGCTGATGTGAAGACACTGTAACAGGTTTTTCACTGAGTTACCAGATGAACCACATTGGCTAAAATATAAACAATCAGTTCCGTTACGTTTTGAAATGCTCCCTCACCACTCTCACCAAACACGTAAGATGCCCATACTTGGGTTGGAACGGTCTGGGTAAAGACTAGTCTGGGGTAACCTGACATACAATGGTGTAACTGAAAATAGAAGTCTACTTCTCTCTCATAAAATAATCTGGCCAATCTTCCTTAGTTGGACAAGTTCTGTGCTATCCTCTCTTGGGGCTTTGTAGTATCTGTATGGTTGAAGTGGAGAAGTGCAAGGCAAGTGGTTTTCTTTTTAAGCAGAAGAGTTAAGTATTGCATACTTCCTACCCGCTGACAATAATTGGTAAGATTAATGCCCATATGGCCCAAACAAGCTTCAAGAGCTGCTGGGAAATGTCTCTACCTGGGTGGTCAAGAGCATGGGAAGAATTAGAAAACAGACTTAAGGGACAAGTAGAACACAAGTACTTGATTGGTTGAATTGTTCCAATCTAATATTCATTCACTGGGAATAAATAATTTTATTCATTTATTGATTCATAAATGCAAAAGTATACACACACACACACACACACACCCCTACGTTAATTCTTGCTGCACATATTTATTGATGGTCCTGGACTAGGTGCTAAAATCATAGTACCATGTAAAACGAACATGATTTCTGTCCTCACAAGAGTTTATATTCCAGAGGGGAAGACACAGACAAATAGTGAAGATGATTAAGTGTTAGGAAGGGCAAATATTGGTTGTTAAGAAAAAGTGTTTAATTCCATGGGTGCCAGGAATTATATATTTTAGCATTATGGAAGGAAGCTGAGATTAACTTCATTTCCTTGTATGCTGTTGTCAATGTTATCAGACATGTTAATTTTTTTTTTTTTGGAGACAGTCTCAGTCACTCTTGAATTGAGTGCTGTGACATCATAGCTCATAGCAACGTCAAACTACTGGGCTCAAGCGATCCTCTTGCCTCAGTCTCCCAAGTGGCTGGGACTACAGGCACCCACCACTCAGCTAGTTTTAGTTTTAGTTTTTTGGTTTTTTTTTCCCCCTTCTATTTTTAGTAGGGATGGGGTCTCACTTTTGCTGAGGCTGGTCTTTTTTATTGAGACAAAGTCTCACTCCATCACCTTGGGTAGAGTGCCATGATGTCCTAGTTCACAGCAACCTCCAACTCCTGGGCTCAAGCCATCCTCTTGTCTCAGCTTCCCAAGTATCTGGGACTGTGGGTTCCCATCATAATTCCCAGCTAATTTTTCCTATTTTTAGGAGAGACAGGTCTTACTTTTGCTTAGGCTAGTCTTGAACTCCAGAGCTCCAGCAATCCACCTGCCTTGGCCTCCCAGAGTGCTGGGATTACAGGTGTGGGCCACTGTGCTCACGTAGGCATGTTAATTCTTTGGTTAATAGCTTGTTAATGTTGTTAATCCAATTCACCTATTTAAAGTATACTTAATTTCAGTGTTTTTCTTTATATTCATGGAGTTTGTAACCATCTTGTCTAGTCTCAGAACATTTCATCTCTCAAGAAAGAAACCCAGTACCGATTAGCAGTCATTGCATTCCCCTCTCCATCCAGCCCCTGGCAACAACTAAGCTACTTTCTGTCTGTATAGATTTACCTACTTTGGATATTACACAAAAATAGAATCGTACAATATGTGGTCTTTGGTGACTGGCTTCTTTCATGCAGATTTTCCCTTGAATTTTATATATTAGCATAATGTTTCCAAGGTTCATCCAAGGCATTTTAAAATTTTAAACTGTCTTAAAACCTCATGAGTTCTTACTCCTAGATCCTACAGAATAGTTGCCTGAAATGTTCTTAATGAAGAATAGCACTGGGGGAAAGATTACTTACTTTTTCATGCCCTGTGTATTTCCACAGTTGGAGCTGGGCTCTCAATAGTTAAACTTCAGAATTTAAATGTTTGTATTTTAAGTTAGCTGTTTTTAAACATTGTTAGCCATAATGCTAAACTAAGTTACTCTGTAAACAAGAGCTGTCTTTTTTGAATGTTAGTTTTAAAGGAAAAAAAATTTAAAAATATTGATTTCTAGAGAAATATGCTCAATAGAGTTAGTTTTCAAGCAGAAGTCACTTGTGAAATGTACATGAAGGCACATTTAGTGGTAAAGAAAATAATTGCAGCAATGATCTAGTAGCCGTATTTTGCACAGTGAACAATCAGATATAAAGCTGAATAACAGGTGATTTTATGGATCTTTTCTTTTTGTGAGAGACAGGCACTCACCGTGTTGCCCAGGCTGGAGTGCAGCGGCTTTTCCCAGGCGCTGTCCAGGCAGCCTTGAACTCCTCTTGCCTCAGTGTCTGGAGTAGCTGGGAATTCAGGCATGCACCACATAGCCATCTTTTTAAGACAATGTTTTTACTATTCATTTGCCAAGGGCACAAATAGCCTACTACTTACCTTAGGAAGAAAGTCCTCACGCTAGGTAGCAACTAAAAAGAGAAGTAGGAAATACTGCCTCTCTTTGGCAACTCAGAGCCTTGGAAAGAAATTTGAAGCTTAACCATATAGAACAAAACCCTGTGAAGGGTAGCACATCTGTGTTAACTCTGCAGACGTACCTTCTCAGCACCTTGTCACATCCAGGATCACAAAGCGACAAATAGTATATTGACGATAGAATCCTTATTTTATGAGTTGCATTTTAAAAGTTGCTACTGTGGTAACTTTTGCCCAGAACTGGGTTTGGGTTTGAAGTTTGTGGTATCCTTTTAGATGACTGCTGGTGAATAGGAACTAGTAAACATAAAATGAATGTACTTTGCATGGGTTGGAGGAGAAAAATGAAAAACATGAAGTCTTTCTATTCAAATTCAGTCTTTTTGAAGTGTGAAAACCATGCAGATTTTCCCTTGAATTTTGTATATTAGCATGTATGTAATATATAATTAAAGATAATTAGATATTTTGTTAATTACCTGATAGTGTGCTAAGTTTTTAAAAATTAACCTTTAATTAAAAAAAAAGAAAAGACTCACATTACCGATTATTAGATGGACTGTGATTATTGCAGTCTGTGGCTTGGCAGGGTGCTTTAAATGCTCACCCTTCCTTTCAGTCGCCTCTCTTTCTAGAGGCCAGTCTCTTTCTTTTTCTTTTCTTTCTTTCTTTCTTTCTGTTTTTTTTTTTTTTTTTTTTTTTTTTGCAGTTTTTGGCCAGGGCTGGGTTTAAACCCGCCACCTCAGGCATATGGGCCGGAGCCCTACTCCTTTAAGCCACAGGCGCTGCCCCAGTCTCTTTCTTTTTCAAAGGGCCCTGTGCAGTATCTGGAGGCCAGAGGAAGTATCCTGAAGTGTATTCACTCCAGAGTCCATGCATTATGTTTTATTTAGACCAGTGATTTTCTAAGTGGGAATTGGGACCACTTTGTCTGATAGAGATTCAGTTCAGTAGGTTATACGAAAGACTTTTTAAAATGGAATAAGCAGGCCAGGTGCGACTGCTCACTCCAGAGGCAGTATTTCCTACTTCTCTGTTATGTAATCTCAGCACTTTGGGAGGCTGAGGCAGGAGGAAAGCTCAAGACAAAGAGTTGGTGGTCACAGTGAGCTGTGATGATAGCACTACATGCCAGCCTAGGAGATAGAAGGAGACCCTGTCTCTTAAATAAATAAATATGGAATAGGCATGCAACAGAGTAGAATTTAAGAAAATCAGAGTATGCCATGCATAGTAAGGATTTGATGTGTTATGTAATGAAACTTTTTTTTTTGGAGACAGTCTTACTTTGTTGCCCTCAGTAGAGTGCCCTGGCATCATAGCTCATAGGAACCTCACACTGGGCTCAAGTGATCTTCTTGCCTCAGGTTCCCAAGTAGCTGATATAGCTACCAGCTATCATAATGCCTGGCTATTTTTTTTTTTAGAGATGGGGTCTTGCTCTTGCTCAGGCTGGTCTGGAACTCCTGAGCTCAAGCAATCCACCACCTTGGCCTCCCAAAGAGCTAGTGCCACAGATGTGAGCCACTGCGCCTAGCTTTATGATGGAACTTTTTAAACATAAGAGTACTGTCTTTGCAATGTAAAATAACTCTTTCTGTGGGTTGAGTTTATTCATTCGTTTGTTCATTCACCACATCTTTATTAACTGTGTTCTGTGCTGTATTTATATTGTCCAGTGTGGAAGCCACCAGGTTCCTGTGGCTATTGAACACTTTAAAATTAAATGTGCTGTATGTGTGAAATCCACTAAGTATTTTGAAGCCTTTGTATGGATGAAAGAATGTGAAATATTTGAATAATTTTTCTTTATTGATTACATGTTGAAATGGTCATTAGGGATACATTGACTTAAATCAAATAAATTATTCACAGCTTCTAAGCCCTCTCTGCTCTTTGCTTTTGGGGTTGACAACAGGCAGGAAAGCATGGTAAATAAAGACATGGTGATAGGTGCTAGAGAGAAAATAATCGGAGAATAAGGGAGGTCAGATTGTCAGAGGGAAGGGGTTGCCACTGTGAATAGGGAGATCACGGAAGTCCCACTACGAAGAGACTTGGAGTGTTCCAAAGAGAGCAGATGGGCCAGTGTAGTTGAAGCCACATCCTGACGGGGAGGGTAGAGGTTGAGCATCCCTGATCCAAACCAACGGGGCCAGAAGTGTTTTGGACTTAGGAATTTTTCAAATTTTGGAGTATTCCCATTACTAGTTGAGCATCCCTAATCCAAACATCCAAAATTGGAAATGCTCCAGTGAGCGTTGCTTTTGAGCATCATGCAGATGCTCAAAAAGTTTTAGATTTTGGAGCATTTAGAATTTTGGATTTTTAGACAGGAGATACTCAACCTGTGGTAGGAGGTGGGATCAAAACGTAACATGGCCAGGCTGAGTAAGGCATCATCGTACTCTCAGCGACACAGGGAGCTATTGAAGGGTTTTGAGGTACGGGGAGAGCTGACTCATGCTCTATTTTTAAATGGATCACTCTGGAAACTGTCTGAAAATAGTCTGTGGGTGGGACAAGGCCAAAGGCAGGGAACCCTGGTAAAAGGCCACTGTAATAATCCCACTGAAATATGATGATGACCAGCATCAGTATGTTGGGGCGGGGGTGAGAAATGGTTGAATTTAGAATTTATTTAAGGTGAAACCAAAGAACTTCCTAAGGGAATAAATGGGGAGTTTGAAAGAGTTGCAACAAGGGCTGGGTTTGGTGGCTTCACTTATAATCCCAGCACTTTGGCAGGCCAAAGTAGGAAGATCCCCAGAGGCTAGGTGTTCCAGACCAGCCTGGATGACACAGCAAGACCTCGTCTCTACAAAAAATTTTAAAAGTAGCCAGGCATGATGTGATTGCCTACAGTCACAGCTACCCAGAAGAGGGATCACTTGAGCCCAAGAGTTTTGAGGCTGTAGTGAGTTATGATTTCACCACTACACTCAGCCTGGGTCCCAGAATTAGACCTTCTGTCTCTTCTAAAGGAGTCAAATAAAAGACTAAGGGTTTCTGGTATAAGTACCTGCTGGAAAGAGGGAAATAGGACAGACAGTGGCTGAGGGGAGCGGGGAGACCAGGAGTACAGCAGTAGACATGGAGGTTGAGCTGTTCATTATTCACCCAGATTGAGATGCCATTTGGAATGTCCTGGGTTGATCTACAAATGGAGGATTTATAAGCACATGAGTGATCTGTAAAGGCATTTAACTGGATGAGATCACTGAAAGAGTCCTGGTGTAGGTAAAGAGGAGAAGGATCCAAGATCTGGGTTCTGAACTTAACACATTAAAAGGTTTGATCACAGGATACTGAACAAAAGGGGTCAAAGATGGGGAGAAACTAACAGGTTGTGATGAAGAAGCTCATTGAGGGAAGTGTGTAAAGCAGGAGAGAGTTGTCAGCTGCATCAAATATTGCTGAGAGGTCAAGAAAATTGATGATAAAAAACTGACCACTACTTGGACTTGGCAACATGGAAGTCATTGATGACCTTGATGACATTAAAAGAATGTTTGAATCTCACTCCCATGATGTATGCTGGTTTTGTATAACTACCAGTCTGCTTATGAACTTAGGTAGTTTCAGTTATTTTTCCAGGAATAGTACTTGTTCAGCATTCTTGTTTGTCCCCACATTTGCACCCATGCCTTGCAGCCTCATTTCTGGGATGTCTGGGTCATAGTACAGCCCATGACCAAAGACAAACAAAGGAATCCTGGACATTTTGTTCCTCCTGATCCATTCTCTAATCAGATGGTTTGGAGATGTGGAATTTAAATAAAAGGCAGGAAGAAAAGTGGATGTATTTACAACTCCAACTTAGAATATGTCAGCTTTAGTCATCTAAAGTACATCACAGTTGGTGTAGTTAACATAGTTTCTAGATTAGTAAAATACTAGTTTGAGCCTGAGCCACACATCTGCCCATCACCTTGACCTTACACTAATATAGGTACTCTTTGATAGGTTCATCCGCCTTTCAGATTACCTAAGAACATCAAAGATTCTGGCTTATTCAAAAACTCTGAAACACAGTTGAACATATTCAAGATATCTAGGTCAGTCCCAAATCCTCAAGCATCCAGGAAATGGTAGGCAAAATAACTAAAAAATGTGCATTCTCGCTATTCAGATACTAAATACTGTTAAAGATGGTGGTGGGTGAAGGATGAATACAGTATTTCCTCTTTGTGGATGATTAATTTTTTCATTATAAAATGTCTGTAAAAGAAATTAGGAAAACATGAAATATAGGAAGCAAAATTTCACTGGTGGGCTCACCTAAACGGTTCATCCTTTTGAGACAGATTTTCACTTTGCTGCCCTCGGTAGAGTGTTGTGGCATCATAGCTCACAGCAACCTCAAACTCTTGGGCTTAAGTGATCTTTCTGCCTCAACCTCCCAAGTAGCTGGGACTACAGGCCCTGCTACAATGCCTACCTAGCTAATTTGCTATTTTTAGTAGAGAAGGGGTCTCACCCTTGCTCAGGCTGATCTGAAACTCCTGAGCTCAAGCAATCCACAGGCATTGGCCTCCCAGAGTGCAGGATTACCGTTGTGAGCCACTGTGCTCAGCCTTACCATTATTCTTTATATAAGAAAGATGTGTTTGTATGTATTTGTACTATGTATACTACTTTTTGTTTTCTGCTTTATCCTTAAAAATATTATGTTTTCCCAAGTTATTACTTACTATATTTAGGTGTTATTATAATTTTTTTTCTTGAGACAGGGTCTTACTTTGTGGCCCTCAGTAGAGTGCTATGGCATCATAGCTCACAGCAACCTCAAACTCTTGGGCTCAAATGATCCTTTTGCCTCAGCCTCCCAAGTAGCTGGGACAACAGGCGCTCGCCACAAGACCTGGCTATTTTTAGAGACGGGGGTGTTGCTTTTGCTTAGGCTGGTCTTGAACTCCCGAGCTCAAGCAATGCACCCGCCTCGGCTTCCCTTCGTGCTGGGATTAGAAGCGTGAGCCACTACACCCAGCCACTAGATCTTATTTTTAAAGTTAAGTCACTGCCATTGTTAGGTTGACTGTTCCTGGAATGGTGGGTCTTTAGGTTCTTTCCAGTTTGTTGTGATTGAAACTATGCCCATGTTGGACATCTTGAGATAACTCAGTCTCTCAAATGAGTTTTATAAAGGATGTTGTGATTTTAGCTTATCATCTAGTTTCTGTAGACCTCTGCTTTTAAGTAATAAAATTATTCCTTGGCTCTGAGTGCATGTGTGTTTTCTGTGATGGTATGAGGTACACTTTGAATCAACTTTAATGACAACATTTCTAGATGTTAAATTTCTAGGCAGTTTTCTTTTCTAATCTGAATTCTCTCTTGATTTTTCCCACTTCTCCAAAAGTGGATTGCAACTATGAGATAGAAACTGGAACTTTGTGTCCTTTCAAGGGAGAGTCATTTCATATTTTTGTTGTTTTATTTATTACAAACATGAGTCATTCTCTTGTCCTAGAGCAAGCCATCAATTTAATTTGTTTATAATGGCATCTCCAAATTTGGCTTTGGTTGAGTTTCATTCAGATGCCCCTGTAAAATTAAAAAGTACTTACAGCTTGTATGTTATAAATTTGTGTTCTCTTGTTTGTCATAGCTTAGTGACATAATCATTAATTGATTAAGCAACAAATATTTATTATGTTTCTATAAAGTTCACTGTGTTTAAAATTGAGCTGTATACCTTGGGGGAAAACCACTCTTTCCTCAGTACTGGTTACACTATCTAGTTATAAAATCCCCAGTAGCCCCTCAGTGAAGTGCAGTCATGTGCCAGATAATGATGTTTTGGTCAACAGTGGTCCTGTAAGATTAAAATGGCACATATATAGATAGAAACCTGTTAAATGGGACTTGATATTGGCCGTGTAGATCAAGTACGGGAGATGGTTGAAATTCAGTAATGGTGCTGGAACATTTGGTTTTCCTTATGAAAACAATGTATATAAATAAAAAATGGATCATATAGATTTAGGTACACTCTGACAGTCACATGATGATGAAATTGACTGAGAACACTTTTCTCAGAATCCATCCCCTGGCCAGGTGCAGTGGCTCATGCCTGTAATCCTAGCACCTTGGAGGCCGAGGAGGCTGGATTGCTTAAGCTCAGGAGTTTTGTGACCAGCCTGAGCAAAAGGAAGACACTGTTTCTACTACACCAGCGGTGCATCTTACAAGGGTGTATGTGAAACTTGGTAAACAGTCTGTGAAGCTAGTGAATGATGCCCCATGATCATATCAATGTACACAGCTATGATTTAATAAAAAAAAGGAAAAATAAATAAATAAATAAAATTAATTGCATGTTCAAAAAAAAAAAAATTAGCTGGACATGGTTGCATGCACCTGTAGTCTCAGCTACTTGAGAGGCTGAAACAAGAAGATCACTTGAGCCCAAGAGTTTGAGGTTGCTGTGAGCTGTTATGCCATGGCACTCTACCCAGGGCAACAGAGTGAGACTCTGTCTCAAAAAAAGAGCACATCCCTGATGTTAAGCAACACATGACTTTATTGTTAGATTTATAGATTCAGAGAGGACTGAGAAACATCAGATTTCTCCAGTCCTTTTCTTGGAGTTTAGTCAACATGAAATGATATGCAGGAAAGGAAGTGACATACCCAGGCCACTGTGTTGGAAGTCAGTCCCCATCTCTCTTCCCTTCACTCCAGCCCTTCCTTCCATTTATGAGGCGATACCCAAAATAAGTGGAAATATTAAAATTTGACTAGTAAAAAGTGACTATTGAAAAAAAATAGACCTAATGGAAACCAAAATGAGTTTTTATATAGAGCCCTTTTTTGGATTTCATTTCCTGTGTTCTCCTTGAAGCTATGTTAAGGGAATTTACAAGTATTTCAAACTAATTAAATATGAAAAGCATCATCTAAAAATGTTCATCTGGTTGGGTGCGGTGGCTCAGGCCTGTAGTCCTACCACTCTGGGAGGCTGAGGTGGGTGGCTTGCTTGAGCACAACAGTTCCAGACCAGCCTGAGCAAGAGTAAAATCCCACCTCTACTGAAAAAAAAAAAAAAAAAAAAAAAGAAAAGAAAAATTAGCCAGACGTGGTGGCCTGTGCCTGTAACCCCAGCTACTTGGGAGGCTGACACAAGAGGATTTCTCAAGCCCAAGCGTTTGAAGTTGCTATGAGCTGTGACGGCAAAGCACTCTAAAGAGGGCAACAAAGTAAGGCTCTTATCCTTAAAAAAAAAAAAAGATTGTTCATCTCAGAAAATGCCCTCTTTTCACCTTTGTCCTCCTTTTTCTCCCTTCTGCCTACCCCCATTTCTCCTTTCTCTAAAACCTGAATTTTTTTTAACAAGCCTATTTTATGAAGGTGTGTATGAAGTTAGAATTTTCTTGCTGATTGACAACTATTATACATTTTTTAAAGTAGTTGAGTTATGTGTAGCATGAAAATTTAGGTTTCTACTTTATCCTTATGTAATTGATTCATATATGACATTGTATGGGACAGGTGTTTTGCCAAGAACTGGGATAAGTTAAAAGTTTGAGTTTATTTCTGTTTTTGAAGCACATGTTTTTTTTTTTTAGTGAATCATGTCATTTTTTTTGTTTTTTGGCCGGGGCTAGGTTTGAACCCGCCACCTCCGGCATATGGGACCGGCGCCCTACTCCTTGAGCCACAGGCGCCGCCCTGAAGCACATGTTAATTGATTCTAATTGTTTATGCTCTGAAGTCTTGTTCTCCCTACTTTTGGAATGAGGGTCACACTCTCTATTTCCATCTGTGGATAAAATACCTACCAGTATAGAATTGCCATTGGAAGGGTCATATAATTCCATTTGCTAAGTTATCATTATTAGATTATATTATGCACATAAGGTAGAAAGTTAACAAACTTAATTTTTCACCAATTACAAATGTAAAACCAACTTGTTACAGGGAACTTGAAATTATAGAAAAGTAGACCAGATTTTAAAAAGAATTATAATCCTGCACTTGAGAATAGCATATATTTCTTTCCATTTTCAAAATTGGATATACATATATCTAACAAATTGTAGTCATGTAATATGTAGAATTGTGCATTCATTTTTTTTTTTTTAAATTATCTTTTATTTCATGGTACTGCTTTTTTTTTTTTTTTTTTGGCTGGGGCTGGGTTTGAACCCGCCATCTCCAGCATATGGGGCCAGTGCCCTACTCCGTTGAGCCACAGGCACCACCCCTGTGCATTCATTTTTTTAACAACATTATATGATGAACATTTTCTGTCATGTAATATT
The DNA here is from genome assembly GCF_027406575.1 of Nycticebus coucang. Lineage (NCBI taxonomy): Eukaryota > Metazoa > Chordata > Mammalia > Primates > Lorisidae > Nycticebus > Nycticebus coucang. The sequence goes on from NC_069787.1 coordinate 26,566,972, forward strand.
CTTAAAGACATCTTGAATGGCTACACACTACATCATTCTTTTGGATATGGTAAAATTTAATGAACTATTCCTTAACGATCGTTTTTGAGGCTGTGTTCAGTTTTTCTATAATATGTTGCAATGGGTATATTTGAGAGCAAATATTTATCTATTAATTTCCATTTCTTTATTTCACTGAAACTTTGCCAATAAGTTGCAACATAAATGTTATTTAATTTACTGGAGTAAAATAGTATATTTCTTTGGGCAGTGCCTGTGGCTCAAAGGAGTAGGGCGCTGGCCCCATATATCGGAGGTGGTGGGTTCAAACCCAGCCCTGGCCAAAAAAACAAAAAAAACAAAAAAAAAACTATATATATTTTTTTCTTGTTCACTTCTCTGATTACAAATAATGTCCAAAAGTTTTGTTCATTAGGCTATTTGTATTTCCTTATTTTTTAATTTTTATTTATTAATTTTTTTGGAGATAGAGTCTCACTCTGTCACCCAGCCTAGCTCACGACAAACTTAAACTCCTGGGCTCAAGTGATCCTCCTGCCTCCTGAGTAATTGTGACTACAGGCGCACACCACAATGTCCAGCTGCTTTTTCTATTTTCAGTAGAGACGGGGGGTCTTACTCTTGGTCAGGCTGGTTTTGAACTCATGATCTCAAGTGATTTTCCTGATCTCAAGTGATTTTCCTGCTTCAGCCTTCCAGAGGAGATTAAGATTACAGGCATGAGCCACCTTGCCGGCCTGTGTATTCTTCTTTAAATTGTTTATAGGGCGGGTGCAGTGGTTCACACCTGTAATCCTAGCACTCTGGGTGACCAAGTTGGGAGGATCTCTTGAGCTCAGGAGTTCAATGCCAGCCTGACCAAGTCAGACTGTGCCTCAAAATAGATAGGTAGTAGGTAGATAGAAAAAGTTTTTCATGATGTGTGTGTGTTGGGGGAGAAGCTAGGTTTTTTTTGTTTTGTTTTGTTTTTGATACAGAGTCTCACTCTGTCTTCCTGGGTAGAACTAGAACACTGTGGCATTATTATAGCTCACAGCAACCTCAAACTCTTGGGGTCAAAAGGTCCTCTTTCCTCAGCCTCCCTAGTAGCTGGGACTACAGGTACCCACCACCATGCCTGGCTAGTTCTATTTTTAGTAGAGATGGGTCTTGCTATTGCTCAGGCTGGTTTCAAACTCCTGAACTCAAGTGATCCTCCCGCCCCGGCCTCCCAGAGTGAGCCATTGCACCTGGCCCAAAGCTAGAGTTTGAAAGGGATGGGGACATAGGGAAACCAGTCTGCTGAGGCAATAGGGAATGGGCCCTGTCATTGGAGGCTTCTATACCAGTGGCCCTTGTACCAGGACTTTGGAGATTTAAAATCATTTTTTTATTCATCAAGTAATTATTAAGTGCTTACTTGTTCCAGACACTGTTTGAGGCATCAAGGATATTTTAGTGAACAACAACAAAAATTTGCTGTTCGGTAACAAGGTGGATCAACCTCATTTCTGCGAGGAAAATGAAGAAATTTGCAGAAAGCACTTAGCCCAGTAAGAGTAAGGTGATGCTGCTATTATTATTTCTGCTGTTGCTTGGTTCCTTAACAGCTAAAACTTTTTTTGAAAATGACATTCATCCGGGCCCCTTCATCAGTCCTCTTATCACAGAGAGGATACACTGGCTTTTGGTCCTGTGTTCCCCAGCCCAAGAAGTGTCTCTGCCTTTCTGGTTTAACCCCTCACCCAGTAAGCTAGGATCCTCTGGCCATGTGGCATGAGAGAAGGGTGGTGGTGTCCAGCTAAGCACTTAAGCCCTGGGGGCGACAAGGGAGCTTCTTCCTTTAGTCTCAGTTTAGCAGTGGTTGCTGCTAACAGTCTCGCTCTGGAGAAGTGGAGACGCGGCTAGGTTTTGCCATGTTAGTCTGTAAGCTCAGCAGCTGATTCTCATCCATGCCTGAGTGAAAAGAATTAAAGGAAAATTGGAAAGGAAAGTGCAATTGTAATTCTTTTCCCCTCCTGAGTCCTCTCTGAGATTTCCCTGCACTCAGCACCACTGGAGGCCACAGCACCCACAGTAGGGCCCCTGAGCTGCGTTCTCTCTGGCTCCCCTGGTTCCTGAAAGTCTGGTAGGCGCTTGTCTGAGAGCTGTCACCACCCTTTCAAAAAACAGAACTATTATTAATGGGAAATTAAATATTTCAGGTGCTGAGATGATGAGGAATGTTTTGTACCAGCATTCTTCTTGAGGAGGCATTAACTTGGAGTAAGCTTTTGCTCTGGTTTTGGGTGTCTGGGAGGAGACAGAGTCTTACTGTGTGGCTGCGGTTAGTATGCTGTGGCGTCATGTTTCACAGCAACCTCAAACACTTGGGCTCAGGAGAGCCTCTTGCCTCGGACTACAGGTGCCCACCACAACACCTGGCTGGTTTTTTAGTAGAGATGGGCTCACACTCTTGCTGAGACTGGTCTCGAACTTCTGAGCTCAAGGGCCCCACCTGCCTCAGCGTCCAGCGTGTCAGGGTTACAGGCATGAGTCACCATGCCCAGCCTCTTTGGCTCATGGGGATGCCATTTCTTGGGCATAGTCTTGATGCTCTCAGTCAAAGGTCCCCATCTGTGAAATAGGGAGAATGAGAGGGTATGTGTCCTAGGTATGCTGTGAAGTTTATGTGAAGAATAGGGTGGGATAGGAGTGCAGGGTTTAGACTCTGGGTTGGGTGCCCAGTCCAGCTACTTGATAGCTTTGTGATCTTGAGGGAAGTAACCACTTTGCTCAAAGCCTTTTTTTTTCCTTTATCTACAAAAATGGGGACTACACTAGTACCTCTCCCATGAAGTAGTTGGAGGATTAACTGAGTTTTTGCACATGATAATTGCTTAGAGCAATGTTTCAGACACAGCCAGTGCTCAGTAAATGTTGGCTCAATAACGTTAGTTATTTTTATGATTAGCACACTGCATGAAATATAGTAAGTTCTCATGGTTGATAATTTTTACCATTAATTAAAAGTTCAAGATAATGAAAATATTTTTTAAATGTCTTTTATTGTATGTTAGGGAAGGCCTATGGAAATAAAAATGAAAACAGACATCCTGATACTGTTCCCTGGCTCAAAATAGAGAAAAAAAATTAATATAGGAAAATCAAATAGAAAGAAATGGTTACTGATTTTTTTCAAGGATATCATTCTATTTTAAAATCATCTCTCCCTCTCCTGCTCATGTCTCACTTGTCAGCAGACAGCAAGGTGCAGGGCCGCCCAGAGGGATCTGACTGTCTCATCTTCACGGATTGGAATCCCCTCTCAGCTATGATGCAGCTTAGACTCAAGGGCTAAGACTGTAATAAAAGGCTGAGCCACTGGCACCTAGATGCTCCTGCGTTCAGATGGAGAGATCCTTTCCAAACCTAAACCATGTGACTGAAATAGCGTGAACAGGTTTTTCAGGGCTGTTTGTGAGGTTCCTTGGTTTGGAGGTGATTTTATTATAGAACTTTTACATAGAAACTGCATTAAAAGAGTGTTAAGCTCACGGCCCAGCAGCACTTTGCATTGAGCAATGTGAGTAGAACTGTGTCCTGGGGTATTCAGTGTGTCTTAGGCCAGGTGTGTGTGTGCGCGAATGTGTCCATCCTGCAGGGCAAGGAGCAAGAAACACTGTCTACAGGAATGTGAAAAAGTAATTTTCCAAAAACTCGGCTGAGTTTCAACATAACCAGGTGGGCTGCTTAGGGTACAGTTGGCAGGAGTGGCCTTGACTCCACTCTTGTACAAAGAAGGTGTGTATCTGTCTGTCTTGTCTGTACTTGGGCAGTGGCGACAACCCTTTCTGTACCTCAAGAATCTGTTGTTTTCACCAGTGATTTGGAGAGCTGCCTTACTTACATTTATGAGGCCTAGCAAGCCATTGTCTTTCTTTGCCTTTTCAAAATGCATGCAGTTTGATTTTTCTTTACTTATGTAACTCATCGTAACAAACAAACAGCAAGAAAAACATAACGCAAACATTACAGTAAATTCAGCCCTTGGATGATGACTTGGACCATTCTGGAGACCATCTTACCATACGTCTCTCTCTGCCCTTTGATAAGGGAATAGACCCGCGCTGCCCAGAATGGTGACCAGTTACCACAGGTAGCTGTTGAAACTTGGCTGGCTTGAATTGACGTGTGCTAAACATGGAAAATGCACACCAGGCTTGGGGAGAAAGAAGACAAGAAAACATTTGATAATTTTAGATACTTGTTACAGTCGAAATGCTAACATTTAGATGTATTAGATTAAATAAAATTTAAATTTTTATTTGTTTCATTTTAGTTATCGAATATATTAGAACAGTTTAAATTACATTTGTAGCTTGCATTATGTTGTTACTGGGAAGTTTGTTGTAGATACATCAACAGTTTATCTTAACAGGATTGTGTTACATTTTCCCTACATTTTAAACATTGAAAAATATGTTGCTCATATCTTTCTGTAACAGTTGATGTATAGCAACATTATTATTACTTTATAGCTATACGTAGATCTATTACTATTTATTTAACCATTTCCACTTTGTTGAGTATACAAGGTTGTACATGACAAAGCTGATGGGCAAGCTTGTATGTTCATCTCTGCAAGCCTGTCTGTTTTCTACAGAGACAGCCTCTCAGCCTCAGCACTGTTGACATTCTGTGTCGGATACTTTTTTTATTGTGGAAGGCTGCGCTGAGTACTGTGACATGTTTCACGGCATCCGTGGCTGCTCCTATCTACTAGATGCCCATAGCACTGCCCCGCACCCCTTGCCCCCAGCATGATAAGAAACTATATCCCAAGACATTATTATATGTCCCTTGGGGAAGAAATCACCTCAGTTGAGAAGCACTAACTTAGGGAAAAAAAATTTTTTTTTTTTTTTTTTTTTCAGAGACAGAGTCTCAGTTTGTCGCCCTGGGTAGAGTGCTGTGGCGTCACAGCTCACAGCAACCTCCAATGTTGGGCTTAGGTGATTCTTTTGCTTCAGCCTCCCGAGTAACTGGGGCTACAGGGGCCTGCCACAATGCCTGACTATTTTTTTTGTTGCAGTTTGGCCATGGCCACTGCCACCCTCGGTATATAGGGCCAGCGCCCTATTCACTGAGCCACAGGCACTGCCCTAACTTAGGGAAAATTATCAGAATAGGAAACACTGGGGGAAGAGTTATATATTAAATATATTTGAATTGATAAACATTGACTTTATATTGAAATTTTATATACACTCCCAAACTATTTTTTAGAAGAATGATACCAATTCATATTTCTAACAAGAATAACAAAGATCATCATTAACGGCCTTCAAGAGATTTAAGAAGTAGGGCTTGGGTATATATTTGTTATTTATTTTATTTATTTATTTATTTTTTGTAGAGACAGAGTCTCACTGTACTGCCCTCGGGTAGAGTGCCGTGGCCTCACACAGCTCACAGCAACCTCCAACTCCTGGGCTTAAGCGATTCTCTTACCTCAGCCTCCCGAGCAGCTAGGACTACAGGCGCCCGCCACAACACCCGGCTATTTTGTTGTTGCAGTTTGGCCGGGGCCGGGTTTGAACCCTCCACCCTCGGCATATGGGGCCGGCGCCCTACCCGCTGAGCCACAGGCGCCGCCCAATATTTATTTAATCAAATTGCTACTTACCTGAGATCAGCTCTTTTAAAGGCCATGATAGATGTTGTCTGTGTGTTTGTGGGGGAGACCAGCTGGGCCATGAGAGGCCATCAAACACTTTGTGTAGCCTGATGTCATGGGATTTCAAGTGCTCATAAAGGAGGGAAAGGTAAGATAACATTAGAGAGGAAACCTGCTATTACTTTGCAATTTTTCTAGGACTTCTCTTACTGTGAAAAGCAGGAATAACAGTTAATGATGATAGCGATTAGTTAATGTTTGGAATGTGTCAGGCCCTGCTAAATGTGCTTACCTATAATTTCATCTCAACTTCAGAAGATCCAGCGTCTTCTGCTTTAGGGAGGTGCTACTATTTTCCCTAGGCACGGGGGTTGGGGGTCAGCCATTCATCCAACATGCCCAGGTCACAGCATTAATCTGTGGTGTGGCCAAGATTTGAAGTGGACAGTTCATGGGATCACACTCTTCTTTACTCACTCATTCAACAAATATTTGGGATTTTCCTCTGTGTCAGCCACGGTTTTCTTTGCAGAGTTTTTAGTAATGAGTCAAAGAAAATATGACTGGGTCCTCATGCAGCTCCCAGACTAACAGGGGCTGATAAAGGCTGATGTAATGTGGACTAAGGAATGGACCTTCATGGGGTTTTGAGAGCCTACAACTGGGGGGGCATTTGCCAAGTGAAAGGTCAGGGAAGGCTTCCAGAGGAATGATGATTAAGGTGAGACCTGGAGAAGGAGAGAAGGGAAGAGGTTAAATGGGGAGTCAGAAGAGAATGGTCCCCTTCCCTGTGTTGGAGTGGTCTGCGGTGTGTTAGCGTAATTGAATGCTGACCATCGGAGAGGGTGCATGAGGGTGGGGTGTGATGAGGCCGAGGGGTGGGCAGAATGGATGTGGATTGGGATCTATGCTCACAAGACAGTTTTGTTTGGTTTTTGTTTTAGTACTGGGGGATGCGTGGTGTGGGGTGGAAGCAAAGGAGAGAAGGATCACATCTGTGCTTTGAGAAGTTCCTTCTGTGTGAGGAAGTGAGGCAGGGAACCAGTAGAGGAATTTGCAAGGAGACTGGCCCCTGATTGCCAGCAAATCATGAGCATCTCCACTTCCCTTGCTGTTGCTTCACAAAGTAACCCAAGACAGTGGCTTTAAACAACAAGCAAGGGTGCAAGATCTTGCAATTGGACAGAGCTCAGCGGGGGATGGAGTGTTCACTGCTTCACCGGGTGAAGGTCACTCACAGGACTGCATTCAGCTGGCTGCTCAGCAGTGGCCGGAACATCCAGTAGGGCTTCACCTACACAGTTGGCAGTCGACTGGCCATGGCTGGGACATGGCCATGGCTTGCTTCTTTGCCTGGCCTGTCCAGCTTGGTGGGCTTGGGGTAAAAGCAGAAGTTGCCAGGCTTCTTCAGGCCTGAGTTCTAGGGACTGACACAGCACCACATCCACTCTTTGCATTTTCACAGCATGTCCCTTGGCCAGCCTGCACGGAATGAAGGGGAGGAGGAAAGATTAACCTCTGAGTGGACATGTGTGCAGAAGAATGGGAGCAATTATTGGCAGCCACTTTATTATTATTTTTGAGGATGGGTGGGTGGAGACAGTGTCTCTCTCTGTGGCCTTGGGTAGAGTGTCGTGGCGTTATAGATTATGGCAAATTAAAACTCCTGGGCTAAAGGGATCTTTTTGCCTCAGCCTACTGAGTAGCTAAAACTATAGACAGTTTCCACAATGGCTGGCTAAGTTTTCTGTTTTTTAGTAAGAGGGGTCTCACTTTGCTCAGGTTGGTTTCAAATTCCTGAGCTCAAGCAATCCACCTGCTTTTGCCTCCCAGAGTGCTAGGATTGCAGGTGTAAGGCACCACACCCAGCCAGCAGCCACATTTTGAGACCACGTTTGTCATCTTGCTAAGTGCCAGGCACAATTCATGGCACTGAGAGTGGAGGAGCAAGCAAAGAAGAGGAAGTTTTTAGAGATACTTAGGAATTAAAATTAGGCAACAATCATTGACCAATAGAATAAGAGATGTGAGAGTGAGAGTATTGTTAATGTTAACACCAAGATTTCTGATGTGACTCTCTTCAGGTGGACAGATCCTTGGCTGAGTTCAGTGGAATGTTGGGCGAACCTAATGAAGATTAGAACAATAATGAAATTGTGTTAGACACCTCTTGGATTTTGCAGGAGGAAACAACTTCCGTATTTTTTACCCTTGTAACGACACTGTTCCCCGAAAATAAGACAGTGTCTTATTTTAAGGTGTGCTCCCAAAAATGCGCTAGCTCTTATTTTCAGGGGACATCTTATCTTTCCTGTAAATAGGTCTTATTTTCGGAGGATGTCTTATTTTGGGGAAAACAGGGTAGAAATCCCAGAAGCTCCGATATTATAATAGAAAGACTGAACTCACAGACTGCCTTTTGAACCTTGTAGTCTTTCAGAAAGACTTAGTCTTATCACGTATCTTGATATTTCATTCAGAAAACGTCATGTTTGGAGACCATGGAAGGAAAGTAACCCTATAGCTTACAGAAGAGAAAGCAGCCAACTGTCACTGCTTCATCTTTCCTCACGAGTCTGCAGAAATTGCTTATGAAAATAAATGTGTATTCCGTAATGCAGCAATTTTATTTCTTTTTAATCATTGGCTTTTGGGGCGTTTGCTGATTTTTCAGGCTTGTTAATTTGTGCTGTGTCTACCTATCATTTGTGCAAATTAGTGTGGCTTAACTATAAATGAAAATGTCAACGTTATTACATTATTTAAAATTAAAGAATAATTAGACTGGAGGACAACAGGCTGAAAGAACGCTCCAGGATATGTTCAAGGTGGGGAAAGACAGGAAAAAAAGATGCAGACAGGGTAAACATGAAGGGAAGGGAAGCTGCTCCTCTAACCTCCACCATGTGTAACTTCAGGAGTACGAGACGTACCCACAGCCTACGTATACCCTTAGTGTAGCTTCCAGTGATTCTCCACTAGCTCTGTGAAATGTGTCATTTTCCTTCCTTCTCTTTCCTTCCTTCCTTCCTTCCTTCCTTCCTTCCTTCCTTCCTTCCTTCCTTCCTTCCTTCCTTCCTTCCTTCCTTCCTTCCTTCCTTCCTTCCTTCCTCCCTCCCTTCCTCCCTTCCTCCCTTCCTCCCTCCTTCCTTCCTTCTTTTCTCTCGCTTTATCACCCTCGGTAGAGTGCTGTGGCATCACAGCTCACAGCAACCTCCAGCTCTTGGGCTCAAGCAATTCTCTTGCCTCAGCCTCCCTAGTAGCTGGGACTAAAGGTGCCCGCCACAACACCTGGCTATTTTTTGTTGTAGTTTGGCTGGGGCTGGGTTCGAACCCACCACCCTCAGTATATGGGGCCAGGGCCCTACTCACAGAGCCACAGGTATCACCCAAAGTGTTACTTTTCAAAAAAGAGTGCTGGGAAAATGTTTTACAAAGTTGCTTAGGATCTGTAGCAGAATTATGCCTCTGTATGTTTTGTTCTCTTTTTTGATTTTTTTAAAATGAAGCATTTTATTTATTTATTTATGTATTTTGTGAGAGAGGGTCTCACTCTGTGGCCCAGGTTAGAGTAGAGGATCCCAGGTAGGACCCGAATTCACTGCAATTTCAAATTCCTGGGCTCAGGTAATCCTCCTGCCTCAGCCTCTCTAGTGGCTGAAACTATAAGCCCACACCACCACAGTCAGATGATGATGATGACTTTATCTTATTTTTTAAATTTTTTGTAGAGATGGGGGCTTTCCTTGTTACTCAGGCTAGTCTCAAACTTTCGGCCTCAAGCGATCCTTCCTCCTCCGCCTCCCAAAGTACTGGGAATATAGGCCTAGACTGTATATTTTGTTTTCAGTGTGTATCAAAGAAGCCTGGTACCTGATACATTTGTCTGACCCTATCAGAAAAATGCCCCTCCTCACACCATCAGCAAAGTAGAAAGGAAGCCAGGTGTAGGGTATGTGAGACCGTGATAAGGATTTATTTTTCCATCTGGCAGCAGTGTTGACTCTTGTTAGTTCACAGATGCACTGGGAAAAAAGAACTGTTGCTTCTAGGGGTTTATACGCACCCCGCTGATAAAAGGCCTATCTTCAGGGATATAACTTGCAACACTGTGGTGGCAAAAGCAAAGAAATTTCCTGAATGTATGTTAGGAAGGAATTGTTAAATTATGGTCCATCCCTGGTGTTGGGGTGAGGGAGGGACTCTTGGGGACATCCCTCTGCAGCTAAAAGAATTCTAAGCCCTGTGTACTGAGGTTAAGTGTCTCTGATACTGACTGACTGACTGAGCCCGTAAATACACTATTTGGATACAAGTGGGAGAAAAAGAAATACATCTGTGTGAGCAGACATGATTGTATCTTGTGAAGGATATTTTTGGAAGAGAGAGATAAGAAACTGGTAACAATGATTGCTTCGGGGAAGGGAAACTAATGGGGTGGTGGAATTTATTTTTCCTACTTACCCCTTTTGTACTATTTGATTTTATATGTGTAATGCCCATTTGAACGTAATTTTCGATGTCAAAGAGCAAAGTGTTACTTTATTACCTAAAGGGCAACAAACCCTGCTAAAATTGATAAGATACTGGATTTTGAGATCTCTCTTTTAAATCCTTGCTTTGAGTAAAAGTGAAAATCACGTAAGATTGCTGATGGATTTCAAAACCAGTGATAAGGAACAGTTGATTTAGCCGAGATCTGCCTTGTCCTTACTTCCAACTTCAGGCTGCAGGCTGTTGACTCTGTCACTCTGTGCTTGTAGCCTCTGATGCTGATTTATCTTCTCACCTCCGTGGATCACTGTCTTATCTAAAAATATATATATGTATAGAATATATTATATAAAATACATTATAATATATAATGTATATAATATATAATATATACATTATATATTATAATGTATTTTATATAATATATTCTATACATATATATTTTATATTTAATAAAATATTAATATATTTATAATATTATATAAAATACATTCTATACATATATTTTTGTATATATAATATGTAAACATATATATAATATATGACATATATATATACACACATATATATATATATTTTGGTTGCATGTTAACAGGAGTCTCAGCTCACACTGGCTTAAACAAAAAGAGACTTTGTTTGATGATGTGACTGAATAGGTCAGGTGCAGGCCTGGCTGGATTCAATTGTATTTCTTTCCTCTGTTGCCCCATTTCTAACAGGACTTCCTCACTCCAGCAGCTCTGTCCTTGAAATGTTGCAGCTCCGAGGGCTACAGTGACCATCTTGGCCCTTGCAAGTCCAGGTCACCTGCTTTCGAGGACCTTCTTCCTTCTAAGGACCTGAGTGGGAAGCCTAAGAAGGCCGACTTGGAGGGACATCTTTCACTTCTGTCTCTTGTGGGTTTTCTGTCCGTGGCATAGTTAAAATGGATAACCCCCAAGCTCCTAATATATGTCAAATTCTCTTGCCTTGGATGCACTAAGCTGAGTAAATCACAGTAGGACCTCTGTAAGTTGACCACCCAAGGAACTGTCAGAAGCTGGTTAACAGATGGAGGTGGTCAGCATGAGGAACTGATACACTCGTGTGGTGCATGTCCAGTCTGTGAAGATCAGGTCAGCTTCAGGAGGTGATCAGTGTAGGAGGTGGTCAGTTATGGAGGCTCTACTGTATTTCTGCACCTCCCAGGGAATTCACAGCATGGTAGAGAAAGCACAGATCCTGTTGGGAGCCTGAGTTCACGTCTACCTGGCACAGTTAGCAGAAGACTTGTGAGGGAGGTTGACCTTGATAACTTCTGAAAGGAGTAGGACAGCTTCAGTACAGAGGTTAGAGGAGGTGGGCGGAGCTTTCCATGAGAAGAATATGAATAGACGATTTTAATTATCATCAAATTCTGTTTATCAGATCTCAAAGTGGTCCTTGATTTGGCCTCTTCTGGTTTGTGGCCACCACCCATGACCAGGCTGTTTCAAGGGAATCAGTCAGAGAGCAGAGAGTAGAGCATTTGATCCCTTTGCCTTGCATGAATGCATGTAGTCTTTTATTACTTTGTATCCTTATTTACCTCTTTTCCTTCCCTAGTTTTTTTTCTCATTGTCTGAGCTGCACAATTAGTGTCCTATTATTAAACATTCCATCCCCCATTAGCAAAGGGGTTGAGTTCCAAGGACAGACTTTGTCTTCAGGAACTTTGTTCCCAGGTAATGAAATAATGGGGCAACCTAGGGCTGCATTCAAAGAAGGCTGGAGGGGGATGGGCACAGTGTGAAAACGTCAGCCAGTGTTTGTGCTGGGAAACACAATACAGGAGTCTTGAACCTGCCAAGGCAGGGGGATTAGAGGAGAGAAGAAAACCACTTGATTTATGGCTGCGGTGACAAGGAGGAAGGGTGAGGGCCTGGGCATGCATCTGAGGTTGATTCAGATTCTGTTACAGCCAGGTTAGTGTCAGTGGACCGGTGTGTATGAAGAACAGTAGCGAGTGGAAAGCAGGTTATCGTTTGCTTGTTAGTCCGACTTGTCTCTTTCCAGTACCTCGTTGCAAGTGACTTGAAACACCCAGCCCATTCTAGGACCTCCGGAACCTCTCTCTTGTTCCCCACATAAACCTGGATCTTGGTCTTCTTAGGTGGGCCAAGACCAGAGGCTATGCAGCTTACCAACTCTGCTCACCGTGCAGCAGGGAGGACAGGGCAGTAGGCCTCTCACTGGCACTGAGTGAGATGTGAGGAGGCTTTGCTGAGGAGACCCACTTAGCAGCTTCCCTTCTCCAGGTGATGCGTATACCCTAGCATGGAAGCTGCCATACACTCCAAACCTGGAATAAGGATCTGAGCTTTTCCCTACTTGAGACAGAGCTTTTCCCTAGTTGCTGCTCTGGAAATTATGTTACATGTGAAAAGTTATCAGCAGGAAGGTTGGAAAGACTTTTGTGAGCTCCATTGATTCCTAATGCCAATAAAAAATAAACCAAAGTCAAGTGACCCTTTCCCAAGGGACAGCCCTTCATCCCAGTTAGTCATCAAAGCTGGCAATATAAACTTAGTTCTACTCTTTGGCAAAACGCTCGACTGCAGCTTATTGACATTCAAGGTTGCCAGTCAGTAAGCACAGAGGACTGAGAAATGAATTTCTGATTTTCAAGAAAACAAGGGACTTAGAGGCCTTCATGAGAAGACTGGAGTTGGGGTGGGGGGAGATGTGGGACACGGGCACAGAAACTCCATCCAGTGTTGTCTGTTGTTGCTGAGGCCATCTTCTGCTACTTCTCCCTGTTCCACGGATACTGCAAGACCTACGGAGGGTCATACGGTCATGAACCAAATTGGTTTTACTCACTGCTGGTGGCTATGGTCCCCACCCATGATGCAGGGGGCACTGCCAAGAGAAAATTATACATCTTATTTCTCATTTTCATTGTTAAATAAATTTTCCCTAGTGATTGATTGATATTTTATTTTATTTTATTTTTGAGACAAACTCTTACTCTGTCACCCAGGCTAGCGTGCCATGGCATCATCATAGCTCACAACAACCTCAAACTCTGGGGCTTGAGCAATCCTTTTGCCTTAGCCTCCCGGGTAACCCGGACTACAGGTGCCAATCATAATGCTCACAAATTTTTCTATATTTAGTAGAGACAGGGGTGTCACTCTTGCTCAGGTTGGTCTTGAACTCCCAAGCTCAAGCAGTCCACCCACCTCAGACTCTCAGAGTGCTAGGATTACAGGCATGAGCCACTGCACCTAGCCTCAACTTAGCGATCTATTTCCCACAGTTTTACTTTTCATTTTTTCATAATTAGGGATTCAGTTGCACACACGCACACACACAACAATATCCCTTACTATTCTATGTGTATAGAATGTTGATAGATACAATACTGTCTTGTTCAGTGGGTTTTTTTTTGGATGGGGGGTAATATGCCTTACCTTACAATCACTCAAAATCCCAATGGGTAGAGAACTGTCTTTTAAGCATCTTTTGATTGCTGATTTAGAATATATAATAGGTGCTTTATAATTGATTATTTCCCCAGTGACCCTCTTAAGCTTGAGTACAAGAACAATGTCTTATATATATTCGTCTCCTCGCCAATATTTTACACACAGTAGGTCTTGTCTTGGAGGCGGAAACATTTCAAACATCACTTGTAACAAGTCAGACACCCTGTAAAAATGTTGCTTCTACAATAATGCTTGCCTTTGACCTTCAGCCCAGAGAAAGCACATTGGTGGATATGAGTCCCTCTGGGTGACGTTGTTCTTCTTTCTCTCCTCTCTATTTTTTGGTACGTGAGCAGGCTCTGTCTCTCTGTGGGAAAGCAGCAGACAGCTTCAATGAGTGCAAATGTCATATCCACACGTGGAACATAGCCCCAGAGATAATCCTAAGTGTCAGTGACCCGTCAGTAGATTCTATTACATATATGGTTCTTTTATCAAAAGAATTAAGTTTTCTTGATAATGTTAAAAAAAATCCTGCTTTTGGGGCCAACTCTGGAATAGACGAGTGGGTGTTTTGGATATCGTTCTCGATGGACAGCTTTGGATTATTTTTTTTCCCTGAATTTTGGTAATTCTAAATTTCAAGTGCATCTTCTCTTAAATTATGTTTTCATGTGATCACACTGAATTTGTGGGCAGTAATTCTTTTTTTTTTTACAAAATATGTAAAATTATCTTCACACATTTTTCCCCCAACAAAACCAAGTCTTTTAAGAAGCACTTGTTAATTTTTTTTTCTTTGTCTCTCCCCTTCATTTGTATTTGTCTAGCAAAGATCACCAGATACATTTCTGTTGGAAAGAAGTATTCTTTAAATAAATGGATGCAGTAGTATCATTACTACTCCACAGCTTGCACTTGGGAGGGTGACTGTATCACTTGCCTAATGGCATAATAACTGATTTTCCCCTTTGTCACATTAGAATAACACTCAGTGAACCCCCAGAAAGAATCGAAGATGAAACGCGACAAATCAAGGAAATTTATCCTCACCTTGTTCGCACCCCCACTTAATAATTTTCGGAGAGTCTGATCTGGGTTTATCTGTACTATATGAAAACCAAGATCCCCTAGTTACAACACGTTGGGCCCCATCCCTGCTAAGACCAGGCTATGGGATAAAACTCTCATCCCTCTTAGTTGTTAAGACGAAATTTTCATTCATTCAAAGTATAAATCCTTTGCATAATATTTTTACGCTTGTTTTCTTCCCGCGTGTAAATCTTCATTTGGCACCTTTTCTTTTCTGTGGTGGGATTGTCTTTTAGAGCAAGTGAGAATTTTGGAGGTAATTACTCCCCTCTCATGTTCCTGTGGCTCTAACAACTGCCAAGTCCCAGGGACACTTCGATAGCATTTCTTTTAGAGCTGCTCACATGTGTTGCCTTGGTCTGCCTTGTCGTAGAGGCACATCATTTTTGCCCATCAGTATTAACAATTCAAACACCCTGAAATGCTAATAGCACTAGTAAGCTTTTAATTCCACGGAATTTATTGCTTGCTGTATTTCCATGAATTTATAACGCTTTGATTCTTAAGAGCCCCATTTAATCAGTTTTGCCTGGCACCGAACATAATAAACAACTTGCTGGTGAAAAAGTGCCACTTGGGGAGGCTGCTAACAAGGAAGTTAAATGCTTCTGCCATGAGCAGTTTCTTCGCTGTATTTTTCATGAGCTGTAATGTACTTTGCTGGCTTCAGAGCAGTGGTTAAACACAGTGACAAACCAACCCACTCCAGCCCTCGGAAGTTCAGGCTTTGCTAGCTGGGTGCTTGGCAAAAAGTTTAGAAGACCTCTAAGCTTTTAAACCTTATTTTATTTGCTCCTCTAGCTTAATGGTTTCTAATACTTTTTCATTATCTTTACCTTAATCTCCTAGCATGTGATTTACGGACTAGAATGGTAAGTGATATCAGTGGGCAAAAACAATCATTAGAGGCTGTTAAGGAACATTTATTGTTTATTTGGCTGCCTGTCTATAAAAGTACACATGATGGCCCTAATAGCAAAATATCAAATTATCAAGTGCTTTAAAGCAGAAAATGTCATTTGTTTCTCAAAACTGCACCAACTTTATATAATTGCCCTTTTAATTATCCCTAGTGGCCCATGAAATTTGCAAAATAGAGCATCAAAGCTTTGATTTACTTACATGTTGCACTTTGGCGGGATTCTTAATGAATATTGTTTAGTACTAATGCTGAGATGGAATTCGTAAATGTTTATAGTGAGGGACTTACTCAGAAGAGGGGGGAGTCTGGTAATAAAATGAAACCAACTGGGTTCCTCAGGATGGAACAGTATGGCTGTATTCTTGAACCTAACATTTTGATAAATCATTTTTTATAGTGGAATTTTATGATTAATCCGGGTCTAGATGAACACACATTGAGTTTACCTTTTTTCCTGTCTAGTTAACTGGTCCTGCCATTGCTTCCCAAGGGTCTTCGAGGAATAATTTGTTTGTTTCCTGGCTGTTTTGGGTCAAAACCGCCTGTTTCTTCTGAAATTACAGTCTGCGAGATGACATTCAGAAATAGTTCTCTAAAAGCTCATCTTTTGGAGACAGACTTTGCAGTTGCAGACCTGTGGGAGTTTCTGAGCGTTCTTGGAGGTGACTGTCCTGGGTCAT
Organism: Nycticebus coucang; assembly: GCF_027406575.1. Lineage (NCBI taxonomy): Eukaryota > Metazoa > Chordata > Mammalia > Primates > Lorisidae > Nycticebus > Nycticebus coucang. The sequence goes on from NC_069787.1 coordinate 26,583,247, forward strand.
CTTCTGTTGAGATTTCTTGGAGGTGACTGTCTTGTGTCATCTTCTGTGAGATTTCTGTGTGCCGTCTTGTGCTATTAAATGAAAAGCAAAACACCACTCTGAGAAGTTGTCAGCCTAGGAGGGGGTTCTGTTCCTGCAGAGCAAGTTTCTGTCCTCCTGCATTCAGGTATCTTCCCAGATTGTTTTTATTGTGTGGAGATCAGCCACGGAGCTACAGGTTGGATAATGAGAGAATTAATGACATAGGATGGTGATAGGGAGACCCTGGAATTTGATTCCAGGCTGGCTCTGGACACAGGAAGTTGTTCTCTTGGCTCTTATTGATGAAGATATTAAATAATGCTGGTGGAAAGGTGGACACCTGTGGAACATCACTTGTTAGACACCCCCAGGTTGAAAGTGCACCGGGATAATGGCCCGTTGGGTGCGGTGTGCCTCCTCACATCCTCCTGGCCTGCTGATGAGAATGTCACCAGGGACAGATGCTGGAGACTAACAGAAGCCTGTAAGATTACATCTCTCATTTCCTCTTTATCTACCTGACTTGTCACTTGGTCAGAGGGGCCGGCATCATGTGTCTCCAGAAAATCATGTTGGTTGTTGCCTAGTAACTTGTCTTTCTCGAAGTGATGGTAAAAAGATTGTTTTCTTCTCTATCACCTCAGGCCTGGAAGGGAAGAAGGTCAGCTTTCATTGCTCAGCTCATCATTCTGTGAAGAGTTTTTGGTTAGGCGTGCATAGCCCCATCTCTGTCATCCCTGCTCTTCTGGGACTTCCCTGTCCCCTGGGAATCTCTGTCTCCTCTCACAGTGCTCTGTAGTCTTAGTCCTTGTGATAATTGACTGTATCCGATTTTTAGAATTATTCTCTGCCTCCTCAATCTAGCTGATGGAAATTTAGAAGCCAAAATACCTTCAAAAAAACATTAAAACATGGACATTTTTAAGAAATCTGTTAGCCCTCTCTACCAGAAGTGGTAATATTTGCCTGGCCCACCCTCTTTTGTCTTAACATAATTTTGCATAATTACGCCCCTTATTGTCTTGTCTTTTCCTGCTTTCAGCTCCGTGACCTGGTAGTCCTTTACACAGAGGTGGCCGTTTTCTTGGGCAGCCAACCTCAGCGGAGTGGTTTCTGCCCATGTGCCGTTTCCGCCGGCTGCGTAGTTCTGTGCTCAGTCCTGTCACAGCACTCCTGGGCACGGCTCTCGAGTGATGCTTCAAGAGCATCTGACCACTGAGTCCTTTCCCCATAGTTTTGCTTTGGGGTTCTCTTCCATCTGGATCTACTCGGTACTTTTTCTGATAGTGAATCTCTTTTCCTGCCCCGGGGAGCACTTACTTCCATCACCTCAGGCTCATGATAGTAGTACGTAACGGGCAGGAAGAACACATTTACAAAGCTTAGTTTTCTCAGTGTTTAACTTAAATTTAATGTCTTCATATTCTTGTGACATGCATGACAAAGAATGCAGTGTGATGATGTGACCCACAAGATTTATACAAGATACTACTTCTGCCATAGTTAGGTGCGGTGGTCCAGTAATGGCTCTGTGGGTTAAAGTTCTTTGAGGAAGGATTAAATTCAGTTCTGCCATTGAGAACTCCATCTGTGATTGGAGAGAGCATTAGAGGTTCAAAACTGTAGTCCTCTGTGGCTGTGAGTCGTGGACTGGGTGACTTTCTGACCTTCCATGCTGTGTCTTCCTTCCTTCCTTGTTTGCTGTTTTGACCCTGCATCTGTCCTTACAGTCCTGACAACTTCTTCCCAGTTGTAAAACTTGTGTCTACCGTTTAGTGGGTTTCAGAACCAGACACTATCCCTGCACCCTGTGCCCCCTCGTCAGTGGAGATGATACCCAGGTCATTAGGTCTCTGGGACCTTTTGCACTTTGGGAGCTTGCTCTCAACATCTGGTGCCCTCCCTGGTTTCCCTGGGTGCAGAAGGAGCTCCCATCTTTCAATTGCCCAGAATGTGACCTTCGGGTTTTGCTCCCTTCCTCCTGTGTGATTCCGATGAGGTTTCTCTTCATGTGTTCTCAGTTTCCCTTTATATTCTATCAGTTCTTTGGGAGCCAGTCCAGCTTTTGATGTGCTCATGCCCCGTTGCTGTAAATCTTCATTGTAGGTTAACAGGCTCACGGGTTATTGGGGCAGTGAGTAGCCCCGGGAGCCCACGTCAGTTCCGTGTTTCTGTTCTCTCTCTCTCTCTCTCTCTCTCTCTCTCTGTGTGTGTGTGTGAGAGAGAGAGAGAGAGAATTTGGGAAGTCAGCTAATTGCCCTGGTGTCTTTGTCTCACATCTGGCTGTTTCCTCAGAGAAGAAAACATCTAGTTAGCTCTGGGGCCTTAGCAGGAGCTAGTAGATGAGTAAGTATTGGTAGTGAGTTTCCTGATCTGATACTGGATTTGCCTCAGGGCTTGCTACCAGAGGATTTCTGGACTCGGAGCCATTCTTTTTTTTTTTTCAGATTTGGGTCCTCTATTTTCTTACATCCTATGCTTTGTCTCCTGACTGATTTCTCATCAGGTCAATCGTGGCAGGGGCCTGCAACAAGGCTAAGAGAGTGCTCAATAAATCTGCCAGGTACACGTTGCTTTTGGCCAAAGTTGCTGCTGTCCTTAGACCAAACAAAAGCAGTTCAGAAATTTCTTCAGACAAAAGAAGGGAGGAGTTTTTGTTTTCTCTTTTTCTGGTTCCTTCCCCAACCACCTGCAGATTCCTAGAATCGTGGCAGTTATCTCACAGAGCAGAGTTTGACTTGTTCTGAAGCTTAGAGCAGGAATTTCTGAAAGTGTAAGAGTGGACACTGGAATCGGATGAACTGGGTCAGCATCCCAGCCCGCCAGCTTCCTCTTAGTGTATTCTATGCAAGCAACTTGGCCTCTCTGAGCATCTTTTTCCTTATTTGTATGATAGGGGGAATTGTACCCATTTTCAAAAGGTTACTGTGAGAATTAAATGCAATATTGAATATAAAAGCAGTAGGTAGAACCTGGTACATAGTAAACATTCCATGAACGTTAGGGGCTGGGCGTGGTGGCTCACCTTGTAATCCCAGTGATTTGGGAGGCTGAGGCAAGAGGATCACTTGAGGCCAGGAGTTTGAGACTAGCCTGGGCACCAGAGTGAGACTCTGTCTCTAAAAAGAAAAAAAAAAAAAAAGAAAAGAAAAGAAATTAAAAATTAGGCAAGTATAGTAGCACATGCCTGTAGTCCCAGCTTTCTGGGAGGCTTAGGTGGGAAAGTTGTTGGAACCCAGGAGATCCAGGTTACAGTGAGCCTTGAACATGTCAGTGCACCCTAGCCTGGGCAACTGAGTAATGTCCTGTCTTTTCAAAATAAAAATAAATACAGGGGCTGGGCGTGGTGGTTTATCCCTATAGTCCCAGGACTCTGGAGGGCTGGGGAAAGAGGCTTGCTTGAGCTCAGAAGTTCAAGACCAGCCTAAGCAAGAACAAGACTCTGTCTCTACTAAAAAATATAATAATTGGCTAGGGGTTGTGGTGGGCATCTGTAGTCCCACCTACTCAGGAGGCTGAGGCAGAAGGATCACTTGAACCCAGGAGTTTGAGGTTGCTAGGCTGATGCCCTAGTACTCTACCTGGGGAAAACAGTGAGACTATCTCAGAAAAAGTAAATAAATAAAAAATATGGCTGGGTGTGGTGGCTCACACTTATAATCTTGGTACTCTGGTAGGCTGAAGTGAGAAGATTGCTTGAGCTCAGGAGTTCGAGACCATCCCATGTAAGAAGGAAACTCCCATCTCTGCAAAACAAAACAAAACAAAGAAACACAAAAAAATTAACTGCTTGTGGTAGGACACACCTGTAGTCTCAGGTGCTGGGGAAGCTGAGGCAGGAGGATTGTGTAAGCCAGTGGTTCTCAACCTTCCTAATGCCACAACCTTTTAATACAGTTCCTCATGTTGTGGTGACCCCCAACCATAAAATTATTTTCATTGCTACCTAATAACTGTAATTTTGCTACTGTTATGAATTATAATGTAAATATCTGATATGCAGGATGTATTTTCATTGGTTGCAATCCATAGGTTGAGAACCGCTTGCCTAAGCCCAAAAGTTTGAGGTTGCATTGAGCTGTGCTGATGCCTCTGCCCTCTAGCCAAGTGATCTAACCAGACCCTATCTGAATGAATGAAACAATTAATTATCTTATTGTTTGGAGTACCTAATAAAAGACTATTATCAAATGGATAATTCTTTACCTTTAAGTGAGCTACAGGGTAATAACTTTTTTAGTTTGTTTTTGAGACAGAGTTTTACTCTGTCACCCATGCTAGAGTGCCATCGCCTTAGCCTAGCTCACAGCCACCTCAGATGGAGTGCTGGGACTACATGCATGAGCCACCATGCTCAGCCCAGGATGATAACTATTGAATGGACAGTTTTGTGCTTGGAAATTCAGAGAGTAAGACTGATGGCGAAGATACTGGGAGCCTCCCTGCCCTTCTAATGCAGCATTCAATAAACCAGCCAAAGAGGAATGAGGGACAGGTGCCAAAGCAATTAGAGAGTCCATTCAGATCTCTGTACATGGCAAGCCTATCTAGAAGTTGTTCTGGGGAAGCCTGCAGGGGTTTGGTCTCCATGATGAGGTGATAGGTATATGTGGCTTGATATTGGGGGCACCAAAACAAAAACTACGTTGAGGATTACATTCTTTATTTTGGGCATAGATGCTCAAATGTTCTTCTCCACCAAAAAGAACTCTCTGGACTTATGAATGATGGTCATATGGAAGTGCTAAATTTACCAAATGAGAATCTTCCAGACAAATACCTTCTTAGGGTCAGGATTTCCTTTGAGTGTGTCAGACCTGGTTATTATTCAGTAGTTTAGCAGTGGGGCTTTGAAAAGTGACTGAATCTCCACCAAGGAGTAGTATGGCTAGAACTTGGGTAGGTGGAGCAGATACATGTAGAAATAGGTAATGATCACTTTTTCAGAGATGATTTCTCTAACGCTTGCAGACTGGGCTCTCGCTGTGTGATCTGTGCAAGCTACTTGACCTCTGTGAGCAGCTCTGTGCTTATCTGTTAAATAGGAGAAATTGTACCCATTTTCAAAAGGCTGCAATGAGAATTAAGTGGAATATTGAATTTAAAAGCAATAGGGTAGAGCTATATGTTTGCAAACAGCCTACATTTTCCCTTTGTACTTAAAATTATGAGTGGTTATTCTGAAGCTGTTCTTTTCAGCTTATGACTGTAAAGTTTACTTGTTCCTCAAGATTCAGGACAGTTTTCACTTCTGACCTTCTAGCACATCACCAAGGATCTGGCACATAGCAGGACTTGATATATACAGTTATTGAAGATTGAATGAGAAGGAAGATAAAACAGTTTTATTCTTTACTGGGAATTTTCTACAACAGGCTGTGTTTCAATTAGGAATGAATTGGGTACATTGAACAGAAACTTGATTATTGTGACTTAGTACAGGGGCTAGGAATTTTTCTTTTTCCCTTCCCTTCCTCTTCCCCTTCCCCCTTCCCCTCCCCCTTCCCCCTTCCCCTTCCCCCTTCCCCTTCCTCTTCCCCTTCCCCCTTCCCCCTTCCCCTTCCCCTTCCCCTTCCCCTTCTTTCACTGACAATAAATATTTCAGGCTTTGCAGGCTATGCTGCAGACTCTGTTGCAACTACCTGACTCCGTTGCAACTACATGACTCCATGTTGTGACATGAAGGCACCCATGGATAATACTTAAATGAATGGAGATGGCTATGTTCCAATAGAACTTTATTATGAAAATGAGCTCCAGGTTTGGCCCCTGGGCCAGAATATGTAGTCCTCTGGTTTAATCATATGGGAGTGAGATGGTATTCTGTTTAACAAAATAAGAAGTCGGAAAGTAGAGAGGCCCTCAAGGGCTGGTCACGGGAGTCCCTGAAGACTGAGCTGCTGCTTGCTTTTTTATCTACCATGGTTAGCACATGGCTTGTGTTCCAGGGGTCACATGGTAGCTCCTGTACCTCTGAACATCAAAGGTGTGCTTCTCAGCAGGGAGGAGGTCAAAGAGGAAAGGACAAGAGAGATTCCTTCTCTGCAGATTTTGCTTCTTTATAAAATGAAATATATTATACTAGATTTGCCTTTGTGCTTTGGAAAGAATCCTCTTCCCATAGTTGTCTGTCTGTATTTCATCAGCCAAGAGACTTTGTTACAAGAGTTCCAGAAACTGCAAATATTTTAATTGAGCAAGTTTCTGCCTAAACAAAATTGAGCTTCTGGTAGTGAGGAAGGAGGGCGGATAGAGATTAGGTAAGGAACTAGTACAGTTTGCTCTGCTGTGGACTTGAACCACATACCCTGTCTACAGCTACTCAAGCTTCTGGCTAGTTGTGCTGTGTATTAAGGATGAGAAAAGTACCGGGTAGGGGCTTGTTTGGCAGGTTTAAATTTCAGCTCCTCCAGTCCCTGTCTCTGTGACCTTGGCCTCAGTTTTCTCAACTTTAACATGTAGAGCGACTATACTTTGGAGTTGAGAGGGGTAAGTTCAGGCAGGTGTGGGAGACGTTTAAGACTGTACCAGCACAGGTGAACACCCAGTCATTGCACAAGTCATTATTATTCTCACTGTTGTGAATGTGCAGCTTATGTTCTTTTTTTTTTTTTTTTTTTTTTTTCGGTAGAGACAGAGTCTCACTTTATCGCCCTGGGTAGAGTGCCGTGCCGTGGCATCACACAGCTCACAGCAACCTCCAACTCCTGGGCTTAGGTGATTCTCTTGCCTCAGCCTCCCAAGTAGCTGGGACTACAGGCGCCCACCACAACGCCCAGCTATATATTTTTGTTGCGGTTTGGCCGGAGCTGGGTTTGAACCCACCACCCTTGGTATATGGGGCTGGTGCCCTACTCACTGAGCCACAGGCGCTGCAGCTTATGTTTTTAATCTCCACTTGCTCTTTCTAACATAGAAATATTTGAAAAGGAACATGGAAGAGAAATGAATGTAAGATGAAGGACTAATATAAAGTATGTGAGAGGATGGGAGGGGTTCTCCTTACAGGCCTAGGCATCCCAGAAGATTATGAACTTCTACAAACAGGCTCTAGCCTGAGTACACAGCAGACTTTGAGATAAACAACAACAGAACAGTGAAAACCCGGTTTTCCCAAATCCTCACTGTTTTTATACTCTTCCCAGCAGCAGTTGATATTCTCAGCTTTCATGGTTTTTGCACAGATTCGGTGTTTTTGTTTTAATTTTTTTTTTTGAACATATTTAATCCCTCTGGGTAGGTGTGTCACAGGATGGGAAGTGTGAGTCTGCCAACGGCTGTGTTCCCTCTGTGGTTTCTCTCCTTTCCCTCTGACCCAGCTAACCTCGGGTGGCTGAAGGCAGAGGCTGGAAAACACTGATTGCGGGCACTGCTTGCTGAGATAGTCCTGATTTTCAAGGAGTCGCTTTTGGGGTCACTCTTCCAGCCACTTGTGAGAAGTTCCTTCCCGGGTACATTTGGCAAGTTTTGTGTTTGCGTTCCAAGGGCTAGCCATGTGGGGACTGGAGTCCTGAGGCCACCCAGGACATGCGTCCTGTTACGTATTGATGCAGCGCGTTCGCAGCAGCTCACAATCTAATGGGTCAAACCACGCAAGTGAGGACCTCATTGAGAGAGCACTTGGAAGGTTTATTTCTAAAACTAGTCACAATACTGGAGTAACCACCCAAGAGTCATTTTTAAAAAGCAAAAAAGTCAAGCCTCAAATTAGCAGAGCCCCAGCGGAAATCTCTTCTCCAAATCCATTACGCAGGAGATGAGCTGGGTAAATACCGAGGACGCTCCCATTTAGAGTCTGACCCTCACTCAGCCAGGGGAATGATTTGTTTCCCACGTTGGTTCTGTGCCCACCTTTTTGCAAACCTTTTAATTTAAAAGAGACAGTGATTAATGATGCTTTTGATCCACTGACTTTTTTTTTCTTTAAAGGGCAGCCTCTTTCTTTTCTACATAAATTTGATGTTGGAAGTAAACTATGAGTATAAAAATTATATTGCTTATTTATTTCTGGAAGCATTAGGCATATACTAAGACCTGCTATCCTGTCCCCAAGGGGTGGTGGTTCTAGTTTTTATTATCATGGTGCAGGCTAATAATAATATCTTTGTTATATTCTTAGCATTCAGGGTCTGGCATATAGTAGGAACCTGACAAATATTTGTTGAGTGAACAAATGGATGAGTGAATTAATAAATGGTGTGTAGTAATCAGGGCCTGTGTGAAGGACAGTTAAAAGGATATTTCCAGATAACTTGTGTAACTCGTTATTGTAAAACCTTGAATATTGTAAAGTTGATTTTTCTTTTGAATCTGCAGTGATTCAAATAAGGTAATTTATAATGAAAGATCTTTCTGCCTGGGTCCCCTTGGGTAACATTGGTGTGTCTTGCCTGGCTTGGGAGATCAGGCCACCAAAACAGTCATTTTGAAATCTGTGAATATTTTCACACGTGTCCCAGGCCACTTCTCAGGAACACGGCCTTAGTTGGCAGAGCTTGCTAACCTGTCTTGATGTTCTGTGTTTGTTTTTGTGGTGATAAGTAGATATTGATAACTCAGAAAGGAAAAAAAATCATCTAGTCAATTACAGCATTACACCAGATCTTAGCAAATATAGATTCTACTATGATACTTAGGCCAAACTCTCTCAGAAACAACAGTCTTTTTTCCTTATGTTTTCTTATTTAAATATATGGGAATAGTATAAGAATTGGTCTTAGTTCCAGATTGTAGAATTGGAAACTAAAGTAAAAAACAGAACAAAACAAAACCTAAGACTTTTTTTATTAATATGTTTTATATTGTGTCAAGAACTTAGTGATAATTTACTAAAAGTGGCATTATTTATATAGATATATTAAATACAGAATATAGTCTAAAACTTATTCAAAGATAATTACTTAGAATATCCAGCAGCCTTGTGAGAGGCCTGTATTACTTTAAAAGGTATAAATGGTAGGTTGTCTAATACTCTACATTCTTATCTTGAACTCTATTATGGGAGCTCTTTCTGTTTTCCCTTAATGTGCCCAGGGGACTCCTGCTTTGCTTTATAGGACACCCAAAAGGAGGAAATGCAGCTAATGGTTTAACAAATTCCAAACTTTATTATCAATTTGCACTTGATGGAGAAGGGAAGATGGTGTGTGGTGGAGCACGCGAGACTGCCAGTTGGGAGACCTAAACTTTAATCTAGACCGCCTCTGTTCCTTAATAACTGGAAGGGTGAAAAGCTGGCTGCATTGGATCCACTTAAAGGTTCATTCCTACCTCTAGCTTGTTCACGGCACATGAGAAGGGCGACCACGTCACACCTCCGTGTGGCTTCCTTGGCTCTCCCTCCCTCCCGCATTGTGTACAGTGCATTTCGGCCCTGGGAGGGGCAGTGTTGCCACCACCGTAGCTCTCAGCAGCTTCAAACTCCTGGGCTCGAGCCATCCTCCTGCCTCAGCCTCCTGAGTACCTGGGACTCTAGACCACCACGCCCAGCTAATTCTACCTTTTTGTAGAGTCAGGGTCTTGCTATGTTGCCTAGACTGATCTCAGGTGATCTTCCCACCTCGAGCTCTCAAAGCACTGGAATTTCAGATGTGAACCACCACGCCTGGTTTCATCTGAAATTTCACATGACCCTGAGAGCTCCTCAGTGTTAGCTTTCTCCATAAAACATATTGTTTGATTTTCCACACAAACATAAAAGGAGTCAACTGAATTGTGAAGTTTGGTTCTGGAGATTTTTGTTCAGATTCATGATCACGCATGCAGGTCTAAGGTGGCCAAATGGCATGCCATATTTTAATGATTTTTACTGTGCTTCTGTGCCCTTACTGTTCACTTTTCCTTTCTGCATCAGTCTAACATCCCCCCCTACGTTCTGGGTTAAAGGAGGTGGTTCCTATATGATACGGAAATAACTAAATTGCCTATCATTGCATACAGCATTTAGGAAAATGTGAATGTTGAATAGACTTTTTCCTAGAGTACAGCCCACAAACATATGGAACAGTTGACAAAAATGTACCTTCATGTAAATTCTTAGGTAAAATGTGTCCAAAAGCATAAAAGTGTAGCCTGCCTATTGTGTTTCTCTACATCTCCCCCTTTCCCTAAATATCCGAAAATGTTCCTGATTAATTCTCCACACCCCTTCCTGACCTCTTCTTCCCCTCCCTACCCCGAGCCTCCAGCAGAACCGCCACCCAAAGACACTGCCTTCCTGTGTGGGTAATTTGGGCTCCCTTGTTTTAAGGGGCTTTGAACGTAACTAGCAGGTCGAGTTTACTTCCCTGTGCATTCTCGTGGTGCCTGCTGGTTAATTTATAGTTGATAGGGGCCTTTTCTTACATGGATATTTCACTGATGTGCCTGCACTTCTGTTTTTATCACAAAACTATCTCAGTTATCATCGTTCATCCCTTTTTTCCCATGTTGGCATTATTCATCCAGAAACCATCTCGTCCATCTATAGACAATTGACAGTAGACTGGGTTCAACTCCCTTTACTAGATGTCATGGAGTTTAGTTTTCTTCCAACACAAGGATCATAGAATTGGGAACTTAGTCACTGGGGACATTGGGACTCATTCTTTTCCATCCTTGGTAAAGTAACATTGATTGGGCACTTTGTATGTGCCGATTCTGTGAGCCATTCTGAATCCCTTACGTCCATCTCCCCTTTTATTCCTCATAATCACTTTACATAGACATACTGCTGTTGAGATCACTTTATCGGTAATGAAACTGAGGCCCAGAGAGGGGCAGCAGCCTTTGCAAGGTCACACAGTAGTGTATTTCTCTGTGCTTTAAGCCTGGGCTGCTCCAGTTTCTGTTGGAAGGCTGTAAATGCCAAGTCACCCAGCTCACCTGGTTCCTAGAAGGGGCTATTGTGGGAACCATTTCTCTGAGGTTGAAGTTCACTAGGTGAGTATTGTCAGTGGCAGACATGGGTACAGAATTATTTGGGCTTTTAAAAAATAAATTTCCATGTTTAAAACCTTAATCAAAACTCCCCCTTCTTCTCCATCCCCCTCCCACTCCCTTCCAGGTGCCGAGCCCTGTTCTTCTACCCTCTGAAGTTTCTGTCCTGCCGTCTGCCGACGGGGCTCTGTAGCGTGTCCTCTGCGCTCCCCGTACTCTGGCACCAGTCGTGTTGTCTTCTGTCCCTCTAGCCTGGCTCTCCTCAGAATGTCGGGGTGCCTCTTAGAGGATGGGCCCTCTTCTAGGAGTTTGGGATAGACACAGGAGCGTTCATGGACCTTACATCAGACACATTGTTCTGTCCTTTGTTTGCCCTACCCTTGAACTTTTACAGCTCATGTTATTGCTTCCTTGGGTTTTAGATGCCAATCCTCCCTCTTCAATCCCCCCACCCCATTAACATCCTACTCATCCTTCAAGTCTTGGCTCAGATGTGATGTCTGTGAAGCCCTTTCAATTTAACCCAGCCTGTGTGACTCATTCCTTTGTCTGGGCTCCCACAAGTGTGTGTTTATATTTCATTATAACCTTTGTTCAAGAGTGCTCTGTATTTTAGTGGGTCCTTTGTAGATTTGAAAGCCACAAATTCTTGCCTGAAGGTAATAACCTATTTAATTTTTTTGTGTGTGCCCCAGAACATACTACGTAGATATAGGTGCTCCGTGGATATTAGTAAGCACAGTAATAATAGTTACCTTTTTTAAAAAATTTTTTTTTGTTTTAGAGACACAGTCTCACTTTATCGCCCACGGTAGAGTGCTGCGACGTCACAACTCACAGCAACCTCCAGCTTTTGGGCTTAGGCGATTCTCTTGCCTCAGCCTCCTGAGCAACTGGGAACCTTTTTTTTCAATGAGACAGAGTCTCACTGTATCACCTGGGTACACATCCAGGTGTGTACACACCAGGGTACATACCAGGTGACACCTGTGGTGTCAGCTCATGGCAACCTCAGACTCTTGAACTCAAGCGATCCTTCTGCCTCAGCCTCCTGAGTAGCCGAGAATACAGGTACCTGCCATGATACCCGGCTATTTACTATTTTTTAGTAAAATAGAGTGTCATTCTTGCTCAGGTAGATCTTGAACTCCTGAGTTCAAGCAGTCCACCTGCCTCATCCTCCCAGAGTGCTAGGATTACCGGCGTGAGCCTCCACTCCTGGCCCATCTTTTGTAACTTTTGTCATCTTTTCTGACCAGGATCTTCACTGTCATTATATCACAGCAAGGCTGATGAGCCTATCTTTTCCTTGCATGGCTTGATCTAGTGTTTAAGTTATTGGGAAAGATACAATAACCTACAAGACCTGCAGCTCAGCTGGCTATTCAAGACATTCCTCCAGCTCATCCTAATAAAACCCATGCTCTAAAAACCCATCATCAAATAATAAAAGAGGAATAGAGTAAGTGCACAATTCATGAGATTAATATAGACAGAGCAGGAAGACAGTCTTTTTTTCCCCTAATAATCTTTACTTTTATATCCTACTTTATAGGGGTGCTGTTTAATTTCATGTTCATTTACTTTAATTACTTCTTGCATGTAGTTTGCAGGGAAGTTTGCCATTTTCCAACATCTAAAAGATGACTTACTCAAATTTCGTTTCAAACCCGGTAGAATTAAAATATAATAAAACTCAACATGTATATTTCTCATTTTTCACTCAAAGGATTATTCATCATAATAGAATCAGTTTTTTCCAGGGAGATCTTATCAGACTTATAAGTCAAATTAGTTGAATGTATTTCTTCTGCTAATAAACAGAGAACCTTTACTCGGGAAGCATCTCCATACTGAATTTCAATAATTCAATGTTTCTTTGCCTTAAGAGCTCAACCAGTAAATGATGTAGGAATAAAAACATACATTTATTGGCCTAAAAAAGAGATTTGTAAGATGGAAGAATGTAAGAGGACAAAAGTGAGGAAAGGTCATAAAATCAAAACATAAATATTGAATACATAGATGTTGCATTTTTTGTTAAATTTAATTTAGGAGAATAGGCTTAACTTTTCCCCCATCCCAAGCAAAACATTTTTAGAGACAGATTTTTATGAGTCTTTAGTTGCATTTACTTCTGTGTTGCATATGGGGAACTATAATAGCGTATTGACCTTAAAAAGTCTGGTGTTACTCATTTGGAAGATAATTACAGTTGAGGTAGGATAAGACCTTGTTGGATAGTAGCTGCTTTGATTGTTGGCTCTACGCTGGATTGCTTCATGATCTCTAGGTCCAAGGTTAATTGTGGGATGATTTTGGCCATGAAACTATGACAAGCCCTTACACGAATGGCAAGGGGGAGTAGTTTTCTTTCAAGTGCATTTATTAGGGGTAGATGTGACTGCAGACTGACTTGCCACTTGGCCACAAGTAGGCTCATTGGCTCTCTCTGTGAGATAGTTCTAAATCCTCCCTTTAAAGTCTGCGTTCAAGTTGCTGTGACTTTCTGATGCTGCTTGTTCCCGGGTATTGCAGATGTTGCGATACTGAGCGTTTTATCTAGTTTATAAGTGAGAAATACGGTCTTCTCTCTATAAGATATGGCAGATTTGACCCTATAGAAGAGATATGACTGTGGATTTACTTTTGCCCTGTAGATAAAACCTGCTTTAGTGAAAGGTGCTGTTGAATGGAATGCTTAGGCAGAAACTGTTGGAAGTCAACGTCTAAAGCAGAGGAGTGAAAATTTTCAGGCTCACGGTAAAGCCCTCTTCTATGTGTAGCTGAAATTCACCTTCTCTAGTATTTTTGCACAAGATTGAGAATAAAAGTGGCTATGATTGATGAAGCATTCAGTATATCTAACTGTAAGTCAGACTAGAGGGACTTTTAAATCACCCAAATGAAAGATTGCATTATCATGAACATTAATATGTAACAGTTAAATAAGTCATTGCTTATCATACGTCCTGGTATTCACAAGGCTCTTTGAGGCTGGCCAACCAAAAAGGAAAGACTTTTTAGCAAATGCCAGTCCACAGAACCTCCACGAATGAGGCCAGCCCAGTAGTGATGACTCTTAATGCATTACTTATTTTCGTGTGCTCCACCTGTCTGAACATTTTAGTCACACCATGGAGGGGCTTAAAGATGTCCCCTGAGGCATTCTTACAAGAGAAATTGGGTTTAAACCAGAGCTAATGAATGTATTCCTGGTGAGAATAAGAAGTGAGGGAGGAGGAAAATACAAAAGAGTGACTTACTAAGGGCACAGAGGTTAGAGGAGTTAAATGTTTAGAAATTTTAAAACTTCTAATAGGTTTGTTGACATTTATGTAGTTGACAAATTGTTAACTATTCACTCCTAGAAAACTGACTCCAGAGGGTAGAGATTGGATCATTCTTATGTTTATCTTTTGCAAAGTAATGCCCATTCCTCCAAATTATATGAGGAGTATATATTTTTAGCAGAAAAGTCTGAGTTATAAACAAAAATATTTTTTACATTAAAATTATCTCTGTTCTTGATACCCAGAGAAATTTAGCCAATGGGAGGGGTATCCTTTCATTTATAATATATAAAAATATATAAATATTAATGGCACATATATTTATGTCCCTGTATTTTAAATGAGTACATACTTTCTCTACCTTTTTTTAATTTGGCATATTTATCACGTGAGCATTTGTCCACTGAAGCTTTCTGTGTTTTTTAATCTACTGTAATACCAAGCCAGTTCCCACTGTAGTGGGATGAGCTTATTAACATTTTAAAAAATTGCTGTAGGTGTATCACTTCAGAGTTAAATCTTGGACTTATTTGTAGAGGAGAAAGAGAAGGAAAAAATGAATAAACTTTCACTGAATACCTGGTGTATGCTGAGAACCTTGTTAGGCACTTTCCAGTAACGTTACAATTTATTATTATTAACAACTGAAAATGATGATAATTAAAGCTAAAAACTGTTGAGTCTTTACTGTACAGTGAGAACTTAGACATACATCATTTCATTTCATTCTTACCATGAATCAATAAAGTTAGATATTTCTATTATTTCTATATTACAGAAGGATATCTGAGAGTCAGAGAGGTCAAGCTAGTAACCCAAGATTACACAGCCAAACATTATAAAGCCAGGCTGGCTTAAGGTTCTTTTTTTTTTTTTCTTCTTTTTTGAGTCAGAGTCTCACTGTGTCACCCTTGGTAGAGGGCCACGGTGTCATAGCTTACAGCAACCTCAAACTCTTGGGATTAAGCAAGCTTCTTGCCATAGGTTTTCATTTTTAATGGAGACGGGGTCTCCCTGTTGCTTGTGAGCTTAAGCAGTCTACCTGCCTCAGCCTTCAGAGTAGTAGGGTTACAGTATGAGCCACCATGCCCGGCCTTGACTGAGGGTTCTTTACCCACCCTAAGCTACATGCCTAGCCCCTCACGTCAGTGTATTTGTCGCATATATCCACCATACAAGCCTGCCTCCCACTATTTCTAAGGTGTTGTTTTCTGACCTGTGCTTCCTTGCAATCACTTCTTTTAAAACTTGTTTTAACCTTATTATTTTTCCTTTGGTGTTAAAACCCTGGGGTGTAGCAAGTAGTTACTATTTTCAGTTGCACAGGACCTTTATAGCACTCTGTATACATATCAGGCATGCCCCACTGGGCCAGGGCATGGGGACAGGTAACCCTGAGGCAACACTTTTGCTGGTGCAGATGCTACTGTCCCCTTGTCTCTTGGGGGCATCCAAAGCCTAAGAATCCATTCTTCAGTGCCCAGCGTGGCGTCTGCACACCAAGGCGCAGCTCGAGTGAGGGTGTATGTGCTATGCTCTGGTCCCAGGCCTCCGTTGTTATATGTTAGAGCAAGAAATGTTTATCAGGTGGCGCCTGTGGCTCAAGAGGTAGGGTACCGGCCCCATATACTGGGGGTGGCAGGTTCAAGCCCAGCCCCAAAACTACAAAATAATATATATATATATATTAAAAAGAAAAAAGAAAAATGTTTATCACTCAGTTGGCATTGACCATGGTTTGCCATTGGAGCCCCACGTATAGCCATTTTCCTACTGTGTGACCAAGTTTTTTATAACAGTTATTGTCCCAGGACATTTTGTTTTACTTCTCTCTGCTTCTATTTCTTCACTTTAAAAATTGGTATAATAATAGTACCTGTCAGATGGGGTTGTTGGAGGACTGGGTGAAGTAGTGTCAGTAGACCACGTTAGTAAAATAGGTGGGTGGGAGGAATTTGTTTTTTTTAAAGGTACTCTAAAGACAGAGAATTGTTTTCTTGATGGAAAAATACTCAGGGAACCATCTTGAATACCAAGAGACCTGGTTAATTACACTTTTAGTAACGTAGTTCCTTTGAGGAAGTGATTTTTCTCTTGTCATTTGTGTGGTTTAAGTTGTATCAATTAGCGTGTGTTCTTGGTACACCTCACTACTAGCAAACCTTGTAACAGAGGCTAAAAACATACAAGGATTTTTATTTGCCCAGTAGTTTGAATGTAGGCAGTGCCAAGATTGGTGTAGTCCTCTATAACATCTCATTCTTGGTTTGGCATATCTTTATTTATTCCTTTTAACTTTCTGCTCTTTGCCACAAGATGGCTGCTAAGGCACCAGGCATCACCTTTTTATATCATTGCATTTAAAAGCACAAAGTAGGGCAGAGGACGGGGTAGTGAGAGAGAGAAAGAGATCCCTTTACATTCTTTTACTCTTATCAAGGAGGAAAATCCTTCCAATCCTTTTCCCCTTATATCTTTGAGCCAGAACTGAGTTAGATTGCTGTCCCTAACAACAGAGAACACTGGAAAAGGGGGATATCCTTTTTTTTTTCCAGCTTGAGAAGTTAAGACATGAGAGAGAAAAAGAGTTGGGGTTGATTGTCAGGTAGCCACTGACAGTGTGTATGTACTATAGGCAGTGACGCTTCATAATTAGCAAGCTGAGGTCACCCTGAAATCTAGATTGAGCCTAGCAAAGGAAATACTAGTTTTATCCTTATTTATAAGGACATTGCCAAAGCTAAAATTGTTTTATATCAAGAGCAGGTGGGTAACTTGAACATTCTTTGTTCACTTTCTTCATCAGGCTTTATCTCATCTTAAGCTCTCAGTGTATCAGTGGAGAAATACTTTGCAGATGGCTCAGCTTCCTGCAGTATCATAGTTCTGGGTGTTCCAGGCCTTGCACTTGGTGCTCTGTGTGACCAACACCCCTGTTTCCAAAGGGTCTAGGGGTCTGTGTTTGCCCATTGTAGTAGAAAGGTCCTAACAGCTACAACGTATTTATAACATCATATGGCTGGTTTTATAGTCACTTTGTTGCATCAATACTAATCTGCCTCTGTAAGCTGAAAAATCCATCACACCTTTTGCTACAGCAGTAAGCTTCACCTAAATGTGTGCATTTTGGATTTTTCAGAGGAGGAGCAGAACAGAGAGAGACATGTTGCTGCTTAAGAAACCTTTTCATAGTGTCATTCTCATTTCCAAATGACATGAGTTATTTGGGTTGCCAGAGCAGAGCACTTTCTGCAGGATTGCTGATGTCTCAGAAGACACCATTTGTACTCAGTGTGTCCCAAAGAGAGTAGCAAGCACATTTTTCCAACATTGGAAAAAAATTATTTTGCAACTAGCTTCTTAAAGAGTGCACTTTGTTCTGATCTATAAGCATAAATCCTTCACCGAAGTGACTCAATTATATAAATCTACAATTCTGATCCAAACTGTTTATAAAAAAATAATTTTTATAAAAATTCGGTAAGATTCAAAATATAAAATGAAATTTTGAAAAAGTCATTATCAGAAAAACACTTTAAGGGCAGAGCATGGTGGCTCATGCCTTTAATTCCAGCACTCTGGGAGGCTGAGGTGGGTGGATTGCCTGAGCTCATGAGCTAGAGACCAGCCTGAGCAAGAGCGAGACCTCGTCTCTAAAACTAGCTGGGCCTTGTGGTGGGCACCTGTAGTCCCAGCTACTCGAGAGGCTGAGGCAAGAGGATCGCTTGAGCCCAAGAGTTGGAGGTTGCTGTGAGCTATGACGCTGCGGCACTCTACCAGTCAAGAAAGTGAGACTCTGTCTCAAAACTCCCCCCCACCCCCTCAAAAAAGAAAACACTTTAAATATTAGAGAGTGGCTAGGCATGGTGGCTCATGCCTGTAATCCTAGCATTCTAGGAAGGCTAAGGGGGGTGGATCACCTCAGCTCAGTAGTTTAAGACCAGCCTGAGCAAGAGCAATACAAGTTCCTTATTTAGAAGAAAAAAACAGAAAACGAGTTTGGCATCGTGGCAGGCACCTGTAGTCCCAGCTATTTGGGAGGCGTAGGCAAGAGGATTGCTTGAGCCCAAAAGTTTGAGATTGCTGTGAGCTATTATGCCATGGCACTATTGCCTGGGACAACAGAGTGAGACTATCAAAAGGAAACAGATTAGAGATTTTATTTATTTCCATTGTGAAGAAAATACAATTTTTAATTAATACAAAGAACCTAGAACTGGAAACCAAATAACCATCTGCTAAGGACCTGATTCTCATGAATATGGAAATTTTGTGACACCTCTAAAATTGCACAGTCCAAGATACAGCAGCCACTAGGCATGTATGGCTATTTAAATTAATTAAAATTACATAAAATTAAACATTCAATTCCTCAGTTACACTAACCTTATTTTAAATGCTCAGTAGCCTCATGTGGCTAGTGGCTAACGTCTTGTTGGGCAGTGTTTTTCTAGGTGACTGTTTCTCCAGCAGCGGTGACTGCCCTACCAGTGGACATTTAACAATGTCTGCAGATATTTTTTGGAGGCCAGGACTGGAGTGGGGTAGAGGTGTGCTGGGAGGATTCTAACGTTGAGAAATCTGCTAAACATCCTACAATGTACGGGGCACCTTACGCCATGAGGAATTTTCTGGCTGAAAATGTCACTAGTCTAAGATTGAGAATCCCTGGTTTTGGTGGTGGTGGGGAGTGTGAACCCCTTGTGGCTCCACGTTCCTCAGTTGAAGTTTTAAAGTAACTCTCATTACCAAGATTTCAGGTGCCCTGTATACATAATATTATTGGTAAGAAGGGTTAAAACCTTTGGTTAAGTTCAGTAAAGACTTGTCCCAGTCCCATAGCCCCCAGATGGAGGCAGGGAAGGATCTGAAGGGCCACCTGGCAGGTCCTTTTGACAGTGATGCCGCTGGACCTGGAGCGGTGGTTCTCAGCCTTCCTAATGCTGCAGCCCACAGGTTGAGAACCGCTGACCTACAGAAATGAGGCAGCTACGGTGTCATCTCTCCTTCCTCTGCCTTCTCCCCTCTCCACTTTCCCTCTTCTTTTTAGCTGAGGGGAGCCAACCATCTAAATTCCGATGTCCTAGATGGGTGGATTGGCAGCGTTCTCCAGCCCCGCTGCAGCAGCCTGCAACCGACCCTGCAGCAGCGGCATCCAGGGATCAGCTGTCCTAGCCGGACAGAGCTGGGTTCAGACCCGGGCTCTACTGCCTAGCTCTATTGTGGCCAAGAGTGTGTTGTTTAACTTGTCTGAGCCTCAGTCTCTTCATTTTAAAAATGGGAATAATAACAAGCAGGCTATTTATGGGATTATTGTAAAGATTGGGTGAGGGAATGCATGGAAAGTGACCAGTACAGCCTCTGACTATTTCAGAATGAACTGTTAGCTTCTCTTGCAGTTATTTTTGTTATTGTTCCCGCTGCTATGGTTACCAGTCCCAAGAAAGGCTAACTGAATTGATCTTGGGTCCTTCCCTACCCAGGAAGAGGAAGGCAAGGCCCTAGTTTGTGCTGGTTGGGCTGGAGCCAGGACTAAGAGCAAGCTGGTAGCCAGGACCCTGCACGATCTGTTCAAGCTTAAGTGTTATTTACTGTCAGGATCTTTTTTCCTGTTCATTCTATTTAAATAAGTTTCCCTACACCTTGCTTTTATGTTATTATCCTCAACCTGTGTCAGTTTCCTTACAGAATGTGCTGAATTTTATGAATATGTGTTGGTGTGTTTTTGCTGGTTTTCTCTCTTGGTAGACTCGAAGTTGGTGGTAGGCATTAGGTGTTTGAGAATTAATGGCATGTTATAATTAGTAACTGAACTCATGAGAATTCCGAAGAGTTGACCCATAGATGTGAAAGGAGTAGGCTAGAGATAAAGCAGACCATGAATTCTGCATGCTGACTAACTCTGCCCACTGCTCACTTTGTAACCTTATATAAATCATTGATTCCGAGTCTCAGTTGGCTGTATCTGTGTAATGGGGAATATACTGTAAGAATTATATGACAAGGATATTGTCTTCTACTTCGGTTAGGTATTCAGTAAATAGTAGCTGTTGTCATTTATTAAAGAACCAACATCAGAATAAAACAAAGATGATTTATGAGTTTGACACCTCTCCTTCCCTTTTATCAATACTGTGCAGAGAACTTTAGCTATAACACAGGCATATTTAGGAGCCACATTTTAATACTGAGCTCAGTAGATGGTCATTCTTAGAATATTTTATGTCTCTTAGAATAATTTTACAGTTAGTATGGCGAAGGGTAGGTGATACTTTGGTGTGAAGTTAAGAATATTTGGTCAACTAGGGCTGGGTGCATTGGTACACACCTGTAACCCTAGCACTCTGGGAGGCTGAGGCTGGAGCATTGCTTGAGCCTATGAGATTGTTTGCTGTGAGCTATAATGACTCCATTGCAGTATATTTGGGGCAACAGAGTGAGATTGTCTCAAAAAAAAAAAAAAAGAACATTTGTTCCACTGGTAGCATTTTGTATATGAGTATCAATGGGGATGTAGCTATATACCTGTCTGTAATTGTATGTAGAATGTGTGTAGTGGAGGTATAGAATAGTGGTGGTTGTAGGTATGGATTCTATGACCAGACAGCATCGGTTTGGGTCTAAGCTGTGACCATAGACAATTTACTAACTTCTCCGTGCCTTACTTTTCTTATGTGTAGAATGGGATCATGTCACAGAATTGTTCTGAGGATTAAATGAGCTAACATGTAGCATACGTAAAGTGGATAATACTGTGCCTGGCACTTATCAAGGTCTCATATCTTGAGTATAATTTTTTCTAGCTTATCTGAGGTCTGTCTCACCCACCAGACTCTAAACTCCATTCAGTTATTTTATTTCCTCCATTACGAAGTTAGGACATTCTCTCGGGTTCTTCTTGGGTTCCCAGTAACTGCAGAAGCTCAGCCAAGAGGATTTAGAAAACACTGGGTCCAGCAAGTTTACGTTGACCTGTTTTCAATAGCCAAAGCAACTCTTTCTCCTTCCTAACTTTCTGGGGTGTTTTTTTGTTTGTTTGTTTGTTTTTGTGATCATTGATTGCAAGAATTCTTCTCCAAGTTTAAGACTTGTTGTGTTAGCCATCTAGCTGTTTACCTAAACTCATAAATTGGTCCATTCCTGACCTGAACCGTAGCCACAAAGGACCTAGAGACAAGAACTTAGTAAGTCTATGTGAGATCTCAGGCTGGATTTGTTTTAGACCTTGGAGGCTGTCTTGAGTTCTTTTTGTCTGTGGATCCTGATTTATTCTTCCAACTTCAGTATTAGAAGAAAGAGAACATGGCTGATGAATAGGATACATGAGGTCCTACAGATTTTGAGTATTAGTTAAGGGAGTTTGTTGGTGTGTGTCTGTTTAATTGGTTTGCTTTCCCTGACATACATTGTGGAGTTGGAGAGCTACATATAGAACACTTTCTATTTTGGGTTCCTGTATTGTACCTTATGGTTGCAAATGACCCAAAGCCAACTCCAGCTGGCTAAGCAAATAAGAGAATTTAATTGGCTCCCATAATTGACATTTGCAGGAGAAGGACTGGTGTCTGTGAGCATTGTTGGGAATCTGTCTTGCTCTTCTGCTCACGCTGTGTTGTTGTGTCCTGGCCTCTTTTCAGCCAGTTTTTTTTTTTTTTTCCCCCAGTGGGGTTGTGGGGGCAAGCCCAATCCATGCTTTCAAAGCTTTAGCAAGCTAGAAGATAGTGTTTCTCTCTCCTATAGTTCCTATAGTATGCTAGTTGTTGAATATCATTCTTCTGGCCTAGGGGATGGCCATCCGTCAGCCAATCAGTGTGGCCAGTAGAGCAGAACACGCTGATTGGCTGGACTTGGTTTATGGCTCCACCCTCTGGAGATGGGAGATGCCTCAGCCTCCTGTGAACCATAGGACTGAGAGTGGGGGAATGGGCGTTTCCTCAAAGCAAAATCAGGTTGGTATTATCAGAAAAAGGGGAGCATGGATGTCAGGAAGGCAAAAGCAACAAATATTCAGTCCCTTTGATTTTATTGGTGCTGATGAGTTAGGGAAGGTATCGGGCCTGGCGGTGTCTTGATTCTCCTCCAGAACTGCTTGCAGGCCCTCTCTCTGATTTCATTTACAGCATCAACACACCTCTCTTCTCTTTTCCTGCAGTCATGATACCCGAGTCTTTCCCCCAGAGGTTGGAGTAAATGGTCTTCTGTGAGCCACAATCAATGGCATCTTGTAAGGTGTGACAGAGGAGGCCATCTGGCACTTGTCCCATTGTCATTTCTCCCTGTCCAGGGAAGAGGCGCATTCCAGGCAGAAGGTCGCCACAGCTCAGCGAAGTGCTGCTGTGTCTCAGAAGCATCACCCCCAGACTCAGGTCTGTAGCACAGAAAGGCCAGGAGAGTCAAACATCTGGCAGAATTCCCCCTTTCCCTTTGTGAAATTTCCCATCAGAATCAGGTTGAGGAATAACACATAATGAAAATGATTTATTGAATAAAATTACAAGTTTAAGTGTTTCACACAATATTTTACCAAATATTAGATGTTTTTTTTAAGATGCTGGCTCTGAGATCACTGGCCCATTTCAATTTTTATTGTAACAAATAAACCCAATAAAAACACTTATGCAGAGAGCTGTAGTGGCACAATAAAAGAATCACCCTGTATTGAATGTATTGATTTATTTATTTACTCCAACTGGAAAATCAAGTATTGTGTTAATGTATTTTATAAGAATCACATTGCTTGATGAAATGGCTAATTTATTTTAGCATATACATAAATAGCTAGCAATTTTCCATGAGACAGGCTAATGAAAATGATGCCATGAAATTGTCTATACTATGAGGAGTGACTGAGACGAGTTATTATTGGGTGAGTGCTAAGACCCACTGAACTGGCCATCATATCTTTGAACTTTTGAACTGCTACTTGTTTCGTGTGATTTATTGATTTTGCTATCTCTCTGTTTAGCTCAACTTTAGTTTTTGCCCAGCAGTGCAGATAAGTGGCATATGAGATTTAATTTCATGGGTATTTGGGGTTGAAACCTGTCTTTAAGAAGAATGCTAAACATGTTTTAATAAAACATGAGTTGCAGGGGTTTCAGGTTTCTGTATGATACGGATCTGATAAGAACCAAGGCAGTTTAGAGGCCAGCCCAGAGGTTCCAGGCTGGGGAAGAACTCTTTTTGCTTTTTTCCCTTGAGCTCAGGAAGTTTCAGCAGGACCACGTGCATTTTATTTGCTAACTCAGCCCGGCTTCATTCTTAATTACATGTATCATTTATTCCCCCGTCTATGCCCGCTTGCTCACGCCACGTTTTGCCTCCGTGCCTGGTACGGGGATGGTTTCCCAGGTTCTTGCCGGCAGCATCACAGTGCCTTGCCTCCCCTCCTTGCATATTGAGGGCTGGCCGCTATTTAAACACCTCGTTTTGGCAGATCTCTCAGGGAAACCGCTTTCAAGAGCAGCCGGCTCTCACCTGGGGATAAAGACATGAAAGCCTGCTCAGCATCCGGGCCGAGGCGGCTCGCCGCTGCTCTGCTCCTTCCAGATCTGTTCTCTCTGGTCCCTATCAACACTGTTGTCATCTTCATCAGCCAGCCCTGACCTTTGAGGGGGGACATTTTCACTCTCTTCTTGGGGGAGTGTGTGTGGGGCGGGGGAGGAGAGGGATATTATACTGAGAGATCATGGCAAGAAAGAAGCTTTACTTTTTATTGTCTTTGGACCTGCAGAACTTTTCTTAAAAATATAACGTCTTAAGAACTCATTCCTGATAATGTATTTTGCTTGATTAGCTAATTTCTAAAGGATGATCTGACAACAATATTTTATGCTTTCTTTTTTCTGTGGAGGGGCTTGGCTGGAGGAGGTGGGAATGAGCTTTAACATGTAAAAGTAACCATCCTGCAGATTTCAGGTAATAAATTTTCAGGTGCACGAATGGTTAAGACTCTTCATTCAGTGACACAGTGTGTGAATGTGGAATTTATATGAAGGTAACCATCTCGTTCTTTAAAAATCTGATTTATTTAGAAGGTACTTTTAAATGACCAAGTAATTTTAACCTTCAGGGAAAGATGGGGAAGGGGGGTGAGGTTGGTGGATAGAAAAGGCTTGGATCTCTGCAAGGATTTGAAAAATCCACATCCCTTTTAATGATTAAACTGGCACGATCTTTATTTGGATGTTAAAAGCTTTTTCTTACATTGCAAACATTCTCAGCAAATTTACAGTCAGATATTTGGAAACAGCTAACACTTAAAAAAAAAAAAAAGAGGAGGAAGGCCTATTTGAACTAGGAAACAAAATTAGTGGGAATGGCTGAAAAGACAGGACTGACCCCAACACCATTAGCTAGAAAAAAAAATTCCATTTCATTGCAACTCTGTTATTGTTTACTTTACCATACACATCCTAATATGGTTACCTCCCTGTCAGAGGCGGCCGAGCCGAGGGGTTGAGAGGCCCCCTCCGGGAGAAAGCTTCTAACTGCCTCTCAGACAATGAGAAACAAACGGTACAACTCCACAAAAGGCTTCCCGGAAAATAAGTGTCAAATAAATCCTACAAAACTCTCTCTTCTGCCACCGAGCTCTGTATATGCAAACCTGTTTTTATGCCACCGCTTCTCTGGGCTGAGCTGCGTTTGTTTGGAAATGTAAGCCACTGCCTTTTCTTTTTTTCCCCTCCTCACTTCATCTAAGGGCTCTGGATTAATTCCTTCAGACATATCTTTGCATACATGTCTCATGAGCTATGTTTCCTGGAGCCTTTTACTAGGAACATTAAGGTAAGAATGTTGATTTAGCCTGGGACCTTTGTCACTCAAACTAATACTCATCAGTGATACAGACATTGTAAAGAAATACTGTGAGGTCTTTCGTGGTCCCCCTCCCAAACAGAGAGGTGCAGTTGCTTTTAATTGTCATGCATGGATCTGGGGGAGGGGGGAAATGCCACCAGTTGTGGATGAGATGGAGCAGAGGTGTGTACTCACTGGTGTAAACACCGCTGAAAACCCCCCTGATCTGTGGCAGCTACAACAGTTTCATTAGAAGGCTTTTCCTGTTGTTTCTTCCAGTTCTCTACTTGGGCTATTTCTTTTTCTTCTTCTTTTTTTTTTTCCTTTCTTTAACTCTCCTCATTTTTTACAAATCCTAATGGTCTTGAGGCTTGCCTGTTATTATCTGCAACTCCAGAACAAAGGTAGGTTGCTCAACTCTGTGCTTTGGGGGAGGGCCAAGTTATTTTGGGAGGGATGTCTCCCTAATGCATGAGTGGCTGACCTAAAAGGAGGGGGGGGTGGGGCGAGATCATGCTTGGAGCCGAGGGATGAGAGCGCACGCACTGTGGCAGCTTTTATGTAGTGGAGTTTATTTTTATGCAATTTAAAGTAGCGGCAGCGTCTTTAGCAGAATGTACTTGTTAGGTTCTCATATTCACACTGATGTGACATTGATGTATATATTTCATTTACCAAACTGGGGTTCAGACATTGGGGGATTTATGACAGCATATAAGATTTCCTGGTTAGATTCTACTTGGACTTTATCAAAATTAAATAACAGATCTAAGTTTTTTTTCTTTTAAATTTTAATGTGAAGGTACATTTAGGTGACTGGCATATGTACTTTTTCCTTTAGTCTAATTGCTTTAATTCCTTGGACACCTTCACTTATTTCTCAATTATTTTTGCTCTCTAATTTTGTATAATCTGGTGCTCCATGGGAGCCAAGGTGGAGGTTTGCTGTTTTTGACTAATTGTTCCTTGCTGGGTGGCAATACAATAGAAAGAGTAAAGACCACAAGAAATTCATCTCCACCTGAAAAGGGGACTGGAATAAAGTGGTACAGCCTCATAATTGAAAACGAGAGCAAATTAAGCCTTGGTGAGGGATATTACAGGCTATTAATCATAATAAAATATGTTTGGCAATGTTGTGTTTGCTTTCTATAGTTCTCAGTTTTAAAAAAAGTCAAAGTCTGTGATTAGAAGAGGGAATAGTACTTTGGCTTGTGAGGTGCAGGGCTGTACTTGTTCATTAGTTCAAACCACATTAAAAGTGAGCAGTTTGTTCCAGAATCAAGTCTGTCATTCCCAAGCAGATTTGAATATATTCCCATCCAAAAGCAATCTCGGGTTCATGCCACAATGCTTGGCTTTTTCTGAACATCCCAGCTTCAGCACGGAACTCGAGTGCTAAGAATTTTATTTTACATTATTGCTCTGCTGGCACGTTCCTGTTGGTTTCCCGGCTGCACATCATCTCTGCATGCACTGTAGCCCTGTCAAGGTGAAGCTCTTTGGAAAACAGAAATTTTAATGTATTTAAACCAAAAGGAGCCCGAACAGCCCCAAAGTTTATATCTTAGAAAGCTGCTAATTACGCTTGTCGCAAAACATATCTGAGTGGAAGGTTCGGAGTCCAAACAGAATCGAGTACGGCTTTAGAAATAGAACGGTAGTCTGTGCTTTTAAAGAGGTTTATTTTTACTTTGGGGCCATGGAGGGGGTGATTGGAATTAGTAGCCTTTAATTAGACGAGGAGATATTCAAATTTTACAGGGATTTATGTTAGAACATGGAATGGCGGGTGGCTCTTTCCTCATTATGAATCCTCCCTGCACATAATGAGGTTCATCATTAGTTGATGGAGTGAATTTGCCCTAGCTCTACCTTGAAAGGCACATAATTTACATACTACTTCAGAGCCTGGGCTTTAATGGATTCCTCGATGAATAAAATGAAAAGCTACTTTCTTTAAATTTTTGAACACTGTTTAGATAATACGGTTTTAATAAGACATTCAATTTGCTTGTTAAGTATATTTGAAAGTGGTTGTTTTTTTTTTTTTCCTTTTTGGGCAAAATATATTTTGGCTTACTTTGCTGTGTGTCATAGCAATGTACCCTCACAGATGTATCAGAGGATATTAAGGGGTACGTTGTTAAGAAATGGGGAGAATCTTAGGGCGAGAGTGCTTTTCGCACGTGAGCCTCGGGATTATTGACAAATCTTTTTGTGTGGGAACTCTTCTGACATTAAATAGTTGTAATAGAAAGGTTTAAAAATGAGCTTATTGTTACTGTCTGGTTTTGCATATACAAAATTTGTGCATGTGCTGACTCTGGCCAACCTTGACAAAATAGCTAATCACACCTTCTGATTTATTTTAATGATGGAAGAGCAAAAACTTCCCCAGTGCGGCTGTATGTTTCCAACTGCAGTGTATATATGATTCAAAGGGGAGAAAGTGAGTTGGAGGCTGTTTGGTGCGTTATCAGGTCATCAACTTAGGAACGTTCTGGTCTACCCCATAAATTCAGCAAGTTTTCTGGCTCTGTTTCTCTTCCCTCTTTTGGTTGGAGTGGGCAGAAAATCAGCTTTGACTTGGCACAATTTGAACACGGATGTCTTTTAAATACGTATGGGGGTTTAGTAATAGCATGTTATTGAACATGTCCTTTGCCTGTTCAAGACAGGTCACCCTTACATTGTTAGCTCTGCTGCAAGTAGAAACAGGTTTCTGGTTTGTCACTTTCAGGAGCAGGGAAGGGGTCGAAATATAAGAGAAGCCTTGTTTTGATAGAATGCTTTATTACCTGAAAATGATCAGCATATATTAACATGAATAGAATAGTCCATGTCATTCTTTTTTAGGTAATTTACCTCTGCTATAGACCTGTCTGCTTAAAAAAAAAAAATCTTCCTCTCTTCTAAAACATATATTTGTTTAGAGAGTTTTCACTGAAGTGTACATGACAATTACAGCTGTTCATTAACAAAATTGGGTATTTGTTTTAAACTTTAACCAATCACTTTGATATGCTAATTATTGTGTAATTTAATTTGAGCCCTGTAATGATGATGCCGTTATTATGGACATAAATGATGCAGTTAAGCTGAGAGTAATCTCATTTGCATACTGTACATGCCAGTAAATTAAGCCCTTTCTTCGACTGCTTCAGCTTTAATTTTCCACTTCTTTTCACACAGCTCCTTTTCAGCCCCTCTCTTATAAGCCCACTTTGTAATAGTCCTGATGACTGTTTGATGTGAAGAGTTTCGGCACCACAATAATGCCCGACAGAAGATGTAACATTTAAAGGATTCATTATCTTGCTGAGTGTTCCTTTAAGAAAGAAGGATTAGAGAGGGTGGAGGGGGACCAGAGTGTCCTTTCCATGGGATATGACAAGGCCCCCTGTTAGAGTAATTTGAGATGCCAAATGCTCTTCACTAACCCCTAAGTCTGACTTGGGACCTATTATTTATAAATGATGTCTCCCTCCCCACCGCACTCTGGTTTATGTTCACAAATGGTGCTGCATTCACCAGCAGTGGATTTCCTATGATCCTTTATTGTAATTGGAAGTAAAAGTTTAATTTAGCTTGAAAATTAAGATTCTTCAAATCTAGGCCTTTATAGATGAGATGATAATTTTAAACAATTCTGAGATATTACTGAATGCCATTTTCAAAAAGAACTTCTCTCCACCCCACCCCCACCCCCACCCCCTGGCCTGGGTTATAAAACAAAATGAGACAAAAGCCCACGAGTTTCATCTCTGTGTGTGTGTGTGTGTGTGTGTGTGTGTGTGTGTGTGTGAGATAACACTTTGCACATGGACTTTCTGGATATGAATGCCCAGAGCTGCCGCCTTCCTTGAATCAGGAGAAATAGCAGTGGGCCTTTTGACAGCCTTTGGCCAGCAGATTGTCCTTCCATTGGAACCACAGAATGCAAAGAGCATAACTAAACTCTTCTCCATCGTGAACAGATTCTCTCCATGGCTCTCGCTGAAGCCAGTGGGAGTTGAGTGGGTGTAACTGAGGACTGAATTTAGCACTATGTTTTTAAAAGGGTCATAGGCCTAAAAATAGTTTAAGCTGTTTGACTCTCCTGCAGGCTACTTCCTTGGCAAATGGAAAAGAGTATTAAAAAATAGTAGTCAGCTGCGTCCATTCTTACTTCTTGAAACTGTACAAGCCTTGCCCTTTCTTTCTAAGCTCGCCCAGTCTGTATCTCTTGACCCAACATTCTTGCCACCTGATCTCCATCCCTGTCCCAAGCAGTTCTCTGATAGCAGGCTGCCTTTTCTAATATTTTGGCAGGCAGAAATTTCCTGCTATTGCCATGGCAGAGTGTCCACGGGGCTTACTTAGCCTGGTAGCAGTGACAACCGGAATACAGTGTTTTGCCCAACTTTGGAACTCTTAATGTTGATGAACTTCTCCCAGTTGTTTCTGAATTAAACAAATGGCACTGCCCTGCAGACACAATGTCAGACTGGTTGTTTTAAAGCACTTTAAACTTAAAAGAAAAGTGTAACCCTTTAAGGGCTTTACTTTTCTTCCCTTTACATAATTTCAAAAATACCAAGGCAAACGGACGTAAAAAATGCCTGCAGAAATATTTACGTGTGGTTATAATTCCATATCCAGTGTCATGTTTTCCAAAAATGTGGAACTTTTTACTTTTTAACGTCACCGAGGGAGACAAGAGCAAACAGACATGATTCTGTGTCATGGTGTGGAAAGGTGTAGTTTGTACTCCATAATGTAGACTGGAATTTCCCAGTTCAGACCAAGTTGATAATCAGGCAAACGTTCCCACTGAAATTTCCTACTACCAGGAAGGTGAATGGACAGATGGATCAAGTACCACTAGCGTGTAAGGGCTTCAAAGGCAAAGAACGTTTATCTGAACTCCCAGTGCTGAGAATCATGCTTTGCACATAGAAGATGCTGGAGAAATATTTCCTGTTTGAAGTCAATCTGCTAACTCCTGTAGGTTTGTGAGTAAATAAGAAATCAACTGAAGAAGAAAGGAAGAAAATGCTTTCTGAGGATGTTAGATGGTAAAGCCCTTCAGCCTACTCTTCCCTGGGGCCTCCCTTGTGTGGGAGCCGCTCACAAGTGCTTGCAGGTAGACAGGAGTGATCTTAGAGGGGAAGCCACTTCTGCCCAGGGTGTTGATGAATGTCTGTGATGACAACTAACAGTTATGGAGCAAACCTATGGGCTAGCACTGTGCAAAGTGCTGACACACGTGATGCCATGCAGTCCTACCAGCTTTTCAGGATGCCTGCTATTATTCTCAGCTTTGTCATGTGGTGGCTGTGATGCCACCCTAGGTCACACAGCTGTTAGGGCTAGCACCAAGATGTGTTCTGCTTCAGAGTCCTGACTCCTGGCCACTGCACTTGAGTCTTGTTTTTCCTTGTAGAGACACAGCACAGAACACACATGCATACACTATTACTCTTTGAAGGCATATTTTATATTCTCATTTACTCAACAGCAGTAGTGTTCCAGGAACTGGACTAAGCACTTCACATATTTTATTTTCACAGAGGCCTGGCAAGGTAACTGTTATTTGTCCTTACTTACTAATGAGGAAACAGACATTCGCTCAGGTTGAATACCTTGCTTACACATGTAGAAAGTGACAGAGCTAGGCTTTGAACCCCAGCCTGTCTGCCTGCAAAAGCCATTACTTACTTAACACTGTGTGCTCCCCACTAATCTATACGTGGCCTCAGCATGTTTGTGCTCATGAGACAGTTAGCTTACTGTTTACGTGATTGATTAATTTCACATATGTAAGTACCTACGGTGTAGGTAAGGCCTTTCATATTTCTCTTACGTTTTGGAGATTCAGACTTTAAATGTATGTTTGAATAACTGAGAACCTCCTAATTTCTCAGTCTTTTTGTATAATGTAAATTTCTGGCGGGAAGCCACTTTCTTTTCCTCTCCTCCTCCTCCACTCCAGACACACAAACTAGACTGTTGTTAGATTCTTTTTTTCTTGGGGGAGGGAGTGCCACGCTGCCTCCTTCCCTTTGATTGAAGTCTTCCTCACTGTTATCTTGACAGGTGACAGAGTGAGTATCAGCTCTAGAATTTATATTAATAGGTATGTGGATCCAGATGTGTTTACACGTATCCCCATATGCACATATCCACTCATAGCTTGTGCCCCGGTTTATACACAGTGTAGACCACATGTCCAGAGAGCAGTGGGAGCATGTCAAGGAAACTACATCTTTTTCCTAATACTCCTTTCCTGGCACCATTCCTCAGCTCCGTATCTCAACAGTCCCGATTCAGGCATGTAAAGTGATAACAATATGTAAAGCATCATATTCCCTTACCATACAGAAACTCTCACAACCTAGAATCCTTAAATGCTCTTAGGCCTGGGCTGTCCAATATGGTAGCTGCTAGCCAGATGCTACTGGGCCCTTGAAGTATGGCTAGCCTGAATCGACAAATGCTTTGTGGATAAAAAACATGGTGGGGTTCAAAGACTTAGTTACATTCTTTTTCTCCTACTATCTCGTTAATAACCTTTATATTAATTGCATTTTGAAATTAAGATAGTTTGGATATCTTAGGCAAAATAAAATGTATTTTTAAAATTAATTTCATTACATCTCACTATTTGCTTTTAATTTTTTAAATAAGAGATTTTTCTTTCTTTTTTTAAACAGAACCTTCCTATGTCTCCCTGGGTGGAGTGTGTGGTGTCATCATACACAGCAACCTCAAACTCCTGGGCTCAAGCAGTCTCCCTGCTTCAGCCTCTTAAGTAGCTGGGAGTCTATGCACTTGCCACCATGCTCAGCTAATTTTTTTCTGTTTTTGGTAGAAATGGAATCTTGCTCTTGCTCAGGCTGGTATCGAGCAAGATATCCGTATCTCAACAGTCCCGATTCAGGCATGTAAAGTGATAACAATATGTAAAGCATCATATTCCCTTACCATACAGAAACTCTCACAACCTAGAATCCTTAAATGCTCTTAGGCCTGGGCTTTCCAATATGGTAGCTGCTAGCCAGATGCTACTGGGCCCTTGAAGTATGGCTTCCAAGGTGGAAGCAGTTCTTCCACCTTGGTCTCCCAGAGTGCTAGGATTACAGGTGGGAACCCCTGTGCCTGGCCAACTATTAGAAATTTTAAAATGACGCCCATGGTTTGCATTTTCAGCTTGTAGCACATCTCTCTGGACATTGTAGCTCTGAAATCTCCATGTTGTCTGTCAAAGCGGACAGATAAATAGAGAACCACAGTGAAAGTATTCCACAAAGGATTTGGCCCACAGCAGAGGCTTGGGAAATATTCAGGGATGAAACCTCACACAGCAAATATTTCTACATGGGAGACACTAATGAAATAATCCCCTAGGTTGTTCCAACACCTGTCCTTCCTAATCAGATTGAGCATATAGCACCTACTTCACTGTTTTGAAAAAACTTGAGATTTATAAAATGTTTCTGTACACAGCTCTGTGCCCTTAAAGTCAGTAAATTTTGGCTTTTCTACTTCAGTGATTCTATTACCATAGGTTGCCAGAGAGGAGAGAATGTGATTCCTTGAATGTTTCTAGATGATTCTGTATCCTGGGCTCTAATTACCTACAAGAACTGGTCCATGGGGTCCAGGTGCCACAGGCTCCTGCCAGGGCATTTCACTTTGGTGTAAATTGTATGTGTAAATATAGTATTTTTGTTGTTTGTGTCTTTGTTTTTGTTTGAGGTAAGGTCTTACTCTATCATTCACCTAGGCTAGAGCACAGTGGCCTCATCATAGCACACTGCGACTTCAAACTCCTGGGCCTAAGTGATCCTCCTTCCTCGGCCTCTCAGAATACTAAGATTAGAGATGTGAGCCATCGTGCCTGGACAGATAATAGTTTTTTAAAGACAAACTGTATTGCCCATTGGCCGGATACATTGGCTCACACCTGTAATCCCAGCACTCAGGGAGGCTGAGGTGGGTAGATTGCTTGAGCTCAGGAGTTCAAGACCAGCCTGAGCAAGAGTGAGATCCCATCTCTACTAAAAATAGAAAAACTAGCCAGGCATTGTGGCAGGTGCCTATAGTCCCAGCCACTTGGGAGGCTGAGGCAAGAGAATGTCTTGAATCAAAGAGTTTAAGGTTGCTGTGAACTATGATGTCACGGTCCTCTAGCCAGACTCTGTCTCAAAAAAAAGAGAGAGAAAGAGACATTATGTGAACATACGCCATTCAACAAATACTAAGTTGGTACCTGCGTTAGAACATTATTAGGCACACTGGGCTCCCTGCCTTTAGGAAGCTCATTGACTCCACAAAGCAAGTAAGAAATGTCATGGACAGTTTTGCCCAATGAAAATCATTGGGTGTTCAGTTGAAAAAACGTTGTTTGCTATATGAAAAGATGCTTTGATTTTTCGAGGGAATTTGTAATCAGTGCCCATTAAAGATTCACATGTTACCCACATTCTATGAATTATATAAATGGTTTAGGGAAAACAATTTTAATTGTAAATTTTCGATAGCTCTAACTCCTTTGGGAAGGTGAGTTAAATGTACCTAAAAGTTTTTTCCCTAAACATCCATGCCAGCTCTTAAAATCCAAGGAGACTTTGATCTGCAGTCTCTTTGCTAGGATTTTTTTCCCCCCTCATCAGAATAAATGGAAGCCTTCACGGAAATGAACACATGGAAATTATAGCTGTCACGTCGTCCATTAAAAGCAGACATTCAAGTGGGATATTATCCCACTTTACTTTTTGGTCCTTAAGAAGTCAAGGGACATGGTATTAGATGTGAGATGGCCATAGAAAGACTGGGTCCTGGCAAAGATCAGTACCCAGCATGAAATGTGCCCACTTACTTGTTAAGTGCTTAAAATTTTCACCCCTTCCTCTGCCCTAGTCTGCCTTGAAGCTGCAGCTTCATTAGTATCAATTGGTTTTCAGGGTGTTTATATCTCTGGGCCACTGGCTCCTGGGAATGATTACTGCCTGAAATTTTCCATACAGTGCTTCCATTTTCAATCATCTTACCCCTGGTTGGCCTAATGTCACTTTTAGAACCTTCACAGAGGAATAATGTTAATGTTAGCTTTTGTCCTCTGCATAACTGGGGAGGAAAATGCGTTTAACTCATCTGCACTAAACATTTCTCTGCAGACACCTCAGGGAGGAGAGCCTCCACTCCTACCCACAGCAAACACATTTCCTAAAGAAGAGTTGACGTTGGGGCAACAGAAGTTTTCATAGGTAATGCTTCTCGCACCTCCCAGGTTTTAAAGGGCAACTTTGCTTTTCCCCACTGACTCAGGCAATTGTTGCCAGTTCTTTGCAAGGGTGAAGGCAGAGGGCACGTTCTGGGAGGACAGACTTTGGTCATCTGGGCTGTTCACTTTGTCAAGTGCTCTACCAGGCAGGAGGCTAAGTGTGCTGATTGGATTAACTTGAAGTTGGAATGTAACAAATGGTCAGGCTCCTTTTACTTTGAAGTGTTTGTCCCTGACAGTAGTCTGACAAATATTACAGTTGTCCAAAAAGATTTTTTGTTTTTTGATTTAATGGCTCAAGCTTTTTTTATTGTTTGGTACTTGTACGTGTAAAAGCGACTTCAAAGGCTTGTCATTAGAGACATACCCTTCTATCTTCATCTCCCCGAATTGGCATTCTGGAAACAGCACTACTGAACAGTCTGGATGTAAGCTCGTACCACCAAAGGTCAGGACAGCCTGCATAAGATCAAGACTGGTGGCCGCCTCAACACCCCAGATAATCACAATCTAGAAGAACACAAATCCTCGAAAAAAGGGCAGAATTTCTCTGTCATGTAAAGATTTTTGATTTGGACTAAAAGGAATGTTGATGTTACTAAGGTCTCAAGTTCTCTTTTTAATTCCTCTTTTATACATTTTAAAAGTTTACTTTGTTGCCTTATTCCATAAACATACAAATCTGTGTCCTTTCTTCTTCTTGGCATCCCCAAGAATCACAGGGTCCAATTTATAAAACTATACCACCTGATCTAATTGTTATTTCAGTCTTGGTAAGCTATAGACTTCCAAAACTTAGGTATCTTCTCCCTCACAGGTTTTTTTTTTGGGGGGGGGGCGGGGGTTCGTTTTTTTTCCAGGGTCTTGCTCTTTTGCCCAGACTAGAATGCAGTAGTGTCATGATGATAACTCATACCCTTAAGCTCCTGTGCTCACATGGTCCTCCTGCCTCAGACTCCCAAGTTGCTGGGACTATAGGCACATACTACTATGCTCAACTAATATTTATTATTATTATTGAGACAGAATTGAGCAATGTTGCCCAGGTTGCTCTTGAACTCCCAGCATCAACCAGTCCTCCAGCCTTAACCGCCCAAAGTTCTGGGATAACAAGTATTCCCCTCAAGAGTTTTTTATGCATCCTTTCTTGTCCTTGGCATCGTCAAGTATCAGCGGGTGCAATTTATGAAACTATACCACCTGTTCTAATTGTTATTTCAATCTTGGTAAGCTATAGACTTCCAATATTTGCATCAAAATCCTTTTTTCTTGATACAAATTGCAAACCATTATTCTTTTTGGAACATCTCTATTTTCTTTCTTTCTTTTTTTTTTTATTGTTGGGGATTCATTGAGGGTACAATAAGCCAGGTTACTCTGATTGTAATTGTTAGGTAAAGTCCCTCTTGCAGTCATGTCTTGCCCCCATAAAGTGTGACATACACCAGGAACATCTCTATTTTCACTTTTTCAGATCTATGGATATGAATAAACTTCCCATGTTAGCAAAGACATCATCATTCATTTGAGCTTTTGTTTGCTACTGTGGAGATAGCATAGAACACAGTTGAGGGACCCTGTAGAATGGTAGCTCGCAGGTGGAGCCCAGTTGAGGGGCCCTATGGAATGGTAGCTAGCAGGTGGGTAGAATAATAACTACTATTTACCCCCATGCCAGTTCTCACTGCAGACATTGCTAGTTGATAACAGTACTCTTTCTCAGCAAACCTGATTGTGGCCTATGAATCTTTGTCTCAAAGAATGCCAGCCATTGATAATCTATAGTGTGTACATGACAAGTATTTGCCCTGCCTAATTTAAGTGTTTGGTTTACTGTATGTAAAACTGGCTGAGGGAATACTACTAGTAAATAGTGGCACATCTTTTATCTTGATACCATCACATTCTTTTCTGTATTATCTCAGTTTGCTAAGCCACCTAGCCCCTTCAGCGCTAGCTTTTTGAACATGTGCTGTTTCGCGAAGTGACCCTTTCAGCTGGTGATTCTGAAATAGGCCAGGTAACAATTCCCCTCTGAGCTATCAAACTCTTTCTCAAGTACAGAATTCTTTGCACATGAGATTGAAGGATCACCCAGGAAATGGATGTGGCCTCCACATAAGAGATACCACTGAGGTATGAATTCTGTACACTTTGACAAATTACCTGTTAACTCTCATTCCAAATTTCTAGGATTCTAGGTCCTGACACTTCACATTCTTTGATATCTCCATAAACTACAATCTGGTAAAATCCACCAAAGTTACCAGAATTGGGGGGAAAAAAAATAGGGAATCCTTTCTATTCATGTATCATTATTTTTAAATTCTTCTTTCTCCTGACATTTTTCTGTCTTAACTCCTTACTTCCAAAATTTTGTTACTAAACAGTGCTTGTAGTCCTTTTATTTCTAATTTTTTTTCCCCCAGAGTTTATACTTTCTCCAAAATAACTATTAAGTTGGTGAGTCAGCGTTATCTATTCTTTCTCCTTTTGGACATTTGTAACAAATTAATTCTCTCTTGAAAGACTAAAACATTTCTTCTTTTTTTATATAATGTAATTGTAGGTAGACTTGTTCTTTATTTGTAGCATCAAAGATCTTGCTTGTTGATTCATTATATTTATAAGGTAAAAAGGAGAATTAACTCACTTTGTTCCTCTTGACTGTAAAATGAGAAGGAAGCATGTTTGTATGTGCTATCGTGTCTAAACATCACTATGCTTATATTTAGTTATTGTTTGAATTTTAAAGCCTACATCTTCATCTTTCCTTGTCAGGATGAGTAAAATCGATGCATGGTTCATTTAAGTAAAGAAGCTATTTTAAACTAAATTGTCCCCACTGAAAGAAAAGGGGACTTTTTGCTGTCAGCTGCAGAAACATGGTTGTAACCAAACTGATCTGTTACTGAACAAATGTGGATTTGCAAACTTGCTTTTTTTCCTTACTTGATTAAAGAGGAGTGAAAAAAATAATTATCTGGATAGTCAGAATCTACTGAAATTTTTTCCCTTTCTCTGGCAAGCCTGCTATACTTGTAGGTATATCTCAAATGGAACAGAATGTGTGAAAGTCATTTAAATGATTATTTGATAATTTAATAAAGAAAAATGCTTCAAGCCACCACACCCCTCCTACAGTTGATAAGTGATGCCACCTACTGTGAAAATATTTTACGAAACATTTTCATTTGGAATCAGTATCAAATAGCAATTTTAAAATAAAACGTGTAGAGTTTTCTCTTGGCTCTTCCCAGTTTTGAGAGCAGACTGTCAGCTCTATACCCTTGAGTTTATGAACAACCTTTTTTCCCTCTCCAGTGTTATTATTTAACCCAGAGGTTTGGCTTAGTGGGTTTATGTATTGGATTTTAGCTAAGGATCAACTGTTAATACATTTGTGCTTAATTCCTTTTTTTTTTTCCTCTCTCTCTCTCTTTTTTGGATGGAGTTGCATTTAGCACTTTAAAAAAATTATCTGTTTATTGTTGTAGGTAAAGGAGATACATTTTCCTCACCCCCTGTTTCTTTGTTTTGAGGTGTGGGTGGATTGTAAAGACTCTAATCATTCATGTGCACTGGACACATAGTGCTGCCTCTGAGGGCCATTTTCTGTGCCCAAGGCATTCTGCTATGCAAGTGGAGGTTTCTTGGCACCAGAATAAGTTAGAAGCACCACATGCCCTTAGCATTTCACTGACCATTTCCCTGCAT